>NC_079469.1:2875000-12496273 GCF_026250575.1 Diorhabda carinulata
TGCACGATAATCCAAAAGATTGTAAGACATATAGAAAACAAACTAGTTTGAAAAAGTAACCTCAAAATTGATCAGCTTAGTCTTTTAGTTGTTACCCAACGTTTCGTCAAGAATCACGTTCAGTTTAAATGGATAAAATTCGAAGAATACGTGAAGGATTACAATCATTTTGTTCCTAAATTCGAACGGGAGTACAGGATTTACTTATTTGGTTTCATGTCATGCTTTAAGAAGTTGATTTCAAACTCACCTTAACGAAAATTGCTACTTAAGTTTTGAGAGTAGAAAAACGATGACCGCGCAATTTATTTTTGATCTGCGGGAATAAGAAGGAATCATTAGGTGCTAAATAAGGACTGTACGGTGGATGACCCATCAATTCGTTTGAACTAATGTGTGAGAGCTCGCATTGTCGTGATGGAATCTTTTCGAACACTTCCTGGCACACCAAATTGTAGGGTACCATTCAGAATTGACTGTACTACGTTGCTCTAATGGAACTGTGGCAACATGTTCAGTTATTTCGAAAAAAACAGGCGACCATGTGCTTCGAAATGCACGACTCTGTGATTCCTCATCGACTATGATGAATTCCTGGGATACTTACCAGCTCCTCGTTGGTCTAACTAAAAGTCTTCCTTTGGATGTTATTAATTCTTTGACAATTGTAATGATACCCATTTTATAAACAAATATTCTCCTTCTAGCCCTTCCTTTAATCATCCCGTAAAGTATAAACTGTTTTTTTTTATTCTAACATCAACTGTTCGCAGTGGGTGTTTCAAAATTATCTACTATATAATCAAATTTGTTCCACATCTTATATGGCATATTTTGAATGATGGATCTGATGTCTGCTCATTCATTTTAACCAATCTTGTTCCACAATGACTTTGGAGGCCATCATTTTCCACAACTTCATCATCTAGCTTTGGATAAAATCAAAAAACTCACACCAAGTTTTTTCTCATCTTCATGAGAAGCTTGCGGTCATTGAAATTTAAATCATATATAAACAAAACACACCAAATAGTCGAAAGAGATTGTTAAGTTTCCTGTCTATCATCTAGTAGATTTTGATAGAAAGTTGTAGTTGTAGAAGAATCAACATCGTATATGTTTGGAAATTCATCTTGCACAGAAATCACACAAACGTCTAGCGCTTTTTGTTTGATAAACGTCATTTTGACAACTACTGAGCTTGGCGTTAAGGAGATACCACGAGGAACTTCAGAACTTTGTTTCTCTAGCTCTAGAAGAGATTAAAGACGAAAGAAAGAGTGAGAGACTTATCAAATTGGTTGACTCTCATGGGAATAAACCTCAACTGTCAAGTTTTCGAAGGAATCGAAATCTAGGATTGGATTTTCAGGGGATACTCGACATGTTCGTTTGTGAAATTCGTATTTTTTTATACTGGATTGATTATTTGTTAATGGATAATGAATAATCTCCACCTCTGTTAAAGTTTAGTGACCGATTATTACCTCTAGCGATGGTAGTTGCTTCCGAATCCGTATCTTTCGCGTCGTCCGGTCGGTGGCTAAACCTACCGGTCTACCGGATATGAATTTATATGTATCTATATGTGAATTTAAGTCGCATACTAATTCAGATATTTGTATTCATGAGGTTAAGATTAGCCCTCCTGCACCGTGCCCCAAAACGATTCCCGACACTCGATTCTATTCAATTATTTAGGAAAATCCAAATGGATGGAATGTAGTTCCGCTTCTGGGTATCGGTTTATAGGGTCTTGTTCGATATAACGACAAGAAATTGGTATTAATGGAGAGAATGGAGTAGCCCGATATATGGGAGGTATAAAAATTTCAGAAATTTTAGCTTATTTTGAAAATTCTATATTGGAAACTTCAAAGTATAAATTACAATGTTAATAGATGTAAAAGCGAGATCGATGACACAATTATTGTTTGAACATGAATTATTTCATCGACAGAAATTCAACAACTGCTTTTAAATATTTCTAATGGTTTTGCTCATGCTGTGAAATATAGATTGTACAGAAATCCCACGATTTCAAAGTGTAATTTATTCTCTTATAAGAGCTTCTTTCGTTCAAAGCTTCTTTCTCTTCTTCACAGAATCTACACTCGTTTACTTAGCCCAATTTCATCAAGTGTTTCCTGAGATGGCATTATCCTTTGAGGAACCCAATGAGAACGCGTAATATATTTTTAGCTCTCAATGCACTTCTTTTTTCTGTAACTTTTTAGACATTTGCTGCGTACATTTCGAACACATCAATTTTCTTCTCTGTGGCCGCATTCATGGTCCAACCTTCGCTTTCGTACAAAAGAACAGGAAGGACGTAACAGCGAAGCATTCTGGCCCGAAGTTTCAGGCTGAGGTTGCGTTTTGCCAGAAGTGTCCTCAGAGTTTTCCGCGCTTGCTCAATTGTTGATCTGATTTCGAGTTTTGAGTCGCATTGCTGGTTGACGAGCTTGTTCAGATACTTAGAGATGATACTTGTTCAATGATTTCTCCATGGAGTCTTAAGATTGGCTGGAAGTAATGACAGGATTTTTTTCTCATTTCTTGACAAGTATATATCGGAATAAATCACATTTTTATGTGAAATGAGGAGCATAGTATCTGGTACCAATCTCAATCGCTGCAAAGCTAACTTTGATTGTGGATTCTGAATCATCTTTACATTATTGAATGCAAGTTTATTATCATAATTCAGTTATGGGCAAAGTACGGCCCGTGGGCCAAATGCCGCTAAACCTGCTCGCGACATGGTTTTGAATGAATAGGATAAGAGACGAAGGGAAGCATTACTTTGATAGTTTCTCCACGTCTTTAGAGCTTTTATCGTTTTATTAACATCAATTTTATTGAAGTTAATTCCAAGACATTTCCTTTACAAGTGCATAGAAATTGAATAAATAATAGCATATGTAGTTTCGACAACATGGACCTAAAGAACTGTTAATGTATGTAGTTTATCATTAGATCCAAAAAATAATGCGATATGCTTTAATGAGAGTGAAATTTATCAGCAAGGCTAATCGGTTATTTGCGTAGCAACCGGTAAACAAACGTGTTTATGTGGTGATTGTGAGGAAAACTATTGCGTTTACAACAGAAATTTCTGTATTATTTATTTTTCATAATCACAATATTATTCAAGTGTGTTAGTTTAATGTATTATACAACAAAAAAACCGCCCAAGTTATTGTTTTAATCGAAAATGGACTTGGTGAGCGAGCTGTTGCTAGACCCACGCAGCGGTTCAAAGGATGTGCCAGGGTTATGAAGATCCTTTCAAAACGACCTGGAACAGGTAGAAGGCGATTTACAACCGCTCGTGTTGACCGGTTTATTGTCTCAATAATATTAAGAAATTATGACCTTAACGGCGTTCAAAGGCAACGACAGCTCCGGTACGTGGAGTGACTAGTAGTCAGTGGATAGTTAAGACGAAGACCGTAGGAAACTAATCTGACCCCTAAAACACCTACGAATGTCCGAAAATTACCCCAAATCATCGGCAAACAAACCTGCGTTCAATGGGATCTGTTCTGTTCTCATATGAGACCAGAATATACCTCCATGATAGCAATCACAAGTTTACAGTGGTCCGAATTCTATGCATGCAAGTATAGTTTTTATTATTGTAGTTCATTGTTATATACAGGGTGTCCCACGACGAATTAAAGCATATCTGTATATGGCAAAAAACTTATAGTATCCGGTTCTACCGGAAATCGACTGTAATTTTGTTATTTTATATGAAACACCCTGTATATTAATATATTTTTGAAAAATACGTAAAATTTTAGTATATTTTGTCTAAAAACTTTTTTCGATAAATGCATACTTTTTGATTAATTTTTTTGTAAAACATTTTACCGTTCGACCTATTTAAAAAAATGAAGAAATTTAATATTTACGAAGTTAAACTTTGAGCACTTTTTATACACACCCTGTATAAAATAGAAAAATTTTCAAAATAGATTCAAATACGTCTGGCCTTGCTTAAAGCAACCGAACAAAAACCATTTTCATATCTTTAAGGGTATTCTCGTAAAAAAATAATTTATAAGGGTCTGCAATGGTCAAATTTTTTACAAAAAAATTAATAATTCAAAAAGTGTGCATTTTTTGAAAAAGTTTTTAGACAAAAGTATACCAAAATTTTACGTACATTTCAAAAATGTATTAATATACAGGGTGTTCTATATGAAATATCATATCCCAGTAGAAAATATTTTAGTTAAAAAGATCGTATCCGAAAACCCAAACGTAGAAATTTTCATGATTTTACTTTAAGCATTTTGCTATATACAGATAGTTTTGACTCGTCGTGGGACACCCTGTATATGAAATTGACGTTATTTTATAGAATTATTTTAAGAAATCTTGTTATCTAATCTAATTGATGAGAAATTAAAAGAAAATGAATTGAATCAATTAAAAATAGAGTAGACTTTCAATAACGTGTTTTTTTATCAAAAAGCTCTCAAATTATTAGATGCCTTATTAAGAGCAAATTGTAGTTGAAGGAAGATTTTTCATAGAGAATTTTTCTACTGAGTTGAAAAATATTCGGTAGCGGAAGTGCATCGGGGGATGAATAGCTGTTGTTGAGTGGTTCGTTGAGTTTTGAAAAGATTCTCTAAACGGATCGGTAATTTGAGAGCTTGCAACGGGAAATACTAAATTAATTTAAAAATTCCAACTAGTCGATACAAAAAGAAGTGGGAGTATTTTTTTCATTTTTTGTTATACATGAAAATTCACATGGTTTCAGAATTTATTGTATTGGACAAATTCAGAATTCAGTATTCTTCTCTTAAAGCAACTAGTATTTTTTCTTGAGTCTTCTTCCAAATTGTTTCATAATCTCGTAATTTATTTTTTACTAGCTAACTTAAAATAAAAATTTTCCTGAGATACCTACACACTGTTATGACACAGTCTGTTAATTAATAGCTTTTTGAACAACTCCAAGTTGATTCCGAAAACTTCCAACGTTTGGCCTTGCGATTTATTTATGATCAACGCAAAGGCCAGACGTATGAAATCGTCGGTATACGCGGGTTCAAGACATCCTCTCCGTAGTAATCTCACCGCATGATTGCTGCTTCGATGAGGTTATTCATCACCTTTTCAACAGCTAGTTTTGTTCCATTGCACAGTCGGGGTTGATTAATGTTATTGTGAGGTGGTAATTCAGGCAATTTCAGTGAATTTAAAAACTCCGTGGGATAGTTGACTACGTCATCTTGGTTCATAATGGTGTAGACCGATTTGAAGGAAACCAATTGTCCCTGATGAAAATTCTGAATGGTCGCATTGAGATCCTCGACATCTTTATTTTTCGCCGCCATTGCTGCTCATTCACCCAGCCAATAATGGTTATTGAACGGTTGAACTATATCTGGGACAACACTCTGAAAAAGCTCCTTATTTGAGTGATGAATCCGATCGAGGTGTCGTAACAACTGCTTCGCAAATACAGTTTCATCTTGTTGCAAAAATACTAACATGTTCTTGAAATGTCACTATTGAATTTGGTAGTGGACCCAGTGACAATAGAGGCCAAAAATTTTCTCCGTCGATGGGGAAGTTTGAATTTCCTGTCATCAGTCAGCAACATCGACCTTGCACAAACTTTGACATATCTTTACTTCGTCCGGAAACGATGGCTGGTCAGTACATTGTTCGTCATAGACGTATGTACATCTTTGTTTGAATTATCTGCACCATTTGCGCACTCATACAAGTTATTTGAACAAAAAAACACCTAAGAATGGAAACTACATCTTTCACGACTACCAAGATAAGAATGAACGTTGTAGATAACTCGCTGGAGCGCAAAATCCCATCTTACATCGTCCTCCCTTCCTATGTAATCATATTTTATAGACAATCCTCGTATTTGCATCAATCATTTCTATTAAACATGTTTTACTAGATTTCTACCTCAACATTTCTTGACTATTTCTCATTTTATAAACCAGATTACGGCCAGTTCCTTCATTTACACAAGTTTACAAGTTGGGAGGAGACTTAATGAAACCGAACTTCATAAGCTTGTAGTTTTTTTACAAAATCTTCTTATAAAAAAAGTTGCTAAGAGAATTCGTGTCTTACAAAAAATTAATACTGTATCTATATTTTGTAATATCTTCAATAATATTTTGTTATAGATGTTATTATAAACGTTGAGGATTCTCTTTATTCCTTGGGAATGATGGGAATAATCATATTAAAAGATTTTCTATGGATTACGTTTGTTCTATAAATGTTTCAAGATACTATTAGAGTTAACGTATCTATAAAATTGAAATATTTTTTTCAGAATATTGAACTTTTATATTTATGTATGTAGATTACTTAACACAATTATATTGACTCTATCTGCAAGCATGTAAATACGAGGTATATAAAAAAGTAAGTTCCATTTGGTTATATAAAAAACATGTGCAGGTATACAAAAATATTTATTGTAGAAGATTCTGCGAATGCAACCTTTGGACAATAATCCTCGACTCGTATATTGCGGCAGTATGGAAACGACGATGGAAATAGCTACAGACAAGAGATCTTCGGGGTAGTTTTGACTAATCAATTGCTAAAAGATAGCACTGGTCCAAAGCCACCTCCAAGACTCGAACTCGACAAACCCTCGACGGTGTTAAACTTTGGCAGTATGGAAACGCCAACTAGGTTATGGAAACAGCTACAGACAAGAGCTCTTCGGGGTAGTTTTGACTAATCAATTGCTAAAAGATAGCACTGGTCCAAAGCCACCTCCAAGACTCGAACTCGACAAACCCTCGACGGTGTTAAACTTTGGCAGTATGGAAACGCCAACTAGGTTATGGAAACAGCTACAGACAAGAGCTCTTCGGGGTAGTTTTGACTAATCAATTGCTAAAAGATAGCACTGGTCCAAAGCCACCTCCAAGACTCGAACTCGACAAACCCTCGACGGTGTTAAACTTTGGCAGTATGGAAACGCCAACTAGGCGATGGAAACAGCTACAGACAAGAGCTCTTCGGGGTAGTTTTGACTAATCAATTGCTAAAAGATAGCACTGGTCCAAAGCCACCTCCAAGACTCGAACTCGACAAACCCTCGACGGTGTTAAACTTTGGCAGTATGGAAATGCCAACTAGGTCATGGAAACAGCTACAGACAAGAGCTCTTCGGGGTAGTTTTGACTAATCAATTGCTAAAAGATAGCACTGGTCCTAAGCCACCTCCAAGACTCGAACTCGACAAACCCTCGACGGTGTTAAACTTTGGCAGTATGGAAACGCCAACTAGGCGATGGAAACAGCTACAGACAAGAGCTCTTCGGGGTAGTTTTAACTAATCAATTGCTAAAAGATAGCACTGGTCCAAAGCCACCTCCAAGACTCGAACTCGACAAACCCTCGACGGTGTTAAACTTTCGCAGTATGGAAACGCCAACTAGGTTATGGAAACAGCTACAGACAAGAGCTCTTCGGGGTAGTTTTGACTAATCAATTGCTAAAAGATAGCACTGGTCCAAAGCCACCTCCAAGACTCGAACTCGACAAACCCTCGGCAGTGTTAAACTTTGGCAGTATGGAAACGCCAACTTGGCGATGGAAACAGCTACAGACAAGAGCTCTTCGGGGTAGTTTTGACTAATCAATTGCTAAAAGATAGCACTGGTCCAAAGCCACCTCCAAGACTCGAACTCGACAAACCCTCGACGGTGTTAAACTTTGGCAGTATGGAAACGCCAACTAGGTTATGGAAACAGCTACAGACAAGAGCTCTTCGGGGTAGTTTTGACTAATCAATTGCTAAAAGATAGCACTGGTCCAAAGCCACCTCCAAGACTCGAACTCGACAAACCCTCGACGGTGCTAAACTTTGGCAATATGGAAACGCCAACTAGGTTATGGAAACAGCTACAGACAAGAGCTCTTCGGGGTAGTTTTGACTAATCAATTGCTAAAAGATAGCACTGGTCCAAAGCCACCTCCAAGACTCGAACTCGACAAACCCTCGACGGTGTTAAACTTTGGCAGTATGGAAACGCCAACTAGGTTATGGAAACAGCTACAGACAAGAGCTCTTCGGGGTAGTTTTGACTAATCAATTGCTAAAAGATAGCACTGGTCCAAAGCCACCTCCAAGACTCGAACTCGACAAACCCTCGACGGTGTTAAACTTTGGCAGTATGGAAACGCCAACTAGGCGATGGAAACAGCTACAGACAAGAGCTCTTCGGGGTAGTTTTGACTAATCAATTGTTAAAAGATAGCACTGCTCCAAAGCCACCTCCAAGACTCGAACTCGACAAACCCTCGACGGTGTTAAACTTTGGCAGTATGGAAACGCCAACTAGGCGATGGAAACAGCTACAGACAAGAGCTCTTCGGGGTAGTTTTGACTAATCAATTGTTAAAAGATAGCACTGCTCCAAAGCCACCTCCAAGACTCGAACTCGACAAACCCTCGACGGTGTTAAACTTTGGCAGTATGGAAACGCCAACTAGGTTATGGAAACAGCTACAGACAAGAGCTCTTCGGGGTAGTTTTGACTAATCAATTGCTAAAAGATAGCACTGGTCCAAAGCCACCTCCAATACTCGAACTCGACAAACCCTCGACGGTGTTAAACTTTGGCAGTATGGAAACGCCAACTAGGCGATGGAAACAGCTACAGACAAGAGCTCTTCGGGGTAGTTTTGACTAATCAATTGCTAAAAGATAGCACTGGTCCAAAGCCACCTCCAAGACTCGAACTCGACAAACCCTCGACGGTGTTAAACTTTGGCAGTATGGAAACGCCAACTAGGCGATGGAAACAGCTACAGACAAGAGCTCTTCGGGGTAGTTTTGACTAATCAATTGCTAAAAGATAGCACTGGTCCAAAGCCACCTCCAATACTCGAACTCGACAAACCCTCGACGGTGTTAAACTTTGGCAGTATGGAAACGCCAACTAGGCGATGGAAACAGCTACAGACAAGAGCTCTTCGGGGTAGTTTTGACTAATCAATTGCTAAAAGATAGCACTGGTCCAAAGCCACCTCCAAGACTCGAACTCGACAAACCCTCGACGGTGTTAAACTTTGGCAGTATGGAAACGCCAACTAGGCGATGGAAACAGCTACAGACAAGAGCTCTTCGGGGTAGTTTTGACTAATCAATTGCTAAAAGATAGCACTGGTCCAAAGCCACCTCCAAGACTCGAACTCGACAAACCCTCGACGGTGTTAAACT
The DNA here is from genome assembly GCF_026250575.1 of Diorhabda carinulata. Lineage (NCBI taxonomy): Eukaryota > Metazoa > Arthropoda > Insecta > Coleoptera > Chrysomelidae > Diorhabda > Diorhabda carinulata. The sequence continues at coordinate 2,884,245 of NC_079469.1, forward strand.
TTGGCAGTATGGAAACGCCAACTAGGTTATGGAAACAGCTACAGACAAGAGCTCTTCGGGGTAGTTTTGACTAATCAATTGCTAAAAGATAGCACTGGTCCAAAGCCACCTCCAATACTCGAACTCGACAAACCCTCGACGGTGTTAAACTTTGGCAGTATGGAAACGCCAACTAGGCGATGGAAACAGCTACAGACAAGAGCTCTTCGGGGTAGTTTTGACTAATCAATTGCTAAAAGATAGCACTGGTCCAAAGCCACCTCCAAGACTCGAACTCGACAAACCCTCGACGGTGTTAAACTTTGGCAGTATGGAAACGCCAACTAGGTTATGGAAACAGCTACAGACAAGAGCTCTTCGGGGTAGTTTTGACTAATCAATTGCTAAAAGATAGCACTGGTCCAAAGCCACCTCCAAGACTCGAACTCGACAAACCCTCGACGGTGTTAAACTTTGGCAGTATGGAAACGCCAACTAGGCGATGGAAACAGCTACAGACAAGAGCTCTTCGGGGTAGTTTTGACTAATCAATTGCTAAAAGATAGCACTGGTCTAAAGCCACCTCCAAGACTCGAATTTGATAAACCTTTTGCGGTGTTAAACTTTGGCAGCCTTGAAAAGCCTACTCGACGATGGAAACAGCTACGGACACGCGCTTTCCGTTATAATAAATTGTTAATTAATTGCTAAAAGGTAGCATAAGTCCTGGATCCCGAAAGTCACGCTCAAGATTCGAATGTGGTTGCCAAGATAGGTTCCATTTCCCGTGAAAGAAAATCATCACTGTCTTCATTGTAGCGTATCAAAAACTAAAATCCTTTGCCCGTCTATTGTATCTTGTGCTACTGTTCAGATTTATGGGTACCCAACGTGAGCAAAGTTTTCGTAATTTCAGCTTTTCAGTAACTAATAGTGAGTAATATTCTTCAAATTTCAAAACTGATATTACCACTCATAAAAAATTGACATTAACAAATTGAGCTGCTGCATTTTCAAAATAACTGTAATTTATACAAAGAATATTGTTTCCACCACTTGTTTATGCTGGAGGGGATATAATTGCGATGAAACTCCATGGTGACTAGCGATAAATTTCGAAAAGATTAAGACATATACTGGAACTGAAATATACAACTTTATAATACTTAAATCAGCTGGGTTAGAGAGAAGAAGAACAGGATGTCTGTCGAAGATGGCGCCACATTAGCAGCAGGATACATTTCTTTCAGGTTATAACTTCCTTTGTTTACACCAGGGTCAATCTAGAATGTTTTTGAATTGTTATATGCTGGACAACTTTTCTCCTATAAGACATACTCCTCCTTCTATATATATGCCACAAACATAAAGTTATATCTATAATGTCAAACGTTCCGAAAAAAGAAGAAGAAGAAGCGGAATTCACGGGAGAGGGAAATAGTAGACAAAAGAAAAAACTTGTACATGTAAAAAATTTTAAGTGATGATCTATATCAAAGCAACATTCATAGGTAGTTTTAGAATAACTACCACGCTTTTTTTTTATATAAAAGATAACTCTAATTTGAGTTTCATTCCTATTTCTTTTAAATTTATATTAATCCCGAACCCATGATACAGTCCAATCCAAAAATATAAACTATAATAATTTGGATCGATGCATAAGAGATTTTGTGACACGAGACGATTTAGGAGCACCATTTCTTTAATTTTTTGATGTCATCGAGGAGAATTAGCGGCAAATTTTGAACAATTTTCACTAAATGCTTTGTGCCACTCAAATATTTCCTTTCCAAGCTCAATTTTTTTTGATTGGTCAATATTAGGAGGTGTGGCTATTAAATAACGAAACTGGTTACGAAAAATGGTTTTATTATAAAAATTATTCCACATTTGAATGCTCCTCTTCCATATACTCCCATCCTCTCGCCACACACCTCTCCATACGTTTTTTCCATCGATCAAAGCAATGCTGGAGTCTTCTTTGGTTAGTGCCTTCAGGAGTTCTGCCGTTTTTTGCTTTACCACTTCCATCGACTCAAATCAAAGCAGATTTCATCTTCGGAAGCAAAAAAAGTTGCACGGTGCACAATATGTTAAGTACGGCGGGTGTTCGAGCACTGGAATACGTTTACTGGACAAATATTACTTCAAAGATAGCGTGTTATCGGTAGGTGCGTTGTCCTGGTGCAGAAACGGGACATTTTTTACGAACTAGTTCTAGCAGTGTTGCCAAAACTTACAAATAGTAAGTCTGGTTGACAATCTGACCCTCTGGAACCCATTCAGTCATCACGATGTCGAAAAAAACGGTCAACATTGCAATGAATTTTGATTTGATCTCTCTGCCCTCACTAAAGCGCTTACATCACTCAAAAACACGCGCACAAGATAGAGAATTGTCCCCATAGGCCTCTTGCAACAATCTATATCACTCAGTCGGAGTTTTTTTTCAATTTAACGATGTGCATAGACAAGACATCTAGACATCCGTCTAGGGCGCCCTCTGGGCGCGCAGCCTCGTTATTTAACAGCCAGACCTCGTATCATATTACTTATCGTATCATAGACAAACACAAACTAATTGAAATAAGACGTTCAAATTTCAAAATTTACGAAGAAATGTTTCTGATATGATCACTCGGGGTCGAAGATCAGTTATTTCGCGGCCGTTTATTAAGGAATGTTTTATTTACATTAGGAACAACCCTTATACAAGTTAAAGTATCTCAAACAATTCGATTGTGAATGTATACTCAATATGAGTGTTTTCAATCGATTGCCATCTTCGATAAATGGATAGAGTGTTTCTCATTGTGAATTGGAATGTCGGGAAATTCAATTTGCTCATTTTCGTAACATATATATCGAGAAAATCGACTTTGAGGTTTTCCCCGAATGTGGGGATGGGAAATATGATATTTATCAAGTATTTTCGTTACATTATGAAAGCTAGAAGTTTTCCGAAACCCGCACTTGTTGGAATCAAACAGAGAAGTTAGTCAACCCAAACTCAGTAAAATTATTTTGAATTTTACTTGAAAATACGTTGAAAAAAGATGATCCGCTTCATTGTAGTTAAACATCTTGAGTTATGAAATGGAAGGCACTGTAGATTTTCTTGAAATTTAATTAACTTTGGTTCCAGTTAAAATGTAGGGTGTGGATTATATCAGGCAGTAGGCCTTGTCAAAAGTTATGTTCAATCAAAGGCGGCAGGAGAAATATCAAAGTCCACAAGCTAAACAAAAGCCGAACTAAACGAGATACGAGCTTGGTTTGTTCAGAAGGGGTGACATAGAAAAGGGTAAAAGGGGGTATTTAAAAGCGTTAGCAGAAATTTTGAATTAAATCGAGGGTCAAACAGGCGCCATCGTATGATTGAAAACGTTTTTACCACAGAGACATTTTTTAAATAGATTTGATCTCAATAATCTTTGATATCTTCTCTCAATTGTAAACGGGTAGCCTGAAACCATATTTTATATTCTAGGATTAGTTAGTGACAGAATATAACAAAAATAAGAAAAGTATGAGTTAATACAACCAGTAAAAGCGACCGAAAAAATTAATTTGAATTAATAAATTGAACGCTGATTTGCATAATTCTTAAAGCAATTTGCATCATTCTTAAAGCAGTTTGCTAGCAGTCGATAACAAGCGCAATTCAAGCAGTGTTCGAACGCGAATTTGCATCATTCTTAAAGCAGTTTGCTAGCAGCAGATAACCAGCGCAATTCAAGCAGTGTTCGAACGCGAATTTGCATCATTCTTAAAGCAGTTTGCTAACAGCAGATAACCAGCGCAATTCAAGCAGTGTTCGAACGCGAATTTGCATCATTCTTAAAGCAGTTTGCTAGCAGTCGATAACAAGCGCAATTCAAGCAGTGTTCGAACGCGAATTTGCATCATTCTTCAAGCAATTTGCTAACAGCAGATAACCAGCGCAATTCAAGCAGTGTTTGAACGCGAATTTACATAATTCTTAAAGCAATTTGCTAGCAGCAAACAACAAGCGGAATTCAAGCAGTGTTCGAACGCGAATTTGCATCATTCTTAAAGCAGTTTGCTAGCAGTCGATAACAAGCGCAATTCAAGCAGTGTTCGAACGCGAATTTGCATCATTCTTAAAGCAGTTTGCTAGCAGTCGATAACAAGCGCAATTCAAGCAGTTTTCGAACGCGAATTTGCATCATTCTTAAAGCAGTTTGCTAGCAGTCGATAACAAGCGCAATTCAAGCAGTGTTCGAACGCGAATTTGCATCATTCTTAAAGCAGTTTGCTAGCAGCAGATAACCAGCGCAATTCAAGCAGTGTTCGAACGCGAATTTGCATCATTCTTAAAGCAGTTTGCTAGCAGTCGATAACAAGCGCAATTCAAGCAGTGTTCGAACGCGAATTTGCATCATTCTTCAAGCAATTTGCTAGCATCAGATAACCAGCGCAATTCAAGCAGTGTTCGAACGCGAATTTGCATCATTCTTCAAGCAATTTGCTAGCATCAGATAACCAGCGCAATTGAAGCAGTGTTTGAACGCGAGTTTCTTCATCATTTGCATGCGAATGAACATAGTACACACCAGAGATAAAGGAATAGTTGAATCCACCCGCAAACGTGCTCCAAAGAAGACTAAGTCTATCAGAAAGAGTATAACGATGAAGGCCACTGTACGAAAACTACTTAGAGAAGACGCCAAACTGGAAAGAAAAACTGTTCCATATTGCGAAGAAGAAAATGTTATTGCTAAATAGATCTAGCTGAGTTAGTGCTGTTCCATTTACCGAAATTTCCAGATTATGTTCCGTGTGACTTCCATACTTGAAAAAAGTCTCTAGCTGGGCAGAAATTCGAGTAGAATGAAGAAGTCGTCTCCACCTTATTTGTAGATATCGATAAAACGTATTATTCAACTATAGTAGCATCGATTGGTCGAGAATATCGAACTATATTTGAAAAATAAACCGATATTTTGATAAAATTTTCATTTTTGAGTAAACTACGCCGATGCTTATGCAATTTAGATGAAAGGTATTAACGCAAAATGGGGAAAAATGAAAGCGTGACATCCAAGTTCATAAAAAAGATAACTGAATCAATACTAACATATTTAACTATAAGTTACACATTTTTTTGTTCAAAATGACGTTTTTAATATGATGTAGGGATCATTTTTTTTTCTAATAAATTATAGAAAATGAGTTTTTAATACTATTAGTAGTAATTTTTTTTCAAAAAAATCGTTCAATATACAAGCGCATGATTATATTTTGTCGATGTGTGCGATGAGATAAAACTTGCAACTACCGGATGATTTATTTATTATTCCTCAATTATGAATTATTTCTTTGTTGTTTATGATTGTAGTTTAGTCCGAGTTATCCGCAAGAACGTGCTTTATATTTTATATTATACTTTCTAGACTAAGATATCTTTTTATGTTTAAGTTCGTACACGATTTCTTAAAACATGAATTATTTGTCAAAATTTTTACGTGGAATTCCAAAATTGTGTCCCGGAATATGAAAATCGATCGTATCGCTTTTATTTTTTGTGTACACGCAAACTAAACGGCGCGCAAAAACTTTTTACCGCTACTCTAACTGATAGGAGATTTCAACGTTTGTTTGAGAGGCTCTAACCTCAACTTATATGTATTAAAAATTCTTTTAGTTAAATAAGCGTCAGGCAACGGGAGACATAACAACTCGTAGCGTCTACGTATACTAAGAAATGAAGGAAACTTTGTTTTGCTATAGCTAATGTAATTAAATATAACTCGGCAGAGCAAATAAACCCCTACGTAGTAATTGGAAATGACTGAAAACTTTTGATATTTGAACGAGGAATATTAAGAATTTGAGGCTTGAGATTGAAAAGACGGCGATGTTCACATTTTCTAACGATATACAGGAATTTGAAAAAATAAATTAAAAGTCGTGGAAATCGATGTGAGGACAGGACATTTACAAAGTTACCACATAACCGTATTAAAAAACTTTTTGTTTTTAGGGAGCTATTTTATACGAAAATAATTGTTAAATAAGAGCTGGAGTTAATACTTGCTTAGTTTTCGTATACAGTCCACTGACTTGGCTTTCCCTGGGGTAACATAAACTGAAAACCAGCTACTATGCTTGTTTACATTCAGTTTTCGTAAACAAGCTCCGTTTGTATATATAGAAGGCAAAGCAAAACTTAAATAATATTATTTTTATATTTCCTCTGCACACAGGTTATAATTTTAAGGTTACTACTACAGTTTATTTTCATTTTGATGGTGGTTTTATTGTCATTAGTCATTAGTATTGTAAATCTCCCAAAGATGGCAGACAGTTGTAAAATTCGATGTAAAGAGAAAGTTTTCTTACAGCTTGAACGACTAGCGAATCCGGAGGCTGACGCCTAACGAACGCAATTAAAGTAGTGGGATATACTAACAGTAATAAACCACTTACTCTCAGTCATGATGTCAATAAATGTGTGTTAATGACAAATGACTGAATTAGCAATTTGGCTGTGCATGAATCAAAAAGAGATAAACATATACGAGTCCATTTTTACTTATTTATGTATTTTGGTGATGTCAGTAAAGCATATAACAGTGCACGACTGAGCAAAGTATTAAATTCAAGACAGCATTATAACCAGACGGAAAAAAGTACGAATTATAATCCAGAGATGACGAAAAGACAAATAATTTAGTCAAAAATATGACGGCAAGTAAGAAAATGAAAGATCTGTTATTCACAGACAATTGCAGAACTAACAATGCAATCTAACATCAACAAAATAAAGAATAATGACAAATACAGAAAGAAAACGTTAACGATTAGAGTAGAAATAGATAAATCCAGATAATAACGAAAAATTGGGACCAAATGGGCAAAGAAACAAAAATCAAACATACGGAGACTACTAGGAAGATCATGAAAAAGATGATGCGAAAAAAATTGAAGAACATTTTACCACTTTGAAATTGAATCAAATCAATACAAAAAAAATAACTACAACTTTGAAATGTTTACGATTTAACAGTAACATAAAATAAGTTCTAGATTTCGTAGAAATACAAATATTTGATCATTATCGGTTTATTTCGTATTTTTTGTACATTTATACAAGATTTGTTATCAAAAATAACATTAATATATCATTTGAAACGTTTGATTTGAGTCTCAGCTTTTATCTATATAAAACAAACGCCGTTTATCTGTCAGAATCGGCTCTAACTGCTTTGTGATCTAAGTATCTATCTATCGATAATAAATAGTTCATCGTCACACAAGATTTTTGATGAAAATGATGGAATTGGTATCTCATATACATCGCGACGTCCCCTTTTCTTGCTGCGATACTGGAGCAGCTACAGCTGATCCATCAATCCTTTTAAAAAGTCTAAAATGTGGGATGGCTTCAATTGCCAAAGATCTACGTCTTTTATTTCATAAGCATCCAGGTGTAGCGCTCTGGACTTGTGGATGGAGAATGTGGATAGAGGTTTCGTCCTTTGTACAACAAAATCTGCACGCTGGATTATCTGCAAGGTCTAGCGTCTTCAGGTGTTTGAGGAAGCGACGGCGTCCCAAAAGAAATCCTGTTACTATTCGTAGATTGTTCTTACTTAGGTTGATACAAGCAGCATTTCTACTCTGGTTATAGTTTTCCAGAAGAGTATTTGTCTGTGGCAGGTTGTCCCAATAATTGGTTTTGCTCTTATCTACCTTCTTCTCCTTTGCTTTTTCCATTATTCTGTAGTTGATACAATAGAAGGGTTCGGGTCCCATGAAGGGCTCGTCTGCCCTCGCTTTAGCAAGCTTTCCAGCTATTTTATTTCCTTTCGTTGCCCAACGAGTTTGGATTTTATGAAATTGGAGCTTAGAGCTCTAAAAGCTGCTTGAGTATCGGACAAGATGATGATATACTGTTTGGATGGTTCCTCTTTAGACTGAAAAATACTTTATGTGTTGCTCAGGCTTCCAGAATGTTTGATTTGGGGCCCGTACACTCCTATTCCAGTTAATTCTGTTGTTTTTGATCAATCCGTATACCATTTAATGGTATTTCTTGTATGGTGTTTTGTTCCAATTTCTTTTACAGGTTGAGGTGAAGTTTTTCACAAAGTTACGTCCTGACGCATGTCCTACGGTTGATCATTAGAAAATAAACTTAAATAAATATAATAATCGGAGATTAAAGTAACCACAGGGGTTGATAAGTGTGAAAGTATTAAATTTCGAGGTGTATAGAAGTGAATTTAGATCAAAATACGTTTCTAATCTTTATCAGGAATATTTTTCCAATAGAAGCGTCGTGAAACCGATCCTGGAGAGGAATTTTGGGGCGGGAAACGTCTTGTGTGTGTGTATGTGTGTATGTATCTCAATAAGAAAAGTTTGTGGATACACAAAGGATGAAAAATTCCAGAATTCTGTTCGACATAACAAGAAAGAATAAATGGATTTGTGTGTTACTGCGATGTTTGAACAATGACTACGGTTTTCACGAAAAAGAAAACGGTTCTCCAACAAATTATATTTGAGTCATTGATCTGTTTATTTGACATAAAAATGCGATGGAAAGTTTTAAGTGAATTTGCGATTTTTCAACTTTTCAACTCGAGTGTTGTTATGTTATATTCTAAGAAAATAAATGTAATTTATAATAAAAAGAAAACAATGAAAAATAACCGATAATCATAATATTCTTTTGCCCTTCTCATCTTACTTTCTCAGAATCGAGTTAGAAGCTAGTTCAAGTTTCTTGTCTTTCTGGAACCATTGTGGAAACTTCCTCTAGCTGATGCACGCTTACTTCTCTTTTGGACACACTCTCCAAATAGTATTCCCTCTCTTTTTTGGCTCCACTACAAGCTTCTCTTCCTTTTTTATCAAAATTGTATCGTTGTTGTAGTCTTCGTAATGTTATTTTTCTTTTATTCTATCCAGAATTCCAGTGATTTCTATCTATATTTGAAAATGTAATTTAAAACCAAAAAATAATGAAAAAGATCGTTGATCTTAACAGTTTTCACATACTATTCTTATGTCTTTGTCCTCTTACTTTTCCAAAATTGAGTTCAGAACTAGTTCTTCAATAAATTTGAGTTTCTTGTAGTTTCTTTGTCTTCCTGGAACCATTATCAAAGTGGAAACTTTCTCGAGGTGATGCATGGCTACAACATGGACACACTCTCCAAATAGTATTCCCTCTCTTTTTTGGCTCTACTACAAGCTTTTTTTCAAAATTGTATCGTTGTTGATATTAATAAAGGGTTGTAGTCTTCGTAATGATGTTTGACCTCCTTTCTGGTTACTTAATTAGTTACGTTTTCTTCTATTCTATCCAGAATTCCAGTTATATACATTCTGCCATAGAATTTTCAAGATATTCGATAAGAATTGTTCATTACTTCATCGGAATTAAACGCTGCGTGCAAGCGCTTGGTCATAACCATCCAGAAATATATCACCTTGCAAGAAACGTTTTAGCGACGACTTAGAAATAACTGAGGTTGATTGAACTGTCAAAAAGTCGGCGACTGACAACCAGGTCACGATTGGCCCGCGAAAATTTAGGGTAGAAGATCTGTTCTTGTTTCGTGCGTCTCATATTTCCAGGCGATCGTAAAGCGAAGAAGATGAAAATTTCATTACAGTGATATCCGTTTTTTCCACGAACAATCATTACAAGTCTTCTTTTTTTTTACTTTTAATTATCAGTTTGCAATATTTACCGCATATTTCGTCACAGTCGGAATTAATTAAATCTGACACGGTAAATTGGGTTCATATTTGAACTGCGGATTTTATATAATTTGTTTTTATTTACGATGGTTATAAAACAGGAATGGTAGTAGCGAAAATCATTATTGTATTATTTCGTATGATGTAAAATCATGTTTTGTTGTACTTTTATAGAATATCCGGCACAATTTTTTACCGTTCGCCTGCGACTAACTTTTCGAAAAAAAAAAAACGTACAACAGCTAATTTATATTGTCTAAATTTTATTTTTCAATGTTGAAAATAAAATAAAATTGTCTACGTGTGTGAATGAAGTAGATGATGAAATTACGTCTACTAATGATAAATGACATATCTAAAAAGAATGTAGTTATATTTTTAAAAACAGGTTTTGGGCAGTATCGAGAATCGTCGTTTTTAAAATGGGGTATTTTCGTCATTTCCGACATATATCAGATTATCTATACGATGGTAAAAGCTGAGAAGATTCTTGACAAACTGTAACTGAAGTGACTCAATCGGAGAAGAGACAGAACCAGAAATTAATGAACGTCCCTGACCATTTTAATAGAGTATTGGGCATTCAAAAATGATCCCACACTAAATAGAACGTAGAATCAATTCAATCGAAAAATAAAGTTGCTTTAAGTCTTCTACTGGAAGCTCTAGCAAGGTACTTTAGACCTCCGGTGAGTTTTCCAGAACACGTTTCAGTTGAAGTCATAGTAGGTCAAAAGGCAAACGGGAGATTGATACACGAAACAGTTTAACAAAAAGTCGTTGGTAAACAAACATTTCGATGTAACAGAAATTGAAAGTGAGTTCGTTTATAGCTGGAGGAAGTTGGTTTACAGAAACCAAAAGCAAGATCGGAAGATGTGGTTAATATAGATTTGAAATCGATTACACAACGATAATATGAAAAGAAGTGCCTTAATCTCCCTATTAGAAACTAATATTGACTCTAATGTTAATAACATTTGTTGAATAGTGAAAATATTTAATTAACGAAATGTTTTATAAATTATTAATTAAATTACAGAAGTTATTAAGTTTTGGTTAATTCAGTGCCAAAATATTGATGAAAATACGAAATTACACAAAATACATTTATGCTGAAAGTTTAGGATACTTGGAAAATATTCACACCATAAACTTAATGGGGACTTTACCACAGCAGATTTTCCATAATAATACGTCAAAATTATGGTTTCTGCAATTGAAGTAGCAGCTTTTGTTCGGGCAGCAACGACAAACAAGCAATATCCTATCCTACATCTATTTCCTTGTTATACAAATCAATTTTTTTCAGCTTAACGTGTTATTAAAAATTAAGCCCTAGCCAGTGGGCTAGGGTTCAATTTCCTCGCCTCCAAATGCCAAAATTCGTATCAGAAGGCTTCAGGAGACGTCTCGCAAGAGTTTAGCGCGGACATTACTTACATATTGTGGAAAAATAGCATTTTTTGTGGTATTATATGAAAAAGTTACAATGCAAATAAAAAATTGTGTAATAAAGAAAATATATTACAGTGATATCCGCACAAAAACTTTATACCTCTATAGATTTTTTCTTAAAGAACCATTTAGAAAAAAAGATTTCCTTAAAAATATGAAAGAGACTTAGGAATGGATCTAAGTGAGCCAGTGAGACTCTGGGTGAGACTAATCCTTCGTTATCAACAATAAAATATTTGGTAGCAAAGTTTAAACGAGACTGGACGATCTATGGCGACCAGCAACGCAGTGGTTGACCAAATTAGGTGACGATTCCAGAAATGTTGAAGATAATCCTAAAGCGGTGCTGGATGATCGTCGACTGATAATGCGCGAGCTAGCAGACATAGTAGGCATTTCATAAAGTGCGGTACATCGCTTATTAACTGAAAATTTGGATATGAGAAAGCTGTGTGCAAGATGGGTGCCGCGTTTGCTCACAATGAAACAAAAACAACGTCGTGAAGATGTTTCCATCGAGTGTTTGGCAACGTTTCACAAAATTACGCCGAATTTTTACGCCGTTCTGTAACCATGGATGGAACTTGGATCAATCACCGGCTCTAAAGAAGGTAAAAACCATTCCATCTGCAGATAAGATCATGGCGTCGGTTGATTGGTATGAGCGTGAGATAATTTCCATTCACCAACTGGAAAACGGAAAAATTATCAACGACGAGTATTATACAAGCTTATTGTAACGTTGTAGCAAAGAAATCAAGCAAAAACGGCCGCATTTGGCTAAGAAATATGTGTTGTTTCATCAAACAGAGCTCCAGCTCATACATCCGTTATTGAAATGGTCAAAATCACTGAATTAAAGTTTGAATTGCTACTTCATGCTCCCTATTCGCCGGATTTAGCCCTTTCGCATTATTTCCTGGTCCCAGACTTCTTATAACATCGCTGGGAAAAGTCTATGGCCTAAAACGAGATTGCGTTGTAAAATAAATCTATTTTTTTTCCAAATTTTTTTTGTTTCTGGGACCATCATCGTACAACTAAATAAATATATGACTTTTTTACTTCTTAGACATGTTTTTCTTGATAAATCGTATCTTCTGATGGTAATCATCAAATTATTTGATAATTTGCGTCAATTTTTTTGGTATACTTTGTATTTAAATCATGGTTGTACATAGAAAATAACATCAAAAAGGACCAATAGTGACACATGTTTGGAAAACAGGACGGGAAAATGGAGCCACAAAGAATACCAAAGAAAATCAATTTGGAAAATAAGCTGTTTGTTGCAGGAAACTGGTCGGCCACTATAGACATACATCTTGAGAGGCAAAGAATTTCAAAGATGTTGTAAGAAGAAGGTTATTCAATTTCACGTGAAGTTGCAGCATATTTTCTCTTCCCTTTAAAATGTCACTGTCAATTCTTCTCGATATACGAGGGATGAATAGAAAATTTCTAATTCAACAAATAAATACTTATTTCCCTTTTAATCCTGTTTAGTTTAATTTGAAAATTTTTTACTATGTTAAATAACATGAAGAATCATTAAACGTTTTCTTTGAAAGATTTACCTTTTATTTTGTTTACTATTTTCCTTTTTTCTTTTACTTTTTAACTTTACGATTTATTGAAGAAACACCCTCGTCCGTCGCTCTTTAGATTCATTAAAACATTAAAAGACAAAAATCTACATCTCAAAAATTTCGTTTTATGTGGATTGAAGTAAATTCAATCAAAATATTTGTTTCTTTACAATATATAGTATGTCAGAATGAAAGAAAAAACTGACTGGATACCAAAATTTTCTGAAGAAAAACAGACGACGAGCTGGGAAACTATGTCAAAATCAAATTATATGCAAGACTCTACATATCAAGAAAGACATTGAACGGAAATGTGCAACTAGGATTTTAACAGGTTAAGTTATTGGACCAAAACCACGCGAAAATTAGAATCGAGAATCAATACACCCAAAGAATGGAGTCCGAATTAAATGCACGCAACTTAGTCCAGGCAATTAACACCTATGCCACGTCTGCTTTAACGTACTCTTTTGGAATCCTGAAGTGGACGAAACCCCAAAGAGGGTTGGGAAAGGCTTGTAAACCTACACTTTATTTCATAGCCAAGGTGGTTGTTGTATTTGGGATTGCAGGAGCTTATCGAATTTGTGAAATCAACCAGGTAACTTTAGATGATATTGAAGATTCTGGAACGGTATTAATTGTGAAACGGGAGATTTGTAGTTACAGAAAAATGTGATGAACTTTACCGAACTGTCCAGCAGGACAGTTAAATGAGGATGACACTAAAGAAACATGGCGATTGGAAGTCATCAACGAGCGCTGAAAGGTACGTTGATGAATCGGTAGCACAAATGACAGAAACAGTTAATAAACTGTTTAGAACGTGTGGTGTTGCTGCATTTGTGACCAAGTAGGAAGAAATATTATTTCAACAGAAGAAAATTCGACTGTGGTACCGAATAGATCAAGGAACGTGTCATTCATGCAATTCACATTCAATAATTGTTTTTTTGATATAAAGAAAAAGTAACTTTGATGTATAAAATTAAATACTTTCGCTTATGAAACTAAACACTGATAGTCCGGTCAAATTAGACCGAAAAAATAAGAGAATAATTTAAAATAAAATTTGAAAATTCCACATCATTCGGGTGTATTTTATATATATTTTATCATAAAAATATTTTAGATAAAAGTTGTACATCAGAAAATTATCTATAAAAAACGTATTAATACTTTTTCTCCTACGACCCACCGTTTTTGAGATATAACAATTCAAAAAGTCGTAATCGTCATAATATATAAATATAAAATATACTAAAGTTAAAACTATAAAAATATCAGGTGAAATGAAACCCAGTCCCTTAATTTATTGTAACTTTTAGACAAAATCTGTCTCCTGTTCAATTGTGTGCGTTGAATGAAATGAAATATCGTCTTGAGCGCCAATTGGTAGTGAAAACACGTGATTATCCTAACCTATATCGTTCTTTTTGAAGTTTTACAACAAAACTGTGAGAATATTTTTTTTTTTGTACTAAACTTTTAATTGAAAGTGAATTTGTTTCTGTTGAACGTTGTTTGAAGATATTAATTATTGTAAGTATCGAGTGGACTATTTTAAAAATCGGAAACCATCATCAACAAGACATGAAAATTATCTTCAAAATTATACTCGAAAGTCTCGTAAGAAAATAAATATTGATACGTTTTTTGTAGATGATTTTATGATCTACAATTTTTGTCTAAGGTAATTTTATGATGAAACTTAACGAAAAAATTCGTTTTTTCGAACTTTGATCTTGAATAAATTTTTCCCTTACACGGTAATGATTTTTAGCTTGATGGGAATTTATGTAATTTAGATCTAAATTGACCGGACTATAAAAAATATTAACGCACTCAATAATTTTTATTTCTAAAATTAGTAAATGTAGAAGGCGAGCCTCTGGTATATATCGAGTAAATCGATGCGATTACGAGACTAAGAGTACGTTTGTAGCGGATGCACGTAATTTTTCTCGAAGAGGGGTTTTTAATGGAATGAAAATTAATAAATCAATGGCTGGCAACTCGGTAATGTAAATAATTTATTCTTTAATGGTTTCCCTACAATTCTAACAATTTAAATAAAATAATAAATCATTTAACTGTTTTTTTTTATAATAAGAATTGTTGTTTATGTTATTTTTAGTTCAAGAAAATAAAAAAAATGTCAATAAAATGTCAAAAATATCATCTCATCAAAATAATTTTTAGAAAAATGCGCTAAATAGTCGTCGAAGACCTGATGGAAGATGTAGAAAATACACTTAATTGAGCACGGACCCCTCCATTTAATTGTGTTTATTAACTTTATTTATTAATTACGGCAAACAAATTCGATTAAATATACTTACATGATTAAATGTACCAAAACTCATGGGACATTTGAAAATATATTTCAACAGTTATGAGAGGTAAGAAAATGGATGAAAAAAATATGATAAGAGATGTGATAAGCAAGAAAATGGGCCTAGCCGGACATATGACAAACCATTATGAACTGATTAAAACTTGGTAATCTATCGGATTCATTTTAGACCAATCGGTACCGCAGTCTATGGTTTATAATTGTGCAAATACATGGATCATAAATAGATAAGAAGTCATTACAAACAGGTTGAATAGCTTTTAGTCCAAGAGCCCCAACAAAAAAAAGTAAGTTCTGAAAAAAACGTGCGGAAACGGGTATTTTTTTGAATATGACCATTTTGAAAAGCGCGTTTTATTAAATATCTCGCGAACCGCGAATCGTACGACAAAAATTGTAGAGATCATTATTGTAGATAATAATGTTTGCAATCTTTTTTATTTGAAACTTTTTTTTGTATAACGCATAGGTTTTTAATTATAACGCTCCAAATTTGTTTCAATGTGGTTTTTGCTAAATATTTAGTTGATGGTCAAAAATAAATTTAAAATGGTGGTAACCTATGCGTTATACAAAAAAAAGTTTCAAATAGAAAAGATGGCAAATATTATTATCTACAATAATGATCTCCACAATTTTTGTCGTACGATTTGCGGTTCGCGAGATATTTAATAAAACGTATTTTTCAAGGACACCCCTGAATGTATTAAAAAAATACTTGTCATCAAAAAATTGCTACAAATGTGATGGCAAAAATTATGGAAAAATAAAAGGCACATCGATTTCTATTTCAATTCTTCGAACGATAAGGCACAATTGCCAGATTTACTTTATAGAAAATAATACAAAAAAAAAAAACAAAATGCGAGTAATATTTAGTTTTTCTATTCTAAAATTTGGTTTCCGAGAGTTGCTATACTAGTTTTGAGATATGGCAACACTGATGTCAGTATGTCAAATCTGTCATTGCCGTAATGAAGTGCTGAACGTGTTGTGATACGAGTGCTATTCGAATTGTTTACTTTCGAAGTGGATTAAACCAACTCGCTTCGATTTTTGGTGATAAAGCACCATCTCGACTCACTGTTTTTGTTGATTTTTCGAATCGAACTGTGATCGCACTTCGTTACAGGATTAATTTCGTGGTGGTCGTCTAAAATCGTGCCAGAAAACATCGATGCTTTACGTAAACTTAAGGGCATACTTGGGCATTAGCTCGATTAGCATACATTCAATATTGCGTGAACTTTTGGCTGTCAAAAAGATTTTTTCGTATATTTTGACAATCCTTGTTTGGAACCCAATGATTTCTTCTTATTTTAGCAGATCAGAAATAAGCTGCGAGGTTTTTCTACACCTTAAGAAGCGGTTGATGTATTCAAATTACATGTTTTTGAGGAATGGAAAAATTCGACAATTGGTTCAAACCCATACAAAAGTGTTTTGATTTATAAAGGAGAAGATTTTGATTAAAAATAAATTTAATTCCAATTATAAATAATTATTTTTATTTGTCTACCTCAAAACTTGAGCAACGACCCTCGGATTCCGTTTCAATTGAATCCATGTCTGTAGAAATTCTTTAAAATAGATTTTATTCAATTTTTTGTAATATTAAAAATGAAAAAAAAAACAGAATATCTACGTAATATGATTTCATATTACATAATGAAATTAATTTTAAGCAATAAATGCATGTTTTAGTATTTTTCCATTGAAAAATATCATTAAAATATAATAAAATAGATTTTTTAATAATATTCATGAACAAGAAATCAAATTTCTTAGCCATTTTCGAGTTTTTCGTAGCGAAATAATAAAATATTTTGCGATGAAAATATTTTTTCTAAAAACATCTAAAAATAAAACTTACAAGTAGAACCGCAGTTTTCAAAAGAAAACGTTATTCACAGACACAAAACAGGTTTACAACACCAATTCAGACAAAAATAGTCCTTACCATTTCGTAGGCAAATTTTTCGGGGGAAGTAGCCAGTGGCGGGTTGTCAAAATAGTTGATTTCCGTAAATCGGTTGACAATTAACGTGCTCGGTGCGGTCAATTGATGATTATTGTACATGTGCTGAGGGGCACATTGGCCGCAAGGACAAGGTAAGGCAGGCTGAGGTGCGTATGCTGGAGGTATCTCGGGACAAGGTATTACAGGACACAAGGGAACTACGTAGGGATATTGTCCGGGAGAGTTGAAAAAGTACGTCGTGGTTGCTAATATCGCAAGACGCGATTATAGATAATCGATTTTGATTTTTCTTTATTATGTATTTATTCTAATTTAATATAGAATCAGTTGTGAGCGAATCGATTTCGTAACTGATCAGATTGTCGAATAAAAAGATTGTCTTTTGGTTGAAATTATTTGGTATTTCCTATTGCACGATTGTCTACTATGATTATAATTTTTTTTTCTTTTGATTGAAATGAGCGTTATAAAATTTTTATTTAATTAAAATAGACTATATAATATATATTCTTTTTACTTACTTACAGATATGTCCTTTTACACTAATTTTTTATACTAAATCTTTAGATACTATAAAAATTTAAGCTAATACTGAATTTATTGCACACAACCTTTGTTATTTAATTATATTTTAATTTAAAGTAAGTCAAGATATGTTTTTTTATACTAATTGAAACTCGTAGGTAAATGTGCTTTATTTCAAATTCCAAAAAAGTTTATATACTGATTGTCTTAATTTTGAAAATTAACACTAATAATATTGACTCTTCGAGTGAACCCTTACGATTGTTTTTTAATTAAAACTATCTTTTAAATATATACGGGACGGTCTAAAAACAAGTCAACTTGTGTTGACGATAGTACTAGTCTACAAACACTGATTACCTTATATAATATTGATGATTGTCGGTAAATTCTTGGACAAAAGACTTGATACCGTCTTTGCCTTTAAACGACGATAAACTAAAAATAATGTACTTAAAAAAAAAGGAACGTATTGCACTAGTTGATACTCGACGAATATTTTTTAAGAAATTTCAAGAATTTATTGATAGAGAATAAAAGCGAAAAATACACCGAGGAAGAATGAGTGAAATAGGCAAAGGCGATTAAGACTTGACGGGATTCGGGATAAAAGTTGGTGAGCTGAGTTCGTATAGGAAGTATAAGAGGTATTAGACCGCCGCACACTAAGCGAGTTAGGCCCGGACTGTTGGATTGAACTCGACGTTCCGGTAAAAGAGAAGCGGGGCCGAACGCACGCATGCGTATTTATACGTAGAAATTCTTGCGGTGCCCCTATCACCCCCACCCGCTGACACCGTCAATACAACCTGATGCATGCGGGCTCGAGCCGCGTTGCCGACTTTTCTAGGACAGAACCATTTTTCAGACTTGTTGAGCTATCGATCCAAATACCGAGTTTGAAGAAAAGTTCGCAGTAACTGGAGCAGTAAGGAAACAAGTCAAATTGGTCAAATTGGTCAAATTGAAGAAGAAGACCACTCTAATGGTTGGGGGCGAAAAATCCATACAAACTCTCTGTTGTCATTTAATTATTTACAATTCATTCCTAGATTTTTCAAAATTTTCTTCAGAATGCTGCTTTTTCAATGTGAACTGTATCTAACAGATATATTCTGACAGTTACAGAAGATTTCGCCGACCATACCAACACTTTCCAGTTGAACTTGTCATTTCTTTTTGAAATAACACTTCTGAACTTACTTTCTAACCTTTCGGATAATAATAAATCTTATAATTTGCCGATTTACATCCGTCAAAAGTAAAATTTTATTCTTCGTCGATAATGATTTCCAAAACTTCAACGAGCGAAAACTAGTATTTAGTGAGACTTCCAAGTTTTGTTTTATACTTTTCTGAACGTTTGGGTAGTGATTTTCTTGATTTTTATACTACATTCTGTCACTTTAGAATATTGCTTCAATATTTCTTATCGATTCTAAATTTTTTCCCCAATTTTCGCAAACTGAGACTTCCAAGTTTTGTTTTATACTTTTCTGAACGTTTGGGTGGTGATTTTGTTGATTTTTATACTACATTCTGTCACTTTAGAATATTGCTTCAATATTTCTTATCGATTCTAAATTTTTTCCCCAATTTTCGCAAACTGAGACTTCCAAGTTTTGTTTTATACTTTTCTGAACGTTTGGGTGGTGATTTTCTTGATTTTTATACTACATTCTGTCACTTTAGAATATTGCTTCAATATTTCTTATCGATTCTAAATTTTTTCCCCAATTTTCGCAAACTGAGACTTCCAAGTTTTGTTTTATACTTTTCTGAACGTTTGGGTGTCGATTTTCTTGATTTATAGACTACATTCTGTCACTTTAGAATATTGCTTCAATATTTCTTATCGATTCTAAATTTTTTCCCCAATTTTCGCAAACTGAGACTTCCAAGTTTTGTTTTATACTTTTCTGAACGTTTGGGTGGTGATTTTCTTGATTTTTATACTACATTCTGTCACTTTAGAATATTGCTTCAATATTTCTTATCGATTCTAAATTTTTTCCCCAATTTTCGCAAACTGAGACTTCCAAGTTTTGTTTTATACTTTTCTGAACGTTTGGGTGGTGATTTTCTTGATTTTTATACTACATTCTGTCACTTTAGAATATTGCTTCAATATTTCTTATCGATTCTAAATTTTTTCCCCAATTTTCGCAAACTGAGACTTCCAAGTTTTGTTTTATACTTTTCTGAACGTTTGGGTGGTGATTTTGTTGATTTTTATACTACATTCTGTCACTTTAGAATATTGCTTCAATATTTCTTATCGATTCTAAATTTTTTCCCCAATTTTCGCAAACTGAGACTTCCAAGTTTTGTTTTATACTTTTCTGAACGTTTGGGTGGTGATTTTCTTGATTTTTATACTACATTCTGTCACTTTAGAATATTGCTTCAATATTTCTTATCGATTCTAAATTTTCTCCCCAATTTTCGCTAACTGAGACTTCCAAATTTTGTTTTATACTTTTCTGAACGTTTGGGTGGTGATTTTCTTGATTTTTATACTACATTCTGTCACTTTAGAATATTGCTTCAATATTTCTTATCGATTCTAAATTTTTTCCCCAATTTTCGCAAACTGAGACTTCCAAGTTTTGTTTTATACTTTTCTGAACGTTTGGGTGGTGATTTTCTTGATTTTTATACTACATTCTGTCACTTTAGAATATTGCTTCAATATTTCTTATCGATTCTAAATTTTTTCCCCAATTTTCGCAAACTGAGACTTCCAAGTTTTGTTTTATACTTTTCTGAACGTTTGGGTGGTGATTTTCTTGATTTTTATACTACATTCTGTCACTTTAGAATATTGCTTCAATATTTCTTATCGATTCTAAATTTTTTCCCCAATTTTCGCAAACTGAGACTTCCAAGTTTTGTTTTATACTTTTCTGAACGTTTGGGTGTCGATTTTCTTGATTTATAGACTACATTCTGTCACTTTAGAATATTGCTTCAATATTTCTTATCGATTCTAAATTTTTTCCCCAATTTTCGCAAACTGAGACTTCCAAGTTTTGTTTTATACTTTTCTGAACGTTTGGGTGGTGATTTTCTTGATTTTTATACTACATTCTGTCACTTTAGAATATTGCTTCAATATTTCTTATCGATTCTAAATTTTTTCCCCAATTTTCGCAAACTGAGACTTCCAAGTTTTGTTTTATACTTTTCTGAACGTTTGGGTGGTGATTTTCTTGATTTTTATACTACATTCTGTCACTTTAGAATATTGCTTCAATATTTCTTATCGATTCTAAATTTTTTCCCCAATTTTCGCAAACTGAGACTTCCAAGTTTTGTTTTATACTTTTCTGAACGTTTGGGTGGTGATTTTGTTGATTTTTATACTACATTCTGTCACTTTAGAATATTGCTTCAATATTTCTTATCGATTCTAAATTTTTTCCCCAATTTTCGCAAACTGAGACTTCCAAGTTTTGTTTTATACTTTTCTGAACGTTTGGGTGGTGATTTTGTTGATTTTTATACTACATTCTGTCACTTTAGAATATTGCTTCAATATTTCTTATCGATTCTAAATTTTTTCCCCAATTTTCGCAAACTGAGACTTCCAAGTTTTGTTTTATACTTTTCTGAACGTTTGGGTGGTGATTTTCTTGATTTTTATACTACATTCTGTCACTTTAGAATATTGCTTCAATATTTCTTATCGATTCTAAATTTTTTCCCCAATTTTCGCAAACTGAGACTTCCAAGTTTTGTTTTATACTTTTCTGAACGTTTGGGTGTCGATTTTCTTGATTTATAGACTACATTCTGTCACTTTAGAATATTGCTTCAATATTTCTTATCGATTCTAAATTTTTTCCCCAATTTTCGCAAACTGAGACTTCCAAGTTTTGTTTTATACTTTTCTGAACGTTTGGGTGGTGATTTTCTTGATTTTTATACTACATTCTGTCACTTTAGAATATTGCTTCAATATTTCTTATCGATTCTAAATTTTTTCCCCAATTTTCGCAAACTGAGACTTCCAAGTTTTGTTTTATACTTTTCTGAACGTTTGGGTGGTGATTTTCTTGATTTTTATACTACATTCTGTCACTTTAGAATATTGCTTCAATATTTCTTATCGATTCTAAATTTTTTCCCCAATTTTCGCAAACTGAGACTTCCAAGTTTTGTTTTATACTTTTCTGAACGTTTGGGTGGTGATTTTGTTGATTTTTATACTACATTCTGTCACTTTAGAATATTGCTTCAATATTTCTTATCGATTCTAAATTTTTTCCCCAATTTTCGCAAACTGAGACTTCCAAGTTTTGTTTTATACTTTTCTGAACGTTTGGGTGGTGATTTTGTTGATTTTTATACTACATTCTGTCACTTTAGAATATTGCTTCAATATTTCTTATCGATTCTAAATTTTTTCCCCAATTTTCGCAAACTGAGACTTCCAAGTTTTGTTTTATACTTTTCTGAACGTTTGGGTGGTGATTTTCTTGATTTTTATACTACATTCTGTCACTTCAGAATATTGCTTCAATATTTCTTATCGATTCTAAATTTTTTCCCCAATTTTCGCAAAATGAGACTTCCAAGTTTTGTTTTATACTTTTCTAAACGTTTGGGTGGTGATTTTCTTGATTTTTATACTACATTCTGTCACTTTAGAATATTGCTTCAATATTTCTTATCGATTCTAAATTTTTTCCCCAATTTTCGCAAACTGAGACTTCCAAGTTTTGTTTTATACTTTTCTGAACGTTTGGGTGGTGATTTTGTTGATTTTTATACTACATTCTGTCACTTTAGAATATTGCTTCAATATTTCTTATCGATTCTAAATTTTTTCCCCAATTTTCGCAAACTGAGACTTCCAAGTTTTGTTTTATACTTTTCTGAACGTTTGGGTGGTGATTTTGTTGATTTTTATACTACATTCTGTCACTTTAGAATATTGCTTCAATATTTCTTATCGATTCTAAATTTTTTCCCCAATTTTCGCAAACTGAGACTTCCAAGTTTTGTTTTATACTTTTCTGAACGTTTGGGTGGTGATTTTCTTGATTTTTATACTACATTCTGTCACTTCAGAATATTGCTTCAATATTTCTTATCGATTCTAAATTTTTTCCCCAATTTTCGCAAAATGAGACTTCCAAGTTTTGTTTTATACTTTTCTAAACGTTTGGGTGGTGATTTTCTTGATTTTTATACTACATTCTGTCACTTTAGAATATTGCTTCAATATTTCTTATCGATTCTAAATTTTTTCCCCAATTTTCGCAAACTGAGACTTCCAAGTTTTGTTTTATACTTTTCTGAACGTTTGGGTGGTGATTTTCTTGATTTTTATACTACATTCTGTCACTTTAGAATATTGCTTCAATATTTCTTATCGATTCTAAATTTTTTCACAGTCTCCCAGTTTTAACTCTTTAACCAAAGTTTTTTTAAGACTTTGGTAATTTTCTGCATAATCCTGACTTCCTTTTAATCGAAATACCTGTCTCAACACGCCGATAGATATGTGCTAGCGTCGTAAGATCATCATCAGACACTTTCGATTATCGGCAACGATCTAACCAATTTCATTTTCCAATTTTTAGACTTTCCTATCCAAATTCAACAATTTATCAATTCATATTGGAATATACAAGAAGGAAAAAGGATATATCAGTTGTTGAAAGTTGACAAAGTAAATTGGTTAAAAAATTTATCTTCAAAACTCATTTTTTTCTGATTAGAAGTCGAGTCAGGATTTCGAATTCGTGATGGATATGTTAGATCAAATTTAATTTGTAATTTTTGGAAATTGAACGTTGTAATGTAAATTGTAGCCTCCAAATTTTTTTTCTGAAAGAATATGCGGACTAAAACTCGGCAATTAGTTCCAGAGAGTTCATCGCTTAGTAAAACGAGCAAAAAGACTCACGATTGGACTAAAGAGACCTATAGTGATGCTGCGGTGGCTAGAGCGGGTGTTTGTGAGTGGCGCAAGCTGTTAGTAGCAGATAGAGTGCAAGACGATGACCGCTTTGGACGTCTTTTGACCAGCAAGACTAACGAAACAAAAAATTCAACATTCCTCAAGCCCATGCTTAAAATATCGTAAAATAAAATTCAGCTATGAGGAAAGTGGTGTCGCGAGTGTTGTCAGAGGAGACCACAGACCGGAAAACGATCTGGTAGTATCTTTTTGGCCCCACCAGGCTCACGAGGAAGAGTCATTGCTCGATAGAGGTGGTCCAACAGGCTAGAAAGCAGGAGTTGAACAGTATACCAGGCCAGAAGTTCTTGGAAACGTAAGAAAATTAGAAAACTCGCCGGCAGTAGTGTATAGATGCGAAAAAATTTTATTTTGAGAAATTTTAATCGATTTTATTATTTTCAGGGATTAATAATTATGTTCTACTACTTTCAGAATAGACTTTGTACGATAATAATTTTTTTTATCAAACTGTTCAATTTGATTTGAATAAAATATGATGATATATTTCCGGTAAATCGATCTGACAACGCCGCTTACACCGTTTACAGGTAGACAAGGTAGAGAGAAGCAACAACTCTCCCATCAGCCGCGCTATGCCAGAACAGAAACAGCATAACGTCAATGTACGGCCAACTAGTTGCTCCTGCTCTTTCCGATGCTGTTTCGTAGCAGCGTGTCAAGGAGGTTGGAAATTTAAGCGCCGCCCCTGATTCGTGTACCCTCCTTCCCCCCGACGGACACGCGCCGCGATGCGTTTTTGTTTCCCGCCGCACTCCGCCGACTACCGCGCCGCCTTCGATCATATTTGTTTTTCTTTTTTGATTTCCAGGTAATTTTCGATGAGCGATGAATAGGGGTCTTTGACATTTGGGTTAGTGGGATTGCAATAAGGGATGAAAGAAAAACTGAATACGATATTGAAAATTGGGTACGCTAAAAATAGTATCTTATCAAAACGGATTCAAATTTATAAAAATAATTGACGCATACACGTTACTTCAAAATGAAATCTATGTGTTATATATAAATTTAAAAAAAAAAAATAGTACCAAAAATGACAAATATAATATTAAATAAGCAGAATATATCATTTTTAATATCTAGCAACCCTAGAAAACAAGAAAAAAATATTAAGTACTCAAGATTAAAGAAAAAAAAATAGTTAAGTAATCCAAAACAACTCTAACCTCATTACGTTATCGCTGCTATAAATTTGTCTGTGTTTAGTCTTTCTGTCAGTTTTATAGATTCCACTTAAACCCTATTAAGGTATCGTATTTATTATCTAATTATTGTTAATGTGACTATAATGAACCATAAATATATTTACTATCTAATTTTTTACAATTATTATTGTATACGATAAGAAACTAATACTAGGTTCATTCAATTTGATATTCGTCTAGTACGCTAGTCAGATTAGTGTACCTAACTTTAAATTATTAAATCCTCAGTTTGCTAAATAAATTGTTTTTAAAAAGCAAATTGGTAAATTGAGTTATTTAATTGTATTGTTTGTATTTAATTGTATTGTTAGTCTTCACAATTTCTTCATGTAATTTTTGATATGTATATAAAAATATATAAGAAACAAAATTAAACAAAGTAGCGCGTGCCGAATTTCTAGAATCAGCTTAGCTCCGCCAAAACCTAGGCGTTCAAGATCTGTTCGCTTAGCTATTTCAAGAAAGAATGAGTTCCTTTCCAATCCAAAACATGTAAGTAAGGAATAGAAGTGAGTGCCATTAAGCAATTGAAAAGGTAGAGGAATGTAGGTATGTTGGTTCATCCTAAAACGTGTACTAGATATATCGGAGAGGATTAAGTTAATTGCGTGCTGTTAAGACATTAAGAAGACAGTCGAAGGAAAGAATGTAGTGAATGATTGGGAACCTGTATAGTCAAAGATCTTTTTTCGATGTTGAGAATATTTGAGGCAAATCTTTAGCTTTTATTTGATGTAAAATCCTACAAATTATACTTACCTTTAACTCTAAAACATCGATTCCTGAAAAGTTATGGTGATTTTCCTCAAAAGTGAGAATGACTGGGTCCTAGCTATAAGCTTCTTCTGCTTTTCCCCGTTGTACCTCAACGAATTGACTATTGAAATAGTTGAAGAATAAAATCAAAATAGAAATATTTCCGACAGACAAATGAATAACTTGCCTAGTGTTTCTTAAAACCGAAGTCAATAACGAATTTAGAAGGTTGTGGGGTTTATTGTGATCTTATTGCAGAGGTGGTTCCCTATACTGCACAAAATCTCGCATACACTCTATTATTGTATATTGCTATTAAGTTAAAATTGTTTTAGATACTGGAATGCCGCGGAAAGAAGCTAAAACAACTGATATATAACCTCACAAATCGTAGTTTTACATATGTCTGATACCATTTTCGAACCATTTAAACGTTACCGTTTAAAAAAGAGAGGGTGAAGGATAAAGGAATTTAAAACGTTTATATACTTATAGGTTATAAAATTCCCTATAAATCTACGTTTTGTGCGATTAATTTTCTTGAAAATTAACCGAGGTATAGCCAAAAAAACTTTTTTTAATTTTGTAGCAGGTAGATTTTGGAGTATGAGTTAAAGTATGTAAATAATTTTTTCATTTTTTGTCATAAGGGATGATTTATAGGGGGAAACTTATAAATATGAAATATTCAAGTCGAAACATCTAAAAGAATAACGAAACGCCGTGGAAAATCACTAAATGAAGCTAGCTATACACCGTAGTAAACGTTATGCTTGAAGGAACTTCAATTAAACACGTCACTGTTTTAGATCGCGAAGCTTGGAACGTTGGTAATCGTAAGTCATGAAAAGAGCGCGCAGAGCACGTTTGTTTATACCAGATGAGTAATAGTAATCCCATAACGTGAAATTGGTCGACTTCATTAAATTGTTTATTAAGTAAGTTTAGGTATATGTATAAT
The DNA here is from genome assembly GCF_026250575.1 of Diorhabda carinulata. Classification (NCBI taxonomy): domain Eukaryota; kingdom Metazoa; phylum Arthropoda; class Insecta; order Coleoptera; family Chrysomelidae; genus Diorhabda; species Diorhabda carinulata. Next base: position 2,910,794 of record NC_079469.1, read on the forward strand.
ACACGCTAAAATCATTTATATTGAATATTTAGTTTGAATTAGTCTTCTATAACGAGCTTAAAAACGTTATGGCGTAAATAATGGGGGTCATTAACAATTAAAACAACTCGTTTAATTGCGCCCGAGAAGCATAACAAGTTATGCAACAGTCTAATATTAAAAGAAAGATGGAACTCGGGTCAATAAACTAAACAGAACTCAGTAAGACCATTAAAACGATTTGAGGAAACGATAATGGCTTTTATGGCAACTTAATACGATGGATTCACTCAATGATATTGATCTTTACCTTACATAAGACAAACAAAGATTTTATATATTCCTTCTACTATCTATAAATATTTAATTTATATAGATATAATTGACAATAGAAAATCTTCTATTATTCACTAAAAGAAATGTAAAAATCATTTAGATATGATGATATATATAAATTAATAGTTAATATAGTGGTAGAGTCAAAAATAAACATTAAGAACGAACGTAAAAGCCCCAGGTCTGTACGTCGAGGCTCTTTACAACTATTGAGATGTTCCATTTTGTATCTCAGGCTTTCCGTAATCTGGAAACAGCAAAGAAAAATAAGGATAACTAAAATAAAGCGTATACATCCCCCAAAAGTCAAGTATGTAGTAAATTTTTATTCCTCAGAAATTAATCGGTCATTCCGAAACCTATAGTCGTTATACCAAATCATCAGGGTATACCAGGAAGCAGACAGTCTTGTCAAAAAAGGGCAACTACTCTATAGTAGAGACCAGATATTGTGACCACATGAACTGAACGAACGGTTGAAGATTCAGGTGGAATATCACTGGGAAAACACTCCAAGTCAAAGACAAGATCAAACTAGGTGTTTTACCTCGCTAAATATTATGGTAATTATACACTTTCACGGTCAACTGGTTTTTTGGCTCTAGAAAATCGAAAAATGGATAGATTTTAATGATCTTGGTCTCAAAATGTTTCATTTTACGTCGTATTTATAAAAATAATTAGTAGAAATAGCTGGAATGAAAATTTCTCATAGTTTTACTGTTTTAAATCGTAAAAAAAAACGGTTTTACAAAATAATCCTTTACGAAAAATTATCTCATTATCAGATAAAGTTCTCATATTTTTTTTTGTATTCTACATAAATTAATAAACAATTTAATAAAAAACAAATCCAAAAAGAATGATTTTTTCAGTTTTTATAGCTTAAATGAAATCGATGAAAAACAATCAATTTTCGTGAATAGTTTCGTACTATATTCTTCAATGTTAATAGTTTTTGGACCATTAAAAATCGAAAAATAGATAAATTTTATAATTTTGGTCTCAAAATGTTCCATTTTACGACGAATTTATGAAAAACACGGGGGTAGTGGCTGAATTTGCGGTTTTTAATAGTTTTAAACCTTAAATAGTGGAAAAACTTTTTTTTTCAAAATATTCATTTTTTTATGTAAATTGCGAAAAAAAATATACGAACTTGATTCCACGACGTCAGAAACAGTTACGAAGGATTATATGTAGAAAGTCATTTTTTTTGCATTTAAAGTCATGAAACTGTAAAAAATATTTATTTTTTTTTAAATTTCGTATTTTTTTTATAAATCCGCCGTAAAATGGAACATTTTGAGACAAAGATCATTAAAATCCATCCATTTTTCGATTTTCTAGAGCCAAAAAACCAGGTGACCGCGAAAGTGTATAATTACCATAATTTTTTGTAAAGGATTATTTTACAAAACCGTTTTTTTTACGATTTAAAACAGTAAAACTATGAGAAATTTTCATTCCAGCTATTTCTACTAATTTTTTTTATAAATCCGCCGTAAAATGGAACATTTTGAGACCAAGATCATTAAAATCCATCCATTTTTCGATTTTCTAGAGCCAAAAAACCAGGTGACCGCGAAAGTGTATAATTACCATAATTTTTTGTAAAGGATTATTTTACAAAACCGTTTTTTTTACGATTTAAAACAGTAAAACTATGAGAAATTTTCATTCCAGCTATTTCTACTAATTTTTTTTATAAATCCGCCGTAAAATGGAACATTTTGAGACCAAGATCATTAAAATCCATCCATTTTTCGATTTTCTAGAGCCAAAAAACCAGGTGACCGCGAAAGTGTATAATTACCATAATTTTTTGTAAAGGATTATTTTACAAAACCGTTTTTTTTACGATTTAAAACAGTAAAACTATGAGAAATTTTCATTCCAGCTATTTCTACTAATTTTTTTTATAAATCCGCCGTAAAATGGAACATTTTGAGACCAAGATCATTAAAATCCATCCATTTTTCGATTTTCTAGAGCCAAAAAACCAGGTGACCGCGAAAGTGTATAATTACCATAATTTTTTGCAAAGGATTATTTTGCAAAACCGTTTTTTTTTACGATTTAAAACAGTAAAACTATGAGAAATTTTCATTCCAGCTATTTCTACTAATTTTTTTTATAAATCCGCCGTAAAATGGAACATTTTGAGACCAAGATCATTAAAATCCATCCATTTTTCGATTTTCTAGAGCCAAAAAACCAGGTGACCGCGAAAGTGTATAATTACCATAATTTTTTGCAAAGGATTATTTTGCAAAACCGTTTTTTTTTACGATTTAAAACAGTAAAACTATGAGAAATTTTCATTCCAGCTATTTCTACTAATTTTTTTTATAAATCCGCCGTAAAATGGAACATTTTGAGACCAAGATCATTAAAATCCATCCATTTTTCGATTTTCTAGAGCCAAAAAACCAGGTGACCGCGAAAGTGTATAATTACCATAATTTTTTGCAAAGGATTATTTTGCAAAACCGTTTTTTTTTTACGATTTAAAACAGTAAAACTATGAGAAATTTTCATTCCAGCTATTTCTACTAATTTTTTTTATAAATCCGCCGTAAAATGGAACATTTTGAGACCAAGATCATTAAAATCCATCCATTTTTCGATTTTCTAGAGCCAAAAAACCAGGTGACCGCGAAAGTGTATAATTACCATAATTTTTTGCAAAGGATTATTTTGCAAAACCGTTTTTTTTTACGATTTAAAACAGTAAAACTATGAGAAATTTTCATTCCAGCTATTTCTACTAATTTTTTTTATAAATCCGCCGTAAAATGGAACATTTTGAGACCAAGATCATTAAAATCCATCCATTTTTCGATTTTCTAGAGCCAAAAAACCAGGTGACCGCGAAAGTGTATAATTACCATAATTTTTTGCAAAGGATTATTTTGCAAAACCGTTTTTTTTTACGATTTAAAACAGTAAAACTATGAGAAATTTTCATTCCAGCTATTTCTACTAATTTTTTTTATAAATCCGCCGTAAAATGGAACATTTTGAGACCAAGATCATTAAAATCCATCCATTTTTCGATTTTCTAGAGCCAAAAAACCAGGTGACCGCGAAAGTGTATAATTACCATAATTTTTTGTAAAGGATTATTTTGCAAAACCGTTTTTTTTTTACGATTTAAAACAGTAAAACTATGAGAAATTTTCATTCCAGCTATTTCTACTAATTTTTTTTATAAATCCGCCGTAAAATGGAACATTTTGAGACCAAGATCATTAAAATCCATCCATTTTTCGATTTTCTAGAGCCAAAAAACCAGGTGACCGCGAAAGTGTATAATTACCATAATTTTTTGCAAAGGATTATTTTGCAAAACCGTTTTTTTTTACGATTTAAAACAGTAAAACTATGAGAAATTTTCATTCCAGCTATTTCTACTAATTTTTTTTATAAATCCGCCGTAAAATGGAACATTTTGAGACCAAGATCATTAAAATCCATCCATTTTTCGATTTTCTAGAGCCAAAAAACCAGGTGACCGCGAAAGTGTATAATTACCATAATTTTTTGCAAAGGATTATTTTGCAAAACCGTTTTTTTTTACGATTTAAAACAGTAAAACTATGAGAAATTTTCATTCCAGCTATTTCTACTAATTTTTTTTATAAATCCGCCGTAAAATGGAACATTTTGAGACCAAGATCATTAAAATCCATCCATTTTTCGATTTTCTAGAGCCAAAAAACCAGGTGACCGCGAAAGTGTATAATTACCATAATTTTTTGCAAAGGATTATTTTGCAAAACCGTTTTTTTTTTACGATTTAAAACAGTAAAACTATGAGAAATTTTCATTCCAGCTATTTCTACTAATTTTTTTTATAAATCCGCCGTAAAATGGAACATTTTGAGACCAAGATCATTAAAATCCATCCATTTTTCGATTTTCTAGAGCCAAAAAACCAGGTGACCGCGAAAGTGTATAATTACCATAATTTTTTGCAAAGGATTATTTTGCAAAACCGTTTTTTTTTACGATTTAAAACAGTAAAACTATGAGAAATTTTCATTCCAGCTATTTCTACTAATTTTTTTTATAAATCCGCCGTAAAATGGAACATTTTGAGACCAAGATCATTAAAATCCATCCATTTTTCGATTTTCTAGAGCCAAAAAACCAGGTGACCGCGAAAGTGTATAATTACCATAATTTTTTGCAAAGGATTATTTTGCAAAACCGTTTTTTTTTACGATTTAAAACAGTAAAACTATGAGAAATTTTCATTCCAGCTATTTCTACTAATTTTTTTTATAAATCCGCCGTAAAATGGAACATTTTGAGACCAAGATCATTAAAATCCATCCATTTTTCGATTTTCTAGAGCCAAAAAACCAGGTGACCGCGAAAGTGTATAATTACCATAATTTTTTGCAAAGGATTATTTTGCAAAACCGTTTTTTTTTTACGATTTAAAACAGTAAAACTATGAGAAATTTTCATTCCAGCTATTTCTACTAATTTTTTTTATAAATCCGCCGTAAAATGGAACATTTTGAGACCAAGATCATTAAAATCCATCCATTTTTCGATTTTCTAGAGCCAAAAAACCAGGTGACCGCGAAAGTGTATAATTACCATAATTTTTTGTAAAGGATTATTTTGCAAAACCGTTTTTTTTTACGATTTAAAACAGTAAAACTATGAGAAATTTTCATTCCAGCTATTTCTACTAATTTTTTTTATAAATCCGCCGTAAAATGGAACATTTTGAGACCAAGATCATTAAAATCCATCCATTTTTCGATTTTCTAGAGCCAAAAAACCAGGTGACCGCGAAAGTGTATAATTACCATAATTTTTTGTAAAGGATTATTTTGCAAAACCGTTTTTTTTTTACGATTTAAAACAGTAAAACTATGAGAAATTTTCATTCCAGCTATTTCTACTAATTTTTTTTATAAATCCGCCGTAAAATGGAACATTTTGAGACCAAGATCATTAAAATCCATCCATTTTTCGATTTTCTAGAGCCAAAAAACCAGGTGACCGCGAAAGTGTATAATTACCATAATTTTTTGCAAAGGATTATTTTGCAAAACCGTTTTTTTTTACGATTTAAAACAGTAAAACTATGAGAAATTTTCATTCCAGCTATTTCTACTAATTTTTTTTATAAATCCGCCGTAAAATGGAACATTTTGAGACCAAGATCATTAAAATCCATCCATTTTTCGATTTTCTAGAGCCAAAAAACCAGGTGACCGCGAAAGTGTATAATTACCATAATTTTTTGCAAAGGATTATTTTGCAAAACCGTTTTTTTTTTACGATTTAAAACAGTAAAACTATGAGAAATTTTCATTCCAGCTATTTCTACTAATTTTTTTTATAAATCCGCCGTAAAATGGAACATTTTGAGACCAAGATCATTAAAATCCATCCATTTTTCGATTTTCTAGAGCCAAAAAACCAGGTGACCGCGAAAGTGTATAATTACCATAATTTTTTGTAAAGGATTATTTTACAAAACCGTTTTTTTTACGATTTAAAACAGTAAAACTATGAGAAATTTTCATTCCAGCTATTTCTACTAATTTTTTTTATAAATCCGCCGTAAAATGGAACATTTTGAGACCAAGATCATTAAAATCCATCCATTTTTCGATTTTCTAGAGCCAAAAAACCAGGTGACCGCGAAAGTGTATAATTACCATAATTTTTTGCAAAGGATTATTTTGCAAAACCGTTTTTTTTACGATTTAAAACAGTAAAACTATGAGAAATTTTCATTCCAGCTATTTCTACTAATTTTTTTTATAAATCCGCCGTAAAATGGAACATTTTGAGACCAAGATCATTAAAATCCATCCATTTTTCGATTTTCTATAGCCAAAAAACCAGGTGACCGCGAAAGTGTATAATTACCATAATTTTTTGTAAAGGATTATTTTACAAAACCGTTTTTTTTTACGATTTAAAACAGTAAAACTATGAGAAATTTTCATTCCAGCTATTTCTACTAATTTTTTTTATAAATCCGCCGTAAAATGGAACATTTTGAGACCAAGATCATTAAAATCCATCCATTTTTCGATTTTCTAGAGCCAAAAAACCAGGTGACCGCGAAAGTGTATAATTACCATAATTTTTTGCAAAGGATTATTTTGCAAAACCGTTTTTTTTTACGATTTAAAACAGTAAAACTATGAGAAATTTTCATTCCAGCTATTTCTACTAATTTTTTTTATAAATCCGCCGTAAAATGGAACATTTTGAGACCAAGATCATTAAAATCCATCCATTTTTCGATTTTCTAGAGCCAAAAAACCAGGTGACCGCGAAAGTGTATAATTACCATAATTTTTTGCAAAGGATTATTTTGCAAAACCGTTTTTTTTTTACGATTTAAAACAGTAAAACTATGAGAAATTTTCATTCCAGCTATTTCTACTAATTTTTTTTATAAATCCGCCGTAAAATGGAACATTTTGAGACCAAGATCATTAAAATCCATCCATTTTTCGATTTTCTAGAGCCAAAAAACCAGGTGACCGCGAAAGTGTATAATTACCATAATTTTTTGCAAAGGATTATTTTGCAAAACCGTTTTTTTTTACGATTTAAAACAGTAAAACTATGAGAAATTTTCATTCCAGCTATTTCTACTAATTTTTTTTATAAATCCGCCGTAAAATGGAACATTTTGAGACCAAGATCATTAAAATCCATCCATTTTTCGATTTTCTATAGCCAAAAAACCAGGTGACCGCGAAAGTGTATAATTACCATAATTTTTTGTAAAGGATTATTTTACAAAACCGTTTTTTTTACGATTTAAAACAGTAAAACTATGAGAAATTTTCATTCCAGCTATTTCTACTAATTTTTTTTATAAATCCGCCGTAAAATGGAACATTTTGAGACCAAGATCATTAAAATCCATCCATTTTTCGATTTTCTAGAGCCAAAAAACCAGGTGACCGCGAAAGTGTATAATTACCATAATTTTTTGCAAAGGATTATTTTGCAAAACCGTTTTTTTTTTACGATTTAAAACAGTAAAACTATGAGAAATTTTCATTCCAGCTATTTCTACTAATTTTTTTTATAAATCCGCCGTAAAATGGAACATTTTGAGACCAAGATCATTAAAATCCATCCATTTTTCGATTTTCTAGAGCCAAAAAACCAGGTGACCGCGAAAGTGTATAATTACCATAATTTTTTGTAAAGGATTATTTTACAAAACCGTTTTTTTTACGATTTAAAACAGTAAAACTATGAGAAATTTTCATTCCAGCTATTTCTACTAATTTTTTTTATAAATCCGCCGTAAAATGGAACATTTTGAGACCAAGATCATTAAAATCCATCCATTTTTCGATTTTCTAGAGCCAAAAAACCAGGTGACCGCGAAAGTGTATAATTACCATAATTTTTTGCAAAGGATTATTTTGCAAAACCGTTTTTTTTACGATTTAAAACAGTAAAACTATGAGAAATTTTCATTCCAGCTATTTCTACTAATTTTTTTTATAAATCCGCCGTAAAATGGAACATTTTGAGACCAAGATCATTAAAATCCATCCATTTTTCGATTTTCTATAGCCAAAAAACCAGGTGACCGCGAAAGTGTATAATTACCATAATTTTTTGTAAAGGATTATTTTACAAAACCGTTTTTTTTACGATTTAAAACAGTAAAACTATGAGAAATTTTCATTCCAGCTATTTCTACTAATTTTTTTTATAAATCCGCCGTAAAATGGAACATTTTGAGACCAAGATCATTAAAATCCATCCATTTTTCGATTTTCTAGAGCCAAAAAACCAGGTGACCGCGAAAGTGTATAATTACCATAATTTTTTGCAAAGGATTATTTTGCAAAACCGTTTTTTTTTACGATTTAAAACAGTAAAACTATGAGAAATTTTCATTCCAGCTATTTCTACTAATTTTTTTTATAAATCCGCCGTAAAATGGAACATTTTGAGACCAAGATCATTAAAATCCATCCATTTTTCGATTTTCTAGAGCCAAAAAACCAGGTGACCGCGAAAGTGTATAATTACCATAATTTTTTGCAAAGGATTATTTTGCAAAACCGTTTTTTTTTTACGATTTAAAACAGTAAAACTATGAGAAATTTTCATTCCAGCTATTTCTACTAATTTTTTTTATAAATCCGCCGTAAAATGGAACATTTTGAGACCAAGATCATTAAAATCCATCCATTTTTCGATTTTCTAGAGCCAAAAAACCAGGTGACCGCGAAAGTGTATAATTACCATAATTTTTTGCAAAGGATTATTTTGCAAAACCGTTTTTTTTACGATTTAAAACAGTAAAACTATGAGAAATTTTCATTCCAGCTATTTCTACTAATTTTTTTTATAAATCCGCCGTAAAATGGAACATTTTGAGACCAAGATCATTAAAATCCATCCATTTTTCGATTTTCTAGAGCCAAAAAACCAGGTGACCGCGAAAGTGTATAATTACCATAATTTTTTGCAAAGGATTATTTTGCAAAACCGTTTTTTTTTACGATTTAAAACAGTAAAACTATGAGAAATTTTCATTCCAGCTATTTCTACTAATTTTTTTTATAAATCCGCCGTAAAATGGAACATTTTGAGACCAAGATCATTAAAATCCATCCATTTTTCGATTTTCTAGAGCCAAAAAACCAGGTGACCGCGAAAGTGTATAATTACCATAATTTTTTGCAAAGGATTATTTTGCAAAACCGTTTTTTTTTTACGATTTAAAACAGTAAAACTATGAGAAATTTTCATTCCAGCTATTTCTACTAATTTTTTTTATAAATCCGCCGTAAAATGGAACATTTTGAGACCAAGATCATTAAAATCCATCCATTTTTCGATTTTCTAGAGCCAAAAAACCAGGTGACCGCGAAAGTGTATAATTACCATAATTTTTTGTAAAGGATTATTTTGCAAAACCGTTTTTTTTTACGATTTAAAACAGTAAAACTATGAGAAATTTTCATTCCAGCTATTTCTACTAATTTTTTTTATAAATCCGCCGTAAAATGGAACATTTTGAGACCAAGATCATTAAAATCCATCCATTTTTCGATTTTCTAGAGCCAAAAAACCAGGTGACCGCGAAAGTGTATAATTACCATAATTTTTTGTAAAGGATTATTTTGCAAAACCGTTTTTTTTTTACGATTTAAAACAGTAAAACTATGAGAAATTTTCATTCCAGCTATTTCTACTAATTTTTTTTATAAATCCGCCGTAAAATGGAACATTTTGAGACCAAGATCATTAAAATCCATCCATTTTTCGATTTTCTAGAGCCAAAAAACCAGGTGACCGCGAAAGTGTATAATTACCATAATTTTTTGCAAAGGATTATTTTGCAAAACCGTTTTTTTTTACGATTTAAAACAGTAAAACTATGAGAAATTTTCATTCCAGCTATTTCTACTAATTTTTTTTATAAATCCGCCGTAAAATGGAACATTTTGAGACCAAGATCATTAAAATCCATCCATTTTTCGATTTTCTAGAGCCAAAAAACCAGGTGACCGCGAAAGTGTATAATTACCATAATTTTTTGCAAAGGATTATTTTGCAAAACCGTTTTTTTTTTACGATTTAAAACAGTAAAACTATGAGAAATTTTCATTCCAGCTATTTCTACTAATTTTTTTTATAAATCCGCCGTAAAATGGAACATTTTGAGACCAAGATCATTAAAATCCATCCATTTTTCGATTTTCTAGAGCCAAAAAACCAGGTGACCGCGAAAGTGTATAATTACCATAATTTTTTGTAAAGGATTATTTTACAAAACCGTTTTTTTTTACGATTTAAAACAGTAAAACTATGAGAAATTTTCATTCCAGCTATTTCTACTAATTTTTTTTATAAATCCGCCGTAAAATGGAACATTTTGAGACCAAGATCATTAAAATCCATCCATTTTTCGATTTTCTAGAGCCAAAAAACCAGGTGACCGCGAAAGTGTATAATTACCATAATTTTTTGCAAAGGATTATTTTGCAAAACCGTTTTTTTTACGATTTAAAACAGTAAAACTATGAGAAATTTTCATTCCAGCTATTTCTACTAATTTTTTTTATAAATCCGCCGTAAAATGGAACATTTTGAGACCAAGATCATTAAAATCCATCCATTTTTCGATTTTCTATAGCCAAAAAACCAGGTGACCGCGAAAGTGTATAATTACCATAATTTTTTGTAAAGGATTATTTTACAAAACCGTTTTTTTTACGATTTAAAACAGTAAAACTATGAGAAATTTTCATTCCAGCTATTTCTACTAATTTTTTTTATAAATCCGCCGTAAAATGGAACATTTTGAGACCAAGATCATTAAAATCCATCCATTTTTCGATTTTCTAGAGCCAAAAAACCAGGTGACCGCGAAAGTGTATAATTACCATAATTTTTTGTAAAGGATTATTTTGCAAAACCGTTTTTTTTACGATTTAAAACAGTAAAACTATGAGAAATTTTCATTCCAGCTATTTCTACTAATTTTTTTTATAAATCCGCCGTAAAATGGAACATTTTGAGACCAAGATCATTAAAATCCATCCATTTTTCGATTTTCTAGAGCCAAAAAACCAGGTGACCGCGAAAGTGTATAATTACCATAATTTTTTGCAAAGGATTATTTTGCAAAACCGTTTTTTTTTTACGATTTAAAACAGTAAAACTATGAGAAATTTTCATTCCAGCTATTTCTACTAATTTTTTTTATAAATCCGCCGTAAAATGGAACATTTTGAGACCAAGATCATTAAAATCCATCCATTTTTCGATTTTCTAGAGCCAAAAAACCAGGTGACCGTAAAAGTGTATAATTATCAATATTACCTTAAGACGATAGTTATGACACAGGACAACAAATGCAGATTTCGAGAGCTAGTCATGGCAACAGCAGATCATCTATTCTACTTATTTCATCAAAAGAATCAAGTTTATCGAAGGCATTAACACATTGGGTAGTGAGACAAAAAATCCTGGAAAAAATTTCCTGTTTTAGGAAAGGTCAACGTATTTTGGAAGCAGAAAAATGTCCGTTAATGTTACATCAAAACTGAGTGAGTTTCTCACTACATTAAGTGTTATTAATACATTTTTTCTAACGAGTTAAATATACCTGGGGTGTTTGAAACTAAGACAGTTCTTGCTCATAACATCGAGTTAATAGAAATTGATCTCTTATCAATTATATCTAGCGTTGATAGTGTTATTCATCTGTTGCTAGTATATTGTATATTTATAATTAAAAAATCCTTTCAGTCTATCTCTGTTTATCGCCCCAGCTAAAACATTTCCGTTTCTTCCAAGTTTCTTTGCATAATCTTGTCATGGTTCCCTGATTCAATAATAATAATATCAGAATTGCTAATGAAGTTGTTCGATGCACGGTATCATGTTTCCTCTGCAAATGGTAAGGCCCTACTTACGCGGTACGAACCGCACAAATAGTCTGTCCACGCTTTAGAGTCAGCTCATCACGTGCTATCCACTCCGTGTAACTTAGAGTCATCAAGTCGTTGTTTAGAAGCTCAATAGTTTTACTTTAAGGTTTTCCGGTATTAATTTGGGATTTGGGACAGCTGTCAAATGTTTATAGGAGTATTTTGAGAGTTGGAGCTAACAGAAAATTATATGTATTTAATATTTGTACCGCCATATATGCGTCGATATGGAAATTTCTCATTTTTGATATTACTTATCTTTAGATTTTATTCCACGTATGAATAATGGTTTTTTTTGAGGTATTTTTGATTTATAAGTTCAAAATAATGCACTAAAATACAGATTATGCGCTGAATTTATAGTGAGCTTATTGCAAACTCTCTTAAATAAGTTGTTACGCTAATATGATGTCATATTTTTGAAATAGTTTTTTTTATGTTATAAATTCAAAATGAGTAATGCGATTTTGATGAAATTCGATATGGTTCTTAATTATTATTGAGGGAATGTCTCCAGAAAATTTCGAGAAAATACTACAACCGGAAGTGAATCAATGCGCATAACAATCACGGAAATGAACATAGTTTTTATACTATCTAAAGTAGATATTTTATGTACTAAGATCTTTTACCTTACCGTGTAAAATAAGCTTGAGAAAGAGCAGCTTATAATAATGATAAACTTCAACGGATGTCTACTAACCTGTAACAAAAAAACAAGAAAATTAATGATGATTTCCTGGTAAGAAATTATACAATGAAGAGAAAAAATTACGGAAATATGAAGTTTTTTGTACTAATTAATGATTGATTTAAATTATCAATGTACCAGTCGTTTTAAATCGTCAATTTTTTCTATAAACGTCAACGTTTAACTTTAAGTTGCATATAAATTGAAAATAGTCTTCTAATCCCTAAAATCACAAATTTAATTTGAACTAGCATCGCCCGGTAAAATACCACCGCGTCTCCACATTGAATGTCCGCGCCTAGCTCCTCTCCAACTCAACAGATTTAAGTGTTCAAAAACTCAAAAGAAAGAAGGTGTTTCAGCGAGTGTTCTTAAACCAAAACGAAGTCTCTATATTGAATAGAACCTGAGATATTGAGGATAGAACGTGTGTATGTGAAAAACTCCCTTAAGTAATGTACAGGGGGAAATCGCATTTGAATATAACTTGAGAATGGTGAAAATTAGATGAAATCCGATGGTTAATGGCTGATCTGGGCATCAATACCTTTCATTGGAAAAAAAAATTAAGCAAATCGGTTGGGTAGAACGCCTGAACGGACTCGGAATGGGAATCATTAATTTTTTTAATATATAAGATTATTTAATTTCGAAATAAATATTGATTCTCGTTGTATCTAATGTGTAACTATATGAAAAGTTTTGATCATAGTGTACAATCCTTCAAAGTTTATGTCTTTTCGTGAAAATTGAAGCTTAGTTTTGTAGGAATTTATGCTAACGGAAGTTGCTGATAATCAAAATGATACAAAAGTAAACGAGGATTAAATTCACATCGAATTTTCTGATAATTGTTGTATTTGGTACACTAACCATAAAAGTGGATCCATTATCTTCAAAACTTGCAATTCCTCTACATGACTAGCACCCATAATGCCAGGCATTAAACCAGATCAACTATTTCTGAAGTATTTCCGTCGCCAAATATTTCTCATCAAGAGCTTCGTTTATGGAATTGATACAAAAGTGAACGAGGATTGAATTCACATCGAATTTTCTGATAATTGTTGTATTTGGTACACTAACCATAAAAGTGGATCCATTATCTTCAAAACTTGCAATTCCTCTACATGAATAGCACCCATAATGCCAGGCATTAAACCAGATCAACTATTTCTGAAGTATTTCCGTCGCCAAATATTTCTCATCAAGAGCTTCGTTTATGGAATTGATACAAAAGTGAACGAGGATTGAATTCACATCGAATTTTCTGATAAATGTTGTATTTGGTACACTAACCATAAAAGTGGATCCATTATCTTCAAAACTTGCAATTCCTCTACATGACTAGCACCCATAATGCCAGGCATTAAACCAGATCAACTATTTCTGAAGTATTTCCGTCGCCAAATATTTCTCATCAAGAGCTTCGTTTATGGAATTGATACAAAAGTGAACGAGGATTGAATTCACATCGAATTTTCTGATAAATGTTGTATTTGGTACACTAACCATAAAAGTGGATCCATTATCTTCAAAACTTGCAATTCCTCTACATGAATAGCACCCATAATGCCAGGCATTAAACCAGATCAACTATTTCTGAAGTATTTCCGTCGCCAAATATTTCTCATCAAGAGCTTCGTTTATGGAATTGATACAAAAGTGAACGAGGATTGAATTCACATCGAATTTTCTGATAAATGTTGTATTTGGTACACTAACCATAAAAGTGGATCCATTATCTTCAAAACTTGCAATTCCTCTACATGAATAGCACCCATAATGCCAGGCATTAAACCAGATCAACTATTTCTGAAGTATTTCCGTCGCCAAATATTTCTCATCAAGAGCTTCGTTTATGGAATTGATACAAAAGTGAACGAGGATTGAATTCACATCGAATTTTCTGATAATTGTTGTATTTGGTACACTAACCATAAAAGTGGATCCATTATCTTCAAAACTTGCAATTCCTCTACATGAATAGCACCCATAATGCCAGGCATTAAACCAGATCAACTATTTCTGAAGTATTTCCGTCGCCAAATATTTCTCATCAAGAGCTTCGTTTATGGAATTGATACAAAAGTGAACGAGGATTGAATTCACATCGAATTTTCTGATAAATGTTGTATTTGGTACACTAACCATAAAAGTGGATCCATTATCTTCAAAACTTGCAATTCCTCTACATGAATAGCACCCATAATGCCAGGCATTAAACCAGATCAACTATTTCTGAAGTATTTCCGTCGCCAAATATTTCTCATCAAGAGCTTCGTTTATGGAATTGATACAAAAGTGAACGAGGATTGAATTCACATCGAATTTTCTGATAATTGTTGTATTTGGTACACTAATCATAAAAGTGGATCCATTATCTTCAAAACTTGCAATTCCTCTACATGACTAGCACCCATAATGCCAGGTATTAAACCAGATCAACTATTTCTGAAGTATTTCCGTCGCCAGATATTTCTCATCAAGAGCTTCGTTTATGGAATTGATACAAAAGTGAACGAGGATTGAATTCACATCGAATTTTCTGATAATTGTTGTATTTGGTACACTAACCATAAAAGTGGATCCATTATCTTCAAAACTTGCAATTCCTCTACATGACTAGCACCCATAATGCCAGGCATTAAACCAGATCAACTATTTCTGAAGTATTTCCGTCGCCAAATATTTCTCATCAAGAGCTTCGTTTATGGAATTGATACAAAAGTGAACGAGGATTGAATTCACATCGAATTTTCTGATAATTGTTGTATTTGGTACACTAACCATAAAAGTGGATCCATTATCTTCAAAACTTGCAATTCCTCTACATGAATAGCACCCATAATGCCAGGTATTAAACCAGATCAACTATTTCTGAAGTATTTCCGTCGCCAAATATTTCTCATCAAGAGCTTCGTTTATGGAATTGATACAAAAGTGAACGAGGATTGAATTCACATCGAATTTTCTGATAAATGTTGTATTTGGTACACTAACCATAAAAGTGGATCCATTATCTTCAAAACTTGCAATTCCTCTACATGAATAGCACCCATAATGCCAGGCATTAAACCAGATCAACTATTTCTGAAGTATTTCCGTCGCCAAATATTTCTCATCAAGAGCTTCGTTTATGGAATTGATACAAAAGTGAACGAGGATTGAATTCACATCGAATTTTCTGATAAATGTTGTATTTGGTACACTAATCATAAAAGTGGATCCATTATCTTCAAAACTTGCAATTCCTCTACATGAATAGCACCCATAATGCCAGGCATTAAACCAGATCAACTATTTCTGAAGTATTTCCGTCGCCAAATATTTCTCATCAAGAGCTTCGTTTATGGAATTGATACAAAAGTGAACGAGGATTGAATTCACATCGAATTTTCTGATAAATGTTGTATTTGGTACACTAACCATAAAAGTGGATCCATTATCTTCAAAACTTGCAATTCCTCTACATGAATAGCACCCATAATGCCAGGCATTAAACCAGATCAACTATTTCTGAAGTATTTCCGTCGCCAAATATTTCTCATCAAGAGCTTCGTTTATGGAATTGATACAAAAGTGAACGAGGATTGAATTCACATCGAATTTTCTGATAAATGTTGTATTTGGTACACTAATCATAAAAGTGGATCCATTATCTTCAAAACTTGCAATTCCTCTAAATGAATAGCACCCATAATGCCAGGTATTAAACCAGATCAACTATTTCTGAAGTATTTCCGTCGCCAAATATTTCTCATCAAGAGCTTCGTTTATGGAATTGATACAAAAGTGAACGAGGATTGAATTCACATCGAATTTTCTGATAAATGTTGTATTTGGTACACTAACCATAAAAGTGGATCCATTATCTTCAAAACTTGCAATTCCTCTACATGAATAGCACCCATAATGCCAGGCATTAAACCAGATCAACTATTTCTGAAGTATTTCCGTCGCCAAATATTTCTCATCAAGAGCTTCGTTTATGGAATTGATACAAAAGTGAACGAGGATTGAATTCACATCGAATTTTCTGATAAATGTTGTATTTGGTACACTAATCATAAAAGTGGATCCATTATCTTCAAAACTTGCAATTCCTCTAAATGAATAGCACCCATAATGCCAGGTATTAAACCAGATCAACTATTTCTGAAGTATTTCCGTCGCCAAATATTTCTCATCAAGAGCTTCGTTTATGGAATTGATACAAAAGTGAACGAGGATTGAATTCACATCGAATTTTCTGATAATTGTTGTATTTGGTACACTAACTATAAAAGTGGATCCATTATCTTCAAAACTTGCAATTCCTCTACATGACTAGCACCCATAATGCCAGGCATTAAACCAGATCAACTATTTCTGAAGTATTTCCGTCGCCAAATATTTCTCATCAAGAGCTTCGTTTATGGAATTGATACAAAAGTGAACGAGGATTGAATTCACATCGAATTTTCTGATAAATGTTGTATTTGGTACACTAACCATAAAAGTGGATCCATTATCTTCAAAACTTGCAATTCCTCTACATGACTAGCACCCATAATGCCAGGCATTAAACCAGATCAACTATTTCTGAAGTATTTCCGTCGCCAAATATTTCTCATCAAGAGCTTCGTTTATGGAATTGATACAAAAGTGAACGAGGATTGAATTCACATCGAATTTTCTGATAAATGTTGTATTTGGTACACTAACCATAAAAGTGGATCCATTATCTTCAAAACTTGCAATTCCTCTACATGAATAGCACCCATAATGCCAGGCATTAAACCAGATCAACTATTTCTGAAGTATTTCCGTCGCCAAATATTTCTCATCAAGAGCTTCGTTTATGGAATTGATACAAAAGTGAACGAGGATTGAATTCACATCGAATTTTCTGATAAATGTTGTATTTGGTACACTAATCATAAAAGTGGATCCATTATCTTCAAAACTTGCAATTCCTCTAAATGAATAGCACCCATAATGCCAGGTATTAAACCAGATCAACTATTTCTGAAGTATTTCCGTCGCCAAATATTTCTCATCAAGAGCTTCGTTTATGGAATTGATACAAAAGTGAACGAGGATTGAATTCACATCGAATTTTCTGATAATTGTTGTATTTGGTACACTAACTATAAAAGTGGATCCATTATCTTCAAAACTTGCAATTCCTCTACATGACTAGCACCCATAATGCCAGGCATTAAACCAGATCAACTATTTCTGAAGTATTTCCGTCGCCAAATATTTCTCATCAAGAGCTTCGTTTATGGAATTGATACAAAAGTGAACGAGGATTGAATTCACATCGAATTTTCTGATAATTGTTGTATTTGGTACACTAACCATAAAAGTGGATCCATTATCTTCAAAACTTGCAATTCCTCTACATGAATAGCACCCATAATGCCAGGCATTAAACCAGATCAACTATTTCTGAAGTATTTCCGTCGCCAAATATTTCTCATCAAGAGCTTCGTTTATGGAATTGATACAAAAGTGAACGAGGATTGAATTCACATCGAATTTTCTGATAAATGTTGTATTTGGTACACTAACCATAAAAGTGGATCCATTATCTTCAAAACTTGCAATTCCTCCACATGAATAGCACCCATAATGCCAGGCATTAAACCAGATCAACTATTTCTGAAGTATTTCCGTCGCCAAATATTTCTCATCAAGAGCTTCGTTTATGGAATTGATACAAAAGTGAACGAGGATTGAATTCACATCGAATTTTCTGATAATTGTTGTATTTGGTACACTAACCATAAAAGTGGATCCATTATCTTCAAAACTTGCAATTCCTCTACATGACTAGCACCCATAATGCCAGGCATTAAACCAGATCAACTATTTCTGAAGTATTTCCGTCGCCAAATATTTCTCATCAAGAGCTTCGTTTATGGAATTGATACAAAAGTGAACGAGGATTGAATTCACATCGAATTTTCTGATAATTGTTGTATTTGGTACACTAACCATAAAAGTGGATCCATTATCTTCAAAACTTGCAATTCCTCTACATGAATAGCACCCATAATGCCAGGCATTAAACCAGATCAACTATTTCTGAAGTATTTCCGTCGCCAAATATTTCTCATCAAGAGCTTCGTTTATGGAATTGATACAAAAGTGAACGAGGATTGAATTCACATCGAATTTTCTGATAAATGTTGTATTTGGTACACTAACCATAAAAGTGGATCCATTATCTTCAAAACTTGCAATTCCTCTACATGAATAGCACCCATAATGCCAGGCATTAAACCAGATCAACTATTTCTGAAGTATTTCCGTCGCCAAATATTTCTCATCAAGAGCTTCGTTTATGGAATTGATACAAAAGTGAACGAGGATTGAATTCACATCGAATTTTCTGATAATTGTTGTATTTGGTACACTAACCATAAAAGTGGATCCATTATCTTCAAAACTTGCAATTCCTCTACATGAATAGCACCCATAATGCCAGGTATTAAACCAGATCAACTATTTCTGAAGTATTTCCGTCGCCAAATATTTCTCATCAAGAGCTTCGTTTATGGAATTGATACAAAAGTGAACGAGGATTGAATTCACATCGAATTTTCTGATAATTGTTGTATTTGGTACACTAATCATAAAAGTGGATCCATTATCTTCAAAACTTGCAATTCCTCTACATGACTAGCACCCATAATGCCAGGTATTAAACCAGATCAACTATTTCTGAAGTATTTCCGTCGCCAGATATTTCTCATCAAGAGCTTCGTTTATGGAATTGATACAAAAGTGAACGAGGATTGAATTCACATCGAATTTTCTGATAAATGTTGTATTTGGTACACTAACCATAAAAGTGGATTCATTATCTTCAAAACTTGCAATTCCTCTACATGACTAGCACCCATAATACCAGGTATTAAACCAGATCAACTCTCTCTGAAGTATCTCCGTCGCCAAATATTTCTCATCAAGAGCTTCGTTTATGGAATTGATACAAAAGTGAACGAGGATTGAATTCACATAGAATTTTCTGATAATTGTTGTATTTGGTACACTAACCATAAAAGTGGATCCATTATCTTCAAAACTTGCAATTCCTCTACATGACTAGCACCCATAATGCCAGGTATTAAACCAGATCAACTCTCTCTGAAGTATTTCCGTCGCCAGATATTTCTCATCAAGAGCTTCGTTTATGGAATTGATACAAAAGTGAACGAGGATTGAATTCACATCGAATTTTCTGATAAATGTTGTATTTGGTACACTAATCATAAAAGTGGATCCATTATCTTCAAAACTTGCAATTCCTCTACATGACTAGCACCCATAATGCCAGGTATTAAACCAGATCAACTATTTCTGAAGTATTTCCGTCGCCAGATATTTCTCATCAAGAGCTTCGTTTATGGAATTGATACAAAAGTGAACGAGGATTGAATTCACATCGAATTTTCTGATAAATGTTGTATTTGGTACACTAACCATAAAAGTGGATTCATTATCTTCAAAACTTGCAATTCCTCTACATGACTAGCACCCATAATACCAGGTATTAAACCAGATCAACTCTCTCTGAAGTATCTCCGTCGCCAAATATTTCTCATCAAGAGCTTCGTTTATGGAATTGATACAAAAGTGAACGAGGATTGAATTCACATAGAATTTTCTGATAATTGTTGTATTTGGTACACTAACCATAAAAGTGGATCCATTATCTTCAAAACTTGCAATTCCTCTACATGACTAGCACCCATAATGCCAGGTATTAAACCAGATCAACTCTCTCTGAAGTATTTCCGTCGCCAGATATTTCTCATCAAGAGCTTCGTTTATGGAATTGATACAAAAGTGAACGAGGATTGAATTCACATCGAATTTTCTGATAAATGTTGTATTTGGTACACTAATCATAAAAGTGGATCCATTATCTTCAAAACTTGCAATTCCTCTAAATGAATAGCACCCATAATGCCAGGTATTAAACCAGATCAACTATTTCTGAAGTATTTCCGTCGCCAGATATTTCTCATCAAGAGCTTCGTTTATGGAATTGATACAAAAGTGAACGAGGATTGAATTCACATCGAATTTTCTGATAAATGTTGTATTTGGTACACTAACCATAAAAGTGGATCCATTATCTTCAAAACTTGCAATTCCTCTACATGAATAGCACCCATAATACCAGGTATTAAACCAGATCAACTCTCTCTGAAGTATCTCCGTCGCCAAATATTTCTCATCAAGAGCTTCGTTTATGGAGTTATGGAATTATTATTATATTTATATATATTATGTCTACGCCACGGTACCGTTAAAAAAGCTGTTTGATATATTGATCCAAGCAAAGTTTATGTTTTTACTAGTTGATAAATTACCAAAGACACGTCAATTGGTGACAGGCTTAGAGAAATTGTTTACCTTGAGAAAATATTATTATGTCGCCACAACTTTTTTTTTATTCTAATCTGATAGAGAGTACCGCTAATCAAAATGGTTATTTGTGTACTCCACTAAGCAGAGAATCTGCATTCATGTCTACAGGATGTGTTATACAAAAAAAGAAAAACCTGCTTATAAAATTCTACTATAGGTTCATTCAGATGTCGAAGACATCATTTTTTTAATAGTTTACGTATCATAAGTTGTTTTAAATATAGAAAATATACGAAATTTGGTAAAGGGGTGAAAGTGAAATCGAGTTGGAGTATTTTACACCACAACAAAATTTTTCGAAATCGATTTTTTTTTATTTTCATTATAGACCAAGAAAAATTATTTGGAAGAAGCTTTAAGACACTGATTTCAATTAATTCGAATTTTTCAGGTAATTACGGTAGGCATGACTAGAAGAAAAACGGGGGGCACTTCATTTTTCCCATGTTTTGAGACCTCCTGAACACGATTATGATGGTTTTTCGAATGTCTGTAGTTTATATATATCTATATATCTGTTTAAGCTACAATTCTTATTTTCGTCTCTCGAGCAATTGCTATAGGTCCGATTTGGTTCAAAATTAGCATACATGGCTTTTTTGGCGGCGGATTGATGTTATTAAAGTTTGGTTGAAAACAAATGAATATTTCGAGGTGTCGCAGTGCAAAAAAAGTGGTTTTTGACCTTTGCTCACCTCTGCAGATCAAACGAAAAGCGACTGAAAAATGAAATTTCACATGTAGGTTCAATTAGTTGCGAGATGATTTCCTGTCTAAGGTCGAAACTTTCCATCTCCACCCCTCTCCATTTTATGGTCATTTTTGTTATATTTTCTTATTTTTTGGCCATGCAAGTAGGGGTGATGTTGAAGAATTGTCTTTCTCGAGTTCAAAGTTTTCTTCTTCAGTTCTTCTAGCACAAAACGCCCGAAATCATTTTGATCGTTGTGATTGTTGAACTGGACCGCCTCCTATTTAATGAATAATACGAGTATGATCGTTGCTGGGTGATTTTTTTTACTTCCCATTTTCGAAATTTCTTGTCATTATGACAATTTTTTCTTTGTTGTCAATTGAAATTGAACAAGAGGGTTCGAGACCACCGGGTCTATAGAAATTATGAATTTTCATTCGAGAGAGAGAGTTAACTTGTGAAATGAAAAGTTATTGAGGAATAGCAAATTTTCCATATAAAGAAATAAGATTGAGAATTGATATCATTTCCAAGAAATTCATTTTATGGAAAGATTTGTTTGTGTATTAGTTAAATTCTTCATTCGACGAAAAATTCGACTTTCGTGATGGAGCTCTGCTGCTCACGGTTTTTTATATTAATATGATCATCAAATATGTTGAACAGGCAGGCAAAAAATTAATATTATACAAACTATTGCCGTTTAGTTATTTGCCATATTCTTTAATATGTATTTATACATGTCGAATCATAAACAAATTGTTGTTTTTGATCGACCGAATCCTTTTATTTAATTTCATAAGTTTATTTGGTTTTCCGACTACTAGTAATACCCGCGAACCTTTTTTATTTATCTAAATATCTATCTAATTAACTATCTTTGTTTTCTTTTCGCGTTTTTATAGTTTTTCTGATGATAGTCACTTTTTTAAATCATTTTCTTTTTTTCTTACTACATAAAAATGTAAGATTCAATATCAATTTATAGGTTATACTCGTATTTAATCGTTATTTCAAAATTTAATATTGAACATTTCCTCATTTTGGAAAATCTTAGATGTTGCTGATGATTTTTCGTTTTGTTTTGATGATAATAATTATTCAAAAGTTGGTATGTTTGCAGATCAATTTTTCTCCAAAACTAAACATTTCCGCTTGATTTTATATTTTTCAAAAACAATACAAACTCATAGAAAGCAATAAATCTGCCGTGGTTTGATTGTTCATTTCCTATTACTCAGTATTCAGAAAATAATTTATCCTCTGTATTGTGTTGAACTTACATGATTTTTACTTTATAATGGCCGTAGGTATTAAAAAAGGCAATATATATATTTCCCTATATCAAACAATAGCCGAAACAAGCTGTGCCGCATTAATTTTTAGCTAACGTAAAAAGCAAAAAATTATGTCCCAGAGTTATAAACATGTTAGTGACAACTAGGAACAGTCTATTTTCCATTTTAAAAGCAGCTACAAGCACATACATCAATATATATGTAGCTGAAAGCCTCCGGTGAATTAAGCGTCGAACAAATACTGCTACCCAGTAATGAATCGAAACTATAGTGCCTTATTACAAGGGTGTTTTTCTGATATTTCATTATTTAAATCAACGAAAATAGTATTTTTGAATTTAAATACAAAAAATTACACATCAGTCGTTTGTTTGAATGTGATAAATCAAAAGTTATTAGTGAATTTTTACATTGAAACGATTTGTCAGAGTGACACGGTTCTACTAATCATGTAGTTAAACCCGAGGTATCTCACAATAATTTTTCAACAGTATCTATCGGTGCTAGAAACGAAAAGGGGTGAAATAAATTGAAATTTTTGAAAAACTAACCTGAAACTAAGTCTGAAAATTCAAAATAAGTCGTTTTAAGCACTTAATCTTGAGTTCTGTAGACAAATTTGTGTCAGATCTTATTTATTTTGTGCTTTTGAAGAGTTAACACAAATACAATGTCTTAGAAAGCTGTTAAATATTCTGAAAAGGTTTCTAGAATAATGTAAAGTACTTCAAAATAATTTGGAGGCTTTAAATTCTTATAAAACTCTTTTAATGTGTACTGAAAATGATCTAAAATGATCTAGAATTATATAATGTGTTTGAAACATTTTGCATAATGCTCATAAATTACTCTTAAACTCTTATAATATCTTATAATGATCTAGAATGATGTAAAATATTCTACCACATTCCAGAACATTATAAATTGTTCTTAAAACATCAAGAAGTATATAATCTGTTTCGAAATAATATACGATGATGTAAAATGCCCAAAAATATTGTAAAATAGTTCCTTAAATACTTTTAATATCTTCTAAAAAGATCTCGAATGATGTAAAATGTTCTCAAACGTTCCAGAATATTACAAAATGTTTCAAAAAAATCTCGAACTATGTAATGTAAGATAGTGTCGGATGATGTAAAATGCTCAACAAAACTGAAAAAGACTTTTAATGTTTTTAAAAATGATCTAAAATGTTCCACAACGTTCGAGAATATTTTCAAATGTTCCAAAAAAACTCTAGAATTATATAATGCGTTTCAAATTGATGTAGGTGGTATAAAATATTCAAAAACTTGGTAAAATACTTTCTAAAATATTTTTAATCTGTCCTAAAATGATCTAAAATGTTCTACAACAAGCCAGAATATTATGAGATATTCCAAAAAGATCTAAAACTAAATAAAGTGTTTCAAAATGATGTAGGACGATTTAGAATGCTCAAAAATATTGTTAAATACATTGTAAAATACTTTTAATGTGTTCAAAAATGACCTAGAATGTTCTACAACGTTCCAAAATATTAAAAAATGTTTTAAAAAGTTCTGGAAGTATAAAATGTGTTTCAAAATAATGTACGATTATGTAAAATGCTCAAAAATATTGTTAAATACATTGTAAAATACTTTTAATGTGTTCAAAAATGACCTAGAATGTTCTACAACGTTCCAGAATATTAAAAAATGTTTTAAAAAGTTCTGGAAGTATAAAATGTGTTTCAAAATAATGTACGATTATGTAAAATGCTCAAAAATATTGTTAAATACATTGTAAAATACTTTTAATGTGTTCAAAAATGACCTAGAATGTTCTACAACGTTCCAAAATATTAAAAAATGTTTTAAAAAGTTCTGGAAGTATAAAATGTGTTTCAAAATAATGTACGATTATGTAAAATGCTCAAAAATATTGTTAAATACATTGTAAAATACTTTTAATGTGTTCAAAAATGACCTAGAATGTTCTACAACGTTCCAAAATATTAAAAAATGTTTTAAAAAGTTCTGGAAGTATAAAATGTGTTTCAAAATAATGTACGATTATGTAAAATGCTCAAAAATATTGTTAAATACATTGTAAAATACTTTTAATGTGTTCAAAAATGATCTAGAATGTTCTACAATGTTCTAGAGTATTAAAAAATGTTTCAAAAAGATCTGGAAGTATAAAATGTGTTTCAAAATAATGTACGATTATGTAAAAGGCTCAAAAATATTGTTAAATACATTGTAAAATACTTTTAATGTGTTCAAAAATGACCTAGAATGTTCTACAACGTACCAGAATATTAAAAAATGTTTTAAAAAGTTCTGGAAGTATAAAATGTGTTTCAAAATAATGTACGATTATGTAAAATGCTCAAAAATATTGTTAAATACATTGTAAAATACTTTTAATGTGTTCAAAAATGACCTAGAATGTTCTACAACCTTCCAGAATATTAAAAAATGTTTTAAAAAGTTCTGGAAGTATAAAATGTGTTTCAAAATAATGTACGATTATGTAAAATGCTCAAAAATATTGTTAAATACATTGTAAAATACTTTTAATGTGTTCAAAAATGACCTAGAATGTTCTACAACGTTCCAGAATATTAAAAAATGTTTTAAAAAGTTCTGGAAGTATAAAATGTGTTTCAAAATAATGTACGATTATGTAAAAGGCTCAAAAATATTGTTAAATACATTGTAAAATACTTTTAATGTGTTCAAAAATGACCTAGAATGTTCTACAACGTTCCAGAATATCATGGAATGTTCCATAGAGATATAGAAATTAATAATGTGCTTCAAAATGATGAAGAACGATGTTAAATGCTCAAAAATAATTTGAATTTGTGTTATTCAGTGGCGATATAATGTGTTCTTAAAAAATAGATAATTTCCTGCTTTCTAAGAACAACTACAAGTTTCTTGTAACAATTTTTCATAGTTCTATAGCTTTAGCTCCATTAAATTCGAATATGAATCTATTTAACGTGACACAAAATGAGAATAGACAGTAAAATAAGGAAAATCCGTAGTTAATTCGTACAAAACGGCTTCTTCTAAAGAAGCCTAATCGTAAAACTTTTAATAACGTCAACATTCGTACGTTTCTTACGCAAACAATGCCCGTTTTGTTACATTTCGCATTCACCGTAACTCTCGTTTAGGAAAATCCCAATTATTTTATAGCTTATATAAGAAAAGCCGGTAGAATGGATTCTTTGTGGTTGCGATATCCGATATTACATTTCCATCTTATCGACTTAACTTGGGACAATACAATAGCTTGATATTCTTTACCAGACTAAATTTTACGAAATCCTCAAGCTTACAAGGTGGTTAATCAATTATGTCTACTATGTTTTATTTTTACTTCTATTTATTAGTTTTCTTCGTTGCCCTGTGCTTCCCCTACGATGATTGATTTTTCCGAGATAATATCATCCATATAAATTGTTTTTAAAAACTATAATTGAATGGTTAAAATCCTTATTTGAAATGGTCAGTTATGTTTCATTTCCATATCACGCCAATTCCGTTCCAAAAAT
Source organism: Diorhabda carinulata (assembly GCF_026250575.1). NCBI lineage: Eukaryota > Metazoa > Arthropoda > Insecta > Coleoptera > Chrysomelidae > Diorhabda > Diorhabda carinulata. The sequence goes on from NC_079469.1 coordinate 2,937,225, forward strand.
TCCACCAAAGGTTCCAAAAACGTTACAGAAAATTTTGAAATGTGTTTAAAAATGATGTAGGATGGTATAAAATGGTCAAAAATTTTGTGAAATACTTTTTAAAATATTTTTAATGTGTTTAGAAATTATCTAGAATGTTCTATAACATTCCAAAATATTATGAAATGTTCTTAAAAGATCTAGAATTATGTAGTTTTTGAAAATGACGTAGGGCGCTCTAAAATGCTCAAAAATATTGTAAAATACTTTTGATGTGCTCAAAAATGATCTAGAATGTTCTACAACGTTCTAGAATGATATGGAATGTTCAAAAAAGATCTAGAACTCTATAATGAGTTTCAAAATGATGTAGGACGAAGAAGATGGAATCGCAGAGGAAGAATTTGTGTTAATCACAACAAGGATCTGATGAATAATATTATGGAACAGGAAATGAGCCTTTTTCCATACTGTGGACCGCCAGAGTCGAAAGAGCATAAACTTTTGATGGGATTGAGGAGAATCTTGTATTTGTTCCGTACTCCCTCACTTGAATTGACTAGAATTATAAAGATTTTTGAAAACGACGTTGGAAGCATATTCCTCAAAATACTTGTCATTGAGTTCGAGTCACATCGATTCTTGTATATTCAACTGAATTGGCGCCTACTTTTGTCAATTGGCGCCTACTTTTGTCAGATATTGTCGAGTAACATCCACTGAAGCCGATTGAGGTCGATTGTCATATTGATTGATGTCTTTTGATGTCTACTGACGTCGATTTAAGTCTAATCTCATCAATTTTTATATCTTCAAGTGAATTGGCGCCTACTTTTGTCAGATATTGTCGACCAACATCCACTGAAGCCGATTGAGGTCGATTGTCATATTGATTGATGTCTTTTGATGTCTACTGACGTCGATTTAAGTCTAATCTCATTAATTTTTATATATTCAAGTGAATTGGCGCCTACTTTTGTCAGATATTGTCGACCAACATCCACTAAAGTCGATTGAGGTCGATTGTCATGTTTATTGATGTCTTTTGATGTCTATGGACGTCGATTGAAGTCGAATCTCATCAATATTTATATATTCAAGTGAATTGGTGCCTACTTTTGTCAGATATTGTCGACTAACATCCACTAAAGTCGATTGAGGTCGATTGTCATGTTGATTGATATCTTTTGATCTCTACTGACGTGGATTGAAGTCGAATATCATCAATTTTTATATCTTCAAGTGAATTGGCGCCTACTTTTGTCAGATATTGTCGACCAACATCCACTGAAGCCAATTGAGGTCGATTGTCATGTTTATTAATGTCTTTTGATGTCTATTGACATCGATTGAAGTCTAATCTCATCAATTCTTATATCTTCAAGTGAATTGGCGTCTACTTTTGTCAGATATTGTCGACTAACATCCACTAAAGTCGATTGAGGTCGATTGTCATGTTGATTGATGTCTTTCGATCTCTACTGACGTCGATTGAAGTTTAATCTCATCAATTTTTATATCTTCAAGTGAATTGGCGCCTACTTTTGTCAGATATTGTCGACCAACATCCACTAAAGTCGATTGAGGTCGATTGTAATGTTGATTGATGTCTTTTGGTGTCGATTGAGGTATCTAATTTTTTGATAAAAATGAAATTACTTGAAACAAAACAAAATTAAGTTGAAGAAAATAAAAGAATCAACAAAGAACTTAACAGTAAATTGAGTATCACAAATTATATTACTAAAATTGGATACAAATAAATACGATTTTGTGAGCTACGTTCGCCTGTACCTAAGAGGCTCAGAAACTTTGTTATTTGATGGAAACCATGAAAGATCTCCCCGTTCTCAGGAGCTTTGTATCATCAATGCGGGTTTTAAATCGCGACCAATGGATCAGAGAATTACTAGCGGATTTTTTTCGGTAGATTAGTTCACGACAGGTAATTCGATTCCTTTCATAGAATATTGGGTGTCGGGTTCGTGAATGTGTTGCTTTGACGTGGTTGGGTTACATGGAAAGTAAAAAAGCCGACGTCATCCTTATATCGAAACGATTTTTTTTCTTATACAATTTATCTGATATTTAATGTAGGTCATTTTTTATGTGTGTCGTCTACTTTTGTGGTTATGAGAAATTTTTAAAATGGAAACGGACTATACGGCGATAAAGGAGAAAGTATTATGGAAAATTCGGATAAAAGCGCTAAATGTTATCGGTTATCGTTATTTTTAATCATTATTTTGTTCTAAATAAAGTAAATTTTTTATTAATCAATGATTTAGGATGAAAAATGTACTTAAGAGTTCAAAGTTCAAACCATAGTTTCCCTTCAAACTATTCTATCAGATCTATTATCTTTCCAGAACTCATAAAACCGCACATTTTCCTTGAATTGTAAACAATATTGTTCTAATTATCTTTTTTTAATTTTACAATTTTTATGCTTCTCTTCTTCTATGAAAAACATGTGCATTATGTCTTTCTCTGACCTATTCTTCATACTACCAATTCTACATATTTCATACAAATTTAGATTTATGAAATTTACATTAAAAAACTTTTATTGAAAGGTCACATAAGTAGGAGGCAATCACCAAGGCCAATCCTAGCAGATGTGGAGTCTGTGCTCTGCACACGGGCTGTCAAAACTATGGGTGGCCGTCGACCTGATCTAATTATACCAAATCAAGAAAAATTTTCGCATACAGAAGGATTAATACGAAGTAATATCAACAAGAAATAATGACAGCTGCAAGATACTGTATCAAATTAACATTAAAGACGATCTAACCACTAGTTTGGATTCGGGAAAAACCATTCAACAATAGATTAGGTACACAGGATAGTAACAAAGAAAAGTCATTAGAATAAAGAAAAGTCTATTTTTAGACTATTCTTATGTGTCATTAAGATATTTTGAATATAGGGACTCAAGCATAAAATGAAATATCATACACCATGATCTTGCCTGTAGATGAAAGGGTCTTTGTCTTTTTTGGAACCTGGTCCTCCCTTTTCAGTCCATTGTTTTGATTATTCTTTTGCTTCGGGTGTGAAGTGATGGATCCACGTGTCATCCAGCTCACTAGCTCTTCAACATTTCTGCAGTCGTCACCTCATTTGATCGACCAGCATCTCCGCTACCCAGTATTAACGAAGGAGAAGTCTCACCCAGAATAGAATCTACTCCCGCTTCTAGGGGGTCCAAAGCCTTTCAAATAAAAGTTTTGCATCACAAAACGATGACCATTTTTTTCTTGTTTACAAATTTACTGACAACGTTCACTATTCATAGCTGCCAAACAAAAATTAAACCATATGGCGTCTTCAAACTCAAAACTTATGTTATATAGATCGTGTAGGTGGCCAATTACTTCTGAGACCATCCTTGTAAATCAGACAGAGTATTTAGAATGAATCTAGAAGTAAATTACTCAGAACTAAGAACATATAACATCATGGTGTTTTTTCTGATCTGGAGCAAAAAACCATAGCTCATTTCGGCTGGTACAGAAAGTATCGTAAAAGATAAACACTCCTTAAAGACATAGCTTCATTGGAAGATCTTTTATTCTTATAAAAAATAGCCATTTCATATTTTGGATATTATAGATCTATCTTTGTGGATTTGGGCTTACAGATTTGACCTTCATCGAACTCTTGAAAAGTCTTGAAAAATTGATTTGACTGAAATCACCGACAAATTTGCTACAAGGTTCTAGTTTTTATCTTAGAAGGGTAGATTTGTTTATGTCTTTATTAAGTAGTAGTAAAAACTTCCTCAAAGCTCAAAGCTTCACGATCTATCTGATGGGGTGAGTTCTTTGGGAGACAGTGATTTCGAGTTCTTATCACTATAAGTTGTGAATATTTCTTGCGATATGATTCGATAAAAGCATCCCCTGATTAACATTTATTGAAAACTTTCGAAATATCAATCGCTTCGAAGTTTAAAAATTGGAATTGAGGAAAATAAGAGAGATTTACGTCGAAAAACATATATTTTTTTTTACCCCGTAATATTTCCCACTAGAATTTAATAAGAAAACTTTCGGCGAGTCCTGCATCACAGACAAACCCAATTTATTCCTTGTAAAAGAGAAAGGTCGGATCTCGAGGGGGATAAAAACCCCTGCATAGATTATCCTTATTAACCGTTTGACGCAAGACCTAAGTTAGAGCCTTTACTGTTGGGATTCGTAAAGATATATAGATATATATATATATGTACGGTCGCCAGAGTGCGTAGAGGTAAGGAGCGAAAACCCTTAGATATATCTTGACAGCAACAGAAAAAGAAATCCGCTATGTCGTATATAAACGATTTCTTTGATTTCATGTTTTTATTTGACATGTTAAATAGTTATTTACGTAACTAGTTAAACCGCGAGCGAGTTTTGCAAATTACGCGATTCAATGTTGAAATCTGAGCTCAGGGTGCGCAAAAATGTCGAGAAAGTACATTATGCTGATGAGACGGATAACATGCAAAAAAAACGTATTTGATGGAGGCACTTTCTTAAATGTACAATTCTAGAGAGCAACGCACGTTATTCGCTGGAAATATTGCTGGTGTCAATCGAGTTGACCTCGATCCTGGTGGACTCAGGACATTCTAAATGCAAGGGAACTTTATATAAAGGTTTTGGGTTAACAAAATCCATTAATTAGAGGTATTTATACTTTTTCTTGATAGTTTTGTTAAATCGAGAAAGTCGTTTTAATGAGATAAGTTATATTAAGGTTGCACTGTAGACGATGTAGAAGATACTGGTTCTCAGTTAGTAATTCGTATTAATCACACAAAACCACGGTTTTTACTGTGATTAACAGCAATACAGTGCAATATTTGGATACGTTCAGAAAATATAAAAATTTTCGAACACACCTTTCACTAAAAACACTTTTGGTAGGCTACAGACAAGGAAAATGCGTAGATCAAACAGCTGGAATACACACTGTTGGCGAGGCACCAAAAAACTGCTGAATTCCTCATCCAGAAAAGTACACCAGACATTGCTTCAGAAGGACTTCGCTGGGGCTGATATCAATGTTTTAAAACGGCATGGTGGATGGAAGAGTTCATCAGTGGATGAAAAATATGTGCAAGAATCCGTCGAGAGCAAAAAGATTATAGCAAGAATGATACAATGGAGTGAAACTTTTGTACAAGTGTTTAACCAAAACCACACATCTTCCAGCATTATTAAAAATAAAGAAGTACATCCAGTAAATCCTACAATAAATGTTTCTGGTAACAGTAACTAGATTTTTCATTTCTAATTATTTCCAACGGGATTGGGAGAATTTATAAGTACTGTAAAGTACAAGGATACCGTAAAGTGCCATTTTCCGGACTCGAATTAGTATTTTAATCTCGATTTTACATTACAGTACAGAAAAAAAATGACGTAATCAAATTTAACCGAAATAAAGAAAAAACTAAGTATTTTTAAACAAACATTTATGCTTAAATAAATTTTCCATACACGTTTTTTTGCCTCGGAATGGTTTTTAGAGACGGAGCAATACTTATAAAATCAAATCGCTCTCCCATTAATTTCATTATGCATTTAGGTTCAGTTATTTCTCAATGATTTACGCACGGGTCCTGAAACTACACAAAAATCAATCGTCATCCATTACCGTCAAACACGAAAGGCCTTTGCCACGGGCTAATTTAGTAACCACGTGCTATACTGTCGATCGAGTCTATTAAGGCCCATATAAAAACGAAAAATCACTTGCTTTACCGCAAGTCTTAGACAAACGCCTAATGGATCACGAAAGTGCATGCGTTTCGATCTCAGATTTACCCCTGAACTTTCTATTCGAAGTGCTTCACAACTTTCCCTCACTGTATTTGTTCTTTATAAGTTTCGTGGTCATATTGAGCATTAAATGGAATTTACCACCCACTTGGGGCTGCACTCTCAAAGTACCTCTAATGAGAGGTTACTACGAGCTCTATGGATTGTGACTGCGTTCAAAAGAAACTTGTATGCACCACAAGATCCGGTGATAAACAGATCCTCACTAAAATACATTGTCTGGTGTTCAGTTTTTTTCTGTTCTTAGTTAGATTTGTTTTCTTCGCTTTTTGATATACTTTTCAGTCTTAATGGACTTTTAATGGCGCTTTTTCCGGAGCGGATTTTCAAGTTACAATTAGAAAGAGAAGTCACAGGGGTAAAATCTAACGCTTACAGTATCCGAGCGATGACTATCGTTTCGTGTTTCCCAGTACCAATACCAATCATCATTTGGCAGAAAACATCTTTGGGAATAACTTAACAAAACAGTTTTCTCAGTAGAAAGATATAGTTTTTCAATTTTTATTAGTAAAAGTGTTGCCTAATTCTTTTAAAAATGTTTCATGAAAGTGCCTAACTTTCCCTAGCTAAAGATATTTACACCTCATTTGTCGTATGATGATGGGCCACATATGTTTAACAATTAAAAACATTAAACTGTACGCTGAACATTTCCTTGGATTTCCAATGAAAATTCATGTATTCATCATCGAAAATGTGATGCAAATTACATTCCCACGGCTTTGTTTATTTTTATAGTGGTTTCCACTTTCTTAAAATTATGTTTAATAAACCAAAAAAGGTGACAAAAAGATACTCGCAAACTACCGAGGCACAAAATACACCCTTGAAACTAGTAACAAAGAAATAAATGAGTTCACCACATTGAGCGATGAACAGCAAGGATTCAGATCAGGAAAATGCGATATTTGTCCTGAGACAAATAACTGTAAAATCCATCGAGTATAAGAAACCGGCGTTCATATGTTTTATAGGTATGGAAAAGACGTTTGACCGAATACAACTGGAGGACGTGGTACACCTTCTATATAACAGTTAAATCCCATAAAACATCATAAAAACCATCGAAAACATTTACCATACACGCCAAAATAAATGGCATAACTACCGAAGAAGGTCGAGATCGTAAGGTATGCCGATGATGTTGAGATTACTATTTAAATTAAACACAACGGCAAAAAGTTTAAAAATGAAGACATCTGCAGCAAAAACGAAATGAATGACCAGATAGATGATGAAATGATACAACAAGAGATGAAATTTAAATATCTTGGAATAGAAATATCAGGATACTATGATATCGAAGCGGCAAAAGCAGCACGAACCTCAGCTTACCCGAACGATACAATCTTCCGAAACAAATATATCGGAATCGAGACCAAAATCTACAAGGCTGTCATCCAGCCTATATTAACATACACAGCGGAAATCAGACCAGACACATCGAACACAAAGAGAACATTAGAAACCACAGAAATGAAAACAGTGCGCGGGATCGCTGGAAAAACACCTTTTGACAGGGAGAGTCGCGAAACGTTGGAACGTTGGAAGCAAGCATTTTGCTTACATAAAAGAAAGAAGAAGGGGAAGAAGAAACTTGAGATCCGAACTTGAGATCAGTTTTTCCGTCTTATACTTTTTCTTTGTTTAAATTTAATTTTCAGTTAAATTTGTTTCATTGACTATTGGAAACCCGTAATAAAGTTTTTTTTTTTGGAGCTCGTGAAATTTTTATTTGCTTAAGAATAAAGTGAATTTCGACATAATCGAAAGCATCAATACTAGCTGGCCCTTTCGATTGTAACGGCAAACATAATCAATCATGAAATGAAATGACCAATCGCATCTTGGAAAAACGATGTTTATCTAAACGAAAATATTTTTCTCTAGAAACTAGAAAATCGATTCTTTTTCTGTTGCCGCGAATTTTATGTCGGTTGATAATGACTTTTTCGTGTTACTTTATTTACTGTGTTAAGATTATCGTATGAAAGTTTCATTAGTAGTTCGAAGAGACGTTTAATCAAATTTGATAATATGGTACGGCACCGAATATTAACAAAAGAATATTCAATTGCATCGGAATGATTAAAGTAGGACTTACAAAAGCGTGCTGATACGACCCAACATTCGCAGTTATCAGTGTTTATACGAGGTTATTGTAAATCTGTGTCGATTTAAACTAATATATTTTCACTATATAAGAATGTTGCAAATACCAAATAGAAAAGGATTCAAAGTACCGAATTATTAAACACATAAGTTATTCCAATGAGTTCTTATCTACTTAAAATCATTAATGATTTAAAATATTGACCTCTGGAACCGTGATTCCCAAAGTGGTCCAGGTCCTGGACCAATAGAGACTCGAAGAGGCGAGTCCATGAAAATTTATATGGTTTCGATAGTGAAGAACTAAAATTTTAGTTCGAATTCTCTTATCAATATAGGCAGATATTGTTTTAAGAAGCTCATTCACTGTTACTTCTTTTAATTATTCACAAGTAGGTAAGTATCGTCAATACAGTGTTAAATATCCAAAATTTGGTTTATTTCCATTCGCCCACAAGCTTTTTATGTAACAAAGTTTTGAGCAATAACTCTATCAAACCATCAAAGTTGGAAGATCATCTAAGAAAGTGAAAAGAGACCCACCGTTCATAGTATATTCGCTTCAACGTCTTGCGGGCATTTAACAATATCTCATTACTCATAGCAAAATATGGAAAACTTCACACCATTGGAGAACAGTTAATTTTACCTGCTGTTGAAGAGGTTTCAGAAACTTTTTTGCCCAAATCTTCATTTGACGTACTCAAAAGTTTCCTTAGTGTAATAATACAGTACAAAGACGTATTGATTAAATTAACTCTGATGTTGGAAGTTTCTTGTGTGATTATCCTCAAACAACTCATTTTTCTATTCAACTGGACGATTGAACTTAATCGGGCAAAGAAGCATTATTATTGGTATATTTTCAATTTTTTTATCACAATAATAATCATCGAAATCAATCAAAGTGTTAATTCGTCGTTGAAACTCAACCACAACGCAAATTTCTATAATTCTAATCTTCAATTTTTCTTTCGAGATTTGGAAATTGGTAGTAATGTGGCTGCAGGAGGTCCACCGGATCCAGCGAAATGTTGAAAGTGGTCTATGAATAAAAAAATCTCGGGAACCAATACTGTAGGGGTTATAGGAATAAAAATATTACACATAATGTAAATCTTTATTAACATAGTTTATTATTCCATATTTACATTTAAAAAAAAAATAGAAAATAGTTGGTCCTTTCTCTGGTAGAACATACATGAATTTAAAACACTCAGAATTGCTATCGCTACGGTAAGTAAGGACAATCTGTATATTTATGCACTTTTCTCTACGAAACGACGTGGCGGTTTATGCATGGTGACTTCGAGCGATCGACAAAGTTTATCATCCGATATTATAGTGGTTGTTGTCTTGTTAATATTCAGTGGCGGAGAATGTGTTTAAAGAAATATTTTGTGTATGCTCTTAGATGAAAATGGAAAGTCTACGATGATTTTTGAGATACGATTAGAATGATTAAGAATTCTTTGTTAGAAATCTATAATTAATTTGTTTCAGTGAAGTTTTTCTCAGTAAATATATGGACGGATCTCAAGAATTACAGCTGATAAAAATTGTATCAGGTTTAATCAGCAACATCTAAAATTCATTTAGCAACACAAAACCTAAAATGTTAATCTTTTGGGTTTTTTTTGAAGAGTTTTTTAAATGATAGCGATAAAATGTAGCAAAATTTTTTATCAGCAAATAACTGTTTTGTTGGTTTTTTAAAATATTAATTTTACGCATATTTTATTCTATTGTTGTACCGACTTGTGGACAGCAGTAATTTAAGTCAATCAAGGTGTTTTAAGGTTATCGTGAAATGGAAAATATGTTTGGCGTACCATTGGCAAATTGATACAAATATTTCGAGAGACCGGTTCACATTCTAGGAGGCCTGGACAAGGACGTCCTTCAGTTTTAACTCCTCGAGATAACCTTTTTTTTTTTCAATTAAATTCATTAAGAAATCGGTCTTAGACAAGTGTCGAGCTCAACAGCTTTTTTAGGAGAAGTCCGAAATGTAAATATCTCTGATAGATCAATAAGAAGTCACCTGCTGGTCTACACATCAGAAGAACTCTCCAGGCACCTTTGCTAACCAGGCAGCATCGTGTTGCTAGACTAAGATTTGCAAGGCAAATTGGTGCCAAATTTTATTAACCGATGATAAAAGAATCAGTCTAAGAGGTCCAGATGGAGGTGATGAAGTTCGAAGACGGCGAGAAGATTTACGCAGTCTTGTATCATTCCCAGGGAGTCGTTCTAAGGAGGGTCTATCATGTTTTAGGGAGGAATTTGTTTTGATAATAGCGCAGAATTAGTGTGTCTTACTAGATCCGTTTTTAACGCAGCATTTATTGGTGATGATTTTCGTTTAATGCTTGATAATGTTGGACCACACGTTGCGGCAGATGTTCTGAATTACCTAAACGAAGTAGGAATTCATACCCTGGACTGGCCAACAAAAAAACCAGATATGAATCCTATAGAGCATGTCTAGGATATCTTAAAACGCCGCGTTCGCCGTCGAAATCCATCTTCTCAAAATTTAAATGAGCAATATTCCAAGAAATCGGGGTTGTGCGTTATTTTTGACCACGATTTTAGTAAAGTATAACGAAACAAATTATTTTTATTAAATCAAAAGTGGGAAGATTTTGATCCCGCTTCTGAAATTTCACCGAAAGTTAATTTCTGTCCAACAGCGCTCAGTAATCACAACTCAAATAATCCTATGATGTTAGTGGTACGTTCCTAACAATTAATCGGGTTTGGAAACAACAGTAGCCATGATGTTTCAATCACGAGGGATGACAATAGGCCTTTGTTATCGTTACATTTCGAAGGATGGACCTTTGTACCTTTATATTAACGCGACACTCGATCTGTTAGTTTGATTTATAGGAAAAAACAAAATATTTTATCCGTATATATAATTTTCAAAGATAAAAAATAACGATGAGAATATAGAATTCGACTTTTCTATTTGAATGGCAGTTTTCTCCGACCGAAAATCCCATCAAAAATAATAAAAAAAATATCTAACGGCTGAAGGTAGATCCGGGGATTTCGATTCGGTCCAGACTTCAAATGTGGAAAGGAATTAGACGGCCATTCTTACCTGATCCTCTCAGAGAACACAGAAAGGACATAAAAGGATATTCTCTGACTTTTTCGCGTCGAAAAATAAATTTACAAAACATTAAGGCGAGAAATCGACAAAATTATTATTGAAACTAATTTATTTCATGTATTATCATTAGGAGGGTTGTAATTTCAGCCCTCTCTCTACAACTAATTACATTTCTCATCACAAAAAATCAACAAATTGATTCAACTCGTATTTTTTTATTTATTAGATTTTCTTATTTACATAGAACGACATTTGCATATACTAAAGCCCTTATCTCGTGCAGCACATCCGAAAAAGTGAAAGTGGTTAACGTGGAGTTGTTCTAATCACAAGAAGCAAAAACCTTAACGACTTTGTGTTACCTCATTTAAGGCCAGATAATTAAATGGAAATAATGTATTACATAGTGTTAATTTGATGTTTTTTTATACCACAGTTTTTAGAATTAATGTTTATCTTTATTGAAAAAAACAAAATTTATATGAAAAACAAATAGTCAAGGTACTTAACTAACTAAAAATACAACACACTGACAGATGACAGATGACAAGAATTAGTTGGGGTGACAGTTTACATAAACAAAATCAAAACTACTAGAAGAAGATACTCGATGGGAAGCAACGAGCTCCGATTTATCTGCTACTCTAAGACAAAGACGGAGACTGAAGACAATCTACAACGAATGCTTTTCAGAATCTACCAAATGAAGATATCTATCCCTAAAACCAAGCCTGTGACAACAAGTAAAGATCCAGTACGCTGTAAATTAGCGGTAAACGATAAAAAAATAGTTATTAGATTCAATTAGAGACCGAACACACGGAGACCTGTAGGCAGACCACCAAAGAGGTGGTACGAGAGTTGGAGTTCATATTCTCAAGAAGATCCAAGAAGAGGGCCAAACGTACAGAATTGAACAGGACGTGGTCCTATTGAAAAAAAGAAAAGAAGAAGAAATTCAATTAACTAGAATCTATAATATCAAGCAATAGAAATATCTAAGAGAAATCACACATATAAACTAAAAAGGCCTCCAGAATCTCCAGAAGTTTGCACGTCGTTATAAGCGCGACAAATTCATGTCTATCTTAAGCAAGGTGCGTATATAAAAAACAGCTGTTCGTCAAAACAACTCCTCCAAACAAGATATCAATAGCTGGAGCAACCCTCTGGGACAGAAAATGCAGTTAAGCAGGTCTGCGACCAGGAAATAGTCATATGGGTACGGAGAAGAAGACACACGTCAACAGAATAGGGGAGGATCGAAAACAGCAATCAAGGAGAAGTCAGCCACCAGAAGATCAGCAGGGAACCCTCCAAAGAGATGCGCCTAATCGTGGACATCGATGTGCCAAGATCGAGGCTGATTAAATTGAAGAATACACAACAAGAAGACGGTAATAACAATCAAACAAAAATATAAAAAAATTTCCACTTATTCAAATCATTCTACTATCGGCCAACAGCAAATTTAAGTAGTTCAGAAGTCACTAGAGCTAGACATATATATTAGTTTTAATAGGTATAAAATATAAAAAATGTGACTAAATCTGAGCTCAACACAACTTTTTGTAGTCGAAAAACCTCGAAATTTTCGGACATTTTTCGCAATATCTCGAAAAGGAGTTGTTCTAGCGAAAAAAAGTTTCTATACAAAGTTATAGAGCATTCAATTCCCTACAAATTTCTTAATTAACTTTTTCTTCTACGACTAATAGGAAGCGAGCTACTGCATCTCAAAAATGGAACATTTTTCTCAAAATGGTAAAAAACCCAAGTAACGCCTTCTTGTGTATATTGCGACCGATGCAATTTGTGATTCTATTTTTGACTTAAATTTTTCTCGAATAAGGTTCAAAAGTTAATACAGTGAAACAAAAATAATAGTTATTAGATTCAATTAGAGACCGAACACACGGAGACCTGTAGGCAGACCACCAAAGAGGTGGTACGAGAGTTGGAGTTCATATTCTCAAGAAGATCCAAGAAGAGGGCCAAACGTACAGAATTGAACAGGACGTGGTCCTATTGAAAGAAAGAAAAGAAGAAGAAAATCAAATTTAATAGAATCTATAACATCAAGCAATAGAAATATCTAAGAGAAATCACACATATAACCTAAAACGGCCACCAGAATCTCCAGAAGTTTGCACGACGTTATAAGCGCGACAAATTCATGTCTATCTTAAGCAAGGTGCGTATATAAAAAACAGCTGTTCGTCAAAACAACTCCTCCAAACAAGATATCAATAGCTGGAGCAACCCTCTGGGACAGAAAATGCAGTTAAGCAGGTCTGCGACCAGGAAATAGTCATATGGGTACGGAGAAGAAGACACACGTCAACAGAATAGGGGAGGATCGAAAACAGCAATCAAGGAGAAGTCAGCCACCAGAAGATCAGCAGGGAACCCTCCAAAGAGATGCGCCTAATCGTGGACATCGATGTGCCAAGATCGAGGCTGATTAAATTGAAGAATACACAACAAGAAGACGGTAATAACAATCAAACAAAAATATAAAAAAATTTCCACTTATTCAAATCATTCTACTATCGGCCAACAGCAAATTTAAGTAGTTCAGAAGTCACTAGAGCTAGACATATATATTAGTTTTGTGAAAATTTGAAAAGAGAGGTTGTTTAGAATCAGTTTCATCCACTTTTATATATTTCTGCCATGGATATGGAATGGAGAGCCTGCTCGATGGGATGCACTGGTTGAATGAAGAGGAGTCTTCTTACTGTCAACTGATGCAATGGAAATCTTGATATTGAAAACGCGAGTGAGTTGAAATAACACGTGTTAACACCTCAAAGCGTTCCAAGATTGTATAAGGAAACTTCTGGGAAAACTACAACAGAGCTGAACTAATTTATGTGCTCGAAATAAAAAACGATTTTTATCCAATTCGATAGGCTGTTGGGACACCTATTTAGACCCTCGCTGTAAGTTTTTATCACCAGTGACTGAGGAAAAAAATAAGAAGACATTTTGAAGATGCGAAATACGGAGGAAAACGTTTTAAATTCTTATAGTCCTAATTAGTTCAGCTTCCAGAGGATTTCACCTTACAAAAGAAGGGGTAGAGGATTTTATTTTTTTTATTTCGTTTTAATGGGTATAGAATATAAAAAATGTGACTAAATCTGGACTCGACACAACTTTTTGTAGTCGAAAAACCTCGAAATTTTCGGATATTTTTCGGTTTTTTCGCAATATCTCGAAAAGGAGTGGTTCTAGTGAAAAACAGTTCCTATACAAAGTTATAGAACATTAAATTCCCTACAAATTTCTTACTTAACCTTTTCTTCTACGACTAATAGGAAGCGAGCTACAGCATCTCAAAGATGGAGCATTTTTCTCAAAATGCTAAAAAACTCAAGTAACGCCCTTTTTTGTATGTGTGTTATTGCGACCCATGCATTCTTTGATTCTTATTTTGACTTAGATTTTTGTCCAAAAAGATTCTCCAGATCCCCCCTTTCTAAACCCCACCCCCCAAGTTGATAACTGACGAGGAATGAGTAGACAAATTGAAATCCTCACAGTCCAATGCAATGTGAGAAAAACCACTTCAACCTATTCGCCGAGATTTCGCATTGTTTTAAAGCTTCATCAGGGCCTAATGTCAATACATACAATACAAAATACAAATACAAAACTATGGTGTTTAGCAGAAAATTCCGAAATAGGCGTTATTGTTATGAAAATGAAGGAGAATGATCTATAACTTTTCCCTGAGTCCCCCCATCACAAAATCAATCACCAACTAAAGGAATAAAGAAGACAAGAGAGTGAGAAAACACGTGTATGGAAAAAACTTTTATTAAACAAGTCAATTACAATAAAAACGATGAAAAATTGACCAATGAAAAGAGAAGTTTTTTTCATTTGCTTAAAAAATATTTGTAATAACCCCTTCCAGAAAGTCCTTTCTTAGGTGTTAGAGCTGTTAGAAATGATTTTCTAACGATGGGGGAAGGTCGGAAAAAAATATGCAAATATGAAAAAATCCGAGCCCTAGTTATTACAAATAATTTTTAAGCAAATGAAAAAATCTTCTTTGTTAATTCTCTTTTCATTGGTCAATTTTTCAATGTTTTAATTGTAATAATTCACTTGTTTAATAAAAGTTTTTTTCATACACGTGTTTTCTCACTCTCTTGTCTTCCGTATTCCTTTAGTTGGTGATTAATTTTGTGATGGGGGGCTCACAAAAAAGTTATAAATTATTCTCCTTCATTTTCATCATAATAACGCTTATTTCGAATATTCTGCTAATCTCCATAGTTTTGTTTCACTGTATTAACTTTTGAACTTTTTTCGACAAAAATCTAAGTCAAAAATAGAATCACAGAATGCATCGGTCGTAATATACACAAGAAGGCGTTGGCGTTGGGTTTTTTACCATTTTGAGAAAAATGTTCCATTTTTGAGATGCAGTAGCTCGCTTTCTATTAGTCTTGGAAAAAAAATTAACTAAGAAATTTGTAGGAAATTTAATGCTCTATAACTTTGTATAGTAACTTTTTTTCGCTAGAACAACTCCTTTTCGAGATATTGCGAAAAATGTCCGAAAATTTCGAGGTTTTTCGACTACAAAAAGTTGTGTCGAGTCCAGATTTAGTCACATTTTTTATATTCCATACCCATTAAAACGAAATAAAAAAAATAAAATCCTCTACCCCTTCTTTTGTAAGGTGAAATCCTCTGGAAGCTGAACTAATTAGGACTATGAGAATTTAAAACGTTTTCCTCCATATTTCCCATCTTCAAAATGTCTCCCTATTTTTTTCTTCAGTCGCTGGTGATAAAAACTTACAGCGAGGGTCTAAATAGGTGTCCCAACAGCCTGTCGAATTGGATAAAAATCGTTTTTTATTTCGAGCACATAAATTAGTTCAGCTCTGTTGTAGTTTTCCCAGAAGTTTCCTTATACAATCTTGGAACGCTTTGAGGTGTTAACACGTGTTATTTCAACTCACTCGCGTTTTCAATATCAAGATTTCCATTGCATCAGTTGACAGTAAGAAGACTCCTCCTCATTCAACCAGTGCATCCCATCGAGCAGGCTCTCCATTCCATATCCATGGCAGAAATATATAAAAGTGGATGAAACTGATTCTAAACAACCTCTCTTTTCAAATTTTCACAAAACTAATATATATGTCTAGCTCTAGTGACTTCTGAATTACTTAAATTTGCTGTTGGCCGATAGTAGAATGATTTAAATAAGTGGAAATTTTTTTATATTTTTGTTTGATTGTTATTATCGTCCTCTTGTTGTGTATTCTTCAATTTAATCAGCCTCGATCTTGGCACATCGATGTCCACGATTAGGCGCATCTCTTTGGAGGGTTCCCTGCTGATCTTCTGGTGGCTGACTTCTCCTTGATTGCTGTTTTCGATCCTCCCCTATTCTGTTGACGTGTGTCTTCTTCTCCGTACCCATATGACTATTTCCTGGTCGCAGACCTTCTTAACTGCATTTTCTGTCCCAGAGGGTTGCTCCAGCTATTGATATCTTGTTTGGAGGAGTTGTTTTGACGAACAGCTTTTTTTTATATACGCACCTTGCTTAAGATAGACATGAATTTGTCGCACTTATAACGTCGTGCAAACTTCTGGAGATTCTGGTGGCCGTTTTAGGTTATATGTGTGATTTCTCTTAGTTATTTCTATTGCTTGATGTTATAGATTCTAGTAAAATTGAATTTCTTCTTCTTTTCTTTTTTTCAATAGGACCACGTCCTGTTCAATTCTGTACGTTTGGCCCTCTTCTTGGATCTTCTTGAGAATATGAACTCCAACTCTCGTACCACCTCTTTGGTGGTCTGCCTACAGGTCTCCGTGTGTTCGGTCTCTAATTGAATCTAATAACTATTATTTTTGTTTCACTGTATTAACTTTTGAACCTTATTCGAGAAAAATTTAAGTCAAAAATAGAATCACAAATTGCATCGGTCGCAATATACACAAGAAGGCGTTACTTGGGTTTTTTACCATTTTGAGAAAAATGTTCCATTTTTGAGATGCAGTAGCTCGCTTCCTATTAGTCGTAGAAGAAAAAGTTAATTAAGAAATTTGTAGGGAATTGAATGCTCTATAACTTTGTATAGAAACTTTTTTTCGCTAGAACAACTCCTTTTCGAGATATTGCGAAAAATGTCCGAAAATTTCGAGGGTTTTCGACTACCAAATATTGTGTCGAGCCCAGATTTAGTCACATTTTTTATATTTTATACCTATTAAAACGAAATAAAAAAATAAAATCTTCTACCCCACCTTTTTTAAGGTGTACCCCTTTTTTGGTTCTCTGGGAACTGGACTGAAAGGAGCTAAAAGGATGAGAATGACAGGAGATAGGTACGGAACAACTATATCTAGATCCGTCAGAAAAAGTGAAAAACGATATAAATGAGGAAATCCCGCGTGAAACAGCGTCAAATTGCATAGCTTAATCCTTATTTTAAAATTTATAAGATACAACGAGTAGATAATTACTTGTATCTCACTATAGCTCTTAATTCCTTTATGACCGTTTTTGCGGATATTTTCAAAGTGAAATTTACGTTTGAAAACGAAGCAACTGGCTCTGGTCGAAAAGTTAATTCCAAGGGAAACTTTCCATTCTCTCATCCACTCATTAAACATGTAGAATGTAATTGTGGTTTTTGCGTAATGTAGGACCTCTTTTCTCAAATTAATCGTATGCTGGTTTTCAACTTCGTACGGGAGTTCTACAAGATGAAAAACACAACTATATATAAGAAGAAATTATTTAGAGACACAAAAAAATTTATTTGGAACTTAAATATAGAATAAAGTGATTACAGGGGTCTTATTAAAGTGAAATTATTTTCAATAACGTTATTTAAGAAGTTACAAAAAAGTCATAAGTTGGCTGTGAATTTATACGTCAAAATTCATAATTTTCGATAGAGTTTTTCTAGTAATGAGTTATAACTTTTCATTTAGTGAACAATTACAGTTATTGGTATTAGATTTTCGTGAAAGAAAGAAAGAATAAGCGCTAATCAAATATTAGGTGCATCGAAAAATTCTAAAAAACAAATCTGCCAGGTTAACTTCATTTTGTTAGGTTATGTTAGGTTAGGTTGGTCTGCCAACTTTTGATAATTCCTTGAATGTGATTAATGCATGTTGCTTGGTCAAATCTTATTTAAAATCGATTTGATATTGGAACAAGCATCCATCTCATCAATTTCCACATTTCCAAAGTTAAAAAAAGAATGTCATTGTTGGAATTAATGTCCTTCCTAGTACGTAATTTCGAATGGCGTTTCGGGTTGAAGACAAGATAATTCAAACGTAGAATATAAAATTTTTATTGTGACAAGAACCTCTTCGACTTGCTCAGTGAAATAACAAAAGCTGGTAAACCAATCTATCTAACTTAACCTAATCTAACTTAACCTAACCTAACCTAACCAAATGATTAGTCAAGGAAGGGATTTTAAACACGATTGATATTGGATTGATATCCGTCTCATCAATTTCCAAAATTTCCAAATTTCCAAAGTTAATTTCGAGTTGAAGATTTTTTCAAAATGACAACGTTTCAGTTTTTTATTTAATCTTTACAAAATATATGGTACAAGATAATTCAAACGTAGAATATGAAATTTTTATTGAGACGGGAACCTCTTGGACTTGCCCAGAGAAGTAACAAAAGTTGGTAGGCCAATCTAACCTAACTTAACCTAATCTAACTTAACCTAACCAAATGATTAGTGAAGGAAGGGATTTGATATTGGAATAACCATTCATCTCATTAAGATCCACCACTTCTAGTGAGGTTATCGAAACGAAAGTTATTTAAGAAATTTGTGATGGTTAAAAGTTGAATATGGAATAATTTTTGAGTAGAATCTGTTGAACTTGATAAGCACTCAATTTTAATGTGATACAAATTTATTTTTATTTAAATAGGAATCGCCACGTTTTAAAAACCATTTTTTTTTATATGGACCAGTCAATTTAATAGGTGTCATAATTTGGGTTGCTTTTTCCTCATCTGGTTGATGTTGTTTCGAGGATTTTAATACATTACTCTGACAATTATTTTTGCTTTCAACTTGTGACCTTTCCACCTTTTGTAGCGTGTTTATATATGTTGTTATTATGAAGAAGAGACGTTATATTAAAATAATGAATCAAGTCGTCCTACTTGAATAATTCTCTTTAAGTAAAATAGCATTCAGCTTCATACGCATCCCTTCGCAGACTTGAATAGAACTTTAAGTTTATAATTTGATTAAATATTCCTGGAATATGTTTTACAGTTAGTTACAGTAGGAATTCGAAACGAAGTTCCGCTAACAGCGTGAAATTTCGTAAATATTAAATCTCTTTTATAATTGATAAGGTATTACTCTAAATGTAAATGTGCGAGGTAATTTCATTAACTTCAAAGACATGGTCAAGTTTCAATAAGTCCCAAATAAATCCCAAAGCTCCAACAACTTGGAAGAAGAAATGCAAAAAAATGAGGATCCAAATGACACCAGTTTATACACCAAACAATTTGTAGACAGAGTACGTTGCAAGTAAATTGGAAGGTAAGAAGATGGAAAATAGAGACAGCGGATAGAGTAAGATGGAAAATAAACAGAGTTAGAAGATTGAATTACTAGATGGAATGAACTGAAATAGGAAAGCAACGAAAACTGTGAATCTGCAATCCAATGATAAATACGTTGATATATGGATAGGAAACATGGACAATAAACAACTAAAGAAAGATGTAAAAGTTGTGGAAACGGACGCATTAAGAAGAGTAAATAGAACGTCAAAAAACTGATTGAGAAAAAGCAGATGATTTGATACGGGTACTTGCTGAGTATAGGGGAGGAGAGATGGCCAAAAAATAAAGAAGAGGATTCCATAGAAGAGAGAGAGGAAAACCAAGATCATCATGGATGAATGGAATGAGTTGCTATTTTGATTTTGTGAGTCTGGGTATAATAAATTTATGAATCCTAGCAAATCTAATCAGAATAATCCGATATTTTGCCACGTGGTACACCATATACTTACTGTTGAGTAAATATGAAAAAATAGGCGACGAACATCATTCGTAGTCGTTTTTTGGAAGCGAATACGATGAACTGAGACTTGTAATCGTTATATTTCTTATCTTAAATTTGTAAATGAACAAATCTACCCCTTTGAGAAATTTCTTATTGCCCAAAGTAATTTCAGAGTTTTCAGATAGAATTATTTCGTTGTGATGAGCATGTCTAAGAACAGATTTAATAAGGAAGGGCAACTATACCTTTGATACATATTTTAATACAAGAAAAACGTTGAGATGAAAATGTCGGTAAAACAAATTCTATAAATAGCTAGAAAAAAAAGTTGTTTTAAGGTACATTTGAAGTGATGAATAGGAATTCGATTTATTATGTTTTTTACCACAACTTGCAAACGTTCAATATTCTCTGAAAGTTTTGATTTATGGATAGTAAAATAAAAAAATATTAAAACAGGACATGTATTATACAGAGATGGAAAGAATATTACCAAAAATAATTCTATAATGATTTTGACATAATGGACAAATCAGGAATAGAAATTATTAAAGAAGAACTAGATTCAATCACAGAACCAAAGAATAAAAAAGGAACAAGATACGACAAAGTAATAATTTGAGAAATAATAAAGAATATAAGTCAAAAAGGAAAAGAGGTGCTGTTTCATATTTCCAATAAAGTTATAGAAGATGGCGCATTCCAAAAAGTCTGGTAGATGGTATTAATAATATCAATTTTCAAAAATTGCAACAACTACCGAGTAATGATATTAATAATAAAATGGAAAATATTGGAGGAAAGAATTAGATCAACAGTAGAATACAGACTTGAGGAATCTCACAGTGGATTTCGAAGGACACTGCATCATGTATTTACTACGAAACAGATGACAGAAAAAGCGATACAAGATACTGGTCGAAAAAGAAGTTAACTAACAAACTATTGAGTTAATACCAAACATTTATGAAAACGCAGTAAAAATAAATAACAAAATATCAGTAGACTTCACTATAAATACGGAATTAAGACTAAAGAAACTAAGTCAGTTACATAACACTTGAAGGAAACTTCATCATAAGAAACTACCGCCATCTGTAGGTCAGGCCAGGAACATCTGGGACTATCCTCTTAGGAAGAAGATTCAATATAAAACAAGTCTAAATTGAATGACTTGATATGTACTCATAAAAAATGCAAGTTAATGGAATTTATTGAAACAGTATGAAGAAAATCACGAAAAAAAACATTATCGGATGATATATTTTTTAGAAAGTTCGATTAATCTCTATAACGATCGTTCCAAACTAATGGATATCGAATTTGTATATACTATAAAACGATACGAAATGGGATAATAGTTGAACAATAATAATTTGATTCGATATGATAAGACAATACTAATTTCTCATTATCAAGATAAACTTTCGATGTGTTTTTAGGCCATTTCCTTGTTCTAGTCACAGGATGCAATGGAGCTTCTACTTTGGTATTCTAGAAACCTTTTTTTCATGTTTTCTATTCGTCAAGTTCCTCGAAACTTTTTCCAAGCAAAAATTTCGCCGTGGATCTGACGGTGCAAGATCCGTATTAAACGCTGGATGCGATAGGAATTAAACCCCACCAAGTTCTTCGATCTTATGTAAATGTCGCAGAATGTGGTTCAGCATTCTCTTGTTGTAAGAAAACTTGGTTACTACTTCTATAAAACCTCATACATTCGATAGCTCGACCCTCTGGAGTTATTTAGAAGTACATTAAATCTTTAAAATTAAACAACAATTAAACAACAACAAGACTTTCCGTTTGAATGGAAACAACCCTGTTTTACTCCATTTTCGATTTTGATTTGTTAGGGCGCTTGTCCTTTGTGTCAAGGATGTGCAAAGTGTTATTCACATTTTCCACATTGGTTCTCTGTTTATCGAGTCAAATGCTTTATTGATGTATACGATATGTAACCAATATGATTAGGAAAATGATATAATGTCTCATTGATGTTACAACGTTCAACGATTGGGATTAAAAATAGTGAAATAAATACTAAACCCAAATAATATATGTGATAATCAGTATTGTTTCATAATAATTAACAATATATTATTAAATGTTACAAGATAGTAAATATCTATTAAAATAACATTGTTAATTATGTTTCGATTTAGATTTAAAATTGGAAATTAATACCGGGTATAATTAATACTATCGCCATAGAGAATTTTGTGCTTAATACTAATAATAATAATAATAATATTTCCGTGGAATTACGTACCGATCATATTTTCATATTTTATTGTAATCAAAATGGAAAACAAAGGCGATTAAATATACTATAAATTTCCTTACGTCGCAAACAATTCACTTTTTGGTTATTTTCTATCGTTTTGTTTCTAATAGTACGTGTTTGTTGATTGACTAGAATTGCACGTTTTTTATTTATCGTGATCTACAATTAACTTTACTATTTTTTAACGACCTTCTGATTTAACAACTGTCACAACTGCTTAGTATCTCTTTTCTACTGCTGTTTCCTTCCAGTCTTTCTTTTTATTTCTTTTTATTTTGTTCCTCGTGTCCCGCCTACGCCATATTAATATCTTAATAAAATCATATCTTCAAAATCATCGATCTCACTATTAACAGTATCTTAAACGACCTTCGGTAATCTGTCAGTGACTGTAGTACGTATACTTGACAACGATACCACTGTTTTCCTGTTTATTATGGTGAATAAGGTATTTATAGAACCTAATAGATGTCTTGATCTTACTTAATCGAATTTTTTGTTATTTTTCAACGTCTAGTTACGAAGAGTACGTATTTGTTGATCGATTAGAATTGCACGTTTTTGATTTATCGTGGCCTTACAATTACTTGATAAAATCATATCTTCAAAATCACTGTTATATTTTTTAATTAGACATTCAATAACAATTAACAGTTTCTTACTTGACCTTTGACAATCAGTCAGTGACTGTAGTACGTATATTTGACAACGATACCACTGTTTCCCTATTTATTCTGACGAATAAGGTATTTATACAACTCATTAGATATCTTGACCTTATATCGAATTTTTTCTTATGTATTAACGTTTCGTTTTGAATAGTACATGTTTGTTAATTGA
Source organism: Diorhabda carinulata (assembly GCF_026250575.1). Classification (NCBI taxonomy): domain Eukaryota; kingdom Metazoa; phylum Arthropoda; class Insecta; order Coleoptera; family Chrysomelidae; genus Diorhabda; species Diorhabda carinulata. Next base: position 2,960,460 of record NC_079469.1, read on the forward strand.
CTAGAATTGCACGTTCCTTACAGTCTTTAATTTTATTTCCTTTCATCTTGTTCCTCTTTGTCCCGCATTCGTCATATTAATACATTAATAAATCATATCTTCAAAATCATTGGTATCACAATTAACAGTATCTTAGATGACCTCCGGCAATCAATCGGTGAATGAAGTACGTATAATTGAAAACGATACCAAAGTTTCCCAGTTTATTATGGTGAATAAGGTATTTATACAACTGTTTAGATGTCTTGACCTTGCTTAATCGAATTTTTCATTTTTATAGTCTTGTTTTTAATAGTACGTGTTTGTTAATCGACTAGAATTGCACTTTTTTGATTTATCATGGCCTAAAATTAGTCTTTCTATTTTTTAACGACCATATGGTTCCACAACCATCACTATTGCTTATTGTCCCGCCTACGTCATATTAATATCTTTTGCTCAGTTGCTTCTCAGTATTTTTGTCTTAATTTTGTAAATTCTTGATTCATACATCTCTTTCATGACGTGACCCGAGCAATCATAACGGTCCTTCCATAATTGGTTTTAATTTAAAATTTTCTATTATGATGTTAATCCTTATTGGTATATCTTGTTTCATTCTTTATTTTTCCGGAACCGCTCCTGCCTAGATTGTAGTGGAATTCTGAAATTCAATGGAATCGCGGCGTTTTTGTTGTACGTAGGAAATACCCGAAATACGGTTGATGTTTGTTTAATATAAGTTTTTATTATAGCAGGCTGTTTATTTATATTGTTTCTTTTGAATAATTTTTAGAAAGGCCTATTTATTTATTTGTTTTGTTTCTTTATTTTCTAGAACTTTTGAGAATTCTTTCGGAATAAATATATAAGAAGTATATAGTAAATAGTCGTAGTGAACAGACCGAAATAGAAAATAATTTGAATAAATTATTTAAGTTAGTTAAGTGTTAGTGATAAGTGTATTATTATAATTTAGTTAAGTGTGTATATAGTGTTTAAATAATTGTAGATATTTTAAGAGATATAGTTTATAAATTTATCTCACGAATAGAAAGAGTGTTAATAAAGTAAAAAAACATTACAGTACTATGTATATGGGATTCACTCACTCCTTTACTAATCTTCAATCTTCTGTCCTTTCTTTTTTGTATTTTGATTATTTGTTGAATTGTTGGGTAACTTTATATCTAATTTCTGGCGAATGCGCTTCAATACTTACCTCCCTTAACAAATAACTCCAGATATACACGTGTTAATTTTTCATAACACATACATCGTTAATATTTAATGTTTGAGTACATTCCGGTGGAAAGTTAGTTGAAGAGAACCCCCGAAGGGCATCTAACTACTGTAACATATGCACAACAAACTAATATAAAATCTTATTACCTTTCCTTTCTGCAGGGAAGCATAGCTCTAGGCTTTATATAAAGTAAAACAGGAAGCAACCCCGGGTACTACTTGAAACATGTATGAATGTATGTTTTATACAGGTTAGGACTCACCCACTGTTTTGTTGGAACGTGAGCGGACAGATTACGTTTTATTTAAATTGATATTCGACATTTTTTTGCTGTTTCGTTCATTTAATTTTTTAAAATGAATATAAATTTTTGATTGAAAATTTGTATAATTGAGAGAAATTTTACCCGAATTTTAAAAAACTCTTTTCCACTACCAAATTTTGTTTAATTTAATAGAACATACTGTTCTAATTCCAAGAGATTGCACTTCACTTCGTGTTTAGTGCACTAATTTACTTACTGGAACATTAAAATTTTAGTTTTGACACTTTGCTAATAAGCGTCAAGAAAGACGACTCATTCCAGTTTTAAGATTAAAGAAATAGTATGTATAAACAACAGAAAAGAACAGTTACAACAATACATATTTTCGAAACTATTAGAAGTGGGTATATTGACGACAATCTTGTTCACAGTTGCAGGTAAAACAGGAGATGAATTAAAAGTTGAAGGTAATTTCTCAACTGATTATGCAGCTAGCAAAGTTGATGTTCTTTGCACTATTTTTGCAATTGTTCTTTCAACAGCAACAGCAAGCTGCTGATTTCCAACCCACATGTTGGTATCAGTATTTTTACCACCATCAGCTGAAATAGTTGCAGAGGACCTTCCAAAACTGTGGTCTGTGTAATGATTAACGCCTTATTGTAGTTGTACAAAAAACTCAGATAACATTAGAACACAATCCACAACTTTCAGTGCCAAGTAAAGCTGTGGAAGTTGCAGTATTGAGTAATTTAGAGACAGAAATGCTTTATTGTCAAAAACAAACAATGAGTAATAGGTTATAATAGCCACTTTCTAGTAAATATGCACTCAAATTATTACGGAAAAAGATTATATCGATTTAATTTCAATTGGCAAGTGATTGTACACTTTTTTCGCATTGTAAAATATTGAGCCCTTAGCTGATTCTGAACGTGAGGTCGTGCTACGCGTTCCTAAGTGGATAGCCTGCACGACTTTTCTGAAAAATATATCAGAGAACATGTTTAGTGCTTAACGAATTTTAAAATCCTATAAATAATACGGGGGTGACTCTATATATGATCATATTAACATGCAAGATAAATTTTTGTTTCTACCAGCGAAAAGTTTGAATCTAGTCAACATCGAACACCTGAATGTTTCTTTAAAGCTAACCAGAAATCACATTTGGTCAAATCAGATTAATAAGGTGGATGTTTAGTATCCTGTTACATTGTTTTCAACTATAAAACTGTGTGTTGTACAATGTGACGATGCATTTTGAGGCGATAGACATAACTGTCGTTTATATAAAATCTAATTATTGAATACTCGAATTTGAATTAGTTTTTATGAATATACTTGCAGATCTTGCAAGCTTGCGGAAGAGATTGTGAAAGAATTATTGATACTGGAAGTAATTGTAAATGTTTGGAGAGCTTTTGAAGAGGACGGCAAGAAGGGCATTATTGTGCAACAGACCATCAAATCGTAAAGTTTCCCTAGTTTTCAATGACTAAGAAATGCTGGAAACTAATATGAAAACTGACTTCCAATACTAATACTTCAAGATATCTTTGTAGTCAGCTGTGATTTAATTTTTGTGTCTATATCCAAATCCTGTAGAAAAAATTTGGTACTTGAAAAGTTGAAAAATGATCCTACTAGTTTATATTGATTTATAGTGGTTTCTTTTTCATTTCTGATATTATTTTCAATATTTTATAAAACGTATTTTTAATTGTTGCAACTACTTTTCGTTCCAAAATAAATAACATTTCAATTGATGTTTTATTCTGTTTGAAATATACGTCGATTCTTCCATCATTCTCCATGTTTTTATCTAGTAAATAATTATAATAACGTTTGAATTTCAAATATTAATTTACTATATTCGAAAAATGTTTTATTTTTATTCGCATATAAATTTGGTTCACTTGCTATTATGAATTGCATGGAATATATTTTTTTTTAAAATAACCCAACCGCTTCATGAAATAATCACGGTTCGAAAAATCAAACATAAAATTATGTCTGCCGTATTTTCCCATATTTTCATGGAAATAAATCTATTCCGCATATTCTATTCCGTTTTCACCGATATTTTTTATTATAAATATTTCAGTTTAAATATTTGATTCAATTAAAATAATAAAATTATCAAATTGTAATGAAATGGAAATACATTACTTTTTACTTCAAACGTAAATGAATTCGGTCAGTGAATTAAATTGAATTTTGATTCTTCTGGAATGTACGATTCTTCAAAGTTAGAAAACACTAAACTACACTAACACACTTCAAACGGTTCTTTCTAATTTATAAGCTACCAACAAGAACAATTAAAATTCAATAACAAGGGCGTTTTTGAAAAGGACCAGGACTACGACTATTTCTTATATTCAGCAACTTAAATTTTCAACAGTGAATTGGCGCAGTCAACAGGATAAAAATTATAACACTCTAAATATTGTATTAATTCTAATGCTATTAAATTTCAATGAATCAAATTTAGATTAGTTTGATACAATATAAATTGAGCAAAACTTTTTTTCGCGAATTCCCAAAAGATATAAATCGAATTGTCAAATTGCAATGAGATGGAAATACATTACTTCTTTACTGGAAACGTAAATGAATTGCAGTTGCAGTTGTAGAATTTCTCTGTGGTTTAGTGGATGAAAGGGAAGAGAAGAAGTATGTTTTTTGCAATTTCAATGATACATCGAGAGCCTACCAACAATATGCCTCCCAATGCAGACTTACCAATACCTACGGCGGTCTTTTTGGAATAAGAAGATAATGATTAGGGCATTAATGGATATGATAACGGTTCTTTAGGAAGCTAGAAAGACCAGTGTACATTCAAATCTGGTTCCAATGTCATTAAAAATCATTATCACTATTCTACTTTAAACTTTTCACCATAGAAGATAGAAGGTATCAACAAGAACAATCTAAATTCAGTAATAAGGGCGATAGGATCTATCCATGATTGGTGATTGCTGCTCGTTTTTGAAAAGGAGTAGGACTACGACTATTTCTTATATTCAGCAACTTAAATTTTCAACAGTGAATTGGCGCAGTCAACAGGATAAAAATTATAACACTCTAAATATTGTATTAATTCTAATGCTATTAAATTTCAATGAATCAAATTTAGATTAGTTTGATACAAAATGAATCGAGCAACACTGTTTTTCGCGAATTCCCAAAAGATATAAATCGAATTGTCAAATTGCAATGAGATGGAAATACATTACTTCTTTACTGCAAACGTAAATGAATTGCAGTTGCAGTTGTAGAATTTCTCTGTGGTTTAGTGGATGAAAGGGAAGAGAAGAAGTATGTTTTTTGCAATTTCAATGATACATCGAGAGCCTACCAACAATATGCCTCCCAATGCAGACTTACCAATACCTACGGCGGTCTTTTTTGAATAATAAGATAATGATTAGGGCATTAATGGATATGATAACGGTTCTTTAGGAAGCTAGAAAGACCAGTGTACATTCAAATCTGGTTCCAATGTCATTAAAAATCATTATCACTATTCTACTTTAAACTTTTCACCATAGAAGATAGAGGGTATCAACAAGAACAATCTAAATTCAGTAATAAGGGCGATAGGATCTATATATAAAGGGTGATAGCTGATAGGAGTGAATTAGCGCAGTTGATAGGATAAAAATTATAACACACTAAATATTGTATTGATTATAATGTTGAATTTCAATAGATATAAATGGAATTATCACATTTCTCTGGAGATATTCTTCATTGGTTCCCCGCTGACCATACACCTGCCTATTGGGAAACCATTAGGGATACACTAATAGCATAAATGTTATGTAAATTTAACGATTTAACGCTTCGAGAAACGCCTGGCGACGATCGGACAATTCAAACGTATCTTTGGAAGTTTCTAGATGAAAAATGTATTCGTATTGTCAGTCTGACGGTTGCTTATCTTGTAATAAATAATAATTCAAGAATTTAGATATACATTACGTGATGTCATTACATTTTTCGTGATTTCGAACGAGGCGTTTTTTAAAATTGAATTCCGAGAAGATAAAGTGGAAAGATTGAATTCTGCGTTGAATCTTATCTATCACAGCTTATTATTCGTTCGAATTCAGTTAGGATGAGATGAATTTTTCTCAAGTATTGAACAAATATTTTTGTTTATATAAAATTGGCCTTGAGATTTTTTGAAACACTCTTTAATATATAACCAGGTATGTTCTGCTTTACTTAGAGTATTGTTTTTTGTTCATTTACGTGAAAAGAAAACACCTGGAGGTAGACATGGGATTCGAGGAGATCATGGAATAGTCTTGTACTATATATAACTATGGTTGTATTTTCACGTATTGAAGTATGAGCAACTTATACATTGCCGCACAAATTCTCCCTTTTGGAGAATGTAAAGTGTTTTCATTTAGGGTTTTCTCTGTTCCAAAATTTGTATTTTTGTTTCTTACCTGCCCACTTAAATGGAAGCGGGCTTTTTGTCGGTAGAAAATTGCTTCAAAGATAATTTTTATTGAAAATTTAATAATTTTCATTCAATTCTTGTACAACTCTAGCTTGAAGGGATGCACTTTCAATTACAATCAATCAGGTACGACATTGGTTTAAATTAAAATACGGTAGAGCTTTGATAGTTTAAATTTCACTCAAAACATGCGGTACATCGCATATTAACTGAAAATTTGGACATTAGAAAGCTGTGGGCAAGATGGGTGCCGCGTTCCATCGAGTATTATTATTTATTGCAACGTTTGCGCAAAGAAATCATGCAAAAACGGCCGTATTTGGCTAAGAAGTCTCGATTTTTCAACAATTTTCTTGGACTAATTACTGGACAAAAATTGATAACTGAATACTCGTCAATAACAACAGAAACGTTGCGAATGGAAATTTGAGGTGGTATATTTGATAAAATTAATCTGTTTTTAGACTTAACGTTACTTTTTTGAGCAGTTCTATCAAAAAAAGCTCAACCAAACAGAAAATAATGTGGAGAATTCTGGATACTAGAAATTGTGTGTTTTAGACAGTTGGTATTTTTTGTTTCTTGCTTTTTTTTGACCAGTTTCACTGTTATAATCTCCCACATTCATTTTATCCTTGGTCTTATTTTTTTTTCACGTTTAGCACTTTTCAGTAATTCGTTCCAATATTAAGTTAATACGAAAAGTTTATAATTCTCATTTTTTCTGTGGTAAATATTTGTGAGGTTCTCTGAGGATAATTGGAACAACTTACTATCCTCCACAAAACTTTTAAAGTTGATTATTTATTGAACGCTAAAAAGTGTATAGTCTCGTGAGGATTCGGAGCTTCCATCAGTTTAAACAGGCACTTAATCGATGTTTTTATATTAATTTTAGTATGAAAGGGTGTTAAATAAAAAAACAAGCAAAAACCTTATCATAATATGAGATTTTCGAAAGTAAATTTTTTGCATTCTATATATAAATAACAGTTAATCATCCTCTTTTCAATTACAGTTTAATTTATTCAATTCTGATGGAATGGAACTAATTCTGTTTATAATTTAGTTTATTATTAATTATTTGGAACATATTGTACGTTAATTGAATATACTCACATGTAATGGTATAGACTAATTTGAAAAATAATTATTTTAGCATGAAATATTTAATAAAAAATATAACCTGTGGCTTGTAGTCCAGTGAACAATGGTTTTTATCTCAGATTTCAATCGATTTACTTGAAATTTTAACAGTAGATAGTAAATATATTAAAAAACAAACTTTGTCGATTTGTAATTTTACTTTGGGGTGAATACTATCCCAACTAGGGAAGTATTTTCGACAAATCAGTACTTTTTGACTTATTCGTGATGGAAATTTCGAATTTTTGTTATAAAAAAGCATATTTTTAATTGATTTTTTCACAAATAACCCCAAAATATAAATTCTGTTGTTTTTTTTCCATTCGCTTCAGAATTAACCGAGATATAAGCTTTCAAAGTTCATAGTTGCGTTTGACTAGTATCGTTTTGGAGTTTCCCTTTTAAAAATAGAGAGTTCAATGTATTCTAAACCTCTAATAGCTCAAAAATTAAGAGAACTATACTTAAAACAAACTAATATATATATATATATATATATATATATATATATATATATATGAAAAAATTATATTAGAATATTCATTCCCCAAACCACAATCCTGACAATTTTTCAAAATTTTAATTTTTTTCCTTCATGAAGAGTAGTTTTCAAGGGATAAATAAGATCATAAATATTTTTTTCAACTTTTCAACAATAAAAGTATAATATTTGTGATAAAGAAACATTTGAGTTGAATAAAATATAAATTAAATAAGATAAATTACTATAATTGTTTTATTTTTCAATTTTTAAGTAACGAAAAACTTAAATAGCATCCTAAGACATCATGCCATCTTTATTTTAATCTTGCAAATATTTTTTTTTAACTTTATAAATGCTTTAGCTTTTATTTTATTGAATTTTGACAATAAGGGGTAGTTTCCACCCGTTACAATAATTTGCACATATTGGCAAAATTAGATTTTGATGTAAAGAGTAAATAGAATTGAATTAATTAAAATTTACGCAAATCCTTGATGGAATTTTATGTATATACCATATTTTTACCGTTGTTCACTGGACTATTAGATTTGAAGTTTAAAATTTGATGAATAATACTTATTTAGTTCAGACAATATTTTTTAAAAAAGAAGAAGAAAAATTGATTTTCTTCTGTACGTGTCAGTTGTCTTTTAATCTTGACATTTCGCCAATACGAGAAGTTGGTATGATCGGAAGCTGTAATCAGTTTTAATCAGTCGGGTTGATTTCGTTCTGCGGCCGCTAGATCGACGTTGTAATCAAAAGGTGTTGTCAAATTGTGTTAACCTACTAATAATAGTTATTATTAGCAATAAGAAGAACAAATAATGATAGTTGTAAAAATGCTGTCAAAAATTTTGATCTCTGTTCTACCCCACGGCTTTAGATGTAACCGTCCATCTTTAACGTCTATAGATAGCAGCGCCGCACCGGAAAATAAACGAACCAAACTGCTATATAGAAATTGGGTTTGGTTTTCAGACCTGTATGTGAATGCCAGTACTTGGCTGTAGTCTTTAATATGAAGCATGAAAACTGGTAAAAGGCAGTTAATCAAACGATTAAAGAAGAAGAATGTATGTGGAAGCCTTTTTTTATAATTTTCTATGAAAAAATATCGAAAAATAGAATGTAGCCAATTAAATCAAGAATATGCCTATAAATGAAAATTGATGCGTTATTAGTTTTTGATATCCTCAACTGCTGCCTTATTTTCTCTAAAAGTTTGTCACAAAACTAAATGAAATTAACTAAGTAATTCGTTCCAAAGGATTATTATTATTTGTGTTCAGAATCCCGATCCTAGAGCGTGTATTAGAAATTTCCCAGAAACTGTTTGATATTATTCTTTAAAGAAATTACTGCTCACGGCATTACTTCATACCCACAACTTGCTAGAGCTAATATTAATATAACTGATAACTTTGTTAAATGTTTGCAGAAGATACGTATAGTTAAGTTGGAAGGTACAGTTTTTGTTTATGTAATTGGCAAGTAATTAAACTTTGTATATACACATTAATACGGACCTTATAGGTATAAAGGACATTGTATAAGGATAATATCCAGGATGTAGTTGTTGGTAATCGATAACATTAGTTATATCTGCGTTTAGAAATACGAGGACGGTCTCAAAAGTACCTAGTCTGAGCTAGAGATGGCGGTAGTTGTATTAGAAACTACACAATCTATACAGCATATATTTCAAGTTTTAAGATCCCATCTGTTTGGCGGCTATAAATAGTGAATTTTTGAACTAGATACTACTCTGGGTGAAATTGCTCCTTCGTTATCAACAGTTAAATATTGAGCCCTTGAGTGGTTTACCAAATGAGGTGACTACTCTAGAAATGTTGAAGAAAATCCTCAAAGCGGTACTGGATGATTGTCGACTGAAGGTGCAAGAGCTAGCAGACATTGCAAGCATTTGAAAAAGTGCAGCACATCGCATATTTACTGAAAATTTGGAATGAGAAAGCTGTGGGCAAGATGGGTGCCGCGTTTTCTGACAATGAAGTAAAAAGGAAGTCGTGAAGATGTTTTCATCAATTGTTTGGCGATATTTCATAGAAAAATGCGAAATTGATGAAACTTGGATCCATCACTTCACACCCGAAACAAGAGAAAACTTAAAACAATAGACTAAAAAGGGAGAACCGGCTCCAAAGAAGGCAAAGACTTTTCCATCTCCAGGCGAAGTCATGGCGTCGGTTTTTTGGAATACGCGTGATATAATTTTCATTGACTAACTTGAAAAAGGAAAAACTATCAACGACGAGTATTATGCGGACTTATTGATCGAAGAAATTAAGCAAAAACGGCTGGATCTGGCTAAGAAGAAAGTGTTTTTCATCAAGACAATCCACCAGATCACCAATCCGTTATAGCAATGGTCAAAATTAATGAATTAAAGTTTGTTTAACTACTTCATGCACCCTATTGGCGAGATTTATCCCATCTAATAGTTTTGTGTACCCAGATTTTAAGAAAATGTCTTGGTCATCTAATTTTTCAAAAATGAGGAGCTTGACGATTCTTATTATAAAAAAGGTATCGTCGCTAGGAAAAGTATGTGAAGCTGAATGGAGTTTTTGTTCAAAAATAGATATATTACGGAATCTTTAAAGCTAAGGTTCATTACTATTAAAATGGGCGTAAAACGATGAAATTTGTAGGAAATTTCCAATAGGCGTACTTTAAAATTTGAAAGGGTGGTCATACTCTACATATCATTGATCCGTTTAGTTGCATGGCGCTACGAGACTTTTTTTTTGAATGCTTCTGTTTTCGTTTATCTTATTAAAATGTTTGAAACAAATAATCTCTTTTCCGGCTACATTTTTAACTTTTTCTACGCAAATTTTAGCCAAAAGGAAGAGATCGTTAAACTCGATTGCACCACGAGGCCATTTTTTAATTCCCAGTTTTAGGAAGATTTGGTAGAATGATTTATGAGGAGTATTTTAATGGAAACGCTTCATTTATTCATGATTCATATTTCTACAACCTTTTTCCTGTAACCTGGTGAACCGGTTCATCATTCAAAGGGCGGAAGATATGGAATAATGCAGCCACAGCATGCACCCAATTACCTGCTTTCCCATTAAAAATAAACAGAAAAAAGAGCAAAAATAAAATAGAAAACATCCACCTAAAACTGGAAAGAACAGTTTTTACTAAAGTTGGAGCTCCCTTTTCGTGTTTTGATCGTCCTGCAGAGGAGCAATTCCTATATCAGGGCCAATTCCAATAAATGAATCTTCCTTTCTATGAAAAATTCCATTATCCCACCCAAAATATACCCATCGAATCTTTTAATGACGTTCTTATGAGATGAACAATTTTCGAAGTGACGATAAACTGTTACTTGAAATAATCTTTTCTAACCTCAATTTTTATTAAATACAACAAAGTAATACAGTGTCTTTTCCATCTTTACCCCCATCTTATTCCGTTTAATTAGATAACCGAAGTATATTTGCCAAGTTTACCCATCATGTCGTAAACGGAATTACCTGGTGTTTTTTTACAACATCATATTAAAGGGTTCGAATCCAATATTTACAAAGATGCTTGCAGGTGCGTGAAATGTGCCCGTTTAACCTCAATTTTATACAAATACAGTCGTTTTCTTGTCACTTTACGAACTACGAGAGTAAAAGATTGACTCTCTTCTGTTGGAAAGATTGAAAAGTGGGTCGGAAACACGTCGTTTATGTCTTAAAGATTACCTTATCGTAAAGACGTAGATGAAGTATGAAAAAGGATATAACAAAAATGATAATGTTAACAAAATGGACAACTACACTAAGCTTGGTCAAATTTGATTTGCTATATCCTAAAAATAAACTGCATTTTAGAATAAATTACATATAGATAATAAGCAAAGGAAGTTTTTCTTTTTTTATTGTTAAATCAGTGCTTATAAACTTGATCTCGTCCTTTTTTATGTTTGTTCACGATAATGTCGAGTAGAGGTAACTGATCCTTGTTGAATGTTATCTACCTGACCCACCACTATCAGTTACTTCAACAAACTGGACATAGCAACTGATGAAGCTGGTAACTTTGATCCAAGTCGCGGTTCCAGAATTGATGACGTATCCATTGTCAGCACCTCACTGAGACATCAAAGTAACGCGAGGAGTTGCTATGAGTTGATAGACAGTCAGAAGAAACCTTAAGGCATCTAACCTTGAGCCAAAAAGGTCAACTACAGGCTGCAAATTAACCCAAGCCCACCGAGCAGCCTGTCTAATGGGACTGAAGAACAATGGGGTTCGTTCACTTCTCATACGAAAACAGAGGGTGCCTACGGGGTAGTAATAGAAGAGGAGGAGTCTACAGAAGACCTAGAGAAAGATTCGCTTAGTGCATGAAAAAAAACTTGGTTCCTGGATGGTTTGGGAGTTGGTTTTTATGGGAACTGGCAGTAGAGCATCGATCAAGAAACTTGATGCATGAAAAAGCGATTGATAACTATTATTAGGACCACGGGAGAGAACTCTAAATATTGATAGGTTAATTTCAAATGAATTATTATTTTGACGAGGATTTTTTTGCTCACGAGTGTAGATTCAATTATCAGGAATTGACAGTCTTACATTGCTTTAGCACAGACTAAAAACTCCAAAGAAACATGAAGCCATGGGCTTCAATGAGGTAATAACTTTTGTTTTACCTTTAGAGTTGATTAATGTTTTATTTCCAAATGTTATAGACTGCCTTTTATGCACCTTTAGTGTATTTTTATACGAGATGAAAAAAACCCTGGAAAATATATTTAGAGTACGACATTGGTATCGTTTCACTTTAACGTTGAAACATTTTTTGGCTAATAATATTCTTACCTCCCCTTCTTCGGAGGTTATTTGCTGTCTTATAGGTTATGTTTATGGTTGAATAAATAATATAGTTTGCCATTTGGGCAGATTTTGGAACTGCCAACTCATAAAGTTCAAGAGATGATGGACGTCAACTTTTATTGACTGTATAGTTGAGATTTTGAGTTTAGGATCTACTGTAAAACTTTTTAAATAAATAATTTTATATTACAAGATAATTTTTTTCTTTAGAACTGACGAGGTAAGATATCATTAGATTTATTGATGAAATTTTATTTAATCTCATTTTATTTTTGATTCATTCGATTTTGATATATGAATCAATGATCATCTATCACATTTAAACCGAAAAACAATTTGTTTTAAACTTAAAAAGATTTTCTATTCGTTATAATATCTAATTTTTATGCTTTCTACGTTTTCATTTTTGAATTTTCCTGATAAATATTAGTTCATGCAGTTTTTCTATTAATATGAAGATTAAAACTATTTATCAAATATTGGGATGTCTGCCCCATGTAAATAGCATTACAATTATTATAAAGAACTTCGTATGACAAATTCTTTTTTAAAATTTATTGCAATATCGTATTAATTAAAAACAATTTGATAGCTTTCGAGGTTGATTTGGACTATAAATTTTATGTTTTCTACGTTTTCATTTTTGAATTTTCCTGATAAATATTATTTCATGCAGTTTTTTTATTCGTATGAAGATTAAACTATTTATCAAATATTGAGATGTCTGCCCCATGTAAATAGCATTACAATTATTACAAAGAACTTCGTATAAAAAATTCTTTTTTAAAATTTATTGCAATATCGTATTAATTAAAAACAATTTGATAGCTTTCGAGGTTGATTTGGACTATAAATTTTATGTTTTCTACGTTTTCATTTTTGAATTTTCCTGATAAATATTATTTCATGCAGTTTTTTTATTCGTATGAAGATTAAAACTATTTATCAAATATTGGGATGTCTGCCCCATGTAAATAGCATTACAATTATTATAAAGAACTTCGTATGAAAAATTCTTTTTCAAAATTTATTGCAATATCGTATTAATTAAAAACAATTTGATAGCTTTCGAGGTTGATTTGGACTATAAATTTTATGTTTTTTTGACTTTTTGACTTTTTCTAGTGAGGTTATATCTAAAATTTAAGATAACAAGCCGACTTCCCTGGAACAATTAAAAGATCACGAAATGGCAGCCGTTAAGGAGGCACCCAAAGCAAAAAGTTTTGAAAAAATATATTTATTTTTCAACGTAACCTCCATACACTATTCTAAGCTCTTAAAAATAGCCATTAACTGTCTTTATTGTTGGAAAATCTTCGACCACTGAGTCATTTTTTCATGTCTGGGAACAGAAAATAGTATAAAAGGACTAAATCTGGCGAATAGGGTGGCATGAGGTAGCAATTCATACTTCAATTCTTTAATTTTGGTCATTACAATAACGGATGTGTAAGCTTGTTCATTGTCTTGATGAAATAACACTTTCTTGCTTGATTTTGCTTGATTTTCTTCGCTCGAACGTTGTAATAAGTTCGCATAAACTAGCCGTTGATAGTTTTTGTTTTTTCAACATATTCAATAAAAATTATCCCACGTGCATCCAAAAACCAACGCCATGATTTTGCCTGGAGATAGAAAAGTCTTTGTCTTCTTTGAAACCAGATCCTCTCTTTTCAGTTCATTGTTTTGATTGTTATTTTGTTTTGAGGGTGAACTGATAGACCCACGTTTCACCCATGGTCATGAAACGGCTTTATTTGAATGGAACATTACCAAAAACTCGATGGAAACATCTTCACGACGTTGTTTATGTTAACAAATTCACCGTAAACGTTTACTATTGATGGCTGCCAAACAAATACTAAACAACGTGGTGTCTTCAAACTTGAAACATATGCAAGAGGAACTCTAGGTCAGGCCAGGTACCTCTGGGATCATCCTTGTAAGTAGAAGCGCCTAATTCATTTGCAGATCTGATTGATGAACAAAATTTTTCGTTTATTCCCTTGGAGATACGTTCAAATTACATCAAACAATATGAATATCCTTCAAAATGCATCAAATCAGTACTACAACGTTCAAAACACGCAATTAATCTGTCATATATGTATCAACATTACGTGCTCGATAGAATATTGTAATAATATTGGATAAATTGCAAATTCCTAACTGGCTACATCGGGCGATTGATTCCCAAATTAAGGGAATAAAATAAATACGCAACATGTAATTAGTGGCTTGTCTGTCTATGACGGTTAACTAGTGCCTCTACACTACTCAATGGCCTTTCGAAAGATCCTTTGGCGTTGTACTAGTTGGTCATTCAATTCTACTCTAATTATTCACTCAAACTCTTAATACAACTTTGATACGGATGAAGCACGCTCTTTAATTACCGTTTGTGCACTGATTCAATCATTTCCTTGATGAAACATTTACTGAATAGTTTCGGGATTTTAGAACAATGCCTCTTCGTATACTATTATCTGAATAATGTTAAATACATTTATTATAGTCCAGTCATTTTAGGTATTTTAAACCCCAATCTCCGAAAAAATTCCTACTGATCTGAATTTTTGTATACTTCTTAATAACCTTGTTGTAATGAAGATGTGAAAAATCGACATCGATATCGTGTCGGCTACAAAAAAAGGTCAAAATGTGACGAAAATCAGTTTTTTGCAAATATCTCGTGATTTATTACTCGGACATCAATAGCGGTTATTATAAAAATTGTTCCAAGTAAAATTATCTACAAAAAATGTCTCTTTAATTTTTTTCGTAAAATGAACCGTTTTCGGAGTAGAGCGCCGAGAAAGCGCGTCTAGATTGTATATAATAAACAGTATTGCTTTTTAGGGCCTTATCATACTAGCGGATTGCGAGCGGGCGCAAGCGCAGCGAATTCGTTGCGAATAGCGGCGTGGACTACGAACAGTAGCTTTGAAGATATGAGTGAATATTAATTTCCTAAATGAGTTAATTCCTAAATTGTTAATGAGTGTATTGTGCGCGACAGAAACGTTACATGTCACGTATCCGCTACGTCCTCGCGGTGCAGCCGCTGCGTGTTCGCGACGCATTCGTTGCACGCTCGCTTCGATCCTCAGCCGCTCGCAAATCGACAGTAAGATAAAACTGTTAATATACTTATAGAGATTTAGGAACTGATGTTTTATATGTAATGAATTATTATCGGACGCTGATGTTGTAGAAGTTGTCGTGGTCTCCAAACATTAAAAAATGCAAGTGTCACTGGAGGTTTCCGTTTTACGAAGAAGAAACGAATGAAGTGAAAAAAGAAAAAAGTACAAATATTCGAGAAATATTTATCGAGTATATTATCGAATACAAACTTGGTTAGGAAGATAAATTGATCCAGAACAATGTTAAAAAATGATATACTACAGCAATTAACAACTTTTTAACAACAGGACTCGACGATCTAATTCACGCCATCTTTTGTAATTGTAGGAAAAGTTGTGTCGGTAAATGTGGATGCTAAAAAATTAGATTTAAATGTTCAAAACTATATGGATATTGCCGTGGCCAGTCATGGTTAAACGCAAGGTCAACAAAGGATGAAAATGATGCATATGTAGATGTAGAAATTAGCCCACTCGACGTTTTGTTAGCCACTATTACTGATAGAGAAACTAAAGATGTCGGATATGGTAAGGAAACGAGTGTATCGACATGATATAATCAGCGTTCTACTCCGAAAACGGTTGATTTTAAGGAAAAAATGAAAGACACATTTTCTGTAGATAATTTTACTAGGAATAATTTTTATAATAACCGCTATTGATCTTTGAGCAATAGATCACGAGATATTTGCGAAAAACTGATTTTCGTGCCCTTTTGACTTCTATAACTCTTGTATCCGACATGATATCGATATCGATTCTTCACATTATACATTACAACATTATATACACCTTGTATACAAAAATTCAGCGCACTGGGAATTTTTCTGCAGATAAAATCCAAAATGACTGGACTATTATTACAATATTAACAATACCATCAAATTACATAGGTAACCCAAATGGAAAATTTATTCTATGGGTAAAATATTGAGGTAGCAATTCGTTACGAGGTGTGATGAAAAAATTCATTTATGCATCATCTTCTTTAGTTTTTCATTTCCAAATATAACTCCGCTGTTTTTCGCGAAGAAGAAATAAAATTCATAGAATCAAATATATATTTTTTTAAATACTAGTTGCGATTTCTCTAAATTCAGTTGGGTTGTCTTCTGACTTTGTATCATTTCTTAATTCTGGTCAAATAGATTTTGAGGTATCCTTTTTGCTTCTCGTTTTATTCAGCTTACAGTGCTCCTAGCAATTGCAGGTACTTCAAAATGTGTTTCTTTGAATGATCATGACTATGAAGTCTATTACCTTAACCTCGATCTTTACTGTGTCTTCCCTTCCAATTTTACATATTTTCTTCACTCCCACGGCTACTTTGAACTTTCGTTTCATATTTATCGCACTCCATACTATTTATTTTGATACGAGGGTTGCTTGTTATGTTTTGAGATAGACAAATAAAATCAAATATTTATAATTGGGTATGATTTTATTGTTTTATAATCAGCGAAAGTCGAAACGAAGCTTTCGGTTTAATTCACGTCATTTTTTTGCCAAGATGAATGTTTCAATTATCTGTAAACAACTCGAATAGCACTCGTATGACAACGCGTTCTATATACGTTCATCATTCAAAAATCGAACAACACTCGTAGATTTTCTATTCCGCAGTTTTTAGCATTCAACAACCGCGATATCGAACCTTGCCCTAGTAAACCCCTGCATATCAAATGATTTTCAGTTCATTCAGAAATAAATTGCTCGCATCGTTCCTAATAGCTTTCGAGATCTGAAAAGTTGGTTGGATAGCCGCTACGGTAATAATAAATCAAATGAAAATAAAAAATTGGAATAGAAGAAGTGGTCGCGGAAGAAAAAACACCGAGTGGCCTGTTCCTAGATAAGTTATGCGGCATCCACTTCCATTCATCGTATGTAGAGCTGGACAGTTATTTCAATCGAATACTTTAGATACATAAATGACAGAAGCCTACTAGATTCATATCAATTGTTTATTTTGTTTTTTGACTAATATCTTACTGATATTTTAGTATCTTCTTTCTAAAGTATATTTTAATAGACCAGATAATATTGTTGATTTAAAAATTGAGGTTAAAAGTTTAAAATAAGTTTAAAATAACCCCCGAGGTCATACAAAAGAGTAAATCGTCAATTTAAGAATAAAAATCGACCTGTCTCAAGTTTTTTTCGCACGTAGTACATAAAAACGCTAAAATTGAATTGATTCCATACAAATGGATCGCATTGTATATGCTTCAATAGAGATATTGTATATGAGTGGTGTTAGAAAGGTATACGCCCAGCTCTGTTGAAGAAAGTTGCATGTTTTTCGATCGCGGTGTTCTAAACTATCGTCCCCCGCGGGCACATAAGAAGCGTTCCTACTAAATTGTCTGAAATTTCAGTTCCCGTGAGCTTTTCTGAATGCAAAATGATGGGCGGATAGGCATTTCTATCTCCAGCTAACGATTTTAAGCCCGTTTTACAATTTTAAAGGAAATGTAGTGATTTAAATGTTTCGGAAAAAAGAAACAGAATTCAGACAAAATATAATATTTAATATATCCATATATTTTATAACTAAGCTAGATATACAGGTAAAAATTGAATTATTAATGAATATTCTTCAATATGAACATCTTGAATGTTCTAAATGCCAATTTATATCATGTCTTTTTTCATATTTCATACAAGAAAACCACAGTCAACATATGAATTTGAATTTTCAATTTCATCAACAACCTTTATTAGAATCCAAATTTTTCGCATACCAGTAGATTATCATTTCATTACTATTAATACACCTCGCAGGCGTTCATTAAATATTTACGCACTAGTTTCGTACGCACAATATTACGGGGGCAGTATGAAAAATATATGTCGATGAATATTGTTGTTATACAAACAATATTTCAAGCGATTGTTTTTTAGTTGTATCCATTATATTGATTTTCGACTTAAATGACGTTTTACACTCCTAAGCACTATTTTCCTCCACCATTTTCTGTCTTTTCCTTCCATATAACTGATGCTAAACGAATTTCATTTATAGTTCTTTTTATTCTCACCTCGTATATTTTTATTACTGATCATGATAGAGTCCTAAAAGTTATTGCGTCTCTATTTATATTGAATTAAAAAAATATATTATTTTAAGCCTGTCATTGGAATAAATCGGTATAATTCTAAACATTTATGAAATCGAAATTTTTGTGATGAAAAAAATTGATGAGTAACTTCAAATTATTTAGTAGGTTTTAATTGAAAAATATCTGAAAAGGATAATTTAAAAAAAATTGATTGGAATTGGAGCTTAGGAATCGATGAAATTTTATATTAGAATCATTCGAAAATGTTTTCAATTTCACATAAATTGAAAACCCATTTATCATGATGAGAAAGGAAACATTTCTTTGTAAATAATTTCTGCCCCCCTGAATTATTACAGCTTCTTGAAATTGTCTATAAGAAGGGTAGCAAGACCTTTTTTATCTATTCTCAAAAAAGTTATTGTAATACTGTGTGTTCCAAATGTGAAGTAAAAACAGTAAAATATTGGGTAGCAAAGTTTAGACGAGACCGTACGATCTGTGAAGACTAGCAACTCAGTGGTCGACCAAATGAGGTGATGACTCCAGAAATATTGAAAAAAATCCACAAATAGATATTGGATTATCGTCGACTCAAAGGGTCGAGGTAGCAGATATAGTATGCATTTCAAAAAGTGACATACAGCGCTTATTAACTCAAAATTTAGACATAATGAAGCTCTGCACGAGATGGATGTTGAGTTTGCTTACAATGGAACAAATACAACGTCGAGGAAGAGTTTTCTATTGATGTTTCACATAAATAAGTGCCGTTTCATAACCATGGATGAAACGTAATCAAAATGGGTTGAAAAGGGAGAGCTAGCTATAAAGAAAGCAAAGGCAAGTTCATGGCGTTAGTTTTTTTTTTTGATTTGTGCGGGATAATTTTCATTTACTATCTTGAAAAAGGTAAAACTAACAACGGCGATTATTATGCGAGCTCATTGCGATGTTTAAGCAAAGAAATCAAGCAAACACGGCCGCATTTGGCTAAGAAAATGCACCACTCACACATTCGTTATTTCAATGACGAAAATTAATGAATTATAGTTTGAATAGCTACCACATGCACCCTACTAACCAGATTTAGCCCCCTCGGATTATTTTCTGTTCCCAGACTTTAAAAAAATGGTTCGGTGGTCAAATATTTTCAAACAACGAACAAATGAAATCGGCAGTTAATGAATATTGTACTTCTGGGACCACCCTTTTGGTCTCAAAAGTTCTATTCGTAGTTGTATGGTAAGTGAAGCAGAAGTGGACAAATCAGACGCACGCATTGAATTAAAAGCGGTTTTGTAAAGAAAAAATTAGTCCATTTATTTTCTCGTTTTTACGAAAGTTTCGATATCCCCTCGTAAAGTTTAAGAGCTACTTTCTTAAGTTTTCGAAAGCTTTTAGATTTATATAATTTACATGGGAAAGAATCGGCTATATATGAAAATTTACGTTTAACAAAAACCCAACGTAATTTCGAAATGAAATATTTCTGAGGCATATTTTCATCCGCCATATATAAGCCCTTGAGTGAGTGAAATAAATATAACCCTTGAGTACAGTAGCGACGAAAAATAAAATAGAATAAAAAGGACCGTTCGTAGGGCGCCGAGTGGAAATTTATCTCAATAAAAGCAATAAATCTCTGCAGAGGCAAAATCAATTTGGATCGTGGACACATTCGTCTGTCCGGTCGGAACGAACTACATCAACAAATCCACCTTTAACCAGATCTCTGGCCTTAGAGACCATAAAATATCAATTTATATATATATAAAATGGAAAAAAAAACGGATAAGACGAGAAAAACATTCCTTGTTTTAATAGATTTCAGAAAAGGCGAACACGAGATTATGATAAATAGCCGCTACGACTCTTTAAAAACAATGGCGGTCTAAAGGAAACAATTCCGAAGGGATTATGTCGTTTCCAAGGGCTATTTTACTTATACTACCGTAAGCTGATTTGTACTTACACAAAATGAAATTTTAAACATTCTTTATTTTCAATAACTCAATTAACTTGGCAAGACAACGAATTTAGGTTTATATTTAGTGATGGCAACAATCTCTGGAGAATTAAGCTTCTCTAATAAAAGTTACAATTCATCTGTTTTTTCTCTAGTCTTTCAGAAGGTGCTTGCTTCTCAGATCGCGTCATTTTAACTGAAAATTTTAATTTTTACCTGGAGAACTACTGGAATAATATTTGCTATGGCTTTTCCTAATTTTTTGAAGCTGTAGAAGTTTCTTCGTTGAATAGAAAGACCTAAAGGCGGATAGATATGCTTCAGCTTCGGCTGAACCAATACCATACGCGCTGTGGAAGCGATAATATAACGCACGCAAGGAATCCACGTCGTTACCAATAACTTCCACAACTTTGCTTTGAACAATAGAAAGACCTGTTCCGCCGATTTTGAATATTCGATGAAGTGGAAACTTTTGTCGTATTCAGCTTCTAAAAAGTTTGAGAACTCTTGTACATCGATTTTATTGAATCCTAGCACACTAGCAAAACACATACCGGCAGGTCTTTGCGTTGACAAGATTGACATTTTTGAGCTTTGTTAGAGCTAAATTGTAATCCATTCTTTGAACAGTTTTTCTTGTAAGTCCGTAATACTTTAGGTCAAAATCAAGATAAAAAGCAAATAATGTTACTTAAAGTAAACTGGAAGGATTTCAGTCAATTATTGATTAATTTCGAATACTGATGTTTTAATTTAAATTTTTAGCAATATCCTCCAATTTATAGGCTTTGTCGTCGAGAGTATAAATTTGGAAATTTATAGATGATAAATAAATCAGTTGTTTAAGAAAATATTCTCATTTTCTTTTCTCTAAACTCTTATCTCAATTTGCTGCTAATAGTCGTTGACGAATTAAAAACTGTACAAATTCTCTCTAATTTCCACTAATCTATAAAAATATTTACCTCTAAACATTGATTGAACTATAAACTCAACTTTCATATACATGGTAGCTAACTTGGCTGATTTTACTTTTGCGTTTGAAGTTTCGAGACAAATCCAGAATATTGTGATTGGTGTCTGCTCAAATCACTTTCAACATTATTTGGAAGGATTGGAAAGATTGAAGCATCGCTACAAAATCTGTATAGACTATAAAGAGACTATGAGGATGGTTTCAGGAGTACCTGGCCTGACATAGAGATGGCGGTAGTTGCTTCTAAAATACCACTGTATTAAAAAGTACACAATCTATACAACATATAAGTGTGGACACGCCATGTTGTTTAATATTTATTTGGGAGTCATAAATAGTAAACAGCTGAACTAGATTCTACTGTGGGTGAGACTACTTCTTTCTTATCAACAGTAAAATATTGGGTAGCGAAGTTTAGACGAGACCGTACGATCTGTGACGACCAGCAACTCAATGATCGATCAAATGAGGTGACGACTCCAGATATGTTGAAGAAAATCCACAAAGCGGTACTGGATTGTCGTCAATTGGAAGTACGCGAGCTAGCAAACATAATAGGTATTTCAAAAAGTGCAGTACATCGCATATTAACTGAAAATTTGGACATGAGACTGCTGTGCACAAGATGAGTGCCGCGTTGGAACAAAAACAGCGACGTGAAGATTTTTGGCAATGTTTAACAGGAATGTGGCTAAATTTGTGCGCCGTTTCATAACCAGCGAAGGAACGTGGGTTCACACCCGAACACCCGAAACAAAAGAATAGTCAAAACAATGGATTGAGAAGGGAGAATCGGCTTCAAAGGCAAGGTCATGGCATCGGTTTCTTGGGATACGCGTGGAATAATTTTCATTGACAATCTCGAAACAAAAAAAAAACTATCAACGACGATTATTATGCAAGATTTTTGCAATGTTTGAGCGAATAAATCAAGCAAAAACGGCCCCATTTGGTTAAAAATCGCATTTCGCTTTATATACTTTATATATAATGAAATTCTTCACTAAACTCAATCAATTATACCCCAATCAACATCAATATCCCACCGTACTTCAAGAGATACTTTGTTGTTTTATTATAAACACGTTCTCGCGGCTTTTCGTTTGAGTTACTTTTCACGTATACGCTTCGGAAAAGTTTTCCTTTAATAACACATAATCTTCACGTCGATGCGCATTGAGTTCGAAGGTAAAAAATCCACATTCCAACTTTTTAATTAGTATTGAGAGGCGCTTTAAAATATGTAACGCGCTTTCACGTTTTATCTCGCCTTTCGGAAAACAATCATTTTCATTTATCATCTGTACTGGAAATCTCTCTTGAATTTTCATTAAAGACATTAAAGACACATACTATATATTTGATTTAATAAGAATGTAACCCATCTAATAGTTACTAACCTTGTTTTTCATTGATTTGTAGCGCTTAAAGCGGTTGGTTATGATTAGAGTGAAAAAAAGTAAAAAAAAGTGCTACAAAATTAACTTTATTTCACGCTTTCTCGGAAAAGAACGAGGAACAATCAATATTTTATAATCACGCACGGCACTTATACCAAATTAATAATGAGAAATAATGTTTAGTCCCCGTATAAGATTCGGTAAACATCTAACAAACCGTCGGTCCACGTGGACTCATCATCTCCACTGTTTACCAATGAAAACATCGAATCGTAAACATAAATGCATTTTTATTGGCCGAAGCAGTCCTGCTAGACTAGTCTGCGATAAGCAGTGGCGTGGCTACATGAGATTTATTTTTTTAAATTAATAGAAATATTGATATTGGAAGAACTAACGTTCATGTCTTGGTGTGATGACCGTGGTTTCTGAAATCCCGTCAAAAATGCTGAAATATAGAGAATTTGTTTCATTGTATACTCCAACAAAAATTTACGCTGAAACTGTTTTTTTTTAAAGCTTGATAGTTGAATTTTATATACGAGAAGCGTACTGAAACGATTTATTTTAATCGATATACATTTAAATGTGTTGTTTCTAGTATTCTCTTTTAGTTTTCCCTGATTCATTACCGTGACTGTTGTATTTAAAAGCGAACAGTTAAAACATAAATTTATCACCAAATCACTTGGAAATCATAAACTGTTTTTGTGTCGAGCAATAGGACTGACATTGAACCTAATCTATTTCAAAAATTTACTATTTAGTCCTTATTAATGCACTTTTTTCCTTTTTTTGTAAATACTTTCTTTTTTTGAAACATCCAGTAGGCGAGTAGTGCTAGGATTGCAACGAGGAACAAATATTTACTATTGGATTCAGATTTATTGTTTATCAAAATATTCTCCATCGAAATCAATACTCAATACACTTTGAAGCAATTTCCGGAGCAATCTTTCCAATTGAGGTACCTCCAAAACATGTGATTTGAACCACTTGATCTCGCAATTTATTTTAGATCTACTGAAATAAAAAATCATTGGGTGTCAAGTACGGCGGATGACCCATCAATTCGGTGCTTAGATCATTCAAAAACGTTTTCGTTTGAGCTGATATGATCCCTCATTTTTTCGAATACTTCTAGCGAACAAATGCTGGTGTCTCATGCAGATTTGACAGCTCTACGTTGATCTAATGGAACAGTGACGACATGTGCAGTTATTACGAAAAAACGGGCGACCATTTGCTTCGAAGTGCATTTGGCTCGTCTTAAATACGCGAAAAGTTCATGCGATATTGAATGTAAGCGAGTAAAACTAATGCCTCAATCGCCCGGTCACATTGCGATTTCTCGATATTAGTTTACGCCCATCATCGATGTTTTCTTGTACAACAGCCGAGTTTGGACGATCATCACGAAATTCATCTTGTAGCGAAATGCGACTACGTCCACGTCGAAAGTCATAGAAAATTATCGCACGAAAATGCTGGTTCCAAGTATATGTAAACAACTCAAAAAACTATTTATCTGGAAAATACGAGATGAAAATGTCCATATTGTTTCAGTGGGGTATTGATAGCACACAACGACAATAGAAAGAAATAAAAAAGAAATTCTATATACTACACTCAGACGAAAAACATGCTACGAGAACTATTCTCCATATTTTTTCGTTTTTTTGACCGATTCCTGTATTTCCAGTGTATATTTTTGGATAGTTGAAACAGGCGAAAGACGACGTTAAGCTGACGACGATTTCATCCTTGAATAGAGCGAAAACGGTCAGCGAACGGAAATGAGCTTTTCGATATCAATCCCTTGTCGAGCATAAAATACAGAGCGAAGCGGAAAAAAAACGGATGTATTCCAGATATTTTCACGGACAAATAATTCAACCGGTAACGAATGTCGAATGAAAACGGTTCCTTTTTATTAAAAATTATGTTTTTATACCGAAATCTATAATATATTTGATCTGCCGCTTCTTTAACTTTTTGTTTCAAATTTGTAAATATGTTAATGTTAAAGTCTGCGTCGTCTGCTAGTGCATGGACTTATTTTGATTCAAATTTTTTTTAGAGCATCAGGGATTATCAAATACAAAGCATTACTGGTATGATTTGTCTTGAATCACACCCTAGGTGGATACAACCAAAAAAACCAAACCATCCTATCATTTTAGGGAGTTGGAGATTATCAAATGCACAGGATTCCTGGTATAATTTGAGGCGAATCTTGACCTTGAAGGATAAACTTAAAAAGCCCAATAAACCCTTCCATTTTAGGGTATTATAGGTCCTCGGAGGATATAACCAAAAAAAAACAGATAACCAATTTTAGAGCTTTAAAAAACATCAAATTCATAGCATTCCTGGTACAATTTGTTTTGAATCATGTCCTGGAAGGATGTAAACAAAAAAACCAGATAACCCTTCAATTTTAGAGCTTTAGCAAACATCAAATTCATAGCATTTCTGGTAGAAGTCGTCTTGGATCATGTCTTGGAAGGATACAACCAAAAAATCCTTTCATTTCTGGGCATTGGGGGTTATCAAATGCATAGCATTCTTGGTCTAATTTGTAGTGAATCTTATCCTAGAAGGATACACTTAAAAACCGAATAATACTTTCATTTTAAGGTATTGGATGATAACAAATACATGGCATTCCTGATACAATTTGTTTTGAATCATGTCCTGGAAGGATGTAACCAAAAAACCAGATAATCCTTCAATTTTATAGCTTTAGGAAACATCAAATTCATAGCATTTCTGGTACAATTTGTTTTGAATCATGTCCTGGAAGGATGTAACCAAAAAACCAGATAATCCTTCAATTTTATAGCTTTAGGAAACATCAAATTCATAGCATTTCTGGTAGAAGTCGTCTTGGATCATGTCTTGGAAAGATACAACCAAAAAATCCTTTCATTTCAGGACTTTGGGAGTTATCAAATGTGAAGCATTCCTGGTACAAGTCATCTTCAATCATGTCTTAGAAGGATACAACCAAAAAACCAGATAATCCTTCAATTTTATAGCTTTAGGAAACATCAAATTCATAGCATTTCTGGTACAATTTGTTTTGAATCATGTCCTGGAAGGATGTAAACAAAAAAACCAGATAATCCTTCAATTTTATAGCTTTAGGAAACATCAAATTCATAGCATTTCTGGTACAATTTGTTTTGAATCATGTCCTGGAAGGATGTAAACAAAAAAACCAGATAACCCTTCAATTTTAGAGCTTTAGCAAACATCAAATTCATAGAATTTCTGGTAGAAGTCGTCTTGGATCATGTCTTGGAAGGATACAACCAAAAAATTCTTTCATTTCAGGACTTTGAGAGTTATCAAATGTGAAGCATTCATGGTACAAGTCATCTTCAATCATGTCTTAGAAGGATACAACCAAAAAAGCAGATAATACTTCAATTTTATAGCTTTAGGAAACATCAAATTCATAGCATTTCTGGTACAATTTGTTTTGAATCATGTCCTGGAAGGATGTAACCAAAAAACCAGATAATCCTTCAATTTTATAGCTTTAGGAAACATCAAATTCATAGCATTTCTGGTACAATTTGTTTTTAATCATGTCCTGGAAGGATGTAAACAAAAAAACCAGATAACCCTTCAATTTTAGACCTTTAGCAAACATCAAATTCATAGCATTTCTGGTAGAAGTCGTCTTGGATCATGTCTTGGAAGGATACAACCAAAAAATTCTTTCATTTCAGGACTTTGAGAGTTATCAAATGTAAAGAATTCCTGGTACAAGTCATCTTCAATCATGTCTTAGAAGGATATAACCAAAAAACCAGATAACCCTTCAATTCTAGAGCTTTAGCAAACATCAAATTCATAGCATTTCTGGTAGAAGTCGTCTTGGATCATATCTTAGAAGGATACAACCAAAAATCCCTTCATGTAAGGGCATTGATAATTATCAATTACATAGATTCCCTTGTCTAATTTATCATGAGAAGTATTTAATGCAGAAAAATTCTAGTGATACTTCTACATTGAGCAATTTCCTGAATTACATTTCTTCCATTCACTCCTTTCCTTTATATATTTACTCCTTCTCCTTATGTTAAACAAGACAATGAAGATAAATGGTCCACCTTCATCGTCACGTATTTGATTTGCTTTTCGTCTCTTGAATTAGTATTATGTCTTCATAATACGCTAAAGATTAACGCTTAAGAAGTTGAAGAGCCATCGTAAATTATTTACACAACAACATACCTTGAAAGTTGTTTGTTGTCTGTTTATTTCTCAATTTGAAGGTTCGCCCTAATCACGCCAATTGAATTTAATCCATTTTAATTAGTTTACAGTGAATTGTTGCGCTCTTCCACAGATTGAATCTCTTACTTCAGTTGGAGTGTAGTATACCTACACTACCTACGTTAATTCACGAAATAATGTTTCCAAGTAGTATATAATTCTGCATACCAGCTGAAAGATTAATTTTCAAACCTTGATGTTTAACTTGAATTTATTAACGTTATGACTACCTTGTCTAGTTCAGATTTTATGATTAATATAACGTTTAATTTGTACATTGTAATCATTCGCGAAACAATCCTCATCTTTATAAAACGAAATTATCAATTATAGTTATTGTAAATGGATTATAAAACAAATTTTTTAAACCCGACAAGTATATTTTCATTTATTTAATAATCTATTAAAAATTTTCTTTCAGTACACATTCTTGAATTACCTGTAAGTCTCCTTACTCCTAGACGAGTAAAATGTAACATGGGCGTTTGGTTTAAGCAGGGTACCAGACGTGAACTGAGTCCTTGTTGTACGAAAACGAAAGGAAAAAACATTTTAATTCTTGTATAATAATAATAATGATAATAATGGTGGTCACAACTAGAGTTATCAATTGATCGAATTATGAAGGGTTGTAAAGGGGTTTTTTTGTATTTAAAACCACATACTCTTATAAAACTTGACGCAATTTTTTTAAACTGGTATAATTTATGCTGGATAATCTACTATCTTTTGCTGTATTACTTCTAATGTCAAAATCCTGTTCTCTTTTTCAGTTTTTCTGAACAAGTCGTCTTGAATCATATCTTAGAAGGATACAACCAAAAAATCCTTCCATTTCAGGATGCATAGCATTCCTGGTGCAATTCGTTTCGAATTATGTCTTGGAAGGATATAAGCAAAGAAAAACAGGTAACCCTTCAATTTTAGAGCTTAAGCAAACATCAAATTCATAGCATTTCTGGTACAAGTCGTCTTCATTCAAAGATACAACCAAAAAATAAAAGAACCTTTGGATCTTTGGCAGGAATATCTCGAGGAAATTGTGTATATACAGCTTCGGTCAATAGAAATACTTTCAAGTTTACGATTCGATGTTTTCATTTGTAAACAATGAAGATGATGAGTCCACTTGGAATGACGGTTTGTTAGATCCTTACTGTATTCATGAAATATTCATTGCTCTTCGTATAACTGTCTCCTGCAATTGGTATTGGAAGAACTATAACTATATATTCTTCTAGTTTATGAAGTCATTTCTCAATGTTAAAGAATTGTTTAGCTTTAAAAGAAATTGCTGGCAACACAAATATTCAGAACTATTGCTTTTTACAACAAAGTCTAGGGAACCAACGGCATATCAAGTAAACATATTTTAATGAAAAGCTTCAGATCTACTGGCAAAAGTAATTTTGACGAAGAAGTTTGACGATAAGCAATGAGGGATTTACATTCGAACCCTGTGCACTTTGCTATGAAAATACAGAGCCAAGGACTAAAAATATGAACCGGAGAAGCTTATTTGTTGCATACCGAAATCGTAGTACAATCAACGATGTCCTAAAACTGAACCAAAATAACTGAAACTGAAAAATCTCCATCCCCCGGTCTTGGGCTACGACGTTCTTTGCAACCATTTCTTTCAAATATCTTTTTACTTACAATTTTTTTTTCTAATGAATAAATTGAGAGACCCATTTCTCGCTCTACTTTTCTTATAATCTATTATGCCAAAACTCGCTACCCTCTTTATCACGGAGGGTAAAGCATGTCGTATAGTAAGGGATGTAAGTTATTTATCATTAATATTAATATATTGGAATTATGATAAACTATGCATCGAAATACCTTTGTTTTCAATTTAGGTAGACATTCGGCTCAATATAAACTGTATCTTCAGATTCAATCCATCCTTGCTTGATTGAAGACTCGTAATTGACGTTTTGTGATAAATTAAAAAGGAAAATTTCCAAATATCCGCAGTACCTTTTCCATTATTCCTTTCTCTCCCCATTTTCTTAATAAGCTCGAAATGGCTTTCTACGATAAGATGGACGCTAATATTTCTTGGTAGGTCTCTTATGTAGATGACTACAATATAAATGTGGTACGTGTTTCTAGAATAACTTAACTGGTAAAGCTTCGATTCTTATTCCTGGTCGCTCATTATTCAGTTTTGAGTTTCGATTTCGTGGATGGCGTAGGATTTCTAGCCCGTACTGTTCTCTCATTAATTTCCAATAGGAATTAAGTCCGGGCTAAGCTCATTGGAATTGCTCAGTCCAATTGACGTGGCTTCTGGCAAATCGTAGACAGGTTGCTCGGTGGGGTTAATTAGTGGCCAGTAGCTGTTCTTTTTTGACTTAAGTTTAGCTACCTTATGTCTTCTCCCATTTGACCAGGCACCTCTCGTGTTTTTCTGAGCTCTTAATGGATTTGAACACCATAAGTTGAACTTCCGAGGTTTATAATTATTTCTTCACGTATTCTATCGTGAACAAGCTGCTCGGTGGGGTTAATTAGTGGCCAGTAGCTGTTCTTTTTTGACTTAAGTTTAGCTACCTTATGTCTTCTCCCATTTGACCAGGCACCTCTCGTGTTTTTCTGAGCTCTTAATGGATTTGAACACCATAAGTTGAACTTCCGAGGTTTATAATTATTTCTTCACGTATTCTATCGTGAACATGCTGCTCGGTGGGGTTAATTAGTGGCCAGTAGCTGTTCTTTTTGAGTCAAGTTTACCTGCCTTAAGTCTTCTCCCATTTGACCAGGCACCTCTCGTGTTTTTCTGAGCTCCTAATGGATTTGAACACTCGATTGCTCGAGTAAACAATCATGAAAAGCGTGGTTACCGAATTTCATGTTCAGTTTTTTTGCTAGGGACTTGCGATTTCAGGGTTGTCGATTTTTTTGCTCGCGAGTGTGTATACAATATGTTAGCTTATAAATTGTATCATGTATATAATCGATAAATTATTATACAACTTCATGTAACTAGAAATTGGACTTAACAGTTGAAATTTGATAAGTATATGATAAGATCGATAAATTAATTGGCGCAATTTTGGGTTGCTAAGAGATACTTTACCGTTTCATATAAGGTCAAAACTTGCCGTGGAGTTTCGGAAGAAGTTGCCTAAATTTCTATGTCCCGATGACTGTTAAAACGTTGAAGCGTGTACCGACGTCGGGATTTTGTGTATGAACCGCTTACAACCCCATTATTAAATTTAATAATTTATCTCAGTTACTGGTAATGCTATATACCGCAAATTCGGTAGTGGGCTTTGTTATTCTATTCCTTCGGGGTCTATATTCGCCGACAAAGCAAGATGATGTATTAATTTTTAGTAAACCACAGGGATCCTATACTATATAATTTGTATATTATAAATATATATATACATAGAAACCCGATTACCATGTAGATATAATTATATTTCGAAAATATTTCACGTAAAAGTTAGTTATAAAAGGTTCGATATGAGATATGTTTCAATCAAGTTGCACTTCTGTGGTTTATAAATATTTTTTCACGTATTCTATCAGTTTTTTCAATTCAGTTCTATCAATTATCATCTTCTCGATCTTTGGTTACATGCAAAAATTTAGTATTACTATGTTTTTAAGCTAGGAAGTTTTGTTTTGACTTCCTACACCCCTTAGAGTTTGTTTTTCCTCATAGATACAAGACGCAATAAACATCTTTACCACAACACCCATATAAGACATCTTCATAAAATTATTATTTATTATTTATTTAAATATCGCTTGAGAGCGATG
Organism: Diorhabda carinulata; assembly: GCF_026250575.1. Lineage (NCBI taxonomy): Eukaryota > Metazoa > Arthropoda > Insecta > Coleoptera > Chrysomelidae > Diorhabda > Diorhabda carinulata. The sequence goes on from NC_079469.1 coordinate 2,991,560, forward strand.
TTCAATAATGTTCGATACCTTTTTTATAATAAGAATCGTCAATTTTTGACCTCCGAGTCATTTCTTCAAGTCTGGGAACAGAAAATAATCCGAGGGGGCTAAATCTGGCGAATAGGCATTTGCAACAATGGATGTGTGAGCTGGTGCATTGTTTTGATGAAACAAAACTTTCTTTTTAGCCGTTTTAGATTGATTTCTTCGAATAATACTCGCCGTTGATAGTATTTTCTTTTTCAAGATGGAAATCGAATGAAAACTATCCCAAAAAACCAACGCCATGACCTTGCCCGCTGATGGAGCAATCTTTGACTTCTTTGGTATTTTTCAAGCAGCTACCACCATCTCTAGGTCAGGTCTAGAGCTATCACCGTATTTTTGTTTTTACTATTCAATTTTGATTGAAAAATTCTGATTTTATTTATATTTAAATGGACTTTCTGGAAAGATTTCGCAGAAAAAAACTATTTTTTTGGAAAGTTTCCATAATGTGCTACGACTCAGTTCAGAGAAATCTTCATCATCTTCGTTTACTGTCGGAGATTTTATTCTAAAGAAAAACGCATGCATTTTTCTCTCTTCTATTCCTTCTTTCAAATGATTTTCTTTAGGATGTTTTGGTTTACCAGAGTGGGTTTATAAATCCAACAATACATTACAACAATTTTTGGAAAAACCTAAGGAAAAAAAACCAAATTTGGAAAAGAATGGTATATATGAAATAAGCTGTGGTGATTATGACGAAAAGTATATTGGACAGTCTAAGAGATCCGTTATTGTCCGGTTTAAAGAGCACATAGCTCATTTGAAATATAATAATAAATTTTCGGATGCAATAAAAAGCATTGAAATTCAATGTGAATATTCCCGCCAAAGAGTTTTTCCCTGCTGGAATTAATTTTCGCCGGAGAAGGTTTATTGGTGGGAAAAGTTCAGTATAAAACAGGTTAACCAAATCATTAGGTTTTTGTTTACGTTCTGTCTCTGAAGACGATAACTTGGTTATCGAAACGCTCGTGTGAACAATGTATTCAGTTTGTTTTAATTGTGTTTACTAAATCCTCAATTTCGTAGTTCATAAGTCCTCTATACTTATTATTTCCATTTGTCGTTGTTAAATTATCTTTAATTGAAACTTCGTTTAAAAACTGTTTCGATTTTAAGCGGTATTTATGATCTTATTCATACATTTATCTATTAATTAGATTATCGTAATTTCGAGGATGTTTTTTAGTCAATTAGAAAGGTATTTCATACCGTACATTGTCTATGAATCAGTCGGGTAACTATTAGCACAATAAACAATAGTAAAATATTTGTATACGTTATCGATGAATTGAACAATTTTTGCAATAACAAATTTCGTCTTTATCACAACAAAAATATGTGATTTTAACCTTTTGTTGATAGTACAAAAGCAAAAATGTCAGTAATTCAATTCTATGTTTGTTTTCAAATAGAAAAAAAAACGGCCATCGATGTATTGTAATCCAAATCGGTTTTAAAAGTTGCATAAAAATAAAAAAATTCCCCTCGAAATCCACTTGAAAAATGCCAATTCGAAAAGGTTCGCATTCGTGTTTTATGGGTATTTTTCTATGTTTATTCCGAATTTCTATTAGAGTTACAGTTCACTCGCATATCCTATTTCAATTACGCATCGGCAAAAAAATCGTATGAGATTTGTGCGAGTTAAAAGAGTGTTCTGATATTTGATGGTCTCCATAATTTCATAAACCATGTATAGATGAAAAAAAAACATGAATGTCTGTCGACTATCAACGTGGAAATGATTCAAATCGCTATCGGAAAGAAAAGTCTATATTTCTCGAAAAAAATTCACTCAAACATAAAGTTGTAATCAAAAAATATCGAATTTCTTTTGATATGGTACTGAATTATCACGAACTACAAATTTTTTGAAATTGTCTAATGAAAAAAGGTTCATTGTGATTGAAATAATATAAAATAAAACAAAAGAATACTTTTCAATCAATTATATATTAATCTATTTTGCTATTTGTCATCTTTCTTTCAGCTCCATGATTCCGCGCTCATAAAATTTCCGGTCCTTATCAGAGCAAACAATTGAATCAGGTGCGATTGAAGTTCATCGTCCCTTCCCATTCAAGTTTCCCATGATGTATCATAGTGCAATACTAAATCTTTCCGATTTCTAACAGTTTTTCTTCGATTGCTTCATCCAGTTTCATTAATTTTAAACAGTAAACATTAGATTTGATTGTTTGGTTCCTTGAAAATAGCCTGAAAATCGCAACATCTTTTTAATCCCATCAAATTGGTACCATGAGCATTTTTTGTTGTTTTTGGATTGTAGGTCCACAGTTTTTCGTTGCTTTCCTATTCCAGCATTCCATAGTATTCCATCTAGTTATTATAAACTTTTCATTATGCTCAATGACCTTTTGCCATATTTCTTTCAGCTTCATGATATTCCGCGCATATAAAATTTCTAGTCCTTATCAGCAAACAACTGAACCAAGGCTATCGTCACTTCCCAGCCAAACTCCAATAGTTTTCCACGAGTTGCCAAAGATGTATCATGGTGGAACACTAAACCTTTCCGATTTCACAATTTTAACCGTTTTTCTTTGATGGCTTCATACAATTTCATTAGAATTGGTTCCTTAGAAGCAGCCTGAAAAACATAACATCTTTGTAATCCCGCCAAATTGATAGCATGAGTATTTTTTGATTTTGGATTGAAGATTGCATAATGTTCCATCTAGAAATTAATTCTAATTCTAACTCTGTTTATTCAATATTTTCCTTCTGTATCATCAGCTTCGTTAAAAGTAACTCCTAGATATTTATAATTCTCACTCCTCGTTAAACGTATTTCTCTGGTTGTATATTCGTTGTACCTTCTCCTAAACACTTTAAACACTCTACGTTTATCTGCAGTTCCTATTTTCTATATATCCACTTTAGTTTATGTGCCACATACTCTAAATCATCTCTGTCGTTTTCCAATAGGAACTTGACAATTTTGAATTTAGTTTGTGAACGCACCTTTTCACTTAACGTCAAACTGTCACTGTCAGTTTTTTCAGAAGACATAACCTTTTCATCATGGTTATGTACACGAACGAACAACGTCTGCAAATCTTAAAAATTTATTACAGAAATTCGGAGTCGGTGGCCGTTACTTTAAGAGCGTTAACTTCGATTTTCGGTCGTGGTTCTCGACCTAGTAGTCAGGCAGTAAGAAGTTTAGTGAAAAAGTTGGAGTCTACATATTCGTTGTGTGATGTTGCCATGCCAGTGAGTCGAAAATATCGTTGCCGTTGAAACGTCCATAACAAATGATTTCCAAGAGTTGGGCATCGCCGAGACACCCATACAAGATCAGGCTCACTCAAGAATTGAAGCGACGTACGTTATCCGATTGGGCTCTGGAAAAGATGCGGCAAGATGATCAATTTCATCGCAAAATCATCTTCAGTGACGAAGCTCATTTCCGGCTGAATGGGTTTGTCAATAAACAAAATATGCGGTATTGGGCGGGTGAAAATCCACATGTGCTTGATGAAAAACCACTTTATCCACAAAAGATAACTGTTTGGAGTGGTCGCCACGTTACTGTGAATGGTGATCGTTATCGCGTCATTATTATCGATTATTTTTGACCCGAATTGGAATATATATCCTTGGACAGCATGTGGTTTCAACAGGACGGCGCCACAAGCCACACAGCACACGTTACAATCGATTTATTGAAGAACAAGTTTGATGAGCGTGTTATCTCAAGAAATGAACCAGCCGCCTCGTTCGTGCGATTGAACACATCTAGATTTATTTCTTTGGGGCTACGTCAAGTCATTGGTCTATACTGATAAGCCACGAGGTCGGAAAAGCTCAAAGCCAACATTGAACGCGAAATAGCAGCCGTTTCGGCCGAAATGTGTGACCGAGTCACGGAAAATTGGGTCCAACGAATCAACCGCTGTAAACGTGTCCGCGGTGGCCATATGAGCGAAGTTTTTGAAATATCTCAAATGGTTTTCATTTTATTTTGTAAAAAAGTTGTCAAGTCCTCATTACCAGATCGTCTACAAATTATTAGAGCTTTTGAAACATATATTTCGAAAAGTGTTGATGAAATGCAACCCCTTTGTTGACTGTAGAGGATTTCCATACTTTATTTAAAATTTTCACATCAGACTTCATATATTTATATGATAATGAGGCGTACTGGTCTATTTCTTTCTATTTTCTTCTCTATCAACTGCTTTAAAGAGAACACAGGACCTTTCAGCTCTATACACACTTTGTTCTCTTTCTTTGTAATTAGTATATTCCTGCTGTACGTTAGTCCTTATTTTTCTAGTATATACACTGCTTATTGTACTTATTAACGATATCCTTCGATGATTGTTGCATTTTTGATGTTCAAATATTAATTTTCCAACTCATCTTCACAGGAATGGATGTCCTGCGATCAATTTGGTCCACCGACTTAAGCAGAACTTAAGCAAAGCTCTGGAGAGTAAAGAATACTGCTCTGCTGTTTTTTTCTGGATATGAGACAGGCTTTTGACAAATTGAGACATCAAGGGCTAAAATTCTGCATATATTTTCTCATGGAATCCCATTCTTTTATACGCTCTAATGGTTTTTCAAAATTTCTATCGGTTCTTGGATTTCTTAATGTGATTCCTCCACGAGATCAACTTTTATCACTTCCTCCCTTCTATCTTCTTCTAGGTTCAGTTTTCCTCTTTTTCTTTTATTCGAAATTTTGACTTTTTCTTCTGGATACGTTATCGATTTATCTCGTTTTTTCCCTGATATATCGGTAATTAACTGCCGATGCTCATGATTTTTTATCTTCTTGGTAAAAATTTAGTAATAATGATAATAATATTTTAAATTTATACATGTGTCTGTTCCCAAATAATTTCTACTCCGTGCCTCGTAATAACATCCCCTTTCTATACGTTTCGGAATAAAGCAATGACAGATGAAGATGAAGGAGATCGGTAGACAAACGACAAGTCTCACGCAGAAACTAGTCCGATGATTTATCACCGCGGTAGGGCCGAAACAGGTTCGGAAATTATTGTTTCTTTGAAATGTGACAATTTTAGAAAGGTATGAAGGGGTTTAATGATTTCTAAAAGTGATTATTTTCATCCTCAACACTTGATTTGGAATAATAAACTTGTTATATGTTTCTATTCTAGATGGATATCGGGCGAAACTAAGACATTTCTTTATATATCTATAAAAATTATAACTGAGCGTGTTGCCTTAAAATTAATTAAGTAAATTGAAGTTTCCGGAAAAAAGGCGTGTGTATGATAATTAATATAGTCACGAACGACATATTTGTTGAAATTTATGAAGGTATAAAGAAATTACCATTCAACTAACTCAAATAAAAGATGATTTAAGTCATGAAACTCACCTTAATGCCTATGTGTATGGGGAAATCTGAAGCTGCAGCTAAAGAAGGAAGTGATTGTATTCCTGGAACGATTGGAAGAGAACAAGACATCATATTGTCGACCTGAAACAAAAATATTACTTAGAACATTTGGATATTACCACAGTGAAGAGGTACAAATATTTTTCCTTGTTAGACAATGAGTCATTTCTATTGGGTAACCACTTCCATTTCATAGTAGTGTATTCAGAATAGTTAATCTCGTTCGACATCTGCCTGCGACATTGCCGTTGGATATTACTTCGCGAAGAACGTATCTAGTAATCAAATTCTTTCTTCAGATCATTGAAGTCCATATTTTCTTCTTCTTCTTCAACTGCCTGCTTTACTAGCTCGATCCTTGTCTAAGCAGAGGAGTTTTTTGAGGAACTCTGTCGCGAAAAAGCTTGTCCCTGACTACGATGACAGCGTGGTGCTTACCAAGATCACTTCTGCTTTAAAACAGTTTCCCAAGTACTGCGGGACGAATCAAAACTTGAACACGCAAAAAAAATATGCTCTGATATCAACTGCGCAAGTAATAATTAACCACTTCTTCATCACGGTTAACCCAGGTGTATATTTGTGGAATAAAACGGATATTTTCCAAATAATTCCACTTTTTGCTATCTCATTCGTGATTCCTGCTTGGTACAACCTTTTCACTGGTAGAGGGTACTTCTCTTTTCAACAAATAAGCTCAAGTGCTGAGCCTGCTGTTTGAAGTTGAGCTGAACGTCAATTAGAAAGCGAATATAAGGCTTGGATGTTATTTTATGCGTCCTGACTTGCAGTTTGATCGTTTCCAGCTGGTTCCTACTAGTAATTAGTACTGCCTCGGCTTATTTAAAATCAATCGTGACCATCCATTGGCTGATCCTCTCGAAAGTAATGGCAACTGTGAAGTTAATCTCTTGTAGATGCTTTGCTACGATTACCACGAGAAAAAAGTCGGCCACCAGCTTGAGATCTCATCGGCATTTCCATCTTTACCAAGATCTCTAAGAGCTTGCTGAACGTTGAGCTAAAACTATTTCAAGCTAACAAATAGTTACCTTAGAAGGTAAAAAAATGAGAAGAGCTTCTTTTTAATTGACGGACTCATATTTTTTTATCGATATTTGAAATGAAACTTCTCAAAAATATCATCTATTGATATCGATACATTAATAAAGTCTATTACTGCTCATTTTTAACTTCAAACAGTCTAAAGCTTTAATTAAAATGTTCCCTAAGGAAATCCAGTTCGAAAAATGCCATTCATCGTTTCAAAAACTTCATTTATCGAGAAAATCTTTTCATCTTTTCTTTTATGTAGTCAAAAACTGCATTCTGTGCTAGCTTTTATTTATCAAGTAATTAGAACTTACGTAAACGGACAAATGTCAGTGGTTGCTGAAATAATTTTCGTTTCTCCTAATTAGCACGGCCCTTTCTTTATTTTTTTTTTTTTTTTGACCAGAAAAACCAGTCTAATGGTTTCTGTACATAAAAAGGAAAGTATAGAAATTGATATAAAGAAAAGAAAAAAATTACACTACATGTAAGAAAATGAATAATTATCATTTTAAGTTAAGAGCTAGATTTCAATTCCCATACGTACCGACATATGTATGATGTGTTGCCGAGATTTAGGCGCGCCGGTTTTTCGTAATCAGCACGACGCGAATGTTAATTTAACACACAGACATTACATGCACATGTTTTTCGCGGAGTAGTCGATTTTGTGAAATAAAAAACAATTTAGGAAAAAAAATTGCTACCTACTAGCATACAGATCTTGTCAGGTGCATTAAAGAACGTGACTTGACGAAACAAAGCACCTGTAAAAGCGTTTTTCAAATGCCCACTTTGATTTAAAAACTCTTTATGCGACTGGCAACGCTGTCGTTTATCAACTTTGCGAGAGCGTGTGTTAGTTATCGTGTTTTGTAATAAAACCATCACGATATACACGATAGTAACCTTTATAAAGGTTATTTCATCTGTCTAATATTAGTTGCAATTGTTTAATAAAAAATTTATATACAGCGTGAGTAATTATTATTGTTGCTGAAGCGGATACTGGGCAGTGTGCTGAACATGAATCAGTTTGCTGTTTCCAGCTACTGGCCCCAAATTATCCCCAGCTCACCGAGCTACGATTTACCAGGAATACGTTAATTGGACTGACGAAAAGTAGGGCTCTGTTCTTTTCTCAGCCGAAAGCAGAGTGAGCCTGGATGTAAAAGAAGAGGACCGGTCTACAGAAGACCTAGGGAAAGATTCGGTGAAGATTCCTGGATGGTTTGGGCAGGCATTTCAGTGAAAGCAAAAAATGAGTTGGTTTCTATTTAAACCGGCGTTGGAACGGGGGGATTAACGGCGCACCAATACATAGAAGAAATTTGGGGAGATTATGTCGTTGCCCAAACTGTTTCATCCTAGTGTTGAACAATGCCCGATCATATACTGTGAGTTCCGTACGGCATTATTTACAGGATGTCGAAATTATCGCTATGGATTAGCCAGCGCGTAGCCCGGACTCAAATCGTATCGAACTTAAGAGAAAAGTTCGGAAATCTTGCACTATAGGCTTGGACGAATTAAAACATGTATTTTCTTCACTGTTAATTATATTCATTGTTTAAGATTTCTTTTCGTTTTCTCAATAACAGAGACTTTTGACCGCGAGCGTGCGACTTAAGTGTATACACAATCCAATAGTAACTTTGTTTTCTTTCTGGTGTTGCAAAAATTGATTCTTATAGTAATTGAAAGTGTGATTCATCTAAATTTTCACGCTCGTTGCAAAATACATTGTTAAAGAATGATTTTATCCAATAAAATTATAAGTCTGCTTTAGTGCTAACTCTCTAACTTATAGGATTAGTAAAACTGTCCAGCCCTTTCTTTTTTTAATACCAATAATACCAATAATTTTTCCTTCTGTTTCTAGGTTCTTAAGTTTAAGAGTCTATAAGAGAGACAAATCTTTAGTCGACTTAATACGACTCAAGATTTTGCCAACAGGATCAAATTCTTCTTTATACTTGTTGTTCCAGATGTTTAAATTGCTGCTCGTGAATTTTTTGACGTCTTCATAACTAATCGTGATCTAACGTTGTCTTTCTAGTGTACTACACCTTAGATTTCTCTCTTGGTGGTCTCGTTTATGATTTTTTACAGAGAGATGGAGCTTGGTTTTCAATTCAAACCTTTCGATGAATCCTCACAGTCTTTGATTTGTCTTGATCATCTTATTTTTTCGGAAGATTCGTTGAAGGGTAATTGACTTTGGTAGTCCAGGTGACTATTATTTTTTACAGAAGCTTACAATTAGTGTCGCAAGTGAATCAAAAAATTAGTCAGTCGTAATCAAATGAAAATTAACAAATAATGATTTTTATTAATGATTTCTGCCTTGATAAGGTCAGTTTATGCTTAAAATACATCTCCGTGTCGTGAATTTAGTAGACTAAGATATAAAAACGAGGTGACTGAAATATAATGAGCATACATAACCCTCAGGGGTTTGAAGACAAATGATATATTAGGGAGAAGTAGAGAAAAATTGAATCTACGACGTTTACTGCGAGATTCAATCTATATTTAGATAACTATGGATTTAATAATTTAGAAGACGAATACCTATCGATAATTTTATTGAATGAAATATTATCACGCCTTTAGGGCGTCGTTTGTACAGAAAAGAAGATGAAAATACGTTTAATCAAACTACCTCGGTATATCAAAGATTTTCTCCTAGTACTAGCATAAGAATTGATAATGAAAATTTATGTTTTATAGATTTGGAGAAAGCCTTTGACTAACTAAGTAGAGAAAATATATTTCAAATATTTAAAAACCGTAATATAAATCAGAAGACAACGATAAAAGCAATGTAGAAGAATCTAGAAAAGAAATTTGTTTATTAAAATATATAAATATCAATTTCTTCAGTTTTTTATTTCATAGACTCTTAATATTTTGATAAAGATCCAAATAGGTGGAGACGTTGCGTTGATTGCTTCCCTGTTTCAAAAAAGGGGCATAAAATCAAGACAAATTAGCAACAAAAATACGTAAAAATTTAGATGCAATAATACTAAGTAATTGAAGGTAGAGGAAGACCAAGAAATATATATGTATTAAGCTTGTGGAAAAACATTTGAAACAAAGAGGATAAAATGGAAAGGAATGGAAGAGCAAAAGAAACATTTGGATAAGAAACTCAGCTCAACTGGACATTTCTGGACCAAAATGCAATCTCTCTATATCTCTAGGAACATCAGTAATTATTTTTCGGGTAAAGTTGCTAATTATGAACAAATGTGCTCAAGAATGTTTGGATAGAAACCTCTCTGAACAGCACATCTACATTCTCTCAGATTGCCAAGCGACCTTGGAGGTACTGAAAGCTATTGAGTGCACATCCAAATTAGTATGAAAGTGTGAACGAACTAGCAACACCAAAGTAACCCTAATATGACTTCCGAGCCACCAGGTAGCGGACAGCCTTGCCAAAAAAAGAGCAACGACTCCATACCTTGGACCAGAACCGTCCTGTGCTCTCACGAGATGCAATGAATTGAACCAATAGCCAAAGAATCAGATGCAGTAATACAACAGGCTTAAGACTAACTAAAAGATTTATAATGAATGTCCTAAAAGGCTTAAGTAGCTTGAAGGAGTAGTACCAACTACCATTTCTCTTACATTATAGTAGTCACTGGATGCCAGATTTGGTCTATACGATGGATGAAAAAGCAATTCGTGGTTTTTCCTCAGCATATGAGGTCAAATTTACTTTCTGTCCCTTTTGGAGATAGACGATGAACAATATTCCATGTACATCTCAAAATATTGAAGCCATTAACGTCAAAGTTTATTGTTGTCCACCTCAATTGGACGATCACAACGTTCACCGTATGTCTGTACGACTACGTTTAAATTCAGCAAACCAATTAATAAATGAATCTTTTCGATAGAGACACTTTTAAAGCTATTGCTGATCTTGTATTGTATTTTGTTTTTCCATTGTTTTGAAAATAACAAAAGTAGCTTCACTTAAATGGCCGTCACTTTTTTCTGACTAATCGAAATGTCATGAAATTTTACACATAGTCTTTTGACAGTTGGCACGTCATAAACGTCAAACAAATTTGACAATTGCAGCGCCATCTGTGTGTCAGTTACACGACTTATTGAGTGATGTAATATGAAAAATAATATAATTAATCATTTTTTATATCAAGTTGTTCTTTTCCGTCAATACATGGTCTTTTGTCACCAACAACAAATGACATTTTTGACAGATACTTCTTTGGACTAGATTAACTACTTATTTTTTGATAAAATTTTACGAGATACAATTTTTTGATGGTTTTTCGTATGTTGGATGAATATCTCAAACAGTTTTTCAACGAAAATATCATCGATATTGACGTGAAGTATCTAGCGCCGCCCTAACGATTTTCTCACCTCGTCGTTTCTATTGTGCCCTAAAAGGAAACTTAAAATTGTATTGATAACGCGTGAAAATGAATATTCACATCGATTTTCTAACAAATTCCATCCATCCAGCGATGTAATAACATAAATATGTATGAAAGAAAATTGTTTGGTCATTAATTTACGTAGTCTATAAATAGATTTTTTGATTCTCGTATTCCGTATAATGAAAAATTTGTTAGTTTTCCCCATATTTATGAAGCAATTTATCAAAATTTTATGAAAAACTATTAGTTTTAACACTTTTATAAAGAAAATCGTTTTCATTTTTGGGTAAATACAAACAAAAACTTATTTTAAACCACAATTATTATGTTTTCGAGGTTAAGACATCAAAAAAACCGAGGAAAAGAACGTGAAAATTACACTAAAAATCCTTCATTCCTTGGATTTATTTGTGCCCTTGTATTTGTATTAAAATCACAAAAATACTCACATAATGATGTAAAATATCTTTCATATTATCCAAAATGATTTTTCTCGTGAAAATACACTTTCCACGTAAAATTTTCCACATAAGAAGTTTCTCGATGAAAATGCTAACACATCACACAAAGAATCCGCAATAGACTGAGGACGCGCCTTAAAAAAATTGAATATTTTACCGGGTTTCCAATTAAAGAACCTTGAAAAGGCCAGTGTCAGAGTTAAGAACATTCAACAGGTGCTAGTTCGATACAGGTAAAAAAAATATTGTTAACGTTTCAGTTGCCAGCGTTCGTTGAATCGTATGTTGTTTATAATATTAGTTATACATAGAGATGTGAGTCGTAGGTCGAAATTATTTAATTAAAGGCAGTAGGGGGGATTTGCATACTAGGGGGGTCAATAAACTTTCGTTACGCAGGATAGTAGGATGGCGGATGGACGTGAATACTCCGTATGGGTAACACACCATGCAGTATTCAATGTTTCAGTTGGGTTTTTAAATCGAATTTCACAAATACATAGTATATTTGATTTGAAACAGATCTCGATGTAATTGACATAATTCAGTTGGTGTTCCTTCAAAATAAATTTCGTTATGACATCTCTTGAACATACTTTAAACATTTACATAAGGAAGAACAAGAAAAGAAAACAACAAATAAAAAGATGGAAAATAATTTAGAATGTCTTCAAAATGGGAAAAGCCCTGGACCAGATGAGATCACCAACGAAATGCTCAAATTGGGAGGGAAAAAGTTACAAAATTGAATACCGATCCTATTTAAGAGCACCATAGACAAACAAAAAATACAAAATTATCAAAAAACAATATCGATTGACTGTACTAACAAAAAACCGACGCCCAAATTGTTCTTTGGTATTAAATATAGTGGAATCTTGATTTGGAATTCGAGAGGGTTGTTTCTGAAAATTTAAGGAATTTCGACCAAAACCATATATTTTTATTGTATTTACAGAGGTTATATCAGGATGTTTATTAGAAATGTTAACAGCAATGGCAGCGTACAACTCGTGACGATTTTTAATCCGTTTGAGATAAGGATGCGCCATCTCGTGGCGAGGTTATTTCAGGTAAACGAAAAGGTAGTTCTAGTACATAATACAACTCGTGACGGATTCATCTGGAATTTACAACCTAATCCACTTTGTAAAGTACTAAAATCCAAAAATTAAAACCTAGAATTTCTAAATCCGTTAGGTTAGGATACCTAACCTAAATTCGCGATTTTATAAATAATACAGATCTCTTAGAATCTGTTCGAGTAGAATTTTTTTATAGTACAATGATATAACTAACAACTTAATTACATTTGAATCTTGTTCAAAACACTCAGCAACAGTTTAGATGGATAATAACTTTTAAATACTGTATTAAGTACTTTTTTCAGTTGTTCAACATACTTTACAGGCGTTTACAATTAACATTATAGACCGTCGATTTTTTTTGCTTTTTATCGAGCTGCGAGCATAATCTTCGATTACGAGTTGTCTAATCTTCAAGACAACCACGATCACGAATTGGTACAAAATCACGCCTATATCAATACGATTTGAGATCTTAAATGCATCAGTTTATAGTTTATAGAAGTTTTAAACCACATAGAGGTTATTATAAAAGGAAAAACCTCTTTCGCTTTTGATTCATGTCTAAACAGATACCATGGTTTTGAAAATATATGATCTTTTGTCTTAGAAATACTTTTTTACGGAATATAAATCGTGAAACTAAAACATTTTGACAATCACTGGAATGTAAAATGTTGTTTCCGAGTTTATTCACCTATTATAGTATTTCACACAACTGCTAACTAATGAGAAATCTAACAGTTCATTCGTTGCAGTGAGAAATATCGTATTTACATATAAAAGAACGACCTCTTCGTTTTTTTTATACAGTTTTTCGGATTTTTTGGTGTTTCAACAGGGGGTACTGAATTCACTCTTTTATCCACCACCACGATTTTCAAGGGTTTTATAACCCTCTCGATATATCGACATCCTGACACCGTAATATATTTACATGAGGATTTTTCTTTTCTTATGTTTCCAGTTTATTCCAATCTTTTTTTGTTATATTTCTTTTCACTTTGTTATCCTTTTAGTATTTTAGCTTATCGCAGATTTTCTGGCAGGAATATTTCGAAGAAATTGTGTATACATACGCCTTCCGACAGCTTCGGCCAATAGAAATGCATTTATGTTTACGATACGATGTTTTCATTCGTGGATGATGATGAGTCCACGTGGACGGACGGTTTGTTAGATGTATGCCGTATTTTATATTTTATTTCTTAATTTGGTATAATAACTATCTTGATTGATATTGGAGGAACTGTAATATATCTTGATATGATTTCTGTCTTCGTCTAAAAATGTACAGTGTTCATCAAAAATCTGATGTTTCTATTGGTCATTTTTACGAGTTTTTTCAATTTTTTCGGGATAATTATTTTCTCAAATGCTTCATTAGTTTTTGTTTGTGGATTGAGTCGTAAGCCTCTTCAAAATCAATGAAATATAGCTCCAGGTTTTTTTTCTAATACAACATTGTAATGGGAAGTATATGAAATTTTGAGAATATATATATATATATATATATATATATATATATATATATATATATATATATATATAAAAGTCAAAGAATTAAAATATTTAAACTTTTAATATTTTCCATTTTATTCTTATAGTATCCATCTGGATTGTGTAATAAACTTAATTACTCTCTTGTAAGATAAACACTGGTGGAGATTATCATAAATCGTTCCGGAAAACTGCCTAATTTTTCCGACTATACATTCATACAACAGGTGTTTCGGCGGCTAAAGTTGAAAACTTTCCTATTTAGTGTCCATTGTTGGGATTCAGTTGTGTTTCGCAACAGATGACAGATTTTATTTATGTTCTTCTTCTTTTACTGCTACGACTTACCAAGACGACGGAGTCGCACTCCGGAAAATCTATTCTTTTGTGCGAGGCGAACAATACGATCACCGGCGCGGATTATTATGAGTTTTCTTTTTCACGCTTTCCAACTTATTCCATTGTACGTTTCGAATTCCTTTGACGAATGCATTATGTAAGTGAAATTCGATTCGGCGAAGTCATCACCATTAAATACAGAGAGTTACTAAAATTTGGTGCACAGAACGAACGCGATACCATGAAACTGGTTCGCTAATAAACATAACCTCAATTGTACATGTATATAAAGAAATTTGAACGTTGATCAACGATTTTGGTTGTGAAACTTAACGAAACGGTCAATAAGAATCACTAGTTCTTGTCATTGTATTTTTAATTGGGAAATTATTCTCTATATTCTGTGAAATTTTAGTTTTTCGTATCCAGCCGACTGTTTGTTATATAAACATTATGAGCACGTAGTGAAGTTATATTTTTGACGTTCATCGACGATCAGCGAGTGAAAAGTAGAGTTGGTTAACCTCGATGTCGTCTTAACTGAACTATCTTTGACATTTATGAACGGTTAGAGTTCGTCGTGCTCGCGATGATTAATAGCGAACGAACTTAGAACGTGTCGTCGTTTACAGATTCTTGAAACATTAATTTTGGCCTATGACTTTCGACGTGAATTAAACCAACAGATTAAATCGCTCAAAAAAGAGTTCATGCCGTTTTTCTACACCTAAAGAAGCGGTTGATGCGTTCAAATTATATGTTTTGAGGTACCTCAATCGGCAAACTATTCAAAACTTTAGTAGCAACCCTCGTATTATAAATAGTCAAACTTTTTACAGGATTTGACATAAATTCTATGAGAAATATACGGAAAATACACCGCCTGCAGCGATTTTTTTGTTGTAGCGATTCTGGAAGCCTTACGAGATGTTTAACTTTGTGGAAGGGGGTCGTAGATATGTCGAAGAGGGTGGCTGATATATTTCGGTTTATACAATAAACTTGTATTGATCACCGCATCTCTTCAATATTGAACTAACAACTCTATATATGCCACTGCGATAATCCTAGAACATTATAGAAACTCTGTTAAATGACTAGAAACTTTCTTCTTCAGAAATATAACATATTAGAGCTACTTGCCATTTTCTATAGTTTCCATTAAACATTAAATTCTCACCGACGCCGTTAGATGGCGTGCAGATGTGTACCAGTCACACTATAGTTTCAACTACATTATATTATAGCCGACGGTGTTATATGGCGTGCGGTTGTGAACCTGTTACAGTATTTTATAACTTCAAATCGTTGAATTTCTCTAGAAATTTAATGATAATTAATTTCACGTTTATTAAATTTTGACGGTATCCGATTTTCGTGAAAACTTTTTCCGAAACTATCCGAAAATACGGAAAATGTGCTAATATCTATGCAAACCAATTGTAACCTGAATTGTTTCGAAATTAGATTAAGTGAAATAATTAATTTTTATTCTTAACTCAATTCATTAGATGGTAGAAAAGACGCCAGGCGTCGTAATGGAGAACGCCGTCGATGTCTAAATTATTAACTTTTTAAAACAATATTCTTCTATCCGATGTCAACTTATAATTAAAACGCGAAACTTTGCTAATTTAGAATTTTTTGCGTCAATGAAAAGTCGACTTTGGAAAGAAAAACTTTCATTCGAATTATAGCAGCAAAGTTTTTGTTTACGTTTGTTATCAAATCATTAATAAACAACTGATATAGATGAACAAGTAAAAATACCTTGATACCCACTTAATATGTATATTCGGGATAATCCCTCGTTCACTCATACATCACATCACAACAATTATGATTTGAAACGAAGCGCGGTGATTAAATATTTGCGAATAAACTCTAATTATGACATTTGCAGTTATGTATATAGAAGAAAAATAAGTTTTTCGCAAGATTAATAACAATGGATCATTCCTTTTGAAGTATAAAGCAAAATTTGGAGTGAGATGTACATCACAGTTAAATAAATTCAGTACTTTAAGAAGCTTTATGATCATTTTTTGCGTTTGGAAATTCAGTAGATTACATACAAATATAAATCGTAAATACAGGTGTTTATTTATGTAAATTTAGTTGCAATATTTAGTTATGACATGAAAGAAATTAAAAGCAATGACTCAATGGTTCTTCTTCTTTTTCCACGGTCTTGTCCGTTGCGAACGTTGGCGTTTCTAAAGAAACAATCAACTGCGGAAGACGGTTGATCACTACACTACACATTTTATATAAATGCATCAACATCCAGTCGGTTTTTGTTCATATAGAATATTGAATTTTCAGCCCAACTTACGCAAACTGACTCTTCTTTTTTACTTGTTTTTTGCTTTTTCTCCTACTCCTAACATTTTTTCAATCGAAATGTCTGTCTAAACACAACAGATTAACCATAAACTATTTCTTCTACTTTGAAATGGACATGACCTAACTTGAGGATTTAAGGTAGCGAGATGTCTTCAGAACGTAGTTTGGAGGAGCAAACACCAAAGATAAGAAACAAAGACATGGATCTACACACCTATACATCAAAAACAAGACCAGAAACTCTTGGAGACCACAGAAATGAAAATTCTCAGGCGGATCTCGGGAAAAACATTGTTAGACCCAAAAAAGAAGAGAAAACATCAGAGGTTTATGTGACGTAGATAACATTGGAACACAGAGTCGAGGTGGTCGACAACGAAAGAGGTGGAGTGACAATCCGTCAGCATGAGGAAAGTAATTGAATAACAGTTGTTAGATCTATTATGTAAGGAAGAAGGAAAAGAAGATTTCTTCAGATCCTGATTTCATTCGTACAGCTTGGAAATTATTTTACGTCGTTCGTTTTCTTTTAGATTCTCCTTAAACTAAACTTCTAACAAAGACAAAAACATTTTAAGTCAACGCCTACTTTATTTTCTGAGCTGTTTAAAAATGTACGGATTTTTCGTCCCCATATCCTTAAATTCTACCTTAAACGTAGTTTGTTATCCGACATTTTCTAACCTCAAATTTTTACACGCACAACTCGTACGTTCTTGAAACTGTAGTTTGGTGTAGTTACAGAACATCAATTCAGCCATAAAACGCAAAGAACGTGAACTGAAACAACATGAAATTGATGCCGACTCTTAGTTTACACTGTAGAAAATCTAAACGAAAATACATGCAATCTGTATCTTTTGAAATGCAAGAAAAGCTGGCAATATTGCATTCCATCATATGGTTTACCACAAAATTTTTATCCGCAGTTTTTGAATCGCGGGTTTACGTCGCATACACTGCAAAGCCGACAGTTTAAATATTTTCACGTAATATACATCCTATTCGCTTGATTTAGGCACGTGTGATTTCTGGTTATTCTTTAATTGAGAAGCATGTACGTGGTCGACGGAATATAAAGTAATTCATCAATTTTTCGGCTGATCGGCTTTCAAGTTTTGTTACTAGAATGTCGTGATTTTTTTTTCCGTATTAGTATTTGCAAATTTAGTGATTTTTCTTGTAGTAAAATCGAAGTTTGATATTAGAATTAGTTACAACACATTATGTATAAATGAAAGATTTACAGTGTACAAATAAACAAACTCCCCAGAGTTATAGTTGGAAAGAGGGAACTCAGATTTCCGTGAATCGGGTATTACCTGGAACACGTCGACACTAGGGCCTAATATATATGTCAAAGTTAGGCAATCAGAAAGAGATTAGCTCAACGAAAAGGTGACGTGATACGAAACGGAAGCGAAGCACAGTTGCCGTAATTTGATCATTCTTGATGTCTTAACGTGATGTTAAAATATCTTTTAGTAACGACAGTTAATTCATAGATGACGCTATTTATATGACATACAAGCAAGTATTTCAAGAAGTTTATGTTCACCATAACCTACTGACTGCCATCAATACCGATTGTAGTGTGTCATCCAGATACTTTCGTTTCATTCCATGCACATTTTTTTTTATTTCATCCTTTCCTTTTACGTACTCCAGTTTTAATTCGTCCTTTTTCTCTTTCAACATTCCCTGTCTTGCTAGATTTTTTCGCTTTAATGCGTGTTAGGTTCATAATTTAGCATCACATATTTGTTTCTACAGGGATTTGCTAAGATCACTCAATAAGTCGTCTGACTAACTAATAAAAACACATTTTTTACCAAAAATCGATTTTATTCATCAATATAATCTCCTCAAAGAGCAATGCAATCTTTTCAATGCTTCTCTAACTTTCGATGGCGTGCTTGTAGACGGATTTGTCTTTCGCATCAAAGTAGAACACTTTGAACGTGGTTAACCGGCTGCAGTCCACTCAGATGATGATCGTTTTGGTTCCGGAATGAAGTGATGGATCCATTGTGACTTGTAGATGCAAAAAATCTGATTTATTACCTGTAACCATGGCCAAACACCTCTAGGAATCATCAACTCGTTGTTATTTTTGATAGACTGTGAGTAAACGCGGTACCCATTTTGGAAAAAGCTTTTTCATGGTCAAATATTCATGCATAATTGTGAACACACTGTTTTCAAATATTTTCACGGTCTCAGCTATTTCATCACTCATATTTTAATTAAGACTGTCAATTTTTTATCAATGTTTCGAAAATCATAAATAAAAACTAATTTTATAATAAAAGAGATCTAAAATCAAGAACATTTAGAAGCATTAACTATACACACGTTTTATAATCAGGAAGATGGGTGTACCTAAAGAAGAAGACTTGATTAAGGACTAGAATTAATGATAAATAATGATTTTTGACCAAAATTGAATTAAATTGTTGATGAATGCTAAACAATTTTACCATTTCAACTTTTATGGAGATTTATTACAAGTGAGGCAAAAAAACTTTATTGGCGGACTTGATGAATATATTTTGACTCGATAAATTAGGAGCTAGTCTACCAGAGCTTGAAAAATCAGTGCCTACCTGCAAAAATGTATCAATATCTACAAACACAATGACCTTGTTGATGAATTAAGTCATTAAATGTTTGGAAAATGTTTATATAATACTCAAAAAATGAAATAAGAGTCATTAAATTTTTTATTTCATATAATATATAGTTTAGTCATTTGACAAACAACATTTCTTTAACAACGTTCGGAATTTGTTTAAATATCAAAAATTTATTTTGGTGGAATTATTACATCACTCAATAAGTCGTGTAATTGACACACAGATGGCGCTGCGATTGTCAAATCTACATGACGTTTATGAAGTACCAACTTTCAATAAACTATGTGTCAAATTTCATGACTTTTCGATCTGTCAGAAAAAAGTGACGGCCATTTAAGTGAAGCAACTTTTATTTAGAATATTTAGAAGCATTATTAATACATCAAAAGGTTTGACAAATAAGAAATTAAAGTATGAATAGTTTTGAACAAGATGACATCCAATTATAAAACACGTATATTCTCCATTATGTATCATCAAAGAACGTCATCGGCAGAATGATATTTTGTCTATTTTAGTTATCCGACGCTTTTCGTGTCCTGGTGAAATTCCCTAATGCCGCCATAATAAATGGGAATCACTTTTAGGTGAACAAAAGACAAACGTGTTTGTGGCAGTTGTTCTGCGTGTGTTCCGGCGATCATTAGTGGCACCCCCGCTAATTTACCCTTAAATCGGTGGAGACGAGGCGAAACCGGATGTTATACGGACCGGATTATCACATTCGAGTTTGTTATACAATTAGTCGAATGTTATTTCTATGTTATAAAAATGAAAATTAGTTTATACAAGTTTTTAAATATCTAAAAATTTCATATCCGAAATTATACTTTAAAACTGATAGTTGCGCTGCGTTATGATGATTTTAGGTCATTAGGAAAAAGTCCTGATCTGAAATTAGGACAGAAATAAAGAGAAGAGTGAATAACGTCTGTTTCTGGTCGGAATGATCCTGCTGGTGGACGTCGATTCCAAACCAGAGATTTGCGGATAATTGCTTCTTAGACGCGGATTTAGTTTTGTTTAATAATTGGGTTGAGACGTAATTTCGAGGCTCAGGTGGTCTTTCATTTTATCATTCGCATCATTTGAATTTAATGAGGATTGAATTTTTCTTAACGTTCAGAGCAAAGTTAGAAAAGATACTAGCATAGGAAAACTATATTGTGCTGTTCTTGATCTCAATCACATCCGAAAATTGAGGTTTTCGTATTCAAAACGACGTTGGAATTGATCGAATCATTATTCACTTTCAAAACGCTTCTTCTGCGGAAATAAGAATGGCTGTAGACGCATAACTTCGATGTTTTGACTGTTCGAAAACGTTTTCGTTTGAACTGATGTGTGAAAACTCGCTTCTGTCACACAAATCCCGATGCACTTATCAGAATTTACTGTTCTACGTTGCTCTAATGGAACCATTTCATTCGAAGTGTTTCGTGTGCGAAGATAAACATTTTCCAAGTACGTTCACCATTAGAAATGTCAAACTTTATAATGACAATGTCATATTTGACATATTGTGTGTTGCCACATCTCAAAACTTTAACATAAAATCTCGTATCCATAAAGTGATCTTGTAAGAAATATACAGGGTTCAAATTGGAGTATTTTTTTCGACAAATATCACTGTAATACAAGAAAATCCAATGAGAAACGTTCAACAACAGCTGTTTCGTGATCATATAAAGCAGTTACATATCCAATAATTTCGGTTGGGAGAATAAGAAACAGACAACAGAATTTAGTCCTAAAGAAAGAGATATTGATCAATCCATCGATATCTTTAGTTACCAACAATAGCTGATGGCATTCGGGGACGGAGTTCACCGATGCGTATCCTTCGCACGACATTAATTCGTTCTTTTGTTAATTGCGGCCGTCAAAGAGGCAGTAAGGAGGTCGAAAAGGGCCGTAATTTAGGGCGCTACTCGAGTTCTGCCACTTGAGTCGACGAGGAGGCGGTGGTGGACCCTTCTCGGAGGGATTTATCAAGGGACCAAGGAAAAGGGAAAAAATCTGGATACGCTTTCGCTCGTTCTCTTCAACAACAAGCAATAGAAGAGAAGTAGAAGTGGTTTCGTAGTAAATACACTGAGAAAAATAATATAGAAATAGAGATTCTTTTTATGTATATATGACTTGTATTTCAATTTTAAGTAATTATAGGTATTAAATACAAAAAAATAGGGAAAATTTTCATGTTATATCTCCTTTTATGTTGTTTAAACGGAATATGAGTTAAAAAATATTAGATACTTCGTTTTTTCAGTGTAGAAAACGAACCGACGTGTAAGAAGAATGAACTCATACTGGTCGACCCTACAATGAGTGGCGGTTAGTGGAAAGAAAGCTTTGGAAAACAAGCTTGTTTTCATTGTTGGTAACGTGGAGAGTCGGGATGATGAATTCGGTGTCAAGATTTAAATATAATAAAAAAAAAGAGTGCCGTAGTTGATTTTTACATTGTTAGAAGTTAAGGGGACAGAAAATTTGTCTTAATTCAATTATTCGTACTTTTTTTGTAACTGTATATAATAAGAATAATCCTCCTCAAAATAGCCATTAACTATCACTTCTTTATTGTTGGTAAATCTTTGACCATCGAGGAACAAAAAATAATTCGAGGGAGCTGAATCTGAAGAATAGGGTGCATGAGGTAGCAATTCAAACTTTAATCCATTAATTTGAGTTATTGCAATTTGAAAAATGTATTTTTTCGGTTTTTATTCAAATGCATTGAAATTTCACGTACTAAAATGAGTTTAACTGCTACCAAAACATTATTTGATGTCGTTTCTATATATTTTCTGGACCTACAAAAAATTGGAGAAATTTTATGATTTCGAGGTTCCAATACATGAAAAACACTTAAAAAAAGGTACAGATTCGAGTTTAATTTAACCTATAATGTGTTTATAGCATTTACAAAGAATAAAATACTTTTATGCTTTCCGGAATATTCACAATAAATAATTTAACATTCAATAGATTTGATAGTATATATACCTCTCTAATATACACTCTCTCTTACGTAAAGATTAGCTATTAAACGTTTAGTGTTCATCAAAAATATCAATAAAAACGCTCAACATCCCGTTTGATGGATACTGCAAGTTTTTTATGACAAATACAAAAAGGAAATAGTCCAAGAGCTTCACGACAACGAATTTTTTTATACAGTTTTTAATAAATATGATGTTGAAACTACCATTGTATCAAACTATGTATATATAAGTCAAAAAGCATAGTCTTGAACTGTCTAATACAGTTATAAATACAATACGGCCCACGGGCCAATCTAGTTCGATCCGCGGGCCAGACTAGTTCGTTCCGCGGGCCAGTCTAGTTCGTTTCGCGGGCCAGTCTAGTTCGATCCGCGGGCCAGACTAGTTCGATCCACGGGCCAGTCTAGTTCGATCCGCGGGCCAGTCTAGTTCGATCCGCGGGCCAGACTAGTTCGATCCACGGGCCAGACTAGTTCGTTCCGCGGGCCAGTCTAGTTCATTCCACGGGCCAATCTAGTTCGATCCGCGGGCCAGACTAGTTCGTTCCACGGGCCAATCTAGTTCGATCCGCGGGCCAGACTAGTTCGATCCGCGGGCCAGACTAGTTCGATCCGCGGGCCAGTCTAGTTCGTTCCGGGAGCTAGTCTAGTTCGTTCCACGGGCCAATCTAGTTCGATCCGCGGGCCAATCTAGTTCGATCCGCGGGCCAGACTAGTTCGATCCGCGGGCCAGTCTAGTTCGATCCGCGGGCCAGTCTAGTTCGTTCCACGGGCCAATCTAGTTCTATCCGCGGGCCAGACTAGTTCGATCCGCGGGCCAGTCTAGTTCGTTCCGCGACGAGGATTTGAATAAATCTTATAAAAACAGGCATGATGGCCGTCTACTAGTAGTAAGTAGAAAGAACTATGAGAAAAATGTGAAATGCCTTCATGAAGAATTTGAACTAAGATTCAAAGTTATCGAACAAGACCTGGACATTTTCAGCATGCCGTTCAATATGAATTGAGATTCAGCCAAACCAGAAATACTAGTTGAGCTGATTGAGTTGCAATTTAACTCTGAATTGAGGCAATTATTTCTCAACGTTCCTAAAATTGAATACTACAAAATCGAGTTTTCCAAACCTGAAATATCACGCATAGAAAATAATTGCGATGTTTGCGTCTTCCCACACCTGTTCAATAAGGTCGATAATCTCTTTATAATAAGAATCGCCAAGCTTCTCAAAAAAGCCATTGACTGCCAACTGTTGTTGGAAGATATTTTACGTCTGGGAGCAGAAAATAATCCGAGGGGGTTAAATCTGGCGAATAGGAGGCATGAGATAGCAATTCAAACTTTGATTCATTAATTTTAGCCATTGCAATAACGGATTGGTGATCTGGTGGATTGTCTTGATGAAAAACACTTTCTTCTTAGCCAGATCCAGCCGATTTTGTTCGCATAAAACTTGCCGTTGATAGTTTTTCATTTTTCAAGACTGTCAATGCGAATTATCCGACGCGGATCTGAAAAAAATCGACACTGCAAATGGAACGATCTTTGCCTTCTCCGGAGCCGGTTCTTCCTTTTCAGTCCATTGTTTTGATTGTTCTTTTGTTTTGGTTATGAAGTGGTGTACTCAAGTTTCATCAATGGTAATAAAACAATGAAAAAATTCAGCTTTATTTATGTAAAACACTCGATGGAAAAATCGAAATCGTTCACTATTGATGGCTGACAAACAAATACTAAACAACGTGTCTTTGAACTTTAAACATGTTGTATAGATCGTGTACTTTCTATTACATTGAAATTATTCTTCAAGCCAGGTAGTTCTTAAGCCATCCTCGTACAAATGAAAAGAAACAGGATTAGAAATTGATTGAATTAAGACAATTTAGCTTCACTTTTGCGAATCAGTTTATCCAAATTTCTACCAGATTACCAATAACTTTTAGTAGCTCAGACATAATTTAATCTGTCGCGTAATTGAAAAAATAATCAATTTTCGTAATTTCCTTCACTAATTTTTACCATTGCAGCATATACAAATTGAGATGAAAAATCAAAAGTTCATCGTTTATATTTTTTTGTTTTATCTGTCCCTCCCTATAAAAATTTTGCTCATGTCTAATACAAAATTTTCTGTGAACTACTGTAAACTTTTTTTTGAACCTCATCCCACAGACTGTTGCGGCAACATTTGCGACATTCCTTTTGTAATGGTGACACTCCTTGATTATGAGATAGCGACAAATTGAGAACAATTTTATAACCACCATCAAACAGAATATACTCAATTTTATGATACGAGTTTTTTCAGTTGACGTATCAAAGATAATCGAAAAATTTTTTGGCTTGATGAAACTAATAATCAGACACACAAAGGAAGTGTGAGAATGTGTCAGATAATGTATTTAACAACTTCAAACGCTCGCCTCGAAGAATGAGATCAATCTCATGAGTAATCACCATCATTATTTGCTCATTGAAAAAAAAAACTATCTTACTAAACTGGTTTTTGTCTTGAAAACTTCCATAGAAGACTACAGTCTTCTACAGGAAGGATTCCATGTAAATAACTATCTTTTCGAGCTTTTAGAAATAATCCAGACCATCCTCCAAGATTTATAGATCAATATTTCATCAACAAACATCCTTAGAGTGACATTATAATTGAAATATAATATTGTAGATGCGTACATACTATGAAATTTATGAGATATTGATTCAATCTAGCTACGTACACCATCATTTCTCTATGAGGCGTGAAAGCCTCAGGATTTAATATCTATTGATTCAGTTAATTCTAATTTAACAAAAAAACTATGAAAAATGAGAAATAGAAAAGTTACTGATGAACATATTGTATAATTTCAAATCATTTCTGATTAGAAATATATTATGAGGAAAATTTTCTTTTTACTGATATGTTTTACTGATAGCAGTATTTAGCTTGGTCAATCAGAAGTCAGAGTTGATACAACGACGTCATCTTGCAAGTAAATAGAATGTGAAGTGCCCCAAGGTTCAGTATTAAGCCCTATTTTGTTGCAGACGCCACTAGTTTCTCTTGGAGCAACCCTAATCACACAGCACTTCATAGGACCTAATCACCCTTAAATATTCAGAGATCAGTTGCCTTTCCCTTCTGGAGTACGTGTTGTGCGACTCGATTTCAGCGAATCTTTAACCTACAAAAGAGTGGACTAAACAGCAGAGCTCACCGCAGGACTTCTGTAAAATAATATAAATTTTAACTCTTCCTTCCTTATTCATTTTTGAATTCGTTTGCCTAATTCGTAAGCACGCTTAGGAACGGAGACCACGACCTTTATCTACCTACTCAGAATTAGTTGAGGGCTCAATATTTTACAATCCGAAAAAAATGCACAATCACTTGCCGATTGAAATCAAATCGATAATGCGATTTCCCGCATTCCGCAATAATTTGAAGGCGTATTTACTAGAAAGTGCCTTCTTATCTGTAAATGATTCTGATATTTAATTCCGGGCATGCTGCATACTGGTTTAATTTTTGCTATGGACTATACTAATTATTACCTATAATTTTGTTACTCATTTTATTTATATCTTTATTTAGTTATTTTTATGTATGTTTTTTAGTTTTTACAAGCTTTTGTCTACAAATTGTAACAATTTTTTGACAATAAAGCATTTCTCTCTCTCTCTCTCTCTCTCTCTCATGTAAGCTTGTTTCCTGTCAGATTTATCGTCAAAATTGCCCGTACTGGTCTAAAGATAAAAGAACATAAGCAAGAAAAAAATTAATATTTGGATAGGAATTTTGGGTCCAAAACTTAATTCGTGCGGTTTCATAAGAGATGGCGTAACTTGTATAATAATACATCGTTCCAATATTCCGAACCTGCGTTGGAAAGCTACTGTTATTGTACGTCTTTTCAGTATATATCATTCATTTGAAGCGTTAACAACAATAAATTTTTTTAACTCAAATATGTCCAACTTTGTTCCTGAAAAAGTGTTTTTGCGTGGAGTTCTTCTTCATTACTTTAATATAAGAAAAATGCTGCCGAAAGTTATCGTATTTTGGTGGAAGTTTATGGTGAACATGCTCTTGTTCGGCGAACGTGCCAAAAGTGGTTTGCACTATTTAAAAGTGGTGATTTTGGCTTGGAAGACGATGAACGTCTTGGGTAGCCAAAAAAGTTTGAAGATGAAGAACTGGAATCATTACTCCATGAATATTGTTGCCAAATACAAAAAGAGCTCGCAGAATCATTGGATGTCACTCAAGCAGCTAATTTAAAACGTTTAAAAGCAGCTGGATATATTCAAAAGCAAGGAAATTGGATTCCACATGAACTCAAGCCGAGAGACGTCGAAAGGCGGTTTAGCATGTCCGAAATGTTGCTGGAACGCCACAGAAGGTCATTTTGCATCGGATTGTTACTTGTGTTGAAAAATGGATCCATTACGACAACTCCAAGCGCAAATAATCTTATGTGAAATCCGGCAAACAGCCAATTCAACGGCAAAGCCGAATATCCATGGCGCGAAGGTAATGCTCTCTATTTGGTGAGATCAGAAGGGTGTGCTGTATTATGAGCTGCTGATTCTGGGTGAAACCATCAATGGAGAACGCTACCGAACACAATTAATCCGTTTGAAGAGAGCAGTAGCCGAAAAACGCCAGGAATATGCGACCAAACACGAGGCAATAATTTTCCATCATGACAACGCTCGGCTCCACGTTGCTATTCCGGTTAAGAACTATTTGGAAAACAGTGGATGGGAAGTTTCACCTCACCCACCTTATAGCCCAGACCTTGTCTCTTCTGACTACCATTTG
The DNA here is from genome assembly GCF_026250575.1 of Diorhabda carinulata. Taxonomy (NCBI): domain Eukaryota; kingdom Metazoa; phylum Arthropoda; class Insecta; order Coleoptera; family Chrysomelidae; genus Diorhabda; species Diorhabda carinulata. Next base: position 3,018,677 of record NC_079469.1, read on the forward strand.
TTCCGGTCGACGCAGAGCAAGATATCAAAAATTGGTTTGAATCATTCTTGGCTGCGAAGCGCAGTTCTTTTGCCAGAAAGATGGGAAAAGGTCGTGCTTCAGATGAATAATACTATTGTACATGTTTTTCTTAAATAAACGTTCATTAAAAAACAACCTCACTAATTAAGTTATAGACCACAATAAATCATATCGTATGTCATTGATGGCAGCTTGAATGGAGATAAAATTCTAGAAAAGCAAAACCACAAACTTCTAGGAATATACGGTTGAATCAAGATGGATCACCGACTTATTACCAAATGAATATCAAGCAGTATTTGAATTAAATTTTTTCATATAAGGAGGCGCGTATCGGCCAGCAAGATCTCCTTATCTGAAGCCATTAGATTTCTTTTTGTGGGTATATGTCAAAAGTATTGTATAGGAACCTAAACCTCTCAACTAGGATGAGTTATAAAGACGATTCACGTTCGCAATTAAATCAGACACGCCTGAGATGTTAAGAAATGATAGAAGACAATTTATTTACCAGATTAGTAAATTGAAAAGACGATGGCGAAAGCATTTTGAACATCTTGTTTTTTAAACGCTATTTTAAATAATCCAAAAAATAAATAATATGGAAATTATTCCATTCGACTGTATAATCCACATTTATTTATGTTTGTTATACTTTACAAGAATTTTTTACCTTCGTATTCGTCATAAATTTCATATTTGCCGCCTTTTTAAATTTCCGTAGCACTCACTGAACACTAATCAACGTAAAAACACTACAAATATCTGTTGATATATATTGGAAGCATAGTAATTTCGAAAAATGAAAAAATAACGTCGATTAGAACGAACTAACATGTATGTTAAGGGCACGATACATTCAGGTTTATTATGTCTCTCGATATGAATTGGGGTGACCATTCATATGGGGTTGCTTGTTCAATGTTGGTAGATTTATAGACCACTATATACAAGGTCGATAAAAAATTTATCAACTTTTTAAAATAAAATTTATATTGTCGATTAACGTTTTATCGAGTTTACAAACGAATACAATTAGATCGTCAATATTATTTATAACAAATAAAAATAATTCGCTGATTAGTGAATATAAATTGAATGCATGCAACGAAATTTTCTGCCTGTTTCTCATTAATGGTTAATGTTCAGCAAAGCGATGTTATATGAATCGAACAAACAGAATTTGTAATGTTTCATTTAACATTTTCTCTTTGTGTAATTGCGTTGATGATAAACGTATAGTTCAAATGGAATTTTCAATGTCGAATTTTTATTGAACCAACATATTTTCGACTCACAATTCGGGATTCAACATAGGATGTATCGATATTTGATGTAGACTACCGGTCAGAAGTTTTGACCAGCCCAAAATCGATTTATCGAATTTAAAAATATCGCCCTTCAACAAACTTACTAGTACCGACTAATTTGTTTATCATATGATGTTTATGATTGTAGTTTAGTCCCAGTGAGAGTCCTGTGAGACGTGAAAATATGCTGTGTTCCATATTTTTTGGACCAAGGCATCTTTTCGTGATACGAATTGTTTTCATTCTCGCAAATTCACACTGGTAAGTTTTAAAATGGATGACACCGCGACGTGCGGCAGGACTACCAACCGTAACGGTTATTTCCTTTGGTTGAAACGTCTACATCTGAACTTTGACAGGATATGCTTTGTTTTTGTTAAAAGTTGAGGAAGATGTTGATAATATGAGGTTATTGATGAATGAATCTTATAAATCCAGAAGCTAAGAAGAAAAGTTTATTCGTTTCTTCTATAGTATTGCTTCTGATTTGTGAATATTTGGAGAAGCATTCCATTAAGAAGCATTGTATAAACGAAATCACACTTTAACGAAAGTAATCATTCCATTGCCGCCGAATTAAGAATACCTCAACGTACCGTGGACTACAAGATGGAAAAATATGCATTCCTTAGAGTTCGACGACTCACAGACCCAGAAAAAGCAGCTCAGATCAATGAATCTAGGGATCTGGCTTTTTGGTAGGGCAATAGTGAAGGTTGAGGTTCGATAGAAGATTGTTTGTGCGAAGGTCAAAAGAAAAACAGATGTTAGATCCATGTGTAATTAGATATGTTTTGGAGGTAATGCGCCTAAAGACCTGGTGAAAATTGGATACATTTTGAAGGGAAATCTAGTACGTTCTGACCAACGCCTGACCGGAAGAATATATATCTTCAAGTACGACGATCCCAAGCATTTCACGAAGCTATGTAAAGTGTATTAGAGAAAGTTAGGAAGGAAGAATACACTGGAAGTAATGATTTAGTCGTTACAATCGCCAGACCTCAACCCGATTGAGTTATTGAGGGACGAATTGGATAAAGAGTTAGAAAGCAGTTTCCTACTCTGAAAAATGAAATAGACGATGATTATTTATCGAAAATTTTGCAGAGAAATTAAAGGGTGGGCAAAAACTTTTGACGACATCAAACGAAATATTCAAAAAATAAATGCGGTGGGTGCCTTTAGGAGCTCTGCCGTTGCTTTACCGCTTCCATCGACTCAAATTGGATCCCTTTCAAAGCCGATATTTTTCTAAACTTCCCAACCTTTCAAGGAAATCTGAGCAGACCGATTGACACAAGATTTTTTAGCACCAACTTTTGTCATGTGTAATTCCTCGTGTGAAATTTTTCTTACCGTTTCTTCATCGGCTTCTACAGCCTCGGCAATCATCCGGATGCTCATTCGACGATCTGAACGCACAATTTGGTTGATTTTGGTGACTGTTTCCGGAGTTTAAACAGTTACAAGGCGACCTGGGCTCTGGTCATCTTCAATGCTCTCTCGGCCCTCACTAAAGCGTTTACACAACTCAAAAACGCGCGGACGAAATAGAGAATTGTCCCCATAAAAACACGAAAAAAACACGTTCGTTTCAAACCGTTACTTAACAAATACTATAATAGTGACGGAAACGTGTTTTGGAACGTTCATAGACAAGACATCTGGATACCTAACGCTCTACTCAGCCTAACTGTCTCGTTATTTAATAGCCAGACCTCGTACAAAGAAAGTCTTATATCATAATAGTCTATTTTGGTAAGCAATCGATGTACAGAGCTTCGATTGGCCTTAATTTATCACAAGATGCAAGTAATAATTTGGAGAGTTGAAAACTCGGATGTACATAGCCTTGATGAATCAAATAAACATAAAAATACAAGGATTATCAAAAAAAAGTATGACAAACATTCAAGCAAGATTTTTTTGATAATAGAAAAAACTGATTATCGCGCTGCTTTTGAAAAGGCAATTTTAACCTAACAAATAGTGCCATCTATTAGAGAATAGCTTTATTAGATATATAATGTCATAAAATATACGAATGTGTGATTATTTCTATTGAATATTTTTTTTTAAAAACATTTATTGATATGTGATATGAAATTTATTGTTTCTTATTAATATTAATGATACTAAAGTTCATGCCTATATCTACACAATTATACCTTTTGTATCAACAACAATTCCCTATTAATGAATCAATTAGTTTTGTTAATTATTTACATAAACCGTAACTGGACATTGAATAATCATTAGTTGCGATAAATATTTGTTTATATTACGGCACAGGTAAACTGGACTGTAATTTACAATACAATTTCATATGCAAACCCGAATTTACATATTTGGATTGATTAATAAAAAAATATACAATGTTTATCAATGATAACAAATGAGTGTTGAAATGAAAATAATATATTTGTGAAAAATAATTCAAAGTTGTGCGATTGTGTGGATAATCAAACAAAACAAATTTAAAAACGAACTAATTGAATAGCATAGAGCGTGGTTGTCTCAGAGCAAGTAAATGTTACCGGTGAATCTTTCTGACGAAGCTGGAAGCCAATGCAGAGAATACTTTGGGAGGGACATTTGTAGGATGTAGGAGCTTTCAGTCAACATCAATAATCGCTTGAAAAGAGTTGAGATTCAGAAAAATTTGCGCTCGATGGATTTCAACGATGTTGATTGACCAACAAGAATTGGCGCAGCTTTGGAGTTTCCTAGCCGTTATAATGATGATGGAGAAGAGTTTTTTTAAGTGAATTCTGTATGTACTCTATCGGTACTCAATAATTGAGCTTTAGATTTAGAAAAAATTGCCATCGATGGGTTCCAACGATGTTGATTGGCAAACAAGAATTGGTGCAGCTTTGGAGTTTCCTGGCCGTTATAATGATGATGGAGAAGTTTTTTCAAATGAATTCTGTATGTATTCTATCGGTACTCAATAATTGAGCTTTAGATTTAGAAAAATTTGCCCTCGATGGGTTCCAACGACGTTGATTGACCAACAAGAATTGGTGCAGCTTTGGAGTTTTCCTGGCCGTTATAATGATGATGGAGAAGAGTTTTTTTAAATGAATTCTGTATGTACTCTATCGGTACTCAATAATTGAGCTTTAGATTTAGAAAAATTTGCCCTCGATGGGTTCCAACGATGTTGATTGACCAACAAGAATTGGTGCAGCTTTGGAGATTCCTGGCCGTTATAATGATGATGGAGAAGTTTTTTCAAATGAATTCTGTATGTACTCTATCGGTACTCAATAATTGAGCTTTAGATTTAGAAAAATTTGCCCTCGATGGGTTCCAACGATGTTGATTGACCAACAAGAATTGGTGCAGCTTTGGAGATTCCTGGCCGTTATAATGATGATGGAGAAGTTTTTTCAAATGAATTCTGTATGTACTCTATCGGTACTCAATAATTGAGCTTTAGATTTAGAAAAATTTGCCCTCGATGGGTTCCAACGATGTTGATTGACCAACAAGAATTGGTGCAGCTTTGGAGTTTCCTGGCCGTTATAATGATGATGGAGAAGAGTTTTTTTAAATGAATTCTGTATGTACTCTATCGGTACTCAATAATTGAGCTTTAGATTTAGAAAAATTTGCCCTCGATGGGTTCCAACGATGTTGATTGACCAACAAGAATTGGTGCAGCTTTGGAGTTTTCCTGGCCGTTATAATGATGATGGAGAAGAGTTTTTTTAAATGAATTCTGTATGTACTCTATCGGTACTCAATAATTGAGCTTTAGATTTAGAAAAATTTGCCCTCGATGGGTTCCAACGATGTTGATTGACCAACAAGAATTGGTGCAGCTTTGGAGATTCCTGGCCGTTATAATGATGATGGAGAAGTTTTTTCAAATGAATTCTGTATGTACTCTATCGGTACTCAATAATTGAGCTTTAGATTTAGAAAAATTTGCCCTCGATGGGTTCCAACGATGTTGATTGACCAACAAGAATTGGTGCAGCTTTGGAGTTTCCTGGCCGTTATAATGATGATGGAGAAGAGTTTTTTTAAATGAATTCTGTATGTACTCTATCGGTACTCAATAATTGAGCTTTAGATTTAGAAAAAATTGCCATCGATGGGTTCCAACGATGTTGATTGGCAAACAAGAATTGGTGCAGCTTTGGAGTTTCCTGGCCGTTATAATGATGATGGAGAAGTTTTTTCAAATGAATTCTGTATGTATTCTATCGGTACTCAATAATTGAGCTTTAGATTTAGAAAAATTTGCCCTCGATGGGTTCCAACGATGTTGATTGACCAACAAGAATTGGTGCAGCTTTGGAGATTCCTGGCCGTTATAATGATGATGGAGAAGTTTTTTCAAATGAATTCTGTATGTACTCTATCGGTACTCAATAATTGAGCTTTAGATTTAGAAAAATTTGCCCTCGATGGGTTCCAACGATGTTGATTGACCAACAAGAATTGGTGCAGCTTTGGAGATTCCTGGCCGTTATAATGATGATGGAGAAGTTTTTTCAAATGAATTCTGTATGTACTCTATCGGTACTCAATAATTGAGCTTTAGATTTAGAAAAATTTGCCCTCGATGGGTTCCAACGATGTTGATTGACCAACAAGAATTGGTGCAGCTTTGGAGTTTCCTGGCCGTTATAATGATGATGGAGAAGAGTTTTTTTAAATGAATTCTGTATGTACTCTATCGGTACTCAATAATTGAGCTTTAGATTTAGAAAAATTTGCCCTCGATGGGTTCCAACGATGTTGATTGACCAACAAGAATTGGTGCAGCTTTGGAGTTTTCCTGGCCGTTATAATGATGATGGAGAAGAGTTTTTTTAAATGAATTCTGTATGTACTCTATCGGTACTCAATAATTGAGCTTTAGATTTAGAAAAATTTGCCCTCGATGGGTTCCAACGATGTTGATTGACCAACAAGAATTGGTGCAGCTTTGGAGTTTTCCTGGCCGTTATAATGATGATGGAGAAGAGTTTTTTCAAATGAATTCTGTATGTACTCTATCGGTACTCAATAATTGAGCTTTAGATTTAGAAAAATTTGCCCTCGATGGGTTCCAACGATGTTGATTGACAAACAAGAATTGGTGCAGCTTTGGAGTTTTCCTGGCCGTTATAATGATGATGGAGAAGAGTTTTTTCAAATGAATTCTGTATGTACTCTATCGGTACTCAATAATTGAGCTTTAGATTTAGAAAAATTTGCCCTCGATGGGTTCCAACGATATTGATTGGCAAACAAGAATTGGTGCAGCTTTGGAGTTTTCCTGGCCGTTATAATGATGATGGAGAAGAGTTTTTTCAAATGAATTCTGTATGTACTCTATCGGTACTCAATAATTGAGCTTTAGATTTAGAAAAATTTGCCCTCGATGGGTTCCAACGATATTGATTGGCAAACAAGAATTAGTGCAGCTTTGGAGTTTTCCTGGCCGTTATAATGATGATGGAGAAGAGTTTTTTCAAATGAATTCTGTATGTACTCTATCCGTACTCAATAATTGAGCCTTAGATTTAGAAAAATTTGCGCTCGATGGGTTCCAACGATGTTGATTGGCAAACAAGAATGAATTCTGTACGAAATAACAAACACAATAATGGAAAGACAAAATTTTTGATATTTTCTTCAAGTAGATTTCATGTTACAACCTTACATAATGATGGATACGATCTTGAAAGTAACTAAATCTTTAAACAAGCAAAAGAATATCACGTTTCCTTACGTTAATGCTGATTATTTTATTTTGTATTAATTTACGGAAGGAGATTTCCGAGATTAACTTTTGTTATCATTAATTCTTAGATTATTCATATATTTTTGAATAAGGGCATCAATTTAAACGAGAAATGCCCCCTATTGAATCGCCGAAGAATCTACTATTCTTCCTCTCACTTTATATTCATTTTCAATTCAATCTTTCATAAAGTGATTGATGTTCTCTCTACCGGAAAGAAATATACTCGTGAAATGATTTATCAGCTTGAAATATTCATAATAACCGTTATTCAGTCGCTATTGCTTGTTTGCGAACGTTCCGCAGTTTACCTTTTGCAATAACTACACAATTTGAAGGGTTCGTTGATACACAGCCTCAGCCCCTATTAATTGGTAAATTTTAATTTCGGTTTTGCCGACGCCGCGCCACGCGCTACAGTTCTACGAAATTAATAAATTTTAAATGGATCACATCCATGTTTTATTATAACTTTACTACATTCTATTCGTGGCAACACTGATATCAATATGTCAAATCTGTCATTTTCAACAAAAAATTTGACATTTTAAATAGTGAACGCGTTGTCATACGACTGATATTTAAAAATGTTTCCTTGAATGTTAACTTTCGAGTTTCGAAATGGGTTAAACCAATAGATCAACTCGCTTCGATTTTTGGTGATGAAGCACCATATTTTACTGGTTTTCCGAAGTAAATTGTAATCGCAACTTGTTATAGGTGGAATTTTCACCAAAATTTCCAGAATCGTGCCAGAAAACATCGATACAGTGCGTAAACTGATATCACAATATATGACATACCGTGAGATTAAGGCATATTTGAGCATTAGATCCATCCGCATACCTTCAATATTGCATCAACATTTGGCCGAAAGAAAGATTTGTTCTTATTGGATACCGCATAATGTGATAATCACTCAAAAAAGCTCGTGTCTGGTGGTGCAAAGATGAATCATGGATCCATGCATATGAATCGGAAATTAAACAACAATCGACTATGGGCCCATGAACGGTCAATTCTGAATGGTACACCAGCTTTGGTTGCCGTTTTTCCATCAAGGCAATTAGAGGTCGATATTTTTCTACATCTGAAGAAGCGGTTGAAACGTTCAAATCATATGTTTTGGAGGTACCTAATCGGAATTAGTTTACATGCATGTAAAAGTGTATTGGTCTTAATAAAAAGCCATATCCAATCATAAATATTTATTTTTATTCAACTATCTCAAAATTTGAGTGGTAAACCTCGTATATTCTTTGGCCTAAACCACAAAATTCATCCATAAAATCAGAGTATTGTAATATTTTTGACATTAAACTGTTATTTCTTTCATCATATATAATTTTAAGACTATTCAATTGCTGCATATAGATTTCTATAATTTTTTGGTAGAGATCATGTTATTGTGATTAAAAATCATCAACCCGATTATATTAACAAACCCATTACGTATAAACAGTTACAGTGGGTCTTAACCAAATACCTAACATTTCACTGTCTATTGTATATGACCACTTGACAATAACCGTTTCAAACTGTACACATTGTAGCACATTCTATGAAGGTTCGCAGAACATTATCCGTGATATAATGGAATCATAATCAAGTGGCAGAAGCACCAATTCCTGCTATAGGTAATTAACAATATGTCCTAAGTTAGAATAGCTGGCAGAGATGTCCACTGGTAATATACAGACGTAATGATTTTGGTTTTTAATATATGAAATTCATTATAGAAGAAATCAAACTAATAATTACTTTATAAATATGAAATAGCACGTGTTCATTCAAGTTCGTAAATTTTCTTTAATCAATAATACTCTAAAAAAGTTATTACAAATATTAAATTTAAAATTTGTTGTACGATGATTTCATATACTTTATCTAATGTTTCTTTATTCCTCCAGCCAAACCAATTGTTTAGGTTTAGAAACAAATAGTCATACTCTAAATCAAGAATCAGTTATTACATATGTGCACATAGAAAATTCAATTCTTAACCAAGTGCTTCAGTTTCTGATTGAAATTCTCATAATTTCATACCAAGAAACTGTCCCCAAGACTATGTTAGGTCAATCAGTCACCTGGGAATTCTTTGTCGCCGATTTGCTCCAAAAAGTTGGATCCAGTTGTACCACGATTGCATAAACTTTGTCCAATGTTTTCTCGTTCCTCCAACCAAACCAATTGTTTAGGTTTAGAAATAAATATTCATACCTTAAATCAAGAATCAGTTATTGCATATGTGCACAGAGAAAACTCAATTCTTAACCAAGTGCTTCAGTTTCTGATTGAAATCCTCATAATTTTATACCAAGAAACTGTCCCCAAGATTATGTTAGATCAATCACTCACCAAGGAATTTTTTATCGCCGATTTGTTCCAAAAAGTTTGATCCAGTTGTACCACGATTGCATAAACTTTGTCCAATGTTTTTTCGTTCCTCCAAGCAAACCAATTGTTTAGGTTTAGAAACAAATAGTCATACTCTAAATCAAGAATCAGTTATTACATATGTGCACATAGAAAATTCAATTCTTAACCAAGTGCTTCAGTTTCTGATTGAAATCCTCATAATTTCATACCAAGAAACTGTCCCCAAGACTAAGTTAGGTCAATCAGTCACCTGGGAATTCTTGAATCCAGTTGTACCACGATTGCATAAACTTTGTCCAATGTTTCTTCATTCCTCCAACCAAACCAATTGTTTAGGTTTAGAAACAAATAGTCATACTCTAAATCAAGAATCAGTTATTGCATATGTGCACATAGAAAATTCAATTCTTTACCAAGTGCTTCAGTTTCTGATTGAAATCCTCATAATTTTATACCAAGAAACTGTCCCCAAGATTATGTTAGATCAATCACTCACCAAGGAATTTTTTATCGCCGATTTGTTCCAAAAAGTTTGATCCAGTTGTACCACGATTGCATAAACTTTGTCCAATGTTTTTTCGTTCCTCCAAGCAAACCAATTGTTTAGGTTTAGAAACAAATAGTCATACTCTAAATCAAGAATCAGTTATTACATATGTGCACATAGAAAATTCAATTCTTAACCAAGTGCTTCAGTTTCTGATTGAAATTCTCATAATTTCATACCAAGAAACTGTCCCCAAGACTATGTTAGGTCAATCAGTCACCTGGGAATTCTTTGTCGCCGATTTGCTCCAAAAAGTTGGATCCAGTTGTACCACGATTGCATAAACTTTGTCCAATGTTTTCTCGTTCCTCCAACCAAACCAATTGTTTAGGTTTAGAAATAAATATTCATACCTTAAATCAAGAATCAGTTATTGCATATGTGCACAGAGAAAACTCAATTCTTAACCAAGTGCTTCAGTTTCTGATTGAAATCCTCATAATTTTATACCAAGAAACTGTCCCCAAGATTATGTTAGATCAATCACTCACCAAGGAATTTTTTATCGCCGATTTGTTCCAAAAAGTTTGATCCAGTTGTACCACGATTGCATAAACTTTGTCCAATGTTTTTTCGTTCCTCCAACCAAACCAATTGTTTAGGTTCACGTCCATAGTATTTTTATTAGTTCGTAATCGATTGTAAGCAGAAATGGGAGCCCTAATTTGGAATTTTGCATACTATCAATGCTTCATTAGTCAATACCAACACCTTTCCACTATTTTTTATAGAATAAACCTCAACAAGCAGTTACTGAGCAAAAACAAATTATATCATCTTGACATTACCTAATTTATAACATAATTCGTTTTATATATGGAAAGGTGAAGATTTATCGTTTATGGTATCTTCTTTATCGTTAATTTTGGCTTCATTCGATATATTCCAGCTCGACAAACATTGAAGAATAAACTATCGTCAACAGGTGAAAAGCATAATAGAAAAATCCATTGCATTCTTATGAACTCGACATAAAATTCAATTTGAGTGAACGCGAAGGAATTGCACGTAGAGCGCATTCTTTAAATCCATCTCGCAGATGTTTTTCGAGTGTTTATAAAGGGCGTACCCTCGATTTTGAAAAATCATATTTTCGGGAAAACGCCTTTGTACAAATAACACGACGGCGGATATAATTCGAGGAGCAGGCAAATTTTTACGAGAGAAAAATGTGTATTTGAATGCGAAATGATTTGTTTAGAAGTACATTAGTCGTATATGCTTTCGGTTTATTTATAAATTGAAAGAATCGGTAGTTCTCAAAATTTTTTACAACGGAATGTACGATAAGCTATTGCATGAAGTATTTTTTTTTGGAAAAAATACACAAAATTCCATGATTTTTCGCTTACTTGAGCTATAAAGATGTATTTTCGATTATTATGTAAAAAAAACAGACATTGAAAAATATTTGACATTCTTGTCAATATTTCCAAAACTATTTGAGATATCGATTTATTTTTGTCATGAATCGATTAAGAAAAAGTGTGTCTAAGTGAATGTTCATATTGGATTCCTTCAGTTGCATATTTTTGAGAAAGATAAAGGGTTAAAGTTGAAGTAATTTTTTTAAAACGACACTATATAAATATATAATAGCTACAGTTGTGGACTGGCAACGTTGTAATACAAAAAAATCCGATCAGGAACGTTGAGAATATCTTAAAAATACAGCAGCTTTTTCGCAATTATATATATATATATATATATATATATATATATATATATATAAAAAATAAAAATATAAAAAATATCAGTTGCTCAGAAAAAAATATTACAGACGAAAAGTTGAGGAAAACTCACTAAAATTGGTTTTCCGGAAAACTAAACATTTGATCCGGAAACTAATATGATTTTTGGATTTTACTAAACAAAATTCACATGTTTTGACGTATATAGAAGGGTATTTATTTACAGGGAGGCCAAATATATTATTAAATTTTTTTCATCCAGTAAATTGAAATGAAAAATTTTCTAATAGAAATTAAAAATTTGTATTGTTTAAGATTTTGTATACGAAAATATGTTCTTGTCCATTTTAAAGTAAAATGAATGACGAAAAGTTGATGTTGACATAAATATATTTAATAATATCTTGTATATAAACCATATTTGTTTTTCGACTCCCTCTTTTGGCTAAAAAAATTACTTATTTGGATATTTTGAAGTGTACAAGTTTAGAACCTCTGGAATAACAATTTTTGTAGACGTAAGATTTTGAATCGAAGAAATAGGAGTAATGAAAATAAGTAAAAGGAGTACAAATCCATTTTACAATAAAGGTGTTTGCTCAAATCGTATTATATATTTTTTTTAAATTTCAACACATGTATAAAACATATTTTTTTAGAGATAAATAAATAACAAGACTTGTACCTCTTTCGGCTCTATCGTAAAGATTCTAGACAAAATTTGATCATTATTTAGATAGTTTTCTAAAATTTAAAACGATCCGGATATTTCCGAAAAACTGAAGAAAGTTTTCAAAGAATAAAAACTATTTTTAAAACATTTCACTTAATTTTGAAACATCAAAAACTACCATTATCATATTTCTCATTTATAATTTAAAACAAGCCTTCTACTTATACAGGATGTCCCGCATGAGAAGCGACACACAATATTTGAAACCGTTGAACTTAAAAATACTACATTTGGTAAACAATTAATTATTTATTCTGGAGGATTTATTAGGAATGACATAACCTTGAAATTACACGGAAAATTTTTATCTCTCCGTTGATTTAGTAAATTTCATTTTTATCTCACGGATAATTTGATTCAAAAACTTTTTTTATTCTTAAAAAGTCACCATCTATCATGAAAATAAGTTGCTTTTAGTCTAGATCTAGGTTGGCACGAATTAGAGCGAGTTTACGAGCCTCTGCAGAGACGAGGGAGGCTTTTGAGGTAGCCTCACATAAATAATGTTCTCAGCTACTCTTTATCTAAAAAAATAATTATTCAGCTTATATAGGGTGTTCCGGAATGTAAAAAATTCGGTGAGTGAATAGATGATGTGAAAAAAAATTTGTGACGCAAAGAAAATTTATTTTCTTATTCGACCACTCCTTAGTTAGGTATATTTTCTAAATTATACATTCGAGAATTATTAATTTTTTATTACTCAAGTCCGAACCCATAGACACACAACATCAGCGCATAGATACATTAATAATAATTGAACTGAAGAGTCGGGAATCAAAAGGATTTTTTTCAAGGACTAATAGATTTTAGATAGAAAAGAAATGAAAACTTGTCTTTTTGAATGTTTGATATCCACCACAAAGTCGTGAATGTATAAAAAAAGGAAATTAGAGTTGTAAACATCTAATAAGCAACAAATTCTGCTTATTAGACAAAAGGCTCACAACCTTTATATACTAGATAGCTTCAAAAAGTTATATTTTAGACTTAAACTTCTCTTAAAGTAACGAGACGCCTTTGCAAGTGAATAGACAGCATCAAAAGGTTATATTTTAGACTTAACCCTCTCTTAAAGTAATGAGACGCATTTGCAAGTGAATAGACAGCTTCAAAAGGTTACATTTTAGACTTAACCTTCTCTTAAAGTAACGAAACGCATTTGCAAGTGAATAGACAGCTTCAAAAGGTTATATTTTAGACTTAACCTTCTCTTAAATTAACGAGATACCTTTGCAAGTGAATATACAGCTTCAAAAGGTTACATTTTAGACTTAACCTTCTCTTAAAGTAACGAGACGCATTTGCAAGTGAATAGACAGCATCAAAAGGTTATATTTTAGACTTAACCCTCTCTTAAAGTAATGAGACGCATTTGCAAGTGAATAGACAGCTTCAAAAGGTTACATTTTAGACTTAACCTTCTCTTAAAGTAACGAGACGCCTTTGCAAGTGAATAGACAGCTTCAAAAGGTTATATTTTAGACTTAACCTTCTCTTAAATTAACGAGATACCTTTGCAAGTGAATATACAGCTTCAAAAGGTTACATTTTAGACTTAACCCTCTCTTAAAGTAATGAGACGCATTTGCAAGTGAATAGACAGCTTCAAAAGGTTACATTTTAGACTTAACCTTCTCTTAAAGTAACGAGACGCCTTTGCAAGTGAATATACAGCTTCAAAAGGTTACATTTTAGACTTAACCCTCTCTTAAAGTAATGAGACGCATTTGCAAGTGAATAGACAGCTTCAAAAGGTTACATTTTAGACTTAACCTTCTCTTAAATTAACGAGATACCTTTGCAAGTGAATATACAGCTTCAAAAGGTTACATTTTAGACTTAACCCTCTCTTAAAGTAATGAGACGCATTTGCAAGTGAATAGACAGCTTCAAAAGGTTATATTTTAGACTTAACCTTCTCTTAAATTAACGAGATACCTTTGCAAGTGAATATACAGCTTCAAAAGGTTACATTTTAGACTTAACCCTCTCTTAAAGTAATGAGACGCATTTGCAAGTGAATAGACAGCTTCAAAAGGTTACATTTTAGACTTAACCTTCTCTTAAAGTAACGAGACGCCTTTGCAAGTGAATAGACAGCTTCAAAAGGTTATATTTTAGACTTAACCTTCTCTTAAATTAACGAGATACCTTTGCAAGTGAACATACAGTTTCAAAAGGTTACATTTTAGACTTAACCTTCTCTTAAATTAACGAGATACCTTTGCAAGTGAATATACAGCTTCAAAAGGTTAAATTTTAGACTTAACCTTCTCTTAAATTAACGAGATACCTTTGCAAGTGAATATATAGCTTCAAAAGGTTACATTTTAGACTTAACCTTCTCTTAAATTAACGAGATACCTTTGCAAGTGAATATACAGCTTCAAAAGGTTACATTTTAGACTTAACCTTCTCTTAAATTAACGAGATACCTTTGCAAGTGAATATACAGCTTCAAAAGGTTACATTTTAGACTTAACCTTCTCTTAAATTAACGAGATACCTTTGCAAGTGAATATACAGCTTCAAAAGGTTACATTTTAGACTTAACCTTCTCTTAAAGTAACGAGACGCATTTGCAAGTGAATAGACAGCTTCAAAAAGTTACATTTTAGACTTAAACTTCTCTTAAAGTAACGAGACGCCTTGGCAAGTGAATAGACAGCTTCAAAAAGTTACATTTTAGACTTAAACTTCTCTTAAAGTAACGAGACGCATTTGCAAGTGAATAGACAGCTTCAAAAGGTTACATTTTAGACTTAACCTTCTCTTAAAGTAACGAGACGCATTTGCAAGTGAATAGACAGCTTCAAAAGGTTATATTTTAGACTTAACCTTCTCTTAAATTAACGAGATACCTTTGCAAGTGAATATACAGCTTCAAAAGGTTACATTTTAGACTTAACCTTCTCTTAAATTAACGAGATACCTTTGCAAGTGAATATACAGCTTCAAAAGGTTACATTTTAGACTTAACCTTCTCTTAAAGTAACGAGACGCCTTGGCAAGTGAATAGACAGCTTCAAAAAGTTACATTTTAGACTTAAACTTCTCTTAAAGTAACGAGACGCATTTGCAAGTGAATATACAGCTTCAAAAGGTTACATTTTAGACTTAACCTTCTCTTAAAGTAACGAGACGCCTTGGCAAGTGAATAGACAGCTTCAAAAAGTTATATTTGAGACTTAAACTTCTCTTAAAGTAACGAGACGCCTTGGCAAGTGAATCGACAGCTTCAAAAGGTTACATTTTAGACTTAAACTTCTCTTAAAGTAACGAGACGCATTTGCAAGTGACTAGACAACTTCAAAAGGTTACATTTTAGACTTAACCTTCTCTTAAAGTGATGAGACGCCTTTGCAAGTGAATAGAAAATATATAATTATAAAAAACAAAGGGTGGTATTCAGAATATAATCTGAACATAGAATTTATCTCCCGTCTACCTGTTGATCCCAACAAAGGATAACGACAATAGTCCATGGTTTCAAATTAATTAAAATCTGTCCCCTACTCATCTTTCAATTAATTCTAAGCTAAAAACCAATATAAAACAACTCTCTCTTTTATTGTGTCCTTCATGAAAAAATCTGTTTCGGGGTAGGTCCAAGAAGAGACTGCCATCCATTAATAAACTGAGCCCTAGGTATCTTAATTAAATCAAAACAATATGGCTATGTGAGTCTGAAATTAATTTAGAATACGGTAGCGCCGGATAAGCTTCGATGCTGCACGCATTTAATACTAGATTTTTTCTATAGAAGTTATTTTGTGACTATTGGAGAATTTTCTATCCGAGCATTGTTCTCGCCGAGCTATCAGAAACTAGTTATTTCTAAATGGCAACATCTGCGGAAAATTTATTTTCTACTTTTTTCTTTATATTATATTCTTTATACAATACGTTTCATCCTGCTATTTTTTTCATTATTTTCTTTGTCTTTCGCTATGGTCTTTTTATACGACAAACATCGAAAATCATTATATGAAATAACAGATATCTTCATAATTCCATAAAATTGCTGACGATATTAAAAGAATACGGACAAATTGTGTAGCCAACCGTTCAGAACAAAGAAAATTGGAAGTCTATGTCCAGCAGTGGACGAGATAAGCCTGAATGTTGATGATGCTTGAAGAAACTTTAATAAAAAGCTTGCATGTTGCATTTTTGGCAGCTGCTTCAACCACTTTCATTCCCTTGGTAGCTGATTTCCAACCCTGGCGATTCCTAAAGAATTTTTGGCACCTGTTTAAGTCTTTTTGATTCCCTTGGTAGCTGATTTCCAGCCCTGGTATTTCCTAGAAAATTTTTGGCAGCTGATTTATAGTTCCGACTCCTTTCTAAATATCAACCCTTGTTGTTGTTCAGTTAGATTTTAATCAGAACTCCTTCGTAGCTACTCAATAACGACCTATGGCGATGCAACTATAAGTAATCACGTGATATTTTGCATTTACAAGAGATCTCATATAAAACCAACTGGCGCGGTATATGACATTACATATTATTCTATGACCTTCTATATGTATTGTAGTTACTTCTCGGTACGAATTAAAATCCAATGCATTAAATAAATTATAGACTTAGACGTAAATAGTAGGATCCAAAAAACATGAGCACGATTGTTGCAAAATTAAACACTAAAGTGTACTAACTCTAATATATTTCCGAGCTTTCGGTTACTTACAACATTTAATTCATCGATTTGATAAAGCAATATTCAAATAGACTCTTAATAGAAATATTAAAATTTTGTAATAAGAATCTACCAGGTGAGTTTACTTAACGTATTTGAAATTAGAAAAGCATTTTTTGTAAATTTGTTTTTTCTATATAATCTATGTAGTAAAGTGAATATTAATGAGTGAGACGGAACGCTAATTAATAATTTCTGGATGAGAAAATATTCGGTGCCTTGATAATGAATATCCAGGAGTGTACGAAAGACAAAAAACAACAAGCAGTAAATTCAACTTACACTATACGATGTCTAGAGACACCAAAAAAATTCTAATTTGACAAAATATCGAAGCTCATCGACTATTCGATAAATCGGTTGAATTTTCGATTGAGTATTTTTTCAAAAGAGAACGTTTCCACGATACCGAGGTTACAAACTGAGAGATCAAAGCAAAAAGTAATCAGAATGTTCTCTGAATTGCATACCTTTCGGCATAAATGAGTGCCTCGTGTGATCATTACATGTGTGTGAACGCGTGGTGTTTGACTGAGGCTGGAGATTGGTATGTTTCACTGGAAAGAAATGGATTAAACTGTGATTTTCAATTTTTGTTTTTCATTAAAGCAGAAGAGATTCCAATGGAAACAGTAAGGGTACAACAAAACCACGCGCAATATGGAAACAAGCAACAACAAGAGAAAAAATTGATAAAAATTGGAAAGAAAAATTGAAACGCATAGGAAGTTTGATGTTAGAGTTACTGGAGTCGTTACTGCATTGGTTCGTACGACATCGTTCGATTATTTTGGATATTTTAAGCTATGTTTACACGTTTGTCAAGCCACGAGAGCTGCCCACAAGTACAAGCATGTAAGTATGGTGTATATTTTGGATTACGTGATTTGTAATTCTACGACTAATTTATATGGTTAAACGTAATAATTTTGTTTATAATTTGTAATAGCCAATACAACTTCAACGTTCACATCCGTCATGTTTGCCTACACAGTTTGCCTGACCAGAAGACACTAGAGTGTGCGCAATAGTGTAGATACAAGGATGATTCCAGAAGTACCTGGTACAACAAAGAAAACACAAACATTTTTGAAAGAAAGAAAGAAATATATCTTTTTAACTCCATACATTTTCCCCAGCGATGTTCAATACTCATTTTATAATAAGATTCGTTAAGCTTTTCCTAAAAATAGCTACTATGCGACATCACCTTTTTATTGTTGAAGAATCTTTAATCGAGGACTCTAAATATGGTTTTCTAATACAATGGTTTTTTTGCAAGCAACTACCACCATCTCTAGATCAGACCAGATACTTCTGGGACCATCCTATTAGTAGCATCTAAGAATGTTATAAACAAAATAACAGATTCTACTCTATTTTGGAAGTGGGATAAGTCCTAAAGAAAATAGCATCTTCATACTTAAAATATTCTCTTGGCAATATGAGGGTACTTAAGGTTCCACCTGGGTATATTACTTGTGGACTCAACCATTAATTAAAAAATCCTTTTATATGCAAATTGGCAGTCGATAGCGGAATAATACAGCAGGAATCAAGATTCAATTACTTGGGAGTGAATATGTCTAGTGAAAGAAACCTCACAGAGGAAGCACGAATACAAGCGATGAAAGCATCGAAAGTCAGCGGCTGTCTGAGAGATATAGTGTGGAGAAACAAAGCGATGAGGTCACAGAGTAAGACCAGAATCTATAAAACGTGTGTGACACCTCAGAAACCAGAGCCGAGACATCAACAACAAAAAGAATAATGAGAACCACAGAGATGAAAATACTGCGAACCATCAAGGGAATCACATTCAGGGACCGAATAAGGAGTGATGGCATAAGAGAAGAATTGCGCGTACAGGATGTGGTGAGATGGATCAGGGCACGAAAAAGATTCACGTAGAAAGAATGCTAGAAAACAGATGGGCAAAGTGGGCTAAAACTCAGAGACCGAACACACGCAGACCCCCAAAGAGGTGGTACGAGAGCTGGAGTTCAGCTTTTCAGAAAGATCCAAGAAGAGTGCCAAACGTACAGGATTGAACAGTACCTGGTCCTATTGAAAGAGGAAGGAGAAGAGAAGAAGAATACATAAGGTTCAATTGATTATATTTTGGTGCATTTTCAATAAAAATCTGCTGTAATGAAATGTTCATCAAGTTGATAGTGTCAATATTCCATGTTGAAAATCACGTTTTTAAAAAGACAAACTGTAGAAGTTAATAGATATAATATAGATAATAAAGATATATAATAAAGATATATAATAGATATAATAAAGAGGAAACACTATTAAATCCAGTGGTAGCTTTGGATGTTGATGTTTAACTTCTCGTAATGTAAGATTCACTTGATTATATTTTGGTGTACTTTTAATAAAAATCTGCTGAAATAAAGTGTTAATTAAATTCATGGTGTCAATATTCCATGCTGAAAATCACTCTTTTCATAGAGGAAAACGTAGATATTCCCAAGTTGCAGAAGCGTTTTTAAAACGAAAAACTTTAGAGGTTTAGAGATATAATAAAAAGATTTTTAATGAAAGAGGAAACACTATTAAATCCAGTGGTAGCTTTGGATGTTGATGTTTAACTTCTCGTAATGTAAGATTCACTTGATTATATTTTGGTGTACTTTTAATAAAAATCTGCTGAAATAAAGTGTTAATTAAATTCATGGTGTCAATATTCCATGCTGAAAATCACTCTTTTCATAGAGGAAAACGTAGATATTCCCAAGTTGCAGAAGCGTTTTTAAAACGAAAAACTTTAGAGGTTTAGAGATATAATAAAAAGATTTTTAATGAAAGAGGAAACACTATTAAATCCAGTGGTAACTTTCGATGTTGATGTTTAACTTCTTGTAATGTAAGGTTCATTTTATTATATTTTAGTGCACTTTCAATAAAAATCTGCTTTAATAAAGTGTTAATTAAGTTTCTGGTGTCAATATTCCATGCTGAAAATCACTCTTTTCATAGAGGAGATATTACCAAGTTCTACAAGCATTTTTAAAAAGAAAAACTGTAGAGGTTTATACTCCAGTGGTACCTATGGATATTGGACTTGAACATCTGTCGTTTGCCTTCTTCTTCTTCTTCAACATATTGTAGGCTTTAGGCCCGTAGTTTCCAACTTGTCATCCTTGAGATGTTGATGTCCATGAATCCATCCATCTTTTTGGAGGTCGTCGACGTGTCCCTGGTTCACCGTCTCGTGCGATCTTTGCTAATATTTCTCTGGTCATCCTATCCAAGTGTTCCTTCCAAGCTCGTGTCTTATGTCTTTCTGTCTCTTAGTATCTGTATCTGCATATGTTTCTGAGTATTTTCATTTCTGTTGTTCGAATGATGTTTTTAGTTCTTTTGTTGTCCGCTCTAGTTTCTATATCATATGTCAATATGGGTCTTACCCAGGTTTAGGTTTTGTATATTTTAACTTTTGCCCGTTTGTTCATACTGATATTATTCCAAATATTGTCCCAGAGTGGGCCTGATATTTGGTAGATTATTTTTATTGCGCCCGTTGTAAGTGAACATCCTCTGTGGTTTTCAATGTTTTGGAAAGTCTTTCCTCGGTAGCTGATTCCACCTGATTGCACTTCTCCAACTGAAGGAATCTTTATGGGCGTCTGCAGACGAATTCGATGTTTATGAACCACGTCCGTCTAATAAGTAGATCTTGCAAATACTGCTCTAGTTGGACTTAAGTCGAGACAGTTCAGATGAGTATCTACCGTGGTAGTATCGATTGAACAGAGTCATATCAGACGTTTATTCTGTGCTCTAAGCTATCTGGTTAGCTTTGAATTAGCTATACGTGGAATGAAACGAATTTCCGTATTTAACCGAGTTTTTTTTGGTGTGCGTATTGATTCTTTAAATAAATTAGTATTATGCAAAAAACATTCCGTATCAAAACATCGACGAATCTCAACTCTCGTAGCATTTTTACTTATACGGAAAATAATAAGCAAATCTTGAGAGCTCTTCTTCTTTTTTAGACGTATTTGTTCCGGTGCTTTGAGACCATCATTTCGCGGATGAACGATATTTCCGTATATATTCCTTCGTCGTATAAGTCCAGAATATTCTAATGTTTAGCTTCTTTACAAGCATAAAATATGTCGAGAAAAGAAAAATATTATTGACGTCGCGTATGTTTGCAGAAACGATTTGACGTTGAATTTCTTTTCGGAGATTTCCAGAGCGTTTCCAATAGCAAACAACGATTCGAACAACGGGTAATTCTTCCAAAGACCAATAGATGATCTTGTTATATAAGAAATTGTGATTCTTACTCAACAGGTGATTGTTGATTAGATAAGAGCTATTTTAGCTTGTTGTAAAAGATAAATATAGAATTTACAAATGGTGTTCATAAAGACGCCATCTTTTACATACATTTTAATGACCTAAAACATTCGTAGGTATAAATGTTCGGTCGTGAAAGTTTATCAATAGCTTTTATGACATTTTGCATCATAAGCATTCTCGGCTATGCGCCCTAACGAGTAGCTACGTCATATAGTACAAACACATAAAAGAGAACAATGATTCATTTGGTTTATAGACGATTTCCAATGGACGGATCATCTAAATAAATATACTCGGTGCACAAAAACGAATTAACATTTTAAATCTTGAATTTTGCATTTCAAAAATATAGTTATGTATCTTAAGCATGGGATTTTGTTGAGCATTATACATAGAAAACATGATAAATGATTTAGCGTCTATAAGTTTAGTATATTTTAGACTAAATAGATCCTCTTGGTTTCTTTTTTTTTCCCCATCGAAGACCATTCAAATATCACCCATCAGTTCAAAAATCATATAAGGGAAATCACGTCAGTCCCACAGTCCAAAGCATTTTCCAAATTGACTTATA
Source organism: Diorhabda carinulata (assembly GCF_026250575.1). Lineage (NCBI taxonomy): Eukaryota > Metazoa > Arthropoda > Insecta > Coleoptera > Chrysomelidae > Diorhabda > Diorhabda carinulata. The sequence goes on from NC_079469.1 coordinate 3,040,709, forward strand.
ACTAAGTTTCTTCCTCTTCCACATAGAATCTCTATAAGGCTTTTGCGCCCGTTTTTGGATTAATACATTGGCCTTATGGTTACGTTTTATCCTGAATCTACCAAATACGAAATTGAAACCTAACCTAATTATCCTTTATATAAGTTAGTATGTTATCAAAGTCACTTCCATGTTACCTTTGAGTAAATAACTTAGTTTATTTCCATGTACCGTTTAATAAGAAGTTTTCCTGGCCAAAAGGAAACGTAGCGATTTGTGAGCATTTGGTATCTATCACGGAACATATAAACTCCGGAGCAATCGCATTGGTCATGTCGAAGACTTTTGACAGGGTTTGTTATAACTATTTTCTAAATACATTAAAGCTGGCTTAGTTACTTTCACAAATACCGATTCATCCAGGTTGCTATCGATGGTCACACCTCAGAAGGGTTTCGGGTCAACGCTGGTTGTCCCAAGGCCATATCAAACAAGTGTCGTGGTTCAAATCAGATACTGCAATTTTAATTTGATTGAGTTATATACAGCAAAGATCTAGGCTGCTATGTTTACAAAAAAAACTAGCACTGCAGTACAGGATTTGATCCTGTCTGGATATAAAATAGCACCGTCACTGCAAATTCGCTTGTTGAAGGTGTTGAAGTTCCAATCATGTCCTGGCATAGTACGTGACTGATTTAGCCAAAAAATATCCTTTACAAGGTTCAGATTTGGCCAATATTGCTCGCAGATATGGAACTTGGCTCCTAAGCATACCCTGAAGATGTTAGACTCAATACAGAAGAGTGTAGTTCGACTTATAGGTGATCCAAGAGTTGAGAACGAACTTGGACGGCTGAGAGCATGACTCTGTTTCACTGATACTACCACGGCAATGCCCTTTCGAGTTGTTGCTTCTTGTTGACACCCAATTTATCGGGTCCCATTTCTTTGGAGAAGTGCTAGCCTGTGGAATCAGCTACCAAGGCAGATGTTCAAGATCAATATCGAAAGACATCTCCACACCATCTTGTGCTTGGTTTTTACATAAAAAAAGTGTTTTCCTTGAGTGTTTGTATAGTAGATTCCCTTTCCCAATTTTTTCTTTTTGCTTCAACAAAATTGATTGATGATTAATTAAAGATACTTGAAAATGTAGATGCAGCGTTTTAACTCTAGCTTTGCGACACTTCCATTTCCTTCTACGTTATGCTGTAATTGACTGACTATGGGAATTAAGATTTATCTTACATCAATCTAACACGCTAGGGCATTTATGTTGATTTTTATGGTGAAAATGTCAAAAAATGTGCCTGGTTTCTTTTGACTTTGGCCACCGTGTGTGGTTTGTATAACAGCATATGCGGAAGTCTTCATTGAACTACTTGAAAAACAAATGTTTGTTGAGCTTTTGATGTTATTTTCAACTAAAGTGAATTATTTTACGACGGAATAACCGTACAACTTTGTAGATAAAATGTTTGCTATAAGTTTTTGTATATAAGGACGATAGAAAGTTTAATTTGTGTTTTGTAAACAATTTTACTTAGTCTTTTAACGTATTTATACAATTCAAAATAACTATTTAAGTTTATTAAACTGGTAACTTCATGAATTCAAATAGACAAAAGGATTTTTTCATGCTAGAATTCATGTTTCATCACTAGTGTATTTTTCATTCTATTCCTTTAATAATTCTTGAAATAGACATCTGTTAGCTGCCAAAATTGCGCATTCCAACTCTAAGTTTCAGATTGATAACGAATAGATAAAGAAATCTAAATTCTTTCACAATATTTCCAAAAAAAATTCAAATTTTTTGCATTTAGTTTCAAATATTTCATAGCAATGTTAGTCAAAATTTGAATTTTGTACCATTAAAAGTTGAATATATGTCTTAATAACACATTCTTAGTTACGATTTCGACGCTTCGATTGCAATAATTTGATTATAACAAATTTTCCCATTTGATTATCGTTTAATTTAATTGAATAGCTTTAAAAAGATAATGTAAAACTAGTAGGTTTTTTTTCAAACGAATACTTATGATCCTTAATTCTTTTCCAATAGATTTACTCGTTTGTCTTATATAGATTATTCTTAATAAACAAAATAAAGCGAAAATAATTACTTTTAATAATTTATTTTGTGGTAAAATTCCATTTTTATTATTTCAAAGACCTTGAGCGCCATTTTTGTCTTTCAAATTAGTTAAACAAACCTAATAGTTATCGTATGCGTGATAATATAAAAAAATAATTCATGTATATACGTTAATGTCTATCTATAAATATTAGTTAGATATTCGGTGTCATCTGTTTGTGTATCTTTTTAAAACAAATTTTACGATAAAAAAATTGGGAGAAGCATTAAAATTTAATCGGAATCATCGATTTGTTAATAAAACAATCAATGACGAAAAACAGGTCGACCATAAATAAAAAAAATCCTTTTCAATTCTATGCTGTAAGTTCTTTTCGTTTCTTTCAGTTGTTTTGTGCTATATTTTTCTCTTTTCTTCAATTTTTTGTATTGGTTTTTCTTGCCATATGAAAAACAATGTAAACAAATTGCAGCTATGATGAAAAAACATTTCAGATTTCGCCAAATTTTAGACTTCCATTATAACCGTATAAGACCGCCTTGACGGTCCATGTCGTGGACGAGTACGTAACAATATGAATTTGTTTATTCAATTATAGATACTTATAACCTCGAAAAGTATGTTCTATTAAACATGCATACGTTTATTATTGTCTATAAGTATTACTGAGTAGTTTAACATTTTCCAGTTCTTACATTTAATCTACTTATTTCTGTTTCACTGCATTCCTCTTCATTTTTCTTTCTAGCTTCTTTTATTTTGTTTTTCGTTGTCAAATATATTTTCTTGTTTTGTTTTTTTTTAACGTATACCCTCCCAAGGTGAAATATTTTATAAATTTTTCATTTTTCATTCCATTTTTAAAGTAATTTGTCATTTTTATGAGTTGGAACGTTGGATATTTTCATTTAATTAGGAAATACAGAACCAATTACCATATACCACGTAAACGTTGTTTTTTCCCATTGTGTAGTTTCTTTTTTTGTTCCCTCGTCTCCATAAAAAACGAATCAAGTTGCTGTTTCAAGTTGTTCTTCTTTTGTGAGAAAGACGCATCGTCTTGGCGGTAAAATTCTCATTCGAATGAATTTCCACGAATTTCCACTCTACCCACAATGGAGACATAATTATATACAAATTAATGACGCCGGCGAAAATATAAGGGCTTAAGAATAGGGATTCAGTAAAATTGGATTAATAATGGACCACAAATTGAAATTTCCGCGATCCCGCATACTTTCTATTACGATTGCCCGGTTGGTTTGCCATGAAAACTCTAGAGACAAGAAGAGGCATTTTGTTTTATAATAATAATTGAGGCTTTTTTTACAAAGAAATGTAATAATTGAGAAAATTGTCATCGAATATCTATCGACTTGATCGAATATATTAACAACAGACACTTGAATATGAATAAGATAATATACTTACAAATTACAACATGAAAATTCAAGAATTTTGTAGCAATAATACGTCGAAACTCATAGAAGGAGTTTCGACGAAAGCAAACCAGAAGATAATAGTGAAACGAGACGAATCCCTGCTGATCAGGAAGAGGATCTTTGAGGATGGGATTTAGTTTGCTTTGTCCTCCAACCAATATTATTTCACCAAGAACTTTTCAAATGACGACGGCGCGAGCTAGTAGACATTGCAGACATTTCAAAAAGTCCGGTACATCGCATATTAACTGAAAATTTGGATATGAGAAAGCTGTGCGCAATATGGTTGCCGCGTTTGCTCACAATGAAACAAAAAGATGTCGTCGTGAAGATGTTTACATCGATGGATGAAACGTGGGTCTATCACAACACCCGAAATAAAAGAACGATCGAAACAATGGATTGAAAAGGAAGAACCGGCTCCAAACAAGGAAAAAACCGTTCCATCTGCAGGTAAGATTTTTTGGGATGCGCGCGGGATAATTTTTATTGACCTTCGAGTATAATGTAACGTTTCAGCGAAGAAATCAAGCAAAATCGGCTGCATTTGTGTAGAAAGAAAGCCTTGTTTCATCAAGACAATGCAACATCCGTTATTGCATCGGCCAAAATTAATTAATCAAAGTTCGAATTGCTACCTCATATACCCTATTTTCCAGATTTAGTCCCCTCGGATTATTTTCTGTTGAATAGATGAGGTGAAGTCATACTCGATGTTCAGGAAAATTGAAGAGCAAGAATTATAGTAAAACAAGTAATTTAAGAAATATTTTTTGGTGAAACTTCGCACGGAGTAGTTTATCTGGAAATATTGCCCAATCTCGATGTTGTATTTCATTGCAGATGAATAGTTAGACTTATTAAATGGCGTTTAACTCTTTTTAGATCTCAATAATTAGAACTTATTTTTATAGGGGTAGTTAAAAAGAAAAACGTTTGATACTTTTACTTTTATCGGATGTAATCATTGAAGTGAATCTCAAGTTTTGCTTTCCGTGAGACACTCGGTATCCTTGAAACGTGGTATTTGGTCAAGAGCAACGGTAATCGAATACCATAAAGTGGACATAGACGTAGACCGTAGATTTTGAACGTTACCTTCTTCAATACCATCGATATTAACAACTAAATAAAACGCGTTTGAGTATTTCACATCTTAGGAAAAAAATACTTCAAACGATATATCGAGTGTTTTTAATAAATGATTAATAATAAAACACCAACAATTTCAGGTAAACTTAATTGAAAATCAAAAATTAACCTCTCCGGAGTCTTCTTAAATAATAATAATCATCATTAACGATTTGGGTCTTACGAAGATATATTCAGCTTAGTTCTAAAAAGGGAATCATAGATATATCAATCATCATGTATATTCCAGCTCTATGAATGTTTATATAAGAAATTCAGTTAATTGTGTTCGGCTCCAAACAAAGTAAAGGCCGTTCCATCTGCAGGAAAGGTCATGGCGTTGGTTTTTTGGGATGCGCGTGGGATAATGGCCAAAATCACTGAATTAAAGTTTAAATTGCTACCTCATGCACCCTATTCGCCAGATTTAGCTCCGTCGGATTATATTCAGGTCCCAGACTTGACAAAATTGCTCGGTGGTCAAAGATAGTTTCTGATATATTGACCACCTTCAGTTATTTGTTTAGATTTATCTTTTTGTGGTTCTGATGAATAAATTCGTAACTACGCTTATGAATCGAGACTCCGTCTGTTAACCAGAAAGGTCTTTAACCTTATACGTCTTCGTGTTGAAGAAAGAAACATATATAAATATAAAAAAAAAAGAAGTAATAACTGACCACTAAAAAAATGTGGGAAAGTGTTCCACAAATCTAAATACCATGAATATTATTAAGCCATTCATATAATTGGTTAAAATATAGGGTGTTAATTTCTACTTTTCAACAAAAGCAACTTAGTACGTGTAGAATTTAAGAAAACGAGATTTAAAGACAGGTTACGTGAAGAACATTAAAATTCCATTGGCACGTTCAACAACTACCTGTTAAGAAGGTTACATAACATTCAGTTTCCATTTTCGGTAACCTTGATCTACCACAATGTCAACTAGAATTGATAAAAGAAACTAAACCTTATAAAGCAAATGTGAATTACATTAATTCAAATAATAAGTGTGGAAAAAACGATTGGAGTAACTTTATATAAATAAATTTTCATCTTTTGTGGTAAATTTGAATATCTTTGAGTTCGTATTTGACAATAATGAAGCAATGACTTAATTTGAGCAACATTTTTCTAAAATCTCTCATAGGTTTAGACGCAGTTTTATTTACACGAGGATATATTCAACCAGACCTCCACAGCTTTTATTACCTCCTCGTTGGAAGAAAATTTACGACCTTTTAAACTTTTTTTCAGTTGAGGAAAGAGATGATAGTCGGACGGAGCCAAATCTGGTGAATTCTAGTAGTTCGAACCCTAAATCATGAGATTTGTGTGCAGGGGCGTTGTCCTGCAAAAACACCTTTGGATAGCTTTCCGCATCTTTTCTCTTTAATTTTTTTCCCGAAGAGTGGCCGAATGGTAGTTTTCAGTTATTGTTCTACCCTTATACAAAAAATCATGATTACTCCATGGCAATCAATGTCAAAAAACTGATTCAAGAACTTTTCCAGCAGATTTTTGGACACGAAACTTCTTAGGTGTTGGAGAACCAGAGTGTCGCCATTCCATCGATTGTTGCTTTGTTTCTGGATCGTAGAAATGTAATCAAGTCTCATCCATAGTAACAATTCGGTTTAAGAAGTCTACAACGTTTTCAAATCGAGCACAGATCGAACAGCACGCTCTTGGTCAACATTCAAACATTTGTTTGGGATCCATTTTGCAGCAATTTTTCCCATGTCCAAATTGACGTGAACTATATGATGAACGCGTTCGTATAAAATATTAAATGCATCAGATATTAGTTTTAGTATAATTCGACGGTCTGATAGAATCATGTCATGAACTGTATCGATATTTTCGGGGACTGACACAGTAACTGGCCTTTCCGATCTCTTTTGAAGCTGGCAGTGCAATTTTTCACGGTCGCATACGAAGGACATTCATCACCAAGGGTATTAAGCATATCTTCGGAAATCTGCTTACCTCTTGACCCTTTTAAATACAGGTACTTGATGATGGCTCGATCTCCGTAAAGAAGCAGAAAACGTCGTGGGGAAATAAATCACTTGAACATTCAAAAACCACATTGACTAACTAGTGGCCAAGATAGAGAAAACAAATGGATATCTGAGAGATAATCAGAATAAGCTAAAGAATAATCTCATCGTCATGTAGACATCTACAATTTAGAGATACACAATCTAAATTCATCTTGAAATAACCAGTGAACATGATAACATCATTCTAGTATATTTAGTTGGAGTTGGACCAGGAGATTATAAACAACTTCACCAAGAAAACATGAATAATAAACAACTTAAAATACTTTGCTACGCGGATGATGCCGTACTGTTCGCTGAATTCGAGGTCGACCTCCAGAGACTAGTACACATCTTCAACACAGTAGGTGAATAGTACAATATGAATTTAGATATTTAGGAATAGACATAACGAGTTATGGAGATGTCTAGAATGAGATGCGACACCAGGTCGTCAAAACAAATAAAGTAGCAGGATGCCTCAACAACAATAAACATCTTACAAAAGAAGCCAAAAGCAGAATATATAAGACCTGATACAACTAAGACAAAAATACTGCTAGAGACTGAAAGTACTCAGGAAAATAGCAGGGAAAACACTTTTAGACAGAGAAAGAAGCTAAAATATAAGAAATATGTGCAAGGTAAAAAAAAACTGACTGGGTACTTGAACGAAAACAAGAATGGAATAGTCACATTAGCAGAATGATAAGGTAAAGACTAGTACGTATCGCAAGACAGAAGAAGTATTGGTCGAGCAAGAAAGAGATGGTGTGACAATCTGGATCCAGGAGGCTGAAACTGAAGAAGAAACAGGTTTGTTTTAAATCTACCACACAAGAAGAAAGAAGAAGATAAACAACTTCCCTAGGAAGAACATTAAACCAAGATTTCAACAACAAGTAGTAAATAGCCAAGAATTAGAAGGTCCTGTTGACTATTTCATATATTGCCTAAACGTAAAACGAAAGCTGATATTGCTTGAACGAGAAAAATTGTAGCATCAACCTCGAAAGCTGTTGCTTTCCAAAATGTTGTAGCTAGAGTATTTATCAATCATATATATGTTATATTAAGACTTTTTGGCGTAATTTGCTATAATCAAGGAAGTAAGAACCTTGAAATAAAAATATTCAATAATTCGCGCGAGAATTTTCGGTCAGTTTAAACGGTAGTCGGAGAATAAATCGGGCCTGGCGGGCCTTTTAGTTGGGATCTTTTTAATAAGCATTCAGTTATTTACATCGAACCGGGGAGTCCATTATTTACTTTTAATAGGAACGGAGACCCTTTATTACCAAGAATAAATCCAATTTTCGACCGTTAAATTTCGCGAGACCAATCAAAATTGCAATAGACGTAAATTATTATTTTATTGGAATTCGGCGTGGATTTAATCTGAAGTGTGCCTTATTATAGAAGATTCGGTAATTTTTTTTTTCAAAAATGTCTTATAAAACTTTACAAAATAATGTACAGGGTGATAATAGTAGCAGAAATTATTATATTTGAAGTTAATTGATTATTTTAATGATTTATATCCTAACCGAATTCCCCTAACAAGATCTACTGTCAGTAAATTAGTGAAAAAGTTTAACGAACCTGGTTCAGTGAAAGATTTATACAAATCAGTGCGCAGAAAAACTGCATCAACTGAAAACAAACCTTTAGATGTCTGTGTCCTGTTAGAAGACGATCTATACTAGACAAATATCCAGGAAACTTGATATTTCGCAAACATCCGTAATGGAAATTTTAAAGTTGTCAGATGACGATTTTTATAGACGTGAAGAGTTTGCAGATATAATGATATAAAAATTTTACAATCAAAACGATCCAAATTGTTTAAATAATGTTATGGTTTGCAATGAGGCCATTGGAAACGTAAATAGGCATAATTGTAGATACTGGTCACGTAACAATCCTCGTAGGATGCATGAATCCTTCACCCAATATCCCGAAAAACTGAATGTATGGACTGGAATAATAGGCTACAAAATAATTGATTCATTTTTCATTGGGGGTAACTTAAATGGTCCGACGTATTTAGATTTATTGGAAAATAGTATTATACCTGAGATGGATGTGGTAAAATTGAAAAAAACAGTTACTTCGAGGGATGACAGAAGTACTACAACATTTTTTCAACAGAACTATTTGTTTGTTTGCGAGATAATTTTCATTGACTATCTTGAAAAAGGAAAAACCACCAGCTCACACATCCATTATTGCAATGGCCAAAATTGATTAATTAAAGTATGAATTGCTACTTCATGCACCCTATTCGCCAGATCTAGCTCCCTCGAATTATTTTTTGTTGTCAGAATGGAAAAAATCGGTGGGTGGTCAAAGATTTTCCATGCAGCTTGATAATTCTTATTCTAAAAAGTGTATTAAAGTAGAAAGAGATTGAGTTGAAAAACTTTTGTGTTTTCTTTGTTGGACCATGTTGAAGTTTTGGTCGAGTTTCATCAGATAAGATCTGGTCGTGTCATCATTTCAAAAAGATTTATCAAATGATGAGTATTTCGTAATTTTATGATGTAAGATGCACTCTGTACAAAATACGTAATTAATATCTGAAATTAATAAACAAACAACTTGGTTTTGTTTAATTACAAGTTTAAAGTAATAAGAGTACATCTGTCTTTCCTCGAACAAGTCGTAAAATATCAATAATTCCTAAAAATATCGTTTCCTTGATATATTTCTGGCATAATATGAAACCCAAACCAAAATCGTAAAGTCGCTTATTATCAATAGTTAACTCATACGAGCTGTTTGTAAATCAATAAAATTAAGAACAGAAAGAGCTTGAACCATTCATTGGAAACTGTTTTATGTTGGACGCGTAGGCGATTGTGAAATATACGTAAATCATTTTGTTATTTCGTTTCCGGATTTAATTTTAATACCAGAAAATATTGTATCTGTTGAAATTTACCACATCAAAAAGACATTTTATAGGCTTAGTTTCGTAATAGTAGATCTACGAGAGTTTTCTCGAAGTTAAAAAACTAGTTATTCAACTTTTGATACTTTCTTTTCAAGAAAATTGTTTTTTCAATAATTTCACATCCATCAAACATCAGGGATCGATTTTTCATTCGATTAATGCCAGTAGATGAAGTGAGAGGGGTTTCGGACGTCATCTACGTATCCTTTTTTTTTCACATGATCAACTCGACCTCCACGCAACGCCCATACTTGGTAACAATTACAAAAAGTCTTGAAATCTCTTCAACCTATGTATGTAAGTGTGGATTTGGGGTCTCGTATACACCTCGACGTCTCCTTTTCTTGCTGCTAGAAAGTTTAGAATGTGGGATGGCTCTAATTGCCAAAGATCTTCGTCTTCTATTTCATATGCAGCGTCTTCTTCAGGTGTTTGTTTAAGCGACAGAATTTCTGTTAGGTTGATTCATTCAGCAGATCTTTTCTGGTTATAGTTTCCCAGAAAAATACCAGCCCCTGTAGGTTGTCCCAAAATTTGGTCCAATCTACCTTCTTTTCCAGTACTTTTTCCATTGTTCTGTAGCTGATACCACGGAAGAGTTCGGGAATACATTGTAAGGTAATTTTATTTTCCTAGGTAATTCTAGGTAAGCTTAGAGTTCTAATGGCTACCTGGCTATCGGATAGCGATAGTTCTTTTCTAGATTGAACTGAACATATTTTTCAATTGCATAAAATTCTGCTTGAACAATGCTTGGTGCGCTGACCAGGCTTCAACCATCTATAGAGGCCATCCAAGAATTATTTTGTCTAGACTTTAGAAACAAATTTATCGATGATATTATTTCTTTTTTAGAATTACCGTAATTCGACAACTAAGATCATTAACAAACTGTTTGCATTACATAAATTAATAATTTATATTTCATTATATAGATTAACTAATACTATTTAAACTTTTTTGGGAGCTGGTGGTTACTGCGTTTGTTGTATCAAAAGCGGCCAAATATCTGCGAGGCATTCTACGTACAACAACTATATCTCCACCTTTCACAAGAAGAAGGTCTTTGAAGTCGATGGACCGTTGAATTTCATGTAGCTTAGTGCTGCAACTGGCCCAGTGATTTGCCCATTCACCGTGGAGGTAAGCCGTCGAAGCTTCTTCATTTCCATACATTCCAGTTTGAATAGTATCTAGATTAAAGTGATACCAGAGCTTGCGAGACGATCAGAGGCTATAGCTGATTGTTTGTCGTCAGGTGGTAAGGAAAATCAAAACTTGGAGGATTGCATATGATTCTCCTATGTTATTTTTCCAACGAAGACAGGATGCGATAGGATTGGGGTCTGTTTCCGATAAGATATTGGTTATGAGAGTTTATAGAATTGCTGGGAGTGATTGGAGGCCAAAATTACTGGTATGAGATGATAAATCGGATTATCAGGTTGTGCTGAAACTTTTGCACAGTATGACATGAGAATTAATTGTCAATAAATTTATTGAAAGTACGTAGAAGCTGTTATTGATGTTAAAAAAAAAGATAATATTCGTAATTAAGTTTAATAACAAATAACCCAGTAGTAGATCTTCATAATTTCATTTTTTTACACCTCAAAAACTCTTCGACAATCATTTTGAATGGCATCCGAGTAGATCGAATCACTAGGAATAGTTTAGTGTCACTTTTATGTCTACTTTATGTACTAAATGTTGTAAAACGGCATTTTTTTGAAGATTAAACGTATTTTTTAGGTCCGGAAACTTTTCCAAAGTCACAAAATGAACGAGTTCCTGTTCCATTTACCAACCAATCGAAAAGGATTCAAAAGTAGCGACAGTTAACCGGAAGATGCTCGAAAATATATTTCCGGTCCAGACGGACTTGTTGTTTGAATTCGTTTTGATGTATTCTTATAATTTATAATCGAAATTAATTGTTAATACTCAAATAAATAAGACTAAAAAAGATTATGAGCGTGAAATAATATGAGATACCCAATTTTTTATATGTCTGCTGCGATGATTGTTTTCCATGAAAGCAACTGAAAAATATTATAAAAGTTCCGGCTGAATATTTACTGTTTAGGCTGCGAAACTTCAACTTATTCAAACAAACTGAAGATCTAGCATTGATCCAAGATGGTTTGAGTGATAGATTGAAGAAATGTTAACCTATTGGTGAGATAAAATTGTCCAATTTGTAAACAAATTCAAGGAAATTAGATTAACAGCAGCATCGATGATTTTTTTCAGTTTGAGTCCCATGTTCTTTTTATAATCTTAAAAGTTTGCAATATCTAGTTAAAGGAGGTAAGCCATTTTCCAGAATTATTCATTTCGATCAATATTTTGAGCTTGAGAGGGATTATTGACGTCCTAAATAAATTCGTTAACATATAGCTTTTCTTAGGGCTTAGTTTGGTAGAAAATTCTGGTTCTGCTTCTTTGAGAAGCGATCGTTTAACCTTCTGATCACCTCGTGCTGAAATTCTGTCAGTTTGGCCTCGAGAACTATAGCTAAAGCCTTATCGGCTCACAAAGCTTCGGGTTTATCGTGGTCTTCATGATTTTCAACTGCATCATGGACACTTTGAAATCGATCAGCCTCAACAAACAATCATTTTATAGTCGGAAATGATCGCTAGTAACCTCAAATTAGTTTATCTGAGTGCGGGATAGGTGAATTTATGACCCACGATATAAATTCTAGTCAAATTATTATCAATTTCATATTTATAAAACTTTTTTTCTCGTATTAATGGGTATATAATCTATTTTATGAATATAGTGATGTTTGTCCTATATAGGAGATATTAAAATCATCACAAACTACTTCATATTTTATTTTATTTTTCGGAATTCTCAATTTTGGTATATTGAAATAGTGGAAACACATAAATTTTATATGAATTTATATCAAATTAACGATAATCTGTTGTATAATATACAGCGTTAATTAGCATATAACTTATTGATGGAAATAATCCACTCTTGCTAATTTTCAGCTCGATATTAGTCAAATTACACGTCGTTTGACCTTAATGACATTATAATCTGAAGTATTTCAGTAGTTTCTTTCAATTTAATATAGTGTAAAACAAAGGTAAAGAAAATCATGATAATTAGTCATGCCGCACTTTGTTTATAAGCTTTCAACCCTGATTGAGTTGTCAACTTGACTAATGACACTTTTAACTCATCAGATGTTACATGGTATATCAATTTTATTCAGGAGCAGATTCACATTATAAAGGCAATTTTAATTATGACGCAATTGATTATTATAATCAAGAAGAATATTCGAATTCTAAGGATGAGTTTTTGAATTGAGTAAATCGCCAGATGGCGCTATTCATTACCCATTTCCCATATTTTTATCGATGTAATGCGATATTTCAAGGTGATCCACGTGCCTTATTAGATAAGCAAAAAACACGAATTATTTTTGTTGATCATCGATTCGTTTTTATAACAAAAAAGCAACTTCTTGCATACAAGGCTTTGTTTAAACTATTTCGTTAAGGTCTGAGAAATGTTCATTCAAATGAGTTTTTGATTCAACATGAGTAAATACGCGGATAGCTCCTGTACGCGTGATTCTTTAGTCATTTTATGACAAAGCCGAAAGCCTCTACCATCTCTAACCTCGATCGGACAATAGTAGTTCCATCAAATAACCCTTGTAAGGTCAGTTTAGGAATTGCTCATATGGAAAATTTGGAGTTTATCCCTTATATAGTCCATATTTAATACCCAGTGACTATTTTTTCTTCTATCTAATATTGATAGCAATTTTTCTTTATTCGAATTTTTGCTATGAATTCTTGTAGTTGTAGTAGATATTTGACTATTTTTATAATTATCCACCAGATGTGGATAGAAAACATCTTCATGGATTGGTGTTCTGCCTCTGGACTCTGTTTCTCCCGTAGAACCACCGTTAGACTTTACTGCGCGGTTGGGAGACGATTTAGTTAGCACTTCTGCTAATTGCTTTCTTCTTCTCTATTTTGCTCCTTCCCCTTTTGTTCTATTCTCTCCTATTCTTCTTAAACACCTCAGCGACGATCGTGTTCGTTGTTATTCAGGCAATTTCCGTTAAAGGTAAAGCCTCCAACATATTTCCATACGTCATTTCTACTTCTATTGCAGCTTTTTGTGATGAAGCATACTAAAACGCTTGAACCTATGGAAGTATTCTGTAACGCGTCCGTTTCCAGAGAGCTTTCGGGTCAATTAGTAATTCACCTCCACGTAGGAGCCACTTAACAAGGTGTCCATCCGTGGGTTCATCTTTCCTTAGTCGAGGCATCTCCTAACATTCACCAACGACCTATTCTCTTTTTCCGCTCATTCCTCTCAACTCAGTGCGGCTGATTTTCTCTGCTGGTGAAGGGATCTTCTTTCCTCCACTAACAATCTAATAGGCGATAACTCTCGGGGCGCTCGACCTCAAATGAAGCGATCTTCCTCGCTGGTTCTTGACCCAAATTCTGTATATTTTGAACCTCTTAAATCCGGCATAAGCCGAGATAAGATGTTTTTTTACACCGGAGGCTTGTTCACTCATGAGAATCGCTTCATTTTTGAATCTCAGTGATTGGTTGGAATGTGATTGCTTGCTCGCTGACTTACAGACTTACAGCACGACTTGTTTTTCGTGCTTTGCTAGTTCTAGGCCGACTGAGTCCATTCACCAAGAGAATATTTTCGAGGACATTACCTACTACGAGAATCGCCTACCTCGATTGTATCAGTCTAAGTTGAAATTGCAGGTCTGATTCCTTTCATTGTATCCAACATAAGATGGCCAGTTTTCATTTCCTGGTACATCGGTTAATTAACTTTCCACAGATGTAGCTGTACTCAACGGTTATGATAAACAGTTAATTAATCGTCATAGGTTTAAGAAATCTCAATGTGAAACGACTTTTTTCCAAAATCAAAATGAAAAATAAGAAAAATTTGCTTTCGATCCTGTTTATATAAAGGCATTGAAAGGAATTTTTAATAGAGTGGGTTTTAAATTGGTTTAAAAAACCAACAATACATTAAAACAATTTTTGGGCAATCCTAAAGCTGTGACGGGAAGTATATTGGGCAAACTAAGAGATCCGTTATTGTTTGGTTTAAAGAGCACATGCATTTGGAAGTATTGAAATTGTTAAACGTAAGATTAGCTTAAATAAGAACAAAGGGCCAATTTCTTACAGACCACACTATACACACCTAACCTAACCATCCGCCGAGGAGGTTTCCCTACCACTGAGCTTTGCGGTGCCCTTTAGGTGACTTTGTACTCCTTGGGACTGTTTTCTATGTTTCAAATGTGTGTTTTTCTATTATTCATATATAAGTAATTAATTTTATTATTAAGACGTTCGTTACAACGTGTATAAAATAATCTAAAACTAGCGGTGGACGTTTTTTATAGGTTTTAGTAAACACCTCGTATGAACTTTTAATGCCTATTTTAACTCATGAACCAGCTTTGTAAACAAAGCTCTCGACTCGTGTACGTGAAAGTTCCATTAATTAAGTTCGGTTGGTATATTTTAATTAGGTTCCCACTTTGGCGGTATTGGAAACTACTCTATAATATTTACGGAAAAATAATTGAATAAAATGCATGTGTAAGTTTACGGTTTCTTACCGAAATCATCACTTACAATGCCCCGCCGCAACTCTATCGCCATTTTGTATCAGTGCCGGAAGTTTATACATTTAAATGTAGATATCGATTTTAGATAATAGACCTTCAACTAACCACCTATCTACACCTTAACACACACGTTCAATTGACAACTAAATTATTCCACAATAATGTCATCAAATACAGGAAATGTTCATATCGGAATGAGGTTTAGACCATTGTTAAAGATTCTGTTATTGTAAGGCAACGATGAATAATCGATTATGTTCAAATTTGATTGATGTTACTATAGTTATAATTTTGTCAGCATTGTTAGTTCAGAGTTTTCATATTATCATGTTTCTCAAATAAAACCGATTTTTATACACGCAAGTATATTTTTCTTCTTCTTCTTCCGTGTATTAGGCGTAGTCGATTGTTTTATCTTCGACATCCTTGTAGCTCCACTTTTTTCTGGGTTGGCCGGTACTTCTTAGGCCCAATCTTGTCCATGCGACTCATTTCATTCTTTCCTTCTTGATAGAACCCATTCGTTCTATTCGTTAGGGTTTTTCCGGCCATCCTGCGTAGTCCTTTCATCTCTGCCGTTTCCGTCATTCTTTTCGTTTTCGTAGCCTTGAATATTCTCAATTTGACCTCTATTCTGATATGTTTATTTCGCCATATGGTTTCGTTCAAACATTCTGATAGTCTTAAGGCTTCAAATCCTGAAATCTCGTTTCCTAGGAATTTCATTACTAGCTTACATCTTATCGGAGTTTTGGATGTGGTCATACATTTTGTTTTGGACGCAGATATTATCATATTGAAAGATTCAGCTGTGCAGTTGAACATTTATATGATTCTCTCAACTCTTAATCTGCAAGGGTGATTGCAGGTATGTATGGATTTGGTTAGGTTAGGTTAGGATCCATTGTTTACAGATGACTCCTCCTTTTAGAAAGTCTAAAATGTGGGACGGCTTTAATTGCCAGAGATCTTCGTCTTCTATTTCAAGCGCTCCCAGAGGTTTTTTCCTTTGTACAACGTTGGATTATCTGCTAGGTCTAGCGTCTTTGGGTGTTTGTTGAGGCGATAGTGCCCGATAGAACTCCTGTTAGTATTCGTAGATTATTCTTAGTTAGTTCGATATATTCAGCAGATCTACTCTGGTTATGGTTTGCTACAAAAGTCTTTGCCTGTCTCAGCTCTTGTAGATTGTCCCAACAATTGATTTTGCTTGTATCTACCTTCTTTTTTAGTGCTTTTTCCATTGTTCTGTACCTTATAATCGAAAAGCGTGTAATGTTGCATAATTAAAACTGATTTTGGAATAATTACATTTACAGGAAAAAGTTTTTCCAGCAGTCGTCAATTTCAATAGGTATTCTCAAATTATAAATCGACTAGAACATTAACGTGTAACGATCTTTACGTGAGGTTTCTTTGAGGCGAGTGCCTTTTGTGAAAATTCCTTGTTTTAATACAATGAAGGGAAAATAATAAAAGGAAACTCTTCAGCATAGAGCTAGTTGATTTTCATGAACGTAGTTCGCTTGAATTCTAGTTTCTAGTAGGATTTTTTTATATGAGGCTTATAAACTTTTGTTCGCAAGGAACTAAGGATGATAAAAACGCTGTTAGATAAGATTTGACGAGACTGGCGTTTAACTTGACTTCCTTTCTTCCAGTTCTCACCCTAGCTTAGCCTCACATTCATTCCCAACCGTATAAGGAAAAGTGTATGAATGTAGGGAATTCTAAAACGGAAGTACAGACGTCCATAACGAACAACATTCTAGCTGGTCATTGTTTTAGAACGTAGTAATTGCAAAACTGGAAAAAGCAATGCTGAAATAACGAAAGGTGTTTGTTCTGGACCTCAACGAGATGTCAGCAAGTCCTGCATTTACAATTTGGGAGATCGATTTAAACTGTTTTCGCGATGCGATTCAGGTACAAAGAAGTTGGTACACCAAATGTAATTCATTCATTCATCTAAACGACGATAATGTCTAAAAATATAGGGAAGTCTAAGCTTCATAAAAATGTATTATTCAATGCCAATAAACATGTTTTTCTTTATGCAAATTTAGAACATTTAGAAACATAAACATATCAAAAGGTCTTAGAAATAAGAAATTCATAAATTTATTTACATCCATATCAGACTACGTACATCAAATTTATTTCCTTTTACTAGTTAATTGAGGACGCTTATGACGCCTGCGGTATCTTCCAACTTTGAATAAAATATAACATCAAATCAGTTAATTAAAATTTCTTAAAAGTAACTGGGTATCCAGAGGGAACAAAAATAGACACCTAGAAGAATAATTTACAAAAATGTATCGGTTTTTATTTGAAATATGATAGACGAAACTACAATAGATATTCGTACAATGGTTAAGAAGATTTTGAAAATCATCTTCCATATTTTATACGCTATATACTTCGGGTTTTTTTAAGAAGATGCACACACAGGGTGTCTCTAAATTACTACGACAAAATTCAGGAGGTGATCGCTATCTATTTCAGCTTTTATATTGGCTGGACTGAGGCCTTTCAAATAACGATGACCATGTTTACAAATTCACTGAGAACCTTCACAATTGACGGCTGTCGAATAAATACTAAACGACGTGGCGTCTTCAAACTACCGCCATCTCTAGGCGAGGCCAGGTAATTCTGGGATGATCCTCCTATAAACAAAGTTTGCACAATTTGAAAGTTTTACATCAGCCACGTTTTATAATTATTTATTACCGACTAAACTACTTGGTTCAAGTATTGGTAAGAAAACTTGAAGACAATTTCTTGTTACGAAAATAACATTTCAATCGGTTAATTTGAAAATTTGAACACTCGTTTAAGAATAATCGCGTTCACATGATTCGTTGAGGTCAAAAATAGAGTCCTAAAAAAAAGGAAAACTCGAAAGCTCAGATATTTTAATTTATTTAAGCATTGAATTTGGTTAGTTGCCAGCACATCAATATATTCGAGATCATGTCAAACGGAATTAGGTCGATAAATAATTTATTAGACTCTATTCTAATCTTAAACATGGAAATATTAACTTTGATTCAAAATCATATTCTGTAAGTACAAATCAATTATTTTTAATAACGTTTCGAACGCGTTCAAGAGAATTCGTAATGCAGAATCAATAAAAAACTAATTTATAAGTTCTATTTATGAAATACGAAGTTTAAACGTTAACGAATGAATACTTTTACCTGCATTTTCATTATCGTTCGAGTTAAATAATCATCATAATGAACAGTAGAAGATAATTTTGAAAATTTCAGTTTTACGTGAAACTATATGATAATTGTTCAATTAAGTTCCTTCTTTTTTGCGCTGAGATCAGTTATCCACTTCTACAACAGTTTACTATGTCCTTATTAGGAAGCATCTCCGATATTCCCTTGCCTTCTGGGGTACGACTCAGTTTGAGCGAATCTTCAAACTACAAATGAGAGCTGTTAGACTTTTACTCGGACTAAACAGCAGAGCTAATTGTAGGGACTTGCTTAAAAGATTAAAAATCTTTGTCTAATT
Organism: Diorhabda carinulata; assembly: GCF_026250575.1. NCBI lineage: Eukaryota > Metazoa > Arthropoda > Insecta > Coleoptera > Chrysomelidae > Diorhabda > Diorhabda carinulata. The sequence goes on from NC_079469.1 coordinate 3,059,566, forward strand.
CGTAAGCACGCTTCTCCAATTTCAGAAAGGCCGTTGCAAGGCTATTAATTTGAGAACACGGAGCACGACCTTCATCTACCTACTCCACGTTCAGAATTAGTTAACGGCTCAATACTTTACAATGCAAAAATGCATAATCATTCTCGAGTGAGAAGGCTGAAACAATATTCGAGATACTTCTATTTTTCTTTTTATGGATTCTTCTAAGTTTCGTTCTGCTACGTTAGAAGAACGCCATCCTCCGTGTCTTTTCAGGAAATCAGCGCCGCTTTCCACTAATGTCGTTGCCGAAGAACGCCTCAACCAGTAGATTTTTCATTTTAAGGTATTTTGCGACAAGTTTCGGGACAGCGCTGACGGTATGGCATCCAACATGTTGGGCGTAATACCCTCGATTTTGGTATGTAGCAAATAATCTTCTGGAAGGTTTGATATTCTGAGCTTTTTCGACAAAATAAACTAGAAGAATATTATTATTTACAGTTGAAACTACTTTGAGGTCTCGCCGTTCCATAAAAATTTTGACACTCGACCTAGATTTTGCTAACTCTGATATATTTTTAGGAATATCTGGATTTTCTTTATAATATAATTTGTATATCTGAAAGGGCAGACTTCATACTTTTGGAAAAACTCAAATTACTTCTATTTACAAAACAGAAGTTTTTAAAAACACAAAAAACGGTTAAATAACCAGACTGTTTACGAAAAAGGGGCTTTATTATAAAAATTATTCTACATTCGAAAGCTCCCCTTCAACATACTCCCCTCCTCTCGCCAAACACTTTTCCATACGTTTTTTCCATTGATTGAATCAATGCTGGAAGTCTTCTTTGGTGAGGATCTGCAAGAGCTCTGCCGTTTATTGCTTTACCGCTTCCATTGACTCAAATCGGGTCCCTTTCAAAGCATATTTTATCTTCGGAAGCTAAAAAAAGTGCACGGTGCCAAATCTGGTGAGTATGAGTACTGGACTGCGCTTACTGGCCAAATACTGCTTCACAGTTAGCGCTTTATGCGCAGGTGCGTTATCCTGGTGCAAAATCGGGCCGTTTTTTACGAACTCGTTATCACATTGTTGCCCAAACTGATAAATAGTAAGTCTGGTTGACGGTTTCATCCTCTAGAACCTATTCAGTCATCACGATACCGTTAATGTAAAAAAAAACAAGTACGTTTTAAATCGCTACTGCACAAATACTATAATAGTGACCGAAACATGTTTTGGGACGTGCATAGACAAGATATCTAGATACCCCATCCGTCTAGGGCGCCCTCTAGGCGCGCAGTGTCGTTATTTAATAGCCAAACCTCGTATAATGTGTCTAATGACCGGAAATGCAGAGATTTGTTTTTCAGTTTTGAAAATGAATTGGCTATTTGGTGATCGAGTGCGAGGGGGAGTGCTGTACGTCAACTTCCTAGGTACCCAAAGGTCCACAAGTGCGATTCTTCTCCAGGATAACGCACGTCTTATAGTCGTGTAACTGGAGTGGAAGATTTTATAGCATACCCCTACAGTCCAGACTTATCACCATACGTCTACCATCTGTTTGGACCACTGAAATAAGTTCTCGGCGGTCGAAAATTCGCCGTTCGAGTTGCCCAAGAAATTCTTCGATACCGGCTTCAAAATTCTGAGAAAAATATGTAACTACTAAGGGAAATTACCTAGAAAAACTGTAAATATTTCCTTCGTCATATTTGAACCCCCCTCGTATACATAATTTCACGATTTTGACGTATTATAACTTCACTTTTAAATGACATTCAAGCTGACTATCAAAATATATGATATAATCCTCGTAGCATTAATCGTTTAATGAACTTTTGTCTAATGAAAGGTTTCTCGAAGGATAAAATGAAATTTGGTGACTTCAATTCCTCTAATAAATTGAAAATTTTATTACAAGTAGGCGATCCCCTTTTGGAATAAATAATTTCTATAGCCTTTACCACTCCCGTTATTATCTGGTCATCTGAGAATTAAGGGTAAGATGCTAGAGGGCTAATGCCTGCGGTCGATTTAGCCTAAGACCTTTTGGAACTTTCGCTCATATAGCTTTCACTTTCCCTTACAAAACAAAACAGTTTGTTAATAAATTTATTGAATAATATTTGCTCAAAGGTCGTAAGATCTCGTGTTTAAGTAAGTTTAATAATTATCCGAAACAATTCATTGATCGCAGAACTTTTAATGAGGCTATTTTATAAGTTTGTTTGATATTTTTACAATAAAGCTTAAATTATCTGATTATCATACAAAATTTCGATGAATTTTATAATTATGTTCCAATTTTCGCCGTTGCAGTTCAGAATTTCGCCGCTCGAAGCGCCCGCAATCTCTCTTGTCTATGGTGACGGGCCGTCGTTCACGCGATTGGTTGGCATCGAGCTAAGAAATGAATGGCGGCTCCAATCAGAGAAGCGCGCGAAACAGTGGTCTGTTCAAATTATCGAACAATGTTTATTCACTATTAGGACGTATATTCAAAATTTACAAATTTAATTGAAGGTAATAACATTTTTGCAACAGAAATATCTGAATGAGGTCATTTTTTACCAGAAGTGAATATCCGATTTGGATTTTCGTTGGTGCTTTTTATATTTATTCCCGAGACAGGAGAGATTGACGCAGCGCGCAAGCGCGGGCGCCATTAATCGAAAGAAGAGAATAGAAAGTAACACAGAGTTTCTGTCTTACACATGGGGGTTTTAGCTGGTGTCCTGACTTTCCTATACGGGGGGAAATATGGATCAGTATCCAGATGACCCTCAAGAACCTTAAGTATGATGATCCGGATAAAATGAGAAAAATCATCACGGAAGCATCAGATTGCGACAATGCCAATAAAGAAGATAACCAGGAAGTAGGAGAAGAAGAAGAAGAGGATTGAGAATAACGCCATGATGTCTGTTCCCATTTTCGGTTTATCGAGCATTGGAAACATCTCAAAAAATAACTTTTCCTGTTGTAACATTCAGGTTACGAAATTATTCCCAAAAAATGTTGTAAAACTAGGTAAGGTTCATGATTGGTGAAATTTCAAGTAGATCCTTTAAGGAGGCTCATTTTCGATTGAGTAATTTCCCGATAAAGAATGAAACTGTTTTCAACCGTAGCATCTATCAGATGAAATCAATTTCTTGCACTTTTCGTGGACAGCTGTCACTTATGTCGATCCCTGCCATATTTAAATTGAATCCATAGACTTCTTTCGATTTATATTTTTTTGGGTCACAAGACATAGCGATGTGAAATCGAAGAATCGATTCCTGGGACCAAATGTATCGATGTCTTGAACCGATATGTTGTACTGAATCGATAACACACCCTTGATAATCGATTGAATCGATGAATGCACTCGTAATATTACGGTGTTGCCAGTTATTTGTTTTGTGCTTAGTTCCCTCTGGACTTAGACGAAGAATTTTGACATTATATATCGCAAGTGGTTGTGCTATTATGATCCTATACTTTACTGGCAAGAACAAAAAAAACTCGTGGAATCATCTGTTCGTTGTGAGTGCTTTTTCTCATGTTTTCTTTTATATTGATCTGATACATTGATATGGAAACAAAAGTAATTGTTATTATCGAATTCTCTGAACCTGATTTTACTGTAAAGAGATCCCAGAAATTGTTTATTATGGTATTTTCGATAAAAAAAATGGATTTCTTAGAAATCGATCTTTTAGCCCTCGATCTTTTAATGAATCGATTCATCAGGTTCCGATCGAATCGATTTAAAAATCGATCTTTTTTGGAAATAATCGCCATCCTTAGACTGATTGTTTTCGCAGACGTGGCGCGTGTAATCTGAAGTTTAAATCAAATTCATTCATAGAAAACTATTAGACACTCTGTATAATTGAATCCTAAAATACTTCAAGAATATGTAAAACGAGATTATGAAATTCATGAATACAATAAATTCTATTTTATTATTATGTAGAATTATATTTCGTAGGCAGTTTCATCAGTATGTACATCCATTAAAACATTTTAAAAAGTCGGACATATTTAAAATTGACGCAAAAATAATAAACGGAAACGTTAAAATGTTAAATTTGTCACGGAGCCAACAACAACGAAATTCCAGTAGATTGTAGCGAGAAAATCACAGATGCCGATGTATTGTGGGTGGGTATTATACACTATATTGGCTAGACAACAACTCATTAAATAGTACGAACGAAACTATTGACGACAAAAGTGTCGTTTGGTACATAACAGTACATTAACTGTAAACAATCAAATTAAAAAAAAATTAAATAGACATTTTAGAGGAACTATTTATAAATATCAATTATTATACAACTGATAAACTCCTTATCCTTTTGATATCAATAGTTTCCTGTCCTCTTTAATACCTAATAATAGTGGTCAACAAAATTTTTTACGAGAAACTTATAACAAATTTTGAACCAAACAATAATATATTAATTTCTATGTGACGACGAGATATATATTTTTATAAAAAGTATAAAAATCGCTAATTTATTAATTGCGTCCTTCTTCAATGCCCAATCTTCAACATCGACCACACGTAACATTTGATAAATGTTATGCTGGAATTTTCGTATATAGAGGTCGGCATAAATCAGGTAACGCCCTCGAAAAATCGGCAGGTAGACATGAAGGAGGTCTCGTGTGTCCGTACTTTTTCGAAGGACACGTGACGTGTCAAAATTTTGTGGAAATGCTCCAAGATTTACGTGGGCAAATGAACAAAGATCCAACACTCAAAAACATCCGTTATTTCATGTACTTGAGTACCTTAATGTTCATTTTGGAGATGAGGATACGTTGAGTGGCACCCTGTGGGGCTCTTCCCGACCACCGAACTTCAATTGAAAAAGAATTTGAAACTCTTCGCGGACAACTTGACATTCCAATTCATTTTGAAGCAGAAATATGTTAAATTTGTCCTCAAAATACTTAAATATTTCTAGCATATTTAGAATATGAACTATAAAAGTTTTGTTACGAATTCTTCCACGACACGGACCACGAAGCCGGTCCTGTTCGGTTATAAAGAAAGAATACAACTTCCATTGTTTGTTATGAACCAGTTTCTAGTAACGCTTTTTTATTTATGTGTTTTTCTTATGTTCATATGTCAGAATGATTGCAAATGAAATCATTGCGTTCAATAATTGAATTAACCTCGTGAGTACTAGTCATTACTCGCGAATAGAATACTACATTTTACCTATAACAGACAGAAAAAAAAACATAATATATTATCATTAAGATTGTAGTCAAAAAATATTTTCTGCGGTAATTTTCTTGTTAACTCTTAATATGTTATTATACTTTTATGTATTTTTTAAAAAAAATTATATGGTGATAATAAATTAAATCGTTTACTTGTTTCTAAATCGTTTTGAGCAGTGTGTATTTCAACTCAACTTTGAAGTAATATTTATACGACATCAACGAGATTCCGACCTGTCAGATCTCAATTTTTCATAGATTTTGAAACATGTCAACGCATTCTATATTCGATCATTTTCTTTCTGGAGCCGTGCCAGTTACATTGTCGAAACAGATGCGATGCGATTATGAACGATTCCGAAAATGCGGCAGAATAGCAAAGAAACTTGAAATTTATGACAACAGAAATAAATTTATTTGTGAACACCATCATCGGTATTTCTTCAAAATATTATTGTTTACCTGTATAACATAAGCTACGGGTAGAAAATATTAACAAACTCCTTAATATTGTCTATTTATTAAGCTAAGTTGATTGAGTCGAAATTAGATTCTACTCTGCATGAGATTGCTCGGTAAAATATTGTGTAGCAAAGTTTCAACGAGACCGTAGGACCTGCGAAGACCAGCGGCTCAGTGGTCGACCAAATGAGGTGACGACTCCAGAAATGTTGAAGAGAATCCACTGGATGATCGTCGACTGGAAGTGCGCGAGCTAGGCATTTCAAAAAGTGCGGTACATCACAAAATAACTGAAAATTCGAACATGAAAAAGCTGTGTGCAAGATGGGTGCCGCATTTGCTCACAATGGAACAGAAACAGATGTTTCCATCGAGTTTTTGGCAGAAATAAAGACAAATATTTGCGACATCCGCAATTAAGAACATTTTATGCCTCGAGACTCATATAGATTTTGATTAATTTTTGTGTTAAACATTATTTCTAAACATATATGACGCTAACGACCCACGAGGTCGATGCGTATTATCAAATAAAACAAATTGTGTCACGAGATTGCGGATTTACTCACAAACAAACAAGGTGAAGAAGACAATGTTATAATTGAAGACATTATTAATTAATTGAATATTTGTTATTATATTAATGGCAAAATCACATCAAATATGTTGCATATTTAGATCTAATTTATATGGGTCTCGGCTCGTACACACGTGTGACTTTTTATACCATATTAAAGTAAATAAACGTTCCTCTAACCTCATTTATTTTCCGCTCCATACGCCCTTGTTGTTTCTGCATTCAACAAGTGGTCTAATTTAGAAAACGAACGACTTGATTTCGAATAAAAACAATTCGATGTGTGGCGTCTTCTATAAGATGTTCTCGACGAGCTCTGTTAGTTTTTTGCTCTGATGCTTCAACGGGCTTTGATTGTTTATTGGGAAAGGAAAATCTCGAGAAAAATCACGAGTAACCAATCGAATTCGTGTCTTATCCAAATCCACATTGATTTTTAAATTCATATTATTGATTCGATTGGGAATGAATTAATTGTTTTTTGATGATATTTGTCCTGTTTAAACTAATAATTACACTATCTGACTCGCGTTTCGATGGACAATTTACCGTCTTCAGGGACGGAAGGTAAATTTCTGGCAATTGGATCAGTGAGAAGCCTTCGGAAAAGGAAAACCCAGTGAAAAAGAAAGAGGATATAACAAAAATGGAAGGAACGTAATCTGAGGTCAGGATATGGAAGTAATTTTTTCCTTCCAGAAAATAATCTGTGGAACAAGGTGCATGAAGTATCAATTCAAACTTACCACGCGTATCTCATCTCCCTTTTCAGTTTAATGTAACCAAAATATGGCTTTTTTTATTTTAATAAAGTCAAAAAGTTGCCTCTCATGGTTGCATGTGTAAAAATTTGCTTTTCTGAGTTTAATTATAACGAAATTACACTTATCGATGTTTGGTGAAATCAAAGTTGACTTTTCTGGTCATAATTTGGTCGAAAATTAACACTTATCAATTTAATATAGCCAAAAAATAGATTTTCTGATTTTAATTAGGTCGAAAATAATAATATTGCCTTTTCTCAATATAATTCAGTCAAAAATCAACATTTCTCATTTTAATTTTTATTAATAAGTTAATTTGAGTTTAATGGGGCCAAAACTGGATAATCTAGATTGAATTTGGTCAAAAGGTAGCTTTTCTTAGTATAATTTCGTCAAAAATTAACCTCAATTAATTCAATTTGGTCAAAAAGTTCATTTTTCCTTTAATTAAAAAAAATTCTAAGTTTATTTTGGAAAAAACATGGCTTGCATAATACAATTTGGCCACAAAATGAATTTTCTGAGTTTGATTAGGTCGAAAATAATCTCTTTATGTACAATTTGATCAAAAATTGCTTTTTCTGAGTATAATTCAGTCAACAATTAACTTTTTGATTTCGTCGAAAGTTACTATGAGTTTGATTGAGTCAAAACTAGATTATTCAAATTTAATTTAGTTAAAAGGTAGCTTTTCTTAGTATTATTTCGCCAAAAATTATTCTCAAGCAGTTCAATTTGGTCGAAAATTTCATTTTTGAGTTTACTTTAGTTAAAAAAAAATTTTCTGGGTTTGTTTTGGAAAAAACATGAATTGCATAATAAAATTTAGACTTTCTGAGTTTGATTAGATTAAAAATAATCTTGTCTAAGTTCAATCTGATCAGAAATACCGTTTTTTGAGTGAAATTATGTCTCAGTTTAAATTTTATTAAAAAGTGATTTTGAGTCTAATTTAATCCAAAAAAATCTAACAATTTATAACTTAGATAACTAACTACGAAATTATTGGCGCCCTGGGTGTTCAAAATATCATACATGGGTATGTCTTTTCAATGAAGAAGCAATTAATTTCTTAAAAAGTCCAAATTTAGGCTCTGGTGTAGGCCCATATGACATCGGGAGCTATCTAGAGTAACGGCAGTAAGACAAATTGAAATCCTTCATTGTTACCAAACAAATAAGGACTTCAACTGCAATAATCCTCGTTATTTTTCATTAATTAATAGCTTTCATATCAATTTCTAATATAATAATCTCAAATGCCCATACTACCACACCATATTTACCCTATATATTCGTAATAAACGAACACGTCGTTTTTATCTACCAGCTCACAAATTCCATCACTTCTTTGACGTATCATCAATAAAAAACCAAAAAATCTCGAACATCCAATTTCTAAACGCGATATGAAGTCAAACAAAAGTATTAAAAACCTCATCAATCTTATATTTTTGTTTGGAAAAATTATTTCATCGCCGAATCTGAATAGTTTTACGAACAGATGTCTGCCGCGTTTCCCATAAAACTCGGGACAGTTATTGCAGTTCGAATTTAGATTGATGTTCTTTTGATTTTCGATGGTGCAAAGAACCTAAATAAAATCGGAAGCTACGAATCTAATTATACACATAATAAACGGGATCGGTTACAATTAAATGTGAGTGGGTAAGTTAATTCAAACAATTGATTCAACTAAATAAAGTTATGGTCGAGATTTAATGCGATTTGAATCGTATAGACAGAAGATTCTATCCATAAAGACCTCTGTTATTGCCAGTGGACCTTGTGCCAGAAGAAGATCTGATAATTATTGTTCTACAAAAGAAGATTGGATGAAAGCAGCTTCTGTAGATGGAGAGATATTCGAAGCGATAAAAAAAAAGGTGATAGTGCCACAAGGATTGTAAACAAAGCATTGGAAAGTGATTTCTTTGGAATGGATGCTTCTACAGTTTTCAGAAGAATATAGAAAAGACGAGACACGACAAGTGTACGTTTTGCTGTGAGGAAATGGGCGCAGCTTCGTGACAATTTCAAACAAGAGCGAATCATCATAAAGATTATTGAAAAATAAAGTTGAATTAATATGAAGATATTCATAATGATTATTCAATTTTCTTCCTTTTTAAACCGTAAGGTATAATCGAATATAACTGTTTTTTGCTAAATCTTCTTGATTTTAGATCTCTTTTTATAGGAAACAAGTTTATCAAAGCCATAGAACTAACCACAACAACTTGGGAGAGAAATATATTGATTGTTGTGCTATGTCAATCTTCATACCACATATAGAAACTGTATTGAACAAATTTATGGCAACACCGATGTTAATATGTCAAATCTGACATTACCATCATGAAATTTGTTATTTTTAATGACATTTGGCTGTCAAAAAAGATTTGTCGCGTTGGGTACAGCATTATTTGACAATCACTCAAAAAAAGCTCGTGTCGATTTGTGTAATGATATGCTGCAGACGTCTATGAGATCGTGACAGGCGATGAATCTAAGCATGTAAACCCGAAACTTAAGAACAATCGATTGTATGGGTCTTTCAAGAATCCACCAGAAGGTGTTCGCACACTCAGAAGCAAATGGTGGCCTGTTTCTTCGGAATAACTGGACATGTCACATATAAAATTAACAATAACATTAATAAGAACGATACACTAAACCATTTTGGTCCTAAAGATATTTAAACTTCAATTCATATCATCCTTTGACACAAAAAATGATTATTTGGCAAGTTTGACAAGCAGTTACCCAACTATTTGAAACAAAACGTGAAATACCTTTCTTCGTCGCATGTTCAAGGACCTTCCCAATTATTGTCAATTGTGACGTTATTTACATAGGACAGACATCTCAGTATTGAGAAAATAGATTAAACAGTCATCAATCTACTGTATTAACAAATCATGAATTAACCCAACAATATACAATTATAAAAATTCGTAAAACAGAATCAAATACAACAAAATTTTAGAAATGGTTCACAACTTTTATTATGATAAAGACGGAAATCGAAATTTCATGTTGTTGAAAGCTAGTTTTGTACCATAAACCAGAAAAGCGTATAAAAAGGGTTTAAGAAGTAAGAAATCACATATAATAGCATGAACTACTATTTTGACATCCATTTAAACATCAACGATCAATGTTTTTGTTAACTACAAAAAACCAATAATCCCCCTGACTATCCAGTCTATTATTGGTGGTACATAAAAGGAAAGACCAACGCCGTTCAGATATTACGAAGCAATTCATACAAAAAGGTACATTTTCAACAATATGAAAATTACAATTCATACTACGTACATATGAGAATTTTTTTTGTATATCTGAAATCTCTATTTGTGTAATTTTGAGAATAGCGTTAGCGAAGCATGATTGCAATTTTAGAAAAGGTAATTATCTTTTGTTTTTTGACCGTTCCGAAACATTATTATGATGTCGTGTATACGTCAAATGGAAAAATTGTTGTCAGATACGTTTTTCAAAAAACTGATTGCCTTTTTCTATCTTGGATATAAAACAATGTGATATTATTTCAGGACAATAAGCGAGAAGTATAAAATATGACGTTTGTTCCAGTTTTAATTATAGTACGAGGTAGGATCGAAAAAAGATCGAAGAGATTTACTTCTCAACATAATCGTCAATTTAATTTAGTTTCTAAACTCTCTAAACACCTGCTAATTGAGTGAGATATATGTGCTAAATCTGGACTATATCGATAAGGGCTCTTAGCTCTCGCGATATTATGTCGTCTGTTCTTACTACATAAGAACAGATATGTCAAAGAATCTTGTGGAAAATATAATTGATTACTTGGAAAAATTATTAGAAAATATAATGTTTAAACTACGACCAGGAGGATTATAAAAGAGAACGCTAATCGTAAATTTTATAATAATAAAATAATGTCTACTCCAACTTAAACAGCCATCACTTCACTGCAACAACAAATTGCAGTACCACGGTTTCAGGGGAAGTCGCACCTTACCAACAGAAGTCAGTTTGTAAGTTTTGATACAACGATGTGTTCTTGCAAGCCAATAGAATGTGGAGTGCCTTAAGGCTCAGTACTAGCCCCTATTCTGTTCATCAACGACATTGACTATCTAGACATCAATCTTTAACGTAATAAAAATTGTGAACTATTTCTAAAATGAATTTTTATAATTGTATGTTTTTTTTGGGTCAATTCATGGTTTGTTAATACAGTGGATTGATGACTTTTTAATCTATTTTATCAATACTGAGATGTCTGTCCTATGTAAATAGCGTCACAAACATTACATTGATTATTGTTTCTTTTGTTTTTGGATGTTTAAAGATTTCAGTTTTTTGGAAGATTTCTATGATGTAATATTATATTTATTGAAAATAATTGATAAACGTTGGAAAGGTCCTTGAACATGCGACAAAGAAAGGTATTTCACGTTTTGTTTCAAAATCTAAATAGTTGGGTAACTGCTTGTCAAACTTGCCAAATAATCATTTTTTGTGTCAAAGGATGATATGAATTGAAGTTTAAATATCTTTAGGACCAAAATGGTTTAGTGTATCGTTCTTATTAATGTTATTGTTAATTTTATATGTGACATGTCCAGTTATTCCGAAGAAACAGGCCACCATTTGCTTCGGAGTGTGCGAACACCTTCTGGTGGATTCTTGAAAGACCCATACAATCGATTGTTCTTAAGCTTCGGGTTTACATGCATAGATTTATCGCCTGTCACGATCTCATAGACGTCTGCAGCATTTCATTACACAAATCGACACGAGCTTTTTTTGAGTGATTCTCAAATAATGCTGTACCCAACGCGACAAATCTTTTTTGACAGCCAAATGTCATTAAAAATGACAAATTTCATGATGGTAATGTCAGATTTGACATATTAACATCGGTGTTGCCATAAATTTGTTCAATACAGTTTCTATATGTGGTATGAAGATTGACATAGCACAACAATCAATATATTTCTCTCCCAAGTTGTTGTGGTTAGATCTATGGCTTTGATAAACTTGTTTCCTATAAAAAGAGATCTAAAATCAAGATGATTTAGCAACAGAAAAGTTATATTCGATTATACCTTACCGTTTAAAAAGGAAGAAAATTGAATAATCATTATGAATATCTTCATATTCATTCAACTTTATTTTTCAATCATCTTTATGATGATTCGCTCTTGTTTGAAACTGTCAGGAAGTTGCTCCAATTTTCTCACAGCAAAACGTACACTAGTCATGTCTCCTCTTTCTTATACTCTTCTGAAAACTGTAGAAGCATCCATTCCAAAGAAATCACTTTCCCATGCTTTGTTTACAATCCTTGTGGCACTATCACCTTTTTTTTATCGCTTCGAATATCTCTCCATCTACAGAAGCTGCTTTCATCCAATCTTCTTTTGTAGAACAATAATTATCAGATCTTCTTCTGGCACAAGGTCCACTGGCAATAACAGAGGTCTTTATGGATAGAATCTTCTGCCTATACGATTCAAATCGCATACCATACTCGACCATACCTTTTTTTTTAGTTGAATTGCTTGAATTAACTTACCCACCCACATTTAATTGTAACCGATCCCATCTATCATCTGTATAATTAGATTCGTAGCTTCCGATTTTATTTAGGTTCTTTGAACTATCGAAAGTCAAAAAAACATCAATCTAAATTCGAACTGTAATAACAGATGATACTAGTTTCTCTTGGAGCAACCCTCATCCCACGGAACTTCATAAGACCTAACACCCTTAAATCATGGTGCTCATTTAATCTTCCGTGTCACAACGTTTCTAAAACTAAAGTTCTAGTCTAAGTCGGATCTCCGATATGCCCTTTCGCCGAAGGGCAAACACTAAACAGCTGGGTTAACTGCAGGAACTTCTTTCAAAGATTAAAAATTCTCTTCCTTCTTTATTTATCTTTAAACCGTTTGCCTAATTCGTGAGCACGTATCTTTAATTTAGAAAGATCGTTGTACCATCCTTTATCCACGTTCAGAATTATTTAAGGGCTCAATACTTTACAGTGGAAAAAAATGCACAATCATTTACTAATTGGAATCGAATTTACAACATCTTTCCCGCATTTCGAAATAATTTGAAGGCATATTTACTGGATAGTACCTTTTATTTTGTAAACGACTCTTATTCTAATAATAATATTTAATTGCTGTGCATTGGTTTAATGTCGTTATTGATATTTAACTATTTTAAGATTGACGTATAGTTTTTTGTGTATACTTTATATTAAGATTTTATTGTCCTTGTATCTTTATTTAGTTATTTGTATGTTTTTTTTTAGTTCTTTTACAAGAATGTGTTTCATGTTTTATAGTTTCTTCTTGATTAAAATGCTGTGTACTGACTAGAACTAATGATAAAGAAACCGGTATAAAGCTTACATTATCGACATATTAATCAAACATGATTTTAGATGTTTTTTTTTCAAGATATGAAAAAAATTAATGTTGTTTTGGGTTGAAATTAACGTCTTTGAAATATTATCTAACAAGTTGCTTCACTATATTTCCCTCATTCGTTTTTATTTACTTTTATTGATGTGGAAATGGAAATAATTGAAGCCATCCCATGACGCGAGATGTACTTTCCCCCCTTCTCTCTGTCTATCTATCTCTAGTGGTTTTTTTACATTCGAATTGAAATTATTTTTGCAGAAGGACTGGAAAATGTAATTTCGTCGTAGATTGGGCGCTTTCTGCAGGTACGTGAGTATCATTTATAACACCTAATTTAGTTGACCAGACAGAGGCGTAACCGCTTTTCTTAAATACCGAGCGCCCGGTCGATATCCATCTTTTTCTATAGGAAAATGGTTGCATTCCCAGATCTTCTTCTTTGCTTTCTTTTATTGTGATACAATTATCTAATTCCTTCATTATTCTGATACTTTCCTGTTTTTTATATGGTGAATATACGAGTATCGAAATAAAAAGTAACGTCTATGATTTACTTGTTAATAAGGTTGTTCTGAAAGGGGGACATCACGATATGTGATCAATTTTATGGTGAAATAATATTTTAACATTATGGGAATTATGTTTATTATGTAAATTATGAAAATAGAAAGCAATCTAACCAGTGGCGTAGCTATAAATATTCATTAAAACAAATTAAACTTAGTTTAGTAAATCATTGCTTTTCAAAATATATCCTGAAGAAATATTTAATGAAATCGCTGAAGAAGATGTCTTGGTTAATGAAAAACTATGTTGAGACGTTCATAGACCTTCTTCTTATAGTCTGCCAGAACCACGAATAAAAACTTAATACAAAGAATAAAAATATACAATAAAATATACCAGAAAAAGAAATGACGTTTAATAATGTACCAAAAATCAACGTAACTAGGAACCATGATAATTAGAGAGGTACGAATAGCCAAAACTCTAAATAATCTTTTGGAAGCTCACCAAAAATGTAGTCAAAAGTTTGAGAAATGAGTTAATCATCGTATTATAAATATTAGTGGGGTGGATAGTATTACAAACAATACAAGCTGCAAAAACTTGTATTCAAACTATTTCATTTTACTAAACACGGTATAAAAGATACTAGATGAAAAACATATTAGTGTTTGTACACTTTACAATATTTAATTTGGGATTAAGGCGAGAAATACCTGAAATTACTTGTTTCAAATTTTGCTATAGCTTATAATTGTTGGAAAAAAAACCATTTTCAATCGATTAAGGCTAAAAGTATGAGAAATGGTTTCCAGATGATATAATCGAAAACAACCTCATTGTTAAATCTGTAGCTGTAAGCTCGTGAAGAGTTATTGGTGATGTCCATACTCTACAAAAGCACGGAAAGCGCTTACAGCACTAAAAGAGATGGTACAAAGTCTAGAAGGGAAGTTCTCATCGGAGCGAGAACCCAACCAAAAAATTCCTTTCTAAGTTCCAACCGGAATCCGCGTAGGTTTTGTGAATTTGAAGAAGGAAAATACCTGTAGTTTTCTTAATATTTAGAAGTTTTTGAAGAACCAGCAGTCCGTCTACCACGTAATCTACAGCGAAGACAAGACCCGCATCAAATTTTAGATAAAGAAAATTTGTTATTCGACTCAGAAGCTTCAAAAGTGACATTAGCTGCAAATACCCAGGTTGCAAATCCAGCGGGGCAAATAAAATCTGTTCAACTGGTATCGTCATCGCTGTATTGACCCCTGGAGTATTTTATTTTCATCACTGAAGCTACAAGGAGCAATTGGAGCATACCATGATAAAAAATTGCTGGCCGAGGCAATCCGATACCTGAGCTTAGGAGCTTTATAGGTAAGAATGTTAAGAAAATATTAATTTCGATAAATAAATTGAGACTTTCCGAATTATAGATTATGTTGTTATATTTATTTTCTGTAGACTGAACTAAGTATTTAGTAACAAACCAACCGCGAAATTATAAACAATGTAAGAAAGAAACGTTTCACACGTTTTTGAACAAATAGAATATGATGAATTTGAATAAATTGGTATGTAAAAACCTAGTAAGCATATCGAGTTGAAGGTTCTATACATGGGATATACATTATCATACAAGAAAATAGATCGTAAAACCCCCGAGATTTCATAGTGAAACAAAAGATGTTTCACTATGATAAATCCACGCTTGTATCAAATTAAAACTATAGCTAAGTAAACAAAGTTGAAATGCAAAAGTTTAACATGGAAAAAGAAAATTGTCGGTATTACGTTGATCAATAAGATCTACAGGAACTATCATTAATATGTTTCCGTATGATCGATACGTCATTTTATATAAATTATTGTTGTTAAAAGTCGCTTAATATAATACAATACAACGTGTACGAAATTGGATGTAAACAGTAGAAGTAAACAAATTCCTAACCTCAAATTTTTACTAATAGTTTGTACATAGTTTAACAATGAAAATAACGAAGCTAAGTTTTACGAAAATCAGCTGATTTGCATGCTTTCGATTACTGAATATTGCGTCTTGTATTGCATTGTATCGTGTGAAGCGGTCTTAAAGAAGTTAATCTTTTCATTGCAAACCGGAAATTAGAATGAAAAGTGACGTTTCTGTATAAAATGACAGTTGTAATGCACAAGGTGAAGAAATTATTCAAAGGATCCAAGCAGGCTACCGAAAATTAGAACAGTAATAAGGCCAATGGAGGAGAAACTATGGATCTGTTAAAAGCTGATGAAGAAAAACTTGAAAAAATGAAGGGGTCATCACCAGGACACAAAAAAGGGATGAAAAATAATAGAATGGAAGCTGACCCAAAGGAAGACCAAAAAGCCAATGGAAAAGTCAAGTGACAAGTGATCTGAACCAAATGGGAGTCCGTGGATGGTGGAATAATACCCAGGACAGGGAAAAATGTAGGAAAATAGCGGAAAACCCCAAAACATGTAATGAGTAGAAAAGAAAATGGTTAGAACGTGGATTGAGACCGGTATACACTATATGTTTCTTTATATGGAATTTTTTCAGTATCCCATTTCTTAAATATCTCTAATCTCAATTGTATCTTTGTATAAACTAAAAATATAGTCATTAAAATATGACTTCCCTGATAGAGAAACTCGTTGAAAATAATAGAAATTTAGGTAGATATTCGAATGAAAAAATGGATACAGTTGTTCCTGTCTGTCGACGGATACTTTAATTAAACATCATACGCCGGTATGTCGGTCGAAATAAAAACAATGTAATCTTTGTATTCGTTGCCAGATTAAACGTTCCCCCCTATTTATCACGTAATTTATCGTGATAGATTGGATACGATTAAAGAATAGCTAGACGTTAGAAAAGTAAAACATACAACTTTGTTGTAGGAAGTTTGAGATTTTTTTATATATTTATTTCAAACTATTAGCAAAAATAACATTCACAAAATATTTAAAGGATCTCCAATAGCAAAATGTGACATATTTTTTCTACCATCTACCATCTAGAATTATTTCCAGACATACAGAAAGTCCATGAAGAACAAAAAACGCAAATAAATAAAACTTTATTCAAAAATAACCTAATTCTCTATAAAAGATTCAATTATATGATGAAATATAGCGCGTTCTATTGAAAAAAAATCACGTGTTCGATTCATTCATTCACTGTTTACACTACCACTACACCAACACTCACAATTACACTGTCTGGCCAGCGTTTCGGTAAACAGTTTACCTTCAATCTCTGAAGACGATAACTTGGTTATCGAAACGCGCGAGAGTGTTGGTGTAGTTGTGGTGTAATCGGTGTATTCAGCATTTGAACACTGCTCCACAATATTAGCAAACAACGAATATTAGCCCAAGTTTCTTCTTTTGTTGGCCTCTGAGGTTTGCAAGTCCAAGAAGAACAAAACATGCAAGTAGATAGAAGTTTACTCATAGATGACGAAATTTCTATAAAGGGTTCAATTATATGATGAAATATCGGGCGTTCTATTGAAAAAAATCACATTTCCATTTATTCATTCACTATTTACACTACCTCTACACCAACACTCACAATTACACTGTCTAATGCGCGTTTCGACGAGACTGAAAACTGTTCAACCACCACTACACCAACACTCACTATTACACTGTCTGACCAGCGTTTCGGTAAACAGTTTACCTTCAATCTCTGAAGACGATAACTTGGTTATCGAAACGCGCGAGAGTGTTGGTGTAGTTGTGGTGTAATCGGTGTATTCAGCATTTGAACACTGCTCCACAATATTAGCAAACAACGAATATTGGCACAAGTTTCTTCTTTTGTTGGCCTCTGAGGTTTGCAAGTCCAAGAAGAACAAAACATGCAAGTAGATAGAAGTTTACTCATAGATGACGAAATTTCTATAAAGGGTTCAATTATATGATGAAATATCGGGCGTTCTATTGAAAAAAAATCACATTTCCATTTATTCATTCACTGTTTACACTACCTCTACACCAACACTCACAATTACACTGTCTAATGCGCGTTTCGACGAGACTGAAAACTGTTCAACCACCACTACACCAACACTCACTATTACACTGTCTGACCAGCGTTTCGGTAAACAGTTTACCTTCAATCTCTGAAGACGTTAACTTGGTTATCGAAACGCGCGTGAGTGTTGGTGTAGTTGTGGTGTAATCGGTGTATTCAGCGTTTAAACACTGCTCCACAATATTAGCAAACAACGAATATTAGCCCAAGTTTCTTCTTGTATTGGCCTCAGAGTTTTGCAAGTCCAAGAAAGATAAAAATGCAAGTAGAGTGAAGTTTACTCATAGATGACGAAATTTTCTATAAAGGGTTCAATTATATGATGAAATATCGGGCGTTCTATTGAAAAAAAAACACATTTCCATTTATTCATTCACTATTTACACTACCTCTACACCAACACTCACAATTACACTGTCTAATGCGCGTTTCGACGAGACTGAAAACTGTTCAACCACCACTACACCAACACTCACTATTACACTGTCTGACCAGCGTTTCGGTAAACAGTTTACCTTCAATCTCTGAAGACGTTAACTTGGTTATCGAAACGCGCGTGAGTGTTGGTGTAGTTGTGGTGTAATCGGTGTATTCAGCGTTTAAACACTGCTCCACAATATTAGCAAACAACGAATATTAGCCCAAGTTTCTTCTTGTATTGGCCTCAGAGTTTTGCAAGTCCAAGAAAGATAAAAATGCAAGTAGAGTGAAGTTTACTCATAGATGACGAAATTTTCTATAAAGGGTTCAATTATATGATGAAATATCGGGCGTTCTATTGAAAAAAAAACACATTTCCATTTATTCATTCACTATTTACACTACCTCTACACCAACACTCACAATTACACTGTCTAATGCGCGTTTCGACGAGACTGAAAACTGTTCAACCACCACTACACCAACACTCACTATTACACTGTCTGACCAGCGTTTCGGTAAACAGTTTACCTTCAATCTCTGAAGACGATAACTTGGTTATCGAAACGCGCGAGAGTGTTGGTGTAGTTGTGGTGTAATCGGTGTATTCAGCATTTAAACACTGCTCCACAATATTAGCAAACAACGAATATTAGCCCAAGTTTCTTCTTGTATTGGCCTCAGAGTTTTGCAAGTCCAAGAAAGATAAAAATGCAAGTAGAGTGAAGTTTACTCATAGATGACGAAATTTTCTATAAAGGGTTCAATTATATGATGAAATATCGGGCGTTCTATTGAAAAAAAAACACATTTCCATTTATTCATTCACTATTTACACTACCTCTACACCAACACTCACAATTACACTGTCTAATGCGCGTTTCGACGAGACTGAAAACTGTTCAACCACCACTACACCAACACTCACTATTACACTGTCTGACCAGCGTTTCGGTAAACAGTTTACCTTCAATCTCTGAAGACGTTAACTTGGTTATCGAAACGCGCGTGAGTGTTGGTGTAGTTGTGGTGTAATCGGTGTATTCAGCGTTTAAACACTGCTCCACAATATTAGCAAACAACGAATATTAGCCCAAGTTTCTTCTTGTATTGGCCTCAGAGTTTTGCAAGTCCAAGAAAGATAAAAATGCAAGTAGAGTGAAGTTTACTCATAGATGACGAAATTTTCTATAAAGGGTTCAATTATATGATGAAATATCGGGCGTTCTATTGAAAAAAAAACACATTTCCATTTATTCATTCACTATTTACACTACCTCTACACCAACACTCACAATTACACTGTCTAATGCGCGTTTCGACGAGACTGAAAACTGTTCAACCACCACTACACCAACACTCACTATTACACTGTCTGACCAGCGTTTCGGTAAACAGTTTACCTTCAATCTCTGAAGACGATAACTTGGTTATCGAAACGCGCGAGAGTGTTGGTGTAGTTGTGGTGTAATCGGTGTATTCAGCATTTAAACACTGCTCCACAATATTAGCAAACAACGAATATTAGCCCAAGTTTCTTCTTGTATTGGCCTCAGAGTTTTGCAAGTCCAAGAAAGATAAAAATGCAAGTAGAGTGAAGTTTACTCATAGATGACGAAATTTTCTATAAAGGGTTCAATTATATGATGAAATATCGGGCGTTCTATTGAAAAAAAATCACATTTCCATTTATTCATTCACTGTTTACACTACCTCTACACCAACACTCACAATTACACTGTCTAATGCGCGTTTCGACGAGACTGAAAACTGTTCAACCACCACTACACCAACACTCACTATTACACTGTCTGACCAGCGTTTCGGTAAACAGTTTACCTTCAATCTCTGAAGACGTTAACTTGGTTATCGAAACGCGCGTGAATGTTGGTGTAGTTGTGGTGTAATCGGTGTATTCAGCATTTGAACACTGCTCCACAATATTAGCAAACAACGAATATTGGCACAAGTTTCTTCTTTTGTTGGCCTCTGAGGTTTGCAAGTCCAAGAAGAACAAAACATGCAAGTAGATAGAAGTTTACTCATAGATGACGAAATTTCTATAAAGGGTTCAATTATATGATGAAATATCGGGCGTTCTATTGAAAAAAAATCACATTTCCATTTATTCATTCACTGTTTACACTACCTCTACACCAACACTCACAATTACACTGTCTAATGCGCGTTTCGACGAGACTGAAAACTGTTCAACCACCACTACACCAACACTCACTATTACACTGTCTGACCAGCGTTTCGGTAAACAGTTTACCTTCAATCTCTGAAGACGTTAACTTGGTTATCGAAACGCGCGTGAATGTTGGTGTAGTTGTGGTGTAATCGGTGTATTCAGCGTTTAAACACTGCTCCACAATATTAGCAAACAACGAATATTAGCCCAAGTTTCTTCTTGTATTGGCCTCAGAGTTTTGCAAGTCCAAGAAAGATAAAAATGCAAGTAGAGTGAAGTTTACTCATAGATGACGAAATTTTCTATAAAGGGTTCAATTATATGATGAAATATCGGGCGTTCTATTGAAAAAAAAATCACATTTCCATTTATTCATTCACTGTTTACACTACCTCTACACCAACACTCACAATTACACTGTCTAATGCGCGTTTCGACGAGACTGAAAACTGTTCAACCACCACTACACCAACACTCACTATTACACTGTCTGACCAGCGTTTCGGTAAACAGTTTACCTTCAATCTCTGAAGACGTTAACTTGGTTATCGAAACGCGCGTGAATGTTGGTGTAGTTGTGGTGTAATCGGTGTATTCAGCGTTTAAACACTGCTCCACAATATTAGAGAACAACGAATATTGGCACAAGTTTCTTCTTTTGTTGGCCTCTGAGGTTTGTTTGTGCCGTTTCGCGGACTGCGTCGCTATGCTCTTGTTAATTGAAAGCCGCGAAGTCGAAACATATTAACGCTGCACTCTTCACGTGCAATTTCTTCTTCAGTTCTTTCATTCGCAATGTTTCGAATCCTAGTAGCATTACAGCTATGTCGGAAAAGATTAAATCTAAAGCTGACAGCAACTCGATGCATTAACTTCAAAACAAATTATACTTAATCATAGATAACATTACGTTTAATTGTCAATTGCGTTTTGGTATACCATGTTTAACAAATGTTTTAAAACGACTAGACTGGTGTTTGACTTTATGTTTTTCTGTTGTTATACTACGTTTTATGTACCTTCTTCCCAATTTTCAGCCAAATTGGTGCTGCCGTTCTTGAGTTATAAATACAAGGAATGTCGTAGAAGTACTTGGCCTGATCTAGAGATGGCGGTAGTTGCTTGAAAATTACCAATGTATCAGAAAGCACACAATCTATAAATCATAAGTTTTAAATTTCATGATACCACGTTGTTTAGTTTTTGGCGTTTGATCACAAAAACAACATCGTGAAGATATTTCCATTTCAGCGAAGAAATCAATCAGAATCGATCTTAATTGACTAAGAGTGAAGTGTCGTTTCATCAAGACAATGCACCATCTCACACGTCCGTTATTGCAACGGACACAATCAATAAAACAAAGTTTGAATTGCTACTTCATGCATCCTATTCGCCAGATTTAGACCCGTTGGATTATTTTCTTTTTCCAGACTTGAGGGGGGAGAAGAAGGTGATGTCTACAGTTAATGACTATTTTTATTTATTTATATTTATAAGCGTTTTTGTAGTGGGATTGTGACAAAAATTAAACATCAAAATGTACTAACTCTAATATATTTCCGAGCTTTCGAATACTTCTGTATTCATCGTCTGGGAATTAATTATCAATAAACTTAATTTTTCTATCCTATTTGAATAGTGATTTTTCAAATCGATGGATTTAATGTTTTTTAAATAAAAATAATGAAATTTAAAACGCAGCAGCTCTTAACTAATTAATTCCGTAGTGGGATTGTGGCAAAAATTAAACACCAAACTGTACTAACTCTAATATATCTCTCAGCTTTCGAATACTTCTGTATTCTGAATTAATTATCAATAAACTTAATTTTTCTAAAAAGCGTCAATTTGAATAGTGATTTTTCAAATTGCTGGATTCAATGATTTTCAAATAAAAATTCAAACGAAATTTGAAATGCTGGAATTTTTAACTAGTTATTTCCGTAGTGGGATTGTGGCACCAAAGTGTACTAATTCTAATATATTTCCCATATTTGGAATACTTTTGAATTCAAGGTCTCGGAAATAATTAGTTAAGAATTGTGACGTTTTAAATTTCGTTATTTCTTTTAAAAAACATCAGATCCGTCGATTTGAAAAATCACTATTCAAATTGACGCTTGTTAGAAAAATTAAGTTTATTTTTAATTATAATTAATTCCCAGACGATGAAAACAAAACTATTCGAAAGCTGGGAAATATATTAGAGTTAGTACACTTTGGTGTTTAATTTTTGCCACAATCCCACTACGAAAACGATAATAATCTTACTGGCACATACTTCGTTCCAATCTATAGATTATTTATGAGACACTCTTTATAGAAATGGGTAGAGGCGAATTAGGTTTTTCACCACCATAACGGTAATTGTTTATTATAGTAAAAAACAACAAATTGGAAAAATATATCGGGCATTTTGTAAGCAGATGTACGACTTGTCTTGAAAATACGTTCTGATGAAAACAAGAAACTCAATATTTTATAGAGAACAACTCACAGAAACCGAAATAGCAGCGTTAGGCAAGGTAATGAGCTATAATTACCCTAATTTATTACATTTAATAAGATGTTGCCCATTAACTGAGATGTATAACAACAGTAGCCGTCAACCGAGCTCACTAACTTTCAAATTTATATCCATTACCACTTAATTAATGTACATTTCTTATTTTAGTTCGATGTTTTATTGAATTGTTGAATGTATATTGTAGTATAAGTGATATTGATTATTACTTCAATTACCCCGTATATAGATATACGTCACATTACAACCAGGAAATAGAGAGAGCTCGATTCGGGAAAGCGAAGCGGTATCAAATATCAAAATAAGCCGATTAAATTCAATATCCCAATTCTTAGCTTTTGAATGCCACTTCTGATATTTGAATAGCCCTCTATCACTGATAAAATATCCACCTGTAAACTTTAATAAACCTGCAGCGGTTTCATTTAATCAGAATTCAAAAATAATTTCAACTCATTAAATACCAAATTGACCGTTACTTGAATATTGGACATAAAATTGACTAATTTCGATTAAGAATGAACCAACATTCCAAATTGCTTTTGTTTCTTGATCTCACGGTCCAACAATATATTATATTTGTTTACAATAGTGGTAATTAGGGGTAACTGACCCTTATATAAGGTTATCCACCACTATCAGTTAGCCAATAAACCTCAAACGCTACTATCATCGTTAACAACAAATGAAAATGGATACAACAAGTGATGAAGCAGCTCAAACGGCCACCCCATTGCGACAAGGCCATAGTCAGCGAAAAGTGCGAAGAAGATGAGTCAGTCCGGTGTTTCCAGAATCTACCGTCGTTGCCAAAAGACTGATAACGCGTTTCCGGAAGAAAAATGTGCGCTTTTGATAGAAATGACCGATTTACATCACTGAAAAATCGGACTTTCACTGGCGTTCAAGTCCAACAGAGAAGTGGCTGGAAAATCAGAAGACGACTTAAGGCAAAAGGCGAGCTACTTGTCTCAAATTAGCCCCGGCCCACCGAGCAGCCTTTCAACAATTTACCAGAGAACACGTTAATTGGACTTTGAAAAGAAATCAGAGTGCGCATAAAAGAAAACGTGGCTTTTGGAGGAACTTCCTGGATAGATTAGCGGGCATTCCAATGGATTCTAAGTGAGTAGTTAAGCTCCTTTTAGTAAGTTTTTACGTATCGGAAATAGAATTGTCCATGTTTACACGAATTATCCGATCGTTTCCACGGAATCCCAATGCGAGAACCTCATCAGCATTTTACATTTATATAAAAGTATTTTTCCACACATTTTTAGTCAGTCAGTTGTAGTCAGTAACCAGGATCCGTAATATATTATCTTAAATCCCTTCAATTCTTCTTGGTGTCGATAATAATGTTTAATTTCTTTGTAGTCTTCTGGTGATTTTGTGGCTTACAGAGATATTAATATATTAGTACTATTGACTGCGCCAATAAATCGAAAATAACAAGAATATCACAATATTCAGTTAGTCAGTTGTGGTCAGTAACAATTAATTGTAATCATTTTCTAGAAAGTTCGTTAATTGTAAACAAGTATATGAGTAATCGTGTAAAATAAAGTTTGTAAAAAAGTGTATTTGAAGTTAATAATTTGAAAGTCATTTTACTGCGCATTGTTAGAGAAGTCTTAGGTTTACTTTATCTTTTCTTGTGAATAAATCAGGGTAGAACTTGTTTCGTAACATTCTGTGCAGATATTTTTAACTAGGATCTGTATTATATCATCTCAAATTCTTATTTCTATTCGTAATTTCTACCGTTTCTTCGTAGTCTTCTGGTGTTTTTTGTGGCTTACAGAGAATTATATTTCTTAGATATTAATATATTAGTACTATTGACTGCGCCAATAAATCTAAAATAACAACAATATTATAAAATTAATTAATAAAACTTGAAATATTTCATACAAATCATTTTTTCGTATTATTTTGAATCAATATTTTTGTTAAATATTTTTGTTTACTGGAATTTTGGGTTATCGTAACAATTTATTTCAATTTGCTCATTATTTATAGTTAAAAATGGAGTACTTGGTATCTACATATTCAATTACATTCTTAAACAATTATGGATACGAATAGTCAGATGTACTTAACCTTGACAGTCAGCAATGAAATTATTTACGCGCTATAAAAAAAACTGTTATAAATATTTAGCGATTCAAATTGTTCACTTTATAAATCTTTATTGCTTGTTAAGTTCGAATTTATTAATACTTCTGTATACTCCAATAATGGAGGTAACCAAAAATCGTATGACAATAAATGAATTATACAAAATTCACTGTCAATTTAGCTGATTCCAATCAATTGAATTAGCTGCATTAACACGTTAATGAAGATTGAAAGCTGTTATGTGGAACATTAAGAGTTATTTATTGTTAATAATTGAACGCAATATCAAACAACGTAATCACAATACAGTGAAATCGATATTTCACAAAATATAATTTAAAGTATAAAGCCTAGAAATTTGTTTATGTATAACAAACGCTTTATATCGAGCAAACCCCAAGAAAGGACAGAAACTCCTTACCACTAGAACGCAATAAACGGATTCTACTAGAAACTAGGAGAAACACGAAAAAATTTTATGACAATATCCTGATGATAAGGAAATGAAACTGCCACGAAACGCAGCGAAGTAAAAAGAAAATTGTGTTGAAATAAAATTAGTTTTTTAATTGCGATGAATAAAAATTGGTCGCATCTGTATAGTAGAGAAGTGAGTTTCCTTTTTTACCATCACCAGATTTGACACTTGTCGATCAATGTGACTTCAACTTTACGGCGTTGCCAAATCGCTAACCGGTGGACAAAAATTATTAGAGGTGAAAATCGAGAGGCCATCACTAAGCAAACTTTTCACGACTATGAAAATATTAAGTTTCCTGGATATTCGTCTAGTACTCAAGTGTGTATCGTCTTCTAACAAGACACAAACATCTGAAGGTTTGTTTCCAGTTGATGCAGTTTTTCTACGCGCTGATTTGTATAAAGCTTTTAGTGAACTAGTTTCGTTAAACTTTTTTACTAATTTACTTACGGTAGAACTTGTTATGTGAATTCGGTTAGGATATAAATCATTAAAATATCAATTCCTTCTTTTTCAGATAAACGATCCATTGTAAAACGTCAAATTTGTTATTGTAACAGTCATAGCCACTTACAACAAACATTCCAAGACTCTTATGTCAAATTTCTATGGCATGTAATTGATATGTCATAGATCTAATAAGCTCACTTTTTGGATGTACACTGTACAATTCAACGGTTTTTTTCATATTATTGTGATTACAGTGAATAATGAAAAAATCTTAACAAAAGTGGAGTAGCTTGTTGAATATATATCATTTTTGTTTTTAGGTTATTTTTTTGGATCATGAGACATCGCGTGTTTCACATGGTAAATACGCGATAATAAATATAAGGAAAATACCGTTTCACTAAACAAATAATTATGTTTAATGAACTTATTATCAAACTATGAGTTTCTATTTAAAAAAATTACGACGAGTGTCGAAATCCACAGTATTATTATTTTTATCTCCTCGCATCACTTTAGTATCTATTTACTTGGATCTTATTGGAAATTTTTGGATCACTAATAACAGAAAATCTTCTCAGTGATAAGCCTTTCAGTCTAATTCTTATCCTCAATTTGTTTTGCTAAAAAAGAAGTGGTTACTTCGATCTTGAATTTTTTGAGTTTGGGGCAACCCCATGGATCCAAACCACTACTAGAAATTTCTGTTTAATCCTGTAGAAACTTGTCTAAACGTATAAAAGGGGGGCAGATATAAAGTCGACGATACACAATAGGCCCGGACCCCAACTGCCAACTCAGCGCTCCAAACAGCTCTTTCTTTTACCTACTGTATCTATAAAACGACTTTAAATTTTCAAAAATCACTTTACTATCGTATTCTGGACATGTTAAGAAAGCAATTTATCCAAATCGATTTTTTGAGCCTATCACATGGGATGACCCCCTTAATTAACCAATAAATTGCTTGGTTGTTGAATGTAGTTTTTTTGTCTACTAAGATATTTTGGCGGGGGGTCTACAAACGACGCCCTTTGCGTTCCTCCAAAGGTTGTATGCTCTGGCGTCGACACAAATTCAATATAATATGCTGGTCACGTAAGAAAGACGCAACAGTTTCGATTAGACGCCCGCGGCAAAAAGTTAAAAGGTTTACTTAACCGAAGAAGACACGATTTCTAATCTTTTCGCTAAGAGGGAAAGTGATGTGGTCACTAAACTTAGTTAAAAGCAAATTTTGAATTAAAATTGTAGACATTTCAACCGAACATTTTGTATAATTTGTTTTATAATCAATAAATAAATTGTAGATATAATATTTAACTTGTTTAAAATTTGATACAAATGATGTCAAAAATCATCAGTTGCTTGTGATGATACGATGAAATTATTTATAAATCGTAAACCGAAAGTTTGTTTAACTATTTCGATTTTCATTATAAACACTATTAAAAACTATATTTCAGGAGGAATTATCGAATTGATGATTGAATTATGAACAGATTGAAGTGGTTATAATAATCTTAAGCAAACATAATCATTAAAATCTACTATTTATTTTTGTAACCTCTTCCTTATTGATCAGACTTCTTAGAATCGTGAAATAACTTTTAATACCATCGGCGATAATATCTACGTTTAAAAAAAATTGATTAAATTCATCATTATCTTATAGATACAGTTTTTGACCAAAACTTTTCCTTCATATTTTCAAGCGAAAGTTCTAGCGGAGTCTTACAAACCAAGTAGCTTTGACGATAAAAAACGGCATCGAAAAACCACAACCGCTGAAGATAAACGTATTATATTGATCGATAACTCACAGGTCCTGAAATACTAGCTCAGATCAATGAATCTAGGAATCTGTCTTTGAGTGAAAATAAGATTGAGAAAAGCTGGTGTTTTTGGAAAGAAGGTACTGAAAAAACCTCTTTTAAGATTACAAAATAAAATTCGGAGGTTGCAGTGGACTAAAACCATGAAAATTGGACTCATGAAGAGAAAGAGAAAATTCTATGGACTACGCGGGTCAAAGAAAGAACAAATGCTAGATTACAGACGAGTGGCGAGGTGCAGTTTATCCCTATAATGCGATTCAAGTATCGGGCTTTCAAGTCATTTAGATGGCTCGGAAATGGGGTTACGTCTATATTGACAAAAAAACGATGTTGCTGTGTTTGAATCGGCACTTGCAGTGCGTTAACTTCATGTCAGAACATTAGACATGATTGATCAATCCTCGCAGAAGTCTGAAGCGACGTTCGCAGTCGAATACCGGTCCGTGTGCACATGAAATCAGTGCACTGCTAGCTCGCTAATATAATAATCGATGTCTATATGGAAATTTTGATAAAATTAATGATATTATAGTGCTCGGTGTCCGAAATACAGTATATCAATTGAGAATGTAACTAAATATACGAGTCGTGGATAAAAACATGCTTTTAAAATAGAAAACACTGATTAGTTTTCTGATGTAAAATGAATAATAATTTTTTCTGCTTTTTAGGCTTATTATTTGGAGGCAACGTGGTACCAGAATGGCTTTAGATATTTAAAACAAATGAAATTACACTTATTGAGAAACTAATCATACACAACATCTAAAATTTCAATGAATCGTATCGATTTTCAATGTAAAACGTGTTGGTGAAATATATTCGTAAATCTTTAATATGACAATCCATTTTGACAGTTTTATAGCGTGTGGACTAAAAAACATGAAAATTGGATTCATGAAGAGAAAGAGAAAGTTTTATGGACTACGCGGGTCAAAGAAAGAACGAATGCTAGATCACAGATGAGTGCAGTCTATCCTTATCGATATAGGATATTAACCGAGTAACTTGAGGTCGTTTTTCATTGATACCAGTCCTAGATGGAGATGAATTTATAAGGTAACGAACCTTCTAGTCTTCATCCAGAGGTTTCTGGCAAGTTTGATTTGATAATGCGATTCAAGTATCGGGCTTTTAAGTCATTTAGATGGCTCGGAAATGGGGTTACGTCTATATTGACAAAAAAATGATGTTGCTGTGTTTGAATCGGCACTTGCAACGGCAAAAAACTCTGATTATGTGTCGTTAACTGCATGTCAGAATATTAGATCTGATTGATCAATCCTCGCAGAAATCTGAAGCGACGTTCGAAGTCGAATACCGGTCCGTGTGCACATGAAATCAGTGCACTGGGTGTCCGAAATACGGTATATCAATTGAAAATGTAACTAAATATACAAGTCGTGAATATAAACATGCGTTTAAAATAGAAAACACTGATTAGTTCTCTGATGTAAAATAAATAATAGTTTTTTCTGCTTTTTAGGTTTATTATTTGGTATCAAAACGGCTTTAGAGATTTAAAACAATTAAAAATACACTTATTGAGAAACTAATCATTCAAAACATCTAAAATTTCAACGAATCGTATTGATTTTCAATTTAAAACGTGTTCGTGAAGTATATTTGTAATTCTTTAATAAGATACTTCAATATGACAATCCATTTTGACAATTGTATAGCTTCATAGGAATATTTTTGTGTTGTGTGCACCCAAGTTCATAAAAATTGTAAAATAGATTTCAAAATTAATCGCTCGTAGTTATTAAAATCGCACAAACACATCAGACAACTGCTACCGCCATATATAATATAATAAAATTGCTTTTTTGATTTATCTTTTTTTTTTGGCGATATCACGTTTCGATTCGTTTCAACGACATAAAGTTCTAGAAATAATTTTGATTAAAACCAACAAATGAGCAAAAGAGGTGCGTTGCCAACGTAAAACGCGATATTACTTCTGAACTTTACTGATTTTAGTTGCTGTCACAATTAGTCTGATCATTAATTGAAATAAAACTATTTAGATTGTCGCCAATGGTTTGTAGAATATTTGTTATATGTAATCATGTCAAAAAACACTATAAGGCTGTAACCCCAAAAGTTTTCACAATAAATATGACATAAATATTAAAAGTTCAAGTAGAATAAATGAACAAAATCTAGATGAAAATCATAAAAACCTTTATTTACCATTTTCAAAAACTGAAACTATATCTAATAGTTTATTAGACAAGCTGTCAAATTCTTCTTGGACGTTTTGTCTTAAAGCACAAATATAACGGCGAGAAATCATGAAAAAGAATTGAATACTTGCTTTTTTTATATCAAAAGTTACCAATTGTCAAATTTACGTATATTTTCAACGTTTTCGCTATTAATACGGAAGCTTTAAACTACCCAAGTGCACAAAATAAAACAGTGGGGGAATACTTCTTAAATCTTTATTGTTATGAACTCGTTCACGGCATGGACCGTGAAGCCGGTCCAATCAACTGCGAGGCATGTTTTTAAGGTCACTAAATTCGATTCCCGTGACCAGTTGATGATGTATTATAAGGATCAAAGTTGAATAAAGGTGAAATGTGTCATTTGTGGATGAAAATCAGCAGAACTTTAATTATTACAAGATCCATTCTTATAACTTCAGACTCTATATAAGGAAAGTAGAGCTGCCGGATAGTACATCGAATAGACATTCTCGTATTCAAGTCAATCAAATTAATGGGGTGAGGGTCTCCCTCCAAGGATGTTAGCGATGGTGGTAGCTGGCTTACTTAGCAATAAGGAATGGTAGGATTTATGAAGATATGAGAGCCACAAGATATTAATTACAATTATTGACCTAGAAGAAATTTTTCGATTTATAGCCAAACATTCACTTTTAAATAAAACTATTAACCTAATTTATATAAATAATTGGAAACGTATATATTTATTCGAAGGTAAATTTGATTAATACATCATACAAAATTTTGTATCATCAAGTCGTAATTCATTGTATGCTTGTGCGATGAAAACCTTCAATTAACTTTTTTTCACTTCTTTATTCCATTCAAATGTCATTTCAATCATTTTAATCAGTAAAATCAATACCAGATTATGGCTATGGTGAATAAATGAAATCGAAATTGATTTGAGTCTTGGGGATTTAAACCATGAGATATGGATGTTAAAAAGATTTCAATAAAGAAGTGTTTGTAAGCCTCGTGGTGAGAATTTTTGTTAACCGAACAAATATGGAAGCAATACCTGACTGTATAATATTTTTCACAAAGTTTCTTTGCGATTCCTTTGAAGAATTATAGCTTCAAAAGTGTTGTATTTCACTTTTTCCATTACTGAAACTTCGGTGGTATATTCGGCGTTCATTTATTTTGAAACCAAGCTTCGAAAACCACGGTTGGATCGCAGACTGGATTCCGACATATTCTTGACTGCTAAGAAATCTTTACTGAGTGTCGTGGATGTAGTTGCAAGCCTCTTCTAGGTAGATTATCGTTCAGTATTCTGATCTAGGTATTTCACCATCAGTTTCCTGAGTCTCGGTGAAACTAACAATAAACTTTTTGTTTTGTATTATTTACTTCGAATTAAATCTTGTTAAAAGAAATCAATGCGATTTAGTATACCATTGTCTTTTCGTATTTTTTTTTTTGAATCTATCGAATTATTAACAATTTTCAGTGATACTAGTTGAAGCTGTCTCTTTCAAAAAAAAAAAAATATTTTTAGTGGCTTCGCTTTACTAATTTTAAGTAAATGATTTTAACTATCAATTTTGCCTCAAAAATTTGAGCTGTTAGGGTCATATATGAATATAAGGGATTATTCTACATTTCGAATATTATTTGGAGGCTAGTACTTTATTAGATCGTTATGACGTAATAGTAAAACAGCCGTTTACAATATTTAGGGAAGAGAAAGAACTAATCAATCAGAATATAACAAGGGTTTAAACAGTAGGGTTAAATACGGATTTTTTTATGGAGTGTGTTCATAATCTAAGGGTAAATTTCATAGGTAAGTCAATAAAATACTAAGTGGTGTAAAATATTTCAATTGGTCATCAGAATTGAAAAGTCACATAGTGTATTAGACCGCATTACGAAAATTGTCCCAACAAAGGAAAAACAAAAATTTGTTGTATAATAAGAATCGTCAAGCTCCTCAAAATAGCCATCATTTCTGCAAAATCTTTGACCACAGATCAATTTTTTTAAGTCTAGGAATAGAAAATAATCCTAGGGAGCTAAATCTGGTGAATAGGATGTATTAAGTAGCCATTCAAACTTTATTTCATTGATTTTGTCCATTGCAATAACAGATGGATCAGCTGGTGCGTTGTCTTGATGAAACAACACTTTCTTCTTAGTCAAAAGCACCCGTTTTACCAAAAAAGCGACGCCATAAACTTGCCTGCTGATGGAACGGTCTTTGGAATCCGGTCCTCTCTTTTCAGTCCATTGTTTTGATTGTTCTTCTGTTTCGGATGTAATGTGATGGATCCACGTTTGATCCATGGTTATGAAACGACGCAAACATTGCCAAACACTCGTTGGAAACATCTTCACGACGCTGTTTTTATTCCGATGTTACCGAACGCGGCACCCAGAGCTTTCTCATATCCAAATATGCACTTTTTGAAATGCCTACTATGTCTGCTAGCTCGTGCACTTTCAGTAGACGATCATCCAGTACAGCTTAGTGGATTTTCTTCCACATTTCTGGAGTCGTCACCTCATTTGGTCGACCACTAGGATGCTGGTCTTCGCTACACAAAATGTTACTGTTGATAACGAAGAAGCAGTCTCGCCCAATAGTGGTTTTCAAGCAACTACCGCCATCTCTAGGTCAGGCCAGGTACTTCTGGAACCATCCTAAGTTAATGTCACGTGTTTCTAGAAAACGGATTTTCTCTTATCGATTATCTATCATCAATAATTTTAAGAATTCTTCATAATATTTCATTATCTTAATTATATCCTAGTGACTTAAAATTTCAAATCGTTTTTACCGAAAAGACGCGATGTATTTGGCGGGACACATCTGGTTTTTCCAGTGCTACGCGTCTAATATATATAATGATAAATTAGATGTAGATGGAATGGAGAAATTTGTGCGATGTTTACAGTCATTAATATTTATTACGAGGTTACATAATATTCTTGCTGTTGTTAAGGTCATTACGGACTGTTTTTTTAAAGGTTTTCACAATTTAGCAGGTATTAAATCACGAGATCATTAACCGCGATTGAATAATCTGACTCGCTGTTTCTTCAGTAGATTTTTTAGGTTATGTAAGTAGTGTTATCAATAATGTTGTGATAAACGACTTTGAATAGAATCGAATTAACTAAAAGTGAAATTAGTCAGGTACATTATGGGTAAGTAAAAATATTTCAACGATCTATCCGTTAAAATAAAACAATAAGCCTTAATAGTTCACGCCCTCGTCCATGAAAGTGTCAACAACTCAAAAAGGTTTCACAAAATGTTAGTTTGACGTTTACGTGGAGATAATTTAGTACTAGAACATCAAAACTTACAATATTTGTTACAAAAGGACCCTACTGAAAATAGCTGACTAATTTCTGTTTTACTTTGTTAGATATTAGAAGTATTTTTGATATTCATTCGTGAAATATCTGAATGGTAAGATCATCGATGATGTTAACTCAATATTAACCGAAAACGTGACTCAATAATCAATTATCGAGTTTGTGTGCTCAATTAAACTTTTTGTACACATTGACCTCTTATTTAGTTTATTTTTGAATTAATAAAAATTGACTAATTTTACATAAATCAATGACGTAATGTAGACGTAAAACTAGAAAAAAAATCACGGTTATTGAGTAAGTACCAGGATGAACTATAAGGTTGGAAATAGTGCCTTTTTTCCAATAAATTATGAAAGGAAACTCCAACGTGTTATTTGAGTTTTCATTTAGAATTTCCTGGAAAATTCAAGTCTTTTTCAATGTCCAATAACATTGAGTTCCATTAGCCCCGAAAGAGCTTTACCATCTATGATGAATGACTTAATGGAACCTCTCTTCTCTTCCTATGCTTATTACTTACAAATTTTCAGCAAACAAATCCATATGGCTGAGAAATGAAGCTCAAATAACGCGTTGATAAGCTAACAAACTTTCCATATTCACAGAAACATTTATGTTGATCTGAATCGTTCAATTCTCAAACACTCGATGCCTTACCAACTTTGTATCACTTATTTTCATACATCTGCTCCATCGCTTCAACAAAATTTTTAACTAGTGTGCAATGGTGGAAGATGAATTAAAGGCAGCTCTACGAGATATAAATATTTGAAATCTTTTTGTTGAGTTTAAGGCCTTACTTATATTTATTATTTCTTTTGTTCTGATCATTTCATTCACAAAAGAATCAGTAGAATTTGGTATGATCCAGGTGAAGTTCAAGTAGAAATGCATTAACTTTAAAATCTTCACTGATTTTGTTGGAATATACCAAAGCTAATTTGCAATCTCTCCACCACCCCATCCAGTTGACTTTGTTTGTGTGTGATCTTTTGGTTCAAACCATAAGTAAAGCAAACAAGAACCATTCTTTTAAACACTCAAAGGTTTATTAACACACACACACACTTTTGCATGCTTTTGAACCAATTATCGAAGGATTTTTCCATTCCGATTGAGGTGCCTCAATAACATGAGATCTGAACGCATCAACCGCTTCTTCGGGTCATTGGATGCCAAACAAAGACTTTGTTAGAGCTCTCATTGTCGTAGTGGAGAATGATTCGTCTTCTGCGATCGGTTTCCTGATTTTTCCAAACACTTTTAGCAAACAAATGGACATGTCCAGTTATTCCGAAAAAACAGATGACGATTTGCTTCGAAGGAAAAACCCATACAATCGATTGTTGTTTAATTTCGGATTCATATGCATAGATCCACGATTCGTCGTCTTGTCAAGATCTCATAGACGCCTTTTGAAGCACTGCGATTGAATTATTTCATCATTTCTTTGCATCAATAGACACGAGCTTCTTTGAGCGTTTGTCAAAGTATGCGGTCTGTTTAACAGCCAAACGTTCATGCAATATTTAATGTATATGAGTGGAACTAATGCCCAAGTTTGTCTAAATCTTTGCTTTGAGGTTTTCTGGCACAACAGCTGATTTAGACCGACCTTCACGAAATTCCAATTGTAGCGAAGTGCGACCATGATTGAAGTCGGAAAACCAGCGAAACTCGATGGCTCGTGATGGTGATTTATCACCAAAAGTTGAAGAGAGTTGTTGGTTTAGCCCCCGTCGAAAGTCATAGACATTCATTGCACAAAAATGTTGGCGATTTGATTCTATTTTTTGATCAAAATTAATGTTTCAAGTTTCTTTGACATATTCACCATATCTCAAAACTCGAGTAGCAGCCCTCGTAGACAAGATCAAGCATTTTTTTCAGTTTTTATAGTGAATTTAATATAATGCTTTTTCGTCATTAATACTAATACTTCTTTCCATTATATAGTATATATAATTCAGATACGATCCCTAGTGAATAATGTTTATTTCCCCTAAAATCGAAATATATCTCGGAAAACCGTCTATATTTTTAAATGGAACGAAATATGGAAAATTATATGATATATACTAACAATAATTTTTTTATTGTTGAATGAACATAAAACTATACAGTTCTCATTAAATTTACTCAAACGTAAACTGAGATCAAATCATAATAATTGGTAGAAATAAACCAACCGTTTTAGTATAATTTCATGAAAAATTTGAATCATTCGTTAAACTTAATGTAAAATTTACAATTTTACATTTTATTGGCACATACAGGGTACGGTTTTGTCAGTAAATGAATTTATTTTCAAATTTAAAATATTATTATCCGGATTCTTAACAATTGGGCTCGAGCCGCCTCTGAATTACTATATGTCATTGAGTCTGCCTCAAAAATTAACTGATTATACTTTTTAGTCTTCACACTATATATTATAGCGTGTAAAATATACAATTAATGGAAATTTTCGTAGAAATATTGTTTTCACTTTCTATAAGTAAAATACTAAACAGAACAAAATATTTTTAACGTGTTTACACACCTGCGTACACCTACGTGTGTAAATTCAATGAATTATTGGGAAATAAACATTTTTATCAATAATGGGACATTACGTGAATACCAACAGTACATTTTCTAAATTCGTATAAGTAATTATTGGAAAGCTTTTTTTTTTTATTTGAACAATCTTTATAACCTTGAAATTTGTACAATCAAAATAATGACACGCACACATAGTTAATTAATTTGCATTCTTTTTATACAGTACGATTGATAAATATCAAATTTAGATATAAAAGGAATTGAAATTATTCATAGAAACGTGATTATAAATATTGAAATCATAGTTTCCGATGTTGCCATTTGGTGCCGTGTTTATCTAATTGAATAGTATATGAGGCAGACATATTTTCATTACAACAACAGACAAAATTACAATAAAAGTGATGGAAACAGGAATTACTATCACCAGAAGAAAAATTATGCAAAAAAGAAAGTAGAAGGACAATAAGAGATGGGAAAGAATCATTAGATGAAATGGAAACATTAACAACAGACAGATCAAGAAGAAAATTGAAGAAAAAGTACCATAATCTACGTAAATTATGGAAGGTTTAATTTTCTTAAAGGAAAACGTGGCTGTCCAATAAATACATATTTTCGTTAGTTGTTACAGGTACCGGTCGTCCAAAACGCGGTGCATCGGTAACAGAGCCCGTTTTAAAGAATTTCTTATACGTCTTCCACGTTGTTGAACGATTTGGTAGTTCAGAAATTGTTGTATCGGTCATTCTGAATACGCGTCCACTAGCACGTGCTATCATGACACAGACACAACTGTCTGAAATACGAACATTCATCGTTTTAATCTTTTTCGACAGCGTTGCCGGACTTATGCCGACCTCTGCATAAAAGCAGAGACAGAAATTGATGCAAAATTTATAAAAACTCTAGTTTATAATCTTATGACCAAATAGAAAGATGAATATCGAAAAAAAAAAAACTATAAAAGAGTCAGAAAAGAAGCATTTTCGTTTTATAGAGCTTAAGAAGGCTTTCGACAGATAACTTATGCATTTGATTCAATTGTAATAAAGACGAAAGGACTGATAACAAAACATTAGAAATATATAATGAGAAAAAGCATAAAGATGAAGAAGAATAAAACAAAGAAAATGGTTATAAGTAAGAAAAATAGCTTTACATACATAGTAATAGAAGAATTTGGTATGAAATGAAGAAGCAGCGGGATGACCTCACAAAGAAAGAGATATCGAAAAAGACAAAAAAGACCAAGAAAGGAACGGAATGAAGAAGTTAATATAGTAACAAAAAAATCAAACATTGATTGGAGGGTAATGGATATTTTTGAAAAGTGGTTATAGCTCGATTCCACACCGGTAAGGGTGGGAAAAAGGTTGAAAAAGGTGCTGTAGTCATTTCAGGGAAATATTTTGATACTATCGAGTTATAACCAGTTGGAACGAAGTACATGACATTGGAGAAAATAAAAACAACGAAATTAATAAAGATTATATTCATAAATTTCGAACTATACGATACAATCTTTTAATGTACGAGGGAGGTTTGACTTTTGAGCGTGGTGATTATTTCTGATGTTAAAAACTTGATATTGTAAATGAGAAAACAATTAAAGGAACCGTTTATAATAAATATAATAAAAGTATTAGAGACATTTAGGCGAAAAAAATGTTTTTCTTACTTCAAACCACTCTCGTATATTGATCTACATAATAAGTAAAATTAAATGTTTTATGAATAAAATGTATTTCAGTTATCAGATAAGAGCTGTGTTTGAATTGAGATATGATTTTGCAATCACTGAATATTTGATATTTAGAAACCTACGACTTTTACACAAAATGTCAATTCGAAGAATCCAATTATTTTTTTCTATTACTAGAGTTGCATCTTCACATACAAATTTATTATAGATTTTTCGAGGACACAAATCAAAAGCTTTACCTTCTATTTTGTTGATACCTTGATGATTGTTTTTCAATAAAATTAGTAATCCAAAGAAATAGAAAGCACAAATAACACAACAAGAGATTCACTCGAAAAGAAACACTTCGAATCGAACGTCTGTTTAGATGGAAATAAATAACGAATTTTGTAGATTAAAACAACCCAACAACACAACCGACTATAATATATATTAGTAGGTGAAGCACTGTACTTTTTCAGTAAGGCAGAGACGCACCATTCAAAGTTGATTCAGTGTAGTTAGCGCGGGAGGCGAGACGCATCGGAATCATCCGAAAAAGCACGAACGTGAATAATAAAAAAAAGGTTAACCATGGGATTCTACCTGTTGAATGTTGTTGATGGGGTCTGGTGGAGGAGACGGTAGACGCTATCGAAACAACCGAAATTTCGATTCGCCAATTTAGACCATTGAATAAAGCGACGTTGTCGATTTTAAGTATGCCAAGGTTTGTTGGATTTACGCGTCAAAACTCATACCTAATTCGTTATTCGTTCTCTATGCGGAAATATAGTCTATTGGAATGTTACTATAGACCTAACGTTTTTCTGAGGACGTAATTTTACTTTACCGATGTGTGGAGGGGTCAAGGAAAGAATAAAAGCTTAACCCCACAAACTTGGAGTTTGTCCCGTGGCTGCCATCTTAAATAAATGAATGAAAAGCTATTTCTGACGATATCTCGCGAACTACTATCCCTACAAAAAATTCGTACAGACATAAATTGTGACAAATCGCTTTGTCTACAATTTTGTTTATGACACTTTTTGTCATTAACTGCGAATTTAGAAAGTTATGAACAAAAAAGTGCAAAAATTTTGTCAATAATTTCTTTTTTCGCTCAATAACTTCTTATTTTTCGATTTTTCGATATAATTACCTCAGAACAATCTTTTAGATCGTTCTTTGAGGATTAATTTTATATGTGGATTTTTTGAAATCCGCTCATTCTTGTAGCTCAACGAGTGCCGGGGCGGCAATTATTTTCCTGAACTTTTATATATAATTTATTATTTTTAATCGACTCTTTTCCCCGCCACCTATAAGGTAGAGGCCGTAGGCGTGTTTTTTTACGTGGTATCCCCAATAATCAGTGGCGGCGCCAGGTATGTGCGAGCTGTGCGATCGCACAGGGCCCCGCGCCTCTCGGGGCCCCGCAGGGCTATCAATCTGTCAATATTTTTCAGAAAGCTGTGAAGGTTTTATCTAATATGTCCCCTATTCTGAGGATCTGAGGTTATTTTAATTTTATACTTAAAAATAAATATTTTATAAATAAATATGTATATAAAGGCCCCCCCCTAACTCACCTGGCACAGGGCCCCGCGGAGGCTAGCGCCGCCACTGCCAATAATCCACAGATAAGTTTTGAATAATGATTATATTTACCTGGAGTTTTATACTACCTAGTCTATTTTAGATCTTTTTGATAGTCCAGGTTGTGTTTCAGGGTCAGTATCTAGTTCTACTTCAAAAGTAAAGGTTTGGGGAGTTAAAATTGGAGTCATAGTTAGAAGTTCATCTTCTAATTCCTTTTTTTTCTATTAACTTTGATATTTCCATAATGTTGCTGCAAGTTTAGCCAGAACAATGAAGATATACTGCAAAGCATTTGAGGACTACTTTTCTACAGTCACAAACGCTTCTAAAATTTTCTTTACATCTGCAGGAAATTAATTTCATAAGCTCCGGGGTGCTGAAGGCTTGGAAGCTTGTATTGGCATCCACATGTTTGTTTGATTCGTCCAGCCTCAATCTTCAGGACTTTGGTGTCGCCCAAGCCACGACTGGACCTGATGATGTGTAACTTAAAGAATTTTTAGTCAAATCTTTTATATCCCAAGGTGTCCAGTTAATGAAAAAACGTTCACCAACAAGAACCAACAAAGACGGATCCACTTTTTAGACTTTTGACAGATGTTAGTTTGTTTAAAATCAAAATAAATTATATATGAATATTTTGTTTTTGGCACTTTTTTGCTCATAACTTTTTAAATTCGCGATTAGTATCAAAAAGTGTCA
The DNA here is from genome assembly GCF_026250575.1 of Diorhabda carinulata. Taxonomy (NCBI): domain Eukaryota; kingdom Metazoa; phylum Arthropoda; class Insecta; order Coleoptera; family Chrysomelidae; genus Diorhabda; species Diorhabda carinulata. Next base: position 3,099,706 of record NC_079469.1, read on the forward strand.
TAAACAAAATTGTGGACAAAGCGATTTGTCACAATTTATGTCTGTACGAATTTTTTGTAGGGATAATAGTTCGCGAGATATCGTCAGAAATAGCTTTTTACCCCTTTATTTAAGATGGTGGCCGGAGGACAAGGGGTGGAGCCCCACAAACTTGGGGTTAAGCTTTCCTTGACCCCTCCACACATCGGTAAAGTAAAATTGCGACCTCAGAAAAAAGCAAGATAATGGTACTAAAATTTTAATGGACTAATATTCGAGTCCAAGGACGATGTCATCTTACCTGGGAAAATAAAGGATAATAGCCGATATAATCAGTATGAATAGCTTTTGTAAAATTTATTCGAATTTCATGTTTATTATCTGATAAAAAATCTATTTTTATAAACGGAAATATTAGAACTTAATTTTTAATGTGAAACTAAATATTTCCTAAGATTTTTATACGTGTACCTGATCTATTTTAAGTCTTTTATGACTATGAACTGTACAAAACAATAGAGAAAGGTTTGGAGTGGCCAAAAGCACTGTATTTTGAATGATTCTTAACCTATGAAAGTTTAAAATTTTCTTTTAATTCCAAGAATCTCTTCCCAACAAATTCCATTGAAAATACGATTGTAGGTTTTTCCATTTATAGTTTATTTCAGAAAGTTATAGAGTAATAAAACCTCATTAGGTATGCAAAGGTACCACAGAGTGACCAACAAAAATTTAAACCACTTTTATACTTTGGCATTGATTTCATTGTAAAATTCTTTCTTTTTATCAAGTGCAGGTAGTACCACCCGGGTCGGGGTCAATATATGGGTTTAACAGAATAAAATTTAGGCATTATGTACATAGTATTAGGGACACTTATTTTTTATTGAATATTATACAAAAAATACATTATACAGAAATTAAATTATGAAAAATCATAATATTTATCGTCATCTGAGGAACTGCCATCTCCTCTTGATGTTATAATTAACCTACACCTATGGCCGACACCGAAATTGAGCCGAACTGAACGGAATTCCCCATTTTATTACTCTATACCTTTCTGAAATAGACTATAGTAATTCGTATTCTCAACAGTTTAGTTGCAAGGTGCAGTGTCAAATCTATTGTGAATTCCTTTAACAATTAATTACAAATTTCTTTTAAATCATTTACAGACAAATAGAAGTGCAATTAGTAGTAGTAATTGGGAAATCTACGAGTTATAATTCCTGTCACAGTACTCACTTCTATTTTATTTATAATAACATACGAGTTTTTTAAGAAATTAATTTGTTATTGACCTCTCACTACATTCAAGGAATTAAAAGAAAACTCGAGTTTCGTTGCTAAATCGTCCTCTATCTACCAACATTCTAGCAGTTGCAAAAATTTTCGAGCTGTAGAAATAAGTGGGATCAAAATATTAAACAAGAAATAAACAGAAATGCCATTAAATGGTATACGGATCGAAAGCAGCAGAGAGAACTGGAATAGGAGTGCACAGCCCCCAAACCAAAGGCTCCGAAAGCTTGTGCAACACACCAACAGAAATTTATGAAATTTAAAATTGTTTCCAGTTCAATCTGGAGAGAAATTATCGCTAAAAAGAGATCATCATCTTGTTTGGTAGCCAAGCAGACATTAAAGCTCCAATATTATAAAATCCCAGCTCTGGGATTAACTAGAAAAATTAAACTATCTAAACAAGAGAAATAAATGATTCTACAGTAAATTCAGTAAACGGTAAGTTCGTTTTTTATCTTCTTAATGTTGCTTTTTATATATAGTGCCCACAAAATTCCAGTCATCTTTAACAATTTCTTTTTATTTCGTAAATAGCTTCGAAGGCTTCTTTAGAAAACAATTTCTGACAAAACTGAAATAAGACTAAGCACATTATGGAAATTTTTAAAAGATAAAGGTTTTCGCTGGAAAAAGTATTCCAGAAAGTTTAATTTAATGGAAAGAAGCGATATTGTAGTATGGAGAAGAAATCACCCAAGAACTTGAGAAATGAGAAACCAAAGAAAAAATATAATTCATTTAGATGAAAAATGAATCAACCACGGACATATACCAAATAAATTTTGGCAATTTGTAACTGTTACAAGTGGAAAACAAGATTTTTGAACTGGTTTGAATTCAAGAACTGACATAGATAGTTCAAACTGTTTTTTAAGGTGGTTTATTGACTTGAATCTGCTCGTACCGATGACTACTATGAAGACATGACTATTGATGACTTTAAATAATGGTTCGAAGGAGTAATAAATCTTCTTTCTCAGAAGAGTAAATTAGTGATGGATAATGCAAGTTATCACTCGGCACATTTAGAAAAAATGCCCACAACCTAGTGGTTCAAACAAGATACACAGAATTGGTTAAATTCAAAAAATATTAAGTTTCATCCCGGTTCTTTGATAAAGAGAAATTAAAAAAAATATATTAAATTGTAGAAAATTGTGGAGGTGTATACAAGAGTTATAGGTTTTATTTTACTGTTATGAAACTTGAGATTGTTGCTGTTTTTTCTCTTTCCCTGCTGTTTTATTCGTTTGCAGATACTGTAGATTTAGAAATGTGTAATTCCTATCGATTATCTTCTAATCCTGCATGGTTTCCTGCGAATTATATTATGGTATAGCCCACAAAATGCATTAAACAATAATTAACATTTCCTGCTTACATTAAGCTCATATTAACAGCTTTTGTACGGTAGATGGAACGAATATTTGATTTAAATTCATAATAGTATACAATGGACTACTAAAAACTATTATTAATTTATAAATTTTGACAGTGAAAAAAATCTATTTAACAATATGTCCTGAGGCAACAAGCAATTCTTATAACTCAAAATGTTTTTGTGTAGGGTTGACAAATATTTGATTTGATTAAATGACCGTTTGCTAAATCATTTGGATGTATTGAATCACTCCTTTGACTGATTTAATTGGATCTATAACACATGTCCTAGAATTTCAACGAATCTTTCTGTCAAGTTATTCTTTGCGGTAAAGCACTATCAGTTTCTTGGTATGCAGCTTCCTTAACTTCGCCATGTTTTCTTTCGACGACTGAACATAATATGATTGAGATCTGAATATCTTGATTAGATTGATCTGCAAGTTCTTTGAGGCAAACATAACAGTGTCAGCAATGAATGTTGTCACTGGATTCCGATAGATCTGTTGTATAGATTAAGTATGGAACTGGAGCTTGAAATACTTCCTTCCAGACGGGATTGAATCATCATCAGTTGATGTGGAGTGTCGAAAACTTGAGCGATAGCAACGAAAGCTGCGGAGCAATATGTTTTAGATTGAAAATTTTCAAAATTTCTTTTCTAAACGGTGTACCTGTGTATGACAGTATGACTTTTATTTCTTTTAGAATGCTTAGAACTCGAGCTTGAGGTAATTTCTTCCTTCCAGACGGGATTGAATCCTGATCAGTTGATGTGGAGTGTCGAAAACTTGAGCGATAGCAACGAAAGCTGCGGAGCAATATGTTTTAGATTGAAAATTTTCAAAATTTCTTTTCTATACGGTGTACCTGTATGACTTTTATTTCTTTTAGAATGCTTAGAACTCGAGCTTGAAATACTTCCTTCCTTCCAGACGGGATTGAATCATTATCAGTTGATGTGGAGTGTCGAAAGCTTGAGCGATAGCAACGAAAGCTGCAGAGCAATATGTTTTAGATTGAAAATTTTCAAAATTTCTTTTCTAAACGGTGTACCTGTGTATGACAGTATGACTTTTATTTCTTTTAGAATGCTTAGAACTGGAGCTTGAGGTAATTTCTTCCTTCCAGACGGGATTGAATCCTGATCAGTTGATGTGGAGTGTCGAAAACTTGAGCGATAGCAACGAAAGCTGCGGAGCAATATGTTTTAGATTGAAAATTTTCAAAATTTCTTTTCTATACGGTGTACCTGTATGACTTTTATTTCTTTTAGAATGCTTAGAACTCGAGCTTGAAATACTTCCTTCCTTCCAGACGGGATTGAATCATGATCAGTTGATGTGGAGTGTCGAAAGCTTGAGTGATAGCAACGAAAGCTGCGGAGCAATATGTTTTAGATTGAAAATTTTCAAAATTTCTTTTCTATACGGTGTACCTGTGTATGACAGTATGACTTTTATTTCTTTTAGAATGCTTAGAACTCGAGCTTGAGGTAATTTCTTCCTTCCAGACGGGATTGAATCCTGATCAGTTGATGTGGAGTGTCGAAAACTTGAGCGATAGCAACGAAAGCTGCGGAGCAATATGTTTTAGATTGAAAATTTTCAAAATTTCTTTTCTAAACGGTGTACCTGTGTATGACAGTATGACTTTTATTTCTTTTAGAATGCTTAGAACTGGAGCTTGAGGTAATTTCTTCCTTCCAGACGGGATTGAATCCTGATCAGTTGATGTGGAGTGTCGAAAAGTTGAGCGATAGCAACGAAAGCGGCGGAGCAATATGTTTTAGATTGAAAATTTTCAAAATTTCTTTTCTGTACGGTGTACCTGTGTATGACAATATGACTTTTATTTCTTTTAGAATGCTTAGAACTCGAGCTTGAAATACTTCCTTCCTTCCAGACGGGATTGAATCATTATCAGTTGATGTGGAGTGTCGAAAGCTTGAGCGATAGCAACGAAAGCTGCAGAGCAATATGTTTCAGATTGAAAATTTTCAAAATTTCTTTTCTATACGGTGTACCTGTGTATGACAGTATGACTTTTATTTCTTTTCGAATGCTTAGAACTCGAGCTTGAGGTAATTTCTTCCTTCCAGACGGGATTGAATCCTGATCAGTTGATGTGGAGTGTCGAAAACTTGAGCGATAGCAACGAAAGCTGCGGAGCAATATGTTTTAGATTGAAAATTTTCAAAATTTCTTTTCTATACGGTGTACCTGTATGACTTTTATTTCTTTTAGAATGCTTAGAACTCGAGCTTGAAATACTTCCTTCCTTCCAGACGGGATTGAATCATGATCAGTTGATGTGGAGTGTCGAAAGCTTGAGTGATAGCAACGAAAGCTGCGGAGCAATATGTTTTAGATTGAAAATTTTCAAAATTTCTTTTCTATACGGTGTACCTGTGTATGACAGTATGACTTTTATTTCTTTTAGAATGCTTAGAACTCGAGCTTGAGGTAATTTCTTCCTTCCAGACGGGATTGAATCCTGATCAGTTGATGTGGAGTGTCGAAAACTTGAGCGATAGCAACGAAAGCTGCGGAGCAATATGTTTTAGATTGAAAATTTTCAAAATTTCTTTTCTATACGGTGTACCTGTATGACTTTTATTTCTTTTAGAATGCTTAGAACTCGAGCTTGAAATACTTCCTTCCTTCCAGACGGGATTGAATCATGATCAGTTGATGTGGAGTGTCGAAAGCTTGAGTGATAGCAACGAAAGCTGCGGAGCAATATGTTTTAGATTGAAAATTTTCAAAATTTCTTTTCTATACGGTGTACCTGTGTATGACAGTATGACTTTTATTTCTTTTAGAATGCTTAGAACTCGAGCTTGAGGTAATTTCTTCCTTCCAGACGGGATTGAATCCTGATCAGTTGATGTGGAGTGTCGAAAGCTTGAGCGATAGCAACGAAAGCTGCAGAGCAATATGTTTCAGATTGAAAATTTTCAAAATTTCTTTTCTATACGGTGTACCTGTGTATGACAGTATGACTTTTATTTCTTTTCGAATGCTTAGAACTCGAGCTTGAGGTAATTTCTTCCTTCCAGACGGGATTGAATCCTGATCAGTTGATGTGGAGTGTCGAAAACTTGAGCGATAGCAACGAAAGCTGCGGAGCAATATGTTTTAGATTGAAAATTTTCAAAATTTCTTTTCTATACGGTGTACCTGTATGACTTTTATTTCTTTTAGAATGCTTAGAACTCGAGCTTGAAATACTTCCTTCCTTCCAGACGGGATTGAATCATGATCAGTTGATGTGGAGTGTCGAAAGCTTGAGTGATAGCAACGAAAGCTGCGGAGCAATATGTTTTAGATTGAAAATTTTCAAAATTTCTTTTCTATACGGTGTACCTGTGTATGACAGTATGACTTTTATTTCTTTTAGAATGCTTAGAACTCGAGCTTGAGGTAATTTCTTCCTTCCAGACGGGATTGAATCCTGATCAGTTGATGTGGAGTGTCGAAAACTTGAGCGATAGCAACGAAAGCTGCGGAGCAATATGTTTTAGATTGAAAATTTTCAAAATTTCTTTTCTATACGGTGTACCTGTATGACTTTTATTTCTTTTAGAATGCTTAGAACTCGAGCTTGAAATACTTCCTTCCTTCCAGACGGGATTGAATCATGATCAGTTGATGTGGAGTGTCGAAAGCTTGAGTGATAGCAACGAAAGCTGCGGAGCAATATGTTTTAGATTGAAAATTTTCAAAATTTCTTTTCTATACGGTGTACCTGTGTATGACAGTATGACTTTTATTTCTTTTAGAATGCTTAGAACTCGAGCTTGAGGTAATTTCTTCCTTCCAGACGGGATTGAATCCTGATCAGTTGATGTGGAGTGTCGAAAACTTGAGCGATAGCAACGAAAGCTGCGGAGCAATATGTTTTAGATTGAAAATTTTCAAAATTTCTTTTCTAAACGGTGTACCTGTGTATGACAGTATGACTTTTATTTCTTTTAGAATGCTTAGAACTGGAGCTTGAGGTAATTTCTTCCTTCCAGACGGGATTGAATCCTGATCAGTTGATGTGGAGTGTCGAAAAGTTGAGCGATAGCAACGAAAGCGGCGGAGCAATATGTTTTAGATTGAAAATTTTCAAAATTTCTTTTCTGTACGGTGTACCTGTGTATGACAATATGACTTTTATTTCTTTTAGAATGCTTAGAACTCGAGCTTGAAATACTTCCTTCCTTCCAGACGGGATTGAATCATTATCAGTTGATGTGGAGTGTCGAAAGCTTGAGCGATAGCAACGAAAGCTGCAGAGCAATATGTTTCAGATTGAAAATTTTCAAAATTTCTTTTCTATACGGTGTACCTGTGTATGACAGTATGACTTTTATTTCTTTTCGAATGCTTAGAACTCGAGCTTGAGGTAATTTCTTCCTTCCAGACGGGATTGAATCCTGATCAGTTGATGTGGAGTGTCGAAAACTTGAGTGATAGCAACGAAAGCTGCGGAGCAATATGTTTTAGATTGAAAATTTTCAAAATTTCTTTTCTATACGGTGTACCTGTATGACTTTTATTTCTTTTAGAATGCTTAGAACTCGAGCTTGAAATACTTCCTTCCTTCCAGACGGGATTGAATCATTATCAGTTGATGTGGAGTGTCGAAAGCTTGAGCGATAGCAACGAAAGCTGCAGAGCAATATGTTTTAGATTGAAAATTTTCAAAATTTCTTTTCTAAACGGTGTACCTGTGTATGACAGTATGACTTTTATTTCTTTTAGAATGCTTAGAACTGGAGCTTGAGGTAATTTCTTCCTTCCAGACGGGATTGAATCCTGATCAGTTGATGTGGAGTGTCGAAAACTTGAGCGATAGCAACGAAAGCTGCGGAGCATTATGTCTTAGATATAGAAAAAGGATGTACAAAGATTGATACGAATTGAAATAAACACATATTTTAGAAATTCGTTTGAATACTTAGTAGAAATAAATGTTTCTTATCAAGAAACTGATAAAAACCAGATGCTTTTTTCAAAATTTAAGAAATTCTGTACAAAATCTTCAGCACTATCGATTTTGGTTAGATTCAAATTACTTTTTTCACTTAAATGAAATTGAACAGTTTTTCTTTATAGAAATCTGATACCCTGGTATATCCAGCTGTTTAAAAACGCCAAGGATTGTAAAAAATTGACAGGATATTTTCTTTAATAACCGGGTTTTCCTTTAAAGAGATTCCTTAATTAAAGTCCCGTTGATTTTTCAGCTTCGACTTTTCATATTCTTTGAAAGTTTCACACCTTCCTGAATTTTTAAGTAATTCAATTAAGAAAAGAAACTTTGATGGTAATCTGCACTTTTACAAACTTCGAATCAATGTTTTTTAAAAAAAACTTCTATATAAAATTAAACGATTTGATTGTTAGTATTGAGTTGTTTCTCTGAGACGATTTGTCCTAAATCTTCAACCCCTTCATTTACATAAAATATTTGAGTTCTTATATATAAAAGGGTCGAATCAAAGAGATTGTGAAATCTGAAATTTCATAAAAACCGAGCCGTTTCATTATACGAGGATAGTCCCAGAAGAAGGTTACAACGTAATCTTCTCTTAGCTCTATACACTTTTCCCAGCGATGTTCGATACCCTTTTTATAATAAGAATCGTCAAGATCCTCAAAATATCCGACATCACCTCTCCATTGTTGGAAAATCTTTGACCACAGATCCATTTCTTTAAGTCTAGGAACACATAATAATCCCAGGGAGCTAAATCTGGTGAATAGGGTGCATGAAGTAGCAATTCAAACTTTAATTCATTGATTTAGGCCATTGCAGTAATGGATGCATTGTATTGATGAAACAACACTTTCCTCTTAGTCAAATGCGGCCATTTTTGCTTGATTTCTTCGCTCAAATGTTGAATGAAAATTATCCCACGCAAATCCCAAAAAAACCGATGCCATGACCTTGCCTTTAGATGGAACAGTCTTTGCCTTCTTTGGAACCAGGTCCTCCCATTTCAGTCCATTGTTTTGATTCTTCTTTTATTTCGGGTGTGAACGGTCAACGATAACCAAATTTTCCAGCAACTACTGTCATCTGGGTATTTGAAAAGTTCTTCTTTAATTGTTGGCCTATTGATTGAGAAGTATTCAGTACTAGAGAAACTGCCGAAATAAAACCTAGAAATGATTACTGGAGATGTGAAAAAATTAAGGAAGAGCTTGGGTTTGTTTTGCGTACAAAGCACTCGGTCCAATTAAACCGGCGTGCCGTCCTTTATATAATTGCAAACAGAAGAGGGACATAAGCAAAAACTGAGTAGATTTCGAGCTTCTAATCGTTAAATTATATTGACTTAGAATTTAAGCGGTAATTTAACCGAGCGCTGCGGGTCATTTAACTTATCAACATTAATAATATTTCAAGATAAATTCTGTTTGTAAGAAAATCTGGAAGGCGTTTGGGTTTTCCTTTTAACGAATCGATAGAGAGAAAGCTTCAGTTATCATAATTAAGATTCGGATAAATCTAGAATGGTTGGGAGAGTTTAAGAATATACAGGTCGTTGTTTCATTTTAAAACGTAAGAAAATAACATAGTTACCGATATAGCACGCGTCAAATACTAAGAACTAGCGCAGATTCTGAAATTCGTCGTATATTAAATATTATCTCAAAACTTATTTACAGCCCTCGTATATGTAATGGAAACAGATAATACCTAAAAAATTGATTCTGTTGTTAATAAAATCAATAAATTAACTAACATAAGTAGTTGGTGAGTTAATTAAATTGCAACAGGAAATACATTTGTCAATTTAGAAGATCAACAGATGTTCTTTGGCAGAGCACATATTTTATGAACGTCATTCTATTGAATAGAAATCTCTATTGTTCACAATTATCGACATTTGATAAAGAAAATGACATTAGTACAATACAAATCTTTAAGATTTTCAAAACAACAAATAAAACACTTTTTCTTAACAAAGATTAGTTTTCAATCAATTATATATTTTCCATATTAATCAATGACTTTTTGCCATCTCTCTTTCAGCTTCTTGATTCCGCGCTCATAAAATTTCTGGTCTTTATCGGCGAAAAACTGAACTAGGTACGATTGAAGGTCATCGTCATTTGTGAAAATGTTTACGGAAATAAAAATGTAAAATATGTTGAAAATATTCGTTTCTGCACTCCAATTGATAACTTTAAACAAAATCACGTACTTGCTTCTAAATTAACGTCAATGTGACCAGTATCACGTGACAAACGGCAAAGTACAGCACAAACATGTCAAAAACAAATGAAACATCTACAAAATTCAACAATCTCAATATTTAAGTCTGCTGTCTTTTCTGAAACTGATATTTTATTACAAACTTAAGATACCACATTTATTAATTCATCAATATAAGTAATTTTTGATATTTCTATATAATATACATATTTTCAGCACTCAATTATGTATACATATTCATTATAAAGCTTGGAATATGTATTAAAAAATTTATATTTCAGTATTTTATTGCCACAATCCCACAGCAATCACATTTATACAGTCAACACCTTGGATAGCTTGAAACTTGGGTTCAATATACTCAAAAACAGTAGATAAAATAACCATTATCACCGACATAGAACGCTAATCAGAATACGATCATTTATTGTCACATAAACGTATCGGGTGGTTTAAAAAAATTTGATGATGCAATAGATATATAATAATATCTGAATGCGCATTTTTTAAGACACAACATTATAACTAATGACATCATCAATCGATGTTATGTTATTCAAATGAATGATGTATTAGTTTACATACTTGAAATATAGTCCATTCGTTAAGCAAAATATATTAAATCTTTTTATATTTATCTTAGTGAATCGTTTTCAGTCAATAAACAATTAAAAATGATGAAATGGGGATTTAGCTTTGAAATCTTTGAGTTGATACTTGATTATAATAAAAAAATAGCAATTCGACTTCATATTTTCGTTAATTAATGAACCTAAGAACATCCCATTTAATGGTAAACATTTTTTATGTAGACTCCGAATCTCGTGGATAGATAAATCCTTTTTCATTAACTACAATAATTATTTTCGTTTTCTAAATATCTCGAAATTTGCCATATGTAAAAGTCTGTGGTTTATAAAACTACAGATATTTTTTTATAAAAACAATGATTTTAATGGTTTCCAACAGAATATTTTAGATCGTTTTTACTTATGTATCTTATACATTAAGCTGATGAAATCTCAAAACCAAGGCAATAAGGCAGTTAAAGATCGTGATCATACTTTAAAGGTCACGTAATTAGAAAAGGTCATTTTAATCAGTTTTTAAATTTGTTTCAAGTCATCGTACGATGTCGTTTATAAAATAACTACGTTCCACATTCCACCTAAAGTCAGTTTTTAACTGACATTGATAAAATTTGTCATTTTGCTATAATCAATCAATATTTTTCGGAATAGGGAATTAATTGACGGATGAAAAACGAATCAACAACGTATTAATAACGAATTGATAACGAATAAACATTAAATTGAAACTTAATCTACGAGTTAAACGAAATGGGCAAGGAATTAACGAATTTGACGAATTAATAACGAATAGATAATAAATTGTTCCATTAAATATGGAATAATATGTTTACAACGAATAAATAACGAATTTAAAGCGAATCAATGACGAATCAATAACGGATAAATAATGAGTTGAAAACGTTAAGCGAATTAGTAACGAATGAGCGTGGAATAATCGAATTAAACATATCAATAATGATTCAAAAGCAAATCATCAAGTTAACAGCTAATTAATAACAAATTGAGCACGAATTGACGAATTGAACGAATTAATAACGAATAAACCACGAATTGGACACGAATTGACGAGTTAAATGAATTAGTAAGAAATTAACGAATTGAACGAGTTAATAACGAATTAACAGCAACTTAACGAATCAAAAATGATTCAACTAAACAATAGCTAATTAAAAATGGAATAATAGGTTAACAACGAATGAATATTGATTCGAGAACGAATGAACGGCAATTCAACAACGGATCAACAACGAATAAACAACCAATTGAAAACTAATAAATAACGAATCAACAACGAATTGATAACGAATACATACTGAATTGAAAACCAATCAATAATTTGAACGAATCAAAAAGAAACTAACGACTTGAACGAGATAATAACGAATTAACAACGAACAATAGCAACTTAACGAATCAAAAACGATTCAACGAAACAATAACTACTCAAAAATGAAATAATATGATAACAACGAATGAATATTGATTCGAGAACGAATGAACGGCAATTCAACAACGGATCAACAACGAATAAACAACCAATTGAAAACGAATAAATAACGAATCAACAACGAATTGATAACGAATACATACTGAATTGAAAACCAATCAATAATTTGAACGAATCAAAAAGAAACTAACGACTTGAACGAGATAATAACGAATTAACAACGAACAATAGCAACTTAACGAATCAAAAACGATTCAACGAAACAATAACTACTCAAAAATGAAATAATATGATAACAACGAATGAATATTGATTCGAGAACGAATGAACGGCAATTCAACAACGGATCAACAACGAATTGATAACGAATACATACTGAATTGAAAACCAATCAATAATTTGAACGAATCAAAAAGAAACTAACGACTTGAACGATTTAATAACGAATTAACAACGAATCAATAGCAACTTAACGAATCAAAAACGATTCAACGAAACAATAACTAATCAAAAATGAAATAATATGATAACAACGAATGAATATTGATTCGAGAACGAATGAACGGCAATTCAACAACGGATCAACAACGAATATACAAACAATTGAAAACGAATAACCGAGTTAAACGAATTAATAAGGAATCAACAACGAATTGATAACGAATACATACTGAATTGAAAACCAATCAATAATTTGAACGAATCAAAAAGAAACTAACGACTTGAACGATTTAATAACGAATTAACAACGAATCAATAGCAACTTAACGAATCAAAAACGATTCAACGAAACAATAACTAATCAAAAATGAAATAATATGATAACAACGAATGAATATTGATTCGAGAACGAATGAACGGCAATTCAACAACGGATCAACAACGAATATACAAACAATTGAAAACGAATAACCGAGTGAAACGAATTAATAAGGAATCAACAACGAATTGATAACGAATACATACTGAATTGAAAACCAATCAATAATTTGAACGAATCAAAAAGAAACTAACGACTTGAACGATTTAATAACGAATTAACAACGAATCAATAGCAACTTAACGAATCAAAAACGATTCAACGAAACAATAACTAATCAAAAATGAAATAATATGATAACAACGAATGAATATTGATTCGAGAACGAATGAACGGCAATTCAACAACGGATCAACAACGAATATACAAACAATTGAAAACGAATAAATAACGAATCAACAACGAATTGATAACGAATACATACTGAATTGAAAACCAATCAATAATTTGAACGAATCAAAAAGAAACTAACGACTTGAACGAGATAATAACGAATTAACAACGAACAATAGCAACTTAACGAATCAAAAACGATTCAACGAAACAATAACTACTCAAAAATGAAATAATATGATAACAACGAATGAATATTGATTCGAGAACGAATGAACGGCAATTCAACAACGGATCAACAACGAATTGATAACGAATACATACTGAATTGAAAACCAATCAATAATTTGAACGAATCAAAAAGAAACTAACGACTTGAACGATTTAATAACGAATTAACAACGAATCAATAGCAACTTAACGAATCAAAAACGATTCAACGAAACAATAACTAATCAAAAATGAAATAATATGATAACAACGAATGAATATTGATTCGAGAACGAATGAACGGCAATTCAACAACGGATCAACAACGAATATACAAACAATTGAAAACGAATAACCGAGTTAAACGAATTAATAAGGAATCAACAACGAATTGATAACGAATACATACTGAATTGAAAACCAATCAATAATTTGAACGAATCAAAAAGAAACTAACGACTTGAACGATTTAATAACGAATTAACAACGAATCAATAGCAACTTAACGAATCAAAAACGATTCAACGAAACAATAACTAATCAAAAATGAAATAATATGATAACAACGAATGAATATTGATTCGAGAACGAATGAACGGCAATTCAACAACGGATCAACAACGAATATACAAACAATTGAAAACGAATAACCGAGTGAAACGAATTAATAAGGAATCAACAACGAATTGATAACGAATACATACTGAATTGAAAACCAATCAATAATTTGAACGAATCAAAAAGAAACTAACGACTTGAACGATTTAATAACGAATTAACAACGAATCAATAGCAACTTAACGAATCAAAAACGATTCAACGAAACAATAACTAATCAAAAATGAAATAATATGATAACAACGAATGAATATTGATTCGAGAACGAATGAACGGCAATTCAACAACGGATCAACAACGAATATACAAACAATTGAAAACGAATAAATAACGAATCAACAACGAATTGATAACGAATACATACTGAATTGAAAACCAATCAATAATTTGAACGAATCAAAAAGAAACTAACGACTTGAACGAGATAATAACGAATTAACAACGAACAATAGCAACTTAACGAATCAAAAACGATTCAACGAAACAATAACTACTCAAAAATGAAATAATATGATAACAACGAATGAATATTGATTCGAGAACGAATGAACGGCAATTCAACAACGGATCAACAACGAATATACAAACAATTGAAAACGAATAACCGAGTGAAACGAATTAATAAGGAATCAACAACGAATTGATAACGAATACATACTGAATTGAAAACCAATCAATAATTTGAACGAATCAAAAAGAAACTAACGACTTGAACGATTTAATAACGAATTAACAACGAATCAATAGCAACTTAACGAATCAAAAACGATTCAACGAAACAATAACTAATCAAAAATGAAATAATATGATAACAACGAATGAATATTGATTCGAGAACGAATGAACGGCAATTCAACAACGGATCAACAACGAATATACAAACAATTGAAAACGAATAAATAACGAATCAACAACGAATTGATAACGAATACATACTGAATTGAAAACCAATCAATAATTTGAACGAATCAAAAAGAAACTAACGACTTGAACGAGATAATAACGAATTAACAACGAACAATAGCAACTTAACGAATCAAAAACGATTCAACGAAACAATAACTACTCAAAAATGAAATAATATGATAACAACGAATGAATATTGATTCGAGAACGAATGAACGGCAATTCAACAACGGATCAACAACGAATAAACAACCAATTGAAAACGAATAAATAACGAATCAACAACGAATTGATAACGAATACATACTGAATTGAAAACCAATCAATAATTTGAACGAATCAAAAAGAAACTAACGACTTGAACGATTTAATAACGAATTAACAACGAATCAATAGCAACTTAACGAATCAAAAACGATTCAACGAAACAATAACTACTCAAAAATGAAATAATATGATAACAACGAATGAATATTGATTCGAGAACGAATGAACGGCAATTCAACAACGGATCAACAACGAATAAACAAACAATTGAAAACGAATAACCGAGTTAAACGAATTAATAAGGAATCAACAACGAATTGATAACGAATACATACTGAATTGAAAACCAATCAATAATTTGAACGAATCAAAAAGAAACTAACGACTTGAACGAGATAATAACGAATTAACAACGAATCAATAGCAACTTAACGAATCAAAAACGATTCAACGAAACAATAACTACTCAAAAATGAAATAATATGATAACAACGAATGAATATTGAATTGAAAACGAATAACGTCGAATCATCAACGAATCAACAGGGAATTGAAAACGAATGAACGAGTTAAGTGAATTAATTATAACAGTTGTATTTTTTCATAAAACAATTAGAGCGAATTTAGTTCTATGTCATTTTCACTGATAGTTTTTTCTCGAATGTTAATCCTACAGACTGCGCCAACTCAATTTCTTATTATAGATATTTCGTTGTTTCTTATTTAGAAATTGATATGGAGCATCAGGCACGTTGAAGTTTATAACTAAATTAAGATAGTCCCGACCTTAATACCTTGATATTATACATGGAATATACATCGTCTTGAATTTCTTACTTGTTGAGCCGTAGTAAATTAATAGATAGGTAGATAGGGTCCTTGTAAGGAAGAATGGGATTCTGTATAGAGTATACATCATAAATCATTGAAAGAGATTCGGCATATTTTCTTAGAAGAAAAAATGAAATTAGAATTTGGTTCTACGTCATTTTCAGTGTTTGTTTTTAATCGAATATTAATCCGACAGACTGTGCCAATTAGTTTTTTGTTTAAATTAATATAAATGCGATAAGAAAACACTATTCAATATTTTCATGATAGAATAATAGAAAATGTAAACAAAGTTATAGAATGGGAGATTAAATGTATTGTAGATGATGGAATACTAGTGAGAAGAAATTGAGGTGACTTACAGCATCTACTCTATACAAGATGGAGATAACTGCAGATCAATAGAATGAGAGAGATAATTAGAAATCTGGATATTGGTAAGGTGGGGTGTATAAAATTGAAAAAAAAAACCAGAAAACTCTGGTCATTGTGAAGAAGAGCTCAGGAGGGGGATGAATATTCGGAATTAATCATACAGGGGCGTAACAAAAAGAAGACGATGTGTCATAATTATTAACATGAAGTTTTCCATTTGATAAAGTTTTGCTTTGTATAATTACAATACAATGTATAAGATTTATGATGCAAAATATCAACGAAAATTCTTCAGTTCTCGTATTTTTTAACCCTGTATTGCTTAATATGTAGACACATTTCTACTATTATATATTCACATATAAATTGCGTAACCTTCAATTTCACACATCTTCGTTGATGTCAGTTTAGAATTCGTAATATAGCATATGGAAAAAGTCAAAGTATTTGCAATTATGAAGTACTTATCTGAATCTCGTCATTTCTATTTTTGTTAAGTGATGGCAGAAAAGTCCTTGACACGATTTATTGCTTTTTATTCGGTGTATCATTGGAGAATCTATATGAATAAATAAATTTACTTACCAAAAGAAATATTGTCAATATTAAATGATAAATTTCTGTATAAAATTAATGTACTAGTTAAAATTCTATTATTTAAAAATTTAAGACTCAAATATTATTAATTATTGATGGGTAATTAATGTCTCGATGTTGTTTTTACAAAGTTGTTTCTACGACAACGGGTATTAAGAAACAGAAAATTTATTATTAAGGCCGCTTGATATGATGCAATACAACATGCAATGCAATACAAGACGCAATATTTCTTGATCAAAAGCATGCAAATCAGCTGATTTTCCTAAAACTTAGCTTCGTTATTTTCATTGTTAAACTATGTACAAAATATTAGTAAAAATTTGAGGTTAGGAATTTGTTTACTTTTACTGTTTACATGCAATTTCTTGCACGTTATATTGCATTATGTCAAGCGGCCTTTAGTGAACTAAAAACTGTCAAAAGATTAAAAGATTACCGCACAATGTACGGTCCATAGCCTTGCATAAAAACAAAGGTCAAAAATAAAAAAAAAACTTTTTTTTATTTTTGAATATATTCTCCTTTTATTTCTACAAACTTTTCAGATCATCGCTGTTATATCTTTTATCCGGTTTGACAAAGAAAAAACACTCGGAGACGGGATCAGATCGGGGCTATATGTGGACTTATATAAAACTGTTGGGAACCAAGGAAAAATAACTAACAGTCTTCGAGAGCTAAGAAAATCTATTTGGAACCAAAAAGACACAAAATAATTATTAGGGATTTTTAAAAAATTGCAAATTGGAACTTGGAGAAAACCAAAAGAAAATAAATATGTTTTTAACTTAAAAATGTTTGTCTTTAGTTGATTTAACGCAATTTTCATCTCGATTTTGTGTATAGTATATAGATCCAACTACCCCTTATTCTATGTATGGTTGTTACAAATTTTGTACTGGAAGGCGGGATAATTCCCTATCAGACATTATGATTAACTTATTAGTTCGTGAAACCACGAGTAGAATGGCATTAGCTCGCTGATTAGCATTTCATATTAAACCCGAAACGTCCCGAATAGAACAATTGGGACGGATTAAACGGATCGACGGCGAACAAGCGAGATTTAAACTCACTAAATGGATCGCTGACTTTCACGTTTAAACTTATGATTTTGTTTAATATAATAGAGCAAATTGAGTGTATTTCGTTTGAGAGTGGCTACTGTAGCCTATGAAATGGAGCACAAATTATAAGATGAAGAAAAAACATTATGTAGGAAATGTTGACGCTTTGAAATTGAAAGTGGGAAGACCTAAATTAGACACAATCATTTTCTGATGCTGTTATTAGATTTTTAAGAGCATTCTTTCAGAATCTGACCTGAAAATTTTAATTATTTCGGCCTGGGTGAACTTGAACAACTTTGAAATCTCGTATTTCTAGTACTATGATCCCAAGCAATATTTAGATTTTTCCCCGTCATAATATGATCCTTTGAGAACACTCCTTTAAAATTTGAGCTCAATATTTCAATTATTTCAGCTTGTGAGATCTTTTAAGCGAACATATGTTTTTTATTAAAAATTGAACAAATTTGAAGTCTCGTATTTTCAGTACTGTGATCCCAAGCAACATTTAGATCTTTTTTATCATAATATGATGCTTTGAGAACACTTCTTTAAAATTTGAGCTCAAAATTTCAATTATTTCAGCTTGTGTGATCTTTTAAGCGAACATATGTTTTTCATTAAAATTTGAATAAATTTGAAGTCTCATATTTCCAGTACTGTAACTCTAAGCAACATTTAGATTTTTTTTCGTCATAATATGATCCTTTGAGAATACTCCTTTAAAATTTGAGCTCAATATTTCAATTATTTCAGCTTGTGAGATCTTTTAAGCGACCATATGTTTTTCATTAAAATTTGAATAAATTTGAAGTCTCATATTTCCAGTACTGTAACTCTAAGCAACATTTAGATTTTTTTTCGTCATAATATGATCCTTTGAGAACACTCCTTTAAAATTTGAGCTCAATATTTTAATTATTTCAGCTTGTGAGATCTTTTAAGCGAACATATGTTTTTCATTAAAATTTGAATAAATTTGAAGTCTCGTATTTCCAGTACTGTAACTCTAAGCAACATTTAGATTTTTTTTCGTCATAATATGATCCTTTGAGAACACTCCTTTAAAATTTGAGCTCAAAATTTCAATTATTTCAGCTTGTGTGATCTTTTAAGCGAACATATGTTTTTCATTAAAATTTGAATAAATTTGAAGTCTCGTATTTCCAGTACTGTAACTCTAAGCAACATTTAGCTTTTTTTTATCATAATATGATCCTTTGAGAACACTCCTTTAAAATTTGAGCTCAAAATTTCAATAATTTCAGCTTGTGTGATCTTTTAAGCGAACATATGTTTTTCATTAAAATTTGAATAAATTTGAAGTCTCATATTTCCAGTACTGTAACTCTAAGCAACATTTAGATTTTTTTTCGTCATAATATGATCCTTTGAGAATACTCCTTTAAAATTTGAGCTCAATATTTCAATTATTTCAGCTTGTGAGATCTTTTAAGCGAACATATGTTTTTTATTAAAAATTGAACAACTTTGAAGTCTCGTATTTCCTGTACTATGACTCCAAGCAACATTTAGCTTTTTTTCATCATAATATGATCCTTCTAGAACACTCCTGGGATCAACATATCAACTATTTAAACCTTAGTGATTTGTTAAACGTGTATATATTTCAAAGGAGGCTCAATCTCCAGTCTTCCTAAACCATTAGCTTGTTTACCAGCCATTCATTTTCGTTCTTCACAGTTTCTTACCTACATCTCGACATTATTCAACCATCTCGACCTTTGTCTTCCTCTTCCCCGCTCACCTTGAGACCACTTCACCATCATTCTCATCCCAACTTCCGGTTCAGCTCTTCATACACCCCATCTTGCCTTTTCCGTTATGTTTATCACAACATTCTCTCCCTTTATCACTTTTTCTATTTCTTCATCTGTTCTTTCAATAGTGTCAAAAGCCTACTTCAAGGTTATGAATAAAATATGTATATTTATATTGTATTTTTGAAATTTTTCTACCGCTTGTTTCAGCAAGTGTTTAATAGAGGAAATAAATAATAAAAGATCCCTAGGGTTATATTGTGTATTTACTTCGAAATGGTGTTTTCTCCCTCTAGTAACGAATTCTCACAAATGAACCCCCAAAGGTCCTTTTTCTCCAAAACCATTATATACAAAAACAAATAAAAAAAGTACAACAAACGTTTCGGTTTCCGCTAATATCAAATAGGTTCGTATCCCATCGGACATTGTAGTCAGCTTTCGTGATATAGGTCATTAAATTCATGGTTGATCTTGAATTATTGATGACGACTAACTTCTGCAATGAAACTTTCACCGAAAATACCGCTAAGGAGTAAAACAAACTTTAGTTTTAACCATTAAAGTTTTATAAAAGTTTCTATCACATCTATTTCATTATTGATAGTGGTATAAACTCAATGGAAACTAACGATATGCTACATAAAATTGACATTTCGTACAATAATATTTATCTTCTTACATTAGGGTTAAGTTCTTCTTCTTCGCGTATCGAGATTTACCGATCCTTGTCTCGCAGGTTAGCCACCATATTGACCATACCTCTATAAACGTTGTGGTTCATATCCCTACACCTTCTAACTAGCACTTGGGTTGTAAACTATCCTTTCCAAAACCAAAGTGATTATTTTCAAGTCTTCTATATACTCTGCTATTGCTTTTTCGTTTTTTGCGTAATTTATTCTCTGGATACTTCGTCTTTGGTGATACCAAGACCAGTTGTTGCGTTTGTATTTTCATAATCTTATATAAACCATCGAATAATTGGTTCATATCAGTATCTTAGTTCCATTCATTAGAGAAAGTATTTTTTTACGTCTTTCAGCTTTGTTTTCTTTGTTAGTTTTACTCTATACCGTATTTCTTTGTTCTAAAATTTTTCTTTGTCAAATTATGTGACCTAATTATATACTGGACATTCTGTATACATACCCTGATGATACAATGTTAGTCATCCGACAATTTTTCAATTTAGCCAATTAGACGCCACCCAATATCAATTGATTTAACAAAGCGATCGTTTACTATCTGACAATGTTGCCGCACTTTTCGAAATTTTGTTATATCAGGGAAAAAGTTTACCAAAATTCATAACCATCGATTTTGTAGTATTTATTCACTCTGTACAATATAATATCGAAAAGGGAGCATTCGACAAAAGGTAGTGAGATTCATCAGTCATTAATCGTTTAAATTGTAGCTGATTAGTTTCCGGTGATTGAGCCTTGGCACCCAATACAATTGAACAATCATTTCGTTATAATAGAATAATCGGAAGTGAGTGCATATCGAACAGGAAGTGATTTTCAATAGGAATCGCGACGACTCACTCATTGGTCTCTATTCGGATTTATTAAAAAATAATAAAATCATTCTATTGTACGCTAGGTGAAAATTTCAAGTAGACGCATTTTGCATTGTTAACAGTTAATCCTGTTGATTGAATTATTTTTATTCTTGGATCTACTCCAATTGCATACGATCAGTACCAAAAAAATTATCGCAGAGCTTTTCGACCCTCCTCTCAATGAGTTTTCTTGGGGATGTAAATATCACAAATCAACAGATTAGGCATGATACGTTTTTTTAATTTTGCAATAACTGTGAACTACAGTTGAACGCATATACAAAGTCTCCATATTTTCTAGGGGATACGAGGACTGCTAATTAATTGTAAATATGTCAAATATGACATTGACTTAATGAAGTTTGACATTTTTAATGGTGAACGTACTCAGGACGTACTGTCATACGAGTGCTTGAATCTGTGAACTACAGAACGCATATAGAAAGTTTCCATATTTTCTATGGAATACGAGGGTTGCTACTTAATTGTAAATATGTCAAATCTGACATTTACACCATAAAGTTTGACATTTTTAATAGTCAATGTACTCATAACGGGTTGTTATACGAGTGCTTGAATCTGTGAACTACAGAACGCATATAGAAAGTTTCCATATTTTCTATGGAATACGAGGGTTGCTACTTAATTGTAAATATGTCAAATCTGACATTTACACCATAAAGTTTGACATTTTTAATAGTCAATGTACTCATAACGGGTTGTTATACGAGTGCTTGAATCTGTGAACTACAGAACGCATATAGAAAGTTTCCATATTTTCTATGGAATACGAGGGTTGCTACTTAATTGTAAATATGTCAAATCTGACATTTACACCATAAAGTTTGACATTTTTAATAGTCAATGTACTCATAACGGGTTGTTATACGAGTGCTTGAATCTGTGAACTACAGAACGCATATAGAAAGTTTCCATATTTTCTATGGAATACGAGGGTTGCTACTTAATTGTAAATATGTCAAATCTGACATTTACACCATAAAGTTTGACATTTTTAATAGTCAATGTACTCATAACGGGTTGTTATACGAGTGCTTGAATCTGTGAACTACAGAACGCATATAGAAAGTTTCCATATTTTCTATGGAATACGAGGGTTGCTACTTAATTGTAAATATGTCAAATCTGACATTTACACCATAAAGTTTGACATTTTTAATAGTCAATGTACTCATAACGGGTTGTTATACGAGTGCTTGAATCTGTGAACTACAGAACGCATATAGAAAGTTTCCATATTTTCTATGGAATACGAGGGTTGCTACTTAATTGTAAATATGTCAAATCTGACATTTACACCATAAAGTTTGACATTTTTAATAGTCAATGTACTCATAACGGGTTGTTATACGAGTGCTTGAATCTGTGAACTACAGAACGCATATAGAAAGTTTCCATATTTTCTATGGAATACGAGGGTTGCTACTTAATTGTAAATATGTCAAATCTGACATTTACACCATAAAGTTTGACATTTTTAATAGTCAATGTACTCATAACGGGTTGTTATACGAGTGCTTGAATCTGTGAACTACAGAACGCATATAGAAAGTTTCCATATTTTCTATGGAATACGAGGGTTGCTACTTAATTGTAAATATGTCAAATCTGACATTTACACCATAAAGTTTGACATTTTTAATAGTCAATGTACTCATAACGGGTTGTTATACGAGTGCTTGAATCTGTGAACTACAGAACGCATATAGAAAGTTTCCATATTTTCTATGGAATACGAGGGTTGCTACTTAATTGTAAATATGTCAAATCTGACATTTACACCATAAAGTTTGACATTTTTAATAGTCAATGTACTCGTAACGGGTTGTTATACGAGTGCTTGAATCTGTGAAATACAGAACGCATATACAAAGTCTCCATATTTTCTAGGGGACCCGAAGACTGCTACTTAATTGTGAATATGTCAAATATGACATTGACTTAATGAAGTTTGACATTTTTAATGGCGAATGACTCACAACGTATTGTCGTACAAATGCTATTCGCGTTATTTAGAGGTATTTGAAATATTTACCTAGATCAAAAGATGGATTACTACCAACAACAATGAGTCGATTAAGTCACTTCGATATTTGTTGATTAAGCACCTTTTCGTGCAGCCGTGTTTCGCTGGTTTTCCGTATTTAATCGGTCTTCTGGACTGTATGGGTCTGTATTAATCAGCCTAAACGTTTACAGATAGATTGAAATCCATTGACTAATAGACTGAGACGCAAAAGACAGAAAATCAATGGAATGGTTGAATGAATGAGGAAAAAACATGGTATTAGACGACGAAAATGAAATTATAGCACCAACAGATCAAAATTAAGATTGAACAGACACAAACAGTGAATGGTAAACTTGACGTTAATTGATTTATAATAGACATATATAAAAACTATTTTCGTAACTTGCATGTATATTGTTCCAAAAGAAAAAGTAATAAATGAAAAGTATTCTTCTTGGGATATTCTTCTTGGGGAATTTTACCGCATGTCGAAAGGTAGGCCGGTAGGTCCTGTATGGGTCTTTGAAAACGAGCCAAATCCAATAAAAGTTGTTCGGGCACAAAACACTTCGAAGCAAATGGTCGTCTATTTTTTCGGAATTACTGAACATATCACCACCGTTCCATTAGAGCAACATAGAATTGTTAATTCTGTCTAGTACACCAGAGTTTGTTTACCAAAAGTGTTAAAAAATATAAGGGAAACCAATCGTAGAAGACGAATCATTCTCCACAGAGCTCTAACACATCAGTTCAAACAAAAACGTTTTTAAATAGTCAAAACGTGGAATTGATGGATCATCCACCGTATAGTCCTTGTTTGGTACCCAATGATTTCTTCTTATTCCGATAGATTGCGAGATCAACGTTTTTATACACCTGAGAAAGCGGTTGGTTCACGCAACGTGTATTGATCTTTTCTATTTCAAAACTTAATTGGTAACCCTTGTAGTGGAGCAGATGCTAAGCATTAATTTTAACGGTCAGAACACAAATTTGTGTCAGAAAACGATTGTTGAAGCGAAAAAATGTTAATTCCTGGATCAAATTTCTGAATCCTAAGGATAGTCATAAAAAAATTGAAGCTAGGGTTTTTGTTGTATTGCAAATAACACAGATTTCCGCCGATAAAGAATTTTTAACATCAAACATTATGTAAAATATAATTATTAGGAGATTATATTTGGGGTTTGTTGAGAGAAAATACGTTTAAAATTGTAGAAATAGTGAAAGCATTTAGGTACTTCTAAATTATTTTTGTATTTATTTGAATTGAAAATTGAATCTGCAAGTTTTGAAAAATATCATTCAATTAGTTCCTAAATGCACCTTTTTTTCGTCTGATTGTGATAAAAAATTTCGAAAATTTATGATATAAATTTTCAAAAATCTTTACAAAAACTATTGAAACAATGATAGATAAAAATAATTGAAGTAAAAGTAATATTAATATAATAAATTTACTAAGGAAGGAAGAGAAACTGGTTAAAATAAAATATTGGTTTGAAAAAATCTGATTATATATTTAATACCGTCGTGGTGTTTCTAAAAACTTCCTCGGGCATAAATTTTCCTTTGTTTTTATACCGCTGCTGTCCACTGTAAGTAAAACCCACGTAATCAAAAACCAATTACTTAAATCCAAAAACAAACAACATCCCCTTCTCCATTTTTGTCCCAGACGCAGTACATCCCGGGTTTAATCTGGACCTTCTTGCAAATCCCTAAACCAAACATTATAAGACGAACAACGTGATGGTGACGGATGAATGAAGGGTTACCACATGTCGAAAATTGGATATACAGGATGAGAACAAAATGTTAAAATAATAAGATATTAAATTTGTTTTATAAAAAAAAAAATAAATTGGACGAGGATGGAAATTGAGGGGAATTCATGATTTTCTGGAAAACTATGCACTTGAGTCGGAAACTAACATGATTTTTAGATTTTTTGTAGATGGATACATAATATTCTATGGGTTTTTGCATATTTTCGCTATAAAGATGTATTTTAAAGCATTATATCAAAAGAATTCGAAAAAAAATTCTATAAAATCTTCTATATTTCCATAGCCTATTGAGATATAGATTTATTTTTGACGGAAAGGTTTTTTTTTCATATTAGGAGATCCAAAATGATATTGGTAGCTCGACAAAAAAATATTTTAAGGAGAGAAATGTGAAAAAGATGTGGAAATGGGATTTTCTATAAAATAATACATTTGATCTGGATACTAAGACGATTTCGGTTTTTTTTGGACTTAAATACTTGATATTTCATGATTTTTTGTATAATTTTGTTATCGTATTTCTTCGGATTCTTCGATACCTCAAACGGATTCGTATTTCCAAATTTGTTTGAGGTATCGATTTATTTTTGACATAAATCAATTAAGAAAACATTTATCTAACTGACTATATATATTGGTTTTCTTTAGTTTCATATTTGTGAGAAATATACAGGCTTAAAATTGGACTACTTCAAAGTATATAACACTTAGTCAGACAATATCAAGATTTTTAGATTTTTTGTACAAGAATACACAATATTCCATGGGTTTTTGCACATTTTCGCTATAAAGATGTATTTTAAACCAATATATCGAAAGAATTCGAAAAAAAACTTTTATAAAATCTTCTATATTTCCAAAGACAATTGAGATATATATCTATTTTTGACAAAAAGGGCTTTTTTGATACGAGAAGTTCCAAAACGATTTTGGTAGCTCGAAAAAGAAAATATTTTAAGGGGAGAGGTGTGGAAAATTCATGGTAATAGTATTTTTACAAAGTAATCCGGAAACTACGACGATTTCTGGATTTTTTTGGACATAAATATTTGATATTTTATGGTTTTTTTGTATAATTTTGTTATCTTATTTTATTATTATATTATTAAAAAAAAATTGACACGCTTGTATAGAAACTTTTATATTTCCGAATCCGCTTGAGGTATCGATTTATTTTTGACATAAATCAATTAAGAAAACATTTATCTAACTGACTGTATATATTGGTTTTCTTTAGTTTCATATTTGTGAGAAATATACAGGGTTAAAATTGGACTACTTAGCAAATTAAAAGTATATAAAAACTTATTATAAAAAAATAATTCTTATTGTTATTATTCTGATTTTTCGATGTATTTAGGTAAGGGTAACTCCTTTTTCCTTTAGCATCTGTTATATTGATACACCAATGTAAATAAACACCCACTGAAGTCCCAGCCGAAATGGCGAACATCATCAATGGATTTACGAAAGCGGATGTTACGTAATACCCGGTCTCCTGCTTGGAAATTTATCACCTTAGATATATCTAACAATGATTTGTGACTATCAGAACTAAACGAACTTTACAGTTCAAGTTCTGGATATCTTGAATTCCAATTACCCTTTTTTACATTAGAAGAATAGAACATAAAAATATTAATTTTGTTTATTGAGTAGTCGCGTTCTCAAGAGACGAATTTTGTTGACCGAATTAAGTTAATCAACTAATTTGATCATACTTTACGTTGATCAATGAAAGACTGATTCAGTCGAACTTTATCGTTCAACAAATCTCAAAGTTAGAGACTATTTGAAGCGATTTACAAAAAAAAAACATTCGCTTGGAGTGATTGATCGATTTTTAGTGCACGTGTCAACGGTCAACAAAATTCGCCTCGTGAAAACGTGTCTTTAATGAGGAAGAATTTTCATGACGTCAGGAGAGGACGTATGAATTTCTAATCAAACATTTATCAATATAAAACCAAACCATAAGAAACAATCTTCAGAAAAAAAATTGAAAGTTTATAACAGAGAACATTGAAACAATTCAAGACAATAATAGAGTTTTTCGGAACATAATTATAGAGATAGTAGGAAGATAGAGCAATAAGAAGAATAAGAAATAACAAAAACGCAGGAAAATTCAGTTACATGACAAGAACAAGCTTAAAACACAAATTAAATAGCCCCACAAAAGAAAGAAATGAGTTAATTTATGAAATCTACAAAGCAAAATGCTGTTCTTCTATTCTATTCTTCTTCTATTAGAAATACATCGATGAAAACATGGGGAAAGAAAAAATTGCAAATAGAAAAGGGAATAAAAGACCCAAAGGTTAAAACAAATGAAAGAACTAGTAAAGGACGAGAAAAAATGGATAAAAGTGGGCCGAAAACTAATACTTTGATGATCAAAGGAAAAAAACAATGAGAAGATTTTCAAAAACACTTTATATGCTTATCAAAGACGATGGTGACGAAGGAGGGAATCTAGAGGCAAGAGTAGTTGGAATGGGAGCTCAGAATGCGATATTAAGTTTCAAAAAAAATCTAAATTTGTATAAAATAATAATAAAACCAACAATAAGCTACGGAGGATTTTTAATAAAGCAGAAAAAGTGAAACTGGAGAAGTAAATATTATGGGATAAAAAGAAGAAGAATGATGGACGGAAACAGAACAAGGAGGAACAAGAAAACAAGGAAAATATAGTAGATAAAGGCGATGGAAGATTTAAGAGAAAGAGGAACTCAGAACTGGAAAACGAAATCGAAAAATAGGAAAATAGTGGAAGCGTGTCATTTGTGCCAAAAGTGTAAAGCTCGTGCTGAATCCCAATCGAAATTTCTCGCTCAATCGATAGATCTATTACAGGACGTACTAGTTTATCTATTAAATAAGTTTTGGGACTAATTGAAATACTAGATGACAGCTGAACAAACGAAATCTAATTAGACTGAAACTAATTTGAACTCGCATCAACGTCTTTGCTTTTGTCTAACAACGATGTGTAGAGAGATATGGTTAAGGTAGGGAAATCCACATTCACTCACACATATATGTTTGAATTACACATACAAACACAGATACGCACATATAAAGCAAGCGCACGTGTATAGAACCTAATGAAATTCCTGGGAAGCTCATTGACAGCGGCAATTGAATTCAAAATTGAATTTACTTAATCAGGCGAGAATTAATTTGTTAAAATGCGGTTAAAGGATATTGGCAGGACTGTAAAACGCTCCTAGTTGTGCAACGTTCGATATATAAACGTCGAACTAGAACGTTTGATCTATTATCTGCGTTTAGTATTGGTAATAATAATAGTTCTCGTAAATATAATAAACTATCAATACAAGATCGTATAATGGGAAACCTTTGAAATTATACTTTTATAGATCATAATTCGGATTGACATTTCCCAATTTATTTCTCACGTGAACTTATTTTATTGTTATGGCAAACATGTTATGTGGAAATCAAATTTTATTAATTACTGACAACTATTTGAACTTGAAATTCTTGTCTAATGAAGCTGTGATATCTATATATTAACCAGGAGGTTGTTTTATAACATTATTCTCTTATTTTCTAATGAACTCTCAACATGGCCTCCTTTATTTTCAAAATGTCTGCCAAGAAAGATACTGACGATCGTCTGGAATAATGTCCTGTGTATCCTTCAACGTTTGGTAGCCCCAGGTACTGAGTAATCTTTGCTGGTAATTTTCCAATGGTATTTATGCCGTTGGATACCACAACAGGTCAACAAGATTGCCACCAGTAATATTTCCAACGAATAAAGTGTGTTTTGCTTCCTGGAATTGAAAATTTAAGAAAGTGCCTTCTTCAAATACGTCTCCTTCTCGTAGGAACGTCAGTTCAGCCTTCGTGCAGGTTCCCGCAATCCGTAAATTAAATCATATTTTCGCAATTAGAAATATTCCCACCTGTTGTGTAAATCTTTCTACATTCTTCGATTTTTCCATGGTATCCTTCTCATCAGCATAGTGTACGTTTAGCGCACGGTGATTTCAAATTTCAACGTAGTCCACAAAGCCGATACCTTCCATTTTTTTTTTAATTTTCAAAATAAGCAAGTAATACCTTTTATTTATATTTATCAAATCGCATTATTTCTTACAAATTTTCGGTAGGCTAAGGCGTATCTACTTCTTGATTTTTCAGGACTTAAAATACTTACTACAAACTTTAATACACTGTTTAAAACACCACTACACCAAAACTCACGATTACACTGTCTGACGCGAGTTTCGATAACCAAGTTACCATCTTCAGAGACTGTTTACAGTGTATTTCACTATTAATATCGCCAACGGTTCCCTCTGCAACATTTGGAGACTCCTTAACTTCAAATGGAGTGTCTGATTCTCTATCTGAAGACATTTCAAGTGATTACTTCTGATTTGTTTTGACTTATTTTGAAAAATCGTTCATACATTAATATTTTCATTGTAAATGAATATTCTATTATGAAAACGCGATATTAGAGATAGAAATTGTATCAGAATGATTGAGATACAAAAAAATAATCAAAGATTATTACTCGATGGATAGGAATCCTGGAACGTCGAGCTGCATGAAGTTAAAACAGTTTTTGCTATTACTAGATAAGGTACTTTAAAAAATTCAAAACCAAAAGAAAGATATACGTGATAACTTATTCAGATTCACGTTCTGGGAGATAAAAAGTTTGAGAGTGGATATAAGAACTTCAAAACTGGCAAGTAGCCATTAGAAAACTAGGTGTAATAACGAACTAGGCAGAAGATAAAAGAGTTATACTGATATGGGTACTAGAGATCACTAGAATCTGAGAAATAAACTAGGTGAAAATAGCTTTTTTATGAATGGAAATCTTTTGTGAAATCTGCACTGAAATAATATTAACAAACAAATATTTAACTATTGGAACAACATAGTAGAAGAAGGAAACTAATACATCTTTAGGTTTTGTTGGTATATTATCCCAAAAAGCACACAGAATGTACAGAAACTCTTCTGAAACTCCTCCTTTCAATACGACTGTCATCTATAAACTATGAATCTAAAAGGATATCAACGTCCTGGAAACTAATTTAATGTAAACTTCAATATTGACAATCTGAATTTGCTTTCTTCCCACGTGTCTACAAATTTCTTTATCAGTCATTCCGCTTATCTGAGAGCTCAAAACCGTGAAGTTGGAAAATTTGCATCCAAACACAACATCAAAAACCCAACCTTTAGTTTTGGTGCTGTTTGAGAAAGGCTTCTTTCAGTATAGCTCTCATTTGTTTTTTTGAGGTCTGCTAAATAACAGAAATAATATAAAAAAGGTTTCTTTGTACTTGCCTTAGGTTAACAGAACAAACTACAATGAAAAGAGGAAGTTTCAACGTGTTTTTAATTTATTACAAGTATTCAATGTGGGCTCCAGTTGTGTGTGTGTCATCCTCCATCATTTCTAGTTCATTATCGCAAAATTCGAGACGCTTCTCTTTGTCATTAGGGTTGAGAGGCTGCACGAGCTCTAAACGGTGGAGCTTGTACAGCAAACGCCGTCTCAGAACTTTCCTTTCAGTTAGTTGGGGAACAAAACTGTCTTATATCCGTCTGACATCATCTTCTGACACACGCGGTCCTTTACACACACTTCTACTCTCTTTAGATTGATTAAACCAATGGCGACCTATTGCCGCGAGAGCTCTAGCGGCCGCTTCTGGAACCATCACCGCCTGCCTACACTTGCAATACATTGAAAAACAACTTTGAAACATCCCCTTTTCATTGGTATAAAAATTATTCATTTTATATGTTATATACAACACTGTATAGTCTAATATAATTACAAACCTTAGAGACATCTACCGTTTATCTTAATAACATTTTTTATATCATTAAAATAACCCATATATTGGTATACCCTGTATATGTAGACAATACGAGTTAATTGAAAGAAACAACAGTATCCACAAAAGTAAAACTCAATGGTTCCAAGTGAAAAATAATCATTCTGATGAGTATAACTTAGAACAAATATTAATTAATAAACTGAAAGTTCTGTCTGGTGTTTCTAAAACAGAAATTTCCAAACTTTTAATTAGCTATCGTTTTTCTCCCCCATTCGTTTTTGATAACGTACAAAACAGTTGTCGGTTTCGGAAAACACGAGTGAAAAGCTGGAGGAGCTAAACAATACTCTACCGGTAACGAATTGTAATCTATTCGAAAAGTTTCCCCGCTGATTTTCCAGCGATTTCAGTCGATTTTGTGCACATTGCAAATCATATTTTATGCTACGTTTACCTTGTTGTATCTGTTTAGATAGTGGTCGGTTTATTTCATTCCGGGTTGCCGTTTGACATTCATCGACTTTTCGATGAAAATCGCTCAGATTTATTTACAGAATGAAAACTACATGATGTTACTGGTATTATAAACTCCAGTTTATTATTCATTAGTTCTGTTATTTTGTTCAATTTGATTATAGTAAAACCTTTACAAGAGAGTGGTCAACAAACAAAATACAATTTAGTGTAATATTAGATATAAATTAATGAATTTTTTCAGTATTTTCTAAGAAAACAATTAGCTCTAACTAATTTTTATTTGTACCTTAGATACAACACATTTATACAATATTTTAAATAATGAATCAATTCGTGTTTTTTGTCAACAAGAATTACTTAAACTTAGAACCGATTTTGTAGGATTACAACATTTCTAATGCTGAAAATATACCCCAGCCTTGCATTTATCAAAGTCAGCAATTTTTTCATGCATGGGGGATGGTATGAGAAGATTAAAACCGATTTTGTGGGTTTACAACCTTCAGAGAAAATCCGCCATAGTGAAAAAGTTAAAAATATGCCCTAATCTTCCATTTATCAAAAGCAGCAAGTTTTTTATACATATGGGATGGTTAGGGAAGGCTTAAAACTAAGTTTGTGGGTTTACAACCTTCAGAGAAAATCCGCCACAGTGAAAAAGTTAAAAATATGCCCTAATCTTCCATTTATCAAAAGCAGCAAGTTTTTTATACATATGGGATGGTTAGGAAAAGCTTAAAACTAAGTTTGTGGGTTTACAACCTTCAGAGAAAATCCGCCACAGTGAAAAAGTTAAAAATATGCCCTAATCTTCCATTTATCAAAAGCAGCAAGTTTTTTATACATATGGGATGGTTAGGGAAGGCTTAAAACTAAGTTTGTGGGTTTACAACCTTCAGAGAAAATCCGCCATAGTGAAAAAGTTAAAAATATGCCCTAATCTTCCATTTATCAAAAGCAGCAAGCTTTTTATACATATGGGATGGTTAGGAAAAGCTTAAAACTAAGTTTGTGGGTTTACAACCTTCAGAGAAAATCCGCCACAGTGAAAAAGTTAAAAATATGCCCTAATCTTCCATTTATCAAAAGCAGCAAATTTTTTATGCATAGGGGGTGTTATGGGAAGCTGAAAACTAAGTTTGTTGGTTTACAACCTTCAGAGAAAATCCGCCACAGTGTAAAAGTTAAAAATATGCCCTAATCTTCCATTTATCAAAAGCAGCAAGTTTTTTATACATATGGGATGGTTAGGGAAGGCTTAAAACTAAGTTTGTGGGTTTACAACCTTCAGAGAAAATCCGCCACAGTGAAAAAGTTAAAAATATGCCCTAATCTTCCATTTATCAAAAGCAGCAAGTTTTTTATACATATGGGATGGTTTGGGAAGCTTAAAACCGAGTTTGTGGGTTTCCAACCTTTAGAAAAAATCCGCCATAGTGAAAAAGTTAAAAATATGCCCTAATCTTCCATTTATCAAAAGCAGCAAGTTTTTTATACATATGGGATGGTTAGAAAAAGCTTAAAACTAAGTTTGTGGGTTTACAACCTTCAGAGAAAATCCGCCACAGTGTAAAAGTTAAAAATATGCCCTAATCTTCCATTTATCAAAAGCAGAAAGTTTTTTTATACATATGGGATGGTTAGGGAAAGCTTAAAACTAAGTTTGTGGGTTTCCAACCTTCAGAGAAAATCCGCCACAGTGAAAAAGTTAAAAATATGCCCTAATCTTCCATTTATCAGAAGCAACAAGTTTTTTATGCAAAGGGGATGGTATGAGAAGCTTAAAACCGTGTTTATGGAGTTACAGCCCCAGAGGGAAATCTTCCATCTTGAAAAAGGGGTTGAAGAGAGTTTTTGCAAAATAATGAAACTATCCACTGTACAAAAAAATTGTTTCGTTATGTTTTAAAGAAAATTTAATTCTCTACAAATTTGCTCCCTTCACTTCTTTCGTGAAATTGAACATACAAAATTATTAACAAAAATCAACAAACGTAGAAGTCGCTATAACTTTTTTTATTTTCATTTTTTCGATAAATACGTCCAAATATCATTTGGATCATCTCCCTCTAGTATTTTGTATCTTCTCTCTGCTTAATTGCAGAGGTATATCATTGAAGATTGCCTTCGAATCTAGTTCGACACATGCTTCTCCCTCATGGTAAAAATTTAAATCGAAAACCGGCAAGGGTGGAAACAAAGGTCATCCTCTTGCACCCTCTTGCTGTAGCTGTAATAAATCAATCTTTCTTGAAGCGGTTCTTAATCGTGTCAAGTATAACTTAATTTCAAAAGGAATTAAAATTAAATAAAAATTTTTACAAAGGTATCTTCAAGGGTATCAAAGATCTTCATCCCCAAATTTCCCTTTTCCAGCTTATCTACATTATTTTCGATCTTCTCAATAAATCCCACTGTATATTCAAACGTATAACATTTCTACACATTATTTCAAGAAAATTCGATGCAATATTCCAAACCCCTTGACACATTTCATCGTACATTTTCCAAAGCAACATCATCATTTTACAGATCATCAACCGGTGAAATGTACTCAGTAACCTTTCACAATCGTTTCTTTGTTTCTATCTCGTCTGCTAGCGACGCTTCACGTCTATACATCGGCCCGCAGGTTAAGCAGATAAGACGTCGACATCGCAAGGTAAATTGAAAACGTTGTGTGGGTATTTCACCCTCCGGGGACCTAGAATATAATGAAGGAATCGTACCGGTCCAGAGGCGGTCTACATTTTCATAACCTCTCAAATGCATTCGTTCTGTTACATATTTTATATAGGAAGTTGACTCACAAAAAGGATCATCTCGTGAGTTAATTTAGTTAAGATATTTACCAATATTAAAGAAGCTGTAAGGACGTTGAAGGATAAAACTAATTGAATATGATATTAGAGAGAAGATATATGATTTTTTTGTATGTTACCTCGTAGTGATGATTTTCGAAACATGTTCATTACATATTGATCGTTTCGTTTTTCTCGCGTTCCACTTCACTAATCAGCGTGCATTGTTCATTTTCTATATGCACATATTTAGCGTGCCGGCCAACCCATTTAACTGAGAATGATGCGGGTGGAGATTATTTTAACGTTTAGGATTCCATTTTATAAAATATCTCTCAAATAAATTCGAATATTGTATTACAATTTAACAGGTGCGTATTAATAAATCTATTCGTACTAATTAGACTTTAATTCAACTCCAAATGGACCGTATTTGATGAAACACAATCCTTATATTAACGATAAAATACAGGGTGTTTCAAAAAAAGGTGATCTCGTATATAGGATAGATAGAAAATTGAATAATGTTCGGGATTTGCTCAGTAGAAAATTTTCGAAATGCCATCCGTATTTAGTAAATACACATTTTTTACGATTTTGCCGCAACTATTGGCAACATTGCATTGAAATTTTATACGAATATGTTTTTCAATATTAGATTTATTAAGCAAAGTACCTTTTTTGTATAAAATTAAATAATGTTGAAGTTTATTTGGAATTTTCCTTAATAAATTTAATATTTAAAAAGTTGCGTTCGATACTACTTGGTACGAAACGTTTAACTAGCGCCATCTATAAAATTTCGATACAGTGTTGCCAGTAGTTGCGGCAGAATGGTAAAAAATGTGAAAAAATTTTTTACCGAGCATACCCCAACAATATTTTTCAATTTTCTACCTATCCTAGAGACGTGATCACCTTTTATGAAACACCCTTTATAAATAAAATAACTCGTAGAGCTACCGATGTCGGTTAGTTGAAAACGGACCGATCTTGCCTGGATTCCATATAGGCCAGGTATTCAAGCATTTCCTAGCAAAATTTAAAGTAAAAAATTGTAAAGTACGATTTTTGTCGAAAAAACCGCATTTTTCAATAGTTTTTTACGTATAACTTATGAAGTTTATAAAAAAACAAAGAAGTTAAGCTGTATTTTGAGATCTTAATGTTCTACCTAAAGCAAGTTATAGATACTTAATAGCTTTTGTTTTACGTAATTGAGCATTTAACCTAAAATAACGGGAAAATGGTACATTTTTCAACAAAAATTCATAGAATATTTTTTAAAGAGCTTAAAAAGACCTTCCAAATGACCACTGATAAAAGTCATTTCGATTAAAATTTCAGTGAGATATGATGTAAAATGGTTAAAGCTAAAAAACAAAATTGCACTAAAACTAATGCCATTTCATTGAAAATCAAATTTTAACTTATTCCTTGTACCAAATACTTTATTTGGTTGTTATTCATGACATCTGAGAATTTTGTTGATCAAAAATGCATAATTTTGAAAAAAATTAGCATTATATAAAAATTTTTTTTTATTTTGAAAAAAAATTTTTTTGTTCATTTTTCCTCCATAACTATAAGAGATACCAAAACAAATAAACAATCAAATTAAAGCATTTTTTATGACGATTATTTTGCTTTTTTTATTTTTTTCTGTAGCATAAAAATTGACAGAGTTATAACCAAATTAATCTGTCACTATAGTGCGAGGATTGCTTATCCACAGCCCTTTGACCTTTTATTAATAAAATATGGAGAATTTCAAGCCCTTCTAGCATACATAGGCTTGTAGCCCTGAAAATTACCTTTAAAATGTTTTATTGTAGGATGTGATAGCTTAGAAATTAATGGAGTTACATAAAAAATAAGAATTTGAAATTTTTTTTGTGAATTATAGGATATGAAAATTTCAAATTTTGGCTCAAGGATTTTTTCTGTTGACGCTAAGTTGCCTGTAAGTACATTTGAGAATACCAAGAGATGATATACTTATAATCTTGGTAAAGGGGTGGTTCTTAAGGGGTTTCAGGGTGTAGAGAATGAAAAATTACTTTTAGAGACTTTAATACCAAAAAAAAAAAATGCAAAATATAAAAGCTGGCAGTCATTAGATTTACTTTTATTTCATTCTCTGCAAAGGGGTAGTTTTTAAGGGTTGAATAATAAAAATTTATAACCAATTAAATTTTATTAAAAAGCTATGAATTTCTTACATTAAAAATGAAATTGCAATGTTTTAAATCGCTAAGAGGTTTTTTCCTACATTATTATCATCCGAAGGGTAGTTTTTAAAGTTTTTTAAGGGTTGATATTTCAAAATATATAAATTTTCTAATATATAATATGTTAAAATATTTATGCTGCATTAACGAAAAACATTTGAATTGAAAAAAATTAGGAAAAATTATAATACTGGTATTTCTCGATAAGGGGTGGGTTTTCAACCCTTAAAAACAATTTGCACACCTTGCGACCATGTAGATCTTGATATGGAGGGTAAGAGGAGCTCAATCCTAAATTTTCAGGAAA
Organism: Diorhabda carinulata; assembly: GCF_026250575.1. Taxonomy (NCBI): domain Eukaryota; kingdom Metazoa; phylum Arthropoda; class Insecta; order Coleoptera; family Chrysomelidae; genus Diorhabda; species Diorhabda carinulata. The sequence goes on from NC_079469.1 coordinate 3,136,493, forward strand.
ATCGGAACTACATTAGAGAATTCGGAGGTTTGACACAATTTTGAGCTTGATTGCCTGTACTAATAAAACATTCGAGACGTTAGACGTATGTTTGTAAGCATCAAACAGAATTAGGAGTATTGACATCGATTGTAGAGGCTTTTTAATTGTAAAATATGTAGAAACATTTTTTTGTAAGAAAAAAATAATAATGAGAATTGAAAATCGATTATAATAAACACAAAAAAATCATTATGGATTATGAAAGAAGCTAAAACGAAAAACAAGATTTTTTTAAAATCTGACAACAGTGCAGTGATGCAGCTTTCTACATCTGGAAAAAACTTTTTAATTATGTAATCGTTGTACAAAAACTATTAAACAATATATTTTCTGATATAGTTGATCATAAACGACATTTAACACGATTTTTCTTGTGTACCATGCCTTAGAATTTCTTGAAAAAAAGTTTTCTTCAGTTATTTTTGTTTTACAATCATGATTCAATATCTTTTGCAAAGTTGTAGAGGCTGATAATCTAGAAAATGAAGGAGACTCTATATGCTCTATGTGATAACCAAAGATAGATCTTCATATTTGTCTCTAAACTAGCCGCGATAATCCAATTTCAAATTCAGTTGATAATTTAATCAAAAGAGATCGTCAACTGTAATTTGTAATCATATCATTTCTACCAATGAAAAACTGGATTGGATTTTTACAAGTTGCTGACAGAATAATTTTATTCCAACTATCACATTGAGCTCAATGCTGTGAGTTGTTTGAGATAATATGAAACTAGAGGCGCTGGACTCGATAATTTTACATTTTTTAATACCATCATCATTAAATGATAAGATGAGGAAGATCTATTATGATTTTGAGGTCGATTTGAGTGAAAAACAAAGTCTTGAAGGGTTGTATAGTTTTCCAGAAAACATTTATGTAAGGATCAATTCATATTTCATAATACTCATACCAAATTAAGAAATGACAAATTCGGTATATATCTAAAAAACCGTCAGTCCACGTGGACTCATCATCTCCACCGTTTACCATTGAAAACATCGAATCGTAAATATAAATGCATTTCTATTGAACGAAGCTGTCGGAAAGCGTATGTACACAATTTCTTCGAAATATTTCCACTAAATTGTCTTCGATAAGCATTGGCGTGTCTTGGTGAGATTGATTTGATTCATAAAGTTTTTTTAAATAGATAGAAATATGGCGTTCTTAAGACCATAGGTGAATGAAATTGCACAGTTTAGTGAGAATAAGGATAGATATGAATTTAATAATGAAGATTTAGATATACAAACCCAGCAAGTTTTTTAATATATTCGAATGTTTAAAAAGGAATTTCTGAATTAACTAGAGTGAATAAATTGTCCATTTATCGAGTATCACGAAAGGGGTTACTGTGAATCATTCATAGAACCAAAAAAATCCTCAATACACCAAATAATAGTGGTGACAAAGCTCAAATTTTAATATTTACGTCTGAAAAAATATTCCTATTCCTGTCAGCGATCGTAAAAAAGCCCCAAAAATGAAGAATTGCATTCTGTTATTAAAGGTTTAAAGTTAGGTACAAAATATCGCGCAGTTCATGTCCGGTGCACTGTTTAAACCAAACTCCTTCACAGAAAGGTACATTTTACTCGTCTATTTACGTGTTATAATTTAATATCCAGTTGTATCAAGAGATAAATTTATAAAATGAGGTATCTACGCCTATTGTAGATCAAACAAAATTGTCGGCAAGGGTTTTTTATAAGTTTTTATAATCTGCAATTGATATTGAAATAACTATAACCGCAACTGCCTTTCGCTGGAATATTTAGGAGAGGACGAAGAAAAAAAGGATTTTAATTTCATTGATAAAGAGATATACGAAATATTTTTTTTGATAGCTTAGGTAACTAATTTGTAAAAACCAATAAGTCGCATTAATAAAAATATGAATATATTTGAGGTTATATAATTTGGAGTATAATAATAATAATTTTTAATTCTTAAAAAACCTAAATTCATATCGTTGAAAATGGAAACGAAATATTCCTTACAGCGAAAAAGCGAATATTGTCCTGCTAACAATTCTCGCCTTTACTATATCGTACCTCAAAGAACAAACAGTGGATTTTGGAGTATTTTTAATTATTCAAGACAGTAATAATGTTGGTATGAATAATAAGTCAAGCGTTTGTGTGGCCGTGAGGTTAGTAATACATAATAAATGGGCAGCGAGCTTAATTATTTGCCAGCTCGCCTTTGCAGCAAAATTTAAACAACGAGAGAGAGACAGAAAAGAGCTTAGAGCCTCGTTTGAGATCATATACGTATAAACAAAGCGACATTTTTTGTTATAAATCATCACCAATAATGATTAACACAATTATTAAAGTGACTGTTAGACGTATCATTTTGATTTTTCTGCGCAAAGCTCATATTAATTTCACTCTCATCGTAAATTTATCATTAAGTTCCAGCGCAATAATTATTTATTAATAACTGAAAATACAGTTTTTACTCTCATGTAAATAAACAACGGCCATTATCGTACCTGTACATATTGTACTTAACATTTTTTGCAAATAGTTTTAAATCAAATAAAAACGTGTATGTGTGTGTGTTTAACAAATATACGTGTTCTATTATTGTGAAAGATAAGTCAAATAATAAGCAAACGAAGACAATATTGAGTCACTGTTTCTCACAAATAAGTATTTTAATTTGATTTATTTACATGTTATATGTACAAGAGGGCACGAGATGAACGAAATCAACAGACATAATTAGAACGGAGAGAAACGCTTAGATTCATATTTTTCTATGATACAGCATTAAAAAATACATACAACCCTAAATTTTCACTCCTCTACAATCAACTATTTTCTATTAGTTAATTATAAACTTTAATTTTTTTTGCAAGATTTTCATTTTTTTTGTCATGACAGAATAAAAAATATTATATTACTTCTGCATTTTTTTATTTTATCCACAGATCTGAAATAGGATTGCAAGATAACAATAATAATTATAGTACGATAAATTCTTATTTACAATTTCGATTTCCTTTTTGTATCGATCGTAGCAGTGACTGTTAGACGTATCATTTTGATTTTTCTGTGCAACTCTCATGTTAATTTCACTCTCATCGTAAATTTATCGTTAAGTTCCAGCGCAATAATTATTTATTAATAACTGAAAATACAGTTTTTACTCTCATGTAAATAAACAACGGCCATTATCGTACCTGTACATATTGTACTTAACATTTTTTGCAAATAGTTTGAAAAAAAAAAACAAAAACGTGTATGTGTGTGTGTTTAACAAATATACGTGTTCTATTATTGTGAAAGATAAGTCAAATAATAAGTAAACGAATACAATATTGAATCACTTAAAAGAACTGAGTTTTGATGCTGGATTTCAATCATCAGTTTGAAATTTACTAAACAAAAAGCAATGAAACTAACTGTTCACAACGAAAATATATTCTGAAATGACCACCGGTTGCATATTCCATATCCTTTTTGAATTATTCATGAAAATGTCGTTGGGCACTTGCAAACAACATGATATTTCGCGGTTTTCCTGTAAAAGTTTGGAACCCTTCTTGACAGGAATTGATCGTCCTGTCATCCGTAATAGAGGAAAATGAAATGTTCAGGGGTCGTTTTGTTGCTTTCGAATTATATATGATGACAAAACTTCATGAGATAAGAATATTCATTGTTTAAATGAATTATTTATTGAATTTTCAAATAATAAAACAAACAATTAACACGATCTTAGGTGAAATTTCCATTCAAGAGGAGGTTATATTTAATTAGATTTAATTAAGGGTTACCTCGCCGAAGTTGATTCGTTACATTTGTAATTGAAAATTACCATCTGTTGACTTTTGTGTAACTAAACATTGCTAAAAACATGTTTTAAGTACGAAGTTGTATGAAAAATAGAGAAGAATTGATTTTTTTATAGTATGAAAATGAAATTTTTGATAACAACTAACAGATAAAAAGGTTAGGTCACCCCTAACAGTTAGCAGATAGCAGCACAAGGCCCCCACATTTGATTGCGGGCCCTGTAACTAAAATCAGCCTCGGCCCCGCCTCTCCCTTTATATGCTAAGTTTCAATAGTTAATTGGTAATTTTTAAACCCTAATTTTATTCAAACTGATAATAATTAATAATTGAGGCTATAATTTCAATCTAAAACCGAACTAAAAAAGTAAATCATTTAATTTAATTTTACTGAAAGTGAATTTCCATTTTGAGATAGATTTCCCTTACTGACCAAGTTTAAATTTCAAGTTGACAAAATCATAATTACAAAATGTTTACTATGATGTTCGATAGTCTATTTAATCATGGCTTTCCTAATTTTCACTTCTCTAAAATCATTGATGACGTCAGAAAAGTCAACAGCCAACTCACAATTACCAACATTGCCAGATGGTTCATACGAGTTTGGCCAGTTGGGCTTCGTTGCCAAATTTTGAGAGAAATCGACAATCTACTAAAAGACCGTCGAAACTGTTCATGGGATAATACAGAAAAGTCTTATGGCTGTGCATTGGTTCAAAAAAATGAGCTCGAGGTTTTTCTACTATATTGAATTAAAAAGCTTCAACGGATCCTTTTCTGATTGGAGAGTTTCTTCAAATGGGATCAGCAAAATCTAATATGCAACGAGATTGGCAGTTTTAAGATTCAGTTCCACATTGTCTAGATCCATGAACACTAAAACTGGAGCAAACAGGTTACAAATTTTTTCACAGCTGGTTTTCAAATCAGCCACGATGAAATCTAAAACAGGAAAAACAACAGAAGATTTGAAATCCCGTGAAGCTTGTTGCTGAAGTTGCTCGAGCGTATTTTCAACAGTACATTTTGTTTTCAGTGGGAATCCTGATATCGGCAACGTGTTTTGCTTCGTTAAGGATGGTTTCCCATAAATCTCTTAGAAACAGAGTTGCACCAGTCCCGCCCTTGTGGGGTCCATGATGCAGGGTATCAAATTTAGTATTTTTGAGTTTGAATAATAATCCAATAACTACTCAGGATTGCAACTGGGTATAAATATAAATAGCCCCCAAACGCCCTATAGTATTCTGTGTAGGTTCTGAGTAAATTTTGGCGGACGCCCCAGCACCTTCGCCATATAATAATTTATTTCCTATTAAACAGAGTTTTAATGTATGGAACGCATCAATTAACTCGGAAACTACTTGTACGATTTTTGTGCGGTTTTATGATACGGATGATATTTACATTGTTGTCAAATCTTTCCTTTTCATTGTGTTTGCAAACTCTTCACGTCTATCAAAATCGTCAGTTTTGTTTCTGGAATCCCCTGGATATTTTTCTAGTACAGATTGTCTTTTAACAGAACACAAAAATCGTAGAAATTTTAGTTGATGCAGTTTTTCTACGCCCTGATTTGAATAAATCTTTTACTGACCAGTTTCGTTGAAATTTTTCACTAATTTACTTACAGTAGAACTTGTTATGTGAATTCGGTTAGGATATACATCATTAAATTATCAATTCGTTTTTTTTTTTCGAATAATATATATAATAAATGAGGCGTTCCATACATAAAACTCACTCTCTATTTATATGGTTTCCAAGGACAAACTTATTGACAAGGAAAAGGTTAGAAATGTGAATAAGGATTCAATTTAGTCACAAAAGTGTACAAGCAACCTTTAAATAATGAAACGTTCTATTATACCCAATTTCACTTGAAATAACTCAACTTTCTTTGATTCAAAGACTATTACCGCGATCCATTGTTTGAATAGGGAAGAATGTAATAATAACGACAGACTTTAATGCCGTCGTGAAAATTCTGGATCTATAGAAACAATGTTTTTGTTCATTTTAGAATCTACCCTTTTGGGGATAAGTCATTACTTAAAATTGCCTGGAAAGATACATTCAGTAAAAGTGTTTTTGTGTGATGGATTAAAGAGGAAACGATTTGGGATCTGAATTTCGTCAAAACAAAAGTTAAAAAAAATTATTTTTGGAAACAACCATAGAATAGAAATTGAGTACCTATGGAAATAAATGGAAACATAAGGAAATATATTTAAGGCTGTAAAATATGAAATAAACATACCAAGAGTGAAATTAGGATGAAAATAAAAATGAGGACTTGGAAGCTTTTGCCTCTTACCTTGCATATCAGCTGAGACCTTAGTTATTTTGGATGGAATAATTACAAGTGAATCAACATAAGTTGTTAAGGGTTAAAAACTTAGTTTCATTGACAAAATGCACCCTTTCACACACGAACAGTTCGAGTAGCGTCTGCCGTATGGATATGCCTGTAGACATTGATCTTGTCCTCGGGTAAGACGTGCCTTGGTAGCTGATTTCACAAGCATTTCTTCAAAGAAATGAGTCCTGAGTTCTGGACGTCCGAAGACGAACTCAGTATTCAAGAGCCACGTCTGCCTGTCGAGGAGGTCTAGCAAAAACTCTCTAAGTGGGATTATGTTAGATAGCTCAGAAATCGTAGATATTGCAGGTTTTCCGCGGTTTCCCTGTAACCTTGTGACTCGGTTCACCAGCTAAATGGCTCTGCAGAAGAGCAGCTCCTCTATCAGGGCCAACTCCAGCAAACTTTCCTTGTATAAAAAATTTCCCTTATCCTATCTAAAAATAATCCATCGAATTTCCCTTTTTTTCTCTCTAGGCAGACATTTTTCGTGGTGGAATGGATAAAGCAGAGTCGATAGGCGTCTAAGCTGTTTCTGGTCAACTCTGGATCGACTGTATTTCATAGACTCTATGAAGGAAGCTTTTGCTTTTGAAATGGACAAAATTGAATAAAGTTCTTTAAGATTGTGGGTAAACAGAGAACGTCCTGGTATTTTCAATATCTGATTGGAGCCTTGGATGATTTTTCCTTTTTATCCTAGTAGATTCTAAAGGTTTTAATCGAAATACAACATGAAGATATTCATCGATATCATCTACTTCAGTGTTATTATTTTTTCAAAAGATTCATTACGTGATTTCAATTAATCAAGTATCAAAGTCACGAACGATCATTATTTTTAGAATAAATCATGTCTCATAGCTTCTGAACACTTTTTCTATTAGTACAGTTTTCAAAATCAAATCATTGGACAAAATTCGAGAATGTTTCTTGTTGTTTTTACCAATTTCTAGTCGCGAAATGAAATTGAAACGCGATGGAAATGAAAATCGATAACCGTTTTTTCGATCTACATTTTCTTTAGCCCTTTCTACCTTATTTTCCTATGTAAAAATCATCCCACGTAAAACGTCTTTCTTATGGTAAAATCGTCACATTAAAACAGAGTTCGGACATGTATATCTAGGGTCAAAAGGCCCGCCGCCGCTCTTAAACTGACCCATCTACTTGGCATTCAAAGACCCGCATGTATAATGTCCATCGTTTGAGATATATACTCCATATATCCAGGATATATTTTGAATGTGTTCTGGAAAATATGTATATTTCGCCGGTGATGTATGAGTGGTGAGAGGTGATACATTAAGGATGGCGTCTGAAAGTTAGGATAACGCTCTGTACTTTTTTGCATAATATTTTGTTGATGATGATGCCTACCGGAAATCCCGGCGGAATTATAATTCTCCTAACGAGAATTTTTATTTTATGTATTCCAACGATGTATTTATTTATAGCACTGAAAAATTACGACCAATATACCAGGAACTTCAAACGTTTTACTTCAATAAACAATGTTGAAATATTACAACTCGTTTTCTTTAAAATCATATCATTTCTTTTCGTGGATCTATTGGTGTTGAATCAGTTCTTTTAATCACCACACCAAATAAAAATCTAAGCAAATTAGGTCTGGAGATGTGGGTGGACGTTTTCTTCGGAATGTCCCTTCATGGTAAACGGTTTTGGTATGTACAACGATCTAAAAATCAATTTATCCCGTAAACCATAAATTTTATTAATCCCGGACCACCCTGTATATAGATTACCGGGCCGAGTTGTAAAAACTTGACACAACGAATGGTTAAGGCTATATCTTATAAAAGAAGTGAAAATTTGTTTCTTGAAAAGTCTGGATATCTTTCTTCGTTAACCATCTCATTAAAAAAAAAATAAAGTCCGTCTGGAATTGCGAGCAACGACTCTGATATTGGATCTCCTGCATCCAACGGGGATTCGTTCCGTCCATATTATGACGATGTACTATAAAACTGTCCATTTGTCCACAAAATTCGTAAAAGTACTTCAGGTTTCATATTTATTCCATATTTTTCGACAAATGAGGGTTTTTTATGCTTTAACTCAAAGCATACAACCATAGCAACTAACTTCATCAGCCTACTAGTCTTTGAAGAAAAATAAAAACTCTTTCAAACAATATTAAGTTTATAGAAATCGGATTAGCAGGACCGGACTTACAGGCTTTCTTTATAACAAGATTTCCACTCTCCCCCACGTCTTATTTGAAGAGATAGGGTAAAACTTGTTTGAATCTAAAAGAGTTCTGTATAAAAAGTGCCATTTAATTGAGTGAATTTTGAAAAATTTTTATTTTCAAAATTTTCAAACACGCCCTCTAGGGGTGGAGCTAAAATAATGACAATATTGTTCACATGTCACCACTTTCTTTCATTTTAAAGTACCTAGTACGGTGAGTACTTTTTTGCGACAAATATAAATTAAATTCGGATGTTTTTATGCGCCAATAATGTAGCTTTCTAATTTCTTACTTAGTTTGTTACACAATAGGTTACTAAGAGGTTTTACGGAAAGGAAGCGATAATCTACGTAAACAAAAATGAAAATAAATACAAAAAAAAGTGCATTAGAAGATAAGCGCATTCAAGTATTTAGAGCATAAGAGACACTCACCTTCATTTGTCTAATTATATTCAAATCCCTAAAAAGAAAGAGATAGAAAATTAAAATAGAGAAAAAACATCCAAAATACAGTGCAGTTTTGTGTGATTAATTTTTTCTTGCAAAGTGTGTAAAAATTTAACTTTTGTGTAAAGAAAAGTATGCAAAATAACAAAAACAGAGCCATTTTAAAGATAACAAAATAATATGGTGAAGTTAATTAAGGACAAGAAGAAGCTTTTTGTCAAAAAAGAGACGTGAAATAAAAAAAAAGTCGATAAAGAAAAAGAGTAGATATTTAGAAGCGAGTTCCACCCTATTTTTAGTCATAAAAAAGAAAAAAATTAATATTTTCAATAACTTTTTTTCATTTTGTTCATTATTTCGACGTTTTTGAAGCAAATAAAAAATCTTAAACCCATAAAGTCCCCGGTTTCTCTCGGAAAACTGTCCTTTTCCTAAATAGAAATCGCAAAAATTACAAACTTTTTAATAATTTGTAAATAATAATCTACCCTCATTATAACTGTTTGAATTATTAAAAACGAGACTGTAGAAAAAATAGAGTGTGTTTATCGGGCGTAAAGTGAAATTTCCGCATTTGAAAACTCTCAAGCTTAAATCTGTTATTTTACATAACTATTTTTCAGTGAAACACATTGAACACGATGTGTAGAATATTTTTTTGAGCCAAAAATTATAATTTACAAAATTAACAAAGTTTTTAAAGAGGCAGAAAATTTTTTGTTGCCAATATTAAGTCGAAGTTTTTTTATTAACTTGACTTTAACAAAAAGATTTGATTTTTCTTCAAATCTTTATTATGAAGAATAAAATCTGAATGATGAGTCACAATTTGGTTCGACAATTCTTCAAACTGTTCGGTTGGAAATGTTTGGGCACAAAGCGCTTCAGGGTGATTAATGCCTTTTTCATTTAGGAACGTATTCATTAGTCTTCGGAAAGCCATCGTACTTTATTATGAAGAAGGAATTCTGAATGAGGAGTCTCAATTTGGTTCGACAATTCTTCAAACTGTCAATTGAAGAATGCCTTTGACAAGATGCTATTAACAATATTGACTACCAAAGTCATAACCTCAACTATTTCGGTTGGAAATGTTTGGGCACAAAGCGTTTTAAAGTGATTAATGCCTTTTTCATTTAGAAACGCATTGATTAGTCTTCGGAAAGCCATCGTACTTTATTATGAAGAAGAAAGTCTGAATCAGGAATCTCAATTTGGTTCGACAATTCTTCAAACTGTCGATTTAAGAATGCCTTTGACAAGATGCTATTAACAATATTGATTACCAAAGTCATAACCTCAACTATTTCGGTTGGAAATGTTTGGGCACAAAGCGCTTTAAAGTGATTAATGCCTTTTTCATTTAGAAACGCATTGATTAGTCTTCGGAAAGCCATCGTACTTTATTATGAAGAAGAAAGTCTGAATCAGGAATCTCAATTTGGTTCGACAATTCTTCAAACTGTCGATTTAAGAATGCCTTTGACAAGATGCTATTAACAATATTGACTACCAAAGTCATAACCTCAACTATTTCGGTTGGAAATGTTTGGGCACAAAGCGCTTCAGGGTGATTAATGCCTTTTTCATTTAGAAACGCATTGATTAGTCTTCGGAAAGCCATCGTACTTTATTATGAAGAAGAAAGTCTGAATCAGGAATCTCAATTTGGTTCGACAATTCTTCAAACTGTCGATTTAAGAATGCCTTTGACAAGATGCTATTAACAATATTGACTACCAAAGTCATAACCTCAACTATTTCGGTTGGAAATGTTTGGGCACAAAGCGTTTTAAAGTGATTAATGCCTTTTTCATTTAGAAACGCATTGATTAGTCTTCGGAAAGCCATCGTACTTTATTATGAAGAAGAAAGTCTGAATCAGGAATCTCAATTTGGTTCGACAATTCTTCAAACTGTCGATTTAAGAATGCCTTTGACAAGATGCTATTAACAATATTGATTACCAAAGTCATAACCTCAACTATTTCGGTTGGAAATGTTTGGGCACAAAGCGCTTCAGGGTGATTAATGCCTTTTTCATTTAGGAACGTATTCATTAGTCTTCGGAAAGACATCGTACTTTATTATGGAGAAGAAAGTCTGAATCAGGAATCTCAATTTGGTTCGACAATTCTTCAAACTGTCGATTTAAGAATGCCTTTGACAAGATGCTATTAACAATATTGATTACCAAAGTCATAACCTCAACTATTTCGGTTGGAAATGTTTGGGCACAAAGCGCTTCAGGGTGATTAATGCCTTTTTCATTTAGGAACGTATTCATTAGTCTTCGGAAAGACATCGTACTTTATTATGGAGAAGAAAGTCTGAATCAGGAATCTCAATTTGGTTCGACAATTCTTCAAACTGTCGATTTAAGAATGCCTTTGACAAGATGCTATTAACAATATTGATTACCAAAGTCATAACCTCAACTATTTCGGTTGGAAATGTTTGGGCACAAAGCGCTTCAGGGTGATTAATGCCTTTTTCATTTAGGAACGTATTCATTAGTCTTCGGAAAGACATCGTACTTTATTATGGAGAAGAAAGTCTGAATCAGGAATCTCAATTTGGTTCGACAATTCTTCAAACTGTCGATTTAAGAATGCCTTTGACAAGATGCTATTAACAATATTGATTACCAAAGTCATAACCTCAACTATTTCGGTTGGAAATGTTTGGGCACAAAGCGCTTCAGGGTGATTAATGCCTTTTTCATTTAGGAACGTATTCATTAGTCTTCGGAAAGACATCGTACTTTATTATGAAGAAGGAATTCTGAATGAGGAGTCTCAATTTGGTTCGACAATTCTTCAAACTGTCGATTTAAGAATGCCTTTGACAAGATGCTATTAACAATATTGACTACCAAAGTCATAACCTCAACTATTTCGGTTGGAAATGTTTGGGCACAAAGCGCTCCAGGGTGATTAATGCCTTTTTCATTTAGAAACGCATTGATTAGTCTTCGGAAAGCCATCGTACTTTATTATGAAGAAGAAAGTCTGAATCAGGAATCTCAATTTGGTTCGACAATTCTTCAAACTGTCGATTTAAGAATGCCTTTGACAAGATGCTATTAACAATATTGACTACCAAAGTCATAACCTCAACTATTTCGGTTGGAAATGTTTGGGCACAAAGCGTTTTAAAGTGATTAATGCCTTTTTCATTTAGAAACGCATTGATTAGTCTTCGGAAAGCCATCGTACTTTATTATGAAGAAGAAAGTCTGAATCAGGAATCTCAATTTGGTTCGACAATTCTTCAAACTGTCGATTTAAGAATGCCTTTGACAAGATGCTATTAACAATATTGACTACCAAAGTCATAACCTCAACTATTTCGGTTGGAAATGTTTGGGCACAAAGCGTTTTAAAGTGATTAATGCCTTTTTCATTTAGAAACGCATTGATTAGTCTTCGGAAAGCCATCGTACTTTATTATGAAGAAGAAAGTCTGAATCAGGAATCTCAATTTGGTTCGACAATTCTTCAAACTGTCGATTTAAGAATGCCTTTGACAAGATGCTATTAACAATATTGATTACCAAAGTCATAACCTCAACTATTTCGGTTGGAAATGTTTGGGCACAAAGCGCTTCAGGGTGATTAATGCCTTTTTCATTTAGGAACGTATTCATTAGTCTTCGGAAAGACATCGTACTTTATTATGGAGAAGAAAGTCTGAATCAGGAATCTCAATTTGGTTCGACAATTCTTCAAACTGTCGATTTAAGAATGCCTTTGACAAGATGCTATTAACAATATTGATTACCAAAGTCATAACCTCAACTATTTCGGTTGGAAATGTTTGGGCACAAAGCGCTTCAGGGTGATTAATGCCTTTTTCATTTAGGAACGTATTCATTAGTCTTCGGAAAGACATCGTACTTTATTATGAAGAAGGAATTCTGAATGAGGAGTCTCAATTTGGTTCGACAATTCTTCAAACTGTCGATTTAAGAATGCCTTTGACAAGATGCTATTAACAATATTGACTACCAAAGTCATAACCTCAACTATTTCGGTTGGAAATGTTTGGGCACAAAGCGCTCCAGGGTGATTAATGCCTTTTTCATTTAGAAACGCATTGATTAGTCTTCGGAAAGCCATCGTACTTTATTATGAAGAAGAAAGTCTGAATCAGGAATCTCAATTTGGTTCGACAATTCTTCAAACTGTCGATTTAAGAATGCCTTTGACAAGATGCTATTAACAATATTGACTACCAAAGTCATAACCTCAACTATTTCGGTTGGAAATGTTTGGGCACAAAGCGTTTTAAAGTGATTAATGCCTTTTTCATTTAGAAACGCATTGATTAGTCTTCGGAAAGCCATCGTACTTTATTATGAAGAAGAAAGTCTGAATCAGGAATCTCAATTTGGTTCGACAATTCTTCAAACTGTCGATTTAAGAATGCCTTTGACAAGATGCTATTAACAATATTGACTACCAAAGTCATAACCTCAACTATTTCGGTTGGAAATGTTTGGGCACAAAGCGTTTTAAAGTGATTAATGCCTTTTTCATTTAGAAACGCATTGATTAGTCTTCGGAAAGCCATCGTACTTTATTATGAAGAAGAAAGTCTGAATCAGGAATCTCAATTTGGTTCGACAATTCTTCAAACTGTCGATTTAAGAATGCCTTTGACAAGATGCTATTAACAATATTGATTACCAAAGTCATAACCTCAACTATTTCGGTTGGAAATGTTTGGGCACAAAGCGCTTCAGGGTGATTAATGCCTTTTTCATTTAGGAACGTATTCATTAGTCTTCGGAAAGACATCGTACTTTATTATGGAGAAGAAAGTCTGAATCAGGAATCTCAATTTGGTTCGACAATTCTTCAAACTGTCGATTTAAGAATGCCTTTGACAAGATGCTATTAACAATATTGATTACCAAAGTCATAACCTCAACTATTTCGGTTGGAAATGTTTGGGCACAAAGCGCTTCAGGGTGATTAATGCCTTTTTCATTTAGGAACGTATTCATTAGTCTTCGGAAAGACATCGTACTTTATTATGAAGAAGGAATTCTGAATGAGGAGTCTCAATTTGGTTCGACAATTCTTCAAACTGTCAATTGAAGAATGCCTTTGACAAGATGCTATTAACAATATTGACTACCAAAGTCATAACCTCAACTATTTCGGTTGGAAATGTTTGGGCACAAAGCGTTTTAAAGTGATTAATGCCTTTTTCATTTAGAAACGCATTGATTAGTCTTCGGAAAGCCATCGTACTTTATTATGAAGAAGAAAGTCTGAATCAGGAATCTCAATTTGGTTCGACAATTCTTCAAACTGTCGATTGAAGAGTGCCTTTGACAAGATGCTGTTAACAATATTGATTACCAAAGTCATAACCTCAACTATTTCGGTTGGAAATGTTTGGGCACAAAGCGCTTTAAAGTGATTAATGCCTTTTTCATTTAGGAACGTATTCATTAGTTTTCGGAAAGACATCGTACTTTATTATGAAGAAGGAATTCTGAATGAGGAGTCTCAATTTGGTTCAACAATTCTTCAAACTGTCGATTGAAGAGTGCCTTTGACAAGATGATGTTAACAATATTGACTACCAAAGTCATAACCTCAACTATTTCGGTTGGAAATGTTTGGGCACAAAGCGCTTTAAAGTGATTAATGCCTTTTTCATTTAGGAACGTATTCATTAGTTTTCGGAAAGACATCGTACTTTATTATAAAGAAGGAATTCTGAATGAGGAGTCTCAATTTGGTTCAACAATTCTTCAAACTGTCGATTGAAGAGTGCCTTTGACAAGATGATGTTAACAATATTGATTACCAAAGTCATAACCTCAACTATTTCGGTTGGAAATGTTTGTGCACAAAGCGCTTTAAAGTGATTAATGCCTTTTTCATTTAGGAACGTATTCATTAGTTTTCGGAAAGACATCGTACTTTATTATAAAGAAGGAATTCTGAATGAGGAGTCTCAATTTGGTTCAACAATTCTTCAAACTGTCGATTGAAGAGTGCCTTTGACAAGATGATGTTAACAATATTGATTACCAAAGTCATAACCTCAACTATTTCGGTTGGAAATGTTTGTGCACAAAGCGCTTTAAAGTGATTAATGCCTTTTTCATTTAGAAACGCATTGATTAGTCTTCGGAAAGCCATCGTACTTTATTATGAAGAAGAAAGTCTGAATCAGGAATCTCAATTTGGTTCGACAATTCTTCAAACTGTCGATTTAAGAATGCCTTTGACAAGATGCTATTAACAATATTGATTACCAAAGTCATAACCTCAACTATTTCGGTTGGAAATGTTTGGGCACAAAGCGCTCCAGGGTGATTAATGCCTTTTTCATTTAGAAACGCATTGATTAGTCTTCGGAAAGCCATCGTACTTTATTATGAAGAAGAAAGTCTGAATCAGGAATCTCAATTTGGTTCGACAATTCTTCAAACTGTCGATTTAAGAATGCCTTTGACAAGATGCTATTAACAATATTGATTACCAAAGTCATAACCTCAACTATTTCGGTTGGAAATGTTTGGGCACAAAGCGCTTTAAAGTGATTAATGCCTTTTTCATTTAGAAACGCATTGATTAGTCTTCGGAAAGCCATCGTACTTTATTATGAAGAAGAAAGTCTGAATCAGGAATCTCAATTTGGTTCGACAATTCTTCAAACTGTCGATTTAAGAATGCCTTTGACAAGATGCTATTAACAATATTGACTACCAAAGTCATAACCTCAACTATTTCGGTTGGAAATGTTTGGGCACAAAGCGTTTTAAAGTGATTAATGCCTTTTTCATTTAGAAACGCATTGATTAGTCTTCGGAAAGCCATCGTACTTTATTATGAAGAAGAAAGTCTGAATCAGGAATCTCAATTTGGTTCGACAATTCTTCAAACTGTCGATTTAAGAATGCCTTTGACAAGATGCTATTAACAATATTGATTACCAAAGTCATAACCTCAACTATTTCGGTTGGAAATGTTTGGGCACAAAGCGCTTCAGGGTGATTAATGCCTTTTTCATTTAGGAACGTATTCATTAGTCTTCGGAAAGACATCGTACTTTATTATGGAGAAGAAAGTCTGAATCAGGAATCTCAATTTGGATCGACAATTCTTCAAACTGTCGATTTAAGAATGCCTTTGACAAGATGCTATTAACAATATTGATTACCAAAGTCATAACCTCAACTATTTCGGTTGGAAATGTTTGGGCACAAAGCGCTTTAAAGTGATTAATGCCTTTTTCATTTAGAAACGCATTGATTAGTCTTCGGAAAGCCATCGTACTTTATTATGAAGAAGAAAGTCTGAATCAGGAATCTCAATTTGGTTCGACAATTCTTCAAACTGTCGATTTAAGAATGCCTTTGACAAGATGCTATTAACAATATTGACTACCAAAGTCATAACCTCAACTATTTCGGTTGGAAATGTTTGGGCACAAAGCGTTTTAAAGTGATTAATGCCTTTTTCATTTAGAAACGCATTGATTAGTCTTCGGAAAGCCATCGTACTTTATTATGAAGAAGAAAGTCTGAATCAGGAATCTCAATTTGGTTCGACAATTCTTCAAACTGTCGATTTAAGAATGCCTTTGACAAGATGCTATTAACAATATTGATTACCAAAGTCATAACCTCAACTATTTCGGTTGGAAATGTTTGGGCACAAAGCGCTTTAAAGTGATTAATGCCTTTTTCATTTAGAAACGCATTGATTAGTCTTCGGAAAGCCATCGTACTTTATTATGAAGAAGAAAGTCTGAATCAGGAATCTCAATTTGGTTCGACAATTCTTCAAACTGTCGATTTAAGAATGCCTTTGACAAGATGCTATTAACAATATTGATTACCAAAGTCATAACCTCAACTATTTCGGTTGGAAATGTTTGGGCACAAAGCGCTTCAGGGTGATTAATGCCTTTTTCATTTAGAAACGCATTGATTAGTCTTCGGAAAGCCATCGTACTTTATTATGAAGAAGAAAGTCTGAATCAGGAATCTCAATTTGGTTCGACAATTCTTCAAACTGTCGATTTAAGAATGCCTTTGACAAGATGCTATTAACAATATTGACTACCAAAGTCATAACCTCAACTATTTCGGTTGGAAATGTTTGGGCACAAAGCGTTTTAAAGTGATTAATGCCTTTTTCATTTAGAAACGCATTGATTAGTCTTCGGAAAGCCATCGTACTTTATTATGAAGAAGAAAGTCTGAATCAGGAATCTCAATTTGGTTCGACAATTCTTCAAACTGTCGATTTAAGAATGCCTTTGACAAGATGCTATTAACAATATTGATTACCAAAGTCATAACCTCAACTATTTCGGTTGGAAATGTTTGGGCACAAAGCGCTTTAAAGTGATTAATGCCTTTTTCATTTAGAAACGCATTGATTAGTCTTCGGAAAGCCATCGTACTTTATTATGAAGAAGAAAGTCTGAATCAGGAATCTCAATTTGGTTCGACAATTCTTCAAACTGTCGATTTAAGAATGCCTTTGACAAGATGCTATTAACAATATTGATTACCAAAGTCATAACCTCAACTATTTCGGTTGGAAATGTTTGGGCACAAAGCGCTTCAGGGTGATTAATGCCTTTTTCATTTAGGAACGTATTCATTAGTCTTCGGAAAGACATCGTACTTTATTATGGAGAAGAAAGTCTGAATCAGGAATCTCAATTTGGATCGACAATTCTTCAAACTGTCGATTTAAGAATGCCTTTGACAAGATGCTATTAACAATATTGATTACCAAAGTCATAACCTCAACTATTTCGGTTGGAAATGTTTGGGCACAAAGCGCTTCAGGGTGATTAATGCCTTTTTCATTTAGGAACGTATTCATTAGTTTTCGGAAAGACATCGTACTTTATTATGAAGAAGGAATTCTGAATGAGGAGTCTCAATTTGGTTCAACAATTCTTCAAACTGTCGATTGAAGAATGCCTTTGACAAGATACTATTAACAATATTGATTACCAAAGTCATAACCTCAACTATTTCGGTTGGAAATGTTTGGACACAAATCGATTCTAGGTGTATTATGCAGTGAAATTACAGAAATTTATGGATTATTTTGTTCTGAAGAATCGTTTTTACCCCTCTATTTTTTCTGGCTTCACCAGTTCCCATTATCTTCAAGGCATTCGCTAGATCTTCCCCTCTGGTTTGTCCCAAAATCAATAACAATCCTAAATGTTCTTCTTCTGGACCTTCGAAAGACATATATCTGACAAAAGAAACAGTTCTTCGGGTGCACGTATGAAGCAATCCTTGAAAAAAAGCAAGTGCAAGTTGCTGAAAGATAGTATGGATGTATATTTAGAACTGGTTTTCAGTTTTTTAAATAAAATCAATAATATTTGTTTATGGAACTAAAAAACTGTAGCTTCACATCCAAAGAACCGTATTTGATTCACCAGGTGCAGATTCCCGACTCCTGGACTAGTGTAATATTAATGATTGTTGGATAATTGGAGCTCATTTCATATGAAGCTAAAAGTTTTAAAAAATAGCGCTAGTTAAAAATATGTATAATAATCAACAAGGTTTGGATGTAAAATCACAAAATCAGGTTATTTATTCGAGCTTAAAAAGCTGTATCTGACCCAACTTAAAGTTTCGGGCTGAAATATTCGGAAACAATCGCAGGTATGATGAACATAGGCTGCAATTAACATGGTTCGTAATTGGATAATATCTATTTTCATGCACCATATACGAGACGAAGAATCATTCATTTTATCAAATACGTTTTTGGTTTCAACCATGGCTTTCAACTACTTGAATTACAAATTAAATAATGATTCTGCCTTTTTTGTGCATAATAGACATTTTTATGAGGAAATTTCAAGTTGAAATACATCGTTCCAGTTGTAAAAAATACATATAATGTTAAATTTTATAACAAAAAGTCTCAATTGTTTGATTGTCTCTTCATTATCTTTGTAATAGATAAACCTCCCCAATTATGGTAACTTGTGCCAATTGTACAATGTCCAATGAAAACTCTAATAGCCTTCTGGATTAAGTTTTCAGTGAACCATATGTTTTCAGTTTTATCTTCATTCATCATTCACCAACTCGCTTTGGATATATTTGGATCATTTCTATTTGACCATATATCCTCTTCCTTTGTACCAATTTCCCTTGTACTTCATAGTGCCCGGATACCTAGCAGAGGATTACTTTAGTACCACGAATCCAGAAGTCTGCTTTGTACAGATTTTCAATTCACTTTTGCATCGAAATTCCAATCTGGAAACGTTTAGTTTCTTTGAAAATCCAATGAAATGATTTATTTTGAAGCCTTCTGATTGAAGACAACCAATCAGTATAACATGTTTTCACTTTATCGTTTCAAAATATCAAACATTTCAAAATGTCACGATTTGATTGTAATACTGATGAGAATATTAATGAAATTATAGAATCAAAAATACCAAAAAATACCGTTTTTTTTTTAATTTGTATGGAAAACATTTATAGACTTTTGTGCAATGATAGAAAGTATCAAAGATGGTACAGAGTTTAAAGAAACTTCGCTCTAAACCTAACAAGTAAACTGTTACCAAAAAAATCTGCTGATTAACTGACTTTTTTGAATGAAACCAAACAACGATAGTTCTGTATCAAATCGAGTTGAATATAACCACCAAGACTTGCCAAGGTGGTTCAAGAATGTGAACTGAATGATGGAAAAATCGACAGCTTATGGCGTCAGTCTTTTTCCATGCAACAAGCTTTCGAAACCTTTTTTTTAAGCAATTATCAATGTCCTTGGGTTACTACTACTGAAAATTTTCTATTACCAAACTATCTATCTTGATAATAGATTATTTATTCCATTCTTTACTTTTAGTAGTTGATTTTCATCTTTTCATTGACGGTTTTTGTGAATATGTTGTCTGTGATCTAAACTAATTGATCCTCCATTCTTCTTATGGTCATAATTATTTGGTCTTTCTACATTTTGTTGCTTTGAAAGATAGCTGCATCCTCACGCAGCGATTGCCCTGGTAAACCATTCATTGCTGATTGGGTATTAACAATGAAATTAGGAAAAAGCGTTCAACAATAGGTTTTGAAGCAAGAATTATTGGTTTTTTTTTCGTCGTCTTCTTCTCTATATCTAACTCATGATAACTTTTTTCTCTTACAGTTTAGAAAGAGCTGATTGAAGCATTAATAGCTTATAAAGAGGAAATTAAACAGTATAGGCTTGACAGAAGCATCAGTAATTACTAGAAGTTACTATTAAAGGCTATAAAAGCATCAAACAAACCTACTAATAAATTATTATCAAAATTAAGTTTAGTAACACTTTTGATTTGACTTACAATGATGAACGATGTGTTGGTAAAGGTGGGTGGAAAGACAAGCCATGGCACACATTAATAAGCCTTCTGACCATTCAACTAGTCAAAAAAACGCGTGGATGGTATTATAACTGCTGATCTAAGGCATCAAATCCGTGCTATAGGTATCACGAAAGATTCGAAATGTCGTTGATGCTGGGCAGAACACTTTATCGATGATTACCCAGTTTCACAGAAAAGTTTAAGCTTAGATTAGGTTCTCCATAAAGATGATTGTACAGAATATAAAAGAAAATATTAATAAATTGAATGAAAACCAAGTTTCGTAATTATTTAATGCTTCATCCATGACACGAGAATGATCCAAGAAGCATTAGCCTTTATAAAAGTTGACCTAGATTCTACTCTTGGTGAGACTGCTCCTTCGTTATTAAAAATGAAAAATTGGTTGACCAAATGAGGTAACGACTCCAGAAATGTTGTGGAAAATCCACAAAGCGCTACTGGAAGTGCGCTAACTAGCAGACATGGTAGACATTTGAAAAATTGCGGTTCATTGCATACTTGGCCGCGTTTGCTCGCACTGGAACAAAAATGGTGCCGTGAAGATGTTTCCATCGAGTGTTTAGCAATAAAGCAATCAAATCGAATCAAAACAAGCAGAAACCGCCACATTTGGCTCAAAACAAATCAAGACAATGCGTCAGCTCACACATCCGTTATTGAAATGGCAAAACAAAGTTCGAATCTATTCACCAGATTTAGGCCACTCGGATTATTTTCAGTTCCCATACTTAAAAAAATGTCTCGGTGAACAAAGATTTTCCAACAATGGAGAGGTGACGTCGGCAATTAATGGAGCTCGCCGATTCTTATTATAAAAAGATGCTCGAATTTTATTTTCCAAAATTTTCATTTTTTCTTTGTTGGGACTGAGATAAAGTGAATCAAAACTCCTAGAACGTCACGTTTCCTAGTTTAGCATCGACGCCGTTAAATATGAGAAAATGATATCAAGATTAGTAAACAGAAGGATAAATCATCAAATCATAAATTTAATATGCATTGTGAATATTCGAGTTGTCGAAACGATGTGACTTCTCCCTTGGAAATCATCGAGATTATATATATATATATACAACCTATATAATAAGCGACATGTGGAAGGTAAAGCTCCGTGCTATCGTTAAGCCGGAGTCAAAGCCCAAGCAAATCTAGGTGCCACTCTGTGAAATAAACATATCCATTAATAGATATAACTAATTTACAAGGTGGGAGATGTACCAGAGCTCTAGACGGCATTAATAAATGATGCTTTTCCGCAACTTCACTTCTATGAAATTAATTTCGCGCTGTGAATATTGCAATAAAGATAATTAGGTAAAAAGAGGAAGATATATGTATATTACAGAAATAATCAACTCAGAAATTGATTATTTATTCAATTTTTTTAGATATATATACAGCCGCTTCTGTCTTACAGAAGATTTAGAATTCTCAAATTCCAATCGGAGCGCGGGAATCGTGAATTAAAAATTTAAATACATTGAAACTTTTTGAAAAGTTGCAAATGTTAATGTTCAAAAAACTAATTACACCGATGACATTATCATATTACAAGGAGGTACCCAAAAGTAACCGGAATAGCATTGCCATGGGTAGAGCTTTTGTAGTACACTAGTGGCCGTTTTTGTTAGTGCTGTTTCAAAGCTGCTTGGTAAATTTAAGTAAACAACGTGCCGCTGTGAAATCTTGTTTTCTACTCGGTAAAAACGCTACTGAAACTGTTTTAATGTTGAAAACTGCTTAAAAAGATGATGCTATGGAGAAAACTCAAGTGTATGAGTGGTTTTCTCGATTTAAAAATGGCGACAAGTCGTTTGATGACAAACTTCGCTCTGAACGTCCATAAACTGCCCGAATCGATGAAAATGTTGAAAGAATTCGAGAGCCTGTGCGCACAGACCGTCAACAGACAATTGATCAACTGTCCGAAATCAGTGTTAGCCAGTTTTTGGTTAAAAATAACATGGTTCCGCTGCCCCACGCACCTTACTCGCCTGACCTGGCTCCATGCGACTTTTTCTTGTTTCACACGCATAAAAAGGGGCATGATAGGACGGCGATTTGAAAACATTGAAGATATCAAGAAAAGAACGAGACAGGAGCTTGCAGCCATCTCTAAAAATGAGTTCAAATAGTGGAAGCACTGCTGGGACAAATGTATCACTTGTAATGAAGAATATTTTGAAGGGAATAAGGTTGTTTTGTAAATATTTGTAAATATATAGCATTTAAAAAATAATTCCGGTTCTTTTGGGTACCCCCTCGTATCTTAATCCTTAAAGAATATTTTGAAAAATGAAGTACATAGATTTCACAAAAGTTTCATGCCTATTTCGTTGGTCTGTCATTTTGTTAACAATAAGCAAATTCCATGCTTCAAACAGGAAGCTTTGCCTCATTCAGATCTCTTAGTACGTCAATACAATCTTCCTCCGAGGGAAGAAAATGAAAATTTCTTTATATTTTGTAGATGGTTCAGGTACTAGAAGTTGTAGGCTATGAAAGATTGGTACCGAAGACGAAGGATATTCGATGGGTTCACGTTTTTCAGCAGGATAAACTACGCAAAAATAACAGTCACATACGTGGTCTTTTGGCTGTCACCAAAATCTTGGTACTGCTAATTCTACATTCCGATACCAACTTAAATATTTATTTATTCATAAGAAATGTTTGTTTACCTTTAGTAATTACTGCAAGCAGCATTTAGTTAAAATTTTAAATCGGTGTTTACAGCTGATCCATGAATCCCACTCCTTTTAGTAAGCCCAGAATGTGGTATGAAGTTGCCAGAGATCTTGTCTTCTATTTCATACGCTCCCAGTTGCGGTGCTATAAAGCTCCGTAATGTTTCATAATTCGAGAGAATGTGGATAGAGGTCGAACCTCAGCAAGTCGAATTATCTGCTAAGTCTAGCGTTTTCAGATGTTTGATGATGAACATCGCTCCAATAGGACTCATGTTAGTATAAGGATTAAAAGCTAAACTTTTTTGATGTATTATCCATGTCCCAGATTTGGTCATTATTTAGGGATGATTTTTCTTTGGTAATTTCGTCTCTAGGTAGGAGGTTTAGAATCATTTCTAGTGCAGCTTTTTGGCTCTGCTCCGGTTAAAAATATGCGAACCAGTCTTTGTACCCTTCAGAGATTGTTTCTCGTAGTTTTTAGGTGTAGTAAACTTAACCACTACCCAATATTTATTATCATAACTACCACAGCATTAAATTTTCCAAGGAATCTGGGTATTTTTTCATTTAATAAATTATAAGACAATTTTGTAGAGTTTTGTACACATTTTCGACACAATACGAAGCCGCACAATTTACAGAAGCAGAACTTTTATTAGTTAGTCCCGTAGAAAGGTATGAATGTGACTTAATCAACCAAAGTACGTATTCTAACAAACATAATAACTTTGAGCGTATTAGTAGACGTTGTTAATATGAAATGGGTCGTGCTGACACTATGTTGCACATCATTCAACATTTAATTAGAGAAAATTGCCCTCATACAACGAAACATAAAGAATCTTCCACTTAAGATTCTCTTTTATTTACATTGTGTGCAACGTCTTCATACTTTATACTAAGTTTGACTAAAAACCGGTCAGTCAAAGAAATTTTTATAAATGCTGCAACCTCAACGAACGACGTAGTATCATTGCCAAGTACAAAATCAAGATCTGAAGAAATCGTTTACGGTTAATCGATTGAAAGAAAGTGAGGATCAAAAAAAATGTTGGGAGTCAGTTTGGGAAAGGTTGAGGAAAATTTAAAATCGATAAGAAATATGTAAGGAACATTCTGAAAGAACAGAATGAAGTTCAAATATCAAGAAATTCAGCACGAGTTTTCGCCCGTTGAAAATTTGGAAATTATCATCGACGACGAGTCGCATTTGTATTTTTTGCATTTTACTTTTGACGCGAATGAAACTGCAAGTAAATTGAGAAGTGTATTTCAAAAGATACAAAAAGTTCAACACGAAAAACTTGGTTGATGACATCTTCTCGTGGTCGTTCTTCAACATACATTTGACCTTCTGGAACTTGTGTGTTTGATCTAGATTCATAAAGACAAAGCAACCTGAAGGAAATTACGCGTTTTGGGCAGATATAGCGATTGCTCATGATACAAACGACGTTGTGGGAGATTTTCGTCTATTCAAAAATCTAGGAATGTTTCTAAATTGCGCAATTGAGAGTTTTTGGTGAAATTCGAAGCGAAACGTGTATTCTGAAGGCTGAGACAGGTATTTCGATAGAAAGGAAGTCGGGATTAGGCGGGAAAGCAAAAAAATGCGAAGCTTTCGTTAAACGGCTCATGGAAAACTGGGAAAATAAAAAAAGGTAAGCATTATTAAAAGCGAAACTGTATTCTGAAGTTTGGGAGTCAACTACATATGAAGAATTAAAAAGAATTTGGAGCAAACGCCAGAATGTGTTAACTCAAAATATATTAGATGATGACAATGAAAATGTTGTTGAAGTTAAAACTTTGTCTAATCATTCCGACAATTTATTTCTTAGAAAAAATACTCTAGATTCAATATAAAGCAGAACTTCTTGGATCTGATCTCTGAACAGTGGAAAAAAGAAAAAAACACAATTATGACTGAATAATTTGATAATTTTTAGCAGATCATTGAAAATTTAACTGACAATTCAAGAATTTAATTATTTTTAAAGAACTTCATCGCGGATTTTCAGATGAAAATATATCAGTGAATGATCTAAAATCAAAAAAATCTACTATAAAACCATAAACAACATTTAATAATCTTATAATCACCCCTGGTACACAATACATTTCTGTGGCAAATAACAAAATTTTCTGTTTATGAATTATTTTCAACACAATTAACATGGATATTGTAGAAAATCGAGAAGCTATGTTTTGATATCGGAACCAATACAAAAATGTCAACTAGTTATCACAACTGAGCTGATTATTTCCGGTGGCGGATATTGCTAGTTCCGGTTCTCTCTGGGAAGCCATTTTCGTATATTAGTCGCTAAAATGTCGGCTAGCTTAGTCGTCAATGAAACTGGAAGTTGTAGTTAACTTGAAAATACGAGTTTTTCTTCTTTTTTTGTGAGAAATATTGAAAATCATTATATTCAATTCTATTAAATTGAATTTAGATGTTTTACTTAGCAGGGTTTGAATTAAATTTAGTTCGCAAGCGAAACATCGTCCCTCTAGCAGTAAAGAATCCTGACCAAGCATATCCTAGCAATTTTAGATGAAGAAACTATTACCGGATTTTTTAGATTGGAGCTCATACGATAGTTAGGACACATAAAAGAAGTCCTTAAGAAACTGATCTAAAAGACAAAATGTGGATGGTCACTTAATTGATCCATGATTTCCAATCTACCTTCAATCGAACTGGTTCGGAAGAAACTTTGGAACATTAAGACCATAATGTAATCATGCAGCGTCCTGTTGGAACCTAATACCAAAGTTTTTCCTATTATTTGGATCCGGAAGTGCCTCAATTAGTCCCGGAAGCTCTGCCAGCCGAAGATATTCCTAATATCGATCACATGTCATTTTTCGCGAAAGAAATGAAGATGATGAATCAATTTGATCCAGTAGAAATTTTCTTCGTGCCCAGTAGCGACTATTGTGTAGATTTAGACTTAAACAGATCTTTGTCTCTAAGGAAAATAACAAGAAAATTTGGATTTTCATCACAATGCCTCATTCCTATTAGAAAGTAGATATGTATTGAATGGGCAAATATTTTCTATATTTTTTTTCTTGTTATATAGAAAAATGATGAATTAATGCATAATGTTCATGAAAAAAGGTAGATGGCTACTTCATTAGTCCATGTTTTCCAATCCACCTTCCATCAAACTGGCTATCCAGAAACCTTGGAACATCAAAACAACAATGTGATCATGCAACGTCCTGTTGTAACCAAATGCAAATTTTTCCTGTTATTTGGATCCGGAAGTGCCTCAATTAGTCCCGGAAGCTCTGCCATACGAATTTCGCTCAGATGTTATATACTCGCGAAAGAAATGAAGATGATGAATCTGATTTGATCCAGTAGGAATTCTCTTCGAGCCCAGTAGCGACTGTTGTATACTTTTACTGGATCACTTAAAAAGAACGTTGTCTCTAAGGAAAATAACAAGAAAATTTGGTGGATTTCCATCACAATATATCAAAATGCTGTTTCATCTCCTGGGAGCTCATGAACAAATTGAACTTTGTATGAGCGCAGTTTTAGTTTCTCTAAAGACTTCTGACTTACTTTTTGGTGTATCGTCCCTTATTCCTGGTTTTTATTTAGGGCCATCCCTCACACTTCTAGTTTCATTAATTGTAACTTCAAGCCTTTAATTATGTTTTTCATTTATTTCGAAGCATTGTTTTGACTACTTAATCAAAGTTATTTCCATTGTAATAACTTGCGGTCTACGAGAGTTTCTACCTACGTTTTGAGATAATCAGATATGGTTGTCGAAGCATTTTTGTCCATTCTTATTGAAATACCTCCAAAATATGTAATTTGATTAATTGTATCAACCGCTTCTTCAGGAATAGAGAAACGTTGAACATGAAATCACCAAATACGAACTGTACGACGACGAATCACCCATCAATTCGATGTTTTGACTGTTCAAAAACGTTTTTGTCTTCTGCGATTGGTTTCCCTGACACTTCTAGCAAACAAATGCTGGTGTACCATTCAGAATTGACCGTTCTAGGTTGCTCTAAAAGACGGTGACGACGTGTTAGGTTAATCCGAAAAAACCGGCGCGAACTTTTGTTGGATTTGGTTCATCTTGTAGCAAAGTGCGACCACGATTGGATTTGGAAAACCAGGGGTGACTCGAGGCGGTGATGGAGATCACCAAAAGCTAAAGAGAGGTGGTATCACTCGTATGACAACACGTTCTGAGTGAGATGGCAAGTCAGATTTGAAATATTAATATCAGCATTGCTATATCCCAAAACTTAAGCAAAAATCCATTCAACTAAACATTTCTTTACAAGAATTTTCGTCCTTTAAGGCCGCTTGACATGATTCGAGACAAGTTGCAATAAATTGCATGCAATTAGCATTCTTTTGATCAAGAAATATTGCTTCTTGCATTGCATTGCACGTTGTCTTGCATTATATAAAGCGGCCTTAAGAAAAGAAATGAGTCTAATTCGTCAAAGAAAATGAAATCCCGGTAAAAAAAGCTTGTAACTTCTTTACTCCACTCCCCGCTTGGCATGACGCAATAAAAAGTGCAATGCAATGCAAAATGCAATATTTCTTTATCAAAAGCATGCGCAGTTGAAGTTCAGCTAATTATTATCTCTCGCACTTGCAATATTATAAGTTTGATGCCATTTTTATTGCGTGTACATTGCAATTCTGAGGAACAATGATTTCTTAAGTTATTTTATGTTTTCGATTAAGTTTTCTCGTCTAATTCTCTTGCTAAACTTGTTCTATTTAACTAAGGCCTGGCCCACCATCGCCTGGGTGCTTATCGACTCCAAAAGTAAAGTAGCAGCCGATTTAATATATGTTTTGATTACCAATGATGCACTGACCACTTTTTTCTTATTTAATTTCATCATTTTCCTTCATACATCGAACTCAAATATTAAATAAAAAGCAATATATTGACGATTGCATGTAATTTATTGCGCGTCGTCTTGCATCATGTCAAGTAACCATGTTTAGTAACCGAGTGGTTCAATAAAAAGCCAAACATTTCCAATCCCATCATAAGAACGAATTTTATGAATCTAATAAAGCAAAAAAGTAAACTGAGCCTTATGTTTTATAACCTGTTTCTAGTTTAATTCGTAGTCTCTAAAGAGAATTATTGTCTCTAAATATATATAACGTTTTTCTTTATCAAAAACGGAGTGCTTACCAACTTTTATTGATTGTATATATATATATATATATATATATATATATATATGGGAAGTTCGGTTCAAATTTCATACGGCAATCTAATATTTACTCGACGATATTTCTTCCAAACGTAAACACATCTGTAAACCAAAAAGATTGATTGAACATGCAAGCAATATTTTTATGCAAACAAAATCCGAACCAGATTCAGTATATTTTTTAATTGGATTCTGATCTTTTCATAAACATATGTACGTAAAATTAATGGTAAAAATAAATTTATTATCGGATTTCGTGTATTGGAAAAAGACTTTATTCTATAGCCATGATCTGATTCGATATTCATTTCATACTATAAAGACTAACATATTAAAATTCTCCAAAACCTAGTATGACATTTATGATACAATGGATGGTATACCGGGTTTACCATCCCCTATCTCTCTTTTTTCATCGTTTGCGATGAATCATCGGTACGTCTACCTGCCGAAACAAGTCCTAGTATGACGTTTATATCACAATTGGAGGTATCCCGGGTTTACCATCCCCTTTTCTCTCTTTTTTTCATCGTTTGCGGTGAATCATCGGTACGTTTACCTGCAGAAACAAGGCCTAGTATGACGTTTATATCACAATTGGAGGTATCCCGGGTTTACCATCCCCTTTTCTCTCTTTTTTTCATCGTTTGCGGTGAGTCATCGGTACGTCTACCTGCAGAAACAAGGCCTAGTATGACGTTTATATCACAATTGGAGGTATCCCGGGTTTACCATCCCCTTTTCTCTCTTTTTTCATCGTTTGCGGTGAGTCATCGGTACGTCTACCTGCAGAAACAAGGCCTAGTATGACGTTTATATCACAATTGGAGGTATCCCGGGTTTACCATCCCCTTTTCTCTCTTTTTTCATCGTTTGCGGTGAGTCATCGGTACGTCTACCTGCAGAAACAAGGCCTAGTATGACGTTTATATCACAATTGGAGGTATCCCGGGTTTACCATCCCCTTTTCTCTCTTTTTTCATCGTTTGCGGTGAGTCATCGGTACGTCTACCTGCAGAAACAAGGCCTAGTATGACGTTTATATCACAATTGGAGGTATCCCGGGTTTACCATCCCCTTTTCTCTCTTTTTTTCATCGTTTGCGGTGAGTCATCGGTACGTCTACCTGCCGAAACAAGGCCTAGTATGACGTTTATATCACAATTGGTGGTATCCCGGGTTTACCATCCCCTTTTCTCTCTTTTTTCATCGTTTGCGGTGAGTCATCGGTACGTCTACCTGCAGAAACAAGGCCTAGGATGACGTTTATATCACAATTGGAGGTATCCCGGGTTTACCATCCCCTTTTCTCTCTTCTTTCATCGTTTGCGGTGAGTCATCGGTACGTCTACCTGCCGAAACAAGGCCTAGTATGACGTTTATATCACAATTGGTGGTATCCCGGGTTTACCATCCCCTTTTCTCTCTTTTTTCATCGTTTGCGGTGAGTCATCGGTACGTCTACCTGCAGAAACAAGGCCTAGGATGACGTTTATATCACAATTGGAGGTATCCCGGGTTTACCATCCCCTTTTCTCTCTTTTTTCATCGTTTGCGGTGAGTCATCGGTACGTTTACCTGCAGAAACAAGGCCTAGTATGACGTTTATATCACAATTGGTGGTATCCCGGGTTTACCATCCCCTTTTCTCTCTTTTTTCATCGTTTGCGGTGAATCATCGGTACGTCTACCTGCCGAAACAAGGCCTAGTATGACGTTTATATCACAATTGGTGGTATCCCGGGTTTACCATCCCCTTTTCTCTCTTTTTTCATCGTTTGCGGTGAGTCATCGGTACGTCTACCTGCAGAAACAAGGCCTAGGATGACGTTTATATCACAATTGGAGGTATCCCGGGTTTACCATCCCCTTTTCTCTCTTCTTTCATCGTTTGCGGTGAGTCATCGGTACGTCTACCTGCCGAAACAAGGCCTAGTATGACGTTTATATCACAATTGGTGGTATCCCGGGTTTACCATCCCCTTTTCTCTCTTTTTTCATCGTTTGCGGTGAGTCATCGGTACGTCTACCTGCAGAAACAAGGCCTAGGATGACGTTTATATCACAATTGGAGGTATCCCGGGTTTACCATCCCCTTTTCTCTCTTTTTTCATCGTTTGCGGTGAGTCATCGGTACGTTTACCTGCAGAAACAAGGCCTAGTATGACGTTTATATCACAATTGGTGGTATCCCGGGTTTACCATCCCCTTTTCTCTCTTTTTTCATCGTTTGCGGTGAATCATCGGTACGTCTACCTGCCGAAACAAGGCCTAGTATGACGTTTATATCACAATTGGTGGTATCCCGGGTTTACCATCCCCTTTTCTCTCTTTTTTCATCGTTTGCGGTGAGTCATCGGTACGTCTACCTGCCGAAACAAGGCCTAGGATGACGTTTATATCACAATGGGTGGTATCCCGGGTTTACCATTCCCATTTACCCCTTTTCCATTGTTTGGGGTGAATCACCTGTACTTCTAATTTCAGGATGCTCCGACAGTCAGTTTAATGCAAATAATGAGTTCAAACAGTTATTATTTGTATTTCTATTGCAGTTTGAAAATTGGCCCTCAATGAATTTCGATTTTGATTCATAGTAAGTCATTTTTTATGTTATCATATATATATATAGGGTGTGTAAAAAAATGATTCTGACTCTGGATAAATATAAAACTGAAAAATATTTGTGGTTTGCTCAGAAAAAAAGTTTCGTAACACCAACCGTATTCAAGATAAAGGACGTTAAGGAAAAAAATCTGTTTTGGAAGCTGATATATCCGATGAATTTGGTTTTATGTCTGACTCTGAAAGAGGGCGCTAGTTACACGGTTCGTACCAAGTAGTTTTGAAGATAGATTTTGCAATATTAGATTTATTAAGCAGCAACGATGTTTCCAAGGGTATGGAACTTATTGAACATCGATGGAAAAACTGTATGGAGCTAGAATGGGATTGAGTTGAAACATAAATACATTTTTGTTCAAAGTTTTTTTGTTTTCTTTGTTAGACCAGGTATTTCTGGTAATTAGAAACATTCCAGACTCCTAATATAGGAATCAGAAACGGTTTTAGTGCTGATAATAAAACAGAAGTTTCATGAATACATTTCTCAAAACAATAAATTTATTTCTCACACAAATGTTTCTTTTTTCACTTTTCTTATTTATTTTTTCTATAAGAATTAACAATTTTTTTGTTAGCTACTATATACTATACGAAGAGAATGAATTAGATTTATTTTTTCAAAATCGCTCTCGGGGTTTAGTAGAGGCTGTTCAACTTTTTTTATAACGAACGAAAAAGTAAAAACTTTCCATTCTATATATTCATATGTATACAAAAGTTGCGCTCTATTCTAAAAGTTAAATAAACCAAACCAAAAAGGAAAAAGTCACACTAAAAGCCTTCACATATACACACTCCTCGCTACTTGGGTATATTTACTTTTCCAAAGTTGGCACTACTCAGAATAATCCTCCGACCGCCGAAGCAAAATAATCGTCGCTTAATCCCGCGCACCAAGACCAGGTGGAAATTCCCTAAAATATAGTCGAACTTATATTTTGCTTGGTTTTCTCTTGTATGTTCGGTGGATGAGTTAAGTGCTGAACAAGAAGTTGCGGTTACGCAGCTTCCCGTAAACTCTCTCTCCTTCATAAATAGTTTAGAAGCAAAAGAAGCGGTCGTATGGAAGATTTAATACGACAGAGAGAAAAAAATGTTGATAACTTCTTAGGGAAGTTGAAAATTAATCTATTGTACCAGGTGCTTTTCGTAAACATGATAGTCAAAGTATCAAACTTTTTATAGTTACAAAATTACGAACTTTGGTAGTAGACGTATCATATTCTTACAAAATTTGATAAAAAAAATTGTAACTAAAACACTGGAATTATAAAATTAACAAAAGATATTAAATAAACTGACTGTGTTCATTGTATGTTTTTCACATTGAAGTGAGGATCTCAACTTTAAAGCTCTGTAACTCAAAAAATAATGGTAATAGAAATTCGAAATTTTCGCACGATATACTGCAATCCTTTTTTTATATACAAGTCATGAAAAATTGAAAACATCAGAGAATTAGGTTAGGTTAGTTAGGAAAATTAGGGAATATCAACAAAGGAATGTACATGTCAACTTTAGAACTATATATCTCAGTAAAAAATCGAAATATGAACGTGAAATTTCCAGAATATATAGTTTATTTCATCGGCTATTCATATTTGACATACAAAAATTGATAAGATGAAAAAATTAGGATATATGAATGAAATAAGTATTATCTACGTATTTTTACGTACGAATGTATATGTCAAGTTTGACGCTTATATTTCACAAAATAATACAGTTAGGAATATGAAATTTTGATAAATTAATAAATAAATTCTTTGTTTGTTGCAACATAGTATGTCAAAATTAATTGAGCAAGTAAATCGAAAGATATAAACGAAATAAATGAAATATGTATCAGTATTTTCTTCGTTCAACACAATTATGTATAGGTCAACTTTTGTGCCCTATATCTCAGTAAATAATCGGAATAGGAACTTGAAATTATCACAATATATAGTTTATTGCATCGGCTATTGAAAGTTTATACTCAAAAATTGATAAGAATGAAGTATTTTAAAAAATGAACAAAATAAATGAACTGGGTTTTCTGCGTAATATTCATCCTTACATTAAGATGTATATGTAATCTTTGACGCTTTATATTTCACAA
This sequence comes from Diorhabda carinulata, assembly GCF_026250575.1. Taxonomy (NCBI): domain Eukaryota; kingdom Metazoa; phylum Arthropoda; class Insecta; order Coleoptera; family Chrysomelidae; genus Diorhabda; species Diorhabda carinulata. The sequence continues at coordinate 3,169,432 of NC_079469.1, forward strand.
AATAATACAGTTAGGAATATGAAATTTGGATAAACTAATAAATGAATTCTTTGTTTATTACAATATAGTATGTAAAAATCAATTGAGCTAGTATATCGAAAGATATAAACGAAATAAATGAAATATGTATCAGTATTTTCGTCGTATCAACAAAACTATGTATAGGTCAACTTTGGTGCCTTATATCTCAGTAAATAATCGGAATAGGAACTTGAAATTATCACAATATATAGTTTATTGCATCGGCTATTGAAAGTTCATACTCAAAAATTGATAAGAATGAAGTATTGAGAAAAATGAGCAAAATAAATGAACTGTGTTTTCTGCGTAATATTCATCCTTACATTAAGATGTATATGTACACTTTGACGCTTTATATTTCACAAAATAATACAGTTAGGAATATGAAAGTTTAATAATTAATGAATGAATTCTTTGTTTATTACAATATAGTATGTAAAAATCAATTGAGCTAGTATATCGAAAGATATAAACGAAATAAATGAAACATGTATCAGTATTTTCTTCGTATCAACACAATTATGTATAGGTCAACTTTTGTGCCCTATATCTCAGTAAATAATCGGAATAGTAACTTGAAATTATCACAATATATAGTTTATTGCATCGGCTATTGAGAGTTTATACTCAAAAATTGATAAGAGTGAAGTATTTTAAAAAATGAACAAAATAAAAGAACTGTGTTTTCTGCGTAATATTCATCCTTACATTAAGATGTATATGTAAACTTTGACGCTTTATATTTCACAAAATAATACAGTTAGGAATACGAAATTTTGATAAACTAATAAATAAATTCATTGTTTATTACAATATAGTATGTAAAAATTAATTGAGCTAGTATATCGAAAGATATAAACGAAATAAATGAAATATGTATCAGTATTTTCGTCGTATCAACAAAACTATGTATAGGTCAACTTTGATGCCTTATATCTCAGTAAATAATCGGAATAGGAACTTGAAATTATCACAATATATAGTTTATTGCATCGGCTATTGAAAGTTCATACTCAAAAATTGATAAGAATGAAGTATTGAGAAAAATGAGCAAAATAAATGAACTGTGTTTTTTGCGTAATATTCATCCTTACATTAAGATGTATATGTACACTTTGACGCTTTATATTTCACAAAATAATACAGTTAGGAATATGAAATTTGGATAAACTAATAAATGAATTCTTTGTTTATTACAATATAGTATGTAAAAATCAATTGAGCTAGTATATCGAAAGATAAGAACGAAATAAATGAAATATGTATCAGTATTTTCGTCGTATCAACACAATTATGTATAAGTCAAATTTGGTGCCTTATATCTCAGTAAATAAACGGAATAGGAACTTGAAATTATCACAATATATAGTTTATTGCATCGGCTATTGAAAGTTTATAATCAAAAATTGATAAGAGTGAAGTATTTTAAAAAATGAACAAAATAAATGAACTGTGTTTTCTGCGTAATATTCATCCTTACATTAAGATGTATATGTACACTTTGACGCTTTATATTTCACAAAATAATACAGTTAGGAATACGAAATTTTGATAAACTGATAAATAAATTCATTGTTTCTTGCAACATATTATGTAAAAATTAATTGAGCTAGTATATTGAAAGATATAAACGAAATAAATGAAATATGTATCAGTATTTTCTTCGTATCAACAAAACTATGTATAGGTCAACTTTTGTGCCCTATATCTCAGTAAATAATCGGAATAGGAACTTAGAATTATCACAATATATAGTTCATTTCATCGGTTATTCATATTCCAGAATAAAAAATTGATAGGAGTAATTAATTAGGGAATATGAACAAAATAATTGAACTGTGTTATCTGTAGACAGCTCAGCTTTGACGCTCTATATCTCATAAAATAATAGAACTATACATATATAAAAATTTCGTACGTTTTCTAGTGAAAGTTGTAGAAGAATTGCACTATAAAAACTAGGCTTTTATATACATATATAGCTTTTCCGAGCCCTTTGAAGTTATTATGTCAAAGTTTCATGCGCAATTCTGTTAACAATAATGTAGCGAAGTAATTGTTTCATAGCTCTGTTTGAAATTACGGTGATGATTATCCAATGGTCCATGTATATATCAATGATCAATCAAGCTACCATTGAATTGAATGCGTGCATAGAAACGGTAGCCTGTTTGTAATTCGTTTTCATAACTACCAAGGGCGTTACACACATAATTTCCACAAATACATCATAGTCCACAACTATTGTATTATAATGTAATAATGGATTAGATCGGTCGAAGCGGGCCGCTAAATTTATTCAATTAAATCCAATTGAATGAACCAAATGTACGCCCGTGCTGAAACAAAATTAGAAGTCTCCAAAGAATGTATTAATGAAAAAACGAGTAGCTGATGAATCGATTAATAAAAAATATTAGAAACGATGAAATATTCAATTAAGTAAATTGGTTTGTCCGAAAAGGGATGATTTTATACGCAAATAAAACCACTGACTGAGTTGCAATGATCAATAAGGGAGGTCATGAAACCTCGTTTTCCATGAAACTCAATGAGGAAATTAACAAAAAAATACCGCACCTCAAAATTCATCCAGCATACTTCGCGTACGTTTGTTAATTACGAATTCCTGAAAATTATATTGTGAAAATGTGATGATGAATTTTTAGTAAAATCAAATTACAGAATCCGGGGCAATAATCAAAACTTGCTGCTTTCTTTATCAAAATACTATTACCCGCAGTTAAAATCTTTCAGACTCCATGAAGTGGAAAATAGATCCCGTGCTAAAAAAAGTCACAGAAGGCACGAAAAAAGGGGACTTCGAGGGAATCCTTTCGAATTACTTGAAAAAATCAAAGAAAACCTCGAACCGCTTTCTTATTGTAAACGAATGTAGATTCACAGATATTGAACACCCACCACATAGACCTGATCTAGCCCCGTCCAATTATTTTTTGACCAATTTATTAAAGTACCATATTCAAAGATAAAAATTCGTTATTGAGTGCAACATTGCAACATTTCTACAAAAATATTTATAAATAAGAAATATAGTTCTAAAGATTGAGTCAAAAAGACAAAAGGTTCTGATTAAATAGACAAACTTCATTCATCGGGATATTTTAATATAAGAACTGTTGTATGAATTTTGAAATGACGTAAAACTGCAGGAGATAAGTCTAGAAACACTGCTTTCAAGTTGTGGAAGATTCCTAAGGTGTATAAATAGTCAAAAGACTTTTAGTTTAGCTGTATCTTGACCTACATCGCATCACTTAAAATAGAGCATCTTTTTCATTGTAATTGAGGTATTTTCATTTAAAAAGATGATTCGCCTCTTCTCTATCGATTTTCGTATTTATGAAATTGAATTTATGACTTCAAACATGATTACCAAAAGATATAACTCATTTTAGGGGGTTTTAATTTGAGTAGGGGCTTTAAGGAATTGCTAGTCTAAAGCAGTTAAAGCAGTTTCCGGGTAGTAATCACAAAATCAAATCAAATCGCTTACGAATAACAGGAAATAAAGCTGACAACTGACGTAAAATTATGTGTTAATAGTTGTGAAACGAAAAGGGTTCGAATTGTAATATGAGGATGATCCCAGAAATACCTAGCCTGACAATGAGATGGCGGTAGTTGCTTGAGAAATAATTTCACTGTATTAGAAAGTACACAAGCAGCAAAGGTAGCAAAGTTTAGACGAGACCGTACGATCTGTGAAGACCAGCAACTCAATGGTCAACCAAATGAGGTGACGACTCCAGGAATGTTGAAGAAAATCTACTAGATGATAGCATATTAACTGAAAATTTGAACATAAAAGAACACTCAAAACAATGAAGAAGGTGAACCGGCTCCAAAGAAAGCAAAGACCGTTCCATCTGCAGGCAAGGTCGGGGTTTACAGTTTTTCTTGATGCATTTGGGATAATTAGGACTATCTTAAGTATTTTACGAACTTATTGCAACGTTTGAGCGAAGAAATCAAGCAAAAACGACCGTATTTGGCTAAGAAGAAAGTGTTATTTCATCAAGACAATGCACGAGCTTATAAATCCGTTATTGCAATGACCAAAATTAAGTTTGAACTGCTACCTCATGTACCATATTCACCAGACTAATCCCCATGTCATTATTTTCTGTGCCCAGACTTGAACAAATAGCTCTGGGGTTGAAGATTGTTCAACGATGAAGAGGTGAGATATTTTGAGGAGCTTGTCGATTCTTATTATAAAACTTATTGAATATCGCTGGGAAAAGTGTATGGAGGTAGAATATGTTTGTTTCCAAAATGTTTTCGTTATCTTAGTGGACCCAGGTACTCCTCTTAAACTGTCCTTACGAAGCAATGGTCAAATTACCTGATTGTTCGAAGAAAGTATTGGATTTTGATAGATAAACAAAGGAAGGCCAATAAATATATCATCAGGTATACTAGGAAGACTTTAATCATTAATTTTCCAAGTTCCAAAAGGTACAGACCATTATTAATCGATTTATCTATCAGAAAAAACTCATGTTATTAAATAAGACGTGTAAATTAATTCATAAACTGTAAGGGAAAGAATGAAAATTGTAGGATAAAACTTGGTCTAAATCAAGAATGCAAGTAAATGTTCCTACAGCTTTCTGTAACTAATTAATCTTCTGTCTTGTATTGACATTTATAACGGTCCTTTACAATAGTTAATTACAGAGGATCTAATAATTATTCTCAGATATTCTCTGTCCACTAAAACTATGATATAATACAAAGCAAGGGACCGCGATGAACCGCCTAATGAATAATCGATTACCGAACCGGGATTCTCAGATCATCTGCCCATCAGAATTATCTTGTCTGTTCAACCAAACTATACACTCAGATACAGTTTATTGTCAATTTATTGGTGGGATTTGAAACTCGCATTACCATTTTATATATTGCGAAGATTTACGAGAGGTTTGTTTTCTTACTTTGCTTTACTGGTGTTTTCACCATTCACCCTGAGGTTGAATATTTTTTAGTCCTTCACCAATCCCCTAAAGACTTTTTCCCAAGATCTAGCTACTAATTTAATACTGTTGATAAGGGATCCCTCTTCTTAATCTTCTTAATTCATTTTCTGCCTTCCTTCAGACGATACTTCGATCACAGTTCTATTCAGTAAGTTCCACCATTCTTATTGGTTTCGTCCTCTCTAATGTATCATAAGTAACTTCTTGGTTATGAATTGTTTGTTTCTTATTATTCTAGCCAAAGATTTATAGGTCAAATCTTGTAGTTTATGCCCTTGTAGTTCTCGCAGCAGACCTGAAGATCTGATTCTTGTTGATTAGCATCTGTGATCGTTTGAATAAGATGACCTTCTTCTTGTGTTTGTCTTCCAGCTTCTGTATTCCTGTTGCAATGCATACTAACTAGATATTCCTCCTCCACAGTGGTCACACTTTGTCTGATTAATCTTAGGTTCATTACAATAAACTGTTGGATGGTTTAGAACTGCTACCAAAAATTTGGGTTATCTAATTTTGTTTTACTCGCATTGGAGCACTTTTTGCACACCAACTGTGATCCTATAGTGAATTTTCTGATCTATTTTAACAGTTTTTAATCGCGAAACGAGTTGAACGAGTTTATACACCAGGTGTATCTTACTTACTAACTTTCTGACTGATAGAGATTGATTTATATACTATACTCGCATTCTAGAATCTTCGTTTCCGTGAAATCTCTAGTTTGACGTAAACAATTAGAAATTGTATTTATAAAAACATGAACTAAATAGGTCACAAATAAATAAGCAGACCTACCAAGAAATACTCGGCGCGTACACTAAACTTAATAGTATAATAGGATAACGTATTGGAACAGGATCGGCTTCACGGTCTATATCAGTGGACGATTTTTTAACAATTTAAGCACCAAGTGATGATTGAATAGATTCAAAAACTCTGTAAACGAAGCCAATTTCACGTAAATTATCGTCTTCATATTAATAAGTTAAATTGTGGATATTAGTTAAAAAATCTGAGATGAAAGCTTAACTGGCCTCCCAGAAGCTCCGATCTTAATCCTTAGTGGATGAATAACACGATTATGTTCCATTTTAATATTCCAACAATCAATAAATAAATAAATACTTTTTCGGACACGGTACGGCCATTTTTAATAGAACAAAACCATTTACAAATCATCCATGGGACGCAGCTCTTTCAAGATAATGATTACGTACTTTTCCTCGGTTTCTTCAATTGTTTTTCATGTGAATATAGAAAATTGTATATGTGATAATTTTGTTGTTTCAAATTCTCGGTTGAGAACAATGTTTTCAGTCCGAAATATTATTCTTCATTGCAAAGTGTTTGGTAAAGGAAATGTCTATAAATTTAGTTGTTCTTATTTTCATACGAAATCAGGTTATTTCTATTTAAATAAATATGCAAACGAAATGACTAAAGCTACGACTCCGTTATGAATGTAAATGATTCTTTTCATAGAAGCGTATTTATGGAAATTCACGCATTGTTCTATTTTTGAATTGATAGCACTACATTATCAAGTTATCTTTTTTAATTACCGAGCATTTTCTATGGTTATGAATAGATAGAACTTCTAAATGATCTTTTGTAAATAACAATTTTACTTTTGAGATTATCTAAAAAATTAAGTTAAATTCCTCCTGTTTTGCGCTGAGATCAGTTTCCAAAGAACTGAATTTATCCACCTCGTTAACATCTTTCAAAGATTAAAAATTCTGACTCTTCCTTCCTCATTCATCTTTGAATCCACTTAGGAACGCGGACCACGATCTTTACAAACTCCACGTTCAGAATTAGTTGAGGACTCAATATTTTACAATGGAAAAAATGCACAATCACTTGCCAATTGAAATGGAATCGATATCATATTTTCCCTCATTCTGCAATAATTTGAAGTTTGATAATATGTTTGTTTCCTAGTTTTTACAAGCTGTTGTTTACAAATTGTAAGAATTTTTTGACAATAAAGCATTTCTCTCTCTCTCTCTCTCTCTCTCTCTCTAAACACGTTGCTTTACGAGATTCACTATTAAATGTGACACACGATAAACTGGAAAGTTTAAGCAATACCTGTACTTCCTTCCTGCATCGCTGGACGTCACGATGTATGAGAAACCATTTAAAATGGAAATTTGAAAATTTGAATTTATATTACAACACTTCTATTCTAACAGGCAGTCAATTTCGTAACGATAATGTTCACTTTTTTTGTTTTATTTTATACTTTTTGTACCAATTTAATAAAACAAAACTGATATTATTAACATGAATTTATTGATTCCCCCTGTATGTATGTACCTCACTTTTTGGTCTATATTTTGCCCTACTTTAAACTGTAAACATTTAATTTAAAAACTGTACTTATCAATCCGATAATGCGATAAAAACATATGATTAACCTGATTGGCCAGTCTTCTCTAGCTTCGCCGTGGTTTTTTTCTTCACTTTTCTCCTTGTAGTATCTACTTGAGGACCTGTATGTTACCAGGTAGATACTCAATTATTATCTAAGTAATTCAGATTTATTTGAGGAACACGCCCCTGTTCAAGCAGGCCTTGGTTTATTTTCCAAGATCATATGGGGAACACTGTTCCCCATACCGAATCTCCTGGACAAACCTAGTAGATTTCCTTCTGCACGAACACCACTATGGGAGTGAAAATGAAGAGGTTAATCGACTGTGGAGAGAATAATTCATTAGTGATGTGACAAGTGACGGATGTCGTATAATACGTGACAAATGTCATTACTAACGCTCAAGATGACACATGAGTGTAGATTAACGCCTAGTAGTACATTTAATTTATTAATAGATTTAAAGATTCTTGATTTTAGGTCTCTTTTGATTTAAAATTAGTTTTTTAATAATTTGTTGAAGATAAAATTTGACGTTTCGACTTTTCTTCAATTTAATTTATAGTAGTATACTGTATACAGTATCGTCCAAAATGTCAAGTTTCATATTTTTGATATTTTTTCTACAATAAAAACTTCAAAATGTGCGAAAAAATTGCTTTTTTCAACTTTTTGGCGCAAAAAATGATTTTTTTATGCGTATTGCTTAACTTTTATCTAATTTAACTAACATAACCTCATCTCCGAACGACACATATGTCATGCATTATTCATAATCTTATTTTCATTAGCCTCGTTCAGTTACGTTATCAACCACTTTCAATTGTCATTTGTCAATTATTGCAACGTATCGAAATGAGGTTATGTCACAAAATCTTGCCTACAGCGTTATCCTTTTCGCTTTTTTTGGTGTAATACAAAAATTTTGAACGATTTTGACGTTTCATGATGACGTAACGTCAAAAATGCTTGCGATAACCACCACTAAAAACCTATTGGTAGACAAATGTTTTGGTATACTTCGTTGGAAAATACTATTTGCCAACTTCTTTGACAAAGCGTCGAGAAATTCTAAGAAAAAAGAATTTTTAGGTTAGGTTATGATTTACGACACTTTTTTGAACAAAGCGCGTAGGAAAGAGATAATTGTGACGTTGACTGGCAGCTGTCATAAATGACGTTGCTATTTTTATATTTTACTATAAAAAAGTGATCAAAACGTATAAAGCTACTTGAAAATGTCACTAAACATCTGATATACGAGGGGTTTATCCACATCTAATCATCTTTTTTAAAAATTAATAAAGTATTGTATCCTAACCTAACTTTATTGACAAGGACACTTGAAAATACTACAAAATTGCAAAATATCGGGCCGACTGCTGGACTTACGGTTGATCGGGAGATTTCTACAATACGAAGCAGTCATTATAAGAAAATACAGATGATGAATTTGATACGGGTACTTTAATTTCTTTAAATGCAATATGTATATGGAGATCTAAATATTTCACTCATACAAACATAAGTAAAATATATATTCACAGAGAAAAAGTATATCAAAAACACATTCCGAGGTACAGAGAAATAATTTAAAAACAGACTAACTCGCGTAGACTTCCTAGAGAACGATTCGTGCAGTTTTTTTACAATTCTGAAAAAGTATTGAAAAACGCGGATATATAGAAGAAAGATATAAAGCTAAAGAGATATAATCTGAGTTTTCTTTTATTTAATTAGCTTAAACTAGTACTTTTTTCATCTGTACTAATCTATTAAAGCAATTTTAAACTTGTAGAAACTTTTGAAATATTGCAAATTCAAATGTAGAAAGACGTATATGGAATATTGCGTTCAGTTACAATTTTCCTAATGAAAATCGTACGTTTTTTCGTCTCGTGGGAAACTGCAATATACTGATATGCAAATAGGCAAAGAAAAGTTTCTCGATTCAAAACTGAGCGGTTTGTATGCTTGAGTTATACTGATGAAGTTTGCTGTTACCCGAACTTGCATAATATTTACAATAACAGCTAATCTAACTTATGAAGTTTTTAAACGTTCCTTAAGTTTCGAATATTTTACCAGACAGAATGAATCGTTGCTGAACTTTTAATCGTTAGAATGAGAAGTCATTTTTTTATATATATTAAGCAAGCACAAATACATAAACCGAGTGGTGCCTACCGCGTGGAGATGCCTGTGGAAATTCATCTTGAGCTTCTGTAGGTTATAATATTCGGGAAAGACGTGCCTTGGTAGCTGATTCCACAGGCTTCCACTCGTCCAAAGAAAGGAGTTTCGATGAAATGCCGTTCTAGGCCATCTGCAGACCAATATTCAAAAGTATATAGCTTTTTGGTTTTGAAGGAAGTTTTTGAAGGCTGCCTTAGCTAAATCGGACATGTTGCTTCCAACCTCAACACTCAACAAGTGAATTTACGGTGATGGTGCTATTTTATGTCCAAACAGAGCCAATTCCCTGAGCTGCAGTGCTAGTTTTCGTTTTAAAAACAGCAGCCTTGGTGTTTGCTGCGTTGAGTTCAATCAGATTGCTTCCACACCATTCCAGAATGTTTTGAAGATCGGAATTGATGATGGTGCTATGATTTTGGCCGACCTAGCCGAGTTTTAATATATTTGATAACAAATGTCTTGAACTTTTGCTCACAGTTTGAAGATCAATGGTTTTAACAAGCAAAAGAGTGGGCTAGGGATTGTGATGCAGATACCCTACCGAATACGCGCAAATTACCATCACCATCACCTTGTGGCGCGAAATCTAAAAGTTTTAGAAGAAAAACATTAGAAGGTTGCTCCAAAATTTAAAACCTGAGGATGTCTGGTCAGTGATGTTGGTTTTTCTGATGAAAATGCAAAGAGGATACACTAAAAACGCATGCAATCTTTAATATTGGGATAGTAGGTCCGACGCACTTCACTGTCTCTGTATCACTGTATCACTGGATCACGTGGTGTAAACGATTATAATTCCAAATAGGAATACAACATGTCAAAATTATATGTTTTGAAACCTTGGTTGCATCTAAAATTGGTAATTTGTGGAGGTTTTGTCCTAAATCTTCATTGGTTGAAGTTAAAGATTTTATTTTATATCTACAACTAGGAAAAAATAGTTTTCCCAGAGCTATTCAACTTTCACTGCCTTAATGCAGTGATTAATGGTTTCCTTGTCAATACAACGCTACAAATTATAAAGGGTTGCATAATGTTCTTTGAAGTATAATACACCACACTCAATAAGTCGTGTGACTAACACATTTTTTTGCCAAAAATAGATTTTATTTATCAATAAAATCTCCTTCAACAGCAATACAATCATTCCAACGCTTCTCTAACTTCTCGATGTCGTGCTGGTATAAGAATTTGTCTTTTGCCTCAATATATCTCAAAATACTGAAGCCATAAGCTTCCCAGCTGACTGTTGTGTCTTTGGACGCTTCGGGCGTGATTTACCGGCCGCAGTCCATTCAGATAATGATCGTTTTGATTTCGGATCGAAGTGATGGATCCATTGTCACATATCGACGCAAAAAATCTGATTTATTACGTGTCCAAAAACTGGAATCATCAACACGTTGTTGATTTTGAGCGATTGTAAGTAAAGGCGGCACCCATTTTGACGAAAACCTTTTTCATTGTCAAACTTTTATGCATAATTGTAAACACACTGTCTTCTGATATCTTTGCGGTCTCAGATATCTCACGCAAATTCAATGTATTATTGGATATAACAATTTTATGGTATTTTTTGACATTTTCTAGAGTAACTACCTCAATTGGACGACCAAAACGTTCACCATCATCTCTGTCTTTAGAACCATGTTTAAATTCAGCAAACCAATAAAAAATGGTTCTTTTTGATTAAGCAGAGTTCAGATAGCACTTTTTAAGCCATTGCTAAGCTTGTACAGTATTTTCTTTCATAAAGAAGCAATGATAAATTAGCTCACGAAGTTGTTTTGAATCCATTGTTTTGAAAATAACAAAAGTGGCTTCATTTAAATGGCTGTCACTTTTTTCTGACTAATCGAAATGTCATGAAACTTGGTACTTCATAAACGTCATATAGATTTGACATTGGTAGCGCCATCTATGTATCAGTCATTTACTGAGTGATGCTATATGCTCAATTGGAGTAGTTTAAAGATAGATAGATGGCTAGAAGTAGACGTGTTTCTTCTTCTATATTTGTGAAGATTTATCTTTATTGTTCTTTGTAGTTTCTTTAGTCTTTTATATCCAAAATTTTTATTGTTCAAAGTTTCGTGCTATAAAAGCTGACTTTATTACGTAGGCATAATCAAAATTAGCCCCGAAACTTTAAAAACCTCTTTATTTGTGTCAACACCTAATATTTTTAGAGTAAAATTTCATTTTGACAAACAATTTGCGTTGAAATTCAGACAAAAGATTGAAAAAAGTGTGTGCGGTTCGTTGGCGTGACAATAGCAATATCCTGATGATTAAATTTTGTCGAAAATCGGGCCGGAGTCGTACCCCGAAAATAACTAAATAAAAACGTTTGTTTCAGCATGGAAATCGAATCAAGCCACTCGTGCTTTCGGTCTGTAAACCACCGTTCGGACTTAAATAAATTAAAAATTCTTTTTGATGGCGCGATGCGGCCGTAGTAGTATGAAAATCGTTTTGGAACAGCTAATTAGTAAGGGCAATGCGATAAAAGTCATTAAGGAATTCTTTTTAAATGAGACTAATTAGTGAAAATACAGAGAGAAACGAATTTGCGGAAAGGTGAAGGTAAATGAACGTAACTAATTCAATATAGACTTTAATACAGATTATTTTATCAATACAAACAGTGTTATTAGCCCTGTATAGGGCAAGATATCCACTGGACGAACATGTCGAAAGATCGACGCTTCTTCATCTTCGATGGTCGACTAAGCTGACATAAAGTTTTTTTCCTGCATTCCCTTGGCCAAAATTAATGAATTTAAGTTTGAATTGCTACCACATGCATCCTATTCGCCAGATTTAGCCGTCTCGGATTATTTTCTGTCCCTAGATTTGAAGAAATGACTCGATGGTCAAAAGAGGTGATGTTGAAAGTTAATGGCTATTTTGAGGAGCTTGACGATTCTTACTATAAAACTTAATGAACATCGCTGCAAAAAATGTATGGAACTAAAAGGAAATTACGTTTCCTATGTTGGTTCAGGTAATTCTGGAACCATCTGAAATAGCCTTTGTCTTTTTCGGAAATTTCTTTGTAGATAATCTGCTACCTGGAATCCTGCTTAGTCGCATTGTATCAAAAATTCTGGCAGTGATAAGTTTGTAAAATAATTATGAAAATATAATCTGTAATTTTGGTTGCGAGGTATTTCCCGAGATAATATTTGAGGAAGCACCAAGATCAAGCTTGTTGGGCAGTACTACATTATCTGAGACAGTTCCGGGTTCGATTCTATACGCAAATCCAGATACTTAACTGAGAATCTTAGAGTGAATCTTATTAATCCCATTTGTGACGCTTTTTGATCGGTCATCGACGCAAAGATATTGATCTAAATGGTCTAGTATAAGTTTGAACAGTCAGTCGAATTCAAAATTCTTTACGGGTATTATTTCTTGAATCATATGAGTTCCAATGAGGCTTCTCCAAAGATTGGTAACTCGAAGTAGACACGAGGTAAATTATGCCAATAAATTGCTGGATGTCTGTTGTGGAAACTTGGACATCACTTTTGGGAATATTTGCGCAATGTGTAAATTGAATTTGAGTTGCTATAAAATCAATCAATTCTTCAACAAACAACGACCAGAAAATCTGGATCAAATTCTAGAAAAATTTCGTGTCCAAGAAAGTTTTAGTGACTTTTGTGGTTGAATCACAGATTGAGTTTGTTGATACAATAGAATTAGATCGAGACTGATCAGTTTGATTGTCTCCTAAGCTATGAATGATCTCTAGAAGGTTCACTCCATCATCTTCATTTTCATCGCAGGAAAATTGCTTTCGCAATTTCTTGTACGTTGTCTTGCACCATGTCAAACTGCCTTTAATTTTATTCCTATTCGTCTTATTCAAATATGCAGTTTTTTTACCTAATACGTATATATATTTTGTGAACCTTTCTGAAAATACAAACTTCGTTCATTCCGTGGTTCAATACATTACACAACTAAGTACCATTCCATTAATATATAAAAGTCAATTACATTACATTTAGGCTGGCCTAATGGAGGATGGGTTGTACGCAGTCAACAAGTAAATACACGCAAGCTATTACCCGACATAGACCACCATTACCGCCTGCCAGGCAATTAACCAAATATCCGGAAGCTTTCATTCAAAAAATATTCAGTTTACGTCATACGTCGTACGTGATACGGTAATAAAATACAATTTCAGCCCCTGTATGATTTAAAAAGTGTATAAAAGAATTATACTCAAAATATATGATAATATAAATGATTTTTCTATGTCGGTTCGATCTAATATAGTGTGACTCAAAATTCAAATACGATTCTTTCCATTTAGTTTCAAACGAAATAAATTAGGTATTAAATGTCATTTACGTCATGAATATTCTATTTATTCAACGCATATTTTCTAATATAAAATTCTAAAAAGAAGACAGATAGAAGCAAAACCAATTATTGGGACAATCTGAGAAGATCTGAATGTATCAACCTAAATTCTTCTTCTTCGGTGAGATCAAGAGGCGTGGATTCGAGTAACTCTTCATCGCTGATGTTATTCATTAATTTAGACAACACTTCGGATAAAACGAATAATTTCAGAAAATTAAAAATTTAAGGTTATGCAAAAGCATCGAAGTGAAACTGTCAACTGTCAACATTAAAGTGGCTAGAGTCACTCCAGAGTCTCTCCAGAACGTTCCGAAAGTGTTTTGCAATACGGAACTGTCACTTTCACTACATGGAACACTCAAAACGCAATTTTCGATATGTAAGTGTATACAGAACGAACAACTATCAGATGGCGTCGTCTAAAAAGTTATTTGAAGCTTTGGATTACTTCTATTGACTCTGTCGAATGCTTGTCTTGAATCCTTATTGTGAGTCTTCTATGGTTCTTTCTATATCGTTTCTTAGTCTGATTTCTATTATTTATACGAACTCGGAATTAAATCAAACCATTTGAAGACGAAAAAAATGAACGAATCTTATTTTGGTGTTGCTTTTCAGCACTTTTTTTGCTTTTTTGGATACGCAATCTCATTACAGAATTGCGTATTTTTATTAGTGTATAAATATTGACAGCGATTTTCACAGATTTATTTCAGACAATTGACGAGAACAAATATGGATAAATCTATTGACGCCAAGGAAATTTACCCCTTTGGAGGAGGTACAAATATGGTTTGGGCAGAAATTTTGTTGATTAAATTTGGTGGTGGTGGCCAACATACTGCCACAATTTCATATCGACAATAGCCACATATAGAAATTTAAGATTTTCTTCTGGATCTGAATCCCAAAGAGCATGCTTAAGATTTACATCAATCACCATAATTCGCGACCATAAACTAAAAGCTTAGAAATATTCTTTTTGGTACAAATCATACAAAATTTAATAAAAATCATATCTAAAGGACAGATGCAAATGTGGGTGAATTATTTTGTTCTATTTTTCTATATTAGCGCTAGTATCACTTTCAATATACATATACCCGTCTTCTACCCTACATCGCTCCATCCGAATCTTCCATTGTTCGAAACAGTACAGGAAGTCCTTTAGAACGCGCGCCGCTTTTTTTCACAACTTCAACATATTGAAAATTGTTTCCTTTAAAACAAGTTTTGACCTTAGGAAAGGTAGAAATCGCACGGTGCAAGATCCGGAAAATAAGGTGGTTTAACACTGGGATGTTGAGCTAAAAACCTCTTGACGTAAAATGCGAATTTGAGACGCCAATTTCGCACACATTTGCTGGACACATTCTTTGTCAACTCCTATAGATTCAGCGATCGCACGATCAGATCTAACAAGATTACCGATTTTTACGATGTTTTTGTCCGTAGAAGAGCGACCTGAACTTGAATCATCTTCAACATCTTCTCGATCATCTTGAAAGCGCTTTAACTACTCAAAAACACGTGGACGCTACAAACATTCATAACCGTAAACTTGTTTCAATAAATTATAAGTTTTAATTGCAGTTTTTACAACAAACCGTTGCTACGGCTACACTGGTTTGTCTACAGAAATCGCATTATGAGAGTATACTTAAAGCTGAATAGCTGAGAGTCGCTAATTTTTAGCGCAAGCGTATTTTTTCTATAGCAGCGCTAGTCTTGTTACTTAATAGCGACATCTCGTAGTCACCCAAAAAACTACTATGAGTATAACTGTTTTTTTTTTGCCTTTTCAAGTTGCCCTGTATATGCCATAACTGCCATTCAAAACGTATATTGATATTGACCCAACTATGACAGAATCAACATTTATTTGAAACAAAAGGGCCTTGGTAATACAATGCCAAAGAAACAGAGAGAACAATGCTTCTGTTTCTGGCAAGTCAAATTTTGTATGGAAAATCTGTACAACGAACAACAAACAATGTTACATGGTATTGTGGAAAATTGATAGCGAGATTGTGTAAGATTTCATTGAATTTAACCTCTCGCTAATTTATATTTATTTTTAGTATTTATAGTTTTACAATTAATTTGATTATAATTAAGCATAAAGTCATGTGGAAATTTAATATACATACAACTAATTTCATATTTACTATTCGCGATTCGAGTTCTCGTTTATTACACTTGTTGAACAACTAAACCCTACTGAGTACCCAGTCGTCTGGTATTTGTATGTACTAATCACAGTATCCTTTTAGACAGGGATGGTGATTTAAAAAAGGTTTAGGTAGTATTGCTATATTTCAAATTATCAAACAAATTTCACGATAGCATTGTTAATATTTTGTGGCTTACAGCGTATTCGGAAATACCATATTTCAAATGAACTAGGTGCTCTTTAAACCTAAAATTAACACATCTCTTAGTTTGCCCAACTCAAATAATCTCTAAAGATTGAAATGCACGTTAGATCTTCGATAATGGTAAGTCTAGAATAGGAATTCGTAAACTATTTTGGTAAAAAAATATTTATAAGCGAATAGCTTGAAATCTATCATGGATTTTTGTGTTCCAATGTTATAGTATAACCAAAATAATTTATAGCTTTGGAAGAACTTCTGCTTAAACTCCTTTTTAATGTTGATGGCTCATCTATTGTCATCAATTGCTCGCGTATAAATATCATTTAATCGTCATTCTTATGGTACAGACTTCCATAAAATTCTATAGAATTTTGTCTGTAGACAGTACAGACAAATATCGGTGCGATCCAAAAGTCGGTGTATGCATGTAAGTCTGCGTTTGTATAGTAGGTAAGAAATTTAAATTGTATTTTCGAATGAAAAGTCTGTACAGACACTCTATCTAAATGTTTGGGCAAAATTTTTTACTCCGACTTCATAGTCTGTAGGGATATCTGAACTAACAAAAGTCTGTACCGTGTGGACCCACCATTACACTACAGAACAGAAGAGAATGGGAATATTTTCATTTCTTAGTTCAAAAAATCCATTCCAAAATCGGATATATCACTCAAAAATAATTGACATTAATAAAATTGGGGCTATGAGAAGATAAATTGCTAGATTTAAACTTATATACAGAGTTTTCGTTCCTCGTCGTAAATACTGGAGAACGACTCCTACTTAAGTTTTGAAATATGGCAACGTTGATGTGGATATGTCAAATCTGTCATTGCCATCATAAAGTTTCACATTTTAAATAGTTAACGTACTCAGAACGTGTTGTCATACCGATGCTATCTGAGTTGTTTACAGACATTTTCGTGCGATAATTCTCTATGACTTTCGATGTGGATAAAACCAGCAAAAATGTGCCGATCAACTCGATTCGACTTTTGCTGATGAAGCACGATCTCAAACCACCGCGTTTTGCTGGTTTTCCAAATTCAATCGTGGTCGCACTTCGCTATAGGATTAAATTCGTGAAGGTCGTCCAAAATCGGTTGTTATAGCAGAAAACAACGATGATGTGCGTAAAGTTATATTGCAAGATCGTCATGTTATATATCGCGATATTGAGGCATAATTAGGCATTAATTCCACTCAATATTGCATCAATATTTGGCTGTTTGCTCGGGTTGGATATCGCATAATTTGACAATCGTGTCGTGTCGATTGGTGCAAAGAAATATATGTATGCATATTAATCAATCTATGGGTCTTTCAACGCTAATTCAGCGGTTTTTAGCAAAAAGTGTTCGAGGAAATCGCAGAAGACAAATCATTTTCCACCACGACAATGCGAGCTCTCACTCATCAGTTCAAACAAAAACGTTTTCGAACAGTCAAAACATCGAATTGTTGGGTCATCCACCGTACAGTCCTTGTTTGGTTCCAAATGATTTCTTCTTATTCACGCAGATTAAACATAAATTGCGAATTAAACGTTTTTTTCACAACCGAAGAAGCGGTTGATGTATACATTTGGAGGCACATTAATCTGAATGGAAATTGGTTCAAACGCATACAAAAATATATTGATCTTAATGGAGAATATGGAGAAATTTTGAAAAACCATATCAAATTATAAATATTTTGAGTAGCAAAGCTCGTACTGTGGCATATCATAGTCGTAGATAAAATATAGTATTCGCTCGCGTGCTGCAAATTTCCTCTACATGAGTTATAAGTCACGTTACCACTATACACTGAGATAACAGTTTAACTGATCAATAATTTCTTTGATTTCAATCGTCAATGTATATTTATTACATTACATATTACAAATTATATTATCTGTTTTATAGGTGAGTTTTGAGTACAAATATTATTTGAGAAACATTATTTAATACGAAATATTAAATATTTTCGTCATTTCAACTAATTAATTCAATTCAATAAACAATTTCTTTTCGTTTAAGTAATGCATACACTTCTTATTGCACATGACGTGTATAAACTTTTTCTCAGTGTAGATAATTTTACTGCTTCTCTTAGTAGTTCTTTGATCAATAATTTTTCTGTTCAACTGATCAATAATTTTTTTGATTTCCATCGTAACACAATGTCAAAGTATATTTATTACATTACATTACATATTTCATATTACAAATTATATTATCTGTTTTATAGGTGAGTTTTGAGTACAAATATTATTTGAGAAACTTTATTTAATACGAAATATTAGGTATTTTCATCGTTTCAACTAATTAATTCAAATCAATAATCAATTTCTTTTCGTTTAAGTAATGCATGCACTTTTTATTGCACATGACGTGTATAAACTTTTTCTCAGTGTAGTTTATTTTTACTGCTTCTCTTAGTAGTTCGGATGTAGATCTCATTATAAATTCCCGCGTAAATCGTATATATATATTACCACTAGTATAAACAAAAGATAGAAAATGCTTTTGATATCATTTAATTATATTAATAGGAAAATTATTTCAATTTTCTTGAATAAATACTTTCAGTTTTCGGGTTTGCTATTTTTTTATACGTCGGTTAAATGGATTATCGAAATAGAATAATGTATCAATACTGTTTGAAATGCCGGACTATATCGTTCGAAATAACACCTGACAACATTATTTAATTATTCATTTAATTATTAAACTATTATTGAAGATATTTGAAGCGTCTTACAGTATTCAACTTCAAATTGATAATAGGTAAAAGAGAATTTCGTGATAAATAATTGTTGTGAATATTTATTAATACTTACCCAAGCATATCGCCAAGCCGATTGTTGATACGGCAGCTATTTCAGCCTTTTTTATAAAAGGAAATAGTATCGTAAATAATAATGGGGTTAAATAGACTAATAACACGATGTAAATAATAGGAATAGCAGCACACTCGTTAACAAGTGGTTAGTTAAATGGCGTAACAAAACACTTAACACTGATAGTACGGTATATAGCGATTTATAAATTAAACTCTCGATATGTTATATCACATAGAAAAATACTTTTTAAATACTGTTAATGTTTAATATTTTGGTCCGAGTTCAGGTTTAAATTACGTTTGGTCCGCTGAAAAATCGACTGCTGTCATTCCGTGTACGGAAGGGTGTGCGCATCGCGGCCGGTAAAATAGGAAACTATCGATCGAAGATGACAGCGGTAAAAGGAAACTTTTGATACGGATGGTTTTCCCAAAAATTTTAGCGTAGTTTTTTCAAAAAAAAAAGTCTCTCCGAAGGTTATTTTCTCAGTAATATCGTACATATTGAAAAACCCATAAACATAACATAAATATAGATTAAAATATGTAAATAGGTTGCGAAACAATATCTGTGAACAAATCAGCTCAGTTCTTCATATCTTCTGGTTTACCCTGTATGTTAAGTGTGTTATACGTAAAAATCATGTGTATTGTTATTCAGCGAAGGGATTTGAATATACTATTAACAAATATAAAGTTTTATAAATTTTTAATTGATATTTTGACATTTCATAAATTTCGACTTAATATTTTGACATTTGACACTTAATAGTTAAAATTTTGACATTTTTCTTTGAAATTTCGTGAAAGTTTGACTTTTTTCAAATGTAAACTTAATATTTTAAAATTTTTCTGAAGTTCTATTTGAAATTTTGATGTTTTTCGTAATTTCTGTTAGAAATCGACATTATTGGAAATTCTGAGTTCTACTTGAAATTTTGACAATTCATTAATTTCGATTCAATATTTTGACATTTTACACAGGAAACTTCATCTTGAAATTTCAGCATTTTCCAAATATTTCTTCGATTTTCGATATTTTTTCGAATTTCTATTTGAAATTTTCATATTTCATGAATTTCTACTCAATATTTTCACACATTTCACACTGGAAACTGCACTGCGTCTTGAAATGTGGACATTTTCCCAAATATTTCTTTGAATTTTCGACATTTTTCCAAATATTTCAGACATTTTATGAATTTTGACATTTTACACTGGAAACCACATCTTGAAATTTTAGAATTTTTCTGAAGTTCGATCTGAAATTTAGATGTTTTTATAAATTCCCGCTAAAATTGACATTGGTGAATTGGGGGACAAAAGGTAAAAAATAAAACTAAGTAAAAAAAATCCTTTATTTTTTGAAACATTCAAAAACGTCCAAATCATCATAGCAAAACGAACTGAGGTTTTAAAACCCCATAAACTGTAGATAAACCAAAATTCACGTCAGTCAACGTGTTAAATAACAAATTTATTTGTAAATGTACGTTATATATACAATAAAATCGTTTATATCCTACTGAAATATTTTTCAAAATTAAATCTAAGCTTTAAATACGTCTTGATTGAATTTTTTGAAAAAAAAATCTGTTGCCAAATATAATCGAACAAAGATGCCACCATTAACGATCGATTCTAAAACTACCACAACTTAATCTCTGTAGAACCATCTCCACCAGCACACTTTCATCCTATCCCAGACATTTTCAGCACTGAAAGAAGCAATCGCTTAAAAAATTGATATTTTTCTAATGAAAATTAAACATTTAAATCATGGCAGCTTTTGAGTCAAATTTAAAACTTCTGTTTATGATAATTTTGTAACTACACTACTCATTTTGGGTAATATATTGTTATGAATTATTATCTGATGGTTTTAACACCAAAAAGTTGGTTCTTAACTCAAAAACATTATATTTTATCCTCCTGGAACTTATTATTCTACCTGCTGTTACCCAAAACCCAAAAATTGAATTAAAAACAGCTACTAGAATAATAAATATAGAGAAACTTTTATTTGATCACTGTGAATATGAGACTAAAAAGTTTTATCATACAAAAATAAATTTTTATGTTATAAATAATCATGTGAGCATGAAATTTGGACAAAAAAAATGTATTTTCATATAAATTTGCCAATATTTCTAAGAGAAAATATAACAATACATAAAATCTGTTAAAAACTACTTGTTTATAGGTTCCAGAGGAAATGATTCATAATAAACTTTAGTAGGGGCAGAAAACTGTTATAAACTACCCATGTAGTACAAATAAAATAAACTTGGTACCTTTTAATACCAAAACTAGACCAACCACAGTGTCATGATATTTAGATTCTTTCCGTTACATAAAAATCTGAACAAATATATGGTTTTACTGAAAGGGCGAGTTCATTGAACTTAAAACCTGTTAAAAAACCATGGGATCAAATAAAAGGATGAGATAATCAAAGAAATGTGACACAAGTCATCTGGATAGCATCAGCAGAATAGGAAAAAGTAAAATAAGAAAGTAAGTAGTTACTAAAATTGATAATTTGTCATTTTTTTCCTTTTTTTTTCAAATCTGGAGCTTAACTGATAACTTATGGAAATTACACGTAGAAATAACAGTCAAAAATCAGTTTATTTGAGTCCCTAAAAGAGCAGCTACTATCTGGAAAGTCGAATCAAATTGAAATTTTTCACATCTACAATTAAATTAAAAACATTTGGAAGCCACAGATAGAAATTATTGCCCCAAGAGAACATAGAAATGCACCTGTAAGACCAGAAACTCGAAATTATCAACTACCCACCTATCCATCGCAGGCCGGACATCCAAAAGGGCAAATTTATATTTATCATCACATTCTCCACCATCATAATAATCGATTATGTATCTGACTTCTTTGCCACATCTATCAACTATCCAATCGTGTCTGTCGAATGGTAATTCGTATCCCAATAATTGTCGCATTCTTGCTCTGGGGCTGTAATCCTTGGCCCTACCACCAAAACTCTTTAACCTGAAAGATTAATAACCGAAAATTGAGGAAAGAAGAGGGGAATTTTCATTATAACCTTGGATATTTACACTCTTGAGCATGTAAAGCTTCCCATTTAAGAACTTCTTGCCATGCCTGTTCATTATTAGCATTGTGTATCTTGATTATGTTATCCATGTCTTCTTGACTGATTTGATCGTCTCTCCATTTCCAACCTTTTCTAAGCATAGCGTTCCAGAACATCTAACAAATCAAATTTTCTAATATCAAAATAATAATTTATATTAAGGAAAATTTACCTGTGCGCTAGGATATACCCAAAAAGGATCTTCGCCTTCTTTTACTACTGCCTTTGGTATAGTGGAGATTTCACGCTTAGTAGATAGTGAAAACGGTTGACCTGGAGATGGCTTTTGGTTTGCTGGCTCCATCTAAATATTAACAAAGATCATATGAATATTCACTTACCTGCTTATAGTCATAACCAAAATTTTATGTACTTACCATATTTAAGGGGTTTATTTCTTCATTTTGCGTTACTGGACACACAGATTCCGTTTTCTTTTGATTCATTCGATTGTGCATTGGACATTCTGGTGGAATTTCGCCAGTAAAGTTCGTAATAACTCGTTTATGATCATGTTCAAAATTAGCTGTTTCGTTTGGATTAATTAGTTGAGTGGCAGCTGATTTAGCTATTTCTGCAGCAGACACAGAATTTCCCATATCTGTAACAAATATCTCACATGATATAATACTTTAAAAGATGAAGGTTACTATAAAATCCTTACATAATAAGGTATTTTCAACACGAAATGAAAGTTAATCTATTCTCCTACCTGTAGGTACTTGAAATAAATAAGATGTGATTGAAAAATAGAGAATTTATATATTATATCTCAAAATTTTCAAAATTTCATAATATCGCATTTTCTGAATTTGAAAAATGTAATAACACTGACACGTCTGGAATTGACAAGTGATAAACCGTGATTGCATGTCATTCGTTCCAAGCAGTGATCAACCACCTTCTTGTTCCAAGTCACATTTTCTCAGTTTTCGGAAACTATGTTTGGAAACTGAACAGAGTAAACGGATCAAGCCATAAGTTAGGATCTTTTCTATTCTAATGTATCCTGAGTAAATGCAATCAACTGTCAGGTTGTATTTTTGTTTGTATTTTACAACTAAATAAAAGTGTATTAACATGGAAAAACTATTAAGTTGAAAATTAACGTACGAAACTAAAGTAATAAATTTTAAATTTCAAGTGAAAATCACATACGACGTTCAAAAATTCAAAATCTCGTTCTGGGCTAAGATCAGCAATCAGCTGATAAGTGATACATCTGATGCAGGATCATAATTTTTCGCAAAGCAATGTTATCCTTAAATAAAAAAAAAACATAAACAAGTATTAAATATGAATACCAACATTTTGAATTACCTGGTTTTTTAAAACGTAGTTTGATTTTATCTGCTAAATTCATACATCCAACCCCATAAATCAATAAAACATAATTGTATATTGTGTTGCATAGCAAATAGGATGCGAAATTCTTCAATTTTACCATTTTAACATTATTTAATTAACAAAAGCTACAAAAACGTTGGTTCTTTTTCCCATTATCAGAAATATGAGTTAACTGAACAGCTATGTACTCGAAAAGCCTATTAGCTTACATTGAAGTGAAGTTATCTCATTTAGTTATCAAAAATTGTTTGGTGTATTGCATAAGTATTAAAGCTAGTAATTCATCTAGTTTACTTGAAAATTCTGTTGAATTTTCAAATTCACAAAAATGAAAATATCATTTTTGATTGATGCTCTCATGAGTATTAATTACAGTTGAGTTTATCCTAAAACAGAAGTTTTACTTAGAAGTTTTACTTGAAGGTAGGCAATTCTTATAACGTTCTAATATATAGTATATTGCATACCTAAAAGTATTGAGTTGCAATTGGAAAATGTTATGGTTAGAGAGGCTACAAAATCTAAATAAGTTTAAATTTTTTTCTATGTTAATTGCAGAATCTTGGAAAAATATTATAGTATATATTGTGAGGTAATTTTAATTTTTGTGAATTTGAAATTTCTAAAATATGCTTAAACAAACAGAAGTTTTACTTGAAGGTAGGCAATTCTTATAACATTCTAATATATAGTGTATTGCATAACTAGAAGTATTGAGTTGCAATTGGAAAATGTTATGAATGAAGAGGCTAGAAAATTTAAACAAGTTCAATTTTTTTCATTGTTAATTGCAGAATCTTTGAAAAATATCATAGTCTATATTATGTGGTAATTTTAATTTTTGTGAATTTAAAATTTCTAAAATTTGCTCAATAATTTAGGCAATATAGATCGTTTATTAGATAATATTTTTGTTATTGATAAGTTTTAACGATTTTCTAATTCCCCATTCATATATTCTCTCTCAGAAACGAAGTTTTGCGTTAAAATGAAGACACCTACCGCCCCTTGGTAACAAACTAACCGCCACTGCATTTAATAATAAGTTTTGTGAGTTTCCTGTTGGAAACTTTATGGTTAATATGTGATTTTCTACTGCAAACATACAAAACGTATTCAGTTTCTACATCCTCGAATAAATTCAAACTACAAAACTTTACTGTGGTATTTTCATTTTCCCAATATCTTGTAGACGCTCTTGCCATATTCAGGGTTGTTATTTTAATTAATTAAATTATCAATTATTTTATCTTGAAATATATGTTGAGGGTATAAATTATTGAAAATTAACTAGCTTTAGAGTTGTAGTACTCATTTAACAAGAAATATACAAAATACTTAAAATTTTTTAAAAATCAGTCAGTTAATATTGTAAAATTATGTCAATTTCAAAAATTCAATTATTTGAGTTTCAATTTAAGCCTCTATTTGAAAAAACATGTTTTCCAGTCTACACTATTTTAGTACAAGTATATCTGAGTCCGTCCCTTATATAACCGATGCAGTACCTGTATCTGTACGGTTATCTACCTATGCCGGGATCTCAAACTATACATTCTAAATATCACAGCTGTTATCTTTTTGTTATCGTACAACTTTTTTTGAATTAAACACGAAATTGCATTTTTTTAGATCACGCCTGTCACAATTCAAGGTTATCAGTTTATTAAAACAATTAGAATAAAATGTGATAAAAAATCGACACCTGACGAACTCAACCGATAATCCTAGCGATGATGCCAGATTGTCCTTCAACTTAAAATGAATGGAAACTACTCGATATAGAATTTTAAAAATTTAAGGGAAAAGAAAATACTTTTTGATTATACAAACTCGGTCGAAAGTTTGCATATTTTGCACTTATTTCGAGTTAAAATGATAAAGATTCGTACATTAGTAAAATTGCACATGAGAGCTCTAAACTGTGATGTTGCACCTCGAACATGATGACGTGCAGTAGAATCAAACTTTCTGCCCTAGTAAAGTAGAAAATTTATAAATATAAACAATACTAATATTAAAACCTTGGTATAGAATTACTACTTCATCACGGTTTAAAAGAGTATTTGAATTGAGTTAGAAACGGTGCAATATGACAACGCTGTTTATTCAAGACTTTCCCGCGACTCAGGAGTTGTTTGGAATTTCAGAAACTCAGTTCAAATCGTACTGTATCGAAGTGACGTAGGTCTTACCTGCCGAACGGCGCGCACCCACCTGTTTTTTCCGAGTGACGCGTTTTCCATTTTTCAATTGTTTGTAAAAAGTGAAAACGGTGTTAGATAAAGTGATCGGAGAGTTTTTTCATGTGAAAAATATTAATAGCAATTGTATTTTGTGCTTCTACATAGTTACTAAATACTTTCTCTATAGTTTCTACATACACCTTCTAGAACAGGTTTTCAAGATGAAGACGGGGCTTGTTATAATCTTTGTCTTCGGCCTAATGCAAGGTAGGTAGACATCATTGACTGTATATTATGTAAAATGCTTATTTACAAAGTTAAAATTTCAGTTTTTGTGCTATAATAAAATAGCTGTTCGTTTAATTGCATAAAAACTATTTTTAAATTAGTTTTGCTACTAATTATAAATTAATAGTTACCATAATTTGTGACCATGGGTGTTAAACACGGCTTGCAAAACTTTGAAATACATTATTTATGCTTTTTAGTTGTAAGCACGTTATAAATAGAAATTCTATACTCTACAGGTAGTATTATAAAAGTTTTGTATAATTCAACAAATCATCAAAACAGGTATAAATTATTTTTATTTTAATTAGGTTTGAAAAATTAAAAGGCCGACTAGATATAAGTGAATAGGCAGTACCGGCTTTGAAAATATTACTTGTTATACAAATTAAATAATTATAATTTTGATTTATTTCGGAATTAAATGAAATGAATTAAAAAAAATATGATAAATTGTTTGGAAAATACTTTTGTATTCTAATAGAATTGTTTGTAATGAACTGTTTCATTCAGAATATTCCTATGGGATTCAAATCAGAACTGTGTGTTAATTCTTTTATTTTTTGTCGTCGTATTATATAAATACGTCAAAAAAATATGAATTTAACCTAAAAAAAAGCTTGATTCCAATAGTGATGGGTATTATAACATTTAACTACTAGTTACTAAAACATTTTTGATCGATATTTTATCTGGAGTGGATATAAACACTACAAGTTTCGCCAAATTTACAATGAAAAACGAATTTTTTTACGTTGTATCCTAACGACAGATTCTGTTAAATAACTTCAGTGTTTACTAATTCCTATAAATAATTACAAACATTTTATATAAAATAAAAACGTTGAAACTGTTTCATGTAATACTGTTTTATATTTCAATGCTACCAATAGAAGAAAAATTGAACTGGTCAGTGACTCAGTGGGAAGTTATCTTCGAACTATGAATGCCTTGAATACGAATTTATTCAGTATTGACCTCATTCTATTGCAAACGTAGCGTTATTTAAATCGACTAAATAATTATAAAGTATGTTTTTATTGTGTCTCATTGTTTAATTATGTTAGAAATATATAAAATTATGAAGAAAATTGAACTGGAAAGCAGATGTTTCAATATCTCTATAGCTATAACGTGTTTCAAATTCAATTAGATCAATTGAATCTATTAGATTTGAAGCTAGCTAGGATTTGAATGCTACTTAAACTTTAGATTAAATAAGATAGGATTTGAATGCTTTGACTCATTGTGATCCTGTAGATGAACTACCCACCTGGAAGGTAGTCTTCTGGTTTTAAGTAGCCTTTTCCAATGATTCGCACTGACATATGAGGAGTTCAGATGATTATTTTTGTTATATAATAAATCGATTGGACAAGACGCTAGTTATAATAATAATATGACGCTTTAAATATTCCAAATACTTCAACAAGCTGGATCTGTATGAAATATTATCTTTGTTTAAAGAAAGAACCTTTTGGGACCAGTTTGTAGAATATGCACGAAATATCGTTGTACACATGGGGTCTTACTTCATAGGAAAAGCTGCCCCAGAACCGCCCAGACCTAACAAGGCATTTCTGCCCAATTTTTAGAGATATTCATGTCTTATTGACGTGCATTTTATATCTGTCAACTTTCAAAAGCGGAAGTGACATTTACTGTTACACTTTTGGGTCATCTGTCATATTTTTTGAAAGCTTTGAACAGCCCCACAGTTGGATACCAAAGGTCTAGTCTGGATCTTTTTTGAGAAACCCCTGCACTTGTTTGATCTTGATTTTAATTTGGGTTTTTTGACTTTATATGGGATTTCTATATTAGTTTTGAGTTCAGAATTAGACCCAAGTACTTGAATTCGTTTTTATTCGAGCTAACCTCTAATCGCCATTGGTAAACCATTTTCCAAGGATGTTGAGGTAGTCTTGAAGTTTATTTGTGGCTACCTGAAGATTGCTGTCTACTGCAAAGACACAAGTGCCATGTGGCACGCCTGATTTGATGGGTGGAAGAAATTTATGTAAATTAATCCAGCGAATTCCTAATTAATTTTTTTAGGACTATATTTATCAGTATGGAAATTATTATCAAGTACTTTGATAATAATAATGATATCTTTGATAAGGTAATGAAACTATGATCAATGAAGACTCGATGTGGGATTCGTATCTTATTATAATTGTCACACCAATTGCATAAAGCTTGAAATTTTGTTTTATGTGATCCTAATCGAGAAATTCAGTTCCTCTTTGTTTAACTGTCGGTACTTCTCCATGTAAAAAATGTCTTTCATACATCCGAATCAAATTAATGTGAAATTAATTATCAGCACAATGATTCACACAAGCTTCTGTTTAATTGAATTGAAAATGAAAGCCGCAACAATTTGATTGACTTCTAGCTTTTTGAATTTAAATGTAAAAATAACCATCATAACCTCAACTGCATTATTGGAAAGAATCCTCGCGGCAAATTTAAATTATTCATTAAAATATCTTTTCAACCAAAAGATTTCTACGAATAAAATTCGTTACGAAAGCATGAGATTTAATGAGGATATTGTATATTCAAATTATTATAAACTGTTGTTGAAACCACAAATAGATACGAGGTTCGATTGAAAAGTATAATTGTGGTTAACTGCATTGGATGTTTTGTTGTATTTAAATGATAATCATAGAAAACAGATTAAGGGAAATTGCGATGTTTATTCTAAGGAAACCATCGAAGAAAACAAAACAAATAAAAAGTTATTTGAACTTACTTGAACTTGAATACTTACAAGTCTGTATTTGCGATAACGAAAACAATTTGTACTGGAACTTTCACAAAAAGGATGTATTGGTTCGAAAGGTATAAATCAAAGCTTGTTGTCGCGTCTCACAGGGCTACTAATCGGGACTAAACTACAATCATAAACACCGAAGAAATAATTAACAGTTGACATTGAAATAAAGATTTTATGAAGAAAGAAACTCCACGTCTATACGAATAAACAGTTATTTGAAGGTGTTTTGTTGCCAAAGATAATTCTGGATGCATATTTTTTCATGTACTACGAGCTATGGAACGGTTACTTTTGCCTAGACTATGTAGACTTGCGATTAATTCTTACTAGTCTGTATTTGCGAGAACGAAAACAATTTGTACTAGAACTTTCACAAAAAGGATGTATTGGTTCGAAAAGTATAAATCAAAGCTTGTTGTCGCGTCTCACAGGGCTACTAATCGGGACTAAACTACAATCATAAACACCGAAGAAATAATTAACAGTTGACATTGAAATAAAGATTTTATGAAAAAAGAAACCCCACGTCTATACGAATAAACAGTTATTTGAAGGTGTTTTGTTGCCAAAGATAATTCTGGATGCATATTTTTTCATGTACTACGAGCTATGGAACGGTTACTTTTGCCTAGACTATGTAGACTTGCGATTAATTCTTACTAGTCTGTATTTGCGAGAACGAAAACAATTTGTACTGGAACTTTCACAAAAAGATGTATTGGTTCGAAAAGTATAAATCAAAGCTTGTTGTCGCGTCTCACAGGGCTAATCGGGACTAAACTACAATCATAAACACCGAAGAAATAATTAACAGTTGACATTGAAATAAAGATTTTATGAAAAAAGAAACTCCACGACTTATAGATGAGGGGTAGATAGAAGTGAATACTAATTACTTTTAACGATGGAATCCGCCCTTATTCATTATTTTCAACTACACGTTAATCGCCGTAAAAGCGTTCTGTCAGTGAGCAGAGGTTGTCAAATTCTGTTACATGTGTGCATAAACATTAGGCATAATGACAAGTTGGAGGAACAGTGATTTATGTGCTTTTAACGAGTTCTTTTCAGTTAGGACTGTTTTACACATTAGTTGATTACACTTTTACGTCTTAAAGCAACTGCGAATAAGTACAAAATATAAGAAATTGTTTTGCATTTCAATAGAATCACGTAATCTTTGATAATGGAAAAA
Source organism: Diorhabda carinulata (assembly GCF_026250575.1). Classification (NCBI taxonomy): domain Eukaryota; kingdom Metazoa; phylum Arthropoda; class Insecta; order Coleoptera; family Chrysomelidae; genus Diorhabda; species Diorhabda carinulata. The sequence continues at coordinate 3,199,548 of NC_079469.1, forward strand.
AAATCGAATTGTACAGTGAACCAAGCAAATCTTCACGCAATTTTAAAGACCTTAGTTTTAAATTTTGACAGAAGCTTAAAAATGATGCAAATAACAAACCTGATTTGTTGCTAATGTATGCTTCTACCCCAGAGGTGAATGCCACCCTTACTCGGGGTGGAAATTTAAAGTTTCAAAATAACACCGGAAATCGATAGAGAATTGAATTTTATGAAGAAAATGTGGAATGAAGTTTTTTATTCAACTCAATAATTTCTGAGTTATTCGCGATTGAAAATTAAAAAAAAACACGTTTTTCAACATTTTTTCGCGAAAAACTGGAAAGTTACGCATTTTTTGGAAAAATTTATTCTTATCAAAATTAAAGCTTATAAAAAAACAAAGAAATTAGTCAGTTTAGATTAAATTTTTTAAATAATATGCATCTACTTATGAGTCACTGAAAGCCAATTTTTCTTTTTCGTAAATTTATTCAGAGGTTTGAGCTCAAATAACGGAAAAACGATCAATTTTTCTTAAAAAATTGTAATAAACATTTTTAAAGTACTTTTGCAGACCTTTAAAATGAGCTTTTATAAAACCGTCTAGCAAGAAAATTAAGCGAGTTATGACGAAAATAAGTTAAGTAACTCGAATTTGAAAAAAAAAAAAAAAAATTAAACCATGTGCGGCAAAATAAAATTAGAATTAATCGTAGCCCATGTTAAATTATTTTTGTTTAAGGCCTAACAACACTTTTCCAAAAGTTTGAATGGTTTGGAACACGTATATTTTGAAAAAAATTGTTTAAAGTGAAATTTTTTTTTCGATTTAAAAAAAAAACGTTATTTTTTCAAAATATCTCAAAAACTATTGGACCAACGAAAGAATTTTTTTGTAACTAAAATTTAGCTTTTATTTTACTGAACATTTTGCTTTTTTTTAACTCACGTAGAATTGAAACTGGCCACGGAAAATCTAGGACCTAGGATAAAACACCTTAAAAATGTTAATCCATTAATTCGATGTTTTGACTGTTCAAAAAAGTTTTTGTTTGAAGTTATGTGGCGGATAATGAATCGTCTTTTGCGATTGGTTTCCCTGATTCTTTGAAATTAGTAGCGCCGTCCTTGATTAAGTTTTTTACAAGAAATGTCCATTGAAAAAGCGTAAATCAGAGTTTCTACCTAATGTCACTGTCATTGTCAGTGACGTTCATATAAAGCGTCGGTTTTTTCACTTTACATCAACTAAAAGAACACATTAAGGGACGTAAATAGGGTTTTTATTCGAAATAAGAGAAGTTGTGACGCAAATACTGAAAGTTGATAAAAAAAGGGGAGATAAAGAAGACGTAATAATGAATTTAAAACTGCTTAAAAAGTATGTTAAGGGCGAATAATCCGAGATCCTTACTTTGATTTAATTCGCCTTGTTTTACAAGATTTTCCTTTTTATAGATCGCGTTATACATAAAGTGTTTGTGGCTTTAGGGAATACTAATAATGAATAAATAAAATATGAACTACGTGAAAAATTGATGATTCATATATTATTTATATATATATACTTACGAGGTGCACGAGGAAAGTAATGGTATTGATATTACATCTACCAAAGATGTTATTTCTCCCAAATAACATTTATACCCTCATGAGTAGTAAGGCGAGAACTGGAGGATGGTACGTCTGTTTAATTGGTGGGTTAAAATCTCAAGAATGTTCTCCAAACTTACAAAATAACGTTTTTAAAAACATTGTCAGTTATAGCCAGTTTTTACAACAAGTTTGTATGGTTTTTTCGATACCAATTTGGCATCAATCTTTCAAATATCCAAAAGTCTATCAAATGTACGAAATTTTCGTCTTGAAACACCTGCTTTAATGTGCTATCACTAGATAAGTCAATTATCATTTCCCGCTCTGTTGTCGTCATATTTTTCAATCACAAACGGGTTTCTAATCGATTCATACTTGGACATATCAAGATCTTTAAAGTAAAACAAGAATTGCTTCCATAGACTTTTCAAATGATTATTAATAAGACCTTTCCTTATTTCTATTTCATCAGCAAAACACGTAATTTTAAAAGTGAGAAACGTGTCAAAGTTATTATTTTTACAAACTTATTATCCACAGCTCCAATTTTTTCGTAAATGCTGCAGAACTATCGCCTTCAGCCTGTAAAAAACGGATCACACTTGGCGGGAATATCAATAGTGGCGGACATGTTTACGTGGCTGTAGCACAACGCCGACTGACGTCTGAATGTCAACAATGGCGGATTGTCTAGTGCGAGAGCTTTGCAGTCGCCTACCGCTTTCTTTTGCACGTGTAGTGTCTGCACAAAGCGCTCAGAGGTTGATAATAAAACGTTCTTCGTAAATCTTCGTTTCACTAGAAAATATGGCGAATTTTGCGAAAAGCTTTCCTCTTAATGGACTATTTATGATAACTCTAAATACTATCAGTAGATCTTCACAAGTAATTGTCTAAGCAATGCGTCCAAACTGCTGGTACTATCTAACTATTCGAACTAGTGCATGTAGACCAGCATTTTTTCCTGCCATAGATGGAGCTCCTGATGCTTTTGTTTATTGAAGTTTGGCGGGAGTAAGCACGGGATGTTCCGAGTGTTTGTCTTTTGTTTCCTCCTCCGTAGACGCTCGGCACCAAACGCGAACGCGAGCTTTTTCGTTCCAGCAAGAGTATGGATGGATGTTTTAGGAGGATTGCTTCAAAAAACGGATCGGAAGAGGTGAGTTCCATACGATTCAATTGAAATCGCGACAGGTCCCGTGCGCTAAATATTCCAATATTTTCGGCCACCTCGAATTAGTAGCGATGAGACTTTGTTTAGAAGAGGAAGATGAAGAAAACCAGATAAATGTCATGGAGAACAAAGGAAAATGCAGATTTTAGATGTATGTAGTATACTTTTGACATTTAATTCCAGATCAGGTATTTGTAGTCGATTTATCAGAAGTATCCAGTTCTTCAATAACCTCTTATTGCCAATATAATAACAAAAACACACTACAATACCGCGGATATTGCAAGATCGTAGTCGTGGGATCATTTCCCTCTCAGACATTCGTCCGACTGTTTGTTCGAAATCGGATTGAAAGGATGCATGGTAGGCGTGCCATGGACATTAGTCCGGCCCTGATAGTCCAATTACAACAAACAAGTACGCTACTGTTTCGAATAACAATCTTTGTTCGAATGTACCGTGGTCTTTCTTGAAATGTAACGGTTTTTACATTTTTTGTTATAACTGTTACTAGGTACTAATTTCATAGTCTGAATTCGTACTATTTCATTTTAGTTTCTGAGAAAAGAACATATTAAACGGTGTTTCAAGAATTAATAGCATAAAGTTGCTTAAAGCCTATCAAAAATTTAACAATTATTAATTGGAATAGAATGAACAAAAAACACTGTTGGGAAATTTTGAAAGATCAATTTTATAGAGTATCTATAAGATAATACCTTTGAAATGTTCTAATGGCAAAGAAAATGATTATAATATAGAAAAAAATTTCAAAAAAATACAAACTAAAAACCTAGTGTATTTTAAGCACCTAGGATAATTCATCCAAACTATAGAACACATTTAAATACGGTCTCATGAGTCGTGGAGAAGTTTTGAAACAAAAATGAGTCATGCAGTCCATACGAACGCTTTGGGCTGTGGGGAAAGTTCAGTTGCATGCCTATAGACCGCACCAGTGCTCAACGTGTTAAAAAAAATTGTACAGGGTGGAAGGAACCGGAGCTGTCTTCTCTCTTAGTCACAATAGATCGCCACGGGACGACATCGCGCGTCCTCTTTAAAATAATGAAAATATCCTCCAGCTCGTGCGAATACATTCCTAAACTATGATCAGGAATCTTGTCTTTAGTTGTTGTCAGTCTAGATCCCTAGTGGGTGTGTTTTGTTTTGAAATCCTCTATTAATCCATGACTATCCAGAAAGTCTTTATAGAATGTCTTGGCAGACTTTGATTTTAACGAATGTTAAAATGTTTGGTAATCCAGGTCCTTATGATGTAATATGGATTCCTCTATTATAATGGCGGTTCTACCTTTTGCAGATTTATCTGGGTAAATACTATGATCGTTGTATCAAATTTTTAATGTGTTTTTGCAATGAATTTGTAGCTTTTGCTGGTGCTCTAATTAATAACTCGTTTGCATTATATTTTAAAATTATAATCTGATAAGCCATATTCAACTTTAGGTATCGCTCCTGAAGCACGGGATCCAAGTTTGAACGCGATCATCCTTTTTACACAATCTATACAAGATTTTCTATAGCAAAGCATCTATATTTGGTAACAATCTTTCCTTGGTTGTAGGGCATGATTTTAAATAAAATTATGGAATATATAAAACACTTACTTACTGCATTTACATCATTTTGAAGGTTACAACAATAAAACACGGATGTGGCAAGATGGCGAAATCTGTCAAAAAAGATCGATTGTCAAATCGATTCGAATCGCAACCTGATGAATCGATTCATTAAAAAATCGAGGTCTAAAAGATCAATTTCTAAAAATTCGTACCCGGACATTCGTATTTCAGTCTACTAACTTATAAATTATAATTTTTTAGTACTTATCTTTTCCAAAAGGTGAAAGTACTTTCATAATCTTTTACTAACAATTTTTCAGATGGAATAAGTATAATAATTCAGTCCGAATTAATTCGAAATGAAACAAGTGCAACAAACCAAGTTGGCATTGTTCAAGTTCAAGTCTGTTGTCGCGAACGGTTCTTTAACTACTTCCGCTGACCTTAAAATAAAATTTTTCTTCTTTTATGGTAATAGAGCGGTAAAATGAATGTCGTTGTTATACTTTCTAGTAATTTGACGGTTCGTCAAAGAAATAGAAATACGGTTTTTATCGACTTTTTTTGTTGATGGAATTGACACAGTCGTGGGTGGGTAGTTCGGTATTAAAGATATCTAGGTCAGGACGTTGTTTAACAAGATCAGAAGACGTTGCTAATTTCACTACGATTACTCAAGTTTGTGAAGTAAAAATAGTTAAACAAACACTAATCGAAATGAGGAAGTTTTGACTGCATATCCGCAGAAATTGCAGAAGAAATTTTGTGTAAACGTATATCATCTTATTAATGGTATCTACCTAACAAAACTATGATTTTTTTTCAATATATTCTCCCTTGATTTCCACGATTCATCTTTTGATTCAAAATCTTTCTACAATCGCCTGTTTAATTTCATTGTCGCTGTTAAATATATCACCCTCAAGTAGGCCTTCAGCTTTGCGAACAAAAAATTGTCGGACGGGACTGAATCACGGCTTTATGGTGGGTGTTCTATCTATGTGCTATCGATAGAACGATCAGTATAAATTAAGGTTTGAAGATGATTTCATGCAAATGTCGGCAGCGGTTCCGCATTAGATAGTCCATGCGCTAGGTCCAATTTTGGCACACTTTCTCCAACATATCGGCCGGTATTTCATGAATAAATGCTTCAATATTGGCTTCCAGTGCGTTAATCGTTCCTGGTTTATCCCTGTAGACATTAGCTTTAACATGGCCCCATAAGAAATAGTCCAAAGGTGTTAAATCATACGATCTAGGTGGCACATTTGTGCCCCAAACGTGAGATCAACTGTTCACCGAAGGCGTTTCTCAAATTGACCATTGTTTCGCTTGCTGTATGGCATGTGGCACCGTCCTGTTGAAACAATTCTTCCATTTTAGGCAAAAAAATCGTCAATCATCACAAGGTGGCATTCGCCATACACAGTAACGTTCCGGTTATCGTCGCTTTTGAATATGATGCCACCGGTCCATAATCCACATCAAACAGTGACTTTTTCGGGATGTATTGTTAGCGCTTGCAATGCTTCTGACTGGTTTTTACTCCAGATGCGGCAATTTTACTTGTTGACGTATCCATTCAATCAGAAATGAGCTTCGTCGCTCAACATAATTTTTCGATCATAAAGTTGATCTCCCTCCAACTTTGCCAGCGCCCATTTACCACGTGAGAGATCGTGTGGCTTCAATTCCTGCACCAGCCGTATCTTATGGGGGTTTTACACCCAAACCCTTTCGCGAAACAGAGGCCCAATTACTGCGAATCGACATTACAGGGTCATATATTTTCTTCGGTTCTCACTGTATGCTTACGTGTTTTAATGTCCAATAGTGTAAACTGGGTACGAAATTTAATCACAAGCTTCCGAATGGTTCCCTCAGTAGGCCGACTAAACTGCCCATAAATTGGAAGAAGTGCGCGATGCCCTCTTTTAACCGAGCATGAATTTCGATAGTAAAATTCAATAATTTGCAAGCGTTGTTCGTTCGTAAGTCGATTCATGATAAAATTATAAACCAAACTGAACCTAACCTAACCAACCTGAACAGTTTGACAATGACATTAGTCACGATTCACACTTGAACTGTCAAAAACAGTGTCGCCAAAAAGATAATCCTTATTTTAAACGTGTGAAGGTGCGTTATTTTGATGGAAAAGTTATTTCTAGAGGATAGGGATTAACCCGACTTATTTTGCGTAAATTTCGTCAATAAAACATGGAAAATGTTGATCATGAGACCAATAATGAGAAAATAATTTAATTAAAGGCGAAACAATTACTTAAAACTAGTCATTTAACTGGCGATGTTTCTATAATAAAATTGTTGATGCCATTAGACTTTCTCGGAGTGTAATTGAAAAAGTAGATCAATTTATATCCAAGAATGTCATTTATTTCACTTATATGTATGTTTTTTGACCAAGCTAAGCGCTTAGTAGTTTATTGTGTTGTTTAAAATAGTCAATTTACTTAATTAGAGTGTTGTTAATAGCGTTTCATTAAAAACTCAAAACATTGCGTATATTTTACTAAAATCTTTTTGATAATCGTTTTCTTGATAATCTATTCAGTCCGAAATACATATTGGCAGTTTTGCGATACGTTTAGCAAATATTTCCAATTCACATTCCAAACCAGACGTACACTAGTGGCGAAATCCATTAAAAATCAAACTAGAATCGTAATTCTGGTTTTATCTTGCAATTCTTAAGAGAGGAATAGTTGTGAGATAAATAAAAATCCCCATTTTACATTCAAGTCGCGTTCGTGCCGTTAAAAATATGAGAAAGACGAATAAGACGAATATATAAACACACAAGGTGTTATTTTTCACCATTCCCCTGATTCACTAAACAGACGTGGCATGATATTTATTCTGAATGGTGTCTCGTGAATCATAAAACGTTAAAAATCATGTTTTATCATACTTGTACTCGATAAAACACTATTTTGTGGATTTGAAATATTGAAATATGACTATTTGCGTTCGAACCATCGACAATTATATTAATATTTGAGAAACAAGTTACACGAGGACCGTTTTTTAGAGTTCAAAACAGACTTTGAATTCTGGATATTCCGTAGACAAAGCAGTAATGGTGAATCTGTCAACTCGTTGAACCAGGTCATCTGAAACGAACTTTCGACACCATCACTCATGAAGTTTTCCCCATGTATACGATTCATTCTCCGATGGATTTCTGCATCACTAGGACCTTCAGACCGTAGGAAACGAATCACACGTCGAAATTATTTACGTGGCTGTAGCACAACGCCGTCTGACGCCAACGTAATGGCGGAGCGTTTAGTGCGAGAGCTTCGCAGTAGCTTTTATTTTCCCCGCGTAGTGTCTGCACGGAGCGATTGGAGGTTGAAAAAAAAATCGGCCCTCGTAACATGCATTAAATACAAAATTGTGAACCTCTACTACAAGCAGCTGAAACTAAACGACATTTTCATTAAATGCAAATATTGAAAACGACTTCTTTGAAATAATTAGCCAGATTTTTTTATGTGAACGGAATTACTTAAATTGTCGTGACACTGGATACGACGGTGGCTATTTAAGTTTTGAAATATGACAACACTAATGGAAATGTGTCAAATTTGACGTTGCCATCATAAAGTTTGACATTTTTAATGGTGAGTTGTTTAGAGACATTTGTAACCTTCATCTTGGTGCAAAAATGACTTTCGACGTGGATTAAACCAACAGATCAACTCGCTTCGATTGTTGGTGATGAAGCACCATCTCGAGCAGCCGTGTATCGCTGGTTTTTTGTATTCAATCGTGTTAGCACGTCGAGACAGGATGAATTTCTGAAGATTGTCCAAAATTCATGTCCAAAAAGTCATAACCAATACTACACCCTGGTACATCCTTCAAGTAAGTCCTTCAAGTGAAAATAGATAAATTATACTTGATGTAATGGTTAAAAATTCAAAATGGCGGCTATAACCCCCGGCTACCATCTTGTTAATATTTTCCACCATCTCGTTTGAATCATTTTAGAGCAAAATTTTTCAACACAAGGATCTACAACTAGTAGTTTCGAAGATATGCCAATTTTGAATTATCATTTGACTACCCTGTAGTATTGCAAAATTAAATTAGAAATTCAGCGTAATTTTTATAAATAATATATATATATAAAACAAGTTGTAATTTATACTAAAATAAATCAACAAATTCCAAGTTTTGCGGTCTCTTCACCGAAGTGTGAAATAATTGAAACAAATTTTGTCTCGGAATACTTTCTATACCTAATGTTTCTTCTTCTTTTACAGGTAAATGAATTGTCGTCACGAATTAACTAACTGTAAAAATTAGACGTGAGTATTAAAATCTAGTTAAACACATTCGTCTATAACAAAATTTTAAATTTATTATCTATACAAAACGTTTTAGAGCACGGATATCTTTTTGGAAAGATAATAATACACCTTTCAGGTAATACACCTGTCGGTCTTACTCAACTACAATAAGCAGTTAACCCCAAGACGCACAGGTACCAAGGTATTTTCAAACAGACAGAAAGCCGGTCGACTTCGAGATCCCCACATCTATTTAGAAGGCAATGACCACAAGATTTTCACCTAACGAAATGTTTTAAACGGTCTCCAGTTAATTCGTCTCAGTTTTTTTTTCTTATAAAAGTGGAATTAATAAACGTTACTAGTATTATTTATTATTCGATTCTTTGATTTTGAGGAAATGATTTGTTTAAAATATCGGTTTATTCATTTGGGACAACGAATTTATATTAAAACGTAACTAATAAAAATTTTTCATACCGTTTACATGTGCTCAAAATGGCACCCTTTAGATACACTCAACTTCTTTCTATATTTTAGCTAACGTATTTTGACAGCTGTCTAATACGGTACTTCCGCTCCACCATTGTTGTTGGGGGTGCGTTCCAACTCGTCACAATTTTTATTACGTCGAGATACGAGATTTCAGGTAAACGAAAAGGTTGTCCGAGATAATACAACTCGTGACGGATCTATTAAGTATTATTAGTATTACCAGGAATTTAGTACCTAATTCACTTTGTAATGTGGAAAATTCCAATATTAGAACCTAAAATTTCTGAATCCTTTGGGTAAGGTTACCCAAATTCACAATTTTTTAAATAATACTTACCGAGGAGAATAATGGACAATTATTTAACTAATGACTTAATTACATTTCAATCTAAATTGATTTAAAAACATCTTACATGTCACTTTTAAATACTGTCCGGAGTATTTTTTACAGTTGTGCACCATAAATGACGTTCACAATGAACTTTATATTCCATTAATATTTTGCGTTTAAAGGAAAAAACTTTTAACAATGTGAATAATTAAAATCCCGAGCTTCATCCGTCACGAGTTGTCTAATCTTCATGACAACCACGATCACGCGTTGGCACAATGTAATAGAAATACCTCTTCTGGTGCATCGGGCCACAAATGCCCAAAATCAAATTTCCCACTTGCAAAAATTGCTGTTCTTACCCACCCACGTTATCCGAAAAGGGAAAAAACCCCAAAAGTCCCCCAGGAAACTGCCCCGGTCACTCTGGAAAACCAAAAACCCCATACGACGTTTCCACCGACACCAAACTCGAAATTCTGGCAACTACAGTAATGAATGTCACTTTGTTTGAACAAGGCAAGCTACTGAGACATTGGGACTTGCAGATATTTCCAATAGCTTCACATTTACATTTGCTGGTCATACATTTGCTCCAACTTTCGATAGAAAGAAAGATAGATGTAAAAAAGGAAATTGGGCAGGAATAGGATGTCGTGGTTCCACAATATCAAAAATTGGACAGGAATAAGAACCAAAGGAGACTTGATTCATACCACCAGAGACAGGAGGCATTCTGAAGTTACCTACAGTACTACATTACACATAAAAAACTGGTTCCTGGTCAAACATTCGATTGATAGTTTTTTTTGCTTGCTAGCTTATAAAAATCGTCGTCGATTTTCTTGATAACTGTCAAGAGAATGTTTTTTTAATCGCCCCTTTCTCGAACAACCTCTGGAATTTTCACTTTGACTGTATTTCCAGCAAAACATGGGCTTTAGTATGTTTGAATGTCTCCTTCAACAGTATTTTTAACAAAAGAAAGGAACCAACATCTTTTATTATCTGGCTTTGTTGTCACATTGATGTAAAGTTTGTAGAACATTCGGGGAATCAAGTTTAATTTCCTAACGGCATACCGGGTGGATTTTATCGGGATACTGACGAAATTTTAGTGATTGCAGTTCAAATCTCTTAGAAGGTTTAACAACAATCACAGAAGTATGTAACACAAAACGCTTTCTGTTGCCCAGACGCCATTTTGACAAATACTGAATTGGGTGCGCTAGTGCTATCTAGCGGAAACCACGTAAAACTCCAGAGGTTCCTCTTTCTAATTGTATATTTTTCGATGACGTCAGATTCATAGTTTTATAGTTTCGATTTGTTTTTATACCGAATTATTTTTATCTAAATGCCCCGTATAACGTTACCTGTGTAGAATGTCAGGTAAAAAGTAGGTTGAATTAGTGAGCGTCCTCGTAGAGTAAAGGGTCAGTTTTATATCGGGGTCCTTCAACTGTAGAGACACTAGAACTTCTTTTTCTACCTAACCAGAACCAGTATGTGAACAAAAGCCACAAAAATGAAAAAAAAAGAAGAAGGAAATAACCAAATAACCGCTAAGGCCTGTCGTGACAGGTTACCGTTGTAAAAACCACATTGCGTGTTATTTGTAGGGGTTAGATTATCAACTTTATTAATCATTTGAGTTAGGGTGAAAAATGAATATATTTAACTCATGTTTTTTGAAAATAATTAGAAAATATGTGAGTATATGTTGTATAATGCGTAGGTATTCATAAGGGTAGGTTTTTAATTAATGAAATAAACATATTACAGCGGTGGGTATGATACCTATTTTAGGGGCAAATAAATTATATTTAGTATGTTGAAAGGGTTTTATTTATTTCACGAACCTTATTATTTGCAAATCATATAAAACAACAAAAAGCTTACCTATAGTCTCTGAAGATGACAACTTGGTTATCGAAACGCGCGTCAGACAGTGTAATTGGGAGTGTTGGTGTATAGTGGTGGTGTAAACAATTATTAATAAGAATATCAAACTCTATGTATAAATAAGTTTTTTTCAATACGACTCTATATTAATATTTACAGCTCTATGAAAGTAGCAGCGTCGAATTAGCAAAAGTCAATAAAAAATATGTAAAATTTTTAGCTTTTTGTTGCTATTTAGTTGCTGAAACTGCTAAATTTGTTGCTGCAAGTACAAGAAAAATGGATTGAAAATTTAGTTGTTAAATTAAACAATGTTCAAATGAGCCTAAAGAATAAGCAACAAAATCGATTTTTAATGTGGTCTTTTTGAAATAATTTTTAAACGGCTTCACTGATCGATTTCAAAACTTAACTCTAATCTCTTAACCTCAAAAAACCACGTCGATCGCCGCCAGTCCGGTCGAAATTAGTTGATATGTTTCTGAGTTATTCTTGGAGAAAGAAAATCGAAAATAGAGTTTTTTTTTAAACTTTCCGCTAAGAAAATTGAAAATTTTCAAAAATTTGGAATTTATTGTGTTTACCCCTTTTTTCGAAAATCGAGTTTCCCTCAGGTCTTGACGTTTTCAGGTCTTAGGAAGCTTCCGCGATGATGTCTGTATGTATGTAGGTTATAAGAGGGGGGAATCCTTTTAACGGATTCCAGGCATAGGTGGTACGCCTGGATATGTGAGACTCGACTTTGCGGCGCTAGTGCCCCTAAACCTCTTATCTTCTATCCTCTCATCCCCTGCGGACCCGCCTTTTAGGCATTACATCGCAGAGGGAGGAATTAGCTGTTGCTCTTCCTTCTGGTAGCTAAGATTTTATATCTTCTTTCTTCTAGTGGACGTCACTCGCTCTTCTTTGAATGGAACGCAGTTCCGTAAGGACTTCCGTGACAAACGAATTGATAGCGTTCCAGGCAGCTTCTGTTGACAGCATTTCTTCTACTATTGTCTCTGGCTGGATTCTCTTTTTTAGGATCGTCTCCAGCTCATCTCGTTGCGGATAGAATCGTGGGCAGTCAAAGAAAACGTGCTCTGCGTCTTCATTGATTCCTGGGCAGGATGGACACACCGGTGAATAATCATGCTTGAAGCGGTGAAGATATGTCCGAAAGCATCAATGTCCTGACAACATCTGCATAAGATAATAGTTGACCTCGCCATAACTCCGATTCAGCCAAACGTCGATCTTTGGTATGAGCCGGTATGTCCATCTTCCTTTTGTTGCGGCATCCCACTGCGATTGCCATCGTGTGATGCTGTTCTGCCGTTCTTAAGCTCTGAGTTCCTCGGCACTTAGTGTAGTTGACCTCTTTCGTTGGTAAAGGTTCCTTCTTTCCTCAGCTAAAACTCTGAGTGGCAAAGTTCCGGAAACGACACAGACTGCTTCCTCCAGTATTGTGCGGAAGGTGTATGTATGTATGTGACCCTCTTATAACTTTTGAATGGCTCGACCGATTCCATCGCGGTTGGAGCCATTCGAAAGGGCTTGACCAAACTTTGACTTTGAGTACAATTTGAACCGATTCGGACTTTAAATAATGTCAAAAAAAACTTTCTAAAAAAAATTTTATTGTCGAAAGAAAACCGAAAAATGTGTTTTGCTGATCGAAAAGATCGGCCGATTTTTAGTTTCCATTATGTTGTTTATTCTCTAGGCTCATTTGAACATTGTTCAATGTAACCACTAAATCTCCTCTCCATTTTTCGTGTAACAAGTAACGAGTTTGACTCTGCTACCTTAATAGAGCAGCAATTTACAGCTGAAAATATAGGAATTGCAGTAAGAAATGAGTTGTGATATAAACACTCCCATTCCAACAAAAATCTCTTTAGTTTTAAAAATAAACTGCTATCCACTTACACCAAAAACCAGTTTCACAAGTGAGTTTTTTCCCTCGATCTGCACAAGCTTCGGACCGCGTGCTTTGGTGAGTTGATTGAAAGTGAGGTTAAGGACATAACGTTGTCACATCTTGTCATCAAAATAAACAAATAATTACAATAAACTTATAAATAATATTATTTTAGTTACGACGTTTATTTTGCTGTACATTTTATTCACTGAGTATCTCAGATCACTTAAATGTGAATAGAAAGCACCCATTGTTTACAAAAATAATAAATATACGCATTAACGGCAAGGTATGTGTATAAAGAGGAAAATAATTCCACTATTTTTAGATTAATTGGTATACTTTCTATTGCAGATTCGCATCTACAAAGAAATGCAAAGATAATGATCTCACTAAATGCCTGCATGTGATGACGTATCTCACCCATGATTGCGTGTCAAATTTTTTATTTGTATCTATAAAAAACTTACACACCCACTCATAATATATTAAAGCAGTGGCGTGGGAAGTGTACGGAATATCAAAAAATTTGGTTATTAACCGCCGATCACCTTGAAATTTTAATATGTTGTACAGTTTTTTACACTGAACAATAATATATATATATATAGGGTGTCCCACGACAAAATACTTATAGTGAAATCATGAAAATTTCTACGTTTGGGTTTTCGGATACGATCTTTTTAACTAAAATATTTTCAAAGATGGCCGACTTCCTGTTTACCTAACCTAAAATAACCTAACCTTACGTTACGAGAAACTTCTTTTGAAAAAGAATTCAGCAGTATACTGCCGATAGTGCTACTTTCTCTTTTTCTGAGTGAGGTTAGGTTAGGTTAGGCTATGAACACCTCCTCCCTCTTTAATCTCTGATTTCTTAGACCTTTTGATGTATTAATGCATCTAAATGATCTTGATTTTAGGTCTCTTCTGTTTTAAAATTAGTTTTTTTAATAATTTTTAGAGGATAGATAAAATTTGACGTTTCGATTTTTCTTTAAGTATTTATCAAAATATGATATTGACACTGACAATTTGTTTATTTATATCAGGTGATCTATTGATTAATAATTGATAATTTTATATATTTTTATCACATAATATTTTGCTAAATTCTTCTTAACTTTCTAATCATTTTGAAAATTATATGAAGCTGCGCAGACGGTCTGAAAGCACTCGATAAGAAGACGAAAATTTGACCTCGGAGGAACTGAATAGAGAACTTATAGAACAAGGCGATATTGCTGTCAAAATGGCAAATAATTGGAGACATAGTTTTGTATTTTAAATCAAGAAAAACTATTTTAATAATTATGGGAATATAAAAAACTGAAAACTTTGGTTTCAGGGCGGTAAATGTTCATGAAAATGCACTCATTCACATATAACTTTTTTCTAAATAATCAAATGAAGTTGTTGTAATTTTTTCATAATCTACATAAAAAAACGAACAAATTAAAAAAGATTTATTCTATTTTTTGTTTAAAATATATTTTTTTGGCATTAAACATAAAAATATAAAATTTTGGAGTCATAAATATTAGTTTAAGTTACTTAACATTCAAGAATCATCAGTTGTACATAATTTTTTTTGTGAATATTCATTTTTTTTTGGTGTAGACCAAAGAAATAAGTATAATTTGACTATTTACATAAGTTTTATGTACTAAACATTATTATGTGATTTTTACTTTTCAAAATATTCGTTTATTTTTTAGTAAATTAACAAAAAAAACATATGAACTTCGTTTGATGATTGGCACAAAAGTTATGAACGATTATATTTCAAGAAGTGAATTTAAAGTCATAAAATCACATAAAATCTTCAACTGACATATTTCCTATATTTTTTTTTTAAGTAAATTTGCCGTAAAAACGAAGATTTTTAAAAAAGTTTATCGAAATAGGATGATTTTTCGATTTTCTAAATTGTTTATGATCACATTTAATGGCAGAAAACCATATGAAATCTTTAAGTGAGATAAAAAGTAAATAAACAAACATTTTTCAATTTTTTCTTTTTTCGAAATGATCGTTTTTTTGTATAGATTAACAGAAAAAATACATGAACTGCGTTTGATGTTTTGTAAAAAAGTTATGAACGATTATATCTCAAGAAGTGCATTTAAAGTCATAAAATCACATAAAATCTTCAACTGACATATTTCCTATATTTTTTTTAAGTAAATTTGCCGTAAAAACGAAGATTTTTAAAAAAGTTTATCGAAATAGGATGATTTTTCGATTTTCTAAATTGTTTATGATAACATTTAAAGGCAGAAAACCATATGAAATCTTTAAGTGAAATAAAAAGTAAATAAACAAACATTTTTCAATTTTTTCTTTTTTCGAAATGATCGTTTTTTTGTGTAGATTAACAAAAAAAAATACATGAACTGCGTTTGATGTTTTGTAAAAAAGTTATGAACGATTATATCTCAAGAAGTGCATTTAAAATCATAAAACCACATAAAATCTTCAACTGAGATATTTCCTATATTTTTTTTTAAATAAATTCGCCGTAAAAACAGAGATTTTTAAAAAAATTTATGGTAATTGGATGATTTTTCGATTTTCTAAATTATTTATGATAACATTTAAAGGCAGAAAACCATATGAAATCTTTAAAAAGAGATAAAAAGTAAATAAACAAACATTTTTCAATTTTTTCTTTTTTCGAAATGATCGTTTTTTTGTATAGATTAACAAAAAAATACATGAACTGCGTTTGATGTTTTGTAAAAAAGTTATGAACGATTATTTACCAAGAAGTGCATTTATGATCACATTCAAAGTTATAAAACTATATGAAATCTCCAGGTGAGATATTTCCCATATTTTTTACCATAAATCCGTCGTAAAAACGAAGATTTTAAACAAAAATTCATGGAAATCGGATGATTTTTCGATTTTCTATAGACAAAAAACGAGGGGACCGCGAAAGTATAAAATTACCGAAGAAACCATCGCAGGTATACCTCCAATCGACTTAATAATGAAAATACAAGTATTCCTGTATGATAACAAAGTAGAGGAATGAACTAAAGAAGCAGCAAAAAAAGATCCTTCCAGGTCTTTGAGGCTCTTCCTCGTCTACTTTTATTCTGCGGTTAATACATCAACGCTTTCTTCGGCCACATGTTCTGCTCCATCCTCACCACATGTCCGTACCAGAGCAACTATTCTACCTAACAGACCATGGACGTTTGAAGACTTACACTAAAAGGTTGAGACTTAGACAGGTGCTTATTCTGCATGAATATAGACGAAGTCGAACACCCATTTTGGTTTAGTACTAAATTGAGAGACATAAGGAATGAACTAGAAGAGGGTTTAGAGCTAACCATAAGAAATATAATTACTTTAATCTGGCAAAAAAGGGGATCATGTATCCATTTGCATAGAAAAAAAAATAGTGAAGATAAAATACACAAATTAAATTATTGAATTGGATTAAACGTAAAAAATAAACGGCATGATAATGATGTCACCTTATCAGAATGGTTCCACTATCATTACTATGGAAAAAGGAGGGGATTTGGTGGGTGGTTTAGCGTTTGGTGAGTCCCACACAACCAGATGTACAAGAAAGACTATTCGCGAGTATTGGGATGAATTACGCCACTCGTTTCGCTCGTGGTGGTGCAAAAATGATGATATCATATCAACAGCTCATTCAATGATAATTATTAATGTCAATAAAGTTTCTTGTAACTTTCTTGTTATGTAACTAGATTATTTAATAACAACTCTATTTATCGTGACGGATTTTACGCTACAAAATTTATTATTTACTGGACTAATTTATATAAAAAAATTTTTTTCCGAATATAGCGAGTTCACTGGCACTTTATTAACGGTATCTGATTTCATTGTTGAAGAAAATAATGAATTATAATTGAAATATTGCGAATTATGAATGAGATGTATTTAGTATTTTTTTATTCTTGATTTTTTACGAAAATTTAAATTTTACGGATACATAAACAATCAAATGTAATCGAAATTAATTTAATAACTTTTATATATTTCGAAAGTAGTATAAAAAAATGATTATAATATAATTATTATCATAAAATTGTAAAATTATATCAACATATAAATAAACGAAATAGAAAACGAACTACAACAAATATTAATGAAAAAAGTGACAGAAGACAGTGATAACAAAGAAGATGATATAAGTAAAAATGGTACAACACTAGAAAATGAAGAAAAATCGACGGAAGCGGAATGTAATGACATAATCAACGAACTAAAAAGCAATAAAGCAGGACCAGATGAAATGGTGGATGAACTAATAAAATATGGAAGGTACAAGATATTCAAGATCATAGAAAGAGTATGGGAAACGGAAGCAATGCCAAAAGAGTTGTCTACTGGATCGATTATTCCAATAATGAAGGGAGAAAACCCCAACAAGGTAGTGGAACCAGAAATTGGGAGATATCAAGGTTTGAGACAAGGAAAATCTAGTAGTTGCTTTTTATCGACTTCAAACAATCTGAGTAACAGGACAATTATAAAAGACGTGGAAAAACTACAAATATACCAAAAGTTGATACGATTTGTGAGAATAACTACACCAAATTCAGTTTGTGCAAGATACGAAAAATCTGGTAGTTCGTGACTGGAATAAACAAATGCAGGACAGAGAATAATAATCGAAGCTTAAACAAGCTGTAATTAAATAAGGATAAAATATATTAGTGTCTTTCTATGTCACAAAAAAGATCAATGATGATAAGTTTGACTGATAGATCTATCGAACTATAAGATCCTGAAAGGATAAACAGATACTACAATCAATCGAAGAACAAAACAGAAACCAAACATCAAAATATAAAACATTTTTCCTTTACAAAGTACAAGGACTTTCTCTATCGAAATATTGTGCCTTGTACTAATTGTGACGCTGTCTACATGGGACAGACATCTCAGTGTTTATAAAATAGATTAAAAGGTCATCAATGCGATAAAAAAAATAGAATTGCATTGACGAACCATGAAATATCAAAAAAATGTATTTAAGATGTAAGGACTAAATGAATTTCTATTTTTTTTAAACAGATACTTCAATCAATCGAAGAACAAAACAGAAACCAAACATCAAAATATAAAACATTTTTCCTTTACAAAGTACGAGGACTTTCCCTATCGAAATACTGTGCCTTGCACTAAATGTGACGCTGTCTACATGGGGCAGACATCTTAGTATTTAGAAAATAGATTAAAAGGTCATCAATGCGATAAAAAAATAGAATTGCATTAAGGAACCATGAAATATCAGAAAAACATATTTGAGATGTAAGGACTAAAAGAATTTCTATTTTTTTTAAACAGATACTTCAATCAATCGAAGAACAAAACAGAAACCAAACATCAAAATATAAAACATTTTTCCTTTACAAAGTACGAGGACTTTCCCTATCGAAATACTGTGCCTTGCACTAAATGTGACGCTGTCTACATGGGGCAGACATCTTAGTATTTAGAAAATAGATTAAAAGGTCATCAATGCGATAAAAAAAATAGAATTGCATTGACGAACCATGAAATATCAGAAAAACATATTTGAGATGTAAGGACTAAAAGAATTTCTATTTTTTTTAAACAGATACTACAATCAATCGAAGAACAAAACAGAAACCAAACATCAAAATATAAAACATTTTTCCTTTACAAAGTACAAGGACTTTCCCTATCGAAATACTGTGCCTTGCACTAAATGTGACGCTGTCTACATGGGGCAGACATCTTAGTATTTAGAAAATAGATTAAAAGGTCATCAATGCGATAAAAAAAATAGAATTGCATTGACGAACCATGAAATATCAGAAAAACATATTTGAGATGTAAGGACTAAAAGAATTTCTATTTTTTTTAAACAGATACTTCAATCAATCGAAGAACAAAACAGAAACCAAACATCAAAATATAAAACATTTTTCCTTTACAAAGTACGAGGACTTTCCCTATCGAAATACTGTGCCTTGCACTAAATGTGACGCTGTCTACATAGGGCAGACATCTTAGTATTTAGAAAATAGATTAAAAGGTCATCAATGCGATAAAAAAAATAGAATTGCATTGACGAACCATGAAATATCAGAAAAACATATTTGAGATGTAAGGACTAAAAGAATTTCTATTTTTTTTAAACAGATACTACAATCAATCGAAGAACAAAACAGAAACCAAACATCAAAATATAAAACATTTTTCCTTTACAAAGTACGAGGACTTTCCCTATCGAAATACTGTGCCTTGCACTAAATGTGACGCTGTCTACATGGGGCAGACATCTTAGTATTTAGAAAATAGATTAAAAGGTCATCAATGCGATAAAAAAATAGAATTGCATTAAGGAACCATGAAATATTAAAAAAACATTCTTGAGATGTAAGGACTAAAAGAATTTTTACTTAAATAAAAGTCGAAACGTCAAAATTTATCTTTCTTCCAAAAATTATTTTAAAAACTAATTCTAAAATAGGAGACATTGTATATTATCATAATTCAACTAAATATGGAATCAACTAAAGTCACAGTTACTTTAGAAGTTTTTGGAATGATCTAAAATTTGGTTAGAGTGTGATTTTTTTCGACTTTATTAAAGAATTCTAATTAAATACGATATTTTCTACGAATTTCTATCTACGGACAACTGGTGCAACGAAATTCAAATTTTATTTTTATAATGTAGGATATTATTCAATTTAAATGTTGTTTACCGCCCTGTAGGATCCTCAATTATCTAGCAGCGGACGCATCGCGTCTAGCCGGAGATATAATAACCGTTAAAATTTTAAATTCAAACTAGTGGATGAGAAAAGAGAAAAAAAAAAGACTCACTCTATTCGCCCTTTTAATGAAGTAAGTTTCGTGAGCAACTTTGTTTAATTGGAAGTGTCAAACGAGCCGTAAAAGGAATCGGGGTTGAAAACAAACATGGCCGAATGATTTTCTTCAGGTTAAACGGCGATAAAACGTTGGTTTGTTTTCAAAGAATACGAAACAGAGAATTAACTCATCATTAATATTTGATTATAGAGCAATTTCGAGTTATCCCAATAGCTAATTCGATCTGATAATTAGATCAGTAAAAAGTTGGCCCTGGTTACTCGAGTAGAGATAAATACGAATTTAAACAACGTCGCCCTTATCCTCATAGTTGTCCGGAAGGGTTTCGATCAGATCTGGCACGCCGGACTCGTTAGAAAGCTTCTGGTTATCCGATTATAAAATTAATGTATTCAAATCCTACTGACAGCTGCTTTAGTGTCAAAGTTTGTTCCTCATTCCTCATCCAAACTATTTACCTCATTACTGGCGTTCCACAATGCTCCATAGTAGTCTTCATTCCATTATTTTTATATCCCGTGACCTCTTGGAAAAGGTGGCACTAAAAACTACCGTTTTTCAATGTCGAATTCCGAACTTTCCTACACAAATTCTCGAATTGGTGTAGGAGATGGAGGGTGCCACCTCAAATTTCCCACTTAAAGGAGTGAGGTTCACTCTTTGGACATAGTACGGAGACGAGACTGCTTCATTAAGGTCTTGAAAGGAACGCACCCTTTTACCTTACTTCATACTTATAAACCCTACATTTGTCCTATAATCGAATAAAGAGCAAACTTCTACTGCATCTTATCTGCAATTCCTTTGTCAAGAACATTCTTTTTACCCACCTGGATCACTACTAAACGGCCCCTTTCTCCCCATGCCGAAAAAGAAACTTCCTTCGCTGCTAGCGACGATCTACGAAATTTCTCCTTGTAAATCGTGAATGTTGTAGCTTTTCTACGGTTTCCTGTAAACTGGTGAACCAGTTTACCAGCTAAATGGTCAACGGAATAAATGAAAACAATCACATTTTCCGTATGTTTTCTTTCTATTCCTTATTTTACTATTCTATATCCGCCACAGCTTCAGTTCCGCAGTTCTACAGAAATTCTTCATAATAAATTTCATGAAAAAGCGGTTTCAGCACATAAATATTACTAATAACTGAAATGCAAGGTCGATAAAATTTTGTGTAATGCCTTTTCACACATAAAATAATATTGATTCGAAATAAAAATCTAAATGGCCCATAGTATACTGATAAAATAGATTTAGTACTGATTGAACCAGTAAAAATATGAATTTTTTCAAAAGGAAAACACTAATCGTTAATATAACAACCTATATATAGGGTGTCCCACAATATTTTTAACTAAAATATTTTCAAAGATGGTTCTACCGATGGTAACTTTGTTATTTTACATAAAACCTCCTATATATTAATACATTTTTTAAATCTACGTAAAATTTTAGTATACGTTTGTCGAAAAAAACATACTTTTTGAGTTATTAATTTTTTTGTAAAAAATTTGACCGTTGCAGACCCTTATAAATTATTTTTTTACGAGGATACCCTTAAAGATATGAAAATGTTTTCTGTTCGATTGCTTTTAGCAAAGTCAGACGTATTTGAATCTATGTTGAAAATTTTTCTATTTTATACAGGATGTGTATAAAAAGTGTTCAAAGTTTAACTTCATAAATATCAAATTTCTTTATTTTTTTATATAGAACCACCCGAATTTTTCTATTTTAATGCTTCCAGGGGTAAAAAATAAGACAAGTTCATGTATTTTCCTATACTTAAACCATAAAATAAAATTTAGACTACACCTGCATATCTAAAAATTTATAGAAAACATTTAATATCTGGATAGCGGTAAGATTTATGTATAGGAAAGTATACATAAATTTTCCTTATTTTTTATTCCTGAATGCATTAAAGTAGAAAAAACGGGGTGGTTTCATTTAAAAAAATGAAGAAATTTGATATTTATGAAGTTGAACTTTGAACACTCTTTATACACACCCTGTATAAAATGGAAAAATTTTCAACATAGATTCAAATACGTCTAACGTTGTTAAAAGCGACCAAACAGAAATCATTTTAATATCTTTAAGGGTATCTTCGTAAAAAAATAATTTATAAGGGTTTGCAACGGTCAAATTTTTTACAAAAAAATTAAAACTCAAAAAGTATGCATTTTTCGAAAAAAGTTTTTATAAAAAAGTATATTAAAATTTTTCGTAGATTTCAAAAATGTATTGATATACAGGGTGTTCTATGTAAAATAACAAAGTTACCATCTTTGAAAATATTTTAGTTAAAGTAAGTATTTTATTTAAAGTATAAGTATTTTGCCATATAAACAGATAGTTCCAACTCGTAATTGGACATCCTGTATAAAAGGAGTTATAATAATTAATCAAAGGATATATGTAATTCTGAAATTATTGGAGCCAGCTCTAATAGATAGATCGTTTAGTTGGCGCCGCCAAGCTTGCGATCAAAATTACACCCCATACAAACATAAAAAAGCCTTAGGGATAATAAAATGTTCTTGTTTTCGAAAACTTTCACCTGATTATTTAAGAGTTGTTTATCTTTTACATACTTAATTTTACGACTCTCCTCGTAAAAGGAAACTTCCCATACACGATAACGTTAACTATTTTATTCGATAAAAAAAGAAAGATCAAGACTGTAGTGATCTATTTACTATTCAATACTTGAACTTCCCGTAAAAAAAGATCCCTTTCAAACCCTTTTTAATTCGACTTCAATAGTCCAGTCGGTATAGAAATCCTTTTAACTGTAAATCAACTTTTTCTCAAAAATGGTAGCCAGTGAAAATTGGGTAGCACTTTATAATATTATTACAAACATATTGATATCAATTTAGACATTAAAATGCTTGAGACTGTTCAAAATCCACCTCTACGAACAGCTACAGGCGATTAGAAGCATCCATAAGCTTTCACCTCAAAAATCTATATCTTTCTAAAATTTCTAGAAGTAAAAACACTAAACTGAATATAAATTTTGCTTTTTCATAAAAAATAATCAAACCCCGCTACCCTAAAACAAATACCAACCTCAATAAGTCAAAATAGAAACTACTACTACAACCTGATTGAAAAGTCGTTTTTAAAAGAAATCGAAAAGTGTACAGCCACCTCAATATTCTCATAAGTAGCTTGAAAATAACTTAAAGCCTTAATGATTGTTTAAATGTTTAAAATTATAACGGGGATCGATAAAAAAATAGATGAAATATATTGGAAGTCTTTGTTAAGTAGACTTTCAAGTCAGGACAGTACTTCGAATTGGTTAACCACCCACCGTATCGGCCAGACTTTTGTCTATGTAACCAAAAAGCTTTACTTGTAAGGGAGATATTTCGAACAGACGAAGACTTTATCGCCTAAACGTCTTTATTGAGAAGGGAGAAGGCAATTTTTATTTGAAAAGGGTTAATAAGGATACAAAATACTAAAAAGGAGACTTTCTCGAAAAATGAAAATGTTTTTTCAAAAAACTTTTACATCTTTAATATTAATCATTATATTTGTATACGTTTATTTGTCATGTTCGGTGAATTTCGGTAAATTTTCGGTGGATTAAAAGCTTATTCATGAGTAATGGTTTACCCAGGATGTGCAGAAGTACCTGGTCTAGGTGACATTGCTCCAAAATTATTGCTTAGCAGAGTTCAAACGCAGTGGTCGGCCAAATGAGATGACGACTCGAAAACTGTTGAAGAAAATCCACAAAAAGGTACTAGATGATGTAGACTGAAAGAAAGACATCGTAGACATTTCAAAAAGTGCTGTACATCGCATATTAACTGGAAATTTGGATATGAGAAAGCTGGACGCAAGATGGGTGCCGCATTTGCTCACAATGGAACAAAAACAGCGTCGTGAAGATGTTGGATCTATCACTTCACACCCAAAACAAAAGATCAATCAAAACAATGGACTGAAGAGGGAGAACCTGGTTCCAAAAAAGGCAAAGACCGTTCAATTTGCAGGGAAGATCATAATTTTCATTGATTATTTTGAAAAAAGGAAACACTATTAATGGCGAGTATTATGTAATGTGTCAGCGAAAAAATCAAGCAAAAACGACAACATTTGGCTAAAAACAAAGTGTTGTTTCATCAAGACAATACAACAGCTCACAAATGCCTTGTTGCAATGGGCAAAATTAAAGATTTGAACTTTGATTTGCTACTTCATCCACCTTATTCGCCAGATTTAACTTCCTCGGACTATTTTCTGTTTCCATACTTGAATAAAAAGCTTGGTGGTAGACTAGGGACAGGAGAACGTTTTTCATCAGGGAGAGTCTTATAAGTTGAATTATACTATTGGACAAGAGAGAAAGAGCATCAGTTTACCATTCTCTATCTTTCACTATTCGCCATTGAAATAAAAAATAATTTTTCTTTACCTTTTCCAATTAGGAATGTATATCCAATCAGAATCAAGTAGAGAGAGATAGAGATTGTTTTGCCGATGTTCTTTATCTTTCTATCTCTATCTTGTTTATGATATAAACAATCACTTTCACATCATTCGACGTCATGATACAGATTGGTACAACAATGTTGTTTCTGTCTCTGTCAAGAGTTCGATTTCCCATACCTTTCTCTGTCCATCTTTAATATCAACTCTGTGGAAATATATGAACAGAAAATATGTTTTTATATATTAATGATTATTAAAAAAAAATTTGGTAATTTTATACTTTCGCAGTCCCCTCGTTTTTTGGCTATAGAAAATCGGAAAATCATCCGATTTCGATGAATTTTTTTTTAAATCTTCGTTTTTATGGCGGATTTACGAAAATAATTATGGGAATATAAAAAAATGGTTTCAGGGCTCTAAATGTTCAGGAAAATGCACTCATTTACGTATAATTGTTGATAACTTGTTTTCAAATAATCAAATGAAGTTGTTATATTTTTTTTCATGATCTACACAACAAAACGAACAAATTGAAAAAAAAAATATACAAAAATGTTGATTTATTATGTTTTTACAATTAAAAATAATAAAAATTTATCTTAAAATTGACTTTTTCTCCCATATAATCGTTTTTATATATGAATAAAAAAATTCTCAAAATCACTTATTGTAATCAAGTGTACAATATCAAAAGTTAACTTTGAAAAGCAAATCAAATGTGAACAATTTTTAACACAGCCCCCTCTAATCTAACCTAACTTAACCTAACCTAACCTGACCTAACCTAATTGAACCAATATAAGTTTTCATTTGGTTTTATTCCCATAATTTTTTTCGTAAATCCGCCGTGAAAACGAAGATTCAAAACAAAAATTCATCGAAATCGGTTGATTATTCGATTTTCTATAGTCAAAAAACGAGGGGACCGCGAAAATATAAAATTACAAACAATTAAATTTGTAAAGTACAAGTAAACAATATTTGATCTTCCTTTATTAAGCATATTATAATTTAAAAAATCTTATATTCAAATGAGATCGTGCCATCAGTATATTTGCATGAATCACTCATTAACTTGAATAATAGTGAGAATGGGAAAAAGGCTCGGTTAACTGGATTACGTAGTCCAAACCATGTGACACATCCTCTTTGATGTTCTCTTGTTTAAGCTGTACGAGATGCACATAGAGAGAGCTTGATTTTAATTTCAATCATTTTATGCTAATCCGATGAAAAATACGAAAGAATTTTTTGTATGCAGACAGATTTTTTTTAGTCCTATTTACCAGGATGGTATTTTTCAAACAACTACCGCCATCTCTATGTCAGCCCAATTACTTCTAGGACCATCTTCATACAAGACATCACTTTCAAATTACATAATTAATTATATTATATTAGAAGTCAGATTTTTTAAATTCCACTAAAATTTCGTCAATGATAGCTTTGGGAAACTTTGTCCTCGGTCAGAGTTTTGTTCATAAGGAAAATCATTGTTTCCAAGGTATTTGAACCATTTGAAACTAACCTAACTTAACCTAACCTAACCTCTGTCTTCTTTTTATTTTCTTCTTTTGATATATATCAAATTATGCGATAAATTTCGGCCAAATTCAATAGAAATTATAGTCCTTTCATTGTTATGAATTTATATGACATTTATATACGTTTTCGAAGCAATTAGGTTAAAGTAATTTCTAAATTTTCTTTTTAAAGTCAAAAACTACTTCTTTTTATATTGAAAATTCATAAAATTCAAGTTTGTTTTTGATATGGGTACCAAAAGCAACCATTTGATACGAAATCAGGCCTAGGTCCAGTGTTGCCACATAACTTGTAATTCCAAATAAACGAGCGATATCAAACAACTTTCGAAACCTTTACATGGTGTTTTGTTTTGGAATCATATTCGAAGTACCTTAATTTCTTACCTGCGCAGATGTTAGACTCAATATTTAATGCATCTTTTGTAGCATTGTATACATTTTGTTGCAGTGCTTCGTTACAGATAAAGCAACGCTCTTAGAAAATTTATCATCTAAGAAAACCATAAAATTTGGAAAAATATTTATTTTTATATATTTCTCTTTTATCTATATTCTACTGTGTAATAATAAACAAATTTATCTAATACGTACCAATAATATGTTGATAAAGCTTTCCAATCGAAGTTCAATATTTACTTACACAGAAAACGTTTTGAATTAATAAATTAGATACTTTTCGATACCCAAATTTTAAGAATTCATTCGTAAATGCTCAAACTGTGTAAATGGAAAACAAATTTGCTTCTCCTTTTACTCGCCCTACTGATAAAATATTTACTCAAGTTTACGTTTCCCTCTCTAATTGTTCAATACAGAAAACCTCGAAAAAATACGATCTTATCGTTGTCTAGAAGATTTTTAGGTAATTTCATTTGCTTTTTTGTCATTCAACCGCTAAAACTCAGTTATTATTATAAAAAAGTTATTTGCAAGTATCTTCCGTGTTTAACCATTATTATTTATACCCACCAATGATCCAGTTAAGTTCTTGGTCTCATATAGAAGCTTCTGGTTCGATCCACTTTATTATAATAGAGCTCGAACGATGACTCGAAAGTTGTTATGAAAAATGTTTCAAATTTGAGGATTAACACCAACCCGAATCCAAATTAAAATGGAGGCTCTTTCTTTTGACTTGTGCGCATTATTTTAAGACTGTCCAGAAACCATCAAATTGGCGAAAGAAATTGCTTAAGTGAACGGTGTCGAAAATCAAAAAAACTGCAACACAAACAAATCACCAAAAAAAGTGATGGCTACAATATTTTGGGATTGCGAGGGTAAAATTTCGATCGACTTTAAAGAATCAAATATAACCGTGAATGTTGCTAATAACTTTGAGATAGTAAGGCAATTTCATATATGTATAAAATTATCGATAAAAGGCTGTGCCTTGCTTCATGTCAATGCTCCAGTCAATACTGCTTTGCTTTCCAATGCTAATGTTCACGAATTTGGCTGCACAGAGATTAAGCACCCACCATATAGCACTGATCTGATAATTTCAAGTTTGTGCAATTTAGGGACTTCGAGATCTTTCATTTTTTCCATATTTTGTTTGTTTTTTCTTATTTAATTCGATTCATTTGTTAGTAGTTATGAACGTGCTGGCGATGACATTACTAAATATTCCATTGTCTTTTGTCTCTTCGTGCTCGATGTATTTTACTGGCAAACATATTTCTTCTTTGCCAATTTTTGCATTGAAATCGCCTCTATCTATTTGAGTATCTTTCTTTGGCATCGCTTCGAACGCTTCTTCAATTTCTTCTTCAATATGCTTATATTTTTTGTGCATTATGATTTCTAGATAACTCATTCACTTTGATATTACTTTAAATTTTTTAACTCCTCATGCTTTAGTCTGGAAATCAAGAAACCTGCCCCTAAAGCTATTGGTGCTCATCCTCAGGGTGTCCCACGACGAGTTAAAACTATCTGTATATGACAAAATATACTTATGGTAAAATCATGAAAATTTTACATAGAGCACCCTGTATATTAAGTATATTAATAAATTTTTGAAATCTGTATACAATTTTAGTATACTTTTGTCTAAAAACTTTTTTCGACAAATGCATACTTTTGGGAGTTATTAATTTTTTTGTAAAAAATTTTACCGTTGCAGACCCTTATAAATTATTTTTTTAAGAGGATACCCTTAAAGATATGAAAATGTTTTCTGTTCGATTGCTTTTAGCAAAGTCAGACGTATTTGAATCTATGTTAAAAATTTTTCTTTTTTATACAGGGTGTGTATAAAAAGTGCTCAAAGTTTAACTTCGTAAATATTAAATTTCTTCATTTTTTTAAATAGAACCACCCGGTTTTTTCAATTTTAATGCATTCAGGTATAAAAAATAATTCATGTATACTTTCCTATACCTAAACCTTACCGTTATCGAGATACTAAATGTTTTTTGTAAAGTTTTAGAGATGCAGGTGTGGTCTAAATTTTATTTTGACCCGTTGTTGATACAAGCACTAAGAAATAAAAAAGTATTTTTCTTTGTCTTGTGACGGTCTGTAAAAAAAATCAAATCAAATTGTATTTACTAATCCTATTCCAACCTTTAGTCGTTTCCGAGATATTTGAGGTTTTATTAATTAATATTCATGATATTTATGAAGTTAAATATGAACACTTTTTATACACACCCTGTATAAAATTAAAATTTTTCAACATAGACTCAAATACGTATGACCTTGCTAAAAGCAACCGAACAGAAATTATTTTCATATCTTTAAGGGTAGCCTCTTAAAAAAATAATTTATAAGGGTCTTTAATGCTCAAATTTTTTACATAAAAATTAATAACTTAAAAAATATGAATTTTTCGAAAAAAGTTTTTAGACAAAAGTAAACTAAAATTTTACGTAGATTTCAAAAATGTATTAATATACAGGGTGTTCTATGTAAAATAACAAAGTTACAGTCGACTTCCGGTTCTACCGGAAGTCGACCAAGTTTGAAAATATTTTAGTTAAAAAGATCATATCCGAAAACCCAAACGTAGAAATTTTCATGCTTTCACTATAAGTATTTTGCCATATACAGATAGTTTTGACTCGTCGTGGGACACCCTGTATATATATGAAGATATTTAGCCTGGTGAAGAGGTTGCTTGTGATTGGACATCTCAAAGGCAATCGGCATCTACTCCCTTTACTTCTCCTTTCATTATAAGCTTGTCTATATTATCATCATTAGAAATCTTCTTCTTTATTATCACCTTTTAATACTCGTTTTAACCATATGTCATCTGTCATTTTATCTATATATACCCCAATGATTTTTGTGCTTTAAATTTAATTACGTCAGTTTTTAAATAGAGATAAATAAGTGCAAACTTAAACAATATGCCCTTAGGAGTCTTGTCCACTTTGTATCTCTCGATGTTGCCTAAAACAAGTTTCAATTATGAGGTTATATTCTCTTTATAATTATATAACGAGTCGAGTGGTTGTGGTAAGGCTTTTACATTACATGTGTCATTACTATCCTTTGAATTACTGGAAAGCTCCAGTTCTAGAAATATTTAAATTGAATTTCTTCTACAGAATAATCTGTTCCGAACAGCCCTAATTGTTTTTTTAATAGAATACCGTTATTACGAATTGTAATTAAAAGATAAATTTCTAAAACTCACTTTAAAAATATTATATTTAATAATTTTCGATATTGAGGTTATGTTTTATCGTTGTTAACACAAACACTGACGAGTTTAATAAACAATTCAAGTTCGATAACTTTATTTACTTAAATTTCAATAAATCCTCATGACTCATAAGATGACATATTTAAAACTATCTAAACATAAAGTCTTGTAGCGGTTATACTGAAAAGTGAAAAGCCACATCGCTAGTGGTCTCTTCTACAAATACAAAAGGGTAGTTGAGATGGAAACTTGAGTTTTGGGGTCCTAACTATTCGTTATATATGACAAATTACAATGTAGCAACTGTTTCGAGTCGGTTTAACTTCTAGATAACTTCGGGTATGTTTAAATAGTACCTATCAGTCTTGTTTTTCAACACAGAACCAGTTGGCGACGACGTTTACATAATTCTAAAAGAGAATGATATAGTAAAATGTTAATAGATGTTTAGGGGATAAATATAAACGATGATGGCTATTGAAAATAGTGTTGTTAAATTAAGTATCGAAACAAACATTTCAAGAAACTTATCCACCTGAGTAATATGTGAATCGATTAGTATTAAAACAAGAATAGGGATTTAGTTGAAGTGACATACGTCAAGATTAAACTACGCATTTTTAACTGTCAGTTTAAACTGAACGTGTGTATCCGGCTTAATAATTTTACAGGTCTGATATGATGTTAATGAACAATAAAACGCATATAAATTGATGTGTCATGAATAAAAAATTTGACCTTTAATCGACACTTTTTTACATTTAGGTTAGTTGTATACGTCATGGTTTTAAAATGCGATTATGATACAAATTTTAATTGTTCACCAGCTAATTGTCTTTAATTGTACTGAATGTGTTCATTAATACGTAATATGATATTTATAAACGAAAATTAAATTGAATGAATGAAGTCGTTGAAATTTTGATTAAAAATTGTCTTTCATTAAAAAATATAACCCCTAAAAGAATGTTTATTTACTAAGTATCGTTTGTCTCCAATGCCCTTCAAAATTATAATAATTTTACTAAATATCTCCAGAAATATAGATTTTAGAGAAAAAATTCTTAAGCAAAAAATGCAGCTAATAAAAAGTTTTACAAAAAAAGTTTTATACATTTTTTACATAAACCTATTCCTTTGGCTGTTATGATCCAAAATAACTCTGAAAGAGTAAAATTGGTTAACCTAACCTAACTTAATCTCCTTCAATCGTCCTGTAACCGGCGGCAAAATTGTCATAAAGAGGACTGAGGGACCTTTTAGAGATTATCTTTTATAATCAAGGACAAACTTTTTTCAAAAATTTCAACAAAATCAGTGTTTCGTCTTCAACTACACCCTTTAAATTTGAGAATAAGATTTATCAACAAAACACAACTGTTGCAAGGAAACATTTACGAAAGGAAGTGTCAATTAAAAGATAAAAAATACGCTATTTGCACGCGACTTCCGATCCTTCACGAGAATAGAAAATGTACCAAAAAGGTATCTACGAAAAAGATGAAACTTATTTCCAAATAAGCTTTCCCGTTATAGCTTCAACGTTGTATAGTAAAGGAAAAAGATTGATCATCATCATTTTTTTATCATACCTCGTAGCTTTACAATATCTAAGTTCCAAAATTTTTTCTATAATTTTAGTATAATACTTTCTATATAATAATAAATATACAGTAATGATATGAGTTAAAATTATTGAACCATATTATTAACTTTAATTATAAAAGTATTTCCTACACGTAGAACGGTTATTTTAAAATCTGCTATTAATTTTAGTCAATTTATACAATGACTATTCGTGTACCAAAATTAATTCTATGATTCCAAATTGATAAGTCACGACAAAACCACACAAGAATGAAAATAAGGTTAGATTTCTCACATGACCTACTTGGAGGAATTACGTTTCGTATTAATTATATTTTGTAAAGTACAAATGCACTTTTCTGAGTATATTCATCATTTTCTTTATTATAAACATTTATAGTAACTCTTAATTTCCATAATCAATAATTAACTGACGAACGAATTTTATGCAACACGTTTCACTTCTTACATGACCCATTTACAGAAACAACGTTTTGTATTAATTGAATTTTCTATATTATTATTGCACTTTGCTGAGCAGTCTTATCATTTTTTTTTTGTTATAAACATCCTTAATAATAAAAAGTAACCCTTTTATTGTGAAAATATGGTATTACTGACGCACGTATTTTATGCAACACATATTACAATAGCGACGTCAAAATTTTGTCGACAACGCATGTATTCTCGAAATAGAAACAATCTCAATGAGTGAATCATGCAGTAGTTTGCAAATTAATCTTTATTATTCACACTTATAGTGATTAGAGCAATTCACAATTGATTCAAAGCATCACAAAATATCGGTATCTACACACATACACACACGTGTTAAATTTTCATTTAATTTACAAAACACTTAAAGCAAATTAAAACACATGGTTGAAATAAAGCTGCCTTTACAACTAGTAACCACACTAAAGTGTGTGCCGTCTGCATGAATAAACATAACGAGCCTTTTGTTTTTGTTTACGTACGGCTTTTGGATTGTTGGTGATATTTAACGGCTTCTGCACTTACATAGGTCACTTGTTTATATAAAGTTAGTGTAGTTTTATTTTTTAATTGCTTGGGCGCCAGATGCGAATCGAAAATTGAGAATTAAGCGGCTTTATAAACAAAAATATTACCTACAACATACATAATGGACTACGATTGCTGGAGGCTTTGTTATGAACGTACGTCGTAAATTATTTCATAGATGTATAGAAGCGAAGTTGCCAAATGTATATATATGTTTTAGTAAATAACGAAATTAGTAGTTTCTGGTTAATAGATATTTCGGGAGATTATCCAGGACCGGGTTCTAGATTATTACGATCTGATTGTGAAAAGAATCGTATTTTTCCAATATAAAAAATAAAGAAGGAAGAACAGAATTGAAAATCCTCAACTCGAAGATGCATTGGCTTGGGTGTGGAGTGTTTTTTGTCAGTAAAGATTGGTCGGAAACATTTGAAAAGAAAAACGAAATACGTCAACTCAAAATAACTGTCGAGAAGTTGTTATACAACTAATACGTCGTAAAATCATTCCAAAACGAATTCATAGATATTGTAAGACGAAAGATTTATCCGTACAGCAAATTTATAGTACAAATGAGTCTGGTTTGTATCGGGGAACAGTTCCACACGAAACGCTGATATAAAATGATCTTGGAGTCCCTTTAAACATCGAAGAATATACAGACGATGACTTTGAACCTGAAGGTGATATTCCTTTGGTTTTTTTTTCGTCGATAGAGGTTTCTCTGAGGCTGGAATTAATGACAAGTATGTAAGGACTAAAGTGAAGAAATGTCTCACGTAAAACCAGTAAGAAGCGTTTCCAATTCAAGCGCGGTGTCTGCCTTGAATACATGTCATGTATGGGCTGACGAAGTGGTTATATCTTTGCCAGAAAAACTGCTTTCGCGTAAATTACGAAACAAAGTGTTTTTTTCTTTAAAAAATTACAATAAATGTGAAGTTTGCAGATGAATATACATTTCTAATTTCACTATACAATCTGTTTTATTTGACAAAATATTTTTCGAAGAGGCCCGGCTGTTTATCGAAGATGATATTGCACTAAGTATCATGAATTTTTCGTATATAAAAGCGTCGTTTGTCGCTACCTTAAGATCAAAGTGTGTTTGGGTAGATGTGACAAAGCGTTTCAAGCAATAACGAAAATCTCTGCTACTACAAACAATATGGGAGATACTCTCTTCGAAGAGAAACGTGTTACAAGTGATTACATAAACTGAATAGACACCAGAGGAAGTTTAAATTTCTAGAAATTGTTTTGTACCTTTGCAGAGTTGTATCAGCGCATTTCTAGAGACCTACGAATTTTATCAAAAGAAATTGTGATGTAACTAATATGATAAATGAAAAAAAAAAAAAATGTGTTAGAATGCATATACATAATTTATTTAATAATAAATATATGATTCAAGAAATATCTATTATATTTTGGTTCAAATTATTTCGAATTAGTGACCTTAAAGCAGAAAAAAATTGTTGTACAAAGAATATTTAATAGAACATACTTTTCGTGGTCGATTCAGCTTTTTCATGGTAAATTTCTAGTCTGGTTGTCATCAGCGAAGACAGACACAGCTGTACTCAAACCTAAACCCTCATTGCCGAAAGGACTGTACTGCCGAAGACCCGTCAATTCGATGTTTTGCCTATTCAAAAACGTTTTGGTTTGGACTCATGTGTCTCAAAGCTCGCATTTTCGTGTTGGAGAATGATTCGTCTTTTGAAATTGGTTTCCTTGATTCTAGATTAAGAAATGACCGAAAAAACAGGCCACTTTTGTTGTATTTGGTAGTCAGTTATCCTTTTATTTAAGTAATCAAGAAAGTCCTGAAGTCCCCACAACACTGTAGTCATAATCGCATTTACAAACTTTCTTACTAAAGGTAGTCACACACTTATCGTCATCGGACCGAGCGTTCGCAACGAACTCATCGGAAAGAGCATAAGCTGAACAGAAAGCCCTCAATTTAGGTTCGTCAAATCAATCAGAAGAGACAGGAGTATGGAAAATATCACACATTAATCCCTGATGTGATTGTTGATGGCTCCATTTTTTCTAAAACTATGCTATTGTCAAGTTTTTTGAACTGTTGGAGTTATAATAAATAGTATATAGATAGATGAGACGCGGTCCAACCCGTGCTAAACGTGGGAGTGAATATTTTAACTACAATCAGCTCCGTACGGAGAGAAAGAAGGACCTTCTCGGATTCTTGTCGGCATTACGGGAAAAACCGATCCGTCCGATGCTTGCGTGTGTTCCGTCCGATCACGACAAGTGTGTGACTACCTTAACATAGACGTTTACGAAGTTTCAGCAACGAAGTCCCTTCTAATTCGCTCCTAAGATGTACAAAATAAATCTATATATTCAACAACGTTTTGATAATTGATTCAGTGATGTTCTTCCTTGAAATGCGAACCCGTTGGCGATGGTCCTAGCTCTTCAAAAAGTATTAGGTAGTCATATTTCAGTACAGTAATTCTTGTCTCATCTTTGAAACGCATCCATCGATATAACTTTCTATTGTTTCCAAAGTTATTGTCATAAAATAATTATTTTATTCTTGAATAACTCATTTTAAGAAATTTTATCGATACTAATCGATATTTAAGCTTGTTTCGGGTATTCCCCTAAAACCTGTATCAGTATTAAGAGGTTATAGATAGATAAAAGATAGAAAAAACGACGAAATACTTAGAAATATATGAATTTAATTAATTAGAATCAAAAATAATTATTCACGGATGGATGATGACATATTTTCAAGATCTTTTCATCTTCTACGTCCAGGTGATCCAATTATAATTGAATAGAAGAAGATAGACAGTTCTGGTCGTGGATTTTCCATTGAAACCCTTATTTTAGTAACACGTTTTTGTCACTGAAAAGTCGTAGCTGTTTATTTTCTTTATATTTATGAGTTTCCCCTAAGTCCATTACTGGTATGATTTGAATAAAATTTCCGCATTAGATGTTGTACAATTTGGCGTCTGACGTATTTTTCCTTTTCTCGTCCTCTATAATTAGAACGATGTTCAAACTTCCTACATTTTCCTTCAAGATCTTATAATAAGTTTCATGCTTTCAAATTATTACACAACAAAGTTGAAACGAATAGACGATGGAATGTATGCTGGGTTTCGAAAAATTTATATTTATTTATTGTAACGATTCTTTTTATATAAAAAAAAACAAGTTTAAATGCTCTAGTTTGAGTTAGTTTTGGTCAAACCATGTGAATCTCGGCTTGAAACTTTCTAAAAATAACAAGATTCGCCTTAGAAGTTAAACTACTTTCCGGGCGAAATAATATTACTAAAACGTTTGCAGATAAAACATTGTTTGAATTGTAGGTTCTGTTTTGAGTATATCGCCTTTTACAACAAGAAAATTCACTTTACAAAGATTACCAAAAAGCTCTTTATACTATTAGATATTTTTTTCATTATAGTGTTTCTAAATTCGTGCTACAACATTTAGACGATTTTGTTTTTTAGAGTCTAAATGCTAATGTAGAAAATATCCCGTTTTATACAATCTTAAAAAATATATTAAAGGTCGAACGTTGTTTTCTTAAAATCAGTTCATCTATAAGATACTCGATCTCAATTTATCGAAAGAAATATCGAAACTGTCAGCTTCAATTTGAAACAACAAATTTAGTAGTACGTTTGATATTGGCGCAGTTAATAGGATACGACGTGAAAAAGTCGATAAACCGAGATTTGTAGAAAGCTATACACCCAACGAATAATTGTAGTAATTTAAATTTGGTATTATATTATTATTAAACAGTACTATACTTATAAAATGTCATAGAATAGGTATTATCATTGATATTGACATATTTAGACAGATGGAGAAGCTATAACAACCATAATTGTCATAAGTATCGCTCTAACATTTTGAGCTCGGTTCCCAAGAATACATCGACGATGCTCGACTCGAAACAGAGGAATTCGACTCAAAATCGATCCATTTTTGACCAGAAACTTAGAGCAAAGAAGAAAGATCGCTGATCTGACTCTGTTTTACCGATACCACATGGTAGATACTTTTCCAAGCTCTACAATACGATTCGACGTAGAACTGTAGTCGCAAGATCTTTTCGGCAAGCTGATGAATACCGATTCCGCCTACAGATGGCAGAACATCAAGTTATAGTCTGTGGAATCAGCAAGCCACGTCTTTCTCGAACTCTACAATACACAGAAGTTTAAGATTAGTAACCACGAGCGTCTCCAGATTTAAAAACCATAATTGTGGAAGACGACATGGAGAAGAGTTTTAAGTACAACGAATATTCAGCGCTACGTCTACAAGGCCTGTTTTATTACGTCGTTTCTTCAACTTCCTTGTAGTCGCAATTTTCGAAATTATTTATCAGATAAAAGAGAAATAAAGCTCGGCAGTTTCTTATCATCAATATTCTCCATTTATAATATAATATAAAATAAAATGTTTAGTACTAACCGCAACCCTAAAAAGGTCAGGATAATCAGAATCCTTCGGGTTGTAATCTCCGGCCCTTTCATATTCTCCTTTTCTTATTGAAAGAGGGCGCCGCATTAGCGTCCTAATTAGACGTTAGGAAAGCGTCAGATTCATTAGAAGATTGGTATTTAATTGGAATGGAAATAATTCGAGGTCGAAAAAGAAGATACGAAAAACTTTCTCAGGGGATTCCTAGAATTGATCAAATGGATATGAGAAAAGGTAGAAACAAATTACCAATCAA
Source organism: Diorhabda carinulata (assembly GCF_026250575.1). Lineage (NCBI taxonomy): Eukaryota > Metazoa > Arthropoda > Insecta > Coleoptera > Chrysomelidae > Diorhabda > Diorhabda carinulata. The sequence continues at coordinate 3,236,725 of NC_079469.1, forward strand.
GATATCGAGTTGATTATATTTTTTATCGTTTGGTTTTTTGAAAGGAAATAAAGACGATTTAACAAAAAAAAACATACAAAAAGGTCTAAGAAGTGAAAATGGATGGAAGTGGATGGAAACTTAATCTAAATCTTATTTTGAGAGTATTTATTGCGTAAATTTTATTTAGCGGCTAGCACATTGAGATGAGATGACATTGTTTCCCCGTATTGACACTAAAACGTTTCTTGGCTCCTTTGACGGATTCCAGGGAGATGTCATGGTGAATTACTTAATTAGGGACATGATAGATGGAGACTATTACACGTAGCACTTAGTTTGATGCCTAGTCGCTTACGCTTTGTAAATTTATGTTTTCTCCAGGTTCGACGTTTATTTAGGGATAAATATTACGTGATTTTTAGTATTGATACGCAATGTTTTCATCCGCCATTTTAGTTTTCTTAGGCTAACCAAGTAGGTAAATCTGCTGAAGAAGACACTCCCTTTTTGTACGTCAGAATGTTGTCATTTATATAATCATATTTCTAATTTGATAATACATTTGAATGATTTTATATTTTTGTTTCAAACATACCGCTAAAACGTTTATTATCAATATGGCCATGCAGTGACGTCAGTATATAGTAACCTCAGTTAACGGTATACTACAGTATTAATTTTTGTGTTATAAAATGACTTTCAAAACATATATATTCCCTTGAGAATACTAGAAAAACTATTTATTCTCGTGCCTACATCAATCATAGGAAAGAAAAAAGTGGTTAGAATTAGAATAGAGATCCAGGGACCTTAATTTTGGTCTTCTTTTGAGTTTTTTACAAAAAACCTAGAAATAAGACGATTTATTGCGAAATACATATAAAAAAGGTAGTACATAGTTTTAATGAGATATTACGTATTAATGGTTGCCTACCTAATAGGTTTAATCATCTGTTAATCAAACTCAAGTATTTTGAAATTAATAATTTGTTATTACTAGATTTGTTTGATCTCAATAATTTCAACTCGAAATACGTTTTTTGAGTAATATAAAGTCTTAATAAAGTTTTGGATTGAAATTTTTCCTTATTTTATATTTTTGCTGGTAATGATTGCATTTTCGTCATTTCGAACTTTTCGCTATAACTTTTAATTGACTTTAAGAGAAAACGTAATGAGATTCAAATGCAAGTTCCTTATTTTCGTAAGCTTTCAAATTAGTTCAAAATTATATATTATTTCGATTATTCATTTAATTTACTTTCAATTATATAAAAAGGTTTTACCAATAAAAGTTTAACGTATGTTCCAAGAGTTTAGGCACAAAATATTCTATCATATATTTTTGTAAAAAGAATCTTTAATAAAACTTGTCCTATTTGCCATAAATAAGTGCTTAGTAACTAAAAAAGTTGATAAACTAAATGGAGGGGCTCCTTTTTCTCAATTAGGCGTTTCCAGAATAACGGGGGAAAAATACAACAAAATAATTACCCCAATGATTACCCCTAAGGATGTTTTGAGTAAGAAACCTATGGGGATCAGCGTCAACGTTCACGCTGCCATAGCGCATTAGTTAAATTCAAAATACAAGCGGAATAAAACTATTCAGATGATACGGAAGGACATAATTCTCTTAAGACCATCTGAAGGGTGCACAGAACGTACGTATTGGAAGAAAAATGAGACTAAAATGATTGTTAGCTTGGCTACTACTTGGATGGATACAAATAAGCCGAGATGGCTGGAAGGCTTATAGGCTGAAACTTAATATTAGATCCACACTATTTTTAGCTAGGCCTAATCTTCAAAAGACACGTGTATAAATTTGTAAGAAAGAAATGATTGCATTTGAAGAAGAAGAATGTGCTATTTCCTCACCACAATACACTTTGAGGTAAAACAAGAAAACGATGTCAATAAGGAAAGAATTAGATTCAAAATTCTTACAAATTTGTCTAAAAACTTATCTTATATATTAAAAAAATTGATGATTTCCATTCCGAGTCCGTTCAGGCGTTCTACCCAATCGATTTGCTTAATTTTTTTTTTCAATGAAATTTTCACCATTCTCAAGTTATACTCAAATGCGATTTCCCCCTGTACATTACTCATGGGAGTTTTTCACATACACACGTTCTATCCTCAATATCTCAGGTTCTATTTAAGATAGAGACTTCGTTTTGGTTTAAGAACACTCGCTGAAACACCTTCTTTCTTTTGAGTTTTTGAACACTTGAATCGGTTGAGTTGGAGAGGAGCTAGGCGCGGACATTCAATGTGGAGTTATGGATTTTTGTAGGTTTTTGGCAATTTTTCTACATTCAAAGATCTATATATCAGGTTCTAATATACCTACAGAGTTCGTTTTAGTTTAAGAACACTCGCTGAAACACCCTCTTTCTTTTGAGTTTTTGAACATCTAAATCGGTTGAGTTGGAGAGGAGCTAGGCGCGGACATTCAATTTGGAGTTATGGATTTTTGTAGGTGTTTTTGGCAATTTTTCTACATTCAAAGATCGATATCTCAGGTTCTAATATAGTTACAGAGTTCGTTTTGGTTTAAGAACACTCGCTGAAACACCCTCTTTCTTTTGAGTTTTTGAACATCTAAATCGATTGAGTTGGAGAGGAGCTAGGCGCGGACATTCAATGTGGAGTTATGGATTTTTGTAGGTGTTTTTGGCAATTTTTCTACATTCAAAGATCGATATCTCAGGTTCTAACATAGTTACAGAGTTCGTTTTGGTTTAAGAACACTCGCTGAAACACCCTCTTTCTTTTGAGTTTTTGAACACTTGAATCGGTTGAGTTGGAGAGGAGCTAGGCGCGGACATTCAATGTGGAGTTATGGATTTTTGTAGGTTTTTGGCAATTTTTCTACATTCAAAGATCTATATATCAGGTTCTAATATACCTACAGAGTTCGTTTTAGTTTAAGAACACTCGCTGAAACACCCTCTTTCTTTTGAGTTTTTGAACATCTAAATCGGTTGAGTTGGAGAGGAGCTAGGCGCGGACATTCAATTTGGAGTTATGGATTTTTGTAGGTGTTTTTGGCAATTTTTCTACATTCAAAGATCGATATCTCAGGTTCTAATATAGTTACAGAGTTCGTTTTGGTTTAAGAACACTCGCTGAAACACCCTCTTTCTTTTGAGTTTTTGAACATCTAAATCGGTTGAGTTGGAGAGGAGCTAGGCGCGGACATTCAATGTGGAGTTATGGATTTTTGTAGGTGTTTTTGGCAATTTTTCTACATTCAAAGATCTATATCTCAGGTTCTAATATAGCTACAGAGTTCGTTTTGGTTTAAGAACACTCGCTGAAACACCTTCTTTCTTTTGAGTTTTTGAACATCTAAATCGGTTGAGTTGGAGAGGAGCTAGGCGCGGACATTCAATGTGGAGTTATGGATTTTTGTAGGTGTTTTTGGCAATTTTTCTACATTCAAAGATCGATATCTCAGGTTCTAATATAGTTACAGAGTTCGTTTTGGTTTAAGAACACTCGCTGAAACACCCTCTTTCTTTTGAGTTTTTGAACATCTAAATCGATTGAGTTGGAGAGGAGCTAGGCGCGGACATTCAATGTGGAGTTATGGATTTTTGTAGGTGTTTTTGGCAATTTTTCTACATTCAAAGATCGATATCTCAGGTTCTAACATAGTTACAGAGTTCGTTTTGGTTTAAGAACACTCGCTGAAACACCCTCTTTCTTTTGAGTTTTTGAACACTTGAATCGGTTGAGTTGGAGAGGAGCTAGGCGCGGACATTCAATGTGGAGTTATGGATTTTTGTAGGTTTTTGGCAATTTTTCTACATTCAAAGATCTATATATCAGGTTCTAATATACCTACAGAGTTCGTTTTAGTTTAAGAACACTCGCTGAAACACCCTCTTTCTTTTGAGTTTTTGAACATCTAAATCGGTTGAGTTGGAGAGGAGCTAGGCGCGGACATTCAATGTGGAGTTATGGATTTTTGTAGGTGTTTTTGGCAATTTTTCTACATTCAAAGATCGATATCTCAGGTTCAAACATAGTTACAGAGTTCGTTTTGGTTTAAGAACACTCGCTGAAACACCCTCTTTCTTTTGAGTTTTCGAACATCTAAATCGGTTGAGTTGGAGAGGAGCTAGGCGCGGACATTCAATTTGGAGTTATGGATTTTTGTAGGTGTTTTTGGCAATTTTTCTACATTCAAAGATCGATATCTCAGGTTCTAATATAGTTACAGAGTTCGTTTTGGTTTAAGAACACTCGCTGAAACACCCTCTTTCTTTTGAGTTTTTGAACATCTAAATCGGTTGAGTTGGAGAGGAGCTAGGCGCGGACATTCAATGTGGAGTTATGGATTTTTGTAGGTGTTTTTGGCAATTTTTCTACATTCAAAGATCTATATCTCAGGTTCTAATATAGCTGCAGAGCTCGTTTTGGTTTAAGAACATTCGCTGAAACACCCTCTTTCTTTTGAGTTTTCGAACATCTAAATTGGTTGAGTTGGAGAGGAGCTAGGCGCGGACATTCAATGTGGAGTTATGGATTTTTGTAGGTGTTTTTGGCAATTTTTCTACATTCAAAGATCTATATCTCAGGTTCTAATATACCTACAGAGTTCGTTCTTTTCTATTATAATGATTTCTGATACTTCTGATACTGATATAGTTCATGGCTATCCAATAATAGATGAATCCACTCGCTATCTTTCGTAGTATCCACATAATTAAATTAAAACCGTTAAATGGCGTGCAGCTGTGTATCCAACATATCTAATGAAGTTCAAGTTCAATATCTACAGGTTGCTACTCACAAACACCCTCTCAAACTTGCTTCTTACATAAAAAAAATGATAGAAAGATTCAACAACCATAATTGTCATAATAGGAAGACGGAATGGAGAAAATGGTCGAAAGAAGAGGTTTAAGTACAACGAATATTGACGAATATATTTATAAACTTATTTTCTGTTAAAATCAACTTATTTTTCGAGAAAAATCTGAAATATAGTTTATGGTTATCCAATAATAGATGAATCCACGCGTTATCTTGTATAGTTTCCACTGAATTAAATTAAAACCGTTAGATGGAGTGCAGCTGTGTATCCATCATATATGGTACAGTACAAAACGGAGTAATTCTTCTTATATAACACACATAAACCCGAGATTAGATTCTTGTCTCGTTTTACAGCTCCCGATAGAGTGCTAAATATTTGTGGGAGGTTAATTTCGTTAGGTACATATATACAATTTCAAATCCGTTTAGGGGAAACCCCAAAACCTCGGGTTAACTCTATTATGATGAAGCTTATGGAATATTAATTCTAGTTGATACGAATTTAACTTCTATTATCTCTAAAAACAGAAATAGTAGATTTGACAACAGTGGATTCATTGGTCCACATTAAATTAAATTTTATTGAATCTTTTAAAATTCCATCCGAGATTCTGTATAATATTATGATCCGAATCGCTCAATCAGATCAGAAAAAAAATCGAGCTTCCTCCGACATCGTTATTTTCCGACGGAAAGTAAATATCTGAGCTGGTTAAATTTCCAATAGAGAAATAGATATAGCCTCAAATTGAATTGAGGCGCTATTCTTATTTATCTGCTTTTTTTTTCTACTTTTTTTCGTCGGATATCCAGTTGAGCTCCTTTGATTTATTCGATTGCCTTTTGCTAAATTGTCCATAAAATATGGCGAGTATGAACGGAGTTGTCTCGATAGAGATGGCTCTATCTATTTGATTTTATTTTCGCGAACAATGGGGATTCGTCTCAGAAAATACAATACTCAAAATTGACGACCGTTACGACTGCTATTTTCCATAGCTTACCATCACCACAACGTACAAGTAAATAAAAAATGTTTTTTCATGTTAATAACTATCTACTTTCGCAAGAGCAGGATTTTTAATACCTTGGTTTGTATTTAGATAGATTTTCCACGTGGAAAAACTCATATTTTCCAAATTTAACTAACTTGAGAGCAAATTAAGGCGTCTGTATTATCTGATTTGTCGTAAATGCAAACTATCACCAAACAACAAAGTGCTGCTTCACAAAACCATACTAAAACATGTATAAAGCACTGCCAGCAGCTTCAATAAGGACTTGATTCGATGCTCCTTGGTATATTTTCTCAACAACATAATACTGTACAAAATTCCTTAAGAATTCATCGACGATACCATCCATTGTTGTTTGTTTGCTGCCAGCAGGTTTAACAAGGTCTTAAGATCCATTTTCGATGCTCCAAGAATTAATTTTGACAGTTTCTTTAAAATATTTGATAGTGCTTATTACTTTATTATCTTGGCGACATCTTCACCTATTATTTGCTTCAAATCATTTTTCCTTGGGAATATTCTGTAAGTCATTTGCTGCATAAAGTCTCAATGGCAAACAGAAAACACTTATCAATCCCAAATGAAGCTGCATCTTTCTAAATTTCTTAAGTTGTAGCTATTTTCATAAAAAAATCTGATAAGATTGAAATCAGTCTTCTTGATTGGTTTTGAATATGGTTATGATCTAGTTTACTTTGCTTTGAAAGGTATTATTCATTTGAAATGTTTTTCTGTTCCTATATCTATATTTAACTGTCACTTTCGTTAGCTCAGTTTTCTCCAAAGTTAATCTAATGATTGTTTTTTCACATAATACCATGGAGGAAAGTTCCAAGAGCTAAATCTTGGCCCAACTATGTAGAACTCTGGGCCAAGCTTGTAAGCCAGGCTTGGCCCAGTCTTGGTAAAACTCTGGAGTGATAACGATGGGCCAAGCTTGGTCGCCAAGACTGGGCCAAGCAATGAATGGCCAAGGCTGGGCACCTGACCCACGCATGGGCCAATACAGGTACGTCGGAGCTAGGTTTCCCAGGACTGGCCCAGGCTTGGCCCCTTTGTTTAATTTAATTTGGAATTTACTCCATTATATTTGTGATAATTTCAACCATCTACAGTTTCATAGAGATTTTTTCTTTCAAAACTTCTCCTTTGGTATTATTTTGTGGAGTATTTGCTGCATTGAATTTTTCAGATTTTAGTACTTAGAAATCACAAATATAATTGATTTTTCATAAACTTTTTTAGTATTTATATCTAAAAATATGCCAGAAGAAGTTGAATTTAATTGAAACCAGTTTTCTTAGAAGTTTTGAATATCGATACAATCTGGTTCTCTTAAATAAAACGTTTTGGGTTAAGAGTGTTTGGTAGAGGAAGGTTTTGATTATTATAGTCAAAGACCACAAAGTCATTTTCGAAAAGAAATTTAACTTCTAGCTGTTGTTTTCTCTGGTAAATGTACAACCATGATATTTGTTAGAATATTATCTGTAGAAATTGTTTCAATGGAAGATCTACAACGTTCTTATTCATAAAATTGTGAACATTTTAGCTTACGACAATTTTATTTTGTTCTATTCAAATATTTAAAAGTAGAAGTAAAATTTTCATGGTGTTTTCCTATTTAGTGGAATGCATTGTGAAAATTCTCATTTTTTCTTATATGAAACTGGGTAAAAATGTAAATTGGAACTCTTAGAACGTTATCCATCTCTAACTTTCGAGTTCTTTTCGCCGCGGGACTAAACCGTCCATTTCGATTCAGTAATTTTCATAAGTATGACCTATTTGTTACTGTGGAAAAACAAAAGAATAAGGGAATCGTCCGGTCGTGGAAGATTCATCGTGAAATACGAAGTTCATGAAAATATATAAAAGAGAAGGGCGGGAGCTCGGTTAGCCCGTGAGGGTTTTTGTGTTGAAAAGAACGCTAATTGTATGATAAATGATTGTATTTGCCGAAGAAAATCGATATTCAGATACCTTTTTTGTATTAATTATGGTATAAAAGGATGGAAAGGATGTAATAAATTCTAAAAATTTATTAATCCCAAAGCAAAAAAAGCACTTCCTTGTGAAATTGTATTGTATAATTATCACCCGCCGTTGATAGTGTTTTTCTTTTTCAAGATAATGAAAATTATCCCACGCGCATCCCAAAAAACCAACGCCATGAACTTGCCAGCAGATGGAACGGTCTTCGCCTTCTTTGGAGATGGTCCTCCTTTTTCATCCCATTGTTTTGATTGTTCTTTTAGTTCTAGTGTGAAAGGATGGATCCACGTTCTATCCATGGTTATGAAACGTCTTTATTTCTGTGAAATACTGCCAACCACTCGATAAAAACATCTTCACGACGAAGTTTTTGTTCTATTCTGAGCAAACGCAGCACCCATCTTGCCCACAGTTTTCTCATGTCCAAGTTTTCAGTTAATAAACGACGAATCGCATGTTTTAAAATGCCTAATTCATTTGCTAGCTCGCGCACTTTCAGTCTAAATCATCTAGTACCTCTTTATGGATTTTCTTCAACATTTATGGAGTCGTCACCTCATTTGGTCGACCACAGTGATGCTGGTCTTCGCAGGTGGTACGTCCTCGTTTAAATCCGGCCACCCAGTATTTCACTCTTGATAACGAATGAAGAGTTTTACCAAGAGTAGAAGCTAGCTCAGCAATATTGGTTGGGCTAAACGTTTACTATTGATGGCTGCCAATTTATACCAAACTACGTGGCGTCTTAAAACTTGAAACATATGATGTATAGACTGTGTACTTTCTAATAACAAAAGAAATTGCTTCACAGATCGGCATTTTCAAGAAAAGGCACTAACATTTCTCCATTCTACACTGCTTTGCTTTCGAAGACTACTAAACACGAATGTGGCTTCACAAAGATTAAACACCCACCATATAGCCCTGATTTGACCCTATCCGACTATTTTATTATTTAGTTTATATCGTATTTATAATCATTATTTAGAATTAAGTGAAAAGAGATGACACCGAGATTTAATTTGTTGAGAATTATCTCGTTCGAGACGAGATTTTTGGTACTTCTATTTCTAGGTTATCACATGGCCTATGGTCAGTATAACTATTGCACATTATCGCCTACTAGGAAATTATCAAATGGTTTTTTTTAAAAAATTTTCAGTTCTGTCTGGTCTTTGGAATATAAATTGATAAAATTCTTATTTCTATATGAGTATTTCCAAAAGGTTTTGCTGGTTTCTACGTAAATAAATAATGAGTATCTAATAAGAAAAAGGGATCATTAATATTAATATTTTTTGTGTACATTAATGGTGCTTTTGTTTAAGCTATTTCTCATTAAAGCCTATAGACAACAAAGGGAACGGTTTATCCAGTATATTGTTTACAAAAATTATGACCACGTTAAATCATTTCACCCGAAAAAGAATACAAAAAAAAATGTTTTGAATATTTTTAAGTTGTTTACTATCTTAATAGACCATATATTTCGTTCCCATATTAGTTTTTTCTTCCCTCTTTCTACACATGATCTTTCCAACAACGTTTTATTTCTGCGACGTCTTTTGTTGTTTTTTTACGAGACGGCAGCCTTATCAGATTTCAAATACCACTCTTGAGAATCATTTAATATATTAATCCATGGAAATTTCCTTATTTGAAAGCGAAAATAATAAATGTAGGAAAGGAAATGTAATTAAATATATGTTGTTTCTCGTTCCAACTTATTATTTATGTTATCGTCGATGGCACCTTGCTTTGGCTATTACGACGTTAACTCCAATACGTTAAGTAAAGTACAGTTACGCATTTCGACTCCATTAGAAGCTCTGCTAGTAGTACTTGAACAGAATTCGAGATAGAAATTTACAAAAATCGAAAAATAACATATTTACTGTTTCTAAAAAGAATTTACATCGATTCTTATCAATTTCTATTCCATAGTGAATATCATAACATAAAGTCATTCAGGCAGGTTTCACTCAATGTAATTTACAACCTCATACTGGGGATAGTTCTTACAGGGATAGCAATCGAAACTTCAGGGATGGTAGCAAACATTTGGGTATAATTTTTGATGGTATTTATATAAACATTCCAAAGTAAATTATGGAATAAGGGAAGTGGTAGTCATAGACGACAGTTAACTTTGAAGTAACGCAGGAATCTTTGAGCGATTCGCATGTTTGTCGACGATACGTCGCATTTGTATACCACCATTTTCTTCGAGCAAAATCTCTTCTTCATAGGTACACCATATTTCTAAAAAGTTGCTAATAATTCACGAAGAGGTATTCTCTTTTGGAAGGTAGATATTACGCAAGCTTGGATCTTACGCCCTTGCCTTAAATGTACGGACTCAACGGAGCGCCAAACATTATTCCGACTATAGCATCGAACCATAGCTCCGCTTAAGATGGAGGACTTGAAAGGAAAGAAGTGAACAAAATACTAATTCTTCATCAGAAGAAGATATCCATGTTGATAGGACGCTCCAAAAGGGCGATGGTCCGAGCTACAAGATGATGACCAGTGAGAATGTGTGAGCGAGGTTTCAAAGGACTTTGTTATGGTCGAAAGTCGATGGTCCTCGTTGTGTCCGTGCCCTTAGATCGCCAGCCGGTACACGGTAGCTTGTTAACGACTTTCTTTCTACATTTTTCTGTTGTTTAAGTTAATTTGCGAATGAACCGGCGCCTGTGTAATAAATAGTAATGCCACTCATCTCTTTTTATTTCTGTACTATTCATATTAATATATTAAGTTTCCGGGTACGGTTAGGTTAGGTTAGGTTAGGTAGGGGGGAGTTGAACCCTCAAACACTACGCCCTTTTGAGACACTCTATATAACACGATGCAGCAATTGTTGTAACGTGTGTTCGTACATGAATGTCGTGTTATAAACTAATTTTTGGCTGTATTGAGTTCTGAAACGTAACGTATATAACATCAAAGTGATGCAAATGATACATGCGTTTATTATTCAAATTATTTTGACTTTACGACGCGAAAGGTTGCCCAGCCTGGAGACTGGTTTTAACATAAACTCGACCTAAAATCAGAATTCAAATTAAGAACCATTAACACTATGGAAAAAGGAACGATATGTAGATGTGTGAGATATTTAATGTGGCGCCATGTTTTATACTGGTTTTCGTAATTAACAAAAAAATGTATACGGTGTTTAATAGTCGAATAAAATAAATGAGGGCATGTTGGACACGTCTATTCATATTTTTAAATGTTTATTGTCGTGTAACAGTGGCCAATATCAACTTTCTTATTCTGAACCCAAACCCTTTTATATTTTTTTTGGATTCTTAATAAAATTCTTCATATAATTGATGTACAATGTCATATATCTACTTTCAACTGTTTCGAAAATATTAAGTTTCCGGATTTATTACAAAAATCAAAAAAGAAAATTATTTTTTACTATATTCATCTGAAAAAACGAAAATTTTCCCCCGATCTGAACTCTGCTTCATAGAAAAGCAAAATTTGCTGAATTTAAACGTGGTCGTATAAACATAAAATGCTGGTGAAAGTTCTGGTCGTCCAATTTAAGTGGTTACTCTAGAAAACCTCGAAAAAGTCTACAAATTGGTTATATATAATCGTAAATGGGAATTTAAGACATAACTGAGGCCGAAAAGATATCAGAAAGCAGTGCGTTTACAACTATGCACGAACATTTGATCATGAGAAACCTTTTTTCAAACTCTATCAAAAACAACGTAATAAATCAGGTGTTTTGCGTCGATATGTGACAATGAATGAAACATAAATCCATCACTTCATTCCGGAACCAAAACGATCATCAATTGAATGATCTGCAGACGGTGAACTACGTCCGAAGCGTCCAAAGTGAGCTGGGAAGGTTATGGCTTGATATGTCGAAGAAAAAACCACTGTCTCACCAAGACAATACACTTATTCACATGTCGATGGTAACGATGGTTAAATTAAACAAATTTCTTCATCATCCACCGTGTAGTCCAGATCTGGCCCCCAAAGACTACTGGCTATTAGCTGATCTTAAAAAAATGCCATTAGTTTAATTACTTCAGTATTTTATTTCTTAAAACTAAAAATGTTGAAGCAGACGGTCCGCAGATATTGATGCTACATATCCTACGTTGAAAGCACGTCATCCTCCATGATTTCTTAGAGTGAGCATATCAGCTTTTCACCAACATGGTTGCCGAAGAATATCTTAACCCATGTACGTTAAATTCTTCGGTTTTTTTTTCAGTTTCGGTTAGTTTGCATCAAGATTCGGGACAGCAGCGTTGATTGTTGCTTAACACTTACGATTTCGGTATGCAACAAGTAATCTTCAGCTGTTCATATTTTTAGGACGTAGATCTGCATATTTACCATGAAGTGCTTTTAATGAACATATCTCATTGGTAATGATAAAACTTCTTATCTCGCAAAAAGATAACAAGAAATCTTCCACATTGTCTAAGCTCAAACGTATCGAATGATCTCTACGACATTCGTCAAAGATCCCAAACACCAATTTGAATTATTGAATTGTTAAATATATATCCCATTTTAGTTGTACGACAGTTAATTGATAAAACAATCCAAGAAAATACAAAGTTACTGATATATGAACAGTCAGACAAGATTAAACAATTTACGGAAAGTTTACAAATGCATTTATATCTCGTAGAATGTTATCTTCCGTGGATGGACGAACGCTCATAATAGAAATTTCTACTGAATCGTCTCGGAGCGCATTCTCTTGCTTTTCGTTAAATCGTCGCGAAATTGCGGGACCTTATAATTAAATCCAATTTCGTACAATATCATCAAGTTTCCAAAATCTCGGTAACACGTTAAGTTAGATGTCTGGTAATGTCTATTGGCAGAACTTCTCGTACTATTAACCAATTTCACTTTAAATTATCCTACATTATACACATTGAAAAGGAAATTTTGATTTTGTGATAATCATTCGATTTTAGTTTCGTTCAAATTAACGTGCCAATTTTATGCTGTGCTCTACTTTAGACCAGTGATTCCCATGGTCCAGGGGTCCACGGGATACTCTACAACAAGAGTATACTTGAATTTCCATAGTTTGATCCAATTTTGAGTTATAAAAAGTGTTTATGTGGCTCAGTTTAGTTAGTTTATAATAAATAGTCGTAGTGAAGTGAACAAATGATCAAAGTAATCGAAGAACTTAAATAAATTATTTAATCTTAAACTAAGTGTAAAGTGAATGAGTTAGTTAAGTTTAGTGTATAGTATTTAAATAAATTAAAAACTTAAGAGACAGTATTTATATGTAATTAAATAGAAATCGTATGAATAAATAAGAATAAAACATTACATTATACACAAAAATTACAAGAGTTGTTATCTTGCTTTTCGTTCGATTGAAAATTCTTTTTTTTCCAAAATTTTAATCCCTACTTTGAGATCCTGAAACTTCTCAGGGTATAGAGGTAAATCCTCCCCAATCATCATATTTTGAGATCCCCTATACGCCTCTGCTTTGTGTCGACTTTCATGAGGGACACGCTGTATAATTATTACATTATTTATTTTACTAGAGCTTAACTATTTTATTCAGGTCGGCGTTGTGATCGAGGGATGGAAAAATCAAATATTTAACTTCAAATTAATCATATTTAATACGAAAATAATCTAATTGGAGTACAAGATACACTATATAATGCACTCGCCGATTTTAGATTGTATGCTTTATGTCAAAATTGTCATCTCTACTCTACCAACGTTCATTTCGAGATAACAGCGTTTCGATATGGGTATTTCAAACACTTAAGCACCAGATAAGAAAAATTTGGTTTTGGTGTCAAATAAAATTTAATATACAAATAAAAATCTATAACAAACCCGTGAAATAATGTCCAAAATGCAGTAAAAAAAACCTATTAATATTTATAATAATAATTTCTATGTTATGTGATTCCAATAATGGTGAGCTATAATTTTATCTGGGTCACGCAATGGAATCAAATCGAATTTTCTATCATAAAAGCCCCGTTCGCATACAAACTTTTCATTTTTATGAGGTTTTTATAGTGCCAAAGAGACACAAGTCTAACAAACGTTTTAAATTCAAGTTTACATAGTGTTTTGTAGTCTCATTTATTTTAATGATGCGTTTCATGAAGGTAGACACATACGTGGGCGTTATTACTACAAGGTTGCACGTAAAACAAAAAAGTACATTGAAAATTTTTCCTTAAAGTTCCGTCACTATTCTATTACTATCTGTAATAAACTTAATTTGATTTATTTTAATTGTTGATAAGATGAAGATTAAGAGATCCTATTGACTGCGCCAATTTTATTTTTAGAAATTCACTGTTCATTAAGAATACTTTTTAATCTCACTAGTCGCATCAGTGACTTATAATTTGGAGTCTACAATTCCATCTAATAAGTCTTGTACCTTTTGAGACACGTGAGACAAGAACTACAGTCTCATGGAGATAACCTTGAAGCATCAGTGTTTATCTTTGTACCTTCTTTCATATGTTTAAGGATTATCAGGATAAACTTCGAATCTGAAATCCCGGGAGGCATCCCCAACAACGCGGCCTTTATGGAACTTGCGCCCTCCAACTTTAGCCTCTTCTATCTGGATTACAGGACCCAATCCTCCAATCTTTTCCTCACCTTCTTGAAACCACGGAATGGAATTTTGTTTGTCACAAACGACGTCTTCTATCAGTCCTAAACGACTTCAACTACATCTAATGTCTTCAGGTGACCATTGAGGCGACAGGACTCTCAGTATTCGTAGGCTTTTATTTGCGTTCATACATTCCCTGCTTATAATATCTTTGCTTATCTAAACTCCAAGTAAATCCTTTCATCCTTATTTATCTGCTACCACAATAAGGTCCAGGTTCTATAAAGTTGATCTGCAATCAAACAAATCTTGGAGTATCTTAAAGTTACCAAACTGTATTAGTAATAGTTTTCTTAACAATTCTTTATGTAATTTTATGTTTATGTGACAAAAAGGCTTTTTCTTCTATATTTTAGAAGTAGATGCACGCAACTTCATAAATCTTTCGATAGTTAAATAAATCCGTAAAGTGTTTTATGGGATACCCCCTTAGATTTTCCAGTAAACTCCTAAAAACTGTCGTTTCGCTGTTCTCTAAGCTCCAGAGCAACTTCTAGCTCCGCATTAAAATATTAATAATTCTATCAGGTCTGTGTAGGACAAAGAGTTAATTAAAAATTCTAATGTTATAGGCCTCGGTAAGGTTACAAGATAAAGTAAGTTTAATTAACAGAGACAAATCCTCCGGTGGAGTACGAGGTGAGATCTAAAAGAGTTTTGCGAAGTGATTACGAAGTTGGAGGCATTGAAAGTATAAGAGAGAGGTCGTTTTATAAAGATACTGAAAGCGAAGTATTACAAATTCAATGGCGCGGATGGTAATTTCGAAGAAAAATTTTTTTAATAAAAATATACCGTCTGTAGTGAATTGGAAGGTTTTTACTGTCTGTTTAGGTACGGGAAAATGCTATAAATTGTTTGAGTACTGATAATAGTTCCTAAAAGTTATAAATATACTGATGGAGGTCTAATTCACTCTCATTTGCATTGAGGACGTTCACAAGAAATATTATTAACATGTAATCAGAAAATAATGACTTATTTGATGACCTCTAATTAAATACATAAAGAAACGTATCGGCAAAAGTTGTGATCAATGTCTTCTTGTAGCATCTTGTTGCAAACAACTTCTACTTCGTTCTGGGTTTATTTGAAAAAAAGATTTGGGGATTTCTTGGAGAAGCATTTTTGGATGGTTGGATTGTGAGTTTTTTCAGAAGCGATTTGTTAGCTGTTGAATATACAATTGATCCATAGTCTAGTTTTGATCGAATAAGTGAGGCGTTCCATATCCTTATCCATTTTTAGTCCTAATACCTATCCTGTATTTTATATGGTTAAGTATTTTCAGTCAAACCAAAACTCGCCTTATCCAACTACATTGTCTTTTCAAAAGACTCAATTACCCAATCAAATGGCTTGATTCGGCATCACGTGATCAGAACATTTTTGCGCGATTCTGTTTTATCCATATTTTTCCATCAGTATTTTTTGGTTTCCAGACGAGTAAACAATGATTTTTTGTAGTATTTTATGAGCGATTTAAAGGTTTTCTCGGAAAGAGATTCAATTGGTCACTTGCAGACCCAAAAAAAGCACGAAGAAACCCAAATAACCTACAAGAAACAGAAGTGTAAAGGAAAACAGTAGTAAAAAAGGGGTCGCTATAAAATACTTTATCAAAGTAGTTTATACAGGACATTTTCAGTTACAAGTTTGTAGGAAAACCTTTATGGGGATCTTGGATGCTTCCAAAGACAGATTGAAGAGAATTGCTCGAGACCATGCCTCAACAGGCTCAGGAGAAAAGAAGGGGGGGGGCAGCAAAAATATTCAAAGACAATATGTACCAAGTTAATTGAATATTAATAAAATTTTTAGAATGTACAATGATTCTGTTGATGCCCACCTTAAAGTAAAGAATACATTTTTGTTTGTTGTTTCAACGTACGTTTTGGCAGTCTAATAACTGATGCGTGTTCAAAATGCATTGATCTGACAGAAAAAATCAAAATTGAGAAGCCTCAAGAAAACAAAATAAAACTTATAACGGAAAAGCGAGTGCACAAAATGAGATCTAATGCTTTTTTCTCAAAATTAAAGGAAGACAATCCAGAAATTCTCACTTTCTCTTTTGACTATGAAAACAAAACGTGAATACCCAAATACCCAACAGTCCCCAACTTTATACGTACAATTTTACAGTGTTAAAAGGCTCTTAAAAATCGAAGTTAACTAAAGACAATGTTTTTATATACACTTGGATGGCAAACGAGTTTCCCCAAAGGATCTAACCAAATTTGCTCAGCTGTATTCGACTGTTTAAGTGGAATGGATTTAACAGGTTACTCTACAGTAAGGTTTTGAGCCGACGGTTGTGACGGGCAAAAGAAGAACAGCACTATGATTGCGATGTGCTGTTTAAAAAATGTTGTGCCTGAAAACATAAAGGAAATTCAAGTGATTTTTCTTGTTCCAGGACATTCCTTTTTGCCTCCAGATCGAGTATTTGGAAGGATCCTTAAAAAGAGGCGACTATAGTAGAGCCAGGAAGGTACACAGAGATTTTTCAAGAACATGGTACAGTTAAAAGTTTAGGGCAAGATTGCAGAGTATTGAATTTCAAATCGGAGGCTGAAAATTACTTTAAAAACGTGGCATTTTGGTATTTTAAGTTCTCCGAGGCAAAAAGGTTCGTCATAACCAAAAATTCGGCGAATAATACAACTCAGACACTGCTGTTTCTAAACAGATCTTGAAAAGAGGAAAAAAATTTAGGTCCCATGATTATACTAAAGAGAGTACCCGTCAAACCTGAAAAGTTACATGATCTTCAAAAGCTTTTATCAAAACATTTTGGTAAAGAATGGGTCGACAGATAGGTACTTTTGCCAAGAAAATGACAGTGAAAATGGAGAGCTTAGGGTCTAGTTATAATTTTCATTTTATTTTGCTTATAGTGTTCAGTTGATATGTTTGCTTTTTTTTGTATTTTGCTCAAATTTCAATAAAAAAATTGTAATTTGTAGTCCTTAGTTTGATCAATAACTAAATTATGCGAAAAAAAAAACGTTTCAAAATTCGCCCAAGAGTTGCTAGGGGTTTCATTGAGGTATATAAAAAATATCGTTAACAGTTTTTTCTCATTTTCTCAAAATCTCTTTACATGGATAAGACAAGTTTTGATATGGAACGCCTCAAGTGTTCGGTACAAAGTTTAATTGTTCGTTTGCAAGCTAGTAGAAGATTTCTAATATGCTGGTTCCAGCTTAGTGTATGGTCAAATAGTATACCAAGATATTTTATTGATGTTTCCATTTTTATGTCTTCATTATAATGTTTCAATACCGGTACGTTTGGTACGTTCTTTTGTCTTGAGAAAAATGAATATCTTTGAAGTTGAAAAAGTAAAACCAGTTTTTTGTGACCACAGTTCTAAGTTATGGATAAAAGCCTGACTTTGTGAGAAGAGGTTTTTAATATTTTTTCTTTTACAGTAAACAACCAAGTGATTGAACCTTGGGGTATACCATTTTCGAAATATGTTTTTTCGGAGATGATGCCGTTGGTTTTAACTTTATATGTTCGATTTCTCACTGACTTTGTATATTGAATTCGTATAAGTTTTTTATGATGTAAGCATGCCATGCGATTGAGAGGCATTTTTTTGCAATATGTAGTATGTCTTTAGATAATGTTAGCAAAAAAGATTGTATTTGGACAACAAACTCATTTAAGAAGTTATAAATGGAGGTCTAATTCACTGCCATTCGCATTGAGGACGTTCACAAGAACACATGTACTCACAAAATGATGACTTCTAATTAAATAAACAAAGAAACGTAGCGGCAAAAGTGGCAATCAATGTCTTCTGCAGCATCTCGTTACAAATAACTTCTACTTCGTGGATTAACTGCACCAGGAGATTGGGACAGTCTCCTCCTTAGTATATCCCACAAATATATGATTGAATTTAAGCTTGTTGATTGATGTTTTATCATTTACATACAAAGAAAATCCATTATTATAAGGTCTGGGGATCTAAGAGGACAATATATCACACTCATTATTTCAAAATAACTTTTACCAAGCTGATTATCAAAGCAATCAATAACCCTTTGTGTGGAATGAGCATTATAGCCATCTTGGTGAAGGAAATGAGTTTATTTGATATTTAACTTTGGCGGCATTACAAATCTTGTGCATGTATACAGTGTGTCCACGTAAGTTGACATTAACTTTTTTATTATTAATTTTACGAAAAAAAGTTATTCTTTATAAAAAGTTGTGCGTGGTCCAAAACCTAAAATTCAATCATCAGATGTTAAATTTTTTCAGTCGTATACGAGGTTTGTCAAAAAATGTGAATTTTGCTCTAGAGTAAAGTACCTTTCTTTTTGACAATATGAAAAATTGTTATAAAGAAAAGATTTTTGAAAGTTCTACGGTCTTTACGTGCCTCTTCTTCAATCCTCTTTATGATTCCAGTACGTAACTTCTTCATTAATGTGTCTTCCAGGTGTACCAACTGTAGATATTGATCTTGAACTTCTGTAGGTTGTAGTGCAAGGAAAAGACGTGCTTTGGTAGCTGATTCCACAATCTTGCACTTCTATAAAGAAAAACTCGATATATTGACGTTCTGGGCGTCTGCAGGTGAACTTATCTGTCCAATAGGTAATCCCGAAGCGCATTTTCAGGACATTAATTTTACGCTCTAAGTTATCCAAGTTTCTGCTCAACTTTGGTTTTGCTCTTATCTGTATTGAGTCGAGATTCCTGAAACATTTGCTGTGATACAAGTGTTCCAACCAGATCAATACTCAAATTTTGTTAGGTTTATCCGATCCTTCCAATTTCATCAGTGATGCAAGTTATTTGTGACTATCTATCTTGCGTATAATTAAACTCTTCTCAATGGTCTTGAAGTATTTAACAATTTTAATAATCGAATTGGTCATTAATGACTGCTTATTCAACGAACAGGAAATGTGTTAAATAATTGTTGTATTGCGGTGGTAGTTATTTGATTGATGACGCGTTTTTTTTGCATTTAAATAAAAATCTGGAATATTTATAATTCTTCGTATTTTCGAAAACTATATTTTAGAATTTATACCGACCTTCTAATCCGGAGCGAAACTCTAAAACAAAAGACGTCGTCGTTTAGACAAACGAGACTTCGTTGGCGTCGCCGGTTAACGTCGTCAGTCGTCATCCCTTTTATCAAGTCCCCGATATCCCGTTAATTATTTTTAATGAGGATGACACATAGAGTAGACGAGACGTCGGTTTGGATGTCTAGTCAAGATGCGGCGAGTTTTAATGAGAGACTTTGGTGAAATATGCGAGTAAGATATTGATAATTTATGCGGATTTTTCTTTTAGTTTTTCACAAAAAAATTAGTTACTTTTAGGGTGTAAAACTGAAAAAAATACACCATAACGTCAAAAATATATCGTTAATTACTATAATAGCCTTGAGAAGTAGCCAAAGAAACCGATAGATTCAAAATTTTTGCATCACTTTACTAACAACTTTTAGAAAAACTGTCGCAACAGTACAAATTATTACAAATTAGTATTTCCTCATTGAAATGCTTGTATTCAAGCTATTGATTATATCGTTAAAATATCATTATCCTCGTAGCGTTCAGTTTAGGGATAGTTTAATTACGTTTTCCATAAACAAGCAAAAACTTCTCCATTAGAGATCCAGTATGTACAAAAAATATATAAAACTTCGATTTAACAGTTAATTAATAATAAACGATAGAGAAAACCAGAATAATTACTTTATAATGCAAATTTATATTTAGAGTTGCATTTTCAGAATTTGTAGTTTGTCTCACATTTATAATCCTTTATAACAGGAGAGACATTCATCATCATCATCGTCATATAGCTCCTAGTAGAGCAAATCGACCTGTGAATGTTTCAGCAACCGTGTTAAGTACAAGTATTGAAGATGCCCAACGTTCTGAATGTTCTAGGCCCATAAAAGTTGAATATCACAACAAATATTATTTGATCGAAAGGAATGAAGTTCATAAAACTACCTTGAAGATTTAAATAATCTTTTAATTTACTTATTAGCTTGACCTCGCAGGTAATATTCTCAGTTTTATCGTGGTATAAAACTACGAGAATTGTCCTAGAAGTTTCTGGTCCAACAAATATATTTTAGCTCCATACATTTTTCCCAGCGACGTTTTATAATAAGATTCGTCAAAATAGCTGCCGACTTCACCTCTTTGTTGTTGGAAAATCCTTGACCACAGAGCTCTTTCTTCAAGTTTGGGTACAGAAAATAATCCGAGGGGGCTTAATCTGGTATAAAATAGCAATTTCAAAATTTAATTCTTTAATTTTGGTCATTCCAAAAACGTATGTATGAGCAGGTGCATTGGTTAGCCAAATGCGGTCGTTTTGGTTTGATTTCTTCGCTCAAACGTTCGCATAATAATCGTCGTTGATAGTTTTTCGACGATTAATCCAGTACGGGTTTGTGGATTTTCTTCAGCATGGTTGCCAAACCAATACCAAATAACGTTCAATTTGAAACAAAATTCAACGATTTTTTAATATTCTATGTAAAATTGTGCAATTTGTGGTATCTTTTATAAAGTTATGATATTTGATGCGTGAATGTCTTGTATGGACGTTAAATAAAATTTTCTAACTATATACATGAATTACTTAATATTTTATCTTATTTTTCACCAAATTAGAGTGAGAAATTAAAATTTTTGTACAGACTATGCTGAGAAAGGCCAATTTTTGTCTTAAAAGTATAGGAAAAGAGACTTTCTTAACCAAATTGAACTGAAAAAATCAAATTTTGGACCAAATTATACTTAGAAAATTTAATGTTTGTCAAGATTATAGGAAAAGACCCACTTTTAGTCCAATTAACCTAAGAAAGAATCAAATTTTGGACGTAAATATCATTAGAAAACTCCAATTTTTGTGAAAATTATAGGAAATTTGAACCTAATTAAACGAAAAATGAAATGTTAGACTAAATAATTCTTAGAAAATACAATTTTTGTCTTCAAATTATAGGAAAAGAGACTTTCTTAACCCAATTGAACAGAAAAAATCAAATTTTGGACCAAATTATACTTAGAAAATTTAATGTTTGTTAAGATTATAGGAAAAGACCCACTTTTAGCCCAATTAACCTAAGAAAGAATCAAATTTTGGACGTAAATATCATTAGAAAACTCCAATTTTTGTGAAAATTATAGGAAATTTTAACCTAATTAAACGAAAAATGAAATGTTAGACTAAATTATTTCAGAAAATACAATTTTTGTCTTCAAATCATAGGAAAAGAGACTTTCTTAACCCAATTAAACTGAAAAAATCAAATTTTGGACCAAATTATACTTAGAAAATTCAATGTTTGTTAAAATTATAGGAGAAGACCCACTTTTAGCCCAATTAACCTAAGAAAGAATCAAATTTTGGACGTAAATATGTTTAGAAAACTCCAATTTTTGTGAAAATTATAGGAAATTTGAACCTAATTAAACGAAAAATGAAATGTTAGACTAAATTATTTCAGAAAATACAATTTTTGTCTTCAAATCATAGGAAAAGAGACTTTCTTAACCCAATTAAACTGAAAAAATCAAATTTTGGACCAAATTATACTTAGAAAATTCAATGTTTGTTAAAATTATAGGAGAAGACCCACTTTTAGCCCAATTAACCTAAGAAAGAATCAAATTTTGGACGTAAATATGTTTAGAAAACTCCAATTTTTGTGAAAATTA
Source organism: Diorhabda carinulata (assembly GCF_026250575.1). Taxonomy (NCBI): domain Eukaryota; kingdom Metazoa; phylum Arthropoda; class Insecta; order Coleoptera; family Chrysomelidae; genus Diorhabda; species Diorhabda carinulata. The sequence continues at coordinate 3,258,954 of NC_079469.1, forward strand.
TAGGAAATTTGAACCTAATTAAACGAAAAATGAAATGTTAGACTAAATTATTCTTAGAAAATACAATTTTTGTCTTAAAATTATAGGAAAAGAGACTTTCTTAACCCAATTGAACTGAAAAAATCAAATTTTGGACCAAATTATACTTAGAAAATTCAATGTTTGTCAAAATTATAGGAAAAGACCCACTTTTAGCCCAATTAACCTAAGAAAGAATCAAATTTTGGACGTAAATATCATTAGAAAACTCCAATTTTTGTGAAAATTATAGGAAATTTTAACCTAATTAAACGAAAAATGAAATGTTAGACTAAATTATTTCAGAAAATACAATTTTTGTCTTCAAATCATAGGAAAAGAGACTTTCTTAACCCAATTAAACTGAAAAAATCAGATTTTGGACCAAATTATACTTAGAAAATTCAATGTTTGTCAAAATTATAGGAGAAGACCCACTTTTAGCCCAATTAACCTAAGAAAGAATCAAATTTTGGACGTAAATATGTTTAGAAAACTCCAATTTTTGTGAAAATTATAGGAAATTTGAACCTAATTAAACGAAAAATGAAATGTTAGACTAAATTATTCTTAGAAAATACAATTTTTGTCTTAAAATTATAGGAAAAGAGACTTTCTTAACCCAATTGAACTGAAAAAATCAAATTTTGGACCAAATTATACTCAGAAAATCTAATGTTTGTCAAAATTATAGGAAAAGACCAACTTTTAGCCCAATTAACCTAAGAAAGAATCAAATTTTGGACGTAAATATGTTTAGAAAACTCCAATTTTTGTGAAAATTATAGGAAATTTGAACCTAATTAAACGAAAAATGAAATGTTAGACTAAATTTTTCTTAGAAAATACAATTTTTGTCTTAAAATTATAGGAAAAGAGACTTTCTTAACCCAATTGAACCGAAAAAATTAAATTTTGGACCAAATTATACTTAGAAAATTTAATGTTTGTCAAAATTATAGGAAAAGACCCACTTTTAGCCCAATTAACCTAAGAAAGAATCAAATTTTGGACGTAAATATGTTTAGAAAACTCCAATTTTTGTGAAAATTATAGGAAATTTGAACCTAATTAAACGAAAAATGAAATGTTAGACTAAATTATTCTTAGAAAATACAATTTTTGTCTTAAAATTATAGGAAAAGAGACTTTCTTAACCCAATTGAACCGAAAAAATTAAATTTTAGACCAAATTATACTTAGAAAATTTAATGTTTGTCAAAATTATAGGAAAAGACCCACTTTTAGCCCAATTAACCTAAGAAAGAATCAAATTTTGGACGTAAATATGTTTAGAAAACTCCAATTTTTGTGAAAATTATAGGAAATTTTAACCTAATTAAACGAAAAATGAAATGTTAGACTAAATTATTTCAGAAAATACAATTTTTGTCTTCAAATCATAGGAAAAGAGACTTTCTTAACCCAATTAAACTGAAAAAATCAAATTTTGGACCAAATCATACTTAGAAAATTCAATGTTTGTTAAAATTATAGGAGAAGACCCACTTTTAGCCCAATTAACCTAAGAAAGAATCAAATATGGACATAAATATGTTTAGAAAACTCCAATTTTTGTGAAAATTATAGGAAATTTGAACCTAATTAAACGAAAAATGAAATGTTAGACTAAATTTTTCTTAGAAAATACAATTTTTGTCTTAAAATTATAGGAAAAGAGACTTTCTTAACCCAATTGAACCGAAAAAATCAAATTTTGGACCAAATCATACTTAGAAAATTCAATGTTTGTCAAAATTATAGGAAAAGACCCACTTTTAGCCCAATTAACCTAAGAAAGAATCAAATTTTGGACGTAAATATCATTAGAAAACTCCAATTTTTGTGAAAATTATAGGAAATTTTAACCTAATTAAACGAAAAATGAAATGTTAGACTAAATTATTTCAGAAAATACAATTTTTGTCTTCAAATCATAGGAAAAGAGACTTTCTTAACCCAATTAAACTGAAAAAATCAGATTTTGGACCAAATTATACTTAGAAAATTCAATGTTTGTCAAAATTATAGGAGAAGACCCACTTTTAGCCCAATTAACCTAAGAAAGAATCAAATTTTGGACGTAAATATGTTTAGAAAACTCCAATTTTTGTGAAAATTATAGGAAATTTGAACCTAATTAAACGAAAAATGAAATGTTAGACTAAATTATTCTTAGAAAATACAATTTTTGTCTTAAAATTATAGGAAAAGAGACTTTCTTAACCCAATTGAACTGAAAAAATCAAATTTTGGACCAATTTATACTCAGAAAATCTAATGTTTGTCAAAATTATAGGAAAAGACCAACTTTTAGCCCAATTAACCTAAGAAAGAATCAAATTTTGGACGTAAATATGTTTAGAAAACTCCAATTTTTGTGAAAATTATAGGAAATTTGAACCTAATTAAACGAAAAATGAAATGTTGGACTAAATTTTTCTTAGAAAATACAATTTTTGTCTTAAAATTATAGGAAAAGAGACTTTCTTAACCCAATTGAACTGAAAAAATCAAATTTTGGACCAATTTATACTCAGAAAATCTAATGTTTGTCAAAATTATAGGAAAAGACCAACTTTTAGCCCAATTAACCTAAGAAAGAATCAAATATGGACATAAATATGTTTAGAAAACTCCAATTTTTGTGAAAATTATAGGAAATTTGAACCTAATTAAACGAAAAATGAAATGTTAGACTAAATTTTTCTTAGAAAATACAATTTTTGTCTTAAAATTATAGGAAAAGAGACTTTCTTAACCCAATTGAACCGAAAAAATTAAATTTTGGACCAAATTATACTTAGAAAATTTAATGTTTGTCAAAATTATAGGAAAAGACCCACTTTTAGCCCAATTAACCTAAGAAAGAATCAAATTTTGGACGTAAATATGTTTAGAAAACTCCAATTTTTGTGAAAATTATAGGAAATTTGAACCTAATTAAACGAAAAATGAAATGTTGGACTAAATTATTTTTAGAAAATACAATTTTTGTCTTAAAATTATAGGAAAAGAGACTTTCTTAACCCAATTAAACTGAAAAAATCAAATTTTGAAACAAATTATGCTTGTATAATTTGGTCCAGCATTGGATTTTATTATTTTGATCAAATTATTCTTAGAAATGCCATTTCTGACCATCTTTTTGAGAAAACGAATCTCAGCAGTCAGTTTTAATTTTTTAAATTGTGTATTTTCCAATACAGTGGGATTTGTAAAGTAGCTACCGCTATCTCTAGGTTAGTCCCAGTACTTCTGGGACCATCCTCGTCAAAATTTGACATTTTTACGCTGGAGCGGTGATGGCGTCTCAGCAGTCATGGTAAAGCATCGTTTTATGGGTTTAGTCCAATTTTGTTGACGTTTCCTTCTGATTTTTGGTAATTTCTGGAACCGCTTTCCATATTTAGTTCTTCTCCATTTCTGTACAGGTCTTCCTCTTCTTTTTTCGTCTATTGTATTAAATAAAATACTTGTTTGTTATATTAATTAATCGTTAATCTCATTTTTCCTTCTTCGGTTATGTCCCAAAGGCTAAAAGATTCTGCACAAAGTTTCGGCTCCATATCCAAGATTTTTTTTGCTAAAACTCTTATTTCTTCTTGGTTCTGTCACGTTTTTTTAGTTTGTTAACCTTTAATTTTATTCCGGTTCTAATAGAATATCAGTAATTCAATCTCTATATACGTAATAACGTACATTAAATACACGTAACCGATTCGAAAAGCGTGTAATTTAATAATGGAAATATATTTTTTTGTTAACATAAACAAAGTGAGAGTGGAATAATTCACATTGTTACTTTGTTTATTCATAAAAGAACTATTATTAGTTAGATAAACTTTCTATTGGGCACTCAACCACGATATTAATGTGATATCTCTTTAAACATATAAAAATTTGTTAAAAAATAGTAAATACTTGGAAATATTTATTATATTTACAAACTCACTTTCTACATCTGATAGAAGATAATATAGTAAATCGATTAATATGTTGACATAAACTGTGTTAAATGTATTTTCGAAATAAAACAGACATTTTGGTGATCACGATTTAACAAAATAAAAAATCAGCAATTGAATGTACCATACTTATATTATTTATCATATTTAATTAGAAAATTGTCTTTTGGAATGTATAAGGGTTGTCTGAAAGTATTCTAGCGCTACCTAAAGATAACTTAATAATATGAGTTGGGAATTATTACAGTAAAAAGATTTTCACTCAAATTTCAGCAATTTCTGAGCTCTGCATCATCATTTGCGACCGTAATATTTTATGCTATTCAATTTAAAGGCGAACGTATCAACTTGACTAACGGCAAGAGTTTGGGATGACCAAAAACTGCGAAAACCACCATTATCATCAAAAAAATTGATCAACTGGTACTGAAAAATCGTGGGGTTAAGATTAGAGAGTTGGAAGAGGCTATCGGCGTATTCAACGCATTTGCGACCTACTCCAACTTTTGCTTACTTTGGATCATTTGAAAGAACATTCTACTAGGATTTTTGCGTCGGTTCATAACTATACAGGGTGTCCCATGACGAATTAAAACTATCTTTATATGGCAGAATACATATGGCAAAATCATGAAACTTTCTACGTTTGGGCTTTCGAATACGATCTTTTTAACTAAAATATTTTCCTTATTTTTTACCCCCGAATGCATTAAAGTAGGAAAAAACGGGTGGTTCTATTTATAAAAATAAAGTAATTTGATATTTATGAAGTTAAACTTTGATTACTTTTTATACGCACCCTGTATAAAATGAAACAATTTTCAGCATATATTCAAATACGTCTGACCTTGCTAAAAGCAACTGAACAAAAACAATTTTCATATTTTTTAGGGGAACCTCGTAAAAAAATAATTTATAAGGGTGTGCAACTGTCAAATTTTTTACAAAAAAATTAATAACTCAAAAAGTATGCATTTGTCGAAAAAAGTTTCTAGACGAAAGTATATTGAAATTATACGTAGATTTTAAAAATGTATCGCTATACAGGGTGTTCTATGTAAAATAATAAAGTTACAGTCGACTTCCGGTAGAATCGGAAGTCGGCCATTTTTGAAAATATTTTAGTTAAAAAGATTGTATCCGAAAACCCAAACGTAGAAATTTTCATAATTTTACTATAAGTATTTTGCCATATACAGAGAGTTTTAAATTGCGGGACACCCTGTATATGAAACCTGATATAACAAGACATTGAAGATAATGGATTGCAAAGAGCGAAGCTGTTTCATCGGTCTGAAAAGTGAGTGCGACCATTTTCTGAGATAATTATGGGTTTATAACTTCCAAAAAGGCAACCACATTTATATTCATATAGAAAACACACCTTACAATTCAAATTAATTGACCACCCTATATATTCATCATATATAGCCTACAATGACTATTTCTTATATTTTAACCTGAAAATTATTTTGAGGAAAAACACGGCAACCATTATTTGAAAGGATTGCAAAATGTATAGATTCGAATGGAGATGTCACTGATATAGATCATTAATTTGCATTTGATATCGCGAAAATTCTACCAAATATTTTCGAAACTATTCGGACTATTTGGTGGAAAATTATCAAAAGACGCCAATTTTTCACCAGAGATATAGATCGAGTAAAGCGACAATACTGAATGTGTACGAGACTTTCCAATTCACATTTTGATTTTCCACACCCTAACATATTTTTGTTCGAAAATCAAATAAAGTATTATAATGAACTCGTTCATTGAAATAAACCGCGAAACCGGTTCTGTTTAAGTATGTTAATGTTATGTTAAAGTTTGGTTAATTCGTTTATATTTCCTAGAAGCGACATTCCTTTGTATCGGTTTTAAAAGTTTATTACTGTGTGTTTTTCTAAAATTAAAATTTTCTAGAAAGTCGTTGCGTATAAATAAACGATTGAAAAAACAAATGAAATTAAATAAATTATATAATTGTTCAGTAATAATAATTTAGTGAATAGTAAAGTGCGGATAATTCAGTGTATTTTGTGTTAATCTTCTTTTTCCACTTATTTTAATGTTTGCCCTGTATTCATGAATTTCACCAGTCTCGATCTTAGTATGTCGATGTCCATGATTCTCTTTGGAGGTCTACCTTCTGATCTTCTGGTGGTTGACTCGTCGAATGCTCGTTTCCCTCGTACTTTTCTAACTGAGTTTTCATGATAGTCTATAGATAAAATGTACAGGGGGTTCCAGAACTTTATGAAAAAAAAGATACTCTTTGTTTAACTCGATTAAATTTATTGTTTAGGAGATTTTCAGATCGTTGTACATGCCAAGGAAACCGTTCGCCATAAAGAGAAATTCTGAAGAAAATTATCATAAATTGTAATTATTTATTGAAAATACTTATAAAACACAATGAAATATTTCTTGGAGAACTAGTGAATAAATAAATAAATAAATGGATTCAATTTAATTTCACTAATACATAACCATCGTTGAATTTTTATTTTTTTATTTTAAAAATTCATATTTAGGTTGTAATTATAAATGAAATCTAAATTTGAGACACACTGATTAGTATAAAATGTCTAATTTCCTTTTACAAATATTCTTAATTCAACAAGGGGTTTCTGAAAACAATATAAAATTAATTTCTTTCTCAGTATGAATGTCTATGTCGTGTCATCCTATGATCTAGAATCCACAGCCTGTACAGTCTTTAAATGAGGTCTCTCCGATTATGAACAAAATTTTCGGTAAAATCCAATACTAAAAATGCTTCTCGCAAATTAGGCCGTACCTTTTCGGAAAAAAGTTTTCAAAACTTCTAGCACAGTTGTCAAATAACTGACTGGAATCTACCCCCTGGTGATGCGGAATAGTTTAGCATCTAATTCTTTTTCAGGTGTATTAAAAATAAGTTAAACTCTGGTCCATTAAAGGTTTACGTATATCTGTAAAGAACACGCGATCTTTATCTCATCTAAGGAAATTCTCGGATAATGTCTTCTTCCAAAAATTACGTGAAATTATACAGAAAAATTTATCATAAGACAATAAAAGCAGCCAAAGATATTTATATAATCTCAATAATTACTCCTTCCCACGATCGGTTTTCATATCTCTGAACTGAACTTATCCACCTCCTTGACAGTTTATTATGCCCTTATTGAGTCGCATGTCCCTTCCCTTCTGGAGTACTCAACTCAATTTGAGCGAATCTTCAAACTACAAAAGTTGTTAGACATTTAGTCGGATTAAACAACAGGGCTCATTGCAGTGACTTGTTTAAAAGATTAAAAATGCTGACTCTTCCTTTTTTATTTATATTTGAATCCGTTTGCCTAATTCTTAAGCACGCTTCTCCAATTTCAGAAAGATCATTGCACTTAGAAACGCGCGAGCTTGAGATTACGTTCAGAATTAGTTAAGGGCTCAATATTCTACAATGCAAAAAAATGCACAATCACTTGCCAATTGAAATCAAATCGATATCATATTTTTCCGCAATTTGCGATAATTTTAGGGCATATTTACTACAATTATTTACTATATATACTAATTATTATCTATTACTTTTACTTATAATTTCGTTACTCATTGTGGTTTTCTTCTACATATTGAAATTTTATTTTATTTGTATCTTTATTTAGTTATTTTTATGTTTGTTTTTCAATTTTCACAAGATTTAATCTACAAATTGTAAGAATTTTTTAACAATAAAGCGTTTCTCTATCTATCTCTCTGAACGTATACCGAATTCATTACCCATCAATGAAATCTCGTCTCCATAGCTTGGAAATCTTCTTTTTTATTTCTCCTTTTCAAATCCTGTTGATAAATTTGACGTTCCTTCAATGGTATTTTCAGCTTAGAACAAGCGCGGTGGAATCTTGGCCAGATTTTTTCCCTACACCCTACTTTTATATTGTATAAATTCCGACATAGGTTCCAAAATAATGTTATGTCATTAATAAGAAGGTTTCTTATAGACTCATTACGATTTTCGAACAAACTTCACTTGTTTGGAGTTTAAATTCAGATGGAAAATGGTATGTTTCTGTAGTTAACTTTAAAATGGATAATTAAATCAAATCTTTCTGTTGTGGATAATACCAAACAAAGGTATTAAAAGTTTTGAAAAGTCATCAGAAAGTAAGTTAAACTTGAAAAAGAAATAACGACGAACTACGAGCATTGGGGACAAATATTTTCTCGAAAATTTTAAAAGAGATGTCATTATGAGAGTTAAAACTGTAGTACTTGAAAATGAGTTGTATAACTGATTTAAAAACAAAATCAAAGACTAATTATTTCCGCTGTTGATAGTAAAAATGAATACATTCCCTATAATAATCAAAAATACTAGTTTACAAAATTGAAATTTCTTTCAAACCACAAAATAAATTTATATAAATATGTTAATGTTCCTAAATCGTCTTAATTTTGGGTTTATTCTGTTTTTCTCATAAGTTTTAAAAGACAGATAAAATTTTGACTTTTAGATTACTTTCAGTCTTTATCAAAATATTTTGTTTTGTCGAATTATAAGAAAATTTTGATAAAAAAAAGGGGTCGTGTGGCACCTTTTTGGAAAAAGATTTTTCCTAGTTACGATTACACCAAATTAAAAATTTTATTTTGCTGAACAGAGGATGAAAATCCCTTTCCAACAAGGCGCCACACGTTTCTAATCCAAAATTCTCGAGGGGGTGTTTATAATTCAGTGGGGTGCTGTAAACCTATAATATTTTCATACTGTAAATTGTTAATTATCGATCTGCTGCAGGTTTTTTTCATACAAAATTTGAAGGAAAGCTGATTGATCTGGAAAAAGTCGCCTGGAATTGTTTCAAATGTTGTCAAACAAAAACTAAATCAATGAGTTGCACTCTCCTGGAACAAACCGTAGCATTTCATCAGGACATTTCCTTAATAGAAAAGCGTCATCATGGGAAAAAAGGTCCAGGAATGCTAACAAATTACTGCTGGAGAATTGAAATATATGTTTTGATGTCACAAAGAAACCTGATGTGTCTTTTTTCCTTTCATATATGATTGTTTGGTGGCCTCAGTACATTCAAAATTTGATAAGTTTTCGTATGAGAAAAAAGTTACGTGACTAATTTTAAAAATCGATAAACTGCAAATTACCTCCGCGTTTTTATTTTATTTTATCTCACATACATGCAAATCAATTCAATTGGAAACGGAGCTCCAGAACTATTTTGCAATTCTACGTCGGTTTCTACCCAATGTTGCATGATTGATTTCAGAAATTTTCTTCACTAACGATTGCAGTTTGGACGTGTACCATTGACCATTATATCGCACTAATTAAATGAAACAAATTAATTTAGTATGTACGTAGAATATGCTAAAATAATAATACTGATGTCGTTTCGTATTCATTCCACGAATCCCCGGTATCCTAGCTAAATAGGGTTATAAGATGAATTAACACGACTTGATGGTAAACCGCCAGTAAATAATTGAGAGATTGCCAAAATGGAGAAGGGAAATCTTTCGAGAGATGTCGCTTTAACCTCAAATCCACTAGATCTAATTTAAGATGAACTAAATTTCCATTTCGGGAAAACGACAGCGACATGCTATCTCACAAAAAATTTAAAATACAGAACGTTTTGGACGTGCAGTTGATCAACCAATTCTCAATATGATGTGCTGCACAAAAAAATCAAAAAATAATCAACTAGAATACATAGAAAACAGTCCTCTAAAATACAGAACAACGAACAAAAAAAATCTATATTAGAACAATATATTTGCAGATGAGAATCCCCAGATACGAAATAACCTGCAGGATGATTGTCAATTACAGTAGCTCAAAAGTTAAGAAAACAGTTGGGTCAGATCTAGTGCATATTGAACGATTGTATCAAGAGGTTTTATAGGCACAAGACAGCTAAACTTCCCAATCGAATCTCTTTTCATCCCATTGCCAAAAAAGAACAACACAACAAAAGATGGTTCTCCTCAATTCGGATTTAGAAGAGGTTTAGGTACTAATTGCAATCCAAGTACTGATTCAGATCTGTTACTACCAGAGAAAAGATGTAGTTATGTGTATTATAGATTGTGAAAAAGGTTTTGACATAGTGCAACACCATAAAGTCGTTCAAATACTGAGGCTACTGAGAATTTGTATTGGAACTGATCAGCTGCATTTGGAATTGATAATGAACTTTCAAATGACTATAAAATCCTTGGAGGTGTTAGGCAGGGATATATCCTCTCCCATCTCCTGTTTAACTTTTATTCAGAAAACATTTTCCAAGAAACCCTCGAGGTTTCGACAATTAGGTATCAAAGTAAATGATGAATGACCTCCAAAGGCTCCTGGACATAGTTGGAAAACACGGTAAGCTTACGAGGATCAATATCAACATAAAAAAGACAAGTTTTCTAATAACTTAGTTGGAATTACGATTACACAGTGTTGGTTATGTGAAGTTTGGTCATCAGAGGTAGATATCAAGTGCCGGATAGAAAAAGCAAGAAGCACATTCATGATATTCAAAAACGTTTTTACGAATTTTGAATTTGATCTCACCCTCAGAATAAAATTCACAAAATGCTACGTATGGTCGGTGCTATGAATAGATTGAGGGCAATTGAAATGTGGATCTACCGAAGACTTTTGAGAATTCTATGGGCGATAAAAAACGATCGAAGAAATTCTGAGGAGGTCAAGAAGACAACGCGAATTGCTGGGAACGATAAAACGTAGGAAAACATACCTGGGACATGTGATACGGAGCGAAAAGTACCATTTGCTTCAACTGTTGATAGAAAGAAATATAGAGGAAAAAATTTGGACAAGGATAAGTACCACGGGATTAATTAATACCGCCAGAATGAGGATAAAATGGTCAGAAGAAGATGAAGGAGTTTTTTTCGGTATAAACGAAATTTGTATCCGCTACAACACGCTGGAATCTAAAATAATCTTTTTATGTATATATTACCTCGGAGAATTCACTTCATCTTTCAATTCCGTGTTGAAGAATTTGCCAAAAGATTAGACCTACCTATGAGATAGTGTATTGCTTTGAATTTGGAAACGTAAACAACAAATAACACGTATTGTTTAAAAATATTCTAGTTTTGGCAATTTTTTAATATGCTTATTATTTTGTAGATACTAAATTGCATGACTGGTTGCATTTCATTGTAATACAACATAATGCATTGTTTTCCTTCACCGAGATCTTAGTTAATAACAGATTATTCACCTGGTCATTATTTCAAAATACCGTGTAATTTATGTTTACCTATTGTCAGGTCAAAATTATTACGAATTTTTTAGAAAGTGAAATACACGTGAGATAAACAAAGGAAAAGAATGCCTCGTTATTTCGTGATTATAATATATCTACGGCACCCTATAAAAAGAAATTTTTTAATCATTATTTTAGTTTAATATGTCAATTAAGTGGATTTGCTTTTTTATATTGTGGTCATAGTACTAACAAAATTACTGTTGTACGGATTAAATTGCTTATCAGTCAGCTTCGTTATTGACGCCTGCCGAAACGTCCCTCAAATGGATTATTTCTTTCAATGTCGGTTGTGCAATAGAAATTTGAATTCAAATACTTGAATTGACATCATTTTTGATTACCAGACTTTATTGTATGCTGTTATTTCAAAAGAAAATCCTGTGTTTGCATCAACGGTTGCCTGGCTGCAGCTGGGATAATGAAGACCAGCTTTCATACCATCTTGTAGGTGGTCGTCGTGGTGGTCGGGATGTACTCGGTTTTTTTCCTTTGCAATCTTTGCCAACCGATCATCCGACATTCTGTCTACTGGTCTCTCTCACTACATCCTGGATGTCACGTGTCTTTCTTAGTTCTTAAAAACCGCTTGGTAATGATGTTTTTTGCTCTGGTTTCAATCGCGTGTGTCATTACTGGTTTTACACAGGTCTTGTGTAAGTTAAATTAATCCTGAACAAAATTATTAATATGTTTATGTCTAAAAAACTGAATATCTAATGTCAAAAGTATTATTTAATTATTGTGGCTGAAGTCAGAATATAAACCTGTGTCTTAAAAACGTTTAAATAGGATTTGAGGTTTTTAGGTACTAAAATTAAAACTGAAATTAAATTTTAGTCGTGAGATTTCGGATTCCCCAACAAACAAATAACGATGCAAAGTTAAAAAATTGTAATAAATATTGGAAAATTTTTAATATTCTGATAAAAAGAAATTTTGTTTTTAACACGTTTAAACATAGAGTAAGGCGACAAATGAACTATTGAGTTGATTTGGACTTTGCATTCATTCAACTCGATTTTTTTTATCACGTAGCTCTATAAAAAACCACTTAACATCGATTTGTTTTCTTTTCAACACGTAATTCACTTTTAAATAATTTTTTTGTCACGGTAATTTGAAAATTCGATGTATTTTCCAATAACAGTCAATAGTAATTTATTTACCACTTCAAAGCTCTTCAAAAACAAGCTTCACAACATTAGCATTGATCAAACTAATACAAAAAGTTCATTTTAATTGACCCATAGTGGGTTTCTTGAAGATAATGTTGAACTTCAACAACACGTGTACGAGTACCAGACTGTTGAACTAAATTCAGCATTGCTCTATGGGTACCTAGTTATATTAACGAATTTTCTCAATTTTGTATTTGTAATGGATCACTTTTTATTGCGAGCATGGTCTCAAAAGTACCTGGAACAACAATATATTTATTTTTCAACGTAAAACCCTTTTAGCTCCATACAGTTTTCCCAGCGATGTTTAATAAGTTCGATACCCTTTTTATAATAAGAATCGTCAAGCTCCTCAAAATAACATCAATTGAGGAGATAATCCCTTTGCCATCAAGCTATTTTTTCAAGTCTAGGAACGGAAAATAATCCGAGGGGGCTAAATCTAGCGAATACGATACATAATGTAGCAATTCAAACTTTAATTCATTAATTTTGGCCGTTGCATTAACGGATGTGTGATCTGTTGCATTGTCTTGATGAAACAAGACTTCTTCTTAGCCAAATGCGGTCGTTTTTGCTTTATTTTTTCGCTCAAACGTTTTAAAAAGTTCGCGTAATAGTCGCCATTAATAGTTTTCTCTTTTTCAAGATTATCCAACGTGTTTCGCAAAAAACCGACGCCGTGACCTTGCTCGCAGATAGAACTTTTCTTGGAGCCGGTTCTACCTTTTCAGTCCATTGTTTCGATTGTTTTTTTTTTTTGGTTCTGAAGTGGTAGACCCACGTTTCATCCATGGTTATGAACAGAGCCAAATTTTCAGTTAATATGCGATGTACCGCACTTTTTGAAATGTTTATTATGTCTGCTAGCTCGCGCACTTCCATTATCTCCTTATGGATTGTTTTCAACATTTCTGGAATCGTGTCTACGATGTTGGTCTTCGCAGGTGATAAGACCTCGTTCAAATTTTGCTACCCACGAAAGACCAGTCTCATCCAGAGTAAAAACTAGTTCACCTTTTATATTGGTTGGGCTGTCAATTTTTTCCATATCTACAAATTCACTGAAAACTATTGATGCTTGCCAAACAAATACTAAACAACATGGTGTCTTCAAACTTTAAACTTATGATTTATAGATTGTGCACTTTTTAATACAGTGTTATTTTTCAAGCAACTTCCGCCATCTCTAGGTTAGGCCTTCAAAGAAATTTGCTTTTAGTTTCTCGAGCCGTATCTATAAATCGTGAGATATTTTTTGCTACAATTATCTAAGGTCTCTTAATGCCTAAATAACCAATGTATAACTCATCAAAGAACTCTGTATTTTTTTTCATACGAGGGTAGTTCAAATATAAACCGAAATTTTGGGATAAAAGCGCGAAAAATTCTGTGTTGCGAACGTGGCTGCACTGTGGATCTGTCGGGACCGCGTTACATCGTTTTTTAATATGCTTATAGCCATGAGAGAAAAGAATGTACCAGGTGAGAACGTAAACGATGTAGAAAACCTCATCTTGGAAGACTGACGTAGCAAATAATTCATGAACGGCACCGGTTATCGCAAAATTTCAGTCAGATGGGTGCCTAGACTTCTGAATTTTGAGCAGTGGTATGAAAAGGAGAAGAAAATATCATTACATCGATTATTTACCAAATACTAGACTTTGATACAACTCTATAGTCCGTAGAGTACAATACCAGCAAGAAACTAATCTCCTAACAACACGGCGAAACCTGTACGGATCCAAAGGACGCGATATTCCAAACTGTAGCGAGATATTGCTCCAAGACAACACCAGATAGTATACATCTTAGATAACGATGAAAATGTTGAAATAATTGAGTTGGAAAACTATTTAATGAAGATTTAGGGCCATGTAGATTTGGATGATTGTGATTTAAATGCAATTTGGGCAATTTTTACGAAAAAGGCTTCCAGGAAAATTATATGAAAATTTCATCTCTGTAACTAACTAATAAAATTTCTTATTACAAAATTTCGTTTTTATTTAAACAACCTTCGTATGTCTTTCGATGTATCTATTAATAATATTAGTTTTAACAAATAAATCAGCTAAAACGAACTAGTAGTAATTAGAGTAAGTATTGCTAATTTATCCAACCAACAAGTTCAGTTCAAAACGATAGTAAGTTAAGGTCTTCTAGTGGGCACCACAATCACTTTCTGCATTGACCTTAATGGCCAGCTCAACACAGCTTATTACATGAAATTAATCACTCCGTCCACGTAATCACAAGCTGACTAATGCCCTTTCGCACGAGACATATGTAGGGATGGTTTTTGCTCTCTCAAAATCCGTTATTAAGGACCCTCCTTGGAAATCTCTCAATAACGAGACTTGTTTCTTGGAAGAATTTCTGCAAAAAATATATAGTGTTTTTGAGTGGTTTCCGAGTTTTTATCATTTAATTTGTTCATTAGTTGTTTCCGAGAGGATAGAAACGTAATTAGATTTCCGTTAATAGATTGGGACAAAGAAATATACGAGGGAAAATTAAAAACAAAAAGCAATTAGATCGAAACATTGCGAAAAAAATTTCACGAATCTACATTAAGAATTTCCATTAAATTTTCCGGTGTATATTCCATGATAATATTAACAGGGAGAAGCTGAAGACAAACTACGTCGTCACTCAATCTGACAGGTGTCATATTCAGGATACGTTTTTAAGATCCTGTTCCTTCGTACTTCACTATCTTTGTCGTATCTATCATACTAATACAGCGTGTTCTATCTTTTAGAAATTGATATTTCAATCTTATAATGTATATCAAATAAATGCGTTTGAAAAAATCTTTCGTACATGAAGAATAATTTCTATTATACCAGTAGGTATTCACTAACCAGTTTCCAATGTTTTGTATTAATCTCCTTTTCATAACATCATTAAATAATTGAAATTTGTAACTACATTGTGTCTTATTGGTTTTTGATTGAACTATGAACTGCTTTCTTATCTCCCTGTACACACAAAGTTGGGGGACTGCGACGATCAAATCAGTACTTTCAGTACATCCTTCCTTTCCAATTCTTTTAAATCATTTTACCAAGTCTCCAGTCGCTTTTCTTCCATAACATCCTCAAACCATCACTGGGCTTCCGCCGCCGAATGTGGACATAAAATTTTCTCTTCCTGTCCACAAGTCAAGCTAAAGAGACGGGGGACTGCAACAGTCAAATCGGAAATTTCAGTACATCTTTCCTTTCCAATTCTTTTAAAAACTCTTGGCGAAGTTTCCAAGAATGCTTGGAATCGGTCATTTTGGAAGAAAAACTTTCTGGCAATTGGGCACTGGCCAGAAAGTACTTCATTTTCCATTAATATTTTTTATTTATTTCTTCATAATCTCTTCCATTTTACCAATCCTTCAGTCGATTTTCTTTCATAACATATCCAAACCATCACTGAGTTTCCGCCGCCGAATGTGGGCAAAAAATTTTCTCTCCATGTCCACAATAATTCAAGTTAAAGACGGGGGACTGCAACAGTCAAATTAGTACTTTCAGTACATCCTTCCTTTCCAATTCTTTTAAAAACTCTTGGCGAAGTTTCCAAGAATGCTTGGAATCGGTCATTTTGGAAGAAAAACTTTCTGTCAATTGGGCACTGGCCAGAAAGTACTTCATTTTCCTTTAATATTTTTTATTTATTTCTTCATAATCTCTTCCATTTTACCAATCCTTCAGTCGATTTTCTTTCATAACATATCCAAACCATCACTGAGTTTCCGCCGCCGAATGTGGGCAAAAAATTTTCTCTCCATGTCCACAATAATTCAAGTTAAAGACGGGGGACTGCAACAGTCAAATTAGTACTTTCAGTACATCCTTCCTTTCCAATTCTTTTAAAAACTCTTGGCGAAGTTTCCAAGAATGCTTGGAATTGGTCATTTTGGAAGAAAAACTTTCTGTCAATTGGGCACTGGCCAGAAAGTACTTCATTTTCCTTTAATACTTTTTATTTATTTCTTCATAATCTCTTCCATTTTACCAATCCTTCAGTCGATTTTCTTTCATAACATATCCAAACCATCACTGAGTTTCCGCCGCCGAATGTGGGCAAAAAATTTTCTCTCCCTGTCCACAACAATTCAAGTTGCAGTCGGGGGACTGTGACGGTCAAATGAGTACTTTTCAGTACATTCACTATAGAGGGCAGTACTTTTGCAACATATCAACACCCAACAAATAAAATCGAGTAACTCTGATAATAAACGAAGTATATTTTTGTTTAAAACTCAATTATTTTATTTGACATGTTCCATTTGCCGCTGGTTCTATTGTCATCATATTAGTAGCCCAAAGAAAGTGAAAACTACCATGGAATTCAACTGGACCGACGACTAACCTACATGCTCACCAAGAGAAAACATTTGGACCTAAAACTTAGTAGCCTGTACTGGTTAATAAGTTGAAGATCCAATCAACAATCAATAAGCTGATGATGTAAGTTACACTGAACATATGCAGTTACAACATTCAACTATAGGGTACTACAAAACTACTCAGAACTCTTGTAAATGTTCCAAGCTATCTAATCAACAACGTTATGGCTTATGACCTTCAAATTAATTCAGTTAAAGAAGAAATAATTCACTTATTCGCATTCAAAATCATCCGAATGCATTGGTCCAATTTTAATTAGACCTCTCACCCAGCGAACGTTGAGAAGGCATCTTTCGTGTAATCTGCTTGACAGATATTAGTTTTAATTGTTCATTATAGATTTTAGAAAGGGATTGTTACAAAAAAAGGGTTTTTTCTTCTTCTTTTTTATTATTTTTATTAACTGGCATTAAATACGTTACCGATTTATAACTAGAAACAGATCAGTCAAATACTGCTTATTGGTTAATTTCAACAAGACGTTTCCTGTATATGATGAAGGAACGCTGTTACCTGTAATTCTCCCTGCATTTCTCTCGCGCAGGTAAGAGGGATTTGGGGAATTTATGGTCCCTTTTCTGCACTCCGCTATCATGCTTATGGTCGGAAGCAAACATAAAATATGTATAAAACAACTGGCAAGCATACACCGGTTCAGATCGGAGCCAGAGTGGTGTAGAACTCTGTAGTAATTGCGACAAGTGCTAGCGCTTCCTGAAATGCTCTTAATGGATGTTCGGCGGTAATTTTCAAGCATGAACGTGCATCAAGACGGTGTAAATTAGATGGGTGGAACGGGGATGGAAGGGTTTCAAAGATTCACTTCAATAAAATTACACTACTTCGATTTTAAATAAAAAAAAAAGATTGTATTTGTTTGTTCATGGTTTTTAAAACGTATTTTTGAATTTAAAACACTATTTAATCATATATGTTACTTATTTAATAAATCATAATTGAATTTAGAATTTTCAAATGATTTTTAAAAGGATATTTCACCCCGTTAAGACAATTTTGTATAGACCGAATTAAATAATAGTCCCATGGTACTAAGTTAGAGCAATATGATAGCTGGATCTTGAAGATGATAATTTCTATAAAAAAACGCACACTTATGTCTTTTTTAATTATTCAAAATCGGTTTAATATTATTCATGGGTTAACTACGGTATAATTATTTCAATTAAAAAATTAATAGTCGAACAACTGCTTTAAGTGGCGCAACTCCTGTAGGATTCTCCAAAGTACTACATGAAACTGTCGGAGGCGAGCAATTAAATTCAATAATTTCATTTCAACAGCCATATACAACGGAATAGTGTCTCTCACGTGACGTGAGTTCATAATAACTTCTCGAAACGTCCGTAAATTTATGGGGCAGCTTGTTCCGACTCCTAACTAGCATTTTATTATCAGATTTCATCTAACAAAAAGGCAATTCCACTATTACAAATTTGGAAAATTGAATTCTTCGGAATGATTGGTAAAAATCAACAAATTCATCTTTACTGTCAACGTGTAGGATATATACTTGTTGCTCATTCAAATTAGAAGTATTTAAGACACGACATGATTCTTTTTATTGCCAAGCTTTCATGTTCGAAACATACAAGAATTTTTAAACAATAATCAGGGTATATAATAATCATTATCATGTTTGTTTTGAAACATGTCCAATTGGCTTTATAAAAGTCGTATTCTACGAGGATTGCTACTTAATATTTGAGATATGGCAACACTGTTGTGAATATGTCAAATCTGAAAATGCAATAATGAAGTTTGACAGTTTTAATTGTGAACATACTCAGAACTCAGAGGTTAACGTTTTTCTAGATCTTAAGAAGCGGTTGATGCGTTCATATCAAATGTTTTTGAGGTTATTGAATAGAAATAAAACCTTATCCAATTATGAATATTCGCTTTTATCCATTCATTCATATATTCAATGGAAAAACTTGATAGAAATTGTGTTTTATTTCAACTCAAGCAATTCCTTTGCCATCGATGGAAATCGATTCCTCCTCTTTTGATTTCTCTTTATTCTTGATAACTGAGTGGTGTTCAGAAATATGCCAGGACTGAACATACTTTACTGGATCGAATTATCATGTACCAGAAATCGTTGTAATATTGGATGTTGTTATTATTAAATTCATCTAGAACCAAATTCTGTCATTTCAATTTAGCCATAGATTTTTAAAACTTCGTTTGACCAATTTTTGGCGTCGAAGACTCAACTAATATTCAATTATAAATATTTGTTGGTTTGTTGATTGTTGATTCCATTTATTAACAACATTTTTCCATGAAAAAAAATCTACAAAATGATTTTTTTGTGTAACAATCGGTTTCTCAAAAATCCCATACTCAATTTGCGCGAATATTATCAATAATTTATTTTCCAAAAAATTTTTTTTCACGTAGAATACGATGGAGTTATTATTTTTTCGATAAAACCTACATTATAAGCGCTGGGAGTGGAATACTTAACCTATGTGAGGCTTGGATCGGTCAAAACCGATATTTTCGTTGCCGGGCTGTATTTTCAGAACGGGGAGTTTTGGTTAACTGCTATTGAGCATAAAGGTGGATCGGGGGTTCCTGAAAAACATATCCAAAATTCGCGCATATTGAAAATGGAGTTTTTGAGTAATCGATTTTTACAAAAAATTCATTTTTTAGTTGTTTTTTCCAGATTACCAGGAAAAATTTTGTTTCAATGTTAATTCTGACAACACCAACTGGAAGTAAAGTGAATAACGCACATTTTAGAAAAAAATTGATCCCGATAGGTCAATTTGGGTCATAATGACGGCCTTTTGAAATGAGTGTACTTGAAACTCTTAAATATCGTTGACTCAGGACTCAAGAAACGTTTTTTTGGAAAAGTGAATATAGAATGATATCCCAAAGCTTGCAAAACAATCGAAGACATGAATTTTTTTGCTGGGTGAATTCATATAGAATTTTTTTTTGTTAAAATTTAACGATGGATCTTAAGCGATAAGTTTTAACATATAATTTTTGATTCAATGTTAATTCTGACAACACCAACTGGAAGTAAAGTAAATAACGCACATTTTAGAGAAAAATTGAACCCGATAGGTCAATTTGGGTCATAATGACGGCCTTTTGAAATGAGTGTACCACTTGAAACGTTTAAATATCGTAGACTCAGGGCTCAAGAAACGTTTTTTTGGAAAAGTGAATATAGAATGATATCCCAAAGCTTGCAAAACAATCGAAGACATGAATTTTTTTGCTGGGTGAATTCATATAGAATTTTTTTTTGTTAAAATTTAACGATGGATCTTAAGCGATAAGTTTTAACATATAATTTTTGATTCAATGTTAATTCTGACAACACCAACTGGAAGTAAAGTAAATAACGCACATTTTAGAGAAAAATTGAACCCGATAGGTCAATTTGGGTCATAATGACGGCCTTTTGAAATGAGTGTACCACTTGAAACGTTTAAATATCGTAGACTCAGGGCTCAAGAAACGTTTTTTTGGAAAAGTGAATATAGAATGATATCCCAAAGCTTGCAAAACAATCGAAGACATGAATTTTTTTGCTGGGTGAATTCATATAGAATTTTTTTTTGTTAAAATTTAACGATGGATCTTAAGCGATAAGTTTTAACATATAATTTTTGATTCAATGTTAATTCTGACAACACCAACTGGAAGTAAAGTAAATAACGCACATTTTAGAGAAAAATTGAACCCGATAGGTCAATTTGGGTCATAATGACGGCCTTTTGAAATGAGTGTACCACTTGAAACGTTTAAATATCGTAGACTCAGGGCTCAAGAAACGTTTTTCGGAAAAGTGAATATAGAATGATATCCCAAAGTTTGCAAAACAATCGAAGACATCAATTTTTTTGCAGAGCGAATTCATTTGTTAATTTTTTTATGAACATTAACGATGGATTTAAAGTTATTAGTAATTGATATTTAGCTATCTTTCTTTCTCTGTGATTAATTTTTATAGCGCTATCTAGAAGATGTATTTAGAAGTATTAAGTTTAATAAAAAAAGTCTCTTGTACTGAAATTAAAAGAAATCATTTCGTTTATAACAGATAATATGCAATAAAATTCGGCTTTAGGGCTTGTGAGAAAATGCCTTGGAGAACTGTATATCACTTTCTTAGTCTTCCTAAAACAATATGCCCTATTTAAGCATGAACCGACACTCATTAATTAAAAGAAGCCCCCTATTTCCTAGACAAGAAAGGCCGATATTAATTAATATTGCAAAAGCCTTCGTCCCAATAATTAAATTAATTAGAAAATTTAACTTAGAACACGACAGATATTTATAACAAAATTAGTATTTATCTGCAACGCGCGAAGGGTTGATTTATGCATCGAAATTTATACAAGGGTACAGAAAAACTAAACTTAAAATGTCCACAAAAAAACTAAATTTAAAGCATTTGAACAAACAAAAACAATTCAACAGAAATTAATAAGAATTAAAAGACATAAATTGAAATATCTAAGTAAAATTCGAATTCAAACAGTTTTTCTAGAATTCCATATACAGAGTATCAAATCTGTTGATGGCAGGTTTAACAATCAATCTCCTAAGAGACCTGAAATGTCGCTAATACTTCTAGTATATTTATCAACATGCTAGTTAAGTGATACAAAACGGCCCTTATCACAACGGCGCGTCATTGTCAATTACTTATTTATTATTATGAACTCATTATAACCTCATTAAGTTGTCATAACTATAAATTGGTTGTATTTCATATTTATACATTGTTAACTTTAACCTGTTCAATACTTTCATTTGATATTCGTTGGTGAATTATTTTACCAATATGAAGAAGAAATATGATACAATTGAATTAGGGAAAAAATAGTGTTGTAGTTTTGGAAAAACCTTCGTTTTCTATACGTTTAGCAGACTAGACCTCAAAATGGATATTGAGCTAGCAGAATTGGCCTATTCAGAAAATCTGAAGAAACATGGACAGGGCCGGATTAAGATTTATAAGGCCCGGGGCTAAAATAATGACGGGACTCCCTTAAGGAATTCGAAAACCCGGAAAAATTAACAAAATAATATCAATACGTTAGATTTGTGGTATCAACACATCAAAAAATACAGAATGATTTCCAAATGATGGGGCCCTCTTGGACCTGGGGCCCGGGGCTATAGCCCCCCAAGCCCCTAGCTTAATCCGGCCCTGAACATAGAAGATCAATATCAAGGATATCCATTACCCCTCTAAACTTCGAGGTTTTTAAAAGTTTCCGGTCTAACATTTTTATTTTTCTTAATAGACTAAATCTGGATTCACCATTCTGTATATGAATTTCCAGAATTCAATCGACTTTTTGTAATGAACATGCTTTCATTTTTTTTTATCTACCAACTGATATAATAAATGAAATTTGAAAACTGATATCGATGCGATTTTGCCAATATTTGTCAAGTTCGTTAAAAAGAATGTTTTTGATAACATTTTTTTATTGACCAATTCAAAATTCGAGAATTTGTAACGAATATAGTGTTTAACAAAAAATTGTCAATAGATCGATTAAAAAAAAATTATGATTATTTCCAAAACTAAAAAAGAGGAAATATTATCATTAAAATACTTTAGTTTGAAAGTTTCTTATCTATCAATCAAAAGAATGCTTAGAAGACATTCAACAGGATTTTTATGAAGATGTGGTTTTGGGGATGATATTCAAGGAGGTACAAAAGGCCGCGGTAGAGGTCGTGGACTCGGACTTGGAAAGGAAAACCAAAAAGATTGACTACCAGTCACTAAGCTAGGACTTTGGTGAAAGATGGAGAGATCCTGTCTACTTGTTTTCGTTACTTATTGAGGAATTTAGAATCATTGATCATTTTATTGGGCTAGATCTAAATAATGAAGTATTAAAATTCAAGACAGTACAGATACAAACACGTGCTGGTCAAAATACTCGATTCAAGAGTTGATTTAGGAGTGGTGCAGTTAAGGAGTTGCTGCAGCTTACTGGGGTATTGGTCAACATCACACAGTACTTTGTAAGGTATAAAGTAAGTGTGTTTCTGCTCCTTTACATACAAAACTCCTTCAGATGGATGGTATTGATGATGGTTATAGTTAAGCTCGAGGTTCAACTGATAAATTTGATAAAGATACTTATGCGGACATAGCAAAAACCTGCGCTAGTTTGACACTTGATTTTTTATTAAAATTTCATATTTTAATATATAAAAATTCAGAGTCCGTGTGTATGTTCAGAATGAACTCAAAAACGAGTCAACTGATATTAATGAGAGTTGGCATATATATGTAATTTGGTCTATCTTAAATCAATAATTAATAATTAATAATAAACATCATCAACGTTGATTGTTGTTATTAATCGTAGTTTCCATGAGTTTGGAACAGATGGCGCCTCAAGCGAATTTCTTTACAGAGAACTGTAAAATATATCGGGAGATTAATGTTAGTGTGTAATTAGAGAAACTGATTAAAGTGGATTAGAATTTGTCATATTAACGCATTTGTACATAGATTAAAAAACTTTTTATAACCATCGAATCGTATGAAACAAACAGCTTTTTATTCATAATAGAAATTCTACGTGCGTTCGCGATTGATTAAAACAAATAAAAATTTATTTAACATCCACGAGCGTAACCGCGAAGTGGATGTAAAACAACAATCAAATATTTATGGAATCTTTAAATAATTTACGTTAACAAATTTACGTTTTCCATAATCGAAATTTAAAATATTTCATCCTTCAATATTTATCTCTGAATATTTAGATTTAATTATTATAATCTACAACGATCAGTATTAAAACAGGAACGGGGATGTGAATCAATATATTTCAAACCTTATAAACGAACCCTTTTCGTAATAAAATTGAAAAACAAACAATTATAGTGCTTTTTCTCACTTGATTATTGTATTCAACTCAGATGCTTATTTATCACCAATTTCTCACCCTTAAGAATCATCTCTCATTACAAAATAGTTGGAACAAAAACATTTATAATCTTATTTATAGAATTAAAAATATTAATACGTTAAATTTATATTTTTTGTAGTGCTTGATTTGTAAATGATTATTTTGTATATTTTCATCACCTCATGTAAAAAAAGATCTTTAGAAATTGTGAAGATTGTGGTTTGAAAATAATATTTTAATATAATTTTTTCATCTATTTAACGTTATGTACAAACTAAATCATTATCACTTTCAGTAATTTCTTCTTCGTCTTCTTCTTCATCAGTTATTCGAGCACTTTTACCAGAACATCCATTGCAAGTTGAGTAGCAAAAAAGTCCAGCAGCCACATGATGCACCGTATCCTCCTTATTTATAATATTTTAGGCTATCAGGCTAAAAAAGTTGGGAAAACATTGAAATTTTTATTTTTAAAACTTTCAAAAAGCTCCAAAACGGTATTAAATTCAAATTTAATAAACGCCTCATCATTGATCTTGAGGTCCTAGATTTATTGAAGTCCAAACATAGTACTGGTTGTGTTTTGAACCAAAATTCTTCTTCTTTTTGTGTTCCTGGAGCGTTTTTCGATTCTGATTATTCTTCT
Organism: Diorhabda carinulata; assembly: GCF_026250575.1. Classification (NCBI taxonomy): domain Eukaryota; kingdom Metazoa; phylum Arthropoda; class Insecta; order Coleoptera; family Chrysomelidae; genus Diorhabda; species Diorhabda carinulata. Next base: position 3,283,427 of record NC_079469.1, read on the forward strand.
GACATTCTGATAATCAAGATGATTGCATTTAATCAAGATTTTACAAGAACTAAAATCATTCTCGCATTCAAACATTTCATTCTTGTTTCCTCGTGTCTTTGAACTCTATCGGTTCTCTTTCTAATAGTGTTTTTTCACCTAGGTACAATACGATACCTGTAAAACGGTTTTTTAACTTTTTCCATGACTTTGATCGGTATTATAACCTATAATGTAACTGTCATACTTGAAGTAAACAAATACTGACGTCAACCGAATCCCGCGACGTAATGTTTTTTCCATGAAACTTAGTTTCGTCTTAACTCCCTTATTTCATGTGTTATTATGTATTATAAACTTTTTGAACAATAATCAATAATTTTTTTCAAAATTATTTCATTTAATTTACAATTTTTCAAAATTGTTAGTTCACTAAATAAGTTCCACGTTTAATAAATCACAACTCGGTTTGTACTAGGTCTATAACCACATTCTTCTTATTTTTTTAGAAGTTAAAAAAGAATTACCAACCCCTCGGGTATATTCACCCTCGGGTATAAACTCATATCGATATAAGGTAAACCTTTTAATGTAGTTACTATCTACTGTTAAATAACGTTTTTAGACGACGCCATCTGAATGTTGTTCATTCCGTATTCATTTACATACCGAAAATTGCGTTTTGAGCGTTCCATGTAGTGAAAGTGACAGTTCCGTACTGCAAAACACTTTTGGGACGTTCTGGAGTGACTCTAGCCACTTCAATGTTGACAGTTGACAGTTTCACTTCGATAATTTTGCATAACCTTAAATTTTTGTCTAAATCGTCCAAAAAAGTAGCACTTTCAGTCCTTGATGATTGATGATTATTTATTGAAAATATTTCGGTTTGCATTGCGAATACGTCAATTCAGATGATTTTATATAAAATTACATTTTTAGTTTGAACTACTAGCTAGACAACTAGCACCCCACTGATATTTTTATTAAATCCAATATTACTTAATTTTTATAGTTCAGCTATCGAATCGTATATCAATTGGAAATTATTGATCCACATTTCAAAATATCAAATTATTCAATTCATCATCGACAATCGAAACTGATATGTATATTAATAATTATTATAATGAAATTACAACAATAATAAATACACAATTTAAGTGGTTTTAGCGAGATGGATTTTAAATTACAAATAGAATGTTATTAGGACCAATGTTTGGTTTGGTTATGTTTATATTTGCATTAGGTATTCGTGATTCGGTTTAATTTGTTCAAATTACTAAAATATATATTAAATTAATTCAAAATGCACTTGTTTATCGAGGATAAAATTAAATATATAAACTAAAATCATTCGGGTCATAGAATCTCCATCTTATTTCTAAGTCATTCAAAGTTTCTTCCGATCATTTCATTTTATCTTTAAAACTAATCCTTGCCATACGAGGTTTACTACGAGATATGGCAATACTGTTGACATTTTCAATGGTGAACGTACTCATACAGTGTTGTCATAAGAGAGCTATTTGAGTTGTTCACAGATACTTAAAACAAGATTGAACTTTGATGTTGTGACTGTTCAAAAACGTTTTTGCTTGAACTTATATGTGAGAGCTCGGATTGTCGTGGTGGAGAATGATTCCTCTTCTCCGATTGGTTTCTTCGAATACTTCTGACAAACAAATGCTGATGTACCATTCAGATTTGACAATTCTATCCAGTTAATCCGATTTCTATGATTTCTGTTTCTAATAGATTAGCACCGTTTCAGAACTCATTGGTAATAAGTTATATATAACATGATTGAGGATTCAAATCTATTTACTACTTCAATTATTTCTGAAGTTCAAGTCTGTAATTTCGATTGTGTCAAACAATGATAGAAGGAAATTGCTGGCGATACCTTTGTGTTCAAATAGCATCTAGAAGTACTTCATTTTGTTTAAAAACTGTTCAGTTGTCCAATTAGATTAAAGACAGAGAGACAGAGAGACAGAGAGAGAGAGAGAGAGAGAGAGAGAGAGAGAAATACTTAATTATCAAAAAATTTTCTCAATTTGTAAACAAAAGCTTGTAAAAACTAAAAAACAACATAAAACTAGATAAAGATACAGAGATACAGAAGAAAAACACAATGAATAACAAAATTATAGGTAATAGTAATAGGAAATAATTTGATTTGATTTTAAATGGCAAGTGATTATGCATTTTTTTGCATTGTAAAATATTGAGCCGCGTTCCTAAACGGATTCAGAGATAAATAAGGAAGAAAGAGTCAGAATTTTTGATCTTTTAAAGAAGTCCCTGCAGTGAGCTCTGCTGTTTAGTCAGTCTAAATATCTAACAGCTTTTGTAGTTTGAAGATTCGTTCAAATTGAGTCGCACCATACGTAAGTTTAACAGTTTTCTATAGCAATTATATCATCAAGCTCTACTGGATCCAAAAATATATTTCCGGAACTGCTAATACGAGTTTTAGATAAAGAAGTTGAATACTTGATGAACATAATCAAATTCGTATAGAAACGTGTCTATTTTTTGAAAAACAAGAGTCCTTGTACTTTCCTTTCCAAAAAATTTCAATAAAAAAACGTTTCGGAAAAATTTGGATGATGTAAACCGAAAAAACTGATTTCATTTCGTACGATATCAATGAAAACAGTAATAAAAGAAATCTGTCAGTTTTCTGACTGCGATAAATTATTTATTTCTTATAGAAGCTACTTTCGGTGCTTTTAAAAAACAAAAATAAATTCATCAGGGACTTTCTGTCGTCACTTAAGTGTCCTTTAGATTAGCCCGCAAACATCAACCTCAAAACTTTCCGACGAAAATTCTAATCAATCTTAAGAAAAACAATTTTTCTCAAACGACTACCCGCTTCTCTTCTACTGGCTGTGAACAATTAATCTTGAGCCGGGCACTGTCAGCCATCAGACGTCCTGATTATATCCTTCAGAGTTTTTTCCGGGTGTAAATCGAGTCTTGACGCGACTTCTCTGGGGATGTTGTTCGAAGTTCTCTTTTTTTATATGTTTTTTTTTTATATAAAGATATCGAATATTCCGAAGGGTTCGCTTTTAATTGTCTACAAAAAGAAATTAAATTTTTTTGTTACTGTTCAACAATTTCTTGTTTCATTAGTAATATGTTTTGCAAATTCTGAAAATATAATCAACAGTAACCGGCTCGAAGGACCATACAGTGTAATTTTGAGTGCTTTGGGATCTAAAGTGGATACTTTTCATCGGTTTCAAGCAATAACTAATAAAAAATAACTTTTTTAGACGATTTAAATTTCTGGTAATGGAAAAACTAAAATATGATTGCAATATTAAGGGTTAAAAGTAGCCTGAAGTTGTAAAATATGGAAGCGATTTCGCTAATAGCACATTCGATACTACGAGTGTCATTAACTGCAAATTGGAAACTGTAGACTTTTAAAATTGCTAACGAGGTTACAGCAACTGCGACCTTAAACTATTGAACTTATTTAGAATAATTTGATGTCACATGTTAGTCACGAATTATGTAGAGAATGACCTTTAACACGCTTGGGTCGCATCTAGCAGTTTTATATAATCTCGATTTGATTGAGAAATTTTCAAGTGGGATTTATTTAAGTTTAAATCTTTCACAGACAACTTGTATATAGTAACAGTTATACAATAATCTGTTCTTTTGTTATATGTAACAATAAGAAAAAAATACAGTTCCATCAAGGTTTTATATAAAAACCCCCGTTTTTACTACGTTCAATTCCTTCCTTTTTTATTTTGATCCGATTTCCTCTCCAGAAATCTGCAGTTTCCAAAGCCGGAAAGACGGTTCCTCCTTATAGATTTCCACAAAAGACTTGAAGTTGTTGTGTTGAATCTCTTCTTTTTTTCCGGGTTTAATTACGTCTTTACTTTCATATCATGGATACTTTTCAAATGGAAAAATGTTTGAAATTTTTTTTTCGTATTTATTCACTTATAAATATCACTATGCGATTACTTTCATTAATTCGTTCTTTTCACTACGACTATCTATTTAAAACTGAACTAACTGCGCTACATAAACTTATTTATACACCACAAATAGAATTTTACTAAGTTCTAGAACAAAAATGAACAGAACAAATATATGAATAAGACTTTACTAGAAATTATTTAAAATAAATACTGTAATAAACTGCCTTCTATAATAAAAATTTCATCAAAGGCGCGTCCGCTATTCATAAAAAACAGATGAACGGCGCCGCGCGAACTTGCCAAGTTTTATAATTCCATCGTAGCACGACAGAGCCGGTCTAAGGAGATTATTCGTAGAATTACCCCCTCATTGGATGGAAGTTCGTCCTTGAACATATGGATAGGCGAGACTGGATGTTTAAATCATTTTCCGGTCATATATAAATAACGGGACACCGTTTTCACCAAGTACTGATGATGGGGTGGATAAATGCAAATTAATATGTCCGCCCCAGTATCCTGGAATATCACTTCTACCAGTGTTTTCACGTTGGCTTGTAGTTTCGTTATTTTCAGGTCACCAAGTGTCACTATTTATTTAAAATACTCCACACCTGTCACTAATGTAAAGTTTTTTTTTGTATTTATTTACATTTATTATATTCGTGGGATGAATTAACAAACAGTATGTCTTACGTTTTTAATTTACACACTATACACTACACTTAACTTACAATAATTTACTTATAAATATCAGTTGAATAATTACCGCGATTACTTTCACTATATCGTTCTTTTCACTATGACTAATTACTTAAAACGGAACTAACTGCGCTACATAAACTTATTTATACACCACAAATAGAATTCTATAAAGTTCTAGAACAAAAAGGAACAAAAAAAAATAAATAAATAGACTTTTCTAGAAATTATTTAAAAGAAATACTGTAATAAACCGTCGTCTATGATAAAAAGTTTATCTAAAGTGCGCCCGCCATTTATAAAAAACAAATCAAAGGCGCCGCGCGAATTCGTCGAATTTTTTTGACTTTATGTTAAATACTTACATCACAATTTTAGTTAATACTATCCACGAACAATATTTCTTTACCACATACTAAGTCTATTACTTTGATTGTTTTTTCTTTGGTTTTCTTACTTTCTAATCAAACTCCAAAGCCCTTTTCCATATAGTTAAGGTTAAAACTTGCCTTTCATATTTAGAGACAATGATTTAAAACCATCTTCTAGGAACTTATGACCAGAGTAGATCTGATGAATGTATCAATCTAAGTAGTAAAAATCTAGGATTACTAACAGACGAAGATCTCTGGCAATTGAAGCCATCCCACATTTTAGACTTTCTAAAAGGATGGATCAGCTGTAAACACAGGATTCTTCAGTATCGCAGCAAGAAAGGGTGACGTAATAGATCCTTTGGGATCTCAATTAAAACCAATTTGGAAGGTTCTGGAAAAAGTTGAAACATCTGATTATCGTTTATAATATTCATAAAAGTGTTTTCGTCGAACGTAATCAATTTAGCAAGTTTTTTAAGAGAATTATCCATCTCCCAATAAGCTAAAGTAACATATCTTCATCGGTTTGAGGTATTATTAACAGCAATCGCAAAAATATGTCGTTTTAATGTTAATTGAGAACAAAGTCGCTTACGTAAATTTCGTGTCTCACCTTATATATAAAGAGCGACTAATTTATTCAAACTTCCACGGCCTGTGTTTATGAATGTTTTATAGAGTTGAGGGTTCAGTATAATGTCGCTTTTATTACCCAGAGAATGAGAAACGGAGAGTAGGAAACAGTGGAAAAGTTAACAGATACTATTTAACTTAACGGATAATGCTCCTTTCTTGATAGATATTATTAATAAATATATACTAAGAATTGCTAAAGTCAAACATTATAAACAGTAAAGACTATATCTAGTAGAATTTTTAAATTAAATCATTTCGGAACAGACTAATTAAGATGAGAAACTCCTGGTCAAAAGACTTTTAGAACCGTTTATAAGAGAAATTATTCCTAATCATAAATTTGGATCTAGAAATACGCACGTTTGATAAGGACATCCATTCATACTTATAGATATTTTAGAAGAAGCCTTTGATTAAAGAAATTGAGGCTAGAGTACCACAAGGAAGTGCTCTATAAGAAGATATTTGGAGTATCCATCTATGGGAATCCAAAAAAGCAAACGACTTAGCAATTATTCAAAAATTAAGGAGGTCATCCCATCTGATAGGCTCAAAAAATCGATTTTTTTTTCATAAATTGCCTTCTTAACATGTCTATAAGTGATTTTTTAAAATTCGAAGTCGTTTTAAAGGTACAGTAGGTAGAAGAAGGAGTTATTCGGAGTTGGCAGTTGGGATCCAGGCCTATTGTGTACTGTCGGCTTTATACCTGGTCCCCCTTTTATACATATATACATTTATACAAGTTTCTACAGGCTTTAACAGATATTTCTATAGTTATTAAATATTTACCGAAGTTATTTTAGTCTTGGTTGAACTTCGAAAAGTGTAACAACTACAAATTACTTTTTTTCATAATGAGTAGACAGAAAGGAAGTAGGAGTGGAAAAGTTCAACCTGGTCGTAGTAAAAAAAGAAAGTTTAAGGAAAACCGTTTTACCACCCAAAATGAAACAGCATTTACATCATCTTCGGCGAAAAAACTTCCAAATAGCAGAACTTGGAGGTTCCCATCGCGGGGGTGTTCAGAAAGCTGTAACTCAAGTTCTACACAATATTTGTAACTTAAAATTTATATTTATACTGTCGAAATATATGTTAATAAATGATAATAAACTTAAAGCTCTATCTATTAACTGGTCGTGAAAAAATATCCCTAAAAACAGCCCGTCACATGGGATGACCCCCTCAAAAAAAATCATAATAGTGACCTCCGGAGGGACCTGGACATTAATATTGTTAACCAGACCATCAAGAAATGAACCAAAAGTCATGAATAAAGATTCCATCATCATGTCAATGTCGAGGCTATCCAGCTCTTTGATAATTCTGGGTTAAATACAAGACTTAGCAAACAACTTAGCAATCAAACAAAAATTAGAAAAAAAATCGTAATAGTGACCCTCAGGGGGACCTGGACATTAACATCTTTAACCAGACCATCAAGAAATGAACCAAAAGTCATGAATAAAGATTCCATCATCATGTCAATGTCGAGGCTATCCAGCTCTTTGATAATTCTGGGTTAAATACAAAACTTAGCAAACAACTTAGCAATCAAACAAAAATTAGAAAAAAAATCGTAATAGTGACCCTCAGGGGGACCTGGACATTAACATCTTTAACCAGACCATTAAGAAATGAACCAAAAGTCATGAATAAAGATTCCATCATCATGTCAATGTCGAGGCTATCCAGCTCTTTGATAATTCTGGGTTAAATACAAGACTTAGCAAACAACTTAGCAATCAAACAAAAATTAGAAAAAAAATCGTAATAGTGACCCTCAGGGGGACCTGGACATTAACATCTTTAACCAAATCATCAAGAAATGAACCAAAAGTCATGAATAAAGATTCCATCATCATGTCAATGTCGAGGCTATCCAGCTCTTTGATAATTCTGGGTTAAATACAAGACTTAGCAAACAACTTAGCAATCAAACAAAAATTAGAAAAAAAATCGTAATAATGACCTCCAGAGGGACCTGGACATTAACATCGTTAACCAAATCATCAAGAAATGAACCAAAACTCTTGAAAAAAGATTCCATCATCAGGTCAATGTCGAGGCTATCCAGCTCTTTGATAATTCTGGGTTAAATACAAGACTTAGCAAACAACTTAGCAATCAAACAAAAATTAGAAAAAAAATCGTAATAATGACCTCCAGAGGGACCTGGACATTAACATCGTTAACCAAATCATCAAGAAATGAACCAAAAGTCATGAATAAAGATTCCATCATCATGTCAATGTCGAGGCTATCCAGCTCTTTGATAATTCTGGGTTAAATACAAGACTTAGCAAACAACTTAGCAATCAAACAAAAATTAGAAAAAAAATCGTAATAATGACCTCCAGAGGGACCTGGACATTAACATCGTTAACCAAATCATCAAGAAATGAACCAAAACTCTTGAAAAAAGATTCCATCATCAGGTCAATGTCGAGGCTATCCAGCTCTTTGATAATTCTGGGTTAAATACAAGACTTAGCAAACAACTTAGCAATCAAACAAAAATTAGAAAAAAAATCGTAATAGTGACCCCCAGGGGGACCTGGACATTAACATCTTTAACCAGACCATCAAGAAATGAACCAAAAGTCATGAATAAAGATTCCATCATCATGTCAATGTCGAGGCTATCCAGCTCTTTGATAATTCTGGGTTAAATACAAGACTTAGCAAACAACTTAGCAATCAAACAAAAATTAGAAAAAAAATCGTAATAATGACCTCCAGAGGGACCTGGACATTAACATCGTTAACCAAATCATCAAGAAATGAACCAAAACTCTTGAAAAAAGATTCCATCATCAGGTCAATGTCGAGGCTATCCAGCTCTTTGATAATTCTGGGTTAAATACAAGACTTAGCAAACAACTTAGCAATCAAACAAAAATTAGAAAAAAAATCGTAATAATGACCTCCAGAGGGACCTGGACATTAACATCGTTAACCAAATCATCAAGAAATGAACCAAAAGTCATGAATAAAGATTCCATCATCATGTCAATGTCGAGGCTATCCAGCTCTTTGATAATTCTGGGTTAAATACAAGACTTAGCAAACAACTTAGCAATCAAACAAAAATTAGAAAAAAAATCGTAATAATGACCTCCAGAGGGACCTGGACATTAACATCGTTAACCAAATCATCAAGAAATGAACCAAAACTCTTGAAAAAAGATTCCATCATCAGGTCAATGTCGAGGCTATCCAGCTCTTTGATAATTCTGGGTTAAATACAAGACTTAGCAAACAACTTAGCAATCAAACAAAAATTAGAAAAAAAATCGTAATAATGACCTCCAGAGGGACCTGGACATTAACATCGTTAACCAAATCATCAAGAAATGAACCAAAAGTCATGAATAAAGATTCCATCATCATGTCAATGTCGAGGCTATCCAGCTCTTTGATAATTCTGGGTTAAATACAAGACTTAGCAAACAACTTAGCAATCAAACAAAAATTAGAAAAAAAATCGCAATAATGACCTCCAGAGGGACCTGGACATTAACATCGTTAACCAAATCATCAAGAAATGAACCAAAACTCTTGAAAAAAGATTCCATCATCAGGTCAATGTCGAGGCTATCCAGCTCTTTGATAATTCTGGGTTAAATACAAGACTTAGCAAACAACTTAGCAATCAAACAAAAATTAGAAAAAAAATCGTAATAATGACCTCCAGAGGGACCTGGACATTAACATCGTTAACCAAATCATCAAGAAATGAACCAAAAGTCATGAATAAAGATTCCATCATCATGTCAATGTCGAGGCTATCCAGCTCTTTGATAATTCTGGGTTAAATACAAGACTTAGCAAACAACTTAGCAATCAAACAAAAATTAGAAAAAAAATCGTAATAATGACCTCCAGAGGGACCTGGACATTAACATCGTTAACCAAATCATCAAGAAATGAACCAAAACTCTTGAAAAAAGATTCCATCATCAGGTCAATGTCGAGGCTATCCAGCTCTTTGATAATTCTGGGTTAAATACAAGACTTAGCAAACAACTTAGCAATCAAACAAAAATTAGAAAAAAAATCGTAATAGTGACCCCCAGGGGGACCTGGACATTAACATCTTTAACCAGACCATCAAGAAATGAACCAAAAGTCATGAATAAAGATTCCATCATCATGTCAATGTCGAGGCTATCCAGCTCTTTGATAATTCTGGGTTAAATACAAGACTTAGCAAACAACTTAGCAATCAAACAAAAATTAGAAAAAAAATCGTAATAATGACCTCCAGAGGGACCTGGACATTAACATCGTTAACCAAATCATCAAGAAATGAACCAAAACTCTTGAAAAAAGATTCCATCATCAGGTCAATGTCGAGGCTATCCAGCTCTTTGATAATTCTGGGTTAAATACAAGACTTAGCAAACAACTTAGCAATCAAACAAAAATTAGAAAAAAAATCGTAATAATGACCTCCAGAGGGACCTGGACATTAACATCGTTAACCAAATCATCAAGAAATGAACCAAAAGTCATGAATAAAGATCCATCATCATGTCAATGTCGAGGCTATCCAGCTCTTTGATAATTCTGGGTTAAATACAAGACTTAGCAAACAACTTAGCAATCAAACAAAAATTAGAAAAAAATCGTAATAATGACCTCCAGAGGGACCTGGACATTAACATCGTTAACCAAATCATCAAGAAATGAACCAAAAGTCATGAATAAAGATCCATCATCATGTCAATGTCGAGGCTATCCAGCTCTTTGATAATTCTGGGTTAAATACAAGACTTAGCAAACAACTTAGCAATCAAACAAAAATTAGAAAAAAAATCGTAATAATGACCTCCAGAGGGACCTGGACATTAACATCGTTAACCAAATCATCAAGAAATGAACCAAAACTCTTGAAAAAAGATTCCATCATCAGGTCAATGTCGAGGCTATCCAGCTCTTTGATAATTCTGGGTTAAATACAAGACTTAGCAAACAACTTAGCAATCAAACAAAAATTAGAAAAAAAATCGTAATAATGACCTCCAGAGGGACCTGGACATTAACATCGTTAACCAAATCATCAAGAAATGAACCAAAAGTCATGAATAAAGATCCATCATCATGTCAATGTCGAGGCTATCCAGCTCTTTGATAATTCTGGGTTAAATACAAGACTTAGCAAACAACTTAGCAATCAAACAAAAATTAGAAAAAAAATCGTAATAATGACCTCCAGAGGGACCTGGACATTAACATCGTTAACCAAATCATCAAGAAATGAACCAAAAGTCATGAATAAAGATCCATCATCATGTCAATGTCGAGGCTATCCAGCTCTTTGATAATTCTGGGTTAAATACAAGACTTAGCAAACAACTTAGCAATCAAACAAAAATTAGAAAAAAAATCGTAATAATGACCTCCAGAGGGACCTGGACATTAACATCGTTAACCAAATCATCAAGAAATGAACCAAAAGTCATGAATAAAGATCCATCATCATGTCAATGTCGAGGCTATCCAGCTCTTTGATAATTCTGGGTTAAATACAAGACTTAGCAAACAACTTAGCAATCAAACAAAAATTAGAAAAAAAATCGTAATAGTGACCCCCAGGGGGACCTGGACATTAACCGTTAACCAAATCATCAAGAAATGAACCAAAAGTCATGAATAAAGATTCCATCATCATGTCAATGTCGAGGCTATCCAGCTCTTTGATAATTCTGGGTTAAATACAAGACTTAGCAAACAACTTAGCAATCAAACAAAAATTAGAAAAAAAATCGTAATAGTGACCCCCAGGGGGACCTGGACATTAACATCTTTAACCAGACCATCAAGAAATGAACCAAAAGTCATGAATAAAGATTCCATCATCATGTCAATGTCGAGGCTATCCAGCTCTTTGATAATTCTGGGTTAAATACAAGACTTAGCAAACAACTTAGCAATCAAACAAAAATTAGAAAAAAAATCGTAATAATGACCTCCAGAGGGACCTGGACATTAACATCGTTAACCAAATCATCAAGAAATGAACCAAAAGTCATGAATAAAGATTCCATCATCATGTCAATGTCGAGGCTATCCAGCTCTTTGATAATTCTGGGTTAAATACAAGACTTAGCAAACAACTTAGCAATCAAACAAAAATTAGAAAAAAAATCGTAATAATGACCTCCAGAGGGACCTGGACATTAACATCGTTAACCAAATCATCAAGAAATGAACCAAAACTCTTGAAAAAAGATTCCATCATCAGGTCAATGTCGAGGCTATCCAGCTCTTTGATAATTCTGGGTTAAATACAAGACTTAGCAAACAACTTAGCAATCAAACAAAAATTAGAAAAAAAATCGTAATAGTGACCCCCAGGGGGACCTGGACATTAACATCTTTAACCAGACCATCAAGAAATGAACCAAAAGTCATGAATAAAGATTCCATCATCATGTCAATGTCGAGGCTATCCAGCTCTTTGATAATTCTGGGTTAAATACAAGACTTAGCAAACAACTTAGCAATCAAACAAAAATTAGAAAAAAAATCGTAATAATGACCTCCAGAGGGACCTGGACATTAACATCGTTAACCAAATCATCAAGAAATGAACCAAAAGTCATGAATAAAGATTCCATCATCATGTCAATGTCGAGGCTATCCAGCTCTTTGATAATTCTGGGTTAAATACAAGACTTAGCAAACAACTTAGCAATCAAACAAAAATTAGAAAAAAAATCGTAATAATGACCTCCAGAGGGACCTGGACATTAACATCGTTAACCAAATCATCAAGAAATGAACCAAAAGTCATGAATAAAGATTCCATCATCATGTCAATGTCGAGGCTATCCAGCTCTTTGATAATTCTGGGTTAAATACAAGACTTAGCAAACAACTTAGCAATCAAACAAAAATTAGAAAAAAAATCGTAATAATGACCTCCAGAGGGACCTGGACATTAACATCTTTAACCAGACCATCAAGAAATGAACCAAAAGTCATGAATAAAGATTCCATCATCATGTCAATGTCGAGGCTATCCAGCTCTTTGATAATTCTGGGTTAAATACAAGACTTACGAAGATGAAGCACTTTGAGTTAGTTTAGTGCTTTTAGCGCGAAATCAGAGCTTATGTATGCACGTTAAACTTCGAACACTATTAGATTAAGTTATAATTAAATGCATTTATGGGTGTTAGATTAAAAAAATGTCTTGGTCATCCTTCCTTCTCTTCAAATATATTAAATTTCAACTGCTTCGTCTCTGATCTAATGAAAAGTGACGTGCAGAGATAATGTGACGATATAGAGAGATATAGAATTTTTTATATTAACAGTAGGAAGCTTTTATATTGTATTTTTCAAAAATTTATGAGTCGCTTTTAAGTTTAAGGAACTAATACCCAAATAAAATGTAATTTTCTATATTAACACAAACCCACGGATCATTATTTATAATCTCCATGGGAGTTTTCGCTCTGTATATAACCCTGCAAATAAGTAATACATTCGACGACAATACAATCAATCCTGAAAAGATCCCCGCTGTGTTTTTTTATTATCAAATATAGAATAGGCACTTCTTACACACCTTTTACCAATATGCCACAAGATAAGCCATATTCACGAGATTTAGGGGAAAGATAATCACCCTTTACACTTAAACGAACTCATCTCACTTCACCATTCATTCCGCGTCTGTCGCACAGCTTCCTAGCTGCTTTGTTTTCTCTTAATTGCCTTGTGTATCGAGCAACTACGCGGGAAATGTGTCATATTTCTAAAGAAGGTAGACTTTAAGGGGTAAGAGATGGGTAAATGGGAAGTTCCTGGAAGTTTGGAGAGTCAGCAGCAGGATTATTGATTCCCTTGTAGACGGTATGAGCAATTGTAGGGACAAGGTTTAATAATCCCATTTAGGACAATTAATTTCTCTTCTGTATTTGTTTTATTACTGGATTTTAATCATGCTGTCGTTGTTCTAATCCCTAGTTGGTTAGAAAGTGTTTTTTCTTGCTATGCAGACATGTAGACAGTAGGAATCCTGAACGTTGTATCCTTTTGTTAATTTATGATTTGCTGTTTTCGTTTCGGTCAATCTTATTCTATAAGCAGTGTTGCCATTGTCATCAAGTGTATTTCAAAACTAATGATTCTTTTGCAATTGCTCGTCGAAGATATTAGAACAATATTAGACGGTTACGAGACGCCCCAAGTGAAGATTTGATTCGATCATGGATGCATAGGTTCCTAACGACAAGTTCAGCAGAAAAAAAACAACGATCAGGACCCAACAGGACGTCGAGAATGTAAAACATTAGACTCGACGCCCGATAATCCACGTCAGTCCGTTCGCAAGACAGCGGCTGCGTTGGGGCTTCCAAAAACTATAATGCACGAAATATTAAAGAAGGATCTTAAATTTCATCGATTTAATATTCAAATTGCGCAAGTCTAATGATCACAATCTGCGTAAAAAATTCTGTGAGACAATGAGAGACTGAATACTATCTTTTGGAATCATGGAGCCCATTTGCATTTGAATGCAAGTGTAAACAAGCATAATTGTCGTTATTGGTCACCTAAAAGACAAACCTTGACGGTTTGGTGTGCTGGGAATTTCCAAGATCGGGAGGACATCCTGCCTTCACTTCACAGACATAGTTTTAGCAAGGTGGCGCCACTCCACACACTGCTAGATTGACCATGGCGCTGCTTCGTGGTTTCTACCCTAGCAAATTGATAAGCAGGTTCGGTGACATCTCTTGGCCACCCAGGTCTCCGGACCTTACCCCCATGTACTTTTTTCCATAGCGATATTTCAATAGTAAAATTTATTAAACCAACCCGGTGACAATTTCTGAACTGAAAGAAAATATCGTTCGCGAAGTCCAGCGATTGGTAAGAACTACCGAAACCAGGTCCGACGTAACGGCCAACATTTCGACGATGTAATTTAAAAAAAAAAAAACCTGCATTTGTGTACCTTATATTATAAAGATTTTAAATCCTAATTTCAACATCCTACATCAATTTTTTTCCGAAACGAAATGCCAATTTTCAAAACCTCGAGAGGCAAACAGTTTGTTGTTTAAGTTAGGTTTGGTCCAAAATTTGATTTCATAATTCCATCAAGATTTTTCAGATTGCATTTCAATTGGATTTCAGAATAATTCTGGTAAACACTCTGAACAAACAAGTTAAGTTGTGAACATATTACGGGATCGATGAAACGACAAATAACCCTCGAAAGTATCAATAATGAAACTTACATGATGAAACTTTCAATCAATACAAACTTTCCAACAAATTATTTCCCCCTTAAAATGACATAAGCTAATAATAATGACGAAACGTACTTAGACCTAACGTCGTAATTTATTTCATCAGCACTTTTCGCGTCGTTCATTTTCTCCCGAATATTTTCCAGTAAAACGGATAAAACGCGACCGTGTTGCGAAAAGTATCGTTTCTTCGGACTCGAGTTTAGATGCTCTCCATCAAAATAGGAGGAGTAATGGATTTATAATGGTCGAAACTTGGGGAACGTATGTTGAGTGTCATTATTGCGGTTCACATTAGACCCTATCACTACTAAACACTAGCACTAAACACTAGCAAAGTGCACACGTATAAGTAATAGCTTTTTATATAGGGTGTTACATTTTCCATTCCTTTAAAAAAAATGTAACATGCTATTCCTAATTTTGATGATTTTCCACTTTTTTATACTTGCTGGTGGGTTTCTAATATTTACTTTTGTTTTCTAGACCTTACAAAATTTCTACTTTATCGTATTCAATATCGTAGAAGTTTGTATTTTCTATTTATTTGGACCTGTTTGTTTTAAACTCTATTTTTTATGCACCACAGAATGTTCCGGGACTTGATTCAAGAAATTCCGGAGTGATTAGCTGATGTGAAAATATACTGTGACATAAAAAAAGCAAAACAAGTTAAATAAATTACATAAGTGTTTAGTAATAATAATTTAGTGAATCTCTCTCTCTCTCTCTTCTAGCCGTTTTCTATCCTTTGGATATAGGCCTCTCTCATATTTTTCCAGTTTTCCCTGTTCTGTGCCACTTGGTACCAGTTAAGTCCGGCTGTTCTCTTGATATCATCATACCATCTTTGTTGTGGTCTGCCGGTGCTTCTTTTCTCCCCCCAAGGTCTCCATCTTGTTATTTTTCCGCTCCAGTTGGTGTTATTTCGAGCAACATGTCCGGCCCAGTTCCATTTAAGACTACCTATTCGCCTCACTATGTCCTCGATTTTGGTTCTATTTCTTATCCACTCATTGGTTTTATGGTCTTTAAGCGTTATTCCTATCATTTTCCGTTCTATTGATCTTTGATTTAGTGAATAGTGAAGTGTATTTTGTGTTAATCTTCTTTTTCCACTTATTTCAATGCCTGCCATGTATTCTTAAATTTCATCAGTCTCGATCTTGGTGTATCGGTGTCTATAATTCCCTTTAGAGGTCTACCTGCTGATCTTCTGGTGTCTCTCGACGTGTACTTTCCATTCTCGTTATCTTCTCCGTACTCGTCTATTTGAATTTAATGAATTTCGTGATAAGACAGGACAACTTGTAAAATCTAAAGATACCAAAAAAGAATTTTCCAATCGATGTTTTAACAATTGTTTAACTCGATTAAATTTATGGTTTAGGAGATACGTAGATTTTTAGATCGTTGTACATGTCAAGGAAATCGTTCGCCATAAAGAAACATTCTTAAGAAAATTATCATAAATTGTAATTATTTGGTGAAAATACTTACATGAGTTATTGAAACACAATCAAACATTCCTTGAAGAACTAATGAATGTAGAAATAAATATTTGTACTACATAATATCGAAGATCATATAACTGGCATAAGGAAAAACTTATTTTCCATCTAGTAGGCTACTGTCAAATAAGTTACTACGTGATAATTTGATTCGTTAACATCAGTTTGCTGTCAATTTTTAAAAAAAACGTCTTCAATAAGTATAATATCGTATTTAATGTTTCAATATGGTAGAATTTATCTTTAGTGGATATGCCAACATGCATTTGATGTATGATTTGGCTTCTGGTAATTCGTCAGAAGCTAGAAGCTTGTATATTGAACGCGTTTCGAGAAGAATAAAAGCTGGCTGTAGAATTTTTGTTAGGGTTGATCGCAATTTACAAAAAACAAGTGATCGAGTACGCATTATTTTTTATTAAATGATATTTTCGAAAGTGTCCTACCGAAAAAAGGTATCGAAGGTCAACAACGAACACCAGCTTCAAAGGAAAATGCGTTAGATGCTAATCCCTCAACTAGTGTACGCAATTTAATATATCAACAACAATTATTCATACGATTCTCCAGAAGCAACTTCTTCACCCCCTTCACATCCAGAAAATGCATGCCATTGAAGTAGAGTATTATCCGTTGGTTTCTAGATAAACAAGTATATATACTTGAACATAAGTTCTGATTTCTCAATTTCTGGGGCTTATAACTACAAATTTTTTTTATCGCTGCATTATTTTCACGTCCTCGACTCACCCTCGTTTATTTTGCATCAAGTCCCGGATACGTTTATTATCAACTTTTTATAAAAAAAGCAATAACCTTTATGATACTGAAAATAAACAACAGTGATTTCGGTTGCAGGCAACTCGAAAAAGGGAAACCGAAGTACACTTGAATTCCGGCAAATATTACAGCGGAATTAATCACTTTAAACCACCCGATTTTTAACACAAAGTTGTCTACATTATAATTGTCGGCTTATGACGTTACAATTGAACCTGATCCAGACATTTCTATTTTTATTTCACGTGAAAAAAACTGATTTATATGGTCATAAAATGAATAATGGCTACACACGTGTCAAAAAATCACCGAGGATCGGTTAATGAAACAAAATATGCGTTGTTGATGAAAATTTACGGTTTTACCGTCAAAAATGTCTACAAATATATTTCATGTAAATATTATTAAAGTATTCGATTGAAAATAATCAATTAGAAAAATGTAGATAGCTCCCGTCTTCAACTAAAATTCCTATTCTCTACATACTTTGAGTTTTATATCAGTTATGTTTTCGTTTGGAATGAAAATACCCAATTCTCAACTATTTAGACGTTGCAGTCACATCAATACAGAATAAAGTACTCAAGTGTCCAAGGGACACCCGGAATCAATCATCTATGATGTGGGTCCCCATTAAGATCGTGCACCATAAATCTTGAATTTAAGTACCTAAATTCATGATTCTTCACAGTCAGATTAATATAAGACAGAAATTTTGTAATCCGAGAGGATACGTTGATGGAGAGTAAAAATAAGGATTTGTATTATCCCTCAACTAAATAAATAACAGATTTACACACAAAAGATTGTATCTCTGTTTGGGTTACATTTGTGCAATATAGATAGCTCCACGTCTTCAACTAAAATTCCTATTCTCTACATACTTTGTCTTCGTTTGGAGTGAAAATACTTAATTTCCAACTATTTCAACGTTGAAGTCACATCTATACAAAATAAAGTACGTAATTTGATGCCTTAATCGAATTCAAGAGTCCAAGGGACACCCGGAATCAATCATCTATGATATGGGTCCCCATTAAGATCGTGCACCATAAATCTTGATACATAAACCTTGAATTTAAGTACCTAAATTCATGATTCTTCACAGTCAGATTAATATAAGACAGAAATTTTTGTAATCCGAGAGGATACGTTGATGGAGAGTAAAAATAAGGATTTGTATTATCCTTCAACTAAATTAAAATAGATTAAGACAAAAAAGATTGTAACTCTGTTTGGGTTACATTTGTGCAATGTTAAATAACTTTAAATGGGAAATTATTATGTCAAAACAATGCCAAAAAAGTCATTTCAACACTATAAAGTTCAATATTTGATTTTATTATTACTTTTCCATGTCATTTTCACTTATATTAAATACCCTTATTGAATAGTGCATCAACTCAAAATTTGACAACTCTAACTTGCGAATTTAGGCACTAGATGTCACTAGTTACACTAAAGAATTATCTTGAAATCGAAAAGCATGGGAGTTCTACACTGTAACAAGTAGAGTTGTTACAGTATTGAACTTCGTTTTCAAATGGTTTTTCCCGAGTTTTGTTATTATCATTCGTGTATAATCAAAATGAGGGATTGGAAAATATAAAAAACGCATGCTCAAAAGTGGGCTATATACACCTGCCCATTGGGCAAGCATTATGAAATTGGCAAATTTGTAATCCCTATAAACTTTCAGATATTAGTATAAATATTTTTTATTTAAAGATATTATGACCTAAATGGAGAAGAATTTTGTAAAAAATACATATAATGAAAAAAGGGTTTCAAGAACCAAGATTATTTAAACTTGTACGTGCTTATATAAAGGCCCCGCTCATAGATTCAAAGAAAAAAAGATTTATTGGATCTCCTCAAAGAAAATGCTTTAAAACCTGTATATCGATCCTTCTACGAAAGTTTGTGAGAAAATTCAAAAGACAGAGAGCAAGAAACAGATACTGATGTCATTTCAGATAGTTCTGAATCGGAATAATTACAAACCTAGATTCAGTTTTCTTTATATCGAGAAACCTATTTCATATTTAGTGTTTTTAGAGTTGGTTAGATTACTTTCTGACAGTTTATCAATAATAATTATTTTATTGTTGGTAAAACTTATTTTCAATCTTAACAAAGTTTAAATTTAAATAAAATATTACTTTGAGAATTCTTGTTTTTTGTTTGATCAAAAAGATTTGTTACAACCTTATTCAAATTTCAAGTTTGTCTCATTATTAACACGAATTATGTGCAGAGAATATGAAAATTAATTAAACAGTGAAAATAATCGAAAATTATTGACGTAATTTCAATATTTTCTCAACAATTGAATCTTAGCGATTTAGAGAAAAATTCAAGATACATCTCGCTTGGGATAAAAACTTCGGGATTCTTTCACTACGTTGATGAGCTGATCTATTCGATTTTTCTATAAATTCATATAAATCGTAATAATCTTTGATGCAGAAATCGAATAGAACAACCAAAGTCTTATACGGAAAAAATCTATATTCAAAACTGTTTAAACAATTCGTCACGAAGCTAGACCACGACCATTTAATCTATTTTGATTAGAAGAACCATCATTATATGTTGATTTTCAAGTAAAAATTTTTTATTAAGTTGGTTAAATGATTTGGAATGCCCATTTGCTTGAGTATATCCTATAAATTATTTTAGTTGAAAAAGTCGAATGCCTTGTTGTAGTCTATAAATCACATCACCATGAAGACATTATATGCTATGATTTGTCTAATGTTGACAATTTTAATTCGGGTGCTTCTACCCTTCACAAAACCACCCTGTTCTCTTTCAATTCTCTAGTTCATTGGTACTGGTATCAAATTTTTGACTTAGATTGAACAAAAACATTTTACGTATTTAAATACTAATATTGATTATTTTCTTTATTTGTTTCAAGCCCTGGGATTGCCTTTAATACTTTTATGGATTCAATAGATTCATGGTAGCGGATTTTTGGAATTTGGAAGGGAGGAAAACGTCATAGGGGAAAAAATCAGTCACAACCATGTTGAGAAGTATCGGTAATAATTGATTATTTCAATGGTTTTCGACGAAACGCTTCACAAAACGACCAAGTAGTTTTTGACCTATTTAAACGTATGGAATGAATCTATTTTTGGTTTTGAATCATTTTTAGAGCGCCGCTGGACAGTTTCGGCGTCATGTTCATAAACCCATATCTCGTCATCAGTATTGAGGCATTTGATGAATGTAGAGTCCTCAACATCTCTTTTGCGACCTTTATTCGGCTTTGTGTTTTCCAAAATCTTTTGGGGATATTTACACGCTTCAAACTCAAAATATTAACCAAAATAACGTTGATTAGATCTTGGAAAGAAACACGACGGTTTTTTAGAGCATCGCATCTCCTCTCCAGAAGTTTTGCTTAAGAATAGAAGCAGCCTTGTTTCAAAAACATGTGAATTAAAGTATCCTCCTAGATGATATAGATCATTTCAGCAGATTTGTTTTATTTTTTTCTTCCAATTTTAGACATAATCTAATTTTGCACGACGTGTATAGTCTCATTTCAAAGAAAATTCGAATAAAAATTTTCCTTTGTACGAAAATAAAATTGATATAATATAATTAGCTTTTTTATCGCCCATATAAACTTGTTTTTATGGTCTACTAACCTTGTATAAAATTTCTTTGTTCTTCTTTATTCTTCAATACGAACAAAAAGGGTTGAAAGTGAACGAGTTGTGTTTACAGGAGTGTAAATATCAAAAAAAAAAACACAAAAACTTCTCGCTTAGAAATGTTTAATGATAATACTATCGATATCGCAATTTTACTGGAGCGTTTTCTTGGGATTACGACCATTTCAAAACGTGAAACGGTATTGAAATGGAATGCAAATTGCTTGGAACCAATATTAAATATTTCAGTTCGGAAAAGATAAATTTTTTTGCAGATTGTCAGTTATATTAAAATGAATTATTTCAATTCTCGATATCCGATATATATCATTTTTAAAACTGTTATTTATCAATAAACTAGACCGGATATCGATATGTAACATACGCATGTTTAAAAAATCATATCTACCAAAATAATCGAAGGATTGAGCTGAAATCATAGAGAAATCTTAAATATGGTGAGATGTAACTCAAAAAAAATCAGCATCTCGCTATCTCAACCAATATCGAAAATACGTATGAACAAACATGACCGGATATCGATATGTAACATACGCATGTTTAAAAAATCATATCTACCAAAATAATAGAAGGATTGAGCTAAAATCATAGAGAAATCTTAAATATGGTGAGATGTAACCCAAAAAAAGTCAGCATCTCGCTATCTCAACCAATATCGAAAATACATATGAACAAACATGACCGGATATCGATATGTAACATACGCATGTTTAAAAAATCATATCTACCAAAATAATAGAAGGATTGAGCTAAATTCATAGAGAAATCTTAAATATGGTGAGATGGAACTCAAAAAAAAATCAGCATCTCGCTATCTCAACCAATATCGAAAATACGTATGAACAAACATGACCGGATATCGATATGTAACATACGCATGTTTAAAAAATCATATCTACCAAAATAATATAAGGATTGAGCTAAAATCATAGAGAAATCTTAAATATGGTGAGATGTAACTCAAAAAAAATCAGCATCTCGCTATCTCAACCAATATCGAAAATACGTATGAACAAACATGACCGGATATCGATATGTAACATACGCATGTTTAAAAAATCATATCTACCAAAATAATAGGAGGATTGAGCTAAAATCATAGAGAAATCTTAAATATGGTGAGATGCAACTCAAAAAAAATCAGCATCTCGCTATCTCAACCAATATCGAAAATACGTATGAACAAACATGACCGGATATCGATATGTAACATACGCATGTTTAAAAAATCATATCTACCAAAATAATATAAGGATTGAGCTAAAATCATAGAGAAATCTTAAATATGGTGAGATGTAACTCAAAAAAAATCAGCATCTCGCTATCTCAACCAATATCGAAAATACGTATGAACAAACATGACCGGATATCGATATGTAACATACGCATGTTTAAAAAATCATATCTACCAAAATAATAGAAGGATTGAGCTAAAATCATAGAGAAATCTTAAATATGGTGAGATGTAACTCAAAAAAAATCAGCATCTCGCTAT
The DNA here is from genome assembly GCF_026250575.1 of Diorhabda carinulata. NCBI lineage: Eukaryota > Metazoa > Arthropoda > Insecta > Coleoptera > Chrysomelidae > Diorhabda > Diorhabda carinulata. The sequence goes on from NC_079469.1 coordinate 3,305,833, forward strand.
CTCAACCAATATCGAAAATACATATGAACAAACATGACCGGATATCGATATGTAACATACGCATGTTTAAAAAATCATATCTACCAAAATAATAGAAGGATTGAGCTAAATTCATAGAGAAATCTTAAATATGGTGAGATGGAACTCAAAAAAAAATCAGCATCTCGCTATCTCAACCAATATCGAAAATACGTATGAACAAACATGACCGGATATCGATATGTAACATACGCATGTTTAAAAAATCATATCTACCAAAATAATATAAGGATTGAGCTAAAATCATAGAGAAATCTTAAATATGGTGAGATGTAACTCAAAAAAAATCAGCATCTCGCTATCTCAACCAATATCGAAAATACGTATGAACAAACATGACCGGATATCGATATGTAACATACGCATGTTTAAAAAATCATATCTACCAAAATAATAGGAGGATTGAGCTAAAATCATAGAGAAATCTTAAATATGGTGAGATGCAACTCAAAAAAAATCAGCATCTCGCTATCTCAACCAATATCGAAAATACGTATGAACAAACATGACCGGATATCGATATGTAACATACGCATGTTTAAAAAATCATATCTACCAAAATAATATAAGGATTGAGCTAAAATCATAGAGAAATCTTAAATATGGTGAGATGTAACTCAAAAAAAATCAGCATCTCGCTATCTCAACCAATATCGAAAATACGTATGAACAAACATGACCGGATATCGATATGTAACATACGCATGTTTAAAAAATCATATCTACCAAAATAATCGAAGGATTGAGCTAAATTCATAAAGAAATCTTAAATATGGTGAGATGTAACTCAAAAAAAGTCAGCATCTCGCTATCTCAACCAAAATTGAAAATACGTATGAACAAACATGACCGGATATCGATATGTAACATACGCATGTTTAAAAAATCATATCTACCAAAATAATAGAAGGATTGAGCTGAAATCATAGAGAAATCTTGAATATGGTGAGATGTAACTCAAAAAAAATCAGCATCTCGCTATCTCAACCAATATCGAAAATACATATGAACAAACATGACCGGATATCGATATGTAACATACGCATGTTTAAAAAATCATATCTACCAAAATAATAGAAGGATTGAGCTAAATTCATAGAGAAATCTTAAATATGGTGAGATGGAACTCAAAAAAAAATCAGCATCTCGCTATCTCAACCAATATCGAAAATACGTATGAACAAACATGACCGGATATCGATATGTAACATACGCATGTTTAAAAAATCATATCTACCAAAATAATATAAGGATTGAGCTAAAATCATAGAGAAATCTTAAATATGGTGAGATGTAACTCAAAAAAAATCAGCATCTCGCTATCTCAACCAATATCGAAAATACGTATGAACAAACATGACCGGATATCGATATGTAACATACGCATGTTTAAAAAATCATATCTACCAAAATAATAGGAGGATTGAGCTAAAATCATAGAGAAATCTTAAATATGGTGAGATGCAACTCAAAAAAAATCAGCATCTCGCTATCTCAACCAATATCGAAAATACGTATGAACAAACATGACCGGATATCGATATGTAACATACGCATGTTTAAAAAATCATATCTACCAAAATAATATAAGGATTGAGCTAAAATCATAGAGAAATCTTAAATATGGTGAGATGTAACTCAAAAAAAATCAGCATCTCGCTATCTCAACCAATATCGAAAATACGTATGAACAAACATGACCGGATATCGATATGTAACATACGCATGTTTAAAAAATCATATCTACCAAAATAATCGAAGGATTGAGCTAAATTCATAAAGAAATCTTAAATATGGTGAGATGTAACTCAAAAAAAGTCAGCATCTCGCTATCTCAACCAAAATTGAAAATACGTATGAACAAACATGACCGGATATCGATATGTAACATACGCATGTTTAAAAAATCATATCTACCAAAATAATAGAAGGATTGAGCTGAAATCATAGAGAAATCTTAAATATGGTGAGATGTAACTCAAAAAAAATCAGCATCTCGCTATCTCAACCAATATCGAAAATACGTATGAACAAACATGACCGGATATCGATATGTAACATACGCATGTTTAAAAAATCATATCTACCAAAATAATAGAAGGATTGAGCTAAAATCATAGAGAAATCTTAAATATGGTGAGATGTAACTCAAAAAAAATCAGCATCTCGCTATCTCAACCAATATCGAAAATACGTATGAACAAACATGACCGGATATCGATATGTAACATACGCATGTTTAAAAAATCATATCTACCAAAATAATATAAGGATTGAGCTAAAATCATAGAGAAATCTTAAATATGGTGAGATGTAACTCAAAAAAAATCAGCATCTCGCTATCTCAACCAATATCGAAAATACGTATGAACAAACATGACCGGATATCGATATGTAACATACGCATGTTTAAAAAATCATATCTACCAAAATAATAGGAGGATTGAGCTAAAATCATAGAGAAATCTTAAATATGGTGAGATGCAACTCAAAAAAAATCAGCATCTCGCTATCTCAACCAATATCGAAAATACGTATGAACAAACATGACCGGATATCGATATGTAACATACGCATGTTTAAAAAATCATATCTACCAAAATAATAGAAGGATTGAGCTGAAATCATAGAGAAATCTTGAATATGGTGAGATGTAACTCAAAAAAAATCAGCATCTCGCTATCTCAACCAATATCGAAAATACGTATGAACAAACATGACCGGATATCGATATGTAACATACGCATGTTTAAAAAATCATATCTACCAAAATAATAGAAGGATTGAGCTAAAATCATAGAGAAATCTTAAATATGGTGAGATGTAACTCAAAAAAAATCAGCATCTCGCTATCTCAACCAATATCGAAAATACGTATGAACAAACATGACCGGATATCGATATGTAACATACGCATGTTTAAAAAATCATATCTACCAAAATAATAGAAGGATTGAGCTAAAATCATAGAGAAATCTTAAATATGGTGAGATGTAACTCAAAAAAAATCAGCATCTCGCTATCTCAACCAATATCGAAAATACGTATGAACAAACATGACCGGATATCGATATGTAACATACGCATGTTTAAAAAATCATATCTACCAAAATAATAGAAGGATTGAGCTAAAATCATAGAGAAATCTTAAATATGGTGAGATGTAACTCAAAAAAAATCAGCATCTCGCTATCTCAACCAATATCGAAAATACGTATGAACAAACATGACCGGATATCGATATGTAACATACGCATGTTTAAAAAATCATATCTACCAAAATAATATAAGGATTGAGCTAAAATCATAGAGAAATCTTAAATATGGTGAGATGTAACTCAAAAAAAATCAGCATCTCGCTATCTCAACCAATATCGAAAATACGTATGAACAAACATGACCGGATATCGATATGTAACATACGCATGTTTAAAAAATCATATCTACCAAAATAATATAAGGATTGAGCTAAAATCATAGAGAAATCTTGAATATGGTGAGATGTAACCCAAAAAAAGTCAGCATCTCGCTATCTCAACCAAAATTGAAAATACGTATGAACAAACATGACCGGATATCGATATGTAACATACGCATGTTTAAAAAATCATATCTACCAAAATAATAGAAGGATTGAGCTGAAATCATAGAGAAATCTTAAATATGGTGAGATGTAACTCAAAAAAAATCAGCATCTCGCTATCTCAACCAATATCGAAAATACGTATGAACAAACATGACCGGATATCGATATGTAACATACGCATGTTTAAAAAATCATATCTACCAAAATAATAGAAGGATTGAGCTAAAATCATAGAGAAATCTTAAATATGGTGAGATGTAACTCAAAAAAAATCAGCATCTCGCTATCTCAACCAATATCGAAAATACGTATGAACAAACATGACCGGATATCGATATGTAACATACGCATGTTTAAAAAATCATATCTACCAAAATAATATAAGGATTGATTTAAAATCATAGAGAAATCTTAAATATGGTGAGATGTAACTCAAAAAAAATCAGCATCTCGCTATCTCAACCAATATCGAAAATACGTATGAACAAACATGACCGGATATCGATATGTAACATACGCATGTTTAAAAAATCATATCTACCAAAATAATAGGAGGATTGAGCTAAAATCATAGAGAAATCTTAAATATGGTGAGATGCAACTCAAAAAAAATCAGCATCTCGCTATCTCAACCAATATCGAAAATACGTATGAACAAACATGACCGGATATCGATATGTAACATACGCATGTTTAAAAAATCATATCTACCAAAATAATAGAAGGATTGAGCTGAAATCATAGAGAAATCTTGAATATGGTGAGATGTAACTCAAAAAAAATCAGCATCTCGCTATCTCAACCAATATCGAAAATACGTATGAACAAACATGACCGGATATCGATATGTAACATACGCATGTTTAAAAAATCATATCTACCAAAATAATAGAAGGATTGAGCTAAAATCATAGAGAAATCTTAAATATGGTGAGATGTAACTCAAAAAAAATCAGCATCTCGCTATCTCAACCAATATCGAAAATACGTATGAACAAACATGACCGGATATCGATATGTAACATACGCATGTTTAAAAAATCATATCTACCAAAATAATAGAAGGATTGAGCTAAAATCATAGAGAAATCTTAAATATGGTGAGATGTAACTCAAAAAAAATCAGCATCTCGCTATCTCAACCAATATCGAAAATACGTATGAACAAACATGACCGGATATCGATATGTAACATACGCATGTTTAAAAAATCATATCTACCAAAATAATATAAGGATTGAGCTAAAATCATAGAGAAATCTTAAATATGGTGAGATGTAACTCAAAAAAAATCAGCATCTCGCTATCTCAACCAATATCGAAAATACGTATGAACAAACATGACCGGATATCGATATGTAACATACGCATGTTTAAAAAATCATATCTACCAAAATAATATAAGGATTGAGCTAAAATCATAGAGAAATCTTGAATATGGTGAGATGTAACTCAAAAAAAATCAGCATCTCGCTATCTCAACCAATATCGAAAATACGTATGAACAAACATGACCGGATATCGATATGTAACATACGCATGTTTAAAAAATCATATCTACCAAAATAATAGAAGGATTGAGCTAAAATCATAGAGAAATCTTAAATATGGTGAGATGTAACTCAAAAAAAATCAGCATCTCGCTATCTCAACCAATATCGAAAATACGTATGAACAAACATGACCGGATATCGATATGTAACATACGCATGTTTAAAAAATCATATCTACCAAAATAATAGAAGGATTGAGCTAAAATCATAGAGAAATCTTAAATATGGTGAGATGTAACTCAAAAAAAATCAGCATCTCGCTATCTCAACCAATATCGAAAATACGTATGAACAAACATGACCGGATATCGATATGTAACATACGCATGTTTAAAAAATCATATCTACCAAAATAATATAAGGATTGAGCTAAAATCATAGAGAAATCTTAAATATGGTGAGATGTAACTCAAAAAAAATCAGCATCTCGCTATCTCAACCAATATCGAAAATACGTATGAACAAACATGACCGGATATCGATATGTAACATACGCATGTTTAAAAAATCATATCTACCAAAATAATATAAGGATTGAGCTAAAATCATAGAGAAATCTTAAATATGGTGAGATGTAACTCAAAAAAAATCAGCATCTCGCTATCTCAACCAATATCGAAAATACGTATGAACAAACATGACCGGATATCGATATGTAACATACGCATGTTTAAAAAATCATATCTACCAAAATAATAGAAGGATTGAGCTAAAATCATAGAGAAATCTTAAATATGGTGAGATGTAACTCAAAAAAAATCAGCATCTCGCTATCTCAACCAATATCGAAAATACGTATGAACAAACATGACCGGATATCGATATGTAACATACGCATGTTTAAAAAATCATATCTACCAAAATAATAGAAGGATTGAGCTAAAATCATAGAGAAATCTTAAATATGGTGAGATGTAACCCAAAAAAAGTCAGCATCTCGCTATCTCAACCAAAATTGAAAATACGTATGAACAAACATGACCAGATATCGATATGTAACATACACATGTTTAAAAAATCATATCTACCAAAATAATATAAGGATTGAGCTAAAATCATAGAGAAATCTTAAATATGGTGAGATGTAACTCAAAAAAAATCAGCATCTCGCTATCTCAACCAATATCGAAAATACGTATGAACAAACATGACCGGATATCGATATGTAACATACGCATGTTTAAAAAATCATATCTACCAAAATAATAGAAGGATTGAGCTGAAATCATAGAGAAATCTTGAATATGGTGAGATGTAACTCAAAAAAAATCAGCATCTCGCTATCTCAACCAAAATTGAAAATACGTATGAACAAACATGACCGGATATCGATATGTAACATACGCATGTTTAAAAAATTATAGAGTAGTCTTAATTATTGATAGATAGATAGATTCATTCGTTGACTCACTGTCTCTGTCATTTCTATGAAGTCTCAGCAGGTGTCCTTAAACTCGTTTTCCAATTACTACATCTGCGTATACCAGTAGGTGCGTTGTTCTTGTTTTTATTTTCCCTGTTCTCTTCAAACCGATTTCACGTACGATCCATTCAAATACTATATTGAACAGCGTAACGGATAAAGGATCTCCCTATTCTAGTCCTGTGTTGGTGTGGAAAAATTTTGATATTCTTTCCCTTTATCTTCGTTCACCTCAGAGTGAAAATGTCGTTTGCGACTGACCTTCCAAATCTAAACCAGCATTGATAGTCTCCGCACAAGTTTTCTCCATAAAACTCGATACTGTAAATTCATTTCAAATCATTTGAATTGAGGATTTCCATTTCTTGTAATGTTTGACAAATATCCACTCTAATCGGTTGATCTTTTGGTAAATTAACTTGGACTGTAATGATAAGAATGTAGATGTTGCTCTTTAAGTATCCTCCAAGTACTTGAAGATGTATTTGTTTGTTTTGCCACATTACTCATGCTCTTTATTAATGGTTTTTTTGATCCACAATATCTAATTTAACAAATAACAAGATTTCAGAAATATAATTACCGTTGATTCAACTATCAATGAATGACAGTTTTCCACGGCAAACTCAGAGAATTTTGGGGGGCCTTAGTATGAAACAGTTTGAGTCCCAGAACATCATCATCAATTTTTGTTTGTTTCTTATTAAGATATTTAATAGCTCAGTGTCCATACTTATTTAACTTTGAACAACTGGATCCTATGCTGATTAGACTGGATTTTCATGAAACGTTACTAAAAACGAAAGCCCTCAATCCCAATTTTTTTTATCGATGGGGTCTCATTTACGTGACAAAAAATTGATGATAATTAATAACTTATATCAACATCTGTTATTACTTTATAATTTTCAAATAAAAATATTCCGAAAACGATACAAAGTATCGAGTGCCTTTTTGGTGTAGAATTCGATGATGTTTAAGTTCATTTGAAATTTATCTTCATAAATCTAACATTGAAAAAGTTATATTCAATATTACTTGGTACGAACCGTGTAACTAGTGCCCTCTATGAGAGTCAGACATAAAAAAAAATTCATTGGATGTGTATAATTTTGTTTCTTGGACGTTATTTATCGTGTATACGGATGGTATTACGAAAATTTTTCACTGAACAAACCCCAAATATTTTTCATTTTTCTATCTATCCTAGAAACGGGATCACCTTTTTTTGAAATACCCCGTTTAAGTGTAGAACTAGCCTTCATAAATGTTTGTTTTACCAGAAAACCGTAGATTTTTTCGAAAGGAACGTAATTCAATATCTGAAAAATTCGTTACAGTATCTTCCTTTCCACAGATAAGCGAAATGCGTGGATACTACAACCAATACCCTTTCAGAATCGATAAATTATTGAAACGGCTTGTTCCATTTCCCGTAAAGGATAATTGTTACATGAAATATAAAAACCAATCAGTGCTTTAGGAACTGCTATAAATAATATCCCGTTATTTGGAATATAATCTCTATACATGAAATTTATCAAGAAAAAGAGTTTGTTTTTTCCAATATAGTCCAAATTGTGCGTTTTGTTTTTCATCTAACCACAATTTTATTTATTTTTCCATTCCATTTTTAATAATGTTGCTTTCCTTTATCTCGTTTAACATCATAAATTTAGTCTAATAAGTAAACTACCCCTTCGGCCCTTCGGGGAAGGCACGTTTTCCATCTTGAAAATTGTTGAGTACACACAATCAAGATGACGAACGCACAAAATCAAATTTGACGAAACTAATTGGATGGAATTATTTGAACAGCAGCGAATGTGAAAGGGTTAATCAAACGTTTAGGTACATTTTGTATTCTGTTGCTTCGATATTTCCAAAGAAATAAAAATCTTTGAACGTTAAACCGAAATATCACTTTTTTTTATTTAATTATGCGTAACATTCGACCCCCTTTTCTTCCATCTTATTTCCATCAACCGCTTTTAAGACTTGAACACGATAAAACGATAGCTGTTGAATAAAATTAATCTGTAAAAAAAAATCAAAATTAAAAGAGCAATATCATTCATAACGCCCCATTGTCAGTGTAAGGCGTCTAGTTCTGTTGAAAAATTGAAAATACTTTTTTTCTCTTCCTTTCCAGTTTCTTTTGTTTTAAATCGCGCAATAGCCTAAGTGTTAAGTGCAACCAGTAACGGACTGGCTATTCCCAGATAACGGAATATACTGAGTGAGTTTTATATATGGAACGCCTCAATTAATTCGCCCAAGTCGTTTATCTGAAAAAGAACGAATTGATATTTTTATGATTTATATCCTAACCGAATTCCCTCAACAAGATCTAATGTCAGAAGACAAACCTTTGAATGTTTGTGTCCTGTTGGAAGTTGATTCACACTTGAGTACTAGATATCCAGGGAACTTGATATTTCGCAAACGTCTGTAATGAAAAATTTTACGGCATAATAAATTTCATCCATACAAAGTAACTTAAATCGGCATAATTGTAGATACTGCTCACGTAACAATCCTCGTTAGATGCGTGAATCCCACACCCAATATCTGAATGTATGGGCTGGAATAATAGGCGACAAAATAATTGATCCTTTTTTTCATTGTGGGTTACTTAAATAATTCGGCGTATTTAAATTGGAAAATGTGTGTGTGTGGTGAGGCAATACCTAAATGTTGTGTTTCCCAGCAGATGGATTGGAAGGAAATATCTGACACTACCATAATACCACAGGTAGAACGAGAAGAAGGAAAAAAAGAAAAAAAAACGACAAATCAACCAAAGGAGAATGACAGAAAATGAATAAAAGGCGATGTTTCATAAAAAAAACACAAGCGGAAGAGGGTAAACACTTTCACACTCGAGAAGTTCAAGTGGTGCCTGTCGTGTGGAGATGTCTATGAATATTGATCTTGAACTTCTGTAGGTTGTAGTCCTCGAGTAAGACGTGCCTTGGTAGCTGATTCCTCGAGCTTGCCACACGTCTGCCAGTCGAATAGGTGAGATCGGAAAAGCATTTGCCTTGGTATTTCTTCTATACACTAAGCTGTTCAAGTTTCTGGTCAACTCTGGATCGCCTATAAGTAGAACTGCTCTCAGGATATAATTGAGGCCCGAGTTCCAAATGTGCGAGCAATATTCTAAAGATGGACGAATCTGGGCCTTGTAGAGGATTGCGATTCATACAGCTTTCTAGTCTTAAAGAGGACTTAAAGTTTTTGTGAAGCTGCTTCAACTAGGAATTATCGCTTTTAACCTCAACACGCAATAAGCGAATTTGCGGTGGTGAGGATATATTACGTCCAGACAGGACCAAATCTTGAGCTGCATTGCCAGCTTTCTTTTTAAAAAAGCATCCTGGGCCTTTGCTCCACGAAACTCAACCTATTGCTTCCATACCATTCCAGAATGTTTCCAACATCGGTATTGATGATTGTTGTTGCTACTTACGGATTTAAGTAATAGACGAGTTTATTAAAGCAGTTAATTTGAACGACGACATCAATCTGCTATCATCGGCGAAGCTTTAGATCGAGTTTGCAGTTTTGTCGTGTAGATCGTTGTTGTACAGGAAAAAAGAGTAGGATGCATTCCTATGAGACACCAGCGTTGACCTTAAACCTTTCTGAAGTGTGACCATGGATGAGAACCTGGATGGATCGGTCTTTGAGAAAACTACCAAGCCATTCGATAAGTTAGGACGACAAACTGTACGATCTTTATTAATTTAGAAGTTTATCAAATGCAATTTCTCTGTATTCCCCATATTTCTCACTATGATGACATAGGACAGATATCTCAATATTTTCTTTATCCATGACCTTGGGACTAAAGCAATCGGACGTTAGTTAATGGAAACCGTTTTTTTTTTAATTTTTTTGGTAAGGATTGATGCTAGAAATGATGATTGATGATTCGTACGATGAAAAAAAATACGGAAACACGTTTAATGTTCGGAACTGGCTATTTTCCAGAATAAGAAACTTACCCTTAAACAACAAAGCTTATAAGTGCAATGACTTAAGATTAATTAACCTAATGAGTCACAGAATAGTCTATTCGAACAAATAAACAAAAATACAGTTTATCACAATAATTTCTCAGATAAATGTCAACTTTATGCCGCGGCATTTTGTAATTTTCATAAAAGTAATTCCGTCAAGTGCTTGATAATCTCATCTGAGTGAAAACATCCCCAATACACCCCTGATAAAGATTCATACTCCGTTGGATACCAGCATCAAATGGGCAACACTTTTTCAACTCGAAAATTGTATTTTCGTTATTAATGATACAGAAGTGAGTGAAAATTATTCATGTCTAGTTAACTAGTTGTTATCTCTCTCACGAGACTGGAAGAGACCTTTTTTATCTGTAGCTTATAATTTCATTTTTTTATGATCTGACCTACTTCTATAACATAATATACTTTATGTTTATTGAGTACTACTTACAAAATGATTAGAGTTCGATGTAGTCACTAGGTTTTAACAAAAAAATATGATTAGTTAGTATATAAAAACAATATTACTTTAATTTGTCACTTCTTTTGCCTTTTTAAATGTTTTTCTATCAATAGTCTTCATTATACAAGTTTTTGATCACACATTAATATTTTTACAGCAATCTACGTAAATGTCTTTATGGTGGTCGAAATTTTTTCCAAATTCCTTCTTATTTCTTAGACCTATTGATATGTTCTGTTTTTTAGTTTTTAAAGATCAAGTGATGCCGGTGATCAACATCTGGATGGAATATCATAGACTATCTATGACCGTGAACAAGAACGAACTTGTCTAATTATCTTGAAATAACTATCCACAGTAAGTTGAACTTCTGGAAGCAAAGCAGCTGACGAAGCCTCAACGAATACGTTTGCTGATGAGCACAGTCCAGTTGGTACTTTTGTATGTTGCGGAGGCGTGTGCCGAAGTCGTGAGAATATAAGTATCAGGAGATTAGCACAGGTGCAAAGAAAAGCGACATTGAGAGTTGCTTAATCTTATTGGACGGCATCGCAACTAGTTATAATTCCGTAAAAGTTGTTGCTTTTAATAAAAGAGAGACGAAAAATACTAGTACTGGATGAACAAGAGGATTTCGTTTGAATACTCTTACTGATTGAATGCAAAATGATGGTCTGCATAAGTTTTTCTAATGTGAAAGATGGAAGGTGAACAGAGATGAATTGGAAACTGAGCGATAGCGATGATGTTGATAGAAAATAACCACTAGAACCTGAGTTCTCGATATATTTAGGAAGTTCTGCGCTGAGTTAGACCGGACCGGTCATTTAAGCGGGAGAAAGTGTAAAAGAATCCGAAGTCATTGTATTAAACACCTCTAGTTTGGTGTTTGGAAGAATAAGCGGAGGTTTTAGTTGCTTTAAAACTGCTTGACACGATGCAATAAAACGTGCAATGGAATGCAAGACGCAATACTTGATTAAAGATGTGCGCTGATGAAATTCAGCTGATAGTTTCATGCAATATCTCGCACTTGCAAAATTATCGATTCGGCACAATTTTTAATTGCGTATAAGTTGAAATTCTAGGGAGAAGTCTAGTAGCTTTTAGCGTAATAACCAACCTGACAAGCGAGACAGCCGTAGCCAGTTATTGCCAGTTATTCATTGACCACTTTTTTCTAATTTACATCACTTAGCTTTGTTATTTTCATTTTTAAACAGTCAAAAAATGTTAAATAAAGTTTGCGGTTGCGGATTTGCTAAATATACTTATGGAATTTTTGTTGGGTGCAGCTATAATCCAAAGTCAAACGACGTGAAATATTAATCTATGAAATATTTTGACTTTTGGAAAAATTGTATCATATTTCAGAGGTAATTGATTTCATTCTCCGTTTATTATACTATAGTACGATGTCTAGTCTATTTATTCATTCATAAATCGCTGACCATCTGGTTCCATTTTCTATAAACCAAAAATTCGAAAATTTCTAGACGAAACGAGTATCGTGGAAAGTCTCAAGTCTCAAGTTGGCGTTAAAAAAATGCAAATGTACTTTATAATGAAAAAAGTTGAAAACTGCAAGTGCAATTTATATTTCCGTCGAGCATCAGTCTCTCGTGGGACTACTTTGATATTCAAATTTTTATTTACATTTTTTCGTATGTAAAGAAGAAAGTGGCATTTTCTATTTGCGACCACATAAAAGGTAAAAAGATAACTGAAACATAGTCGTAGATAAACGTCACTATTGCTTCATAAGGTAAATGTTTGACCAGAAGCCATATCATCGATCTTATCTCCATTAAATGGCTATTATCATCTGAAACAACTTCCAATTTCGACAAATGTATATCTTAATTTAGGAATTCTTCAAGTTTCAGTGAATGCGATTTGGTTTTAACAAGATGGAGCGCTACCACATTACCAGTACTTATCTAAATTATTTCTCAATCGGTGGATAGGCAGGTGATATCCAACAGAATGTTCAGCGCTTTTACCTAATCTTATATCATTAGTTTTTGTATACAAATCTAAACGTTTCTATTTAAGAACGAATGAAGCGACGACTGAAGGCTTTTGTGTCCCTTTTCACCTTGTATCAAATTCAAACCTCATTAATTTAGAATGTAGACTCTATACAACCAATACTAACGCCGAGTTCATCCTAGGGTCTTCCAAAATGAGTTCTACGTGGCGAATGTTGTCTGGTATGATACTGGTTCGCGGTCGACGTTTATGCGGCTAATTCTCGATGGTTTAGCGGCCATCTTTGAACGCTTTGGCCTTGTTAAATACTCTATTTAGTACTGAATCAAGCCGCGACCTTCAAAACATATAAGTGCGCCATCTACAGTCTTTCATTGCGATTATATTTGAAACGGCCTCGTATTTTGAATTTTATTTCATTTTTTAATTATTTTCTAGCAAATTTATTTAATCATATTAGTTTCTTTTATTATAAATTGTAGAAATAAATTTGTAAATTAAATTTTGAGGTTATAATTTGCTTATGATGTAATGCTAGTGAAGAAATTCTTGATGTTTTTTTCTTATAAAAATCTTTCGAGGTCCGTCTATGTCCCACAATAACCGATAGAGAAATTCAGAAACAATAATACTGAAAAAAATCCCGACTATTTTTTATAGGGGAATTTAAAGATAAATCGACAAAAAGTTGATAAGAAAAGGGTTTGAAGAAGAACTGTAAAACTGAATCGAAGGATTTACTTAATGGAATTGATGTGAAGAACTTTGATCTGAAGTAAAACTATGTCAAGGAAAAAGTTGGGACGATCAAATTGTTAATTTTTACATAAAATTGACATAAAAAAATAATTAATTAGGACTTTAAATATTTTAATAAAATTTGTTTTATTGCCTCCCTTGATTTATTCGTTAATTTTTTACTGTCAATAACAATTTTTTCAAAAAAACTTCTATAAACCAATCCACACTCTCTACAAGAAAACTCGTTGAAAAAAATTTATCTTTCTCGAAATCTAGACCAGCTAGAACGATAAAAGTTTCACTAGTATATTTGGGGAAAAATTCTACTTATACGAATCAATTTTTTAACGAAATTTCCACGAAAAACAGATTAGAATTACGATTCAAACAAATTTCGAAACGTCGCGATTTTCCCCATACCATAGCCCAGGAAAATTTTTTTCCCTCAGATTATAACTTTAAAAACTGTTTTTTGAACGAGAAAACAACTGGGAGAATCCTTTATTCAATAAAATGATTTTGTCGTCCTCAAATAGGATGTTGAGTAGGAAAAAAACTTGGATTCGTTCAAAAAATTATACAGAATAAAATAATTGGAATATAGAGTTGATATTCTGGTGGAATACTTTAAAAGCCTCGTTCTATGAGGAAAAAATTTGAAAAAGTACCAGAGTGTTTCTGAAGTACAGAGCGTTAAAAGTAATAATATCTTAAACTGATGGACAAAAACTAACTACGTTGAATCTTCCATTTTTTCGATTTTCAAAATATTGGAATAGTAGGATTTAATGAGTGTTTAATCCAAAGGAAATACGCATAAGGCTATGGATAGAATGGTGCGTAAGATACGATGAAAATAAGAGAGCTTTTATGTCTTTCTCAATTTAAAAATGTAGTTCGAGCTAAAAATAATTGGTCAAACTAAATTTCGCGTTAAAATCGTTGAGAGGCAGCGTTTCTCTCCGCGTTAGTTTTCTCGAGTCAAAAAACGCGATGAAATGAATATCGAGAGTGTGGATCGTTAGACCTTCTGATTCTTTCAGAAAGCGTCTCGCACCTGGCATATGTCATCACATCAAATTATAATTGTTTAACAATTATTCAACTAATAATATATTTTTTGTTTCAGGTATGTTCATCCCTAATACTTTTGTAAACATGACGTAATATGAGTAAGTACCCAAAAAATGCTTCCTTGTAAATGTAACTCACTACCAAAACTCAAAGAAACACTTCTGATGCTTCTATAATTAAATTTTTGATGTTTTTATAACAAATATATCACAAATAATCATCTTATTCTCCACATAGAATGAGTACTGCTTCAAATAGTATTGCTTTTCATGCGTAACTCCAACTTTTCATGCATAACTCCAACTTTTCATGCATAATTCCAACTTTTCACGTATAACTCCAACTTTTCATGCATAATTCCAACTTTTCACGTATAACTCCAACTTTTCATGCATAATTCCAACTTTTCACGTATAACTCCAGCTTTTCATGCATAATTCCAACTTTTCACGTATAACTCCAACTTTTCATGCATAATTCCAACTTTTCACGTATAACTCCAACTTTTCATGCATAATTCCAACTTTTCACGTATAACTCCAGCTTTTCATGCATAATTCCAACTTTTCACGTATAACTCCAACTTTTCATGCATAATTCCAACTTTTCACGTATAACTCCAGCTTTTCATGCATAATTCCAACTTTTCACGTATAACTCCAACTTTTCATGCATAATTCCAACTTTTCACGTATAACTCCAACTTTTCATGCATAATTCCAACTTTTCACGTATAACTCCAACTTTTCATGCATAATTCCAACTTTTCACGTATAACTCCAACTTTTCATGCATAATTCCAACTTTTCACGTATAACTCCAACTTTTCATGCATAATTCCAACTTTTCACGTATAACTCCAACTTTTCATGCATAATTCCAACTTTTCACGTATAACTCCAACTTTTCATGCATAATTCCAACTTTTCACGTATAACTCCAACTTTTCATGCATAATTCCAACTTTTCACGTATAACTCCAGCTTTTCATGCATAATTCCAACTTTTCACGTATAACTCCAACTTTTCATGCATAATTCCAACTTTTCACGTATAACTCCAGCTTTTCATGCATAATTCCAACTTTTCACGTATAACTCCAACTTTTCATGCATAATTCCAACTTTTCACGTATAACTCCAACTTTTCATGCATAATTCCAACTTTTCACGTATAACTCCAACTTTTCATGCATAATTCCAACTTTTCACGTATAACTCCAACTTTTCATGCATAATTCCAACTTTTCACGTATAACTCCAACTTTTCATGCATAATTCCAACTTTTCACGTATAACTCCAACTTTTCATGCATAATTCCAACTTTTCACGTATAACTCCAACTTTTCATGCATAATTCCAACTTTTCACGTATAACTCCAACTTTTCATGCATAATTCCAACTTTTCACGTATAACTCCAACTTTTCATGCATAATTCCAACTTTTCACGTATAACTCCAACTTTTCATGCATAATTCCAACTTTTAATATAGAAAATTGTTTTTAATTTTCTTAAAAATTGTTGAAAGGAAATATGTTAATAATTTATACGAGGTCTGGCTATTAAATAACAAGACTGGTTACGAAAAGTGGTTTTATAATAAAAATAATTCTACATTCGAATGCTCCCCTTCAATATACTCCCATCCCCTCGCCACACACTTTTCCATACGTTTTTTCCATTAATTGAAACAGTCTTCTTTGGTGATGGCCTTCAGGAGCTCTGCAGTTTTTTACTTTACCGCTTCCATCGACTCAAATCGGGTCTCTTTCGAAGCAAATCGTTTTCTAACCTTTGAAGGAAATCTAAACAGACCCTTTGACGCAAGTGTTTTTGGTCAGGAGACAGATTTTTTGCACCAATTTCGCACAGACTTTTATCATGTGTTATTCCTCGAGAAAAAAAGACGTTCGTTTCAAACCGCTACTGTACAAATACTATAATAGTGACAAAAACGTGTTTTGGAACGTGCAAAACTAAGATATCTAGATACTCAACGCACTACTTGTTTTTTACCCTACATGTCTAGAGCGCCCTCTAATCGCTAGACCTCGTATTGTCGATTGTTTATTTAGGACATTTCGACGAAGTCAAATTTTGCTGCTAGTTTTTCAATTTTCTTGACGTGGAAGTTCTGTGGTGAATTTCGCAACATGATATTTTCTATCATCTATTCTTTTTATTGAGAGTTTTACAAAAATCGAAACAAATGAAACAATATCCAGACTAAACGATGAATCTCAAGATTTTCCAACCCAGTTCTGTCGACGATTTATTAACGATGTGTTAACCCTCTTTTGACCTATCGCGGACGCTTGTTTTGAATCACTTTTCCCCGTAATCTTTCCGATTGTTGACATAATTAACGAATAAATTAGACAAAAAATGTTGATTTTTAATGATCTTAGTTAACAGCTTCTTTTATTCTAAAATTTTCCGATATTTGTGACATACTTTCACAGTATAATCAATAATTTTCCTTATTACTCAAACCTGTTCTTCAGTTCATTTGGGAGACTCCCTTTCCACTTTGATTTCCAAATCGATAAATATTTTCGAGAATTTACGAATTAAGCATATTTTAATCATGCATACAAAGACTTTTTCTACTCGATTATCAAAATATTAGTCGTACATCAAAATTTGTATTTAAACAAAATTTGGAAGTTCCATTAACTATTTATAGGTTAAGATATTATTTAATATAAAATTTTCCACGTTGTCGATCCATTTCTAACTTTACCTGAGTGAAATATAGACATCGTTGTAAGATGTTTTAGTTGGAATATATTCAAAAGGACATATATCAACCAACTTCAGAAACTGAACAACTTCCAGATAATACCTGTCAAGAACACCTCCTACGAAACTTCTATACAACTACAGGACTGTAAACAAGATTAAATCTACTGCATTATTTATATCCTTTGGATTTTAATATACGAGGTCTGGTTATTAAATAACGAGACTGCGCGTCTAGAGGGCGCCCCAGACAAGTGTGATAAGAAACAAATAGTGCTTGGGTATCTAGATATTTTGTTTCTCCACGTTCCAAAACACGTTAATTTCCGTTAAATTGAAAAAAAAACTCCGACTGAGTACTATAAATTGTTTCAAGAGGCATATGGGGACAATTCTCCATCTTGTGCACGTATTTTTGAGTGGTATAAGCGCTTTATTGATGACCGAGAGAGCACTCAAGATGACCAGCGCCCAGGTCGTCCTGTGACTGTTTCAACTCTGGAAACAGTGACCAAAATCAACCAAAATATGCGTGCAGTCGTCGAATAAGCATCCGGATGATTGTCGAGGCTGTAAACGTCGATAAAAAAACGATTAGAAAAATTTTACACGAGGAATTACATAACAAAAATCTGTGCGAAGTTGATGCTAGAAAATCTGACTTCTGACTAAAATCTCTTTCGTCAACGGGTCTGCGCACATTTCCTTAAAAGATTTGAGTCGATGGAAGCGGTAAAACAAAAACGGCAGAGCTCCTAAAGGCACTGCTTGGATCAATGGAAAAAACGTATGGAAAGGTGTGTGGCGAGGGGATGGGAGTATATTGAAGGAGAGCATTGAAATGTAGAATAATTTTTATAGTAAAACCATTTTTCGTAACCTGTCTCGTTATTTAATAGCCAGACTTTTTGTATCTTCCGCTAAAAATTGATTGGATCGTTAGATACTAGATTTTACTAATAAAAAGTTGTTATAATATAATATTTATACATTTATTGATTCTATATGATACCTTAATAGTTTTTCTACATGTTTACAACCGTATATTTAACCAAATGATTTTTTAGAACTTATTTTAGTTCTCGAAGAATCCTTATTGCACTCTCAAGTTTCACCGTTATATTAAAATACCGCTTGTCTTTTAGTTTCTCGCTTATTTACCATCGCCTTGACATTTTTGAAATTCGTGACAAAATTCTAGTCACAAATAAGAACGAAAATGTTTATCGGCGAATTTATAAAAAAATACAGAGCGTTCTCATTTTCAGTATATTTCTCTTCGATCTTGTTATTGATATATAATCTTCAGTTCCTGGTTAGTACCTCTTCTACAAGGTCCTTCATTCGTTTTTATTTCCCTAAACATTATCCCCGATACCTTTCTTTCTTTCTTTCTTCATTTGTTTAGTTTTGTTTCTTCTGCCTTTGTTAAACCTCATGTTACAAATCCGTATGTACGATCCCACGGTTTTACTTCCTTGACTATTCTTCAATTTATTTCAGTTAGTTCTTCTATAAAATTATGAAAATATTTGACTAGAACTAATTTCTAATCAATGTTATTAATATGGTACATGTTCAATATGTGAGTTTCTTCAACTTCCAGGCACTTTATAAGTTTATGAAGGTTGTTTTTTCACATTTAAAACAGTAATCCTAGATTATATCTAATATAATTGCAGTATAACTTAATAATATATTTGCTGTCTTCAGTGTAATTTTCAATATTGTAAATTAATATTTGTAATCGATCAAATTTCAAATTGTGACAGACGTAATTAATATAGTAGACTACCTACATATCTGACTAAATATCTTATTTATACATCGTTCAATATCCTATACGCACTATTAATGGAAATGCCTGCCAGCAACGTCTATTTCCAATCACCAGCTGATTTATGTCTACCTCAAAATCCTGTTTCCACTAACAAGTGCAATAACGTAATAGACTTTCAAAGACAACATCGGAAAATTTGTTAATCGTAATTTTAATTTTTTAAGTTTACAATCTTTATAGTTTTAATATTTCCTAGCGTGCCGATCCCATAGACTTTGAGATATTTTGTAAACTTGAGTCTGTAGCTTGATTGTTTCATTCAGAATAGAAAGAAAATTCTGAATAAATCAACTATACAAGTTGCTAGAACGTCTTACCTTAAAAAACTTACTCCAAAACTCTTCAGAATCATCAGTAAAATAAGAAATTAAAAACAAGGATTAGAAGTGAAAGGTACTATGGAGAGAAGAAGAGATAGATTGGAAAGAAAGTGGATAGAAGAATTAGGAGAGATACGAGGATGATTCCAGAAGTACCTGGTTCAACAAAGGAAAATAAAAATATATTCTCATAATATTAATCGTCAAGCTCCTTAAAATAGCCATTAACTTCTGATTACCTCTTCTTTGTTGGAAAATCTTTGATAACAAAGCCATTTTTTCAAGGGAACAGAAAATAATCCGAGGGGTTCAAATCTGGCGTATAGGGTGCGTGAGATAGCAATTCAAACTTTCATTCATCAATTTTGTTCATTGCAATAACGGATGTGTGAGCTGGTGCATTGTCTTGATGAAATAACATTTTCTTCTTAGCCAAATGCGGCTGGTTTTGAACTTGCCTGTAAATAGAGCCCTTTTCAGTCCATTGTTTTGATTGTTATGGATCCACGTTTCACTCACGGCTTTATTTTTTTTTTAATTTTTGCTCCATTGTGAGCAAACGCGGCACTCATCTTGCGCACTGCTTTCTCATGTCCAAATTTTGAGATAAAATGCGATGTATACACTTTTATAAATGCCTACTATGTCTGGTAGCTCGAGCACTTTCAGTCAACGATCATCCAGAACCGCTTCGTGGATTTTTTTGAACAATTCTGGAGTCGTCACCTCATCTGGTCAACCACTGCGTTGCTGGTCGTCGCAGATCGTCCAGTCTCGTTTAAACTTTGCTACACAATATTTTACTGTTAATAACGAAGGATCATTTCAGTCAGAGTAGAATCTAGTTCAGCTTTTATATTGGTTGGGCTAATACCTTACAAATAAAGGTATTATATCACATAACGATGAACAATTCTTTCCATGTTTACAAATTCATTGAAAACGTTCACTATTGATGGCTGCCAAACAAATATTAAACAACATATGCTACTAATACAGTGTTATTTTTTTAGGAGAAGCTTATGAATAAATTATAAATTGTTGTAAAAGTTGTAAGAGATATGGGCGAATGTCCAAAACCTCATCAAAAGTTTACATAAAAGAAAAATTCAATTTTGTAGACTCTCAACTTTTGTGAAGCAGTGTATTAACACTACCGAACCTTTCCCCAAGAATAGCAAAGAACAATGTTGGTATAAACTTTAACATAGTGGGCTAAGGTGAATTTATGTCACTTATAGCTATATAAGCTTTCCACCCCAATAATTAATTAGTTTTGGAAACTTGTTTTAAATGTAAAGTTATTGTTCATGTTTAAAGATATGATTGGATTAATTTACTGTCGTATATAGTAAGTTTAATAGACGAAATTATCGTAATATTTAAAATATACAATAGTAAATTTCTTACCAAATCAATTGAAAGGGTGAAATAAAGATTTGACAAACTTTCAAAAATTGATGTGGGTTTCTCCAGCATTTGAAAGTTTTTTGTTTGAATTAACAAAATTATGATCCTGAAATATGAAAGAGTTCGTAAACATGTTTGTTTGATATCGGACTTAGTTTGTTTTGTGGTCATGTCACGCTAAAGTAAAAACTTTTTATGATACGTCCGAAACAGAATCTTTCATTGCCGCAGTTGTTTTAACCGAATATTTCTCATTAGATTTATATCTTTTTAATAAATAAATAAGAAACAAAAAACAAAATATACTTGTTTTAAAAGTTGATAAGTCGCTGAAAATAATTCAATAACCTCGTAATATATTCACCCTCAACCCTCTTGTATTATATAAAATACGAAAGGAAAGATTTTTCCACGCCAACGTTTCCCTGATGGATTTTAAACATCAAGATGTCACTATTTCAATTTTTATAAGGGCTCTTACCGAAGGGTGTGTTTTTTACACATGGCTTAATATTCCATTTCTTCGCTTTTCATGCTTTCAAAACAGAATTTTTGGTTAGAAATAGAAAGAAACCATGAATAACCACATATAATATGTCGAAGGGCGTCGAAAGTGGTTTAATACATTTATATTTCAATAATTCTATTTAAATATTCATCTACAACATCAAATGATGATTTATCTATAACAAAAAAAACAGTGAAAAATAAACAATCGATTGGAGGAATCCAAATCTGTTGCTGTTATAATTTTAAAATAAAACCTTTCATCATACGGAGTCTTATTTCCACCCTATTTGAATTTACGAAGCTCGAGATATTCATAATTCAAAAAGAATTTGCTAATACAAACTCAGACGAAAAAATAAAAGTTTATACTTTCTCAATTCCGATGAAATTCTTAAACTTTTAATAATACTTAACATTCTGTTGAGCCTCTTAATTTGACAGGATGAAGGGGAAAAAAAGTTTAATTTTCAGTAGGTTTTTTTTCTAAACGAAAGTCCTTTTTAATGAAAATTAATAGGGCACGTTGGTAGGGTCACGGAATCCTCGACAACGCTTTGGGTTTAATATTAATATCTTTCAAAGTACAGAAAAAAAAATAGCATGGGTTACGATATAAATTATTTCGAAATTGTTGAAGTTTGCTGCGGGTTCTGTACACTGTAAAACCATAAACAAATTTCTACATTTAGCTACTAACGAATACCCCATAAAATCATAAAACTAATAGATCTTTCGTGACGAAAGAATCAAACTGGAAAGGCACATAAACGCCAACGAAAATTTGACCAGAAACTACAAAGATAAAGCTGAAACATTTTAAGAGCGCACTCTGTCCCTGTCTTCTGCAACGTATTTCTGCCGCCTTTTCCGAAGTCTTTCAATTGGCTTTCAGAATTGTATTCAATTACTTTTCTCTGTTCTTCCTCTCGTACTTATCGCAGTCTCTGTACTCTTCAAAATCGAGATCTGTAGTTCCTCGTGATTTTGATGTAATTAACTCATGTAATCTGCTATTTTTTGTGTTAAGACCCACGTGAGTTAAACACCAGAAGCCATCTCCATTTTATTAAACGTTCCAAAATAACCAAATCTTCCAATACAAAACCTCGTATCAAAGAAGTGGAAGCACCTGAGTAATGAGAAACTCCCAACAGAAGGCACTGCAATGTCTTGTTGATGGATTATTTCTCACCCTAAATTCTGTCTGCCTTCAAGGGTAACAGCAATACCAGGTACAAGAAACCTCATCGTTAACCATCATTTTAGCTTCATAAATAACCATACTAGAAACTTCTTTTGTTTAAAGCAGTATTGGAAGCCTTCCACTGTTCGTTTCAGGCCTCATAGGTCTTTACTTCTATTCATCTTAAGTTAGCAAAAAAAAAACAAAAAACATGTACTGATTTCCAATTACTTTGAAAAATAGTTGACAAAATTTCAGTTTGATGTGAATATATCAAATCTGACATTTCCATAATAAAGTTTGATATGTTTGAAATGCGTAATGTGACATTCCGTTAGCTCTTGTCGATTGATGGAGAGAAATGCTGGAAAATCTCAATCGAGGTGCTTCGAAAGACGTCTATTAGATCATGACAGGTAAATTAATTAACAATTCGATTGAATAGGTGTTTCAAGACGAGCCAAATCCAACAAAAGTTGGCCTGTTTTTTCGAAAAAACTTGACATGGGGCAACCGTTCCATTAGATCAACATAGAATTTTGAATCTTATATCAGCATTTGTTTGGAGAAGATCTACCAGTCTCCACTACGATAATTGGAGGTATCCTGTCCAAAATAAATTGCCACCTTTACCATCGGTCAGAAGGATATCTAAACCATAATTGTTTGACCATGAACACCGAAATGAGTGCCTTCATAATCCAAAAACCTCTTTTAGAATTAGTTTTTTCTTAAAAATTATAGATTAAATTTTTGCTCTCCAGAAAACTGATTAAATGAATATGATAATATTCAAATTGAGCGACAGCCATCTTTTAAAACGTTGCTCTGTTCTCGAAGAACGACTGACAGATTAGGATAATAAAGATGGAGACTTCAATGATTTGTTTAATGAAATTAAAGTTTTCAATAACTGTTCATACTGACCCCTCATATTTTATTTGAAAATAATTTAATCTCAACCCTTCCAAACGTAAAAATTCTTTCGGTATCTGTAGTTTCTGGTAACAGATCTTTTTCAAAGTTAAAAATCGTAATAAATTATTTAACATCGATAAGGTTTAAAAAAGATTGTCTGTGCTATTTTTGATGATATAAATTTTAACGGTGCAATTAATGAATTTGCAATAGCAAACATTCGGAAAATACTGCATAAACTGAAAAGAAATCTACAATTGAAAAAAAATGGATAAAAAACTTGGCTTAAGAGGCGTCAAAACCTTTTTTTGATTATAAATACGATCTCAAAATGACAAGCTTGAATTGGTTGATATTTGTTTCAATTCGTTGTTTATTTTTAGCATATTTCGTATTAGCGGAAAGCTGATGAAATTAATTAATTATATAATAATAGATTTTACGTTAGAATATTTTCTAAAACTGCCTTGAAACATTTTTTATTTTCTATTATATATACCCGATATATTTCGAACGCGTGTGGACTTGGGGAAGTATTTTCCTCCAACATGTTGAATTTATTATATGTAGTAAAACACTTGACGCGATCTATAGTAGATTTTGTTGAAAATAATCCATGCAAATCCAGCGCAAGGAGCTCCAGAAGTGAAAACTAATGGACTCTTCTTAGCCGAATCCAATCCAAATCCTTTTTCCGAAGTGTTTCCACCATTAACCCCGTCAACTCGAAATCGAATACGTCGAATTTATATGCGCTGGTTCAAGTTCGACATAATTTAAACCTGAGACCGAATCACCATTTCTTCGGTAACTTCTAGAGCCGGTTTAAACTGTAATTGTTTTTTTATTTATATCGTTAGCAGATTTTTCGATAATTTATTACGAATTTCTAAGTAAAAACGTGACTAAAAGTTTCTAATTAGACCTAAACCCGGTAACGGTTTTGCAATAAACACATGGTCTAACAGACGCCATCTTGTATTGAAATTTGACAATTAATTCGACAGCTAAATAGCCAACGATAGACGCTGTTGTACAGTAGTTTTAAAATGGATACAATACATTGAAACAATTATTAAGTAATGACATAAATAAAATTCAAGATTCTGACGAAAAAAGTTTGTAGGGTTAAAATGTTTGATGATTTTGAGACTATGAGATTTTTGAACATATTTATTAGACTGTAGCCAAATAGAAATAAGAAAATCATGTCTGAACTCTTAAACATCGGAGAACTAGGAGTTTTTCCTCGAGAAAGAGCAGAAAATCTGGTAAGAAGTGCAAAAAATAAATCGGGGTTTCTATAAGAATCTTGGCGCTTGAATTCTGTACTAAAAAGTACCGTATCGCGAGTATTTGTGAGAAACGATCGAAAATTTTGAAAAATATAAAAATTTTATAAATGTACCCCAAAACAATGTAGAATATTAGTCCAGTGAATAAAAGTTTTTACCTCAGACGCATCGATTGGCTTGAAATTTGAATAGTAAATACCTTAAAAAGCCATGTCGATATGTGCTTTTACTCTGGGGGCGAATACCATCCCAACTAGGGAGTGGTAATTTTTTTCTTAAAACTAAAAGTAGAAATCGATCGAAAGAAGCTTTCTGAACATAAATTATTCTATGGAATTTGTTGGAAAAATCAATACTTTTTGACTTATTCGTGATTGAAATTTTGAATTTATGCTACAAAAAAAGATTAAGATTTTATCTAAAAAAACTGTAAGGGGGTTGAATGTAGTTTTTTTTTTTAAAAAAAGAATGTTTTTTATTGTTTATAGACCTAATACAAATCGAGTTATGATTTATATAGTGAACCGAATATTTTTTAAAATTGATAATTGAATAAATGGAAAACGGTCAATTTTACGAAAAAAATGTATCGAATCTTTTTCAAAGAACTTCAATAAACCATTCAAATGAGACTTTATAAGATTTTGTGATACATAAAATAAAAGAGCTATGACGAAAATAAGATAAAATTCCGTGTGACTGGTACCTATTTATAGCCATTTGAACGTTTTCTTATCAAAAATAGAAGGTTTAATCTATTCCATGCTTTTTTAGCCTGATAGGTCATAAATTTTCTCACAAAATGGTTTTTTAATCGACTACCTAGCTTAAAAATTAAGAGTTATACCTAAAACAAACTAACACATTTTTTTACGAGACTTTCTACTTATACATGTATATAATATGCATTGAAATACATTAATTAAGGGTTGAAAAATGTAAATAGTATCCCAAAACATCGTGCCCACTTTATTTTAATACATCAAAGGATTTTTTCACTTTCTAAATGCTTGAATTTTCATTTCATTGAATTTTGACAATATGGGGTAGTTTTCACCCACTTACAATAATTTCCACATATTGGCATAGGGTATATTTTGAAGTAAAAGGTAAATGGAAACTAATTCCAAAATTTCATACAAATCCATGCTTTTTGATGGAATTCTGAGGTGATACCATATTTTTACTTTTGTTCACTGGACTATATAAAGTTTTCTTCGAAAGTACGTTCCAACTGATCAGCTGTAAACGTTGGAACACGTCAAAATGACAACACGTCGTAACAAAAGTCGCTTTTTATTGCTAGCAATCCACATCCTCTTCACCCGCTGTATTTTTTGATCCACACATCGTATATTGTTCGACATGAAAATGGAACTATTTTTAAATATACAAGTATGCAAGTTTGAGCAGGTCTAATTAGTTTAACGTTGATCAATTTTATCTAAAATTGGAGTTAACAGTCTATCAAGAATGTTAAAAACTTCCCGAAACTTGGAAAGTTCGTTAACTTGAATAGCCCGAGGGCATTCAATGTAGCTTCTTAAACATATAAAGTAAAAGTTGAGATTCGAGTCAATTAATCTTTGAAACTTTCTTAAGGCGGCTTTTCTACGATTTTACAAATTTAATTTCAATGAAAAATTTTTTTACACTCACTTATAATTATATTAATTACCCTATCAAATCGAACTTTCATCGAGACAATTTTTTGTAATTACGTTACTTATTTACTTCGATAATTATAATTTCAACTCAAAAAAAATGTATAAATCAATTTTTTCATATTATTAGCAATATTTCTTACGGAAAATAAATTTTTCTAATTTTATTTTTATTATCGTTTTCATTTTATATGAATTAGGTCGCTATTATCCAAATCCAATTATATATCGTATGGAAAATCCAATATATGTCAGCTGACTTGCCCTAAATTTAATGTATTTTCGATAAACCGTACCAAAAGAGCATTACAAAGGCTGCGGCAGGCACCGGGACTCGTAGCCGCCGACTGCCTGTCGTCGCCCCTATCCATTCAAAAAAAAAAGAACCAACCCCAGTCGGGGGATGAACTGTTAATACAATTGCATCATTTTAAGAATTTTAATTTGATATCATTGTCCAAAAACATTCTTTTTCTTCAATACGTTAATTAAATAATATTTAACCCCTCATATTTTCAAAATAATTATTTTGTACTACTAATTAGAACAATTCTGAACATATAACAAACAAAATTATTGTTCAAGGAATTAATCTTCTATCAAAACTAAAATATCAGGTAATAAGTGTGCAAATACAAAGGTAATTACGCATTCTTTATAAAAATTATCAGTACGCTTCATTATTAACGCTTGTCGAATCATCTGGTTAAGTACCCCAATCGGGGGATGAACTGTTTGTAGAATTGCATCATTTTAAGAATTTTAATTTGATATCATTGTCCAAAAACATTCTTTTTCTTCAATACGTTAACTAAATAAAATTTAACCCCTCATATTTTCAAAATAATTATTTTGTACTACTAATTAGAACAATCCTGAACATATAACAAACAAAATTATTGTTCAAGGAATTAATCTTCTATCAAAACTAAAATATCAGGTAATAAGTGTGCAAATACAAAGGTAATTACGCATTCTTTATAAAAATTATCAGTACGCTTCATTATTAACGCTTGTCGAATCATCTGGTTAAGTACCCCAATCGGGGGATGAACTGTTTGTAGAATTGCATCATTTTAAGAATTTTAATTTGATATCATTGTCCAAAAACATTCTTTTTCTTCAATACGTTAACTAAATAAAATTTAACCCCTCATATTTTCAAAATAATTATTTTGTACTACTAATTAGAACAATCCTGAACATATAACAAACAAAATTATTGTTCAAGGAATGAATCTTCTATCGAAACTAAAATATCAGGTAATAAGTGTGCAAATACAAAGTTAATTACGCATTCTTTATAAAAATTATCAGTACGCTTCATTATTAACGCTTGTCGAATCATCTGGTTAAGTACCCCAATCGGGGGATGAACTGTTTGTAGAATTGCATCATTTTAAGAATTTTAATTTGATATCATTGTCCAAAAACATTCTTTTTCTTCAATACGTTAACTAAATAAAATTTAACCCCTCATATTTTCAAAATAATTATTTTGTACTACTAATTAGAACAATCCTGAACATATAACAAACAAAATTATTGTTCAAGGAATGAATCTTCTATCGAAACTAAAATATCAGGTAATAAGTGTGCAAATACAAAGTTAATTACGCATTCTTTATAAAAATTATCAGTACGCTTCATTATTAACGCTTTTCGAATCATCTGGTTAAGTACCCCAGTCGGGGGATGAACTGTTTGTACAATTGCATCATTTTAAGAATTTTAATTTGATATCATTGTCCAAAAACATTCTTTTTCTTCAATACGTTAATTAAATAATATTTAACCCCTCATATTTTCAAAATAATTATTTTGTACTACTAATTAGAACAATTCTGAACATATTACAAACAAAATTATTGTTCAAGGAATTAATCTTCTATCAAAACTAAAATATCAGGTAATAAGTGTGCAAATACAAAGTTAATTACGCATTCTTTATAAAAATTATCAGTACGCTTCATTATTAACGCTTTTCGAATCATCTGGTTAAGTACCCCAATCGGGGGATGAACTGTTTGTACAATTGCATCATTTTAAGAATTTTAATTTGATATCATTGTCCAAAAACATTCTTTTTCTTCAATACGTTAACTAAATAAAATTTAACCCCTCATATTTTCAAAATAATTATTTTGTACTACTAATTAGAACAATCCTGAACATATAACAAACAAAATTATTGTTCAAGGAATGAATCTTCTATCGAAACTAAAATATCAGGTAATAAGTGTGCAAATACAAAGTTAATTACGCATTCTTTATAAAAATTATCAGTACGCTTCATTATTAACGCTTGTCGAATCATCTGGTTAAGTACCCCAATCGGGGGATGAACTGTTTGTACAATTGCATCATTTTAAGAATTTTAATTTGATATCATTGTCCAAAAACATTCTTTTTCTTCAATACGTTAATTAAATAAAATTTAACCCCTCATATTTTCAAAATAATTATTTTGTACTACTAATTAGAACAATTCTGAACATATAACAAACAAAATTATTGTTCAAGGAATTAATCTTCTATCAAAACTAAAATATCAGGTAATAAGTGTGCAAATACAAAGGTAATTACGCATTCTTTATAAAAATTATCAGTACGCTTCATTATTAACGCTTGTCGAATCATCTGGTTAAGTACCCCAATCGGGGGATGAACTGTTTGTAGAATTGCATCATTTTAAGAATTTTAATTTGATATCATTGTCCAAAAACATTCTTTTTCTTCAATACGTTAACTAAATAAAATTTAACCCCTCATATTTTCAAAATAATTATTTTGTACTACTAATTAGAACAATCCTGAACATATAACAAACAAAATTATTGTTCAAGGAATGAATCTTCTATCGAAACTAAAATATCAGGTAATAAGTGTGCAAATACAAAGTTAATTACGCATTCTTTATAAAAATTATCAGTACGCTTCATTATTAACGCTTGTCGAATCATCTGGTTAAGTACCCCAATCGGGGGATGAACTGTTTGTACAATTGCATCATTTTAAGAATTTTAATTTGATATCATTGTCCAAAAACATTCTTTTTCTTCAATACGTTAATTAAATAAAATTTAACCCCTCATATTTTCAAAATAATTATTTTGTACTACTAATTAGAACAATTCTGAACATATAACAAACAAAATTATTGTTCAAGGAATGAATCTTCTATCCAAACTAAAATATCAGGTAATAAGTGTGCAAATACAAAGTTAATTACGCATTCTTTATAAAAATTATCAGTACGCTTCATTATTAACGCTTTTCGAATCATCTGGTTAAGTACCCCAGTCGGGGGATGAACTGTTTGTACAATTGCATCATTTTAAGAATTTTAATTTGATATCATTGTCCAAAAACATTCTTTTTCTTCAATACGTTAATTAAATAATATTTAACCCCTCATATTTTCAAAATAATTATTTTGTACTGCTAATTAGAACAATTCTGAACATATAACAAACAAAATTATTGTTCAAGGAATTAATCTTCTATCAAAACTAAAATATCAGGTAATAAGTGTGCAAATACAAAGTTAATTACGCATTCTTTATAAAAATTATCAGTACGCTTCATTATTAACGCTTGTCGAAGCATCTGGTTAAGTACCTCGATTGTATCCCTATAATACCGGTCATCGAATATCAAAAATTTCATAAATTCTCTTTTTGTAAACCCTTAATCAGCGAACAAACGTAGGTAAGGAATCCATCGCTAAGAATTGTACTTAATACTACAAGCGAAGATAATTTCAGTGAAATTAAATATGTCACTTCAAAGTTACTCATAGTTACTTAAGAATATTCGCCAGAAAAAGTTGTTAAGACTATTTTTTTTTATTTTATAAGAGTAAAAGTAAAACTTTTTAACTCCATACCTATAAACATTTCCAGGAACATTCTAAAACTCTCAATTACCAAGTTTTCTTTCTGCAATCTTCATTTATGATACTACAATACAAATATTACAAATAACAAGCATTCTCAAATCATTATCGTTTATTTCATCATCAGCTTCACAACATTGGACGAATTTTCAGGTGAAGTGTTATTAGTTCTTGTTTGTCTTTTTTTTGGGACCATATAAATTCAATCTTCTCGACAATTTCGTTTACAGTATATTCTTTGGTAATTATTTTTGTTTCTAAAATCTCCAAGAGCTGCTTCTTTGTATAATACTGTACAGGGTCTTTCAAAACTTTCGCATGCGAGTTATATCACTGCATTAAGCGAAAAAAATCGATTAAAAATCACCAAACAATCACATGGGAATGGAAATGGAGGAGTTTTGCGTCCATGTGTTACAAAAAATATCAATTTTGACAAAAAATATTACCCGCCTTGGCCTACTGACAAGGAGAGTGCCGCATCTTCGAGTCACCGGGTCCCTCTTGTCAAAAGGGTGGAACTGAAACGTTCAACAAGCTTTAATTGGCTAAATCTTATTGTTAATTTCCGACCCTGTATATCAATATAAATCTTGTTCAAGCAGAAATTCTTTCATGTCTGCTTTAGAAGAATTGCAACTCGAAGATAGTCCCTTAAATATCCTGGTGGTAATTTAAAGAGTTACTCGTAACTCTTTCCATTTCTGTTTACTGTGTACCATATTTTTTTGTACATATTCACCCAATATACCTCAAGGATTTGTTTCCTTTGCAAAATACCTTGAAGATTTGGTATTATGTTTGATGCGAACATACTGTAGATTGTTTTGCATATTGGAGATAACCTATCAAGTTTGATTTTTTTAAAAATTTCCTTTACACATTCTTTTTTCGTCTCGTAGTCTGAGAAAGATTTGTCAAAAATATTGTTTCATGTATAGCAAGTCTTTTGGAGACACCTCGCCTGCAAAAAAATATTTAAATCACTTTTTGAGCATATGTTGATAGATGTTGCTATCCATTGGTCTTGAAACCACAAAAAATTTTATTCAAGTAACTTTTTTTGTAATGTTGTTCATCTATACTTTCAAATGATTCACTGATTCTAACCTGGACAAGTTGTTCAGTTCGCAGTGAGACGTTTCTTATATTTTTTGTAAATATAGGTATTTGATGACCAGCGTTCTTTAAATGTTGATTGTACATTGCAATATAAAAAAAATGTTGATTGCTATTTACTAAAAACAATTCATTACACGCGTTTGTTGATGGACAACACACATCTTGTGTCTGTCCTGACATCCTGGAGTGTTTAATCAAGCTCCTGTTTTGTTTAATACAAAAGCAGCTTGAAATTATTACGAATAATGTTTTGTTCGATTCGAATTGAAAGCTTAGGTTCTTCCAATAAACTCTCCATGCTTCCTGTCGTTCTTGATGACCTCTTCTCGACTGAGATTAATGCTTTATGTATCATTCAAATTTTTTTTCATAGCAAAAACTCGTCGGGATACGACCCTGCGCTTCATCCCTCGACGGCCCGTCCGTTAAAATGACCGGCATAAATCGTTATGGTCATTAATACTGGTCATAATGCTGTTTCAACGTATGCATGCGATAATGCCACGAAATGAAATTACGACCGTTTCGCTTTTGTCTAATTGCGGGCAAGATTTACTTATCTTCCGCGTATTTATATAATGTCAGTTTTGTAACAATTGTAAATAATTTATCAACCCAACAAGTTATTATGTCTTCGAATCGGAAGATCCATTCATACAAATGAATGGTTGTCGTGAAAACGACAAAACCTCACTTCCATGTTAACAAATTCATGCATTGCACTTCAACAAAATCATCTTTCATATTATCGGTCGACGAAATGGTGTCTTACAAATCAGAAATCATTGTGTCCGTTAAGTTGAGTGCGTTCTGTCATGTTGTTTATCTATACTTTCAAATTATTCACTGATTCTAAGAATTAAGTTATTATAATAAGGATCTGGACAATTTGTTCCGTTTGCAGTGAAGAGTCCTTTATAGTCTTCGGTGTTTATGATTGTGGTTTAGTCCCAGTTAACCCAGTAAGATACAACAACGTACTGTGATTCATACACTATCAACCAAAATAAAATCAAGGAAATATCTGTTGAAATTCGTATATAAAGTGTTTATAATCTAGGAAAATGTATACCGTGGACTACAAGGTGAAAAAATATTCTTCAACCAGGAGATTTAGCGATAGAAAATGTTCAGGGTGGTCTCGAAACACCAAAACCGCTGAAGATGAACGGATTGTATTGATAAGTAAAAGCGATCGACGACTTACGGACCTAGAGATGGCAGCTCAGATCCAATGAAACTAGGAATCTGTCTCTGAGTACTTCTACAGTGAAATGTGTTATCTTTTTATATACAATATCACTAGAATAATTTTTCTATGATTCTCCTCAGAAAGTTTTGATGAGTATTTCCGAGATTCTTTCTCAAAATTTCGCATACTATACGTGTCTATTAACTTGTATCTACAGGACAATGTTTGAACTATTATTTGGCATTAAGAGAGGTTAATTCTTTTTTTTTCGATTTTCTAAAAATATTTGTAAATTGTTTCTTTTGCATTTTCAAAAATTACATCTTCAAATGGTTTCAGTTTTCTTCATGAAGACTTCAACAAAACTATTCCAAATTTTATTGTTTTTCGTTTTTTGGTGTTTAATTTTCAATTTTCTAATAAAATTTGAACGCATTTTTATAAAAACTATCAATTTGTTTATATAAGAAAATTTCTATGCCTCAATTTAATCACATTTCTATAAAAAAGTATATAAACGAATGAAATAATCTGGAGTGAAAATTTCCAATTTAAATTAATCATTTACGTAAAACCGTTTATAATATAGAAGCTCTGTATTTCAGAAATTTGAGTATCTCAAATCCTCGAAGCGTTCATATGATCCTTTGAAATGATGAGTCCTATATCGTCTTAAGAAAAATATACGAATTGCATTTCAAATCTCGGATTCTTTCGAAAACAAAAAAAAGTCCTAGTCGGGGAAAAGTATTAAGCTTTAATCCCAGAGAGCTGTATCAACACGTATATAGGTCCTTTTAATAAAAAACTTCATATATATATATATATATATATATAAATATATATACGTGAGTTGGCTTCAAACATTTTATTAGTGCCTAGACGTTTAATATTGAGAAAAATCTCTAATGTTTTCTTTTTTTTTCGATTTACTATTCGTTATTTAAAAGTGAATTTCGATATAATAAAACACGTATAGTAGAAAGTATATTATACAGAGTGAGTTTTATATATAGAACGCCTCAAGTGGATCACCCTATATATTTTTTGATTTTAGAAATTCTTAAGAAACACTGATTGTTTTTCAAGTAATATTCTCTATACTTAAATGCCATAATATAAAACTCACTCTGTATATTCTTCTATAAATAGATTTCCATTATGATGATTTAAGATCGATGATCTTCGTCACAGGGTTAATTACAGGACATTCGTAATAAATGACATACTTGATTTTGACGTTACTGCATTTTGAGGTTAAGTGATATTTGGTTACTGTCTTTTTGGCAAATTTTTTGATTGAACTTGAATTTATAATTAAAATCAGTTCTTTCAAGATTTATTTTAACTTTTTATCCAATTTTACAATTTACAATTTAAATAAAATTATAGAAAATTAACTTCATAGTGCATGTATTATATATACAGTGTGAATTTTTCCCCAGTAGCGTTTAGGTGGTACCTGAAATTATTAGAAAACTTCATTGATCATAGTTTGAGGTAGCGAGAGTTTTAGAAAGTTATTTCCAAAAAAATTTAACAAAAATTGTACGAGAAACGTCAACTCATAAAGAAATCGATGGAATTTCTTAGAGTTTAGCAGAGAAAATCATCAAAAAGTATCAGGTACCACTTAAATATAAAGGGCTTTGGACTCCAGCTAAAAATTTTCAAAAGTGTTTATTTCTTATTCCAATTCCAATAAATATCATTTGCAATTAACTAAGTTTCATGTGAAATTTTATAAAAATGAAGGTCACGGCTATACTGCTTTGTTGCCAGTGTCTAGAAGCATTAATAAGAGAAAATTTTACGATATCAGTTGTTGGCTACTTGTATTTCGACCAGGAGTTCTAATTTCTGATACGATACAGAAGAATATAGAAAATAACTTTTCTAAAAGTTATTCGTATCAGAACACCAAGAAAAAAAGTCAAAAAACCAAGTAGCTATAGAATAATCACTATTTGATACCACGGGGAAAATATGAAAAAGAATAAACAACAACAAACAATAAGAAAAAAAATTTTACAGACCTTTTTACGTAAATAGTTAAACAATTTGAAAATTCGTCTATTTATGCGAAAAGCTTAAACAAAATAAAAAAAAAATGAAATTGAAAAGGTAACGGAAACACAGTTGAAATTTCCGAGAAAAATAATACGAAATTGTGAAAATTTTGCAATTTCTGGAAAAGGTAGCGCAAAAATCCTTAAAATTTATGAAATTTTTTGGAAAGGAAACGCAAAAATAGTTGAAATTTCGCAATTTAAAAAAAATGTAAGGCAAATATTGTTGGCATGTCCAGATGCAAACAATTGTTTAAATTTCGTAATTTACTGGAAAGGTAATGCAAAAATCATTGAAATTTAGAAATTACTTGAAATTTTAGCGTAAAAATTGAGGAAATTTCACAAAAATTGTACGAGAAACGTCAACTCATAAAGAAATCGATGGAATTTCATAGAGTTTAGCAGAGAAAATCATCAAAAAGTATCAGGTACCACTTAAATATAAAGGGCTTTGGACTCCAGCTAAAAATTTTCAAAAGTTCGTCTGTTTTGTCGATAATCAAGATGTTTAGAAATTCTCTATTCATACCTATCTCCCCTTCCTCCCAAAAAAACGTTCTAATATAAATCATTACATAAAGTATAATTTTGATTTAATTAAGTAGCTGATATTAATTTTGGATTTTGTAATTTGTTCACCCAATATATCTATACTTTTCATATGAAAAATTATGTCGATTTTAACCATATAAATGAAATATAAATGAATTAAATGAATTTTTTAATTATCAATTCGTAAAAACCAAACTTTGGAATATTAGTCATAACGATTATTTCTATTGAGTTATCAAAAATTTCGATTTGATTCATATGAATATTAGTGCCGGCTTATAAGTCATATCTTCACCGTTTCTACTTCACATGCTTTATCTTCAATATTTTACAGATACACTGATAAAAATTAATAAAAAATTATATTAAAATAATAATGGAATTTCTTAAAGTGCCATCTGGAATTATATACCGGTTTTGAATATTTAGACCTCGTCAGCACATACAGATTAACATAAAGAGTGAAGCCTATCTCTACGTCTTCTTCTTATCAGACCGTTTTCTCATTGAAGGTTCAACACTGATTAAATGCGTCTCTTATGTTAAGGAGTCAGGATTTCTTCTTCTTTCTTTCCCTCTACTCTGTCCTGCATTAAGTTCTGTAGCAGTAGGTATTTGTCGTTGCGTAAAATGTGTCCTATGTCAACAGCTTTTGCGACCAATGCGTCTTAGTACCTACTTCGTCGTTGATGAATCTATCAGTCCAAGGTATCTTCAGGATGCGTTTATAGAGCCACATCTCAAATGCCTCAAGTTCTTTGATCATTTGAGCTTTCAAGGTCAAAGCTTCCAGCAGTACTGACCACACGTAACATTCCATGAATCCTATTCTGACGCGGAGGTTTAAATTTCTGTTAGCATACATCGAGAAGTACTTGAAAAATGCCTTTCGAGCCATTTCAGTTCTGGATAGGATCTGAAGATCTCTACTAGAAACTTAAAAATCAATATTGTGGTTGTGGAAAGTCAGTTTTTTTAGAAGCTGTTATATTTTCTTGTTTCCCATAGTGTCCAAATTGAATTGAATTGTATATACTACGTGTCTTTTATTAATATTCAGTAGCGGTCTGTGTAAAACTGAATTTATTTAATTCAAAATTGTAAATAACACAAATATAGGGACTAAATCTGGAGAATAGGGTGTACTTTTCAATCTAGTGGTATTTCACAAGCAACTACCGCCGTCTTTTTGTCAGGCCAGGTACTTATGGAACCATTCTCATACAAACTAAAAATTAGAAAGTGAAATAATTTTCATTGTTTATATATACAATTCACAGCAATTTTTGAGCTATAAAATCTAGCAGAAACGACAGCATTTGATTAAGAAATTGATGTTCTTTCACCATTTAATAAATCCGTTATTGCAGTGTCTAAAATTAATGAATGAAAGCCCCTTATTCGCCAAATTTAGAACCCTGAGATTATCTTGTG
This sequence comes from Diorhabda carinulata, assembly GCF_026250575.1. Classification (NCBI taxonomy): domain Eukaryota; kingdom Metazoa; phylum Arthropoda; class Insecta; order Coleoptera; family Chrysomelidae; genus Diorhabda; species Diorhabda carinulata. Next base: position 3,342,884 of record NC_079469.1, read on the forward strand.
GAAATCAATTTGATTTCAGGTGTAGCATTTTTTATTTGGATGATTTTCAACTATTGCAAAAATTCCGCAAACGTGTTTTGTAAACATTTATACTCATTTTCTTTGCAAAATCAGCGAGTGATTCACTGATATTATGAAACCAAAGAAATATATTAAAACTGTCGATGCAGAACCGCGATATTTGTGGCGTTTGTATTAAGTCAATGTTTTCTTTCCGTTCCATCTGGTTAGTTTCATTCCAAGCAGTTCTCATCTTCATTCCTTATTGAATACACGGAAGCAGTTATGTTTACATTCTCGAGAATCGTGGATATTTTTAGTGAACTCGTCTTGCTGAATTTGTTTTTTTTTTCTCTTGTTTAGAAAACTAACCAGTCAGCAATTTGTTGTATTACTTGTGTATCTGCATGTTTAGTATCTTTATTTGAATACAATTCGTAGTACACTGAGAAAAATGTATGAATTATATGTTTAGAAAACGTTTAAAATCATTTGAGATCCTACGAATCTATCACATCAACATTTCTAGTGATTTTTAATTTCAACATTGTTGCCAACATAAATCGACTTCGGAACATTGGGTGATTTAAAAATAAATAAATTTATCTTTGTTGAAAAAGTCAGTGTTATGTGAAGTATGCAGAGACAAGACAAATTTTATCAGTTAAAGTTCTTTTAGTTTGGAAGGAGATAGATGGAGACAGATAAATTCAATCTCATCAGGACAGAATCAGGATCGTATACAAATAGCTTGGACTAGATAAAAAACGAAATAAATAGAACGCGCATCAATATAAAAATGTCTTATTAATTAATTTTCACTGTTTAGAAAAAGATTTTGAATTATTTATATTGAATGAAGATTATTTTTGAATTGAAATGCCTTTTACCGTGGATTATATTTCATTTATATCCTCAAGAAAATTTTGATACTGTATTTGCAGGATTTATGACGTAGAAATTATAAATAAATCAATTGATCTAGCAACTATTTTCAAAACTGTTTATTTCTTATTCCAATTCCAATAAATATCATTTGTAGTTGTCTAAGTTTCATGTGAAATTTTATAAAAATGAAGGTCGCAGCTATACTGCTTTGTTGCCAGTAGCTAAAAGCATTAATAAAAGAAATTTTTACGATATTAGTTGTTGGCAACTTGTATTTCGACTAGGAGTTTTTATTTCTGATACGATACAGAAGAATATAGAAAATAACTTTTCTAAAAGTTATTCGTATCAGAACACCAAGAAAAAAAGTCGAAAAACCAAGTAGGTATAGAATAATCACTCTTTGATACCACGGGGAAAATATGAAAAAGAATAAACAACAACAAACCAAAAAATTTTCCAGGCCTCAATTTTTCGTAAATAGTTGAACAATTTGAAACTGTTTCTATTTATGCGAAAAGTTTAATCAAAATAAATAAAAAAATGAAATTGAAAAGGTAACGGAAACACAGTTGAAATTTCCGAGAAAAATAATACGAAATCGTGAAAATTTTGCAATTTCTGGAAAAGGTAACGCAAAAATCCTTGAAATTTATGAAATTTTTTGGAAAGGAAACGCAAAAATAGTTGAAATTTCACAATTTAAAAAAAATGTACTTGACAATTGTTTAAACTTCGTAGCAAATGGGAAAGGTAACGCAAAAATCGATAAAATGAAGAAATTTCTTGACAAGGTAACGCAAAAATAGTTGAAATTTCGCGCAATATTTAAAAGGTAACGTAAATATTGTTGGAATTTCAATAAAAAATAATGGAAAATCGTGAAAATTCGTAAATTTCTGGAAAAATATCAATTGTTCAAATTTCGTAACTTTCGGGAAAGGTAAAGCAAAAATCATTGAAATTGAGGAATTAGTTGAAAAGATAAAACAAAAATTGAGGAAATTTTCAGGAAAAATAATGAGAAATAGTGAAAATTTTGAAATTTCTGGGAAAGGTAACGCAAAAATTTCTGAAACAAATGGTAACGCAAAAATAGTTGAAATTTCACAATTTAAAAAAAATGTACTTGACAATTGTTTAAACTTCGTAGCAAATGGGAAAGGTAACGCAAAAATCGTTAAAATTAAGAAATTTCTTGAAAAGGTAACGCAAAAATAGTTGAAATTTCGCGCAATATTTAAAAGGTAACGTAAATATTGTTGGAATTTCAATAAAAAATAATGGAAAATCGTGAAAATTCGTAAATTTCTGGAAAAATATCAATTGTTCAAATTTCGTAACTTTCGGGAAAGGTAAGGCAAAAATCATTGAAATTGAGCAATTAGTTGAAAAGATAAAACAAAAATTGAGGAAATTTTCAGGAAAAATAATGAGAAATAGTGAAAATTTTGCAATTTCTGGGAAAGATAACGCAAAAATCCTTGAAATTTATGAAATTTTTTGGAAAAGAAACGCAAAAAAAGTTGAAATTTCACAATTTAAAAAAAATGTACTTGACAATTATTTAAACTTCGTAGCAAATGGGAAAGGTAACGCAAAAATCGTTAAAATGAAGAAATTTCTTGACAAGGTAACGCAAAAATAGTTGAAATTTCGCGCAATATTTAAAAGGTAACGTAAATATTGTTGGAATTTCAATAAAAAATAATGGAAAATCATGAAAATTCGTAAATTTCTGGAAAAATATCAATTGTTCAAATTTCGTAACTTTCGGGAAAGGTAAAGCAAAAATCATTGAAATTGAGGAATTAGTTGAAAAGATAAAACAAAAATTGAGGAAATTTTCAGGAAAAATAATGAGAAATAGTGAAAATTTTGCAATTTCTGGGAAAGATAACGCAAAAATCCTTGAAATTTATGAAATTTTTTGGAAAAGAAACGCAAAAAAAGTTGAAATTTCACAATTTAAAAAAAATGTACTTGACAATTATTTAAACTTCGTAGCAAATGGGAAAGGTAACGCAAAAATCGTTAAAATGAAGAAATTTCTTGACAAGGTAACGCAAAAATAGTTGAAATTTCGCGCAATATTTAAAAGGTAACGTAAATATTGTTGGAATTTCAATAAAAAATAATGGAAAATCATGAAAATTCGTAAATTTCTGGAAAAATATCAATTGTTCAAATTTCGTAACTTTCGGGAAAGGTAAAGCAAAAATCATTGAAATTGAGGAATTAGTTGAAAAGATAAAACAAAAATTGAGGAAATTTTCAGGAAAAATAATGAGAAATAGTGAAAATTTTGAAATTTCTGGGAAAGGTAACGCAAAAATTTCTGAAACAAATGGTAACGCAGAAATAGTTAAAATTTTGAAAAATATTAAAAAGGTAACGTAAGTATTGTTGGAATTTCCATAAAAAATAATGCAAAATCGTGAAAGTATGCAAATTTTTGGAAAAAATAACTCGAGAATTGTCCATGTTTCGTAATTTCAAGGAAAGCCAACGCAAAATAATTGAAATGAAGAAATTTCTTGTGAAGGTAACGCAAAATTGTTGAAATTTCGTAATTATTAAAAAGGTAATGGTAACATTGTTGGAATTTCCAGGAAAACAAGTACAAAATCGTGAAAATTTGGAAATTTCCAGAAAATATAACTTGATAATTGTTTAAAATTCGAAATTTCTAGGAAAGGTAACGCAAAAATCGTTGATATTGAGAAATTACTTGAAAAGGTAAAGCGAAAACTGAGAAAATTCTCACTTGACAACTTGACAATTGTTTAAATTTCGTAACTTCTGGAAAAGGTAACGCAAAAATCGTTGAAACCAAGTAATTTCTCGAAAAGGTAACGCAAAAAGAGTTTCGCAACATTATACATTATACGGGGGTGAAATTAGCAGCCCTTACTTTATTCTATACCACAACTTTTTTTATGATGAAGGGTACATTTTTTTTAATATATTGCAAAATAGTAAATATGTAAAATGTTATACAATTCATAATAAATGCTGGAAATAACCACCTCCATTCTCCAAGTCGTTGGTATCAACTATAAGTGTCATGTAGACTAATGATTTAAGGTAACCACATAAGCAGAAATCACGAGGATATAACTATGTAGATCAAGGAGACCAATGTTGGCCAATGGGGTGGTCATTTCCAGCATTTATTATGAATCGTTTACATTTTAAATCTTTTTTTATTAAAAACATTATAAACCGTGGTGTTTATTTTTTTCTCTGCAGCTATTGGTTATGGAAAAAATTTTGAAATAAAAAATGTTTTCAAATAAAACGAGGATTTTAGTTTATAATTTTATTCCATAAAAATGCATCTTAAAAAAAGTTTTAATGTGATATAAAGTAAGGTTTGCTAATTTCCCCACCCCCGTATAATGTAACAGGACTATTGAAAAAATAACAATAAAATTTTAGTCAAATCTTTCAATAAAAAAAAAATTTTATATATGAAAGACCCATCTTAATATCAATTTTTCAACGGGAAAATCTAAAAAGTTGTTAACAATTTTCGTCAAATTGGGGATTAAAATTGTTTTTATGAAATCTATTAATAAAATGTTAAGATTTCCTACAATTTTAAAGTCTACAATTTGTTTTACGAGGAAAACCGAAAGAATTATAAACGTAAATACTTGATTTTCTACTGCACAAGTTCCAGTTTCCGATTAGGATAATAATATTTTTCATGAGGAAAATTTGATGTTAGGTTACTGTTTTAACCTCACTTTCCCGGACTAATACTATTTGGGGAAAAATTTTCCCACTAGAGACCGTACGGATTCAATTATAAACAACGAAATTACAAGATTTATAGAAATTAGTAAAAATTTAAAGAAAACCATTCGGCAAAAACATATTAAAGCACCTAGTATATACATCAGAAAAATCGAGAACTCATTTCTCCAAACAGCATTCTAATAATTCAAATAAAAACTGAACCAACAAAAGTTTTCTTTCCTCCCTTTTCTTACCCATTACCATTATAAGTTCTCGACGAATAAATCCCTTGTTCAATAACTTCGAATTATATTACGAACAATGTCGATTCCAGTGGAGAAAAAAAAGTTGAAAGAAACCTTTCCCTTATTCGAGCACTATCGGAAACAAACACCGGTTTTAGACGGAAGGCTATAAGTTTTTTACGCCGATTGTTGGTAAATAGCAAATTTTCTTGTTTGGGATTAATGAGAAAAATGATTTCGTTCTCAAAACATTTTTATTTGTTTACCTCTATTACACAAATTGCGCTAGAAAATTTGTTTCTTCTAGATTAAAGTTTGAGATAATCCAGAATTACTTGCTTAATATAGTTTTCTATAAAGGTACACCCAAGTAGAAATGATTTTCAGTAATATAAACGCAAGGACATTGATAATTTTTCGAGAAAAAAAATGAATAAAACAGATTTCGACAAGAAAGTTTGTTGCTTGGAAACACACCGACACCGTAGGCCGAGGTTTGTTGCCTATGAGCAACAAGCTTGAGAAAGTTATATAGGCAAAAGCTCAGTAAGATAATATCGATTTGATTCACAATCGCCAACTGATTGTGCATTTTTTGCAGTGTAAAATATTGAGCCTCAACTAATTCTGAACGTGGAGTAGGTCCGCGTTCCTAAGTGCAACTATCTGAAATTGGAGAAGCGTGCTTACAAATTAGGCAAACAGATTCAAATATGGATAAGGAAGAGTCAGAATTTTTAATCTTTCCAACAAATCCCTTCAGTGAGCCCTGCTGTTTAGTCCGAGTAAAAGTCAGCTTTCTTTTGTAGTTTAAAGATTCGCTCAAATTGAGTCGCACCATACGTAGGGCATATCGGAGATGTGACTCAATAAGGGCATGATAAACTGTTAAGGAGATGGATAAGTTCGATTCTTTGGAAACTGAACTTAGCGCGAAACAAGAGGATTTAATACAAAAGTCTGCAATGTTTGTAGTAGTTTTAGAAACGTTAGACACAAAATAAGAAACAAAATAGGGTACTGAGCCTTGTGTCACTCCACATTCTATATGCTTGCAAGAAGATATCTTTGTATCAACCCTTACAATCAAAACATTGATGGGTAATAAGTATTTTATATTTAGACAGAAATATCATTAAATTCAATTTAAAAACATATTATAAATATCATCATTGAAGAGGTAAATCTGTTAAATGGAACAGCTCCTAATCTAATACACAGTTTCCATCTTAATACAAATTTTCACCATTTATCAATTCACATAGTTCTGAAGCCATAAAGTTTCACAAATGTTCTTTTTGTAGAAAGTTTAGAATCTGAAACTAAATTTTTGCCATCTATAAATTCGTATATAGGACAAACAACACGTCTATCACTTGCCAAGAGCTCTAATAGAATACAGAATAATAAATATTCCAGTTTATTTTTTTTTTTGAAGTAGCTTCTTCGAAAAAAGGTCCTTGATTGACGACGACCGCTTTATAGAAAGATTTATCACCTGAAACTATCTACTAGAATAGTCGTTTGACCCGTGAAAGCTAATTTATTTTAGAGTCACTCGAAAAACAGATTCACAAATGCCTTCTACTTAGATTCTGATTACATTTCTCGCTAGCTTGGACGAATATAAAAATGTCGAATTTTGAAAATTATATCTATATGAAATAGAAAAAATAAAGTCAATTTTGAGGATACGTATTTTTGAATTAACAAAATTTTTGGTCTAAGACATAAAATTGAGTTTCCGTACTTAATTTTGTTTCAAATAAATCAATTTAAATGATTGAAAGCTTGTTTTATCGAAAATTTAGCTCCACTGCTATATTTTTAGAGCTTCTCTACCTTATATATCTTATCTACGAGATAAGATCTAAACCTCTTATATAACAAGGAAAATCTTTGTCACCTTACTTTTTTTTTTAAATTCAAATAGCAACCGCAAAACATTTCCTTTATTTTTTCCCTCGAAACTTTGTTTTTTATACCGCTTCTTTGTCGCATTGTATTCTTTTATTTATTTTTTTAAAGCAGCGGTTAACTCCCGACTTGAAATATTCCCTTTTACGTCTTAAGGACAAACAATCCGTGTCGTTTTCTCGACGACCTTTCGCTGTATTTTCATTAGCGACACGCGAATTTCCAGATCCAGTCATACAAAGTACCAAAATACAAAGCAAATGCAAATATTCATTACATTTTGAAGCCGACAGAAATAATAAGAATTTAATAACTCGAAGAGAAAAGCGTTGATTAAATCTATAAAATTTCTTTGTCTTGTCACATATAAATCTGGAAGCTCTAAACAATTTATAATTAACTGCCTTAATTAACATCGTGAAGAATTTTATATCTTTCGCCTAATACTAAGAAAGAAAATTGAAAATAGGACATTCTTTTTGTAATAAGTGGAAATACCGTTTGGAAATTTGTAAAGGGGTTTGGTTCAAACAGGGTACCAGACGTGAACTGAGTCCTTGTTGTGAACTGAGACAATAAATTCTTTGCAAATAAACCAAAAAAAAAAATATTCCGATTCCAAAGTATCTTTATAAATAATCATGATAGTTAGAATCGTTTGATATAAAGTCCTCATTTGATTGAATTTTGTTGTACAGTTTTTTGTTTTTAAAACCACATGCTGACAAAACTTGATTTAAAACATCTTGCTCTGTTTGTATATCTAAATCTGTTTTATTAAATTCATTCGCCCATGGTGTATTTGTTTAAAGAAATTTATTAATTAAATAAATCTCACCTAGCCACGCCACTGCTTATCGCAGACTGTTCGGCAGGAATATTTCGAAGAATTTATGTACATACGCCTTCCGACAGATTCGGCCAATAGAAATGCATTTGAGTTTACGATTAAATGTTTTCATTGGCAAACAGTGGAGATGATCAGTCCTCGTGTACTGACGGTTTGCTAGTTTTGTGCGTATTTATGAAATATTGATGAAGAACTAGATCTAAACGAATATCAACTCGTCACACAAAAACAGCACAACAAAGACAATATGGAGTTCTCTCATTAATTAAACGCATTTTATACTGTTATGTTTTTCTTCTTTTTCTATTTATTTAAACTGTTTTTTAACAGTGTGGTAAATTTATACACACTTACTTTTACGTACTTGATTTATTCAAACACTAAACTTAACTAACTTATATAATAATTAACTTTTCACTACTCATATAATTTTCATATTCACTATTTTACTAATATTATTTCAAGTTACTGGTTACTTTTCGTTTTATTCACTATGACTTTTAATTACAAACTTTCGCTGCTTAACAAGCTTGAATATATGTCAGAAAATCAATGTAAACAAATCAGCGCTATGATAAAAACAAACATCAAACGAATCCGGTTTCGCCAAATTTTAGAATCTTATTATAACCGATTAGGACCGGCTTCACGGTCCATATAGTGGACGTGTTTGTAAAAATAGATTCAATTCAGGTAAAGCCAGTTATTACCATATACTGATACTCACAGAATAGAATAATATCTATAAAATTCAAGAGGAAATGATTGAGGCGATTTTTTAAATCTGAGGACATTATGATATTACGGGGTCCTATTATTCGGTTCCTTCGACTCATAAATAGGTCTCGTGGTTACGTGAAATTTTCTCCTTGTATAGATAACAAAGTATTTTTTAATATATATTTTCAATTCGATAAAAATCGTAAGAATACAAACAAATATCGTGAGTTCGTTAGTTTGAACATGAAATCGTGAGATCTCACAATAAATCGTGAGATGTGGCATCCCTGGTCGCGACTCTCGGCAATAATAAATCGACACAGAAACTTTATTGGAGCTTTGGTGGCTATTTGAATTCACAGAATGTTCTACTGAAAAATATTTTTCTGCTTCTACCTATAGAACAGACATTCTAAACGATTAAAACAATGCTTACTTTGGAAGCTGTTCTGAAGGTTAAACGGTGACAGAAGCCAAATCTTTCAAATCAAATATGAAGATCGTGATCAAATTATGAAAAAAGCATGTTTTACAAATCCTGACAAGATGATTTTCTTTTTGTAAAAATATTATATATAACTTGCGAATATAAGGAACATATAAAACTGACGGATTTATATGAAAGATTTACGAGAACTTGGATTCAAACGAAACTAATCTTTATTTAAGATAACATTATGATTATTAATAAAATTATGTATTCTACTCAGAAATACGATCTTAGTGTCAAAGAAGTTAAACTAAAACATAATATTTATGAATTTGTAGGCTATTTTTAAAAAATCTCTTCCAATAAAATGTTTACGAAATGAATATAGATAGTAACGAGTTGTAAAATACGCGGGGGCACCCAAAAATAACCGGAATTATTTCTTGAATACTATGTATTTACAAAATCAACCTTATCCCCTTCAACATTGTTTGAACTCGTCTTTAGAGATGGCTGCAAGCTCCTGTCTCGTTTTTTTCTTGATGTCTTCAATATTTTCAAATCGCCGTCCTTTCATGCCTCTTTTCATGCGTGGAAACAAGAAAAAGTCGCACGGAGCCAGGTCAGGCGAGTAAGGTACGTGAGGCAGCGAAACCATGTTATTTTTAATGGCAAAAAAATGGCTAACAATGATGGCTGAGTGTGCATGTTCGTTGTCATGGTGGAAGAACCAATCACCTGTTTGCTGAACCCAGCTCCAAGGTATTCTACTGATTTCAGACAGTTAATCAATTGTCCGTGCGCACAGGCTCTCGAATTCTTTCAACATTTTCATCGATTCGAGCAGTTGATGGACGTCCAGAGCGAAGTTTGTCATCAATCGACATGACGCCATTTTTAAATCGAGAAAACCACTCATACACTTGAGTTTTCCCCATAGCATCATCTTTGTAAGCAGTTTTTAACATTAAAACAGTTTCAGTAGCGTTTTTACCGAGTAGAAAAGAAGATTTCACAGCGTCACGTTGTTCACTTAAATTTACCATCATAAAAAAACGAAGAAGCTGTGAAACAGCACTAACAAAAACGGTCACTAGTGACGAACAGAACGTGGTAGGTCAACGGCCCGCGCGGCGCTGAACTGGCGACTAGCGGCAGAAATTAGTACTACAAAAGCTCCACCCATGGCAATACTATTGCCTCGTATAATTATAAGTTTGGACAAAATGAAAATACGTAAAATCTGATTTCCTGAAACTAAGGAAACTATGAAAATCCGATAAATTATAAGAAAAACAATATTTAAATTGATACGCATCTAAAAACGCTGACAAAACTAGTTTAAAAACTAGTAGTATGAAGTTGGAGCTTGTTTGTTCGTGTGGAAGTTAAAAATTACCTCTATCACTTATCTCACAACGACAAAAGCAGTTTCTTAACTGCAGTTTGAGTCGAATTTTACTAATATCAGATAAGAAGATGTAAAAATATCTTATATATTTATGAGAAAGAAAAATGCAGTAGTTTTAAGTATAAATGATTGCGTTGGAATCAATAGTTTTAATAAAGAATCGTGTTTTGGTTGTTTTATACCAAACAGTACAGAAAAAAAGGCTTAAACGGACGTGATAGTTCTTCTTCAATGTTCCTTATTCAATATTCCTTCTAGCTATAATAATAATAATAAAAAACTGATACCTCGAGACTTTATCTTTCCCAGAAAATAGGAAGACGAAGTCTAAAGCAAATAGAAACAAATACAGTCTGGCATATTACTTGCAAAGAAACTGTGATACCAACTACTTAGGAGTACTAAGGAAGAACCTGAACCAGAGGACAGAGGACTTACCAACAACACCTAAAACAATTAATCAAAGAATTACGGATAAAACAATTATTTAGTGGAAAGAAAGACCCCTCCACGGAGAGCTGGTTAGTGACATCGAGAACCTCAACGTAGACAAGAGAATCTCTTTTACCTGGCTGAGAAACGGAGACATGAGGCAGATAGATTACCTGGAAAACGTCGGCTTAAAAATATCCAACAGATAGCAGTCTTCAGTACAGCGCATATAGTCCAGTTCCCACAGGATTTCACTTTATAAAAAATGGGGTAAATTTTTTATTTCGTTTTAATGGGTATAAAGAGTAAAATATACAAAATGTGATGAAATCTGGGCTTGGCACAACTTTTGGTAGCCGTAAAACCTCGAAATTTTCGGACATTTTTCGGTTTTTTCGCAATATCTCGAAAAGGAGTGGTTCTAGCGAAAAATAGTTCCTATATAAAATTGTATAGCATTAAATTCCCTATAAATTTCATGTTAACTTTTTCTTCTACGACCAATAGGGAGCGAGCTACAGCATCTCAAAGATGGACCATTTTGCTCAGGTGTTAACCTGAAAACGTCAATTATAAATTTAAACTCTCGAATATAAACATATATAAACACAATACCAACATCCGTATAGTGAATTATCATTTACCACTTCCAGAGGACATACCAACCCTCCAAGCCTCGCTGCAACGTCTAAAATATAAGCGAAAATTTCCTAGCAAACTGCTGAGGAAGTGTAGTAAGAAGGAATCATAATAAAATTGATAGAGGTCTTAGAAAAAGAGAAATGATAAAAGAATGAGGCATACTAAACTTATAAATATGTAGCGGTTGGATGTATTTGAAAATATGACACTAGTTCGACCGTTTGATCGTAGTCGGATCGGAAGGATGCATGACAAGTGTGTACCGACCTTAACACGTTTCAAACGGACTATGTTTAATTAAGTATTTAACCGTGTAATCAAAGTGGAAGAAGATAGCTTAAGAGAGACAATTTTTTTCATATCACATCTACAATATGTGTACCAAATGATTTTTCGATAAACAAAGTGGTTACGGAGCGCGTGCTGGGCTGTTCCGAAAGCCGAGCAGCGCTTACCATTGTATTGATATCCTTAAATCCAACTGCTATCCGAACCTGTAAATAAAGCCAATTTATGAGGATTTATTAAAAAAAAAAATTTAAGCATATATTTGCAAGCGGAAACTCCAAATCAACTTTTGCTTCGATGCACCTAAATTAAAGACCAAAAATTGCCACGTTTGTCGCTGTCAGAATCTTCAACGAAGAATTCGAATTTATCCTGAAGACCGTGGAAATCACCTCTTCGTGACTTCCAAGAAGAAGAAGACGGCTTATTATCTACGAGCGAAAAATGAATAAGAAAAAAATAGAATGTAATTTTCAAAAGTGTATAAAAAAGACAATTTTTGTAATTTAGAATTCACTTTAGTTCAATAGTTGATCTTAAATATGAATATTCAAATGCCGTTTGGTTTTTTGATTTCAAATAAGCAAAACAGCCGCAATTTTGGTCACCGCCAAGCAGCTCTTTTACTTAATATCTTCCTCTCGGTCTCTATAAGTTTTATTCTATTATATAATTCATAAAGTTCATTTAAATGTTAATAAAGATTATGAAAAAGCAATGAGATTGATTATTTCAACAGTTTCAACAAGTTTACATATTTTAAACAGATTGTAAATTCCATGGATTTGAAAAAAAATAATATTCTGCAATAATAGATGTTAATCTGAGTCAAAATTAAAAAAATTTTTCGAAAAATTGCCATTTTTAGCACTAGCCATTAAACTTCCCTTTAAGTATATTTCGAGATTGAAAATATTTTTTGTATTTACTAAAATTGAGATTTTTAATTGAATAGAATGTGAAATGTAAACAGCCAGAGTTGGTATAACAAAGAAAAAATTCCATTGAAAGTTTAATTTTTCAGTTCATTTATGCGTTGTTCGTTGGAATTTATTTGTTTGGCAAATAAAGGGATATTTCAAACATGTCGAATAATTGTTATACATGCTGTCCCACTACGTCGACTAGCCTCACGATCGTGAACCCAACTGCTGAGCTATAGCAATTCACACTTTATAGTCCAGTCATTTAAGCTTAAATTTGGTAAGAATATCGTAATTCGAGATACCCAGCTGTAAGTCTGTAAATACTTGTATACTGACACCTTAAAAGTTGTCTCAAAACCTACATATGGTAGGGTGTACGCAACTATTAAATTTCAAGGTCAAAGGTCATAAAAATCGGTTTTTTGCGCTTTTCTTTGTAAATATCTCATATCCTATGGGTTTTCTACTATTTGTTTTTATTATCAATATTGTAGAATACAAAATTCTCTACAAATTTTGTTTAAAAAAATTTTTCATACGGTGAATCGTTTTCGATATAGAGAGGAGAGCGCGCGGTCACAGATTAATTCATAATTCGTTTTTTTTGATCATGTAAGTTATTGATATTAATTAGGCTAAAATTCAAATATAATTCCTAGATTTTCATCAACAATTCTGCAATTACAATGGCAGATAAGACAACGATATATGACGCGTGAAGCTGTGACCGCGCGCTCTCCGCCCTCTAACTCGAAAACTGTTCACCGTATGTGAAATTTTTTCAAACAAAATTTGTAGAGAAATTTATATTAAGCAATATTGATAAGAAATTCAAATAGCAAAAAACCCATAGGGAATGAGATATTTGCGAAAAAAGCACGAAAACCCTATTTTTGTGACCTTTGACCTTGAAATTTAATAGTTGCGTACACCCTAACATATATAGGTTTTGAGACAACTTTTAGGGTGTCAATATATAAGGATTTACAGACTTACAACTGGGTATCTCGAATTCCGAGATGAACTTACTATAATGACTGGACTATTAATATTTTTCTTGAACTGAGACTGTAAAAATATAACAATTTAACAATAAATTGGTGGAAATTTAATGATTTTCAATATAACAATGAAGATACAAAAACCAAAAAAAAAAATAAGATGATTCGTATTATATGTGCAGAAAAACGTCCCGTTTCCCAGAACTGTCACGATTTTATTTTCGGAAATTACTTCTTCAATTGCTTTTGATATTAAGCAATAAGAAGCATTTCCTCCCAATAAATTTATGTATATAATTTTATATACTAATGAATAAAGTACTCAAATGCGGAATCTAATTATATCTACACTTCATTACATTGGAAATTGGATTTAAGTTAGTAAAATTGATTCGATATTGTGATTTCAAAAGAGTTAAATGAAACTAAAATTAAGACGATGGTTCAAAAAGTATCTTATCCGACCTATAGATAGCGGTAGTTGCATATGTGTCAACTTTGAAGACGCCATATTGTTTAGTATTTGTTTGGCAGCCATTAATAGTGAACGTTATCAGTGAATTTGTAAACATGGCCATGATTATGTGATACAATACAATGTTGAACCAAATTCTAGACTGGGTGAGACTGTTCTTTCGTTATCAACAGTAAAATATAGTGGAGAAGAGTTTAAACGAGGCCGTACGACCAGCGTCGCAGTGGTCGATCAAATGAGGTAACGACTCCAGAAATGTTGAAAAAAATCCACAAAACGGTACTGGATGATCCTCGACTAAAAGTGGACATAGCGGGCATTTCATAACGTGCAGTACAACTCATATTAACTGAAAATTTGGATATGAGAAAGCTGTGTGCAGAAAGGGTTCCACGTTGGAACAAAACTAGCGTCGTGAAGATGCTTCCATCGAGTGTTTGACAATGTTTCATAGAAATAAAAGCCGTTTCATAACCATGGATGGAACGTGCGTCCATTACTTCATACCCAAAACAAAAGAATAATCAAAACAATTGACTGGAAAGGGAGAACCGGCTCCAAAGACTATTCCTTCTGCAAGCAATGTCATGGCAACGGTTTTTTTGGAATGCGCGTGGGATAATTTCCATTGATTAACTTGAAAAAAGGAAAAACTATCAATGGCGAATACTACGCGAACTTATTGCGATGTTTGTGCGAAAAAATAAAGCAAAACGGCCGCTTTTGGCTAAGAAAAATGTTGGTCATCAAGACAAAGCTCCAGCTGACACTTCCGTGGTTGAAATGGATTATTTTCTGTTCCCAGACTTGTGAAAATGACTGGATGTTGTTGATGCAGTTGATTGTTATTTTGAGGATCTTGACGATTCTTATTATAAAAAGGGTATCGAACTTATTGAACATTCCTCTGTTGGGCGAGGTACTACTAGAACCGTCCTCGTATTAATACTTGTATTAAATGGAATGGAACCTCGAACTTGAAGGAAATTTTCCTACTTTTTACGATCTATATAATTCACCTCATAGCGAATAATCCCAAGTTTTCATTGGTGAATTATGATTACAATCTTCCAGACAATGGTGGAAATTTCTTACGTGATCTGTGTATAAAATATTTTTAAAATCTTTTCATTTCCCATTTATTTTACACAGTTCAGTGATATCCGCTATCCGTGGATTGCAAACTTTTGTTTAATCACTCTCCTATTGTTTGCAGTTTGTTATTGTCTTTTATCTTTTATGTGCCGAACTGTCGGACATGAAAGTATATTTTAGAACCCTCCATTTTTTTTTGTTTTCCATTTCAATGGTAGAAACTTGAATGTACGTGATTATCTATCTGTAACGTATATACAATGATTCAAAAATTCCTAAATTTTTTTCCTAATTACTTGAAATCATCGTATTTTCCACGAAAAAGCGACATTTTTATTATTGAATCTTTTTCAATATCATGCTATTTCGAAGTAATCAGATTTTCCACAAGCCGCAATTTGAGTTTTAAAACTTTGTTCGAGAATTTCTAAATGTACGATAAAAACATTTTCACAAAATCAACTCGAGACCTTCGGAAAATTCGATGTAACAGAAGTTTTTCTACAACTAAAGAAAAAAAAACTTTTCTAAACGTATTAAACGATATTTGCCTCTCTATTTACACAATTTGATCATATTATATACCAACACGTGTCATTATACATGAATAACAAAAATATATGAGATTTTTTATAAAAAAATTTTAGGTTTCCACTTTATCCGGAAAATAATGCGTCATATTATTTTTCTAAGCGACCATACGTTGTGGAGCACTTTCGAATTTAGGATTAGGTACAGGAGGATCTAGGCAACAGAGCGAATTAGGCCGCAATCAATTCTAAGCTACTGGATGCTTGGAAATCCCCATCGGACACGTGGAGATGAAGGATTCTTGGAAGCCATACTACGATAATGCGCGCCCATTGACTTGGTCTTCCTCACGACTGATTTCCTGGCAAAAAAACGAGATCATACCCCAATTGGCCTACACCTCGCCCTTCAATACTTCTTTCTGTTTCCTCGAGTCAAGAGATCGCTAAAAAGACAACATTCTGGAATTGAGTAGAAGCAATCTGATCGAATTTTAAGTCCAGGCTGCAGCTCGGGATTTGTTCATGCTTGGACATAAAATGGCACCATCATCGCAAATTCACTCGTTGGGTGTAGAAGTTTGGAGCTCGGCTTTCAAGCATCCCCGAGGATACTCCAATCAATACAGAAAAGAACAATTCGACTGGATAGACGATCCAGAGTTGTCCAGAAGCTTGAGCTTAGAAATAAGGTCGCTGAGCTGACTATGTTTTACCGATAATACCACGGTAGTTGCTCTTGCGAGTTGTTCAACATAATCCCATCTAGAGCAGTATTTGAAATACATACTCGATAGGCAGACGTGGATTATGAACATCGAGTTCGCCTGCAGGCGCCCATAAAGATGATTTATCGGGATTCCTTCCATTGGAGAAGTGCAATGCCGTGAATTCAGTAACCAAGGGACGTTTTTATCGAACATTACAACCTACAGAAGTTCAAGATCATTTTCTACAGGCATCTCCACTCGGTAAGCACCACTCGAACTACTCGAGCTGCTTGCTTTTTGCATAAAAAATGTTTTCTGACAACATTAGAACTGTGGCTGAAGGACTATCAAGGAAGTCTATACGGCATGGAAGTTCAGTTGGTTAAAATGTATTTATTCATTGTCTTTTTACGATCAATAAATTTTTAAATCCGGGCTTGAACGATTGAATGCATTCTTGGTAACTGCACTACGACTGGACTGGACTGGACTTCCTGGCAAAGAAAGAGGTCTACAGTCTCGGCTCAAGAGATCGCTAAAAGGACAAGGAAAACCTTGGATAACCTCCTCTATCAAAATGACGGACAGTAGGAAATAGGTACACCATGAGCTTGATTTTTCATAAAAGTACGCCAAAAGCACTGTTTCTGAAGCTACTAGTCTAGTGGTCACCCTGATATATAAATTATTGCTTACAAATTGTCATCTTATTCGAGTAGAAATAATAAATTCCAATATTTAACAAAGAAAATCGTTCAGTCCAATTACTTTTACCGATTTTCATGCCCAATAACAATTTACTGTATCACATACACGCCCTGGCTTATTGCTTTCCTTCTACGATTTCGGAATTTGCAGATAAGGCGATTTGCGGTTAGATTTTCCGCAATTTAAAAGTTCCCTCTGACAGATAAATCTAATATTTCGAAAAGTTTTTCCGATTTGTAAACCGATGAATATGAGAAAAGTATGAAGCGAAGTTAGAAAATATAAGGGCGACGCTTTAGATGATTTGTTTGTTTAGATGTTCAAATTGAACAAAGTTATTTACGTCGAGAGGTGAATGGTTATTGTTAATCTCATTTGGTCGTGTCAAATATTGAATAATTGATTAATAATAAATCCTTAAACGGTGTCCAACTCCTTGAGTAGGCATTTAAAAACAAATATTCAATGATAGCTGTTTGTTTTTTTGATATAATGCCCCGAGAGATAAAATAACGTGCTGTTATTCATATTTTTTGGACCAAGATGAGTTTGTGTACGAATTGTTTTCGTTCGCGTAAACTCAGGCTTGTAAGTTTTAACATGGGTTGAACCAAGAAACTATCAGTGCATTGATTGCCGTCGAATTAAAAATACGGGCGTGCGCCAACTCGTGATTGTGGTTGTCATGAATATTAGACAACTCCTAACGGGAGATTATGCATCTCGGGATTATAATTATGGAACGAAAAACAAAAATACAATATTTGAAGTAAATAGAAACAACGATGAAAGCTCTTTTAAGACATGAGAATAAAATTAAGAGGTTACAGTGGGCTAAATAATATTAAAATTGGATGCATGAAGAGAATTTTATAGAGTGATAACAAAAATAAGTTGTTATCTCTCTTTTTGTTAACTTTAGTGATTGTGATACTAAATTGGAAAATGTGGAATCATATTTGGTGACTAGACACTTTCCGACGAGAATTTTATAGAATGATGAGTCGAAGTTTGAGGTTTGGGATTCTATGGACGATTGGAGATCTGGTAAAAATTAGATTTTGAAGCAAGAACGCTATGAAACACTTAAAAAAAATGTAATAAGTTCTGGCCAGCGCTTGATCGGCAAAAAATTCATCTTCCAGCATGACAACGATCCGAAGCATTTCTCGAAGCTGTATATTTGAGTATTTGAAAAAATTGGAAAAAAAGATGTAATGATTTGGCCGTCACAGTAGCCAGACCTCAATCCTATTGAGTCATTGTGGGACGACTTTTACAGCTTTACCTCGTTGGAATTTCCTGAAAAAGGAGTTCAGTTGTGTATTTTATAATCAAAAATCGAAAACCTGTCTCGAATCTTGGAATGACTGAAATAATTTAAATTTCTGTTTGATTGAAATATTTTCAATTGAATTTGGTCAAACATCGATATTAAAATATATCTTAAACAGAACTCATAACAAAGTTAATACGAGATTAATAAATTGATTTACAAGAATAGGACAGGTATTCCCTTCCGAATTCTTTAATGCATCACGGATTTATTTGAAATTTTGACATATGTCAACCCTTTTCGGGAAAAATTTTTCACCCAAAATAATCTCAGAAATCGAAATATCAGCAAAGTTTTTTTGCCAGATCAATAGTTTTTGAATTATTCGCAATTGAAAAGATTTTTTGTCAAAAAACCGCATTTTTCAATAGTTTTTTACGTATAACTCTGTAATGATGCATTTTATCGAAAAAAATGTGATGAACAAAAATGAAGCTTATAAAAAAACAAATAAATTAAGCTATATATTAAGATCATAATGTTCTACCTAAAGCAAGTTATAGATACTTGAATTGCTTTTGTTTTACGTAATTGAACATTTAACCTAAAATAACGGGAAAAGGGTACATTTTTCAAAAAAAGTCATGAAATACTTTTTAAAGAACTTAAAAAGACCTTTCAAATGCCCCTGATGAAAGTCGTTTCGACTGAAATTTCAGTGAGAAATTATATAAAATAGTTAAAGCTAAAAAACAAAATTGCACTAAAACTAATGCCATTTCATTGAAAATCAAAATTTAACTTATTCCTTGTAGCAAATACTTTATTTGGAAGTTATTCACGACATCTGAGAGTTTTGTTGATTAGAAATGGATAATTTTGAAAAAATGAGCATTAAATTATACTTTTTTTTTGATTTTTAAAAAAATATTTTTTGCTCATTTTTTCTCCATAACTATAAGAGATACCAAAACAAATAAACAATCAAATTAAAGCATTTTTTATGACGATTATTTTGTTTTTTTTATTTTTTTTGTAGCATAAAAATTGACGGAGTTATAACCAAATTAATCTGTCACTATAGTGCGATGGTTGCTTATCCAGAGCCCTTTGACCCTTTATTAATAAAATATGGAGGATCTCAAGCCCTTCTAACATACATAGACCTGTATCCCTGAAAATTACCTTTAAACTGGTTTTTTGTAGGATGTGATAGCTTAGAAATTAATGGAGTTACATAAAAAATAAGAATTTGAAATTTTTTTTTTGAATTATAGGATATGAAAAAGTTTCAAATTTTGGCTCACGGATTTTTTCTGTTGATGCTATCAACAAGGGAAGATATACTTATAATCTAGGTAGAAGGGTGGTTCTTAAGGGGTGTCAGGGTGTAGGGACTGAAAAATCACTTCGTGTTTGGAAAATACACTTTAATACTGAAAGAATTCAAAATCAAAACATTAAACAGTCATTAAAATTTTTTATGACAGTTATTTTTTTATTTTTTATCAAAGGGGTGGTTCTTAAAGGTTGTTAGGGTATAGACAATTAAAAATTACTTCAAGTAGAGACAAGAAACTAAATTTTATTAAAATGCTATGAATTTTACGAAGTAAAAATGAAATTGCATTATTTTAAATCGTTAAAAGATTTTTTCCTATATTATTTTCATCAGAAGGGTAGTTTTTAAAGATTCTTGAGGGTTGTTTTATATTATACAAAATGTTCATGTTATTTATGCTGCATAAACGAAAAACATTTCAATTAAAAAAAAAAGTAGGAAAAACTATAATACTGGTATTTACGATAAGGGTTGGTTTTCACCCCTTAAAAACAATTTGCACTCCTCGCGACCATGTAGCTCTTGATATGGAGGGTAAGATGAGAGCCTAATTCAAAATTTTTTAGGAAAATCGGTGCTGCATTAAAGAATTCGGAGGTTTGATACCATTTTGAGCTTGAATGCCTGCACAAAAATCTTTTCGCGTCTACTTATGTTAAAAAAAATTGTCGCGTCTACTTAAGGGATAAATCATCATCGGTCTACGTTAAAACTTTCATCTATCTTCCTTTTGTAACCTCGATAAAAGGATAAAAGGATAACATCTATTCAAACTAGTTAAAGTGACACTTACATGATCAAACTATATGCACCAAAATATATTCCAAGACAAATAAGTCGTGTGCACCCCATTATAATGGAATGTAGGTAAGGATGATGTAACGGTACGATAGAGCTCGAAGTTTATTAAATCCTTGACAAAGGAGCTTCACTTGCACAAAGTAATGATGACGAGGGAAACTGTATTCTACTTATTGTTGGGTAATTCAAAGGGCGCTGGTAATTCTATTAATGAAAAAGATAAATTATAGTTTAACCCGTTTGACGTTGCTCGGTCGTTCGTTCGAATAAGATATTTCCCAAAATTAATATTTCATTTAATCGATGATGTTAACTAATTTAGTTCTAGTTGCTCTTACAGTCTACGACATAAAGGAGAATTATCCACTGATTTAAATCGATTTAAATCGAATTCAACCCCTGAATTATGTCATTGAACTGCATTGAACGTATTGTTAAATTGAAGTTTTCCATTTGCGCCATCAATAATTTCGAATTTCTACTGGATCTGAACGAATTCACAAGAAAATCGATCTCACCGACTATAAGTAGTGTTTAATAAATGATGAAGCACGTTGTGTCTGTGGGAAAGTGCTGTGTTGTGGCTTCTTTCCAACTTCGCCTCGTTCTGTTCGAAAAAGCTTTTCATGGTAATTGCTCATTTCGTGAGAACAACGACAAGAACAAAAAAAATTGTCTACGTCGAGGAAAAATCTTAAGCCCGACCTAAATTTAAGGAGTTTCACGAGAAATGTTTGTTTATGGAAATAAAAGGAAGTAAACCATTCTGTCTATCTATTTATATACGAGATCAAGTCGAAACATAAAACTTCTGAAATGCATCGATTAATATATTTGAGTATTCGAAAGGTCAGAATATATATATATATATATATATATATATATATATATATATATATATATATATATATTAAAAAGAGTACACTTTAGTTCTTGATTTCCACAGTCCCACAACAATCACGTTTATTATTTAGAGCTATAGGTCATTTCCCTTTAACTTTTACTTAATATTTATCTATTAATGTGTCTATAGAGCAATTGTAGGGCTGCTGATGACAGCATTCAAATTAAAATTGTTGACTAAGTTAACTTGAGATGAAATTTGTGAACTAATGTCATAATTCAACTAAATCACTCATCTCGTAAGTAAAAAAACATTACTCATAACTCGGCCAACAAATCAACAATCCAAACCAGAAATGTCCAGTCAATACTGGTACAGGAAGTATGAGTAGCACTATAAATAGACTCAAGTTTGGACATGCATGCTATCCAGCATACATTTGAAACCCCTTTTTTAATGTAATAGGTATATGAAGCACAGAGAAGAAATGTATGAGAACCTAATAAAAATGGAAAATCAACTTAATGAGACCTGTTCCTACCTGCACCGTGGACTTCCTTGCCTTCGAGTTAGTCATCCTGAACGACTCCTGGGTGTGAACCAAGTAGCTAATTCGGCCAATTCTATTAAATGTCTAAATAACACTAAAACAAAACTGTATAAGTTCTATTAAAACTAAAGAACCAATTAAATGTTAGTGGTTATACAGCATTTGTAACGATAAACTTTCTTAATTGTTTATGTCTGTTGGATCGATTTCCATTATCCTTTCATTTCACATTTTATCCAATCATTCTCCATGAGGTTTGATCCTTGGATTTTTCTTCACATTCCTGATTCCTATTTTTCCCAGGTTCTTGTCTACTTCTTTTAACCACTTTGGATTTGGGTCTTAACCTTATTCTTTCACCTCCTGGATCTGTTGAATTGACAAAGCTACTGTGTCTTTTACTGCTTTGTACAAATGCTCTAGTCACTTTATTCTTCGAATTGTTTCTTCTTGTTCAAGTTCCACTTTTAGTTTTTCTAAATCTTTATCTTTCATTTGGTTATTTTTATTTTTGCGCTGTACATAAGTAGCTGTATCATTCTTGTGTTTTGTATTGTTGATTTCTTCGTCATATTTTCTTATTACTTTTGATCATTATTTCCAGATATTTGAAACCTAGAACTTCTTCAAATTCATAATCTCCTATTGTTTTGTTTTATTTTCTTTATTCTTAACCCCATTTCTTCTCCCTCTGTTGTCGTATCATTCTTTTGCTTCCTATTGTTGATTTCTTCGTCATATTCTCCTATTACTTTTAATCATTATTTCCAGATATTTGAAACCTATAACTTCTTTAAATTCATAATCTCCTATTAAGATTGTTTTGATTTATTTTATTTATTCTTAACCCCATTTCTTCTCCCTCTGTTGTCGTATCATTCTTTTGCTTCCTAATGTTGATTTCTTCGTCATATTCTCCTATTACTTTTAATCATTATTTCCAGATATTTGAAACCTAGAACATCTTCAAACTCATAATCTCCTATTAAGATAGTTTTGTTTTATTTGCATTATTTTCAACCCCATTTCTTCTCCCTCTGTTGTCGTATCATTCTTTTGCTTCCTATTGTTGATTTCTTCGTCATACTCTCCTATTACTTTTAATCATTATTTCCAGATATTTGGAACCTATAACTCCTTCAAACTCATAATCTCCTATTAAGATAGTTTTGTTTTATTTGCATTATTTTCAACCCCATTTCTTCTCTCTCTGTTGTCGTATCATTCTTTTGCTTCCTATTGTTGATTTCTTCGTCATATTTTTCCTCTGTTGTTACACATAATTTACATTATATTCCTCCGGTTTTCAATACCGATGTAGTTATTTCTTTGTCAATTTTTTTTTGTACTACGTACTCTATCCATAGATTAACTAGTGCTGCAGATAGTGGATCGTCTTGTCTCACTTGTTAATTGGAGGAATTTTCTTCGTAAAAGTAAATTTATATTTTATAAGAAATATCATTGCATTTTCCTGTCGTCTATCGTTGTTTTTATATTAAATTCTTAAAAATAAAATACGATGATTAGATTTAAAATTTAATGGAAGCAGTTTGCTCAGTTGACATCAAATTTGATATTGTCTGCGGCAAATAAAGTCATTGTACATTGTAGTACATTACAACGAAGCTCTCGAACCACTAACAAACAACTTCATAAAATGCGATAACGGTAGAAAACTGTGTATAAAGATTTGTAGGGAAGTCGAAAGACGTTATTTCAAGCTCATAAAGTTCATAATAACCAAACAAATTCAATAAAGGTTCAGTTACCCCATTACTATCATATTACAAGTTAGATTATCGATCATACATCGTGGCTGCACTTTTTGTTCCGTGGATTATATTCTAGTCGATAATAATGGGGAATTGATAAGGTTTTTTTCAAATACAGGATTGTATTTTGTATTTGTACCACAAAAAATATTTTTTTTTCTTCTTATTATTATTATTTTCTAAAAAATTTAGGCTTACATGTAAAAGAGGCCAGAAAAAGCCATGAAAAGCCATGGAAAAGCCATTTTCTGACTAATTTAGACTTAGGAAAGTTTTTTTGATGAAAATGGAATTGAAGAAATTATTTTGATGCCGTTTTTTTAGAAAATTAGGTGTAGCAGAAATCCATTGTTTGATAAATTGATGCTGAACATTTTTATTGTTCAAATTAGACTTAGGAAGTCATTTTTTCATAGAAATTATTTGTTTCTATAAAAAGAAATCTGAAAAAGTAAATTTATGGACTAATTGTGATTTGGAAAAGCTATTTTTTTGGTAAATTTGGATTGGGGGAAACTATTTTCTAAAAAATTTAAACTTGGCAAAGTATTTTCATCCACATAAGACTTGGAAAGCCATTTTTCTATAAAAATAGACACAGAAATTCCATTTTTTAACTAACTTAGACTTCGAAAAGGTTTTATGACATATTTAGACCAAGGAAAAGCTATTTTCTGACTAATTTGGAAATCAGATAACATTGTACAACATTTGACTTGAAAAACCTATTTTTAAGTACGTTTAAGTTCGAAAAGCCATTTTTCTCAAAAATAGACCGAGAAATTCCATTTTTTGACTAATTTAGACTTCGAAAAGGTTTTATTTGGGATAAGAAGTTATTTTCTGAATAATTTAGAATTCAGATAAGCTGTGTTGTACAAAATTTGACTTGGAAGAGATATATTTAAATACGTTAAGATCGGAAACCCATTTTCCGACAGATTTAGACCTGTAAGAACCATTTTCTGGAAAAATTTAGACTTGGAAAAGACTTTTCATTCACAAGACCTAAAAAGCCATTTTTCTATAAAAATAGACCCAGAAATTCCATTCTGTGACTAATTTAGACTTTGGAAAGGTTTTTTGACATATTTGGATTGGGAAAAAGCTTTTTTCTGACTAATTTAGAAATCGGAGAGGTTTATTGTATAACATTTAACTTGGAAAAGTTATTTTAGCTACGTTAAAGTCGGAAAAGTCATTTTTCGACAGATTTAAATTTGTAAAAACCATTTTCTGAGAAATTTACACTTGGAAAAGTCTTTTCATTCACATAAGCCATTTTCCTGTCAAAATAGACCGAGAAATACCATTTTTTGACTAATTTAGACTTTGGAAAGGTTTTTTGACATATTTGGATTGGGAAAAAGCTTTTTTCTGACTAATTTAGAAATCGGAGAGGTTTATTGTATAACATTTAACTTGGAAAAGTTATTTTAGCTACGTTAAAGTCGGAAAAGTCATTTTTCGACAGATTTAAATTTGTAAAAACCATTTTCTGAGAAATTTACACTTGGAAAAGTCTTTTCATTCACATAAGCCATTTTCCTGTCAAAATAGACCGAGAAATACCATTTTTTGACTAATTTAGACTTTGGAAAGGTTTTTTGACATATTTGGATTGGGAAAAAGCTTTTTTCTGACTAATTTAGAAATCGGAGAGGTTTATTGTATAACATTTAACTTGGAAAAGTTATTTTAGCTACGTTAAAGTCGGAAAAGTCATTTTTCGACAGATTTAAATTTGTAAAAACCATTTTCTGAGAAATTTACACTTGGAAAAGTCTTTTCATTCACATAAGCCATTTTCCTGTCAAAATAGACCGAGAAATACCACTTTTTGACTAATTTAGACTTTGGAAAGGTTTTTTGACATATTTGGATTGGGAAAAAGCTTTTTTCTGACTAATTTAGAAATCGGAGAGCTTTATTGTATAACATTTAACTTGGAAAAGTTTTTTTAGCTACGTTAAAGTCGGAAAAGCCATTTTTTGACAGATTTAGATTTGTAAAAACCATTTTCTGAGAAATTTACACTTGGAAAAGTCTTTTCATTCACATAAGCCATTTTCCTATCAAAATAGACCAAGAAATACCATTTTTTGACTAATTTAGACTTTGGAAAGGTTTTTTTGACATATTTGGATTGGGAAACAGCTTTTTTCTGACTAATTTAGAAATCGGAGAGGTTTTTTGTATAACATTTAACTTGGAAAAGTTATTTTAGCTATGTTAAAGTCGGAAAAGTCATTTTTCGACAGATTTAAATTTGTAAAAACCATTTTCTGAGAAATTTACACTTGGAAAAGTCTTTTCATTCACATAAGCCATTTTCCTGTCAAAATAGACCGAGAAATACCACTTTTTGACTAATTTAGACTTTGGAAAGGTTTTTTGACATATTTGGATTGGGAAAAAGCTTTTTTCTGACTAATTTAGAAATCGGAGAGCTTTATTGTATAACATTTAACTTGGAAAAGTTTTTTTAGCTACGTTAAAGTCGGAAAAGCCATTTTTTGACAGATTTAGATTTGTAAAAACCATTTTCTGAGAAATTTACACTTGGAAAAGTCTTTTCATTCCCATAAGCCATTTTCCTATCAAAATAGACCAAGAAATACCATTTTTTGACTAATTTAGACTTTGGAAAGGTTTTTTTGACATATTTGGATTGGGAAACAGCTTTTTTCTGACTAATTTAGAAATCGGAGAGGTTTTTTGTATAACATTTAACTTGGAAAAGTTATTTTAGCTATGTTAAAGTCGGAAAAGTCATTTTTCGACAGATTTAAATTTGTAAAAACCATTTTCTGAGAAATTTACACTTGGAAAAGTCTTTTCATTCACATAAGCCATTTTCCTGTCAAAATAGACCGAGAAATACCACTTTTTGACTAATTTAGACTTTGGAAAGGTTTTTTGACATATTTGGATTGGGAAAAAGCTTTTTTCTGACTAATTTAGAAATCGGAGAGCTTTATTGTATAACATTTAACTTGGAAAAGTTTTTTTAGCTACGTTAAAGTCGGAAAAGCCATTTTTTGACAGATTTAGATTTGTAAAAACCATTTTCTGAGAAATTTACACTTGGAAAAGTCTTTTCATTCCCATAAGCCATTTTCCTATCAAAATAGACCAAGAAATACCATTTTTTGACTAATTTAGACTTTGGAAAGGTTTTTTTGACATATTTGGATTGGGAAACAGCTTTTTTCTGACTAATTTAGAAATCGGAGAGGTTTTTTGTATAACATTTAACTTGGAAAAGTTATTTTAGCTATGTTAAAGTCGGAAAAGTCATTTTTCGACAGATTTAAATTTGTAAAAACCATTTTCTGAGAAATTTACACTTGGAAAAGTCTTTTCATTCACATAAGCCATTTTCCTGTCAAAATAGACCGAGAAATACCACTTTTTGACTAATTTAGACTTTGGAAAGGTTTTTTGACATATTTGGATTGGGAAAAAGCTTTTTTCTGACTAATTTAGAAATCGGAGAGCTTTATTGTATAACATTTAACTTGGAAAAGTTTTTTTAGCTACGTTAAAGTCGGAAAAGCCATTTTTTGACAGATTTAGATTTGTAAAAACCATTTTCTGAGAAATTTACACTTGGAAAAGTCTTTTCATTCCCATAAGCCATTTTCCTATCAAAATAGACCAAGAAATACCATTTTTTGACTAATTTAGACTTTGGAAAGGTTTTTTTGACATATTTGGATTGGGAAACAGCTTTTTTCTGACTAATTTAGAAATCGGAGAGGTTTATTGTATAACATTTAACTTGGAAAAGTTATTTTAGCTACGTTAAAGTCGGAAAAGTCATTTTTCGACAGATTTAAATTTGTAAAAACCATTTTCTGAGAAATTTACACTTGGAAAAGTCTTTTCATTCACATAAGTCATTTTCCTGTCAAAATAGACCGAGAAATACCATTTTTTGACTAATTTAGACTTTGGAAAGGTTTTTTGACATATTTGGACTAAGGAAAAGCTATTTTCTGACTAATTCAGAATTCAGAGTGCTTTTTTGTTCAAAATTTGACTTTGAGCTATTTTTAAGTAATTAAAGTCGTAAAACACATTTTTTAACAGATTTAGACTTGTAAAAACAATTATCTGAGAAATTGAAGCTTGAAAATGTTTTATCATTTAGATACATTGATATATTTGGACTAAGGAAAAACCGACTAGTTTAGAATTCGCAGTGCTTTGTTGTACAAATTCCATATTTTTATTCATTGCACCTGAAAACCATTTTTTTGCAGTAAAAAAATCCGAAAAATCCATTCTTCAATTAATGTAGATTTAAGAAAACTTTTTTTAACACAAGTTAAAAACTTATAGTTAAAAAAATCATTCAAACTAGACTTGAAGAACTATCTTCTCCATAAGAAGTGACCAGGAAAATCTCTTTTTTGAATAAAAATTGTTAGTTTTCCACATTTTAGAAGGTTCAGTCCTTCTACGTGGAATATCTTGATTTTGCGAACTATACATCGACCAAATTATAAATGCTTCTTCTTATTTCTAACTTAAGAGACATTTTGATGCAATTGACATATTGTTGAATGTTTCTGTTTAAAAATCGATGGAAAGTTGGAAAACCTGCATATTAAAATTATTATCGTATCAAAATGAAACAATAAATAATAAATTCGTGATTATAAAATTTGATATCTATAAAATAACGAAAATCAATGATCTGAATACTAAATTTAACACTGTGACTTTATCTAGAGCTTCAGGCAACTACGGCACCCTAATAATAACCGGAAAATGGCGGTAATCACTTCCATTCCGTTAAATTTTACCAGTTCGTTTGATAATCTAATTTATTTATGGATTCACGAACTTTTTCATAAATATCGGGACTAACATATATAAAAAATCTTACGCGAACGTTTGAAATTTCAGGTTAACTTTCAATTAAATCAAAAATTATTTGAGGACATTCATATATATATATTCCTGGAGAATCCATCAACTGTTTCCAGTTAACTTCTAAAGAAATCTTGTTGATTTATGGTTATAAAGTTGTATGGAGTTGAACTAAAAATTGGTAAAAGAAGATGATAGACTAGAACCGTTTATAATTAACTAATTGTTATATAGATATATCGTTATTAGTAGATGGTTAAAAATATGAAAAATAAAGCACAAGATTTTCAATACGATGATTTTATACATCTATTGTTATGGAGTAAAAGCAAACTGTATTGTTAGGTTCACAAAGCGCATATGTAAATCCATTCATGTTGTATCAACTAAATTAATAATTAAGAAAACCACTGGAAGCTAACATGAAAGCTTATACCTACTACATGAAGTATTTTACGAAAATACGGCGTATTGCCTTAAGGCACAAGAACATTGAATTCGATCAGAAGATAAATTACATAACTTTATTGATAGAAACATCAATTGTCTTTAGTAAAGTACAGTTCTCAAGAATATCTAATTTTTGGACGTTAAAAAGCTATTTTAGTCCTTTGGTTGGACTGAATAGGATCAAATTTCAGATTTCTGTACCTCAGGGAGAAACGTAAGTCTAATATATAGAAAATTTTACTTTTTAAACTTATCCTTGTTTATTGTTTCAAACTATTTCAAGCCATAAGAAGATAAGTCTTTGAAAAATCAATTTATTCCAAGAACTTGAGTTCTTTTAATGTGTAGATCTCTAAAATCAACTGTAAACCTCATAAAGTTTCGAAAGCTTGAACTTTAAAGTACACCATTCGAGATAACCTTAACCAAAGGACTAAAATAGTGTCTTTACGTCTAGAACTTTGATTTTCTTGGAAACTGCACAGTCAATAGACTAAGTTATTCAATTTGAATAAAAATAACTTAATCTTTCGAGAGAAACATCAATTATCTTTAAAAACGTGTAGTTCTCAAGAATATCTAATTTTTGGACGTTAAAAAACTATTTTAGTCCTTTGGTTGGACTGAATAGGATCAAATTTCAGATTTCTGTACCTTAGGGAGAAACGTAAGTCTAATATATAGAAAATTTGACTTTTTAAACTTATCCTTGTTTATTGTTTCAAACTATTTCAAGCCATAAGAAGATAAGTCTTCGAAAAATCAATTTATTCCAAGAACTTGAGTTCTTTTAATGTGTAGATCTCTAAAATCAACTGTAAACCTCATAAAGTTTCGAAAGCTTGAACTTTAAAGTACACCATTCGAGATAACCTTAACCAAAGGACTAAAATAGTGTCTTTACGTCTAGAACTTTGATTTTCTTGGAAACTGCACAGTCAATAGACTAAGTTCTTCAATTTGAATAAAAATAACTTAATCTTTCGAGAGAAACATCAATTATCTTTAAAAACGTGTAGTTCTCAAGAATATCTAATTTTTGGACGTTAAAAAACTATTTTAGTCCTTTGGTTGGACTGAATAGGATCAAATTTCAGATTTCTGTACCACAGGGAGAAACGTAAGTCTAATATATAGAAAATTTTACTTTTTAAACTTATCCTTGTGTATTGTTCCAAACTATTTCAAGCCATAAGAAGATAAGTCTTCGAAAAATCAATTTATTCTAAGAACTTAAGTTCTTTTATTGTATAGGTCCCTAAAATCTGAAAACCTCATAAAGTTTCGAAAGCTTGAACTTTCAAGTACACCATTCGAGATAACCTTAACCAAAGGACTAAAATAGTGTCTTTACGTCTAGAACTTAGATTTTCTTGGAAACTGCGCAGTCAATAGACCGAGTTATTCAATTTGAATGAAAACTAACTTAATCTATTGACATCAATTTCTTTAAAAACGTGTAGTTTTCAAGAATATTTAGTTTGTGGACGTTAAAAAGCTATTTTAGTCCTTTGGTTGGACTGAATAGGATCAAATTTCAGATTTCTGTACCTCAGGGAGAAACGTAAGTCTAATATATAGAAAATTTGACTTTTTAAACTTTTCCTTGTTTATTGTTTCAAACTATTTCAAGCCATAAGAAGATAAGTCTTCGAAAAATCAATTTATTCCAAGAACTTGAGTTCTTTTAATGTGTAGATCTCTAAAATCAACTGTAAACCTCATAAAGTTTCGAAAGCTTGAACTTTAAAGTACACCATTCGAGATAACCTTAACCAAAGGACTAAAATAGTGTCTTTACGTCTAGAACTTAGATTTTCTTGGAAACTGCACAGTCAATAGACTAAGTTATTCAATTTGAATAAAAATAACTTAATCTTTCGACAGAAACATCAATTATCTTAAAAAACGTGTAGTTTTCAAGAATATTTAAGTTCTGGATGTTAAAAAGCTATTTTAGTCCTTTGATTAGACTGAATAGGATCAAATTTCAGATTCTTGTACCTCAGGGAGAAACGTAAGTCTCAAATATAGAAAATTTGATTTTTTAAACTTATCCTTGGTTATTGTTTCAAACTATAACAACCCAAAAGAAGATAAGTTCTCGAAAAGTCAATTTATTGTAAGAACTTGAGTTCTTTTATTGTTTAGAGCCCTAAAATCAACTGAAAACCTCATAAAGCTTCGAAAGCTTGAACTACTTGAGATAACTTTAATAATGGAACGTAATTTTTGAATAGTGCAACCAATAAGCTGTATGATCAAAACTAAAACATGAATATGGTATTAATATATATTTGGATTGTGAAAATAATTCCTAACCTCACTTAATACATACAGAAGTTGACTTTTAACATAGAATCATAGACAGGGCAAAACAGAACCCGGTCATATCGTGGATAGAAGGAATTTGAAGGACTTTTTTTCTCCTAGACAAAAAAATTTAATACTTATGAAGAGTTCTTTTTGACAGTTGACAGTTTATTCAAGAGGATAACGTTGCCTTCTGTTTAATTCTAAATAATTTTGAATCTAGTTGCCATAGAAGACACAGACTTAATAATATTTCAAGGTCCATGTGGCATTAGTTATATCTTACAAGAAATGGCGATGTATAGTGTCTTGTTTCCAATAATGACTTAACAATACACGAATTTCGTACTATTTATTATAAAAACATACAATAAACAAAGTGAAAATGATTAAAATAGAATGAAAAAATTGTATTCTTCAGATAATCAGACACTAGTCGTAACAAGACAGGTTTAAATTGAAATGTAGAAATTTTCACATATCAAAATCGACTTTACTTCTGAGACAACCCTGTAAATGTTCCTGTGGCATTAATATAACATAATTCTGAAACTTCCTTCATTGTTTTTGTGTCCTTACTCGCGAAATAAGTTGTACGTATTTACAATTAAAAAAAATAAATATGCAATTAGAGATTTCAAGAAATTTCCTTCTTTATCTCGATTATATCGAAAGTAAACATTCAAAAAGCTAATTAACAACAGTGAAAGTATTTGATCTGGAATAACCATTAAATATTCGTATAAAAACATATCGACTATCGAATATAAACACACATTTTCATCGGCTATTCCATCATGTGTTATCCCCTGGTATTTACGGCGTTAAATTTTGGGCTTTCAATATATCCGACCAACATAAATTTAATATTCACCACATTGATAGTTGCCAACACCGTGAAATATTTCCAGATGATTTCGGATTCCAAAGGCATCAAATGCAGCACCGCGATGTTAACAATTTTCCACTAACCGAATATGATTGAAGTCAATACAAATTTTTGTTTGCACGATTCGAAAAGTTTCTATAAAATTGATATGTCGTCAAAGGGATTGAAGAAACTCGAAGACACGTATTTAATGACGCTTTTTCAGTATATTCATGTTATAGATTGAAAGTTATCATAAAACCAAAAGGTTTTTCTGTTATTAGTCCATTGGATATAGATTAATTAGTTATAATTATATTTTCACAAGTAAATAACACCATATCCAAAACAAAGAATCCCCATAAATTCCTGAGCGTATGCAGGCTAACCGAAAATCTACTCCAGTCGATTTACTTGATTTTTTCTATTGAATCGAAGATCCTCCAGGTATGCTTCAGAGGCCAGTTCCATATGATAAAGTAGTACTCCAAGGATGGACGGTTTTGAACCTGGTAGAAGATTAAAAGCTGTTGCGAAGTACACAGCTTCTTAATCTCTATTTTTCTATGAAGCTGCTTTTGATATTCCGACCAAATGACAATTCCAGAGCATATTACGCTTATCTTCAACCACCAATAGGCTACAGAGGGAGAGAAATGCTTTATTATCAAAAAATTCTTACAATTTGTAGACAAAAGCTTGTAAAAAAATTATAGGAATAGAAGTCGTTTACAGAGGCACTTTCCAGTAAATATGCCCTCAACTTATTGCGGAATGCGGGAAAAATGATATCGATTTGATTTCAATTAGCAAGTGATTGTGCACTTTTTTCCATTGTAAAATATTGAGTCACTAAACTAATTCTGAACATGGAGTCGCTACCACACCTAGGACATATCGAAGATGCGACTCAATAAGGGCCTAATAGACTGTAAAGGAGGTGGATCAGATCAGTTCTTTGGAAACTGATCTCAGCGCAAAGCAGGAGGAACTTAGTCCACAACAAGCCCTAAGAATTTTACAGATTCAACTATGCCAATGGTGGTGTAAAAAATGTATTTTTATATGACAAAACTTTGGTTTTAGAAACGTTGAGACAAATATTAGAATCGCACCATGTTTTAAGGGTGATTAGGTCTCTAGATATAGTCCTATGAAGTACCGTGAGATCAGAGAAACTAGTATCGACTGAAAAAAGACATTTTACAACTGATGTCTAGATAGGCGATGTAGTTTATAAAAACAAGAAACAAAATAAGGCCTAGTACTGATCCCTGGGACACTCCACATGTTATTGGCTTGCAAGATGACATCGTTGTACCAACCCTTACAAACTCATTTCTAACAGAAGTAAGAAATTATTTTCCCTGAAACCGTAGTACTGCAATTGATTCGAATATGATGATTAACACAATCAAAAGCCTTAGAAAAATCACCAAAACCCAAATTGATGATGATGCGATGATTGTGGTATTTCAAACTCAATCAAATTGCTTCCACCTCATTCCAGAATTTTCTCAAAATCGATATCCATGGTAATGATTTGTTGTTGTCTAAAAAATTGAAGAATTGAGACACCAGTGTGCTATAGCGAAGATATAGATCGGATGAGCATTTTTATTGAGTGTATTTGGATGTAAGAGGCTAGGTGATATACCTGGAACCAACATTGATTCCAAACTTTTCCTTCAGCTGATAAGTAACGGCGACAATCCTTATTATGTTATATTATTTAGAAAGTTAGGATACCAGACTTTGTCAAAAGCTTTCTATAGGTACAGAGCGATCACCAGATTCGCTTACTCATAATTCTCTATAGCTCCAATTTAAACACTGATGACATAGGCCGGTTGATCCATGTTACGAAAGGCTGCTGATGATGTAGTACAAATAAAATTATGTGCCAATAAGTTACTATGCAGTTACTATATCGAACCGTTGAAAATTTCTGGAGCTAATTGAAATTTATTAAGTAGAAACTTCAAATCTTTGGTCAATACGTTTTAAAGAACATTTTTGGAATTGAAAGACCGCGCTATTGCAACATTAACACCATATTCTCCCACATATCTTTATACTTCTTATTTATGGTGGTCCATTTCTATTTTTGTTAGCTGATATAGACGAAAAATTGTCTTTATTTTCATTTCGTTTGATATTTATCAATAAAACGTTCAAAATCTTCCGGCACATTTTGTATATATGTACAATTCAATGCATTGTTATTATAACTAATTTATTGTATTTCATTTTTTACAGGTAAATTCATTGTGTATGACAAGATAGTAAGTACCATAAAAAATCTAGTGAGAAGCATGAAAAACTTCTTCATGTGCCAAGTCACGTTATATGGAACTCAACATCAAGAACAGAAACTTTATAATATAATAGTACGGTCAATTTAGATATTCGAAGTTACATAAATTCCTATCAAGCTGAAAATCAGTAAAATTGTTTAAAATACAATTGAAAATAAAATTTGAATGTTCCTCATCATTTCTGGGTATGGAAAAAAATTTTATTCAAGGTCAAAGGTCAAAAAAATGAGTTTTTCGCATTTTTCAGCAAAACGGTGAGTTTTATCATAAAAATACCTTAAACAAAAATTGTGAACAATTAAATTATCTATAAAAAACGTATGAACACTTTTTTTCCTACGAGCCACCGTTTCTGAGATATAATGATTCAAAAAGTTGTAAAAGTTGTCGTATTTAATGGTTTCACCATATTCACCAGTAAACTTTTCTTGTGATTTGTTGTAATTATTTGTAAGAAATTTCTATTGACTTGTGGGATTCATCATAAGTTTTATTATTTCTCGTGCAATCATTATAGCCATTAAATACGACAGTAAATCTGAACCATTATAACTTTTAGAATTTTTTAAATCGTTATATCTCAGAAACGGTAGCTCGTAAGGAAAAAAGTATTAATACATTTTTTGTAGATAATTTTATAATCTACAATTTTTGTCTGAGGTATTTTCATGATAAAACTTACCGTTTTGCTGATAATCTTGAAAAACCCACTTTTTTCACTTTTGACCTTGAATAAAATTTTTTCCATACACGCTAATGATAGGACACATTCAAATTTCATTTTTAATTGTATTTTAAACAATTTTACTGATTTTCAGCTTGATGGGAATTTATGTAGCTTCATTCTTATTTTTAGGTCTAATTTGACCGGACTATAAATTGATTTTGGAAAATGAAACTAGTATTTAGAATAGATGTTATTCCCAAAACCGATAAATAACTACTTTTTTTTCTATCGTCGCGTATCTCAGGAATTTACACCCTCTATTACCCAGGTGTTTTCAACGTTTATTCCAATACAACAATATAGTCGATGTAATTGGAAACAACTCGGTGTGTATGCACAGATAATGACATGGAAAATGCTTTAGATCGTCTCCAGTTTAGCGGAAAATCGTATTTAGGGAACGTTATATGGATAGTTGATCACGATTTAAGGAATTTTGATATTTCATGCAATATTGAATATTAATGGGACATATCGATAACGATATTATAAGGAAAATGCAAAACTGTACATGAGATTTTCCTTATAAAAGCGATAGACAAATTTCCATATCCGAAAAATTGTAAATGATCTTCCAACAATATTACTCGCAAATTCAAAAAATCTATTCAAAGATAAAACTAAACATGATGAAATTATTATAAATCGCTTGAGTGTGATTTTGAATCTCATTGCTCTGCCTCCCAAATACGTAAACTACTTCCAATAAAAGTTATTAGCACTATTTCTACAATGTACTTTGAGCTTTTGCTGAAATCAGCAGACTTTTACCATACCAATCATCTAAAAGGACAATGACAATATTTTTTTTGTGTTTTTGGAATTTTTTTATTAACCAAATGATCCTGTTAATGTTTTACTGTATCACTTAAACGATGAGTGTTGCTATGAGTGTTTGCATGTTCTACATCACACTCAGTAGCACGGACGTTCCTTGTCCTGTAGTTTTCTTAGCAGCTATTGCATAGTTGCGACCTGCTTGTGTAGCAGTCGTGGCTGGTTTATTTCCCGTCTTCTTTGAGTGTTTCGGGTACCCCCTGTAGTTTGCAGGTTGCCCTCCTCCGTAGTTCCTACAATTCGGTTTGTCCGTGGTGAAATCCTTCGCATCTGTAACATTATACAGGTCCGTCATGCTTTTTTTGGTCTACCACACTTATTTCTTTGAATTCGGCCTTTCTTTTTCTTCGTTGAGTAGGTACGCCGTCGTTATCTTCCCATTTTGCATGGGCATCGACTTTTTTCTGCACTAGCTGCTTTCGTAGTACTGTCCACATGTAGTATTATCGGTTTTGACTGTTTTTTTTTATTCTTCTCTTCTTATCTTTTATAATTCTTCTTTAACTTATTTGTCCGTTGTGTCTGCATCCTTCGAGGATTACCGATCTGGTTTCTTCCCCTTTTTCTTGTTTTTGACTTCTGTATAGTCTCCTATGTAGCTGTCTTCAGTTTGTTTTTATTCGATTACTCTGGATTGAGTTTTTGGCTTCTCTACTTCTACTGCTGTAGGATTGGCGTTTCTGTTTACCATGGCTTCCATTTTTTTTCAAAAATATCGTGTCTGGATAACTCCAGCACTTCTGGATTGTCTTGAGCCTGGAGGGTGTTTTTAGTAAGAGTCCAACTGATAGAGTCGTTCTTTGTTTGGCAAGGCTGTTTGCTTTCTCAGTGTTTGGTTGTCTGGTAATCACATTTGGGTTTATTTCGAATAGCTAATGCTTCTATAGTCTACAATTCAGCGCTTACTTGGACGTGCATTCAATAATAACCTTCAAGGTTGTCAAATACATTAATTCTTAGCAACTCTGCTTGATAGAACCATCAATACCCAAGATATGCATTTCGAGCTTGTTAAAAATCTTTATGGATCGCTATTTATCATTATTCTTTCTTAGTTTCTACTAAATTAGTTCGATTTCAAATGCTTTCTGATTATTTTGTGTTGATATTAATACAGCAACTAACAGCTTCGACGTTGTTTTGGTTGTAAAGCTGTGCTTCGTGAACCTTTACAAAATTTCTTGCTTCGACTGCTACCGTAGTGGGCTGCTGGTTTTTCTGAGACCTTGATACCAGACTTGATGCCTGTTCTCTTTTTGTTTCTAGAGACTTTTAGTCCATCAGTAAGTCTATGCACTTGGTATTCGCTTACAAGTTTTCCTATGTAGTCAAATATTAATATTTTTCATCATCAACATCAATGTATTAGAATCTTTCCAAATTATAAGATGGGAAATATATATAATAGGGTTCAGATTTGATAAGTTTGATATGTTTTAGTCTAGACTCTATCCTTCTGCTAGTTCTTTTTGCTCTAACAAGCAGTAGTCAGCATCTTTCTCGTATAGAACCAACTGGAGATTGTTCAATCTATTTTCACTTATTGCCTGTCTAGTTTTTAGCAAAATAACATGAAATAAATTGGAATTGCTAGTAATAATGGAATATTAAATAATAAATAGAATAATTTCTTTGTCTTTGTTGGAAAGTTCATTTTGTTTGTTATTCTAGAGTCAAGACAAAACTAATTTTCTGTAATAAAAGCATTGAGTACAACTTGAACGTCACGACGGGATACTTTACCTTTTATATCTGGGTTTTATTTCCAGTAGATTATAAAGGGAACAAAAATGAAAACAACACAAGCTTTTGGAATAAATTGGGCACAAGGGAATTAACAGCCGTTGAAATTTGTTATCAAGAAATGTAGACGTTCAAAATATGTGAAATAGAAGCTAGCAAATAAAGATACTGTGACCAGAATATAGAAATCATAGTATCTTGTTAAATTAGCTTGGAAAATTTGGAAGAAGTTTATTTTCTATTGAAGAAAATGAATACAAATTAATTTTACCGCCCGAGATCCGTTCCAAATAGGTATTACGTCATTAGCGCCGATTGTGTAGAAGATTGGACAAATTACTAGTAGCTATTTTGACAACAAAGAGTTGATTTGTTGATAAAAATGGAACAGGGGTTTTTTCGTGGCTCTTCAGAAAACTTGCTCAAAATAGAATCGCTTACAAATACTATTAAAATCCGCGGCTTGAACCAGATGAACAGACAGTGATAATAACATACTAGCTTTTACCCGCGGCTTCGCTCGCATCGAATCCATTAAATAAGTATCAGAAACCATTATAATAGAAAAGAACGAACTCTGTAGCTATAACTCCACATTGAATGTCCGCGCCTAGCTCCTCTCCAACTCAACCGATTTAAGTGTTCAAAAACTCAAAAGCAAGAAGGTGTTTCAGCGAGTGTTCTTAAACCAAAATGAACTCTGTAGCTATATTAGAACCTGAGATATAGATCTTTGAATGTAGAAAAATTGCCAAAAACACCTACAAAAATCCATAACTCCACATTGAATGTCCGCTCCTAGCTCCTCTCCAACTCAACCGATTTAAGTATTCAAAACTCAAAAGAAAGAAGGTGTTTCAGCGAGTGTTCTTAAACCAAAATGAACTCTGTAGCTATATTAGAACCTGAGATATAGATCTTTGAATGTAGAAAAATTGCCAAAAACACCTACAAAAATCCATAACTCC
The DNA here is from genome assembly GCF_026250575.1 of Diorhabda carinulata. Classification (NCBI taxonomy): domain Eukaryota; kingdom Metazoa; phylum Arthropoda; class Insecta; order Coleoptera; family Chrysomelidae; genus Diorhabda; species Diorhabda carinulata. Next base: position 3,381,589 of record NC_079469.1, read on the forward strand.
ACATTGAATGTCCGCTCCTAGCTCCTCTCCAACTCAACCGATTTAAGTATTCAAAACTCAAAAGAAAGAAGGTGTTTCAGCGAGTGTTCTTAAACCAAAATGAACTCTGTAGCTATATTAGAACCTGAGATATAGATCTTTGAATGTAGAAAAATTGCCAAAAAACACCTACAAAAATCCATAACTCCACATTGAATGTCCGCGCCTAGCTCCTCTCCAACTCAACCGATTTAAGTGTTCGAAAACTCAAAAGAAAGAAGGTGTTTCAGCGAGTGTTCTTAAACCAAAATGAACTCTGTAGCTATATTAGAACCTGAGATATAGATCTTTGAATGTAGAAAAATTGCCAAAAACACCTACAAAAATCCATAACTCCACATTGAATGTCCGCTCCTAGCTCCTCTCCAACTCAACCGATTTAAGTGTTCGAAAACTCAAAAGAAAGAAGGTGTTTCAGCGAGTGTTCTTAAACCAAAATGCACTCTGTAGCTATATTAGAACCTGAGATATAGATCTTTGAATGTAGAAAAATTGCCAAAAACACCTACAAAAATCCATAACTCCACATTGAATGTCCGCTCCTAGCTCCTCTCCAACTCAACCGATTTAAGTGTTCAAAAACTCAAAAGAAAGAAGGTGTTTCAGCGAGTGTTCTTAAACCAAAATGAACTCTGTAGCTATATTAGAACCTTAGATATAGATCTTTGAATGTAGAAAAATTGCCAAAAACACCTACAAAAATCCATAACTCCACATTGAATGTCCGCTCCTAGCTCCTCTCCAACTCAACCGATTTAAGTGTTCAAAAACTCAAAAGAAAGAAGGTGTTTCAGCGAGTGTTCTTAAACCAAAATGAACTCTGTAGCTATATTAGAACCTTAGATATAGATCTTTGAATGTAGAAAAATTGCCAAAAACACCTACAAAAATCCATAACTCCACATTGAATGTCCGCTCCCAGCTCCTCTCCAACTCAACCGATTTAAGTGTTCAAAAACTCAAAAGAAAGAAGGTGTTTCAGCGAGTGTTCTTAAACCAAAATGAACTCTGTAGCTATATTAGAACCTTAGATATAGATCTTTGAATGTAGAAAAATTGCCAAAAACACCTACAAAAATCCATAACTCCACATTGAATGTCCGCTCCTAGCTCCTCTCCAACTCAACCGATTTAAGTGTTCAAAAACTCAAAAGAAAGAAGGTGTTTCAGCGAGTGTTCTTAAACCAAAATGAACTCTGTAGCTATATTAGAACCTTAGATATAGATCTTTGAATGTAGAAAAATTGCCAAAAACACCTACAAAAATCCATAACTCCACATTGAATGTCCGCTCCTAGCTCCTCTCCAACTCAACCGATTTAAGTGTTCAAAAACTCAAAAGAAAGAAGGTGTTTCAGCGAGTGTTCTTAAACCAAAATGAACTCTGTAGCTATATTAGAACCTTAGATATAGATCTTTGAATGTAGAAAAATTGCCAAAAACACCTACAAAAATCCATAACTCCACATTGAATGTCCGCTCCTAGCTCCTCTCCAACTCAACCGATTTAAGTGTTCAAAAACTCAAAAGAAAGAAGGTGTTTCAGCGAGTGTTCTTAAACCAAAATGAACTCTGTAGCTATATTAGAACCTTAGATATAGATCTTTGAATGTAGAAAAATTGCCAAAAACACCTACAAAAATCCATAACTCCACATTGAATGTCCGCTCCTAGCTCCTCTCCAACTCAACCGATTTAAGTGTTCAAAAACTCAAAAGAAAGAAGGTGTTTCAGCGAGTGTTCTTAAACCAAAATGAACTCTGTAGCTATATTAGAACCTTAGATATAGATCTTTGAATGTAGAAAAATTGCCAAAAACACCTACAAAAATCCATAACTCCACATTGAATGTCCGCTCCTAGCTCCTCTCCAACTCAACCGATTTAAGTATTCAAAACTCAAAAGAAAGAAGGTGTTTCAGCGAGTGTTCTTAAACCAAAATGAACTCTGTAGCTATATTAGAACCTGAGATATAGATCTTTGAATGTAGAAAAATTGCCAAAAACACCTACAAAAATCCATAACTCCACATTGAATGTCCGCTCCTAGCTCCTCTCCAACTCAACCGATTTAAGTATTCAAAACTCAAAAGAAAGAAGGTGTTTCAGCGAGTGTTCTTAAACCAAAATGAACTCTGTAGCTATATTAGAACCTGAGATATAGATCTTTGAATGTAGAAAAATTGCCAAAAAACACCTACAAAAATCCATAACTCCACATTGAATGTCCGCGCCTAGCTCCTCTCCAACTCAACCGATTTAAGTGTTCGAAAACTCAAAAGAAAGAAGGTGTTTCAGCGAGTGTTCTTAAACCAAAATGAACTCTGTAGCTATATTAGAACCTGAGATATAGATCTTTGAATGTAGAAAAATTGCCAAAAACACCTACAAAAATCCATAACTCCACATTGAATGTCCGCTCCTAGCTCCTCTCCAACTCAACCGATTTAAGTGTTCGAAAACTCAAAAGAAAGAAGGTGTTTCAGCGAGTGTTCTTAAACCAAAATGCACTCTGTAGCTATATTAGAACCTGAGATATAGATCTTTGAATGTAGAAAAATTGCCAAAAACACCTACAAAAATCCATAACTCCACATTGAATGTCCGCTCCTAGCTCCTCTCCAACTCAACCGATTTAAGTGTTCAAAAACTCAAAAGAAAGAAGGTGTTTCAGCGAGTGTTCTTAAACCAAAATGAACTCTGTAGCTATATTAGAACCTTAGATATAGATCTTTGAATGTAGAAAAATTGCCAAAAACACCTACAAAAATCCATAACTCCACATTGAATGTCCGCTCCTAGCTCCTCTCCAACTCAACCGATTTAAGTGTTCAAAAACTCAAAAGAAAGAAGGTGTTTCAGCGAGTGTTCTTAAACCAAAATGAACTCTGTAGCTATATTAGAACCTTAGATATAGATCTTTGAATGTAGAAAAATTGCCAAAAACACCTACAAAAATCCATAACTCCACATTGAATGTCCGCTCCCAGCTCCTCTCCAACTCAACCGATTTAAGTGTTCAAAAACTCAAAAGAAAGAAGGTGTTTCAGCGAGTGTTCTTAAACCAAAATGAACTCTGTAGCTATATTAGAACCTTAGATATAGATCTTTGAATGTAGAAAAATTGCCAAAAACACCTACAAAAATCCATAACTCCACATTGAATGTCCGCTCCTAGCTCCTCTCCAACTCAACCGATTTAAGTGTTCAAAAACTCAAAAGAAAGAAGGTGTTTCAGCGAGTGTTCTTAAACCAAAATGAACTCTGTAGCTATATTAGAACCTTAGATATAGATCTTTGAATGTAGAAAAATTGCCAAAAACACCTACAAAAATCCATAACTCCACATTGAATGTCCGCTCCTAGCTCCTCTCCAACTCAACCGATTTAAGTGTTCAAAAACTCAAAAGAAAGAAGGTGTTTCAGCGAGTGTTCTTAAACCAAAATGAACTCTGTAGCTATATTAGAACCTTAGATATAGATCTTTGAATGTAGAAAAATTGCCAAAAACACCTACAAAAATCCATAACTCCACATTGAATGTCCGCTCCTAGCTCCTCTCCAACTCAACCGATTTAAGTGTTCAAAAACTCAAAAGAAAGAAGGTGTTTCAGCGAGTGTTCTTAAACCAAAATGAACTCTGTAGCTATATTAGAACCTTAGATATAGATCTTTGAATGTAGAAAAATTGCCAAAAACACCTACAAAAATCCATAACTCCACATTGAATGTCCGCTCCTAGCTCCTCTCCAACTCAACCGATTTAAGTGTTCAAAAACTCAAAAGAAAGAAGGTGTTTCAGCGAGTGTTCTTAAACCAAAATGAACTCTGTAGCTATATTAGAACCTTAGATATAGATCTTTGAATGTAGAAAAATTGCCAAAAACACCTACAAAAATCCATAACTCCACATTGAATGTCCGCTCCTAGCTCCTCTCCAACTCAACCGATTTAAGTGTTCAAAAACTCAAAAGAAAGAAGGTGTTTCAGCGAGTGTTCTTAAACCAAAATGAACTCTGTAGCTATATTAGAACCTTAGATATAGATCTTTGAATGTAGAAAAATTGCCAAAAACACCTACAAAAATCCATAACTCCACATTGAATGTCCGCTCCTAGCTCCTCTCCAACTCAACCGATTTAAGTGTTCAAAAACTCAAAAGAAAGAAGGTGTTTCAGCGAGTGTTCTTAAACCAAAATGAACTCTGTAGCTATATTAGAACCTTAGATATAGATCTTTGAATGTAGAAAAATTGCCAAAAACACCTACAAAAATCCATAACTCCACATTGAATGTCCGCTCCTAGCTCCTCTCCAACTCAACCGATTTAAGTGTTCAAAAACTCAAAAGAAAGAAGGTGTTTCAGCGAGTGTTCTTAAACCAAAATGAACTCTGTAGCTATATTAGAACCTTAGATATAGATCTTTGAATGTAGAAAAATTGCCAAAAACACCTACAAAAATCCATAACTCCACATTGAATGTCCGCTCCTAGCTCCTCTCCAACTCAACCGATTTAAGTGTTCAAAAACTCAAAAGAAAGAAGGTGTTTCAGCGAGTGTTCTTAAACCAAAATGAACTCTGTAGCTATATTAGAACCTTAGATATAGATCTTTGAATGTAGAAAAATTGCCAAAAACACCTACAAAAATCCATAACTCCACATTGAATGTCCGCTCCTAGCTCCTCTCCAACTCAACCGATTTAAGTGTTCAAAAACTCAAAAGAAAGAAGGTGTTTCAGCGAGTGTTCTTAAACCAAAATGAACTCTGTAGCTATATTAGAACCTTAGATATAGATCTTTAAATGTAGAAAAATTGCCAAAAACACCTACAAAAATCCATAACTCCACATTGAATGTCCGCTCCTAGCTCCTCTCCAACTCAACCGATTTAAGTGTTCAAAACTCAAAAGAAAGAAGGTGTTTCAGCGAGTGTTCTTAAACCAAAATGAACTCTGTAGCTATATTAGAACCTGAGATATAGATCTTTGAATGTAGAAAAATTGCCAAAAACACCTACAAAAATCCATAACTCCACATTGAATGTCCGCGCCTAGCTCCTCTCCAACTCAACCGATTTAAGTGTTCAAAACTCAAAAGAAAGAAGGTGTTTCAGCGAGTGTTCTTAAACCAAAATGAACTCTGTAGCTATATTAAAACCTGAGATATAGATCTTTGAATGTAGAAAAATTGCCAAAAACACCTACAAAAATCCATAACTCCACATTGAATGTCCGCGCCTAGCTCCTCTCCAACTCAACCGATTTAAATGATCGAAAACTCAAAAGAAAGAAGGTGTTTCAGAGGGTGTTCTTAAACCAAAATGAACTCTGTAGCTATATTAGAACCTGAGATATAGATCTTTGAATGTAGAAAAATTGCCAAAAACACCTACAAAAATCCATAACTCCACATTGAATGTCCGCGCCTAGCTCCTCTCCAACTCAACCGATTTAAGTGTTCGAAAACTCAAAAGAAAGAAGGTGTTTCAGCGAGTGTTCTTAAACCAAAATGAACTCTGTAGCTATATTAGAACCTTAGATATAGATCTTTGAATGTAGAAAAATTGCCAAAAACACCTACAAAAATCCATAACTCCACATTGAATGTCCGCGCCTAGCTCCTCTCCAACTCAACCGATTTAAGTGTTCGAAAACTCAAAAGAAAGAGGGTGTTTCAGCGAGTGTTCTTAAACCAAAATGAACTCTGTAGCTATATTAGAACCTTAGATATAGATCTTTGAATGTAGAAAAATTGCCAAAAACACCTACAAAAATCCATAACTCCACATTGAATGTCCGCGCCTAGCTCCTCTCCAACTCAACCGATTTAAGTGTTCAAAACTCAAAAGAAAGAAGGTGTTTCAGCGAGTGATCTTAAACCAAAATGAACTCTGTAGCTATATTAGAACCTGAGATATAGATCTTTGAATGTAGAAAAATTGCCAAAAACACCTACAAAAATCCATAACTCCACATTGAATGTCCGCGCCTAGCTCCTCTCCAACTCAACCGATTTAAGTGTTCAAAACTCAAAAGAAAGAAGGTGTTTCAGCGAGTGTTCTTAAACCAAAATGAACTTTGTAGCTATATTAGAACCTGAGGATAGAACGTGTGTATGTGAAAAACTCCCATAAGTAATGTACAGGGGGAAATCGCATTTGAGTATAACTTGAGTATGGTGAAAATTAGATGAAATCCGAGGGTTGATGGCTGATCTGTGCATCAATACCTTTCATTGAAAAAAAAAAATTAATATATAAGATTCATGGGATAAAAAAAAGAAGATTTTATGTGCACCTAACCTCTTAATTTTGAGATACAAAGTTTTAAAGTTAAAAAATAATATATTACAAATTGTTTGAAACAAATTCGATTTTTTTGGACTTATGGTGTTCGAGTAAAAAGTTTTTCGACGATTCTGTCATGAAAATTTCATTTTTAATTAAAAAAAAATACTCTAGGGGTCAATTTTGCTCTATGTTGTACGGGATTTTGAAAATTATTAGCTTTTTCATCATATCAAATCATTTTTTGTGAAAAAAACAACGTGGTGTGGATGCTCCTAAACCTTGTCGGGCGAAACTCGATCGGCGCTGATGACGTAAGTAAGCGATTGACGCGCTGCTGTGAGAAATGGGGGCGGAGTCAAAAACAATTTCTATCAGCGCTATTATGAGTGCTAGAGACGTGTGGTAAATTGCAAAATTTACGTTTAGGTGTGCACAATAATTTAAAAATTTAAACCCCACATCGTTTTCATACCTATTATTATGTAATAATTGTAATAAATGAAGAAGTAGCTCTGACCCGATATGGGATTTGATTACATGGAAAAGAATGGAATGGTAGAAAGTTCTTACTATAGTTAAGTGACAGGACTATTTTTTTGATGATAGAAAACTGTAATTCACCGAGAATTTTCTGAGAATCGAATTTGGTTGGTTAAATTCCACATTTTTCTTTTATAAAATCCTTTTATCGCTGTAGAAAATATCCTTTTTCTATATGTTTCATTTCACAGCTTTCGCAAGACCACGTTTGGGAATTAATAAAACAGACACAAACAAAGGACTATAAAATTTTTACGATAAATAGATACCGCCAAAACAATTGCAAATCTCAGTACTGGAAATAACGGCAATTTTATTATTAAGACTTAGATGTTCGAAGAAAGTAATAACGGAGAAGAAAGTGTATTCTATTTTTCTCTTAATTGAAAATTTACTGGTTCATCAGACATTTTGATAAATTATTCAATCACACATTCTAGAAGGAAATATGTGCAATCAAAAAGATCAAAACAGGAATTAGAAATTAACAGAAATACCATCAAACGTTGGATCCAAAACGGCGGATAGATCTGGATTAGAAGAGTCCGGATCCAGAATCATTGAAATATCTATCGAATAGAAATATTTGCAACCGAAAAATTTATCCAGATCAATTTACGAACGAATTCTCGCAAACATATTGTTCGATCGCCATAAACAATTGAAGCTTTCGACTCCTGGAAACCTGTAATCAAAGAAGATCTATGGAAAATATCAACCTAAGTGAAAATACATTAACAAAAGTCATGTCGAAGCATATTCTCTCTTCTATCTATATTTTCTCGAAGTATGAGAGACTAAGGCACTCCAGAACATTACACGTGGAAACTCTTTGTCAGTTACAGCAATCCCATATCCTGAACTTTCTGAAAGTAATAGATCTTCAACGTCGAGGTAAATATGACATCCCAAACTACCCAAACTACAGTGGGTGTCTCGTAAATAACGTCTACGCCTCAGAAAATGGGTCCATTTTGAAATGTGAAATTTGGTTTTATAAATTCGAACTTTGTGTCATATAAACCGCTTTGTATTATAAAAAAAGCGTACGTAGCCGTTCAAAATGTATTTCAACGTTAACCCTGTATATTTCTCACAAATAAGAAACTGAAAGATTCAAATATACATTCAAATTTCTGTATATTTTGACGATATAATTATCCATTATTGACATAGGAGGGAACTCAAGTTTTATTAATATACTTTTGACAAAAAAAAATGATTCTACAAGTCAATCTTCATCCAATCTCTCCTTTTTTTCTAGCTTCAATCTTTCTGTGACTGTAAGGAATCAAAATTTAATGATAAATTCCAAATTTTCACAATACCAAATCACGTTCTTCATCGTTGAATCGATATTAGAGTTAATAGTTTAGCACTTAAGAAACCTTGTAAATAGCCTCGTGACTGCCAACTTCGAGGAAACTTAACGGTTTATGTCTGACATTTGACCCCATTAACAACTCACACATCAAAAGCTGAATCCACCACGGTATCCGTACACAGTCAAAAATACTTAGAACAAAGATTGTTTCAATAAAATTAATCCAATTGAAACTAATTTTTGAGAAATTTTGCATACTAATAATAGAAAATGGGTTAGTTTTGAAACTCAAAAAAGGGATAGGGGAGAATAGGAAACTAAGCAGTTACTGTAAACTTAGTTTTCTTGAAAGTAGTTCATAATAAATAAAATATTTAAGGTCGCTAAATCAAGAGAGAATAATGAACCTTTTTTTTTATTCTGTATTATATTTAACTGTGTAAATGACCGCTTAAGACGATGTGGAAACAACTTAAACCGACAATGAATCACACCACATCGGCCGGAACCTACTAACTTCAAAACTCCCTAAAGGAAATGAAGCGCGAGACGTAGAGACGGCCCACGTCATGCGGAAAATCAGCTAGAGCAAATAAAATTTTAATATATCTTTCTAGCGATACTTGTTTGAACGGGTTGCTTGCACGTGGGCCTTATTGATAGGAAATTTGAATGTACAGCGAGTTTTATTACGAAGCGGCGCAGTCAGTAGGATTTCTCACCTTACAAGAATTTATGAGAAAGAGAGAGAGAGAGGTTTGCAATGGAATTACTTGTCGTTATATATCACGGAGTTTGTGATAAAAAGGAAATATTTTAAGGGGTGTTTTCCTTTTGTATTGTGTAATAATTCAATGTTTTTGGAGATGTTATACAATAGCGATATATTTGGTACCAATTGGGTTTAAAAGTAGCAAAAATAAAAAACAAGTATAACAGGTACTAAAAAAACTTGGGGAGAAACAGTGGGAGAAGATTTAGGAATAGATCAAATAATGAGAAGCGTCAAAAGATTGGCAAGACGTAATAATCACATCTATATACAAGAAAGAAAATCATAAGTACAGTCAATAAAACATATACGAGAATAATTGAAAATAGTTTGAAAATAAATAACGTTTCTCACAAGTAAACTCATACAAACGAAACTTCAAGGAGCGTAGTTTGAGTTTTTGGAGGTATGTGTGTCACAAGGAAGAGGATACAAATGAAACTGAGAAGGAATCAAGTTCTTGGGAGTACGATTCTCATAATGTAACCCATACAGACGAAGAAGAAAAAACCGTAGAAGATTCGTTATCCAGATTTAGAGCGAACGTAAAAAGATACGAATACAAGCGATGAAAGCATCGAAAGTCAGCCGCTGTCTGAGATATATAGTGTGGAGAAATAAAGCGATGAGCTCACAGAGCAAGACCAGAATCTATAAAACGTGTGTGATACCTCAGAAACCAGAGCCGAGACATCAACAACAAAAAGAATAATAATAACCACAGAGATGAAAATGCTGCGAACCATCAAGGGACTCACCCTCAGGAACCGAATAAGGAAGATGACGTAAGAGAAGAATTGGACGTACAGGGTCAGGGCACGAAAAATGTAGAAAGAACACACGCAGACCTGTAGGCAGGCCACCAAAGAGCTTCTCAGGAAGATCCAGGAAGAGGACCAAACGTATAGGATTGAATAGGACCTGGTCCTATTGAAAGAGGAAGAAGAAGAAGCAAACAGATATAATCTTCATATTTATACAACTGTTAAAATTGCAGCTAAAATCAAAAAACTAATAAACGCAGTAAGGTCTTTATATAAACAGGCGAAAAGTTATGTCAGAGTGAGGTAAAGGTATCAAATATGTTCGAAATGTCAGTTGAAGGAATAAAAACAGCAGAAACAGAAATAAAACAGTATAAAATAGAACATTAAAAAATGGCAAACATTAAAATACCAGAGATACATTACCAAACACTCAATGATCATCGTGCAGCTTTCTCATGTCCAAATTTTATTAATATGCGATGTATTGCACTTTTTGGAATGTCTACTATGTCGGCTAGCTCGCGCACTTTCAGTCGATAATGATTCAGCTTCGCTTTGTGGATTTTCTTCAACATATCTGGAGTCGTCACTTAATTTGGTAGACCCCTGCGATGCTGGTCGTCGCAGATCGTACAGTCTCGTTTAAGCTTTGCTACACAATATTCTACTACTATCTAGTCCAGCTTTTATATTGGTTAGGCTAATGCCTTTCAAATAAATGTATCACATAACCTTCACTATTGATTGCTGCCAAGCAACTACTAAACAACGTGGGATCTTCAAACTTCAAACATACGCTGTATACATTGTGTACTTTCTGATACTTTTTCAAGCAACTACCGCCATCTTTAGGTCAGGCCAGATACTTCTGTGACCATCTTTCGAATGTCCTACTGTCGTAATTTACTGCAAACAAACTAAATAATTAATGTTTGTAAAACAATTTATCAATACAAATGATTCGGCAATTCCTTTTAGGGTATTCAACATTATCGGTTTCCTGTAACTTACTTTATGTATCTTCTACGATGATAAATCCATGCCGAATTTAAATTGGGGTAATTTGAGTTCTCGTTAACATTCGCACATTCGTTCCACCGCAGCAACCAAATTTATTACCGAACTAAGACAAAAACATTCTCATTTCTCATCTCCGATTTTCACCTATCAGCACTATACGTACATACATTTGTGAGATATAGTCCGGTAAAGATAAACTCTTCTGAAATTTGTTGGTTATTATTACATTATTTCTAATTGTTATCAATTGGGAGTTACGGACCTGGAAAACACAATATTTTTATAAAATAATTAGAATTTTAGTCAGCTGCCATTTTATAATATATATCGTTTATTTAGTTGAGAAATTGGGAATAAAGAAAGTTGGTGAACACATAAAGAAAAGATCACCACAAAGCCTAATGAGAAAATTGACAGAATCAAAAAGTAGAAGATTAAGACCCAAGAAAACTTGGCTGCAAGTAGTACAGGAAGAGGAACAAACAAGAAAAAATAATACAGCAGATGAATGAAGTAGAAAAAATAAATAAAATGAGAATTAAAGCCGAAATATTCATACTCTGGCGCACGAAAGGGCATAAAAAGTTGTACAAAAGAAAAAAACTGAAAAGAAAAATAGTGAATAAAAATATTAGGTACTACTAATTGAAGGAAAAGAAACTAAAGTCAAATATCAAAAATACCTAACGAAAGGGAAACAATCTTGGTTAAAATTTGAAGCAGTATCGAATGCAGTGGAAAAAACATGCAATATAAAAAAAATTATGCTCAAAGGAAGAAGCAGAGAAGAAGAAAAAACAGAAGAAGAAGCTCCATGAAAACTCAAGAAGAATAGAATGAATATAAAAAAATATAAAAGCAAAAATCAGGGAATTAATTAAGGAAAAAATTAAGAAAAATCAAAATCTTTTAAAAATAATCCAAAAAAAGTCAAATGGCTTGAAATGACAGCTATCTTTCTTGTTCCCAAGAAATTAAGTGGAAAAACTTTGTCTAAATAGAAAATAAATGACGATTTTGTTAAGAACAGACCTCGAACTTTAATCATTAAAGAATTTGGGACAAAAATGACCCCCAAAAGAACAGAAAACATCCGTAGTTATGCTCAATCTCTATTATCCTAGAGTTTGGTACGGTGAAACAACAAAATTAATGAAAAGGCCTCACTAAAAATAATCCAAAAAGGTGAAATGGCTTGAAATGACCGTTATCTTCCTTGATCCCAAGAAATTAAGTGAGAAAACTTTGTCTATATAGAAAATAATTGACGATTTTGTTAAGAACAGGCCTCGAACTTTAATCATTAAAGAATTTGGGACAAAAATGACCCCCAAAAGAACAGAAAACATCCGTAGTTATGCTCAATCTCTATTATCCTAGAGTTTGGTACGGTGAAACAACAAAATTAATGAAAAGGCCTCACTAAAAATAATCCAAAAAGGTGAAATGGCTTGAAATGACCGTTATCTTCCTTGATCCCAAGAAATTAAGTGAGAAAACTTTGTCTAAATAGAAAATAATTGACGATTTTGTTAAGAACAGACCTCGAACTTTAATCATTAAAGAATTTGGGACAAAAATGACCCCCAAAAGAACAGAAAACATCCGTAGTTATGCTCAATCTCTATTATCCTAGAGTTTGGTACGGTGAAACAACAAAATTAATGAAAAGGCCTCACTAAAAATAATCCAAAAAGGTGAAATGGCTTGAAATGACCGTTATCTTCCTTGATCCCAAGAAATTAAGTGAGAAAACTTTGTCTAAATAGAAAATAATTGACGATTTTGTTAAGAACAGACCTCGAACTTTAATCATTAAAGAATTTGGGACAAAAATGACCCCCAAAAGAACAGAAAACATCCGTAGTTATGCTCAATCTCTATTATCCTAGAGTTTGGTACGGTGAAACAACAAAATTAATGAAAAGGCCTCACTAAAAATAATCCAAAAAGGTGAAATGGCTTGAAATGACCGTTATCTTTCTTGTTCCCAAGATATTAAGTAAGAAAACTTTGTCTAAATAGAAAATAATTGACGATTTTGTTAAGAACAGGCCTCGAACTTTAATCATTAAAGAATTTGGGACAAAAATGACCCCCAAAAGAACAGAAAACATCCGTAGTTATGCTCAATCTCTATTATCCTAGAGTTTGGTACGGTGAAACAACAAAATTAATGAAAAGGCCTCACTAAAAATAATCCAAAAAGGTGAAATGGCTTGAAATGACCGTTATCTTCCTTGTTCCCAAGATATTAAGTAAGAAAACTTTGTCTAAATAGAAAATAATTGACGATTTTGTTAAGAACAGACCTCGAACTTTAATCATTAAAGAATTTGGGACAAAAATGACCCCCAAAAGAACAGAAAACATCCGTAGTTATGCTCAATCTCTATTATCCTAGAGTTTGGTACGGTGAAACAACAAAATTAATGAAAAGTCCTTACTATAAATAATCCAAAAAGGTGAAATGGCTTGAAATGACCGTTATCTTTCTTGTTCCCAAGAAATTAAGTAAGAAAACTTTGTCTAAATAGAAAATAAATGACGATTTTGTTAAGAACAGACCTCGAACTTTAATCATTAAAGAATTTGGGACAAAAATGACCCCCAAAAGAACAGAAAACATCCGTAGTTATGCTCAATCTCTATTATCCTAGAGTTTGGTACGGTGAAACAACAAAATTAATGAAAAGTCCTTACTAAAAATAATCCAAAAAGGTGAAATGGCTTGAAATGACCGTTATCTTTCTTGTTCCCAAGAAATTAAGTAAGAAAACTTTGTCTAAATAGAAAATAAATGACGATTTTGTTAAGAACAGACCTCGAACTTTAATCATTAAAGAATTTGGGAAAAAAATAACCTCTAAAAAGACAGAAAACATCAGGAGTTATGCTCAATCTTTACGATATTACAATTTGGTGTGCTAAGAACAGTGGTTACACCAAAGACTGCCTAACTGGTACTTCAGGTTCAGACGTACATACAAAGGAATGCAAAAATTATAAACTGTACACAAAGGTAATGGAAAAAGGCTGAGAAGACTTGCAACACTGCTTCAAACCAAATAGAAAGATAATAGATGCGATAGAATAAGACAAATTTCGTGAAAACTACAAGAAAATCTTTGTCTCAGATACCTTGTGAAGGCTTTCGCTAATATAGACAGAAAAAACATAAGAAAAGTTATAAAAAATAAAGTAGTAGACGAAACGAAGAAAAAAGAATTAAAAAATTTTATAGCAACATATTAGAGACATTGAAATATGGAGGAAAAGAGAAAAAACAGAAGAGACGAAAGGATTTATCCAAACAACCCGAACGTGGAAAATCGAAGGGTAATTACCAGAACATGTCGCAAAGAGACGTCGGTATAAGACCCAAGAACATTGGTCAACATGTATTCAGGTCTTTGACGAAATGATTCATGCGTGTGAAGAAAGTTTGAATCCAGATGTCGGAAATGCACTATAATGTATCTAAACCCAAACAATAGCTTCGCCAAGGTCTCAAATAGCTTGTTACATTATTTATGAATCTTCCTAAGTCATTTTTGAATCATCAAATAGATCCAAATAGTGAATTATAGATTATCCTGAATATTTTTATAAGAATTACAACAATTTTTAACACCATTCCCTAGTCTAAACTAAGACATGTCTTTGGTTGGTAATTCGTATTTGAAAATGAACAATGAGTATATCCGGGATTTATTCACCTTTATTATATCCTGATAACATCCCAGGAACGCGTAATTCATGTTGAAGAGCGCGGAGACTTGGGGCTTTCACCCTTTTAGCTAATGATCCGGAAAGACTAAACATTCCTACTAGGGGATGAAACTCGAATTCTTCTATGTCGTAGTGTTATGACCGATATAAACAGACCATAAACTTTCACGATTCGCGAGTAGAAGAAAAAAACAGAATTATAGTGAAAGGAACATCGTTCGCATGCAATAGATTCCGTTGGATAAATAAATGTGATACTAGATTCAATAGGAAATATTTTACGAAAGCATCGATTGAGAATTTTGAGATTTATTCGATTTAAAGAACCAGATGAAAACAAATCCGTCTCGATGGAGTTTGGTGTAAATTAAATGATTCCATAGATACCGTTCGAGAGTCAACGCATCTGTTTTCTAAACTACTTAACCTCTAATATTTGTCGATGTTTCACAACTCCCAAACTCTCCATTTTCATGCCGTCCACGTATTCAATGAAATTGGAGTTGTTAAGTGAACTTCTATTAGGGTTATTCGACACTTTTCTACGGGTCTCTAAGCGTTATTGAGAGAGAAGAACTTTTTAGATACCGTGAAAAGAAAAATATATTCGAGAGGTCAGAAAAAAAACGGATTAAATAAAAAATATAAAGAACGACTTTTAGGAGTTACAGCGGACGGTTTATTGTGGTTGAAACGCTTTCTTTTGGATGTTTTTATAGATGAATCTGACGTGATATCTTTTTTTTTTTTTCATAGAAACTGCGTATCAGAACACGCAATGTATTTTTATCTATGAAGTTACTACAAAAGAGTTGATTTGGATTAATTATTCTACGAGTTATATTTAAACAGAGTTATTAGAATAGGACAAGCTTACATAAATCTAATTCATTTTTGGTACCTCTATTCTCTATTTAATGGTTCTGATTCAGGAAACTGCAAATTTAACAACCAATTAACAATCACGACCCAAACATGTCCAATTTGGTACAAATCTGGTAGTTTTAGTAACTAAGATAAATAGTTAATGTGATATCAATCCTTGGAGGCTATAGATTTTCTAACAACTTAGAAATTGGTATCATTTTGATGTAAAACAAGGTCTACACGTTGTGAAATTAGAAACTACATCAGCTGACTTTCTGTCACTTTACCTTTTGCTACAATATCCAAGAGCACTCTTTAAGATAACATATTAACATTCTCTACATCATCTTTCAACCTTTATTTGACCATCAAGCATCATCAAACAAAATGGGATGAAGAAGACGCAATCTAAACCATTTCTGGTACTTCCATACACTATTTAATGGTTCTGATTGAGGAAACTGCAAATTGAACAACCAATTAACAATCACGACCCAAACATGTCCAATTTGGTACAAATCTGGTAGTTTTAGTAACTAAAATAAATAGTTAATGTGATATCAATCCTTGAAGGCTATAGATTTTCTAACAACTTAGAAATTGGTATCATTTTGATGTAAAACAAGGTCTACACTCTTTAAGATAACATGTTAACATTCTCTACATCATCTTTCAACCTTTATTTGACCATCAAGCATCATCAGACAAAATGGGATGAAGAAGACGCAATCTAAACCATTTCTGGTACTTCCATACACTATTTAATGGTTCTGATTGAGGAAACTGCAAATTGAACAACCAATTAACAATCACGACCCAAACATGTCCAATTTGGTACAAATCTGGTAGTTTTAGTAACTAAAATAAATAGTTAATGTGATATCAATCCTTGAAGGCTATAGATTTTCTAACAACTTAGAAATTGGTATCATTTTGATGTAAAACAAGGTCTACACTCTTTAAGATAACATGTTAACATTCTCTACATCATCTTTCAACCTTTATTTGACCATCAAGCATCATCAGACAAAACGGTATGAAGAAGACGCAACCTAAACCATTACTGGTACTTCCATACACTATTTAATGGTTCTGATAAAGGAAACTGCTTAGTTTTTGGTAACTAAGATAAATAGTTAATGTGATATCAATCCTTGAAGGCTATAGATTTTCTAACAACTTAGAAATTGGTATCATTTTGATGTAAAACAAGGTCTACACGTTGTGAAATTAGAAACTACATCAGCTGACTTTCTGTCACTTTACCTTTTGCTACAATGTCCAAGAGCACTCTTTAAGATAACATGTTAACATTCTCTACATCATCTTTCAACCTTTATTTGACCATCAAGCATCATCAGACAAAATGGGATGAAGAAGACGGAATCTAAATCATTTCTGGTACCTCCATTCACTATTTAAAGGTTCTGATTGAGGAAACTGCAAATTGAACAACCAATTAACAATCACGTCCCAAACATGTCCAATTTGGTACAAATCTGGTAGTTTTGGTAACTAAGATAAATAGTTAATGTGATATTTATCCTTGGAGGCTATAGATTTTCTAACAACATAGGAATTAGTATCATATTGCAGTAAAACAATGAGTTCACTTTCTGTCACTTTACCTTTTGCTACCATATCCAAAAGCACTATTTAAGGTAACATATTAACATTCTCCACATCATCTTTCCACCTTTATTTGACCATCTAGCATCATCAGACAAAGCGGGATGAAGAAGACGAAATTCAAGTCCCGATTCCATCGAATTCTCTTCTTTCTACACCTCCAATTCCCGGTTCCACTAAATTCTACACTTGCACCAGAGCATAAGGCTACGGCGATGTTCTTTAAAAGACAGTAACGTGTGGATGGTAGATGAACAGACCAAAACTTCGTCATTAATCCTTCCTTGTTTCCCAAATCACTGATTTCTAACTTGACAGGTGATGTTAAATAATTCTTTAAGAAGTGAATGTCGTTCTGTAGTCGTTTTATGACCTTGAGAGCCTCTGGTTCCATTAACTTATTTTTGAGCTTTTTTCTATTGGAATTGCGTAAAAATTTGTGGATCCTATTGGAAAATACTCTTATCAAAAGCGGGAATAATCCAACCTTTTTCTAAGATACTTAGCTAGGATCCACTTATTCAAAAACGCATATAAAGCCGTAACTTTTTGCGAATCACTACCAGTAAAAAATATAAATACGGACTATTAACTACAACTATAACAAAGTTTTTGACTTTATAGAGCGAAGGGATGAATTTCAAGCAAATTTCGTTAGTTATTATTCAGATTTATCGTTAAATATTGTAGATCTTATTCATTTCGCGTTTATTCTCGTTTCGTTTTGACCGATAATATGATTAACGTCCATATCTGATAACAAATAAGGTTCAGTGAGAAAAT
The DNA here is from genome assembly GCF_026250575.1 of Diorhabda carinulata. Taxonomy (NCBI): domain Eukaryota; kingdom Metazoa; phylum Arthropoda; class Insecta; order Coleoptera; family Chrysomelidae; genus Diorhabda; species Diorhabda carinulata. Next base: position 3,399,353 of record NC_079469.1, read on the forward strand.
ATAAGAAATATATAGAAATACATTTAATGTCTCCCTAGATATGAATAATATCCTTTTCCGCCGAACACGAAATTCATACTATCATTTAATTTCCTTTTCGTTGGTTGATTTACAGTTGTTACATAAGGAGTGTGCTCGATTTTGAAAGGATCCCGCAGGATTGCCAACTTAATAAGGTTCCAGCTATCGACGGCACAAATCTACAATGTAATATATTCCACAAGAAAATTGGTTTCAGATAAAAAAAAATTGGAATGATTCCGGTATTGGTAAAAAACGCGTGATGGGAAAAAAAGTTCCTTATTCTCGGGAATAATTCTATTCGAATATGGATTTATACGAAATGAAATAATTTTTTTGAGTAGGTAATTTAGAAGAATAACTGTCTAGGTCTTTCACTGTGAAGCGAATAAGCCCCACGTTAATACTGTTTATTCATGTAAACTTTCAACTATCCATACAATATTGTTGAAAAAATGAATCTAGTTCTTGGACTTCACTACTCTCTATTCGTGTCAACCTATGTCAATTTATATTACATTGTCAAAAAAATGAATCTAGTTTTTCAAATATCTCATGTAAGCACTTTTTATGTGTTTTTTGGATTGTTTCAAATAACAAAATGGACCTTACCACTCTCTATTCATGTCAACTTATGTCAATTTATACAAAATTGACAAAAAATAACAAAATGCATCTCACTACTCTCTATTCATGTCAACTTAAGTCAATTTATACAAAATTGTCAAAAAAATGAATCTAGTTTTCAAAATATCTCATGTAAGCAGTTTTTATGTGTTTTTTGGATTGTTTCAAATAACAAAATAGACCTTACCACTCTCTATTCATGTCAACTTAAGTCAATTTATACAAAATTGTCAAAAAAATGAATCTAGTTTTCAAAATATCTCATGTAAGCAGTTTTTATGTGTTTTTTGGATTGTTTCAAATAACAAAATAGACCTTACCACTCTCTATTCATGTCAACTTAAGTCAATTTATACAAAATTGTCAAAAAAATGAATCTAGTTTTCAAAATATTTCATGTAAGCAGTTTTTATGTGTTTTTTGGATTGTTTCAAATAACAAAATAGACCTTACCACTCTCGATTCATGTCAACTTATGTTAATTTATACAAAATTGTCAAAAAATAAATCAAGTTTTTCAAATATTTCATGTAAGCAGTTTTTATTTGTTTTTTGGATTGTTTCAAATAACAAAATGGACCTTACCACTCTCTATTCATGTCAAATTATGTCAATTTATACAAAATTGACAAAAATAACAAAATGCATCTCACTACTCTCTATTCGTGTCAACTTATGTCAATTTATACAAAATTGTCAAAAAAATGAATCTAGTTTTCAAAATATCTCATGTAAGCAGTTTTTATGTGTTTTTTGGATTGTTTCAAATAACAAAATAGACCTTACCACTCTCGATTCATGTCAACTTATGTTAATTTATACAAAATTGTCAAAAAATAAATCAAGTTTTTCAAATATTTCATGTAAGCAGTTTTTATTTGTTTTTTGGATTGTTTCAAATAACAAAATGGACCTTACCACTCTCTATTCATGTCAAATTATGTCAATTTATACAAAATTGACAAAAATAACAAAATGCATCTCACTACTCTCTATTCGTGTCAACTTATGTCAATTTATACAAAATTGTCAAAAAAATGAATCTAGTTTTCAAAATATCTCATGTAAGCAGTTTTTATGTGTTTTTTGGATTGTTTCAAATAACAAAATAGACCTTACCACTCTCGATTCATGTCAACTTATGTTAATTTATACAAAATTGTCAAAAAATGAATCAAGTTTTTCAAATATTTCATGTAAGCAGTTTTTATTTGTTTTTTGGATTGTTTCAAATAACAAAATGGACCTTACCACTCTCTATTCATGTCAAATTATGTCAATTTATACAAAATTGACAAAAATAACAAAATGCATCTCACTACTCTCTATTCGTGTCAACTTATGTCAATTTATACAAAATTGTCAAAAAAATGAATCTAGTTTTCAAAATATCTCATGTAAGCAGTTTTTATGTGTTTTTTGGATTGTTTCAAATAACAAAATAGACCTTACCACTCTCTATTCATGTCAAATTATGTCAATTTATACAAAATTGACAAAAATAACAAAATGCATCTCACTACTCTCTATTCGTGTCAACTTATGTCAATTTATACTAAATTGTCAAAAAAATAAATCAAGTTTTTCAAATATTTCATGTAAGCAGTTTTTTTGTGTTTTTTGGATTGTTTCAAATAACAAAATGGACCTTACCACTCTCGATTCATGTCAACTTATGTTAATTTATACAAAATTGTCAAAAAATAAATCAAGTTTTTCAAATATTTCATGTAAGCAGTTTTTATTTGTTTTTTGGATTGTTTCAAATAACAAAATGGACCTTACCACTCTCTATTCATGTCAAATTATGTCAATTTATACAAAATTGACAAAAATAACAAAATGCATCTCACTACTCTCTATTCGTGTCAACTTATGTCAATTTATACTAAATTGTCAAAAAAATGAATCTAGTTTTTCAAATATCTCATGTAAGCAGTTTTTTTGTGTTTTTTGGATTGTTTCAATTAACAAAATGAACCTTTCCACTCTCTATTCATGTCAACTTATGTCAATTTATACAAAATTGACAAAAAATAACAAAATGCATCTCACTACTCTCTATTCTTGTCAACTTATGTCAGTTTATACTATATTGTCAAAAAAATAAATCAAGTTTTTCAAATATTTCATGTAAGCAGTTTTTATTTGTTTTTTGGATTGTTTCAAATAACAAAATGGACCTTACCACTCTCTATTCATGTCAAATTATGTCAATTTATACAAAATTGACAAAAATAACAAAATGCATCTCACTACTCTCTATTCGTGTCAACTTATGTCAATTTATACTAAATTGTCAAAAAAATAAATCAAGTTTTTCAAATATTTCATGTAAGCAGTTTTTTTGTGTTTTTTGGATTGTTTCAAATAACAAAATGGACCTTACCACTCTCGATTCATGTCAACTTATGTTAATTTATACAAAATTGTCAAAAAATAAATCAAGTTTTTCAAATATTTCATGTAAGCAGTTTTTATTTGTTTTTTGGATTGTTTCAAATAACAAAATGGACCTTACCACTCTCTATTCATGTCAAATTATGTCAATTTATACAAAATTGACAAAAATAACAAAATGCATCTCACTACTCTCTATTCGTGTCAACTTATGTCAATTTATACAAAATTGTCAAAAAAATGAATCTAGTTTTCAAAATATCTCATGTAAGCAGTTTTTATGTGTTTTTTGGATTGTTTCAAATAACAAAATAGACCTTACCACTCTCGATTCATGTCAACTTATGTTAATTTATACAAAATTGTCAAAAAATAAATCAAGTTTTTCAAATATTTCATGTAAGCAGTTTTTATTTGTTTTTTGGATTGTTTCAAATAACAAAATGGACCTTACCACTCTCTATTCATGTCAAATTATGTCAATTTATACAAAATTGACAAAAATAACAAAATGCATCTCACTACTCTCTATTCGTGTCAACTTATGTCAATTTATACTAAATTGTCAAAAAAATGAATCTAGTTTTTCAAATATCTCATGTAAGCAGTTTTTTTGTGTTTTTTGGATTGTTTCAATTAACAAAATGGACCTTTCCACTCTCTATTCATGTCAACTTATGTCAATTTATACAAAATTGACAAAAAATAACAAAATGCATCTCACTACTCTCTATTCTTGTCAACTTATGTCAGTTTATACTATATTGTCAAAAAAATAAATCAAGTTTTTCAAATATTTCATGTAAGCAGTTTTTATTTGTTTTTTGGATTGTTTCAAATAACAAAATGGACCTTACCACTCTCTATTCATGTCAAATTATGTCAATTTATACGAAATTGACAAAAATAACAAAATGCATCTCACTACTCTCTATTCGTGTCAACTTATGTCAATTTATACTAAATTGTCAAAAAAATAAATCAAGTTTTTCAAATATTTCATGTAAGCAGTTTTTTTGTGTTTTTTGGATTGTTTCAAATAACAAAATGGACCTTACCACTCTCGATTCATGTCAACTTATGTTAATTTATACAAAATTGTCAAAAAATAAATCAAGTTTTTCAAATATTTCATGTAAGCAGTTTTTATTTGTTTTTTGGATTGTTTCAAATAACAAAATGGACCTTACCACTCTCTATTCATGTCAAATTATGTCAATTTATACAAAATTGACAAAAATAACAAAATGCATCTCACTACTCTCTATTCGTGTCAACTTATGTCAATTTATACTAAATTGTCAAAAAAATGAATCTAGTTTTTCAAATATCTCATGTAAGCAGTTTTTTTGTGTTTTTTGGATTGTTTCAAATAACAAAATGGACCTTACCACTCTCGATTCATGTCAACTTATGTTAATTTATACAAAATTGTCAAAAAATAAATCAAGTTTTTCAAATATCTCATGTAAGCAGTTTTTTTGTGTTTTTTGGATTGTTTCAAATAACAAAATGGACCTTACCACTCTCTATTCATGTCAACTTATGTCAATTTATACAAAATTGACAAAAAATAACAAAATGCATCTCACTACTCTCTATTCATGTCAACTTAAGTCAATTTATACAAAATTGTCAAAAAAATGAATCTAGTTTTCAAAATATCTCATGTAAGCAGTTTTTATGTGTTTTTTGGATTGTTTCAAATAACAAAATAGACCTTACCACTCTCTATTCATGTCAACTTAAGTCAATTTATACAAAATTGTCAAAAAAATGAATCTAGTTTTCAAAATATCTCATGTAAGCAGTTTTTATGTGTTTTTTGGATTGTTTCAAATAACAAAATAGACCTTACCACTCTCGATTCATGTCAACTTATGTTAATTTATACAAAATTGTCAAAAAATAAATCAAGTTTTTCAAATATTTCATGTAAGCAGTTTTTATTTGTTTTTTGGATTGTTTCAAATAACAAAATGGACCTTTCCACTCTCGATTCAGTCAACTTATGTTAATTTATACAAAATTGTCAAAAAATAAATCAAGTTTTTCAAATATCTCATGTAAGCAGTTTTTATGTGTTTTTTGGATTGTTTCAAATAACAAAATGGACCTTACCACTCTCGATTCATGTCAACTTATGTTAATTTATACAAAATTGTCAAAAAATAAATCAAGTTTTTCAAATATTTCATGTAAGCAGTTTTTATTTGTTTTTTGGATTGTTTCAAATAACAAAATGGACCTTACCACTCTCTATTCATGTCAAATTATGTCAATTTATACAAAATTGACAAAAATAACAAAATGCATCTCACTACTCTCTATTCGTGTCAACTTATGTCAATTTATACTAAATTGTCAAAAAAATGAATCTAGTTTGTCAAATATCTCATGTAAGCAGTGTTCATTTGTTTTTTGGATTGTTTCAAATAACAAAATGGACCTTACCACTCTCTTTTCATGTCAACTTATGTCAATTTATACAAAATTGACAAAAAATAACAAAATGCATCTCACTACTCTCTATTCTTGTCAACTTATGTCAGTTTATACTATATTGTCAAAAAAATGAATCTAGTTTTCAAAATATCTCATGAAAGTAGTTTTTATGTGTTTTTGTTGAGTTGTTTCAAATAACAAAAAGAAATTTTATGTTTATTTAGTGATATTTACAATATTCTAACGAAAAAATATTAAAAAATATTGACAATAAGATCAAATTTAACAAACAGAATAAATGTCTTTGCGAGTTTGTGAAACAACTACAGTTGAATTATTTCCATTCTATCGACACCTTTTTACCGACGAATTCGAACGAGGTCATGACGATATGACGCATAAATTACTAAAATTGACATAATAAATCTGTCAATTTAATGTGGTGGACATTTTATTAATTTTCCAAATGGTTTCAAACAGAAATTGGAGTATTGTAAATTGCAAAAAATATTGAAATAATTAATTTATCCAACTAGAATATTAAATAATTCATTATTTTTGAAAGATCCTCGACAATTTTGTATACATTCAAATTGAACTATGTATTTGAAAATGAATAAAAAAACTTTTTAGTCTGGTATATACAAAGAGTGGTTAATAATTCCCTGTTGCCTTACAATACCTTGTTTAACAACCTAATAAAGTCATCCACTTTAATAATCCAACTACCATCCGATTCAAACCTATACACGAACGTGTTCTGCGCGCTTTTTCCTAGATTCTGCTAACTTGTCAAATATTTGAACGACTACTGATTAAAAATCTTCAATAGTCCAAAAAACGTTCAATGCTAAAATGATTTTAATACCATATTATAGTTTTTAGTCAACCACATCAACTCATTTAACTCCCTTTAATTTTTAACGGGATTACTTAAAGTATTAATACTAGTACTAAAATGGCGGACCTTGTTGGCACTAATTTTCACTTAAAAGTTCTCACGAAATCTCTTCAAACCTAAAGATAAATTCTCCCATAACATCAAATCTCTTTAATTTAATTTAAAATGTTCATTACGTCTCCTAACCTAACTTAACTTAAACTAACCTAACCTAACCTAACCTAACCTAACATAACATAACCATTCTTAAATTGAAAGGTTTTTTTATGGAAAATTCAAAATACGTAATTTTTCAATTATTTTGAACCTAATACCAAAAATTTTTGTTCAATATTTTATATAATATTGAACATTCGCTCATTTTAGAAAATCTTAGATGTTGCTGATGGTTTTTCATTTTGTTTTAGTCCAACGGCCACAGAATTTTTCAATTATTCTACTTATATATTAATTTCAATATCCTTGATCAAATTTACTAAAGTATCTTAAATCTACCATAACTAGTATTCATTCTAAGTTTGATAGTATAACTTTTCAAACTAAGGAACGAGCTGAATTATCCACATTCAATAAATGTCAGCAAAATCAAGTAGAATGGAACAGAAGCTTTTTATTACGCTCGGCATATATATAAGTTGGAAGTTTAACTAAGGCAGACTCCTATTAAGTCGTAACAAATCAGTGTTGGCAGATTGTAGAAGTGAATTGTAAATTTTATGGACGAGATATTAGGGTCGGATGGGAGAATCTTTATCTTTTAGATAATAGTGGAAGAATCGGCGAACTGCGCGGAAGGTTTACGTTTTCATTAGAGAAAGAAAACGTATTTCTCATAATGAATGAATTTTTGAATCGAATTTACTAGAAAATGATGATAATAAAAACAATTCAATGACACTAAGTATTACTGTTTTCTCAATTCTTCATTATCAACTTGATTCTTCAAGAGTATTCCTAAATTTATGCATAATACACGAAAAAGGCTTTGTGTATCCCCTTTGATCTATTCCGTTCAATCAGAATGAATTTTGAATGATATGTTGATAAATTCTCTTCTTAAAGCATATACTTGTTTGACCTATATATGTTTCGAAAATTTCTTTTTTAATTCTATTGGTGATAATATCACAATTATCGCTTAGTCTCAAGTAATTTTAGGCAGCTAAATATATTCCTTTTTTTCTGGTCTGCTTCAAAAATACGAGGGGGTTCAAATATTAATCAGATTTTTTGCATAAACTCTCCCAGGACTCAAGTGTGTGAATGGTGTTTTGCTTTTGGAAAAGTCCTAAGAAAACTCATTTTGGACGCAGTACTGAAGAATTGGATATCAGCACAGATAGTACTTAGCGAATAATTGATTTACGTCTCGATTACTACAAAATTTCAGCCAGATGGGCGCCAAAACTTCTAAATTTTGAGCAGAAATTGGGAAGCTTGCACGATTCTTCTTTATAAAGAGGAGGGAGCGAATTTATTACACTGAACATTCACCACAAACGAGACTTGGAATGGAAGAAAGACGAAGACGCGTAAGTTAAAGCGAAATAGAATCCTTCGTGCGCGAATGATTACGAGAAAATTATAAAAAATTTTACTTGGTTATAAAAATTTTTATAGCAAAATTCCGGTGTTTTTTTGAACCACCCTCGTACTACGAAAGCAGAAAATGAAGAAATGACAAAATAAAGGAGATCTTTAAATGAATATGACATTAAAATAGCAATCTGAGGCTCCAATTTCATAATAGAAAAACAAAAAAATACAAACAGAAACAGAAACAAAAAATAAATTCTGAATGAGTGTTTTGAGTTTAAAAAGGAATTAAGGTGTTTGAGAACCTCAAAATTGTGTAAATAGAATGCGGATTCAATAACAAACAAACAAACAAAAAAGAAAAGTACAGGAAAAACTGTAATGAAATTTTTCAATAGCGGCAGTGTTAAGGAAGAATGTGTTTTGAGACGATTCTGTTAATTTCGCTCCCAATTTTCATTTTCCAGTTGAACGAATGCTTGTAAACAAAAAAAGTTAGTATGAGCTAATGACTGATCGATTGAAGGGTAAGAAATAATTGGTTACCGAAACCGGTAGCTTGAATTTGAGCTTTAAAAAAACAAATTAATCTTTTTCATCTTTAGTTAACTTCATAATAAACTTTGTACAATCACGAGAATTACTACGCTTCAATAAATTCACCGTTTTTTTTAAGTATTGTATAATTTTTCAATAGAATCTAACTTTATATATATATATATATATATATATATATATATATATATATATATATATATATATATATATATATATATATATATATATATATATACAAGGTATTTGACACTGTATAACATGATTCAGTATTATTTTATATTAACTAATAAAACTCTTAGCATTGCTACGAGTTTAAGCATTAATCGAATAAATATTCTGCAGTGAACTAAATACCAATAGAAAGAACATAAAAACCAAGGGACAATTTATTAGTGCCACTCTCGCCAAAATTTCAAATATTTGCTCTACCATCAAAACATTAAATAACCGCGCTCTCGCCAAAATTTGTAATAGCTCAACATGTTAACTGTTTTTATTGTTTCCAAGTTCCGCACTTACCAATATAATTAAAATGTTCATATAATTAGTGAAGTTTAAGTAACTTAAAACGAAAAAAAATGCTTCATACGATTATTATTAGGGAAACTATATTTAAATACTGATTTTGAAACAACGTATTATATATGATAAAGTCTTCTTGAAAAGTTTCACCCACATAAACCATATTTTTTCATTCGTAGCACACAACTTATTGATTATTATGAGGAAAGTCATCTTTTTGAAAAGTTTCACCCACATAAACCATATTTTTACCATCGTAGCATACAACTTATTGATTATTATAAAAAAAGTCTTCTTTTTGAAAAGTTTCACCCACATAAACCATATTTTTACCATCGTAGCATACAACTTATTGATTATTATAAGGAAAGTCATCTTTTTGAAAAGTTTCACCCACATAAACCATATTTTTACCATCGTAGCATACAACTTATTGATTATTATAAGGAAAGTCTTCTTTTTGAAAAGTTTTACCCACATAAACCATATTTTTACCATCGTAGCATACAACTTATTGATTATTATAAGTAAAGTCTTCTTTTTAAAAAGTTTCACCCACATAAACCATATTTTTACCATCGTAGCATACAACTTATTGATTATTATAAGGAAAGTCTTCTTTTTGAAAAGTTTTACCCACATAAACCATATTTTTACCATCGTAGCATACAACTTATTGATTATTATAAGTAAAGTCTTCTTTTTAAAAAGTTTTACCCACATAAACCATATTTTTACCATCGTAGCATACAACTTATTGATTATTATAAGGAAAGTCATCTTTTTGAAAAGTTTCACCCACATAAAACATATTTTTACCATCGTAGCATACAACTTATTGATTATTATAAGGAAAGTCTTCTTTTTGAAAAGTTTCACCCACATAAAACATTTTTTTACCATCGTAGCATACAACTTATTGATTATTATGAGTAAAGTCTTCTTTTTAAAAAGTTTCACCCACATAAAACATTTTTTTACCATCGTAGCATACAACTTATTGATTATTATAAGGAAAGTCTTCTTTTTAAAAAGTTTCACCCACATAAAACATTTTTTTACCATCGTAGCATACAACTTATTGATTATTATAAGTAAAGTCTTCTTTTTAAAAAGTTTCACCCACATAAAACATTTTTTTACCATCGTAGCATACAACTTATTGATTATTATAAGTAAAGTCTTCTTTTTAAAAAGTTTCACCCACATAAACCATATTTTTACCATCGTAGCATACAACTTATTGATTATTATAAGGAAAGTCATCTTTTTGAAAAGTTTCACTCACATAAACCATATTTTTACCATCGTAGCATACAACTTATTGATTATTATAAGGAAAGTCTTCTTTTTGAAAAGTTTCACCCACATAAACCATATTTTTACCATCGTAGCATACAACTTATTGATTATTATAAGGAAAGTCATCTTTTTGAAAAGTTTCACTCACATAAACCATATTTTTACCATCGTAGCATACAACTTATTGATTATTATAAGGAAAGTCTTCTTTTTGAAAAGTTTCACCCACATAAAACATTTTTTTACCATCGTAGCATACAACTTATTGATTATTATGAGGAAAGTCATCTTTTTGAAAAGTTTCACCCACATAAACCATATTTTTACCATCGTAGCATACAACTTTTTGATTATTATAAGGAAAGTCATCTTTTTGAAAAGTTTCACTCACATAAACCATATTTTTACCATCGTAGCATACAACTTATTGATTATTATAAGGAAAGTCATCTTTTTGAAAAGTTTCACTCACATAAACCATATTTTTACCATCGTAGCATACAACTTATTGATTATTATAAGGAAAGTCTTCTTTTTGAAAAGTTTCACCCACATAAAACATTTTTTACCATCGTAGCATACAACTTATTGATTATTATGAGGAAAGTCATCTTTTTGAAAAGTTTCACTCACATAAACCATATTTTTACCATCGTAGCATACAACTTATTGATTATTATAAGGAAAGTCATCTTTTTGAAAAGTTTCACTCACATAAAACATATTTTTACCATCGTAGCATACAACTTATTGATCATTATAAGGAAAGTCTTCTTTTTGAAAAGTTTCACCCACATAAAACATTTTTTACCATCGTAGCATACAACTTATTGATTATTATAAGGAAAGTCTTCTTTTTGAAAAGTTTCACCCACATAAAACATTTTTTACCATCGTAGCATACAACTTATTGATTATTATAAGGAAAGTCTTCTTTTTAAAAAGTTTCACCCACATAAAACATTTTTTTACCATCGTAGCATACAACTTATTGATTATTATAAGGAAAGTCATCTTTTTGAAAAGTTTCACTCACATAAACCATATTTTTACCATCGTAGAATACAACTTATTGATTATTATAAGGAAAGTCTTCTTTTTGAAAAGTTTCACCCACATAAAACATTTTTTACCATCGTAGCATACAACTTATTGATTATTATGAGGAAAGTCATCTTTTTGAAAAGTTTCACTCACATAAACCATATTTTTACCATCGTAGCATACAACTTATTGATTATTATAAGGAAAGTCATCTTTTTGAAAAGTTTCACTCACATAAAACATATTTTTACCATCGTAGCATACAACTTATTGATTATTATAAGGAAAGTCTTCTTTTTGAAAAGTTTCACCCACATAAAACATATTTTTACCATCGTAGCATACAACTTATTGATTATTATAAGGAAAGTCTTCTTTTTGAAAAGTTTCACCCACATAAAACATTTTTTACCATCGTAGCATACAACTTATTGATTATTATAAGGAAAGTCTTCTTTTTGAAAAGTTTCACCCACATAAACCATATTTTTACCATCGTAGCATACAACTTATTGGTTATTATAAGGAAAGTCTTCTTTTTAAAAAGTTTCACCCACATAAAACATTTTTTTACCATCGTAGCATACAACTTATTGATTATTATAAGGAAAGTCTTCTTTTTGAAAAGTTTCACCCACATAAACCATATTTTTACCATCGTAGCATACAACTTATTGATTATTATAAGGAAAGTCTTCTTTTTAAAAAGTTTCACCCACATAAAACATTTTTTTACCATCGTAGCATACAACTTATTGATTATTATAAGGAAAGTCTTCTTTTTGAAAAGTTTCACCCACATAAAACATTTTTTTACCATCGTAGCATACAACTTATTGATTATTATAAGGAAAGTCTTCTTTTTGAAAAGTTTCACCCACATAAAACATTTTTTTACCATCGTAGCATACAACTTATTGATTATTATAAGGAAAGTCTTCTTTTTGAAAAGTTTCACCCACATAAACCATATTTTTACCATCGTAGCATACAACTTATTGATTATTATAAGGAAAGTCTTCTTTTTAAAAAGTTTCACCCACATAAAACATTTTTTTACCATCGTAGCATACAACTTATTGATTATTATAAGGAAAGTCTTCTTTTTGAAAAGTTTCACCCACATAAACCATATTTTTACCATCGTAGCATACAACTTATTGATTATTATAAGGAAAGTCTTCTTTTTGAAAAGTTTCACCCACATAAAACATTTTTTTACCATCGTAGCATACAACTTATTGATTATTATAAGGAAAGTCTTCTTTTTGAAAAGTTTCACCCACATAAACCATATTTTTACCATCGTAGCATACAACTTATTGATTATTATAAGGAAAGTCTTCTTTTTGAAAAGTTTCACTCACATAAACCATATTTTTACCATCGTAGCATACAACTTATTGATTATTATAAGGAAAGTCTTCTTTTTGAAAAGTTTCACCCACATAAAACATTTTTTTACCATCGTAGCATACAACTTATTGATTATTATGAGGAAAGTCATCTTTTTGAAAAGTTTCACCCACATAAACCATATTTTTACCATCGTAGCATACAACTTATTGATTATTATAAGGAAAGTCATCTTTTTGAAAAGTTTCACTCACATAAACCATATTTTTACCATCGTAGCATACAACTTATTGATTATTATAAGGAAAGTCATCTTTTTGAAAAGTTTCACTCACATAAACCATATTTTTACCATCGTAGCATACAACTTATTGATTATTATAAGGAAAGTCTTCTTTTTGAAAAGTTTCACCCACATAAAACATTTTTTACCATCGTAGCATACAACTTATTGATTATTATGAGGAAAGTCATCTTTTTGAAAAGTTTCACCCACATAAACCATATTTTTACCATCGTAGCATACAACTTATTGATTATTATAAGGAAAGTCATCTTTTTGAAAAGTTTCACTCACATAAACCATATTTTTACCATCGTAGCATACAACTTATTGATTATTATAAGGAAAGTCTTCTTTTTGAAAAGTTTCACCCACATAAACCATATTTTTACCATCGTAGCATACAACTTATTGATTATTATAAGTAAAGTCTTCTTTTTAAAAAGTTTCACCCACATAAAACATTTTTTTACCATCGTAGCATACAACTTATTGATTATTATAAGGAAAGTCTTCTTTTTGAAAAGTTTCACCCACATAAACCATATTTTTACCATCGTAGCATACAACTTATTGATTATTATAAGGAAAGTCTTCTTTTTGAAAAGTTTCACCCACATAAACCATATTTTTACCATCGTAGCATACAACTTATTGATTATTATAAGGAAAGTTTTTTTTTTGAAAAGTTTCACCCACTTAAAACATTTTTTTACCATCGTAGCATTCAACTTATTGATTATTATAAGGAAAGTCTTCTTTTTGAAAAGTTTCACCCACATAAACCATATTTTTACCATCGTAGCATACAACTTATTGATTATTATAAGGAAAGTTTTTTTTTTTGAAAAGTTTCACCCACATAAAACATTTTTTTACCATCGTAGCATACAACTTATTGATTATTATAAGGAAAGTCTTCTTTTTGAAAAGTTTCACCCACATAAAACATTTTTTTACCATCGTAGCATACAACTTATTGATTATTATAAGGAAAGTCTTCTTTTTGAAAAGTTTCACCCACATAAACCATATTTTTACCATCGCAGCATACAACTTATTGATTATTATAAGGAAAGTCTTCTTTTTGAAAAGTTTCACCCACATAAAACATTTTTTTACCATCGTAGCATACAACTTATTGATTATTATAAGGAAAGTCTTCTTTTTGAAAAGTTTCACCCACATAAACCATATTTTTACCATCGTAGCATACAACTTATTGATTATTATAAGGAAAGTCTTCTTTTTGAAAACTTTCACCCACATAAACCATATTTTTACCATCGTAGCATACAACTTATTGATTATTATAAGGAAAGTCTTCTTTTTGAAAAGTTTCACCCACATAAAACATTTTTTTACCATCGTAGCATACAACTTATTGATTATTATAAGGAAAGTCTCCTTTTTGAAAAGTTTCACCCACATAAACCATATTTTTACCATCGTAGCATACAACTTATTGATTATTATAAGGAAAGTCTTCTTTTTGAAAAGTTTCACCCACATAATCCATATTTTTAGATTAGGATTTAATTTCTATTGAGAACAAAATAATTTTTTAAAACCTCAGATGTCTTATAACCTCTATTACAATAATCCATATAACTGGTAATGTTGAATTCCCATCAAAAAATTATATTGATGCAAATTTTGATTAAATTAGTTTTCAGTTCGCGCAAAACAAATTTTAAGGACCTTAAATATCACAAAATTGTTGAAAAAAGTGACACCATATTGTACTAATAGCTTCCATTGTGGAATAAATAATTTCGTTTTGGATATTAAATTGTTGTAACACAGAATTTCATAAATTTGGAGCAAATTTTCTGGTAAATAACATTTTACAAAAAAAACTCTATCCTGAAAAATTCCATTTTTTGGAAGTGCCATTTTCGTAAAAAGAATTTATATACAAATCTGAGACCCACCCTGACACATGCCTGTGAAATCTGGATATCGACGAATAAAATTAAACAGAAACTGGAAATCTGGGAGAGAAAAATACTAAGAAGAATTTTTGGACGAAAGTAGACAGAGTTGGAATGGGAGAAAAGATCAAACCATGAAATTTGATGTTCATAAAGACAAGAAGGTTTTAATAGCACTTAGAAAGAATGGACGAAGACAAACACTTGAAACGAGTTGCATTGAAGATACCAGAGGGCACGAGGAAAAAATTTATATCAAGAAAACATTGGATAAATGTAATGGAAGAAGACCTTTCAATGAAACACCAATCGGCGTGTTTATGAAGACAAGAAGGTTTTAATACCACTTAGAACGAATGGACGAAGACAAACACTTGAAACGAGTTGCATTGAAGATACCAGAGGGCACGAGGAAAAAATTTATATCAAGAAAACATTGGATAAATATAATGGAAGAAGACCTTTCAATGAAACACCAATCGGCGTGTTTATGAAGACAAGAAGGTTTTAATACCACTTAGAACGAATGGACGAAGACAAACACTTGAAACGAGTTGCATTGAAGATACCAGAGAGCACGAGGAAAAAATTTATATCAAGAAAACATTGAATAAATGTAATGGAAGAAGACCTTTCAATGAAACACCAATCGGCGTGTTTATGAAGACAAGAAGGTTTTAATACCACTTAGAACAAATGGACGAAGACAAACACTTGAAACGAGTTGCATTGAAGATACCAGAGGGCACGAGGAAAAAATTTATATCAAGAAAACATTGGATAAATGTAATGGAAGAAGACCTTTCAATGAAACACCAATCGGCGTGTTTATGAAGACAAGAAGGTTTTAATACCACTTAGAACGAATGGACGAAGACAAACACTTGAAACGAGTTGCATTGAAGATACCAGAGGGCACGAGGAAAAAATTTATATCAAGAAAACATTGGATAAATGTAATGGAAGAAGACCTTTCAATGAAACACCAATCGGCGTGTTTATGAAGACAAGAAGGTTTTAATACCACTTAGAACGAATGGACGAAGACAAACACTTGAAACGAGTTGCATTGAAGATACCAGAGGGCACGAGGAAAAAATTTATATCAAGAAAACATTGGATAAATGTAATGGAAGAAGACCTTTCAATGAAACACCAATCGGCGTGTTTATGAAGACAAGAAGGTTTTAATACCACTTAGAACGAATGGACGAAGACAAACACTTGAAACGAGTTGCATTGAAGATACCAGAGGGCACGAGGAAAAAATTTATATCAAGAAAACATTGGATAAATATAATGGAAGAAGACCTTTCAATGAAACACCAATCGGCGTGTTTATGAAGACAAGAAGGTTTTAATACCACTTAGAACGAATGGACGAAGACAAACACTTGAAACGAGTTGCATTGAAGATACCAGAGAGCACGAGGAAAAAATTTATATCAAGAAAACATTGGATAAATGTAATGGAAGAAGACCTTTCAATGAAACACCAATCGGCGTGTTTATGAAGACAAGAAGGTTTTAATACCACTTAGAACGAATGGACGAAGACAAACACTTGAAACGAGTTGCATTGAAGATACCAGAGGGCACGAGGAAAAAATTTATATCAAGAAAACATTGGATAAATGTAATGGAAGAAGACCTTTCAATGAAACACCAATCGGCGTGTTTATGAAGACAAGAAGGTTTTAATACCACTTAGAACGAATGGACGAAGACAAACACTTGAAACGAGTTGCATTGAAGATACCAGAGGGCACGAGGAAAAAATTTATATCAAGAAAACATTGGATAAATGTAATGGAAGAAGACCTTTCAATGAAACACCAATCGGCGTGTTTATGAAGACAAGAAGGTTTTAATACCACTTAGAACGAATGGACGAAGACAAACACTTGAAACGAGTTGCATTGAAGATACCAGAGGGCACGAGGAAAAAATTTATATCAAGAAAACATTGGATAAATATAATGGAAGAAGACCTTTCAATGAAACACCAATCGGCGTGTTTATGAAGACAAGAAGGTTTTAATACCACTTAGAACGAATGGACGAAGACAAACACTTGAAACGAGTTGCATTGAAGATACCAGAGAGCACGAGGAAAAAATTTATATCAAGAAAACATTGAATAAATGTAATGGAAGAAGACCTTTCAATGAAACACCAATCGGCGTGTTTATGAAGACAAGAAGGTTTTAATACCACTTAGAACGAATGGACGAAGACAAACACTTGAAACGAGTTGCATTGAAGATACCAGAGGGCACGAGGAAAAAATTTATATCAAGAAAACATTGGATAAATGTAATGGAAGAAGACCTTTCAATGAAACACCAATCGGCGTGTTTATGAAGACAAGAAGGTTTTAATACCACTTAGAACGAATGGACGAAGACAAACACTTGAAACGAGTTGCATTGAAGATACCAGAGAGCACGAGGAAAAGATTTAGATCAAGAAAACAGTGAATAAAAGTAATTGAAAACCTTAAAGAGACAGCGATAGTACAAATCATGATGTTTACCCACTTTTCAATGAGTCACCAATCAGCGTGTTTATAAAGACAAGGCCAAGTCACTTAAAACGAATGGACGAAGAAAGACCTTAGAGAGGAAACATCCTGGAGAGAAAAAACAAGGGAGAGAAAAAAGTGGAGAGAAATTAAAAGGCTATGCACCTAAATGGTCTGTATATAATCTTCTGTATATATGTATGTGAATGTAGATAATGTAGAATTATTCATATGAAAATGTTTATCGAAAATGCGAATTCGGCAGGGTCAGTTCTCCAAGCTTGTGAGGAATTCGTTTAAAATGTCTCCGTTTTCCACTATATCGCATTCCGCTTTCTTTCTTCACCGCCGTTTCCTTATAAATTAAAAACTACAAAAAGTTCGAAACGGTATGAAGTGAATGCAAATTTAACAACTATAGAAATACTAACATGTCTTCTAGAAGAACGAACATTTGCACTTACAATAATGAAATTTGGAATCCCAGCTGTTTTAAGAAAACATTCCACGTTAAATTATGGAAAGTAGAAGGACGAGTATCACTTGTAGGAGAAAAGTTAGAAGAGTGTCGAGCTGTATACATTCATTAATAAAATCTTCCAGAATGAAGATGTTAATGTAGAAATTATAGTATGAAAGTAACAATTGAACATGAATTCATCATTTTTTGTAATCATTATTGGAAATAAAAACTATTTACATTATACTAAATATTGTTATAAACATAACTTAAAATAATTTCGACCTAATGCTGACATTTCTTAACGGAGTATGAGAATTAAGCTCGGTATATGATGATAAAATAATAGTTGAGAATTTTTCTACATTATCATGATTGGAGGGTTGTAAAAATCATGCTAGAACACGGATATACCCTCTTTGAATTAGTGATAGCGAAGAGAATCTCGAAAAAATAGTACACGAACAAACAGAAAGGAATAAGGACACATGCGAGAAATTGAAAGCAGTCTGATAGAAACTCTAATAGAATAAGCGCGATTGATACTGCAGTGTTTTAAAGTCGAAAACAATTCTCCATCTTCATCATAATCTGAAGTTATATGTGCTGTTTGTTCAGTTGAAAAAGCCGCAAACGCTGGTGAGGAAAGGACGGTTGAAAAAATAATACAGACATCGATCAAGAAGTTTGAACCTATTGACGATTTCCAAAGTCGATCGGGGTTTTCTCCAGCTCCAAAATTTAATAGTAAAAATGGTAAATATGAAGAACCGGTAGTACAAAGAAGGTACCTTAAGAAGAATTATAAAAACTTTAGTTAGTAATTCAAGATTCCTCACTGGTTTCCAGTGTCTGATCCTTCAAGTTTTACAATCATTGTCTGCTAAAAGATCTTCGAGAAAAACTAAAATCCGTAAATCGCGCAGTAGATATCCACGATTGGACAATACGAAACCCTGTTATTCAGCTGTTTTTTGGGTATAATGACATCTACGAATCATCAGAACATCGTTTAACTTATTTATTTGTTAATCTATTAAATTTAACTGGGGATTTGAAACAGAAAATAAAGACATTTTTTTATGTGTATTTCACTTTATAGTCAAAGTTTATTTAGATATCCATGCGTTTAGGTGCCGCCATTTTTCCAAATTGCCCACAATTACCTATTCATCACAAAGCATCCAATATCATGTTTTAGCGGTTTTTGAAAAATGAAAAGCTGAAATAAAAAAATATAAACGATTAAAATAATCTGCCTACCATCGAAATCATTGTTGACACTAACACAATATCTGCTGGTTTTGAGCTAACTGGTGAGCTAGCCGCCTAAACTTTGTAATTTTAGGAGACTTATGGGCGGGTTTTAGGTTCTTAGCGTACGTGGGAAAAAGAAGGGCTTCTAGAGAAAGAGTTATTGTTAGCGGAAATGATACTAAAGCGAAGTGGATGAAGACGGTATTTCCAAGTTGTCGTTAATCTCTGGCTTTCGTCCTTTGTGTACCAAAGATCAATATTGCAATTTACTCATTGCTTCTTCGAAAAGCGGAGTACTTTTGGAGGAGGTTCCTACATGAGGTACCATTTATATAAGAGCACGAACCGACCCTGTGTTTATTAGATGAGATTTTAGCAATTCATGTCGTACCTCACCTCGACTAAGAAAGAAGATGAATTCACCTTTATGTATGACAATGTAAGACATCACACAATGTTAAGTCGTTTTTCGGCGTATGGAGTCACCAGCATACAGTCCTGACCTAAATCTAATAAAATTACATTACAGAAGCCGGTTTTCCGGTTATGGAGTGGCCAGCATGAAGTTTTAATTTTAATTCGATAAAATTACAATGTAGAAACTGTTTTTCGGCGAATGCAGTGGTCAGCATACAGTCCTGACCTAAATCTAATAAAATTACATTACAGAAGCCGGTTTTCGGGTTATGGAGTGGCCAGCATGAAGTTTTAATTTTAATTCGATAAAATTACAATGTAGAAACTGTTTTTCGGCGAATGCAGTGGCCAGCATACAGTCCTGACCTAAATCTATAGAATTACATTACAGAAGCCGGTTTTCGGGTTATGGAGTGGACAGCATGAAGTTTTAATCTTAATTCGATAAAATTACAATGTAGAAACTGTTTTTCGGCGAATGCAGTGGCCAGCATACAGTCCTGGCCTAAATCTAATAAAATTACATTACAGAAGCCGGTTTTCGGGTTATGGAGTGGACAGCATGAAGTTTTAATCTTAATTCGATAAAATTACAATGTAGAAACTGTTTTTTGGCGAATGCAGTGGCCAGCATACAGTCCTGACCTAAATCTAATAAAATTACATTACAGAAGCCGGTTTTCCGGTTATGGAGTGGCCAGCATGAAGTTCTAATCTTAATTCGATAAAATTACAATGTAGAAACTGTTTTTTGGCGAATGCAGTGGCCAGCATACAGTCCTGACCTAAATCTAATAAAATTACATTACAGAAGCCGGTTTTCCGGTTATGGAGTGGCCAGCATGAAGTTCTAATCTTAATTCGATAAAATTACAATGTAGAAACTGTTTTTCGGCGAATGCAGTGGCCAGCATACAGTCCTGACCTAAATCTGATAGAATTCCAATGCGTAAGTCGTTTTTCGGCGTATGGAGTGACCAGTATACGGTCTTAACCTAAATCCGATAGAACATATATGAGATAAGCTAAAAAGAAGAATTCGAGCTAAAGGAGATCATATTCATTATTAAGAAATTAATGGTTCAGTTTTAAATCGTAAATAACCCTATTTATGTTAATAATAAAAAAGCTTGATTTTCTTTACGCGTTAATTTCACTATGTTAAACATAGGAAGTCATATAAATTAAAACTCACATCAAAGCATATTATTTATTTTTATCTGATGAATAATTTAACTAACCCTGGTATATTAGTTGTATGGAACTTTTTGGTGCTATTTACTTTAGTAATTTAAGGGTGTATATATGAAATATATAATGCAAACTGTATATTTTTAGTAGAGATATTGCCATCAAGAAGATATTAAAAATATTGTTAACGATTGAATATTTGTAATATGAATAAAACTTGTATGTGCAATATATGTAATTAGCATTGAAATAAATTCCAACGATTTAAGGAATATCCTGAAATAATAACTTTTCCGTGAATATTGTAAATATTTAATCGTAAATTTTGTCCGAAATTAAATATTATACATAAATGTTTAGTTTATAAATCAAAGATGTATACACAACCGACGACCCGTTTTTTATATGAATTGTATGATCCCTACAAAGAGCTAGTGGTTGTCACATACGGTCATCCGACCTGCTAATTACCAATGTTTAGTGGCATCAATACCAGAATGTACATCAATACCCTAAATGTTGATGACACGTATTCAATAATTCGAGCTTATCGACATATGCTATGTAATTATGAGCGGACATCAAAGCACCGGAAGTTAGAGATATGAAAATGACGTTAACGTGAAAAAACTACTTTAAACGATAAACTGAATATAGTGGTTTATCCACTATATTCCCCGGAAATGCACCCGATTGATTATTTCGTTTCGCCACATTTGTTTTGTGAAGTTATTTCCCTTAACAAAAAATCTCGACTAATTTAGAAAAAAATCGCTACCGTAAAAAAATAAACGATGCGAGAAGAAAAACATCTCGTAGGAAATGCACGAATTTCCCCCACCGTTTCGCTGATTTAAGAGAGTCTATTTATTCTAACAACGCCCTGGGGAATGGAGAGCGTCGCAAGAGGTCGAGGGTGAGGTTGTTTGTTGATTCACAAGGGCGTCAAACGGCATGCATTCAAATACTTGCACGTATCTACATTGAAAAACAAACAATTTTGAAATTAAATTCAATCGACAATCGGTATCTTCCGTACCATCGCTTCAACGCTTTTCAATTTTCTTTATCAGAATTTTTTCGTTAAAAAAATTGATGTAAAAACATTTGGAATAAATAAATTTGTTACAAAACAATGTTAACCCCTCAAAATACCCTAATTCGTCTCCCCTACTGTTGACTTACAACTCCTTGCTTCCTTGCTCGTTTTCTCCTTGGGCAGATCCAGTGGTAAGGAGTCTGTGTCTTTTCGTGAATTTTTTCACAAGTTAAGACAGAAAATCTGCATCAGTTTAAAGTTTTGTTTCAACTCCATCTTTTATATGATTGTCAGTCATAAATTTTTTTATTCTTAACTCAAAATTCTCTGAAAAAAACTCCAAGGTAACCCACTAGACAAGCTCAACGAACTACGCTACGAACTAAGAAAAATGAAGTTACTGAACAAAAATACTGGAAAAGAAGGTAGACCAATTGCTGGAACAATCTACGAGAATTAAGACAAGCAAAGACCTTCCAGGGAAGTTATAACCAGAGAAGATCTCTTGAATGTATCATGATGAATCTACGAATACTAAAAGGAGTTTTATCAGAGTACTATTGCCTCAATGGACACCTGCAAACGATAGAAATAGTAGAGAATGCGTAGAGGATGAAACCTCTATCTAAATTCTTTCAAAGAAGTTACTAAACTCCAGAGTATTACATCTGGTAGTGTATGGAATAGAAGACGAAGATCTCTGGAAGCTACAACCATCCCTCATTCTGAAATTTATAAGAAAATATACTTATACCTTTGATATGTAGATCAGAGAGATCGCTGGTCTCCTTAACAACAAAGCTCCAGTATCTTGGTAGATAACACCGGCAAAAACAATTATAGATGAAGAAAAAATTCTTATCGTATAGATAATCTGTTCTAAGACTGACCACGACGCAGTTTGGTTTCACAAATTCCCTTGGTACCAAGGAAGCAATTTGATTATTCTTCTCCAATAAAGTAGCAACCATCTTAATGATGTTTCCGTGCGTTTCAGTGATTATGAAAAGGACTTTGATAGAGTACAACACGAAAATATTTTTAAAAATGGAAAAGACATACGTTGAGAACCTGGACTGACTACAGTACTCAGTAAAGTTAAGTTGGAGCTTCCAGAAGAGCCAGTGTCTCCGAGGACGATAATTCAATGTCATGACAAACAAAACAAGAATGAAATAAACAGATTAAACGACGTCTATATGTCTATATAACGACACTCCATTTTGAGGAAAAAAGGATTGTCTTTTTAGCCTTCACATAATCCACACCTTACACCACTCGATTTTTATATAAAATGTCATATTCGTTTGCGAAGATGCAAGAATATTGTCGAGTTTGTATTGAAGAAAAAAGTCTCTATTAGATCCCCGTATAAAATTTAGAAATTTTAAACAAAAACGTTAGAGAAACCGTAGTAAATATCGAAGTATATGACTGATATGTGACACGGAAAACGTAATAAATCTACTTTATCTATTTAAAAGATTTATGGGTTTTTGAGGTGCGTTTTTATACTTTACCGATAAGAGTGTCGAACGTTTGTAACTTTTCCATGATCACATGGCTTCGAGTGAATTTCCGAACGTCTGTTTGAAAAGTTGCTGCTGCCGTTAATGTAGGGCGCGACCAGCATAACAAACATTCTTTAACATGCGTAATATAAAACATTATTATAAATTAAGTGAATTGAATATCTACAAAATATAAATAGAGCTTTAATCAATCGTTACATTTAAAAAATTCGAAATACTTCCAATAGTAGCTTGGGCTCCATGTTAATTCTTTGAAGTCCACCATGAGGATTTTCATCTGCCCATAAATGTAAATTATGGTAAATACGATATGATAGTAATTGATGAAAAGATTGACATCAAACTTACATTAACAAATTAAATCGCTCGTAATTTTTAATTGGAAAATAATTATTAATCTCTCGAGTTTTTCCTTATGCTTTATTTATTTATTAGCTCTCCAAGAAGTGTTAGATTAAATAATGACAATTTATGATAATTTTCTTCAGAATATCTCTTTATGGCGAACGGTTTTCTTGGCGGTTGGAAAAGCTGTTTCATCTTACCTTCTATGATCCGAGAAAACTTGAATTTCAATGTAAAGAAAAGTTGAAAAGCAATAATTTCTTTTAAACCGGAAATCAATGCCAGAAAAACGGAACAGTTCAGCTTCAACGGAAGATTCAGATGCGGGATGTCTGTATTATGGTTATTTATATATTTCTGAAGGATGTATTTAGAGGAAGATGAAGATAAAGAAGTAAACATTTCCAGTGATTCACTGGAAATTTCTTTTTGGTTGCACAAGGTCAAACAAGATGAATTTTTGTTCTGAAACTGAAAAATATGTTTAATAATACTTACCTTCATGGAAAAGTAATTTATTTAGTGAATTTTTCCACTTCTCAAGTACAATTACATCTTTCTAATGATTATTTCCTGAATCGAATAATTTCAATAAAAAAGGAGAAGATTTCGACCATGAAGATCGATATTTCGAAGTTAGAGAAGAAGATTGAAGATTTAACAACACAAAACACTTTGAGAGAAGAAGAGAAGTTCGAACATATAAAACTGTGCAATCTACGAACTCAACCCAAAGCAGAAGACATTAACAGTTTAGCATTTGACTGTAAGACATCAAGAATCAATTACTTTAAACAGTTTGAAGCATTTGCTGGAGTAAACACTAAAAAAAACAGTAAAGACACTTCTTAGATGTACTTCAAACGATATCTCTTGAAGAAACTGATGATTTGAACGGCAAAAGAAACAGAAACTTAGAATACTTGTAACAATCTTAACTGAAGAACCAAATGTCGAATTAAGCACTAAAGAATTGGTAGATTTCATCATTTATTCTAATAGTTTGTTTCTTGTCAAAATGTTAAATGACTTATAAATTTTCCTGTATAGTATTAATTGGCAACATCTGTTCAGTAAAGAGTATTGAGGATTTTAAACACAGTCGAGTAATTTTAGGTGGAAATTAATCGGATTCCGAATTCCGCAAAGTTTGTACGTTTGGGAATGAAACAGTAAACTTCGAATTATTCGGTTTTTCCACCGAAAAAAAAAACATTCAATTGGAATTTACCGATTTGATGTGACTACTATTTATGCATGGACAGGTACATAAATCCCATATGCATGTTTTTAGAAGGTTTTTCATCCTCTTCACTAATGGTACATTTTACCATGTCAAAATATTCAGAATGCAATTATACTTATCAGACAACTGGGTGTCTTCAAACTAATACAGGGTATTTAGCCAACTCTAGGTCAGACCAGGTACTTCTGGGACCTTAATTATTTAAAAGAAATGATCAGAAAAGATGAAAATGAACGAATAGGAGACAAGTTCTAAAAACATTAACAATCAAAAAAGCAATTCCAAGTGGTCAAATTCCTTGTAGATTGACCAAGAAAATAATCTTCCAACGTATTTTAATACAAATATTCATCATTGCCTTCAAAATAGGTTCGTTTGAAACCAGTATAGGTCAATGCTTATAAAATTACCCAAATACGGCTTCAAAAGACTCATGGTGCATTTCTCAAAGCGAATTTTTGAGTTTTTAAAAGAGAAAAAAGCAAATATTATCATACAAACTCAGAATGATGATTCTCGTTTTGTGTTTGATAGAAAAAATCACTATCATGTTGGAAAGTGACGGCGTAATTTTATGGTGAATAATCCTTGAATCATCTCCATAGATCATGTAAAATACGATCAATTTAGATGTGATGGAAACCAGCAGATTATACAAAATGATCCATAAATCTGTTATCTTGGAGTACGACCGAGTTCGAAACTTTTAATTGAGATCGTCTTGTGATAGGATGCGACGTCATCAGATCGTTTTGCGACGTCATCGGATCATTTTGCGACGTCGCTAGTGCAGCATTAGTTGGGTAACACTTTTTTTTGCGATCGGGTTCAATGGAAGAAGACATTTTGCGATATAATGCGATACCATTAGAAGAGTTAGCGCCGCTCGGTAAACCTAACCAGACCAAGTTTCATAAAGAGACATTTTGCGATATAATGCGACACCATTAGAAGAGTTAGCGCCGCTCGGCAAACCTAACCTAACCAAATTTCACAAAGAGACATTTTGCGATAGAATGCGACACCATTAGAAGAGTTAGCGCCGCTCGGCAAACCTAACCTAACCAAATTTCACAAAGAGACATTTTGCGATATAATGCGATACCATTAGAAGAGTTAGCGCCGCTCGGCAAACCTAACCTAACCAAGTTTCACAAAGAGACATTTTGCGATATAATGCGATACTATTAGAAGAGTTAGCGCCGCTCGGCAAACCTAACCTAACCAAATTTCACAAAGAGACATTTTGCGATATAATGCGATACCATTAGAAGAGTTAGCGCCGCTCGGTGAACCTAACCTAACCAAGTTTCATAAAGAGACATTTTGCGATATAATGCGATACCATTAGAAGAGTTAGCGCCGCTCGGCAAACCTAACCTAACCAAGTTTCACAAAGAGACATTTTGCGATATAATGCGATACTATTAGAAGAGTTAGCGCCGCTCGGCAAACCTAACCTAACCAAATTTCACAAAGAGACATTTTGCGATATAATGCGATACCATTAGAAGAGTTAGCGCCGCTCGGCAAACCTAACCTAACCAAGTTTCACAAAGAGACATTTTGCGATATAATGCGATACTATTAGAAGAGTTAGCGCCGCTCGGCAAACCTAACCTAACCAAGTTTCACAAAGAGACATTTTGCGATATAATGCGATACCATTAGAAGAGTTAGCGCCGCTCGGCAAACCTAACCTAACCAAGTTTCACAAAGAGACATTTTGCGATATAATGCGATACCATTAGAAGAGTTAGCGCCGCTCGGCAAACCTAACCTAACCAAGTTTCACAAAGAGACATTTTGCGATATAATGCGATACTATTAGAAGAGTTAGCGCCGCTCGGCAAACCTAACCTAACCAAATTTCACAAAGAGACATTTTGCGATATAATGCGATACCATTAGAAGAGTTAGCGCCGCTCGGCAAACCTAACCTAACCAAGTTTCACAAAGAGACATTTTGCGATATAATGCGATACTATTAGAAGAGTTAGCGCCGCTCGGCAAACCTAACCTAACCAAATTTCACAAAGAGACATTTTGCGATATAATGCGATACCATTAGAAGAGTTAGCGCCGCTCGGCAAACCTAACCTAACCAAGTTTCACAAAGAGACATTTTGCGATATAATGCGATACTATTAGAAGAGTTAGCGCCGCTCGGCAAACCTAACCTAACCAAATTTCACAAAGAGACATTTTGCGATATAATGCGATACCATTAGAAGAGTTAGCGCCGCTCGGTGAACCTAACCTAACCAAGTTTCATAAAGAGACATTTTGCGATATAATGCGATACCATTAGAAGAGTTAGCGCCGCTCGGCAAACCTAACCTAACCAAGTTTCACAAAGAGACATTTTGCGATATAATGCGATACTATTAGAAGAGTTAGCGCCGCTCGGCAAACCTAACCTAACCAAATTTCACAAAGAGACATTTTGCGATATAATGCGATACCATTAGAAGAGTTAGCGCCGCTCGGTGAACCTAACCTAACCAAGTTTCATAAAGAGACATTTTGCGATATAATGCGATACCATTAGAAGAGTTAGCGCCGCTCGGCAAACCTAACCTAACCAAGTTTCACAAAGAGACATTTTGCGATATAATGCGATACTATTAGAAGAGTTAGCGCCGCTCGGCAAACCTAACCTAACCAAATTTCACAAAGAGACATTTTGCGATATAATGCGACACCATTAGAAGAGTTAGCGCCGCTCGGCAAACCTAACCTGACCAAATTTCACAAAGAGACATTTTGCGATATAATGCGATACCATTAGAAGAGTTAGCGCCGCTCGGCAAACCTAACCTAACCAAGTTTCACAAAGAGACATTTTGCGATATAATGCGATACTATTAGAAGAGTTAGCGCCGCTCGGCAAACCTAACCTAACCAAATTTCACAAAGAGACATTTTGCGATATAATGCGATACTGTTAGAAGAGTTAGCGCCGCTCGGTAAACCTAACCTAACCAAGTTTCACAAAGAGACATTTTGCGATATAATGCGATACTATTAGAAGAGTTAGCGCCGCTCGGCAAACCTAACCCAACCAAGTTTCACAAAGAGACATTTTGCGATATAATGCGATACTATTAGAAGAGTTAGCGCCGCTCGGCAAACCTAACCTAACCAAATTTCACAAAGAGACATTTTGCGATATAATGCGATACCATTAGAAGAGTTAGCGCCGCTCGGTAAACCTAACCTGACCAAGTTTCATAAAGAGACATTTTGCGATATAATGCGACACCATTAGAAGAGTTAGCGCCGCTCGGCAAACCTAACCTAACCAAATTTCACAAAGAGACATTTTGCGATATAATGCGACACCATTAGAAGAGTTAGCGCCGCTCGGCAAACCTAACCTAACCAAATTTCACAAAGAGACATTTTGCGATATAATGCGACACCATTAGAAGAGTTAGCGCCGCTCGGCAAACCTAACCTAACCAAATTTCACAAAGAGACATTTTGCGATATAATGCGACACCATTAGAAGAGTTAGCGCCGCTCGGCAAACCTAACCTAACCAAGTTTCACAAAGAGACATTTTGCGATATAATGCGATACTGTTAGAAGAGTTAGCGCCGCTCGGTAAACCTAACCTAACCAAATTTCACAAAGAGACATTTTGCGATAGAATGCGACACCATTAGAAGAGTTAGCGCCGCTCGGCAAACCTAACCTAACCAAATTTCACAAAGAGACATTTTGCGATATAATGCGATACCATTAGAAGAGTTAGCGCCGCTCGGCAAACCTAACCTAACCAAGTTTCACAAAGAGACATTTTGCGATATAATGCGATACTGTTAGAAGAGTTAGCGCCGCTCGGCAAACCTAACCTAACCAAATTTCACAAAGAGACATTTTGCGATAGAATGCGACACCATTAGAAGAGTTAGCGCCGCTCGGCAAACCTAACCTAACCAAATTTCACAAAGAGACATTTTGCGATAGAATGCGACACCATTAGAAGAGTTAGCGCCGCTCGGCAAACCTAACCTAACCAAATTTCACAAAGAGACATTTTGCGATAGAATGCGACACCATTAGAAGAGTTAGCGCCGCTCGGCAAACCTAACCTAACCAAATTTCACAAAGAGACATTTTGCGATATAATGCGATACCATTAGAAGAGTTAGCGCCGCTCGGCAAACCTAACCTAACCAAGTTTCACAAAGAGACATTTTGCGATATAATGCGATACTATTAGAAGAGTTAGCGCCGCTCGGCAAACCTAACCTAACCAAATTTCACAAAGAGACATTTTGCGATATAATGCGATACCATTAGAAGAGTTAGCGCCGCTCGGTAAACCTAACCTGACCAAGTTTCATAAAGAGACATTTTGCGATATAATGCGACACCATTAGAAGAGTTAGCGCCGCTCGGCAAACCTAACCTAACCAAATTTCACAAAGAGACATTTTGCGATATAATGCGACACCATTAGAAGAGTTAGCGCCGCTCGGCAAACCTAACCTAACCAAATTTCACAAAGAGACATTTTGCGATAGAATGCGACACCATTAGAAGAGTTAGCGCCGCTCGGCAAACCTAACCTAACCAAATTTCACAAAGAGACATTTTGCGATATAATGCGATACCATTAGAAGAGTTAGCGCCGCTCGGCAAACCTAACCTAACCAAGTTTCACAAAGAGACATTTTGCGATATAATGCGATACTGTTAGAAGAGTTAGCGCCGCTCGGTAAACCTAACCTGACCAAGTTTCATAAAGAGACATTTTGCGATATAATGCGACACCATTAGAAGAGTTAGCGCCGCTCGGCAAACCTAACCTAACCAAATTTCACAAAGAGACATTTTGCGATATAATGCGATACCATTAGAAGAGTTAGCGCCGCTCGGTAAACCTAACCTGACCAAGTTTCATAAAGAGACATTTTGCGATATAATGCGATACCATTAGAAGAATTAGCGCCGCTCGGTAAACCTAACCTGACCAAGTTTCATAAAGAGACATTTTGCGATATAATGCGACACCATTAGAAGAGTTAGCGCCGCTCGGCAAACCTAACCTAACCAAATTTCACAAAGAGACATTTTGCGATATAATGCGATACCATTAGAAGAGTTAGCGCCGCTCGGCAAACCTAACCTAACCAAGTTTCATAAAGAGACATTTTGCGATATAATGCGACATCATCAAATAAGTTTGGAATCCAACTGAGGCAAAATCCAAACATTTTGAGCAAGTCCAGCCCCTATTTGATATTTCAGTTTGTTAAGTTAGTTGGTGTCCCATTCTATCGCAAAATATTTCGTTTCGTTTAACTTTCGTTTGAGATAAATCGCAATCGCAAAGTATGTGTTGAATTTTTGAAATTTGTGGACTAAATTTATGTTGAAAAGTTATTAGAATTTCATAAAATCTAACTAGGATTTTGGTATTATCGAAACAAACACGTTTCGAAGACTAAATTATCATCTTCACAGTTAATAGCTTAATTTTCTGAAACTATGACTTTTATAAAATAATATCAAGTCTTTAACTCAGAAAATATTAGTAATATCAATTATTGTAGGTGTTTCCATGTAAAATACTTTATTTTTAAGTAGGTACGTCATGATTCGTTTTTAATGGTTAAATTTTATTCAAACGATAAACTCGATTCCAACAAAATCTCAAATAAACAAAATGGCGGGTACGTTGGATTTTATTCGTATATTTCTGAGCTACTGATTTCTGTTATAGCCTCAAATACACTCTTCGGAGCACGAACGACAAACACCATTTAATGGGGCATTGAAGGAAATCGGGTGATATTGACAATTGTTTTATGGATTCGATGTTAGTAAGAACGAACATACTTTGATGAAATTCATTGTGGATTTCGAGTTTTATGTTTCTCGAAAAACAAACATACCAATAAATTTATTAATCGACTTTAATATACGAATGAGTTTAAAAAGTCGACGATCTATTCATCAGAAACGTATTTCTTATTTGTGTCTTTCAAAAATTGCCCTCGTATATGCTAGAATAGTTTTCGGAATAGAAACTAAATTTTAACTTCTTTTTAGTTCGAATTGTATCCAAAATAAAAAGTTATATAACGTATTTTCTCAATTCTGTATATGGTTATCGTTTTTCTGTTTTCTTCCTTCCGTCACAGGAAATATCCCGCGTGTTCTCTTTAAAAAACATCACCCGGTAATAGAAAATATATTTATTTCTCGATAATTCCAAAGAAAATCCTTTGAATATACGTTGAACATGTTTTTAAAAAAAATTTTAGGTCAACATAAATCCCCGAAAAGCTTTTAAACCCTTTTTATATACTAAAGATGTCTCATCCGATGTCCTCGTCTTCTAACACATTCACAAACAGAACTGTCTCGTTAATTCACCTCACAGACCGTTTCTCGAGTCATTTCTAAATTATGACTCAAAAAACCGTCTGTTTGCCTCAAAAATTCATACGAATTATCTTATAAAAGTCCAACATTTCCATTACTCATTTTCACCCAATTTCTAATACTGACACCTTTTATACAGAGACGTACTTCAACCCTAAAAGCAAATAGAAATACTTACAATTTACTGTCCTTTAAATTTCTCGACTTTGCTTTTAGTGAATCTTTTCATTACTATATGTTTGGAACTGATTTAGATCATTGGTTCCCAAATTGTTTTGTTTCATAGACTACCGTGCTTCGGTATTTAGTTTATTTGCACGTCTGAAGCGGAAGGGACGGCGGCCAGCACGGCAACGTCGAAAATGAATATGGTACGAAGGACGTTTTTTTCAGCCTCCGATCGCTCCGTGCAGAGCTACACGGGCAGAAGAAAGCCTCAGGTCACTGCAAAGCTCTCGTACTACACTTTTCGCCATTGTTGACATTCAGGCGTCAGTCGGCGTTGTGCTACAGCCACCTAAATCGTATTTAACGATTCTCCCTCCAAGTGTGATTCGTTTTCTACGGGCTGGAGGCTATAGTGGGGCAGAAATCCGTCGGAGAATGAATCGTGTGTATGGGAAAAACTTTATCAGTGATGGTGGGGTATAATGAAGGGGGCCAATGACGCAAATCTGTCGTTTTAGATGATCTGGTTCAACGAGTTGACAGAATGGTTATAGAAAACCGCAGATCACCATATTTTTCTACGGAATTTCCAGAAGTTTCAAGGTCTGTTCATTGGCGGCAACTTTCTTTGAATAGGGTATTGAAAAGCTTGTCCACAGATATGACAAATGCCTCAATCTCTTCCGTGATTACGTCGAAAAGTGTACCAATCTTTTAGTACTGAAATTATTGTTTCATATGAACTTGTTTTTTATTTGTAGCCTATCGGAGGTTGAAAAAAAAACGTATATGCATAATATGACAGGAAAGTTTCTGGTCAACCTGTATATAATAATAATTATTGGAATAAGTAGATAATTGATATAATGATATGACATATGAAACTAGTAAATTGAAATGAGGGTGTAATTTTATAAATACATAATATTAACAGTATTTTTTTGCAATTTTAGTTTTCTAGAAAATATCCCAAATACATCAACTCTATTTTTATCTTTCTTTGTTTATGGAATATGGCAATTATCATATAGTTTTTTACTATCTGTGTCTTATTAAGAAGCAGACCTTTAAAACGAAATAAATCTGTTTCTTCTTCTGCTAAAGTCACCGAAAAATTCAAAATCTAATTCGTGTGTTCTCAGTCTAAGTAAAATATTTTTTTTCATAGATAAAAGACAGTATTTACTTAAACTCTAACTATAGAAAGTTTCCAAAATAGGCTTTTCAATATAAATATTTCTTTGCAGATTTACGATATAATTTTTTTCAACAAAACACGTGGTTTTAACAGTCGCTAAGCTTCTTTGTGAACCCCCATTTTTTGTCACGTCCAACGTAGACCTCCGTCGAGTCTTCTCTCCACCTGGACCACTTTGGACGAAGTCGGGTTTCCAATATTTAAACTTATACAACAAATTTTTTTCATATTATTTATATAAAAACATTTTTTTGTGTATAAAAACGGGTAGATCCGATCCTGTTTCCAATAAAAAAGGTCCTCCCCAACTTCTTTATACATTTGTCTCTGTTCTCGAAACTTACGCAGGTTAACAGACTTTTTATTCGGGTCTTCCGATTAGCTTGTGTAACTACGAGTTTTAATTGAAGAATAACTAAATTTTTACCAAAAGTTTCTAACCTAAGAATCTGTCTAAGTATATTTTCTTGTCCTGTAAACATTCGCGCCAAAAAAAGTCTACCTCATCATTGCTTTTGAATCGCGGTCCGCTAAACTGCCTCTTTAAATGGAGAATATGTATAAATAATAGTCGCATGGTGATAAATCGGGACTATAAAGAGGTGTTTCAGTATTTTCCCAACTCAATTCGATTAACGTTTCCATCGCAAACAATCGGTAATATTTGTTCTGGGACTATGGCATCACTTCTCGGACTTTTCGTAACACTATTCATACATTTGAGTCTTGGAGAGGCACCCAAAAAACGAATAATGATGCGTTCCGCAATAGAAACTGGTGAATTCTTTTCGACCATGGTTATAAATATATACTAAAAAGCTTAACATTTGAACCACCCTCATATATTATGCAAAATAATTTCATCGTTCGTCGTTTTAGATTTTGAAAATTTTCTTTCACAGTATTGCCCTGAACTCAAACTGAAGTTTTCTCGAGTTAAAATATTCTCAGAAAAATGATATTTGATGTTTGGTAAAAACATTGGGAATGATCGATGCATTACCATCTTCCTCTACGTGTATTTCCCTAGGGAAAGGGATAGAAACCTTATGTGGGATGGTATTTATCTTGGGCCGTGAGGTGGGAAATATCCCATATGTTGCAGATAAGTTATTAACCGCGTTTAGACACTGGAGGGATTTGCAAATTGATATATAGAAAATATAAATTTAACTGATTAGATTTTTTAGTATTAGCGATTTCGAAACTTTTATCTGTTTACAAGAAAAGCTGCATTTTAAAAAAAATACAACAACAACTCAAGATGAGTCTTACAAACGACTTGTAGTTGTAAAACTTTCTGTCGCCTTTTAGGGCGTTTTGATAAATGACTTTTACTGGAAAACTTTAATAGTACTAGACGAGGTGTAGCAGTTGCTACGAAAATAAAAATGGTCGAGACCCGATAAAAATTAATAACTTCGTCGAATTTTTTGACGACAACGTGTGACGCGGTTGTTGCTTTGTCGTGACTGGAATTTTCCAATAACGGCAAGTCGAGTTTTTAGACCGTTCGCCTACATTTTCATTTCAAATTATTGAGTATACGCTTTGTTCGGTTCTACGTTACTCGGTCATGTCGGAATTTATTTGAAAAACATGCGCAAATCGGAGGAAAATTGAATGTCGCGATGTATTTAGGTTACTGGATCACATATGTCATATCGTACTGTTATTGGTTATCTTTGTGTAGATGATTTTTCTTTTTCTTGAACAAACAAACTTAGTACGGTCATTTTTTAATAATATTATAGAATACACCAAAAAAAATTATAAAAAGAAGCGTCAAGTTCCTCAATATAACCATCACCTCTTCATTATTGGGAAATATTTAACAATCTAGTCTGGGAACAGAAAATAGTCCAAGGGGACTGAATCTGGCTAATAGGTTGTATGAGGTTTTTGGTTAATTTCTTCACTTAAACGTTGCAATTCTTCGCATAATACTCGATAGTTGATAGTTTTTCCTTTTTCAAGATACTCAATGAAAATTATCCCATGCGCATCCCAAAAAAACCGACGCCATGACCTTCCCTGCCGATGGAACGATCTTTGGATCTGGTTCTTCCTTTTCAGTCCATCGTTTTGATTGTTCTTTAGTATCTAGTGTAAAGTTTCATCTATGGTTATGAAAGGCTGCAAAGTTTCGGCTTTATTTCAGTGAAACTTAACCAAATACTCGATGGAATCTTCTTCACGACGCTGTTTTTGTTCCTGATGATCATATCCGGAACCCATCTTGCGGACAGCTTTTTTCTTCACTGAAAACCTTCACTATTGATGGCTGCCAAACAACTACTAAACAACGTGGCATCTTTTAATACAGTGGTATTTCAACTGTCTACTAAAAGAAATGTTTGCTTCATTATTTTAATACTCTTTTCGTCATGAAAAAGCCTATAATCCTTTACATAAATTTTATTATTTCTTTAAATCTCTAAAAATCTAAGTTTTTCAATGTAAACTCTGAATTGAGTATTCAAATAATATTACACGTCGTCGCGTCATCAATTGAATATCACCAAACCAAAAGACATAATTTCGCGAAAGGAATTTCTTGCACATTTCCTCTTACATCTGACTCGATGCTCTTTTAAGGTCTCGTTGGAGTTTCGCTTTGTCCCTTTCAACCTTTTAAGCTCCTTTCACCGAATATTCCATTTCAAAAAGGTCTTTCGCTAGTTATTTTCAATATAAGCAAGTTTCTCGTCTGTGAGATATTATACCTGAAACTCAGGGTTATTTCCCTATTTCTCCCGGTGTGTTTTCGTTGAGAAAACAATTTTACGGTAGCTAAAGTTTACTAATATACACTGAGAAAAAAAATATACACTTGTTATTCATAAAAATAATATACATACAATCACAATTTTTAATATGCACTACAAATATCATTTGTCGTACGAAAAAATGACAATATTCCAATTTTCTAATAAAGTTGACTTATTTTATTATTAGAAAGTGATAATAGTTCGTATATGACCAACTTTCCTTTACAAATATTCTTAAAGACCAATTGTATCAAAAAATTTTATTTTTTACTTCTCAATACTGTGTGGTTCAATTTATTTTTAACATTCGATTTTAATGCAGTCTTGAACATGTCGCAGCTATCAAATTCTCGATCCTATGTTTCTTTTAGGTTTTTTATTTAGTTTCCCGAAATCTCTGTGAGTTTATTTTGACCCATCGATCTTCTTTCTGACACTATTATGAATATACGATCCTATTAGAGTCTCTAAACCTGTCGCAGGTATCAAATTCTGGATCCTATGTTTCTTTTAGGTTTTTTTTTAGTTTCCAGAAATCTCTGTGAGTTTATTTTTGCTCAGCGGTCTTCTTTCTGGCACTATTATGAATATACGATCCTATAAGAGTCTCTAAATTTGTCGCAGCTATCAAATTCTCGATCCTATGTTTCTTTTAGGTTTTTTATTTAGTTTCCCGAAGTCTCTTTGAGTTTATTTTTGCCCATCGGTCTTCTTTGTGGTACTATTATGAATATACGATCCTATAAGAGTCTCTAAACCTGTCGCAGCTATCAAATTCTCGATCCTATGTTTCTTTTAGGTTTTTTATTTAGTTTCCCGAAATCTCTGTGAGTTTATTTTGACCCATCGATCTTCTTTCTGACACTATTATGAATATACGATCCTATTAGAGTCTCTAAACCTGTCGCAGGTATCAAATTCTGGATCCTATGTTTCTTTTAGGTTTTTTTTTTAGTTTCCAGAAATCTCTGTGAGTTTATTTTTGCTCAGCGGTCTTCTTTCTGGCACTATTATGAATATACGATCCTATAAGAGTCTCTAAATTTGTCGCAGCTATCAAATTCTCGATCCTATGTATCTTTTAGGTTTTTTATTTAGTTTCCCGAAGTCTCTTTGAGTTTATTTTTACCCATCGGTCTTCTTTGTGGTACTATTATGGACATACGATCCTATTAGAGTCTCTAAACCTGTCGCAGGTATCAAATTCTGGATCCTATGTTTCTTTTAGGTTTTTTTTTAGTTTCCAGAAATCTCTGTGAGTTTATTTTTGCTCAGCGGTCTTCTTTCTGACACTATTATGGACATACGTTTAGAGTCTCTAAACATGTCGCAGCTATCAAATTCTCGATCCTATGTTTCTTTTAGGTTTTTTATTTAGTTTCCCGAAATCTCTGTGAGTTTATTTTTGCTCAGCGGTCTTCTTTCTGGCACTATTATGGACATACGTTTAGAGTCTCTAAACATGTCGCAGCTATCAAATTCTCGATCCTATGTTTCTTTTAGGTTTTTTATTTAGTTTCCCGAAATCTCTGTGAGTTTATTTTTACCCATCGGTCTTCTTTCTGGCACTATTATGGATATACGATCCTATTAGAGTCTCTAAACCTGTCGCAGCTATCAAATTCTCGATCCTATGTTTCTTTTAGGTTTTTTATTTAGTTTCCCGAAATCTCTGTGAGTTTATTTTTACCCATCGGTCTTCTTTGTGGTACTATTATGGATATACGATCCTATTAGAGTCTCTAAACATGTCGCAGCTATCAAATTCTCGATCCTATGTTTCTTTTAGGTTTTTTATTTAGTTTCCCGAAATCTCTGTGAGTTTATTTTCACCCATCGGTCTTCTTTCTGGCACTATTATGAATATACGATCCTATTAGAGTCTCTAAACATGTCGCAGGTATCAAATTCTGGATCCTATGTTTCTTTTAGGTTTTTTATTTAGTTTGCCGAAATCTCTGTGAGTTTATTTTGACCCATCGATCTTCTTTCTGGCACTATTATGAATATACGATCCTATTAGAGTCTCTAAACCTGTCGCAGGTATCAAATTCTGGATCCTATGTTTCTTTTAGGTTTTTTATTTAGTTTCCCGAAGTCTCTGTGAGTTTATTTTGACCCATCGATCTTCTTTCTGGCACTATTATGAATATACGATCCTATTAGAGTCTCTAAACCTGTCGCAGGTATCAAATTCTGGATCCTATGTTTCTTTTAGGTTTTTTATTTAGTTTCCCGAAGTCTCTGTGAGTTTATTTTGACCCATCGATCTTCTTTCTGACACTATTATGAATATACGATCCTATTAGAGTCTCTAAACCTGTCGCAGGTATCAAATTCTGGATCCTATGTTTCTTTTAGGTTTTTTATTTAGTTTCCCGAAGTCTCTGTGAGTTTATTTTGACCCATCGATCTTCTTTCTGACACTATTATGAATATACGATCCTATTAGAGTCTCTAAACCTGTCGCAGGTATCAAATTCTCGATCCTATGTTTCTTTTAGGTTTTTTATTTAGTTTCCCGAAATCTCTGTGAGTTTATTTTGACCCATCGATCTTCTTTCTGACACTATTATGAATATACGATCCTATTAGAGTCTCTAAACCTGTCGCAGGTATCAAATTCTCGATCCTATGTTTCTTTTAGGTTTTTTATTTAGTTTCCCGAAATCTCTGTGAGTTTATTTTGACCCATCGATCTTCTTTCTGGCACTATTATGAATATACGATCCTATTAGAGTCTCTAAACCTGTCGCAGGTATCAAATTCTGGATCCTATGTTTCTTTTAGGTTTTTTATTTAGTTTCCCGAAATCTCTGTGAGTTTATTTTGACCCATCGATCTTCTTTCTGGCACTATTATGAATATACGATCCTATTAGAGTCTCTAAACATGTCGCAGCTATCAAATTCTCGATCCTATGTTTCTTTTAGGTTTTTTATTTAGTTTCCCGAAATCTCTGTGAGTTTATTTTCACCCATCGATCTTCTTTCTGACACTATTATGAATATACGATCCTATTAGAGTCTCTAAACCTGTCGCAGGTATCAAATTCTCGATCCTATGTTTCTTTTAGGTTTTTTATTTAGTTTCCCGAAATCTCTGTGAGTTTATTTTGACCCATCGATCTTCTTTCTGGCACTATTATGAATATACGATCCTATTAGAGTCTCTAAACATGTCGCAGCTATCAAAATCTCGATCCTATGTTTCTTTTAGGTTTTTTTTTAGTTTCCAGAAATCTCTGTGAGTTTATTTTTGCTCAGCGGTTTTCTTTCTGGCACTATTATGGACATACGTTTAGAGTCTCTAAACATGTTGCAGCTATCAAATTCTCGATCCTATGTTTCTTTTAGGTTTTTTATTTAGTTTCCCGAAATCTCTGTGAGTTTATTTTTGCCCATCGATCTTCTTTCTGGCACTATTATGAATATACGATCCTATAAGAGTCTCTAAATTTGTCGCAGCTATCAAATTCTCGATCCTATGTTTCTTTTAGGTTTTTTATTTAGTTTCCCGAAGTCTCTTTGAGTTTATTTTTGCCCATCGGTCTTCTTTGTGGTACTATTATGGACATACGATCCTATTAGAGTCTCTAAACCTGTCGCAGCTATCAAATTCTCGATCCTATGTTTCTTTTAGGTTTTTTATTTAGTTTCCCGAAATCTCTGTGAGTTTATTTTTACCCATCGGTCTTCTTTGTGGTACTATTATGGACATACGATCCTATTAGAGTCTCTAAACCTGTCGCAGGTATCAAATTCTCGATCCTATGTTTCTTTTAGGTTTTTTATTTAGTTTCCCGAAATTTCTGTGAGTTTATTTTTACCCATCGGTCTTCTTTCTGGCACTATTATGGATATACGATCCTATTAGAGTCTCTAAACATGTCGCAGCTATCAAATTCTCGATCCTATGTTTCTTTTAGGTTTTTTATTTAGTTTCCCGAAGTCTCTTTGAGTTTATTTTTGCCCATCGGTCTTCTTTGTGGTACTATTATGGACATACGATCCTATTAGAGTCTCTAAACCTGTCGCAGCTATCAAATTCTCGATCCTATGTTTCTTTTAGGTTTTTTATTTAGTTTCCCGAAATCTCTGTGAGTTTATTTTTACCCATCGGTCTTCTTTGTGGTACTATTATGGACATACGATCCTATTAGAGTCTCTAAACCTGTCGCAGGTATCAAATTCTCGATCCTATGTTTCTTTTAGGTTTTTTATTTAGTTTCCCGAAATCTCTGTGAGTTTATTTTTACCCATCGGTCTTCTTTCTGGCACTATTATGGATATACGATCCTATTAGAGTCTCTAAATTTGTCGCAGCTATCAAATTCTCGATCCTATGTTTCTTTTAGGTTTTTTATTTAGTTTCCCGAAGTCTCTTTGA
Organism: Diorhabda carinulata; assembly: GCF_026250575.1. Lineage (NCBI taxonomy): Eukaryota > Metazoa > Arthropoda > Insecta > Coleoptera > Chrysomelidae > Diorhabda > Diorhabda carinulata. Next base: position 3,439,221 of record NC_079469.1, read on the forward strand.
GTTTATTTTTGCCCATCGGTCTTCTTTGTGGTACTATTATGGACATACGATCCTATTAGAGTCTCTAAACCTGTCGCAGCTATCAAATTCTCGATCCTATGTTTCTTTTAGGTTTTTTATTTAGTTTCCCGAAATCTCTGTGAGTTTATTTTTACCCATCGGTCTTCTTTCTGGCACTATTATGGATATACGATCCTATTAGAGTCTCTAAATTTGTCGCAGCTATCAAATTCTCGATCCTATGTTTCTTTTAGGTTTTTTATTTAGTTTCCCGAAGTCTCTTTGAGTTTATTTTTGCCCATCGGTCTTCTTTGTGGTACTATTATGGACATACGATCCTATTAGAGTCTCTAAACCTGTCGCAGCTATCAAATTCTCGATCCTATGTTTCTTTTAGGTTTTTTATTTAGTTTCCCGAAATCTCTGTGAGTTTATTTTTACCCATCGGTCTTCTTTCTGGCACTATTATGGATATACGATCCTATTAGAGTCTCTAAACCTGTCGCAGGTATCAAATTCTCGATCCTATGTTTCTTTTAGGTTTTTTATTTAGTTTCCCGAAGTCTCTTTGAGTTTATTTTTGCCCATCGGTCTTCTTTGTGGTACTATTATGGACATACGATCCTATTAGAGTCTCTAAACCTGTCGCAGGTATCAAATTCTCGATCCTATGTTTCTTTTAGGTTTTTTATTTAGTTTCCCGAAATCTCTGTGAGTTTATTTTTACCCATCGGTCTTCTTTCTGACACTATTATGGATATACGATCCTATTAGAGTCTCTAAATTTGTCGCAGCTATCAAATTCTCGATCCTATGTTTCTTTTAGGTTTTTTATTTAGTTTTCCGAAGTCTCTTTGAGTTTATTTTTGCCCATCGGTCTTCTTTGTGGTACTATTATGGACATACGATCCTATTAGAGTCTCTAAACCTGTCGCAGCTATCAAATTCTCGATCCTATGTTTCTTTTAGGTTTTTTATTTAGTTTCCCGAAATCTCTGTGAGTTTATTTTCACCCATCGGTCTTCTTTCTGGCACTATTATGAATATACGATCCTATTAGAGTCTCTAAACATGTCGCAGGTATCAAATTCTCGATCCTATGGTTCTTTTAGGTTTTTTATTTAGTTTCCCGAAATCTCTGTGAGTTTATTTTGACCCATCGGTCTTCTTTCTGGCACTATTATGAATATACGATCCTATTAGAGTCTCTAAACATGTCGCAGGTATCAAATTCTCGATCCTATGTTTCTTTTAGGTTTTTTATTTAGTTTCCCGAAATCTCTGTGAGTTTATTTTTGCCCATCGATCTTCTTTCTGGCACTATTATGAATATACGATCCTATTAGAGTCTCTAAATTTGTCGCAGCTATCAAATTCTCGATCCTATGTTTCTTTTAGGTTTTTTATTTAGTTTCCCGAAATCTCTGTGAGTTTATTTTTACCCATCGGTCTTCTTTGTGGTACTATTATGGACATACGATCCTATTAGAGTCTCTAAACCTGTCGCAGCTGTTTGATTATCCGTCGTATGTATATTCTAGTTTGTTTATGTGGTTCCTCTAGTTCTATATTAATTTTTTTCTGTCATGTAGTATTTTTTCAATCTGTCTAACATCTCCTCATCTGTTTTTTTTCAATATCTTTAGCTCCCACGCTATATATTTCTCTTTTGGTTTCCCGTACTATGGCTAGACTATTTTTCAGCTCTAATTCTTCTTCTATTACTACTTTTAGATAAACAAAATTGGAAAACTTCTCAAACATATTGTTTGTTCATTTCTTGTTGACGTGATGGATAAATCTTTGCCGTCTTATGTATATTCCTGGTAACTTTTTAATTTGTATTCTCTGGATTTATCCTTGTTTCTAACTATCCCTTCTTTCAACTATTTTTATATATCTTTTGCAACTTTCTAATAAAATTTTGAGCGCTCTAGAGAGGATAGAAATGATTTTTATGCATCGTGTTTTGAGGTAAAATTTGACTGGTAAAACAGAAAAATTATTGTAATCTAAAAATGTGTGGAAATAGATCGGGCTTACAAGAAAAAAAATCACATTCTATGATAACACAGCTGAAAAAACCATTGCGAAAATCGGAACTAATATCAACTATCGTCAAATTTGATTTACTTTAATTCTTATTGTTCTTTGCGAACGACTAAACTTATTTAACAACTATGAATATTGATGAAAAAAGGATTAATTGAAATAAATACCAGGATGATGAACCTCAGAGTAAAATGGCATTTGTTTCGTCTAGCAGGATAATGATGATGATAATTTTAATGGAAAAGAACTCAAGAAACAATTTTATTAAGTGTAGGTAATGAATCGTGAGTAAATACAGACATTTACAAAAGGTAAACAATTATTTATTTACATCGGTCAATATACCTGCTTTTCCAGCCTTAGGGCTACATGTTTCCATACGAATGTAGCTAGTACGAGTTTCTAGAAAGAAAGAAGAAGAAAAAATAAGAATTTATCCAATAGGAAATGCAATTTACCAGCGAACCGGCTGCTCTCGGCACTTTCCGATGAACAAAAAAATGTACATCCGAGATACATCAATGAGGCGACGCTGCGACAACTAACCGCATCGGAAAATATTGGAAATAGGATGCATTTCTGGATGACGACTACCGAAAAAAAAATTTTTTTCGATAGAAAATTCTATTTATAAAACATTTTCTTACTTATATCAACAAATTATACAATGGAAATCATCTCTATTACTAACATGTTAATATGTATTACGCAGAACAATCCAGAAAACGATATTAAGAGAAATTTAATATAATAATCATCACGGTATACAGGGTGTCCCACGACGAGTTAAAACTATCTGTATATATGGCAAAGTAAAATCATGAAAATTTCTACGTTTGGGTTTTCGGATACGATCTTTTTAACTAGAATATTTTCAAAGGCTCTATTAGAAGTCTAAAAACTGTTTTCGAAAAATGTATACTTTTTGAGTTATTAATTTTTTTGTAAAAAAATTTGACAGTTGCAGACTCTTATAAATAATTTTTTTACGAGGATACCCTTAAGGATATGAAAATGGTTTCTGTTCAGTTGTTTTTAGCAAGGTCAGAGCTATTTGAATCTATGTTGAAAAATTTTTCATTTCATACAGGGTGTGTATAAAAAGTGTTCAAATTTTAACTTCATAAATATCAAATTTCTTTATTTTTTTTTTTTAATAGAACCACCCGGTTTTATCTATTTTAATGCATTCAGAGGTATAAAATAAGGCACATTCATGTATTATTTTTTACCCCTAAGTGCATTAAAATAGAAAAAACCGAGTGGTTCTATTAAATTTGATATTTATGAACTTTTTATACACACCTTGTAGAAAATAAAAACTTTTTCAACATAGATTCAAATACATCTGATCTTGTTAAAATCAACTGATCAGAAACCATTTTCATATATTTAAGGGCATCCTCGTAAAAAAATAATTTATAAGGGTACGTAACGGTAAAATTTTTTACAAAAAAATTATAACTCAAAAAGTATGCATTTTTCGAAAAAAGTTTTCAGACAAAAGTATACTAAAATTGTACACAGATTTCAAAAAAGTATTAATATACAGGGTTTTCTATTTAAAATAACAAATAACAAAGTTTCAGTCGACTTCTGGTATTTTGCCATATACAGATAGTTTTAACTCGTCGTGGGACACCCTATATAAACAGGACAGCGTTGTTTTAGTATTTTAGCATATTTTAGCAAAATGCGATGAAGTTCCCATCTCTTATTACACTTCTACTGTCAATAAATCTTTCTCAAACTTGAGTTCTAACAATTTTTATCAACTGATTAAGATACTCTGTCCTTTCCCGAAGTGTCAGTGATATTCTTCGAGGATTAATCCATTTTATTATCCTTCCGAAACGAAAAAAAAATCGCTACTTACCTAATTAGCGTTATAAATGTCCCTCATTCCGAGAATATTCTGGTGAGGAGTTTTGCGCTAGTCATTTCTTACCTCAAATTGACTTTTATTAACTATACGAAAGCAGTAAAAAGTCTCTTTTCAAATTACCCAATCTTTTTGCCGAGTCCTTTTTGATCTAAAATGGATATCCTTCTGAGAGACAAGTAGGAACATCCCAACGTCATTATTGAAGATGTATACCAGATGTTCGGTCCGAATTCCTCTTCAGAAAATCCGACCATTGATAATAAATGTTTGAAGTCTTTTATCGATTAGATTTTTGAAAATTAATAAGCTTTTTAATTAGGGAAATAGAGTTATTGTGTGTGTATAAAAGAAAAAACAACATAATGAATTAAAGATATTGATGATGAGTGGATTAAAGAATTAATAATAACAAGAATTTATAGGATTACTTCTGTACTAACAGCACGAACTGAAATTGCATCAAATCCCTTGGAAATGCAATAATTGCTGACATTTTAATTGAAATTCTGAAAAAATAAAAACTAACCACTCTCTATGTAGCTCGGCAGTTAATTTCAATTTAACAGCGTTGTGAAAATTCCAGCAAAAGTACAGTTTATGTTACATACTTTTCGCCGAATGTCGGCGACTGACATCATAAACAACAAAAAGAAAAAATGAGTTGCGAGACGACATATTTGAAAGAATGAAATTTTTATTTTATCAGTATGAAGATTATTGTCAAAATAAACTGAAAACATACATCAAATCTTTTTCTAAAACAAGAATAATAATTGGAAAAATAAAAACAAATGAGATACTTGAAAAAACTTTTTATAAATACAGTTTTCGTTGAAAACATATTAAAAACCTCCCTTGAAAAGGGGCAGGAAGTAAAAGAAAAGAGATTATATTTATTGGAGATATAGAAACGAAATAGAGTGTGAAAAACCGTTATGGAGAATAATTATAAAAGCGTGTGGAGACTGATGGAAAAAGAAAAATAAACCATGGACTTTGAAGACCTGCAGTACTATAAATGTATGTCTTTCTTAGAGAAAATATGATAAACTACAAAAAATGAGGATTCTAATGAACCTTTCCATTGGTTGAAATGGAAACTAACAATCCAGTTTATCATTAATTCCTTTATCTGCTACCAGTAATTCTAACCGTAAACTCCAAACACGTGCAGTATTCTGTTATCAGTAATAATAGTGATGGGATAGTGATGAATTAGTACCATATTTTGACGTTCAAATCGTCAAATTAAACTTTGATAAATATTAATAAAAATTTAACCTGCGAAGCACATGAAGAGGCTGATACGAAACTAATTTTCCGTGTTTCTAAAATCGTACAAGATGTACAATATTTTAATTAGGTGCTCGGACTCAGACATTCACATTAATTTTTTAGGAAACATGGAAAATTTATCAAGTTCATCGACAATATGGATAGAAGTTGGAACTGGAATCATCTAAGGATGATCAATGTCAGTAAAATGTATGAAAAATTGGGAAATTCTGTTTGAAATGCCCTTCCAGGACTGCAGGCTTTGACCGGATGTGATTTTAACCCGGCTTTTTACAAGAAAGGTAAAAAAAAGCCTCTGCAGTTAATAAAGAAAGCGAACATTTTCAAAAAACATTCGCTGATCTTGGACTTGCAAATGAAAGAATGTAGATGGGTCGAGTATGCCACCATACCAACCAGAATTGATGCAGCAATTCTTAGGAACGAGCTTCATTGCAAATATTTGGCGTAATGCTCACCGTCAAATTCCAACGGAGCTACCTCCTACTGACTGGCTGGAAATAAGTTTTTTTAATGAATTTATTTATTTTTCCGATTGCCAGTTTGAAACATCTAAGCTTGACGAGTCAGTTCACGATAGTGAAATTGATGATATGGAAGATTCAGATGATGAATTATGAATGAATGAATTCTTCGTGAAATAAATAAATATATGACTTACAAATGTTTAATAAGTTCGTACTTAGGCACAACTGCGACACGGAAGTGCCTTAATAAAATAAATGTCGTACTTCAAATGATAAAAGACGATCTGCCGCGTGTAATATCTATAGAGAACGAAAAAATTAAATTTCTTATTAACAGACTAACGGGCGTTGTTCTACGGAATGGTTGACTGACCATTTTATTTGTTAATAATATAGTCAATAGTAGTTCAATTTAAGCCTTATAAACCTAGGACTTTGACTAACTATCATAATTTTGATTTACATAGAAGAAAAAAAAAGTTTCAGCCTTGAGAAATTGATTTTATTATGTCAGTGGTCGCAACCGCGCACCTGAAGCACCTGTTCTAATATCCGCTTGACTGACCGCCGTATTTTAATGTAGATTATGATTATAATCACCCGAGAAAAAAAAACCAGGCTCAATAAATTCAGAGACTTTTTTGGCTCTGCATCTTGGACTATAACCAATATCCACTTGTTTCAAACATCCTCCATTCCTAGCTCATTCGCTCCACCTTGTATAAGGCAAAAACAAGAGATCATTACATCTCTAAATATGTTCTATAAGAATCATTCTTGCTTACGTCTAGCTTCTATAATATGAAGAATATTCATGTCTGAATTGTTTTACTTGAAAATGAAGCTTCCACAGTAATTGAAAACATATTCAAAATGAGCTTATAAGACGTTCCATAGACGACCAATGGGTAAATCAAGCAACAATACTAAACAACATGAGTTTGAGCAATCTATTGACTTCAAAAACTTACCTCCTTTGAGCTAAACAAGTACATGTTGGGCTTACTTAACTTACCTATTAGCAGTTTATGATTAGTCCAAACGTCATCCAACGCCGTAACTACCAACTAGAAAATTCAAAATTTTAGATGTTTCAAAACACTTACCATGATATGAATTGAGTGTTCCATAAGTAGTAGCTTTGAAAGCATCATCATCGATAACCAAAAAATGTTGCTGTATTGTTTGCTAGTGGAGATTTACCGAATTTGAACAACAATTTCTGAACTCGCCGCTACCAAATCGTTCAACATCGTGTGTACGAGATATTCTTAACAAAGGGCTCTGTTATCGACGCGCCGCGTTCTAGACTACCGGTATCTGTAACAATTAACGAAAATATGGTGGCAGTCGAAACAATCTGCAGTGGGGCTATATATCTAATATCTGATGCTGAAACGCATCGAGTTTACCTTTCGCGTCTCCTCCACGTATTTCATGAGCTCTCATAATATAAAGTTCTTAGCGTTAGACATTCTTGAGGAGGTTCCTAATTCATAGGGTAATAAGATGGGCTACAAATGAAGCTCCACAAACAATAGAATCCTAACCATTAAAGAAGAATTAAACTTACATGGGGGGTGTGTGTAGGCTGGTATCCATGCGTACATTTTTGAGGATCAAAGTTATCTGGAAATGCTCGAAGATCGAAAGTTTACGTGGGTAAATGGACAACATCAAGAGAATCGAAAAATTGGAGTATCGAACCAGCATCTGTATTTAAAAGGGTTAAGAGGTAAGCAGATTTACGAAGATATGATTAATATCTTTGGTGATGAATGTCCTTCCTATGCGACCGTGAAAAATTAGACTGCAAGCTTCAAAAGAGGTAAATATTCCATTGAAGATGATGACCGATCTGTGTCAGTTCACGAAATTATCGATGCAGTTCATGACAGGATTTTATCAGACCGTCGAATTGGGCTAAAATGGATCCCCAAATGTTTGAGTGTTGACCAAAAGCGTGCAAGGGTAGAAGTTTCACGTTCGATCTGTGCTCGATTTGAAAAGGATGTAGACTTCTTAAACCGAATTGTTACTATGGATGAGACTTGGGTACATTTCTACGATCCAGAAACAAAGCAACAATTGATGGAATGACGATACTGTCGATGGTTCTTCAACACCTAAGAAGTTTCGTGTTCAAAAATCTGCTGGAAAAATTCTTGCTTCAGTTTTTTGGGATTGCCATAGAGTATTCATGATTGATTTTTTGGATAATGGTAGAACAATAACTGGAGATTACTATTCGATACTACTGACCACTCTACTGGAAAAAATTGAAGAGAAAAAATGCGGAAAGCTATCCAAAGGTGTTTTGTTTTTGCAGGACAACACCCCTGCACACAAATGTCATGCTGCCATGCAAAAAAATCGTGATTTAGGGTATGAATTACTAGAACACAGAAATTATCTAAGTAGAGGTCAAATAAGAAAAAAAAGTGTCACCTGGAAATGCAATAGAAGAAGAATTAGAAACTCTTCGCTGGCAGCTTTACATGCTTCGCAGGACCTGCATTTGATCAAGATGGGCATCAATTTGAACAATTAAAGTAACCCATCTTCGAATCCCTTTTTTTTTTCTCTTAATGCATATTTTTCGTCGACCTCCGTATATAAACGTTCCGCCTTTTTATTTGAATGACTTTTCTTTGTACTAGATTTTTGTTATTGAAATTTCAATACCTTTTATGTCCTCTGCGTGCTTTTATGACCGCAATCAACCGCCTTCCTTGCTCGGAATAACATCATTAATATCGTCCCAAATCTTTATTAGGGCACCTGCCAATTACAGCAGATTTTTCACAGCGGAGACTGAATAATACTTCGCGTTCACCATTATATATAACAAAAAAAGAAGTAAATGTGAAGGATATGTGAAAAATTATATATATATAAGTTCAGTTTATACCTTATTTTGTTACTTGAAATTATAGTTATATTAAGAGAATACAATTTTCCTTACAAACTATGGAAACTCTCGTAAATCATAAAACGAACCATTCGTTTGAGTACAAAGAGGATTGGAAGTTATTCGTACCCTTTTGTCCATTACATTTGACAGTTTTACAACCCCAAGCACGTTTTTCGATACATAACTTCCTGCAGACAAAATGTATCCTTGCACTATGTAAACAATAAAATTTATCCATTATTCATGTTTATTATATGGATTAGAGCGACGCTAGAGTGGGTGAGTTGTTATAAACTTCGTGCATATAGACTACGCTTTGTCTTTGGATTAACTAGATTGAATGTTGCAATAGAAATAAACTTTCGATACATAGGGAAATGAAACAGGTTTTTCCATACGATATAAACATCTTCAATAATAATATCAATCGTTCACAAACCACCAGAAAGTTTTTAATTTGAAGTAATAGTTAGTTTTAAAAGAATAGTAAATAAAAATATGAATAATTGAGTCATAAATAGAAGCCTGAAGTTAAATTATGAAATGGAAAGTTCAATAGGAATGTAGGCACAAGGCTCTGTGTCGTTCTACTGTTTTTATCCATCTCTTGAAATATCCTTTGATCTCAACAGCCCTTCTAGGACTCCCTCTCTCTAAACCTTCGAAAATCCTCCTTAGTGCCATTCCTTCTCATATGTTTTCTTCTGTTTTCTTCATGATCTAACAATCTATGTCATACACACCGTTGTTTGTCTAACTGTCTTGTAAATGCGTAATTTGACGACTCTTGAGTTATCCTTTGATCTCAACAGCCCTTCTAGGGCTCCCTCTCTCTAATCCTTCGAAAATCCTCCTTAGTGCCGTTCCTTCCCATATGTTTTCTACTGTTTTCTTCATGATCTAACAATCTACGTCATACAAACCGTTGTTTGTCTAACTGTCTTGTAAATGCGTAATTTGACGACTCTTGAGTTATCCTTTGATCTCAACAGCCCTTCTAGGACTCCCTCTCTCTAATCCTTCGAAAATCCTCCTTAGTTCCGTTCCTTCCCATATGTTTTCTTCTGTTTTCTTCATGATCTAACAATCTATGTCATACAGACCGTTGTTTGTCTAACTGTCTTGTAAATGCGTAATTTGACGACTCTTGAGTTATACTTTGATTTCAACAGCCCTTCTAGGACTCCCTCTCTCTAATCCTTCTTAGTGCCGTTCCTTCCCATATGTTTTCTTCTGTTTTCTTCATGATCTAACAATCTATGTCATACAGACCGTTGTTTGTCTAACTGTCTTGTAAATGCGTAATTTGACGACTCTTGAGATAACCTCTGATCTCAACAGCCCTTCTAGGACTCCCTCTCTCTAATCCTTCGAAAATCCTCCTTAGTGCCGTTCGTTCCCATATGTTTTCTTCTGTTTTCTTCATGATCTAACAATCTATGTCATACAGACCGTTGTTTGTCTAACTGTCTTGTAAATGCGTAATTTGACGACTCTTGACATATCCTTTGATCTAAACAGCCCTTCTAGGACTCCCTCTCTCTAATCCTTCGAAAATCCTCCTTAGTGCCGTTCGTTCCCATATGTTTTCTTCTGTTTTCTTCATGATCTAACAATCTATGTCATACAGACCGTTGTTTGTCTAACTGTCTTGTAAATGCGTAATTTGATGACTCTTGAGATAACCTCTGATCTCAACAGCCCTTCTAGGACTCCCTCTCTCTAATCCTTCGAAAATCCTCCTTAGTGCCGTTCGTTCCCATATGTTTTCTTCTGTTTTCTTCATGATCTAACAATCTATGTCATACAGACCGTTGTTTGTCTAACTGTCTTGTAAATGCGTAATTTGACGACTCTTGACATATCCTTTGATTTCAACAGCCCTTCTAAGACTCCCTCTCTCTAATCCTTCGAAAATCCTTCTTAGTGCCGTTCCTTCCCATATGTTTTCTTCTGTTTTCTTCATGATCTAACAATCTATGTCATACAGACCGTTGTTTGTCTAACTGTCTTGTAAATGCGTAATTTGACGACTCTTGACATATCCTTTGATCTAAACAGCCCTTCTAGGACTCCCTCTCTCTAATCCTTCGAAAATCCTCCTTAGTGCCGTTCGTTCCCATATGTTTTCTTCTGTTTTCTTCATGATCTAACAATCTATGTCATACAGACCGTTGTTTGTCTAACTGTCTTGTAAATGCGTAATTTGACGACTCTTGAGTTATCCTTTGATTTCAACAGCCCTTCTAAGACTCCCTCTCTCTAATCCTTCGAAAATCCTTCTTAGTGCCGTTCCTTCCCATATGTTTTCTACTGTTTTCTTCATGATCTAACAATCTATGTCATACAAACCGTTGTTTGTCTAACTGTCTTGTAAATGCGTAATTTGATGACTCTTGAGATAACCTCTGATCTCAACAGCCCTTCTAGGGCTCCCTCTCTCTAATCCTTCGAAAATCCTCCTTAGTGCCGTTCCTTCCCATATGTTTTCTACTGTTTTCTTCATGATCTAACAATCTATGTCATACAAACCGTTGTTTGTCTAACTGTCTTGTAAATGCGTAATTTGACGACTCTTGAGTTATCCTTTGATCTCAACAGCCCTTCTAGGACTCCCTCTCTCTAATCCTTCTTAGTGCCGTTCCTTCCCATATGTTTTCTTCTGTTTTCTTCATGATCTAACAATCTATGTCATACAGACCGTTGTTTGTCTAACTGTCTTGTAAATGCGTAATTTGACGACTCTTGAGTTATACTTTGATTTCAACAGCCCTTCTAGGACTCCCTCTCTCTAATCCTTCTTAGTGCCGTTCCTTCCCATATGTTTTCTTCTGTTTTCTTCATGATCTAACAATCTATGTCATACAGACCGTTGTTTGTCTAACTGTCTTGTAAATGCGTAATTTGACGACTCTTGAGTTATACTTTGATTTCAACAGCCCTTCTAGGACTCCCTCTCTCTAATCCTTCTTAGTGCCGTTCCTTCCCATATGTTTTCTTCTGTTTTCTTCATGATCTAACAATCTATGTCATACAGACCGTTGTTTGTCTAACTGTCTTGTAAATGCGTAATTTGACGACTCTTGAGTTATCCTTTGATCTCAACAGCCCTTCTAGGACTCCCTCTCTCTAATCCTTCTTAGTGCCGTTCCTTCCCATATGTTTTCTTCTGTTTTCTTCATGATCTAACAATCTATGTCATACAGACCGTTGTTTGTCTAACTGTCTTGTAAATGCGTAATTTGACGACTCTTGAGTTATACTTTGATTTCAACAGCCCTTCTAGGACTCCCTCTCTCTAATCCTTCTTAGTGCCGTTCCTTCCCATATGTTTTCTTCTGTTTTCTTCATGATCTAACAATCTATGTCATACAGACCGTTGTTTGTCTAACTGTCTTGTAAATGCGTAATTTGACGACTCTTGAGTTATACTTTGATTTCAACAGCCCTTCTAGGACTCCCTCTCTCTAATCCTTCTTAGTGCCGTTCCTTCCCATATGTTTTCTTCTGTTTTCTTCATGATCTAACAATCTATGTCATACAGACCGTTGTTTGTCTAACTGTCTTGTAAATGCGTAATTTGACGACTCTTGAGTTATACTTTGATTTCAACAGCCCTTCTAGGACTCCCTCTCTCTAATCCTTCTTAGTGCCGTTCCTTCCCATATGTTTTCTTCTGTTTTCTTCATGATCTAACAATCTATGTCATACAGACCGTTGTTTGTCTAACTGTCTTGTAAATGCGTAATTTGACGACTCTTGAGTTATACTTTGATTTCAACAGCCCTTCTAGGACTCCCTCTCTCTAATCCTTCTTAGTGCCGTTCCTTCCCATATGTTTTCTTCTGTTTTCTTCATGATCTAACAATCTATGTCATACAGACCGTTGTTTGTCTAACTGTCTTGTAAATGCGTAATTTGACGACTCTTGAGTTATACTTTGATTTCAACAGCCCTTCTAGGACTCCCTCTCTCTAATCCTTCTTAGTGCCGTTCCTTCCCATATGTTTTCTTCTGTTTTCTTCATGATCTAACAATCTATGTCATACAGACCGTTGTTTGTCTAACTGTCTTGTAAATGCGTAATTTGACGACTCTTGAGTTATACTTTGATTTCAACAGCCCTTCTAGGACTCCCTCTCTCTAATCCTTCTTAGTGCCGTTCCTTCCCATATGTTTTCTTCTGTTTTCTTCATGATCTAACAATCTATGTCATACAGACCGTTGTTTGTCTAACTGTCTTGTAAATGCGTAATTTGACGACTCTTGAGTTATACTTTGATTTCAACAGCCCTTCTAGGACTCCCTCTCTCTAATCCTTCTTAGTGCCGTTCCTTCCCATATGTTTTCTTCTGTTTTCTTCATGATCTAACAATCTATGTCATACAGACCGTTGTTTGTCTAACTGTCTTGTAAATGCGTAATTTGACGACTCTTGACATATTCTTTGATCTCAACAGCCCTTCTAGGGCTCTCACTCACCAATCTTCTGTTGATTTCACTGGTTTCATCTCCTTCGTTTGTCACTACCGCTCCCAGATGTTCGAACTCCTGGACTTTATCACATGTCGTCACTTTCAATTGGTTGTTATTGAGATCTGTTCCTATCTTTCTTGTTCATTTATGCCGGTTCATATTCTTTTGCTTTCTCTCCAAGATCTTTATTCTGTCTACTTAAGTAGAACATCATCTGCGTAGGCAAGGATTTATATCTTGTAATATACTGAACCAGTTTCGCACGTATAGGAGATGGAGTTTGTACATTTGACATGACAGCTGTCAGCAATTCACAAATTAGATACTTGGTAGTTCAAGAAGACTAAATCCAAATATTTTTATTACAAAATTTTTCTTTGTTAGGTCAGGTACTTCTGGGAGCATCCTCGTAACATTTGAAGTTGTCGAAAAAGTATAAATTATCCATAAAATTAGTAATATCATACGTCTTTTGAATTAGAAGTGGTTTAATGTTTTTTTCTCTATAAACGACTTTTGAAATTCAAATGTTTCAATTTATCAATTCAAGTTATACAAAAAGTAAAATACTTGATAGAGCAAACAAAAAAAAACTTTTAGTAGCTACTTTCGGATTCTAATTAAAGCCCCCAAATTCGAATTTACATAAAAACGAATAGTTTTACGACTTCGGATTAGTTTCGAAATCGTTGCTTGTCGACTTTAATTTTAGTTAAATGGAGTGAATTAATGAAACCGGCGAATACTTTTAGAATAAAGTTGATTACATAAAATTGATTTTTTTAAAATCATTACTGTAATGTTTTCATATAATTGAATCAAAATATTTATTGTTAAAAAATCTATAACAAATCTAAACCAATTTTCTACATAGTTTTCAAAATTTTGTAGGCAATTGTAAAAGCATCGACAAGTTTTTCTATATCCTCTTCATATTTTACAGAAAAATCCCGGTTTATATTTAAAGAACCCTCGTAATATTTCATATTATATATCGCATTTTCGCTCAAATAGTGTCAAATAGTCAAAAAATCTCTTTTTTAGTATTATTAGTGATAGAAATTTGAAATATCTTATGTTAAATAATGTCATGTGAATAATTACTAGTGCGGTAACTTGAAGAACTGTCGTAGGGCATATTATATATCGCACTTTCGCTCAAATAGTGTCATAAGTCCAAAAATCTCTTTTATTGTTTTATTAGTGATAGAAAACTGAAAAATCTCACCGTAAATAATGTTAATTGAATAGTTACTAGTGCGATAACTTTGTAGGTTTGAGAATTATCTTTCGAAAAGTGAAAAGTTAATTTCAACCGCTTATTACGCGATAGTTTGTTGTTTTTTTGACTTATGACACTATTTACGAGAGGTGTGATATCAACTTAAGCGATACTGGGCATTATATAATTTTCATTTCACCACAAAAATTAATCAATTACCAAAGTATAATTAAATTTGTTCGTCATGATATTCGTCGGTTGCTAAAGCCCTCGGGATATAAATATTGTTCCCGTTATAGGCTCGGCCTCCATTTAATTATGTTTATATCTACGATGTTTGTACTATGTTTATCGATCTAAATGAAAAAAAAAAACATTACACTACGAGAAAAGTTTAATTAGTATGCATTTAGCAATATTTGACATCTAATTTGAAATTAACATTGTTTCGTACTACTTCATTTTCTATTTCATATGTATGTTATGCAATGAATGCTGTCTTCTTCTGGTCCCTTCTTACTATCCCCTTTTCCTCGGGCAATCAACTGCAAAAGACGATATTAATCATGTCTTGGTATGTGGCATAGAAACTCCAGTTTTCATAATTTTCTCTCTGCATAACTTCCATGTTGGTGATGTACTCCGTCCAGGATATTTTCAAAATACGTCGATATATCCACATTTCGAAAGATTTCTATCTTTTTGAAGAAGCTTTGGTTGTTCAGAATTCAAATGTAGAGAAACATCTTTGCTGGTATACAATTTCTTCATGCAAGTTTTTCTTACCAAGCCAATTTTCAATCTGGACTGCAATCTTCATTAGATATTTGGCAAGTGTTTACAATCTAGCTAAGAGAATATATCTAGTTATTCTAGAGACAAATACCTCTTTCAACGAACCCTGGATTTGTACCAAAAAGAGCTTTCGACTTTCCTGTCGATAAACCTTTTTTAAAAGTTTAATTTTCGCTTTTTATATTACCTTTTGCTTATCAGCAAAAAACTGAACCAGGTGCGATTGAGAGTCATCGTAATTTTTTAATGTTTAAACATAAAAACTTCGAAATAAATGGTAATCAGATAGTGCCAGATCAGGGCTGTATGGGGGATGCGGCATCACTTCCCAGCCAAGGTCCAATAGTTTCCTACGAGTTGCTGAAGATGTATCATGGTGGGACACTAAATCTTTCCGATTTTACCAGTTTGGCCGTGTTTCTTTGATTCTTTTATACAGTTTCATTAATTATAAACAGTAAACATCAGAATTGATCGTTTGGTTTCTTGAAAGCAGCTCAAAAACACAACATCTTCGAGAGATAAATCACCAGAACGGAATGTGATCAATATCACGTGACAAACGTGACAAAGTACAGCACTAACATAAGTTTTTCAAAAAATAAAACAAGGCTCTAGATCAGAAATTATATTTGTGGGATACAGCTAGTTTAGATTGACCACGAATATTTGAAAAAAAAAATGATTCGATTTAATTCAATAATGTAATGGAGAGAATCGAGGTCAATTAATCGCGAGCAACTCGTGATATTATGAACGACATTCTATATAAATAATGAATCGAACATCAAACCATTTCAACATCATAAAACGTGCTACAATGTGGAAATAATTAAACATTCAAAATTGAAATTATTTCGTCGAAATTTGACAGGCGCTATATTACAGCCTTGCATTTTGATTTGATTAATATAACGTTTTAAATCATTTTCCATGTAATTGGAATGAACCGTAGTTTAGAGAATTCCTTATAGTCTCGAATTTAGAAGGAAATTGAATGTGTAAATGGAGAAAATCGAGATTGAAATAATAAATACCTTGAGAGACTAAAGTTTCTGATTCGTACTAAGATTATAATTACTTCTAATAAGATAATGTTGTTTTCAAATCATATATTTCGAAATATAACTACCTATTTGAGAAGTAAACATATATAATATACAGGATGTCTCGTAATATAAGTTGAAAACCCCCCTAGTTTGATATCTTTTCTAATCTAAATTTCGTCCATTATTTCCAAGTAAGTGTTATTTTTTGTTGCTTATTTTACCCGATGCTGTTTTAGGTCTTCCTCTTTTTCTATTTTAGCCTATTTTTGCGTCCCATATTCTTTTCACTTGAATCTTGAATCTTCCATTCTTTGTAACTGATTCTTCTCTCCTCCATACCTGATAACATTTCAGCAGACTTTCCATTTTTTAATCATTTGATTCTTTCTGTAACTTTCTCGTTTTCGTCGTGGTCCTCTTCGTCACTTGTGTTATTAATTTCTTTATTTTGTTAATTATTATACAGTGATTTCAGTAGTCTTCAATGACATCTGTTTATTATTTTCGTTTTGTCTATTAAAATTGTATTGTTGCCAATTTTCGATTTGTTAATTCATTCTCTTTGCTTCGGCTACCATATATTTTGTTTGTCTATGTTCTTTATTGAACTGCTTGTCACATATGGCTTCTATGTGCCTTTCTGGTGCCATTTTAAACTCTTGAGTGGTACTATAAATTCTGAAAAACTAAAAGCTTCCGGTTTGCGTGACTTTAGCACATTTGAATAGCCCTCGTATATTTCGCACGTTAGTAAATTAGTCTTCTATTTCTAGAAATACCAATAATATCTAGTATAAATAAATAATAATAAGTTCAATTTCTTATTATCATCAAGATATCTTTCTGCTTTGGACTCCATATAGTTTTCTTTCAGTTTATATACATTATTCTACAACAAATAGGAAATTTTCTCGGCTTTCCAATCGTTTAAATTCAAATCACACTACCAATTTCCGACACACACAAAAAAAATAAAGGAAAACACTGATATTAGTCCCTAATCAGCAAGGTTTTCCTACAGTGAAAATAAACATTTAATAAAAAGAAAAGAAATATATTTAACATAATTTTTAATATTATGGTTCTATATTAAATTTATACATATTTTTATCAAAGTCAATGCTGTACACAAATAAAACAAGAAAAGATCAATCAAAATAATGGACTGAAAAGAGAGAATCTGGTTTCAAAAAAGGCATATCCAGGCAAGGTCGTGGCGACGATTTTTTATGATGCACGTGGGATAATTTTCATCTTGGAAAAGGAAAAATTAACAACGGCGAATAATATTCGAACTTATTGCAACGTTTGACTGAAGAAATCAAGCAAAACCGTCCGCATTTGGCTAAGAAGAAAGTATTTCATCAAGACAACGCTCCAGCTCACAGATCCGCTACTGCAATGGCCAAGATGAATGAATTAATACTTAATGCACCCTATTCGCCAGATTTAGTCCTCTCGGATTATTTTCTGTTCCCAGGCTTGATAAAATGGCTCGGCAGTTAATGGCCTGACGATTCTTATTATAAAAATATTGTTTTCCAAAATTTTTGTGTTATCTCTGTTGAACCAGGTACTTTTGGGACAATCTTCTACTACGAGGCGCATTCAGAACGTAAATTCATCACCACTAGAATAAAGACTCCCTCTGTCGTAGAAACTTATGACCTGTGACAGAAGTCTTGAGCTCTTCGAAGTACAATGATTTATGTAGTTTACAAAATGATCGCTTGGTACAAGATCGATGTTCAAATTCCAAAGCAAAACAGCATCTATACAAACAATGCTAATATTGACTTAGTTTAATTCAAACTGCAAATCATCGAGAAACTTGTATAAAAACTACTGCGCTCAAAATGATTAAATCATAATAATAAATTGTTTAAATTGAATTGTGAATTAATGTAAGTGACGACTCTGTTGAATGGATCTATTTGATGACTTACAGAAAGGATAAAGTCATTTTCCCAATGAATTATCTCGGACCTTATCTTTGGAGTGTAGATAGGGTCTGAATGTAGTGTATTCAGTCGACCTTCATAATGACATCAGTAGTACAGCGTCTACGGACGGGTTAATGACTGTTACTAATTTAATATTGTCTAAATTTCGGCTTTTTATGAGTTCATTTCCAAAACATGGTAGAATGTGATGATTATTACCAACGCTAAACATATTATTTTGTCTGAAATGGTCTCTCTTATTTTACGTTAATTGGAGGCTTCTAATATAATGAAATTCATAATTTCCTCACTCCCTTGATCTTTTAATAATCATTTTCTTGAATATGCTTACGTCAATTTATTATTTCTTTATCATAGGTGTCAAATAATAAGCGTCGTAAAGTTGATTGGCAATTTTTGCGACGTTTCATAACCTGGGTCCATCACTTCACACCCGAAACAAAAGAACAATCACAACAATGGACTGAAAAGGGAGGACCTGGTTTCAAAAAAGACAAAGACCGTTCCATCTGCGGACAAGGTCATGGAGCCGTTTTTTTGGGATGCGCGTGGAATCATTTTCATTAACTATATTGAAAAAGTAAAAAATATCAACGGCGAGTATTAAGACAACTTATTGCAACGATTAATCGAAGAAATAAAGCAAAAAACGGCCTCTTTTGACTAAGAAAAATGTGTCGTTTCATTAAGACAATTTGAGCTAGAGTTTGAAGTGCTACCCCATCCACCTTATTCGCCAGACTTATTTTGGTTTAGTAAAACTAGTGCCTAAAGAAGAAATTCATTCGTTTTCAACGTCCGAAACACCCTTGAAGACTTAAAAATCTTTATTAGGTTAAAAATGCGCGAATGCAGCTGATCGATGCCTAATCGATGAAAGCTCGTGGCAATGTCGTCCATCAGGCGTGGCATTTGTGATACTTGAGACCGAAATAGGTCAAAACGTTAATTTTTCTATTGTTTTCTATCAAAAGATATCTAATATCAGGACAATTTATCTAGAAAAACATATGAAAAGATCTAAAAACTAAAAAGTTGATATAAATACCAAACATCTCATTTTAATTTTTTTCGTTTCAGCTCTATGGGCGGCTCAAGTCGACGTGGTCAACAAAGAACTTCTGGTACTTCCTGGTCAAAACGCGACATTCCTTTGTCGCGTCGGTGTAGCTCTCCAGTACTGCAGAATAGAACTACCTGGAGGAAGAACTTTCAATTTAAACAAACAATTACCTTCAAACAGTGAAGTAAGTAAATTATAAACTTTTAAAAATATCTTTAGGCAGCTGAAATAAATCGCTCCCCATAGACTTTGATTGTTTTGGCGGCTTTCATCAATTACAAGAGATCCTTGATGCGAGTTGTCAATTTCTGAAGCATTTAATTCATACTAGAACCACATTATCAACTAGATTTACATGTTTTATGTCAATAAGTTAAAGATTTTGATTTGTTTAACGTATCCAAGTGATTGACTCATCTTTATCGTTCATTCTTGTGGTCTCAATCTTTTTTTATACAAGAAATCATTCTTTACTATGGATATTTATGAAGTTTCATGTATATTTTTATTTTTGCTTAGGTTTCGTATTATGGAAATGGTTTAGATGCTGGACAATGTGGTGTCAACATCCACCAGGTGACTGAAAAAGACAATGGCGCTGTAAAATGCACTTTAGGTATACCTAGTGAAACCGCAGAATCAGTAGGAACAATGTCCCTCATTGTAGCAAGTTAGTACATCACTTAATGCCTTATTGGCATCGAAAGTTGGAAAGTACCACGTGGAATAAAATTTTTTTTCTCTATTTCCAGAGGCGCCAAAACAACCCGAATTAGATTTAAGTAGAGGAACTGATTCGTTGAGAGTATACAAAATTAACGATGTTTTGGAAGCTTCTTGTATAGTTAGAGATGGACGACCAGTTGCTAACATCAGTTGGTATTTAGGTGAGATCATTAAAATCATTTTGTTGTTTAATATTAATAAGGATAAAAATTTTCAGATGATGAACCTATCGATAATATGGCTTTGAGGATGCCCACTGTGATCGATCTCGCGAAGGAGAATCTCCAATCGACTGTACAAAATTTCTCGAGAGTCTTACAACCAATCGATAATGGGAGATTTTTGAGATGCGTCGCTTTTCATCCCGCTTATCCAGGCGGACATTCCGAGACCAAAAGACAACTAGATGTCAAATGTAAGTATCAAAAAGATAATTTTTATCTATAAATAAATTTGTTTCATTGTTTTAGTTCCACCTTTACCCATCGAAGATCCCATCGATAAATTCGGTTATCAAATTGGAAAAGTTGGACTTATTAATATAACCATCGAAGCTAATCCTAAACCGAGAATCGAATGGACAGTTGGAGGTCAACTGATTAAGGAAGGATCTACTGATAATACAGGCAGAATTGAAGCAGAAGCTATTAGAGATTTGGTAAGTTGGATTTTTTTATAAACTCAAAAAGTTTTTGTTAATTACTCAAAAATTACGTGGGATACAATTATATTATGGACCTATAAGATTTTCCCACTGGAATTCTTATCGTTTTTTTCAGGAACGAGGTAGATACGAAGCGAATCTTAGATTGGCAGCTGTTACAAAACAAGATACCGAAGTAGAATACATTCTAACAGCTTACAACGATCAAGGATCGCAAACGTACCGGATCAAAATTTCCACAAGCCCTGAACCCGAAGGTATGTTACATTAATTCACTTTTAAACATCAATTATCTCATAACTTTTATGTTTATTTCATATATGAGTTATTCTGAAGAGGCGCGAATATAACAAAACCGGTATACAAGTTATATATTGTAATTTCATACCAAACATAATCATATGCTTTCAAAATAGATAATTTTTCAAAAGAAATGTCAATATACGAGAGCGGTTTGACTTTTTTAGACGTTATTGTGATTATATTTATAGATTTATCCGTGTTTTTAGTGTTATCTGTTAAGATTCCGCATAAATCTAAAATATAGATAAGTTTTAATGTAAACTGTATTCATTGTTAAGTGAAAGTGTCAAAAAAAAAATGAAAAAGTAATATAAAAAACCGAAAACAAGTTACGTAAATATTGTCCCGAAAATGTTCCGTTTTATATAAGCAGTTCTATGCTTTTAAAAGTGATCATATGAACACGGTTGATGCTAAAGGCATAGAGTTGATATTTAATTTAAAGAGAGTGCTAATATAAGAGAGACAAGAAAAATAGAGAACCAATCAGAATGGAAATTGGTATATCGATGTTGAAATGAAATCTCGCTCGCTAAAGGCCTTGGACTGTGAATTATTTGAACAGTCCTGGACTGTAATTTAATGTGTGCATTCAAAAAATGTTTAAGATCTGTACCCATGATTTTGAAGATCTTCGAATGAGAAACGAAATGAACAGTGAATATTTTGTTGGATTTTTTCGTCTATATGTCGGAGTGAAAACTTGTGTACCCACTGATACCTCAAAAATAAAAATCCAATCGAAATATGTTTCCGAGAAAGTTTTTTCGGCCGATAAGACGATGGTCATAATACAGAACATAACTTGTTTTCATGATTTTCATTTCATTGAAAAACCACTATTTTGTCAAATCGCTCTCTTGTATCTAAGCATTTACCAGGGTTAATAAAACTTGTGCATTAGAAATTTTAATAAATAGATTTTTTTGTAGAACGGTTTTTATATTATCATTAATTAATTTTTTAAAGTGTTTACCCATATTTCATGCTGCTCGACAGGCTTTAAGAAATTCTTTAGGCAAAAAATCTACGGTAAGTTAATCATCCTCAAAATAATTTTGTCCGATTGCGGACAGGATTTTTATCTATAGAACTTGACATACGGATATTCTTGAATATTAAAAACTAACTACCCTAATTTTATTATGTACTATGCATTATTCGTACGAAAATCTCAATTAAAAGTGAAATTTTAAGGTTAGGAAATCGCTGTGTTCTTCTCCTGAAAATGGCGCCTTTTTCCGCCATTTCGTCTTACAACCGATTCAAAAAATGACTTTGCGTCATTCCACGCTTCAGAGTTGATTCATCACGTACAGTTCAATCATTTGACAATCGAATGTAAGCTAGTACGTTACCCACTTTAAACAGAACTTCAGCATATCCATTCGCGATATGTCCAACACGTTTTTTTGATATCTTTAGAGTCTCAGTTATTTCGATAAGCTTCAAACTAAATTTTTATGTGGATTTTTTTTATATTTCCGTCTTTCTTTAGAGCATTTCGTGCATCGGCCTCGGTGCTCATGTCACTTCGTTTAAACAGCTGTCAACTTTGTCAAAATTACGTGTATTTTGGAGGTTAGGACTAACTGAAAATCGTATGGATTTAATATTTGTAGCTCCATCTATGTGTCAGGCTATGACCGTTTGAGTCTACCTTAATATAAGGGAAGTTTTTTATGGGAATTATTTGATAAACAGTTGAAAGAATAGTTTGTGAAAGCGCAGTGGTAAATTGAATCATTTTTCTGAGGTAAATTGTAGAAAAAACTGTCTAAAATGCTAAATAGAATTTTGTAAGGAAAATTGGGTGAATAGAAAGACAAATTCCTCTACTGAAATTTTTTTTAAAAACTATTAAACATGTTTAAATACCGAAATAAAGAAATTTTTTCGATAAAATACTGTAGTCATACAAAAATCACATTATCTAATGAAGAATACACAAAAAAAAGATCTATTAAACGTATACATTTCTTTCTAGGTGTTGAATTAGGGGTAGGAGCCATAGTAGGAGTGGTAGTTTTGGTACTTTTCATAATTCTTTTGGTATCCATCTTGATTTTCGCAAAAATGACAGGAAGATGGTGTTTTACTGGTAAGTAGTAATTGTCATAATATTTTTTGAATGTTTAGAAATATACAGTGCTAGAAAAATATAATTTCTAATGAAAACGTTACTCAATATTAAATATACGAGGTTCGAATTTAATTTATAAAGATACGAGGGAAAAAATAAAAATTATTAATACAGAAATATGGTTTTTATTATATTGGTGAGAGGTTGAGGAAAAGTATAGGAAACTTCAACGTACAACAAAGAAGTATTTAAAAGAAAATAACGTAAAGTACAATAGAAATGATGTTTATCAACATGATGTATTTATCTATGTGCGACGAAAACATCTTGGGTCTAATATATTTGTAATTTGCTTAAATTTTGATTTAATTGAATAAAATATTTTGAAAAACTGAAAATATTTACTTTTTGACTGAGTTTTGACGTGTTCTTTATGTCAAATATTGCATGTCATTTAACTCAAAACTTTAGATGGTATCTTTTTTTGAAATGTAATACTAGTTTACAAAATAAAAATTTCAAAAATCACTTGATAATATGATCAAAAATTATGTACGAACAAAATAATTTCAATTAATATACAAGGTGTGATAAAAAAAAATATCAATTGCAACAACTATCCTATCCTACACTCTTATGTCCAAGCAAATAGGGTCTAGTTTGAACACATTGCAGTTTATAATATCTGTAAAAGAATTATGGACGTAAATACGCATTAAAATATTCAAATTGACCAAAAAAAGTGCATAAAAAGTTGAAATACTTTGTTTACAAGCAGTTTTAAAAGTTAAATCACAACAAAAAATAAGTAGCTTTTATTTGTTAGGTTCTTGCCGCTAGAAATCTTATATCTACCATAATCCTGAACTAAGGTATGACATTCCAAGAAGAAGTCCACTACCTACTAAAGAAGACGAAGAAGCCAAAAGGGTCACTAATAGTATTCACCAGAAGACGATTTAAGCTTGAATTGACATCCAAACTACGACAATCTTTATCACTATCATGCTATATGCGTCTGCACTACCATAAATTACTGCAAGAACTTCCAAGTCCATCAGTGAACGCCTCTTGGTAAATCAGAACCCAGCAGATCTACAGAGAGTTTTCAACCAAATGAAAATAGATGATATAATGGAAAATAGCGCCAGAAGATATCACCACCAGCTCAAAAGGGAGCTCTCGGACTACACTAGAGAAGACTACGTCTGGTATGCGAAACCGAGAACACACAAATAGAAGAAAAAGAACAAATTAGGGGTCACCTATTTATTAGATATCCTGATCCCAGGATCAAAATGAGCAAAATAAGTAGGGACAGCTTTAGCAATCCACTCTATTTAAGTCCTTAAAACGATTTCAAGAGCTAAAGATCCACTTCAAAATCCAACTAAGAGGAAAAGATTTGTAATAAGACTTCACCCCATGTAAAAACATGCATATAAAGCGAACTGAAGAAAAAAAGGAGTACCATGAAGAAAAGAAGACGATGTTTGGGTACTCTTGCTAAACCCATGGAACTAGAAAGGACAGCGAGCGGCAGAAAATACGGTAACACCATCGGATGAAACCTCTTCCCTTAATGCATCATTCTTAGTAAAATAATTGAACTTTGTTATCACACCTCGTAATCTAGATGACGATGTCATTTAAATATTGATTATTGAAGCTCTAAGCTCAAGTAATCGTTTAGGTATTCTTGAGTTCAATTGATACAAGTTGGATTTCTTTTTCCATAAATTGCTGAACAAATGGAAGGAAAATATTGAAAACTGAATATACATAAAAAGAATGATTAAATTTAAGAGATCGAATTGTAAATGATATATCGAACTTTAGTATAAACAGTTTAGACATATTATCAGGTGATTTATTGTTAGGTTAGTTTCTAGATGTAGCATTTTATAGTCTAATAAAATAAAAATGACATGAATCATCGACGTGATCGTATACTAGACGTCCGAACGGTTTATCACAATGATAAAAATCTTAATAATTGTAAATCGATGTCGTTTATTATATTATTAACAAATAATTGATGAGTTTCATATTTTTATTCTATTCAATGTCCTTCAGCCTATTATGTATTTTAATTACAATATCTGTATCTAAAATTGATATGAATTGGCATAAATTGACATGAATTGACAAGAATTGACATGAATTGATATAAATTGACATGCTTGATTGATATAAATTGACATGAATGGATAAAAATTGACATAAATTGATATAAATTGACATGAATTAAATAAATTGACATGATTGATTTATATAAACTTATATGAATTGACATGAATTGACATAAATCTATATAAATTGACATAAATTGACATAAATTGATATAAATTGACATGATTGATTAATATATGATGACATGAATTGATATAAATTGACATAAATTGATATAAATTGACATGATTGATTGATATATGATGACATGAATTGATATAAATTGACATAAATTGATATAAATTGACATGATTGATTGATATATGATGACATGAATTGATATAAATTGACATAAATCTATATAAATTGACATGATTGATTGATATATGATGACATGAATTGATATAAATTGACATAAATTGATATAAATCGACATGAAATTAAATAAATTGACATGATTGATTTATATAAATTGACATGAAGTGATATAAATGGACATAAATTGGAATAAATTGACGTGAAATTAAATAAATTGACATGATTGATTTATATAAATTGACATGAAGTGATATAAATGGACATAAATTGGAATAAATTGACGTGAAATTGAATAAATTGACATGATTGATTTATATAAACTTACATGAATTGACATAAATCTATATAAATTGACATAAATTGATATAAATTGACATGATTGATTGATATATCATGACATGAATTGATATAAATTGACATAAATTGATATAAATTGACATAAATTGATATAAATTGACATAAATTGATATAAATTGACATGATTGATTGATATATCATGACATGAATTGATATAAATTGACATGAATTGATATAAATTGACATAAATTGATATAAATTGACATAAATTGATATAAATCTACATGAAATTAAATAAATTGACATGATTGATTTATATAAATTGACATGAATTGATATAAATGGACATAAATTGGAATAAATTGACGTGAAATTGAATAAATTGACATGATTGATTTATATAAACTTACATGAATTGACATAAATTGACATGAATTGACATAAATCTATATAAATTGACATAAATTGATATAAATTAACATGATTGATTGATATATCATGACATGAATTGATATAAATTGACATAAATTGATATAAATTGACATAAATTGATATAAATTGACATAAATTGATATAAATTGACATAAATTGACATAAATTGATATAAATTGACATAAATTGATATAAATTGACATAAATTGATATAAATTGACATAAATTGATATAAATTGACATGATTGATTGATATATGATGACATGAATTGATATAAATTGATATAAATTGATATAAATTGACATAAATTGATATAAATTGACATAAATTGATATAAATTGACATAAATTGATATAAATTGACATGATTGATTGATATATGATGACATGAATTGATATAAATTGACATAAATTGATATAAATTGACATAAATTGATATGAAATGACTTAAATTGTTATGAAATGACATGAATTGACATGAACTGACATGATTACAAACATTTTCACATGCATGGCGTTTCACGTTTTCAATATAGTGAACTTTTAGAATCATAGGTGCGTGATTTAAGATGATTCATTTCATTTTTATTTTATAAGGCTATAAATATTATATGTAACAATTTTTTTATAATGAATAAAAGCTAATATTGAAGAGGCACGTCCTGTGGTAAGTCCCTCTAGTGAATGTTTGTAGAACCAGCATGTGAAAATACCGTTTTGGAATATTAGATAATCTCGTTTGCATGATATGAATGAAGCACGATAAAAATAATGTATGTCGATTTAGAATTTTAGATAAATTATTATGAATCAATTTAAAAATTTGAGGTTAACTATAGAAATATTTCATGTAATTGATTATAACCTTATTTTTTGTTAACATTTGACATTATAACCTAAAAGTAACGATCTATTCGCCATTTTGTCTTCTCCATTAACTTTATAATCAAAAGTATATATTTCATTTTTATTATTTCTTTTACCGCCGATATAATTTCAATCGTAAATTCGAACAATAAAACGTTACAGATTTAAAATACTGTTGAATTTTTATTGTTCGGTATATACATAATTTATTATCAAGCACTAGCTTCGTTTGAAAAAATGTATATGACAACAACTAACACCACCACTTTTCATTGGAAAACAATTTTAGTATTGTGGATTTGAACGCAATCGTTTTATTGGAAATGTTTTATTTATGAGATATTTCTACTAGATACGAGGACTAGTCAAAAAATAACCTACACAGAACTACCACGATATTAATAAATACTATTTGACAGGCGTTTCGTGTAATAACTTACCATCTGCAGTTACCACTACGTCTTTACATTGTTGTGGACACTGCACTAAACATTTATAAATCTGAGAACAGCTTATGACTCAATCCAGAAAGATATTAACGTGGAATATATTAAATAAACTAGAAATACCAAAAAAAGTGGACTAAGCCTACTATTATTCATCAAAACAATTGATGAAATACAGATATAGGAAAATAAAGGTAATAATCAATAAATGAAATGATAATACTAACACATGACAGGAAGAGATGGAAGAAATTGGTAATTGGATAATAAATACACGTCCGACGCCCTAGAGAGGCCTAAAAGAAAAAGAGAAGATTAAAAATTAACTTGGTGTTATAAGATGTGTTTCTAAAATGATTCAGATAACAAAAGGGATTTAAAAGCTTGCTTTGATATTTAGATATGTTTGAAATTGAATAAAGAACCTTGTCAAATGCCTTCTTCATATTAGCTTTTATTTGTTATAGGGGGAGCCACAGTGATCGACTACACGACAGGCGAAAATGGTCAACCCCCGCATTCCGATGGTGTATCGGGCGACGGAGTCGACAATCCCCATCATCAAGTTTCATCTGAATACATTAACGGCAGCGATCTGCCTATAAAAAAAGACGAAAAAGTTGATACGGCCGTGTAATAGTTTTTAATTAATGACGTATTAATTGAGAAAAATCACGGGGTGTTACTTTTTTATTGAAAGATCTATTTAAAAGTTTATCCACATTGTAATATTCGTATTAATACGTGGATTTATTTCATTTTTCTTTTATGTTTCAATGTATAAAAAAGTAGCAACTCTATCGGTGTATTATCTACGAAAAAATTTAACATTTCGAATGTTAGGTTATATTCAACTTTGTCGATATTTTTTTGAGGTTAGAATTTAGTGTGATAAGAGGTCAATCTGTGTTTGCGTATGCAGCTAATAAATGGACATTATATATATAGATCTATATATATATTATATTTGTAAGTTTATTTTATAGTATAAAAAAGAAATAATTGTGTTGGGTATAATTGCTTGTAGTATATTTGGACTGATGATATTTATAGTATCAAATTTTGAAAAAAATAATGTAATCAAAATTATTGTGCGTCGAGAAATAAAAAAAAATCAGTCTCTTGGTCCATTTCATTCCATTTTGATACATTTCCAAAAATCACTTTTTGAATTCCAAATATATTTATGTATTTCGAGATAAACATGACAACACTGTACTATTACGTACGTACAATGTTGTAACGTTTTTAATGGAGTTATTTCCGTTCTAATATACAAATTGACTGCTATTTATAGGTTAGATATTTTTCAAAATACAAAAAAACGTTGTCTATTTCTATTTAGAACTTATATGTATATAAAATATATTAGTTTTATTACTATATAAGATGTTGAACATAAACTACAATTATATTAATTGCCTTTCAAAATCAGTTATTCCAAACTATGAGTTTAGATTTTTTTCTTAAATTTTACACTTATTTTTTCATTTATTTGTAGTTTATGCGATACACTTTGAACTCTGCAAATATTTTGTTCGAAAAGTAGGTTGTTATTCGAAACAAAAATAATCGTTTAATGTTTTCATTACCACATCTAAAATAATGTTCTATGGGCTCCATAACCTCTATCAAAACATCCAGAAACTTATTACTCACTTTATTCCCATGAAATCGCAATAAGACTTAATTTTTGACCACCTTGTAAAACGTTAATAATTCAGAAATACCAACTATTTTTATAAATGTCAAGTATCTCAAAACGGGATGTAAAATGTAATCTATGGGGTTTTTCCTTCTTGTTTTATTCGTTTCTCTTTAATCCCATTTGATCCGATCAGTAGTTCATTTGTCTTTGATCTCATTTGTGCATACAAGTCGTTCGTTTATCTTTGAATTCATCCAATTAGATCAATGGTTCATTTGTCTATGATCTACAGCTATTAGATCAGTTGTTGTTTGTTGTTCATTCAGTTGTTAATTCTTCTGTGATTCTCATTTAATCCTTTATCTCATTTATTTGTTTATTCGTCTGTGTTCTCATGTAATTTAATCAGTTTCTCGTTTGCCATTCACCTCAATTGTTCATAGCAGTAGTTTATTATCTGTGATATTATGTGATCTGATCAGTTGTTTACTCTTCATCTAATTTTCTTCATATCATTAGATCACTCATTCGTTTATCTGTGATCTGATTTGATTAGATCAGTTGTTCGTTTGTCCTTCATCTCATATATTCATATCAGTGGTTCATTTATTTTGATCTCACTTTTGATTAGATCTGTTGTTCATTTATCTGCGATCTCATGTGATCATTTTAATGGTTCGTTTATTTTTAATCCCATTTAATTAGCTCAGCAATTCGTTTGTCTATGATCTCATTTACTTATATCAATAGTTCGTTTATCTTTGATCCCATTTTTATCAGATCTATGGTTCATTTGTTGATATCAATGGTTCGTTCATATCATTTATTTAGATCAGTGGTTTATTTATCGGTGATCTCATGTGATCTGATGAGTTGTTTGGTATTTATCTAATTTTCTTCATATCTGGGGCTCGTTTATCTTTGATAACATTTAATTAGATCACTCATTCGTTTGTCTGCGATCTGTCTGTGTCTGCGGTTCGCTTATGTTTAATCTCATTTGATTAGCTCAGTAGTTCGTTTGCCTATGATCTCATTCTCTTTATATCAGTAGATCGTTTATCTTTAATCCAATTTTTCATAAGATCTATGGTTCATTTGTCTGCGATCTTATGTGATCAGATCAGTTGATCGTTTGTTTGTGATCTCATTTGATATGATCGGTAGTTCGTCTCATATTATAAAATTTCCTCATTTTGTTTTACTTTTGTGCTTTTATATGTTTGCTTTTTCATTTTCTATATATTAATATCTTTTTCGGAATGAAAATATTTATTCTATCAAGTCTTCCATTACGTCTCTTCTAAGTCTTCCAAAATGTATTATAATGATTCAATTGATTCCAGATTTTGTTATTTTGTGAAATTAATAATAAAAAATAGCAGCCTACTAATTTGATATATAGGCAATTCTTAAATCGTTTAAAGTTTTTTGAATCGCCCTGTATTGACATTATATTTACCGAGTTCCTAACTTAAGTGTTTCACTGGATAAAAATATATGATAAGTACCATTTTATTGTGAAATATTTTAAAACTAAGTTAAATCGAGCGGTCCAATTTTCTTTTTTTTTCTCTCATTGTATATTATTTTATTATTTCTCTAATATGACATTTAATTAAGGATGAATACTCAATATTTTTTAGTGATTTACTATTTTGTATAGATTTAAATTATTTATATTGTAAACTCTTTTTACAAATTTATTAAAATATCTTTATACTGCCATATTTAACCATCAGATTTTAACACTGTAATCAATTATTCTTTTGTCAAAAGTCGAATTTACAAAAAAAAATAGTTTTCCAAAAAACCATTCTCCTCAAATTCTTTTTTGAAGTGTTAATAAAAAGTACATTTATATTTGACGACCATAATAGAAGTTTTTAAATTTAATCTTTATGTCATTTAACACGTTCACTGATGGATATTTGCTAAGCAAGATTTATCAACATGACTTGCCACAATAATTATAGTTTCTTCTAATTTCATACCTTAATAACCATAATAAATACATTTTTTGAAGATTCCAGGATACAAAATAATTTTTTTGCTTTTGTCATCAAGATTGAAATTATCTATGTACTACTTTATCTTAACGTGTCAAAGGCTTATTCGAAATCCAATTTTGATTTGTGGTATATTTCGACTTCTGACCTAAAAAAATAATTTAACATTCCATGTTGTATTCTTATTGTGGTTATGATGAACAACAAGGACTACAAACTTTACAATTTTTTCACTTTATAAATATCATAAATATTGAAAATCAAATTCATAATTATTCATAGAATTTGAATGTCATAAAACGAACTTAATTAATAAATGGGACAATAATTATTATTTTTATTTATTTAAGAAGGTAAAAATAACAAGTTTACACATTTTTTTAGAAACAAATCGTCTAATTCTGAATATTTTGCTACTTAAAAAAGTTTTTTTTATTTAATTACTTGTAAAAGTTTTTAGCTTCTATTTTACTCCGAATTAATAAAAAAAAACGAATATTTTCGAACTAATTGCAATAAAAATCAAAAATATAAAATTTTTCTCATCAAACCTAAAAAAATTTATTTGTCGCTTTTTCGAATTATTTTTCTTACTCTAAGAAATATAAAACACCCTGTACTACTCACTTTTTTTGTTATTGAATCCAGTCAATTATAATGAAATATTGGTGATGAAACCAAAATGAAGTTCATTTTGATATAATGAAAATATGATTTTCCAATTAGATCCTCGACATTAAGATTGTTACAATTTACTTTTTTGTTCACTTCTTCATTGTCTCATTATGATCGTTGTATTAACAATAAATAATTAGTAATTCATCAAATTTAATTAGTTATGGCAAAGCAACTTTTTTTTCAACTAAATTATAACAAAACGACATTGTAAACAACAATTTTTGATAAATACAGAGTTGCCAATGTTGAAAACAGTTCCAAAGATAGAGTTGCCAACGAGAATTAAAGTATATTTATGTCGGAGAAGAATATTTGACAGTGTTTTGTTTATTTAATATTTTAAATAAATGAATTTGTTTAGAACTTCTCGCTTAACTAATTAATTAACAGTCTTTTTTGAAAAACTCATACGCTTCACTACAATTTTGACTGTCTCGAATATTTGACATTTGACAGATTCGTTTCGAAACTATTAATATGATTTATTTATGACTGCACAGCACTTAGCACTCATTTTGGATAATTTATTTCTATTTACTTTATTTTCTAGTATTCAAAACTTAAAATGATTAATGAAGACTTCTTCAAAAACTTCATGCGTTTCACTACAATTCTGACTGTTTGGAATATTTGACATTGAATGATTCATTCTGAAACTATATTTAAGATGATTTGTGTATTGCTCCACAGCACTTACTACTTATTATGCTAAATATTTGGTTGCTTTTGATTTTGAATACTTCATTTTTATTCACTTTATTTTCTAGTATTCAAAATATAAACTAATTAATGAAGACTTCTTTAAAAACTTTTTGCGTTTCACTACACTGTTTGGCATATTTGACATTTGACAGATTCGTTTTGAAACTATTAATTTCTAATGCAATTGAAGGCCAAAAACCTTGTTGACATGGTCCACATAGGTTGCAAGCTCCTAGATTGTGCATTTCGTGCCGTACATTACACATGAGTATGAGATCGAATTGTCATATTTCGCTTTTTGATTTCAAATAATTTGAAGTAGTGTTTTCTATTTTCATATTATGTTTCATATTAATTTATATTCATCGTTTACTTTTGTATCCATAATAAATTGAAATATGGCCCAATTGAACTTAACCTCAAAAAACTGAGCCAACACTCATTATTCTAAGCATTTTGATGATTTGACATTGACATTCCGAAACTCTATTAATATGATTTGTTAATGGCTGCACAGTACTCATAGTGCTAAGCATTTCAATGCTTTTGATTTTGGATACTTCACTTTATTTTCTAGTATTCAAAAAATATAATAATTAATCAAGAATTACGGTATATATTTATCGTTTAAAGCAATTATCCATTTAGTTTAGAATATCCAACTTAATGAAGTGTCAATAATATTTTTATTTCAAAATTTTCAAGCGGACTGTTAACATTGATTCACTCTGTATATTTATCACGTAGAATTTTTTTGTAAAAGTCACTAAATTCCAGTTAATTATGTACTTAAAAAATATAGATATTACATAAATTAATGTAAAAATTTTTGTATGTTAAATATATTCGTAAAAATATTTAGAATAAGTTGGACAAATCACTTATAACTTGTTTTATAAATAAATATATTGATTGAAATATTATCAAGTTGATTTATTTACAGTGGCGTGCAAAAGATATTTTAGAAAGGTATTTTTCACATAAATTGAAGACTCCCTCATATATTTTGACTTGAAAATTGTGTGAGGCCCAGTGGAAGCTACAATTTCACCCAATTTTTTATTTGGTAAATACAAGCTAAGTTTCCAAATCTGAAGTATCATAGTTTATCCGGTATTTCACGATCTACTAGTGTATTAACAAGCAATAAAAATAACGAATCCCCTTTTTCTGGAGGGCTCAGAAACGTTTCCATTACATATACAGTAGAAACAAGGGAGGGCTTCCATCACGTGATTCAATCTAAGATATATCGAATACACATTTTCTTCATACCATCTTCTATCAATAGATATCGATTATACTAGATGGATTGTCTTCTTGACAAGACCAACTACAACACATACGTAAATATTTCTGTTAATTGACATTGGTATTTATAAAAAGAGACAACGATATAATTGACATACTAAAAGATGAATTTGATGTTACCGCATTTTGAGGTTATGCGAGCTTTGTTTACTGTGTTGTTTTTAGCAAATTTTTGGATTTAAAGGAATTATTATTAGAATGCGTTCTTTTAAGTACTAATTTGACTTTTTGTTTAATTTTACATCGGTAACTATCAATACAATTCGTTGTAAAGTTTTGACGTTTTATAATATAATACCTAAAATGCCGTAAGACGGGAAGATTATAATATATAATGGCTGAAAACAGGAGTTTGAATATTTATGTTTCTGAATCACCTTGATTTTCGTTCTGATTTAAACTTAAAGACAGGTAAAAATTTGACGTTTCGACTTGTTGCGGTCTTTACATAATATTTTGATGCCTAAAATCAAGTCGATTTAGAAACATAAACATATCAGGAGCTATATTAGATTATTTTGTGAAAAAAAAACAACGGTGGAACTTTTTGACGTCTTTCATCTATTCAAAGGGTATTATAATAAAGTTAATATCTATTTAAACACATTTCTATTTATATTATACATTTCAGAGCGCTGAAATGTTCCGTTAAAACAAAGAAGAAAAACAATCTAACTGGATTTTGTAATTTAATCGCCCAGTATATCGATATACAAATGAAAACAATTAAAAAAGTTAAATTTCTTCAATTCGTAAAAGGCCAATATTTGGAATATTAGTCATAGCGATTATTTATACTGAGTTGACAGAAATTTTGATTTGATTCATATGAATATGTTGCTGACGTCCACAGTTTCTACTATACCAAACTTTAAAAATTGATGAATTAAAAGAAGAATTGACGTCGTTGAATTTAAGTTCCTTCTGTTTTGCGTTGAGATCAGTTTCCAAAGAACTGAACTGTTCCATCTCCTTAACAGTCTGTGGTGTGACTCCACCTTCAGAATTAGTTAAGGGCTCAATATTTTACAATGCAAAAAAATGCACAATCACTTGCCAATTGGAATGAAATCGATATTATCTTTTCCTGCATTTCGCAATAATTTGAGTCCCTTCTACTCTGTAAATGACTTTTATTCTAATAACCATTTTAATTTAATTATTTTATTTTATTTGTATATTTATTTAGTTATTTTTATGTTTGTTTTTTAGTTTTTACAAGCTTTTCTAGAAATTGTGACAAGTATTGCATTCTATGTCATAAATGTTGAAAACTACAGAAACATAAAAAATATGAAAAGTTCAAATGTATATAATTTTCTCTTTATTCTCAATTAACAATTTATTTTTCACTATTCCAGGTGGAAGTGATACACGACATTTCGGTGAATCGTGAGTATATTTTTTCACATTTTTTCACTTTTTCTACGTCCATAATTTGAATAAATTGTTTTTAGTAGCGACACTGAAAGTGCTGACGTCCGTCCAAGAGAAACGAAAACCACCAACAAACTAACTTCCCTTTTTAAAAAAAATAAAGATCAAGTAGCCTCGGAAAATGAACTCAAGCCGAAACTCATGAAAAATGAGGAAAAGAACCTACAGGAACAACCTAATGTTCCCGAAGGAGACGAAAGAGCATTAGTTTATGCGGAACTGGATCTTGTAAGAGCAAACATGGTACCAGTCGTTAAAAACGACGACGAAAAAACCGAATATGCTGAAATTGTTTATACACCGAGCGACGAGGGAAAAGAATCTCCCAAAAAGTGAAAAATAAATGACTGACGACATATGATATTTAATTATTTAAAACAGATTTAAAGAATTAATTTCCCATTTTGGTCTTTAACCTTATGATTATGAAAATTATCTGATGGATCATTTGAAGTACTTACAGTACTTCATAGTTGTTTTTTCAAGAATATTTGTTTGAATCTCCCTGTAACAGTGGCTTACAAAATGTATCTGTTTTCTACTAAAACTAAAAATTTTATAAAAATCATTTTAATCACTAAAATACAGGCAAATTAGGCGATTTTGAGCTTGAATTAAATTTTGCTTTACTAGATTCAATTCTGGGAGGTTTTGGGATACTGAATAAATATATCAACTCGAAAACTATGAGAAATTCGAAAATGACCAAGAATGTTGAGTAAAATTCTCTACAAAAAAGTATCCTAGATATTTGTTCTTATACTCAAAATTTGCTCTAGAAAATGGGTTTATACACTCAAAAATATTTTAAATCGCGAATAACTCGAAAATTACAAGGAATTCGAAAAAAATTTTGTATCGTGAATAATTCGAAATCCATGAGGATTTCGAAAATACTTCCGGGACAAAAAATTCAAAGTCCAGCATTCTGTATAAAAAAGATTTAAATTTTTTCCTAACCTCAAAATTTCCATAATAAAATGGGTTTGAACGCTCAAAAATATTTTGAATCACGATTAACTAGAAAACTACGTAGAAATCGAAAAAAAGTGCCGAAGTCAAAACTGTAGAGCACAAAATTCTCCATAAAATAGTTCCCAAGCACTTTTTCATAACCTCAAAATTTTCAACGTAATATGCGTTCAAGTACAAAACATTTTGTATCGTGAATAATTCGAAATCCATGAGGATTTCGAAAATACTGCCCGGACAAAAAATTTAAAGCCCAACATTCTGTATAAAAAAGATTTTAATTTTTTCCTAACCTCAAAATTTCCATAATAAAATGGGTTTGAACGCTCAAAAATATTTTGAATCACGATTAACTAGAAAACTACGTAGAAATCGAAAAAAAGTGCCGAAGTCAAAACTGTAGAGCACAAAATTCTCCATAAAATAGTTCCCAAGCACTTTTTCATAACCTCAAAATTTTCAACGTAATATGCGTTCAAGTACAAAACATTTTGTATCGTGAATAATTCGAAATCCATGAGGATTTCGAAAATACTGCCCGGACAAAAAATTTAAAGCCCAACATTCTGTATAAAAAAGATTTAAATTTTTCCCTAACCTCAAAATTTCCATAATAAAATGGGTTTGAACGCTCAAAAATATTTTGAATCACGATTAACTCGAAAACTACGTAGAAATCGAAAAAAAGTGCCGAAGTCAAAACTGTAGAGCACAAAATTCTCCATAAAATAGTTCCCAAGCACTTTTTCACAACCTCAAAATTTTCAACGTAATATGCGTTCAAGTACAAAACATTTTGTATCGTGAATAATTCGAAACCCATGAGGATTTCGAAAATGCTTCCGGGACAAAAAATTCAAAGTCCAGCATTCTGTATAAAAAAGATTTAAATTTTTTCCTAACCTCAAAATTTCCATAATAAAATGGGTTTGAACGCTCAAAAATATTTTGAATCACGATTAACTAGAAAACTACGTAGAAATCGAGAAAAAGTGCCGAAGTCAAAACTGTAGAGCACAAAATTCTCCATAAAATAGTTCCCAAGCACTTTTTCATAACCTCAAAATTTTTAACGTAATATGCGTTCAAGTACAAAACATTTTGTATCGTGAATAATTCGAAATCCATGAGGATTTCGAAAATACTGCCCGGACAAAAAATTTAAAGCCCAACATTCTGTATAAAAAAGATTTAAATTTTTTCCTAACCTCAAAATTTCCATAATAAAATGGGTTTGAACGCTCAAAAATATTTTGAATCACGATTAACTAGAAAACTACGTAGAAATCGAAAAAAAGTGCCGAAGTCAAAACTGTAGAGCACAAAATTCTCCATAAAATAGTTCCCAAGCACTTTTTCATAACCTCAAAATTTTCAACGTAATATGCGTTCAAGTACAAAACATTTTGTATCGTGAATAATTCGAAACCCATGAGGATTTCGAAAATGCTTCCGGGACAAAAAATTCAAAGTCCAGCATTCTGTATAAAAAAGATTTAAATTTTTTCCTAACCTCAAAATTTCCATAATAAAATGGGTTTGAACGCTCAAAAATATTTTGAATCACGATTAACTAGAAAACTACGTAGAAATCGAAAAAAAGGGCCGAAGTCAAAACTGTAGAGCACAAAATTCTCCATAAAATAGTTCCCAAGCACTTTTTCATAACCTCAAAATTTTCAACGTAATATGCGTTCAAGTACAAAACATTTTGTATCGTGAATAATTCGAAACCCATGAGGATTTCGAAAATACTGCCCGGACAAAAAATTTAAAGCCCAACATTCTGTATAAAAAAGATTTAAATTTTTTGCTAACCTCAAAATTTCCATAATAAAATGGGTTTGAACGCTCAAAAATATTTTGAATCACGATTAACTCGAAAACTACGTAGAAATCGAAAAAAAGTGCCGAAGTCAAAACTGTAGAGCACAAAATTCTCCATAAAATAGTTCCCAAGCACTTTTTCACAACCTCAAAATTTTCAACGTAATATGCGTTCAAGTACAAAACATTTTGTATCGTGAATAATTCGAAACCCATGAGGATTTCGAAAATACTGCCCGGACAAAAAATTTAAAGCCCAACATTCTGTATAAAAAAGATTTTAATTTTTCCCTAACCTCAAAATTTCCATTATAAAATGAGTTTGAACGCTCAAAAATATTTTGAATCACGATTAACTAGAAAACTACGTAGAAATCGAGAAAAAGTGCCGAAGTCAAAACTGTAGAGCACAAAATTCTCCATAAAATAGTTCCCAAGCACTTTTTCATAACCTCAAAATTTTCAACGTAATATGCGTTCAAGTACAAAACATTTTGTATCGTGAATAATTCGAAACCCATGAGGATTTCGAAAATACTGCCCGGACAAAAAATTTAAAGCCCAACATTCTGTATAAAAAAGATTTAAATTTTTTGCTAACCTCAAAATTTCCATAATAAAATGGGTTTGAACGCTCAAAAATATTTTGAATCACGATTAACTCGAAAACTACGTAGAAATCGAAAAAAAGTGCCGAAGTCAAAACTGTAGAGCACAAAATTCTCCATAAAATAGTTCCCAAGCACTTTTTCACAACCTCAAAATTTTCAACGTAATATGCGTTCAAGTACAAAACATTTTGTATCGTGAATAATTCGAAACCCATGAGGATTTCGAAAATACTGCCCGGACAAAAAATTTAAAGCCCAACATTCTGTATAAAAAAGATTTTAATTTTTCCCTAACCTCAAAATTTCCATTATAAAATGAGTTTGAACGCTCAAAAATATTTTGAATCACGATTAACTAGAAAACTACGTAGAAATCGAGAAAAAGTGCCGAAGTCAAAACTGTAGAGCACAAAATTCTCCATAAAATAGTTCCCAAGCACTTTTTCATAACCTCAAAATTTTCAACGTAATATGCGTTCAAGTACAAACCATTTTCTATCGTGTATAATTCGAAATCCATGAGGATTTTGAAAATACTTCCGGGACAAAAAATTCAAAGTCCAGCATTCTGCATAAAAAAGATTTTAATTTTTTCCTAACCTCAAAATTTCCGTTATAAAATGGCTTTGAACGCTCAAAAATATTTAGAATCGTGAATAGATCGAAAACCACTTAGAAATCGAAAAAAAGTGCCGGAGCCAATACTGTAGAGCACAAAATACTCCATAAATTGGTTCCCAGGCTGAGATTCAAAGTTTCAAAATGAGTATCCACATTTTTGTGAAAGAGAAACTATTAAAAAAAGTCTGTGAATATTGAAATAATAATCAACCGAGAACAAAGTGTCCCAATTCGAAAATTATTATAGCTCACCCGAGTAGGAAAAATAGAGATCTCAACCATCATGATGCATTTTGATTTTTTGGAAACGAAGTAACTTTCCAAAAATTAGAGCAGTCTCCATGTGCGCTTGGAATGGAATTCGCACCGGTGGGAATTTGTGAGTGGATGCTCCGGCTTTCGGCGTTGAGGGAGATTTAGGCCCCTTTCACACCAAACGAATCCGAATCAATCCGGATCACTTCGAATCAAGTTGAATCTGATTCGTCATCTCCACTCTTTCACACCAGCTGAATCTACAAAAATCCTTTCATCTTCTTTTTGTTTTCCTTCTTTTAGTTGCTTTTGAGCTATCATCATGGACGCAGTTGTTTTAAATGCAATAGTGTTTCGTAGGAGGCAACGGCGGAAACGGAAAACCAGACGAGGAATCTGACAAGTTGAATCAAGTGCGACCTCGAATCAAACCTGATTGAACTAGATTCGTCCGGTCTGAAGGCGGGAAAAGAGTCCCTCACATTTAAACGGAGCGCTCGAAGCCGAATCTTGGTCAATCAGATTCAACTTGATTCGGAGTGATTCTAATTGATTCGGATTCGTTTGGTGTGAAAGGGCCCTTACTCAGAAATATTGGCTTCAACGAAAAAATACCTTGAGACGTTTTTTTTAGAAAATTTTTTGTGTTCTACATTATTGGTTTGGGCAGTTTTTTGCGAATTCTCCTTAGTTTTCGAATTATTCGCGTTAAAAAATTTTTTTGAGTCACAAGTCTCAAAATTTCGAAAATCCCTGCATGGAATTTTGTTGCTAGACTTATTCAGTAACCGGAAACGTCTGATCATCTAGAAAAGCACCCAATTTAATTACGGGTTCAATCCCATATACTATTTAATTTAGATTATAATTTAAAAAAATTTATTACTTTTATATTGGTTTAATTTAGACAGTTATGGAGCTGAATCTATATGTACTTAATTAAATAGTAAATTTGTTTGATATTATTTTTAAGTTACAAATTTAGTGCATATACAAATTTTTTTTTGTTTCTTATATAATTTATTGTTAGATATTTTTTGATAATTCATAAATTTCTATTTTTTCCTCAGCCCTTAATCCGTCCAATACACAATGAAATATTTAGTACATCTGTTCTTTTGTTGTATCATGACAAAAAACTGTCACTGCACAATTTATAAATGTTAGTAAATACTCACCAATTATTGATTCAAAATCTAACAAGGCATAAAACATTTGAAACACCTTGTATAAAGATATAATACAAGAATTTTTGAAAATTGTATAATTCGCTATATATATTCGACTGTATAAAGCGACTGTAATTTAATAATGCTACCAGATCCATCTGGGGCTCTGAACTTTAATTTAAAAATTGATTCAACGTTGTATCATCCGTGTGAATGTAGAATCCGTCTAGAATATTGGTAGTTTGTGACATACCTACTAGAGTGCTTTCCCCAATCTAATAATCGTGTCAAACCGATCAAAATCTGATTGTTCGGAAAGTAATCAGAATCGTTTTTAATTGAGCGAAATAATCGAATCGTAATCACATTCTAGTATATGGTAAATACGATCAGCTGATGAGTTTAGTTAGTTTCGTTCACGATAGCGACGTTCGTTGATAAAATTTTAAGCTACGATCTGTAATCAGCTGATACGTGATCTATCTGACGCAGGATCATAGTGCCTATAGCTCCATTCAATTCGTTAGAACAGTCTAAAATCTGTTCGGACGAGTGGAAAATATAAAATAATCAGAACTAACCTATAAATGCTTTTAAATTCTTTAAACTTCGTAAAACATTAAAATGGACGCGCACACTTTGAAAAAGTTACTTATTTTATACTTGCAACAAGAATAAAGACTCTTTTTTAAATATTTTCAAATGAGGAATGTAATAATTTAGTTTGCATGTTTGTTGCAATTAATAAACACTTTTTACAATATTATTTACAAGATTATTTTAAATTCCATTTAAGAATGTGATCTAGATCTGTGAATCAGTTGGTAAAATGTAGAAAATGAACTATTTTGAGGTTAGGTTAACACATATATGAAATTGTGGCACATTTATTAATATAAGAAAGAGAATAAAATTTTGGAATACAATTGTACCTAATTAGAATACAAATTGAGATTAAAATAGAATAATAGTGATTAAATTTATGGTGAGTTACAATTTGTTTTGGTAAGTTTTTGTATTAGATAAGAATTAAACCATAGTTAATTCATTTAGGAAGTAAAGGGTGTGTTTATTATATAATTTGCTCACTATTTTTAAATTTTACACATACTATTAGCTACCAAAGTTGTAACGTGCTTTGCCTTGTATTCAATTCGTCCATAATTATTAATATAAGTAAAATATGTACTTAAATTTTATAGTTTTATCGTACTTTTATATAATAAACCTTATATCAAGTTACTTTGTGTTTTAAATCTACCTCTCATCCTTCGAAAATGAATTAAATAAAATTTTTTTCATTAAATTGAGGAAACAGAACGTCTGCTGGTAGTTATAAGAAAATTTTGATCCATTTACTGCGTTCGATTACGTATATCGATCTCACTGCTCGGTTAGTGTTCGGTTACATACATTTTCGAACACTCTTTGCTTCGAATATTGAAAGAGAGCTGTCAGATTTGCTTTGACTTTTGACGTTTCGTTTGACATTCCGATGTTCATCAGTTAGCAATTTTATTTGAAATATTATTAGCTACCAAAGTTGTAGCGTGCTTTGCCTTTTATTCAATTCGTCCATAATTATTAATATAAGTAAAATATGTACTTAAATTTTATAGTTTTATCGTACTTTTATATAATAAACCTTATATCAAGTTACTTTGTGTTTTAAATCTACCTCTCATCCTTCGAAAATGAATTAAGTAAAATTTTTTTCATGAAATTGAGGAAACAGGACGCCTGCTGGTAGTTATAAGAAAATTTTGATCCATTTACTGCGTTCGATTACGTATATCGATCTCACTGCTCGGTTAGTGTTCGGTTACATACATTTTCGAACACTCTTTGCTTCGAATATTGAAAGAGAGCTGTCAGATTTGCTTTGACTTTTGACGTTTCGTTTGACATTCCGATGTTCATCAGTTAGCAATTTTATTTGAAATATTATTAGCTACCAAAGTTGTAGCGTGCTTTGCCTTTTATTCAATTCGTCCATAATTATTAATATAAGTAAAATATGTACTTAAATTTTATAGTTTTATCGTACTTTTATATAATAAACCTTATATCAAGTTACTTTGTGTTTTAAATCTACCTCTCATCCTTTGAAAATGAATTAAGTAAAATTTTTTTCATGAAATTGAGGAAACAGGACGTCTGCTGGTAGTTATAAGAAAATTTTGATCCATTTACTGCGTTCGATTACGTACATCGATCTCACTGCTCGGTTAGTGTTCGGTTACATACATTTTCGAACACTCTTTACTGCAAATATTAAAAGAGAGCTGTTTGCTTTGACTTTTGACGTTTCGTTTGACATTCCAATTTTCATCTATTAGCAATTTTATTTGGCACATTATTAGCTACAAAAGTTGTAACGTACTTTGCCTTGTATTCAATTCGTCCATAATTATTAATTTAAGTAAAATTCTTGGATTGCACGAGGCCCCGGCAGGGCGACGCGAGCGCCATCTATTGAGCGGTTATGACAGCAAGGCGTCGGCCATGTTGTTGGTGCGTTTCGTGGAGAGAGGACATAGCGGAACATTGCTAGTGATTATTGTTTGATGAAGTATGACTATATATAAGTATACGAAACTGTTCTTCATTGCTTTCATTTAGCAAATAAGTATTTAAAAAGACACTTTGTTCACTTTCATAAGACTCCACACTTCATTCGTTTCTGTTCTGACCATCTAAGCTCAATTATTTAAGGTTAAGTTTTTTTATTATTAATTTTCGTTCGGCAATTAATTTGTATAACCTCTAATCACGTGATACAAATCGCTCTCTGCTCACGAACATTACCGAAAGCTATTTTAGTATCAATGAATTTAAAGAATTGTTTTCAAACAAATTAAGAAACCGCTAAGAAAAATCGCCTTTTCGTAGCTTGTATTTTTTATTTCCTTTTAGAATGAAAATCTCTTTTATTACGAAACAATTACAATCGAGATATTTTTTATGCAAGTGGTTTCAAATCAGTTATTTCAACTTCGTAAATGTAAAAATCCCCTCCACGTAACGTTAATGTTAACACGTGCAACAATCTGTTCAACGTGGTCATTCTGAGAATGTAGGCAACACCGGTTCCTTCCAAAAACATCGGGCTGCCACGGCAACTGGCGTCGAACATAAAGTACTCGGATTCTTGTAATTTACCGAAAGCTACTTGACGTTTTCTTTCTTGTCTCGTTGCGAATAATAAACCGCAACGGTTTTTGTAACTTTGAAAGAAAAACCTAGAAAGGAAACTCGTAAATATTACAAATACGAATTAATAATCATTATTTTGTGATAAAAAATATTATTATATCGTTTTGGGTTTGTTCTTTAAGACCCCACTTGAAGACCTCCTTCTTCATAAGGAATTGGACACCTCAACTTTAACTTCGATTAGTTTCTGCTTATTTTAGGTTAGGTTATCTTAATTTGCCGATAACTCACAAAATATATATTTTTCTCTAGAATGCCTTATGTTTTTATAATCAACAAATCTAATTGTTAGTAAAACCGGAAGTACTAATTTTAAACAGGTAGAACTTCGATAAATGGATTCTGCGACATCAAAAACGCAAAATTAGCGTGTTTTCCATAATTATACAGTGGGTATCATAACTAAATATAGCAATAGTAATTATTCACCCGTTTGAAGTTATATTATATTATATTTTACGAGGGGTAGTTGAGGAAATGTTTTTCGAT
Source organism: Diorhabda carinulata (assembly GCF_026250575.1). Taxonomy (NCBI): domain Eukaryota; kingdom Metazoa; phylum Arthropoda; class Insecta; order Coleoptera; family Chrysomelidae; genus Diorhabda; species Diorhabda carinulata. Next base: position 3,483,657 of record NC_079469.1, read on the forward strand.
TAAAAAAAAATCATAATAGCAGGATAGTTAGTTATTTAAATACGAATTTAATGCCTCAATATTATCCTTGTTGCTGGAATTTGAGATAATGTAGAAATTGAAACATTTTTTTAATATAGAACTTACCTTAAGGCTTTATATAAATTATATTGAGTATGTCTGACTAAGAACATAGTTCCTTCGACTACAGGATTAAAGTTAACTTTGAAACTGAATGGAAATATGGAACAATCGTTGATCAAATCATCGATAGTTAATTCGTAATCGTCTTCACTGATACTATCAGTACATTCTATGAAGTAATTATCGCCGTTAACGAGGACTGAATCGACGACAGCGGAATTCCATTCTTCTAAATCGTATATTTTGGTCATACCGATAGCTACCACTAAGTTTGCTAGTGTTTGTTTACCACGAGTCTTCGATGAAAACCTAAACATGAGATATATCTTGAAACGAACCTCTCAAAAAACCAAAAACGAACATACTTGAAAGATGGTATGAGAGCTGGGGCTTGGCGTCTCAAAAAGAGCTCAGGAAGAGGCTAAAAACGAATTCAAGGGGACTGTTTCTTAGACCGCCAAGAAAAAGGGAGAAGAGCTGGGGCTTGGCATCTCAAAAAGAGCTCAGCAAGAGGCTAAAAACGAATTCAAGGGGACTGTTTCTTAGATCGCCAAGAAGAAGGGAGAATAGCTGGGGCTTGGCGTCTCAAAAAGAGCTCAGGAAGAGGCTAAAAACGAATTCAAGGGGACTGTTTCTTAGACCGCCAAGAAAAAGGGAGAAGAGCTGGGGCTTGGCATCTCAAAAAGAGCTCAGCAAGAGGCTAAAAACGAATTCAAGGGGACTGTTTCTTAGACCGCCAAGAAAAAGGGAGAAGAGCTGGGGCTTGGCATCTCAAAAAGAGCTCAGCAAGAGGCTAAAAACGAATTCAAGGGGACTGTTTCTTAGACCGCCAAGAAAAAGGGAGAAGAGCTGGGGCTTGGCATCTCAAAAAGAGCTCAGCAAGAGGCTAAAAACGAATTCAAGGGGACTGTTTCTTAGATCGCCAAGAAAAAGGGAGAAGAGCTGGGGCTTGGCATCTCAAAAAGAGCTCAGCAAGAGGCTAAAAACGAATTCAAGGGGACTGTTTCTTAGATCGCCAAGAAAAAGGGAGAAGAGCTGGGGCTTGGCGTCTCAAAAAGAGCTCAAGAAGAGGCTAAAAACGAATTCAAGGGGACTGTTTCTTAGACCGCCAAGAAAAAGGGAGAAGAGCTGGGGCTTGGCATCTCAAAAAGAGCTCAGCAAGAGGCTAAAAACGAATTCAAGGGGACTGTTTCTTAGATCGCCAAGAAGAAGGGAGAAGAGCTGGGGCTTGGCATCTCAAAAAGAGCTCAGCAAGAGGCTAAAAACGAATTCAAGGGGACTGTTTCTTAGATCGCCAAGAAGAAGGGAGAATAGCTGGGGCTTGGCATATCAAAAAGAGCTCAGGAAGAGGCTAAAAACGAATTCAAGGGGACTGTTTCTTAGATCGCCAAGAAGAAGGGAGAATAGCTGGGGCTTGGCATCTCAAAAAGAGCTCAGGAAGAGGCTAAAAACGAATTCAAGGGGACTGTTTCTTAGACCGCCAAGAAAAAGGGAGAAGAGCTGGGGCTTGGCATCTCAAAAAGAGCTCAGGAAGAGGCTAAAAACGAATTTACGGAGATGGTTACTTAGACCACCAAGAAGAAGAGAGAAGAGCTGGGGCTTGGCGTCTCGAAAAGAGCTCAGCAAAAGGCTAAAAACGAATTCACGGAGAAGGTTATGTAGACCAGTAAAAAGAAGAGAGAAGAGCTGGGGCTTGGCGTCTCAAAAAGAGCTCAATAGAAGACTAAAAGAACATAAAAGAAAAAGTTTAAAAAATTTATATTCTACCTTGAAGAATATTGGTTGATGTTTCCCATCAAAGAATACAAATCTCGTGTATATTCTTCATCCCAATTGTGCCAAAGATTTTCTGGCGTGCCTCTTATTTTTCCATTAGGGGCTTTCGCGTTTTTCCTAGACCAAGCAATCGGATCCATTTTCAACCATTCCACGTCTTCGTAGAAAGGTTTATCCTGCTTTTCCTTCTTCCCGGTCGAGGCTAAATCATACATTTGTAATTTGTGACTTAGTACAAGGTCCTTTGGTGCTTTTCTTATGGAAGTTACTTCGAACGTATAAAATGTGTACGATTCAGCGCCTGAAAATGATTTTTAAAAAAATAGTGATGATGTGAATAACGGAAATATGATATTTACCTCGTACTACTTTTTTTCGAAGATGTCGTTTTAATTGTTTAACGTCTTTGCATCGCAACCAACCCGCTGGTAGTTCTTTTGGTTGGCCGTAAGGATCGAAAATGTGATAAAAATCATTTTGACTTTTGTGTATGACGTAGCATGCGTTGGAAAATTGTATTAGAAAATAAGAAAGTTTCTTTGTTAGTAGATAGTCTATTCCTATAAAAAAAATTAGTATTTAAATTTTATTTCGGAAATAAACTTTTTTCCATTTTCAAAATTGGCTTTTTTCTCGATTGGTCTTCGAATGCGAATTATTGATTTTCAGTATAAGTTATTATGAATTGAAAAACAATGTTTCTGAATATATAATTCATATTTTTTAAAACAAAACTGATCCCAAAAAGAGAAAAAAAATCAAGAGTCATTATTCATCTTCGTGATCCTAGAATTTGGTACTGTCAAAAAAGAAAATGATTAAGGGATTTTACCAAAAATTTAGCCAAATATGTTACAAAAAAGTCAAAAAAGCATGAAGTTACGACTATCTTTCTTGATCTCGATAAATTCAGTGAGAAAACCTTGTCAAAAAAGAAAATTTTCAAAGATTCTGTTGAAATCGACCTCAAAAAATATTCAATGAGGAATTTAGGACAAAAAGAATCAAAACATTAAAATTATAATTGATTTTTATGATCCATAAAATAATCTGGAGTGATTTTTAATTTTTGTAATGATAAAGTAATGAAATTACAAAAAATGACCCCGAATATGTTCCCAAAAATACAAATCTTTCTTGATCTCAATATATTTAGTGGGAAAACCTTGTCTTGAGGAAAACAATCAAGGATTTCGTTAAAAATGGCCTGAAAAAATCATCAATTAAGAATTTGGGGCAAAAATGACCCTAAAAAGGGACAAAACATCTGGAATCATATTGAATCTTCTATCCTAGAGTTTAGTACGGTCAAACAAGAAAATAAATGAAAATTATTTGCTAAAAATAATCTAAAAAAGGATAAATGGGTTGAAATTACAGGTATCCTTCTTCATTCCAAGAAATTAAGTGAGAAAACCTTACCAAAAAAGCAAATAACTGATGGTTTTTTTAAAAACAAATCTCGAAATTTAATCAATAAAGAATTTGGGACAAAAATGATCCCTAAAAAAACAGAAAACATCCGGAGTTTTGTTCAATATTTATGTTCCTAGAATTTGTTACGGTCAAACAAGAAAATGAATTAATAGTCATTGCTAAAAAAGGCTAAAGTCTTGCAATTACAGCTATCTTTCTTGTTTCTAAGAAATTAAGTGAAGAAAACTTACAAAAAAAGCACATAATTGAAGATTTTGTTAGAAACAAACCTGGAAATTTAATCAATAAAGAATTTGGGACAAAAATGATCCCTAAAAAAACAGAAAACATCCGGAGTTCTATTCAATCTTTATGTTCGTAGAATTTGGTACGGTCAAATAAGAAAAATAATCCAAAAAAGGATAAATGGCTTGAAATTACATCTATCTTTCTTGTTTCTAAGAAATTAAGTGAAGAAAACTTACAAAAAAAGCAAATAACTGATGGTTTTTTTAAAAACAAATCTCGAAATTTAATCAATAAAGAATTTGGGACAAAAATGACCCCCAAAAGAACAGAAAACATCCGGAGTTTTGTTCAATCTTCATTATCCTAGATTTTGATATGGCCAAACAAGAAAATGATTAATGATTTTACAAAAAAAATAACTAAAAATATATACGAAAAAGCACAAAAATACTTAAACTTGCCGCTATCTTTGTTGATCCTAGGAAATTTAGTAAGAAAACTTTGTCTTAATAGAAAATAATCAAGGATTTTGTTAAAAATGATCTTTGGAACATGGGAAACGACCCAAAAAAATTACATTTATAGTTTCTCAAGTCTGGCAACACTGAAAGATGATACTAGTGAATTGAATTGTTGATAGAGTCGTAAATAATCATCTGAATACCTCTTAATACGAGAAAACAGGTTTTTTGCTTATACATATTTTCAAATTTGCATTTTTTTTAAATAATTAGTTAATATAATTGACAAAAATTACAAAGAGAGCTTCTTCATCCCAAATAAAATCCTATTCCTAGTTACGTGGCAGTTTCCTAATATTGGAACTGAACAAAAAGAAAGTTTGTTAAACATAAATTTTTTTGTAGTTTTGAGATTTTCCATGGGCAGTTACACATAAATCACTTTTTATAAATTAAAAACCTCGCAAAGGGTCACTAATTTCGTAGTTATCACCATTCAAATGTAACAAATATAAATTCCTCACTTACCCAAACTCAAATGACGATTCTGCTTCCAATCTTCGATCTTAATCATCTTAATTATAATATCGAAAAAGTACTTTCCCACTAAAATATTTTTGATAGTTCTCTTTTCCGAAATAAGCAAATCGTCAGCGTGCGAAAAAACGTGCATTCCATAATCCATGGCCAAATCCACTTTCTTGGTATCCCATTTATTAATAGGCGTCGTCAATAGGATTAAACAGGAGCAAATGCATATGAAATGATCTTCAGTGAGTTCTTCACTTGCTGCTTCCCTGTTCGGTAGTACTTTAGTACCGGTTATGGTATAATACCCATCTTTGTATTGATATCTGGTTTAATTGAAAATATTAATTTCGCTGAAATCAATCATTTAATTATAATACTTACCCTACTTTATTCACGGGTTCTTCGTGTTCTTCTTCTCCTTCCATTTCATCTTCTCCGACGTCGTAATCTATAGAACGATCTTCGGGTTCTTCATCGGAGGATGCCGCTTTTTTCGTTTTCTGTTTTTTCTTCTTCTCCTTCTCGACATCGCCGAAATCTCTGATTTCTTTTACTTTCACCGAACTAAGAACAAATCTACTGTACACAATTTTCTCTACGGTTTCTCTTTTTTTCTTATTGTACAATATTCTTGTTGTCAAAGAATGTAGATCTTTAAATCTAGCGAAACACGCCATACCCTTCCCTCCGGGTCCTAAAATTTCAATTATTTCAAAACGTCGTAGAATGATTTTTACTCGAATAATTTTTCTTTTACCTTCACTGAGTCCGACTTCGTTATTTCCGAAAGGATCGTAAACATAGTACAAGTAGTTCTTTTTAATTACTGCGCACGCATACATTGGGGTAACTATTACCCCTGTATCAGATCTTACAAATAAAATTTTCTCCAGTGCAAGCTCTAAGATGTTTTGTCTTACATGACTATCAAATATATATTCCACAAGAACTGTATAGGCATTGTTTCCTAAAGTAATACGAGGGATTTCCAATTTCGATACCTGAGGATTGAAAAATTATAATTTCACTCCTTTAGGCCAGGACACTTACGAAAAAAAAAAAAGAATTTTGGTGACAAAATTAATAGCAGAAAAAAAATGATACCATCGTGTTTTAGGGGCTGAATAAAAGTTATGTGCATAAAATTCAACATTTTTTGTCTATGCGTTATTTTTTTAAGCAATAAAAACACCAAAAAATCGCTACAAATTTTGTTTTTTGCGTTTTGCGCTGAACCTATGCAAGACTCGTTTTTGTTTTATGAACAATATTGTAGAGAATTGAAAATTCATCATAATAAGCTTTCATAAATTGAATTTTGATAATTTGTTTCTTAGATAATTTAATTTTAATTTTTTTAATTGTTTATAATTTGTTTAATTTTAAATATTTTTATTCACTAAAACCGAGATCTCGATGTACTTAATCAATGCTCTAAATAAGGGCCCTGTGGCCCCAATAGTTTTAGCAAAATGGCAATTAAACCATAGGAGGCCCTTTTTTTCAAAGGGCCATTCTTCCTCACCCAATGGTCCTATCATTATTTGGAAAGTAGCGTTGGAGAGAAAAAGAGTTGAACTAAAAAACTAAAAATCCCTCATCTCAGTTTTTTGAATTTTTTTTTGACCTCAAAAAGTGTTCAAAAAAGGGGTAAAAAAATTTATAAACAATTTATTGTTTTTTAAACATTTTATAAAAATATCGTAATACCAATGACATATTCGGAAAGCTGGCGGTTTAATTTGGGGCGAGGTTAGACATTCTTTTTTAAATTCACTGCGGCTTTGTTTAAGGAATATTTTTTGTGTCATTTTGTAGGGGAAGCTTGAAATTTTTATCAATAAAAGTTTCAATAATCTATTATTGAAAATGTGCATTTGGTAGCAGTATAAGTGACACTGTCTCAGTAACTATTGGACCGATTTTGATCTTTTTTTTTAACTGGGCTAACTGTTTATCTAAAATTAGCTCTCTTTCACATTGGTTTTTTGCTAAAATTAATAATTTTCATAGAATTTTCCCCTCTATGCATTTTGCAATTAGACTTATTTATTAACTAAACAAACACTTATCCATACTGGCATAAAATACTTTGCATTCTAGGTGGAAATACTTAATTTTATGGGGTATTATTTCGTATTTACTGCTTTACTTGAACGCATTTATAGGTTTCATACAAAAAATTCACTTCGCCCCAAATTAAACTGCCAGCTTTCCGAATATGACATTGGTATTACGATATTTTCATAAAATGTTTAAAAAACAATAAATTGTTTAAAAATTTTTTCATCCTTTTTTGAACACTTTTTTGAGGCAAAAAAAATTAAAAGATGAGCAAGAATGGCTCTTTGATTAAAAAGGGCCTCCTATGGTTTAATTGCCGTTTTGCAAAAACTATTGTCGCCACACGGCCCTTATTTAGAGCATTGATTAAGTACATCGAGATCTCGGTTTTCAGTGAATAAGAAACTTTTATATTTAAAATTAAACAAATTATAAGCAATTTAAAAAATTCAAAATTTTCTCCTTTCGGTTAAATTATCTAAGCAACAAATTATCAAAATTTAATGTATAAAACCTTATTTTGAAGATTTTTCAATTCTCTACAATATTGCCCATAGTAATAAAAACGAATCTTGCATAGATTCAGCGCAAAACGCAAAAAACAAAATTTGTACCGATTTTTTGGTGTATTTATTTTTTTAAAAAATAGCGCATAGACAAAAAATGTTTTTCCACTATTAATTTTGTCACGTAATTTCGTGAATGCCGCGGGCCTATTTAGATTGTGAACGCTTTCACCGATTTTAACCAATAATAAAACGTCTATTTCAGTATAAACATTCGCTGTCTAAAGTCTATAGTAAAAATTCTACACCTTACGAGACTGGTTGCAAAAAAGGATTTTATACATTCGAATGTTCCCCTTCAATATTCTTCCCTCTCCTCGCCCACATCTTTCCATACGTTTTTTCCATTGATCGAAGCAGTGCTGGAAGTCTTCTTTGGTGAGGGCGTTCAGGAGCTCTGCCGTTTTTTTGCTTTACCGCTTCCACCGCCTCAAATCGGGTCCCTATCAAATCAGATCTTTTTCTAACCTTTCTAACCTTTCAAGGAAATCTTAGCAGACCCGTTGACGCAAGAGCTTTTTGTCTGGAGCCAGATTTTTTGGCACCAGCTTCGAACAGACTTTTGTCATGTAAAAGTATTCTAACCGTTTCTTTATCGGCGTTTACAGCCTCGGCAATCATCCGGATGCTCATTCGACGAACTGCACGCACAATTTGGTTAATTTTGGTCATTGTTGAAACAGTCACAGGGCGACCTAGGCGCTGGTCATCTTCAGTGGTCCCTCAATAAAGCGCATTAACCACTAAAAAACACGCGTACGAGATAGAGAATTGTCCCCATAAGCCTCTTGCAGTAATTTATAGCCCGCAATTGGAGTTTTTTTTCAATTTGACGAGAAATTTAGATACCTAACGCACTATACGTTTTGTACTCCACCCGTCTAGGGCGCCCTCTAAGCGCGCAGTCTCGTTATTTAATAGACAGACCTCGTACTTTTTTTTCTGATTATAACACCTCAAACCCATTAATCTTATCTTTATAATTAGTGGTATATATTGTTATTGAGTTATTTTTTTTAAACAATGCAAAATGGCTAGAGCTCATGATAATTTATTTGAAATTAGCCCATCAATATTTTATGGTTCCCTCCGCAGCTTCTAATAGCTTTTCCATGGATCCCATAACTTTTGTTCGATGCTATCCCAATCTTCAGGAAGTACCGTTTTGAGGTCATTCGTTAGCTAGTGCAAGCTTTCTAGCCCGAGCTTAAGTTCATCCTATATATGCTCAACAGATATTTCGACATCCAGTATATACTGCCGTACGGATTCTGAAGGTCCTTGATGTGATTAAACGATGAAACGATGTTTAATGAATAGGGCACACCGGACTTTTAGCAAACATCACTTTTGGCACGAGGTATTCCTCCAAAAAATTATTTGATCGGATTCTTATTCCAAACGTCTTTTTCCTTGGATATCGTCCAGCATTAGGATGAAATTTTCATTGATGAAACGACGTGATAACCTAAAATTTCTTCTATATATCAGATCGCCATTAATTCTTCCGCTCCACCGCCAGTTTAAAAAAAAAACCAACTCGGTTTTTACTTCATAGTTTCAAAGTCAAAGATAGTTATTAATTCGTAGAGTTTTTAATTTTTCTATGTATGAGAAAGATTTGAAACATTTTTGATAGATGTTGGTAGCTACGCCGTTTGCATAAATACTTGAGTCAACTCCATTTGAGCATCTTACTTTCAAGCAAACATTAGTAACATATTGAAGAAGGGGAAGAGGTTTAAATATTCTTTTAAAATTTAAAACAAATATCAATTTTAACGCATAATGATCCTCAAACTCAAAGGATGTCATCTTGTAGGAAAAGAATAGTTTGTTATATGTCCAGGACCTGCATCACCGCGCAAACCTCTCTCCAGGTCTCCTCTAGACTCGTCCTCTCCTACCATACACTCTGTTAATTTGCGGCTGGCACCTTTTTGCTAAAGGTTAGTTGCTTTAAGTCTTCTTCTAACTGTCCAGCTATTTACAGCAACCTCTTCGCGTTTCTTTGAGCAGTTGCTGTAAATAAGCCTGTCTTCGACTTATAACAAAATTCATCTTGCTAGAATTTTCTTATGCTTTTTTTTCGGCGATTTTCTGAATAAGGACGCATGCATTTTCCTTCGAGGTCTTTCTATCAAATGATTTTCTATTTGAAATTTTTGTTTAATGTAGATTTTCTAAGACATTTAAGAAAATTTTGCATTACAAAATATAGGCTTCATGTTGAATGTTGAATGTTGAATGTTGAATGTTGAATGTTGAATGTTGAATGTTGAATGTTGAATGTTGAATGTTGAATGTTGAATGTTGAATGTTGAATGTTGAATGTTGAATGTTGAATGTTGAATGTTGAATGTTGAATGTTGAATGTTGAATGTTGAATGTTGAATGTTGAATGTTGAATGTTGAATGTTGAATGTTGAATGTTGAATGTTGAATGTTGAATGTTGAATGTTGAATGTTGAATGTTGAATGTTGAATGTTGAATGTTGAATGTTGAATGTTGAATGTTGAATGTTGAATGTTGAATGTTGAATGTTGAATGTTGAATGTTGAATGTTGAATGTTGAATGTTGAATGTTGAATGTTGAATGTTGAATGTTGAATGTTGAATGTTGAATGTTGAATGTTGAATGTTGAATGTTGAATGTTGAATGTTTCATCATTGGTTGAAATCGATAAATAACTTGTTGAAGGATTGAGCACATTTTTTGATACTTACCTGATCGTATCTAAACTTTGAAGCAGAATATAATTCATTACCGCATTTCAATATATAATCGACGATATCCCCAGTCCAAGAGCCGAGGGAATATTTTTTCGCAACAACGCTGGCCATTATACAAATGAACGGCGCTATATACTCAACAGGCTCCCCCAAATCCCCCACATTTTTGCTTCCCAAAATGATTTGAGTATCGTCCGGCAGATCAATGAAATTCGTTTCTTTCTTGAGCTCTTGCGATCTCGTTATTTCAGGTGGAGACGGCGGTAAATAATTTTCCCAATCCTCGTCAGTAAATTTATATTTTTGCAAACGATATTGCATCTGTTGTTTACCTCGAACGTAAGTTGGATAAAGTATGTCTTTCCTTATAGGGAAATACGTCAAATCGGTGTTGATTTCCTCGGAGATTTTACTACGTTCTTGTTCCAATACGAATTGGGAATATTTATCCGTGGCATAGTACCATTCTTCAGGCGCTCCTGTTTCTTCACCTGGAGCTCCTGCTCCACCTTCTACGTACGCTCTTTTGTAACCTTCCGCTCCGAGTCCTTCTCCTTCGGCGGGAGGAACTTCTAGCTCTATTTCTTCCATGGTTAATTCAAAGTCGTCCAAATCCATAAATTCGATTGGTTCTGCTAAACTAGATTGTTGAGGTAAGGGAGGCTCTATCTGAAAATACAAATATAAATAACCGAAGGGGACTTAAAGTCTTTTTTATAACTATTTACTTGTGTATCAGATAAACTTGGTCTATCTAAATCAGCTACAATATCTCCCATGGATTTTTTAGGTTCTAGTTTAAGGAAAGACAAAGAAGGACATTTTTTGCATAAGGCTGTTTGCATTTCGTCTAATCTAATGCTTCCTATTGTAGAACCAATTTCTAACACCGACACTTGAGGACTTTCACCAGCTAAAAGTCTTCTCATCGCCACAGCTGAATAATCTACAGTCACAGGTTTTTCTGTTGCGCTTTTCTTCGATTTCCTCATTTTGTATTTTTTAAATGTATCCACAGGGAAATCGTCCATGGATAGATGTCTCGGAAAACGACCTGCATAAAATAATAATCATGTAACTACCAAGGTTAGAGCTCAAACCTTGTGCTCTGTATCCTTGATCGTGCGTAGCAGCGACGTACGATTCACATGATAGTTAAATGGAAATTTATTAAGATCTATGACCTAATCCGACATATTTTTATTTTGATAATGAAAATTATCTGTATTATTTGAATATTTTACCTGATTGACACGGGTCTCTATGAATCTTACATACTTTCAAAGCATGCAGATAAAAAACTGAATCCTTATCATAATTATATGCTATCAATTCTATTACAGAGTCCAAAGATGCGTGCATCGAGACGCACGCCATCCCGTGAGTAGTGGCGAAACCTTCGTTATTTCTTGAATACGGATCGAAACAATAAAACATATTTCTCTGTTTCCAAACTGCCAAATGACACCTACAATAATCACAACAGTGATTCGTAAATTACTTTTACATTTCTATCTTAATTAAAAATATCGATATTCATAAAAATTTTCAAAAATACCAATGCTACAACTCACAATTCATTATCGTTAGGTTGGTATGGAATATGTTACCCTGATCTACGATGACGTCATCTGTTGAAAGCTGACAGACAACTAAGTCATATAAAAATAATATTTTAAAATGAAAAAACAATCAAATATGTGGATACAAAGCAAGAATTAATCGCAAATGGTACAAATCAAACGGTAACACTAATTATTTTTCGGATCTTATGCAAGTGACGTAACGGCTTCCCGCTGTCGAACACATATTATGAGACAACCTTCTCTACGAACCTTGAGGTGTTCATAATAGCCAGAACCAATAAGATTTGTTGTCATCGGTCACATGATACTAATCATATGTAGATATACGTAGATGATTTATTTAATTTCTTATTTCTTAGAACTTTTGATATAAAAATTAATTTTAAAACAGAAGAGATCTAAAATCAAGAACATTTAGATGCATTAATATATGTAGATGTATAGATTAATATAAAAATAAAAACTTTATAGTTCGTTTATTCCAAAATCGAGCAATTTACGACGTTATGTCGAGTTTATTTGAGATCGAATATAATATCTATCGTCCTATTTTGTCGGTCGAGAAGACAGAACAACGATATGGTATAAATACGTTCCTGGCAAAGATTCTACCAAGCCTAAATCTTATTCTTCAGCTTCAAGGGTAAAATCTTTGAACGCCTGATCAGGGACACGATCACCAATCTTCAAACTATCATAACTCGAGGAACCAATCGAAGAGACTGCTATCTTCATGTATGTAAGAAGGCATTCGATCAGGTCTGACATGCCGGACTTGTTAGGAAGCTTTTGACTATCCGACTGTCAAGTCCGAGTGAAAAATTGATATAATCATATCCTACCAACCGCTCCATTAGTGTCTATCTCAATCATTTACTCCCTTAATGGCGTTTCACAAGGATCCAAACTATACCCCGTTCTATACATCATCTAAACTTATGATATTCCAGTCTCTCGTCACCGTTTGAAAATGGTCCAATTGTATGCGGACGACCCCGTAATAAATTGTTTCCTCTCCAGAGGAACGTTCGATACCAAAATCTTCGGAATCAGTTTTGGATTGGTGCAGGATATTTCGAAAAAACCAAGTTATCGTCTTCAAGAGAACTCTGAATAGGTCGGTCGATGTGTACGATATTGTTAACCTAACCTAACCTAACCTAACCTAACCTAACCTAACCATTGTTTGGTATTGCCAATACAAGTATCGATTCAATCACAGTATCACCGTTTATGTCAATACTGACATGACATAACCCCCATTTCAAATCGTCCAAATGACCACCCCAAGCCCGCTATGTGATTCGTAACATAAATACCACTGCTTAAATTACATGCTCAACCCCCAGCTACAAAACTCCCAAATAATAATTACTTTCATTAATAAATGAATTTGCGAGTTGTTTTTGTATTGGAATTATAAAATTCGAGTTTGATATATATGATTGTGGTCATTACCTTCCTATTTGTAGAATACCATTGGTGCATTTTTCGAAAAACGATTCTAGTGACATTTTCAATTGACAGTTACATGATCTGTATATTAGATCGGCGAAGAGATTACCAAAAATATATATTTCGACTATGTAAGGACCTATAGTGAACAAAGCTGGCAGGTGTTCTAATTTTATATCGACCGAAGCTTTACAAGCTAGACATTCTTTATACAGGAGATTGCCTAATATTAAGATTTTGTCAATTGTTTTTCTATTCCAAGCGTTCGGTGGAGTTATCCGAGAATATACCTGAAAAATTTTGAGGTTATATTGTACAAGTTTCTGTAAAAATCTTTTATCTTTGCCCTAGAGGTTGAGAATATTTTGGGATCTTATTAAATAATTACCAGCGCTAGTACAGACATTGGTAATGACTGTTTTCCTCTAGAAAATTCAAAACATTTATCAGCCAAATCGAAAGAACCTAAAACCACTGCTTTATTTTCATTTAAAATGTTATATTCGCTTTTAACGTTAATTTCTTCGTTTGATTCCTTTTCTAATTCGTCAGCGTTCATTATTTTATAAACTTTCATTGGATATATCGCAAAGGGCCAATTACAGAAATTCGATCTGCTCAGAAAAATTGTCGCCAAAGACGGAACGTCGTAGAAATTTGCCATAACAGCTGTTCCATCGCAACTACAAAACAAAAAAATTGAATATAAATTGACAGATTGCACGGTCATTTTGAAAGTATCAAGACTAAAGTGGTCAAAGGCACCAAAAGAGGCTCAAAATACGGAATATAGTAAAAAAGGTCGAAAACAGCTAAAGATGTTGATATAATGAATAGACTAGCGAGATCAAAAGATGCTAAGAAAACTGAAAAGATTTAATAGATCAAAAAGGCTAAAATAGACTAAAAATGTTGAAAATACTAAATGGACTTAGAAGGAAAATAACAAGGACCAAAAGAAGCTAAGAATATTAAGTAGGTTGAAAGGATGAAGAGGATTTAAAGAGACTAATCGGAACAAAAGAGGCTTAGAAGATTGAAACTGTCTAAAAGACAGAAACGTGCCAAAAAGGCTAAAAATAATGGAAATAAGGACAAAATGATCTGAAAAGGATAAAGGAAAAAGTAAAAGAAATACTAAATATGCTAAAAAGATCGAAAGAAGTTAAATAAAGCGATAGATGCTGAAAATATAGAATAGGCTTAAAAGGTGAAAAGATGCGAAAAAGGCTGAAAATACTAAATAAAAAAGACACAAATAAGCTAGAGACGAAAGTGGAAAATAATATTAAATAGCTTTAATAAGCCAAAAAAATCAGAAAAGGCAAAAGACTAAAAGATTAAAAAAGTTTGTTGCTAAAGACGTTTAAGAGCTTAAAGACGCTAAAGAGGCTAATGAGGGTAATATAAATGTAAAACATGAATGAAGTTAAAACGGCCAAAAGAAGCTAGAGAAGCTAAAAAAGCTAAAAATATGCTAAAATAGATAAAAGAGGATGAAAATGCCGAAGAGACTGAAGCTTCTAAAGCCGCTGGAGACATTGAAGAAACTAATGAGGTTGAAACGACGAACGGGGCTAAAAAAGCTAAAAGAACCTAAGGAGACTGAGAAGGCTAAAAAGATGCTAAAAAAGATTAGAAAGTTGCTAAGAAAGCTTGAGCGTTTAAAGTTGCTAAATCGTCTAAAGAGACCAATGAGGTTAAATGAACTAAAAAACGAACGAGGCTAAAAAGTCCAAAAGATGCCAAAGAAACTAGAATTCTAAAAAGATGCTAAAAAAATTAGATGAAGAGAAGATGCTAAGAAAGATTAAAAAAGCTAAAGATAATTAAAGAAGCTGAATAGGGTGAAGTTGCTGATGACGTTTAAATATGAAAAACGAACCAGGTTATAGATTCCAAAAGAAGCTAAAGAAACTAGAAATGTGAAAACATGCGAGAAAAGATTAAATTGAGAAACAGAAAGATTTTAAAAGCTAAAGAGGATAAAAGAAGCTGAACAGACTAAAGCTGCCGAAGACGCTAAAGATGCTTAAATAATCTGAAAAACGAAATAAGCTAAAGAAACTAGAATTCTGAAAATATTTTAAAAAAGATTAGATGCAATAAAAGAAGCTGAACAGGGTAAAGTTCATGAAAACGTTCAAATATGAAAAACGAACGAGGTTATAGATTCCAAAAGAATCTAGTAAAAGTAAATAAACTTTCATACAATCAAATTCTGATCGAACGATGGAGACTCTAGAAGCTTAGTTTATCGATTTAAGAAGCCAAGGAATAATCTAAAACATCGAATAAATTCACCTGACATAAAGATCTTTCGTTCTCGGTCTAGCGTCGAACATATACAGATACTTATTTTTCCAAATTGCGATAGTTATATCTTGAGTTTTGAATATACCGGCCGTTTGACTAGCGAAAAAGATTTTCAAAGCTTTAGTTAGATTGAAAATTCGTTTATCGTCGGATCTTATATATCCCGTAACGAATGGATCTTCTATAGATATCCTCATCTTCTTACATCCTTAAAAAACGATTGAAATAAATTATTGATACAAAGGATAAAACATAATTTACCGATTGTACAATATTTGAGTAGTTGTTTGCGATCCAATTCTCCGAAGAAATTGTGGAAATGAGATCGTTTTAAGGTCTCCATATAAAGATTGTTTCCCCAACTCAGGATTTCGTCGATGTTTTCTCTTGTCCATTTATTGGGGTGAGATAACATTGAATAACAGTAAGCAGCGACAGGCATACATATACCTTGTTTATTTCTTATCGATTCCGGAAATCCTTCGTCGCCTATAAAGTTAATAATAACCTCAACTTTCCTATATATAAGAAGAAATACAGACCTTGATGCATTGAACCTTGCTTGGAACCAAAGAAAAAATCTTGCAAAATGGGTTGGTACATATTTGTAAACGAATGACTCTGTATCGTTCCTCGTTTAATTTTCCTCTTTTTTGGTTGAAATTTCCTTATTTCTGAATCTCTGCGAAACTTTTGGATGTATTTGTTAACACCATCTTTTGATACCGTTGAGATAGTCGAATGGGGAATGTCTTTACTTTGATACGAAGTAGCTGCTGACATCTAAAAACATATTCTAGTAAATTCTATATAAATTTTAAGTGAAAAACTCACTTACCAACGACACTTTTCTTCTAAACATTTTAGTCAAATATACTCCACGCTCTTCACCTTCATCTTCCCCGTAATCTTCAGTGATTAACGCTTCTAGTAGATCCATTTCATCTGCAGTATACTCCAAATCGGTTGTTGCGCTTATTTTCTTTTTTCTTTTTTTCTTTCCTATACCAGCACCACCTTCATCACCTTCACTTATATCATCCAAAGTAGATTTCGTTTTATCTTTTCTTTTTCTTCCTACTAAGCTTCTGAGAAGGTATACAACATTTAAATATATATTAAAATGAAGTAAAGTACTTACGGTCTCGGTTTTCTTTGATACACTAGATCGAAACTATCATAATCTTCAACTCTCACTTGTTTTTCGTCTTCTGTAACGTTGATAAAAATACCACTTTTCGGTTTTTTCAAATCCAGCTGTTCTTCGTCAGGTTTTTCAGGAGAAAACGGTTCTGAACTAGGAGTTGGAGTTGCTTTACGAAGCTCTACTTTCGCAGAGCTTATTTCAGGAGAAGGAACGTCTAACTGAAAAGTTTTAATTGATATATATTCACTTTATTGGTCCTTCGAGCCGTATTATTAAAACAATACTCACTTTAATATCGATTTTTTTCTTTGTTGAAGGTATTGGAAGGTTTGTGGTATCATATTTACAATGATATTTAGCCGTTGGTTCTTTCGGGGGATACTTTTTTTTTAATTTAACAGGAGATACGTACACCCTTCTAAGTTCGTCTTCTTTCAAACCTTGATTAACATATTTAAAATCTAGCCTATGACTAAATATATAAACTTTAGTATTAACGATTTTTTCTTTGAGTGATATTTTTGACACGAAATCTATATTTACCTAATTGTTGGTTCAATTTTTGCGCTAGCAACACTTTCTTTTTTGTTACAAGGCACACATGGTGAGGGGCAAACTTTCTTTTTCGTTGATTTCTTATCTTGCAATTTTTGGAATCGTACAGGATCATCTATTTCGGGAGTTTTAGGTCTTCGTGAAACTGTAGGACGTGGTAAACTGAAACATAATTTGAAGATAAAAAAAAAACAATTCTTATATTGAAAACAAAAATACAAATAGTACAGAGAGAGAGAGAGAAATGTCTCATTGTCAAAAAATTGTTACAATTTGGAGATAAAAACTTGTAAAAACTAAAAAAAACAAATATTAAGATACAAATAAAATAAAATTTTAATATACAGAATAAAACTACAATGAGTAACAAAATTATAGGTAATTAGGCTCATCTTACTCTTAATTTGAAAAGTGAAAAAAATCTGAACTCCGCACCCACCCTGAGGGTGGTTGCCACTCCTTCTCGGTGGTGTAATTGTTTTATACAAAATAACCTCGGATATTGATATAAGGTCTAATTTTGAGAAAAAAATGTTTTATAAAGTTTTTCAAAAAACTCAATACTTTTCATGTTATTGGCAATTGAAAATTCGGAATTTTTTTTCACGTTTTTTGCAAGTATCTCAAAAAATATGCATTTTAACGAAAATTTTATGATAAAAAAATTGTAGCAGGTAAAATACTGAACAAATCGGTTTTTTGTAAACTGTTCTAAATGTAATATTAAGCGATATATCAAAGATCGATGCCGTTTTTTATTTTGTCTGGAATTTAATCGATGTATTCAATGACATCTAGTGGCGAGCAGATATAAGCTTTAAAATGAGCTCTGTTAAAAGCCTTTTGCACGTTAGATGAGTGAGCTGTAATACAAACAAAAGAAACATCTAATGGTTTTTTCTTTTAAAACAATGAGTTTCATAAATGTCATTTCCACCAAAATAAAAATTAATCGTATTCCGTCTAGAATTAACTTTAATACAAACAGTTCGATGTATTCTAGTAGTTTGGCTGCTTTAGGATACATATTTTTCAAAAAAATCACGATTTTGAAAAAAAAAATTCCGAATTTTTATAAAAACCACCTTCTTTTCATAATATCTCAAAAATGTTGAAAGATACGTATATAAGTGTAATGATAAAAAAATTTAGTTCCTTTTCTGACAAAAAATTAGATTATTTCTTTTTCTGTCACACAAAAATTGACGGAGATATGATTGTTTAAACAACGCGCAGCAACGCAATCACAGTCTCCCTCGAACCCTTTGATCCTTCACCGTTTCAAAATAAAAGTTTTTTCACTATATATTGTAATGAAAATAGTTGTAGCTCTTTCAATTATCTTTAAAAATGTGTTTTATAAATTGTGACACCACCAAAATTGAAGAAGTTATGGTCCAAAAACTAATCGTATTTTTTTCTACTTAATAAACTGAAAATTTCGGAGATTTGGCTTGGCAACAAAAACAATCATCCAACGGATTGGGGGTGGGTCATGGATGAAGGTTTATTAAATCCAATTAAATCTGTAAATCCATCTGCACCACAAGAACTATTGAAAATGATTTTTTGCAACCGCAAAAAAGATTGCGGAGCCTCTTGCGGATGCCGAAGAGCTGGTCTGTTTAGCAATATTACTTGTGGAACGTGCAGTGGAAATAGCTGCCAGAATAGCCCTCAAATTCAGTCAGAAGAAGATATCGATTGTGACAGCAACTTTTTTTTCATAAAATTGAATGAAAATGGTGCCTATAGGTTTTTTATGGTTTTTTATGGTTTTTTATTCATTGCCATGCTCTTGTTGCAGAATTTTATTAAATGTATTACTAATTCAATCCGGTACAGTTTTAGACAACTTGTAAGTTTATATTTCATTCAATGAATGGTGATTCCTTATTCTATAATCAAATTATTTTTAAATGTGTGATCATATATATTCACTGTTTTAATTTAAGGGTTGAAAAGCTTGAGAATATGATAATCATTTTCGAGAATATAGAATAACATTCAAATCCTTTTCATTTCAACAAAAGAAATTTTTTTAAACAACTATTTATCACTAGGTTGTTTTTAAGGGTCGAAAGAGGGTTAAAAATTCTATAATTAAGATAGAGAACATCAGATGTCTATTATTTACTCTATATTTAAATCTTTTTATGCCATACAAAATAATTTTTTGTGATTTTTTCAATTTAGCGGTTGTTTGCAAGGATTGTAAGGTTTTCAAGGGGTTGAAAACGATTTTATTATGAGGTAGTTGTGTTATAAAACACTTTATAATTTCACCCCTTAAACACGTTTTCTAGCGATAAAACGGCTCAATGTCAACTTTTACATTAAGGGGTCGTTTACACCCCTTAAAAATAATAGGAGGAGCTCAGATCATTTTCGCTTTTGAAGTTAAGGGTAAGATGAACCTAATTCCAAAATTTCATGCAAATCGCTTCTCAGTAAAAAAATTCGGAGGCGAGGTATTTTTCGCTTCAATGACTGCTCTATATGGCATTAAATATGCCATCAAATTATTACAAATTGCGGGAAAAGATTATATCGCTTTGATTTCAAATGGCAAGTGATTGTGCATTTTTTTGCATTGTAAAATATTGAGCCTACAACTAATTCTGAACGTGGAGTAGGTGGTAAAGATCGTACTCCGCGTTTCTAAGTGCATAGCCGTGCAATGATCTTTCTGAAATTGGAGCTTAAGAATTAGGCAAACGGATTCAAAGATGGAGAAAGAACGAAGAATTTTTGATCTTTGAAAGACGTCCGGGCATTGAGCTCTGCTGTATAGTCTGGGTGAATATCTAACTGCTCTCTTTTGTAGTTTAAACATTCGTTCAAATTGAGACGCACCAGAAGGGAAGGGCACATTGGAGATGCGACTCAATAAGGTCACTGTTAAGGAGGTGGATAAACTCAGTTCTTTGAAAACTGACCTCATCGCAAAGATTCTAAAAGAAATTTTCTTATCACTAGCTCGGTATGGAATTTTTCACGATCTAAGAAAGGTGACTAGCCTCCAGTTAATATAAAATTCGTTACGTATATTTGAGTAGGATACGGAAGCTCTTATAGAGGGAAAAGTTTAATGGAGTTGGCCCTGATATGGAAGTCATTCCTCTAGAGGGCTACAATAGAATAGATTCTACCCTTCTAGTTATACGTGATCATAACAGGGATGGATTATGTATGGTCCCAACGCATTTGCCTGTGTCAGTTCATTTTGAGCCATGAAACAGTGTGTATTATACCAACCAGCTCAAATGTTTACCCGTTGAGACAAAAATAATAGTAAAAAGTTTTTACTTAAAGTTAGTAGAGAGAGGCTACTTAAACTACTTTTCGTTTAAAGAGAATTCAGCTTTAACGAGCGTCCCTGAAAGTACAATTTACAAAATTGTGAATAATTCGATAGATTCTAAAAAACACGTCTAGACAATGATGTAGCAAAGTGCATCGATGTCTTTCAAGAAGACTTAATTAGCGGCAACACACTTTCGTGGAGACTGTTCCAGGAAAGCGATTGTAAAAACTCGAAATATCTCTAAAAAATAAATAGAGCCATATATGGGATTTGGTTCAAAAAAAAAAAGAAAAATGCAAGACTTGATGACAAAACTGCAAAGGAAGAAGCTTCAATCCGATCGAGTTGATAAAGACTGAGTTAAAAATGTAACCGTTGGAAACTTGAGAAAGTTCGCATCGTATTGACATTTCAAACCCACAAATTATAGAACAATGTAAACCAAATGAAAATTTGAAATATAAAGAAATTACGAGGTGTTATAATATAATAGTGCGGCCCTGCATAATGCCCTTGGGCCTTATCGAATAGTTGAGAATTTTTACATACGCTATGACAATCAAAAGTAGTCTTCGGGGCGTTGGAGTTCAAAGTACTGACATAAAGAAGGAGATACTCCAATTGCTTCGTGAATGTTGTTAATATTATATTTATTTTTAAATTGTTTAAAATGTTACTCACTCGGTTACATCGTCGTTATCAAAATTATCTCCAGTTTCTTCGTCGGTATTTTTGGATAATTTCTCATTCTCCTTATCCTCAATCATCCCTCACATCTAATTTTTTACCCAAATTAAAAATTTAGTATAAAAAAATTAATCAACTCAAAAATTTCAATTTCGATTTTGACTCATTTCAAATAATGTAATGTCAAAATTGATTTTACCAAACGTCACTTTGACTTGTATAAAAATTCAAGTGGGAATCTTTTACGATAATTTTCAAAATTATGAGGTAAATTAAATAAATTGATATAAAAATTTTTTATTTTAACTCGATTTGTTTTACATTTAGAGTGAAAAAAAGGAAAGTAGTGGAGATTAATTACCCTCCGGTGCCGACTAAAAAATGGATTCCTCCCGACGAAAGACCGAAAAAATCGAAAAAGAAACCGGTTTATATAAAACCAGAAGGCATTACTCAAAAACTAGAAATTTCTAGTTTGAGAAAGGTGTGGCACCAATTCTGTTATTATGGGAAAAATGCAATATTATTAGGACATTATGGGCAAACTTCGAAAAAGTATTTGGTTAAAACCAGGGGGCTACAAGGTATAATTTCCACCTCATTTAATATTACGTTTTGGTTTACCTCTTCTTCATCCAATTGTATTCACTTCTATTATCTTTCTCACTATTCAACTACCCTATATATTAAAAGGAGCTTAAGGTTTCTATGTCTTCATCTTCCCGCTTACTTCAGACATCTTGAATCGCCATTTGAAGTCTGAAGTGCGAACTGGAAGATTTAGATCTATAAAAAACTGTTTCAATGACATCTAGCCTTCAAGAATAGATTGTTTTGCCATTAAATGTGGCAGTATCTTTCTTAATAAAGCCTAAGGATTTCAAAATGGATCTTATGAGTCAGAAAAGTCTGCAACCATCTTCCAGCCATTAAAAAATCATTTCAGTTGTACCAAAACTTTGAGAACAAAATATATTTTTCCACGGCATCATTCAGACTTTATGTCTGATAATTTTGGTGCAGTAACCATTGAACAAGGAGAATGGTTCCATTAGGAAATAGGAACAATAGGAAAATAATTTGAGGATAATTTAGACTTGTAGAAAAGGACGATGCTAAAGAAAATTGTTGATTCTGGACGGATTTCAGTCAATTCTTAAGTAATTTAACACATTCACCATTTTGTGCCGGCAAAGAGACTCCTTCGGCGTTTGCAAACGTATCCATATTTTCATTCCACTGAACATGTATTTATTTATATAAATTCTCCACGAAATGGACACTGTCTGCTTCAGAGTAGTCGTTGAAGAAAAAACGTATAGTAGTGACTAAGAAACCATAACAGTCTCATTAGGATGATGGAATCCAGCTATAACGATCGATTTTTATTGTTTCCTCTAAAAAAGAAGATTTAACGTAACACAAAAGGCAACAGAAAAATCACTGACAAAACTAGACCTACATTTTTCATCTTGAAAAAGTCTATAATAGTGAAAAATTTAAAATTTGTGCTTTTTTTGAGATTGTTTCCACTTTTATTTAATATTGGGACGGGTATACAGCCGCACGCCATATAACGACCCCTATCATAGCTTAGAATAGAAGATAGTGGGTGGCTCCATCTACTATTGGGTAACTATTACTCTAGATGTTTTCCGAAGAAGATGATATATTCAATAAATCGTGCGATTTATAAAAACACATTTTTTACCAAAAATCGATTTTATTTATCAACGTAATCTCCTTCAAGAACAAAACAATCATTGCATAAACTTCTCGATGCTGTGCTTTAGCAATTGCTTCTTCATTTGAGCTGAATTTCTTACCTAAGAGCATTTTTTTAAGATCAGTTGTCACTGGTGACCAGATCTGGACTATATGTTGGATGAGGAAGCAATTCGAACTGTAATTCGTTCCATTTTACCATCGTTGCCATCGAAATGTAAATCGGTGAATAGACTTGTGGTTTTCGCATTCAAACGATCCAACAACTCTATGTGATATAAACACTGAAGACATAACCTCCCCACCTAGCTGTTGGGCCTTTGGACGCTTCGGACGTGGTTCACCGGCTGCACTCCACTCAGATGATGATGGTTTTGATTCCGCAGTAATGTGATGAATCCATTGTTACATATTGACGCGAAAAATATGATTTTGGGGGGTTGTAACACGAAGCAAGTCGAATTTTGTCAGCTGTTGCTTGAAATTCGTTCTATAATTTCTTTCCCAATTAATCAATGTTTTTTGTATGTCTTTCTTTATAAAAACAAATTTTTTAAGGTGCTTGCAATTGTGCAGTAGCCTGTATTTTCGCTTACCTCTTTCCGATGGACACATGGGATCGAAATACAATCGACAGGATTCTGGATCTAGGAAACAACTTATACATAACAAGTATACAGCAAGATCCTGACAGATGTTTGGTTTACGTATCCACGAATAAAGTTTTCAAATCAATTTATTTGGACAGAGATAAAATATCTTTTGAAATTGATTGTAAAAACGTTATTGAAACAAAGTAAGTTTTCGATTCTTTCTTCTTTAATACCATATTAACTTCCGATTTATCATAATTTCTTTCTAGATTTTCCTCTGTAGCGGAAGACTTCGTTAAAGAAACTTTTATGCATAGCTTAGAAACGTTTTTTACTCATTATCCTTCTGGTATAGTCACCATGTTGGGAAAATATCTAGCTATTTGGATCCAAGATGAAGCCTATTATCTTTTCGATCCTACTGAACACACTGAAGATGGTTTTCCTGCTTTCGGCGTACAATGTCATTCTAGACAAATTGAGCAAAACTATCCAAGATACCCACCAAAAGGTATAATGAATTTGTAATTAATATAAAAGGCACGAAATACGTAATTTATTCCATTGCAATAACTTTAAATAAGATTTACCTAACAGATAACAGACTATGAATCCAGCTCATTGGTTTACACAATAAGGATGAGTTTCTGTAATGCGAAGGACTCGTAGATTCAAACTTTATCTATGGAAAACCATCGAAGAAATAGTAGCAAAGTGTGAAATAATATGAGGAGGATGCGATAAAGATGATGAAAATATTGTCGATTATAGCATCATCTAGTTTCTCGCTTCAGAACAACACTAAATCACTATATTCAGTAAAATAAAGCTTGGAACATGTTGTCAGACTACGTCCACTAATTTATCTCTCACTTTGATCAACAATTCATTACTAATACAACGTTTTTAGGTGAAGGTTTTGCAGTACTATACCGTTGTCTAACTTTAGATGACCTAGTTAATTTTCTATATCTCAATTTAAATGTACACGTCCCGATCGCTAAATTTACCCTAGAAGGGTGTACCGTGGAAAGATTTACCCACCTAAATCTAGAACCTCCAGAAAAAATAGATGATTTAGATATGGTCAAAGAGCAAATGTTAACGATGGATCAACTATTGGAGAGGAAAAGTAAATATTAACTAATCTAATTAACTCAATTGATAACAGTGATTCTTTAGGCGAACCCGGTTTTGATTTGACCAAAGAAAGACTCACTACATACCTGGCCGAGATAGAAGATGATAGGGATGTGAGAAATTTGGAAATATTAGAGATCGCGCCTGATGTTACTGATAATCTATCTCCATCGAAGCGTCCTTCTTGGTTACAAGAACCTTTCGAGAAATCGGATGTATGCAAGTTTCCCATTCCACAAAAAAATAGACCGGATACTATCAGCTTTTATATTGGTTCGTAAAAAAAAACAAAATTAACTACTACTAACTTAGAAACTAACTTAAAAACTCTACTCTATGTCTTTCAAAAGAGCTCTATACAGGTATACGAGGTACGCTTTATTTCAACCTCCGATCGCTCCGTGGAGACATTCAGATGTCAGTCGGCGTTGTGCTACAGCCATGTGTGATTCGTTTTCTACGGGCTGAAGGCCATAACGCTGCAGAAATCCATCGGAAAATGAGTCGTGTATTTGCGGAAAACTTCATAAGTGATGGTGTTGTGCGTGAATGTTGTGGAAAGTTTGAAGATGGCATGATGAAGGGAGCTAAGGATGCAAATCTGTCGTTTCAGATGATCTGGTTCAACAAGTTAAAGAAAACCGCAGATTCACTATAACTGCTGCAGAGGTTATTGAAAAGATTGTCGACAGATGCGACAAATGTCTCAATCTCTTCGGTGAACTAAGTTGGAATTTCTGAAACCGTTGGCGATATTCATACTGAATATACTGTTTACAATACCACTACACCAAAACTAACAATTATACTGTAGTCTCTGAAGTTGATAACTTGGTTATCGAAACGCGCGACACACAGTATAATTCTTAGTGTTGGTGTAGTGGTGGTGTGAACAGTATATTGAGTACTCTGCGGTGAAGTCCATCCATAGTGTCAATCAGAAAAAATTCCTTCATTTCTATTGATTTCCACTGGTGCGAGTGTATTTTACTTTCTTGATGCTACTAGTTTCAGTGATAATGAGACTATAACCTCTTTATCCACGATTGTCAACATTCTATGGTTCGATCTCTTCACATCAAGCAGTTCCTCCTCATTCAACTTGTTCCCGACTAATATTTTCTGAAAATTCTTCCAAGGCTAATTCCTGAAGATCATTTTCGTTAAATCTCTCATCGTTATCATCGATTTCATTGTCAGATGATTCTTGTAAGTCATCTGAATTGTAGTCTTCGGAGCTGGAATCTTTATTACAATTTTCTGCAGTTTTTAGGTATAAACTGTGAATAAATTTATAAGTTTCAGTGTGTGGCTTTACAAGAAAACATTCACTGTGTGTAAACAATAAAATATTAACTAAGGAGATGGACAAAACATTCAGTTTAAAGAATCATATCAACTTATAAATTAATAAGCTCTGAAGCAAACAGTATCTTCTTCATCTGATTTATCAGCATAAGGTACTGAAATATTGTAGAAGCTGCTGCATTCAGCAAACAATATAAATGGTAATTGCGTCAGTTCTTCTTCATCTGATTCTACAAACTGAGGTTTTCAATGGGGGGAGCAGTTCTTCACTAATTTCTCCCACTACGAGATGTCGCGATCAAAATATATCAAAGACTCCTTCTTGTGGTGAAATAAATGATTATTCGAAATTATTTCACAGATTTGGAGCCTGAAGGTTCGAAAGGAATAATGAGAGCGGATACTCATCAGACGGACCCGAATTTTTCCAGATACAAAGGACGTCAAAGTATGGGAAATGCAATTTCTTCTCTAATTATGTTGAAATTCTACAAATCGAGATATTGGGTACCTGCCTTACTGAATAAAATACTCAAATATGGTGATCTACTATACAGAGATGCTATGATTACTATACCAAGGACTCAAGAATTGAAGCTATCGAATTTTCAAAAAAAGACCGAATATTGGGATAGAAAATTCACTCCGAAGGTTAAGATATATCGAATTTCTTCTATGAATATTTCTTTTTCTTCTTCGGATCTCTTTAATCCATTTTAATCCAATCTTCGTTTCATCACTGCTACAGGTTTTACTTCCATATACGAAGCTCAAGGTTCCCAATGAATTTTCACAATGAGAAAAATGTTTTTCGGCATTTATTAATACATGTTTGGAAAGCTTATATCTTTTCTTCTGTTTTTTGACATAATCAACCTTTAGATCAATGCTTTTTTGATAGAAGTTTACCATCTTCTTTCAACTCTCCTTCCAAAGATTTTCTGATTCAGGGAAGAGATGGTAATCACTGGAAACCAAGTCTGGCCTGTAAGGAGGGTTCGAGGCAGTATCTCATCTAGCTATGCTAATAATTTGTGACATGGACGGTTTTTGGACACGCTTTGTCCATTTGTAAGCATGCCTCTTATCTAGTTTTGAAACGCGCGCCGATTAAACGTCTGATAAGCATTAACTATCGTATGACAATCCTTTACACACGACATCACTTCACCGGCAGACAGAATTTGTTTAAACTTCCTTCCGCTTCGATATTACATTGTTTTATCCACTTTGGCAATAATTTCGTTCGAAAAAATGGCCAGAATCTTGTTCGTCATAGACGCCTGTATCTGAATTTCCTGCAGATGATCCGTCTTCAGTAAATAACTCCTAGGTATACAAATATAGTTATTTTATCTATTATTTGTCTTTTCATTATTAATTTGTCTCCGTGTTCTCTTTTTTGTTTATTTACCATTTTTATTTAGGTTGAAGATTTCGTCGTTGTTGGTAGATTGATATCGAGCAATTTCGAAGTACTAGATTTACTATCAGCTTTAGATAGTTATTTAATAGAAAACAGTTGCTGTGTCATCATCGGTCCGATAACTTTATCGATTTGGATAGAGGACGGTAAATTTTATTCGTTCGATCCAAATGGAAGGTAACAAACTTGAAATAAAGTCTTACAAACATTTTGAATCGATATTCATAGGGATACAGAAGGAAAAGCAATATCCGAAGATGATTTACAAATGAATCCGAATCTCGGAAGGGCTTGCGTCATGTGGTTTTCGAAATTAAAAGATTTCGTCGATTTGTATATGCATAACGTACCGAAATATATGAGGACGGATCCATTTTATATTAGTAAAGTACAAATTACTGATTACGTTGATCTACCGGAATCTTGGTATAACTTTAAAAGTAAGAAAACAAAAATATTATCACTAGAAACTACTTTATTGGTCCTAGGGGAGTCGCTGATTAGAAAAATCAGTGACACTGTCAATGTTGTAGATGCGATATCTGAGTGTGTCTGTTCCGTAGGTATTTTTCCTGGGGTATGGATACTAAGAGGCAATATGAGTCAAAGTGATAGAGTATTTGATGTGGTATCAAGAAATTTCCAAAGCCCGGCGATGTGTTTGGTAATGTTAGCCATGCAACAGACATTGCCTATCAAAGAATTCGTTAAAGAAACCATAGATGAAGTAATGTTTTTATCTACAACCATCTACCATTTTGTTAACGTTATTACATTTGGAATTGATAAAATGAATGAAAATTTTTTTAGGTTCTAGAAATTGGGGACAAGTTCTATAAAGATTCGATCGAAATTTTAACGGAAAAGGAACAATTCACTGACAGGATGCTGATGTTAACCGACATCAAGAAAAGTTTTCAGTGGATGGATAAAATTGTGGACTTTGATGTAGAGGAATGTGTTTCTAATGGTATTTTTGATTGTAAGGAGAATAATTTTGAAAAGGTATCAAAAAACAAAGACCACAAATATTACAAGAACAAAACTTATTGATATAGGAGGGTATTTCGATAAGTAGTAGCCTGTCTGCTCAAAAAGTCATTTATAATCGTGTAAAAAAAATAATATCAGTAATGACAAGGCTTTTGCTCTCTGAAGGAAATGGCGTAGGGATATCAAGAAGCTTTTGGTCATTTTTTGGTAGTCAAAACATCATTTTAAGCGCTAGGGATCAGGGAAGGGGCTGGAAGTTGGCTGATTCAACTTTGACGCTGTTTAACAACAATCAAAAGAAGCTTCTGGGTCATTCTGTGATAGTCAAGAAATCATTTTAGGCGCTAGAAATCAAGGAAGGTGTTGGCAGCTCGTCGATTGAACTTTGACGCTATTTAAGGGCAATCAAAAGAAGCTTCTGGGTCATTTTGTGATAGTCAAGAAATCATTTTAGGCGCTAGAAATCAAGGAAGGTGTTGGCAGCTCGTCGATTGAACTTTGACGCTATTTAACGGCAATCAGAAGAAGCTTCTGGGCATTTTGTGATAGTCAAGAAATCATTTTAGGCGCTAGAAATCAAGGAAGGTGTTGGCAGCTCGTCGATTGAACTTTGACGCTATTTAAGGGCAATCAAAAGAAGCTTCTGGGTCATTTTGTGATAGTCAAGAAATCATTTTAGGCGCTAGAAATCAAGGAAGGTGTTGGCAGCTCGTCGATTGAACTTTGACGCTATTTAAGGGCAATCAAAAGAAGCTTCTGGGTCATTTTGTGATAGTCAAGAAATCATTTTAGGCGCTAGAGTTCAAGTAAGGTGTTGGCAGCTCGTCGATTGAACTTTGACGCTGTTTAACAGCAATGAGAAAAACCTTTGGGTAATTTTGTCATTTTACGTGGTTGGAATCAAGGAAAAAGAGTAGCTACAGAGGGTTTTATCCCAAAAACGTGTTCCAAAGAAGGCGAAAATTCTCCTGTCTTTCGAAAAGACGATCGCCACCGTTTTCTAGGTCTGCATCGAAGAGCAATCCGTCACGAAAAGGTACTATGTCGAATTATTGGGCCGATTCGACGGTAAATTGAAGACAGCATGATCCAAATTGATGAAGAAAAATGTACTTTTACATGAAAAAGCACCAGGTTCATATCTCCGCGTTAGTCATGTCAAATTTAACAAAGGAATTGCTGCTCCATTCATCGTTTACTCCAGATTTGTCCTCGAGTGGTTCCAAACTTGATCAAATGGAGCTGAGCTCAAATTTGAATCTAATGCGGAGATCATCGCCACCACGGGGACCTCGGTTGCGAGAAAATTTATTAATCAGACGAAAATTATATATAAATTTTCTTTTTTTAATCGGGCTGCTCTCGTCTATCGATAAATGATGATAACAGATCTTAGTAGTGCTTGTCTAATTTTCAGGTTGTAAGAGATTATTTTTCTAATTACGATTCCGGAATAATAACCTGCAAAGTTATGTCGGTAGCTCTATGGAAGAATGAAGATAAATATTATTATTTCGACAGCCATAATAGAGATGATAAAGGATTATCGACGCGTGAGTTTCTTTTTACATCCAATTAATTTATATACAAAATTTTGCTTAATTTATGAATTAAAAGTTCTAGTTTTAATGTTTATTCTGTTGCACAATAAAAAAAATGGTTATTTAGTGAGATACAGGTTGATAAAGTTGCAGTTTTATTGATTCAATAAAACGGGTACGTGCGGAATTACAGAGGAGGAGGGAAAATTGGAAAAAAAATGTTGAATTGGATTCCACAGGAGAACGGGAAGATCAAGGATTTATGGAATAAGAAAATAATTGAGTATATGAAATGTGAACAGCATCGGACAACGTCGTAGGACGTTTTGAATCGTGTTTATTTATATTAAACATTTTTGTAATTTATTTTCAATTGTATTGATACATATAATGATATTTCAGCCTATGGTACTGCTTGTATCTTGAGGGCGAATCATTTAGAAGATTTAATAGAAATTTTGTTAGCGAATTTCGCCCCAACTAAAGAAAATTATTATAATATTCATAACGTAAAAATAACTTTCTCTCAAGTTGACGCAGATCAATTGATACGTCCAATAATGGAATTTTACAAAAGATTAAGCGAAAATAAATCGATTTTGAGATCCCTTTATAGCGAAATATCTAACAAATACGACTTGAACATTGGGAAACAGACCATACCGATGTGTGTTATGGCTTTAGGATTCAACAGATTAAAACCTTCCATAGAATGGAATCAACAAGTACTTTTTCATTTGTTTCTCCAAATAATTCAATAATTATTAAATTTTTTATAGGATTTAGATGAAATTCTAAACAAAGGTGACGCGTATTATACGGCTAGTATGATAGAAATACTAAAAGAAGAAGAAATGGAACATTTATCTAAAGTAACCTAAATATCTCAATCAAATATTATAAATAATTTCGTTTGATTTTTAGATACGAACCGGTAACGTCCCCACGTCAGGTCAAGAAATTTCAGAGTACGAAACGAAATCGGAAGAGGAATCGATTCCCAAAAAAGAAGAAGGTTCGAAAAAATCTGAAGAAGAAGCAGTAGCGGTTAAATCGGAAACAGTAGAAGAAGAAGAAAAAGAAGAAGAAGAAAAAGACGAACACGCTCCTCTAGAAATAACATTAGATAACGTTAAAAAGGAATTTAACATAGGATTTAATAAGTTTAATGTTGAAATTGAAGATGTCGAAGAAGGTAATTAAAAATTTATCAAATAGATTTTCATATTTGAAAAATGTAATTTTACAGGTTTGGTTCGACCGAATTTGAAAGAAGCCCTTCGCAATTTCTTCGAAACGCCCCAAACTGACGATTATTACAATCAGGAAATGATGGTAATCACTAAACCTTATTCGGTTATAACTTGGAGGGATGATCACGTCTGGTATCTATTCGATCCCAAACCAAGAGATAAAGAAGGTAAGTTTGTCGACTGTTTTTTTTTCGTTATATTTTTGTTCTTTTTTATAAATCCGATTAAATATCTAGGTTATGTGATTGGCTTGGAGGACTGGAGCGAATTCCGTCTACCGAAACCCCCCAAACAAAAGAAGAATAGACGGGGAATCACAAAAACACGTCCGGCGATTTTAAACGAACCAGAAGGAGGAGACACTTTACAGAATGTCACTAATTACGAAGGTTTCACCGCCGGTGAAGGGCAACCCGATTATAATCTAGCGGATTACATGTAAATTTATAATTTAATCATTTATTTTTTCGGTAATTTCTGTTTGTAATTAGGGGCGGAGAAGAAGAAGAAATCGAATCGGAAGAAAGCGAAATCGTTTATCCTCAGATGGTGCACAAGAGTTCGTCGTTTTGGAGGGAAAAAGAAAAATCCGGTAAAGCTTGCGTTTTAGCTTTCAATCGTTTAGAAGAACTTATCGAACATATTTTCGCTAATATCCCGCCTAAATTAACGCCGGATACTAAATTCGCTCTTAGATCCGTCAAACTTGTCAATAATACAGAGCTCAAGTTGAGGTTCAATCCGTCGTGTGAACGAATGGATATTTACGAAGGAAATTGGTATGATTTCGAAGAAGTCGATCGAGGGATGTGGATTTTGAGAGGTAGCTAATGATGAATTAGTATCGAAAAAATGTTTATCTTATCGATCATTTTTTTAGGAACAATGACGTTATGTAACGAACTGTTTCCGAAAGAAAATCGTGGAAAACAGCAACTACCAACCGCTTACGTCGCTCTGGCAACTGCTTATATATTTTCAATAGTGTGTTTCAACGAATGCAGTATAGACACGATTTTGAAATATGGTAAATAATATGCTGGAAAGTAGATATTAAGCTTGTTAAAAGGGCGTGAAGAAAAACGCGTTGAAAAAGTTTTTTAGCACATGAAAATTATATACAATATTATCAATTTAAATCAATTAATTTAAATTCTTAAGAAGGGTGGAATTTTCAATAAATTTCAAAAGCTTTATCTCTATTTTTAACTTGTAAACAAAAGCAAGAGCTAAACGACTGTTTCCTATGAGTTTTCAGTTGATTGGTTGAGGGATTTCATCAAAAACTATCGTGTGAACCTGCTAATGAGAACAGGAGACAATTTTCAATAGAAAAATCTCAATTCCTAGGCCTCTATCTCTATTTTTACGAACTCTGTCTATATTTTGTGTTAGTGAACAAAACCAAGAGCTCAATGACTGTTTGCTATGAGTTTTCAGTTGATAGGTTGAGAGATTTCGTCAAAAACTATCGTGGGAAACAGCTAATGAAAACAGGAGACAATTTTCAATAAAAAAATCTCAATTCCTGAGCCTCTATCTCTATTTTTACGAACTCTGTCTATATTTTGTGTTAGTGAACAAAACCAAGAGCTCAACGACTGTTTCCTATGAGTTTTCAGTTGATAGGTTGAGAGATTTCGTCAAAAACTATCGTGGGAAACAGCTAATGAAAACAGGAGACAATTTTCAATAAAAAAATCTCAATTCCTAGGCCTCTATCTCTATTTTTACGAACTCTGTCTATATTTTGTGTTAGTGAACAAAACCAAGAGCTCAATGACTGTTTGCTATGAGTTTTCAGTTGATAGGTTGAGAGATTTCGTCAAAAACTATCGTGTGAAACAGCTAATGAAAACAGGAGACAATTTTCAATAAAAAAATCTCAATTCCTGAGCCTCTATCTCTATTTTTACGAACTCTGTCTATATTTTGTGTTAGTGAACAAAACCAAGAGCTCAACGACTGTTTCCTATGAGTTTTCAGTTGATAGGTTGAGAGATTTCGTCAAAAACTATCGTGGGAAACAGCTAATGAAAACAGGAGACAATTTTCAATAGAAAAATCTCAATTCCTGAGCCTCTATCTCTATTTTTACGAACTCTGTCTATATTTTGTGTTAGTGAACAAAATCAAGAGCTCAACGACTGTTTCCTATGAGTTTTCAGTTGATAGGTTGAGAGATTTCGTCAAAAACTATCGTGGGAAACAGCTAATGAAAACAGGAGACAATTTTCAATAAAAAAATCTCAATTCCTAGGCCTCTATCTCTATTTTTACGAACTCTGTCTATATTTTGTGTTAGTGAACAAAACCAAGAGCTCAATGACTGTTAGCTATGAGTTTTCAGTTGATAGGTTGAGAGATTTCGTCAAAAACTATCGTGGGAAACAGCTAATGAAAACAGGAGACAATTTTCAATAAAAAAATCTCAATTCCTGAGCCTCTATCTCTATTTTTACGAACTCTGTCTATATTTTGTGTTAGTGAACAAAACCAAGAGCTCAACGACTGTTTCCTATGAGTTTTCAGTTGATAGGTTGAGAGATTTCGTCAAAAACTATCGTGGGAAACAGCTAATGAAAACAGGAGACAATTTTCAATAAAAAAATCTCAATTCCTGAGCCTCTATCTCTATTTTTACGAACTCTATCTATATTTTGTGTTAGTGAACAAAACCAAGAGCTCAACGACTGTTTCCTATGAGTTTTCAGTTGATATATTGTGGACTTTCATCAGAAACTATTGTAGGAAACAACTACTAAAAACAAGAGACAATTCTCAATAAAAAAATCTCAATTCCCAAGTTTCTATTTCTATTTTTACGACCTCTATATCTATTTTGAACTCGTAAACGAAGCCAAGAACTCAACGACCGTTTTCTACGGGTTTTCAGGTGATAGATTATGCACTTTCATAAGGAATTATCGTAAGAATCAACTGATGAAATTCAATTGCAATTGTGGCCGAGATACCAGACTGTGCGATGATGAAATCAACTGGGTAGTACAACACGAGAAAATAACTTTAAAAGATATCCCGAAAAAAATGTGTCTTTCGAAATTTATGGTAAATGTAGACGTCGAACCGAACGTCGTAGTCGGTGATATCAACGCACAAAATTTCGAAGACACTCTCGATGTTAAACGTGGTCTTTCGACTTTCTTTGAAAACCATCAGTACGGTTTGTTAGAAGCTAAAGGTATTATTGAATATTTCAATTTGAAATCTTATTGAATTTATTATATTTACGTTGATTTAGGATTAACAGTAGCTATTTGGCGAGGTGCTAGGATGTTCTACATGTTCGATGGATTCAATAGAAGTCGAAATGGTACTATAACTCCATATGGTACGGCCTGTATTACGAGATATTTGAATCTAGAAAAACTAGCTGATATATTTCTAAGTAATCTACCAAAATATGGTAACAATTGCTTCACAATTCATAACGTCAGTATGACTAGAGATATCTGTCCAAGGGAAAGGGAACCTAAAGTAGTGATACCGCCCCCGAAGACGGTTAACGTCGGTGGATTTGAAGAAATAACACCAGGTGAGCTGGTTCATTCTAATGTTTAATTTTGTTTGTTTGTGGAAAAGATATCCCCGTTTTTTTTCTTTAATGATTCGTTTAATTATTAAGAAATTGATTCTCGTATGGAAATTAGAGGTGTTAACAGATTTTTGAAAAAAAAATCAGTTAGGAGCATCAGAAAACTTGGAATAAGAGTTTGAAATGGATCATTTCTTTTGGAACGGGAAATTGACACCTGGAAAGCGTCGTTTTTTCTTGTAGAAGAAATTTGAATCACCAGAAAAATTGTTAAAGTAAATAAATTAAAAGAAAATACTTTTGACAACAGATTTTTAAAAAGAAATTAGTTTGCAGCACTAGAAAACTAATTCTATTCACTTTGATTGATGAGATTGTTAAGAAGAAATCAAGCATCAGAAAACTTGTTGAAGGAACTAACGGTGGAGAATAAAGAATAAAATCCCCGGAGAAACATTTAATGAAGACTCCCTAAAGACATTATAAATATCTTAGATTATGCGATAATCATTTTCCTTACTTATCTTTCAGTACTAATAAAATCGTAGTTTCTAATTCCGTATTTCTCATTTATAATTTTTAGGTAAAAGCATTGTTAGAGGATCCATACACCAAGACGATCCGAAATTCGATAGAATGAAAAACTCCATGTCGGCCCCCATAGCAATCGTGGCACTTACAATGACTTTAATCCACAAAACGAACACGTGGTCGAAACCGATAATAGATGAAGTGAGAATATGAATAATAACGGCGTTCAATATATTTTTAAATATAACGTTTCAGATTATTGAAATCGGTTCTGAATTATATGATGATTCTGTTGAAACTCTTGGGTACGATTTCAATCAATGGGAAGACAAGTTGGTCATTGAAAATGTCAATACTCATTATAACATAGGAGTATTGAAAGCTAGTTGTGAAATAAGGATGTCCGATGTTAAAGGAATCATTGATATCAAAGATCCAAATACTTTGAATTTAAGACAAGGTATAATTGACATTTTTTTTTCATTTTATTCGCCGGGGTAGGTGAAATTAATCGAATTTTTTACTAGTGCTACATAAAAATAAATTTCAACCAAATTTTATCTCTTAAATCAATGAGAATGTCTTCTGTATTATAGTTTTCTACCTTTTTATCAATCCAATAGAAAAAAATTTATATTTC
Organism: Diorhabda carinulata; assembly: GCF_026250575.1. NCBI lineage: Eukaryota > Metazoa > Arthropoda > Insecta > Coleoptera > Chrysomelidae > Diorhabda > Diorhabda carinulata. Next base: position 3,519,336 of record NC_079469.1, read on the forward strand.
ATTGATTGTTCATCGCACATGAAATGTTAATACATCATTTTGTAGAAAATTTTTTGCTCTACAAAAAAGATTGAACACATTTTTTCCGTAAACCTCACCGTTTAAAAGATATTTGAGGTTAAAGTTTAATAATTTTTAGACAAAATTCTTTTTATTTATGATCTTATAACTCGTAAACAAATGAGCGTAATGGAATGAACAGTAAAAATTCTTATATAAAATTAACTGTTCTACAAAAAAGGTCTCCTATGTTTTTTTGTTTAACTGAAGCGTTTCAATGATATTCATCATTACATTTTGATTTGTATTGATAATAATATTTTTTAATGGAAAATTCCAATCAATTTTTTTCCTAATATCTATCAAAATATATACGATATATTTTTAGAAATTGATAATTTTTCAATACAGACAAACACACTTATGTCTAAAAAAATATTTGTTAGCATTGAAAATAAATCTCAACCAAATTTTATCTCTTAAATCAATGAGAATGTCTTCTGTATTATAGTTTTCTACATTTTTATCAATCCAATAGAAAAAAATTTATATTTCATTGATTGTTCATCGCACATGAAATGTTAATACATCATTTTGTAGAAAATTTTTTGCTCTACAAAAAAGATTAAACACATTTTTTTCGTGAACCTCACCATTTAAAATATATTTGAGGTTAAAGTTTAATAATTTTTAGACAAAATTCTTTTTATTTATGATCTTATAACTCGTAAACAAATGAGCGTAATGGAATGAACAGTAAAAATTCTTATATAAAATTAACTGTTCTACAAAAAAGGTCTCCTATGTTTTTTTGTTTAACTGAAGCGTTTCAATGATATTCATCATTATATTTTGATTTGTATTGATAATAATATTTTTTAATGGAAAATTCCAATCAATTTTTTTCCTAATATCTATCAAAATATATACGATATATTTTTAGAAATTGATAATTTTTCAATACAGACAAACACACTTATGTCTAAAAAAATATTTGTTAGCATTGAAAATAAATCTCAACCAAATTTTATCTCTTAAATCAATGAGAATGTCTTCTGTATTATAGTTTTCTACATTTTTATCAATCCAATAGAAAAAAATTTATATTTCATTGATTGTTCATCGCACATGAAATGTTAATACATCATTTTGTAGAAAATATTTTGCTCTACAAAAAAGATTAAACACATTTTTTTCGTGAACCTCACCGTTTAAAAGATATTTGAGGTTACAGTTGAATAACTTTTAGACAAAATTGAATATACAATATATTTTCCAATACAGACAAACATACTTATGTCTAAACAAATATTTGTTAACATTTCTGCGAACAACATATATATCAAAGTTTGTTCATGAATATTTTCGAAAAAGTTAATTTAATCGAAAAAACATAGATCTTTTTTGTGAAACATTCGATTTTTTACAAAAATTTGTATTCTTCTTTCAAGAATGCTCATTCGTTTAATGGTTATAAAATCATGAACAAAAATTGAATTTATTTAAAAATTATTCAACTTAATTCACCAATATCTTTTAAATGATAACGTTTCAAAAAAAAATTGATAAAACATTTGTAGAACAGTAAATTTACTACAGAATGGTGTATAAATATTTTCCGTATCATCAATAAATATGGTTGAAATAATTTATATCGATAATACGATTTTTCAGTACGACTGATAATAAAAATATATTATTTTGTTTTGGTCCACCCTGTATGTCGACGGGTACGATAAATCTTGATGATTGCGTTGTAAAGTGAACTTTTGGTAATAAATTTATTGTTTAATAAGAACTTATCTTTTATGTGCAGACCTAAACATTTAATTTTTTTAGGAATAGAAAGATTCTTCGAAGAAAACACTCATGGTATCATAGTTTCCGAGCCAATTACTTTAGCTATATGGGAGGAAATTCAAGAAGATAATCAACCTCTTATATACGTATTTGATCCTAACGAAAGAGGCCCTGCCGGTATGCCAGATAATGGAGGCACAGCTTGTTTAGTAAGCAGGATTTTGTTGTTTGTTAATTGTTTGTTTTATTGTTTATATTTTTCAGTTGTGTTTCGTGAACGCAGCATTAGCCGCCACCCATCTCATCGGGTGCATACCGGAACCAATGCAGAAAATGTGCTGTTTCGAAATAGCACCAATAGAAATAATCGTAGGTTCGATGAAAACGTCCTGTAAAAAAAAGAAAATCAAAAGTAGTATAACGAATGTTTCTCCAAAGTGTGCCGAAGTTTCGGAAGACAAGAAATTCCTGAGAAAATACGTAAATCGTTTTATCTGTAACTAAAATTATAATCTAATTTTCTTCAACTTTTAGTTCGAACAACAAAGAAAGAAAAAAGAAGCTAAACGTATACAACAACTTGGTCGTAAACAATATTACACCACGAAGGCTGGTTACTATTTGATTCGAGGTTACAACAGCCAAAATTCCCCATGTTTCACCGATTCTTGCAGAAACTTACAAGATATTCCGAACTGCATTGTGGCTATAGTTATGAATCATCTTATTTCAGTCGAACAATGGACTTCCAAAAACATCGACTTGATTTTAATGGCAGGCAACCAGCTTTACATAGATTCCTACATCGCGTACGGTCCAAAAGATCCCAAACTTGGAATGAAAAATATCGTTAGGAAGTTTTATTTAAGACATTTAACGATACACGTTACAATCTACAAACCCATAATTAGTGAAGTATTTACCGTAAACGCGTTGACCAGAACGTTGAGTGTGTTATTTACCCAAGAACAATATTGTATTCTTAATCATTTGGATCAATGGGTAACGCTATTTTTCAAATCAGGTAATTATCAACATTTATAACTATTTCGTTTTTCTTATTTGATTTAAATATGTTTTTTTAGGTCTATTTTATATGTTCGATCCACATGAGAGAGATTTAGAAGGTTTCGCTCCAAAAAAACAATATTGCGGCTGCGGTTCGGCCATTTTAATGAGATTTGACGAAATCAGTAGTTTGGCAACAAGGCTAGTACAAAATCTATCGAAAAAAGAGATAGTACAACAAGTAGACGAAGAGATTGAAGCTGTTCGCGAAGAAGAAGAAGAAGTTTACGAAGAAAATTTGTTTACGTTGTGGTTAGCAGCTGTTGATATTAAATGATTCATTCTGTGTTTTGTCTCAATTTGTAATTATAACAGATTATAATAATTAACTCGTATACAAAATGCCTTAATTTATATACTTTTCTCGTAAGTTCACTTTAAAACCTTTGAAAAAAAAGTGTGTTACGATTCTGGTTCAAAACCAATTAATATTGTAACACTTGACGCTGCTGTCATAACATATGGCTGTCGACGACAAACGAATTGTGAAAGAAGAAATTGTAGAGATCAAGTAATTTAAATAAAAAGAAGAATTTCCGAAGATCGTAGTGACAATGACAGTTGACAGTTCTCGGTTAACATAACTTTATTGTTTATTTTATTTTGTTATTGGATTTGTCGGTAGGGTGTGAATATTATAATAAAACGTTAGGTAAATGATTTGACATCAAAATATATTCATGAAATTGCTTTTGTAACAAGGAAAATACCTGTTTGCAACATTCTAATGGTGGTTGTAGTAAATTTTCATCTTGTTTCTCTTCATTATAAATTATTGACATCATGAAAAGAAACAACAATAAACATTTGGTAAAAAATATATTTAACTGAATAAATATTAAAAAAAAAAGTTTCATATTCCGAAAATTCCACCATCAGGTTTTCTATTATCGGTAGTTCCAACTATTTTGTCCTTGTCTTTATACAAAGCATAAACAATAGATTCTGTTTTCATATTCATCTCGTGGCCCAAAGATCTTAATTTTTCAACTACATCCTGAAATAATTAATTTGTATCACATTAAGAATTTTTTATAACTCACAAACCTTTAAAACACCATATTCGTAATGCACCTCCATAGGAAATAATTGATGGTGAATTCTCGGTGCATCTATAGCTTCTTTAATATTTTCTCCTAACCAAAGTAACCTAATCAACACCTGGAAACATTATAAATAAATTATGATTTGGTGAGTTTAAAACTCACCAAAGTACCAAAGCGGTTGACGTGATAATTTTCGGACCCCCAGCGCCTCCTATTACCACTTTAACATTACCACAACTGTCGGTTATAATAGTCGGAATCATGGACGAAAAAGGTCGTTTTCCAGGTTGCATTATATTCGCGGGTGATCCACTTAACCCAAAATAGTTTATCAAATGCGAATAAGAAAAATCATCCATGACGCTGTTCAATATAATTCCAGTTTGTTTTGAAGTCACTCCGGCTCCAAAACTAGAAAATGTTCCAAATGTTGTAGATAAATTGGTTGGTCGAAGGTTGCTACTTAAGTTTCCAGATAAATAAAAACAAATATTTATTATTGGACATAGCTTTATTGTTTTCCAAAATATTCTTCATTAAGATCCATACCCTTTTGCATGCTTTTGAATTGTCGAAGCATTTTTCCATTCCTATTGAGGTACCTCCAAAACATGTGATTTGAACCGCTTCTTCAAATATAGATTAACGTTGATCTCGCAATTTATTTTTGATGTTCTGGAATAAGAAGAAATCATCGGGTATCAAACCAGGACGATACAGCGGATGACCCATCAAATCGATGTTTTGACTGTTCAAAAATGTTTTTGTTTGAACTGATTCTGCGATTGGTTTCCCTGATTTTTTTTGGCTGGTGTACCACACATAATTGACCGTTCTACTTTCATCCAATGGAACGGTAACGAGATGTCCAGTTATTTCGAGAAAATCATTTGCTTCGAAGTGCTTAGTCCACGATCAAATTATCTCTGTTTGGCTCGTCTTGGAAGACTGAATGGACTCTTGGAGCATTTCTTTGCACCAATCGACACGAGTTTTGTATGGAACGAATCTTTTTGGCAGCCAGATGTTCACGCAATATTGAATAATGCCCAAGTATGTCAAACGTCGATCTTGCATTATCAGTTTACGCAAAATTTTAAGCACAACAGCCGATTTTGAACGGCATTCACGAAATTCATCCTGTAGCGAAGTGGGACCGTGATTGAAATTTGGAAAATCAGCGAAACACGATCACCAAAAGTCGAACAAGTTGATTGGTACATTGCTAATGGTTTAGCCCACGTCGAAAGTAATAAAAAATAATCGTATGGACGTTTGCAATTCAATTCCATTATGGACAAATATGAATGTTTAAGTATCAGTAAACAACTCAAATAGCATTCGTATCACAAAACATTATGTGTAAAATGTCAAATTTCATGATGGTAATGTCAGTTTTGACATATTTACATCAATGTTGCCATATCTGAAAACTTAAGTAGCAACCCACGTAATTATATGTGTAAAAGTGTTAGTAAAACTTACTAAATATTTACTGTGGACGTAGCAGAAACAGCGTCACCGTTTTCAGCAATAATCGAAACATGAGCAGTACCATGATCTTCTTTAGAAAAAAAATTGGCTCCATAATAATCAGGATCTGAGCTCGTACCACTTTTATTCAATTTGAGTCTTATGCTCTCGGCATATTTTTTACATAATAAATCTTGAGTTATCTGCGAAATTAATCGAATCACAAAACAAATTCTTCGATTTTTAAAAAGATTTTTTAACCACCTGTTTCATGTCAACAAAATTCGGATCGCCCAGTTTCGTTCGTTTGGCGTACGCATATTTGAACGTTTCTATTATTTTTTGATACGTTCGAACTGTGTTATCAACGCCATCTATACTATCTCTATTCAAATTGAAACCGTCTAATATATTTAATATGAAAATTAGAATAGCTCCAGATCCCGGCGCGGGAAATGTATGTATATGATCGCCATTTTGTAAAGTCGTTTCGATCGGGTCCAACCAATCTACACTTAAAACAATTTTTAAGTATGAAATTATTTTACTCTATAAAACTAAAACAAAACAACAAAATAAAATATATGAATAAGAACGCCTTACTCATATTCACGCATATCCTGCTCTGATATGATACCCCCAATATTTTGTACATCTTCTAAGAACATTTTTGCTAAAGTTCCGGTATAAAAATCCTCGGGACCGTTTTCTGATAACAGTTTAAGAAAATTGCATAACTTAGAAGGACGTACGGTGTTTCCAGGTTTCTTAAAACTACCATCGTCTTCAATAAACCATTCTCTTTAAACAATATTATCAAATTAACATTTCAATAACATACAATGCCATCTATGAGTTGGAAGTAATAACCAACATCATTAAACAATCTACAACAGTTGCGTTCTGTAATATAATTCACGAACAGAAAGCGATTTATATCACGTGATCACAAGTTGTACAGATTGATGGTGGTATTTACTAAACACTACTCGAATAATGAAAAGTCAGCTAGTCACAACAGTAACTGATAAATTATTAAAATCTTCTAATTTTTCAAATTGAAGTTCGGTACAATTTACAACACACAAGTACAAACAATTTGTGTGGCATGAAATTGCTAAGTGAAACGTCAAAAGCCAAAACTATTCTGAAAACTTTCGGTTATGCGCGAAGAAATCTTACTAATCGATCGCGAATCGAGCAGTGAGATCGAAATAAAGTGGATTGCCGAACGATACATCACAGACCACTTATATTTAGATTTATCTCGACATGGTATTTGTTTTAATCAAATTGACGTCGACTGGGGACTGAACTTGAACTACTAATATGACATCCTCAATAAAATACTGGAAATTTGAATTTAATTAATGGCGGGTGATTTAAATTATTTCAGACAGTTCCTTACCACTAATAAACGTTCAAATTTATGTTTTTGTTTATAATATTCATCAAAATGGCAACTTTTCAAGATATAGTATCACAAAAGATGAAATTTTCAAAACTATTATGAAAAAAGATGGAGTTTTGAAAGAAATATCATAAAACTACAATTATAATAATAATCTAAACAAAACTTGTCATTATTTATTAAAAAGGTGAAAATAGAACTTGAAAAAATCTGTATTTTTGAATAAAATATTACATACAAACATAACAAATTAAGATGTAACATTTTGTAACGGTTTCCGTTTTTATTTACAATCTTTTTATTCGTTGGGTGAATTAATAAACACTCACTCACTCTTAGGTTCTTAATTTATTTAAACATCATACACTACACTTAACACTTGACATAATTTACTTATAAATATCACTTAATTTCTTCGATTACTTTCATTAATTTGTTCTTTTTACTACGATATTTATTTAAAACTCAACTAACTCCGTTTACACAAATCTTTTATATATATAAATAAAATTCCTCAAAGTTCTAGAATGAAACGAAACAAATGAAATAAATAAAGAGACTTTTTTAGAAATTATTTAGAAGAAATACTTTAAATAAAACGCCTGCTACTGAAAAAATTATATACAAATAAACATCAAACGAGTTCCGACATTTATAAAAAAAAGTGAAAGACGCTGCCCAAAACGTGCCCCGCGAATTCGCCAAATTTTTAAATTTTCATGGTAGCTGGACAGTGTCGGTCGAGGGAACCATTTTACGAACTTGTTCGTAACAATATTAAGTAATTAAACCTAATTTTAATAATTTAACAAATCCCTTGCAGTTAATTTAGTATTTTTTATAGCCGAAAGTCATCTATTAAAAAGTCCTAATGAGGATTTGGAAATAAATATATTACATTAATAGATTCGTAATTTTATACACACCACGATAATAACTCATGAAGAGAAACTGTACAATGTATATCAACATTAAATTATCCAGTTTTGTGTCACATTTGCCAACTTAATGTATAGTTATGCTGGTAGATCCATCTAGGGCTCCTAACTCTAACTACAAACTGATTCAACCTTGATTCATCTGTAAGAATCGGCCATAAAATTAATTAATAGGTCATGAACGTCGTTATAATATTCATTTATTCAAATTATAAATAATTATAATATATAGTGTGTAAGATTCGTCAGAACGTAACTCGTTTAAGACGCCATTTTATATTGTGTCATGCATCGTGTGTCCAATGTTGCCAATAATCAATTATCGGTCGAATTACGTCTTAATTAATGTCGATGTCATACTCCAATTCAGTTTAATATTTTTATTTTACAAATTTTTTTAAAACACTTTTCATAGCCCGAAATTTTGACGCGAAGTTATTAACATTACGACTTGTCATTTTCATTCATTGTTCCTTCGCCTTATAGTTCAGAAAGTTAGGTTAGGTTGGGTTATTATTATGATTCGGTATTTTAGTGGTGAAAATTAGATGGCGCTGGATTTGGCATCTACAGCGGTGAGTTGGTAGCACTATGGCGTGGCATTTAGTATTTTAGGTTATTTTTTTTCACTTTACATTACTTACTTACCTTAAATTTTCGTCATCTTTGTTGAGTTTATTTTTGAAAAAACTTGAATATTGATGATCGTTTATTAGATAACCTTTCTCGCATAGTTCAATCGATGGTTGAACTAATTCAGACCATTGTAATTTCCCGAATTTTTCATGGGCTCTTAAATATCCTTTAATTTCTCCTGGAACACCAACTGACAAAGATCCTGAAATAATAATTGAAATATTTGGCACGAATACGATTTCTGAGGCTTGGATTAGACTATGTCATTTTATAAATTGACTATAAATAAACGAAAATGAAGAATAAAATTTTTCGATATTCCGCTTTGTTTTCGAGATATCGAACCCTCGTTGGGGTTAGGTTAGGTTCGACTATCGATATCTCGAAAACAAAGCAAATGATTGAAATCATTTTACTTCAACAATCTATTCTTTTTAATATATTTTTTTATAAATTAAATAAAAAAAACCTTTTGTTTGTTAAGTTACAAGTCTTTTGTTGAATTTAGATCGATAAAATCTTTATACTAGATGAAGTATTAAACGCCATCTGTTTTATAAAACGAATTTCGAACTAACGTTTGGTTTTAAATTCAACTATCGATATCTCGAAAGCGAAGCGAGATATCGACAAATTTTATTTTTCATTTTCGTTTTATTTTGACCTGTTCGAACTCATTGTCAGCTTGCTACGCCACGGAAATCGTACTATCTCCAAATATTTTATAAAAAATTGAATTATTTACTGTGAACCTTTTTAAAAGTAATAAATTACTACCTTACCATTTGAGGTGGCATTTTCAGTTTGAAATAAACTACCATTAGCCGTTAGTGGTGCTTTTTCCCTCGCATTTAAACAATAAGTTTTATTTTCATCTTTTTTATATATCGTCATGAAAAATCCTCCACCTAAACCGGCGCTTTGCATGTTTACCACGCTATTACATATCATAGCAGCTATAGCTGCATCTACAGCTGAACCATTTTTTTGTAAAATATCTCTGGAAAAAGTTTATCACAACAAAATACGTAAATAAATTATTAAAAAGAAGCTTACAAGCCAATCTTGGCACAAAGAGCAGCATCGGCACATACAGCAGCTTTTTTGAAAAATAACATTTTAGAACCAGACGGTGGCAATGGTTTAACTGGATCTGGAGGAACCATTTTTCGCACATTTTCTATTTTTTGGTGATAGATTGGTAAAACTTCGACATAAAATGCTAATACCAATAGAATTATTGCCAATATTATCATTAGTTCATTCTTGTAAAATCTGTTAATGGAAAATCAGAAGGAAAAACCAAATTTTAAACAGTTCATCTATTCGCATTTAACAAATTGACAATTCCTATTTGATGTTTAAGTGAAATTTGACGTTTATACCAGAAGAAGTGACATTATTTAATAGATTTACCGAATTATTTTGATCTTATCTTCCGGACTAATTAAAACTCGTAGAATCTTGTAGAATCGATAGGGAGAATTTTATAGGTTAGAAAATCTTTAGTACCTATTATATAAAAGCAATATTTTCTTGTAATTCAAATACATCACTACCAAATTTTTATATATTAATTAAAAAATAATAACGATAACTTACATCTCCATTTTGATCAATTTGATATTCAAACCATTCTAGTTATATTTTCTACATTAAAATCAGGCCGATTATATTTACAGAAAGTGAATATTTTTATTCTCCCGCCTATAAAATCGATTAACTAGAAAGTGTTGAACCTTGAACCTAGATGGCGATACTACTGATTGTTATAGATTGACACAAAATCGAATTTTATTTTGTTGGGAAAGCTAAATATGAACAAACACATTTTTTAAATTATTTTCATAATAATAATAACTTACATCTCTATTCTTATCAATATGATGTTCGATTCAATCTAATTACATTTTTTTACATTAAAATCAAGCTGATTATAGTTACAGAAAGTGATCATTTTCATTCTCTAGCTTATAAAGTCGATTGTCTAGAAAGTATCGACCCTGGCACCTAGAGGGAGATACTACTGATTGTTATTGATTGTTACAAAATGAAATTTTATTCTGTTGATAAAGCTAAATATGAACAAAAACATTTTTTAACTTAATTACATAATAATAATAACTTGCATCTTCATTTTGATCAATTTTATAAAATCGATCGTCTAGAAAGTATTGACCCTGGCACCTAGATGGAGCTACTACTGATTGTTATTGATTGAACGTTATACAAAATCGAATTTTATCTTGTTGCCATAGTTAAATACGTAAAAAGGCATTAAACTGGCAAGTTGCCAATAAATGTTATATAAGAATCATTTCCTTATAAATAATTATCGTACCTATGACAAAAATTAAATACCACATACTAATTAGTATAAAATATGTATAATTGATATAAATTTTGCTATACAGAATGTCCTTCATGATACAACATTTTTAAACCAGCTTTTATTGTCAGATGTTTGACATTTTATTTATGGTAGAGCTTTTGTTAATCTAAAATCTATTTTAGATGGTTTGCATATTTTTTTCACATGAATTATGAAATTTTATCATATTGTAAAGCCCCTTAATCATTTAAAACTATTTTTAGCTGAGGATTCAGCGAAATTGTACATTTATTTTATCTTAGAGTCAAAAATGCTCTTTTCACGTTTTAGAAGCTCGTCTAGATAAATTTTGAAGCCTCTTAAACGAGATTTTAGAGTTTCTCTACTATAGAGACATTCTACCAACTATTAAGGCTCTTTTTGTTTTATTATAGAGCAGTGTAGGTTTCAAAGGTCTTCTAGATGCTTTTGAAAGCTTTCTCTAACGGATTATTGAGCAAGATTGTAGCCTTGTTCTACTATTGAAGGGATCTTCTAAATAAAAAGGATCTTTTTGCTTGAATTAGGTTTTCAAAGTTCGTATAGATGAATTTAAAGGCTTCTTAAAGCATAATATCGAGTTTTTTAAGCTTTTTCTACTATAGAACCGAAAAAAAGTTTCTTTTGTTCATTATAGAACTGTGTGGTTTTCTAAGTTCGTCTAGATAGATTTGAAACATTTCTTAAAGGGATTATTGAGCTTTTTGAACAAAATTGTAGCCTTGCTCTAACATTGCTGGATTTTCAAAGGTCGTTTGAAAGCTTTCGAAAAGGGATTATTCAGCTTTTTGGGCAAGATTGAAGCTTTAATCCATTCTTGAGAGGTTCTATTGAATTGAAAGGGTCTTTTTGCATTATAGAGCTGGGTTCGTTTCAAAAGCTTCTTAAAACGTATTATTGAGCTTTTAAAACGAGATTCTAGGCATTCTTTACTATAGAGAGCTTCTACCAACTGAAAAGGCTCTTTTTCTTTTATTATAGAGCTGCCCTGGCCTTCAAAATTCGTCTATATGGATTTGGAAGCTTTTTCAAATGAATTATTTAGTTTTTTGAGCAAGATTGAAGCCTTGTTCTAATGTTGAGGGATACTACCAAATAAAAAGGTTTTTTCTTTTGATTTTAGAGCTGTTTTGGTTTTCAAAGGTCGTTTGAAAGCTTTTGAAAAGAGATTATTCAGCTTTTGAGAAAGATTGAAGCTTTAATCTAATATTGAGGTGGTCTATTAAATGGAAAGGGTCTTTTCGCTTAATTATAGAGCTGTGTTGGTCTCAAAAGCTTCTTGAAACGTATTATTGAGATTTTAAAGCGAGATTGTAGGCATTCTTTACTATAGAGAGCTTCTACCAACTGAAAAGTTTCTTTTTATTTGATTATTGCGTTGGCTTTCAGAATTCGTCTATATGGATTTGAAAGTTTTTTCAAATGGATTATTGAGCTTTTTGAGCAACATTGAAGCCTTGTTTTTAATTCTACAAAATTAAAGGATTTTTTTCATTCAATTCTAGAAGTGTGTTGATTTTCAAAGCTGGTTTGAAAGCTTTGAAAAGGGATTATTCAACTTTTTGAGCAAGATTGGAGCTTTAATCTTATATTGAGGGGTTCTATTGAATGCAAAGGGTTTCTTAGCTTAATTATAGAGCTGTGTTGGTTTGAGAAGCTTGTTGAAACGTATTATTGAGGTTTTAAAGCGAGATTCTAGGCTTTGTTTACTATAGAATGCTACTACCTACTGATAAGGCTCTTTTTGTTTGTCTATATGGATTTGGAAGCTTTTTCAAATGGATTATTGAGTTTTTGAGCAAGATTGAAGCCTTGTTTTACTCTTGAGGAATTCTACCGAGTGAAAAAGTTCTTTTCATTTGATTTTAGAGCTGTGTTGGTTTTCAAAGGTCATCTAGATGGTTTTTAAAGCTTTTTAAAGAGGTTTATTGAGCTTTTTGAGCAAGATTAAAGCCTTATTCTACTGTTGAGGGATTCTGCCTAATAAAAAGATTCTTTTCATTTGATTCTAGAGATGGGTTGGTTTTCAAAGGTAAATGAGATGGTTTTGAAGGCTTTTTACAAGGGTTTATTGAGCTTTTGAGCAAGATTGAGCAAGATTGAAGCCTTGTTCGACTGTTGAGGGATTCTACTTAGTGGAAAAGTTCTTTTCATTTGATTTTAGAGCTGTGTTGGTTTTCAAAGGTGATCTACATGGTTTTTCAAGCTTTTTAAAGGCGTTTATTGATCTTTTTGAGCAAGATTGAAGCCTAGTTCTACTGTTGAGAGATTCTATCTAATAAAAAGATTGTTTTTATTTGATTCTTGAGCTGTGTTAGTTTTCAAAGCTCATCTAGATGGTTTTTAACGCTTTTTAAAAGGGATTATTGAGCGTTTGGAGCAAGTTTATAGCCTTGTTCCAATTTTGAGTAATGCTACCTTATAAAAAGGTTCTTTTAGCCTTATTATAGAGCTCCCCTCGTTTTTAAAGTGCGACAAAATAGAGGTTAATGGATTATTAGAACTCTCCAGCTCATTTAGATTTAATATAATAGTTTTTTTAAGTCGCGTTGTATTGGTATTATAGATTCAACCAAATCGAACTCAGATTAACTGGAATGCTAAGTCCTTATAACTTAACCTGTATACATTTCCAATACTCATATATATATGAATCTAAACACCGGCCGAAAACGACTCCCCGAATTCCACGATAGTGTTTCATACAACAAACGATGGAAAAGAGTAAAATCTATTCTGAGCAGGAGCTATATATGGCGCGCGCAGAACAAACTCATCGGCGTTTAGCGTCGCGACGCCGATCGCCGGGAAAACGAGACAACTTATTTAAGAACGTACTCGAGATTTTCCTCTCAGTCGCGGGTGTTAATTGGAGAATCTAACATCGTTGACAAAAATGGTAAGTTGAACAAAACGAAGACAGATTTGGATTTCTATCTGTGACTATGTGCAAGTGTTTTGTGTTGTAATTTTTACGTGTAACAGTGACAAAAAAAATTATTAAGTGTACCTCGTACGATATATTTATGTTTTTTCGTCTAACAATTTTTTATTTCCACTTTATTACTAATTTGGATGGAAATATTCGTATTTCTTTTAGAAAATATTAAATATTTCTTGTTTAATTCTATATATATAAACAGAACGCCTTTAATTGAGAAAATATAAGCCTTGAAAATAGGGAAAACTTATATTATTTGCAAAAAAAAAGATATTTTTTCAATGGTTTTCAAAAAATTGTAATATTTATAACCTATATTTAAATGCTTGCATCTAATCATTATAATTGCTTCTTGATTTGGTACAGGAATATTTTATTTTCATAAAAATATATTAGCATTGCATACAACATTTTGAAAATACTGAAAACTAGTTCTTATTACGTAAATTATTAATTTTTATTCGTTCAAAAATATTTAATTTTACTTTTTATGAATCAAAAATCGATTTTGACTATTCTATTTTAATTTTCTATAGCACTCAGTAAATATAAAATAAAAAAACTAAACTTATCATTCAAATACGCAATTTCAAATTTTCTAAAAATAACTCTGATTACGAAACAGGACATAGTAACATGAACTCATGTTCTATTTCAGGATATAGTTTAAACCATGTATCTGGCAGGATGCCAAAAAACATTTTAAGTGACCTGGATCATTCACAGTTATTTCTACCTGATTTTAAATAGATCGGATATGTCATTATTACATTTTCAAACACGTCAATAAATAAAAAAAATATTTCTATCCTTAATTCGTAATAAATAGTGAATTTAAAAGATTAAAATATTCGAATTACAACCTTTTATACAACTACGTTTTATATTTCCACTTTTAATGTTTCGATTTATTCAAATACTTTTTATATAAAAACAAATGGCTTTTTATGCATTGACATTGTTGCATGCTTCATAAAAAAGTGTAGTAAAAGTAGCTGTATGCTTGTATGTTAGGCGGATAAAGAAAAGAAGGTTAAGAAGAAGAAGAAGGAAGAAGCAGAAGCTGCACCAGCCCCCGCACCCGCTGCCGCCGAAACCAGGTCGTCCTCAAAAAGTTCCTCGAAGAAAGCAAAGAGGTCCGGTTCCAATGTCTTTTCCATGTTCTCCCAGGCTCAAGTAGCCGAATTCAAGGAAGCTTTCCAGCTAATGGACCACGACAAAGATGGTAAAAAGAAAATTGTAATGTAATTAGTTTTTTTTTAATGGTTTTCATTTAGGTATTATTTCGAAGAGTGACTTGAGAGCCACTTGCGATGCCGTCGGTAAATTAGCGAGTGAAAAAGAACTAGACGAGATGATCAACGAAGCATCTGGACCAATCAACTTCACTCAATTACTGGGTTTGTTTGGTACCCGTATGGCCGATTCCGGTGGTACTGACGACGACGAAGTTGTCATTAAAGCCTTCAAATCGTTCGACGAGAATGGTACCATCGACGGCGATCGATTCCGTCACGCCCTTATGACCTGGGGAGACAAATTCACCGCCAAAGAATGCGACGACGCCTTCGACGCTATGGATATCGATGATAACAACAGAATCGACACCCAAGCTCTCATTACCCTCCTTACAGCAGCAGAAAAGGAAGGAGAAGAAGAAGGCGAAGCAGCATAGACACCAAAAAATACCAACAATAACAACTAAGGAGTATTAGAAACATAATCGAATAGATAAACCATCAAGATCTATCCAAGTGTGGTGTGTTTGTAAAATTTATTCCAAACATAATGTGAACATACGAGATTTAAGTGTGTACTTTTATGTATATTTTATTATGTATTTAAGTTGATTTTATTTAGTCGCCTTAACACCGCGCGGCTCTGAAAAATATATTATTTTTTGTTTCATACACCACAGTTTTATTCACCTACTGTAGATTTCCGTTTCATAGTTAGTATATTAAACTCGAACTACTTTCCTGACTAGCCTCGTATACTAAAGTTTTACATTTTTTAGACGACTTATAAGATCCAAAACTTTTTCAATTACACTGAGGAAAGAAAATAAATAATTAGAGAATTATAAACATTCTATTTATTGAACTATATAATGTACTTTATGATATTTGCAATGCCAATATTATTTTTTTTCTTTTTCATCATCCTTTATTATTATTCATAAATTTAAACAAAACTTGGGATAAAACAAATAATTTCAGAAAATTAAAAATTTAAGGTTATGCGAAATCATCGAAGTAAAACTGTCAACTGTCAACATTGAAGTGGCTAGAGTCACTCCAAAGTCACTCGAGAGCAGTACGGAAAGTTTTTGGCAGTAAGGAACTGTCACTTTCATTACATGAAACGCTCAAAACGCAATTTTCAATATGTAAATGAATACAGAACGAACAACTTTCAGATGGCGTCGTCTGAAAAAATATTTTCCCGTTAATCCAAAGTAAAATTTTTTCAACAAATTTTCATATGTTTTGACGACTATTTTTTTTTAAAGTATCACTAGCCCAAAGACATTAATAATTGTTCGAAAAAATTTTATAACAGATTTTGAAAGCCGTAAGCGTTGCCTATAAGCCACAAGGTTGAGAAAGTTGTTATAAAATTTTTGAGCATTTATTAATGTCGAGGGTTGATCTGCTAATTAACAGAAAAATTGCACACTGATTGACGTAATTCCAGCTCTTGTAGTGGTCTGGAACAAAAATATTTTGAAAATTCTCAATCTGTAAAGATGTCGCTATCGCTTTGACATTACAACAAAAAATTCACAAAATGGCGTCGACATGAAATATCAATTTTTTCCCATTTTTTGACGTTTTCGTTTTTTAAAAAAAACTTAAACTTATAAAGAGATATATAAAAAATATTTCCATCAAATTTCAAAGGAATCGCTCGGTTAGAACTTGAGATATCACGTCAACCAATTAAAAAAAAAATTTCGACAAAAAATGGGCTTAAAGTTTGAGAAACAATTCCAGGTTATAGACGCTACGTCACAAAATCTACTGTATCTCCGGAAATGATGCGAATTTAAAAAAAAACATTTAAGGGTCTAAGCTTTGAAAATATGTAAAAAAAATCAATTTTTTTAAATTTCTAGACCATAATACCCCCTTAATTGTACGTGAATATGTATTGGATATGTATATCAACAAAAACAAGTGAGTAAAGTAATACTTCACATACGAGTTTCATACAAAAATTTTTCTACGTCTGTAGACTTAAAAAAATTCGACAAAACTTGAGTTGGCACCATTTATAATCCAGTCATTATATACATTTTGAAATGGAAATGAACCGAGAAAACCAAATTTTGGATATTATGTGGAAGGAGGTCTAGAAAAACTCAAGTCGATCGACTCATTTTCGACCAAAACCTTGTGGGTTTTCCGCCATCTTGAAAAAAGGGTTAAATTCAGTTTTTTCATCATAACTCGGTTCTCCGTTGATATACGAAAATTTTTACGAAAGACTTTTTTGTTGCTCTTTGTACGATCTACAATTAAGGTCTCGTACAGTTTTTACGTACCGATCATCGTTATCGAGAAATCGATCAAAAAAACCATAAATTGGGGAGAAAATGTTTTTCACAATTTCCTTTTTTCTCGTGAAAGATATCGAAAAATGTCCATTATAAAACTTGTAGGGCGTGCTCAGACCTATAAATTCGTTTGTTTTTTATTTTTAATTTCCGCCACAAAGTCAGTAAGACTGTGCCTGGTTTTGATTTAGTCGTTCGCACGGTTGTATCCACACATCAAAATGGATGAATGGTTGTTCACGGAATTATTGCAATAAAAAATTAAATTAATAAACCAGCCAAATTGTAAATCAAACTCATGAAATTTATTGATCAAATGGTCATTTTTTTCACATGTTTTTCGTCGTTTTGATGGTCCTGGCTGTAGAAATTTTTCCTCGGTAAACTCTTCGAGTCGTGAAAATTCTTCAATCGCAGGAAATGATGCTGTGACGGTCGAAAAATCATAATAATTATCCTCATTTTGATCGTCGTTGAATGAAATCTCGACTATGGCGATATTGTCTGTCCACTACAGTGCAGGCAAATAACGGAGCTGCTTTTCTGCATTCACAAGCAGCTCCACACTTTCCTTTACACTGCACGAAAATTCAGGTGGAGCGGGTGCGGCTGTGGTGCAAATTGGTTCAAGCCCCGTCTGTCATCAACCCCATTCCTGAGGATCTGTGAAAATTCGTTTGTATCTGTAGATATGTCTGGAAAACGTGTTGGCGGAATGTGCTTTCCGTTGGTGGAATAGCTTTTCCGCACAAGCTAGCATCTGCGAATTGACCTTATCTTGATTAAAGAGTCCTACCGATGACCGGAGGTTCGAGTTCTTCTCGAGGGTGTTGATGAATTTCGACTTTCCAATATTATAAAAAGACGACGTGGTGTCACAACCGCTGAAAGCATGGATGGAAAGAATTTTATCAAGAACAGACTTATCATGCTTGAAACTATTCGGAGAGTACAGTTTTGTCGGTGTTTTACCTTTAGCTGGTTTGATTTTTAAAATCGAAAGTGGGAATGACCTGCAGTTGTTCTTCGGGTTCTGGTTCTCGCGATGGAAAATCGCTTCGTCGAGAGGCAATTGACGCTAGCAGTTGGTTTCCATATTTTTTGTAGCACGAACTATGAACACTCACTGAATTAATATTTTGTAACATCTGTTGACGATCCACACGTCCTCTTTCCAAGCTCGCCGCTAAGAGAGTCTGAACAGCTTTCTTAGCTCTTTTGCTTTCATGATAATGATCGTATAGAGCTTGAAACAGAAACTTATTAACTGATTTATTTTTCAAACATGCAATGAGTTTCGAGTAGGGTGCCTTTCAGTTTTGAATAAATCGACCAAAGTGTTGAAGATTCCACATTTTGGATTTAGTATCAAAGTAAACTAGTAGCACTCTTCTTGTGAAGCTGCTTCAGCCTTTTTAATATAAAATAATAACATAAATATAAAATAGCTAATCATAATTACATTTTCTAATCATCTGGTTTCCCTTTATCCAAATTCTAATAATTTTCAACTGCCTACATTAAGTGGGTTTCAAGTTTCTTCTTTTGCGTTGGGAGAGCTACTTCTTCTATAGAATGTAGATGAAAATTTAAGTCTCCCAGCCGAGTTTTCTCATTGATTTATACGTTCCTCCATTCCTATGTTTTTAAAAGAAAAGTTTGAGGATCACACTCGTTTTGCATTCATTTTATTACGTGAATTCCACAAGAAACTCTTGGAATGCGAAAAAAAATTGTTTGTATAACCTTAAAATGTATTATTTGAAGTTAGGCGTGCCAATTCATTTAATTTTCAAAAGAATTTCCCCAAATCGGTGATTATGATTTAAACTGTTGTTTGAATTGGCTTAAATTTATTTTTTTCAAATTTATCAAAAACTGTCTTTCTGTAATAATTTACATTCATAAATTCTTGAGCTAGTGCCACGATATCTAAGACATCTAGCTTGAACTTGCAACGCGTATCGACTGCGACCTAAAGGCCGTATACATGCATAGATGAATATTGCACGTCGCTGGATATTATGCAAGTCTATTTCCATTACATTATGGCTGCCGCTAACAAAAATTCCATCAGTAGAAACAAACAAATTCCTAACCTCAATTTTTGTTCAATATGTTTTGGCAAAAGTAAGTAACGAATTGAATAAGTGTCATTAGTTGTCAATAATTTGGAACCTGATAGACAGGTTGGTTGTTAAACCAAAAGTAACTAGATTTCTCACTAGAAGTTTAGCCTGCACGCAATAATTATGACACTAAACCGATAATGAGTTTTTTCATTAATTCACAACTAATTTTTCTATGTTTTCTCGTCTAATTCTCTAACTAAACTATTCATCTGACTCCAAAAGCAAGGCAGAGACAGATATAATTATTCCCAGTGATGCAACGACCATTTTTTTCTTGTTAACTTAAGGAAGCTTGACATGATGTAATTTCTTAGTTATCTTACGTTTCATTTTTCTTCGGAGTTTTTTAACTGTTTCTTAATCTATTCGAAAACTAATTTTTATATATTTTCACGTCTTAATTTATAGTTAAATTCATATTTCTCCATCCAGGGCATGGCCCACCATCGTCAGGTTTCTCTTCTATGTCCATCAGACTCCAGAAGCAAGGTAGAAACGATATAAGTATTGCTAGTGATCCTAAATCCCACTAAATAAAATGTCATTTTCTATTGTTTCTTTGTTGTTGGATTAATTTTAGTGTTAATTACTTATTTTTTCATTTATATGTTTTTTGAATCGAAATTAGGTGTCGATATTCAAACCAAAATGATTGTTACTAAAAGTTTTTCGTAGAGGTCCTGATTTATTTTCTCTGATGCCTCCTGTATATTAGAAAATTTGAATGAATCATAAATCTTGTTGTCGTCGGCATACACGTGGTATTTACAATGTATAAGGTAAGTATGAAACTTGGAATTATATATAAGATGGGACCTAAAACGCTTCCTTGAGGCACAACTTGATGTATCGTCAATTTATTAGACATGATCGGAACCATTAAGATCTGTTAATCATATAGTTAAGTGATACAAAGTGTTTTTTACTTTACCCTCCTAATGCCGGTTGTATATTGACGACTTTTATTTATTTATTATGAATTTAGTTGTTATCTCATGACATCAACTAATATAACCGTTGAAAGGTGAGGGTTAAATCAAAAGAATATAATACGGAATGTATTACTTTATTTTTTACATCGTTTACAATATTAACTACAGTAAAAAAATAAATAAAATTCACATAGATATTATTTACATACATCAACATTTTTGGTAATTATACAAATTTAATTATAAATAAAATCAAACAAGGTAACAATACAGTGGATTTCACGGTACTAGATCTAGATTTGAAGAAAAAACTATTCTTCATGCCTGAAACGAACAAAAAAAATATATACTTGGAATTTCTGGAAGCGTTAGTTATAATCGTACTGAACACACAGTTTACATTACACCAACACTCATAACCACACTATCTGATGCGCGTTTCGATAACCAGATAACTCAGTGTACTTTTAGTCTCTGAAGACGATAACTTGGTTCACTGACGTGCGTTTCGATAACCAGATAACTCGGTATACCTTCAGTCTTTGATGACGATTACTTGACTCACTGACGCGCGTTTCGATGACCAAATAACTCAATTTACCTTCAGTCACTGAAAACAATAATATGGTTATGAAAACGCGCGTCAGTGAACCAAATTATCGTCTTCAGAGACTGAAGGTAAATTGAGTTATCTGGTTATCGAAACGGGCGTCAGACAGTGTAATTGTGAGTGTTGATATCACGATAGTGTAAACAGTGAGTTAAAAAAACATAAAACATTGAAAAATTCTTGTTTAAAGTACTCACTCTTTTCGTTTGGATCTTTAGCTCCGCATAATTTATAAGCGATTTTAACTTTTCGTTTCTCGTTTATATATCCTGGTATATATAAACTAGGAGCGTCTAGTCTTCCGATTAGCATCAATCTATTAAAATCCTGTTCTAATCGATTCGCTATCGGTCCTTTGAAATGCAGTAACAGTTGAACGCAGCCATCGTTGTGTAAAGACTTCGTTTTCCTACTGTCAACTGTCAAAAACCACTCGGGGATTCCCATCACTTCTCTTATATCTTCTATAAACTGAGCACTAGAAATTGATTATAAAATATCGTTTTTATTTAAAAAAAAAATGGTGTAGAAAAAACTTACACTACAAAGCGAGGTGGTTTTTCGATATTAGCATATTTAATAATGTCATAGTCGGGTTCAATATTGGCACAAGCATATCTTTCTCCCCTTTTCTCTGGAGCTAGTATAACAATCGATTTCCCGACAGCAGTTACATCACCTTCTAAAGGAAAATTGGAATCCGTGAAAACTTTTCTTCTTAAACCTATATCGATTGTACCCAATCGAGCTGATAGATCACCAACATGACATCTTAGAGGATTCTCTGGTCCACATTCTTGTTGATAGAGGTCCGTCTATTAAACCAAAACAAAATGGTAAATATACAACTAAGAGGTCTTAAATTTCATATAAATACTAACATTTAGAGGATCTGCCAGTTGAGTGAAAAATGGGTTCCAAACATAACCACCTGCAACACATCTTGTAGCCATAGTTTTGACAGTGGCGTCTACACCCACTGGATTAACATAAATCGCCCAATTATGATTTCTAGTCTAAAAAATAATGAAATAGAAAGATATATACTCGGATCAGAAATATTCTATGTAAAAAACAATTACAAGAGGGTTCCACAAGCTTGCACTTCTATAAAGAAAGGAATCTCGATAAATTGACGTTCTGGGCGTCTGCAGGCGAACTCTGTTATCACGAAACATGTCTTGTCTGTCTTTTAGGTCTTGCAAATACTGCTCTAGCTGAGATTATGCGACCTTTCGACCTTTCTTCTATGCTCTAGCCGTCCAAGTTTCTGGTCAACTCTACATCGCCTATAAATCGAATTGATCTCTTCTATATAAAGTGCAGCATCCTCAAAGTATCTTTGAGAGTCGAGCAATACTTCGAAGATGAAATAATCCTTGTAGATTTGTTGCGGAGTATATAGTTTTTTGGTCTTAAAGAGTGCTCCAAATTCTTGTGAAGCTGCCTTAGCTAATTCGGCCACGTGACTATATCAGGACCTATTACTCCCGATCTCAACCCAACAAGCGAATTTGCGATGATGGTGGTAATTTATGTCCAGACAGAACCGAAGTCTTCTTTGTAAAAATAGCAACCTCGGTCTCTACCACATCTCTAGAAGGTTATTAATGATGGTGATCTGTGGATGTAGGTGTTAGCCGAGCTTATTGAAGCAGTTGATTTGAACGGCGACACAAGAGTTGATGATGAGATACATCCATGGGAAACACCAGCGTTGACTTCAAACCTTTATGAAATATGACCATCGATAGCGACCTGGATGGATCGCTCTTTGAATAAAACTACCAAACCGTACGATATTTTTTAGAAGGTTGTCGTACCAAACCCTGTCAAAAGCCTTCGACCAATCCAATGTAATTGCTCACGATCTCCCATATTTCTCGATAGCTTCTATCTATACCTTGGTGACATAGGGCATTCACAAGACTTACATCAGAATTATGAGTAGAAAAGACTATACAAAACTTTACAATAAAGTACAAAAGACATTGTTGAAGTATTAAATATCATCAGATGGATAAGGAATAAGGATCTGATTGCTAAATGTATCGAAACGTTGACACCTGAGTCTAGGCTTTCAGAATGCTGGTATAACACCTTAATTACTGTTTCAAATTGTTTCTTCAGATGCATTTCACTCTTGGAACACATCAATTAATAAGTTTAGAGTGTAGTAAACAAAAAACAATTTTTATTAATCAAGATATGATGCAAGCAATCCAAAATTTTTTATGCTACCAGAATAGAATTTTGTTTAAGAGATGTCTTCATTTGATTCATAATTCTGACGTTGGAGCAGTTTTTTCAGATCTGAAAACAGTTAATAATCCTTAAGGGCTATATTTGGAGTATTCAGTTGGTGTTGAACAAATTCAGAGTTGAAATAATTGAAATTTATGCACAAGATGCACTAAATTTGTAAAAAACTGTTTTTCTTCTGTCTTTGGATCCTTTTATTGGTTATTTTGATGGAAAATATGATTTATGTGTTCCAAAATATCAAGTCCATAATATTTCTAGCAGATTTTTATATTTTTCTTTCATTTCTGATGGTTTTTTTCACGTCTAGTCCACTCAGATGTATCAGATGTGTAGTAATGAATCCAGGTTTCTTCTATGTTCATGTATCTGTATCCTCCTTGTCCTTTGTCAGTTATTTAATTATCGAATCAACGTTTTGGGTTTTGCTTTAATTTTATTTTCACTATGTACAATTGGATTATGTATTATAAGTTTACTGCCGGTCATTCCCAACCTCTAATCATGACACTGTTGATAGCTTATCGTTATTTCGCGGGCTGTCTACCTTCGACCTTGTTGCCAGTTCTCCACACTTAAGATCTAATCATACTACACTCATTAACAAGTCTCATTATTTGAGACAAGTTTTTATCATGTTCAAATACATCGAAAGTGATTTGTCTAGAGAGAAATTGTTGGTAAAATATCAGAGATTAAGACATTCAGAGAAACAAATTATTGGAGGGAATGTGTTCAAAATTTGACAGCTGAAAGTAGCAATTTATTACTGGAAAGAACAAATAAAAATCGATGATATCAAAACTTACGACATTCCTATCGTTTTTGCCGGGATGTCTCAATTTAACTTCTATGGTGGTATCGCTAGCGCTTCCATCTTTATGTATCAATTGTCTCTACAAAAAATAATTCGTTATTATTAAAAATAATCGATTAGTCTAATCGTACCATCTTCATGTAACCGAAAGCGAAACCATTGGGATTGTGAAAAGAAGCAATGGCTCTTAATTCTCTAGCTTCAGATGGACTGTAGCCTCTTTCGATGGTCGAACATGCCCATCTTCTTGATTTCTAAAAAAAATTAATAAAGAAAAATTTCCTTTACTTAAACAATAGCTCCTACATACTCCAAGTGTGGTAAATGAGCAGATTTTATGATAATTCATCCCTTATAAGAATTGCGGTGGTGGGTATTAACAATGAAAATTAAAATTTCTAAGCTAAAGATTTCAAATTCAATGAATTCTAACATTCCACTAAAAGTTTTACTTATTACCGGTGATGGCGCGTGTCTTTTTTCTTCAATATCGTTTTACATCACTTAATAAATCGTGTGACTAACACACAGATGGCACTGCCATTGACAACTCCATATGACGTTGATTATGTATCAACTTTCAAAACACTACGTGTGAAATTTCATCAGATTTAGATTAATCATAAAAAAGTGACAGCCATTCAAATGAAGCTACTTTTGTTATTTTTAGAACAATTAATGAAGAAAATTTACTGAACAAGCTTAGCAATGGCTTCAAAAGTGTTATCCGGACTCTGCTCCATCGACAAGGATCATTTGTTATTGGTTTGCTGAATTCAAATGTGGTCGTACACACACCGATGATGGTGAACGTTCTGGTCGTCCAATTGAGGTGGTTACTCCAAAAATCATCAAAAAACTTCACAAATTGGTTATATCCAATAATAAATTGAATTTGCATGAGATAGTTGAGGCAGTAAGGATATTAAAAAGCAACACAATTAAGCAGGAACATTTGTCCATGAGGAAGATTTTTTCAAAGTGGGTGCGTTTACTAACAGTCGATCGATGTTGATGTTTACACGTAATAAATCAGATTTTTTACGTCGATATGTGACAATGGATGAAACAAGAATCTATCACTTCACTCTGGAATCAAAATTGAGTCGATTGCACCCGGTGAACCACGTCCGAAGCGTCCAAAGGCATAACAGTCGTCTGGGAAGGTTATGGCTACAGTATTTTGAGATTCGAATGGAATATTATTCATCGACTATCTCTAAAAGGGAGAGATAATCAATAGCGAATACTACCTAGAGTTGTTGGATCGTTTGAATGCATAAAACAAGGAAAAACGTCGAAGAAAAAAACCACTGTTTCACAAAGACAATACACCGATTCACAAGTCGATAACAACGATGGTTACATTGAAGGAATTGTTTCCTCATTCACCGATTAGTCCAGATTTGACCCCCAGTGACTACTAGCTATTCGCTGATCTCGAAAAAATACTCGCCGGTAAGAAATTCAGCTTTTGTGTTGTGTTTTTCTCAGTTAGACACACGACTTATTGAGTGATTGTTATTTATCATGTCAAAAATGCTCTTATTAAAAATCAGATCACGTATAAGGTATCTAACAACTTTAAAAGGTAAAAATGTTTCGCTCAACAAGCATCTACCTTACGGTAATAGACGTTGGTATTTAGAGGACGTTTCAAGTAGGTATATCACGTTTGGTGAAGCATTAGAAAGAAGGAAAAGATCCAGGTTTACTAGAAACCACAACAACGACCAATAAGTATTAATTTTAATAAACTATCAAACAATATTGATAAAAACAAACGAAAAAAGCTGCTTCAAAATATACAAAAAAAACTATAGAAAAATTTATAGAGAAGCCGATAGAAAATATAACGAAAATCATCTTGAAACCCGCTTAAACATATAGTCAAACGCATCCTATTGTTGTAAAAAAAATTAACAATGGCAACAAAGGAAAAAAATCTATACGTTAATCGAACAGCTACTGCCAAATATTATGAAAAGATATCGTTACCAACTCGTCTCTGCCTTGGAGCCGATCTTGTCTACATGTTGTGGAAATCTAAAATTCGGCGGAGGCGCGGCGCTTTTAATATTCGTCTGAGATCCCCGGAATTCGTTTAATGTTTGTTTTTATATATAGCAGTCGGTTTATTTATATTGTTGCTTTTGAACTAATTATTTGTTTCGTTTCTTTATTTTCTAGAACTTCTGAGAATTTCTTTTGGGATATATTCAAGGAGTCGCGTAGCGAAGTTTAGTTGAGTTTATAATAAATAGTCGTAGTGAACATCCCGAAATAAATTTAAATAAATAATAAATAAAATAGTTAAGTGTTATCGATAAGTGAATTATATAAATTAGCTAAGTATAGTGTAAAGTATTTAAATAAATTGAGAACGTAAGAGACAGTGTTTATTAATTCACCCTACGAATAGAAAAAGTGTAGATAAATAAGAAAAACATTACAATATCTAAATCTTGATTCACGTATTACTTGCAAATGGTATCGTACTTAGAAATGGAAAAATAAGACTCGAGGAATGTATTGCAGTCTAATTTTCTGAGCTCGGTCCCTATTCTGAACCTCTAGGGACCTACTGACAACATTTTTTGAAAAAACCCAGTGGATTCAGCGGCAAGTTTATCACGAAATGGATAGCTGTCTGAACCTAGCCAAAAACCTTCTTATTTCCATATATACTTCGTTGATGATGAATGTCATAGAAAAAGACGTCATTGTTACATCAGCGTAACAAATTTTAAGAACGCAAAGATTCAATTCCTAAGGGAATAATAATTAATGTTGATAGATGTTGAATTGATATCATTTGTTGTTTCGTATAATTACCTTTTGATACAATACAACAGACCTTCCTAAAATACTCCTCGGACCGAACAAACTTAACAGTGTATCGTTATAATAAGTTTTATATAAAGTTTGATTTTCCAAGCTACCGAATTTTCCACTTAAATCGCCAGCTTCGTATTGATCGGGGGTACCATGGTAAGCTCTTGGTGACGAAGCTGGATCGACATTTAACGGGTTCCATGTACCGTATAAAGAAGTTTCTTCGCAAGGGAATTCCAAATTTTCCTCAACAGGTGTCTACAAAATGAAAATTTGAAAAAAAAATTAGAAATCATAAAACGTAACTTACCATATGTATGTGGTACTCGTTAACGTTGTTTAAACCTTCTAAATCAACGTCTATATCAGTAATGTCGTATTCAGTTTGTTGAACAAATTCAATTTTTCCTTTTAGTGTAATATCTTGACCATTCGGAAACCAATCCCTCGCTACAGCTTTTCTTCTATACACCCCACCAATTCTAAAATATACACTTGTTTTAATTATTATTTATTATTATTTCGACTCGACTCACATTGAACAAGCTAATCTTTCACCTCTTGCTTTTGGTCCGTTGTCGTCGTATAAAACTAAAGATTTGCCTAAAACGTTATGGAAACCAGTTAATGGTATCGATGGATCCGTCCACAATTTCCTCGATATCTTATCACTGTCGGCCATTTTTCCCGCTATATTTAAAGTACCTTGACGAGTCGACAGATCTCCTAATCTACACAAACCTATGTTGTCCATACTACAACGAGCCGACGATGTACCATTACCAAAATCTACCTGAAACATCACATTATCATACAGAAGATTTTTCGTGGTTTTTTAAATATTTCTAACCCTTTAATTATGAATAGACTTGTATATTGATAAACACTGACAGATTCTAGGTTATGTGTATGTTTTACTGAAAAGCAACCGAATCAAACAATTCCACCACACTTCTAACCTTCTGGATTACCACTAGACGTACCCCTTTTCTCGAAACCTAAGAAAAAACTTCGTTGTAGCCCGTTGAGGCTACTAACGACTACCTACTAGGAGCTCCCAGATAATTAACTTGTCTATCTTGATTCCAAAACCTCACCCCGGCAATGTTGTAGGTTTTCTAGTTTTTAATTCTTTTTACTTCCTTCTAAAAACCACCCTATATCAAAACTAAGTGCATTGAAAACATGGAAAAAGACGGGAATTTCGCGGAGCCGAGAAAAACGGAGGATTAGACAATTCTCCAATCGAAACAACATGTTAAACCTCCCTCGTAACTGCACTCTTACTGGCTCACGTCTCTATGGTTGTCTAACTTGACAATACGTTAGAATTTGTCATTCCAGACGAGTAATGTTCTTATCCATTACTTGCTTTAAGTTCCCTTCGAAATTCTGTTCAGTACGAGGGTTAGATGCCATCATATAAAACCGTGTAAAAATTTTTAGATTATAAATTACTATTGGCTGAAATTGCATTCTTTCAGTTCTTATCCGAAGAGCTGGAACCATTACTTTTAACACTAGTAAGACGGAGACTTAGTGAAAAAGTAACTAATGTGTACAGAAATTTGTTTAAAATTAATTTTTAGTATTTCTTATACTATTTACAGTCATATAGCAAGTTATTAATAAATATAAACAGTAAATAAATCTATTTTAACTGAAATAAAAAATAGTTTTGTACATTTTAAAACAATATAAGTTAAAATCTTTGTACGTGCACATCTTCCACAAACATTATTTTGACATTTTTCAGATGAAAATGAAGAAAACAAGCAGATGGTGACCTTCCAGGAATACCACGTTCAGCAAATTTAATCCAAATAGTACACCCTACACCTTTTCCTGGGCACATTGATGACACTTCACTATCTTCAGCATCGGATGTCCCACTTTAAATATAATCCGATTCATCTTCAGATTATAGTTATCAATTTGTTGCTTCTGATTCACCTTTTCTTTTC
Source organism: Diorhabda carinulata (assembly GCF_026250575.1). Classification (NCBI taxonomy): domain Eukaryota; kingdom Metazoa; phylum Arthropoda; class Insecta; order Coleoptera; family Chrysomelidae; genus Diorhabda; species Diorhabda carinulata. The sequence continues at coordinate 3,548,131 of NC_079469.1, forward strand.
CAATAAGTCGATTCGACATTTCTTTCATGAAATAAATCAAAGTTGTTGAACAACTGCATAAAGTAGGTCGGTCAAAAGTAAAATCACACGCAGCTCGAGGTCCTCGAAGTCTATCGATTACAGTAATTGATCCTATGAACAATGATCATATTTCTTTACGTTAAAATGCATTCAAAGGGAATCAGGTTCGTGTGCAAGCCTGGAATAAAGATTCGAATGACAAGTAACGAACAAATTCAATTTTAAATCCATTTCAAATACAGCAATTCTGTTTTTGATCCTGATTAAAAGGACGTGTTTACCTTTCGCAAGAATAGTAGAAACTGTATACGATTTTCAAACTCTCGGAAAAATGCCCCATAACATTCTAATTAACTAAAACAATAAGTTCATTTTGCAATTTATGTCTGAAGGATTTGACATTTTTTTTACTGCAAACAGATGCAACGCCGTACACTGGAAGAAGCAGACTGGGTTTTTAGAGCTATTCTGACGAATTGGATCATTCTAAATTAAATGAAAAACTATTCCAGATGTGATAGAGTAGGTAGTTTTTGGATGAAAATGATCGAAAACGGTAGTTAGTTGGAAACTAGAAACGCAGAGAGAAAAACTGGAAACAAGAAAGAAAAAACCGTTGAAGACTCTCAAAAACAGCTTGCAGTAGTGGGCCAAGAATTAGTTAAAATAAAAATATAAAAAATTGTAGTAAATTCACGTAATTTAAACCAGAAAAATTTGAAAACCAACCTGATAAAACCATGGAATTTGATTTTATAATAAATTAAAATCGAAATTTATAAAAATGTACCTTGTAAGGATTGTAAACATTCCCCGAACTCAAACATCTCCCAGTCCAATTATAAAAATCCTTTCCAGGCGGTAATTCGTGTATCGCCCATCTATGATCATTGGAATTATTCAAAGCTGCACCGTCGGCATGGACTAAATATTCTATTAGAACCGTAGTGTCCGCGTGGGGTTCATTTTTGGCTTGTCTCATCAACATCCTCCCTACTGTGGGGTATCTAAAGAGTACTTGTGCCGTAAAAATTTGCTTTTGGTATTTGAAATTCGATTCATAAAGAGTAATACCACCACAAATCCAAGGCTCGGCTACCAACTCTGAAGATGGATACTGTGTATTTCTGTGGAATAAATTAATATAAAAAATAAAAATATAAATTTTATAAACAAAAGTATATTTAATTTTTGACTCACTTGTATATTACTAACGATCTGTGTACTATGGAATGTATTCCTTGTAGAGGTAGATACGTATCCCAATATGTACCTGTTAATTCTTGACCTCCAGGTACTAAAACTGTTTCATTGTTTCTCCCTAATAACTTCCCAGATAAATCCCCAATGGAATATTGATCTTGTGTTCCAAAACCTATGATATTTAGAAAAAACGCTTAGTGGATGCAAGTACAAGAAACTTTTTTTAAAAATTCGACTATTAAAATTTTAGTACATTTACTTATGATTGTAGCAGTAGCCACTGCTAACTAGACAATGAAGTTAGCAGCGTTCATATGCTGTAATGCAAATATGTATTTATGATTATAGAAAGCAATAAAGTAGAAAATTATAGTTTCGACTTTGTTCTTTTACAAAATAAAACACAAATGAAATTTTAATAAACAAACAAATAAAATACTACATTTTCTTTTGTCTAATCTCAGAGGTATGTCGATTTTATATAGTAACATTTTCAATTTTCCAAGTTAATACGTCATAATTTGTCCCCAAATCATTGATTTGAAATCAACGTCTTCAAAATTTAATGTTTTTATATATAATTTTTATTTTACTTCAAAAAAATATTTAATAATTCCACTTTCTTATTCGGGTCAGTCACCGCTGCTAACTTCATTCTCTACTTGGCAGTGGCTACTGATCCAATCAATAGGGAACATACAAATTTAAAAATAACTTTTTTGACGATTAAAATCATTATTAATGAATTAATTGTGATGGAATGAAAAGTTTATTTACATACCATTCGGGGGAACATTGTTGATGTTAATTTTTAACGGATTATAAACAAAATTAGTCGTCAAACAAGAATTTTCATTCAGTCCAACAGACCTAGAAGGTTTCATTGGTAATTCATGAATTTTATATCCTGCGACAGTCGAACTATAAACTATTCTAGTTTCCAAATCTCCCCTAGTTGTTGTCAAATTCACGGTTAAGAAAGTTGGTTCGAATTTGGTATGTTGGATCATTTTAACATCGCCTTTTATACCCCCGGATTGAATTATTACTCTAAAAAAACAATAAAATCTATAAAAAAAAAATGGTTATTTTTAGTGTTTAATACATACCGGGTGTGTTTAGGTGAATTATAGTTGATTTTGGCACATCCTAAGAAGACATCTTGGTGTTTACTTTCGAAAAGTACTAAATATAATCTTCTTTGAGGTCCGGTTAGATCGCTTGGTAATAATAATAATTCTGTGTCCCTAAATAAAGTTTTATATTTATATCTGCTATAATCAGTGGATACTTTTACTTTTCCCAGTCTTTTATCAATGTCACCTAAAGCTTTACCTAAAATTATTTTTATATAATTACAGCAGAATAATAATTTTAAGTGAAAAATACCTTTTTCTTTATTATCTGGATCAAATACAAGCTGTAAAATATTACAATTATCCACATGTCTAGTTTCTTCTGAATCCAAAATATCTGTTACGTAAATTTTCCAAGAATGCTCTGTATATTCCAAAGATTTACTAAAATTTTCTTTATTACGAACATGATACAGATCAGTTGTAATCAACATGTCGGTATGATTATCTTTGGTCGAAAACCATCTGAAATAGACATTTCCAGCGATGGGACTATTGAATCTAGCAACGGCTATTTTCTCTTTTTCTTTATCCACCTAAATTCAGATTTAAAAAGAGACATGTATCTTTTAGAATTTTAGTAAATTTATTGTTACGAACAAGCTAGCGAAATGGGTCTTTCAGCCGGCCCTGTCCAGCTACAATGGAATTTTAAAATTCGGCGAATTCACACGGCATCTATGATTTGTTTTTTGTATATGGTGGACGGGCCTTCGATGAAATTATACAAGGCGATTTAATACAGTATTTCTTTTAAATAATTTCTAGAAAAGTCTATTTATTTTTTTCTTTTTGTTCTAGAACTTTGTAGAATTCTATTTGTAGTATATAAATAAGTTTATGCAGCTTAGTTTTAACTAATTTTAACTAAATCGTATTCGCGTAAAATTTATACTTAGTAAAAGTATTCGCGGATATTATTCAATTGATATTTATAAGTAAATTATTATTAGTTAAGTGTATTGTATAGTGTGTAAATTAAGAACGGAAGAGACAGTGTTTGTTAATTCGCCCTACGAAAAGAAAAAATGTAAATAAATACATTATCTTGATCAATTTAGTTGTTGGGGGACAAAAAAAATGGGGACGTCAATAGGGTCAACAGAATTTAAAATACGAGGCTTTAAACTTGTTCAAATATTTATGAAAAACATATGCGTGTTTGAACAATCACCCACGCCAAAAAAATTGGTGCATTGAGTTGAAATTTTGGGGAGGTGTTTATAAAGGTTGGTTATATATATTGAAAAACATTGGGACATCAATAGGGTCAACAAAATTGGAAATACGAGGCTTTAAACTTGTTCAAATATTTATGAAAAACATATGCGTGTTTGAACAATCACCCACGCCAAAAAAATTGGTGCATTGAGTTGAAATTTTGGGGAGGTGTTTATAAAGGTTGGTTATATATATTGAAAAACATTGGGACGTCAATAGGATCCACTGTATTGAAAACACGAGGCTTTAAACTTGTTCATATATTTGCTGTGAAAATTTTAGTGAAGAAATACTCATTCCCGTTTATAAAATTATCTATGGTATATACATTAAAATTCACGTTTGGTGATCCAAATTGATTCCAATATAATTCCAACTTACCATAGTGATAGAAGAACAAATAACTTCGGAAGTATCTTCATTTTTGAAGTAAAGACCTTTCCCATAAAGTCCTAACGCTCCGTTTATCGTCAATTCCCTTGTAACATAAACTGCAGTTTGATTATCAGGTAAAATTAAATACCCAAAAGTATCTTGCATGGAAAGTAATTTTTTTCCTAAATTTTGACATCTGGCTTCTATCAGACTGTAATCTACGGGGAATTCCGTCACGTACCAAGACCATATTTGCGTAGGATATTCCAAAGTAGCTTCAAGATTAGTATTTATTCGTATTTCATCTTGATATTTTGTGAAAGTGATCGTACCGTGGAGACCCTTCGCGGAAATATAACTTCGTAGAGTTATAGAGGCACATTTTTGTAAAACTGTAACAAATTTGTAGTTATTTCTCACATTAACTTGCGACCAAATACTCAATTTAGTTTTTAATAAAATTAACATAGTAATTGTTATTTGACCCTCGTATTAATAAAATTTCTATGTTCATTAATTAGTTCATAGATAGTTTATTGATTCATATAGATTGTAAATTTTTGTAAAACTTTATCAAATTTAATAAGTTTAAATATCTTAATGAAAATAGGTCGTACTTTCTTTTATGAATATTACTTCCCGCTTTATTCACTGTAAATATTTACTTACGTAATAACAACAATAAACAAATTATTGACCAATTCACCATTATATCAATTTAAGCACTCTGATTCATCACATATTGTCGGAAACATTACTTTTAACACCTATCGAAATAAAAATGGTTGAAAGTGTGATACGACTATTACACGTGGTTCACCATGAACGACTTCATGGAGTTTGTCAATAGAAAGCGGGATTTTCGCTTGCTGTTGCTAATGTTTTCTTCGACAATGGCTATAGACATAGTCGTAGGTAAGAAAAGGAATAAAAGTAATATTTATACATATACAATATAATAAATTATCTAATTAACAAATTTTATTCCGAACGTCAAGTATTTTAAATGAATCAATTTATTTTAAAGTCCATTTTTATTCGATTTTCAGGTTATTTTGTCCAAAAGAGTTTTATTTAAAAAGGCGTCCACTTCTTCTTCGGATTCTGTGTTTGATTTCTGGACTAATTACAAGAGAAAGAAAAGCTACTATTTATCACCTGATTTCAATTTTAAAACGAATATTATAGTGAAAATTAAGAGTCCTATTTTAAATAATGTAGCTAAATGAGCAGTAGTTGCAGGGCTTGTGGTATGTAAATCAAGAAGTAAAAAGTTTTGCAACACGAATAGTCACAATAAGGTAAAGAAAAAAAACATATTTTGAGGTTAGTATTTGATTGCATGAAAACTGTATGTATTCCTAAAATTTCCGTTCACGAATTATACTACATGAGACTGTTGTCAGTTCGTGTATCACGAAAAAGCCTTAATGAACTTTGTACTTGATTACTTTCTCAATCATCAAACAATTTGCGTTAATATTTACGTGTAAATATATTTTGTGTTGATAGGTAAATCATTGAAGTAAGTAAAATGTGTAATATTTATATATACGTATCATCTTACTTAACTAAAATATCGTTTTTTATAACCTCAAAGTAGATTATGGAGAGTAATAATAAAGTACATTTTAGAGGGACATTTAGCACACAGGATTAACATTCATTTAAAAATTCTTATATTTATTGTATTTATCGATCATTAGCCGAGATGCAGCGCATGCGTAAAACGATCAGGGAGGAACGGACCCATTTGACATTTATCCACTAGTGATTAAGCAATGGTCCTGTTTTTTATTTGTTAGCAATTATCGCATGTGAAATAAACTTTAGGGAGTTTGAAAAGAGAAAATAATAAATCAAAACTAATGCCTAGACTAACTAAAAAACCTTGAGGTGTATTGATTAGGCGTCGTTAAACGACGTTCAGTTTATAGATAGATTTGTAATCCAGACACTCTTTAATACGAATTAAACCATTTTAAAATCTTTATATTAATACAAATATTTTTTTATTGAGATTATTATAACAAAAATTCAGTATTTAAGACAATAATATTTGATTTTCATACTGGTTGTAACTCATATAAGCACAAAAAGTTTCTTGGTAGGTAAGATAAACATCGATATACGGATTTGAGTTATAGTACAGTCAATTTAGTACTATTTAGTATTTCAACGAATTATCATACTGTGTTCAGTTTTTGATATTTATGATCGGTGATGACTATTTTTTTCAAATATTTAGAAAAAATATTCTATCAAAATCTTATTTACACACAAACGAGCTTGAAAAACACATCATATGTACGCCTATGTCTTCTTCCAACGGTTCTTACCTGTGTGTGAGTCAATGGTTGGCTTGGTTTACCTGTTCGAGTACTTTAATTTAAAGATTGAAAGTAACCGAGTCAGAACCGAATCTCAAGGTTTTATTTTTAATTAAAGACTATAAATTACGTAATTCAATTAATGGAGTTATAAGTTTCTAGTAAACTCAGCATTTATTTCATTTTTATTTATCAATAGAATCATATATTTTTATGTGAATTTTTTCATAAATTTTAAACATTATATTACACAATAATAAACATTAATATAACCAGATTTTTTTCATAAAATTTTTGCTTAAAATATTTATTTCCCGTTTACTATGATGGTGGTGATCAACTTTGCAACGATGTGAACTCATTAACCTCAGAATAGTACACTTACAGTTGTCACATATACGTATTTATTTAATATTATTGTCTTTCAAATACATAAATATTCCATTGTTTCCAAGAAGATTGTTCCTTTAAATTACAAAAAAGAAACATTAATTGTATCCATTTATATTGAGCCATTCAAAAGACGCCATTACAACCCTGATCATCAAAATCACATACCTGACCGTATTTATGTTTGAAAGCAGTGATTTTCAAATATTTAGGTTGTATTTATGTATGAGAATAAACCTTTATAATTCCTCACTAGACCGGAAAAACATTCTTCGGTAATGCCCTTTTTGACAACAAAACCATATAGAATGCGACCCATCATCATGTTAGCAAAATCAAGGAATTTGTGTGAGGGCTGTTTAACAGCAGATGCTACCACAAAAGATTATCGACATTAGTTTAGTTTAATGATATTGATAGAACGTATGGTAAATTGAATAGGCAATAATTTTAAAAATAATTCCGTTGGAACTACAATGAATCTATTTATTTTTGTTATGTGGACAATAGTAAAATTTTAATTAATATATTCGTGGTCTGTGAACAAAAATAAAATTATTATAATTAAATTGATATCTACTTACATAAAGGTGAAGGAAGCAAATGAATTGATAATTAAAAAATTGGTTATTTAATATATAGTTTGGTAATTATTCATAATAAATAACGCTTTCACTTCAATTAATCACAACCTTCGATAGCTCAGTTGGTAGAGCGGTGGACTGTAGTGGAAAGATACAATGTAGACATCCATAGGTCGCTGGTTCAAATCCGGCTCGAAGGATGATTTTTTTCATTCATTTTGTATTTTCAAGTTTTTCGTTGTCATCATATAAATTAGGAAATTACATAAGGAGTTTGCAGTCATAAACTTTTTAGCATTATAATTAAAAATAATTCGGTAGTTGAAAGAAATGTTTTTATAAAATAGATAGGCAAACATGCTAGTCTAAAATTTTCTGACTCAGATATATATACTGACAAATAATCATTTTGTAAAGTATACATAAGAAAATACAAAATAGAAAATGAGTTTTTTCACAATTTAGACTTTTTTATATGTTTTATTGATAAATCAGTCTGTATTTTAGGCCTCTTGTAATTAAAATTTTGTTTTTGAGTAAAGTAAAAATATTGACGTTTCGACCTATTTTTACATTTTCAAAAAATTTCTAATCAGAAGAGAGCGGAAATTAAGATGATTTATTAACAAAAAGAAAGAATAAAGTACTTGAATTAGGTTAACGATTGCTTCAGATATTTAAACAAATAATAATTAACACGGCATCGGTGGTTCAGTGGTAGAATGCTCGCCTGCCACGCGGGCGGCCCGGGTTCGATTCCCGGCCGATGCATTTTTTTTTTAAATATTTTTAAGTCTAAATTAAATATAGAAAATATGGTCATTTAAAAATGGACACTCTTTACTTTTCTTCCGTAAGGCCCTGTGGCGCAACGGATAACGCGTCTGACTACGGATCAGAAGATTCCAGGTTCGAATCCTGGCAGGGTCGAAATTTTTAACTTTCCCCTGTATTGACCTTGCTACTTCTATCTACGTTTTTTTAAGCTATGATTGGCATTTTTTCTCGTTTTATAGTAATTGAACAAGGATTTTTTAAATAAAAACAATTTAGGGGCCAACAATTTTTATTTCTAACAACAGGTAATTATGCTGATTATTTTTTCTTCGGTCTATATCCAAATATTGAGGATCCAACCCTTACATTCGTACTTCCTAGTTCAATCTAAAAAGAAAAGAGGAGAAATTAATTTGAAATTTTGTTTAAATGAAAAATACTAACTGCATGTTCAAAATCGTCTGACATTCCCATAGATAATCCTATGTCTTTCCAATCAATTCCCAAAGCTTGACAAATATCGTCGCGGCATTTTTTCAAACATACAAAATCTGGATTTGGACCATCAGCAGGATCATAACCAAATTTCCCTATAGTCATCAATCCGTCCAAATCGAGATTTTTACATTCTTTTAAAACATACTGTACAACATTACATACTTCAGTAGGTGCAATTCCATTTTTTTCTGAAAAGATATATTAAATTTTATATATTTTGATTAGATAATTGATTAAATTACCTTCTTCTCCACTAGTATTCACCTGAATCATAATTTTCAATTTAGATTCGGGCGGCCCAAATTTGGGCCAATTTTTATCTAGTAATGACGCCAATTTCTGAGAATCAACTGTTTCTATAAGATGAATATTTGGTAGAGATATAACTTTATTAACTTTGTTCGATTGAAGATGACCGATAAAATGCCATTTTATATCTTTACATTTTTCTAAAATAATAGGATTATTTGCTTTTTCTTCTAATTCTTGTACGTAATTTTCACCAAAATGCCTCTGACCATCTTCGTAAGCTGCTACAATTAAATTAACAGGTTTTGTTTTACTTACAGCCACTAATGTTGGTTCTAATGCTTGTAATTCCTGAAATAATTGATAATAATTATTGTACTAATGTAATAAAATGCATGTAGTTTACTTACAAGGGTTCTTTTTGAACAAGCTTCCTCTATTTTAGATAAAACAATTTTCAAACCTTGTTTTACGTCTATTTCCGACATTTTTTTCAACATATCATGAAATAGATCAAAGTAAATATTTAAATATTATATTAAGATTTTGATAGACAATACTTTTAAATAAACATTTTATTCTACATTTATAGGTTATTTATTGTAATATTAGTATTTCCATCTATAACAACTTCCTTTTAATTATAAAGGAATCTATTATATATCTATACATTGAATCCAGAAAACTACTAAAAAGTTAATATCTCCATTTATTGAATAATAAATTCATTACTAGAGGGCGCTAGAACTACTTAGATACGAAAAAATAAATATTACTTCTAAAATGTAGTTAAAGATATAGAATTATTATTATTATTCTCATTCGAAATATAATTACATATTGAAAAAAAACTGGCATTAGGTGTTTAATTTTTTTCCTTAAATAAAGTTCTGGATAAAATACAATTGTAGAAAACTGTAACATTGTTATTATAACTATTGAATAGATGAAATATTACCTCATAGAGGGCATGGAGGTGTTAAATTTCATATTGTTGATTTAAATATGAGAAAAATATATATCTATTATATTTAAAGATATTAGTAATAATAAATAGATAATACAATTTGAAATTTATTACAAATAATTAGACTTCATCGTGGATATCAAACTTCGGATTTATCAAAGAAAGCTGTCAAGTTTTTATTGCAAACTAAATGATAGAAATATTTATAGAGGGCACTACAAGTAATTAAGGTTACTTTAAAGGAGAAAGGTATAATGAACTATTATTCAAATTAAATAATGATTCATAACGAATGCAATTAAATCTATATTATCGTACTGAATTATATAACTCAAATATTTTTCAAAGTTTAACTTCATATTTATTAACAATTTTTGGATCTAAAATTTACCGGACTAAAATCTAACAGCTTTATTCCTGTGGGATATCTGTCCACATCCCTGTTTATTAAACTTATAACGAGGAAAACCGAATTTAATGAGGTTTTTATACAGTCAATGACAGTCTTTTGTTGGAATAATGATTTTACGGCTGTCAATTGTCCAGGGTATTGTCGACTACTCTTTTGTTGCACTGACATGTACGTGACACATCATCAAGTTGGATGTGACCTGTATTTCTCCCTGCGATAGAGGTTATATTTGCAAATTGAGTTGGGGAAATATAACGAAGGGCTGTTTATGTTACATGTGCTATATTTTTGATGGTTCGCCATTTAGGATAAAATGAGTTTGCGGTTATTTTCTGGTATATATGTCACTTATAGAGATCGTAAAATATAATTATTTTCCATGAAATTTGATGGAGGAGTTTATAAAACCGTTTCATTCGTTTTTCTTTATTATAATTTTTATTTCTACTTTATCCGTTTTATGGACGTTTTCTTACTTGTGTTTCCATTTTATTTTATTTTTAAACCAAGTACTTTATTAAGATTATAAATTATTTCGTAAATTGGAGTTCATTTCCTTTAATAAAACAGTCAGAGCGACGAAAAGGTATGATTTTATTGGACGTCTCTAGCGAGCAATTGAGTCAGCAGTTGAGCATCGCAAAGTACGCTTTCAGCTTTTTAAAATGGCTCCCTTAGTCCCAAATGACGATCGATCTAACGCTAAATCTGCGAAATTGTAGTGGGCTTAGGAGACTGCTTTATACGTTCCGTTTGTTTTATGTGACGCTCTAAAATCGTTGTGGTTCTGGATTATACGAGGTTTGATCAAAAAGATCAAAAGATTCAGACAACAAAGAAACAAAACTGTTTTCCCCAATCATTTTTTATTTTTAAACATAGTCGTTCTTCATACGACAGACATATTGGAAATGTACTGTGTCGATGTCAAAAGAATATTTTACCGAGGTCTCGAAGAAGATGCTGAACGTTGGGTTGAAACTATAGAATAGGATACTTCAAATATTAAGGCGTTATTTAAATAAAAAACCGATAAACCAACATGGCTAAGTCTAATCGCAAAAATGAAACTAATTTACATATCTTCAGTTGATTAAATGATCAAAATGCTGCTGTTTTTGCAAAAGTCGGAGATGGTTGGTCTATCAGAAGACTTGCAACTCATCTAGGTCTTAATGCGAGTACCGTAGCCAGAGTGATAAGACTAGACTTTGCGTCAAAAGGTTGTGTCTGACTGTCATTTATTAATTTTTGAAGTGAATTTCCTTTTGAATCAGCTGCTGCATATGCAACAAACTTTCCAGGATACCGTCTTAGGGCATGTAGACGAATTAAAGCTTCGGATTTGATAATCTGTGCAAGTGCCAGGAAATCATTGAGAACGATCAATCCAGAGTTGTATTTACACTTAATTATGTGTATCGTGATCTGGACTTTAGGAAACGATCAATGTTTGGACTTGGATAAGTACTAATGGACTTGGTTTTTATTGGAGAATTGGTGCAAGGTTAAACTCTGAAATTTACAACATCATAATTTAAAAAAATGGTTTCGATAAAACAATATTGAGACTTTACCATGGCCGGTAAATAGTCCCATTGAAAATTTATCGAGGTGGCTGTTAAAAAAAACTTATGAAAGAGACTTTCGTCCCAGAACTTAAGAAGAGCTATGGAAAGCAATTGAAACAACATGGAAAGACCTTAATTTAAATGGAAATATTTGTCAGAATTTAATTCACTCCATTCCAAGAAGATACATCGCTGTTCTACTATGAACCAGTACGATTTGTTTCAATTTTTAGCTCTGTTTGGTTAGATTAGGTTAGGTTAGGTCGCAATCTTCTTTGTTTCATTTTAGCTCACTATCAGCATTTTCCCTAATGTCTTAGAAACACAGTTTTTGACCATATCAATACTAGTTCTTCACTACTAAGTTCCTTCAGGAAGATGAATAACTTAATAATCTTAGTATTGATGAACATGGCGACAAATATCAAATAAATTAACACAGCTAAAAAATAGCAAAATTTTAATTGTATTCCAATGATAATTAATGAAAAATATGAGTAATTTTATACGAAAATATATTTTTTTTCATAAATTTCTATAATGAACTGAATACATAACAAGATTATTGACAAATTAGATACAGGGTTGCATTATTATAAATTAGCTGGGCACGCCTTTGACACGTATAGTAACAATCCATATTATTTTCTTTTATATCCATACCATTGTTAATTTTACCGAGAAGCACACCATTGTAAATCTATACCAATATAAATATACAAAATAACGTATATAAAGTCGTTAGGGATACCTACTATCAACAACTGAAATCTAACGTTGGTATATCTCGAGGGTTGTTTTCTGGTTTGTATATTTCAAATTAAATGGCTTTTAAGACAGTTTTTAGGTAGAAACTTTGCGGAATATACTTTAACAAATGTCTCTATTATCCTAATAAAATTACCTGAAAATTGATAGTCATCTGTTTGTTGCAGTGACCATACCTAACAAGATCGAAATATGTAAAGGCAGGTGGTTGAAAATTTATATTTTTGACACTGTTTGGATCTCAATTTTTTTCCTTATGTCATTTGTATATGATTACAACTTAAAGTACCTGGTTTGACCTACAGATGGCGGTGGTTGCTTGACAACTTGATAAAATTACTATACTTTTATTTGAAAGGCTTTAGTCCAACAAATGTGTAGAAACTGGTCTAGATAAGACTGCTGCTTCTTTAGCAATGTTGAAGGAAATCCACAAAGCGGTACTGGATGATCGTAGACTTAAAATGCAAGAGCTACCAGATATAGTAGGCATTTCAAAACGTGCGGTACATCGCGTTTTAACTGGAAATTTGGACATGAAAAATGGAATGGAACAAAACCGGCGTTGTGAAGATGTTTCCATCGATGGATGAAACGTGGGTCCATCACTTAACACCCCAAATAAAAGAACAATCAAAACAATGGACTGAAAAGGGAGAACAAGCTCCAAAGAAGGCAAAGATCGTTCCGTCTGCAGGTAATAATCATGTTTTCGGTTTTTTGGAATGGACGTGGGATAATTTTCACTGACTATCTTGGAAAAGAAAAAACCACCAACGGCGAGTATTATACTAAATTATTGTAAGCGTTTGAGTGAAAAAATCAAGCAAAAACGGCCGCTTTGGATGAGAAGTAAGTGTTGTTTGATCAAGACAATGCACCAGCTCTCACATCCGTTGTTGCAAAGGCCAAAATTAATGAATTAAAGTTTGAATTGCTACGTGGTAAAAGATTTTCTTATAATGAAAAGGTATCAAACTTATTGAAAATCTTTGGGAAAAGTGTATGGAGCTAAAAGGAGTTGTGGCCATCTTGGTATATATCTAACATCGCAAAAAGGCCGCTTCGGCTAATGGCTTCAGAGTTAGTTTTCTCTATATTGTTAGCTCGATCTTTTTCGATGAATTTCTCCATTTGATCCTTCTTGTTATCCTTCTATACCAAACTTTCTTATATCAATTTTCAGCTGTTCTATCCATTTCTTTTCTAGTCTTCCTTATTTCTATTTCCCATTTTCTTGTTCTTCATAACTTTTTCGGTATATGGCTGCAAACAGTCCAAAACATTTATAGGTGTGTTAAACTAGGTAGTTCTGTGCAAGCTCTTGGTTAAACACCGAAGAGAATCCTAGGTGGATCTAGTGGCTTCTAAGCCAGCGACGTCCAGAGGATTCTATAGAAACTTTCAAGTACTGGATTTGCTTTCAAAATTAGTCTGTTATCAATATGCTCGATGTAATAATAAATTTAATTACGGTCCTGTACTAATTTCGACAAAACCTAATCGTGCTACTGCTACATATCCATCCATATATTCTGACAGCGGACCGATATTCACCCGACCATAAAGAGTCATCTGTTGTTAACAATTATAGGCAACTTAGTGACACAATAGAGCCCCTGCTCTATAATAGAGTGGATAATGCACTACCATTATACGGTTTATTGTGAGATTCGAAATTAATCGTTTGTGAATTATAAATTTATTTGGTAGTTAATGTTTGGGGAAGAAGAACAATTTGTCCTTGGGAAGGGATTAGAAATGGCACATGAACGAATCTTGCGGTTTAGCGACTACCAGCAATGACAGTTTTTTTCTGTATATTCAACTGAATATCAAATTTTTTATATTATGTTTTTTGACAGTTCGAAATTTCTAGCTTTTTAACTTTTATTCTATTGGAAATTGAAAGAAAACTCTTTTATGTTTTGTATATTGGTGAATGTAATTTTTAAGAGACCAAAATCCTCTTGAAGACTGAGAAAAGGAAGTCGTTGTGGGCTAGGTCTTGATGTGGAAGTTAACCGAAACTCAATTTATACAATTTTGCTATAATACATTGTCTTGATGAAGTAGCACTTTCTTCTTCTTCAATTTGGGCCGTTTTTTCGCGATTTCCACGCTTTTTAGTATATTAATCACGTGCTATCCACATGAGTGACTGTCGATTTGACATCTGTATAAAATGATATTTCATCCATTGTAACAAAAAATCGTGTTTATTAAGATTACATAGCTCTAAATGTCTCATAATAATCAATTCGTTGTTGTTTCTAGTATACAGCTACCAAATTCATTCAAATGTCTTTTATAGGTTAGAACTAACTAAAAATTATACGGATTTATCATACATTCTGCTTAGGGTATTTTCTTCCTATTCTGTGAATTACTACAAAGTTGTATTCGGATAATTACAGTCCATCCTAGCAATTCCTTTTCTGTTATGGAGTAGATTGTTTCAGCTCTATTTAGAGTTATGCCTAAGTATGCGATTGGTCTTTCTCTATTTGCCTATAACTATGTTTTATACATCTGTTGATAATATAGAGAAATCTAAAAATACCTTTCAATTTATCAACTTCTTCTGAAATTCGTCAGTTTTACTAACGACGCTTTTAATTCCGTTATATTTGATATAAAACGTCCGTACCTAGAAAGGCATTTTTCTATTAGCCTAAGAACTAGCCAAATTTAACCATTTAACCGAATGTCAGTTGAATATTTGTGACCAGATCATCATTTAATGGTAATAGTCTTATATTAAATCAAACAACGTACAAGATTTAACAAATATTCTGTAGGTATAGCTGCCAGTGAATAAAACGAGCGCGTAATCCCTTGTGGGAGCCCCCAGATTCAAACGACGGGGCTTAGCTTGGGCCAAGGCCGGGAAATCCGACCTTGGCAAACCAATAATGACCCAAGATTAGACAATTTGATGTCTTCCACCTCACGGTCTCAAGCTTGTACAGATTGCTGGTACGTCTCACTTGTGAAACTGAAACGGAACGTGCATTGAACTGAGTTGTGACATCAGAATTGGGAATAATCTGAGTTTTAATGTAAATGGAAAGCGGCTAATATCGTTCTGTATATGGGGAAACTTATTTGGAACAGACCTTGAGATGAATTATTTTTATCAGTCTGAACCTACCTTGACATGAAATAAATTAATAATAATGTCGAAATAAAACTAATATTATTATCAATTAATTAACTATATAATTAATTAGTTGATGTGATTAAGTTAATTTGACTGAAACTTGAACCTAACCGATCATAAAACACCACAATTTACGTATTTCAATACAAATCTTATTTATCGTTGTTAAAATAGACTTTTTGGTGCTTAAAAAATGCTGGAGAAGCCTGTTTATTGTTGGAAGACGATGGTTTTGGGATTTATAATATCGTAAAAAAATCCAGTGATTCTTCAACAGCAATTTTATAATAATAATGTTCACAAATATGCTTGAAAGCTAACAAATGCTCAAGTGCTTCATTTTTACCAACTTAAAGCAATAAAACCTTCTTTAATATTTCGCTAATTAGTCATTGTCATATTTTTATTAATTATGCGCAATGTCTAGATACTTTCAGCCATTTTAGACCAGCACCGATATGAAGAGGATTTATCATTTTTTCGAACCATTCTTTGAGAACATCAGCTTTAAAGTCATCATGCTAGATACCCGAATGAGTAGATTTAAAAGTAAATAAGTCATCTTTAACAAAACCGTTTGAACTGCCCATTATCTGCATCTCTTTCCTGATGGTGGATTTGAACCAGTAGATGAATTATTTTAAACAGCTAGTCTTCGACTCAGTCTGGCCAGGTACTTCTGGAACCTCGTATGTAGGCCTTGTAAATATTTTTATCATACTAATCTCTATTCAATATCAATTAGAGTCCGACATAATTTAATTAATAATTTATATCCCGTTTGGAACTTCCTGAATACAGATTAAGATATAAAATATTCGGAAACATTCTTAGTATCAATTGAACCAGCATCGAAATGAAGCATTTACTCGCTATCACGTTTTTTACCTTCGCATTTCTCACTGTCGAAGCTCTACCTCTCGAAAACGAGGTAAATTAGGTAAATATTATTTCAAAATTCAAATGATAATTATTATAATTCAACAGAATCCAGCACCAGCTGAAACCCCAACGGATTCTTCTCCAGTTGTAATCTCATCCGATGAAACTATAACTGAATCTTCTCAAGTTGAAAACGCAGCTGACTCTTCTGAATCTGTTCCAGATGTAGTTCCATCTGAATCTGCTCCAGATGTAGTTCCATCTGAATCTGTTCCAGATGTAGTTCCATCTGAATCTGCTCCAGATGTAGTTCTATCTGAAACTATTCCAGATGTAGTTCCATCTGAATCTGCTCCAGATGTAGTTCCATCTGAATCCGTACCTGATGTAGTTTCATCAGAATCTATTCCAGATGTAGTTCCATCCAAGCCTTGTGAATGTAAATCAGTCGAACCACCTAAACACACAGAACATTTATCACCAATACAGAAGTTGAAAGCGAAGGTATTGTAGAATTTTGACCTATATTAAACAATCTGATATGTTTTGAATGTTTTATTCATATTTGAAACTGTGAAAATGATGTTTTTTTTTTGTTTTATATAGAAAGAAGAGATGGAGAACTGGTGGGAGAAGAAAGCCAACGAATGGGTGAGTATTTTTGAAAAAAAAATGTTTCATTTGGACTAATACTGTACAACTCTGAGAGACGGACATTCGGCAATTCAGATATCCTCCCGGGGCGCTATAAATATGTGTTGGTTTGGAAGCATCTATTCAGGAAGCTAGACTTCTCCATCCATTAGTTTTTTTGATGAAATCATCGAGTACAAAAATTCCATGGACATCAGATTGTTCAGGAACCTTCACAAACTAGACATGGTTATTCTTTGATGTCTTTTCAAGCCGTTCAATACAGTTTTGTACCTCATTAAAGATGATAACCATCGTCCAAATGGCTTCTCGGTTGTCGCAGCTTTTGGGTCATTATATGTCCATTTGTACATCTCTCTTTGAAAGATTGTGGTTGAGTTTTAGAGCCCTTTCCGTTATTGGATCCAATAGTCCAACCTTTTCAAAAAGATGCTTTTAATTTGGTTCTGAAGTTGTAGCAGAAGAGACTGTCACATTATGAGGTTAGAGCCTCTTGGAAGACCCTGTTCTTTAGTATAGCCGTCCTCAAGAGTGCTTTTGATTGCAGTTTACTCGCAGTTACATTATCTATAGGAAAACTAATATAAATAGAAAGTTATTTTATCCATATTTCCATATCTTCAAAATTATTTATTGATTTCCTTTTTTGTTTTTTAGAAACAGGAATGGAATACTTTTACAGATGAAATGGTAAGAGAAACAAAATTTTTTGAAACAACTATCCTTTTCCAATGTTTTTTCTTGTTTTTTTTTAAACGAAAACTTTTATATGTGATTGAATCAATTGTCGATTGGATCTACCACATACCACGACATTTTCACCGAAAGTTTTAATTTGGGATCTGCCACAACAGAAAAACAAATAAAAGTAGTAGTTCAAATGAACCGTACAGTTGATGATAACACAATTTTGTTAGGTATCACAATCTGGATGTTGAAAATTGAGATACAGAGTAGTTCAAATGAACCATACAGTTGTGGGTAACACATTTCATTTATATTATCACCTGGATGTTGAAAATTGAGATACAGAGTAGTTCAAATGAACCATACAGTTGTGGGTAACACATTTCAGTTATATTATCATCTGGATGTTGAAAATTGAGATACAGAGTAGTTCAAATGAACCATACAGTTGTGGGTAACACATTTCATTTATATTATCATCTGGATGTTGAAAATTGAGATTTAGAGTAGTTCAAATGAATCATACAGTTGTGGGTAACACATTTCATTTATATTATCACCTGGATGTTGAAAATTGAGATACAGAGTAGTTCAAATGAACCATACAGTTGTGGGTAACATATTTCATTTATATTATCACCTGGATGTTGAAAATTGAGATACAGAGTAGTTCAAATGAACCATACAGTTGTGGGTAACATATTTCATTTATATTATAACCTGGATGTTGAAAATTGAGATACAGAGTAGTTCAAATGAACCATACAGTTGTGGGTAACACATTTCAGTTATATTATCATCTGGATGTTGAAAATTGAGATACAGAGTAGTTCAAATGAACCGAAAGGTTTACAGTTTTATGTGGATCAATTTGGATTCTATATCTGGATTAATATGAACAAGATACAGAGTTAATAAAAAGTATCTGAAAGTTGTAGAGTCACCATTTTGTTCAAATTAAATTCCAGATGAAATAAATATTTAAAAAGAATGATTCGCTCAAGATATAGAGTAGTTCAAATGACCTAGAAGGTCTACAAAGTCAAGTTTTGATTAAATTGCTTTATAAATTTTGAAAAATATGAATAATATAGTTGACTGAGATAGAGTAGTTCAAATGAACCAAGTGATATACAAAGTAGTACAAACATACCTGGAAGTTTCAGAGTAATTTTGGTTAAATTTGATATAAAATTATGAAAAATCGCTTTTGTTAAGATATAAAGTAGTTCAATTGATCTAGTAAGTTTACAAAATCACATACTGGTTAAATTGCATCCTTAATTTTGAGAAATTTTAATAATTGAGTGAAATATGAAGTAATTCATATGGTTTTTGTAGTAGTTCATATGAAACTGAAAGTTGCAGAATCATAATTTAGATTAAAGTTTATTGTGAGTGTTAAAAATTATTAAAAAATACAATTATTTAAAATTTAGAGTAGTTCATATGAATAGGAACGTTTACAGTCACGTTTAGGTTAAATCCGACTCTATATTTTGAAAAATATGAAATAAAAAGTAGAGTAGCCACCTAAATAAACCTCAAAGTAATAGAGGTGCTTTTTGGGATATAAAATTATCAAAAAATCGAGTTTGTTCAGATACAGAGTAGTTCGAACTAACTACCTCTAGAATATGTGATTTGAGCGCATCCACCGCTTCTCTAGGGATAGAAAAACGTTGATCTCGGAATTTATTTTTGATCTTCTGGAGTAAGAAGTAATTATTGTATACCAAACAAGGATTTTTTCGAGCACTTCTGGCAAACAAATGCTGGTATACGAAAAAACAGGCAGCCATTTGCTTCGAAGTGCTTCGTGCCTGAACAAGTTACGATCTTTTGAAGCAGCGCGATTCAATTTTATCAAAATTCCTTTGGACCAATCGCTTTTTTGGGCGATTTTCAAATTAGCGGTATCCAACGCGAACAAATCTTTTTGACGGCCAAACGTTCATGAAATATTGAATGTATATTTCAATAAATACTATTAGTTTATTCTTATTGTAAATAGTATTTTAGAAATTATCTACATATCTTGATCCGCCCGATAAAAAATTAGGCATCGAACCACAAATCTACAAAAATCTATTCTACATACATTCACTTCTATGTTCTGTTATTATTAACTCGATGGTCTTTACTCAATGAAATATCTGTCAGAGAAAAAAAGAAGAATATATTTAGAGGTTAAGATTTAAGAATATTATTTTTAATTTAATAAAAACACGATAAATAATCTATTATAGTTATCGTAGGATATAATGTTTAAAACCAACGGACAAGAAGTATACTCTGACTGGAAAATTGAAAAATTTGGAGGTTACTATCGCCGATATGTTGGAATTTTGTACATCTAAACTAATATCCATAAGAAAAGATTTACCAGAAAATATTTGTCTCTTCGACTATTTTCAAATTATTTAATTTTGTTTTTGCGTACAGCGATGGCACGAAAACAAGAAGGGGGAATGTTAAACCTTGGATTTCAATCGCGTGTTGTGAGATAACGATTAATTGTATGCAAAATAGGAAATTTCATTATGCAAGAACAGTTTAGGGTATTCAAAGTATAACAGAAAAAATGATTTTTCATATTTTGAACTCAAAAACTTTCGGTAAAAAACTTTTTTCTCGAAATTCCTATTTTTTACCTACTAAAGTCTGATAACTCAAGTTTCATGATATTTTTATCTTTTTTCTTTGATTAGGAAAAAGGATGGGAGAAAGAGAAGGCAGAATGGTCACACAGGCACAAGAAATTTTGAATAAAAATTGTGTGAGTGCATCCCGAGGAAAAATATTTGAATGTAAATGATATATTTGAAAATTCTTTGTAGTTTAAATAAAGTCCTTTATAAATATGAACATATGAGTTTTTTTTTAGAACCAAAATCGTTAAATTTTAATTTTGACGATCTTCTTTAAAGTATAATTGAATAAAACAAATTTTCCACATGTTTTACGCATAAAATTCCATTCGTAAATCGAAGTTTGAAAATTAATTTTATTTTCATTACCAGAATATTGATATGAAAATTATGTTCTGGTTGAATATTTTGAACCCATTTAATATTAAAGTGGATACTATTAAATTATTTGATTTGTTGTAAGACATAAATTTTTTCTAAATATTTACGTATATCCAAAATATGATGATCTATTCTCAGTTTTATAAACGTGATATTAAAAACGATATTTACAGATGTTTACCAGACAGTCAACTTATAAACCAGAGACGTATCATAAACACGGTTCTATATCTTCCGATTCCTAACTGCATCTATATCTATCTTGCTTTACGTTTTCGTTCTTACCCGTTGCTTTCCAGAAATCCATCTCGGTCGTAATTAAAATTTTTTCCGTACATTGTCAAATGTCATATTGTCATATGTTATAATGTTTTTAAGATTATTTGTTAGCACTGTTTACTCCCTCAATATTCCATCCATTTTATCTTTTCTGTATATTTCTCTCTTTGATTGCTGTGTCGAGTTTTATTTTCATTTCTAACTACCTAGATTCCTCGCATTCCTTGTTATATATTGAAATCTTTAAAAAAATTAATATGAATTCAAGTTTCTGATCCTTTTGCTTCATTCCTGATCCGTTTATAACTTAAAATAATTATCAATCATGTCTAATAGTAATCTATGACGTATATATTCGAGTATCAAAATGGATCGTATCAAGAAACGTGCGGTGATTAAATATGTGCGTTTAAAACAGTACACCTCAATGTAAATATACAATATGGAGAATACATTACTGGAATATGAAGTATATTATGATATATTGAAGTTGTGGTAGTGTGAGTGACATTTTTTTACAATATAGCAAAGAAGAACGTCACTAAACAGTGTGAAGTACTTCCATACTTGGCCGGCTTGGTGTCATAATAAAAACATAACATTTCCAAGGGCGTAGAATCCATTTTTCGAGGTTCAAGATGTCGGGAATTAGTACTTCCGGTTTTACCATTATCGAATTGCATTGTATGACTTCCGATTTAGATATTTTGATCTGGATTCATGTATACACGAAACACAGTTCCTGTTGAATAGAAAAATATATCGTAATTCATAGAAAAACACCTTTTTCCCTTGTTATAGGTCAATTAAGATCGCCTAGTCGAACCAAAAGTGAACCTAACCTAAATTAACGAGAAAATGGATACGTTCCTCAGTGTACTTAACAATACCAAAGACATAGTTCCAAATACAATTACAAATAAATGTAAATAACAATTTGTTTTTGACTTTTTTCTTACTGTACGTCTCTCCCCTCCTCAGCCAAGCCCAGAAAAATAATTTCCCTAAAATAAAATTTTTTATTTGATTCCTAAATTCAGTTCAAAAAACTAAATTTCAACTCAACTAATCGAGTTATTGTTATAATCGAAAATACCAACAAGTGGGACCCCGATAAATGGATTGTACGACTTCGAAAATGCTAAACTAACGTTTTTATGATTTAAATTATGTTTTGTAAGTATATGCAAATAGAGTTTTGGTTTTAAATAAGATATTTTTCATTCTTTATAACGAATGGTACTTCACTGTCGAAAGTGCATATGAAATATTTGAAAATTTTTTAAAAATTGTAAGAGTGAGCGCGTGCTGAAATCATCATCACTTTCAACGCCTCCTGTAAGTGGTTTATTTTATCGAGATTGCGGCTCTTAACACTAAACCGATTAATTGCCGTGGTTTTAAAGTTTAAGTAGACATGCCAACGCCTACTTATTTCCCGGTTTAATTCCATCCAGATGAATTTTGATATCCCGAAATATCTCATAACCTCAAAGCTGCAGTAAACGTATTCAAAATTAGTTTATATTAAAATTGAACAGTTTTAACGAATATTTTACGATTCAATTTGTAATTTATAAAATTTCAATTCATCTAATTCATGATTGAATCTAATAATTATTGCGGTTAAACGAAAAAAAAATTAGTTAATCACTTGTGGGTATAAAAAATTGCCCCGGGTGAGGATCGAACTCACGACCTTAAGATTATGAGACTTACGCGCTGCCTACTGCGCTACCGAGGCACATATTTAATAGACTTAAAACATAATACAACACAATATTATTTGATTTATATAAAATTTTTGTTTTATCATTGATATCATAGACAATGTAAATTGAAAAAAATATATAACTACGAATATATTATAATAAAATCATGAATGAGCTCAGTAATTCATTACTTATTTATCTAGGATTTATGTGAATCAAATTGTTTAAATATTTGACAGACTTGTCTAAAATCGATGAATAACTTTTAAAGATATATTTCATTTTGATATTTTAAATGAATGATATGATGTTTTTCTTTATAATATTTTGATATTTTTTGAGATATATACTCGATTCGTGTTGGATACACTCCTGGTAAGTTATCTCTCATACCAATAAATCTACCAGAAATCGTTTTGACGAAATTTGATACCGGTACATTTCCCGAAAAAATGTATACCCTTCGATACGGAAAAGACACTCGTTTTATTTTATAGCGAAGTCAATATTCAATGACAAATAGCGTTCGACAAAAGGGAAAATAGGAAAAGGGACGAGAAAATATATTTCCCTCATGTAATCGTGTTTGGTTAGGGACATTACAATTTTTAACGTCATTTGTTTGCCGTCGAATAACCCTATTTTTCAATACGAAATCGACAGCTTTACACCTTTAAGTTTGTTTCATTGCTTATAGCGGATTTTCCTTATTTCCATAACATTTTTCATTTTAACAGAACCGTATTTATTTTAAAATGATATTATATAATACAAGTGTTTAATCAAACTTTTCCGGAGAAGGAACAGGAATTTAACACAAGTAAAACAAATTCAGTTAGTTCTGCGCATCTTTTGCGCGCATTAAGCATGCGCAGTATAGATAAAGTGTCCCAAACGACAGAGAAAATGAATATTGTCGGCACCGTAATATGACTATCTTGATTCGAAAAAAAAAAAATATGTACGATAATGAATGACGTATTTTGGAATTGTGAAAACTTGAAATTCATGGTATTTAAAATGATGTGTGATAGAAATATTGATTAATTGAAATATGCAATTGAATCGGTCGTGCTCTAATATTGAATCACCAACAGTGGAAGATCCGTTCGACTCCAACGAGACGATATGGGATACATCGCTATTGACGCAATTTCCATGCACACAAAATGAAAAAGAAGAAGAACAGTAAGAAGAAGAGAATGTGAAAGTTACGACTCGGACGTTTAAATTTCAAGACATTTTTCTTAATTTAAATAGCTTTTTATATTTTCAATCCCATATTTTGAAATAGTTTGAAATAGTGGCGTGGAAACTTTTAATACTTTTTGAATCATCTCAAAAACGGTGGTTCGTAGGAAAAAAAGTATTTTCACGTTTTTTTTAGATAATTTCATTATCTACAATTTTTGTCTGAGGTATTTTTATGATAAAACCTACCGTTTTGCTTAAAATCCCGAAAAACTCATTTTTTTGACCTGAAATAAATTTTTTTCCATAGACGCACATATTGGGAAACTTTCAAATTTTATTTTTTATTATATTTTCAACAATTTTACTGATTTTCCCTTTACCTTTGATTTATCTCCCACCATTATTGATAAAACACGTACATCACCTTACTTTTTAAACACACCCCTATATACTTTGATATTTTTTTCAAGCACACCCTGTATTTTGATACTTAGATGCTAAGGTCAGACGATAAGGATACTAAGACGAAGCCCGTACACAGCTTCGATGGAATTTATGTAACTTCTAATGTCTAAATTGACCGGACTATGAACAGAGAACTTCCAAATTCAACATTTGTAAAACTTTTTAAACTAAATTGGGAGTGTAAATTATATCTACATATTCTTGAACACAATTTATTAATGCCGATCTCTTTTTTTCTCCATATTAATCGCAAATAAAACTAAACATGATTGTGATTATGACTATAAGTTTGGTTATGTTTTTTTATATTTTAATTTGACAGGTGACGGGATTTTGTAACGTTGCCAAACTTGTTGTACTTAACTTCGGTACGTAAATATAACTGTATCATTAGGAATAAACCTGGTAGTTAAAACAATGTAGTTATAAATATATTAATAACCCAAGAGGTTATAAATGACCGAAAAGTTACAGAATAGACCCCATAGTGTTTTAATATTTGTTTACAGTAATTTTAATTTCCCATAGTAACTGGCTACTAGTAGATTTTTCCGTTATTTATTCCAGAAGAACTTGTCTCGCCTGGCGTGGTATTAAATGAACAAAAACCATCAACGCCCTTTGTTTATGGAGGAAATTGAAGCACTTTGGTCTAAGTGGAAATAATTTATCTTTAGAAGAGTAAGAGATGGAAGGGTGGGTTAAATTAAATTTTCTAAAACCATTGTATACGATATGACAATAAATTTCTATTCAATTTGGTTCTAGGTTGATTCTTAGCTATTTGATTATACTGAACGTCCCATTTATATTATCAATTTAAACGAATATTACTTATATTTACATTTTTCGTTTTTATCGTTTTAAAAACGCGACATTTTGTAATGCTCAAAATAAAAGGACTAAGTAACACAATTATAAAAACCGATCCTCTTGTTAGGTTTTTCAACATGTGTTTAAAATTAATGAGCATGTCAATAGCGTTAAAAGTTAAAAAGATTTATTTCGACACGTGTCGTTTTTTTTTCAGATTTCGTGTTAAAAAAATCCACTTAACACAATCGTATCTGCAATTTTTCTGTTTTAAATACATCTGGGTGACAAAATATATTATACAGGGTATTTAAAAAAATGATTTATGTTATTTCCTTTATCGATTTTCACGATTATGAATAAAGAAAATTGAATTAATTTAATACAAGATCTACGACTAAATAATGTAGATTGTTTGAATCAGGTTAGATAACATTATCACGAGTCGTGAAATTTGGTTTCGTCAAAAGGAATTGGTTTCACCTGGACAGACCATAAATCAAGCATTTTATCAAGAAATACAAGATAGAATTCGAATAATTGAATGACGATAGAAAGATTCAAGTAGTACTACAGCCACTTTATTCGCCAGATATATCACCATGCGACTTCGGTGTTTTTACGCGGAAGGGAATTTCGTATCTAATTGTATATAAATAAAGTGGAGTCAGAATATCAAGGGAACGAAATATTTTTTCATGTATTAGCATCCAATTAAACATAATTTAGAATAAACCATTTCAGGTCAAAGTCAACAATAAAATCTCATAAATAATATTAGTTCATATCCCAATTAATAACAAATTTTTAATGACAAGATAGAAGTATCAATAAATTTTGTTTCTTATCTGACTTAATTAGTTATAATCGTTGAAAAACATACGAGATAATACTGTATACCGGGTTTGATCAATTGAAACGTTCAATTCATTAAAATGTGAAGCTGAAAAAAAGTAAAGTGGAATGTATAAGATGATTTTTAAATTAATTGAAATAAACACATGTGTTGCTCTAAAAAACAATGAAACGGCATTTAATATTTATTTCTTCAGCTCTTTCTTAAATAAGCAATATTTCTTGACCTACATTAATTAACCTCTATTATCTTATTGTAATCAATCAAAATTGACACTTGTGACAGTGACATTTGTGACATCCATGACAGATATATCACAGACATCATAACCCACAGATAAATAAATCAAAATTGACACTTGTGACAGTGACATTTGTGAGATCCATGACAGATATATCATAGACATCATAACCTACAGATAAATAAAGTAAACCACATTAAAATTAAAGAAATACCATTTATATATATAGAAAAATTCCTTACTGAGTGTGATGGAGTGCTTTCATAATATTTTAAATCGAAAGGTTCTCATAAATTTTTTAAGACACAATTCAGACATATATCACATGAAAAAAAATTTCTCGTCTGTAGATTATTGCGATTGTTTTGACCCTGACAAAAGTTGGACTCCTCAGATGTGTTTCATGTGGCTGTTGGAAAATAATAGATATTTTATACTATTTGCTACAAGGATTGTCCATAAAATATGGTTTTTACGAAACTTCATCCCATTTTCTACTCGGAAGGAGAAGAGGCAAATTGGAAATCGTTTCCAACTCAAATCCTCTGCATTTTTCACAACTTCTAACAATTGCTGCACCTGATGATACATCCTAAAAATGTGTTGTCTGCAATGGAGTTACTTCTGTTTTTTTTTTAAACACATTGGAAAGGGTTGTTGAAAGTTTCTACAAACTTCGATTTTCCTTGGTTGTATGATGATGATCAAGAAACATGACGAGGAACGTTTTCCTGTCATTGTTTCAGGAAGAATACGTTTCATTGTTGGCAAAGACCAACAGGTCCATCCACCACTATAGTAAATTTCTTTTATGAAATATACATCTGTCTTATAATTGCTTTGGTGAAGATCAAGTTACATATTGTATTATTTTTTATTTACACTGGTAAATCTTAAGTCAAGAGTTCAAATTTTACAATATAATGAACAGTTTAGTATTATAGCAAAAAGATTTTCGCGAAAACGTAAAGTTCAATCGACATGGAAATTTTTTCAGCGCGTTTTAGCGGCGAAATGGATAGGCTTGAAAAAAGCTTTAAGGATACGAAATAAAGGAAATTTTTTCTACTTTAATTTTGTATAGAATGAGCTTGTAAAAAAACCGCTTCCGTTTGGAGATATATGTCAAAAACTTCCAGGATGTGGTCAAAAGTGCTCAAAAAACGGGTCAAATTTTAGCCCGCAAGCTCTAATGTGACACAAAACACATAAATGACTAGTAAATCAAAACTAGAACAAACTACATTGCAAAATTAGATAGTCAATTTCATTTCTGTTAGGAAAAAAGTTGTTGACTACATTAGATACGGAAATAACTTTGCTATAACATCATTCAAAGTGATAAAAACTGTTATGAAATCATTTAAAACTTATTTAAATGATACTATATAATAAATAATAATTTCCCCGATAACCTTTTTTAATAAATATATGTTTTAAAGATAGTTATTGGGTAAAGGTATCATGTTTTTTTTTGTTAAACATTTCGAGGATGTTGTTTACCAGATATCTAATCATTATTTCATTCTTTAATTTCATTTATATTTATGTGTAATAGATTATAAGAAGGTATTTGATAAAATGAGATACGAACATTTATAATAGCGGGTTTTCCAATGAGAGATATTTTGATATTCAAAGAAAAATGCCATTTTTTGAGATAAATGATCGGATGTTTATTTCATTATAAAGAGGAAGGTATGCCGTTAATAATGGAACACAACATCAGCCAAATGGCCGCCACGACTGCGCTTACAGGACCATATACTTTTCATGAAATTTTCCGTAACCAAATTACAAAGCGGCTGCCCTATGTCCTCGATAGCCTCACGAATTCCATCTTTGAGGTCTTGAATCTATGCTGGACTGTTGGCGTAGACCTTATCTTTCACGTGGCCCCAAAGGAAAAAGTCGCAAGGTGTTAAATCATAAGATTTCGGTGGCCAATTGTGATCATCTCTTCGAGAGATAACACGGTCCGGAAATTTTTCCCGTAAAATATCGAGATGGTTTCGTTGCTTGTGTGGCACGTAGCGCCGTCTTGTTGAAAGTAAACGTTGTCCAAATCAATACCATCCGATTCCGGCCATAAAAAATCATTAATCATCTCTCGATAGCGCAATCCATTCACCGTAACTGTTGCTCCAGCCTCATTTTCGAAAAAGTAAGGTCCAATGACACCGCCAGACCATAAACCGCACCAAACAGTCACGCGTTGAGCATGGAGAGGATTTTCAACAATAACTCTTGGGTTTTCCGAGCCCCACATTCGACAATTTTGTTTATTGACGTAACCACCAAGGTGGAAATGGGCCTCATCAGTTAAGATGATTTTTCGATGTGTTAACTGAACTTTATAGGCATTAAGACCCAAGTCTTTATGCAAAATACGGTGTGATACGACGTTTGTGGAATGGCTAATTCCAAACACCGACGAGGAATGGACAAATCCAGGTTTTCTTCAACACTTTGGGCTACAGCAGCAATATTCTCAGTTGTTCTTGATTGATGTGGACGGGTTTTATTCTTCACATCACTAACTTGTCCCAACAGCTCAAATTTTTCCACCAATTTCTGTATTGCGGTCCGAGAAGGTGCTTCACGTCGACCCAAAAATGTTTTAGTTTTACGAACCGTCTCTGCCAAACTTTCACCATTTTTATAGTGAATTTTAATAATTTCAATGCGTTGTTGAAGTGTATCGTTCCATTTTCATTAATGGCATAGTTTCTACTTGTCAAATGTCAAAAAATGACAGCTTCAAAAGCGACATTTACCGAAATGTTCAAAATAACACCTCTTATTGGAAAACCCTTTACTTAGATAACTTCCTTATTAACATAACCTCATTTCCTATCTCGATAGTCGATGTAGCAGATAATCTGTAACCCGATAAACTTGTTCATCAACCAAAATTCAAACGACTGGAGAATTTTAAGGTTTTCACGCACTTTAGAAGCTATTTCTGGCACTCACTAGTCACAGTAATATCTCACATGTGGTTTTATTAAGTAACCTTATTTCTTTATAACAGTACTACCGGTTGTTAAGAACGCGTCCAGAATGTCCGTCGGAACCAAACTGTTAAGTTACTATCTGATCTCATTTAATCATATATTTTGAATTATATAAGCGCAGTATGAACTTAACTGTTGATTTGACAAAATATTTAGGTATCTGGACTGGCAAATTGCGAAAAAAGAACGCGTAATTCCAAAGCGTCTGCAATTGGGAAGGTGTTCAACTACTGGCACACCAAGTCGCCGTTTACCAGTGAATGAACGGCCGGAAAAAATGACTATCTCGTCTATCGGATTGACCTTGGGTTTTTTCAATTCCTATAGCGTCCTAGAAGCTCAAGGAATAACGTGCATTGGTTAAAGATGAGCCCTTCCAGTAAATGAGGGAGTCGCGCCTCTTGAAACACTTGAAGTTCCAAGTATTTGCTTAACTAATGAAGATGAAAAAATGGAAAAAAATGATGACTGTGATGATGAAAATGAAAAAGTTGAAGGATGAAATAATGGGAATGAAGTAGAAGACGTGGCTGCACCTGATTCCAGTCAACGAGGAGCTGAAACATCAACAGGGCAAAGACATGCTAGTCCAGCACCAAACCCCTCAAATGGTTCAAGTCCAGCTCTCGACCAGTTTGGCTGGAGCATGGGCTGAGGTTCTCCAGCTCCCCCAACAGCAGGCGAATCCTTCATCCAACTAGGGAAAAAGGAAAAGTTCCTCTGTCCCATTCTGCATTACCTAAACAGAATGGGGAGAAAATGAAACCAAAAAACTCAAGGCAAAAGAGGATAAGGAGGAAGAAAAGAAGGAACGGACCAAGATCATAGAAGAAAAGAGAGAAGAAAAAGAAAGAATCGCTGAAGAAAAGAAGCTAAGAGCTACCAAAAAGACTAAAAAACGTCAAAAGTGTCTTCCGCAGTGCCTTCAAAGTATTGAAACATGATTTACCTATAAGGACATAACTACCTCCCTACCTTGCTTGAAGCTTGACCTGTTACCAAGTTTTAAAGTTTCTAGTTCCTACAGCATTTTTTGTTTCAAACTACTCTTTTTTTTTCTTATCTAGGTAGGTGCGTGGTTCATTCTTATAGAACCGGGTACCTACCTGCCTAGATACCTTAGATGATTTTCGCATACCTACCTACCTGCCTGGATCATCACCACGTTAAAATAGTTACGGAGTTACTTATTTTGACTAGAATGTAAAAATATAATGAAGATTGCATCAGGCCACCTGGTCAGCGGAGCCCAACGTCCAATAAATTTGAATGAGGCACCAATAAACCCTTATAAATAGGCCGAACATATGATTATTTGCGAAAAACCTACAGTTTTTTGAGTGTTCATTTCCCGGAGGGAGGTGTTCATTCGGAGGGAACGTTCAATCACTAGCAAATTTTTGTTTTCTCACTCAAATGGGTATAATTTTAGTTCTAACTAATATTTAGACCCGATTTTTTTTTTCTTACAAGAGGATGAACTGCTAGATTCAAAACAGTAGTTTTTAAAAAGATTTGGTTGCATTTTGACCATGAAACGAATTTTTGAAGTGGGTAAAGGGTAGTATCTTCTGCTAACTGTTCATTTGAAAATTTGAAATCGACCGCGAAAAAAGCCAAGACTGTCATGTCATTTTGAATGACGTCACACCTAGCGGAACAGCTGTGTTTGTTTATGACAGTCAATTGTGTTTTTTTATTAAATAATGAATTCCTCGTATTATAAATACTGCATAGTGCCCCAATGTGAAAGTACAACGATAAAAACGCCAGACAAATTATTCATATACGTTCCAAACAATAAAGAAATACGAAGAAAGTGGTTAAAAATGGCAAGTTAAAAAGATGCTGTTACTTTATCAACTAATTCCACAAATTATTTCTTTGAAGATCATTTTGATGTAAGTATCAAACAAAACTTGACGTATCTATTTATAAATGTACAAAATCTACCATAATATAACACATATAACATATAAAACGTTATGACTTAATTAAGTTGTAGTTATTGAAACTTTGTATTCACTAACCTCAAAATCAGTTAAGTATTTTCATTCCACAGTGGGTAAAGGCGACTCTCTGACTGGTAACTGCTAATTAAATAAGACTTTGTTTGTTTTTAACATAATACTTACATATAAGTTTTAACATCGCGGACTTTCGATGAACAATAATAGGTGTACAATGCAAAAAATTTGTTAAGCATAACTTCGTCAATTTTTGGCAAATTACTGCAGTTTTCTTTGTTAAATTCTGATTCCGTGGCAAATTATACCTGTTTTTCAAGATTAAACTAAAAACGAACTTTATTAATTTAACAATAATTGCTGAAAACTCGTAATAACCTGGTTACTTTAAGCGTTTCGCGAAGTGTGGCGTCACGCTTTTCTAATTGGTGTTGAATGTCACGTGATTAAACGCCTCATTTTGTCGATTTTATTTTCCAAAAATATCATTAATCTTTTATTATTTTTGTAGAAAAGTTGTTTTTCTAATCACTAATTATCATGGTTGATGATTAGAAACTCAAAACCATCCGATTTATTCTTAGTGGAAACAAGCTTATTGTATATGTCTCATGAGCTAGCTTTACAGATTCATTTATCTAATTTTTAAAGATATACCTGAGGAAACTGTTAAATAAAGAAGAGAATCTCATATAAAAATAATATTCAACATTAAAAAATTATTGTATAGCACATGCTGAAGAAGAGTCCAAGTTTCTACACCATACAAGTATTTGTAGTTCCAAACTCATATCAGTTGAGATCGAAATGTTCATAAACGAGACATGAGTTTTCCAGTTTTTCGCTTTCCACATGGAGCTGTTCATTACGTTTACGTTTCCTCAACATTAAATGTCAAATCATATTCTCGATTAACTTTGACACCTTTTGAATATTTGGATGTTTTCAGCGTCAAGTTTTGTGTCTTCTACATAGAGGAGATTCTTCCACCGACATCACTTTCGAAGGCTTTAGTGAAGATTTCATCTCAATAGACGTTAAAAAGAAGTTTAAAAAGGACAAACCCCTGTCTCGCTTTTTTATTTCAATGTTGTTGTCAGTTTGGACTGAATGTGAACAGATGCTGTTGAAGTACATTATTTTTATATTTGTAGCGTCAATATTTTCTCGTTCCAAGGCTTCTAAAGGGTTTTCCAATAAGAGGTATTATTTTGAACAGCCCGCTATTTCGGTAAATGTCGCTTTTGAAGCTGTCATTTTTTGACATTTGACAAGTAGAAACTATGCCATTAATGAAAATGGAACGATACACTTCAACAACGCATTGAAATTATTAAAATTCACTATAAAAATGGTGAAAGTTTGGCAGAGACGGTTCGTAAAACTAAAACATTTTTGGGTCGACGTGAAGCACCTTCTCGGACCGCAATACAGAAATTGGTGGAAAAATTTGAGCTGTTGGGACAAGTTAGTAATGTGAAGAATAAAACCTGTGCACGTCAATCAAGAACAACTGAGAATATTGCTGCTGTAGCCCAAAGTGTTGAAGAAAACCTGGGTTTGTCCATTCCTCGTCGGTGTTTGGAATTAGCCATTCCACAAACGTCGTATCACACCGTATTTTGCATAAAGACTTGGGTCTTAATGCCTATAAAGTTCAGTTGACACATCGAAAAATCATCTTAACTGATGAGGCCCATTTCCACCTTGGTGGTTACGTCAATAAACAAAATTGTCGAATGTGGGGCTCGGAAAACCCAAGAGTTATTGTTGAAAATCCTCTCCATCCTCATCGCATGACTGTTTGGTGCGGTTTATGGTCTTGCGGTGTCATTGGACCTTACTTTTTCGAAAATGAGGCTGGAGCAACAGTTACGGTGAATGGATTGCGCTATCGAGAGATAATTAATGATTTTTTATGGCCGGAATTGGATGGTATTGATTAGGACAACGTTTACTTTCAACAAGACGGCGCTACGTGCCACACAAGCAAAGAAACCATCGATCTTTTACGGGAAAAATTTCCAGACCGTGTTATCTCTCGAAGGGATGATCACAATTGGCCACCGAGATCTTGTGATTTAACACCTTGCGACTTTTTCTTTTGGGGCCACGTGAAAGATAAGGTCTACGCCAACAGTCCAGCATCGATTCAAGACCTCAAAGATGGAATTCGTGAGGCTATCGAGGACATAGGGCAGCCGCTTTGTAATTTGGTTACGGAAAATTTCATGAAAAGTATATGGTCCTGTAAGCGCAGTCGTGGCGGCCATTTGGCTGATGTTGTGTTCCATTATTAACGGCATACCTTCCTCTTTATAATGAAATAAACATCCGATCATTTATCTCAAAAAATGGCATTTTTCTTTGAATATCAAAATATCTCTTATTGGAAATGTTTCTTGGACTATTAGGCCGTCGTTGTAAATAATTATATGACGTAATATTGGCATCTTCAGATGTTGCTGTCTATTTCGTCTTATTCTGATTTTCGTAAAGGTCATGGTAGACAGTTGCTTGTAGCCAAAGGTAATTTCCTATAGGGTTTATTGAAATAAGTAGATTTGCTTCGTATTAGAATCCAGCGTTTTTATTTTTGCTGAAACGTCGATAATTATGAAAATTTTTATTCAAATTTATCAATGATTTATTCGAAAATAGCTTTTTTGGCTACGATGGCACACGTCGTCGCTTTTTTTAAGCCATAAAAAATAACATCTGTTCATTCCCGAAATGGTGTAGTCATAAATTAACATTTCAAGAGTGTGAAACAAGATTTAAAATCAAATTTGTGTCTGTATTATGATAAAGAAATACGAGGGTAACGTAAAAAATCATTTTTATTTGCAATTTGTAAAATTTACAATGAAGAAATTGTTCAAATCCATATATTAGTGGTCTTGTAGGAAAATTACCCAGTGGTCATTTAAGTCCACTTGAAAAAAAAATAATATTTTGATTGAAGGAAACTACACAACTATGACACTCAAATCTGTCAAGCAGATCACACGAAAAATGCCTTCTAAGCCTTAGAGAAGTGAGATCATTCTTCTTTAACTGACTCAATTTGAAGGTCTCAAGCAATAACGCTGTTGGGTACATACCATGGAGCATTTACAACAATTCTGAGTACTTTTGATTGAAATTTTTCTAGAATTGTTGTATTTAAGTTTGATGCAGTTAGCTGAGATCCTCGACCTATTAACCAGTGAGTTTTAATCCCAAATGTTTTCTCTTGCTAAGTATATAGGTTAATCGTCAGTCCAGTTGACTACCAAGCTATTTTGCACACTCTTTTTGCCGCAGAAGATGCCCGTTTAATATTAACACGTTGAGCCCCAATCAGAATT
This sequence comes from Diorhabda carinulata, assembly GCF_026250575.1. NCBI lineage: Eukaryota > Metazoa > Arthropoda > Insecta > Coleoptera > Chrysomelidae > Diorhabda > Diorhabda carinulata. Next base: position 3,582,945 of record NC_079469.1, read on the forward strand.
GAAGAACTTCACTCTGGGCCCAAAAATTTTTTTTGTGTTTCCACACTCCATATGCGGTTTAGATCCGTGGGAAAATAGAGAAAAAGTTTATTTAAAAGTGCGAAAACATGATGTTTTTTGTGTACGGTTCATAGGCCCGCTTTGGAAACCAAGTAAACTTTCCCTAGGGCCCAGAGTGCAAGATGTTGATGCTTTCCATAAAACATGCTGATGAGACAGTACGCATTGGCAGACAATCAGGAGTGGTTGTAAAGCCTCAAACCGTGGTCGACTAGGCAAATTTCCTATACATCTATCTGACCTAATGGCAAGTTACAACACGTTTTTGAGAAGGACGTTGATGTGGTGTAGGAAAATTGCTATTGCAGAAGATAGTTATACGAAGAACAATCAATAAATTGATGGCAATAACCAAATCATCTTAGCGACAAGATTATTTGTGTCAGATAAAAGACCACCGAAGTTCTAATAGACGAATTGGGTACAAAAAGGGCCCAGTTCACGTCTGATATCTTGTTTAAACCAAACTCCTTTACAGGCAGGTACATTTTACTTGTCTATTTACGTTTTATGATTTAATATTCGTTATTTAATACGTTTATTGATTGAAACTTTTCATTTTCTGCGTTTCTTGATTCATTATTTAATTGGAAGCAAAAAGTAAAGGTTTACTTTTGTTTAATATCAGTACCTTGATGTAAACGTTGTTTTGAGACTATATCAATCAAGCTTGAGGAATTCTTCCATTCTATGCTAAGGTTTGTATTAGTTCTACACCAACATCAACCAAATCTAGGATAAATCACTGGAATTTTCAATTCCTTATGCCGTTCTACTCCTTCTTTGCAACTTTTGTGAAGTTTCAATTCAGAAAAAAAGCCAAAACGATTTCTCAGAGCTAATTAAGTTATTCTACTAACTCAATTTCAGTTTCTTGGTGCCATGTTAGACAAAATCTGTATCCATACAAGTTGTGTCCACTTCTAGACATTGACCTTCCTCAATCTTTGCCACTATACACGGCTCCAACTGGGAATCATCTTCAATATCGTTAAACCAGCTTGTGGTGGACGTCTTCTAGTTTTAAAGACTTCTCTCGGTCTCAGATTGTCTGTTCTTCTGGCAACGTGGTCCGCCCAGTTCCATTTAAACTATTTGTTACTAAAGAATCCCTTAAAATTGTCTTCTTGCGTCAAATATCGATATACTTGAAATATGATAAAAATTCATGCATATTTATATGACAACGATGAAATTCTTGCCTTGAATTAACATTTTTACGGAGTAATTACGTGAAATATGATCGAAATAAAATAATATTTAGGTTTTGATATCACTGTCATTTAATTTAATAAAACGCGTTACCCGGGATATTGATCTAGCAGATTTTCTAAAATAGCGCAACCTTTATTAACATGTGTGTGGTCCCTGTTATCCAAGGATATAAACCAGAAGTGATTAGAAGGAACACCCAATTTTTTTATGGATTTTTGCTAAACGATTTCGTCTTATTTCAAAGAACATGTTAGTAATAAAAAATATTTTAACAGTTTCGTTAATAAAAGTGATTTTTATATGATATTGGGGGATATTAAATAACCTCAAAGTCGCAGCCACACAATATCAAGATACACTAATAAAACAAAAGACTTTCTGGGCATATACCACGATTTTCTTTTCTTCTCTTTACAATTAAGACAAATTTATCTCCGATCGGTTCTCTCGTACAAAACATGTGTCTTCCACGACGTTTCGACCGTTGTATATTCAGTCGGCAAATGGAATGCTAATAAAGGAATTCAATTAATTAAACCCACAACAAATATAACCGACAAACGTTAAACAAAACACGGAATCTTAGTCTTAAATCACCGAGAAGCCTACGTTCATCATAGATCATATCAAAAACTATAAAATATAGGAAATAAACATGTTATAGGGTCAATGAAATGAAGTAGTCGACGGTTATTCAGAAATTAATGAAGCAGGATTTAGTTTATAACCAGCAAATATACAGGGCCCTTTGTCATTTGAGATATCAATAATATTGTTTCGGAATGATGTACCATATCAAAAATACATTGTCTAAAATGAAACACACTATGTATATGTTATATTTGGTATCAATTTGACTCCCCCATTATAATAATATGGAGTTGTAATGTGTTTTACGGGGTATTTGAAATGTTATAACAAATTTTTCATATATTTTATGTTTGTTGCTTAGATTGAGTTAATTGGATAGAGTAGCCCAGTCATTTTAGGTAGATATAGGCAAGAATTGCGGAAAATCGAGATAGCCCGCTATAAAGTCGTTTAAACTTGTTCATTTGACAACCTAAAACTCCTCTCAAAACTCACACATAATTCGATGTGGACAACTTTAAAATTCGGGAGTCAAAAGTGAAAAAAAAAAACGATTTTTTGCACATTTTTTGCAAATAACTCGTTTCCTATGGCTTTTACGCCATTTGTATTTATTATCAATATTGTAGAGCAATAAATTCTCTACAACTTTTCTGCAGAAAATTTTTTCATACGGTAAATAGTTTCTGAGATAAAGTGCGGTTAGAATCCCGTTTGAAATCAATTGGTAGTTCCGATCAAAATAATATATCTAATAAGTTTATAAATTTTTGCTAAATGTATAATTATAAATAATTTTCATTTTTTATCAACAATTACATTATATTTAAAAATTTTTTGTTCAATTATTTATTTCCCATCAAGTATAAATTAATTTAATACTAAATTTTAATCATATTATAATTCAAATCCTATTCATAGTAATTATTCTTGAATAAATAAAAAGTATTAGGAAAGAAATAAAAAAATAATTAAAAAATGTCATTCGATACATTTGTGATTGTTAAAATTAAAAAAAAAACAGATTATTATTATGATCGGGACTACCAGTTGCTTTCAAACAGGATTCTAACCGCCCTCTATCTCAGAAACGATTCACCGTATGAAAAAATTTTTGGAACAAAAATTGTAGAGAATTTGATGCTCTACAATATTGATACAGAATACAAATAGCGTAAAACACATAGGAAACGAGTTATTTGCAAAAAATCGATTTTTTTATTTTTGCCCACCGATTTTTTTATAGTTACCCACCTTTTATTTTACTTCTGTAGATGTTGGACTTCTCTTTACAACTGGTGTATATAGGGTGTTTCAATAAAGGTTATTCTGACTCTAGGATAGACAGAAAACAGAAAAATATTTGGGGTTTGGAGTAAATTTTTTTACTGAGCACACCCCAAATATTTTTCAGTTTTCACTGCACCACCCTGTATATTACGAATAAATTACAGGAAGGGATTATAAATAGTATACGTATACGTCTTGATTATCACAATAGGTATTCGAAATGACTTCCAAAGACATCTGTTTATGATTGAAAGCGAAAGTTATACAAATTACGTCATTTCTATACAAATATTCCAGAATGCATTACTTATTTTTTTCATCATGTCATCCCTTGTTGCTGGGGGTGTTTTATACACTTCATTTTTAATGTGACCCCAGAAAAAATCTATTTTATTGAAATCTGGTGGCCGTGGTGGCCACTATACTAGACCAATTCTTCAGATTTATTCTCCAGGAAATAATCCTTTCAGAAACAAAGAATATGAACGAAATAAATGATTTTCCCCAATTTTCACTAATATTCGATTGTTTTGGTCACAACAGTTCCTCATTCTTCAATTTCTCCTACATTATACAGGGTATTAAACTTGTTACAATTTTTATGGAAAATTCGTCATAACTTTTTAAATACCTCGTATCATTTTAATATGGAAGTCAAGCTGATATACAAATATGCGATAAATTTAGTGTGCTTTATTTAAAAAAAAAGTTACTTTGATATGGCACACACACTGGAAGATTGTAAATAATTAATACGAACGATATGGTGAACGAATGATTTAAAATTTTGTGAACGAATATAATTTATTCCCGTTGATCTCCAGTTTTATTACAAGCTACCCCGATACGCATCATCAAGTTAGGACAAATCTTTCCTAATCATATTACCGACGATATCATCCCCTACGTCTAATTTTCCTTCTCCGTCTCTTTCCCATCGACATCCCCGAACGCTGATTCTACAACCCCTAACAACCGTATAATGGCGATGTCTACTTTATCAGAGAGCAATTTATAAAGGTGGTAAGTCTATTTTATTGTTGGGTTAAGTTAATTGTGTAACGAGGGGAACGAACAGATACAATAATGTCATTTTTAACATCGTTGAAATTCTGGAACATCGATTTAATTATAATGTAAATAATTATCATGAAAATTATATTGATTAGCTGAAGAACTTGAAATATTTAAAGAATACAGAAAAATGTGTGTCTAGAATTTGGTTTTCAGCCCTAAAATGACAATTTGGTTGGGTTTAGGTTAGGTTTGTTTGGCGGCGTGATGGACGAATACACAGAGAATAGTAATGATAATACACATAGACTAAATTGCTTATGGTAACAGAAAAATGAGAATAGTAGTCCTAACAAGGATTATATCGATGAAAAGAGCTTATTCTATGTGACTGCTGACGGTTTATCAAACTTAAGGGTTATATCAAGCCTTAGATGTAGGTATTTGTCAAAAATATATGTATTTTCAATACGAATTGCGTGGCGAGTTTGAGGATTCATTCACAAACAAATAACCCAGCAAACTGAAAAAAAACAATGTAATAAACCACTGTTAAAGAACTATAAAAATATTCAGTCCCAAAATATTGATGAATGCTTACAGAACAAGTTAAAAGTAGTTAAAAACTGTGGAGATCAATATTATTAAAAATTGGTGAATATGAAGGTTATTTGTAGTCATATATAAAGATTAGAAAATAATTCAACATATAATTAGTATCAAAATACGAGAGTTACTTACTCAAGTTTCGAGATATGGCAACGCTGATATGAATAAGTCAAATCTGACATTTGACATCTTTAATAGTGAATGAAACACCATCTCGAGCTACAATGTTTTGCTGGTTTTCCAAATGTAATCGTGGTCGCACTTCGAAGCTCGTACAAAGTCGGCGGCTGTGCCAAAAACATCGAGGCTGTGCGTAAACTGATATTTCAAGATCGTCATGTGACATATCGTGAGATTGAGGCGTACTCGGGCATTAGTTCCAATTGCCCACATTCAATATCGCATGAGCATTTGGCTACCAAAAAGATTTATTGGCGTTAGATACCGCATAATTTGAAAATCGCTCAATATAAGCTCTAGTTGAATGGTGCAAAAAATTTTTGTGTATCTCAAAACTTCAGTAGCAAACCTCGTATATATAAAAAACATAGTTGGAATCGTGGGGATATTTGGAAAGAACAAAAAATTCACTAGATATGAGATAAGGAATAACAACAAAAATACTAACTATGGAGAGAAGAAAATGGAAATAAATAAAGACTGTAGTGGAAAATTTTTATTATTATTAATGTTTATTGAGGTACTAAAACTGATTATGATAGTTATTTGTGTGCCGGGGACTGAAAGTGCTACTTTGTTGGACGAGTCTGAAAATTGCGAGACGAGCGAAGCGAGCCGAGCAACAGACGAGTCCAACAAAGTAGTATTTCAGCCGAGGCATACACAACCTTTTTTAGATGACGCATAAGATCCAAAACTTCTTCAATCACACCGAGGAAAGAAAATAAATAAAAGAGACTTATAAACATTTTATTTATAATTTGTTCTGGTGATACCACTTCATAAAGGGCTCGTACTGTTTTTCGTACCTTGCACGAGATTTATCCGGCGAATTAAGAACGGCCGCATTACGTTCTTCGGTGAGATCAGGTGACGTGGATTCGAGTAACTCTACATCGCTAATGTTTTCTTTTTCATCCTCATTCATTGTTATTCATAGACAAAACTTCGGATAAAACAAATAATTTCAGAAAATTAAAAAGGTTATGCAAAATCATTGTAGTAAAACTGTCAACTGTCAACATTGAAGTGAGCGTCCCGAAAGTGTTTTGCAGTACGGAACTTTCACTACATGGAACACTCAAAACGCAACTTTCGGTATGTAAATGAATACAGAACGAACAACTTGCAACTGCAACAGATGGCGTCGTCTAAAAAATATTTTCATTTTGTTCTTTTTGCTACGTCTGTATTCGTGATTAGATTTTATTATTTTTCGTTTTTATAGTTGATTATCTCTTTGATATTCATTGGAAATTCTATTCTCCTACTCATTTACCTAATCCTTTTCTCATTTTCTTCCAAATTTTATAAAGATAGAATGATAAAGAGAATAAATTTAGCAATCTGCAAAAACATACTAAAATGATGATTGATGAATTATTCCAAATATAAAAACCGATCCCGAAACACTTTACTAATGATTCAATCCATTAATCACTTCGTGTAAAATCGTAAATCATTAAAAGCCCTATTAAAACAAAAGAAAGTGGAAAATATTTGTTATAAGGATAAACCCAGGACGCCTTTTTGCCTCTTTCGAAAAATTATGAGCCAGTCTAAAAATCTAACATATGCCCATTAGCAATATAATTGATGTCAAAATCGGCGGTTGCGATGATTTCTTTCTTGTAAAACAAACAACTCGTGATAATAAAATCATTGACGTAGACATTGATAATTGTAACAGGCAATGGTTTATCATTCCAATTTCGTCACTGACTTTCCGTGAAATTATTGATCTTGATTAATTCTTGATGACTTCGATCGACATTTTCTTTACTTTAATAAAAATTTTATCACAAACAGAACTGAGTGTGAACAAGTTCAGAATTCAAACTACCATGTTGTAGAATATGTAGTTCGATGCATTTACGAAAGTTCATTCCGCACCTAGGTAAATTCTACGGTCCTGGGTCTTCTATACATCCTTACACGACTATCATTCGAGTTTGGAGTTTGGACCGTGTCCATATTAGCTACTTTCCAGTGTTATTTGGCGAAAACGAATCCGTGAAGACGATGTTTGGTGTTAATAATATTTTGTGAAGTACTTTGTAAATCCCTACCCGAAATTGTGAATGTTGTTCTGTGACTTCAGGATGACATTTGACAGAAAAGACTCAATGACATTCAAAATATGTTCAATCAGGACAGAGTAACTACTTATTATTAATAAATTCTAATATGAATATATATTTTACAATTTTTTTTCGAAAAAAACAATCAATTTTTTTGTTATAGTATAACTATCGTGGTTATTACATTCGTTGTCTAGGACTAAACTATTTATTGATTATAAAAAGTATCCTTTGCGTTTCCCTTTCGTACAGCTATGTGTTAAAATAAAAGAATGACGGTTGAAACCCGCTCCCGGATCATTTTGATTGATACAAAACAGACGACAGTGTAAAAAAAGCGATCGTCTATGCTCGAAACAAAAGCATGCCGCAGAAATGTTAACATCGTTTTGTTTTTTGCGCCGACTTGATTTTGTTTCACGGATTCATTTTTTTTGCGTTTTCTCTATTGTATTCAGACGGTTTTCAGGAATTATAGATGTTGGACATTTAAGATTCCGTTGTTATATTACAATTTTGTAAAAAAACGGTCGAGTTGGTATTTTGATAACGTCATTTATTTTGATACAAGTGTTTTAGATACAAATTATTAATAAAATTAACATTTTTAGAAATTTAGAGAGAAAACATTGTTGGTTGTTTGGAAAATCCATCGGACGTGGCAACTTTGCAACGTCGTTACGTGGAAGCTGGCGTTTCGACATCACCTAGCAACCGCGTCTCCTAGCAACCCTCTTGAATAATCGATATCCTCCCGCAGAGGGAGCGCCTACATTATCATAAATGTAGTCCCTTTGTAGGCCGCCCCCACACGGCCATTGGTGGGCCGGCGAAATTCCACCGCCTTCGTATTAATTGCAGTCCAGGCAATTAGTAATTTCAATAGTTGGGGTTCGGTGTATGTACGTGGGAAGCTGAAGAGGTGGATATCGAGGTACATGAAAGAGATCGATTGGGAGGAAGTAATTGATTTTAATATACATACTTACTGGGGTCGTATAATAAAATGATTATATATACATGTTGATTCCGAATTACCTAACTTGAGTTTATACAATTTTAGTTATTGACTGATAGTCCTGTGTGAAACTTTCCTAGTTTCTTAGTTCCCTAAACAATACTTTTTTTACTTTAGGGTATCGAAGATTTTAATGATATAATTAGGTTTAATTTAGAGTTCTAAGCGAATTGAATGATTTAAAACATTTAAAAACGTATATTTATTTTTTGATTACGTAAACTATAGAAATAAAGCATTTCATTAAAAATTAATCACATGTATATATGGGCCTCGGTAGCGCAGTAGGTAGCGCGTAAGTCTCATAATCTTAAGGTCGTGAGTTCGATCCTCACCCGGGGCATCTTTTTATTATTTCTTGTTACTGCATAATTTCTATTAATAAATCTTTCTTTTCATAAAAAAATGATCAAATAAAGTTTAAAATTAACGTGTCGTTTTGTTTCCGTCTTTATCAAAATATATTTTGTTAAAAACCGAAAAAAATCTAAGAAATACCTTAGGAATTTTATTTTATTTATATTTTAAGTTTCATTATTGTATACCAGTTTTTTTTATTCAGTTTTGTAAACGTCAATGTTTAATTGTTGTATGATTTATACGATAATAAACGATTTAAAAAGCAAAAATGTTTTGTCCATGGTGAATATCGAACTCACGATCTTGCAATTATGGGACTTTAACGCTATCTACTACACTATCAAGGTCTGAACCTTGGAAATTTATTTATATTTATTAAATTGCTTCGAATGTATTGTTTTTGTTTTTATTTATTTATAATTTTTGAATATTTTGTTCACTATTCGAAGCATTTCACTGAGCTAAATGGTATCAATTGTCAACCACAAAAAAGTGTATTTGTTGTTTATTTTTATTGTTTCTATTCAGGTAATTTGATACGCGTTGTAAACGAATGGACAGTGTTTTCAACTACTTTTCCTAAAGAAAAAAATTTAATAAAAGTGACTGGAATTACGAAACTCCAGCTGGTTTCACATTTTTATAATAAAAAATATAATATCTTCGTCTTCAGTTGAATTACTAAGTAAACAAAATTTATTCTTTATTTAAATACGTCTCGGAATAATTTAAACACTTTAAACGTTTATATTATACATCCAAGTAGCGTCTATTGTGTACCACAGGTGCGTTCCTAGAATAAAGGTGAAATATGTTGTTCACCTTTAAATTTCGTCATACGTTTTCAAAATATAACAACTACTAGAGTTAAAAATATGCCCATTGGGTTCTAATTTCCCTATAACTTTGTAGTACATCATCATAGTATATTCCAAGCATATCAATTACATCTCAAACGAATGTCAAATATCCCTGCACCCCAATAAAATCCCAAATTAATACAAGAACAACAAAACCACGCATCGTTTGACCACTTAATCACCAAGTTTCAGATGGTACTGTGTTTTTCTTAGAAATAACCACGTAATCTGATATCTTAGCCTCGAGAACTGTGTTAACTTAACCTTAATGTTTATGTACGAGGATCATCATCTATCTTGTGATAGAACCACGTTCTTTATCAAGATGTTCACTTGTTTAATGGGATCTTGTTGCGTTTCATTTATTTAACTAGCCACCTTTAGCGTTAATTTATTAGGAGGTAATTATGTATATTACACTGTTAAAAATTCTCATGAATAAGTCGCTATTAATATAACAGCAAAACAATCTGCATGTCTATTTAAATTTTCGCTATATTGATGTTAACAATAAAGGATATTTAAGACACGACGTTAAAGAGGTTAAATCATAGAATAAATAGTAAATTATGCTAAAAAAAACTGACAATAGAAAACGTTCGAAATAAGTAAGAATAAAATATAATTCAGATGTTGCTTTAGAAGATGTTGAAAAGCAAAATATTAAGAAAGAAGAATAACGTACAAAATATGAGACCGATACTGATATACGGCACAGAAACGATGTTGTTGGACATTTCGAGAAGTTGTTCAGACCTCACTGGTGATATGGTATGAATCTGTCTAAGAAGTAATGAATGTTTTCTCTAGTAAACTTTGCGTTTTGGTCTAAAAATGTTCAATCCAGTACCTTACCCGGTTCGAACTATCTACTAGAGAGCTTGGAAAAATCTTGGACAAATTCGAATCGGATGTTTGTGTCCATTATGGTTTCCATTTCGTTTCTTGATATGTCATGACTTTTTAGCTTATAATCATTTTACTTATAATTTTATAATCAACTAGCTGACCCGGCAGACTGCCCCAATCGATAAATAGAAGACTTTTGTAAAGAATATTAAGAAAATGCTTGGTATGATTGAAGTTTTATTATTATTTTCGATTAATTACAAGTGTTTTCCCGCTAACACGCGACGTACAATTGTCTATTCAATTGAACTCCATTTCGCAAATTTTCAACGACTTGCCTTGCGATTTATTTATGGTTATCGCAAACGCCAGACGTACCGGAAGTTGTAGCTCTTTGCACATTCGATTGACTGCGACGACATCAGTCAGGTTGTCTTCTCACCGGCATCGTAAAAAAAGAGTACCTAACTTGAAATTTCACTATCACAAAGAATCACTAAAGTGAAGAAATTTCTCGTGCACGTAGCGATAATCGTCACTCACAAATATAGAAGGATGCACTCTTTTTTTGAGGTATGGATCGACATAGAAGATGGAATGACATATTAGTTGGTTGTCAAATGTCAAATATTATAGTTACGTTCAGGAAATTAATTTCTAATAAAACCTAAGATTTATGAATCTACATATATAGTTGGTTGTCAAATGTCAAATATTATAGTTACGTTCAGGAAATCAATTTCTAATAAAACTTAAGATTTATGAATCTACATATAGTTGGTTGTCAAATGTCAAATATTATAGTTACGTTCAGGACATTAATTTCTAATAAAACATAAAATTTATGAATCAACATATAGTTGGTTGTCAAATGTCAAATATTATAGTTACGTTCAGGAAATTAATTTGTTAATAAAACTTAAGATTTATGAATCTACATATATAGTTGGTTGTCAAATGTCAAATATTATAGTTACGTTCAGGAAATTAATTTCTAATAAAACTTAAGATTTATGAATCTACATATATAGTTGGTTGTCAAATGTCAAATATTATAGGTTATAATATTATAGGTTATAGGTTCAGGAAATTAATTTCTAATAAAACTTAAGATTTATGAATCTACATATATAGTTGGTTGTCAAATGTCAAATATTATAGTTATGTTCAGGAAATTAATTTCTAATAAAACTTAAGATTTATGAATCTACATATATAGTTGGTTGTCAAATGTCAAATATTATAGTTACGTTCAGGAAATTAATTTGTTAATAAAACTTAAGATTTATGAATCTACATATATAGTTGGTTGTCAAATGTCAAATATTATAGTTACGTTCAGGAAATTAATTTCTAATAAAACTTAAGATTTATGAATCTACATATATAGTTGGTTGTCAAATGTCAAATATTATAGTTACGTTCAGGAAATTAATTTCTAATAAAACTTAAGATTTATGAATCTACATATATAGTTGGTTGTCAAATGTCAAATATTATAGGTTATAATATTATAGGTTATAGGTTCAGGAAATTAATTTCTAATAAAACTTAAGATTTATGAATCTACATATATAGTTGGTTGTCAAATGTCAAATATTATAGTTACGTTCAGGAGATTAATTTGTTAATAAAACTTAAGATTTATGAATCTACATATATAGTTGGTTGTCAAATGTCAAATATTATAGTTACGTTCAGGAAATTAATTTCGAATAAAACTTAAGATTTATGAATCTACATATATAGTTGGTTGTCAAATGTCAAATATTATAGTTACGTTCAGGAAATTAATTTCTAATAAAACTTAAGATTTATGAATCTACATATATAGTTGGTTGTCAAATGTCAAATATTATAGTTACGTTCAGGAAATTAATTTCTAATAAAACTTAAGATTTATGAATCTACATATATAGTTGGTTATCAAATGTCAAATATTATAGTTACGTTCAGGAAATTAATTTCTAATAAAACTTAAGATTTATGAATCTACATATATAGTTGGTTGTCAAATGTCAAATATTATAGTTACGTTCAGGAAATTAATTTCGAATAAAACTTAAGATTTATGAATCTACATATATAGTTGGTTGTCAAAAGTCAAATATTATAGTTACGTTCAGGAAATTAATTTCTAATAAAACTTAAGATTTATGAATCTACATATATAGTTGGTTGTCAAATGTCAAATATTATAGTTACGTTCAGGAAATTAATTTGTTAATAAAACTTAAGATTTATGAATCTACATATATAGTTGGTTGTCAAATGTCAAATATTATAGTTACGTTCAGGAAATTAATTTCTAATAAAACTTAAGATTTATGAATCTACATATATAGTTGGTTGTCAAATGTCAAATATTATAGGTTATAATATTATAGGTTATAGGTTCAGGAAATTAATTTCTAATAAAACTTAAGATTTATGAATCTACATATATAGTTGGTTGTCAAATGTCAAATATTATAGTTACGTTCAGGAAATTAATTTCTAATAAAACTTAAGATTTATGAATCTACATATATAGTTGGTTGTCAAATGTCAAATATTATAGTTACGTTCAGGAAATTAATTTCTAATAAAACTTAAGATTTATGAATCTACATATATAGTTGGTTGTCAAATGTCAAATATTATAGTTACGTTCAGGAAATTAATTTCTAATAAAACTTAAGATTTATGAATCTACATATATAGTTGGTTGTCAAAAGTCAAATATTATAGTTACGTTCAGGAAATTAATTTCTAATAAAACTTAAGATTTATGAATCTACATATATAGTTGGTTGTCAAATGTCAAATATTATAGTTACGTTCAGGAAATTAATTTCTAATAAAACTTAAGATTTATGAATCTACATATATAGTTGGTTGTCAAAAGTCAAATATTATAGTTACGTTCAGGAAATTAATTTCTAATAAAACTTAAGATTTATGAATCTACATATATAGTTGGTTGTCAAATGTCAAATATTATAGTTGAGTTCAGGAATTTATTTTGTGACAAAACATCAAGAAAAAACAAAATTGTTTTTATTTAATTCCGAGCATTTCCATATTTATTCACCTTTTAAACTTTCTTTGGATCAAATCGGTCCAGCCGTTCTCGATATAAATTTATTTTCTATTTCGAACTCTAACTATTTTTAACTGTGTAGCGTAGTCGGCAATTTATTGACGGTTAATTATAACGTTTTGCATATTTTAATAAAGCAGCTGTTGCTTTTATTATTTTGTTGCGGATGATTTTGAATTATTTCCCAAGATTCTGGTCATTACTTAAATTAAAACTACTGAAACTTTATCCTTTTACATACAAAATGAAAATTTTAAATAAAAGACATGAACCTTAGGAGAGAAATAGAACAAATTCTTTTATAACAATCTGTAATATCAGGTTAAATATTTCTTGTAGTTTCTTCTTGTTTTTTTACTCAATTTTATTTATCTATAGTTGCTTTTGTAACCCCGTTTTTCAGCTACTTTCCAGGGATATTTCAGCCAAAAGATTCTGAAAGTTACAACTTTATATGTACCAAGGACAGAGTTTTGTACCCACATCAAACTTTTGGATAATGCCCCGTTGCAAGGAACCATAACATTACATCCAGACGTACACATGACATTTATGGATCGCTTGAACATCGTCCAACTTATTTATTTGTCAATCTATTAGATGAAATTTATCTATCTACTTCGATTCGGCTGATAAACGATTCCAACAAATTCAAAGAAACCGCAGAAACATCCAATAATTCATTAAAAGATTGAATGCACATTCAAAAGTTTATTTAGTAGTACCTTCTTCTTCTTCTTTGGGTTGGGGATAACCCCAGCAAAGTCTTTTCTGTCTCTGGCTTTTCTTATCAGCGTCTAAACAGGTCCATTCGTGAATATTCTTCAGCCATGAAGCCTGTCGTCTGCCAGAATCACGTTTTTCCTCGATTTTCTCTTCGATCAGAAGTTGCAAATATATGCAAATATATGTGTCGAGGTTTTTCTAAAGATCCACATTTCGAAACTCTCTAAGAGCCTTAGTGAGTTCACCTTAAAGTTCCAAGCCTCCGTTCCGTATAATAAGGTGGTGTATACACTATCCGGTACCGGATTTTAGGGTCGAGTGCTCGGAATGTAAACAATTGTCTCATTTTTAGAAAACCATTATTATTATTATTTCTATATCTGGTTCTATATTTTTTGTTATCCAATACTGCAGATATAAAAATTCTCGACATCTTCGGTGATGTCACCATTTACGTTGATAGGTGGTTGGATGTTCTGGAGACAATCATGGTTTTGGTCTACTTGATGTCGATGTTAAGGCCATAACCTTCTCCTATAATTTTTATGCGCTCCAACACCTTTTTTTGCTTCATCTAACGCTCTGGCAAAGACTTCTTCTGAATATTGAAGAGTAGAGGAGACAACAGGCATCCCTGTCGCACGCCTCTTTTGATCATTCAAAAGATCATTCTCGTCTAGACCCTTCCTGTAAAGGCAGTCCATCAGCTTATCGTGTCTTACTTTATCGAAAGCCTTTTCGTAATCAATAAAACATAAAGAGAGGTCCTTTTGATTTGTCCCCTGAGCTAGACATAATCTCGTGATTAAGACAGATCAAAACATCGGAGTAATTTAAATTTTCTTCAGAGCCTAGTCGTTTTTAGAATTATCATAGGTATGAATAATTTCTTATTTAATGTCAACGGAAATGGACTTGTCTTAGCATTAAAGATAAAGTATAATTTCAGTTGGTTTTATTTAAAAGAAATTCAAGGATGAGAAAAGCCTTGTTTTTTATAAGTTAAAGGAGGGTTAAAAATTATAAGATTGCAAACATACTAAGGACCACAATATTATTAAATTTGATTCTCGTTTCGCGATTGCGACTTATCTATGGAAATCTGTGAAGGTTGCTGCCCTCAACTGAATTCCCAAATGCTGGAGTTATATTCGTTGGTTTGTAGTGGTGCACCGGTTGGATCTGGTGGTATTTGAGCTCCCGTAGCTGTAGAGCTGCGGGAAAAAATTAAAATGACAAAAGGAAACGGAAGGAGATTACTAAAGAAGAAAGGAGTAGGTAGAATAGATTTGATTAAAAAGGAACTTCTGCTCCAAAAACACTGATTTTATATTTTTTTGAAAATATAACCAAAAAGAAATCAATTCTATTCGTTCTGTTTCCCAAATAAATAGGAAATATGAATTTACACGGAAACGATTATACAAAAATTGGGTAAAACAAAGGAAATTGATGAAGATAACTGGAATTCTGTGAGCACTTAGATAGATAAAAAATTTTCTGCGAGTAGAAACGATGATATGACCTCAAGTTTTAGTGAGTTTAATCACATTTTTTTGTAGAATGTAGTTAGAGGACGATTTAGAAGACATATGGGGGTTTTCTTGAATTTCTCGAAGTGGGAGGTCGATAACAAATTAATTTTTTCAATAACTCGAATTAAAATAGAAGACACAATACGTGGACACAGAAATATTAGTTTTGACGAAGTTCTAGAAGGCATATTTAGCATTGAAAATATATAATATTCGCACAAAACAGATATAAAATTGTTGATGATTTTAAAACTTTTTTTGATATTTATGATGAATCGAAAAATTTATTATTAAATACGTAATAAGGTAAAAATTTAATGAGAATAGTCGAAACGAGCACCGGTAACTGGAAACACGTGCTTTTATAACAATCCTCATTACTACACAGACAGAAACAGTGGTTTTCTCACGAAAGTACACGAGTTCGAGAAACAAATGTATCAAGTCGCATTACAACAAAAGAGAAAGAAGAAAATCATGAGCGTCCAGTTTATTCCTAATTTTATTTAATGTATATAATAAAACTAGTAAATTAACAGAAGAAGAAGAAATTCTTCACGAAACAGATATCTATCGTACAGGAATTGAATCCTCGTGATTTTGTCACGAAATTCCATGTATTATACGGGGTGTCCCACGACGAGTTAAAACTATCTGTATATATGGCAAAATACTTGTAGTAAAATCATCAAAATTTCTACGTTTGGGTTTTAGGATACGATCTTTTTAACTACAATATTTTCAAAAATGGCCGACTTCTGGTAGAACCGGAAGTCGACTGTAAGACCCTGTAACACCCTGTATATTGATACATTTTTGAAATCTACGTGAAATTTTAGTATATCTTTGTCTATAAACTTTTTTCTAAAAATACATATTTTTTGGGTTATTAATTTTTTTGTAAAAAATTTTACCGTTGCAAACCCTTATAAATTATTTTTTTACGAGGATACCCTTAAAGATATGAAAATGTTTTCTGTTCGATTGCTTTTAGCAAGGTCAGACGTATTTGAATCTATGTTGAAAATTTTTTTAATTTAAACAGGGTGTGTATAAAAAGTGTTCAAAGTTTAACGCCATAAATATTAAATTTCTTTATAATTTTAAATAGAACCACCCGGTTTTTTCTATTTTTATGCATTCAGGGGTAAAAAGTAAAAAATAGTGCAAATTCATGTATACTTCCCTGTATCTAAACTTTACCGTTATCCAGATATTACATAATTTCTGTAAATTTTTAGAGATACAAGTAAGGTCTAAATTTTATTTTTACCCGTTGATACAAGCTATAAGAAATAAATCAAATCAAATTGTATGTACTAATCCTATTCCCACTTTTAGAGATATTTGAAGTTTCAAATTTATTTGAAGTTTCAAATTATTATTGCATTTTTTAACAAGTTTTAATTTTTTATGTATACTTTTAGTAGGCCTTGTATTAAATGACAGTTATTTAACTGTCATTAGTCAATTGTTGATACTTTCTATAAACATTGAAATGGCTCGTTCTCAATTTAATAACGAAAATTACGTAAATTTTTACTCCTGAATGCATTAAAATAGAAAAAATTTGGTGGTTCAATTTAAAAAAATAAAGAAATTTGATATTTATGAAGTTAAATTTTGAACACTTTTTATACACACCCTGTATAAAATGAAAAAATTTTCAGCACAGATTCAAATGAGTCTGATCTTGCTAAAAATAACTGAACAGAAACCATTTTCATATCTTTAAGGGTGTCTTTGTAAAAAATTATTTTATAAGGGTCTGCAACGGTCAAATTACAAAAAATTACTAACTCAAAAAGTACGAATTTTTCGAAAAAAGTTTTCAGACAAAAGTATACTAAAATTTTACGTAGATTTCCAAAATGCATTAATATACAGAATGTTCTATTTAAAATGTGCGCTAGCTAGCAAACTCAGTAGGTATGTCAAAAAGTGCGGTATATCGTTTATTAACTGATAATTTGAACATAAGGAAGCTTTGCGCAAGATGAATGACGCGTTCCATAACCATGGATGAACCGTGGGTCCATCACTTGACTCCCCAAAATTGAAACAGTGGACTGAAAAGAGAAAACCGGCTCCAAAGAAGGCAAAGATCGTTCCATCTACAGGCATGGCGTCGGTTTTTTTGGGATGCCTCTGAGATAATTTTCATTGACTAGTTGTTTCATCAAGACAATGCACCAGCTCACACATCAATGACCAAAATTAATGAATTAAAGTTCATGTACCCTATTCGCTATATTTAGCTCCCTTTAATCAAAGATTTACCAACAATAAAGAGTTGATGTCGGCAGTTAATATTTTGAGGAGCTTGACAATTCTTGTTACAAAAAATCAAACTTATTGAACATCGCTTGGAAAAGTATCCGGAGATTTGTTGGACCTGGTACCTCTAGGATCATCCTGGTAAAGGTTTTTGCTTATTTTGTTTTATCACAAATAGGTCGTCAGTCAACTGAAGAAAGATTTTCATCGTCACAGACATATATTATTACTAGAAATAAACATTTTTATAATTTTCCCAAAAATCTTTGCACTATCTTATCTAAATAGAGTTGAAATTATAGTAGAAGTAGTCAGTACTGTCTATACGAAAAAATATTTCTTGTATAAACGTCTTTTGACAATATATTTGATGTTGAGGACAATAACAAAGCCCCGAGATTAAACTTTGGACTCATTGATATTCATATTATTTGTATTTGTTTTTTTGGAGCTGAGAACATTATAATCGCTTCCATACGACAGTAGAAAATGTCTTCTAACGTGTAAATGGGTATTTATTTGCTTTCACCAATAGAAATCTATCTGCGATAAGAATAGACAAAACATATTCCAATGGTAGATCGTTTAAAGCTGCTCTTCAATTCTAGGGGTTTATAAGTCCACATTTGTCGAAGATTTCTTAAAGTTTCCATTAAATTCTAAGATCCTGGAAGCATAAAATGTTTGTCTCATCAATTTATCGCAGTTTTCATGCTACAACTTGGCAACACATGAAGAAATAGTAACCGAGAAGTAAGAAGAAGACCAAATGATTACCAAGACCAATAGTTTCACGAAGAAGACTTGCTATTATGCACTAGAAATAGTGCCCCACCTTACATCAATTTGTGATGTGTGTGTCACTAGTTGATGTTACGCCTCTGAATGGTATTTTGTAATCTGGTTCTTCTTCTTTGTGAACTACATACAAAATGATTCAATTATGGAAGCACGTTAAGCTACTTTTATTTTTATAGCTTCTTTTATTATCTCGAAAAAAAAAAAAGAAAAATACTAAAGTTATTTGTACAACATGATGCAGATGACGTAGAGAACGGCTTTCAACTTAATTACGAAAAAGTATACACTGCGTATTTTATAACACACAAGTTTTGAAAGCGAATTCAGTAGAAATAAGATATTAAATTGCAAAATGTGAGTATTGAAAGGTGTTTCAGAGAAAAAAAACTATTAAATTACGGCTAGATTTACCTAAAAAGGACACTAAAATTGTATATTCAACTGCAAGTCATGACTTTTCAATCTGTATCGGGTTTTTAAATGTAATTCGAATTTCCAGTAAATTTTGCAATTATTTTGAAAAACCGTCACAACAATAGCGGAAACTCTTAATGTATGGTATAAAAACTTAAGAAAGACCCCAACTTTATGAGTGGAGAGATGGATGATTGTATTTTTTGGAAAAATTGGACTGGTACTGCTTAAATAATAAAATTTCAGTTCCTCCAATATTTGGAAACTTAGTTATACAATAAACAAATGTAGAAATGATATTGTTAGATCTAGTAGCTTTTGGAGGCGACTCTTTTATGTAAAAAAATCTTGAAGTGAATAATTTGACAACGGAATTAATTCGTCATCTGATTTACTTCAATAATTAAAGAAGTAGCACCTAGAACTGGGGCAGAATCTTCATAATTCTTTCCCAAATACTTTAACCAATTTTAGGTACAAATATAAGCCCTGTATATTAAATAAGGATAGCAATACTCAATTTTTGTTGTTGTTAAACCTTGTATCTTCAAATTGTTCATGATTTACTACAATAATTATGAAAGTAGAAGTTAGAATTGAGAGAAAATCATTTTAAGGTTATTTGATAAAGTTTAAGCAATTTTAGAAAACAATATGAACCCTGTATATAAAATAAAGATGCCAACATTCTTTTTTGTTGTTGTCAAGTCTTAAATATTTGAATTGGTTATGGTTTAGATCAATAATTGAAGAAGTAGCACTTAGAATGAGAGCAGAATCTTCATAATTCTTTCCCAAATACTTTAACCAATTTTAGGTACAAATATAAGCCCTGTATATTAAATAAGGATAGCAATACTCAATTTTTGTTGTTGTTAAACCTTAAATCGTCGAATTGTTCATGGTTTACTACAATAAAAATGAAAGTAGAAGTTAGAATTGAAGGAAAATCATTTAAATGTTATTTGAAATAGTTTAAGCAATTTTAGGAAATAATATGTACCCTGTATATAAAATAAAGATGCCAACACTGTTTTTTGTTGTTGTCAAGTCTTAAATCTTTGAATTGGTTATGGTTTAGATTAATAATTGAAGAAGTAGCACTTAGAATGAGAGCAGAATCTTCATAATTCTTTCCCAAATACTTTAACCAATTTTAGGTACAAATATAAGCCCTGTATATTAAATAAGGATAGCAATACTCAATTTTTGTTGTTGTTAAACCTTAAATCGTCGAATTGTTCATGATTTACTACAATAATTATGAAAGTAGAAGTTAGAATTGAAAGAAAATCATTTTAAGGTTATTTGATAAAGTTTAAGCAATTTTAGAAAACAATATGAACCCTGTATATAAAATAAAGATGCCAACATTCTTTTTTGTTGTTGTCAAGTCTTAAATATTTGAATTGGCTATGGTTTAGATCAATAATTGAAGAAGTAGCACTTAGAATGAGAGCAGAATCTTCATAATTCTTTCCCAAATACTTTAACCAATTTTAGGTACAAATATAAGCCCTGTATATTAAATAAGGATAGCAATACTCAATTTTTGTTGTTGTTAAACCTTGTATCTTCAAATTGTTCATGGTTTACTACAATAATAATGAAAGTAGAAGTTAGAATTGAAGGAAAATCATTTAAATGTTATTTGAAATAGTTTAAGCAATTTTAGGAAATAATATGTACCCTGTATATAAAAAAATAATGGTGATACTTCAGATATTTTTCAAAAAATTACCGAAACAATCTACATTCAAAGGAAATTATGCTCCTAGTGTCTCATAATTTGTTAGAACGGCCCTGGTAAGAAGTACGGCATATTTTGAAAAAATGTAACTGTTTGTTGAAATTCTACCTTGATTATATGATATATTTTTTTCAGTGTACATTATATAACTTGATATTTTCGTTTATCTTGACCGCCATTTTGTCGTAAAGAATGTGTCTGTTTCGTTTGAGTTATAAACGACGACTGTCACATTCGTACAGTCCTGATTTCTGTCAATCTTCCGCCACGAAACCGAATACATAAATAACTGTCACCTTAAATCGGATAAAAACCAATTTATTCGAAAAATCGTTCATCAGACAACTTAGACTGTGATACGCGGACATTTTTATTCCTTATAAACTGATATAGTCTCAGTTGAAACAATGGTATTAACAAAGTTTTGCAATGTTTATCAAATAGTGGTATAAAAAACGGCAGAGGTGCCGCAAACATTTGTTTTTACGCCGTTTTGGTTGTTCTCTTGTCTCGTTGTCTTTTGTTTCCAATTGTTTTAAGCAGCTGTTTTGATTTCTATCTTATTTATAGATCCGATTGAGAATAACTATTTAGAATGGGACGAACTTCAACGAAATACATACACATATATAATAATGTTGCTTATAAATAGAATAGAAAATTGCATTTAGTAAAGCCCCGATCACACTAGACGGTTTATTGGGTTGACGACAACACTTTTTTTTTCAAACAGAAAATAGTTTTTAATCGATTATACATTTTCAAATTCGCTCAATGACCTTTTTCCATCTGTCTTTCAGCTTCAAGAATACTGCATACTTCGAAATAAGTGGAAATCAGATGGTGTGAGATCAAGGCTGTATGGGGGATGTGGCATCCTAGCGAAGATCCGGAAAATTCGTTTCGTAAATATTTAGAATTTTTTTTCCGTTATTATGGTAGTTTGTGAAATATTTCATCAAGTTTTTTACAATTATATTATGAAATTTGTTCCGTGTATTCCGACAGATTTTTATCTACTTCTTTTACGTACTAACATTTTAATATAATGACGTTTGTTGTTTATTGCAGAATATCATCAACAATAACCTTTACACCACGTAGAAAATGTACCGTTTGTCGAAGGAAAGAAAATTAGTTGTTTTTCAGAAAAGAACGAATTTGGAATTCATAGATTTTCTAAAGAAAATTGGTCCTTCGAGTCAATTCCATAAAACTTTATCATCAAAACCTCTTTTTCAATCAATTGATTCGAAAAAAATTATAATAAAAAAAGGCATATCTCAAAAATCAAATAGCTTAAATTGAAGTTAACAAATTCACATTTTCCCAAAGAAACAACGTACAACGTCCCATCCCCAATAAATTCTCTCCAATTCCTGATCCTTCTCCATTTTCCCCCATTCGAAAGAAAACAAATGGGGGATCTAATAAACTCCCGAAACTAGATTACACTAAACGGATTATCTTCAAGCTAATAGTGTAGAACAATTACTTAAATAATAGCAACCCCGCTAGAAAATGGCTGTGGGATCTTATTTCCTCTGGGGAAACTTCACAGTAAACAATACACCCTTCATCAACTAGACTGTAATCCGTTTAAAGTGAATATACCCCTATAAAGTTACATTCTTATCCGTAGGTTTGGTAAGCCTTATGAAAGGGGTTGATAACGATGTGTTTAACGTGAAATCAGAATAGGAAGGGTGGTTTTTTTGAGGATTTATCGTTTTTTGAAATTGAGTATAACGATGCGCGATTTAGTGAAATAACCAACGACAGCGACAGAAAAAATTAATTGGAGTCATGATTCGATTTTGTTTTTTATATTTTAGTTAATAATTTTCAAAAAATAAAAACTTAACCTAACTAAATATTGTTTCTATTGACTATAAAATATCAAATGAGCGTTTTTATCTTACTCAAGGTTATCAACTGAAAGATAAAAATGTTCATCCTTATCTATAGAGTTGCTTCGAATGAATTTTAAGAATCTAGACACCCAAGTTGAAGTAATTAATATCACAGTTATACCAAAAGTACTCATTTAATTACACTCTTTCATCTTTCCTCGTTTTATATACGAGGAAAGTTAAAAAATATTCAACTTTTTCATAAAAAAGCAGACGAAAAGAAAATTTATCAACAAAAAACAAAAAAAGAAGAAAATAGAAAAAAATAAAATAATAGATAATTGAAGGAAAATGATAATTAAAGATACAGGAACCGAAATAATTATTTTAATTCACTTTGGATTTAAAAGAGAGAGAAATAGGAGAGGAGACGGATGAGGAAGATGAGAGTAAGAGAAAGTTGTAGTCAGAAGACTAATAAAAGGAGAGAGTCCAAAAAAATTAAAGATGGACAGTAAACAGAAAGAGATAAAAACGTAGAAAGAAAATTTTGTTAGAGGAATTGTGAAAGACGAAAGATGGAAGACAAAAAACTATAGAAGGTATGAAATAAAATACAGAAATTAAAAAATGGCACAAAAAAAAGTAACTGAATAAAAAAGTAAAAGAGAATATGTAGGAGGAAAAGATAGAGACGATAAAAAGTTGTTAAAAGGAAGTAGAAAGAAAGAAACGAAAAATATAACCAGAAATAAATAATATGAAGACACAGAAAAGACTCAGAAGTCGAAAGAAGGGATAGAATATATAAGGAATTAAGAAGAGAAGAGAAGAGGAAAGAGACAAAATACACAAAAGCTTCAAGCGAAGGAGTTACAAAGAAAGACAAAAAACTTGTAAAAATGTAAAAATGAAAATGAAAAGGAAGAAATAAAGATAAAATAAAGATGAAGTGAAAATGAAGCATATAGTAGAAAAAAACGACGGAGAAACAAAAGACAGAAATGACTACAGACGCAAGACGAAACAGAAAGACAAAAGTCGAAAGAAGAACGATGGAAATTACAAATTAAACAAAAAAAAGAAAAGAAAGAAGCAGAGAGAAAATAAAAAGAAAAATGATAAGACAGAGAAGGAAAGAAGAAGAAACAAAAAAGTATATATTATAAAAAGAGAAAAAGAATTAACAGAGGAAAGAGACAAAAACAATAAAAGCAGATCAGTTAAAAAACTTCAACGAAAAGAAATATGTTTGATAAAGTTGAAATGGTAAAAATGAAGTAAAAAGTTAATGAATAGTTATGAAGAAAAGAAGAAGAGAAAATAAAGTATGTAGTAGAAAAAGTTAAAATGAATAAAGTAGGAAAATTGAAAGACGAAAGAGATAAAAAGAATGATGGAGCATCGATTAAAAAAGCAAAACGAGAAGGAAGATGTAGAAGTAATAGACATGAAATGAAAAATAGTGGGACGAGGAACAAACAAGGAGAGAATCAATGGTGAGACACAGAAACAAGCAATAAGAAATAATAAATTATAGGGAAGAAGATACAAAGGATGAAGATGAAAGATCGAAGACGAAAGAGATGCTGAAGAAAGTTGAAATATGTTCTATAAAATGAGGTGACGACTCCAGAAATGTTGAAGAAAATCCACAAAGCGGTACTGATATGATCGGAAACTGAAAATGCGCGAGATGGAAGGCATGTCAAAAAGTGTGGTACATCGTATATTAACTGAAATTTGGATACGAGAAAGATGTGCGCAAGATGAATAACCATGGATGAAACGTGGGTCCAAAAAAAAAAAAAATGAAATAATGGAATGAAAAAGGAAAACCTTCATGTGGTTCATTGACTTGCAGAAGGCCTTCGATCGAATACAATTAAAAGACATAATACACCTTCTCTATGATAGACAGATACCATATAATGTCATTAAAATAATCGAAAATATATACTCAAAAAATACGATCCAAGCAAAAATAAATGATGACCTAACTGAACAGATACCTGCAAATAGGGGCATTAGGCAAGGGGACTCTCTCAGTCCGCTCCTATTTAACATAGTGATGGATGAAATACATAAAACAAGTACACAATCTAAGAGGATACAAAATGGGAAATAAAGAAGTCAAAATCCTGTGCTATGCAGACGATGCGGTACTGTTGGCGGAGAACGAGGACGATCTGCAAAGGCTACTGTACCAATTTAACAAAACATCAAAAAAGTTCAATATGATAATTTCAGCGGCAAAGACAAAATCAATGGTTACTTCCAAGACACTGATCAGACGTAAGCTTGTGGTGGATAACAAAATAATACACCAGGAAATGAAATTTAGATATCTGGGAATCGAAATATCTGGACATGGGGACGTGGAGACGAAAGTAAGAAACCAAGCTACAAGAGCCTCAAGAGCAGCAGCTTTATACCTAAATGACACAATCTGGCGAAATAAATACATTCGAACTGAAGCAAAAGCCCGCATATACAAGATCGCAATCAGACCTATATTATCGTATGGAGCAGAGACCCGACCTGAGACCTCTAAAACGAAACGGATATTGGAGACTACAGAAATGAAAATAGTTCGAAGAATAGCGGGAAGAACACTAACGGATAGAGAAAGGAGTGAAAACGTAAGACGAACATACGGGATAGATAACATCAATGACTGGATACTGGATAGAAAGATAAAATGGAATGAGCACATTGACCGCATGACGGAAGAACGAATTGTGAAAATATCAAGGGACAAATCACCAGCAGCACAAAGAAGCCTTGGAAGACCTAGGAAAAGATGGAGTGACAACCTCCCAGGTGACTGAGCAGAGGCAATGATGCCTATACACAGCAGGAAGAAGAAGAAGAACAATCCTTATTATAAAAAGGGCATCTAACTTGAGTTGAAACATAAATATATTTTTTTCTAAAATTTTCGTGTTTCTTTTATTGGACCATGTACTTTTGGGACCATCCTCGTACAACTAAATCGATACGGAGGCCTTCGTAGTAAAAAGATAATTTTCTTATTAATTTGTATTTTGTTTTATTTTTACGAGGCGATAATGAGTAAATATCATCGTTGACAAACAGTTCTCTTTATATAGATTTTATTGCTATCATTATTTTACAGATACCAATAATTATGTTTGAATGTCAACAGGATTTATCTTATTACTATCTTTATCAATTTTACGTATAATTAATTTTATGTTATAAAGGTCGTGATGGATAAATTAGTTCAAATATCTAGTTCAAATAGTCAGTTTGATAAATATCTGTTAACCACCTCATAATTGATTAACATCGTTTTGCTACATATTAGTTTTAATCTTGGGATAAAAATCATATTCTTTGAATGAAATATTTTGAAGAATATGCAAGCACTAACCAAAATCCTATCAAAAACGATGAAAATAGATATTTGCCGCATACCAAAAGATCTTCCTTGTACTTATTGGCGAAGAAATTAAATATTAGTAACAAAGAATCCTAAAGAAGAGACTTATCTCGTAGCTTGGTTCTATAAATGTCCCAAAACACAACATTCAAGCATCCTCTCGATAAAGGTGGACATTTTATTATCCTACGCATAGTAGAAGGCGATTTTTTCAACTTAATACTTTTCGAATTAAAACAGTATTACCACAACGACAAAAATAGTACATTTGGTGAATTAGCATCATTATAAACCATTCAAAACAATTCTGAAGTGTTTCTATACGTGATTTATATAGAAAACAATATAGTAACTTAAACTTTGAGATATGGCAACATTGATGTGGATATGTCAATTCTGACATTGACATCATAAAGTTTGACATTTTCAATGGTGGACGTACTTAGAACGTGTTGTCATACGAGTGCTATTTGAGCATACACATACTTGAAAATATTCAAGTTTCGTGCATAAAATGGTATTGACAGATCGTTATTTGACACACCATGAGATTGAGGCATACTTAGACATTAGTTCCACTCGCATACCTTCAGCATTGCATGAATATTTTGGTGTCAAAAAAAAGATCGTGACAAGCGACGAATCATGGATCTATTCCTATGAACCCGAAACTAAACAACAATCGATTGTATAGATCGCAAATGGTCGCTTGTTATTTGGAATAACTGACAGCTCTTTCAGAGGAACGTAGAACAGTCAATTCTGAAAGGTACACCAGCATTTGTTTGTAAAATCAAGGAAAACTAATCGCGGGAGACGAATCATTCTCCACCACGACAATGCGAGCTGTCGCGCATCAGTTCAAACAAAAACTATGAACTACTAAACGAGCATCGCTGTCAAAATATATTTGAAATGAATTAATAGGTTTGTATGGACGAAAAAAGATCTAAATTCGTACAAATATCAACTAAACACATCATATTTTATTTGGAACAAACAGTGGTTATGACAAATGACATTGACAATGACAATCTTGACAAATGCATTGCGTTTTAATTAATGATGAACCCACATGATACAGATATCTGTAAAAACTATGAAGTTAAGTTTTTTACCTCCACATATACGCAGACTTACTGGAATAATTCGATCATCCAGTTTGCGTAGACAAAATTCTTGAGAAGTTTATGTAGTTTGTGTTGTAAAGATTGAATTCTTTCATTGTTTGAACAAGGTTTTGCAATTCGACGCACGTCGATCAAGTCCACATCAGTTTCGCTTTACTAGACTATAAAATTAACTGCTGCTAGCTGATATACTTCCTGAATTAAAGCGACTTTAATAAATTAGTACAAACCAATAATTTATCTTGTAATGTCATCTTAATGCTCACCGTTATCTGTTACAACTTCGTCAGACAACATTAATATGCTTGTATCAAAATAAAAAGTCGTTTGATAACCAGTGACAGTTTCGAAGATAATGATAATACGATAAAAAATAATGTCCGATGAAAACTAGCAGTAATTAATTTGTATAAAAGTTAATTAATTAGTGGATGAGTTGCGACTGGAAAGAAAAGATTAAAACGACGTTGAATCGTTCAAATTATACGATGATTAGTTTTGAAACGAATGTATAATTTCGTCGCTAAGATAATCCCCTTCGTAGTGTCCCCTTTCGCAACCGATTTCGTGTTTCTACTTTATTCCTCCCAAAAGTCAACTTGCGCTAAACCAAAACCTTATAAATTGAAAGCATCTTCAACAACGACCGACCCGGGAGCGATTGTGTGTATTTGAAATAACACAAGCCAAAACAAAACACGGACGACAATTATTTTCAATCGACTGCCTTCTTTTTTTTATCTTTGGATACGGTCAGTACCGGATCCCATTACTATTTGTATACATTTTTTTTTTGATAAAACAGTTTTTATTGTTTGAAGTAACGAGTTTTAGTTCGGGGGGACATGCCCTTTTGCGCCCTCAAATTAAAGGTAAAACAGCCGCCCTTTATGATGTAAATTGAAGGTTGATAAACCTGCTAGCGCAACGCATCACCTGACCACTGGACGCGAAAATGAGGTGGCGAAAGCGTTAACTAAATGGAAGTCGTCTGCTGTGATAGATTACAAAGTGATACCAGTGAACATTAACTTTATCAGATTAGATAGTAAGTTTTTTGCCTTCTATCTTCGTTTGGATTTATCGTTTTAAATGCTGTAGCAGTTATTTATCATCAAAAATCAAATTTGGAATTAACTGTCTCAGCGTTAGGCTTCAGATAACTGGAAGACCTTCGAGACAAGTTCAATGAAACACTAGAAGCAGCTAAATTTGATAAAAAAGTTGAAGCATCCACAGAAATCGTAGATTTGAAAGTAAAGGAAATGACCGGAGAAAAAAGTAATGATGGAAGAGTTTCTTCATCTCCTGAAGATGTTTTTAGGATAGATATTTTCAACTGTTTTGTAAACACAATAAATCGATCAATTGAAAAACATTTTGTCAAGAACAAACTGCTGTATTTGGACTTCTTCGATTCTAGAAGATTGGATCAAATGAAGTCGAAATTGCCATACAATCCTTTGGACAGAGTAAGCAGGAATTCAATTGAACAAGATCATTCAGGGAATTGAAAGTATTGATGACGATTTATGTCTACTTGAAGACGAAAATTGAAGCATGTACTCTCTTCAATATAAGGAGCTGTACAAAGTGTACAAATTATAATTAACGATGACACTAACACAGATTACTTGCCAAAGAGTTTAGTAAAAGTTAATAAAGATCAGATTAAGGGCTACAATGATGACATTGTCATTTGTCATGATCCTTCTGATGCACACGGAGACAGACATTGATTAACATGGACTCAAGTTTTTAACATGAATTAGTAGTAAAATGTCTTGAATGTAGCTACTATACATCCCCCAATCTTCATATGGTAAAAAGATAATCCAGACAAAATATTTAAAGTGCATCGAAAGCTTTGAAAAACGAATTTTGGGCTTTGAGTTCTTAAATTTTTGTTTTAGAACGTCTTTTGTTGGTAATAGCCGAAAAACGAATAGTAATCTACAAATACAAGGTTCTTTAAGTTGGCTTGCACCCTCGTCACCCTTGTCCCTCGCCCTTTAAACGTACCCAGCATGGGCCTGCTTTTATACCACGCCTTAACTCTCTTAGTACATAATAAATGGTATGGAATGCGATAAATATGAAATAGGTGTATTAGGATATGTAAGTTTTGGGTGGATAGTCATGTTGAACACACTGTTTACACCAGCACTGCACCAAAACTCACGATTACACTGTGTGATTGTTTACCTTCAGTCTATGAAGACGATAACTTATCAAAACGCGCGTCAGACAGTGTAATTGTGACTGTTAGTGTAGTGGTAGTGTGAACAGTGTGTTTGTTAAGACAAAATTGGAAACGAGAGTTTAAAGCAGCCATGGTAGTAAGAGAAAGATGTGAAATTGAAGAGGAAGACGCTCTACGTTAGTTGAATCGTTTCAATAGTGGATATTTGACGCTTGACGATAATTCCAGCTTTGGTCGTCCACCTGTATGGGATATTGATAATAGAAAATCAACCTAGTACCAGTACTCATCCATTATGAAACTCCCTTGAACCATAAATCATTGAGATCAATAAGTTGGCGCATAGTGGCGAATTAACCGAGATTCAAGCAAAACGCCGAATATGTAAACAGCTTTTTGCACTGCCGAAAGGTTTACTGTACTTCGAAAATCATTCCAGATGGTCGAGATATCAATACTGAAGCATATAGTGGACAGAAACATCCAACATTTAGTCCGGAACTTGCTTCGTCGGTTTATTATAGGTTCGTTCCCACCGTCCTTGGAACGGTGACGATTCTGCGCAATTTATTGCTCCAACCGGGAATCATTCCCGGAACGGTCTTTTCTATACTTTGTTGATAGTAAGTACTGTTACAAAAACTGCGAGATTGCGAAGAAAATATCATTTAAACTCTTTCATCTAAGCTCGAAGACTGGTTTTACCAAGATCTCAGGTAGCTTGGGTAAAATCGTAGAATATCAAGGCTTTTTCTTGTACGATAATATTTTTAGAATAACTTGAAGGTACTCTATAAAATTTAAGTCAGAGCTGCGCAGTGGTTGTTTTAAAATTTTCATTCAAGTGCGAGAAGATAAAATTCGTTTATGTTGAAAGTCGCCAATGACAGATGACAACGTCAAACGTCAACTATGAATGGTCTTATGGATTTGAATATTTTAATTTTGTAATAGCAAACGCTTCATATGAAGAAGAATAAACACAAGAAAACTACAAGAAGATACCAATTTATCCCAATCCTCAATCTATAATTTTAAGGAACAGTAAAAAACAGTTTAAGTTATAAATTAAAGGTTTCTTCTTCTTCTAATCATTTATTTTGAAATTAAATCATGGCGTTGTAAGTACATGACGTGGATAGTGAGGTTACGCTGCTTAACTAATAGGATTTTAATCCGAATACCAAAAGAAAATCGAATAATTACAAATGCAAATCAATTTTTTGGTTGTTGATGTTTACTTAATTACAATAAAGTTTTTATTATTAAAAATATAATAAAATCGTAAACGTCTTATGAAATCCGGTTCTGGATCTTCTAAATTTCTTTCCGGTTATTTTCTATTCTTTTCGCAATAGCACCCCAGAGCTGGGTTTATGCCTTTAAAATAAATCCTCCAATTTTAAAACCCTTTTCAATTTCTTTTTATATACCCACAGATGTTAACTTTATCGATATCGATGGCGTCATCAACGAGAATTGGTTATGGATTTTGTAAAATGATACGTTGGAAATATATAAAAAGTTTTCTTTGGATTTTTTTCATAAAAAAAAATGTATGGCGGACAGAAAAACAAAAGTAGCACTTAATAACGAAAAATAGTTATTCACAAAGTATATTTCTATGTAAATTAAACGGCGTCGGATTCAACGAGTCTTTGACATTCCGGGAAGGAATTTTTCGAATTTTTTTTCGAACAGGTAGAGAGAAAGACTTGAACATCTGTTTTGGTCCGGTTAAACTGACAATTTAATGAAATTGTCCACGGCTCTTTATTCGCTTTAATATTATTTTAATTGGATAAGAGCCGACGCATTCTTTTCTTTTTCTTCTTCTTTTTATCAACGTTAATGGTATTGGTGATAATTAGTTAACCTCGCCTAATAGGTTTCGATGTTTTTTTGGTAGGTTTTGTTAATTGGCTTTAGTAAAAACGTTCGACAGGTGATTATGTTACTTTTATTATTGAATGTTTAAGTTGACATAACGTCATTTATATGTATAGTTTTTTATTTTGTGATTTGGTAAATTGATATGACACTGTCCCGTGTGTTTTTTATGTAAAAACAGTCATAAATTGAAGTGACATTTTACACGGAAAGTCAAAAATTAGTATAGTTCAATTGCAGATTATAAAAACTTATTAAAAAACCCTTGCCGACAATTTTGTTTGATCTACCATACGCGTAGATACTTCATTTTGGAAATTTATTATTTTTATAAATACTTTTTTAAAATATTTATTCGTTAAAAGGCAATCGAATCATTATAAATTGGACGACATTATTTAGACAGATGCCCTTAATTGCAGTCCTACTTGAAACTTGGAAAAAAAATCATTATTATACCTGGATAATAAATAAAACGTGAATTGACGAGTAAAATGTACCTGACTGTAAGGATGTTTGGTTTAAACAGGGTACAAGACGTGATCTGAGTCCTTTTTATACCCCATTCATCATTTTTTTTTTGGAAAACTTAGTTTCAAAGCAAAAACCATGAAGATAAATGAATTATTTGTAACAAACAGCATTGTAATAATATAGTATAAGGAAAAAATCCTTTCTCCAAACAAAAAAGTAGATGTCAAAAGTTATAGATCCTAATCATTTAAAGCCAAGTAAAAGAATTTTGATTTGCTGAGATCTTTTCAGACTCAATTCCTATCATTTCACTCCTTCAACTTGTTTATCTTTCTTCTTCTCCATTCCTGTTTATCTATGGCCACTTATTTTCTATTCTATTTCTATTTCTCTTTGAGGGTTTTTGGAGATTGCCTTCTAACTATAACCTTTATTTTCTCATATAATAATCTCATGGATGTATCCTTTATCCCAAAAAGTCCACAAATCTGTAAACTTTGCTGAATCATTAGTTTCTAATAAATCTGACTTTTAACTTAATCGATTGTTTTATTATCAAATCGAGTTTAATATGAGAAAATTCAACAATTGACTTCGCGCGAGGACATTTTTAAGTTCAATTTACTGGAAAATCTCCGATGAACAGTTTACCTACTTATAATAACACCATGGACATTATAAAATAGCTTTTGCACCTAAACACAAGTTTTAAATTTATAAATAAGGTCATATTGCTCGATTTCATTTGAAACCCGATCGTTTATTGAAGCCCAACGTTTCTAAAAACCTCTTGGTTAACTCGTTGTTGCTAAAAAAAGGTCTAGTGAACGATATTCCAAGTCCCACACGGTTTCAATTATAGTGTAGGATGGAATACGAAATAAAAAAGTTTCATAATCCTTTATCCAAAAAACCTGGAGTCATCTTTCATTATCCTAATTGTAAAAATGCCTATATATGGCCTAAAAATTGACCAGGTAGTATTGAGTCAACAGAATGAGTTGGACCTTGAATATGAAACAGTTTTCCAAACAGAAAAGTCTAGATTTTGTTCAAAACCTCCAAATGGTTAATTACAGAACTGGAAGAAAGACTAAATAATGATACTCCGAGTCCTACAAGGTTTAATTATGACTTAGGATGGAATACGACATAAACAAGTTTCATAATCCTTCATCTAAAGAACCTGGAGTCATCTTTCATTATCCTAATTGTAAAAAGGCCTGTATATGGCCTAAAAATTCACTAGGTAGTATTGAGTCAACAGAACGAGTTGGACCTTGAATATGAAACAGTTTTCCAAACAGAAAAGTCTAGATTTTGTTCAAAACCTCCAAATGGTTCATTACAGAACTGGAAGAAAAACTAAATAATGATACTCCGAGTCCTACAAGGTTTAATTATGACTAAGGATGGAATACGACACGAAAAAGTTCCATAATCCTTCATCTAAAGAACCTGGAGTCATCTTTCATTATCCTAATTGTAAAAAGGCCTGTATATGGCCTAAAAATTCACCAGGTAGTATTGAGTCAACAGAATGAGTTAGACCTTGAATATGAAACAGTTTTCCAAACAGAAAAGTCTAGATTTTGTTCAAAACCTCCAAATGGTTCATTACAGAACTGGAAGAAAGACTAAATAATGATACTCCGAGTCCTACAAGGTTTAATTATGACTTAGGATGGAATACGACATAAACAAGTTTCATAATCCTTCATCTAAAGAACCTGGAGTCATCTTTCATTATCCTAATTGTAAAAAGGCCTGTATATGGCCTAAAAATTCACTAGGTAGTATTGAGTCAACAGACTGAGTCAGACCTTGAATATGAAACAGTTTTCTAAACAGAAAAGTCTAGATTTTGTTCAAAACCTCCAAATGGTTCATTACAGAACTGGAAGAAAGACTAAATAATGATACTCCGAGTCCTACAAGGTTTAATTATGACTTAGGATGGAATACGACACGAAAAAGTTCCATAATCCTTCATCTAAAGAACCTGGAGTCATCTTTCATTATCCTAATTGTAAAAAGGCCTGTATATGGCCTAAAAATTCACTAGGTAGTATTGAGTCAACAGAACGAGTTGGACCTTGAATATGAAACAGTTTTCCAAACAGAAAAGTCTAGATTTTGTTCAAAACCTCCAAATGGTTCATTACAGAACTGGAAGAAAAACTAAATAATGATACTCCGAGTCCTACAAGGTTTAATTATGACTAAGGATGGAATACGACACGAAAAAGTTCCATAATCCTTCATCTAAAGAACCTGGAGTCATCTTTCATTATCCTAATTGTAAAAAGGCCTGTATATGGCCTAAAAATTCACCAGGTAGTATTGAGTCAACAGAATGAGTTAGACCTTGAATATGAAACAGTTTTCCAAACAGAAAAGTCTAGATTTTGTTCAAAACCTCCAAATGGTTCATTACAGAACTGGAAGAAAGACTAAATAATGATACTCCGAGTCCTACAAGGTTTAATTATGACTTAGGATGGAATACGACATAAACAAGTTTCATAATCCTTCATCTAAAGAACCTGGAGTCATCTTTCATTATCCTAATTGTAAAAAGGCCTGTATATGGCCTAAAAATTCACTAGGTAGTATTGAGTCAACAGACTGAGTCAGACCTTGAATATGAAACAGTTTTCTAAACAGAAAAGTCTAGATTTTGTTCAAAACCTCCAAATGGTTCATTACAGAACTGGAAGAAAGACTAAATAATGATACTCCGAGTCCTACAAGGTTTAATTATGACTTAGGATGGAATACGACACGAAAAAGTTCCATAATCCTTCATCTAAAGAACCTGGAGTCATCTTTCATTATCCTAATTGTAAAAATGCCTATATATGGCCTAAAAATTGACCAGGTAGTATTGAGTCAACAGAATGAGCTAGATCTTGAATATGAAACAGTTTTCTAAACAGAAAAGTCAGGATTTTGTTCAAAACCTCCAAATGGTTCATTACAGAACTGGAAGAAAGACTAAATAATGATATTCCGAGTCCTACAAAGTTGCAATTATGGTTTAGGATGGAATACGACACGAAAAAGTTCCATAATCCTTCATCTAAAGAACCTGGAGTCATCTTTCATTATCCTAATTGTAAAAAGGCCTGTATATGGCCTAAAAATTTACCAGGTAGTATTGAGTCAACAGAACGAGTTAGATCTTGAATATGAAACAGTTTTCTAAACAGAAAAGTCAGGATTTTGTTCAAAACCTCCAAATGGTTCATTACAGAACTGGAAGAAAGACTAAATAATGATATTCCGAGTCCTACAAAGTTGTAATTATGGTTTAGGATGGAATACGACATAAACAAGTTTCATAATCCTTCATCTAAAGAACCTGGAGTCATCTTTCATTATCCTAATTGTAAAAATGCCTATATATGGCCTAAAAATTGACCAGGTAGTATTAAGTCAACAGACTGAGTCAGACCTTGAATATGAAACAGTTTTCTAAACAGAAAAGTCTAGATTTTGTTCAAAACCTCCAAATGGTTAATTACAGAACTGGAAGAAAGACTAAATAATGATACTCCGAGTCCTACGAGGTTTAATTATGACTAAGGATGGAATACGACACGAAAAAGTTCCATAATCCTTCATCTAAAGAACCTGGAGTCATCTTTCATTATCCTAATTGTAAAAAGGCCTGTATATGGCCTAAAAATTCACTAGCTAGTATTGAGTCAACAGACTGAGTCAGACCTTGAATATGAAACAGTTTTCTAAACAGAAAAGTCTAGATTTTGTTCAAAACCTCCAAATGGTTCATTACAGAACTGGAAGAAAGACTAAATAATGATACTCCGAGTCCTACAAGGTTTAATTATGACTAAGGATGGAATACGACACGAAAAAGTTCCATAATCCTTCATCTAAAGAACCTGGAGTCATCTTTCATTATCCTAATTGTAAAAATGCCTATATATGGCCTAAAAATTGACCAGGTAGTATTGAGTCAACAGAATGAGCTAGATCTTGAATATGAAACAGTTTTCTAAACAGAAAAGTCAGGATTTTGTTCAAAACCTCCAAATGGTTCATTACAGAACTGGAAGAAAGACTAAATAATGATATTCCGAGTCCTACAAAGTTGCAATTATGGTTTAGGATGGAATACGACATAAACAAGTTTCATAATCCTTCATCTAAAGAACCTGGAGTCATCTTTCATTATCCTAATTGTAAAAATGCCTGTATATGGCCTAAAAATTCACCAGGTAGTATTGAGTCAACAGAATGAGTTAGACCTTGAATATGAAACAGTTTTCTAAACAGGAAACAGGACTAACGTTGAGGGTGTAGTATAAATTTTTACAATACAAGGTTGACAGATCACCAAGTCAGTTAGCGAAACAGAATAAGTTGTAAAAAATGAAGAAAGAAAAATATATGTCAACGTTAACAAGAAATTTATAAGAGGTATTTCTTTTTGAGACTCCCTATATATATTAGCGCTATTATTTAACGGTTATTTAACTCATATAAAATAAGTTTTAATTATATATCGTGAACGTTAGATGTTTATTGCCTTTTTTTGGTGAGGTAGTGTAATTAGCAGCTAGATGATTGGGTTGTGCTTTTGAAACTGAAATTATAAAGACATTATTTTGTAGTTAGTATAAAAAATCACCATTTAAGACAGAATTTAACTCTTTGTTTCGTGTAGAAACATATCTCTGTCTTTAATTACATAGTGTTGTTAATGGCTGTGGTGATAGCCTTTCAAGAAAGACTTCAAAATGCTTTGGATGTAGATGGACGTTAGACGATGTATTGTAGAATTTGAAAATAGATTTTTCTAATTATTAATAATAATTTAACAACCGCCTCTGCTTTTTTTATTATGGTACTTTTGTTTATTCAAGATGTTAACTGCCGAAAATGATTTTATAAAGTTGTTTTACTGTTTTGTGGTCTGTGACACCAGTAAAGATATGGCCGCGATTTTTATCAAAATTGTTTACATTTCCAACTTCAAGTGCCAGTTAAAGTAATAAAATGTCTGTATTAAAATAGCAGAATTTGAAGAATTCCAACATCACGCACGTGTTCCTTTAGTTAATAACAATAATAGAAATATTTGTTGGAATTTAAATAATACAGTCACGATTTCAGGAAGGTTTCATTGGAAAGTGGTGGAAACCAGTTTAGAAAACGCGGTCACGAAGTTTGCGTTTAAAATCAAATACAACAAAGTATAAAGTTTATCATTTTAACTTGTTTTTCCGTATTTTTCTTATAACAATTGCTATGGGGAATTATTGGTACAATTGTTATTTCTTCCACTTTATCTTTCCTTTCCATCATTCTTGCCAGAACTTGCGGATATTCTCTTCAAGCGCTAGAGCTCTTGTTAGGGTTGGGGGGTTGTACGCATCGTTTCTCGGAACGCCGAAGTTCTTTCTGCTGCTGCTGTGGTTGTGCTGGTGCATCGTCTTCTACAGGGATGTCCATCGGTTGTGGTTGGTTGTTGTCAAACTGCTATTCCGGATTATGAGCTGCTGCTGGTACCTCTTGACTTTGTAGGTGGATAGTCACGCCATTGATGTAAAGCTACGCCTACCGAGAAGTCCGAGGCATCGCCGACGAGTGCAGTAGTCCATCGGCTGTTGTTGGTTATCGTCAGATTTTGAGCTGAGGTTGATACCAGTTGACTTCGTAATTGAATAGCTCGAGGTGTCTCAAATGAATACAAGCTCCCCACCGATTTTGGATGTGGTTTTTACTATATCTTGTTTTGACTTGACGAATGCCTGCGTCGCTGCTGGTTGCCATCGTATCGTGGCCTTTCCTTCTAAGTTTCCCTTTAGCCTAATGTTCAAAGAAGCTTGTGTTGAGCTGGTGCGTCTTTTTTGCAGGAAATTTCATCAGCTGTGGTTGGTTATTGTCAAATTGCTGTTCCGGATTCTTAGCTGCTGGTTAGGTTAGGTTGACTTAGTAGGTAGATAGTCAGGACATTGCTGTGAAGCTATGCCGCCTATCGAGAAGTCTGAGTTGAAGCAGAAATATATTTTTAAATTTGGGGGCACATGGGGTGGTAGTCACAGTCTAGTAACTTCGAAATAACATTAAAACGGTAAATGTAAATAACCAAAACGAATAATTAGACCCCCCGGAAGTGCAGACATCATAATTACACTTGTAGATCGTTTAGTATGCGTCAATGCACCTTCTTGATGAAGCTACAGGTCCACATTAACCAAATTGTATTTAGACAAAGTCAAAGTCGTTGATTATAGAGATGGAAATGAGTTTTTTTTCTTGATGAGGTAAACTCGGAGTTTGAGGTCTTCTAGATCTTACATCATTTCTCATTGTCCTGTACTCTTCATTATTCTGCGTTCCTTGGAGAAGAATTAATTTCCAAGAAATATCTATTTTCAGAGAGATTTGCTGTTTAAAAATTTGGGTGAACATATAATATTCTACACGTAAGACAAGGAAGAAACATTAATTAAATGTTTCAGGATAAATTGCTGTAGCTCTACAAGTGAATACAACGAAATTAGTCATGTTTGGTACCAAATTGGAAGATTCAGGTTTCCATATAACATCTGCAATTTCAATAAATACAGAACATAGCGATGAGACTTGATCTAAATCTTATTTAGGTATTATAAAAAACTTGTTTTGTTTCAAAATATGGAGGAAAGACCTAAAACTATTCAATGTTATTTGAGGTTATTTCAGAAAACTTATTAGACTCATGTTTAGAAAGAACCGAATCGATTGTATTCCAAACTACTACCAAAATCTAAATAATCTCAAGCTACAACCTTATAATTTATACACTTACGATAAACAAGTTGATATATTCCGAAAATATTCATCGTTGAAAAATAAATACCGACATATTTTTCTACCTTATGCTATGCCCCGAAACACCTATCGAGTCCAGAAATTTATTTAATGAGCTAAAAAAACAATAATTCAACAAGCCGTATTGGTTTGAGATGATTTATAACACGGTTAGTGAAGAGATATTGATTACGAGGGGTTTTCGATAAATAGCAAGTTTAAAAATTCAAATTAAAACTTCTTCTTCTTCTTCTTCTTAGTCCTGTTTTTGCATCAATGGTTGCCTAGCTGCAGCTGGAACGTTAAAGACCAGCTTTCATACCATCTTGTAGGTGGTGATGGTCGGGATGTATTCGGTTTTTCTTCCTTTGTAATCTGACATTCTGTTCACGTGGCTCTCTATTCCCTTCGACGATTTCTCGCCCATCTCATCACATCCTGGATGTCACATATCTCCCTTATTTCATTATTTCTCTTGTGGTCAAATAATGTAATATCAGCGTTCAAATTTCAGTAGTTCTTAAAAGTCGCTTAATTATGGAAGTTTTCTGCTCTGGTCTCTATCGCTTATGTCATTAGTGGTCTCACACAGGTCTTGTATATTCCGACTTTGCTCCAAGTAGTCATATATTCTGCCAAATTACATCTCTCTGGTACCCTGATATTATTGACGCCTTTGTTGTTTGAGCTTTGACTTCATTCTTTAGATTTCTACTATTCTTTCTGGTATCCTGATACTAATGTATTGATGACGCCTTTTTATTTGTGCTTCTACTTCATTCTTAAGATTTCTTTATCAAACCAAAACGTTTTATATATCTAAAGGTCTTGTTAATTAATGTAGAAGTATATACATTACATCAAAGATAATATTTTTATTTTTTTTTCTCAAAACGTCACAAGTAGCTGTCAAAAAAAGAAATTGTAGTTTTCTGAGTAAAACCTCCCTCCATAATGATATAAAATATTGTTCCCACAGTTTAACAATCAAGTTCAACAAGAGCTCACAGAAACCCGAGTAGTGGCTAGACAGTCAGGAGATGGATGACTTGAGGCAGCTAACCTTGATCCAAAAAAGATGGCTACTGGTCCCAAATTAACCCTCAGATCACGAAGAAAAAGGTGCACGTCCGAGGAAGATGACCGATTCATTGTAAGAGAAATCGACTGGTAGTTCAAGTTCAACAAGAGCTCACAGAAACCCGAGTAGTGGCTAGACAGTCGGAAGATGACTTGAGGCAGCTAACTTTTATCCAAAAAAGACGGCTACAGGTCTCAAATTAACCCTCAGATCACTAAGAAAAAGGTGCACGTCCGAGAAAGATGACCGATTCATTGTAAGAGAAATCGACTGGTAGTTCAAGTTCAACAAGAGCTCACAGAAACCCGAGTAGTGGCTAGACAGTTAGGAGATGACCTGAGGCAGCTAATCTTGATCCAAAAAAGATGGTGACTCTCCCCAAATTAACCCTCAAATCACGAAGAAAAAGGTGCACGTCCGAGAAAGATGACTGATTCATTGTAAGAGAAATCGACTGGTAGTTCAAGTTCAACAAGAGCTCACAGAAACCCGAGTAGTGGCTAGACAGTTAGGAGATGACCTGAGGCAGCTAATCTTGATCCAAAAAAGATGGTGACTCTCCCCAAATTAACCCTCAAATCACGAAGAAAAAGGTGCACGTCCGAGAAAGATGACCGATTCATTGTAAGAGAAATCGACTGGTAGTTCAAGTTCAACAAGAGCTCACAGAAACCCGAGTAGTGGCTAGACAGTTAGGAGATGACCTGAGGCAGCTAATCTTGATCCAAAAAAGATGGTGACTCTCCCCAAATTAACCCTCAAATCACGAAGAAAAAGGTGCACGTCCGAGAAAGATGACCGATTCATTGTAAGAGAAATCGACTGGTAGTTCAAGTTCAACAAGAGCTCACAGAAACCCGAGTAGTGGCTAGACAGTTAGGAGATGACCTGAAGCAGCTAATCTTGATCCAAAAAAGATGGTTACTGGTCCCAAATTAACCCTCAGATCACGAAGAAAAAGGTGCACATCCGAGAAAGATGACCGATTCATTGTAAGAGAAATCGACTGGTGTTCAAGTTCAACAAGAGCTCACAGAAACCCGAGTAGTGGCTAGACAGTTAGGAGATGACTTGAGGCAGCCAGCCTTGATCCAAAAAAGATGGTGACTCTCCCCAAATTAACCCTCAAATCACGAAGAAAAAGGTGCACATCCGAGAAAGATGACCGATTCATTGTAAGAGAAATCGACTGGTGTTCAAGTTCAACAAGAGCTCACAGAAACCCGAGTAGTGGCTAGGCAGTTAGGAGATGACTTGAGGCAGCCAGCCTTGATCCAAAAAAGATGGTTACTGGTCTCAAATTAACCCTTAGATCACGAAGAAAAAGGTGCACATCCGAGAAAGATGACCGATTCATTGTAAGAGAAATCGACTGGTGTTCAAGTTCAACAAGAGCTCACAGAAACCCGAGTAGTGGCGGCTAGACAGTCGGAAGATGACTTGAGGCAGCTAGCCTTGATCCAAAAAAGATGGCTACTGGTCCCAAATTAACCTTCAGATCACGTTATTCGAACATACTCTAATCAAACGAAAGCAGATTGCACCTGTATATAGAAGAAATATAATGGTGACAAATATGTTAGCTATAAAATTTGGTAAATAGAAATAAATTGAATGTTTTATAGAAGATAAAGAAAAATATAAACAATAACGTGGGTTGTTGTTTGGTACAACGTTGTGTACCAAGAATGTTATTCAGTGCTAACGCAAAATATATCGTTTGAAATCTTTTTTGCTACTTTGCTGCAGTGAAACTGTTTTGGTAGGAATGTAAAAAATTCTATTATCTGTAAGTGTTTCGAAATTTGGTAGAGATATAGGCTTCATAGCTTCGGTTACAAAGAATGTTTTCCAGAAGCTAAAGAAACATCTTAATAGTAACATAGTTGGTGTGAGTTGTTTCAAAATGTTTTTGGCACTTTCTCTAATATCCAATTTTTCTGTAACATCCTGATTTAGTGCATTTAGAACTATTGAGCTACTTCTAAAGTTGTATCGTTCATTATAATTGTGAACGATTAGAAAGAACGATATTTGTGAGCTTATAATTAAAAAATATCTTTTTCAAGTATCAAGTTCAGCAGATTCTGTTATGAACATGATAAGACTTCTATCTACATTAGTTTGTAAAAAAAGAACGAGTTTTAGTTGGTGTTTATTTTTCGTACCACCCTCGTGTTTTCTAGTTAAAAGAGATAGAAGTATATGGGCATTCCAATGATTCATGTACGACGAAAGGCGATGTTCGAATGTCTTTAACGCGTTTTTTGTTTAGTCGTGTTACGACTGGTACAAATGAAAGCTGCACTTCTCGCACTTCTGCTCTTCGTTTGTTTATGAACCTGCTTTTAGGTATTTTTAAGTGGGAGAGAAGATATTTGTATAATAGGCTCCGGTCCTTCGGATTAATAGATTGTAATTGGGTTTTCAATTTGTTAACAACGACATTAACAATTATGTTAACGACGGCATTGAAACGATTTTTTTTTCGTTAGTCGTGGTTTCCTTTCATCATTTGGGACTTTCTGTATATAGTTTTTTGATCATTATAAAATAAAAAAAATTATTCAGTTTCTAAACTGGTATAATTGTATTCTGGATAATCTACTGCTTCTTGCTGTATTAAGTCTAATCTCGCAGCCCTGTTCTCCTTTAGTAGTTTTGTCAACTGATCAACTGATTTCAGTTTTTATTTACATGATTTTTGGTTCTGTGATTGATCCACAGCAACCCCTTACGACTCGATAAATGGAAAATTTATTTACTCTAGTTAATTCAGCAATTCTTATTATGATTTCTGAATTTTTTCCTTTTTTAAACATTATATATATTTAAAATAACTTTGTGTATCTAAATCTAAATCTAAAAACATACCTGCCATATTTCTATTTATTTGAAGAAATTTATGAATTAAATGAATCTCACCAAGACACGCCAATGCTTATCGCAGACGGTCTAGCAGGAATATTTCAAAGAAATTGTGTACATACGTCTTCCGATAGCTTCAGCCAATAGAAATGCGTTCACGATTCGATGTTTTCATTGGTAAACAGTGGAGATGGTGAGTCCACGTGGACTGTCGGTTTGTTAGATGTTCACTGAATTTTATACGAGGAGTAAACATTATTTTTCATTTCTTAATTTGGTGTGAATTTATGTAATTTAGGACTTAACCAAAATCAAAGAAGGCTCCGAATAGAATGGGAATTAAAGAACGAGAAAATCAGAACTGCATAAAGAATAATTAGCGATTGAGTTGAATGAAAAATAATGAGTAATAACCATCATGAAATATATGAAATCAACGCTTGTTTTGAATCACTTCTTTCAATAATGAAACTGGATATAATTGAGAATGACTTATAAATATCTTCTAAATGAACACCCTGTATTAAATGATTTTGATACGAGCCTTAAACGTCCACTTTTCTTAAGAGTCATTTTCAATAATGAACATTGTCATGCTGTCGTGAGAAAATGCTTGTTATAAAATTGTTTATTTACCTCACCTAACCTGTCAAAATATCTAATTAATTATCCTTTGATTCCTTTGTTGGACACTTCAATTATCAGACGAGCACCTTTTTAGTAGATGAAATAACCTCATAGACGGAGATCGGTTGAGGACGTGTCGTTAAATATTTATATATGTATGCATAAGTCAAAAAATCGGTTTAAATCCGACAACGCTTATAACTCTGGCAACGCTGTCGAAAAAGATTAAATCGAAGCATTTTCGTGCTTCAGGCAGTAGTGTCTGCGTCATTATAACACGCGCTTTCCGATCTCTCCGCTACCAAATCGTTCAATGTTGAAGTACTCTCGGAAATTCTTATAAACGGGCTTTGTTGACGACGTTCTGGAAGACCGGTATCTATAACAACTAACGAAAATAGGGAAATAGCAAAACAGTAATCATTTTTCGAATCCCTTTTGTAATTTCTTCTAATAAATGAATTTTGACGCTGCACATGCTGAAAAAGAATATGTATATATGTTGGACGCGGAAAACATTCCTTCACATAGTTTTTAAGATTTTAATATTGGAAAATGTACACTATCTTGGATAGTTGATATTTTGCAAATACTTAATGTTTGAGAGAATTAGGGGCGGGGGAGGGGTACGTTGAACATTTAGACTATCTTTTTACACCCCCCTGCCCGCCCCCAATCCTCTCTAACATTAATTATAATTAGTTACGATTAAAGTAATGACACAAATCAATTTTTAATAATAATCATTTATTTACACGTACAAATAATTATCAATTTCTATTGAAGACATTCGTGACATTCCTTCAATAAATGCTTAATTCTATTTGAATATGAATAATGTCTTTTAAATAGAAATTCCCCAAAATACTGAGATAATGAGATCTAGCTCTTCCATAACCTGGTATGTTATCATGAATATCTCGCCAAAGTCGCTCAATATTTTGATCATGAGCCTAACCTAAACATAACCTAACCTAACCTAAACATAATCTAAACTAACTTAACCTAACCTAAACATAACTTAACCTAACCAAACCTATCTAAATTTTCAACCTCGAGAAAGTATGTGTGCAGTGCATCACTGTACAATGCGGTCCATATGTATGGAATAAATAGATTGATCTATCTCATTTGGATGATTAACATCAGAAAAAAGTCTAGGTAAAAAAACTTTTCTGTTTATAAACTGCAAATCTGCGTTCATTCTGTCATCTGTCATCTGTCATCTGTCATATGTCATCAACAATTCCCAGAATTCGTGTCTTTGATCGGGATCATCTTCATTTAACTTTTGAACCAACTGAACTTTGCAAGGGTGGTTTCTCGAATTGTCTCATGTGGATTTTCCTCAATCTCTAGAAGTACATCCAACTTTTTTTTCATCAGTGAATTCAACACTTCTACCTGGTTTTTCTATATGTTTTACACGTCCAGTTTCAGCAAACTTTCTTGCTGGGCTTGCTTTCTGTGCTTGGCTCTCACAGATAACTTCTTTATCAACTAACGGATCGTCAGTGATGTCTATAGCAATTTTGATGACCGTTTCCGGTTAAAAGATGATTTAATAGTAATATTTCATTCCTTTTTAAGATTTTGTAACTACATGGAGAATGAGTTCTTGTCT
This sequence comes from Diorhabda carinulata, assembly GCF_026250575.1. Lineage (NCBI taxonomy): Eukaryota > Metazoa > Arthropoda > Insecta > Coleoptera > Chrysomelidae > Diorhabda > Diorhabda carinulata. The sequence continues at coordinate 3,627,638 of NC_079469.1, forward strand.
ACTGGTGATTTTGCTGATACAATATAAAGTAAATTAACATTTACATTTTGCATCTATTTGTACAGAATATAAAAGTTGTAACGTACGCCACTGTCCATTATTGACACAAGAAGAAACCAAATAAAAAAAAGTAATAAAAATTGAATTAATTAATTAATAAATTGGGTGTACAGTCATAATGAATAAATGAAGGGAATTAGTGTATAGAAAGTAGTAAATCACGATGATTCTCAATTTATTAGTTATAAAACTAGTTTTCAATGAACGATATTATTAGATTGATGGACATTTGCATTAAACAGCCTTAAATATGTTCCTTATTAAATGAAAGCGATAAATAATGATTATTTGATGATAATTGATAAGTATTTTGATAATTGGTTCTAGTGACTCTGTTTTTTTACAATAATATCGTCTAGTATAGTGGCTATAACTTTCCATCAATCTCTTATTTAGTACCATTCCTTCGAGGTACAAACTAGATGCTCTGCTGTTTCTATGGTTTGCTCGCAGAATCTGCAGTTGTCGTCCTCTGCCATGCCCATCGTCTTAAGGGGGTATTTGACGGGGCAGTAACCTTTCAGACGACCTACCATCACTTTCATGTGGTGTCTGATCATTTCGAGACGTTCTTCAAGCTTCTTAGCTGATATGGTTATGAATCTTCTGGATTATCTTAGGTTAGTAAGACTCCATCTCATTCTTCAACCATTCGTTTAGTTCGTGAGGCCACAGTAGGGTTATGGTCCAAGGCTGTCTGCTTCCTCATTTCCTGCTATACCTTGGTAGCCTGGGATCTACACTAGAGTTATTTTGTTTTGATTAGCAAATACTTTCAGAGCTTATTCTCATCTCCATACTAATTTGGATGTGCACTGTTTTATGTTTCAGGACCTTCAAGGCTGCTGGGCTATCTTAGAGAGTATTCATGTGCTTTCAAAGACTGTGATGTTCCTAGAGGTGTATAGAGCTCGAGTGTTGGACCAGAAAAGCCCAATCCAGTTCCTTGAGTTTGTTTCGATACATCGTACATTTCGAGCCTGCGGAAAATTTTTGTTGACCCACGATTGTCGGTTGTTAATTACCACTTCGAATGAGGTACTTTGTCCAACATGCAATGCATTTGGTCCATTGGCTTGAGACGGTTTTGTAGCTTTATTAGCTCTAGAATCCTTAGGTGATCTATCAGATTTAATGGCTTTAGTTTTACTGTCTGGATTAGCCTGTGAGCGTTGCTAAATGCTTCTTTCTTAACTTGGTTCTTAACAGATTCAGTAGCGCCTTTAAGGCTATAGTAGGGCAGGTCGACTATCATACCAAGACTGATTAACCTTTGAATCTTGTTCATATTTTCTGAGCTGTTTGCTCAGTTTTCGACCTCCAAACAAGCGCTGCCTATTTGATCGTGAGTTTGATGACTGTTTGGTATATCCAGAATACTATTTTAGGCTTTAGTCTCCATTTCTTGCCAACAGCAAGTCCAAATAACTGCAGTAGCCTGAAAAATTACCTTATCTAGGTGATTATTCCAAGTAAATGTTTCATTCAAGATGATTCTTAGATATTTTGTTTCATTGGAAAGTATTAATTTAGTTCCATTAAGGATAGGTGCGTATAAATTTTCCGTTTTTCTCCTTGAAAAAGGAACTAGTGATGTTTTATAGGCGTTGATCGAGAGATTTAAGACCGTTTGCACCAGGGCAGAGATTATACCTTAATTTTTTCTGTCCTATCACCATTGTGTTTTATTCAACAAATAAGGAGGATATTTTTAGAGTTTCGGTAGCTCTAATATTGGGGAAAAATTACAAATTTAATATGAAAGTTATTAAAAAAAATATCTCAGCATAAAGTAATATCTGATCGTTCTAAATCCTTTCGTAAAATATTAGGTTTATCCTTCGGAAAAAAAAATCTAATATCGAGTAGCTTACCCAACGTTACAGGAAGTAATATCGTGGCAATATCCTCCGTTCGATGTAATCAATACTTAGGGATCCGAAGTAATGATATAGATAATTAAAGAAAAATATTTATTTTAAAAACAAATTTCGAATTCAATTTAAAGTTCTTTGTCACTTTGGGATGCTTTGTTCATAAAAGGCTTTGTTATAAACAGGTAAAAATTGAGCTAGCGGCATCGACTAAATACTACGAGGGTTGGTTGAAATGAAGAATTGTTGTTATGTATAATTTCACTTTAGTCATATTGCTTTTTGATGTGACACAACTTCTAATGCAAAACAAGAGGCAGTTTATCAATTATTCACTTTTGTGAAGTATATATTCACACTTTAATTTCTATTTTAATAAAATTGGCACTCATACCAATAATAAAAAACATAGAACAAAGATAAAAGTCTTGAAGAAAGTCAATTAACCTCAATATCAACGATGCAATGCTTTATTCAACTGTTGGTTAAAATTCCTTCACAAAAATGCTTCCAGATTTTTATCGTTTCATCCGCCATATTTTCCTGATATGACTCTCTTAGCTTATTTTCTTATGAAGAGGTGATGGTTGATGGTTCCTTTTAAACAATTTCTGATTCGTTTAATATAATTGAAGAGGTTTTTAATTCATCATCATCATCAAAAAGCTTTAAAAATGCTTCTAGATTTTTTTAGAACCATTAAAAATAGTCGAGGAGATAATACGAGGGTTGCTATTGAAGTTTTGATATAGACACATTTTCTATTCCGATTGTGGTACCTCCGAAAAATGTGTTTTGAACGCATCAACCGCTTCCTCAGGTACAGGAAAACGTTGACATCGTAATTTATTTTTAATTTGGTAATGGTTCAGACAAACTGGAAGTTACTTCTTTCTGTAAATATTAATAATCTATTTTGATAACTTTCAAACAATTTGTGATTCTTTTAAGATAATTGGAGGGGTTTTTAATATCATCATCATCATCAAAAAGGCTTCTAGATTCTTATAGAACCAATAAAAAAAACGAGGAGAATATACGAGGGTTGTTAACGAAGTTTTGATATGCCAAACATAGACTGTACGGTCGATGACACATCAATTCGATTTCAAAAACGTATTTGATTGTGCTGATGTATGAGAGCTCGCATTATTGTGATGGAGAACGATTCGTTTTCTGCGATTGGTTTCACTGATTTTTTCGATTACTTCTGGCAAACAAATGCTGGTAATCTGAATCGTGCGCGAAGAACTTCTGATGGATTTATTTCATTTTTCGAATTTGGAAAACTAGGGTAGTTTCAGATGGTGATTCATCACCAAAAGTCGAAGCTAATTGATCGGCGCACTGCTGTTGGTTTGATCCAAATCGAATGCCATAGTAAATGACCAAGGAGAATGTTTCTAGTTTTTGTACAACTCAAATAGCACAACACGTTTTGAGTACATTCACAATTACAAAATGTTAGTTTATGATGGCATGCAACGTTAGTTTTTTCAGACTTTTTACCACTTTCTCGGCAAAAATAACAGTCCATTAAATGTCTTCAAGAAAAATCCTTCGATGATTGTTAAAAAGAAATACTGAAAGTTTAATAGCCCGTTAAAAATGATACTAATATCACAAAAGACATGCTACTGATTTTAAATTTACAATTCAATATGCTGTTTATTATTATTTTTTTAAAGATATCTAACCATCAACAATAAAGGATAGTTTTTTTTTCACACAGCTACCAACACATTCCTTTATGTTCACTTAATATATTAATCGAATTTCTTTTGTAGTCGAGAAACTACAAAAGAAACAATAAAACTCAACTTATAGATCTTGGACTTCGATTTGACAAATAATGTTTCACTCATTGTCAACTTATTAAAGTCTATTCAGAGAGTTTCTCTCTATTATTTGGCACCGTTTAAAGCTCAAATATATTTCGTAACGCCCGACGAGAAAGTAAGGGCTGGACCTAGAAATTTTTTTATTATTAATAACTTTTTTTCATCATCATCATCTAACTAATCAATTTTCAAAAACTTTGCTATAACTCTGGCCAACATACGAAGGTGACACAGAATTCCCCGCAAGCAGAGAAGTCCAACATGGAGATTCAATATCTCCAAGTTCTTAACTGCCATCATGTGTCAAAAATAAAACTAGAACGAAAAAAGTCCAAAGATAGATGTTAGAGTGTTTGAGACGTCTAAAATTCGTTCCAAAGAACTACACAAATAGGTTAACGAGTTCAATATGGTGAGCAGAACAAAATGAAGGTCAAGAATCCTAGTGCAAGTTTGGCCACTGAAGGAAACACCTAACATTAGCAAAGATGGACTATTAAATAATCTAGTTAGTTAGAGCTAATGCCCTAAGTAACAAAGATCTTCCACAAGCGGTAATGGGAAAAGAATCATAGGGAAAAAGCAGAAACGAATTGGTACGAGGATTGCTATTGAAGTTTTGAGATATGAATATGTCAAATCTGACATAGACATATTCAAAACGTGTTGTCATAAAAGTCAATGACTTTCGACGTGGATTAAACCAACAACGGTGAGTCGCACAGTTCGTTTCGACTTTTGATGATGAAGCACCATCTCGAAACACCATGTTTCGCTAGTTTTTCGGATTCAATCGTCGTCGCACTTCGCTACAGGATGAATTTTGTGAAGCTAGTCCAAAATCGTGCCAGAAAACATCGATGCTGTGCTTAAACTGATATCGCAAGATCTTCATGTGACATACCGAGATATACTCGGGATTAGTTGGTTGTCTAAAACATTTGTTCGTTACAATCGTTGAAAAAAAGCTCGAGTCGATTGGTGCGAATCAACTTCCATGTTGAGAAATTGGTATTACATTGTTTTTTTTACCGTTCGGTCAACTTCACTACATCTGATGTTAAATCAGTTAAGCGTTTGGGATATTAATTATTTTTTTGTTTGAACAGTCAAAACATAAATTAACGATAATTACCACATACGTGTTTGCATTAAAATAAAGGCTTAACCTTACATTTGAGAGATTTATAATTATTATTAAGATGAACGTAGGAGATAAGGGTGGTAGTCGAGCGAAATATAAATATCAATTCTTGTAATTATTAATGGATATGTAAAGATGGAAGAGTTCATTATTATGATTCCAGACAATTCACATTGCACATTTCAAACTTCATTTATTATTAATTTCCTCAGCTTTGAAGTGAAACTTTTTCTTGTAGAATCAAAAAAAATCGCATGGGACAACATCGCGATTATAGGGTGGCTTAGAGACAAAATGGATCTTCGCGTTTTTATGGTGTGAGTGCTCAACTATTTGAGAACGCTAATATGGAATAATCCAATCACTGTTTGGTTCCAAGGGATGAACCATGCGTGGAAATAGGATAAAAAATTACCTATAGCTGCAATTTGAACTCTTCAGTTTCATTGGATTATCTTGATTATCCAGGTCTCATATGCAGTGATTCATTCCGATTCTGTCGTTGTGACAAATTAGAACGAAATTATTAATCTACCGTCTGAAATAAAATCTTCAGTTTTTTACTAATATATTTAGTGAATTTTTTCTTCAAACGTCAACAAATTATATTTTATGGTAGATGATAGGTATTTACACGAAATACGCACTTCATATTTGGATTTCCTTTTCAAAATTAAATGATCTAATCGCACCAAATCGATCTCATCTTTACCTGTATAAGCTAGATTTGGTTCAGGACTCTGAGGAATGTACAGAACACATTTTGGATTACAAAATGTCTATGCTGAAGCCTGTGGAATACCTATGGATCAAACAAACATTTATGACGCAGAAAATGAAGCCACCCCTTTTTTGGATGTTATTCCAATCGTATATGTCGATGTGAATCGGTCAAACGAATCGATTCCTCCCTTATAAACTAGAGTCATTTGAGTTTAGATTATTTTTAGAATAACTATTCACGGATTTTGGGGCACTAGAATACAATTTGTAGAGACACTATTATCATTTTATCAGACCATATTTGATTTCCCATTCTCATCATATTTCCCAAGAAAATCAATGTTTATCCTGTAGAGGTAGCTTTCTATAATTAATTCTATTTATACGTAAAGTCCCTGATCCCACAGGACTTTCTTTTTGTTGAGTTTATTCTCAATATATCAAGAATAATTTGTTTTCCACATATTTTCCTTGTGTGAATCATTTCTGATTGATGACAAAATACGAAAAAGTTTTTTCAGTTTTTCCTGAAAAATTGCAAAAATTTCGGTTGCATTAAAATTTGGTAATAAATTTCCAACCAAAGTAAACGGAATGATGTCTGATTATGGAAATAATAGCTCCGTTAGAAAGAAAATAATTCTCATTTTTCCACAACGAAGTCAAGCCAAAAAGGAACTTACCAAAAACAACTCCCTTTCACTATAAGACACATAATATTGTGAACTAAATCCATAGCTCAGTTTTTACACTAAAAATTCTAAATTTTCATGCAACTTCAGTTGATCACCAATGGGTTAAAGTCATCAAACAGTGCAAGAATGTTTAGGGGTTGGCTAAATCGATTGAATTGTCTTTACGTTTCTTTTTGAGCTGTTTCACCCAATTAAATACATACTTTCAAATACATACAGTTTCCGATAAGTTTCATGATAAGCTAGTTTCCATGAATTTTCACTTGACGCTTCTAAAATAAAACATTAATAACAAGCAATGTCCCTAATTAAATATTATTAGAATAGTCGTTTACAGAAGACACTTTCCATTAAGTAAGCCCTCAAATTATTGCGAAATACGGGAAATCGATTTGATTTTAATCGGCAAGTGATTGTGCATTTTTTTGCATTGTAAAATATTGAGCCTTTAACTAATTCAGATATGGTCCTATGAAGTGCCTTGAGATCAGGATTCTTTCAAGAGAAACCAGTATCCTCTGCAAATAGACATATTTTACCATTGATGTCGTTTATAAACAAAAAAAATAGGATAGGGCCTAATACTGAACCTTGTGGCACTCCACATTCTATTGGCTTGCAAGATGACTTCTGTTTGTGAGGTACGACTTGGATTATGCGAGAGATGTTCCCCTGAAACAGTAGTACAGCAATTTGTGAATCAAAATAAGATTAATACAATGGAAAGCATTAGAAAAATCATAGAAACTTGTTGCAGTTTAGGTTAAGGTACATATTATTAAGGAGATGATAAAAGCCTCTCTTTGACCAATATTCCTATGATCTTGGGAAGAAGTGCAATTGGGCGATAATTCGATTTTTAACTCCTCCTTTACGCAGAGGTATAGCCGTCTTAAAGCAATTGGAGAAAGCGCCATTTTGAAATGAAACTTTAATTAAAGTGGTAATGTTCAATCGTGCAGACTCGGAAACATTTTTGATCTAAGTCCATCAGTTTCAAATAAGTATTTGATTTTGATATCATTAATTGTACTGCGGAGCTCTGCTAAACTAAAAGTTAGCAGTTAGAGAATGAGTTATTGAATTTTTGGCTACACTCCTAAAGTAATTATCGAGGTTATCAAGTGAAATTTTCGATGAAGGAGCTTTATTTCTTAGATTCACAATGGACCATGTTCAATTAACTGATATACATTGAATTTAACCAAGAAACGTATTTATATTGTGGGAAACTTCCGCGGAGGCCTGTCGAAAAAGACTGGGCTTTATAGCGAACTGTAAAGTTGTAAACTAATTGATATAATGTAAGAAATTGCATGCAAGTCTCTGTAAACATTATAAGTAAATAAATTTCTAACCTCAAATTTTTACTAATAGTTTGTACATAGTTTAACAATGAAAATAACGAAGCTAAGTCATGTCAAGCGACCTTAAGATTTTATTTGATTTCATACTATTAATTTACACTGAAAATCATTGTGATTATTTATTAATAAATTTCTAGTGGTTTCTCAAAAATAAATTGTTGTAAACGAAAGTAACCGTTCCAAAATAACGATTCTCAAATTATACCTTCATATTGTTATTAATGAATAAAAAAGATACGGCATCTTAGCCAGGGGCCTGTAAAGTGTTTTACTAACAATGCTTATACGTAGTGTAGGGTATAAACTAGAAAGCTGGCTTGTCCAATATATCAGAAAGTAACAGGCTATCATTACTGAACATAAATACACAAGAACAGTATGTTTGCTTCTTATTCCCTCTACGTTCGTTTTCCATTTAGCACCCCACGATTATATAGTACGAGACAATTTATTAAAAAATAATTTATATCTTACCGCGAAGTTTAAATTTGAATTTATATTTTTAAACGGATCCCTCTAACAAAATTTGAGCTACCCTTTTGTAATATTATTAATCAGCCCCCTTTCCTCTTGGTGGATTTAAATTAGTGGATAAATTATGCGATCTTATATTCCTCCTTCATAAACCGTCTTTCTTTGACAAGCTATCATTTTCTGAGTGTGATGATATGAGATTTGAAACAATAAGAAAAAAAATTAAAATCTCCCTTCCCCTTATATCGAAATGTCATTGATGATTGAAGAGGCTTAAGTGGTATTGACTCAAGCATTAATGCAAACGATGTACATACCGCCATCTATCAAAATTTTTTTAAACTTTCTTAAACATAGAAAAATTGAAAACTCTATGACTTGATAACTATCTATAGATGACGAAATTATTTATCATTTATCATAAGGGACTGCCTTTGTTGTTTCAATAGTTTAATAACATAATTTACAAATTATAAACATTTCAAATCAATCGAGGATGGTCCTAGAGATACCTGGCCTGACCTAGAGATGGCGGTAGTTACTTTTATTAGAAAGTACACAATCTATAAACATACGTTTCAAATTTGAAGACGCCATGTTGTTTAATATTTGTTTGGCAGCCATCAATAGTAAACGTTTTCAGTAAATTTGTAAACATGAAAAAAATTGGTCACCGTTATTACAATGGCCAAAATTAATGAATTAAAGTTTGATCTGCTACCCCCTGTGCCCTATTTGCTAGATTTAGCCTCCTCGGATTATTTTTTGTTTAAACAATTTGATTTATAAATTGACTTCCTTTAATACGTAAATGAGATTTCTGACAGGTTTTGAAATTTTCAAAACCAAATGTTATTCTTGATTTTCTATTCATTATAACTACGATAAGAAATGAAAATGACGTCATGTTAACTAAAACTAATGTTCTGTCATGAACCAATTTTTCGGCGTTTACGAGGGCCTTCCAAATCACACTAGAATTCACACACATTGCAAAAAAATAACGGAAATGAAAAAAATTCAAAATTGTATTAATTTTAGGATTTTAATGTTTAATTGTTCATAATAAATCCGGGGGAAAAGACAATACGAGGGGTGTTCCATTTACTTTACCTTCAATTTAAGTTTTAGTACTGTAAAAGGTAACGCAAATTAAAAGAATCATAACAACAAATAGTTTAGGGTAACTCAAAATTTTATAATCGCGATCCCCTCGTATTTCGGTTCGATGAAATTGAAAAATCTTTCGATTTCAATTATTTTTTTTAAAATCTTTCTTGAAAATACAACTTGGATTTTCTTACTATATGGAAAAATCGAAAAATCATATTTTCGGTGGAATCTGTCGGCAAAAAATTCTTGGAATTAGAGTAAATAAAAATTTCTACGTTCTATTAGATAATAGGTAAGTAATAGTATAAATATCCAGGTATGAAATCATCTGATTTTGTATAAACATCGATTGTTAAATGAAATATGTCAATTATTGGTGTTAAAAATAACGAAAAACGCTTCGTCGAGTACCACCACTGGTGATCTATACATATTTACTAAACTACTGTTGTTAACAAGCCGTTTGAGTCGAATAAATAGAAATTTATAAACATTTATAAGGAATGTTGAGCAATTTACTTTATCTAAGCTACTCTTCGAGGCACTTGGTTAAAATCATGTAGAAGATAATACGCCCATTAATGGTAATGAAAACAGAACCTTGTGATTCATAGCACAGGTAAATTATGATAATATTTACCTGGTTTCTTTTCAATTTAGTATTCTGTTACTTCAATGGTGGTCGTACAACATTTCGCGGATATATATTAAATTTTATAATAATTTGTTTTAACAAAATCGTCAATTTATGGTGATTCAAGTATAGAATTTTACCTTAGAAATATCTATTTTATTGTTTTTCCAGTATCTAGAAGCCAAATAATAGAAATAATCATTTCAAATTACAACAGAGGCACTCAACAATTATGAATAACACATGAGGTACAAATATACGTATAAAATATACAAATAACCATTTCTTGAATACCAAACACAGGAAAGATTTTTTTTATAATATGACGTGATGTTCTAGCAAATATGTTTAGTGAGGGTGGTTAATTTATTACTAATGGTACTATTGTTAACTATTAACGTTCTATGAATACTAAGAAGGACCTCACAAGAATCCACTGGAACCTTGCAAGGATACTTTTAAATCATCACAGGCCAACGACACTAACGCGAAGTAAAACCTAGTAAATGAAGAGCTTTTGACATATTTTTTGGTACGAAGCAGGGTTAATAAGCATGTGCGTTTTTCTAATAAGCGTCTAGAACGTCTCTATTTATGTCCTTATATCTTTACAGCTTTTTTTAAAACTTTCTTTACATTCATTCAATCTTAACTGATAGAGCAACCATGATTCTGTCAACAGATAGATGACGGTGGTTAATTTATAACTGAAGGTACTATTGTTAACTATTAACGTTCTATGAATACCAAGAAGGACCTCTCAAGAACCCACTGGAACTTTGCAAGGATACTTTCAAATCATCACAGGCCAACGACACTAACGCGAAGTAAAACCTAATAAATGAAGAGCTTTTGACATATTTTCTGGTACGAAGCAGGATTAATAAGCATGTGCCTTTTTTTAATAAGCATCTAGAACGTCTCTATTTATGTCCTTATACCTTTACAGCTTTTTTTAAAACTTTCTTTACATTTATTCAATCTTAACTGATAGAGCAACCATGATTCTGTCAACAGATAGATGACGGTGGTTAATTTATAACTGAAGGTACTATTGTTAACTATTAACGTTCAATGAATACCAAGAAGGACCTCTCAAGAACCCACTGGAACTTTGCAAGGATACTTTCAAATCATCACAGGCCAACGACACTAACGCGAAGTAAAACCTAATAAATGAAGAGCTTTTGACATATTTTCTGGTACGAAGCAGGATTAATAAGCATGTGCCTTTTTTTAATAAGCATCTAGAACGTCTCTATTTATGTCCTTATACCTTTACAGCTTTTTTTAAAACTTTCTTTACATTTATTCAATCTTAACTGATAGAGCAACCATGATTCTGTCAACAGATAGATGACGGTGGTTAATTTATAACTGAAGGTACTATTGTTAACTATTAACGTTCAATGAATACCAAGAAGGACCTCTCAAGAACCCACTGGAACTTTGCAAGGATACTTTCAAATCATCACAGGCCAACGACACTAACGCGAAGTAAAACCTAATAAATGAAGAGCTTTTGACATATTTTCTGGTACGAAGCAGGATTAATAAGCATGTGCCTTTTTTTAATAAGCATCTAGAACGTCTCTATTTATGTCCTTATACCTTTACAGCTTTTTTTAAAACTTTCTTTACATTTATTCAATCTTAACTGATAGAGCAACCATGATTCTGTCAACGGATAGATGACGGTGGTTAATTTATAACTGAAGGTACTATTGTTAACTATTAACGTTCAATGAATACCAAGAAGGACCTCACAAGAATCCACTGGAACTTTGCAAGGATACTTTCAAATCATCACAGGCCAACGACACTAACGCGAAGTAAAACCTAATAAATGAAGAGCTTTTGACATATTTTCTGGTACGAAGCAGGATTAATAAGCATGTGCCTTTTTTTAATAAGCATCTAGAACGTCTCTATTTATGTCCTTATATCTTTACAGCTTTTTTTAAAACTTTCTTTACATTTATTCAATCTTAACTGATAGAGCAACCATGATTCTGTCAACAGATAGATGACGGTGGTTAATTTATAACTGAAGGTACTATTGTTAACTATTAACGTTCTATGAATACCAAGAAGGACCGCTTAAGAACCCACTGGAACTTTGCAAGGATACTTTCAAATCATCACAGGCCAACGACACTAACGCGAAGTAAAACCTAATAAATGAAGAGCTTTTGACATATTTTCTGGTACGAAGCAGGATTAATAAGCATGTGCCTTTTTTTAATAAGCATCTAGAACGTCTCTATTTATGTCCTTATATCTTTACAGCTTTTTTTAAAACTTTCTTTACATTTATTCAATCTTAACTGATAGAGCAACCATGATTCTGTCAACAGATAGATGACGGTGGTTAATTTATAACTGAAGGTACTATTGTTAACTATTAACGTTCTATGAATACCAAGAAGGACCTCTCAAGAACCCACTGGAACTTTGCAAGGATACTTTTAAATCATCACAGGCCAACGACACTAACGCGAAATAAAACCTAATAAATGAAGAGCTTTCGACATATTTTCTGGTACGAAGCAGGATTAATAAGCATGTGCCTTTTTTTAATAAGCATCTAGAACGTCTCTATTTATGTCCTTATACCTTTACAGCTTTTCCTTGATCCTTTTCTCCTTTTATTCAATCATAACTGACAGAACACCAGATATTTGACTCCAAATGTATTGGGTTCGTCTTAACTCAAAATGCGGTATTCAAAAAAGCTTAAACACTAAATAGCGCATTTCTGAGCTTTTTGAATTCTATAATGGCCTTTCCTGGTAACTGTTTTCAATATTTTTCATGATATTAAATTTTCAACCGAAGATTTTTTGAGATTATTAATAATTTTCAACACTTCTTAATGTGTAGTAAGCTCTATTTTTTCTTATACAACATCCATCTTCAATTGGAACTGGTGGGACCTGTTACATTCACAAAGTAAATAGTCAGTGGCTTTACATCTGTTAGTTCACTTAGATAATGATTTAGGGATTCGTTTTTGATTCTACTCTACTTCTATTCTTTTTGGGTGGGCATTTTTCTGAATTCCTGCTCTTCGGCCACGTTTTTTTTGTTATTCTTTTCTTTTGACTTCATAAGTTGTAATAAGATCCATAAACTTAAATTTTACTAGCGACTTTTGTTGAAGATATCCACCCCTTCTTCGATTCGAAGCTATTCGATTGTCCCTGACTAGAATTTACGTTAATGATTGTTTTAATTTTATTTTGTTTGTTTCTCTGGATAATTAACGTCTCGTATATATATTTGAATCTACATAATACCATAACGAGTTTCCTTTTGACTTCATATATATAAAATTCGCATGAAACCAGCAGGATAACTCGTAATCCTTTTAGTTTATTATCTTTTTGGTATCTCGTGACATGGGAATGTACTATGTGGTGTTAATGAGGCGTCAATGATGCCATATTATTACAATAATTGCTCTTCTAATCCTCATGATACGTCGAAACGAATAGTTAAAGCCGTTTTATAACGTCCACATTTATTAATTGTCGTTTTTAAAAACTTAAACAAAATTAAATTTTAAACTTAATTTTAAACTCACAAAAAGTATTCAAATATGCAATTGGGATCTAGTGGAATACAAATTTTTGTCACATAATTCTTCGTCTCTAAGTCATAGGTGTCTAAAATTGGAATATACGATGGCCGAAGGATTTCTGCAGTTTATTGCCTTTACACTTCGCAATTCACACTTGGCGGGAGCATCAATAATGTTTACATGGCTGTAGCACAACGCCGACTGTCGCCTACAGCGCATGTCCGCTTTCTTCTACACGCTTAGCCTTTGCACGAAGCGATCAGAAGTTTAAAAAATAAATGGCCGTCGTATTTTTAACGAACCATTCAACATATACCTAACAATGAAGTGCTTAGATCTATGAGAAAAGAAAGAGAGTTACTTACAAACAATATAGAGAAGAAAGACCGCTTATCTGGGTCAAATATACCATAGCAGCAAATATGATATACCGAAATTAATAATAGAAAAGAAAAAATCGAAGGAAAACGTGGACTTGGTTGCAGACAACATTCTTGGTTAAATTGGACTGGTATGAACACATCATTTTCAATTCGCACCAATCAGGATCGAAATAAGTATGCCGAAATTGTCGCCAACCTTCATTAAACGAAGATGGCACCTGAAGAAGAAGAAGAACAAGTAGATTTGGACACAAAGGCTTTCCAAATAGAATTACCACAAAGATCGATGTTCTTTGTGAAGCTAATTAAGCCCCTTAGCTTGTCATTATCAACGTCACTAAGGTTTGCCAATGTTTTTGAATTTAGCACTGATGATAAAGCCTTTCTTCATGCATTAGCTGGTGAATGGATCATCCCTGATGTCTAGAGTACGAAAATGACTTCTTGGATGATCATGTTTGGTTGAAAGGCCAGTTATGAGAATTTTGTGACTATTCAAACAGAACGGGAGTTTGGTAAGGAAGAAAGAAGGTCCAATCATCTTTGTAATAGATGTAATAGCAATATTTTTGGCTTCATTGGACATTTACGATTATTTTCGAGCTCACTGTATGTTTTTTCTTCTTTATTAGCTAGAAACAATAATAATAAGACATATTTATACTATTGCAGCTTGTAGTAAAAACTTTGATTAAATTTCTCTAGATTTGAACTTGATAAATATTAACGTGATTGTTTTTTAGTCTGAACGACTTCGTTCAATATCGAATATATCAAACGCGAGACGTTCCGTATAGTAATAAATTGAAATGAAACCTTGGTAAATATTTCCAAAACACTCTACTTCTTTACAATTTACAGATCATAATTTTGTTACCGCCAGCTTGTTATTTACTCTTCATTAATTTCACCTTTCGAAATTTCATTGCTGGTCAACGGAAAGAGCAAGCTAAAAATTTAGTTATGGCCAGAAAACCATTATCTATATCTCATCCGTTGTATCAAGATGTCAGCTAAAGAAAATACGATGCCAAGCGGCCTCGCATGTAGCCCAAAACTTTCGACAGAAAAAAGAAATTAAAAAACGGGAGTGTATATGAAACCAACAATCTGAAAGATAATAATAATCATTTTTATATTGTTCAATACTTCGGCCGATGCTCTATTTTATTAAAACGATTTCTTATGATGTTTGTCTTATATTATTTATGTATAGACTCATACCAAGATCTATTTTTTTATTAATTTTATTAATTCCAGCTCTGTATAAGATTTTTTACTTGTTAAAAAAGACAAAAGGATATTGTGGACTCGGCAGAAGGATATCGTGGAAAGAAAAAGGATAAAGATATGTGAAATTATGCAGAAAATATTTCTAAATAAGGAGTTTCCTGATAGAACCAATATTTGTGATTAAATTGGCAGGTTAGAAAAGAAAATAGACAAATAAATTGTTTATTTAAGACGTGTTAAAACAAATGCATAATACAGATAGGTCTAAATCCATCATCATCATATTCACTGCTGGACATAGACCTCCTTTAATCTTTGCTACTATGCGGAGTCCCTAGCAAATGTTATCCAACTGGGAACCATCTTCTTAATATTGTCAGAGCACCGTATAAAAGCATCTTTTCTTTGTCTTCATCATGGAACTCTATACATAGATTATTGATGATACGAGAAATCGATTTTATGCGGAAACATTTACTTCCGGAGATACCGGAAGTCGCCATTAACTCAGGAAATCTAACAGATATCGAAACATATATAACTTTGTTCGATAGATCTCATCAAGATTTATCTTTGAGTGAAAAGACATGCGCGGAAGAATTTCAGTGAAAAAAGTATGCAAATTTGGTAATTTTTGTAAGGTTAGGTTAGGTTAAGATGGATTAGGATAGGTTAGGTCTAACTGGAATAAAGTTAAACAAAAATAATTTTTTTCAATTAAATATTGTAATTGGATTTAAATCCATAACTTTTACGTTTGAAAATCTTTTTTGATTTCTTCTATTAATGGAATTAATGGGTCTATTTTTGGCTCTAATGCGGATTTCGTGTCCCAGATATTTGTAGGAGCTAAATACATCATCAAGTACAAAAAATATTAGTTTTAAAACAGACAAGTGACTTCTACGAGGATATGACATAATTTGTTGTTGTTGAGGAAAATAATTCTGTTCACTTCTTTGTTATTTGTACCTTTTCGATGGTTGACTAGTCACTAGTAAAAAAAAATTGAAAAAAGTCTCGCTCTGCGACCTGCAGCATCCGAAGGAGATGTATTATGTGGATGCGCGGCGGGGGGTAACCCATGAATAAATAAACGCGTGAATTTTACACAATTAACATGTAAAATAAACAAAAAACACTATTAATTTCCCGGCAAACAACCAATCAAGGTGGAATTCGACGGTGGGTTAACAGTGGCGCATCGACTATATACTTATATCAGGTACGACATTAAAAATAAAAATTTTTGACAGGTGGTACAATAAATTGACATATGACAGATTATTTAGGTTCCTAACATGTTTACAGTTTGTATCCCTTACATATTTTCTTCTTATTCATGTGATTCAGCCACATGTTGTTGATATAGTTGATAGTTTACCCAGATTTTCAACCAAAACAAAAACCCGGATACATCTGGGTAAAAAATTTGTCTAATATATGAAATTACCACCTACTTTAAAGATGAAAGTCTTATACCACTTCATCAAACGCATTTACGATAATATGAAAGGCATAATCTGAAAAACCAAGATTTACAACATCTCCCCCTCGTATAATTTACTAGTACACTTAAAAAATACGTAGAGTAAGGTTGTAAGGTAGAAATATCAGTTATGCAAACACTTTAATATTTCCATTTACTAAATATTATCTTCATCAATCAAGTTAAGATGAGTAATGAATCTACATAGTTTGAAAACGAACCTAGCCTCTAAAACAGCGGGTAGACTCCACACTCTATATAACATTATCACGATACACCTGTATACCAAATTAAGACACTAAATACAAGAAATATCCATCAGGAATTAACATCTTAATCGTTTGTTTATGTTTAACGCATTCATATAAAATATAAAATGCTCAAAGTCATTATAAATATAGTGGAAGGGTTTGTTCTAGTTCTTTTTCCGCTAGAAGGCGCCTTGGGGACGTTAAAAATTATGACAATTGTTTATTTTCAAATATACTTCATTGCTTGTCTTATTTTTATGTAAATGCGTTGTAGTTACTGTTCATAGCACTCAGTTAAACATATTCAAGTGAAACATTGCTGTTTATTCATGAAAATCTAAACGTAAATCATTTAAAGTTAGGTTAGGTTAGATTAGCAGTTCTGTGTTTATCTGTGTTTCATTCAACATAACCTATAAGTTGATATTCAGTGGTGTAAAATTAGGTTAATGTGATGACGTATCTTCCAGTTTACAGTTTCTTGCAGCAATACTTTCGTTGGAATCTATTTAAACCATTGTTTACTGATTTGGTTAGGTTAGATTTCTTGTCTGAGAAACACAAATTTGAATACTCCTATAGTATAGTTGAAAATTCTCCACAATACATAACCTTGAAGTATTTCTGTTTATTTAAGTTCGAATTTCTGGAACCGTTCGCGATATTCACTCTGGACACACCACAATTACACCAACACACTGTCTGACGCGCGTTTCGATAACTAAGTTATCGTTTTCAGAGACTGAAGGTAAACTGACAATTGACAGATAAACTGACAGATAACTTAGTTATCGAAGCGCGCGTCAGACAGTGTAATCGTGAGTGTTGGTGTAGTGATTGTGTAAACAGAGTTTTGAGTATATTTCTGTTTGCCAATAAGTGTCCAACTTCAATTCAGTATATAAATCTACCTACGTCTTTGTGCAAATGCCATGCTAGCATGAAGAGTGTTTAGAAAATAAAGTTTTTCTCATTTTTTTTAGCACGTTGATGATTATATACGAAATATATCATTATATTTGAAGCAAAATTATAATTTGATTTATTCTTCTTAAATCTAGCCACCTCGGTGCATCGTTATGGTTTTACTTGGAATTAGCTCTGACGATCTCGGAAAAAAAATGAAAATAAGACAATTACCTTGATATTCAACGTTATTTTAAATTACGTTATTTCACCTCATAATTATATTATTAAAAAAAAACAGATCTTTACATTAGTATTTTGGGCTTTTAGAAATTGACTGCGAAAAAGGCCAAGACTGTCATGGCGTCTTGAGTGACGTCACACCTCGCGAAACAGCCGTGTTGGTTTATGACAGTCAGTTTTGTGTTTTATGAATTCCTCGTATTATAAATACTATATAGAGTACCGCAAGGTAAAAGTACAACGAAAAAAAAAACGCTAAGCAAATTATTTATATATTTTCCAAACAATAAGCAAATACGAAGAAAGTGGTAAAAGATGACAAGGAAGAAATATGTTCTTATTTTATTAACTGACTCTACAATTTATTTCTATTAAGATCATTTTGATGTGAATATTAAATGAAATGAATTCTTCAAAATCTACCATAATATACCACACATAACCTTTAAAATGTTATGACTTGATTATATCAAACTTTGTATTCGATAACCTCAAAATTAGTTAAGTATCTACATTCTACAGTAGGTAAATGCGACTCTTTGACTGGTAACTGCCAATTGAATAAGAT
The DNA here is from genome assembly GCF_026250575.1 of Diorhabda carinulata. Classification (NCBI taxonomy): domain Eukaryota; kingdom Metazoa; phylum Arthropoda; class Insecta; order Coleoptera; family Chrysomelidae; genus Diorhabda; species Diorhabda carinulata. Next base: position 3,646,219 of record NC_079469.1, read on the forward strand.
TTGTATGACTACTACATATTTTCGAGATGAAAAACTAAGTAAAAAATAAATTTCTATTTTGATATTCATGATGTAGATCTATTGATTAATAAATAAGCAAACTGTCAATGTCAATATCATATTTTCACGTCAAAATGTAGTTGAAACGTCAAAATTTTCATCTATCCTTCAAACATTATAAAAATAACTAATTTCTTCTTTTCCTATATTGGTACAACCATTTTTGACAATCGTGTGAAGCCATTTGTAATTAGAGTGTGTTTCTCAACTGTTTGTATCAAATGGGAAAAGTATCTGACGTTATTGAAGAATTTTGGAAAGTATATTTTATTAAAAACGCAAGTATTTTAGTGAAGACGTTGACGAATTTCTTTATGCGACACACCTATCCACCTCTATTAACGACGATAACGTCAAAAACATTAAAATGTTCAGCAGTAATCGTCGTATCAGCATCCCAACATATTCGAGTCGAATCAACCTATGTTGGTTAATATTTTGGAGCGTGTTAACGTTAAGGCCGGTATACACGGCAACGATGAAACTGCGCAAAGTGCGTCCGATTATCTACGATAAAAGAAAAGAAAATCAGGTAATGTGTGGTGGAAGGATTGGCTTCTTAAAAGAAAGTCATATTATATATACCGCGATGAGATAAGTCCTCATGAAAGATTGTCTGTAGGTTTTTAGCTCCAGGTTAAGGTACAGGATGATCTTTATTTTCCTTATTCCGCAAGCAAACTTCATTTTCATACCACTGAATAAATTCTTCCAATAACTCACCCTACAATCTTCTAGCAACATGTTTTAACGTGCACGGACGCAGAAAATCCGGTTTTTGTACATACGCTCGATAAAACTGCGTAAATGAACTGTGTAGTTCGTTTGCGCAGTTTTATCGTTGCCGTGTAGACCGGCCATTAGACTCCTACCAAGATATTTGAATCTTTTACAAAATTCTTCGTTGTTTGAACGGTGCTTCGGTCCTTTAGATCCGTTAGTATGTTTATTTATATATTTAGTATCTGTAACTAACCACAATCTCCCATACTATAAACTCAGACAAATGAAATATAAATACGAGTAAATTGGCCCATTAGCGATGTTATTTATTATAGTGTTTGACTCGTAGAAGGCATTTAATTTTTAGAAGCGAAGAAAAGTTAATATTTAGTACGTCTTGTGCTTAATTCATTGTTGTTGAAACATAAATCATAAAAATTAATTTTCTTAATTAAAAATTCATTACACGCATGAGAAAAAAATACCGGACAGTTTCGGCTGCGTTAAAATTTCAAATAATCTCCTAATAAATGTCAATTTATTCCGAATAATACACATGTTATTAAAATGACAGTTTTTCGAAATTTATTTGTCGTTTATTTCGTTACGAAAAAAAAAATGGTGAGTCACTAGTATATGCGTATGAACAATTTGCATATAAATATTTATCGACAAATCGTAATTTCTGTTTGACGTTCATATTCATATTCAAATCATTCACCGGATATTAATTCCAACATTACAAGGAACTATAAAACGCTTAATCCCAATTGAAATGCACGGTAAGCACTTACGATACCAGCTACTTCGATGTTTAAACATTCAAATATTCTCAGCTTATAAGAAAACAAAGATTTTTTTATTGATATTAATTCCTAACCTAGCAAAAACTTCCAAATTAATGGGAAGTAAATGAAAAAGTTAATTATTTATTACTATATAAAACGTTTTTTTATTCGAAGTGAATGGGAAAGCTTCACCTGCCAACCAGTTCTAGCAGGAGTTAGCGTGTAGGTATGCATGTAGAAAATCATATATTCTGCGACCCAAAAGATCTGTGGTGTCCCTTTTTCTTGCTGCGATACTCTGGAGCTCAGAGTTTACAGCTGATCCGTTAATCCCACTCCTTTAAAAAAGTCCTAAATGAGGAATGGCTCTAACTAACAAAAATCTTCTTCTCCAATTTGGTGTAGCGCCCTGGAGCTCCATAGTGTTGTACACTTCGATAGAATGTGTGGATAGAAGTTTCGTCCTCTGTGCTACAAAATCTGCACGCCGCATTATCTGCTTATTCCAGCGTCTTAAGGTGTCTATTGAGACGATAGTTCCTCTCTAGATTGAGCTGAATAAATTTCTGCTTGGTAATTCTTAATGTGTTGCCCAGGCTTCTAGGCTTGTACGCTTCTACTCCAGTTCTATCTGCTGCTTTAGATCCGCCCGTGTACCATTTAATTGATCCCACTCACTTCTACAGCTTAGTATTGAGGTAAACTCTTTCCCAAAACTAAACTTTCCCGTTACATTATCCTGAATCAAGTCCCAGGTTTGTTTATTATTTAGAAACGGTGTTTCTTTGGTGATTTCGTCTCTGAATATTGATGTGATGTTTTTTTGCCACGCTTTCCAGCACCACTAGTGTGCAACTAGCAGCTGCGGGCCTGCGGAAACCGCCGTCAAGCAGAGAGAGGCATTAGCTAATTTGCTTTTTCTTCTTAATTCCTTCCCCGTGTCCCTCAATCGTGACTGGTTGATTCGAGCTTTAGGATAACAAGTTTTACTTCGTCATCGTCGACGCTTTGTGTGTCAGTTGTGATACATTCTACATCGCAGGTCCCGAAGGACTTTTGTGGTGAAGCTTGTCGTTGTTTTCCATTTATCTTCAGGGCTAAGGATTGTCTTGACCAAGGTCTCAGCTGTGATATTTTGATCCAGCGTGGTCTCCAGCTCATGTCTCAAATCTTGGACAATGAAAAAAAGACATGTTCCATATCTTTGTGTTGGGAAAGATAATTTGAACAGTGTAATAGATCATTCGTTTATCATTCTAAGCTTATATTTTAGTGAGAATAACATAAAATAAATCGATTTTCATAAACTATACTTACTTGAACCTTTTTATCTTTTCAGGCGTAAAGTTTGGTTGCTTGTATTCCAAACACTGATTCCTTAAATCAATAAGGACTGTATTTGACTGATATTTTAGATTATTAGAAGTATAAAGGGTTGTAATATTCGGCTGGTTCGTCTTTACAATTACCCTGATCGTAAGGGAATTTTGTATTTGTTGGAACTGAAGTATTACTTGGAATCGTTTTCTCATAGCTGTTTCTAGTCTTTTGGTTTATCTACAGCCATCTTATTCATTGTTTTCCTCAATAGTTTTTCTTCGCTCCAGCTCCTTAACGGTCTTACTTCCTTCATTTATCTTCTGTATCATGATATGGTCAAATCATTTTATATCCCCTTTCTCAATTATATTTTTCTGTTGTTTCTAAGTTCAAATTTTTTCGTTATACCTTTTTTTGTTGTATCTTGAATCTATTCTCTTCAAAAATCTCATTTATTAACACAGTATTTGGTTTTTTTATATCTTCGTAAGTATCCATGTTCCCATGCCAAGATATATTCCTAGTTTTATTAGTTTTGGTTTGAAACTTTGTTTTAATTGCGTTCCTTCAACCACCTCGTTTATCTCTTATTCCTGTCTTCTATCTTGAGTTAGTGTGAGTAGTATTCTTCAGGATTCATAGGTTTAGAAGAATCAGCAGGAATGAAATAACCAATGACCTGGTTTAGAAGCTACTCGTCCGCTAACAGGACTCGAATCTTACTTGAGGATTTAGAATCATCTTAAGCAGAGGACAAAGGAAGAAAAGAAGCATGGCTTTCGAAACGTTAAAATCTTCATAAATTGGGATCGATCTTTCTGAATAAGCTGTTAAGTAGGAAGAAGGCAACGATTCCAGTTTCCAATTCTGAAAATGGATTATGAAATACGATAAACAAGTACTTCAAATTTTTTAGTAACAACTATAATCTGTTATGTGTTTATATTCATCGTTGTCTGTAGTATTAATAACAATTTAGATGTATGGGAGACATTTTCCGAGAACTGTTCACATCGTACCGAAACTAAATAATAGTCCAAACATAAAACACTCGTTAAAGTTAACTGCCTATTTAAACCTTAACTGAAATTAATATCTATAGAAATATACAGGTAAGATAATTTGTAACGAAACGTCAGGACCCCCACGGACGAAGTTGAAAGCCCGAATTGTCATATGTCAAGTTCCATCTCACCCATTTTCTTAGAATACATTCAATAGGTATCGATATCCAATAGAACTATTCTAGTATAATGAGCTTGTAGTAACATAAATAAAGAAATCAGGCGGCTGAGTTCACACCAAATTCGAAAATAAGTAACTACAGCGCCAGCTGACTTCATCACTTTTGTTGTTGTAGAAATGGGTTTTATGCTTTTTTATATACAATGGTTCATATAAGTGTGGCTATTTTCTAGAGTACCTTCGGCACAATAACACAATGTAGCTACCTATTCAGCCGATACAATTTTATGAATGTTATTGATTAGATTTTAAGGACTTTTTTTTGAAATATAACAATTTGGGAGAAGCTTAATTAATACATCACGATTAAACCTTTTTTTTATTTAGAAAACCTTCCTATCATCGTGATCTAATCATTATCACGATCAATGAACAATTTCTATTCTAAATTACTATAAGTGTCTTTATACTAACTTAGTAGACGCTCCATCAATTATTATAACTAAAATTTTTATTATCTACATCAACACTAATATGTAAAATTCGGTTCTTGCTCTGCTATTCCACTATGCACTTGGATAACTAACTCAAAAGGCTTCGTCCTCTTCAGACTTCTCTCTAGGTTCATGTTGTCGAGGAGTTGGACTGCCTCGATGTTCACATGTTTCAAGAGGCATTGTTTATGTCTATTTGCGAATTTAGTGGATACCTGCCTTGTCGTGTCTATCTCCAGCTCATTTATTTTGATCATTGGATTATTCGAGTGTTGTTTTCTTTGGCACATCCCAATAGTTGAATCCCGTTGGTTCATACCGGTTTCAGAATAGCTGTGAGGTCCAAAAACATGGTGATAGTATGGTTTTCTAATTAAGGGATGTCCCTGGTGTATAAGAGGTAAAGGACCGGTCCAAGAACGCTACCTTGTGGTACACCCGCGTTGATATCCTTCAAGTCTGAGTAAGCATCTTCTTGAAGGCTCGTACTTGACATAGGAGCTACATAACTTTGTCAAATACCTAAGCCAGTCATTTTTTTATCTAGTGATATTTCTATGACATCGGTTATCCTGTGTACTAGGTCTATGGTGGAGTGGTTGGTGGTAGAGGTATTAGTTTTCTTTCTTCGAGTATAGGACTTTTTAGTAGTATTTTCTCGAATAGCTTTGATATCATTACGATTAAAAATAATGAATTATTTTGTAAACTGATATAAATATTGATAAACGTTTCTCAAACCAAAAAATTGGTAATTAAAGGTCAGTTGGTCTTATTGGTCAGCGTTAGAAAGTTTTTGAAGTTTTTTAAGGTCATTGACTGTTATTTTGACCGGAAACTACAACTTCGACTATGGAAAAGCTTGATAAGTTCTCGGTAACGTTTTGAGTGAAGAAAATGGAAAAACATACATAAATGACTATGTATTCAAAAAGTGTACAATGAAAGAATTTACAGAGGGTAATAGAATATTGAAGAATGTACAAGTACGAGTATGGTCCCAGAAATACCCAGCCTGACCTAGAGATGGCGGTAGGTGCTTGAAAAATACCACTGTATTAGAAAGTACACAATCTAAACAGTATATGTTACAAATTTGTAGACGCCATGCTGTTTAGTACGAGTTTGATAAGCCCAGAATACATTTGAATGGTCAAAAAATCACATTCGCTCCAAAATGTTTCCTCAAATTTATATTCCATAGAGGAAATCTATCCAAACTGTACTCCGTAAGAGGTTTTGGGTTTCTTCTCGAAAATCAGCTCGCTGTACATTACCCAGGACGACTTCTCCATGGTAAGTATCTTACTATGGAGAGGTCGTCCATCCTCCAATGTTTTTAATGCTTCCAAAAGTTATAAATAAACATATTAGGTTACGTTTCTTCGAGGAAGAGTAGATTTACCATTCAATTTGTTCAAAAAAACAAATTTTTTGCTTCTGAAGAGGTGTTGGATTTCTTCTCGAAATTCAGCTCGCTATACATTACCCAGGACGACTTCTCCATGGAGAGGTCGTCCATCCTCCAATGTTTTTAATGCTTCCAAAAGTTGTAAATAAACATATTAGGTTACGTTTCTTCGAGGAAGAGTAGATTTACCATTCAATTTGTTCAAAAAACTAATTTCTTGCTCCTAAAGAGGTGTTGGGTTTCTTCTCGAAAATCAGCTCGCTATACATAACCCAGGACGACTTCTCCATGGTAAGTATCTTACTATGGAGAGGTCGTCCATCCTCCAATGTTTTTAATGCTTCTAAAAGTTATAAATAAACATATTAGGTTACGTTTCTTCGAGGAAGAGTAGATTTACCATTCAATTTGTTCAAAAAACTAATTTCTTGCTCCTAAAGAGGTGTTGGGTTTCTTCTCGAAAATCAGCTCGCTATACATTACCCAGGACGACTTCTCCATGGTAAGTATCTTACTATGGAGAGGTCGTCCATCCTCCAATGTTTTTAATGCTTCCAAAAGTTATAAATAAACATATTAGGTTACGTTTCTTCGAGGAAGAGTAGATTTACCATTCAATTTGTTCAAAAAACTAATTTCTTGCTCCTAAAGAGGTGTTGGGTTCCTTCTCGAAAATCAGCTCGCTATACATTACCCAGGACGACTTCTCCATGGTAAGTATCTTACTATGGAGAGGTCGTCCATCCTCCAATGTTTTTAATGCTTCCAAAAGTTGTAAATAAACATATTAGGTTACGTTTCTTCGAGGAAGAGTAGATTTATCATTCAATTTGTTCAAAAAACTAATTTCTTGCTCCTAAAGAGGTGTTGGGTTTCTTCTCGAAAATCAGCTCGCTATACATTACCCAGGACGACTTCTCCATGGTAAGTATCTTACTATGGAGAGGTCGTCCATCCTCCAATGTTTTTAATGCTTCTAAAAGTTATAAATAAACATATTAGGTTACGTTTCTTCGAGGAAGAGTAGATTTACCATTCAATTTGTTCAAAAAACTAATTTCTTGCTCCTAAAGAGGTGTTGGGTTTCTTCTCGAAAATCAGCTCGCTATACATTACCCAGGACGACTTCTCAATGGTAAGTATCTTACTATGGAGAGGTCGTCCATCCTCCAATGTTTTTAATGCTTCTAAAAGTTATAAATAAACATATTAGGTTACGTTTCTTCGAGGAAGACTAGATTTACCATTCAATTTGTTCTAAAAAACAAATTTTTTACTACCATCGACCTATTTTATATTCGATCCCTGTCTCTGCTTTGATTTTATAATATATATTCGTACTACGTTTTTCTCTCATGAGTTATTCATATCCTTAAGGCATCTTCACTGTAATTTGTAACGTTTTGTGGTTAACGATACACTCATTTTTATTATTTTGTTGATAATGACCTTTGAAATGTGTGTTGGAAGGAGAAAGTCTAGACAAACGTGCTATACGACGTCCACACTTCCTACTGTAGGAGATTCTAAGAAATGTCACACCCACTAATAATCATTCCTACATATTTAAAGGACATACTTTCAAATAGTACGTTGAAAAAACGCCTTGTTCATTAAATCATTTGATAAAGAGGAGGTACTACATACAACACCTGCCACATTTATATTTGGAATGCGTTGAAACTAGATTTCTGATCATTCATAAGAATTTTTTCATAAGTCTCAACTGTTTTCTGTATTACTTAAATTATATAGTAAATATTTATGTCGATTTTGAGACACGGGAAATTTGATTGAATGTTATTTATTATATTAATGTTTAACGCACGTACGATTAGTTAGCCACGTATCACCTTAATGGACATAACAATTGATGGATTTTATGTGCAGGATTGTTGTAATATAATTACGGAATAAACATAATGAAAAGTAACTTCATTTAAATGTCTGTCACTAATCGAACTGTCTCGTAATTTCACACACCACACACTTTTGAAAGTTGGTACTTCATAAACGTCAAATGGATTTGACAATGGCAGCGCCATCTGTGTGTATAAGTCACACGACTTATTGAGTGATGTAATATGTAATAAATATTTTAGAATAATACAGAAAAACAACATATTTATAATTTATATTAACTCCGCCACTGATCCCATCCAAATCATCAGTTCTCTCAACAACACGTAAGATTAAAACCAAACTACAAATTACGTGGTATCTCGTTAAAAAGAATAGGCCCAAATTATGGGGCATCTGCTAAAAGAACCATAAGAAGCTTAACTTTAGGTAATAAAATCGTTGCTAGCTGCTTGTTATAACAGGTTTTATGGTAATTAATTTGTGGTTTGGTCTTTTTGTGGACCGATTAGTGAACATACAGAACCTGATAATGATATTAGTTAAGGTGGTTATGATGAATACCAACAGTATCCGAATTTAAACACTGACACTGTGAAAAACGTTATTTTTTTACCACCGATGCCGATATTTATTTATATTATATTAAAACTGAATTATCGTCATCTCGCAGACGAGGTTTTATTAATTGAAAATAAATTGATGTCGGTTAATGTCGGCGGAAATGAATTCTTTTGAATAGTAATTGAAATGTTTGCTTTTTGCTTTTTCACATTGGCAGCATTGCCCTACTAGGGGTTATAAGTAAAGACCAAAACCAAGACCAATTCAGTCTTCCATATGTGGTTCTGGTCTGGCATCCAGTTTTAGCTTTGTTCTTGGTCTTGTACCAAAACTCTTGCACTTTTTTAGTGTATTTCCAGGTTTAAGGAGCAAGGAATCGAGGATTGTTGGTACAAATTCTTCTTCTTCCTCTACAATCCACATATATTTGCGATCATTTCTGATAATATGGAGCATTTTGTGAATCTTATTAACAAAGTTAGAATTCTTAAACAAGTTTTTGATTATCATGAATGAGCTCCTTGTTTTTTCTATCCGTCACTTGATCTCTATGTCTGATGACATACAAAAGTTCCCAGATAGTTAAACTTTGTTAGACACTCAATCTCTTCGTTGGTTCTATATTCTGGAACTCATTCAATTTGCGGGTGAGTGATTACGAGGAATTTTGCCTTTTTATGATGGTATTGATTCCCATTAGCCGGCTGTGAATTCCAGTTATGTCCAAGAGCCTTTGGAGGTCATTATATTATTTGCCATCAGGACTGTGTCATCGGAATTAGTTTAAATATTACGAATTCTAAAAAATAAAACGTTCAAAAATGTTGCAAATGCAAAAAAAATGTTTTATTTGGGATAATTCTAAATTTTGTCCCTAAAATTAAAAGCTCTATTTGAAATCATGCTTTTTCTGCATGACCAAGACCATTACTAAAGTTTTTACTACACTATCCTGTGAATCGTCGTGAAGGAAACTGGAAGATGTTCAAACTGTTTCCAAACAAACATCTCGAAGTTTCTGCCCTTTTTTTGTCAACTCATAGGCTGTGAAGTAACTACGGAATACGGAAAATACTTCTCTACATAATCACCTTGACGATTAAGGCGTTTGTTATATCTGTTAAGAAGCTTCACAATAACCTCCTTGGAGTAAAAAATGTCTCATCACATGTCACAATTGATTTCAGAAAATCTCCTCCATTAGAATTCTAATGATCAAAATACTCCAAAGCTGCACCGTTTCAGCGAGTTCTGTGGTTGTCAGTCAACATCTTTGGGACCCAGCGAATGTTAATTTTTCTGTAGCGAAACTGTTCAGTAACGATATAGTAAATAATATGTAATTACCTAACCATTTGGTCAACTAGCTGAACAATGTCTTCTGCAATCTGATAGAACGTTCGAACTCAGCCATCTACTAAACATACAATTCCCCTGCTCTATATCCTGGCTTTCATACTGTGCGATTGGAAGCTGAGAAAAAAACGAAATTCGTACCAAGAGACTTCAACAAACTGTCAGTTCTATTGAGGGTATTCTCCTTGCAAGCAAATCTGTTTTGCATGATTATTTATGTATTGATAAACTCGAGAAGGTTTCTGTGCGATTGGAGGCTGAGAAAAAAACGAAATTCGTACCAAGAGATTTCAACAAACTGTCAGTTCTATTGAGGGTATTCTCCTTGCAAGCAAATCTGTTTTGCATGATTATTTATGTATTGATAAACTCGAGAAGGTTTCTGTGCGATTGGAGGCTGAGAAAAAAACGAAATTCGTACCAAGAGATTTCAACAAACTGTCAGTTCCATTGGAGGTATCGAATCTGTTTTACATCATTATGTAGGTACTAATAAACTCGAGAAGGTTTCCGATTGTAATAGACAAAAAGCATGTGGAAGAGTTTGAACCAATAGCCAAAGGAACAGAAAGTTGGTAAGCATGAGGTAAGAATTTATCTAAATAATAGTAATATGTGGGTGATTCCGTTCTAACTGTGATTTTTTGTATTCAAAATTTCAAGATTTTAAAATTTAACTTTTCTAACTTTTTTATGCATATTATTCATCTATTTTACTGTAAAAATAAAACTCTAAGAGGAATTTACTACAACTTCAAAGTATCACGAGCAAGACACAAATGTCGGATTTTGAGTTCCACGGTACTGACTCATTTATCCACGGTACTGACATGGTAACTTAAGATATTAAACAACAAGTGCATCAATTTTCCTCAGTTTGATCATTAGAATTTATAAGGTAATTAGTTTAAATCATTTGCTACGACAAAAAAAATTAATAATTTATCGGTAAATTCTAGGAATGGACATGACACGGTACTGACATTCAAGTGATGTAGTATAAGTTTTCTTTAAGTGGCAAGTTATATTGTATAAAAATAATGTTTAAATATCTTAAGAATTATTCAATTAACACAAAATTTTTATTAATTGATTATTAATTAATGACTAGTACAAAAAAACAATACAGGACATTGAATATCACAGTTAGAACGGAATCACCCATGTATTTATATGGGTAATTTGTCTGATGTAAATAATTATTTTAAGCACCATTCATGGTTATAACCTTTCCGAGATGTTAATTAGTAATAATCAGGGTTCCCCATTAAATATGTTTGCGTACGTCTCTGGAACCGCCCATAGACAAAGATGCATCATTTGAGTGGATTAAGTTGTCCTTTTTCGTATTTAATGCCGTATTTAGAAACGTGATTTATTACAAGAGTTTAGTATTTCTTTTGTAATTTTGAATAGTTATAATAAATTGATTATGGGTAGGAGTAATCTCCATAGATTCCCTCACATTTGACTTATTAAAAACATACGTCGAGGTATTTAATTTTAATTATATACTGTCGTTAAATTACTGTAATAAAATATATATATTATCATACCGAAACATAAAATTTATTGTGAGAATAACTATTTTTGATAGTTTGGAGAAGAAAATAAATGTCATAGATATGGGATATGTAAGGGATCTATTAATATTGATTTATAGTAAGCGTTTGACTATGGCAAATAGATATTTATATCATCTCAGCAACGAAAATTCAATGTTCAATTCTATTCTATTTATATATAAAATGTATTGCATTTAAGATGAATATCAACTGTCTCACAACTAGTTATCTGTCTTTTTTGTAATCATTTGCTTTTGTTCAGATCCTTTTATAAAATACTTTAATCTGTATAAAGTTTTTTATTCATATTTCGGAGAAGTTTTGCTCTCCATGAGTGGTGTTTGATATTTTTCTGTTATCAAATCAAAATTCCCGACAACAAATAAACGCTATAACTAATATTCCAAAGTTGAAAAATAATTTAACTTTCTTATTTGTTTTTATTTAATTTATATCGTTAATGTGAATAGTATAAACATATTGTAATGTTTTTCGTATTTATTTACTATTCTTGGTGTGAATTAATAAACACTGTCTCTTAATTTCTCAATTTATACACTATACAATACACTTAACTTATAATAATTTACTTAAAAATATCATTCAAATAATTTCTTCGACCACTTTTATTAATTCGTCTATTTAAAACTAACTAAATGCGTTCACACAAACCATTTATATACTTAAATAAAATTCTATGACGTTGTAGACCAAAAAGAAACAAAACAAATAAATAAATAGAAATTATTTAAAAGAAATACTGTAAATAAACTCCCTTCTATAATAAAAAGTTCTTAAAGGCGCGTTCACCATATAAAAAAACAGAGGAAAAGCGCCGCGCAAATTCATCGAACTTTATGGTATCTGGACAGGGTCGGTTTAAGGACCCATTTAGCGAATTTGTTCATAATAATATTTAATAAAACTCTTTTGATAAAAATATTGATATACTGGATGGAAAAGTTCAAAATTAATATCAGTCTATTACTGGAGAACTGATTTTTTGCGGGGTGAACTAACTAAATTGAAATTACACTTTACGAACTGATTTATATTAAGAGCGTTAGTAAATTAACACTCATGTAATGCAGATAGCAAAAAACTCGACTAAGGCAGTGAAATTGCAGCAGAAACTCTTGCTTTAGACTTCATTTGATTCGTAATCGGAGCTGTCTTCCAAATTCTGTTATCGAGTAAATCGGTCTTCAGTCTCATTTGCACAATTTTCCAGTACACACAGTATCCATCTTTACATTTTCTTTTTGGTTCATTTTAGCAATTTGTAATAGTTCAGATCTTGAGAGGTTTTCATTAAACTTAACATTTCTGGTTTCTAATCAAACGATTCTATATTTTTTTGACGAATGAATTCGCTTTGTAAATATTTTGTGGTGGTAATCTGAAGACGATGGTTTAGAGGAAAACACTAAACTGTCATTTTATTATTCTTTTTTTAACGTAATTCGTTATAATTGTTATAAAGTCACACAAAGATACTTGGACTAGGGATCCACGGGAGATTCGATAAAAAATGGGATTCCACAATCGATGAAAATTTATATGATTTCGATAATGTAGAACTAAAATATTAGCTTGACTTTTCCTATCAATACAGGAAGATAATATTTTGAGAAACTCGGCGACTGTTACTTCTTAAAACTTGCTTATTCCATATTCAGTACAACGGTTATCGAACGGGGCTTGTTTGTCAACATTTTATATACTTTTTCCTTCAGTTTAAGAGTTTCTGGAAAGTGAAGATTCTGATTTAAAAGAAAACCAAAGCAGATGACAGATTTGTTCGGAAAATTTTATGACTTCAACTTACAATTATAGGACAACCTCAGTTTAATAAAAACAAAAGAGTGTAATTTTCTTTCTTTCTCGGTAAATTGAAATTTATGAAGGAACATATTGGTCAGTGCGAATTTACAGTTTCCAAATTTGTCGCAGATAAAATGCCTCGATGAAAATATTCAAACTTACGTTCAACATTTAATTGACCTGCATGATAATTTCAAAATCAGATTTGAAGATATTCTATCGATGGAAATACCATCCTGAATCATAAATCCATTTGATCATACTTAAGTGGAGCTTGGCACTAATGAGTGACTCAATCCGACTATTGATAATTTGCTGTCATCCCTTGATTATATTATTTTTTGTACTTACAATTGTAGAAGTGGTATTACGTTATGTAATAATTAATATATTTGATTAAATAGCTACCACACATATTTCACATTTCGTTCCAATATTCCGACTGGGAATTTTCTAAAGCAAATTTGAGAGAATCGATTGATTTATATACTGTGAGTTATTGTAGATTTCAACAAAGTAAAGTTGAAAGAAATCATTTTGTCGATCAATTCCAACGTTTTTTTTTTTCGAAAACTGTTAATTCGTCGTTGAAACTCAGCCACAACAAGTTTCCGTACTTGGTAACCAATGTTTTACACTGCAGAAGTCTAACAATCTTTTGTATGTAAGCATTTTTATATTTTAATTCGAATTTGGCGCTCTAGAAAGGGAATTTTGAGAGGTTAGGTTAGTAACACTGATCGAGACTTGGATCAGACAGATGTGAACACAATAAAAATGAAGATCATTTTGAAAAAGTTTTTTTTGAGTTTATTCTGGCCATCCAAGAAAGAAGTTTACATGTAGAACCAGGGAGTATCAGAAAGTTACTGACGATTACTAAAAACTTTCCTTTTTCAAGGACCTCGGCAATACAGTACAATAGGATGCTTTAGCAAAAAAAATGTTATTACATACCTGAATAAAAGATTAAAGTTTTGAAAATATGTTGATAGATGTCATAACTTGATTTTCTATGAAAAAAAATTACATAGCTTAAATATTTATAATCCAATGAAAATAAAATTATCATCAAAATGGTGGAGTATTCGATCAGGATGAAGATTATTATCGACATAGAAAACTCGATTCTATTCTATATGATGAATTTATATTCGATTTATTTCAATTAACGAAACTATAGAGACTAAAATGCGACAAACTGTATAGAAATTCCAGCTGAAAAACCAATCTTATAGAATTTATTTCGTATAAATTCAAAAGGTGGATTTTCAAGTGGTAGTTTAACCATTGAAATCGGCTTGAGAAAGTTAAAATGTTCAACAATAGGTCACTTGATGTGGATTAAATAAACATTTAGAGTATTCTGATAAACCCAAAAAGAGTACTTGACTTCAAATACGCTGATCTGTACCGAAACCCTATTTCTATTGTGCTACGGGGTAGAATATAATTGAATCTTTCGCTAGGATGGTCATTTGATGGGATTTTGATAAAAACAGTAGCGGGGTGTTGAAAGCAACTCAAATTTGTTGATTTTATAATAATATAAGTTTGAATTTTATCCATAAATAATAAATGTACATAAAAATCTAACTAATGGTAATGAAAACGATCGAATTTGTTCAATTTTAGACTATTTGATCTAAAAAATAAAATTGACAAATCTGTATAGTCGTACACCACTGGTACCCAGGTGCCAGAAATCGATTTAATTTATTTTTTGACGCTTCCAGACCACCCACGTGAAATGCTTGTTTTGCGGATGATCCTGTAGGAATTTCTAGTACCTCTTCAATGTCATTTCACAGCTGATTAACCTCGTTTCCAAAAGTGCTTATAGATACTCTATTTGCTATATGCTCAAAAGAATGTTACAAGATAAGGCGGAATTTTTTTTCACAATTTTTTCACACAAAATGGTCGGTTTAATGTTTAATAATGAAGTAGATACGAAAAATAAAAATAATGGTATAAGTTTTAGTCTCAAAGATTATTTAGTATCTTTTCAGTTATAAGGTGATTTTTAATTCAAAGTTCATTTAAAAGTATTTGAGACATAATTGCCTTCATCATCATCGGCCACCCTTTTACAATCGAGTGGTATCTGCCATGTGGAAATTAATCTTGAACTTCTGTAGTTTGTAATGCGTTGATAGCTGATTCCACAGATCTACACTTCTCCTAAAGAAATGAGTCCCGATAAATTGAAGTCTGCAGGTGAACTCGATGCTCATGAACCACGTCTGCCTGTTGAGTACGTCTTGCAAAAACTGCTCTAGGCGATATTATGTTCAATAGCTCGGAAGAGCATCTCCCATAGTAGTTTCGATAGAGATCTTTCTCCTATGCTCTAAACTGTTCAAGTTTCTGGTCAACTCTGGATAGCTTATAAGTCGAGCATCTTCTGGGCTCCGAATATTGCAACAATATTCTAAATATGAACGAGTCTGAGCCTTGTAGAGCATTACATGCTGTTGCGGTGTATATAGTTTTGTGGTCTCCAAGTTTATGTAAATCTGCTTTGGCTAAATCGACAACGTGACTATGTCAAGACATATTGCTTCCAACCTCGACACCCAACAGGTGAATTTGCGGTGATGGTGATACTTTATGTCCAAACAGGAGCAAATCCTGAGCTGCAGTGCCAGTTTTTTTGGTAACATACCACCCTAGGTCTTTGCTGCATTAAACGCAATCAAATCGCTTCCAACTCATTCTAGAATGTTTACAAGATCGGTATTGATGATGTCCATCGATAGAGACCTGGATAGATCGGGCTTTGAGAAAGCTACCAAGTCAGTTGATAAGTCAGGAAGACAAACCGTACGATCAAAATTTATATAGAAGGTTAACGTGCCGAAGCCTCTTTCAAGAATAGAAAGTAAGTAGTTCATTTCTCTCCGATCCTTAACGTTGTAAGGACCTCCGAAACTCTAAACGAAATAAAATTTTCACCTTATGCATAATTCCAACAATAATTTATCATAAGGATACTATGCAGTTTGAAATATTTACAAAATACAAGGTGGCGCGAAAAGAACGCTTGAAATTCAAACTAGTATAATTTGTTTAATTTTGATTACATACAAAATGGATTCACATGAATACAATGTTTGGATTATCCAATTTACGACTTTGTTCATTGGAGCCTAGTGGAGCGGCGAAGACTTTGAATAACCGACGCCCTAAATCTCTCAACATTTGGTGGAGTTCGTACCTTGGGGGACGACCAGACGACTTCTGCTTCATAACTGTTACAGATTTCGTGGAATATTGAACTCTGGGTGGAAAAGCCTTTCAACAGTTGTAGCGAACAGTAACGAAAACGCGATGCGCCGCGCTCCCCATTGCTACTAAAATTGGACGCCCTAACCAGAAAAAACAAAGTCCCCGTAGTTACTATCCCAGTAAGATTTATATTCAAATTTCGTGAAATCACAACTTATTCCAGTAAATAGCCGGTGAACGGTTGTAACAGATTAATTACGTTTGAGGTTATGTTCAATAGCGAAAACGCGATGCGCCGCGCTCCCCATTGCTACTTAAATTGGACGCCCTAACCTACAAAACAACCAGAAAAAACAAAGTCCCTGTAGTTACTATTCCAGTAAGATTTATATCCAAATTTTATAAAATAATTCCAGTAAATTATCTGAGAAAATTACTCAAATTTGAATTTACAGATATTTTGTTTAACAAAATGGTGATTTTACTAAAGTTTTTTTCTGTTTAAATATTTCTTGATTTATTTTTTTCTTTTTGGACACATAAACGTTCAAGTTTTCTTTCTTTGTACGTTAAAAATTTTATGCCTTTCTGGCGCTTCACAACAATTTCAAAAAATTTATGAGAAGGCGTTCACGTTAGACATATTTCAACATAATTTTAATAGCCCAAAAGTCAAAGATGCTCGTAGTCCAGACCCATAATATATGGTTTCTTTTTAATGGTCCTATATAATAAACAGCCATTTAGGCCGGTTTTCACTAAAATGGTTATTAAACAGAATATATAGTCTATTAAAGGCATTTATTAACGATTATTTTTACAGCTTTAATTCCGAGTTTTGGGTTTTTTATGGTCTTCAAAACAACGTTTTAACTAGTATCTTTTGTGAAATATCAATTATAGCTAGAGCTCGTTGAAGAGGAAATATTTTGAATTTATAATTTGGAAAACATATCAATTAATTTAAAAAAAAAAGACAACAACACATTTCTACAACGAAGGAATTAATAAACAAAGCATTGACACCGAAAAGAGAGTTGATTTTACATTTATCGATATGGACAAGGCGTCTGATCGGCGAATAAAACAAATAAATGTCCGAGGATGGTCCAACAAAAATTTTGGAAAAAAATATATCTATTTTTCAGTATAATCTCCTAATAATCATTAACGGCCGACAACATCTCTTCATTGTTAATAAATCTTTGACCATCGAGCTATTTTTTCAAGTCTAGGATCAGAAAATAGTCCTAGGGGGCTAAATCTGGCAAATAGGGTACATAAGGTAGCAATTCAAACTTTAATTCATTGATTTTGGTAATTGGAATAACGGATGTTAGAGCAGGTGCATTGTCTTGATGAAACAACTTTCTTCTTAGCTAAATGCGGTCGTTTTTGCTTGATTTCTTCGCTCAAACGTTTTAATAAGTTCACATAATACTCACCGTTGATAGTTTTTCCTTTTTCAGGATAGTCAATTAAAAATATCCCACGCCCATTCCAAAAAAGAGGACATCATGACTTTGCCAGCAGATGGAACGGTCTTTCACTTTTTTGGAACCAGCTCCTTCCTCTTCAGTCCATTGTTTCTTCCAGGAAACATCTTTTATTCATTTGTGAGCAAACGTGGCAACCATCTTGCACACATCTTTCTCATATCCAAATTCTGAGTTAATATTGGATGTATCGCACTTTTTGAATTACCTATTATGTCTGTTAGCTCGCGCAATTTCAGTCGACGATCATCCAGTACCGCTTTGTGGATTTCCTTCAACATTTCTTGATCTCTAGGTCGGACCAAGTACTCCTGGGAACATCCTCGTAGTGCAATAGCTAGGAGTTGAACTAGAACAAAGTATATATAGTCTAGTCAATGGATTGATAAATGAGAAGAGTCAAGGAAAACCAAAATGGGTGCTAAATCAGTAAAAAAGTAAAATATAAGCAACAGAAATGAGATATTTGATAAAATTAGGAACGAGCTACAAGTAATACAGTCAGCGAAATCGTTGAAAGAAGTCAGTTGAACTAGTGGGAATATTAAAGATAATCAGCAATTCTAGATAATTAGAAAAATTTTGGTAAGGCAAAGACCAAAAAGGAACACCAAAAGAAATTTGGGACGAAAAGTTTTGAAGAAGAAAATACTAAGATAGGACGAAAATTATATACAAGTTATCAAATATTGTAAAAGTAAATTATTTTATGGTAGAATATTGTGAATGAAGTTTACACTAGGCAGAGATATAAAATTTTCATTTCCAATCTTTATTTTTTGAGTTTTAGCCCCGCTTGATGAATTACTAATCTCTAACATAATAATATTGATATTTCTTGGAAAAAAGGCACAATTTGATGTTTCTTGAGAAGAAGAATTATAAAGGTACTTCAGTATTTTTTCTGGTTAAACCCACACGCTTCCAACTGATTGTCTGTTCCCTAGCTTTCTGCTTAATATCCCCTGAGTAATAGATCGAGCTTTCAATAACAATATAAGAATTTTCATGCTTTAAAATCTCAAGAGAGGCTTCTCAAGGGTAAAATATGTTTTTAAACATTCCAAAATTTAACAAAAAAGAAAAATAAATACAAATATGTGTTTTTAATGGCATTGATTTACCGACATTACAAGATGGATGTCTGTAGCCTCTCGGAATACACAGGTAGGTATCACAATATATCAACTATTATGGAAAAAAATTCCAATTTACAAGTTATTTATCATAATCAGAGATACTTTCGAGATATATGGCACACTTCTGGATGTTTCGCGATAAATAATTATAGTTCAATTTCAAGAAACGTTATTTAATAAATATTACATTAATCAAAATCATAACTACCAAAATAATTGTAGGATTGAGGTGAAATTTTAGAGATATCTTAAGGAACGTTGAATGTACTTGGGAAAAAATCAGGACTTTTCTGGGTCACACAGTATTGGAAATATAGGGCACCAAACATGTTCGATTATTGATGTAAAACGTATGCATGTTCAAAAAATCATAACTACCAAAATAATTGTGGAATTGAAGTGAAATTTTAGAAATGTGTTAATGAAGGTTAGATGTATGTGGGAAAAAATCTGGAGTTTCATGGGTCATACAGTATTGGAAATACATGGCACCAAACATGTTCGATTATTGATGTAAAACATATGCATGTTCAAAAAATCATAACTACCAAAATAATTGTTGGATTGAGGTGAAATTTTAGAGATATCTTAAGAAACGTTGAATGTACTTGGGAAAAAATCAGGACTTCTTTGGGTCACACGGTATTGGAAATATAGGGCACCAAACATGTTCGATTATTGATGTAAAACGTATGCATGTTCAAAAAATCATAACTACCAAAATAATTGTGGAATTGAAGTGAAATTTTGAAAATGTGTTAATGAAGGTTAGATGTACGTAGGAAAAAATCTGGAGTTTCATGGATCATACAATATTGGGAATACAGGGCACCAAACATGTTCGATCATTGATGTAAAACATATGCATGTTCAAAAAATCATAACTACCAAAATAATTGTGGAATTGAAGTGAAATTTTAGAAATGTGTTAATGAAGGTTAGTTGTACGTGGGACAGAATCTGGACTTTCATGGATCATACAATATTGGGAATACAGGGCACCAAACATGTTCGATTATTGATGTAAAACATATGCATGTTCAAAAAATCATAACTACCAAAATAATTGTTGGATTGAGGTGAAATTTTAGAGATATCTTAAGGAACGTTGAATGTACTTGGGAAAAAATCAGGACTTTTTTGGGTCACACAGTATTGAAAATATAGGGCACCAAACATGTTCGATTATTGATGTAAAACGTATGCATGTTCAAAAAATCATAACTACCAAAATAATTGTGGAATTGAAGTGAAATTTTAGAAATGTGTTAATGAAGGTTAGATGTACGTGGGACAGAATCTGGACTTTCATGGATCATACAATATTGGGAATACAGGGCACCAAACATGTTCGATTATTGATGTAAAACATATGCATGTTCAAAAAATCATAACTACCAAAATAATTGTTGGATTGAGGTGAAATTTTAGAGATATCTTAAGGAACGTTGAATGTACTTGGGAAAAAATCAGGACTTTTTTGGGTCACACAGTATTGAAAATATAGGGCACCAAACATGTTCGATTATTGATGTAAAACGTATGCATGTTCAAAAAATCATAACTACCAAAATAATTGTGGAATTGAAGTGAAATTTTAGAAATGTGTTAATGAAGGTTAGATGTACGTGGGACAGAATCTGGACTTTCATGGATCATACAATATTGGGAATACAGGGCACCAAACATGTTCGATTATTGATGTAAAACATATGCATGTTCAAAAAATCATAACTATCAAAATAATTGTTGGATTGAGGTGAAATTTTAGAGATATCTTAAGGAACATTGAATGTACTTGGGAAAAAATCAGGACTTCTTTGGGTCACACAGAATTGGAAATATAGGGCACCAAACATGTTCGATTATTGATGTAAAACGTATGCATGTTCAAAAAATCATAACTACCAAAATAATTGTGGAATTGAAGTGAAATTTTAGAAATGTGTTAATGAAGGTTAGGTGTACGTGGGAAAAAATCTGGAGTTTCATGGATCATACAATATTGGGAATACAGGGCACCAAACATGTTCGATTATTGATGTAAAACATATGCATGTTCAAAAAATCATAACTACCAAAATAATTGTTGGATTGAGGGAAAATTTTAGAGATATCTTAAGGAACGTTGAATGTACTTGAGAAAAAATCAGGACTTTTTTGGGTCACACGGTATTGGAAATATAGGGCACCAAACATGTTCGATTATTGATGTAAAACGTATGCATGTTCAAAAAATCATAACTACCAAAATAATTGTGGAATTGAAGTGAAATTTGGAAAATGTGTTAATGAAGGTTAGATGTACGTAGGAAAAAATCTGGAGTTTCATGGATCATACAATATTGGGAATACAGGGCACCAAACATGTTCGATCATTGATGTAAAACATATGCATGTTCAAAAAATCATAACTACCAAAATAATTGTGGAATTGAAGTGAAATTTTAGAAATGTGTTAATGAAGGTTAGATGTACGTGGGACAGAATCTGGACTTTCATGGATCATACAATATTGGGAATACAGGGCACCAAACATGTTCGATTATTGATGTAAAACATATGCATGTTCAAAAAATCATAACTACCAAAATAATTGTGGAATTGAAGTGAAATTTTAGAAATGTGTTAATGAAGGTTAGATGTACGTGGGACAGAATCTGGACTTTCATGGATCATACAATATTGGGAATACAGGGCACCAAACATGTTCGATTATTGATGTAAAACATATGCATGTTCAAAAAATCATAACTACCAAAATAATTGTTGGATTGAGGTGAAATTTTAGAGATATCTTAAGGAACGTTGAATGTACTTGGGAAAAAATCAGGACTTCTTTGGGTCACACAGTATTGGAAATATAGGGCACCAAACATGTTCGATTATTGATGTAAAACGTATGCATGTTCAAAAAATCATAACTACCAAAATGATTGTGGAATTGAAGTGAAATTTTAGAAATGTGTTAATGAAGGTTAGATGTACGTGGGAAAAAATCTGGAGTTTCATGGATCATACAATATTGGGAATACAGGGCACCAAACATGTTCGATCATTGATGTAAAACATATGCATGTTCAAAAATTATATTGCAAAGCTGTGTAAGTTCATTTACAGTATTGGGATTAATAGTCCAGGCAATTTAGGAAACATCACTCAGTTTTCCACATATGTTTATGAGTGTATCGAATTTTAAGGCAATATTAATTAGTTCCAGAGATAAACGAAAATAACTATGACTATTGTTGTTTCTAGATAAACAATTATAAAGGAGTTTAGTTATTCTCATTGAGCTTTGTAATTGTGCAAAAGCTGAAGTTTGTGCTGATGTTTTGATGAGTAGATTTTATTATTTTATGTAGAAAGTCGACGCTCATTTATAAAAAAATGGAATTTTGCAATCAAGGGAATTTTGTTTTGAAATCCTCTTAGTTGCAAAATGAAATCTTGCGCGGATACATTTAAAAAAAGAAAATTTGAGTTTCGTTAAAAACCACGGAGATACAGACCAGGAAAGTGAAAAATACAAACGCTGCGTTTTACATACATGTTTGTGATCAATTAGGTTTTCAGCTATGTAAGTCGATTCCTCTCGTGGCGAGGTATTAAATTGAAAAAAAATCATCCTTTTATCACAATTAGTCCACGAAAAATGTACGGCTAAACATGCGCGGTCGAATTGAACGCTCGCCGCCTCGCCCGATCAAGGAAAATCGAGTACTTCGCTGTCTTTCGTTAATTTTTGTTTTCAGGTAGGGATTTTCACGAGATACGTAATTTTGTATTTAATGATAGTACTGTAAATAAAAAAGTCTGCGGTATTTTTTTTCGCCAACTCGCTAAATTTGTTGTATAGTTAATTTCTCACTTTCCCAGTTTGTATCTGCGATTTTTCAGCGAAAGTCAAATTTTCCCTTTTTAAATGAAAGCTATTTTTATGCAATTTCAATGTACGTAACAAAAAGTTATGAAAAAAAGAAAGAGATTTCATTTTGTAACTAAGGGGATTTCGAAAAAAAATTCCCTTGATTGCAAAATTCCATTTTTTTATGAATAAACGTCGAATTTCTACATAAAATAATAAAATCTATTCATCAAAACATCAGCACAAACTCCAACTTTTGAACACGCCATTTTTCGATAATTCAGAATATTTTGGCACAATTACAAAAGTCAATGACAATAATTATTTTCGTTTATCTCTTGAACTAATTAATATTTTTCAACATGCAATGTCTACTTTTGTATGTTTTTTTATGACAAGTAAAAAAGGATTCAACTTTTTTTATGTAAAGTCACCAGCATCGGAGCTGTAAGCAAAAAATGAGAAAAAACTAAGCAAAATGATAATTTTTGGGTTATCTCGCCTGGACTATAAGCAATGCTAACGCGGAAACCAAAAACGGTAACAGATTTCTGCGAATCATTGTAACACGAAATAGTACATCTACAACATTCGATAAACTATCGAAAAGATCTAGCATAGAAGAAATATCAACTTCAACGGGTTCATTTTCACCCATAGTTCAATTTAGAATTTCCAATTCCAAATCTGTTTTATAAGGAAGAAGAAAATCTGCCTTTAACTTAGCAACATAACAATAATTTGATTATTGAGATACCAAAGCATAACCTCGAAATAATTCACAGGATTGTAAAAATAATTCTTCACCAGAAATACTTCTAGAAAGTGTAAGTACTTCAACTTTTTCCAAGAACCTATGAAAAGCCTTTACCAGATAAACAAATATTTGTTTGTTAATCTGCCCCCCTTTTCTTATTGGTGGTTTTAAAGTAGATAAATTATTTGAAAGAATCTATTTTCGACTTGTGTATCAGTTTCATCTTGTCAAAATTTATCTGGTGTATTCGCAATGAGTGTCGTGTCAACTTAACTAACCTCAAAAAGTTCCCAACGATTAATTCTCGATTTTATTAAATCAATTTTCGTCTATACCATTAACAACGACCTTCCACAGAATGCCAATTGAATAATCCGAGTAGGATCATAAAAATAAATAATAAATACCATATTCAAAGCTCATTTTGAGCAAAATCGTGTCTGTCATATTATTAATACAAAAACCATCAACATACTCATCACAATAATTCGATGAGCCACTAAAATCATTAATCAAACATGTCCGCCATATTTGAGTAAACAAAATCCGTGATAATTCGTTTAAGTAAAATTTCTGTATGGACAAAGCCTATTACATATTAACAAGGTATTCTTGTGTCTATTAACATTAAAGCTGTCAAAAAAGACACCATATAATTGGTTAGCTGAAGCTTCAGGTAATAAACAACTTCTCTGTCTGTATCCCTAGGCCTAAGCACCATCCTTTATAGTCCGTGAGCACGGTTCTTATTTTAAAATTGAATCAACAGCAGATATGCTCTCTACAGAAACGTTACACATTTCGAGGTTATGTTTTTGACGTCATCTACTTTCTCAATTGTATTTATTAAATTTATTTAAATTTTAGTTTCTTTTCTTGCTATAACTTTATATTTTTTATTGTTTTCATGATATCATTGATATTTTGTATATTAGTTATTTTTTTTTAATAATTAAGTAAATTTACAATAAAAACGAGGTTATTTTTTTAAAGAAAGAACAATTCATAAACATTTTTTGTATCTTTATACAATCTTATTACAGTTGTGTCAACTTTTTCATAGATAAACAAACGAAATAGTTATTTTTGTAACAAATGTGTGAAATAGCCTGCGGTTCATGCGTCGAAAAAAGTCCTTTACACACGAATTGCATATAATATTTTTTCTATTAGCGAAAATTTTATCAACATACTTGTTTAATGGTAAGTTTCTTTTATAGAATATATTATATATTTTACATACAACAGTGTTTACATGAAGTGTTCGTCAGCTATATTATGAGCGGTTTTTTATTGGGAACGTGTCAAGAAGACACCAAAGTGGACTAACTTTAATATATTTTCCGAGCTTTCGAATAGTTATGTATTCATCGTCTGGGAAATAATTAATTAAGATTTCCCGTGATTTTTGATATTGTTAGTGCTTGTAAACATTTTAAACTCAAAAAATTCAAAATTCAATATACAAATTGACGTTGATAGAAATATTATTATAATTATTACAAGATAAGTAGAAAAATAAATCAGCGCGACTTGAACCTGGGACCTCATACTCTAGCCACTACACTAAAGAGACATTAATAATACGTTTTTAACGAACTACTGCTTTCTTAGTGTGTAAAGTGGAGTTTCCCAGATTTTAAACAAAAAATACTATAATAAACATGTAAAAACATTTATTTCATACTTCTCTATCAAGTATTGTATGCAATTTGAATACTGAATTTTGAATTCTATGAGTTTAAAATTTTTACAAGCACTAACAATATCAAAAATAACCGGAAATCTTAATTATTTCCCAGACGTTGAATACATAACTATCCGAAAACTCGGAAAATATATTAAAGTTAGTCCACTTTGGTGTTTCCTTGCCACGTTCCCAATAAAAAACCGCTTATAATATATATTATAAATAAATAATTATTACTAGATAAGTAGAAAAATAAATCAGCGCGATATGAACTTGGGACCTCATTTGAGCCTCGTACTCTAGCCACTACACTAAAGAGACTTTAATAATACGTTTTTTAACTCACTACTGCTTTTTTACGCACTAGTGCGTAAAGTGAAGTTTCCCACATTTTAAACCCAAAATTCATTACAAAAAATACCAAAATAAACATATAAAAACCTTTGTTTTATACTTATTTATCAAGTAATGTATACAAGTAAAAATTAGCAGCATAACCTACGAAAAAACAAAATTTTTGAACATTAATTATTATTAGACTCTTTTCTTTAGCAAATGATCGGATCGGATGGTCGGAAACTGTAAAATGTGATTATAAGAATGAAATACGAAATATGAAAAATTAATGAATGGTAGCTGGGTAGAAAAAAGTAAAGAAAAGAACATGTTGGTAAAAGCTACAAAGTGAACATGAAAAAAAAGGTGATTCACCTTCACCAAACAACAAAGAGGAATTCCAATCGGTAAATTTCAACTGAAAAGACGTCAATACGTGAATATTATCAAAAATCATGATGGATATACTCGAAAATTGTATTTTTGTACAGTGAACCAAGTAAATCACCTCGCAATTTTAAAGACCTTCATGGATTAGTTTGAAATTTTCACAGAAGCTCAAAAATGTTGCAAGTAACAAACCTGATTTGGTGTTAATGTATGCTTCTACTCCAGGAGTGAATTTCACCCTTACTAGGGGGTGGAAATTCAAAATTTCAAAATAATACCGGGAATCGATAGAAGATCGAATTTTATGAAGAAAATATGAGATAAAGTTTTTTATTTAACTCAATAATTTCAGAGTTATTCGCGTTTAAAAAAAAAAACCACGTTTTTCAACATTTTTTCACGAAAAACTCGAAAATTTCGCATCTTCTGGAAAAATTTTTTAAAAAAACAAAGAAATTAGTCAGTTTAAATAAAATTTTTCAAATAATATTCAGCAACTTATGAGTCACTGGAAGCCAATTTTTTCTTTTTCGTAAATTTATGCAGAGGTTTCAGCTCAAAAAACGGAAAAACGATCAATTTTTCATAAAAAATTGTGATAAACATTTTTAAAGTTCTTTTGTAGACCTTTAAAATGAACTTTTATAAAACTGTCTAGCATGAAAATTAAGCGAGTTATGACGAAAATAAGTTAAGTAACTTGAATTTGAAATCGGTAAATTTGACACCATGTGCAGTAAAATTGAAATTAATCGTAGCCCATGGAAAATTAACATTGTTTAAGCCCTAATAACACGTTCCAAAAGTTTCAATGATTTGGAATACGTATATTTTAAAAAAAGTTGTTTATAGAAAAAACGCTATTTTTTCAAAATACCTCAAAAACTATAAAATTTTTTGTAACTAAAATTTAACTTTTATTTTACTGAACATTTTGCTTTTTAAACTCACGTAGCTTGAGAATTAAACGAGGTATAAGCGTTTAAAGTATTGATTTCAATGCTAAGGAGAGTCTTTTTCACCCTTTAACATCAAAATTCTCTGAAGAAAAGGGCCTAGAAGAGTTGCAACTTTCATGATTTTGTAGCTTATGGAATTACCTACAAAATGATGTATGGATGAATGCAAAAAGCTTAAAGGGAAGCCGAGTTATTATTAAAAAACCGAATACATTTTTTTAGAGATAATGCTGGGAAATCACGAAACATCTTTGAAACAGTTTTGATCTTTTTGAAGTATTTTGTACAATTATCCTTCTGTTGACCAAGAAAAAAGGGAAGTTGATGAAGAAGAAATAAACGAATTAGAAAGTTAAAGTTAAATTATTGATGTATACCTTAAAAATCATGTTAGTTTCATATTTAATTCAATGTTGTAAAATAAATATTTTTTATTATCCTCAAAGTATGAAAGTTTAAAAGGTTTAATATTTATAGGAGGTGAAAAATTGTAGGAATATTTCATTACATCAGAAGTAACAACTCATTTTCTTAACAAAATCCATTACTTTAAGCTTTTTCCCTAATTTTTGTGATGAGGGGTAGTTTTTAGGTATCAGCTTTGTTATATTTAGATTATATATATATTTTTTCTGCTCAAAATCGAAAATAAAATGATTTCATACTTTCAGGGTAGTAGTTACATATAAAAAATAGAAATATTACTTATATTGTAAAAAAAAACAACAATTTGTTCACATTTTTGAACATAATGAGCACTATAACTGCTTCCATTTAATAATTTGCAATTTTTTTCCATTCTAAGGGGTGTTTTTTAGTGTTTGCATTATAAAAAATATTGAGGGTCAGATTTCTTATACTTTAAGAAAAAAAATTCTCCTATTACGACTCCAAATAAAAAAAATTTCATGTTTTTTACCCCATTTTTTAAATAATCTTTGTATGAGGGTTGTTTTTAAGGGTAGGTGAGCTGTAAAATAACAAAATATTGAAGTCATGATACAAAACAATCAACATTCATTATATTTGAACATAACTATAGCCCATTACCGCTTTAATTAATTAGTTTTCAATTTATTGGAGTAAGGGGTGATTTTCACCCCTTAAAAATAAAAAACACACTTTGCGACCAAGTCAGGTTTGAAGAAAAGGGTAAGATGAACTTAATTCCAAATTTTCAAGAAGATCCATGAAGGTCTTAAAAATTGCGAGGTTTCGGTCGATTTTAAGCTCAGACTAAAATATAAAAACTATTGATATTGACGTGTGAAAACTCAAATTCTGTGAACCGTGTGTTTCACTTCAGCAACTACACAAGTTAATTCATGGAAGAAGTATATTTAAAACCAAAAACATCTCAGCAAAGTGATTTTATTTTGAATTGAGCTCAATGTTCACCGATACTGCTGGTTTACTTTGCATATTGGAAAGCAGATTGTCGAATGTGGTAGGCATGTTGTCAAAATATTTCCAATAGTATTGTTTTATTCCAATTTGTGCTTTGTCCAAAGTGTGCTGCTTTGTTTTGACTCAATATAGCCTTAGAGTATTGAAAAAACAGTATTTTAAAAAGAAACGTTTACATTTTAATAACAAAATTAATATTTTAAAGTCAAAATCCCATGGACTATTTTCCTCTTGATGTCAATTTACATTCACAAACAGTATACGCCTTTCACATTACCATAATAATTCAAAAAACTTTCTCAGAATGTACATCATGGTAATTCATCACTTCCCTAAACATTCACAGTCTAACCTCTAAATGAAGTATTAAGTAAATATATATCTGGGCGTTTATAGAACGTCACTTGTTTTTCGATGGTGCCTATTAAAAGCTATGGTGGCGCCATCTTGAAAATTGGTGTAATTTATAATGAGAGGTATGACGTGCTTAGAACACAAATTCGCTTTTTGTGTTGAATATTAAGAGATTCCGAAGGAAAATTCGAGTTTTGTCTAGATTTATGTACCCCTAACTTCTAATAAACTCATTTTGTATTCTAGAAAGTTCACCACGATTCATAATTTTTTGTTATTTGTTGAAATCGTGACGAGCTTCTTCAAGTTTGATGCGTTGCTAAACGTCAAATTTGAAAATGAATCGCTAACTTACATCTGGTGTTCTGGAGTTCTAAACATAAATTAAAGTAAAAAAATAGCAGAAAATTAATCGAAAATAAAAAAATAACTGATAAAGAAGATGCAGTAAAAGGATGATGACATCCCTGCTTGGTTTGTACGATTTTTATATTTATCTATGTTAATTGCTTCTCTGATAACGTGCAGCTGGGCTTTAGCAGCTTTTGTACATCCTTTTTGTATATCCTTTCAATGCTATCCTCATCTATCCACCATCTCCAGCTCTCCTTCCACGTTCAGAGCTTTAATAATATCTATTACCACCTCTTATATCAGTAGAGGTGGTAATATCCTGTCAGAAAGGTATTGAGACTGTGTAGCTTAATTTTATTGAAATCCAAACATATATTAATGTCCTTTAGAAAATTTTCTGATTAACTGAATCCTCAAAAAGTTTGTCCTTCTTCTATTTCTTGTTATTGTACTTTTCTATAACGCAGAAAGCTTCCGAAAGATATTGCGCTGAATTTCTAACAACTGTATAGTCCGATTGGAGCACAAAGTAAAGGTAAACCACGATAGAGATGCAGTAAAAACCTAGGTAAAGACAATAGACTTATAATGGAAGAAATAACAAGAATTGTATTGACCATGGGGATTTCGGAAGACAAAAACCAAGAAGTACCCGAGTCATAGTCAGTTTAGGATCGATGATCCTGCAGCTCAATGTATGATAGTTTCCACACACATCTCACCTGAAAAAAAATACCTAATCATCTTCTATTCTACAACTTGAGTTCGTAAATCTATTTATAATTATAAAAATTCTCTTTTTGATTTGTGAAATGACTTACAAAATGTCAAACATCAAATGAATGACAACAAATCATCGAAATTAACCGCAAACACGAAGGGTGGTCTGTCATTCTAATAAGACCCGATGTTAAATCTCGATGGCCCATGTAATTGCTTTAGAAGATGAAAATGGGATTAGTTAGTCGCGTCAGAAGGATCTGATGTCAAAAGTCTCGATTTCCATTAGCGTACCAATGAAATTAACAGTATATTTTCAAAAAATAACATTCTTATTACCATTTAACTGAGATTTATCTAAAAATGTACTTTATCACATTATAACCTCAATTTCTTTGGCGGGAGACTCTTCCTAAGGAATATTTTTAACGAACGACGTTAATAATTAATAAAAAATATCTGAACAACTTGAAACACCTCATGAATTAAATTAAAAATAAAAATTGAACAATCTAAAACTATCCCCAGACACGATTATCTAAATTAATATTTACTTCTAAGAACAATAAAAAAAAATTCAGCAATATTCTGCTTATTTAAAAGAGCAAAACGCTCAAAAGCAGTTATAAATTACAAAAAACTCAGATTTATTTATATATTAAAGGTTTCATCTATGTAAATCCGGGATGGTTGCAGCCCTCAACTGAATTCCCAGTTGTTGGAGTTGATTTGTTTGTGGTGCATCGGTTGAGTCCTTTCGGTGTGTAAATCACTAAATAAAAAACGAGTAGATAGAATAGATTTGAAAAAAAAGGAGCTTACGCTCTAATATATAGAAAACCGAACTTAATTTTTTAAAATATAACCAAACAGGAATTTGAATGTCGTATGGGATGTTACAACATTTTATGTTGAGCATTTTTGTTCGATTTCTTTTCCTCCCTTCTCAGATCTAATACAAATAGTATTTCTCGAAACAAATAGTTTTATTTGTGTTTAAATAAATTTAAAATTTAAATTTCAAACAATGAATTCCCAGTTATATTGATATCGTGGTTATTTAATTATATTCTTCGTAAATTATGGCTTCTTCCTATGTCTTAACAATCACAAATGTCTTCACACTTCTTAGAATATTGTCGAGATATATTTTAAACGGCCTTAGTGCTTACAAAACTTATCTCGACCATTTATCAATACACCTACGTTTTGGTGCGATGCCACCTGAGTCTTTGAAATTAATTTTCAAATTCCTTCAGTATATTTCATTCTGCTCTTGTAGTTGTTCAATTTTATAGATGTAATGTTCAATTATAAATTTCGAAGACAATATTTTATATATTTGGATCCATAAATTTGATAAATATATTGAACTAATAGTTTGAAGTATGTTCAAAAACAAATATTTTTTGTATTAGAATACGTTTGCAGTGTCGAAATCACTTTCCAGTAAATATACCTTAAAATTTATGCGAAATGCAGGAAAAGATGTTACAGATTTGATTTCAATTCGCACGAGCTAGATCCAACCAAAAAATAAACCGAAACCAGTTGAGTTTTGATATTAAATTCAGATTGAACCAAGTTCTTTGGTTGCTAGTGTTAAGAGTTAAGATAGACAAATAAAAACTAATATGGCTATAATTTTTTTCAAAATATTCCCTACGTAAGCATTTTTATATTTTAATTCGAATTTCGCGCTCTAGAAAGGGAATCTTGAAAGGTTATGTTGGTAACTCTGATCGAGACTTGGGTCAGACAGATGTAAACACAATAAAAATAAAGATCATTTTGAAAAGGTTTTTTTGAATTTTTTCTGGCCATCTAAGAAAGAAGTTTACACCTATTAGAATCAAAACATTTTTGCAAATGTTTGAACCAATTGTTGAAGCATTTTTTTCCATTCTTCCTTTCACTGGGTGCCAACCAACGGCGGATGACCAATCAATTTGATGTTTTGACTGTTCAAAAACGTTTTGGTTTGAGCTGATATGTGAGAGCTCGCATTTTCGTGGTGGAAAATTATTTGTCTTCCTTGGAACATTTCTGGCAAACAAATGCTGGTGTACCATTCCGAATTCCCCGCTCTACGTTGCTCTAATGGAACGGTAAAGACATGTCCGTTTATTTCGAAAAAACAGGCGACTATTTGTTTCGAAGTATTTCATGCTCGTCCTGAAAGACTCATACAGTCGATTGAACTTTAGCTTTGGGTTCATATATAGATCCTGTTCTTTGAAGCACCACGATCAAATTTCTTCAGCATTTCTTCGCAACAATCGACACAAGCTTTTTTTTGAGTGTATCCAGCTTGAACAAATCTTTTAGACAGCTAATTTTGAGTATATGCGAGTGAAACTAAACTCAAACTCACGGTAAGTTACACGTCGATCTTGCATTATCAGTTTACGCACAGTTTTAGGCACAACAGCCAATTTTGGACGACCTTAACCAAATCCATCTTGTAGCGAAGTGCGACCACGATTGAAATTTGGAAAACCAGCGAAACACGGCAGCTTGAGATGGTGCTTCATCACCAAAAGTTGAATTGATCGGCTATTGGTTTAATCGAAAGTAACAGAAAATTATCGCACGAAAATATTTGGGATTTATTTTCATTTTTTGAGTTTCATTTTCGAAAATGAATGTTTCAAGTATCTGTTAACAATTCAATAACATTCGTATGACAACACGTACATCAAATGTCAAACTTTATTACGATAATGTCAGATTTGACATATGGGTGATTCCGTTCTAACTGTGATTTTTTGTATTCAAAATTTCAAGATTTTTAAATTTAACTTTTCTAACTTTTTTATGCATATTATTCATCTATTTTACTGTAAAAATAAAACTCTAAGAGGAATTTACTACAACTTCAAAGTATCACGAGCAAGACACAAATGTCGGATTTTGAGTTCCACGGTACTGACTCATTTATCCACGGTACTGACATGGTAACTTAAGATATTAAACAACAAGTGCATCAATTTTCCTCAGTTTGATCATAAACATTAGAATTTATAAGGTAATTAGTTTAAATCATTTGTTACGACAAAAAAAATTAATAATTTATCGGTAAATTCTAGGAATGGACATGACACGGTACTGACATTCAAGTGATGTAGTATAAGTTTTCTTTAAGTGGCAAGTTATATTGTATAAAAATAATGTTTAAATATCTTAAGAATTATTCAATTAACACAAAATTTTTATTAATTGATTATTAATTAATGACTAGTACAAAAAAACAATACAGGACATTGAATATCACAGTTAGAACGGAATCACCCATATGCACTGTTGCCATATCTCAAAATTCAAATAGCAACTCTCGTAAAAATACATTGATGTTGATAAAGAATTTTATTTTCTAATGCTGTTACAAAAATTGATATTTACAATAAGGGTCTTTTTAAGTTTTGTCCATATTACATAAAATTTCTGCATTCAATCGAACAAAAATTAGTATTTTCCATGTAGGAGCCCCCAGATTTGAACGACGGGGCTTGGTTTGGGCCAACGATGAGCAACCCGGCCTTGGCAAATCAATAATGACTCAGGCCTGGTTGAACTCGACCTCGGCCATCCTATGGTCATCCAGGCTTTGAATAACTATATAAAATTTTTGTTTTAATATCTTATACATATTAGATATCTTAACATTAGAAGTAACCAGCTTGGCCCAAGGTTGCAGACCAGGGTTTATCTAGGCAACCAGGCCTAATCCAGGGTTGCAAACAAAGCGAGGGACATTGTTAGTATCCCAGATTTTCACCAAGTCTGGGCCAATAATGGCTTCCAAGCTAGGGCCAGACTTATACATACTTGACCCAAGTCTGTGCCTACATTGGGCCCATCGTAAAATCCTATATGGGTTACGTGATTCATCGGAATCTATTCACGGATATCAAGAGCTTGGTTCAGAGGAAAAAAACCTCGTAGTTGACATCCCGGAATATCCAGAGGATCCTTATTTATTGAAAAATGCTCAGAGACATTCGGGAACAAATCCTGATTATGATTGCTATTAAAAAACTGATTGAAGTAATCCGACGATACGAATCCTTCCGTATTCAAACACTACTAGCTTCATAAGGAAGCGTTTCACTTTAAGGGTACTTTTCACGTTTTCAGAGTTCTTCTTGATGAAAACTAACTTGCTAGAAGATTTATTTGTTCATAAATAACATATTCAATACACAAATTATTTTTATTGTACATTTTTTGCTTTTTTTCTTGACGTTGTGTGTATTTTCAAAATCGTTATACTTGAAAATAATTTTCTAAGAAAAAAATGAGTTTATTTTATCATAAATAGGAATCTCGTTTATCACGTTTTTTCCTTGTTCAAACCCCGTACCGCGTACAAGAATTATGTGAAACTAACCACCAGATTTAGTCATATTTAAAAACATAATAATATTTCAAGCTCGACTATATTGTATTCGGGCATTATGACGTCTCAATCCATTCTATTCACGCCTGATGGCAATAAACTGCCTTCATTTGTTAAGTTGAATCCTTATAATTTTTAATATAGTCACTGTGAGTCCATGGGTGTTGTAACTGTCACCGAACAACCGACTTTAAATACTGCCTCTTCGATGGTATCGTCCGTCTCGGCGTTGTTTTCCACCAGCTTACAGATTATAACTTGTCCGTACAGCAACTTATTCATATTGCCGTTTTTGTATCTCTACCGAGGTTATACCAAAGTTACTTTAAGAAATTACTATTAATTTGAATATTTAACAGCGACAAAATCAATTTATGTTTATAGGTGTATAAAATTGACTGTTTTTCAATAGTTATACATTCAATGGTACCAAATAGATGATTATGCAGTAATAGGGCGAAAGTTATACAAAATCCATGACAAAGGACAACGTTTCAAGCAAGATATGTGACCGATAAATCTTGTGGGTAGAATTGTACTAATATAACCGGTATACATCGACGTTATTATGAAAACTTTCTTCGAAAAACATTTTGTATATCCCCTGTATGGTAGAGATAAATATTGCGGATACTAACGATTGATAATGTGTGAGATCTTCGTATAAGATAGAGGTTTGTTGATGGTACTAGTAGGTAGGTATATTCGTCTCCAATAAAAAGGAGGTGGGTCTCGAACAGGATCCAGTAAATTTAAATCTATGATCTGTCATACTGGAATATGATAAAAAATATCGTAGTTTGCCATGTAAAGAATGCGCTTCTCAATATTGCACTCGAATACGAGGGGAATTCGATAAGAGAATATAAACTCTTAATTTTAAGTATAATTTTAGTTAATCTAAATCACTTTTTAGCAATACTAAATACTTTTTCATATGTTTAATATATTATTATTAGAATTTTATTACTTAAAAGTAATGGAACACGACCACAAACTAAAACATTCTCAACTAGGTTTATATCAAAGTAAATGAGGATGATTTGGTATGAAAAACTTGATTTTCTATAACAAAGTTACAGAACTGAAATTTTTCACAGTATTTCTAAATAATCTCAGTCATAATCTACACTACTCCTTTGTAATAATCACTTCTTATCACATAACCTTCTGCACACAAGGGATTCTACATTATTATTACTTTAGAATCGCAGTCCGCCAAATGTCACTTTCAATAGACTAATAAAAAATAGTCGCATGGCGACAAATCGGGGCTATAGCATAACCACCGTCTGTGGGGAATGTTCAGTGCAATAAAGTTTCTCCTTTCTCTTTATAGCGCTGCACGAGACGCGCGCAAACTTTCCAACGTGTGAATTTCTGCTCAAAAATTCGAATTTACGCGGTCATGGCTATTCTCTACACTTTAGAAAAAAACAGTTTCACATTCAAGTCACTCACTTACACGACACTACATTTTTCGCGCATTTACTGAAAAATTCCGGCTTATATTTGAACTACTCTCGTATATTGCTTCATTAACTTAGAGAATAATTCGCCATATAGCAACTGGATCTCCCTGATTGGATCTCAGGAATTGTTTCCACTTGATAATTCGATCTTTTTAGGTGCCACAAATTTATTCCGGCAGTTAAGATGTTGAATATTGATTCACTGAATTATTTCTTATTGTTATTTATAATTCTGATATTGATAATGGACTTTCAGGAACAATTTTCATGAATATTCATCCAGTACTCGAATGTATTAATTGGTTTTCACTTGATGCAGTTTTTTCAGAATGGTAAATCCATTGAATTCATATGTATACGCGGATTAAAACATCTTCTCCTTTGTATTTTCCTCAATGACGTTATTCATAACTAAGGGGTTGATTAATGTTACACAGCACGATGAGAACTGATCCTACTTTTAACTCTTTTAACTGCAAATTCCTTTGGATAGTTGTCTTAGTCATCCTGGTCCATGTTGGTAAAGGATACCAACTGTCCCGGAAGAAAATTCTGAATGGTTGCATTGAGATCCTCGACATTTTTCATCGCCAAAATTGCTCATTTACCCAGCCAATTATGGTTATTGAACTATTACGCTATATCTGGGTAAACGCTCTGAGTTAGCTCCTCCTTTGAGGCTGTGATGTGACAGAAATCTGTGGGTAATGCGATGAATCCGGTCGAGGTGTACACTGTGTCCATTATTGCATTCTAAGTCTATCCACTTCATTGTCACTTACCGAAGAACGCAATACGACTATTTTCTTAATCTGTCTTTCTAAGGTAATCAGTGTTGTTAGAACGTGAGGTAGCTCTTTGCAAATGCAATTGACTGCGACGACATCAGTCAGCTCGTCTTCTTCTCGGCACTCTTTGTCTGATGTATCGATCGTTATAGAGGATTGAATGACATTTTAGTTGGTTGTCAAATGTTATAGTTGCGTTCAGGAAATTAATTTGTAATAAAACTTTAGATTTATGAATCTACATATAGTTAGATGTCAAATGTCAAATATTATGGTTGCGTTCAGAAATTAAATTTGTAATGAAACTTGAGATCTATGAATTTACATACAGTTGGTTGTTAAATGTCAAATATTATGGTTGCGTTCAGGAAATTAATTCGCAATAAAACTTTAGATTTAGGAATCTACATATAGTTAGCTGTCAAATGTCAAATATTATGATTGCGTTCAGAAATTAAATTTGTGATGAAACTTGAGATCTATGAATTTACATACAGTTGGTTGTTAAATGTCAAATATTATGGTTGCGTTCAGGAAATTAATTCGTAATAAAACTTTAGATTTAGGAATCTACATATAGTTAGCTGTCAAATGTCAAATATTATGATTGCGTTCAGAAATTAAATTTGTGATGAAACTTGAGATCTATGAATTTACATACAGTTGGTTGTCAAATGTCAAATATTATAGTTGGCGTTCTCGATTTTTAGCGAGACTAACGAACAGCATTTTATTTATTTATTTTAGATCATTTTTTGTAATTTTCAACAATTCTTTGCAGACAAATTGGTTTCAATTTCCCTAAAAAAATTGTTCTTCTATTATTATCAGTATAAAACGTCATTGCAGCTGTCATAGAAAAATTAGAAAATTAATTAGAAAAAATGATAAACTAGTTTTAAATCTATGAACACTGTATCCACTGTATACTTTTCATAATATCCTGTTTTTAAAGATTAACAAGAAAAATAGTACTTGAATCGAACGTATATCTTGATTATATCATTGTCTTTGTTCTTCAATACCAATATTCTCTATAAGGAGAAGTATGATCATATTTCAGTGTTAATCAAGCTCGGATTAATTAACTCTCGATTACGTCATTAAAATTTCGTTTGTTCGCAGAAAAGGTGATACATCAACTTTGATTCATTATCCCTAAATGGTAAAATTAATTGATTATTAATTTATGACTAATTTATAGTCTTTTATGGATAGTTATTTTCGTGAGGTAATTTCATGATGAATGTTGACACTAATTATAGATTGGACAAAAATCCTTCTAACGGTTCCAAATATATTAGAACAAATTGAATAGAAAATTTTTAAACTAAAAGATGTCTTCTGGTTATTCTGTCACGAAATATCCACAGCATATTAATAATAATATAATTAATATTAAAAATAGATTTAACATCATACGCCTCGTATAATATATGCTATTTCTATCTATTACTTCCTGTTTGTTCCACTCCTTTTTCCTGTCACTATCTCTACTTCTTTTTTGTTTATGTTTTGTTCCTCTAACCATTTCATCTCCTCCCATTTTTCAACATGCCCATACTACCTTAGCCGCTGTTTTGTTCTGTATTATTTCTAATTCCATCCAATTTCATTTTACCTACGTAGATATCTCATCTAAGAGCTCTGATATTAGTTCTTTGACTTTATGGTCTATGTTTCTGCCCAGAAAGTGAATACAGAACTAATCTTTGAAAAATTTATGTTTTTATCTTTCTCGGCATCTATTTCTTTGACAGGATGGTATTTTTGATACTTTCTCGCCTTTTTTCTTCATTTTATCCTAGATGTTGTTCCATTTACGTCTATTTATAATCATTGTTTTGTTTTCCATACGTTTTCCTTCATGTTTTCAAAGCTTTCATCATATATTACTAAGTTTTGTTCAGAGCTCCTTCGTATTGAACAAATTATCTACACATCCAATGTACCATCTTGTAGTGAGTTGTTTGTTTTTTGCTTCATAAAAAACAATACTAGGATGTCCCGGAAGTACTTGGCCTGTAGGTACTTGAAAAATACCACAGTACCATTATTAGTGAACGTTTTCAGTTAATTTGTAAACATGGAAAAAATTGGTCGTCGTTATGTGATACAATACTTTTATTCGAGGCGTTTTAGCTCAACCAATATGAGAACTGAACTATATCCTACACTTAGTGAGACTGCTCCTTACTTACCAACAGTAAAATATTGGGTAGCAAAGTTTAGACGAGACCATACGACCTTCGAAGTGCAGCATCGCAGTGGTCGACCAAATGAGGTGACGACTCCAGAAATGGTGGAGAAAATCTACAAAGCGATACTGGATAATTGTAAATTAAAAGTGGGCGAGCTAGCCGACATAGTAGGCATTTCAAAAAGTGCGGTACATCGCATATTAACTGAAAATTTGAATATAAAAAAGCTGTGTACAAGATGGATGCCGCATTAGTTCACAATGGAACAAAACCAGCGTCGTGAGGATGTTTCCATCGAGTGTTTGGCAACGTTTCACAAAAATGAAGCCAAATGTTTGCACCGTTTTATGACATGGGTCCATAACTTCACACCCGAAACAAAAGAATAATCAAAACAATGAACTGAAAAGGGAAAACGGGCTCCAAATAATCAAAGACCGTTTTCCATCTGCAGGCAAAGTCACGACGTCGGTTTTTTTGGATGCGCGTGGAATAATTTTTATTGAAAAAGGAAAAACTATCAACGACGAGTATAACGCAATGTTTCAGCGAAGAAATCAAGCAAAATCGGCCGCATTTGTTTAAGAAGAAAGCCTTGTTTCATCAAGACAATGTACCAGCTCACACATCTGTTAGTACAATGGCCAAAAGTAATGAATTAAAGTTTGAATTGCTACTTTATACACCCATTTCGACAGATTTAGACCCCTTGGATTATTTTCTGTTCCCAGACTTGAAAAAAAGATTTGATGACGGTATTTAATAGCTATTTTGAAGAGCTTGATGATTCTTATTATAAAACATCGCTGGGAAAAGTGTATGGAGCTAAAAGAAGATTGCGTTGGAAAATAAACATTTTTTGGGCCAGATATTTCTGGAACAATCCTCGTAGAGAAGAGTGGTGGTCTTAGTGTACATCCTTGTCTTAATCCTCGCATTATCTAAAATGTTTATGACATTTCATGTCTTCCTCTTACAGCATTCATTCTATTCTTATATTGATTTCGTTTATCGTTGTTTCAGGATCCTTGTTATCAAAATCCTCCTTAAGGTCCATGAAACAAAGATGCGTGCCTCCTTGATTCACTTCTTCTAGCTCATGTCTTCTAAATTTCAATTTTTGTCACCGTAGAAGGTTTATTGTAGTTTAGTCTACTACGGAATTTGTTTGGAGTAACTCGACCAGCAATCCGAGAAATAATTTTGAGCGGCTCTCAATTTTCAAAATTGAATCAACAAAAATAATTGTGTCGTAACTCATTTGTGACGTTTTTATGTATATGAGAGCGAGGTTATCCGATATAAACTAATATTGAAGGCGTTAATTTTCTTTTTTATTTAGAACCATTAGGATAAAAATTTTTTCAATCTCTTCTCAAATTTATTTACCACCTAGTTAATAATATATAAATATCAGGGGCGTATCGGGCCCTATATAGCGCCCTAAAACGGACACCCAGCGGGCGTCCCGCATAACGAACTCCTGCTGTGGTACCAAACAGCTGTCGCTGTGGTAACTCGTTCTCTAGACATCTTCATCAAGACGTGGCAGTAGAATTATAAATAAAATGAGCATATAATACCAAGATATTGCTTGTTAAATTTAAAAGAGCTATGTCTTCTTATTCTTCTTTTCGGTCTTCTTCTTCTTGTTTCTCCAAATATTGAGATGCACTGCGGGCAGTACCGTATTGAATTTTCATTGCCAAATCATTATCACATCATTTTAATGATGTCTAATTTTTAATAGCCTTGTAGATTAATTTAAATCGATTTGTTTTTTATTTATTTATGTGCAAAATAATATAATATTGTTATAAACTCATTCTTTTAGTTCATATTTTAACTAGTGCCCCACAATTTATTTGGCAGCGTTTTCTTTTTTGAAACTCATCTAAACTGTTTTCGATATTTCAACTAATTTAATGCATTTCTTTTTTTATGTAAAAGTGCATTACCGTCTATTTCTTTTGATTTTGCTCTGCTTCATTTATTTTTCAAAATTTTATTTTTTTCTGTGAAGTTTTTGAGGCAAATCTCTACTGATTTTATTGTATCTTCAATTTTGTGACAAATCTCTACCGATTTTCTTGCTGTTCTTATTTTATTCAAATGATTTTACTGCTTTTTCGTTTTTTGAGGCATGCTGTTTTGGTTTTTTGAATTTTTTTTTAGGCAAACCTCACGTAATGTTACTGTGTTTTCATTTTTTTTAAGCTTTTGTGGCAAATCTCCACTGATATTACTGCTTTTTGCGAAATTTTTAGGTATATTTCAACGTTTTATCTTTATTTTAACATTTCTTAAGGCACACATTAATTTATTTTGCATCGTTTTTAACTTTTGGCTACGTTTTCGTTTCTTTTTTTTGTTTCGAGGCATATCTCTATCCATTTTACTTTGAATATGTTTCAATCTACAACTTTTTCAAGCACACTTCAACTGAGTTTGCTGCTTTTTCCTCTTTTTCACATTTTCAGTACATATATTCTGATTTTGCTGGTTTCTTTTAGACATTAATTTATTTTGTCACGTTTTCGTCTATTTCAAAATTTCCAGGCACGTTTCTAATAATATTGATGCTTTTTTGTTTATTCTCTCGTTTTATTTTGTTACCTTTTCATATTTTTTTACTTTTTCAGGCATATCTCTATGGATTTTGCTGCACTTTCGTTTTTTTTTTTTATATTTTGAGGCACACATCAAATCAGGCTGTTGCTTTTTCGTCCTTTCCACATTTTTAAGGCACATTTATTCTGATTTTGCGACGTTTTCATTTTATTTTATAATTTTTTTAGCTACATATCAATTTATTTTGTTATACTATCTTCTATTTCAAGTTTTACAGGGACATTTTTAATAATATTGATGCCTTTTTGTTCCTTTTTTTTGAGTTTTCAGGCACACATCAAATGAGTCTACTGCGATTTTGACTTTACCACGTTTATTCTGATATAGCTGCGTTTTCGTTTTATTTTACAGTTTTTCAGGCAAACATTAATTAGTTTGACTGCGTTTTCATCTTTTTCTACTTTTGAGGCAAATTTATTCTGATTCTGTTGCGTTTCTTAGACCCACTTTAATTTGTTTTGCTGCGTTTTCATCCTTTTTAACTTTTTGAGGCACATCTCTATTGATTTTGATGCGTTATCGTTTTTTATTTCTAGTTTTGAGGCACACCCTTAACCAATTTTATGTTATTCTGCTTTATCCTTGGATTTTGCTGGGTTTTTGTTTTTTCAACACTTTTGAGGCACATTTATTTTGATATTGCCACGTTTTCGTTTTATTTTAGAATTTATTAGGCACATATTAATTTGTTTTGCTGCGTTTTCATCCTTTTTAACTTTTTGAGGCACATCTTCATTGATTTTGCTGCGTTTTCGCTTTTTTTCTATTTTTTAGGCACATCCTCAACCAATTTTATATTATTTATGTCTTTATTCTTGGGTTTTACTGTATTTTTGTTTTTTCCACGCTTTTTTGAGGCACATTTACTCTGATATTGCTACGTTTTCGATTTATCTTAGAATTTTTAAGGCACAATTTAATTTGTTTTGCCGCGTTTTCATCTTTTTTAACATTTTTAAGGCACATCTCTATCGATTTTGCTGCGTTCTCGTTTTTTTTTATATTTTTTAGGCACATCCTTAACCAATTTTATGTTATTTATGTCTTTATTCTTGGGTTTTACTGTATTTTTGTTTTTTCCACGCTTTTTTGAGGCACATTTACTCTGATATTGCCACGTTTTCGTTTTATTTTAGAATTTATTAGGCACATATTAATTTGTTTTGCCGCGTTTTCATCTTTTTTAACTTTTTAAGGCACATCTTCATTGATTTTGATGCGTTTTCATTTACTTTAGAATGTTTAGAGCACATATTAATTTATTTTGTTGCGGTCTCGTCTATTTCAAATTTTTCAAGCTCATTTCCAATAATATTGATGCCTTCTTGCTCTTTTTTTTGGATTTTTAAGGCACGCTTCCGTCTTTTTTAACTTTTTGACGCTTATATAAGTTTTATAGGCATAGCACACATCAATTCATCTTTCTCGTCGAATTCTTTCGAAGTTTTTCAGACAATCTTCAATTTATTCTGCTGCGTTTTCGTTGTATCACTATTGATATTTTATAATACATCAGTTTCTTGTTAGCATTTCATATATTGTGTTGATTTGTTTGTCAAGTCCTATCCTGCTCGTTTATGTGTATTTTACTGAAGAATGGCTCGTGCGTGGGTTAAACAATAAGATCGTAATAGCAGTGGTTTATGTTTCAATTGAAAAATACATTTTATGACGTGTTTCATATTTAATACACTGAAAAAAAAGCAATTGTTCATCTCAGTATACGTGAAATGTATGTAAATAAACAATTATATCTTTTCAATAACTTATTACTAGAAACGATGTATTTAGAACGAATAATTGTACAAATTTCAGATCATATCTTCGAATATCAATAAATATTGTTTATATGATAATAAAAAAGCCATTTTAAATAATTCTAGTAGTTTAAAAAGTGTTTGTATAAGACCTATAAGTCGATAGTGAAGTAGATACTTTTCATAGTGATAGAAAGCGTTGTTTTGATTAATAATTCTTCGCTGCTATACTATAAAAACACATCGTCGATATAATAAAATAGGCGTTAAAAGTTTGGCACTAAATTATTTTGATCAGATGCACAACTCAGAAGATAAAGAAGATATAATTAATAGTGATAAATCTCGAACGCATGAAAAACAAATAAAAATCGTGACTTGCAACCATCCACGGACTACTTTAATTGAGATTATAATTATATTATTGGTCGATCACGTTTATCAAACTTCAATCAACAAAAGGCACACCAACAGATATTCGATTGGGATCAACTGCAATAAAAATTCAATGACTTCAAAATTGATTCATTCATTTCAATGGGGGTTTTTGATAATCTCTGTATAAAAAGTGGAAAGATCTAAATTATACTTAGGCATATCGTACCAGAACGATTCAACATGAAAGGATAAAATGTGGTCATCTTTCTCTCGTTATTATGTCCAATAAATTACTATTAAAGAGTATACTGAATAATTCCTAAGACGTGTTGATTCTCGTGACGAATTAGCGAAGATCGCCGATGCCGCCATCTCGATCAGATAACAACGCAAGTCGTTTGTTTCTGACAATTGACACAAACTACGTGCAAATGTTTGATAACCTGTATTTCAACTTCCATTATTGTCCGCATTCATTTATTTTTTTACAGC
Organism: Diorhabda carinulata; assembly: GCF_026250575.1. NCBI lineage: Eukaryota > Metazoa > Arthropoda > Insecta > Coleoptera > Chrysomelidae > Diorhabda > Diorhabda carinulata. Next base: position 3,690,188 of record NC_079469.1, read on the forward strand.
ACGCTCGTAGGATATAGGCACTTGGAAAGTTCTTGCGAAATTAAATGATATGACTTTTCGGAATTTATGGGGCTAACTCGTGGCTTTATTCACTTCATTCAGCGAATAAGCAGGTTCGGATTCAACCAGAAGATTTCCAATTAATACGATAGCTACTATTACGTTTTGAGATCGGAAAATAAAAAATATAAATATATTTGGATATGGTAGTCGAAGCTTCTTTCCAATCCGTTTGAGATACCACCAAAACATGTGATTGGAATCAATCGATTCTTCAGGTATAGAAAAACGTTGACCTCACAATTTATTTTTGATCTGCGGGAATAACAACAAATACTTTCCCAACATCCCCCAATCGATGCTGATTGATTCGAGGTTCAGGATGATGAATTTGACTTTTCTACTTGATCCTCTCTGCATCAGTGACACATCCAACTTTGTTCCTGAAGGACTTTTGTCATTGTATTCGATTGTCTTCGTCAGCGTTACCTCGACCAAGGTTTCAAGTGTGATGCCTTGATCCAGCGTGGTTTCCAGATCATGTTGGTATATCCCGAATCTTGAGAATTCAAAACAGATATCTCAGTTCCTTTTCAGCTGCAAACTGAGCACTTCAAGGTATGCCCAAAAACAACAATACCCAGACAGCAGCTGCGTAAGATAGTACTTAAAACTACCGTCTTTGCGCTGTGTCCACTTATTCACGTTGGGGGTTACCCTTGGCAGACGTTTGGCTCTTTTTAGCTTTGATACGTTTCTTGTTCGGCGATCCTTAAAAAATCGAATGTGGATTTACTTATACGGTGTCATAAGTTATTAGAGATCTTTCTAGGTGCGTTATTTAGCTTGCTAAAAATATTGCAAAATGGTTCCTCCAAATATCTAGCTTCCACAATCCAGTAAACATATCAGAAAATATAAAAACAGCGCAAGATGTCGGCTAATAAAACGCTTTCACAAGAATAAAAAACTTTTTTCATTGTTTTATAATCATTAGAAAGTAACTTTGTTTCATTCCCACCAGTTGCCGCTAGACCTATTTTGCCACATTCTTTTTGTTCAAAAAAAATAAATAAATAAATATAAATATCTAAATGACGCGCCAAATGTATTTGTAGTTACATGACTGAGTGTGACGTAGAAAGTAAGTAAACAGACTTAAGTGAGGTTAGAAGTAAATACAGTTTAAACAGAGTTGTTGGGATTCTTTTAAAAAAACACTCACACGGCTGTGAGTACCCAATGAATACAAGATGTCGTATCTTTGGTGCATTGTACCAGAATGTACAAACACCAAAAAGCGACTAAAACAATGGTTTCAAGGGATTATACGTCAAACCTGGTATATGTTTGTGTAGACCATTTCAATGTCAGTTTTATCTATTGGAATTTAAAAAATGTTAACTAATTGTTATTTTTCACTGTAGCTTGAAACAGATTTGGACAATTATATGATGTGGAAACTAACACATTGCAAAAAAATTGTTGTTCCTACCAAATTCGATTGCTAGAAAAACCGAAAAAGGGCATTACTTGAAACACCTCGTCCGAAAGCATTAAAACGACAAAAAACCTTCAAATTTATCATCTAGAAAGTCTAATTAGTAGTACTTAAGTATCTGCATCTACCTTAGGTAGATTATCCGATTTTACTTTGATAAATCCTATTTCGGTCATCTTTTCAACCAGAATAATCGTTGAAACCTTAACAAAAATATAAATCAAACTGAACAACTAATTACCTCCACACACAAAAACAGAATGGCGGTTGAAAGGCGATACGTTTCAGTATTTACTTACTTTCTACGTCATAAGCGCAGTAACCAATAGAAACATGTTTTCTGTCACGTGTTATTATCAAAATTATCATCAATTTATGTTTGCGACTAACTGTCTAGAAATTAAATCGAATAAAAACTGCGTTTGATAATAGGAATAAAAACTAATTCATAATTATTGAAATATTTCTAGTACGGATCTGTCTCGGTGAAATTATAGACGGTCGAATATAAGCCTATAGATCCGTGTTAGACTTATATGGCTTGTTCTTTTAGTCACACCCATGTAGTTTGTTTAATTGTAATCAGAGATAAGAACATTGCTATCAATTAGTTTCTTCAAGTAAAGACTTGAGGAGTTGGTTGTTAGTTTCTCGTTTTCTCGTATAATATATCAGTTACGATTTATGTTCTTATGATAATAATTTAGTTAATTCATTTCACAACAACGTCAATTATTATTATTTTATAGTGAGATATTTGAAATTTGATCAGTGACATTTACAATAAGGATAAAATAACAAAATAATTCGCAGTTATGCCATGAAACAATATTACCTTCAATGGTTAACCTGATGGAGAATGATAAATCACAAGGGATTAATAATAAATATTTATTGTTGGAATGTCGTTAGATCTTTCAATGATTCATCTAGCAGCGTATCTGAAGTGGTAGACTTACTTTCATTTGCCTCATCAATTTATCAAATCCTCTCCAATTATTTTTAACTAGCTGCTAGTTTCATAGGCTAGCAGCTGAAAGAAAATAAATAATAGAGAATTATAAACATTTTATTTATTGAACAATATAATGTACTTTATGATATTTGCAATGTCAATATTCATTTTTTTCTTGTTCATCATCATTCAATGTTATTGATTAATTTAGACAAAAATTCGGATAAAACAAATAATTTCAGAAAATTAAAAAGGTTATGCAAAATCATCGAAGTGAAACTGTCAACTGTCAATATTAAAGTGGCTAGAGTCACTCCAGAGCGTCCCGAAAGTGTTTTGCAGTACGGAACTGTCACTTTCACTACATGGAACACTCAAAACGAAACTTTCGGTATGTAAATGAATACAGAACGTACAACTTTCAGATGGCTTCGTCTAAAAAGGTTATTTGAGAAGTGTGACTAAGTGACTTTTGTAATCTCTTGTTATTTAAAATCTAAATTAAATGTTTTAGTCACCTCACCCGGAAAAGTTGATACAAAACTGTGATCGTAGTAAATAGAATTCAATAAAAACTAAAGAAATTGAGGATAATGATGAGCCCACTAAAAATTGGTAAATGGGAACGAGTAGAAGTAGCAAAAATGCTGGAGCATGTACAGAGACAAGGAGCAAAATCTATTGCATACAATGAAAACCCAGTGGTAGACGCGGCAGGCCTAGAACAAAATGGTTAAAAGAAGTGGAAGATCATCTAAGCATAGTAGAAGTTAGAAGCTGGCAGTGAAAGATAAGAAACAGAAGGTTGTGGCGTATAATCAGCGAGAAGTACCTAGTAGATTTAGATTATGGAGACTGATGTACAGATCACTATAATCAATACAAAGATCTTGAAAACATTCAGCGGTAGAAGCAATCTTATTTTAACGCACCAAATACCGAGGTTTCTTTTTATGATAAAGAAACACAAAATTTGGTCCAGTTTGGACTCAAAATATAACTTTCATCGCAAATTCGCGTATTGGCAAGTGATGTTGGGAACAATATGTTCTAGAATAACCAATTTCACAAAATCTTTAAGCTATACACTCCGGAACAGTTTCAAATCTTCTACATGGTCCATCCTTGGAATGTTGCTTGTATTTCTGTAGCTCACAAGCTGCTGTCAACGTGAATACCAATTTTTATTGTGTTGATACGATGGTTGCTACTTACCATGTGGTTTCAACGCAGCAACTGCTTCTTCGGGTGTAAAAAACGTTGTTCCAGCAATTTCTTTTTGTTCTGCGGAAATAAGAACGAATCATTAGGACTGTATGACCCATCCATTCGTTTTTTTGGTTGGTCAAAACCGTTTTTGTTTGAACTGGTATGTGAGAGCTTGCATTGTCGTGGTGGAGAATGATTCGTCTTAAACGATTGGATTCCCCGATTTTTTTAACACTTCTGACAAACAAATGCTGAAATTCCATTCAGAATTAACCATTCTACGAAGATTGAATTCTCAAACACAGTCGCTCGAGATAGTGGTTCATCACCAAAAATTACTGTTGGTCTAATCCACGTCAAAAGTCATTGCGATTCAATTCCGTTTTTAACCAAGATGAATGTTTCAAGTATCTCAAATAGCACTCGTATGACAACACGTTCTGAGTACGTTCCCCATTAAAGATGTCAATGATTGCATTGTCAGATTTGACATATTCATATCGGTGTTGCCATATCTCAAAACTTAAGTAGCAACCGTCGTATTAGGTTATTGTCATAATGAACGCCAATCATAAATATCAAGTGCAAAATCCTATTTTGCGTTTTAATCTGATTACCAGTTTAAAATATCCAATTTGGCAAATGCTAAAGTATACATGAGACTGAAAACGTGCTTATTTGCTTTTGTCTGTTTGTAATAAATCAAAATATCAATTATTCCAGGTAACCAACAAATCTTTTATATAGGCAGTAAATAAATGAATTATACTTAAGCATTTAACACATTAGTTTGTATTATTATTTTCTAACAAATGCATGTAAAATTACTTTTTTATATTTATGAGGTTATGTTACATTATTAAATTATTATGCTCTTTTGTTTTATTGAAAAAACTTTATATTGTTTTCCAATACGTTTCCTATTGGCAAAGAATATAGAAATGGCAATTTGCAGTTTTCTATTTATTGGTACTAAGATATAACAAAATAAAAGCGAAATTAATCAGTTACATTATAAGTTATAAATCGTATATTACATTATTTCTGTTTTTATTTGTATTCTTTTGCAAAATATATTGTTAATTATAAATAAAAACAGAAATTTCTGAAAAAAAAATAACAAAACTACAATAGAGACTTTAAAATATCAAAAAAATTTAAAAAAACCCAGTGAGAATCAGCAAAATAAAAAAGAATTAACTAAAATTGAGGTAAATAATACGATTAATATATAAGGGGATGTCATAAACATAACCTCGAAATGGGAAACATTTTTCTCTATGTTTCAAGCTCTGTCGGATGATTTTTATTTTATAGACGGTTTACGTAAATGAGACCAGATTAAAGCGAACTCTTTCAATTTAAAGCGCTAGATGGGTCTGGTAACATAAATAGATATCAGTTCGGTCAAAATGACGCGATTTTTTTACAAAATGTATTATTAATTATAAATAAAAATAGAAATTTTTGAAAAAAAAATAACAAAACTACAATAGAGACTTTAAAATATCAAAAAAATTTATAAAAACACAGTGAGAAGCAGCAAAATAAAAAAGAATTAACTAAAATTGAGGTAAATAATACGATTAATATATAAGGGGATGTCATAAACATAACCTCGAAATAGGAAACATTTTTCTCTATGTTTCAAGCTCTGTCGGATGATTTCTATTTTATAGACGGTTTACGTAAATGAGACCAGATTGAAGCGAACTATTTCAATTTAAAGCACTAGATGGGTTTGGTAACATAAATAGATATCAGTTCGGTCAAAATGACGCGATTTTTTTACAAAATGTATTATTAATTATAAATAAAAATAGAAATTTCTGAAAAAAAAATAACAAAACTACAATAGAGACTTTAAAATATCAAAAAAATTTATAAAAACACAGTGAGAATCAGCAAAATAAAAAAGAATTAACTAAAATTGAGGTAAACAATACGATTCATATATAAGGGGATGTCATAAACATAACCTCGAAATGGGAAACATTTTTCTCTATGTTTCAAGCTCTGTCGGATGATTTTTATTTTATAGACGGTTTACGTAAATGAGACCAGATTAAAGCGAACTCTTTCAATTTAAAGCGCTAGATGGGTCTGGTAACATAAGTAGATATCAGTTCGGTCAAAATGACGCGATTTTTTTACAAAATGTATTATTAATTATAAATAAAAATAGAAATTTTTGAAAAAAAAAATAACAAAACTACAATAGAGACTTTAAAATATCAAAAAAATTTAAAAAAACACAGTGAGAAGCAGCAAAATAAAAAAGAATTAACTAAAATTGAGGTAAATAATACGATTAATATATAAGGGGATGTCATAAACATAACCTCGAAATGGGAAACATTTTTCTCTATGTTTCAAGCTCTGTCGGATGATTTCTATTTTATAGACGGTTTACGTAAATGAGACCAGATTGAAGCGAACTATTTCAATTTAAAGCACTAGATGGGTTTGGTAACATAAATAGATATCAGTTCGGTCAAAATGACGCGATTTTTTTACAAAATGTATTATTAATTATAAATAAAAATAGAAATTTTTGAAAAAAAAATAACAAAACTACAATAGAGACTTTAAAATATCAAAAAAATTTATAAAAACACAGTGAGAAGCAGCAAAATAAAAAAGAATTAACTAAAATTGAGGTAAACAATACGATTCATATATAAGGGGATGTCATAAACATAACCTCGAAATGGGAAACATTTTTCTCTATGTTTCAAGCTCTGTCGGATGATTTTTATTTTATAGACGGTTTACGTAAATGAGACCAGATTAAAGCGAACTCTTTCAATTTAAAGCACTAGATGGGTTTGGTAACATAAATAGATATCAGTTCGGTCAAAATGACGCGATTTTTTTACAAAATGTATTATTAATTATAAATAAAAATAGAAATTTTTGAAAAAAAAAATAACAAAACTACAATAGAGACTTTAAAATATCAAAAAAATTTAAAAAAACACAGTGAGAAGCAGCAAAATAAAAAAGAATTAACTAAAATTGAGGTAAATAATACGATTAATATATAAGGGGATGTCATAAACATAACCTCGAAATGGGAAACATTTTTCTCTATGTTTCAAGCTCTGTCGGATGATTTCTATTTTATAGACGGTTTACGTAAATGAGACCAGATTGAAGCGAACTATTTCAATTTAAAGCACTAGATGGGTTTGGTAACATAAATAGATATCAGTTCGGTCAAAATGACGCGATTTTTTTACAAAATGTATTATTAATTATAAATAAAAATAGAAATTTTTGAAAAAAAAATAACAAAACTACAATAGAGACTTTAAAATATCAAAAAAATTTATAAAAACACAGTGAGAAGCAGCAAAATAAAAAAGAATTAACTAAAATTGAGGTAAACAATACGATTCATATATAAGGGGATGTCATAAACATAACCTCGAAATGGGAAACATTTTTCTCTATGTTTCAAGCTCTGTCGGATGATTTTTATTTTATAGACGGTTTACGTAAATGAGACCAGATTAAAGCGAACTCTTTCAATTTAAAGCGCTAGATGGGTCTGGTAACATAAATAGATATCAGTTCGGTCAAAATGACGCGATTTTTTTACAAAATGTATTATTAATTATAAATAAAAATAGAAATTTTTGAAAAAAAAATAACAAAACTACAATAGAGACTTTAAAATATCAAAAAAATTTAAAAAAACACAGTGAGAAGCAGCAAAATAAAAAAGAATTAACTAAAATTGAGGTAAACAATACGATTCATATAAATATACAAATAAGAAATAATTAACAACTAAGAGTGAAATATTGTTCAAATTATTTATGTAACTGTTTTAAACTCGTGCAAAACTTTTTATCCATAGATAGATTCTAACAATTTTCTATATTTTCTTGATTTGTTTTGCTTCCTACTGACACATAACTTCATTTTATACGCTCTTTTATATCATTCCTGGTCTTCTGATTATTTTTTTTGTCGTTAAACTAATTCCAACTATTCATTTTAACTATACGAGGGTAATTTGACATTTTAGAATTTCAAAATTTTACAAACAATTAGATTATTTATATTAAAGAAACCGACAAAAAGTTAGTTAACGGTTCGAAACCATTCTGTACGGCAACTACTCTAGAATTAGTAGATTAAAGGATAAACAAGGTGGGTGTCGCAATTGCTCGATGCTGATCAAAAACTAGCTCATATAGTGGGAATTAGAACCAAATGCAATCCAAATGACGGTAGACAAAAATACAATCGAATCCATGGTTATGACTATGGTGCTTTGGTATTCCAAATTCTTTATTTGTTATTTAGATAAAGAAAAAACGATAACTGACCAAATTTATCTGATTTTATGACAAATTAGAATAATTATAAATATTTGTATCATAGAACTATACTAAGTAACTTAAAAGCTAATAACAAATGGAGTTTTTTACCAGTACGTTTATAAGTGACGTTAGAAAAATTTATAATCATTTCCTATTTAAAATAACTGTTAATCCTAGTAATAAAAAAAATTAAACTGGTTATAACGAAATAAAAAAAATAATATATTTATTCACGAACGTATAAACCGTCAAAATTGTACGCACATACTAAATGATATCTTGGGACCATATCTAATCGAGGCAATTTGAGTGTCGCCCCCTACGGTGAACCATTCAACTATTACAAACATACTGCCACGATCATAAGATTCTAACTGCTAGTATATCACTTAATTTCCATCGGATGATTCATATTTTTATCTTTTGTTAATTTGAAAGTGATTTTGGGGGACAATCAGTATAACAAAATGTTAATAGGAATATTGGGAAATGAAATTGTAATTACAAAAAGATTTTGTTACTATAAATTTTCAACATAACCTCGAAATTGTTATGAATCTATATGTCAGAAATTTTGAATTTTTTTATATCGCAATAAAAATTTTTTCTTCGGGATCATAAAAGTTGCAGCGCTTGTTTTTAATTTGGAAACGTATTTGTTATAAACTCAACAGCAAAAAAAACAGGACACTTCATATTTTTCTTATTAAAAGCTAATTTTTAGCAATTTGTTTGCTTTGTGGGTATTACAATTATTACAGATAATGTAGGGTCTAATTCCATTGAACTAATCCCTTCAGGATTAGTTAACAATTAAATAAAACTCAAATTTGATTTATTTGTCTTGAAGTTGATTTACCTGTCGGACCTATTCTAAACCGTAAGTACTTTTTCCACATTTGAACATCTTTAATTTATTAACCAAGCCAGAATATTGGTTCTTTCAAATGATGACGAAGTCTACCATTCGCGATGCACCCCTGCGTTTCCAGAAGACTGGTAGCTACGATATGAGGGCCGGCCGGAGGGCTACCAAGGGCAACAACGGCAGTAGACAATCGATTAACGCTGTCTGTATTGAGAGATCGACAGTTAACGATTCCTGAAGTTAGGGAAAGGCTTGAAGTGGTTCGTGTAACTGCAAACATAGTGCAGCGAAGACTGAGGGAGCGTGAAATCGTATCGACGCGACAGGACCACAACTCCTGGAAAAGTGTCGAAGAGAAAAACGATTATTTACTGATCAGTATTCTCATTGGACTCTGGAGCAATTAGGAACTGTTTTAATTACGGATGAGTCTCGATTTGGTCTATACTACTTAGACGATCGATGCAGAGTGTGGAGACGACCAGGGAATAGATTTGCTCCAAGTACCATTCGTGAATCACGACCTTTTGGAAGGAAGTCAGCTATGATTTAAGCTGGAATTCATTTCCACCCCCCAACTGGACTGATTTTCATGAATATTGGGGCTCTAACTGCTCGAAGATACATCGAGGAAGTCTTCCCATTTGATTCATTTATTGGTGAGCACACTTCTGGACTGGCCTGCACGATCTCCCGATATAGAGCATTTGTGGGACAATTTAGGGAGGCTAGGTGTTAGACTCCTAGAGATTTGAATCAGCTCCAAATTGCTCTTCGGGAATTATGGGATGGTATGCCGGTGGAGTACACAAAATTTGGTTCAGTTTGGATTCAAAATATCACTTTCATCGCAAATTCGCGTACTTGTAATTGATGTTGGAAAAAATATGTTCTAGAATAGCCGGTTTCACAAAATCTTCAAGCTGTATACTCCGAAACAGCTTCTAATTTTCCACAAGGTTCATCCTTGGAATATTCCTCGTATTTCTGGAGTTCACAAGCTGTTGGAAACCTAAATACCAATTTTTATTATGTTGATACGACGGTTGCTATTGAATTGTTGTTATTGAATACTTGGAGCAATTGGGGATCACAGTTCTGGACTGGCCTGCACCATCTCCCGATATGAATCCCATAGAGCATTTGTGGGACAATTTAGGGAGTCGTGTTAGACTCCTAGTGATTTAAATCGGCTCCAAATTGCTCTTCGAGAATAACAGGATGCTATGCCAGTGGATTGCGTCTAGAATTTAATTTCTTCGATGCCTGACAGGGTTAGAGAACTTCGCCGTAGCAGAGGGAGTAATACCCGCTATAAGAATTACATAAATTGTTATAAAACGAAAAATGAAAAATAACGTTTTTTAAAAAATGGATTAATTTATCATTTTGTATTTTATTGTAAATAATCGATAAAAATTATTGACTTGTGACATATTTTGTTAAAATATCCCATAAATTAACTAATTCTAAACAAAAATTAATAATAATAATAATATATTTAACAAAATTATAAGACCAAAAGTGTCTAGAACGCTGGGCTAATCTATGAAATGCAAAAGATACTTCCAAAGCAAATTGTCCACCTAACAGAATATTATTTAGACCTGGAAGTCTGTTCCGTATAAAACAAGAAGAAAAATAATCAAAAATTGAAGATTTGAAAGCTGGTATACTCCCAGGTAGCACTTTGGGGCCTGTACTTCACTCGATCTATCTTAAAATATATATATCCACCTTTGCAGAAATACTTCTTAATGGAAATTCCAAGGTCTAGCTCATGAACATCAAAAATTGCAATGAAGTACTAGTTCTAATGTTTCAACTCAAATCTCTCTTTTTTCTCAAAATGTTTTGGTTAAATGATAACTTTAATCGAATGGTCAATTGTTTTTTTTTACTTCTTGTACTAAAACATTGACAAATAGTTTGTTATTAATTGACAAATGTCTCCAAACCATTTGCATATTTCAAGCAAACCATGATCCATACCAGAAAATGCATCAATATAAAGACATGCTAATAAACACGATATCAACGTGGTCTTCGGGAAAATATTATTATTAGAAGTATCATTTATTTGCTTCTCCATACGTGGGGTAAAGTCTACTTGGTATTCTTCGCTTGCTCCAAATAGTGTCAACGAAGAATTAAAATATTCCTAAGGTCACACATGATGATGACGACGACAGCAGAACAGATTTTATTTGTTCCCCTGGATTGGTAACCTGGGTATTTGCTGCTGAAGTTCCTTACAAAGCTTTCCAAGATCAGAGTTGCAAAACTACTAGAGTTTATATATAAATTGTTGAGGATAATTATTTACACTGGGGAAAAAAACTTAACCGACTTGATTTGACGATGTTTACTTTCCAAATCCATCGTAGTGGAACGTAGTTTTTTCTATAGTTATCTAGTTACAGTAAATATAAAATAATGAGGAACCTAATGATTTGTACTGCCAGTAATTTGTTTTAAGACGTTACTGGTTTTAACAAAAACTATTTTTGTTATAATTATTCCATTTGTTTTAGTTAATTTTCAGTAACCCCGTTGAATACACTTATTTTTATCTAATGTTTTCTATATTACTTTGAATATTTATTTAATCGTATCCAATTTTCAGATGGACGTCATCGAGGAAATTTTAAAAAAATTAATAACAATATGTCTGACTTTAACAAGTATATATATTTTTTTGATAAAGCTACTTAGTTTAAGCCGTATTGGTCATTCATAACAAGCATCAAATTAGGCCCTTGGTATTCTCGTAACGTTCAAAATAAGGGCCATTATTAATATTTTGACTTATGACACTATTCAACTGTGGCATTATCTGTAATCTGATGCCTCTGAATTACAAGAATACCCCAACTATTATTCTTCGGGAAGGCGAGATTATAAACACATACAGGATAAGGTGTAATATTTTGTAAGAACCCCCCGTCGCTGTTTGTGTGAAGCGATTATATACAGTGTGTCTTCAAATCTTAAATTTTGATAAATGTTAAACGAGAAATACAAGACATTAGAAATAATAAATCAATAGAAATACTTGAGTTTACTAATCATATATTAACAGATCATTAAGAAAAGTTTAAACACTCTTAGCAAAGGGAAAGACACACGGTTTTATGAGCGCTCCAAATACGGCATTTGACATAAACTAAAAGAATATTCTAATAAAGACATCAAGGGAAAATTATTGATCGAAGTAAGCAGATAATGATGACGATGATAATAAGAAAGATAAACAAATATTTCTACATTTTTATATACAAAATGTCTTATAAGGAAGCTTCATTTTGTATTGACTATTGCGTAAACGCTGTGGAGCGGACAACCGGTCAGAGGTTTCCATTATCCTGTTTTCGGATGAAGCTTATTCCAAACCACAAACATCAAAAACGTATAGACAGCGCGACATTTTTGAAGGTGAAAGGGAACGCACAGTTACAGTGAACTCAGAGCGTTATGTACAGAAGTTAAACGACTTCTTCGGGCCTGAACTTACCACCAAAGAACATGGTTCCAGCAGAACGGAGCCACCACGCCACGCACGTCCAATAGATCTTTGCTACGAGCAAATTGATCTCCATAAGAGTTGGCCTGCACGCGGTCCCGATTTAAATCCTGTGGGGTTATGTCAAATCTACAGTTTAAACTCATAAACTGACTTCACTGGTATATTTGGAAGAGAATATCCGATACGAAATGGCAGCTATCGCAAATACTTAACAGGCTTAACGGTTTAGATTTGAATCATTTTATTTTTATAAATGAATTATCATAATATGCTATAAACATTTTTTCAATAAACTCCTTATATTTCTTAAAATTGTTTTTTTAAATGTGTTCTTTCTTTTGAGACACCTTGTATTATTATAATACATTCATTTTTAAACCGTTTTACGTTGAGAATATAACCTTTCCCTTTTTCTAAACAAATACTTATCATACCTCAATATACTGTGAGTAAAAAATCTTTAAAAAACTTCTGGAGAAACTTTCAACTTATCTTTTGGCAGAAAATATATTTTTTGTGAATTTACTCTTAGCTGTTGCAATTTATATCTTGTCATACTGTCAAGGCAGACTACCTGCAGGGCTAATGAGCTGATGGAAAAAGTTGTTTTCCTCAATTGGCGCAGTCGGTAGAATTCATAGAAGAATTGATAAAAATTGAGCCAACAAACTACTAGGAGCAGTACTATATGAGAAATATATAAGCTTAAGAAAGATTTTTACTTCGAAATAATATTGATTTGGAAATGGCATATGACTCTATAACAAGAGTAATTAACACGTAACTAAATAAAAATGTAGTAGCTCCGTCTAATGAGAACAGGTTAATTATTAATAATTTCTGACAAGCAGGTGTCTGTTAAAATAAAATTGTATCTTAATTGAATATATATCCATATTTATAAAACAATCTTCTTTTATAATGCCACATAAACGTTTTTTGAAGGAAACAGATTCCTATCAGTCGAAAAAAAAAATAAGTTGTGGATTCAATCTGAAAGACGTACTGTATTTTTGTAAGAACCCCCGCTGATATCTGTGAAGTGATAATATAGTTTTTAAAGTATCTTTTCGGATACATAGGAGTGGCCCACTCCCTCGTGGAACCATTAAAATATTTAATTTGGATTTAATCGAGATTTTACATCAATAAAAAAAACATAAATTGTTTTGATATATTACAGGTACTGAATGTAGTGAAATATTTCGAAACAAAAACATTTTATGGGGTATTTTACAAAAGAAAAACTTCAGATTCGTAACGGGAAACTACAGAATTTTGGAATTAGAGGTAATCAAAGTCGTTAACAATTCAATATAAGATTGAATTTTCTCAGATATATAACGTCCTAACTAAATTTTATAAATATCAATTTGGCGCAGTCAGTAGGATTAGCCTATAATATCCAATTATTTCTCTAAGATTAGAAATTAAAAAAGCAAAAGTCCAGGACTTCTCAAATTCTAAAAAATCCCTAGTTTGGACAGAAACCACCGGAAAAAAAATTTGATCAATCTTCTCCAACAGTCAAATAGTTGTGAAAGCAATCAACTCACATATAATAAGATCAAATTTTATCGTGGATTCCCTAGAAGCACTAAGCTAGCTAAGGAAATGATGTTCTAATCTAACTTCCAGCAGACTTACCAGAACTATTCTGTTTCCCAGGGAGAAACCACTTACAAGTAGAACCAAAGGAAATAGAAAATCAGAGTTGAGTCTATGAAGTTGTTTATGTGAAAGGACTAAAAAATTCACTGGCCTTAGCAGAAACCACCTACAAACTCCTTCAGAGCTTCTGACTGGTTACTAATACTTAGAATAACTTGAGACAATAAAAATTCTAACAAACACCTTTGCCTAGGTTCACTTTAGGTTATAAGTTAAATAGAAAGAATTAAAAAAAAAGAAGTTATGGTTACTGAAGATAAACATACCAAAGATAGAAAAAAGGAGAATATAAAACAAAAAAGAAATACAATAAATGAAGAAGAAGAGCTGAAATATCTAGAGCAAATTGTAAAACCTGTATTTTTTTAATAAAAAACAAATTGAAATGTGAAATATCGAGAGTATACGAATCAGTATTACTACCAATGCTGATCTATGGCTGCGAACCAATAAATTAAAGCAGAAATTAACAATATGTGGAATGAAAATACTGGGAAAAAGAAACGCGACAAATCAAACAGGAGTTGATAGGTTTGAAAACGTAGTGACAATGAAGGAAAACAAAATATTGTGATATGGGAAACTGAAACAAACAAAAAGAAGAAAAGAAACAGAGAAAAAGGAAATTGAATAGCAAACAATTTGGAAAACAAAGGATTGAACTGCAGATGGGCATTCTTCGAAATACATCAATTCTTATATATTGTGGAAAACGTCAATTCTTTTTCCAGATATTGTCGATCAACTTCAATTGAAGCCGATTCTGGTTGATTTCATTTCCTATTGTTTGATATCTGAGGTCGAGTCGCATTAATTCTTGTAGATTCAGGTGAATTGGCGTCTACTTTTGTCAGATATCGTCGATTAATATCCATTGAAACCGATAGAGGTTAGTTATCACTTCCTGTTGTTTGATGTCTTCTGATGTCTGATGCCGAATTCTTCTATATTCAGATGAATTGTCGTCTACTTTTGTCAGATATCGTCGATCAATATCCATTGAAACCGATAGAGGTTAGTTATCACTTCCTGTTGTTTGATGTCTTCTGATGTCTGATGTCTGATGCCGAATTAAATCAATTCTTCTATATTCAGATGAATTGGCGTCTACTTTTGTCAGATATTGTCAATTAACATTCATTGAAGCCATTGTCACTTCATATTTATTGATGTCTTCTGATGTCTATTAATATCTAACATCCAACCTAAAAAAAATCTTTTCCAACTTGTGAACAAAAGGGAAAAGACCAAATAAAATACAAAAAATTTCGTAAAACTCTCAAACAAGGACAGTTCAATTTTCAAATGTTTTGGGTGATATTTCTTCTCATCATTTATTCATAAAATCTCATCATACGAATATAAAATTTTTGGTATTCTTTGGGTGCTAGTCATGTAAGTAATTGAGTACATCTTCATATTTCATTGTGTAATTTTTTTGAGAATATCATAGATGTACTATTGGAGTTAAAAATTTAATATTTTTTCAGTACTTTGTAGGGAAATAAAAATATAAATATATAATAAAAATATAAATAAAAACTGTTCTCGAAAAACGTCAATTGCGATCGAATTACATTATTTTTTATATATTCAGGTAAATTGGCATCTACTTTTGTCAGATATTGTCGATTAACATCAGTTGAAGCCGATTGTGGTCGATTTCATTTCCTGTTGTTTGATGTCTGAGGTCGAGGGAATTGGCGCCTACTTTTGTCAGATTTTTTGAGATATTTTGATCACATTAAAGTAGTTTTTTAAAATTATTGCTATTGTAATATAATTTTAGAAGAATTACTCATAGTTAAAATTTTCCCTTCGGTGTCTTTACATTAATTAAGAAAACATTAAGGGTTTGGTAATAGCTTTCCCGTTGTAACTTCTTAAAGAGACGTCCCTGCAATACTAAAATACCTCGATGGCTTTTTATATAATTTTATTAAGTTATTCAGGAGTTTATTATTATCTTTTATTATGTACCTGGACTTTTAATAATACTGTCTTGACATATTATGGATGTATTATTTATATCTTTTCTAAGAAACATACATAAGCATTAAACAAATGATGAGAATCGACAAGATATTATAGCTTAGTGCATGTAGCCGTAGCAACTGGTATTGTGTATTATCTACGTTGTTACTGAATGTGCCAATTTTCGAATCGAATCAATTTAATTGGATTTTGGTTACAATGTAACAAGATAAGCAACTGGTTGACTGAAGAATCAAAACACGTGGAAGTGTTACTAAATAATTACTCCTTCAGACGCAAATCTGGGATACTGAACTTGTCCATAACGTATCCATAAATATTTAAGCCAATCAAAAGCAACTTCATATGATAAACATTATGTTTCATTTACATTTTTTGTATGTTTCATGTGAAATTTCGTTTCCCTACTGTTAAATATGGATGATACGAATGTGGTTACGGCTATACTGATTTGTTTACAGTAGCTAAAGGTAATAATTGATCCAACGTTGCGTTATTGTTAGTTTCAGTTCTTTGGTAACTTTTAATTGAATCTCTAGGTTTACTTCGAGAATTATTCAATGAAAAACGAAAGATATTCATAAAAAAAATCAACAATCGGAATAAATACATCTCTTATTAGAGATCAAATCTGGTTTTTAATTGTTATGGGTCAGTAATTGAACAAATAAATTACTAAATAGTCTCTTTGATCGTTATTAATGGTCCAACAACAGTTGCTAGCTTCACCAACGTGGTTATTATGTAATTATCAGTTAGTTTTAATCTCGGGTTAAGCAAACCTTTCAGGATTGCCAACAAATTACTGTACAGAAAACACACCTCTTTCAGTCTCGCTTCAGAATGAGGTTTCAACTTAATTTGTAGAGATGGAGAATAAGAGTTTTCGAAATTAACGGTATTTTAGAACGTATCAATGAATAACAATGTGAAAATCTATTTATCAATTTCGTTTAAACCACAAAGAATTATAAATGATTATAAAATAATCATATTTTATTCAATTAACCATTTAATTTCATCTTTAATCCATTTATTTTGCTTATAATGTTATTTTGAATGCTTAATATGCTTTCTACTTGCTTAAAACAGTAAGTTTCTAAATTCAATACTGTCAATAATTGTCCTAGTGTCCATTACGTAAACTACTGTAGGTAAAATTAATTCCAGTGCTACCGTATTATTGACATAAGTCAATTTGGTAATACCAACTTTATCACTTGTTTTTTGGATGATCAATACACCCCAGGTTTTATCTTTGTTTTCAAAAAGGACCTCAACCTTGAAAATCTCTTCTTCCTTGTGAAACTAAATCTCTTTTCTTGTTGATTCGTGAAGAACCAGTAATGACTAGCTTCTTGTTGTTTACTTAAATATTTAGATTGGCATTCATCTTTTGTATTCTTTTGATTTGTATATAAACATAATAAATATGAAATCCCTATATTTTTGACACGTTATGGACTTTCAAATCACGAGAGATGGCATCGATAAAATTTACTGTTCGTGAAGATTTAATCACCATCGTTCTAGATTTTTCTCTCCGATCACATTTTTTATTTTTGCTTGACTCTCCGCTACAAGTTTTCCTAGTATTTTTTTTCCAAAAAACTCTTCATTATGAGTTAACCAAAAAACTTCATGCTCCTTCTTGGAATGTCTTCTCTTGACTCATTGGACAGAAAAAGTTATTTCCTTTTATTTGGTGGTAGTGATTTGCTTTTTTACTCTATACAGAACAAGTAGATGATTGCTTTATATGTTCTGTTCTTTTTCTTGTCCAATGGCTTACAAATTTTGTTTTCGTCAAATATTCCAAGCTGACGAACTCGATACAATTGTTGTTAGCAATTTAGCCATTACGAGATAGCCAAAAAACTATAATCTACTTCTTAGAATGTCTTCTTTTTCCTAAACCATCTGACACTCTGATTTTTCGTAAACTGATATTTTCAAGGTTGTACAAGCCACGCAATTTGATTTTTTACTTAAAAAATAACAAGACACTTTGGTGGATTACTGCTTATATGTTCTGCTCTATTTCCAGGCTGACGTACTTCTTATATTTTTATTCATCAATCTAGTCAAACCGAATTAACTGAATTACTACGAGTGCTGTTTTTTTCAACAACGAACACGAAGAGAGCGAACATGCGCTGTAGGTGACTTCGAAGCTCTCGCACTACACATTCCACTGTCCTTGATATTCAGGCGTCAGTCGGCGTTGTGCTATAGCCAAGTAAGTGGAGTGTGATTAGTTTTCTACAGGCTGAGGGTCGTAGCACTGCAGAAATCCATCGGAGAATGTGTATATAGGGAAAACTTCATGAGTGATACGTGAATAATGTCGAGGGTTTAAAGATGTGATGATAAAGGGAGTCAAGGACGCAAATCTGTCGTTTGAGATGACCTGGTTCAACGAGTGATTCACAGTGAATCATCGGGAAGATAAGACGTTTTTCGTAATCCGTGGTTTTCATAAATGTGCAAGCCTTGGGATTTGTTTTGATGTAAAATCTTCACACATTCTGCCTTTTGCACTATCCAACCTTTCCAGTTTTTTTTCATACATTTGTTGTAACCTTTTTTTCTGTAGACTTCCACCTCTAAATTCTGTTTATTTTGATAAATTACGGAATAATTTCTTACAGAATCGTTTGTAAATGTTTCACTGATGTTCTTTAACCATTTTACATGCTGCCAATTTTTTAGTAACTAAATGGAAAGAATGGATTTTCCTAATGACATCAATGTCAGTGCAAGCTGAATCTGTCATTATTGAAATTCTGATTCTCCATTAGCTAAACCTCGAGATTCAATTATCTACTGTATTTATCCACATTATGGAATAAACTATTTCTTATTCGTCTTTGAGATGATTCTAAACGCCATTATGAATTATGCTACTTGAATAACTTCGAACTCGGTATAATTACAAGGTTTTCATGTATTTTTGTTGTTAAATTCTTATTTTAAATTCAAAAATTTAAATTATACTGTTTATAAGATCAATGACATCGATTCCTCTCATAAATCTGACAAACTTGTTATTGTTGGGGTTTAAATGATACCTTTAACCACTAAACTGGCAATTTTTCAAATTTTGCACGTACATGTAACTTGTTCACGACTTCATCACATGATTTTCATTCCGGGAGCTCTTTTTAATGTTACCAAAACATCTTATTATGTTCCCTAATGTCGGTTTTCGAAATATTTCGCAAAAAGAATTTGCCGATGGCGGTTGAAGTTCACTTAAATGAATTTCATTGTGGACGAGTTTTTCATACAATGCTGTATACTAAAAATCATTTATTTTTTATAATCTTTTTGTTATTTATGAACCAGGAAAAAATCAGCTTAAAGTGATCTTCGGAATTCTTTTTTGTACGTAAATTGATAAATTCCACATTTAGTTTGTCAATTGATATTTTGATTGGGTCAAGAAATAAATTGGGTAACTATAATTTGATAGAAACCTAGTTGAAAATGTCGGTACAAAGAAAAAAATTAACAGTCTCACTTGAAAACAAAGTCCTTAACCACAAATCTGTCATCAAGCCTATATGGACATAATACAAATACAAATATTATTCTCCATGTCCCACTGTACAAGAAGTTATCCAAAAGAGGATCATCAAATACCACAAAACTATAGAAACCCACCCGAATCCACTACTGGAGGAGTTGTTAACGCCAAGAAACGCGAAAAGACTGAAAAAAAGTTGACCAATAGACCTAATATGAGGTATAGGACGTTCCATCACTGGATGTAAGCCTCACCAAGACATTATATATGAATCAACCCATAGAATGTGATAAATATTTTGATTAATAATAAAAATTTGTAATAAAAAAAAATGACTGGAAATTTCATGTAGCTCATTGTTAGTGACTTACTCAGTACTAAAATCATCACGTTTCATCAGTAGTTACAAATACAGTTTCTTTTCCTGATCTACAGAATGAATTCTATCAGTACCATACGAGGATGCTTCCAAAAGAAGCTGGTCCGACACAAAAATGTTGGAAAGTAATATATTTATTGTTCTACGTTCGATACCTTTCATTGTTGGAAAATCTGTTACCACCGAACCATTTTTCAAGTCTGAGAGCAGAAAATAATCCGAGAGGTCTAAATCTGGCTAAAAGAGTGCATTAGGTAACAATTTAAACTTTAATTCATTAATTCTGGCTATTGCAATATTTAATATGTCAGCTGATGGACTAACTTGAAGAAACAACATTTTCTTCTTAGCCAAATGCGGTAGTTTTGCTTGATTTTTTCGCTCAAACGTTATAATAAGTTCGCATAATACTCGTCCTTTATAGTTTTTTCTTTTTGAAGATAGTCAATGAAAATTATCCCACGCACATTCCAAAAAACCGATGCCATGATAGAGCACTTTGTAGCCGGTACTCCCTTCCACAATTCGGTTCGTTTTTTTGCTTATTTTCTCACTAAATTCAGTAAGAACGTGAAGATACTAATGTTGGTTACCTACAAGAACCCAATTGCATTAAATTCTGATTTGCTCTTTTTTGGTTATTGGCGCTTTACTTCAAGATCATAGATAAAAAAAGAAGATTTTACCTTTTCTAATAAGTTTGAGTTATATTCAATTTTTTCGACATTTTCGATAGATTTTAACATCGAAAGACGACCCGAACGTGAATCATTCATGAAACTTCTTCTCTGCCGTCTTGAAAATGTTTAAACCACTAAAAAACACGCGAACGCCACAAAAATTCATTGCCTTACACTTATTTCAATAAATTATAAGTTTTAGTTGCAGATTTTCCAAGTTTTATGTGAAATTTTTACTACAAAACAAAAAAACAGACCCTATACAAACGAAGACAACGGCTACACTGGTTTGTTTACAGATACGGTAGACAACACATTCGAAAGAGTATTTTTTATAAATAGGTTTAGTGGTTAAGGCGTTAAAAAATAACAAATAACTTTCGTATTTGGAATATTTAAAGCATACAAATAATTCGATACTAGCTTTAAGTTTGTCTCTATATAGAGACATATATTTTTGCAGTGTAAAATATGGAAACAAACACGTCCATTATACTACAAATCCGAACATGCGGTATGCAGAAAAAATAATATATAATTTTTGGACAGTCCTTAAACGGAAATGGCTGAAAATGTTTTAGAAATTCTAAAAAGATATAAATTAGTATTTTTTCGCGTATTTTCGAAAATAAGCGTATTTAATCTTTCAGTCGAAGTAAATAAGCCTGGCTATACTATCATTATGAGTTTACTAGAATTGTATTATAAAAAAAATGTACTATAATTTTGTACAAACATATGTTAGTTAATATCTGACTATTATCACTTATTACGGCTGTTTTTCGTGGAATACATATCACAAATATTGAAGTTTTTTGAGTTTTAGAAGGATTACTGTTATCATTATTATAAACACTTTTGGTGTTTTGAATGACGCTGTAGAAAAAGGCTAGCTTTGATTTTTATTCGAAAAAATCTGCTCAGTAGTTACTACTAAGTTTCGAGATATGGCAACACTGATATGAATATGTCAAATCTGACAGTGCAATCGTAAAGTTTGACATTTTTAATAGTGAACGTACACGGAACGTGTTGCCAAACGAGTGTCATTTAAGTTGTTTCCAGATACTTGAAACATAAATTTTGGTCAAAAAATGGATGACTTTCGATTAAACCAACGATCAACTCTCTTCCACTTTTGGTGATGAAGCGCCATCTCGAGCAATCGTGTTTAGTTGGTTTTCCGAATTGAATCGAATTTTGCTACATAATGAATTTCCCGGAGGTGTTCCAAAATCCAAAAACGCAAGATCTTCGTGTGACTTACCGTGAGATTAAGACGTTTATAAGTTCACAACAGGCGACGAATCATGAATCTATGCATATAAACCTGGAAGTAAAAAAACAATCGACTGTATGGGTCCTTCAAGACGAGCCAAATCCGACAAAAACTCTTCGCGCGCGAAGTAAACGGTCGCTTGCTTTTCCGGAATAAGTGGACAGATCGTTGGAGCAACGTAGAACGAATTTTTGCCAAAATTTTTTGAAAATATCAGGCACAGGAGACGAATCATTCTCCACCACGCCAAACAGTCAAAAAATGGATGGTATCTATTGATTTCTTCTGATTCCCGCAGATCAAAAATTAATGGCGAGGTCAACGTTAATTTACACCTGAAGAAGGTGTATGTCTTTAGTACGAAAAACGTTGAAGGAAACATCAATAAAAAATCTATCTAGAAGAGAAATCAAGAATCTCTGGTACTGCCGTTTAGACAAATCGTCATTTAGCATCTTGTTTAGTAGATCAGTACTTCCCCATTCCTTCAGTGATGATTAGGAGCTCGAGACCTGTAAGTGATTGTTCCATACTCGACTAAATTCGTTTTGTCTCCTTCCTGGACATGATGATCGTTATCATAGTTTGGACTACTTCCTAACTTCGTTTGCTTTCAATCATTATTTCTATAAGCTTATCGGGTGTGATCTCGCGATTTCTGTTCCACTCCCTCTTTCTTCAATTGAAAATAGCTATTAGGGGTGGCTCATACTCAATGGTTAGTAGGGATAACCTGTACAATCTACAATCAACAATCTACTTTGTTTAACTCAATAAAATTTATGGTTTAAAATATACGTAGATTTTTAGATCGCTGTACAACACCGTTCGCCATAAAGAAACATTCTGAAGAAAATTATCATAAATTGTAATTATTTATTGACTTATATTGACTGTATTAAAACACTGCTTGATATTTAATTGAAATCTGCAAGCAACCAAACTTGTTAATGTCAATTTCCTGTCTATTTATTCAAAACCTGTCATCATTATCATAATTATCATTTGGTTTGAAAGTTTCTATATGGTAGAATTTACCTTTAGTGAATATGCCATACATTTGAAGTATGATTTGGCTTCTGGTAACTCCTCAGAAACCAGAAGGTTGTAAGCTGAATGCTTTCTACAGGATGTTTCTATATTCGATCGACAACGCTCTACCACAATAAATAATTCATTTTGATATAGGAATACGAATCCTTACGGGATCTAGTTGCTGAGATATAGGGTGTTTTCAATCAAAATAAAAAATATGCCATAAATCAAGAACGCCTTTAAATTATTTGAGATAATACAGTAAAAGCCCGAATAAGGTTTGCAGATACCGTATCACGTTACTCAAATTTGAAACGAAAACATGGTTAAAAGTGCCCAATGTCATTTGCTTCAAGTGCCGAAGTGCCGCATTCTTGGAAGCATCGACGTAGCGGAGAACAAGCTGCAAAGTGCTATTGATCGAAATCAACATTGTCTCTATTAAATTTTTAAAAATCATAGATATTGCGGAGAGTAATCTTGGTGTAAATAGTCTAGTACAAACTCCGGCCATGGATACACGAAGAAAATTGGAACTTCTTGTTATTAGTAAAGTGTAATGTAACAGATTATTCTGTACTATTTCTACAGGATGTTTATATATTCGATCTACAACGCTCTACCAAAGACAGATCTTAATAAATGATTCATTTTGATGTTCAATGTTTGGTCGAAATCGAAATCAAAAATTTGGCATAAATCAAGAACGTTTCTAATTTTTTTTTTCAAATTTGGTGATCAATACGCTCCTTAATGAAGTAATATTTTGACATAAGCAAACTTTGGAAAAATTTAACCATTGGCGCGCTTTTAGAATGAATTGTCACTTTTAGCCCCTCATTTTTTCTAAAATAAACGGTGTTGTAGAAATTTGACTCTAAACAAAAGTCTGCAGGTAATTAAATACTACTCAATATTTCTAAATTATAATCTAGTAAGCACGTGTCATATTTTTTCTTTCTAATGTATGAAAAGTTTTAAAAAAACATACAAATTAGCCAGTGTTCAAGTATTTAAACCTATAGATTTTCAGATGCGTATGGAATTTTCAAACTGGTTTTTATGAAACCTACATCAAATTGAATCATTTATATTTTTTTAATTTCTTATTTTTTATATATAATATCTATATTTTAGGTCTCTCCTATTTTAATTATTAGTTTTTTTAATAATTTTTGGAAGATAAAATTTTGATAAAGTCTTAAAGAAAAGTCGACACGTCAAAAAAAACTAAATTTTAAACAGAAGAGACTTAAAATCAATTAATTGAATCAAAATGAATCATTTATTGAGATCTATCTGTAATAGAGCGTTGTCGGTCGAATATAGAAACACCCTGTATAATTATTCCCGATTATAGAATCTTTGTTAAGATTGATCGCAGCTTACGAGAAACAGGTGTGTCTACATGAAGAAGTTTCCTACCAAAACGATTTCCTTGGCATTTACAACGATCTTAAACCAAAATTATCTAGAGATTGTACAGATTGTCCCTGCAAAAGTTACGGATTGTTAACCATTTGGCATGAGACGCCCCTGGCTTTCAGATAGTAGTGTAGAATAATATTTTTTCCGTCAAATAGACTATATAGACATACATAATCATCGATTAATAATTCATAATGTCGCACTGAGCAATTTAGATAAAATATTTTGAAGTTGCAATTTTAAAGACCTATAACTCAGAAACGAGGGATCGTATGAGAAATTTTTTATCATTTCTCAGCATTATTTTCACGTCATCTACACAAGTACACACTCCCGATTTTTTTGGTATATTATACTAGGATCCAACGCTAATTGATAACCAATAAATTATGAATACTTTGTACCCAATTTAACCGAAAGCGCTGGACGCGTAGACACCACCGGCTCATGTTACCACGATCTCAACCATTGGCGTAGGTTGTTATTGATGGCACCGTTTAACTTCTTTTACATGTCAACAGTTCGTTATATTTGAAAAATTAACCGTATCTTTTTAAATTTCTTTTATTTATTATCGGAATGAAATTATTCATGGAAGAATTAATATTTTGTAAGTTTATAAAGCTACTAGGTTTCAAAGTAATAACAAGCGATCATATTTTTGTCACGTTTATAATGTTTGACATTGTTTTCGTTTTTTTATAGGTAATAATGTTCGCCCCTTACATAAATTCAACACATTTCGTTCGTTCTTCGGTCAAGTAATCTAATACATTCTTGTTAAATGGCTTGTTTTAAAAGGTTGTATCACACATTTTAAACTATACAATAGCTTCATGTCTGATACCTTGACAATTACAAGCCAATAAGGATTTTCTCGTTGGGTGTTTTTTATAGTTAATGAGATTGTGTATGTTGTTTAGTCACTGATATTTCGTTAAATTCTGTTAACTACAAAACGTACATTGATAAGTTTTATAACTACTCATTTTTGTATAAACTGTTATAAAAGAAACATTTTAATAACTGTAAATAGCGTTACAAATGCCCTGTATATAATTAAAGTCTGGTAATTTTGAAAATGTATCGGTGTCTTTCCTATTGCACTCTATTCCTTCAGAATTTTCTCATTAAACACGAAAACTAGCTAAAATTATGGTCTATAACTTCATTCGTGCGGATTGATAAGAGATGGCGCAACTTATATTACATCGTTTCAATATTTCGAACCTGCGTTGGAAAGCTACTGTTATTGTACGTCTTTTCAGTATATGGGTGATTCCGTTCTAACTGTGATATTCAATGTCCTGTATTGTTTTTTTGTACTAGTCATTAATTAATAATCAATTAATAAAAATTTTGTGTTAATTGAATAATTCTTAAGATATTTAAACATTATTTTTATACAATATAACTTGCCAGTTAAAGAAAACTTATACTACATCACTTGAATGTCAGTACCGTGTCATGTCCATTCCTAGAATTTACCGATAAATTATTAATTTTTTTTGTCGTAACAAATGATTTAAACTAATTACCTTATAAATTCTAATGTTTATGATCAAACTGAGGAAAATTGATGCACTTGTTGTTTAATATCTTAAGTTACCATGTCAGTACCGTGGATAAATGAGTCAGTACCGTGGAACTCAAAATCCGACATTTGTGTCTTGCTCGTGATACTTTGAAGTTGTAGTAAATTCCTCTTAGAGTTTTATTTTTACAGTAAAATAGATGAATAATATGCATAAAAAAGTTAGAAAAGTTAAATTTTAAAATCTTGAAATTTTGAATACAAAAAATCACAGTTAGAACGGAATCACCCATATGTCATTCATTTGAAGCGTTAACAAAAATTTTCTTTCACTCAAATATGTCGAACTTTGTTCCTGAAAAAGTGTTTTGCGGGAAATTCTTTTTCATTACTTCAATATGAGAAAAAAATGCTGCCAAAAGTCATCGTATTTTGGTGGAAGTTAATGGTGAACGGGCTAAAAGTGGTTTGCACGTTTTAAAAATGGTAATTTTGGCTTGGAAGACGGTGAACGTCTTGAGTAGCCAGAAAAGTTGGAAGATAAAGAACTGGAAGCATTACTGGATGAAGATTGTTGCCAAACACAAGAAGAACTCGCAGAATCTTTAGGTGTCACTCAAGCAGCTATTTCAAAACGTTTAAAAGTAGCTGGATATATTCAAAAGCAAAGAAATTGGGTTCCACATGAATTCAAGCCGAGAGACGTCGAAAGGCT
This sequence comes from Diorhabda carinulata, assembly GCF_026250575.1. NCBI lineage: Eukaryota > Metazoa > Arthropoda > Insecta > Coleoptera > Chrysomelidae > Diorhabda > Diorhabda carinulata. The sequence goes on from NC_079469.1 coordinate 3,716,826, forward strand.
GTTTTGGATATCCGAAATGCTGCTGGAACGTCACAGAAGAAAGTCATTTTTGCATCGGATTGTTACTGGTGATGAAAAATGGATCCATTACGACAACTCCAAGCGCAAAAAATCATATATGAAATGCGGCCAACCAGCCAATTCTACGGAAAAGCCGAATATCCATGTCGCGGAGGTAATACACTCTATTTGGTGGGATCAGAAGGGTGTGCTGTATTATGAGCTGCTGATTCTGGGTGGAACCATCAATGGAGAACGCTACCGAACACAATTAATCCGTTTGAAGAGAGCAGTAGCCGAAAAACGCCCGGAATATGCGACCAAACACGAGGCAATAATAATTTTTCATCATGACAACGCCCGGTCCCACGTTTCTATTCCGATTAATAACTATTTGGAAAACAGTGGATGGGAAGTTTCACCTCACCCGTCTTATAGCCCAGACCTTGCCCCCCTTCTGACTACCATTTGTTCCAGTCGATGCAGAACGCCCTCACTGGAATACGTTTCACATCAGAGCAAGATATCAAAAATTGGTTTGATTCATTCTTGGCTGCCAAGCCGGCGCAGTTCTTTTGGGATGGGATCTCCAAATTGCCAGAAAGATGGGAAAAGGTCATAGCTTCAGCCGGGCAATACTTTGAATAATACTATTGTACATGTTTTTCTTAAATAAACGTTGAAATAAATTTACACGAAAAAACCGCACGAATTAAATTATAGACCACAATAAAATAACGAAAAATTCACACCGCGAACCACAGTCAGTCATAAAAGCAAAATTTCAATTTTCAGACGAAAAATATCAGTACAAACCGTGAAACTTTATATTAAGGACCATCGATTTACACTGATTTGCGAACGCGGGCGAAGAAGAGAAAGTTTGAGGTTATGTCAAGTGTAAATGAGTAGAAATTGTAAACGTATTTATGAGCTCTCCGCTCTTTAAGCTCTTTAATTAATTCAAAACTGAGGTTATATTGGGTGTATATTACTTTTCACTACTTAGTACTTATGGATTGTTAACTAGATTTTAAATTCACGAAAATAACGAAGTTGGCGACATCTGTTATTATTTTTTCGAACTTCAATTAAGGTTAGAAACTGATTTTGTTGTTTTATAATCAACAGAAAGTGTTATTTGAAATTTTAGGCAAAATAGTAAATAATATACTTGTTTAGAGTGCTTTTGTGAGATAAAAACAACCACATATCGATAAGGTGCACTTCGAAAACAATAAATACGTGCTGAACACACTGTTCAAACTACCACTACACCAACACTCACAATTACACTGTCTGACGAGCGTTTCGATAACCAAATTATCGTCTTCAGAGACTAAAGGTGAACTCAAGTCAGTAAGGTAAACAGTTTATCTTCAGTCTCTGAAGACGATAATTTGGTTATCGAAACGCGCGTCAGACAGTATAATTGTGACTGTTAGTGTAGTGATAGTGTGTTCAGTATCAGTATATGAAGTCTTGTGCATCTTTTTGGTAGTTTCCTGTAGATATTTAAGTCTTTTTCTCCCGTACTTACATGAACAAATGTATTTCAAATATTTAACTACATCATTCAGATTAATTGTTATCTAATGAGGTTTGGAAGTTATACCTGACATCTGTAGACACAAACTTTTGAAGTTGCTCGTTATAGTGTACATAATACTATCTGTCCAGGTTTAAAAACTGCTTCACCATCTTTTAGTGATCTGCTTTTGACTCCAATATATTATATGATTACTTCGTCATTTTTAACACAAGTTCATTAAAAATCAAAACCGTTACAGATTGTATTGAGGGTCACTGCTATAAATGGTAAATTCAGCGCCATCTAATGACACGTAATTTTCGCCAATAAAATATCAAATCATAATAATAAACTAACCTAACTTTCTCTCAACTGCAAGTTGAACAAATGATGCCTGAAAATGACGTAACGTTAATAACTTTGTGTCTAAATTTCCTACCCCTAAATGATTAATGGCAACATTGGACACGGCATACATGACAATACCAAATGGCGTCTTAAACAAGGTACGTTTCGTTATACATAAAACTAGAAAACACACAGTTTCAAAAATTATTTTCTCAAAAATTATTTATCTCCGAAATTTGAAATTTCGTATATAAACTACTTACTTCATGGATTATTTGTCATGAAAATATGAACATCCATACTAGAAATGAATCCGTAGGAAAAATAATGGAATCTTAATGTGAAGATTGAGGTTGCTTCTGATGACACAATTTTGAATAGTCGTGATAAATACTTGATAACTGTTGACATATGTCAAGTTCAGCATCTAGATTGCCTGGTTACTTAGTTTAGGTTCCAGCATAGATCATAATTGCGGATGAGAACATATATGTATGTTTAGAACACATTTTGCTTTTTAACAAGAAGGTAGAATTTCCCAAACGTATCCAATCAGCTACCAAAGAACGTCTTTCCAGTAGTATACAACCTACAGACACTCAAAATCAATATCCTCAAGCATATCCATACGACAGGCACTCCAGAATTACTAAAAACAGAATCCAAGTCTGTCGGAGAAAGTTTGTTCATTTGTTAATGTACTAGACCTTAGTAGGACCGTCTATAACAAAAACAAACGTTCCAAATACGTTTCAAATGCTTAGGATGATCCAATTCCAATCGATAGTCTGAGTTATGTTTCAAGCAAATCCTGAAATCGTAACTAGTAATCATATATTTATATATAAAAGTATCAAAAAATCTAGCAAAAAAAATATCATTACGTAAAAAAATGTGATCCATGATCAATGTAGACACGATTAGGATTAGATTTCCGGCTGTAGTGACTTGTGTACTTAACTGTTGTTTTAATATGAACATGCACTTTTTTTACTGTTTCTTCAGGTAATCGGTTTTTGTGATTATCTTCGTTACTTTTTGGAACCGCATATCCCTTTCTTAGACTTTTGAAGACCATTAAAGACACCAACTCCTCCTTACCTCTTATCTTATCAACTCCGTCTATCTTCACAGAATATTTTGTCTTCTTGGTACAATTTCATTTTTTTAGGGAAAACCTTTATTGCACCAAATAGATACGCATCCGGTTTGTCATACGAATCCAAATTCCAGATAGAATGGTAAAAGGTCTCTTCACCTAAAACCAATTACATGCAATGGCATGGAGATCCCGTGGGTTTTGGGGAAGTTTGTTTACGCTTTGCTTTTTCTCGTTTCCTGGATTCTACATTTTGATGGCGCCATCTAGACTTATGACTACCTTGATATCACTTTCTTCGCTAAAACCACTATCATAATCTTCATCGTTCACACTATCATCTCTGATCCGATACAGAACTAGAAGAGCTTTCGAAGCACTTCACCCTTAACATCTACTGAACTTCATTCGCCTGTGATCTGTCTCAATTTTGACCAATAAAACACATTCAAATGACTAGATGCAAAAACGAATCTTTTACGCAGCGTTGCCAAATGTTGGGTTTGGGGCTTGTTATCTCTATGACTAACCTTATTTCGTGGAATCTCAAGATTTTGTGACTGTTGGCTTGTCACCTGTCAAAATAGTTCTGGAATTGTGGGGATCCATGGACGTTCTGGAACTTAACGTGTTTATATAATTAAGGAATTGAATTTTCGAAACTCTCACTTATTTTTCAAGTTATTTTAGTTGGAATAAGTGACAATTTGAAATTCAAAGCTTGTAAACTTTGGAATAAACCGACATTTGATTTGGACATTGTTGATAATTACCAGTTTCACACAAAACGTCAATTCTGCACAATCTGAAACCACGTTATGATATTAACATCTTCAATGGTTAATTTAGGTATTGTAAATGTTATATTTTTAAATCACACCTGGTATAATTGATTATAAACAGTACTACGTTGGATATATAAGAAATTAAACGTTATAGTAGTTGTTAGAAGTGTTTATAAAGATAAATTGAACTTTCACAATGATCCTCGATAGAAAAAATCGTATAATCACACTTAATGATATAATGTTTACCAACGGTTATTTTTTTCATTTCTCTCTTAGAATACGATAATTTAGTATTGTGTTAACGTTTTATAGGTAAAGCTAGATCGTGAGAACTGAGAACATAAATGTTTATTATTAAATATTTAATAAAACTTGTTAAATATGAAAGTAAATTGATGAAAATAACGGTAAAAGCTTATGAAATTGATGTTCAAATGTAATTTCGACCACGGTTAGCGCTTACAAAGCGACAATAATCACAAAATTTTTATTTGTGACTCAATTCGTTGAGTGAATTAATTGTGTGGCATGTGGCTCTTGTTAGACCATCACTCTGACCATCATTGATGAACCAAAGTACATTAAACATAATTTTCCACGTTTATTATGTTGTTAAGATGAAGTTTAATAAAAAAATAAGATTTGTCATGTTAAAAACATTAGTTTAAATTTCCTTTGTATATAATTAAAAGTATCAAGTACAAACACGTTTCATTATAACGATTTAAAATTCTCGACTGCTTTTACGAACGCTTATTCTAAAGTTTAGTTCTGTGAACTCATTTCGTGGTTATGTCATAACAAAAAACCTATCAACTGTCAATCACAAAAAAATCCGATTGTGATAGGCGTAAAAGCGTTTATTGAAGAAGCGCAAACTCGAAGTAAAATTTTCTTGTAGGCGTTCGCGATGTCTGAACCACTGTCAACCTGTACAATATAAAGTTTTCTTTGTTTAACTTGATAAAATTTATAGTTTAGTTCAATGTCACATATCGCATTATTTTTACGTCATCTACTCCCTCCCGAATTTTTGCATCAAGTCATGGAGTATATTGACAACCAGTTATGTCAACTACAGTTAAAAGTATGAATTAAACAATCACTTTATATATGTAACATTATTATATATATATATATATATATATATATATATATATATATATATATATATATAATACATATATATATATAATATATATATATATATATATATATATATATATATATACGAGGCATGTTCGATAAACAATGAAACAGACAATGCTACAGCTGCTACATATCGGTAAAACAGTAGTCTTCATTCGCATAATGACGTTTTTATTTCAGACAATTGTTTGTGTTAATATATATTTTTAAGTATTTATAAGATGGCGGAAATTGAGTTTACGGACCGCCATATAACAATTTAAACATGGTGCTCATCTATTAAAAGTTTTTTAGTTCAACATCCCAGTGTTAGACAATTCGATTTATTTGCCGCATTTTTCTTATTCATAAGGTGGAACCTATAGTAAAAAACGCAAAAAATAGTAATAGATAGTTAAATTATAAACAATAGCTTCTGTTTTTATATATAGCTTGGATTATTTTATAAAAATACTCAGTTTCCAAAGAACTGAACTTGTGCTCAATATTTTACAATGCAAAAAAATGCACAATCACTTGCTTGATATCATCATTTCCGGCATTCCGCAATAATTTTGTTACTCATTGTGAATTTCGTCTGTATATTGAAATTTTATTGTGTTTGTATCTTCATTTAGTTATTTTTATGTTTAATTTTTAGTTTTTAAAAGCTTTCGTCTACAAATTGTAACAATTCTTTGACAATAAACCATTTTTATCTCTTACAAAGTCTCATTATTTTATAGGCACACTTCGTATAATAAAGTTTAAACAAATTGATAATTATTTCCACATTATTGTGACTGATATCGTTTGCATCCAGTGACAGCTTCTTAATATAATCAAACCAGTATCTAGAGTCTTTCAAGCTTTTATCTAGTCTCTTTTGGTCGACATCTTCCAGTCTCTTTTGGTCGACATCTTCTAGTCTCTTTTGGTCGACATCTTCAAGTCTCTTTTGGTCGCCATCTTCTAGTCTCTTTTGGTCGAATCTTCCAGTCTCTTTTGGTCGCCATCTTCTAGTCTCTTTTGGTCGACATCTTCTGGTCTCTTTTGGTCGATATTTTCCAGTCTCTTTTGGTCGACATCTTCTAGTCTCTTTTGGTCGACATCTTCTAGTCTCTTTTGGTCGATATTTTCCAGTCTCTTTTGGTCGACATCTTCTAGTCTCTTTTGGTCGCCATCTTCTAGTCTCTTACGTCTTCTGATTTCCTGGTTATGAATCTCCGAGCGAGATTCCTTCTTAATTGAATTAACTTTTTCTTGAATTGCTACAAATTGACTTTGGATGGTGTCCAAAATGCCATCTGGGGATATTTTACTTAAGAACCCTTTGGTTTTCATCATTTACAATGATAGTATGATCCGCAATTGATAAAATTTAATCGCTTGAACTCAATTCAACTTTGCATTACCTATTGTACAGTATAGGTTGTATGTTACCTCTTGATTTTTAGCTGAAAAAACCTAATTTTCTCTAGGTACTAAACCTAGTAGTTAGCTAAATTAATCCGATTTTATATTATCTATCAATAATTTGAGTATTTTTAGTTATAAAACATTTCGTCCCCATTTATTCCCCATAATTTTAAGAACGGTTTATTAATTTGATAAAAAAATTAGTGATGATATTATTCTCTGCTGTAGTAGAGTCTGATGTTGACCGGTACGTTTAAATTCTCATAAATAAACCGCTAACAATCTACTTGTGACAGCTTGTTAAGTCCTAACCACAGGTTAGATTATAATTAATGGTTTACGTCAGACTGTAATTGCGACTTGTCGCTATTTCACCCACCTTGATACTTCCACGGCCTTTCAGGTGTTTAGGTTGGTAATTTTGGTTATCTCTGTATAGGTTGACGTTATTTTATGTCTAGGTGAATGATCGTAGAAATAACTAACTCAATTTGTGACCTATAAGTACCAATCAAGGTTTATCTCGTTGTCTTATAACCGATAATTAACATTTTATTGTAAAACTATTAATTATTTATCAGAAATAGGTGCGGAGTAATGTTTTCCTTGAGGATTAACTCTGCATGTCTTATATAAAACTGTAAACTTTGTAGAAACGTTATTTGATATCTGTAAATGAAGTTCATTCAATTTAGTCGTCTAATTAAATATGACGCTGTTAGGGTTGTCGTTGAACATGAAAATAACCTTTTCTATCTTCCTAATTTTTATAATCACGAAATAGAACATACGAATCCTTTTTTCAAGCATACCTTCTAACTTTTTGGGAAGTTTCTTCTCCTTACGTTGGTTTACCTGTTAATCGTCAAATAGTTGTGAGGTTAGATTGCTTATTTTGAATTAAGCAATCTAACGAAATGTCAAAATCTGGTAAAAATGGTCGTTGTGGGGTAAACAAATGCTTTTGCTATAAGTTTCTATGTGGTTTGTGAAGGTATTTGTTGGATTTTAGATCTTATTATTCCCGGTTTTATTGCGAAATTGTTTTGTAGAGTTACTACTCTACGAAGTGCGAAATTTTCGCCAGGGAACGTCGCTTAGTTGTTTTTTCCGACTACGCAGTGTTGTGCTTAATGAAGGTGAATAATAAATAAAGTCTGCAAAGCGAGTATGAAGGAAACTGATGAAAATTGCAGAAAATTCTGAGGAAAGCTCTCCTCATCAAATGAAAAATGGTTAACTTCGCCTAAAAAGTCGATTGTTTACCCCACGGTCGTCATATTTACGTGGATCAGCTGTTTTCTAAGATACTTCCACATCGGAGAAATTCTTTGGAAAGGAAACGTGGAAGAAAACCACTGAAATATTTGATAAAACTCTTTTAATATTTATTCTTCTATAATTATAGAATTTAAGTACATGAAAACTCAACATATCTTGCAAATTTCTACAAATCTTTAGGTACTTCACATTTAGGTATCAGTACAATCTGACGTATAAAATAATACAATTATATTAAAAAAAAATAAATATTGTTGACAGTACTGTAATAGGAAATATAATACGAGGGCTGCCTTTGAAGTTTTTACAAAAATTAAAACAGAAAGCAATTCTGGAAACATTTTTTTCTCGCTGGAATTGATATCGTAAAAACATGATTTGGTATGTTATCACCAGGTTTTTGAGGTGATGAAAATCGATTAATTCGATGTTTTTTTTCTTCATGCAATCAATTTTTCAACCTAAATATGAATCGATTGTATTGAATTCTGCGATATCCTAAGAGAAATCGATTTTCTTCATCGATATTTCTCGTTTTGAAATCCGATGTTGGCCAACCTTGTTTGAAAACCAAATGTAAATGGTGCTGATGGTGCTTCATTACCAAAATTGTGATTCTTTGAATTTTTTTTGACTTAAAAATCATCTTCCAAATTAAGCCTTTAAGGGTGATTCCATTTTTTAACAATTGCCACTGACTTCGCAAAAACAAACCTCACAACCAATTAACCCCACCTAGTGTTTAATTGTAAAAACTTAAAAGGTCACGTATAAGTATATGTAAATTATAGTTTGACATGTCTGGGTGAATGTTTACGTTTCATTGATATTAATTCAGTTATATCAAAGAAAATTCATACCTAGAAAAAAATACAGTTCAAAGACATAATCTCCCATTAATTTCAAACCTTTTTGGCATCTATTTAGATCAGAAGTTTCCAAACTTTTCCCTCGTAAACCATTTGGAAAATACTTTAATTAAAGCTTTGCGGTTTTAGAGCTTCCCTTGGACCCCTGGGGGCACACCTGGACTATTTCGGGAATCACTGTTTTAGATTGAGTCAAAATATTATATCATCGCATCAATGATAATTGATAAAGAACATACGAGGCTTGTCCATAAAATATGTCCCCATCGAATTTTTAGAACAGAGTGTAATTCGCACCTGGCGTGGCAATCAATTGTAAACTCCATCTTATACGGCTTTAAAGATAAAAAATTAACATTTTGGATATCTCGTTGGGGTGGAAACTAAAAGAAACGGGGGCCAAACTACACGCCAGTCTCGCGAAATCTCGCGTTCCTTGCGAATACAGCATTTTATGGACAAACCTCGTAGAAAATTGGGTAAAAATTATGTTTTTTCTTCGGATTTTTAGACGAAATTATAATAATTCAAGATTAAGATTCTTTTTTGACCCAAAGTTAGATTTTTAACGGCTCGAGGCAAAGTGAAGACCATTTTTTTATTATAAAAGAATTGTGTACGAAGAATTAGCTACAAGAAATCAAAAAAGCACTATTTAACCATCGAAAATATTGCTTCTTTGTAACAATATTCAATATAACACACTCTTAAAACACCATATTGTAAACTTCTTTCTTGGATGCTCAGAATAAATTCAAAAGAAACTTTCAAAATGAATCTTTCTTTTTAATGTGTTTACATCTGTCTGACCAAAGTCTCGATTAGTGTTACCAACCAAACCTCTCAAGATTCCTTTTCTAGAGCGCGAAATTCGAATTAAAATATAAAAATGCTTGGTAGATGAAAAACTGATGGACTTTTAAACATAGTAAAGGCCGATAATTGCAGATTCTGCAAGTAAGCTATAGAAATAAAAGATTATCTTCTCTAAGAATGTTCAGAAAGATATAAATGAAATACCACATAATCTAATCAAATCTAAAGCATCTGTAGAGTCCCGACTTGAGTCCGTGGGACTTTTGACTCATTCTTATATTAAGAAAGTTGTTCAGAGGACATCGATTCGGTGACAAAGAGAATTGATGAACTTGGAATTGGAAAATTGGAGAATTTGTTTGATATTAAAAGAAAAGGAAACTAATTTAGATAATGAGGTACAGTTCTGTCAACAGATTTTACTGTTTTTTTTTATCCACAGATATGTTAAAATAGTAAAAAAATCTATGTACAAACATCACAGAAATAAAAGTTTTTAAAATTACTTACGTTACAATTTTTTAAAATTTCTTTGTACCTTCGAATATATTTTTTGGAGTGGAAAAGTCGAAAATCGGTAAGGAAATTTCAAGTACATCAGAAAAAAATTACACGACGCAAAAAATATCTAGACAGTTCCACTAAAGTGTTTCAAATTATAAGAAAATGTTTTTCAAATTTAAAATATCATTTTTGTGAAAACAAAGAGGAACCTGTTCGTATTTGATATCAATTTTGTCAAGAAATAATCAGAATCAATAATTCCGAGCGCAACAATTACCTGTAAATACATGGCTTTTCAAGAATACGTCTTAGATAGATTATCTCGATTAAAAAGCCAGTCGTCGATTGATATCTTTTTGCACCCACCCACATTTTTTAAACATTTTCTTATAGCTTTCGTTTCCAAAATAAAAGAAGGCGCTAATACTTCGACACCTGATTATATACAGGAAAAAATAAATATAAAATTATAAGATTGAAATAAATAATGGCTATATACAATTTGAAAACTAATAACAGCAGGACGTTCCTTCGAAAAATTGGCACTGTAACAAGGAAAGTTTGGCACGCTTCAATTGGCACTAATAAAAAAAAATGTCTGTTCAAATTATTGCAATTACATGAGTTCGCATTTATCTTCACATATATACACGGAAATTTCGATGAAATTCCATCAAACTTCAATCTTATGTCTCACTTTCAACGTCACTGATACACTCGTCTTCCATGTCCATGTCAATATATTCCCCGTACTCGTCTGATGTTTCTTCCTTCCACTTATTAACTTGATGCGAATTATTTTGCGAACTAGGCGAACCGGATTTGTTGCCGGAACTCGTTTTGGCTTCCTCTTCTTGCTGCATCCTTTTGTGTTTGGTCCGTCTGTTTTGGAACCACACTTTTACCTGAAACAAAACAAAATAGATTTAATAAAACAAGATAGAAAGAGCATCTTAAAATAATAAGTAGATACAAAATTTGCGCATGTGAAATTTCGTTAAAATCTATTTTTAAATCGATCATTTTTGGAAAGGTAACGGCTACACTGGTTTGTCTACAGACACGGTAGGCATCGCATTCGAGTATACTTCAAGCTTAGCAAAGTCGTTAACCTTTGGCGCATACGTACTTTTTCTGTAGCAGCGTTAGTTTAGTTACTAGATAGAATTGCAAATCAAGCTCTTTCTCGGAACAGTTATTTGTATGCCAAGGACTAAAAGTGCTACTTTGCTGGACGAGCCTAAAGATAGACACAACATTTTTTAGACGACGCTTTAATTTAAACAAAATAATTACAGAAAATTAAAAATTTGATGTTATGCAAAATCATCGAAGTGAAACTGTCAACTGTCAATATTGAAGTGGCTATTCTAAAGCGTCCCGAAAGTGTTTTGCAGTACGGAACTGTCACTTTCATGACATGGAACACTCAGAACGCAACTTTTGGTATATTAATGAATACAGAACGAACAACTTTCAGATGGCGTCGTCTAAAAAAGTATTTTTCTTTCACAGCTTGTTAAACTAAAATCATGTTGCTTTTAATGTAGATTAAACTTTATGAAAAAAGGAGAATTTGTCTAACTATGTTTTACTTCTAGAACGTGAATCATCTTCAACATCTTCTCGGCCATCTTGAAAACTCTTAAACCAGTAAAAAACACGTGGACAAAATGAAAATTCATTGCCATACACTTGTTTTAATAAATAATAGGTTTCAGTCGTAGTTTTTTGAGATATTCCATCACAATATATTTTTAAGTCGATTTTTTTGAGAATATAACGGCTATAACGCTTCAAGCTAAGCAAGTGACAGTCGTTAACCTTTGACGCATGCGTACTTTTTCTGTAGCAGCGCTGGTCTCGTTACTTAATAACCTTGCAACCAATTTCAATAAAGCTTCTTGTCGCAAAATGCTTGATAAAGACATGCGTGCAATAGACGTTGTGCTGACAATTTTTTCATTATAATCGTCAATATTATCAATATCAATCGTGAATCATTTTCTAGGCCATCTTGAAAACTGTTAAACCATTAAGAAGCACGTGGATGCAACAAAAATTCATTGCCATACACTTGTTCCAATAAATTGGTTTCAGTTGTAGTTTTTCAGATATTTCAACACAATCTATTTTTGAATCGACCATTTTTGGAAAGGTAACGGCTACACTGGTTTGTCTACAGACACGGTAGACATCGCCTCGAGAGAGGAAGCTTGATGCTAAACAACTGACCGTTATGCTTTGGAATTTTTTGAAAAATCGTGAGAGAGATCCTGGATGTTATAAAATCCTTGTAGATAATAGAAAGTTACTGGTATTTACAGTTTACGTAATTATTAATTTGTTTACGTAATTCAAAACCCCTAAAAACAAAGAATTGCTTTCTTTAAAAAGAACTTTAATTGCTTCAATTAGTAGGAAAATATGTCGTTCTATAATTAATTAACAAATCCATATTCACTATTTAACAGTAATTATTCAGGTCATTCACAGTATTTAAAACAACGCGTCAAAATGTAATTACTACATCATTAATTTACATAAGAAACAAGTTTGATCAGTCAGAGCCGGATTTTCCTTCAGCTTCAGACTTTTCTCGATGTTTATACAGCCACTTTCCACCACGCGCGTCAGACAGTGTAATCGTGAGTCTCGGTGTAGTGGTGGTGTAAACAGTGTATTACAACTTAACCTAAAAGTGAAACGAATCGTGTTTACAAGAATTTATACACAAAAAATGACCGTTTACATAAAAATTTATTATTTTAAATAGCAGCGTACGAAAATCTGTTTAAAATGATAACTGTATAACAACTTTTTTATGACAAACGAAAACAAAACATAAAAATAGTACTAGAATAATATTTTTGCTTATTTTTAATAATTTAAGTAGCTCTTATTCATCTGATTAGAACAAGAAGAAGCAAACAACTCGCGGGTGTCATTTTCTAGCTTAAATTTTTAGTTGCCGTACACGGGAGAGCAACGCTCGATTTGCGTGCGCGCGTATTTCGTAAACAATCGATCATTTATTCGAGTTCGACGGTTGTATCGATTAAATTATCGATTTTAGTCACTATTGGCGAAATTCATCACAGCCGTTCAAGGACAGCAAGAACGCCTGGAAACATTCAGTCATTAGCAGATTCTGTAAATCGACAGCATCGATTCAGCGTCCGAAAGCACATTTTCATTTAAATGGACAAGTAAATCACCAAAATTGTCGTTTTTGGGGACACTATGTCGACATGATACACAATTTTTTCGGGACCACGTGAGCATTATAACCGGCTGACATGATTCCAACAGGATGAGGCCACATCGCTCACCACTAACAATTCTTTAGCTGCATTGTACGAGTTGTTCCCAAGAAAGGTGATTTCACGAAGTGGTGATATCGAATGGACACCTTGGAGCCCTGACTTGACCCTACCTGATTTTTTCTTGTGAGGTTATCTTAAGAGTGTGATCTACGAGAATAATCCACGAAATTTGACAGATTTAAGAAACAATATTGAAGAAAAGATCCGAAATATTCCTCGACCAATTCCTCAAAAGGTTTTTGAAATTATACGATTTGAGGAGTACCGTCAAAGTGATTGCATTATTTAAACAGTATCATGTTTAAATAATTTTTTCTTTGAATTCATACCAATAAATACATATAAAAATAAGTATAATGTATTTTTTTACAATTAAAGTAATTGGGTCATTATGAGACACCCTATATCATTGATTATGTAACGTTGAAGACCATTATTTCCTCATACTTTACCAACAAAATCCACTTTACTTTCAAACTAAGATAATTCCATAAAAAGCGACCCCCTATTGGTTGTAAACGAATTCAACGATTCATATCATTCTTCCAAAAAAGAAAATTAGAATTTCAATGTCGTTAATGACTTTTTCAGCATCAATTACAAACTTCTCGAAAATGAACTAGTTCTAAACAAGTAAAAAAATGATTATCATAAAAATAATATGATAATCAATCAAAATCATTACCGTAAAATACCGAAAATTGCCCTCTCTCGAATACAACCCCTTATCTTTTCTCGCTGAAATTCAAATCATTCTATTATCTCGAATATATTCCCTCGTATAATTTTTGTTCTAAATAAAAGTGAAATTTCATATTATTTATTATAATTTTTGAACTGTTTTAATTTAAATCATCAAAGTTTCGCTAAGTATGTATTTATTAATTATTTTAAACATTTTATTTATATTATTCATCACTGATTGTTAGCGCATTTTTTGTGGAAAAAATCCCGATCTGTAATGCGTCTGTTTTGATTTATAAAAAAGGGGGGATTTTACGGTACTTGTAGCATCATTAAAAATTATTCTGCAGTGGAAGACTATGGCTGCGTGTAAGTTTTGTTCTATACCTTTAAATAACCATTAGAAAACTTAATACGAGATGTTTTCTAAGTAATTTTCTCAGTTTACAATTCGATAAGAAAACCCACTACCACTAATTTCGTTTTGAGAACAGTCGGTTTCCGATTAAACAATTTGAGCACCCAATCGAGCAATACTTCAAATTCACGTTCTAAATTGTCGTTTTCGACTCTATGGGCTTAAAAATTGTGATTTGTGACGTATGTGGGTCTTTATTTCACAATTTTCTCATATCATTGGATTCAGAGAGGAATTGGAAATGGCATTATTACTGACTTTAAAAGGGCCTAAGAAGGTTGATATAGTAAAAAGTATCTTATATTCCGCAGACGGCAACAAATAAACAAATAATTTGTGACATATTTTTGAATTTGACATTTGACACAAAACGCTCATTTTTTTGAATCGATCAACTGATTTATAAAGAAAATGGAAAATGTGATCTAAAGTAAATATAATGTAGATGGAGACGTCAAACTAAAGATATAATAAAGCTGAAATTTCTTAAAGATCTCTTAAACAGAATGTAGAATGGATTCAATGACTTTAAAGTTTTTCTTGAAGCTTCTGAATCACCAAGCTCTTCGAACCATTAACTGCTGATATCACCTCTTCATTGCTGGAAAATCTTTGACCACTGTGCCATTTTTCCAAATATAGGATCAGAAAATAATCTGAGCGGGCTCGTTTATTTATTTTAATTCATTAATTTCTTCCATTGCAATAACGTATAGTGGATGAAAATTATTTTTGCCTTATTTTGAGCCGGTTCTCCAATTTTAATCTTGTGTGTTACTTAGGAGGTGATATTTAATATAATTCAAGTGATTTTTCATACACAATGAAGCAAAAATCGTTTTTTTTTTTCGTCAATAGTGCCATAGCCACATTTGACGAACAAAGAATTCAATTTTTTAAATGGAATGTATTAATTTCAAATTATATATGAAAATCTTTCATAAACTATACTAAATTTTTATTTATAAAACTTCTTTTTTGACTAGTTATGCGAAAATTTTGAATTATCTCATCAAAACGCTATATATTAAAATTTCGAAGTACTTCAGCCCTTCCTAAACCTTCCCTAAATCCGACGCTGCAAACGAATATCAGAAGAATTCGGTAGCCCAATTGTTTCAGAAAAAGAAACGCACCAATAGATACAACGTTGCCATATTTAACCCTATATGCGTAAATAAGTTTCAAATTCATCATTTACTTAAATATTAATGATGGAAAGGTCTCGTAAATATAATAAATTCGGGCGTCTTTGCATCTTAATCCTACCCTGTGCTCCATATTTTAATTGCTAATCATTGGTCTGCGGTAATTCAAAAAAAAATGTGCAATGTATATAATATATACGTGTGGAATGCATAGTTTAATGATATAATACTTGATCCCGCACGATAAGGTTTTATTTATTTCAGATGTTGGTTGCAGTTGGTTTTTAGCCGCTGAATTAATTGAAATAGTTTGTAAATCTGAGTTTTCTAATATGGGAAAGAAATAAATCATCGATTAAATTTGAAAAAAATAGTAGACTTAACAGTATCTGAAAGGTATGGGAAAGTAAATCCATAGTTGATGTAATTAGAATAATCACAACTTTCAACATAACCTTGTATTATATAGTTCTTTTACGTTTGAAGGTTTATGGTTGGGTATTTAATGATTTTTTTTAATAGACTCTGCAGAGGAGACAAATTCATCCTATATCAGGGCAACTTCATTTATCAAATTCATTATAAATCAAATATCCTAATTCATTCTTGGTTTTTATGTAGTATTTACATTTCTTTCTTCTTTTTCAATGGTTTCTCTCACCATTATTATTCAACTTCATTTATATCATCAAGTGATCAGTCTACTGTTAGCTTACGTTGAGTTGAATACTTCATGAATCGATTCTAATATCGATATATCGATTCTCAACCTCAAGTTTCAGAATATAACGTATATTGATTTTGTGGACAGTCCTTTTCTAGGTATAGATGTTTCATACGACTCAAATGATAATTAATAAAGACTCTTCCACTTGTGAATCATGATTCCATATTTTTTACTGTCATTGACGAAGACCGTCGAAGGCCTAAGAAACGTTTTTACACCTAATAGAAAGATAACCTAGAAATCCTAATTCGAGTTTCTATATTTTTTTATTGGGGTGGTATTAAAGTTTAAGATATTTTTGTGTTAATGTACAGGATGTTTTTAAATTCACGCACAAAATTTATATGTTCATAAAGACACATAGGATAGACTTCACGGTATTTAAAAGATAGATTGAAAGGTCATCCAAACGATAACTGCATTAACAAATCATGAAATATCTAAAAACATATATTCAACTATTTAAATTCAAAAATTCTTTCGACTAGTAGTGTATACAGGGTGTTGCAAACTGGCGAAACAAAAAAAAACGTCATACGTTAGATGATTTTCTACTTATTATATATTTATGTAATTTTAAAATAAACTGTCCATTTGATTTATTTACCCCTTGAATCGTGACACACATGTTAGTTGCCTCGCGTGCAATGTAGGAAAAAAAATACACAAATTACAGTAACTTTGATGAAAAAAAAATTCACTAACCTCTTGTTAATTTATGGGCGTGATAAAATATACTGCTGATTCTCACGTTCATGTAATATGAATGTTGAAAAAAAAATTGTAGGTATATTTTACAATGGATAATTTCCTTTCTAACAAAAGATATTTTAAAGTATTAAATTTGTAACGACAATAAACGTAATATTAGGTTGAAGACGAAATAACAAAAAAAGAAGAAGCGATTAATACATTTTGTAAAGAAGGGTTAAGGTTTTGAACTAATAATTTACCGTTCATATAAATTAAAGCAGAACAGCTACAGAACTAACACGTGCCACCACGATACACATACATCGGTATGCCGAATTCTCGCCTCAAATTTGATAAGCCACGCGCATGACGTCACGCTGGAATCAGAATGTTTTGTTGGCCATTAAGATTAAGTTGAAGTTGTATGTTTTCGTGTGTTTGTGATTTTTTTGTGTTTAGCTGCTATTATAGAGTTGACCTAACTGTTATTACTTTCTTTTAAAAGATTGTATTTTCTATTATATCAAAATGCCGTCGCTAGATGCAAAACACTAATCGAAAAAACCAAAGAAACAGATTTTACATACTTTAGTTTCCAACCCCCTATGGTCGAGAGAATAACATTGATTTAAGATGTCGAATGAATGTCGTAAATAAGAAAATAACAAACAGAAGTCTGTGCGAAATTGGTGCCAAAAAATCTGACTTCTGACCAAAAGCTCTTGCGTCAACGGGTCTGCTCAGATTTCGTTGAAAGGTTAGAAAAAGATCTGCTTTGAAAGGGATCCGATCTGTATCGATGGAAGCGGTAAAACAAATAACGGCACTAACCAAAGACTCAATGGAAAAAACGTATGAAAAGGTGTGTGGCTACAGAAATGGACTATATGGAAGGGAAGCATTCGAATGTAGAATAATTTCTATAATAAAACCCTTTTTCGTAACCGGTCTCGTTATTTGATAGCCAGACCTCGTAGTATAAAATTTCCTTTTAAACTGCTCACGGCTTTAAGAACTCGGAATTTAACAGGTACTTATTACTTTTGGAATCAAAATAAAGTACATACATTATAGTTCACTTATTGATTCCAGCGTGACGTCATATTGTGCGAGTGAAATCGCCTGCGCAAAAGCATATCGTACTAAAATCGCACAATTATACAAACAGAAACATTAATCTTAACCAACCAACTTTATAGTGTATATTGTGAGATCAAAAATATTTATTCGTTGACTGTTGGTTGGATAACGATTTATTTCACCAACATAATAAGAATCGACGAGGTCCTCAAAATAACCATTAACTGCCGACAAATTTTTGATCAACAAACTATTTATTCAAGTCAGGGAACAGAATATAATGCGAGGGGACTAAATCTGGCGCATGAGGTAGCAATTGAAACAACACTTCTTAGCCAATTGCATCCTAAAACATCGACGTCATGACCTTGTCTGTAGATGGAACGGTCTTTGCCTTCTTTGGAGTCGGGTCTCCCTTTCCAGTGCATTGTTTTGATTGTTCTTTTGTTTCGAGTGTGAAGTAATGGACTCAGGTTTCATCCATGGTTTTGAAACGTCGCTTTATTTCTGTGAAACATTATCAAACGACGCTGTTTTTGTTCCAATGTGAGCAAACGCGGCACCATCTTGCCCACAGCTTTCTCATGTCAAAATTTGAGATGTATCGCACTTTTTGGAATGCCCAATATGTCTGTTAGCTCGCGCATTTCCAGTCGACGATCATCCAGTGGATTTTCTTAAACATTTCAGGAATTGTCACCTCGTTTGGTCCAACCACTGCGATGCTCTAGATCAGGCCAAGTACTTGTGTGATCATCCTCGTATTATATCGAAGGGAACCTAATTTTCTACATCATAAAAATGATTAGGAAACGAAAGGATCTGTTCTATATTCATTTATTATTTCGTTGTTTGTATTCTTAATTGAAAACGTGTGGTTTTCTATGCATATTTTAATGAAAGGTAAACAGTACGTATGCTGGGATTATACGACAAGTTTTAAAACGATTCGGGGATGCTATATTGCTTTTAAAAGACACGCGTACGTTTTGCGCTTTTTTATTTGTTCACGGATTTTTGTATTATTAAAAGATCATGGTCGAGGAACGAGATAACAAATTATCTACCAGAAATTTCGATTTCGTATATAAATACCCGGATCAATCAAAACTAACCAGAAATTGATCATTATCACACAAAATAGTTAATAGATTTAATTTGGTATTTAATTATTTTGGAAAAATGAAAGTATAAAAAAACCCTCCCCAGGTCTTGATCGTGTTTCGCGTCGCGGATTCGCGCTTAGTTTCCCCCTAGTACTATGGTAGAATCCTGGAGGTCTTCTCTTCTTGTGGTTATACACCCCTGTCTTCGCGGTTATTTAATCGTCCTGGGGTATTTATGTTTCACTGCCTCGGGTAAATCCTTTCGATCCTTCTTTGGCAAGAAAGGATCTAATCCTAGTAGCACTTAGTTTTCATTTGTAGCATCTATCGTACTTGGAGAAAAATGTATTCAAGTTCAAAGATCGAGAAACTACTTCAGACAAAATTAAAGATAATGAAATTGAATTGAAAAAGTTCGTAACAATTTTCAAATTTTAAGTTGACTAGACAAACATTTATTAACTTTTTGATTATCGTATATCCAAAGCGATAATTATATTTTCGAGTTTACGAAGGTGGTTCAAATATGATCGTGACAAACGCTGTAGATGGCGCACTTGTATATTTTGAAGATCACGCCTTGATTATAGTTTTTTTAGAGTATTTAAATGAGCCAAAGCTTTGAAATCGAATAAGCCGCATGATCGTCGACTGCGAACCAGCATCACACCATTCGCTACAAAGACCAACTCGTAGGATAAATTTTCGAGAAATTTAGGGGTTATCAACCACGAATATCTTCAAAATAACGGCGCTTCGGGTTCCAAAACTGTCAGGCGGTTTTAGACGCTAATCTTCACTACAGAATGTCGTTTAAAGAATAAGAAGTTGCTAGTCAAAGCGAAAACAACCACGTTCGCTGGTGAGTTTATGTGTATTGCATTCTGGAACCGAATCTTCTAAACACACACGTTAAACTCGAAAAGGAGTAGCGATTCTTCTCCAGGATAACGCGCGCCTTCATACAGCTCGATATAATATCAGAACTGCATTGGAAGATGCTGGAGCATCTCCCCTACAGTCCAATCTCATCCCCTTGCAATTACCACGTGTTAAAAACACTGGAAGAAACCCTTGGGAGACGAAAATTAAACATCGATGACGAGGTAGAGGAGTTTGTGCATACATGGCTATCAGAGCTGCTCAAGCAATTAATCGATATCGAAAAAGCTTCCAGCGAGGTGTAACTACTCGAAGAAGAAAGAGGAATTACCTAGAAAAACTGTAATTTTTCGTAAATATTTTCGATAATATATAATTTTGTTCGATCATATTTGAACCGCCCTCGTACTTGTTTAAATTTTAATTTTTTCATCGTTTGTTAAGTTTTCTAGAGTCGGTGATTAATTAAAATCAAACCTAATGATTATTAAAGTGATGAAACTATCGTATCTCGCTATTCCGTCGATCCGTTTAATCGTTTTTTGCTAATTCAGATGATTAATCAAGAAGCAAACCAGTCAGACTGAATGGCTAATCTTTCTTAGCAATCAAAAGAAGCAACGTTAAGATCTCGACAATCGAAGTACACAAGTTAGCGTCGAACACCATTTATAACTTGGCAACGTACCATTAAATTATTAATTTTCGACCGAGTTATGTTATCAATACTATTAATTAGAAGTAAAATGAATAATTAGTTCACAGAACGTATTTTTGTCGAAGATGGTATCGCGTCTGGCATGCATGCTGCCCAAGGCACGGAACGTTAAAGTACGAACCTGTCAGATCTTAACGGCGTAATAAATAAGTAATAAGAAGAATTAGATACGGATCTTTTAGTGGGGATGGGCGATTCGGTCATCAACAACTAATTTGACAACAATAGAAAACAGCAGTTTTCATATTTCGTTTTCTGATTTATAAATGAAGTTAGTTGAATTTACAGTTGATATGTGAACGCAATTCGGATCAAAAATAGAATTTGTTCGATAAAAAAAACTAACGTAGCATCATTTTATGCGAGCATTTGTCTCAAATGGAGCCTAAACTAGAAACAGATGACTGTCTTTAATCCGGAAGCAGACGATTCACAACCAAGTTAAACCGGAAAACATGAAAAACTCCATTGTCGATTTTATTATTGCCATATTTTCTATAGGCGGAATATAAAATACTTTGTATGGGAGTTTGTAGTCAAACGCGGTCGTTTGTCAAATGCTTAATGACTTGTGAATTTGAGTTTCGTGTTGTTGGCAGCAATGGGTGTGTCTGATGTTAGTTGTCAAACTTTTTTATTGTAAATTGACTGGGGGTCTTTTGTATGCAATATTTGCATTTTACTGCTCCGACAGGATTAAATCATAAATGCAAACTGGACAGTGTTGTTGACATGATTTATACGAGTTTAAAAACCATGAGTAAATATAATAAAAGTAGAAATTATTAACTCAGTGACTCAAGTCGAATAAAACGAATCACATCGATGTGCATCGTACAAAAAAAATGTTTTGAAATCAAATTTGACATTCTAGTCTTAAGAGAACAAGTCAAAGTGTACTTGACATGAAAAATGTGTACACGAGAACGATTTCCGTGCAGCCAGAATTTACCAATGCCATTTTGTTGATCGATCTAAAAGTGAAGAATCGAATGTTTCGATATCTCGCTTAGTTTTCGAAATATCGATATTGTAGTCGAAAGAACCTAACCAAACCAGGTTAGGTTGCTGGATCTATGCGTATGAACCCGAAAACTAAACAACAATCGATTGTATGGATCTTGCAAGATGATTCAAATCCAAGAAAAATTTTTCGCGCACGAAGCACTTCGAAGCAAATGTTCGGCTATACATATCGTAACCGTTCCATTAGAGCAACGTAGAACCTTTAATTCTGGATGGAACATAAGCATTTGTTTGCCAGAAACTATCACAGAAAACGATTCATTCTCCACCAAGACAATGAGAGATTTCACACATCAGTTCAAACGAAAACGTTTTGGAAGAGTCAAAACATCGAATTGAAGGGTCATCCGTCGTACAGTCCTTGTTTGGCACCCATTGATTCCCGCAGATCAAAAATTAATGGCGAGGTCAACTTTAATCTACACCTGAAGAAGCGGTTGATGCGTTTAGTACCTGGATCAGAATGGAAAACATGTTTCCAATTGGTTTAAAAAATATCCAATTATATCTAAATATTTGTTTATCTCTAATTTAAGTAACAATCCTCGTATATTAGCGGGGTGAGCACTAATACTGAAAATACTGTTTGCACTACCACTACATCAACAGCGTTTCGATAACAAAGTTATCGTCTTCAGAAACTGAAGTCTACTGAAATTTGTCTTCAGTAGACTTCAATCAACTTTGGTTATCGAAAAAGTGTAATTGTGAGTGTTGGTGTAGTGGTAGTGCAAATAGTGTGTTCATTATCATCACCATCGGTTCCAGAAATTCCAACTAAGTGAGCAATAATAGGCCAGGAACAATCGGTAAAAAAACGTTAAAACTGTGTTGTTAATCAACGTCGATTTTTATAAAAGTTTGAATTTAAGCTCTACTTATCTTCTTATTCAAAATATACCTGTGCTGAAAGGTGCTTTTTATTTTTTAAGGGTGAAAACTACCCCTTATCGTAAAAAAGTCGAGAATCTTCTATTTTAGCATGTATTTGATTTAAACACGGTTTAAATGAATTCTTCCTAAATCTGTTGATATTTGACAGTGCGATTTTTAAAGGTTTTTCTATGTGGAAAACATCTCTTGAGTTTTTTTCAAAAATTTCATCAAGTTATTTGAGGTTAAAGGTTTTCAATTTCGGGGTTACCCAAAAATAGCCATCCGAGCAATAACTCATAACCTTAAAAAACGAATCTTTTTGTTTTTTCATTAGCTACATTTTTATTTTTAATAATTTGTCTGATAAAATGAAAACTTTTCAAGTTATTCATTAAAAACGGTAAAAAAATACGTTTCTTCAACGAAAAATGAGTATCAACTTTAGAAAAAAACTGTATACAGTAAAAGCTGCTTAGAAATAGTCATTCTATCGAGATTGTTTTCACCCCCAGTGCAAAATCACAGGGTAGATTTTAAAGAAGGTTATAAATACTACCTTTATACGAATTTTTTCAAAAAAATCGACCTTGACTATATACGAACTCGCCCCCCAATATGATTAATAACTTTCATATATGATTGTGGAACACTGTTTTGGAAAAATAATATTTGTTTCCGTTTTTTAGGGGTATTTACTTCTAAATTTATGTTTCTAAACACCCTATATAAATTTTAGTTCTAAATTTATGGAGGTTAATGGGAAAGAGAAAAATGGGGGTTGCTATTTGAAAAGATTAAGTTTTTAGGTCTCGAAGTTCGGCACCATTTTCTAAACACCCTATATAAATTTTTGTCAAGGTTTTCACAGATTTTTAAAACTGTGTTATATGTCCAAATACCAAAAATATTAGACCTGACTCACTTAAACATAGAAATATAATTTTTTCAGTGGAGGATTGCATGTTTCCAAAATTTTCGAAAATGTGAAATAATTAAAAAATGGTGGACTTTAGGCATACGATACCTCATATAAAGTTATATTGAAATTTTGCGTAGATTCCAAAAATTTAATAAAAACTAGAGCATTCCGTTTAAAATAACGAAGTTTGGGTCCCAGTACTTTTCCATATGCATATCGATACAGCTCGTCGTGAAGGACCCTGTATATATGTTTATGCAGCCTAAATAATCCAAGTCGAATTCAAATAAACATAAACACCTATTTATACGTACAAATGAACCGAATAAAAAGCTTGTAAATTATATGGGGGGGCCTCATTCAGCTTTGCCGCCCCGAGCCTTTGACGGGCTTAGTCCGCCACTGTTCGTAATAAGAAAAATGCGCAACCAGGTGAATATCAAAAGGTTATCGCGGTGTATCCTACTTAGGAAAGCTGTTGCGGACATAGTTACTGAAACAGCGAAAGAAGAAGAAAAAGAAAAGATCAACGATGGGATAACTTTAATTAACCTCATCAGTTTTCTAAATGCCAGAGAGCATTTCGTCAATTATTATAACTTGATTGAAGTTCACCTTTCTTGGAGGTGATACAATCTGAAATTTGAAACTGCTGCAACGGAAGAAGAGGCTGGCGCAGTTTTCTTCTATTTTATACACGTTCATTTAATACGGGATTTTAAAGATGTTGCGATTCCGAGATCTATAACGAAATCATAATAAAAATAAATCGTTAAATAACGTGTTGGAAGATTTTAAAATGCGAGATTATTTAGTTTATAAAAAAAATATAACCTCAAAATAGAAAGCAAATGAATACACAACGAAAACACGGTGTTTTTCTATAATTATAGCTTTGTTAGCATTTTATTGTTAGAGAGAATTAGCTTCCATTTCATGGACCCCATTTCCTACCAGTTAAAAAGCAGATGAACTAATTCGTTCACCCTCCTCTATTCGGCGGCTCACCCCAACTCAAGTAATCGCAAACACAAACAATAGAGGGACGGTGTCATCTCCCGGCAAGATGGCGTTAAACGGTTCGAATTCCCCATGCGCCAATAACATTCATCGTCTTTCCATGTAATTGTCCCTTCAATCCCTTCCCGATAGACCCGGCGACGATACCCGTCGGGTTTTTGTAATGATAATCCCCCATCCCGATGAAATTGATAGTTTATATATGTGCGCGCGCAAAATTGCATCGACCCAAACAGATATCTTGGAATAAAACGAAATTTTCAAACTGGGACGATTTGATTTAACAATTTACCTGAGTTTCCGTTAAGGATAAAGATTGTGCCAACTGCTTGCGTTCCGCTCCAACCACATAATGATTCTTTTCGAAAGCGTGCTCTAATTTGAGAAGCTGCGATGGACTAAACGCCGTCCTTATTCTCTTTGGTTTTCTAAAAGGTTGGAGCAGAAATCCTGGAATATCTGGACCTGAAACAGACGAAGAAAATAATGAATGTGATTAAAGTATTATAAAATTCTCATTCACAAATCATCGACGTAATTTTAAATAATTCTGATGAACGAATTTATATTTTTTCCCAAAAAAATTCCATGTGGAGTGTTTTGATTATCATTTATCAGCTTAAGAATGATCAGTTTAAGAAAACCATTCTAGAATTCCGATAAAACATCAACTTATTTACAAGTCTTCAGGATCTTCATACATTTCAGTGGTGCAAGATTTTGAAAAGAAAACAACAAGCTGTAAGTTAAATTATCTTATACTTAATACTAAACAAAATCCATTTTTGACGATTTGAAGCTTTTGTAAACCTGCTTGATTAAAAAAATAAACGTTTTATTAAATTTTCTTGGTGTTTCGAGCTATACCCCCCAGCCTACCACCAATCTTCCTTTAGAATTCATCAGGTATAACCAATTGATTTGATTACTTTTATACTTAAAAAAAAACGATAATAAATTCAAAGCGTTCTTCAAACTGAATCCCAGTGAATTTAACGAAATGACTGCGTCAATATTATGGTAAAAAAATTGCTTTTAGTCTAAAATATATCATAAATCAAACATATGTCTCCGATGTATTAAAATCCATTCAAAAATTTAACTACATCAAAAATATAAATTTTGAAATCGATATAGGTGAGAAAAAATCAAGAAAATCTGACTGGGTGGGACGAAAATCAAAAAATACTTCAATATAGTTGATTTAAACCCCCTTCAGGGTATTCCAAGTGAAACTGCAAGGTTATAATATTTAAAGACCGCGATGTTAAATTTAAAGTTAAAACGAAAGGGAAAGATCCTTGCTGATGAGATGTGAGGTTATGATATTCATAAAAGAACTCATTATAAGGTATTTATTTGCATCTAAATCATAATTTGGTATTTGCAAAATTGCATTACTTCTCAAATTAGTGGGTTCAAGTAAAAATCTCTGTAAAAGTGTCCGAACAAATGCCCAAATAAGTGAATGTATATACTGAAGCCAGTAAATAAAGTTATAAAGATCGGGAGCAATTTGTAACTATTTGTTCGTGATCATTCTGTATTCAAAGCTATTTTGCATATAAAGAATGCGGAGTCAGTTGGGCGAAGCTCGCATGCGAATGCGATTCGGACTTAAATACATTGTTATGTAAACAAATGATCTAGGGTGACTGAAACTGATGTTATGGGAAATATTCCAACCAATTATTTTATAAAAACGTATTTTATATGATTATCAATTAAAAAACAATTCAATTATTCAAAATAATATTGTTTATTAATGATAATCTCGATGTATCTTTATAATTATGTGAAATTAACAAAAATTGTAAACGTCAATTCTTCGTTTTCGTTTTTTTCGACTTCACACTGACAGTTATACAACCATTTTAGTATGAGAATTGATATGACTTTGTTATGTGAACGTTCATCATAAACAAAGTCAAGAAGAGAATTAAATCATAAGAACAGAAAGATTGACAACTGATTGAATCAGCAAACGAACGTCTATGTTATTATTTTATTATATTTGATGTATTCTGTTATACGTCAAAAGTTATTTCTTCTTTTTTAGTTAACCTTTATACTTATAGATAAACAACCATTTTCGTATGAAGATTAATAAACTTTGTTATGTATACATTTTTCATAAACAAATTCAAGAGGTAAATTACATCATTTTGTTTATGGAACAAATTGAATAGTATAGTAAGTGACAGATTAGAAGGATTGACAACTGACTGTATCTGCAAACGAACATCTAAGTTATTATTTTATTATATTTGATTTATTCTATTATACGTCAAAAGGTATTTCTTTTTTTTTAGTTAATTTTCATACTTATAATTAAATAACCATTTTCGTATGAAGATTAATAAACTTTGTTATGTATATATTTTTCGTAAACAAATTTAAGAGGTAAATTACATCATTTTGTTTATGGAACAAATTGAATAGTATAGTAAGTGACAGATTAGAAGGATTGACAACTGATTGTATCTGCAAACGAACATCTAAGTTATTATTTTATTATATTTGATTTATTCTATTATACGTCAAAAGGTATTTCTTCTTTTTTAGTTAATTTTCATACTTATAATTAAATAACCATTTTCGTATGAAGATTAATAAACTTTGTTATGTATATATTTTTCGTAAACAAATTTAAGAGGTAAATTACATCATTTTGTTTATGGAACAAATTGAATAGTATAGTAAGTGACAGATTAGAAGGATTGACAACTGATTGTATCTGCAAACGAACATCTAAGTTATTATTTTATTATATTTGATTTATTCTATTATACGTCAAAAGGTATTTCTTCTTTTTTAGTTAATTTTCATACTTATAATTAAATAACCATTTTCGTATGAAGATTAATAAACTTTGTTATGTATATATTTTTCGTAAACAAATTTAAGAGGTAAATTACATCATTTTGTTTATGGAACAAATTGAATAGTATAGTAAGTGACAGATTAGAAGGATTGACAACTGATTGTATCTGCAAACGAACATCTCAGTTATTATTTTATTATATTTGATTTATTCTATTTTACGTCAAAAGGTATTTCTTCTTTTTTAGTTAATTTTCATACTTATAATTAAATAACCATTTTCGTATGAAGATTAATAAACTTTGTTATGTATACATTTTTCGTAAACAAATTTAAGAGGTAAATTACATCATTTTGTTTATGGAACAAATTGAATAGTATAGTAAGTGACAGATTAGAAGGATTAACAACTGATTGAATCAGCAAACGAACGTCTATATTAATATTTTGTTATATTTGATTTATTCTATTATACGTCAAAAGGTATTTCTTCTTTTTTAGTTAATTTTCATACTTATAATTAAATAACCATTTTCGTATGAAGATTAATAAACTTTGTTATGTATACATTTTTCGTAAACAAATTTAAGAGGTAAATTACATCATTTTGTTTATGGAACAAATTGAATAGTATAGTAAGTGACAGATTAGAAGGATTGACAACTGATTGTATCTGCAAACGAACATCTCAGTTATTATTTTATTATATTTGATTTATTCTATTTTACGTCAAAAGGTATTTCTTCTTTTTTAGTTAATTTTCATACTTATAATTAAATAACCATTTTCGTATGAAGATTAATAAACTTTGTTATGTATACATTTTTCGTAAACAAATTTAAGAGGTAAATTACATCATTTTGTTTATGGAACAAATTGAATAGTATAGTAAGTGACAGATTAGAAGGATTGACAACTGATTGTATCTGCAAACGAACATCTAAGTTATTATTTTGTTATATTTGATTTATTCTATTATACGTCAAAAGGTATTTCTTCTTTTTTAGTTAATTTTCATACTTATAATTAAATAACCATTTTCGTATGAAGATTAATAAACTTTGTTATGTATACATTTTTCGTAAACAAATTTAAGAGGTAAATTACATCATTTTGTTTATGGAACAAATTGAATAGTATAGTAAGTGACAGATTAGAAGGATTAACAACTGATTGAATCAGCAAACGAACGTCTATATTAATATTTTGTTATAAATATTAACAGTAACTTTGATTTTGTATGTTAATAAATTAGATTCATTGGCTTATATTTGATTATTGTTTTATATTAATTGGCATCAACATTTGCTACAGAGAGAGTCAAATCAGGATAATAAGATTTTTGTTTTGACCACAAACCATAATTTAATATGAAGTTCAGCTTCAAATACTTAAAAATAGTTCAAATATAGCTTTCAATGTGATAAAAACAATAACAATGTACAGGAGAAAAGAAGAATCAAGTATTTTTTCATACAAAATCCCACAACACGTATCGTAGTGTAGAATGGCGTGGGAATTTATCGCTTTAGTTTACACATACTGTATATGCCAAAAATATTGTACAAATACCACAAAGTGTGAGAAATAGTCATAAAAAAAAGTTTCATACATTTTATATTATTAACCGAATCATTTTCTAACAAAATCAATTGACTTAAAAAAATGAACCTTTTCTAGGTATATCTAATAAACAAGTTCATTTTTTTGCAAATACGAGGTTAATTTCTTTGTCATCGAACTTTCTATCTTTTGAGCTAAATTTCTAACAAAAGAAAGAGCCAAAAGTCGCTAGGAACTATTTCGGGTCTGTACGGATGCTAGTGAAGCTGTATCACTTATCGCTTTGTTAAATACTACTCTACATGGTTCGATTAATGTGCTGGTGAATTATCGTCTTGATCAATCACTGCTTGTTCAAAATTGTGCCCGTTTTATTCTGAATATATCACATCTCGTTTCTGTAATAATTTCTTAAATGTTTTTCCATTCCAAAATAGTAAAAATCATGTCCCCCTATAACAAGCCTTCTGGTTAGATATTCCGACGTTCGTTTCCATCGTTATTTCGTTTTTTTTTTCTCAACATACAGTATATTATTATAAAATAACTGTTCATTCTAATACAATTATTATCAATATTATACATTCAAGGAAATATTTAATTAAAATATAATTTTAAATTATATAATGAATATCTCGTAGGTGCAAGTTCGTGAAATATTTTAGATAATCGGTCTCACGATCTCGTTCAGTCTCGTAAATTGTTTGTGGAATTGTTAGCTGTCAGAAATTGGTTTAGTAACTTTAAACTTGCATTTAAAAGACTGTTGTACATTGTGAGTTTTGTATAAATCAATTATCTGGAAAAGTTTCGAACATAAACTAAATAAAAAAATCTTCGTACTTAAAAAAACCCAAAAGATCTGACAACAATGTAAATATCGGCTATAAATAGGTATATACAGTGTGAATCAATCACATGGAATAAATTTTTTGACAAATCATTGAGGGTATGTTTGGACACGTCTATTGGCATTTATTTTTCAGTAAAAAATTATTTTACAATGGTGAATACCAACTTTCTTATTTTAAATGCAATGTGCACTGTATATTATTCAATTTTTGGCATTCTTAAGAAAATTCTAGATATAATTCACACTGTACTATAACTATCTCAACTATTTCCCTACAAAAAGAAGTCTAATGGGGTCGGATCAGGCCATTATATCGATTCGCGATTTGGGAAAATTTAGTTGAGGTACTGTTGGACATTAATTTTGTGATGGGTTTTGACGGTTAAATATGTACAGCATCGATGTTTTCTGGCACAACAGCCGTTTTTGAACGATATTCACCAAATTTTGATGAATATTTCAAGCATCTGTAAACACCTTAAATAGCACTCGTTTGACAACATGTCCTGAGTACGTTCACTATTAAAAATGTCAAACTTTTTGACAGCAATGTCAGATTTGACATATTGACATCAGTGTTGCCATATTTCAAAACTTAAGTAGTATATCATCAATTCGTGATAATATAAGATGAATACAGAAAATTTTAGAAAGAATTGTCTTTTGTTTAAAATTATGTTTAGCACTTAAGGTTTTCGTTGTACCGCCCTTTGAAATTTCTACAAAACAAATTTGATCGTATCAATTTCCTCTGTAAAAACCCCTACGCCCCACCGAGAGACGAATACTAAATAAAACAAATTCGCAACAAGACGTTAATTACTTAGTTTATTTGTATGTAATTAGTTATGTAAATTATGCACGGATGCAGTCAATCTTCGTTTTATGCATGTTCGCTGGTATTCAACCGAGGTTATCAAAATAAAAAGTTACTTTTTTAAGTATTTAGTAACATTAAATGAAGTAAAATAACTTATTTGGGACACATAATGGTGTGGTAGCCGGTTTAGTATCCTCTAGTTGATTATAATGGGTAAAGTTGAAGGTCGTGGAAGAATTGGAAGGAAACAAGCCTCTTGGTTTAAGAATATTCTGGGATTAGAGAAGCAGGACAGTTATTTAGACTAGCTCAAGATAGAATAACCAAAACTCTCTCTAAAAACATCCTTTAAATAATGATGAATCATGTTATGGAAAATTTCGTAGAAAATCCTTGTACTTCCTTATAACATTATCAACAAAAATGAATTTCTTCCTTAAAAATTGAGTTTGTCACAAAAATTATTTGACAAACCATATAAAAGGTCCATCATTTTACAAATAAAGGCAAAACTAGGTGAAATAATAAATATAATAATGAAAAAATAAAGTTTCACGAAAGTCAGTCGATCTGTTTGGTCAAACGTAACTATATT
Source organism: Diorhabda carinulata (assembly GCF_026250575.1). Classification (NCBI taxonomy): domain Eukaryota; kingdom Metazoa; phylum Arthropoda; class Insecta; order Coleoptera; family Chrysomelidae; genus Diorhabda; species Diorhabda carinulata. The sequence continues at coordinate 3,747,886 of NC_079469.1, forward strand.
ACAACTTGCATGCAACAAACAAATGATATTGCAGTACACGTTGTCTTGATTCATGTCAACCTATCTTAAGATCTTCCCTAGGAAGCAACGTTTGTGTTGAATGGCGCAATTACGAGGATTACTATTTAAATTTCAAGATATGGCAACACTGATGTGAATAAGTCAAATCTGACATTGCTATTTCAAAGTTTGACATTTTTAATAGTGAACGTACTCTTACGAGTATTATTTGAGTTGTTTAAAGACACTTGAAACATTTATCTTGGAATTAAGTTGCGATTATTTTTGTACGATGATTTCGACTTGTATTAAACCATCAACAGTGAGTCGATGAACTCACTTCGACTTTTGGTGATGGAGCGACATCTCGAGCCATCGTGAATTTTGTTAAGATCGTCCAAAATCGACCAGAAAACATCGTTGCTGCTCGTAAACTGATGATTATGAAGATAAATCATTCTCCACCACGACAATGCGAACTCTCGCACATCAGTTCAAACAAAAACGTTTTTTAACAGACAAAACATAGAATTGATGGTGCATCCGCCGTACAGTCCTTGTTTGGCACCCAATCATTTCTTTTCATTCCTGCAGATCAAAAATAAATTGCGAGGTCAACGTGTTTATACACCTGAAGAAGCGCTTGATGCTTTCAAATCGCATGCTTGAAGCAAAATTCTGTATACATAGTTATGTTTTGGAGAATTTTCGACTATTCATCCGAAGAGTCCATCATTCATCTGTTGCCTCATTAACTTGTCGTTACTCATTACTGGTTGACACACGTCCTTGCTAAAATTTTCCTATCCGTGATTAGTTGATATGTCATTATTTTTTCTACTTATAGATCGTAGAAATGCCAATTTAAATTTGTCTCCTCTGATGATTTATTTAAAAAACTTCTTCAAATAGAAAAAATTTTCAGAATATTGTCGAAAAAGTTTTTTTGCTTCAATCTTTAAGGCAAACAATCACCTATCACTCGATTTATATTTTCGATGTCCGAAAATTTGTTTTTAAAAATTTATTAAACTCAAAATTACAATATTTTTACAAAGTTCAAGTTTACAATATTCATATTTATACTAATAAAATGCTGACAGTTGTTTCATCTTTATGCATTTTCTACTTCATTTCTACTTCCTTGGTTTGCCAAAAGTCTTCAGTGTTCTGAAGTCCTGTCCCTGGATGAACGTAGATTTCGTGCTGTAGTATTAAAATACTTTCTTTTCGCACTATGCGGAAAAAATCGCGACCGCACGAATCCGAATGACTGCGCCAGTTATATTTTCGATGTCCGAAAATTTGTTTTTAAAAATTTATTAAACTCAAAATTACAATATTTTTACAAAGTTCATGTTTACAATATTCATATTTATACTAATAAAATGCTGACAGTTGTTTCATCTTTATGCATTTTCTACTTCATTTCTACTTCCTTGGTTTGCCAAAAGTCTTCAGTGTTCTGAAGTCCTGTCCCTGGATGAACGTAGATTTCGTGCTGTAGTATTAAAATACTTTCTTTTCGCACTATGCGGAAAGAATCGCGACAGCACGAATCCGAATGACTGCGCCAGTTATATTTTCGATGTCCGAAAATTTGTTTTTAAAAATTTATTAAACTCAAAATTACAATATTTTTACAAAGTTCAAGTTTACAATATTCATATTTATACTAATAAAATGCTGACAGTTGTTTCATCTTTATGCATTTTCTACTTCATTTCTACTTCTTTGGTTTGCCAAAAGTCTTCAGTGTTCTGAAGTCCTGTCCCTGGATGCACGTAGATTTCGTACTGTAGTATTAAAATACTTTCTTTTCGCACTATGCGGAAAAAATCGCGACAGCACGAATCCGAATGACTGCGCCAGTTATATTTTCGATGTCCGAAAATTTATTCTTCAACATTTATTAAACACAAAATTACAAAGTTGAATAAACCCTGGCTAGTTTTTATTTGTTTATCTGTAATTCGTTAAAAAAATTGTTGCTGAGACGAAAAGAGAGTGAGTTTGTTAACTCGAATCTAATTAGAATTCAACAACGGTAATTATAAAAAACATTAAAACAATTTACAACATTATACCCGTAGTTTAATGTTATTAAGAGCTTATTATAGCGATATTCACAGTTGTTAATTATATGTTAATGTATAAAAGGGTCCTTCAGCTTTTTAAGACTTTTATGTGATAATTTACCGAGACAATTTATTGAACTGCTCGAAGATACGTTTCAAAATTATATGTTACATCAAAATAACGTCAGAAATTCTCAACATATTCCGTATTATAATTATAATAGTTTCAGTATTTACCTATTCATAGACAAAAATTGATAATTTGTCCAATGGCCAATCGTATATTGTAGAAAACTTCAAGGTAAAGAGTTTCAAGCAAGATAGTACTCGTTGTCCAGGATGAAAAGGTGCTAAGAAATCCCAATCCTTCACTTAACTACTTTCCACTCTATGTGGACAAAACCGTAAGTAAATATACGAGGTCTGGGTATTAAATAACGAAACTGGTTACACAAAAAGGTTTAATTATAAAAATTGTTCTACATTCGAACGCCCCCTTTCAATATACTCCCCTTCCCTCGCCACACACGTTTCCATACGTTTTTTCCATTTATCGAAGCAGTGCTGGAAGTCTTCTTTGATGGAAACCCGTTGACGCAAGAGCTTTTAGTTAGGAGTCAGATTTTTTGACACCAACTTCGCACAGACTTTTGTCATGTGTAATTCCTGGTCTAAAATTTTTGTAACCGTTTCTTTATCGGCGTTTACAGCCACGGCAATCATCCGGATGTACATTCGACGATCTGCACGCACAATTTGGTTGATTTTGGTTACTGTTTCCGGAGTTGAAACAGTCACAAGGCGACATGAACGCTGGTCATCTTCAGGGCTCTTTCGGCACTCACTAAAACGGTTACACTAATCAAAAACACGAGCACGAGATAGAGAATTGTTCCCATAGGCCTCTTGCAACAATTTATAGCACTCAGTCGGAGTTTTTTTCAATTTAACGAGAATTTTTCGTCGCACATGGTTTTCGGCACGAGAAAAAACACGTTCCTTTCAAATCGCTACTGCACAAATACTATAATAGTGACGGAAACGTGTTTTGGAACTTGCATAGACAAGATATCTAGATACCCGACTAGGGCGCCCTCTAGTCTCGTTATTTTCGTTTTTTCCTATTTGTTGCTAAGCTCTCTGCTTTTGTCTCCGTTTGGTTAGTAGTCCTCTTTCTTCACATTCTTGCCCGATTTCTTAAGGTCTAAGGTACTATTTCTCTTTCAATTTTTCCTACAACGGTAAAAGACAGCACTTTCTCAACGCATATTTGATACTTTGCTATACTGCACTAAGTCTTCTGCATTCCAGCACATGCAATCTTGGATAGAAAGACACCACGGTGAAGCTGGCCTAATTGCCCTACTGTGAACGATAGACGGTGAACAGAGAAGATTTGGAGGTACTCATAGGCGAGATATCAGAGATAATATCGTGGTGGTTCATTTATAAACTCAATGAAAATACTCATGAAAGTTTTCAGTTAATTTGAAAACATGGAAAAATTCGTCATCGCTATGTGATACAATTTTTCATTTAGCCCAACTAATATAGAAGCTGAAAGACATTCCACTCTAGTGGGTAGCAGAGTTTAGCGAAGTCGAAGACCAGCATCCTAGTGGTCGACCAAATGAGGTGATGACTCCAGAAATGTTGAAGAAAATCCACTGGATGATCGTTGACTGAAAGAGCGCGAGCTAGCAGACATAGTAGGCATTCCAAAAAGCAGTTTTTCACAGAAATAAAGCCAGATTTTTGGACCTTTCCATAATCATCGATGAAACGTGGATCGATCACTTCACACAATCAAAACAATGGACTGAAAAGGGAGAATCGGCGCCAAATATGGCAAAGACCGTTCCAGACTGCAGGTCACTGCAGTGGCCAAAAAATGTTTGTATATTCTTTGTTAGGCCCTTTACTTCTGGGAACATTCTTGTATAAAGGATATTTGACAATAATTGCTGTGTCAGATCGTTATTTAGACTCAGGGCCGTGCCTAGCACTTTTAAAATGCAAATTTAAAATAACGCTCCAAATTTGTATATGAATAGCATTATTTTTCTCAAAAAATTCATCACTACTTCCATTACATTTTGAATTTCAATCCTACAATTGAATTTTAGATGAACTCATCTCAATTCACAAATACTGTGAAACTACAGTTTCAAAGTTTAGTACAATCAAAACTCCGACATTTCATCCCGTAAAATTCCGAGCTCAAACATGAATAAAAAGAGATTTTTTTGAGTTTACACATTTAGTTAGTTATCATGTTATGTATTGGAACGAATGAATGCTGGTCACAGGTACAGTAATTAGTTTTGTGATCAACATAAATCTCATTATTAATCAATCATGTGATATATCCATTGATAATATCATTCAGTTATGTAATAATTCTTAGAAAAACTGAAAAAAACTAATAACTGATTAGCATTAAACCATCATCAACTATATAATTAATTCTTGTATATATAAATATAGTTTTAGAATTGTTTAAACAGCGATTTGATCGTTACGAATATCGTGATTTAAATTTTGAAATAATTGCATTCGTATAGGATAATGTTTACCACAAGGATGTTAAGCTTATCGATTTCACTTTTAAATATACAGGATGTTCCGAACTGATGTAAAAAATGAGTAGATGATCTGTGATATGAAAAAAAAAGATCCCATACGACCCCTCGTTTCTGAGTTATAAGACTTTAAACTTGCAAAACCACAATTCGAACATTATAATTTTTAATCGTTGATTACGATGTCCTGTACAATCTGGAGATAGCAAAAATTAATTTTTCAATCGATTTATTAACAAAATGATACTCTTTGTTTAGTTTAGGTTTGATTTTTAGATCGTTGTACTTGTCAAGGAAACCGTTCGCCATAAAGAGACATTCTGAAAAAAATTAACATAAATTGTATTTATTTATTGGAAATACTTACAGAAGGTATCATCAAATGGCATTTAAGTATGTAAATTACTTTTATCATCTTTAAAAAGCACCCGTCATTCAAAAATATTTCGAATGTCTGCCATATCGGGATCAACAATGCCAAAAACCCGCTCCGATTTTTTTTATAAATAAACTTGATCCTATTTACTCCCTACAGGGCAAAACGTCGCACCCTAACAAGATCATGATTGACTCTTGAATTGTTTAATTTAATAATGGCCTTTGACAATGGCCCTAATCTAGTTTCACGCCCCTTAAAAAAGGCCCCGTTGTTGCGTAATCACCAGACCGTAAATTTGACGTATAAAAAGAGGATATAATGTTTTTTTTTTATATAAATCGTTCTAACAGTATAATGGAGTCGTTCACACATTTCTTCTAACTACATATACAGGGTGATTGCATGAAAATATTGTAAATTCATCGAGTTTATTCGGATGGTATAAAAAAATGAAAGTCTATATTGAATTTATGATTTTTTTTGTATACTTCTGGTTTAACAATTATAATAACTTCATTCTTAATCAAAAAAATATCGTGTAACTAAAAATATTAAATATTAATATTCACTATATCGTTACTCATTATAACAGACAATGAGTTTCTGACTTGTTTAACAATTTAAAAAAGGTTTTGATGAATTATTGTTTCCGGTGATACCAAAAAGTATCAATTATAATCATCGTTGTTCGTTTTAAAACATGAAATAAACAACAACAAAATCTAATTATGTATTTAAAAAAGTTTAACCATAATATTTAGATTCAATCCATTCCAAGCTCAAAATATAACAATGTAAAGATGAAGTTAAGAACCCAATCTGGTAATTGCTTTATTCTATCTCTAGATACGATAGACAAGCGAAGAAAACACAAAAATTTTGGAAAAAAATATATTTATTTTTCAATATCCTTTTAGTTTCCTTTTTATAAGTCAAGATTTTCAAAATAGCCATTAACTGGTGACATCATCTCTTCATTGTTGGAAAATCTTTGACCTCACAGCAGAAAATAATCCGAGGAGTTTGAATATGGCAAATAGGGTGCATGAGGCAGCAATTTAAACTTTAATTCATTAATTTTGGCAATCGCAATAACGAATATCTGAGCTGGTGCATCGTCTTGATGAAACAACACTTAGCTAAATTTTGCTGGATTTCTTCACTCAAACATTACAATAAGTTCGCATAATAGTCGCCATTGATAGTTTTTCTTTTTCAAGATGATCAATGAAAATTATCCCACACGGATCTCAAAAAGCCGACGCCATGAACTTTCCTGCAAATGGAACAGCGTTTGCCTTTTGTCCAATTGTTTCTATGTTTACAAATTCACCGAAATCGTTCACCTTTGATGTCTGCCAAACAAAAACTAAACAGCATGGCAGTATATGACTTAAAACATATACTGCATAGATTGCAGTGATATTTTTCAAGCAACTAATCACCATCTCTAAGTTAGGCCACGTACTTCTAGTACCATCCTCGTATCTTCAGGTGGTATAATCTGTGGAAAAAGAAGGATTTGGAAGGAGACAAATTAAAGGACATTTAAGTGGATGTGCTTTAGGAGGAGACTAACATTTTTTCCTTGCAACAAGGCATGCACTCCTCATTTTAAGTACTTTCTCCTATAGCTACTGTTTAATGATTTTTCGGTACCCTCGAAGGGTAAAAACCTGACTAAGAATTACAATGTATAATACAAATTGACTGAGTTGGTGTTTGATGAGTATTCATCGGAAATTCTTTCTTCTTAATGTTGGCTCAATTTCTTCGCTCAAACGTCGCATAATTCTCGCCGTTGATAGTTTTCCCTTTTTTCAAGATAATCAATGAAAATTATCCCACGGATATTCCAAAAATTCGACGCCATGACCTTGTCTGCAGATGGAACGATCTTTGCCTTCTTTGGAACCTGGTCCTCCCTTTTCAGTCCGTTGTTTTGATTATTTTTTGTTTCGGGTGTGAAGTGATGACCCCCGTTCCATTCATGGTTATGGAATTGGGAAAAAATTCGAATTTACTTATGTAAAACACTCGATGGAAACAATTTCACGATGCTGTGAGCAAACGCGGCGGCACCCATCTTACCCACAGCTTTCTTATCTCAAAATTTCCAGTTAATATGCGATGGTCCACACTCTTTGGAATACCTACTATGTCTGCCAGCTCGCGCATTTCCAGTCTACGATCATCCAGTGGATTTTCTTCAACATTTCTGGAGTTGTCACCTCTTCTGGTCGATCACTGCGATGCTTCGCGTGTAAAGACTGCTACCCAATATTTTACTGTTGAGAACTGTTGATACCAGTCTCACCCAGAGTAGAATCTAGTTCAGCTTTTATATTTGTTGGGATAAGGTCAATTTTTTCTATGTTTTGTATAAATACTACAATGATCAAATGGATGATAGAAACACCAGGAAAAAATTCTATAACATATTATTAAATCGAACTAAATATAACATCTTAATGATAATTTAATATGCCTGTACCCATCTTTATGAATAACGAATTTAGAATCATTTTTTCCGCTAAAATCGAAAGAACAGTGACTGTAATTACACCTAATTATTTCTTGACATTAAGGAAGGTGTTTTTAAAATGTACTTAACTCTCTAATTGTTATATAAATGCGTAGTAGTACACTATAATTATTCTGGTACGTAAAGCAGATGTAGCAACAGAATAACAACAACAAAAAAATGATACGTTTGCGGTACGGAATTAACGATAACTCAGTCGTGGTACTAGTTGTAAAATTGAGACAAAGGAACGCTTCAAAACTAACATAATCATAGTTTAAATATAAGTACTCCACTTATTAGAATCATAATTGATCGGTATCAATACAAAAACGTAAGTACGTACGTCTTGGAGGAGGTTAACCTAATTTTTATTTTGACCTATGCAGACGATGTTAAATAAAATATACAAATTACCAGTTATTATTTAAAAAAATAGAAGCGAGGACAACCGTCTTTTAATTTTGGAAAAATCGCTTGAAATTTTGGATGAAAATATACTAGAAGGTTCACAAAAATGATTTCATCATATACAGAGGCAAAGAATTTGCATTAAGAGAAACAAAGCAACGTCAAAATGAATCTATTAAAATAAATAATAAAAGTTATTCTTGATCAATTCATTCCAAGCTCTCCGCGAAAATTTTCGAATTTTTCTTCAATCGCAGTTCTATATTTTCGTTAGTTGTCAACAAGAACGCGTCGGCAACAGAGCCCGTTTTTAACTATCTCTTGTACGTCTCCCATACTGTTGAACGATTTGGTAGCGGCGGAAGTTGTTGTTGAGAGTCGGTAAATATAGTATAGTAATCCGCGTCTATAGACAGGCTCGACGTAATAAATTAACAAAAAAAAACTCTTTCACGAGCACGTGACACAGACACAACTGTCTGAAGCCCGAACGTGCTTCGTTTTAATCTTTTTCGACAGCGTTGCCATGCTTATAAGCGTTGTCGAACTGATGACGATTTTTTAAGAGCGTTGCTTGACTTATACTTTCGAAAACAGTTCAAAGATCCAAAGGTTAATCCTCAGTTCGTTCTGGAAAAAAATTCGGCACAAAAGATCGACAAGAAGTAGCGTCTAGTGGTAAAAAAACGTATTTGTTGATATTTTCCACTTTTCCGTTCGTATTGAGCAGAAAAACAGCCACGGTCGAACCAAAACTCTTTTAAATTATCAGAAAGTGAACTTCCAAATGTTTATTTGACTAGAAATGACCTAAATACCAAAATGTAGATTCAAAATCATATTGTACTTTAAACTTATGTCTTATTAGAGATTATTTCATCACCTACAGCTCGCTTTTCAGTTCTATTTCAAAGATCTAGCAAAATCCGACTATGTGCTAGCTTAAAAGGAGTTAGATATTTTTTTCTACGGTTTCTTATCAAATGACTATCAAACTAGAATAAATTACAATCTATTTCCTGATGCTGTGGAGTCTTAAAGGGAAAAAAACTCTTTGGATATTGCAGTATCCAATCGTTTAAAGCTCTTATAGGAAGAATAAGAATACGTGTCAATGAAAGGATTCGTACTGCTTACAATTGGAGACACTCCTCCCCTCGCCACACACCTTTTCTTCCTTTTTTTCCATTGATCAAAAGCAGTGCTGGAAGTGTTCTTTGGTGAGGGTCTTTGGGATAACGGCCGCTTTTTGTTTTACCCCTTCCATCGACTCAAATCGGGTCCTTTTCAAAGCAGATCTTTTCCTAGCCTTCCAAGGAAGTCTGAGCAGACCCGTTGACGCAAGAGTTTTTGGTCAGGAGTCACATTTTTCTGCACCAGCTTCGCACAGACTTTTTCCAAGTGTAACATTTTTCTAACCATTTCTTTATCGGCGTTTACAGCCTCGGCAATCATCCGGATGCTCTGCACTCACAATTTGGTTGATTTTGGTCACTGTTGGAACAGTCACAGGGAGCTGGTCATCTTCAGTACTCTCTCGGCCCTCAATAAAGCGCTTAAATCACTCAAAAACACGCGCACGATATAGAGAATTGTCCACGTAGGCCTCTTGCAACAATTTATAGCACTCAGTCGGAGTTTTTTTCAATTTGATATTGTTGCGTTGCTCCTGTTTTGAAACGGACAATTTGTTTGTTATCCCATCCGTCTAGGGCTCCCTCTAGGCGCGCAGTCTCGTTATTTAATAGACAGACCTCGTATTGTCCTCGGAACGCTAATCTTTCAGTTTTCAAAATATTCCTTGTAGTATATTTAGTTTATATAGTGCATGAAAATTTACCTCGTACAAACATTCTCTAGATATTTTATTACTTTCATATCAAACGATTCGATTATGCATCACAAGAACTGATCTATTTGTTTTGACGTTAATAATTTGTTTCAACTACATAGTTATTTAACGAATCCCCACTGTCAAAAAAATTCATTATATAACACATCATTCGTCTTATAAACCTCAGAGTTAATTATTAATAACGTAAAAGTGACATTCGATTATTATTAATTGACATATAAATTGGAATTATATTACAAATATAGATCTCTTCTCGAGCGTGAAGAACGAAAAGTCAAATCATTATTTCCTACATCAGAAATTGCAACAAAAATTTGTTTACCTCGGAAAAGGAAATATAGTCCGTTCATACAGAGTTACTAATTATTACTGAGAATAATTTAAGCGTATTATAGTCCATTCGTTTCGGGTGGGAATCAATTTTAAACTGACAATAAATTAAAAAATAGTTATATTTTTGATACCACTCTAGTTCTGCGTACTCCTGTGCTGGTCTAGCTTCCCAGATTTTGACATTATGACAGAGAGACAACCATAACCCTACATTATTCAATAATATCATGACCAAAGAATGAGTATAACCCATAGAGTCTACTAAACAAGATGAAGACATTGTCAAGAAAGCTTAATCATAACCAAAAATTTAATTAGACGTAAACCAGCGGTCGACAAAAACTTAATACAAAGAAATTCAATTATCCTGGAGTATCGATATGACATGAGGAGGATTTAATAGAGATATAAAACAGAAAAACTGATATTTCAATGTAGTGAGGGATCGTGTCGAAATAAATGAACAAAAAAACCAAATCCAAAAATACGGGGAGCACTAGACAGACCACCAAAAACACGTTATAAGTACTAGAGCTCAGTTTCTTAAAAAGAACTTGGGAGGAAGCTTAAAATTAAGAATTGAACACTCAATTATCAAATTTATGAATATATAAGGTGGTTGAGCTAAAATATATTAAAACTATACGCGAAAAACCATTTTGTGGCATATTATGTAAGTGCTTCCTGTCGGATAACGAAAAATTTAATGTTCTCTCTTAATATGAAAACAGAAAAACTCATAAAAGTTTTTATTGACGGTGTCTTTAAACAACAAAATTTCTTATGCAAAACAATAAAAAAAATATCTTTATGGTATAATATTAAAACGAAGCACATATTTCCTCTATTCTCACGAAATCAACAGCTCAGATCTTTCATTTTATTGATTTTCAATTAATCGTTTGTCGTAAATTTTATGGCGTCGGTTTGAATGACTTCCTTTCCGTGTAAATATTGTAAAAAACACAGTTTCGGTAGTGAAGAGTCATAATTTTTATCAAATTCAACACAATTCTATATCGAAAATTTCACGTTAATACAATTTGAATTAGTAAAATATCAAATTTATATTTCGAACTTTAATTCAAACATCTAAATAGGTGCAAATTACAATGTTAACTTAGACCATACGTGTATAACTAGTACTGATAATAGGTACTACAATTTGCAGTAATATGATAATAATAAGTTATGCCGGACTTTGAGGTACGTTTCCTTTATAATGAACACATTGTAGTTTACAAAAAGCAGGACAGTACTTAGGGATAGTTATCAACAACAATTCTAGATATTTGTTACAATCTTCTTCATTTTCTAAGGTTTCCTTTTGACATATCTGGAGCATCGTAAATATACCATCAAATTACCCATTTCCTGTCCTGTGTCAGTAAATAATATCGAAATATTACTTGAATAGACAAGTGAAAACACTACAATAATTATTAGACATTACATATTTTATATAAGACCTTTGGTACATCAGAAAACAGCAGATTTAGCGAGAGTAAGACCAAAATATTAAATACGACATCTTTAGAAGAATAAAAGAACTGTTTACCTATCCCAAAATACAGCAAAGAAAGCTGCACTGAATACAGGAGTAAAGACAGCAAAAAAGAAAAGAAACTACTTCTTCTAAACGCTACGAGAAAGATAAATTCAACAAGACCATAAAAACTATAGAAAAAAAATATGAATCCCAGTAAAAAAATATTAACAACCCCATCAGATGATATAGGGGTGGTAAGAAGCACTTTCCGGAAGTCATCATTTTAAATTTGTACACGGTTCGAATTGTACGTATGTAAAATTGACATTTTCATTGATTAACCGATTTAGTTTTATAGATACGTTCCTGTTTCGTATCAACCAGTCTGAGTTCACACATTCGCTACATCAGCTCAGCACCATGATACTAATGAAACGACTGCGAACCGTAATGGCGCGATATCACGCACGCAGTACCCTAATTGACTTGTGAAATCGCCAACACCACAAACACTACGTTTACACCCTGCTAAAATATGCTTATTGTTTCTTTAAGGCATTACAGGACGGTTAGATCGTGCATTCACTTATTTTTTTTTCGTATTTACGTTGAAAAGAGAAAGTAGATATCTTGTCAGTACAATTATTATGACTATAACTTTCTTATAATTTGTGTTTCTATGCTTAATGTCATAACAAAAGAAAAGAAATTATAGAAATTACGTAACGTGTATTGGGATTTCAAATTTATCTCTCTTAATATCGATTTTGGCGTTGAAAATTTCGTTTGCTAGTTCGAAACGAAATGAAAAACGTTCTGAGATTAAAATTAAGAAGAAAAATTAGTTATTTGATCAATCAGTTAAAAAAACACTGTATGTATAAATGCCTTACTTCCTGCATAACCCTCGTAGTATAACGACCTCGATAATTTTCCAAATCTATACAAAAATTTATATAATTAATGATGTGAGCTAGAAAAATCCCCAATTTCAAGTATAACCTATAATTAATAATGTATTCATATCAAATTTAAACTTTTTTTATTTTGAAATTAGCATCTAAACGTTGATTTGAATTGACAAGTAACAGCACATGTCAATTAAATAAATAAGAGCGGTATTCATCAAATAGATTGCTAGAACCTCTAGAGTAGAAGGAATACTACTGTAAACATATAATTACTTATTTTGTAAGAAAATTATTCATATAAAGACACGTGAGTCATAACTTAATTTTAAATAAAATAAAATAACTGAAATAGGCTGCATAGATATAGTAGCAGAGGCCTTTCTAATCTGTAAAAGAAGAAGATGAAGAAAGTGCGAATGTTGAAATTTCTAGCACCATTTGATTTGAGTGATGGCCATAGAAAAATAAAATATAATATATATTTTCATTACGATTACTTTATTTATGAATCAAAATTCTTAATTTTGGATTCCAAATTTATGTTATTGCTCTAAATATATATCAGCTTCGATTTATTTTCGATTATTAATGTAATAGATATATCGGAAGGTTCATATATTCATAACAAACAATTAATGTCAACTGTCTAACGTCAACAAAATTAGAACAATAAATCAACTTTCAAAAAATGATTAAAAATTAGTCACAACGAAAAATAAATGAACTTAAATCATGAGATACCGAAATGATAAAAAAAATTTCGTAATAAATACTTGAAAATTTATCATAAACCTGTCAACCGACAAATCAAATATTTCGTTTCTTTCACGCCAAGAAATTAATATGATTAATAATGCGGGCGCAATGTTTGACACTCTAAATTTCGTAAAACGTATAAATATATAATTATTACAGTTTTTGAACTATAAACAAATAATCTATTACATATTTTTTCTTAAAACTGCTCACTACGTCTATGTCTGAGGTAATAAAATGTTTTAAAGACGTTTCCTAATCGTTACGAGAGGTAACCTTTCTGAATATTTATCTAGGCAAATGAACAATTTAAATAATAACAGTAAATAACGACTTGGGACAATGCTGGGAATTATTATTCGAATATTTCAATTTATGTCACGGAATATATTCCGTCTTTATACCGAGACATTTTTATTTTTGATGAATTCAATATAGAATTTCGATTATTTTGGTTTTATTTATCACATTTTGAGATATTGAGGCAAGAGCCAAAGATCTTAACGGCTGTAAAGAATACAAATAACAGACATCAAGACGAATATAGCAAAATACTAAGTACCATCAAACAGATGGAAAACGTTTTGGGTTATTATCGTCATTATTAATGATTTCTGCTTCAAATAAACGTATGAAATCCTATCATGACATTACTAGTGCTTTTGTATAGATAAAATCCTCCAGGTCAAAAGAGATTTTGGAAAAATCCTCAATAATGATTAGTGTGTATTTGGAGAAAGGATTAGTACAGCTCGTGAAAGCTGCCGAAACCCAGACTTGGGCCAAGCAATTCTGCCAAGCCTGGCTGACTATAGGATGACCGAAGCCGGGTTACCCAGAGTTCAGCCAGGTTTGGGTGACTATAGAATGGCCGGGACTAACTAAGTTACCCCCAGAGTTCAGCCAGGTTCGGGTGACTATAGAATGGCCGGGGCTAAGTTACCCCCAGAGTTCAGCCGGGTTTGGATGACTATAGAATGGCCGGGACTAACTAAGTTACCCCCAGAGTTCAGCCAGGTTTGGGTGACTATAGAATGGCCGGGACTAACTAAGTTACCCCCAGAGTTCAGCCAGGTTTGGGTGACTATAGAATGGCCGGGACTAACTAAGTTACCCCCAGAGTTCAGCCAGGTTCGGGTGACTATAGAATGGCCGGGGCTAAGTTACCCCCAGAGTTCAGCCGGGTTTGGATGACTATAGAATGGCCGGGACTAACTAAGTTACCCCCAGAGTTCAGCCAGGTTCGGGTGACTATAGAATGGCCGGGACTAACTAAGTTACCCCCAGAGTTCAGCCAGGTTTGGGTGACTATAGAATGGCCGGGACTAACTAAGTTACCCCCAGAGTTCAGCCAGGTTTGGGTGACTATAGAATGGCCGGGACTAACTAAGTTACCCCCAGAGTTCAGCCAGGTTTGGGTGACTATAGAATGGCCGGGACTAACTAAGTTACCCCCAGAGTTCAGCCAGGTTCGGGTGACTATAGAATGGCCGGGGCTAAGTTACCCCCAGAGTTCAGCCGGGTTTGGGTGACTATAGAATGGCCGGGACTAACTAAGTTACCCCCAGAGTTCAGCCAGGTTCGGGTGACTATAGAATGGCCGGGGCTAAGTTACCCCCAGAGTTCAGCCGGGTTTGGATGACTATAGAATGGCCGGGACTAACTAAGTTACCCCCAGAGTTCAGCCAGGTTCGGGTGACTATAGAATGGCCGGGACTAACTAAGTTACCCCCAGAGTTCAGCCAGGTTCGGGTGACTATAGAATGGCCGGGGCTAAGTTACCCCCAGAGTTCAGCCAGGTTTGGGTGACTATAGAATGGCCGGGGCTAAGTTACCCCCAGAGTTCAGCCGGGTTTGGGTGACTATAGAATGACCGGGACTAACTAAGTTACCCCCAGAGTTCAGCCGGGTTTGGGTGACTATAGAATGACCGGGACTAACTAAGTTACCCCCAGAGTTCAGCCAGGTTCGGGTGACTATAGAATGGCCGGGGCTAAGTTACCCCCAGAGTTCAGCCGGGTTTGGGTGACTATAGAATGACCGGGACTAACTAAGTTACCCCCAGAGTTCAGCCAGGTTTGGGTGACTATAGAATGGCCGGGGCTAAGTTACCCCCAGAGTTCAGCCGGGTTTGGGTGACTATAGAATGACCGGGACTAACTAAGTTACCCCCAGAGTTCAGCCAGGTTCGGGTGACTATAGAATGGCCGGTACTAACTAAGTTACCCCCAGAGTTCAGCCAGGTTTGGGTGACTATAGAATGGCCGGGGCTAACTAAGTTACCCCCAGAGTTCAGCCAGGTTTGGGTGACTATAGAATGGCCGGTACTAACTAAGTTACCCCCAGAGTTCAGCCAGGTTCGGGTGACTATAGAATGGCCGGGGCTAAGTTACCCCCAGAGTTCAGCCGGGTTTGGGTGACTATAGAATGGCCGGGGTTAAGTTACCCCCAGAGTTCAACGGTTCGTTATTTAATAGCCAGACCTCATACTTCTTATCTTACACCAGAGGTCAACAAATCTAGTTACTTAAGAGATGCTAGATCTGAATACCTATTAGGGCTGAGGTTTTTTGTAACTATATTGAGCTCTCCCGATAGTTATACATGTTTTATTTGATAAATTTATTGCCAAATATTCAAAGTTAGAAGTTTGTGATGCATCATTTTCTATTCACAAATGTTCATCGCAATATTTATAAATTCACTTGTATAAAACAGTTTCTGAATGGTTTTTCTCTGCACCTTTTATAATTTTTATTTTTTATTTTATTTCCGTCGTAATTTTTACAAAACAAGCTTCAGAATGTTTTCAACATCTGCACGAAAAGCTATGAGTTATGTGATTATTATAAAAATTAATTAATTAATAAGGCATATATATTTGAATTTGCCACGATTATTTCGAATTATAGTTTATCGATGAATAAATTACAAAGTTCAGTTGGAAGAATTAATAACATTACAATTCATTATCAATAAATTATTCTCAACATCTGCGATTTGTCCCATCAATCTGTAGATATAATTTTACGGAACGTACAAATTGAAAATGTTTAAAACGCAACAAACCATTAGTGAAAGTTTTAAGAGGACGAAACGTCTCGAGAGAAAATCAATTGTTTCTTTGTATTTCCGCTTCACTGATTGGAATCAGAACAAGTAGAATCTGATCCCAGTTTCTAGATTCAAATTCCACATTGAATCTACTTAAAACTGCCAACAAGCAGATCCCAAAGGTAAATTCATAAAATCTTATTAATTGTCGGTGTTTGTTCCCTCTTCTTCTCTATTCTTTAGGGGGTGGTCTCCAAGGGTTGGTTTATTTTTGATATTTCTAGCCTTGCTTCGCATTAAAGTGAATAAATTAACTTTTTCGAGCATTTCCAGGCTTTTTTTAAATAATTTGGCTTAATGAGCGTAAAGAATAAGTTTTAAATAAGATTATGATAAAAAAAAATCCTTAGAAAGTAGAAGATTTCTCATTACAAATAGTGAAACAAATAAAACAAAATTTAAATTTTTTCTTTTTCCCTTTAAAAAAAATCGTTGTAACGCCAATGTTTTGAATAACGCTGCAACGTTTAGTTAAATAATTTAGTAGGTGGTCTTCTAAATCCGAGAAATAATGCAAATTGAATCAATTATTACAAATATCCTCAATAATTTATTGTCAAAATGTACAATTTATATTCATGGTGTTCGCCTATTTGGCATTATAACAATCGCTTATATCGCCAAACGAAAAATAAAATTTATTTTTCTATTTGAGGTTATTACCTTACAAGAATTCTAATCGGTTCGATCTAAGAATTTTCCGATAGCCACGACGCGAAAAGAATTTAAAGTAGATTGTAAAATTTATATCGACACTTAACATTCGTCGTTGAATTTTAACTATATTGTTTCTGATCAGATATCGATAATTTTTTCAATAATCGATTTGTTTGGAATCGATTTGTAAGTAATAACGCGTGTAAGTATATTTTAGACATACCCTCACATTAATTTCATTGTTAATTTCGTTATATTTCATAAAAAATATTTTAGGATCAGATCGTACATTTCTACTATAACAATTAATGCCTTTTTTACGAAGCGACTGTGTTATTATGCTATTAAGTATTAATATCATGACCAAAACATAATAACAGTGGTAGAATCTTAGAGGTAATTAGCGGCACTGTTAATGTGTATATAATTACAATTGTTCAAGGTACTTCACGATCACTATCTACCAAAATACTTCGTAATCACCGACTATTAATTTAACTCGCTGAATTATCATAATTTCCACGTATTTCCATGTTTTTTCGTTTCGTATTAACATCTTAGATGGCTCTATTGCATGAGTAGATCGCCGGATATTCATAAGATTCTAATAATAAAAACATTTCTTTAATTGTCCATAATGTATTGATAAAAAAGAAGAGTTTAATCATCTATTAAGGAAACGACAAACACAAAAGAAGAAGAACTGTAAAAAAATGAAGTTTTCTTTCCTACTTTCTACTTCGTCATGTTATTTTCAGTCATGAATAAAAAATGATTTTAGTAACAAGTTTTTTTTTTACATCATTGTGTTAATTCCCAGTAATTTTCATAAAATAGCACGAAGCAATTTGTAAGTAAGTAACGTGCTTCGAACGTTTCTGCCTTTTGGCAACTGTAATTAGCGTCTCACGGTATATGTTAAATTTACAGTAAAAATACCATTGACAGATATACAATAAAGTTCGTAAAATATAAATAATTATCTAGATAAGCCTAAATATATACAATACGTAAATATTATTGCTGTACCTCTATACATAACAAATTTGTCTATGTATAAATTGATTTATATATAAATGCCAACCAATAGAAATAAAGCAGTCTATATCAACAAAACGTATCTGTCAAGTGAAACGAAAGTACTTACTCTTTGGAGCGAAATTTGAATTTTCGAATACTTTTAAGGAATAATTGATATTAAACACGAACTAGGAAACGTGTTTGGATTACCGTAGGCACTAATCACTAAATAGAAAACCTCAGTTTTTTTTTGTTTCCATAATAACGTTGAGATTGAAAATAACCGTTTGATTATTACAATATTTTGTATTCACTCTTGAGGTAAAATATGCAATAACAACTATAATGAGTATCTTGAGAAAATATTTTTGTTTACATGCGATTTTTATCTATCACATATCTATCACTTTTACAAAGAATACCGGGTATGAAAAATGGAATTTTGATGGTAAAATCAATCGTGTAGGGTGACATCTTATAGTTAATTAATAGCTTCTATAATACATCTTTTTTTCCCACAAAAAATAATAAAAAAAACGAAGCAAATTGATTGCTTAGAAAATAGAGGATACTCGATTCGATACAGAAACAAGTTATTCGATTAATATAGATTATTCAAAGTTGACCAGAAGCTTGGAGAACTTAAAGCATAGAAGAAACTTTGCTGATCTGACTCTGTTTCTCATCATCCGAGCTTTCCAATATAATCCCATCTAAAACAGTATTTGCAAAATCGACTCGACAGACAGACATGACTTATGAACATCGAGTTCACGTGCAGACGTTGAGAACGTCAATTTATCCAGACTCCTTCTTTTGGAGAATTGGAAGCCTAAGAAATCAGTTCCCAAGGCAACATTACCGCCCATAGATGAAGCTCAAGAAAAATATTCACATTGCAGGAATCATTCGAGATAATCGAGTGTAATATGGTTGTACCTGCTTTTTACATAAAAAATTCTACTGACATAATTATTTTCCATACATTTTACGTTAATATTTTATGAGAATTTTAGAAATTTGGAAAAAATTAAAGCTTATTCACAACATAACCTTACTAATTTTATATGAATCAAAAGAGCATCTCGATTATTATAAAACAATTTTCATGGTAACCAGTAAAGCAGAAATGATTTTTTAAAATTTTTAATTATACACTTTGCTACGTTATTTTTTTCTGTTCAGTTTATCAAAGATACGCAGGAAATTGATGTCTGGATAAAGTTGTTATTAGCCGTTTGATGGAGCTTATTAAATGACCTAAATTATACACGAAAAGGGTTTTATTCCTTTGAAGTTGAACTTAATTGACCATATATCGAGTAACAGTCGGTGAATTGTGAAAAAAAATCATTTAAATACCGAAATTTAACGCTAAGATGATTATTTGTTGATACAACATTAACGGTATTATTAAAACTTGTAACCTCTATCAATCTTATTTTATCTATGGTAAAAATGTTAAGTCGGCTTTAAAAAAAGAAGAATTTGCGACGATCTTCTTTTATACTATTGCGACGCCCTAATTAACAAGTTAATAAGAAAGGTATATAATTTGTCTATAATTAGATCGATGTACTTGTATTTGCTATTAACTTGAGAAAAAAAGAGAATTAATATGTTTCATTTAGCTAATCTACAAATATATAATGTTATAATTGTATTTTGAATAAGATAATGCTATTCTAAGAACAGGAAATAATATCAACAAAACGTACCTGAGTATTAAATCATAAATTATGTCATTTGTCATTGTTTGGAGGGAAATTTAATTCTAGTAACGAACGATAGTTAACTTGTTGACAAAATTCGTTTGTTTTATGTTGATCCATCTAAATAGAATACATTTCTTCCTCATTTCTTTTATAATCTTTGGGTAATTTCTTCTCTTTACTACAATATCACTTTTATCTATTAAAATAGACTTTCTAGAATGGGGTTTTCCAGCATATTTTATCTAAAAGTTTCCTTATTGTTTGTCTATGAATGATTTACAATTATATATTTTCCAATAATTACAAAAGGACCGATTTACGGCGCTTACTCAAATTTTAATAGGAAATCACGCTAGTTTTCACAATAGACCTTACAAGTTGCGACTAAACTAAAATGTTAAGAATTGCTAAATGGAAAAGATAGTATTATCGCTGAAATTTGTTGGGAAAAGATTCTAAAGATTTCTAACCTCCGTTTGCAAATATCTCAGAGTTTTTGGCCTGTCCAAACCTTTTTTTATTGTTCTACGCAGTTGATGGTTATAAAAGACTAATAAAATAAGAAAAACTTGTATTAGCTCAAGACCTTTTATGAAAAATTAGGTTTTATCACTTTTCCATATATAAAAATACACTATATTAGGGTAATTATAATAAATCACAACAATTTTCATAATTAGTCGCCTCAGAAATACTACTGATGATACCGAATACTAAGAACGTTGTTTTTTATATATTTTCGTCGTGTTATATGCAAAATTTCTAAGCAATTATTGGTAGATGCTTACCTCCAGGAAACCTATGCGGAAAAAGCCTTCCGTGCCTCGACAACAACCAAGGATACAAAGGATAACTATCCCTAGGTTGCGCGTGCTGTGCCAAAGGTGAAGGTTGTCCGGGAAATCCGTGTTGTCCGCTACTGAGAGCTGCAGCTAACGCAGCTCCTTGAAAATGAGCGGCTAACGCGAACGGATGTTGCCCGTGATTGTGCATCATTTCCGGTTGAAGGAAACCATTTTTCGGTACCAAATTTGGATCGTACGTCGGGTTAGGTCGTACTAACGTATGCGCCGGAATACCCGGAACCATGATTGGAGGTTTGGGCGAACTAGCGGGTGATCTTTGAGGAGAACTAGCGTATTGTTTGGGGGAACCGTTTAGTCTATTATCTGTATCACTGTTTGGTGAAAGTGGCGCGGAACTTTCTGAATAATGTAGAGGAGAATGTTGCGGACTTGGTTGATTAGCACCTCCGACGATCGAGTCTATGGAAAAGCCTATTTTAGGCTTCGAAGGCACTGCAACTATAGGAGTAGGTGCCAGAGGCATCATGGTTGAGTTTACGCACTTCAATAAAGATAAACTTTGTAAGGCTAACATTTATTCTTCCGGATCGTTGAATAACGCCAAGAATTTAACACCATTGTCACTGTTTGTAACACATAAACGCGATCCGTCGGCTAACACTCGATTCAAATATAAATATTTAATTTTTTTTAGAATCAAACGTCTACTCGGGACACTAATCACTCATTCACGATAATTTTTTTAAATGTTTGTATGAACTGAGGGCGAAAATGGGGGATTTCGAATCGACGCTGTTGCTGCCACTTACAAATCTCAGAAGTTAATAACTGAAATAAACGTCGAGGAAGAGTTTAACCTGGTGGGGAGTCAAGTAGGGAGTAAACGTTTGAGGATTGGTTTACAGGGTACAGTCCCAGAGATAAAAATTCGTTTCGTTATTGGTCGCAGGGGGTGATACAAATGGTATTAGTTAGTACGTCAACGCCCAGTATTTGCACCGTCGAAAACCTGTTTATAGAACGATAAAAGCCACGATATTACACTTATGGCATAGTTAGCGTTAAAACAAACAGGTTACGGAGTATTCGTTAAGATTTTTTTACTTTTCAAGACGGCCGGTTGACAGTCGCATATTTGTTTTAGAAATTATCGTATAGGTGACGCCTTTAGATGCGCGCGCCTATCGAGAAGGAGGAACCGAATGTCATTTAGCAATGGTAATTGAGGTGTCGGTGGAGGTTTTTCATTATAGCATACCCACTCGGACATTTTATGTAATTATAATTTTTATTCCTAGAATTAATTGGTTCATTTAGCGTCAGGTTTTCAGATGATTGAATAATCGATATAATGATTCAGAGTTATTGAATTAGTTATGTTCAAGTTAAATTGATTATATTTGCGGTATTCTTCTTCTTCTCTTTTTATTGATATCATAATGTCAATAATGGCGATTTTTCCGATGTACTAATACGGTATTAGACATATCTGCTGATTTCTACGACACAATATTGTTTTTATAAATAATTTTTGTATATATCAATAAAAAAGGGCGAAAATATGCTATGACCACTTTTATAATATGGTAAGCAAGTCAGTAGCTTGGCCAAATCAGACTACTATTCATAAGTCTCGAACAGAAACGATTTTTACTGACTTGAGTGACTTAATACAGCGACGATCGCGCCATGTGTCCTCGCATTCCATTTACGACATTTATCCCCGACCTACGACCAACACCTATCAACCGCCATGGCACACGTACACCGTTCGTCTTTCAAGATCTGGCCATAACAAAACACGCGCCACGACGGTGTGAAAAGCTCGTTGCGCATGCCTCACGAAGTGATTGAACAAGAAGAAGTTTCGTCATCAAATGCCGCGGAAAAGGAAAAATTGTACCTTTCAATCAACCGACGACAATGGCGTCACAAGTACCAGCAGCAGCTCAAAATCCGGGATATCAGACCATCGCTAACCAACCACAACCGATAGATTTCCCTGTAGAAGACGACGCACCAGCACCACATCGAGAGTGGCAGCAAAAACATCGGCGGTCAAAACGACGAGTTCAATCATAATCCCGGTACGATATTATTAATCTTTCGACTGTTTCCCCGAACAATTTCATCAATGAAACTATAATACCTCCACCCTGATTGACCGATATTCGACTCTGGTAATTCCAAATTACCTTTCTTTCATAACCTTCTTAATCTCCGATATACTTGGTTCTCGTTTTAAGTAAAACCAACATTCCTACATCTCTTAACTTTCTACATTGTTTCATAGCATCGCCTTCTATTCCTGAGCCCAAGCAAGACGTTGGGTCGAATTTTTAGTTCAGTCTTTCTCGAGACAGCGTAACGAACAAATCTCAAACGCTTAGATCGGCGGAGCTACGCTGCTTCTAGAGATTCACCTTTAATATCGTTTAATTGATTTAAAACTAGCGCCCATGGTACCGTCTTCTATAACTGCCAAATTAATTTGCTCCAGACCAATGCAGGAATGTTAAATCTCTTGTAGAAACTCTCCATCATCCCTCCGTTTGCCGATCTACCCTTGCCAAAAGGTGCGAGCATTAATAGTTTGTATAGCTGCTGTCCGGCAAGAAAATAATCTACGCAAGTCAAGCAGTACCTACTTCTTACCCTCTGATGATGATATTGGAGTCTTGTTGAAGATGGTACAAAACTCCAAGCAAGCACGTGTCTGGTAATATTTGATCCTTAGCAGTCGTTGCAAGTAGCTCGTGCGCACTCGCGACTATCCTTCAAAATGGCTAGACGAATCGCTGAGAGACGATTTTAGCGTTGTATTTGCTCCTGGGTGAGAGGGAGCTTTTATGAAAACCCTCGTGACGTACGGACGAGCTTTCGCTGTTGAATTATCACAGTAAATCATTTCTGGATTGGTTTCAGTAAAGAAGTGCATCGATATTTCGTCTGAAAAGCTTCTAGATCGATTTGTACGATGCCTGAGAGTCTTTTTCGCTAATGTAGAGTACATCCGTTTGAGGTAATCGATGAAAGATTGTTTGTTGAGGTAGTTGTTGAGTGAAACGATGGAAAGGATGAAAAATATCGTGTATCTGATGTATTCTGTAAGTAATTTCAAATGCTTCGGGAGAAATGCACATTAAGTGATCGTTACGTTCCAAAACACTCGCCAAAACGGGATCAGCAAGGCCTGATGATCCAATGATATTGTTTTTTATTAGTTTTTAGTGATCTCTATGTGCGCCAAGATACATAGCAATAAAAAGCGAACAAATTATTTTAAAATCGAATGTTTTACGTATTTATATAATGCCTCGATGCATCTTATGTGAGAATCTTACAACTCTAAGTTGTTTATCAACTAGCATTTTCCATTTCTGCCTTTGGTTCCAAGTTTCAAATCCTCATTCTTTCAAATCAAACTTCATCTTTTTCAATCATCTCGACATTGTTTTTCTTCTTTCTTTCCCATTCTTTGTCCGCTCCGTCCTCTATATACGTCCCAGTTATCTTAACCTTACTTTTTTTATTATCTTATTCTAGTTCTTTTTCTGTTTCTTCATTTGTTCTTCTGTATACGTAAATTTTTACGAATGTACTCAAATTTTTTTAAAACATTAATCATAGAATAAAAATCGTACAAAGGAGGCAACTTGTAAGCGGTTCAAATCAGCATAAGTTTACGAAGATATTAGGTATCAAAAGTGAGGTTAAAAAAGAAAAGTATTGAGGAATATCGTATAAATAAATGTTATTCAGTTAAAATAGATTATATTTCAAGATATAGTCCTGAAGTTTATTCGAAATTTATATAGTTACTAAGCAACTTATAGAAATAAGTTAACGAAGATATTAGGTATCAAAAGTGAGGTTAAAAAAGAAAAGTATTGAGGAATATCGTATAATTAAATGTTATTTAGTTAAAATAGATTATATTTTAAGATATAGTTCTGAAGTTTATTCAAAATTTATATAGTTACTAAGCAACTTATAGAAATAAGTTAACGAAGATATTAGGTATCAAAAGTGAGGTTAAAAAAGAAAAGTATTGAGGAATATGGTATAAATATATGTTATTTAGTTAAAATAGATTATATTTCAAGATATAGTTCTGAAGTTTATTCAAAATTTATATAGTTACTAAGCAACTTATAGAAATAAGTTAACGAAGATATTAGGTATCAAAAGTGAGGTTAAAAAAGAAAAGTATTGAGGAATATGGTATAAATAAATGTTATTCAGTTAAAATAGATTATATTTCAAGATATAGTCCTGAAGTTTATTCAAAACTTATATAGTTAATAAGCACCTTATAGAAACAAGTTGACGAATATATTAGGTATCAAAAGTGAGGTTAAAAAAGAAAAGTATTGAGAAATATCGTATAAATAAATGTTATTTACTTAAAGTAGATTATATTTCAAGATATAGTCCTGAAGTTTATTCAAAACTTATATAGTTACTAAGCACCTTATAGAAATAAGTTGACGAAGATATTAGGTATAAAAAGTGAGGTTAAAAAAGAAAAGTATTGAGGAATATCGTATAAATAAATGTTATTTAGTTAAAATAGATTATATTTTAAGATATAGTTCTGAAGTTTATTCGAAACTTATATAATTAATAAGCACCTTATAGAAATAACCTCTTGATTCTCATGGTGTTTTACAGATATTAAGAAATTACAACTTATGGCAGGGTAAATAACAAATATTTCACTTTATATTACCAGAATGTAAGGGGGCAACTTTATGCTTAAAACTTTGAATAAATTCCAATTATTTATAAAAACAACGAGTCATTGGTTTATGTTTCTTTTGTGAATATTCAAAACTATTGAAACTTTAGAATGAACTTTATACTTTAGGGACACAATTAAAAGATTACATACACAAATTAACCATCTACTTACTGAAAAAAAGCCAATTATTGGAATACTGTTAATCTTTTTTAAGGGTATTTAAACAACAAAGCCACCGAAATATACCCTGGGGCCAGACTAAGTTAAAAGTTAAATGAATTACATCTGGGATAACGGATTTGCTTGTATTGTCGAAGGTATATTAGTTTAAATATCTTTTAAACACTTTAAAGAGAAAGTAAAAACTAACCGCTTTTGAAAAGAGGTATTTAAAAGGTTTCTTTGTAGAAATTAGAAAGGTATACGTTTGAAAGACAGATATTAAAAACGTTTTGTTGATTTACGAATATCTGTGAGATTTAAAAATAAAATTATTACCAAAATAAGTGGAAAAAAGGGTCAAAATTTGTCGAAAAAAGCATATGGCGTAAAAAACTTGAGAAAACCCATAAGAAAACTGTTTTTTTTTCAATTGTAGAACCGAAATTACCACTTTATGTCAATAATTGAGAATTTGTTGTACCTGAGTTTTGAAATTGATTCCTAGGGTTAATTTTTTGGACTTTCAAGCTCTATAATATTCATCAAATGCCTTCAAAACTATGAAACAAGCAATGGCGATTATTTCGACAATTTATTGGGTCGAATTCATAAGTATTTAAGAAAAAAAACGACGAATCTAGCTAATACTAAACAAAAGTGCAGTTTCTATATTAAAAACCAATGAATTATGGTACAATCTGCTTCTATATTCTAGGTTTTAGCTCCTAGGGATTATTTTTTGTCTCATAACCTACAAAAATAGCTCACAGAAACCAAGTTAGTATCGAATGTTGAAATATTACCAAAAACAATTAATCATATTAATGATTTCGTTGAATCAAAATTTTTGGAATTGGATTTGGACGAAGGATGACGATTTTAAAATCATGAAAATTTCTACGTTCAGGTTTTCGGATATGATCTTTTCAACTAAAATATTTTCAGATATGGCCGACTTCCTATAGAACCGGAAGTCAACTGTAACTTTGTTATTTTAAATAGAACACCCTGTATATTAATACATTTTTGAAATCTACGTAAAATTTTAGTATACTTTTGTCTGAAAACTTTTTTCGAAAAATACATACTTTTTGGGTTATTAATTTTTTTGTGAAAAATTTGACTGTTGTAGCCCATTATAAATTATTTTTTTACGAGGATACCCTTAAAGATATGAAAATGGTTTCTATTCGGTTGCTTTTAACAAGGTCACATGTATTTGAATCTATGTTGAAAAATTTCTTATTTTATACAGGGTGTGTATGAAAAGTGTTCAAAGTTTAACTTCATGACTATAAAAATTTACAGAACACATTTAATATCTGGATAATGGTAAGGTTTAGGTATAGGAAAGTATTCATGAATTCGCCTTATTTTTTACCTCTGAATGTATTAAAATAGAAAAAACCGGGTGATTCTATTTAAAAAACTAAAGAAAAATGATATTTATGGCGTTAAACTTTGAACACTTTTTATACACACCCTGTATAAAATGAAAAATTTTTCAACATAGATTCAAATATCTCTGAGCTTGCTAAAAGCAACCGAAAAAAAATCATTTTCATATCTTTAAGGGTATCTTCGTAAAAAAATAATTTATAAGGGTCTGTAATGGTCAAATTTTTTACAAAAAAATTAATAACTCAAAAAATATGCATTTTTCGAAAAAAGTTTTTAGTCATAAGTATACTAAAATTTTACGTATTTTTGAAAAATGTATTAATATACAGGGTGTTCTATTTAAAATAACAAAGTTACAGGTTTGGAAATATTTAATTAAAAAATCCAAACGTAGAAATTTTTTTGTATTTTAATATAAGTACTTTGCGATATACAGATAGTTTTAACTCGTCGTAGGACACCCTGTATAGAATTCGTAAAAGAGGAAACAGAAAAACAAAACACAAATAAGTGTTTTATTGAAGAAATTAAGAACGTATCTAACCCAACCTAACCTCCTTAGTATTTTTCTAAACTGTGGCAACAATTTTAAGCTACATTCGGCAACATGTCCCGCATCTTATTGTCTGGTGTTCATACCATCTAAAACGGCAATAACTTACGTCACTTTCCCCTTGATAAACATCAATTTCACCATGAAACAGTAGTAATTTCTAGATTTATAACGGCGCGCTTTTTCAATTTATTACCGTCAGTTTTTTGTGTCAAATGAACACGTTAATTTACCTGTTTCGAGTGTTTTTACTTTGTTACGTGACATGCTTATTCTAGAATCATATTAATAGGATTCTTAATAGAAAATAAAAGACTGAATTCCTTGAGAAGAAAACGTGTATAGAATTCGTTAAAAATATGTAGAAAAAATTAGGTATGTTACGTTCATTATTAGAGGATAGTCTTCAGGAATCTGCCAAGACTCAGGCAGGCTCTGCAGCTCAGGATTTGGTCCTGTTTGTACATAAAATATCACCATCACCGTAAATTCTCTTATTGGATGTTGAGAGAGGAAGCAGCTTCACAAAAACTTACCGCAGCATCTTTTGGAGCAACATTTGGTGCTCTGCTCCCAAGCATACCCTGAAGATGCTCTACTCAATACAGAAGAGAGTAATTCGACTTATAGGCGATCCAGAGTTGACCAGAAACTTGGACAGCTTAGAGCATAGAAGAACCTGGCTATATTTTACTGATACTACCACGGCAAATGCTCTTCCGATCTGTCTAACATAATCCAGCCTTTTTCCAAGACGTACTCGACATGAAAACGCCCAGAACTTTATCGGGACTCATTTCATTGGAGAAGTGCAAGCCTGCGGAAACCTAACCAAAGCACGTCCAAGATTAATATCCACAGGCATCTCCGCTAGCTTTTCACTGAAGAATCGTAGAAAAAAGTTCTAGGAGAAGACACTCAGTTGGAACTTCGATCTATCGCAACAAAAAAATTCATTTATTCGCTTTAGGTCTAACGAAACAAATCTAGGAGACCACAGAAATGAAAATTCTCAGAAGGATCTTGGGAAAAATAGTAAAGACAGACCATGAACTAGTAAAAATGGCAAGAGATAAATCTCCAATTGGTACACGTTGTGGAGGTCGCCAACGAAAGAGGTGAAGTGGCCATTTAGAGCCAGAATGAGGAATATATCGAAGAAGGAACATGCATTAGACCTATTATGGAGGAAACAAGAAGAAGAAAAAGTCTAACACTAAAAATTTGTACAGCAAAAAGTACAATAGAACGAAACATCGAAAAAAAACAAGACAGTTTATTAAGTCCTTTACTGTCTACAGTAACATTAGGATGAGGACATAAGAGGAAGACAAAACAGTTTGAAAAATTATAAAATAGACATAGGGAAAGTTACAATAACGGAAATATGCTACGCTGGTCATATTTGAAGAGGACGAACAAACCCCAAATCAAAATCTCGAACTGTACAACCACAACGGTTAAAAAGTACTGTATAAACATAGATAAAACCAAAACACACTAGCGCGCGGGACACTACAGCCCTATGTGGGCCTAGATCTCCTCAACTTCCATAGCATTCACTCCTTTAAGTTGGAGTACAATCCCGTAGTTCGGAAATGATCCGTGTCACTGTCCAACCATCTCATATACACAGTCAGGACTTATTTTGACATTCTGCAGTCTGTCATACATTGAATATGTCCTAACAATTGGATCCTTCTAGTTTTCTAGATTTTTTTCACGTCTCCATATTTCTCCTGATGACTTCTCGTTCTAATCTTCTGAATATGTCTTCGTCGCACTCCGCATGAAACTAATGGGTGAATAAATCTGCATTTAGAAGTTTATTTGGATAGTAAGCCCTGAAGCCAGCTCGTATTCGCTCCTTGATGGATGTTGTCTATCAAATTACCAAGGTACTTGAAGGTGGTTACTCTCTCAAAACAGTTCTTTTTTCGATTACAAGAGAAGGTACCTATTTGTGAAGAGCTAGTAGAAGACCTGGAAAGATAAAATCAAAGAAGCTACTGAGAATATAGGGAATAAACGACGATAGAGAGAAATCGAAAAAATTTTGGAAGATCCGATGGAAAAATACTCAACCCCACGTCTTACCAACGTAAAGATAGAAAAACGTAAGGTATGGGTACATTTAAAAACGTACTAACTTAACGTAACCATTGAAAATGTTGCGTTTTTAGTTCAAATGTATTTAGAGTTAATATACCTTGAAGTTTAAATATAACTTTGTTCTAAAAATTTTTTTCCAAACCCGTATTTGGGTACTGGAGAAGATAATTGTCCGCAAATTGCTATAATTTTTATAAGTTTACAACATTATAATGGACATTTAATTCTTTTACGCCTGAAGAGTTGAAATTTTCTACCTGCATGCCAACCTCATCAAATAATAGTCGAGCGTCTGATACCATCAACGTTTTTCGTCTACAGTCCAAATAAATTAGGAAATTTTGATTTTGGTCTAAATTTCTATGTGATTTGAAACGAAATTGAAATTTTATAACAAAAAACTTACTACCTCAAAGAAATCTCAAAATTTCGATACATTTTTCGATTTTTTCCTTATATTCTGAAAACAGAGCTTTGTTTGGAAAAATTTATATCTATATTTCTCAAAAATTAAACAAAATATGTACATGGTGTGATAGGAAAAGGAGCAGTTCAGAAAATGAAGGAAGAAACTGCTGATAAGACTAATATTGTTGAAGATATAGCAAAAATTGTACGAAAAAAAATAGATTCAACTTCAAAAGGCATTTCTTTATCATGTAGACATGGATATTTCACGAAAATGGAACAAAATATGTACAGGGCTTTATACAAAACTAAACACTTTCAAAATGGATACACGAAATTGCCGATGGGATAAATTTTTGAAGATATAACAAAAAATGTGCGAAAAAAATTGGATTCAGCTTCAAAAGGCATTTCTGTATCATGTAGACATGGATATTTCACGAAAATGGAACAAAATATGTACAGGGCTTTATAGAAAACTAAACACTTTCAAAATGGATACACGAAATTGCCGATGGGATAAATTTTTGAAGATATAACAAAAAATGTGCGAAAAAAATTGGATTCAGCTTCAAAAGGCATTTCTGTATCATGTAGACATGGATATTTCACGAAAATGGAACAAAATATGTACAGGGCTTTATAGAAAACTAAACACTTTCAAAATGGATACACGAAATTGCCGATGGGATAAATTTTTGAAGATATAACAAAAAATGTGCGAAAAAAATTGGATTCAGCTTCAAAAGGCATTTCTGTATCATGTAGACATGGATATTTCACGAAAATGGAACAAAATATGTACAGGGCTTTATAGAAAACTAAACACTTTCAAAATGGATACACGAAATTGCCGATGGGATAAATTTTTGAAGATATAACAAAAAATGTGCGAAAAAAATTGGATTCAGCTTCAAAAGGCATTTCTGTATCATGTAGACATGGATATTTCACGAAAATGGAACAAAATATGTACAGGGCTTTATAGAAAACTAAACACTTTCAAAATGGATACACGAAATTGCCGATGGGATAAATTTTTGAAGATATAACAAAAAATGTGCGAAAAAAATTGGATTCAACTTCAAAAGGCATTGCTTTATCATGTAAACATGGATATTTCACGGAAATTATATAAAATATATACAGGGATTAATAGAAAATTGAACAGTTTCAAAACGGAAACAAGAAATTGCCGATGGAAGAAAGTTTTTGTGCATACAGCAAAAAATGTTTTTGTCAGTTTAAATTATTCACGTAACTCAATCAAAATGTCATATAGGGGTATCGATTATACCAAAATATAAAATTTCGCATCAAAAAGTGCCACTCACGTAAGTTAGACATTCTATTCGTGGACCAATTTGCTGTTCTAAGGATTTATCGACGGAAAATTTTCCATATAGAATTTTCCACAAAATATCACATGGAATTCGATAAACTTTTGTGATAAGAACTAATTTGCTGCCAGCTACCGAACTAAGTAGATACAACCAAGTCGCGATCATCACTTGCCTCAAATTACATCACTAATGTTGGCAAATTGGTGGCTTCGTTTCCTTAATGAATAATCGTCAACTTCGGAGTAAAACTTTTTGATAGCTAGATTTTTGATACGTAGTAATTACCCATATATGTGTAATTAATGCCTTAGCACTATTACAATGCGGATGGAATTAATCATTTGATTATTTCACACGGAAAATATTTCTAAAAATGAATACTCAACTATCGGATTGATATTTTTGATTTATTTTATATAAAAAAAAAATATTTTTACAGCCATTCGTCTTCTATTTCTGGTGGGGGATCTTCTAACCAAGAAGGATCAACTACTGCCGATCCAGTTAAATTCTTCATCTGCCTAATAGAAGCATTCAAGCTAATATCTTGAATATTCTTTCTTCTTTGCAAGATTTTTATATTTTTCCTTAATTCGTCGACTTCTTTTTTCAACACAACATATTCCATCACATCTGGAACCCTGGTAAATAATTATAATTCCCAATATCCAAAAACTGAGGAACGTATACCTGTATTTATCTTTAAAATCTTTGAAACGCATAAATTTTTCTTTGGCCACTTCTTTTTCCGCTTCCACTTTGACGTATTCTTCGTCCAGCTCTTCTATTTGTTTCTCTTTTTGCTCTATGTCTCTTTGAAGTTTATTGAAATCCATTTGTTGTCGTAAAAGGTACTTTTTGTGTTTGGTCAAAACCAAATTTGCTCCACCGTTCATTTTTTTCATTTCTAACAGATGGATCTGTCGAACGAATGAGATTTTTAAAAATGAAGCGGAAAACAGTGATGTTAGTGATGGATGATATGTTAAATAACTTTCAGAAATCACCGTTTTAATTAATTGAGCCATAACATAAAATTTGTGTTCAAAATCCAGAATTCTTTTACTTATTAAACGACATTAAGTTCTTTGTGAAGCTTTTATGGCCACAGAAGCTCACAAAATCGCTTAAAATAGACAATATGAATCATTTTACAAGTAATTTTTCACAAATGACATAAACCCACGCGTTCATACAAATCTAGTGATGAGTGATATCTTAAATTACGTTCCTAAATCACCTTTTTAGTTTATTGAGGTATGACATAAAATTTGGGCTGAAAATACAAAGTTCTTTTACATATTATGTGCTTTTATGGCTACAGAATTCCTTTGACTCGCTTAAAATAGATAGTAGGAATCATTTGACATTTGACTCACAATTGACGTAGATCCACGCGTATTTACAAGTTTGTGATGGATGATATGTTAAATAACTTTCAGGAATCACCGTTTTAATTAATTGAGCCATAACAAAATTTGTGTACAAAATCCAGAATTATTTTACTTATTAAACGACATTATGTGCTATGTGAAGCTTTTATGGCCACTGAAGCTAACAAAATCGCTGAAAACAAACAGTATGAATCATTTTACACGTGATATTTCACAAATGACAAAAATCCACGCATTGATACAAACCTAGTGATGGGTGATATGTTAAATTACGTTCCTAAATCACATTTTTAGTTTCTTGAGGTATGACAAAGTTTGTGATCAAAATCTAAAACCCGTTTACTTTTTAAATAACAGTATATGCTTTGTGAAGCTTTTTGATTCGCTTATAATAGGTGGTATCAATCATTTTGTAGTCAATTTTTCTCAATTAACAAAGATCCACTCCCATTATACGCATTAACACAAATTAGTGATGGGTGATATATCAAATAACGCTCCTAAATCACCGGTTCCGTATATTGACTAATGACATCAAAATTGAGTTGAAAATGCAAAATTTGTTTATCTTTTATGCGAAATTATGTATTTTGCTAGCTTTTTTGGCTACAGAAACTCTTTGAATAACAAGAAATTGGTACTATGGATAATTTTGAAGTTACAATCCAAAGTTACTGATGAGGGATATTGTAAATGGCGTTCCTAAATCACTGTTGTTGTGATAGTAATTGTAACATAAATTTTGTGGCATTATTCCATCTAAATTCAAAACCTTTTCAATCTATCAGATTTTACTAGATGCTTTGCAGATTTTAAAGTCAAAAATTGACTTAGATCTATGCCTATTCCAAAATATTGATGCCCTAACCTAGCCAGTAAAGCTCGATAATGCCTATCAAACCAAACCTTGGCTTCAAACGTATTTTTTGCCAAAAACTACACACAAAATTACTTTTCGTTCATTTTTTCAAATTCTTTCAAATCAATGCTTCGTTCAAAATACTATAACTATAACGAATTAATAGTATGACAGCTGTCAAATTTACACTCGTCTTGTATGAAGGTTAGAATTGAGTGAAAATCATGCTGATTCAATACAAATAGAGCCATCTATGTAACAGGTTTTCAAAATAACCGCATTCAGGTAATTTTCAATTGGAATATGGCGAATAGACGAAAAAGGGAAAGACAAAGATGATAAAAGAATTGAGACCAACTTTAAATAAGAAAATACCTGGTTTTGCTCGATTTTTTCTTGTAAATGATTATTATCTATTTCAAGCTGATCGAAATCCACCGCATGAACGTTTTTACCCAATTCTTGTCGTTGTATCAAAACTGCAGAAACTTTTTTGTATTGAATTCTCAAAGACGCCGTTCTTAGTCGCAATTTTTCCATTATCAACGCCGAGCTCTTCAACCATTCTTCCATAAACCTCCACAAAACAATAGGTTGAGTACATGAAAGGAAAAATACAAAAGGTTGTACCTAATCCACTTCTCAGCGGGTATCCTTTGTGTCAAAGGGTCAACACCATGGGTAACGATATTAAATTCAAAGGAATTTCTCGATTCCGTTATATCATTTTCTCTTATACTGTATTCCTGTAGCTCGGATCTCAAATTTCTTTTTGTTCTCAAAGATTTTTTAATATAAGTATCGAGATTTTGTTGCGTTTCTTCTATAGCTTTAACAATCATATCGGTTTTCGTAGAAATATTAATTTTCGGACCTCTACCTTCCACGAGATTGTTAATACTAGGTATAGATTCTATCCTGAAGTTCCTTTTGCTTTTCACACTTTCCACTTTAGGCGAAAAACACTAATTTAATTCAAATTCCATGTGGATAACTACAACTTACCTGTCGATTCGGTATCAGAACCTATGTTTTCCGGTACAACTGCACCTGAAGATGAAATCTGCTTCGTGCTTATTGAGATCGCATAATTGAGCATCTGTTCCAATCCTTCCAGCGCGGAAGGACTGTAGTTTCTGAGGAAATCCATAAAAACTGAATTCTCCAACTGAAAAGGGCGAAGAAATACGAAAAAAAGAAGAATCATATAAATCATCACCCACAAGGATTTAATCACAGAAAAATAAGAATAGTAACCTGTAGATATTTGTTTTCAGTTTCCAGTCCATTTACCAAATTTACTAATTCCGCGTCACTTAACTTATCCAACGGATCAGCGTCTTGTTCATATTCAGAATATTCTTGTTCGTATTCACCTGAATAGGTCTCTTCGGATTGTTCTTCGGAACCATTTTCATCGCTAGAGCTTCCCGCGTTTTTCGTATCATCAATATCTAGACTTTCATCTGACATTTTATTACTTTTTCCGTAAATTTCAAAGATTTAAAATTATTTTTAATACATTTGACAATTCGTCAAATTTGTTTGTTAATATTAACAACGATTAGGTGCGTTTGGATTTAATAAACGCGTCTACGATACTTGACACATTATTGAAATTAGTGATGGGAAGTTACAAAATCACTGTATAATTAATTCACAGCGATTATTATGAAATTTAGATTAAATTAAAGATCCGTTTACTCATCTACCTTTTATAAGGAGCGTTGTAAAACAAATCAAGTTTTTTTTTTAATTATTAATGTTTTTGAAAATAATTATCCATTACTTTAAACACACGTCAACGCTTCCTAAACATATTGATATTAGATTTTAGTGTTGGATGATATTACACACAACGTTCTTAAATCACTGTTTTTGTGAACTTATTCATTTCAAATTGAATTAATATTGTTAATTATATTATTACATATTATATACATGGTACAACTCATTGCAATCTACGAGTTTACTACACTATAATGATGGTAGGTATTAAAAAAAAATACATAAATAACTGTTTGAATTAGAATAATATATAAGTTGGTTTTAAAAATTATCCATATTACATAACCTCTAATCACTGATTAATGATCAATTTTTCGTAAAACGAAGTTTAAATTATATCAGATGATTTTTTAGATAGAATTTCATCGTGATAAAACCTTCACACTAAAAGTTATAATAACCAAATAAATCACCAACAAATAATATTTACGTTCTATATTCAACCAGACACGATAACAAAACACTTTAAGTACAAAATTACAGTATTCCTTCTGAGAAATTACGATATTTATTGATTACGGATTTATTTTATGATAGATACTCGACGCGAAAAAGGGCGATAACGGCAACTTTGCGGCCGTTTGCAATTTACATAATTCAACAGCGAATCAACGATCGAAACAGATAAGAGGAATTAAGATTCAATTGGTAGGTAAGCGACCTCTGTACACGTTTTGATCCTCATTAAAATAAACTCCTGATAAACCTACAGAGGACGCTAACGTAGCTGATACTTTACCTGTTCTATCACGAAAGAATTAGTCAAATTAATTTGGTTGTTAAGTACCAGTTAACTCGATGTCAGATATAATGTCATTATTTAATTTCGAAGATTTAGGTTCGCTACTAAACAGCCAAAGCATTGGTGAAGTAAGTCTTACAACCCCAAGCATTAACGCACAAAAAAAGAACACGACCCCTATTATCTCAAATGATTCTGGGGCGGGTATCTCAAGGGATTCAACAGGAGGGTGGAAAATCCTTGGATTCAACTTATCCAATCCCATATCTATAAGTTGAAGCCCCAATAATAAGACCACACAGTTGAGGAAGTAGAGGAATTTCACCCAAGCATTAATCGGTGACAACAACCATTCCAAGTAACCATTAGGTGACTTCAATGTTAAGATAATCAAGAGGAAACTTGGCGAAAGAAATGAGAGAAGAGAGAGAGATGCCCATAACCAAAATAGACATGGAAATCGCCAAATGAAACTATCTAAAACTACCCGAAGAGTGTAGGATATCCCAAAGAGCACAAACAGAACAAGAAGTTGTATAAAGATCATTTTAATAACCAAATTGATCAGATAATTGTGGTATAATGGCCGAAGCGAAGCACCTTAGTGGTAAAAACAGGAAACTTTGCGAGAAGAACTGTCAATAGATGAACGACATGGAAATAGGCTCCAAGTAGCAAATAATAGACAGGAATGGGCTGAAATTGAAGATAAAGCGGCTTGAGTGCACAGCCCAACTAGTGTGGGAGTGTAAACAAACTCTAGAAGCACTAGCTAACAAAAACAAAGCAACCCTAATATGGCTTCCAGGCCACCAGGGTATACCAGGAAATGAGGATACCAAAAAAGGGGCAACGACTCCATACTTTGGACCTGAAGGCATTACGAGATGCCACGTCAATAACGAACTGAACGAATGGCTAAACAATTAGATGGAGTCTTACTGGAGAAACACTCCAGGCCTAATATAATTGAAAATATCCATAACCATATCAGCTGAGAAGTCGGAAAAACTTCTCGTGATGATCAGAAACTACATGAAACTGGTGGTCGGTCTTCTGACAAGTCAAATACTACCTTGAGACGATGGGCATGGCAGAGGACGACAACTGCATGCCTTGGAAACAGCAGAGCACCTGGCTTAAGTACCTTTATGGAGTAGTAATTACAAGTAGAAACGTGAGACACAAGAACCCAAAAAAATGGCCTCCTTTGCGAGAAGTTTATGTATTTTGGAAGCGAAACAATAAGAGGTAGAGTCTTGTACAAAATATTTTCTAGATTTAGCTGAAGAGTGGCTGAAAAGCCAAAACGATTTCTCAAAACAATCTACAAGAAAGCCAACACTTAGGGTTGCAGATGGTAATGAAAGAGGTTTAACCTTACCTAATCTATGGTGACTGATACTGTTGGTGATATTGTTTTTGAAATAAGTACAGACTTTTTTTTATTTCAAACTTCGGATGCACATCTTTTTTGTGTTATCCTTTTCTTTTGTTTCGACTATGTATAGAAAGTTTCATTTCGGTTCTGAATTATTAAAAAATAGTTCAATCTTTTTAGTTTTCATCAAGTTTTTTACAGTTTACACTCGTATTTTTCCGCCATTCTATTCGCGACATGTACCTTGATTTGACTCACTTGTGCGGTTAAAAAATTAACCTATATAGCTAACTTCATATATTTTATTTTTAAATTACTAATAAAACTTTTATATTTCATTAAGGAAGTCGTCGTATTTCCATAGAAAATTAACAAAA
Source organism: Diorhabda carinulata (assembly GCF_026250575.1). Taxonomy (NCBI): domain Eukaryota; kingdom Metazoa; phylum Arthropoda; class Insecta; order Coleoptera; family Chrysomelidae; genus Diorhabda; species Diorhabda carinulata. Next base: position 3,785,780 of record NC_079469.1, read on the forward strand.
ACTCAATTTCCAATTAGAATTATAAGCGCAGTTTTTTTCTTCTCCTTTATTTTCTTCTTCTGATTCTTCTTTGGGATTTAACCGCGTCAGCATATTCAAACATCACGAATCGAACGTTAAAGCTAATGATAGGCATTAGCCGGTCGGTCGATCCACCACTAATACCTAGTTTAGTTACAAATTCAACCTCCAGGGGCATAATTTACCAAATTACCCACCATAACACTTCAAAATAAACAAGAAAATATCTAACAACAGGATCGTGTACAGTTTATTTAAATAAGTGCAAGACGAGTGTTGCCTACTTCTTTTATTCATATAGTCATTTATACGTATCCTATTCTTGTAATTAACGGTAAAGAAACATTTTTGTAATAATTGCAAATGATTTTTTTGTAGTATTTGACGTGTAATGATATAGTCGTGCGCTCAATAATACTGTTATATGTTATTATAAAATCGTTCGTTTGCTAATTCAATCTACTGTCAATCATCTCATTCTGTCCATTGTGGAACGTACCTGGGTGTGTCTCAAATTCCATAGAACGTCTAAATAAGAAGAACTATTTTAATGGTTTGCAATATTGGCTTCAACTATGAAAAAATGAATTAAATAATTCTTTTTCGAGATTAAATGAAGCAAAAACAATTTATAAATTGTATCTACTTTAGCTAACGGCTGCGGTGGAAGCAATCGCAGCCCATAAATAAAGCTAGCAGTCAATTTGTTGTACTACGTTTTAAAACAAATCGTTTAAAGATTTTAAAACCAACACACTCGAGAAGACAATTACTGCACATCCTAACCTATAAACGTTCTCGTATAAAAAAACTATAAATCTTCCCAATTTAAAGATGTGTCCACTTAGGCCAGTTGCGTGAAGAAATATATTTTTAAAATGTTGTAATTGTGCGTCCCGATTATAAGTTTATTGTATAATAAACGTTGTCACATCATCAAATAAATCGTAATAATTATATTTGTGTTGACTCAAATATTAAAATTAGTAAAACTTCGATTTCGTTCTCCTATTGACGTACTTTTTTTCGGCATTTTTTGTGTTTGTAAACCGTGCTAATGCCGGTCAATTTCCTCACAACTTCTTATAAATCTTCCCAAATTGAAGTTATAATATACCTATCGGTAATTTATGTTTATAAGATCTCAAAATGTGGTTATTAAAATATAAATTGCTTCTAAGAGGTCCGAACCGAGTTCGCCTCATCAAAATTACCTCCTTTTATGTTAAATGGATTATTTAGAAAGTCGATAAACACCAGCTATTAAGTTAATAAGGGTTAATCTGTGATTATATTGGGACGTAGACGATCTAAAAAAAACAACAGCAACTGCTGTTGAAACAGAAACTTGATTCACTGAAACCGTTTTTAAAGTGTTATATTTAATTATAATTCCAGTGTACATGCACACCAATTGAGCTACACAGCAAAACGCACTTCTTGTGGTAAATAATAATCAATACAAATCACAAAAAAAATGAAAATCGAATTACGTTAAGGGAATAGTAGAGTGTTATAATTAATTCTAATATATATTCATACGACTTAACGTGAACAAAAAAACGCACTTCTAATGTCAAATGTTCAATTACAACCACAGAAGTTGAAATAAGAATATATCAAATTAATAGTCGTATGTTATAGTTCATTATAATTCCAGTGTAGATGCATACGAATTGAGGTACACTACAAAGCGCACTTCTTGTGTCAAATTATCAATTAAAATCACGTTAAATGGATAGTAAAGTGTCAAAATTAATTATACTTAATTCTAGAGAATATTCATACGAATTGACGTACACTAAATAACATCTTATGTCCAATACTTAATTAAAACCACAGAAGTGGAAATTAGAATATATTAAATGAATAGTAGAGTGCTGAAAGTTAATCATATTTTCAGTACACACGCATACGAATTGATATACACTAAAAAACGCACTTCTTATGTCAAAATGTCTATTCAAATCACGGAACGGAAAATCCCACTACGTAAAATGAATAGTCCAGTGATTTCTGACTGTTCATGTTGTTTGTCTAAGAGCTTTTAAGAATTATAATAACCAAATCTTGAATTTAATATTCAAAACATAAAAATATCATTATATATTTCTTGATGATTTATACTAAAGGGCACACTAATTGCATTAGTTGAACAGTTCTAATTACATAGGATATAAATGTTATAAAATGGAGGTATACGTAATTTTTGAAATTATTTTAGAAACAACGATAAATTATTATCGATAGTTTTTTATATTTTCTCTGATTTCACATAAAAACAAAGGTTATCTTTATCGCCCACGAAAAATTTATTAATTTTGATAGGTTTTTATAAAGAATTAATTGTTTAATGGTTTCTCCTCATTTTTTAAAAAATTATATTCACAATTACTCTCAAAATATAAACTCAATCAACAATATTATTGTTAAAATTAATTACTTATTGTTATTAATTGAACAAAATTTAATACTTCGGTTTTAATGCATATTATTATAGGTTATTGTTTAAGTTAGTATTTGTTTAGAATTATTTCAATTAGTTTCAGACAAATTTTAATTTGCAACTCCATAAATTGCATTTTTCATTGTCGTTAAAGGTTATCCGCAAATGTCACGGTATAATAAATCATCTACAAACAATTTAATTAGAAATATAGTGAGACGTAAATATTTTGTAACGAATGCGCGCGCAGTTTTATAGCTGTTCACTTATATAATGTTGTCTTCGAAGATGACAGCGAATTTAATTGACAACCAAATAATTGTAAATACATTTTGTTCTTATATACGATTATGAAAATAACTTCTCGTAATAATTCTTAGGTATACAACACCATCTGTTGTTATTTCATTACGTTATGAAAGCGCATAATTAAGTTTTCGAAATATCTGATGCCAGTCTCAGATTTATTATCCAATAGAAGAGACTGTGATTTGTTTTGGTTTACCAAGTAAATAAAATCACAGTCTTATCTAACCCCCATATTAAGGTATATTAGCTAGGTAGGTTTCTCGATTTTGCTAATTTATGTAATTATAATGTTGTTTGCAGTGGCGTAGGTTCAATAATATTTATAAAAATTATATTAGTGCGGGAGAATAAGGTCGAAAAATGAATCTTACATCAATTTTTTTCGAATGAAAAATCTCTTGGAAATATAGTATGCTATCTCTTTTATTTTTGATCGTAGAAAATAATTTTCGTATCAAAATTGTAGGAAACTTTATGCCCTTTAACATTATAAGCTAGATTTGTGCTACAAAAAATTTTAAACCTTAATTTTTGGAAAATTTTGAAAATTTGTTTATTTATGCAGCAAATATAGTAAAAATAATGTAATCATTTTGATATTCTGTAGAAATGTAGAGGAAATGTCTCTAGAAAAGTTAATGTTTTCCAATTTTGAAAATTCAAAATGGCGGCCGCGTAATTTGAATTTATATGTATTTTTCAAATTATTATTCCCAGTTATTTAAAGATATAAAGATCAAAAATTAACTTCAACTAACTTTTCGTATTATAAGAAAATAGATCATCAAAAAATGAACATTTTGAAAAAAAAATTCTTTCAATACGATCTTTAGAAACCGAGAAAACGAAAATCAAAATCCGCTAGGATTTTTTTTTGTGTAAACGTAAAAAAAGCTTATAAATAAATTTTTGAAAATTTTCTTAATATTGTCCATCAAAGTACATTTTTTCCCTATCGTTTGCAATAAATTTTATTTTGAAATTGTAAGTATTTATGAAATAAACTGTGTTTGAGAAAAACTTATTTAAATTAAAATTACGCGGCCGCCATTTTGATTTTTAAAAATTTGAAAATAACAACTTTTCTAGGAACATTTCCTCTATATTTCTCCATAATATCAAAACGATTCTTTTATTTTTACTATATTTTCGGCATAAATAAACAAATTTTAAAATTTTTTTCTAATTTTTCTCAAAATTAAGTCTTGAAAAAAAATTTTTTTGGTAATATATTTCAAACATATTATAGAGCATAAGATTTTCCACAACTTTAATGCATACAATTTTTTCGTACGATCAAAAATAAAAGAAATATCAGCGTAAAAGCGTAAAATTTTGAATACCATTACTGACGCTAAACCAACTTTTCCATACTATATATTAGTGAATAATTTGTTAAAAGATTATTATCAAATTTAATTATTTAATTGTAACAAGGAAATATCAGTGAAGTAGTCATAGTTGTTTACGAATGTGAGGTTATGTTCTGCTGTTATTCGCATTCGTAGACATCGTAATCGATTATTCTACGCTACTGATTTTCTCGATTTCTTCATATATTCTATATTCTTCATTAATAAGATCCGCACTGCCACATGAGGCAAATTTAGATTCCGACATCAGATTATGCCTCTAAAGATTAACGTCCTCTCGCTTCTCGTCTTGTCTGCATGCAGATTTTTATAATGGCACAAAATTGGGTGGTTTTAAAATATGAGCATCATTAACATAGTTTTTAATATACACCAATAAAAATAGTTTCGTTTAATGCCCTTGGGGTATAGCGATAAAACGCTAATGATGATATAATAGAAAAAAAAAATATAGGATTTCGTAAAATTACAGTTGTTAGTAAAAAAGTTTCATATTTGTACTCAAAACATTTTTAATATAATGAAGGATGAAAGGATTGTTTATTATATGTTATAATTTATAAAAATGATGTTATAATGATAAAAAAAATAAACTTCGGACAATAAGGACGTTTGGCAAGCTCATTTCCATCTTCTAATATAAAAAAATTATGAAAAAAATAACAGAATGTTCTGCAAATACGTCATAGAGTATAAGCTTGAAATACAGACTATATAGTTATATGGAGTACTACTTTGGTCGAGGAAATAGCTAAACTTGTAAAAAAACTAACCTCAAAACGATTTTACACAATCGTATACTGCTTTAAATGACTCCAAAAAAATCTAAGAGCGGTTACAAATCTCTCAATAAATTAAGTATCTTTAGAAACGATCCAGAACACATAAAATTTCAAACCTCGAGCCGCCACTGGTTGAAACTCAGATAAATGATTATACAATAAACAAAGAAAAGTATAGAAAGACATAGATAGATGATTTTGTTTATAATAACCAGAAAATAATTAATAAAAACAATTTAATTTTACAAAATGGTGTTTATTTCGAGTGGATACGATTAGTATTAATAAACTTATAAAATTTAGTCTGGATGTATTATTTTATACCGCCCGAGATACTTTCCAAATAGGTATTACGTCATTAGCGCCGATTGTGTAGGAAAGCGGCCGGACGTTTGACAAAAAGCTACAGGCTAGAGTGATTTTATGTACAAGGAACCTCTCAATTTTGAGATACCAGCTGTTAAAGTTTAAACGAATGTATTACATTTGATATGGAACAAATTTGTTGAAATAGGGAGACACTATTTTATTAATTTAATAAAATTAGAGCAAAAATGGTCAACCAACTTAGATAAAAAATGTAGTTTTATAAAAAAAGATCATGTCCGTACCACATTTGGACGATTTCGTCATGAAAATCAGACTTATTTTACCAAAAAAATCTCCAGGGGTCAAATCTGCTCCATGTTTAACGTGAAATTTTATTATTAATTCTTAAAAATCAGTAATGTCCCTTTTTTCTTCAAGAATATTAAACCTCAGGGCCGGATTCAGATTTATAAGGCGCTAAAATAATGACGGGCCCCCCTAAAGGAATTCGGAAACCCGGAAAAATTAAAAAAATAATATCAATACGTTAGATTTGTGGTATCAACACAAAAAATGTTTTCCAAATGATGGGGCCCTCTTGGACCTGGACTATAGCTCCCCTAAGCCACTAGCTTAATCCGGCTCTGTTCAGCTTAGACTTACAACTTAAAATCACAACATTATTGTACCCTGTACCTTAAATTTGAAGTTTTGAATATGCTATTTGACAATTAAAAGTACCTACTTATCCTCGAAATGATCCTCACAACAAAACCGATTACTTGTACTTGATAAAACAGTACCCTTTCTACTTTCCTTGTTTATTCCATCACACCATTTTTTTTCTAACAAAAAATACAACTAATACGACGCTATAAGATTGTAAACCAAAAAAAAGGTGGTATGGATGCTGCTCGATCGGCGCTGGTGACGTAAGCAGCCTAAGGACGCGTTGCAAATAGAAATGGGGGCGGAATCAAAAACTTTTAAAGAGTTGTATCAGCGCTATCATGAGTGCTAGAGACGAGCGGTAAATTGCAACATCGTTTTCAGATCCATTTTGAATGAAAGTAAGCTAAAGAAGAAGAAAACATTTTTATCATAATTGGATTACGAATAGCTAAACTGCAAAATGCAGTCGACACATTTTTCTTCAGATGCGTGGAAACGTGAATAATTTTCGTAAATGTTTTGTTATATTTTTTTTTCTATAGATATTTTTTTATATTTAACGTATAATCTTGATGAATAAATCCAAGAAATTTTAATTCCCAGGAGAGACACAAAATAAAAGTCAAATAACATCAAGTTGAAATAATAATGACGTTTCGTAAGCACCCCCTGGGTTCAAAAAAGTCACATTAACACAGAAATCACCCCTTAAATTCTGACAAAAACGACGGGGGACGACATTATAAAAAATCTATCTGTGGATAATTTCTCAGAACGTCCGCCTACCGGACCTAATCTAACTAATCTCGCCACAACATCGAAAATTTGTTTTGTTGTTTAGAAAGGAATAATAGATCGTAAATTATTCCTGACCATTGTGTGATGATTTCTTTGAATTATTGCGTTATTCGAGTAGTTTCTTATTTTTTTTGTGTTGAGGTGACAGAAAAAACGACTTGGAGAAGTCGTTTCGTTAGGTAGATGATGTATCATTTAACTAGTCCGGTTCCTTTAGTGTTTAAAAGCGACTTTTGGTAATTATACACTTTCGCGGTCACCTGGTTTTTTGGCTCTAGAAAATCGAAAAATGGATGGATTTTAATGATCTTGGTCTCAAAATGTTCCATTTTACGGAGGATTTATAAAAAAAATACGAAAATTAAAAAAAAATAAATATTTTTTACAGTTTCATGACTTTAAATGCAAAAAAAATGACTTTCTACATATAATCCTTCGTAACTGTTTCGGAAGTAGTGGAATCAAGTTCGTATATTTTTTTTCGCAATTACATCAAAAAATGAATATTTTGAAAAAAAAAATTTCATGAAACTAAAAAATATTTATTTTTTTTAATTTTCGTATTTTTTTTTATAAATCCGCCGTAAAATGGAACATTTTGAGACCAAGATCATTAAAATCCATCCATTTTTCGATTTTCTAGAGCCAACCTAACCTAACCTAACCTAACCTAACCTAACCAAAAAAACCAGGTGACCGCGAAAGTGTATAATTACCATAATTTTTTGTAAAGGATTATTTTGCAAAACCGTTTTTTCTACGATTTAAAACAGTAAAACGATGAGAAATTTTCATTCCAGCTATTTCTACTAATTTTTTTTATAAATCCGCCGTAAAATGGAACATTTTGAGACCAAGATCATTAAAATCCATCCATTTTTCGATTTTCTAGAGCTAAAAAACCAGGTGACCGTGAAAGTGTATAATCATCCGACTTTTATTTATCATTGTAAATCATATTTATCCAAAAACAAAATATATACGAGGATAGTCCCAGAAGTACATGGCACAACAAAGAGAAAATACATTTATTTTTGAACAGATCCATACACTTTTTCCAGCGATATTCAATAAGGTTGATACCTTTTATAATAAGAATCGTCAAGTCCCTCCGAATGGCCATCAACTGGAAACATCAACTCTTGAAGTGATGGACCCACGTTTTATCTATGGTTATAGAAAGGCGCTAAAATTGAGCCAAACACTCGATAGAAACATCTTCACGACTCTGTTTTTGTTCCATTGGGAGTAAACGCGGCACCATTCTGGTGCACTGCTTTATATGCGATGCACCGCAATTTTTGAAGTGCCTACTATGTCTGCTAGCTCGTGTTTCAGTCGACGATCATCCAGTACCGCTTAGTGGATTTTCTCCAACATTTCTAGAGTCGTAACTTCATTTGGTCAACCACCAAGATAAAATCATTTAAGACATCATTCAAAAAAGTAATATCTAATCATACCGAAGATAATCCCCGTATGAATCTGCGACAACAATAAAAATATGTTGGGGTACATTGAATGTGTTTTTCTAGAAAACTGGGTCCCTTTATTTGTCGATTTGGAAGCCTTCACGTTAATATGCATAATACATAAATATGAAAAGGCCAAATAGACAGGACTTTCGTCTTCTTGCAGAATTTTATCATCTTCTTGCAGCATCTTATCGTCCTACCGTTTTAAGGTGGTATTTGAAGGGGCAGTGACCGGTCAGAAGAAGACCACCAGTTTAATGTCGTGACAGGGTTATGAATATTTTGGATTGTCTTAGTCCTGGAGTATTTTCCATCTGATTCTTTAACCATCGGTTCAGTTCGTTGCTAAATTGACATCTAATAAGGCCACAGTAGAGCTCTAGTCCAAAATAGGAAGTGGTTGTCCCTTTCTTAGCAAAACTGTCTACCTCTACTTTGCCTAAGTGATCTGGTATCCACATTAGCACGAAACCTTAAGGCGATAAGGAAATCATCAAGGCAAAGGAGTTTTTGGTTAGCTGTTAATAGTAGCCGAAAGAGGAAGGTACAACAGATCCCTGTCTGCTGAACTGAGGAATATTTTTGGCTAAGGATTATGTATCGGACTTGTAGGTCTTTTAGACAGGGTGAATTAGAACTAATGTCGATATTTTAAAAAGTAACGTAAAAAGTTGTTGCTGAAGAATTTGATACATATAGCGAAAAAATCAATTTCAAAAAACGAGGAAAAGTTGCGGAAATATCCTGAAAGTATTCCTCCTATGTTTCAAAAGTTTCTAACTGTGTAGGTCTGCTTCAAATGCCTAAAAAACTCTTGTATATCATAAAATTAGGTTAGGAACAGGAAATAAAATAACCAATGATAAGAGAGCTTACAAAATGTAAACTAGCTGTGAACGACAACTCCATTCACCAATGTAAAAAACGTACAGACGTAGGAGTCGAGATCACATGTGCCAAAAATTTACAAAAAGAGGTGCAAAGGCATCAAGAATCTTTGGCTATCTGCGAGACTTCATATGGACAAACAAATATATGTCCATTGATAGTAAAGTATGTAAAAAACAAGCTTAAGACTTACATATCCAGGGGAAACTCGAACAATCCGATTCACGAGATCTAGATGACGATATTGGGAAAACAAAATCGACAAAATTATGGAAAATCGATGGGTTGAATGGGCAAAGGATGAAAAACAAGTTCTAAGCACGCAGTTTGGCAGTTTGACACAATTTTCTGTTGTATGTTGATTGATATTAACTGTTTAGTAAAAACTTACGACGATTTCATATTTCTAAATTCAAAGACAACCTGTATAACGAAAAGTACAGATAAATATCGTGGTTAACGATACTAAATCAACATAAACACCATAAATTATAAAATGATAGGAAACAAATCGCTCGTTTACTAAGAAACCGGGTAGGTACCTATCAACATTTCTTTTTCTCTTATTTTTTTTTTTTTTTAAATTCGTGGTTCCCAATAGTATTTTAGGCCCACTGTCGTACACAAATGATCGAGTTAACATCTGATAAGCGAGTTGTATGACAACATTTCATAAGAGGGTCTCTCCCAACAATTGACGTGCTCTTCACTTTTAGTCCTTTCGAGATTTTTAAACGATAAATTACAGTGACGTACTTGCTTCATTAAATCATATCAATTTTCCTCCATCTACTCCATTTTTTCGTCAATAATAAATACATTCCAACATTTTACGTAAATCAGACTTTAATTAATATAGCCTTGTAGATCAGAATTTTGAAACTCAATTATTGCATCGTAATATGTATATAATATTAAAATATTAACACAGTACTAAGAATTTTTTATGATGAATATCACTGAGAGTCCGTTCCTGTGTTATTGTCATTTTCCTTTATTGATGGACCCAAACAGATGACTTTCGATGCTATCGGAAGCCTTTTGTTTCGACAATCAATTATTTCAAAAGAGTTTTGCTGCGGTATTTTAATTTAATTAGGGTTGAGATATCGAGCCGCGCCGCATACATTTACAACCACTTGTTCGTTCATTTTAGTACCAACGATCGTTCAACCCATCTGATTGTATCATTGGAATATCATCATTTTTCGAACGCTTGTCACTTGTCATCCGGTACATAATAATTCTTTGTCATAATTTGGTTGATAATCGATGTCGGTGATCATTCGAATTAACTTGCATGATTTTAAAATTGAAATTTATAAATGTAATTCGAATACTTTTATTTATTAAAAAGTATAAAGATTCATTCACATTCTTAGTATAAATTTCATCATAATTATTACATCTATTTGGGCCATCTATTTATGAGGATGGATATTATATTATATATATTATATTCAGCTGCGACATCTATTAGTTAAAAGCTCAACTTACTAAAATTCACCGTTTTATATTTAATAAGGAAGCAATCATATAAGTATATAATAATTTATTCAATTTAATATTTCTAATTGGATAATATTATAATACTAGTGGCTCTATCTATCAATCGAAGTTATGATTACGTGTCAGTCAATTCACATATTTTTTAATTGATTAATTCTCTTTTTCTGTAAATTTTAGCTAAGAATAAATAAATAATAACCGTGTGATGAATATAATAATAATAAAAATATAAAAAAGATAAGAAACTTCTGATTCAATCAAATACTTTAGTTATATGAGTGGCTCTACCTATTGATAGAAAGCTATATTTGAATACGTCATGAATCACAGAGACACCTTTTAACGATTAACCCTATTTATTAATTGAAGGTACCTACGTTTGTCTATATTTATGTGCGACATTTTTTTGTGAATATTAATGAAATCAATTTCTGTTTTATAGATTTCAACTGTTACTGGTAAGAAACATATAATACTATAACCTTGCAACTTTCACCGTGCATTTCCTACCATTTTTATTTAATAACTATTTTAATAATGAATTTTTAATTATCTTAACCTCAAATCATATGTCTTCTCTGTTCCCTCTCTCAACCTAAGGTACAGAACCGCCAAAATACATTAAAAAAATCGCTATTCCAGTTCTAACCGAAAATGTATTGTGGAGTGTAGAGCCTTCTACTTCGGTATTTAGTAGGTAACTGCAGAGATACAACATCTCGGGTTTTAATTGAACTGAAGTACTTTATTTACTCAAAACGCTACAATCTTATCACAATATTAATTTTCATCAACTTAAGTCGTTGTTTTTTTTCAATAATGAACTCGGCAGTAAGCAATAAATCGCGAACGTTGTTGATCAACGTTATAAAACATTTGAAGAATCAGAGTATAAAAAATTTCAGTGTGGGATCTGCTTCAAATATGAGATTTGTGCAATACCGACTAAAAAAAGGTGGACAACAACATCTTGGGGCTCAATTAACATCTTCTGGTGACATAATTGATATCAGTGCCGTAGATCATTCAATACCTAATAGTTTAGTGGAGTTTTTAGGACAAGGGTGTGGAATATATGAAAAAGCCAAAAGGTAAAATCTGTTTATTTAGAATTTAATATTTTCATAAGGTTGTCCTTGAGAAATGTATGTAATTTTGAACCTACAATTTTTTAATCAACATTCCTGTTAATTAGATAATTTTTATTCGTTTTTTTTTATAGAAAGATTAATCCAGCAAGGTATTTATGTAATTTCATCTTATTGAATAATGTTTAGATACTATACAAATATTTAGATTGGATGGCTAAGCGTCCGACCATGCGGTTGTAGTTTATTATTAATTTTAGAATTACAAGATTTTGTTATAATTAATGGAAGCATTTTTTATCTAAACATAATTGATAATCATACATATCATGTAAGAAAATTATCTATATATCGCAATTTTGATGATTCTTCTAGTAAACATTTTTATTTTACTCAAATTATTAATAAGATACCTAAATTTTAACAAGTCGCTTGTTGCTACGGGAACTAAAAACATATGACTGTATTATAAAAAGATTAAAAATATTTTGTTTCTACGTAAAAAAATGATATAATGATTTCAGCATTATCTTCAATTAATAGCAAATCATTATCTTCAATTTATTATCAGGTTTTGACATAATCCAGCAGAAAATTGAGGTTACTTCATATTTTTTGACTAAATTCCTAAAATTACTTTTCTACCTTCTATTAAAAAATCAAGGTCGAAACTATGAAAATATATTAGGAATATATTTGATTTCATATAATGAACATGCAACGGTTTTAGAACAAAATTAAACTTTTCATGCGACATTTTAACAACTACATAAAAGAATTGAAGAATATTGCCCATTCCAGCAAATTTGTATACCGGGGTTGTCGAAAGAGTTTTTGTTGCTAAGTTCTTGTCACGTTCAAGTTGATTACAACTTTAAAAAAATTAGTATACCATTGCCTGATGATAGATCATAACTATATAATTACAAGTTCCATTATAATTACAAGGTCACTGATATCAAGTTATCTGATAATAGTTATTATTTTGCATTCAAAAAATTCGTAATTGTTCATATTATGTAACATCATTGTTTTTCAGCAATTACTTTTCAATTGTTTAACATGTATTGAAAGGAATATATTACGATATCTTCATAAATTATTACAATTTTTATTCATTTAAAAATGACTATAGACAATATTTAAAATATTTTTTTACGTGGTTCATACTACATGTTTAAGGTGACCATAAAGTATTAAAATAAAAATTTTGATGTGCCCCTGTCAATATCATTCATATACTACATATAATTATGGTATTTTTATCGGAAATCTCTTAGCATTCATTAATATTTTCAATTATTTCCATTTAAAACTAATTATTCGATTTAACAAGGTTATGAAGACGTAAATGATCTTTTATCTGCAAGTTATTTTTATTAAAAATATTTTAAATACATTTTTCGCATTATTCTCACATAAATGTGATAATTATTATCAAAATATTGATTTAAACTACATAAAATATATTGCATAAACACTACTGCTTCTAACCTTGACATTCATATAATACAGAAGTTGGAACAAAAATGGCAGACTTATTTTAATTGTATCAAACTTCAGGGTAATTCACACACAAAAATTGTGTGGTTAGGATTTGAATTTTTAATTTTATTGTTTTGAAAAATAATTTCAATTCGATTCATATTTTGTTAAAAAAATAATTGTTTCGATGTTATTTGTTTCTCAGAATCGTTGGAGAAAGTAAATCAGTAACTCCTCTCGAAAATGTAGATCTTCTATCTCCAATAACAAAACCAGATAAAGTAGCGTGTGTTGGATTGAATTACAGTGGTCATTGCGAGGAACAAAATATACCTCACCCCAAGGAACCTATGATTTTCAGTAAATTTTCATCAGTTATTGTGGGACCTAATGATAACGTACAAATTCCACCTATAACAGATGTATGTATAATTTCACTATTTTTAACAGTTTTTAATCATTTAGTTTTACAGTGTGTTGATTGGGAAGTAGAATTGGCAGTAGTAATTGGTAAAAAAGCGAAAGCTATCAGACAAGATCAAGCTAACGATTATATTTTCGGTTATACTGTAGCACAAGATATCAGCGCGAGAGACTGGCAGAAAAAGAGAAACAACGGTCAGTTCTTACTAGGAAAATCCATGGATACTTTCTGTCCATTAGGACCTGTTGTGGTTACAAAAAATAAAGTTAATCCTAATAATTTGTCTATAAAATCTTGGGTGAATGGAGTACTTAAACAAAATGGAAATACGTCAGAATTGATCTTTAAAATCGATTTCTTAGTATCGTATCTATCTCAGTAAGTAGTATTTATTCTAATTTGGTAATTTATATAAAACTGTTTGTATTTTGATAGCAATTTAGGATATGGTGAACCAAATAGTGAAAAATATTATTAGTAAATGTTTTTATTTCGTTTTAATTTAGAAACTTGTCAAAACCTAGTTAGTTTCAAATATATAAAAGTATAAGCGATTCAAACATGTTTTAAACCCAATTATTTCATTTGAACGAATATTTTGACTACTTTTATATCATAAAGAATGTAAAATGATTAAGATTTTGAGGTTTGAAAGATTTTTTTACTAAAATATAATGATGTAGTGTTTTCCTTCTAACAATTATGATTCGAACATTGTTAAGACCCAATAATCTTGAACATTTATTTTGACTATTATTGTTCTAGAAAGTGTGCAGATTAATTAGATTTTGAGGTTTAAATGATTTTTGAGACTAAAATAAGATGATTTAGTGTGTTCCATCAAATAATTATGATTCAAACATAATTTAGACCCAATAATCTTATTTTGAATATTTATTTTGACTATTTTTGTGCTAGAAAGTGTTCAAAATGATTGGAATTTGAGGATTGAATGATATTTGTTTTAACTAATGACTAAAACATCATTCAGTGTTTTCATATAAATAATTGTGATCTGAACACGTTTTAAACCCAATAATTTCATTTATACAAATGTTTTGACTACTTTTATCTCATAAAGTATGTAAAATGATTATAATTTGAGGTTTAAATGCTTTTTTTGACCAAAACAATGATGATTTAGTGTTTTCTATTGAACAATTATGGTTCAAACACGATTTAGACCCAATACTCTTATTTTTAACATTTATTGGACTATTTTTGTCCTTGAAAGTGTGTAAAATGATTGGAATTTGAGGATTGATTGATATTATCTAATGTCCAAAACATTATCATTTAGAGTTTTAGACAATTATCTCATTTGAAAATTTATTTCGACTACTTTTATCTTGCAAACTTTGTAAATTAATTAAGATTTGAATGATTTTTTTACCAAAACATGATTATTTAATGTTTTCCTTCGAACATTTATGAAAAATCTGGTTTAAAATCGCTTATTTTCAAACAAATGAAGTGTGATTCCCATCTCAATTTTTATCTGTAAATGAATTTTAAAACGTTTTTAAACCCAACTATCATATTTTAACAAAAATTGTGCCGGTTTTTATCCCGTAAAGTTGATAAAATCTGAGTTTTTGAATATTCTTCAACCAAAATTCTACCTAGTGTATTTTTATTCATTCAAGGATAGTAACTTTATACCCTGGAGACGTTATTCTAACAGGCACACCTGCGGGAGTTGGTACGCATAGAAATCCTCCGGAATATTTGAAGAAAGGAGATGTACTGGAAAGTGAAATCGAGGGTATTGGCAAAATGAGAAACGTCATTGTTTAACCTTCACCTTGATGCATTTATGAATATTTACACTACGCTTTTCTTAATTATTATATATAAAGTGATATATTTTGGCATTTTAACCCTAAAATTTTTTTATATAAAACATACTGTACTAATAAAAACAGACTCGAGGCCTTGAGCAGTTTTTTTCTTTCATAACCTCACAACTTTTAATTACATCATTACTAAGGGTTCTTAACACCCCAATGGAAGACTACTAAGAGTTCTCAACATATTGGAAGTTACGGGAGGCATACGATAAATACTCAATTATAATACTGTTGTTATTAGAATTATATCTTTTCTTCTCGCAATATAATCTACATTACTACAGGTAAAATCTATTTTTGTACTTTTAACCAATTTTTTAATCTCTTTTATCGATTTTTATTTATACATTCATTTATATACATCCACAATATTTTTTCCGGAATATCTGCATTGTTTGTTGAAAACTAGAACTGTATTATTCAATTTGATATTTGTATTGATTACTCGATTTTTTTAAATATTTTGTATTATTTTTATCTGTTAGCTTTGTACCATTCTCATAAATGATTTTGTTGATTTCTTTCTGTTTCTTATCAATTTCTTGCCTTTTCACAAGATTTGTATTATAGAATTTTATCCAAAGCTGATTGCTAATTTTCTTATTTGGTGAATAAATTGAGTACTGGTACTATCGGTGGCAGATTGTGGCAGATTTACGATACCTTAGTTCCTCAATTATTTAAATTACATTTTTTATCAACAGAATTTCAATTTCATGATTTAATAACTGAAGTTTCATGT
Organism: Diorhabda carinulata; assembly: GCF_026250575.1. NCBI lineage: Eukaryota > Metazoa > Arthropoda > Insecta > Coleoptera > Chrysomelidae > Diorhabda > Diorhabda carinulata. The sequence continues at coordinate 3,801,951 of NC_079469.1, forward strand.
AAGATCCTTAATTATTTTCATGGCAAGTCATCATTTTGAGCAAAAAGATTTCAATCATGTACTATTTGTAATATGAAGCTTACAAAATGAGTTTAATCATTACATCTTTTTCATTCCATTCACGGTTAAACAACAATGAAATATTTTTTCTTACTTATCTATTGGTTTTACAATTCATAATAAATTATAAAAATATTACATTTTTGTGAGACTTTGAATTCCCAAAATCATTAATTATATATATGAAATCTTGTTCATTATGTTTAACTCTATGCATCAAAAAGCTAAAGCCTCTAGCTTGATTTAAAGTCGATCATGAATTACACTCTTTTTGAGCATAAAAGCTTCTCTCACATGAACAATTTATCGCTGATGTACAAAATCTTAAAATCTGTTATCGAAGGAACAAAAACAGACTTTTTAATACTGCTACAAGAACAGTCCCTGAAAAATGTACAAGAAATGATCCTTCTGACCACAGTTTACCCTTCAACCAACATAAACTGTTATTGCAGGAACAAAAACAGACTTTAATACTACTACAAGTTGCAACTCACGACATTCCAAAGAAAGAATTTTTAATAATTTAGCACTTGGTTTTGTTAAATCTCTTCCAGATGAAAGGTAGCTTTGAAAATGTAAGCATTTCTGACCCAATTCTTTTTTAAATCATTAAGGTAAAATTTTTCAACGAAATTATCTGATGAAATATTGAAGTTATTGAAATGATATTTCTACTAATGAATTGATCTGCCAGTTAAGTATCTACACAAAAACAACCTTATCTGAGTACAAATTCCTTCTTTTACAATCTACAACTAAAGTTGTACAAATTAAATATAATTTAATAATCAAAAACATCGATTTACTAAGGAAAATAAGACAACAATAAGAAAATGAGAAACAACTTTATATTTACTCAATTACTGAATTCTTTCCTCTGGAGGGATGTATGGTCTGGGTTTAGTCCGGGTAAACGCCCATTCTTCTCTTGAATGATAAGGATCGTACGGATCATCGATGTAATACCGTCGTTTCCTCCAGAAAGGTCCCACCATTTTATCTAATTTATAACTTTGGGAGGCATTACAGAAAACGTGTTGTCTCAATCTACGTTTTCTTGGAGGACTCTTTTTCCACAGCCTACAACAACGTTAAGCATATATCTAATCAATTTTTTATAATATAAATACAATACTTTTTATTTCTACCACATTTGGTTCTTATCCATGCACCCCAATGTAAACGATAGAATCTTCTTAATACGGTCTTGACGGATTTTCTTTTTCCTTTTCTATACGAGAATTTTGTCACTGTTCTTATAGGTGTGTTTATAGTTTGTAATTTCGATTTTTCGAAAAGAATATTAGGAGCAATAATTGGACTTTGGTTAGTTAATAAAGATGTGAAATTTCTGATTAATAATGGTTGAGTGACATTTTGTTTGATCACATTTTGAATTGAACAAACTGAGGTTGCTCTAGCGGCTAGAGTAACTCTTGAAGCAGAAAACAATATTTGTTTAAACATAATTCGTAGACTAAATGTTCATGATTAATGAAAATGTATCAAATTTTAAGGTTATAGTTGAGATAATAGGGTATAAAATTGGTGTTAAGTTGGTGAGACTGTTTGTGGTGTTAGGTAAGTGGGTACAAATAAACAAACACCGTGTATTAAAAGAAATATATTTTAATGACTTAATGAATTTATATAAATACATTAGCGCTCAAATGTACAAAGGATATAGATAATTCCAATATAAAATTTTAATTGTTGTTGCTAGTCATACGATAATACGTATACTTAACACTAAATGGATTAATAATAATCATATGTGTTAAATTATGAATGTAAAATTTAGAAAACGAAAATAATATAATAAATAAATGACTTTTTAATAATGAGATATGAATGAAAAGTTGATAAATTATTAATGAGATAATAAATAATTAATCGTCCGACTTTTGTGTGAATAGACACTACCAATTTTCATTTATATCTTTAGATTTCCCTCTTCTATTTACATATGCTCAATCTAGTAACTTTCCCGGCATAGCCAACCTAAAAGGAGAAATATGACAACTTAACCTCAAAGCATTTTTCAAAAAATACTAATTTTTTCTATTGATATTCAAATTTAATCTATAATTACGAGAATAAATCGTTTTCAAATTCCGACTTTCATTTAGGTGCGTTTTTTCAACGTCATTACTTCATTAAATCCATTCTTGTTGCTAGTTTTCGTCCTTGGTGCATCGATGACACAGATGACGGCCCGACACATCTGAAATTTCGGGTTTTTCTCGGAATCCTAATTTTCCTGTTTTTATTTATTCTCAAAGTGGCTTTTCCCCAAAATGCTGAGATTCATTAAAAGGATTCCTCATAAAAAAATATGGGTAAGTTATTTATTCACGTATCAATATCATTAATATCAGCATGTTATGTCATCTTTATTTGATCATTTTTTAAATATATTCAAATGAGTTATTTTTAAGTTTTTTTTTTGAAATTATATAAATTTTAAGGAGTTTCAAGGAGTTATCAATTCGTACTTTGGAATAATTTATTACTGAGTTCCATACTTTGAATTGATAATTTGTAAAAAAATTGCACTAAAAGTTTATTTGAATATGTTTAAAATATTTTAGCAAAAACGCAATGTTCCTGTAGCGTATCGATCTCCAAATTTTCATATAATCTCCACCCCCAAACGAAATTATAGTCAAAGCACAAAAGAAGATGCAAAAAGTGGCCGAGGTGGAAAATTTTTATTAGCTGTTGGGGCAATTATTACAGCTGGAGGAGCCACATTAGCATATGCTAAATACGACCCAGACTTCCGGTAATGGAAAAATATTTAAATGAATGCTGTTGTTACAAAAAAATATTTATGTTTTTAGAAAAACATTGACAGGGATTGTACCATTTACAGACGATGTTATACGAGTTATTTGGCAAGAAGATAACTTATATTCATCTAATTTAATTGCTGCTTACTATGATAGCATTAAAAAATCTGTTCTTGGTTTGTTTTCTGGTAGTAAATCATCGGGAGATAGAATGACTAAATCCCTACCTGAACCTACAGAATATAAAGGTATGGTGTTGATTTAATTATGATTTAGATTTAGTTTATTGCTGAACAGAATTTTTGGATGTGAATTTAACATTTTTGGTCTAAAATTGCTGATTAATTTGTTTTCTACTAACCTCTCACTTTTAATAGCTCCTCCACCCATTATCCCAGTTTTGGAGAAGGAAGTTAAAAAGCCTCCTCCTCAAAATTACACAGAGATTAGACTTGAAAAACTAGAAAGCGGAAAACAAGAACCAGTAATTGAACTAGGTATTTGTACAATTCTATTACTTACAAACATGTTTTATAAAATATATGGATACAATTTTTTCATTAGCTGGAGATCCTAAGCCTAAAGCTGTCCCGACGTCATCAGATAAACCCACAACGGAAAATATAGCCAAACTTGAAGAGGAAATTTGTGAATCTGCCGAAGAAGCTGTGAATGCTTTCAACAAAGCAGTGTTTATAACAAAATCTTACAATGCTGATATCGAATACATAATAGATGAAGCTGTAAATGAAATCAATCCTGAAACTTGGGAAATTATCAAGGGCAAAACGAGATCCAAGCAGGAATGTGTTAGAAGAGCAAAAGAAAAGGCTGATATTGCTGTTAAGAAAATAAATAAATTAAAGGAATTAGTTTCTAGGTAAATAAAATAATTTATATTCTATTCTTAATTAATACTTAATCAAATTTTAGTCCTTCCTTTGAAGCAGATCAATCCACTAAACAAATAATCCAAACAAACATTGCAAAAGTACAAGAAGATATCGAAAATGCTAAAAAAGAATTGAGTAGAGAACAAAAAATAGGCAGTGTTGCAGAAAAATATTGGGACAAAGTAGAAAAATCCCGTATACACTTTTCTGAAGAATTGGAAAGTCTATTTCCCACCATAGATCTTTCCAAAAAGCAATTGTGTCTGACTCAAGAAGATTTAGACCTTTTTGTTCTCCATACTTATGCTCATGTGCTATTCTATCAAAAAGAGTTGGCTAAAATGGAAACACTCATCCAAGAAAGACTTAGAGCTGCTACTGAAGCCGCCAAAAAAGGTGGAGGGGAAGTATTAACAAACGCTCAGATTTGTGAAGCTTTGGAACAAGAAAAAAGGAGGCTGAATTTGTGTTTCCAACAACAGGTTGTTAATAATTTAAAAATTACTTTAAGTGCAACTAAATGTTGATTTTTTATAGGTCTTGAAATTGAGGAAGCAACATGAATTGGAACTACGAGAACAATTGAAGAGACAGTCTCAAACATTTACTGATCATTTAGAGGAAGCCGTTAAGCGTAGGGCTGAAGAAATTGAACTAGAACTGACTAGAAAGTATGACGAATTGTTGGAAAACGAAAAATGTAAAGCTAAGATACAGTTAGCAGCAGTTGTTGGACGATTAAAGGGATTAGATCAAGCTATAACTGGTAAGAAACCAATGTTAGTACTTATAAATGTCTGAAGTTTGTCATTTATCTGGTTTAGTAGCAAAAAAATGTTGATTTCAAAATATTATCAATGTACTACTAAAAATATTGTAGATACCGCAATTTTGTTAATCATAGGTTGTTAAATCAACATAATTTTCTGTTTTTAGTCATTTGATTTGTTAAATTTAGTAAGATAATTAAAGAAGTTTTGTATTGAAATTAATTTTAAAATACAGGGTATTGAAATATTAATGTTATTAGGTAAATAAAAGTGTTATACTTCGAGATTTCTGTTTCGGTCATTTGAACTACTTAACCTCAAAACTTGTTAAATTAGTTATAAAATGAGTTTTTTAAAGAAAAAAGTGCGGAATAATAAAATTGAGTTAGCTAATTAAAAATTTACGTATTGGAATCAATTTTAACATACAGGGTATTGAAGTAATAATGTTATCAGTTAAATAAAATTTTTATACTTGGAGATTTCTGTTTTGGGTCATTTGAACTACTTAACCTCAAAATTTGTGAAGTTACAAAATAAGGACATTTCTTGTCACATTTTTTATGATTTAATTAATTTAATGCCAAAATTATGTACATTTTAAAGGTCATGATCGTTTTAGTTTTTGTTTAACAAGTTATGCTTGGTATTTTTTATGCAGGAAATAAATTTTTGTCACATTTTTACCAATCACAAGGTAAAGTGATATGTATACTAGAGTTATGTAGTGATTTAATATTTTCTTGTAGAAAAAAATAATGCAGACGCAGCTAGCAGACAAGCTCAAGTACTATGGAGTGCCTGTCAAGCTTTATTGAGAGCTATAAAAGCCGGTTGTCCGGGGTTGTCCTGGAAAGATCAAATCAGACCTTTGGAACCGGAAATTTCAGCCGTGGAAAAAGCAGCTGGTAACTATTTATCTCGATTATTAATTTTATCATTTCTAAGTAAGTTAATTAATGATTGTCGATTTTAGCTGAAAACGATGACTTGGTGTGTGCGGTGATAAATGGCATTCCAAAAGAAGCTAGAGAAAGAGGAGTTTATCCAGAAGACGCTTTAAGAGAGCGCTTCTTAAAAGTCGAAAAAGTAGCTCGAACTGTCGCTTTAGTTCCAGACGAAGGTGCTGCGTTGCCTGTCCATATACTATCTTACATTCAATCATTATTACTTATCAAAGCTGCTAGTCCCATTCCTCAGAGTGAACTTAACGACGAAAAAATTGATATCTCAAAGTTGAACACTAATGATATTTTACAAAGGGCGAGGTAAGTAGAGAGATCACTAAATCGTCTATATGCCAGTATTTAACGATACATTTAATGCTATCTTGCATATAAATGACTAGGAAAGCTCCTGTAATCGTCAACACACTTTTTACCACACATCAACAATCATAAGTACACATTATGGTCCTTCGAGCCTTCCATAGGGTTATATCCAGCTCAAAGGATCAAAAAATGTTATTACACTCTTAGTGTAGTGGTAATAAACAGTATAACTTTAATAATATTGTGAATGTATTTCTTATTAGATGAAAAAAATTGACAGGAATTGAAATGTTATCCTAACAATCATCCTAATAATTAAATTATTTTAATTATAAATGGAAACGAATCTTTTGAATCTTGAAAAAGCTTCTGATCAACGAAATAAGTAGAAAAATTAAGAAAAAGCAACATTTGAGGCCTATATATTTAATGTTATTTCCCATTTAAATAACTAGAAGAGCTCCTGTAATGATGATATTCATCCTAAACATACTGTTTAGTATAATGAACGCTCATAATTACACATTATAATCCTTCGAGCCTTCCATAGGTTCAAATACGGCTCGAAGGACCAGATATTGTAATTGGGCTCTTGACGTGTTGTCCTATCATACTTCTTTAAAATTGAACTATTGTAACTGTAAATAGAAAGCCATCGCTTGAATTCTAAGAAAGCTTTTGACCAACAAAATAAGTAGAAATCTGAAGAAGAAGCAGTATGTAGTGTAATGGTGATATTCATCCTAAACATACTGTTTAGTACACATGAACGATCATAATTACACATTATAGTCCTTCGAGCCTTCAATAGGTTTAAATCCGGCTCGAAGGATCAGATATTGTAATTGGACTCTTGGTGTAGTGGTAGTGAACGTTATAATTTCAAAAATGTTGACATATTAGAATGAAAAAATAAGAAAAAACTAGTTGGTTAACTGTAAATTTGACGTATTATCCTAATAAACGTCTTGTCGATTGAATTATTGGAACTGGAAATGGAAAACCAACGCTTAAAGCTTTTGATCAACAAAATAAGTAGAAAAAAAAAGCTCTAATGGCCTATATGTTATATATCCTATATATATGCTATATGTTATATATGCTATATCCCATCTAAATGACTAGAGGGACTCCCGTAATGGGGATATTCATACTCATAATTAAATTTCATGGTGTTTCAAGTATTCCATAGTTTACTGGTATATATCCGGCTCGAAGAACCAGACAATTATGTTGTCAGTGTTGGTTATAACTTCTCAAACGTTAAAAATGGCGACATTATAAACCTAATTAAACAAATATTGATTATTTTGAATCTAAATTAACCAAAATTATAAAAATAATAGCTATAAAATGTAACGAGGTTAAATAGGTTAGTTTATTCTTCTTTCCCTTCAGTAATTCAACCCTTGTTTATATTATTATGCAGATATAAAATATTCTGGAGTGTTCTAACTATAATTGAAAAACCTTCGAGGATATTCGAGAGAAAATCAGAATTGGGGCACTAAAGTTTATATTCGAAATTTTGAAAATATGGGATTTACGGGATAAGTAATTGTATTTTTAGATCAAAATGTTGATAAGTATCAATTTTCTTAATTATGTGGTGTTTATTTATATTTTTTTTTTAGGTATTGGTTGGACCGAGGCGATTTCGCCCAAACTTTAAAATACATGAATTTATTGAAAGGAGCGCCTAGGTGTGTAGCAAGAGAATGGATGGAAGAAACTAGAATATATTTAGAAACCCAACAGGCCGCAAATACTCTTATGGCATATGCAGCGTCTAGTGGTTTAACTTATTTGTGATCGATGAAAATATGGTAATTATCAAGTATTTACAAACGATTGTCCGTCGCCCGATTTTAGATTCTTTTTTTTTTTTAATTTAATTTAATTTAATTTAAATACATTTTGGCCACTTTTTCTTCTTATCAGTCTACCTGGAAAATTGCGTTGTTCGTGTTGTATTCTTTAGCTATTATAAAAGAATATTTGAATATATTGTAAAATAATTGTTATTCGTGTTTTACTCTTTTTTTATTTAAGACTATTGTTAAAAGTTTCAGTTCAAAGATGTTTTGATGTGCCACTATGTTGTAAAATTAACTTTTGATTACAAAATTTGAAGGTATTTATTTTTTAAACGAAATGTTTCAAATATGTAGCAAGTATGCAAATGGTTTAACTTATTTTAATCAAAATACAATTTTGATTCAAACCTACAGGAATATTTCTGTCTCTTATACCTACATGAACCATGGTTTCGTTCTATTTACCTCGTTTCTTTCTATATTTGGCTTTGCTACTTCGGTTTCCTATTTTGAGTTCATTTGTACCTTCTATCTATATAAACCATGGTTTTAATCTTCTTACCAAGTTTTAATTCATTTGTACCCCTTCTAATTATCTTACTTTGGATCTATCTCTTTTATTATGTTTACCTTCTTCTAGTTACACCAACAATGGTTTCTTTCTTTTCTCTACCTTCAGTCATTTGTATATCTGGGTTTTAGTTCATTTGTACCTTTCTTTTTGCTTTAATTGCATATTGCACACATTCTTCTTCCTTCATTAATTCCAAATTTGCCTGTACTTTTCTAGTTTTCGATTTTTAGTTAATTTGTACCTTTTTACAATTTGTGCCCAATCTATCCAAATCACTCAACATTTTGGAAAATATTTCATTAGAAATTGAAATAAAATCATTAATTATATTTAGAAAGTTTTAATTATAAAAAATACACAATTATATAACTTATATTTCAATACAAAAGGTACTTAAAAGTTAAATTCCTTCACTTATTTCAATTGTAAACGTTTATAATATTTGTATCGATAGGAAAACTGCTTTTGCCTTTCAGAACACAATTTTGAATTTTCTGAAAAAAAAAATGAATTTACATGAGACCTTAAGAGTTGATTAAATAAATATCCACCTTTTTTAGCATATCTGCCATAAACTTATCGGCATTCCTCAATTTTTGAACTCTCTTATCGATTAATTTCTGTTGCACTTCAGGCAACTTTTTGTAATTCCTTCTTGTGATATCCCTCATTTCCTTTTCGCTAAATAACTTTTCACCTAAAAAAAATCCAGTAAATTATAAATCATGTAAAATATATCAAAATACGTACGTTTCAATTTGTTGTTTTGCGCATTTTTTTCCAAAAATTTCAATTTCAAATCATCCTTATTCAATTCCCTTTCGATCCTATTATTCATCATCGCCAATCTTCTATATTCCGCAGCGTTTACGAACCCAGGACGATTTCTTTTCAAATATTCCTGAAAATTATGAAAATTACTAATAAAAAATTAGATATTAAATGTATAATAATACCTGTAAGGTACAATTATTTTCATTATCCGTAGCGTCACTGCTCTTCAAAGATGTTTCTTCGTTTAATCTTTCGTCTTCACTATTTTCCCCGCTTTCTATTTTTTTCATTCTATCTTCGTCTTTCTTATGATTGTTTTCCATGTTTTTGTGTTGTTTTCTACTATACGGATTCGGTATTTTAATTTTTATCTCTTCCAGTTTCTTCAATTTCTTTTTTGTCCTATAAAAAAATCAAAATAATCTTTAATTACTATATAATTAATTAATAATCACCTGGTTTTGAAATTTTCTAGAGGTTCGTCCTCTAAAGTCAAAGTATAAGCGATGCCATTACGGCTTTGTTGAGTTTTTCTCAATCGATTCTTACAGTGAGAACAATATTCGAAATCCTTAGAATCCTTTTTACATGTACAGAAGTTTAAGTGTCTCCTTATAAAATCCTTTGAATATTTCTGATTATTCGAAGATGATTCCTATAATGAAATAAAAATAATAAAGAAATTTAAGGATAAAAAGTATATTTACATCATCAGTGAAATAAACTGTTGTCAAAACGGGACGTCTATCGAAGCATTCTCTACATATTGGAAATTCTTGATCGCCGCTTCTTAGCATTGATATCCTCTCCAAGGGCACGCTGGTCTCGCAACAGCAGCATGTGCAATTGGAGGATGAGTTTGTTGTAGCGGAAACATCGGTTTCTGACACTGTAATAAAATAAAATTAATATAAACTAAAATCTTTCATCAAATTCCGATCACCTGAGCTACTTCTGTACAAGGGAATCTTACATCGGGATTATTAAATGATACTATGTGCTTAAAAGTCCAATCGCATTTGTCTTTTTCGGATTCTGCAAAAATTATTAATGAGATTCGCTTATTAAATTCAATTGTATTACTAAATCAGCAACATATCTCACAGAATAATAATAGAAGACAGGATACAATTCTCAGGTCATATTTTGTGAGGATCCTGGCAGAAATCTAATAACTGATCCTCAAAAGATAACTGAAACATGGACCAAGACACCTCCATTTTAACTGAAGCAACTGACTGCAAAAATCTGAATGTGATGGAGTACAAGAAAGTTCTATCTGGTGAGTGATGGCTGCAAGATCCAGCTCGTTTGGGTGTATGGTTTAAGCCGGGATTCGACGAATTCTCCGATGGACTCTGTACCCATCCTTGGTGTAGATAAAAGTGTTGCTATAATGTCTCTCAATGGTCCTGCAAGGCAGATAGAGACAACTGGCACAACGACTAAATAGAAGCGAAATTCGACTAGCGACCGGACTTTTAACAAGCAGGGCACGACGGACCTATCTGGAGACAGAGCTTGACAGAAGATAATAAGATGAAAAGGGAAAATCGAGTAATAAAACTGTAAGAAATAAAACCAAAAACACTTTGTAGGGAAGAATGGAAATTGCTGTGGAAGGAAGACTCCACCTAATGACTCAACTTCAGCATGTTTATACCTGAAAAGGTACAAAAGCTTCAGGATTAAGATATTCAATTTTTACAGACTTAATAAAATTTACTTCGATGTAGTTCATTATTTAAATTATGTCCTATAACCCGAGGAGAAATATTCAGTGTTTACCTTGATTACCTGTTATTAAATACAAAATAATTGTTAAAAATTCAATGGAGACCTTACCATCCACACTATTAGGCTTAATTTTATGTTTCGCTCCACATTTCATCGAATTACAATGGCAACAAAATTTTCGTCTGTCCCTTGAATCCGAAGGAGACGAAGATCTACTACGTACTGTACGTTTCCTACAACTCGAACTACAAATGCAACATTTACGTGAATTATCATCCAAACAAATGATCTTGTAGATTTTTTTAGTTTCTGTTTTTGGTTTACAAAGACAGAAGATTTCGTTTTTGGATTTTTTCTTTCGCAATCTACAATCGTTTGATTTTTTCAATTTTTCTTTACTACCAGACGAACACGTACAAATATTTTTAGATAATAAATCTGTTTGTACATCCACAGATGTATATTCAACTTCATGTGACATTTTCACATCAAATTTTCTCATTTGAATATTTTTGTTTAGGTTAGAACTGTCATTTTCTCTTCTTCTTTTAGAATCTTCAATATATTTGTAATCGGGGCCTACGCACACTTCATTTGAGGTTATGGTTGATTTATTGACGTTGGTACATTTATTTAGGGATTTGGGTCTAATTCTTTCGATTCGTACACCAATTCTAGGTTCTGTTAATTGAATAATCATAAAATTATTACAAAAATAAACGTATTAATACTTTGTAAAAGAAGCTTGAAAAGAAAATTTAAACAAATAACACTAGATAGTAAACTAGCCACAAAATCCCCGATGGTGTGCAGAAATTAGGGTTGTAACCTATTGTGAATGTACAATATAAGAACAAAGATCACATATGGGGCAGTAGTTGGGATTATGGCATTATGGGACTACAACTAGTCTGAACACCACGAGGAACAATCTCTCAAAGATACAAATACTGGCTTGCGTATGTGCAACTAGGACCAACAGCTGCACTAGAAATGATTCTCAATCTCCCACGTCTCTACAAAGTACTGGCAAAACGTCACTCAGAATGTTCAGAGACGGAATGACCAAGAGAAAACCGCCATTAAAAAATTGGGACATATCTCATAATGAAATACCGAAAAATTTCAACTTCACTTCAATAATAAGCTGTAAAAGTGAAATGGATCAAAATAGTACATGGACGGATCCAAAATAGCAAACAGAACTAGAAGTGTACAGGCTCAGAACCAAATAATCCGAAAGCCTGAGCGAAGAAAACCAAGCAGATATTTATGCAATTGAAAATGTATCCAGTTCATTCTATATAGAAACAGGAAATCATTATCCTATCTGATAACCAATCAGCCTTTAGTGCTTTGAGTTCCAATTTCCTAAAATCCAAACAAAGGAAGCGAAATAGCTAAAGTATGGGCAGACAAACCCTTTCTGTGATATCAACTACAGAACATTGGAAACGAAGGTAGATAGGGGAGCAACCAATTACCGAGACAACTTACAGGGGCTGGAACAGTCAAAAACTCTCCTAGGAAACTAACTATAGGAGATCTACGGAATCGACCTAAGTAAGAACAATCTACAAATAATAACAGGAGACATATCGGGGCACTGTCGCTTCAAAGGGCATCTGAAGATGCTAGAACTATACATCCTCTCGAAGTGTGAGACACGACGGGCCTCCAGAGCACTACACCCTCGGAACGTATGATATAGAAGACTAGAATCTCTGGCAACTTTAGTCATGTCATACTGAACTGTCTAAGAGAAATGGGATTAACAAGATCAGCTGTAGACACTGGATCCCCCAAGTATCGCAGCAAGAAAGGGAGATACAATAGACCTTTTGGTCGTGGTGTACTTGATAAAAGAGGATCTCTGGTAGCTACAGTCATCTCATATTCTAAACAGTTTAAAGAGGAATGGGATCAACACACCAGCTGTAGACACTGGATCCTCCAGGATCGCAGCAAGAAAGGGGGATACGATAGACCTTTTGGTCGTGGTGTACTTGATAAAAGAGGATCTCTGGTAGCTACAGTCATCTCATATTATAAACAGTCTAAAGAGGAATGGGATTAACAGATCAGCTGTAGACACTGGACCCCCCAGGTGTCGCAGCAAGAAAGGGGGATACAATTCTCAACCATTTCAATTTGTTTTAAAACAAAAAAATGAAATAATTACCTTTATATGCATCCTTTGTCATCTCGTCTCTATTTTCTCCAGAAGCAAACATCGTAGCAGCGCATTGATTTAACAAACTTTTCGTATAATTTTCAGTTCCTCTATCCATTTGAGAACAACCAGTGGTAGTACCTTGATCTCTTGATATTCTCCCCGAAATCCATTCAGTTTCTTTATCGACATTAAAACGAGTTGGAGACACACATTTATCAACAAAGGTTCTAGTTTCTGATACTACTCCCCTATCAATTTGAGGAGCACAAGAAGTATATTTATCCAATAATATTCTCGGTGAATATCCCGATCCTCTATCGATTAGAATAGGAGTACAAGAAGTACATTGATCCACTGAAACCCCTCTGATATTACTTGTGGTTCCTTTATCAATTAGGGAACATTTGGGGGAAGTACACTGATCTACTTTTAACCCTTTGGGATCACTTGTGGTTCCTTTATCAATTTGGGAACATTTGGGAGAAGTACACTGATCTACTTTCAACCCTTTGGGATCACTTGTGGTTCCTTTTTCCATTTGGGAACATTTGGGAGCAGTACATTGATCTGCTTGTGATCCTTTCGGATAACTTGTGGTTCCTTTATCCATTTGGGTACATTTGGGAGAAGTACATTGATCTACTTGTGATCCTTTGGGATCACAAGCGGTTCCTTTATCTACTAAACAAGTTCTTGGCGAAGTTGAACGGTCCACGCAAGGTTTTTTATTATTAGTACCAATACCTTTATCACAAACCGTTGTTTCACAATTACATTCGACACCTTTTTCACTTGTGGTCTTTCTAGATGAAACTGCTTTATCTGCTGTTTTAAATTTTACACCATTTTGGGTTACACTTTCTTTAACAGTTTTTCCTATACTTTTATCTTCTGTTGAATATATATTTGTGGGATCTACGGCCTTTTCTTCTTTTGTACAAACGCATTGGTCTTCTTTTAGTAAGTTCTTAAAATTCCTTGGTGTATATGTAGAAGTAGATTGTTTGTTATATGTACCAGTTGTTGATTTTTTTCTCAGTGTACAAGTTCCTATATTGGATTTTTCACTTTTGAAGTTTTCGTTATTGAAATGCTGCAAGAGTTTATCCACAAACGGACATTGACATTCGCTCGAAGGGCCACATTTACAGTCGATAAAAACTTTGGTTAACGAATTCGTAGTAGAAGTAGTGGATGATCCACAATTACATGGTGAAATTTCACAATTACAACACAATATTTCCTCTGGTTTATCTGTATTTTGTTCCATTCGAGTTGTAGGAATGAAGGTCCCTACGTACGGTTCCAAAGTTGCAGATTCCTTGGGGCTAATAACACACATACACGAATATAACTGACAAACGGAACAAGTCTTAACACTGTGAGTTTGTTTACAAGAACAACACGTACAAGGGTATCTATGACAAACTATACAAATAGTTTTCGATGATTCTTTACCACTGGGGGTAGTATTTGAACTGCTGGTACTATTAGATAAGCAAGTACAAGATTTAGAATTAATATCCAGATGTTCTTTAACAACTTTATGGTTGATTTCGAAAGGGTTGCTTATCCCTTGTAGAAAATTCGTTACACATACACATGGAGCTCGTTTACAAATCTTACAAAACGTAGTAACTTTGATGTTTGTTGTTTTATCTGTAGAAAGTACTTGTATGTCGGTTACAACATTTTGATCAGTTTCTTTATCGCTTTCGCGAGGATTTTTTACGGTATAACTTTCACCGTTTAATATGAAATTTCTTCTTACAGAACTTGGCATGCCCAATTTTGTTTCTATGATATAGTTCCGTTCGATTTCGTTGTTACCAGCAGCTACCATGTAAACAGACGTTTTTTTCATACATTCTGGAGGGTGGCAAGGTTTTTTTCTCTTTTCTAACATATGTTTCAATTTTCCTAAATGATCTATTTCTTTGTTGATCCAATTCAACTGGTAGTCTCTCTCTTTATTGACAAACTGTGAAATTTGATCTCCACCACCAATAGTTTGTCCGTTACTTTCAAATACTTTTTCAGATAAGGTTTTTAATTTCTTCCAATTTTGGTAAGATTGCGGAGAACATGAGGATTGATCAGAGCTGATTTCTTGACAATTTGTAACAGTAAACAGAGTTTTTTTCGTTTCTTTGGCTGCTTGTTCTTTTTTACTTGGCTCTTTAACTGATGAGGAAGCAATTTTCTTTGAAGGACTTGCCTTGTTTTCCATTCTATATGGTAAGTCCGAATCTGTACTAACAGATTTAATTTTCTTTGGAGATTTTCTTTCTTCTTGAGATTGATGTGAAGTTGATGATTTCTTTCTATGATCCTGTGGAACCTTCGGATAGAAGAGATCTGAACTTGTGCTTGAATCACCTAAATATTTGGATTCTGTTATTTTTTGTAGAACTTTTTTGATATACCTTTTCTTCGTGGTTGAATCATATCTTTTAGATTTTATTAATCTTTGTAATACATATACACCCCTTTCTATATCATTAGTTTTTAGATCATTTTCAGACTGTGGAGAACTTTCTGATTTTACTGGATCATTAATTTTATTACCTAAAAACATACAATGTACATTAAATTATGTAACATCAATACATCATTAAAAACCACAAGGTGACAAACTTGGATAACACAAGAGAAGAAATAATAAAGAAAAAAACCGAATACGAGAGCAAGACAAGATAAAAGTGGAATGGAACATCTAAAGATACAGAAATACATATTTGAAACTGTATCTTCTGTCAATTATTTAGAAGTAGCACATCTAAAGAAAGAATAAGAAAGAAAATACAAAAAAATTGTATCAAACATTTAGAAAAAAATAAAAAGTTACTCAAAAGTAAGAATATTAGTAATGAAAAGAAAATAAATACATATAAAACATTAAAAAGACCAGTAATTGCGTTCGCCATGGAAACAACTAACATAAATCAAAAGTGAGAAGAAAATCTGAAGATAATCGAGAGAAAAAGATTCAGAACTATACTCGCACCAAATATTACAAGAGATGGAGAAAGAAGATTGAAGAAATATAAAGAAATAGAATACTACAAAGACAAAATTGGGTAGGACACATCATAAGAAGGAATCCTACATAAATGGTAAAGAGGAAGACCAAGAAATACCTAAAGAAACCTAATTGAAGAAGATATCAGATTCCTAGAAATAATAGACTGGAAAGCAAAATGCAGAAAGCTGACAAATGAAGACAAGATCAACAAAAAACTGTCATAAAAAGAACAAGGGGATAATCCACCCCAAATAAGGGATTTGTAGGCCCACAAAGTGCTAGTCGTAATCCAAGAGATCGAATAACATAATGATAATGAACTGAAAGAAAATAGATGGTTCATGTATCTACTACCAGATACAGCATATAAAGATTGGTACCAAATGGAGTCACAAATAAGCATTGAAAAACTAATGAAAACAACAAATCATCAGAAATATAAAATAAGATCAACAAATTGGTAACAATATTCATAATTGTGATACTTACTCTTTGTCAATTCAAGATTTTCCACAGGAGCATCATTATTACCCAATTTAACATCATTGCTATCATTTTTGATATATTCAAAGCTATCACATTTTGAAGCAACAGCGTTGGAACTAGTGGATTTTGCAGAATCGCTTGAAACTTTCAAAGTATCATAGTGTTTGTAATACGTAACGAGTTGATGAGGTTGTTTTGGTACTTGAAGTGAATCATCCGTTTGGATGCCAATCGTTAGCTTTTTTGTGTTTATATGTGATAAACAATCCAACAGTAGAGGTTTCGTAAGGCATAAATTTACAACTTTTTTTGATGGTTTATCAATTTCTCTACTTCCATCTGCATCTACTTTCTCTTTATTTATAGATGCTTTATCTGAATCACTTTGTTTAAATTGTTCAATAGAATTTTCAAAATCCTTTGGTTTTTTAGTAATTTTTTTATTACTCCAGCTTTGGGAATCATAAGGAGTAGAATGTGCCCCGGGAAGTCCAATTTTTTTTTTAATTGAATCTAGACTTTGTTGGAATTCTGTAATTTTCTTATCAGATTGAGGAGATTCTAAGTCAGTTGATGATCTTTGTTGTTCTTTACTGATTGAAGAGGAAGTTGTTGGTATACATTTTTCTTCTAGATGACTAGATAAAGATGATTGTAAAGTATTTCTTTCACTACTAACTTCTGAACTACTAGTATAAGGCAGTATTACAATTTTTATATTATTACCTTTTTGTTCTTTGGTTTCCAAACCAGTTAAAATAGGCAGTGAAGCGGATCTTTGAATATAACCAATATCTCCTAAGCTATCCCACTCCAATTTACGGTTTGATGTTGTAGATCCTGTAGGAGATAATTCAATATTTGGTCCACAATTTTCTATTTCAGATTCAGTAACTTTTATATTGTTTATAGTTCGTGTTTCTAACGATTCTTCATCGTCGTCATCTACTATTTTGGGTAAATATTGTACTGAACCAGAAAAATATTTTGGTAAATCTCGGCTTTGGGAGTACTTTCTATAATATTCTAATATTTGTTTTGTCGACGAATCTTCATCTTCTTTGTCTTTAGTAGTACTCATTGTATGTTTAGTATTTGTTTAAAGAATCATCTTTATGAATGAATGACACAAAAATTTTGGCAAGTGATATATTGTCAAATGGTATTAACCTTAAATAGGTTATATATAAAAAATACAAATTTTTTGTTCACATAATAAATCACTAAAATCTCGTAACGTATTTTGAAAGGTTCAACCGACTTTAAATAAAAACAAATTTAAATTAAGGGTATTTAAAGATCTGTCAAATGTTAACAATGTCAACTGCCAATTTCTTCTATCTCGATATCACAATACAATTTACGTATATCATATTCAGCAAAAGCATATTTTATATTTATATTCAAAGTTAGCACCATTATTCTTGGCATCGAGAACCATAAAAGATATAGAAAAATTATGTAGTTACTATCTTCTGAATTCGGGTTTTATTAATATTCCTTGATCGATTAATATTTTCATATTCAGATTTTTGTACCCTTTCCATAGATAAATTTGGATAATATCGAAATGTAGTGATTTCAAGAAATGTCAGTGAAGTTTATGTCAACTTAACGGAGAATTTTTATTTTAATAACATTTTGGAATTTTCTTTGAAATTTTAGTTATGTCGATGATATATCCCAGACATCGTCCTTATGATGATGAAATATCCCTTTCTTTCAAAAGGCCTTGTGTTTGTACCGAGGAAAATCTTGATTATGGTAAAGATTCTTACAAATTTCGAACAACAAATATTTTTTAACCAAATTTTATTCCAGAAAGGAATTATGTTTATGTAGAAGGAACTCAAACGGATAAAAATGTGTCAACAAATATAAGTGAACTTTCTGAAAACGTATGGTAGGTGCTTCCGTTTTCTTTATACTCCCAATAAGAAGGGCAACTCTCATTCTTATTTTTATTATGAAAATTATTTTTGGAAATTAGGTACGAAATTAGACCGCCGAAGTTATTCGCAAAACAAATAGTTCCAGTAGTAACCTCTAGACAAACTTATATTGCTCGAATATTATTGGATGGTAAGTTGACTAATTTAGAAGAAGCGGAAGACGACGAAGTGACAGCTGTCAAAAAAGAGAATACTATCAAAAACGTCAGTATGAACATAAAAAAATCTGCTGTCAGATTCCTTGGGAAAGCAGGAGTGGATTTCGATTTTTAATTATAATATACACGGAATAAAATTATTTCTACAACTATAACATGCATATTTGATGAAAGAAATAAATCCCAAAAATTTAAAAATTTGTTTTTTTATCTTAAACGCATAATAATTTTTTTCGCCTAAATAATAGTTTGATTAGTGGCGGTTAGCATTATAATATCAGAAGTAGTGAAGTTTAAACTTATGACCTGTCTCTGAATACGATAACAGGCGCGTTATACAGTGTAATTGTTAGTACTGGTGTAGAAGTAGTGAAAAGTAATGGGTGTTAACCCATGAGTGACATGACGGAAACGGATAGTTTTCAAAGACAAATTTTAAATCGTATTTTATCTGTGGAACTTCTGACATTAAATTTGTTTATGAGGAATTTTTTGATTAATGTTGTTATCGTAATAAAGTTTTGATAAATTTTATTTGTTTTTTTTTATTTTCTACCCTCTATACCCAACGGTCCGACGGTCATTAAATTTTTCCAATTCATTGAACTCATTTTTTATTTCAAAATATTAACGATTTAACAAACACCAAATGTTTCATGAAATTTTATTTCGATTCAGAATTCCCGTCATCCGAATTAGTAGGACTCACAACATTTTCAACACTTTCATGGCTAATACATTCTTCATCCATATTAGTTTCGTTCATACAAGTATAAGTTAAACTATTTCCTTCCTTTTTATTCAGTTTCCCATAATATTCTTCCAAGACTACAAATAATATAAGTCATTTCGAATGACATGATTCGAAACGTCAGCCATATTGTCGTGGTAGACAAACAAACATTTTATTTCATTTTTCTATGAATAGTTCGTTGATGCGACTTTCATGTTCTAATCTAAATAAACTCGGATACGATTTATGGTTTCATCGAGTTTTAATTACTCGAAGAAATGAATTTAAAATATAAACGAATCGGAACATGTGAAGTAGAAAACTTTAAGATGACATCACTAAATGTCAGAGGCAAGGCCACCAACCACTCAGAACGAAAAGCTTCAGACAGCCGCTACAAAAATAATCGTATAGTTGGGACAACACTGGTTGTTTTGATCGCATTTTCCACTGCAATGAACATTTTTGGCCAAGAAAATTAACTAAAACAACATTACTAATAATAATTTTGATATAAATAATGCAATATATTTCCCTCAAAACAATATGGCGGTTGAATGTGACGTCATTCCGAAATGACCAATTCCTTTAAAATAACAATTTAATTCTCTATGAATCTTATAACAACCTGACTGTTTGTGTGTGATGTTAATACTCGGTATCACGAAGCAAAAAAAGAAGAACGTCAATGACAAGTTATGTATACTGAAAAGTTAATGATTTGAAGTGATCTAAATCAACAAACAAACGTCAAATATTGTAATTTATGTTTATTTGTTATGTTTTTACCTTTAGAATAAAGTGTATCGATTGAACCTGTTAAACTCTGCGAATAAACTGTCCACGCAAACTCTTCGTTTTCTGTAAAATATGTAAAATCCCATTCCCAATCGTAGTTATCACTTCCATAGTCGTTTAAAATAAATGCGTGAGATGAAGGAAATATGAGCGATCTGAAATTCGTAAATTAACAATATAGAAAACGTTCAGATTAAAATCGACCGATTCGATATTATTTAATGATTAAATACCCTGTTAATGGAATTCTGTAATTTTGTACGTTCCTAGAAGTTATTGATTGCCCATAGATTACTTGCCAAAGGTATAATTCCGTGGAATTCTCCTCTCTCCATTCCTTCCAATGATCATGAAAATTTGATATGAAAATCATTAAAAGAAATATCAATACCATATTCAAGGTAACGAGTGAAATAAGCCAATAATTTTTTCCTGTTATGGAGTTCACCATCAAAATAAGTTCCCATAATATGAGATTAAACAACCAAATTCCAGTATTTCGACTGAAAAATCAAAACCAAAACCTATCTATAATATATCTATCAAAACAACTCTCCATCTCTGTTTAACAATTGTAAATTCGATTAAACAAATAATGTGAATTACAAATTGGAAGTTACGTTACAAACAGTAAATAATATCAACAAAACGTATCTAGCTAGTAAATTATAAATTATGTCATTTGTCGCTAGAAAGAAATTTAAATTGTCAAAATCAGCTGATGCTCATTCAAGAATGGCCGCCGTTGGGTCAACAAATGCTTTCACCATATTCTTCGGTGTGGTTTGTAAAGTTTGTTGGATTTTAGACGTTATTATTGCTAGTTTCATCACGAAATGGTTTCCTAAGGAGTTGCTACTTAGAAATGTGCACAATTTCCTCCTAGAAACGTGGTTTTGTCGTTTTTTTTTTCGACTATGCAGTGTAAATACAGTCTGACAAGCGAGTATAATAGAAACTTGAGGAAAATTAGTTTTGTAAACCTGAATGCAAGTTACCTGCAAACTGACTAAAAAACTACAAAAACTACAAACTAATTTGACAACTAACAGATTTAAATATTTCACATTAGGTTAGTTCTAATTCTATTATTAAAACTGTAATATCTATTAAACTATAAAGAACAGAGTGTTTTTTGTTAAAAAATTAAATTAATATGAATATAAATATTTTATTTGACATTTGACGTCAGTAAAAATTCAATAATGTCGGCTAAGTTTTTGAGGTAAAATTTTCCTACAAGAATTTTATATACTTAGATATACTTACTGGAAATAGATGGCAACAAAAATATTCCATGTCAAATGGAGTGTTGAAATCCCGATGAAAATACACGATATCAGACTAATATACATCTGTACATTCAAATGAACCATGTCTTTGTCTGAAAATTTTTCTATTAAAATGCCAATTATTGTTGTTATTGCAATAATAAATATGCCCGTACAAAACCCGTACAATTTATATCTGGATTTTAATATTGGCATGGTGTTTATTTGATGCTTTTAATTGTTGACGGGTTTCTGTCAAAAATAATCAAAGCACACCGCGTTTTTGAAAAAAATTCAATATTGTATACTGACATTGCTAAATATGAGACACAAGGGGATATAAAAAAGAAGAATTCGATTTAGTGACAAATTAAATACACAGAACTTACATTTTTACAAAATAAATACTCGATGACAGGATATAGCTCTACGTTACACTGAGAAAAGTTGATAGTGCATCTTTTATATTCTATGTTTATGCAAATAAATGATTACTTCAATCTTAGGATTATAATTTACCCTTTTCGAAAAGGATTTTCAAGACTGGAAAGGATTCATATATTGATGACAATTTTTCCATGTCATTCTATCCTTTTAATATATTTTTAGGACCTCACTACAAATACTAGTCATTTTACTATTTTATTTGTATTATATTTCATACGAAATTTCTGATTTTGTTAATACGTAAATTGTTACTTGTCTCATATTGTGAAAAACAATAAATTTTCGTATTCTGTATAACATAACCTCAAATTATACGTCAAACTGGAGCTGTTCAAACAAACAACACGCAAGCTTAAGAGCATGGATGAAGATTGTACCAACAACATGGATTATAAAAAAATGAAAACGGGAAATAAAAAACAATTGAGACGATTAGGATTTATTTTTTATTTTGTTACGCAATTTTTCGTGAAATAGACATCCAGTTTCCGATTAGTTATCTTCTGCTTATAACTAAAATCATTATTATAGCGATTAAAAAAATAATTTGCTTGTTTTGGAGCAAGACAACGTGCAACGTCTTGCACTTGATGAATTTCTTACGTTGTTTGACATTATGCAAGAATTTATGGCTGTAACCAACCAAAACGAAAAAACCCGCTCCACTTTTGTGACTGTCGAAGTTTTAGCCGTAAAACATAAAGTGACAGCCACGAGAATTTATCACAAAAATTAGTTTTACTAAAGTGCTTCAATCAATTACCTGATTTAATTGACATTTGGTTGGTTGTTAACTTAAAATAGGCATTCTACGCGGTCCCACCATCCAACCGAGGTTACCTTGGTCGAGTTGATGTAATAATGGACAGTGTAGAAACTGGTTGGCCCACCAATATTTGGTTGAGTAGTACACGACTTCGAACAACCTTGGTGGTGAGCCCGACAAGCTTCGTCCGCGGTCGGAAATGACGAAAGTCGACTCGAACAAGGTCACCTCAGTTGGGTGGTCAATCTCGACCATGTAGAACGCCTTCAATTTCCTCCAGAGTTAGTAACATGTACAACAAACATCACCAAATCGATATAAATGCAAGCTTTTGATTACGTACGTTTTACATTGCTCGTAGTCTTACCCCATGTAAAGCGGCAATAAAAAAGCGCCTTTTGATTATTAAATGAATTTACTAAGGCAGCTAAGCGCTTGATTGGAATTTAAATCGAGAAATCCTCACTTAGAAACGGGGTCAAAATTTGCGCTACTTCAAAATATGCCAAAATTTCTCACGAAAAGTTCAATAATCCCAACTATCTTCTACAAAACCCAATCTTTTCGTATCTATAAAAGCTTAATCTGATGATCTTTGCTTTTGTTTTCTCAAAAATGTTAATAATTCCACTAAGCTTCTCGTCGAAACAGTCTTGAAACGTCTTCTGTTATCACCAAAAGGCTCACGAGATTAAACGCTTATCATTGATATATACCGTAGACCCGAAATCGTTTTCTTCCTTTTATCGATGCTCGAAACCTAAACCAACCTAACTTAACCTAACTTATCAGAGTTGATTTATTAACTAATATAATTATGCAAATTATCACAAGTCATATTTTCATAAAGATCGAAATAGGTCGTAATGTCACTATTTTTACCTGTTTAACAAACTATTTTTCAATCATATGAAACCTAAAATCAAAACTATTATGAACGAAAAATTATCCTAACCCAACTTAACCTAACAAATTAAGTTGTTTCTAGACGTTAATTGATGACATTTATCATGGAACTAATCCAAAACTGCACTGACTGCGATTATTTATAGCTCGTCACCAGTAAGAAATACATTTTTCCTACAATAGTTGTACAATAAACTATTAAATTAGATTAGTTGTTTAGACATATTCTTCAAATTAGAATAAGATTGTTAAAAAAGACAAAATATTCGAAATCATAAATAATCTTGGCAACGTTGTTTACTAGAGAAACGTCAAATTAGAAATTTTTAGGTTGAATCTAATTAAAAAGTATTTCTTTCTATTTCAGGAAGTATGTAATAAAAATGTATAATAAAAATCTAGTTTTTTTGATATTCATGCATTAATTATGTGTTAAAAATGATAATTTATATTTTCTAGCCAAAAATAAAACGAACTGAATAAATTTATTCTATTGAACACCCTCGTTCTAATCGTTCCGACAGGTTTACACTGATGTCATTGAATTCTGTTCATGAAGTTCTGTGGATTGACCCACTTATAACTTTCGTAATAGACATCGATGTGAATTGAATGTAATGATCGCTTAAGACACTAATAGTGAGAGATCCATAATCAAAAAACGCTTTAAATAGAAAAATTAACGATTATCATAAATTGTTCCTAGGAGAAATTCAATATTACAGCGATCATAAGAAACAGTGTACCTTTGTTTATGTCAGGCAGTGTAGAAATAATACTATGGACATCGAAAACTAATTTTCTTCTAGCTTCTTGAAAATCAGTTATATCTTTACGCAATACACCGGTTTCTACGTATTCCATCTGATCAACTAATCTATATTTCTGACGAACAGGCGCTATCACTAATCGTTTTCTTTCGTCTTCGTAATTCTGAATCGATTCTATCATTTCTTTTTCTTTGTCCGATATCACTTCTAATTCGACTTCATCACCTATACGTCAGAGTTGAGTGGGAAATTGATTTTTTTATTTTATTTTACTAACCTTGAGACTCGCCGTCATCTGAAACTCTATTTTTAGCTATAACGATATGTGAACCTTTCAAATTAACCGGTATTTCGATTATTGCGTTTTGTGAGGAATCTACTGTACCGCTTGGAATTACGATTTTTGTCCAATTTTGTTCACCCATGGTCAGTTTATTAATTCAAACTAGATGAATATATTATTTTAGTACTAAAATTTTGTAAATCGATTTTTAATAACGTTAGTTAATTTGACATATGTCAATTAAAGTGATTTTTACATACTAGAAATATAAATAACGCGGAATATACAGTGTGTCCCCTCAATAGAACAGTGGTACAATATTGTAATTAATAAACTTATTTTTGCACATAAATACTACTTTTTTCATAAGAATTTCACCTCAAGAAACGAGGTCACTTACAAAGAAACGTTAATAACCATAAAAATAAATTTCTTTAGTTACTTATTTCTTAGACCTTTTAATATGTTTATGTTTCTAAATGTTCTTGATTTTAGGTCACTTCTGTTTCAAAATTATTTTTTTTTAATAATTTTGAAAAGATCAAATTTTAATCTTTACAAATTATTAAAAAAACTAATTTTGAAACAAACCTACAATCAAGAACATTTAGAAACATAACCATAAAAATATAGAGGGTGTCTCAAACATAACGTTGATTTTAAATGTTTACTTTGTTTATTTAATAATCATAATTGGGCCATGATAATGTATAATAGTAAAATAAACACCTTATGTAAATAAAAATGGGTGAGGAAATATTTGTAATTCAGAATCATCTCGTTGGTACCTATTCTGCATTTCTGCATAATTTACGAATGCATTCTTGCAGATATTTCAAAGTTTTTAAGAAATCCCCACAAAATATATTCCAGCGATGCTCTGACGAGTAGGAGTGTCTATCAATCCACCCATTGAAATAATCTTCAAAGTTACCAGGGCATTTTATTTTGTCGTTACTAAACACGTGTGCAATTAGGGCTCAATTGAATGATTTTTGATTAACCTGCACCACAAATTTGTACCCCAAACTGTTTGGAAACGACTTAAACGAACAAAGATTACTGAAGAAGGTAAATGAAAAGGTGTTCAAAAAAGTTTCTGGGGGAAGTGGAAACATCAATGATTCATTTTTTTCATTTTCTAATATTGATGAAACATTGGAAGAGAAATCAGAACCCTTAGTGACAAAAAAGCTTGGATGATCATAGAACATCTTAACAATTGATTTTTAACAATTAACGTAAAGATGGAACAACGAAAGCGGAAAAATTTTCTCGTTTTGAACATTCACATTCACGGTTGATTCAATTTTAATATTCTCGGATAAACTGTACGGTTAGGGGATGACTTATTGCATCTTCTTTCAACCATAGATCACCACATCCTTTAGCCAAATCGAGTACCCGTTTCAACGCCATCTCTCAGTTCATTAGCAGAACTAAACTTGGAAACAATAGTTTCCTCTCTGCTTTTGGCGACATATTTCAAATTCAAATTCTAAATTAAAATTTTTGGCGATGTATTAACCAAAACGATCGTGACCAACTACGCATCCATAACATTATGTCAAATGTCAATGCTGTTCGACCTACCGTTAAATCTGTAAACGTATTAGTTTTGCTAATGAACCAAAAGAGTACACTACGGTTCATTTTCTTTTGTGGTCGTGAATCGACTTATCTACTACTAGAACACTACTTGAACTTGTATATTAGCCATTTGTATCAGCAAATTACTTGCGTTTTTTATACAAATAGCAAAAGTTGTTTTGCAACAGTCATTTTAAAGACATGAGTCAATTTTGCGTTAGCTAGACATTCTCTCCGGAAACTTTTGAATGCCAGTTTCCTTGGGTAACCCAGTGTTGAACTTGTGACCTCCGAAGTCTTTTTTCAGTAGTCCAGTCATGTGGTAGTCTCAGGGCGATAAGTCCTGACTGTAGGAAGGATGTTCAAGCATCTCTCCTACGAATTCTGACATTGTATCGAGCGTGCGACGCGCGGTGTGAGGACTCGAGTTATCCTGGAAAAAATCACTCTTTGTGCTGAAATGCTAAGCAGGTTTCACGTGTGTTTTGAGAAGGCTAGAGTAGTATGCAGAATTTATGGAACGTTATGTGCGAAAGAAGTTAATGTACAATATACAATACACATAATTTGTGTGCCCATGTTTTATTTGTAGTGGAGATCGCGTTAAAAACCATTTTCGTTTACCTCGTATTACGTCAGTGAGAAAAAACTTCCATCTCATGAATTTTTTCTCGAAGCTCAACAGTATTGTACGGTATATGGAAGGCTGGAGACTGAAAGTTAACACCATGGAGGCCCCATGAGATGTAGATCTACGGAGGAATTTTTATAGCAAGAAATTTTGAGGGGAATAGGAAGAGAACGTGAATTTCTGAGCACGATAAAACGAAGACCTGTATTAGGGAGCAAAAGGTACCATTTGCTTCAACTCTCGATAGAAGGAAAAAGATATTGGAAAGATGAGGGTTGGATAGCACGAGTCGTGGCTTCACAATATCAGAAATTGGATAATAATAAGAGCCACAGGAAAATTAACTGATACCACCAGAGACAGGATAAAATGGTCAGAAGTGATCGCAAACATCCATTAATGGATAGCAGAAGAAGAAGAACAGTTTGGGAATCCATCGCGCCGATATTTTGCAATATTGAACTTGACAGACTCTACACTACCCAATACTAATGTAGAGTTAAGTCGAAATTTATTCTAGGAGTTGGTCTTTGCAGCGAATGTTGTCTGGTGTTATGGTGGATCATTCTCGACGGTTTCGCGGCCATTTTTGAAAATCTTGGTCCATTTAAACACAACAGTTTCGTAAACGCCGAAGATTTTCCGTGTTTCGTATTACTAAAACTATTCGACAATGTTAGTAAGGAACCCGGGTGACACATAAACAAGACGCGCCCTTCAAAACATACAGGCGCGCCATCTACACCGTTTGTCTTGATTATATTTGTACCGCCCTCGTATTTTTATTTAATCCGTATAATTGTTTGATTAATTTGAAGAATTATCTATTAGAAATGAATATTATTTATCCTAAATCTATTTTTTTATTACTATTTAAAACGTAACTTGAAAAAAACGTATAAAAACTATTCAAAAAATCATTTATTTTCAGTTATTTCGTGATAATGATAAAGTGTTAACAAAAGAAACAATTTAAAAGAAGAAAACATTATTTTTTTTCTAATAGGTGATCAGGGCTTTCCTAAAGCTACACCTGTAAATAAAAATACATTATATATATATATATACACACTCAACGACCTGAAAAAGCAAAAATTATAATACCTTTGACGGTTTGTTTGACATTTGGTAAAGCTGCGAACAGACTTTGCAGATCAAAAACCAATTTCCTTCTAGTTTCTTGGAATTCTTTCAAATCCCTACGAACCACACCGGTTTCTATGTACTCCATTTGTTCCATCAATCGCATTTTTTTATTTATAGGCATCACTAACAATCTAGCTCGTTGATGATCACATTCTCTTACGAATTTAATGATATCAGCCTCATTGGGGGTCGTCAATTCCAGCATGTTAGTATCTTCATCGTCTGTAGAAAAAAATAAGGAAAAGAAATGACAAGAAAATTGTATTACGAACGAATTTTGTTCTACCTTCACCTCCAGGACCTGGAGTAGGTACATTTTGACTTCTCGATGAAGGTGGAGGACTTGAAAATGTTTGTCCTGGCGATGGGGGTGCATAACTACCCTAAAATTAAAATTCTTATAATCTCCTATGTCTGAATAAACTTTTTGCGATAATTATCGTACTGGAACGGCGTGTCATTGGCAAGTAATCTAAATATATGATATCGAAAAGCCACGAAGAATTGTTTTATTCCCTTGGAGACTATGTACACTGGGCACACTGCCACCAGAAGCACCCAATCGGAGATGGTAACCAAAAACTAATCGAGAAATGGTGCAAAGCAAACAGAAAGATATCGGAAGACATTGAATGAAGGAGGAATCTTCTAGATCATTAAAGCAAAGTATATGGAAAGAGAATTGACGTTTAGGGACCTTATCGACTACTTATTGGACAAGAAGGTAAGAGGACAACTAAAGCGTAGTTGTCGTTAAGTGCGACAAGTTAAAACTTGCAAATACCGGCTACTTTGTTCATTATTCTTTACATGCGAATCATTTCCTTCGATGTTTATGATTGTAGTTTAGTCTCAGTTAGTTCTATGAGACGCAAAACATCTTTTGATTAAAAATATCCATCCACCATGAGATGTGGCTATAGAAAACGTTCAAGGCGTCCTCGAAAAACCACAACCGCTGAAGATAAACGTATTAAATTGATCAGTAAACGTGATCCTCCACCCACGGACCCAGAGATATCTGTTGAGATCAATGAATCTAGGAAACTGCCTTCGAGTACTCCTTCAGTTGAAAGAAGCTACTTTTTTGGAGGTGAGGCGGTAAAGAAACCTCTTTTAAGACGTTAAAATAAAATAAAGAGGTAGCAGTGAGCTGGATAATATGAAAATTGGACCGGAAGGGAGTTTTAGGGTGGGATGTTCTAAGAGATTAGTATTTGTGCGCAGGTCAAAGGAAGTACTGGCAAAGTACTTTAAAACACGGCGGTGGCTCGGCCTATTTAAAAAAAAAGAGGTAGACTCTGGCCAGCGCCTGAACGGCAGAAAATTCATCTTCCATCATGACAACGATCTCAATTAATGTTTGAAACTATGCAAAGTGTATTTAAAAGGATTGGAAAGTCGTCACAGTCGCCTGACCTCAACCCGATTGACTTCTTATCTTCGAAATATCCTGAAAAACGAATGGAACCAAATAGACGACGATTATTTGTCGAAATTGGTATAGAGAATCCAAAGTTATGTAACGAAATAACAAGATTACATCGATAAATCAAAAATTAAAATATTTAATAAGTAATAAAAGTAATAAAAATGGTAATAATTCCAGTCAGAACTCTGAGACGTGCAATGTTTTGTTGGGAGATCAGTAGATCCAGTAAGAGTTGGACCGAAAGAAGATTCAAAAAATTATGGCCAGGAGATGATTTCAAGACCTCATAATTCACTGTAACATTCAGTTGAGGGAATTGATCCCACCAAGGAAGATTAAAGTAAAAAATACAGTCGACGATTAACTTTGAAGGCACCTATAACAAAGAGAATGAAAGAAGATGAATCACGTTTTACAGAGCGTGCCAAGTTGTGAAGATTAACAAGATCTTAAGTTGGGGCGGTTCTAGCAAATGATTCTTGAGGTCGTTTTTAGATGGAATGAGTGGATGTGGACAAGGATTTGCATGGTACAACATCAAGTTTATGAATCGACATTTGTAGTTGAAAATAAAACGTCACGTATTTTCTAATGTGTGATGCTTCATTGTATACCAAAAATTGACGCGAAAAAATAATAATTTGTTACTTTTTTTTTTAAAAATAACCCATCCTACTCGTGGATCATCTATCTATGATCATCATTGAAAAAAAAAAGCAATTAAAAATGTTTGTTTGTGAATCCAAATATTATTACCTGCTGAGACGCACCCCCTGCCTGTCCACGAGATGTAGACGGGCAAGGTTTACCGCCGCCGCCGCCGCCTCCTACACCTCCGCCGCCATTAGTCCTATCTTGACCATTAGCACCCTACAAAGAATCAATTATTCTCATTGAATATTTTTTAATGATTGTATGGCGTATTTACTGGACTTCTGGCAATAATAACTTCGGTGTGTTGAAGATCTTCGGGAATCTGTATGACAGTCGATTGATTTGGATCGACAGTACCGCTGGGTATAATTATTTTCGTCCATTTCGATTCGCCGTAGTCCCATTGAAAGTTCCTTTGAGCCATTCCGAAAATATTACTTGAAATTTAGCTTTACGAAATTTTTTAAACTACATCTAAACGAAAAATAAATGAGACAGTGTCAACGTGAAGTTGACAGTATCGTTCTAGATTTATTATTATAACTAAAACTTTTATTTTTATCGTTTACTATTCCTTGATACCATTTTAACACCTCAGTAGAATTTAATCACGAGACTATAATTGTTTAAAATATGAATTTGAGCCAACAAATATCGAAATAAATAACGCATGGAACACTGCCTTTAATAATATCGTCAATCACGTCATTTAATGACGTTTAACGTCGATTTGTAACTTTTAAATTATCCAGTGAATATTCAAACATATAAAAAATGGCGTATTTAAATGAAAGTCATCCGGAAGTATTTTTTACTATACCGCGACCTGGAGGAATCGCAAAAATCGAATTACCACCGGAAGCGCAAATCGATAGCAGAGGAAAATCCTCCAGAACTACTATAGCATCAAGAAGGTCTATTAGATCCAGATCTTCCAGATCAAAAAGTGCTGCTTTCGAAAGCTTGTGAGTTGAAACTGTATTAATTCCAGAAGAATTTTTATTTAAATTGTATTTTTAACTTTCAAGTTTCCAAACGCCTGTTGGGGGTACGACTCGAGAATTCCGCGTAACAACTGCTATGATATCGTCTCCGTGGGCGTTGTTTGATGATACATTCGAAGAATTTCCGAAACCACCAAATCCCGCCCAAGACGTCATAGATCTTTTAGCGATTACTATAAGTACCATAATGCTTTTGGCCGCTGGTCATGATAGCATCCCAATAGAACATCAAAGGTAAATACAAGAATGAAATATCCAATAAAATCAAATTAATTAATAAAATTCAAAAATAACTTTTAGATGGACTTTGAGCTATTTGGAGAACATCAGGGACGAATTTGGAAACAATCCTCCAAATGTAACTGGAATTATAAATCATTTAAAAATGACAAATTCGGAACTGGAATCATTTAATGATAAAGACAACGTTAGTATAGTAGAAGATGAAAAAGAAGAAGAAGAAGAAGTTGTAGCAGAAGAAGAAGCAGCATAATAACATATCTCCACATTTTCTTATAATGATAAATATATTGAGCATTTTCATTCATTAAAAATAAATAAATTAAAAACAAAATGAATTTAAAAAATTAAAGTCAAATAATAAATTATTATGTAAGTATAAATTCCCTGAAGCTACCAAACATTAATTGGAGTATATCGATGATAAAGACCGATGCAGTTTAACAAATAAAAAAGAAGACGAAATTGTAGTAGGTCAAGGTTAGTAGAGGATAGGTTGCCCGATAACATGGATGCGACAAACGAAAGAAAGAAGCCATTACGTAATTTGTGGGAAACTAGTGTAGAAAGTAGTGTTTTTATGAGATTTTCTTAAACCTTTTATTAAGACAGTAGTTTAGTGGACTAAGTTTGAGTTAAGAAAACATTTTAGTATGCATTAAGTATATAGATGAGTGTAGAAACTTTGTTTAGTAAAAGTATACAATATTTGATACATAAATGGATTATTTAAGGTAAGCTAAAACAAAATTATTATGTCATTATGTAAATTAGATACTGTGACATTAATAATAAGCTGCAATTTGAAACAATAAACGGTATCGCAATAAAATCACATAAAAATATCTAATTTCTATATTTATCCTCAAAAAATGGCCAAACAAATCAACTAAAACCGTGCTATTCCTGTCTGCTTTCAACAGATGACGTCACGCGTAGATCAGACAAGTTATCGGGTAACCTAACTTGTACTAACCTTGGTCGTAGCTGTCACCTTGTTGTCGTGTACGAAGAATGGCGATAATTTTTGAAGGGAATATGTTTTTAACAATTAAAAGTTGTTCTTTTGCAAATATGTGAAAGTAATCGAAAAAAAAATCGATTAAAAAAATTATATAGTTATTTTAATGTTAAAATGTAGCCAATGGAAATGCAAGTATAAAAGTAACGAATCTTTAACGCCTCTGATCATGCTAAAAACGCGGAAATGCATTTGGGAGCAGTTTGTTGAGAGCTAACATTCATTATATAATTGAAACGAATACCAATCGAAAATAATCGATTATCATTTTTCACTTGTAAATTGACGTAATCCTTTTCGTTCATTACGTCTCGTTACTCGTAGAGTAATCGATTAATTTCGAGGTTCCTGTGAATATTTCTCGAATTAATTGATAACTCTTATAAAGCAAATTTAAATATTTTATTAAAAAAGTAATAACAGGTTTTAGGCAAAGTGGTCGGTCGAGAATAAAAGAATCAATATTGTCACGTGTTTAACTATTCTCGATTATTATTATTTGATTATATAAATTAAAAAAAAGCATTTCACGTTTGTTGACATAAAATTTTTTGACGTTTATGAAAAATAGAAATCCGCTTTGACGTTTCGTCTTTTTTTCTCATTTCATTATCGTGAAGTTATCTACGTGTCGATGAATATACAGATGTCAATGTCTACGTATTGTGAGGTTAGTATTGGAAATATATGTCAAATTAGGAAATTAAATACACAATGATTGGAAGAAAAAAGTTTAATGGAGTATTTTGTAGATAACAAAATGAAATAATCGCCTAGTCTCTACCAATCAACATTTCAGGTTTCTCTTCCATGTACCCCGGAAAGTTTGAATCTATATCTTTCATTTTGTCTTCTATTGAACGGAGTCTTCTCAATTCCCCGCGAATCTTTTCAACTTGATCCGATTTCCACATGCGTAATACGTTTATAGCCTTTTCTCTTGAAACGGAATCTGAACATATTACAAATAAAAAAAATGTTTTTAAATTTATTTCAATTATAAATTACCAAGATTTTCAATGGAATCTACTCCTGCAGCCTTCTTGAGATTCTCTAAGGCTTCTTCGCATTCTATAGAAGTCATGGACATGGGTTGAGTGGATCCAGATACGTATACATTTGGAGGACTCTTCGTTATCAACTGGGAGTAATTTAATGAAAATGGTATTTCTTGTGTTACCATTGTACTAAAAGAAATTAATAATAACGAGGTATTTCGCAAAAACCTCTTATATTTCTTCAATAGAATTGGAAATGACAATTCTATAAACATGATTACTACGAATTTGTTACAACGTTGCCAAATTTAGAAAAATTTCGAGAGTCTTGGAAAAACTGCTGTTACTGCTACTAAAGTCGCGGAACGACTCCGCTACCTGGGCCCTGGGAAACGGCTCTTCTACCTAGGCTGCTGGAGACGACTGCTTTGTCTATGTTCAGAGCTCACCTTTTCAGAACCACTCATTATTTAGCGACCCAAAACCACCCACTTCCATCCACCGCGACCAAACTCCTTTAGTATGACCTGGAGACCAAGAGGTATTTACCACCTCAAATGTAATTTAATTGGGGTTTGTGGTGCTAGAGAAAACCTTGTATTTATGTATATATCTATCCCCAGACTCACAGTAATTCGATAAAATGTGAAAAATTCCGTATCTGAGGCTCAAAGATCAATTTTTTTATAATATACTGGAAAATCTTCTAATAGAAAATAGGATAAATCTACCAAATAGATATATGAGAATCCATACAGACTACAACGATCTGAAATGAAGATTTAATTTGAACCATACATGGTGAAGAAATTGGAAATACATCTCAAAGAACTAAGGCTATAAAGGTCAAGAAAAAGTGAAAGGTTGAACAAGGATTTTGGAAAACCAACTATATATGTGATTGCTATATCAGCACTCACAATTACACTGCCCGGCGCGCGTTTCGATATCAAAGTTTTCATCTTCAGAGCCAGATCTATAATAATAGTAATCATAATGCAGTCAAAATATACTGTACAATTGAATAAAAACCTCTAAACACTAATTTAAACGAAAAAAATTTACGCACGAAACTAAAATAATAAAAATAAAATGTTACAGTTGTAAATTTGAAAAGCAACGTTCAGTAAATCCCTTTTTGGTTAGGATTTACAACCCTATCTGATACTTAATAATACCTTGAACCTAATGCGCCTCCCCCATAATGTATAGTTTCGTCTAAACGTGTAGCAGGTCCAATTTCAGTGATCAAATCTGAATATTGCGTGACTAGGATGTTTTCCAAAGCGTTTATACACAATTCTATGTCTTTGGAATAGTCTCCAGTTCGACATTGAATGGTTTTTAGAAATGCTAACGCCCATTGCAATTGATTTATACCTGTAAGTAATTTTATCCTGATATATAATGAATAAACAACAACATCATAGTTTTACCTAAGGGGCAATCGTATTCTCCTGCAGCGAATAGCAACCAGACCACAGCTATTGTGTGATCTAATAAAACGTGAAAAGGGGGACTTCTAGCTGAAAGATTTACTACTTTCGTAGGGGTGGAAGTTGTGGGGACTCTAAAATAATTGTTTAATACAATTATATTGATTTTTAACAGTGTATTACCTGAAAATATAGGGCATTGGGGTGTACGCTTTCGGATTTTTGGGTAATATTGGTAATCTATTCGGTATATTAGCATCTGTACTAACAGTCAATGATTTTCCTGGTTTAATTAAAACTCTAGTTATACTGAAATTTTCCAATAAGTTGTATAAATAATCGAATCATTTATAAAAATAATTGTCACCTAAATCTTTGATACGTTTCTTCGTTTCCTTCTGTTTCGTCAACTTCAGCAGGAGTTTCTTCTAAAAATTTTGAATCAATACGAAGTTTAAATCAACAAGAGTATTTACCTTCGGCGGCTTCTCCTTCTTCGGCCATTTTTTATTTAATTAAACTAAAATTTTGTCAGATTTTGATTTATTTGAAGTCAGTTTGACATATTTTTAGAATCTCATTTGTTATTGACAGTTAAACGTTTTAGGGTCGATTTGGAATTTAACACAAAAGTGTAATGATTCAGTCTAGAATCTGGAAGTTTTGTACTAAAACTGTGGAAATTTTCTGTCAATGGAAGCTGCTGTAAACTTTTCCGAAGAAGATTTCTGTAGTTTTTGTCAACTGAAAACTATACAGAAAACGACAACGGAAACTACATGATGCCATGCGGCCTTTAGTACTTATTCCAATTCCATATTTGTAGAACTTATGGGGTGGAATGGTCGATTTGGAATTTAACACAAAAGTGTAAAGATTCAGTCTAGAATCTGGAAGTTTTGTACTAAAACTGTGGAAATTTTCTGTCAATGGAAGCTGCTGTAAACTTTTCCGAAGAAGATTTCTGTAGTTTTTGTCAACTGAAAACTATACAGAAAACGACAACGGAAACTACATGATGCCATGCGGCCTTTAGTACTTATTCCAATTCCATATTTGTAGAACTTATGGGGTGGAATGGTCGATTTGGAATTTAACACAAAAGTGTAATGATTCAGTCTAGAATCTGGAAGTTTTGTACTAAAACTGTGGAAATTTCTGTCAATGGAAGCTGCTGTAAACTTTTCCGAAGAAGATTTCTGTAGTTTTGTCAACTGGAAACTATACAGAAGACAACAACGGAAACTACGTGATGCCATGCGGACTTTAGTATTTATTCAAATTCCATATTTGTAGAACTTATGGGGTGGAATTGTCGATTTGGAATTTAACACAAAAGTGTAATGATTCAGTCTAGAATCTGGAAGTTTTGTACTAAAACTGTGGAAATTTTCTGTCAATGGAAGCTGCTGTAAACTTTTCCGAAGAAGATTTCTGTAGTTTTTGTCAACTGAAAACTATACAGAAAACGACAACGGAAACTACATGATGCCATGCGGCCTTTAGTACTTATTCCAATTCCATATTTGTAGAACTTATGGGGTGGAATGGTCGATTTGGAATTTAACACAAAAGTGTAATGATTCAGTCTAGAATCTGGAAGTTTTGTACTAAAACTGTGGAAATTTTCTGTCAATGGAAGCTGCTGTAAACTTTTCCGAAGAAGATTTCTGTAGTTTTTGTCAACTGAAAACTATACAGAAAACGACAACGGAAACTACATGATGCCATGCGGCCTTTAGTACTTATTCCAATTCCATATTTGTAGAACTTATGGGGTGGAATGGTCGATTTGGAATTTAACACAAAAGTGTAATGATTCAGTCTAGAATCTGGAAGTTTTGTACTAAAACTGTGGAAATTTTCTGTCAATGGAAGCTGCTGTAAACTTTTCCGAAGAAGATTTCTGTAGTTTTTGTCAACTGAAAACTATACAGAAAACGACAACGGAAACTACATGATGCCATGCGGCCTTTAGTACTTATTCCAATTCCATATTTGTAGAACTTATGGGGTGGAATGGTCGATTTGGAATTTAACACAAAAGTGTAATGATTCAGTCTAGAATCTGGAAGTTTTGTACTAAAACTGTGGAAATTTTCTGTCAATGGAAGCTGCTGTAAACTTTTCCGAAGAAGATTTCTGTAGTTTTTGTCAACTGAAAACTATACAGAAAACGACAACGGAAACTACATGATGCCATGCGGCCTTTAGTACTTATTCCAATTCCATATTTGTAGAACTTATGGGGTGGAATTGTCGATTTGGAATTTAACACAAAAGTGTAATGATTCAGTCTAGAATCTGGAAGTTTTGTACTAAAACTGTGGAAATTTTCTGTCAATGGAAGCTGCTGTAAACTTTTCCGAAGAAGATTTCTGTAGTTTTTGTCAACTGAAAACTATACAGAAAACGACAACGGAAACTACATGATGCCATGCGGCCTTTAGTACTTATTCCAATTCCATATTTGTAGAACTTATGGGGTGGAATGGTCGATTTGGAATTTAACACAAAAGTGTAATGATTCAGTCTAGAATCTGGAAGTTTTGTACTAAAACTGTTGAAATTTCTGTCAATGGAAGCTGCTGTAAACTTTTCCGAAGAAGATTTCTGTAGTTTTTGTCAACTGAAAACTATACAGAAAACGACAACGGAAACTACATGATGCCATGCGGCCTTTAGTACTTATTCCAATTCCATATTTGTAGAACTTATGGGGTGGAATGGTCGATTTGGAATTTAACACAAAAGTGTAATGATTCAGTCTAGAATCTGGAAGTTTTGTACTAAAACTGTGGAAATTTCTGTCAATGGAAGCTGCTGTAAACTTTTCCGAAGAAGATTTCTGTAGTTTTTGTCAACTGAAAACTATACAGAAGACAACAACGGAAACTACGT
This sequence comes from Diorhabda carinulata, assembly GCF_026250575.1. Lineage (NCBI taxonomy): Eukaryota > Metazoa > Arthropoda > Insecta > Coleoptera > Chrysomelidae > Diorhabda > Diorhabda carinulata. Next base: position 3,839,466 of record NC_079469.1, read on the forward strand.
GATGCCATGCGGACTTTAGTATTTATTCCAATTCCATATTTGTAGAACTTATGGGGTGGAATTGTCGATTTGGAATTTAACACAAAAGTGTAATGATTCAGTCTAGAATCTGGAAGTTTTTTACTAAAACTGTGGAAATTTTCTGTCAATGGAAGCTGCTGTAAACTTTTCCGAAGAAGATTTCTGTAGTTTTTGTCAACTGAAAACTATACAGAAGACAACAACGGAAACTACGTGATGCCATGCGGACTTTAGTATTTATTCCAATTCCATATTTGTAGAACTTATGGGGTGGAATTGTCGATTTGGAATTTAACACAAAAGTGTAATGATTCAGTCTAGAATCTGGAAGTTTTTTACTAAAACTGTGGAAATTTTCTGTCAATGGAAGCTGCTGTAAACTTTTCCGAAGAAGATTTCTGTAGTTTTTGTCAACTGAAAACTATACAGAAGACAACAACGGAAACTACGTGATGCCATGCGGACTTTAGTATTTATTCCAATTCCATATTTGTAGAACTTATGGGGTGGAATTGTCGATTTGGAATTTAACACAAAAGTGTAATGATTCAGTCTAGAATCTGGAAGTTTTGTACTAAAACTGTGGAAATTTCTGTCAATGGAAGCTGCTGTAAACTTTTCCGAAGAAGATTTCTGTAGTTTTGTCAACTGGAAACTATACAGAAGACAACAACGGAAACTACGTGATGCCATGCGGACTTTAGTATTTATTCCAATTCCATATTTGTAGAACTTATGGGGTGGAATTGTCGATTTGGAATTTAACACAAAAGTGTAATGATTCAGTCTAGAATCTGGAAGTTTTTTACTAAAACTGTGGAAATTTTCTGTCAATGGAAGTTGCTGTAAACTTTTACGAAGAAGATTTCTGTAGTTTTTGTCAACTGAAAACTATACAGAAGACAACAACGGAAACTACGTGATGCCATGCGGACTTTAGTATTTATTCCAATTCCATATTTGTAGAACTTATGGGGTGGAATTGTCGATTTGGAATTTAACACAAAAGTGTAATGATTCAGTCTAGAATCTGGAAGTTTTGTACTAAAACTGTGGAAATTTTCTGTCAATGGAAGTTGCTGTAAACTTTTACGAAGAAGATTTCTGTAGTTTTTGTCAACTGAAAACTATACAGAAGACAACAACGGAAACTACGTGATGCCATGCGGACTTTAGTATTTATTCCAATTCCATATTTGTAGAACTTATGGGGTGGAATTGTCGATTTGGAATTTAACACAAAAGTGTAATGATTCAGTCTAGAATCTGGAAGTTTTGTACTAAAACTGTGGAAATTTTCTGTCAATGGAAGTTGCTGTAAACTTTTACGAAGAAGATTTCTGTAGTTTTTGTCAACTGAAAACTATACAGAAAACAACAACGGAAACTACATAATGTCATACGACCTTTAGTTTTCTTTGCAACTCCATATTTTTAGAAATTATGTGGTGGAATTTTTTACAACGTGTGTATAAAAATGAAAATATACTTCACGAAAAAATTGATAAACCCTCATACATTCCAAATCATTGAGTTGCATTTTTTTATTTCAAAGGTTTGAATACATAATTGTAATAAATCGTATACGATGATGATTATTTATTTAGGATTGTTGTCGAGGATCATTAAAATCACATTCCAAAACGGGTCTGAAATCGTAAGTTATATTAGGATTGGTAGTATCAAAACAACATGGAGGTCCATCTGTTCGTGTGCTCGATTGAGTAGTGTCTTGCTGAGAAGTTCGCCCAGTTTGATTCATATCATCAAAGCCGTTAGCTCCTTGTCTAAAAGTACTACAAGTAGGTGGGCAGAATTTAGAAATATCCGCTTCCTCTTCGGGAACATCAGGAGTGACTAATAAATTATGATCATAATTCAAATATTCGGAAGTTTCTGTACAATCTTGACCTGGCTCTTTTAGTGGTACTAGAGTTGTGAATATTGTTTCTTTATCAGTACAACCGGCTCCTTCCACATTCCAATATTCGCTTGGGAAGCAAATATCTTCCGCGTCGAGTTCGTCGTTCCAAATAGGAAGACTTTGTACTTTCAAATAAGTATCATCTACGTAATTAGTTACTAACAGAGGGGCTGATGTGTTCAGTTTTCGTGGTACGTGTATTATGGTGGTTTCGTCTTCGTTTAAAGTACCGCTGGGTATAATTATCGTTCTTTTTTTCGATTTTGATCTTTGTTGACTCGAATTCGCCATGATTATACATTAATTAGAATTGCCGGTGATACTGGAATTTTGATGAATATCGTGAATTATATTTGACACATAGTTGTCATACGAATATTTTTGTAGCGGCTGTCTGTGGAAACGGCGATTTTTCGTTATGAATGGTTGGCGGCACTGCTTGTGACATACCCAATAGAAAAGTCAACTTGCATATAAATTTCGGAAACACACATTTAGTTCTGCCACATTGACACTAATGACACAATGTGTCACTACTGTCAATGTCAATTGTCAAGATAAATACAACATTTCTTCAATTTTCCAAACGCTTTTCTGATGTGCGTTCTAAATGGGAAGAATTTTGTGAAAACATTTGAAGTATGAAGCTATCCCATCCATTCCTATCTTTCATTGTCTACTTTCTTCTGAAGATCATAGTCGATGAAAATTATCCCAAAAAACTGACGCCATGACCTTGCCTGCAGATGAAAGGATCTTCGCCTTCTTTGGAACCAGGTTCTCTCTTTTCAGTGCGTTGTTTTTATTGTTATTTTGTTTCGGTTCTGAAGTGATAGTCCCACGTTTCATCTATGGTTATGAAACGGCTTTATTTATGTGAAACATTCAAAACACTCAATGGAAACATCTTCACGAATCCTTTTTTGTTCCATTGAGAGCAAACGCGGCATCCATTTTGCGTACAGCTTTCTCATGTCCAAATTTTCAGTTTGAAATGCCTACTATGTTAAATAGCTCGCCCAATTTTAATTTTAAAAATTATATTGTAATCATGTCTACTAAATTCCCTTGGTTTAGTTGAAAAGTACAGTAGATATTCCAAGTAGTAAATTAAAATGAACCGCGAAAATCGATTAGTTCTGTGCCGTGCACTGACATCGAAAGTCCGCCCTGTTGTTTCCACTGAATTTGAATATATTTTATCAAAGTTTGCTTCACTAAACAATCATAATTTGAATAGATACTCGAATATATACTATTTATCATTTGAAGATTAAAAATGATTATAAATATCAGGCATTTTTTATTTCGCAGTTGAATAAATGATGATTTCAATAGTGGTTTTGTTGTTTTCGCTATCTGCTTCCCAGGCGCAGTACCAAGCGACATGGGATAGTTTGGATGCTAGACCTTTACCCAATTGGTATGATGAAGCTAAAATTGGTATATTCTTACACTGGGGGGTATTTTCAGTACCTGGTTTCAGATCAGAATGGATTTGGGAACAGTGGGCAAGTAAGTTTCGATCTAACATAAATTTCTATAAATCAAACAATAAAAAGTCGAAAAATAATCGTCATAAATATGTTTTCTAAAACAAAATTGCCGAGATATCAGCATTATGTTAAACAAAATTCATCTTTTAAGAAGTAGTTTTATAAATATATTAAAGAATATATTTATGGTTGCAAAACTGTCCAAATAAACTGATACCCATTTTAAAATGACCGCCGTGGGGTAAACAAATGATTTTGTCATAAACCAGGGTTGCCAGACGTCACGAATTCCAAGAAACAGTTCCGCATTTCCATAACTTGTCACGCGCCAGGGAACAAAGTGAAAATGAAAAGTTTTGGCTTACATTGTATTATCTCGAAGCAAAATACATTAATATTGGCGCCACCACCCCACCACGGGGTGATGTCATCAACAAACGTGACTTAGTTCAGTTCACAGTTCATAGCAGTCAAAAAAATATTAAACAACAATACTAAGATCCAGATAATACATTTTAGAAATAATCCGATTTAAAGGTTATTTTTTTAACCTTATATTTCTTAATTTCTATGAAGATTTTCCCGCTTTTGCTTCTCGGAAGGGCGGGGGTGTTGATTGTCCCGTATTCTGCAACCAAAGATCTGACAACCCTGCGATAAGCTTCTGCGTGTAGATTTATTTGCTTTTTGAAGTTATTTGTTGGTTATTAGACCTGATAACTTTACTTTGTACCCAAGGGGGTGAATATTGTTCTGGTTTCTACTGCCCTAATCAATCTCTACCCCCAATTGTTGCAGATTAATCGGATTCTTCATGTTTGGTATCACTATTTCTGATTTAGTGATTAAGGATCCACATTTTGTCATACCTGTTCAAATGACATCCCAGTTTTTTTCGAAATATAATAATTTTGTAATGTTTCTCTTATTTTCTAATTTATTTAAACTGTTTTCTAAAGATGGGGTAAAATTATACACGCTTATACTATTTATATAACTAAATATTCATTACTTTATAATTAATCATCGGTTACTGTTCATTATTTCGTTCCGTTAATTATAAACTGCTGCTAAACAAACTAATATTTATATCCAAAGAGAATTTCTCGATAATTCTAGAAAATAAACAAACAAACAAATAAAACTGCTTTCCCAGAAACTGGCTGGAAAAAAAAACAATATGAAGAAATCACTGCTATGATAAGAACATGTGTAAAAACATCGAACGAATTCTGTGAACCGGCGTATTCGACTACCATTATAACCGAATAGAACCTGCTTCACGGTCCATGTCGTGGACGAGTTCTAACAATGTTAATTCATTTGAATAGGATATGCATAAATATAGAACTATTAATTTGTCTTTTATATACGTTTATACTAAAAAACATCATCATCATCACATATTATTATTGTAGGCCAACTCCCTCCCTTTCTTTATACCTCTTAGTTGCCACTGGGTTATCGCTTTGCGAAAATTACTCACTCACGTTTTAAAAAATTATCAGCCTCGCCTGGGTTCGTATAATTATGAAACAATGAGCAGGTAGAAGGTATTGGTTTTTCCCAAATCAGGTATAATCGTATGTTACTAGGACGTTAAGAACGTTACTTGGAAATTCCTGGGAAAGGTATCGGTCAATCAGATGTGCACGGATTATCGTTTTGTGATAACTGTATACCTGTATTTAGTAGTTTTAAATGCAAGAACACCTGGCGGGGTTGCCACAGTTTCATCTGAAATAGATTTAAAAAGTATTTATGGAATCCTCGAAACACCATAGAACGATACAAAACAACCCTCGTCACCGTAAAAAAATTAAGAAGGGTACATACGAGAAAATCGATTGTTGAACCTACGGCCGCTATTCTGACGTAGATCAGCTGTTCTAATACGATTCCAAACAAGATTTACGTCAAAAAACATCGCGCAGATAAATACACCGAAGAAAATTCAGTTATTATTCCTCTGTTAAACGATGATTTTATTATTAGTGGTTTTAACGATATTAGTGCGTTGTAATGCCGTTGAATATAAACCCATATGGAAAAGCTTAGATTCTAGACCGTTACCGTCATGGTATGATGAATCTAAAGTTGGAATTTTCATACATTGGGGTGTTTTTTCTGTCCCTAGTTTTAGATCAGAATGGTTTTGGGCTGATTGGAAGCGTATGTATAATATTTATAATTTTAATAGTCGTAAATTGAAATTTCTGGTCTAATTCTGTTCGATTTTATAATAATTACTAAAAAATTATAATTTTTTTATTATTACAAGTTGCATTTTATTCTAAATTCTAAAAATCTCGTTCATTTTATCTCAAATAATCAATAAATACTTCTTGGGGTCAAAATTCAATATGTTTGTTTAGTATTTGATTATTTACAAGTTGATAACATCCATTAAATCAAGTGCCAAGAAAGTATTTCTATTTTATGTTTGTACAGAGACGGATTAAGCTTCATAGTAGAGTTTTTAAAAAATTATAAATCTGAAATTGTTAAATGTTGAAAATAATACAAGGGGACTACCGAAAGTTGTTAAATGCACTATTAGTTAAATAAAATGTTTATGAAATATACGACTGATTATATATATACACTACGGGTCAAAAGTTTCCATTCATAAAAGTTCAAAAGAGAAGGTCCAAAAATAATAGTGTGCCTTATTCGTTGTTCTTATGTATCTGTGGATTTGTTTATTAGCAATTAACTGTGAATTATTTCTTTGGTATTTATGTCCCAGTTAGCTCTGCGAGACGCTAAGATTCATAATTTTGGAACCAAGACATCTTTTTATGAAGTTTGTATACGAATTGTTTTCGTTCTCGTAAATTCAGACTTGAAAGTTTTAAAATGGGTAAAACTGGTTGAAATTCCTGCTTTAACCACAAATCTTCATAATCTAGGTAAAAGTAACCGTACCATTGCCGCTGAATTAAAAGTATCCCGACGTACCGTGGACTACAACGTGAAAAAATATGCATCCACCAGGAGTTTTGATAATAGAAAACCTTTAGGACATCCTCGAACAACCTCTGCGCTGAAGATAAATGTATTGTATTAATCAGTAAACGAGTCCAGAGATAGCAGCTCATATCAATGAACTCTGAGCACTTCTACAGTGAAAAGGAGTTTGAGAAAAGCCTCAAAATAAAATTAAGAGATTGCAGTAAGCTAATAACATAAAAATTGAACGCATGAAGACTGGAAGATAGTTTTAAGGATTGATGATTTAATAGTGGTTGTGCGCAGACCAAAGTAAGAACGGATGTTAGATCCATGTCAATGTTGACTGTAAAACACGGCGGATTCTCGGTGATGGTTTGGGGATGCTTTGGAGGAATAGTAGCTGAAAGAATTGGAAAGGAAAAATGTACTGAAAGGAATGATTTAGTCGCCTGTCCTCAACCCGATGGGACAAATTGAACAGGAAAGTCAGAAAGCAGTGTCCTACTTTCACTTCTCATCTTTGGAATATCCTGAAAACCGAATGGAACCAAATAGCCAAAATAGTGCACCGGGATAATAAAATAGAGTCCAGCGCCTTGCGTACGACCCTAACTAGGCCTCTTGAAGTCCACCCTTGGGTCTAGCGATACAATTCGAAGCCATGAGGACAGCCTACAGACTGAACATCCACAAAGAACTGAAGGGTAGATCAACTCGCCATACAAGAATCTGGACGCAGGGAAATGTCCAATCATTTCGATGGACAGCGATCAAATGACGCCTACGACGGTGGATAATAAGGGTTTGGAGGCACACATCACTTAGCGGGAGCAGTGGAATGGTGACTTTATGATCGCTATTTTGAATAATGAAGTCGACCCGGTACACAGATGGCTCCAGGAGAGATTTTTTGGCCGAACAAGACCTCTACGCACGCGCTAAACACAATCGACGCCACAGAAACACTGTAATCTCAATCTGATTTAACAGTAGAGCTGCCATACTAGCTATAACGGCTTATAAGGTGTGCTCTAGGATAGTGCTGGAATGTGAGAGAGTTCTACAGAATCTGGTGAGTGATGGCTGCAAAATCCAGCTAGTTTGGGTGCCCGGTCATTTGGGCAACAAAGGCACTGACGAAGTGGACTTACTCGCTAGACTGGGATCATCGAACCCATTCTTGGTGTGGCCAAAAGCGTTCCCAACGCGTCTCTGAACGGTCTACTCGCAAGACGGGCTCGACAGAGATGGATAGAGACATTAGGGTATGAGACAAGCAAAGGGATGGACCCCGTGCGTCTTACACCAAACAACAACCGGATTTCTAACCGATCCGGAGTGCCGTTGGTGCATGGAGGAGGACGAAACTGCAGATCACGATATCTGTGAGTGCCCTGCACACACGAGCGCGGTCTAAACACCTGGGCAGACCTCGAAACTTGTCTAATGTCATGAAACGGTTCAAAACAATACGCCTGATTGGATTCTCAAAGGATATCGGCCTCTGGTAACGTCAAGTGTACACGACGGGCCTATCTGAAGGCCTATGTGCTCAACGGCTCACAACTACGATTTATGAAGAGAATTGAAATTCATTCTAATGCTCAAGTCTTATTTATATATTATTTTTTTGTATCAGGAAAAGATGACGATGTTGTTGAGTATATGAAAAAGAATTATGCACCAAATTGGAACTATCAAAATTTTGCAAAAGACTTTACTGCTGAATTCTACAACCCAGACGAATGGGCCGAAATTTTCGCCAATTCTGGTGCCAAGTAAGCCCACAACATGAAAAATCTTCATTGCTAACATTTTATTGATATATTTGGATTACAGGTACGTCGTTTTAACTAGCAAACATCATGAAGGATATACATTATGGCCTTCTAAATACTCATTTAGTTGGAATGCCAAAGACGTCGGACCAGGAAGAGATGTTCTTGGTAAATTTAACACAATATTTCTAGCAATAACTTCATTACATATAAATATGTTTAGGCGAACTGGCGACTGCAGTAAGAGACAAAAACCTCAAATTCGGTGTCTATCATTCATATTACGAATGGTTCAATGAACTCTATCTCGCAGATAAGGCTACCAATTACACCCAAACGGATTTTGTGGATAAAAAAGTGAGAATTTCGATTTTTCATTTCTCAAAATTTATGATTGTAAATGTAAACCCTGTATTTATCCCATACAGCACCGATTTTAGGGGTAAAAACTACCCTGGAGGGACAACTGCTAGAGATAGAATCAGGTAACAAGTGCTGCAGCCTAGCGGGCGATGCGCAGACTATTGACTCTGGCGCCATTAGTCGTAGCTGGAGTCGTTGTGGAATAGTGTCGTTTAATGTATTTTTTTTTCAACTTTTGATCTAATTTTTGATTTCCAGACCACCAGGGGGCGGTATTACACCGAATTATTATGCCATAGCCCTTTTGTGATTTTTATGTTGGTGCAGGTGAAAAAAAAGGACCACGGAGAAGGGTAGCTGGACCCAGGAAGCACTTCAGGGGGCTTTACAACGAATAGTCGAAGGGAAGTCGGTCAAAAACGTCTCCATATTGTATAAGATACCACGAACAATACTTCGTGATAGACTAAAAAGTCAACACATCAAATCCTCGGTGTTCAGCGAGGAAGAGGAAGCAGTACTTACAAAACACATTTTTGAACTTCTTCTTATGAAATGTCTATTACAGACTTGAGAAAAAGTTCATACAATGTGGCTGAGGAATTAAAAATAAACCAAAACTTTAAACGAGAGACTAAAATGGCAAGAGAAGCCATCAGCAACAAGTCTTAGGCAGGATTTAATGAAAATGAGGTCGATCTTTCTTCAAAAACCTTGTCTCAGTTATGAAAAAACATTTCATCGGTCCAGAAACTTGGTCCTGGAATAGAGGACGCAACATCACAGCTATTTGCGCCTTCAGTGCCATTGGGCAGTAGATATTCAGTTTTCCCAGACAAAGATTGACCCCCTCCTTGAAAGAGTAGGACATGCAACTTTTGAAAAAGTTTCCAGAGTTTCCCACGAAAAATGCATTGGTTTTTGGTTATTGTACGTAGGAACTTTCCATTTTGGAACTTGAAAATACCAATCAACTTTTCACAAGCAATAATACCGTTTGTATTGGGTCCAACAATATAATAAACACACGATTTTCCTATTTTTTTCATAAGCTATCATATTGCTCTCTACAGATTTTTCGATTAGATGCATATTTTTGCAGTTATTCGCGAAAAACCGTCCGAAAACGTGTTTTTTGCATGGAAATCTACAATTTCAATCACGAATAATTCGAAAAATATTGACTTTCAGAAAAAACTTTATGAAACAAAAGTTGCTTAGAATGAGTCAAATAATCGATTTACGTACTTATTTTTAACGAAAAATGTTTCACCGTTACAGCATGCCTCATGGCACAGTGTAGATTTTGGAATAGAGGGTAAGGTAGATATTAATAGTCAGGTCAAATTTCACCAAAAAATAAGAATAACGCTACATCAATTCCCATCGAGCTGAAAATCAGTAAAATTGTTTAAAATACAATTGAATATAGAATTTGAATGTTCCCCATGATTTCCGTGTATGGAAAAAATTTCATTGGAGGTTAAAAAATGAGTTTCTCGCAATTTTTAGCAAAATGGTGAGTTTTAACATGAAAATATTTGAAACAAAAATTGTATATCATAAAATTATCTACAAAATACGTTTCAATACTTTTTTCACTATGAGCCACCGTTTCTGAGATATAACGATTCAAAAAGCTGTAAAAGTTATAAAATAAAACTTTCACAACGTTTTGAATCATTATATCTCAGAAACGGTGGCTCGTAGGAAAAAAAGTATTGAAACGTATTTTGTAGATAATTTTATAATCTATAATTTTTGTCCGAGGTAGTTTTATGATAAAACTCGCCATTTTGCTAAAAATTGCGAGAAACTCATTTTTTAACCTCCAATGAAATTTTTTCCATACACGGAAATCATGGGGAACATTCAAATTCTATGTTCAATTGTATTTTAAATAATTTGACTGATTTTCAGCTAGATGGGAATTTATGTAACTTCGAATGTCTAAATTGACCGGATTAAAATCTAATTTTTTATGATAATCGGTGCTGTATGGGGTAAATACACGAGAAAAGGTTCATTGATAGGACAATGACTATTTATTTGAAGGTTAACCCGGAATTGATTGAGCTTGTTAACGCTTACAACCCCTCAATAGTTTGGTCTGATGGAGATTGGGAAGCTCCTGATACATATTGGAAGTCGAAAGAATTTTTAGCTTGGTTATATAACGAGAGTCCCGTTAAAGACGAAGTCGTTGTTAATGACAGATGGGGAACAGATATACCTTGTAATCACGGAGGTTTCTTTTCCTGTCAAGATAGATATAACCCAGGTATTTTTTTATTATTTATTTATATACCTACGTATTTTTTTAAAATTTTCCATTTAGGTACACTGCAACAACATAAATGGGAAAACGCGATGACTTTAGACAAAACATCATGGGGATTCAGAAGAAACGCCAAATTGGACGATTACATGACTACATTAGAGCTTTTGACACAACTAACCAGCACTGTTAGTTGTGGCGGTACGTCTTTTATTCAATATCAATTTTCCTAATATACAATCACGAGTATTTTTTATATATAGGAAATATTCTTATTAACATTGGTCCAACTAAAGACGGTATTATCGCCCCGATTTTCCAACAGCGTCTCCGAGACTTAGGTACCTGGTTATCCATCAACGGCGAAGCTATTTATAGTACCAAACCATGGACGACACAGAATGATACGTTAAACGGTAACGTTTGGTACACAAGCAAGGGTTCTGCTGTATATGCTATCAGTTTGGGATGGCCCGAACACAATATTTTAAACCTCGGAGCTGCTATTGATATTTTCAAGGATCCTGCAACTTCTGTATATTTACTTGGTAATGGAAACGAGGCATTAAAGGTAATTATTGATGATAATTATTGAGCAAACGTTACTGTTTACATTAGAGAACATATTCATGTACTGAAGTGGCATAATTGTACATAAAATGATCCATACAAGTTATAGATTTTTCCTCGTACTTACAAGCCAAAATATATCATCAAAAAAAGCGTTCGATCGTTTTAAAACATGTACCAATGACGTTACAAACGAAATTATCATTCAAATACTGTTTTCTCAACAGAACAAAACTAAAACAGTCTATAACATTGAAAATATTTGCATGTAATTAAAAACGAAAACATTTTTATCAACTTGAACTAAAATATTACAGTGAAACTTCACATCATCCATAAGTTTCTATGTATTAAAACTGATTTCAAATTATAACTTGAAGTAGACTTTTGTAAACATGTGTAGAGAGTTAACTACATGACTTACCCTGTATATAAGTATTCACAGATACATATAAATAATAAAGTCCGACTTGCTATTTTGATAAATACCTGATTGATAAAACAAATTTTAATCATCTTAACCGAATGAGAACATTTCAAAACGCTATAGTATAATATAAAATTCTCTAGACGTAAATTTGTACTCTGTATGAGTCAAAGAGGCGAACTAATCAGTTGCGGTAACTTAACAAAATCAAAATTTCTAAAATGAATTTATGGTTACAAAGTATTATTTGTATGGTGTAAAAGATAGTGAGGTTACCGCGCACGACCAATGAGAAAAACTTTCAACACACCGCCATATTGAAATATTAGCCAATCATGGAAACTCGCGCGAACTTAAATGTTGAACGTATAACGAAAGCAAGTTGAAAATAAGTTTGGATATTTTATATAATATTGAAAATTCCGTTTTCACTTCTTATTATTTCAATGAAATGTCAACTTGACAATCAGTACGTTCCATTTAATGCACAAACCAATTATGATAACTTTTGTATAATTCAATTTAAAACTCCTAGTGTTCGTCAGCGATCGCTCGACGTCAGCGATGATGTCGCTGTAAAACCCATGAATTATTGGTAGTCGAAGTGGACTTTTATGGAAACGTATCTGTAATACAACAGAAATCCATTCAGTTGTGTCAAAAATAAATTTAAGAGAAGCAATATCAACTGTGCGCTGTCACCAAGTCGCCATATTGTGATCCAACAAGATGTGCGTTCCACTTACAATTCCCGTAGATTTTTCAATATGTCACATTAGTGAAATAGGAACGTTCTTTTGGTTGTATTGATAATAACCTTAGTCAACTCATAATTTTATACCGAAAGTTTGAAAAACGTAGCAACAATGTAAAATATTTCTCATATTACAAACTTTTGATAACAAAAAAGACCAATTTGATTAGAACTATGCGAATTTTCTCGCTTGAACGTTTATGTTATAAATATCTTAGTTACCTCGTATTGTAAGTTACTTTTTTTTATATTTTGCAGTGGACTTTAAACAACGATTCAGTAAATATCAACTTTCCCGATAAATCAACAGTGAAAAGCGAATGGGCTTACGTATTAAAAATTATACCATCAAGTAAAGTCAACTTTATCTGAAATAAAATTAAAAAATACAAATTTTAGAGCATATGAATCGTTTTTTATTTATCTCCAATTAAAACATGTCTTTAAATCCTTCAACATTTACATCTTTTATTCCTTTCATCGCCCTCATTGTCATTCGGATTTAATAGATCATCCCTATCAGTACAAATTGTCCTAAATGTATCTTGTCCGTTGGCTTCGGGCGGTTCTTCCAAAATACTTTTAGCCAATTGGTCGAATACATTCGACGACACACCCTTCCTTTCCGGATCCTCAAAGTTAAATGTCCTTCCTTGTACAGGACCGTCATCGATTCGGGTATACGTTCGAGAATTTACGTTTATTATTTTCATGTTCGGGTTAAGTTGATTGTCACTTGGATGTTCTTCTTCTTCGTTAATAGAATCCAGATAAACCGGACAGATAATTTCTTCTTTACCTGTAGCTGGGTTAAAAGTTCTTCCTTCCTGCATGCTTGTAGCTCCCGCAGGAGATCGATTATTGGCACTTGAACTAGAAGCTCGTCTTTGTGGCGGCGCAAGCGTGGAATTGAAACCGCCTCCTTGTGGCGGTGCAAACGTTGAATTGAAACCGCCTCCTTGAGGCGGTGCAAACGTTGAATTGAAGCCACCTCCTTGTGGCGGTGCAAACGTTGAATTAGCACCCCGTGTTTGTGGCGGTGCAAACGTTGAATTGAAGCCCCCTCCTTGTGGCGGTGCAAACGTTGAATTAGCACCTCGTGTTTGTGGAGGTGCAAACGATGAGTTTAGTCCTTTCACGAAATCATTGTAATCATTTTGATATTGCGAATCTTGTATTCGACTGAAACTTGGTGCTCTGTTGCTAGTTGTCGGTTGAAAACTATCATATTGTCCTTGGGTATCCTTACAAGGTGATTGAGGACTACATTGACAATCGAGCTCTTCAGTTTCGGCGTATTCAATATCGGGAACCTTACAAGGCGATTGAGGACTGCACAGGCAATTTAATTCGTCGTCTTCAGGGTAAGTCTCTTCTGGTTCACTATTACATGTACATAACTTCCCATTTTGAGGTTGTTGATTCATTGTTGTCGGATATCCGCTTTCCAATCCTCTCATGAACGATGAATAGTTATCAAAATCATTCGAAGGACCAACTGGGTATTGATACGTATCCTGCGGGTTTGAATAAGTCTGACAAGGTGCGGAATCGCTACATTGACAATTAGTAGCATCATCGTCGACGTCATTAAGTTGAGCGGGTGTCCCATTATAAAAATCATTTACATTCGACGATGCGGGATTATACTGACTTTGTGAGGTTTCATATTTACAATTGGAGTAATCGTCACAGAAACACGACGAATCATCATTCTCGGTGTAGGGTACGTCGTCGTTAACTTCGGGTACATCGTTGTCAACGTTGCATTCACACTCCAAAGCATCATCCTCAGCTTCGGGAATTTTATCGGTACAATAAGCAACTATGTTAGATGTGTTCGGTGGTGGGGATTGTACTGCGGGACTTTTATTGGCATTACAATCACAAGGCGAATTGTTTGTTTGATTCATATTTGGTCTTGGAGCAGTCTGATTACGATATGTCTCATCTTGTTGATACCTTCTTTGAGATTGATACATTTGAGTTTGATTGGAGTATTGTTGGGGTATTGGAGTTTGTTGTGGATTAAATTCTTGCGTATCTGATGGTTTATATCTAGGAGATTGCTTATTAACAACTATAAGTGGAGTAGTGTTTTCGGGTGCTGTCACTGGAACTTTGATGACTGTAGTTTTATCAGGGCTAATGGTCCCTTTGGGAATAACGATACTTCTATGCATTTTTTAATTTGGTTTTCAATATGAAAATTTACGATTGATTTGGACGAAATGAATTAATGACTGTTGTGATTTATAGTGACAGTTTTTCTATAACCTGAGTAAGTCATTTAACTATATTTTATACATGATATCGTAGCCAATGAGAAAAATCTGGCAACGACGTTGTGAGATATCCATAAGTACCTAACTTCATGATGTAAATAAAAGTCGATTTATTTTATTAATTTTACTTCATTGTTTGTTTTATACTCACTTACAGTACTATAAAATAATATCAATCTACTCACAATATTGTAAATATCATTATTCATATTATAATGAGAAAGTATTATTAGTCGTTCTCTTCAATAACTGACGACGTTGCCTTATACTTTGTAAGAAAATTATGGCGGACATCAACTTAACCGTGAATATATCACGGCTGACTTTTCAAAAATGGATCGCAAATATTCCTTTGAAAAAAGACAAATTTTAATTACGTTAAGAAATTTGCAAATATATGGTTTTAAATGAATGATTTTTGATTATAAAAGTTGAGCTCAACATATTTTCCAGTAACACCATTTATCATAGAAATAATCCTCATTACAATGACATTTCTAAGTTAAATTGATACTTTTAATTTTATAGTTCTATTTTTTTTTCTTGTGATCAAATAAAACTTAAATAAGAATAAGAATACCTCAATACAGATTATATATTTTTAGAAAATAATATGATTTATATCTAAAAGAGAACATGTTCTAATATATAATTCTATGATACTCTCTTGGTTTTTATAAATTGTGTGATGTTTTTATGTTGGCAATACTTCTCGCATAAAACAAAATGATGCATATTTCAAAAACAGCTGTTTTTCTGAGACCTCAACATTTTGTGTTAATTTTGAAATACAATAGATGCACTCGAAGTTCTAGAAAAATGACTAACTGGGAATCAGAGAAACGTAAATATTTAACTATGAATTTAGAAGATAGAAGAAAGTTATATAAAACATACGTAAAAATAGAAGATATTCCAACTTGGAAGCAATACGCCGGCGGAAAAAAACTTTTACCAAAAATAGATGTACTACAAGGTTGTGAGATTGACAAATCGAAAAATGATCTATTAATTAATAAAATTTCGTATTACTGCGGTGATATCACACATCTGGAGGTAAGTAATAATAATTGAATAATGTATTGATAACATAAATAATTTCAGATTGACGCTATTGTAAATGCAGCGAATTCCACACTTTTGGGTGGTGGAGGAGTAGATGGAGCTATCCATGCAGCTGCTGGACCGTCTTTAAAACAAGAGTGTATGACTCTTGGAGGTTGTCCTACAGGAGAAGCAAAAATTACAGGGGGTTATAAGTTACCAGCAAAATGTAAGTATTTGAGATTCCAATTGTTTATCCTAGAAAATTAGTATAGAACAAAAATATTTAGTTGTTAATTGAGCTTTTTTCTGTTAAAAATTGCGGTTTATGTTCAAGATGTGATACATACAGTAGGACCTCGGGGAGAAAAAACTGGAGATCTGAGAAATTGTTATAATAACAGCTTAAAGCTAATGACAGAATACAAATTAAAAACCTTAGCTTTTCCTTGTATATCGACAGGAATATATGGTTATCCGAATTTACCTGCTGCTCATGTAGCTGCCTACACAATTCGGAAATATTTAGAAGCAAACGAAAACGATGTTGAACGCATTATATTTTGCTTGTTCATGGATGAAGATAAGAAAATATACGAGGGTTTATTACAATCATATTTTCCATTGAACTAGGTATGTTTGTTAATAGTTTTTCCTTAAATTTAATATATTTTACAATAATTATGTCTTTTTAATTACAAAATTTTCAGGATTTTTACATTTTTTATTACTTAGATATGAAATGAATTTTTATTATCAAATTTTTATTAGCTATAAAATTTTTTTGGATATTTTGCTACGATAAATAGTAACCATGTATATGATAAGTGCAGAATTGTAAATCTGATAAAAAATTATTTTTTTTAGGAATTATGTCAAATATATTGTCGACAAAAGTTTTTCAATTTTACCATAAAATACATCTTCTAAATGTAATTTGGCCAAAATATGACATTTTTGTTGCTTTGCTTGTTTTTAAAAATGGTTAATTTTGTAAAATAATCAATTTCCTTTGTTAAATTTGTCAAAAATTATTTTCCTAAGTAGTTATGCCAAAGAAATTACTTTTCAGACAAAAATTTCTCAAAAAAAATGGGTAATTTTGCAAATTTCGTTGTTTAATTTAAAGTAATTATGTGAAAAATGACTTTTTTAAATGTATTGTAGACGAAAATGTCTCAGTTTCGTCATAAACTAGCTCTTCCAAATGTAGTTTGGTCAAAATATGACATTTTCTAGTCAGATTTGCCAAAAAATAATTTTTGTTGATTTAATTAATTTGAAAAATGGTTAATTTTATGAAATAATCAACCTTCTTGGTTAAATTTGCTCAAAAAATAATTTCTCCTAGTAAAGTCAAAAAATTACTTTTGTAAATATATTGTAGACAAACATTTTTTTGTGTGATTCTGATTGATTTTTCAAAAAAATATTACTACCAATGTTATTAGTTTAAGATTAATATTTTTTGTTTCAGAATTATGAGATACAATTTTAAACTTACCTAAAAAAATCAAGAGCCATAACTTCAATCCTGGATGTAAATTAAAAATAAAGAATAATAAAAACAACTGTTTCAAATACTTAAAATCGTTTATTTGACATGATGTACATAATACCCCGAATCTCTTCTATGACCTATATTAAAGCCCTAAAAAGACAAAATTTCAAAACACAGATCCGCAGACTCGAAAATAAATATTCTTGATAAAGGAATAATAAATTAGTTTATGGATTTGAGCTATCTTCGTGTTTTCTTAAATTACATAATTATTTTTATTATGAGGGAAAACCCGCTGGAGGTTGGCCGGGAACTGAGTATTGAGGCCTGTAGTTTGAGAAATTTCCACTTGAGGCTGTGAAACCTGGTAAGGAACCAGCGGAGAAACCCGGCGGGAACTGACTCATCACTTGAGCTAAAAAAAAAACAAAAATTCGGGTTCATTCGCCAAAAGTTATCAAGGAAATTACAAAAGCAATTGATGATTAAGGAAATGATATGGGAACAACACTAATCACAAAAAGCTAACTTTCATTTTCTTTTCTATTCTTGGAAAACAAATTGAAGAAAAATCTTCACCATCCCCAACATTCTTTTTAGATATAAAAGGCTTTTTACATAAAGATTTATCAAATAAGATGAATTAGCCAAAAAGTAAATAAAAAATAACGTACACTTACTTGTCGATTGACTACTCGTGGAGGAAGTGGCAGCCAATCGAGATAAAATACTCCTTTCTGACATCTGCAACCGTTGCGCGACCGGTGGTATCCTGGCTAACGTTGCGGGCAATCTAGACACGTCCGATTTCATATCGGACAACAACTCCTCGAGCTGATTCAGCACCTAGAACCACAACGAATTAGTACATAAAGAAAATATGTTACTTACTTTACTTACCTTGTGTAGTACTGCATTAGCAGGTTTGTTACCGGCCAAAGATTCCTTGCTAAGATGTTGGTGGGATTCGGCAAGACATTCTACTTCAGCAAAACGAGCGTTTAGAGACATCGCTGGATGGTTGGGATCTTGTGTGAGATTAAGATAAGCGGCGCGACGAAGTTGTTCTTCGATTACCAACGCTTGTTCCAGTAACTAAAATAATAGATTAAAATAAATAAACCGCATAAAAGGTTCCCAAATTATTCAATACCTTAAATCTCCTGGCTAAGAACTTATTTTTGATTTCCAAAAAGTTACCCTTTCCCACGTCCATTTTAAAAGGTTCGTTTATAATTGCGAATCTAGCATCGGCTTGTATATCCTGCCATCTACCGTAACCGTGCGATACAATGCCGGCTAATAACCAAAAATCATGACGACGATGCCATATTTCGTATTCTCTACCTGGAGAGGCGGCTTTTTCCTCGTTGAGCCATAGGGTGTGAAGTTCTGTGAAACCACCGTCGGCGATATTGAACATGAAACGTTTTTTAGCCTCCAAATCGATTTCTTTCTTATCCTTCTGTAAAAAAATTTAATCAATATCTTTATTTTTAGTTTATATAGAAAATTACTTTATCTTTTTCGTCCGGTTCAATCACCATAATATCATCATCTTCTTTTTTCTCAATTTTAATTTTGTCATCTTTCTTATCATTTTCATCATCTTTTTTAATTTCCTCTTTAGGTTCATCTTTAACTTCCTCTATTTCTTCTTTCTTTATTTCAGATTCTTTATCCTCTTTCTTTTCTTCACTAGTCACAGACGATGTGTCAACTTCGGACTTTATTTCAGATTTATCTGCCTCGGAAGTTACTTCTGTCGTTTCAGTCTTTGGCGAAACTTCTTTTACTTCTTCGTTTTCTTGTTTTACTTTTTCGGAAGCGGGTGGATCAGTCTAAAATCAATAATTTAGTAAATAAAATGTTGAAATACATAAAATTATACATACCTGTTTTTCTTCAACTTCTGTATCTACTTTAACGTCTTTATCTTTAACTTCATCACTTTGTACCGAATCTTTATCTTTTTCTTTATCTTCAACTTGCGTTGGAGCTGGACTAGGTGCTGCGCTAGTAGCTGGAGTTGCGCTAGTGCTAGTTGTCGTGCTTTTGGGCGTTTCCGTTTCAGTTGAAGAAGTACTAGTTTTGTTTTGATCCATTATGGTTTTTTTAATGACTTCTGGCATGCTGTACTCGCCGTTGATGTGTTCGAACTCTTGAACTTTTTTCCTGATCAGAGACATAACTCCTATCCTTTAAAAGAAGTAATTACATTTTATTTTCACCTTGAGAAAAGTTATCGTAAATATTTACCTTGTAAGAACATGTTGTCTACTAAGTCCTTCTCTAGGTACACCATCGGCAAAATTATCGGCATTATCAGCACCGGGTTCGCATAAATGCCTCATAAATAGAGAAACGTAAGCTTTGAAAATCTTTTCGGATTTTCCTCTGAGATCACGTACTAACCATTGGGAATTAAAAGCGTCTTGCGGTGGCATTCCGTATCGCATGATTGCGTTTAGGAAAGCTTTACGTTGTCTAGCGTTAAAACCGAGTACTTCAATATTACCACCGACTCTAGCAAGAAGTGGTGGTAGCGGTCGATCTTTTTCGTCCTTCCTTTCAATTTTCCTGCGGCTTCTCCTAAAGATTGATCATTGAAAATAACAATACATTTATTAAGGAGACTTTTACACATACCTGCTCAGATCAGCATCATTCTTCTCATCAAAATCGTCGTCCTCTTTGTCCTCGTCAGATCCGGCGGAAAAATCGGAATGATAATCAGACAGATTCTCTTGCCATGTCGTATCTTCCCTTGTATCAGTTGTCATTCCTCCATCGTTATAATTAACCTAAGAAAAAATAAAAAAGAGGATTTTATATCTATTTATTTAAAAAAGAAGAGAGTGCACTGAAATATAGAAAAATGTACTGGCTATTTGGAAGAAACTCCCTCTCTACATAATAAGCTTGACTTATGGTATTAAACTATGGGAATTCACCAAAGCAAGCAACTTAACAATTATCCAAAGATTCCAAAATAAAGCACTAAGGAACATAGTAGATGCCAATTGGTACATTCGTAATAGCGACCAGGAAATGGTCACAGTTGACCAGATCATCAAGAAATGATCAAGAGTCTTGAAGACTCCATCATATCAATGTCCAGATTATCCAGTTTTTTGATAATACTGAGTTAAAAAGAAAATTTGAAAAGACCAAGCCTTTTGAGTTAGTTTAGTGTTTGATTTACTTATTGTAATATACTAAATACTTTCAACCAGAGGTTGTACTGCAGAAAGGTTGGTAGGATGTTAGATGATAGAACGACCATACAGCTGGTTATAAATGTCGTGTTTGATATTCCATCTTGGTAGCCTAGAAAAAATGGAGGAAAGACTTATTAATTCAGTTTTTAAAAGGAACTAACAGATTAATTAAGGACGTATACTCTCACGAATTCTCTACCCTGTTGACCATTGTTTTTTTTATTACACTATTTGCCCCTATAAATCTCAAAGATGATCTCAGCAATATTCCTGAAGATATTAGTTACTGCGTCCAGGATGCATTTACTCTCCACCATTCGACCTCCAAGCAACCTTTTAGCATCCTGTGGTACTGTCTTACCTTTATGAATGTTTAACAACAAAACATTTTTTCTTTTTACCTGTTTCCTAACTCTCTTTCCTTTGCCCAAAGTTCTGGCAATATCTTCTTGTTGTTGTTCATAATGATGTCTTAATAATTTGATCCAGTATGCAGGATCGGTGTTTTCAGCTTCTTGTTTGATAATTTCTGTATCAACTTCTTCTTCCGTTTCACCTTCTTTCGTTACATAACTGGCGACTTTGAAAGAACTCAAATATTCGTTGGCCCAACTTTCTTTTTGTTCAATACCTTCTTTGGAACGATCTAGAAGCTCCCCTACAGCTTTATCATCGTAATGTATAGCTTCGTCTTCTTTACCTAAAAGAAATTAATCATAAAATTTTTATATTATGAAAATTTGTAGAAATTATTCACTTACCTTCACTTTCCTTGAACAATTCTTCAGTACCGAACCTTAAAATATCATCCAATTCCTGTTTGGTGAAGTTGGCGCCTTTTCCACCCATACCGGGTCTAACTACTAAATGTGTCAACATCATTTTCCTTTTTGCGACTTGCGTAACTCGTTCTTCGACACTGTTTCTAGTTACAAATCGATATATCATGACTTTATTAGCCTGACCAATACGGTGAGCTCGAGAAAAGGCCTTAGAAAAAAAAAAAAGGAAAAGTTAATAATGTATTTATAAGAGTAGATTTTTTTCTTTTTTACCTGTATATCATTGTGAGGATTCCAATCGGAATCGTATATGATGACGGTATCAGCTGTTGCTAGATTGATACCTAAACCACCTGCTTTGGTGGATAACAAGAAAACGAATTGGGGAGCACCAGGTGCGTTGAACCTATCAATGGCTTCCTGTCGAAGATTTCCAGTGATAGCTCCATCGATACGTTCATATTTATACCTTAAGAATAATAAAAAATTGAAAGAACAAATAAGTGAATTGATTTAGTAAAACTTACCCTTCCCCTTCCAAAAAATCTTCCAATATATCCAACATTTTCGTCATCTGCGAGAATATAAGCACTCTGTGACCTTGTTCTCGAAGTTTTTTCAACATTTTTGATAAAAGTACTAATTTTCCTGAAGCTTTCGTTAAATGTCCAACATCCCAATTACCGTGAGGACCTAGAGGAGCTTCTTCGGCGGCGGCTGGGAACAGATACGGATGATTACAACATTTCTTCAAATCCATCATTATATTTAACAGAGACACCTGCTGACCACCACCTTTTGGATTTAAAGCTTCGAAATTCCTCGTTAGAATATATTTATAGTATTTCTTCTGCATTGGAGACAATTCCACTCTGACTATGAATTCCGATTTAGAAGGCATGCTCTTCATTACATCAGCCTTGAGACGTCGCAACATATGAGGTCCTAACATTTCGTGTAATTTCTTCACCTGATCTTCTTTGGATATATCTGCGAATTCCGCTTGGAAAGTTAGAAGATCGTTGAATTTTTGACCATTGAGGAAGTTAAGCAAGTGGAACAGTTCCTCGAGGTTGTTTTGAAGAGGTGTACCAGTAAGAAGAAGTTTATAGGCGATGTTATAGCTATTTAATATTTTGAAAAACTAAAAAAAAATAAATTAATGTACTAGTTAATTTTAAAATTAAAATCTTACTTTGGATTGATTGCTCTTAAGTCTATGAGCTTCATCAACTACTAAAACAGCCCATTCGATGGAACCTAAACATGCAGAGTCGATACAAATTAATTCATAGCTCGTAAGTAAAACATTAAATTTAATAGAACTGGCTCTAATTCTGGAAGCTCTTCCACCTCTCACTGCCCCTTCCTCAAAACTGATTTCGTTTTCTCGAATTACAGCTCTACAGTCCTTGTCACCTTAAAAAAAATGATACAGTTAAAATCTTGTGGTCACTAGTTAATAAACCGAATCAGAATTTTAGTGACACTTGGTTAAGTGAGAAATCAAGGACATGCAAAATGGTTTTGGCGACAGATAAACCATGAACAAAATAACTGCGCTCTTTGACGTTGTCTTCAGTTTGAAAGAGATGTTGTTATAAGACTCTGATGAGACGTAATAACGTCTAAACTAGTCAGTGGTTACAACCTTGCAATTGCGAACCATTGGGGATGTTGATATCCACAAAAATGTCGATGAATATCACGCTCTTCGGAAGAGATTTATTTCAATATTTGTAGATATTAGTCAGACAAGATGCTGTTTTTTCCTTTGAAGAACTGCATTTATATGACTGATAACTATCTGATTATCTGAGATTAATAGTAAACAATTCACACTTTATTCAATTATACAGATTATTTGATTACATAAATTCCTAAACTAACTTTCAATAAT
The DNA here is from genome assembly GCF_026250575.1 of Diorhabda carinulata. Lineage (NCBI taxonomy): Eukaryota > Metazoa > Arthropoda > Insecta > Coleoptera > Chrysomelidae > Diorhabda > Diorhabda carinulata. The sequence goes on from NC_079469.1 coordinate 3,862,765, forward strand.
ATTATGAAGGTAATTTTGATTTCTATAAACCTTGTCCTCGCGTCGGTTCAACTAGGTTCATATTGGCTTTTTATGACTTTCGGTGTTAATAACCACTACAACCTTTATTGTTGGTCTTCTAAAAATATCATTTAACTAGTTTGGGTCACGTTCTTCTTCATTATCTTCATCTTTAGCATTAGATTGATTTCATCTTCATAATATGGCGAGGTTAGGTATCTTCCAACACTTTCTGAAGTATTCTAGGATAAGTGATTTGTAAGATTGAAAAACACTCTGCAATTTGTTCTTTTCTTTCTTGCCATGTTTTCTGGCTTCTTCAGATTCTTTGTCGTACCAGTCTTTGTATTCTTGCACGTTTCCTTTGTTAATACTTGTTCTGCAGTTTTCAGTGCCTTTTCTTTAATCATTGGTCCGCTTACCAGAATGTTTTTGATACCAAGTTGCTTGACCTTGATCTTCAGAATATTGTCTTTATTCTGAATTATTTTACATGGCACATTCGTATGATAGTAAAGCAAAACCAAAATTAAAGGTCATTAAGGCTCAAAATTGTGTACAAAAACGAGTAAACAAACAAATCGATGATGATGAAATTCCAGATATCTTCGTCCCAGCAATCATATCGTTTTTATGGAAACAGATGGAATTCAGCCCCAAGAAGTTTCTCACTAATCCAGGTCTCACAAATTTCACTGAATCTACCTACCGACATATGTGATACAATAAAAATCCGGTGCCCAAGTTTCAAATTCTCTTTCCCAATTGATGATCGTGGATAGAGGTACACTAATTAAAAACGGACCTCTGCAATGACCTTCTTTATAAAGCGAATATAAAAACACTATTGTTTGGATTGTTTTTCCTAAACCCATCTCATCCGCTAGGATTGTATCAATGCCGTTCGCCCAGGAATACCGAAGCCAATTCAATCCTTCTAATTGGTATTCGTGGAGTACACCACTTTCGTCCAAATAAGAGGGTTGCTTATCCATTTTTTTCTTCAGATCGCTGCAAGGTTTTTCTGGCGGCGGAGTATACCTACGTCTGTAAAGAGAAAATAAAAGTTTAGTTAAAAAAAATAAAAGAATCTCAAGTAATGTTCACTGGTATGATAATAAAATTGCACCTAACCTAGCATTCATAAATTTCTAGTGATATTGTTTGGTAGGTGAATGTGGAAAAAATCTTGTGTTAGAATCGATTATAAATAGCACTTTGTTGATAAATCAATTTATAAGTAACACATTGGTGCATATAAACTTAAAAAACCCCATAGCAAACTAAAGGTTTGTTCCAGCAGTATGTTCTGATCATATTTTGAACCTTGGTGTACTAAGCATGACTATACTGTAATCTATTAAGAATATGTACCCTAAAAATTTTTCGGACATCACCTTTTGCACAAGTAGAAACAAGAGTTAATCTTTTCTAATTATTTCATAATATGGATCAACTATGTAGATATTGGGGTATCATATACACCCCGACCCAAAAGATCTATTATGTCTCCCTTTCTTGCTGCGATACTAGGGATCAAGTTCTTTTTGGTTTATTAATTCTGATGCGAGTTTCATCAAGAACAACAATAGCTCCAAGAAATAGCTCAAATTCTTGAGATATAACTTTTCCAACTATGAGAAATAAACTGCTGATTGTTACATTGAATATCATACCTCATGATGGGCAAACAAAAAAAATAATTCTTGCCCCGACAATTTGTTCAAACTGATTATTTTATGTCCAGGCAGGACCAAACCCTGAGCTTTCTTTATAAAAACAGTATCCTGGGTCGTTGCTGCCTTAAACTCAATCAGATTGCTTCCATCCCACTCCAGAATGTTTCCAAGATTGGTATTGACGGGAGTAATCTGTTGCTGCATACGAATTCGTCCTCGAAAGTTTGCAGTTTTGTTGAGTACATCGTTGATGTACAAGAGAAAAAGAGTAGGTGACAAGATGCATCCCAGAGGAATACCAGCATTGACCTTAAACCTTTAGTAGATGTATCCATCGATAGCGACCTGGATGGATCGGTCTTTGAGAAAACTACTAAGCTAACCTATAAGTAAGGACGACAAACTGTACGATCTTAATTTATTTAGAATGTTGTCAAATGTCAAATCATGTCAAATCCTATCAAAAGCCTTCAATATGCCCAATGCGATTGCTCATGTTGGTGACAAAGGCCAGAAGGTTCTTGGTTGAAGATTTGCTGGTTAACGACTTTCTGCCATTGGCTGGGACTAAAGCAATCAAATAGTAATTGTTGGGGGTCGTCTTCTTTCTTTTTTTTTTTTTGATAGCAAGATTTCAATCTGCGAGGAATAGAGAACTTTGAGTTTATGTTTTCTGTACTGTTTACCATTATATTTTGAGTGCATCCCTTTTGTTTTTAATCAGTTCTATAATAAATGGAATAAATCAGTCCACAATATTCATGGATATTCTTTCATATAACATTTCTTTAGATTCATCATTTATTTTCTTACGTCTAAGGAAAACTCAAATTATGATGATTGGAGCACTCATAAAAGTGATCAAGAAGTAATAAAGAGAATTAAAAATAATACTAACGGTCCGTTCCGATCTTCATCGTCCATTATTTCTTTAGTTTTCGATTTCTTTGATTTTCCTTTTTTACCAATTTTACTTCCGGCAGATCCAGTTAAACAGGCAGCTCTCAAATCGTGATAATATTCAATAGCGGGTTTGAGTCCAGGTATATCATCAGATTCCTCTTCCCAAGTCGCTTGATCGTAGGTTAATTCACGCCATTTTACTAAATACAAGGTCCTACCATCTCGCATCGTCCTATGATTAATTACACGATGAACTACAAGCCATTCAGGTTTAACTCCGTATTTGTAATATTTTTCTTCCAGTTCTTCGTCGTTATTTTTACCGCCCATTTTTAATAATCTGTAAAAAAATTAATATAAAATAATAAAATCTATATGCATATTATTAATTATACATACCTGGTACAACGACTGTCTGATTCATCTATTGGTTCTTCGATCTTCGGAGGTTCCTCCATATCCCATTTTCGGGAATAACTACGGAACATTAGAGGATGATACACGTCCAATTGGAGCTCGGTTATCCAACTACAATGCCAATAAGATTGCTGAAATTGAAAATTTGATTATATATTCATTATTAAAGTTGATTGGCTTAAAAATAATTGTAGAATATTCCTTTTTTTATACTATTTTGGGTGTGGAATAAATATTCTGGTTCGTTCTATATTAATTTCTTTCACCGTCTTTTGTCTTATTCTCTTCCTCCATAAAATTCACCTTTCTCTTTTATGTGATTCATACCGCTGTTTACTGCCTATTTCTTCAATTGTTGATTTTATCCATTTATTCTACTGTCTTTTGTCTCTTGTTCTCTTCTTTCCATCCAATTTTCTGTTGTTGGTACTGTGTATATACTTTCTTTTCCATATTTACATTTGGTTTATTCCTATATCATTTATTCATTCCTTAGTTAACATTTGTTAATTTATTGCTCTTCAATTTCCTGTCTTCTGTCAACATACCTCCAAGGTACTCATGCGTGGAAATATCTATGGTGTTCTATAGGCAATAATAAATTTTTACATTATATATTGAATTAACTGTATAATATCCCTGGATACCTATTGGTGATGATTGTTTTTACACATGGTTCATTCCTAAAATTCAATTTAATGCCGGAATACTCACCTCCTGCCATTTTACAAAGAATTCCCTGTGTCTTGTAGGTGAATCGTCATCTGAATTCTCCTTCTTCTTTGGAGGTTCGTCAACCCATTTCCAAGTTAATATTTTAGCCACTTTACCCACCAGAGGGGGACAACCACATCTAGGACATTTCCAATCCCCATCAGGAATGTCCGTAAGGGGTGGATTGAGACAATGTGTATGGTAAGCAGATGTACAAGAATCACAACATAATAGTTCTCCACCGTCTTTACAAACTCTGCAGAATTCTTGATGTTCGTCATCATCTTGTTCGGCAGGACCTATTTAAAAATAAATTAATCATATTGATATAATAAGATAAAATATGGATAAATACCTTCATTTTCACAATGAGGACAACTCCATTTTCCTTCGGGCGCTTCTTCTAATTCCGGTTCTAAGCATACCAGATGGTAGGCTCTAGGACAAGTATCACAAAGGATAATTTCTCCTCCTTGCTGACAAACCTCACAATAATCTTGGTGTTCATAGTTTTCATCTTCTGGTTTACCGCCCTTAACTTTCTTCTTCCTTTTTGTCTTGCAACCTAGTTCATATTAAATTACATTTCAAGATTAATTTTCATTAAAAACGTATTTACCAATTTTTGTTTTGGCTTTGCGTTTTGGTTGTGGCGCTTCTTCTACATTTGCTTCAGGTGGTTGGGCACTCTCATCACCATTGGTCGATTTATTTGATTTAGGTTCTTCGGCTTCTTGTAACATTTGTTCAAATTCTGCATCCGAATCACGGTCCGAACCCCCAGCACTGTTATCACCTTCCTCATCCTAAAATAGTTATGGAAAGAAAATTTCAAGTTTAGGAACTACACATATATATAATTACCGAACTGCCTCTTTTTCTCTTCCCTAGCTTGATCTTGAGAGTCGGGACTTTAGTAGCAGCTTTCTTTTTACTTGGTCTACCTCTAGAACTCCGTTTTTTCTTAGATTTCTCCTCATCTTCTTCGTCATCAAAGTCATCGTCATATGGTTCAGAATCAGCCTAAAATAAATCAGAAATTAATGTCAAGAATTGTGTTAAAACTATATGTAGTATATTCCACCTCTACTATCTTTTGTGCCGCCTCTTTAGATGCTCTAGATCGATTTACTTTGGGGTAAGTTTCTTCAGATGGTGTTGCAGCTGATGATTCGCTTTCGCTCTGTAAACTAGGGTTGGCATTTGAAAATTCACGCCATTTCGCCGCTACAAGCATCATAAGTTTAGACATTGGTACCTTAAATAAAACAAATAGTAGTTGATTGTTCCGATGTGTAGAATTTTTCACTACCAAGGAGTATTGAACATACCTTAGGGTTTTCCTTGGTAAGTAGAGGCCTAACATGTTGTTGGAATAGTTTGTACGTTGTTAAATTTTGCATATCAGCATCAGAATAGTCTAGTTCGACATCAGTTAGACCAAATGTGGAGCAAACTTGTTCTATTGTTGGCATTCCTGAAAGTATGGCAATTTAATAATATTTAGACAAAGTACTTCATCAAATGATACATTACCTCCTCCAGTACTGTGATCACCAGCTGGCGTTGGAGTAGAAGAAGTAGATGAATGTTTAGTAGAACCTTTTTTCCTTCCTCTTTTACTGGTACTTCCATAATCTGAGTCCCCGCCCGCAATTTCCTCTTCTGGAAAATCACTTTCCTAAAAAAACATTAAAATTGTGTCATATAGTAAATTTGCATTTTCAATACAATCTTACATCTCCACTATCATTTTTGCGTTTTTTCTTCTTTTTCTTGCCTTTCTTTTCTTCTCCTTTCGCTTTTCTTTTCTTCCCTTTCTTTTTCTTCCTACCGTCTTCAGGTTCATAATCATCATCTTCATCCTATTTTTATTAAATGGAATATTTTTTAAATTTTCACGCAATATAGAGAATTTCATTAAACAAATATTATTTACAAGTCTACCAATTTAAAAGTACGTTTCATGCAAAACTATTGCTAAAACATCAAAATCTCGTTCACATATACATTCAAGAGTTTATCAAAACTATGTTTACATATTAAAGAAATAATTATGATAAAAATTCAAGTTTTACCCCTCCTTTGGGCATAACATCTTCGGAATCAGGATCATTTTCTAATTGTTCGCCAGTGTCTTCGGGGGCATCTTCTTCCCCTAAATAATAAAAGAAATATTTCAAACGCAAATTCCGACCATGTGGACGTTGGTCAATGTCATAATGACTTCATTTTGGAGGGAAATTATGAAATCTCTAACCCCAAATAATAATAAAAATTTTGACTAAAATGATATAATTTGCAATCTGCCAATCTCTTTGTTTGATATCCTCCATTTTGTTAAGGGTCAGGATATGCCCGCGCGCTGTCACAAAAATAATGAAAACCTACCTCCCCCTGCCCCCGCGGGTATAATGGAAATGATTATAAGCAGTAATTATGATTTTTGTTACTGTATTTCAAGCAATGACTGAAAGACCAATAAATATCCAATGAATAATAATTTGAAAGGGTTATGTGAAATTCAGATTTGTTTACAAAACATTTTATTTTAAAGTTGAAGAAGATTTAAAGTCGGCTTACGTTTGCATCTAGCTTACTAGACAAAACAAACTTACCGGCGAAAGAATCATCGACTTCATCGTCCGATGCCATTCCTTATTGAATATTTGAACACAAGTTGTTGATGTTTAACAAATTTTATCAAATTTTTAACTAATCCACAGCACTAACCAAATATAATAATGCACGATGACCGACGATACCCACTCGACCGTGTTCTTTAGATCTTTTTCCTATCCCCACTTTGGCTAGACTAACACTAGAGTAAAAATGGATTGACATGCGCAAGCATTACTATCTTTGTTTTGTTCATTTATGTTCAGCTACTGCATCTTTGTTTACTTTTAAAACTCTAATATTTATGTTGGCATGTTGGATCGACTAGAACGCACCAACTTTTTAAGACGGTCCTTAATAGCTTGGCAATTACTAATTCTTTAAGAGAAAATGTTAAATAACAATAATTTGAAGAGTTTTTTTGTAAATACATGAATATTCTAAAAATGTGTAATATTTAGATGAGTTTCCAGTTAATTTTTTTTTTGGAAATAAGTGTAATGAAAGTGGAAACGGAAAAATAACATCTTGTATCAGAAAATGTATAATAATACGAAATATTGACGAGATAAATTGGTTAGGAAATATTGTATGGAAAAATATGTTATTTTAGATTTCGATAAAAAAATGGATTAACATATTAAAGTTTACACGTAAACAAAAATATAACTAAAATTTTTAGCAAATCGTGTTAACTAATATGATCAATATTGTGATTAGTTTTATCGGTATTGTATAATATGCATAAGTGAATAAAATTTGCGTTAGTGTCAATATAAAAGTTATGAAAAATATTTAATCTAGATCTATTTAATACTAAATTTTTGTTTACGGGATTTTTATTCTTAGTGTAAACCAAGTAAAAAGTTTTTGTTTTGTAAAGCCGGCTCTACCTATTTCTAATGATTATATTCCTATTTTTAACAAAAGTTCAAGGATAAGTTGCTCTCACATTTTATAGGATGGAATATTAAAACTTAATTCACAAAATTTAAATTTTATTAATGATTACTATAATCATTTTTACATATAAGTATTTAAGGTAACGTGAATTTGAAAAAAAAGCCTGTGATACGTAGAAAAAAACCTGTTCGTACGCGAAAAATCGTTAAGTTATAAAATGGTTATAATTAAATGTAATAAAATTGTAAAAACTTTTAATGGCGAGACTTTAAAAACACGAAGAGATAATAATATAAATGTAAAAAAATAATTATTTTATCCATGAGATGTGCAATTTAAAAGATTTTATTTCTATTCTAAAAAAATCAAAAATAATTTAAATTACAATACAAGGATCATGGCTCATGTGATCGTTTTGTGAAATCGATAAAATCTTCTTAATTATTTTAAACATTTACCAATTTTAGGTTATATTTTGATAGAGCAGTGAAATGTCAACTAATGTTGACTTATCACTCGAGTGTTCAACATAAAAATGTAAATTTTTTATGCATTCATTTATTATATTTAGAAAAATTGTTCCAAATTTAAAAAGAAAAATCATCCCCCAAATAAAATTCAAATCATATCCTCGCCGCACGTACTTAATTAATTCTACTCGATACAAAAGCATGGATAGTTCACAATTTGAGGTACTTCCACCGCCTATTAAAAGCGAGAGCGATAAAAAAGAGTATAGAGTAATAAAATTAAAAAATGAATTAGTAGCTTGTCTTATATCCGATAAAGCTGCAATTCCTAAAGAAGAAATAGAAGCAGGTGAGACCGACGAAGAATCGGAAACAAGTTTGTCGTACAGCTCAGATTCAGAATCAAGCGATTCTGATGCAAGTCGAGTTTCTTCAAATTTAGAAGAAAAGAAATCTAATATAATAGATCAGAAAATGGCAGCAGCAGCTTTGTGCATAGGAGTTGGTAGTTTCAGCGATCCAAAAGAAATCCCGGGTACGTAATTCATATTTTAATAAGATTTTCATTAATTATTTGCTAGTGAGGTTGAATTTTTAAATTTCATTCTTTGCTAATTTAAAATCTATGTATATGAAGTGAATAATATAAGTGGATGGTTAAGGGAAAATGTTTTAGCTCTTTTTTTGCTTCATTTAAATATTTCCAGGTATGGCTCATTTTTTAGAACATATGGTATTTATGGGTAGCGAAAAATTTCCCGCTGAAAATGATTTTGATTCATTTATTAAAAAAAGTGGTGGTAATGATAACGCTTCAACTGATACAGAAACAACTTGCTTCTATTTCGAGTGCCTTGAAAAACATTTACAAGTAGCTTTGGATAAGTTTTCTCAATTCTTTATTTCTCCTTTAATGAAAAAAAACGCAATGACTCGAGAAAGAGAATCGATAGAATCTGAATTTCAAATGGCACTACCCTCTGATTCTTCTAGAAAAGAACAACTTCTATGCCAATTAGCGAAGCCCGAAACTCCTGTAAATTCTTTTGGATGGGGAAATTTGAAAACTTTACGTGATGATATATCTGATGAAAAGTTGTACGAAGGGGTACATGCGTTTAGGAAAAGACATTATTCGGCTCACAGGATGACTTTGGCTATACAAGCTAGATTACCATTGGATACTCTTCAAAAATTTGTTGTGGAATCTTTTTCTCAAGTACCAAACAACAAACTAAGCAAAGATGATTTTAGTGCCTTTTCAGATGTATTTAACACGCCGGATTTTACTAGACTTTATTATATTAAACCAATCAAACAACTGATTAAATTAGATTTAAACTGGAGCTTACCATCCTTACAACATAAATATAAGAGTAAACCTTTGCATTATGTGTCGTTTTTAATAGGAGACGAAGGTAGAGGAAGTTTATTATCTTATTTAAAGAAACGGATGTGGGCTATTTCAATTCAAGCCGGTAAAAAAGTCCCTATGTCATTTTATTTATTTTTCAATTAGAAATTTTCAATTTTAGGTAACGAAGAAACTGGTAGTGATCATAATTCTATGTTTGCCTTATTCAATATTTCAGTAGGTCTTACTGAGGAAGGTCAGAAACACGTATTTGAAATAATTGAAGCTGTTTTCTCTTACATCAATTTACTTAAAAAAGTTGGACCACAAAGGAGAATATACGACGAAATTAAATTGATAATCGATACAAGCTTCAGATTCGCTACTGAATCATCACCTGTAGATAACGTGGAAAGTTTGTGCGAATCCATGCAGATCTACCCATCCGCAGATTACATAACAGGATCTGAGATATTTTACGAATTCGATCCTAAGGCTATAACGACTGTGATGGATAGTTTAGTCCCGAAGAAAGTTAATGTTATGGTTACAACTAAAGATTTACCTGATGGTCTAAAATTTGATAAAACAGAAAAATGGTTCAGTACTGAATATACTGATCTACCCATACCGGAAGATGTAATAACCAAATGGGAAACCGTAGAACCTTATCCGGAATTAAACGTCCCACCTATTAATCCTTATTTAACTAATAACTTTGCCATCCTTCCAGAAACGAACAAACATCCAGAATATCCTCAAAAATTGATAGATACCGCAAAATGCGAGCTGTGGTTTAGAAAAGATCAAACCTACAAGCTTCCCATGGCTTATTATTATTTCTGTTTAGTAAGTCCTACAGCTGTAGAGTCTGCTAGAAGTTTGACGTTATCAGAGATGTTTTTGAATCTTTTGTCGTTTGCTATAGCCGAAGAAGCTTATCCTGCAAATACTGCCAACATTGGGCATCAATTTAGTATGGGCGAAAAGGGGATTGAATTCAAAGTATCTGGGTTTAACGAAAAAATACCAACGCTTATAGAAGTTATAACAAAATATATAAAGAACCTACAGGATTTTATTGACGAAAGGATGTTTGAGGTAAGTTTTTTTAGATTGTTTTTTGTTTCTGTGTTTCAATTCAATGTTTTATTATTGTATTAACAAATGGTTTCTCCTTTACTTGTTTATATAAAATATTTAAACATACAAAATTGTTATTTCTATTGAAAATATCTAATGATTACCATTTATTATCGAAATAATTCTCGACACCTGCTACTTATCTTAAATAATTAGTTTCTCAATGGGATCAAAAAATCAGGATGTTTAATTCATAAGGAAAAATTTCGCGTTTAGAGATTAGGTTGTTAAATTTATTTTGAAAAACCAGTGGCCTTCTGTTTAATGTGCCTGGAATTGAAGATTTCTAGTGGCTCACTGGTAGAAAATTAACACTCCAAAACCAGCTAGTACTCTACAACTACAATCAACCCTATCTGGATGTATGGTATCGACCACTGAAGTTGTGCTAATAAATTAAATATAACCATCATACAGAGAAGCCAGTCCAAAATACTTCACATGATAGCTGATGCACCATGTGTCGTAACTAATATAAAGTTAATTTTGTCTTAAAAGAAGTAAACATCATGAACCACAAAAACACTCCATCCACTTATAGAACCACAAGACGGTAGAAGAATTGGCCAGTAGGCCTACAAAAGTGGTAATGAGGACTTGGAGAAGACCTTATCACGCCATCCCTTTACCCCAACGAACTGCATGTTTTTGATTGATAATTAAATAGGGAAAACTTTATTTCTAGTCCCAATTGTTTGTTCTTTCCTATTTTGATAATTTATCTTGTGCTACGTTACATTTTTCGTATTCACAGCGCCAGTATTGTAGATTTGATTTTTTTAAAACTTTCCAGATAGGGTATCATAAAGAAAGTTATCAATTTCTGATAGTTTGTTACAAAATTACAAAAAATTAAATAGAATATTTAAATTTCTTCAACTTTTTCAGTTCTTAAACCTTTTTATATGTATTATTTTGAGAAATCGTATTGATTTCAGTTCTCTTTTCATATAAAATTAGTTTTGAAAAGTTGTGTTTTGATAAAAATCGAAATAGGTAGAAATGTCAATGTTTTTAAACAAATTTTCTATCAAGAGAAATAAAATCAAGAATAAAATAGTTAATTCATATGTTGTCCTTATTTTTTTGTTTTCTCTTATATATTTTTGTTAAATTTCTTATTAAACAAATCAAGATTCGTGTAATAATTCATTTGAATAAAAAACAAAACTACTTTAGTGGTTATAAGCAATTAAATTTTACCATTCCCATGTTTAAAAATTAAAATTTTTGCCAAAAAATGATAAATAAACGTACCAAATTACATACTTTTCTATCGATAACTATTCAAAAACAAAGTGTAAACAAAGCAATTAGAACATAGAAAAATTTATAGAACTTTCTAGAACACGTGACTTTGACAAGTCGGCCATTTTGCCTGAGTGGCACACACAATATTTATGAATATAGGATCGAATTGAATATAAAGGGTGTCTCATAAACAATGTCGTTTTACAACGTTCACTATGTTTATTAAATAATGATACAAAACGAAAGCCTTAATATTGACAATCACCCTCTGTATTATTTTATCTTAAGTAATGCGCCGATATAATAAAAAAAATGGAAATTATAGACAATTTTAACCCCTATGCAATGTCTGTTAAGGTCCCTGTTTCAAAGCTCTTGAACAAGCATTTAAACAATACATCACTAATGATATTATCGAAAAAAATTGCTTGAGATTAAGTTTTGTCCATTGATTTTTAAAGAAATTTATTGTTTGTACTCGTTTTAAATTTTGATTTTGGTATTAGAAACCAATGTTTTTGCGTCTAACAAAAATCTAACAAAAACTTTGTTGGTTTTCGACTAAACAGTGCTTCAAAAGGACATTCCTTATGCTTCGTGCACTTTTTAATTTAACTGCAGTGATTTTAGAGATGATAATGTTTGTTGCTCAGCCATGCTGTTTATCAAAATTAATTTATAAATGCTCCAAACATATAATAATAATTGTTAATTTGTCTATGGTTCGTTATAATGAAAAAAAGAAGAGTTGATTGTTAATTTCTCGTACAACTGTCAATGCTTTTCTAATATGTTGATAATAATTTGGGTTATATTATTAAAAAACTTCTTATTCCTGTAGTTTATGAAGGTTTTTTGAATTATTGTTGATTAAAGGTAAAGCTAAACAGTCTGGCAACATTGTTGGTGAATGATTTCGATAATAAATTGGGTTATGTCAATACAAAGCTTCATATTATTCTATATTATACTTATTAAAATTTTCAAGGTAATAAAAGAAACTTTGTTGAAAAGCTATTGCAACAAGATACTCAAACCTTCTACTTTAGCAAAAGACACTCGATTAAAAGTGTTATTAGTTAATTATTGGACCCCCGTTGATAGATACAACGAACTATCGAAATTAACTTTCGAAGATGTCGTTATTTTTATAAACGAATATAGAAAAAAATTGTATATTAAATCGTTGGTACAAGGAAACGTTTCGGAAGATGTAGCTCTTAATACTGTTAAAAATTTCGTCGAAACTTTAGAAATCGAAGAACTTCCGAAAGAGCATTATCCCTCGTTCGTAATAGCCCAAATTCCGTTAGGTCAAAAATGTTTACTGGTGGAATCGTTTAATAAAAACGACACCAATTCTATAACGTCTAATTACTACCAAGTGGGACCTTATAACATAAGAGATAGCGTCATCATAGACATAATGATGATGATTATAGAAGAACCTTTATTTGACGTATTACGAACCAAAGAACAATTGGGGTATCACGTGTATTGCACCTCGAGGGACACTTACGGAATTTTAGGATTCTCTTTAACGGTTAATTCCCAAGCCGTTAAGTTCACAACTCATCACCTCGATCAAAGGATAGAAGCATTTTTGAAACATTCCCAGAAAATATTAGAAGAAACGTCCCCCAAAGATTTCGAAGAGATCAAAGAAGATTTGATAAAAACCAAAGAATTGGCAGATACTCATCTAAAAGAAGAAGTAGATAGAAATTGGTCAGAGATAACGAACGATTATTTCATGTTCGATAGAATTAAAAGAGAAATCGAAGAAATTAAAGTAACTAAATACGAGGAGATAATAAATTGGTGGAATAGTTATAATTTGTTCGGGAAACAAGAAAGTTGTAGGAAACTTAGTATACAAGTGATTGGACACGTTCCAGATGCAGACGTGGTGTCTAAAGGGGAAACATTAGAGGCTTTCACTGATAAACAAATCATGGTTAAATTGCTTGACAGTAACGATGTAAAACGCGAAGTGGCAGCTTCGGATTATATTGTTGATAATATCGATGCATTCAAAGCTAAATTGCAATTGTTTCCTCCAAGATCTATTAAATAGATATTGGTGCAATAAATACTAAAAAAATTGTATGTTACGAAAATTTTGGTTTTTTTATATTGTTTATTAAAAATCTGATCACATTTATTTACATTTGTTTTTATATCCCCGAAAGTCTTTAATTGCGTGTTCTGGAAACAAAACTACACATATCGCAGACACATTTCTGGATGACACTGTATTATATCGACTCAAAAAAACTCATCTCGAAACTACATGAACAATTATATCGATTTTACACTTTTGGCATCGTAGATTTCAGAATTCGATATAATAAGACACATTTCTGGATGACACTGTATTATATCGGCTCAAAAAAAACTCATCTCGAAACTACAATAACAATTATATCGACTTGACACTTTTGGTATCCTAGATATCAGAATTCGATATAATAAGACACATTTCTGGATGACACTGTATTATATCGACTCAAAAAAAACTCATCTCGAAACTACAAGAACAATTATATCGATTTTACACTTTTGGTATCCTAGATATCAGAATTCGGCATAATAAGACACATTTCTGGATGACTCCGTATTATATCTATTGAAAAATCGAAGGGAAACCACTAGAAATTTATTTGAAAATAACCACAAATGCAGTTATATCGAATTTACACTTTCGATATTTTAGATTTCAGAATTCGATATAATAAGACACATTTCTGGATGACACTGTATTATATCGACTCAAAAAAAATCATCTCGGAACTTCAAGAACAATTATATCGATTTTATATTTTTATGAAGTAAGGTAATATCGTATAATTTGTGACGTCTGACATATTTATTTAGGTAGACCGTTCTATTATTTGTGGAATAGACTTTTGAGATAACATAGATTTTTCTACGCCCATCTCTATACGTGAAGTTAGTTAAAAGTATTGACGTAACATGTAAGGGCTCAATCAGACATTGCGGAATGAATGTGCGTCATGACTATTGCGGAACTGAGAGAGCCAATCAGCACTTCGACATTTTTCTTCTTACGCAATTGTCATCAACTTTTAAGTGAGAAAGTTATTAAAGTAATATATGGATAATCAATCACATTTATAATAAAATAAAATTTATATAAATATATAAATTAAAGTGTTTCAAATTATTTGACGCCATTATAATCCGAACAAAACGAGAATCTTTGGTGAAAGAAGTAGTTGTCACATTTATATATAAACTCTTTGATTTCTTACAGCTTTTCGGTAACTACGGTTCTGTCAGATAGATCAGCTGATTGCGGTTCCTAATCCTAACCTAGGATGAGATTTATCAGGTTTTTGTGTTTACAGACGTTAATTGAGTAGTGCAATAGATTTAAGGTGCTTTTATAATTATCGTTAATCAGTTATCAGTCATTTACTGACACACACAACAAATTTTTTTTACGGTAAATAAAAAAATTAAGTTTCAGTAACCTGTTAATTACGATGCTCATTAATATTAATCATTGATAACCATATAAATATAATGAATATTTGTTAACGTTCTAAACAACTTTTGGTTTAAAAAAAAACGTTGTATGAATTGAAGTCACTTGTACTTGACATAGGGTGTAATTTTTTTTTGAGAATGAACTTTTCCTGAGGAAAATCAAATGGAACTACTTTATCAAGGTATTTTTATTTTATATTGAATAGTAGATTTCATTCTATTTTGAACTGTAGGCTACACACACGGACTTTACAGCAGTGTACATATAGAAAACTTTTGTCAGTATATTTTATTGTTCTTAAAAATTTTGCATATTTGCGATTGTCGCATTTTCCTGGTTAGAATTTCTATAGTTAAACCGGTAGGATCCAAAGTAAGGTGTAATTAAATAATGTTTGGTGAAGATTATGTCCTTTGAAAATGTGTCAGTTTTCTTTGGTTAATTTTCACACATAATTGAAGTGAGGGTGAAAAATAAAAAAATATATTCATAAATACTTTTAATAAAACTGAATATATAAAATTTTCATAACAATATCAATTAAAATTCATCCAGAAAATATTTAAAAGTCAAATTTATAACGATTATGGATTAGAAGACTCGTTCATAAGAACAATGTTTGATTGACGAAAATAGATGAAGATACATTAGTTTCTTCGACTTTGAACTATTTTCTATTTTGATTAAATTAAAAAAAACATTTTATTTTATATCTTATCCTATAACAGCGACCGGAAGCATTTCAGAGGATTGTTTTGAGTCCCCTTTTGCTTGTGGCTGTAAAAAATAGAGGAAACCTATATATTCGAAGACTGTCATATACATTAGAATTAACAAAACATCTCAGTGCTGAACTGATCTGGTTATAACGTTATAAAACTTGGTTAAATTCCCCGAAAATTAAAAAGTGAACAGAGAATTAGTAAAGCCGAAGAAATATACAAGTATAGAAAATATAAAGGAAATGAAACAATTTTGATTAAAACACAATAATAATGGTCTACACTGAAAAAAATATCATTACATCAATAAAACTGAACAATATGAAAATACCCAGAGCACAAAGTACAAAATACATCGACATAGTTACCAGACTTATATAGAAGGTGCGTTTTGTTAAAAAACGAAAACAAATTGATCTCAAAGTTAGGAAATGAATTGGCAGATAGGAAAAACGGCTAATTTAACTCTTAAAAACAAAATGTTTCTCTATAAAACTATCATCAAACCAATATGGTTATGGGAAATAGATATACTCTCCATCAAAATCCGAAGTACGCCCTATATCTCAAAAACAGTATAAGCCCGATAAAAGTTGAAACTAACTAACAGTAGACAAAAAAATGAAATTTTTAAACGCTGAATAATAAAGAAGTGAGTAATAATTAAACTTACCATTACATAAATATGTGTTTGTAGCATTCTAGCTGTCAAAGAATTCAATTGTTCTGGTTTTATAACCGATTTTTCGTTATCCCCAATTTCTGGAACTTTCAAACTCAATTTCGGCAAAACTACATTCCCAGCTATCAAAGGGTTCAAATTGTACTTCAATATTTTCGTCGACATCGGAGAAATGGACATCGAAACCTAAAATTATCCTCAAACTACTAAAAAAACCATTTTTATTGATTGGTCGATAAATAATCGGTTTTCAACCTGGGGAGAATGGAAGGATTCCAGGAGAACCGTCAACAAATGAAAAAAATTTAATAACTGCGCAGCGACTTTTAGAGGTTTCACCTTGACAAGTTTGTCCGAGATATGGCAACATCCCGAAATACATCCGATTGGGGATTCCCCAAAACTAGATCGCAACTGATGGGAAATAAAAATAAAAGTTAAGAAACTAGGACGACTCAAAATCACCCCGACCTTTCAAACCACGTTCCAAGTCACAGACATCGCTTCCATATGTGCCACTAAAACAAATATCTTGAGGTCTTGATAAGTGAAGATAATGACGTGACAACAAGAGTTGTTGCGGGGAACAGATGCTTCTGGGCAGTCCAGAGAGCGCTCAAGACCCTCGCGAAGGTCCTGATTAAATTCAAGAACAAGTAATTGACTTGCAACGTGATGCGAAAGCTAAAGTGAATTTTCCAAACATGGATTTTTGAAGATTTCTGGCTCTTACATCTTCCTGTTTACCCAGAAGTATCAATGGAGGTAGTCAAGTTGCTTGTACAACCAACTTATGACTAGAATAAAGTAAATTCGTCGTATATAAGTCTAAATGAACTTGGAGGCGTGACCTCACACCAAAGTATGAAAAGGGGCTTCTCAGATCCAGGAAGGTTGAAAACCCTGCTATAAATGAAAATACTGTTTGATATTCTACCTGTTTATACCCGGAAAACATGAAAGGATCACTGGCTTCCATAGATGAATCCAATTGGATAAGTTCCTGGGATCTATTTTCTATGTGGTATTCCAAGACCATTGGGGTTCTAACAAATCCGTAAGAGGGAGCATACATTCTTAAACCAATCGGTAACCAATCACAAGATAACCCGATGACAGCTAATGAAGTACAAGTACTATAACCGTTTTCTCTGAAATATATATATATATATATATATATATATATATATATATATATATATATATATATATATATATATGCATATATGAATACAACGAAGCTGTTAGTTTGAAAAAATAAAATTCACCTTTTCCAATTTATTATATATTGTCCAATGTTGACGAATTGATCTGTATTTTTGTTGCACGTCGCTAAATGCAATTCGGCACCTATTTCGTCCCTATTGAAAATTTTATCGGCTATTTGACTGGTGTAATTTTCTTCGGCTGAACTCACCGGGTATGCCTGAATATAACAAAAATGCAAAGATCACCTTTTAAATTATTGATTGGAATGTATAGAAACTCTAGTAGTCGTTGAAAAAACTATTTATTCAACTTTATACAAAAAAAAAACCCAACTCAGTAGGTCTCACTTTTAGGTTATATTAGTAGATCCTTCTCATACGCCATTTTACACTATGTAAAAGTCAAAATCATTTTGATCGTTCCCTTGCCACCTCTATTAACTTTTCTACTGTCATTTTTTCATAAAAAAATCACCCACACGTGTGGCACAGCAAACTGTGTCTGACTATAGCGGGACACGTCTGTGAGCTGACGCGTATCGTGTCAGGTCGCGTGAGTTCATAAACATGAGTGACTATTTCCAAAATTTGTAAGTGGAAAATCTAAACGTTGCGAGGCATACTTGAGTTGTAAAGTAATTATTTTAATAAAATTAATTTCATTCAATTAAATAAAATTATTCCAAAAACTGAAACAAGTAACTGACAAAATGATACTTTGTTAACTTCCTAGTAGACATATTGTTTGCATTTTGACAATTCCCTTATAAACAATCGCTTTAAAAATTGACAGAAAGATGAGTCTTCGTTTTTATCAGCACCCCTGTAAATTTTAGGAGAGTACTAATAAGCTAATTACCAATATTAATCAAGTCATCAAAATAAGGACAAGAAGAAGTTTTTGAAGTTTGACATTATAATTGAAGGTTAAATATGCTTATAAACATTCAGAATCATTGAAATGGGTAAACAATTTTTCTATATTGTTTCGGCAAAGCTAAGATTTTTTGTTTTTAAATTACAATGACAACAATACAATAAGAAAATTAGAATATTATATCGATGCTACAGTTTTTACTTAATCACGATATCTGAAATTATCCTAAATAAGTTTTATATATTTATCATACTTACGTATTCAAATTTTGTATTTTCAATGATAATTGGCCACGGCGAAACGAATTTTATATAATTCATAACGGCAAATTCTTCACCAATATAAAACTTATCAATTTCCGCCATAAGAAGTGATAAATATTTTGTAGACACTTCGAACGGTTTGATAACATTCAAAGTTATTTTTTCCGATTTTATACTCATTATCCTCTTTTCGTCTTTAAGCGTATAAGTTAATTTCACTTGTATGTTACACTTGCACACAATACTAGATTTTACAAAAAAATTTATAGAACTAATTGTATCTTTCGCTTCTAAATTCGTGGGAATTTGCAACTCCAAGTTCACTTTACTTTTGTTATCTGTAGGTTCTAAAGACAATTTCACTGAAATAATAAAAAAATCCAGTACAATATAATTATAACATGTAACACAAAAAAAATTATATACCATATAATAGTTTGCTTTTGTATTTAGAAGACTGATTAACCTGTATTTTTCAAAATTTGTGGTTTTAATGTTTAATTGAAGATAAAACGATACAATAAATATGTTTATAATTTTTATCGAGCTTTACTATCAAAATAGCTTACAAAAAGTAAGAAATACTTTAAAAATGCACATTTTTACTTTTTCCCGTCATGTTTTTATTATATTAGCCTTGATGAAGTTGTTTGAAGTTCATAATGTCCTGAACTGAAACTGGAAACGTTCTTCTTGCTCTCCTGAATACGTTCCCATATTGTTTTTAAATTTACCTAAATGGGTATGGAACATAAGAGCTTCCAATGACATCTTGCAGCCCATGGCATTAAAATTTTTTATCGTATCTTCAACTAACTAGTTTTTAGCTTTAATTTTTGCCAAAAATCCAGTAACTACTGCTTTAAAACTGTTCCAACTCGCTTTTTGAGTACGATTCAGTAACTTTGGAAATTCTTCATCAGAAAAAGTTTGTCTAATTTACGGACCAATAAAAACCCCTGCTTTAACCTTTGCTTCTGATAAAAAACTTTTTCAAGTATCCAAAAGCTTCTTGAGGATTTTAACAAATTGTTTCATTAACCTTAGCTTAATGTGCAGAGGCGGCATTAACACTTTTTCCTCTTCAACAATCAAATCATATTTTACATTTTGTTATACGACACAAAATTGTTCTTTTAGGTCATGACCGTTGATTATAGTGCGTAGCATCAGTTCCTCTATTCCATACTTTACTGATTTAAGCGGAATTCCAACACTTTCATAATTTTCTTTCAAATGTACTGAATGGGCAATTGGAATTTATTTCCATTTTGTAATAAAACAGCTTTTAAGCTTTTTGTTCGCTGATCTCTGTGATAATAACATCAGCAAGTAAATTCCGCTGTTTGAAACGAAAGCATAAAAGTTCAGCTTCATTTTTCGGCAAATTAATATCTCTTATCAAATCGTTAAAATCTTCTGTAGTTATAAGACGGTGTTCTCGTGGTTCTAGTGTAGGTAAAAATACCTTATCAGAATTACTTCTGTTAGAACTACTAGAGATGAACTACTTTTTTGAGATAACTTTTTCTGTGGCTCAGGTACTGGTCATGTGCAATTAGAGCAGAAGAAGTTAAAGATATGGCCCTTCAGTTTTCGCCAGATTCTTGGTATTGCAAATTTCAAATACCTTTTTTTCACCTCGATACCAACCTGAAGTAAAGAAATAAAAATTAATATGTCTATAAGATTCGATTTAACGATAAATTAAAAATTGCTCACCTTCCAAACTTCTTTTACAATAACTACAAGCAACATGTGGAGCAAATGGCTTGTCAAAATATAGTTCAAAGGCTTCACTGAGAACGTGAGATGTCTCTAGTTCATATTTTATATCTCGACTTCAATAAATGGACTACATATGAAACGAAATGCATCAGCAAGATATTTACACCTTCGCGATGACATTTTAACATTTTCTAGACATTTACAAAATATCTGATCGTTCTTTATCACTCAAGTACCATCTAGAGGCACCCTACTCTAATTTTGCAGTATTTTTAAATATGTATATCATAACTAATTGAAATTTATAAGAACAAATTGAAAATTAGTATTATTTCTATAACTATGACAAAAGCAAACTTTATATCAAAAAAAGGTATTATTATAATATAAAGTTTAGGACAAAAATTTTTTTTGTTGTCATATAAAAAAATTACCATCATTTATTTCTTCTTCAATCCATACTTCCACTTTCAAATCCTCAATACCATACAATTCCTCATTTTTAACATTGATTTTAATTTCGTACCATTCTCCAGATAAAGCAGGTTCATTATGAATAAAATCTACTCTGAGTTTAGATTCTCTAGGTACTATAGTTGCTTGATGTAACATTCGGATGTTATCAAAATCGATTTTGTTTGAATTATATTTGAAATGGATCAATTCGAAATGGTTTGAATCTGTATTAGTCAATGTAGAAAACTTTAGATCCACGGAACTATTGGGGGGGTTTCCGAGGAATATATCCACTGATGAAATCTAGAAAAATTTAATTTAAATGTATTTTCGCACATAATATCCATTACTAGAGATAAAGTGTGAGATAGGAAACAGAATACACTAAGAACAAAACTTTATAGTAACTTTTTTTGTAATTAAACACTTTTTTATTGACCAAATACTTATTACACACTTGTTTTGAACTACTAAACATCCTAGATACTTTTTTTTAACTGCATACAAGATACAATTTAATTATTGACATTTTTCGCTCTTATACTCTCTTTAAATGCGTTAATCCAATACTATAATAAAATTTTGATCATTGATCTCTTAACATCTAGACCTCATATGACAGGAGTTATTCTTTTAACATTTTTTCTAATTTTCAACAATTATTGTTTAAGAATATGTATTCTAAAAATGTGAGTCTGAATCGTTATACCATTAAGAATTTCCTATTTATGTTGTAATATAATTTTTAATAATCCATAATTTTTCATTAATAAAAATCTTTCAAGATATTTTATCCCAACTATTATTTTTATAATTGTAATCTAGAAATATTTTAATAATATATTTTTTTACCACATTCCATACACTTTTTTCAACATTTTGCATCAACTGAAACGCAGTATTTTATACACATTTTGATAATTATAACTTTCCAGTCATTATTTTTCAAAATACTAGTTACATTTTTAACAATGCTCACTTTTTTCATTGGTTGAATTTTTTTAAAAATCCTCAACTATATCCCAGCAATTGTTCCGGACCTTTTTTGGTAACTGACACTTTTAGAATTTGATGAAAATCTTCCTAAGCACTTTTTCAACTGTATTCCAATCATTTCCAGGCATTTTTCTTAGAATTGATTACAAGACATTTGGATGATACAGTTTTTCAAAGTTACACTCCATACACTTTTCTAAGTCTTTCGAAACAAAATTTTAACGGTTTTTTACACATTTTTGATAACTGACACTTTTAGGATTTGATGAAAATCTTCCTGGGCTTTTTTTCAACCAATCATTTTTCCAGGCGCTTTTCCTATAACTGAATTTTAGACACATCTTTAATAACGGACATTTAGAATTTGGTGAAAATCCTTTGAGGCACTTTGTCAACTGTATTCTATTAATTTTTGCAGGCGTTTTTCCTATAACTGCATTTTGCACACATCTTGAATAAGTGACACTTAGAACTTTGTGAAAATTCTTCCTAGGTACTTTGTTAACTGTATTCCAATGATTTTTCAAGGCACTTTTCTCATAACTGCATTCAAGACACATTTGGATGATACAGTTTTCCAAATTTACACTCCATACACTTTTCTAAGCCTTTCTAAACAAAATTTCAACTTCATCCAGGATGTTTTACACAATTTTTGGTAACTGACACTTTTAAATTTGATGAAAATTCTTTTTTTTTGGAAAGTAGATCATTTGATTTATACAATAGAAGAAAATTTACTATGTAGAAGGAAATATAGACATAATTACCTGAATATCTGAATTAACATCATACGTATCCGCTACTAAATCTATGGGAAACCTTTTAATTTCATCTTTGTGGAAAACATATGGTGTATCCACCAGTTCTTGTACACAGTACTGCATCATTTGTTTCTGATTACCAATAGATATCGCTAGTTTCCATATGGGTAGAGGAAACGGGCATGTGGATCTAAAAAATTGAACAAAAAATATAATTTCCACATAATTAATTCCAGTTTTTACCTTATGAATATTTCCGCCTTCACAATCTGATCGATTTCGTAGGATTTTTTTAAAAACCTTGCTTTAACTGATAAACAGCTTGTCATTTTACTAACATCTAAAGATATATCGAGAGATTTTTCTGTAAAAACCGGTTGCCATAAGATTATTGCATTTTGTAATATGTCTTGTGATAATTTAGGATCACCAAATGGTATTTGTTTCTGTAAAAATAAAAAAATATGTAACTTATTTAATATATAAATAAATTCCAATACAATTAGTTTGTTCTATTCGAATTTACCTTGAATATTCTGATTAGATTCTCATAAATTCTTCATTTTTCATTCAAAGGTGTTGTAATGTTACTTCCAAGTAATTCTATGGCTAATATGGCATAATCTTGTACGTTTGCTGTTAAGAACGAACATAATATAGCTTTTTCTAATATTACAGACAATATACTCCACCATTTCTCATTCCGAAAATCCCATAACATGTGCGTGTACAATCTGAAAAAATTTTAATTATTTACAAATAGAAAAATTGAAAATTTGAACAAAAATAAAATCTCACGTTAATGCCTTTCCATAATCTTTAGAATCGTAATATTCATCTGCCATTTGTAAAACTAAATGTCTTCTTGTCCTCGGGCATCTATATGTTTTATACTGTGATATTGCCAAACCATACAAGGCTATTATCAGGTTCTAAAAAGACAAAATCAATTGTTGGTGATATTAAAACTGTCTGGTCCTTCAAGCTCTTCACTCAACTTACAGAATGATTTATCTGCTTTTCTAAAAACTGCAAAGCTTGTATCCCACTCGACTCTAGTTGTGGATCCGGCGGTTCAGAAGTTAATTTTCCTGGCCTCCAAGGTCTCTGTCCATAAAATTCCATATGTTCAGCTCCTTGTAGAGGATCGGGCTCAGGATAAGCAATTACATTCTAAATATAACCACATTTTTATTAAAGTATTTTCCACAATCTAAGAAAGTGCTTTTACTACTGAAACCTTTTTTAAAATTTGATAAGACCCAAAAGACCTATAGGATTTGGGAAGGCATATAATTCTTGGCATTTTTCTTATATTTTAAAGATAAATTTGAATTTTATGACTTGAAATAAACTAACAAAGACATAATCCAACTCTATTAGGGCCAGGTATAAAGTTGGATTCTATATATTAACTGGATTCTAGTCACGTTCTTAGATTGTGAAAAATTCTATATCTTGATTTAAATTTTATTAGAATCTTACTGAACAAAGTTCCTGACACAATTTTTTTCTCTGTATACAAAATTGTGCGGCTTGTTGATAATAGATTCCTGGGTGCTGAGTCTGTACAGCTGGTAAACCTAGTTTGACAGCCTCATCGAAAGTATCACCAAAAACAGAATACCTGCGGATATTTTATTGGATTTTGATAGAAATGAATGAAAAAAATACTCACTGTTTGGATAACCAGGCATAATGTTCAAAAGTCAAGTCATGGAATCCCATTCTAGCTTTAAATCTATCGATGTGTGCCTTGAATTGAGAAATAGCATCACGAGGTAGATTTAAAGCAAATAATAAGCGACAAAGTTTGTAATTTACGAAACCTGCTATGGTTCGAATTTCCAGAGCATTTGTATCTACTATCCGTATCTCTAATAAACTATTATAAGCATGGGTATAATGTCTTGAAGAAATAATAATAACTTCAATAAAATTTACATATAAAACACAATTAAATGACTTACTTGTGAGCAGTATGCAAATCCTGTTTTAATTCATTCAAAAATCCCATCTTAAAATGATGCCTAATAAAAAGATATTGATGAGAGTTTTTATTTAAATGCTCTTTATGCGATTTAACTTTTTTAGCCTCGTTGTGGTAATAAGTTTGTGCAAATTCAAAAAATGCGTTTTCAAGTCTAATAGCATAACCTTGTAAATGGTCTCCGTGGGGTAATACAAATAGTGATTGTGAATTTAATTCACAGCTAGAGCACAAAGCAGCTGCACGTTCAGCTGCTAAAGCATCTTCTCCCGGGGGTAATGGCGTACAATTTTGTATAAGTACAATTGTTAATCTAGTATTACGACCTTCTAAGGCTGCTCTCATAGACTGAACTCTAGAAGCGCATTCGATCATTTTTTCATTCCATTGAGGATCATGCCAATCTAAATCATAAAATATCACAATAACTGCTGGCACTTCATAGAGGTGCTTCTTCATCCAATTCTTTTTTAATATACCTTTTGGTATATACCAATCATAAGAAGTCCTTCTTGGCTTCATTACAGGAAATTCGTGAGCATTATCTACTAATTTAAATAAAACTGGGGCTCTTTCTATTCTCCGGCTACCGCTGAAAGTTTCCCAAATGGATTTGTGTACAGCATTATTTACTATATCTAAACCAGATATTCCGACTAACACTAATGGCTTAACAGAAAGTTCTGGTGGAAGATCTGTCTCATTATGCAGTATATTAGGTTGCATTTTCCTTTTATCTACTTGTTATTTAGTACGTACGTTTGTTTTATTAGTTGTTTTGATACGGATTCACATAATTGTCTATGAAAAATTAACCTAAAACTATCAACGGACACTCTTCTTTATATGCCAACTTTCAAAGTAAAACCATAGAATTAATACTGATAGTTTGGTAAAACCTTACCTGAACTCAGTTTAGGTTTAAATTTGATTAGCGTAGAAACATGTTACAAACGTGTATTAAGTGTTGCATATGTTTTGAAAAGTTTATGTTCAAATGTTTATTATTACTTGGTTTTATATAAGCAAACAGCTATATTTGGTGTAATATCACAATCTCAATAGTGTAGGACTATTTAAAATTACCTGTATTGGTTCTTTAGCGCATTGAAAATATATGCAACGATGTATTGTATTTTGCATACAGTGTGGTAATGCATGAATCTTTTCTTTCTTTAACTTGAAAATCATCAAATGATTTTTAATTTTTGATAATCGAATAAAATAATTAGGTACGCTGTCATCAAAAATCTAATCTAACCTAACCTTTTTATATTTTTTAAATAGTCCTGATATTTTCTTCTTTTTTGTCGAATAACAAGAATTTACTACTACTATTACTGATTTTTAACTAGACACAGGCCAACGAACGTTATAGGCCAGTTCATGGAGATGAAGATTATTTGTCCTGTTTCTGAAACTTATAAGGAAAAGTTGATCTGGTCCATATGAATTCATATGGTGGCAATTACTGTACATCCAGACCATCCCTTTTTGTTATTTCCGAATACACTTTAATCATATCATGTATTAAAGTTGATCGTTATCGGAATATTTTGTGGTAATTTTCATAAATTTTATCGATAGTTTTTAAACCAAAAAATTTGGCCTATTGTATAAAATGGAATGGAATGGATATGCGGTACATTGCATAAGCGCTTGAACGAGATCATTTTCTAATAAAAAAACACGAGAAACGTTGCGTCGTTTCTGAAGATTTTAGTAAATGTAAATATTATGGTAAGTCATTACTCAACATATTTTATATCTCCATTTTCTTATTTTCACCCTTAGGAACCTCTCAAATACAATTGAAAAAAAACAATGATATATATTTTTGCATCAACTAAAATTTGTAGGGGTGAACGTCACGTAAAGTTCAATCTATATGTTCACCACTTGTTATAAACATCACAGTGGATGTTAGCGACTTTCAAAAGGAATTCAACTGATATGTATATCATAAAAGCCAATGAGTATTTATTTTCTCGAGACTGTCTCCAGAGCATATTATCTTTTACGAAAGTACTTTTATCATGTTACAGTTGCTGTGAAGAGGACAGGAATGGCTTTATTGACCTTGTATAAAATTGAATATTGTATTATCCCAATAAAATAAACTTTTCAGTGAAAAGTATAAACAGTTTTATTGAAAATTGTATATTTGATCAACAAGAAACATTGTTGAGTATGTTAATATTATAACAAGTTAATAAACAATTTTAAATACGAAAAAATATATAAAAACATCACAGTACGGTCCTGTTTTTATTGTTGAGAGATTTATTTCGTTTCAGAGGAAATTAATAACGAACATTTGCGACTATACCAAGTTTCATAGAGTAAAAATATTCGCTGAAGCATAAACGGAGTATTTCCCACTACTTCTTCGAGTCTTATTTATTTTCTCTTAAAAGAATATTTCCTGAGGTTTCGAATCACTTGATAAAAAATTTTAGTAGCTGCAGTACAAAATTTGACAGAGAGAAAAATCACAGCTGATGTAATCCATTTTAAAAAAGTTCTGCAATATAAATTATTTGAACCGCTATATGATGCTCCTCTAGGTCAAAATAAATCTCTGAAAGAAGCGTGATTGGGAAGAATCCCTTATAAATCTTATGCAACCGCTAAATATCAGTTTTAAAGTGAATATTTTCTTTTATTTTTTTATTTATGTTATTTTGCTTCGAATTCAAATTCTCTAACAGCAAAAAATGTAGGGCTCCAATGTACTCACTTGATGTAATCATATTTACAATCCAATAAAATTCATTGCGCATTTTATTAGCCTATTCGAAATGGTTTATGTGCTATAAACGTAACTAATTAATTAAAACCGTCAATTATGATGAGTATAACATAGTAAATAATGTATAAAACCTGATATTAATTTCAAATCATCTAATATCTGTTGAAATACAATATTTTAAAAGCTATAGTATAAAGCTATGGTATAAAATGACATTTCCTTTTTTATTGTTGATGTTGCTATATAACCTCAAACTTTTGATGTAAATGAACAAATTAATCTAGATGTCAACGACGTTAAAGTGGTTTTATTTTACGTATAGATTAAAAGTAATTTAATTTATTGTATCTCAACCGCTATTATTTTATTAAATTGAAAATTGAAACGTAAATTCTTGTAATGCCGATCGTTGCTCCATCCCCATTTTTAATTTTAAACTTCAAAGATCAATTATTCCCCAAAAGGCAGGAAACTGTAAACTTCGAGGTACTAATAATATAGAGATGGGAATTTTGAGCTGTTAGAAAAAAACGGTTATTTAATCAAGCTTTTGCCTATGTCTCGAGAACCTGACAATGTATTTTCTAAAATATTTCCTACATTACTATTCATTCATAGATAGAAGTGATAAATTAATCAAAATCTTTTAAAATACTTGTAATATCTAATGATATCCACTGGATCTATTCAAAGATAAAATTTAAAATATTCAAGTAACAAAGATCTTCAATGACCCTGAGTATAGCAACTATCAATTATTCAGTTTCCATATCGATTTAGGGCCGAAAATAATCGCTCGGGAGCTTAGGGCATCATTCAGTTTGATTGGGAATCCATTTGCATAAAATCTTGAATTATTTCACTTTATATATTGTTGATGAGTTCAAAAAATCCTGATTAATGCAACATTTTTTTTGTATTAATCAACACAACGTTGCCAGAATTTCAAAATAGTACTATAGAAACTTAAATATGAAATAATGAGGTTATGTTGATAATTGATATCATAAAAACGTGCTTTAAACAATTGAGAAATTCTTCAATTAGTTAGAAAACGCTTCAAAATTGTCAAAAATTCCTTCGGAATAGTTTAAACTTAGAAATAAAAAAAATTAGATATTTAACGGCTCTGAACACTTGGATAGGCACAAATACGTTTGTTAGCCGTTGAAGCAATCGGAAACAATCGATCTCTATTCATTCATAAAGAAATAATCGATTGTTTTCGAAGCTGCTGCAATATTATAACTGAATATTCGTAATCAGTTTTTTCTTGTAGTAACAAATAAGAACGATATGGCAACATCTTATAAACGTGTACAAAATTATCTATTGATGAATCTAATTGCCACAACTGCAGGTTCACAGCAATACCAATACTAACCTTAAAATCCAGACAATGTTAGAAGAAATATAATTTGAATTTAACCAAAAATTGATGCAATAAAGCATTAAAAACATCGATCTGTTCGACATCTTACAAAATGGAGGTCGCTGATGATATCTAATTGAAATCGTAACATTACGAAAGGGTATAATTTTATAAATCGTATCAATCAAAAAGTTTGATGGCGATTATTGAAAGATTCAATTAATGAAATTCCAAAGTTATATAATTCAATTGAATTGAGACGATTTTAATTTGTATAAATTTCTGAGAAATATATCTTAGTTTTTTTTGTTAAAACTTTAAATTCAAACTTGGTAATTGAACATGAAAGTTGACTCAGGTAAGTCCTCATAGCATCTAGAAGTTCTTAGTTGGTATCAATACGTTGTTTTCCATCCGCGTTTTCATTTTTCGAAAGATATGGTGCTAGATCAGGAGTGTTTGGTGGGTGGTCAAGAATTTCTCGCTTGAACTTATGGAGACACTATTTTGTCTAAATGGCATCATATAATCGTGCATTGTCATGGATTGAAACCACTCCAGATGTATGACGGATTATCTTATAAAATATTTCTTTGCACTCATTTTGCGATTAAGCAGATTTTTTTGTGCGGTCAATTTGTAGAAGTTATTTTCTTCAAAATCGTGATTATAGGGTAGTATATTGATCATTTTCTCTTCCAAAGCGTCCCAATTTAGGAGTTTGCCGATAAAATCTTTTGATGCTTTTTTAATCTAAAGTTTGGTACCAAATAAAACTTATTTAGCGTTGAATTGGAAGCTTTGAATAGTCGACAATACAAAGTACAACATTTTCCGGTCCATTATAAAAGTTTTTTCTCTCAAATAGCCTCCGAACCTATCTTTTAAAATGTATCCCTGCAGCAATAGAAAGAAAATCCGAATATTGACCAATAATAGTACGAAAATTGTGTCTCGATATTTCAAATTAAAGCAAAGTATTTACATTATTAATTTTTGATAGAAAGAAGGATATTTTTGGTAATAGCACCTCTTCAATTAACTTTAAAAAATACTATAACTGCGTAGATTGAAATCTAGTAAATAATACAATTTATTGTATTAATGTGTCTATTTTTTTTCTCCCGGCATAATCCACGTATAAACATTTTATTCATTTTTCTTAATATCTTGCAGATACAAAAGGTTTAACCTGAACGTTTTTCACATCATTAATCTTTTTTTGAACACAATAAATAGAAAATAAATTAGATTTCCGGAAAGTTGTTCCTTTCTTATCTGCTGAAATAAATGACAGTTGAAACTGCGTATTTCACATATAACTGGTGAAAATATTACTTCAAGAAGTAAGCCACGACCTACGTCACAAACAGGACGTTTGTTCTCACACGAGTAACAAACAAGATTATCCACGATCATAAAAAAGTTTCTGATTGTTTAAAACAAATAGAATGACAAAAGTATTTGTCAGTTTTCCTAAAAAACGCAGTGGAAATAGTAAAAACATTAATTATAAATGTATTACATTTTTCTATAGAAAAGCAGATATTTATATAAAATCGATTTGACAAAGAAGATGTTGACCTCGTAAGCTATTCAAAAAGGTTATATATAGGGGCTAGACACGTTCTTTTGGTTGCAAAAGTTAAGAACTAACAGGTAAGTTGAGAAAGTCTTCTGAAAAAGCAGATTTTTTTTATAAAAACTTCAACAATTGACTAGAGGAAGATTATATTAAGTTTGTAGTCGTTTCTTGGACTAGTTGGCCTCGTAAATCATTACCAGAGGTTGAATATGAGGATAAACACAAAAAGTTCAACGTTTTCTTGAATGCAGAGGTCAAGGAATTCCAGATTTCTAAGAAACTCTACTATAGATTGAGAAAGTCCTCTGAAAAAACAGATTTTTTTTATAAAAACTTCAACAATTGACTAGAGGAAGATTATATTAAATTTGTAATCGTTTCTTGGACTAGTTGGCCTCGTAAATCATTACCAGAGGTTGAATATGAGGATAAACACAAAAAGTTCAACGTTTTCTTGATTGCAGAGGTCAAGGAATTCCAGATTTCTAAGAAACTCTACTATAGATTGAAAAAGTCCTCTGAAAAAGCAGATTTTTTTTATAAAAACTTTAACAATTGACTAGAGGAAGATTATATTAAGTTTGTAATCGTTTCTTGGACTAGTTGGCCTCGTAAATCATTACCAGAGGTTGAATATGGGGATAAACACAAAAAGTTCAACGTTTTCTTGATTGCAGAGGTAAAGGAATTCCAGATTTCTAAGAAACTCTACTATAGATTGAGAAAGTCCTCTGAAAAAACAGATTTTTTTTATAAAAACTTCAACAATTGACTAGAGGAAGATTATATTAAGTTTGTAATCGTTTCTTGGACTAGTTGGCCTCGTAAATCATTACCAGAGGTTGAATATGAGGATAAACACAAAAAGTTCAACGTTTTCTTGATTGCAGAGGTCAAGGAATTCCAGATTTCTAAGAAACTCTACTATAGATTGAGAAAGTCCTCTGAAAAAGCAGATTTTTTTATAAAAACTTTAACAATTGACTAGAGGAAGATTATATTAAGTTTTTAGTCGTTTCTTGGACTAGTTGGCCTCGTAAATCATTACCAGAGGTTGAATATGGGGCTAAATACAAAAAGTTCAGCGTTTTCTTGAATGCAGAGGTCAAGGAATTCCAGATTTCTAAGAAACTCTACTATAGATTGAGAAAGTCCTCTGAAAAAACAGATTTTTTTTATAAAAACTTCAACAATTGACTAGAGGAAGATTATATTAAGTTTGTAGTCGTTTCTTGGACTAGTTGGCCTCGTAAATCATTACCAGAGGTTGAATATGAGGATAAACACAAAAAGTTCAACGTTTTCTTGAATGCAGAGGTCAAGGAATTCCAGATTTCTAAGAAACTCTACTATAGATTGAGAAAGTCCTCTGAAAAAACAGATTTTTTTTATAAAAACTTCAACAATTGACTAGAGGAAGATTATATTAAATTTGTAATCGTTTCTTGGACTAGTTGGCCTCGTAAATCATTACCAGAGGTTGAATATGAGGATAAACACAAAAAGTTCAACGTTTTCTTGATTGCAGAGGTCAAGGAATTCCAGATTTCTAAGAAACTCTACTATAGATTGAAAAAGTCCTCTGAAAAAGCAGATTTTTTTTATAAAAACTTTAACAATTGACTAGAGGAAGATTATATTAAGTTTGTAATCGTTTCTTGGACTAGTTGGCCTCGTAAATCATTACCAGAGGTTGAATATGGGGATAAACACAAAAAGTTCAACGTTTTCTTGATTGCAGAGGTAAAGGAATTCCAGATTTCTAAGAAACTCTACTATAGATTGAGAAAGTCCTCTGAAAAAACAGATTTTTTTTATAAAAACTTCAACAATTGACTAGAGGAAGATTATATTAAGTTTGTAATCGTTTCTTGGACTAGTTGGCCTCGTAAATCATTACCAGAGGTTGAATATGAGGATAAACACAAAAAGTTCAACGTTTTCTTGATTGCAGAGGTCAAGGAATTCCAGATTTCTAAGAAACTCTACTATAGATTGAGAAAGTCCTCTGAAAAAGCAGATTTTTTTATAAAAACTTTAACAATTGACTAGAGGAAGATTATATTAAGTTTTTAGTCGTTTCTTGGACTAGTTGGCCTCGTAAATCATTACCAGAGGTTGAATATGGGGCTAAATACAAAAAGTTCAGCGTTTTCTTGAATGCAGAGGTCAAGGAATTCCAGATTTCTAAGAAACTCTACTATAGATTGAGAAAGTCCTCTGAAAAAACAGATTTTTTTTATAAAAACTTCAACAATTGACTAGAGGAAGATTATATTAAGTTTGTAGTCGTTTCTTGGACTAGTTGGCCTCGTAAATCATTACCAGAGGTTGAATATGAGGATAAACACAAAAAGTTCAACGTTTTCTTGATTGCAGAGGTAAAGGAATTCCAGATTTCTAAGAAACTCTACTATAGATTGGGAAAGTCCTCTGAAAAAGCAGATTTTTTTATAAAAACTTCAACAATTGACTAGAGGAAGATTATATTAAGTTTGTAGTCGTTTCTTGGACTTGTTGGCCTCGTAAGTCATTACCAGAGGTTGAATATGGGGCTAAATACAAAAAGTTCAGCGTTTTCTTGAATGCAGAGATCAAGGAATTCCAGATTTCTAAGAAACTCTACTATAGATTGAGAAAGTCCTCTGAAAAAGCAGATTTTTTTTTATAAAAACTTTAACAATTGACTAGAGGAAGATTATATTAAGTTTGTAATCGTTTCTTGGACTAGTTGGCCTCGTAAATCATTACCAGAGGTTGAATATGGGGATAAACACAAAAAGTTCAACGTTTTCTTGATTGCAGAGGTAAAGGAATTCCAGATTTCTAAGAAACTCTACTATAGATTGAGAAAGTCCTCTGAAAAAACAGATTTTTTTTATAAAAACTTCAACAATTGACTAGAGGAAGATTATATTAAGTTTGTAGTCGTTTCTTGGACTTGTTGGCCTCGTAAGTCATTACCAGAGGTTGAATATGGGGCTAAATACAAAAAGTTCAGCGTTTTCTTGAATGCAGAGATCAAGGAATTCCAGATTTCTAAGAAACTCTACTATAGATTGAGAAAGTCCTCTGAAAAAGCAGATTTTTTTTTATAAAAACTTTAACAATTGACTAGAGGAAGATTATATTAAGTTTGTAATCGTTTCTTGGACTAGTTGGCCTCGTAAATCATTACCAGAGGTTGAATATGGGGATAAACACAAAAAGTTCAACGTTTTCTTGATTGCAGAGGTAAAGGAATTCCAGATTTCTAAGAAACTCTACTATAGATTGGGAAAGTCCTCTGAAAAAGCAGATTTTTTTATAAAAACTTCAACAATTGACTAGAGGAAGATTATATTAAGTTTGTAGTCGTTTCTTGGACTTGTTGGCCTCGTAAGTCATTACCAGAGGTTGAATATGGGGCTAAATACAAAAAGTTCAGCGTTTTCTTGAATGCAGAGATCAAGGAATTCCAGATTTCTAAGAAACTCTACTATAGATTGAGAAAGTCCTCTGAAAAAGCAGATTTTTTTTTATAAAAACTTTAACAATTGACTAGAGGAAGATTATATTAAGTTTGTAGTCGTTTCTTGGACTTGTTGGCCTCGTAAGTCATTACCAGAGGTTGAATATGGGGCTAAATACAAAAAGTTCAGCGTTTTCTTGAATGCAGAGATCAAGGAATTCCAGATTTCTAAGAAACTCTACTATAGATTGAGAAAGTCCTCTGAAAAAACAGATTTTTTTTATAAAAACTTCAACAATTGACTAGAGGAAGATTATATTAAGTTTGTAATCGTTTCTTGGACTAGTTGGCCTCGTAAATCATTACCAGAGGTTGAATATGAGGATAAACACAAAAAGTTCAACGTTTTCTTGATTGCAGAGGTAAAGGAATTCCAGATTTCTAAGAAACTCTACTATAGATTGGGAAAGTCCTCTGAAAAAGCAGATTTTTTTATAAAAACTTCAACAATTGACTAGAGGAAGATTATATTAAGTTTGTAGTCGTTTCTTGGACTTGTTGGCCTCGTAAGTCATTACCAGAGGTTGAATATGGGGCTAAATACAAAAAGTTCAGCGTTTTCTTGAATGCAGAGATCAAGGAATTCCAGATTTCTAAGAAACTCTACTATAGATTGAGAAAGTCCTCTGAAAAAGCAGATTTTTTTTTATAAAAACTTTAACAATTGACTAGAGGAAGATTATATTAAGTTTGTAGTCGTTTCTTGGACTTGTTGGCCTCGTAAGTCATTACCAGAGGTTGAATATGGGGCTAAATACAAAAAGTTCAGCGTTTTCTTGAATGCAGAGATCAAGGAATTCCAGATTTCTAAGAAACTCTACTATAGATTGAGAAAGTCCTCTGAAAAAACAGATTTTTTTTATAAAAACTTCAACAATTGACTAGAGGAAGATTATATTAAGTTTGTAATCGTTTCTTGGACTAGTTGGCCTCGTAAATCATTACCAGAGGTTGAATATGAGGATAAACACAAAAAGTTCAACGTTTTCTTGATTGCAGAGGTAAAGGAATTCCAGATTTCTAAGAAACTCTACTATAGATTGAGAAAGTCCTCTGAAAAAACAAATTTTTTTTATAAAAACTTCAACAATTGACTAGAGGAAGATTATATTAAGTTTGTAATCGTTTCTTGGACTAGTTGGCCTCGTAAATCATTACCAGAGGTTGAATATGAGGATAAACACAAAAAGTTCAACGTTTTCTTGATTGCAGAGGTAAAGGAATTCCAGATTTCTAAGAAACTCTACTATAGATTGAGAAAGTCCTCTGAAAAAACAGATTTTTTTTATAAAAACTTCAACAATTGACTAGAGGAAGATTATATTAAGTTTGTAATCGTTTCTTGGACTAGTTGGCCTCGTAAGTCATTACCAGAGGTTGAATATGGGGCTAAATACAAAAAGTTCAGCGTTTTCTTGAATGCAGAGGTCAAGGAATTCCAGATTTCTAAGAAACTCTACTATAGATTGAGAAAGTCCTCTGAAAAAACAGATTTTTTTTATAGAAACTTCAACAATTGACTAGAGGAAGATTATATTAAGTTTGTAATCGTTTCTTGAACTAGTTGGCCTCGTAAATCATTACCAGAGGTTTAATATGAGGATAAACACAAAAAGTTCAACGTTTTCTTGATTGCAGAGGTAAAGGAATTCCAGATTTCTAAGAAACTCTACTATAGATTGAGAAAGTCCTCTGAAAAAACAGATTTTTTTTATAAAAACTTCAACAATTGACTAGAGGAAGATTATATTAAGTTTGTAATCGTTTCTTGGACTAGTTGGCCTCGTAAGTCATTACCAGAGGTTGAATATGGGGCTAAATACAAAAAGTTCAGCGTTTTCTTGAATGCAGAGGTCAAGGAATTCCAGATTTCTAAGAAACTCTACTATAGATTGAGAAAGTCCTCTGAAAAAGCAGATTTTTTTATAAAAACTTCAACAATTGACTAGAGGAAGATTATATTAAGTTTGTAGTCGTTTCTTGGACTTGTTGGCCTCGTAAATCATTACCAGAGGTTGAATATGAGGATAAACACAAAAAGTTCAACGTTTTCTTGATTGCAGAGGTAAAGGAATTCCAGATTTCTAAGAAACTCTACTATAGATTGAGAAAGTCCTCTGAAAAAACAGATTTTTTTTATAAAAACTTCAACAATTGACTAGAGGAAGATTATATTAAGTTTGTAATCGGTTCTTGGACTAGTTGGCCTCGTAAGTCATTACCAGAGGTTGAATATGAGGCTAAATACAAAAAGTTCAGCGTTTACTTGAATGCAGAGGTCAAGGAATTCCAGATTTCTAAGAAACTCTACTATAGATTGAGAAAGTCCTCTGAAAAAGCAGATTTTTTTATAAAAACTTCAACAATTGACTAGAGGAAGATTATATTAAGTTTGTAGTCGTTTCTTGGACTTGTTGGCCTCGTAAATCATTACCAGAGGTTGAATATGAGGATAAACACAAAAAGTTCAACGTTTTCTTGATTGCAGAGGTAAAGGAATTCCAGATTTCTAAGAAACTCTATTATAGATTGAGAAAGTCCTCTGAAAAAACAGATTTTTTTTATAAAAACTTCAACAATTGACTAGAGGAAGATTATATTAAGTTTGTAATCGTTTCTTGGACTAGTTGGCCTCGTAAATCATTACCAGAGGTTGAATATGAGGATAAACACAAAAAGTTCAACGTTTTCTTGATTGCAGAGGTAAAGGAATTCCAGATTTCTAAGAAACTCTACTATAGATTGAGAAAGTCCTCTGAAAAAACAGATTTTTTTCATAAAAACTTCAACAATTGACTAGAGGAAGATTATATTAAGTTTGTAATCGTTTCTTGGACTAGTTGGCCTCGTAAATCATTACCAGAGGTTGAATATGAGGATAAACACAAAAAGTTCAACGTTTTCTTGATTGCAGAGGTAAAGGAATTCCAGATTTCTAAGAAACTCTACTATAGATTGAGAAAGTCCTCTGAAAAAACAGATTTTTTTTATAAAAACTTTAACAATTGACTAGAGGAAGATTATATTAAGTTTGTAATCGTTTCTTGGACTAGTTGGCCTCGTAAATCATTACCAGAGGTTGAATATGGGGATAAACACAAAAAGTTCAACGTTTTCTTGATTGCAGAGGTAAAGGAATTCCAGATTTCTAAGAAACTCTACTATAGATTGAGAAAGTCCTCTGAAAAAACAGATTTTTTTTATAAAAACTTCAACAATTGACTAGAGGAAGATTATATTAAGTTTGTAATCGTTTCTTGGACTAGTTGGCCTCGTAAATCATTACCAGAGGTTGAATATGGGGATAAACACAAAAAGTTCAACGTTTTCTTGATTGCAGAGGTAAAGGAATTCCAGATTTCTAAGAAACTCTACTATAGATTGAGAAAGTCCTCTGAAAAAACAGATTTTTTTCATAAAAACTTCAACAATTGACTAGAGGAAGATTATATTAAGTTTGTAATCGTTTCTTGGACTGGTTGGCCTCGTAAATCATTACCAGAGGTTGAATATGGGGATAAACACAAAAAGTTCAACGTTTTCTTGATTGCAGAGGTAAAGGAATTCCAGATTTCTAAGAAACTCTACTATAGATTGAGAAAGTCCTCTGAAAAAGCAGATTTTTTTTTATAAAAACTTTAACAATTGACTAGAGGAAGATTATATTAAGTTTTTAGTCGTTTCTTGGACTAGTTGGCCTCGTAAGTCATTACCAGAGGTTGAATATAGGGCTAAACACAAAAAGTTCAACGTTTTCTTGATTGCAGAGGTCAAGGAATTCCAGATTTCTAAGAAACTCTACTATAGATTGAGAAAGTCCTCTGAAAA
The DNA here is from genome assembly GCF_026250575.1 of Diorhabda carinulata. Taxonomy (NCBI): domain Eukaryota; kingdom Metazoa; phylum Arthropoda; class Insecta; order Coleoptera; family Chrysomelidae; genus Diorhabda; species Diorhabda carinulata. The sequence goes on from NC_079469.1 coordinate 3,900,466, forward strand.
AGCAGATTTTTTTTTATAAAAACTTTAACAATTGACTAGAGGAAGATTATATTAAGTTTGTAATCGTTTCTTGGACTAGTTGGCCTCGTAAATCATTACCAGAGGTTGAATATGAGGATAAACACAAAAAGTTCAACGTTTTCTTGATTGCAGAGGTAAAGGAATTCCAGATTTCTAAGAAACTCTACTATAGATTGAGAAAGTCCTCTGAAAAAACAGATTTTTTTCATAAAAACTTCAACAATTGACTAGAGGAAGATTATATTAAGTTTGTAATCGTTTCTTGGACTAGTTGGCCTCGTAAATCATTACCAGAGGTTGAATATGGGGATAAACACAAAAAGTTCAACGTTTTCTTGATTGCAGAGGTAAAGGAATTCCAGATTTCTAAGAAACTCTACTATAGATTGAGAAAGTCCTCTGAAAAAACAGATTTTTTTTATAAAAACTTCAACAATTGACTAGAGGAAGATTATATTAAGTTTGTAATCGTTTCTTGGACTAGTTGGCCTCGTAAGTCATTACCAGAGGTTGAATATGGGGCTAAATACAAAAAGTTCAGCGTTTTCTTGAATGCAGAGGTCAAGGAATTCCAGATTTCTAAGAAACTCTACTATAGATTGAGAAAGTCCTCTGAAAAAGCAGATTTTTTTATAAAAACTTCAACAATTGACTAGAGGAAGATTATATTAAGTTTGTAGTCGTTTCTTGGACTTGTTGGCCTCGTAAATCATTACCAGAGGTTGAATATGAGGATAAACACAAAAAGTTCAACGTTTTCTTGATTGCAGAGGTAAAGGAATTCCAGATTTCTAAGAAACTCTACTATAGATTGAGAAAGTCCTCTGAAAAAACAGATTTTTTTTATAAAAACTTCAACAATTGACTAGAGGAAGATTATATTAAGTTTGTAATCGTTTCTTGGACTAGTTGGCCTCGTAAGTCATTACCAGAGGTTGAATATGGGGCTAAATACAAAAAGTTCAGCGTTTACTTGAATGCAGAGGTCAAGGAATTCCAGATTTCTAAGAAACTCTACTATAGATTGAGAAAGTCCTCTGAAAAAGCAGATTTTTTTATAAAAACTTCAACAATTGACTAGAGGAAGATTATATTAAGTTTGTAGTCGTTTCTTGGACTTGTTGGCCTCGTAAATCATTACCAGAGGTTGAATATGAGGATAAACACAAAAAGTTCAACGTTTTCTTGATTGCAGAGGTAAAGGAATTCCAGATTTCTAAGGAACTCTATTATAGATTGAGAAAGTCCTCTGAAAAAACAGATTTTTTTTATAAAAACTTCAACAATTGACTAGAGGAAGATTATATTAAGTTTGTAATCGTTTCTTGGACTAGTTGGCCTCGTAAGTCATTACCAGAGGTTGAATATGGGGCTAAATACAAAAAGTTCAGCGTTTTCTTGAATGCAGAGGTCAAGGAATTCCAGATTTCTAAGAAACTCTACTATAGATTGAGAAAGTCCTCTGAAAAAGCAGATTTTTTTTTATAAAAACTTTAACAATTGACTAGAGGAAGATTATATTAAGTTTGTAATCGTTTCTTGGACTAGTTGGCCTCGTAAATCATTACCAGAGGTTGAATATGAGGATAAACACAAAAAGTTCAACGTTTTCTTGATTGCAGAGGTAAAGGAATTCCAGATTTCTAAGAAACTCTACTATAGATTGAGAAAGTCCTCTGAAAAAACAAATTTTTTTTATAAAAACTTCAACAATTGACTAGAGGAAGATTATATTAAGTTTGTAATCGTTTCTTGGACTAGTTGGCCTCGTAAATCATTACCAGAGGTTGAATATGAGGATAAACACAAAAAGTTCAACGTTTTCTTGATTGCAGAGGTAAAGGAATTCCAGATTTCTAAGAAACTCTACTATAGATTGAGAAAGTCCTCTGAAAAAACAGATTTTTTTTATAAAAACTTCAACAATTGACTAGAGGAAGATTATATTAAGTTTGTAATCGTTTCTTGGACTAGTTGGCCTCGTAAGTCATTACCAGAGGTTGAATATGGGGCTAAATACAAAAAGTTCAGCGTTTTCTTGAATGCAGAGGTCAAGGAATTCCAGATTTCTAAGAAACTCTACTATAGATTGAGAAAGTCCTCTGAAAAAACAGATTTTTTTTATAGAAACTTCAACAATTGACTAGAGGAAGATTATATTAAGTTTGTAATCGTTTCTTGAACTAGTTGGCCTCGTAAATCATTACCAGAGGTTTAATATGAGGATAAACACAAAAAGTTCAACGTTTTCTTGATTGCAGAGGTAAAGGAATTCCAGATTTCTAAGAAACTCTACTATAGATTGAGAAAGTCCTCTGAAAAAACAGATTTTTTTTATAAAAACTTCAACAATTGACTAGAGGAAGATTATATTAAGTTTGTAATCGTTTCTTGGACTAGTTGGCCTCGTAAGTCATTACCAGAGGTTGAATATGGGGCTAAATACAAAAAGTTCAGCGTTTTCTTGAATGCAGAGGTCAAGGAATTCCAGATTTCTAAGAAACTCTACTATAGATTGAGAAAGTCCTCTGAAAAAGCAGATTTTTTTATAAAAACTTCAACAATTGACTAGAGGAAGATTATATTAAGTTTGTAGTCGTTTCTTGGACTTGTTGGCCTCGTAAATCATTACCAGAGGTTGAATATGAGGATAAACACAAAAAGTTCAACGTTTTCTTGATTGCAGAGGTAAAGGAATTCCAGATTTCTAAGAAACTCTACTATAGATTGAGAAAGTCCTCTGAAAAAACAGATTTTTTTTATAAAAACTTCAACAATTGACTAGAGGAAGATTATATTAAGTTTGTAATCGTTTCTTGGACTAGTTGGCCTCGTAAGTCATTACCAGAGGTTGAATATGAGGCTAAATACAAAAAGTTCAGCGTTTACTTGAATGCAGAGGTCAAGGAATTCCAGATTTCTAAGAAACTCTACTATAGATTGAGAAAGTCCTCTGAAAAAGCAGATTTTTTTATAAAAACTTCAACAATTGACTAGAGGAAGATTATATTAAGTTTGTAGTCGTTTCTTGGACTTGTTGGCCTCGTAAATCATTACCAGAGGTTGAATATGAGGATAAACACAAAAAGTTCAACGTTTTCTTGATTGCAGAGGTAAAGGAATTCCAGATTTCTAAGAAACTCTATTATAGATTGAGAAAGTCCTCTGAAAAAACAGATTTTTTTTATAAAAACTTCAACAATTGACTAGAGGAAGATTATATTAAGTTTGTAATCGTTTCTTGGACTAGTTGGCCTCGTAAATCATTACCAGAGGTTGAATATGAGGATAAACACAAAAAGTTCAACGTTTTCTTGATTGCAGAGGTAAAGGAATTCCAGATTTCTAAGAAACTCTACTATAGATTGAGAAAGTCCTCTGAAAAAACAGATTTTTTTCATAAAAACTTCAACAATTGACTAGAGGAAGATTATATTAAGTTTGTAATCGTTTCTTGGACTAGTTGGCCTCGTAAATCATTACCAGAGGTTGAATATGAGGATAAACACAAAAAGTTCAACGTTTTCTTGATTGCAGAGGTAAAGGAATTCCAGATTTCTAAGAAACTCTACTATAGATTGAGAAAGTCCTCTGAAAAAACAGATTTTTTTTATAAAAACTTTAACAATTGACTAGAGGAAGATTATATTAAGTTTGTAATCGTTTCTTGGACTAGTTGGCCTCGTAAATCATTACCAGAGGTTGAATATGGGGATAAACACAAAAAGTTCAACGTTTTCTTGATTGCAGAGGTAAAGGAATTCCAGATTTCTAAGAAACTCTACTATAGATTGAGAAAGTCCTCTGAAAAAACAGATTTTTTTTATAAAAACTTCAACAATTGACTAGAGGAAGATTATATTAAGTTTGTAATCGTTTCTTGGACTAGTTGGCCTCGTAAATCATTACCAGAGGTTGAATATGGGGATAAACACAAAAAGTTCAACGTTTTCTTGATTGCAGAGGTAAAGGAATTCCAGATTTCTAAGAAACTCTACTATAGATTGAGAAAGTCCTCTGAAAAAACAGATTTTTTTCATAAAAACTTCAACAATTGACTAGAGGAAGATTATATTAAGTTTGTAATCGTTTCTTGGACTGGTTGGCCTCGTAAATCATTACCAGAGGTTGAATATGGGGATAAACACAAAAAGTTCAACGTTTTCTTGATTGCAGAGGTAAAGGAATTCCAGATTTCTAAGAAACTCTACTATAGATTGAGAAAGTCCTCTGAAAAAGCAGATTTTTTTTTATAAAAACTTTAACAATTGACTAGAGGAAGATTATATTAAGTTTTTAGTCGTTTCTTGGACTAGTTGGCCTCGTAAGTCATTACCAGAGGTTGAATATAGGGCTAAACACAAAAAGTTCAACGTTTTCTTGATTGCAGAGGTCAAGGAATTCCAGATTTCTAAGAAACTCTACTATAGATTGAGAAAGTCCTCTGAAAAAGCAGATTTTTTTTTATAAAAACTTTAACAATTGACTAGAGGAAGATTATATTAAGTTTGTAATCGTTTCTTGGACTAGTTGGCCTCGTAAATCATTACCAGAGGTTGAATATGAGGATAAACACAAAAAGTTCAACGTTTTCTTGATTGCAGAGGTAAAGGAATTCCAGATTTCTAAGAAACTCTACTATAGATTGAGAAAGTCCTCTGAAAAAACAGATTTTTTTCATAAAAACTTCAACAATTGACTAGAGGAAGATTATATTAAGTTTGTAATCGTTTCTTGGACTAGTTGGCCTCGTAAATCATTACCAGAGGTTGAATATGGGGATAAACACAAAAAGTTCAACGTTTTCTTGATTGCAGAGGTAAAGGAATTCCAGATTTCTAAGAAACTCTACTATAGATTGAGAAAGTCCTCTGAAAAAACAGATTTTTTTCATAAAAACTTCAACAATTGACTAGAGGAAGATTATATTAAGTTTGTAATCGTTTCTTGGACTAGTTGGCCTCGTAAATCATTACCAGAGGTTGAATATGGGGATAAACACAAAAAGTTCAACGTTTTCTTGAATGCAGAGGTCAAGGAATTCCAGATTTCTAAGAAACTCTACTATAGATTGAGAAAGTCCTCTGAAAAAGCAGATTTTTTTATAAAAACTTCAACAATTGACTAGAGGAAGATTATATTAAGTTTGTAGTCGTTTCTTGGACTTGTTGGCCTCGTAAATCATTACCAGAGGTTGAATATGAGGATAAACACAAAAAGTTCAACGTTTTCTTGATTGCAGAGGTAAAGGAATTCCAGATTTCTAAGAAACTCTACTATAGATTGAGAAAGTCCTCTGAAAAAACAGATTTTTTTTATAAAAACTTCAACAATTGACTAGAGGAAGATTATATTAAGTTTGTAATCGTTTCTTGGACTAGTTGGCCTCGTAAGTCATTACCAGAGGTTGAATATGGGGCTAAATACAAAAAGTTCAGCGTTTACTTGAATGCAGAGGTCAAGGAATTCCAGATTTCTAAGAAACTCTACTATAGATTGAGAAAGTCCTCTGAAAAAGCAGATTTTTTTATAAAAACTTCAACAATTGACTAGAGGAAGATTATATTAAGTTTGTAGTCGTTTCTTGGACTTGTTGGCCTCGTAAATCATTACCAGAGGTTGAATATGAGGATAAACACAAAAAGTTCAACGTTTTCTTGATTGCAGAGGTAAAGGAATTCCAGATTTCTAAGGAACTCTATTATAGATTGAGAAAGTCCTCTGAAAAAACAGATTTTTTTTATAAAAACTTCAACAATTGACTAGAGGAAGATTATATTAAGTTTGTAATCGTTTCTTGGACTAGTTGGCCTCGTAAGTCATTACCAGAGGTTGAATATGGGGCTAAATACAAAAAGTTCAGCGTTTTCTTGAATGCAGAGGTCAAGGAATTCCAGATTTCTAAGAAACTCTACTATAGATTGAGAAAGTCCTCTGAAAAAGCAGATTTTTTTTTATAAAAACTTTAACAATTGACTAGAGGAAGATTATATTAAGTTTGTAATCGTTTCTTGGACTAGTTGGCCTCGTAAGTCATTACCAGAGGTTGAATATGAGGATAAACACAAAAAGTTCAACGTTTTCTTGATTGCAGAGGTAAAGGAATTCCAGATTTCTAAGAAACTCTACTATAGATTGAGAAAGTCCTCTGAAAAAACAGATTTTTTTCATAAAAACTTCAACAATTGACTAGAGGAAGATTATATTAAGTTTGTAATCGTTTCTTGGACTAGTTGGCCTCGTAAATCATTACCAGAGGTTGAATATGAGGATAAACACAAAAAGTTCAACGTTTTCTTGATTGCAGAGGTAAAGGAATTCCAGATTTCTAAGAAACTCTACTATAGATTGAGAAAGTCCTCTGAAAAAACAGATTTTTTTTATAAAAACTTTAACAATTGACTAGAGGAAGATTATATTAAGTTTGTAATCGTTTCTTGGACTAGTTGGCCTCGTAAATCATTACCAGAGGTTGAATATGGGGATAAACACAAAAAGTTCAACGTTTTCTTGATTGCAGAGGTAAAGGAATTCCAGATTTCTAAGAAACTCTACTATAGATTGAGAAAGTCCTCTGAAAAAACAGATTTTTTTTATAAAAACTTCAACAATTGACTAGAGGAAGATTATATTAAGTTTGTAATCGTTTCTTGGACTAGTTGGCCTCGTAAATCATTACCAGAGGTTGAATATGGGGATAAACACAAAAAGTTCAACGTTTTCTTGATTGCAGAGGTAAAGGAATTCCAGATTTCTAAGAAACTCTACTATAGATTGAGAAAGTCCTCTGAAAAAACAGATTTTTTTCATAAAAACTTCAACAATTGACTAGAGGAAGATTATATTAAGTTTGTAATCGTTTCTTGGACTAGTTGGCCTCGTAAATCATTACCAGAGGTTGAATATGGGGATAAACACAAAAAGTTCAACGTTTTCTTGATTGCAGAGGTAAAGGAATTCCAGATTTCTAAGAAACTCTACTATAGATTGAGAAAGTCCTCTGAAAAAGCAGATTTTTTTTTATAAAAACTTTAACAATTGACTAGAGGAAGATTATATTAAGTTTTTAGTCGTTTCTTGGACTAGTTGGCCTCGTAAGTCATTACCAGAGGTTGAATATAGGGCTAAACACAAAAAGTTCAACGTTTTCTTGATTGCAGAGGTCAAGGAATTCCAGATTTCTAAGAAACTCTACTATAGATTGAGAAAGTCCTCTGAAAAAGCAGATTTTTTTTTATAAAAACTTTAACAATTGACTAGAGGAAGATTATATTAAGTTTGTAATCGTTTCTTGGACTAGTTGGCCTCGTAAATCATTACCAGAGGTTGATTATGAGGATAAACACAAAAAGTTCAACGTTTTCTTGATTGCAGAGGTAAAGGAATTCCAGATTTCTAAGAAACTCTACTATAGATTGAGAAAGTCCTCTGAAAAAACAGATTTTTTTCATAAAAACTTCAACAATTGACTAGAGGAAGATTATATTAAGTTTGTAATCGTTTCTTGGACTAGTTGGCCTCGTAAATCATTACCAGAGGTTGAATATGGGGATAAACACAAAAAGTTCAACGTTTTCTTGATTGCAGAGGTAAAGGAATTCCAGATTTCTAAGAAACTCTACTATAGATTGAGAAAGTCCTCTGAAAAAACAGATTTTTCTCATAAAAACTTCAACAATTGACTAGAGGAAGATTATATTAAGTTTGTAATCGTTTCTTGGACTAGTTGGCCTCGTAAATCATTACCAGAGGTTGAATATGGGGATAAACACAAAAAGTTCAACGTTTTCTTGATTGCAGAGGTAAAGGAATTCCAGATTTCTAAGAAACTCTACTATAGATTGAGAAAGTCCTCTGAAAAAACAGATTTTTTTCATAAAAACTTCAACAATTGACTAGAGGAAGATTATATTAAGTTTGTAATCGTTTCTTGGACTAGTTGGCCTCGTAAATCATTACCAGAGGTTGAATATGGGGATAAACACAAAAAGTTCAACGTTTTCTTGATTGCAGAGGTAAAGGAATTCCAGATTTCTAAGAAACTCTACTATAGATTGAGAAAGTCCTCTGAAAAAGCAGATTTTTTTTTATAAAAACTTTAACAATTGACTAGAGGAAGATTATATTAAGTTTGTAATCGTTTCTTGGACTAGTTGGCCTCGTAAATCATTACCAGAAGTTGAATATGGGGATAAACACAAAAAGTTCAACGTTTTCTTGATTGCAGAGGTAAAGGAATTCCAGATTTCTAAGAAACTCTACTATAGATTGAGAAAGTCCTCTGAAAAAACAGATTTTTTTCATAAAAACTTCAACAATTGACTAGAGGAAGATTATATTAAGTTTGTAATCGTTTCTTGGACTAGTTGGCCTCGTAAATCATTACCAGAGGTTGAATATGGGGATAAACACAAAAAGTTCAACGTTTTCTTGATTGCAGAGGTAAAGGAATTCCAGATTTCTAAGAAACTCTACTATAGATTGAGAAAGTCCTCTGAAAAAGCAGATTTTTTTTTATAAAAACTTTAACAATTGACTAGAGGAAGATTATATTAAGTTTGTAATCGTTTCTTGGACTAGTTGGCCTCGTAAATCATTACCAGAAGTTGAATATGGGGATAAACACAAAAAGTTCAACGTTTTCTTGATTGCAGAGGTAAAGGAATTCCAGATTTCTAAGAAACTCTACTATAGATTGAGAAAGTCCTCTGAAAAAGCAGATTTTTTTTTATAAAAACTTTAACAATTGACTAGAGGAAGATTATATTAAGTTTTTAGTCGTTTCTTGGACTAGTTGGCCTCGTAAATCATTACCAGAGGTTGAATATGGGGATAAACACAAAAAGTTCAACGTTTTCTTGATTGCAGAGTTCAAGGAATTCCAGATTTCTAAGAAACTCTACTATAGATTGAGAAAGTCCTCTGAAAAAGCAGATTTTTTTTTATAAAAACTTTAACAATTGACTAGAGGAAGATTATATTAAGTTTGTAATCGTTTCTTGGACTAGTTGGCCTCGTAAATCATTACCAGAAGTTGAATATGGGGATAAACACAAAAAGTTCAACGTTTTCTTGATTGCAGAGGTAAAGGAATTCCAGATTTCTAAGAAACTCTACTATAGATTGAGAAAGTCCTCTGAAAAAACAGATTTTTTTTATAAAAACTTCAACAATTGACTAGAGGAAGATTATATTAAGTTTTTAGTCGTTTCTTGGACTAGTTGGCCTCGTAAGTCATTACCAGAGGTTGAATATAGGGCTAAACACAAAAAGTTCAACGTTTTCTTGATTGCAGAGGTCAAGGAATTCCAGATTTCTAAGAAACTCTACTATAGATTGAGAAAGTCCTCTGAAAAAACAGATTTTTTTTATAAAAACTTCAACAATTGACTAGAGGAAGATTATATTAAGTTTGTAGTCGTTTTTTGGACTAGTTGGCCTCGTAAGTCATTACCAGAGGTTGAATGTGGGGCTAAACACAAAAAGTTCAACGTTTTCTTGATTGCAGAGGTCAAGGAATTCCAGATTTCTAAGAAACTCTACTATAGATTGAGAAAGTCCTCTGAAAAAACAGATTTTTTTTATAAAAACTTCAACAATTGACTAGAGGAAGATTATATTAAGTTTGTAGTCGTTTTTTGGACTAGTTGGCCTCGTAAGTCATTACCAGAGGTTGAATGTGGGGCTAAACACAAAAAGTTCAACGTTTTCTTGATTGCAGAGGTCAAGGAATTCCAGATTTCTAAGAAACTCTACTATAGATTGAGAAAGTCCTCTGAAAAAACAGATTTTTTTTATAAAAACTTCAACAATTGACTAGAGGAAGATTATATTAAGTTTGTAATCGTTTCTTGGACTAGTTGGCCTCGTAAGTCATTACCAGAGGTTGAATATGGGGCTAAATACAAAAAGTTCAGCGTTTACTTGAATGCAGAGGTCAAGGAATTCCAGATTTCTAAGAAACTCTACTATAGATTGAGAAAGTCCTCTGAAAAAGCAGATTTTTTTATAAAAACTTCAACAATTGACTAGAGGAAGATTATATTAAGTTTGTAGTCGTTTCTTGGACTTGTTGGCCTCGTAAATCATTACCAGAGGTTGAATATGAGGATAAACACAAAAAGTTCAACGTTTTCTTGATTGCAGAGGTAAAGGAATTCCAGATTTCTAAGAAACTCTACTATAGATTGAAAAAGTCCTCTGAAAAAACAGATTTTTTTTATAAAAACTTCAACAATTGACTAGAGGAAGATTATATTAAGTTTGTAATCGTTTCTTGGACTAGTTGGCCTCGTAAGTCATTACCAGAGGTTGAATATGGGGCTAAATACAAAAAGTTCAGCGTTTTCTTGAATGCAGAGGTCAAGGAATTCCAGATTTCTAAGAAACTCTACTATAGATTGAGAAAGTCCTCTGAAAAAGCAGATTTTTTTTTATAAAAACTTTAACAATTGACTAGAGGAAGATTATATTAAGTTTGTAATCGTTTCTTGGACTAGTTGGCCTCGTAAATCATTACCAGAGGTTGAATATGAGGATAAACACAAAAAGTTCAACGTTTTCTTGATTGCAGAGGTAAAGGAATTCCAGATTTCTAAGAAACTCTACTATAGATTGAGAAAGTCCTCTGAAAAAACAGATTTTTTTCATAAAAACTTCAACAATTGACTAGAGGAAGATTATATTAAGTTTGTAATCGTTTCTTGGACTAGTTGGCCTCGTAAATCATTACCAGAGGTTGAATATGAGGATAAACACAAAAAGTTCAACGTTTTCTTGATTGCAGAGGTAAAGGAATTCCAGATTTCTAAGAAACTCTACTATAGATTGAGAAAGTCCTCTGAAAAAACAGATTTTTTTTATAAAAACTTTAACAATTGACTAGAGGAAGATTATATTAAGTTTGTAATCGTTTCTTGGACTAGTTGGCCTCGTAAATCATTACCAGAGGTTGAATATGGGGATAAACACAAAAAGTTCAACGTTTTCTTGATTGCAGAGGTAAAGGAATTCCAGATTTCTAAGAAACTCTACTATAGATTGAGAAAGTCCTCTGAAAAAACAGATTTTTTTCATAAAAACTTCAACAATTGACTAGAGGAAGATTATATTAAGTTTGTAATCGTTTCTTGGACTAGTTGGCCTCGTAAATCATTACCAGAGGTTGAATATGGGGATAAACACAAAAAGTTCAACGTTTTCTTGATTGCAGAGGTAAAGGAATTCCAGATTTCTAAGAAACTCTACTATAGATTGAGAAAGTCCTCTGAAAAAACAGATTTTTTTTTATAAAAACTTTAACAATTGACTAGAGGAAGATTATATTAAGTTTGTAATCGTTTCTTGGACTAGTTGGCCTCGTAAATCATTACCAGAGGTTGAATATGGGGATAAACACAAAAAGTTCAACGTTTTCTTGATTGCAGAGGTAAAGGAATTCCAGATTTCTAAGAAACTCTACTATAGATTGAGAAAGTCCTCTGAAAAAACAGATTTTTTTCATAAAAACTTCAACAATTGACTAGAGGAAGATTATATTAAGTTTGTAATCGTTTCTTGGACTAGTTGGCCTCGTAAATCATTACCAGAGGTTGAATATGAGGATAAACACAAAAAGTTCAACGTTTTCTTGATTGCAGAGGTAAAGGAATTCCAGATTTCTAAGAAACTCTACTATAGATTGAGAAAGTCCTCTGAAAAAACAGATTTTTTTCATAAAAACTTTAACAATTGACTAGAGGAAGATTATATTAAGTTTGTAATCGTTTCTTGGACTAGTTGGCCTCGTAAATCATTACCAGAGGTTGAATATGGGGATAAACACAAAAAGTTCAACGTTTTCTTGATTGCAGAGGTAAAGGAATTCCAGATTTCTAAGAAACTCTACTATAGATTGAGAAAGTCCTCTGAAAAAACAGATTTTTTTCATAAAAACTTCAACAATTGACTAGAGGAAGATTATATTAAGTTTGTAATCGTTTCTTGGACTAGTTGGCCTCGTAAATCATTACCAGAGGTTGAATATGGGGATAAACACAAAAAGTTCAACGTTTTCTTGATTGCAGAGGTAAAGGAATTCCAGATTTCTAAGAAACTCTACTATAGATTGAGAAAGTCCTCTGAAAAAACAGATTTTTTTTATAGAAACTTTAACAATTGACTAGAGGAAGATTATATTAAGTTTGTAATCGTTTCTTGAACTAGTTGGCCTCGTAAATCATTACCAGAGGTTGAATATGAGGATAAACACAAAAAGTTCAACGTTTTCTTGATTGCAGAGGTAAAGGAATTCCAGATTTCTAAGAAACTCTACTATAGATTGAGAAAGTCCTCTGAAAAAGCAGATTTTTTTTTATAAAAACTTTAACAATTGACTAGAGGAAGATTATATTAAGTTTGTAATCGTTTCTTGGACTAGTTGGCCTCGTAAATCATTACCAGAGGTTGAATATGGGGATAAACACAAAAAGTTCAACGTTTTCTTGATTGCAGAGGTAAAGGAATTCCAGATTTCTAAGAAACTCTACTATAGATTGAGAAAGTCCTCTGAAAAAACAGATTTTTTTTATAAAAACTTCAACAATTGACTAGAGGAAGATTATATTAAGTTTTTAGTCGTTTCTTGGACTAGTTGGCCTCGTAAGTCATTACCAGAGGTTGAATATAGGGCTAAACACAAAAAGTTCAACGTTTTCTTGATTGCAGAGGTCAAGGAATTCCAGATTTCTAAGAAACTCTACTATAGATTGAGAAAGTCCTCTGAAAAAACAGATTTTTTTTATAAAAACTTCAACAATTGACTAGAGGAAGATTATATTAAGTTTGTAGTCGTTTTTTGGACTAGTTGGCCTCGTAAGTCATTACCAGAGGTTGAATGTGGGGCTAAACACAAAAAGTTCAACGTTTTCTTGATTGCAGAGGTCAAGGAATTCCAGATTTCTAAGAAACTCTACTATAGATTGGGAAAGTCCTCTGAAAAAGCAGATTTTTTTATAAAAACTTTAACAATTGACTAGAGGAAGATTATATTAAGTTTGTAATCGTTTCTTGGACTAGTTGGCCTCGTAAATCATTACCAGAGGTTGAATATGGGGATAAACACAAAAAGTTCAACGTTTTCTTGATTGCAGAGGTAAAGGAATTCCAGATTTCTAAGAAACTCTACTATAGATTGAGAAAGTCCTCTGAAAAAACAGATTTTTTTTTATAGAAACTTTAACAATTGACTAGAGGAAGATTATATTAAGTTTGTAATCGTTTCTTGGACTAGTTGGCCTCGTAAATCATTACCAGAGGTTGAATATAGGGCTAAACACAAAAAGTTCAACGTTTTCTTGATTGCAGAGGTCAAGGAATTCCAGATTTCTGAGAAACTCTACTATAGATTGAGAAAGTCCTCTGAAAAAACAGATTTTTTTTATAAAAACCTCAACAATTGACTAGAGGAAGATTATATTAAGTTTGTAATCGTTTCTTGGACTAGTTGGCCTTGTAAGTCATTAATAGTATTTGCAGGAGCCCTACAAGGGTCAAGGATCAATTCCAATATCGAAACTCTGAAACATATCCAAGATAAGGTAACCAGTGCCATGTAGATTCTAATAAGATGGCTTGATGACCAAGGACTATCGCCACCAATATAATCTTCTTGACCAGAAAGCAGAACGCAAGTTTGACAATATCCCAGCGATGAAAATCGAAGAGACCTTTATTGAGACGAAAGAAACCATAAAATATTTACGATTAGAGCATATAAGTAGACAAAGCTTCACACTCACACGATGGTTAAACCCACTAATAATAAATATTTGATTGCCACCAAAAGGAGATTGCTGATGTCAGTCATCAATTCAATACTTCTTCTAGAGCTCCACCACAGAAGAATAGCCAAGGTACAACGCAAGGAAATACGTAAAGAAGAAGATAGATAAAAAAGTGTCATGACCATGGACCATTTGCAACAAAGGTATGATACGGATCAACGAGGTAGATGGACCGCGCGCTTATTATCATATGTCAAAAGCTGGATAGAGAGAAATCACGAGGAAGTGAACTCTATGTCTTGACGCAACTATTGTCTGGAGATGGTTACTTCCGATTTTACCTGTCTGCTTCTCTCGCTTACGGACAAGCCACGAATAATTCAGAACACATATTCTTCGAATGCAGTTATTATGATAATAAATGAAGATATTTGGGACGTTGTAATCGAGTATGCAGAAACAATTATTCGGACAAATAAATGGAATGTTTTGGTGGATGACCTCAATCGAGTAAAGAAGAGCTAGAGATATCACAGAACAACAAATAAACGGAGCATACGCAATTCAAGCGGATAAAAATCAAATAGAGGTTTTGTGACTAACAAAAAATTCAGCTTTGACAAATGAATCAGTTATTTTTATTCTTAATAATAGCAATATCATATTTACAAGACGACTCAAATATATATTTGTACTTTAATGAATTAAATTGATGCGGAAATGTAAAAATGTCAGTCAATGTCTTCAGTCAAGTGTCATTGAGACATCTTTTGACATGGCGCACAGTATTGGACACCCGTAATATGTTGTTCCATGCCATCTTCGAACTTTATAAAGCATTATGCCAACCTTTGTGTTTGACTAACTAAAATCGCAATTCTACAAGACACACGATCTAATCAGAGCTACAAAACCCATGTGAAAGGTTTAATATGTATTTTTTTATCCCATGAAATCCCATCATTGTATCTTCATAAAAAATTGCCTACCTTCTATTGACGCTAAGGAAAATGATGCTCAATATTAGGTGCTGGAACACTTTTAATTCTTATTCTTTTTTTATATACAGTCGGCTACTGTGCTGTTGAAAAAACTGTCAGAATCAATAAAAAAGGGCGGTGTCTATGTGTTTTTTTCATCTACTTAACGGTTGTCAAATTTATCTAGTGTTTTGTGAATTGTTAACCTAACTTAACCTAACCTAACCTACTATTCTTATACTTTTGTTGTTGTTTCTTGTTTCCTAAGAAGTTAAGGACTTTCTCAATCATTCAACCAACTGAATTAAGCCTAATAGAGAAAGGCGAAATCCAAATTAACAGGAATATCTACGATTTTTTCGATAATAATATGTAGAAAACATAAATCAGTAAAAAACAGTCTATGTTTGTCTATGTAAATGTAATGTAAATCCGTTTATGACATTTTTGTTGTGTGCAAGCTCCGACACCCGCCACGACGGATTTTCATATTTATCTACTGAATTAATGAAAATTTCCATAAACTAATTAACTCCAACCCTTTCCGGGCTACCTTTAAATAGACGAAGTACCTCCAAATATACAGTATGAAATGAAAGTGTGGAATTTATAAAAACTTTAGTGATAGTCTGTATGACGCGAAATTCGATAAACAAGAAGACGGCAACACTGCTACAGGCATCTGTCATTTGACTCTTACCTGTCATTTTAATCTTGTCATATTTCAATAAGCTACGTCATATAGTTTGTGTTTGACAGTCGTTGTTAGTTTTAAAAAGAAAATGGAAAACGGAAACGGAGAAATAATTAAATTTATCTAGATTAGATGATTGATATTTGAGAGCTACTTAAAGGCATTTAAGAGCGGGCCTTTTACGGAACCACAAATACGAAATTACTGGTATGACATTGTCTGGTGGATCATCATCTGAAGAGCACGGGAATCCTCTTCTGGGGACTGTTTATTGATAAATAGCTATAGTTATTCACCTATAGCTATAAGAGCCCCTCTTTAGTAACGTTCTAAGTGTAAATGTCTATTAACGACTTTAAAAATGACACCCAGTTCCATGATTGAATTTCTGGGTTCTATATAATAATTAATTGACGTCCATGATTCATTAATTAGGCTAAAATTACAATCTCGTCCATTCTTTTATCCAAATTTAGTACCTAGTGATTAATTTTGTTTTTAAATCTGAAGAAATGGTTCGACGGAAGGAAATTTGAAGAAATGATAACCCACAGAGGTCGAGAGGGACTACGAGGAAGAAGAAAATAATTTTTTTACTAAAAAGTCTGCGTTAAATTAAAAAATTGATAGACTTACATACCCTCGAGAATTTACAGTAACATCATCATTTATTTGGGTGTAAATTAACTTCAATCAAAATCCATTAGCTTATTTGTCCTACATTTTCAATGTTTTAGGTTCACTGTATATCTCAAATCTTCACAATATATTTATCAATATTTTTAGCAGCTTTCAACAGCATTTTCGTTTTTTGTGAACATTTCTTTTCGATTCCAGATCATTGATTTTCAATCCAACATTTATTTGATTTTCCTTATAGTTTTCAGCAACTCATTTTCCACCTTTTCACAATCCTGTGTATATAAATATCGATGGGATTGTTCACGAAAAGGTATTTTTAATCTCAGCTTTACAAGGAGGGTCATTAATCATTGAATTTTTAACCATGAGAATGGATGACGTATCGCAATGCGGAGATAATATTTTCCATTGTCCTTTTATCCTGGGATTTAAAGGATAAGGGCTAATTTAGATTAAATAATCAAACGTTCAATAAAATTATATTTCACCTAATTCTATTTGGACTAATTTGTAATTAAAAAATATCCTAAATCGTTAAATTAATCTAGAAGAAAAGGGAAATTACCTCAGTTATATTACTACAATTGAACTACAGGTGATTCTACCTAATATCTTTTCGAAGCTTATAATTGCTGAAATTGTTTTTAATTATTACTGTTTGCAGATTATTATATTTTTATTTCTGAGAGTTCCAATCCCTCTTTGACTTTGTGGCGACACAACTCTTCGTAAGTTGCTTGTATCTACCTTAATTTTGAATTTACAGGTCACACTAATCTCTTTGACTTTGTGGCGTCACAATTCTTCGTAAGTTGCTTGTAGCTACTTCAATTTTGAATTTACAGGTTTCACTAGTCTCTCTTTGACTTTGTGGCGTCACAACTCTTCGTAAGCTGCTTGTAGCTACTTCAATTTTGAATTTACAAGTATCACTAATTTTTCTTTGACTTTGTGGCCACACAACTCTTCGTAAGTTGCTTGTATCTACCTTAATTTTGAATTTATAGGTTTCACTAGTCTCTCTTTGACTTTGTGGCGACACAACTCTTCGTAAGTTGCTTGTATCTACCTTAATTTTGAATTTATAGGTTTCACTAGTCTCTCTTTGACTTTGTGGCGACACAACTCTTCGTAAGTTGCTTGTAGCTACTTTAATTTTGAATTTACAGGTTTCACTAGTCTCTCTATGACTTTGTGGCGTCACAACTCTTCGTAAGTTGCTTGTAGCTACTTTAATTTTGAATTTACAGGTTTCACTAGTCTCTCTATGACTTTGTGGCGTCACAACTCTTCGTAAGTTGCTTGTAGCTACTTTAATTTTGAATTTACAGGTTTCACTAGTCTCTCTATGACTTTGTGGCGTCACAACTCTTCGTAAGTTGCTTGTAGCTACTTTAATTTTGAATTTACAGGTTTCACTAGTCTCTCTTTGACTTTGTGGCGACACAACTCTTCGTAAGTTGCTTGTAGCTACTTTAATTTTTAATTTACAGGTTTCACTAGTCTCTCTATGACTTTGTGGCGTCACAACTCTTCGTAAGTTGCTTGTAGCTACTTTAATTTTGAATTTACAAGTATCACTAATTTTTCTTTGACTTTGTGGCCACACAACTCTTCGTAAGTTGCTTGTATCTACCTTAATTTTGAATTTATAGGTTTCACTAGTCTCTCTTTGACTTTGTGGCGACACAACTCTTCGTAAGTTGCTTGTAGCTACTTTAATTTTGAATTTACAAGTTTCACTAATTTTTCTTTGACTTTGTGGCGACACAACTCTTCGTAAGTTGCATGTAGCTACTTTAATTTTGAATTTACAAGTATCACTAATTTTTCTTTGACTTTCTGGCCACACAACTCTTCGTAAGTTGCTTGTATCTACCTTAATTTTGAATTTACAGGTTTCACTAGTCTCTCTTTGACTTTGTGGCCACACAACTCTTCGTAAGTTGCTTGTATCTACCTTAATTTTGAATTTACAGGTTTCACTAGTCTCTCTTTGACTTTGTGGCCACACAACTCTTCGTAAGTTGCTTGTAGCTACTTTAATTTTGAATTTACAAGTTTCACTAATTTTTCTTTGACTTTGTGGCGTCACAACTCTTCGTAAGTTGCTTGTAGATACTCCAATTTTGAATTTAAAAGTCTCACTAATATCTCTTTGACTTTGTGACACATGTGATATATGACTTGATTTAAACTTTTATTATGGGGTATCATCATCTATGAAATATGTATTTGGGATTTTTCTACAAAAAACTGTGTATCAAAAAATATTATTTAGCAATAAGCTCAATTTTTAAAAAAAAATTGTTGAACTATATATTTGATTTAATATTTTATTTTTACAATCATGTTCCAAACGGCATTAACTGTATCAAGTTGTATTTTTTTACTGGTTGGTTCACTACAGTCGATAGTGTAACTTTCAAAACACGATTAATTGCAAAATATTATTTAGTAAAATATTTTTTTCAGATATAAAAAGTTTGTTTTTAAAAATTTATTTTGACGAAAATAATCAAAAGTTAAACTGAATTGAATTAAATTTAAATTGATATTTTATTCTCGTTTTAATTATCATAATTGTTGCATTAATTATTAGAAAGAGTATTTTATTGCCATTTGGTTCATTACAATAGATAATATTATACCCCTAACAGGATTATTGCAAAATATTTGGGAAAAAATCTATTTTTTTATGAAATTTATTAAAAAAATACTCCATATCTAGAAAATTGTGAGAATAATTCTTTCGTATTCGGAGGTAAATATAACACAACTCTACGTAAGTTATTTGTAGCGACTTCAAGTATTGAATTTTTCATATTTCTTAATACGCATGTCTTTACTTACGAATATCATTTCCTCGTTTCCTTTTGTTTATTTTTTGTATAGTCCCATTTTGCTCGTTTCTTCCAGTATTTCATATTTCTTTTTCATCAATTTTCTCAGTATTGAACACAAATTTTGTTTCAGCTTTTTTACTGTTTACTTAGAATTGTCAACCTAAATCTATATCACTAGTACTTCAGCGTTTCTCGTCTTCGTAATTCCCATTTAATTCTCCACTGTTTTCAGTGGAGAATTACCAACCTACGTTGGTAGTTAGTGTCTCCTTATTGAATATATGGTGTAATTAGTTGTAAAAGTGGGCCGTTCTGAAATAATGTTCTTTCCCATCAACGTTTCTTCTTTAGTTGACTATGTGCATTGCTTGGTACTAAATAAGCTGCTGCTAAAGTGGATCAGCCATATTCTAAGTCTAAGTAGACAAAAAATTCCAGAAAGCACGATGTTGTTTCGGCGACAAATAGCCTGCCGCACGCCACGTCGGCCGCAACAAGGAAAACGCATGCCACATAGTGTTGCCCCAGTGTATAAGGGCCCTAAGACGTAGATTAGTTTTTTAAAGAACGCATTTATAAGGTCAGAAAATAAATAAGAATGTAGCTGTCACAAAAAACTGGACGTGGTTAAAACCTTAATGAAAATCGCTAAGTTTATGTATATATGTGTGGAGATAACTATAAATCAAAAAAATGTCAAAAATACATGTTCATTCATCTTAATATTCTATCCAGAATTTTTAAAACCGCGTCTCTAACAATTTATTACTCGGAAAATATGCTTCAAACCTGAATTTAGTGGCAATTATAACATAAGAACATCGCATGTGCCTTTAAGCAGTTTAATTTTTTGAAATATTGGAAATAGATTTTATCAAGCCCTTCCGATAGCTTCAGGCTTACCTCAGTGAAGAAAATGATTAGTTACTAGCTCGTTTCAGGTGTGCTAGTATAGTCGCGTTATTAAGATCGTCCGTGATAAAGCATGAATGTTTCCAAGTTAAAATAAGTACCAAAACAATTTAATTCTATTAGCCAAATGATGGATAAACAATATTTTTTACGTGGAACAATTTTCGACGTTTATTATTATCAAATATATTAGTAAATTCCAAAAATTGTGACTACCAATTCTATATTGTTTATTAAACATAAATAGACGAAATTTATTCATTGAAAATGGATTTTCTAAATCTTCCACTGTGACTTTCGTGTCCCAGTCGGAATTGGTATTTCAAGATTAGGTTGACAGACGGAATAGCCCTCGGTAGAATATAAAAATAAGACGTGTATGACCGAGAACAAGCAATAGAACCTTATAAATCACTTCGGAGCTGACAGAAAAAAATATGACTTTTGGGATTTCCCCTATTAAACGCAGATTAACCTTTGATTTACGATTGTGTGTCTTAATGGTTGTAATTAACTTTAGAAATCTCACTTTTTTTGTACATATGTCGATTAATTAACTTTTTGTTCGACTTTTGATATACGAGGACGGCTCAAATAGAAAAACCGGAAAATTTTAGTTTTTAACTTTAACCCAGTGGTGACTGGGAACAGCGAATAGGATGCATGAGGTACCAATTCAAACTTTAATTCATTAATATTCTTCTTTTACTTCACTTCATTCACCGTTTTTGTTAAATTGTGACCAAACGCGGCATCCATCTTGCGCACAGCTTTCTCATATCCAGTATCATCCAGTTCATCCACTTTCACGAAACTAAATTGTAGCTTAACGTTATTCGTAGATCATTCTCAAGTTTGGTACAATACTTGTATCTAAACATTATTCCTAACTCATTATTACATACAGGGGGTTTAAAATATACGTATTATGCTCAAGAACAAGACATATTATAAGTTATCTTGTCTGTCTACTTTATTTTAAGTTAGTTAAGTTTTCGAATGATTTCAAATAGTTTATTTACATTTTGAATCAGAAAGGTCACCTACAAGATTTAAAGACGAGCTTCACAATCACATGTTGTTTGATACAAAAGATTTACGCGGATATCGGTCAAATTAGACCAAGAAATTTTAGTCTAGTAACCAAAAGTCTCATAGGGTTGAATTTGTATAGAAACTTTGGGCTTACTACTAAAAATAAGCCCCAACGATCTCTTATGTGCTAAAAAAGTTAACTAACTTCAAAGTCCATTTATTTTTTGGCGTTCATTTTCACCCCACTTGAATTATTCAAATATTCATTTGTATTTAATGTGGGTAAGAATTTTTGCTTGGTTGCGGGTGTCACGTTCGGTCATACAAATTTTATTTTCGTGCCATCTCTTGTGTATTATCCGGTACCTTCTCATGAAAATCAAATTTATAGAATCTTAGTTCGATTGGAGTTCGTGATAACTGACGAAGATACCGCAAAAAGTGTCATGAACATCTACGCCACGAAGTAAATTTTTATTATTAATACATATTTTGGAAAAAAGTTATTTTTCCAAAAATTTTGGAATATTAGAATGCTGCGGTCATATACGATTATATGATATTTAATTTATTTGAAAATATGTCTATAAAATATTTAAAAAGAATAAAGAATGTGTTACCAGTTTCATGGGACATATTGTATAATAAAAGAATGTAATATATATATTATATAAATTTTTTTAGATATTTATGGAATTTTAATGAAAATAGGCCAGTAATTGAAGCTTTTTAAATCTAGGAATTAAATTCTGCAGCTCAAATCTCAGTTTCATCACAAACCTAACCTAACCTAACCAATCACGTGTCCTCCACGCTGTCAAATATTAATAACATCTCATGCCAACATAACTACCAAATTCTTTTTTTCTTGTTTGTTTATTGAATATTCTTCCTACAATTAGAACACGAAAAGATGGAACAATACAAGAATTAAGGTGAAGAAATAAGATTTAATAAGAATACTTAAGAAATGACATAATAAAAATTAGAATAAATAAAATTGAAGGTTATGTACAGAGGTTGTAAAGTCGGTTTTCATATGTGAAGATTCCTACACCTCAATATAAACAATCATTTTGGAAGATAATTAACATATAAAACCGAAGTCGCTATTAATTTTATCTCTTTATAATCAAAGGACAAAATCAAAATGATCTCAAATACCAAGGGGATCAATTTTGAAACAAGCGACTGAATTTTTTTCCTTCTTCTTCTTTCTAGCATGGATGACCAATTAGTAGGCTACTGCTTGTTCATTGCCAGTAAGTCTTCCCCGGAAAAACGAAATCCTGTATTTTTACCACCGTTTAGGTGGTCTTCTTCCTTCTGGGTTATTTATTTTAGCTTTCTTAACAAGTCTATCGTCTTCCATTCTTTTTATACGTTTCGGAATTTTCTTTTCTGTTTCATCCAGCTTCCCATGTCCTCTATTCCACTTTGCTGTTCAATATTTTCATTCCGTATTCTGTCATGTAGAGTTTTACCTCTTCTTCTCTTTTACTGTTCTTATTTTGACCGTTCTCATTGTTTGCAGTTTCCTACTCGTGTCTGATAGTCAGATAGGTC
The DNA here is from genome assembly GCF_026250575.1 of Diorhabda carinulata. Lineage (NCBI taxonomy): Eukaryota > Metazoa > Arthropoda > Insecta > Coleoptera > Chrysomelidae > Diorhabda > Diorhabda carinulata. The sequence goes on from NC_079469.1 coordinate 3,922,925, forward strand.
TTACAGTCGTTTTATATAGTTTGGTTTTACTCTCAGTATTTGGGCGTTTGCTTTTTCAAAGTATATATTTCAAACACAATGTGTGATTCGATTTCATTGCATCGGTTCTTTGCTTTAGTGTTATTATCTTCAGTATCGTCAACAACGTTAGCATAGCAGACGACGTGGAAGAATTTTGATTTTGAATTCCGTTGTTTCGGGGTGTTTTATCCTTTAAATATGAAGAAATTGATTGAGTGTCTTCGTTTGATTCCCGTGCTTATATTTATATCTTTTGTTGTTGTATGTCTTACTCTGATTTTTGTTACGCACTGCACTCAATCTTATCAACGTACATATTCAAAATATACGTACATTTGATAACGAATCAATTACTTTTCTCTATATTTACTACTTTAAAAATCTGGCAACATCTACGAAAAGCTAAGAATCAAACGAAATAATTTCATTAACCTATTATTAAACACTATCTATTCCGCCCAAGATCTTTCCTCGTATTGAAAATCGAATAGTGGGTAAAATTTATATGAATGAGAATAAAAAAGTTAGATAGGAACATTCAGTTCACATTTACTTCTCTTTATAAGATCTAGGTGTTAAAGTTGTGACGTAAATAGCCAAGCTTTGTGCCAAAATTCGAAAAAGATCGGAAATTGGCGTCAGAAGTTTCGTTTGTTTTTATTGTTACCGTGGAACTGTAAAAAAAGACACGGGTCTTCATCGATTTTATCTTTTGTTTCCAATAAATAAAAGGTAACACGTTTTTGGCATAAATATCAGCGTTCCAAATATTTATTCGATTTATAATAATCGAAAAGTTATTCTAAATAAAAATGCTATTAGGTAAATATTTACATTTATAGCGTGATTTTGCACAGCACGACTTAGCTTGAATAATGTTTCATGGTACTTCTCAGCATTTATTGTCATTTCTGTCCAACCTTTCTAGTTTCAAAAACCATAATTTTTTCTGTTGAAATTTCGCGTTTGAATCCTCGGGATTATTAACTATTCGGAGTATTTTCATATAACGCCCTTAAAAGGTTAAAAACTGCGTTATGCGTTTTGCTCTGTTTTTTCTTTAACATTACCGGTAAAGTTTGTCATTAGTTTCACGATTTCTGATGAAGCTAATCAATAGAAGTCATCACAGTTGGTTGTTGTTCCTTCATTATGAAGCGTACATTTTCCAGCTTCAAAAATAAATTTCAAAAGCTGCCGAGGGAATGTTACGAAGATGAATTTTTTCGCATTTAAAAACCGAAATGGCAGTCGGTGGATTACTCAATAATTTGGTAACAAACGAAGTAGTTTAACAAATTATCAACTCCAGCGAGGACGGGAAACGTAATGGATGGTTTGTGGAAAACTATCAAAGTGTTTAATAAGGTCAAACGCTTTTGTGAGATTAATAAAGTATAAAAATGCTGGGTTGTCATATTTAATGGATTTCTTATCAGTATAATAAATACTGCATCTACTCAGGATCTTCCTGATCTGAATCCTTGCTATGGCAGGTAGGACATTAAATCATTAAAACTAATCCTTTGGATTCAATAAACTCTGGTTCATCAGATGATCTGTTTAACTTCGAATAATGAAACGTTGGTGTACCAAACGAGGGACTAGAAGAGTCACCGCTCTCCCATTTGATCTAATGACCTCCACGTCACAATATGGATTGAGTCGCCCGCCATTAGATCAGTTTTACTTGAATTTGATGATTACAGGAGTAATCCGCCATCTTAGAGTGCGATTGGATATTGGAGACGGTCCCTTCTTCATGCATGTTAAAAATTACTATAAAATACTACGAAAAAAATGTCATTTTTTTCATGGAGTTTCATGAGTTGAGTGATACCTCTTCAGAATCAGAATTGTGGTAGAAAAAAAAAAGGATTTAGCAGGAGACGAATTGGAGGATATTGATTATGGAGGAGGTTAAAATTTGTTTCTTTACAACAAGGCTGGCATTTCTCATTTCAAGTGCATCCACTACGACTACGATCTTTCAGTAACTGTAAAGACCCGATTGAAAAGTGACCCAACAAAGAAAACACGAAAATTTTGGAAAAAATTATGTTGATTTTTCAACGTAACCTCCTTTTACTTTACTATAATTAGAATCGTTAAGATAGCCAATAACTGTTGACATCACCTCTTTATTGTTGAAAAATCTTTTAGCATTGAGTAATTTTTTCAAGTCTGAGAATAGAAAATAATTCGAGGGAGCTAGATCTGGCGAATAGGATGCATGAGGTAGCAATTCAAACTCTAATTCATCAATTTTGACCATTGCAAAAACGGATTGGTGATCTGGTGGATTGTCTTGATGAAAAACACTTTCGTCTTAGCCAGATCCAGCCGTTTTTGCTTGATTTCTTCGATCAATAAGTTCGCATAATAGTCGCCGTTGATAGTTTCTCCTTTCTCGAGATCATTAATGAAAATTATCCCATCGGCATTCCAAAAAACCGACGCCGTGATCTTGCTTTCAGATGGAATGGTCTTTGTCTCCTTTGGAGACGGTTCTCCCATTATTTTTGTTCCATTGTGAGCAAGCGCAACACCCATCTTGAGCACAGCTCTCCCATGTCCATCCAGTACCGTTTTGTGGATTTTTCTGACCTCATTTGGTCAACCACCGCGATGCTGGTCTTCGAATCAAGTTCAGCTTTCATATTGGTTTAGCTGAGGCATTTCAAATAAAAGTATTGAGTGCGTTCTTTCTAATAGAAGCAACCACCGTCATCTCTAGGTCAGGCCATGTACTTCTGGGACCATTATCGTACCAGCGTCCATCGGAAATTTTTTAAGGAAAATCGGTGCTGGATCCAAGAAAAATGTTAGTAGTATAACATATGTAACTAGAAAACAAAATCAATGAAATAATTGATAAATAATTGTTATAATTATACATTATTTTCATAAAATTACAGTTTATTTCATTCCGCGATGAAAATTTTATAACCTGAACGATCAAGTTTTGATTCTGGATACGCCTTTGTAACTGAAGACGATAACTTGATTATAGAAACATCTGGCAGATATTATAATTGTGAGGATTACTGTAGTGGTATTAGAATATAATTAGATCTTTCTTTATAATTTCAAAAAGCACTTGCTGTTTCTCTTTCGTTGTTCTTAACAACTTCAGTCTGAGAATCCATATGCTCCGTGGTTTTGAATTAACAACAAAGCGTACAGATTCTAAAACCGACGATGTCAAACTTTCATCTTGTTCGATCATTATTTTCGTAAAACATTTTCCGTACATTGTTTTTTTATTTACTATTAAAAACAATTTGAGTTTAGTCTTTGATCCCAGAGGGCGGTTTTATATCTTTTATCACGATTCTTATGGTTTTTCGTCACAAAGTTTGATTTGTAAATCTTTACAGCGACAAGTTTTGTAATATAATACAAACTATTCCAACTTACAAAATAAATTTTCCTTCGCAGACACACAAGGCTATAAAAATACTCGGAGTTATCATACCCGAGAGATTTCTCATCTTGAATAATTGCGGACATTTTTGTATAAGGTAAGTAATAAAAGTTACAAACATAAAACTGGCGGCACTGGTATTCTTGGATATAACTTCATAATGAAACAGGGTGTCTTATGTCGCCATTTTCCATGAAACTCTCAGAAATATTCATCTGAATTTTACAACAGGTTACGAAGTGGTTGTTTGTTGTAGACAGAAGACACTAGATCTTCAAATATGGGGTTTGTAAAAAAAGTTAAGAGACGTTCAATCTTCGCTTTCACCTTATTGCGAATTTTGACAAATGACAATGACAATTGGTACAGCCGAACAAACGCTACAACTAACCTAACCAAGCCTAACCTAACCTAAACAACTTAAAGAGATATTTCAGGTAAACGAAAAGGTAGTACTAACTCAAACTCGTGACGGATTCATTAAGAGTATATCTAGAATGTATTACCTAACCCACATTGTCAAGTTAGAAATTTTAAAAATTAAAACTTTAATCCTTTAAATTTTTTAATTTTTAAACTTTTCGGAAGCCGTAATTTGTAAAATTCCACATAATAATAGCTTAAGATTAGGTTTGTGAAACAGGTTAGGTTATCTTAGATACACTATTAATTATATTTTTGTTTTAATAATTAAAATCCCGAGCTGCGTAACTTTCCGTCAAGAGTTGTCAAATCTTCAAAACAACCACGATCACTAGTTGGCACATTGTAACAGAAGTTAAACTTTCATGGAGGGTATTGAATTTTCCGCTTCCGCTTTTAACTCACTACAAAGTTTGACACCCGGTCCGTCAATTCGTACAGACAAACTTTTCAAATTTAATGAATTGTCAAAATCAGTTGATTCCCATTTGAAAATGGCCATCGTGGGGTAAGTTTCTGTGTCGTTTGTGAATTTATTTATTGTATTTTAGACTTTATCATTTGGTCTGTTTTTTACTAGTGTATCACATCAAGTTCTCGTGAACTTCATCAGTTCATCTGATACGGGGTCTGCTCCTTTTTCTACTGCTGTATTTCAATTAAGAAAATATTTACCAAGGTAGAATTCCTGAAGTAGTTAATGATATTCATACTTAACACACTTTTTTTACTATCACTACTATTCCGATACTCTTATTTATCTGATTTTTCTGACTTTTTGTTTCGAATCCGGCTCGAAGGACCAGAAACAGTTTTCATTATAATGTACTAATTCTGTTTTTGTAAATAAAACGTCGAAATTTTTTTTATTACATAATTTATTTTACAGCATACTTTGTTTACAGCATGGGAGATTGTGTGTGTGACATAGATAAATGTGATTAAATTGGTACGAAAAGCTCTTAATCTTTTAATTAAACGATTAAATCTAATGATCCTCAGTTTATTTACAAGGATAATGAGAAGAGCACGTTTTTATCTTTGTTTTTTACAATTTGTGGAATGTTTTAGAGTTATTTTATACAGATTTAATCTTATTTCTTTACAACGTTCATAGTAAATTGGATGAAATGGAAAAAATAACGGTTATTGCGAGGGAAACTTTTATAATTCTGGAACTAAATGCGAATTTTTGTACACGGTAGACCCAATGAGATACAATTTTACCAGCAAATCAAAAAGGTATTATATAAAAGTTTTGTACAAATAATTATACGATTTAAGATTAGATAAAACGTGCTTTTCATTTCTAATTTCGATTTATATGTATAATTGGTAAATCATTAACAAAAATATGTTCTCAGAAGGTAAATTATGATTAAAATGTACTTGAAAACAGAAACTAGATGCCGTAAAAATTTTTTTTCCATGCCAAAACGTTTTGTATGAAAAAATCACAACAAATACTTTGGCAGATTAATCTTAACCTCACAATCTTTTAGCCTGTAGCCTTAACTATAACATTTTACGTATAAAGCACAAAACTTCGAAAATTCTGAGTTCGTAACAAAATTTTTGGATAAACTTCGAAAAAAAAAATAATTCCTAATGGTTCGAGGTTAGCGCAAGGAGCTGGACTGGGTACTTCTGGACCAAAATGCAAGCTATCTACTCCTCTAGGAACATTACACCATATTTAAAGTAAAACAAATAAATTTGCTCAGAAACGTTTGCATAGAAACCCCTCTAATATTCAGATAGCCAAACGACCTTGAAATTCCCGAAAGCTATTGAATCCAAACTAGTGTGGGAGTGAAAACAAACTCTAAAAGCACTAATTAACAAAAACAAAGTAGCTCTAATGTAGTTTCCGGGCTACCAGAGTATACCAGGAAATGAGGAAGTATAGACAGCCTTGCCGAAAATGAGGCAACGATTCCATACCTTGGATCAAAGCTGTACTGCGACCTCGCGAGATGCCACATCAATAACGAACTAAAATAATAACCATATCAGCTCAGAAGACTGAAAAACTTCTCGTGATGACCAGTAACGACATGTAACTGGTGGTCTTCTTCTGACAGATCACTGCCTCGTCAAATATCATCTTAAGACGATAGGCATGGCAGAGGACGACAACTGCAGATTCTGCGAGCAAGCAAGAGCATGTACTGTGCGAATGTCCTGCCCATTTCGCTAAAATGCTTGATAACTTTGATGAAATAGTACTAACACCTAGATCCACGGATACCCTACAGCTACATCGTCCTCTATCTTGTAATAATATGGAATCCTAATGTGAATAAACCAAAATAACTTAACGGATCAACAATATATGACATTAACGCAGTGTGTTAGCCATTTCGTCTGCTTATTATCGTCTTCTCCGGCTATATGACTTTATTAAGGTCATCCAGGGTGTTTAGAGGACACACAAAATGTTATACAAGTTTAGAATTACATCATCCAGTGCTTCCAGCGCTGATGGACTGTCTGGGAAGATACGATTTGAGCAATTTGTATTTTTCTATTATTTGTTTCATCATTATTATCGCTTTGTTTTTAGTTAAGTCTATTGGGAACGCTTTAACATCATCAATTTCCCTCATCCGACAGTTTTGAATCGAATATGAAAATGTTTCCAACTGATTTCAGTTTTACCCTTTTGATATCGTCTCATTATAATTTATTGTAGAAGCAAATAAAAAAAATGCAACCGACTAAAAGGATTTTTATGACTTGTGCGTCTTTGGACCGATTCTCGTTGGAGATCTGAGCACCATATGCGCCAGATTTCATTTCCAAGCTGCTGTAGTCGTGATCAAGACATCATACATCGACTCATCAGCTTATTTCATTCTTCAATACTCAGTTGTTGTTCATTGTAAGTGTTACTGAGATAAATTGATTTTTGGTGGGTTTTTATTGCTACAATTTTTTTGGCACACGTCTCAAGATGAGCAGCGTTGCCAAGCTTTTTGAAGTTTAGTTATAAGTGATCCTGATAAATTATATTATGTTTTAGTCTGCATATTTATTATTATACATTTTTGGTTACATATAAAAATTGGTCCGCAACTAACTAGTGGTACCAAAGTGGGAGACAAAATTTTTGAATTCCAAAGGAAACGATGTTATGCAAATCATTATGGAGTAAATTCTAATTTCAAGAACATATTTTGTATTAATGAATTATCTAAATTAGATATTTATTACCTGAATATATCGTTATCCAGAAAAAGTGCTAATACTAATAATAAATTCCGTTCCCATTGCAAAAATTACATAAAGTTTTTTTACAAATGCGGATATTTATGAATTCATTCAATGGATCTTAAATATTAAATTTTAAATATAAATAAACGTGTCTATTATCACTAAAATATTCATATTTATATCTGAAAAAAGTTATACAGGGTGATCCGAGACTTGACGCAAAAAATTCAAAACTTCTATTTAAGTTTATTTTCTAAATTACATTCGAACATTATTAATTTTATATGGATGATTACGTGTATTCATAAAGTGTGTTTGAAGGAAAAAATAATTCTAAATTACTAACTGAAGGCCAGGGGCGGCTCAACGAATCGTTACTTTTACAGGGACAACTTGTACAATCTAAAGATGAATTTTTGATTCAAATTTTTAACGAAAAGGTACTTTTTGTATAACACGATAAAATATGGTTTAAGAGATATGTAGGTTTTCAGATCGTTGTACATACCAAAAAAACCGTTCGCCTTAAAGATACATTCTGAAAAAAATGATCATAAATTGGAATTATTTATTGAAAATACGTATTGAAACATAAGTTAACATTTCTTGGAGAACTGACGAATACATAAATAAACATTTGTACTACATACTTTCCCCTGAATTAAACACCAGTAGACAAAAGGAACGAAATCATCGATAGAATAAACTTCCATTGCGTCGTTATGAAGCAGAATCTTGGAATGCTCCTCCAAGTTAAAAGAAATATCCTGCATAGACTCTGGAAGTGTGCAAAAGTGCAAGGTGCCCACTACGAACATTTACCATAGTTTTTTTTTGTTTTTATTTGATAAGTATAAAATTTTTTCCTTTTATGAGTAACACGATGTTCGACAGTATGCAATTTAGTTAGAAAAGTTTGTGTTTTAATATCTCCTGTAAGTATTTTCAATAAATAATTATGAATGTCTCTAAAAATCTACATATCTCCTAAACCATTGGGCATGAGCCGCCCCTGGCCTTCAGATAGTGGTGTGGAATTATTTATTCCATCACACACACTAAAATCATCCATTAAAAATTCATAATGTTCGAATGTATAATTTAGAAAATATATTTAAATATAACTTCTTATTTCGCAACTTTAAACGCCTATAACTCAGAAACGAGGGGTCTTATGAGAATTTTTTTATGTCACAGCTAAATTTTCACGTCATCAAGTCCCGCATGTATGCAAATAATAAACAGTGTCAACGTTTTGTTTATTTGACACCATTTGCAAAATATTTTATATATTATTAGCAAAGCATATTTATATAAAATGGATTCTATTCACATTTCAACGTGTTTCAAACTTTTTTTTTGGAAATGAAAAGAATCAGTACTATGAGTATAAAAATTCACCGTTTAGAAGTGAAAAATGGGAAAGATTTAACCGAAAAAGAAGCCGAGACACGGTTTTATCATTGAAGAGATGCTGAAGTAATTACCAAGAAAGGCATTACTTTAATTTACCACCCGAAAGTATTTATTGGAGTGGCTGATATAAAAATTATCCAGAAATGTTGGAGGATATATAAATGGAATTGTTATACATTCATTTCGATTTATCAATACCGCAAGTACTTACAAACCCAATTACTAGTTGAGCAAATTGAAACCATTCAGTTTTCATTTTATGATTGATAAAATTTAGTACAAACATAACTATTTATGACAATTTTAACAACCTATACGTCAATTCACTTTATGTTTCGACGTTTTTCTTATTTTTTATTTCTATTTGACAGTTTTTTATTCAACAAGTTAAATATTTCAATCGTTCCACTTAGTTTGAACTCGGAATGTTTATCAGAAAATGTAATATTTTCATATTTAAAAATATTAATTTCTAAATGCATTGAGATGTAATTCCATCTGTATATTTTTAAATTGGGACTATTTTATTCATATTATCTACAATACATGATTATCTGCGATAAAAAAGAAAATTTCAACCGAAAAACGTGATAAAAATGAAGGAAAATCAAATATTGACCCAATCCAAAAATCCAGGCATCAAATGAGGAAATTGAAATTTGAAGCTAATTCTATAATTCATACAGAGTGATTCAAAATCATTATAATTTAGATGATTTCTATAAAAATGAGTCAGCACGAGTTTTTTCGTATTTTCAAAAAACGTATGAGGATGAATTTATTAATATCTTTTTCTTTTTTATCTTTAGCGGTTCTACACAACTATTGAGCGATTACTTCATCTTTCTCATGATATTTGGTCATCAGTTCATCAAAGAATACAAAAATACTGATGACAATGTGGACCAAAAAGACGCATAAATATTAGCAACTGAATTTTCTCAAAAATATAAAAATAATTATAGAAGCTTCTATATAATAGGAGAATACAGCTTGAACGGGATTTGTACCTTCGACCGGCGAACGCTTTAACCGGCTAAAAAACGCAATTAAAGTGGTGGGATATACTAACAGTAATAACCAACAAAGGAAAGTTTCAAACAAGCTCACAAACCCACATACAAGTGAATAGGAGGCTATGTACGTTTCAATCGATTTAAAAATATCTATTCACAATATAAAATACGGTCCACACTCCCTACCAAATTGGGAAAGAGGGACAGCTGGCAGTCCACCTCCTAGGAACTGATACATAGGTACCTGCAAAACTGACACATCATAAGATCTTGAAAATGAATAAGAATAAGAAGAAGAAGAAGACAAATGGCTGGTAGTGGCATGGCTGTCAAAGATCTTCTTCCTGGAGTTTTTCTATGTAGAAGAATCTGCATCGTATGCTAAATCTATCGTCTGGAGGCGGCATTCACCTCGACAAGCCTCCTGATTTTTCTTATTTATATCGATACATTCCATAGATCTTATTTGATTGTAAATTTTCGACAGGCAGTGATTCGTTAAGGATATTAGACTCAAAATGGAAGTAAATGGTAACAGTTAAATGGCATTTCGTATATTTTTCTTCTTGTTCAGTGGCATACCGCCCTTTTAACTGGATTAAATATAGGACAACGCTGTTTATTCTCGCTTCCATTCTTGCTTATAAAAGTCAGTGACAAAGCCTTTAATTAATAATAAATATTAACAATAAAGGCTCATTGTGCCCTGACGTTGGGTCCTATTATGCGAAAATTAATTGTGTTATGCATTCAAGAATTGTCTCTTATCGGTTTCGAAGAGATTCACGACATAAACATAGATTGAATTAATTATATAAAGAAAAATTGATTGAATTGAATATGAAAAAATATCTAATTTAGATCAGAACATAAATAATAATAAATTATCATAAATTTGGTAATTAAAGTTTAATTGAAATGTTTATAGTGATTAAGAAAGCAGGTTTTAAAGTAATCTAACTATTGAAACAAACAACGATTTTTCGAAATAAGTCAAAAAAAGTTGAAAGTTAGTGCTTGAAATGTCTTCAGAAAGCGAATCAGACATTCCATTTGAAGTAAGAGTTCTGCAAATGTTGCATTTTGTACGCCATAGCCTACCAAAAATTTGAAAAAAATTATGCGATTTCAAAAATATAAAGAACATCAACGGAAAGGTACTACTTGCTTATTTTGAAAATATAAAAACATTATAGGCGTAGACTATGTGGACTAAACATTCAATGTTGAAATCTGAGCTCACTAGGAGCAAAAATGTCGATATCAAGAAGTACACTATGCTGATGAGACGAATAACGTGCAAAAAAATCGGAGGTTTTGACGTAGAAAGATATATAAAAGAGAATGAAAACGAAATGTTTTTATTTGCAAAAGTACAAATTAATTTACTATATGTTTATAATTTATTATTAAATAAATCTGTTTCTTAGGTCGTAGTGATAATAGAGATTGCGGGAGCCTGCAGGAAGGCTGAACTGACGTTCCTACAAGAAGGAGACGTATTTGATGAACGCATCTTTCTTAAAATCACTATTCCAGTAAGCAAAACACACGTTATTCGTGAATTTGTGGTCACTGCTAGAAATATTGTTGATATCATCGAGAATACCATTGGAAACTTACCAGCAAGGATTGTTCAGTACCTAGGTCTACCTAACACTCGTCGGCGTCTCTCCTAGCGAACAGGAGCGGACATTAGACAAAAAGTTGAAGAGAATATTCATCCAGAAAATGGATTTACTCTAAATAACTTTAATAATTTGTTTTCAATAAGGGCTTTGTTGCAAATTTCTCGTACATCGAGCTCCCGACACTTTTTTCACAATAATATCAATATTTCAATTTATTATTGTTTTAAGGTTATTTAAATGAAGTTTTTCTTCAAGTTCTAGTCAACAGAGGGCAAACGGTTGTAAAATTTTTACTACAGCTTGAACGGGATTTGTACCCTCGACCTGCGAACCCAGAGGTTGACGCTTTAGCCGGCTATCGCACGTACTTAAAGTGGTGGGATATACTAACAATGATAAACTACGAAAGAGGGCTATAACAATCAAACAAGCTCACAAACATCGTTACAGGAAACATACTTTCCCTTATCTTTTCGTTTATGTGGTTAAAAAAGCAACGGAAACATATTTAATTTAAGATTCAACACAAATCTTTATTGTGTCAGATAACGGGAAAATACCCACGGGGTAACGACTGAATTAACTTCTAAAACATATCCATAGCCAGTTAAGGTCTTCTTCAATCGAGACAAGACGGATAGGGATGAAAAACTTATCGCGACCAGTTGAATAAATGGATTCTGCGTTCTGATATATGTCTAAATAGATTGATAGTATTGGATATTAAATAACAAGACTACGCGCCTAGAGGGCGCACTAGACGGTTGGGGTAACAAACAAGTAGTGCGTTGGGTGTCTATATATCTAGCATCAATCTCAAATTTCTCGTTAAATTGAAAAGAACTCCGACTGAATGTTAGAAATTGTTGCAAGAGGCCCATGTGGACAATTCTCTATCTCATGCACGTGTTTTTGAGTGGTGTAAGCGCTTTAGTAAGGGCTGAGGGAGCAATGAAGATGACCAGCGCCCTTTGACCGTTTCAACTACGAAAATAGTGACCAAAATTGACCAAATCGTGCGTGCAGATCGTCGAATGAGCATCCGGATGATTGCCGAGGTTGTAAGCGCCGATAAAGAAACGTTTAAAAAATTTCACACGAGGAATTACATAACAATAATCTGCGTGAAGTTGGTGCTAGAAAATCTGACTCCTGACTAAAATCTCTTCCGTCAACATTTCCTTGAAAGGTTAGAAAAAGATCTGCTTTGAAAGGGACCCGATTTGAATCGATGGAAGCGGTAAAGCAAAAAACGGCGGAGTCTCTAAGATTTTTGGAAGTTAAAATTTGGCATTTTCCAAAAATAATTAAAACAACTAATTTTTAAACAGAAGAGACCTAAAATCGATAACATTTAGATGCATTAATATTTCAAAAGGTCTAAGAAATCATAAATTAAAGAAATTTACGTGAAGATTTCGATATTTAATTTAAATTTTGGCGAGAGCGCTGATTAGGAGCTCAAATTTTGGCGGACGTACTTTCGCATTCGCCAAATTATACAATGAAAAAGCGCAAGCTTATTTATATCTTTGGAGAATACTCGGATAAGTTTTGGGTTGATAAAAATGATGTACTACGGTAGATAAATAATATTTTTGCTTATATTGCAGTAAAAATGAAAATATAATTGCAATTATCTTTGAAATCTGTTTTTATTCTAACAAATGTATAAAAACAAACCACTTACTACGTTATGTCATTATTTTCGAGTCAAAGTTCTCTTGAAATAGTGTTTCCAAATTTGGTCGATAATTTTAATCAATTGGAATATTTATTGAAATGCCTTTCCATTCAACAATGTCTTCGTCTGGAGATACTCTATTTTCTTTGATAGGTCTAAGCTCTAATCCAAGTGATATTAAGTCTCAAATACATTTATGAGAAGTTTTTGGTTCACGCTACAACTCTGCGTTTATTTGAGGAACTTTAATTTGAGGATTATCGTCTATTATACAAGTTGCAAATAACTCGAACCCTCAGAACTGATTACACATATACGGAATTCTGAAACTTCTGTTACTGAAGATTGATTGTTTTTTGTGCGAAACAGGGTTAGTTACTAATTTCAAAAACATTAATCAAAATCAATCAAAAATATGATGGTATTTTGTTACATTGATTATTTAGTTAGCATAAAACATATGTAAATACAGAGGGTGTCTCGAAAGTAAACCATCACCATCAATTATGAGTTGGAAAAATTTTCTTTTTATACTTCTTCGGATATTTTCATTCGTCACATTCTCGATAAGTGGTACTCCTAGCATTCGACTAGCTAATATCTTGGTCTATCTCTCTCTCATCCTCCCAGTCTTTGTCCAATCAGCTTCCGAGGTATTTGTGGCGTATTCCCAGCTCCATCTATCAAGAATTGTGCACGTTATCGTAAAGTTTGTCTTGTGGCTATTTATCTCTAATCCGTATTTACTAACAAAGTTTAGTCGGTAGATTATGTGCTGTAGATCTTCAATAGTGTCTGCTATCAGAACTTTCACTTCTCTATCTTCATTTTCAAGTGCTTCATTAGAAGTTAAATAAAAGTGGAGATCGGATGCAGCCTTGTCTAATTTCTCTGCTAATTACTATCTAATCTGTCTATTTTTGAAATATTATGGGACAAAAAGTTTAAAGCAGCCTTGGAAACAAGGAAAATATGTTGGAAACACACAGTTAATGAGCGAACGGTACAGTGTTGATTAAGGCGTTTCAAGATCTATAAAAGTTGTCGAAATTAGTACCAGGTTTAGTTAACCAACAAGACGAAACTAAACCACATACTCCGGAATAAGATCGAAGAACTTAGTGCTTATGAACTTCTACCATATCCACTATTTAGTCCAGATCTTGTACCGTTAGATTATTATTTATTCAGATCCAAGACGGAGTTTTTGCGTGCGGAAAAAATTGAATCTGAAAGCTTGATAAAACCACAGAATTATTTTTGTATAATTTTTTTGGAGAGACTTGTGGTGGAACTGTAGGTCGTAGCGCTCGAGAAAGACGTGTCTTGGTGCTCGGTGCTCAAGAGCCGCGTCTGTCTGGCGAGATTATTTTGAACAGCTCGGAAGAGCATCTCCCATAGTAGATCTTTCTCTCCTATGCTCTAAACTGTCCAAGGTTCTGGTCAATTCTGGATAGCCTATTAATCGAACTGAATTTTTTAAATTGACATTATTTGTGTGTATCCACCGTTAAATAATAATAGAAATATCAATAGGAAGTTCTAAAAATGGTGCTAGCACTAGGGTTGATTGAATTTCGTATGCATTTATTGGTGAAAAGTCTAAAAAAATGACTATATATAGAAAACGATTTAGAATATCTTTCAGGAATATGCAAAATTGCACCTCCTCGTTCCCTATTATGTTCCCGAAGATAACATACATCAAAGGATTGATTTAAATCTATTATATCTCATTTCAAATTCGCGTCATTAATAATTTTCAAAGTTATTTCAAATTTATTAGCGTTAATCATTTTTTATTCTTCGAACAACCAATTAAATACTTATTCTAATCCAGACTTACTACAAATTCTAATCTACACATCGATAATGTAAAAAACGATTCACAAATTATTAAATAGATTTTTGAAATCTATCAAAATCTTCAACTATTTATTGGCATTTATCAAAAATCGAAAGCAAATAAGCTTCTGCTTGGTGCAAAATGAGCTTTTGGGCAATCCTTTGAGAATTTGCTACCTTCTCGATGAAATAATGTATCCCAGTTGTTTCCCTACCACCTTTCACGTCGTTAATTTCAGTGTACCATGTTAATAAGAAGAATAGCACCAGCTAAAAAGCACTGAAGCAACGATTGAAATGGTGTGATTGGTGCAGAATTGCAGGCGTCTTCGTTGCAACAGTAAGTCATGGAATGCCAGTTTTCTGAAAAGAAAAAAGGTTGTTAATTTTATTTTTTAAAATTCTAATTTACGACATTAACTTTTTACGTTTCTCCTTTTTGGGCTTTCGACTTGTGAAGCAAATTAGATATTAATAATTCACAAGCTGAAGCTTTTATTTCGAGCTTAATATGCATCAAATCATATAAAAAAAGTTATTACATATTCTGTTTATATAAGTATTTATTATAGTTGAAAGAAATGTAATTGAATGATGAAAATTATCTCAAACTATTATATTACACAATAACTATATATCTAGTTAATCTAAACTAACCTAACTTAACTTAACCTAACCTAACCTAACCTAACCTAACCTAACCTCACCTAACCTAACTTAACCTCCTGAATTTTTAGAGTACAAGAGAACACCTCACGAAACTTACTTATGGTTATTCGATGTCTTCAGATAGTATGTTACAATTTTCGTCAAGCACATGCTTACCAACTACAGACAATACTACCATGTAATTTAATATGAAACCTAACCTTCACTAACCCATAGAGATCAAAATAAAAATATAATTTAATGTGATTACTGTATTGTAATATTCCTAAATATAATTTTATGCTTCGAAATTCGAAAAAATACTTAAAGAACACTTAGTGTCTTAACGTACTTTTGAAGAAATCGTGTGAACGAGAACTGCTAGAAAATCGCAATGCAGCATATTTAATTACTGACGTGGATATGAAGACTAAGCTGGACGTTGGTTTTCGTATTCGGAATATGTAATTTTCAAATTCGTCTATGTCATCTAACTTGAATCTACATAGCTCTTCACGACGTCATGTACCAAATACAACAACAATTACCGCCATTTTCCTTCAAGTTTCTCCCATTTAGACCATTACGGAAATCTACTGTATGCAATATCATACTGTTATTTCGATTTCTGTGGCACCAGATCCAACGGATTAAACAGCATGGCTCTACTTAGGAAAGCGGAGCACGACCCTTCACCTACCCACTCCACGTTCAGAATTAGTTAAGGGCTCAATATTTTACAATGCAAAAAATGCACAATCACTTGCCAATTGAAATCACTTATGGAGATTCTCGGATAGTGTCTGCTGCCAAGGATATTTATTACAATAGGAGACTCACCAATTCTCGTAATGTTTCTAAAGAAACAAACAAAACAAATCAAGCGTCGAATTATAGTTTAATAGCACAAGTCTCAGTACTTGATCATATGTTGTTTCTTTTGTCTATAAACGACTATCTAGGCATTAGTGGGCCTTTATCTATCTACTCCACGTTCAGAATTAGTTGAAGGCTCAATACTTGACAAGGCTATGAGAATAATTGGAAATTTCTACTGGAACCAATCAGCGAACCTTAGATTCGAAGAAGAATACAAATAAAAAGTGAGAAAAATGAGAAGGATCCGTCAAGTTTGCATATTATCTCCAATCATGTTCAACTCTTATTCAGATATGAAGATGATTCCACCGTATTTGCTGACAATATAGAAGATTCACACAAATCCTAATCCAAGAAGACAAAACTCATGATTATGATCCCAATAGAAAGAATCGAACAGTATCTTTAAACAACTTCAAAAGTTACAATGGATGCTGAGAAACTACGTTTTCTGTCCTGTTTTATAGAGTTGATTCCTGGACCTAGAACGGAGATATGAACAAAATATTAGAAACAAAGAAGAAATACTTAGAGGAATAGAGAAGGTAATGATAACTATAAAAACGAAACTAATTCCATTAATCCAAACCATCTTGCAATGCAAAATATTTGGAAAAAGAGGTCCTGGAAAGAGTACCACAAACTAATATTACAATATATTCAATTATGTCCATCAGTAATTATGAAAAGTTATTAGAAATATTTGTTTATCAACATCTATTCTGATCAAAGAAAGTAATTTTGGTAGTGTTGACTTAAATATATCGATGTGTATAAAATATTCAAAATTCAATCTAGTCTTTCACAAATGAATGATGCATAATTTAAAGAGGGATTCCACCAACTTGAGATGCAATTTGTTTGAGATCTAACACTGCAGATTTATTTAATTATTCAGATGATATAATTAGCAAACTAATATGAAATTCTCACAAAAAAAAGTTGATGAGACAACAAATATATTAATAATGCAAATAATTCCAAAAACAACTACTCAGTATTTAATTTTAGAAGAAGCAGGTGACAATCAATAAAAACTTAATTTTATTTATATTTCAACCCTGTATCCTAATTCAAAGATATTATTCAGGTATAATAATTTTTTCCACTTAATTTTACATTTTATAATACAATAATGAGACAGATAAAGATGGATAGAGCAGAGATAATGATATAGCAAAAAGATAGAAGAAGTAATTAATAATAATTAAAGAAAAAACAATGACGACAATGAATGTGTGCAACGTTTAATGAGAGAAATAAACGATACAATGAAAATAATAAAAAGAAAAAAAATTTAAAGAAAGAAGAACTAAAAGATAGTAAAGATAAAATGGAATTGAAAAAGATTTTAAGAATTTGAGAGCGTAGAAATCGATGAATGTACTGTAGGAAAAAAATGATCATGGAAATATTGAAATAAATACAAAAAACGTAGTTAAAATGAGTTTACAAGAATATAAATTAATTTTCCTTAGAGAATTTTCGAAATAATAAACGTGGTAAATTATTTCTTTTTCCCTATTAAAAATCTACGGGTGTCAAACGGGAAGTTGCCTAAAGTATATGCATCTCATTCCACCTCTACTCTACCGGACGAGGCTGAAGTCCACGTTAATATATTTTTAGGGTTGCCAAAGTCCCACAACTAAAACATTCGTATACAGGGTGTCCCACGACGAGTTAAAACCATCTGTATATCGCGAAATACTTATAGTAAAATCATGAAAATTTCTACGTTTGGGTTTTCGGATACGATCTTTTTAACTAAAATATTTTCAAAGATGGCCAACTTCCGGTTCTACCGGAAATCGACTGTAACTTTGTTAATTTAAATGGAACACCCTATATATTGATACATTTTGGAAATCTACGTGAACTTTTAGTATACTTTTGTATGAAAACTTTTCTAGAAAAATACATACTTTTTGAGTTATCAATTTTTTTGTAAAAAATTGGACCGTTGCAGACCCTTATAAATTATTTTTTTACGAAGATACCCTTGAAGATATGAAAATGGTTTCTATTCGGTTGCTATTAGCAAGGTCAGAGACATTTGAATCTATCTTGAAAAATTTTTCATTTTATACAGGAGGTGTATAAAAAGTGTTCAAAGTTTAACTTCATAAATACCAAATTTCTTTATTTTTTTTAATAGAACCACCCGGTTTTTTCTATTTTAATGCATTTAGGGGTAAAAAATAAGACAAATTCATTAATACTCTCCTATACGTGAACCTTACCGTTATCCAGGTATTAAATGTTTTCTGTAAATTTTTAGAGATGCAGGTGTAGTCTAAATTTTATTTTAGGTGTTTTAAATTGTAATTGTATTTTTTAACAAGTTTTAATTTTTTCTGAATACTTTTAGTAGACTTTGTAATAAATGACACTTATTTAAATGTCATTAGTCAATTTTTCATACTTTTGATAATCGTTTAAACAGCTCGTTCTCAATTTAATTACCTATAAATTAAAATTTACACCACACCTGCAGAAAACATTTAATATCTGGATAACAGTAAGGTTTACGTATAGGAAAGTATTAATGAATTTGTCTTATTTTTTACCCCTAAATGCATTAAAATAGAAAAAACCGGGTGGTTCTATTAAAAAAAAAATAAATAAATTTGATATTTATTAAGTTAAACTTTGAACACTTTATATACACACTCTGTATAAAATAAAAAAATTTTCAGCATAGATTCAAATACATCTGACCTTGCTAAAAGCAACCAAATAGAAACCATTTCAATGTCTTTAAGGGTATCTTCGTAAAAAAATAATTTATAAGGGTCTGCAACGGTAAAATTTTTTACAAAAAAATTACTAACTCAAAAAGTATGTATTTCTCAAAAAAAGTTTTTAGACAAAAGTATACTAAAATTTCACGTAGATTTCCAAAATGTATCAATATATAGGGTGTTCTATTTAAATTAACAAAGTTACAGTCGATTTCCGGTAGAACCGGAAGTCGGCCATCTTTGAAAATATTTTAGTTAAAAAGATCGTATCCGAAAACCCAAACGTAGAAATTTTTATGATTTTACTATAAGTATTTTACCACATACAGATAGTTTTAACTTGTCCGTGGGACACCCTGTAAAGTATATATGTTTTATTTTGAATCAAATCTAGTAAAACGAAAATTTTTGTATGAAAATAATAATGATTCGAAAATTTAACGTTTTTAGCGGATTAAAACAAAGTAATTTGTTTACGTATTTACTTTAGATGCAATCAATCTTCGGTTCGGTTCAAAGTAGACAATAAAACAAACTAGAAATTACCAAATTGTGTTTTAGTTCGTTTCACGAGATTAAATTGAACGCAAAGGTTCCACAAAATTATTATTGATGTATTGGTAACTTTAGAAAACTTTAAAAATAGATGCACGAAAATCTTAACTCGATTATACGAGGTTTATCTACAAATTTTTTCCATAATCTTTATTCCGAATGCTCTGAAACATTTCCATGTATTAAATTAATCGTTTTGATTTTAGAATCAAAATGGGTCTAGACCTAAAATCAAAATAATGGATCAACAAAAAATATAAAGAAGTAGATAAACTAGTACGTTGTTTAAATATCTCAGAAACTATTAATTCGGTTCTTTATATTAATTTTTTACGAAAAACAAAAAATTATTTTATTGATGTTGAGGGCGTATCGTCGTTTATGTCGATTGGGAAAAGTAATTCTACTCTAATACCGCAACAATAAGAAATCGACAAAAGTTTTTAGATAAGAGAAGGATAGAGAAAATGATTGATTCGCGTCCTTATAAGAAACGAAAGAATTTCAAAGCAGTTTTTCATCGTTTTTCAGATACGGAAAGATAATCAAAGTGTGTCAAAGAATGGATTAGTAATTTCAAAATCAACAGCACTTTGTAAAGTTACAGTTGACATTATTAGAAAATGGTGACTGGTATCAAAATAGGAAAGTATCTTTTTCTACAACTGCTATGGAAAGTGACGTAGCTAAATCAATTTCAAAACCACATATTGCTCACACTGTGAGAATAGTTATTTGTATGTCAAGGATTGAAAGTGCTACCACAAAGTAGTATTTCAGCCGAGGCATACACAACATTTTTTAGACGACTTATAAGATCCAAAACTTTTTCAGTTACACTGAAGAAAGAAAATAAATAATAGAGAATTATAAACATTTTATTTATCGAACAATATAATGTACTTAATGATATTTGCAATGTCAATATTTATTTATTAATTATTTGCAAAAAGTAATGTTGATTGTACCTCCAGGATAATTATTAATATTTATGGGATTGGGATCTGCAGATGGATGCAGATACTAGATATTGATGGAATCTCTGTAGATGTTATTTGTTGATGTGAACATCTTGTTTTATTGCGAGAATACTTTTAATCATCGAGAATGTAGACCATAAAACGAGCTCTGCGTTTTCCGTTGGGTTTTTCGCCTTTTTCTGTTGACAGTACTTCGTAAAGAGCTCGTACTGCTTTTCGTACCTTGCACGAGATTTATCCGGCAACTAATTAAAAACAGCCGCATTTCTCTTCATCGCTGATGTTTTCTTTTCCATCATCATTCATTTTTATTCATTAATTTAGACAAAACTTTGAATAAAACAAATAATTTAATAAAATTTAAGGTTATGCAAAATCATCGAAGTGAAACTGTCAACTGTCAACATTGAAGTGGCTAGAGTCACTCCAGAGCGTCCCAAAAGTGTTTTGCAGTACGGAACTGTCACTTTCATGACATGGAACACTCAAAACGCTACTTTCGGTATGTAAATGAATACAGAACGAATAACTTTCAGATGGCGTCGTCTAAAAATATTATTTTCACCTACACCACATACATTTATATGGATAATTAACAAATGACGGCAACTTAGATTGTGACAACTGTCAGATTAAAGAAGTTTTTTAAATTCTTAAGGTTTTCATTCGCGGTTTTGATAATACTCCGCCAGAGATATCGAAAAAACCATCAAAAGTAACTTTAGATTTGTTGCCGTAAATTTCAAGAAAAAAATATGAATTAGCATTAAATACGAAATACAAAAATAAAATCTTCGGAAATTGTACGTTTGGTAAACTTTGAAAGAGTTGTCGAAAATTTTAAAGGCGTCTACACTTTGGTCACAATATTCAATGTTGCCAAGTACTATCAGTATTAAAAATAGCATTGATATATCCACTTATCAGAAATTACGTTCATTTTTGAAAAGTTCGACAATTACGGCGCCAAAAAATCAAACATATTTTGGTTTTTTTACTTGCAGACAGCTGTAGCTACAGAAGTAACTACGGCTGTCTGCAAAAAAGATTTAGATTTAGATTTAGAAGATTTATATTCAGCTGAACTTGTGAAATTAGAGAATTTTATGAAGCATATTGATTGATTGATCGATTGATTTGCCAGAAAAACGTTTCTTTTTAATTTACCAACACAGAAAATGTACTGGACAGATTTTTTTTTAAATTAGCCCCCATCTATACACAGGTCACTGCTTCAGATATTCTTAGATGTGATTAAACTTAAAGCGCCATGGAGGATGGTAATCTAGTATCGTGTGTATTAAAAATAAAATTAACGTTGTTAATTAAATCGTGTTAACTCCATTGAAAAACCTCTCGAATCCTTTACAGAAATGGTGTATGAACAATCAACACTCAACATCTAAAATTAACATAACAGAAAATGTAATAAAAAGAATTGACGTTCCGGGTTTAACTATACAAAATTGTAAAAATCTCACAATCAACTACAATTTTAAATTAATATCATTTATTAGTTAAGAGGATACTTCAGTTTTATTTTGGTTTTACTAATCATAAAAATAAACATTAAGTTACATTACTTTTATTATTTCAATTTGTGCAGTTGTAGACAAATTATAGTGTGCAACATGTTGGGAAAGTACTTTTCTCACCGTATGCGTAATTTTAAATCAAAAATTCAAATTTAGTGAAAGTTTGATTAGAAAAACTCCATATAAGCCCACAAAACAACAAACTGTAAAATGAGTGCGATAATAAATAACAAAGCCAGTGAAAATTCAACATAAAAAACGTCTGGTCAATTGTTTTTTCGGTTTTTTGTGTGAAAAAATTTATATTTCTTCGCGAAACGACTTGTAAAGACAAAATAAACAAGATGTGATATCCTCAAAAGACGTTAACCTTAAAATAAATGAACTCTCCAGATTTTCTGAGAGTCTTTCAGTGTGAGAAAATAAGTTTTTTTTTTAGCTCGTTTTCGTCATTCTCAGATTAATTTCTGAAATTAATTTCGCAATGCTGAAAAATATTATCTCGGTTTTGAGCAACATTTCTACAATCCTAATAAAACTTTAATTTGCTTCGGAATAAATGAATTAATATTTTATTTTGGAGGGTTCTATAGAAAGTTTTCAAAGCTCCAAACTCTTTTTACATCACACGTAACCTGATAAACAATTATCCTTTAGACTACTACGCAAAAAGATTTGAAAATTATTTGTAAGTCTACAGTTGTAATCCTCAAGTGATTGGCAGCTTTTTTATATATCAATTTCGAATTTCTAATGCAATTTAATGTTAATGCTCCGGGCATTGAAACTGAAGGTCGCGGGTTCGAGTCTCGTTTAGGAATATTTACTTTTCAATTTTTTTCAACGCTCCAAACTCTTTTTATAGTGCTAGAGGTTCGAAGTAAAGCGGCATTTATGAACTCTTTAGTGTATAAAAACCATACTTCGTAATCTGATTAACAATTAACCTTTAGATTACTACGCAAAAAGATTTGAAAATTATTTGTAAGCCTACAGTTGTAATCCTCAAGTGATTGGCAGCTTTTTTATATATCAATTTCGAATTTCTAATGCAATTTAATGTTAATGCTCCGGGCATTGAAACTGAAGGTCGCGGGTTCGAGTCTCGTTTAGGAATATTTACTTTTCAATTTTTTTCAACGCTCCAAACTCTTTTTATAGTGCTAGAGGTTCGAAGTAAAGCGGCATTTATGAACTCTTTAGTGTATAAAAACCACACTTCGTAATCTGATTAACAATTAACCTTTAGATTACTACGCAAAAAGATTTGAAAATTATTTGTAAGCCTACAGTTGTAATCCTCAAGTGATTGGCAGCTTTTTTATATATCAATTTCGAATTTCTAATGCAATTTAATGTTAATGCTCCGGGCATTGAAAATGAAGGTCGCGGGTTCGATTCTCGTTTAGGAATATTTACTTTTCAATTTTTTTCAACGCTCCAAACTCTTTTTATAGTGCTAGAGGTTCGAAGTAAAGCGGCATTTATGAACTCTTTAGTGTATAAAAACCACACTTCGTAATCTGATTAACAATTAACCTTTAGATTACTACGCAAAAAGATTTGAAAATTATTTGTAAGCCTACAGTTGTAATCCTCAAGTGATTGGCAGCTTTTTTATATCTCAATTTCGAATTTCTAATGCAATTTAATGTTAATGCTCCGGGCATTGAAACTGAAGGTCGCGGGTTCGAGTCTCGTTTAGGAATATTTACTTTTTAATTTATTTCTACGCTCCAAACTCTATTTACAGTGCTAGAAGATCGAAATAAAGCTGCATCTATGAACCCTTTAGTATTTAAAAATCACACTTCGTAATTTGATAAACAATTAACGTTTAGATTACTACGCAAAAATATTTGAAAATTATTTGTAAGCCTACAGTTGTAATCCTCAAGTGATTGGCAGTTTTTTTATATATCACTTTCGAATTTCTAATGGAATTTAATGTTAAAGCTCCGTGCATTGAAACTGAAGGTCGCGGGTTCGAGTCTCTTTTAGAAATATTTACTTTTTTTATGTGTACAGAACTAAATTGAAAATATTTAGTAGTGTTTCACATGTTCAAACATATAAAAACCGATTTTTTGTAACAAAACAACATAATATAATTAAATCAAGAAAGCATTTGACACTGCCGTGATTAATAGGTATTATTAAGGTCGAGAAAGCAGATGTATACCTAATGAGTACATTATACAATATTCGTAGATAAAAGACTTTGTTTAACTAGTGTTAAAAGTATTTAAACGGACGCTTTGTTATGAAATCCAATTTTAAACCATGTCAGCTTGAATTAACACTTTTAACGTCAGTCAAATTTTTCGTATTTGTAGCAAAAATTTTCACAACTTTGAATCTTGCCGTACCGACGACGTAAACAAAGTCAGAAACGTTCAAATAAACAATCATTTTTACGATAATACCAATAAATTTTGAATAGAAATATTTATTAGAGTGAGGGACTTAATTTATCGACGAGACTCTTGATAGCATCCACCATCTTCATCATCAAATTGTTCCCCTTTCACTTGCTACGCCTTTAGTGCGTGATTTATTGTTGTAAAACAAAATAAATTCAATAATAATTATTCCTTTTCGAGTCGTTAATGCAGATAACTTCTTGTAACTTATACAGTATGACTCCATTAGATTAGAAGCACGCGTGTAAGTTATTTATGCCTCTTTAAGGAGAAAACGGGTAGAGACATCTGTAGAATATTTATTGCAAATCGTGAGACGGTCCTAATATTTATCTATGGTACTTTGAATGAAATACCTAATGCGGTCTATGAGTTCTCATCCTTAAATAAACAAAAAACTGTGATTATTCTATGTGAAGCCACATTAGTGTATGAAGATGGTTCCAGAAGTACATTGCCTAACATAGAGATGGCGGTAGTTGCTTGAAAAATACCACTGTATCAGAAAGTACGACCTGCGAAGACTGGTCGACCAAAGGTGAAGACCGAAATGTTGAAGAAGATACACAAGCATTACTGGATGAACGTCGACTGAAATTTTTACTGAGAATTTGGAAATGATAAAGCTGTGCGCAAAATGGCATTTGCTTATAATGGGACAAAAACAGCAGCGTGAAGTTGTTTCCTTCGAGTTTTCGGCAATATTTACAAATAATAAAGTCGAAATTTTTCAATTTGGTAAAACAACCTCGTCCTGTGTAACCGTAGTTGCTGAAAACTGTATAGAAACCGAAAAAAATATTAACGATGTATATGGTGTACCTTGTAAGATTGAATCCACCATAGACCTTCAATTAGGACTAAAAGTCGATAATCTCAACGTAGTTTTCAAGTAAGTCATTAAATTTATGATTCTACTCAGTAAAAAACATTTAATTCTGATGTGGAACGGTTCGTAATTTCTAAAATTTCACTATCGTCGAGAAAATTCATACTCACAGACTTCAGTACTACATCTAAACGTACAGATCATCAATGGAAGTATTTCATTCTGAGAAATAGCTTTTTAAACCTCTTGTAAGAGCTTGAGGAAAATACTACTAACCTTCTACTTATCAAGTCCTACTTGGGTTAGAATATGACTTTAAGTCTAGTCGAAATAGTCTAAAGTTTATCGATTCAATTGTTGTCAGGCGTTATCTTCATGAGAAATTATATTTTGCGGTAATCTGATCAGAATTAATTCCTTAAATGTATCGATTTATATAAATATTTCTCCTGATGAAGACTAAACGTGGTTGGTACTTTAGTACAAGCATCATGCATGACTAGGAGATGTTTCACAACCAAGTATGAAACGTGGGTCCATCATTTCACACCCGAAGCAAAATAACAATCATAACGATGGACTGAAACGGGAGAATCGGCTTCAAAGAAGGGCAAAGACTGTTCCATCTGCAGGTAAAGTCATGGCGTTCGTTTTTTTTGGGATAATTTTAATTAGCTACCTTGAAAAAGGAAAACTCTCAACTTCGAGTATTATGCGAGCTTATAGCAATGTTTGAGCGTAGAAATCAAGCAAAAACGGCCGCATTTGGCTAAGAGGAAAGTGTTGTTTCTTCAAGTGAATGCACCAGCTGACATTCATTATTGCGATGGCCAAAATTAATGAATTAACGTTTGAATTGCTACCTTATGCTCCAGATTCAGCCCCCTTGGTTTATTTTCTGTTTCTAGATTTGAAAACATGGCTTGATAGTCGAAGATTTTCCAACAAAGAAGAGGTGATGTCAACAGTTGATGGTTATTTTGAGGTGCTTGACGATTTTTATTACAAAAAGTGTATCGAACATCGCTGGGAAGAGTAACCAGCATCGTATAGTAACCTTGAAAAGCTAAGCAAAAAGGCAAGTCAAAGAAATAGACAAGAAACAAGCAGAATAAAATTTATTTTTGTAAAATTTATTTGAAAAAGTAGATATTTTCCCATAAAACTCTACTATAACAAGTATTAAATATTTCAAATTATTCCCGTTTAGGAAATCTTGGAGGAATATCTACAATTATACCCTCTAGATCTTGGGATACATCGTTATCATATGTCTCTTCTCTACCTTCTTCTTCAAAATCCCATGGGATATTATGACATAATTTTGTGGGAATTGTATGTGCAGAATCTCGAACTTCCTCCACAATTTTACATCTATAACCAAAACGTTTATTTATGAATAATTAAGAAGTTGAATTTTCTAAATCTAGAGTCAAGACTTGTTATATATCTCAATCATGGTAAATGTATATGATATTTGAAAACTTTCCTGAATTTTTATAGAACACAAAAAATGTTTTGAATCCTTCAGAAAAATTTAAACAATTTCTACAAAGTTCGATATAATCGTATTTCTGAATCGTTTATGCTAAATTAGAACGAATTCTTTGAAATCTGATGAAGTTATAGATATTTTCTGAAAATTTAACCATTTTATGTGAATAATTATGGTTTGAAATGATTCATAATTTCTAACCAATCTATACGGGGTCTTTCAAAACGTTAGAATGCGAGTTATATCACTGCATTAAGCGAAAAAAATCGATTAAAAATCACCAAACAATTACATGTCTCAAAAATGCGGCAGCAGCTAAATACTTTTATGGCTCTTTCGACCGCTCGATAGGGAGGAACCTAAACGTTCAACAAGCTTTGATTGGCTAAGCCTTATTGTTAATTTTCGATTAATCTATAGACATATGATTGTTTGATGATTTTGAATCGATTTTTTTCGCTTAATGCAGTGATATAACTCGCATTCGAACATTTTGAAAGACCCTATATACGAGAATGATCCCAGAAGTACTTGGTCCAACAAAGAAAAGACAAAAATTATGGAATATTATATAAATAGCTCCAAACACTTTCCCCAGAGATGTTTAATATCTTTTTTATTATAAAAATCCTCAAAATAACAATTTCCTGCCGACATCACTTCTTTGTAGGGAAATCATCGACCACCGAGCCAAATTTTCAAGTCTGGAAACAGAACATAATCCGAGGAGGCTAAATCTGGCGAATAAGGTAGCAATTCAAACGTTAATTTATTAATTTTGGACGTTGTAATAATGAATATCAGCTGGTGCATTCACTTGAAGAAACAACACTTTCTTCTTAGCCAAATGCGGCCGTTTTTGCTTGATTTCTACGCTCAAACATTGCTATAAGCTCGCATAATACTCGAAGTTGAGAGTTTTCCTTTTTCAAGGTAGCTAATTAAAATTATCCCAAAAAAACGGACGCCATTACCTTGCCTGCAGATGGAACAGTCTTTGCCCTTCCTTGGAGCCGATTCTCCCGTTTCAGTCCATTGTTATGATTGTTATTTTGCTTCGGGTGTGAAATGATGGACCCAAGTTTCATACTTGGTTGTGAAACATCTCCTAGTCATGCATGATGCTTGTACTAAAGTACCAACCACGTTTAGTCTTCATCAGGAGAAATATTTATATAAATCGATACATTCAAGGAATTAATTCTGATCAGATTACCGCAAAATATAATTTCTCATGAAAATAACGCCTGACAACAATTGAATCGATAAACTTTAGACTATTTCGACTAGACTTAAAGTCATATTTTAACCCAAGTAGGACTTGATGAGTAGAAGGTTAGTAGTATTTTCCTCAAGCTCTTAGAAGAGGTTTAAAAAGCTATTTTTCAGAATGAAATACTTCCATTGATGATCTGTACGTTTAGATGTAGTACTGAAGTCTGTGAGTATGAATTTTCTCGACGATAGTGAAATTTTAGAAATTACGAACCGTTCCATATCAGAATTAAATGTTTTTTACTGAGTACAAACATAAATTTAATGACTTACTTGAAAACTACGTTGAGATTATCGACTTTTAGTCCTAATTGAAGGTCTATGGTGGATTCAATCTTACAAGGTACACCATCTACATCGTTAATATTTTTTTCGGTTTCTATACAGTTTTCTGCAACTACGGTTATACAGGACGAGGTTGTTTTACCAGATTGAAATTGGAATACATCGAAACATTGACTATGGCGTCGATTTCCAGTAAAAATGACTGTATCATTTTTATCTGTTATGATTCCATAAGAATGTTTATAAATTGATGATTTAGTAAAACAGTAGATTTTATAAAAACCTTCTCCGTTATAATAAACTTTTACGCAGTTTGTATTTGTGTTAATTTCATCTGAAATTTCAAAAAAATATTTTATTTCGGCAGATAATATCAATTCTACAAGTATATGAATGTTTCGTTTCAATTGATAAGCAGACTTAACACAAACATATCAATTGGTAATTAAATTTTATGTAATTATCTAGTAATATTACTTACCTGTAGTACCATAGCTTGGAAAACTAGTAAATAATAAAAATGTTATAGAAATAGAAATTTCAAGTAGCTTCATCTTAATGGGAATAATGATTAGGTCAATTTAGTTTATCGTGAAGTGAGATAGTAACTAAAACAATACTCAAGGCTGAGTGTTATCGACCAAAAATAACATAATTGGATAGCTCTATTAACTAAAGTAATATTCACTCATCATCATCGAGAAATATGATACGGAATACACGGTTTCGGTAACCAAGTTATCGTCTTCAGAGACTCGAGGTAAACTAAAAACTAATGAGTTCACTTACCTGTTTTATACTAAATTCTCTCCCCAATAAACCTTGGCGGGAATCTTCACATTCATTCTTCGAGTGGACTGTAATGAACTGGCCCTTTGTCTAGCAATTTCTATGCCTTCAAATGCATTAATAATCCAGTCAAAATAGACAAAAATAAGTCATAACACACCAACATTTGTTTACCAGAAGTGTTCGAAAGAATCAGGGAAGACGAATCATTCCTCACAGAGCTATAACACATCAGTTCAAATAGAAACGTTTTTGAATAGTCAAAACATCGAATTGATGAGTCATTCGTTGTACAGTTCTTGTTTGGAACCCAATGATTTGTTCTTACCCTCACAGATCAAAAATAAATTGCCAGGTCAACGTTTTTTTGCTCCTGAAGAAGCAGTTGATGCCTTCAGATCATATGTTTTGGAGGACAATTGGTTCAAACGCATGCAAAAGGGTATTGATCTTAATGAAGATTATTTTGAATAATGAATATTTGCCGAACCTAAAGTAGCAACCCTCGTACAAAACGAATATAATCATCAAGATATTTGATCTTCAAATTGTTTATAGTCCAGTCAAAATAGACATTTGACTTAAACAAAATCGCCCATAGCTGAAAATTGACAGAGACGTTAAATACATCATTATAAATGAAATGTCAAAAGTCCCCTACGATCCTACTTCTGCAAAAAATTTTATTCAAGGTCAAAAGTACAAAATTAAGTTTTTTTCCATTTTTCTCCAAAACAGTAAGTATTATCGTGAAAGTAGGTCAGACAAAAGTTGTAGATCATATAATTTTCTACAAAAACGGTCCAGTCACTTTTTCTCTTACGACTCACCATTCGTGAGATATCGCGGTTTTAATCGTTCATCTGTTGATATCAATTTCTTGCAAATACTCACAATAAGTCTCGCTTCATTTTAATGCTATGTGAAGAATTTACAGCTGCAGGACCCAGAAGAATGGGGTTGGAAGTTAACAGATAATTATTTGAAGCCAATTCAAACTTTACTCCCGCCTGCTCCAGAAAAACTACTCGATACTATTTTTTGTAAATGCAAGACGGATTGTAATAAAAATTGTGGCTGTCGAAAAGTGGTATTATTTTGTTCGCCAGTATGCATCAATTGTCAGGGTCAGACTTGCTCCAATATTGAAACAAATACAACAGAATTTCTGCAAGAAGAAGAGAATGAAGACGAAGGAATAATTGTCGAAGTAGAATTAGACAATCATCTTATATAATGACATTACTATTGTTTCAATTAATAGTATACCTACTGGGGAAACCACGCTAAAAAAAATGCGCCAAGTACATTACTTCATAGGTGGTGCGGAAATGTGTGTATATTATGTAAAATATGAATTTTTTAAAGATTAAAACCGCGATATCTCACGAATGATGAGTCGTAAGAGAAAAAATGACTGGACCATTTTTGTAGAGAATTGTATGATCTACAACTTTTGTCTGACCTACTTTCACGATAATACTTACTGTTTTCGAGAAAAATGGAAAAAACCTTAATTTTCTACTTTTGACCTTGAATAAAATTTTTTGCAGAAGTAGGATCGTAGGGGATTTTTGACATTTCATTTTTAATGATGTATTTAACGTCTCTGTCAATTTTCAGCTCTATGCGATTTTGTTCAAGTCAAATGTCTATTTTGACTGGACTATAAACAATTTGAAGATCAAATATCTTGATGATTATATTCGTTTTGTACAAGGGTTGCTACTTTATGTTCGGCAAATATTTATTATTCAAAATAATCTTCATTAAGATTACTACAGTTTTGCATGCGTTTGAACCAATTGTCCTCCAAAACATATGATCTGAAGGCATCAACTGCTTCTTCAGAAGCAAAAAAACGTTGGCCTCGCAATTTATTTTTGATCTGCGGGAATAAGAAGAAATCATTGGGTTCCAAACAGGAACTGTACAACGGATGACTCATCAATTCGATGTTCGTCTTCTACGATTGGTTTCCCTGATTCTTTCGAACATTTCTGGTAAAGAAATGTTGGTGTGTACCATTCAGAATTAACCGTTCCACGATGCTCTAATGAAATGTTTCGTGCCCAAACAACTTTTGTTACTTAACTTAAAAGATAAAATGTCAAACTTTATGATGACATAAACTCATCAGTGTTGCCATATTTCGAAATTTGAGTAGCAACACTCGTATACCAGTTAGATATTTCTTTTTCTATTGGTTACAATTTTACTTGAACCTAATTATTGATTGTTTGAGGTAATAGACTATTATTATCTCGTATTGATTGAATGGTCTTGTAGTTGAATTCGAATTTCTGGACCAGTGTCGAAATTGATTAGAATACGAGATGCAAATGTATCTGGTTTGAATATTAATTGGAATTCTGACAGTTTCAGATATTCGTGATTCTACATGAGTTCGTAATGGAAAAAAAATTTTTTATTGATAGATTATAGATAGAATATAGTTTTTATTTATACGAGAATAGTTGATGAGCAAGGATGTATAGCTTATACCAGAGATTCCCCAAAACATACGTTTTAAAGCGCGTTTACTTTGGAAATAAATTTGGAATCATTTAATTTAGTTCAATGCATATAATTCAAGTTCCAATTAATTTAAAAACGCATATTTAGATCTAAATGCGAGCTTGGTATGAAAATATGGTAAAATATCAGGATTATATACATAAATAAGGACATGACACATCAAACTTAAAGGACTTTCTTCTCCGAACTGTCTACTGTTGTGAACCAACAACAAATTTTTCATAGCAAAATGTGCAGCTCAAGAAATATCATGAACTTGGCCCTGATATAGAAAATACTTTCCTCTGCAGTGCTGGAATTAGTTTTACGATCGACGATGTGGGATTTAGAAAAGGGTTTCACGTAATGGTCTCGAGGGAATTGTCAAAAAAGGCAAGATAATTTACAGAGAGGTCAATAATTTTGATAATTTCAATTTTTGCTTAATAAGTTTCTACCAAAAAATACCCAAATTTGTAATATGCCATAAGACTGCAATATTTGTTACAATTAAATATTTTTGATTTGTTAAATATGAGATTTTGAATCTATAAAAACATTTATTATACTATAAGATTTCTATTATGATATAATATAATAAATATACTATTATTAATATAGGACAGACACCACAAGATTTATAACATAGATGTGAAAATCATAAATTACGAATATTTGAAACGAAACCGAATACTAATTGATAATAGAAAGTTTTGAAGGATTATTTGTGATGTAAAATCCCAATGGACCTTTATTCAAATTTAATTAACGAGTCAGTAGGATAAAGCATGGTCTAAAGGACATAGAAATAGGACGATGATGAATTTATAATATTCTAAATATATCTCGTTGATAGACATTGCGGCCGTTACCCTAATAAATAATTTGAATATTCTCATTCTGTTTTCATTTTCATGCAAATACATTTTGGATATTATCAATAATTGACGCATCAATGTCCATCCTATTGGAAAAATCGACAAATATAAAGTTTACGAATTCAATATAACAACATGAAAGATAGTCGCCGAAGTTAAACGCTTTTTAAATCTGCGAAAGTTCATAGACGTTTCTTAGTTAGGAAAAAACTGAAACTGGAATAGTTTTTATTACAGATGGAGCTCCACCACATTGATTTATTTCTATATTAGAAGTTTTTGACTGAATGCTTTCCTCGACGCTGAATGGATCACAATGAAAATAAAAACCTCGTTTCAATTTCGAATTTTTACTTTGATAAAAAGGAATTTTCAAAATTAGAGACATCGTTTATAATAATTCCTCGAAATCACACGGTAATACGTAGTAAAAGAAAACATTTTTTCATTTGATATTGATCTTTGCCGAACCAAAATAAACAAGAGATTCACTTTTTTTTTTATTAATTATTCTCCAAGAAGGTGAATAATGTTCATTTTAGAATTTTATATTTTACAATGAGTCAAATCCATGCATTTATAATTTAAAACAAAAGATGTTATTAATGATGTCTACGAACCAATCATTCACTGCCAGTTTTCAACTATATACAATAGAACCCTATTATACTCCATTAAGTGAAGGTGTTCATAATGAAATTTCATGATAATTGTGGGAAATATTGGAAAATGTTGTTGTTTTTTTCATGTGATTATTTTCAATAGATGATTAATTATAACATAACTCTTACTTATAGTAGTAAGAGAGAAAATTACCATAAATTTTCATTTTTTGATAAGACTAGAAACATTGATCTGGATGCTTGTCTAGTACGAGAGATACTTTCTATATTTTGATATGAAAATATTGAAGATGTTTGGTCTGAAGAAAATAAAACAACAAAAATATAATTAAATCAAATTTAATACCTATATATTCATTGGAAAAAATCATTCCGACCGAGGTGCGTGGCAAATAATCGAGAAATATCACAAATAGTACAGTGAACCAAGCAAATCAACTCGCAATTTCAAAAAACTACATGGATTAGTTTGAAATTTTGACAGAAGTTCGAAAATGATGCAAATAACAAACCTGATTTGGTGCCAATGTGTGCTTCTACCCCAGGGGTGAATGCCACCCCTACTCAGAGGTGGAAATTTAACATTTCAAAATAACACCGGGAATAGATAGAAAATTGAATTTTATGAAGAAAATGTAGAATGAAGTTTTTTATTTAACTCAATAATTTCTGAGTTATTCGCGATTGAAAATTAAAAAAACAAACCACGTTTTTCAAGATTTTTTCAGGAAAACCTCGAAAATTACGCATTTCCTGAAAAAAACTACTCTCATCAAAATTAAAGCTTATAAAAAAACAAAGAAATTAGTTTAATTTAAATTTATTAAATAATATTCGGCAACTTATGAGACACTGAAAGCCAATTTATTCTTTTTCGTAAATTTATGCAGAGGTTTCAGCTCAAATAACGGAAAAACTATCAATTTTTCATAAAAAATTGTGATAAACATTTTCAAAGTACTTTTTCATACCTTTAAAATGAGTTTTTAGAAACCCGTCCAGCATGAAAATTAAGCGGGTTATGACGAAAATAAGTTTCCATACAATACGAAGTAGTTCGGCAATTCGACTAGAGATGGCGTTACTGCGCATAACGTCCACTAGTTCGGCTGCAACTGCGTCTACCTCTCCTCGAAAGATGGCCCTAGACGCTACGATTTATATTCAAATACGCCCGTGGAAGCAACTCTTAGTATATAGATGTTACGAGAATGGTCGCAGAAGTATCTGGCCCAACAAAGAACACCAATCCATTTTTTAAAGAAAATTATCCGAGGAGGCTAAATCTGGCGAATAGGTTGCAATTCAAACTTTAATTAAATAATTTTAGCCGTTGCAACAACGGATGTGTGGGCTGTTGCATTGTCTCGACGAAACAACACTTTCTTCTTAGCCAAATACGGCCGTTTTTGCTTACAGATCTTGCCTATAGATGGAACGGTCTTTGCCCTTCTTTCGAGCCGACTCCCCCTTTTCAGTTCATTGTTTTTATTTTTTTTTGTATCGGGTGTGAAGTATTGGAACCACGATTCATCTATGGTTATGAAAGGGCGCAAAAATTCGGCGTTAGTGTTAGGTTAGGTTATCTTCAACTGTCATATTCAGCTGCTTCAACGATCCTACCTTGTCAAATGTCAACGCAATTTTTGCTGTCATGTCAATAGGCAACGCATAGAATATGAAACAATCTCAAGATGGAGGTACTTTAGATCTTTACACCAAAAGTACCACTGTACCAAAAGTAAAGTCAAGAATTTTATATTTTCATTGATTTTAAATAAAGTGGAGTTATCTTATATAATTTTTGTGTTTATTAGAGTATTATATCACTCTTATACCATAATTATTATATATTACAGAGTTGTTTGGGACATAATGACACCCGATCTTCTACATCATCCACTTTACTTAAATTATGGACCTTCTCAACTCTCTTCTTCGACCCTCTTGAGTTTATAGCTTAAAATTTAGTTACGTAATAGACATCCACCCCAATTCAGTATACTCAAATGCAATAAAAAATTCCATTCGTGAATAGACCCGTATAATCTTCGTACTCGACTTATCTTTCTCAAAAAGACAATTTATAAACATTAGTTCTATCAAAAGTATCGCTAATAATAGCCACTATTCCTTTCAAAAGACAGAATCGTATTATAAAGATAAATTTTCGTTTTTCGTTGATTTTATTAATTTAATCGTGGCCGCACTTCGCTACTGGATGAATTTCGTAAAAATCTAGTAGTTCTTATATTGCAATATCAATATTTAGCTGTCAAAACGATTTGTTGGTCAAAAAAAACTCGTGTCGATTTGTGCAAAGAAACGCTTCAAAAAACCTCTATAAGATCGTGAACCAATCGAATGTTTTGGTCTTTCAAGACGCGCCAAATCCAACAAAATGCACAATTAAACACATTTCGTTTTCGAAATTATGTAATTGCACAATTGACAAGATTACAACACAACCACATTGTTAAATCTCAATTTTTTTAGACTACTACAAACGTAAGTTCACAAGTAAACTGTAAAATGTAAATATAACTAAAGGTGTGTTTACATGAAAAGTGTTAAGGTAAATACACACTATACATTTAACAGCTGGTTTTTTCAGAACTGTCAATTTGTTTGCCAGAAGTGTCCATTTTCCATAACGACAATGCCAAGCTGTCACACGTTTTTGAACTGTCAAAACATCGAATTGGTGGATAATCTGCCGTTGTTTGACACCCAATGATTGTTTATGTCAAACTTGAATCAATATTGACGTTGGTGTCATTATGAAACTCAAATTTATATATGTTGGAAGTTTAATCTTCTTCATACAAAGCTGCTTTGCTTTATACTCAAATGTGAATCACGTGGCGGATCTAAACCCCAATAATTTCGAAAATCTAGTAGTAAAAAGTGACGAAGTCTGGGTGGTTCAATTTTACGCACCGTGGTGTAGCTTTTGCCAAAATTTCGTTCCAGAATTTACGAAATTAGCTAACGTTCTAAGAGGAATTATAAAAGTGGGGGCGGTTAACGTCGACGAATATCGAGAACTAGCAGGAATTTATAATGTTAGAGGTATGCCGACGATAAAAATATTCGCTGTAGATAAACAGAAACCCGAGGATTATACTGATGTTAAGAATGCTAAAGAGATTATGAAAGCGGCTTTAAACGCAGCTACAGCTAAGATAGTGAGCAGATTTGACGTAAAAGAGCAACAAGATTTTATAAAAAACATAAAAGATGGTTACGTAGTCCAATTGACAGATAGTAATTTCAATGATTTGATATTACTATCGAGAGATATATGGATGGTGGAATTTTACGCGCCATGGTGTGGATATTGTCGAAATTTAGAACCTCATTGGAAAAAAGCAGCTGAAAAACTACGCGATAAAATTAAATTTGGAGCGATAGATGGCACTATTCACAAAGCTAAAGTAGCAGAATATGACATCAAAGGTTATCCTTCTATAAAATTATTTATTCCTGGTTCACCTCCGATTGATTACGACGGCGAAAGAACTTCGAAAGAAATCGTATCATGGGCAGAAAAAAAATATGATGATACTATCCCAACACCGGAAATAACAGAAATTGTGGATGAGCAATTAATACTCAAACGTTGCGAAGGTAAATATTGGGCTTTAGTGACGTTTCTACCAGATATTTCGATTTGTAAATCAAATTGTCGCAAATCGTATTTGAAAACATTGAAAATGTTAGCTGAAAAATTTAAGAAAAACAACTGGTGTTGGTTGTGGTCTGAAGCTGATGCTCAACCGGAAGTACAAGAGATATTGCATGTTAGAAGATCTGATTATCCAGTTATTATCGCTGTTAATACTGAAACTAAAACTTACAGCAAACATACGGGTGTATTCAATGAAGAACAAATTTATAAATTTTTGGTTAATTTGAACGCCGACGTAACTATCAAACACCCGATAGAAACCGATACTTTTCCCGAAATAATTAACATTGAACCATGGGACGGTGAAGATAAATTTGAATCTTCAACTGAGGAAAAAGATGAATTGTAAACATTTTTAAATACAGTACTTTGAATAATTATTTGTTGTATGTATGATCAAAATCACCATCTTCTCCCGTAGATCTTGCTATTTGGGTTTATAGTCTTATTACAAGGGGTAGATTTTTCGCTTTATTAATTTATAAGCTTAAGATAATTCATAGATTTGGTAGATACCTTGGCGGAGCACTGACAATAAGCAAAAGTCAGCAAAAGTCATGGAGATCATAATGCAACCTTCAGCAGGTCATACTAACCAAAATTTAAGTAGATTAACTTCGAAAAACAACCCCAATTCCAGGTTTTATTATGTTAATTTAGTTGAAAATTGAACCACGATGAGAAAAGTGTTAGTTATGGTAAAGGGATGTATTCTCGTATTAAATCAATAGAGGATTTAAAATACAGTATTAGTACATGTATGTAAATTATTTTTCCACAATTATATACTAAAATAATGGATTTTGAATCATTTGAATCTTTAGAAAATACTAATAGTTGAGAAAATAAAGCACCAAACTTAATTTCTGAGCAGTAAGCATGAACGAGGATGGTTCCAGGAGTACCTCACCTGACCTAGAGATGGCAGTAGTTGCTTGACAAAATACCACTGTATTAAAAAGTTTACAAGATGCATTCGGTTCAAGAGAACCTCAGGAAACTTTGTGAACAAAAATTATGAATAAGAAATGAAAATTCCATAACGAATTTGCACGGAACACCAGTAGATAACGTAGATGTCAGCCACCTTGAGCACCAGGTACCTCGTAGATTTTTTCTGTCAAGTTCATCGACCTCGAAAGTCCCATACTAGTAAAATTGAAGTATATCTCATTTTGTGGTGAAATAAAAGTCAATTTTACAACAATTACTTGCGTAGAAAATGTCTTGTTACGTAATATAACTTTATCTACTTCAAGGAAACTACAAACCTTCTTAGGAGAATGATTTTATTTATCTTCAAAGTAATTACGATGCACTTTTCTAACCGATGCTTTTATATAATTTGAAATCTTTTGGTATGCATTCAAAAAATTGATAAATTGACTTATATTTCCGATATTCAGTCACGAAACTTGACAAATGTACGAGGATGGTTCCAGGAGTACCTCGCCTGACCTAGAGATGGCGGTAGTTACTTGTATTAGAAAGTACACACTCTATACAGCTTATGTTGAAAGTTTAAAGACGCCATGTTGTTTAGTAATTGTATGGCAGCCATTACTCTAGGTGAGACTGTTCCTTCGTTGTCAACAGTAAAATATTGGATAACAGAGTTCAAACGAGGCCAAACAACCTGCGAAGACCAGCATCGCAGTGGTCGACCAAATGAGGTGACGACTCCAGAAATGTTGGATAAAATCCACAAAGTGACAGACAGAACACATTCAGCACATCGCATATTTACTGAAAATTTGGACATGAGATAGATGTGCACAAGATGGATGCCGAGTTTGTTCACAATGGAACAAAATCAGCGTCGTGAAGATGTTTCCATCTAGTGCAAAGAGCAATCATAACAATGGACTGAAGGCAATACCTGAAATAAATCGATGTTTGTTGTAGAGAGGACATCCGCTATCAAAGAGAGAATTCTTTCAATAAAAATCGAAACAAGTTCAAATAATCGATTGGTAATTCACAATCAGAAAGAATTGTTAATACCTCCACTGGTTGGTGGTAGTCCTTTTTCTGAAAGAACAGCACTTCCCTATAATAATATACCAAAAACTAGCCACATATTTATGAGTTACCCGGAATGTTATCCAACTTCTTATTAATCTGATCGAATTTAATCTGGATACAGCTTCCTGTTAATTTAAAACTGAAATGGTTCGGAACCTTTCTCAGATAACCCCAGTGAAACTCATTAAGTCATATGGATATGTGACGGGTGATTTACTCTCTTTTTGTTTGTCTTGAAGTTGACGTTGATTAAAGACGCTTTCTAGTTGGGGTAACACACACTTCTCGGTATCAGGTGTCTTATTAACAGTCTGCTGTTGCTTG
The DNA here is from genome assembly GCF_026250575.1 of Diorhabda carinulata. Lineage (NCBI taxonomy): Eukaryota > Metazoa > Arthropoda > Insecta > Coleoptera > Chrysomelidae > Diorhabda > Diorhabda carinulata. The sequence continues at coordinate 3,962,099 of NC_079469.1, forward strand.
AAATAATGAGATATCTATAAAGACGCAGAATATGGTTACTACATAATGAGATAGTTCTAAAGTGATATAAATGAGGATTTAATGTGAAGGGAAAGACAAAAAAAATAACTTTCTCTTTATATAAAACATAATTTTTATTGTACGTTTATAAATACCAATTATATTCGAGTGAATTGAAAATGATTTAATGTGCGTTAACTTGGTTAGAAGTTTAAAACATTGAACAAAATATCTGGCTATGAAGTTCCATCTTTAATAGTACAGTGAACAAAAGTTATTATAATCTACTGGATAATTAATTGTACTCCAATTTGATAAGGAAATTTCTATTTTAGCCCTCTGTATCTAATTATTTATTTTTTATACTGTTATCTCAACGTAGAGCCGATTCAGAAAGTTCTGGTGGAATTCAAAAACAGTTATTGATTTCCAGGACTATTTTGTTAAGGTCCAAAATGCAAGTATAAATGTATCGATAGCTGAAGTTGATTTGGTAATTATACACTTTCACGGTCATCTGGTTTTTTGGCTCTAGAAAATTGAAAAATGGATGGATTTTAATGATCTTGGTCTCAAAATGTTCCATTTTACGGCGGATTTATAAAAAAAATGAGTAGAAATAGCTGGAATGAAAATTTCTCATAGTTTTACTGTTTTAAATCGTAAAAAAAACGGTTTTGCAAAATAATCCTTTACAAAAAATTATCTCATTATCAGATGAAGTTCTTATATTTTTTTTGTATTCTACATAAATTAATAAACAATTTAATAAAAAACAAATCCAAAAAGAATGATTTTTTCAGTTTTTATAGCTTAAAATGAAATCGATGAAAAACAATCAATTTTCGTGAATAGTTTCGTACTATATTCTCAATGTCAATAGTTTTTGGACTATTGAAAATCGAAAAATAGATAAATTTTATAATTTTGGTCTCAAAATGTTCCATTTTACGACAAATTTATGAAAAACACGGGGGTAGTGGCTGAATTTGCGGTTTTTAATAGTTTTAAACCTTAAATAGTAGAAAAACTTTTTTTTTTCAAAATATTCATTTTTTTATGTAAATTGCGAAAAAAAATATACGAACTTGATTCCACGACGTCAGAAACAGTTACGAAGGATTATATGTAGAAAGTCATTTTTTTTGCATTTAAAGACATGAAACTGTAAAAAATATTTATTTTTTTTAATTTTCGTATTTTTTTTATAAATCCGCCGTAAAATGGAATATTTTGAGACCAAGATCATTAAAATCCATCCATTTTTCGATTTTCTAGAGCCAAAAAACCAGGTGACCGCGAAAGTGTATAATTACCGTTGATTTGCTACAGATTTTCTGCGGAATTATTTTATTTACAAAGGCTGCTACTTTTGGTGGGAAAGCAACAAAACATCTAGAAGAATTACCATCAAAGCCTTTCAAATGGATTCAGAAGCCCATAAAGTAGAACCTGAATAGTTATATGCAAGCAAGTCAATGGCATATTCCCATTACTGCTGTTAATGACTCCAGAATCGCAGAAAGGTTTTCAATGGTTCCAAAATGATTTATAAGAATTGAAACCAAAAAAAAAATGATCAGAAAGGAGGGTTTTAATTCTTTTTTGGTAGTTGGAATACATGATGCATGTCGAATCGAAAATTCCCACTTATTGAAGTTAGTACGAAATTAAAATAGTCCGGTCAAATTAGACCAAAAAATAGTAGTGAAGCTACATAAATCCCCATCAAGCTGAAAATCAGTAAAATTGTATAAAATACAATTGAAAATAAAATTTGAATGTTCCTTATTATTTCCGTGTATGGAAAAAATTTTATTCGAGGTCAAAGGTTAAAAAAATGAGTTTTTCGCGATTATCAGCACAACGGTAAGTTTTATCATGAAAATACCTCAAACAAAAATTGTAGATCATAAAATTATGTACAAAAAACGTAGCGATACTTTTTTTTCTACGAGCCACCGTTTCTGAGATATAACGATTCAAATAATTGTGAAAGTTGTAATGGTTCAGATTTACTGTCGTATTTAATGGCTATGATGATTGCACGAGAAATACCAAAACTTATGATAAATCCCACAAGTCAATAGAAATTTCTTACAAATACTCACAACAAGTCTCATTTCATTTCAATATTGTAAAATTTACTGCTGAAAATGATGAAACCGTTGAATACGACAATTTTTACAGCTTTTTGAATCATTATTTCTCAGTAACGGTGGCTCGTAGGAAAAAAAGTATCGCTACGTTTTTTGTAGATAATTTTATGATCTACAATTTTTATCCGATGTATTTTTATGATAAAACTCACCGTTTCGCTGAAAATAGCGAAAAACTCATTTTTCATACATGGAAATGATCAAATTCCATGTTTAATTGTATTTTAAACAATTTTACTGATTTGCAGCTTGATAAGAATTTATGTAACTTCGATTGTCTGAATTGACCGGATTAAAATGTTTTTCGACTATTTTAAAACCGTTAACTTGGTCGATAGCAACTAGAAATGAAAGAAATCGACATCAATGATATCTTCAAAGGACGTATTTCGATTATACGGAAAATATTAGCGATCGAATGCTTTTGAGTTCTAAAGCTCTAAAATAGGTTGTTTATCTAATAATTCCGATCATTCGTTACTTGGACTAGCCAACCAAATGACATTAATATCTAGATTTGTCAGTTTACAAATATAATTCGGCTAGAAATATGAAGTTTTATACATGAGTCGGCATAAAGTAGGCAATGCGCTCGAAAAAAGAATCAAGAAATAATCAAACCTGTCTGAGGTGCTCGTGTGTGGGTAGGTATCCATGGGGTAGATCTCGTGGGTCCGTACTTTTATAAGGGGTCACGTGACGGGCCAAAGTTATCAGGAAGATATTATACTCGAAGATTTACGTTTATATTAGAAAGTACACAATCTATACAACTTATGTTTCAAGTTTGAAGACGCTACGTTATTTGGTATTTGTTTGAAAGACAATATAAAAGCTGAACTAGATCTCTCTGAGTGAGACAGCGGTAAAATATTGGGTAGCAGAGTTTAAATGAGGCGAAGACCAGCATCGCAATGGTCGACCAAATGAGGAAATGACTCCAGAAATGTTGAAGAAAATCCACAAAGCGATGCTGGATGGTCATCGATTGGAAGTACGCAAGCTAGCAGTCATATTAGGCATTTCAAAAAGTGCGGTACATCGCATATTAACTGAAAATTTAGGCACGAGAAAGCTGTGCGCAAAATGGGTGCCGCGTTTGCTCACAATGGAACAAAAATAACGTCGTGAAGATGTTTCCTTCGAGTATTTTACAATGTTTCATAACCCTGGATGGAACGTGGGTCCATTAAAACAAAAGAACAATCAAAACGATAAATTGAAAAGGGAGAAGCGGCTCCAAAGAAGACAAAGACCGTTCCGTCTGCAAGAATGGTCATAGCCTCGGTTTTTCGGGATGGACGTGGAATAATTTTCTTTGCTTACCTTGTAAAAGGAAAAACTATCACTGGCGAATATTATACGAATTTATTGCAGCATTTGAGCGAAGAAATCAAGCAAATAGGCCAGGTATTCAAGCATTTCCTTTCCGAATTATTTAATGCAGCACCGATTTATTTGAAATTCATTTGATAAATGATTGGTGTGTATCTAAAAAGCGAGATCTACATAGTGCCGAAATGTGCAACCCCAGAATTCGGAAGATCAGCAAAATTAAAGTAAAAAATGTCATATAAAGTTTTTTCGCCAGATCAATAGTTTTTGAGTTATTCGCAATTGAAAAGTACGATTTTTCGTCAAAAAAACCGCATTTTCAATAGTTTTTTACGTATAACTCTGTAATGATGTATTTTATCGAAAAAAGTGTGAGGAACAAAAATGAAGCTTATAAGAAAACGAAAGAATTGAGCTTTATTTTAAGATCATAAGGTTCTACCTAAGCAAGTTATAGATACTTGAATAGCTTTTGTTTTACGTAATTGAACATTTAACCTAAAATAACGGGAAAAGGGTATATTTTTCAACAAAATGTCACAGAATACTTTTTAAAGAGCTTAAAAAGACCTTTCAAATGATTACTGATAAAAGTCGTTTCGATTGAAATTTCAGTGAGATATGATGTAAAATAGTTAAAGCTAAAAAAATTACACTAAAACTAATGCTATTTCATTGAAAATCAAAATTAATACTTTATTTGGATGTTATTTACGACATTTGAGAGTTTCACTGATTAGAAATACATATTTTTGAAAAAAATGAGCATTAAATAATACTTTTTTTTCTCTCCATAACTATAAGAGATACAAAAACAAATAAACAGTCAATACACTTGGATACCGAAAGAATTCAGAATTAAAATATTGACAGTCATTAAAATTTTTTTCTTAAGGATTGACAGGGTATAGACAATAAAAAAGTAGAAACTTTAATACCAAAAAGAATGAAAAATCCAAAAGTTAGTAGTCATTAGATTTATTTTTATATCATTCTCTGCAAAGGGGTAGTTTTTAAGGGTTGAGTAATGATAATTAATAACCAATTTTATTGAAACGCTTTGAATTTTTCACAGTAAAAATAAAATTGCAATGTTTTAAATGGTTAAAAGATTTTTTCCTATATTATTTTCATCAGAATGGTAGATTCTAAAGATTTTTAAGGGTTGATACTTCAAAATATATAAATTTTCTATTATACAATATGTTAAGATATTTATGCTGCATACACGAAAAAAATTTGAACTGAAAAAAAGTAGGAACAACTATAATATTGATATTTTTCGATAAGGGGTGGTTTTCACCCCTTAAAAACAATTTGCACACCTTGCGACCATGTAGATCTTGATATGGAGGTGAATATGAGCTTAATTCTAAATTTTCAGGAAAATCGGACACCATTTTGGGTTTGAATGCCTGCACTAGAACCAGTCGCATTTGGCTAAGAAAAATTTATTGTTTCATAAAGAAAATGCACCAGCTCACACATACATTATTGTAATGGCCAAAATTAATAAATAAAAGTCTTAGAATTATCAAATCGAACTCATTGAACATCGTTGGGAAAAATGTATGGAGCTAGTATGAGTTGAAAAATAAATATATTTGTCCAGAATTTCTGTCTTTTCTTTGTTGGGCCTGGTACTTCTAAGACCAAACTCCTCCCCAAAGACGGACCCGAATTTTCGTTTCTTGAAACCAAATTTCCTAGATTGACTGTGATGGAAATTAAAAAAGGCATTTTCAACCATCTTGACATAAAAAAATTAGCAAAAAAATTTTTTTTATGTAGTTTCAGACCTAGTAAAAAAATGCTTGGCTTTTATCGAAGTAAAAAAAATTCCTGGATGCAGATCACAAACTTTTAAGCAATTTCGTAGATACTTCTTTAATTTTTTTTCTGTATAACACGATTTCAGTAAAAAAATTAACGCGGTGAAAAATTTTATCACAAAATAGTATGAGAAGCGTAATCAAGATAGCAGCCAGACATGCTTGCAGGGTCTATAACAAAAAAGTTAATTGTTCCAAAAAAATTACTTGTTTATAAAGAATATAAAAATTTATAAAATTTCAATTGAAATAAATAAATGCGTTGCACTACTCATCTTGATGTGTGATTTATTTCAAAGTTTCCAATAGTTCCAATCGTAGTTTCACAATGGAAAAGAAAAAATTACTTTGTTGCATGAGTTATATTTAAAAAAAAAATACTTTTTGGTACTCCTTAAAAGTTCTAAGATAATTTTGTCGAACTGTTATCCCAAAGATTGGAAACGTTATTAAAAGCTCTGTCGTTTATAGCGTCATTTTTCAAAATTGAAATATATCTCAATCTAACCGTATCAAAAACACCATGTTTGATACTGGTCAGTTTATTTCCATCGAGATTTATAGATCTGATGGCTGCATTCTGGAAAGCGCCTTCGTCTATATCTGATATTAAGTTATTGTTCAATGTGAGTTCGTCCATTTCTAAATTAGCAAACGTATCGTTGTTTATTTTGGATATGCGATTATTATGTAGTAGAAGCTTCTTTATCTTGGATGACTTGAAAGCTGACGGCGATATATTTAATATTTGGTTGTTGTTCAAAAGTAAATCTAAAATAATATTAACCAATATTAACTGTTAAGAACCGAAGATTTTAGTACCAGTTTCAACGAATTATTGATCAAGTAGGCGGCTATTTTATTAAGTGTCAAGTCAACATGATGTTGTGTTGTTTTTCGGTAAATAGAATCGTTAGTTCCCCGATTTATCACAATTTATTAATTAGACAGTGAGTTTTCCCATTAACAAATACAAATTTTTTAATACAAATACCACTACACGTTATCGCGTCAAAATGCGTCAAAGCCGGAACATAACCTCACTTTTTAGTGTAGTTGTGAGTTCACTCAACTCAAGTCATATGACTAACTAAAAAATATTTTTTAATCTCCTCCAAGAGCAATACAATCAATCATTCCATTTCTCTAACTAATCGGATTTGTCTTTTGCCTCAAAATAAGCTTCAGTTTCAGTAGTTTCTTCTTCATTTGAGCTGAATTTCTTACTAACGAGCATTTGTTTTAAATCAGCGAATAGCCAATAGTCACTAGGAGCCAGATCTAGACTATACGGTGGATGAGGAGCTAATACGTTTAATATAATCATCGTTGCCAATGACTTGTGAAACAAACAACATATGAGGCCGTTTTTAGTTGATTTTTGCCTTCAAACTCTATGTAGTATTCGCTATTGATTATCTCTTCTTTTTGGATGAATAATATTCCATGCGCATCCCAAAATACTGAAGCCGTAACCTTCCCAGCTGACTGTTGTGCTTTTGGACGCTTTGGACGTGGTTCACCGGCTGCAGTCCGATCAGATGATGATCATTTTGATTACTGAGTGAAGTGATGGATCCATGTCACATATCAACTGATAAACATGGCCAAAAACTGCTCTAAATCATCAACGCGTTGTTTTTGATCGACTGTGAGTTAACGCGGCAACTGCTTTGAAAAAAGCTTTCTCATGGTCATACACTGCCTGCTGATATCTTTACGGCCTCATATATCTCAAGCAATTTCAATTTACGATTTATCATAACCAATTTGAGGACTTTTTTGATTTTTCCTGGAGTATCATCGATATCTGAACGACCACGTTTTAATTCAGCAAACCAATAACAAATTGAAACCATTGCTGAGCTTGTACGGTATTTTTTCTCATCAAAAAGCAATGATAAATAAACACCGAAATTTTTTTGAATCCATCGTTTTGAAAATAAGTAGCTTCACTTAAATGGCTGTCACTTTTTTCTGACTAATCGAAATGTCATGACATTTTACACATAGTCTTTTGACAGTTGGTACGTCATAAACGTCATACAGATTCGACAATTGCAGCGCCATCTTTGTGCCAGTCACACGACTTATTGAGTGATGTAATATTGGTTTCGGAGAGATATAACCCTTCGGGCGCAAATAGTTACCGTAGTAATTCTATAATCTGTCACCTTGTAGACATCTTTATTTATACACATATTACATACTCAGATTATATCAGAAATATGTAAAATATATTTTAAATTACCTAGAAAAAAAGTCAGTTATACATACACAATATCCATGTGTTGAAGTTGAATTTTGCTCTATGTTCAGGGCAATATCAAACGCGTTCTTGGTATCAGTGCGTGAAATCCGGTTCGTCAATATCACCAATAGAATCCTCCTTCAAAGTTTCTTCACCATTAGTTTCACAGTCTTTGTCACATTGGACAATCCACTCCTCAACTTCACTGGTAGGGACATTCGGTTGTACGCTTTGTAGATCTTTAATTATTTCTTGTGTGTCGTTGCTTTGTTCATCTACGATCAGGCCGATTTCAGTCAAACTTACGCCAAGATTTTCGCAAAGTGTAAGGTTTCAGTTCCTCCTATGAATCAGCAATTGCATAGATAGCATCTTTGATGTTAGAGGATTCCAATGATTCAAATATGTTGAAACATCCTTTGGACTTTTCTAAAACTGAACTGATGTACTTTCTGCGATACCGCCTCTTTAGCCATTAAGTTCCTGATCCATTAGATGATTAAGTGATGTGACATTTAGTGGTTTTTATGTCCCTTTTCACTAATTTCTCCTCGAATGGATGTGATGGTGCGTTATTTAACAGCGACACCAGTAACAGGAAGCTTTTTTCGATTCAAGTCCTTTTCAACAGATCGAACGAACTCGTCGATAAATCAAGATAAATTTATGCTTTGGAATGGAAATTTGGGTGTTCCATCAGCGTTGCTACAGGAAGCAATAGTTGGCCTTAATCTTTTATGAGTTTTGGACAAATTCTTGAAACTTCACAGAAAACTTCTCGACCGTCTCAGCATCTGTGGATAGTTTTTCAGAAATTGGAACAAACCGGACGCCATGACGGGCTTTCCAGTGATCAATCTAGCCTTCACTAGCGACCAACTAACTTCTGGCTTCTAGTTTTTTGTACAAAGCCTATCCCCGAGGGCGGACGAGGAGGTGACAAGCCGAAAGATTTTTACGAAGAAGGCATCCGAAAGCTTTCAAAGAGGTGGCGAAAGTTTGCAGAGCGCGACGGAAACTATCTACTGTGAATTTCCGGTTTATATTTGAATCACCCTCGTATAACCATAGTAATGTACAAGGTTAAGCTAATAGCTACAATATTGTGATTTTTTCCGGTGAATTTGAACCACGATAAAGCTCATGGTGAAAGTATTCTTGGAAGTTTTCGCATACTTACAATTTACTTCCAACCTATTACAAAAACAAAAGCCGAAATGAGAATGGAATTTAATATAGACGAAGTGCGTGAAAAAGAGAATGTTGTAATAATAAAAAAAGAAAAAACAAGATGGTCGAGACATATGTAAAGAACTGGAGTGGAAGCTGAAGAGAGATGGAGAAGGAATCGGAAAAAAATGACAATTAATAAGTAGAAATTGAGATGGTTGGTAAACAACTAAACCACCTCTAAAAAGTGCTCTAAATAACTCGAAAGCGCGCTCTAGTTCTACAAAAGGGAAGTCATTTCATTATAGATATTAATTGAGCAAAATCTTATTGAAATGGAACTGTTTCCAGAAAGTTTCAGTGCTAATTTTGGAGGAATTTAAATTTTTTGTTTAATTGAAACACACAAGGAACATACCAGTTCTATTTTTAATCAATATTCAAAATTTTAAAATCACATTTTTCTACTAATTTATCGATCAGAAAACACTGCAAGGTTTTAACGATATTCGTAACGTGTAAAGGTATTTGTATTAAAGTCTATATCTAATCGCAGTATATTTAATACATATTTCTTATAATTACCTTGTATATTAGATCCGTTAAAACATCCATCACCGATACTAGTGATATTATTATATGATAGATCCAGATAATGCATTTCGAAAGAACGTACAGCCGTTCCTTCGAGATACGTGATTCTGTTTTCGGTAACGTTCACTTTCGATAAACTTTTCAATCCATTCAACATTCCTATATCCAAAGATTTCAGTTTGTTGTCGAACAACCACAAAACTATCAAACTATTCAGATTTTTCAGTGAAACTCTTTCCAATTCGTTGACTTGCAATAAAAGGACAGTAAGTGCTGGTAAATTCACTGAAAATATCTTTGATCAAGTTTACAATAAAGATAATACATTTTCGATATGGTCGAAGACACGTTTTTTTGCACTACAGCGTTTAGCTGCTTGTCTAGAAGAAACACTATTATATCGTGAGAGCCCGGAGAAGCCGTTTTGGAGAAGATGTGGCTGAATATGTATTGACCCAACAACGTGCTACATAATTGGGATTCAATCGACGATCTTCAAAGAAAATATAATCTGAATACGTTCCCTTAGAGTATGCAGACACTACACCAAATGCTAAGCTCGGACTGTCAAGCGAAAATCACCAGAAGCTTCGGTTAATTTCCATGGATAAGTGAACTAGTAGAATAACCTCTTCGGAGTACAAGAAAAATCTTTACAAACGTCCAAAACTACTATATGACGTGATGTGAGTAACGCTCTAAGCTCAAAGTCTCTTATATCAAAGTTACTTTTGTCGAAGACTATTTAGAGCTCTTCCTACGGTTCCAGGTTCGTTATTAGTTGCTTGCTCCTACAACTTTCTCGTTCAAAGCATTTCCAGTAACTAGAAAAACCAGGATTGTTTTTTTCTTTTTGTCCAAAAGAATATGTACTAGTCAATTACTACTTTTTAAACTAAAACTTTTTGGTGTGATTTACTCCTGGAAGTATCCGCTAGATTTAACAGATTTTTTCGATCTAAAATCTCGAAATAATCGGAAACTGTTGAGAATTGATCAAATTGACAGCTGACCCGACCTATCCCTATCTCACACTATTTTGTTTTATATAGAGTCAAAGTTGGTAACCATGTTTATATTAATTTTTAATTTAGTTAAGTTGGCAGGCGATAAGCATGTTCAAGTGACAGTGAATGTGAAAGAAAAAAAATTGTGACAGACAAACGTGTTCCAATTGGTAATTTTGGAATTTTCAAGTATTGAGCAACAATCCGACGATTGTTCAGCAAGAGTTTTGTTAATCAAAACAAGTATCATTTCTTCATCATTTATCAACCCAAAACCACTGAAAATAACAACAGAAACCGAAGCCAAATAGATTGTAGTTTGGCTTGAACCGTGCCATAAACATGGCACTTTTCTATTTGATTCAAATTTTTTGTTTGAAACAACAACAGCTCGAGAAACAACATTTGCGCAACTTCTATTTAATGAAAATAACTGGGTTTTAGTTATAATTACTCACCAAATGAGCTGGCTTCTATTTGTTTTATATTATTATTATCCAGATCTAACTTAGATAGCTTTGGTAAATTTTCGAAAGCACCTTCTTCGATTCTTTCTATCCTATTAAAATCGATTCTGATTGACGTTAATTCTTCTAAATCTTTAAAAGATCCTTTTTCGATTACTTTGATAAAATTTACACTCAATACTATGGACGTTATCTTTTTCATACCCTCGAAGGAACCACCTAGCAAATAAATATTTTAATCATACAGCTATTAAAATATTACGTATCACATTTTGATCATTCTCGTTTGTTTTTATGAGGTATTTTGAAAAGCGACAAGATTCGCAAATCCCATTCAAAAAATTATTCTAATACATGAAGTTTAAGGTGAAAAACCAAATATGGAAGAATTGGTTGATCAAGAAATAGAGGTTACCACTACCAGAGAAGTTATTATCGAAATAAAAGAAAATATCGATCCGAAAAAACTCCTTATTCAAGAAAAAGGTTAAATAAACTAACTAACCTGATTAATAATGCCTTTAAATTGAAGTATATACCCAGCTTTTGGAAAATTGGTTATCACGGCATGACTACTCTTATTCAAAAGACAAAAATCGCTTATCACCAATTTGGATTTAGGAATAAACACTCCACTAATTTTCCTGATGTAGTACAAGCGTTTAATAGATTAGCTATTTTAGAATCAAGCAAAAAGAAAAAGCCTATTCAGATATTTAAGAAGTTAAAGCTGGAGTACCACAAGGAAATGTTCTAGTCACCATCGCCGACGGCATCCATTCTAGCCGGAGGAAAGAGCAATGAAGAAACAATCAACAGGCTACAACAGCTATCCACCTTTCCATGAATGGATGAAGAGATGGAAACAAAACGTAATGAAACTAAATCAGTACAGTTCACAAAGGGATAGATCATATTTCAATAAGAATGAATAGGAATGTGATTCCACACTCAAACACAGCAAAATCATTACGTTGATGCCTAACTTCGATGGAAAGTGCATGTTAAATGTAAAAAAGAAGAACTTGAAGTGAAATATAGAAAAATTTACTGGCTAATTGAAAGAAACTCCACTCCACTACATAAAATACTTAAGCTTCTATGGTTTCCAATTATGGGAATACCCTAGAAGTCATCCAAAGATTTGTTTTGGGGAATATGGTAGAGGCTCTTTGGTACATTCGCAATAGTAACCTCCATTGTACCTGGAAATGAAAATTATTGACCAGACCAGACCAGAGAGTATCTAGCTCCTTGACAATACTGGGTTAGAAACAAAATTTTAGTGCAATCTATTCTACAGAATCTAAGAAACGCTGGGTATACCTTAGTTTTAAGTTCCTAACTCTATTAGATTATCACAACTAAATTGGAGGAATTTCTGGAATTTTTGGGTATTGATGTTGCGGACGATGGCGATCTCTGCGAATTGATTGGATAAATTGAAAGTTCCATTCAGTATCTTCCTCAAGACGCTAGGGACTTCGTCCGGGAAGCGTGTAGAAGTCAAATCTTGAAAAATATGTCTACTAAGAATAAAAAACCATCAGTCAGTAAAAGAGATCTGAATACTGTCAGGAGTTTGAAGAGGAAAGATTGTTTCTAGTTGAAAGCTGATAAAGGAAATAACAACTTAATAGGACCAATGATCATAAATGTGAAAGAAACACTTAAAATTGTAAGAACCTTATGTTAACGAAGGAGTTTAAAAACCTACAGATCAAACCTGAGATTTTTTTAGTGAAGAATTCCTTCGATGTAAGCGTGGCAATCCCGCAGACCTTCGTGGACCTTGAGGACTTACTGAGATCTAATAATTTGGGAGCTGATGTGATAGAAAAGTATTTACAGTTAACAAAAATATGTATGGAATGAAACTAGTTCCAGTACAACAACAAATTCTAAAAGCAAGATGAAGGAATAACAATGGGAAAATGCCTATCACCGATCATGGCTGAACTGTTCATGAATCATTTTGAAAAGCAAATCAGTCAAGAGTTTCAGTATTTTCCCAGGGTATGGTACAAATATGTGGATGATATTTTCTATTTAGGAAAAATACCGCTACGTGCAGGTACATTGATTGATTCTTTTCATTGTATCCAACATAAGATGGCCAGTATCCATTTCGATTAGATTAAGTTAGAATTAAATTCCTCATTGATCAATGTACACCAAATTGTATATGCTAAATGCCTTTCACTATTTTAAAGTTAAATAAATGAGAAACTAAAATAAAAAGCGATACCATAGAGATTATTTTTATACAACAAACTGAAGCAATTGAGAGGGTTACAAAAATTAAAATAACAAGAAACCACTTGGAGCAGTAGTTTGGGGTATTGGATATAGTCTGAATAAAACGAGAATCAATCTCTCGAAGGTACAAAGACAGGTTGCCCGTCACCATCACTAAAAGTGATCCTAAATCTCCCACCTCTGCACATAGTACTTTTTATCGCCTAGGAAAAACAGTCTTTAAAAAATGAACAAACCTGGGACATGTCTCAAGATGATTAATCGAAAAAATTTATCTCAATCTTAAGTAAAAATAAATGAGATTCAAGCAAAAATGTATGCAATTGAAGAATGTATCCAGTTCAAAGAGATCGTTATGATGTCCGATGGGCAATATCATAAAATCCAAACTTGTTTGGGATTGCCTGGAAAAATTAAACGAACTAGACAAGAAAAATGAAATTACCCTACAATGGATTCCGGGACACATCGGAGTGAAGGGAAATGAAATAGCTAAAACGGTGCCAGGCAAGCCCTTCATAGTACCTAAACTCTTCCCAGAACAATGGACCGTTTATTAAGACAACCTATAAGGGATGAGACAGGCAAATATTTTCCTGGGAATCTATAAGAACAAGAACAAGAACTAAAGATGCTAGATTTAGCAGTTTTGTTGCATAGAGGACCTCTAGTCACATTTTCATATGAAACCCTACAGAACTCTAGAGCACTACACCTAGGAGAGAGAAATGAGAGAGAGAAATCCTTTATTGTCAAAAAATTGTTACAATTTATAAACAAAAACTTGTAAAAACTAAAAAATCGGGATGCGGGAAAAGATAATATCGATTTGATTTCAATTGGCAAGTGATTGTGCATATTTTGCATTGTAAAATATTGAGCCCTTAACTAATTCTGAACGTGGAGTAGGTAGATAAGGGTCGTGCTCCACGTTCCATCCAAGTGGATAGCCTTGCAAAGAGTTCTCTGAAATTGGAGATAACGAATTAGGCAAACGGATTCAAAGATGAATAAGGAAGGAAGTCCCTACTGTTTAGTCCGAGTAAATATCTAACAGCTCTCTTTTGTAGTTTGAAGATTCGCTCAAATTGAGTCGCACGTACCCCAGAAGGTGAGGGAATATCGGAGATGAGACTCAATAAGGGCATAAGAAACTGTTAAGGAGGTAGGTAAGTTCAGTTCTTTTGGAAACTGATCTCAGCGCAAAGCAGGAGGAACTTAATTTTTGATATCTATATACTTACATACAAACATACAAAGTTTCTTTTCAATCAAATGTAAATAACAATCTATCTATTAATAAAAAATTTTCAATACCTACCTTCGACTGATTTTATTTTATTATCATCAAGATACAATTTAGTAATCGATAAGTTTGTGAATATTCCTTTCTTGACAAATTTGAGCGAATTTTCCGCGACCACCAACGAATCAAGTTTCTTAATGTCCTTGAAAGCACCAACTTCTAATTCTCTCAAATCAGTTTTGATGATCATTAATTGTGTTACATTTAAACCTTTGAACGCCCCTTCGTATATCTTTGGTATAAATTGTCCTTCAATTTTAATAGAATCGTAAACATCGGGATCATAATTGATGAGACTGTGCGGTAAGTTGTTGGACGTTATTGTAATTTGTTCTTTTTTAGTTGGTTGTTTTTTCGAAATTAAAGAAACTTTAACATCAACGAAAGTATTAGTTTGTGACAGAACGGTTTGTATAAAAAGAATGAATATTAATAATGAGTTTCTTACTTCTGTCGACACCATTTTCAATAAATATGAATTAAACTGAATACAAACTGTTGTTTTACGTCAAATCGAGTACATATCTATTTGATAATGACCTCAGGGATCAGTTAATATCAGCTACTAAGCAGCTTATAACGAAATGTATGCTTCAAAAGTTGAAAAAACAAACTAATGATTACGGATATCTTTTGTTTTTATTTTGAAATTCTAGTCTGGAGAAGTGTTTGTAAAATAAAAGTATAAATATTTGGTTCACGTATAGTTTAAGACACAAAACTAAACCGTCATCGGTGACTTCTAGTATCAAAATGTTAAGTAAACTTTGCTCCAATTGATATTTGTCATGATAAACGACAAAGAATTTTTTTCACATCATTTTCCTAAAAAAATCGTGTCTATTACTTAATAACCACCAACATCAGTGGATTTAGATATATGACAATAATTATTATCGTAAGATGTGAAAAGGTGTGTAAACTTCACATTTTTTTTTGAAACAACTTTATTTATCAGGTAAATACTTAAAAAAAGTATTAAAAATTGTTTTAATCTCAAATCAGTGCTTTAAAGTTCTACCCTCGAGACTTAGGAGAAGGCCTAGCAGCTCGCTACCCCTAAATGACTTCCCACTACTCCTAAATTTTTAGTTCACCCAGTCACCACTAACCTAACCTAACCTAACCTAACCTAACCTAACCTAACCTAACCTAACCTAACCTAACCTAACCTAACCTAACCTAACCTAACCTAACCTAAATTATTAGTTTTTTGAGATTTAACAAAATTTTCAAAAATTTGTTTTGCGTGATTTGCATTTGATTGAATTAGTTAACCCCAATATCACATCATGGATGGAACACCGATTCAACGTATCCGTATTACTAGAAATTGGTCCACGTCTAAGGCTGCTAACCAGAATAAACTGTTGCGGTACCTGGTGCATGTAGCTAGAAGATCAGGAACAAAGCAACGATTAATCATAGAAGAGAAAGTAGAAGGCGACCGCTCAAAAGACAGATCTCCAACTAGAAGGATGGACCAAACAACCTTGATACATATGAGACTTCATCAGATAGGCAAGCATGGAAAAAACTGCTGAATCAAATATAATTGGTGTCACTGAATCGTTTGGTGGATAATGGAAAGAAAAGAGAGATGATATCACATGTTTAGCAAATGATTGGATGGATCTTTCTGAAGATATTTATTCTAAATGTTCGATAAAATTATCAGGTGCTTCAATACAGCAAAACTAATCATCTCATATCCACGAAAGGAACAAGTACTTCATCTAAGAACATCAGATCACTCTTAAGTAAGTATCAGTTAGCCGTGGTGTACCTCAGGGTTCAGTTTTAGGTATTCTTTTTTTGGTATTCATTAATGATGTATCATGTTCAGATATAAACGCCTGATTTTCTACCATGGCAAAGATCTCATAACTACTAAATCCTGGGCTCTGTGAAAACACTGATAAAACTTCGATTTAATACTACAAAAGAGTTCACAACATCTAAAACTCTACAATGACTTAATACGATCTTCAAATTCGTTGCTTGGTCTGCATATTAACGATGACCTTCAATGGTCTGTACATATGGACATTTTGGTGAAAAACAAATATCTCCTGCTTAATTCTGTGTCTACCAGGTCAGTTCTTGTACTTTTTAACGACAACTCGTTGTTCGAATAGTATCTTCGCTATGGTTAACCCTTCCTGGGGGTCTTGTAGTTTGCATTTCTTCGAATCTATCTTCAGGTTTCAAAAAATAGCTATTCGCTACATTTGTGGTTTGAATTGCGAATTATATTTTGAAAAATACAGAATTTTGACTCTTCCTGCTCTATCTCGTTGTTCGAATCGCATCTTCGCTATGGTTAACCTTTCTGGGTGTCTTGTAGTTTGCATTTCTTCGAATCTGTCTTCAGGTTTCAAAAAATAGCTATTCGCTTCATTTGTGGTTTGAATTGCGAATTCTATTTTGAAAAATACAAAATTTTGACTCTTCCCGCTCTATCTCGTTGTTCGAATCGCATCTTCGCTATGGTTAACCTTCCTGTGGGTCTTGTAGTTTGCATTTCTTCGAATCTATCTTCAGGTTTCAAAAAATAGCTATTCGATACATTTGTGGTTTGAATTGCGAATTCTATTTTGAAAAATACAAAATTTTGACTCTTCCCGCTCTATCTCGTTGTTCGAATCGCATCTTCGCTATGGTTAACCTTCCTGTGGGTCTTGTAGTTTGCATTTCTTCGAATCTATCTTCAGGTTTCAAAAAATAGCTATTCGATACATTTGTGGTTTGAATTGCGAATTCTATTTTGAAAAATACAGAATTTTGACTCTTCCCGCTCTATCTCGTTGTTCGAATCGCATCTTCGCTATGGTTAACCTTCCTGTGGGTCTTGTAGTTTGCATTTCTTCGAATCTATCTTCAGGTTTCAGAAAATATTCATTCGCTACATTTGTGGTTTGAATTGCGAATTCTATTATGAAAAATACAAAATTTTGACTCTTCCCGCTCTATTTATTTTAGAATCGGTTTATTTGGTTCTCAATTACTCTCACAAATCAACCGAGAGACCCATTCATAGTTACACTAATAGAAGAAAAAATTTATTTAACAATATCCACAGTTAAAAAGACCATCCAAAGGTATTTCTGCTTGAAAGACCTTAATATTCTGTAGCACAATTCTACAATCATTAATTGGCATAATTCGTTATTTAGTATCATTATTTTTTCCGTAAAATCAAAGTAATATCAATGTGCTTTCGTCCATTTTTCATTTACAAACCAATTAAAAGTTGAATAGTTAAAATAATATAACGGGCGTAATAGAATTTGTTCTGTACAACAATATGGAATTAGTAATTACTCGCAATAGATAAAGTAGATAGTAAAGCGGATTTCTGCATATGTTGCAGTTGTTATTTCCGGATTTGTTTATGTCGCTGACGTTGCGACAAAATCAGGGAAGATTCGAGACAACGGGAAATTGAATCAGCACTAGTTCTGATCCATATTAAATATAATAAGACAAAACCACATTAAAGTGGTATATTAACTTCAAGACTAATTGTGAAATTTCTCTATGTACTCATAAACTAAATAATAATAATTTAACACCCTTAATGGGGGTTGCGCCGCAGACATCATCTCTAGATCCTCTGGATCCGTTCCCATAGTTCATGTCCACACTTTGTCGGTTATTTCTCGCTACAACTCATCTTTTCCTGTTAATTTATAACTTCTATTCTGCTTAAATCATCTTCCAACTCTTTTAACCACTTTGTTCGTAGACTATCGCGTCTTTTTCTACCTCCGGGATCCCATTGAATCATTTTGAATGCTTTAGATTTTGTTCCTTCTCTCTATATTGCTCCAACCACTTAAGTCGCTTAGCTTTGATTTTTTTTACAATATCTGAGTTCGTCGATTAATTCTTGGTTCATTCTTATCTCCTCCTCCATTAACTTTTACTAGTTTCTCTTCATCATTTCTTGTTTCAGCTATTGAATACATCATTTCTGGTCTAATCATCGTTTTTTATAGTTTCAACAGTGTTTTCGATGGTAATTATATCATTTTTATTTCTATTTTTTATTTTTATTTCGTATTTTAATCATTTCATATTTTTTTTGTTTCAGCTTTTAATTTCCACGGTGAAATACCAAAGGAGTAGGCAGATTGAGGCTTTGGAATCAACCAGGACAAAGGGGTGATTCGTTGCGTTGAGTTGGTAGATTGAGACCACGGAATCAGATTACTTCTTACAAATGATCAAATAACCACCCCATCCATACCCTTTTCTTGATAATGACTCCAAAACGGGAGCCGAAACGTCGAGAATTTTTTAAAATACTAACGCGGTTCATTCAGTGAATTTTTTGTTCATAATAAAACTTTTCTGCTTCCATAATTTCATACTCTCCAAGTTTCACTTTTCCCCCTTGATATTGCTTTCAAATCTCATTATTTTTGTTTTGTTTTCATTGAATTTTTGAACCCATTCGATTTTTCTCTGTAACTATATCTTTTAATATTGTCTTCTTTTGGTTTTACTATATCATCAACATAACGATTATCTGTCCACTACTTGATCTAAATTCTTTCTATGTATTTTCGTCATTACTCCTTCATTAATCACAAACTCATCAGATTCTCCTTTAGGTATTAGTATGCTGACCCTTGTTTCGCTCGTAGTCATCTTGATCTTCCTAGTTTTGCATCTATATCTTGTTGAAAATCGTTGGAGAGCAGCCATCACTAGTGAACATTTTCAGTGAATTTGTAAACATGAAAAAAATTGGTCATCATATAAGAGCTGAACTAGATTGTATTCTGGGGAGACTGCTCCTTCGTTATCAACAGTAAAATATTGGGTAGCGGAGTTTGAACGAGGTCGTACGACTTGCGAAGACCACCATCGTAGTGGTCGACCAAATGAGGTGATAACTCCTGAAATGCTGAAGAAAATCCATGAAGCTGTACTGGATGATCGTCGACTGAAAGTGCGTGAGCTAGCAAATGAAGTAGGCATTTTAAAAAATGCATATTTGCACATGAGAAAGCTGTGGGCAAGATGGATGCCTCGTTTGCTGACAATGGAACAAAAAAGGAGTCGTGAAGATGTTTCCATCGATTATTTGGCAATGTTTCACAAGACTAATGCCAAATTTTTGCGGCGTTTCATAACCATGGATGAAACATGAAAGGGAGAACCGGCTCCGAATAAGTCAATGCAAAAACGGCTGCTTTAACTAAGAAGAAAATGTCGTTTTCTCAAGACAATGCACCAAATCACACATCTATTATTAAAATGGCCAAAATTAATAAATAAAAGTTTGAATTGCTACCTCATGCACCCTATTCGCCAGATTTAGACTCCTCGGATAATTTCCTGGTCCCATACTTGAAAAAACATCTGTATGGTTGAAGATTTTCCAACAATGAAGAAGTAATGTCGACAGTTAATTGCTATTTTGAAGAGCTTGACAATTCTTATTATAAAATTATCATTTTTTTTTGTTGGATCATGTACTTTTGGAACCATTCTCTTATAAAAACATTGAAAAATCAATTTTTTCCAAACATAAGTAGAGCAACAATTCTTTTCTCTTCTTCTGATATCTAAACTTACCAGGAAGCATCAAAAGCTAGAGGAAACAAAAATCTTCAAAAAGAAAAGTTACCAACAGTTTATTTCTCACTATCTCAATGACGATGGATATCTTTTTGATCTTTTACTCTCCATGGAAAGTTTATTGGAATATTTTTCTATTCATACGCATTTGTAGATACTTCTGTGACTCAGAGCTGTATTTGACCTACATATTAGTCGCAAAATTATTCACGAATATACCGTTTTATCAAAGTATCCAGCTACTCCAGTAACAAATGTCCAAATACCCCTCTAAATCCTCTCAAACGGAACCGTTTCTATTGTGTATAACACCGGAAGTTCATAATATGTCCGCCACGATCGTCATCATAAGCTTATACCCACCAGTGGTCCTTAATCGTTTGAAACATATACATCTGCTAACACGCGTGGATAAATACGTCGGAATAAGCCGTTTCCAAGTGGAGAGCGCAGGACGGAAAACGGACTATTATTCTTTATTAGTAATTTCATAATTTTGCGAGATTAAGCAGATGTTTGTTTTTTTGGGTAAACCAGGCAGTTACATTTAAAGAGAATAATGGATGAAACGAAACGACAACATCCAGAATTTACAAAAAAAAAAGCGCAATCGATACACCCGTCATCCAAGAAAATCTGGCGCAATTTGTAACACGATAGGCACACAGTCTATTCTACTTTATACTCCATCTGCCATTTACTACACGTACAATTTAGAAAGTAGGAAAACAGGGTCGGATCCAGGGGATTTTCAGTTTTGCAGGGACCTTAATTTCCCCTTAAACAAGATGAAACTATAATTTTCCCGGTTTTCTCATGTTGAATTCTGGTCATTTTTTCAGTTAATAGACTTTTGAAAATCACTTTTGTCTTGGGTGACCTCTCCCAAGTAGGTATTCAGCTTCTGACATTTTTCTTCTTTTTCTCACTATTACTTGTGTTTCTTTGTCCTTCTTTTATCGAATTATTTGTTGTTAAATATCTATTAGTCCAGTGAACAACGGTTTTTACCTCAGATTTTTATTTGAAGACGTATTTGCTTGAAATTTTAACAGTAGATAATGAATGTCTTGAAAAGCAATGACAGGGTGTATATACCACCCCAATTAGAAAGTGGTAATTTTTTTGTTAAAACTAACCGTAGAAATCGATAGAAAGGAGCATTATAAGTATAAATTACTCTATGGTGTTTTTTCGAAAAATGAATACTTTTTGACTTATTCGTAATTGAAATTTTTAATCGATTTTTGACAAATAACTTGAATTTTTTCGAAAAAAACTTTAAGAAGGTTTATTATAGCTTCTAAAAAAATAAAAAGAATAGTTTTTTTTTTGGTTATAGACCTAATACAAACAGAGTTATGATTTATTAAAGATGGAACTTATTTAGTCAACCGAAGATTATGGAAAATTGAAAATTGAATAAGAGGAAAACGGTCATTCTGACGAAAAAAAGTATTGAATCTTTTTAAAAGAATTTTGAAAAACCATTTAAATGAGACTATATAAGATTTTGTAATACATAAAATAAGGGAGCTACGACGGAAATAAGGAAGAATAGCTTCATTCCATGGAAAAAACGTCATTTCTACCCTTGGTATTGCCACCCTAATTGAAATAAAATGTTAATAAAGTTTCAAATCCCTTTAATTGAATACAAATAATAGGATCAGGAAGTTTGATTGGTTTAGAAAGTGCTTGATTCTAAAAAAATTATGGTTTTAATGGACAAAGTATTATTTAATTTTTTCAAAAATAATTGTCTTTTCTTCAAAATAACTTAAAAAATATGATAAAAAAACGTTAAAACGGCTATAAAACAAAAAGTTTCTAGGCTTTATTTAATTTTTTTTCAATTATAACCCTTCAAAGTTCAAAGTAGCGTGTGACTGGTACTTTTTGGAACCCTTTGAACGCTTCCCTTTTAAAAATAAAGATTTCAATTTATTCCAAATCTATTAGATTATAAATATTTCTACAAAATGGTTTTCTAATCGACTATCTAGCTCAAAAATAAGTTTTTTTATTTCGGAGCAGAATACGTTTATATGGGTTAAAATACAAAGATTAAGGGTTGAAAGACATAAATAGTATTCTAAAACATCATGCGATTTTTATTTTAATCCTACAAATGTTGTTTTAACTTTCTAAATGCTTTAACTTCTATTTTATTGAATTTTGACAACAAGGGATGATTTTTACCCCTTACAATAATTTCCACATATTGGCATAGGGTAGATTTCAAAGTGAAGAGTAAATAAAAATTCCATAATTTCACGCAAATCCATGGATGGAATTCTGAGGTGATACCATATTTTTACCGTTGTTCACTGGACTATATGGTATCTATTTTTCTCAATTTCCTTTTCTATTTCGTATGGTTTTTCGCCGAATTTCATAATATCTAAATAAATAAACGATTTTTGACGATTTTAATCTGTTGTACTTTTGGAAAATACAAAATAATTCCATAATTTTGTAAAAATACCGGCTTTAGGAATATTAGCCATAACGTTTATTTTCACGATCTATTCGATTTGATTCAGTTGTGTATGATTGAAGATGTGTATCAATCACGAATCAAGAAAGATTTCGAGCTCAAATTGTATTCAAGAACTAATACAAATCCGATTCTGATTATCGGTATTCTCCAAAATTCGACACTCTTCTGTCAACGTGCTTGTGGTATCGTTGTAGCACGTAGTCAGGATTTCAGTCGAGTTAGTTTACACACATTCGAATACGTCGATAACATGCCATTGTTCATTTGTCATTTCTAATCGCAATCACTAACAGCATACGTCATGTGCTATTCGTTAACAGCTATATACACAAACGTACTTTGAAATAAATAAACTTTTCTATTACAATCCTGTCTTTCCTCAAGTTTTTTGCGTGTTTGGCAACAATGTCGGATAGAATTTAAGCTAACAGTCTCCGAATATGGAGTTTGCAATCTTTCACAAAGAGGATGCTTCAGACAGTAGCACCTGTTTTTCTTTTTTATAAGGAAACGATATCGATATAGATGTTTTCACACTTAATTCATAAACACGAAGGGATATGTTACAGCAGGGAATAAATATACACTATATACCGGGTGTGTACAAGAAACACGTGAAAATTAATTTCAAAATTTTAGCTCCTCTACTAAAGAGAGTATTTTGAAATATAAAATAAGCAGATTTTTTGAAAATTTACCCAATTAAGTGACACTTTATCGAATTCTTCAACAAATTAGTCTATTTCTTTATGATGGGGGAGAGTGGTAACCTTTTTATGAACTCTGTAAGTCCGGTTCTGTTTAACCTAATTTTATAAACTTAATTTTGTTTAAAAATAAGCACAAAAAGTTCAAGTAACTCTTTAACTTTTACTAACACTTTAAAAATAAACGAAATTAATATTAAAATAGCAAAAAACCGCATGTAAACGGTAAGAATGTGTTTTCAAACTTCTATTAGGCTGATTCGCCCAAGCGGAAGCAAAAAATTTATTTTTGATGTAAACAGATCTAAGAATTAATTACTTAGATAACTAACTACGTAATTAGTGATTCCCTAGGAGTTCAAAATGTCGTCCATCTTATGAAATCACTCGCTGACAGGTCCGGGTGGCCAAGTAAATAAACTTCCACGTTCTATCCACCTATAACGGTAAATTTGATCTAAAAAAATGCCGAATATATATGGAATTTCAACTAATTGTTTCATTCAAGATCTCGCACTAACAATATTATCGATTTGCTGCGTTGTTTTTGCGTGCAATCTAGTGAGAAATCTAGTTACTTTTGGTTTAACAACCAACCTGTCTATCAGGCTCCACAAGCAAGACAGCAGCAGATATAATTATTGACAGGGATCTATTAACCATTTCTTTTTTTTTAATTCACTTAATTTGAGGTTAGGAATTCATTAAAATTTACTAATGGAATATTTGTTAGTGGCAGTCGTGATGCAATGGCAAGTTAATTCATCTATGCAGTATTTTGACCTAATATTGCATGGAATTTCTTGCACGTTGTCTTACACCTTGTCAAGAGGCCTTAAGGGTATGTCAAGAAGTGGTAATTCCTTTATTAAAAAGTCTAAATACCTAGTCTGCTTATGTCTACTTATGATAATATTTTTATTTAACCTATATTTATATTTCTTTTTTTGAACTATTCATGATTTGTTGTGCGACTAAAAGCCATTTCTAGTTAGAGGTCGTGTTTTAAATGCTAACAAATGTAACATGGGACGGCAAAACCCAAATAAACGACCAGGATATATGCTGAGCCATTAATATTCAAGCGAACGTGTTTGACATAAAATATATTCGGTTGCGACTAAAACGAATACCGAACGTATTAGCAAATGAGTTCAATAAAAATCACGGAAAATAAAAACCGTTCGGGAATTAACTAAAAATAGTTTCCTCAAAGTAATCCTAGTGAACAAACCTTTTGTACATAGAAAAAAATAATTATTGCAATCAACATTGAAATTGACATGTATAATGAAGCATCAACTGATTTTAGTGTCATTATAACTCAATATTGGCCTCGCCGCTCACCGGACCTTAATAAATGTGATTATTTTCTTTGGGGGGTATTGAAGGAGTCATTCTTTCCAGTAAATTCCCAAGAAGAATTGTTGAATCAACTAACAGACAAATGCACTACCGGCAATGATAATTGTTCATTTATTAAAGGAAAAAATAACAATTTAAGTACTTGAAAACTGAATTTCAAGTACGATGTACGAGGTCTGGCTATTAAATAACGTCTAGAGTCCAAAGACTCGATTTGATTCGATGGAAGCGGTAAACTAGAGCTCCTAAAGGCTCTCACCAAAGAAGACTTCCAGCACTGCTTCGATCAATGGAAAAAACGTATGGAAAGGTGTGTGACGAGGGAAGGGTAGTATATCGAAGGGAAGCATTCGAATGGAGAATAATTTTTATAATAAAACCCTCGTTATTTAATAGCCAAAACATGTCAGTGAAATTTTGAGGTTACGTCGCCCCTAATTAATTCCTTTCACTTATCATTACTTAATACCCTTCACAGTCACAGTCCAAATTAGGTATTGGTGACAAATAAATTGATTTTTCTTTCAAATTTTGGTCCTACAATTCATCAGGGATGCAGATCGTCATAATTAGGGCCTCCGCTCGGTTCTCATGCAGTACAACCTGTATAGTATAGTCTGGATCATGGTTTTGTTTTTTCGAAAAACTGAAAGCTTGCAAGTAGTCCAAGTAAAGGAGGGCGAAAAAATCCCTAATTGAAAATATATCCATTCCAAATAATTTCCCTGAAGTCTCCAATAAGTTTACGCTTAGGACACTCGATTTTAGTGTTTATAACTCTTTAATTTTTTTTCGTACAAAAAAATTGTAGCATATTATAGGCACTATAACTCGGCGAAACCATATTTCCAAAAAAAATTCACGACCATATATATTTCGAAATATTATCAAAATTTGGAAATTTATTCATAAGCATAGTAAAAATAACCGAATCAACATGATATTTTGATGGAAATATGGAGGAAATGTTTATAAATGAGTTGGTGTTATCAAATTTCGAAAATTCAAAAAGGCGATGGCAAAGAAATTGTAGTTCAATAAACAATACCAAAAAAATTTCCAGTTAACATTATAATAGACCTTCAAAAAAAATAAATTTTGAAATAGATACCAACGAGAATGACTCAAGTTTCCAATACATTAACACGTTCACTGCCAAGACAATTTTCACAATGTTATTCGATCGCATTATATGACAAAATTCTCAATAATCACACGCAAATTAGATGAGTTCCAGAATGTAAAATAATCATACAATAAGGAAATTATGAACGATTAAACAAAGTTTAACTAAATGAGAACTTTGTTACGTGAAGACTAGTCATAAGACTTAGAGATCAAGTGCAGGATAGAAAAAGCAAGAAGCTCGTTCATGAAATCAAAAACGTGCTTACAAACTGTGATTTTGACCTCAACCTCAGAATAAGATTCACTAAAAGCTACGTATGGTAGTTTTCCAATTGCTTTCATATTTGGAGCTTGATTTTCGTGCAATCGATATTCTTCTTCAAGATCTTTGAAGTTGTTGTTAAGCACCTGAGGAAGATTGAGAGGGATCAGCAGCAGCAATATCTCCCATATTTCCTAACTATCATCGGTACAACAATGTGATCCATCTTATATAGCGTCATTCCCTCAATTTTTCCTCCCAAAGATACTACAGCTTTTTGTGCAGCTTGTACATCTTCAGCAGTCGCTTCCACTTTTCTTCGAGCTTTTTCGTCCTCTTCAATAGCGGCTTCTACTTCTCCATTTTTTTCTTCCTTTCTTCCTGATCCCTCAATTCTCTATCTTCCTATTGTCTTAAAAGTTTTTCTGAACATTATTAAGGTGATATCAGACGGTTCATTTCTGTCTTTCATTTAGCATCTTTCATTAAGAATGAAACGTCTAGGCATTAAATGAATCAAAAGTGATAAATGAATTTATTAATGAACCAATCCAGCGATGTTGGATTTCGGCATTCGGCATCAATCACTCGCACTCCGAATGAACGAATAATAAAACGTTCATTCTCTTGAGTGATCATTCATCCGAATGAACCGAAAAGTCGATCGTCTGATACCACCTTTAATGGTCAAAAATTACTGCCTTGGTGATAGTTAGAGTGATATTTCTGAACCTTTCTTTAATCGGCTTTGTCCGAATTAAATCCAGAGAAAGAAATATTTCTGGTTCCATGGTTGTAAACTGAAAGTTAATAACATGAACAGATTGGAGGCATTTGAGATGTGGATCTACCGAAGAGTTCCAAGGTCGACAAGAAAAACTAACGAAAAAATTCTGAGGAAACTAGGTACTTAGAGGGAATTGCTGGGGATTGGGCGGGAAATGCATGTCGTGGCCCCACAATATAAAAAATTCGACAGGGATAAGAGCTGCATGAGAATTAATTCATACAACCAGAGACAGGATAGGATGGTCAGAAGTGGTTTCAAATATCCATTAATGGATAACAGGAGAAGAAGAAAAGAAGATCATTGAAAATACAAATTTATACACAAAGTTATTATTATTGAAAGTTATTTATAGAGTCCAGAAAAATTGTTGTGGGGACCAATTTTCAGGTGGAAATTTTTAAATATAGAAATCTCATTTAAAATTTTTTTCCATATTTAAGGATAAGTTGAAGAGTTTGCGCTACCTTACTGTTTATTGCGTTACCTTTTTTTCTATTGAAATTTCGATATAAAATGAATTATCATGGTTCTTACCTCGATCTGAGCATTTAGGAACGCAGTCCTTAACAGTTGATCCTTCGCTTATATATTTCTGAAACAAAAGAAATGCTCTAGTAGCTTTATAAGTTAAAATAGAAAGAGAATTTTATATACAACACTTTAAACTTCAAAAGAGGTGTAAAAGTAATTTACTTGCTACGTAATTTTGATGACAGAAAAAATTTTTATTAACTATTTAAATATAATTAAATTCTTATTGTATAATTTTCTGTTATTTTAAATTTTCGAACTAACCAGGACGAACAAGATAGCTGTGTCGGAAATTACCATTAATAATGCTTATATATACTCTAGTTTGAGCGAAATTTAACACGTTAACTGCCATGTAGGTCGACGTATGTGTACTCATTTGAATAACATCGTGTAGCTTCAACCAGAGCGTATAATTTTGGAAAATTAAATGTTTATGCATTGTCAGTCTCATAGAAAATTTCAATGATAATGCAGTTTTTATGGAAAGAAAAGAAAACCTGATAAAACTTGGATAGCTTGGAATTCTGTTTTACAAAAAAGAATCCGACGTATTATTTCCAAATTCGTGAGAATTGGTAAAATTTTACAACGTTTTTTACAAAATTTTATCTCCATACACTTTTCCCAGCGATATTCGATACACTTTTTATAATAAAAATCGTCAAGTTCCATTAACTGCTGACATCACATCTTCATTGTTGGAAAATTTTTGACCATTAAGTCATTTATTCAATTTTGATGATCCTAGGGGGTTAAATCTGACAAATAGGGTGCATGAGGTACCAATTCAAACTTTAATTCAGTGATTTTGGCCACTGCTATAACGAATGTGGGAGCTGGTGAATTGTCTTGATGAAAAACACTTTCTTCTTAGCCAGATGCAGACGTTTTTGCTTGGTTTCTTCGCTCAAGCGTTGCAAAAATAATACTCGCCGTTGATAATTTTTCCTTCATCAAGAAAGTCAATGAAAATTATTCCACGTACATCCCGAAAAACCGACGCTATACCATTCTTGCAGATGGAACGGTCTTTGTCTTCTTTGGAGCCGCTTCTCTCTTTTCAGTTTATGGTTTTGATTGTTCTCTTGTTTTGATGGACCCAGGTTCCATCCAGGGTTATGAAACTATGAAAAAACTCGGCTTTATTTCTGCCATTGCCAAACACTCGACGGAAACATCTTCACGATGCTGTTTTCTTTCTTTCTTCTTTTGTTTGGAAACAAGTTTTGTTAACTTTGGGGGTTTTCTAGTCCAGGAAGACACATCCACATGTTCCGAGATTTTCATAGGAGCATTTTCGTTTTGGTTTTGGACCCTAGATACTCTTAGAACGATCATGAGCTTATGCATCCTTCACCAGAAGTAAATTGGCGAATACATGGCAAGCAGGAATTCATCCGTAAATTGATAGTCCCATCAAATACTCTGATAGATATATTTTTTATTACAGAGAAATTTGAATTACTTTTCATCGTGTGTGTGGGTGTGTATGACAAATAAAATGGCTTTGAACCAAGTCCATCATCCACAGAAACTTTTTATCGTTCAAATGCAAGTTGTTTCAAATTCATTAATTTACCAAGGACACTGCGATGGTCAAAACAACTCTAAACAAATGTCCATTTTGAACGCTAGTTATAGACAACCCTTTGAGTCAAAGAATTAAAAAGAATTTTTGTTGTTTTAGATGGAAATTGTAGTTGTTGCAGAAATGAGGAGGTTTTTCAATCTCGAGCAACTATTAGGATATTTCGCGGTTCAATATCGTTGTTTTGATGAAGATTTCGACTTGGAAACCGTTGTTGAAGTGACCCCTACAAGATTAGAAGATTACTAGTAACGACTGGTTTATAAGCGACCGTGTAGAAGAGTCAAAAAGAATTAGGAAGAAACTGATCAAGTAAAGATCATTGTTGTTTGTGGTTGGAAACTTGAATTGTCAGGCCTCGGTGGCAGGATTTTGAAGTTTTCAAGCTACTAAAAATCTACCGTAGTTTTATGAAAAATTTTACTCGAAAATCCACAGAATAGAAGATTTCTACATTTGTTTATCTCCAACATTAAATTACATTTATTTCCAAGTATTGCGAAGGTTTTGCCAAGTTATTGCAAGATTTATTTTGATTGTAGGATTAACCTCAAATCAGATTTTCGTATTCTCTACATTAAACCTTCTAAGTAGCTCTATAATATAAATATTCATTCTGGTGGATTATTTTTAATACTGTATAAACTTCTCTGACAGTTTTTCATAAGAGTTTCTACATTGTTTCCATGCTCCAGCGCACAAATTGGCATTTTTCTACTAAACTGAAGCTAATCATTTGCTTTTTTTTCTATCTATACTATCTCGCACATGTAATTTCAATTAGGATTTTATCAATTTGTGTTTTTGGTACACGCAATGGACATAAATACAAAATATACAAGTTTGCCTGGAAAACAATTATGGAAACTCTGACTCAGATTAAATCTGGGTAACTTCTATTATCAACATGTTCTGTTGCGGTTTAGTCTCAAAGTTATGAACCAAAATATTATATTTTAAGTTCAGTGGCGTATCAATTATGTTTTAAAGCTACAAATATAAAATTAATCCCGAAAAATATGATCCGCATACCTCGAAACAGTTAATAGATATCCTGTTGGGTTTCTGTGGAACAAAATTCACTAAATAAGAAATACTGGATTTTAGGACATTGTATAGATTTTTTCTAAATATGACTTTTTCTCCGAGCTACTTAATCCACCCAATAGTTAACAAAAATGGAGTTCTGAGTTCTGGAACATGTGAAAAGAATGGAAAACAGTGGACTTGTTAAGAACGCAATCCAGAAGACAAAATACCTCCTAAATGATTGCTCGGATGCTGAGCTTACTGGTAACATCAGGCAGTAGCCTACTAATATATTCAACCATGTTAGAAAGAGAAGAAGAAGACTTTTTCCTCTGAAAATCATGAAAAACGTGTTCATTGTCTTAGGCAATAAAACTTGAAATAAACCTTTGATTCTGGACATACCTAAGCAGTCGCTTTTTTCATTATTCGACACTGTATTGTTTCCAAAAAGCCTCAATACATTTAAGTAGTTGGTACAAAGCGAGTAGTGGATTAGGTATCTGGATATCTTGTCTATGCACGTCCCAAAACGTCTTCCCGTCACTATTATAGTATATGTGTTTGAAATGAACGTGCCACGAAATCAGGACCAACGTATCAATATGAAATTTGTCGTTAAAATGTAAAAGAATCCGACTGAGTGCTATAAATTGTTGCAAGAGACCTATGGGGACAATTCTCTATCTCGTGCGCGTGTTTTTGATTGATGTAAGCGCTTTAGTGAAGGCCGAGAGAGCACTGAAGATGACCAACCCCTAGGTCGCCCTGTGACTGTTTTAACTCCAGAACTAGTGATCAAAATCAACCAAATTGGCGTGCAGATTGTCGAATGTACATCCGGATGATTGCCGAGGCTGTAAACGCCAATAAAGAAACTGTTACAAAAAGTTTAGACCAGGAATTACACATGACAAAAGCTGGTACCCAAAAATCTGACTCCGGACCAAAAACTCTTGCGTTTGCTGAGATAACCTTGAAAGGTTAGAAAAAGATCTGCTTTGAAAGGGACCCGAATTGAGTCGAAGGAAGCGGTAAAGCCAAAAACTGCAGAGGTTTTAAAGGCACTCACCTAAGAAGACTTCCAGCACAACACAGCTCGACCTAAACTTATGATACTTATCATAGCCTTACCTTTCAAGTGATAATATACACACTATACTTTAAATACATTGTCTAAATTATATTATAATTATCTAATGACGTATAAATACAAGAAACGTCATTACATAGTATCTATGAGCGATTCAAACTGACTAAAAGCAGTCAGAATCAGTTTAAACTTGATAAAAGTAATCCAAACGTTCCAAAGAACTTTCTAGTGAAGCATTTAATCTTTTTTATCCTTTTTTAGTTAATATTGCAACAATTGGCACGGCACTGAGTTTTCTTTCATTGCATTAGATGTTATTAGAGAAAATACATTCTTAATGTATTAACATATATGAGAGATAGAGTAGAAGTTGAAAATTATCAAATAAATGTAATTTTATTTGTGTTTTTAAAACTACTGACCAATGGAAACCATTTATTTTTCCTTGAAAATGGTGAATTTCTAGTATATATCGCAACTTACTTTGCAAACCAGGGTTATAAAGTTGTTTAATGCAATTAAATTCGTTGAGTTGGTATTATTGACATTCGTTTTTCTCTTAACGAAAAACCTTATGTTTATTTGCAGTTTAATTGTGGTTATATTACATTTTTACGGTTCCAAGAACTGTAAACGCGGCAATAAAATATTCGTACTCCACCATCAATTTCATTTCTCTATTTCTATAATCCATTCCGCCGAAAGTCAACAAATTCCACCAATTTTGTTTTTATTCAATTCCTCACACACAATTAAGAAATAATAGCAACAATTTTGTATTTAGTTCTGAGATGTGGCAGCACTGATGTGAATATGTCAAATCTGACATTGTCATCATGACATTTGACATTTTTAATGGTGAACGTATTTAGAACGTGTTGTCATACGAATGATAATTGAATTGTTACCAACGTAGATGGGTTAAATTTGATTCGTATACCAGCATTTGTTTACCAGAATGGTCAGGGAAACCAATCGCAGAAGACGAATTATTCTCTACCACGACAATACATAGTTCAAACAAAAACGTTTTCAAACAGTCAAAACATCGAATGATTTCTTCTTATTCCCGGAGATCAAAAATAAATTACAAGGTCAACGTTTTTTTACACCTGAAGAAGTGATTTATGCTTTCAAATCACATTTTTCAAAGGTAAACTCAATCGAAATCAAGCCATATGTTGTTGACAGTTGACATCTATTTCTCGATTCGTAAATCGATTTTGTCGAAATATTTCAATCGAGAAAATTTTAAAAAATTAATTAATAGATTAAAATATCTCTAACAAAATAATTCATGTTTCCGTAACTAGTTTCCGCGACGAGTTTTTCGTGTTTCCTAACCTCAAAGTTTATGGCTTAAAAGCTTACTTTGAAAGAGATCGCTGGGAAGTGTATAAATTTAAGAAGAACCTCGTACATCAGAAAGCCCGTTTGAAAATAAGCCGTTTCCATCTGATATAAGAAGCAATTTAAAAATAATAACGGGATTCGTAGTGTTTTCAAAAATAGTTACTTCATATCCTAGGTCAAATATCTAATTATATCTACAAGTTCAAAACATTCTTGAACTAAATTTCACTAAAATGAGTCGCTTATATTTTTGTTTTTGTACTTTGTTCTTTATTTTGAATGGAGTTTTATGTGATGAAAAACCCAAAAATTGTAAGTAAAATATTTTTTTATTAAACATGAATAAAATAACTTCAGGATTTATATCAATAAATTTTATATTGAGATATTACGAATGTTATATGACGCAATTTTTCAAAAATTTCCAAAACTTACTTCATTTTAAGTATTCAAACTCGAGTAATCGATATTCTATTTAAGCAACAAAAGTATGAGAAAATTCCATGCCCATTCCAATTTTATGTATCTACATGCCTAAAATATTCTTCAGAAAAAATAATCATCAAGATAAAACAACTATATTTGATATTGAAAGTGCTTTTGACTCGATTGAATTGAATTGAAGTTATAATATCCTTCAAAAATCTAGTTTGACATGTTTTAAACGGAAGTTTTTTGACCAATGCGTCCTACCAGTATTAACTTATGGCTCAAAAACAATGATATTCACACAAAAAATGGTAAATAAGATAAGAAAACCCAACTGGCCATTAATAGGTCCATGTTAGGGACTGACATTACGAGATAAAATCCTAAACTGAGTGCATGAAGAAAAGTTAAGGATGCAATTGCATTTAAAATGGAACTGAGTTTGCTATGTTGCCATATTGTTAGACAAAAGATGGACGAAAAGAATACTAGAATGGCGTCCTAGGAATGCACATCCTTCACAGGCAAAAACCTTCAAAACGTAAAAAACCTCACTACATCCATTCATTTTCCAAAACAACAAATCTGATATTGATGTTAAAACTAACGAAAACACATATAAATAATAATTTGCAGGTTGTTTGCAGTAGCTTACCAAAAATATTTATAATTGCAATTATAAAAAATTTAAAGACGATTACAATTAGTTATTCGTCTCCTCTTGGGAACATCTTTGAGTTTCTAAGAAGGCCAGTTCGGAAGAGTCAACTGTGGGATGTGTGGCGTCAGCATCTTTCCTTCGGAACCTATGGTGGGAGACGACTTAATTCATGTCTTAAAACGAACAGCCTTCCTCCAATAACTCCTAATCTTTTCATTTACGATTTTCACAAACCACCGAACAACAACTTTACGTTTGATCTTTCATTTGGGTACCATTTCACACTGGAAACGAAGCTGCACACCTCCATGTCGAAGAAGCTTTTAACAATATTTGAGAATTCACGGAATATTCACGGAACCCGAACCCTTCTGTAATATCAACTAGGAAAAAGCACTGGAAAAGAAGGTGGATAGGATAGGTCTCAACCTAAGTAAGAACAATCTACGAATACTAACAGGAATTCTATAGGGGCAACAAATACCTGAAGACGCTAGACCTAGCAGGTAATGCGGCATGCAGATTTTGTTGCACGGAGGACGAAACCTCTATCCACATTGTCTCGAAGGAACTCCAAAGCACTACACTTGTGGCGTGTGAAATAGAATTAAATTAAAGCCATCCCACAATATTAAATCCCAAATCCATACATTCTTTGATAGCTCGACCACCTGGAACCTGGAGCCTTAAGTTCACCAGGCACAAAACAAGATTTTTCGCTCGAATCAACCATCTTTTCTGTTGTCCTGGAAAAGGCATGGAACCTGACAACACTCATAAGCCAATCTCTGTATTAAAAGGAACTAATATTGTGGGAATATTTTCAAACTGACTTTTATTAAAAATCATAGATTAGAAACTGCTTGTGAAAAGTTATACAGAAATATCAATTCCATCAAAATCATTTCTGTTTAAATATAAAATACTTGCAACCCATCAATTTGTGTTTTTAAATAACAAATGCGCAAATGATGATTATTCTCAATCATTAATAATGTGAACTCTAGCCTAAACAGTCATCAATCTACTGCAACAACTTTTTGTGATTTTTCTAAGGCTTTCGATTGATTACTACAAAAAAAAATAAAAAACCAAACCAGAAAATCATTTACCTGTACACCTACGAGAATTTATTCTTAAATCTCGTTATCTAACGTTATCTTATAAGGATAATTATTCACTTGAACGTATGTGATAAACAAAAAAATTCGT
Source organism: Diorhabda carinulata (assembly GCF_026250575.1). Classification (NCBI taxonomy): domain Eukaryota; kingdom Metazoa; phylum Arthropoda; class Insecta; order Coleoptera; family Chrysomelidae; genus Diorhabda; species Diorhabda carinulata. The sequence continues at coordinate 3,996,725 of NC_079469.1, forward strand.
GATACAGGATGTTTAAGGAATATTGAGAAAGAACTATTATTAAAATTATGATGAAAAATGAAGAAGAACTCATCAAGATCCTACCGCAAGGACAGTGATGAAACAGGAATCAACGAAGCTTCAAATACCAAATTTTGATGATTAAAGACAACGCCACCTCCGGAGCTGTTTACTTGGTCAGTTAATAAAACATTCGATCGTGTCTGTTTTTGAAAAGCTGTTATGAAAACTTTGAACCGAATCCAGGAAGTAACTAACGGAAAGACAACGCGGAAATAAAAATCATCAAGATCCTACAGCAAGGACAGTGGTGAAACCGGAATCAACGAAGCTTCAAATACCAAATTTTGATGATTGCAGACAACGCCACCTCTGGAGCTGTTTACTTGGTCAGTTAATAAAACATTTCACAGTGTCTGTTTTGGAAAAACTGTTATGAAAACTTTGAACCGAATCCAGGAAGTAATTAACGGAAAGACAACGCGGAAATAAAAATCATCAAGATCCTACAGCAAGGACAGTGGTGAAACCGGAATCAACGAAGCTTCAAATACCAAATTTTGATGATTGCAGACAACGCCACCTCCGGAGCCGTTTACTTGGTCAGTTAATAAAACATTCGATCGTGTCTGTTTTGGTAAAACTGTTATGAAAACTTTGAACCGAATCCAGGAAGTAATTAACGGAAAGACAACGCGGAAATAAAAATCATCAAGATCCTACAGCAAGGACAGTGGTGAAACCGGAATCAACGAAGCTTCAAATACCAAATTTTGATGATTGCAGACAACGCCACCTCCGGAGCCGTTTACTTGGTCAGTTAATAAAACATTCGATCGTGTCTGTTTTGGTAAAACTGTTATGAAAACTTTGAACCGAATCCAGGAAGTAATTAACGGAAAGACAACGCGGAAATAAAAATCATCAAAATCCTACAGCAAGGACAGTGGTGAAACCGGAATCAACGAAGCTTCAAATACCAAATTTTGATGATTGCAGACAACGCCACCTCTGGAGCTGTTTACTTGGTCAGTTAATAAAACATTCGATCGTGTCTGATTTGGAAAAACTGTTATGAAAACTTTGAACCGAATCCAGGAAGTAACTAACGGAAAGACAACGCGGAAATAAAAATCATCAAGATCCTACAGCAAGGACAGTGGTGAAACCGGAATCAACGAAGCTTCAAATACCAAATTTTGATGATTGCAGACAACGCCACCTCTGGAGCTGTTTACTTGGTCAGTTAATAAAACATTCGATCGTGTCTGTTTTTGAAAAGCTGTTATGAAAACTTTGAACCGAATCCAGGAAGTAACTAACGGAAAGACTACGCGGAAATAAAAATCATCAAAATCCTACAGCAAGGACAGTGGTGAAACCGGAATCAACGAAGCTTCAAATACCAAATTTTGATGATTGCAGACAACGCCACCTCTGGAGCTGTTTACTTGGTCAGTTAATAAAACATTCGATCGTGTCTGATTTGGAAAAACTGTTATGAAAACTTTGAACCGAATCCAGGAAGTAATTAACGGAAAGACAACGCGGAAATAAAAATCATCAAAATCCTACAGCAAGGACAGTGGTGAAACCGGAATCAACGAAGCTTCAAATACCAAATTTTGATGATTGCAGACAACGCCACCTCTGGAGCTGTTTACTTGGTCAGTTAATAAAACATTCGATCGTGTCTGATTTGGAAAAACTGTTATGAAAACTTTGAACCGAATCCAGGAAGTAATTAACGGAAAGACAACGCGGAAATAAAAATCATCAAAATCCTACAGCAAGGACAGTGGTGAAACCGGAATCAACGAAGCTTCAAATACCAAATTTTGATGATTGCAGACAACGCCACCTCCGGAGCTGTTTACTTGGTCAGTTAATAAAACATTTCACAGTGTCTGTTTTGGAAAAACTGTTATGAAAACTTTGAACCGAATCCAGGAAGTAACTAACGGAAAAACAACGCGGAAATAAAATCATCAAGATCCTACAGCAAGGACAGTGGTGAAACCGGAATCAACGAAGCTTCAAATACCAAATCTTGATGATTGCCTCTTGCATGGTTCAAATTATACTTTACAAACAGAAGTTTGTAAGTTTTGATACAACGATGTCTTCTTGCAAACCACTAGAATGTGGAGTGCCCCATGGCTCAGTACTAGGCCCTATTTTGTTTCCTTTGTTTATAAACGACAACGACGACACTAGTTTCTATTTAGTCGGACTAAACAGCAGGGACTTCTTTAAAAGATTAAAAATTCTGACTCTACTTCTGACTAAGGGCTCAATATTTTACAATGCAAAAAAATGCATTATCACTTGCCAATTGAAATCAAATCGATATCATCTTTGATAATTTGATAATTTTCTTTATTTAGTTTTTACAAGCTTTTGTCTAGAAAATTTTTACAATAAAAGATTTCTCTCTTTCTCATGTAACTTATATTTCTTTTATCTGTTGCAGCGACATTTCATTTTACTGCCACTCGTGAAGGCACATGCGTCAAAGTCTACTATTCCGAAGACAGTTTCTATAAAATCTACTGCTTTGAACAAATCAACAATACCACTTCTTTAGGACTCACCACGGACAGAAATGATACGTTAATTTATAGAGGATATGGTGAAACTTCGGAATGTTTCGAAATCCAAAGATCTAGTAACCACACGTTAACATGCTTGAAATTGCTATCTGAAAATTGTATCGAATATAAAATGAACAGCACTTTTAAATCTCTCGACGAGATAGATCAAATAATGTGTAATAAAACTGACACGAAAACTTATTTGGGTATTGGTTATCAAAATTTGAACGTGATCTTTCGATGCGTGTTATTTTCGAACGGTGTACCAAATGGAGAACCGCACGCGAGATTCTGCTATAACCGCCCTACTATAGAACAAAAACTCAAATTGAAAAAATCTAATAATTTTTTAAGTAATTTAATGAAGATGTTCCAAAAAGAACAAAACTAAAATCTACTGTAGTTAAAAGTAAAAATAATAAACTTCATTCATATCTATGTAAGTTCGAAATAGTTCGTGATCGTTCGGAGTAATATGTGCGTTCCAACAAGCAATGAAATGGATGTAATGTCTGTGGACCATTCCAACAAGTTCTGAATCAATTTCGAACGGTTTTTTAATCGTCAGAAAAGTAATTTGTTTATGGTGCAGTTCAAAAACCTCTCAGAATGGCGCTAGTGTAGACAAAAAGTAATTGTAGATGAATTCAAGTAAACCGAGCTAAAAATATAACCTAAAGAAGTTATTATGAGAATGTGTACCAATAGTATTTATTTTTAATTCGTTTTTGGCACTTTCTTTGAAAATTTACCCTCATGTTAATGTGGCGCCACCCTTATTTAACGCATTTCGACGGACACTTTTCATATATACAGATTGTTCTTCTATCTACCCTCCATAGTTAAATATAATATAATTATTCTAATTCGTGTATATTTTTTTTCCTTAGAAATAGACAAATCGTAGATCATTTACGAATTTATTCACGATTTATCAATCTATAGATTGATTTAGTAATTTTAAATCAGTCTCGGATTTGTACGGGATTTTTTGTTGAAACAATTTTCTTATAGTCTGTTTTTTTGAATGAGAGAATAATAAAATGATGAAGCATTCGTAATCTATATCTTCTATTAGACAAATGAAATATTTTTGAGAAATGTCATTAAAGTGACTAAAAAAAAAGTCCAATTTTTGCTGAAATTTCACTAAAATGACAGAAAACATAAAGCAAAACTACAATGTCATGGAACTCATGAAATTGAATTTATTTATTGGTGAAATTTCACTAAAATCATACTTATAAAATTATATCTATGGGACAAACTGTCTCTACGAAAGTATAAAAGAAAAAAAACATGAGAAATGTCAATGAATTGACGAGAATGAAGTAATTTCACTGAATAAACATTAAAATCAATTTGATTTTAAACCGAAATCAAAAGATGGGACAAACTGTATCTATAAAAGCTAAAAATATAGAAAAATGAGGTGGAACTGATGGAAATAAGCTCATTTTAGGTGAAATATTACTGAAAGAATAGGAATTACATTCAAATCCAATGGATTTTGAACCAGAATCAAAAGATGGGACATACTGTATCTATAAAAGATAAAAATATAGAAGAATGATGCGGAAATGAGATCATTTTTGATAGAATTTTATTTGAAACAATGAAAATTACGTTTTTCCTCATTTTTTGGTTGAATTTTTCTAAAATCATATGAATTTTGAACCAGAATCAATATATGGGACGAACTGTATCTGTAAAAGCTAGAAAACAATAGAAATGTCACTGAAACTTGAAAATAAATTTAATTTTTGGTGGAATTTTATATGAAAGAATAGGAATTACATTCATATCAAATGGATTTTGAACAGGAATCAATAGATGGGACAAACTGTATCTATAAAAGCTAAAAATATAGAAGAATGACGTGGAACTGATGGAAATAAGCTCATTTTTGGTGGAATTTTATTGAAAGAATAGGAATTGCATTCAAATCAAATGGATTTTGAACCAGAATCAAAAGATGGGACATACTGTATCTATAAAAGATAAAAATATAGAAAAATGATGCGGAAATGAGATTATTTTTGATAGAATTTTATTTGAAACAAAGAAAATTACGTTTTTCCTTATTTTTTGGTGGAATTTTTCTAAAATCATATGAATTTTGAACCAGAATCAATATATGGGACGAACTGTATCTGTAAAAGCTAGAAAACAATAGAAATGTCACTGAAACTTGAAAATAAATTTAATTTTTGGTGGAATTTTATATGAAAGAATAGGAATTACATTCATATCAAATGGATTTTGAACAGGAATCAATAGATGGGACAAACTGTATCTATAAAAGCTAAAAATATAGAAGAATGACGTGGAACTGATGGAAATAAGCTCATTTTTGGTGGAATTTTACTGAAAGAATAGGAATTGCATTCAAATCAAATGGATTTTGAACCAGAATCAAAAGATGGGACATACTGTATCTATAAAAGATAAAAATATAGAAGAATGACGCGGAAATGATGGAAATGAGCTCATTTTTGATGGAATTTTATTTGAAATAATGAAAATTACGATTCTTCTTATTTTTTGGTGGAATTTTTCTAAAATCATATGAATTTTGAACCAGAATCAATATATGGGACGAACTGTATCTGTAAAAGCTAGAAAACAATAGGAATGTCACCGAAACTTGAAAATAATCAATTTTTGGTGGAATTTTATTGAAAGAATAGGAATTGCATTCAAATCAAATGGATTTTGAACCAGAATCAAAAGATGGGACATACTGTATCTATAAAAGATAAAAATATAGAAAAATGATGCGGAAATGAGATTATTTTTGATAGAATTTTATTTGAAACAAAGAAAATTACGTTTTTCCTTATTTTTTGGTGGAATTTTTCTAAAATCATATGAATTTTGAACCAGAATCAATATATGGGACGAACTGTATCTGTAAAAGCTAGAAAACAATAGAAATGTCACTGAAACTTGAAAATAAATTTAATTTTTGGTGGAATTTTATATGAAAGAATAGGAATTACATTCATATCAAATGGATTTTGAACAGGAATCAAAAGATGGGACAAACTGTATCTATAAAAGCTAAAAATATAGAAGAATGACGTGGAACTGATGGAAATAAGCTCATTTTTGGTGGAATTTTACTGAAAGAATAGGAATTGCATTCAAATCAAATGGATTTTGAACCAGAATCAAAAGATGGGACATACTGTATCTATAAAAGATAAAAATATAGAAGAATGACGCGGAAATGATGGAAATGAGCTCATTTTTGATGGAATTTTATTTGAAATAATGAAAATTACGATTCTTCTTATTTTTTGGTGGAATTTTTCTAAAATCATATGAATTTTGAACCAGAATCAATATATGGGACGAACTGTATCTGTAAAAGCTAGAAAACAATAGGAATGTCACCGAAACTTGAAAATAATCAATTTTTGGTGGAATTTTATTGAAAGAATAGGAATTGCATTCATATCAAATGGATTTTGAACAGGAATCAAAAGATGGGACATACTGTATCTATAAAAGATAAAAATATAGAAGAATGATGCGGAAATGAGATCATTTTTGATGGAATTTTATTTGAAACAAAGAAAATTACGTTTTTCCTTATTTTTTGGTGGAATTTTTCTAAAATCATATGAATTTTGAACCAGAATCAATATATGGGACGAACTGTATCTGTAAAAGCTAGAAAACAATAGAAATGTCACTGAAACTTGAAAATAAATTTAATTTTTGGTGGAATTTTATATGAAAGAATAGGAATTACATTCATATCAAATGGATTTTGAACAGGAATCAAAAGATGGGACAAACTGTATCTATAAAAGCTAAAAATATAGAAGAATGACGTGGAACTGATGGAAATAAGCTCATTTTTGGTGGAATTTTACTGAAAGAATAGGAATTGCATTCAAATCAAATGGATTTTGAACCAGAATCAAAAGATGGGACATACTGTATCTATAAAAGATAAAAATATAGAAGAATGACGCGGAAATGATGGAAATGAGCTCATTTTTGATGGAATTTTATTTGAAATAATGAAAATTACGATTCTTCTTATTTTTTGGTGGAATTTTTCTAAAATCATATGAATTTTGAACCAGAATCAATATATGGGACGAACTGTATCTGTAAAAGCTAGAAAACAATAGGAATGTCACCGAAACTTGAAAATAATCAATTTTTGGTGGAATTTTATTGAAAGAATAGGAATTGCATTCAAATCAAATGGATTTTGAACCAGAATCAAAAGATGGGACATACTGTATCTATAAAATCTCAAAATATAGAAAAATGACGTGGAACCGATAAAAATAATTTCATTTTTGGTGGAATTTCATTTTAAACAATGAAAATTACGTTATTTCAGATTGTTTGGTGGAATTTTACCAGAATGATATGAATTTTGAACCAGAATCAAAATATGGGACACACTTTATCTGTAGAAGCTAAAAAGAAATAGGAATGTCCCTGGAGCTTGGAAAATGCATTCAATTTTTAATGGAATTTTACCGAAAGAATGAAAGATGGGACATACTGTATCTATAAAAATTCAAAATATAGCAAAATGGAAATAAGTTCATTTTTTGGTGGAATTTCATTTCAAACAATAAAAATTATATTTTTCAGATTTTTTTATGGAACTTTACTAGAATGATATGAATTTTGAGCCATAATCAAAATATGGGACATACTGTATCTGCAAAAGCTAGAAAACAATAGGATTCTACCTTGAAAATAAATTCAATTTTCAGTGGAATTTCACTATAAACCAGAAATGAAATACCGTAACTATAGGACGCACTGTATTTGTAAAGCAAAAAAATTCACTCAATACTATGGAAGTTATATTTTTCTCTTTTTATGGTAGAATTATTAAAAAATTGACTTTAAAAGGTTATATTGGTGGGAAATATTTGAAACAATACAAGATGATAAATACCAAACCTCGTGCCTTCCGATAAAGATGAAGGAGACCAAAAAAATGTGGCAAGAAAAAAGTAGTAAAGAAATGTTTATATTAAACACATATCTGCTTCAAAATAACATTTTTTCAATCAAGGGTCTATTATGTTTACAGTTGCCTGTGAAACAATAAAATAGTTGATCTTAAGGTTCAGAATTGAAATTGCAGATGACGTTGTCGTACGGATCGCTGGATTAATATTAAACAAAATTGTTAGTGACAACCAAATATATATATTTTTCATCTTCTAAATGGAAATTGTATTAGTTAACTTTCAATTGATATAAATAATGATTCAATCAACAAACATGAGCAATGAATATTTAATTTAGGAACAAATTGCTTCACGGGAATATTTTAATTATGATATACGACCTGACAATATGTTTATAATAGATTACGCCTTTTCATTCTGTTATGTAAAATCAAATCTTCTGTTGTACTGGATATTTTTTCCAGAGTATTCATCAGCAAAATCAGACCTGAACAACTGCAAAATTTTATCACTTACAGTACAGCGACTTAAAAGAAACGGAGAAGATATAGTATAGAAGTGGTTTCCAATTCAGGAATGTACAGGGGGTATTGAAAGTAATCTGATTGCTGTGAGCAATTTGGTATTGAAGTTTAGAAAAAAAAATCTTTAATAGGTTGTTTTGATGAGCGAATTTTGGCTGATTTCACAATAAGTCTCTTTTATTGGTCGTATGTCCTGCGCACGCGCTTTCACTTTGCATTTGCCATCACCGACTGCCGCTGTCTTAAGAGGCTGTCGTAGCCCAGCTCTCAACATCTCCAGATTAACGTCAAGTTGAACTTGACCTTATATTCAAATGGTCAAGTGAAAACTTTTGTAAAATATTGATAAAACTGTATAAATTATTACTTTGGTAATAGAGATAGTAGCTCGGATCAATGAACCTCTTTTAAGACGTCAAAATCAAATTAATAGGTTACGGTGGGCTGAAGAATATAAAAATTAGACGCATGAAGAGTTCTATGGTGTGATAAATCAAATTTTGAGGTTAGATGTTTGTCACATTTGGTAAACAGTGTAATGTTGAGTATTAATAGTCTAAATATACATATCCAGCAATCATTCTTCGACGTCTAATGAATGGTTAAATACGTTCTATAAGGCTGTTTTCACAATAAATCTTTTGTAGTCGTCGCTGTTTATTCCAAAATTCAAAATTGGTTCGGCCTTGGAGTGCAGCAATTACAGAACGGTTTGTGTCAGAAAAGGGAACCAGGGAACAAATATTAAATATCAAACAACTTATTGAAAAGGCTATAGAATATTCCAATGTATCTATTTTGTTCCAAAAAGCTTTTGATAAAGTTAACTGGAGCTATCTTTGGACCATAATAGAGGAAATGGAAACGCCAAAACACCTGGTCATGTCAAAGGCTCTATATGAGTGGCAAGACACTGATCATAGCGTCAACCATACTAGCAATAACAGAAATGATAGTTGATAGACAACTCAAAACAATGCTCCAGGCAGAAACTGCAGGCTGAGATGTAAACAATTTCAACTATCTTGGTTCCTTTTACTGTTTCAGTACCTGGATCATGTAGCTAGAAGATCAGGAACAATGAAACGATTAATCATAGAAGGGAAAGTAGAAGGCAAACGCTCAAGATGCAGATCTCCAACTAGATGGATAGACCAAACAAAACCCTTAATAAATATGAGACTGCATCGTGCCAAAAAGATTGTACCAGATACGCAAGCATGGAAACAAGTGTCGAATCAAATATAAATGGTGTCACTTCATCGTTTGGAGGATAATGGAAAGAGGAGGAGTCATCACCGACTATCGCAGTCTTGAGAGGTTGTGGTAGCCCAACATGCTACATCTTCTGATTAGCGTCAAGCTCAAAATGAGGTTATAATCAAATGGTTTTAGAAAAAACACTTTGGTGCTTGTAAATTAGTATATTTATTTTATTATTTTTAAAATTTTATCCATCACTGTCTAGATCTCCTTTTTTAACAAAAGCTATTGTATTTTAATAACTTGTGTACGTATATTAGTCCTACAGGCTTATCTGGCTCTCGGCTTCGAGTTTTTTCATTCTTTCTTTTTATATTTTGTCTCATTTTGCTAGTCCTTCACTTCCACTGTCCTCAAATCGTATCTAACCCATTTTCCCTTCCTCTTTCTATTCTTTTTTCTTTCCTAATCAAACAAAAAATAGGTGATATTGTAAATTCTATATTCTTTTTTCTTTTAAAAAACAACAAAACTCGAACTAATTTAACGGTTTTGTTAATACTAAATTGAAAAATATATTGGGTGAGGTGAAGGCCGCTAAATCGGATGTGTTCGTGATTGGAAATTGGCAAAGCTTCCAAAACTATGAAATTATTGCCGCATTTAATTTATAATTTTCGTCGTACATTGCAAATATCTTCCGGCCGACGGAAATTCTATCGATTTTTACTATAAAAAAATATCCAATGGCGCGGTCGAACTTTAAATCCTACAAAAACACACACAACGTTCCATAGAAAATACCCAGCCGCTTAAAAATTTTTATCAAGCGAAAATGGTACTGTGAATTATTTCTTCGATGTTTATAATTGTAGTTTAGTCCCAATTAGTCCTGTGAGACGCAAGATTGTGCTGTGATTTATACTGATTTCATTCAAATCAAATGGATTTTGAACCAGAATCAAAAGATGGGACATACTGTATCTATAAAAGATAAAAATATAGAAAAATGACGTGGAACCGATAAAAATAATTTCATTTTTGGTGGAATTTCATTTTAAACAATGAAAATTACGTTATTTCAGATTGTTTGGTGGAATTTTACCAGAATGATATGAATTTTGAACCAGAATCAAAATATGGGACACACTTTATCTGTAGAAGCTAAAAAGAAATAGGAATGTCCCTGGAGCTTGGAAAATGCATTCAATTTTTAATGGAATTTTACCGAAAGAATGAAAGATGGGACATACTGTATCTATAAAAATTCAAAATATAGCAAAATGGAAATAAGTTCATTTTTTGGTGGAATTTCATTTCAAACAATAAAAATTATATTTTTCAGATTTTTTTATGGAACTTTACTAGAATGATATTACTTTACTGAAATGAGATTATTTTTGATAGAATTTTATTTAAAACAATGAAAATTACGTTTTTCCCCATTTTTTGGTTGAAGTTTTCTAAAATCATATGAATTTTGAACCAGAATCAATAAATGGGACAAACTGTATCTGTAAAAGCTAGAAAACAATAGGAATGTCACCGAAACTTGAAAATAATCAATTTTTGGTGTAATTTTATATGAAAGAATAGGAATTACATTCAATTCAAAAAGATTTTGAACCAGAATCAAAAGATGGGACATACTGTATCTATAAAATCTCAAAATATAGAAAAATGACGCGGAACCGATAAAAATAATTTCATTTTTGGTGGAATTTCATTTTAAACAATGAAAATTACGTTATTTCAGATTGTTTGGTGGAATTTTACCAGAATGATATGAATTTTGAACCAGAATCAAAATATGGGACACACTTTATCTGTAGAAGCTAAAAAGAAATAGGAATGTCCCTGGAGCTTGGAAAATGCATTCAATTTTTAATGGAATTTTACCGAAAGAATGAAAGATGGGACATACTGTATCTATAAAAATTCAAAATATAGCAAAATGGAAATAAGTTCATTTTTTGGTGGAATTTCATTTCAAACAATAAAAATTATATTTTTCAGATTTTTTTATGGAACTTTACTAGAATGATATTACTTTACTGAAATGAGATTATTTTTGATAGAATTTTATTTAAAACAATGAAAATTACGTTTTTCCCCATTTTTTGGTTGAAGTTTTCTAAAATCATATGAATTTTGAACCAGAATCAATAAATGGGACAAACTGTATCTGTAAAAGCTAGAAAACAATAGGAATGTCACCGAAACTTGAAAATAATCAATTTTTGGTGGAATTTTATTGAAAGAATAGGAATTGCATTCAAATCAAATGGATTTTGAACCAGAATCAAAAGATGGGACATACTGTATCTATAAAAGCTAATAATATAGAAAAATGACGTGGAACTAATGGAAATAAGCTCATTTTAGGTGAAATATTACTGAAAGAATAGGAATTTCATTCAAATCAAATGGATTTTGAACCAGAATCAAAAGATGGGACATACTGTATCTATAAAAGATAAAAATATAGAAGAATGATACGGAAATGAGATTATTTTTGATAGAATTTTATTTAAAACAATGAAAATTACGTTTTTCCCCATTTTTTGGTTGAAGTTTTCTAAAATCATATGAATTTTGAACCAGAATCAATAAATGGGACAAACTGTATCTGTAAAAGCTAGAAAACAATAGGAATGTCACCGAAACTTGAAAATAATCAATTCTTGGTGGAAGTTTATTGAAAGAATAGGAATTGCATTCAAATCAAATGGATTTTGAACCAGAATCAAAAGATGGGACATACTGTATCTATAAAAGATAAAAATATAGAAAAATGAAGCGGAAATCATGGAAATCATTTCATTTTTTGATGGAATTTCATTTTAAACAATGACAATTACGTTTTTCAGATTGTTTGGCGGAAATTTATTATAATGATATGAATATTGAAGCAGTAACAAAATATTAGACATACTGTATCTGTAGAAGCTAAAAAAAATAGGAATGTCGCTGGAGCTTGGAAAATACATTCAATTTTTGCTGGAATTTTACCGAAAAAATGAAAGTTGCATTCAATTCAAAAAGATTTTGAACCAGAATCAAAAGATGGGACATACTGTATCTATAAAATCTCGTTTGGACCGAGACTCTCTCTATAGACGCATCCTGAAGATACCCTGGACTGCCAGAATCACCAACGACGAAGTACTAAGACGCAGCGTTGGAGAATTGTTTCATGTTGCAAGGAACAGAGACGTGAAAAAATATGCATCCACCAGGAGTTTTGGCGATGGAAAACGTTCAACGTGGTATTGATCAGTAAACGTGATTAAAGATTCTCGGGTCTGGAGATAGCAGCTCAGATCAATGAAAAGGAGATTGAGAGACGCTGGGCTTTTTAGAAACCTTTTTAAAACGTCAAAAATGAGGTTACGTTGAGATAAATAACATAAAAATTGGAGGTATGAAGAGTAGGATAGAGTTTTATGGAGTAATGAGTCAAACTTTAATGTTAGTCCTTTTAAATGTTTAGTCAGTTTCTTGGTCAAACTAACAGTTTCCGTTTTTGAAGAAAAAGAATAGGTTACACTAGATAACAGTCATTTTTTTTATCCATTAAGGTGAATTTGTCCAAAGAAAAAAATCTATCATGTCTGGTTCAAGAAATATTTACAAATATAACTGAAATTTTATAGATATTTAAATTGGTTTCTCTTATAATAGACCATCAGTAATCTTCTAACATGTTTTCATCCCAAAATCCTTAATTTCGTGAGTGCAAAAAAATGTATCTTCAAAAATTTTCTTATAAATCGGTTATAATTTTGTAATTTTCACTTTTTATTTGCCAAAAAAGTTTCCACAATCATTTTGAATGACTACCAAGCAGATTGTTCATTAACAGATAAAAGGCTTTTATAATTTTATGTATGTGAGGGCCAAAAACTCTCTTCCAGTTCTCCCTCCGCAATATTTGGGAAGATTTTTCGTGTAAAGGGGATAGAATGATGTTATTGGGATCTACCAACAGCTCGCGCTTAATGTTCATTGTGCCATGAATACTTTTTTCGAATAGACCATTCTTTTTTTACACTTTGATATCGTTTCGCTTCACTTTTCCACAAACAAACGAAACAACAGTACTTTGTGTAACCACCCTACAACCCCAATAATATATTGATGACCTTGAGGTCGCCGCACATTTTCCATAGCAGTTCTTTATACTTTACACATCGTTTCACAAATCGTTGCGTGTTCTATTGGCAAGGACAGTTTTTTATGACTCTTGTATAATAAAAAAGGCTGTTAGATCATATTTCGAAAAATATATGATTAAGCGCCGTCATAGTTTTAATTCATTGCTCAAAAAGTCCCGGGATATCAGTATATTATCAATAGTCACCTTCTGTTTTAAAAAATTCTGAGTGAACTTTGCTTTTGTTTCTGGAAAACGTTACTTTTGTAAGAAGTCCTGTTTTAGATCTTGATAATTGTAAATCCCTTATAAAATTATTCGAATCGGCTTTGTTAATTAAATGCGGAGTGAGAACTTATCAGAATCACTAAAAATCAATTTGAATTCAACTCCATTGTCACCTAGTACTAGAATTACCGGCACCAAACCAATAATAAACTATAACACCAAGTGGGATCAAAACATAATCTAGAGAGGAACTATCGCCAACAGGAGATCATCATCCTGTCCGACAGTCAAGCAGCCATTAGAACTCTAAGCTCCAATATCATAAAATCATGGACCCCTCTGTGGCATCAGCTACAGACAATGGAAGAATCATTAGAGAGGAAGTTGATAGGAGCGAAATCAATTATTGGGACGACCTACAGAGGCTAAGACAGGCGAAGACTCTCCCTGGAAACTCCTCAACAAGCACCTGAAGACGTTGAAGACACATTCTCTCGAAGTTTGAAACACTAAGGAGTTCCAGAGCACTAAATTTGGGTGCGTATTAAATAGTAGACCATCCCACGTTCTAAATTCTTTATAAGGAGTGTGATTGATGAATCAGCTGTAAACACTGGATTCTCCAGTATCGCTGCAAGAAAGGGGGATACCATAAATCCTTTGTGTCGCTGTGTATACGACACCCCAAAGCTATACATACATACCAGGACATACTGGTGAACCAAATGGAAGGGAACGATGACCACTAGAGAAAGACGATTCTATTTCCCAAAATACAATGAGTCATCCACTTTTTATTTTAATTTGCAACAGGAAATCAAAAATAAAGAAGATATACACTTTTTAACGAGTCGACAGTGTGTCTTCTCTTTTTTGAAAATATAAACTATCCATAAACGTAACAAAAACAATCAGAACTTTGTTTACACTTTCTACTAGAGATTTAAATCAATCTGAACCAAGATAGTTGTCGTTTGAAGCGAACGAATAAACAATAAACCGTCATCACCACGTTAGGTAGTTAAAAAAACATTTGACTACAGGAAAAAACTGTGACGTGAGTTATCTCAACCTTCTGGACGTCCCAGGAAAAGATAAGCGAAATCGTGAGCCTTGCAGTATATAAAAAAACTTTTGTTCCAAAGATTGTGACATTAATTAAGTATTTATTATTATTTCCTCCGTTTGAAATTTGAAATTAATAAATTTTTATCTAAAAAACGGATGTTAAAGTTCTCATAAGTTAATTGGCGCAGTCAGTAGGATGTCTGGGAATTAATCCAACTTGATGTCTTTCAACGGTACACCAGGTTTTAGAGTTGCTCGTGGTGTGTCTGGATGTCGGGAAGAAGTATTAGTTGGATGTGTTTCTGATCAGGGCCTTCGATTAAGAAGGTACCTTTCAGCTTTTTCGCTCATCTATCCGTCGAAGTTTCAATTCACGACGCAAGAGGGAGTTAAATTGATAGCGATAGAACCACAGGAGTCTAGGAAGTTGTCCGGTGATAAAATATTTCTGCCAACACTTGTAGGTTTAAGGAAAGTGGATTAACATATTTATATACATTTATTTTGGGGTTAAATTTTGTAAACTAGTGTTTCCAGTGAACAGACACTTCATGACGCGAGTTTAGATTCAGTCACTGAAGATGATAATTTGGTTAACGAAATGCGCGTCGAAGAGTGTAATTATAAGTGTTGGATACTAGTTTATGTGAATTTCTGTGAAAAATTCTTGCTACGATTATTTTTAACATGAAAATTTTCCCGAACGCCTGTGGCAGTCCGAAATGTTGGGAGGAAATTGTTGATGTGGAAATAAAATGATTTGGACAGCATGCTATTTTCGTTTCGGTTAGAAGGGCACTTAATTTTAAACGGAGATGTCGTGAGTTTGAATTTTAAGTACACGACAAGAATACGACGTGTATTATTTGCAAAAGATGATGGATGTATCTAATATCCGAATAATTATTCAACAATTTTTTTATTAACGTATTCCAAACAATCGAAACTGATTATTAATTCATTCTTAACAAAAATATTCACTTTTTAGAATGTTTTTTTTATATATATATAAAACCTTCCCCGATATTTCTGTCGAGATAAACCTTTTCAACATAAATGTTCCATTAAAATTAAATCAGATTTAGTTTGGAAATGCTATAGGGCCCTTTGGGGAAACGTTAAAATTCCGCCAACAACCAAAGCAAGGGGTACGAAATGTTGGTAAAATGTCATACGTCTAAAATTTCACAAATTGTGGCAGTTTGTCAGCCTATTTATTATTCCGCCCATCCACGTAAGGGTATCCTTACCAGTAGCGCCACTAAAAATAATAATTTGTACACTTTTTATACACTAAGTCAATTAGTTCGCCCCATTTTTTGAAATGTTATGTTCGAAAGAAAAATTGAAGTTGCAAATGAAATCATCACTGAATAAGTCGTGTGATTGACAAACAGATGGCGCTGCCATTGTCAAATCCATATGACGTTTGCGAAGTACCAACTTTCAAAAAACTATGTGTAAAATTTCATGACATTTCGATTAGTCAGAAAAAAGTGACTGTCATTCAAGTGCAGCTTCTTTTCGTATTTTCAAAAACAAAGGATTTTTAATTTATCATTGCTTCTCGATGAAAAAAAATAATGTTCCAGCTCAGCAATGACTCAAAAGTGTTATCGGAATCTGCTTTATCGAAAAGAACTATTTGTTATTAGTTTGCTGAATTAAAACGCGATCGTATAGACACCGATGATGGTGAACGTTCTGGTCGTCCAAGGAACTCCAGGAAAAATCAAAAAAGTCCTCAAATTGGTTTAAATTAATCGAAAATGTAAATTGCATGAGATAGCTAAGGCCATAATGATATCAGAAGACAGTGTGTTTAGAATTGTGCATGAAATTTGATCTTGAGAAAGCTTTTTTCAAAGTGGGTGACCCGTTTACTCAGAGTCGATTAAAAACAACAAAATATTGATGATTCAGAGCAATGTTTGGACATATTTATACGTAATAAGTCAGATTTTTTGATCGATATTTGACAATGGATGAAATATGGATCCATAACTTCACTCCGGAATAAAAACGATAATCAAATGAATGGACTACAGCCGGTGAACCACGTCCGAAGCGTCGAAATGCACAACACTCAGCTATAAAGATAATGGCTTCAGTATTTTCGATGCGCATGGAACATTGTCTATCTCCAAAACCAACAATCAAATCAATCAAAAATAAAGGAAAAACGGCCTCGTATATCGAAGAAAAAACCCAAGACAATGCACCGATTCACAAATCGATTGCGACGATGAATAAATTGAACTAATTACACTTAGAATTACTTCCTGATCCACCGTATAGTCCAGAATAGGTCCCCAGTGACTACTGGTTATTCGCTGTTCTTAAAAAAATGCTCGCTGGTAAGAAATTCAGTTCAAATGAAGAAGCAATTGCTGAAACTGAAGCCTATTTTGAGACAAACGACAAATTTTTCAGCAAGCACGGCATCAAGGAGCTAGTGAAGCATTGGAATGATTGTATTGATCTTGAAGAAGATTACATTGATGATTTGAATCGATTTTTGACAAAAAAAAAACTGTTTCAGTTAGTCACGCGGCTTATTGAAGAGTGATGTTTTTTAGAACTTATTATGTTGATAAACTCCTTATACTAATCTTTTATTAGCTACCTTAAGTTCTACAGGAGGAATATGAGCATAAAACTCCACTTCTTTCATAGGCAACTGAAGAGGTTTCCGGAAAATTTAGGAGATTTGAGCGTGGAGCAGGGAGAACGTATGCATCAGGACATACGCGTCAAGGAAATCGCCGTAAGGTTATTTAGGATATAAATATGTCTTTTAATATAACATATCATATAATGTATTCAGCAACAACGAAAATTCCTTTGTCAACTTTATATAACAGCTAAATGGATATAGAAGAATCAACAACCATTGCTAGGTAAAATGTTTCACCACATTTCCACAAGAATTTTGTACGTTTATTAATGTAATCCTGTAAAGGAGAAAAAATCTAAATTAAAATGCTAAAACCAAAACGGATTTCTTTTCAAACGCAACCAATTTTCCAAGAATTTCCCACAATAGGCGCGGATAATATCTAATAAAACTTTTCACAACATTGGCATCACTATATACAATAAATCAAAGTGCAGCTTTACTTTGATTAAAAAAGCGAGCGTAGTGGGGAATGTTAACAATTTTTAAATAGAATTATTTTAACGAAAAGAGAGAATTCTGAATGAAACTAAAGATGTGAACGTTCTGATTCTGATTCTCTTTTAACTGAGCATAATTAGCACGATTGGAATAATTGGAATAATCATTACGAGGAATTTTCTTGGTTATACGAGGGTCGCTAATCAAGTTTACATTATTTTTCAAAATATTCTTCATTAATATCAATACGCTGCTGCGTGCGTTGGAACCTATTTATTGTCGAAGCATTTTTCCAATTACATGTGATTTGAATGCATCAAGCCCTTCTTCAAGTGTACAAAAACGTTAACCTCGCAATTTATTTTTGATCTGCGGGAATAAGAAGGAATTTTTGAGTGCCAAACAAGGACTATACAGCGGATGACCCAACAATACGATGTTTGACTGTTTACTGATGTGTGAGAGCTCGCATTGTCAGGATAAAAAATGATTCTTCTTCTACGATTGGTTACCCTTATTTATTGAGCACTTCTCTCAAACAAATCCTGGTGTCGCAATCAGATTTGACCGTTCTAAGTTGCTCTAATGGAACTGAGACGACAATTTGCTTCGTAGTGCTTCGTGCGCTAACAATTTTTATTGGATTCGGTTCGTCTTGTTATTAAGGTTCGGATTCATGTGCATAAATCCATGATTCGTCGCCAGTCATGATCTTATAGACATCTTTTGAATCGATAAGAGCTTTTTTTGAGCGATTAACAAATTATGCGGTATCCAACTCGAACTAATATTTTTGACAGCCAAATTTTCATAAAATATTGAATGTATGCAAGTGGAACTAATGCCCAAGTATGCCTCAATCTCACGGTATGTTACATGACGATCTTGCAATAACAGTTCACCCACAGCATCGATGTTTTTTGGTCCATTTTTGTCGACTGTTACGAAATTCATCTTGTAGCGAAGTGCGACCACCACTGAATTGGGAAAACCAGCGAAAAACGGTGACTCGGGATGGTGTTTCATCACTAAAAGTCGAAGCGAGTTGATTGGCGCACTGGTATTGGGAATGTTCATGATTTAATTACATTTTTTGACCAAAATGTATGGTTCAAATATCTGTGAACGTTCTGGGTACGTTCACCATTAAAAATGTCAAACTTTAAGATGTCAGATTTGACATATTCACGTCAGCGCTGCCATATCTCAAAATCGACTACAAAAACCAATTTTAAAATATTTAGAAATAAAAGATAATACAATATATTTATAAAAACAATAAATGCAATCATAAGAAATAACCAAAAATCAAAAGGCTTCTCTACAAATGTGGGATTAAGACAAGGGGAAAGCTCAAGTTCCTTATTTGCACTGTATCAAGTAAAAAAAAATGTGTAGGACATTTGCAACTACAAAGAATTCAGAAATTGCACTTCGAATTGATTCACCACCCATTCTATTCACCAAATCTTGTGTCCAGCGATTTATTCCTGTTCCCTCACCTTAAATTTTCACATATAGGAGAAATATTTTCATTAGACAAGGACATGTAAACGCCTATTTCGGAGAGAAAGGCGGTAACTATAACTTGGAAAGGTTAAAAAGGTTAGGGGACCGTTTTTGGTCGTTCGTGGGGTAAAATGAATGAGACGTTGAAAATTATGTGAATAATAACTTGAATCCTACGTATAAATAAATTATTTTTATCCCAATTTTAAAATCCAAGGATCTTTTTTCCAGGAATCTATGGTATACTGCGAAAAGTTTGCAAGTAAATATTTGTGATATTGGTACAAGTTAATAAATGTGTAGTACTCCATTTTATTTTATTTCGATGGAAAATTTATTTAAATAATAACAAAAACTTACAATACAAAACTTGTGCTCCTTTTTAGGACACTCTATCAGCTTCATAAGAGTTTCGTTCAAACAAGGAGTTATAGAACCAACTCCTTCGTTATACATCCCGCATTGAAAACACTGCAAACCCAAAACAGTGGCCACAAAACAGACAAAAACCCCGCCGAATAAAAAAATTTTAAATCCCATTTTTTCTACTTTAAAAAAGTTTTTTAATTTTTCGATATTTTACTATGGATGAACCGGTCCTGTCTAGGAGATGTTTTCAAAGCGCGGTCCAAAATTGAACTGAACTCCTGTAACGGCAACAACTTCGGAGTTTGGAGAGTTGCGTCGTATATAGAGAGACAATAAATTACGTTTAAAGGTACTTAAGATTAATAAGAGGAACAAAAATTTCCAGATCATTTTTAAATAATGGCTAATACGAATATTAATTTGGATAATCGATATTCTGAATTCAATTCATTAGGTTTTTCCAACTTTTCAGCCTTTTTTTATTAATTATTAACATCATTCGTTAAAAAACTGGTGGCGTCCAATTTAATATTAATTAATTGAGACCGAATACCACTCCCTAAGGAAGTCTCCTATCGGAAAATGAGGTTATAAAATTCGAAAATTTCAACAATTCGTGAGATTCTTCGGCACTGATTCAATACAACGTAAATACGTAAAATGATTGTAGTAGAAAAATGAAAAGCGTGAATGGGATTATAAGACATAATAGTTGAAGTAAGTGCTGCTATTGAAATTAGTTCACGGTATTTTTTCATCTCACCTCGTATGTTATAAACTGAATTATAGTTCAATACGTCAAATTGTATATTTTGTTTTTATCGACCATATTTTATTTAATAATACTGAATTAGAATTCGTAATTTTACGAATGTTTTTGTAGAAAACTTATCGGATCGGATGTAATCATAAAAACGAAAAAAATAATGCCTTATTATTCCTTTAAGGTATTTTTTACAAACGATTTCCGTTTTTTTCGTGAATTTTACGATTGCAAATAAGACGGATGATATGAAAATCCGTAAAGTCGGAAAAAAGCAGTATAATATAATAATAAAATACAGGCAGTTCTAAAGAAAAAAGTTGTTTTCACTAGTTTATGGCTCAATATTTCTTTTCGTAATATCCTTTAAAAATATTTCATAATAAACCTTCGAAAATATTTATAAAAAAATTTACACACCTAAAATATGTGTTGATATTGATATTGAAACAATAAATTCCTATGAAATGTTATGCAACCAAAATTAAAGATTACTATTAAACTAACAAATTAAATATCTAATTGAAAGACACGGGGGATTTTTTCGGGGATAAAAAGTTTTAGGGAGAAAATGAATAACTTCTTTAATCGGAATTTTTTCGCTTAAGCAAACTAAATAAAATTTAAAATGTCTAAGTTTTGGAATTCTATGAAAAGTAGTATGTCGCCCTCTATCCGTTTCATCAACTTAGTGGTATTATGTTTAAATATCAGAGCAAAAGTAATTTTTTATTAAGGAAATTTTATATGTATTTTTTGTTCTAATCGATGCATTCATGCTTTTTATATTCATAACTAAATTTCATCACAAAGAAAAACTTACTTTATCTTAGTGTTAATCTAGAGGATTTTAAAATATGCTTAGGGAAAAAAATTTCGACCGATTGGCATCACTGGTACTCATTGTCAAGCATCTCGAATTTTTAAGGTTATATTGAAACTGTCAATGACACTATTGTTTTATTACATTTTGTTTTTAAATAGTTTTTGATTGAAAAAAAAAACGCTTTTGTAATCTATTTTTTGTGATATATCTAAAGTGTGAAGTAAGATTCAATTATTTTTGGCGTAAAAAATTGTTTTGACAACCTTAGAAATCTCTGTAATCACAAAGAAACTCCATAAAAAGCCCAACTGAAGTGGAAGTGAAAAAAATAGTTAAGAGCACAAAGTGAGGTCAAAAACAAACTCAAAATGTCATTTTTGGGCCGTATACTTTATTTTCAGCGAGAAAAATAATTACCAGTAACGATGATTTACATTAAAGTATTTAATATAAAAACCTTCATACATAATGGTTGAAAGGAATAAGATTTTTTAGATTTATATTCAATACATTGATATACAAGGTTTTACTAAATTGACGCAAATTGCAGGAAAGAGCCATCTTAATTTCAAACAAGCAATCACCTCCTGAATTTTGTCGTATGAATTATCCAAAAATGAGGAGGATAAGGTAAAAAATAATAATGAGGATGTTATTTTTATAATTTTTTATTTTTAAAATTTGTAGTATATGAATATAAATAATTGTTATTAAAACTTATATTTCAACTAACCTAATTTTAAATAATAAAGTGTTTATAAAATGAAACAAACATCTTAATATTTAATTTCCTATACATTGTTTTAAACTTTTCAAAGAATTATTATACAATGTTATTTTTTTTAGCAAGAATTAATGTTGATATTTCCATCATTGCATGCATTATATTTTAATTCAGATTATCGAGTGTCAATACAAAATTTAATTTGCATTTTCACAAGCATCTATCCAATCATTATACACATCAACAGGTTCTGATAAGAAATTTATAGTTGTCTGGAAATCTTCCAAACATACTCTACATGTTATTCTCGCCGTACTTCGCCCTTTATCCCTGTAAAAAACAAAACTTGAATCTATACCACCTTTCGGTGGCCTAGGAATTACGAACAATGAACCAATCTACTAGCATTCGTTTTTCTATCATATTCATCAACTTCAAACTTCACTCAAATAAATGAAGAAAAATAATAGAATAAATTAGGGCGAACAGCGTAAGAAATCACTTTCCAAATAGCGTATCTACGAAATTGTAGCTATAAAACCAGAAGCAGCGGTATATATAACACATTATTTACAAACATTACCATACATGCATAGGTTGAAACTTACATTTTCACATCACAGGATTTTTCGTGGTTACAGAATGGGCAATTAAAAAGTATATCCAAAGGTTCAATGGCTTTTCTTTTCGCTGGAGGTTTCCTTTTTGACTTCCTACGACCCATTTCAATATTAAATGAACAAAACTAATATTCTCTTTATTTGGCTGTCAAAAAGTAAATACATCAAACTGTTTACAACATTAATTACAGAAGTACGTTCAACTGTGCACTAAAACGGACAAAAATAGCACACTCTGTCATGTATTGTGTGCTCTGAAACATACGCTCTTTTAATAAATTATTTATTTATATATAATCGTGATACTAAATTCCTAACAATTAAGGAATCAATATTGTAAATAATAATATCACACAGTTTTTGTATAAAATTTAAATCATTTGCAATTTTTTTGAGATGATCACAGAACATATTTTTTCTGTATCTGTCATTTGAAAACTTCAAACTCCAAAAACATTCTAACCTTACTATATAAAATGCATTTTAGTTTATCTTTGAGGCATATGGTTTTTATATATATATAAGAATCAACATAGATAGGTGATAATTTGTATAAATGATTGAAAATGAGTTTTTCACAAGAATTTCAAGTAGTCGTTTTAGCAGCTGGTAAAGGTTCCAGAATATCGGAAATAACAACGGGAAAACCCAAATGCCTTCTACCTATAGGACCTAAACCACTTGTTTGGTACCCTTTGCATAAATTACAAACATCAGGATTTCACGGTATATAAATGTAATTATAATATGTATAGTTTGTGCGAAATTAACAAATTTTAGAGGTAATCTTGGTGGTGCTTGAACATCAAAAAGGAGAAATCCAAAGTACTTTAGAAAAAAGTGATTTAGATATAAAAATAGATTACTTTTCAATAAGTGAAGATGAAGATTTAGGTACTGCTGATACTTTGAGACTGATTCAAGATAAATTGAAATCTGATGTGTTAATATTCTCTTGTGATTTTGTTAGTAACGTTAATTTAAATGGACTTTTGGATGTGTTCAGAGCAAATAACGCATCGATTGCTTCTCTGCTAATACATCCTCAGAATACTGAAAACATTATTGTACCAGGCCCAAAATCTAAACACAAACCAGGTATTAATAAAAATTTAAATAAATTAACTTCTTAAACTTGATAAACATATTTCAGAAAGGGATATTATTGGAGTGGATGCGCAAACAGGTAGATTGATATTTCTAGCGTCTGCTAGTGATTTTGAAAGTGAATTATCTCTACCAGTATCCCTTCTCAATAAACATACAAAAATTAAAATTTATACTAATTTGATAGACTCACATGTATACGTACTTAAAAACTGGGTTATAAAATATTTAAAGAGCGTTGATAATTTTACATCATTGAAAGGTAAATGTTGAATATTCATTAGATTGTTGGGATACTATAAATTTTCCTTTAGGTGAATTTCTGCCACACATAATCAAAAAACAACTATGGAAACCTACAGATTTATCAGATACAAAAGAATCCATTTTAAACACTAAATATCCTGATGATATATTTTCTTTTGCTAAAGAAGACAAATTGGAATTGACTATAAGAGAACTATCGGCTTTTAACGATCATATAGGAGATTTAAAACCAACTTATCATGGGGATTCAATAAGGTGTTTCGCCCATATAGAACCGAAGGGTAATTTTGGGGTGAGAGTGAATACTTTACCTGCTTATTGGTCTACAAATGCTAAGGTATTTATAATATCTTATAGAAAAAATGATTTTATATAGATGTTAACCAATATTTTGTGGGTTTTTTCTCTAATAGAGTTTTTTTTCTTGTTTTCACTTTTGCTCCTGTTCCAATTGTTTTCTCAGCCTTAGAAGCTTATTTTAGTTTTCCAATATTAGTGAGGATACTCAATTTTAGCTATGTCATCCACAATCTCTTTAATCTTCTTCTGGTTCAGCTTTTGGTAGATCTACTGCATCCTGATGTTCTAAGGGATGTTTACATTGTAGTCTTATTAGAGAAATCATTGAGATTATTCTGATCAATTAAAGAATTATCCTGTCGTTGTAAAAACCAATTAAATATCACTTTAGTTAGAAACTCAAGTGTTTCCACAAAACATTTCGAAATTTTGTATTTAGTACCAAAAATTTCATTATTTTTGTGATAGTATAACTTTAAATAAGCAAATTTAGAAGCTAAATTAGTTAGAAAAATGATGCTTGTGTTTTAGTAACTGATATTACCTTATAGTTAACATTTACTACCCATAGATAAAATCAATTTGATCAAAACAAATATCGTTGATCAATTGAACAATTTGTTTCTTTTATATAAATTTTTAGATAATAGATCTTTGGAGTTCCTTGACACATTGTAAAGAATTAATATTAAAATCACCAAAATCAACAATTGTGTCTAATCAAGTAGATGATAGGTGTATTATTTGGGAAAACGCCAATCTCACTGAAAAAACTTCTTTCAAAGACTCCATTATCGGAGCTACCAGTGCAATAAAAAGTTTTAGCAGAGTGTTCAACAGCATTGTGATGAACAACGTTACTATACATGAAAAGTAAGTCAAATATTAAATCTGGAATTGAGTTTTTTGATAATATGTTTATTTACAGAGTTGCTATCGAAAATTGTATAGTTTGCGATGGTGCTACAATTGAAAGTGGTTGTAATCTGAAAGGATGCCTTATTGGCAGTAATCACGTTGTTGCAACAGGCTCTGAACACATTAACGAAGTTTTAACCGAATCCGATAGATTGATGGAATTTTAAAAAAATTATAACTTTTGAAAAAACGATTTCCCTTTTTATTTTTATTCCTATTACTTTGAGGGTGATAATGTACACATTCTATTAAATTTTTGTGCCTCTAATGAAATTTTTTCTCATAAACAATTAAAGAAGTATATTGAACATAATTTTAAAGCATTTTCCCAATCCCATTTTGAAATAGACCAAAAAACTGTTTAATGCCTCCCATTTCTACAATTATATCAATCACGACTTATTCTACAGAGACAATGAACATAACAAAAAAAGAAGTTGAAATGATGCTTAAAATAGAAATAAAAATTATTGACCTGAAAAAGAAAATGAAATATAGAACAGGGACGAAAGGACATGACTTATTCAGAACAAGAAGTGCTGGAGGTACAAATTATGGTAGAGATAACAAAAAAAAGCTAAAGAGAGAAGAATGGGATAAGAATGATGGTGGACGCAAGATTGAAGAAGAGTCCAAGGTGATGAAGGAATTTGAAAAAATGGCTATGAATAGGCAGACATGGAAAGGGATGGTAAACAAGCTGTAGGTGTAAGAAGCTGAGGACTGTGCCTCCCTTGAAAAGAGCTCCACAAAGGTTGTACCATTATATATCAATAATAACATTGAAATGACGTCGAGAAAGTATCTAAAGACTCAGATAATTGATATTGTAATTTTAAATAATTATTGATACTAAAATTGGTAAACACCACAATTTTGAGTAGTTCAAATGCACTACAACTAACAACTAATGATTAGTTGAGGGAACAGTTTCGATAGTAGGCCAAATGACCAAAATTACAAGCCATCCACTCAAATCGCCAAGAAAATTTGTGCAATAGAAAAGTTTGAAGTTCACAGATACCGGTGAGTTTTTAAATCAATAGTGGCAAAGCTGGTAAAATCAATTTAAATTGTATTGAGGAAAGAACAAAACTAGAATTAATACAGATAATTTACACTATAACAAATTCAACTTTGATTCTTGAATATTCTACTCGCATTATTCACTCTAATAACGCTGAGGCTCATATTATAAACTTTATCTTCATGTATTACACAAATCGCAATATTCTAAATATCGTTGATTCCATTTTCATTCTTTCGAAAACTGAATTTTTGACATAATATCGTTATCACAGACCATGTATTTTTAAAAGTTTCACGATAATATTTTTTGTTCTGACGAAATTGGCGGTACCTAATTCATAATTATTTATGTTATTTTACAATAGGCCATACCACTACGTTGAAACAAGTAGAAAATTTTCAAATTTATCTTTTTTATGACTCAAAGTTCGTATATTTTGTTTAAATTGTATTTCTAATTGAATATTGAAGTTAAATTTAGTACGTAGTATGACCTAACCTCACAAGGGTTATAATAGAACATACCTTAAGGGTATACGAAGTTTTATCTATAAGTAAAAATACTTTGCAACAGTGCTATCTAGAATGTTAATTTAATTATATTGAAACTATTTATTTTCGAAAAAGAATGATACTATAGGTTGGAGTGGAAATTATTATTTGTATTAATTTGTTTCCTTATAACCATACAAAATATGATTCTGCTCTCTAAAAACTGACTAAGTGACAGCGCGATGTTGCCTTTTACAAAACAAACCATGGTTGCTGGAAATCAGCTGTAATTGTATATTAAAAAGTTATTTTTGGAAAACTAATCTCAAATCTTATAAAACAACAAGATATACTTTAGATTTTTTCATATACTGTGAATTTTTTATAGTTTTAAAAATGTAATTTTTACATTTATATTTTTATTATAATGAATAATCATTAATACTAAAATAAATAGAGGGTCGAGTCTCATTTATAACTGTTTTTTCAATCAATCTTTATATACACTGTTATTTAACCAACAAAATGTATTGGAAAATGATTGAAAAAAAATAAACAAACGATTTTTCGATAATGTATTTCTTGTAATAAAGAAAAACAATAAAGGTATTTTCAAGCATTATTATTATTATCTGAAATAGCTACACATTTAAATCTTATGTGTAGTCCAAAGCAAATCAATTAATTTCATCTTCCATTTAATTGAAACTCCTCTTGTATACGTCTCATCGTCTCTGCAGCTACATCAATGTATTTCGTCAAGTTTTCAGTGAACCATCCTGTAGGAAAAATGGGAAACATCATTAAGGTTCCGGCTAATATAACCAAAGGCCAAAGTATGGAAAATATGAATTGTATAGTTTTCGTTATCACTACCCATCCCCCAATGAAACAGAGGAAGGCTATTATGGCTATTTGCGTATCTTGAGTGGTCAAAACACGCGAGAGACTTTTTACTACATTCTCCATGTGTATTTTCAAAATTGTTACTAATAATTTGAAATCTTTGACGTCTCTGCCAAATAAAATCAGTGGCGTATTGAAGTTCATTATTATTGAAATAATTTATCAACAAGATCTCGAAGATTATTGTTAATAGTGTTATATAAATAAATAGGAACAAAACACGTAATTGGCCACCATAGCATCAAATAAAATTTTTATAAATATATAAACTAATATACTAAATATACAAACTGTACAATATTCGTTATTACTATCCAAGCAGCTAGGAAACAGAGAAATCCGATAATTATAACTTGGTTTTCTGGATCTGAGAAAACGTCGTCCAATTTTTTCAACAAATACATTTGTGTGTTTATCTACGCTCTTCACTTAAATTTCTCACTGTTATAAAAGGATAAAACATTTGACATTGGCACTCTTTAATTATAATGACGTTTTCAACGGGCCCATAGACTACTAATGCGAGATCCAAATTTCGCTGGATACTACCCTGACGTCGAAATTTACAGTCTGTGTTTGGTGCATAGATATAATATTAAAGATATAGAGAGCGACATGTAAGTGGGATTGTATTATCGGAGGATAGAGAATGAGCATTTGGTTTACCATTCTATATCTCTCTCTACTCGTTATTGAAATCAAAACTTTATTTTCTTGCTTTGCCGTTTCCACCAATCGCAACGTCATCATGATCCAATCAGAATAGGATGGTGAGAGAGATATAGAGTGATACACATATATGTAATACTATGGAATACGTAATACACTCCATATGTAATACTATTATAGCATTGTATAAAGAATAGGTTAACCTTATTAGGATATCATTTGACGGGGTGGACGCCACCAATAGATGGCAGTAGTGAGTTGGCGTCCACAGCACGTCTTTTCTTACTGTACGTCGTATCTTGAATTACGAGTTTTCTTAGTTTTGGTTGCCGAATTACTCCAATAACAGATGGCGCCAAAATTATTTAAAATATATTCAACCCTTAAGCTGTGTTGTAAAGTTTCTTATTTTGGGTGCCTATAGCAAAGTTGCAATTTGAGTTCATTATTGTATTGTGTTCGTTATGTTATTGTTGAGTTTCGTTGGTAGTGCATTTGGATTATTTTTTTATTTGACAATCTTTGAACTTGGATATATATTTCATTTTTAAGGTAAGTGGATATTATTACAATTAATATACATCATTACTCTCTTAGTTAATATATTCAAATTATAAGATGCGCTAGATCTATAAATGCTACAGCTTAAAATTTCGAAATAAAACTGTATATTTAGCGAACTACTTACTAAAATGTATTTATATTACAAATAATCACTTTTTCTTTTCAATTTTTTAGAAATGGCTGGAAATAAGTGTGTTTATTTCAAGTGTGGACTAAGTAAGAGATCAGATCCTACAATTAAAATATACCAATTTCCTGTGAATGACCCTACCAGATGTCAAAAATGGCTCATACACTCGGGTGAGTTATTCTTAAGACAATTATTTTTCATAAAGGGATAAAAAATAGTGAATGTGAATGAATGACTGTTTACAAATGGTCAATACTAATCATAAGTAGGTATTTAATTATCGTCAAATAAAAGGTAATTCGTCCAATAGTTTTTTTTGATAATGAGTTTATTTGTATTATGGTCACATTGCATATTAAAGGATTACAATGATTTACTACAGATTCCAAATCCATTTAATCTTATAAACTTATCAAAAGTACTTGAATCATACCTAAATTTAAACTTAGAAGCCACCTCTATAGTAAAGATAAACAGAATAGAATAAAACATTTTTGAAAATATTTCAAACTTATACATAAACACAACTAATGGAATACAAAGGACTGAACTTTAATATTTCACAAAAATTGAAATAGTATTTTTTTTATGTTTATGAACTAAGCACATAATAATAAGGTAGTGTGTCTGCGTGTTTAAATTTGGAAATTATTCTGTCAATGAGGTAAAAATTTCACAAGTTCAAATGTATATAGGTAGTACTTACTGTATTACATATACGAGAGAAATAACTCTAACTTCATACGTCAAGACCACGTGACCCAGCAACTATAAATGGTCTTGTGCATTTCAATATTTTTAATTTTGTAACAGCAAATGGAAAGTCAAGTTTATGAATCACCCTTTACTTCATAGATGATAATATATTCTAACTGCTATGTCTGTTTGATACAGGCCACCACGTTGGTAAAAAAGTAGTTGTCTGTTCCTTGTCAATTGTCATTTTCAAATGTTTTTGATTAGATGAAAACCAAGATTATATACTCGATAAAAAGGTATGACGAATATTGAACAAGCTGAGTTACTCCAATAAATTCTCACTGAGAGTAACGCATTTGGAAGCAGAACATGCGAATGTGGCTTGGAGTAATTTTTATTTCCCAGATAGTCGTTTATTTTGTTTAGATGTTGTTGTAGATATGTTGCTCTACATAAGAGTTTGTATGGTTTGCTAATATTGCTTCTTAAATGATGTCGTTATATTTCTACTTGTCGGGAGACCAGAAGTAAACAGTGAGTAAGGTTTAAGCACTTGTTTCTCTTTTATACTTCACCACAAAATATCTTGGAAATATAATTCTAATATGAGGTATATTGTGTGTGGGAACTGTTTCTGAAGTTAATAAAGTAAACTTGATATCAACCATATCGAAGACTTAGTTAACATCTAAGAAAGCTGCTACACTTTGTACTTGTTTGATAGTATGTTGTTGTCTAGATCCTAATTGGTGTTTTGTTAACATAATTTAATTTTTTCAGCAATTTGCTCAGGGTAGGAAGAAATTAGATAAGTCTGTAAGTAATGTTATTAGAAAATATTCTAGGTTTAGGGATAAGGGTAATTTAGGAATTATTTTCCATTCTAACAAGACTATAACTTTCCTAAGAAGTTCTTTGATAGTTTTTCTGTGTTATAACTTGGGGCTTTATTAGGATGTCTAATCATTGCCTTTGCTTCTTCTACTGTGAATGAAGAAATTTGTGCAGAATGTATTAAAGCAACGTGTTTTGGAGTAAAAAGTGTATGTATCTTGAAGAACTCTCTCTTTCATTGTTAATAACTGGTAAATTTCCATGTAGCTGCTGCTTTGTAGATCATTACCTAATTTTTTATAGATAATCGGGATTTTCTATCTTATCAGCTGATATAAATCTCTTTCAAACCCAATTATGTTTTCTCCAGGTCCAATGCTTATCTAGATATTTGACATCTTTCATTGTCATATAATTTGATTAGAATTTGTTTAGAGAGACTTCTGGACATTTGCCTTAACAGTTGGTGAAAGTTACCTTCATCTCTTTTGCTTTAATTTGTCATTTCTTTAACCAGTTTTACACCTTATTGAGGTGAGTTTTGGAACCATTGATATTCATACTAAACACACTGTTTACACTACACAAACATTCACAATTACACTGTCTGATGCACGTTTCTAAACTTCACCTTCAGTCTCTGAAGAAGATAACTTCGTAATAGTATAATTGTGTGTTGGTGTAGTGGTAGTGTAAACAGTGTATTCAAAGCTGTAGTGTACTTAATGCTACAGCAGGATTAAATTGTTAAGAGTGAAAAAATTACAAATTGTTTAATAAATGCGGCTTTTTATTTTATATACAAAAATACAATTTTAAATTCTAAATAAACTGACTCAACAAATATATATTTACAGTGGTATTACACTAAATAGACACATATGTGGTAAAATACTTAATAAGTAAAAAGATTGGAGACTTTTCGAGAAAAATTTTACAACTTACAAAATTTGGTAGACTCTATTTTTTTGTATATAGAGAGTGCAAAAACTCTAGTTTCAAATGTAAATTATATA
This sequence comes from Diorhabda carinulata, assembly GCF_026250575.1. NCBI lineage: Eukaryota > Metazoa > Arthropoda > Insecta > Coleoptera > Chrysomelidae > Diorhabda > Diorhabda carinulata. The sequence continues at coordinate 4,028,316 of NC_079469.1, forward strand.
TCCTAGATGTTATTTTATGTTCCTCTAAATTAATTTACTTTTATTCAAAAGTTTTTTCCGTTGATGTATTGAAAAGAACATACATCGGATTCTATTTGTTGACAAATTTCAGAATAAATTTGAAAACTATAAGGAAAGGACAACTTTTTTAGGAAAATACTTTTTATAGCTTTTTAATTTAAAGAAAATTTGATGTTCGATTCAATTTTTTGAGCATATTTCCTGTAAATTTTGAAATTATGAATAAATTTCTTACAACAGAATAAAACGGACTATAGTTAACAATTTGTCATTGCAGGCTCATACAATGTACAAAATTTGCATGTAGTGATTTTGATATCCTTAAAGAACCGCTATCTTAAGAGAAATTTTTGTATAAAAGTAAATGAGCTTAAAAAGATTTAAAATCATATGTAGTTTGCTTTTAGCTTAAGGGTTTTTGAACACACTATATATTTGAAATAATTTTAACAATAGTAAAAGATTCATATAAAATAAAAAATTGATTATGTGAATATTTGAATACATCATTACAGTATACGTTGTTGTAAAATTATTCAGTACTGGATTGTGTGACTATGCTAGAAATTTAATTATTTTGTTCTTATAATAAAAAAATATGACGATATAACAGGGCTGAAAATATTTAAACAACGAAATTTTGTGTTTCTATTAATCAAAAAAGTTTTAAAACAAAGCATGAATAATGGAATTGAGTTTGACACCGTAATATCATCACACCAACACTAACAATTATAATATCTGATTATTTGAGGCTCAAACCAAATAAACCAGCAACTAATGGAGGGTCAAAGAACCAGATAGTGTAATTGTAGCAAACAGTGTGTTCACTACTCAAAAAATCAAACATTTCAGTTAGAATTCAAGAAGGACTAGAATTAGGCTCTAACTGGATACAAACTAACAACTATTAAGACTTTGAAGAACTAGAAAATGCATATGTGAGGGTAGTTGTAGAAAACGTGTGTTCAGTACCCAAAAATCAAAAGTTACGATTAAAATTCAAGAAGGACTAGAATGATGCTCAAACTGAATATAAACTAGCAATTAATGGAAGTTTGAAGAACTACTAAGTGAATATGTGAGTGTAGTTGTAGCAAAAAGTGTGTTCAGTACTCAAGAAATCAAATGTTATGGTTAGAATTCAAGAAGGACTAGAATGAGGCTCAAACTGGATATAAATTAGCAATTAATGGAAGTTTGAAAAACTTGAAAGTGTATATGTGAGTGTAGTTGTAACAAACTGTGTGTACAGTACCCAGAAAACCAAATGTTAGGGTTAGAATTCAAGATGAGAAACTAGGGATTCAATTTGAGACGAGGAAATTCTAGGTTGATATAAAATTAGTTTGTTGAGGGCTAAAGAAGAGTTATATGTATGGATATGAACAAAATATATGAATATTCATAAAATTAGTTGATTTTTGATGAAAGACCAATTATTTTGAATTTTTGTGTAGAATAAAAACACAAAACTCAATATTATTCCTTAAAAATATGGGTTTTTTATTGAAAAAAAATATCACTGTCATTATACTGTTTTGCCACACAAAGCCATGTCCAACTCGCCCAAGATTGTTCGAATAAGTACATAAAACAGGTATTTTTTTCATATCCTAATAAAAAATCTTTATTTTCAAATAATTTTTCCAGATTTAAAATTATTGTGAATATTTATATGCATCAAGTGGATTTTCTTACAATGTATCCTGATTTGGAGTTACCCTATTTCAATAAAAAAAAAATTGACAGAAAATAATAACGGAAAAATATGTGCAAGGAATATTGAATGCTATGTGGAATTTAGTACAGGCTAAAAATGATTATTGCTGAAAATTAAAGTTTGGAATTGAGGCACTAATGGTTGTTCCACAACTAAAATGTACCTTTATTAATTCTGATCTCAAAAAATTATTACATTTGTTTTTTATTCAGAAAAAAATGCTGCAAAATCATGTTTTATTATTAAAATGGTGAAAATCATTAAAAACTTTGGTATTTGAGATTTTAAAATACAGATTTTGATTCACACTGTATTTACAGGACTTTTAAAAGCATTTTAATGATCGTTTTGACCCAATAGAAAGTTTTAATAACAAAAACTTTTGTTTTTGACATTACAACTGTCCTAGATAAAAAATTCAATATATAGTGTGTATTAAAAAGTAGGAATTTTTAAATAATAATCGAAATGGAAGATTATAAAGTTAAAAAATTAGTTTCTAACGATTAAAATCCCACAATTTTAATTCACACTATATTTCCAGGACTTTTTGAAGCATTTAAATGATTCATTTGACCCAATAGAAAGTTTGGATAACAAAAAATTCTGTTTTCGAAAAATATAACTGTCCTAGATAAAATATTCAATATATGTATTAAAAAGTGGGAATTTTTAAATTGTGGAAAAAAATCCCGATATTTTGTAATATAAGAAAACCATAGTTTATTTTATAAATAAAATTAAAAAGTTTAATAAATAAAACGACTTAAAACCAGTATTCGGAAACATACATACACTAAAAAAAAAGTAGAAACTGCATTTTTGGATTGTTTTAAAAATATAAACAGTCAGAAGTGGTAGAAGAAATTTAATTACTGGATAATGGCAAAAGACGTAACTTTGTGTCGATAAAAATAAAAATCATTAATATATATATATATATACATACACTACACCTCATAGTTGATTAATTTAACTAAATTAATATTTAAAATACCTCCAAAAATATAAATTCCCTTATACTACCACGTCCAAACCATTTTATTTTCCTAAATCGCATTTTTTATAAATAGAAACAAAAATTATTTAAAAAATAAAATTCGATCTAATCTACTCGATTTTTTTGCTATTATGTTTTGCTATAGATTGTGTTACGAAACCTTTCGTGCTACCATTCGAATAGCAAGCTTCATAAGAATCCGTAAACTCCCCTTTGATGTAAGTATTGTTAAGAGTGCCGTTGCTGTTGGATTTTTTGATACCGTTGGAATTTTCGTCGTCCAAAATAGGCTGAGAAAAAGAAAAATATACATATAGAAATCAATTAATGGTGAAATTCTTAATTAATATTAGAAAAATTAATCAAACACGTTTTTTTTAATTTAAAATAATGATAAATTGATATTTTTTGCAGTTATTTTACACTTCATTATTATAACTATGAAAATCTTTAATAAAAATGAACAAAAAATTGTAAATGAAAGAAAATAGTTCTTGAAAACTAATATCCTGACATTTTAATCATAGTATTAATTATATTATATTAACTTCTTTCTGTTAATTTTAGATTAGATTGGATTTAGATTGTTTTGGCTTGGTACATATACCCGAAAATATATTATGTACCTCCAAAATATGTAGACTCCTCCTTAAGGAAACTATTTTTCTGGGGGAGACCCCTAAACCTTTAGTTGCTTTCGTGTCAGTTTGACTTGCTCATTGAATATTATCGTCTTAAAGTGGTTTTTGATACATCAGGAGATTAAGCACCAATTTAATGTCGTTTCGAGACACCCCAAGAAGTTTCTCATACTTTTTAAATGATGGTTATGAATCTTTTGGATTTTGTTAGCCCCATCTAATCTTTCAGCTATCCGTTGAGTTTAATTGTTGATGTGTCATCTAATGAGGCAACTCAGATTCCAAAAATGGAGTTGTTGCCCCTTTGGCAAGTTGTTTGCTTCTTCATCGCCTGGTAGGGTCACTTTCTATTCATAGATGCCTTAAGATGAAATGGACATAGATCCTGTGCTGTCATTATGGTTTTCTCGTAGAATCTGATGGTTTTAAACAAGAGATACCAATAATCAGTTTAATGTCGTTTTGAGACATCCCAAGAAGTTCCTCCAACGTTTTAACTGTTATAGTTATGAATCTATCGAATTTTCTTAGTCCTACAGTGTTTCTCCATTTAATACTTCAGTTATCAGTTCAATTTGTTGTTGATATGACATCTCATGAGGCAATAGTAAGACTGACTCAAAAATGGAGTCTTCCCCTTTTTTGGCAACTGCGAGTGCTTCTTTTTTGCCTAGTATCCCCTAGTGATCTAGAAGCTACGTTAGGGTTATTTTTTTCTATTATTAAAGTTGGTTTACATTCCCACGAAAGCTTGGAGGTGTTCTTAAGTATCAAAGAGGATGTAAGTGTGCTTTTTATTGAGGCACATACTAACCCTGCCTGAAAACTAGTTAAGGGTTATTCAGTGATATGGAGAGCTGTATTTTGATCCAAAAATTTCCAATCCATCTCTTTCTAATAGCTTCAAACCATCTGTATACCATAAAAATGCATTTTGAACTTACAGAAGACCCTTACATAGTGGTCATTGATTACCATTTCGAATGGGACGTCTGTATGTATTTGGTTTCTCACCGCTTTTCAGTTTTATTGATTCTAGAATCTTTATATGACCTTTCAAGTTCCTTAAATTTCACCATAAAGTACAATGGAAGCTAGTTTAGTACCACTTCCAAGGTTGAGGTGAGATATTTTTCCATGTTTACCAAATATATTAATATTGTCCAATCTATTTTGAGTTGTTTTATATCAACAAACAAGTAATTCTTGTGGTTTTAATGAACCGTTATACCATCTTAGAGGCTAAAATCCCCATAGCTATTTTATAAGGTTGACGATGAGTCCTAATAGCCACAGTGGCTTTGTCTACCTTATTATTTTAAGTGAGTATTTGTTCCAGGAGGACTTCTTCATTTTACTGGAAAGGTTCAGTTCCTTCAAGGGTATAGTAGTAATTGAATAACATTTATTTTTGTCCCTAGGTCAATTTTAATACTTTTTTTGCTCTAGTATCACCATCGTACTTCAAAAAGAATTTTCCTGTTGGATAGAATAACACCCTTAGACAAAATTCAATGTTATCCATATCAATCTGCAATTGGTTAACATTTGACAATATATCGTCGAAGGCAGTATCTTCAGTTTATCCAAGAGAATCTTCAATTGGGTCGAATTTTACCTTTTTGGTTTACTCAAAAAAGTAAGCTAATATGGAGGAAATGTTATAATTTGTGAAAGTATTAGAGTTTCGAAAACAATTGTGATTCCGGAACCTTATGTAGTACAAAATTATCACCAGGAAGTGAGAATTTCTTATTTTAACCTCATCAAACACTTTGGGGGCATTTCTTGTAATACTATTACCTAATCTCACTTTTACATTCATATATATATACAGTGTGTGCTAATAAATACTTACCATACATGCTCCATTGTCAGTGCTTTTCACAGTCTTTTTGTCACCGGTATATTTGACTTTATAAAAGTCGGAGAACAAAAATAGAAACATGACCCCGTGTAGGGCTATCCATACCATAAATCCCTTGGGGTAATTACATTCTGTGAATAATAATTGGAACTGATGGACGAAAATGGCGACGAATTGTACCTATAACAAATTATAAAATAATTTTTCGGAAAAACCTTAAGGAAAAGTCATTTTACCATTTGGAAAGTGGTCAGGTACTTCTTCCACCATATGTACTTTTGGTATTCGGGGCCCATAGCTGCGACCATATAATAAAAGTACATGATGATGTGAACGAAAGCGTTAAGAAGGGCAAAGAAGGTACTGTGACCACCTAAAATTGAATTTCAAGAATTCAGTTTATATTATATTTTGAAATGTTTTAACGTCGAAAATCATTTGAAGTATTAATGGATCTACCTGGTGCAAATTTTAGACCCATCCATACAGAGAAAGGCATGCAACCATGATGGATAACATGTAGAGTTGATACGTGACTATTTTTCTTCCGTAAAATGAAGAAAAGTGTATCGAAGAACTCCGTAAACTTTGAAAAGTAGTACCACCAGCAGGTACTTGCCATCTAAAAGAAATAAACTTACAAATTGAAGTGGCAATTTTTGCTACACACATTTTATTTGGTTCAAAGGAAATATGAGTATCCTTTTTATACTGGACAATAGATGTACAACGTAAACGATAAGGTTTTTCAGTGGCGTGCGTAAGCTTTTATAAAAGATCAAAACTTTCATTAAATTGACAAAAATACAAAAAAAAAATATTAAAAAAGCAAATGACAGGCTAAAAAATTGAGTAATATCGTATTTCTCTACAAGGATTGTCCATAAAATAAAGTTCTGAAGGATGTGCAGATTCTAGGAACGCTATTAGACATCTATTGGATGTAACTTGGTTTCCTTTCTCCCAATTCCCGCCCCCGGTTTTCTACAACGTTCATTCTTGTCTTGGTAGCCATAAAGATGCCCAACACGCTACGCCACCCCACGTATCGAATATCTGCATATGTTTTTCCATTTCATTCTATTGTCTGCGTACATATTTCACGTGAAACGATTAAAAAAAACTCAGATGTAACCGACGCGTGTTAAAACGTGTGAACGCTCCTCTCTTACCTTTGTACGTTGCATGGCGTGGGGTGGCGTGACGTATTCCTAGAAGGCTTCGACCTTTACGCTCTGTGATTTGTGTGCAAAAACTGTGTGAGGTATATGGAGAAAAGTAAAGCTGAAAGGGTGATGATTCGACACCTTGGCGAGATGATCCCTTACAACATTTTGAGACATCGCTTAGGCCATGCCAAGATTTGTGTTAAATACGCTGACGGATGACAACAAACGGGAACGTGTGTAAACCACCCGAGACGAGACATTTGAAAAAAAAAGAACAATCCCGTCATTGGAAAAGTCCAAGCTCGTCGAAGCCGAAGAAGTTTAAGCAAATTCTGTCTGACGGCAAAGTGATGACGAGTGTTTTGGGGCAGGAAAGGGTTGTCGTTGTGCGAATTTCTGCTTAGCGGCGCAACAATTGTTCGAGGCAATACTTAACTCTGAAGACAAATGAAACGCAACAACAACCTTCGTCATAAAAGTCCTCCGGAACGTGAGATGTCTCATAATTGACACACAGTGCGAGGCGCTAGGTTATGTAAAAGCAAGCTCCGTACACTGAACGTAGGGGGTTGGTTCGTGTCCAATCAACGACAACGAAGAACAAGAAGAGTTCAACATGTCATCCATGTCATCTTGAACCTTCAACCAACCAATCTGATTGGAGGCTGCAGGGAAGTAATAAAGAAGAAAGAGTAAATTACTTCCTCGCGAAGTAATGATCGACGGCGGTTTCCGCTGGGAATTACAGGCCCACAGAGACATCTATGGAGTAAGTTTTAATATATGTGGGGTGCACTCCACCAAGAAAACTCTCGTCCGCATACCGCCCGTGTTACAACTGATTTCAACAACAGATTTGGATGGAATCACAGCCCTTTTACAACCCAGACTTAGCCTCTAGCGATTACGGTTCCCCATTCCCTTGGGAGAGAGGCATTTCACAATTGAAGAATAGCTGGAAGAAGTTTTAAGCAAATTCTGTCTGCCGATCAAGTGATGGCGAGTGTCTTTTGGAACGGGAAAGAGTTGTTGTTTTTCGAATTTCTACCTACCGCTACGACAATTAATGGGGATCGCTACTGTCTAACTCGCGATTCAAATCAAGAGGAGAGGCATGCTCACAAATGGAATGCCTCTCAATCAAGAAAACGCTCGTCCGTGTTACAACCGAACCCATCAACAGATTTGGATGGAATACTGTCTCACAGCTTCATTACAACCCAGACTTGGCCCCTTCCACCTCTTCCCTTGGGAGTGACACATTTCACAAACGACGACGATTATGTCGGAAAATCACGGGAAGTCTCAGCTTTCCAAAGATATATTTCTCAATACCAATAAACATGTTTTCCATTGTGAAAATTCGTAGGACGAGCTTTATATGATATAATGGAGAAACAAAATTTTGTAAAAAAAAGTGTGGGTCTCGTAATTCTAACCTACAATTATTTTTTTCGTACATTCTACATGGATATTTAATATTAAAACATAACTTAACGTTTCTATGACTGCTTGTTTATAATGGAACAACCCTCTAATTATAGTAGCCCTAGTTAGTGATTACGAGTATTCCGATGTCAATGACCACAGCCCTTTTTATTCACTGGAAATGTATCACGCCATAATCATCGATTTTAACTGTCGTTAACGTAATTTTTTTTTCCTTTCGTATTACCGTTTTTTTAGAACGTTATATAAATTTGTATATGCATGATATATTTGAAAAGATTTTGGAATAAAATTGATATGAGATTCGAAAATAAATAGCAAATTATATAGATATTAAAGGGTTTGGGAATTATAAAACTTACCCTTAACGCTAAAGGACTATTCGAGTAATCTACCGGTTGACATCTAAAGCTATAATCACCCCACCAACCACTCATAAGATACTGAAATGAAAAATATTTATGAATCCACCCTCGTAAGACGAAATTTATCAATTAAAAAAGTGAATATATCCGTTAAAAACGACTTACTTCATAAAACAACCACGTACTAAAAATAGTTTGTACTAAATTGTAAAAAATTAGAACATTTCTAAGATTCAACGGTTTTCTATTTTCCATTATCTTCGGTCCTAAGACTTTGGAAAAATACGCGTAAAATATGCATATTAATAACGTTGGTATAGGACTAGACATCATCCACCATCCCTTCACCCTAGGATCTGTAATTGAAATTAAAAAAAAAATGTTATAAAAACTATTCAAGTATTTTTATATATATAAAAAAATTAAAGTAGACAACACCGCTTCGTCGTTGTGAGTTCGCGTACAAAAATTATTAGTCGGATAACCTGCTAGTCTGGACCGTTCTTGGAACGGCTATTGGGAGCCATAGATATTTTCTGCGCAATCTCCGGCTATGGTAACAGTACTTGCTATCAACCAAGTATCGGGAAAACCCTTCCGGAAACGGTTCAGAAACGATACTTAAGTCGATTGGAACGCAAAACGGTAACCGCCCGGTTGGAACACGTAAGCTCTATTGCGCAGAATCGTCACGGTACCAAGGACGGTTTTTTGATGGGTTAGAACGAACCTCATAAAAAGTTTCGAAATAAAAATATAAGTTTCACTTGAAATTTTATCAACAACGCAACGAATCCGTCTGAAGTTAACCCGATGATTAGTTTCTTTGACCTCTTCCTTTGAGCAGTGAAAACATCAACTTAGTGGAGCGGTTCAAGCCTGTTTCGGATCGTATATATACCTACAGAGTGGTAGACAGATGTGGAAGAAGTGACGGGATATTTTGGAGTTATGACTAAATTTCCGAAATGTCATTGCCATATATGGTATAGTAAACATCAAATTATTATTTTCTTCGACCAATTGGATATCAATAACACGTAGGATTTAGAAGAAAAATTAAAAATATCAAAATTTCTTGTTTCTGTAGTTTCTTCATATATAAATATTGCTACGAGGTTTTTGCTACTAGTTATGAAATGTGGCAACATTGATGTGAATATGTCAAATCTGACATTGTCATCATATAGTTTGACATTTTTAAAGATGAACGTACTGAGAACGTATTGTTATACGAGTGTTATTTGAATTGTTTACGATACTTGAAGTATACATTTTCTCTTCAACTTGCCGTCATCGGACGGAGCACGCGCACGCATCAGACGGATCGGATTTTTCGAATCATCCGTACGGAGTTCCAACAGTGTCTGGAATTCCTGGAATATGCGCGTTCATCATCAGGGAATAATGTGTGATATTCTCCATACTCCTAGCTCTTCTGATTGATTTAATTAACTCAAATTGATGGCCAGCTGATGCTCTTTCTCTTCTTCTTCAGCCAGCAAGCAAGAAACTATTATAATGTCTTCAATATCCATACTGTACATTCCATAAAATCAAAATTTTTATAATTAACGAAGTCAAAAACCAGGATGCCACTCAAATTCACGACTGGCGGGAGACCTCGGAATCGGTAATTTGTGGAGCTGTGTGCGCAGCCGTTGAAATAAATCCGATTCGTCCGTTGCGAAAGCTCCATCTGTTGACGACAAATGCGTGATTACCTAAACTCGTTTCGACTTTTGGTGATTAAGCACCATCTCTAGCCATCGTGTTTCGCTGGTTTTCCGATTTCAATCGTGGTCGCCCTTCGCTACAAGATGGATTTCGTGAAGGTCGTCCAAAATCGACTGTTGCGCCAGAAAACATCGATTCTGTGCACAAACCGATCTCGTAAGATTGAAGCATATTTGGGCTTTAGTTCGACTCGCATACATTAAATATTGCATGAATATTTGGCTGTCAAAAAGATTAGTTCGCGTTGGATTCTGCATAATTTGATGTGTCGATTGGTGCAAAGAAATGCTAACAACAATCGACTGTATCCAAATCCAACTAAAGTTGTTCACGCAAATGGTCAAAATAACTGGACTTGTCGCCGCCGTTCCATTAGAGCAACGTAAAACGGTTAATTATGATAGTACACCAGCATTTGTTTGCTAAAAGTATTCGAAAAAATCAGGGGAACCAATTGTAGAAGACGCATCATTCTCTACCACGTTTTCTCTAAATGTTTTTGAATAGTAAAAGCATCGAATTGATGGGTCATCCGCCGTATTTGGCATCCATTGATTTCTTCATATTCCTGTAGATCAAAAAGAAATTGCGAGATGAAGAAGCGGTTGATCCGTCAAATCACATATTTTGGAGGTACCTCTATCGGAATGGAAAAAATGTTGCTTCAAACACATACAAAATAACAAAGCCATATCAAATTATTATTTGTCTCTTAAACTTGAGTAGCAACTCTCGTACCTTATAATAATTGTGACGCGTTTACGTAGGACAGACATATCAGTATTTAGAAAATAGATTAAAAGATCATCAATACGTTCAATTATAAAAATTGAAGAATTGTTGAAACTGAATCAAATACATGTAAAAAAAATTACGAATAATTTAATTGTTGGCTGCTACATCGAGTCGATTTTGATATAGATCGAAGCATCAATGTCAATAGAAACATATAAAAAGGTATAAGAAGTAAAAAGTTGAAGAAATTTATTTCTTTAAGGTATATTTTCGAAATTTTTAAAAGTTATTGGAATCGATAATATATTTAAGTTTGCAAATTGCGACGGTTTTGGAATTTTATGGAACAAATTAGTTTTTTTACCATAACGGTTAGGAAATGCCGTCAATAATTAAAAAAAAAAATAAATTGCTGTTTTCTACAACTAAATTATAGTCTATTATATATATTTTGCGATATTATCTCTCCTAAACCAGTATTTCATGATATTAGGAAGAAGAATTTGATAACGTAAATGAATTTTCAATAAGTTACGATTTTGAACAATTGGATTTTGTTTTGGTTAATTCAAGGCTTAACTGTTTTAATTATTAATATTGATGTTTGTTAAAAATTTCCATTTGACGTAAATAGTAATTTTTTTTATATTCTTCATATCCCCATTGGTGTAGATATTAAAATATACAGTGTGGTACAAAAAAACTATATAAATTCGTTATCAACAATTGTATGGAAAAAATGTTATTCACCCCCATAGAATTGACAGTCAAGTCAAAAAATTGGTCTAAATACTTATTGTAATTTATAGTTTTTGATAAACCCAAACAAATAGGAAAGGTCCGCGGGGTTTTTGAAACTTGGCGATCCCTGTTTAAATAAAAATAAGTTTTTTTCACATTCAAGATTCAAGTTCTTATTTAGTGCAGTATTCCTTGAAAGATTTTTATTTCGATAACCAGGTATTTCTTAAACAATCTACGTATTAATGAAGATGTAATTTTGATAAGGTGCCTATTTATGTTTGTTGTGGAAACCGAATTCTGCATCATTTCCTATGATTCCTTTCGAATGATTGTCTATTCATTTCTCTTTATATCAAAGTATAAACCCACTACATTAGGATACTTGCATAGAATTTCAATTATTGTAAAATTATACCAGCGAAATATTTCAGTACGTGACGGCACTCCAATCAGGAACTAACACGACTTGTGTATTCATTAACTGATCGTTTTTGCGTTTTTTACTGGGTCATTAATAAATAAAGGGTCAAAAAGGAATGTATTAGATTTTTATTAATAGAAAGGACATCTTCAACATAAACTTTTTGGTATATACTAGCTTTGGTAAGGGAAATAAGATTATGCAAAAGAGTAAAATAATAGATATCAAGACATGCGCCGTATGAAGTAAAAAATCAGCCACTAATTTCATGTCGCAAACTAATTTACAAGACATTCATTTTAGTCGGGTTGTTTCTTCACTAAAGTACAAAAAAATAAATGGAGTTGCTATAAATACACGGGAAAATTTTTTAAACAAATTTAGAACATTCAAATCCCAATAACATCAATTCTTTTAATCGCAGCTGTCCAAATTTGTTATTTTTAATGTTGGGTCATCCTGAGAGTTTAATAGGTCCTTCAATAGATCGCCCATCTCCAAGATTTACACCCTCCAAAATCAAGAAAGTAGGATCCGTACTCCAAACCTACGTATATCAACAATTTTTTTACAAACTTGCAAAAAATCTGATGGCAAATTTTTATTCTCATCTACCATTATCTGTCTAAGATATTCATAGCATCCTAAGATAACCTCACATCTCTCGAATGCTTCTAGTCTTACTCTGACAATATGCTTTGAGGGTATAGGTTTCTTCAAAGCACTCGAGCATCCATGTTCTCAACTCCTACATAAGGACGCGGGTACAGAAAAGTGACCGCGGTCGAAATTAAGATTTTATTAACAAACAAAGCCTCCCTCGTGTCATTTCTAAAGCTGAACCATGTATCTTTTTTTTTTTACGAACTCGTCCATTGACATAGACCATGAAAACGGTTCTGTCCTATTACTAGGGTTCTTCCGATATTACCGATATGGGTATGGTATCGATATTTTTTCTTTCGATATATTATCGATATCAGTAGAGACTTGTGAATTTCGAATAAATCAAATCAGGACCTCATCTAACTACCATCTTTTTTACAGATTATTTTATTTATATACGAATTAGGAATTTTCCAAAAGTACATGGAATCAAAATAAAAGTTTTGATATTGTGCCAAACTCAAGTAGGCGGAGCCCCGGGCTAATAGTAAGAGTTTACAATTTACATGTTTGATCTTTACTAACCGAACCGCTTACCGTACAGTTACCGAGTAGTGATTATATAAAAAAGAGATTAGAATTAATATTAAATGAATGGGAAAATCCATTTGAAAAGGTTGCTAGTGTGGTTTCAGATAGTGGTGCAAACATAGTTGTAGGGGTCAAAAAACTTCTTGGGGAGCATCGCCATAACCACTGTTTCGCCCATACCCTGAACCTTGTTGTACACCTGCTATAGATTTACCGTCAATCAGTTGTGTAATTACCAAAGTGAGAGCCATCGTTAAATTTATAAAAAATAGTGTTAAGATGTCTGATAAGTTAAGAACTCTACAAGTTAGCAATGGTGTTCCGGAACAAAATACATACAAAATCATTTTGGATGTAAAGACTCGATGAAACTCTTGTTTTTATATGATTGAACATATATTACATTATATGGAAGAAGTTACAAGTCCCGAAATGCCAACAGCTCAAGAAACTTGAAATTCTGAGGCAGTTGGAGAAAATACTCAAACCACTTGAGTACGCCACCAAAGAGACGAGTGGGGAGCGATATATAACGGTGTCAAAAATAATTCCAATGGTGTCCTGCCTAAAGCAAAGTACGGAGGCGTTCATGACCAATAATGAACAAATTAATGATGTGAAAACTTCACTCTTGAGTCGTTAAAAACTTTGCTGGATCCGAGTTGAATATACATTTCAACGATGCGAAAGCAAATGCAAAAGCCCAGGCACGAGTTCGTTCAGCATTAAAGAACGATCTTTCTACATCGAGTGAATCTGATGAATATATGATTTGTGGCAGCATCACCAAAAACTGGCCCATGGGCATGGTCAGGGCCCCAAGAGGCAAAGAATTAGTCATGAACTTTCTTCGTACTTGACTACTTCGGTTTCGGAGCTTAAGAGCAACTGGGAGGAAATGAAAACTGTTTTCCCAGGCCTGTACAAGTTGTCAAGGGAATATTTTGTTAATTTGACCACTTCAGTTTCCTGTGAACGGCTTTTTTCAAAGGCTGGTTCAACGTTAACTAAGACCCGAAACAGGTTAAGTCCAAAATACTTGGAAAAATTAATATTTCTGGCTTATCTTGCTAAAAATTAAAGTGTAACTTTTTCCCGTTTGGTAATGTTTGTAAAACTTAATATTAATTTGTAGATTTATTTTTATTTTATATTGATATTATTAATTTTCTTTGGTTCCATTTCTCACCAACAGCAAGTAATATGATACATCGAGCGACTAGGAGCAACCTTCGGTTATGGGAATATTCATTCAATACCGTAAAAACTAAATCCACCCGTTTATTCCGTAAAAAAGCAAACAATGCTTTAATAGTTTAGTTATCTGTATTATCATAACTGAGATTTTTTTTACAATGTTTATTACTTAGTTAAAAAATGTTGGCACTTAAACAATAGAGAAAATTTTAAAAGTGCCTTATGTGGACGTTTTCCCGCCATTAGAAAGTTCGTAGCTATTCTAAAAACCTTGTTTGTAAACAACCATAAAAGTATCGATATATCACGATACATCGATATTTTTGGGTAGCGGCAGAACCCTACCTATTATGTAAATAGAATCTAGAGTTTGGTGGACGCGCCGGGTACAAATTCCTAGAATGCGCTGATTATAAAGCGGCATACTTCGTATAGTTTTTATAGGATGTTTATATCGTGTTTTGACTTTTTTTATAGAATCCGAATGATCGAGAAATCCGTTTTATATAAATATGCGCAGTTTAGTAGCCACATTCAGTACCTAAATAATCCGATGTCGTTAATAATTAGATAAGTGTTTAGTAATAAGTGCATAGTATAGTGAATAGTGAATAATTTAGTGTATCCAGTTAACGTATAAAGAAATTAAGTGATTAAGTAAGATACACTGTGTGGAAAAAAATTCACCTCATCGTTTCTCATCTACAGATAGGTCATCAGAACAAGGAGCTTTTCCGTATTTAGCAGACTTCATTACTGATTCTACTTTAAAATAGATTTTAGTTCTGTTACCAATTAAACATTGATTCATGATTAACACCATAAAAATTTACCTAGGACTCACTATAATGTACTTACAAACAGTAAAAAGAGGCACATATTAGTATCAAAATGGATTGTATCGAGCACCGTTTGGTGATTGAAAAAAAAGGAGTTTATTGTAGTAGATAAACACGCAGGTGGAGCAGCAACAATCGTTACTATCATTTATTGTTTTATGGGGATTTGCGAGTTGCTTCGATGGGGTCAACCATGGTATTACTTTCTATTTTTGGAACCTAGCCTAACTATAGAGAGACCGCTTATTTTCAGGATGTAAGTAGCAAATTTTTTTGTTGTTATGGTCACGATGAAAGCCCACCAGAGACATTAAATTAAAAAATCTGTTATAATTTACTCCATTTGGTTGTAAATTGGTATATTATTTTGTTTATGACTTGAAGATTTGCGTTAATGTCTGAATTTTAAATTTTACCAATACGTAAAAACAAAATGTGAAAGTTCAATGTTTTCAACTGAATATTCAATGGATTTGATTGTGTTTATTGTGTAAGAAATTTAAATATTTTTGCAAATTTATTTATAATTTAAAAGAACACGGATTATTTTCGATTAAACGTAATTAATTTTTTCGTAGATATACCTAAAAGATTGGATATGATTCGATAAATAATATTAGAAACATAAGGTCAATAGTCTATAGAAGTGGAAAAGCAATATAAAATATTTCGGTAATCGATTTCTGCGGAAATTGCGCGTAATTGATCAGTTTTATTGTAGATAAGCGTGCTTAAGTACCTACTTCAATAATAAATAAGCTATTACTCATTCTTATAGAAAAATAGTAGTTTTTCGATATAACGGGAAACGATATGAGGTTCTAAATAAGTTAGATCGATTATTCGTTTCGAATACGACAAATTTTCCAATTCAATCAAGTCAAATTTATCTAGTTTCCAGAGTATCTTCAATTAAATATTAACAGTAGTCTTTATTCTTTATTTTAACATCAAACTAGAGCTCCAGAAGATAAAACCAGACTGAATGCTACCCAACAACTTAGAAATCCAAAATATCGAGAATAAGACTATAAGTAAGTATTTGAACGAATTGACAAACGAGACCAAAATATTAAAGAGGTCAATCACCCAAAAACCTCCAATCAAAAAACCAAGATGGTAGCTGGGCTGGAAACAACCATCAAAAAGCAAATAGATTTGCAGGACATTTAGCACACATTTTCACAGCAGTATCAAGAGTTGAATAGTCAAAAAAAAATGAAGACAGCTTGAAAATAACTACTACAAAGGAAATATCTGCCCGAAGAAACTTCTGGCATTGGGGAAATACTGAAACATTCACCAAAGAAAATTATAATGAAAGTAACGCAACTTCACATCAGTTTGGTTTCAGAGCAAAACACTTCACCATAGATCAAGAACATAGGATAACCGATTTCATAGAAAAATCACCAGAAAAGAAGGAAGTCTGCTCCTCTGTTTTTTTAGACGTTGCTTAGACATTGGACAAAGTTTAGCATGAAGGGCTTAAATATAAATTGAACAAACTCTTGCCCAACCTATATCCAAAACTATATATTAGAACGAGCCTTCAGAATAAAACAAGAAGATGTTTACTCAGACTTAAAGGAAATTAACGCGGGTGTACTACAAGGTAGTATTCTTGAGCCGGTTCTCCACCTGTTATACACTAGTAACATCCACATTAATGGACGACACAGCCATTTTGACCGTAGTTTATTCTCACGAAGAAGCATCAATTAATAAAATTAATTATTGGACCAATAAAATGGAGGATAAGCTTGAGCAGGAAAAAATCAAAAAAACAATTAAAAATAGACGATTAACAGTTATAATATGTTAATTTCAAATTTTTCAAATATGGAGATGTGCCAGCGAAAACAACACCCAAATAAATCAAGAATTTCAAAAAAAAGGAGCATCGTGATGAACCCTGATGAATCCATTTGACGGGACGTCATATAGATTTACAATGTTAGCGCCATCTGTGTTTCAGTCACAAGATTTATTGAGTGATGTTATATCTGGAAATTTTCGAATGCGAGTTTTTTTACTTCTTCTGAAAAAAATTATCATGGTGATTTTAATATTTTTACACTATTAGAAAATAGAACGAACAAGAAACTCACCATCTTTTTATAAAACGCTGATATTTTGACGTTTTAATTCTAAATTATGATGCTTTTTCGATAGTGAGTCAAAATATGATGAAAACATAAATATTTCGAATCAAATAAATTACAATGTGTTTGGAATATAAAAAAGTAAGTTTTCATCAAGTTTTGTGACAAATATTTTGTTTGTAATAAATAAAAAATTCGATTTATTTCAATTTTTCACATAAATTTTGAGGTTATGCGGAAAAAGTGTCAATACAAAAGTTGTAGATCTTTTTATTATCTACAACTTCGCTATTCAACTTTTTTCCATAGGACACAGTTTTGTCCTTTCACTTCTCGACCTCAGATTAAGCGTAAATTATTTTTTTTTTCTGCTTTTTATTGTTTTTAAAGGCTTTTACCCTGGTCTAATCATTCTATTTTGGTCCTCAAAGTGATCTCGATTTCGTCACACTTCTCAAGCAGAGCATTTACTTCTTTCAAATTCCATAATATGATATCTTAAATTAAATAATTAAAAATGTGCTGGTTCATGTTTTATTATAACTAGTTAATGCGCCGGCCTTGAAAATAAATTTATTGCCCATCCAAGTAAAATTTAACAAGCGTAGGTTTTTGATTCAATTTCAACTATAATTTTGAAAAATTATTTTTTTTTCGTACGTATTAAATGGATAATTAGCATCGCCGTTTCTTTATATCAATTTTTAATTGGGTATTTTGGTTTTTGTAATCGAGGATTTTCATTTTTTTTACGAATAACATATTAATCTCAAATAGATAAATAACAGAAACTGAATCGGTATTTTAAGAAATAGCTCATAGTCAAAAAAATAAACTATCGCGAAATCGACATAACTGATGAAAAATTTAACATTCTACCATTTTATTCTTCAAACAAAATATGCACATTAGGGTGTTTTTTTTAACTATTTAAGTACCCAAAAAGTTTGGGCCCTTATTTAAATGGTATAACTTATATAATGACCTATTCCAATATATAATTATTAAAAATGAACTTACCACTTTTATTTTCTAATATATCATGGTATTTATCTATAACACTGGTAACTAGATGTGACATTTTGGTATCTAAAACAAAAATTAAAATATAAACAAATAAATTTCTTTAGTTTCTTCATTCTTAAGACTCTTTTATATGTTTTTGTTGCTAAATTGTCTTGATTTTAGATCTCTTAACATAGGACAAACATCTCAGCTTTTAGTAAATAGATTAAGAGGCCATCAATACGATATAAAAAAATAAAAATGCATCAAGAAACCAGGAAATATAAAAAATATATAGATTATGAAAATCAAAATAAATTAATGGTTCTTAAACATTACAAAGACCTCAACAATTTGAGTAAACCAGCCACCCCAAGCCCCAGGTACCTCGCAAGTTATCGCCGTCGTGATATTGACGGTCAGAAATTTCGAGAACCCCCAGGATGTATATATTTGACCAAATTCATAAGGAGTTTTCATCATCATGAGTGCCAGGTACCTTTTAGACTTTCCCCGTCGTGATATTTGTTTTCAGCGACCTCGAAAATCGCCAAGACGTATAAATTTGCCTAATTTCATAATGAATTTTCACAGGGCTACAGTAGACGACGTAGATGTCAGGCATCCTGGGTGCCAGGTACCTAGTAGACTTTTTCTGTCATGATATTCGTGTTCAGCGACGTCAAGAACCACCAGGATGTATATATTTGACTAAATTCATAACGAATTTCCACGGGGCTTTAGTAGACGACGTGATTTCAGCTATCCTTGGTGCCAGGTACCTCATAGACTTTTTTTGTCGTGATATTCGTGTTCAATGACCTCAAGAAACACCAGGATGTAAACATTTAACCGAATTAATAACGAATTTTCAAGGGGCTTCAAAGACAACGTAAATGTCAGCCATCTTGGGTGCCAGGTACCTCCTGGACTTTTTATGTCATGATATTTGTGTTCAGTCACTTCAAGAACCACCAGGATGTATATATTTGACTAAATTCATAATGAATTTCCACAGGGCTACAGTAGACGACATAGATGTCAGGCATCCTGGGTGCCAGGTACCTAGTAGACTTTTTCTGTCATGATATTCGTGTTCAGCGACCTTAAGAATCACCAGGATGTATATATTTCACAAAATTCAAAATTAATTTCCACGGGGCTTCAGTAGATGACGTAGATGTCAACTACCTGGGTGCCAGGTACCTAGTAGACTTTTTCTGTCATGATATTCGTGTTCAGCGACGTCAAGAACCACCAGGATGTATATATTTGACTAAATTCATAACGAATTTCCACGGGGCTTTAGTAGACGACGTGATTTCTGCTATCCTTGGTGCCAGGTACCTCATAGACTTTTTTTGTCGTGATATTCGTGTTCAATGACCTCAAGAAACACCAGGATGTAAACATTTAACCGAATTAATAACGAATTTTCAAGGGGCTTCAAAGACAACGTAAATGTCAGCCATCTTGGGTGCCAGGTACCTCCTGGACTTTTTATGTCATGATATTTGTGTTCAGTCACTTCAAGAACCACCAGGATGTATATATTTGACTAAATTCATAATGAATTTCCACAGGGCTACAGTAGACGACATAGATGTCAGGCATCCTGGGTGCCAGGTACCTAGTAGACTTTTTCTGTCATGATATTCGTGTTCAGCGACCTTAAGAATCACCAGGATGTATATATTTCACAAAATTCAAAATTAATTTCCACGGGGCTTCAGTAGACGACGTAGATGTCAACTACCTGGGTGCCAGGTACCTAGTAGACTTTTTCTGTCATGATATTCGTGTTCAGCGACGTCAAGAACCACCAGGATGTATATATTTGACTAAATTCATAACGAATTTCCACGGGGCTTTAGTAGACGACGTGATTTCTGCTATCCTTGGTGCCAGGTACCTCATAGACTTTTTTTGTCGTGATATTCGTGTTCAATGACCTCAAGAAACACCAGGATGTAAACATTTAACCGAATTAATAACGAATTTTCAAGGGGCTTCAAAGACAACGTAAATGTCAGCCATCTTGGGTGCCAGGTACCTCCTGGACTTTTTATGTCATGATATTTGTGTTCAGTCACTTCAAGAACCACCAGGATGTATATATTTGACTAAATTCATAATGAATTTCCACAGGGCTACAGTAGACGACATAGATGTCAGGCATCCTGGGTGCCAGGTACCTAGTAGACTTTTTCTGTCATGATATTCGTGTTCAGCGACCTTAAGAATCACCAGGATGTATATATTTCACAAAATTCAAAATTAATTTCCACGGGGCTTCAGTAGACGACGTAGATGTCAACTACCTGGGTGCCAGGTACCTAGTAGACTTTTTCTGTCATGATATTCGTGTTCAGCGACGTCAAGAACCATCAGGATGTATATATTTGACTAAATTCATAACGAATTTCCACGGGGCTTTAGTAGACGACGTGATTTCAGCTATCCTTGGTGCCAGGTACCTCGTAGACTTTTTTTGTCATGATATTCGTGTTCAATGACCTCAAGAAACACCAGGATGTAAACATTTAACCGAATTAATAACGAATTTTCACAGGGGTTCAGTGGGAAAGAAGTTTACCTTCAGTCTCTGAAGACGATAACTTGGTTATCGAAACGCGCGTCAGAGTGTTGATGTATAGATTGTTTTCAATATGACGACTTCCAAATTTGGCCCTTGTACAAATACAATTTTCATTTCTTAAGGCAAGACAAGAAGCAAGAAATTGCATACAGTTTTTTGCAAGATCAAAATATTGCATAGGCGAATGTTGCACGACGCATCATGGTTGCCACTAATCTAAATTCTATAAGTATTCGAAAAGTAAACAATTTCCTGATCTTAAAATGTATTTAATATTTTGTGAGCAGTTTGAAAACGAAAATAACAAATAGTAGTAAATAAGAAAGAAGTCAATGCATCAGTGGAAATAATGTATACGGTTACTATCTTGCTTTTGGAGCCTGAATGGTAGAAAACAACATCCAGGCGATGTCTGGATAGATCAAAGGGGAGCATGAGTTTAACTATAGAATAATACGAGAAAACATACAAAAATTAGTTGAGAATTGATAAAGAAACGTATGAAAAACCACTAAGGAAGATAAAACGTGATATGATAGATAAGAAACTGATTTTTCTCTAGAAATGCAGCGAGAGTTCTTGCATGAACCAATCAACTGAACTTGATCTCTTCATGCTTTTGATCAGGAAATATTGCAGGGAATTTCCTGAAATTCCCCCGAATCTAATGCACTTTGTTGCATCTTGATCCGTCTTACTTCTCAGAAATTCGCAGGTAACGCCCTTTTTTGTTTTTAATTGTTGACACATTTCGCGAAGGCGAACTTGAAATACGAAAACGGCGTTTATTGTTTCAACTAATTAAATAAAACATAATCTATCTAACATAAATACATTGAAAGTTTTGGTATGTTTCACGTATTCTACAAACAGCATTACTGCAATTAAAACTGGGTCAAGGTATACAATTAGAAAAATACCATATTCGTTAAAACAAGTAGACTCTTTACAATATTAAGAAAGTGTTTTCATTTCTATCCCTTGAATCACATTTGTTGATTCATTATTATAAATATTATCGTTTTATAATACTCGATAAGATTATTACAAAATAATACATGGGACAATTAATTTTTGTAAAAACAAATGTCATCGCTATGGCAGCCTTGAGGTTGTGCAATTAACAAAATACAATTGGTATATAGATGATGCGACTCGTGATGTAGCCCCCAATGGAACCAGCATCTGTAGTAGTTATGTCTTGGTGTAATCACGTGACCGATTCAACCGAAGCAGCTTCACAAAAACTTGGAGCCGTCTTCAAGACCAAAAAGCTATATATCCCTCTACAAGGCCTAGATTCGTCCATCTTTAGAATATTGCTCGACCATAGGAGCTCGGCTCCCAAGCAAACCCCGAAGATGCTCGACTAAATACAGAAAACAGCTGGGAGATTTATAGGGGATCCAGAGTTGACCAGAAACTTGGACAGTTTAGAGCATAGAAGAAATTTCGTCGAACGGACATTGTTTTAGCGATACTACAACGACAAATACTCTTCCGAACTGACCAGCATTATACCACCCATGTATTTGCAGACGTGGATCGTGAATATCGTTTCTTTGGAGAAATGCAAGCCGGTGGAATGGAAGGCACTTCTTTCTCGAGCACTACAACCTACAAAAGTTCAAGTTCATACAGCAAGTACCACTCGAAGTACTTGATTGTTTACACTCTTCTGCTTGGTTTTAACATTGAAAAGGAAGGCTTTCCATTTCCTTCTGTTTTTCGCTATTTCTATAGTCTCTATAGTGTAAACGCAGCTATTCGGTACGTCTGGATCTTGGGAATTTAGTATCTACGCAGCGTTTCTTTACAAAAATGTAGCACGTAAAAAATTCTATAATATTTGTCATTTAAATGATGCGCCAAGTGCTCGACTGATTGGAAAATAGATCGAGAACTTTGAAGAGACCGGATCAACATTGGTTAAACCAAAATCCGGACGTCCAAGGTCTTCTAGAAAGGTCGAAAACAAAATTCGTTGGTGCAAAAATTGAAACCTCGTGGTGCTGGTCAGAGGCTTGACTAGATGATTGACTGCTTTTCAACGTTTACCAATATCTACAAACATCAGAAGTCTGACTCTCACTCTTTTGAAAATGAAATGGGGAGCAGTTACAATGTATGTTCTGTGCAAATATTGGCCGATTTCTTTTCAATGGTTCCAGCAGATCGAAGCAACTTCACTTGCGGTTGATTTTCTCACTGAATAACGAACTGTAAACACGCAATATTATAGTAACCTCCTAAAAAACACTCGATATTCCAGACTTTGGAAACGTTGAACGAATTGGATTTGGAAACTCTGGATCATCCTCCTAATAGTCCCGATTTGTCGTCATGCGACTATTATTTAATTAATCCATCGAAAGCAATTCGGTTGTAAAGGAATACGAAAGTTTCCGGAGAGGTGGCAAAAGTATGTAGATTATGACGAAAACTGTCAAACATTTTATGTCTGTAACTTAATAATAAAATTTTTTATAGAAAATTTGAACCACCCTTGTATATTACTATAGGATTTGACACTATATCAGTACATTCAAGAAGAGAAACTTTAGTTATAATGGAGTAAAGCTAGATGATTACGATATAATTTAATTTTGTCGAACCATAATGTAAAACTTAACTTTTTTATTAAAAATTTAACCGCCCTGGTATATCTTGTCTAGATTATTAAGAACACAGTATGCGTGTTGTATACAAAAGCTATAATTAATTATATTTATGTCGTTAGAGCCATATCAATACAAAAATAAAGGTTAGGAATTTGATAAGTTAATGAAACTTCAAGTGTCTAAGGTACATATGGAATCGCTTAACTACGACGTTGGTTCCCGTAGGGAACGGTCAGTTTACAATAAATCTTACCGAATAAAATAGTAAATAGAAGTTATTCATGATTGACTGAATGTTCCCATCAGGAGTGTCGAGATAATTTTCAGATTTTTCAACACACTTTCACGCATAACACTAGTATTATTAGATTTTTTATTTCGTCATACACATTCACTTGTCAGATCATTTAAAAATTTATCGAAATTAACGAAATTTAGTGTGTTAAAATTACATAAACAAATAATTAAATGGATAAATGCCTGACCCAGATAAATAGATGCGTCAGGAGGTAAGTTATTAAACGTGAACAACTGCAATATACAAAATTGTGGTCAAAGCAGACACTGACAATGATTTAAAGAGATTTCACTTTTCCAAAACTGAAGTTTTGTGAAAAATGTCAATGGAGGTGTCATATGAATACTTGGCCGGAAAAACGTTGCATGTAGGAGAGTGAATGATGTCCAAAATACAATTAAAACGGCAACTGGCAAACTAAAGAGTTTTTCCACTAAATAAAACTCACTCAGTCTCAAAAACATACTTAACGGGTTTACAAAATCTACCTATTCATTGATATGTTCAATCACATTTTGGTGAAAGACTTGGGACATTGGAGGAGGGATAAGAAGAAAATTGGAGCGGTTAAGCCGATTTTATTGACAGAAAATAAACAAATACTTACATAAACAATGACACAAACATTTACAATGAACACAAGTTAAAGTTACTGAAGAAAATATAAGTGGTTGCTACCTCAGCTCCAAAATACTACTAAACTGATGGAAGAGTTTTATAAAACGCCCTATGTTCAGGATCTGTGAGATACCGAGCCATATCCATAAGGTCTTTATTCTTCTCTTTTGGGCAGGAGTGCTGAGTAGAGGTTGGGAAGATCCTTGACGTCACATGGATTAAACCGGGTCGGAAACACCTGTACATCCAGAGGTATTGATTTTTTTCTAGATTTTTCTGGAGAAAGCGCTTCAATACCTTTAAAACCACTTTGATCCAATACTAAGAATGGTTTGTTTAGTTTTGCACCAACTATAACGTGTTTCCAATCACCTGAAACAAAGACTTTCACTCTTTTCTTGGCACGTTTGATAAGAATGAAATCTCTGTCACACGGAACAAATAAATGGTCGATCTGATCAAACGAACATGTTTACAACGTTGTCAGTCATATTGTGCATTGCCAAGTTGTATGTAGAGTACTAACGTTGGTAGTACACGTCCTCGTGAGTTAACAAAGGTTTAAAGACTTCCTGTAGGTTTACACATATTGTTATAGCATTTCTGTTTGGTGAATCATCTGAAAGAGTCAGCTTTGCAATGATGTAGACGACTATCAACTTCGATCGACTTCATTTCTTCGTCAGTGCGAGGAGTCCCAAACCTCAAATTAAACTCTCTTTTCAAAATCTTACTAAGCAAAGTAGAGTTTTCTCGATTATCATGGTATTTCTGCTTGAATAAACGGTTGGTTGGCGTTGGCAAACGTTTTACGACACACGGGTTTCCCATTCAAAGAATAATCAAAAGAACCTTGTCGTGTTGATGTGGAATCTGATTTACCAGTACCCCTTTTCCGTGGTTCACGTAAAGCGATGAATTTAAGAAGTAAAAGAGACTGTTCATTGTACGTTAAAACTATGCACTTACACAAGACTAAAAGAAATTATCACAAGCCATTGAACATCCTCGAAGATTTGAAGATGGAACCTTTTCAGGAACGACATCACCCTTTCCGCGATTGGCTTTGTATGATTTTCCACTGTTTTTCATAATTTTACGCTTCTTGTCACTCCATTCGGCGAACTGAATAGCACGTTTACGGTTATTCACTATTTCCAAATCACTAGCCGTTATATTAATGATGAGAAATGAGTAAACAACAAAGTGGACACACTATGAAACCTCACAGCAACAGTACAACGTGGATATCAGCGCTGCCAACATGATACATTTTTCTATCAAACCCAAGCGTGATTCGCCTCCCTTCTAGCGCATTATAGGCTATGTAGCGGTTTGAAAACTAACTACTTCAAGGTGAAATTCGATCCAAAGATCGTTTATCCATCAAAAACTGACTGAATTTTTCTTACGTGGTTCGATTTGTGGTTCCCGTAGCATTGCAATTTATTCTAACAAATAAAACTTCAGCATTACATCATTGTAAACAATACGTTATTTTCAAACACCCCGTATAATTAAAAGATACATTAGATCTTATAAAAGTGAAAGTTATGGTTGTGTAAATGCATATTTTTTTCCTGCAATAACATCAATAGGATTGTGTAGTTTTTAACGAGTTGGTTGAACGCACTACCGAAACCGAAAAAAAAAACAAGTTCCACCTGATTCTGTGTAATAAAACGTAATTCACAACGACCTAAATCTTCTCAATAGGGGAGATGCGATGTACGTAGAGCGGTCTATCATTTCCTAACATATTAAGGTTATAATTAAAAAAAAAAACTTGATTATTGTTCAATATATTCTTCTTTTATTTCCACAAGCTTTCTAGAAAGTCCGACCAAAGCTTTTATGACACTTATGTCAAATATAATGCACCTTTAAAGTTAATTCCATTTTCGCTGTTAAATCTTTTATGTCTTAGCTTGGCTTTCAACTTTGCAAACAAAAAATAATAGGACCGGGTCAGATCAGGGTTATTTGGTGGGTGTCGATCTTTTTAAAGCCACATTCGTGTGCAGCTCGGCTGATTTTACCGCGTCTTTTTTCGAAAATTTTTTGACGCGACTGCCTCAGTAAGCAAACTGATGTTGCAAAATTGAGCCTGTCAAAAATATTTTTTCGCGTTTTGATAAAGGATTCTCTTTCAACTTTCATTTTCTTCTAAAATGTAAAGATTTAGATCAATAGTTCCTTTAACATATTCCTGGTTTCAGGAGACCCCTTGCTGCCATATTTCCAAAACTCGTCAAACAATATGAAGATGAGTTCTGAAGAATGGTGTTTACGTAGATCTCTGTCGAGTCCAACGTTTATATCTGGAACACTTTGGGAATCACTGAACTAGATCAATCTTAAGCTGGGTCACACTATATAGATGGAGAGCTATGCAAAAAATGAGCTTCGTAAATTTGATGCCATTCCGTGTAGCAGAGCTACATATAGCTTGGGAGGAACCGGAGTGTTCAGTTCCCAGCCAGGTGCTGAAGAAAAAGGTGGATCTTGTAGCAGCCGCTGTTTTCGCCGCTTCAACTATGATATTATCAACAGAGATAATAGGATTGAATTTACTATACAGCTGAGCTATATAGCAGATCACCAGTGTCTTATTTTGAACTTGTAGCAGAGCTTTATGGCTGTGCTGCAAGTAGATCTGCTAAATAGCTCTACTACATAGTATAAACCTTGCTTTAGTTAAAATTTTGACGAATGACAGTGTGAACCTTGCTTTAGTTAACATTTTGATGAATGTGTGTAAACATTGTTTTAGTTAACATTTTGACGAATGTGTGTGATCCTTGCTTTAGTTAACATTTTGACGAATGACAGTGTGAACCTTGCTTTACTTAACATTTTGACGAAGGACAGTGTGAACCTTGCTTTAGTTAACATTTTGACGAAGGACAGTGTGAACCTTGCTTTCGTTAACATTTTGACGAATGTGTGTGAACCTTGCTTTAGTTAACATTTTGACGAATGTGTGTGAACCTTGATTTAGTAAACATATTGACGAATGACAGTGTGAACCTTACTTTAGTTGACATTTTGATGCATGTGTGTGAATCTTGCTTTAGTTTCCATTTGGACGAATGTGTGGATTCAAAAAATATGTTATTTATATTTATAAATAGTTACACAATGGGGATTGGTGATTGTTTATTGATAATTTAAAAATGTAGGTCATCGATTTGTTTAAAATAAACCAAAAATGAGATGACTCTTGTCAAGTGAAATTAGTACATTGAATCAACGATTACAGTAACGTATGACGTAAATTGTCACTTTCACTTTCTTCGAAGATATTCATTCGTTCGAAATATTTGTTGTTACATATATAGTTGTATGGAAAATCGTCTGTCAAGGTTATTTGCCCGTCTGATGCATAGTGGAATTTCGTCAAAATAAACAAATCATAATATTTTTTGAAATTACTAAATTATTAATTTAGAAAAAAATCTGTTTGTTAAAAACATTTTTAAATCAAAACATATATTTATATACATATATATACAACAAAACAACAAATATTTATCAACAAAATTTTTATTATTGTTTATATATTATTGAAAATATTTTGTAAACAAATAATGAAAATAAATGAATTTGACCATTAGAAAATTTTATATTTTGACTGAGATTATCTTTCAAAATAAAAAGCAAAATTAATTAAATTGCCAATAACGAATTATAACATTTTATTATCTTAGAATATTGAATATTAAATAAAGTGCTAGTCGTGTGAATAAAATTTTTTTGTCAAAAATGATTTTATTCATCAATGTAATCTCCAATTCCAATGCTTCTCTAACTTCTCGAAGGTTTTGTCGTTTGCTTCAAAATAGGCTTCAGTTTCAGTTTCTTCACTTGAACTGAATATCTTACCAGCGAGCATTTTTCTGAGATCAGCGAATAGCCAGTAGTTACTGGGGGTCAGATCTGGACTATAAGGTGAATGAGGAAACAATTCGAAGTATAGTTCGTTCAATTTAGTCAGAAACAGTAGGTTTTTCTTCGACAGTTTTCCCTTGATTTTTGCCTCTAAACGATACAACAATTCTATGTAGTATTCTGTTGATTTTGATATAATAGTCGATGCCATAACCTTCCCATCTGACTATTATGTCTTTGGATGCTTCGGACGTGGTTCACCGGCTGCAGTTCACTCAGATGATGATCAGGGCTGTATGAGGGATGTAGCATCACTTCCAGCCAAGCTCCAATAGTTTCCCACGAGTTGTCAATGATGTGTGAGGCCTCGCATTATCATGGTGGAACACTAAACCTTTCAGATTTGACAATTCTGGCCGTTTTTCTTTTATTGCTTCATCCAGTTCCATTAAATGTGACAATAAACATCAGAATTGATCATTTGGTCCCCAGGAAGCCACCAAACTGACAGAATGAGCTTTTTTGTTGGTTTTCAGCTTTCGATGTGGTTAGTGCTGGTTCATCGTGTTTTCTTCTCAATCGTTTTCGAACTATGTTACTGTACAGGACCCATTTTTCATCACCGGTGATGATCCTTTACAAGAAAGAGTCTGTTTCATTTCGTTTAAGTTGTATATCGCAAACGTTGATTCTTTCAATTCTTGAGGTACCCAAATATCAAGCTTCTTAACTATCTTAACTAGCCCAAGATATCTAAAGTGTTTTCCAATTGTTGTCTGTGATAAATGTACACTCTTCACAACATCTGGAACATTTATAAGACGATCCTCTTCAATTATGTCTTTGATTTGGTCTAAAGTTAGGTCAATATGACCAGTAACGAAAGTAGGTACTTTCCACCGAAGAATGAAAAAAAATATTCCCACCCCAATCCAATTGCTAATATTAAGTAAAGTTTTTTTCTGAACTATTTTCAATGGAAATTTCATCACAAAGTTTCGATTGTGATGTTCACAAAACTGTGTAATTTGTTCACAGACATATTTATATATTTTTGTGGTGTCATATTTTGACTACATAAGTAGAACTATAACTGAAGCACTGCATATTGATAAATCAACAATTTTAAGACAATACAACCCTGTTAATAAACATAAAATTTATACTTGACAATATTAAGATAATAAATCGAATATTTAATGAAGTTTTATTAAAATAAGAATTCATCCACGTCTCAATAGGGCTGATGGTATTTAGTTAGACTCGATAGTAATTTATCCCTTTCTACTAGTATTTATTTCAATTTCGATTTTATCTGATAGAGATGACACAAAAAACTTGCATTGGATACTATAACTTTCAAGTATAGATCAAAATATTCGAAAAAACGTTATGAGTTATCAGTATATGATGTTTAAATAATATTTTGAATATTTTTTTCTCCTACATAAAAAGGAATATATCAACAATTAGCTTCATAATGTTTTTATGTTAAATGCAACACCCTGAATATTATACGTAATAAACGAGTGTTTAATTGTATAAATAAAGGCAATGAATAACTTATAATCTTAAATTATTGTAAAAAAAATTATTTTTATTTTCAATTAGTGATTAAGTTTAACAATAAAAATCTACGTGTTGAAATATTTTTCTTGTTAACATTATAGGTTTCAAAGAGTATATTTACGTCATTATCTGAAAAATTCAAATGTTAAAATTAGATAAGTACAAAACCTCATATTAACAAGATTCTTTAACAGATTAATCCAATTAATGTACATGTATCATTACTAAGTACATTCCAGCAGAATTATAATTAAACAAGAGAATCATTTTAAGTTTTTATTGTATTTAAAGTTTATTATTGAGTGTTAATTTTGATACTTTTCAAATTTATTCAAGGATTGCATTAATTATTCAACCTAACCTCAAAAATGTTTCGATATTTAACTGTTGGGCAATTCGCAAAAGGTAAGTTGTTCATAAATAAAAATATTCGATGTTTAATCTACCCTAACTCGTATTTTACTAATAACTATTAATTTCCACTGTAAATCTATCGTTGGAAACAAATTTATTTCTTTTTTAGTAATTAAATAAAGCCAGTAATAATATTTCTAATTATTGTTTAGTTACATGGAATTCCCAGTTTTTTATATAGTACACCATCAAAGTTATGTACGTTAATCAGAAATAAAGACCAAAATATATCGATTCAAATCAAATTATCAAGATATTAGATGTCCAGTTGAGTTTTTAAATGAAATAAAAATAGGATCAAACAAAAAAGTTTAACATCAAGCATTTACAATTTTTGAATCATTCCTCGTAACATAACAAATAAGAATTAAACTTTAAAAAATTCATTTCCTATGGTACCATAAATAGACGAAAAATGATTTACAAATAGGTGTGAGCGCTATAAATTGATTATTTATTATTCTCACCTCGTACTTTAGAAATTAATTTAATTTATAATTTAATAATTTATACGCATAACTTTATGGTATATGTAATTCAAATCAACATTTTAGGTGTAAAACAAGGTATACTCTTAAGAAAAAAAGTAATAAAAAATTTAGCCCCTATCGCTCCCAAACTTGACAATAGAAAGTAGAATTTCGTATTTTGCATTCATTGATTGAGTAAAAGTAGGGTTAGGTAACATCGAATTATATTCAGTAGCCAACAAACGATTGTATCTTCATCGATATCAAATTACAAGTTTTAAATATGAAAACTAATTTTGAAAATAAATGAAATAATAACTGTTTATAAACATAATTGTGACAAGAGTTGAATTATAATACAATTGTGGTTATTTTTTCGTTCATCATACCATTCACTAATAATTAAAAACTAGAAAGTTTTTATTATAATAGAATTGGCTTACATAGGTATGTATTATTTTAATAAGGGTAACGTTTAATAAGAGATAGAAATAGTAAAAATTAACAAATTTAAATTCCAAACTTTGAATAAAACAAATGAATTATATCTAATAGGGCATTTGTGAATAGATATTAAGTAACCGTGGATTGTACGACTAGCCAGAACTACTACAAAAATAGTAGCAAATACTGTTATCATAATAAATGAATCATTAAAAAAATTTGGTATATATAACTGTCACATGAGGATATGAATGAAATAACAACTACAAACCTTTTATAAATCGAACCAGTTAGATAGATGGAAAAAAATCCAAATAATCACAGCGAGTTTATGTTTTGCCCACTCACAAAAAATTATCACCACTGAAAATAAATCACCCGGCGGTTCTTAACGAAAACGTTTAGAGTGAGAGCCCACTTGAAATAAATTGACTAAATTAAGCTGTAATCCGACAATACGTATGTGCAATTTTCTAATGTTTATCACTGAATTGAACACATTGTTTTAATTTTAAATTAATATAGGCGTGCCTCACTTTATATATAGGAAATCGGTCAAGACGCCTTTGAATGTGACAGCTCACTCGAATTCAATATCTAGGGTTTCGTTGCGTTCTTTTGAGCGAATCGGGAAGAGCAGTTATATATAAGCTGTCGTATTACGACGATCATTCCCGAACGCTAACTAGTAAAGCTCGACTTGTACTTCAGACTCCGTGGTCAGTGTTCAGTTTCGTTCAGATTTCATCACTTGGGGAAATGGTATTTTTTTTTAAATTATTCCAAAAAAATATCCAAATAACGAATGAAATATTAGAAATAAATAAATATTAAAGAAACTACTGTGAAGTAATTTTTTATTAACTACATAAAAACTTAGAAATCATGTGAATTTTTATTTATATTTTGTTAATACGAGGGGAATAGAAAGAGTGTGAGTAGAGATTTGTACATTGTCCACCTATAATCAGAATTTCATGATAATCATTTGGATTCACCAGAAAAGATAAAAATAATAAAATTAACTCGAAATAATGTTGAATATTTTGTTTCCTAATTACATTTCAATTAAATATAACTTATGAATTTTTTGTCAAGTAACGTGGAATTCTATTTTAAATTTTATTTAATACCTTTAGATAAATTAGATGGAATAAAACGTAAATTAAGTTTTTTTTTATTTATACTAATTGGTTTAGACCGATATGTAAGTTTCATGACAAATAAAAATTAGAAATATGTATTAACAAAGGTGATTCTTAAGGTTAAACGCAGTATATTAGTCAAGCACTTTATGAAGCCTCAAATGTCTGTGCTGGAGGATAATTTATTTTGAAAACAGCTTGATTCTATCATAGTCAGTAGGCTAATGTAACAATGAAGTTTATAAGGAATTTCAAGGTAATAGGTTCGAAGCTATAATCGCTTAATTAAAAAAAGTATATCCTCCCTAAGATTTAGGAAAAAATGTTTCACTTACGACCAATTCAGTCGTTAAAACTTTTTTTCTAGGAGTTTAAATTTGCGATAATTGATAAAGTTTGAAGTTGGGAAAATTTTAAAAATTGTTAAATGTGACGTTCTCTCATCAAAAATTTTTATTCTTCATGGTTTTCTCACTTTACTCCTTTCTTAAATTCGAATGTTTTGATAATGCAGCTGATTAATTTCATTTTTACTTTGCTAGACTATAAATAAGGTTAACAAACCTTTTAATAATCTGTTTTTGATGATCAAATGTCGATAATGCCAATTTTTTTTAATAATCTATAATTATATATTAATATATCGAAGCCCAAAGATATTCCTTATACAGGGTTAAACATTTCATAGAAAATTTATTAAATAAAAATCAAAGAATTCGATCATGAGGGGTTTATTCAAAATATTTTGAGGTTTTTAATGTACAATTGTCTTTCATTATATTAATAGGTTCTAAAGTATATATTAATTGAGAAAAAATTCATGTTAATTCCTTCAATCACAACTTTTCCTAATATACATCTCAAAATAATGTCACAAATCTCAAGTTATGAGAAAATTAATATTTTTTCCAAAATTTTCGACATTATCTAATTAAGTATATTATCTGCACTCGATTGGTTTTTTTTTAAACATTATTTCAACTAGAAAACCCATCAGTCATCATTCTACTTTTATTATACGTACAGGGAGGGTTAAAAAAGTTGTTGCATCACAAAGAATAACCAGTGGGAGTGTTTGATACTTCACACAGCGTATTATTCAAAATTAATAACGTAAGAAAAACCAAACAGTCATCGTTCTACTTTCATTATACGTACAAGGAGGGTTCAAGAAGTTGTTTCATTACAAAGATATTAACAAAATAATCACTTAATCTTATTAAAAACCCATCAGTAATTATTCTACTTTTATTATACTTACAAGGAGGGTAAAAAAAGTTGTTTTATCAAAAAAATATTAATTACTGGGACTTTATGATATTTTTTGTTACAATAAACCCGGGCTATTATTGTATAAAACTGATTTCTATGATTACGTTAACGAAAAAAAAATGTTACGTAAAATATGTGTAAAAAAACAAATTAAACGAAATTATAAACGATAAACTCATAATTTAATAGAGGCATAAATATTATAGGGTGAAGCAAAAACATATGAAAAAAATATATTTTATTTAAACAAATTTTCAAAATGAGAAAAATAAAACGATTTATACAAAATAATACTGTTCATCTCGCCGCTGGGACTCCCGAAACCCGAGACATATTTTCGAAATTTTTCCCTTGAAACTAAATCAGCTGGAGATAAGTCTGGGCTACGAGGGGACTATGGATTATCTCCTAATCGCGAAACTAACTAGTGAATAACGAGTGAACTCTCGTTACGCCATCTTACTGCATCCATTTTCTAATGTTGTAACCTTCCAAATGATGTAATTTCAATAACCCCACATCCTGCACTAGACTTGTTACAAAAGTGAAAAAATTTATGGTCCACCCAGTATTAGGTCTTTTATTATTATCATTAATGATCAAATCAAACTATACTTTACAAAACTACTTTGTATTTCGTCAGATATATTCATAAAGAAATAATTATCTTTATTCCAGTATAACAAGGTAAACATGAAATTAATCAGCTGCTTTAAGTTTTATTCAGTTAAATATTTGTATCAACAACTTGATTATAATGTATAATGAATGAATGAAGAGGGGCTTTTCGGAAACTATAATCAGGTTAACTTAAAATTTATTGTATAACAGAATAAAGTACTACAAATAGAGAAAACTAGAAATTCCCTCGTATACAGCACGATTCGAAACAGATTATAACATGTTTCGATTAGGGATTTACTCCTATCACCTTTCATCTTCTATTTATTATAATATCTGTATAAAAATCATTATCAATTGTGCTATATTACGAAAACTAATTGCTTTTGGTTCTAAATTAAACTTTCACTATCAATAGTTGTTAAATAATACTTTCACGAATAGATCACTAGTTGTAACGGTAGTAAATCAAAACAATAAATCATCGTTCCAATGGGATTAACACTTGTTCATCATAAGCAAAATTCAAGTTACTAATTTTCGAATTCACGCCGAATTATGAGTCACGTATAACTAACGGTGGCCATTGTTAAGTGCGTGGAAAATTTTTAAAACAAGTTACCATAATGTCTTATCCAAAATTATCCAAACTCATAATGTTCCCCATCTTACTAGCATAAATTTGTATAAGCCAACGACTTCTGACTAGCATTATGTAATATTCCACAGGATTTGAGTTTGTTATAAGTTATTAGACATTCCACGTGTGTAAAATTAAAAAAAATACGCCACGAAAAAATTAAAATTCCATTTTTGAACAATGACCATTGTAATAATAATGTTTGTTTTTTTAAATTCGATAATCATGGCCTGCTATTTGAAAATCTAGTAACAATCACGCCCGTATCACATGCTGCGACACTTTGAATTTAATGTCAATTTTTTCTCTGATACTAATTGTTACTTGTTACACTAGATCTCGATTTCTTTCTGATTTTACATTCTTCTGGATCAAAAAATATTTTGGAACAACAAAAGCAATGAAAAGTCATTAAAAACAGCCACAGGAATATATAATCGTGCATAGTCGTGCGAGATCGTTTTGATATTAGTAGGATACCCTCCAGAGTTGTAATTGAAGATTTATTTGAAAAAAAGAGGTATTGTTTGAGCTCGCATTAAGGTAATGAAAACGGAATAAAAACGAATTAATAAATAAATAGTATCTTTCCTATAATGCCCCCATACTTAGCCATAAACATAGATAAACTACAATAGCGTAGAGAAATTCTTCTAGAATTTCCACAGAGTTTTACAATTAGTGATCTTTTCTATCTCATTTGTCTCAAATCTGTAATTCAATTTACATAGTATAAAATTTCGAGCTTATTCTTAATTCTTTCATCATCGTAGATACTTTTTACTTAACGAACTGTTTTCAGAGCGTAGAAACAATAAATTTGTCTACTTCTTTCATTTTTCAGACATTCATTAAACCATTCCTAGTTGGTTGCTTTTCAATTTAATCATATGTGAAGAATCTATTATCTTTATTTTAAAACAACTTCTCATTATCTGAAATATAATGAAATTTTATTTGTCCCGTCATCTATGTACTATAATGTTAACTGATTATTTTTATTAGAAGAAATCTATCCTCTCAAATATTTCATAAAAAAAGAGTAGAAATCTGTAACTCATTTAGAAATATTCCTGCCATCTATATATCAAAAGAAAAACTAATGCGCTATAAATGTGATCACTCTACCATCTATACACAAATGGTAATACCTATTTAATTACGACAAGGAAAGAGTCTATTTTTACAAATTCCTATTTTATCAATCCATGAGGTTGTCCATAAAGAAGAAGAACTGTGTATATCAGAGATATCGAACTCAATTTTGCAGAGGGCCATATATTAAATTTTGAATTCGTAGGTGTGGCAGATTAAAAATAAAAAAAAATGAATTGAATTATTATAACTTGCTTGCTGCTAAGAGATGGCGATACTGTCTTTCGTTCTCGCTTGTCTAGGTACGCCCTTGAAATTACTTATAAACCTTCTTAGAATTGAGAGTACATGTATTGTAAACAGCGGTAGAAGAATCGAATGAAGTCTAAAAGCTCTAAAAAACATGATTCTTCTTTCTGTGATACATTGCGATAGCGGGCCCTATGACATGACTGGTGTATATGAATAGTGTTCGTCGAAATGTAGTGGCGCTACATTAGTATCAGGTTAAATTTAATAATAATGATTTTAGTTTATATGTACTACGGTATACTTCGATTCATCTACAATCTCTACATTCATGCCATATCGTTTGTCTATACCAGCGCCATTGTAGAAGCTTTTTGAACTGTCATTTGTCGTATTCAGCTGGACAATGTGATACTTCTCCTTCTCTCAACCCTTCATATTCACTTTTTAATGACTTATGAAGCAAACTGGAGATTTTTCGAGACTTTTAGAACGCCAAAAGGAAATCTTTAAATAATAATATACGATTGATATGAAACTGAATATAATTATATATATGAATAATTATCAAATTCTTTATTTAGTCCACGCCACTGGTCGATTACTAGATGGCGCGTGCTTACCACTCGCATTGCGATCAACTTTTTTATACTAAAATGTCTGCACTATATTTCTAATGATAATTAATCGGTAATTATTAGATAGGGAATTAATAAATTAAACAGATTACATGTTTATAAAATAAAGTTTACTAAAAAAAGTAATTCTACAAATAATTTTTGTCAAACGTAAGTTGATTTGAGACGTTTAACAAAAAATATATAAATATACAAATAAAAATTACAAATATTTACAAATCACCTTATATAATTTATTTTACACGATGTAGCACGTGCGGTATCAGTATTATATACCGATGTATATTTTCAAAGCTACTTTTGATAAATTTTATTTTTTTTTAGACTCGTATTTCATAAAACAGTTGGTATTAATCCATCACAATGAACCATATATAAAAAATCTAAAATTAATTAAATATATAAACAAACAGAGGCAAGTTTGTAATCGTTATAAATATTAATACAATAAATGCCTCGTACACAAACACCCTGAACACCTTGTGATGATAATAACGATGATAACCATTTTTGTAACAACTAAAATGATATTACATTTTGTCGTTCTTTTGTAAGAACGCTCTATTTCTTAAATCGCCATCTTTATTCGTCGTATAACCGTTCGTCATGGGTTTCATACCGTTTATTGCATTGGTATGATCGTAGAGAGCTTCTTGGGTGGTAAAACATATACCCACGTTCGATTTACTAGTTTTCGTATCGTCGTTTTGTGTTTCACCGTTTATTTCTTTCGCCAACGCCTGAAATAAATACTATTATTTTTTATATCACATGCAGGTAAATAAGAACAAAAAATTAACAATTATGTCTCATGTAAATGTAAATATCGATATACAAAAAAATAGATTTGGCAACACTGCTTCTCAATTGTCATTTTTTAAGAAAAAGTGACGTAGATATTCCGAAGGATAAGAATTGAATTATTTGGTTCAAATTTTATTATAATCATAATTTTTCCTAAATTTTGTTCATTTTTTATATTATTTGCTATAGAATAATGTTTAATTATGGTAAAGCAGATATTACCGTCGGCCATATGCAACAACCATCCTAGATACCAAACTTGTTTGTTACTCCTTCCTTTACGTTTAATACCTTGGTTACGTACGAGCGGCAAATCTCAAATATTCCGCCATTTTGCATCATGGCTGTTTTGTGTGTCAATGAAAATGTAAAACGTGTTTTTGTTGTGTAGTGATTTTTTTGACATATTTGTTGTTTTGCAGTGATTTTCTTAAATAATAATTTTTTTGTGATAGTTGTGCTGTTTATTCAAGTACGTATTTTATATTACTATTAGTCTTACCAGTTGAAAGTGGTTTGAAGTATACTACGAGGTTATTTTATGCTATACCATTTCATTTAAAAGTTTTTTCTGTTTCATTTTTAAATGCATGTGAACGAAAAAAATAATTTGCAAATGCAATAAAATTAAGAGAGGTGATTTCATTAGAAAAAATTAAAACAAATATAACAGGTGGCGTAAATAGAATAATTTCATCCGATATAGTTGCTTTCGGGGGCAATACAATGTTATAGAGGTCAGACAATTTTTCGATACCATCTTTATAGTACGATTTGTCTTTAGCCTCATAATAGGTTTCAGTAATAATGTCTTAATAAGCGCAACTTTCTGTCCAATGAGGTCTGAAACAGAATAACATCGTTGAGGGCCGAATCTGAAGAATATAGTGGATGCGGAAGCGATTTGAAGCCAAACTCTATCATCGTTTACATTAATTTGTGACATGGTTGCATGAAATAGCACTTTCTTCTTCAAATGAGGCAATTTTTTTTTATTTTGTCTTTCATACGCTCCAATAATGCTACGTAACACTCGATGTTTATACTTTTTGATTTTTAAATATATTCGATTAATATTATACAAGATGCATACCAAAATACTGATGTAATAACCTTGCCAGAAGTAGTAGTAGAAGAACGACAAATTTCTACAGGTGTCCTTTGAAGGTTAGGGCTAATTTGAAATCATTTAGATTCAATACTACGTACTTCCTGCTTTTCAACTCAAAAGAATTCCACTACATGGCAGTTCCACTACATTTTCGAAAGAAGTGGGGTATAGAAATGAGGAATCTGAAAAATCTCCTAGCTCCACTAAGTAAAACATCAATCTTGAGAACTAACAATGGCAAAATCAAAAATGATTATCATAATAGTGATCTAGAAGGAATAAACTTAAGCTAAGAAGAAGGAAAAGAATCCATTGGAAATGAAGTCGAACTAATTGAAGATATAATGAAAAAAATAAATTATATAGGAGCTATTTAGAAGAAAATATAAATAAAATTAATGAGCTTGAGATAACATTAATAAAAATTGTTTTTTACTTCATTTATATCTATATCCTCTAATATGAAAGCTACATATCAAAATGAATATACTTCAATTATCATAAATAATTAGTAAAATAATGACAGTAAGTTGAAATTTACCGTCAGTTAGTTACTTTAAGTCATATTTTATGACATGATACAGAAGCATTGTTAAAAACGTTGCTAGTTTAATGAAAATATTCTAAAATTGTATTTATTATCTCTAATGTACCACATATAACACAGTGTAGTTCATTACCTCGGCTTTGGCCTTCTTTTTGTTGTAAGTTTCTTTATAAAAGTTGGAGAACAAGAAATAAAACATAACGGCATGCATTCCAATCCACCAGACGAACGCTTTTGGATAATTGCAATCAATAAATAATAATTGGAAGGCGTGAAGCATCACCAAAACAAATTGAACCTGAAAAAAAAAATAAAGTTCTCTACAATTAGTTTTAAGCTATCTACCGTTAGATAGCGCGATAAGCAAGAAAAATTTACTAAGTAAGGTTAACGCTAGATGTAGCGAATTACTACTTTAGTTAATTTTATTTTCAATTAATATCGAATTTATTAGCAACAAAAACATTTCATACGTAAATACGTAAATAATTCCAAGAAGACGTGAATTGCAGAAATAAAATACCACGTTGTAAAATTGAAAAAAATTCTGTTTTTGAATTTAAAAACAATAGCAACCATTGTTTTTATTTCCGCATAGTTTCTATTAATCAAAAGTCACAATGAAATTTTTAAAAATTAGAGGACGAAAGTATAGTATCATCACTTGTTATATACAGGGCGTCCCTTTAATAAAAACTGTAAATTAGATAAATAGAAAGTCTAAAAAAAGATTAGATTCAAATAAATAATTAATACCATTTGAATAGCCGTTAAATATTTCTTCCACCATAAGAATTTTTGGTATTTGGGTCCGAGGGCGGCGAGAAGATAATAACTATACATTATAATGTGGACGAAAGTATTCAAAAACCCGAAGAAAGTAGAATGACCGCCTGGAGTGAATTTTACACCGAACCATACTGACATTGGCATGATTCCGTGATGAATTACATGAAGAGTCGAAACGTGGTCGTATTTCTTACGTAGGACGAAGAAAAACTGAAAACAAAATTCCCATATTAGATATAGAAATCTGAATTTTAGTAATTTTTTTTTATAACTTACCGTATCAAAAAACTCTGTGAATTTCGATATGTAGTACCACCAACAACCTCTGGCTGTCTAAAAATAAAAATATTGTCATCATTATAATAGTTTATTGATTTTTTCATCAAATTCATGCATAATAATAGTTAATAGTTGCGCAATTGAATCTTATCAAATATATATATATATATATATATATATATATATATATATATATATATATATATATATGTATATACGTCTACCGCTACTCATCTGCCATCTTCGCAACCATTCATACATCTTCACCCCATTGTAACTTTCCCTGGAATTATCAGCCTAGTTAACAAGTAAACAGCAGCAATGAACTATAAAGTTTAGTTAACTACAGTCTCAGTAGAAAAACAACATATTAAATTACGACGTTTTCAAGATCTCGCAAACATTATTAGGCCCTGACCTTCAATCTTTCAATGTCAAAATACAAGCTGTCAAGAGTGGGAATCAACAATTTTTTGTGGTTCGGCTCTGGATTTTTCACTTATTATGAATAATCAAGAATAATATCAACAAATTTTTTTATAAGAATAATGTATGATACAAAAAAACTCGTTACCATCTTAGCAGTACCTAAAATCTTAACATATATCATTATCTTTAATTTCACCTTGAATTACTTTTTTATACATGTAAAAAAACATTATTTTGAACAAAAATTGTCGATACTAATGTAATTTTGGTTACATTAGAATAAAAAATATTTCTGTAACGCAATTAACGATTGTATTTATTAACGAGTGTATGGTTACTCATTGTCAGATATACATCATCCCATAAATTATCATTTATTCGAAGAAAATTTTATATAGGTAATAACAGATTGAATCTATACAAATAACAATCCAAGTCTAGAACTTCTATTAACGTATTGCTCAATCAAATAAGTGAAATTCTCTTCTTATTTGGTAACGGTAGACTCGTACTCTGTAGCATAAACAGCGACGATTGATTTATCTATGGTGTAAGTATTCAGTAAAACC
This sequence comes from Diorhabda carinulata, assembly GCF_026250575.1. Lineage (NCBI taxonomy): Eukaryota > Metazoa > Arthropoda > Insecta > Coleoptera > Chrysomelidae > Diorhabda > Diorhabda carinulata. The sequence continues at coordinate 4,069,643 of NC_079469.1, forward strand.
CTAAACTAGACTCTTACATATAATAAAGCAAATAAATTCTTAAGGATGTGTTGCAAAAAGTAAAATGTTTGAAAACTTGTTTTGGATGTGTACCGATAAGTCATACACTGAAAACAGCGTTTCTGGATGTGTACCAACAAGGCAATCAGTCAAAACCACGTTCCTGGATGTGTATCGGCAAGTCAAATTTCTCAAAATATGCTTGGGATGTCTACAAACAAGTTAAGTATTAAAAAACACGTGTTGGGTATGTCCTGACAAGTAAAATGCTCAAAACTTTATTCTGGATGTGTACCAATAAGTCAAATTCTTAATAGATGAGCTTTGGATGTATGCCAAAAAGTAAAATGTTTCAAAACTTGTTCTGGATGTGTACCAAAAAACCAAATACTCAAAACCCCACGTTTCTGAAAGTACATCGACAAGTCAAATTTATCAAAGTATGCTTGAGATGTCAAAGTTTTATTTTGGATCTGTCAAAATTCTTAACAAATGAGTGTCAAAATATAAAATTCTTGAAAACTTGCTCTTCATGAGTAGTAAAAAGCCAAATACGTTTCTGGATGTATACAAATAAGTCAATTTCTTAATAAATAAGCTTTGGATGTGTACAAGTAAAAAAAAACACGTTTCTGGATGTGTACCAACAAGTTAAACTTCTCTAAATATGTTTGGGATATCTACACACAAGTCAAATATAAAAAATTCGTTCTGAGTTTGTGAAATGTTTAAAATTATATTCTAGATGTGTACTAACAAGAGAAATACTATAAAACCTATTTGAAAATTCGAATTATTATTAATTTTTTGGTTGAATATGAAATGTTTGTGTCGTAGTATAATTCCAGTCATTTAAATCGACATTTCCATTATACAGCATGTCCCAAAATAATTTAATATTGATATTTTCGTTGTCAAACTTGTTTTGGACGTGTACCAACAAGACAAATGCTTAAAAACTCGTTCTGAATATACTCGAATACATAGTCGAGTACTAAAAAACAAGTTTGAATGTGTACCGGGTATGTAAGACCGTGTTTTAAACACAGTTACTCAGTACCTAATATTTCTTTATGTTTTCGCTTAATTGACGGTAATAATTAACAGTTTTTTAGAAAGATTAGTCTATGATTAACGATGCGAAATAGCTTGTGCAACAATAAAAAAGTGCTAAGAAACCTATAAATTAAAATATCGTTAAGAATTGTTTCGCAATTTGATTTATATTTAATTAATTTGGTTCCAACCGCTTTGAAAAGAGAATAAAAACAAAATACCTGGACTTTTGTGTGGTAATGATGGACAAAATTATATTGAAAATGTAGTATACAGTTCAAACTGAAAGATAACGTCTTATTTTCAATAAATAACATTGAAAAAAAACTTCTTTGTATATTATTGAACAAATAATGTCAGGGAAAAGTTCAGGGCATATATTTTTAGGGGAATGACCTTCTCAACTTCATTATTTCACGAGTTTTTTTAGTTCTACACTCAACATTAATGGGGTTTAGTCTTCGTTTATGATTTGAAGTATGGAAGATATTTAATCAAAAATATTGTTTCAGTATTGGTTCCTTTTTTTTAAGGGTCTTATAGACAATAGGCGCGAAATCAGACTAGTGACCGGACACTACCATCTAAGATGTTACCTTCACACCATGAGCAACACGCCCATGGTGGCGCACGGAGGACGACGAAAGTGTAGACCACGTGATCTGTGAGTGCCCTCAACTCACACGGGCGCGGCTTAAACACCCGGGCAAACCCTACAACTTGCCAAACGACATCAAAGGGTTTAAGCCAAAGTGTCTGAGCGGCTTTAGTAACGTCAAGTAGGGTACGACGGGCTTATCTGAAGGCTCAACGGCTTCAACCGCCGCCTACACCTATGAACTATGAAAGGTCGTAGACCTAGTGATTGACATTGCAAATTCCAAATTACTTTTTTCCAAAACAAAGGAAAATGTTTAGAAACGAGCTAGTTTACATAAAATCAACTACATTGTTTGTCTTCCCTATTCCATGAGGAATACAAAGTGTAGCGTGTACTAATTTAAAGGTAGGCGGAGGTGCATTAACACCCAATAAAGATATAATGAAAGGCATAGATACTATTAATTAAACAATCAAACAACCATACAAACGGTGTTAGTTGTGGGAGTAATGGGAAATGTGCTAATTATTTGAATTTTCTAAATCTCTCGAATTTTCGAATCCTGTTATTGCTTGTTAGATTTAGCATTTTTTTTTTCGAAAGAACGAATGTGTTTGTGTGAAATTTGACTAAGACTAAGAGTATTAAATGGTCAATGACCCTTTTCAAGGTTAGAAAAATTACAGATCTTGCTATTTTTTTGTCGTGAAACTAAAACCGCTGATATATAATTATTAAAGGAAGTTATTAGTGTTTATTGTACAGGAGGCAATAGAAAATTATAGTAATCGAAATATCCAAAAAATTATATATAGTAGTTCAATAAAATCAGGATTCAAATTGCCAAAATATTCGATTTATAGTTTATACGAGCAGTATATATTTTACTTTTTTAAACAAATCTGGATCGGAATTGACGTCATGAGATGCAGAGAGGTGGTTGCTTCGAATGTCAAGTGTCAATAGACTTGTGTGTCGTATATTCTCTAATCCCATGTTGAAATATCATCCATCTGTCATAAGGATCAACCATCTTGTGTTTAATGTCCTCGATGATCGAATCTGTCATCCATCATATATGTCAAACATCTTTATGGTGGATCATCGTAAGTTGTAAGGGTGCATCAAATAATTTGAATTGAGATTGGAATCTCAGATTGTTATTAATTATATGCATTAGTAAATTTTCAACAAAAGATTTTTAAATGATTTGTACATTCTTAAAACTTACCCGTAATGCTGAAGGTGATAGAGAATAGTCCACAGGTTGACACCTGAAGCTGTAAGTGGTCATCCAACCAGTTACACAACTCTATAAGACAATAAGATAAATAATTAATCACAGTAAAAAAAATCTATTTCGTTGAAAAGTTGTTGAGTTCCTCTTTAACTAGAGCTGGACTGAACATGAACAGCCCTGCGTACCATCCGAGAGGAGGTGTCAAAACTAATAAGAATTCTCCCGAAGATGCGTGGATCAAACAGCTGCAAAAGAGCCATTCACAACATGATTTTGTATAGATTAACAGAGTGGAAACAGGCTGTCGTCGTCGAAAAAACCAAAAAATACTGAGGTGGTCCCAAAGAAACGCACAAACTTAAAACTCAAAATTTAGAGCAGCCTCGGGAAGCTACAAAACAGAGTCTTAGAAAGAACTCTAAGAACGTGGTAAGACAGATGGGACAACGAGACAATCAAAACACAGTGCATAATAGGGTTGCCAACACTAAATCAATAAATAAGATTTCACAAACAACAATTAATAAATTAACTTAAAAAAACTGAATGAATTGCACTATTTTCTTCGTTCTTCATCGGTTACTATTTTTTTTTTTGGCATATATCAAGCCCTTATCTTGTTGAGAATTAGACAAAAAATCAGTGCAACTCATCTCTAAATTTAGAGATATGAGAAGTTCGATTCTCATCAAATACGAGGATGTATTGATATCTAGTTAGCCTAGACCTGCATAAACAAAATATTGCGTTACCGTAGCAACGAACAATAACTTAGTAGAAGTGTCAGTGTAACGTTTGACGACAAAAAAGTGAACCAGAGTTACGAAATCGAGCCATCACCAAGTACCTGTATTTAAAAGGGTTAAGAGGTAAGTAGATTTACGAAGATGTGCTTAATACCCTTGGTGATCAATGTACTTCTTATGCGACCGTGAAAAATTGGACTACAAGCTTCAAAAGAGGTACATTTTCCATTGAAGATGATGACCGATCGGGAAGGCCAGTTTCTGTGTCAGTCCCCGAAATATCGACCGTCGAATTAGGCGTCGAATTTCATATGAACGCGTTCATCATATAGTTCTCGACAATTTGGACATGAGAAAAATTGCCACAAAATTGCTGCCCAAATGTTCGAATGTTGACCAAAAACGTGCAAGAGTAGAAGCATCTCGGTCGATTTGTGTTCGATTTGAAAACGAACGAGACTTGGGTACATTTCTACTATCCAGAAACAAAGCAACAATCGATGGAACGGCGACACTCTGGTTCTCCAAGACCTAAGAAGTTTCGTGCCCAAATATCTGCTGGAAAAGTTCTTGCTTCAGTTTTTTGGGATTACCATGGAGTAATCATGATTGATTTTTTGGATAAGGGTAGAACAATAACTGAAGATTACTATTCGACATTACTGACCACTCTACGGGAAAGAATTGAAGAGAAAAGACGCGGAAAGCTATCCAAAGGTGTTTTGTTTTTACAGGACAACACCCTTGCACTCAAATCTCATGTTGTCATGTCAAAAAATTCGTGATTTAGAGTTTAAATTACTAGAATACCCCCCTAATTCACCAGATTTGGCTCCGTCCGACTATCATCTCTTTCCTCAATTAAAAAAAAGTTTAGAATGTCGTAAATTTTCTTCCAACAAGGAGTTAATAAAAGCTGTGGAGGTCTGGTTTGCAGAGTAGGAAGAAAATTTTTTTTAAAAGGTCTAGAGACGTTGCAAGATCGCTGTAATAAATGTATCCAATTAAGAGGAGAATATGTTGATTATTTAAATATTTTGACATTAAAATTTTATTTGGTTCTATAGTGCAGTGGTTTCTGGATTTCGTCCATTTGAACTGGGAGTTCAGAAAAACTAATTTTACAATATAATGATTATCGAATAGATTTTTTTCTCAATGCCAGTGCAGTGGTAGCTTCTAAAAGGCGTTTCAAAGAAAAATCCTCCGTCATGGATAGACAAGATATTTTTTTCAAAGGATTATCGTCGCTGACGTCAAAATTCTTATCTAAATAGTGGCCAATGTTGTCTTAAAATCTCTGGAAATCGGAAAGTGCACAGTTTTTAAGTTGCAAGGAATTCAGTACCGCTGGTTTCAGTTTTCTGAAGTCTATATGGTTTTTTTATGGTGGCGCATATATTAGGAAGAAAATAATCTTATAGAGACAATGGGTGAGAGCAAATTGGGAGTTAGTGCAAATGATGATAAAGAATACCACAACCAATAATAAGGAAAAAGACGAACTAGATCGAGCTGGTAAAAATCGCTTGCAGTTCATCATTAATTGAAGGGGGAAAGAGAACAACCACCTGTACTCGGCAAGCCGTCGATTAGGCAGAGAAACGTCTACAATTCCTTACCCGATATTCTTCTCAAAAAACTCTTGAACTGCAAACACCTAACCTTCATTACAAGTCGTCTAAATGACCGCTACTATCGAATCAAACAACTCCACTGCCAAAGAAACTCTTCTCACATCCTGGCTCTCCACAAAGCCCAAGAAAAAACTACCTTATACGCCCATTCGGCTACTAGCAACAGTATACGAAGACCTCCTCAAGAAATACCGTAAATCTTTTCATCGATGTGTTGCAGGTTTTCTTCGGTACAACATCCAGGATAGGGAATAATGCAGCCGCAGTTATACCCACCCGCAAAACAAATAATATATCCTTGAACCTAGACGAACCAGGTTTTTAGGCTAGAGCTTTTTTTCTTCTTCTTCGAACCTATCACCACAACACCAGCCCTGCAGAGGAGAAAATCCTATATTAGGGCCAATTCCAATAAACCTTCCTCGAATATACCTCTCCAGATAAGAGAGCCGGATGCCAATGAAGATAGGACTAAACAGCATAGCACAGCATCTTCACGGGCGGTTTTTGTCTATTGCTATCCCTTATTATGTTTAAAAAAATAACCCAATAATCCTCTAGATGAAATGGCGGATGAAAATTCCAAGAAATAGGAAATTAATGAGATTCATCAATTATTAGGGAAGCCAAATGAATGTTGATTGGTTGGTGTTAAGAAATTTAAGAAATATCATTAGTTACGTTGAAAAAGTTAATATACTTACTTCGTAAAACAGCCACGTACTAAATATAACCTGAAATAAATTATAAACAATCAAAACTTTCTTCAGCTCGTACGGTTTCCTATTTTCCATCAATTTTGGTCCTAATATTTTTACTATATAAACGTATCCTAAGCAGATTCCCAACGTGTAAAAAGGTGAACTCATTAACAACCAATCGTTAACTCTGGGATCTAAAAGAAAAAAATTGTTGTTCGAATATTTGTTAATTGAATTATTACAGTATCTACTAATTGTTTAGGTACCTAATAATGGCGTGTAGGTGTACGAGAACCACGAAACTAGAGGAGCTAGATCTGGCAACACATGTTGCAAGTGCGAGATTTTTCATGAAACTTCATCTGCGCATGCTTTAGATCAAGAAATATTGCGCGTTGTATTGTTTTTCTCGCATGTTTTTTTCTGTTTTATATCTACGTCAAAAACGTCAAAAACTGAACGTCAAAAACTGAAGCTGACTCAGCAATGTTGCCACTTGTCTCGTACATTTGGGACTTTTAGCAATATTTTTATAAAAATGATTTATAAAAATAAATTTGTTTTATGTATACAGAGTGTCCCACGACGAGTTAAAACTATACGTATGCGGCAAAATACTTATAGTAACTGTTACTCTGTTATTACAAATGGAACACTCTGTATATTAATCAATCTACGTAAAATTTTAGTATATTTTTTTCTGAAAACTTTTTTCGAAAAATGCATACTTTTTGAGTTATTAAATTTTTTGTAAAAAATTTGACCGTTGCAGACCCTTATAAACTATTTTTTTACGAGAATACCCTTGAAGGTATGAAATGGTTTATGTTTTGTTGCTTTTAGCAAGGTCAGACGTATTTGAATCTATGTTGAAAGATTTCTCATTTTATACAGGGTGCGTATAAAAAGTGTTCAAAGTTTAACTTCATAAATATCAAATTGCTTTATTTTTTTAAATAGATCTACCCGATATTTTAATGCATTTAGGTAGTAAAGTATACATGAATTCGCCTTATTTTTTACCCCTGAATGCATTAAAATAGAAAAAACCGGTTGGTTCTATTTAAAAAAATAAAGCAATTTCATATTTATGAAGTTAAACTTTGAACACTTCTTATACACACCCTGTATAAAATGAAAAATTTTTCAATATAGATTCAAATATGTCTGATCTTGCTAAAAGCAACCGAACAGAAACCATTTTCATATCTTTAAGGGTATCCTCGTAAAAAAATAATTTATAAGGGTTCGCAACAGTCAAATTTTTTACAAAAAAAATTGAAAACTCAAAAATTATGCATTTTTCTAAAAAAGTTCCTAGACAAAAGTATAATAAAATTTTATGTAAATTTCAAAAATGTATTAATATACAGGAACGTAGAAATTTTCATGATTTTACTACAAGTATTTTGCCATATACAGATAGTTCTACTCGTGGGACACCCTGTATAATTTGTGGAGATCCCATTTTGGGATTTAATAATGATCTTTCAATAAAGATTATTTATCTTAATCAAATAAAATCTTCATGTAAAAGGATGGTAATTAAGTTTTCAGTATTTTGAGACCAGATCGCTTCGTGGTATACGAGGACTATATGAAAAGTTTCCGAATCCAACTTAAAAATTGCAGATTTATTTGAATAAACCTGGGATATGTTTTTTAATTTGAAAATTATAGAACGTATATTTTTTTGAGTGAGTAAAAACATAGGTAAAGACTTTTTTTATAAAATAATTATTTGGGAGGAATAAAGAAAGGTGGCGACGCTTTGGCTCTTCTTAAATAAAATATACTTACCGCTTTTATTGTCCATCAAGTCATGATAACTGTTAATTATATTGCTAATTGTTTGTGCCATTATTATAACTGAAACAATAAAAAAAGCGTTAACAAAATGTGTAAATGACATTTTTTATGGATATTGTCTATTAAAAAAATTCAATTTACGCCACCGCCATTTTTAATATCAGAAATTTGAAAACATCTACTTTTTGAGAAATATTTCCTCTGTATTTCTATATAATACCAATGATAGAAAAACATTTAACACACACATTAATAAAAGTCCCATCATACTATTTCAAAGAATCCCAGCCGAAAACTCTCACTTTCTATAGGTGATTTTCGCTAAAAAAATCGACAATTTTCCACTAAACTGATAGTAGAGGATCAAGTTGATAACCTTTTATGAGGATCTGTCACCCCCAATTAGCATTATTGTAAATAAACATGAAAAGGGTAGTTGCTGATCATAACATATTGTTAGACCATGAGAGCAAGGAACATTACAAGATTTTACAAAGAAAAAAAAGTTTTTTTGCCAGTGACTTGGATGGCAGGGATTTCGATTGATTAGATTTGTTTGTTCATGAGGTACATTACCTCGATAGAGACAGTGTGGCCTCAGGAGAGTGGCCGCCGTGTTTAACTCAAAATACGACATAAAATAAATCATTTTCCTACTTTTTCAACTAAAAATACTAGCCCTTAGAAAGTTTTTGATCAAGTATTATAAGCGTTATTATGAAAAGAACACAAATAAACCGCGTTTGGGTTAAAAATGGCTACCCTACGAGTGGTATCTTGGTTTGTAAATGACTTTCGAAACGAGGTTTTTCTTATTTAAAAAAACTTCAGAGGGTAAACCCCATTACACTCGACTAATTCGAGAGGTGCCTGACGTGTGATGATACCTGTGGATATAGGTCTTGAAATTCTATAGGCTGTAGTGCTCGGGAAAGACGTGCCTTGGTAGCTAATTCCACTTGCATTGTTTTTTGGGGGTTTGCCTGACGAGTAGGTCTCGGAAGAACATTTACAGTGGTAGTATCATTAAAACAGGTCTAAGTTCTAAGCCGTCCAAATTTCTGGTCAACTTTGGATCGCCTACAAGTCTAAATGCTCCCTCCTGTATTGAGTCGAGCATCTTCAGAGTATGCTTGGGAGTCGAGCTTCAAATGTGCGAGCAATATTCTAAATATGGACGAATCTGGGCCTTGTAGAAGATAAGAAGCTGTAACGGGGTAAAAGCTTTTTGATTTTGAAGAAAGCTTCATGTTTTTGTGAAGCTGCGGTGCTAAATCGGTCACGTGACTATTCCAGGACATAATGCTTCCGATCTGAACACCCGACAAGGTATTAGTATTAAGTAAATAAGATTGTGTTGCAACGTCGTGGATCATTTCATACATTATGCATTAGATCGTCATTTCTCGAATAAATTTAAAAATATTGAACAAATGTCCTTCTTATAGTGAAATTTTTGTATTTTTCTACATTTATAACATCGTTAATTCAAACCTACTTATAGTATTATTTATAAGGAAATAAGTATAAACTTACTTACATTGAGATCAGTTCTAGGAAGTTAGTTGAATTTTTTTAAAATATTTTTACATGTTATAATATTCATTATAATTTTTAATGGGTTTGTTTGTGTTCCTTATTTTTTATTATTTCTTTCTGTAAACAAATATCTCGTTTTAATCTTTGTATCCAAAAGGAATTTTTTCCTAATTTGTTTTCTCTGATTCTTTTTTTTTGTTTTGTTGAAATTATTATTGACCTTACGTCAATGTAAATACGAAAACAGTTTCATTCAACAACACACCCAAAGATAATAGTCGGAAATTTTCATTTACTCAATAACACTAATTTGAATTTATAAAAATTTTGTTTATTGGCATCGTTAAATCAATAAAATCGCTTCATTAACCATTAACGATTGACGTATGGACCTATTTGTGGACCACATTCCTCGGGTTGATTCGTTTCTACATCTCCCCAGCTCCAATGGTTCAGCTTTGATCTGAATGCCTATGAAACTATCTAAATCGATTTTCTCGACCTGTAACCACTGTTTTCGTTTGTTAAGATTTTCTCTTTCCAATTATTGTGATATCTAAGAGCTTCTTAGTTGGTGTGAAGGACAAGTTCATTGATATCGTCCTCATATTCTTCATCCGATTCCTAGTAAATTTCTGATTGCGAACTACCTGCATTCGTGGTTTCAAATACGAAACGACCCATTATAACCCAAATCTGCATAAAACACCTTCTAGTATCAAATTTAGCATCGCTTAATCCGGGGTCCCAGTAGAACCCCAACGAATGCTCAAAACACACTAAAACACGATAAGTTTTTTTAATTTAAAGCACATAGTTAGAGGCGCAGTTGCCGATTGTATTCTGTTTCAAAAATATTAAGAAAAATATTGTATTGCGTCCTTCAAGACCCCCCTTCTAGAGTGTATATTTTTCCGACTTGTTTGAGAAAAACTATTTAATAACGTTGCTACTATAATAAAACTATCCAAGTTATTTTGAATATTATATTTTCCTAAAAGCCTCATAGTATTATAAATAATTTGTTTATTGTCCTATTTATTACTGTACTGTCTAGAAATGACACAAATACCACGCAATATTCACTGTATTATATGCAAAACTATAACATAACTTGAAACCTCGCCACCTCTATTTTCCTGTAAAACTAATCTGATTCTATCGTAGTGTAGAAAACTGTAATTCTTTTTGGTCTATTTCCGACTCTTAGATTTATAAACAATGTACTTTTGGCGTATTTTAGCACTTAATACTAATTATAAAGCGTCGTTTTAATGGATTTTTTAATTTCATAACAGTTTCCTATCCAAAAAATGGCCCTAACGGCCGTTTTTTGTATAAGGTATTGAAAATTTGAGGTTATAGTTATAACGTGCAGCTTCCTTTACATTTGGTATCAATGACTAAAAAAAGAAGAATATTTCGAACCGTTTGTTTCGTAATTTCTTATGTTTTCTGTATTGGATGGAAATATAAACAAAGAAAATCATGGAATAAATGTATTATTAATTAGGAAACAAGTACTCAAATAAAAAATCACTTTCTAATCTTGTCAGGATGTCGAAATCAAATCAAATGGTATTCAGTTTCGCGGTAAATATTTACTTACTAAGATTTAAATTGCCAAGTTTACGTGTTTTGCATGAAATTTTGTTTGATAGACAATTTTATTAAAGTTCAATACCACGTAGTTGGTGTATAGTAATACCGTAAATAAATTTCCGAAATATAAGTTGTATTCAACTATGATTAATTTCTATTATTTTCAATACGTATACAAGTAAATGAATTGTCGAAAAATGCAAAAAACCATTAAAATCCTAACCCTCAGTAACGCTGGTTATAAAAATTGATAAAAAATGTAGGGGGAATTGACTCTGTTCGGCTCCGAATTTAGTGATCGGAATTACTCTTAGTAGTACAGGCAAATTAGGCGATTTTGAAGCTAAAACCTTAAATTAAATTCGGCGGTTTTGATTTCCTAGATTCTCGGAGGTTTTGGGATACTGAATAAGTGTAACAACTCCGATTTTCGAAATTTGTTCCTAACCTCAAAAATTTTCACCTTAAAATTAGTTTGTACACTAAAAAATATTTTGAATCGCGAATAACTCGAAAACTATGGGGAATTCGAAAAAAACTGCCGTATCAAAAAATGTAGAATACAAAATTCTCTACAAAAAAGTATTCCAAGTATTTGTTCCTAACCTCAAAATTTTCACCTTAAAATTGGTTTATACACTAAAAAGTATTTTGAATCGCGAATAACTCGAAAACTATGGGAAATTCGAAAAAAACTGCCGTATCAAAAAATGTAGAGTACAAAATTCTCTACAAAAAAGTATTCCAAGTATTTGTTCCTAACCTCAAAATTTTCACCTTAAAATTGGTTTATACACTAAAAAGTATTTTGAATCGCGAATAACTCGAAAACTATGGGGAGTTCGAAAAAAACTGCCGTATCAAAAAATGTAGAATACAAAATTCTCTACAAAAAAGTATTCCAAGTATTTGTTCCTAACCTCAAAATTTTCACCTTAAAATTGGTTTATACACTAAAAAGTATTTTGAATCGCGAATAACTCGAAAACTATGGGAAATTCGAAAAAAACTGCCGTATCAAAAAATGTAGAGTACAAAATTCTCTACAAAAAAGTATTCCAAGTATTTGTTCCTAACCTCAAAAATTTTCACCTTAAAATTAGTTTGTACACTAAAAAATATTTTGAATCGCGAATAACTCGAAAACTATGGGGAATTCGAAAAAAACTGCCGTATCAAAAAATGTAGAATACAAAATTCTCTACAAAAAAGTATTCCAAGTATTTGTTCCTAACCTCAAAATTTTCACCTTAAAATTGGTTTATACACTAAAAAGTATTTTGAATCGCGAATAACTCGAAAACTATGGGGAGTTCGAAAAAAACTGCCGTATCAAAAAATGTAGAATACAAAATTCTCTACAAAAAAGTATTCCAAGTATTTGTTCCTAACCTCAAAATTTTCACGTTAAAATTGGTTTATACACTAAAATATATTTTGAATCGCGAATAACTCGAAAACTATGGGGAATTCGAAAAAAACTGCCGTATCAAAAAATGTAGAATACAAAATTCTCTACAAAAAAGTATTCCAAGTATTTGTTCCTAACCTCAAAATTTTCACCTTAAAATTGGTTTATACACTAAAAAGTATTTTGAATCGCGAATAACTCGAAAACTATGGGGAGTTCGAAAAAAACTGCCGTATCAAAAAATGTAGAATACAAAATTCTCTACAAAAAAGTATTCCAAGTATTTGTTCCTAACCTCAAAATTTTCACGTTAAAATTAGTTTGTATACTAAAAAATATTTTGAATCGCGAATAACTTGAAAACTACGAGGAATTCGAAAAAAAGTACTAGCTCAAAAATGTACAGCGTAAAATTTTCTAAAGATTGGTCTCCAAGCAGATTTTTCTAACCCCAAAATTTTCACCGTAAAATGGGTTCAAGTACTCTAAAACATTTTGAGTTGCGGATAACTCGAAAATTATAAGGAATCAAAAAAAAATTTGTAACAGAATATGTAGAGTACAAAATTCTCTACCAAAAAGTATCCCCATTTTTTGTTCCTAACCTCAAAATTTTTACCTTAAAATTGGTTAATACCCTCAAAAATATTTTGAATTGCAAATAAGTTGAAAACTACGAGGAATTCGAAAAAAAATGCTGGAACAAAAAATGTACAGCACAAAATTTTCTACATCTCCGATCTTCGGCTTTGAAGGAGGTTTACTCACAAATAGTTGCTCCAACGAAAAAATTACTGAAAACTTTTCTTGTAGAAAATTTTGTGCTCTACATTTTTTGTTAAGACAATTTTTTCCAAATTTCTTTTAGTTTTTGAGTTATTCGCGTTTCAAAATTTTTTTGATTAACAAGTTCCAAAATTTCGAAAACCCGTGCTCATAATTTTGTCAAGAGCTATCAGCCGTCCTCAGTAACCGAAAACCTTTGAGAATCTAGGAAATCAGAAGCGCCCAATTGGTATCGGTAATGCCAGAAGTAGATAATTCTAGGGAAAAACTGGGAGATTTTCAACATTAATTTATTTGCATAGGCCCGAAAATTAGGAGATCTAAAATAAAAAAAGTTAGGTTATGTGAAACTTAATGAAACGAATATTTTGTTAACATTTATTTGAAAAATGAGGAATAGAACATAGAGTTATTGTACGAGGCGATGTATTATCGAAGGCAACCAGGAAAACGAACTGCGAAACAGAAAAAAAAGAACAGCGGCGCTTGCGAGGTGTTGACACGTCAACATTTTTATAATAAGCATCGTGACGCTGTACGCAGCCGACGGCGTTTATATCAAACCATAGCCTAAAATTGGGGTGTAAAACAGAAATGGACCAATTCGAATCCTGGCAACATTCTGAAACATGCTGCATGCTTTTCAAAGCTCAAAACCACATACCGAATGCGAGCGATCTTCACATTTTTGTACTCAACTCCATCTAGCTCCCGGTCTATAAACTCTTATTTTATTTGTTTCTAGATACGTATAGAGGTGGAATCGTTAAAAATTAACAGTTTAACAGTTTATCACAGACAAAAGACGATGCTTACTAAGTATAAAGATAAATGGAGAAATGTTTCCATAGAAGGTGTATCTAATTTAACATTTGAATTTTGGTAATTTGATAAACAAATGAAGTCTCGATTATTTATTTATTTTTGGAAAGTATATGTAAATAATTTTTTTCTCTCTCAAGACTTGATGTATTTATAATTATTATTTTTGATATTTGCAGAGGAAATTGAATAATTTACGTATAATATATTCTGAAAATTAGGATCTACGTAAATCGAGGAGAATTTTGGAGGTCATAATCTGAATATTTTAAAGTGATTAAACAGGTATTAGAAATATCTCTATAATCAAGATGAAATATTGCTAAAAGCAATGTCACATCATGTTTTACGTAAATCAAGTAAATAGACAGAAAAATGGAAATAAATAAATCAGTAACATACACCAAGATTACCAAGATAGTGTATATATTAGTCCAGTCAAATTGGCTTAAGAAATACGATTTTCGAGGGAACTTGTGTGAAAATTGAAGGTCATAGCTATTGGTGGTAACGTTTAAAGGGTGAAAAAATGGTTCAACTATAACTTAAGTAAGGGTAATAAAACCCAATATTTAATCCGAAACTTAGTACAGTCATTTTAAATATTATAAACGGATTTATCTAAGGTAATTTTATATTATCGCGGTCCCCTCATTTTTTGGCTATAGAAAATCGAAAAATCATCCGATTTCGATGAATTTTTTTTAAATCCTCGTTTTTACGAAAAAATATTCGTGAAAATGCACTCATTCACGTATAACTGTTAATAACTTTTTTCCAAATAATCAAATGAAGTTATTATATTTTTTTTTTCATAATCTACACAAAAAACAACAAATTAAAAACATTTATGCAAAAATGTTAATTTATCATGTTTTTACAATTAAAAATATTAACAATATCTTTATTTGATTTATGATCACATTTAAATAAGAAAATCATATAAAATCTTCAAGTTAGATATTTCTATTATTTTGTAACATAAATTCGCCCTAAAAACGGAGATTTTCAAGAAAAATTCATCGAAATCGGATGATTTTTCGATTTTCTACAGCAAAAAAACGAGGGGACCGCGATAGTATAAAATTACCTTATCTAAATATTTCCTAAAATTTTCATGAATGCACCTGAGCTAATACAAGTTTTCGGGGCTAATTTCCGGATAATTCCGGCGACGAATGATAATGTAGTTTGGTATATACAATGGGGTTGGGGTGGAGACTCCAAATATGGAATATAAAGCTGCAGAAGACCATTATAATGTACCCTGGGGCTATCAAACCCGTATATGAAATATTTTTTTTGTCAACTCGTTTCTCCGATAAACTTCTTGATATTCGTTCAAGAAAATCCGTTTTGTGTCTAATTAAAAGGAGTTTAATATTGTTATTAGTGATTTTGACGTTAGTTATTTCTCTTTCTGTTTGTTTATTTATGATGGTCTTTTAGCTCGGCTTGCTACATTGTCGCCCATAAATACGGGATTACAAACAAAAACACAGAATTTTTAGGTTAACGGCAGTAACCTCAATTTTTATTAATATTGTATGAACGTCAAACGGCGAAACGAAAAGTCAAATTTATGAATCGGCTTTAATTATTTGGTGACAACCAATTTCTTTTCACATTTAATGTTCTATTGCATTGTTGCCAAATTTTTCAACATTCTTAATAGTGTCAATTTCATTGTCAGCGTTAACTCTATGCTTGACCTTTGTTTTTAATTAGTTTTTATGTCGCAAAGTAAACTGTGTGATTCAGTTTACAAATAGTATTCGACGTTGCAATCAAAGTCACATCTAATGCATACAGCGGCGTATCAGTTGAATTTAAAAAAGGGGTACCTATCAGTAAACGTATTTAACGATATAAAATTATTTTTTTTTCAATTTCCATACAGATAAAATGTTGCGAAAACTCAAAAACTGAATATTTCAATTTATGTTGGGTTTAAATTTTTTTTCAAACGTTTATGTAACTTAATAAGGGTTTTTTATATAACTGCATGATAATTTTTCATCATTAGTCACGGATTTTGGTGTTTTTTGACGTAATCTTTCATAACCGGTTAACATATTCAAGAAATTAACAATTGTTTAAAATTTGTTTTTTTTTTATTAAACGTACAATGGTTGCCTCATAAGTTTTCAACAAGAGACAAACACATTCACATGAGTGGGTTCGCCCTTTGTAATCCACTGTCTTGACCGTTTTTTCGCTTCTGGAGTAGTGGTGGATCCAGATCTCATTTACTGTCATCTCATGATTCATTTTGATCAAACCGCATCAATAATGCCCGTGGAATGTTTATTTGAATGTGCCATAGTGAGCTAACGCTTCACCCGACGCCGACGTGACAAATACGAATCAAAAACAAAATGGAGATAGTTTACGTTGACTTGGGAATTAAACCATCAGTAGATCTTATGTCAACAAAAACGATATAAAGTTTGAAATAAAAGAAATTACAATGGAAATATGAGCGTGATTTCCAATGTGCTTCAGGTGGACCACCACGGGAGACTCGACGGGGGTCTACGTTGGGCATGACAAAAAATATGTTGGCTTGACTTGTCCTATCAATATAGACGCGTTGGACGCCGTCCCGTTCACAACGCTTGTTAAGACGTGTAAATTAATACGACTTGTGGTGTATGTGCTTGCAATCTTGCATGAACGTTACTTATTGGTTCTGGTTTCATAATGAAAAGTGAATCGATCTTGATTTAAAAGAAAACCTGATAAATATTAAATCAGACGTATTTGACAGATTTGTTCAAAAAATTTGATGACATCAACTTACAATTACAAGGGGGGCAGCCTCAATTTGATAAAACCAAAGAGTGTAATTGCAGATTATCTTGGTAAATTGGAATTTATGAAGGAGAATATTGTACAGCACGAATTTTCAGTTTTCAAACTTGTCGCAGGTGGAATGCCTCGAAGAAGATATTCAGACATACGTTCAACATTTGATTGGACTGCATGATGATTTCAAGATAGTCTGTCGATGGAAATACCACCATGGGTCACAAATACATTTGTTGAACGGTGTGGAGAATGTCGGTTACTCGAGCTTAGCACTAATAAGTAGCTGAAAGTGATAATTGAAAGAGGCTATTAAAATTTTTGGCAGCATCGAGTTTCCCACATACTAGGATGCTGGCATCCGAGATGTTGGCATCTGGGAGGTTAGCGGGGCATTAAATCAAATGGGAGCGATTAGACTACAGATGCCAGCATCGGATGCTAAAACAGCCACCCAGAGGCTGGATTTTGTGCATCCCGGCTGGGATGCTGAAATGCGAGCAGCCGGTCGCTTTTTTCAACCCCGAATGCACAAAATCGGTTGTGGGGCAATGGTTCAAATGCGGCGCATTATACTAGGCTGCTAGCATCCGAGCAGGCGCTCTATTTGACATATGCGAGCGCACGCAGTTTGATCAGAGTTATGACTAGTTTCTCTTCGGGTGGAATTGGTCTGAGGAATCTTGTGTCTTGTTTAGAGATGTCGCTTTGGATGTAGCCCAGAAGCTCTTTGAAAGAAGGAAGTGACATTCTAAAGTAATTAAAAAATCATGTTTCACTATTGCACAGTTCATCAAACAATTGTAAAATACAGGCATACGGACAGCTAAAAAGGGGTCCACACTAAACTTCCTTCTTGCACGACGCCTTCTTTTCTTAATTAGTAACAACAGCAACAACGTATCTCATTCGTTGGGGCCATATTGACGACTAGCAAAAAATGAAAATAAAATAGCAGTCCGGGAGGCTAGCATCCCAGCACAAATTCGACTCAAAGTGAGATGCTGGCATACTAGTATAATGGTAGCTTCAGAAATATGTTTTTGGTTACAAAATTATTAACAAAAAAATGGCAGATTGAATATCACAGAACGAGGAGATTTGCGATAATTCCTTACAACACTCAAGCCAAATTAATAATTTGCTGTCAATCCCCCTCATTTATAGTTATTTGTAGTCCAACAAAGTAGTATTTCAGCCGTGGCGTACACTGAGGTTTTCCGCCTTTTTCTGGTGACACCACTTCATAAAGAGTTCGTACTGTTTTTCGTACCTTGCACGAGATTTATCCGGCAACAAATTAAAAACGGCCGCGTTGCTCTTCATCGCTGATGTTTTCTTTTCCATCATCATTCATTTTTATTCATTAATTTAGACAAAACTTCGGATAAAACAAATAATTTCATAAAATTTAAGGTTATGCAAAATCATCGAAGTGAAACTGTCAACTGTCAACATCGAAGTGGCTAGAGTCACTCCAGAATCATTCCAGAACGTTCCGAAAGTGTTTTGCAGTTCAGAACTATCACTTTCACTACATGGAACACTCAAAATGCAACTTTCGGTATGTAAATGAATACGACTGAAAACGAACAACTTTCAGATGGCGTCGTATAAAAAATAATATTTTTTTTGTAATTACCATTGTAGAAGTTACATTACGTTATGTGTTTACTTTTGATTACTTTACAACTGTTATAACAATAATAAAAAATAGTGTAATAATTTATATATTTGTATAAATATCTACAACACAAGAAAATATAGTATAATTCAATTTAACACTCCGAATGGGAAGTTTTCTAAATAAAATTTGTGAATGTTGATTGGTTCTTGTCCTGTGAGTCACTGTATATTTCAAAAAAGGCCAACTTTGCTTTTCTGATATCCAATCACAGCACAATAAATTGAAATCTAATCAAAAATTTGTTTAGTCGTATCGAGCAACCAATTTTAACCTTTTTTTTCTTCGAAAACTGTTAATTAGTCGTTGAAACGCAACGCAATTTTCCATAGATAAATCTAATTTTTTTTTTCGAGATTTGGAAATTGGGATCCACCGGATACAGTAACATTTCGATGGTGTATGAATCAAAAAAGCTTGGGAACCAAAGGTCTAATTATTATATGACTCCTGTCACAATGGGTTCGGCTAATCACAAAAAACTATAACTAAGTGAAAAAGAAACGAAACTGGAAATTTGAAAACTTTGTAAAGATATAATTCCCTACAAATGTAACTAGAAAACGTCAAACGTCAAAGTCAAATAATTCTATTATTCATACGTCAATTTAAGACAATACCAGATGATATTGAAAAAGAAAATACACTAAAAAGATTCAAGATTGCACTAAAAAAGTTATATGAGGAACCAAGAAAAGATATACATGAATTAATTGATAGCTCTTGATCCAAAAGTAACTTAAAAGTACATTAATTGTGATGCCGTATTGCTGATTCATTATTTATATTTAGGTTTTGTAAATCCCCGCGTTTTAGGGGGGAAACACGTGTTGTACGGGGGACATGGAATCGCGGTTATATTGAATAATTTTCTGTCATTGAAGATGTTGAAGATGTCTCTCAGTTGAGTTGTTTTTAAAATAGAATTCGCAATGCGTTTTACTACTTAAGCCATAAATATAACGAAAAGCTCTTCTTTGTAATTTGAAGATAGATTTTCGAAGGGGTGCAAACTACCAGAAAGGCCAACCATGGCGAAGATGCGGCTCGAACAACGATTACTAAGTTGTTAAAGCAGTACGAGAATCCGAGCTGTTTAGACACAGATTTAATGGCAAAACAAGCAGATGATACTTTTTCCCCAAAATCTTTACATATACAGACCATTGAAGGTCACGTCAATATGTAGACCAAGAAATTTGATCGAATTTTAAACAGAGCCTCAGACCTAATAATAAGATCTTTGCTTATAGTAGAATGTTATAGTTCATAGTTGTGGGCTGTTAGGAAGCTGGTGAGCACATAAGCCTTCAGATAGACCCGTCGCGCTTCACTCCAATCAGGCGCTGCGGCTTGAACCCTTATATGTTATTAACCAAGTTGTGAGATTTGTCCAGATGTTTAAACCGCGCTCGAGTGATTCCACGGCACTCGTAGATAACGTGGTCTGCGGTTCGTCCTCCTCCACACACCAACGACACTTCGGATCGTCCGTGATGCCTGTGGTGTGGAGATGGCATCTTGGATAGCAGTTGCGGGTCACTAGTCACGCCTGTTTAATTGAAGTGAGACACACAGGGTCCATCTATATGTGCTTGTCTCTTTCCAGGTGTCTCTATCTTTCTCTACCGAGCTCACCTTGCGAGTGGACAGGTCAGAGACGCGACGGCATCGCTTTTGGCCACACCAAGGATGGGTTTTGGACCCATCGGTTATTTCCCAAGTGAACGGGCTCCCAAACGAGCTGGATCTTCCAGCAATCGCTTACCAGACTCTCTCGCACTCCAACGCTATCCATTTTTATAGCTTGTATGGCAGCTCTACTGTTAGAGCACATTGAGATTACTGTGCTCCTGTGGAGTCGATTGAGTATCGCAATGGTATAATGTAAAAGTTGTATATCTGGACCACACCCAGTTACACTCGTGTGAATAAAGTGAATTTACCATCAATTTGTAAGTCTGTGACATCGTTAATGTGATCAAAAAAAGAATTGGACCTGAAACTGAACCCTGAGGTACGCTGGTAAAATACTGGAAACTTTATCATTAGTTCGTACAAGTGTTTTCTACATTCAAGGTAAGATACAAACGATTTTAAACGAATACCTCGGATGCCGTTATACTCTAATTTGTTAACCATAATTTCATGATGAATACAATCGAAGGCATTAGCGAAGTCACAAAAAACCGAAGCCTTACCAAATTTATTATTAAATGTGGTATATTTTCCATTAAGTACAGGAAGCTTAGGTTTGTTCTTGGCACCTGCACTGGAACTGGACCAGTGCAGGTCAGTTCATGAGTGTATAGAATTAGTTATATCGGATACAAAGAACGATATGGTGCAATGGAGCATTTGTTGATTGTTGTCTTGCACTACACTGGCTGAAGTGACTCTAGACCTAATGCAAACAGTACAGTGAACTGGATTCACTAGTTCTATTGCACTGCTACTAAGAACAGCGACACTAGCGCTAGTTCTGTTACAAATAACGCTCTAGTGTACACATCCTGAAGTAGTTCTGCCGGTGCAGCTACCAAGAACAAACCTCATTAGTGCATTTATTGAGTAAGTAACCAAATTGTTCAGCTTTCAAGAATATATGTTTAAAAAGAAAAGAGAATGGACAGTTTTTCATTAGTCATTCAATTATCTTCGATAAAATTGGTAACAATGCAATATAACAATTATAACTGTTTTTAGACAGCTAGGGAAAAGCCTTTTATCAAATGATCCGTTCATTTGAAAGCATAAAACGTTAATAATCACTTCTGAAAAATTTAAAAATAACTAATTCAGTTAAAAATCCATCGATGTCGCAGGAAGATTTGTTTTAAATGCTGAGTATGGTTAGCTCTAGAGGAAGACATTGCGCATCACGACTTGGAGATATTTTAGAGCTAATATTCTCATTATCGTTCACGAAATAGTTGTTAAGTGCGTCTAGGTCAAGGTCAATAGAAAATGGTGATGACACACCAAGTTTCTTTCGAGAAATTTTTAGCTCTAGAGATGCGATCATTGTAATAGTTTTGATACAATAATTTATAGTTATACGGAAATATACTGAGAAATAATCACAGTTTTTTTTTTAAATTTATGATTTTTCTATGGACTAATTACATAATTTTTAGAGGAAACAGTCGTCATGTGTATAATGATTATTTTCAAAATTTTTTACATCTCGTACGAGTTATTTAAAATTTTTATTTTTCTCTTTAAAGTTTGAAGTGTAATAAACATTTCTATGTAGTTGAAGTGATAAAGTACTCACTCTGTTTATTAAAAAAAACTACACTCAAACTGATCACCTTAATTATTAGAATAAATATACGGAGCCCCCCTCTATTTTTTTAATTAATAATTCAAAAATTCCTTATTAATATATCTGTTTTTTCGTATTCTATTAATTATTTCTGAGTACGTCAGCAAAATATTAATTTAGTGATCATCATAATCCAGTTGCGATAATAAAATAAGTGAAACTTTTATTTTTTTTTCCTAATTAAACTTATTGTTTCGGAATATTTATATAGAATAAATGTGATTTTGGAAAATACGTTTAAACATCAATAAAGTTTCATAGAATCATTTATTTTGAAAAACATTCACTACGAAAACGTTGGGATAGAAAACCTTAATAGTCCAGTGATCACAGCTCCCGACTCACGAAATTTAGCTATGTCGCTGATTTTGTGGATTTAGGTAGTTCTCAGGGTGCTTTATTGATACAGTGAAAGTTAATATCAAAATTTTGGCCGCTAAGCGATATATTTTGGTTTAAATTTTCAAAATTCCGAATTTTGCAAATAACTCGAAATCTATGCCAAATTTCGAAAAAGGTGAAGGAATCAAAAATGTAATTTAAGAAATTTTCTACAAAAAAAGTTCCTTGTAATTTTTCCCAAAGAGCTGTCATTTCTTTGTAAAATGCGCTCAAATTTCGGGGTCACATCTTACTAAAAAGTAAGCCACGTAGAGTCTGAGGGAAATTATGTCTTCGGTTGAAGAAGAATCTGCTGTATCTCTTCGAAAACTCAACATTTCGGGACGAAAGAAAATGCATGTTGGGTTTTTTCATAGTTGACAAGTTTGATTATACCAGCTCCATTTTCGCAGAATAACGAGGAAACTAAAGCATAAATTTTGTAGCTGAGTTGTCGAGCTTCAATTTCCTCCCCAAATAAGTTCGTAAAACCTTCGGTTTCCCATCAAAAATTTGAAAACTCGCCAAGAGCTCCACAACGACATTTTTTTCTTAAAACTTTTTGCGATTTTCGAGGGTTTCCATTACTAAAAAAGTTTAGTTTCAAGTATTTTCATTGTACCAACTTTTCAATGTATTATTTCGATTTTCAAACTTTTAAATGACGAACCATAAAATTGGAAAGCTTCCTCTTGATAATAAGACCAATTTTGACACTGAAGAGTCTTTTATTTCCAATTTTTAGCATATTTGAATCTGGTTTGTGGGGTTCTCAATGTATGAACGCTTATAATCTCTCTATTTCTCTAATGTTTTACTGTGACCTTTATAAGCATTGAGAAGTTTTAAAGCCTTCCAACAAATCGACTCTCATCAGTGTTTATACTACCGAACAACTTTCTTTCGCAGATCTACACCTTCAGATAACAATTGTTAGAATCAGTTAATATCGGTTCCAAAGGATTGGGTACCTTGATAGGAGCCAATAAGAAGAGAGGTGATAACTATCACCAATTCTTAGCGAAAATAACTCTTCTAGGGTCTCTTCCTCCAACCTAAGGTGCAGCCAAATTGCATTGCTTAAGATTGTATTTCCAGGTTCAAGTATGGCTCTCCAATACTAACTTAGATCCAGTAAAGTTGGGATGGGAGACATTTTGTCACCAAAAGCAATGAAGCAACCACCAGCGCCCTCAGATATCTTAAAAATAATTTTTTGGAACTGCCAAAAATGTGGTAGTAATTTGTGTACCTACAAGAAGGCTGGACTGCTATGTAAAAGCCTGTGCAGGTCGTGTTTACAAAATTCATGCACAAATCTGATTCCTGTTAACTTGGAGGAAGAAGAATTTTTTGACCGAGAGACCAGTCCTGCAGGAGAAGACAGTGAAGACACCCTGATGGGTACGGTATTCCTCTTGGAAAAATGCTCGAGAGTGATGATGAAATCGACTAGATTGCAATTGATTCTTTATATTCAATTTGTCTTTGTCTGTCCCACACTTAAGTTTAGAGTACTTACAACAAAAAAGATTTTAAAAGACAATTTCTGGCATTTTAGGTTAGGAAAAATCATATTTGAGCTTCTTCGAAGGTCATTTCCTGCTCGGTATTTTTTTTTCAGAAATTTACTTCTAAATTTCAAGTGTTTTTTGAGTTATTCGTAAAAAACGCACTGTTGAAAAAATTCGCTTTTTGTAAGAGTAATTTTGAGATTAGGAAAAAATCGCAGGGAACCTTTTTTGTAGGAAATTTTTTGAACTACATTTTTAATTCCCTCACTTTTTTCGATATTCTGCATAGATTCCGCGTTATTTGCAAAAATTCGAAATTTTGAAAATTTAAACAAAAATATATCGCTAAGCGGCAAAAAATTTGATGTTAATTTTCACTGTATCGATAGAGCATCCTGAGAACTACCTAAATCCAGAAAATCAGCGACATATTTTCGTGGGTTTTGGCTCTAATTGTGCTGTAATCACCGGACTAACTTATTAATCAGATAATATATAGTGCTGCACAAAATTAACGCACTACTCTTTGAAAGTAGGCCATGGAACTAGTTTGACAGTGACAGTTGTTATTCAAGTTTACTATAATATGACGCAATCTTATTTTGACAGTATTAAACCTCGTTTTAGACTAAAACTTTCTTAAAAAGAGAGGATTGAAACAAAATAAGGTGTTGATTGTAATTACTTGCAAGTTTGGAAGTTCATTTGGAATGTATCAATTAAAAAAATGACTGCCAAAGAAGGAAGGAAGAAAGACATAATTCCAGGTCAAGGGAGAAAACGTTTTGATACAACGTGTCTCGAACGGTTAGAAGACGTTCGCATGAAGCAGGGTTTGCCAGCTGTAATACATCTTCTAAAGTGCCTTTTAGTGGTGGTTTTAATATGTTTTGGGGAGTAATTTGCTTCGATACTCATACGGAATTGATTCTTATACGTACGAGGTCTATGAATGCCCAATATTAACTTTTACTTCGTTTGTTGGGTCTAATTTTTCAGTAATGCAAGACAACGCTCGTCCCCACGTGGCTACTTACATGATCCCTTTATTAGAGTGGCCACCTAATAGTCCGGATATGAATCCCATAGAACATATATTGTACTATATCAACAAGAGGATTCGAAGTCATACTGTTTCTAATCACAACCAACTCATAGAGGTGGCTATTGAAGAATGGAAGAATCAGGGCCGGATTAAGATTTATAAGGCCCGGGGCTAAAATAATGACGGGGCCCCCTTAATGAATTCGAAAACCCGGAAAAATTCACAAAATAATATCAATACGTTAGATTTGCGGTATCAACACATCAAAAAATACAGAATTATTTCCAAATAATGGGGCCTTCTTGGACCTGGGGCCCGGGGCTATAGCCCCCCCAAGCCCCTAGCTTAATCCGGCCATGGAAAGAATATACAACAAACTTTTATTGAATATTTGATGGATGATAATGTTTAACTTTGAATTTTGAACCAAAGATCCGAGTCCTAGTCTCGGTTGAAATCTCAGTTGACGAAAATTATTCACGAGTATGTAAAGTTTAAAGTCGGTTACCAACACACAAAAAAAGTCTAGGTTTAGATATGAGTATATCCAGAATATGAAAGAAATTTTCATTCTAATTCGATTTTTAAAAATACCGTTTAATGTACACCACTGATTACCTCGAAATGTATTGGATATTGGAAATTATTGTCTATTTATTTAAATTGGTAAATGTCTAACAAATAGTTTAGTAAGATCGTAATTACATTAATGCTGGGCACATCCATTATTACTATCGATGTTTTATCATTCTTTGTTCTTATAGGTTACCTACATCGTAGAATATACAAGGTGATAATGAAATTATTTCACATATTATAGTTTATAACATACGCAGATAAAATAATGCATAAAATGTTTATCGGTGTTAGTCTTTTCCAGCGGACGGACTCAATTGCGACTATTTTTGTTTTCAAACACAGGAACAAAAAAAACTTTTCGAAAACAAACTCGAAATTCGATTTAAAACCGACTGAAACTAGTTCGAGTCCTCTAAATAGAAAAAATAACCTGCCCACTACCGTGATCCAAAACAATGATCAGTGCATGATCATCACGTGAACATTCCAGACGAAACGCGGCGCGGCTTCGTTATGTTGTATAATGTCACGGATATCCTAGCAAAAAATAAATGATTGTGAATATTTATAAATATGAAATGAAAGAAAAATATGACAAAACTGTTGATGACTTTATTGCGAAAACGGCAAATATTCTTCAATCGTTCGTGAGTACAGAACTAATCATTCAGTAGTTGACCCAAAAAAGTATCCATCTAGAAAAAAAATTCAATTGATCATTTCGACAGAAGCGCCATCAGAGTTGTGCACAATGAGTTATATACAGTGGATAAAGTTCTAAGAGTAGTTAACGAAAATAAGGACAGATTTTGAAAGATTAACATTATATAATTTATTAAAAGAAAGTGCGCAGGTCTCTCAACTCAAAATTTCCTACGAATCCGAAAAAAACAGTTTCCAACTACAATATTTCGTTCTGCTAACGCCAAAAGGCTATTTCAAATGTATTCTCAACAATTTAGGCCCCCCAAATGGAAGTTTGACAAGATTACACACTACTCTACACGAGTGTATATTTTTCTCTAACCCATGATGGTCGATCAAGTCACAAATCAGTCTGGACAATAAAAAAATTTTACAGCGTTATTGGTTATGAATTTCAAAGCATTTAGAACAGTTTGTTTGTTGGCTTAACTAATACATTTCTGCCATATCATCATAAATAACAATGAAATCGACTCAGAAAAGTTCCAATTCATTTCAAAAGAACAAACTAGAGGCTATTGAGAAGTATCCATGGTACATGTCATAGACGGTGCAGAAAATTTTGTTGCATGGTGCTAAAAAAGACTTTCAGGATCAGAATTTCTACCAATGGATAGAAACCTCTGGAACCTTCAGATCCTTTTATTAAACATAACGAAGGGCTCATTGAATCGTAATTTTTTTTTCAATATAAATAACTTTTGACTTTGAATCCCCAGTTTTATTTTCGACAAAATTGTCCATATTTTAAGCTGCAATTCAATTGTAAGCATCATTTAATCAGATATCTTTGAATTCCTCATTAGTTGTTTAATTTTTCTCGAAATTACAATAAAAACAGTTTTTTTTTTGCTCTTAGTCGAATGAGATAAACTCCAGGTTTTTATGTTAAACCTTAAACGGGCATTGAATCACATATGATACCATCTGTTCAATATTTTTTTAAAAAATCGGCGGTAAACCTTTGGATCTGGTTTTTTCTCTCAGGGCAAGGGAATTTAATTGTGAATGTGTTGGTAATACTGTTTTACGTCAAACGAAAGTTATAACAACATTTATCAACAAAAACCTTCAAAAATCTCATCAGTGAAATGGCGTCTCATCCTAAAAATTTAATTTGTTGTTATTGTACAAACAATATATTGTTTTTGGATCGCGGTAAATTGCCTTAGCTTCATAATATTGTATTGAATGCAATTATGGAAAGGAAAAATCGTGATAACTGATTTTCTATTTTAGAAAATGCATTTTGTTAACGTATGATATTTGATACTTTACCCGTTTACTTAAAAGTTGAAATTCCTTTTTTTAAACAAAATTAATACGCTTTTGAGAACTATATTGATATTTATTATATTATTTTGTGTATTATTATATTATTTTTAATAAAATTATTTTGAGCTAAGATGCGTTGTTGTCTTAATTTATTGCTTTCATCTAATTGATATGATTGAATGGCCATGGGCCTTGTTTTACCATTATTTAAGAAAAAACATATAACAAAAGCAATCAAAACTAATTACTATTTAAATTTAATGGCATATGTCAACTTTGTATCGTATTTTGAAGAAAAAAAAATTAAAAAGATTATCTAAATGTAAAAAAATTAATTCAGCTAAATTCTAGAAATTTTTATCTGAACAACTATGAATCTCAGTACCCCCTAAACCGGCATATGGTTCATAATTGGAAAAAAAAGTTTTTTTCTGGCATCTTACTTGAGGTTTAAATGATGGGAAATCATGAAAACAAGAAAAAAAAGTCATTGGTTAATATTTTGCTAGTTTAAGGGTTAATCCGTTCACGAGATATCGGATTTTTTGCGAAACTCTAAGCGTCATGTACCCTCGCATTTAAAAATCTTTCATTTTTCACATTTTAACCGCAAGTTTCAACTAGCTAAATAACCTCTTCGCCATTCTCGTCTCTAAGACTAGCGCTCATACGTTTTTTCAAATACATATGCTTGATTCTCGTATGGGTTTCTTCTTGCTTCGGCTGCTTTAAGTATCGAATTGGACGAAACGTTCCATCAGGCCATTTTCTTAATAGAAAAGCTCTATTAAACGAAATGGAGTCTAGTAGTGCTAACAGATTATTGTAGGGGATTTGAAAAATATCTTATCCAGTAGCCAAATATTTTCATCAGAACCTTCTATACTATTATTTCGAAGCAAATACGAAGATGTATTGATATCTAGTTAGCCTAGACCAGTTCCATGCATAAACAAAATATTGCGTTACCATAGCAACGAACAATAACTCAGTGTCAGTGTAAAGTTTGACGTCAAAAAAGTAAACCAGAGTTACGCAATAAATTGAAAGAAAAAAGATGCGACCGTGAAAAATTGGACTGCAAGCTTGAAAGGAGGTAAATTTTCCATTGAACATGATGACCGATCGGGAAGGCCAGTTTCTGTGTCAGTCCACGAAAATATCGATGCAGTTCATGACAAGATCAGACTATTGGGTTAAAACGAATATCTGAAGCACTGAATATTTCATACGAACGCGTTCATCATATAGTTCACGTCAATTTGGACATGAGAAAAATTGCTGCCCAAATGTTTGAATGTTGACCAAAAGCGTGCAAGGGTAGAAGAATCGCGTTCAATTGAAACCGATTTCTACCATACAAAAACAAAGCAACAATCGATGGAATGACGACTCTCTGGTTCACCAAGACCTAAGAAGTTTCGTGTCCAAAAATCTAGTGGAAAAGTTCTTGCTTCAGTTTTTTGGGATTTCCATGGAGTAATCATAATTGATTTTTGGGATAAGGGTAGAACAATATCTGGAGATTACTATTCAACATTACTGACCACTCTACGGGAAAAAATTGAAGAGAAAAGACGCGGAAAGCTATCCAAAGGTGTTTTGTTTTTGCAGGACAACACCCCTGCACACAAATCTTATGTTGCTATGCAAAAAATTCGTGATTTAGGGTTTGAATTACTAGAACACCCCCCTTATTCACCAGATTTGACTCCATCCGACTATCATCTCTTTCCTCAACTGAAAAAAAGGTTAAAAGGTCGTAAATTTTCTTTCAACGAGGAGGTAATAAAAGCTGTGGAGGTCTAGTTTGCTGAGCAAGAAGAAACATTTCTTTTGAAAAGAGACGTTGCAGGTTCGCTGTAATAAATGTATCCAATTAAGATGGGAACATGTTGAGTATTAAAATATTTTGACATCGAAATTTTGTTTGGTTCTATAGTAGGCTAAGAATTTTTTAATATATACATATCTTCTTCATTATTTAAGTTTGTGCTTTCTAAAGCTATCTCAATATTTTCTTGAAATTGCGTTGCTGGAAAATTCCATTGAGGAAACTTGCCATTTTTTTTGTGTATACTTGTTTTTCTCGTTTTTCTTCTGCGTACATGGGTACTTGACCTACCATCTCAGAGGAAAGCTCAGAAGGGACTGCGACAGTCGTACTTTTCGTAGGATTTGGTATTGCATCTTAGTTTCGAACTTTTTAACCTTTGATTAAGCTTTCATGTGGCAAAAAAGTGTTATTTTTCTCACCGTAGAGGTAGGAAGAAAATATAGGACAAAACGTTAGCGGCAATATTAAGTAGGGAGGTAAGAAAATGGAAGTTATAGGATATATCTAATTGAGAAATAATATAAATTAGCAAATCAATCATGAATGTTAATAAGATGCAATTAAAAAATATCCTAAATTGCGATAAAACTTAACCTTGACACACAAACGACTTTTGAGGAGTATCAAATTTTTTTATTAATAAAAACGAAGGTTGACGAATGCAATTTTTAAGTTTATTAAGAAATCAATAAACAAACACCCATATTTGTTGATATTACGTATTACGACAGGATCTTAATACAAAAAACAATCAAAATCCGTTTCAAATTTTTTTACTTCATCAAATATCTACGCAATATACACTAATAGTCAATTAAATCATGATAGAACTGGTTTTTTCAATACACTCATTTATTTGTTATTAATATTAATATTTTCCACGAATTCTCGATAGATATTTCAGAAGATTCGTGTATATTGATATTTCTTTGACTATTTCATTTCATCAGTTATCGTAATAATACAAAGAAATTGTCAGATATTTCAAAACATCGTCCATCATCATCATCATGTAACTCCCAGTAGAGCTGTCATTGTTTCAGCAACTGTATTAAAACAAACAGACCGATATTCGTCAAATTTTGTTAACTAAATCTCTATTTCCTTCTGTTTTTAACTATTTCTATTACCCCTTTCCATGTTAATTACATCGGTTCTTATCCATTTTTGTACAGCATCTTTTTCTTCATCTTTTATATTATTATCAAATACTTTTCTGCTTATTTTTGTTACTGGTTTCCTTAGTCTAAGACCCCATTTTCTTTTCGTAATTGTTATGTATATATTCTCTTCTTCAGTTTTGTTTTGTTTTGTTTGAACATCTTTCTATTATACTTGACCTAGAAATGGCGGTCGTTACTTAAAAAATACCTGTATTAGAAGGTACACAATTTATACAGCATATGTTTCAAGTTTTCACATAATATTTTAATTTGAAAAGCCTTAGCTCAACCAGTAAAAAACCTGAACTTGATTCTACTCTGGGTGAGACTGTTAGTAAGACCTTCGTTATCAATAGTAAAATATTGGATAGAAGAGTTTGAACGAGGTCGAAGCATCACTGTGGTCGACCAAATGAGGTGATGGCTCCAGAAATATTGAAGAAAATTCACAAAGCGGCACTAAGTGATCGTCGACTGAAAGTATAGACATAGTAGCATTTCAAAAAATGTTTTGCGCCTTTTCATAACCATGGATGAAACGTAGATCCATCACTTCACACCCCAAACAAAACAACAATCAAAACAATGGACTGAAAAGGGAGGACCTGGTTCCAAATAAGGTAAAGACCGTTCCATCTGTAGGATAGGTCGTGGCGTCGGTTTTTTTTGGGATAATTTTCATTGGCTATATTGAAAAAAGAAAATCTATCAACGGCGAGCATTATGGGAACTTATTTCAACGTTTGAGCGAAGAAATCAAGTAAATACGACGGCATTTAACTAAAAAGAAAATGTTTCATCAATACAATGCACCAGCTCACGCATATATTATTACAACGGACACAATTAATGAATTAGAGTTTGAATTGGTATAACATACACCCTATTTGCCAGATTTAGTCCCTTTCTGGTAGCATTCTCGTTTTTTTTTTCTATTTCTTTGTCTCTTTATTCTTCTCTGCACTTAAATACGTATTTTTATTATAAAAATTTACATCAGAGGAAGTTATCAATATAGTTACTGCTATTTTCGTACTGTAGAGTTTTATTACAAAAATACATACATCAAATGGTGATGGGAAAACCTGATTAATTGATATTTAAAGAATAAAACCATGTAAGAACATTTAATCTTTTCAAGTGAACAGAATACTTCTAAAACAATTATAGTATTTCGAAGAAGAAAATCTGGTAATTAGAGTCATCCCGTAATTGGAGGTTATTTGAGAAATTTTCATGTTTCTGCTGTTCTACATCTGATTTAGATAGTCTGTCATCAATTTTCATACCAAATCACTTTCTCTTTCGAAATGTCTTGGATTTTGTCTCTCAAATCGTCACCTTTAGAGTAGTTTGGTAGTTATTAACAAATATTACTAAATCTCTGATTTATTTCAGTTAAATTGATAGGTAGAATTGTTTGATAACCTGTTGTGATAATTTATTTTAAAAATAAATGTCGAAAAGTTAATAAAGTCTAATTATAAGCAATAAATTATAATTTTTTATAATAATCGCAAATAATAAAAACTTAAATTTGCCTCTTATGTTAATGAATTACTTTATATTATATGCAGCCGTTTAACTAAATAGAAAATGTACCAGGTTATCAACATAAATTGTCCCCCCTTTTATGTTTCAAACAAATACTGAAACCAGATCTAATGGGCTGTTTCCACGTTGCCATATTGATTTATTTCGATTTTGTCAATTCAATATTTCAAAACGGTCAAGATTTAGTTGTTATACTGACTGAAAAATACCTCAGCCTATTGATTTCGAAATTTTTTCGAACAATTGTCAAGTTCCTTGTATTATTACTGCTTAATAGCAAACGTGTGTCATTTTGCATTTTGTTGGGTTATTTGAAAAAAACGAAATTGCTTTTATGAAGGTGATGAATTTCTTCATACTACGAACTTAGTGACCCGACATTAAAGTAAAGGTGGCCATTATGAGGTTATGTTTCATTGCAATCGTTGATGCTTTACAAGGTTTATTGTAATTGACACATTCTAAATGTCAACACGAAAATAATTAGTGAATTATTACATAGGTACAAGTTGTCCTAATGAGGATAAAACGAAAATTTTGTGATTTAAACCTGAAGAAATCGGCATTTATCTTTGAAGTTGTGGGAAATATATTTGCGCATGCTTCAAGTGAGTTTTACCAGAATTTCATCCATTTTTGAGACTTAGCTTCTATTTGACAATAGTACAAGGGTTGCTTGTAGTTTTAAGCATGGCAGTTTTAATTTATTTAATATATAATTATGACAATGTCAAAATTTCGTAAATTAATGAAAATTCTAGATTCTAGGTTAGATGCTATTTTTTTAATTTAATATTACTTAGACCTTTTGATGTATTAATACATCTAAATGTTCTTGATTTTAGATCTCTTATGTTTTAAAATTCGTTTTTTTAATAATTTTTGGAAGAAATTTGACGTTTCGACTTTTCTTAAGTCTTTACCAAAATTAAAAAAACTTATTTTAAAAAATAAGAGACCTAAGATCAAGAACATTTAGATGTACTATATACTATTTAATTCTAGTTACTCTTTACAATGTTTGCATACAACACCTGCTCTGGCCCTACACACGCCCTCTACCGGGTGGGACCGAGCCTGATCCTGGTTACAGTCCCCGCAATCAAATATGGGGGCCATGGTTTTAAGATAGACAAAAATTTATAATTGGATATGGCTTTAATGTTTTTCAAAATATTCCCCATTAAAATCAAAACATTTTTCATGTGTTTGAACCAATTGTAAGCATTTTTTCCATTCTGATTAAGGTACATGTGATTTGATCGAATCAACCGCTGTTTCATTTAGAAATTGACCTTTCTACGTTGCTCTAATGGAACGGTGCTTCGTGTGCGTTCGTGACAAGAACTTTGTCTACTGTCAGAAGAATTTACTTAAACTAGACTATAAATGTGTTTGATTTCCACCTTATTAATTTTATTCACATAATTCAATTGCAGATAAAAATCATCCTATTGTCAATCACCTTTTTGATCTTTGAAATTTGAATTATATTTTTTATTTTTGGTAAAAGTTCAAAGGAGCGTAATTATTATTCATACCTTTTCAATTGTAATATTCTAAACAAATTATAAGAAAAATAAAGCTAAAATATGTGAATATTAAATTTTCATTCACACAAATACTTCCTTATAACGATGAAAATGATTAATGAAATGATCGACAGAAACAATACGGATATAAATAACACATGGCAACAGAGCAGCGACATCTACCTCTTTATATTGTTGTTAAATAGATACAATAAAAATACTTTAAATCAATTTTCATGTATTAACCACATAGTAAAAACGATATTTGTATTATTCGTTTCTTTATAGTTTCAAAAAAATGATTAGCCTGTACAGGATTAGGTAATATTGTGTCAAAAAATTTAATTAATTACTTCCCACAAATTGATTTTAGGAATTGAATCAATTACAAAATTTCAATGATAAAATTAAATTCAATGGTTGGTTTAACATCATTAACCGTTATAATTGACACACATCTTGAAATGATAGTTTTTGAACATCAGAATTCATTAAAACATTTCAATTTATAATTATAATAAAAATGTAGTACAAAGTGAGAGCTAGTACGACACTGGCTTTCGATAATGATTAGATTGCATTAAAATTTTATTTACAGCTGCGTATCGAACAGGTTATTGCATTTATGATGTAATTACGTACGAAATATTTTATTTATTTTGCTTACTATCATAATACCATCTTTTCTTGCGTAAAATCAAGTTATTACTTTAATTAAAGAAAAAATTTTCATATTTTCTACACCAAAGACATTTCACAAATAATATACACACAATAACTTTTTTTCGTTCTTTATTATAATTGTTCAAATTAATTTCACTAACTTATAATCAATTTTCAGACTAGAGTAAAAGCGAATAGTTCCACAAAAGTCCAATAAAACTGTAAATAAATAGTTCCACTTCCACCATTTTTGTTTATGTCTAATTTGAAGTTATTTCTCTTCGTTTTTAGAGGTCCATTTCTATGTGGCTATACAGGCAGCTTTTGAGTAAAAACTAGCATCTCGATAAGAAGCATTGACTATATCACAATTATTCTTTGTTAAAATTGTTTTAAAAGCTTTGTTTTATCTAATAGTCAAGGAAAACTTTATGTATTTCTGAGCAGAAATACTCAGTAAGACCCTCGCTTTACCTTGTAAACAAAAATTATGAATAAGAGGTTAGTTTAATTTTATTACTCGGTGGTAGGCGACATCTACGTCGTATACTAGAGTTCCGTGGAAATTAATAATGAAATTTGCCAAATATATAGGGTTTTAGAGGTCGCTCAACACGGTTAACACGACGTCGATTCGCTGTGAGGTACTGGTGCCCGGGTATCTGGTTCATACGTCGTGTCATGAATCATTATTTAAGAAATTAGTCGAAAATATATATCTCATTCCGTTGGTAACGAAAATCTAATGATTTTAAGTTAATAGATTACTGTCTCATTGATAAACCGGATATTCAATTTGCCTAAAAAGTACAAAGACGAGATGTTGGTAAACGACCTTGAATTATTAATTTTAAATGAGAAATGGGATTGATATAAAGGAAGTATTTCAAGGGTATCACCAGAAGATTTATGCAACTTAATCCCCAACAGATTTTTTTAGACGAAATTGCTACTAGTATCTAGAGGTGTTTGCTAACGGTTACTTTTTATCATAATCGATATCTTTTCGTGTGGTTCATATATATACTATTGGAAAGTATATTATTATATGTATATTAAATTAAACTGAAGAAATTGCTAAAAATAATCGTTTATGATACGTATATAAGTTACCACAATAGTTTTTAAGCCATGTCTGGGCTAATTTTTTTTCAATGTCTAATACGTTGTTAAACGATTCAGTAACATTATATATCGTCAAATTTATCGCGAAAATTAAACCACTAGTGGTTATACTATTGATAATATAACTTTTTAATACTGAATATTGACGCTAGAATCCCATCTCGTTATTTTGGTTTCGACTAACTCATCATCTCTTCTCTCCTCGCGGATCGTACAATCTCGAACACTTGACAGTTGCGGCGTTGCCGTATTTATTTCACCATTTAAGTTGTTTCATATAAATTTTTAAATATTAACAATTATAACCTCAACTGGATGGAATACATTCATTTACCGAGTTAATAATATTCAATTCTAAAATCTCACTAAATATATTTTATAATTTCATTAAATATAATCAATTATCGAGTAAGCCAAATATAATAATGCAACTCTTAATTATGTTACGGTTGAATAGTTAAATAGTACAAATAATATTTAATATGAAATCGATTAAATTTTCTTAAACATACGTTTAGAAATATTGTTCAAATAATTTTTTTGTTCTTTAGGTTAACTTTGATCAAAAATCAACATTATTATGACAGTATTCGAAAGAGAAAGATTCGTTGGGTATATTTTTGGTAGGAAATTTTTTACCTGATATAGGAGTTACTCCTTTACAGGACTGGGGTTGGGGAAAAAGAAAAAATTAACGACCGTTTAATATATTTTATTGTCGTTGTTTTTTTTTTAAATTTTTATTTGATAGGAATCGAATAAAGGCCAAGTCACACTTTTCATACACCATTTAGATCCGATTCCAGTACTATTTTGCTCCAATGTTCATTTTTTTTGTGTAAATTAACGAAAAAAAATATATGAATTTATAACAGTATTGATAAATTATTTGGTAACAACATTGACAGTTATCTGTTCAAACAAGGAATGTTATTCAATTCGTTACTAACTTCATGCTTCAAATGTCATAAAATGGTGGCTAAACTTACAATGTACCAAAGAAAATTATTTAAAAAACAAATCTTAATATAATCAAATGTTTTTGTGTCAGAATATTTGTTAATAGAAATTAATTTTTATACGAGATTTAATAAAAAATTAAAGGACTTCTTTAGTCTTATTCAAAGCTGTGTCTTCATGGATTCGCACATTTACGTCAAGTTTTTAGTTAAAAATGTGTAATCAGTGGTTATCTGTTTAAACAAAGAATGTTATTCAATTCGTTACTAACTTCATGCTTCAAATGTCATAAAATGGTGGCTAAACTTACAATGTACCAAAGAAAATTGTTTAAAAAGCAAATCTTAATATAATTAAATGTTTTTGTGTCAGAATATTTGTTAATAGAAATTAATTTTTATACGAGATTTAATAAAATAATTAAAGGACTTCTTTAGTTTTATTTAAAGCTGTGTCTTCATGGATTCGCATATTTACGTCAAGTTTTTAATTAAAAATGTGTAATCAGTTGTTATCTGTTCAAACAAGGAATGGTATTCAATTCGTTACTAACGTCATGCTTCAAATGTTATAAAATGGTGGCTAAACTTACAATGTACCAAAGAAAATTGTTTAAAAAGCAAATCTTAATATAATTATATGTTCTTGTGTCAGAATATTTGTTAATAGAAATTAATTTTTATACGAGATTTAATAAAAAATTAAAGGACTTCTTTAGTCTTATTCAAAGCTGTGTCTTCATGGATTCGCACATTTACGTCAAGTTTTTAGTTAAAAATGTGTAATCAGTGGTTATCTGTTTAAACAAAGAATGTTATTCAATTCGTTACTAACTTCATGCTTCAAATGTCATAAAATGGTGGCTAAACTTACAATGTACCAAAGAAAATTATTTAAAAAGCAAATCTTAATATAATTAAATGTTTTTGTGTCAGAATATTTGTTAATAGAAATTAATTTTTATACGAGATTTAATAAAATAATTAAAGGACTTCTTTAGTTTTATTTAAAGCTGTATCTTCATGGATTCGCACATTTACGTCAAGTTTTTAGTTAAAAATGTGTAATCAGTGGTTATCTGTTTAAACAAAGAATGTTATTCAATTCGTTACTAACTTCATGCTTCAAATGTCATAAAATGGTGGCTAAACTTACAATGTACCAAAGAAAATTATTTAAAAAACAAATCTTAATATAATCAAATGTTTTTGTGTCAGAATATTTGTTAATAGAAATTAATTTTTATACGAGATTTAATAAAAAATTAACGACATGGAGCAATTTTATTGAAATTTTATTATCACACTGAAAGACGGTGTGGAGGTTATTTACAATGACTTGTGTCAATAATTTTCATCAATTAGAATGGGTCCTAAAACAAAAAAAACTGCAGCACAGACCGGCATTTCCAAAACAAGTATTATAAGGAGCAGGAGATTAACAAACAATTTTATTTTTGTAGAATGCATAATAAATATTCTTCGGAAAAATCAATCGATCTTTTTGTATAAACATCTTTGATAACAGTAAAAAAATTTTAGGTTCAAAAACAATCGTCCTACTTGGAATCAAAGTCTAATTATTGTTCTTAATATAATGCTGTCTGCAATCGAAGGTCTTCTTGTGAATGACCTATACGAAATAATTTTTTGTTCCCAAGGTACAATTAATCACCTCACATATTTATATACAAATTTCGGTATTTCAATAAAGTTTTAAAAAAACACGTTCAATAAATATTTTTTCAACCGGTAATGTACTTTTGCGAGTATGTTAAATAATATTATTGGCATCGAAGATTGAAATTAATAACATTTCGTGACTGCCGACACAATATTTGTTACATGCAATTGTTTTCAATATAAAATGTCTCATTATTGATACCCAAATTAAGAATTATCACTCTTATTTCTTAGTTTATATTCTCGAATTTTTTCATCGATTTTTACAAAACAAATTATTTTCTAATTAAGATCGTTACCGTTAAAAAATTCTAATTTTTCGTATATTTATTAAGGACATAAAATTTGAATTAGATTCACCGAGATAACTCAATTAAAAATTAGATATTTAACTTCAATTTCATACGCTCTCTGTAGTTCTGATCGTTTTTTAGTTATAAGGAAAAATAACCATCAGAAAATTCCAAAAACTGATCATCTTCAAATGTATTTGTAATACAATTATCCTAATTCTAATTATTTACGAATAACGTATAAAAGTTCGTAACTCTAACTTTATATCTACGGAATCGAACAGAAACAGCTTGGCAACCATGTACGCGAGTTAAGATATTATTTGCGCGGTAAATTCAAACGGCATAGTACCAGCTGGTTGATATTCAAAGAATACGACAGGCAGAAATTGAAACTGCTGTCTTATGGACACGTTATTAATTATTAGATTTTTACATGGCTTATTAAATGATTTGTTCCTATTATTTGTATTATCAGAATGAATTAAAGCGTATTTTCAAATAATAACGTATTATAATGTAAAATAATTGAGTTTAAATAAAAAAATTTGAGAATCCATGTTGCTGAAGTATTTGAGAATTTACAGAATGGAAGATTCCATCATCAGAACAATGACAAAACACGTATTTTCATAAGTCTTTCAATGACTTTTTATAGATATAATTATAGGCTATGGATTTAATCGCATCTGGTTGTGGCTACTGCTACATATATACGTTATTGAAACATGAAACGTGATTAACACGATGCGGGTTTCTCTAATATTTATGTTAAATACTTAAAGCGATTAGACATAGTCAATCAGATAAAAATTTATGAATTGCAATTTCGAATATTTCATTGACCTACAAAAATAGTTTTGGGGCCTGTTTAAAAAAAAAAGTGAATCAAGGTTCATAAAGGATTTAGACGAATTAAATTCGTACAGGCTTAGTTTGAATGCGTGAGGGTCAGTTCTAGGAAGTTCCTTGAGAATGATAAATCTTTTTACGTAAATTAACAAGGCGACATAAGCTTTCATTTCTCTATTTGTATAAAATAGCTTTCAACTAAGTCATATTTTCAAATTTTGGAACAGAAAAGCAGTAAGTTGTCTACACTTTTGGATCCCCAAAATTCTGTACCCATCAAACCTAGTTTTTACTTTCTTAGGTGAATTTTCCTCAAGATATTATACCCTCAAGGGTATAATAGTGTATCCATGTTTAATGTACCGGGTGGACAACTAAAATCGGCGGATTAAACTAAGAGCAGTGTGCTAATCAATTTGCTTTGATTTTTGGTGATGATCAGGATCGTCACGTGACATACCGTGAGATTGAGGCATACTTGAGCGTTAGATCAACTCGCATACATTCAATATTGCGTTAAAATTAGGCTTTCAAAAAGATTTGTTCGTGTTAGATACGGCATAATTTGACAATCGCTCAAAAAAAATTTGTATCGATTGGTGCAAAGAAATTCTGAATAAATTCAATCACGGTACTTCAAAGAATGTCTATAAAATCGTGACTGGCAACGAATCAAGGATCTATTCTTTTGAAACAATCGACTGTTTGGGTCTTTCAAGGCGAGCCAAATCCAATTGAAGAACCTCGAAGCAAATGGTCGGCTGCTTTTTGGAAATAACTGGACATATGGCTACCTTTCCATTAAAGTTACGTAGAAAGGTCAATTCTAGATGATACGCCAGCATTTGTTTACCAAAAATGTTCGAAAAAATTAGGGAAACCATACGCAGAAGACATCAGTTCAATCAAAAACGTTTTTGAACAAAAAATGTCTATAAGATCGTGACTGGCAACGAATCAAGGATCTATTCTTTTGAAACAATCGACTGTTTGGGTCTTTCAAGGCGAGCCAAATCCAATTGAAGAACCTCGAAGCAAATGGTCGGCTGCTTTTTGGAAATAACTGGACATATGGCTACCTTTCCATTAAAGTTACGTAGAAAGGTCAATTCTAGATGATACGCCAGCATTTGTTTACCAAAAATGTTCGAAAAAATTAGGGAAACCATACGCAGAAGACATCAGTTCAATCAAAAACGTTTTTGAACAATCCAAACAACGTATTGATGAGTCATCCGCCGTATAGTCCTTGTTTGGCACCCAATGATTTCTTTTTATTCCCGCAGATCAAAAATAAATTGAACTGTATAATAAAAATAAAGTTTCAAAGTAGCGATTATCGTGTTGAATAAAAATAAATATTATTCATTAAAATTTTATTCAACTGCAGATAATTTAAAGGTTTGCAATCTTCCAGTTGCTTTCTACAAATTTGTTCAGCTATACATTTATTTTTAAATACACGTGAATATTTTGAAACGTGTTCATCAACATGGAAAGGGCCAACATTCTTTATTTTCAAATAAACTTTTGTATATTCGTTAAAGACACTTTCTCAAAGTTTAAAATTGAGTTTTACAGATTTATCTTCAATGATAAATTTAGAAACTTCGATAACGTCAACTTTGCAGCTTACCTTGACCATCGTCCGTAATTTATAACCTTTTAAAACTTAATTTGGCGCGGTCAACGAACGCCTTCATTTTGAGACATTGAATATTTTTTCAAGGTTGTTGTCTTTAAAACAGGCAAGTTTGTTTTTGAAAAAAAAGTATAGTGTCTAAACGTCCTATCATAAAAAAGAAATAAAGAAAAAAGAAAGACTGTACATTCGTTTGGAGATCAAAAATATATTAATTCTAGCCAAAAA
This sequence comes from Diorhabda carinulata, assembly GCF_026250575.1. Lineage (NCBI taxonomy): Eukaryota > Metazoa > Arthropoda > Insecta > Coleoptera > Chrysomelidae > Diorhabda > Diorhabda carinulata. The sequence continues at coordinate 4,110,443 of NC_079469.1, forward strand.
CCGGATAAATCAGTGATTTTAATGTTGTTGATTATTTATTTATAAATATACGTATATGTATATTTAAACTAAACAGGTATCAAGTTATACTGGATATACACCACATCTACAGTGGGTCCTCAGGTCTCGAACCGGATTTGAACCGGGGTAATTGAGCGTGTTGGTGAAGTGGATAACACAAAAAGTTTTCGCACGAAAAGTGAATCAATCAAGGTCGTAATAGACATATAAATTCCGAATTTACAATCTTTGCAATCCATGAAGACGTTGTCCTCCTTTATCATTGTGTTTGGGTCTGGTTCTATCTCTTGTAATCTATTTTTGAAGCGTCCAATCCTTCTACTCCTTTCCTATAGATATTTGTTGCTGTTTCGTCATTCATCCAGATATCCCAGCCACTGTTTTGGTTTTTCTGCAGCTCAATTAATTCCTCAAATATCTCAGTATTTTATTGGTCCATATATTTTTCCGATATTAAGTACCGGGTGCGTAAAATAACTTTGAGAACACGTAAAATTCATTTTCAAAATTTTCAGTCTAAAATTAGAGGGCGTATTTGAAAATAAGAAATTAAAAAGGTGAAATTTTTGAAAATTTACCCAATTAAGTGGCATTTTATATACTATAATTGAATTCTTTAACAAATTCTACGCATTTTTCATTGCACAAGCTTTATTCTATCTCTTCAAATAAGGTGAGGAAGAGTGGGACCTTGTTCTGAAAAAAAAAATCCTTGTAAGTCCGGTTCTGTTTAGCCGAACTTGATCGAAATGCGGTTTTCGCTATTATAATGTTAATTTAGTTCACTTTTAAAATATTCGCTTAAATTTTTATGCTTCCATTTAAAATTTACAAGAGAAATCACAATTTTTAAAATATACAAAACATATACATCAAGTTTATAAAAATCGAATAAGCAGAACCGTACTTGAACCGTTTTTCATATCAAAATTTCCCGCTCTCCCCCATCTCTTATTTGAAGAGATTGACTAAAACTTGTAGAATGGAAAATGCGCAGAATTCAATTATCTTATACAAAGTGCTACGTAATTAAGTAAATTTTCAAAAATTTTACGTTTTTATGTTTTTTTTTAAATATGCCCTGAGATCCTGAGTTATGGCCGAGGGCTGTTCTTAATTGTCCACCCGGTACATTCGGTACAGTTCCTTACAGTTCTATCTCTACATCTTCGACCAGGACGTCATAAAAATACCTCGCTGTCTATATGGTTACAAACGACATCCCTTAGTAAAATTTTTATCCGGGTTACTGTAAGGGTAATTGCGCCCCGAAGACCTTCCGAGAAATAAGGTACTAAGTCCCCAGGGTTCCCAGGATAATCGATATTGATTTCAGTTTAACCATATCCTTACCCGGAGCTTACGTAAATTACATATTACCAACTTATTAATCATAACATCCCCTATCAATTTGATATAACTACTATGGTTTTTTGATATTACATCACCAAAAATATTTTTGCAAATTACATTCCCGACATGCTAGTATTCGATTTACCTTTGAAAAGTTGTGTCCGAAATATTAAGTGAAAAAGGAAAAGTATATTGTAAATGGTTTTAAATTAGGTTTCAAATAATTTTAAATCGTAAACAACGATGGACATGTACAAAAACAACGTTTATTAAAAAACAAAATTAAATAATTGTGCACGCCATTATAGAACACAATCCTAACCTAGCTTAATCAACCAAGACGCCACAGAACAATCGAGAACCATGATCTGCGCAACACCAATATGGCTGCTGAACCACAAACAACGTATTTCCGCTATTGTGACCACAGAGCTTTGCTACAGTGCAATAAACTTGAAATAATTTCAAAAACTGCTTAGTTTTTCGAACCTATGTGATTTATAGGTTTTGTTTAATCATACTTTACAGCTTCCCTAGAAAGGATGGGTTTTATTAATGTACTGATACGAGCTTATTTACATGGAAATTCTGCCCAATAATAGTTGAAACTACAGAAGTTAGGTTAGGTTAGGTATGGTTTATAGCCCGTGTTTAAACTGGAATCCCAATCAGGGTTTAATGTATCCTCCAGATGTGAGGGCTTCCCTGATAAAAGAAGCAGAGGCTGGACTACTGTATTTAGCATATATTTTGGAAAATAATTTACCTAGGCCGCTGTAAAACGAAGGACTTCGAAAAAAAAAACTTTCAAATCTAAATTCAAACTCCGCGCAAAATCATCGTAAACAACTTTTCGATTAAAATGAGATCAACCACATCGGTTAAACAGATGTTTGTGACAGATTGTTGTTGAAGTTTCTTGAAACTTGTAACATTCCATTTTATGTATTTTAAATAAAATATAAAAATTTTGTTGCATGTTGAGCGTTGTTAATCGTCTGGTTTTATGAAGATCTTTAAAAATCTAACAGCGATCATATAAATCCTTTTGGAAATAACTAGTTTGTCCTTGCGAATTTTTTTATTTTAATCGGAACATAGATTGGTATGTAAATTGGTTTTGCAAACACAATTTTACGTAGAAATCCCTATGACATTTTACGAAATACCAAATATAATAAGTAAACATATATTTAAGTGAATTTTATTAATATATAATATATCTACACTAAGAAATAAGTAAATGAATAAAATATAAAGTATTTATAATAAAAAAAACAAGGCAATAGCTATATATGATCAAAGGTTAATTATTTTTTAATAGATGCGTGGAAATTTCCAAATACAAACATTGAGAGAAAAATCTTTGTTGTACACAAAAGATTTTTACGCTCCATCTAATTCCAAGGTCTTTATCTCAATTTTATTATAAAATATTTTGTTTTCTTTCTTTATAAAATTAAATATTGGAAATATAAGAATCACATTGAGAATTGGCAACATCGGTGAAAGTTTATACTATACACAATCGTCTCGTGACTGTTGGGTCAACCCAACGGTATTTTTTTCACATTACTTGGTTGTTGAATTCGAATTTTGACGTATTCAAAACCAAATGAATACAACAAGTGATAAAGTGCGCTGAATACGAGTCATCTGCTGTTTCCAGATTTTCATGGAAACTTTCATGGAAAACGAGGCTCCAGCACATCGCTGTTCAAGTCATACAAAAGCTCAAGAAACCCGAGGTGTGGATGGACAGTCAAAACAAGACTTAAGGCAGCTAACATAGAGACAAAAAGCCCAGCTGCTGGTCCAAAATTAACTCCAGCCCGTCTACGAAGTGCCAGAGAACACGTTAATTGGACTGATGAACAATGCAGAGTGTAGCTGGATGCTAGAAATCGAAGAGGTTGAGTCTACAGAAGACCTGGAGAAAGATTCGCTTAAAATCCCGAACTTAAATACTATCGAGAATGTATGGAATGAACTTAAGAGGAAAGTTTGAGTTAGAAATCCTGATATAGCCACGGAATCGGATCTCAAAATGGCGCTTACTAAAAAATAAGATAGCATCGAACAAGTAAAAAACTTATGAGATTTGAAAAAACGATTGGAATAGAAGCTCTTATTTTGACGTATTTGAGCTTGTATTTTCTTTACTGTTGATTGTTTAAGATTTCTTTTCCATTCTTCTTCATCAAAAAAAATAATGGAGGCTATAGATTTTTTGCTATAGATTTTTCCGCCAGCGTGCGAGTCAATAAAGTGTCAGACAAGTTTCAACAAGCTTTAAACAAAGATTCAACTTGCCGTTTCAATCTATTGTATTATACTAGAGCTCGAACGAGTCAAAATATTTTGAAAAATGTCTCAAATTGAGTTTCGTGAAGTTATAAAATCTTTAACTAGAGAAGGATCAACACCAACACAAGTCAAAACAGAAGAAGGAACAATTAGAAATGGGATTGAGCTGTTTCACTGGCAGGGACTACTTCAGAAAACTTTGAATTAGTGGCGGAAATTGTAGCACCAGCATTTCCAAAAAGAGTGTTCTAAGGACAAAAATTAGTGCAAGGAATTCTGTAAAGTGCAAAAGTGCAAGAGTTGATTTCTATCCAAAAAGGATTCCATGACGTAGCATCAGAAAGAAGAGCCCGCGTTAAACAAGGCAAGGGTCACGAAGGGCATCAAAAAATTGATGACGAACGCGGCATATTACTATGACTTACTAAGACAGTTGCTTCAAACAATAATTATCGAAAAAAGACGCAGTAAAATCAGCCGGGGTGTTACAATCAACACTACATCGCTTTCTAAGGCTACTGTATGTGGTTTCAAGGCATTGATCACCCACCATATAGTCCTGATTTGACCCTTTCCGACTATTTTTTTGTTCTCAAAGCTGAATGCCTAGTTAAGGGGTAAAATATTTAACATCAACGGGTATTGTAGGAAATTTCGACTTTAAAGATGCTTCATATTTTTCTGGTGGCAAAGTAACTTCATGTAGATGTTTTGAAAAGTGCGTGAAAATAGAGGAAGTATATATTGACAAATAATCACAGTTTTTAATTATTTAAAACTAACTTAAGTTAGTCAGAAATCAAAATACTTAACTGAAATAAGGGCATTGGGAAATGATTTAGTTTCAATATTTATGTTCAAGTGATAATTTATTTATTAGTTTTCTAACCCTACCTAGGTAGTTAATTGTATATTATAATTGATGATTTATTATGAAATAATGTAATAAAATGAATAATTTACCTTATATGTTGCGAGAAACTAACCACTGACACTACAAACCACAAAACTTCATCCACTTGTCGAATGTTTACCTTGTATATCGCGAAAATGAAAGTAAATCCGCGACTGCTTTGACTAGTTTTCTATTTATCCTTCCAAACGTAAAATCAAGCGAATGCAACGACCAAATAGCGTACCGCGAAGAACCACCAGCTTTAAATTATAAAAGCAAAGTTGCATTTATTAAGTCCCCACCTTCGTTTCTTTTTTTTTCGATGATTGTTTGACTTAACCTAAGCCACACGTGGTTTGTGAATGGATTTTTTGTTTTATTAAAATTATGAATAATTGCATATTCATTTTAATCGATTATAAAAAAAATCAATTGAAAACCAATTTTTTAATAAATACAAACAAAATATGAAATAAACAAACCAAAAAGTTACATGGTAATTTAGAGTGAGTAATAATCATTATATACTTATTTATATTTATCCACAACTATCCATGAATTCATTGAAAAATGGAAAATTCGTTACTGATAAATTTTCTAAAGCCATAACCGCCAATTTTGATATATCCGTGCAAGAAATCTCTTTTAAATCTGACCAGAGGACCCGTGCTGCTCCGCAGCAATGACTATTTGATTAATTATAGCTTCTTCATAAAAATAATCGATACCTATGTCGTCAAATGCAAAGTATCGGGACATAGTCAAAAAAATCAGTTGAATTTCCCCGCACAACTCTCGTCAAACTCAACAATAAAACGAATAATTATACAAGAGAAAATAATAATAGAGCCCAATAGACAAATATTTTATATTTATACAGCTACGGAATCTTTTAAATGTGGCAAAAGTCTTTTGGGAGAGTTTACTTTATCACGAACGAAGTATTTGAAAGACACAAAGCATTCAGTGAAAATCGTAGAGTTTTAGAAAACTAGCCTCATCAAAAAGTCGAAAAAATGGTGCTCTAAAGTCGTGGTGTTGATATCTTAGAGCTTAACAAAAAAAAGATGCTTAAAAACGTAATTGGGAACCGTACATTCAATGAACGAATTATTACTGGTGACGAAACGTGGATTTATAAATATGACGTCGAAGCTCATCGTTTTTTTCGTTAATCGCGGTGTGTTTTACCATGAATTTGTTGCAGAGGGTCGATCAGACACTAAAAAATACTACTTGATAGTTTTGAGGCTTCTACATTGAGCAATTCGTCTTAAACGACTAGATTTCTGAGCAGGCGATTCATAGATTTTTCACCACGTAATATTCCATCGTGATTGAGAATTGCTAGTAGCAGACAAATTTCTTAATTGATTGATATCATTCCGTGAAAATGACATTATAATTCGATCATTGACATAATAATACTGGACTGCGCGATTTATATACTTTCCGTTATTGAAAACTCGTGCTAACAACATCTGGTCTAATGTAGAAGATATTTTTGTTCCACTGTCAGGTAATTGATGAAGTAATTTGAGAAAATGGAGATAAAGAACGATGGAAGAGGTACGATACATGTAACTTTCTTTGTTTCTCGTTTGGAAAACGAATTTTATCGAATACGCAGTCTAGTTATCAGCTGCGTTATCAGCTCAAAACAACTGAAAATGCACTAGAAAAGAAAGTAAATTGGAGCAAAACCAATTATTGGAACTACCTACAGGTGCTGAACCAGACAAAGACTCTCCTGGGAAATTATAATCAGAGTAGATCTGCAGAATGCAACAACAAACACTTGAAGACGTTAGATCTAGCAAATAATGCGTAAATAGGAGCAAAACCAATTATTGGAACTACCTACAGGTGCTGAGCCAGACAAAGACTCTTCTGGGAAATTATAACCAAATGGCAATTAAAGCCATTCCACGTTCTAGACTCTTTAAAAGGGGTTGAATTGATGGAACACCTATAAACACTGAGTTTTCTAGTATCGCAGCGAGAAAGGGAAAGGAAAGATCCTTTGGATCGCACTGTATACAAGACCCCAAATCTATACATACATTGCTTTATCTATGGTCATTTAGAGGGTTAAGATAAAGGTTAGTAATAAGTAAAAGTCTCACATCTTTATTTACAGTTCTAAAATTATTATTTATAGTGGTCATAATCTCTAAAACGAACTGAATACACAACAGTCAGCGCCAGTATTTGGAACGTGGAACTATCTATAAAAAATAATTCAAAAATTGATATCCATTACAAAGCTCTGTGCTGGTGTTGTTTAAGTTAGATACAAGACAATTGTAATGATAAAATTGCTGAAATACTTGGTAATTAAGATGGTTATCTGGAATACCGTCAGTATTTTTTGGTTCCCTCGGTAAAAATTGATCATGACGTACTATAAAATTAGTTTCTTTCAAATACATTACTATAAAAATGTTTGTTTTTTTATCTAATCACGTTATTTTTTTTTTAATTGAGTTAAATTATTTTGTTATACCAGATTTTTTTGTTAGTATTTTACGAGGTATCAATTGAATTTACTTTGTAATAATCTTTCTTTAAACTACTCTTTATCATCACTGTTACTCTAAAGTTTCGAAAATCTGTGGGTTGATTTTTCAAGTCTCTCAATAAAGAAGTCAATCATTCAAGTGCTTACAAATTGTAGTACTTAAGTAAAACAAAGATTTAAAAAATATATAGTGCAATCGGATGATTTTTCTGTGCTAAAAAACGAGGGGAATGCGATAGTTGAAACTACTAAATTGAGAAAGTGAAATATACATCATCTTTAATCATATATATGTGATCCGACCCTCAATAATACCTGCAAGGGTCAAACAATGACTCAGAATAATTTTAAAAATACTCAGAAACTTTCAGAAAAGTCGTTGGTTGATTTTTCAGATCTCTTAATGAAGATCTTTCAATTCCTTACTAATTGAAGCACTCAAGTAAATTATATGATAAAATACTTTGATACCTGAGTTTAAAAAACGTGACCCAACCGTTCTTTGTTCTTAATTATGGCACTTTTTGCAATTGCGATCTTTCTAAATCGATTTTAGAAGTAGGCAAAACGGAACCACTTCAAATTTGTCATTTCTCATCTCAAAACATTAAAGTAAATAAAAGAAATAGTAATTGGGGGGTTTTCTTTTCATTTTTTTGATTATTTGTACAATTAACTATCAAAATAGAAGCACTACTTACTAGTTCAGTCATTAAAAGCAGACAATAGAGTATAAACTCGTTCATAGTTGTACAAGATCGTTTTTACGTTAATCCCTATTAAATGTTTTACCACTTTTTCGGTCAAGACAGTGGTCCATCAACTTTATGGTCTGAGATAGAATGATATTGTTTCTTCGTGATCTTTGTTTACTGTTATTAAAGCAATATCATAATCAAAGATGGCTTCAATAATGGAGTATCATTGGAAAATGAAATAGAAAAAGGATTATCCACAATACATTACCTTGTGGTACTTCTACATTATTTATTTCATGTCTTAATAAGACTCTTCTAGTTTGATACTAAAAGTTCTATACGGAACTTTAATAATTCTTTAAACTCTTTAAGTAGAAGTTTACTTATGTCCCTCGTAATATGTTATCGAAATAAGAACTAAATTTTGAAAAAATAGATAAGTTTGAAACTTTCGTATGTATCCTGTACATTATCAATATGATTTAATTAGTTGTTGCTGATGTTAATAACTATTTTGATTTGTTGTGCGTGTTCATATTATACCGGAAAATCTAAATATTAATGACATGGAGATTTGAAGAAAAATAACTATAGTCATTAATAATGTTTCTAAATGATTTTAATAACATTAGAAACGGTATTTCCATGACCTTTTTTTACTAAATACACGTAAAAAACACACTAAGATGATTCCACTACCTCTAAAATTAAAGATTTATCACTATTATACAAGGTGCTATCGATATATTTATTTCTATAATATTTTTAAAAATTCAATAATAATTTATAATGTATGGGAATAATTATAACTTTTATCTAATGATTATCGATGTATATTAGAATATCAATAAATTGAAAAAAACGTGCTTAATGTGTTTGTATGATTTTTTTTTCTCAAACAAAAATAACTTGAAAGTTTCTTAAGACAAAATAAAAAAGGTATTTTATATTCTACTTCGCACTTCACTATATTTAATTATAGTAAAGACGATTGTTTTCTAAATATTTTGATTTATTTTGAAGTATACTTTAAGCAATATACAATTAATTATATTTCTCGTAAGAGTCTTATACTTTTTGAAGAATTTGGCAACGTGCTGCTACAAAAGTATTCTTCTTCTCTGCGTTGCTGGGCTAAATTCGTAGACTATCTACCCAGGTAAGTAACAAAAGTATTAATAGTTGAAATTGGTTTTAATATATAACAATTAACTAGATAAAATTTATTGATAATGAACACATGAAATTTTTAATTTTAATAAATAATGATTTGCCGCCTCCACACTGTATAGACCATTATTTTAAATCGTTATTTTATGCTCACCAATCCCTAGCAGTACAACTCTGACCCCAATAATTTAAATTAATGCTTCGATTCGACACAAAATTGTAAACTATTATGAAAAAAGGCGATTGTTCAATAATATGGTAATAAATAGCATTTGTACTGAATTACATCTTAAGCATATTAAAATTATTGTTGCATTATAAAAGTAATTTTGTGAATGTCTATCGTACACTATAGGCAACCAGTAATACAATACCAAACTACCTGCTACTTTTAAGGTCTAGACCAAATTTATTATAAAAAAAAGACGAAGAAAAAACGCATCGTTTACTTCCAAAGAAAGACGTTAACAACTTTGTTAAAAACTAAAAATGGTAAAACTAACTGCAGAAATTATTCAAAATTCTATGCAATACATAAATCCAGTTAAAGATAGAGAACTAGATTTAAGAGGTAAGTTTAGATGTTACTATATCTTTTTAAGGTTATAAATTCGTAAATTCGTATTTGCTTGTTTTAGGATACAGAATACCTGAAATTGAAAATTTAGGTGCTACTGGTGATCAATATGATACAATAGATTTTTCCGATAATGATATCAGGAAATTAGATGGTTTTCCTTTTCTACAACGATTAAAGTGTTTACTTTTGAACAATAACCGCATTGTGTAAGTTATTCCAGTTTTTTCTGTAAATTATGGTATTGTTGACTTTTTTTTGTAAATTTCGGTATTGTTGGCCTTTTTTTTGTAAAATATACTGTTGCCTATTTCTGGATATTCGGAGTTCAGTATTTAATAGATTCATTATCACATATATACAGGTTTTTTGATTTTTTGCATTTCTAATATATGTATTTTCAATGTAAAGTGGTTTCCACAATAAGTTATTGTCAAACTATCAATTTTAGTCGTATAGGGGAACATCTAGAAGAGTATATACCAAATTTGGAAAGTTTAATATTGACTGGAAATCAAATTGAAGATTTGGGTGATATTGATCCTTTAGTTACTTTAGAGCAACTTTCTACCTTAAGTTTAATGTTCAACCCTATTACATCTAAGCAGCACTATAGGTCATATGTCATATACAAACTTCCTCAGTTAAAATTGCTTGATTTTCGAAAAATTAAATTGAAAGAAAGAGAAGAAGCTAAAGCTTTGTTTAAAAGTAAAAAAGGAAAGGATATACAGAAAGAGATTGCTAAAAAAGCAAAAACATTTGTACCTGGAGGTTCTGTTAACAATGTAGCTAGGAATAAAGGTGAGTTATATTATCAAAAATAATTTATGTATCATTTTAATTAGATTTTTCGGGATTAAGGTAAGAGCACCAGTGGCAGATACTTTAATGAGGTTCTTTAAAAAAATTTCAAATAAAAAAAAGAAGAATAACTTCCATTTTGAATGAAGGGCTATTAGGTAGTTTTTATTTCTTTCGATATGCATTTTTTATTTACAAGTGCAAATGGACCTATACTAGAATTAGGGTGGGCAAAAAAACTATTTTTATGCTACTATGAAAATGTTCAAGATGATGAAAAAAATTCTGGTAAAGTTTGAGCTCTTAATATCAATATTTAAGGTGCCGCGTCGTGTTTTTTGATTCCCCATTTAGATTACACAAGAATTTTTTATTTTTTTTGGATTTTTAATGTATTTCAAGGAATTATTGTGTAGTAAAAAGAAATAGATATTTTTGTAAGAAATTGAATGGCCTACAAAAAATGTCTTAAATTTGTTGCTAAGTCAACTTGATTAAAAGTTATTTGCAGCTAACGATATGTTCTACTCTACAAGCCTAAATTTTAGGCATTTTTCAAACTAACGTAAAAAAAATTAAAAAATCAGAATTTCAACAAATTACAGTCTGGTAAAGTGGGAACTACAAAAATATGGTTGTCATGATTTTTAACTCGAATAGCAAAATAAAATTGATTTTTTAAAAGATTAGCGTTGATTTTGAATTTGTATTTAGGTTTGAATGATGAAGAAATCAAAATGATAAGAGAAGCTATCAATAAAGCCAGTTCGTTACAAGAAGTAGAAAGGTTACAGAAAATACTACAATCTGGTCAAATTCCTGGAAACATTTTTGATTCACGTAAGATAACCGAAATACATTTTTTTTTAATATAAATACCAACCCTTTCAGACATATAGCATACATATAATTTTAAATATTCCTTTCTCTCAGTCTATCATTAGTTTGAATGTCCGGGTACTAAACACACCAACCAGGATATAATGTGACGGAGGTATGTTAGTTTAGCGTTTTCAAGATTGTTGAATCCATTTCAAGTATTAGTCAGATTATCTGACATTATGTAGGGAGACCCTCTCAAAAGGCAAATTTCAACTCTGAATCAATGATATGTGGAAATATTGAAAACTATTCAATATTTCTACATATTGTGCTCTGTACTTAAACTTTCATAAGGAACTGCTTGATCCTTAATTTTGGATATAAACCAGTGATCTGTGATATGCGTGGAAAGACTCAATAGTGTAGTTGTTGTAATAGTGAAAAACTAGTTTTGATTTCAACGTACCTCGTATATTTCAACTTGGGAAGTAGTATGTGTCTGAAATGGTTCGGAAGTAAAAATTTGTGTTAAGATAGAAGTTACGTTTTGATAAATTTCCAGGAAATCAAAATGGAGGGACCTCGATGGATTACGAATAATTATTTTTTTTCTAGGATTTACTGATTCAATTTTTGTTTGGTATTCAAACTGATAAGAACTTTGTACACACTGCGGCGATAAAATAAAACAAATTATAACAAAAAAGGTTGAGAAGCGATTTTTTTTTTCAATTTTTCCACAGATATAATTTTTCTACTTCATCTGTCACAACATATGACAAAATTAACAAATCCATATATTTTAGGTTTATTAATGTCAAATGACATTTAAAACATAACCTCTAATATCACTTCAACTTCTATAACTACAATTCCCCCCACTGTTAATACTTCTGTCATTTTTCCCATATATTATAATGTATTTATGTCATGTACTTCTTTTCAAACTTTGCATTTTTTCTTATTTTCCTCATATTTTTATCCTATAATTGGGATTAAATGCGATTTTTCTGGAATTCTTCTTTTTCATTACGTTTGATATTTACAGTCATTAACCTAACTTTATTTTTTTAAATGGAATAGTACCACATTTTGTTTGTTAAGGGTCGTAACAATATTTGAAAATAGTTTCTTTTGTAGGTTAATATTTCTTCTTCTTTTCCTCCTAATTTTCATCCAATAAATATGACGGCGATTTTTTTGCATTTCCTATTTATTATTACGTTTCACGTTGACAGCTATACAGTTATATAACTTCTGTTATAAATGTGATTATGTTTAATTAGGGTCGTAACATATTTTGTGTGATTAAAAAAGCTTTCAGAAACATCAAAATTTTTGATTGGTATTTTAATTACCAAAGTAAACATTTGATTTGGTATGAGTATAAATCGAGTGAATATTTAGATAGTTCGTAAAATATTAACAAGGTTTTTTACAACAATTCTGAATAGAGATATAAAGAATAATCTAGATTATAACAATTTAAGTGTTTTTCTTCTTCCTTTTCCTTTTACTCCTAAAACTTATTTGATACTTTAAACTGTTTCCAACATTTTTAGGGTCACTGATTTGAATTTGATATCGAAATTAAAAAACCTTCCCCTTTACCCTCATAAAAACCACCATCTTGGGGGTTGGAAACAATCAAGTTACGTATCAATCAATCAATCAAGGTTTTTGATATTACGAATTTGATGTCTAATTTACAAAAACTCAACCCTTTAATCTCCCAATAACTTTTCCCTTACATTTTAACCCAAAACTTCAAAAAGAAATAAAGTCATATATTAATATTGAGGTTTTCGGGGTAGCTGATTACGAATTTCATATCAAATTTACGAAAACTTACCCCTTTCAGTCTGATGGATTTATTTTAGTAGTAGTATGCTTTGTCGAAAAGTCCTTGAATGAAAGTGACGTACGGCTATAGATAATCTTAAAGTACGGAGTGACTAGTTCTCGTGGTAATGGTGAATTTTTAAGATTTTTTTTTGTCATTTTGGCAACATCTCACGAGAACCGATAAATAAAAAAATTTCAGTATCAACAATGACATCACTTATTGTTATAGTCTTCATTTTTTGGCAACGAAAACGTTGTAAACCCGACACGAATACAAAGGTGATGACCAACATACTTCGGATAAAGTTAACAGGTGTATATTTCGGAATATAAACATAAATAACAATTCAATCAATCATAAATGATTAAAAAGTAAAATTACGAATATTGATAGAAAATATACAATCGTTATAGAAATAATTCATTTCAAACGTTGATTTTTATAAAAAAATCATCAACCGCACATATTGTTACGTTTTTCTTTTCATGATAACTGATAATAATCCATATATTTGCCCATGTACGTCTTGTATTTTCGTATTTGGATGTTGGTATTCCCAACTAAAAATAAATAATATAAAAGTTAACGTTCAGTCAGTTTCTAAATGATGAAATAAAAGTTTTTAGTAGATCGAGTTTCAAATTTGAAATTTCCACCGAAAATTGAACGCGTTGTTCAGAACCTTTGATATAAACCTCGTTATGGTTCAGCATTCAAAATTAGGTGATAAGACTCAAGATTATAATTTTTTAAAAGCTCTTATGACTTTTATATTGTTCAAAATGAAAAAGAAAACAAAAATATGAAATATAATCCTTCTAAAAAACAGATTTTATAATTTGAATTGTTGATTTCGGGATGTGGATACCAATTTATACTTATTTCTAAGTCAAGCACTAAATAATTTAATTATTTCTTAAAATAGATCTATAACTCTTGAATTTATATTGTGGTTGAAAATTTTAAAATCCATAATTTCATCTAGAATTTTACTTTTATTGTTCTTTTAAAGAATTAATCAATTCAAATGTTTGTGCTTAGTTCAATTAATATAATTGAAGTTGGTTTGAACATGGCCCATTAGCTCAGTTGGTTAGAGCGTCGTGCTAATAACGCGAAGGTCGCGGGTTCGATCCCCCCATGGGCCAATTTTTTTAACAATTAAAAACTTTAATAAAATCCAAATGTGTGTTCATATTATTATACTACGAAGTATGATAAAAAAAACGTCTTAACTTTTCAAATTACGGTCTGGTAACGAGAGTATTGGGGTGTTTTCATTTCTCGGGTGCTAAGTTACCTCACTCCTTGTAAGAGCAAATGTCAGAGTCAAGTTAAATTTTGATAAAAAACGGAAATGTTGATATTTTTACCTTTTATGAATAAATTAATTTTTTAACAAAAGAGACCTATCATTGAGATAATTTATCATTAAAAACGTACAAAAAAATTTAATAAATTTATAAATGAAATATTCAATTGATTGAAGAAACTTCTAAATTTTATGTGTATGTATAATATAATCCGATATGGTCTAGTGGCTAGGATACCTGGCTTTCACCCAGGAGGCTCGGGTTCGATTCCCGGTATCGGAATTATTTTTTAACCTTAAAAAACACTTTTTAACCCAAAAATCTATAATTTCAAACGTATTTTGTTAAAATGTATTCTTACTAACAACTAATTTGGACAAACTTGTGTATGATTATTCACATTTTTATGAAGTATAAGAAATCTAAATTGAGAAATTATAATCAAAACACAAATATTTCAATTATATCATCATATTATAACCACATCGAGGCTCAATTATTTATTAATATATATAAAAAATTAACATAAAACTTTCTATTTCAAATGTTTTCTAAAATGAATTTATCAATTCTCTTTACCCCTTGTTGTATGTTGCTTATATAATCAATCCGAGCCTCTATACTCCTCAAAAACGTTTTATATTGCAATACTCACTTCAAAATATTCAATAACTGTGCAACTATATAGGCGAAGACCACGTTACGAAAAAAAGAATAACCTATTCATCCTCGTGATATCGTTTCATAAATATAACATTATTTCTTGGTAGATAATTCGTTTTGATTTCCTGCCTCTTCTGATTAAGATTTACTTTTTGAAAATGGTGAAAATATTTTAGTTTTTCTAAATAAATTAAAAGATAAGTTGAAGTTTTGCATCTATATTCGCTACATTTTATTAATCCGGTATGGTCTAGTGGCTAGGATACCTGGCTCTCACCCAGGAGGCTCGGGTTCGATTCCCGGTACCGGAAGTTTTTTTATTACATATACTTACCTGTTACCGTACATGTCCCGTACTATAACATTATTAAAAAATATTTTTGGCACATTTTTAGTATCATTATTCGACATTTCATATTCTTCCAAATTTAAATAACTGAATCTAGCCATAATTTCGTTTACATTTTTATTTAGAGTATTATGTTCCGCTACACCAAGGCCATATATGATTTTTTCATAAATATCTGTCGTTTTGTATCTACAAAAAAGGCTAAATGTATTATATATATGATAAACATATATAAATTCATTCTTTTTTATTATATTATTAAAGATAGAGAGAGTGAAGTATCGAAGCCCGTTCAATAGACAACCGGAACGTGACGTCACGGCCGTCATATTGTTATAGTTCACTTTCCAAACAAAATTTGTAATGAAAATACGAAAAAATCACCAAACATATACATAAACGATCGTCAATGCTGTTAAAACTTTCTAAAATGATCACTGACCTGTCTCGGTGTGTGACATTAGCATTTCTATATCCAATTGGGCCCGAAGTGCTGATAGAAAGAGAAAGGGCATCGATATATAACGTAAAACAAGGATAGCTACCAACTATATACATTTAAAAGTGCAACGGAAGTAGCATTCTTAAAAACCTAAATATATGATTTTATTTTGGTTGTTCGGGAGCACGGTTTGTTTTTGTGAATTTTAATTATTTTCAAAGTTGTGTGACAATTGACATTTTTGACATTAGAACCTACTCTATTCTGGTATCCTGATTGGATAACCATGACGTCAAAGCTTCGAGTGGTGGGAAAACCAGAAGAGGAAAATAATAAGTTTTGATTTTATAAGCGAATAGGATAAAGGTAAACCGTTACTCTCTCTTCCAATAGTATAATTATCACTCTGTCTATCTTTAGTATTAACATTTTGAGATTGAGTCATCTGGCAGGCGACCATTGAGAACCCGGAATTAAAACGGATACGGATACTACTTACTCGCAATTGAATTGAAATACCACGGAATTGTTTTCATAATTGAGCTGTAATTGGAGTATACCTTTTAATACTTCATTTTTATTAGATAACTCTATTTGGGCTTGAAGTTGAGTTCCTATAATAATTGTAAAGAATATTCTTTTTTATTTAATAACCCTAGAAATGTTAGACAACTAGAAGTACTTATAATACTAGTCACTTGAATAGGCAGTAATAGATTTGTGAGGTTATATTAATTACATACCGCAATATTGACTCTCACTTCTAGTAGACAAGAACATAACTCCTTCTCCTTTTGCCTCTTCACCGATATTACCTATATCGGTTCTATACGATGGATCTAAAGTTGTAGAATTTCTATCGTGAGATATTTGCGGAAAACAACTCCCTTCTTCGAAGGATATTCTTCCTCTGGGGCAATAGTAAGCTGTCATTTCGCAGATATTCGTATTTCCCTTTTTTCTCTCTACCATGTTTTCAATAGATTCTCTAAATAGATGGAAAGCCCTTATGTGACTACATACTAATTCCGAAGAAAGTCCTCTTTCTAAACGGAAATAAAATATTTTTTAAATATTAATATGTACCCAAAAAGCAATAAAATGTTCAATACGTTAAGTGACTGTTTCATATCAAATCCTCGGTAGTATAGTGGTAAGTATCCCCGCCTGTCACGCGGGAGACCGGGGTTCGATTCCCCGCCGGGGAGATACATTTTTCGTTTTTTTTTTATTTTCTCTTTTATATTCAATTTATTTGAGAAAAAAGTTTTTACACACACTATAAAATTCAAATAAATAAATTATTTGGTACATTCTATTTTTTAATTTACTTTTATTAATTTCGTAATTTATAGTAGGGGTGGCCAGGGAACATTTAATTATGAAGTTTTTTGCAAAAAAATATCACAAATTCCTTATTGCAACGGCTAAAATGGTTTGGTGGTCGAAGATTTTTTGAGGAGTTTGACGATTATTATTATAAAAAGATAAATATATATTTTTCCAAAATTTTTGTGTTTTTTTGTTGGATAACGTACATCTGGGGCAATCCTCGTAAAACTGTAACTACTAAAACAAAATGTTTTCGAAGAGATGTCTAATGTGTGTTTTGTGTTAATTTTGATATTTGTGGTTCCCAAAATGAAGTCTAATGGGCAGTAATTAATGAATTTACACATAGGCCCGTGAGGCCAAGAGTAACAATTTTTTTGAAGTGTAAAAATATTTGAGACGAAAAAAAAAATTAAGATAATCTATTCTATTAGTTCAAATTAGTTTTAAAAAATTCTTTAGAATATACACTGGAAAAACAGTTAACTCCACTCAAGAAAAAAACTGAATTAAAAAAATTATTCCTTTGAGTAAATTTTTTAGATCAAATATTTTTTAAAAAAGTGATTTTTGTGAGTTTAATAATTCAATCATTCAAAAAAAGTTTAAAAAGTAAACCTCCCCGGCGGGGAATCGAACCCCGGTCTCCCGCGTGACAGGCGGGGATACTTACCACTATACTACCGAGGAATATACAAATCAGCCTTTAATACCACTTTACATGTAATTTCCACTCTATTGAAAATCTAAAAAATTTTTTTTTCATAGAAAATCAATTTAAATTGACAAGTGAAAATTGACAATTTCACCTATTTTGGTCTTTATCAAAAAATTACTAGACATTTTGATAAGTGGAAACGCCAAATTTTGCTTGCTAGTTTAAAAATTTTATTTACCAAAATGAGAAACGACAATAGAATCTTTGACGTCATTACATCCCGGCTGATCTTGTCCGCCATTAGGAAAAAAATCGACATGCCCTATTGGATCCCATAATCCAAACCCGTCAGTCAAATACTGAAAATATAATTGAAGAAAATTGTAAATTCAACACAAAATACTAAATTCACCCTCAAAACTTTCAATCATATGATAACTCACAGGACTCGAATCGGTATGAACGACATCAACAAATTCAGCGTCACTCCTATCTAATTTTTTGTACTTTTCTCTTAAATAATTGTTCCTAAAAAGGGGACTAGCTGGATCAAGACCTAAAATAAAAAGTATACCCTGTTTCTTAAATTTACAATTAAATGATCCAATATATCGTACCTAACCTAATATTCTCTACTACATACCGGTAATACGACCAATTAGGTGACCCTCATTCTTCAAACTCTCCGATGCAGTACCACAAACGTGCGCCCCCAATGAAAATCCAATTAAATGAATTTTCCTTGGTTCCAAACCATTTTTTACCATATTAGTTAATAGAATACCCAATTGTCGTCCTACTACTTCGGTATTTGCTGCTGCCACTGGATACTGAGGTCCCCTTGCTCCGATATGCCAATCCATCAATATCACATTATAATCAAACTAAAGTAAAACGTAATAAACAAATAGAAATCGTTTTTTTTTAGATATACAACAACGTAAATTCCTTTTCGTTTGGAGTGGGTTGTAACCTCTGACTAGTTTCGACGTTTTCGCGTCTCATCAGAGCGCGTAACAGCCTCCAATTCGAAGACCACACCCGCCAGCGCTGCTATTTGGTTCAATCCTCTCAGTTAGAAGTGAGGATGGCGCCAGAAAGCGTCTACTACACGAACCAAATAGCAGCTCTGGCTGGTGTTGTCTTCAATTTACAATTTGTTACACCGCTCGGATAAGGCGCAATAACGTCGAAACTAGTAGTCACCTCTCCTCCTCTTATTGCAGTTTCCAACCAGAAAAGTAGTTGTTTTCTTCTTTGTATAACCTTATTTTAAAAATATTCAATTTCGAAAGTGGGACAAACAAAAAACGGTTGCAAGTCAGTGTATTACATAACATAATTTGGATGATGTCAGAATCTTCGTTCTTACGACTGGAATTTATGCATTCAGATGGAAGGCAAGGTTTATTTATGTGTATTTAGCACAGTTATATCTATTTGAAATAATAAAAATAAAATTGACTAATTAATTTGTTCATCTCAATTTGACCTCGACAAAATAATCGGTTTTAAAAAATTATGTAATTGATGAAATCGTTCTTCTAATCATGCATATAAAACTTTCTCTTAATATATATCAAAATATATAGATAATATATCAAAAACTCTGTTTTAGAAGTCCATTTTGGTTACCGAACAAAAAATAAAGCTATACAAAAAAGTTTTTAGTTAAACCTATTTTTTTGGTTGTTATAACCCAAAATATACCAAGAAGTCAAATTAGAAACCATTTGGAGTCGCTCACTCACATACTTCGAGGAAATTAGGTTAGATATTTTGTGTCGTATAAAAATTTATATAACCTTTTTCGTAGAGATTTATATGAGCCGTATTTTTTGTACCAAACTTTTTTTGTAAAATCAATATTTTCCGAAATATTAAGTAAAACTTTGGAGAGAACTGGAGGACAAACGAAGCTTCCAAGAAAGTAATTAGAAGGAGTTTGCAATTGAATTTTGTTAATTAAAATTATAACGCAACATTTAGGGCCATGTCGGTCCTGCCCGCTTTGTATCCACATATGTAATACGGAAAAAAACGTTACGGTGCCGACAATATTCATTTTCTCTCTCGTTCGAGACACTTTATCTTTACTGCGCGTGCTTGAGATTGCGCAGAACCGAGCTGAAACCTCGGAGGATAGGGAAATCGTTATCATTCTGTCTTTTTTAGTCGGAACAGCTTCCACTTACGGAAACACCTCTCCTCCCGTCTTTCTCACTAGGAGTACAGAGCAGGCAGGACCGGCATGGCTCTAAATGATAGATGTGTTATGAATTATTGAATATTTATGAAAATCGATGTAACCTAGATGTCGTTCTGGTAACAACAACAATTCTTACCATTTTCAAATAGGATTTCATAATAATCAATGATCCTTTCTCGTTCCATTTACTCACGTACCCGTGCACGATAACTTTCAAAGGATTAGATAAATTAAACGAAGATCTTTTCAATGATTCACCCCCATCGTCGTAAAATAAAATTTCTGGTTTTGCTAAATCAGTTGATCTAGTGAATAAATAAAATTTCGTATCAAGCATTTTAGGATCTTCTGGATGTTTTTGTAAAGGAGAATTTTTATGGGGGAGTTTGAAACATCCCACAATATCTGAAACAAAAATTGTGCTACTTTATTTAAATATAAATATAAATGTTATAGAAACGTGTAGGAAGCCCCAATTTAGATCAGGTTGGCTGAAAGATTCGTTTGTAGTGACACATAGATGGGGATACTAGTATTAAATATGAATTCTTCAGTTAGCCCCAATCTTCGAAGGATACGTGTAGTAATTTGACGGTTGTACAATTTGCACTAGGAAAATCCACCATCAAGGCGTGGTTTGTTAAGTTTAAACGAGACTGAATGATTACCGAGGACGATGCACTCAGCGAACTCTTCAAAGAGACTATCTCCGACGAAAACATCGAACAAGTCTACAAATTAATTGTGAAGCGGAGCTGATTGAGATGATTAAGTCCTCGAAGGAATGTGTTGGACATATCGTAACATCTCACACCGGAGTTCAATTGACAGTAATATGAATGGACCGAGTAGAGAGACTCAAAAGTCGGCTGTCGAAAGTTATGGCATTGGTATTTTAGAATGCGCATGGTATAATAACCATCGAATATCTTAAAGAATGGAAAACCATAAACGGCTTCTTTTCAAAATGTACCATATTACTATTCAATGGAAATGTTAACAAAATTGCAAGGATTTGACTTTGAATCGCTTCCATACCCACCATATTCTCCAGATCTGAGCCTCAGCTACTTTTGCCTGTTCTCATAGTATACTCGCTGGACAAGATTAAGAAGTTAAACCTATTTTTAGGCTAAAGAAAAATCGTATTATTAAAAAGGTTTTTTTATTGAAAAAGATTTTTTTTTATGATAATTAACGAACTTTTTGACTTTTTTCCAAGAAAATGGAATATCTCAAAAACGACTAAAGCTAGTATATGAAACCTCATTTTAAATTTTTGATGTAGAATTGAAAAATGCGATCAAATACAGGGCGTTTCATTTATTTAACTACTTTTACGACATCTTGTATGGTTGGAAATAATTCACCCTATATATTAAATAAGGAATCTGAGTAAATCTCTAGCTATTTAATATACTTTTCTAATTTTATTCCTAGGGGTTGAAAATGGAATAAACAAAAATATAATTAAACTTTCTCTTATAACCTACCATAACACACAGACTGCGTATTTCTCTCCCTGAAGCGCTTGATTCTCTCTGAAATACTATTCTTTAAATTAATAGCAGTTTTTATATTCATAATTTGTTCTTGAAGTCGTTTCCTCAAGCGTATTTTTGACCAAATTTGTGCCTCAACCGTAATGCTTAACAAAACTATAACAATAAAACACTTCATTAACCACATTATTTACATATTTATGTTCACAACTGTTTCAAACTGGTGAATGCGTGCCGGCATAAACAAAATATTCTTAAAACTTTCACTTTTTATATCGTAACCATAAAAATGTGGCAAACGAATGAAGAGTATAAGACAAGAAAAAGTAGGGATTTATTTTATTATTTTGCTTTAACTAGGAAGAAAACTAGACAAACAGCCACCGAATCGGACTAAATAAGAATTCTCACTTGTACAAATTCTTTTAGAGTAACAATCTAAACATGAAATTAATCAGCAACATTATGCGTGAAAACATTCTACGAGATTAGGTAAAAATTAGGAATTCAAACTAAACAGAAACTGTACAACATTTAAGAAGATCGGCGAACTCATCAAATGGTTCCAGAACCCATTCTTGTTGTAGTTAAAAGTGTTACTATCACGTGTCTCAACGGTCTGCTTACAAGACGGGCATGGCGGAAAACGTTGACATATAAATATGCTCGAAATCTGACTAGTGACTGGACTTTTAACCAAAAACGGTCTGCTGAAACGCCATCTTCAAACGAAGGCCATCAAAGATGATCCGAAGTGACGCTGGTACATGGAAGAGGATGAAAATGTAGACCACGTCATCCGTGAACACGAGCGCGGCTCAAACACTTGACTAAGCCTCACGGCTTGCCTAATGACATCAAACGGTTGAAGCCAATGCACGTGGGAGCCTATCAGAAGACCTATGGGCTTAAAGGCACTTGACCGTCCACAAATCTTCTATGAACTATAAACATTTAAAAGATATTTCCACAAATGGAAGCATCAAGTGGTTGTGGAAATATTATAAGAGTGATATAGTCCTAGATTTGGACAGTGTCCGTTGAAAATACCACTAACTTTTCTTATCTCATCTTTTCTAAATGTGATGGACCAATTGGTGGTATAATATTGGATTCTTCCAAACCTGGGGTCTCTCTCCATGTTTCTGTTATTTTTTTGTTTACTTTTCATGACTATTACTTTTTGAGAAACCTATAAAAAGTTGCGGTCCTATCAATGGAGCCAGCTCACCTTTTTTCGTTAAGTGATAAGCTTATTCATTACCGTGCCCTCCTTTGTAATCAGGTACCTACGTTAGAGTAACTTTGTTGTCCATTTCCATACTTTGACTCAATTTTATACGTATCAAGTGCTTGGAAGGAAGCTCAATGAGCTGAGCCCACAGATTTCGGGCCATATATTCCTGATCCTACTAATCCATATATACGAACCTCGTGGGACCCCTTGATTTCAATTTGTAGCGGCGACTTCATAGTTTCTGATAAGACATGGCATCCTTGATTGATGGACTCCTTGCATTCTTTTAGAATCCTTAGAAGCCTAGTCAATTGGTCGGTCTTCATGTTCTGTTACTTGTGTGCTTTTATTGCATATATCATCATCAAGTCTAAGACGTCGTGGGGCTTGATCATGAAGCAAAGCACGCAGTTTATCTAGAGTTGTTTCCCCAATGTGAATTTTTGTTTTTGTACATCATATGAAATGATGACACTGCTCATGATAGGTCGTACAACGGATTTGTACATTCAGTTCATTAATTTTGGGTTCTACGTTCACAAATCACCATTCGGCAGCAGTTCTAGTCCTAGTATGATTTCTGCATTAAAAGTTCAGATTTCCATATGTTTCTTTATGGTTTAAGTTTAAATCGCGTTGATTTCAACATTAAGGAAATAGGTTAGAAAATGAAACTGAATATTATCTCTCAACTGAATATTTTATTCGTAATTTCAAGTACATATTAGGAGGGTCTAGCCATTTGAAAAGCTATCTTAAATACTGACATTTTTAACATCTATATCTTTTTATATTTTCAAGAAATATTTTCACAAAATTTTACTACTAAACAAAATTAATTTTTTAATCATATTTACTTTTATACTTCACATCTTTTGTGATTATTGTCTTTTAAAAATTGCTGGATATTCCAAGCCGTAAATTAAATGCTTCAAGGATATCCAAAGTTTGTTGAAAAAAGTAATGAAATTCAACCGAAATCTATTACGAGAAGATTCTAAATAATTTTATTTTGACATCTGTCATATTCTAATTTAGTTTGGAAGCTCAGAATTCAAATGAATAATTCATCTAACATTAAAAAAGATAAAGTGGATTTAAATATGCCAGCAAACGTTTCCTGGGATAATAATCTGACGTATCAACTATTGTTTATACACATTTCAAATGTATGTTAATTTGAACTTATATTAAAAAATACAGGTTTGATATTTGGTCTCTACATAGACCGTGAAGCCGGTCATGTCCTTATACGAGAGTTGCCGTTCAAGTTTTTACAACCGAGCAAAATGTGGCGTTAATGACGACGTGGCATCACTGTATTTATGAACATTGATTTTTGTTATTTCCAAACCACTTGACTTAAGTAGTTGTTGATGGCGAACGTTTAAAAGAAGCTTATGTGTGTAAAAATGGAAATCAACAGTCAAGGCTTATTTTTTTAAATAAAGAAAAGGCTTTAATTAACAAGATGTAATTAACAGATAGATACAAAAGTCTCTAAGGATATTGTAGACTGCAATACAATCAATTTTATACATTTAAATGTGAGAAATCAAATCATCGCCCGTATTATTGTTTTTCAAAACCATGTTTCTACGATATAAGCTTCAGAGTGGAAAATTTTGGTTGGAGCCTGTGCAAAAATGTATAGACCTTAATGGTGAATATTTCGAAAAGAAATACTTTGTTTCTAACCTGTTCATTGCACTTTCACTTTGTAAAAATTGAAAAGGCAACCCTCTTGGCGTTGAATCAACTCATCCAAGTAAACATATTATCATTTTATCGAAATTAAAGAGGCTATCACGAGATTTCAAGAATTCGAATGTTCGAGAAGGTGGTTTTATATATAAAGCGTCTAGCAGCCGTTATTCAACAATTTGATGGCATAGTGGATGGGTCAGGACAGTGTCAAGTGAATATTTACACACCATTTAGTATTTAAAATAAATTAAATTCTGTTGCCATCCAAATACTTCGTCAAAATTTGATAATTTTCATTCTATGGTATGAAAAAAAACTTTTCTCGCATGTTTACTTTTCGTTACGAGCAATTGAAAAATATTTATACAAAAAAAAACTCAGATTTTGTTAAAATGGGAACTGAATAAAATTTTGTGATAATATTGAAAAAAAAAATATGTATACATAACAATTTAATAGTCTATACAGGGGAAGGAATTGATATAAATTAACATTGTAAAATATTGGAAACTTTAAATTGGAATATTAAAATAGTCAATAAATTTTTAATTTAAAACAGTTTTGGAAATATTTGACTCTATTCATAATACTATTCCGGACTCGTCCACCAATATAGACCGTGAAACCGGTCCTGTTCGAATAAGTTGTCGAAGCTAAAGTTTGGTGGACGCGCGGGGTATTTCTTGCTTATTTTTTGTGACCAATCCACACGTTTATGTTTTCGTGACAATTTCTAAGAAGGTCTTTTTGTTGGTTTACGGTATAGTAGAGATTTCGAGGAAACTAAGATTCAAGAATGTGATGATAGTACATAAAACGAATCTCTAGCTGCCAACGGAGTCAGTCAACAATTAACTCAAGGTGATAACGTGTGACGAATCAAACTGCAATAAAAGAAACAAAATTTGAGTCTGTTGAAAATTCTGAAAACAGACAGAAAAAGACTTCCTGCATTGTCTCGAACAATGGAAGATTCGTAGATATAAGGACAGATGAGGATATAAAAGTCGGAAATCAAAAATGTAACAAGACTTAGAAATTCCAGACGAAATTACAGAAAAAGTTGAAAAAGCAATTAAAGGCAGAAACTTATATGGCAAAGAATAAGAAGTGGTTGAAAATATGGTAACAATTAATGAAAACAATAACCCCTCAAAATTTTTATATTGTTCTGAGATTGACAGAAATTGATAGAGCAGATGGAGCCAGCTGGTATACAGATGGCTCCAGGAGGAATGGCTTGGTCAGAGCAGGTTTCTGCGGAGGACACCACAAAATAAGCATTGCTTGGTGAGCTGCTATAACGGCTGAAAAGGCGTGCTCTAGACTAGGAGTGGAGTGCTAGAGAGTCCTATAGAATCTGGTGAGTGATGGCTTCAAAATCCAGGCATCCAAAGTGGATCACAACTAGCTGTGTGGAAAATAAAAACAAAAAAACATATTACGTTTCAAGGTCATTTTAGAATATAGTTTTTCTAGGAATCCGCCTCTTCTAGAGGATGCGGAAAACATACACCTAACAAGCAATAGCCAGGATTCTGAAATGAGGGGATTTACCATAGATTTTGGCGCTCTTTCCACTCTCACTATCAGTAAAGAATAAATAATAGTAACTAGTTAATACCAAAATGTTCTTTTCACTATTAGTGTTCATTTTCCTGGCAGTTAAAACCACCTGTCATCTTTCCTGCTATAAAACAAAGTTCATTCTATGTGGCTCCAAATAAAACTCATTCAGTACATCAATTGGTGTGATAACAATCATTGAGTAAAGCCAGAACTCAATTGATGTATTTTTATGGCAGGAAATGACCTTTCACTTGTTAGAGTAGTTTTGGGGCCTCTTTGACTGGTTCAAAGGGGAGTTGTTGCTGGAAAACTCCTCCCATGACTGCCAACAGAAACATCGAAACTGAATAAAGAAAAGAAATAGGAAATAGAAAGTACAAAAGAGCAACAAGAAGACTGACCCCATCGAATGACATGAGTGGTTAAAGAAAAATTTTTCGGGTCTCTGATGCTTCTGTACGGGATATGTATGAATTAGTGTGTGTGTGTGTATGTGTGTGTGTGGGTGTGTGTGTGTGTGTGTGTATACAGCTAGAGGAATTCAAAGCAATAAATTGTTTGTTGCCAAACATGTTTCCAATATTATACAATTACTTTTAGCTAGATAAATATATAATAAATGGTCAAGGTTTTACGTTATTATTGTACACACTTCAGCCGTCATGTATAGGAAAGTATAAATTCTATAATGATATGTGCATACAACATTTTTACATACGCAATTTTTTTTAATATGATCAAATTTTCGTATAGAACTTCAACAACCAAAAACGAATAATTTCTAGATAGTATTTATACATTATTTTGTGACAAATAACTGGTTTCCTAATTTTATTACATATTTTTTTCATTATATAGTCCAGGAGCTGTCCAAATGAAAAGAACTTCGGTACAACCGATTATGAAGATCTAAGAAAGCCTTATTTAATTAGATACATTAAATTTCTTTAGCTTCAAAGATACTCCTGAGCCTTTATACAACTCTCCTTTTTTTTTTCTAAAAAAGAACAAAAATGCCTATCAAATATATTGGAGACAACTATTTAGTGCGCCAGCTCTTGTACTAACAGTATTGTAATAAATTACTAGCTTTTCCTATTCTTTCAAAGAAGTCAAGGTCATTTGCAGTATTAAATATTATCCCTCATCAAAATTGTCTTAAGAATATCAGGCTAAAAAATTTGATTAACGCATTTATTTATGAAAGAGATTGAAATTGCCTGCCTTTCCGTCTAAACAATTGATTTTCACATTTTTTTCCTGAAAAATAACGAAATTACCTCTCAAATATATTGCAGACAACTATTTGGAGAGTTAGCTCCTGAACTAACAGTATTATAACATATTATCAGTGTTCCCTTTTGTTTCAAGCAAATCAAGGTCATTTGCACTACTGAGTATTATCCCTCATCAAAATTTGTCTTATTTTCTGATTTGATTGAAGCGTTTTTTTCTTATAAAGAACGAAATTGCCTATCAAATATATTACAGACAACTATTTAGAGCGCCAGCTCCTGAACTAAGGGTATTGTAACTAATTACCAGCTTTCCATATTCTTTTATACAAATCAAGATCAGTTGCAGTATTAAATATTATCCCTCATCAAGGTTTGTCTGTTTTTCTGGCTAAAAAAATTGAATTTTTATCTAAATAAGAACGAAATTTTTTATCACATATTGCAGACAATTATTTGAAACTTTTAGAGCGCCAGCTCCTGGACTAACAATATTGTAACATATTACAAACGTTCCCTCTTCTTCTTTTAAACGATTCAAGGTCGGTGAAATGTTAAATATTTCCCTAGTATTTAATCAGAAGAATTGGGTAAATGGAATTATATAATTAATTTTTAAATAACGAATTTCTTACTTGTATATAATGTTGTTATGATGACAAAATAATTTGAATAGTTAATTTATACTTTTTATACTAAATAAAAAATGATATTACATAACCTAAAACAAGTTAATTCACAATTTAACTGTAACATGTTGTTACATACAATTTCGACCATTTTGTTTCAAGAAATTAATGTATTTGTTTAAAAAAACAACTGTTAATGTCATTTCTAAACAATTGTATCGGAAATTTTCGTGATTACTTCTCCTATAGATACATTGTATATATTCGTTCTTAGTTGTTAAATTCTTTTTTACCCAGTGCTTGCATAATCTAATAATAATAAATTCAACTACTCATCTCTAAAATTGACTAAACTTAAAATTGACTAGAGTATCTCTCTCCACAGCACACAGTCTCTAACATAATAAATATACATTTTTTTGTTTAATTTATTTAGCCACATTTACTACTTTAGGCGAGAAGATACCGACCAAATATATTTTGTAGATAGTGGAAAAATAGCCAAAATTATTTATTCAATGTTTCTTGCTAAATTTACATAAATGTTTATTTTTACGTCATTGGAGAAACGTTACAGATCCCTTTATTTACATCAGCTTTCTTACCTACAGATGGCGATAACTTCTCTATTCACTTTTATTTCGATAAATTTATAATATGATTGACAGATGGCGGTGCAAATACAGAACCTATCTATTTTTATTTCTTACTGTATTCTAGATATGATATTTTTTATTATATTTTCATTTTAATATGTTATATTCATGAGTATGATATATCATAAGAGGTAAAAATAAAGATCTGGATTGTACGCATCACTGCTCGATATTGAAACGTAGATAACTATATAGGGACTTTTAAAAAGTTGTTACAAAAGGTTTTACCCCCATCTGACATTTGTAAAACGGAATTTTTACTCAAATTCAGTTCCCACTAACTTATTTTTTGCATATCTAAAAGAATGTCACAGAACTAATGAATATATAAAATATAGGTTATGTATTGTCTTCATTATATGGAGAACATTTTCACTTTTGGTAAATTCGTTTTTTATCCTTAACACTATGGAAACTCCTATCGCCATTTTTCATTCAATTCAAATTATAATCTGAATGAATCAAATTTTACCTAAATGTAAAAACATTTTTTCTAATTTTCCTCTATCCACCGTACTAATATGACCTTGGTACCTCTTTTAATTTGTGTATGCATTCAACATCAAAACCTAATGACTGCTCTCTAGCACCGCAAAGTAAGTACAAAAATGCAAAAAATTATTTGGGATTCACGTTTAGTTTTTGCACAATTTCAAACATCCACAAGACAAAACGAATAACAAAACCAATTTCTTTATAGGGAATGTTTATAACTCAAATTTTATAATTTCAAATAGGTTTTCAGTTTCGATCATTTAGAGATTTGTTTGGGGATTACAAAATGAGGGATTCATAATAACGTTAACACTTCATTCAATGGTGCATTAACCCTCGAACCGGAAACTAAATATACACAAAAGCACGAACAACAATGGCCACTATTCCTTTCGTTACAGTTTCCTGCGGTACGGAGAAATAATTGACGTTTAGAATTTGCTGTAAAGATGGCGTAACCGACAGCATTTTAGTTATATTCCTGGTATATAATTTATTGGAGTTAATTAGTTATTTGTTGTTCGTTTTGCTTTACGAGATTATAATTATACAATTGTTTATTACATAGTGCTAAGCAGACGTTCCATTTTTTATAATATTTATATGTACAATTAGAATATTATCCCACATATACATACCATAATATTTAAAACCAATTTTTTTATATAGAATATATAAAATAAAATATTTAGTGAAGAAATCGAAATTATAGTTAAGTAGAAGTTAATTCTACTTGGTTATTATAAAATATGAATTTGTAAATTGTAAATTTGTAAATATAAATAAACACCCTATTTTTGGTAGAGAAAAATAGTAAAAATTGAAATTTTCAATAATTTTATTCTCATTTTGTCCATTTTTTGACGCACTTAATTCAATATCAGGTCTAATTCCGAAAACCAAAATTTCAGCACTTTTTTGACTAATGAAAAAATAAAACAACGTACATAACAAGAACGAACAATTTGAAAAAAAAAACAACAATTAAATATAATTGTTTAAACAATTTTTTCAAATTATCAAAGAGTTTGAAAATCAAATTATACACTAATTAAATAATTTTGAAATTCACGTATTATTACAAAGAATGCATGAAGCTTAAATGGATTCTAACCTAACTTAAAAACATTAATTTTTAATTTATCATGACCAAAAATAAGGTGAAATAGTATTTATTCTATATTATTAAAAAAATGTTATATTTTATGAAGATTGATCTTATTTTTATTGCTTTTCACAATGAAGGAAAGGACTATAAGATCTTTAAAATATTTCCACGAATCATTTAGCAACAATTTTTGAGCCATAACCTGAAAGCAAAAATTATAATCTAAAAATTTCAACTTTTTATATTTTGTTTTCTGGGCATGTATGAATTTAGGTCGATATTCTATAAAACGAACGATTCTCAGCTGGTTCTGGACAAGGGCCTAGAGGTAAGTAATTGGAAGAAGCGTGTATGGAACGTCCATATCGTTAGATACACTTTCAAAGATATTCGTTTTTATTGCCATACAAATATTTAAATAGCAGAACTTTCTATCATGCAATGTCGATAATATATACACAAAAAACATTTATAATAAATATTTCATAACAAAAACGATATATTATATGTAGAAACAATCGATTACAATTTTTTTTTATATACCCGGAAATGTTTGCATGGCAATTAACATAATAAATAAAACAAATACTGTACATATAACAATTAAGTGCAAATTAAATAGTTTGAAACGATTCACGATTTTTTTTCAGTTGTTCCTACTATATACATGTTTTAAAATGTACAGAGATCAGACCATCTTAAGCGGTTAGGATATTATGAAAAATTACAAATTCTAGAAAAAGAATCAATCACAAACTCTACAAATATTTTTTTTATAATCGCGTACAAATTTTTTCGCTATAGATACTAGATGGAAATCTGCCTACAATACGTTATATGGCAGTGACGTTTTTATTTTATAGATAAGTATTTATTTTGTGCACATATTTCAAATTATTAAAATTATGCATTCTCCGCTATTGATGATAATTTCCATTTCCCAGTTCATAGAGCATGTTCAGTTCACAGATGTATATAGAGATGAGAATTTCTACTAACATCTTCAGTTAAAAAATAACAGTCAAAGCTCGACATAACATCCAGCAATTCTTCGTCTGGATAGGAAAGCACTACATAGAAGTTAATTATGTCCAAAATTATAAAAATAATTGAAATAAACAATACAATGCACGCAAAGAAAAATTTTCTGATAATAATAAAAATCGCAATAATCTACCACGGACTAAAATTCTGTCGGTTATTTTCAAACTGACAAAATGTGAACTAAATATTACCACCTTTATACTGGTAGTGAATGGTATTCAACATTTTCCTGCAATACGGTTTAATAATTGACATGTAGGTTCGCTGTTACATGGAGAGATGGCGTAATTGTTTTAATTTAGACTTCGTTTCTTTAGTTACTTACCCTATTAAGAAAGTCACGTGATTGTATGGTAATTAAAAAGATTTTCGTATGTGTATTGAAATGGGAGTGAAAAATCGAGAAAATCATATAAATATATAACATTATTTAAATATTCCTGAACAAAAAACGACAAATAAATACAAATTTTTGAAAACAACATTAGAAAGAAGAAAAATTCGTATTAAATACATAAAAAAGAGGAGACAATTAATTATAATAAAACTCTATTATACTAAAGATAAGATAAGAAAATTTATATTGGGGGTTACAGCTCTTATCAACGCTTGGCGTGATTCGTTGAATTCTGTGGTCATAATCAGTGTAGCCACACTAATTAGAATTGACGTACGAATGTATCACCGCAGAATAATAAAACACTTCCAGTATAGATGTCAGTAAAATATTCACACACATCACCGTAGGTATAAATTACAAAACAATTTTAAAATGTTCACATAACTCAAGTAGCAAAAACGTTTATTATGAATGTGATGAGCTGGCAACGTTGAACGTAGAAAAAAAATAGAATAATGCTTTTAATGGTAGTGACTATGCAACAGATTGACTATTACAACAAAATAATTAATTTAAAGATGTACGACAAAAAATTATTGGCATTTTGGAAGAAGCTTTATTTAAAAAAAACAATACTATTATGTGCAGAATTCCGTAGTTGGTACCATTTTAATTAGTTATAAGTGGAGAGGTGGTAAAAATGCAGGTAAAGGCAATGGCTACAATCACGTGACTTTGTTGGCATAGATACTTTGCTTTCAACGAAATTTATTTTGGGTTTTCTATTATTTTTATTGTACTTATGCCAATTAAACACGATCTATTGATGAAATCTCTTTCAACTGGGAGTAATTACTTTTTAATTGAAATTATCCTCGAAAATAGCATCGATAATGAAAAAATAAGCAAAAAACCTCCATTCCAAATTCAAACCAACATGTTATTCCAAAAAATATATATATTTTTTCTATTCCGGGCTATTTTTGGCAAATAGTTTGTGATTTGTTAATAGATAAATGCAAATAGTTACTAAGGGTGTCATATAAGATAATATATTTAATGTTAAGGTTACTAAATATTAAATTTTGAATTCAAAAACAATTAGTAGTGTTTTCAGTATTTATTGATTTAAAAAAATCGTTCGACGAACAAAAATTATCATACGTCACAAACATTAACACTTTAATTCTGAATATAAAAAAATAATCGTATTTATATGACCCCTTTTTACCCTGTTTATATGTAGAGTTTGTTGGGCATGTTGGTAATATGGAACGTATTTTTATGGATAGTAATAACATCTAATGAATATCACACTTTAAAAAAAATCAACAGAAAAAATAAGTTGTGTGTAACACCCAACAGTTATATTTTCTATCCCATTTAGTTAATACTCTATCATTTTATAAATATTTATTTATCTATTAAACTAAAATTATATAAATTTAAATATTAGATAACAATGATTCTATTGTTTTAATTTGATTTCTAGTAAGCAAATATACACAATTCGTGTTCGATTCAATTTAAGTCGTATTATTTTCTGATATTTATTTCATCTAAACTTAAATAATTTGTTTTCAATGCTGTTATTAAAATGTTTATAGGATTGTATTTATATCGTAAAGAAAATGGCAACGCTGTACTACATAAACTACATCATTAACAATACGATCGGATCGTGTGTAATAAGCGAGATTACACCAGTGGTGCCAGCCGTCTGAATTCTTTCCTCCTAAATTCGAAAACATTTTCATGGAAAAAAATAACAAGTTAAATTTTTTTGATAAAGAAGGATGAAACATCAAACTTTTACCAGTTATTCTAAACCGATTTTCTATGAAAAGAGATCTAAAATCAAAATAAATCCTCACGACAAAAATATTAAAAAATCGAAGTAGTTAAAAGTTGAAGAAAAAAATTATTTGACGTTTTGAATCATTTTTAAACCATCACTAGGTACATCTTTCTATAATACATATTTTTTTGATAAAATTTTTTTCCTTAAATTTAAAGTGAAAATCTGCAAGTTGGCATCATTGGTATATATTCTATCTAGACGTATTGACTACGCTCTCTTTGCATTGCATTATAACGACAAATTTTACTGCAGAGGAACTTTGATAATCGAATTTTATTTATAATGATCTCAGACATTACATCTCGTAGCGTTTAGTAAAAAATTCATTACGATAATTTACGTTCGCTGCTTGAACCAACGCCATTAAAAAATGTGTTTTATGGAACCGCGATGCAAATGAATTTTTTTTTCGTTTGGAATGTATCCATTGAAAAGATCATGGAAAATTATTTGACCTAGGGTATTAAAATTGCGTTTGTAATGTGTAGACACAAAAAATGTAAATATATCGAATAAACCCCACAAAAATGAAAATATTTCAAATAATTTTCATAGGAATCGAGTCTAAATTAAAATTAATACTCACTGGTACAAAGAATTCATAGTCTTTGAAGAAATTTATTAATAGTGAACAAATTATGTATTAGAGACTATTTTTCGGCCTCAATGTTTTACTATAAAAAATACTTTGTCAACATTTTATAAATGAATGACAGATTTATTCACTCGACTGGTGACAGTTTATTTTACATAGTAATATTTGTTTGGGATATCTAGCTCTTCACATACTAACAAATCAGCTTATTGACAAATATCCACCGACAGAAAGTTTCAATAATTCGATTGGATTCGTTATAAAAATGAAACTAACTCACCGAGAGCCTTCTTCCTTTTTCTATAAACAGGAACTTTTTTAACATTCTATCTCTCTATGAGTTTTTTTGCAATTTTCTTGGTTTTTCCTTCCTTGCATGGTTTATTTAATTCTCTAGTTGTATCGTTAACCATGAGGACAATGAATATACAAAACAGTTCAAAACACACAAATACCACTGAATTTTTGCACAAATAAATAATAATATAAATCAGAGTTAGAGAAAGGAGAATAAACTCGACGACTGCGCATCCTAATTTCGATGGACACCGTGGAGCATCGATTTTGATCGACAGTTGTTTGAGTTGTCAAGTGTCTGTTATGAAATTATGGCGCGTAAGTGTTAAAATGTTCAGATTCTCACAAAAATTATGTTAAAACACATTGACATTGTTGTCATAAAATAGTGCTATAATAAATAATACCATTATTTAAGAATGATAACTTTACGTTGAAATGGTGATTATACGTCAACAATGCTATTGTGTTTGTTGTTACAGCAAATTTGGTGTTAATTATTATTTTCTAATGCAACGTGCTTGTGTTTTCGTAGTTTTGGTAACATATAACGTAGTTTTAGTTTATAAGTGTCAGTTATTGAACACTGTAGTCGTCGTGTTCGGTTTTATTAATGAGAACGATGTAGTGAGAGATGAAAAAGTGTAAAAACGTTAAAAAGTTCAAACCTGAAGGTATTTTCTTTCACCAGTAAGTAGACCTATATTATATCTTGATGTACGGCCCATACAGAGTTCTCTCATTTTCTTTATTTTACAGTGTTGCTTATTTTAATATTGTTATAATAGTTATTTACGTTATAAGCCCGGGAAGTGATTTAGTACGGTACGAGATAGATGTTTATGGACGAGGCCACGAAGGAGCAGAGTTAATAATATCTAATCACGGCCGTATATCGTAATATGTTTTTTGTACTGTTTTCGGTTTAAATAAAAAGCAAAATTATATTAAAATATAAAATGTCATATTTTACAATTTTACTATTTAAAAAAATATTGAATTTTTGGAAATAAAAATATTTCAAACGGGATTGGGAGAATTTAAGAGTACTGTAAAGTACAAGGATACCGTAAATTACAATTTTCCGGACTCAAATTAGTACTGTAAAGTCGACTTTACAGTACAGTATAAAAAAATGTTTTGAAAAATCACAATTTTCATGCTAGACGTTGGCGTTTACTTGAAATGTTTCAGACCATTCATTGACACAACGCATTCGTTTACGTTTTTCCCAATAAGAAAAACTCTTCGTTATTTCTCATAATATCGTCTATAAATATAGGATTACTAACAAAAAATCAAAAATATCACAAAAATAAGAACCTGTACACACATCAAAAAGAATAACAAAATTTTTAGGTTAACGGTAGCCACGTCAAGTTTATGAATAGGATGTAGAATTTGCTACGAACGTCAAACGGCAATCGTCACCTGACGTCGCCTCTCTGTTATAATTTGATATACATATATGCTACACGGTGAACGGTCAGCTGACGCGAGCTAAAAACGCTGCCATATTGGCTGTTCTGCCATGCGCTTATCACTTTATCCCTACTCCGCGTCCAGCTGTAAAGCGATAAATAAACGAAAAATATTGCGA
The DNA here is from genome assembly GCF_026250575.1 of Diorhabda carinulata. NCBI lineage: Eukaryota > Metazoa > Arthropoda > Insecta > Coleoptera > Chrysomelidae > Diorhabda > Diorhabda carinulata. The sequence continues at coordinate 4,146,298 of NC_079469.1, forward strand.
CAATGTAAAAAAGAAGTTTCACTTCAAAAAAATTAGTAAATAAATTAAAATTTTCAATCTAAATACTTGACTTTATGAATGTATTAAAAATAATTTCCGTAAAAGAACGCCGAAGTTGGTGACGATTCAATAAAATAATCTTATATATAAAATATGGCGCTCCTCTTGTCTCGGTTTACCTCGAAACGTCTACTTCCATCATATTTCGAATGTTGCCAAACTTATATTGAAATAATACTTGAAATGATGAAATAAATTATTTAAAAAAGTTGTAGAACAAAATACAGGAGAAAAAGGATTGAAAATTGAAAGGGTGGGGTTTTTAGTTATGCACAGTCGATCTAAAATATTTAGAGCCTCCTATAATTTTGAGTTATACCAAAAGTAAACTTCACAATCCCCTTTTCTCTATATAAAAAAATTTATTTTTGGATAAAACAAGTTTTTTTAAATTCAAATATTAAAGTGATAATCTATCGACTCAAATTGAATAACATCGTATATAAATAATAATTTTTTTCATATTGATGAAGACAGTATAATGGTTACATACAACGAAGATGAATGATTTTCTATGTTGGAAATCTTAAATCTAATACTTATTTGTGCTGCCATAAGTAAATAATGATTGGGCCCTCGCCGCGTTGTTTCAGTCACTCTGTTCTCCATCTCCTTCTACGTCTTTTTCTCCCACTTCCCTAGTATTACTGTCTTCGGTTTCTATACTACTGGTAGGCGTTGGGGTTTCTTCGACGTTTAATAACCCGGAAGTTGAGCTACTGGACTGTGTTACGTTTGGACTTGGGCTCGTGTCATACGTTACGTTCTTACCCGCACTGTATTTATTCATTTCGTTCGAATATGTAGTATTTAAATAATTTTTATCCAAAAAACGACTGCTTATACCGTTAGTTTTATCGGAGGAATATAAATAATCGGAATCGTAAGAGCTTTTCGTATTCAATGTCGAATATTTATTGACATCGCTGGTATAGGAATCAAAAAACGATTTAACTTCTTTCGAAGGACCGATAGTATTGAATTTTTCAGTAAAAGAAGAATCTCCGGGAGTGTAACTCATATAAGATCCCGTTAAAAATGGATTGGTACTAGCGTAAGTCGTCGGTTGAGTATAAGTAGAAGACTGAGAATAATTCCAACCGTAACCTCCAGTAGAAGTAACTGTTATGGGTAGGTTAGTATAAGTAGAAGTGAATGAAGGAGTCGTCGTCCCTAACGTGACGTTAAGTCCCGCTGAACTCGCTTGCATAGCCGGCGAACTGGATCTCGACACCTGATTCAAAACAGAAGGCGAAACTCTACTCAAACTCGAAATAGAGGGAGAATTTCTAGGACCCGGAGACGCTCCGGATACGGAGCTTGTAATCGAAGGAGAATGTCTCAAACCCGGTGAACTGATAGTTACCGACGGAGACGATCGTAAATTTGTTTGAGATGAGGGAGATGCGCGGATGACGGGAGAACTGACGCGGCTGGGCAGGCAGTGTTTAACTGATTCTGATCCCGATTGTGAGTCACTACTGCTGCTTGGAGATCCTGGCGAAGAGACTATCACTTGCCGCGGTCGAAGCGCTCCTGCCGAGGTAGTGGCTTGAGGTCCTACCCGAGGAGATAGTGGACGGTAAGGACCTTTGCTTGCTGATGATGGGCCCTGAAAAAATAATAATAAAATAAAATAAATCATTATGTTTCTAAATCTTCTTGATTTCAGGTCTCTTCTGTTTCAAAATTAGTTTTTTTTTTAATAATTTTTGAAAGATTGCTAAAATTGACGTTTCGACTTTTCTTTAAGTCTGACAATTTCCGTATTTATATTAATTGATTAATTAATTAATTCTTCTTATTAGAACTATGTTCTAGTTTGATTTTATTCATATTTTGATATTCATGATGAAGGTGATCTATTGATCAATATGAATACGCAAATTGTCAGTATCAATATCATATTTAGATAAAGACTCAAAGAAAAGTCGAAACGTCAATTTTATTTAAAAAAAAAACTAATTTTGAAACAGAAGAGTCTTAGAAATAAGAAATTATAGAAATAAATCGTTATTATATTAAGGAATTATATAGCTGTCACTTCGTAACTGTCAAACGTCACAAATTAAATTTTTATACATAAGTGACTTTGTTCCGTTGAATTTGTTCAGAATTCGAATTCGTTGTACTAACTTTCAATATAAATGAAATTAGCAAGATATAAAAATTTGTTCTCAAAAAAACTAATAGTAAAATATTCATTTAGATTGTTATAAAGATATAGTTAAATTTATTTTATATTATTCCACACTTGTAATCCTCGGTAGTATAGTGGTAAGTATCCCCGCCTGTCACGCGGGAGACCGGGGTTCGATTCCCCGCCGGGGAGAATCTTTTTTTTCTATTATTTAAATAAGTAATTTCAATTATATAGCTAGAAATCATGGACAAAGAATTTTTTGTATCAAAAATTAACTTGAGGAACTTGAGGAAAAAAATTGTCAGTAATAACGGTTCCAAGAAAGATCCAGATTAGTTGGTTGGAACAAACCTATTACGAACAGATGTTTAGCGTCGTTGCCACGTTGTATCTCTCATAAGAAGATATTGTATAAATATATACAAATAAAAAGTGAAATTTTGGTAATTGGAGGTTTGTGTGTACTTCAATAACGTTACAATTTGACTTTTGGAAAACTATACAAAAAAAAACAAGAATAAAATTGCATGATTCGGACGTAAATAAATCTTCTGACAATATCAAAGACAAATAAAACACGCCTGCCAACGTTTAGAATTGAATTTCCTCTGATATATGAGCAACAATTTTTCCGTTGTTAAATTTTAAATTGTTTCCATATCGTTACAAGTTGATGTAACGAAATATCAACTACAATTAATTTAATATCAGTAAAAGTAATACTGGATTTTCCCCGCTAGACACAGCGAGGTATTTGAGCCCCGAATCGCTAATAGAGAGAGTAAAAATCGGTATTATTCGTTCACTATCTCTCTTTACTCTCTTTTGATTGGATGGCTATTACGTCGAAGTTTCGAGTGGTGGAAACGTCAAATAAGATTAACAATCTGTAACTTGAATGGCGAGTAAACAGAGATAGAGAATCTTTTTATTAAAGTAGTACAATTCCACTTACATACTGCTCTCTCTATCTTCAATATTAATTCTATGATTTTCCCTCTTAAGTTTGACTAAGCATCTGTATCTTTCTAACCATGTTGCCAATGTGAACATACATATTGAACGTATGCTGAACAGAATGAACGCGAACATGATGCTGGTTCGCTAGTAAACATACTCTTAAAAGTTTAAACGGCCATGGACTTTTTTTTACTGTATGAAATGTGTGAATTATACAAACCGTTATTTGACACGGCGTTGGTGGGTGAATAGAAATATCTACAGTTACTTTACTACAATATATCTTAAAATGAAAGTCAATTAACTTCGACTTGGTGAACAAGGTGAATTAACTTTGACATTTATGAACGTCTACGGCGCATCATGTTCGCGTTCATTCTATCTACTGGAATGTAAAACTTTCGGACGTGGCTGTTTGGAAAGATATACGAATACCAGTATAATTCTAACGCCTTGGCAACAGTGGAATCTCGTTGCGTGATCAATTTATTTTTATAATTTTAGTTGTTATTCAATTAAATAACTACATTAGGATATAATTTATTGCAAATACAAAATTAATAAGAAGACTTTGAGAAAAATTGTTTTTAAATATTTTATAATTTTATTTATTATGATTGTCATGTAACAAACTTAGAGTGTAACGACGAAAAGGATTAAATTTCGAATTTTTTTGTAAACTATATTCTAATCTACAAATAAAGCCCACGGAAATACCAAATAGCACTAATATAAAAAGCTGTTGTCTCGTCAAATTTATAACTTGTAGTTACTAAGATATACTTACTAGTATCTGGTGTAATGGGACCTGTGGCTGTGGGCCTCGCGGGCCCGAGACTGCTGAGCGAGGAGGAGGAGGAAACGGAGCCGCTGAGAGCCGAGACGGCTCTCGTGCCCCCGCCGATGATTGTAGAGCCGCTACCGCCGCTCCCTGAGGAGGACACGCACTGCGATTGTCTCCACGCGGCCCGGATGGCCTGCCGCGCCGACCTGTCTGGAAAGGCCCCCTCTAAATACCAACAACACCCCCACACATCGATATACAAACTACGCAGGCTACTTGATAGTCGATCGCAGGTTCAAATTAAAAAAGATTCATAGTACTAAGGAACTTTACTCAGAAATTATTCAATTGCTGCGAAAATAATGAATGAATATTGAGGAAATTGATTATGGTGTTTCGGATGAAATTACTGGTGGTGGTACCAAAGAAAAATCAATTTAAAACGCGATAAATACTTCCATAAATAGATTTTATCGAAGTTATGTATTTTAGAAAAGTTATATTATGATGGAGATCGTTCAAACCTGGATCTATTCTCGCGTTGCCTCTACTGAAAGTTTTCTGAACTACAATTTCACAAAAACACATCTACCATGAGTTATTTGGTACTAATGTTATTATTTGGTTCATGGTTCCGATGTATTTCGTCGTTGATGATATGTGGGTGTTGTAATTAAATGCGTCTGACTAATACTATAACTAAAATGTACGTAAAAAGCCATCTAAAAAATTTTTATGCACCGTACCGAAAAATTTGATGGGTATCATGGCTGAGATGAGACTGATAAACATTTAGATAAGTATATTGATAATACCAGAAAAATATGAAAACATATTCAACAAAGATTCTTGGAAAGAGGTAATGGAAACAATAGGTAGAATAAAAAGGCTTAGAAAATTATAAAATGGAAAGAATAGATGAAAAAGAATGAATAAGAGGATCAGACAGAATACAGAATATGAAAATAGGCGTTGTGAAAAGTAATAAGAAGTAATAAAAATATAATGAAAATAATGGAGAATTTGAAATGATATAAAACAATGGAAAGAATAGAAATATTAAAAGAAAAAAGAGAAATAAAAAGTATACGAAACTTAAAATGAAGAATGGGAATAACTATGTGAATTGGATGTTTAAAGAATAGGAATAATAGGAGATAAGAAAGAAAATGAATAATATAAAAAAGATTTAAAGGGATGGCTGGAATAGAATGACTTAGAAGAATGTAAAGAAGAGAGATAATTGGAAAAAGATAGAACAAAAACAAGGAATAAACTTATTAGGACGAATACGTAATATAAGAATAGGAATCATCAAAACTATAAAAAGACAATAGATAAAAAGAATTATAAGGAGAAAAGAAAATTGTGAGGAAAATATAATGAGAATAATGTATAGAACGTAATAGAGAATAAATCAATAGGAAAAATAGAAAAAGTTGGAATAATATAAAGAATGAGAATATTCAAAGAAAAAAGAATGAAATATACGAAACATAAAAGGAAGAATGGGAATAATAGAGAAAATTGAATAAGTTGGATGGATGAAAAAGAGAATGAAAAATATAAAAAAGATTCAAAGGGATAGGTAGAATAGAATGACTTTAAAGAATATAAAGAAGAGAGAAGAAGGGAAAATAAAAAAAGGAATAAAACGATCAGAAGTAATACAAAATATGAATAGGCAATAGTTAAAAGGGAGGAAGAATGAGAATAATATAAAGAACGTGATAAATAGAGAATAAATCAATAGAAATAATGTAAAAATAGAAAGAATAGTGTATTAAGAGAAATAGGAAAAGTACAAATAAAAATATACGAAATATAAAATAAAGAATGGGAGAAGTAGAAAAATTATATGAATTGGATGGGGAGAGAAAATAGGAATAATAGAAGAACTGAAAGATGAAACAGAAAATGGAAGTGAAAGGAATAGGCAAAATTGATATGAAGAATAAGAAAAACGAAAAGAATAGAGAGAATAAAGGAAACGAAATAACAACGAGAATGTATAGATTCGAAATAAAATAGATGGAAATAGAAAGTATAATAAAAAATAATATAAAGAATAGGAACAAAATGAAATAGTAAGAAAACAGAAAATAAGGAGAATAGGAAAAGTAATAAGCCTGAAAGATATAAAGAAAATAAATAGACACAATAATAGAAAGAACATAGAAAAGTAGCAGGAATAGTAATGGAAGGCTTGAAGGAATAAAAATTAATATAATATAAAAATAAAAAGAAAGAAAACAAAAGAATTAAAGATGATATATACAACAAATAATAGGAAGAATATGAAACCAACAGAGAAGGAAGAAGTAGGAGACATATTAAAAGGAATAACACGAATAAAATGGTAGTCGTAAGAAAAAAAAGAAGGAATACAGAAAATGGGACGAATATAAAGAATGGAATGAATAGAAAGGTCAAAAGAGGGGATTGATAAAATGGTGAGAGTGAAACGAGTAAATAAAAAAAAATTATACTGGGAACATGAGAGACGGGAACAAAAAAGAGAAAGGGAGACTATTAAGAGGAATAAAATTAATGAAATGATAGATAATGATCGAGAAAGAAAAAAGAAAGAACGGATAAATTGGGATGAATACGAAGAATGGAATGAATAGAAAGTTCAAAAGAGAGGATTGATGAACTAGTAAGAATAGAAGGAAATATAATAAATAATATAATAATAATATAAGGGCGATATAGAAAATCGAAATATCGAAGAAAGTGAATAAAAGGAAATACTAAGAAGAATTAAAGTGATAAAATAACTGAAAATAATGGAAAAAAAACAAGAAAAGTACGAAGAATAGAGAGAGAATGTTGGAGAGAAAGAAGAAATAGTATGAGTAATGAAATGAATAAGAAGATCAAAATGAGGAATGTAGAAAATAGGAGATTAAAAGGAGAAAGGAGACAATAAATAATAGAGAATTATAGAGTAAACATAGAAAAGACAAACAACAGAAAAAGTGGATAGAAGGGTTATATTAAAAATAGTGGAAAGAAATAAAAAATAAGAAGAGTACGAGGAATGGAATGATTAGAAAAACAAGAAAGATTATAAATTACAGAATCAATAGAAAGATTAAAATAGGAAATGTAGGAAATAGAATAAATAAAAAGAAAAAAAAGACAATAAATAATAGGAATTAGAAGTAAAATAGAAAGTAGTAGAAAATTGAGAGGATTGAATGGAATTGATTGATGAAAAATAATGAAAAATGAAGAGAAGATAGGGAAAAAGAAAATGGGAGAACAGAGGGAAAAGAAAAAAAATTGAATAAATTGGATGGATGTGGAGGAAATAGTAATAAGAGATGAGCTGAAAGATGAAAAAGAAAATGAAGAATATAAAAAAGATTCAAAGGGATAGGTAGAATAGAATGATTTTAAAGAATATAAAGAAGAGAGAAAAAAGGAAAAATAAAAAAAGGAACAAAAGGACCAGAATTAATAGAAATTATAAAATGGAAATATGGATAGAGAATAAATCAATAGAAAGACTGGAAATATTGAAAAGAAAACTTTATGAAAAAAAATAGGAAATGTAGGAAAAAGAATAAATAAAAAGAAAAAGAAGACAATAAATAATAGGAATTAGAAGTAGAATAGAAAATAGAAAGTAGTAGAAAATTGAAAGTATTTAATGAAATTGATTGATGAAAAATCATAAAAAATGAAGAGAAGATAGGAATGAAGGAAATGGGAGAAAAGAGGGAAAAGAAAAAAATAATTATTAATATTTAGTTACAAGGCACTGTAAATATTAAGGAATCTTGTAACTCAGAAAATAATAATTTTGATTAAAAAAAAAAAATGAATCATTATAACAATCTAGTATTTCATTATACTTAACTTCGTTCTAATTAAGCACTTGGACTAGATGAGGAAGACAACTAAACATTACCTGAGTGATGGTGTTTGGGTGTAGGCCAAATTTGCAGAAGATATTTCAACACGCTTATCGGTTGTTGGTAGTCGATTTCGTGGGGTTTGGCGGTTGTCGTTGGGGTAACGGAATCGCTAGTTTGTAATATTAACGGGGGAGCTAGGGCGGTCGCTAAATTTTGGGCAGACATCTTGTTACGATCCGAAGACGATACGACTAAAGCGAGATGATCCATTAAAAATATTAACGTGGCCTGAAAATACAAAATCCCATCGGTTTTTTTTTTCTAATCGCTCCGATTTGATAATCGCTAATTACCCTATTAATTCTAGGTAAACAATCCAATATGGAGAACATAAGTTTAGCGTTACCCTCGGGATCGTCGGGTAAGCAAACGCTTAGGGCGTCTACCATCATTTGGTAGAGGCATTTGGTGAATAGAGGCTCTGGCAATTCTCTGAGATAGTCTTTGAGTACGCCTGTGATGACGTTAATGTCCGGAACGTTATCCGGGCTCAAATCCACGGATCTGCTATTTCTTTCGAATGCCTCTCGGAGGATACGTTTTTTGGTAGCAGAACCGCACAATCGGTACAGACCTATGACGTTGCAAATACAAAATTATGACTTTTATTATCAAATTTTTTTAAAAAAAATTGTGATATACCAAATTATTCGCTTCAACTGAAACCTAAGATGGGTCTAATTTTCCTTAATCGTATTTTAATAAATATTATCAAGAACTCGCCCATTGATGATATAGACCGTGATGCGGGTCCTGTTCTAATACAGGGTTTGTTCTACAAGTTGTAAAAAGTAAAAACGATTAGAATTTTTTACGATAGCACCCTTCCGCATCTACACGTTGCTTTTAACGAGTTTTCCATTTTTGTACTCCTCCAGGAACGCCGGGATCAAAATGGACCGCCTCTACCGTGATTCTTCCCCTTGAGTGCGAGTTGAAAAATGTCAGGTGGGTCCAAGAAGATTCTAGCAGATCGCTTGGTTGGCTGTTTGCTCCTCTGACAACACTCGCGCCATCAACTTCACGCACACTTTCTCCATGACTAAGTTTTAAATCAAAAACTCGTGTTCGTTCGATGATTTTCGATGACGAGACTTCTCGTAAGGTATTCACAGTACAGATCTGCTTTCCTGAACGCCGATAGCTGTCTGTCTATTTTTTGCGCATTCTCATTCATGTTCGCGCAAACTGCTTCTCATCTGTACATTCGCTGATGAAAATACCAGTCCTACGACTTTCAGAACAGACCTTGTATGTTATCGAAGCTAAAATTTGGCTGATTTTCCTTTTTTTGATCGTTTTTTTATGTAAAAAGTTTCTAAGAAGGATTTTTGTTTGTTCACGGCACTCTGGAGATTTCAAGAATTTGAAAATACGAGAAGGCATTTTTAATATATAAAGCGAAAGTATAAAAGTCGTAAGTCATTCAACAATTAGATGACAAACGTCGAGACAGTGACAAGTAAAAAGAAAAGTGTATATATCGATTATTAATGATGAATTCAGCGTTTAAATGAACGTATCATATACTGTGTGTATAAAAACATTCCCCCTGTTTAATGTTCGGATAACTAGTACATTGTTGATTTAGAACAAACATTTCATTCTTCAAAAATTAATATTTGTTTTGTATTTATCTTTTTGAGACACACTATATCGAAGAAGCAAGTGGTTGAAGTAGAAATTTGTTAAATTTTTCAAAATCCTCGGTTTTTGGAAATGTCTCAATTAACAACAGAATTTCGAAAAAGTTATTTCACGACAGTTTCACAGCTTTGTAATGAATAGAAAAATTAATATTTGAAAATATTTTTTGTATGATTTTCGATGTACTCACCAATTATATCCAACCCTCTTCTTTCTACTTCTTCAACACATCTTTTTATTATAATAGGAATGTTGTGTTGACTACTGGATACTAAACCCGTGGCTACTCCTCCGGGTACACCACCAGTCTTACTTTCTCGATTTACCTTTAAGACATCACCAATTTTGTATTATGTTACATTTTTTAGAAGTTTTTTCGTATACCTCGTAGGAAATATATAACGAAAAAGCCGCGAAAAATTCGAAACAATATTGAAATAATTTGAATTTTATAGTACGGTGATTGAGCAACGCGAAAAACTGCCTTACTTAAGACTTCTAATCGTCGAACAACGTAAGAAACTGCCTTAATCTGACGTGTCAAGCAGCGATATCAACCGACTGTCATATTTAAAAAAAAATATGAGTATCACGATCTAATAATTACAAACAGCGTCTCTTATTATGATAATTTGAATATAATGAATGAATAATTTGAAATAACGTTAAAAGTTTCTGAAAAATTAGTCTAATCTTATTATACGGTGTCCGAGCTACGCGAAAAACTGCCTATGTAAGACATAGGATTCAGCAGTGACAATCAATTGAAATAATTTGAGGTTTTCAAGATTAATCGTGAATTAATGCAAGAAAATACCTTAAATTGAAATATCACGCAGTGATATCAATCGACTGTCATATTTCTTAAAAAAATTATAGGTTTCACGATCTATTAATTTTAGATAGTAACTCTAATCATGCCCTGTTATTCGAAAGTATAAAATTCTCCGTTAATTAAACGAAATATTCACTAATAATTTGAAATAACGTCAAAAAACGTTACAAAAAACAAGATTTTTCGATTAATCGATTTTGCCCGCCCCTAGTAGTGACATGTAGTTGGAGTTTTTTGACGTTTTTACTACTAATCGTCGAACAACGCAAGAAAATGCATTCGTCTGACGCGCCACTGTCATTTTTAAAAACATTATGCTTCATAGGATCTAATTTTAGAATGTGACTCTGTGTCCTGACATTAGAACAGATATAAACCTCTGATAAATAAACGAAAAACCCACGATAATTAGAAATGACGTCAGAATTACTCTGACGGATATCGAATCCCACGGTATCCCAGCCACGCGAAAAACTGCCTACGTCCGATGTGTCATGCAGTGATGCCAAACCGATTGTTATTTTCAAAAATAAAATTAGTGAACTGAAAAAAGTATATTTTCAAGATCTAATTTCAGAAAGCTTATTATGCCCTTTTATTAAAATAAAATTGTATAATTTGAAATTACGTCACGATTACCGAAAAATGTATGTAATTTGACGGTACATGATCGATCAACGCGAGAAACTGCCTGTGTCTGACGTCAAACGAACGCTATGAGAAATATAATTGATAAACTTACCACAGTTTCTAAATCAACACCAAAAAGCGGCGTCGTTCTAGATAGAGGTAACGTTGAAAGAGATCTTCTACGATACAAAGTCTGGGAATCGGTATGTCTCAGTCTCAAATATAATGTGCCTAAGAAAAATTAAACTTTTAGTCCTTTTTGACCAAAAGAAATATTCATTGTGAAAATAATTGTTCAAAAATTGGGATAATAATGAAAGAAATCACAATTTACCTCTCGGTTCAATTTTAAGTGCTAATTGGTGTATAGGACCGGACTTGAGCAGAGTGGGCAAATAAACGGAACCCTTATAGCACAATTTGTGCCTGTATTGAGGATCCCAAGAATAAATCAACAAATCCAATTCCCTATTATTAACTAAATCGAGCTCGAAACTTTCGTCCCAGTCGAAAACTAAATCTCCAGTTCGTACCTGAAAATAAAATATAATATACATTTATTTTCGGTCTCTGAAGAGGATAACTTGGGTATCGAAACGCGCGTCAAACAGTATTTATATGTATCTGACCTGAAGTTGATAATAACGCAATCTGAAAAGTTGTCAAGGTCACAATTATGAGAAATTACTAATAAAAACAATTTTTAGATTTCCGCTGTATAATTTAATATTAACAAATTTTCATCATGAACTTTCAAATAATCATTCGAAACTAAAAATATTTATGTATTTAATATAAAAGTCATCAGTACGCCACTGCTCAGCCATGATGGCAGTTTTTAAAAGCGTTACGTTACTACGCTCGTGACAATTCCAGCAATCATGGAATGTCTAAAGTATTTATAAATGTAATGTTTCCTCTATTTCTATTGAATAATATATCATAAAAAAATCACACTTTCATTATTTTGTTCATAATGAATTTATGGTAAATTGGACGCTAACAATAGTAAATACACAAAATTGAAGAATGTTGCAAATCTTTCTCTATAATGTTCCTATAAACATCAGTATAAGAGGTTATTAATACTTCACATACAGTGTTGCCACCAACTTGTTTCAATTACGAAGGGAGCTTGTGACTAAGACATTTCGGTTATTTGAATAAAACCTTTTTCATTAAAGCTTCAAACTAAGGTTATTCGACTTTTCTTGTAAAAATCATAAATCATCCATTTTGAAATATGTTGAAATTGCTATATACAGAGTGACCAAGAGTTCGAGTTTCTATATGTATCTATCACTCTACGTCAATAATTTAAATTCCTATATACCAACCACAAAATAGACCTGATTAGTTCTATGCTTGGAACCGTCCATTTATAGAAGAAAATTTCTGTGACCATAATAAAAATCATAATAAAATTTTTGGTAAAAAAGTAAATTCAAATTTTTAGAATAAGCAGGTAGAAAATTCTAATCAGACATTATATTTATGTTATATAAATCCATATAGGATCAAAGAATTATTAATAAATTTATAGATGTTTAAATTGATGGATATATTGTCAACAGGAGTTCGTATATTATGGGAAAGAATCATATCAGGAGTAGTTAGAAATAATTCCTTTGAATAACTTGTGGCAACGTTGCTCACATTTGATATTTGGAAGAGGTTATTGAGTTAAGACGGACGGAGTACTAAATGAACGAATAGAACTTTGAACAAAAAAAGTTTATATAAATTAAATTAATTAGTTAATTAGTGGATTATTTTTTGATTTAATTGAATTGATCATGCATTCTCATTAGAAGCGCGTTAGTATGCAAAATTTCAAGTCAAAAGACAGAGAAAATTATATACAGGGTGGGAAATTGAATATCAACTTACCACTGTTCTAGCTTTATGTACACGATCGCATTCCAAAACACAGTATAGATCTCGTATAGCTGTTGGTCCTTGAATAAATTATAATAATTATATTAACCTCAAAATCTATTATTCAGAAGAAAAGTTCACCTGTGATAGCTGTTGGTGCACCTCCACTAGGTGTAACAGGAGTAGTTGCCGTTGAAGTACCCGTAGAAGGACGTAATCCTCTTCCTGCAAGCAAATGGACCCAAAGCATACCGCTGATGGGCTCGTCGGAAGCTAAACCTACAGATCCTGCTGCTAGTTGAGATAGACCTACAAGAAGTTACTCGATGAAGACAGATTAAGAACTTTTTTATTATTTGGCTGAAAATTTTTTCTATAGCCGATATCGCGGATTTATTAATCGATATATTTTCGAAAAAAACCTTTTAACCGTACCAACCTGTTATTGAGGTCCCTCCGACCATTCCCGTCGGCTTATCGATTTTATATTTTAAAAATTCAGCAGGGTTGATGTCAAGTTGTCTTTGACCTCGAGGAAGTGTACCACTAGGTGTCGGCACCGGACTGGGAGCTCCAGTTCTTACGGAATCTAGGTCGAGAAGTTGTCTCATACGACGCATCGAAGGAGATCTCGTATTACTAAGAGCTAATTCAATAAAAATAAAAATATAATAGAAGAAATATTTATTATCCTGTATAAAATATAAACAGTCTACTTGATGTTACATGATCAATTGTTTCTATGTATTTCTAAAGCTAACTGTCGAGCAAAATGAACGAGGCTATTCAGAGATAAAAAAGAAGAAGTCATATTTATACTTCATAATGTTATATTTAAGATAATTATTCTTGTAGTAACAGATTAATAGGAAATTTCACAATTACAACAACAATATTATAATGTAAATGACATCAATAGAAATACTGAAAGGCACAATGCAACAATAACGTCCGTTAAACGCGTAATTTTCCGGTTATAATAATATTACAATTAAGGTACGGGCTTTCGAATCGGCCTTGAAATTGCTTAGAGGTGGGACAATCATTTGAGACGGAACAGTTTTAATTTTTATTCCCGTATTATATAAATGATTCTCATATATATATATATATATATATATATATATATATATATATATATATATATATATATATATATATATATATATATATATATATATGTATATATATATATATACAGGGTGTTTCTAAAAATTTTATATATCAAACAGTTTTACGCGTTATGGAAAATACTATTTTTACCTGGTGTTGACGTGATATGTTGGATTGATAAAGACCTCGCTGGTATATTAGATGTTTGGGATCTATTAAAATGTCGATCAAGTGTTGCAGTTGCTCCCGGACGACCGTATCCACTGTACAAACCGCTTTCCATCTAAACACAATAACAAAATAAAATTTTCGTAATTTTCTACATCGCTAATTATCCACTTACATTTTTCAAAGCGTCATGTATATTTTCAGCGCTATATGTGAATCTGGCAGCTCGTTGTTGATTCAAAACATCTCTAGAAGCTCTTATTTGCTCATAGATGGCGGAAGTTGATGGCGTTCGACTCAACCATTGCCTGTACTCATCTGAAGAGAATACACTAGTTGACTGTATCCCTCCTTTAGTTATGAAAATTAATAATAGTTTTGCCTATTATGGTATACAGAGTGTAACAAAGTGGTAAATCGAATATTGAATCAATTATAAATCTATTGAGGATGAATTATTTCAATGCAAACGTGTGCGCAAAATCTCAATAACGTACCTAACCTATTTTTGTCCATATCTTAACTCCATTGACTTTAATTTGTGATTTTAATGAAGAAGAAAGTGAATTCTGTTCAAATAATATTAACAAACAGCAATATTCGCATAGACTAAAGTGTAAATAGATTCCGTTAGAAGCCAGCGATGTTTCAAACAATTTTCATTTTGAAAACGGTTTAGAATGTGTATTTTCGAAAATAGGTACCATTGTGAACATTAGAACGCAATCGGCTTTTCGAAAAAGTCTCAAAATTAGAAAAATTATCAAGTTTTCACAATCCTTATTTGATTGTAAGGTATAGAAAAATTTGAAGGGTGATATGGGTTCAAAACCCACTCAAACCCGTATTGTTTCGTAGATTTTCAGGTTATATATGAAAATTGCTATCACCACATCTCTTTTCTTTGTTTATATACGATTAGTAGAAGACATTTCGCATCTTCATACTTCATAATTAATATTAAACCTATTGATGACCATGAGTGCAGCTATCAAATGTTGCGTTTTGAAAATGAATAAAATGTACTTGCGGAGTTGCCAAATTTATTATTTATAATGGAAATCTAAGTATTCCTGGGCAAAAAATTCGGGTGTGAATAAATGACATAAAAAATTCTCATTCGACTCCTTGTTTCTGAGTTATAGGTCTTTAAAGTTAGACACTTTCGGAGTTCTCAGAGGATATTTCTTTGAATTTGGAAGAGCATTCCAAGATTCTGCCAAGCTTTTAAGATATCCCCAAAAACATGAATTCATTGTATTTAATTTAGGAGAACGTCTGTAGAAGTTTTATGTTGACCAACTAGATTTTTTTACATTTAAATTTTTTTCCTGTGTAAGTAACACGATATTCGATAGTATGCAAGTCAATTAGACATGTTTGACTGTGTTTTAATACCTTCTGTAAGTATTTTCAATAAATAATTACAATTTATGATAATTTTCTTCAGAATGTATCTTTATGGTGAACGGTTTCCATGGCATGTGAACCGACTTAAAAATCTACATATCTCTTAAATCATAATTTTTATTCAGTTTAACAAAAGTAAATTTGTGTTAAAACATCGATTAAACCAACTTTAGATTGTACAGTTTGTCCCTGTAAAAGTTACGGATTGTTAACCATTGGGCATGAGCCGCCCCTGGCCTTCAGATAATAGTGTTTATTTACTTATTCCGTCAAACACACAACATGGACGTACTTAATCATCCAATGAAGATACATAATGTTCAAATGTATAATTTAGAATAAATAGTTAAATATAAGTTCTGATTTTGTAGTCCTATAACTCAGAAACGACGGGGGGATTTTTTGCATCAAGTCGACGATTTATGACAACTGGGTATAATTAAATATGGCGATTAAAATTTTAAGAAAATATGTAAAAAAAGTAGGATTTCTTTAGTTTTAATACGGTTTACTTTATTTATCTGTGGGTTATGATGTCTATAATAGATCTGTCATGGTTGTCACAAATGTCACTGTCACAAGTGTCAATTTTGATTTATGTATCTGTGGGTGATGATGCCTGTGATATATCTGTCATGGATGTCACAAATGTCACTGTCACAAGTGTCAATTTTGATTGATTAGTTGAAGAAATAAACATTAAATGTCGTTTTCTAGGTGAAATATAGTTATATAATATAAAATAGTTTATTAATCATTATCATTCATGTGATGCATTTGTCATAAAAATAAAATCTTTGTTTCTTAGAGCAACACATGTGTTTATTTCAATTAATTTGAAAATCATCTTATAAATATATCGACGAAACACCTCTGGGAGAGGTTATTGAATTCTCAGCTGAGATAATGACATAACCTAAAAATATTAATCGTGTAAGTTTTCTGAGCAATGGAGCTGAAAATTTGATTATCAATTGATTAAAAAGAACTTAATATGTTCACTAAACATTATTCACAATTTAATAACCATACATTTTATCATTATAATTCAGTTGTATGTTTCTGTAAATAAAAAACAATTTTTTCACGCTTACCTCTATCTCTTCGTATGGAGGAAGGCATTTCGGGTGCTGAAAGTGCCCCGTCAGCTTCGTCTTGAATAAGCGACACGCTTCTATCACCGAATCTTTTATTCATTGCCAATCTAGTGGGGAAAAAGTATTTCGAAATAATTTTTGTTCACTTCATACAATATAACTTTTCAAACTGCTCGTTTTCAAGTTCAAACTACATCAAACACTAAGAAAAAGCATGTAAAACGTAGATAATCACAGTTTTAAATATTGTATAGATGTTGCCACTTCCTGACGGGAACCAACGTCGTAGTTAAGCGATTCCATATGTCCCTTAGACACTTGAAGTTTCATCAACTTAACAGATTGCTTCCCCTTATTTTTCTATTGATGTGTTATTGATAGTTTCAACTTCTAACGAGTACAGTAGTCCGATTATCGAAAACCTCTTCATTTATTTATATTTTAGGTAATTTATTTCCTCAAATATTGAATCAAAAACTTTTAAGGGTTTTTGATTTGAATAAAATATTAAATTAAATATAATCTTACCTTGTTGCCGCCCTGGTGTCTCGAGGTAAAGAATTAAATTTAGTGGTAATATCTTGAGATGTTAGAGAATTTTGACGTCCCAATGTTGGAATTGTACTATGCGGGATACCTCCTGCAGCTCCCTGATTACGACTTGAAACAAGAAATTGCACTTAATGCTTCGTTGACGCTTATTACATCTTCGAGTATAATTAATTTAAACTAAGGTCACGTTCCTAGTTGGAAACAAAGTCTATCGGATTATAAGAGGACAGGTTTACCCGTTATAAATTACCCACCCCTTATCAGCTTTATTATTCTCTATTATATAAAAAAGTTTTGAGGTTATGTCTGAAAGCTGTTAAAATATTCTTTAAATAATTTTCTACTGAAATTTGACTTGAAAAAATTGAGAAAAAAAAACAAAAAAAGTTCCTACAATTGGAATAAGCTCTACGCCGAGTTTTACTTTGGGGATATTCAAAAAGGAAAAGAGAAACCACTTGGATTAGATATTTTGTAGCCGAAGATTGTACGAAAGGAGTTATACATTACAATGAGCAAAAAACCACGGCATTAAGGGTGTATAGCTACCTATTTTAAGCCTCAACAAGAAGAAAAACCCTCCTGGATTCCCCCATAGAACTGGGAGGAGAGAAACGAGATTACAGGCGAAATCTTACAGCAAAACACGATGGAGACCTGTCGGGATGACAGGGGGTAGTGGAATGTCGTATGACGAGGCACACCAAACATTCACTTTTGGAAATGAAAATAAGTTGCATTAAGATTCTTCATCTTCAAATGAAAATACATTTTAACGTCTAAGAAGGAATTTTTGGAACCGTTGGTGATATTCAAACTGAGCACACTGTTTACACTAAAACCAACACTCACAATTACACTGTTTGACACGCGTTTCGATAAACAAGTTGTCGTTTTCAGAGACTAAAACCTTTTAACTTGAATCCACCAGTCAACCCTTTTCCTCGAACAATAATTGCGGGTACATCCCGTTTGATTCTTAACAGTTATGATAAGAGAATTGGTTAATTATCCGTCACAGGTTTAAAAAATCTCTATTTGGAAACATCTTTTTCCAAAATCAAAATGAAAAACAAGAGAAATTTGCTCTGGCACATTTCCTTCTTGTTTATACAAAGAGATTGAATGGAATTTTTATCAGAGTGGGTCATAAATTTGTTTACAAGTCCTACTATATCACGAAACATACCCAATAAGAAGGTCAACTTGTATGTAAATTTCGGCAACACAAATTTAGTTCTACCACTTACCAATCATGGAGCCAGCGCAATAGAAATGTGACGTAACTGTCAATGTCAATTGTCGTGATAAATAAACATTTTTTTTCAATTTTTCAAATGCTTTCCTGTTATTAATATATTTTGTTTTGTTCTAATACTACTTTCTCTATTTATAAGATTATTCGAATGTTCTCAGATTCGCCATTTTATATATACAAGGCTATACGTTCTATTGAGAATTGTAGCCGCTCAAATAGAGCTCTTTTGACCCAGTATTTTTTGTGGGTTATTTCGCAGCCTCGACTACAATTTAGCATAGTCATTTTCACGAAACGAATCAACTTTTGGGGTACTTGTAATTTTTCCATGTCCTTTATAATCGTCCTCATTTTCATACTGTCGAATGCTTGTTTGATGTCGATGAAAAGCATTTGCATATTAATTTTGTTCTCATAGCTTTTTCGAACACTAATTTTATAGTATGTACGGCATCTACTGTTGATTTTCCTTGTCCTAAACCTTTTTGATACTCCTCTATATCCATAACCTGTTTCAGTCTTTCATTTATTAATCTTGTTAGTATTTTGTATACGGTATTAGACCTCAATCCATATGTTGGGATTTCCTCCCTTCAATATTATATTAGACCAAATTTAGTCAGCTGTATATTGGGCAGACTAAGAGATCCGTTGATGTGAAGTTTAAAGAGCACACAGCTTATTGCCGATCACGCTGCCAATCATAATCATCAAATTACATCTGAATTATGAAAAAAACAGTTAAAAAATGTATCCAATAATAAATTGTCGGATGGTTTTAGTCCACTTTCAGTCTCTGTAGACGATAACTTGGTTATAGAAACGAGCGTCAGAAAGTGGTAGTATAAACAGTGTGTTCAGTAGATACTATTAACTCCCATAAGTAAATAAATAAAGTAATCGATGATAAGCATACAAGTAATATACTCTGGAAAGCTCGAAAAATTTTATTTATTATAATAAATATTGGCTTGTACTGCAACGCCATATCCGCAGAGGAAACTGAGTGTTTTTGTATTCGGTTAGAAAGTTTACCAAATGCAGATGTAAAAGGAAGTAGATAATTAATCACGGCATACGTTTTAATGCCCTTAAACAAGCTCTGTATTCTCTAAACGAAGAAACTTTAATCATTTCCATTTATTTAGAAATAACCGCATACGTTAAGAATTATTCTGTTTTAGTTTTCGTATTTTATCACATTATAATAATCTCTGACTTATGAATAGAAATTTAGAATGAATAACGACTTACTTGTAATAATAATATCCAGCTCTAGATCCCGAAGTAGCTTCCGTATCACTGGAATAATCCAGACTACCTCGGGTTCTACGCATAGTACCAGTTGCTGCATATTGAGACCCGGTAGTACCGTATTTCGATTGGGCGATTTGAGCTGCGACGGCTGCTTGGTCGACAAAACGTTGATTATACCTGAAAGGATACGTATATCGTTTATAATTATCCAATTTCCTCGAATATTCATACTCAATATCACCTGCTTAGCGTTGATCCTGATTTAAGGCTGCTTCTTAGCAGACTATGTCTTCCGGCCGGAGTGATGCTTGTGTAGTCTGAGTACTCCGTTTGCGGTAGATGTTGATCGGAACCTGATCTTGGCATGATACGTCGAGATCCCGTACCAGAATGTTGCACGTAATAGTGCGAGGAAGGACTTTGTTGAGAAGATATCCTGTAATAACCATAAGTAAACCAGACCAGCGCTGATACAAAAATTACGCGCCAAAATTGTTGAAGATAAGTATTGGTGGTACGATTGTTGATTCTATAGGATTTGACAAAGAACGTGTGCGGCAAATTTTGAATGAAAACTTTAAAATGCGATCAGTTTGTGCAAAACTGATGCCTGAAGTATGTACAACATCCCAGAGCTAGATCACCCACATTATTCGACGGAGTTTACACCGTGCGACTTTTACTTTTTTTCGAAGTTGAAGTCTGCATTAAAAGGAACAAGTCTTTTGAAGCTGTGGACCTATTTTCCATGGATACAATTCTAAAACAATCTGCACTCTTCGCTCTTAACAGTTTATAAGATGGAGCATCGGCTTATACGTTTTGGCTAACTCGGAGCTAAGTATGTGTAGAATATTCTCCCTTATTATGGGTAGTACTACCTCCGATATGGAAGCAACAGTGATAGATAAAAAGGAAGAAAGGAAAACCATATTCTGACAAAATATTATAGAAGATAGAAAGAGAAGATTGGAGAAAAGAAGAATTAGAAGGAGAACCGAGAAGAAAACATTCATTAAGGTATATAAAAGCACAAAGACTAAACTGGACAGGACACATAAGGAGAAGGATAACAAAATGGATACCTCTATGGCCAAGAGACAGAGGCAGACCAAGAAATACCTGGAGAAACCAAATTGAAGAAGATACCAGAATCCTAGGAATGAAAATACTGTAACGAAAAAAACAAGGGGATTAATCCACACCAATGAAGGGTTTTTAATGTCGAACGTACCAGATGTTACCATATGTATACAGATAGATATTGAACTAGCATTGTACTGGGGGAGGAATTGCCACGAATGAAATGCCATCTAACATGGTGGTTACGCTTAACTATAATCCAAAGAATGGTTGATCGCGCGAATCAATAGGTACGCGTCATTACATTGTTTTAAGGGGCGGAGGAAAAAGTTCTTTTGAATAATGGAGATGTGTGCCATGAAAGCGTTTCATACAAGTTTATGGAGAAAATCTGATGCGAAAAACCACTGTCCCATTTGAAGTTATTAGTCGGTCAACTCGTAGGTGAGTTTCGTAAAAGATCGATCAAGACCTTCCACTTCAACACATATAACAAGATTGGGAAAAACCGCAGATATTGCGAAAAGGCAAGAGAAAAGATTGTCCTGTGTGTTTTAATAGACAGGAAACCATGAATGCATATGGGTAATTGTTTTGAAAGATATCAACTAAATGGTTTATCTCAATCTTCTGGCGCTTCTCCCGTCTTCTATACTTTGTCCATTATGATAAAAACTGTCTGTTTCTGCTACTTTTACCATGTCTGTAGTTATTTAATCTATTCCATACGCCTCCCGCTAATCCTTTCTGATGTTATTAATCAAAATTGTGCATAAATTTGAGAAATAAATAAGTATTATTACTATAGATAAAAGAGTGATGACGAAACATCATTTTCTACGTAGAAACAATTGAAAAAAACCGAAGAAAAGTTACGTAAATATTATATTAAATGTTCTAATGATGTTGAACGTTAGAGACAGTCATTTACCGCAGTTACTCGAAATGGATTATAAAAAACGAATAGTAACTGATCAAATTTTTAATAATGTAATTACCTTGTGCCGATAGGTTGTCCTCCCGCCGACATTCTTCTGCTCATACCGAACGAGTGTACTTTTTCTGCAAGACTCTCCAGCGTATTAGGATAACTCCTTTCGTACGGTTGAAAATGTTGCATATTCGATTTAGGTTGTTCAGTAATGACAGGAGGAGGTGGTTGATAGCCCCAATTAGCGTCGGGCGGTCGGCTGTTATAAAACAAATCCAAACCGTTTGAATCTACCGACTGTTGCGTCGAATGTCGCGAATCTAACGACGAAAGACCCAATCCCAATCTGGATCTCGATTCTGACATTTCTCTACCGTCGCCCGTGTGCCTCTGACGAATAGAATCTCTGCAAAAAATTTTTAAAACTACTTCCGATTCTATTGATTATAATGAGTGACAATGAAAGCCTATTATTTGTTTTTTCCACCAGGATATTCTACCATAATTGGTCTTCTCGTTTTGGAGGTTTAGATCCTATGCAACCTCGTCGTAGCGGTTGTTTCCTCGTCGTTTATTTTCGTTGTCTTGGTTAGAACGTTTGTTAAGTAGGAAAATCTCTAATCCGAATAGTAATTCGCTTTCTCTCAAGCTGTCTTCCTGGCAAACCACTCGATAGAAACATCCTCACGATGTTATTTTTGTTCCATTGTGAGCAAACGCGGTTCTCATTTTATGCACAGTTTTCTCATGTTCAAATTTTGGAGATATTTTGCGCCGTACCGCACTTTTTGAAAAGTCTAATATGTCTAGTATCTCGTGCACTTGTCACCTCTTAGACTCGTGGATTATTTTACGAATTATTAGATCATTCTTTCCAGCACTCTCTTGTGTATTCAATATGTATGAAAATTCTCGTCAACCCACATTTAGTTTCCTTTTTATGTCCTAACAGTTTTAAAAATAAAAAGTAACTCGAAAAGAGAGGAGTTTCGACCCTTTTTTGGTTACTAAGATTCTTTTTTTATTTAAAATAAAACTGACGTTCACTAGATTATTATATAGTCCAGTGAACAAAGGTTTTTACCTCAGATTTCCACCAAGACGCATCGATTTGCTTGAAATTTTAACAGTAGATAGAAAAGACTTAAAAAAGCAAAAAGTGTGCTTCATGTTGTACCAAGGTAGGATAAAAAGTGCCACCAACTATTTAGTGTGTACTACCGCTTTTTATAGATTGTATGAAGTAGTAAAATATTATGTGTAAATAACAAAAACGTCGAATGAAAAGTATTTATTGGAAAAGAAATACAATTAGAAAAGATAATTTTCATTTCAATGATAAATACATACTTCTAAACAAATTGAAGAACATTTCAATTACAATTTTTTACGTGAGACTTTTGGGAATGAATCCCACAAGAAAAACGTTTACATTTGCTACAAATTATTGTAGTTTTTTGAATTTTTTTTTTTTTTTGGTGGTTCCTGCCTCTGGAGCTGCATTCGAATGTTGTTCAGAACGATTTCGCAACTTTTTACCAAGTATTGGCTCCATTCCCAATTATGTACGTAGGAATTCCATTTATATCTTCTGATATTTGCTCAACTAATGGTTTTACAAGGCTTAGTCCTTGTTTTTCTAAGTAGATTAGCCTCCAATTTGTTTTGTTGTTATACCAAGTTGGTATGCTTCCAATAAACAATGTGTAGGCGTTCAATGACGCAATATCAATTATCAGCATTGATTTTTGCGTCGGAATGTTGAGTAGATAAAAAATAAGCACCTTTTTTGGTTTTTCACAAAGGATGTTTGATACTAATTGTAACGGGTGGTTGCCTTGATGCAGGATCAGTAAACGCAAAAACTTTTGAATTTAGTTTGCGTTTTTTGGTTAATTTTAACTCCCCTGGGATTCGTTTTCGGTTTTTCTGTATGGTGTCTACAAGTGTAATGCCAAAATTTTGGTACAAGTCTTCTGCTAATTTGACAGATGCATAAAACCGGTCAGTGGTCAAGTTGCGCCCTGTATTTTTTAGTGGTTCTATTAATCTCTTTACAATCGCTGTTGGACCTCTTGACGCGGATGTAGTGTCTTCAGATTTTCCACCATATACCTCATTCGCAAAACATATCTTTTTACACAATCTGCCAACATTCTAATGAGAATTACGTCTTTGCCTGGCTTCTCTTTCATGAAGACTTTGAACGGGCATCGGGCAACATTTGATCCCGGAACAATAAAATCGAAAAGCAATGCGCTTAACTTTTCGAAAACATTGCGAATTGGGGCAAATTTGTCGGTTTTTCTGCGCTCTTCGTATATGTCTTTATCATCAAATCATAAGTCGAACAAATCGTTTACGGGACTTTGTACAGGGTCCGGCAGTTTTTCGCTACACTGTAGTGATTAGAAATTTTGTTGTAAAAGAAGTAAAAATCTCATTGAATACAGATTTTAAATGTCCACCATTAAACTCAAATACATTTTTCAATATTTTCTCGGACGTGGTTCATAACTGCGCCTCGAAGGCTTCCATCAATTCTTCTTATCTCCTCAGTTATGTTGTTCTTTAGCTCATCCAGTGTGCGAAGCTTGTTTAGATACACTTTAGACTTTAAGTAAGCACATAAGAAACAATCTGGAGCCGTTATGTCAGGAGAACGTGCTGGCCATGCAAGGTCTCCATTTCGGGAAATTAATCTCCCAGGAAACTTATTCCTTAAAAACTGCATAACTATTCTAGAGGTATGACTAGTTGCCCCATTCTGTTGAAACCATATTTCGTGATTTTCAACTCTCAATCTACTTAATTCGGCAGTAAGAAATGTTTGTAGCATTTGCAAATATCGCTCCGAGGTAACGGTTACAGTTCGATTGTTCTCTTCAAAAAAACACGGTCCAATAATCCCAAGGGTTGCAATACCGCACCAAACCGTAATTTTTTCAGCATGTAAACGTTTCTCACGCAACTGCATTGATTGTTCTGTACACCAATATCGAAAGTTTTGTTTATTAACAAAACCCGAGCTTCATCCGACATAATTAAATTATCCATCAGATCTCCTCCTTCGCCCAACAATCTTACGAATTCCCTACAAAATGCAAGTCTGTTAGATGCATCTTGTGGGGATAATTTATGCACAATCTGTATTTTACACGGATGAAACTTGAGATCATCATGCACTGTACGATCTGATAAGTTTAGAGCCCCTGCAGAACGGAAAGAAACAGCAAACTTATCGCAGACAGTTCCATCCGCTTTCCACTTCTTAAACCATTGCAAAATAATGTTCCGCGATGGAATGCGACCACGTCTTGGGTTATTAAACTCAACCCGAAATCGTTTTTGGACCGTAATAACGACTTCGTTTCAATGTAAGCCGTTACGGCGAACACGCGTTGATTTACCGGCCAATTCTCCATAGCTACTAACAGGGCGTGTGCACTGGAATAGGAGAAGTTCAGGACGATTTTCAACGCCATCTATGGTTTACATCTAAAAGCTTACTTTTTGGTGTTTTTATTTTTGAATGTTTGTCAATCTGGATTCTGAAACTAAGTTGCAATCATGCAAAGGTGTTTTATATTGTTTGTTTATTAGCTATTAGCATTTTTGTTCATTTGAAAGTTATTATTTGTTACGAATTGCGTTTACTTACTCAATATGAGTAAACGAGTAAAGGCCTGCTGTGTACCAGGATGCATGAATAAGCAAGCGATAAGGTGAGAGTCATATTTACTATTTATCAACATGAAAATATTTAAATTGAAATTGAAATCAAGTTTATATCTATACGAGAATAACTCCTTTCTTCCTAACTTCATTAATTTGTATTTAGGAAATCAATTTGTTGAATGGTTAAATATGTTGAATGATTTTATTCTGATTTTACTTTTTTATAGACATTCAATTCGTACAAATAAAGACGTTTACAGAATTTGGTTGCAAAGAATAAATAACTCCAAGTTAATAATAGCAGATAGAACATCACATAGAATATGTGATATTCATTTTGAATCAATTTGTAGAAACCACAATAGCAGGTTAAAAAAACTTTCACTGCCAACTCTACATTTACCTAGTAAGTACTTATATTTACTGTGACAATAAAGCTCTTATGAATCCTAGTGAAAAGTTATGCAGAGGAAAAGAATTGCCATTTTCGTTTGTAGGTTACGAAAAAGGTGAAAATGATATTTTTTGAATACAGAAGCAACCATCTTCATTTTCAACTCCAAAAAGGCTGATATGTAGGTATGAATTGTACTATATTATTTCCACAAAAATCTGCCAGTTAATTCTTCTAGTCATGTAATCAAGATGCTAAATTGTTCGAATCATTGTACATTTTGGGTATAGACATGACTTTATGGCAGTTATAAGCAGGTAGTTATTTGAAAACAAAGAGAAATGGATTGATGTGTTTAACATCTGGGGAATAGGCTTCATGTTTTTACTTCATATTAATAACTAAAAGGATTAATCAATAATAATTTAGGTGAAAGATAAATGTCATTGAATATTTTCTATAAAGTAGTTGTCCAATTGTTTATTTTTGCTTACTGATTTCCTTTTTCTATTGAGATTAATTGAGAAATTTTTTAGAATCAATTGCAAGGACTAGTTCCTCTATCAGCACCTTTACTGGTAACAGCCCAATAGAGGGAACAAAAAACCTGTTAAGGTGTATACAAGGAAGCGATTATTTCAAGCCCTTGTTGAAGAACCTTGTAAGTATTATGTCACTTGTGCAAAAATATAATACTGTCAAACGAATTAATTAAGGCAAATTCATTAATATATTCTAGGGAACATAAAAAAATATTTTATGTGCGCCTTCAGCAAAATTCTGTGATATTTTTAAAAGTTTTTCTGATAAAATCTTCGAAAGATTGCCCCAGTTAATCAATTCGTTAGGCATAAAGAAACAAATATTTCGTTTGGAGGATTTGACCGCCATTTTCTCAATATTTTGTTCAGATAATAAGGATTATGTAAATATGTTTGTAAATATTAGTTTCAACATATGCATCTTTCATTACATAGGTATTATTAATAAAATTTTTAAGGGAAAAATTCTACAATATAAAGACTACGATGTTGTGATGAATATGGCATATGTTAAATATAGAAAAAGCTGCAAGAAAGACAACGGTAATCATTAATTATCCATGGTTATAAAATCAGTTTTTTATATACCATTGTATATACCATGTACAAACAGAAACATTTTTTAAACACGCCAACATCTCCTGTCCTAATCTTGCTAAAGTGTGAAGGAAAATTTTTTATTTGTGGATATAGTTATAAAATGTCAAAAACAAAATAAAAATTATAATTATCATCCTGTGTTACAATATTCCATCTACTTATATCTTATATAAACCATTTAATTGTGAAATTTAGGTGGTCGGACTTGGTTGTTACATAATTTCAGATATTTATATTTTCTTGGGAAACAACATTTGAATTTGAAATGTTAGCAAAATAAAAGTATTTTGCATAAAACTTTTGTTTCATTCACAATTTGATGCGACAACTAGCTTCGAGCATTTAAAATTACTCGAGATATTTTTAAATTTCCGGCAAAATTAGTATGAATATAAACCTTAGATCAAATCTTTGATTATAGAAATCTTTTTTCTTGGTACTAAACCTATTTGAGATATATTGCTAGGATCCAACTTTGTCATCAAATTTTTATACAGAGTGGCAGATGTATCGAGTATATAATCAAGACCAAAGATCGCGATAGTCCATTTTGGTGTCATCATTAGCGCCCATCAGAATCAAAATCTCAATAAAAGCGTACATCTCGGTAGTACTCTTGATAGGAATTATTTGTCGAATTGCTTCTTCGTTAGTGTGCATGAAGATAACACTCATAATTTCGTTCGTAAAAAATTTTTGAAATTATTCTAATATAGTTGTCTGACGATAAATATGGAGCCACTTCTTCTTCACATACTTCACTAACATGATCTTCCTCATCACTAGCACTTGAGGATTCGTCGCACTTGAAGAATTGTATAAAAAACAAACTATTATTACTATTATTCCAAAATTTGCTACCCAATAATGAGTTAGCAAAACGCACAGGTGGATTTCAAGTTGAAAACTGAACAGAACTTACGAAAACAAAAGAATCAGCTGACGACTTTGCGAGGGAGCGTGTTGGACCGAGGCATGGCCCTTTTTAGCCAACCGATTTTGAGTTTAATTGAAAAGGTACGACCTTGTTCTACGCAGTTCATGTTCACGTGGTAGAAACAGTATTTTTTTCTTGGAAATTTAAAGAAGATACAAAAAAAAATGTCTCAAGGTGGCGCTAAGTACAACAAATGTTTTTTTTTTTTAACTTTCTGAATGCTTTAAATTGAATTTTGACAATAAGGGGTTAGGTTTCCATACCCTACAGTAATTCGCACATATTGGCTAAGGGTAGATTTTGAAGTGAAGGGTAAATAGAACTTAATTCTAGAATTTCACGCAAATCCCCATGGGTCTTGATGGAATTCTGAGGTGATACCATATTTTTACCGTTGTTCACTGGACTAATGGACTCTATATTTTGTGCAGTTTTACACTGTATAATATTGAGATAATTGGTAGTTTATTACCCTCTTATATCCATCATAAATATGTTTTTTCAAACAAGTTTAACACGATATTTCAGCTTCTTCATCCCTTTAAAACCTGGAATTACTGTGGAATTATCTCTATGCTTGTTTATCGTCCGTTATAGCCCAGTTTCTTAAGGACGTTTTTCGAGCAAATCAAAATTGATTTAGCGACATTTTCCCTTTTATATTTCCGCGTGGAAAACTATCATTTTGATGTTTGATGGATAAATAAATATTTATCTATCTGTTGCTTCGTGGTTTGTAAAGTTTTCTTCTTCTTTTACCAATAAAAAACTTATGTTAATGTTTGGAGAATTCTGCTTCTAACTTTTACGAACTGTGTTTTATATGAAGGGCACGTACACCAAACTTAAGAGATGGCTTAAAATTAAGTTTAATGTTGAAAATTACGTCGTCTAAGTTTGAAACTAAAGTTCGGTTGATTTTCGTATAATATATTGACTTTTATTTCTCTTTTTTTTATTTTATAACTTGATATATGTTTTTAGAATAGAGATTCTGCGTGAAATTTTCTGACAGAGAAAAAATGGGAGTACCTGTGATCGAGATCCCCGTCATCAGTCTCGTCGTCTCTCAATTCTCTTTTAATAACGACTACGGGAGGGGGTTTGTGCTCCACTCGGGGCTGAACATTCGGCGAACTCTGTCCCCCTTTGCTTGCTTTTCGTTGTCTCGTTGCTAAAACCAGTCGTCTTGGTATTGACATTATTATGACGACGTCGTCTAAACTCATCCTCGTCACGTCGACCAAATTTACGGCTAAAATTTCGTCTCCAACCTGAAAGTAAAAATTCAGGTATTGGAATTACATTAACAGAAAATCGTTGATGAAATTTGATTTTTTTGGAAAAGAAAAGAGAAAGTTTCGAATTTATTTAGAAGCAAATTTATGGTATCTAATACTAACAAGATTATTTGATCATTGGACTCGCGTTCCTCATTAAAAAAAAGTAATTTCATCGTATATACGAAATCATGGTTAGGAAATCATTTTGATTTATTTTTTTTTAATTTATTGTCGCATCAACAATAAAGGTTATTAGCGACATGTCAGTAGAAGTAGAAATTTTGGTGTTTGGAAAGTTGTTAGTCTTTTGTTTTTGTACTTTTGACAGTTTTGACACATTTGTCTTCTTCTCCGTTTCCTGGGATGCCTTTGTATAAAGGGATCCAAATAATTGATACGTTTGCCTTGGATTGGTGGATAAAGTGTTTGGGAAAATGTTGAGTGGTTTGTATTGAACTCATGGTGTGTTATTTTTTTCTATTTTAAAGCAAATCATGTTGACGTTGATAGTGGCAATAGGGATTGTCCAAGAAGGGGAGATATTTACGTTGGCTGGAAAGAAACCCGGTAATTCAAGAGCTGGGGTGTTTGCGTATTGGCGAATTCTTTAAAAGAAAGGAATAGGTGTTTAAAGCGATCTGTGTTAATTTTTTTAATAACAGGATTATTTTTAATTGACAGGACTGATGTTGCTTAGTTCATACTTAGTTGAATTCTTCGGAGTCGGAGGGACGATACTCCGGTGAGACAGTGAAGGCTTTCAATCGGTGTGCAGTACTTTGCAGTGTCTCACATGATGCATGAATGGCTGGCTATTGTTGGTTTTGCTAATGTTTTGTTTCCATGTAAGGTGATGCCCAGAAACTTAATACTTTCCACAAATTCTAAATTTTTACCTTTCGAGATTAATACGGGCATTTCTTGTATGTATTTTCTGGAAAAGTTAATACACTCTGTTTTTGATTCAGAGAATTTCAATCCGCTAGTGTTAAACCAGTTACTTATTCCGTCTAGTACAGTTTGTATATGTGTTTGAGTAGTAGTCAAGTTTTTACTTTTTGCAAACAGTATCAGATCATCGGCGTACAATCTTCCTTTGACTAACGGAGATCATAAAGAAAGAACTCATGTAGATCCTTGTGGAATTCCATTCTTCTGTATATTTTTAGCAGAGAGGTTTGTATACATTCTTACTTGGAAGTATCGGTAAGAAAAATGTTTCCTCTTAGGCCACAGTGATGTAATTTTGAGATTATGCGTTCTTGTTTGTTGGCCAATCCTTCGCTTATTTCAGATTCGAGATCTATCAGATTATCGGTTGTGCATCTGTGTTGGCAAAATCCACTTTGTTCTGGTATTAATAAATTATTCTATTCTAGTACCCAGAGTAGTCTACGATCGATCGTTTTTTCCATGACTTTGCATAGAAAGTTAGTTGAAGATATTGGTCGATATGAGTGTGGTTTGGTTCTAGTTTTTTCGGGTTTCAAAAGTGAAATTATCACGGCTTCGCGCCGACTTGAAGGGAAGATTTTATTAACCGAAATGTTTATTTTTTGGTGGTGATTGAGAGTTTTTGTTGGAATATTACAGGTATTTGGTCTGGACCAGGAGCTGTCTCTTTTTGTAATCTCAGAGCTTCGTAAATTTCTGTTTTGTTGAAAGGGTAATTGATGGGATTTATTACAGTTTCGGTCAAATCTATTAACTTTTCTTTCTTGTATTTTGTATAAATGTCGGATCGTACTTTTAATCACTAGGCTAATGTTTCTGCTATTTCACTCGGTTTTGTGATAAGGGTATTATATATATTTGATATCAATACACTTTACGTGCTGTTCAAAAACATTTCGTTAGAAGTGATGTGTGAAATATGGTATAGAATGGTTCATCTTTTGCTATTGGTTTCCCTGATTTCTTTGACAAACAAATCATTCAGAATTTACCGTTTTACGTTGCTCTAATGAAACATGCTTCAAAATGCTTCGAACGCGAACAACTTTTGTTGGATTCGGCTCGTCTTGAAAGACCCATATAGTCGATTACTATTTTGTTAGGATCCATATGCATAGATCCATGATGATCTTATAGACGTCCTTCGAAGCACCGCGATTGAATTTTTTTCAGCATTTCTTTGCATCAATCGACACGAGCTTTCTGTGGAGCGATTATCAAATTATGCAATACCCAACGCGAACAAACCTTTTGACAGCCAAATGTTCATGCAATATTGTAAATATGCGAATGGAACTAATGCCCAAGTATGCCTCAAACTCACTGTATGACAGTTTACGCACAGCATCGATGTTTTCTGACACAACAGTCGATTCTGTATTCGGAAAATCAATTAAACACAGTGGTTCAAGATGGTGCTTCATCACCAAAAGTCGAAGCGAGTTGATCCTCACACTGCTGTTGGTTTAATCCACGCCCAAAGTCATTGAAAATAAAAGGAAACCCAATGAAATTGGGTGTAAATACCACTTGGAGGGCTATGGAGGTTAGAGGGCAATTTCCACATCTGTGACGTTAGATCGTTGGCATCAAATTCGTCCATGGTAAAATCGATTCGGTTTTTTATTCATTTATTTCGTACTTTTACCTAAACAAGAGGTTCATTTGTTGTGGTATTTTGCGGTCTGCGGTCTGATTTTGCTCCAAAGAACGGATCGGTGAACACAAATGTTCCGTTTTTTTTTCCGATTTCCAGCTCCAGCTCGATACATTCGCCAATCTGGATTCAATTAGAAATTCTGTGCTCAAAATTCCAGCAACTCTGATTAAGTCATGTTGGGACTTTGTTTTAGAACAGGAACGTGAAGAAAATCGGAGAAATTCAATTCCATAGCAACTTCTTTCTAGATTATGTCTTTGTAGTTGACTGTACGGTACTGCTCGATTGTCTGGTCACACAGTACTGGATACTTCCTCTTTACTTCAAAAAGTTCTTTCGGTTTTACACCAGACATAATTACAAATTCCAACCGACACGCGTCCTGCAGCCGTTAAACGATTTCATGATCGGAATCATGTAGGGGTGGGATTGGACACGTGTCGGGAAGGTGTGATCTCTGTTCGAATCTATTTCGAATCCACCGTTTTATATTAGGGCGGTTCGATGAGTACTAAACAAAATTGACAATCAATTGTTCAGTAAAGTGTTTTTTTTTAGTCTGATAGCTCAAACATAACTCTAATAGTGGTCTTAACGTCTCAACTTTTTCATAATGTGCTGCACGCTCTTGCGATACTGATACTCTGAGGGTGAATACTTATCGGACTGCGCTCGTATAATGAAAAACCATAATGATACTTTCCAAATGAATACAAAACATGAATTTTCTTTTGATAAAATCTGGTCTAGACATTATAATCACATTAAAGTATATAAAATCGTTAAAGCGAGTTTTTTAAAAACCGAAATTTGTATCTGAAAGAATCTACAATAATGCTCGACCTTTATCAAAACTTATTAGGGCAATATATCAAAATATAACAAAAAAACAACACGGCATTGTTCGTGACTATACCCCAAGAATGATTTTGACTACGAACCATTAACAACAATAGGGTGAATTCCATTAAGTTTTTTATTTACATGGCGGTTTTTTTTTGACGAAATTTTTATTAAAAATGATCGTTGAACGATTTATTTTTAGAAATTGTAAAATGCATATATAATATCGAGTCAAAAATAGAGCTACCTCCGCTTAGTATCAATATATTTTAATGCAGAACGTTTCTTTTATTTTGCCAAACAACTTCTGAAGGCAGCTTAAGAAAGTGCAAGTTTCTCGCCACTGCGTCTTGGCTGACAAAAATTCCATTGGTAAATCAAACAAATTTATAACGTCAAATTTTATTTAATATTTTGAGAACGGTTTAAAAATGAAAATAACGAGTTTAAGTGAAATGATCAAGAAAAAAGTGAATAAATGGCAATAATATCTGCTGCTGCCTCGCTTTTGAAGCCGGACGGGCAAAATTGCGATTTGCAAAGTTTTTTTTCAACACATAAAACGTGAAATTAAATCTAAAATGTTCAGTACGTGGCACAGCATATGGAATGCAATACAAAATAATCTGAAAGAAAACAAAACAATCAGTAATTTTTGGCCAACCAACATCAAACATGAAAACATCGTAAACATAAATGTATATCTATCGGCTAAAGCTGTCGGAAGGCGTATGTACACAATTTCTTCGAAATATTCCTGCCAGAGACGGTCTGCGATAAGCAGTGGCGTCGTTTGGTGAGGCAAGCAAGAAAAAAATCGAAATAAGGTTAGATTCGATTCGATTAGGTCGAATTGATTAGTTTCGCGATAGTCATCTGATATGAAACTGACATTTGATTGATTGTTAAACCGAAAGTAACTAGATTTCTCCCTAGAACTGCAACTTGCACGATATAAAAACGGCATCGAACCGATAAAGACCGCTTGATATAATGCAATACAACGAGCAAGAATTTGCATGCAAATTTCTGTAAACAGTAAAAGTAAACAAATTCCTAACCTCAAATTTTACCTAATACCAGCTGATCTGTCATGCCAAATGTAACTAGATTGCAACTTATATGCAATAAAAACGGCACAAAACCGATAATGTCAAGATCTTGCATGAACCAATCAGATGAACTTCATTTGCGCATGCTTTTGATCAAGAAATATTACATCTTGCATTACATTGCACGTTGTATTGCATCTTGTGAAGCGGCCTTGACAGTTCATCTAGTTTTTGCTTCTGAAAGAAATCTACTTAAAATGCATCACTGAGTTGCTGCACAATTGAATCTTCGAATAATTAAGTTCATGGTCACACCTTGGCAAATCAATCATCATTATCAAATTTCACTAGTAGAGAACCAATTAGTCGACTCACCTTCAAACATCCACTGTTATACACTGCCGATTCCAAAGCTATCCTCGATATGAAAACTCCATCGCTTCTATCAATTCCGTTACCTTCTCTGATATATAATCCCAGCGTTTGACCGGGCCTCTTCACTATCTCCACAAACTGGACCGTGTGTTTAGCATCCTGCATGGCCGTAAACCGTTTCACGGCATCGTTGGCTGTTCTGCTAAGGTGACGTGCTTCCAAGATGCGAACTATCATCTCACCGCGTCTTTCCACGTGCTGAAAAACAGTGTTTTCTAAATACACACAAGTGTACTTCATAATTCATCCATTAAATTTCAAAATAACTTTAACTTTAACAAATTCATCTTTCGTACAACAAGTACCCGGCTGATTTGTTTATTATTATTCAACTGTTAATTATTTCTTTGGTGTTTATGATTGTAGTTTAGTCCCTTTGAAAGGCAAAGCCATGCTGAGGCTCATACTTTTTGGACCAAGACACCTTTTTGTGAATTGTCGTACTTGTAAGTTTTAAAATAGGTAAAACCAAGAAATTATAGGTTGGAGCTAGTCCATGAATCGCAAGTCTAGGTAAAACTAACCGTTCCATAGCTCGTAGTACGTGGAAAAAATTCGCCGAAGATGAACGTATTGTATTGATCAGTAAACTTGATCGACGACTCACGGGTCCAGAGATAGCAGCTCAGATCAATGAATGTACAGATATGCCTTTCAGTACTTCTACAGGTGATTGAGAGAGAGTTTTATGGAGTGATGAGTTGAAGTTTTTAAGTTTGAGGAAAGAGTGTTTGTGCGCAGGTCAAAGAAAGAACGTATCCATGTTTAATGACGACTGTAAAGAACAGCGGAGGCTTGATGATGGTTAGGAGATATTTTGGAGGAAGGGCTACTGGAGGTCTGTAAAAATTGAAGTGATTTTGAAGAACGAGGACAATCAAAAAAATGAAGGAGAATTTAGTACGTTCTGGACAGCAGTACAGCACGACAACGATCCCAAGCATACTTCGAGGCTGTGCAAAGAGTATTTGGAAGAATTGGGAATAAAGAATGTACTGAAAGTAAAGATTTCGTCGTCATAATCGCCCGACCTTAATCCAATCGAGTTGTTGTAAGACAAATTGCACAGTGCTTTCTTTGTTGGGCCAGATACTTTTGGGAGCATCTTCGTATTGAAAATTCAATCAATTGGTCCTAAATTCGGCTGCGAGTGCAGAATGAAATTGTTAATCGTTGATGCTACTGTTTTTTTTTGGAATAATATCAATAGTTATAGTATAATTATAGGTGTGATTAGGTATTTGAAAAAAGAGAGATTAACTGATTATATCGCAAACTAGTATAAATCAGTACACTTGGCAACGCGGTATCGATGCGTTATTTACAGATCTCTGTATTTTAAACTACATTTTATCGTTTCGGAGTGACAATTGTAGATGTAGTCGCTTATTTTATATCGCAATCTTTTTATAGAATTTCAAAAAAAGTGAGTGGAAATAATTTCTTAAATTAAGGTATAGTCGATGCAGTTGAAAAACCGGACTTGCAACAACTAAAAGAAGAATTGACAGTACAAAAAGCCGATAATAAAAGGGCCCTAAAAGGAAAGGAGATATTTTCGAAAATATTATCGAACCAAATAGACCACGATTATTTGTTGCGATTTTTGCCAAAAATTAGCACCGAAATAATAAAAAACGATTAATTAAAAATATAAATATCAAAATCGATCGTATTGTTTTCACTATAGGGTGGGCAAAAACTTTGGTACACGCTAGTGTATATTAAAAAAATCTATCGAATTATCGCATATTCAATCTGTTTAAACGTATATATTCAATATTTTTTCATTTATGATGATTATAATAGTTGAAAGGTAATGGTTGGAGCCTAATTGAAGTTTTGTATCATTAAAAAAAAACATAAATGGTAATTTTATTGGTATTCTGTTCATAGCTATCATACTATTCGCGATTTAATGTATTTATTATAGATTTATCTAAATTAACGCAAAATTATTGAACAATACTAATCAAAGAGGTTAAAATTTTTATTATGTTAAATTCAATGCATTGTAATCAAGTTTAAACTTCTATTAGATAGAGAAAATGTGAAAAAATTAAAATTCTAAATATTATATCCCCAATGGAAGTACAAAAACAAATTTAGGGGTTAATTTCCACGAAATTTTCGACATTTGTTGGATGACCACCCACGCTGGATGAAAGAAAACTCAAAAAAAAATGAATATTTCGATAGGGATTGTAGAAAATTAAGTTTTCTTAACTTCCGGATTTCCTTTAACGAAAACTGATGTAATATTACAAAATTTTACATAAATCTTATACTCGTTTAACTGTTTTTATTGTTAGTCACTTACATCCAAAGCAGCAGCCGTCGAAGCATCATGATCATTTTCTACAGTTTCTATCTGCTTAAAAATTTCACTGCTAATACCCGACACCTGTAAAAAATAACAAACAACGTAAATTTACTTACAAATTAGTGAATTAACATTGAATTGATTAATTATGAGGACGCGTTAAAGTATTTGAGGTTTTACTCATCAAGTGACCGATGAATTCTCTTTGTATCACGTAAATTTCGCTAAAGGATCTCTCGTCATTATATCGAGCGAACCAACATTAAATTTATTTATTGAACGAAAGCTTTATCTCGACTGAACCAAGTTATAAATCACTAACGAGCTTAAAGCTCTTCAAACAATGTCGAAACAACTAAGGATTGCTAACCATGTTGTAACACAGGTACGTAGAGTTTAAACTGAACTGAATTCACTTCAAAGTTATTATACAGAGTGTTCTTTCATTTTATCAAATAAAAACCAAAAAAAAACTATTATTCTATCGCCATTTTGTTCCTTGTGTTTACCGGTGCTGCATATACCAAGCTTTTAAGATATCTCCTAAAAAATGACTATTTCAAGGTATGCGTGGACAGTATGAATTTCAATTAGAAATGTTTCAATACCTCCTGTAAATATTTTTAATAAATAATTACATTTTATGATAATTTTCTTTAGAATGTCTCTTTATGGCGAACGGTTTACTTGACTTGTACAACGATCTAAAAATCTATACATCTCCTAAACCATAAATTTTATGTTAAACAAAGAGTACCTTTTTGTTAAAAAATCGATTGAAAAATTCATTTTTGCCATCTTTAGATTATACAGGTTGTCCCTTTAAAAGTTACGGATGGTTAATTGTTCTAATTTCGCGAATTTAAATGCCTATATCTCAGAAACAGAAGATCGTACGAGAAAATTTTCTTCCTCCCAAATTTTTCGTATCAAGTCCTGGAACACCTTGTATAGTTAAATTTAATGGCAGCAACATCTCTTTTCGAGATTCATTATTCATGAACTATCCTGTATAATGTAATGCCGTAACGAAGAAGAAACGTGCATACCAGGTGAATAACAAGCAAAGAAACTCCTTCTGGTAATGAATTCATTTCCGACTTTGATTAGCCATCCATTATACGAATTTAGTCCTTCTGATACCTCTCAAAAAAACCAGAATCACGTGGTTTCCTATCCAGACTCATAGCAAAACTTTATCCACATCCTACCACCATTACCTAAAAAAAAACAATCCTAATTCACCCCCTCGCTCCGTGGAGAGCTTGAACGCCAATTACGTGGAGTTACCTGATAACCTGTAACCCTTCAATTGAAGTACAACTTTAGCTTATCCAATTCATTAAAAATCTCTGTCGAAATTCACCTATATAACGATAACAAGTCTTGTTTTCTCAGCCACTTGAATCCTCCACTCCATCTCCTCCTAGGACAAGGAGGATCAGAAATATCCATACTTCCACATCCAAAACCTAAACTAATGAGCTGCCTCGACCCATCCAAAATTCCTAACTATCCAGTCATCTAAACAACTTTAAACTACCAACAACCCTCCGTCATCCAGCTAACGAAAAACCCAGCCTTGTTTCCTCACGAAACGTTGGCAAGGAGAAAATCGTCATCAACTCATCAAGTCCTATCCAATGTACACCCAGATCCTCTTCAAATCTTTTTCCATGGTTTGCAAGAAATCTTTGAATTTCCCAGTTATAAAGTCTTGATGGATCATAGCCGGATTTCCAAACCGCCCCACCATAATTTTTATGATTTTCACACTTGTTAGTGTTTAATGCCGAATTTTCCGCTTCTTTTGTTTATATTTCAGATAAAAATGTGTAAAGTCAAACTTCATCCCAGGCACAACTTCATCCGCCATGTTCTCTTGCTGTCTGTCTATGATGCAATCAAAAGCGTATAAATGGCATCCAAGAGTACATAAAGACGTTTGAAAGCCTCGGCTACAATGTGAACATAGCATAACGTGCTCTATTCCAAAACTACAGTTTTTTTTTCAAATATATATACTAAAAATTTCGGTTCAGTAATAGGAAATTAGAATTAAATATTTTGCACCTTTCTGAAATCACCCTGTATAACCATAGGCGGAGGGTGTGTCGTTCTAGAATTAGGCGCCGCCGCTGGTGCTCGCAGTGGAGATGCTGTGAGATCCAAAGCCTCTCGCCCATTATCCTGTAATAATAAAAAAAATTTAAAATCGCATAGATTTCTAATTTTTAAGTACATAAGAAGACGATTCTCATTGGTTTTCAGTTGTAACCTCATATGTTTAATAAAAACATTAAGCAGTTGTCTGCTTGATGATCACGAGGTTATCGTTGCCGGCAACGTAACGTGTGCTATCATAATACAGTTTTTATTTATTAATTACGTATAAATAAAACATTTTTCTATGTATAAAAGTAAAGTGAATAAAACTTTTATAGGTTAAATTCTTATATTATTACATAATCACGTTAAAAATTAAAAGCATAATAAACTCATCAGCTTCGTCAATGGCAATATCATGTGCCATTTAGTTTCTATGAAAATGAAATGTTTAAACTACTTAAAAGATTTTTATATTTTCAATAATTTTTCTCTCTATAAATATTGATCAAAGAATTGAAAAAAATTATAATAAAAGCTGTATATAAACTATCCAAAACAATTTTTTTCTCAAACCATACAAGTACCCTATTCTAAATCAAAGTTTAATAATAACGCTTGTTTTAGAATAACCTTTGTATACTTTGTATCATATGTCAAGTGTTTTTTATACCTATGACGTCACGCGATATGGCGGCCTTACTGAAATGTTTAAACTACCTACAAAATTTTTGAATTTACAATTATTTTTTTCTCTATAAATATTGATGAAAGAAAAAATGTAATAAACTATCAAAAACTGTTTTTTTCTCAAACCATGCAAGTACTATATTCTTCTTCTTGCCTAATCAAGTTATTACAGGGGAAAGAAGAATAACCAACAAATCTAATGTTGAAGTAATTATCCGATTTAAATTTTTTGGAATAATTATGTGAAGGAATCTTAAAAATAGGAGTAGTTTAGGAATATGTTTATCAAAAGAACGCAATAAATACAAAAGAAAACTTTTATTTTTTATTATTGTTTAAACTACCTACAAAATTTTTGAATTTTCAAAATTTTTTTTCATCTCTCTATTCGTTGTTTTGATAATCAAAATGAAATGTTGAAACTACCTATAAAATTTTTTAAATTTTCCATAAATTTTTTCTGTCTATCTAGAGAAATATCCGTTGTTTTGATAATCACATAGTTATCACCCTTGAACGTTTTGTCAATTTTAAAATTTTTACTTAGAAAGGCAATCGCCACCCCTGCTATATTATCTGTAATCCATCCTTTTGTCATTATCATTTGCTATCTTAGACCTGCCCAAGTTCAATTGATTCTATCAAAATGAAATGTTGAAACTACCTATAAAATTTTTGAATTTTCTATAATTTTTTTCTCTATAAATATTGATCAAAGAATTAAGAAAAAATTATAATAAAAGTTGTAAAACTTAGCACAGAAACGTATTGTTTTCCGATCCATTGTAACAATCAAAAATTTATAGTCCACCCTACTTAATCGCTTCTTATTCCCCACTTATTATTATTCTTGTTTGTTAAACATTCCATAACAATATTCGAAACAAAAAAAAAAATTATTGTATGCGGAACATATTTTCCAGGACACTTTTAATGCAATCGATAAAATCGTACGAAAGCTCCGGCTCCGTGTTCTATTTAATTATTATTCAGGGAAGGAAGTGGTAAGTCTCTCAGAATTCCATAGGTAAAATGGGGTGTGATATTCTTGAACGTATCATGCTATAGCTCGATAGAAATTTTGAGGAAGACGAATTACTAAATAAGAAACTTTAACGTTGTGTCACAAATTAATTACTAGCAATATTCAAGATATAAAAAAGCTTTATTGTCAAAAAAATGTTACAATTTGTAAACAAAAGCTTGTAAAATATAACAAAAACCAAATAAAGATACAAATAGAATAAAATCCCATTATACATAAGAAAATCACAATGAGTAACAATATTATAGGTTAAAATTAGTAGAATTAGAGTAAAAGGCACTTTCCAGATGATATCGATTTGATTTCAATTGGCAAGTGATTATGCATTTTTTTGCATTGTAAAATATTGAGCCCTTAACTAATCCTGAACGTGAAGTGGAGATGCGGCTCAATATTTAAGACGGAAAGATATTTGAAACAGGACTTTTTATTTCCGGTTAACTTTAAAATAAGTTTTAATGGGAAAACAATGAATGCCAAGTGTTCAAACTTCGAGATGAATTCTTGTGAACCGAAATTGAATGCTACTTCATCTTATTTTCAAAACTCGTAGCAGTCTATTGAACAAAATTATCACCATTCCAAAGATGATTAATTTTCTTGTAATTCCGCAAAAATCGATCCTACTTTTTACTGAATATATACGCCTAGAAATTATTTCCGCTCGCTTGATTCCAAGAATAATTCCACAGGAGAAAGAGATGGAAAAGAGAATGGAGGAATTTCATGTAGTTGTGGCCTCTTTAGAAATTCATTTAGATTCTAAATTTTCTTTGAGATCGTGAAGAGTAGAAGTTATTGCGATTCTTTAGTGAAGGAATAATGCGGAAAATGCAAAATCTTTTATACGATCTAGTCGATCACGTTATGCATAGTTTACCCTGGAAAAACAAATGAATAAAAAATATGTTTGTAAACGTTAATATTGAAGTAATAATTAATATTTTTTGAAATAAATCAAAAAATCTTTTTGTGGCCCTCGGATTAACCCAAATATCATCAGGGTTGCTACTTAAGGTTTAGATATGGCAACACTAATTTAAATATGTCAAATCTGACATTTCCACCATAAAGTTTGACAGTTTGAATGGTGACGTTTTGTTATACGAGTGCTATGTGAGTTGTTCACTTGTAAGTGCATCCAACTTTCAAGTGGAAAACGATTTTGGCGATCCCCAGACTGTACCACGAGATTATGACTGCAAAGTGATCTTGAGGATGAAGTGGTCATGAAATTTGCGTCAACGTATTAGTCACTTTCCAATTAACTTCTACTTTACGTCGTTTGTTGATGGGAAAAAATGGTGGACCTCAAGTTTTTGCCATTTTCGAAAGAAATGATTTTCACAACTGATGTAACGTTTTTCTTATTCATCCAAACTATTTCTAACGATAAGGTGAATTATACACACTGTTTCTTACTAATTTAATTTATTTATTCACTAGACAATATAATAATTAACTTATTAATCACTGTTTTTATGATTTAGTTAAATTTACAGGTTACTTATTTGTATGACTTAGAATTATAAACTCTCGCTGCCAAACAAGCACGAATTTATACTATAAAGGAATTTCTAGAATTCTAAAAAGTAAATAAACAAACAAATAAATAAAAAGGCTTCCTTGGTAATTGGTTCTAAACAGTATAAACAAATAGCCGCTTTGATAAAAACACGTAAACAGTCTTTGTGAAAACGCTTACACCAAATTTTAGACTCTCATTATAACCGAACAGGACCGACTTCACGATCAATGTCATGGACGAATTCGTAACAATATTAGCACCGGCACGACTATAGTAACTATATAAAATAATTGAATACGCATCATTGGGCATTGGGCCACATTTACCACTTTCAAGTGACTTATTTAATGGAAATCACTGTTTTCGACACCATAGTTCAGTTTTGATCACTACTTAAGTACTTACACGTTAATCTGAATAAGTTAATACTTTGTTTTATTTACTAATTGTTCATTTTTCTAGTTGTTTTCTTTTGAAGCATTTTAATAATCAAGTTTTTAATCAAAATCAAACGACGAGTTATCCAGATAAAGTC
Source organism: Diorhabda carinulata (assembly GCF_026250575.1). Lineage (NCBI taxonomy): Eukaryota > Metazoa > Arthropoda > Insecta > Coleoptera > Chrysomelidae > Diorhabda > Diorhabda carinulata. Next base: position 4,188,635 of record NC_079469.1, read on the forward strand.
TACAATGTATTCTGTTTCAAATAATTGGTAGTGTCAAAATAAAGATGAAGATAATACGTTCAGTCCAGATTTATTTTCTCAAAATAAACTCAGTGATTCAATACATAACCTCAATTTATCAAAAGGATAATCACACCCGTTAGCCTGAAGATTGAATTTATTAACCTTTAGGAAGAGACTAAATACACTATATGCCATTGTGAATATAATATTATAGAAGAATAAACGAGAGCATTTCAACGAGCATTCTAGCGAGCTTTTCGCCGAACCGAGCAATGTGAACTTGTCTACGTTCTGATACAATTATAAAATATGATATGTTCGTGAAGAAAACGTTTTGACGAGAGTAGACTAAATCGTTCTCTAGAAGGATCATGGAAATATTCGTAACGATATTTGTCTCTGGTTAGTAGATCAGTTCGGCCAAATTAAAAACGGTAAATACTCGATGCCTTGTTATAGATAAATACTCAGAGTTACGGACCTGGAAACTATTGAACTTTTATAAAATAACCAATTGTAAACTCGGCATTTATTTTATTGTATATACTTGAATCTTAGATTCAGACTACAATTTTGGTAAAGATTTTTGGTGTAGATTTTTAGTACAGATTTTGTTAAGATAACTCTCTGTTCAGTTAATATTGTATTAATAAAGTTGTTATTTGTTTTTTTCATCGTGGAAAAACGTAATTTCGGTTAAATTATAACCTTAAATCGAACACAAACATCGTCAACGTGTAAAAAGCATAATTGGTGGCTGTACACGGCGAATCCTCCGTAATTTACAAATGGTAAGTATTAATTGGATACCAAAAATACTGAATGTATATAAATATGTTAATCTACCTTTTTTAAACCAAAAAAGTGTTGACAGAAATATTTTATCTCTGGATTTAATATATCGAGTAGAAAGCATAAACCTCAAGGGTCCGTAGGTTATTGGGATTGCAGAGGCCTTCACAAAATACTGTTGTTTTCTTTGTTTGTGGGCAGTAGATCCCAATAACATCATTCTACCCCTTTAAATTGGGGCTCATGGAAAATTTTTTGAAAATTTTAAGGCGCTTGACAAAAACTGTGATGTTTTCCGGTATTTGCCGGGCGAATCAGCTCTTGATAATGGATTATCAATTCAAGAAGAAATACGTCGGTCAATGTATGAAGAATGTATAAGAATTGTCGTCAATCAATAATATTTTCCAAATTATTGAAACAAAGTTTATGCTAGAAGCTTCTAATGATGCTCTGGCTGTAGCAGTTGACAATCTGGTACAAATTTATGGTGAATTTGAGCGAGTTTTCCAAGAAATAAAAAGGTATCGCAGGCATGTAAAAACCACCGATAAGATTATGGACGTTGCTGTAAATGGAGAGCCCAAGAAATCCTTCAATTTATAATAAAATCTAATTTCAGTGTATATCGCTTTTACTTCAATACTTTTTGACCATTTGCATATCGGTTGCATCATGCGAGAGGAGTTTTTCCTAATTTACATATTTCTCTACAAAATGAAATCCAATCACAGGCAGGGGTTGCTGTTATCGAAAACTCTTCCATGATTTTTCTTGATGAAATTGACGACAATAAATAAAAATTATAAATAAACTGTATGTAGAATCATCCCTTATTTTATTTACCGTCGACCATTTCATCAAGAAAAAAACCATGAAAGAGTTTTCGATAACAGCAACCTCTGCCTGTGATTGGATTTCATTTTGTAAAGAAGTATGTATCATTCCAATTATTTGATTCTTTAAACGCAAAAAAGTACCTGAAGGGATGATTTCCGCGCCCTATATATATTAAAATTACAATTTACAATGGGTCAATAGAAAGAAAAATCTCTAAAAAACAGGCCGTCACATGGGATGACCCCCTTAAGTCGAATTCAAATTTTTTAACGAAATAAACATACCAATGTGAACTGGATGAAAAGCTAGTAAAACTACATTTTTTAAAGATGGAGGGCATCATTCAGCTTTGCCGCCCCGAGCCTCTGACGGGCTTAGTCCGCCACTGGAATTCACTAACCTTCTGATTAAAATTAAATAAAATTGTTTCCCTAGGTTGCGGATAAACATCTTTCCTCCAAATAATTGAGGAAATCTGGAATCAATCGACAAAAGAGCGTCGCTAACTTCTTTTCCACTTTTATATGTTTGTCTATTTTTCCCTGTGGTAACTATCTAATGTTTTATAGAAACCATAGATATTGACACAATCATAAAGTTTCCATTTAAAATTATATATAACTAAGTTTTACCCGTGGCTTCGCTTGCATCGAATCCATTAAATAAGTATCAGAAATCATTATAATAGAAATATATCGATATGATAACTTTATTTTATTGCTTGGTTAGTATTATCGATTTTTAAAAATTACTACATACAATGAAGTTTCGAAACATTTGTTGGATCTGACGAATTTTTAGATAATGTAGATTCACGCTTCCGAGCCATTTTTAGACATACGCTTTCAGTGACAGTTGAAAATAACAATGGTACCTAACCTCAAAAATTCCAAACAGCTGAAACTATAGTCAATTGAGTATGTTAGATGGCGCTGAAGTAGCTAAATGTTGATATTTGTCGACAATTTTTTTTTATTTTTGTGAAAAATCTTTTTTCAATAAAAAGTATACTATGTTACTTCTAGTACCTCCCAGAATATGTGTACAAAGTTTCATGATGATTAGTCAAGTAGTTTTTGCGTGAAATCGTAACAAACATCCAGGTTTTCATATTTATAATATTATAGTAAGGATTATTTTGATTCATTGTCCCTCTAACTAAATTTAACATATATGTAACCCTCCTTATTCATATTTTCTTTCATTGAACATAACCAATAAACTTGTTTTTTCTTCTTTCCATCCAAATTCTGACAGCGAGTTAAAGATAGGAAAATATCAATTCCTGTTTTTAGGTTATGTCAATTTGACGTTAAATAATTTTATAATGACATATTATTTATATCTTGAAAATTTACCTTATTTATCATTTATTTGATTTATCTTATTATATATACATATATTTATTATTTGTAATGAAATTATCGATAGATAATGTAAATATATAATATTAATAATAAATTTAAAAATAAGGTGTGAAACGAAACTGTGTAGTTTGAGTAATTTAGAGGAATTTTCAAAATACATGTTCATGAATTTTCACCTTTCTAAGGCTGATCCGTTTAATTATCGTTGCACCCCCTCAATACGCTCTACCGATTACACTAAGTATCTTCATTGACTACCTATGAAACATGAAAGGAAATTGTCGGGTCGAGTTCAAAAAATCACGTAGAAATAATAATCCCATAAGGACTTTAAGGAATCATCACTACATCAACGTAGGGTGAAATAAATCCAACTGCCACTTGATACATTTTACCCCGATAGGCATAAATTCACTATTTGGCAACGTCTACGTGACGTTTTTTCGAGTTTTACCAACGAAATTCCAGTAAACGAACATATTATAGGTTATATAAATGAATTTGAACATGCTTTTCATTTACCTTTCTAGTGAAAAAACAGCCATTTCCATTTTTATCACACATAAAACTAAAATCGTGAAATTGGTCGGCGCCAACTTGGATTTTCTACCCGGTTATTGATCTCTGAACGACGTAGGTTGCTAGTAGAAGTGCGCGCGCATTTACTATACGCTATTTGATTGGAGATACAGCGTACGCGCCAAATCTCTTATGTCAATTCACGTTAAGTCGCGGCACGACTGTAGCGTGGACATGCGAGCTTGATAGATCGCCGTGGAAAATTTAATTGATGGGAAAATTTTATGCAGGCTTATGTATGTTTGTACCATGAAAGTTTGGTGAGTGGTGGATATAGACCAGGAATATTTTATGAATTTAATGCATACGTAAAACTGTTTGACGGTAACAAAATCGCTTGATTGCTGTGAAATGTTCTACGTGATTCTTTACGCGCGTCCAACAATACGAGGGGAGATTAAAATTAAAGACTAGGAAAAGCCGGGATCTAGTATTTTTAATACTCCGCAGTAAATCGACAATTTGATTTATCCACTTACCTTCTAATTCACGTTGTATTCATCTACGTGTTATGCGCGCTCTTTCCATTACCTAAGATAATATGACTTAAATGTAACTGGAGAAGTTCGCTGAATTCAACGCGTGATACACAGTGGGTTAGATTCCGAGTACTTATGTTTTATTTTAACTCAATAACAATATACTATAATAGTGTTAGGGCGCCCTAGACGGGTGGGGTAAAAAACCAGTAGTATTTGTGCAGTAGCGGCTTGGAACGAACGTGTTAGTGCTATAAATTGTTGCAAGAGGTCTGTGGGGACAATTCTCTATCTTGTGCGCGAGTTTTTGAGTTGTGTAAGCGCTTTATTGAGGGCCGAGAGAGCACTGAAGATGACCTGCGCCCGGGTAGCCCTAACTCCGGAAACAGTGACCAAAATCAACCAAATTGTGAGTGCAGATCGTCCAATGAGCATCCGAATGATTGCCGAGGCTGTAAACGTCAATAAATAAAAATTTTACACGATATTGGTGCCAAAAAATCCTACTCCTGGCCAAAAGCTTTTGCGTCAACGGGTTTGCTCAGATTTCGAAGAAAATATTCCATTCCTGAATATTATTATAGAAAAAACTGTGAGAATTGCCTCAAAAATTGTGTGCTAAAACAAACTACCACCCAGTCTGCCTGAAGTTGAATCATCGACGCCATAAATAGAATTTCAACAGCGAGATGTAGCAGAATCTTCTCAAAGGCATCAGCAGATGAACTAATAAGTCTTATAAAAGAGCTTTCTTCTTTGCAGATTGTAAACTTGCTGGGATTCAAACCATATTAGAAAAGGGAAAAAACGGTTCCTTACTCCGTCCGAGTGCTTTAGTCCCTCCCAATGTCATGGAAAAAGTCTTTAACCAGCTAATCTTGAGATATCTTGTCATATGGGGAATCCAAAGCAATCGCACTGGACATATCGAAGGCTTTTTACAGAGCTTAGCATACTAATCTTCTAAATAAACTAAGATCCTAAGTTTCCTAACTTGTCGACTGGTTCAGTAGTAGTACTAGGTCATCTCGAATCATTAAAAAACCATGTGAGGCTAGATCTTTGAAGGGAAATATTCACTTGACATTTCGTCGTTTCCTCAGTCATTAAGGTGTTGAATGTCTCTATTCCTTCTTTTATTTTATTCTTCCATATTTCTCGATCTTCAGTAACGAATGAAGTGACTGGTCTGTGATCTGATTGATTCGATCAGACCTCTATTGAAAGATTGCAGCGCTTTTTTCAAATATAATAATGGTAGTTTGGTGGTTATCGAAACGACTTATTAATCGCAGTCCAGGAAATTCTAAACAATCTCCTGGAGCACCACATCCAAATGAATCAACCATAATATGTAAAGCTGTTTACCCTTTTGAGATTGTCAAGTCGATGGATTCTGTTTACCATGCTAGCTTTATCCACTATCCACTGTTTATAGTTAGACCAAACTTCCTACTCTCCCTGGTGAAGAATATATGGCTGGAAATTAGTTGTGGGTCTATTGGTTGAATCTGTTTAAGCTGTTGATGATATTTCAGAAAGTAGGCAACGAGAGAGAAACCTACTGAACTTCTGAATTCATTTGCTGTGGTTCAGAAAAAATAAAACTAAACACAAAAATGACGTTCGTATAGATGCGAGTGCTGGCAACTAACGGATAGACAGGAGAAAACTAGAGAGGTTGTGGAAATGGACTATTTGAGAAGACCGTGCAGGATATATGATGAATAACAGGTCGAGTATACACGATTTCAGAGGGAAAACGGATTAAACAATTGTTCTGATATGGACATATGCTGAAAATGGAGCCGAGCAGAGTTGATGTATCAACCGCAGAATAGAAGAAGACCAGGAAGATCCTCAAGGACTCGGAAAGATGTGATTGAACAGATCCATGAAAAAGAGTGGATAGATAGACGAAGGGAGTAGTGCTTTTTTGTGGACGCGTTGTAAATAACCTAAGATGACACTTGGATCGAATTCCACAAGGATGTCATCTCATTTATAAATATGTCTGCTTAGTTATCATGAATTTTGATTATACATTTTAATATTCAAAAGTTACTTCTCCAATAATTAAATGAAGTTTGTTGTGAATACGAATGACCGCAAAAGCGACTTGAATCCGTACAAAACGAAAATAATTAAAAGTTTTCAAAGCGAACCGGAAAATGTACTCATAATACGTTAAATAAAAAAAATATTTCACCGCTGTATGTTGTAACGTTATTACGTTAGATTTTTTCATTTAGCGGCAGTTGAAAGTATTAAAATTTCAAGAAACTTCATCTGAAATGTAACACTCAGAAGTTAGTAACAGGGCTGCTACTTAAGTTTTGAGATATGGCAACACTGGTGTTAATATGTCAAGTTTGGCATGTGAAACACCAATCGTATGTAGCCGCCGTTGAATTAGAGTAACTTAGAACGTTCCATTCTGAATGGAACATCAGCATTTGTTCACTAGAAGTTTTTGAGAAAATCGTGGAAACTAATAGCGGGAGTTAAATCATTCTCCTCCATGACAAATACGTTTTTGAACTGTCAAAACTCAAGTTGATCGGTCATCCGCCTTATTTGGCAGCCCATGATTTCTTATTATCCCCGCAGATCAAAAATTTTGCGAGGTTAACATTTTTCTACACTTAAAGACGCAGTGGATGCAATCGGAACGGAAAAAATGCTTCGATAGTTGGTTGAAACGCATGAAAAAGTGATTAATTTTAATGGAGAATACAAATTAAAAAATTTGTTTGATGATTCTTGTTTGCACAATCTCGCGGTTCCTTCTAGATACCGCATTCGAAGTATATGACGTAAATACCGCAAAACTTCGAATAACTCTTGGTATTAAATACAAGTTCCGAAACGTCGGCGCTATTAAACAGATGACCCTTTCGTGGCAGCTACCATTAAACGCAGATTCAAAGTTTTCGAGTCTTTGAAATCGTTCTTGAGGTTATTTATTCTGGTAGCTTTTGACTAAGTTTGATATATGTCTTGTTTGGATCGCGTATTCGGTCCTTGTCAACATCTCCCTAGGTTCCATCACTCATTGGTGGAGATATATTTCTCCCCAACACATTTCTAACAATTTTATCCTAAGTAAAAATAAAATTTTCTGTATGTTTTGGAATAAATTAGGACGTGCTGGGTAAAACGCTTGGACACGTCTACTCGTATTTTCAAATGTATATTTTTTTTAAAAAACATACCAACTATCTTATTTAAAAAGAAAACATTAATTTTGCTCCAAATACTTACCGGCAACATGCTAACTTGGTATAGAACGTTCTTAACATCTCAGGCGCGATTAATCTAATCGCAAACTTGATTCATCGTTTTAAGTCATCTGAGTTGAGAGGTTCAAGTTTTGTATACAATACTTTCAACATATACCCACAAAAAGGAGTCTAATGGTGTCAGATTAGGAGATTGTGCGGGCCAATGTGTCAATCTGCGCTTTCCTATCCATCGATTTCGAAAAATTTGAATCAGGTACATTTATTTGGTTAATATTGTTGAAACCATATTATCTCCGTTCAAGGGAGCTACGATATGTTTCCAACAAATAACTTTTTCAGGATATTCTTTTGTAAATTTATCTGTTGTGCCCATTGCACCCTTTAAATGTCGTATTTATTGGTGGTATGTAGGAAACTAAGGTTAAAATTTTCTTTAAAGGTTACATGCTAAAAAATTCCTTCTCATATTTTGCTAGAATTAGTTCTTTTGGAACATGAAGTTTATGTTTACGCAGTTTACCGTACAAAGGTTTTTATCTAGAAGCTCGTTGGCTAGCTTAATACTGATAGAAGTTTCCTGTAGATAAATGGTTTACCAGGTCCATGACTACCCTTCGTCTTTGGGCTTTCTCTGGTTTGTTTCCTAGTTTATCTAAATAAGGTTGGATATTTGCTGTATATGCCGCATTATAATCAGCCAAAGACCAAATTTTTAAGCCGATACTCTTCAAGTAAACGCGAAAAGAAGCCTTCTTACTTTTTGATACGAAACAATCATAATTGTCGAATCTTAGAGAGCACATAAAGCTGGATCTTGGCTCTATAGTTCATATATTGGTTCTTAACCACATCGATAATAAAATAAGTTCAAAATCTTCTTTAATGGTGAAAAATTGGGATCTACATCTGGTCAGATCTATTGAAACCTTTTGAATATTACATTTTCTTTCGTTTATTCTTGAAGTCAATGAAATTTTTGCCCACATACGACCATCTTTAGAAGAATAAGCTGAATGATGAGTATCAAATTTTACTGACGGATCTACTTCATCTGTCATCTGTCATTGAGTTCCAGTCACCATGTCATTCTCTGCCATTTGAACCATAACCATCTTTTCTAGTATCGCCATTAGATCTTCCTCAGCTGACTTATTTTCATTCCGAAATTTCCGTGGTCCACTCATTTTTACAGGCACGTACTCGACGTGACTACACATAAGTACTACAGAACGTTGTTATTAAATATATTGGAAACCCCCGAGAGAATTGACGCCTGGAAACGGGGAATCCTCGTCGTTTGACCGAAATATCCCCTAAAATTCATGTTTTCTACATTAATAAACATTTTTTTTTTGGAACTATTAGCTTTTTCCTTATAGTTGGTATCCTTTTGGAGGCTTCAACAGTAGTTTGCAAGCGTGGGCATCTAGCCTGTTAAAGCTTCTCACACTCCACAATTTCTTGATGAAATCTTTCATCGTTTTCATCACTTACCGAACCTATTTTATCGCGCAGGAAAAAGTCATTGTGCGAAAGCACTTTTTCAAACCAACTTTTTAGCTTTTTAGAATCAAAATAAAAAAATTGCTTCAGGATTCTAATTTAACAACACAATTATCTATAATTAACCAAATATCGAGATTTAAACTGAAAATAAATCACACTTTCTGATATACGAACTTCAAGTACAGAAATGATTGATGATGAAGCCATTTCGTGTCGGTTCAGGACTATAAAAATTTGAAATACGAAACAAAAATCACATCACAGGCGTAATTCATTCAACGGACATAACATGATGGAAATTTGGAAAAATTGCTCCTTTGTGTGGTATCTCGGAATATCCGATATTCGTTCGTTTTGAAGTTAATCGGTTCAAATGATTAATAAAAACATAGTCATCACATTTGTTGATTGAAAAATTACATTACTTTATATACCTTCCTTGTATAAGTAGTGTGCGCCATTAGAGACTTTGAGACACTATTTTGAAGGTTTATTATCGTTTTCAAGTCATACTTTATAAATATTATAAAATAATATCAATAATTAAAAAAGTTATGACAGTTTGAGGGGAGGAACAATATTTTAAGTATACAATTCTACAGAAATCGAAGAAGGCGTGGCAAGCCGATGTCATGACACATGACACGTGAACTGTGACGTCATATACTTTACAAAATTAATAGTTACAATCAAATTTATCAAATATGTAAAAGTTTTCATCCTCCAAATTATCGTTTAAAATATCGAATATTAAACGAAGATATTCGATGAGACTTGTCAACGTTGTAAACAGCTGTAATGAAAATTTATTCGCATGCAATCAACAAAATGAACGTGAATACACCCGAGGTGTGATATGACGCCGTTCATTGAAATACTTTTTTTTTGTAGCTTTATTATGAATGTATAAACGTCACGTGAGCACGATCGCGTACAAATGTCATAGTCATTAAAATTCTACAACTGTTACTTGCAACGTTGCCGGCGATGTTAAAAATCTAACAACGAAATTCATACAAATAACACTTGGAATTAAAAAATAGAACTCTGTGTGTTGTAGAATTCAACTAGTTATTCACTTGTTTTGTTTTATTAATTCATATTTATTAGATATAACCTACAATTCATCCTTCATCACGTTTATTAATGTATCCTAATCAATCCTAACTAGCTTCTCAATTTAAGGTTAAGTTCTTAACTTGTCGTTAAAGTTCAACGTTTATATCCACGAATACAATCGAGAAAGCCTTATTTATCATAGATCTTTATCACAAACTGTTCTGTCGTTTGGAAACGTTCCTCAATTAATGATCATTCTGGATGTCAGTGCACATAATACATTATGGTTTGCCTCGCCATATCTTAATTACGTCTTAGCAATCTTAAGACTCGGATCAACGAAAGGTACTTCGTCTTTTCGAAAAGATCTGATTGAAAGTGTTTGCCGGAGGGTTTGAAGATTTATTTCTATAGACGTCTGCACTTTTTACACTCCGTTACACACTATGAAATATGTTGTAAAACGCACAGTGTTTGGATTGTTTTGTCCTATTGATTTTGACATTCTGATAAATGTCTAAATCGACTCATTTTATAATAATTATTGATAAATGTCAAAATTTGACGTCCTACTCGCGTTAAATTCAATGGAAATTAATATGATGGAATCTTTAGTATGTGTTTTTACTGTCAATAGAAAGAGATAGAATGTTGAAAGTCAGTTTTAGAAATATAGATAGATAGAAAGAGATAGTCTGTTTATTCATGCTAGATGAAGATCAATATGTTGGACTCACCTTTCTGCGGCCACAGCAGAGCATGTTGCGCGTACGTGACCGACCGGATGTGATCTTCGAGCGCGCCAATTTCCGCCACTGCATACCAGATCAGCGCTGGGTTGTCTCTCTGGAATAACATACGAAAAACCAATTTAGAAACTTCATTTAATGGAAAATATTTACTTGAAATTTCACGTGTGTTATAAAGACGTAGTACTACGAAACTAATAGCGCCATCTTTTATCACTAAACTTAATAAACAGCTGGTTATATTGTAATTGTGGGGATTGAAATTTTAGGAATATTCACAAGACTTTAGGCATTGAATTCTTCTTTTATTAAAATCAGTAGAAAAAAACATTAAAATATCTCAAAAACATTAAAAGATATCAAAAAAATGTAGAGACTAGGTTCAAAGCGTTTTAGTCTGCGCACTTCACCTTGATTATTATCAAACAGTCCTTCCTCCTATTATGATGTGCATCTACACGATCATTGTACCTGCTGCTGTTCCATTTTTTGATAACTTCTTTCACTTAAGGTACTTGAAGGTCTTTCTCTACATATGCTGATGTAATATTCCACGGGGAATTTACGGTAGTTCTGCTGCAGTATTTCTAGGCTGAAATTGCTTGCAGTCCCCTACAGATGGATGCCGTAAGTCCAAATTGGTCTAAGTAAAGCCTGGTACAACAGCAGTTTGTTTTCCAAAGTCAAATTCAATGCAAAGTTTCTTCTTTTATATAATTACAAGTTTTTGCCAAGTCAAACGTCTGTCAAGATGAATACCCAAGTACTTTGTATCGTTTAACTGGGTTAATTCTGTATCATTAAGTGTGACTGGTTAGGTTAGGTCGTTTTAATCCTCCATTTTGTCAGCCATTTATCCATTTTGTTTAGGGTATCTTGTAGGTACCTTGATGGAACTGTAGGATTATGATATAGAGCCAATACTGAGCAGTCATCTGCGAATTTTGTATGATTGCTCGCTGGAAGACCGGATGTATGAAGGAGATTTAGAGTAGAATACCTTGAGGAACCCCAACTTTGATCGAATATCGAATTTATATGAACAATCTTTTTTTATGTACTTGTTTATCATAGATCATTTACAAAATTGCATTTTCGTATGTCTCGGAACTTGAAAAAATACTTTATCGGATGTCCTTCTATTGTCTATTGTCTTCTTCAAAATTACGTGAAACTATACAAAAAAATTTATCATAAGACAATCAAAGCTGGCAAAGATATTTATTGTAGAAGGAGACTTGCCAATTCTGGTAAGCCCAATAATTACTTTGTGAATGTAACCAAAAATTTATGAAATTCTATAACTTCTTCTAACTTATACAGTTTCTTCTTTATCCCCATAGTTTGAACAGAGCTTCGCAGTACATCAAAAATAAATATTCTTCTGGTACTAATGGATGTTAATTGCAGTACTTCGATTTTAGGGGGACACCTCTCGCATGATTTAAGTCATACCTTATAAACAGAAGGATTAATACAACGATGTCTTCTTGCAAGCTAATAGAATGTGGAGTGTGCCCCAAGGCTCAGTACTACGCCCTATTTTGCTCCTTCTGCCTATTTGCAGAAGACACTAGTCTTTCTTGGTGCAATCCTGATCGGACGCCACTTCATAGAACCATATCTAGTGTCCTAATCACCCTTAAATCATGGTGCCATTTCTAATCTTCTCTGTCTTAACGTTTCTAAAACTAAAGTTTTTTTTTATTAAATAACACCACCATTTAGGGCTTGATGTGGACAATTCCTTGAAATGGGAGTTACATATGGTTAAGTTCCAATGAACTGGACTTATCCATCTCCTTAACAGTTTATTTATGCCCTTAGTTTTTACAAGCTTTTGCTTACAAATTTTTGACAATAAAGCATTTCTCTCTTGGACTTTTACACTCTGGTATAATTCAATATTTGAAATGAAACTGTTTAACTTTTTCCATGACTTTTATCGATATCATAACCTAAAATTTGGTTAAAGTAACTATCACACTTGAAGTAAACAAATACTGAACGAAGCAAAGATTATTAGGACTCTCCTGATAGAAAATATATTTCTATCGAGTTATAACTTCATTTTTTGGCGAAACCTGGAACGAGAACCACTGTATTAACCATATTTGGCTCCCTATGACTTTTTCCTCGTCTCTAAGCCCAAAAATTCGCTTCGGATAACACGCCATAACATAAGTCATAAAAAAATAAAGGCTATCCCAGCCGAGGTCTACAAAAAGTGTATTAAGCATCGTAATTTTTGTATTGGTTCACAAATAGCTTATTTTGAAGGCTATAATAAAAAATTTCTCGTTTTAAAATTCGATGATACATCGTAGATCGATTTTGACTAATATTAAAGGGGATGTATCATTATCAACACCCACACTTCGAGAAACTAATTTTCAAAACACAGAAGGATTCTAAAACTATATTAACCCATTAGTAATAAACGTTTTTGATAACTAATTTTATTGAGAACATTCCCGTCATTGTTATGTAATGTTCCGAGTATCAAATTACCCCTTTATCACAAGTTGTAACAAAATAGGCGAGACACGCAACCCTTTCGAGTAACACCTATTATACCGTTCGGAAACAAAAAAGGTCAAAAGGGTTCTGTGATCATAAAAAAAAATGAAGTACGGAAGGGGGAAAGAACAATGCCTGAAGAAAATTAGGATTCTTTTCGTTTGGGAAATAAACCATACATAAATTTGAATGATTCAATATATTTACATATATAGAATGTGTAAGATGATAGATGTGAATAAAATCAGTTAAAGGGATAGAGTAAATAACAAAAAAGAAAACAACTAATAAAAAGTGATAGATCAATCAATGAAATTATCATTTTTTCAATTTAGTTTTAGTTATAAAAGTTTTGTTAATCTTTTATCTTGGAATTATGACTTGAAAAGTTTATGTTTCAATTTACGTGACCAATTTTCAAGGGCTGATCCCTTTACACACATATAACTTTACGAAATATATGTTCTCCAAGTTTTGGAAACAAATAGTAATCGCCCGAGGTTAAATCTGCTTAATACGGTGGACTTTCAACTAATCCGAAACCTGCTTGAGCTATCGTTGTATCTAAAAATATGCTTAGCAGCCTTTCCCCCTCGGTTAACATTTCAATTACCGAAAATATGTACCAGGTATTACTTTCCAAAATTGTTCGTCCCTGAGAAATGGCAGTTTCTAATAAAAAATCGTATTTCAAAAATGGCAGCTTGTAATAATAAATGACGATTTGTATTTTTGAAAAAAGGCAGTTTCTATTTGTCGGTTCGTTTTTGAAAAAAGAGTTTCTAAAGGTGGTTGTTTTATGGAAAACACGATTTTTAAAGACAAATGTCAGTTAATTTTTGAAAAAGGTAGTCTCTAAGACAAGTGTTAATTTGTTTTTCGAAAAAGGTAGTCTGTGTAGGAAACTGTAGTTTTTTAAGGCAAGTGTCGGTTTGATTTAAAAAAAAACTGTCTCTAAAGACAAACATCGATTTATTTTTGGAAAAGACCGTCTCTGAAGACAAATATCGGTTTATTTTTGGAAAAGACAATCTTTAAAAACTATTGTTTTCAAAAAAACAAAAATTCTAAGGACAGATATTGGTTGATTTTTGAAAAAGGTAGTCTCTACAAGAAAATGTCGTTTTGTTTTCAAAAAAACACAGTTTCTCAAGGCAAATGTCGGTTGGATTTAAACAAAAACTGTCTCTAAAGACAAATATCGGTTTATTTTTGGAAAAGACAGTCTTTAAAGATTATTGTCGATTTGCTTTTGAAAAAACATAGTTTCTCAAGGCAAATTTCGGTTGGATTTAAACAAAAACTGTCTCTAAATACAAATATCGGTTTATTTTTGGAAAAGACAATCTTTAAAAACTATTGTCGATTTGTTTTCAAAAAACAAAAATTCTAAGGACAGATATCGGTTGATTTTTGAAAAAGGTAGTCTCTACAGGAAAATGTCGTTTTGTTTTCAAAAAAACACTGTTTCTCAAGGCAAATGTCGGTTGGATTTAAACAAAAATTGTTTCTAAAGACAAATATCGGTTTATTTTTAAAAAAGACAGTATTTAAAGAAATATGTCGGTTGGTTTGTGAAGAAGACAGTCTTTGAAGACTATTGTCGATTTGTTTTCAAAAAAACAAAAATTCTAAGGACAGATATCGGTTGATTTTTGAAAAAGACAGTCTTTAAAGATTATTGTCGATTTCCTTTTGAAAAAACATAGTTTCTCAAGGCAAATGTCGGTTGGATTTAAACAAAAACTGTCTCTAAAGACAAATATCGGTTTATTTTTGGAAAAGACAGTCTTTAAAGATTATTGTCGATTTGCTTTTGAAAAAACATAGTTTCTCAAGGCAAATTTCGGTTGGATTTAAACAAAAACTGTCTCTAAATACAAATATCGGTTTATTTTTGGAAAAGACAATCTTTAAAAACTATTGTCGATTTGTTTTCAAAAAACAAAAATTCTAAGGACAGATATCGGTTGATTTTTGAAAAAGGTAGTCTCTACAGGAAAATGTCGTTTTGTTTTCAAAAAAACACTGTTTCTCAAGGCAAATGTCGGTTGGATTTAAACAAAAATTGTTTCTAAAGACAAATATCGGTTTATTTTTAAAAAAGACAGTATTTAAAGAAATATGTCGGTTGGTTTGTGAAGAAGACAGTCTTTGAAGACTATTGTCGATTTGTTTTCAAAAAAACAAAAATTCTAAGGACAGATATCGGTTGATTTTTGAAAAAGACAGTCTTTAAAGATTATTGTCGATTTCCTTTTGAAAAAACATAGTTTCTCAAGGCAAATGTCGGTTGGATTTAAACAAAAACTGTCTCTAAAGACAAATATCGGTTGATTTTTGAAAAAGACAGTCTTTAAAGATTATTGTCGATTTGCTTTTGAAAAAACACAAATTCTAAGGACAAATATCGGTTTATTTTTGGAAAAGAC
The DNA here is from genome assembly GCF_026250575.1 of Diorhabda carinulata. Classification (NCBI taxonomy): domain Eukaryota; kingdom Metazoa; phylum Arthropoda; class Insecta; order Coleoptera; family Chrysomelidae; genus Diorhabda; species Diorhabda carinulata. The sequence goes on from NC_079469.1 coordinate 4,204,206, forward strand.
AGTCTTTAAAGATTATTGTCGATTTGCTTTTGAAAAAACACAAATTCTAAGGACAAATATCGGTTTATTTTTGGAAAAGACAGTCTTTAAAGATTATTGTCGATTTGCTTTTGAAAAAACACAAATTCTAAGGACAAATATCGGTTTATTTTTGGAAAAGACAGTCTTTAAAGATTATTGTCGATTTGCTTTTGAAAAAACACAAATTCTAAGGACAAATATCGGTTTATTTTTGGAAAAGACAGTCTTTAAAGATTATTGTCGATTTGCTTTTGAAAAAACACAAATTCTAAGGACAAATATCGGTTTATTTTTGGAAAAGACAGTCTTTAAAGATTATTGTCGATTTGCTTTTGAAAAAACACAAATTCTAAGGACAAATATCGGTTTATTTTTGGAAAAGACAGTCTTTAAAGATTATTGTCGATTTGCTTTTGAAAAAACACAAATTCTAAGGACAAATATCGGTTTATTTTTGGAAAAGACAGTCTTTAAAGATTATTGTCGATTTGCTTTTGAAAAAACATAGTTTCTCAAGGCAAATGTCGGTTGGATTTAAACAAAAACTGTCTCTAAAGACAAATATCGGTTGATTTTTGAAAAAGACAGTCTTTAAAGATTATTGTCGATTTCCTTTTGAAAAAACATAGTTTCTCAAGGCAAATGTCGGTTGGATTTAAACAAAAACTGTCTCTAAAGACAAATATCGGTTGATTTTTGAAAAAGACAGTCTTTAAAGATTATTGTCGATTTGCTTTTGAAAAAACACAAATTCTAAGGACAAATATCGGTTTATTTTTGGAAAAGACAGTCTTTAAAGATTATTGTCGATTTGCTTTTGAAAAAACACAAATTCTAAGGACAAATATCGGTTTATTTTTGGAAAAGACAGTCTTTAAAGATTATTGTCGATTTGCTTTTGAAAAAACACAAATTCTAAGGACAAATATCGGTTTATTTTTGGAAAAGACAGTCTTTAAAGATTATTGTCGATTTGCTTTTGAAAAAACACAAATTCTAAGGACAAATATCGGTTTATTTTTGGAAAAGACAGTCTTTAAAGATTATTGTCGATTTGCTTTTGAAAAAACACAAATTTTAAAGGCATATGTTGGTTGATTCTTGAAAAAGGTAGTCTCTACAGGGAAGTACCTATTTGTTTTCAAAAAAACTGACTTTTAAGGCAAATGTTGGTTAAATGTCGGTTGGTTTGTGTGGAGAGAGACAGTCTTTAAACACTAGTGTGGATATTTTTTTGAAAAAACACAAATTCCAAGGTTATATGTCGGTTTTACTGTGAAAAAACTGTCTCTAAAGACAAATTTAGATTAATTCAAAAAAAAACACTCTGCAAACACAAATGACAGTTAGTTTTTTAAAAGAAAGTCCCTAAAGACATATAATATTTTTCTTTATTGGTAAAAGAATCCGAGCTATCAAATGTAAATTGTAAATTTTTGACTAACGGTGTACCCCGTATACTTCCAATCAACTCAATCAAATAGTCCGAACTATTATTAAAAAAAAAACTGGCATTCTACATTTTTTATGTTATTTATAACAAAAATGAAAATATAAATTACATAACTTTGGGAAGACTTTGTGTATAAATTTATGATACGAGATAAATATGAAGATTTTTTTATACCAACGTAACATTTATGTATTTAACGATAAGAAAGAATCGATATGAAGCTCGAATTTATTACCTCAAAAGCCACGATCAACGCAAAAAAATAAATTAATATTCAATTGAATCACACTCACCTATATACATACATGATCACCTATTTTTAAAAATTCTTCCAAAACATTTCTGGTGCTTTACGTTGATCCGGATTCGCTGCATTTTAGCCTAATTTTATCAACGGCTCCGTAATAGTAGGTTGTAGATCGTACAAACCAATCAATAATTCCGGCCGAGACTTTTCTTAATACAATTACTTGGAATAAAAAATAAAACACGTCCCCCGATCAGAATTCGATTAATCGGTATTCTTGAAGTTATTGTCACTTCACCATCAACAACGAATAATTGTCTACGAGAAGATAATTTCCCCGAGGTGAAAAAATGGCGTTATAAACCCCGAAGGTGTTTTCTCGACGTCGTCAAACTTTACTTCAATGTTGGACGGGTTTAACGAACCTCACTAACACTCATGGCTTTCTAATCGCCTTCTAATTAGTTAATAATTAAGTAAAATACGTTTAAAACGTCTACGTTCAAATTTGGAGCAGCCCCGATGGCTTGACTGTTCGGCCCCCTCCCAGCACGAGCTCTGGCGAACGGTGCCGAGGCGGCCGGGAAAATCGGGAAAATAGCGCGTGCGTCGTGCGTGTAGGTCAAAAGGGGGATGAAACACGAGCGCTGCTCCTGCGAGGTTTTTCTTTAGGGGAGCAACGGAGGTCGACTGGAAGAGACGGTTAGCTTGCTATTTCTTATAAGTAGCTCTATAGGGTGGTTCACCTACGGGTTTTCATTAATTTACACGTAAATCAAAAAGTTTTTAAAACAATAATTTTCAACAACTGACGACTAAGCTATACGAAATTTATCGTCAAAAAACGTATAAAAGTTGCATAATAACTTTCTTTTTACAATTATTCCGGTACTACAAGTCTTCAGTTTTCATACTATTCAATTGCCGTTTCGTTTCTAACTTGTTGGCTTCCATTTCTTTCTTTAAGTGCCGTCCCCGAAGCACCATTTTACGGTTTGGAAGTCACAAGGGGCTAAAACGGATGCTCTGTTACTGTGATTGAGCTTCAGGTTCCTGTGAACGTGCGAATTATCGTGATGAAGGATCCACGCGACCCCTTGTGCCAAATCGAGTCGAACTCGGGCCACACCAGCTCTGAGACTTCTCGAAACTTTAACATAAAAATTTCCTTTCACTCTCTGGCCGGAAGAGACAAATTTCTTGTGAACATTACCCCTAGGATGAAAGAAAGTAATCAACATTGTCTTCGTTTTGGACCTTGATTTTCGCGACTTTCTTGTTCTCGGTTTCCCTGCTAGCTTTAATTCCTTGCTTTGAGATTTGAGCTCAACATCGAATTCTTAAAACCAGAACTTGTCTCTAGTGATGACTCGGTCGAAAAAGTCCCCTCTTTCCTCTACTTTTGCATACTATTTTCTAAATTCAAATTTTTATATGAGAATTTCGTGGAAGATTGTATTGGGGATTGACAGCTGTCATTTTGACTGTCAATCTACGATCATTAAGAACACAAGCCCGAATTCACGGCCATTTTTGCCTATATTTGAAAGAAAATTGATGTTGCTTAATCAGAGAGAGCTCCATGTTGACGACAGGTGGAAAAGGGTAACTGTCAACAAGCAGACACTCACCCCAACTTACACGCAGAGCGCTCTGACTCGAACTAAGCTACAGCAGCAGTGCAACCTATCGGCGCCTGCAATCTGTAAGGTAACGTTATTATTCAACTTTTTTACGTATTTTGCGAGCAAACCTCGTATTGTTGTCTAGTACCAAGTGATTTCTATCGGCGTTTTTATTAGATTTACGACAATTTTCGACATTTTCAGTCTTTCTATAACTCTTGATAATGTTGGAAACCGTTGATATGTTATTAATTCTTTTTAAGACTACCCTATATATTTTATTTCAACACATATACTTCTATAGCAACCATTTAAACTTATAATCTAACCCTGTATAATATGTACCTACATTTTAAAATAGAATATAAAAAATAAAATCGTGAAAAGGTGGTTGCATATATTACAATAAAAATAATTATTGTATATCTTCCTGATTGTCAAAAAATATCCAGAATTTAATGCTACCATAATTAAATTCAATTAATTTTCTATATTCTGTGTAAATTTTTAAATAATTTAGATATACTCGTAAACGCAGTTTAATAAAAATTTATTTGCTTACTAATTAAAAAAAAAAACATTTTTTCAATAACAAAATCTGTGTCACTGTTAAGGTATGAGTTAGTTACGTAAAATGAGATGAAAATAATCATCAATTTGCGTGGGATCGGTCTTCAGATATTGCGAGGGCGTGACCTTTCATATGAGTGTCACATTATATCAAAAAATATTTTCGTCTGTATCCCCCGAGGCTCGTGAAAAGTCTGGGAATGACAAAATATAATAGAGATATGGTATATCGAAGTTTAAACAGGTAGGAGAAGGGAAGTAGATGTATAGGAATTAGCCAAAGGCGTCGTAAAAAATTGTACGTACGAGAGGATAGAAAAATAATAAAATTGCCTGGCGTTTGCCTCTATTAATCTCAAAACCGGTAATGATTTGTAAATTTGGTTGCCTATCTTGTAAAAAATTAACGATTCTGACTTTTGAAAAGATATTGAAGAATATTTAATCAACTGAAAACACAAGAGCTTTTTTTTAACGAAATAATTTTGCCAATCAGTTATTTTACGAGAAAAACTGACGTGACAAAATCGCGAGACCGAAGGTCGAGTCGAGATGATTGAACAACAACAATTATTGATACAATTAAATTATTTAAATGAACATATTGTTATGTTTCAGTATCAATTATCCACAATACTTAAATAAATGACGGGGCACATTGTGACAAGTGACGTAAGTATACTAGATGTAGACGCTTAAGAAGAATAGGCGTTTTTATTGGTGATAAAAAACGATGCACCGATGAACAGTCATATTCAAATGACATATTTTATATAGGAGTTAATTTATCAATATAAACATTGAATAAAATTAATATAAGACGATAATAGAAATGACAAAAATAAAAAATAAAAGTAACCTATATAGATATCTCAATTGGTAGAGTTTATAAACATAAAAAAGAAGAAGTGTTAGTTGAATATGTAAAATTAAATAATGATTATAAATTCATACAAATTCGTGTAATATGAGTTACATTTGGAAACCAAACAATGTCGTCGACAAAAAAGAAAACCAAAAGCCACTTGTGAGAGGAAGTTTTCCAATTATATAGACGGAAAATTAGTATTATTAAATTTTTAGAACATACACTAGAGAGCAGAAAATTGTCGCCGCAGTTTGGTATCATGAGAAACAGTACACGGGTCTTACAGGCGAACAAATACGTACAAATTTTTTTATAAGGTTTAAGACGAAACTTCCTCGTTGGGAAACAGTTAGAGAATGGGAAAGAACCTTATTTGAAAACAACCAGTTTAGTAAAAAGTCAAGAATATCCAAAAAGAAAGTAATGTATAGGTAAGTAACATTATTTTACGTAAGTACATTAATTGAATTTTTTTATTTGAATTTTAAGGTTAGCTTACATTCCATATATAAAAGAATCTTTTCAAAAATATCCTAATTTATCACTCAATAATAGAGCACATATGGTTGGTATCTCTACAGGGACTCTTAATTGTATATTAAAACATGATTTTTTGCCTGAAGATTTGGAGGAAATCAAAAAGTATTCTACAAAAGATCAGATATCAAATCAAAATATGGGAAACAGTGAAGAATGTTCGATAGAGAGCTCAAACGAAAATAGTAACACAGAACCTAATAAAGAAGATTGATTTAATTGAATGTGATGAACAATAATAAAAAAATAAAACTCAACTTTTATATTTATTGAGTTCTTTTAATTAGAATATAATAAAAAACATAAAAATTTGATTCTGATAATTACTTCAATATTAGCTTTGTTGGTTATTCTTTTTCCCTGTAATAACTTGGTCTTTACTAATACAATTAATCAGTTATTGAACATCCTGGAGTGTTTAAAAAATCTGCTAGAATATGATACTTGCATGGTTTGAGTAAAAAATAGCCTATAGTTTATATACAACTTTTATTACAATATTTTTTAAGTCTCTGATCAATATGTATAGAGAAAAAATAATAGAAAATTTAAAAATTTTGTAGGTAGTTTAAGCATTTCAGTAAGGTCGTCGTAAATACAATAGTTATTCTAAAATAAACGCTATTATTAAATTTTTGATACATTTGAAAAATAGTATTTAAATCGTGTTTTGTGCTAGGATGTGAAAATACCACGACTAAAACACCTAAAAAAGTTTTTATTTATGATGCCAAAAAATACGAATATACTACAACAAAAATGGTTTGAAAGTGTGTTTGTCATTTTAACGTGATTATGTAATAAGGTAAGAACTTAACTTATAAAAGGTTTATTCTCTTTATTCTTAAACATAGAAAAATGTTTTATTTATACGTAACTAATAATGAAAACTATTATAACAACACACGCTAGTGGAACACACAAGTGGAAGAAGAAAAAAAACATTAATTAATAGCAGACATAACTCTAAAAGTATTTTAAAAACAAAATATATCATTTTTTCGTTTATTTTTGGTTGAAAAAATTCCGATCACACAAATGTGGAAGAAAGTTTTAGATATGGAGGGTAGAGAGAAGGAGTTATGGGAAAAAAGTCGAAAAAATATTCAGCTAGATGCGATAAATGACAAATCAAAAACCTATCAGAATGATTGTAACAATTTTATATATAAATTAAAGTATTTGAGATAAAACAATTTAATATCATAGTGCATTATTCAAAATTTCAACAACTTGCGTTGCAAAAAAGTGTGAAAAGTTATCCAAGGCATAAATAATATTTATCACTTTCTTCAAAATTTACTATAATGCTAATGTGGCGCCACAGTTATATAACTCATTTCGACGGACACTTTTCATGTACTCAGATTGTTCTTCTTCTCTCCATACAATAAATATCAAATAAAATCAAGCCGTAACCCACAAAACAAAACAATTCCATAAATGTGAATAGGTAATGTTACAAAATACCCTTATAAATGGGAGCGATATAACTAGAATAAAACAAGATTCTGTAGATATAAATCTAAGGAAATGTCTGTAATTAGTAATGTGAGGTCACCTATAATAATTTATTCTTCAAATTAAATTTTAAAAAATCTGTCAAACGAAAATAACTTATGAAAATGTCTATCTTTATTTTAAGTACCTATATAAGATTTGTAATGTTTAATATCCGTAAAGAATTTACAAAAACTTCGAACAAAGTTAAAGAAAATTTAGATATAGTGGTTTTTCTTCTATGTCTTTATTCTACAGTGCCTAAGTGGTCACAATAACAAAGAATCATAAATTAAAATGAATTCGGATTCTGAACGAAAATCAAATTAATGAAAGAATAGTATTTAACGAATATTTATTATTTTCTAAAAAATGTATTGAATGAAAAATATTTTGACGTGAAAAAGTTTTAGTTTATTTTCTATTTTAATCGTTAACCACCCCACCCCCAGATAACAAGTTTCCACGACTGTCAAATATCTAATTCTTGTGTTGATTTAAAATTTGAAGATGGAAAAGTAAACAACATGGCGTCGGTTTTGTCAGAGGATTCTGTCGACAATTTTTCAGATTATTCCCAATTTTCAATAGTTTGGGATGAAAACCTTAGTGAAAAAAGTGATAATAATGATATTCCCTCATTACCAATAGAAAAAACTGAAAATTTAGTTAATAATGTATTAAATAGACAGGTAAAAACACAGCATAACCTCCAAATTGTCAAATCGAATACATATTGTATATTTTCCAGTTGTACGGTCGATTTTCCAAAAATCCCAAAGCGAAAACTGAAAGAATATTTAATAGTATTCATCAGAAATGTAGATATGCGTTAAGCTCATTAATAAAAGACCCGGATTCTTTGTAAGTATTAATTTTTATATTAAAAATAGTTTGTTATTATTATTTGTTTTAGTAATCACATTTACATGGGGTTTACTATGTGCGGGCAGTATTTTATAAGTTATACAGAGAAATTATGTGAAGAATTAGGTCCTCTACATTTTGTCACTTCATATGAATATGAATTATTCTTGTGGAGATTTGTTCCTGGGAAAAAACTTCAGTTTATATCGAAACATAAAATATTTAAACATTTAAAAGGTTCAGACGCTGTCGATAAGATAATGTTCATGCAATTTCCCAGAGATTTATATAAAATAGTTTGTTATGGACTCACGTATGTTGATTTCATCAAATCTAGTACATTATATGTTTATCAAAGTTTATTTCAGTGCAACCAATCCTGATTTAGTTCACATTACGATTTTGACTTTGCCTGCACCAAAAAATTGCAAACATTGTTCCAGAATATTTTCTCCAATAGATGGTAAGTGTAATATTTAATTTTTTTATCATTTAGCTTGTTATAATTTCGTCATTTCATTTTATATCATTATATTTTTTTAGAACTTCATTCATTTAATCTAAATTCCCTATAAATAAAAACTTACCTTAGTTGATATGGAGATTTCAGTGAGCTAAAAAACTAGTCATTTCTTTATATATTTATGGGATTCTTCATGTTTTTACTTAGATGAAGTCTTTGATTGTTCACTTTGCTACTTTAGGTTGACTTTAGCTTCTATCAGATTAAATTTAGTTGAAATTTGATTGTGTTAGTTCAATTACTTAAGCTTAGATTAGGTTGAATTTACTTTAACTTAGATCAAGTTTTGTCTACTTTATCTTCCATTGGGTTAGGTATACTTTAGCTTCTATTTGGTTATGTTCACTTTAGCTTCCATTAGGTTAGGTTTAGATTAGCTTAGGCTAAGTTTTCTTCTTGCTTTCTGTTGCATATTTTTGATTCTATACTATAATAGCCCTTTTGTGTATACTATTTCCCTCTGTTGATAGTTAAATTTTTCTTAAATTCATCTTAAACCTAAATCTATGCAAGATATTTAGTTTTTTCTCAATTGGTTGGCCATTTTTCCTTATCTCATTCTCTTTTTCCTATTTCCTCCTATCTCTAAATGTACTTCTAAGACTTATTCTTCTTTTTTCTTATACGTAGTGCTTCTATTATGTTGCTTTATTGTTTTATAATTTTTATAAATGATCTTTCTACTGCTGTTATTGGAGGGTTTTCATATAATGGTATTATTCATCTTCCACTTTTTTCTTCACATATATGACTACATATCTTCCTTTTCCACTTGAGCTTGGAAAACATATTGTATACGGAATCAAGTGGAGCAATTCTTCTACAGCTAGGGGCTCTTCTATTTGTACCCTTTTGTGGATACTATTTCCCTCTTTTGATAATAATTTTTTTTGTATTCATCTTAAACCTGAATCTATGTAAAATATTAACTTTTGTCTCATTTGGTTGTCTATTTTTCCTTATTTCCTCTTATCCTTAGTGGTCCAAATGCACCCCCAGGAGCCTACGGGAAGCTCTACAACAGGAGTGTACTTGAATTTCCTTAGTTAGATGGTGTTAATGTATCAACTGAAACTCTTAATAAGTATTTTGAAGTTGGTTTACAAGGAAGAAAAGTTTGGGAACTTCTGGTGTAGATGTCCAATAATTATAAGTTTTCATAATTCTTGTTCTACCTATTTTTTTCATACCTAGAATTTAGTAAAAAATAATAATTAATATTTATTACTTTGAAATTATAATTTATTTATATGTTTATTGTAGTGTATGTTGAAAATTGAGACTTCAATATCCGCCCGGTTTAGCTTCATGATAAAAACAGGTTAGTTTAACGTTTTCAAGATTTTAGAATCCATTTATCCTAGATATCACTTCAATTTTGGACTTTTTGAACTGAATTTATGAAAGGTTTTATTTTTTGGAGGGGAAAACTATTTTTAAAAAAATGGGGGCTTGATTGAAGAGGGAAAATATGTACAGTACAGTAAAATGATTGTTTAATCACGTTTTTGTTTATTACACTTTTATTTACATTCGACATGGGAATTGAACGGATCAAATTTCTAGGTTATGTTTATTGTAGCTTCTATAAGGTTAGGTCTACCCTAGTTTCGATTAGGTTAGATTTACTTCAACTTCTATTATATCAGTTTAGATTAGGTTAGGTCTACTTTGTAGGGGAAAGTCGCCCGTCATTGCACATCCCGCCGCGTATTTTGGCATAAGCTTCTACCCTACCTCATAGGACAAAAAAAATTCTTGGTCTACTTTAGCGTCGATTAGATTAGGTTTAATTTAACTCCAATTACTTTAGATGAGAATAGGTTATGTATAATTTAGTCTCGATTAGGTCAAGTTTACTTTAGCTTGGATTAGGTTAGGTTTAATTTGACTTTGATTACTTTAGCTGAGATTAGATTATGTTTACTTTAGTCTCGATTAGGTTACGTTTACTTTAGTCTCGATTAGGTCAAGTTTACTTTAGGTTCGATTAGTTTAGGTTTAATTTAACTTCGATTACTCCAGCTTAGATTAGGTTAGGTCTACTTTAGCTTCGATTAGATTAGATATAATTTAACTTCGATTACTTTACACTTAATATGACGTTGATTACTTCAGCTTAGATTAAATTGGATCTACTTTAGCTCCGGTTAGATTAGGTTCAATTTAACTTCGATTACTTTATCTGAGATTAGATTACATTTACTTTAGTCTCGATTAGGACAAGTTTACTTTAGCTTTGATTAAGTTAGATCTAATCTAACTCCGATTACTAAAGCTAAGATTTAGTTAGGTCAACTTTAGCGCCGATTAGAATAGGTTTAATTCAACTTCGACTACTTTAGCTTCGAGTAGATCAAGTTTGATTTGACTCTGATTACTTTAGCTTCGATTTTCTATGAAATACAGTGCGTTTTTATAACCAAGAAGAATTCAAAAATCCAATTTTAAAAGTCGAACCGGACGTATTAATTTTCTACATCAAGGATCACGATAAGTGGATTCTACGACGTCGAAAACGCTAAACTAACTTTTTTTATTGGGATTTTTACCCGGGTAGATACGCAAGTCCAAATTTAATTTTTTTTTTTCGTGATTTCAGAATCCGTTAATCAGGGTTGGTGTACAAAACACGGATTCGTAGTCCATTATATGATTTCAATGTCTCAACCGACTCCACCTTTCGATCCCAACATTTCCTTGGCCTATCCCAATCATCTAGTTATAAATACCGGTCATCACATCCACATACTCAACGTCACAACTTCAGAACCGCCCCAACTCACAATTTCCCTGTTGAATTTAACGAAAGACGACGACAAAATCACCAACACCCCGACGCACACTTTTAACGATACCCTAAGCGAAGTTTCCGAAACTCCCAGCGAACATTTCGGTACTAGTAGCATAGTAGACGCCATATTAGAAGATTTTAGCGAATACGATTTGGAATCGAACGAATGTAATAAACCTTTTCACGAGCTGAACATCAGCTGCGAACCATTGAATGTTACCGGAAAAAGTTATCACAATACGTTAGTTCAAAATATCGTCGATCCGAGAGTGAAACGTTTACAGACCAACAACAAAGATTATTTATTTTCTATACCCCAAACATCGAATACGCAAAAAAGTACGGAAAAATCGAAGATCGATAAGAAAATAGCGGAAAAGGCGTACGAATTCATAGAAGAAAACGAAAAATACGAAAAGATCAGTTCGTTCAGAAAGAAGCGTCTGGCAGAAAAGAAATACGAATTTTCTGAGGATAACAGCGAAAATATAGTTCCTTTTAATTCGTTACGAAGGGAACGTAGATACCTTTATAGATCTCAAAATAAATGTATCCGATCGCCGGATTTTAATTCGTTATTTTTGAGTCCGAAATCTAGCGGTCTAAGGTCCCCTATGCAATCGCCCAAATCTAGAAACGGTCAATTTTCGCCGAGCGGCGCTCGTAACCTTTACTGTCCTTCGTTACGTAACTCGCCTCATCATTCCAAATCTCCCATCAGTCCCAAAGAGTCTGCCAGGAAATTTTACGTCTATTCGCCGAGTTTGGACAGCGATTGTTCCGATTCGGATTCGAGGCTTATTATGAGAATGTCCGGAAACGTTTCTACGGCGGGCGATAGTAAATTTAGTAATACCGGATTGTTGATTGTCGATCCTAAAGTCGAAACGCCGAAATGGATTAAGAAAGTCGTTAGGAGGTACTCGAATGGTGATTTCGAAAACGGGTCGTTGGTGTCCGGTCAGAGTAGAGGTGAGAAAAAAAAATTATTCAAAAGATGTAAATTTGTTTCGTTTTTATTTTCTGGTAAAAAATGTTTTTTTTTTGGCACCAAAACGTTGAAGGGGGGGATGGGTAATAGTGACAAATGACACAAAACGTTAATTTCTTTCTGATTTGAATTTAAGTTGGTAATTGTGTGGATCTTTGATTGGATAAATAGCAGCGAAAGTAAAAGTAACTGTATTCGTTGCGTTTAAATTTTTTTCGTGATGAATAGTTTTGATTTCAGGTCTCTTATGATGAAAATATTTTATTTTAAACTGATTTTTTATCTAAAGAGACCTAGAGTCAAGACTTTGCGTCTCGAAAAAGGTCTGGGAAGTGCCAAATTGAAGAAAATTAAAAATAATTTAGCATTTTGAGGTTATGTTTCTGATTTACATTGTATAATTCACTCATGATGATTATAATTTAACCGGAAACGCTCGATATATAGAAAAAAATTCGTGGTTATAATTTCGACTTCCACTTTATACTAAACTTATAATTAGTATAAATTAATCGGAAATGTTCAAAACATAGAAAAAAAGTTGCTTTTAGAGGGTATATTTCTGATTTCCACTGTATACTATATTGATAATAAGCGTCATTTTACCGGAAAAGTTCAAAACGTAGAAAAAAATTTCGTATTTCGTGGTTATATTTCTGACTTCCACTGTATAGTATACTGATAATGACAATCAATCATTAACCGGAAATGATCAATACAAAAAAAATTGTATTCCGACTTTCACTGTACACTTCTAAAATGATAATGAGCATTATTAAACCGGAAATACTTGAAACGTAGGTAGTAGTTCGTATTTCGAGGTTATAATTCCGACTTCCACTGTATACTGATAACTAAAATCAATTATTAACCGGAAATGCCCAAAACGCAGAAAAACAATTTGCTTTCCGAGGTTATATTTCCGACATTCACTGTATACTAAACTGATAATGAACATCATTTAACCGGAAATGTTAATAACATAGAATAAAATTTCTTATTTTGAGATTATAATTTCGACTTCCACTATATACTAAAATCATAATGAATATAATTTAACCGGAAAAGTTCAAAACGTAGAAAAAAATTTCGTATTTCGAGGTTATATTTCTGACTTCCACTGTATAGTATACTGATAATGACAATCAATCATTAACCGGAAATGATCAATACAAAAAAAATTGTATTTCGAGGTTGTAATTCCGACCTCCACTGTACACTACTAAACTGATAATGAGCATTATTAAACCGGAAATATTTGAAACGTAGGTAGTAGTTCGTATTTCGAGGTTATAATTCCGACGTCCACTGTATACTATACTGTTAATGAAAATCAATTATTAACTGGAAATGCTCAAAAAATAAAAATTATATATCGCATTTCGAGGTTATGTTTTCGACCCCACCAGTATTGTTCTCTTTATAGCCCACGTATTTTAGCTAATTGTTCAAAAAATTTGTAAAAAGGAGTGAAAAAATTTATGTCAAAACTTAATTTTCTATAAATTTCCTTTGAAAAATCATTTTTGACCCGTTATAGTCAGGTAGTTGAAATTACAGAAGATGGATGACAACGGGGGCGTTCCCGACCAGAAAAGCGACAGTTGCTAGAGTTGGCTGTCCAAGCGGAGACATTGTTCTCTCTGGTCTTTTGCAGTTGAAGTCATATGCAAACTTTAAGATCATAAGAGTACGTCGCATGGCTATGACTATAGCTGTCAACAGTGGAAAGCATAGAATATTGGCATTACTTATAATTGCCACAAAGCCGATCTAAAAACACGTACTGACGATAACTGATGAAAGTGATTGTCAAAGAAAATTGCTTGAAAATCAAGTTTTGACAACTCCAGAAAAAAAATTCTGCCGTACTATTTTACTAATTTTGTGATTTTCTGTAAGAGCATGAAATTACAAATCCTGCAAATTTAGTAAAAAGACGTTATTTTTTTTACTTACTATGGTTTTTTTAGCTAAAATTCCTATACCTACTATACAATTTTAATTTGATTTTTCTTGTGTTCCCTTTCTAGTTCGTTTTTTGGGAAATTGACTTAAATTATTCTCTTCAAAATTGTCTTATTTATTGATAACTTTGTATGTACAAAAATGAAGACAAACTTAGGAAATTATCAAAAAGTAGTTTAAAAATGTTAATAACGAATTTTAAAAGCAAAGTTACTAAAAATTATCATATTTTTTGCATTATTTTACAGATATTTAGCATGAATTAGTTAACTTTTGTTTATTGTAACTACCTACGTCCTTGTATTAGTTCATTTATATCTAAAAAACCTTTTGTTTGGTGAAAAACAATTAAATATTGTCATCTTCATACTCCAGTATCCAATTGTATCGCAACAATATAAAAATAAACGTATAAAAACAACTTTTCGAAAACTTTAAAACGATGTGTAAACGAACTAAGTAATATCACGAACATAACCTAAAAATAATCTTTGATCAAGCACTTGCTAATTGACTCCAATTAATTATGACTAGTATGTCGTTTAGAAACAGTTTCAATGATTTCTTGAACAATTTCTCCTCATATAAAAATGTACCAAAGTTTCAACTCTTATTATGATTCTGAATGAAACTATGGGCATAATTAAACACAGTTGCCACTTTTATCAGTATAAAATGGATAGAATATATTTAATATTGTCATTAGTATTCGGTATTATCAAAAATGTACGATTACGTCAGAATTAGTTGTCTTTGTGCCATTTCTCATTATATAAATAATTAATTGATATTTCAGATAGATCCAATAGTTTTCTCAACTATATAAGAGACTATCTAACATAGTAAAAAAATTATATCTTGTGTAAAAAATACAACATGGCAACAATATAAAACATCTGTCATATATCGTTGCAAACTTCATAGTTGTTTACTATTGTTTGATTATTTTTTGAGAGTTAATAAATTTATGCGAAATATTGTTATTTTAGATGACTATAATATTCCTATAGAAATACCTCTGTTAGTTCAAAATCTTACCGAACAACATTTAGATTTAGTGCCGGATTTTACGGAACATCTGACTGAAGTACAATTAATTGTAACGCAAAGATCGTTCGATTGCGAACAATTCGTCCAACGCCGAGCTCAGAAACTGTGTTCAGAAGCACAGCTAGATTTTATGCATTGCGAAGACTACGATATTAAAATTATACATGTGAGTAAATATAATTTTTATTTATCGTCAATTGGGTTCACTTTGTCTTCTGAGGTAGTTTTTCCCAGTTTTGAAAAAACAGAAGTCACTAAAATATTCATCCTAAATATCTACGAAATATTCCATAGTTTGCAATGCATTTTCATTTATATTTCATAACTTAATTTTACATGATTCGTTAATTATATAACTAATAAACGTAACATCCCCAATTGACAGTATATTAATTTAATAAATCTCGTATTTGTTAAGGAATCTTTTATGTTGGTTACGAGAATGGTTCCAGAAATACCCAAGAAGACGCCACGTTGTTTAGTATTTAGTTTGACAGCTATCAATGGTGAATGTTTTCAGTTATTTTGTAAATATCAGAAAATAAGTCATCTTTTTATGATACAATACTTTTATTTGTATTTCTGGGATCATCCTCGTATATCTGTATCGAGTTTCCAGTTTTTGGTAAAAATGGATTTTTGTTTAAGATTTGTCCAATCAACGGCCATATAATTTGTCATGCCATAATAAAAATAGGTGCTGTTAAAAATCCGAGCGGGAAACTGGAACATTTTTCCGCTAATTTCCTATTCACTTGGAGTATAGAAAGTGACGCTTTCGATATTATAGATCACAAAGAACCAACGAAATTATTACCAGCAGACGAATTGATCGATACTCCAGACTACGATATACCCAGGTAAATTATCATTATTTATAAACCCCGTGACAAAATTAACGCACCACTTTAATTAATCTAAATATTAACACAAAATAAAACCAAGTTACATTGAAATAATGAATACCTACAAATTAGTTGAATATGACTTTAACATAACCTTATTTTTTCCATGAAAGTTTGTTTTTGCTGGAAAGGCATGAATAAGTTCATCATACCTCCAAATTTAAAAAAAAATCAGTGAAAGCGAATAAATGTATATATGTCAACCTTAAAACCTCATAGGCCTTCCTCTACTTCTTATCACTACATTCATGCTTCAATGTTCAACAAAAGCTTGCGGTATATTCTCCCATTCTCCAAAAGCGACCTCTATGAGTTGGTGGTGATTAGAAACAGGGGAACTATGACTTTTTTTTGGGATAGTCTCATAGATGTTCTATAAGATTCTTATCCGAACTGTTAGGTGGCCACTCTAATAAAGGGATCCTGTTAGTAGCCAATAACCTGTCTAGCGGGGACGAGCGTTTTCCTGCACGAATAAAATATTAGGCCCAAAAAATGGAGCAGAAGATTCGACAATAATATTGTCGAAGTAATATTGGGTATTCATGGACCTCGTACGTATAGTGACCGATTTTAGAGCCACCACCAAAAAGCGCTTTAGGAGAGATATTACAGCTGGTAAACTTTGTGTTCTCTGGTAAGCAAAGGTTTTTTGGCTGGTCTTCTGTTTCTGGTGACTCTCTTGTTTCTGAAAGCACGTGGTCTCAAAAAACGATCATCGATTGAATAAATGCTACGTTTTCGCCCTTGTCCTGGTCTTTGATGGTACGAACCCGTTTTATTATGTCGCCTCACCATGCGCCAGAAGCTGGAATATCCTTCAGTCAGGAGAGTCGACGCTCACACTGCCTCCTTCATCGACAAATTTTCTTGAAGGTTAATTTTTTGCTTGATATACTCCCAAATGAACAGTTTTAGTCTAAAACGAGGTTTAATACGAATTACTGTCAAAATAAGATGGCGTCATATTATAGTAAACTTGAATAACAACTATCACTGTCAAACAAGATCCGTGGCCTACTTGTTGTATAGTAGGTAAGAGAAAAATGTGAGTGGGGCGTTAATTATGTCATATTAAGACATACTAAGTGTTGATTATTGTTGTTTTTTAGATGTAAAGAAGTACTTGTTATGGATTATTGTTATGCCGCCTCTAAAACGAGTCTCAGGGATTTAAATAATTATTACGAAATTTGTTTGGGTTCGACGCATATCGCTATTAGGTCGCATGCTTTCGTGACGCAAGGATATTCGAGCGATAGCGATTGATTTATTTGTTAAACAGTCTGGAGATGAAAATCGATTTGTATAGGGTGAAGTTTGGAGGAAAAAAATTAAATTTCAAACAGGTAAACTAATTTTTCTTTGTTTATATTCGATCATTGCATTTGTAATTGGTTCGAATTTTCGTTTTGAATTGGAATATGCTTCATTCATTCAAGTATCTAGATATTTAATTTAATTTTTTTACTAAAAAATTTTGGCAGCTTCTCTTCGAGAATGTATTAACACATCGACTGCCAACACAATTTTTATAAATTTAATTGAATCGTATTAAATCGATATAAATACTGCCCTTTACTTATTTAATTTATTAAAACACTTTACACTACACTTAAATTTATTTAAATTCTTCGGTTACTTTTCTATTTCCGTTTACTATGATTATTTATTATAAACTAACTCCGCTAAACATGCTCGGTTTATATAGCAGAAAAGATATTTCTAGAATTCTAGAAAATAAACAAATGAATGACAAGACCTTACTAGAAATTAGTTCAAAAAAAACGTACCATAAACAACTCAACGCTGTTTATAAAAAGATATACACAAACGATTTGGAGTATTCGCCAAATTTTAAAATTCCATCATAACCGGACAGGACAGGCTTCACGATCTACGTCGTGGACTTATTCGTAACAATACTCAATATGCATCATGTTTTTCCATTTATTTTTTTGATAGTAGGTGAGTGCTTGAAATAAAACAAAAAAATTAATTATAATAACATAAAATCAATTCTTGTTTAACACCTAGTGATGGATAAATACTATACAACATAAAAATAACTTTAAATGTAAAAATTAATAAGATTACTTTTTATGGCACTCGTTGCACAGTCCAATGAACTAAGTGGCTTAAAAACGCCTCTGGTGATGCATCATTTTTATAGTGTTCCAGGCATCAAACAAAAAATCATGAAACCATCTGACATGTTATTGATTTCAAAATTAATTTTTGTTTTTTTTATTGCACCCTGGGTTTAGGCGTTCGTGTGTATTTCACACTTATGCACATATGGTAGTTTTTCTTAGTTTGATTAGGGAAGGGGGGCATAAAATATGTTATTTCGTGGTTGGCAGTCAACGTGTTAGTTTCAAATACGTATACGTGTAACTTTATATGGACAATTATTGTAATTTAAAAAAAAAGTTGCAATTCTATATGAAATTTAGGTATAAATAATCTCGTCCTGAAAGTTTTTCTTCTCCAGTCTGCAGTACTAAACCAATCTCAGTTTTATAAAGAAATATCATCGAAAAGTAATCATTAAATTTAACACACTGTATATTTCACCATAATAAACAGTAAATTTTGTTTTAAATATACTTAATTGTAATTATCAAAAGTAAATATTAATTTAAAAGTTTGTATCTGTTGAAATTAGTGTTTTTTGACACTTACACTTCCTCTAACAAATCAAAATATTATTTTCCTGCTCAGGTAACGCAAATTGGTGTTAATTTTTGGTAAAAAAATGTTTTACTAGGATGATATTTCTTATTTATAGTACTCGATTAATTTATTGATATTTTTAATATTTTTTTAAAAAATTAAATTTTTTTATATAATTAATCGTGACGCCATTCGAAATTTTATGTATATTTATGTATCCTAAGTTACTAAATAGTAATAAGTTGAACTGTGATTTTACGATTGTGAAGTTTTAAAATAAAAAATAATTAAATATTTATTTTTTTGGCATTTTTTTATTATAAAACACCCCCTATACCTCTTGAAAAAGGTTAAACCATTTACAATGTACCTACAATGTATCTGGTTATAAAAAACGACAAAAAAAATTAATTATTATTAAACGTATGATCGTACTCTTAGTCATAACCAGTAATTCAAGCAGTACTACTTTTCCTATACCTACAATGTGATAGATTAAAAAAAACAATTATTATTAAACGTATGGTGGTACTCTTAGTTATATCCAGTAATTCAATTTGCAGTAGGAGAATAATCTCTCTCCTACCTGAATGAATCATTTAAAAAAACTACTTTCCCTACGCTTACAAAGTGTTAGATTAAAATAGATCAATTATTATTAAACGTATGGTCCTACTCTTAGTTATATCCAGTAATTCAAGTTGTAGCATAACAATAACTTCTCTCAACAATTGCTGCTGTTACCCCAGTTAACGCAGTTAAGGACAAGAAATTCATCAATTTTGTTTTTATTGTTGTTTTTTACTAGATCATTTCCTCTCAATTCCACTACCGACTGAGTACTCTACATCTAAAAAATATGATCTATAATATGTGCAAATACATATGTTCCAGAAGTTATTCAAAATATTTTTGCTCCTCTCGAGTTAGTATTGAACAAGAACTTACTATAAATACAATGTTTTGGATGAAAAAAAAACGACACAAAAATATTATTAGTAGACGTATGGTCGTACCATTAGACATATCTGAAAATCAAATTGTAGAAAGGGTACAGCGCCGACCAAATTTTACGTGTAATGTCATTAAAAAACTCTTCAGTATTCATATTTTATATGAACATTTCCTGTTCAGTCATGTAATTTTATTATTATGATTTAATAATTTCTAATTAAACCTTTAATCTTTATATCGAATTATTTTCATAAATATAATTGACGTCTTACAACGTTGCCATTTTATAAATATTTGCAATCATTAGCATTTCGTTGACTCTAGTTATATCAAATTGAACCAGTAATTGTAGCGGAAAGTTTAATCTTGTGAATTTTGTATATTTTAGTATTACGTTAAAGTGTGAAGCCTGGTAACTCTTAAACGCAAAACCTTTAAATTGTATCACAATAGTCAAGTTCATCAACAATAAATCTTACAACACAGAATACCGATGTCACATGGCTGCCAACGCTTAGAAAGCATTTTCCCCTAATACAAGAAACAATTATTTCTTTTACTATTTGACTATTCAAACTTTACTCCAACTACTAAATACTATTTCATATTATATGATATAATTTAAGATTCGTAAAATTAAAAAAAAAACATACTAAGTTAAACGTATGCTCTTACTATCAGATATTGACGGCTATATGATAAAATTACTCACATAATACTACAGACACTTTAAACTGTTTTCACGTTGTAATTTTTCTCCAGTAGTTAACGTGAAATTATAAATGACGGAAAGAGAACATCACTGAATATAATTTCCAAACAAAAACACCTAATTAACGAATCTATACAATATTATTATCATTACTAGTATATATTTTCTTATATAGTTCGGTAATTAAAAACTAATCGTAATGTATTCAAATGAAATACATCATTAAACGTATAGTCGTCCTCATAGACATATCCTAGGATTTAAACTGTCATTTAGAAAATATAAAAAACAAACATTGAACTTAGTTTGCATATGACATCAATTCTATTAAGAATTATATTAAGTATATTTTCTATTTTGTGATGTATGAATAATTAGTAAACGACTTTTGAAATAATTCTGTTTAGACACAAAGCCTTTTTGTAAGCTATGTCCAGGTTAAGCCGAACATGATTTTCATTAAATTTCATTAGTTAAAAGTGTGAATTTTTCATTTTCGGAAATATTTTTGATTTTTCTTCAATCATAAATAAAAACACTTTATCAAATGTAGCCTTGATTTTTTAAAATGTCTATGGAAACCATTAATTCACTCACTAATACGTCAAAAATAATAAAATTCAAAACTCAAAATTGTCAGTGAAAGTAATAACGTTAGAAAAAATTCCTAAAAATGGCTGATTGCTGTCGACCTATCCCGTGCATAGCGAGCTGTCCTTGCGCTCCGTTAATGCCAGTACCATGCGTTCCTTTGGGACAACCTTCTTGCCCAACACAAATCATTAGACCTATCCCAGTGTACCCCCAACTACCATGTCCCTGCCCTTGCCCTATTCCTCCTTGTTCCCCTTGTTGCCCGCCCGATGCTTGTTGCGGACCATGTTGTGGAGGGCCCTGCGAACCCTGTGGACCTCCTGGTTGCGCTGCTGTTCCTTGCTGCATGCCTTGCGGACCCCCTTGTTGAATACTTTATAGAGGTTGTCCTTGTTAGTAAAAATGAAGTATTGTTGAAATTAACATGTAAGTTTGTAAAATGTTAAGTAAAAATCTTTATGAAAATTTTGTTTTTAATTTGAATTTATAACTAAGAAACAATTCCCAATTAATTCAACTAATATATTTTAATAAAGACCGAATTAGGTCGTAACGTCAATTTTTTATTTTAAACTGATTTTCATTGAACAGAGACCTAAAACAAGAAATTAGGACAAAAAATATAAAAAAAAAGTTTTAAGAAATATAAAGTAAAAAAAATTTGTAAGGGTATGAATTGCTTACACTTCAAAGTAAAATTGAGTGAGATTTCAATAGTGTTTTGTGTTCAACCATGTTTAATGAATGAACATAATTATTGAGCTATTTATTATGTATTTATTAAAATATCAAAGTGCTGATAAGATTAAATAACGATAACAATATATACTAGTTACTGTTTGAATTATGTATCAGCCGAAATAGCTCAGTTGGGAGAGCGTTAGACTGAAGATCTAAAGGTCCCTGGTTCGATCCCGGGTTTCGGCAATTTTTTATTTTGGTCCACTAAACAAAACGTATTCAATTTCTATTTAAATGTAAATAATTTTATTGTTGATAAAATTAATTCAAAGAAAAAATCCGGTAACTTGAGAAATATGATAAAACAAAGTTAGTTATAGATAAGAAAGGTATGAATTGTTGTAATAAAAAAATATTGAAAGTAAAATAATATATTTCCACATCCATTACAAAAGTTGTATTACAAATTTATGGCCTAATAAATAATGATGAGATTATTGCTTTCAATTATTCTATATCTATAAGATAACGCCTAAATCGCATTTTCGCGCATGCGGGAGTCTAACTATTTTATGATTAACCAAAATGGGCGCCATTATAGACACGCTGTTGGTTGTATGAACATAGTAGTGCTACTTTGAAATGGCATATGATGCTCTTATTTGATCAAAATTAGAATATGATGTTATTCAGCGTAAAATAATGAAAAATTAGTAAATTTCTAAATACAATAGTTTTACCAAATTCATAGACAATCTTCAACATAGGAAATTCGTTCACGGCAAGCCCTTTTTTGATATAGTTGAACAAAATTTATCATTTTATTTAGATGTGACAATGTTCTAGCCATAGAAATAATATTAAAATTAGAGAGAACGCTACGTGAGAGAGAGAGAGAGAGAGAGAGAGAGAGAGAGAGAGAGAGAGTGTTACATAATGGGAAAACATGTGCTAAGACGAAAGTTTGAATAAAAAAAAACAGGTTGAACGAAACTTCACGAAAATCCCTCGTATAGCACCAACAATAATTATTTATAATCTACTAAGATAACTTTCATATATGTTCTCAAAATGTTGATAATCTAGACCATCAACTTTGATTTTTGGGGAAATAAACTGTCCGAAATGCATTTCACTCCACATATTCATCACTTTCGTCGAAACATCCGCAGCTAATAACGTCTTGTTAGATGTAGATGAGTAGATTAGTTTATTAAGTTGTTCTGCAGCTTCTAGCGTACATTCTTTACTTCTTAACTCATTAAGACTATATATTTTAGATGGAGTCTTATTTACAACGGACGTCATATTCTTCAGAATGTTAAACTTCATTTTAGAACATAAAATATTGTGAATGACTTTTTCTGGAGGGCTAAAGGGACTGCCTAAGATCGAACTTAACATATCTAGTTTCTCGTTATCTATTCCTTGATTGAGTAAATATTTATCGGTATCATAATCTCGATAATTCAAAGTAGGATCAGTGTTAATAAATTTTCTATTATATTCTAAAGGAAATCGTTCAAATATTTTTAATTCATTAGAATTTATGTTGTCTTGTAGAGGATCACACCAATTTAAATCGTTAGTAAACGGAGCTACTTCTCTGACACAATTAATTGAACTATTTCTAATACGATGTATACCTGTGAATATTTCCTGAATTATCATTAAATAATTGGTTAAATCATTTATTTTAGTTGTAACCTCTTCTTTGATACATCGTAAAGATTTATTCAATTCATGTATATCTGAGAATGATGAGTTTTGAGTATCATTGATTTCTCTTTTCATTTCTGCAAGTAAACTGTCTAACCCCACATTTTCTATGTGTAATTGTAACTTTTTTTGTACACTATCCACTAGATCCTGTGAATAACCTTTATGGTGTAAAGAAGCATAAAAACTTTCGTTTTTCTTATTGAATTTGTCTATTAAAAGCTTCAACACAAAGTTACTTTTTATTAGTTTTAATTCCGTTGCAACATGCAAAGTTTGTAGTTTTAGTAATTCAACTGATTTTTTTTTATCATCACTTGACATTTTAATTTCTTGGAAATTCATTTTTTTAGATATATCAAAGTGTATATTATCATCGAGAAATTTAAAAATGTTCCAAATACTAGGTCTACTATACTTATGTAGTAAATGTGTTATTTCACTACCAACCGAATCTTTGTGGATCATTTTTAATAAAGTTTCGTTACTTACTTCACTATTTATTGTGTTACTTCCGCTCATATCTTGTATGGTAGTAAATCGAGAGAATGAATGCTTGAAATCAGGTAATGTTGATACGAACGAAGCTTTATTTAGATCAACCAAAAAATTTTCATCATCATTATCTTCGACATACATTTCCAATGATTCTCTTCTAGTAGATAAATCTATTAACTTATTCTGTCTTGTCTTCATTTTATATCCATCTTCAGGAAATAATCTTATACTCACTTTAGGTGTACTAGCGACTCTTGTTTTTGGAATGTGATTTTTTATTTTCTTGGCAGTTTTTTTTTCGGTCATACAAAAGTAGTTTTCAAAAGTGTTATTTTTCCTAGCAGATTTTTGTGCAGATGGCAGAGGTTTATACATCGCCCTAGAAGAAATATTTTGTCCTGATAGAGGTAACTGCTTAATACTATCTTTCAACATTTCTTTACACTGCTGTAAAGTGTGTGTAATATCATTGGAACTATGGGTTTCCGTGATTTCCGATGGGGTACAAACCATAGACAAATTATAAATATCTTCTGCTTCTTCTACATATTTATCCAGCATTTTCATTTTTTCTCTAAGAAGAAATTCCTGTTCCTCATTTTCTTTAATTCTCAGGTTTGTTTTTTCAATGGTGAACTGTTTAATGCTATTCTGTTTGATCAAATTTTGTTTTATTGTTTGTTTTCCTGCTATAGAATAATTCATATTTTCGATAGTTTGTTCTAGCTTTCTTTTCTTCAAATACAGATTGAT
Organism: Diorhabda carinulata; assembly: GCF_026250575.1. Taxonomy (NCBI): domain Eukaryota; kingdom Metazoa; phylum Arthropoda; class Insecta; order Coleoptera; family Chrysomelidae; genus Diorhabda; species Diorhabda carinulata. Next base: position 4,228,712 of record NC_079469.1, read on the forward strand.
TTCTTTTGGAAAACATTGTGATTTATCCGTTTGATTTTCATTTAAACCTTTTTGTTTCAAATGGTTTACTAGAATATTGTTCCTTATATTATCCACCTCAATTTTAGATTTAACGTTATGAATAAGTTGATCCCAAATAAACGACGTTGAACTATTGCAAATTTTATCAAAATTTTCAGGAAAATTACCGTCATATCCTAATTTTCGAATCCATTCCAGTGTCTCTTGATGAGTGCTCATTGTAATTAAAAATCACTACGTACTTTATTCTCGTTTAACTTTTTTAACTAAATTTATTTATTAATAATATAGGTTAACAACTTGTCCAGTAGAATTTGAACATTCAAAACTGACATGACAATTGAAGACAGTGCGTTAACCATATTTCTAGGGAGTTTTTATGGCAATGATTTTGCAGTTAACCATTGTTATTAAAATCCTTCAAAAAAAATGAAAATAAGCATAAATGTATTAAACTTGAAATTATGTAATAAACATAGATTCTGTTAAGTAATTAATAACTTTTGAATTGATGTTAATTGATTTTTTTTATTTGACACAAAAGTGCTGGTAGTTACACCTTCATAATAAAAAAGAAGAAGATTAGTAAGCTTACCGTATTTTATTTGAATGCTTATATTATCTTTTTAATGTAAACAGTATTTAAAAAATACTACTTAACTAACCACCATTTAATTTTGATTAAAATGACAAAAGTTTAAATATACTTTCCACAAAAATAGTTATAACCCTACAAATACTGTATTAATCCTTAATCAAATGGAGCTTTTTTAAAGCGTAGCAAGCAAAAATACGCCTTTATGGATCTCATGACAAAACTACCACCAACTCCCACCACTCCCCAAATTCAGCTGACCTAATTCCTAATTTAGATTTAGACAGGTCATATTAGTGAACTCTTAATATATAATGTAATCTAAAAACATCACTTTAAAAATGTAACTTGAAATTATTGAAAATGTTCATAGTAACATCAGGCTAGGACCGAAAATAAAATTCATTATCATATTCATTATTATATTATTATAATTCATCAATTCATCAATAATTCATCAATTAGTTAATTCAAATATAGCAGCATAACAATATTGAGAAAAAGAACTGAAACTAAAACTAAACCCGGAAAGCGCGGTTGCCTATTCAACAATTAATAAATCTTGATTTATTATATTTGTTTTCCAAAATGAAAATGCAGGTAAAAATTGACGTTTTAACCTATTTGGGTCTTTATTGAACTAAAAAACGTTAATTTGTATCTGTATCTGGAATCTAATTTTTTATCAAAACAGATCTAAAATCAAGTAAAAGGTCAAAGTCATTTATATCTGTTAATAGATATGAATTATTTACTTAATTAATATAAAATGTATGTTTTGAATTAAAATTATTTTACTCCAACTCGAACGCATACGTAATTCATTAAATCATATATTAGGTTAAGTATAATTTTATGAACGGAAATGAAAATATATATCCAAAGGATTTGCTTTGCGAATTAGCACAAAAGATAATATATATTATCCAGTTTAACGACTTAAAATAAACAAAATGATTTATATTATTATCATTTCAACTACTACAGCGTAATACTGATATTTATTGTCAAATAGAACTTGAAAATGTATAAAAGCCGACAACACCGCCAAGTGATGGAGGCAAAAAGATTGTTAACGGGCTAGAGAAAGATAACAATAGTCCTGCATTGTGGGGAAAGCACGTGACCAAAGCTAAACACGTGCAAATTTGGCGATAAGCAGGGTCGTATTAAAAAATCGATAGTTGAAAATTGAATCAAAAATAGGAAAAACAGTAAATCTATTCTTGTTACGTTTTACTGTACAAATTTAATTCATTATTCATAAAAAGCATAAATATAGTTTGTTCTGATCGAACTTTTTGCATTCCTTTCATATTAATAATAGCAATAGTGAAATGAATGAATTGCTTTCTTTTTCGTGGATTCCACGCGGATTTACGTAGTGAATTCGTAGTTTCTGCAATATTAGGCCCATAAAAGATCAGTTATTTTTAAATGATGTATTTTACTTTGGGGACCTTTCTGCCTACTTTTGCTTGTAGCTAAAAATCGATTCATAGTTCGAATCCGACTCTGTTTTGAACGTTAAATAATCGGTCTCCTGAATCTGACTGAAAGCCGGCAAAGCTCTATCCGTGATGGTATGGCTCCAATTCCGTCGGTTTTATTCAGTAGGTAACAAATAGTGCGTCGTGCAGTGTGTATCTATTTACTCGTTAATTACTAAATTGGGGTGGAGTAGTTCGTAACGAATACGAGTTTTTCGGAAGCAACAAGTTACTCAATTTTAATATTATTGATAGCGTGATTTAAAATTTGCACGTGTGAATGATCAGGTGAGGTTATATGGGTGTTTTTCTATTTCTATTCATACTGACTCAAGATAACTGGTGTATATTTTTGGTTAATACTTTATTTATTAATTATACTACATTTTTTCTACGTCTATAATAGACAATAATGAATTTTTTAAAATAAAAAAATAAAAGTGAAAGAAAAGCCGTACGGCTCATTCCTTTTTTTAGACTAATGACAATAATAAGTTTAAAATAGACTTTTTTCGAATAAATTTAAGAAAAAAAATTAATTCATTTCTACAGGGTGATTATAAGAATCGATATATTAAAAATTAAATAAATGTTTTTTTAATATAGTAGCAGTATAATAATTTAGTTTTTAAAGAGCACAATCAAAGAACTACTAAAATTCACAGTTTTATGTAAATAAAAAGCCAATCGGAGTTATTGAAATGGTTGATTGATTTTGATATTGATAATCGTTTTTTCTTTTTATTTTCTTGTAGACTTTCCAAGTTTCTACTAGTTTATGTTCGAAATCGGTCTTCATTCGTAATTTATTTAAAGATTTTGAAGTATATACATAAAAAACTTCGGGAACGGCAGTGTATATCAATTGGTTGAGAAATAAATATTTATTTTCGTTCTGTTTTAATAAGAACATCTGGTTTTCAAATGGGCCAATCAATAAATTTATTGTTAAAATTTTTTTAATGATTTACTTTTACAGATCATTCGTAAAACCAACCATATTTTTAATTTTCAATAAATCTTTCATTGATGACAATGTGGTATACAGGGAGTAATAAAAAGTGAGGTTATAAATTAAATGATAGATAAAATTGCCGATAACATTGCTTTATAATGGAATTATGATTAAACTAAAGCACACAGTGGCGGCTCGTGATAAAAAGTTTTAGGTATTCTATAATGTTTTCACAAAAAAATATCTTGTTGAAGAAATTTCTATTGATTTTATCGGTTTACCAGATGGATTGTTGGGCTGGTTAGTAAAATATGAATCACCAAGCACTATTTTACGTCTTTACTGTACTTTACTTATATTGTCTTCCACTTACAATAACTTCATCATGCTGAGAGATTTCCCATTAAACTAAAATCGCATCTTATTGCGACGACAAACTTATACGGGGCTATTTGAAATGTTAGTAAGGTAGAGAACTAGGCATATTACGTGTTGCGCTAGACTGACCGCAGCGAACTTTTCAAGTTATACCACGTGTTTTAGACCGACGAGATTATAGAGTGGGTCGTAGAAAGAGTGCGCAGAACACGTTAGTGTCTCTCGTATGGATGATAATATTGCAACGACATGAATCAGAAGGAAGGTGTGCTATTTAACTGGTCTAAGTTACTGAATGTATTGGACCAAGAAACAGTGTTAAAAATTTGTATTTAGATAGATATGATTTCAAAGATTGGTAGTTTACGACATCTTTAGGTACATAATAATAACAATGTGACAGTTATCAATGACAGTTAAGTATGCTGTAGTCAGTCAGATGTGGTCGTGGTGGAGATAGCTCTGCTCTACGTAAGAGGTAGTCACGAATTTTTTGATTGATATTAAGCTGTCTTAAATCTTAACAAAATCGGTAAACTTAGACGTATGAAAAATCATGATTCTATACCTACAAAATGCTCATTGTATAACAACGGATTTTGCGTACACATTTGGCTTGAACCAGGAATAAGTTTGAGAGGTTATTTCACATTTTAGAAATGTTCTTGGCCTCCAAAGTCTCCCGATTTATTAGTATGTGATATTTTTCTGTGGGGGTGCTTTAGGAGTTGTGTGTTTAACCACAAGCCTCGAAATTTGGACGAGTTCAAGCCTGAAATCTTCCAAGAAATCGCTGCTACCCATACAATGCGTTTACTATTATTATTCACCGACTTTGCGTCTGGTGGAAACTCGTTTTATATATATTTTCCTCACATTCTAGAATATTCTTTCCTATAAATCTTTAAATTACCGTAAACGAACAAATTTTCTTCGAATCTTCTATAAAACGAGGTGAGGAAAGTTGTAAACATTACAAAGATTTTAAAAAAATTTGTACCCGGCGCGTCCATCCAACTTTAGTAAGAATGTTTGTAGACTATTAGGTAGTGTTGGTAACACTGCCAAATGAAGACCAATAGGCAGGTACAAATTCCACAAATACGTTTAATTAATAAAGTTTTTATTATTTTCATGAGATGGCAGTAGAAGTAGACGATTTAGTGAGTCTTATTTTTGTTGCTTTCAATTAATGACTTCGCTAAATGAATGGGTTATCATATCATATTTCGAAATATACAATAAGTCATTGCTAATTGTTGAAATAAAATATTAATTATCGTGATAATTGACAAAAATGGATCCGTAAATATCGGTTTTATAATATATAAAAGTTTAATGTGCCAGAAATATATAGAAACGAATTTATAAATTATATCACATGGTCTACTGGATATCATTTAATTATATCAGCCTAACAAGGACATTCTAACTTAGATTGTAGAGCTAAAAAATTGTGGGTAACGTGATCTGATAAGTAATTTATTTGGTTTCCCTGTTGTCATTGGTCACACTAGTGTTTTATTGTACTGCGTCGATAATTAACCACGAACGTAAATTATAAAAATCCATTTTCGGTAATTAGTTTGTTACTAGTACGTAGTTATCTTGAAATAACACATTTTTTTTTTGAAAAAACTGGATTATAATGTTCAAACGTAATCTTTATTGTCTATATTTTGAAATAATCTGTTCAATAAGAGGGCGGTTTTAGGGTTGTTGGAAGGGAGACGTAAAATTAAAAATTTAACCTAAAATATACTTATTTACACGACGCTGGAGTTGTAACTAACTGTACCGTAAATACCAGAAAGTTAGGTTATGTGGTTTCAATTTTATATCCATGCTTCTATCTTGTACGAGGATGGTCTCAGAAATACCTGGCCCTTCGAAGAAAACATAAAAATTTGGGAAAAAAATATATCTGGCAAATAGGGTGCATTCGAAAGTAATTCAAGCTTTCTTTCATTAATTTTGGCCATTGTAATAACGAATATGTCAGCTGGTGGGTTGACTTGAAGAAACAACACTTTTTTCTTGGCCAAATGCGGCCCTTTTTGCTTGATTTGTTCGCTCAAACGTCGCATAATACTAGCCGTTGATAGTTTTTCCCTTTTCAATATAGTCAATGAAAATTATCCCACAGGCATCCCAAAAAACCGACGTCATGACCTTGCCTACAGATGGAACAGTCTTTGCCTTCTTTGAAGCCGGTTCTGCTTTTTCAATCCATTGTTTTGGTGTTATTTTTTTTTTCGGGTGTTAAGTGATAGATCGACGTTTCATTAATTGAAACGGCGCAAAAATTAGTCTTTATTTTTGTAAAACTTTGCAAATTGTGTACTTTCTAATACAGTGCTACTTTTTAAGAAACTACTGCCATATCTAGACAATTATAAGGCCATTTTGATATAGTTAAGTTAAAAATATTCATTTATTTCAAGTAATCATGTATTTAGAAATAGCACAGGAAAAAACTACAACAAAAATACAATTACATATTATTTGACACTATATTTTTGTTACATAACCTACAATCAAACGATTCTATATTGGTATTTGTTGTTCATCAGATAGAACATCGAGTGATCTTTCCAAAATTCAGTTTCACCCACTTTCTTGTATTTCTTGATTTTTTAAAACTTCTGTTACAATTAATTGTACGCATTTCGGCGTTTTGCAGCAATTATAATATAACCTATTACTTATTATATCTTTTATAAACTTATCTTCTTTTTCTTCTATTTATTCCTGTCCACTGCTTCATATTTCGCAGCCAGGACAATTTCTTCCTTCCTATTCCGATCCTCAATCTTACTTTTGGCATTATTTCCCTAAAGTACACCATTTTTTTTATATAAATATACATATTTTTTGCAATGAACATATATAGAACTGTTCTATTATGACAATGCGCAAACTTGTCATTTACGAATAGTAACTTCGATATAATAAAATTAGTTAACGTAATATTTTTAATATTTGTTGTAAATATCATAAATTTGTATAACGGTTACTAGGAGAATAATAAAAAAATGAATTGGACTCTTCAGCTGATTCAATAATTTGGTTTTTCCTATTTTTAAAGTGGATATTTACACTTATACCTGTCTGTTTATACCTATTTTGGAATTCCCCATTATCAAACTTCTGTCTTTGATAACAGTCCCTTTAAAAATAAATAATGTGCCACTTAGAACACATAAACATGTATATCAATGCTGACTTCTAAATATATTCAGTCTGATAATTTGTATTTCAAAACTTTATAGTAAATGGGCCCTTACTGTAAAAATAATTTGTTTTCTAGGTAAGTGATACTTTTTGCGTTCATAAAATCGAAATTCACCTTACCGTGTATAATATTCAATAAAGATTTGGTTAAAAACGAAACGTTTTAATGAATATTCTTTTACTAATTTATATCAAGCTCTGCACCTTAAAATTTATACATTACAAATTGGAAGATTAACCATAACATCAAAAAAATGCGTTTATGAATCGAATCAGGGTAAAACAACATATCTTGCCCTCGCCAAGTCCAGCAAAAAAGCGGCCGTACCATCATTTTCTCGAAGTATTTCAGGCCGTTTTCGAATCTATAAGTTTGTTGTGGATTAGACTAGAGGCCTGTATTTTTAGTAACCAAGCAATCATTGTATAAACTCGGTATATTTCAAATTTGAATACAATTAGAGTTTAATGTATAAATCACGGAAAAATTAAAATATTTTGCAATTTCAGTCCAGTAGATGTATTAAGCCGGTTAGTAGTAGTAAGTATAGGGAAATAAATGAGTGCGAGATAGATAGTTATAGTGACGCAGTGTGACGTAGGGTCTCGTGACGTTACAGGAGGCCAATTACATCTACTCAGTTCAGTTTTCTAGATACAATAACTGCATAAATAACTTCGTAATCCCAAATGATATGATATAAAAAAAATAAATAAATTATTAAATATTAATGGTTTTATTGGTACAGTGCAAGAAGTCAAGGTTGATCAGGTAACTACAGAAATAATTAGGAAAAGAAACATTACATTACAAACATTATTCACATCCGGTCAAGCTTACGTGGCACTTTCGAGAGTTACAAGTCTCCGAGAAAAACCCATAGTGGACTACGAGAAAAACTGTAGTTGAAGCTCAAGAATTAGTACCGGAAAAGAAGCATTGTTGGATATAAGAAGTAGATGGTACTGAAAGGAAAAAAGGCGGTCATCTACAAAAGAAAATGAGATGCCATCAAAAACGAAACGAAACGTAAAAAAACAAGTCTTGTAACTCAGTTTTTCTGAGGTAAAAAGATTTAAAGATTCAGTAGGAATTATTTGGAAATTAAATTTATTTCATATCTAAATAAATTAGTAGCTGGCTCATATACTATCAAATACGAATTCCAAGTATGTCGGCCATTGTTGTATATTTTTTTGCTAAGAAGCAAAATCTAAGCATAGACATTGGGGAACATGTGACAGTTGTAGGTAGATTGTGTTGTAATAATAACAAAGATTTAAACTCATAGATATTTTGACTAAATAATTTGAAATTTTTAATATGGCGTGATAAAAATTTGATTTAATATAAAAAATATATTTTGGTACACGTGCTTTCGACATTTTGACATGTGATGGACGATACTATTAGACGAAGACAGACATAATTTAGGTAATTTTTTAATTTCTATTTAATTCTTGTTTCAGAAACTAAAAAATGGATCTCGAAGATAACAAATTAGTATTCAAAGATCTGCCTATCGGTCCATTAACTCACTATAGGAAACAAGCGAAATTCGATTGGTGGAAACTGAAATTATTTTTTGAGGAAGCGGAAATGTTGAAAATGCAAGTGAGTCAGATATATTTTTACATTGTGGTTTAATTATTTGGTGTTCTTGTTAAGATTAACCAAATTTCAGTAATTTTGACAAAATTTTTATAAACATGGAAAAAAAACTGTTTTATTCATGGGAATTTACAATTTTACTATATACAAGTTAAATGACAGATGACACTTAAACTCCGCGGAAGTATAGTCACCATAGCAATGAAATGAATTTTTAAAATTCCTAAAAGCGGTTGTAGTATAAAAAATATTCCCATGGTAGTTGAAGAAAAACTTATATTTGATATAAAAATTTTCAGTTATTGGTATGGAAAACTTTGGAAAAAGATCCATTATTCAAGAGGTTGGAAGTAGAAGCCAATACAGACGAAAAACAAAGACGAACAGCTTTACGGTTAAAAAAATATTTGTCATATGATTTCATATGGGGTGATTTAAATAAAATGGCTTATAAACAAAGGGTAATTTATTTTTATGTATGAAAGTATTGCTAATAAAGAAAAAAAAATATTTTTCAGACCAAATTACAATTAGCCTGCAATCAAGCTATAGCTATAACTTTTCCAGATGTTTCTATAAAATTAGCTTTAGGTCAAGGACTTTTTAGTAACACTATAGTAACTTTAGGAACAGAAAGACACAGTCAGTACGCTTATCAGGGAAATAAGGTAAGTATTTACCACATATATTTCACTTATAAATAAAATTTTAGTTTATATTGTTCATTGTACGTACAGTAAGGCACAACTGACTTATGTCATTTGTCATGAAGTCTTCCACGTGACATATGACAGTAACTGGAAAAAATGTCTACGTGGCGAAGATGTAAAACATCTGTTATTTTATATAATTGAAATTATTATTGAATGACGCTATTTGGAAATATTAAAAATATTGAAAAATACATTAATAAAAAGAAATAACAAGAAATTACATAACTTAAGTTGTTTTTATGTGTTTAAATTCCGGACATTCTTATAACATATTAGATGTGAAATTCTAATGGCTTAAACTAGTATTTAAAAAAAACAATAAACCCATAGTAGAAATTTAGCTTTCTGTTTCGGGAAATTTGATTAAAAATAGGGATGTTGGTACTAGAAACGTATAGGGTATGCCGAGACTTTGACGTTTATGATACCAAGATGGTCACTGGGAGGCAAACATAACTTTCGGACAGCATTTTTTTCCCGTTTCTTAATAGTTTTTCTTCATTCAAATCGTTTTTTTTTGTCGATCATGTGTAGTTTTTACAAAAAAGTATTTAAACATCAAAATTATGTCGCGACACGGCGGAATCATATACAAACAACGAAGCAAATAATAGAGCTTCACATTATTCTCTAGTTCAGTCCGTATAGGGTATTCCAAGTGACGTTTATAACACCAAAAAATGGCCGCCGGGACGCAAACATAACCTTGGAGTGAAACAGTCAGAACTTGCTGCCATTTTTTGATTTCTGATTCGTTTCCTATAAGAATACGTGCTCGGAAATGGAATGTGTATCGGGATAAGTTACTCCTAGTAACAATAAATGGTAGTTTGTGTTACAGCACAGCAGGTAGTCCACGAAGTCGTCATTATTAAACTCTCAATCCTCCGCAGCAAGTTGTAGAAACATACAAAACCGTAAATTTTAAGAGGCGAAATCGAGTTGTCAATGTTTGGAAATCTTATATCAATAACTTCCAATATGTCGAGATCATTTTCTAATAATATTTCATCAAATATGTCAATTGTGAAACTAAGTCAACTTTTTATGAAAACACAGGGATAAGATTAAAATTTTTTTTTAGGTTAGGATAAATATAACCTTGGTTTAGCATATAAACCACGTTTAACTATACGGTTAGGTTAGGTCCAAGTGTCCATAAGTGAAAGAAGCCACTCATTTTGTAGTTCTATTAACGATGAGTTATTATATTTGTTATTTTCATAAAAACTAAAAGCATAACTGTGATATTGTATTTTTTGAGGTTATTATTGTATTGATGACACCATAATGTGTGGTGTGGTTAAGCGTCAATAAATTTCAACAGTCTAACATGTGGGCTTATTTATCATAAAATAAATATTAAATACTTTTTGTACCATTGTTTTATATTATTTATTATATAACAGTTTATGTGTATTTTTTTTATTGGAATCATTATATCAGCTTAACCACATTGTGATAAGACTTTATCAGGTCCGGAAATAAATTACAGTGTATTTTGTATTGATGTAGGCTTCGATAAAAAAAAATAGAAAAATTACATGTTCCATTTTGGTATTATATTTATCGGGGGGGATATTATTAAATATTTTGTTTAAATATATAATAATTATAGGAAGTACCCTGTATATTCGTGAATGATTCAACGAATTCTGAGGTTCTATGTTTTACTTTCACCATAGACAATTTTTCATTAATTGTCGCTAATTTTCAAAAAATCTTAACCTTTGAATTTTATAATCGAAAGATAAAACGAATCGTTTTACAATAACAAATATAAATTATTCACATCGAAATATTTCTCTTTGGTAGATTTTTTTTATTTGCTTGCTCGTTATGGGACTCAACTAACCAGGAATTTCGCAATCTATCTTTATAAAGAAAATGGCGGCCGTGGGGCAAACATTCGATTTTCTCGTATGTACCCGTGTTAGTTTTCCTTGGATTTTTCCGGACTCCATAAATACATTTTAGAGAAACTAATACAACTCAAACTGTATGTTTTTACAATTTTTTTAAGCAAGTAAGCTTTCAAGCTATTTGCAAAATTTACAACATTTTGAGCTTAAATTTCGTGAGTTTTTTGGACACTTATGCCTTCAAGTTTATCAAACATGAGTGAGTACTTTTTGAGGTTACAAAGTGATAACCCAGTGGTTATAAAAGGTAAAAGTTTAAACTTGAAGCTTTAGGTACAGTTGGGCCTTTTTTTATTAGATGAAAAGATCCTTAGTCAGAATCCTGCTTATTTTCCACAAGTTTCCTATACATTTGTTTTGCAGTCTATATTTTCCGAGAAAATTTCATACTTTTTCAAGTAGCAACTATTTAAAAAGCCATTTCGAAATAAAACTGAAAATAATAAGATCTAAAATCCAACAAATAACTTCACAAACTACACAGAAATTTACGTTAAAAGTATTTGTTCACCCCGGCCATTTTGAAGTGGGCATCAGCTGATTTTGACAATTCGTTTTATTCCTCACGTTTTTGCATTGATAAATATTAAAGATAGAGAGAGAGAGCGAGGTACGAAAGTTTGTTTAAGTCGACACGAACTGCTGATAGAGAGGGAAAGAACACCGGTATACTACTCGATGTTTCTTTATTCCTATTTGATGGGTAATATTAACTCTGTACAATAAAAACCAATCAAAACAAAGCAAAAAGAGATAGATAGTGGTGAACCGATGTACTTTGTCTATCTACCAATAGTACAATGTCATTTACTCTTTCTCTCTCTTTAATATTTGTTTTTGACGTCAATTTTAGAAGAGACGACGTATTGTATAGTTTAAAAATGTCACGTGATCAACTTATTTTGTTTAGTCACGCAATCAGAAGAGCGAATGTGGTTTTAGGTTAGGTATGTGTTGGGTATCGTTATTATTAGTGTTTACTACCCAATACAATTTGAATAAGCATTTGTATTAAATAAATATCTAGGGGTATTATTTGAGGCAGTTACAATATTTTACGAGGTTTGGCTATTAAATAACGAGACTGTGCGCCTAGGGGGCGCATTAGATAGGCGGGGTAAAAAACGAGTGAAAATCTGACTCCTGACCAAAAGTATTTAGTTAGTAAGCGTATTCCAGTGCTCAAACACCCGCCATACTTACCAGATTTGGCACCGTGCGACTTTTTTGTTTCCGAAGATAAAATCTGCTTTGAAAGGGGCTCGATTTGATTCGATGGAAGAGGTAAAGCAAAAAACGGCAGAGCTCCTAAAGGCTCTCACCACAGAAGACTTCCAGCACTGCTTTGATCAGTGGAAAAAATTTATGGAAAGGTGTGTGGCTAGGGGAGGGGAGCATTCGAATGGTAGAAAAATTTTTATAATAAAACCCGTTTTTAAAATTAAGTTCCATATTTTGAAATTGAAAATTAAATTCGAAAAATTAAATAAGTTTCTTTTTTTTGCACTCTTTTACATATTTTTCTGTTAAAAGGAATAGTTGAATCCGTGTAACGATTTGATTAAATACAAGAAAAAACAATTTGTATTTATGTTAAAAACAATTCTACGAGGATTAACCCAAAAGTACCTGATCCAACAAAAAAAAACGTGATTCTACTTTCAATCGAGGTCAATAGACATCAGAAGGCATTAATCAATATGAAGTGGCAATTGTCCTCAATCGGCTCAATGTGGAAAAAATATATTTTTCAACGTAATCTCCTTCGAGTTCCATACAATTTTCCCAGCAATATTCAAAAGCCGTTAACTGCTGACATAACCTCTTCATTGTTGGAAAATCTTCGACCACCGAGCCATTTTTTCAAATGTGGGAACAGAAAATAATCCGAGAGGGCTAAAACTGGTCAATAGGGTGCATAATTCTATTGCGGATGTTATTGTTCGCCGTTCATAGTTTTTCCTTTTTCAAGGTAGTCAATGAAAATTATTCCAGGCGCATCCCAAAAAAAACGACGACATGACTTTGACTGCAGATGGAACGGTTTTTGTCTTCTTTGGATCCGTTTCTCCTTTTTCAATCCATGGTTTTGATTGTTCTTTTGTTTTGGTCGTCAAGTGATGGACCCACGTTTTATCCATGGTTATGAAACATCTTCAAGAAGCTGCTTTTGTTCCATTGTGAGCACCTATCTTATACACAGCTTTCTCAAGTCCAAATTTTCAGTTAATATGCGATGTATCGCAATTTTTGAAACGCCTACTATGTCTGCTAGCTCGCGCACTTTCAGTCGACGGTCATCCAGTACCGCTTTGTGGATTTTATTCAACATTTCTTGAATTATTTCCTCGTTTGGTCGCGATGCTGGTATTTGCAGGTCGCACGATCTCGTTTAAACTACGCTACCCAATATTTTACTCACCCATAGAAGAATCTAGTTCATCTGAGGCTGAGGCTGAGGCTTTTCAAATAAAAGTATTTACAAATTCATTGAAAACGTTCACTATTGATTGCTGCCAAACAAATTCTAAACAACGTGGTGTCTTCAAACTTTGAAACATATACTGTAGAGATTGTGTACTTTCTAGGTCGGGCCAGGTACTTAATAGTTTTGTCAAAATAAATTGAATAAATACTGAGGTGTTTCATTTATACTCCAAATTTTTAGATGTTGTCTTGTTTGGCTCTAACTGAAATTTCCCATGGAAGTAATACCAAACAGATGAGAACCACAGCTACTTACGATGCAAATACACAAGAGTTCGTTATCAATACACCAGATTTTGAAGCTGCGAAATGCTGGGTAGGAAACTTAGGTAAAATATCAATTGCGATACGAAATGTTTAGTTTCCACTTGAGAAATGATTTTATTAATCCGCATTTTTGTAAATTTCATCTATTAGTGGTAAATTTCTTAGGTAAACAATGCACGCACGCACTACTTTTTGCCCAACTATATACCAAAGGAGAATGCCATGGTTTACACGCTTTTGTCGTTCCAGTACGAGATCCAAGTACAATGCTACCATTTCCTGGTATAACCATAGGCGATATGGGAGAAAAAATTGGTTTAAACGGTATAGACAACGGGTAAAATATTCATCAAACGAATAACACCCTGTATCTCAAAAATAATTTTTATTTATTTTCAGGTTTGTCTTGTTCAAAAACTACAGGATACCAAGAGAAAACTTATTGAATCGAACCGCCGATGTTACGACTGAAGGTGACTACGAAAGTTCGTTTAAAGATCCGGGTAGGATCCTGGGGGCCGCTTTAGAAAATCTATCGATGGGTAGAGTGGGTATCATGCAGGAAAGTTCGAATAATCTCATTTGTGCAGTGACCATCGCTGTGAGATACGCAGCAGTCAGGAAACAATTCGCACCGAACGGCGAAGGAAACAATAACATGAATGAATTACCAATAATTGAGTATCCCTTACATGTAAGTACATTTAGGTGGTTCGTGTGGGATCACTCGGTATAAAAAGCGTTGTTTTCATTTGACCGTTTTGTTCATTTTGTTTATTTGAAAAGTATCATGAATTGACCGTTTGACCGCAGTTAAAGTTGGTAAAAATCATCCAAAGGAAAGTGTAATTTTTTTTTCTAATTTATTTAAACAGTTCTTGAGGTTTTTAACATTGTGTTCACTAACACTAATTACTCTAAAATATATCCTAAACACCAATCTAGTCACCATTCACTAAATTATCCACGAATACTTACTTATTCACCAAGTTATTACTAAACACTTCACTATTCACTAATTTATTATTAAACAATTCACTGTTTACTTGTCTATCCCAATGCGTTCGGGATTCGACCGTTTTATTCATTTTTTTCATTTGAAAAGTATCATGAATTGACCGTTTGAGCGTAGTTCTAGTTAAACTTGGTCAAAATCATCGAAAGAAAAGTGTAATTTTTTTTTTCTAATTTATTTAAACAGTTCTTGAGGTTTTTAACATTGTGTTCACTAACACTAATTACTCTAAAATATATCCTAAACACCAATCTAGTCACCATTCACTAAATTATCCACGAATACTTACTTATTCACCAAGTTATTACTAAACACTTCACTATTCACTAATTTATTATTAAACAATTCACTGTTTACTTGTCTATCCCGATGCGTTCGGGATTCGACCGTTTTATTCATTTTTTTCATTTGAAAAGTATCATGAATTGACCGTTTGAGCGTAGTTCTAGTTAAACTTGGCCAAAATCATCGAAAGAAAAGTGTAATTTTTTTTTTCTAATTTATTTAAACAGTTCTTGGGGTTTTTAACATTGTGTTCACTAACACTAATTACTCTAAAATATATCCTAAACACCAATCTAGTCACCATTCACTAAATTATCCACGAATACTTACTTATTCACCAAGTTATTACTAAACACTTCACTATTCACTAATTTATTATTAAACAATTCACTGTTTACTTGTCTATCCCGATGCGTTCGGGATTCGACCGTTTTATTCATTTTTTTCATTTGAAAAGTATCATGAATTGACCGTTTGAGCGTAGTTCTAGTTAAACTTGGCCAAAATCATCGAAAGAAAAGTGTAATTTTTTTTTCTAATTTATTTAAACAGTTCTTGGGGTTTTTAACATTGTGTTCACTAACACTAATTACTCTAAAATATATCCTAAACACCAATCTAGTCACCATTCACTAAATTATCCACGAATACTTACTTATTCACCAAGTTATTACTAAACACTTCACTATTCACTAATTTATTATTAAACAATTCACTGTTTACTTGTCTATCCCGATGCGTTCGGGATTCGACCGTTTTATTCATTTTTTTCATTTGAAAAGTATCATGAATTGACCGTTTGAGCGTAGTTCTAGTTAAACTTGGCCAAAATCATCGAAAGAAAAGTGTAATTTTTTTTTTCTAATTTATTTAAACAGTTCTTGGGGTTTTTAACATTGTGTTCACTAACACTAATTACTCTAAAATATATCCTAAACACCAATCTAGTCACCATTCACTAAATTATCCACGAATACTTACTTATTCACCAAGTTATTACTAAACACTTCACTATTCACTAATTTATTATTAAACAATTCACTGTTTACTTGTCTATCCCGATGCGTTCGGGATTCGACCGTTTTATTCATTTTTTTCATTTGAAAAGTATCATGAATTGACCGTTTGAGCGTAGTTCTAGTTAAACTTGGCCAAAATCATCGAAAGAAAAGTGTAATTTTTTTTTTCTAATTTATTTAAACAGTTCTTGGGGTTTTTAACATTGTGTTCACTAACACTAATTACTCTAAAATATATCCTAAACACCAATCTAGTCACCATTCACTAAATTATCCACGAATACTTACTTATTCACCAAGTTATTACTAAACACTTCACTATTCACTAATTTATTATTAAACAATTCACTGTTTACTTGTCTATCCCGATGCGTTCGGGATTCGACCGTTTTATTCATTTTTTTCATTTGAAAAGTATCATGAATTGACCGTTTGAGCGTAGTTCTAGTTAAACTTGGCCAAAATCATCGAAAGAAAAGTGTAATTTTTTTTTCTAATTTATTTAAACAGTTCTTGGGGTTTTTAACATTGTGTTCACTAACACTAATTACTCTAAAATATATCCTAAACACCAATCTAGTCACCATTCACTAAATTATCCACGAATACTTACTTATTCACCAAGTTATTACTAAACACTTCACTATTCACTAATTTATTATTAAACAATTCACTGTTTACTTGTCTATCCCGATGCGTTCGGGATTCGACCGTTTTATTCATTTTTTTCATTTGAAAAGTATCATGAATTGACCGTTTGAGCGTAGTTCTAGTTAAACTTGGCCAAAATCATCGAAAGAAAAGTGTAATTTTTTTTTTCTAATTTATTTAAACAGTTCTTGGGGTTTTTAACATTGTGTTCACTAACACTAATTACTCTAAAATATATCCTAAACACCAATCTAGTCACCATTCACTAAATTATCCACGAATACTTACTTATTCACCAAGTTATTACTAAACACTTCACTATTCACTAATTTATTATTAAACAATTCACTGTTTACTTGTCTATCCCGATGCGTTCGGGATTCGACCGTTTTATTCATTTTTTTCATTTGAAAAGTATCATGAATTGACCGTTTGAGCGTAGTTCTAGTTAAACTTGGCCAAAATCATCGAAAGAAAAGTGTAATTTTTTTTTCTAATTTATTTAAACAGTTCTTGGGGTTTTTAACATTGTGTTCACTAACACTAATTACTCTAAAATATATCCTAAACACCAATCTAGTCACCATTCACTAAATTATCCACGAATACTTACTTATTCACCAAGTTATTACTAAACACTTCACTATTCACTAATTTATTATTAAACAATTCACTGTTTACTTGTCTATCCCGATGCGTTCGGGATTCGACCGTTTTATTCATTTTTTTCATTTGAAAAGTATCATGAATTGACCGTTTGAGCGTAGTTCTAGTTAAACTTGGCCAAAATCATCGAAAGAAAAGTGTAATTTTTTTTTCTAATTTATTTAAACAGTTCTTGGGGTTTTTAACATTGTGTTCACTAACACTAATTACTCTAAAATATATCCTAAACACCAATCTAGTCACCATTCACTAAATTATCCACGAATACTTACTTATTCACCAAGTTATTACTAAACACTTCACTATTCACTAATTTATTATTAAACAATTCACTGTTTACTTGTCTATCCCGATGCGTTCGGGATTCGACCGTTTTATTCATTTTTTTCATTTGAAAAGTATCATGAATTGACCGTTTGAGCGTAGTTCTAGTTAAACTTGGCCAAAATCATCGAAAGAAAAGTGTAATTTTTTTTTCTAATTTATTTAAACAGTTCTTGGGGTTTTTAACATTGTGTTCACTAACACTAATTACTCTAAAATATATCCTAAACACCAATCTAGTCACCATTCACTAAATTATCCACGAATACTTACTTATTCACCAAGTTATTACTAAACACTTCACTATTCACTAATTTATTATTAAACAATTCACTGTTTACTTGTCTATCCCGATGCGTTCGGGATTCGACCGTTTTATTCATTTTTTTCATTTGAAAAGTATCATGAATTGACCGTTTGAGCGTAGTTCTAGTTAAACTTGGCCAAAATCATCGAAAGAAAAGTGTAATTTTTTTTTCTAATTTATTTAAACAGTTCTTGGGGTTTTTAACATTGTGTTCACTAACACTAATTACTCTAAAATATATCCTAAACACCAATCTAGTCACCATTCACTAAATTATCCACGAATACTTACTTATTCACCAAGTTATTACTAAACACTTCACTATTCACTAATTTATTATTAAACAATTCACTGTTTACTTGTCTATCCCGATGCGTTCGGGATTCGACCGTTTTATTCATTTTTTTCATTTGAAAAGTATCATGAATTGACCGTTTGAGCGTAGTTCTAGTTAAACTTGGCCAAAATCATCGAAAGAAAAGTGTAATTTTTTTTTTCTAATTTATTTAAACAGTTCTTGGGGTTTTTAACATTGTGTTCACTAACACTAATTACTCTAAAATATATCCTAAACACCAATCTAGTCACCATTCACTAAATTATCCACGAATACTTACTTATTCACCAAGTTATTACTAAACACTTCACTATTCACTAATTTATTATTAAACAATTCACTGTTTACTTGTCTATCCCGATGCGTTCGGGATTCGACCGTTTTATTCATTTTTTTCATTTGAAAAGTATCATGAATTGACCGTTTGAGCGTAGTTCTAGTTAAACTTGGCCAAAATCATCGAAAGAAAAGTGTAATTTTTTTTTCTAATTTATTTAAACAGTTCTTGGGGTTTTTAACATTGTGTTCACTAACACTAATTACTCTAAAATATATCCTAAACACCAATCTAGTCACCATTCACTAAATTATCCACGAATACTTACTTATTCACCAAGTTATTACTAAACACTTCACTATTCACTAATTTATTATTAAACAATTCACTGTTTACTTGTCTATCCCGATGCGTTCGGGATTCGACCGTTTTATTCATTTTTTTCATTTGAAAAGTATCATGAATTGACCGTTTGAGCGTAGTTCTAGTTAAACTTGGCCAAAATCATCGAAAGAAAAGTGTAATTTTTTTTTCTAATTTATTTAAACAGTTCTTGGGGTTTTTAACATTGTGTTCACTAACACTCATTACTCTAAACTATGCCCTTGTCACTAATCACTAAATTATCCACGAAGACTTACCTATTCACTAACTTAATCCTAAACACTTCACTATTCACTAATTTATTTGTCTATCCCGATTTGTTCGGGATGATATCAGATTATTTACTGACTTTTTCGCTGATAAACAAGTGACCATTTATACAATACGGATTTCTCGATAATTCGGTTCTAGAAAGTGAACAAACAAAAAGACCTTCCTAGAAATTGATTCTATAAAATTGGTCATAACATGGTATTTAAAAAATATAAACTACCGCCGCTTTCGCCATACTTTAGATTCTAATAATATAATAGAACAGGACCGGTTTCACGATTTACGTCACTAGACTAGTTCGTAACATAAATTTAACAAAATTCTTTTCGTTAAGTTAGTTAAGGCACAAATTATTTTTAAAAAATAAATTTTAATATGTAAATATGGTACTCGATGAAGGTAAACATAACTGAACAACGTGAAAATACAAAATGGAGATATTGAGGTCAGTCTCAAGTGTTACAACACTCATATATTGGTTGGTTTTTCTGAAAATCAAATTTAGATGGACAAAAAATGTGCCTAGAGACGGAGCCTTAGCCATAATCAGGTAATGAGAACAATGCTCGCGGGAAACCTAGAGACATTCCTACAGGTGTGGGGACCACTACAAATCCTTCTCTTACAATCCACCCCGCGGGTTTTGAGGAAACGGAATCCACTACCCGCACATCTTTCGATGTCGAAACTTTGTGTGGTGCTTTCGATGAGATCTAGCTCAAATGAAGCAACATCAGTGATTCGGAGAAACCAAAGTAGAAGGAAGGTCGAGACTACCGAGTCGATTAAGAACGGTTTCGGATCCTAAGGTCACCTCGACGTCCAATCCACCGTCTTTAGCCGTTATTTTGGTGCCTTGTAATAACGATAGGAGCAATCGGGAGTTTCTTCGATGTTCTTCAGTTGGTAATTCACCAGATAGTGTTCAGCGACCCTACCAATAAGTCATCTTAACTCATCTATACTTAATGGAAGGGACTAATTGGTGAAACAAAAGGGAAATTTCTCTTTATCATACCTGGCGTGTTACTCCATACTTCTAATTTTGTTTTCTTATTTTTTTAAGACTATGACTTTATAGGGTTTTGGGAAACTGTTATGGGAATATCAAAAATGGTCATTTATTTAAATGGAACCGAAGATAATATCATTTGTAATATCTAAAAAGGTTTTTTTTTCTTAATAGCAATGGAGGCTATTTCCACATATGTCTGCAGCGGCTGTACTTCGGGTATTCGTAAACGGATTTACAGAAACTTATTTATCTGCCGTAGAAAAATCTACGACATCCGATGAACTACAAAATTTAGTAAGTTCATATCAGTATTATATATAACTTTCTAGAAAATTTGATGATATTCTTACTGAACACACTATTTACACCACCACTACACCAACACTCACGATTACACTGTCTGACGCGCGTTTTGACAACCAACTTATCGTCTTCGGAGATTGTCTCTGAAGACGATAACTTAGATATCGAAACGTGCGCTAGATAGTGTAATTGTGAGTGTTAGTGTAGTGCTAATGTAAACAGTGTGTTCAGTAGTATTATGTTTGTTTTTAGAGTGAAATAGTATCTGAAACACATGCTTTAGTATCCGCCGCCAAACCACTTTTATCTTGGTCGTGTCGAGACGCCGCACAAGAATGCAGAGAAGCTTGCGGCGGTCACGGTTTCTTAAAAGCCGCCCGATTGGGCGACTTACGCAATACAAATGATCCTTGCGTCACATACGAAGGGGATAATAACGTTTTGGTACAACAAACCAGCAACTGGTTACTAAAACAATGGCAGGCCGTACTATCCGGCGACAAGTTATCTACACCGTTAGGTAGCTGCGTATTCTTCAAACACCACGCCATAATTAGAACCAGACAATGTACAATTAGGAACATTAGCGATGTACAAAATAAAGAGTGTAAGTATTAATTTTTAGGAAAAATAATGATAATAAGATACTAGCAAACTAACCAGATAGATTGATAGGTGTAGCGAACCCATCGGACTACAATATGATACAAAAAAGAGCAGAAAAGTTACTTAAATATAAGAACCTACAGATCGAAATAGAAAGGGAAAAATTCCCGGTTAAACACCGTAGGAGCACCGGGGTTAATATCCAACATCATCGAAGAGGTTTCAAGAAAACACTGTAGAACCAACTGGGTTAATATCCAATGTTACTCTTCTAACATCATCGAAGAAGTCCCGGTTAAACACCGTGGGAGCAACTGGGTTAATATCCAATGGTAATCTAGACTACCAAAACATTCATTATCATAGGTGTCTGCACAACCACGTTTAAATTAAGCTAACCAATAACAAATGGTTCTCATCGATGTAGCAGAATCCAGATAACACTTGCCATTGCTGAGCTCGGATACTATTTTTTTTTCATTAAGAAATCACAAAAGTAGCTTCACTTAAATGGCTGTCACTTCTTTTCTGATTAATGAAAATACAAAACACGTAGATATTTGAAAGTTGGTACTTCGTAAACGTTACATGGCAGCGCCATCTATGTGTCAGTCACTCGACTTATTGTGTGATGTTATATATGTAGTTACATACAGAGAGAATTTTTGGTAAGAAACTGTCCATAGTTTGCATACAGTTGATAATATTGTAAATTACACAAACTACTGGCAATTCAGTTTGACCTTAATTCATATATTTTCAAACATATTCATTATCTCTTCCTCCGTCTTAATATTCAACCCAACATCTACTCCATTGCTAATAATACGGTTACACCGATGGAATGTATGACAAACGGCTGACTCAGTCAAGTTTTAGTCACCCAAATAATTTGTTATATTTGTACAAAATAAAGAATGTAAATATAAATTTCAATGTAGCACATTTTTTTTATTACAGTTGTAATGAATTCCTACGAATGGCTCATCCTGTATATGGTTAACGAGATGCATAAAAAACAAGAAGAAGTGATCCGCAACGGTTTAGATAAATTCACGGCGCGTAACGAGTCTCAAGTTTATAGAGCAGCCGTATTATCTAAATCATACGGTGAATACACGGCTCTCAGATATTTCTGGAACAAAACGTCTTCTGCTGATAAGACTCTTCGATTAACTCTACACAATTTGGGTGTTTTGTATGGTCTTTCGTGTTTGGATAAACATTTGGTGTATTTTTATCAAGGAGGATATACAAGAGGACCAGAATTTTCTCAGGTGTTCAAAGATGCTGTATTGGATATTTGTAAACGATTGAAACCGGATGCTTTGAGTGTTATTGATGGTCTTGCACCTCCGGATTATGTCGTACATTCAGTTCTAGGAAATTCCGACGGAAAAGTATGAAATTCTCATTAGTAATTAGTCCAGTAAACAAGTTCGAAAATTGGGATTCGGTATCACCTGTAGAAAAATATTTTGGTGCCAAAATGGTATTTAGTTTTTTGATAATAATTCGAAAAATATTAATTTTTAAGAAATTTTGAAAAAAGTTTGTTAAAGAGGAAGAAGTTTCCGATAAAAAAGTCCAAACATCCGGAACTCTATATTCATTATTTATAATTTAAATTTGACGTTGAAATTGGGGTTTCGCGCAATAATTTTTTTATTATATGAAATTATAATTTGAAAAAATTCTAGTATCTTGTTAACACTTGAAATAATAGAGTTCTGTTGTGTTAAAAATGAAACACCAGTTGTAATAAACTGGGTTCGAGACTACGTTGTCACAACAGTGATTTCGTTGTTGAAAATTAAACCAAAAAAAACTGAATTGGCCTGAATCAAAAGCAAAAAAAAATTAAATTTCGATTTACGTCAAATTATTTTCAAATATAAAAAAGGGACTCTCACCAGTCGCGTGACTCACACTCTTTTTGAGGGAGAACTCTAGAAGATACTAGAATTTTGTAACATGCTATTCGGCTTGTTACGTTTTTCTTTAAACATTTCGAATGTCCCTTTGTTCACGTATTGTGGCACAGTAGTCACATCTGATTTATTTATTCTAACATTCCAATGAAGAAATTAATTTGTTATCGACCTCCCACTTCATTCGAGATATTCAATAAAACCCCAGCTTCGTTGCTAAAACGTCCTCTATCTATCTACACTTTAAATCAAAATAAATTTTAGTAAATTTGTGATTTTATTTCTTTATATTCCCTATATATTCCTTTGCCTTTTTTATTGTTCTCACAAAAATTCCGGTTATCTTTAGCGATTTACTTTCATTTTTAACAAACTTTGTATGATAGTTTTCATATAAATTCGTATTTTCTATTTATTTGGGGGAACTGAACGAATAGGATAAAACAGATTCCTGTTAGGTTATATTAAAAAATTAAGCTTCTTTTTATTTAAATCTGTTCTACCTACTCGTTCCTTCTTCAGTAATTTCCATCAGTTTCCTTTCTTTGTATTTTTTTCCGTGGTTCTACATGTTGTGAGTTCAACTACATCCAAAGGACTCAACCAGAGCACCACAAACAAACAATTCAACTCCCAACAATTGGGAATTCAGTTGAGGGCTGCAACCATCCGGATTTCCATAGATAAGTTCCATATAAATTTATTTTTTGTTATAACTTTTGTTATTGTTCTTAGCCATAAATATGATAAAATAGATAATCGTCTCCGGAAATAGTTTTAATTTGTTTATCTTTCTTTTATTAATTTAATTTTTAAGCTTTTCCACTTTTTATATTCATCCATTCATAACAGCGTCCAATTTAATATTAATTATTCACCATTTAAGTACCAGTTATTAAAATACTTTAACTGAAGCCGAATACCACTTCCTGAGGAAGAGTTTCCTCCCGGGAAATTGAGGTTATAATTTATTTAAATTTTTAAAATGACATTTTATATAAGAAAAAAAAATTTCATCTGACAAAATGTCTTTAACGCCGACGCGGACCCCTATTTTCAACGTCAAATTATAAATAATGAAAATGAAGTTCCGGGAGTTGAGACTTTTTTTGTCGGAAACTTTCTTCCTTTTCGCGATTTTTTTCAAAATTGCTTAAATCTCAATATTTTTCGACGAAAAACTAAATGCAATTTAGTGGTGATTCTGAATCCAACATTTTTATTGCCTTTATTTCTATTTTTCACCTTTTTGAACTTGTTGACTGGACTAAATGATTTAAATTATTTCTTTATTTCAGTTGTATGAAAATCTACAGAAATTGTTAATGGGAAATCCTCGAAGTATGTTAAGACCAACGTGGTGGCACGAAATTTCTTACGACCCTTCGAATCGCACACATTTGACCAGTAAACTTTAATAAAATCCATTAGAAAAGCACCAAATTTACAAAAGCATTTATTTCATCAAAAATATATATTTTTGTATAATGTACATGAGAATATATAAAAAATGTATTTTTAAGGTTATTTTGGTCTCAACGCTGTTATTTAATTTGTGATTTATGTTGAAAATAAATAATAAAATCAGCTCAGATAATTAGTAATTAATTGGAAATAAACAATGAGATGGTAGGGGGTAAGTTGATCATACTAGTTATGAGGCCATCTTATCATTACAGCTGCAGTAATAGAAATAAAGTCTTCATATCATCTTCATACTTTTTTAATATTATATATTCTTTAAAACTCATTGTATATTCAGTCTTGCCTTAGCTTTTGTTCAGAATTTGTTCTTAATATATTTTTATAAAAACCGATATTTATTTTCATAACTGACGCAGTCAGTAGGATACGCGTGGGTGTTTCAAAAAGAAAAAGTGTTTCTTTTATTAGCTTTTGTTCGGATAACACACTTTGTCGTTTCTACGGATCTCTCTAAATGACATGAAAAACTATTCCAGATGGGATAGATTAGATGATTTTTGTATGGAAATTATCGAAAACAGACAGCAGAGAAAGGATTTTCTGTCGATAAGGAGATTTTGGTTGAAAATTCAGAAGAAGAATCACTTATAGACCAAGGATTAATGTACGATTGTCTATGAGGAATGCCTACACAAGATACGGCACTGTACAAAAATAAAAAAAATCACAAGATTTGCCAGAAACTAGGAAAAACTGGAAAGAAAACAAAGATCCTTGAAGACTTTCAAAAACAGTTTGCAGCAGTGAAGCAAGAATTGGTTAAATTAAAAAAATAACTTGGTTGTGTTAATATACTTGTATTTTCTAAAATAAATTTTCATCATAATAAAAGTGTAATAAATTCATGAAATTTCAACCGGAAAAATGTGGAAACAACCTGGTAAAACCGGTAGAAAACTAGACAAAGGGATACGGATACTTAGTCCCTACAATTTACTAAGGTAACTTCATTATCTACTTCAGTAAACAATCTCAAATTATTTATTAGGTTACCAAACTCATTTAAAAAATGAACATGGTTTCAAAAACTTGTAATAGAAAATAAATTTAACTTATTCTGACAAACATCAAAATCTAATATTAGCTCATTTTATATACATCCTTCACCTTTTGTGAAATGTTTGCATCTGGTGTTATACAGAGTATTTTTTGCTCGTATTCTACATAATTAATCATATTTCCAATGAAAATGGTTCTTTTTTTCCATCCACAAATTTTACATTCCTCATTTTCATCATCCATATTGTCAATAATTCACAGATACCTTTAGACAAATGACAGTCTTTTGCCACATTTGATTACAACAACAGTAAATTTACCTTTTTTGATTTATGTAATACTATATGGACAGTTGGTATGGGAAAAAAAGTCCCTACGTTAAGGTGCCGACAATATTGATTTTCTCTCGTTCGAGACACTTTATCTAAACTGCGCATGCTTGAGAATGTATTCTGTCTTCTTTAATGGGAACAGCTTCCACTTATAGAAACTGTCCATATTATATAGAAATGTTCTTTGAGACACTTTTAACTTTTTTAAAAAGTACTTTTATTTACAATAAACGACTTATAATTTCTACAGAAAATAACTTTACAGACAAATCATTATTTTAACAATGAACAGTAACCAAACAATGAATGAACTCCGATTTTAATGCATTGAACTTATATTTATTTGATACCTGTTTTGGAATCCGCTGACTATGTGAATATTGCACTTTGGAATCCGCTGGTCGTGTGGCAGTGTCGGGGACCTTTCACATTTCTATATATATGCCTTTAATTGGTTTAAGTCGCTCAAATTCTTCTGTTTCTATGTCCTTCATCACCCAATTCAGCACAAAGCACGTCTTCATTGTTTGATTAACATGAGGACGACGAAAATACTATCTTTAATTTATTGTTATGAACAAAGTAATTGAGAAGTTAAAGAGGCATGCATTTTTTGGACATTTAGATATAAAAATAGATCATTAGAATTATATCAATAATTTAGTGTAAAATTTATGTGAGTGGGTAATTTGCTAATAACCATTATTGAACATCGAATCTAATAAACAATATAAAAACTATGGAGATTAAATATGAAATATTATGGAAAAAATAATACACGAAATTAAAGTAATACAAATCAAATGATTTTGTTAGTTATGTTTTTAATTTGATATTACCACCAAAATCCAAAACTGTATTAAAAATCTTTCAAGTTAG
The DNA here is from genome assembly GCF_026250575.1 of Diorhabda carinulata. Classification (NCBI taxonomy): domain Eukaryota; kingdom Metazoa; phylum Arthropoda; class Insecta; order Coleoptera; family Chrysomelidae; genus Diorhabda; species Diorhabda carinulata. The sequence goes on from NC_079469.1 coordinate 4,255,474, forward strand.
GTTAGGATCCGTAATCAACTGAAAGGTGATTTTTTTGACCCATGATCATAGTTTCCAGAAACCTTTTACTTACCACAAATTTTTGTCATTATATGCTTCATAATATATTTATATATTAATTTTAGGTCTCTTTAAATTGAAATATCATTTAAAAGCATATAATATTGACGTTTTCTCCTACTTCCGTCTTTATCAAAATATAGTTTTCCTAATATAGGTGCGTTTAGCAAAGTAGTTTATTAGTTGGTGAACGCCCTTATTTAAAAAAATTCCTATACAAAAATGTCATAAGTCGAAAGATTTATAACCTAAAATAGTTTTTATGCAAAAAGTTATTTAAAAACGGATTATTCAATATAATAATAGCAATACAATAAATGGGGAAACTCCATTTAGTTCAAACATTAAAAAAAGATGCTGGTCGAGTATGGAATCTCGACTGGCACCCCAAAGGGGACGTTTTAGCTTCTTGTGGGGAAGAAAAAGCAATTAGAATATGGACCAAAGATTTGTCTGGAAAATGGACAAATAAAGTGGTCCTGACAGATGGTCATAAAAGGACGGTACGACAGGTTTCTTGGTCACCTTGTGGCAATTATCTAGCTTCTGCCAGTTTTGATGCAACTACATGTATCTGGGACAAGAAAAGCGGCGAATTCGAATGCAACGCAACTTTAGAAGGACACGAAAATGAAGTAAAAAGTGTCGCGTGGTCAAAATCAGGTAGTTTATTAGCTACATGTAGTAGAGATAAATCTGTCTGGGTATGGGAAGTAGCAGATGAAGACGAATACGATTGTGCCGCAGTTTTAAACGCACATTCCCAAGATGTGAAAAAGGTAAATTATTTATATAAATATATAATCATACTAGTTTTAAAATTGTATCAATTTAGGTAATGTTCCACCCCGACAGGGATTTGCTTGCTTCAGCTTCATATGACAATACTATCAAATTTTTTCGTGACGATCCCATCGATGGTGACTGGGTATGTTGTGGAACATTATCTGGTCATGAATCAACAGTTTGGAGCATTTGTTTTGATAAAACCGGAAGCAGATTAGCCTCTTGTAGTGATGATAACACCGTTAAAATATGGAAAGAATATCTTCCTGGGAATATTGAAGGTGTACAGACTCAAGATGATGATTCTACATGGAAATGTGTTTGTACATTAGCGGGATACCATGAAAGAACAGTGTATGATATTAGTTGGTGTCATTTAACAGGACTGATAGCAACGGCATGCGGTGATGATGCCATTAGGGTTTTTAAAGAGGACGAAGGAAGTGATCCAAATAGTCCTAATTTTAGTTTAGTTTGTACGGTTGAAAATGCACATAATGAAGATGTGAATTGTGTTGTGTGGAATCCTATTATACCATACTTATTAGCTTCTTGTAGTGATGATGGAGAAATTAAAATATGGGAATTTCGGGATTAAACTATAGTTAAAGGTAATTATATAAGTCTTATATAAAAATTGTTGGTTATGAAATAAATTTAATAAAATAAATGTATGTATATTATTGATTTTGAAAATTTTTATATAGGATGGGATCTTGATCAAGAAAATGTCTTAACATTTCAGTATTTTTTAATAAATACTCGAAAATAATTTGATAAAAACAAAATTAGGCTGAAACTTTGAAAAACAATTCATCAAATTGGGCCTAAAATGAGGAATATATATTAATATTTGTGTCTCGTTTATATTTTTGATTTATGTGGCAGTGTCTCTCTCTCACATCAATTATATGCTGATGATGCTCAGATCCTGCAATACTTAATTAAAGCTAAGAAATATCAATGTTTTTATGAAATACATGAATATTTTCTCAAATTTTTCACATCTTAATCCTTTTATATGTAATTTTTTCAATAAATGAGTTCAATTTTTAGTACATTTTGATAAATACTCAAAATATTCTGATAAACAGTGTAATTGGGCTGAAACTTCAAAAAAGTCCATTATTAATTAAATTAAGCTCTAAAACTTTGGTTCTCAAACACCACAGATCTATACACCAAAATAGGGATCTATTGTGCATCCTTGGAGGTTCCTCAAAGTAAAATCTCAATCTGAATAAGATTGAAATTTTGCTGTTACATTCTTAGAAACATGAAGAAAACTTATAAGAAAATTTGAATTTGGACATTTATATTTTATATATTTAATGTACCAATTTCTTTATAATTTGTTTAAAACAACCTTTTATTTGGTAAAATGGCTGAGTTCAGACGATAAATTTATACACGAAAAATCATAATCTAGTATGATATTAAATTGCAAATATGAAATTAAAAGATATTCAAAGTACTGGTGCAAACAAATGAGTTAAATAAATGAATATATTAAAGTTTACTTAGTGAAATTAAAACAGTGAACTTAAAAATTATTTTTTTTATTTTATTTCCATTTACAAACTTAGGTACCAAATATTAAAAATAGTTTATTTCTTTCCGAATGTATTTTGGAAAAACGCAGGGGGGAGTTGTTCCATTATAGTCAGTGGGCTCACTTCAACAGCTACTAGTTCATCTTCTTCCATCCACTCTAAATGCGCCAAATGTTTATACTTTTTAACCAGAGAAATTTCAAAACCTTCCGACGATTTTTCTAAACTGTTTTCCTCTGAATTGGTTCTAGCAATTTTATTTTTTTTATTTGTGCTTAAATTTTTGTTAATAACAATTATATTGCTGTCATCTTGTAAAATAATGTTATTTTTATTTCTTGGATCGAAAGTTATATTTCTAATCGGGTATGGTCTTGATTTCCAATCGCTTTTTTCGAATTCATTGGAAAAATTTGTATATTCTTTTTTCTTCAAGTCATATTCTATCAACTTTGAATCCGAATAGACCACAACTAGATTTGTTGTTTTCGGATGTAGGGCCATTACCATTGGAGGAGACTTGTATCGAGGTAATTTACAATATTTCAACCACTCATTTTTCTTTCCGTTCCACTTCCATGTCAATATATTACTTTTAGTATCACCAACCACTAGGTAATTACTACAAGTACTAATGTTTAAGAATGTAATACATTCAAATGAATTAAAAGTTTCTATGGTCTGTAATAGTGAAGCTTTGTTTTCTAAAAGCTGATACACTAATAAATTTCCAGAGTTTGGACAAGTAATTAGTTGTTTGTTATTAGAAGTAAAAGCGGCGCAGAGGCATGGTATATTTTTATGTTCCAAATTATCAACTTTCAATAGAATCGGATTTTCCTCATTATATATAAACTGGAATAAGTTGACTCCTTGAATGGTACTATATAGTATCCAAGTTCCATCTTTTGAAATAGCCGTACAAATTATTCCTTCTGAATCTTCCTCGTTTTCGTAATTTTTCATTACTCTTTTTAATTCTAACAGTTTCTTAGGTTCATTATTGAGTGATAATAGTCCTCTATAATTAACATCGACATCTTTACTTTTACCAAGATTCCATAACTCGATATGTTTTGGATATCTTAATAACAAACGTTTAGCGGCAGGTGCTAGTTGAACACAAGGGTTCTGCAATATAGGGGGTAGTTTTAACAGTGTTTTAGGTGGGTGGAAACTACAAGCTAAATAACTATCGGCGCCTCCAGAGTAAAGTTTATTTTCTAGTAAAACCAATGCATTAACATCATGTTCGTGTATTTTTCTTTGTATACTTCGGACCCATTTTGGTGCACCACTTTTTATAGTTATTTTTTCGTAATTGATAATATTTGGATCTACTCCAGCACAATATAAAGATGATTGGTTGGATGACAAACATATTGTTAATATATCTGCTTTATGTGATTGATAACTTTCTATCTGTGCGCCAATTTTCCCATCCCAAAAAGTCAGTTTTCCTCTTGAGTCTCCACTTATTATTGTAAAATCATCAGTTATGTTAATACACCATACTATAGTCGGTTTATTAGCTTCTGATCTGCCAGTAGTCATTTTGTGGATTGCATGACCAGTTTCGACATTCCAAACTCTAATTGCATCTATGCTTCCAGATGCAATAAATTCTCCTGTAGAGTCAAATTTAAGAGAAATTATGCGACCTTCTTGTTTATCTAGGAATTTTTTAAAGTAAATTCCATCTTCTTTTACTGTAAAGATATTTAAATATCCTTGTTCTGTACCAATAGCTATTTTTGTGTTGGTTTTATTAACATCCAAACAAAAAGCTGCTTCTCCTGTTACGGCCCAACGATTTTCCAAGCTTAATTTTGATAAATTATATTCAACCAACAGTCCATGAAGTCCAACACTTAGCAGTCTGTTATCACACCAGGCCAAATCTTCTATACTGAAATTTTCTGTGGAAGGTACAATGGATTTTTCTAAAAACCATGTATTTTGTAAATTCCATATTTCTACAGATGCATCTGATCTAGATAAAGCCAATTTTTTTGTATTATAGTGAATTTTCATACATCTAATTGGCTGAGGTTCTGGATTGTAAAATCGCACATTATGTACTTTACAATGTGTCATAATTAACTCTTAATAAATCAACAAAACGTATTTACCACATTAATAAGAGATAATAGCATAACTTTCGATACTACTTCACAACAACTTTCACAGTTATTATTTTCATACAAGTATAGACTCATAACCTCAAATACGCACGTGCTGAATTTTATGACATTTGTATTGTCAACTGTCAACCAGAAGATGAAATATTTAAATTGTTTTTATTATAGTTTACAAAGCCTGTAATTTGATTATATTTCTCATTATTTATAGTTTATTAATAAAAATTAATCAGAATAAATTATTTTAATCCATAATTCTTTATATTGGTAGAAAGAAGCATGTGCGTTATTTGGTATAGATTCCAGCTACATCACTGTGGTTACTATCAGTTTATCTATGTTTAAATGTCTAAAACGAAACGAAGAAAATAACCTTCACAAATTTAATTTTAAAATCTTAAAAATAGCTTTATTTCTACATTTTAAAACTTATTTAGTTTGCTAAGGCATTCAAAACGATAATTGACATACTATTAATTAATACATAAACATTCTAAAATGGACAACTTTTCGTCAAAAAAACAAAAACCTGAAGGTAAGTGTTTTACTTTTCAATTCTATATAATTTTTTTAGTTGTTGGAAGGTATTTTAAACTAACTTATTACAAAATTGATTAACTTTTCGAGACAACTGATCTTAATATTTTTGTAGAATGTTGTTTAGTCGTTTAGTTAATTGCTTAGGTATTATTTATAGGTAACTTTATAAGATTTATTTCATTTAAATCTTATATCTGATTTATAACTATATTTAAATATAAAATTAGCCCCGCACATATTACTTTCAAGCTTTTAAAGATAGGAATATTATTTAGAAACTTTATTTAGTTTCACCCAAATCCTTAAATTGTTTATTATTGCTAGTTTAAACTGACAGTTGACGTTTGTAATTGTGAGGTTATAATATTGTTTATCGCCCATGTGCTTAAACGGTTTCATAAGTATACATTTTATCTAAACAACTACTTAAAATGATTCGACGACAGGCACGTTTACGGAGAGAATATTTATATAGAAAAACAGTCGAGGACCGACAAAAATCTATACAGGATAAGAAAAATCGAATTAAAAAAAGTCTTGAGCAACACACAACAATCCATGGAGACCTTCAGAAAAAGGCACTTCATTACGCGAAGAAAATAGAATGGGAAGATGCAGGACCAGAAGCAGCTGCTAGACTTGGCGGAGAAAGTGGAGGAGCCGTAGCAAATTCTCAAGACGACGAATACAGATACGCGGGAGTAGAGGATCCGAAAATAGTGATAACAACATCCAGAGATCCAAGTTCCAGGCTAAAAATGTTTGTCAAGGAACTTAGATTGATTTTTCCCAACGCTCAAAGAATGAATCGCGGTAATTACGAAATGAAACAACTAATACATGCTTGTAGAGCTAACGACGTGACCGATTTCATAGTTGTTCATGAACACAGAGGTGTACCTGATGGATTAGTTATATGCCATCTGCCGTACGGTCCAACGGCTTATTTTAACATTTCAGATGTTGTTATGAGACATGATATACCTGATATAGGAACAGTTTCTGAACAGTATCCTCATTTGATATTCCACAATTTCAAGACTCCTTTAGCTGAACGTACTATGAATATTTTGAAGTATTTGTTTCCTGTTCCAAAAGATGATTCAAAAAGAGTCATTACTTTTGCTAACCATGATGATTATATAAGTTTTAGGCATCATACTTATAAAACTGTAGATAGGCAGGTAAGTACACATTTATTTTTTCAACTGAGTTGATAATGTTGTAGAATAGAGATTTTTTATGTTTGAAATTGTGGTTTTAGATTGAATTGAATGAAGTGGGCCCTAGATTTCAATTGAGGCTGTATGAAATTAAATTAGGTACTTTGGATAATGTGGATTCGGCAGATACAGAATGGGCGCTTCGTCCTTATATGAATACAACAGTGAAAAGAAGATTTTTTAGTGATGAAGACGGTTGGAAGCAAGATGAAGATGTTTCATAAGCTAAATTATGTTTTGTTTAATAAAAACAATTTTCACAATTTGTGTTTTAATTGATTAGAAAAAAATTATCTACCAAAATGTTTCTTATCATATTAAAAGAATAGAAAAGTCTTTTTATATTTTTTTCGCCTTAAGGGTGTAACTTTTTCAACGTTTCTTTCGTTGTTTCCAAGAAAAATTAGGAATTATACATTTTATAGATTTCGCAGTGACTGGTATTTCAAGAAGTGGAAGGGTAAGAAAAAAATCATCAAAATTGATGGACTTTGAATCTCCAGATGAAATTGATAGAACTTTTAATAAAAGATCTCCGGCTGTAAATAGAAAACCGGATGTTTATGAAAGTTCTTTAAAAAAATCCAAGTATGATGAGGTAAATTCATTTTAATGACATATCTGTCACAATTAATATTTTTTTCTTATACTTTATGTGTATTTCATAAGTTTTATTATAATTTCAGATGTATTCAAAAGATGATAATTATGATATGGAAGATAGTGGATCAGAATACAACAGTGAATATGAACCGAATGCAAATGCTACAGAATCGAGCATTGAAGATTCGGTTGAATCAGAAAGTGATTTTGAAGATACCGAAGGATTTAGAAGACTTGATTCAAGTTCATCAAAAAGGAAACTTGTTATTAAAGACGGAAAAATTGTTAAGACCGACAAGTTAAAAGGAAAAGATAAAGGTAATTTATAATTTTTCTATAGTTACATAAATAATACAATTTATGTTTCTAAATTGTCTTGATTTTAAGTCTCTTCTGTTTTAAAAATAGTTTTTTCTATAATTTTTTTAGCAAAATTTTCTGATAGAGATTGAAAGTAGTCAAAACGTCAATTTTTATCTGTCTTTCAAATATTATAAACAAAACTAATTTTAAAACGGAAAAGACCTAAAATCAAGACGATTTAGATATGTAAATGTATAAAAAAGGTTCAAGAAATAAGAAATTGAAAAAATAATACAATTTAGATACGATTTTAGAGCAATTTTCGACTTTTTCAAAGTCTATCCAATCAAAAACTCCTCTAAAACCTACTAGCACTACCAAAAAAGTGATTATGAGTAATAATAAAACGCCCCCGGGACCGTTAAGACCCTTTCAAATTGGGATACCGACATATGAGAATATAAATGTATCTCCACCCAGTCCTCGAGGAAAAGATTCCCCTTTTAAAGTGAACGGTATCAAACCAATAGATGTTGCTGCACATTTGAAACTACTTGGAGAAAGTTTGACCATAATTGGAGAAAGGTTGAAAGAACACGAGGTAAGTTTAAGTCTATTTATATTAGTTAACACTTTAAATTAAGTCTCGAGGAAAAAATCCAAACGAAATTTCAATAAATTTATTCAAATTACAAAAAAAATGTTCTAATAAAATCATATAATTACAAGTGAGGTAAAAGATACGCTAAATAAATTTTTATAGCAAAATTGTTTATACTGCATCTATTTCAACTAGTATCTTATACTCTAGTATGTTCAGACAAGCAGTAACAGGTTTCAGTTTGTTTTTCTTCTATTATAGCTTTTTTACTAAGATAATTTATTATTAACAATTATGAATCTTGATATTTGTGAATGTTTGGTTGCTAAAAGTCTTCCTGTTTATCTACTTCCGCCCTATTTGCTAGATTTAACACTATTTTACTTCCGGCTCTTCTCAAAAATGTGCTAAAATAAAATGTTTTGGGCTATTCCTGACATTGGGATGGTCAAAAAAGAGCAGATGAAAGTTATTTTCGAGAAAAAAGCCTTTCAGAAATGCCTCATGTATTGGCATAAGTGTAAGTGCAGTACTAGCCAAAGATAGTCTTTCGGAGGAGGTTGAATCCAATTTTGTTACCTTTATATTTTTTGATAATAAAATAGTTTACTGTATTCATTGATTATTCCTCGTATAATAATTTTCCACATTTTTATTTAAAATTATTATTATTAAAAAAACTTTTATCTATAGTTGAATTATGTGAAAAATATCTTCTCATGTGGATAGAGTTATATGTAGTTTGCAGTCAACGTGTTTAAGATTGTCAACTTTGGCGATATTTAATTTATTGATTAAAAAAATATTTTTTGACACTATTTTTATATTCGCCATGAAAAAAAAATTGGAAATTGATTTTAAATCTTTTAAATAATTTTTTTTGTATCTTCCTAGATTTTAGAACTCACATTTCGATATTCATTCCATCAAATTTTTACTGGACTATAAAGCCAATACCACAATGTGAACTCCTTTTGTTGTTGGTGGGTTTTTAATTATTTCGTTTTAAGTAAGATAATTTCTCTCAAAACATACAGGGCGAGTCAATACTAATCAAAATCATTATTTTACAATGACAAGAGTGTGCAGTTTTGACAGGTCAATAGTTGATTCTATTTGAATGTACGTAAACTGGTTATAGTTATAGAAATTTTCAAAAAACATAGACAAATTGAGTTTCAAAATTAAATTCTATTAACCCTAAATTTATGGAAATTGGTTCACTCATATGTAGCGAAACTTGACAATGTTTTGAAACTATTGTTTTGAGTTCAGTTACTTCTAAGTTATAAGACCGTTTTCAAAATGTTCAGATTACAATCCTACTTGGAATTTGAACTTATAGGGTAGACAATCATCTATTCCATCAGCACACGTCATTTTAGAAACCAATTGAGACTCTTCGTTATTTGTCAGTCAATCAGACTTCGACCCCCCTTATAATTTTCATATTTGTTTCTCGCGTATGCTTACTTAGCAAATTCTAACCTATAAACTTTTAATTCCATCCTTTTATCCTCATAAAATATACTGTTTATATTGGATATTAAATAGTTTGAAGTTAAACAAAGTATTGTAGTTCTTATTGAAATAAACTAAAGAGTGAAAAAACAAGATTTTTTAATTGACTCAAACTAGAGGCTGTTGCTTAGACTACCTAGGGTCGGTTACTACTATGAATCACCCTGTATAATAAAACTAAATATAAACAAAACAATTACCGTTTTTAGGGACAAATTGCGGTGTCTGGTAGTTTATCAGTACTTCTAGACTCACTTTTGTGCGCTTTAGGTCCATTACTTTGTCTTACACAACAAATACCTGAATTACAAAATGATTGTTGTACGCCCGAGGAGTTGATGAGTACTTTGGATAACGTGGCTTTTATAATGCCGGGTCTGTAGTGGAGTTCTGATTATGTTTTAGAATATATTAGTTATATGTATGGTTGGTCCATATTTTAAGAATATCGATTTTAATTTTAGAATTATCCAATAAAATTATAAAAAAATCATTTATTGTTATTAAAAAAGTAATAAATCAATTTTTGGGAGCTAAATTTGTTTTATTTCTTCCTCTTAACGAATAAGTACAAAACTGTGGTTTGAAAAATATTAGTTTGAACATATGAACCTTCAATTTCGAGAAGTATTTTAAAAGTCGGCGTTTCTGAGATACAAGGTATAAAATTAGAGGTTTTAAAAGACTGCTGGGCTTCAAAGAGGAGCGACAAATTGATATATAAGATATTTTACATCCTGTTGAGCACTCACTCCTGTATAGAAGAGTGAAAGAATCATAAATTTGTCAAAAAAATCGCAATATTGAGATTCCCTATCATGATAACTGACTGAATAACTGAAACAAATGTCCTTTTATATGTGTAGTTAAGAACTTCTTTGATAAAATGTATGTATGTCTAGCCGCAGAAAACTGTAAATTTCTTTTTAATGTTTTCTTACATACTATAAGGATATATTCATAATGGTTAAAAAATATGATGAAAACGAAAAAATGAAGTAACAACCAAGAAAAAGTGATATTCTTAAGCTGTTTTTGACAAGTGGAACACATAATTACAAATCTCACTCACTCACTGTATTTTTACGATTTTATGTTGTTTTTTAATTGAACAAGTGCAAAAACTCTTCAACTATAAAAACTATTTTTCTTTATTAATATTTTAAAGTCATCAAAACATTAAAAACGACGAGAAGAAAACATAAAAATACAAACGAAGTTAAAAAGACCTTCTCTCGATACTGATAAAATTACGTTTTCATTAAAAGTATTACAATAGAAATAAAATCATTATAGAAAAATATTTTTTAGTTTTATATTTAGTTATTTAAAATAAATTTTTATATCAAAACGCCAAAGAAAATTATAGTTTATTAATTACCTATCAGTAACCGATATCCAAAAAGTTCTGTATATTGAGAAACATTACAATATATAAAAATTCAAAGTTTATAAATATTGAATGTTCTTGACATCTTTCAAATACATGGAACACGTCTGATTAGTTGCGTAAATAAATGAAATTCTTAAAACTATTCTTTTTGATTTGATGTAGTCTTATTAGGTCGGATTTTTCAGCCAGTAATCTGATAACCGCAATATTGGAAGTTATCATAAAAAATGTGCAATTTTTTTTATATAACATTCTCCCTGATATAACAAAACTATTCTAAAAATCTAAATCGTTTGTTTTATAAGTATTGTAGAAAACAATCATATATTAACGAGACTAATTGATATGAGAGAAGACGAAAAGTGACAAATCAATTCCTAACTTAATGATAAGAAGAATACAAGATCAACCACATGGAGAAAGTTCACTTTATAGATAATATAAACAAATTCTATTAGTTGTGATATTTTAATTCGTTCAGTTACAATAAAAAGGTGTTATAGTTGGCCTGTTATTACTAATTAGATGTTTACTTTTGTATTAATTTGTTGGATTATTGTAGCGTTCTCCCAAAACCTTTAGAAGTTCGTAGTCAACTAAAATAAATAAAATTTAGTTTCAAATAAGACCATTACTCGTTATTTTAAAGGAGATTATTAAAACGGTGAACTAAATATCTTTTCAACTGATTTAGTTAATGCAAATATTTCTTACTTTCGGGTACGTGATATTTGGGTTTCATTCCAGGTGGATGGTTAAAACAAGCAGCCTTACAAGGTAAGTCGTATTGGCACTCTCCCTCTTTTAATTTCCAATGTTTACAACACGGTCTGGTACATGGTTTCATTTCATTTCGTTTAGGAGTTTTCTTGATTTTTTCGCCGGTATTATCAGGACGAGATTTAATTTCAACGCACCATGCACCGGAACAATCGGGGGAAGGAGTAAATTTGAACATACATGGTATGTTATTGGTTGCATGCTTTTTGTTATCACCAGTTTTCTGTATAGAAATGATATTTATAATTAAATAAAAAATGAAAAATAGTAACCTTACTTTTATTCGTTCATTTAGTTCATAACTATTTTGGCTTGTAAGTTTCCGAATTTTTTATGTAAGTTACTTTGAAAGTGTTTGGAATAGATACATCAACTTTTTTTTATAATTATCCATAGCGTTGCAATGGAAGTAATTGCGCCTTTACTAATATTTACAGAGCTTGGGAAATTGGAAATTGTAATTAATAAAAATCATTTCTTGCGACTATTAATCCATTTTAATAAATATATTGAGCAATCTCTATTTTACCTTCCTTTTGTCTTCATAAGGTTTATTTTCGAGAGGACAGCGAGCTGATTGGCCTGATAGTGTCACTCCTTGTTCAATACCTTTCCTTTCCACGGTTTTTCCCGTAGGTGTTGTATATTTCCATAACATTTCCTCTCTGTAGTCTATACCGTAGTTGTTGTAAAAGGTTCCCACCTCACGGTTTTCGTTTTCTCCTGTTTCCACCATATCTGCAGCCCTTTTAGCCGAGCATTTCTAATTAAAAAAATAAAGCACTCGTTTTTTATATTGAGAAATAATCAAATACAATTTGGTATACGAGAATCGTGGCTTTTGATATTAACATACCACCAACCATGGCCCCCACATTTGATTGCGGGAATTGCAACCAGGATCAGGATCGGGACCTCTCCCTTTATATTCACGTTCTACTGGTATGCTATGTTTCAAAAATTAAATGGTAGAAGGGGAAGATGAGGGAGTGTGTGGGACCGGAGCATGCGTTGTAACAATTGTAATTGCAAACAGTAACTGGCACGTGCGCACCTGATTAAATAGTAACTAACCTAGAACCTGGAATTTACATTAATTTACAAATTTTGACATTGTCATAATTATATATTTGAATTTTAATCTAAGATCGACGGTAAAATATTCTGTAATAAATTAAAAAATTAAATTAAAAGATGTTTACATTATTATGTAATGCGATATGATTTCTTGTTAGTGCGATAGATGGCGCCACCGTAAATGCATTCAAATGTTCGTATGATCTAAAATACGGGACGAATCCCTACGATGTTGATGTACTGTAAACGCCTCATCATTGGTCATGACGTCAAATGACACGTCCTGGATTTATTGAGGTCCAAACAGAGTGTTGGTTGTATTTGAAACGAAAATGTTTATTTTTGTGTTACTTGAGAGTTTTTAAATTCTTCTGACATTCTTGACTTCACGTATACTGCATATTTTGCATGAAATCAATATTTTACATTGGCTAATGTCAAAGGAGTAGAAGCATTGAAAATTTGCAACAAAACAAACATTTCATTCTTGTTTACTCATGTCTCTGAACTCTATCGGGTTTCTTTCTAATAGAATTTTCACACTCAGGTACAGCACAATACCTATAAATCGATTTTTTAAACTTTTTCAATGACTTTTTATCGATGTTATAACCTATAAAGTAGCTGTCATACTTGAAGTAAACAAATATTGGACGTGACAATTGACGTCATCCAAAGCCCGCGAAAAATAACGGCGTTCAAAACAGTTTAACCGATATTATTTTAAAAGTTATTTCGAATTTTTTCGATAGTATATATATTTTTTATTGAGAATAATATAAAAATATACACGCGTATTCCCTATTAGTCAAAGAAAAATCTATTCGAAAAACTGTTATATTACATCAAAAAAGGACAGTACAGAAAAAACACATTATTACAAAACAAAGAGATTTTTTTTAGTTTTTCTCCAAACTGGACAGAATTATGAAAATTTGTAGAGCAAGAGGCAACATTGCTTTCAAACATCCACCAACGAAACTAAAAAAATCCTTTACCGGTATCAATTTATTTTAAATTAAAAACTGCCACCGTATTTTTGGAATACACCTCGTATAACACATTCATAAAAATTAAAATCCAGTTTCAAAGCAACGTTGACTTGTTATCTGTTGAAACACATTGGTTTGCATTTACCCGGAACACAATGAATGGGACAAATATCAGAGTCTTTGGGACACGGTCGTTGCCCGTTCGATTTACCGACTAATTTAGGGGGGCATTCTTGTATTTCCGCGCACCAAAGGCCACAAGGATGACAATTAGCTGGCGGACGCATCTTCATAACGCACGGTTTGAAACCCGTAGGACAACCCTTGTCCGTACAACAATCGTTCTTTTTCGGACCACAAGGACAAAGTGGATTTTTACCGTCTATTGTGACGCCCGTTTTGGATTTAATATCGCTTCTTGGATCCGGAGATGGTGGACCGCAAGGTTTGATTGCTTCGGTTTTCCAATCGATGTTGTAGTTGTTGTAAAAATTCGCGTGTCTATAAATGAACTGCTCTTCGTCGCTCATACGATTCTAAAAATAATTAAGACTATCTGTCAAATATACAGTGTGTCTACTTTAATGTTTTTCATGACAAAAACGTAGTTTGTTCAGAAGTAAACACACCAGTACTAATATTCGAGGATAGTCCCAGAAGTACCTGGCCCAACAATGAAAACACAAAAATTTTGGAAAAAAATCTCAAGGTCTTCTACATAGCTATCAACTGTCGACGTCACCTTTTCATTGTTGGAAAATATTTGACCACCCTGCCATTTTATCAAGTCTGGGAATAGAAAATAATCTCAGGGAAATAAATCTGGCAAATAGGGTGCATGAGGTAGCCGTTCTAATTTTAATTTTGTCTATAGCAAGATGTGTGAGCTGGTGGATTGTATTGATGGAACGACACTTTTTATCAGTCAAATACGGCTGTTTTTGCTTGATTTCTTGGCTCAAACGTTGAAATAAGTTCGCATAATACTCGCCGTTGATATTAAATGAGTGCGCATCCCAAAAAACCGACGCCATGACCATGCCTGCAGATGACAGAACGGTCTTTGCCTTCTTTGGAGCCAGTTCTCCCTTATCAGTCCATTGTTTTGATTGTTTTTTTGTTTCTGGTGTGAAGTGATGGACCCGCGTTTCATCTATGGTTATGAAACAGCGCAAAGATTTCTGTAAAACGTTGCCAAAACTCGCTGTTTTTGTTCCATTGTGATTAAACGCTGCACCCATCTTGCGCACAGTTTTCTCATGTCCAAACTTACAGTTATTATGCGATGTACCTCACTTTTTGAAATGCCTATTATGTCTGCTAGCCCACGCACTTTCTGTCGACGATTATCCAGTTGTCACCTTGGGGATGTTCTTCAACATTTCTGGAATCGCCACCTCATTTGGTCGACTACTGCGATGATGGTCTTCGCAGGTCGTACGGCCTAATTCAAACTCTGCTACCCAATATTCTACTGTTGATAACTAAGGAGCAGTCCCCGCAGAGTAAAATCTAGTTCGGGTTTTATATTGGTTGAGCTGAGGTCTTTCAATTTTTTCCATGTTTACAATTTCACTAAAAACTTAACTATTGGTGGCTGCCAAATAAATACTAAACAACGTGGCGTCTCAAACTTGAATTCATATGCCTGTATACTTTCGAATACAGTGGTTTTTTATAAGCAACTACCGCCATCTCTTGGTCAAGCCAGGTACATATGAGACAATCCTAATATAAACATTAAATTTTGATAAAATGCTACAAAATTTCATAAAACTACAGCTTGGATTAATATTTATATTGTTTCATCAGTTGAATAAATGTTAATATTGGTGTTTTAAACACTTAAAAATGGTTTAGAATCTTCATTTGAAGCGATCATAAACCTAATTTTATTCATTCTATTCTAAATTGAAGGTAGCAGTACTAAATATTTATTTTACCTCGCATTTTTCCACGGGCATCATGAGAGGCTTTACAGGCTCTGGAAGCGTCGGTAATACTAAAGGTGGAGGACAAGGCATGCAGCAAATTGGATGTGGAGGAGGTGGGCAACATCCTGTACAAACCGGCATCGGCGGAGGACAGCAGGGTTGTTGACAACATGGTGCGCCACTGCCTGAGATGTTTGAACTACTACAATATATTCATGTCGATTAGTTACAAACTCATTATTCAACAGAAATTCCAAATTTTTTGCAGTAATAATTTTCGAAAATTTTTCTAACATGTTTAAAGTACTTACAGCCCGGCTAGTTCGTTCATAACACCCTGCAGCTGTCCCAATAAAGGAGCGTCACAACAAGCCATTATA
This sequence comes from Diorhabda carinulata, assembly GCF_026250575.1. Taxonomy (NCBI): domain Eukaryota; kingdom Metazoa; phylum Arthropoda; class Insecta; order Coleoptera; family Chrysomelidae; genus Diorhabda; species Diorhabda carinulata. The sequence goes on from NC_079469.1 coordinate 4,271,361, forward strand.
TTCACAAAAATTTAGAAAATTAAATGAACTAAAATTTAAACTTCGAAAAGTTTATGTGACGTTTAATTTTGTTTATATATTTGTTTTCAGGTTTCCATTGATACAAACGTCTTCTCGTAACATAGACCTTTTTATAATAAGACAAACAACCACATCGAATAAAATTTTTTGAATAATAGTATGTTTAATTGCAATTTGGTTATCATCACAAAATATTGACGTTAATAATTTTATTAACTACAACTTATTTGTATAATGAGATATTAAAATAAACTGATATTTGAAACTTTGTTTTATTGTGACGTACATCCCTCTTATTTCAATTAAGCAGCTGATCTACATCAAAATGACGGCCGTGGGGTAAGCAATCGACTTTTTCGTATGTACCAGTGTTAGCTTTTCGTATTTTTTGTATTTTTTTGTTTTATTATATTAAAAGGACTTGATAGATGTGGTTTAGATCAGTTTCAGTGAATTTTTTGCAGTTTTTATGTAAGTTTACAAGCAATTCACAAAATATAGAATACAAGGACAAACTTAAATCTTTAGGTGGATTTAACTCCTTTCATTAGATGAGAAGAGCTTTAACTAGAATCCTGTTTATTTTTCACTAGTTTCCAATATATTTGCTTACCTACATTAAGAACAACATTGCATAATCGAGAAAAACCGGATGAATCACGTTTTCGGAACGAAATTTTGCATTTCTTCAAAAAGTTATTCTTTAAAAACTCCTTTTGTAATAAAACTGGGAATAATAAGATATAAAATAGACCAAATAATTTTTAAATGGGCATTACTTAATTGAAACAAACTTCATTCGACGTGGACTTTTATATCGTAGGATAACCAACTGTATCTATTTAAGATAGGTTTGTTACTTACAATATTAACGTGGAGGATATGCATTCCATGGATTTTTCGGTTTTATTCCGACAGGATGATCGTAACAATGAGCTTTACAAGGACAATCGTAACAACAACATGATTCGGGTACTGGTTTGTGTAAACAACATGGTCTAGTACAAGGACCCGGTGTATATTTATTCGATTTCTTAGGTTTCGGTAGACATTTTTGAATTTCCGCTGACCATACGCCACAAGGATGACCATTACCTATCAAAATATGAAAATTAAAATTTATTAAAATTTATACAATGTGATAAATTGTTATTTTTCTTTTGTTAACTTACACGGTGGAGATAGTTTCATATCGCAAGGAAGGAATCCAGTCGGACATCCCTTCGTTGGTTGCTTCCTTTTTCTTCTATAATCTTCACATTTGGAGGTGGGCGGGTGAGTATCTTGTGGCGTTTGCTTTGGTGGTCGGTTGGATGGTGTCGACATATGCCAGTCTTCATTGTAAGCGTTGTAGAAATTCATGTAACGATACCTTTCTGCCATTTCATCCGACATGGGAGGCTGGAAAGTTATTATAAATATGGAACCCCTTGTAACTGTGATTTTCATTTTTTTATTATTTACTGTTTAACCAAATATTGAAGACATATTGAGGGATAGTGAATATATTTTTAAATATATGAAAATGAAAAAAAAAAAAATGGAGTACTTACATCATCTCCACAACAAACCGTAGGCATCATTAAAGGTTTCACTGGTTGGGGTTGAGTTGGAGCTAATATAGGAGGTGCGCATGTCATACAGCATAATGCATGTGGATAAGTAGGTGGAGGAAATGGCGATTTGAAGAATGGTCCACAACTGAAATTAATTTGAGATGAAAATATAAAATATTCGCGACTTGCGTTCGATTTAACTTACCACGGTTCACCACTACACGCCATTTAACTATAAAAAACTGAAATTTTTATTGTTTAATAGCCTAAATAGGAAATATGTTGATGCACAAAAATTTATAATAAACGTCAATTTATTAGACAGTTGATTTGAAAACGTTTCTATGACAATTTTTAGTGTCGAAGGATAAGTAAAGTATATAAGGAAAAGCAGAGGGTGAATTGAAATTAAATGAATATACAAATAAACAGAATTCCGGACATTGTATACAGGGTGTCCCACGACGAGTTAATACTATCTGTATATAGCAAAATGCTGTCAAAGATGACCGACCTCCGGTTTTACAGTCGACTGTAATTTTATTATTCTAAATGGGACACCTTGTATATTAATACATTTTTGAAATCTACGTAAAATTTTAGTATACTTTTGTCTAAAAACTTTTTTCGAAAAATATATACTTTTTGAGTTATTAATTTTTTTGTAGAAATTTTGACCGTTACAGACACTTATAAATTATTTTTTTACGAGGATACCGCTAAAGATATGAGAATGGTTTCCGTTCAGTTGCTTTAAGCAAAATCAGACGTAACTGAATTTATGTTGAAAATTTTTTCATTTTATACAGGGTGTGTTTAAAAAGTATTAAAAATTTAACTTCATAAATATCAAATTTTTTCATTTCTTATTTTGACCCGTTGATACAAGCACTAAGAAATAAAAAAGTATTTTTCTTTATCTTCTCAAGGTCTGTGGAAAAAATCAAATCAAATTGTATTTACTAATCCTACTTTTAGTCGTTTCCGAAATATTTTAGGTTTTAAATTGTAATTGTATTTTTTAACAAGTTTTAAATTTTATCTACACTTTTAGTAGGCTTTGTAATAAGTGACACTTATATAACTGTCATTAGTCAATTTTTGACAGTTTCTAAAATCGTTAAAATAGCTCGTTCTCAATTTAATAACGAATAAATAAAATTTAGACCACACCTGCATCTCAAAAAATTTATAGAAAACATTTAATATCTCGATAACGGTAAGGTTTAGGTATAAAAAAGTATAATTGAATTTGCTTTATTATTTACCCCTGTATGCATTAAAATAGAAAAAACTGGGTGGTTCTATTTAAATAAATGAAGAAATTTGATTTTTATGAAGTTAAACTTTGAACACTTTTTATACCACCCTATATAGAATAAAAAATTTCTTAACATAGATTCAAATACGTCTTACTTTGCTTAAAGCAACCGAACAAATACCATTTTCATATCTTTAAGGGTATTCTCGTAAAAAAATAATTTATAAGGGTCTGCAAAGGTCAAATATTTTACAAAAAAATTAATAACTCAAAAAGTATGCATTTTTCGAAAAAAGTTTTCAGACAAAAGTGTACTAAAATTTTACGTAGATTTCAAAACTGTATTAATATATAGGGTGTTCTATTTAAATAACAAAGTTACAGTCGACTTTCCATAGAACTGGAGGTCGGCCAGCTTTGAAAATACTTTAGTTAAAAAGATCGTATCCGAAAACTCAATCGTAGACATTTTCATGATTTTACTATAAGTATTTTGTCATATATAGATAGTTTTAACTCGTCGTGGGACACCCTGTATGTCCGATGGCCAAAATTGACACACAAACAGTATATCAAACCAAATATATTTTATACAATTTCATAGATATGCTAGTGTAACAAACATAGACAAAAATTTGATCACATACATTTATTTTAAATACCAAAATTCATTTAAAATGATAATAAACTACATCGAAAAGATATTTTACCAAAAATCGACAAAAGTTGACAGAAAATTCAGTAACAACTATGGAAGTATAGTTTTTCCAATATAAAAACCCTTGCCGACAATTTTGTTTGATGTACCATAGGCGTACATACCTCATTTTATAAATTTATCATTTTTATAAATACTTTTAAAAATATGTATTTGTTAAAAGGCAATATACGCCGTTGTTTAGACATATGCACTCAATTATAGTCCTAGTTGAAACTTAATTAAATTGATCTCACCAAGACACGCCACTGCTAATCGCAGACTGTCTCTGTCAGGAAAATTTCGAACAAATTGTTTACGATTCGATTCGATGTTTTCATAGGTAAGCAGTAAAGATGATCTATCAAACCACTACAAACACGAAAGCCTTGTTGGTATGCAGAAATAATTTCGCATGGAAGAATTGGGAGTGAAACCCAAAGATGTTACTGTGGGGCAGTGGTTTGAGTTACTAGAACCAGTCTGAATACCACGAGGAATAATCGAAGGTACACTGGCTTGTATATGTTCAACCGTTACGGAACAAATGCACTGATTCTCTTGTAAATGTGATCCTATTGGAAAGCAGCACGCGAAAAAACTCCACTGAAAATGATCGAAGAAGGAATCAACTAAATGATGAAATCTGCAAAATACTAGATATTGGTATCCAGAAAACTAATAGACAAGGTGAAGATACATAACCTATAAGTTCTAGATACGAACTAGTCTCGAAATATCCTTCAATTTATTCAAAATATTCAAAAAAATTGAATATAATATTATTAAATTTTGTCTAATTATTTAAAATTATATAAAACAAGACTAATTGAGTGATCATCGATGTGAAATCGCTACACAGGTATCGAGCACAAAAACCCTATTATTTGGACTACCAATTACATAAATTCAAATCTGTTAATCAGAAATGAATGAAATTATTATTTATACGAGTTATTTCTCACAGAATAGAAAAAAAAAAACACATTTTCGATCAATATTTTTAATCGTTTTTACGTGTTTTTCTTAATTTTCCACAACGTTTCGTCTTATAATATACATCATACGAAATAATCATACGAAGTAACCAAATAGAGGTAATTATCCAACAATTCTGACAGGTACAGCCGTGGCGTATCTCATTGGATTGCTACAATACTTTTCGACAGATTTTTTCAATCTTTCTCGTTCGCGTATCTGACGATTCGTCGTGGATACATCTCTAGGTTGAATCCTCAAGCTTCCAGCAACTGATTTTACAGATAATGGACCATTATTTCTACTTAAATTACCATTATTAACAGGAGAGTAAAGTTTCGATCTGATTTCAGCCACACTCTCAAGTTTAGAACATCCTCTATTATTAACTACTCGATTTAGTACACCGGGATAATCTGGAGGACATTTTATAAAGTTGGTTGGATAATTAATGTCACTAGGTTGTTTCTTCTTGGCAGGTAAGACGTGTTTGGGATCATTTGGGGTTGAAGGGAGACGCAGACTGCTAGTTCTAGATCTTCCTGTGGTTATTTCATTTGTTTTAGGTGATAATGTAGGTTTTTTGGTCATTTCCGTTAGTCCAGTTGTTGCTCGCATTTGGTGTGGAACTACATTTATCTGAGCTGTTTTCCGTTGTATTGCTTGATTAACATTCGAACTTCTATGTTGTGGAATTTTCGATGCTAAAGGTTTGTTTTCCAAGAATAATCTTTCCAATTCGGAAGGTTTCATTTGCGGATTATGAACGGAATTGACCGTTTTTCCATGGTGAGTTGCCAAATTAACGTTTCTGTTCAAAGTGTGGTTATGTTGCCTATTTTGAACGACTACCAACGGACCCGTGTTGTACAATTTTGAAGGAATTCGTATAATTGCCGTTTGTGTCGGATTTAATACTCCTTTTGGTATAATGAGGTTGGTTTCTTCGTTGATTTTTATCGCCGCCATATGTGTATATTTTTTTCACAATAAATTTTATTTTAGATATTCAAATTCATTTATGATTATATGACTTTTAACTTATGTCATGTCAAGTATATAATAAATGTCATTAGACACAAACATACAATTCTGAAAAATAATAGGAACCTTGAAAATATGATTTATCATTATACTTAATAGCTAATTATTAAAAAGCATATGACAAGCTTCCTTTGTCAAAAGTAATTGTGTACCAAGAATTACGCCAACAACTTTTTGCATTATCACTATAGGTTGCAGTGTTCGGGAAAAACGTGTCCAAAGAAAGGAGTCCCGATAAATTGACGTTCTGAGCGTCTGCAAACAAACTCGATGTTCATGAGCCCAGTCTGCCTATCGAGTAGGTTTTGCGAATACTGCTCTAGGTGATATTATATTGGACAACTCGGAAGAGCATCTGTAGTATCGTTAAAACAGAGTCAGGTCAGCGACTTTTCTTCTATGGTCTAAGCTGTCCAACTCTCGGTCGCCTATGAGTAGAATTACTCCCTTTTATATTAAATCTCGAGCAACCTAATGGCGTGCTTGGAAGTCGAGCTCCCAATCAGTGACCAATACTCCAAAGATTGACGAATATGGGTCTTGTAGAGGACTAGAGCCTGGCTAGGACCAAATCCTGAGCTGCAGTCCCAGATTTCTTTGTAAAAATAATAGCCTGGGTCCTTGCTGCAATAAAATCAATCAACGAATAGAAGAAATCAGAGTTGTGTCTATCGATATCTGTCTTTGAGAAAGCTACTAAGCCAGTCGATGAGTGAGGACGATAAACCTTACGATCTTGATTTATTTGGAACGTTGGCATTTCAAATCCTGACAAAAGCCTTCGATATGTCCAGTGTGATTGCTCTAGATTCCTCGTTTCTGATAACATAGGCTAGAAAGTTCCCAGTTGATCTATGTTGGCAGAAGCCGAATTGATAGTCGCTGATGATGTTAGCAGATCAAGATTTGCTGGTTAACGACTTTCTCTGTGATCTTGGCAATGGCTGGGAATAAAGCGCAATCGGAAGTATTTTCATTTTATAATATGATTTTCATCATAACATTTTTTATATTTCCTTGATTCCCATACTATTTTCGAAGTCTGGCACCGTTGTTCAAATAAGATCTATGGACGTGGATCGATAAGTTTTGTTTACCACGGTCTTATATATAAACCAAATTTTACAGAGCAGGTTTAAAGCGATTTTCATAACCTCAAAGTAGAACTGAAATCTGAATTATTCATTATAGAATGTAAGAATAAAGAGGAACTGAAGACTGGATTATTTAATTGTCCTGAGTTGAATGTTATACGTACTTTTCTATGTATTACAGATTTCTATGTACATACATTTACAAATTCAATATCTAATTAATAAATACACTTTTTCCGAATCTATTTTTTTGGTTAATAATGAGTTTTGTGAAAATATTCAGTATTCTAAACTAACAAAAAATGAATATAAATCCAATTTATTGTAAGGGAATGTTGTTAATGTGTTAGTAATATCAAAAGAGAACAATTTGAATTAATTTTATAAAAAAATTTTTAGTATCAACATTTGAATGCAAAAAAAACTAATTCAAATCTAATTTTCTGAAATTTCTTGTAATCGAAGGATATTAAGGATATCAAACTATATAATATGCAAAACAAAGATTCGAACAAAGCTCAATTTGAACTTTTTTCGAGTAAATTTCAATTTCATGAAAATGTTTTACAGTTTGAATGAACGTTTTATTGATCTATCAATGAACAAATACTATTTCAAAAGTACCCGCCGAGACGCAGCGCAGCTCATGCGCAAAACGAACAAGGAGGAACGGACCCGTTTGACATTTATCCACTCGTTTTGAAAGAGCCATGGAGCGACGCTGTTATCTAGAGATGGACGTGGATAAGGTTAGGTTAGAACTTCAGACATGAAACATATAACCAATTGAATTATTTCACGTTTTTCATATTTATTATCATTCATTCAAACCGTGAAAAGAACCATCTCCAGTACTTCGTTTCAAACCTGTAGACAGACAGACAGACATAGTCAGGTTTTTTAAAAAAACTAGCTTCTACACATATACTTTCCTCTAAAACTTTTTAATGATTATATACCTGGTCACCATTAAAATTAGGTTATGTATCATTAAACGTCTAATTATACACATTAGACAGTTAATCTATCAAGTTATTTAAAACTATAAAATTTACAGTGAGATGTGAATAATGTCAACAAATTCGAATAAAAAAATTATTATACCAAAAGGTACTCTAAATCCTAATGAAACCACAATTTTGAAAATATGCAATTCAGTTAATAAAACAAATAACAACATAACTGCCCAGACAGCTACAGATCGAAGACAAAGTTTACCGAAAAATTTCAAACCGACAGATACTCAAGGATTCAAACCACCAAATTTTCTAACAAGGAAAGAAGGTTCCCCAATAGTTTCAAGATGTCCAGCAAGTGCACCTCAATATTCTTCAACTTTCGAAGATTCAAGTCTCGAAAATGACTTAATGCCCGGAGTTCTAGGCAATCAAGCAGGACCGATTAACCGCGATCAAAAAGATATGTACAATAAAATTACAGTACCAGTAAAAACCCCATGGCAGGCAGTACCAAACTACGGAGCTAACCAAAGACAAGGATTCGCTCCTTGCAGTTGTAGTTCGTTAATAGAAGGTAAAAATTTACAAATGGAAGATATAAATGACATAAGCGCTTTGGAAGATTCAAATTTCGATACTTCTTTTCCCAACCAACAATCTTACGGAAATGATACTTATTATACAGCAAAATCTCAACCCTACAATAACCAAACGTACGCTACTGCTAAAGAAAATAACGGGCCTCAAGTAACTTATGTACAATGCCCAATCAATACCAGTCAACAGAACTCAACTTTTGATGACGTACAAAGGAATAATGCTACTTATAATACGGCTCCGATACCCGACGCAACTTTTTCCAGACCCCAGAATGTTACTTATGAACGAAGATGCTCGGACAAAGTAGATATCTCTGACAATCCTCCAGCCAATTCAACGTTTAATGCGAGAGGTCCTCCATCTACCTTTAACGAAACGATGAATGAATCAACTTATAAGAAAAGAGGACCGTGTCCTTTGAAGAGTATTAATCAATCTGCTAATGAAGTTACAGACGCTACTTTCACTAAAGGAGCTCCGAATCAAACTTTTAACGTATCGAATGGATCACAGCCTCGTAGACCGTGTCCTTTGAGCAATTCCAATCAATCTGGTAACGAGTTTGCGAATGCTACGTTCACTAAAGGAGCTCCGAATCAAACTTTTAACGTTTCGAACGGATCACAGCCTCGAAGACCGTGTCCTTTGAGCAATTCCAATCAATCTGGTAACGAGTTTGCGAATGCTACGTTCACTAAAGGAGCTCCGAATCAAACTTTTAACATATCGAATGGTTCACAGCCTCGAAGACCGTGTCCTTTGAGTAATATAGATAGAGTAGCTGCGGATTCTACTTTTGTAACTGAACAACTGAATAATACATTCGATGTAACATCCCCTAATTATGGTAATGGAGCAGCTATTGACGATTATAGACCTAGAGGTCCTTGTCCGTTAAAAAGTAAGAACACAACTAATAGTGGAGCGAATGGAACAGGACCGTGTCCATTGAATGCGTCAAGAACGATTAAATCTTCTACGGGAAATTCGAGAGGAGGTGCAACTGCTACTCCTGGTAGATCTGGTAGCACAACCTTCAATAGCGGAAATGATAGTGGAGCTATTCCTTGCCCTTCAAATAAACGTAATGTAACTTTCCAACGATAAATAAATGAAGGTTATACTCATTAAAATTTTGATAAGAAAAAAATCTGTCATTTTTTGGTTCTTTTTTTTGTTTGTGGCTTCAGTATAAGTATTGCTTCACACTTGAGTATGTATCTTCTTGAGGAATTATCTTAGACTCGAAAAAGAAACAAGCCGATGTAGCATGACAGTCACAGAACCACTCAATCGACTAACTAGAAATTTTGGGTGTCGACTGCTGCCAAGAGAAGACTGTTCATGTCAGTTACAAATTCAATACTTCTGTACAGCGCAGAGGTATTAAGATAGAGACTATGCAGAAAGAAATCTTCTGCAAAAGAATAGGCATGCTGCAAGTCAGAGCTGCTCTTTGAATATGAGGTGCATATCGCTGAAAAGCAGTATTAGCCATTGCGGGAGCCATACCAGTAGATCTGCTAGCATTTGAACGCAGGAGAACATACAAGGGATTACGTGGACCACAATGGAATCATCGACAAAACCAGAATTGTAGGTAGCCTCTTCTCACATTTCAAAGTCACGGAAAAGTAAACTATTAACCCAATTACTGTCTGGGTATGGGTACTTTCGATCCTATTGGTTTAAATGAGGAAAAGTAGAGATCCTCAACGGACAAGCTGTGGATGAAACAGAGCAAATACAATCCCATAATTATCCCAAAAGAAAAACGCGACCTTGGAAAAAGGCGGTCTTAATCGACCCAACCTCTAACGATCGTCATCACTTTTCGTAGTTGTGAACAATTATTTAGAAAAGAAATCGCTACGGAATAGTTTCATAGCTTAGAAATTAGATAATTAACTCTTCTGAACCCGTTGAAATGCTCTTAGAAATGGTTTTCGGCGTTATATGAAGATCGAAAACTCAATATATTCGATTATATATTCGAGCAATCGAAAATAATCGATTGTTATCTGTCACTCGAGCTACGTCTCCATAACTGTCTTAATTAGCTATTTTTATCACTGTTTTTTTTTTTAAAAATCGCTTAAAGAGGAGGATATTTAAAACACTTTCAAGGGGATATAAGTTTATTGCATTACACAAAGAAATTTAAGTGACAAAATCAATGCTTATCTACAGAATAATACAACTTCGATAGATTTACATTTACTTTTCTAAAAACTAATTTTAAAACAAATTGGTTATTAGAAAGGTTTTATCATCACAGTTAAAAATAATATATGTTAGGTATATGTATATATGTACCGATATTCTAATAAAATTGATAAAGAACCGATTCATTTTTCGAAAATATTAATATTTGTGATCATGTTTACCATTCTAAATGAGAATCTACCCTATTAGGTTGGCTTATTACGCCTACACATGATGCATCTTCATTTTTTAACTGCTTTGTTAGGTTTTAGGACTCTTAAGGCTATTTAAAATCTTTTAGTAATACAATAAGTGAGTAGGAATTTCAATTAACCTTACCTTGATCACTTTTTCATTAAAAAACATAAGCTCGAAGTTGGGGCTTCATCTGAAAATAGTCTTAAACTTTTATGAGTATAAGAAAAATTAGTATTGTATTAAAAACAAAACTTTTAACATAAATAACATTATGGCAATGAACAATAGGAAGAGACGTATCAGATGCCGATGAAATTGATAGTGATCATGAGATTATAATGATGACAAGAATGACAGGATAGAAACTTTGAGGTTAGGGAAAAGAAAATAGATTTTCAAACCGAAACTAAGCGTTCAAAATGGCTGAAATTTTAGTGAGAATCTTTCAACGCGAGCAAGTTTGTCGTAAAGATGAAACATTGATCACAAAATTGTCTAATACCATCGATTAACCTTTTAAGTACTGATATTGTCAGGGGGCAGTAAAAGATAATTTTCAATAGATATGATTATGAATCAAATTCATAGTTTTTTTTCGAAAAATGAACCAACTCAAAGGTTATATGTATAGAATCTGTAAAAGTGACAGGGTAGATGATAGTTAAAGTATATAAATCTTCAAGGCAATCGTTTATATTGAAGGTATTGACTTTAATAAATGTCCAATATTTGGACCGAAATTACTGGTCTTTTCTAGAAGTTTGTTCAACTCATACAACACTAAAATAGCCATCCATTACCAATATTTTATTAACAGTACAACATATTCACTTTAAGTTAATATTAGTTGGTTGTTTATTCATAAAAAAAATAATTGTGATTGAATATTGACAATGGATTGGTTATGGCGACGAAAATATCACAATGGCGTCGAAACACCACAAGACGGTTGAATGCAAACATTTATTTCAGTGTATTTTTTTGGACCCGTTTATATGTATATAAGTTAAATCACTATATTAATCTTTTGGCACGAGTACGATTACTGTGGCGCCTGGATTTGACTATGCCATTTTGTAAATCGAACCAAAATAAGTCGAAAATTAGGAATTTTTTCGATATCTCGCTTCGTTTTCTAGATATCGATACTAAAAGTTTGAAAAATTTATTTTTATTTCATATTTGTACTTATAGCTTTTACCACCGGCTTCGCTCGCATCGAATTCATTAAATAAGTATCAGAAATCATTATAATAGAGAAGAACGAACTCTGTAGCTATATTAGAACCTAAGATATAGATCTTTGAATGTAGAAAAATTGCCAAAAACCTACAAAAATCCATAACTCCACAATGAATGTTCGCGCCTAGCTCCTCTCCAACTCAACCGATTCAAGTGTTCAAAAACTCAAAAGAAAGAAGGTGTTTCAGCGAGTGTTATTAAACCAAAACGAACTCTGTAGCTATATTGGAACCTGAGATATAGATCTTTGAATGTAGAAAAATTGCCAAAAACCTACAAAAATCCATAACTCCACATTGAATGTTCGCGCCTAGCTCCTCTCCAACTCAACCGATTCAAGTGTTCAAAAACTCAAAAGAAAGAACGTATTTCAGCGAGTGTTCTTAAACCAAAACGAACTCTGTAGCTATATTAAAACCTGAGATATAGATCTTTGAATGTAGAAAAATTGCCAAAAACCTACAAAAATCCATAACTCCACATTGAATGTCCGCGCCTAGCTCATCTCCAACTCAACCGATTTAAGTGTTCAAAAGCTCAAAAGAAAGAAGGTGTTTCAGCGAGTGTTATTAAACCAAAACGAACTCTGTAGCTATATTAAAACCTGAGATATAGATCTTTGAATGTAGAAAAATTGCCAAAAACCTACAAAAATCCATAACTCCACATTGAATGTCCACGCCTAGCTCCTCTCCAACTCAACCGATTTAAGTGTTCAAAAGCTCAAAAGAAAGAAGGTGTTTTAGCGAGTGTTCTTAAACCAAAACGAACTCTGTAGCTATATTAGAACCTGAGATATAGATCTTTGAATGTAGAAAAATTGCCAAAAACCTACAAAAATCCATAACTCCACATTGAATGTCCGCGCCTAGCTCCTCTCCAACTCAACCGATTTAAGTGTTCAAAAGCTCAAAAGAAAGAAGGTGTTTTAGCGAGTGTTCTTAAACCAAAACGAACTCTGTAGCTATATTAGAACCTAAGATATAGATCTTTGAATGTAGAAAAATTGCCAAAAACCTACAAAAATCCATAACTCCACATTGAATGTTCGCGCCTAGCTCCTCTCCAACTCAACCGATTCAAGTGTTCAAAAACTCAAAAGAAAGAGGGTGTTTCAGCGAGTGTTCTTAAACCAAAACGAACTCTGTAGCTATATAAGAACCTGAGATATAGATCTTTGAATGTAGAAAAATTGCCAAAAACCTACAAAAATCCATAACTCCACATTGAATGTTCGCACCTAGCTCCTCTCCAACTCAACCGATTCAAGTGTTCAAAAACTCAAAAGAAAGAACGTGTTTCAGCGAGTGTTCTTGAGCCAAAACGAACTCTGTAGCTATATTAAAACCTGAGATATTGAGGATAGAACGTGTGTATGTGAAAAACTCCCTTAAGTAATGTACAGGGGGAAATCGCATTTGAGTATAACTTGAGAATGGTGAAAATTAGATGAAATCCGATGGTTGATGGCTGATCTGTGCATCAATACCTTTCATTGAAAAAAAAAAATTAAGCAAATCGGTTGGGTAGAACGACTGAACGGACTCGGAATGGAAATCATCAATTTTTTTAATAAATAAGATATATCAACCTAACCTAACCTAACCTAACCTAACCTAACCTAACCTTCTCGTGGTGCACTTTGAGTGTAAAAAGTTGAAAAATCGTGAATTTTTTACAGCAAAATTTGTCTAAAAAAATTATTCTTCGCGTGAGGATTATTTTAGTAGTCTGGCTATTCAATTATAAAACAAACGAATACAAATAACTTTTGAAAGCATTCAGAACGTACTTTTTGTTCGAAAGAGGATTTTTTTACAATAAATTACTAATTAAAACTTCAAACTATCATTAAATATTTTTTTATTTTATAAATAATGAAAAATAACCGACATTTCTTTATGAAAAACATCAAATTATTCATGTATTTATCTTATGAGTTATATTCATCACAAAGTGATGAAAGTTATCAAAAATGACTCATTTTGTTAGAAAAATCTGTTTTTTTCAATATAATTTTGGAGTATCAGGGTAAATAATATAAAAATTAGATGAAAAATCTTTTGTTTATTGAATTAAAAGAGTCATATTGAATTTGAAGTGATAAAATATTCATTTGAAACGAAGTATTGAACGCCATCTGTTCAATAAAGCGAATGTTGAACTAACTTTTGATTATAACTTTAAGTATGGATATCTTGAAAACGAAGTGAGACATCAAAAAATTTCATTCTTCATTTTCGATTTATTTTGGCCTAATTAAGCCAAATCCGCTGTTAAATCACGGAGCCACGGAAATCGTACTCTCTCCAATCTTTTAAGTAAATTGATGCAGAAATTTGAAACATTTTTACTTTCAAGCTTTGTTAATTCATTGGTCGCGATAGAAGGTATCGTTATTGGACGTGTGGCTATTAAATAACGAGATTAGTGATAATAGCTGCTTTCTATTTAGGTACATCAAAACTCAGATTATTCCGACTTGAGACGCGTTCTTTTTTCAGTCCCACAAGTGAGATTTAACTGGTGGTGTTAACTCAGATAAAAAGTGAGGTTAAGGATATCACGTTGTCAGATCTTGTCATCAAAATAAGCAAACTGTCATTCTTGTAAATAAACTTATTAATAATATTATTCTAGTTATGTCGTTTCTTTTGCTGTGTGTAGCAGACGGTTGGATCACCAATATTTACCATCATCTTTAAAACAAACCCCTGCTCTATCCTTTATACACCCCTCCATGCGAATCTTCTGTTGTTCTAAATAGTGCAGGAAATATTTTTCTGTCGTTTCCTTCAGAATTCCTTTCGATCAATCAATTTTCCATCGCATTCAAAGTGTCAATACAAATATTTTGCGAGATTCTTGTTCAAATATGAGGATCCGTTCCTCTATTATATACTATACTTTGTATAATTTTATTTTTCCAATAACGACTTGACAATTTTGATTTTAGTTTGTGAACGCACCTTTTCACTTAACATCGAACTGTCACTGTCAGTTTATTCAGTAGACATAACCTTTTCATCATGGTGATGTACACGAACGAACAACGTCTGCAAATCTTAAAAATTTACTACAGAAATTCGGATTCGGTGGCCGTTACTTTAAAAGCATTAACTCCAATTTTCGGTCGTACTTCTCGACCTAGTAGAAAGGCAATAACAAGTTTAGTGAAAAAGTTTGAGTCTACATATTCGTTGTGTGATGTTGCCGTGCCAGCGAGACTACGGGTTGGTCGAAGTGTCCAAAATATCGCTGCCGTTGAAACGTCCGTAGCAAACGATCCAATTCAGTCAATTCCACGGCGTTCTCAAGAGTTGGATGTCGCCAAGACCATTTTATGGCAAATTTTGTGTAAGGATCTTACTTTAAACCCATACAATATTAGGCTCAACCAAAAATTGAAGCCGATGGACCATTCGAAGCGACGTACGTTCTCCGATTGGGCTCTGAAAAAGATGCGCCAAGATGATCAATTTCATCGGAAAATTATCTTCAGTGACGAAGCGGGTGAAAATCCACATGTGCTTAATGAAATACCACCTCATCCACAAAAGATACCTGTTTGGTGCCATAATTATCGATTATTTTTGGCCCGAATTGGAACATATGGACTTGTAAAGCATGTGGTTTCAACAGGACGGCGCCACAAGCCACATAGCACACGTTACAATCGGTTTATTGAAGAACAAGTTTGATGAGCGTGTTATCTCAAGAAATGGACCAGTCGATTGGCCGCCTCGTTGGTGGGATTTAACGCTTCGTCGAGTCATTGGTCTATGCTGATAAGCCGACGACGTTGGAAGAGCTCAAAGCCAACATTGAACGCGAAATAGCAACCGTTTCGGCCGAAATGTGTGGCCGAATCATGGAAAATTGGGCCTAACGAATCAACCGCTTCTCCAAAAGTTTCTACGGAAACTAGTACAAAGCTCCTGGATTTTACCTCATCACCTGGAAAATCCTGAAGCAACGCACACATAAAGCTATGGTCAAATTAACCAACCTTATTAATGCTTCAATCATATTCACACCTAGCTATGGAAAGTGGCAGAGTTTATAATGAGATCTAATCCAGGTAAACCTCTCCAGAAAGTTACATCCTACCGGTCTATCTCTTTTTTACCTGTTATTTCGGAATTGTGCGAAAAATTACTTAAACTAAGACTAAAACTAGATAAAAAGAACGTCATACCGTCTTATCATTTTAGTTTTCGAGCGAAGTAATCATTGATTACTTTCGTAGATGCTTTCCTAGAGAATGAGGGCTTTGATAGAGTTTTGCATAAGGACCTAAATTGAAAGTTAAGTATGTTATTACAACGCCAATCTTCAGAACTACTGATTTTCATATATCGGACAGATATTTTAGAGTAGAACAGGAAGATGCATACTTTCATCTAACAATAATTAAAGCAGGAGTACCTCAGGGTTTTATAGTAGACCCTGTACGTTATGTATACACTGAACACAGTGCAATTGCAATGTTTGCTAATTATACCGCTAATGATAGACCTCATTAACACCTGGACTAATAGATAGCATATCAACCTGAACTAAAACTTGAGCTCATGTTAAATATATGAACAAACAATACCAAATTATACCAGTAAGAATACACGATGTCCAAATACCTCGTAGTAACTATATAAATGACAAATGACACTTTACGCTAGACTTCGTTGGAAAGTCCACTTTATAAAGAAACGCGAAGATATTTTGCTTTTTAGGAAGAAACTCGAAATTGAAAAACAGCCTCTATGCAAACGAAGACAATGGCCGCACTGGTTTATCTACAGACACTGTAGGCATCGCATTCGAAAAAGTAGGCTTCAGATTGAACATCTGACAGTCGTTAACTTTTGACGCATGCGTACTTTTTCTGTCTCGTTACTTAATAGTCACACTTCGTATTCACGAAAAGGTGGATCGAGTATCATCGAATTACACAAAGAATATTATCAAGTAATGGAATAAATAACATCGTTAGTTTATATACAATCTCGTAATTTTGTAATAATATATTATTAATATAATGTAATAAATAGTTTTTTTTAGTAATTAACCGATAAGGAGGTGTCAAGACACAACAAAGGTATTAGTATTTTATTGAAGACTATAACAGGCATCTTAATATTTTGAAAATAAATTAGAAAGTCATCTAAACGATTAAAACGTTAAATAGTATTAACAAAAACTGAAATAGCTTAAAAATAACAATTCATACTTCAATCCACCTCGAGCTGTTAAATAAGGAAAGTTTTCGAATCTATTTATTCATATTTATCCCAAAAACTATTTTACAAAATCAAACTGAGATAGATTTCAACATAGAGTGTGGAAAGATAAACAAAATAAATTAAATATAAGAATTATGATCATCTGACTTCAACTTATTAGTTTTCTTTTTATATGAAAAGAAATAATCATTTAAAATAAAGACTTTATTTTATTTGTCTTTGCCCACACTATATATTTATAATAGATTTTTTTCATAATTGACTAATTTACGTTAATATGTATATGTTATAAAGCTCAATAATTTGATAAAACTTTTATTGACATATCTACAATTATTTATGGTAATACAGAAATTACATCATCGTTTAGATGTAGATATTTTTCTTTATTTGAATAAAATAAACAATATTATAAACATTCTTATTTATTCAAGTTGTGATGAATAACGATGAAATTGTCTTAGAGTATGAATATATCAGAATCGAAATACATCAGTAACAAAACAAGAGCGTAAATATGGTATACATCGAGAAAATGAAATTGAAAAGTTATAACGCAATTTAAAAAATGATATTTTTGAAAGATCTGTCGTTTATAATTAGATATTGATCGTAGTTGAACTTTCTTGATTCAATGTCTCCAAAGAATTAGATTTTAAGTAGGGATTCAACGAAACTACGTCATAGGCTCTTTTTGGATGGATAGAGGCGCTTTTCATGTCCACAAAGTTGATTATATTTATATACATAATTATTAGTACTTATTTGTTTTAAGAAAATCTTGACTTCTCAATTTCTACGATCAGAAATTACAACAGATCTTTGCAATGTGTTTCCCAGTGCTAATAATCTTAACTAAGCAGATTATAGTACAGTGTCGGCTTCAGGTACAGGGTTATATACGGGGTGTCCCACAACGAGTTGAAACTATCTGTATATGGCAAAATAATACAAATCATGAAAATTTCCAAGTTCGTATTTTCGGATACGATCTTTTTAACTAAAGTATTTTCAAAGCTGGCCGACCTCCAGTTCTATGGGAAGTCGACTGTAACTTTGTTATTTAAATAGAACACCCTATATATTAATACATTTTTGAATTCTACATAAAATTTTAGTATACTTTTGTCTGAAAACTTTTTTCGAAAAATGCATACTTTTTGAGTTATTACTTTTTTGAAAAAACTGTATAACGGTAAGGTTAAGGTAGTTTTGGTACTTTATGTATTGGAAAGTATACATGAATTTGCCTTATTTTTTACCACTGAATGCATTAAAATAGAAAAAACCGGGTGGTTCTATTAAAAAAAAAAATAAAAAAATTTGATTTTTATGAAGTTTAACTTTGAACACTTTTGATGCACTCCCTGTAAAAAATGAAAAAATTTTTAACATAGATTAAAATACGTCTAGCTTTGCTAAAAGCATCTGAATAAAAACCATTTTCATATCTTTAAGGGTATTTTCGTAAAAAAATAATTTATAAGGATCTGCAACTGTCAAATTTTTTACAAAAAAATTAATAACTCAAAAAGTATACATTTTTTGAAAAAAGTTTTCAGACAAAAGTTTACTAAAATTTTACGTAGACTTCAAAAATGTATTAATATATAGGGTGTTCTATTTAAAATAACAAAGTTCCAATCGACTTCCGGTAGAACCGAAAGTCGTCCATCTTTGAGAATATTTTAGTTAAAAAGATCGTATCCGAAAACTCAAACGTAAAAGTTTTCATGATTTTACTACAAGTATTTTGCCATATACAGATAGTTTTAACTCGTCGTGGGACACCCTGTATAGAAAAACAATATTAGATTCAATGAAATGGATGGATGATTAATTTGGTTATTCAAAATAGTTTTCTACATTATTCTTTCTGTATGCACGCCATGAAAGAACTCAAACATAAAATGAATCGTCTACTACCATATCAGCTTTCAGAATTATTAGACTCATATATATGAAAAAGATGGTTTAGAGTTAAAAAAGAATAAGTATACTCAAGCAGGAGTACCCACAAGAGTATATTAGTCCTATATCTATTTTATATTTGTGATATTCCTCCTACCCGACTGTTTGCCTTTGTGTAATAAACTCTATTTGAATTATTGTCCGGTGACCAGGTTAGAAACCGGATACTAGACTTTAATAATCCATGTATTAATGAGGGTAGGTACAAAAAATATCTGGTAGATTGCTTATATAGAAATACCTATAAATTTGTTTCCAGCACCATATTAAGGTAACCCAAAGTATAAATTAATGAATATAGATGTAATTTCAGTACTACTACAATATTTATTTTTACGTAAATAAATTGTATGTAAATGTACAATTCTGAAATACCTATTCGACAATAGAAAATATTTAGTTCTACTAATATATACATATTTTATTTAAAAAGAAACCTCCACAAATACAAACGAAAATAGAAGAAGAATTCGATCAGAAATGGTAAAATTATAAACAAAATATTTACAATAAAGATATAGATGATAATTATAGACAGCTTTGAATTATAATGTAATCAGTGATTGGTTTAGATAAACCGAACACCTGAAATACTCAGAAATATAAAGTGACAAACATGTTTCGAATATTTATAAATCGAATAACATTTAGTCAAAATTTCTGTGAAAATGTTTAATCAGAAAATTAACTGCAGTTTAATTAGGTATTTAACTTGGTTATAGGAAATAATAAGTGCATTGGAATCGACCCGGCCCGTACATTCGATCTTATTCATTAGAATGTTAGGCCTGTCTCGCACGTATGCGGTTCCATTCGGCTCGCTTCGTTCTTGGTCCTAATTGACAATGCTTCGACACAAACAGATTTTGAATCTAAATGTATTTAGGCGTTGAAGACGGTCCTTTAGCTTCATATGCAAAGTATTTCGGAAAAATAATGCTTCAAATTCTTACTGTAAAATGCACGTAAATGTATGTAATTTCAATATCTTGATCATTTCTTAAAGCTTATCTTTCAGTTCTTCAGTGGTCAGGTTTCTTTACATTCCATGGATACGGTTGAATGTTGTCGATTTTCTGCATAAATGTAAAAACCTCCTCTGTAAATTCAAGTATGATAAGCCTAGGTATTTCCGAAATATGAGGTTATGTTGATAAGTTAGCTAGATGATACCCGGATACGAATTGAAGAACAATTTAGGAAACAATCCATGAATCTTCTCAAAAAAGCAACCAGTTGATATACTAATTTCCAATTATCATTTGGCAATGAGCTAGGGTTAATTTTTAATTGTGTAAGGATTTTATACAATTTCTCTGACGTATTTATAGTCATACCAAGGATATTATGAACTCGTCATTGGACCTGACTACCAGTCAAACTTGTTAACATCAAAAACGGGTCATCAATTTTTTTGCACTTATTTCATTTTTTTTACCTATCTTCTTATTTTGGCCAATATAAAAGTAAAATGGAAAACATGTGTTTCCTTTTACAGATAATATTTAGTTTCAGCTATTTTTCAAAAATTAAAATATGATATTTTGAGCAATTTGTTATAAAATATTTGGTAATTTGAGTATTAACTTTATTTTACATAACCAAATCTTGAGAAAAAAATTGGAAATTCAATAAGATAAAGGGTGGAATGCACCCTTTATATGATAGAATAGATAACTACAATAAGGGTGTTCAGTCATTATTACGGATAATACAACATTCCAATCATTGAATTAAATTTTACACATTACGTTTTAGATATGATATCTCGCAATTTCTTTACGACTTTTTTCTTATACCTTGTACATTTCAAACATGTCACTTATGAAATTACAGTTGACATATGACATCTTATTATTGCGATATCACTCGAGATTTACTTTTTGAACTTCCTGCTCTGTTGCTGTCTTTTAATTTTGGCAATCTAAGGAACTGTCAAATTCGTTTAAAAATGGCCGCCGTGGGATAAATAAGTGCTTTAGCCGTAAGTTTCTGTGTTGTTTGTAAAGTTATTTATTTGTTGGGTTTTCGACCTTATTATTCATTCCAGAAAACGTTGTTAAGTTGATTTATCTTGACTATGCAATGTTGTGGTTAGTGTAAATATATGTAGTATGAAACTCCACTAGAAGTTTTAAGTTCCTTCTTGTATATTTCACTGCCACTGAGTCACAAATTTGAACGCAACAGCGGACATCAATTTCCAAAAAAAAAACTGTGTACTCTAAATTTTGTGAATTGCTTGAAAGCTTACTTGCAGAGTAATTAATAAAATGCAAAAATATTCAGTTCCAGCTGCATTAATTCTACTGAAATCGATTTAAAAAATATCTATGGATTCTATAAAATCAAATAATTCTCAATACCGGGAAAAATCGATTGTGTACCCCACGGCTGCCATTTTGACGCAGATTAGCGGTTTTCTTCGACTGCCTAATTGACTTGTGTGACCATTTGAACAAGTTACGTCATTCAGTTGATAGCTATTGCATACAAATTTTTTTGTTGATTGGATAATAGTAGGGGAGTTTAAGCTGGTAAACTGGAATTTGTTGAGGAGTAATGAGAACCAGTTGGATTGAATAGTTTATAAACAATGAACATGAGTTATTGGAACGTGAAGATTTCAAAATCAACGAAAAACAGGATGGTTAGATCCATTTTGGTTTTTGCTATTTCAACACCTTGTTATGTAGTTTCGAATATTGCATCATTAACTCATTTTCCAAAATTTCAAACTGTTTTCATCATATTCATAGCGGTTTATGTATGAAATTACGTTAATTCAGGTCGGGGATAAAAGAATGTGCAAAATTTTATACAACTGTTTGACAACATATATTCTTTGTTGTTTTTAAAGTTTCATTATGAAAAATTTTGGAAATATAATAAATAAAAAACTGAATTTGAATCTAGCAAAAGGCTTTTTGTAGCCCCACGTCACTGAAGAACTTAATTTTATTGAATTAATGAATGAATTGAAGTGAATCGACATCAATCGACGCCAATAGACATTAGAAGTCAGCAATCAAGTGGAAATCGACTTTAATCAACTTCAATGGATTTTCAGTCGACAATATCTAACAAAAGTAGACGCCAATTGACCTTAAATGGTATGAATTAAAGTGAATCGATATGAATCGACTCCAATAGACGCTAGAAGTCAGTAATCAAGTGGAAATCGACTTTAATCAGCTTCGATGGATTTTCAATCGACAATCTCTGACAAAAGTAGACGCCAATTGACCTTAAATGACATGAATTGAAGTTAATCGACGTCAATCGACGCCAATAGACGTTAGAAGTCAGTAATCAAGTGGAAATCGACTTCAATCGGCTTCAATGGATTTTCAATCGACAATCTCTGACAAAAGTAGACGCCAATTGACCTTAAATGACATGAATTGAAGTTAATCGACGTCAATCGACGCCAATAGACGTTAGAAGTCAGTAATCAAGTGGAAATCGACTTTAATCAGCTTCGATGGATTTTCAATCGACAATCTCTGACAAAAGTAGACGCCAATTGACCTTAAATGACATGAATTGAAGTTAATCGACGTCAATCGACGCCAATAGACGTTAGAAGTCAGTAATCAAGTGGAAATCGACTTCAATCGGCTTCAATGGATTTTCAATCGACAATCTCTGACAAAAGTAGACGCCAATTGACCTTAAATGACATGAATTGAAGTTAATCGACGTCAATCGACGCCAATAGACGTTAGAAGTCAGTAATCAAGTGGAAATCGACTTCAATCGGCTTCAATGGATTTTCAATCGACAATCTCTGACAAAAGTAGACGCCAATTGATCTTAAATGGCATGAATTAAAGTGAATCGATATCAATCGACTCCAATAGACGTTAGAAGTCAGTAATCAAGTGGAAATCGACTTTAATCAGCTTCGATGGATTTTCAATCGACAATCTCTGACAAAAGTAGACGTCAATTGACCTTAAATGACATGAATTGAAGTTAATCGACGTCAATCGACGCCAATAGACGTTAGAAGTCAGTAATCAAGTGGAAATCGACTTCAATCGGCTTCAATGGATTTTCAATCGACAATCTCTGACAAAAGTAGACGCCAATTGATCTTAAATGGCATGAATTGAAGTGAATCGACATCAATAGACACCAATAGACGTTAGAAGTCAGTAATCAAGTGGAAATCGACTTTAGTCAGCTTCGATGGATTTTCAATCGACAATCTCTGACAAAAGTAGACGCCAATTGACCTTAAATGACATGAATTGAAGTGAATCGACATCCATCGACGCCAATAGACATTAGAATTCAGCAGTTAACTAGAAATCGACTTTAATCAGCTTCAATGGATTTTCAATCGACAATATATGACAAAAGTAGACGCCAATTCACCTTAAATGGTATGAATTAAAGTGAATCGATATCAATCGACACCAATAGACGTTAGAAGTCAGCAACCAAGTGGAAATCGACTTTAATCAACTTCAATGGATTTTCAGTCGACAATATCTGACAAAAGTAGACGCCAATTGATCTTAAATGGCATGAATTAAAGTGAATCGATATCAATCGACTCCAATAGACGTTAGAAGTCAGTAATCAAGTGGAAATCGACTTTAATCAGCTTCGATGGATTTTCAGTCGACAATCTCTGACAAAAGTAGACGCCAATTGACCTTAAATTGTACCAAACATCACGAATACTCCGTTTACCGATTTTGTTAGAGAATGTCTAGAATAAACATTTTCTTTTCCAGAGAAAGATGTTATTTCATTTGTTCTGAGTCATGTGGCCGAATTTTTTTATTTTTTTTTGCGACAATTATCATAACGATCATTATTATGAATTTTAGATAGTGCTTTAGTTTTTTCTTCATATTCAGAAAATTTTCTGGCTTTCATATTTGATATTTCGGACATTATTGAAGCTTCTTATTATATCTAAAAGATACAAGTAGAAACACAACAAGCTTCTTACTGGAAGCAGTAAAACGATCCAAAATTAAGTCAGTATCGGTTGCGATTTTCTCAGTTTTGAAGATCTTTTGCATCCAGTCTGTGATTTATCCAATGTGTCTTGCCTAATGTCGTTTTTAGTGTTGTTTGTAGTAATTGTCAACCCTGGAAGAAGATTGCGTCTCGCCCAGTGCTATCACGTTGATCAGACAGCATCCTTTGTTCGATATTTCTAAGTCGCCTTTTATCAGATGTATTTTTGCTCAAAAACAGAGAACAAGAACAACTATGAATAAAGGTGAAGCGTCGTATTCACAGCAAATGCTTGAGGAATAAACAGCTTTATATACATGGACGATAAGTTCTAATAAAATATTACATGTAATTGGTGAAATATCTTCAGTATATGCGGCTTATGGCAGTTTTTTGTGGGTGAAAATACACTTTATGTTACCTAGAAAGTAGGGATTATACTTAAACAAATCACCTCACGCTTTTTAAGCTAGTGATAAACGGCGTAGTACAGGTGAAATAGGATTAAACCCTGAATTAAATTGGGCGCTTCTAATGATCTAGATTCTCAAAGGTTTTCGGTTACCGAATATACCTAGCAACAAAATTACGGGTATGGGTTTTCGAAATTTTCAAATGCGAATAACTCGAAAGCTAAGAGTAATTCGAAAAAACTGCCAACTGCCCCAGTAGTTTTCGAGTTCTTCGCGATTTAAAAATTTTTTCAGCGTTTAAGCTCATTTTATAATGGAAATTTTGAGGTTAGGAAAAAATTGAAACCTTTTTTGTACAGAATGTTGTGTTCTACATTTTTTGACCCGGCAGTTTGTGTCGAAATCATCATAATTTTCGAGTTATCCCCAATTCAAAATGTTTTTGAGTGAATTTTACGGTGAAAATTTTGAGGTTAGGAAAAATGCCTACAAATCAATCTGTAGAGAATTTTATGCTGTTCATTTTTTGTCCCAGCACTTTTTTTCGAATTCCTCGTAGTTTTCGAGTTATTCGCGATTGAAAATATTTTTGAATGTATAAACCCATTTTGAGGTGAAAATTTTGAGGTTAGAAACAAATACCTGGGATACTTTTTGTAGAAAATTTTATACTCTACATTTTTTGTTACGGCAGTTTTTTTAGAATTCCTCGTAGTTTTCGAGTTATTTGCGTTTCAAATTTTTAGTCCCAAAATTCCGAAAATCCATGCCCGTAATCTTATTAACAGTTGCTAGTATACCCAAAACCTCCCAGAATCTAGAAATTCCGCCCATTTTAATCAAAGGTTTTAGCTCAAAATCGCCTAATTTGCCTGTACTAGCAGTAGATATTTGGAAACAGTTGTTTAAAATAGTGTTTAGATTGTCCCGACTATAAATTAGTCGAGTCGAGTCACCTCCGACTATACTGAAGGAGATTTTGTTCATAATTGCTTCTTTAGAACTGCATGATATGATAGTAGAAATGGAAAAACCAAAAAAAAGTGATGGAGAATCAACAAAAGATTCATCTGAAACACTACTATTTTTTTATTGAAATTTAAAGGATGATTTTCAAAATTAAAAGTTTGATGTCACTTTTTGACTAATTCAATCTTCTTTGTAACAAAACTCCCCTACTATAAATAATTACATCAATTTGATTTATAATTATCAACTGAAACAACTTGAGATTAAAATTTGTTCCTTGAGATTTGATACAAAGTAAATCATACACTAGTTTCGCACTCATTGGCACCGTTTTCAGTGTTTTTCACTTTATTGCTTTAAGAGTTAGTAACTGAATCAATATTTGCACAGAAGACGAAAGAAATTTGGATTTTGAATTGTACGTGTGGGTTATTAGATCATACATTTACACGAATTGTTTTTTGGTCGAAAAAAACATCTAGAAAGATAACATCAACGCGATTTTCTATGTAGAATTCTATATTGCATTGGTCGTTTTTAATGGCCCCAAAAGTGTAGAAAGGATGAAAATTCACGAACTGTATGATCTAATGCTGTTTTTGAAGTCGATTTTGCCGAGTTTCACTATATAGCATTCAAAAATATGGAATCTGTGATATGATGAAGAGGTGACTATCTGATTTACACTATCCTCCACAAACTCTGGTCTCCAAATAATTTTTTGCGAGTACATGTTAATGAAATTTCTTAAAAATTTTATTTCCATTCTCCATTCTTTCAAAAAAAAATGTTCAAAATACTTTAAATCCAAATGAATATTCACTAGTAGAATTTTTCTTAGTGTAACGAACATATAGGACATACAACTATCCTGCAGGAAATGAGTCAATATGAGCATCTAGTAGCTCAGAACACAGACCACAAAAACGGACTTTAAGGAAAGTAATCTCAATCTTTACTGATTACTCAGGAGTCGATGGGTTTTTAAATATCTAAAAGATAGAGAGGGTTGCCAAACTGTTATGGGAAAGTAGTGATTCAAGCAGAAACACAACAAACTACATAGATTGCTTTAAAAACAATATCAAGTATTAAAAACGACGAAATCAAAATTGGTGATGAGATGTCTTGAAAAACTTTACTGGATTCGTGGCATTGAAGTAAGTCACAGTTGGGTACCTGGACTTTATGAAGTAAAAAGGAACTCTAAAGCAAATGGGCTTACTAAAAGTAAAACGAAGACAGAGGATGCCGTAGACATAGTTACTGCTGCCGATGGAATTACCAATCTGACAATTAAATCAGAGTTAAAGATTAGGATATATGATCGAACAGAAGTGATTGCACCATATGCAGAGCGATTTAGCCAAGGATTAATCAAGAAAAAACAAACAAATAAAAATAAATGCAGTGATCACTACTGTACATTATACGAGGATGGAAAATATATATTTTTCAACGTAATCTCCTTTCCCAGCGATGTAAAATAAGTTCGATACTCTTGGCATCGTCAAGCTCCAGAAAATCATCCGAG
This sequence comes from Diorhabda carinulata, assembly GCF_026250575.1. NCBI lineage: Eukaryota > Metazoa > Arthropoda > Insecta > Coleoptera > Chrysomelidae > Diorhabda > Diorhabda carinulata. The sequence continues at coordinate 4,298,326 of NC_079469.1, forward strand.
GGAGTTAAATCTGGTGACTAGGGTGCATGAAGTAGTAGTTCAAACTTTAATTCATTAATTTTGGCCATTGTAATAACGGATATTTCAGCTGAAGCATTGTCTTGACGAAATAACACTTTTTCTTAGTCAAATGCGGCCGTTTTTGCTTAATTTCTTCTCTAAATTGGACTAAATTCGCAAAAACCGACGTCATGACCTTGCCTGCAGACGGAACGGTCTTTGTCTTCTTCAGAGCCGATTCTTCCGTTTCAATCCATTGTTTTGATTGTTATTTCGTTTCGAGTGTGAAGTGATGTATCCACGTTTCATCCATGGTTATGAAACATTGCAAAACGCTCGATGGAAACATCTTCACGACGCTGGTTTTGTTCGCGGCACCCATCTTGCTCATAGCTTTCTCGTGTGAACATTATGCACCGTAATTTTTTAGTCGACGAACATCCACTACCATTTGGTAGATTTTTTCCAACATTCCTGGAGTCGTCATCACCTCATTTGGTCGACTACTGCGATGATGGTCTTTTTCTTCTGCTACCCAATATTTTATAGTTGATACTGAAGGAGCAGTCTCACTCAGAGTAGAATCTAGTTCAGCTTCTATATTAGTAGAGTATTGTTGGGTATGAAAGGGTAAAACAATGGGCCTCAGGCAAGTCTAAGTACTAACTTTCACATTTTGTAGAAGTTACCGAGAATGTGAAAATTTTGAACTAAGAAGCGTTGGGGTCTTCAATGGATACAATATATTGATAAATTTCTCTATCCTGACTCATATAACATGCTTCTGCTCAATGTTAAACATTATCACCAGTATATAATCTTTTGCTGGTGGTGGAGATTGCTCAATTTAAGTTATTACAGTAGAACTGCTGCTAAATCTAGAGCAGAGGCTGAGGGCCGAAATAATCACATGTGTTGTATGAAAAAGAATATATATTGTATTCGAAATACTGAATGAATTTGGTCAAATGGATTGGGATCCAGCTTTGCTCAAGTACAAAAGCTAGTAACGAGAAAAATTTTTTCTTGTTGACATGATAGAGTTAATCATTATAAATAATACGGGGTGAAATCAATATTTAAATAGCTTTTACGTAAATTAACTATTTAGAATTAAGTATATTCAATGAATTCGTTGTTAATACGATATATACAGAATGTTTTGTAGTTTAAGGAAGGCTGTAGTTCAATAAAAATCTCATTCATTCTTTGTAAATATCTTTTGACATATAAACTTTTTTAAGAAAATATATTTTTGGCAAATCTCGGCAAGATCCACTCATCAGAACAACCATGTGCATAACGCTACATATCACTCTATCTGCTTCATTAACGTTTCTGTCTCTGATATGTCTCTTTCTAGTTCTTTTTCTTCGTCTTCGGGTGGCGAAGGCCCGGATATGGAAAGCTGGGGAAGTCCAAAATGCTTCTCCTCCAAGGAGATGTTATCCACACTTCTCGCTTTTCTACATAGTCTAGAAACGGAGCCGTGTAGACGGAAGAACTCCTTAGGATCTATGCCGGGTCCGCTGTTTGACACAAAGATGGCGCTGTTCATGCGTGGTCGAGCTGTTCGCGGCGGTTGTGCATGTATCTGCTAACAGACAATAAAATTAGTTTATTTTGGAATAAATTCGAAATATATTCGAGATAGTGTGCTGATTTGTGTTGGCGAAAATTCAGCGTGTTGTTTGTGCTTTTAATCAACGTTACAAATTTGATTGACGGTTTGTTTGCTTAAATAATGGCTTTTAGAACTTACATGGTTTTGATAAATGAAAAATTCATAAAGCGGTGAGTGAAAACAACTAAATTATTATGATATCCGTATACGTATTGTGTACTCTTTGTGTATGTGTATAATTCAAAAAATACGTTTTGCTTGTGAACATTTATATAATAATGGCACATTTAATGTCAATTCTGCGTGAAAATTCATCAAATATATTGTGATATATAAAACTATTTAAACGAAAATTATAAGATAGAAAAAGTTGGAAACTATATTTGAAAATTTATGTTATAATGTTGAATAAAATAATTTTATAATATTTAAAACAGATTGTGAGTGGATATGTTGTTTGTATCATATTATAGTTTAATTTTTTTATCAATAAAAACGTCTCCATACTGCTATGTACGAGGTCTCGCTATTTAATAACGAGACTGGTTACGAAAAAGGGTTTTTTCGATTGATCGAAACAGTGCTGGAAGTCTTCTTTTACTAGTGCTTTTAGGAGCTCTGCCGTTTTTTGCTTTACCGCTTCCATCGACTCAAATCGGGTCCCTTTCGAAGCAGATCTTTTTCTAACCTTTCAAGGAAATCTGAGCAGACCCGTTGACGCAAGAGCTTTTGGGTTAGGAATCAGATTTCTTGGTACCAACTTCGCATTCGACGATCTACACGCACAATTTGGTTGATTTTGGTCACTGTTTCCGAAGTTGAAACAGTTACAGGGCTACCCGGGCACTGGTCATCTTCAGAGCCACTCTCGGCCCTCACTAAAGCGCTTGCATCACTCAAAAATACGCGCACGTGATAGAGAATTGTCTCCATAGAACTCTTGCAACAATTTATAGCATTCAGCGGGAGTTTTTTTCAATTTAACACTTTCGTTTCAAACTGCCACTGCACAAATTCTATAATAGTGACGAAAACGTGTTTTGAGACATGCATAAACAAGATATCTAAATACCCAAGGCACTATTCGTTTTTTACCCAACCGTCTCTGGCGCCCTCTAGATGCTCGTCTCGTTATTTAATAGCCAGACCTCGTATAATAAAAATTAGATTAAGAAGTAATTGGAGGTGGATGAGAAGACGAAACAACAAAGGAAATCTGTAGGGAAAGTGTAGAAGGAAAAAGAGGAATTAAAAGCTATAGAAAAATTAACTAGATGATAGTTAAACAAGACTTAAAAAGAATGAAGATTAAAAATTTGAAAAACAAACCCAGGCAGTAATTTTCGTCCATTTATTTTCACATAGAACATCATGAATAAGAAATTTTTCAAGAATTCAACAATGGTAGCAGTAAACTTCGTACCTGTAAATTCTTCTGCGATCAAACAGGTTTCAAAGTGGGTATGAAATTTGAGTTAATCTCTTTAAAATTACTGTTCTTTATTAACAACCCCGCAACATAAAAGTATCCTGGAAGATTTCTTTATGTCTTTTTAGTACATTTTTCTCGGAAAAACCCTTGATTCTAAATCAGGCAAATAAGGCGGATAGGGATAGATAAGAAGTACTGGCGAATCAAAAACGATTTGTGTCCTTTTCAGATCTTTATGTTTTGCTTCTCTGTAGACGATAAATGGTGTAACCGTTGGTGGCTCCAATATTTCTACAAAACTTTCTTCTTCATCATTTGCTCTGCTTCTTCGATTCCTTCAAACCGAGAATTCAAATTCTGTCCACTTGTCTGATACATCTTTCATCTTAGGTCATAACTTTTTCCATGAAGATTGGAATAAGTTAGATGAGACAGAATTCCAAGCGAGAAAGAATACAACATCCTTTAAATTCAATCCTTTAAGACTCGACCATCAGGAGATATAATATGGATCAGCAATTTATTTTATACAAAGACTTTTTGAATAACATTTTGATCCATCGGCTGAAGTCAAGGTGTGCAGTTTGGTGTTAGGAAGATGGTTTAATTTTGTTAGTAGATGTTTATCTGAAAGTATGAGTGGATGTTTTTTGAAGGAATCAAAGGATGAAGCTTGGATTCTACCTCCAACACGGATAAGATTGTCTGAATCTAAAAATGGGTTTAAGTTTAAGATTCGAGCTTTTCTTGGTAAAGACTTATTTGCAAAAAGAGCATGATGTTCTTCTGAAAAGCATTCCAGCAGTGACAGATTCACGAGACTTAATGTAGCTTGTTTCAGTTCTAGTGTTGTCGAAACACCATGTTTTCTATCTGACACTTGAGCTTTACAATTAAAAATAAATCTTAGGATATAAGTCATTGACCTTCTTAAAGTATTAAACTTCGAGAAATTTTTAAATGGGAATAATTCAATTGTTACTGACACTGCCAACTGTTTTGTAAGTTCTGGTATGATCTCTGGATATTTGAAGAGAGATTTCGGCCAGTTTTCTTCCTGATCTGATAGCCATTTTGGACCATACCACCAGAGACAAGATGTTACTAGGTTTTTCAGATTGATACCTCTAGAAACAATATCTGCTGGATTATTCTTGCCTTTAACGTGATTCAATTCGTTGCAATTAGTAAAAGATTGGATCTGAGAGAGACGATTGAAGTAAATTAGGTTGAGTTTTAATCCAAGATGGCATTGTCAAGTAAAAGTAAAGCTTTTATTAGCAAGTTGGATCTTTTCATAAACTTTTCGACTTCTGAGACAAAGTTTTTACGAAATCATTTGCTGAATACTTCTCGATATTAAATTTATCCAGCCATCCTTCACTGGGTTTTAGAATTTCTCCTGAGTTTGTTTAGACCGCCGTTGCATGAACCATATGTAGAGAGCGTTTTTCATCTTTGGATAATCGCCAACTTTTTACGCTTTCCTGGTCCCGATTCCATTGTTTTGACATTGTCTACTATTTTTTGCCTTTTTTTCTTAAGATCGTATATAGTAGCACGCCCAACACCATATTCTAACTTGCACGTGATATGTTTTGAGGTTAGAATGCTAGTCGATGACGCAGCGACCGAAGCCACAGATGTAGAGGGGCGAGGGAGGCGTCAACGGAGGGTGCCGGATTAGTGAGGTTATACTGTACCATAATTATTAACCCTTCTAGTTTAGCCGACTCAAGTAAATCCTTACCATTCAATTTAAGTTAACTGAGGAGGCATTACGTACACTTTTACTTCAATTGAACTCAAATTAATTATTGACATTGACATTGACAATGACAGTGACATTAGGAAGTCCGATTTACGCAGACAAAATTTAAGTGAACGCTTTTTCATTAAACATAAGTGTACATCATCTGCAAACATTTCATGTGAAACCCAAAGTTTGAATTAAAATATGATTTGTGCTTGATTTCACTAAAGTAGGTAAACTAATCACTGTTTATAAGTGATTGTAGAACATGTTGACGTTTATGGAAACTCATTATTCTTATTAGAATGTTTTGGAGCACATCCGATCCGTGCAATTTGAATAACTGTTCTATTGTCTATGGTACATTAGAATATTTTTTCTAAAAATAGAATAACGCACATCAGGACGCTTTGTATGTCTACAAAATAATGTTTAATATGCTGTTGGAGAACGGGAACATTATAATTTTTATCTTCTCCGTATTGTGCTGTTGAATAATGTAAATTATATAACTGAGATAACTTTAAAGGTTATTTAGATGCATTTGGAGTTAGGAAAACATAAACTTTGTTTTTTGTAGCTTGTGAGATGACTATGATTTGTTTTAGAATGCATTATTAGTCGCAGACCTTTTCTTCCGGAAGTCGACTGTAACTTTTTGAAATCTACGTAAAATTTAAGTAAACTTTTATCTAAAAACTTTTTTCCAAAAATGTATACTTTTTGAGTTATTAATTTTTTTGTAAAAAATTTGACAGTTGCAGACCCTTATAAATTATTTTTTTTACTAGGATACTCTTAAAGATATGAAAATGGTTTTGATTCGGTTGCTTTTAGCAAAGTTAGACGTATTTTAATATATGTTAAAAATTTTTTCATTTTTTACAGGGAGTGTATCAAAAGTGTTCAAAGTTCAACTTCATAAAAATCAAATTTTTTTTTAATTGAACCACCCGGTTTTTTCTGTTTTAATGCATTCAACGTTTTTAGCAAAATGTTGTATCTCATTTGTTAAATTTTGATTTAAGGAAAAAAATCTGCTTATCCAAATAATACAGTAAAAAAATATAAAAACTTATTTCAGCTACGGAATTTTGAACATCAAATAGAAACCACTTTTGGCATCAATTGCTGAATGATTTTCCTTCAAAATCCCGTTTACTTTAGGACTTTTGATCTAAAAAGAGGGGAGTTATAGAGATTCTTAGTGGAGCTTCATATAGTATAGTCAAGTCTTATAGTAGAGTTGTTGACGCGTATATTTGATATAACTATTTATAATAATTTTTCGAAAAAATATGTGAAGAATTTTTTTGCAGATTTTCACGTCCTAGTGAAGAAGTTTGTTCATATACATTGTATTGAAAGTTCCAATCCTTTCCACGTTATTTACAAAATACCGAGAGTTTGCCCCAGTGCTAAAAAATTGCTTGTATACCAAAAATCATTTCTATTGGTTTTAAAGTCAGTTTAAAATCCTTGTTTCCTGGACCAAACAAACTAGACAGTGATTTAAGCGAGAGAAAATGAAGAAGAGAACCTGATGAGCGAAAGAAGGCACCCAACAGTTTCACGTTGGGGTTTAAAGGGAGAGGTGCAGATTTTAGCTGAAAAGGGAAGCGATGAACTTTCTCCCTTAGAAAAAACACTGTCAATTAACTATTTTTAGTATTATTACTATTATTTAATTGTCTCTTTTTTCCCAGTACAGTGCAGACTCGATAATACGAATTCTTCAGTAGCCTGAACAAGCATTTTCAATACATTGGATATTCTCTAATCCGAACCTGTACTTTCAGGCCTATTTCTTATAAAAATTATAACTAGATGTGTCGGGGATTCCCCCAATTACCCTTTTGTTTATATCTGAGACTCACATTAAACTGGTGTGCAGCATTTTCACTGCTTTTGTACGCTTTCGAGCAGTGATATTCACATACTTTGCTGGGATGTTTGTAATGCCATTTTAGGTGATATAAGTGGGTTTTTATTTTAATATTTGCTTAAATTAATATGCCCCCTACAAGAAAACCCAAGACATTGTCCATAAAACAAAAAAATAAAATTATTGTAGGACTTAACAAGGAAGAAAGTGGAAAAGTGTTGGCCGCTGAGTATGGGGTTGGAAGATCTCTACAATCTGTGACATAAAACAGAAAAAATCTAAAATCGACAGGTAGGATTAATTTTAAAACAATTTTAGTGCTTTTCTTTCGCATTCGCATACGATCTAAAAATGAATTTTATTTTTCTGAGCAGTGTAAACACATCATAAATTTGACGTGAAGACTTTTGACATATTTTGCAAATTTAAATCAATTTTATGTCAGATTGACAAGAATAATCATTGATAAAACAGTCTATGGCCACTAAATCAACATCTGACCAATACTTTAATATAAAATATAATCGGCCCTCGAATACACTGCTCCAAGATTTGTAAATCGAGCGAAAATTACAAATTACTTTATAAATTATAACATACCATATTCTTACTTTTTTATACATATATTTTTTAGTTAGTTACTTATTCGTAATTACTGTTTTTTTTGCGATTAATAATAAAGATTAATATAAAAAACAACTGCTTCGGTAATCCGAATTATTTGTTAATCCGAATCGGCTTGATTTTTATTAGTTCGGATTATCGAGTCTGCGCATCTAGGTGACTTCCATTTCCTTCGGAAAAACATATAAAAGATGGTGTCAAACGTGATTAATACATTGTGTTTTATGGCATTAACATTAACTTCATTCCATCCGGGAAAGTAGACTGAGATAACTAAATTTGTCCCATCAAATCCTTTCCATTACCTAGTGTATTCTACCCTGTATAGTAATTTAGAGCCAAATCTCATTAAAACTTTATTTGATTCAGCTATATAATTTCTTAATTTTAATATTGTTTATTTCCTTTATTTCAAGTAAAACATGTCATAAAGTCAAATTAATGTAATACATCAAACATAGAGACGAAATAGTAGCCTAAATTGCACCGCCAATTATTGATCCCGAATCAAATGAAGTTTTAATGAGATTTGGCTCTAAACTACTATACAGGGTGGATCACACTAGGTAATAGAGAGGATTTTATGGGACAAATTTAGTTATCTCATTCTACTTTCCCGGATGAAATAAAGTTAATGTTAATGCCATAAAACACAATGTATTAATCACGTTTGACACCATCTTCTATATAGTTTTCCGAAGGAAATGGAAGTCACCTAGTTAATAGACGAAGCGAGAACTTAAGCTAAAATAAATTTCCAAGGAAACAGAGAATGACGTTGATTTAGAGCTGTTGGAGTTTTTTTATTTATATAAACGGAATTTAGGGGATGATGAACATTATTAATGCAACACACCAAACACTGGGCTACTTTTCTAACCGAATGGATCTTGTTTGGTCTAGAACTGCTACACTGATTGATTCATTCCTGATCTATCGTCATATATTTCCACATAAATAATGTATAATTAGTAATATTAAATAGAAAAAGTCTTAATAAATGAAATTTAGTGGAGTGTCGGAGCTATATCATCTTTAGTCAAAAACTGTTGAAAGAATTGAAAGAAACTTTTGCATATACAGGTACAGTTTGTCAAATCTGAATTGTCATCATAAATTTTAACATTTTTAATGGTGAAAGTATTCAAAACTTGTTGTCATACGAATGCTATTTGAGTTTACAGATTACAGATTTCCGTGAAATGATTTTCTATGACTTTTGACGTGGATTAAACCAACAACTCTCTTCGATTTTTGCTGATGAATCACCACCTAGATCCACCGCGTTTAGCTGGTTTTCCAAATCCAATCGTGGTCGCTGCAGAATGAATTTCGTGAAGGTCGTTCTAAATCAGAAAATGCAAGATCTATAACAATCAAACATCGAATTGATTGGTCATTGACAGTATAGTTCTTGTTTGACACTCAATGGTTTCTTCTTATTCCCGCAGATCAAAAATAAATTACCAGATCAACGGTTTTCTACACATATTTTGAAGGTACCTCAATCGGAATGGAAAAAATGCTTAAATTGGTTCAAAATGTATGCAAAAGTGTATTGAGATGAATAGAGAACATTATGAAAAACGATAAACCATATCCAATTATGAATATTTGTTTTTTCTGGTCTATCCTAAAAGTTATGAAAGAACACTTTGAAATAAAATGTTTTATTGACCTGAGGGACCAAGTTTTTTAGTATTTAAAGAGCAAATCAGTTTTGTTTTTATATTTGATTTAACTTTTGGATAATTTATTGGACGATGGCTTCTTCCATTCACTTTAATATTACTTTGAGTCTGGGTCATAATTGTAGCAACATGATTTGTTATCAATAACGATGTTTGACAGAAAAACTGGATCAATTTTAAGTTCTTTCGAAGCACATGTTGGACCTAAATCTTTTTTTCCTGATTGTCAGTCAAAGACACGTCTGTCTGGTTGTTTTTCAACATTCTGGTTTGTTAACCATCGTGGAATGAAATGTATATTGAAATTATTTCCATAGCGTCATCTTTGAAAGATTTTTTCAACATTGAAATAGTTTCACCAGCATTTTCACCGATATTTTACAACTTTACGTTGTTTATTCAAAATTGGCATCATGAAAACGAAACAGGAAAAATGTAATAACCAACAAGCCACGTCGATAAATTCTATTTCGAATATTATTGGGTTTATTTTTGTTCCACGACATTCACGAGTAGTATTTGGAGTAACTAGTAGTCCGTTTATATTAGCTGTTACTATTAAATTACATTTGAAGTTATTATCAAGAGAGGAGAAGTTCAAGGACATGTTGACATCGATAATCAAATTAATTTCATCCTTTTATATCGGTAATTGCGTTACTAGTGTAGATTCTCTTGAAAAATTACATCAATTCAAAGAAGAATCGACGTTATTAACGGCAGAAGGTAGTTTCAACTTACGAAGAGCCTCATCGGTCAACATCAGCTCTAGGTCTTACATGGTACAAGAAATACGATGTTTTAACGCTAAAAATTTCAAATTTATCTGAAACAATTCAAGAAAAAATAACAGAGAGAGAATTATTTTATCTGTTAGTCATAAAATATTTGCTCCAATCGGTTTTGCTTGTCCAAGTTATTGTTGCAGAAAATTAATACTTTAAAATGGGGTACTGAAGTTTCTCAAGAAATTAAAGAAGATTTTGAAAAATGGTATCATCAGTTGAAATTATTAGAAGAAGTAAAGATTCCATGTTAAATTTCTAGTACACATAAAACTTCATTACGTGGTTCCGTCGATGCTAGTCAAGTAGCTTAAGCCGCAGTGATTTATATAAGAATACAGACTGAAACAAATTCGAAAATACAACTGATTGATGCTAAATCAAAAGTATCTCCAACTAAAATGATGACTATTCCACGTTTAGAGCTTCTTGGTGATAAAATCTGTCCTTGAAACTGTGGTTTATGACCAACAAGAGATTTATTTTTGCTGATCTTCCTTCTAGAGGGTGTACAACTAGTCATTTGATTGAGTCAAAATGGTGGGAGGGAGCGGATTGGCCTTAGAATCCTGAAGAATGGCCTGTAAGCGAATATTATATTAATTATAAATAGTAAATTGAAAAAATCAGTAACTCGAAAAGAATCTGTAGATGATGTTTATTCAAATAATGTTTCCAATGCTGCCACAGTTAAAGAAAGCGATGTAAATAAGGTAAATACTGATGAATGGCATTTCAATTGTTTTACACAATACAGTAAAATCGTTTGGTTGGATAAAAACTGATAATTGATTTCATATAAAACTATTTATTTAAATTTAATTAAGAGATAACTAGAGTTCTCGTAGTATACAATTTCTATTCTTCTTTTTCTTTCGGACAAATAGATTCCTGAAAGCAAAAAACATCTCCAAGGACTGTAAAAATGAGAGCTTGTGCATTAAATGTAAGGCAAGCATGAGAAACATGGACAATGACAAAGAAAAATGAGAATAAATTGTAAATAGGGTCAATGAAAATCTTCAGGAACACATGACGGTGTCAAAATGACAGAAGGTAATCGGAGAAGAAGCCGAAAATAACACAAATATCATAAAGAACAAAATGGTTAGAGCCAGAATACGACAAAAAGACCTACAGAAGTAAATTATTTATAATATGATAAATTAATGTATCTCAAATTATGTTTAGTATTCATGATTGTCATAGATTTATAATTGGAATTCCTTCATCATTATAATATTCAGTTTATTTAGTGTTCCAAAATGGGATGAGGGTCGTCGTGTTTTGCAACTTCTTTAGAAGATTACCTCATCTATTATTGCAAGTTCTATCTTCTCGTTAAAACACTATTATTTTCAAAATTTCTCACAAAAACTTGAAGCATATTTACAACATGGTATCCATTTTACAAACATTTCTGCGTGATTTTTTCATTCGCAGTGATTTATATAAGCTGTTTGATCAAAAGCAGGTGCCCATGCATTTTATAAAGAAAATATACGTGTTTTACCATGGCTCAAAGATTTTTGTTGAAAAAAAATGGAATATTTCTATGTACAAAACAAATAATTGATGAAAGAAGATACTTACCTTTTTCTAATTTTCTCATAACTTTTATAATAGGTTATTGAAAAAAAAATCTTCCGATTTATCATCTGAGAATCCGATTTGAGTGGCTCGTCTCACGAGACTCGAGACTATAAATTATCATTTACAACAAAAGATCAGACAACGAATCTCGCAGGAAAACCTCGCAAAAAGTATCGCTGATAAACTTAATTATCATAAATATTATTAAAACATTTTCTGAAGCCACACAATAATGTGTTTACAATAAGTTTTACGCAACATTTCCACGCGAGACGAGACTTTTATTGCGAGACTAAACTCGAAACAATAGTTTCTCGTGTCGTCTCGTAGGCAACACTAGATTTGAGCGAACGATATAAGTTAGAAATAGGACGCTCTGGAGTCAACGCTGGATGTCAACTTTATTCAATTTTCCATACATTTGTTATAAACTTCGGACGCTTTTCAGATCCTTATGCCAATTACTCTTTACATCGTCCAGAGACTGATGGCGAGCCCTCTAAAGGAATTTTTGTGTTTAGAAGAGAGAAAAAAATCACTGGTCACCAAATCTAGCGAAAGCTGTGGCTGAGAGATGATTGTAGTTTGATATTTGTCAGTCAAATCATGCTGGAGAAAGGATAGATGAAGATCTATGAATTATCTGTCCACCAACCGATCGTTTACGATTTGCTTTGTACGTAGATGTTTCAAAATTGTCAAATAGTATTTTTAGAACTCCGTTCGTTAGATTGTTGAACAATTTCAACGTCATTTCTGTAAAAAAATGTTTATCATTGATTCTTGCTCGTTTGCTTGCCTTCCTAATCACACAATTTATTTATTTTTACTTCATCAGTTACCCAAGCTAAATAAACTACAAACAGAAACGTAAATGAGACCAGTTAATTCATCTAGATTACGTTTTTGTTGCTGGACGAAACAAAAGGCCTTAAAAACTAATCAGTTGGTAGTAGTAATGTATATTTAATGAGGTTAATTCCTTCTTCTTTTCGAGTTTGTTTTATAAGCTGAACAAAGTTATAATTTGATTAGATATTTTTCGAACTAAAAAAAGCATTTTTATCTCTGTAATAACTAAAAATAATAAATCGTACAGGTAGAAATGATAAATAAAGTATTAAACAAACAAAAATCTCTAAGCCATTTATGTGAAAAATCAGCGTAAACATATTATATTCAAAACTAATATTTACAGCTTGCATGGTTTTAAAAAACAGCTTATTTTAATTCACTTACAGAAACGGTTGACGCCATATCACTAGGTTCCGGATGGTATTCGTACGATATTGCCAAATCGTATTGTGAGGACGTCAATTCGTATTGCGAGGTTGCCGAATCAGCGCGCTCTAGACAATCGTAACGCGATGTCGTTTGATCGTAATTAGTTGTGTCAGAGACGAGCTGACATATCTCCGTTTGCTAGGTATCTTCGGCTCTGTGTAATAGCGCGAATTGGCAACCACATTCTCGTGATTCTCGTGTTCTTCGGGGGTAGCGAAAACATTGATCCCATATACAGCACCCCTGATAACATATTAGGATAAAAACGGATTAAAATGTACGGTGTATGATCAAATTTTTTTATATTCCGAAGATTTTAAAGTCGTGGGTTTATGTTACAATTATCTTTTGATTTGTCCAGGGTTATAATCTCGAATTGAGGTTACTGATTAGTTTGAAAACAACATTTTTTTAATTATTCACGTTTTTTATCACAAATACAGCGTGTTACTTTTCTTTTTTTTTTCTTTTATATGATATTTTGATCATTGTGTGTATTCGATTCCTTTTATTTACATTATTTTTTCTATTTCTTCTTTTGAAACAAAAAAACAAACTACGATGTAATTTTCATTCTAAATTCAATGCCGATACAAATAATTCTCTCTTTATGACGCAATTCTAGTAATTAATGACGTTAATAATAATTTACTGCCATTGTAGGATGATGTATATATATACACGTATTTGTATAACCAAATGAAATAAATTCAATATTCCATAGATCTTGAAAAGTAATATTCTGATTCATGTTAGATTTACAAAACAATAATGAATAAAAGTTGATTATAAATAAAAAAAATTCTTGTTAAAACATTACGGAACCTACATTAGAGCATTATGTACAATAAGGATCAGCCCACCTAGAAAAATAATCATCTGACGGTGATAGTTACTGCAGAATAATATTTTGTGATACCAAAAAGTATCATTTTACATAAAAAGCTAGAAACAGTGATGAAAAATGGACTAAAAGCGTAACGCAATAGATGTAGACTTCACATTCGATTTGATAATCATGAACCTCTTGCAAGCTCAAACTTCATCTATCTGGTGTACTTCTCCTCTTTCCATTATCCTCCAAACGATGAAGTGACACCATTTATATTTGATTCAACACTTGTTTCCATGTTTACCTATTCTCAATGTTTTCGGCATGATGTAGTATCATATTTAACAAGGTTTTTGTTTGGTCTATCCATCTAGTTGGAGATCTGCCTCTTGGGCGTTTACCTTTTACTTTCCTTCCTAAGATTAATCGTTCCATTGTTCCTGGTCTTCTAGCTATACGACTGATATTCCGTTTTGCAACTTATCTGGTGTACACATCGTTTAAATTTAGCACAAGGAGCTAAATTGAGCATCTTAAGACCAAAATGCAAGTTCTATATACGACTAGAAAGAGCAATCATTATTTTAAACATAATTACTAGAAATAAAACAATCGTGATATATCCACATTCTACGCGAAAGCCAAGCGGCCTTGAAGCCTCAGAGAGCTATTAGAGTCCATGTTCAAGCTAGCTAATAGAAACGAAGTAACACAATGAACCTAATCAGGCTACTAGGGTATACCAGGTAATGAGGAAGCGACAGTATTGCCAAAAATAGAGCAACGACTCCTCATTTTGAACCAGAGCTCTTTTATTGCCACATTAGATATCACACTAACAGCAAACTGAGCGGAATATTGATGGGTCAGATGGAAACACTCTAACCTTAAGATAATCCAAAGGATTCAAGCACGTATCATTTAAAAGTTTGAGGAGCTTCTCCTGAGAATCATTTCAGCAAAAGATTCTGGTAACAAGATTAAGGTGTACAGTTTGTGAAGTGATACCTCAGCAACTAGCCTCATTAAAAAGGAGACTACGTATTTTGGAGGCAGAACAATGAGATGCAGAGTGATGTACAAAATATCTTTTGCGTTTAGGTGCAGAGCGGCTGGGAAGTCAAAGCGATTACAAAAACAATTTTCTACATAAGATTTTCTCAATGAAGTCACATTTATTTTGAATAGTACAATCATAGAAAGTTAATATTGGAGCAGATATAGTGTACCAGACAAAACCTCATGATAGGGATAAACTGAGGAATATAATACTGTTAATAACGAAGCAGAAATTGCAACTGTATCAATGTATACTATCAATTAAAACAAAGAAATCATTTTTTGCTGTTGCTTAAACCGTGTTTGTTTAAATTATTTAAATAAACATTTCTTCAAATGTTTGTAGATTGTGTTAATCTATTATCACACTGTAGAATGACTTGGTTTGACGTAAAATAAATCTTTCAAATCTTCAATCAATAGCCAATTTTCTGAACGGATGATTTTTTCGAAACATTTACTGTACTGAATTTATTTCGTTTGGCTACCCAACAATGTATAAATTCGGAATAAAAAAAATGGGATATATATTTCTTTAAAAAGAGCGAACTGAATTGTGATGAGCGATGTGTAATTTTCTACTCGTTCTATAATGAAAATAGTGGGGAACAAAAGCTTGACATTTACAACGTTGTCAGATTAAGATTTTTACGATGTAATTAGTAAAGAACGGATTTATATGCTAATAATTTTCTGAAGAATTGCGTAATTCAGATGGAAATTTGGTCAATTCGACACCAATTCGTTTAAATAAGCATATACAAGGTGTTCCAAAAAAGATGATCTCGTCTCTAGGATAAATGGAATACTTAAAAATATTTGGGGCTTACTCAGTCGAAAATTATATGTTATATTGGGATTAAAATCGTATGATCGAGGAGGCCAATGAATCGGAGCTTCTACACTTCTACCAATCCATCGATTCGCAAAATGGCTACACAACTAATTACGACACTTTCTCAAAGTGCGGTGGAGCTTCATCGTGTATAAAAAATAGAGATATTCGCTTGTTTAGCGTTAAATATCCGAATTGAGAGTTTGCTTAAAAAATATTGATACGTGATCATCAAATTGTTGTTTGTTTAATACTAAGGCCTCTGTTAGCTCAGTGCTCATATTTATTTAAGGCTGAAACAATCAAGAAACGAAAGCCGTCAGTCCCAATTTTTTTAAATGTATCTGTTCTATCGATGGGGTTTCATTTACTCGACAAAAGGTTTTCAATTCACATAATGCTTACTAATTAAAAACTTAATAACATTATATCATAATTTTCAAATCAAAATGTTCCGAAAACGGTAAACACAGTGCCAAAGTTCTTTTGAAAGTTTTTTTAATAAATCTAATAATGAAAAAGTTATGTTCAATAGTACTTGGTACGGTGCGTACGTGTAATTAGCGCCCTCTATGAAAGTCAGACATAAAATCAAATATTCATTGGATGTCTCAGCTTCCAAAACATATTCGTATAAAATTTTAATACAATGTTGCCATTAGTTGTGACAAAATCGTTAAAAATGTGTTCGAATGGCGTTTCGAAAATTTTTTACGGAGCAAACTCCAAATATTTTTCAGTTTTCTATCTATCCTAGAGACGGGCTCATATTTTTTTGAAACACTCTGTATATGTACGTTTTTTAGTAATATGCGAAAAGTTTGAAATTTCGTTTTTAGTAATTAGTATTTTGTCTACTTTAAAAAATATTACATCGAGTCGACGAGAAGCTGTGACGACAAAAAAATTATATTTCAATCACCACACTCACTTATACATATTTGATGTCTTCAGATAGTCGTTTTATATATCAGAATTGTCACGTTAAACATATTGCAGATAATATTTAACCCAGTGGTTTCCTACCTTTTTGTACCTGCGCCCTCCTTTAAAAAAATCTGTTGCGCCCCCTCAATTTTTCTAACAATCTAATTTCATAAATACTCAACTGAAATTATAATTTATTTAATAGGCTGCGAAATAAAATACTTAAAAAATAATTATTTATTAAAAGAAATGATAATTTTAGATTTAATAAAAACAAATCTTACAAAAATACAAAAATAAAGATCGATACTCTGTTTTTAAAATAGCTAGTGTAGAAAAACCAGTTTCACATAGGTAAGATGTTAGAAATTGCAATAAAATTCCTAAACTTAGTTTGTCAAAATAGGAAAAATATATGCTTCAATGTGTTATCACTAGATAAGTCAATTATCATTTCCTGTTCTGATTTCGTAAGGCCAAAATCATCATATTTTTCAATCACAAACGGGTCTCTAATCCATTCATATTTGGACATGTCAAGATCTTGAGAGTGAAACAAGAATTGCTTCCATACACTGGTTGAATTATTCATAATAAGAACTTTACTTTCTGCTTTTTCATCAGCCAGACAGGTAATTTCAAAAAGGAGAAACATTACTTGTTAAACTTATTATCCAAAGAAAAATTCGCGGGGATTGTACAAACAGCTGCATGTCCCCCTTGCAATAGTGTCGCGCCCCACTGGTTGGAAACCACTGACTTAACCACATACTAGCAATACGAGGGGTGGTTATT
Organism: Diorhabda carinulata; assembly: GCF_026250575.1. Taxonomy (NCBI): domain Eukaryota; kingdom Metazoa; phylum Arthropoda; class Insecta; order Coleoptera; family Chrysomelidae; genus Diorhabda; species Diorhabda carinulata. The sequence continues at coordinate 4,315,445 of NC_079469.1, forward strand.
AAGTAATAAGACTAAAAAGTACACATGCGATTGTCAGCGTTTTAGCTGCTTAGACTGAAACCTACCCTTTCGAATGCGATTCCCACTTTGTCTGTAGACAAACCAGTGTAGCTTTCGTTTGGAAAGGAGCCGTCGACACAAATAAGAGCAATGTGAAATGTCACATAAAAGTGCAATTGAAACTTATAATTAAGGGTTTTCAAGATAGCTAATAGTACAGTGAACCAAGTAAATCACCTCGCAATTTTAAAGACCTTCATGGATTAGTTTGAAATTTTGACAGAAGCTCAAAAATGATGCAAATAACAAACCTGATTTGGTGCCAATGTGTGCTTCTACCCCAGGGGTGAATGCCACCCTTACTAGGGGTAGAAATTTAAAATTTCAAAATAACACCGGAAATCGATAGGGAATTGAATTTTATGAAGAAAATAAAGAATGAAGTTTTTTATTTAACTAAATAATTTCTGAGTTATGCGCGATTGAAAATTGAAAAAAAATAAACCACGTTTTTCAACATTTTTTCGCGAATAACTTGAAAATTACGCATTTTCAGGAAAAAATTATTCTCATCAAAGTTGAAGCTTATAAAAAACAGATAAATTAGACAGTTTAAATTGAATTTTTTTAATAATATTCAGCAACTTATGAGTCGCTGAAAGCCAATTTTTTCTTTTTCGTAAATTTATCCAGAGGTTTGAGCTCAAATAACGGAAAAACGATCAATTTTTCATGAAAAATTGTGTTGTGAAGAACATTTTTAAAGTAATTTTTCAGACCATTAAAATGAGCTTTTATAAAAACGTCTAGCATGAAAATTAAGCGAGTTATGACGAAAATAAGTTAAATAACTCGAATTTGAAAAAATAATGTCGGTAAATTTGACACCATGTGCGGCAAAATTAAAATTAATCATAGCCCATGAAAAATTATCTTTGTTTAAGCCCTTACGACACGTTACAAAAGTTTGAATGGTTTGGAACACGCATATTTTGAAAAAAAGTTGTTTAATGTGAATTTTTTTTCAATTTAAAAAAAAAAAAGTTATTTTTCCAAAATATCTCAAAAACTATTGTACCAATGGAAGAATTTTTTTACCCTTTAACATCAAAATTATCTGAAGAAAAGAGCCTAGAAGGGTTGCAACTCTCATGGTTTTGTAGCTTATGAAATTCCCTACAAAATGATGTTTGGATGAATGCAAAACGCTTAAAGGCAAGCCGAGTTATTATTAAAAAACCAAGTACATTTTTCTAGAGATAATGCTGGAAAATCACGAAAAGTTTTGATCTTAAAATAATATTTTGCAATTGTTAAAAAGGATGTGGTTCAACTTGCAGGTGTCGCAAACTTGGTTTATATTGCAATCAAATTTTTGGTACTTGCTCTGGTGATAGCTGCCAAAATTGTCCTCCTGTTGACCAAGAAGAAAAGGAAGTTGATGAAGAAGAAATAGACGAAGAAATAGAAGAAGAAATAGACGAAAGTTAAAGTTAAATTATTGATGTATACCTTAAAAATCATGTTAATTTTATACAAAGTATGAAGTTCAAAAGGTTTAATATTTATAGGGGGTAAAAAATTGTAGAAATATTTCATTATATCAGAAGCAACAATTCATTTTCATTTTCGTAACAAAATCCACTACTTTTAGCTTTCAAAAAACATGTTTCCCTAATTTTTGTGATAAAGGGTAGCTTTTACGGGCTTAATTAAATTAAAAACTTATGTATCAGGTTTGTTATATTTAGATTATATATATTTTTTCTACTCAAAATCGAAAATAGAATGATTTCAAACTTTCAGCCGTTTTTTAAATAACTGTAGTAGGGTAGTTTTTAAGGGTAGTTACATATAAAAAATAGATATATTACTTAGCGGGTTTTCCAATAAGAGGTGTTATTTTGATATTCAAAGAAAAATGCCATTTTTTGAAATAAATGATCGGATGTTTATTTCATTATAAAGAGGAAGGTATGCCGTTAATAATGGAACACAACATCAGCCAAATGGCCGCCACGACTGCACTTACAGGACCATGACTTTTCATGAAATTTTCCGTAACCAAATTGCAAAGCGGCTGCCCTATGTCCTCGATAGCCTCACGAATTCCATCTTTGAGGTCTTGAATCGATGCTGGACTATTGGCGTAGACCTTATCTTTCACGTGGCCCCTAAGGAAAAAGTCGCAAGGTGTTAAATCACAAGATCTCGGTGGCCAATTGTGATCACCTCTTCGAGAGATAACACGGTCCGGAAATTTTTCCCGTAAAAGATCGATGGTTTCGTTGCTTGTGTGGCACGTAGCGCCGTTTTGTTGAAAGTAAACGTTGTCCAAATCAAAACCATCCAATTCCGGCCATAAAAAATCATTAATCATCTCTCGATAGCGCAATCCATTCACCGTAACTGTTGCTCCAGCCTCATTTTCGAAAAAGTAAGGTCCAATGACACAGCCAGACCATAAACCGCAGCAAACAGTCACGCGTTTAGGATGGAGAGGATTTTCAAAAATAACTCTTAGGTTTTCTGAGCCCCAGATTCGACAATTTTGTTTATTGACGTAACCACCAAGGTGGTTACGTTGAGATGATTTTTGATGAAATTCCGGATCATTTTCATGCATTTCAAGGACCCAATCAGCAAAGACACGACGTTGTTGAAGATCGGCCGGCTTGAGTTCTTGTGTTAACTGAATTTTATAGGCCTTAAGACCCAAGTCTTTATGCAAAATACGGTGTAATGACGTTTGTGGAATAGCTAATTCCAAAGAACGACGAGGAATGAACAAACTTGGGTTTTCTTCAACACTTTGGGCTACAGCAGCAATATTCTCAGTTGTTCTTGAGCGACGTGCACGGGTTTTATTCTTCACATCGCTAACTTGTCCCAATAGCTCAAATTTTTCCACCAATTTCTGTATTGCGGTCCGAGAAGGTGCTTCACGTCGACCTAAAAATGTTTTAGTTTCACGAACCGTCTCTGCCAAACTTTCACCATTTTTATAGTGAATTTTAATAATTTCAATGCGTTGTTGAAGCGTGTATCGTTTCATTTTCATTAATGGCGTAGTTTCTACTTGTCATATGTCAAAAAATGACAGCTTCAAAAGTGACATTTACCGAAATAGCGGGCTGTTCAAAATAACACCTCTTATTGGAAAACCCTTATATTGTGAAAAAACAAAAATCATTTCACATGTTTGAATATAATGAGTCCTTTAATAGCTTCCATTTAGTAATTTTTTCTATTCTGAGGGGTGGTTTTTGTTGGTTGCATTATTAAAAATATTGAGGGTCAGATTTATCATACTCGAAGAAAAAAGTTCTCCTATTTATATCCATAATAAAAAAAATTTCATGTTTTTCAGCACATTTTTTAAATAATCTTTGTATGAGAGGTTGTTTTTAAGGGTAGGTGAGCTGTAAAATATCAAAATATTGAAGTTATTATAAAGAACAATCATTATTTATTATATTTGAACATAACTATAGCCCATTACCGCTTTAATTCATTAGTTTTAAATTTATTGGAGTAAGGGGTGATTTTCACCCCTTAAAAATAAAAACCATACTTTGCGACCAAATCAGGATTAAAGAGAAGAGTAAGATGAACTTAATTCCAAATTTTCAAGAAGATCTATGAAGGTGTTTAAACTTGCGAGGTTTCGGTCGATTTTAAGCTTGAATGGCTGTTCTATAAGATGATTTAAGTTTGGATCGCACTTTCACGTTAAACAATAACAAGTTTTCTTGAGATAAGAATTGACGAAGAATGTTTGTGGCAAATTTTACATGAAATTTTCAATATGTAAAAAGTTTGCGCGGCGCTGGTGCTTCGTTTCGCACTGTCCCAGTGCTAGACCACCCACCTTATTAGCAGGATTTTGCACTGTACATTCGTACTTTGAACTTCTATATTTGTCCACTTAACTTTATAACTTCAGATATCATTATTTGAATTTAAATACTTTTGTGCCACACTATAACATTCTAAAATTCGCTCCTATGTCTTTCTATCATCAAAAATTTTAATGTGTACTAAAGGCCGCTTCACATCACGCAAGACAACGTTCGATGCAATGCATAACGTAATACTTGATTAAAAGCATACGCAGATGAAGTTATGTTTCATTTAAAACATCGCACTTGCAATAATATCGGTTTGGTGTCATTTTCATTGCGTATAAACTGTAATAGGCTAGTTGACAAAATTTGGAAATTAGTTTAAAACTATAGCTTGGCATCTATTTCACCTCAAAAATATATTATTTTAATAAAAATAGGTTTTTTACGTTAGTATTTTGAGTTTTTAGAAATAAATTTGAAATCGACCGCGAAAAAGGCCGAGACTGTCATGGCGTTTTGAATGATGTCACACCTCGCGAAACAGCTGTGTTTGTTTATAACAGTCAATTGTGTTTAATAAATAATGAGTTCCTCTTATTATAAATATTGTATAGTGCCCCAATGTGAAAGTACAACGATAAAAACGCCAGACAAATTATTCATATAAATTCCAAACAATAAAGATACGAAGACAATGGTTAAAAATGGCAATTCTACAAATTATTTCTATGAAGATCATTTTGATGTAAGTATCAAACAAAACTTGATGCATCTATTTACAAAATCTACCATAATATACCACACGTAACATATAAAATGGTATGACTTAATTAAGTTAAAGTTATTGAAACTTTGTATTCGCTAACCTCAAAATCAGTTAAGAATTTTCATTCCACAGTGAGTAAATGCGACTCTCTGACTGGTAACTGCTAATTAAATAAGACTTTGTTTGTTTTCCACATAATACTTACATATAAGTTTTAACATCGCGGACTTTCGATGACCAATAATAGGTTTACAATGCAAAAAATTTGTCAAGCATAACTGCATCAATTTTGGGCAAATTACTTGTTAAAACCTGATTCCATTGCAAATTATACTTGTCTTTCAAGATTAAACTAAAAACGAACTTTATTAATTTAATAATAATTGCTGAAAACTCGAAATAACCTGGTTACTTTATACGAAAATGACAGCTACAACATAGCGTATAGCGAGGTGTGATGTTACGCTCTTCTGATTGGTGTTTAATGTCACGTGATTAAACGCCTCATTTTGTCGATTTAATTTTCCAAAAATATCATTAATCTTTTATTATTTTTGTAGAAAAATTGTTTTTTTTTATTTACTAATTATCACGGTTAATCATTAAAAACTCAAAGCCATCCGATTTATTCTTAGTGGACACAAGCCTATTCTAGTGAAAAATCTAGTTACTTTTTGCTTAACAACCAACCTGTCCATCAGTCTCTAAAAGTATGACAGCAACAGATATAATTATTGACAGCTATTTATTATTTAATTCGTTACTTAGTTTTGTAATTTTCATTTCCAAACCGGCCACAAAATATTGGACAAAAATTGAGGTTATTATTTGTTTGCTGTTACTAATGGAATTTTTGGTAGTGGCAGCCATAATGCAATGGAAAGAGACTTGCATAATATCAAGCGACGTGCATTATTCATCTATGCAATATTTTGACCCTGCATTGCATGCAATTTATTGCACGTTGTTTTGTACCATGTCAAGCGTCCTTAAGAGACACAGTTGTTTATTAATTTTTACTACAAATGTAATTTGATTGAGAATATCCATCAGCTCTTGTATATACATATAATTCGTATCTACTTGTAATTGAAAGATAAAACAGTTTATTGAGAATATTTTTTTTTGATATACCAAACAATTTCTCTATAGAATTTAGAATTTTATAAAATATCATTAATATCCACGATGAAATTACTGAAATATCCTCAATGAACTTAACGAATATGAAAAAAAATCATACCGCGCGTTTCGTTTAAATATTGTATTTGTGTTGGCCACAAAAAACTCACCTGTGTGGCTTTTAAACCTTCTGCTATCTGCAAATGTTTGATATTTTATAATATCTCTAGTAGAAAACATTTCAATAGTAAGAGGAATTACCTTTCATTTGAATCTGAAGTATTTAAGGTAAATTTGTTTTTAAACTATCGGTATTTGTAATAATTATTTATTGAAAATACTTGAAACACAATAAAATATTTCTAATTGAACTGCATATTGTCGAACAATGTGTTATTTATATGAGGAAAAATTGTAATGTGAAAAAATTTAGTTAGTTAGCATAGCATATAAAAACAAAAAAAAACTATAATAACTTCTATACAAATATTATTATTAGAATAAAAGTCGCAAAGTAGAAGGCACAAAGATGTTATCGATTTGATTTCAATTGGCAAGTGATTGTGCATTTTTTGCATTGTAAAATATTGAGCCTTTAACTAATTCTGAACGTGGAATAGGTAGAGGTAAAGATCGTGCTCCGCTCCGCAGTGCAACGATCTTTCTGAAATTGGAGAATCTTGCTTATGAATTAGGAAGAAAGAGTCAGAATTTTTATTCTTTTAAAGAAGTCCCTGCTGTTTAGTCCGAGTAAATATCTAACAGCTCCCTTTTGTAGTTTGAAGACTCGCTGAAATTGAGTCGCACCACACATTCAGGGGAACGTGGTGTCCATGCAAATTGACCTCATCGACCAATCCACCCATTAGGAAAAATGTTAACATTTTCAGTACATAATTACAATTTATAATTATTTTCTTCTTTTTTATATTGTTCAGGATGTCGCTGTAGAAGTTTCGGATTGTTAACCATTGGGTATGAGCCGTCCCTGGCATTCAAATAGTAGTTTAGAATTATTTATTCCGTCAAACACATTAAGTACATGGACGACATACGTAATCATCTATTAAAAATTCATAATGTTCGAGTGTATAATTTAGAAAATAGACTTAAATATACTCGTAAGTTCAGATTTGGCAACTTTAAATGCCTATAACTCAGAAACGACAGGTCGTAAGACAGAATTTTTTTCGTACTATTTTTTTTGTATGAAATCCCGTATATTTTCAATCATCTGCTATCTGCGAGTGTCTCATATTGTAGGATTTTGCTCAATAAATAAACTAGTATGTATTAATTATTTTGGTCTACTAGAGCAACTGTTAGTAGTTATATTGTCCCAATCTGTACGCAATTACTATAAAGTTTACATAGCAGGAAATTTGATTCCAGCTTTACTGCCATTATTTACATCCAATGTTAATTCAGTTTAATGTCAAGAACTCCCAAAGCACGGAAGACAAAGTTAAATAAAATCTCTAATTTACATTTGGTAAATACACACGAGTATCGTTTACAAACGTGACATTTAAAATCACATTTTTCTCCATTAAAAAAAAGTATTGATAAAGAAGGAAAGTCGTGATATGGTAATATCAAAAGTTCATAGGTTCACATAGGACAATTATGGGTCGAGGAAAATTAGGTTAAGAATCTTGAAACTAAATTTTTTTACCATTCACTTAACTAAGTTGAGTAAATATCAAAATTTCATTTACAATTTGTAGAGCTAGTTAAAATACTGCTTAGTACTATAGTTTAAAGCTGTGATTCCCAAAGTGGTCCTACCAGGAGTCGACGGGGGTCTACGAGGGGCGTGAAAAAAAGGGGATCCACAATCGTAAGTTTTGATCCATGAAAATTTATTTGCTTTCGATAATGTACGATTGCTTGACCTCCCAATTTAATAATTATTGTGAAGTTTTGATATAAAAATATTGTTTTATAGAATTCACAGATATATATTGAAAGATAATAAATGAAATAATAATTTTATATCACATAAGTTCAGCCGCATATTATTTTATCCCTGATGATGACAACATCGTTGTCGAAACCGGTCGAATTATAGAAGTTGTATATATTATATATTCAGTGGGAAACTATTTAATCTTTGCTTAGCTAAAACAAAGTTTTTTTTTTTATTTACAGATAGGTGATTGATACGAAACAAGGCCGGATCTAAGAAGAAGTGTCGTCAGTACATTGTTGAATATTCAAAATTTAGTTTTCTTCCATCAAAAGTAGAGAAACGATTACTCACATGCTATTTACGCAATAAAGTTTCGAGCAATGACTCTATGAAACCTTCAAGATCATCTAAGAAGGTGTCACCCTAATAAATATGAAATTTTTCAAAACGTTGAAAGAAAAATATGAAAAGTGACACACCGTGTACAATATTGTTACGAATACGTATCCTACCTGGAGCCGGTCCTGTCTAAATGTATTGGAATTCTAAAATTCGGCGACATACTTTTTATAAACCGCGGAATCCGTTTGTTTTATATAAATTTCTATTATAGTAAGCGGTTTATTCGCATTGTTTCTTTTGAATAATTTCTAGGAAAGTCTATTTATTTATTTGTTTTGTTTCTTTATTTTCTAGAATTTTTGAAACTTCTTTTTCGATATATATGAAGAATTTCCTTTGCGTAGCTTAGATCAGTTTAAAGTAATCGAAGAATCTGAATAAATTATTCAAGTTTATTATAAGTTAGTGTAGTGTATAGTGCTTAAATAAATTAGGAACGTTCTAATCAACTTTTTATGGCAAAAAAGCATTATTATTGGCATATGTTAGATTTGTTATGAGAAATCCATGAAAACGCGGAAGTTTTGAAAACGAATACTAAAAAAATCGATTCCATCCACGAATGTTATATCGGTGGCAACACATGGAGATCCTGCTCCTATCATGGTCGATCGATATCGTGGATTTATAAACCATCTTAAAAGAATTATACCAAAGGTAACTGCAATTCTCTGCAACATTGCTGTTACCGAGGTACGCTGGTCGAAAGGTGCATGGGGTGTTCCGGATCCAGCAAAATTTTGCAAGTGGTCTATAAAAGAAAAAAGTTTGGGAACCGATGGTCTACAGTAATACTTGCAGGAGCAGAGGTTTCACTTGTTATAATCTGTTTAGTACATATTTTGGGATAGTTCTTTAGCAGTCTTCTTTTAATGCTTTTGCTTCACCAAATGCTTCGCATTTCTTCTCTTTATTACCTTACTAATGTCTTTTTATTCAATATCTAGTATAAATTTCTAATGCAGAAAGACTAAGAGTCCTAATTCGAGTCTTTGCTACTAATTAGAAGCTTGTTTTTTTTTTCAAAATTAGATTTTCTATTTTGACATAAACACGAGAAATCCCTGCTTCGTATTGCCTTGGAAACAAGTCAAAGCAGATTATAACACAGGGAGGAAATTCACGATAGATTTAGTTCAAATTAAATATTGAAGTAATTTATTGTAATTAAATTCTACGCCATCTTTTATCAGAATCTAATCGTATAGTGAATCAAAATTACGTTAAAATTTCTGCACTTTGCATTATATTGAGAAAGTCTCGAAAGCGAATTTTCAAATAAATATACCAACAAACATATCCACTCAGAAATCCTGTTCATAATTCATTAAATTCATTCGGAATTGATGCAAAATAATTTTTAATCATTTTATTTCAAAACACGTTGGGATGGACCCTATTTCTATTTTAGATTATACAGACAGAAATTCGTAATAAGAAAAATAATAATAGTGCAGTCATTAAACCGAAAAATAGGGTCTTACTGTGAAGGGATTTGCATGGAATTTTGGAAATGGGCTCATCTTACCTTTAACTTGAAAGTGAAGATGATCTGAGCTCCACCTATTATTTTTAAGGGGTGTAAACGACCCCCCAATGGAAAAATTGACAAAATTGAGCTATTTTATCGCTCAAAAATGTGTTTAATATTAATGTGTGAAATTGTAAAGTGTTTTCTAACATAAATGCCTCATAATAAAATCTTTTTTAACCTTTGAAAACCTCACAACCTTTGTAAACAACCCCTAAATTGAAAAAATCACAAAAAATTACAGCATATCACCTGGATTTTTCGTGGTTGGCCCCTCCGAGCAATATACATACTTACTTTTATTCAAATGTGTTATATATACATATATAAACGTTGATATGCATTCATGCCTACGTTTCAAAAATATATGTGTCGTAAGACAATAGTTTTGGGTCTCTATTACTGTGTGTACTTTCACTTTGCTCCAAATAATCATTTTCAGTGTACTAAGTAGAAAAAAATACGATTAGTTTTTAGACCACAATTCCTTCAATTTTGATGCTATCACGATTTGTAAAAAACCATTTTGAAGGTAATTAAAAGAGCTAAAACTTTTTTCAGTACGATATAGAGTGAAAAACTTTTTATTTTAAAACAGTGAAAGGTCAAATGGCTCGAGAGAGACTGTGATTGCGCTGCCACGCGCTCTTTAAATAATCATATCACCGTCAATTTTTGTGTGACAGGAAAAAAAACCAAATTTTTTGTCAGAAAAAGACCTAAATTTTTCATCATTATACTTTTATACCTATCATTTTTGAGATATTATGAAAAGAAGGTGGGTTTTTTGAAAATTCCAAATTTTTTCTCTTAAAATCGTGATTTTTTTGAAAAATATGTGTCCTAAAGCAACCAATTTGCTAGAATTCATCAAACTCTTCATAAAAAAGTTAATTCTAGTTGGAATTCGATTAATTTTAATTTTGGTGGAAATGGCACTTATGAAACCCATTTATTTAAAAGAAAAAACCATTAGATGTTCCTCTTATTTTCATTACAGCTCACTCATTTTACGTGCAAACGACTTTTAACAGAGCTTATTTTAAAGCTTATTTCAAGCACTACAAAATCCTATTTTATTAGAACGCATAAAATGTATTTGATCGCCGCTAGATGGCATTGAATATATCGATTAAATTTCAGAAATAAAATAATCGCTTAATATTGCACTTAGAGCACTTTATAACAAAATGATTTTTTTCATTTTTTTACCTGTTACAATTTGTTTATTATAAACTTTTCGTTAAAATGCATATTTTTTGAAGATATTTCCAAAATCGATGAAAAACGTAAAAAACTTTTCAATTGCCTATAACTTAAAAAGTATTCGGTTTTTCGGAAAACTTTATAGAACATTTTTTTCTCAAAATTTAACCTTCTATCAATATCCGAGGTTATTTTGAAAAAAAAAATTTTCACCACCGAGAAGAGGTGGCAACCACCCCCAGGGTGGGTGAGGAGCTCAGGTCATTCTCACTTTTGAAGTTAATGGTAAGATGAGCCTAATTCCAAAATTTCATGCAAATCGGTACACGGTACAAAAAATTCGGAGCAATAACGCTTCAATGACTGCACTATAATTATTCTGAAATGAAGCAATTCACATAACCTAATTTTTTAGAATTTTCTCTTATTCAATATTATTATTAATTACATTACAAACAATCACGTACACGTTTGTATGTGAAAAGCGGTTGCATTCCACGGAAAATTGAAGATTTAGTGACAATATATACCGGGAAATTTCGACGAAATTGAACATGTTTGCGATTAGTATCATGACAGTTCATCTGCTCGCCATGCTGGTAGATTTATCGATATTTTCCACGAACATGGTGTTAAAAACAAGGAAAGTTACGTGGTCGAAGAATTATTTTCGACAATGAAATACTGATGTATTAGAAAAAAACAAAAGACGTTTTGATGCTGGTCAGAAGTGAATAGGGTATATCAAACATTAATAATTTATTAATTTAAACAGTGTTTTCTATATAATAAAAATCGATATAATATTACTCTGTATCACACAAAATAAACTGATTATAGATATTTTAAATATTTTTTTTTGTGGTGCAAAACATGTATAGCACAAATAGCAAAAAAAATTCTAGTAAATACTCAATTGATTTATTCCGATTCAACGTAGTCAGACAGATATCCCATTTCCATGTTTCTGTAAGGACACGTACAAATTGGACCTTGAATCGGCTTCGGACGGGATAGCAAACGTAGCCGCTGCCTTTTTCTCTTTTTGCACTTAATTTTTAGGTTATGTTAGTAAGTTTAATCAAAAATAATACGTATTAATATTAGTGTGAAAATTTGAGATGTATGAGGTGGACTTTGAGGTGTTTTAGTTAGCCTAAAACCTATAAAAAAGGTGAACCATATTGAAAATGAACATACACTTTCTTAATGAGATGTATTTCGAGGAAAAAAATATTATTATCGGTCAAAAATCGTGAAAAAAAGTAACGTGGTGGTTCTTTTTTTTACGTTTTTTCATTTCTCGTGTCAATTCGTTTCTCCATTAAACCTTCAAACTTTTATTTCTTGATAATTGTTCAAGAAAATCCGTTTTGTACACCAGAAGATGTTGTTGAATCGGCAACTGCAGCGACTATGAAGCTTCTCCATGAGAAATTCAGGAAACAGTATTTAGAGGATTATAATTTCTTTTATGGAGTGGCGTACTAGAAAAGGCAGCTTCACAGAAAAAGTTTTATCAACTTTCTTGGAAACTAAATCCAAAATGTGGAAGTTTTCAATATTTTGGTCGACTTATTCAAAACTGAAAGGCACTCCATGGTAAATAACGACGGTAACAAATAACTACTTATGATTATACTTAAAAAGAAGCTTTTTCCATAGAATGGAAGTTTATTCTATAGAGTAAATCGTTTTCTAACAAAACGCGATGGAAAGCCAGGTTGTAAAGTTGATTCCTTATTTCGCCGTCACTTCGGAATTTCTACAATACGGAAAAACTTGGTTGAAACTCATCGTAAATACAAGCATCAAAGTACGTTTCATTCCTTAAGACCAGTTCAATATTCAACTGAGGTTTTTTTTTTGAAAACGCCGCCATAAAACTAATCCTTTATTAGTTTTAAATAAGGAACATTAAGAACCGAGAAAGAGGTTCAAAAGTATTCTATTCATGTTGTATCTCTTAACAAAAGATAATACCAACAATGCCTCCCGATATATATCGTCGGGTTACCAGCAATAAATATATTTGCTCAGGAATGTTTTAATAGAAATTTCTCTAGAAAACACGTACATAATCCCTTCGATGGCATTGAAGGCACCGAAAGCCATTGAGTGCAAGCTCCAAGTTAGCGTATTAGTGCCAAAAAAATTCTAAAAGTACTAGCTAAGAGAAGGTGAGTAATCTTGCTGAAGAGTTTTACTAAAGAAACCCTCTAGGTCTAAGACAATCCAAAAGATTCATAACCACGTCAGCTGAGAAGTCTTAGGAACTTCTCGTGTATCCAGAAACGACATTGAATTGATAGTCGGACATCTGAAAGGTCATCATCAAATACCATGAACACGGAAGATTATCCTCGGAAAATCTTAGCATTACGTATTTTTGGAGATGCTATAAGGAAGTTCCGATCCAGGGCTTGGATTTGATTCAAGAACATAGTGTCTTGGGCAAGTAAAATCTATGTACTTGAGCTCAACGTGTTGAGAATATTTCAGATAACGATTTAGTTCTAAATATAACTTGATAAACAAAATTTCATCAATTCTAAGAAGGTACCTGGAAAACTAGGAAAATGTTAGATAAAACTGATAAAAAGCCAATTCTACGATGACTTCTCCAAAAAACTTTGATTGGAAAATGAAATAGAGGTCTTGACAAAAAGTTATTGCAATCATGTACTGCGAAGAGGAAAAGTAGGAAGGTAATTTTGCGTCATAACTTTCAGTCGCGTTCCTTGAGAAAACATTTAGTTTCTTTACAACAATTTTTCAACTCGAAATCTTCAAAATTCAACGAAATTTACTGTACTAAATCATTATTTCACGTTTCGATATAATTACGGCTGAAAATATTGATAAAACATTTACATTATGCGGTAGTGGTTGCTGCCCAGTACATACTGGTTAAATATAATACGACTAGTCGCTAAATACCTATTTTTTCAAACCATAAATTAACTATTCAAGCGAAACAACTGATAATATTTCACATCGAAGCTCTATTTAAATCGAACTGATTTAATTCTTGTTTAAATTTATTTTTCGAAATAGTTTTAATCATTAGACCTCCCACTGATGTAATATATATATATGTAATTAGTGTAATACCAACTCAAAACCACCCCGTCGTGTAATTAATCCGCTAAGTTGATAAAGCAATAACAATTTCAATGCTTAAGATTCAATTAATTTTATAATAGTGAATCCTTTCCTGTCATTCCGAGGCTTCTATCAAGCTTTTAATTAAAATCGACTATTCTATGTTCACGTTTTATTTTATATAAGACATTGTGAGTGGTATTATACAAAATAATACCATCAATTATAAAATATATTTTCGTGTGTCGAGGAATCATTATTTTTAACCATTAAAAACCGTTTAGGCTAAGACTTGGATTGAATAATATTATGACGACACTTCTGCAAAAAAATAAACCATCATTAACGGAAACGAAGCAGCTTAAGCAGCTCCGATGAAGCTCAAAATTAAGAGGTAGTTGTACTGAAAGATATAATCAGTTAAAGCATGAAAACTTTAATTCTTAGTACTTATCAGGCTTGATCTCAGTGTATCGAAAATTATTTGAGTATTAGACTGATTGATCAATAGATTTGAGAAGAAAATATCAAAATCGGAATCAATTAATTGTGTCCGCGTTCATAATATCGTCCAGATTTGATTCACAGTGACTACTAGCAGAAAATTATACCATTATTAACGGAAATGAAGCAGCTTATTCATAACTATCCAAGCTCCGTTGAAGCTCAAGATCAAGACGATGAAAAAGGTATTTACACTAAAAGAAATAACCAGTTAAAGCACGAAAACTTTAATTCTTAGTACTCATCAGGCTTGATCTCAGTGTATCGAAAATTATTTGAGTATTAGACTGAAGGAACAATAGATTTGAGAAGAAAATATCAAAATCGGAATCAATTGATTGTGTCCGCGTTCACAATATCGTCCAGATTTGATTCACAGTGACTACTAGCAGAAAGAATTTAAAAAAGAGTTCCTTCCCTATCTCGACGTTGTTGTTAGATAAAAAAATTATCGTTCAGTCGATATTTTACGTGGTAATAACCTCTTTCTATATGTTTTTATAGATATAAGTCTATTGAAGTAGATTCGTAATATAAAGTTTATATTAGAGTTAAATACATATGAAAAGACTGCTTCAATTTTTTCTGCATATTCTGTATACATTACTGCTTATTATATATATATGTATATGTATATATATTTTACACTCCACACCCAACTCACTTAAAATCTACCAGATTAAGCTTCAATGGAATGTCGAGGAAAATGATGATAATTTTAACTGTTCCACTGGATTTCCATTATACATAAAATAAGAGCGAGCCGAGTGCATAAAAATGAGAAGAATTTGTGGTTTTAGGATTCTTGATCACTTGAATAAACTGGAACTATAAATATGAACAAGCTTCATATAAGTTGAGATTTTGTAGGATATAACAAAGTTAACAAAACTTCCAAAAATTAATGTCAAATAGTTTTATTTGCACATTCAGTGGCCTTACATTTAAAGAAGCCTCGCGAGACCTCTTAGGTTAGGTAAAAAATTATTAAAACTACTTTAGAAATAATATGAACCAGGTCAGAATAATGTCATGAGTAGGCATCTCTTAGCAAATCATGTTTGGCGAGATAAAGCTATTAGGTAGATTTTGGGAACGTCTATATGAGACCACGCCACGCTACGCCACGCTACGCCACGCCAGGCCTCAGTTATAGCTTTCGAAAAATTTCGTAATTAAAAATATTCTACAAATAATCAAATCAAACAATAGTCTTACTGAAACAGAATCTTTTCGAAGATAATAGGAAATAACGTCGGAATAATAGTTTTCCTTATGAATTTGATATTGTTTTAGTGAAATTTGATTTTTAAAACAACGGTAAATCAGTTCGTTTTAAAATATTTCAAGTGGTTATCGATTCTCCTCTGATACTAATCGATTCTAATTCTGACTAGTACGGCATTAAGTTTGTTGAAATCTATAGTAGCAGAAATCTACATGGATAGATACATCTACGAGGATAGTCCCAGAAGTACCTGGCTTGATCTAGAGATGGCGGTAGTTACTTGAAAATAACACTTTATTAGAAATTACACAATCTATACAGCATATGTTGTAAATTTGAAGACACCACGTTGTTTAGAATTTGTTTAGCAGCAATCAAAAGTTTTCATTGAATTTGTAAACAAGGAAAACGTTGGTCATCGTTAAGTGATACGAACGACGATCGCAGTGGTCAATTGAATGAGGTGACGACTTCAGAAATGTTGGAGAGAATCCACAAAGTGGTTCTGGATGATCCGTCGACTGAAAGTGCGCGAGCTAGCAGACATGGCAAGCAGTTCTAAAATAACATATTTATTAAAAATTTGGACATGAGGAAAGAAGATGTTACCATCGAGTATTTGGCAATGTTTCATAGAAAAAAAGCCGAATTTTTCCTCTGGGAAAAGTGTATGGAGCTAAAGAAAGATTACGTTAAAAAATAAAAATATATTTTTCCAAAATTTTTGTGTTTTCTTTGTTGGGCCATGTACTTCTGGGACAATCCTAGTAAGATCTATTTTGATACTGATTCGAATCTAGGTTTTATATTCTTTTCTTAGTTGGTTGGTTCGTGAGTGAATCTGCAGTCTCACGACGCAATTTTTAGGTATTTAGCGACATCAAATCCATTCCAAAAAAAGCTCACTCTATGCTTAGGATTAATTTAACTTTATCTTTTTAAAATAGCAGATGAAAGTATTTTTGTTTATATTTCGGCTCATTCGTACAAGTCAATTTATGTTTATTTATTAAATACATAAGTGAAACTGTTAACCATAACATAGAAGTGCAATTTATTCCTAAACTTTCTATAATCTCCACTAGTTTATCACCTTTTCAAATTTTCATAGATATGTCTGGCTGTAAAAATTTCGATATCCAGGCTTGATGATATTGAACCCTAATTTTGTTATTGAAAATATCTACTAATTGATAAAATCATTTACATTCATAACTGATAATTCTTCGCATAAGTTTCATTAGACAACCTACTGAAAAATTGATTCAAAAAAGTGTTATTTTTAAGATTTCATATATCTTTTCGAACTATTTCACTCCAAGTTACCTCATTTTTACGAGAGAGTAGCCTCCGACCAATCTACTCACCCAAACGGTTATGACAATGTTCAACTTCAGTGTTAACCAGCAGTGGCTAAGGAAGAAAAAAGCCCAGCTATCCCTCCAAAATATCAATTGAGGAGTTTGTCTTTCTGGAATTGCTTTTTTGAACTTTGACACTACGAACTCAGAATTTTTGAGTTCAAGTTGACATTGCAGTATAAAGTAAGAGGATAAAACAGTTTTATGTAACCTAACAATTACACATTGTAGACCTAACCTAACCTAACCTAACCTAACTTAACCTAACCTAACAATCACACAATAAAGACATTTTGCTTGTTTTCTTTTCGTGGTAAGGAGTGGAAAATGGTTGAATTCTGATAAATAGTTATTTTTCACAGTCAGTATATTTTAGTATACGAATTGGACCTGAAAACATCAATTTTCTGTGTATAGTCTATGAATATTAGTTCATTTTTTATATTTTTCTAAAAAAATGCACGTTTTTAAATAAACTGCGTGTTATAAATATTAAAAGGCTCCAAGTACGATGTTCTCAGTGAATAAATTTATCTAAAAAAAACCCGCACTTTATTAGCGGATTTGCTATCGACAACATACGTTGATTCGAGGAGTAATTTAATGATCTGACGTCATAAAAAAGGATCGATATAGTGGTTGTTATTGA
The DNA here is from genome assembly GCF_026250575.1 of Diorhabda carinulata. Classification (NCBI taxonomy): domain Eukaryota; kingdom Metazoa; phylum Arthropoda; class Insecta; order Coleoptera; family Chrysomelidae; genus Diorhabda; species Diorhabda carinulata. Next base: position 4,333,079 of record NC_079469.1, read on the forward strand.
TTTGGGTTTAATATAAACCAATATAACTACTTTACTTTATTTTAATTAAAAGATTAACGAGGATCAAATAGAAACAGTTCATGAATCTATATATAAAGTAGGCTACAAAAATCATTATACACAGATAGATATTTTTAAGATACAGACATTTGTATATCTGTCATTTGTCAATCATTATATTCCCGACTATTTATCGAGGTGAATTCTTTAATGTGAAGCACAAATAATTAAAAAATCTAAATTATAATTAAAATTCATAAATCGGAAACTAGAATGTTTTGTTTCATTCTTTTTGTTATTTTATCCTTCGCTTTTTGGAGCTCCTTTTTCTATTTTTATTGTAGGACTTACTCTTAATGTAGGATTCCAGTGAATGTATTCCATTCGTTATATGGTCAAGTGGATCATATTTCATCTAGTATTTGTTTTGGTCTCGGAAGGAATTAGTTTAAATAGAATTGACAGGAGACAGTTAGGTCAGTTAGATTGAGGTTAGGTCTTTCCCGGATTTATAGATGAGAATGATTTGGGCTACTTTAAGCTTGGTATTTATAAGAGTTGTATGCTCTTGTCTTTATGATTGTTTTTGTCGCCGTGAATACTAAATAGTCTGATTCTTCAGGAGTTTTTTTTTATTCTTGGAAATATTCTTATTCTAGGACCTACTCTTACTGCAGAATTTCACTGATATGGCCCGCAAAAATATGAGAAATAGCACAATCATAATTATACCAAATTGAAATTGATCCAAAAGAAGAGGTTAGTTAGGTCTGTTAGATTGAGGTTAGGTCTTTCCCGGGTTCATAGATGAGAATTATTTGGGCTACTTTCCACTTAAATGAAAAAAAACACAAGAACAGCAAGGTTTAGAATATCATAGCTGTAAGTTGACAGACCTTGCTGTGTATTTGTAAGAGGTGTATGCTTTTGATTTTTTGATTTTTCAAATTTCTCTGGATGCTTTATTTAGGTTAGTTTACTAATTTGAGATTTCAATTTAAAATGCACGTACTTTTTAAATCGATAAATAATAATAAGTTTCTCTTATTATTTTTCTCTTTTAACTTCTATCGAAAAACGGATTTTGAAATGATTTCAGCACATTAATGTGCCGCTTTATAAAATTTCTTTATGATTGTTTCCGTATCCGCTCTGGGAAATTCAATATTTACCGACAAGCCGTACGTGGAAAATAGCTTCTAGAAAACATTTTATATTTTACTGAAAGCCCGCAGCTTTCTACATTTCAAATATTTACATAACCTATACAGATGTTTGGAAATAGACGTCGATATACATTTTTTTTGTGATAATTATGTCAGAGCGAGAGGTATGGATTGATATAAAAAAACAATAGAAGAAAAATCTTATTTTAGATCGAGTAATTTTGGTCTGTATTGGAACGAGTGAATGTCATGGAATACAATCCATTTTGGAATTATGAGCAAATGGATATTCTGGATATAACTTTGACAAATCTGCAATTTCTTGATTACTAATTTAATAGACATTATGTCTCTTTTACATATTTAAGTTATTTGTTTCAAGTGCATCAAGTTTGTACCTTAATCACTGCAGTAGATCTTATTTTTTAGGGTAATTTGCCGATATTGAACTTCCAGGCTTCAGGAGATGTCATCTACATATGTTTTGCATTGTTTTACTTTTGTGGAATTGAACAGAAGGTGTGGAGGTACCTTCCAGGACATCTTCTGGTCTTGGTGTAACCGAATGTAATCAGCAATGTTGAAACAAGTGACTACAATGTTATAAAGACTTTTTACCGTTTATTGATCCATTGACTTGAACGGAAAACTTGACTCAAGAGAGAAAAGTTGTAGAAAGAAAAGGTTTAAATTTATTTCTCTTGGCAGGAAATTTTTTCATCTGACAAAGATAACTTTTCCTCAGAAGCCATTTGCAATTGCGGGTTCTTTTTCGCTCAAGATTTCTCTCGATTCCTGATAAAATTAAATCAAATTTTCCAACAGACATTCTTATAAATTCGAAAAACCTTCCATGGAGGCTTCCGAGTTATCGATAGAGATGACGAAATTCGCCGTAGTCATAACGTACTTCGTTAATAGGGCGTTTTCTTCTTCTTAACCGTTTAATATTAAAATTTCTCGACGTGGTCAAAACAACATCTTGATAGACATTACTCCCATTTGTAAATATTACATCCAGTGGCTACCTTTTTAACGTATACTCAAGTATAAGACGGCCTAACGGTGGAATTCTAAGTCTTATATCATTAAGATAACTCCAATTATAAAATTGGTGCTGATTTAACAAAATTTGGAGGGTTTGTGGCAAATACATGACAAATATCCTAAGACAAATATCTTTACTAGCCACACATACCGCATAATACGAGAATGGTTCCAGAAGTACCATGTAGGCAGTTCAAAAATTGCGATACATCGCATATTAACTGAAAATTTGGACATGTGAAAACTGTGTGCAAGATGGAACAAAAACAGCGTCGTGAAGACGTTTCCATAGAGTATTTGACAATGTTTCACAGAAATAAATCTGTTTTACGACCATGGATGAAACGTGGGTCCATCACTTTCTTATTCGAATTAAAAGAATAATTAAAACAATGGACTGAAAAGGCAGAACCGGTTCCAAAGAAGGCAAAGACCGTTCCATCTGAAGGCAAAGTCTTGACGTTGTTTTTTGAGTGGCGCGTGTGATAATTTGCAGTGACTATTTTGAGAAAAGTGCCAACTATCAACGGCGAGTATTATACGAACTTATCGCAACGTTTGAGCAAAGAAATTAAGCAAAAAATGTTGTTTTATTAAAAAAATGCATCAGCTCACACATCCGTTATTGCAATGGCTAAAATTGATGAATTAAAGTTTGAATTGCTACGCTATTTACCAGATTTAGTCTCCCCAGATTATTTTCTGTTACCAGACTTGAAAAAATAACTCGTGGGTCAAAGATTATTCTATAATAAATAGGTGGTGTCATCAATTAATGAATATTTTGAGAAACTTGACGATTCTTATTATTAAAAGTCTTATATATGGTGGAGAAAAATTAAGTAAACATATTTATCAACTAATGTAGCTATGGAGAGAAAACAAAATCATCCCAGACAAGTGGAGTACAGACATAATCAGATACAATATTTAAGAAGGGAAATAAAGAAATATGTGAGATTTATGCAGCCGTCATAGTAGAATACGCAGATGATGTAACGATCATAGCAAATGGACAGAGAGAACTAATAAAATGGATCGACAAATTAGAAGAAGAAGCAAGAAACTACGGACTGGAAATAAATGCAGAGAAAAACAAAATACATGAAAATGGGAAGAAAACTAGAACAGAGAACACAACTTTAACTATCTAGGAATAACGTTGGAACAAACAAACAACCAGAGAGAGAGTAGAAAGGATAGGATACATAGACTATCAAGTCTATGGAAGAAACAAAAACCTTCTAAAGTACAAAAACATAACCAAAAAAAAAATACAATAAAGATGTACAAAACCCTAATAAGACCAGTAATCACATATGCAATGGAAACAACAGTAATAAACAAAAGAGAAGAAGAAGAACTTAAAAGAACAGAAAGAGAGATAATGAGAATTATAACAGGTCCAAACATAACTCAGGAAAGAGAAAGAAGAGCAAAGTAAAACGAAGAAATAGAGAGAGAACTGGGGAAGGAGAATATAGTGAGACACATTAAAGCACAAAGGCTCAACTGGGCCGGGCATATAATGAGAAGAAAAACAACTGAAATGATCGAAAGAATAACGCAATAGATCCCATTGTGGACAAGGAGAAGAAAGGCCGAGAAAAACTTGGAGAAACGGAATAGAGGAGGACATAAGAGCTTCAATATAGAAAACTGGAGAGCGAAATGCCGGTACCGGAAAGAATGGAAAATAATAACAGGAACAGCCAAAACAAACGACAAACCATAAATAAAATAAAAATTAGGAAACGAGGAGTAATCCAACTCAAAAAAAATGATTGAAAGCGCCAAAAGCGATAGCCATAATCCACATGGGATTGAAAGGCTTGATGATGATGATGAACGAACTTATTGAACAATCACATATTTTCCAAAATTTTTGTGTATTTTTCTTGGGCCAGGTACTTCTGGGTCCATCCTTTTAAAGTAAGTAAAATATTTAAGCGATGTCTTTAGTATACCAAAATGAATAACCAATATCTCTACAAGACTGTATGTATTTCAAAGCAACGCATTTTTAGTATCATTTTTGAATTAATTCAATATTCAATCCGATCCAATAAACAAAATATTCATGACCGAAAGATAAGTTTATTCCATTTATTTCGATTAAAAATTACATAAGATGCATCATATTATGTTTATGTGGATTTAAGTTGATAGTTGAAGAATTTAGGATGAATAAATAATAACAAATAGAAATGGAGACGCTTGGAACATGGAATGTTGCAAATAAAAGAGAAAGGAATGTCACAAGAAACGTAGAAACTAAAATCAGATCATGAATAATTTATAAAAAATGAAGAGGAAACTTATAAAAAACCTGGATGTACTATTGTACTATTGTGTACTATTAATAAATTAGTTACTACAGGTGAAAAATTTGGGAATATTTACATTAGTTTTAATAAAACTATAATAGAACTATCGTATATTTATGAAACCCAATTTATTCAATCTATTTTTTCATATTTATGGTAAATATAAGTGACCTCAATCTCATTTAAGGTCAAAAACTCTTTTCGCGATTCTAGACATGTCTGAAAAGGAATAACAGGCGTTGAAGTACCTTTCAAATCATGCACGATAGATATTTTATTCATAAAACTGTCAGTCTACATTTTCTTCCCTAATACCACATTTTTAGGTAATTTAATTTAATTTTTTGAACTTCTATGTAAATAAAAATATGGTTAACAGTTCAATAAAGTAATAAAAGTGTTAATTTTATAAATATTTTCAATATAAAGGATGTCCTTACTATTTGTATGTCGAATGTAGTTACAAAATAATATTATAAACTCTAAAATTTACTAATATAATCAACATATTAAAGTTTTGTCTATCCAAAGCTCGGGTTGAAGCAAAACTACAAAAATTGGAAATGTTTTTACCTGTTGACAGATGTGGTCCCCCGAATTGTGCGTACAAGTAGCTCCGGACGCGGTGGCGGCTGCGCAAGCCGCAGTACCTGGTACTTTCAGCTGTTCTTGTTTATAATCGGGTTGGTAGGGTAACAGCATTCGAATTTTACCCCAACGATTGAAAAATAACGCTATGGCCGCTATCCATACGAATAATACTAAAAGAACTATACCTATTTCTACACCTCTAACCTGTAATAGAAAAAGAAAATGAGAATTCTAGTTTGGACCGGTTCATATCGAATGAATTTTCTTGATTTAGACGGACTGCAGAACGAATTTTTTGTTTGTATATCAATGTACTATTACAATAAATTGGACTAATAAGGCCCCGCGAGATGTGTCTCGAAACAAGATATATATTTTTCGAAATTTTAGAGTACGACCTATCCAACAGTACCCTTCTTTATATGTTTTTTTGATCAAAATCTGAAGAAATTTGAGTTCAAAGTTCGCTTATTTTACATGAGCTCTTACAAGAGACTTGGTTAAATTCTTTGATTACCAATTAAATCAGATTTGCCGCGATTTATGATTATGTAGATTTGATTGGTAAGAAATCGATTTTTCTAATGGTGTCAGTCGTTATAGGGGTAATCGAACAAAAACAGATAAAAATGATTTCGGCTCATTTTTACACTTACAAATTAAATATATTTCACTATAATGACCGATGCAGTTATTCATATAAATACAAAAAAGATTTCTTTTGAAAGTATTTTCAATAAAAAATTGCAATTTATGATAATTTTCTTCTGAATATCTCTTTATGACGAACGGTTTTATAAACATGTACAACGATCTAAACGATAATTTTTATTCAGTTTAACAAAGAGTATCTTCTTGTTAAAAAACCGATTGAAAAATTCATCTTTGCTATCTTTAGATTGTACAGGTTGTCCTTGTAAAAGTTACGGATTGTTAGCCATTGGTCAAGAGCCACCCCTGGCCTTCAGATAGTAATGTAGAATTTTTTATTCCGTCAAATATACTACAATGACTTACGTAATCATCCATTGAAAATTCATAAAGTTCGAATGTATAATTTAGAAAATATATTTAAATATATGTTCCGATTTCGCAGCTTTAGAGGCCCAGATATTTTTCTCCGTATCATTTTCATCCACTCAGAGCAGCAGCTTTCATACATTGTAGTTCATAATTATTTAATTTAAGACTTTTAAGCATAAATACATGTGGGAAAAATCGATAAATTAAATTTCAATAACCTCCTTAAGATTTTATGTCAATAATTGATATGCTGCCTATAAAAAAGCTAATAATAACAATGTTTAAACAAAGAAAATACACAATCTTGAAGAAAATTTGATGCACTACAAACAAAATCTATCAATAATTTTCATTAAATTAATTCCTCCAAAAGTTTTTCGACATTAATGTTGAACTTTGAAAGGAGTTTATGGACTTTTCAGTGCTAAAATCTATTGTTTTCATTTTAGGTTCCTATAAAAATTAATTACTAAACTTTCTTTTCTTTCAATTTGTCTGTTGAGAGAATTTTATTAATAGGAAAATTAATACTAAACATATGATTTATATGAAGTATTAAGTGATTTTTTTGACTTTAGATTTCTTCCAAACGAAAATTAGATTTTGACCAGGTAGACAAACATGCACATCATTACGGCCATCTTTAAACTTTCGAGACCATTCACACAAAACACCATCACTCATACACACGAACCATTCTCCGATGGATTTCTGCAGCTTCAGCCTGAAGAAAACGAATCACACTTCTCAATTCAGACTTGGCCGGATTATAAATAATGGCCGACAAGCTTACGTGGATGTAACACAACGCCGACTGACGCCTGATGTTAAAAATAGTGAAGTATGTAGTGTGGAAGCTTCGCAGTCGCCTATCGCGCATGTTCGCTTTGTTATGCTCGCCTAGCGTCAGCACGGAGCGATTGGAGGGTGAAAAAAAAATGGTCCTCTAAAATTGATGTTTCGACCTATCATCAAAATATTTTGATAAATAGTGAAATCAGTAAAATTTAGTAACAAATACGTATGAAAAGGTCAAAAATAATTGAGAAAAATTGGTTAAGTCCTTATAATACTAATTTTAATCAATTTTAATGACTAAAATGATGGGATGGAAATTATTTGATGTCTTTAAGTTTAAAAAATTAAAATGTAAAAAAAGAATGTAAAAATCGCTATGATTTTTTCTTCATATCTTCATATATTTTTAATTTAGCAAATAACCAAGTTATGTAGTCCAGCCCCTTTTTTTTCAAATTTGAAAAATGTGCAATATTTTTTGAGATAGTTGCAAAGAAACCACACCGCATTTTTTGTATCAAAATTAATGCAGAAGTCCATAAATGCTTCCGATAGAAACTTTTTATTGTAAACGGTATTTTTCAGTATGTTTGATTCTATAATATTATTAATATTCCCGTCAGTTTACAATCAAATCGTTACATTTCGAAATATTCAATATTTGAAACGTGAGAATCAATATTTATAACAAAGTGAAAACTTTTCCAACTCTCTGATGAAATTATGAATACTGGTCCTCGTAATTACAAGAAGAAAACAGTTTTTCGTTAAATTTCATTGTCTTTTCAAATTTGAAAAATATCAAATAGTTATTGAGATATTTGCAAGAAAACAACGCCCAATTTTTTGGTTTAGTTGTTTTAAATTTATGGTATATAAAATGTCAATAAATTGGATTAATTTGGAAGAAATTTGCTTTATTCAAATACACTTGATGAGGAATTAATTGCCTGCAATGAAATATTTCGGGGTGGGTCTGGACTTGTAAAATATCCTGTATAGTTTGGAGCACAGATCTCTGGAGATCTCCATTTTGGCATCCATTTTACAGTATGGATGAATTGATTTCGAATCTTCAAACAGAGACAACACAAAGCTGTATTTCAGTCATTTTTTCTGTCTTAATTCATCCTCCCCATACTTTGCATTAACTTTGTAATCATTTTATCCTCTTCCCATGCCTTTTTTTAAATCACGATCACTAAATTTTCTGTTTTTTTGGTCTCATCTTAAGTAACGATTTTGAATTTTACTTATAAATAACTCTGTATCAATATCCGAATCTCCCGATGATCCCATGAAGATACGAGTCCTCTTACATTCGTGAGGATGGATGTTTGTATGCGACATTACAAAATGGCGTCTACGCTACTATTCGCAGCGTGCGCGGCGTGATCGTTGCACGCTCGCTCCGCTTTTAAGACGCTCGCAATCCGCTAGTGTGATAATGTCTTTAACGATGATGTATCTAAAATTATGAAAATAATTTGAGGCTGTAATATAATCCGTTCCAAACAAATGATACAAGGAGGTTGTTAGTTCCCAACCGGGCACAAAATAATACTTGGGCGGAATGTTACAACTTCACAAAAAACATATTAATAATCCAATCAATGTACAAGTCGTGTTTGTTGTTTAAGCTTTAACGTCGTTAAATCCAAACTGACAATATAAGAAGGTATAAAAGTGACGATAAAACTCTAATGAAACCCTGGAAAGTTTTTCTTTAGGGGTCGTATAAACGTAATGTGACAACCTGATTTAATCATCAATCGGTTATATGTTTCTGTATTTAGAATTGATAGTGGTTAGAATTACAGAATCCCAGTTGGTTTGAATTTACGTGAATGAAAGAAATTAATTTTTCTGAGCTACATTTGGTATAAAAATTAGTGGAAGAGACTCCGAGAACGTTCAACTTCAATGCACACGTAAAAAAATAACAAATAATTTGGTTGTGAAATGTGGATGTGTATGTACGAGAATATTGTTTGTTTGAACGTAAAGTTTTTGACCTTCACCTGCCATCGCGTGTCTCTGCGTATCGACAAAATATTTAAACGTTTTACCTATTCTGGGTATTTTCAAATACCTTCTGAACGGCAAATTTACATACAAACATGATTTTTTTAGAACTTTGTTTCTGAATAATAGCAAATTTCTTCAGTTGAGAAAGTTACCCAGATATCTTTGGTTTAAATATTGTTTATATAAGTCTTTTCAACTAAATATTGCCCCATCTCTGATCTAAACTTGTAAATGTATGTAAGTCTTGCTAAATTGTTGAGTTTTGAGTCTGGTCCTTAATAAATTGTATTGATTGGAACATTTAGAAAGTACTAAAGTACTAAAATAAAAAAAACGTGTATGATTTTTCTGAAAATTAAGTTAAAATGTTACAGAAACTATCCTTGGGTTAAAATGCACTCGACCCAACTGTGAATACAAAATTGTAATCATTTTTGCAAACTTTCTTTCCTTCATTTCGCTATGAAGTAACCTTCTCGATGTCTAAAATTGTATAAAGCAGTTTTTAAACACAGTTGTTAGCTAAAGTCGTTTTCTGAAACAAACGTGAAGTTTCAGCATTCAAAACTCACGAATCAAATACGACATGGAGCACGATCTTCTTCAATAGGAATCTTCCGTGCTCAATTTCGAATATTCAGCTTCATTTTGAGATCTTCTGGAGACGTTGGGCTTCAGCTCTCGTAACGTTTCTATGGTGGTTTGCTTAGAAGCCTCTATGTGTTTAGTTCCTTAATCCAGTAACTGACTAACCAATCTTCAAAGTATGGAATGGTTCTGATTTGTTGCAGACTTGTTTATGATGTTGACCTTATGAATAATCCAAGTTTGTGACCTCTAGTACCGAAGACAACTTTGTCAAAAAGCGAAAAAACAAATTTTGTTTATTATCAAGTGGCAAAGTATCAGATGTTATCGTCAGCATCGCTTTCCCAAAATTCTCTTTGAAACCAGAGCTTTTTCTCTCCATCCATGTATTTAGTCGAAAAAAATCCAGACGTTGAAGATCATGCTGTGATTTTTTTCGACACATATTCTACACCTGATGAGATAGCAGTAGAAGGAGAGCAGGAGAACATAATTGTTCTATAGTGAGGCAATCCCAGCACCCATAACCTTGACGAGCTGTGGTACCAACTATTCTGCGACAAAAATCAGCTTCAATCTAACCAGGTTACTTCCAGCATGAGAGTGGTCTATTTCACTCCTTGCAGACATACAATCACATTAAAATTTGACCTTGCATCAGTAACTAATCATTCATTATTTTCTGTTCTCATGCACAATCCTCTTAAAGGGATAGGCGTGGCTGGAAGTTACACTGAACTCTCTTTCCTGGAGGTGGATGGATATCCACGCCTCAAGACATCAGCCCCAATATGATGAACAGAGATGCATCCTCATAACACCTCTTGCAGATAATTTCTTGCGGCTGCATGGAGGGTTTTGGAAACGCGTGCAGCTGATATACCTGATGTTGCAGTGGAAGATATCCTAGAAGACGACGATCTGTCCGATGTCGAAATGGATGATGACTTGTGGGCACAAGACGTGGACAATTCATCACCATCTCCTGATGGGGATATGTCATCCCAAAACATCGATTCAGATACGGAAAGAGCTAAATTAATTTAACTTTTTGATTTTGAATATTACTCAATTTTCTAACAAATAAATTTATCAATAATACAGTTAATTTATTTGGAAAAAATAACAGAATTGACTTATTTTCCAAACAAGTGGTCTATTACATAAATAGGATTGTATCAGTTATTCTACATTTTTCTCCTTTCTCTTTGAGTTGTTTATTTCATTATCATCATCATCAGAATCGCAAAAAAATTCGAAAAAATGTACTAGAAAGTTTTTTACATCGAAATAATTGTCTTCCTTAGAAGATGGTTAGTGCACAACCAGATGTAGTTGATTAGTTCGACTTCGATAATTGACGATAATTCAAAAAAAATACTTAGAAACAGTACCTAGAAAGAAAAAAACTTATCTAAAGAGGACTAAACCTAGAAATTATGAAGATAATACAAAATATTTATGAAAACAATAAAGATGCAGTCATAAGGAATAAAAAAATATCAAAAAGCTTCACTACAAATATGGGATTAAGATAAGGGGATGTTCTGTGCATATGTGGGACATTGGAAACTACAAAGAAGCTACAATAAAACATTGAGGTGTGGAAGACAGCAGTTTTAGACATAGCAATGAAAATAAACAAGAACAAAACAATAGGAATGGTGATTGGAGAAGAAGAGAGCAAGAAAAATATAAGAATGGATACACAAACACTGAAGCAAGTTAAATTCAAAAAGCGTTTGGGAATCGAGACTTCGCCTACAAGAGGTAGCAAGCAGAGGAAAAAGCGATTAACCAAAAGCAGCATACTAAAGAACAAACAAGAAATAAGAAACCTTTACTAGAAGGTGAGAAAACCGCGAAGTGAACAATTAAAATTAGAAAGGTGGGCCGAATATTTCGATAACTTGAATGACAACAGAGGGCACTCTAATATAGTTAAAGCAGCATAGAATGATGAAAGACAAAACACAAAGAAAAGGATTGTAATAAGGCAAATAAAAAGAGAGAATTCGACAAAAAGAGCTGTTCAACAAATGTGGTCAGGGTATTAAGAAACAAATTGAGATTAATTCATAACCAAGAAGACAAGGGGGCTGTAGGAAGGGACGAAGGAACTATATCTGCTGTTTATAGTTGTAAGAGGCTCTAGAAGTTACAAAGAGACCAAACAAGCTAATAACAACGATGGCACTGACTCCGGTTAGAGCTGGGGGTTATCAGAAGATTATCAAGAGGTCTGAAGCATCAACTTTTAGCATATACAGACTATTGGGGCTCAGGGTTGATAACGAAAAGATTAAACGTATATAAATGATAAAACAAAGGAAGAGTCAGGGGCGAAACAGAAATTTAACGATGGAAAACGAGGAAGTTGTGCCATTGAAATATCTAGGAGTGCTGGTAACGAATACGGATGATGAAACGAAAAAAACTCGAATCTAAGAGCAAGAGGAATATCCAAAACAACAAAGATACGATTATACAAACGATGTACTGTATGGGTGTGAGTCCTGGGGACTAACTTAAAAGAAAGAAGTTTGGGAGAAAAAAGTGCCCCCAAAAATAGTTAGTGACGTGAACATAGACAACAATTTATAAAGAAGGATAACCGAAATAATATATAGTCAGAGTTTATAGAGTCAGATGACTGAGGATAAGAGAAAAAATCAGAATGAGAAGATGCAGGGTGATAAAGAAATGAATAGAAGGGGTGATATCAGATTCGAAGACATTCTAAATAACTGAGTGAAGAAGAAGAATAGACGAAAGAAACTTATGGAGAGGTATAGTAAATAGAGTAGAACAAAACAGACCTAAAAGAGTTAGGTAATATTGATATATTGAAAATTGTACATGATAGTTTTCAATTTATTTTTGTTACTAGGTGAATTTATAGGAAAAGCAAGGCCTTTTTGAGTGTACTAATTTCTCTATCAGATTTAGTAATATGTGATCGTACTCTAAGAAGTTTTCTTATTAATTATGAAAGTTCTAAATGCTTGTCAAGATATTAACGCATTTTTTTTTTCGAAAGTAATTTTCAAATTATTTTTTTTTCAGATAATATATTTACTTGCGAATATTTCGTTGGATTATTTCGTATATTCAAAGTACATACCGTTGAACTGGCCTGTGGATATTCGACCAAATCAGCGGGTGACTGTCCAGACTTATTATCCTTGCCGGTGGACGTCGTGACCGTAGGTTCAGCCGTGGAAAAAGCAGCTGCCATCTGATCTTGCTGCGGCGAGGTCCGCGGTGGCTCTGGAACACACATTTTTAACTGTTTAACGCGCGCCGATACCTTAACGCGACTAAACAGAATCGCACAACTTCTATATAAAATCTAGCCTAACTCCTGAAATTCCGTTTTGATTCAACTCTCTACGACAACGATTATTTTCTGAGAGTTCCACCGAGTGGATTGTTTGTTCAAGCGAGACAGGGAGCGTCTGAGTAAAGTCTCTCGAGGAACTTATGTCTATATCTACGACGGTGTTTTAATAAAGGAGGAAGGGGGAATTTATCGGGAGAAGTTGCAGCGGATTTCGTGCGTTGAGCATATTTGATATGTAAATTAATTTTTTCCCGTATAGATTTCCGATGGAGAGAAAAGAAAAATTATTGGGAGAATCTTGAAATATGACTAGTCGCACAATCATAGGACACAAAAAGGAGTGAGCACATATACCGGGTTTTTCAATAACAAACAAAAAGGTATAAGTTTATAATACGAGGATGTATTGATATCTAGTTAGCTTAGACCAGTTCCATGCATAAACAAAATATTGCGTTACCATAGCAACGAACAATAAATTATTAGAAGTGTCAGTGTAAAGTTTGACGTCAAAAAAGTAAACCAGAGTTACGCAATAAATTAGAAGAAAATTGTGAAAATCGAGAAACTGGAGTATCGAGCAATCATGAAGTACCTGTATTTAAAAGGGTTAAAAGGTAAGCAGATTTACGAAGATATGCTTAATACCCTTGGTGATGAATGTCCTTCGTATGCGACCGTGAAAAATTGGACTGCAAGCTTCAAAAGAGGTAAATTTTCCATTGAAGATTATGACCGATCGGGAAGGGAACTGACACAGAATGTCAGTTCCCGAAAATATCGATGCAGTTCATGACATGATTTTATCGGACCGTCGAATTGGACTAAAACGGATACCTGAAGCTCTGAATATTTCTCATAATATAGTTCACGTCAATTTGGACATGAGAAAAATTGCTGCAAAATGGATCCACAAATGTTTGAATGTTGACCAAAAGCGTGCAAGGGTAGAAGAATCGTGTTCGATCTGTGCTCGATTTGAAAACGATGTAGACTTCTTAAACCGAATTGTTACTATGGATGAGACTTGGGTACATTTTTACGATTCAGAAACAAAGCAACAATCGATGGAATGACGACACTCTGGTTCTCCAAGACCTAAGAAGTTTCGTGTCCAAAAATCTGTTGGAAAAGTTCTTGCTTTAGTTTTTTGGGTTTGCCATGGAGTAATCATGATTGATTTTTTGGATAAGGGTAGAACAATAACTGGAGATTACTATTCGAAATTACTGACCACTCTAAGGGGAACAATTGTAGAGAAAAGACGCGGAAAACTATCCAAAGGTGTTTTGTGTTTGCAGGACAACGTCCCTGCACACAAATCTCATGTTGCCATGTAAAAAATTCGTGATTTAGGGTTTGAATTTCTACCCCCCTTATTCACCAGATTTGGCTCCGCCCGACTATCATCTCTTTCCTCAGCTGAAAAAAAGTTTAAAAGCTCGTAAATTTTCTTCCAACGAGGAGGTAATAAAAGCTGTAGAGGTCTGGTTTGCAGAGAAAGAAGAAACATTTTTTTTTAAAGGTCTAGAGACGTTGCAGGTTCGCTGTAATTAATGTATCCAATTAAGAGGAGAATATGTTGAGTAATATAATATTTTGACATTGAAATTTGGTTCTATAATAGACTAAACATTTTTTAATATATCCAGATTGTTCTCGTTCTAGTAAAAATACATTTAAAAACAATCATGTTTTAATTTCGTGATGCTAATTCAAGATCCAGGTGATTTTTAAAGAAAATATTGACAACAAAGGCAACGATTTGCTTTGGAATTGGCATAATGAATTAAAGAGCGCGATCTTCACAAATTCTTGTTATGGATTGTTTCTTTTGACGTCCTGAGGAGGTACAAATATTGTGGGTAGGAATTGGTTTTAATGGTTGTAATGAGTTGATTGTATTGGTTTAGAAACATTTCAAGACATGCATCTAAAGATCAAGCGGTGGATACTATAGGCCTCCAGTTTATATCTATTGATCATAATTAAGTGGCTTTAGAAGGTTTTTGTCATCTACTACTTCCACCTAGATTGCCAGATCTGAATCCATTAGAGTATGCTTGGGATTAGTCACAAAAAGGTACAATATGCGATGAGAAACCATACAGGAACCTTTGATGGAAAATTTATGGGAATTGCATAAATGAGGGTCACACAGATTCCTGCTTAAACATTATTTTTCACTAAAGTTCTTGATAAATATTTATTATATATCAACATTTATTTAATTTCCAATATTATACGAAAAGAAAAAATGTTATTTGTCATTCAATAGTTAATATATATAGGGTGTTTTAGAGCTTGATGCAAAAAATTCGGAAGTGAGTGGATGACGTGGTATGAAAAAAGTATCTGAATACCACTCCTCGTATATGAGTTATAGGCGTTTAAATTTCCGAAATCTGAGCTTATATTTAATTATATTTTCCAAATTATACATTCGAACATTATGAATTTTTGATAGATGATTACGTATGTCCTTATAACGTGACGGAATAAATAATTCTACACTACTATCTGAAGGCCAGGGGCGACTCATGCCCAATGGTTAACAATCCGTAGCTTTTACAGGGACAACCTGTACAATCTAAAGATAGCAGAGATGAATTTTTCAATAGATTTTTCAACAAGAAGGTACTATTTGTTAAAAATTATCATAAATTTCAATTATTCATTGAAAATACTTATCGTGGGTCGATATTTTCTCGATTAGGAAGACAGTATTTCTTATAGGGAAAAGTTGTTGATGGTTTCCTAACATCCTCAGACTAAAAATAGATTATTTAGATAATCGAAATAAAAAAAAAGTGATTCAAATTGAAAGGTTGATATTTGGTATGACATTCTTTATAATGAATATACTGTTAAAAGTAGCTTAGGTTTTTGCAACAATTTCTGTTGAAGAAGTGAAGATAAAAATTTGACAGAAAAAGTTTTTGAAAGTAATATAACATTTAGGCGGCCAATTTGGTGTTTGATGTAGTCATTGAAGGAAAACATTTCTAATTATTTGTGTTTGAAGTAGTTGGTTGTTTTATTTGTCGATGATTGTATGTCATTTATCAAAAAAGAAGAAATTTTAGGTTGAAAGTTAGTTAAGACAGATAAAATGAAAATGTCAGAAAAATGTATTTCTAGTATAATTTTATTCCTTATTTTGATTACAGTCTATTTTATTAAGAGTTTAGTTTATTAGAACAGTAAATACACTGTACAAATAGCTTCTAGAAAGCAAAAATGAGTGTCTGCTGTTATTATTTATAATAAATTGTTGATTTTCTTAAAGATAAACAAAACATTATTTGTATAAATTACACACTCATTTTTGTGATAAAAAACCCTTTGAGGTTACCCAAGGAGTTTAATTTAGGGTAGGAACATATTTCTGACGAAGGTTCAAACAGTCTGGGCTTTTATATCAAAGTACAAGGAATTTGGGACCCTTTTACGTGTTTATTCAGGTTAATAGATGAAATTTAATATTTAAATAAGATTAACACTTTCAAATTATTATACAAAGTAGAATATTTTTGTTGATTTATGAGCAAAGGTATCTGGATCTGGTTAATTGAGGGAGAAAAAGATATTCACACTTTGAAGAATATATACCAAGTGGTTTGATAAATAATTGACTAAGAAAAAATTAACATTGCAAGCAAGTTCATACAAGGTTGTAGAAATACCTGGCCTGACCTAAAGATGGCGGTAGCTGCTTATAACAAACCACTGTATTAGAAAGTACAAGATATTTGGAGCATTTTAAGTTTGAAGACGCCACGTTGTTTAGAATTTGTTTGGCAGCCCATAATAGTGAAGTTTTCAGTGAATTTGTAAACATTGAAAAAATTGTTCATCGTTATGTGATACTTTTATTTGAAAGGCTTTAGTTCAACTAATATCAAAGCTATAGTAGATTTGGGTGAGTCTGCTCCTTGATCAAACCGGTTTAGTACATGCAATGTTGCTAAATCTACTGCAATGTTGCCAATTTCATTACACTTTCGTTTTAACTAATATCAACTGGTTTTGTACAGCTATATTTACACAATCCATTGTCGTATTTCAAGTTGAACAGTGGCAAACAGTGATTTTCAACTAGTGTAAATATCATAATTTCCATTTTAAAGCGAACTAGAATTATTTTTAGCAGTATTTATTCAAGGTTTTGTTCATAAAGGTTTTTTAAATATACGAATTGATTGTGATCACTGGTATTTACAGAAATATTTCAATGAAATGGACAAAAATAGCTCAGAGGTGATGTTTGCACGTTGATTTTTTTAATACAAACAAATAGATTTTCGTTTAAGTAAAAATAATATACAAATTTATTGTTCAAGTTATTTTACAACGTCGAGAAGTATCTGGTTGTAATTAATACATGACGAGATCAAAAAAGTTATTAATACATTATTTAAAGAAGAATTTCTGATGAAATTTACTAAATAAAAATATAGGATATTCCAAAAATATGATAAAGTATATAATCTTTCCAATAATTGCTACTTAGGTTTTGAGATATGGCAACACTGATGCGAATTCGTCAAAACTGACTTTGCCATCATAAAGTTTGACATTTTTAAAGGTGAACGTACTCAGAATGTGTTGACATACGAGTGCTATTCGAGTTGTTTACACATACTCGAAACATTATCTTAGTCATTGAATTTCGAACAATTCGTCTGTGCCGATCAACTTTTAATGATGAAGCAACATCTCGAGACATCGTGTTTGTGTATGTGTGTTTGTTCTCCTTGGTTACCCATAATTTGACAACTTCGCCACGATAATGCGGGTCCTCACACATCAGTTCAAACATAAACGTTTTTGAACAGTCAAAACATTGAATTGATGAATCATCCACCTTACAATCCTTGTTTGGTATCCAATGATTTCTTCTTAGTACGAAATCAGCGTTATTCTACACTTGAAGAAGCGGTTGGGGAGTTGACAAAATATGTTTTAAGAAGCTTCATCACTCGAGGACATATGCGTGAAAGATGTCGTACCCTGTATTAGACAAACTATACATGTAGTATCAAACTAATTACAAAAAAAAAAGATTTTTTGCAGCCAGGTCAACTTGAGGTGTTATGAGTTATCACATATACAGTTTTCTCCATATCTTTATTTGATATTTTATTATATCCCCTTTGATTGAACTGTATCTTTCACATTTTCAAAATTCATATTTTTCTTTGCCTTGTTTTACTCAATATTTTAAATTGAAACGTTCTGTTTTTGAGAATTCTTATTATGTGTGCAAACCAATTGAGCTTCATATATTTTATCTTTGAATGATTTTATCTTTATATGTTTCATTCCTTTTTGTATTTGTTTTGGTTCTATTTCCTCTTCTTCTGAGGAATTTCATGTACGAACTTTATTATAACAAAATTGATCGTTGAAACTTCATGTAAAGCTTGTTGAGATATGTAAGTGAAGCTTAAGTTGTTTCATCTATTACTACTGACAATAGCAGCAAGCGTTTTCATTATTTTTTTCATTGCCTCCAGTAAATTAAATGAATCTTGTTACCTTATTTGCTCAAAGGCTTTTTCCAAATCTATGAAGCATATAAAGTCATTCATCTTTTACTGTCAAGTCACATTGTGAGTCTTCTAATAAAAAAAGATCAAAATATGTATTACAAATTCGTTATTTCCATATCAAATAAACATATTTACTAACTTCTCAGTCTGTTGCTGAATTTTTTATGACTCCTTGGAACTTTTAGAGAAATCACTGCGCACAATTGCAGAATAAAAGTAGAAAAACAATTCTTCAACATAGTGAAACTAATTTAATCGTGATTTATCTGCATTGTATAATTTATTTGTTCTATAAGCCCAAGAGTTGTATTTACAGTATTTACAGCTTTGTATTGTATTAAATATGATAAAGTAAGATATAATATTATAAAAGAAATATATAAATAACTAGCTTCGCTTACATTGAAACCATTAAATAAGTATCAGAGATCATTACGACAGAAATGAATCAATATGATTGAAAGGAAGGGTTATAATTTATTATTTTGCTTAAAAATTACTTTGACTCATCTGTAAAACTTAGCAATAAAGTTTTTAAAGGCTCTTCTGGTTCACCAAGTATTGATGAAACAGCACATTCACATTCAACAGCATTTGAAAGCATCGCATTAGTGATATTTTTGATTCATTGGGCCAATAACAATCAAAGGATGATAATGATATTAAATTGAAGGATTCCTCGATTGTTCAGGCGTTTCTATCGCTCTTCTAGCTGCCTGCAGCGTAGCTTGTCTTTCTGAACGAGCTTGTGTCTGAAGAGGAGTTTCAGCTGCTCCCAAAGCACTGTTGCTCTGCTTTCTGTTGTCTTCTTATCTCTGCGTGAAACCGCATAGAGAAGTCTTAATCAAGGTAAGATGTAACTGGAAAAAAATCAGCATTTTGCTAACTCAACCAGTATCGGAAATACGTATCATCAAACACGACCGGATATCGATATGAAACATTCGCATGTTTAAGAAATCATATCTACCAAAATAATGGAAGTATTGAGCTGAAATTATAGAGAAGTCTTGATCAAAGTAAGATGTGACTGGACAAAAATCAGCATTTTGCTAGCTCAACCAGAATCGGAAATACGTATCAACAAACACGACAGGATATCCATATGAAAGATACACATGTTTAAGAAATCATATCTACCAAAATAATCAGAGGATTGAGCTGAAATAATAGAGAAGTCTCAATCATGGTGAGATGTGAATGGAAAAAAATCAGCATCTTGCTAGCTCAACCAGTATCAAGAATACGTATCAACAAACACGACCGGATATCGATATGAAACATACGCATGTTTAAGAAATCATATCTACCAAAATAATGGGAGCATTGAGCTGAAATTATAGAGAAGTCTCAATCATGGTGAGATGTGAATGGAAAAAAATCAGCATCTTTCTAGCTCAACCAGTATCGGAAATACGTATCAACAAACACGACAGGATATCGATATGAAGCATTCGCATGTTTAAGAAATCATATCTACCAAAATAATGGGAGCATTGAGCTGAAATTATAGAGAAGTCTTGATCAAAGTAAGATGTGACTGGACAAAAATCAGCATTTTGCTAGCTCAACCAGTATTAAGAATACGTATCAACAAACACGACAGGATATCGATATGAAACATTCGCATGTTTAAGAAATCATATCTACCAAAATAATGGAAGTATTGAGCTGAAATTATAGAGAAGTCTTGATCAAAGTAAGATGTGACTGGACAAAAATCAGCATCTTTCTAGCTCAACCAGTATCAAGAATACGTATCAACAAACACGACCGGATATCGATATGAAACATACGTATGTTTAAAAACTCATACCTACCAAAATAATGAGAGTATTGAGCTGAAATAATAGAGAAGTCTCAATTAAGGTGAGGTATCTGTCACTAATAAAAGGTTTATATGATTTAATTGAACACCAACTGATATATTATAGTTATACATAACTTGATGAAGAGTTTTAATGAGTTAGTTAAATTTGTTTTTATATCAACTAACTCAACCACTAAACTTACATTCCAATAAAGAACTTAACAAATAGGTACGAAGATTCTAAGAGTAAATGTTAAACAGAATGAACATCAAGAACACAAAAACAGTTAGACGTCGTATTTTTGCGAATTTACTTTGTGAATAGTTTCGAGGGGTTCAAAGATATAATGGTTACCCAACTGATCTTCAAGTAAATTTGAATATCAATCTATGAACTTTACTGGTACATAGAGCCTCAAATATTAACTGTGATATGGTTTTTAAATCAATACATTGTAGGTTTTTGAATAATAAGGGTCATTAGTATGAATCAACTAGTTGAGTTAACAGGTTGGTAATAAATCTTTCATATGTCAAGATATTGAGATTGCTTCAATTAACGAGGCTATTTAGGCACAAGTGAACTTTTCCTATTCATGTTAAACATCTTGAGTTGATAAATTAATCGTTGAAAATTCATTATTGATTTTTCCCTGTACGGAATATTTATAGATATCAATTTTTTTAATCGCTGATTATGATTGAAGGTAGACGATGTTTTTCCCTCGGCTATTGTAGTTTCTTTTCTCTTTATTCTCATCCTTATTAACACTCTTTTTATTTCTTTACGAAAGTTTAGATTGTATTTTCCAGCCGGCAAACTTCGTTGGAAAGTTTTGAGCCATTTCTTTTCAATCACCCATTTTGTAGATACCTGCGGATAATTAGGAGGATTGGAGATGTACACCAACTTTGAATACTTCAGAGAAACTTCGGAAAAGGTAAAATAATTTGAATTTAATATAGTCTGGAAAGGATGCAAGTCAAATAATTTAACATAAATTTATATTATTATACATTATTTGTATAAACTGAATGAGTTTTCGTTGAAATAAATAAAAATATATAATTTTCTTCAACTTTCTACTTTTTAGAACTTTTTATAGGTGTTTCAAAAGTCACGCCTTAACATTGGCTTCCTCGATCTTCAGAGTTAAATCCTTGTGATTTATGTTCAAGGGGTTACCTTAAATCATAAGTCCACAGTTGATATCAACGATTTTTTTAATCGTATTCAAATACACCAAAAAAAAATCACCTCAAATCTTTGGACTTGGATGGCAATCCATGACACGTAGACCACGTTCATGTATTTTGGCTACAAGTGGTTATTTTCAGTATTTATTATGAATTGTATTATATTTGACATCTTCAGTTTTCCTCTCTAAGTTTCCAGCTTTACTGAAATTAAACAAAAAAGTCAAAACTCAATTTTTGTCACCACCTTTTAAGGGTGATATCTTGAAAAGGGATGGCCTGACGAAAAAACCCATCTTGATTTCATTTTAGGTCTTTAGGTCTCAATGAAAATCAGTAATCATTTTATAGGTCACAAAAGACAACTAAAATCGACAAAAATCAACACGAAATAAAAAAATTGTTGATAATACTGCTAGAAGAGTAAAGAAGATCAGAATCTGATAAAAAGCTGTAAATCAATAATCTTCAGATTTCTAGAAACTTCTAGAGATGAATGAATGGATAGTAACGGTCAGTTAAACAGAAAAAGTGTAAGAAAATAACTTTGAATAAATGAAGTTAGCTACGACAAATATAAAATGTCATCAACTCAATAATTTATTTTCTTTGTTCTAATTTCTCTATTTTTTGTTTTCTAATTATCCGCGACACAAAAGAAAACCTTATCATTTCCCTGGATATTCACATCTTATGAATAAGCATCTAAAAAGATGTTTTTTCAAAGAAAAAGTTCGTCAAAAATGAAAGAGACCCAAGCCAAGCGTTCGTTCTGAATTAATTGCGCTACGATTTGATAATTGTATTATGATAATCTCTGACCTTATTTCAGACTAGTGGAAAAGAAAACGTGATGAAAAATAAATCTGCATTATTTAGCTTGAAGATTTCAAAATTCATTAAAAACAACACGACGATTCCTTGCACAGGATTATGAATTTATTCAAGAAAAAATCTGCATACAAGTGTGATTCATTAAATTTATCTATATGTATACTTTGAAGTCGTTTCAAAGACATTTTGAGGTTGTTGTGACTTTTAAAACTTTGAATATTAGACTTTTTCTTGTTTTCTTGTTATTTGAGGCCAGCCTAATGCCAGAAGTGCATATCCGTTATTGTATACTGTTCAATGTAAATGATTGAAGGATTGGTTTAAAAACTATGATCGGATAATTCTGATTCCTATAGATCAGAGAGACCAAAAAAATTAGACAATGACATGCCAAGAGCAGAAGTAGTAGGTAGAAATCCATATCATACAAACAAAAAACTTCTTTAACCAAGTAAGAACGTTTTCAACATATTAGAGTATTTGTTTGGGTCCGAAGGGAACAAAGCCAATATAGATGTCGGAATAAGTCAGATAACGCTCTCGAAAAATCTGTATAAGTCCGACAATGCTCATAAATCTGGCAACGATGTCAAAAAAGATTAAAACGAAACAGCATTAGACACGTTTTTAAAATGAATAACCGATACAAGATAACGTAACGTCGTGCCGAATTTCAACAACGACTTCCGAACTCGTCGCTACCAAACCGTTCAACAGTGTGGAAGATGTACCAGATATTGTTAAGAACGGGTTCGGTTACCGACGCACTGCGTTCTGAACTACAGGTATCTGTAACAACTAACGAAAATATAGAAGAAGTTAAACCCACCTGGGGTGTGTATGGTTGTCACATGACTGGCCAAAGTTATCTGAATATGATAAAAGATACAAAGATCCAACAATCAGGAAATTCGCCATTTCATGCAGGATGGAGCTTCGTCGCACAATGCGTTATATGAGCGGGAGTATCTTAACCTTCTAGAGGACCGAGCTTTTGCGAGAGGAGCACGCACCCTATTTGATCTCTGAACTGCAATTGGAAAAGAATTTGAAGCTCTTCGCGGACAGACATTAGTTGCAAATGAAACAATGTTTTTCCATAAAGATTTGTCTATTTTAAAGTCTAGAACAGAGTTTTTAAACGTAGGAATCACTCCCCACATATGGGCAATTAGTTGTTGAGGGGAAAAATTCAAAAATGAGACTCGATTCGAGTTTAATCGCTATCTCTGCGGACCATTTGAATGCAAATTCAATTATTAGGCTTAATTTGGCTTGACGAGACCAATTGGGTATTTAAAAGGTTGTTGATTCAATAAATATATCAATTTATATGTTTATTATTGGTAAGAATGTAATATTTACTTAAATTTCAGTATAATTTTCCACAAATTATATTATTATTAATAAAAATTTCTCAATTGAACAATGCAGTTTCTAAATATTGAATATTGTGTATGACAAAATCCGTTCATGGCAAATTACATTACTACACGTTGTTTGGTTGATCTTCTGTTGTTCTTTTGATTCCACTAATAGTACCAGATTTTTCTCTTACATAGCGAAACCATAATGAAAAGACAAGTTGTCCAATGCTGTACATTCGTCGATGATTCCTCAGTTGCCGGCGATTTAGGGTAAACAATAACTCTGAATCGATTCTTTGATTGCTTCTGAAGTATCAAAAATATATTTGTTGAAAAACTAGCTTATACAATAATAAATTATTGAATTAATTATTAACTAATGCTCAACCAACTTATTTAATTTATTCAAATTCGCCGATTTGTTTTCAATTTCACAATTTCAATCTAAACTAAACTAAACTAGTATCGCGAAACAAACTCGTTTGTATATCAAAAACGAAATTCTCGAAAATTTTAGAAAATAATGAAGCAGAACATAAATAAAAAGACTTTGGTAGAAATTAACTCAACAACTTATCGCTGTTTGTAAAAAGTATTTCAAACGTGACATGCAAATTTTAAAATTCCATTATAACCGGACAGCACTGGCTTCACGGCTTATATCTTTGACTTCGTAACAATTTCCTAGATTACTTTCAAATTTATTTTGTCTTCACATAACGTATGTTTTGGCACAAAATATTTTTGTTGCACTTTTGATGAAGTTTTTATTATTTGCGATAATTGACTGATAAGTAACTGATATAATTTATAATTTAAATAAATGGTGGGGTCCGTGCTTCTCAACTTGGCGTAATTTTCAGCGATCATCTCTCCTTAGGTCTTGGGCGACTTGAATATCTATTCAGCGTGTTTTTCTAAAAAACTGTTTTCAATTTTCGGTTTACCATCTTCCATTATAATTTTTTAGATGTCCTTGTATAATAGCAGAACCCGGATTTTGTGCCAAAAAGATTGCGATATTCGTTAATTACATATAAGACCCTTTCTTTCTTCTGAAAATTGTCGTTTTTAATTTGATACATTTATATTTATGTCTCCTCAATTAATAAGACAAGAAAAATATTAATAACGCTAGTAGACTTACGTGTTAAAAAGATATTTTTGTTTTAATTAAAAATGTAGTATTCTGATAAAGGTTAATTGAATTTTTTTACTAATTTCGTTTTAATTATTTCGTGCTCGCTCTAGAATTTCAATTAATTTTTCACCTACAATATCGGATTCTGTTAATTCATTTCGCCTCGAACTTGTTTATATAATAATCAACGTTATTATATTTTTAAAAATAGAGGATCACAAAAAAAAGGTAGATAAAAAATTGGATGTTATAAACTCCAAATAAAACTAGGAAACATCAAGAGAGAAGACGTAGTAGAAGATATGAGAACAGAATTTAGAAATCTAATACTGAATTGAGCAGAAATAT
The DNA here is from genome assembly GCF_026250575.1 of Diorhabda carinulata. NCBI lineage: Eukaryota > Metazoa > Arthropoda > Insecta > Coleoptera > Chrysomelidae > Diorhabda > Diorhabda carinulata. Next base: position 4,358,242 of record NC_079469.1, read on the forward strand.
ATGCGAAACAACAAGAAAAGTCAGCAAGTGACATAAGAGATTAAACTGATGGTTGAACACCATAAAAAACGTAATGGAGTAAATACGTAACAACCAAAGCACAACCAGACTACGGAAAATACAAATAAGAGAAAACAGAAGCTAAAATATTAGTTAAATAACAAAAACAGAAGACACGTCGAGAATTTGGAAGAAATATGAAAAAGTCGTACGACAAAAATCAATAATTAGAGTCATTTAAAATACAAAAAAAACATGTACTAATACTAGTAATAATAGACTCACCCATAACCATAAAAGAAGCCGAAGAAAATATAAGAACAAACGAAGATAATATCGTGGAAACGTGGATACAATATTTAAGTGATATTTAAAGTTAAATTGATATAATAAGAGAAATAAAATAGTAAAAACCCAAACAACAAAAGAAGAAATAAATTCAAAAGTAATACAAGAATACAAATACCAGAAAGCCACCAGCAATAAACCGAATGAAGAAACTACAACAACTGTAGAGGAATCACATTACTAAGTGGTACATACGAAATTAATAAGAAAACAGATTAAGAGACGTAACAGAAGAAGAATTAGAGCAAACAAAGGGGAAACAAATAAAAATAACTAAAGAAGCTATAAGAGAAGAGATACAGATGGGTTTCATAGATATGAAAAAAACATTCGACAGAGGTGGAATAAGAAAAACTAATAAATACAGTAAGAGATCCATATAAACAGACAAATGATACGAGGATGAATTGATATCTAGTTAGCCTAGACCAGATTATGATTATTATATATACACCCCACAAAAATGATCGCATCACTTGGAGAAAGCATTGAGATCGAGAACTTTCTAAGCAAATTTTGTTATTGTATAGTGAAAATTTAAATTTATTTTGTTAAAAATGGATGTGCCTCAACGTTTAACAAGACATGTGACGAATGAAGAAGCCGCTGGCATCATCGCACTCATACAAGATGGCCGTAGTCAATGATAAGTCACCGGGTTAATTGAAGTTCAACAAAGCACCATATCCACAGTTGTTATTCGCTACCATGAAACAGGGCAGCCAACCAGAAGACCCGGAAAGGCCGCGGAAGGGTAACTTCTGTAGTAGATGATTGTTATTTGAGGTTAACGGCGTAAAGAATTAGGCATACCACCGCTCGAAGGCTGCAAACAGATCTGTTGGCTACTCGTAATGTCCGAATAAACCTACAAACAGAGAGAAGCAGGTATACGAGCCAGAGTGCCAGCTAGAGGTCCACGTCTTACCAGAGAACATCGAGAAGCAAGATTGGAATTTGCTCGTGAACACGCAAATTGGAATATTCAAGATTGGTCCAATATTTTATTCACGGATGAATCAAGATTTTGTCTGTATTCATCAGATAAGCGTTTACCAGTATATAGGAGACGTGGTGAACGGCACGATCAGGTTAAATTTTGTCAAACTGAAAGCTTTGGTGGTGGCTCTATCGTGGTTTGGGGAGGAATTTCTTTCGAGGGTCGCTCGGAGTTATTACCAGTGAATGATGGAAGACTAAATGCTGACATGTTACATAACTAATATCCTATAACCCTATGTACGTCTCATATCTGTGACAACTCTGTGCTAATGCACGATAATGCTCGTCCACACGCTGCTAGAGTGGTTCGACAGTACTTAGAAGAGGTCGAGATACCCACTCTGAATTGGCCTGCACGTAGCCCGGACCTTAAGCCAATAGAGCATATCTGGGACCATCTGGGATAGCAAATTCAGCAACATTCGGCACCAGATGATCTTCAAAATGTTCTTTTTAACTTCTGGGAAAACATGCCGCAAGGATACGTCCAGAACCTGTTTAGAAGCCTTCCAAGACGAATGGAAGCTGTAATTAGAGCGAGGGGCGCCAACACACGCTATTACAAATTCGTTGGCTGGTTTTAGTTTAATCATTGGTAAATGAAACTTTTTGTCCTCTGTAGATTAAACTGATATAAAATAAATGTTACAAAAGGCGTATCTATTGGTGTTTTAATTCGTAATAATAATAAAATTCCAAAAACAGGCAACACATTTAAAATATTTACAAAATAATGAGTGAAGCGATAATTTTTGTGGGGTGTTTATTTTGATATCAATGATACTGAATTCTATCTTTAAATCTTTCTTTTTGCATAAAATGAAGTATTTGTAGATACTCAGTAAATGTAGTTGACCTTATAGATTAGTAAATGAATCACTGATATTGACTTTATAAAATACACAATTACCCCTTCAATTAATACAATTAGCATTTCTTGTTTTAACTCTTCCCTATCGTAACGAGCTGTACTAACTGAAGAAATAGTTTGTTTTCAACATTTTTGACAAAAATGATTAATAGCTCATATGTGCGGCCTTAACATTAGCATATGTTACGGATTTATAAATTACTTGGACAATACCGCTTTGCAGAACATAGACGCTATAATAGAAATTTTTAATTGAACAGGCTGTAAATAGAAAACCATTTTTTACAGCATGGGGTTTTTTCGTAGCCAATTATTGGAACATTAACTAACAACTAACAAAAGCAGCTTCTCTTCTCAAGAAGCAGCGGCAATTTTTATAAAATGACTTCCAATTTTCTTCTGTTAACTCTTTACTTCTCAGAATCTCAGAAAATAATAACCTAATATTGAACCATAAAACATAATTGTTTTATTGATATCATTTGATAGTTCATAACTATAATATGAAAGTGTAAATAATTACACTTAATAATAATGTTAGATATACAGAATACTGGGTATCCCTACTATGCAGAACTGTTTAGATATAAATCTATCCTTGCAATAAAAATTTACAGATTAAGTGTTCACTTTTAACCATTACGTGTCTCTTTTGAAAATTATATATTTTGGTTAATTTTTATTTTATATATTCTCATTCATCTTCCATTTTCTTTTCTATAAAATTATGTTATATATTTTAACATTCTGTAGTAGTCTTCTAAAGTAAAGTTCCTCATGCACTTATTCAGTAAACGCTGGTAAAATGTATCTATCTCAATCACATTCAAGACATTTTCCGGGACTGTTGAGCGATGGTATTTATATTAACGATTTGGAAAGCAACCTCGATCTTCAGATCTTGACTATTGAATGTATGTCATGAGAATGGAAAAAGAACGATTGCTAAGGAAGATAAATGAACTGAACAAAAAAGGAAAAAGTGGAATGAAATGACAGAAGATCAAACAAAAGACAGGGTTTAGTAATGAATGGAAACAGCAGTCTTTTATACGTTGTTAAAAAATGGAATACATAAAAATGTGTGTCAAAATAGATATTTTCATACAAGTACGAAAATCTTACCATTCAATTGTTGAAATTGATTTATATTCACTAATGGTCGTGAAGTAAAGTTATTCCTGAATAAACAACATTACTATAACGATATATAAATGTGTTTTGATGAGAAATCAATGAACATGTTCGAAAAATGCTAAATTATCCATATTTCATTTTTATTAGACACCAGTCGGATTTAGTGAGTTCATTTAGACAAAAATTTTTCTAAAAATAAAATAGAAAATTGATAAAAAAATCTTTATCGTAATTCATAAAAGAATTTTTCGTCCAGATATCGATTAGTTCCTATGGGACACCCTATAGGTAACTGTTACAAGTAAAAACTCAACAATAATATTTCAATTAAGGATAAAAAATGACATAAACAAAATGATTTAACAGAATATAATTAAAAGCAGGATTTAGCCTTAGATTACTGAGGTATTCCGTCACTGATTATAACATGTAATCTCGCCTCGGCAAACCACATAAATCTACTTATTCTAAACTGTGTCTTTGAAATTAGATCAACCTTTCAATGCGGATGAGCTAAGCCGGGCAGTTAATGAACATCTTACATCAATTCCGGGTCTTGAGAAAATACGAAAACGTGTATATACCAGAAGTCAACATGCACATTGGAATTATCAATCTACCGAAGAAATCTTTTGTTCTATGGAGTTAATTTCAAGTGCAATTTGATTGAATACCGTTAAGATTGCAGATTGCCAATGGAGGATTTGAATAGTATTTTTAAAACTTCGCTCACAGCTTACGGATGTAATAGTGGGCGTAAAGTAAATTTGAAAGTAATACCGAATACTAGGAAAGAAATCGTGTAAATCTGCCTTCATATCATCAAAACAAAACTCTTCGGGAGTTTTATGCCGATTGAGACTTTTAATCAACTTCCCTTCGTCCCAAAGTACATTCGAACACTTCAGGAGTAGTTTTGTGGGTGTGGAAGAGTTGCAAGCCTATGAAGACGTTTAATCAGAAGCTTCAAACTATTACTGTGCCAAGTTTCAGAGAAACTGTCCAGAATCTCTTCTTTTATGGTATCCTTGGACACTTCAGGACTAGTTTTAGGGGGATTTGGGGTCCCGTGCTTATTGAGGCTTCTAATCAGCTTGCTTTGAACTATCATTGTGCCAAGTTTCAAAATAATAGGACAAAACCAATTTCTTTCCTGGGTACCTTCGGACACGTCAGTGGTAGTTTCGATCAGGTTGGGGTGTTTTGATGTTTAGTGATTATTAAGACATTTAATCAGCTTGCTTTGATCTATGATTGTGCCAATTTCCATAAGGGTATTTTCCTGATATCCAGCTTATTCCTACAATTCTGGTTTGTAAGCGTTTATACATTGTCAATATTTAATAGAATATTCCTGACTGTTGTATTGTTGAGATATCTCGTACAAATTTTGTATCACAATTATTCATTGGTACTTGTACAGACATAAATTCATGAATAAATTACATCTGTGAATAATTAGAACGAAAGTAAGTTTGGATAACGCATTTCAATCGTAATCAACACACGAAATTTACGTTTTTATAGTTGTAAATGTATAAAAAACACAATGTCACGCAAACAACTCAGGACTTGTACATCGATTGAAATGAAATTTTAATGCACAATCTTCAAATGTAAGCTCTATAGAATATTTTGTAATAGACTCGCCATCTATCATCATTATTATAAAGTTCTGCATCTACGTTCATAGATTCGTTGTACGTCTATGGTGAAAATTGGGTTAAAATCAAAGATTACGACGAGCTATGTCTGTATTATATTACGTTGTCTTACAAAACTGGAGCTCGGTTTCTAAGCATTCTTCGAAGATACTCCACTCGATACCAAAAAGAGCAATTTGACTTATAAGACATAGAGTCGAACAGAAACTTAGAGCATAGAAGAAAAATGGATAATTTCACCTAGAATATTTTCAGGAGCTACTTGGGGAGACGTGGCTCATGAATAAGACAATAATACATTTTCGAAAACTTGATAAACCGTACTAAATACCAATATTATCTTTAAGAAAAAAGATTGTGTGGATGGAGCATATGGGTCGAAAAAAAGAAAAAACTCCGGAGAAAGAAATTGGAAGAAGGCACAAAGAATCCCGACCCAGAGCTTTTAGAAATATACATCGGGATATATTTGTGAAATCGTACTAAATATTAGATATATTTACCAGAAAAGGGATTGCTCAGCAAGAGCAAAAAAGATAGATTTAAAGAAAAAGTTTTTAGTTTAGAGGAACATGGAGTTCAACTGCAAACGTCTAGAATGTCAATTCATTGATTCTCCATATTTTGGAGAAGTGCAAGCGTCTGCAATCAGCTTAAAAAGTTCAAAATCATTACCTAGAGGTACCTTCACTGGATTTTTTTCTCTAGTGCTTGCTTTTTTCCATAAATAAGTAACTGGTTCATATTGGAGCGCACAGAGCATTCCTTTATGAAATCGATAAAGTTAGCTAACCAATTTGGAGATGTCAGTGGATATTAATCTTGAACTTCTGTAGGTTGTAGTTCCACGGTAGTTGATTCCACAAGCTTGTACTTCTTCAAAGAAAAGTCCCGATAAATTGTCGTTCTAGGCGTCTGAACCACGTATGCTTCTCAAGTAGGTCTTGCAGATACTGATACTGCTCCGGATTATGTTATGTTATAGTTCAGAAGAGCATCTCGTGGTGGTATCAGTAAAACAAAGACAGGTACCTTTCTTTTATGATCTAAGCTGTTCAAGCTTCTGGTCAACTCTGGATCGCCTATAAGTCGAATTACTCTCTTCTGTATTGAGTCGAGCATCTTCAAGGTAAGCTTAGGAGCCGAGCTCTAAATTTACTCTAAAGATGATCGAATCTGGGCCTTGTAGAGAAGTTGTGGCGAGGTATAAAGCTAAGTTTTTGTGAAGCTAATTTGACCACGTGACTATGCCAGGACGTATTACTCCCAATTTCAGCACCCAAAAAGCGAATTTGCGGTAATGGTATTAATTTAAGTCCAAACAGCACCAAATCCTGAGCCGCAGCCATCTTTGCAAAAAAAGTATCCCAGGTTTTTGCTACTTTAATCTCGTTGCTTCTACTCAAGAAGAAGATCGGCGAAACTATAGATCAGGTTGACCTTAAATCTCTCTGAGGTGTGACCATCGATGGCGACCTGGATGGATTGGTCTTAGCAGACTCAAGGTTCATATTGGAGCGCACAGAGCATTCCTTTATGAAATCGATAAAGTTAGCTAACCAATTTGGAGATGTCAGTGGATATTAATCCTTTCCTAGTTAACGACTTTCTTGGCAATGGCTAGCACTGAAGCAATAGGATGGTAATTGTTAGTAATCATCTTCTTTTCTTTTTTCTTTTAGAGGTTATAATTGCATTTTTCTACGTCCGTTATAATTTAGTTACGTTTTTTTTTCAATTATTTCATCAAAAAGTAACAGTGATGAAAGTTTCAACTACACACCAGAAGATGTTGAGTCGGCAACTACAGTGACTATGATTCTTTTCCCTGAGAAATCCAGGGAATGGTATTTGAAGGAATATAATTCTTTTATGGATGAATTGGCATACTAAAAAAGGCATATACAGCTTCAAAAAAAAGTGTTTCACTTTCATCGACTTATTAAAAACTGAAAGGCACCCTAATGGTAAATAACGAGGTAGACATCAGTAAATACTCGAAACTCATTGCATATTTGAAAACTAAATCAGGTTTTGTCGAATTTTTTTAAGTCTATGGACGTAGAAAATTTTTTTTATGAAACTCGCGAGTAAAGTAACTTTTTTTCACTCGTAGGAATTGGTCAAACCGTCCTACTCGTGAAGAAAAGTATTACTTTACTCATTTGTTGCAAAAAAATTTTAATATGTTTAGATAACGATCATTACGTGTTTTTACTAATTATTTTTTGTTTTCTTGTAAATTAATTGGTAGGTAAATAGTTGCTTTGGCAAATATGTTGAGCAAGCTATAAAAACGTCTCGGAATGATAAACAATTATACCGCCTTCGTTATTATGTATTTCTTAACAGCTGTTTTGGAGTGAACTTCTGATGAACTAATTTAAGATACATGAATTTGAAATTAGTAAATATATAATATTATATACTGTAGTGACTGTGAACAGAATATTGAACACAGGATTGGAGCTAGATATGATTGAATTTGTAAATAATTATTCAACTTTTTTATTCAATCAATTGTGGATACCTCTACTGAAAATTCTATAGAAGTTTTTGTGTGTCTTTGTTGAAGTTTTGAAAAAATACATACCACTCATTCCAGAAAATCTTTTATAACTTTTTGTCGGTTCAAAAGCGTCACGAGCACAATTAATTTAGCTACAAGAAAAAATAATTTATCACAAATGCTTACTTATTATGAATTTATAAACAAAAATGTTGAAGTTTTCCAACAATTTTGTACCTTTGCTTCCTTTCGTTTTACAGAATATTCCAAAGATGTGAAATGGAAATGGCTTCCTTGACCAGATAATTCCAAAATTTAAACGAGTTGAGGTCGGGCGACTGTGACGGCCAAATCATCTTCTTCCTTTCCAATTTTTCCAAATACTCTTTGCACAGCTTCGGAAAATGATTGGGATCGTTGTAATGCTGGAAAATAAATTTTCTGCAGATCAGGTGCTGGCTAGAACGTACCACATTTTCTTTCAGTATTTTTTCATAGCCTTCTCCAATTTTTATCAGGTTTCCCATCGCCTCTCCTCCTAAACATCTCCAAACAATCATCTAGCCTCTGCCGCGTTTTACAGTCAGGATTACACGTGGATCTAATATCCGTTCTTCCTTTGACCTGTGCACAGGCACTTTTCTTTTAGACCCAAAAACCTCACCACTTTTTTATGTTCTTTGGCCCACTGCAGGCTCCTCATTTTATTTTGACGTCTTGGTAGAAGTTTGTTCAATGCCATCTTTCCAAAAAAGATAGCCTCCATCAACCTCCTTTTCACTGTAGAAGTACTCAAAGGCAGTTTCCTAAATTCATTGATCTGAGCAGCTATCTCAAGGTTCGTGAGTCATCGATACGTTTATCTTCAACGTTTCAGTTCCTTCGAAGCTCCCTTGACCGTTTTCTATCGTCAAAGCTCCTGTAGGATGCACATTTTTTGCGTTGTAGTCCATGGAACGTCGAGGTATATTTAATTCAGAAGCAATGGTAGAGTCACTTTTGTATATATTCTGAATACTCGCTCTTAATGTATGAGCTAAAGCCAATCGTTCCTTGGTTTTACACATTAAAAACTCAATGAATTCACGAGAATTATGTATTGTCCAAAAAGTACGTTCACGGCACGTTTTTGCGTCTCACAGGGACTAAACTACAATCATAACCAACAAAACAATAATTAACGGTTGAATAATAATAAGCAATCCAGTCGATAACAAGTTTCAACTTGTCGTACTCATCGACATTTAATGAATTGGTTATGGGTTGGGCAGAAACTTTAGCTTAGATACATCCCTCTGTGGTGATAAATCCGTAACATAATATGTACAATTAGTTTATGATGCCAGTATCCATCCCTAGATAGCAGCGCCGCACTGTGGCTCTTTCAAACACTTTAAAAACATGAAAACCATGCAGGTCGCTAAAGGAGTATGATTTTTAGGTTAGCTAAATCGAAATTTATATGTCGACAAAAAACTGCTTGTCGAGTATTACACAATGTTTGGAGGACTGTCTTATGTTACTGTACTCACCCAGTGTTCGGAAGACAATTGGCCTACTCCTGTATTTCTTGCCGCCCCAAACTGCAGCGACGGTCACCTGATACTGAGTGTCGGCCTTGAGGCCGCTCAAGGTCACAGCGTCCGAATTTCCGGCCACCACCGCCACCACTCTGTAACTAAGAACCTGGTTCATTGGAGCTATACAAGCTACACCGTTTTACTTATTAATACTTTGGTTTATATGCATTAGTTAGATCTTGCTAGTAATTTCTTTCATTAACATGAAGTTTTTACCAAAATAATTCATCACATTTCGACTAGACTACCTTTGGTGGTTAGATATATGATAAAGGAAAATACTCAGAAGGATACTAGGAGGTACTAAGGAAAATAATAACATCCAAAAGTGGGTGGATCACATTTAGAGAATGTCAGATTTTACAGAAACGAAAAAAATGAAGGACATAGAACTAGGAGGAACAAGAAAAAATTAAGATCAAGGAAAAGATGGTGCTCAGAGATGATGAAATATTTAAGAGAGATTCAGAATTGGAAAGGAAGAAATAGGAAAGAATGGATGAGAAACATTTCCAAGCTATAGGTCTAAAAGGCATGCGTGTAAAATTGAATTATAACAATATTGGATGATTATCTTCCAGGACATTGTTCATTCACTAATATCTTTAATACTTTGTAGATTAATATTAGTGATACGTACTCACCGATTGAACAAAATTGAGAAGCAGTTTTCAGTAGAGAATGTTTTCTAATGACGACCTAATTGTTTTTTAATGACACTTTTCTATTTAATAATATACCGGAATAGAATAAACATATTCAGATAATGTATTTCTGGTTATAATCGCTCTCTAAAGTTGATGAAACAACCGACTTTATTGAAAACACTTTAGAAACTACTAATATTCTTGCTCTACCCACTTTTTTATTTATGAAAAATATCGACTCGAAAAATGTCGAGGAAAACGCGGTTTTTGTCATGTTTACTATGCAATAATGGTTCATTAATTATATATTTAGAGTTTGAGGGTTGCGGCATTAGGATCACGACACCATAAATTATCAAAAGAGCTGGACAGAAAGGTTGCGCCTTTTTAAAAACGACATCGTTTATAAGTTAAGTGAAATTGTTTAAACTTATTTATATAATTCTTTAATTTCTTAGACCTTTTGATATGTTTATGTTCCTAAATCTTTTCTATTTTAGGTCTCTTCTGTTTCAAACTTAGTTTTATTGATAATTTTTGAAAAATTATTAAAACGTTATTGATAAAACTAAGTTTGAAACAGAAGAGACACAAAATCAGGAAGATTTAGAAACATAAACTTATGTATTTATATAGTAATGGTTATGACATACAGGGTGCTTCAAAAAAGGTGGTTCCGACTCTGGGGCCATTCGTGTTCAAGATAAAGGGCGTTATACACATTTTTTACGATTTTACCGCAACTACTGGCAACATGGTGTTGAAATTTCAAATGAATATATTTTGGAAGCTGTTACATCAAATGAATTTATTTTTTTCTTTAATTTTTTTATTTCTTAGACCCTTTGATATATTAATGCATCTAAATGTTCTTTATTTTAGGTCTTTTCTGTTTCAAAACTAGTCTTTTTAATAATGTTGGAAGAAAGACGTTTTGACTTGAAAAAAGATAATGACACTGACAATTTGCGTATTTATATTAAGGCGCGTCCACACTGGAGCAACATTTTCCAACATAATACAACAAAAACTTGTTACAACATAAAATGTTTATATTCGTTGGAATATATTGTGTTGCGTTGCATAAAGTTGGTGTTGCGATTCAACATAAATTATGTATGTAAGTGTGTTGCATAAATCCGTTTTTAGCGGTAAAGATCAAAGGATAATATGAAACAAAGTGAAACATTTGTCAACGTTGCTTCGGCGTAGACGGATTGTTGCGAGTTGAGACCTGTTGCAAATTGAGTGACTAGACAGTAGACAGACTGCCGCGTGATAGCGTTTTAGTGGACTTCGGAGAATCGTTTAAATTTAATTGAGAATTATAGACAACATCCATGTATTTGGAATCCTAAAAATGTTAAATATAAATGCAGACAATCAAAAAATGATGCATGGAATGCAGTTTGTTCAGTTGTAGCGTGCTTATATCAGGAAGAGGCAAAAAGAAAAATTCGTAACTTGGTGAATATCTGAACTGTTCATGCAAAAAAAAATTTTTAAGCACCCATCGGTTCGAAGTTCTAATAAAACGTCATCTTTCGTTAAATCCGATAATAATTCCGTTTTCTTCAAACTTGGACGGACCCAACATTTACGCCTCCGTTTTCGTGAATCACCACACAAAATTAGAAAGCACGCGGTAACAGTTGATAAGTCTTCTTCCATCATATCACAAAACTAAAGTAGTGTAGTGTGGATACAATGTTGTAGTCAACTGAATTTGAGATTCGACAAGTGTAAAAATTCATTAACATTGTTGCACTAGTGAGGACAGTTTGTTTTATGTCAATGTTTAATGAATTTAAACATGTAGCAACTCGTTGCAACATAAAATTGCTACAAGTTGCCACATGTTGCTCCAGTATGGACTTACCTTTAATCAATCACATCATGAACATCAAAATAAGAATAGAATCAAAATAGAAAATGTTCCAATAAAAAAATTACATCGTAAATATGTAGCAGTACTTACTCAAATTATTTGTAGTTTTTTTGGAATATACAGAACAGAGCTATAAATTTTACTTAAATTATTTAGATCTTTATAATTGAATTTATGTTTTTTTTTATATTTCATGGTTAGTTAACGCAGTTTTATTATTTTTATCATATTGATGACTTTTTAATCTATTTTATACATATTGAGAGGTCTGCCCTATGTTAGTGTCAATATCATAAAGAAAAGTCGAAACATTTATCTTTCCTCCAGAAATTATTAAAAAAAAAATTAATTTCAAAACAGAAGAGACTTAAAATCAAGAACATTTAGATGCATGAATTTATTTTTATGTTTGACTCTCATAGAGGGCGCTAGTTACAAGGTTTGTACTAAATAGTATTGAACATAAGGTACTCTTGGTAAAACTCGATTCCGTGTACCGTTTTCGGAATATTTTGATTTGAAAATTATGAAGTAATTTTTTTTCTTCGACGCCATTTATGTTGAATATGGCGTTACGAAATTTTTTCATTGAGCAAACCCCAAATATTTTTAGTTTTCCATCTATCCTAGAGACGGGATAACCTTTTTTTAAAACACTTTACATGTATTTGATGAGTAATGATATTTTTTTTCACATTCTGCTTTTTCTTTGTCTGACACCTGCCCTTAATCATCTTTCTATCTGTATTATTTCCAGTCCAATTGAAATTATATGTTTGCAGCAGGAGATTGTCCTGAAACGTCCTCAATTTCCTATATTCTTTGATATTTTAATTTTCTGTTTTCCGTAACCGGTTTTGTTAATTGATTATCTCAACGTAAAATTTTCGAGTATTCTCCATGTCAATCGTTTTCCATATAATTTTCCCTCCAAAAATTATCCCACTCTATTAAGGACGATCTTTGAGGGTGTGCTAATATTGACTACACATGAAATATTTGAGGAATTCACGGTCAAAAGGTGCGGCCGTGGTCACAATTATAGTAATTGATTATTTTTTATAAACAAGTCAATGAATATAAATTTTTATTAAATATTCTAAAGAGTAAATCGATTCATACAAGTTGTGAAAACTATTTACAGTTTTTATATACTTGGTTTTCAATAAGTTTTAACGGAGTTTAGGGCTTGGAACCGAGACTTGAAACCTTCTTATGGTCTCTATAAACAAGACAAATTAACAACAACAGTATTCCAGTATTTTCGTGGCAATTCTTCGGTATCAACTGAATCCTTTTATTATTAAATCGTTTACACCACTGGTAAACTAATTTTCAAAGCTACTACATTATTTAAAGGCGTCTCGTGGTAAAAAACTTCAGGTATGCTTCATTTTTTTTCAACCTCCGATCGCTCCATGTGGATGTTACGCAGGCAGAAGAAACCGGGCACGTTCCATAGGCGACTGCGAAGCTATCGCACTATACTCTCCGCCATTTTAGACATTCAGGCGTCAGTCGGCGTTGTGCTACAGCCAACATGTCCGCCATTATTGATACTCCCGCTAAGTGTGAATTGCGAAGTGTGATTTGTTTTCTACAGGCTGAAGCTGCAGAAATCCATCGGAGAATGGGTCGTGTGTATGAGGAAAACTTTATGAGTGATGGTGTTGTGCGTTAATGGTGTTAAAAGTTTAAAGATGGCCGTAATGATGTGCATGATGAAGAGGGCGAAGGACGCAAATCTGTCGTTTCAGATGACTTGGTTAAACTAGTTGACAGAATGGTTAAAAAAAAAAAGAAAAAATTTCCAGAAGTTTCAAGGTCTTCTTTGAAGAGTGTATTGAAAAGCCTTTCCACATACATGACAAATGTCTGTGTTGAAAAGTAACCAGTAGGTGTACCAATCTTTTGGTAATAAAATTATTGTTTTACATGAACTAATTTTTTAATTATAGCCTATCGAAGATTGAGATAAAAAACAGGCCTCGTATATACTCTGTACTTTCTGATACAGCAACTACCACATCTCTAGGTAAGGCCAGGTACTACTGGGACCTTTCTCGTAATAAAATAATCTATGGATCTAATGATATAGACAGATTCGTTTTAAGCATGGTTCCAGATTCTTAGTTTAGATATGATCAAAAATCAAAATAAAAAAAAGAACTGGTACAAACGAAGCAGCATTTTTTATATGGTATCACCTTTGCGTGCCTTATACCGCCCTATTATATTCTATAAGGATATTTCAGCCCTATGATACCCAGAGCTACTGCTTAGTTGTCTTCCTTCAATTTATCTTCCTTCCTGAAAGTTTGGATGGGGTGATTATCCCCGTGACCCCCTTGAAACCGCGCCTATTTTAGATACACATCAAATTTAAAACATTCTCGATAGTATCGAACAAAAAATAATACGTAAATAGAATTTTTGTATACCGTTTTCATTTAAAACTCGAAACAAGTGATTCCTCTTCATGGAAGTCCAGTCGTGTTATCCCGTGAAAAACCACCACGTCGACAAATCGATAGGTTATTACGATGCATGCGACCTCCGAACCTGATATTGGTACAGGTAGAAATAGGACTCGAAGGGATTTTATCCCAAGGCTGATTAATGTCGAAAGCGTCGTAAAGATGAAACGAGAAATCCTTTTGGATTTGAAAAATCACACCGAAGAGGTGGACGAGATAAAATGTTAGATTGGATTAGATTATGTTCGTAATATCACACGCAGAAGAAACCGTTTTTGGACTTTTCTGTCAATAAATTTTGTATGTTAACGTTATTTATTTGGTTTATTTTGCAATATGTACGTCACAATTTATTTTCACTAACTAAATTCATCTTTTTCAATACGAAATTTGAAATAATCTAGTATTGACACGGCCATCTTGTTATACGGTTCGTAAATCTTTACAAGAACTTTTCCCGAATTATTATGATGAGTTATAATAGTATCAATTGCTCTAAAACGGTTAAATAATCAATATATTAATCAATAGGAGTAGATAAAGTGACTTATTTATGTTATTAGTTAATAACTTAACTGAACTTGTGATTCCTTCATCTCTTACAATTGATTGTACTGATAATTTTAGACTATAGAAGGGAAAACAATAAGAAACAACAACTATTTAAGTGTTTTTCATAATTAGAGAGAAAAATTTTTTAAAAATCCTACTTGGAAATTGTAAAAAAATCATTATTATACCTTGTTAACCTGCTACAATTATTAAATAATAAAACGTAAATAGACGAGTAAAATGTACCTGCCTGTAGGGAGTTTAGCTTAAACAGGGTACCAGACATGAACTGAGCCGTTTTTGTACCCCATTCGTTTCTTTTTTCAAAAATCAAAATAAATTCTTTGCAAATAAAACAAAATAAGAAAAACATTTCAATTCCAAAGTATCTTTATAAATAATCATTGTAGTCAGAATCGTCTGAACTAGAGTCAACATTTAGTCAGTTTTTTGTGTTTAAAACCACATGCTGACAAAACTTGACGCTTCTAAATTGGTATAATTGTATTCTGGATAATCTGCTACCATTTTCTGTATTACTTCTAATGCTGCAACCCTGTTCTCCTTATATTAACTATAAATTGCCCTACGCATTAAATCTTGAGTAGCTTTGTTAAATGATTTCAGTTTTTCTTTACATGTCTTTCGGTGCTGCGAATGATCCACAGCAAAAAAATTATGAATTGAATTAATCTCACCAATCCACGCCACTGCTTAGCGCAGACTATCTCTGGCAGGATGTTTTCATTGGTAAACAGTGGAGATGACGAGTCCATGTGGACTGACGGTTTGTTAGATGTTTACCGAATTTTATACTGGGAGTAAACATTAGTATTTATAAAATATTGATATAGAGTGCGTTCGAAACAATTTTAGAGCGAATTATTATAGTAGAGCTCGAATGACCACTCAGTCAAGTTGTTCTGAAAAATATCTCAAATTGAGTTTCACGAAGCTATAAAATTAACACAAATTAAAAACTAAAGGAGTATGGTGACGATGTTTTTTGTACATTATTTTCAACAATTAAAAATTGGTGTAAGTTGTTTTGCTGGGGACGATCCATGTGCGGGATGAATTCTGCAAAAATCATCAAATCAGTGGAAGAAATTATTCAAAGTAACCATAGTTAAGAAAGAAAAGAAATTTCAGCAAAGAATAACTGAATAATTATTCATTCCCTCCCAAACAAATTTTGATAACGCCGCTGATTATTCATTACTCTGATTGTTCAAACGATATCTATTCAAGTGAGCTTGAAAAGGGAAATAGTGAACTTTGGGTTCAAATGTGTCCTTTGTAATGGGAAAGCTTCGAAGCAATTATATGGAAGGTTTCGAAATTCTAACCTGCAATTAATAGCTGATCACAATCAGCCAATCGAGCATAGAAACCAGAAGTAACTTTGAAACGCTATTTCTCAGTGGTGTCGATAGAATTAATGATAAAGAAAAGTTTAAGAGAGCGAAACAACTTAACAGCTGATGCTAACGACAAAAAAAAAATAACAAAAACATGTAAAAAGTGAGTTTAAATTCATATGTAGTCGGTATTTTGAAGTTTTCTTTTAGTTCTTTATGCAGTGGATGAATTTATAATATTTAACTAGAGCCAGAACGGCATTACGAATACTCAAAGAAAGTTAAAAATATATCGAATAGCTTGTTGAGATTTCACCCACACTCGTTTTGCATTCATTCACAAATGATTAATTCACTTAATAATTTTGCGTAAAAAACGTATTATTAAGGTCTCCGTATTGTGGTGGCCGAAGTACGAGGCTCACATGCGAGAGGTCATAGGTTGAAGTCACGCTGATGCCATGTTTTATTTCTGTACCTATATAGTAATAATTATTTTTAGGTGTCCTTTATACATGTCGAAAAGAATAGTTGAAAAATTTAATAATACAAATTCGTCTGTTGTTTTGTTAATTTTGTTCTAATTTTGGCCAAAACGTCAAAAATATTAATAAATTGATCGGTTTTCTCTTTCTCGGTTAGGTCTCTCTTCTTTTTTTTGAAATCATGTGCTGTAGTACACCATAGGAAAATAAAAAACATGGAAGGTTAATCCAACACAACGTTTGCATTGAATTGACCTAACCAACCCAACGAAATTGAACACAAAGACGACAAAAAAGCTATTCAAAAGTAAGAGATAATCCCTTGGGTTTTTGGGGGATGTACATACCTGGCACCCGTCGGTTTATACGTAACGTCATATTTGTCCGCGTTTTCAACGGAAGTTGCCCACGAAACGCGAACGGACGTGGGATTCAGAAAAGTCACAGTTATATTCTCGGGAACGCCGGGTCCTCCGGGCATCGAACCTGAAAAAGAAAATAAAAAAATGTCAGAAAAATCTTCGTGTAAAGATATTTCAATGCCTGAGCGAGATAAAATTCATTTTTCGATGTTACTAGACTTTGGACACATTTGGAGCCTACAGAAATAAATGAAATATCTTTAACCAGAATAATGTTAATCTTAAACGATATTTTAGAGTGATTCTACTGGTTTTAAGCAAACAGAAGTTAAGAGGCGTTTATGAAAGGTTATGTGGTAGGTCAAAGTGGTAATCATCGTCCCCTTAGGGTTCAAACTTTCTCTTTTATATGTACCACAGAAATGAAAGTTTATTTACATAACTTCTCATTCTGTTAATGGCTTGAGGATGCGAAAAAGCTACAAAAAAGATACTTTTTAGGATTCATTGAAATTTATTCAACAAATATGAAAATATTTCGTTTATTTTTTATATACCACGATTGTATGTCAATAAATTATTTTAATATCATATACGGGGTGACCCCCGACGAGTTAAAACTATCTATATATGGTAAAATACTTATAATAAAATTATGAAAAATTCTACGTTTGGGTTTTCGAATACGATATTTTCAAAGATGGCCGACTTCCGGTTCTATCGGAAGTCGACTGTAACTTTGTTATTTTAAATAAAACACCCTATATATTAATACATTTTTAAAATTTACGTGAAATTTTAGTATACTTTTGTCTAAAAACTTTTTTCGAAAAATCCGTACATTTTGAGTTATTAATTTTTTTATAAAAAATTTGATCGTTGCAGACCCTTATAAAATATTTTTTTACGAGAATATTCTTGAGGCTATGAAAATGATTTCCATTTGATTGCTTTAAGCAAGGTCAGACGTATTCGAATCTATGTTGAAATTTTTTTTATTTTATACAGGGTGTCTATAAAAAGTGTTCAAATTTTAACTTCATAAATATCAAATTTCTTTATTTTTTTTTTGGTTTTTGCGTGCATAAGGTTCAGGTATAGGAAAGTATACATGAATTTGCCTTATTTTTCACCCCTGAATGCATTGAAATGAAAAAAACGGTGGTTCTATTTGAAAAAATGAAGAAATTTGATATATATAGAGTTTAATTTTGAACACTTTTTATACACACCCTGTATAAGATGGAGAATTTGTTAATTTTTAAATACGTCTGATTTTCTTAAAGCAAACGAATAGAAACCATTTTCATATCGTTAAAGGTATTCACGTAATATTTTATAGGGGTCTGCAACGGTCAAATTTCTTACAAAAAAATCAATAACTCAAAAAGTATGCATTTTTCGAAAAAAGTTTTTAGACAAAAGGATACTAAAATTTTATGTTGATTTCAATAATGTATTAATATACAGGGTGTTCTATTTAAAATAACAAAGTAACAGTCGACTTCCGGTTTTACCGGAAATCGGCCATCTTTGAAAATATTTTAGTTAAAAAGATCGTATCCTAAAACCCAAACATAGAGATTTCCATGATTTTACTACAAGTATTTTGCCATATACAGATAGTTTTAACTCATGGTGGGACACTCTGTATATTGCGATATATTGATAATTGTTGATACAATGATTTCGTACATTTACTCGCTTTCCTCAGATCTCTTTATAGAGTGATTCGGTCGTGGCTACTATCTTGATTATTCTATATACGAGGATGGTTTCATAAGTACCTGGCCCAACAAGAAAAACAGAAAAATTTTGGAAAAATTATATTTAGTTTTCAACGCAATCTCCTTTTGGCATCGATGTTCAATAAGTTCGATACCCTTTTCATAATAAGAAGTCTGGAACCAGAAAATAAACCGAGGGGGCTAAATCCGGCGAATAGGGAGCATGAAGTAGTAATTCAAACTTCAATTCATTAATTTTGGCCAATGCAATAAAGGATGTGTGAACTGGTAATGAAACAACACTTTCTTCTTAGTCAAATGCGGCCTTTTTGCTTGATTTTTTCCCTTAAACGTTGGAATAAGTTCTCATAATACTCGCCGTTGATAGTTCTTCCATTTTCAAGATATTCAATAAAAATTATCCCACGCCATGCCTTTGTCTACAGATGAAGCGGTCTTTGCTCTATTTGGATCCGATGCTCCCATTTCGGTCTCTGTTTCGGGTGTGAAGTGATGGTTCCACGTTTTATCCATGGTTATGCGATGTACTGCACTTTTTAGCTCTCTCACTTTCATTCCACAATCATTCAGCTCCGCTTTGTGGATTGTCTTCAACATTTCTAGAGTAGTCCCCTCATCTGGTCGACCACTGCTATGCTGGTCTCCGGTGGTCGTCGTATAAACTCTGCTACCCAATATTTTACTGTTGATAATGAAGATCAGTCTCACCCAGAGTATTCACGATGTAACATGAAGAAATTAAGTAGAAGACAGAAGAAGTAAATGGATAATAGAGACCAACACTAAATTTGACAAGAAAAGAAAGAACAGTTAAGAACAATCGATTGTTTAAAAATATCACTCATATTTACATACAATTCATGAATATCTTCTTATATTTATACTCCATTATCTAAAATTTTGTGTTATTTCAAAAACGAGAATTTATTTTTGCACCAAGCAGAACGAAAGGGAGTCTCTATATATCTTGACCTACTTTTTGTCTTGTTTAGGGTCACAGACCTTAAATTTCCTTTTGTGTTAGTAGCTGTTCAAATGCTCTCGAGTCCAGGGAAAAGTGAAATGCTGATACAGCGGTTTCCAAAACTTGAGTACTCACATAATTTTAATGATATATGACAAAATTAGGTTACCACTAACTTCAGAATATTGTACAGTGTGGTCAATATCTTTTGAAAATATCATATATACGAGGTTATTCGTTATAAATCACCTACCCAATATTTAGTTTTAAGAATTGTGGTTATGAATGGATTTTGATGAAACTACTAAATAAGAATTGATGTCATCGTAAAAATGTTTTTTTGAAAATCACTAAAAAACGGATCCGAAGCAGTTAAATACTGGTTTTGGGCCAGTGATTAGTCTCATAATGTGAGTTGGCTACAAAGTATGGGATCAATTGAAGAAATGTATTCTGTATTACAAACGCTTCTACGAATTGTGTTCAATATAGGTGCCAAAATTGTTAACAAACATCCATTAAATTAGAAAAATGAATGGGGTGAGCTTTGACATTTTTGTAGGTCCACAATGTGGAGAAGAGACTTGGAGTAGATTTGATACTGAAAGTTTTCAGAAGTCAAGGTTTTTGACGGTGGAAATTATCATGGATCACGTTAGGTTTTGACATTGACATTTCTCGCTAATTAGAAAAATTTAAGGTTAGGTGTTTTCGAAAAAAAAAATCTACCAATTTGATGATGAACGAGTATTATGGTGTTTCCGTTCAATTTTCTCTAACCAATTTATATGAAACATGTGCAGAAGAAAGTAAAAGTCGATAATTTTGTTTGCTCAGCAGATAGGCACCAGAATTCTACGAGTGCCTCAATTGTATTTTATACATTATATATATATATATATATATATATATATATGTGAAATGAGAAGTTACGGATGCTTTTGCTTTCTTACCTGCTAAACCGGTACTGAATAGCAGTAATGCAGTAACCAATAAAATCATATTAGCTGAACGTGGATGCGGATGCTGCCCCTAACATGGTGGCGGCTTTCTTGGGATTAGAAAACGTCAAAAATCCCAATCCATTTTGTATCCACCACTGATATCGAAAGTTCGTCACGTGAATCGAGCTGAAACGGAGAAATACTAAAAATTATACACGTTTCTACATGCTTAAGTGAATTTATTTTAAAAGAATGAGTTCCGTAAAATTATAAATGTACTTATTAAAATAAAATGTTGTATTATATTTGAGTAATATGTAATTATATGTATCCCATGGAACTTTAATCAATATTTCATATTAATAAAAATATTTTTTAACACGTTCACGACCGCTATTCCTAAATTTATTGATGCTTTAAACCAACTACTTTTTTGCTCGTGTAAAATAACTTTAGACAAAAATATTTTCGGTTTTTTTAGTTTTTGGTGCTACTTTATCTTTTTTTTTATGTTATGTGTTATTATGTAAGGTCACAAGTTTGTGCAGAGATGTCAAACTCAATTTTGCAGAGGGCCATAAATTAAATTTTGAATTCGTAGGTGGGCCAGATTGAAAATAAAAAAAAATTAACTTAAATCAATTAATATAACATTTTATTTATTAAATTATATAAGTTTATAATATACGGTTGTTGAAAATCATATAAAGTTATAAAATATGTTTTTGACAAGCTCATCATATTCGTTGTAGTTATTTTAAGAATTGATTGGAGATCGTAGGTCTTGTGCGATGTTTGTTCTTATTTATTTTCATGACGGAAAACATCTGGTCACATAAATAGGTGCTACCAAACATGCAGAGAATGCGTGCTGCATGTTTTTCTAATTCCAATCTCTTGAAATATTGTGTATAAAATGTAAGAGCGTTAATCTCATTGAATTTTTCTTTCAAAATACTCTCCTTTTGAAGATCTATCAACTTGCAAATGAACTTGTGCCTGTTAAGCTTCAAAATTGAATGGATTGTTGAAAATTGGGAATTCCATTTTATTTATATATAGAAGTCTTCAAGAAAAACCATTGTTGAATTCCGTAATCAAATTTTGCAGAAATTGAGAACATTCATCCAATTTTTTGGTTCAATGTACCAAATGATTTTAAATGAGGGAAATGACCAAAAGTTTGATTTTTTACCTGATTTTCCAATTTTGTTTTAAAGGCTTGAAGATATGAATACATTTGAGTGACAATCGGATTTTTACCCTGTAACTCTATATTCAGATCTACCAAAAAAACTCAATCCACCAGTCATTGTCATAATCAATTGGTTTGTCTATTTTTAACATGAAAGCTTACAAAATTTTTCTAAAACGACTTCTAGGTGAAATAAAAGATATCAGAAAACTTTTCGTCCAAATTTGGTCCATTTTTAAATGTTTGTATGTCAATTATTCTCGATGAATTATACAGCGGAACCCCACAAACTTACCTGATGTTTTCTGTTGTAATTTAGTTACAACGCCGTAAACTTGAGAGTTCGAGTATTTAAAACATCCGTAGAGGAATCGAATGAAGCCTAAAAGCTATAAAAAACATGATACTTCTTTCTGTGACACACAGGGACCGGAAGCGGCCCGTGGGCCGTATCTTTGACATGACTGGTTCAAAGGTTTAGGATTTTATGCTCAAAATTGATAATAATAACAACATATGTTTTTTAAATGTATATATTTGTAAAAAAACTCATAATTTTTAAGAAAAGCACTCAAATAAAAAAATAGAAATATAAGAGAACGAATGAAACATTGATTTTTTCAAAAATACTATTTTACATTTTTGTGCCATATGTTAAAGCATGGAGACGATCCTATAGGACCTTTATTGTCCTCAGATGCCAAACAGGAATACCAGGTCATTCTTCCTTTTTGTTGGCTGCTCAATTTACACCTTTTTCTCTTTCCTTCTCTATGTGGAAAATGATCGGAGCCTGTAGCTATATTTAATTTTTGTTTTACTTGCAAAAGACAATTTTTTTTTTTATTTATTTTATGTAGCAACCAATTTCCGTTCCATATGCAAAGGTCCACAAGATGAAAGAACACTCTCATGTACCACCAAATACTTTTTCTTGGTGTGCTCTGTCAACTGCGGACATATACCTGTTAGGCTCAGCTACCATTTCAGGTTTAAACTTCTTTACTACTTTTTGTGTAATTACTTCTGTCATCCCTGATTTATGTTTACTCGAAATCATAAGAAAATCTTGCTTATTTTGCCATTATTTGAGGATTTCCTTTGCATTCCAAATTTTCTAAACTCAATTTTAGAATATTCTACAATATTCTAGATTATTTTTGTTTGTTCTAAAATGATATAAATGATCTTGGGTATTTCTGAATTCTCCAGAATGTTCTGTTTGTAGAAATTACTTATTTCTAGCTTCAAAAACAAACTAAACAAATAGGTAAAAAAACATTTCCCATTTACAGTAGAAAGAACAACCTTCCATATTATTCTGGAATATAAAGGAGTGCTTTCAAATATTGTTGAAAGATCTAGAATTTCCTAGAATTTTATAGATGTCGAAAATTTTATCTCGTGTTTTCGATAAAACAATTCATTCATTCATGCAATAATTTTTTTTTATTTCAAATTCTGAACTGTTTTGAAGAGACTTCGAGAATAAAAAGTTCGTTCCTTCCATACTTGATGGAGATTTTTTATAGAGACAGAATTAATTGTATGAAATGGCTATTCTCGCACGAGACGCTCTAGACGTCCTTCCGCGCCATCTGCACAAGACTTTCAGCCATGAATTTTGTCTACGGCCGACCGACCGTTTTCCTTCGATCTTCACTTCTATTATATGTCCTAGGTACTGCAACTTTATCTTCTTGATTGTCGTGAGAAGTTATCCATTTGCTGTAGGACCTCTATGTTTGTCTTATGTTCCGTTTAAGATATCCGCAACATTCGCCTGTAGGCGTACATTTGGAACGCACCAATTTTCTTCTCTATGGTCGCATCCATGGTCCAACTTTCGCATCTGTACAAGAAGAACAGGAAAGATGCATTCTGGTCCGGAGTTCCAGGCTGAGGTTGCGGTTTGCTAGAAGTTTCCTCATGTTGCTCAGAGTTTTCCGCGCTCGCTCAATTCTTGATCTGATTTCGAATTTTGGGTCGCATTGCTGATTGAGGAGCGTGCCCAGGTATCTTACAAATGACACGTGTCCAATGATACCTCCATGGAGTCTTTGGGTGGCGTTTCTTTGTATTTTTGACAATACCAATAGTTTGGATTTGGACGGATTCGTATAAAGGCCGAATTACTCACTATATTCTACAATAACGTCCATAGGAGATTGAAGTTTTGATAGGCTACTGGCCACTACCATGGTATCATCTGCGATTTATAAATAAAACTATGACAGTATTGACTTTACACTTTTCATTTATGCATTTTGAATGGAAATAAATATTTTTAATCTGTCGCATGCTTTTAATAGTCCTTTATCTTCAACGAGACTCCATGAATTGCTTCCTGGCGGCCTTATACAATCCAGAAATTTGAGTAAATTCAAACACTGATTAATAATTATCAGTTTTTATTTTCAAAGCAATTCAAAATTAAGTGAGACTACTGACTGTATAGAACGTTTTTGTAAAAGCATTATTTGTCTTAATGTACTGCTTAAATCAGCAGAAACGCTCAAATTAAGAAGGTACGTACAAAAGACTGGGGCTGTAATGAGTTATTTTCAAAATTATTGAAACAAATTAATGGAGAGTTTCATAAGATGGATAAAACTATAAGTAATTTTTATTATTATATAAAGAAATTTGATAGTGTTGCACCAATACCATAACTTCTTTGTTATCTTAATTATGTTGTAAGAAACAATTTGTTACATAAACATTAATCAAACTTCTGATAAATATTTCCAATTGAGATATAGATGGTATTTTATCAAGAGGAAATAATAAATATTAAATCGCTTCATGCGAATTCCAAGTCAGCATTAGCCTACGTGCAAAAATTTTGATTTCTTGTTATTGTTTATGGTTGATAGTGAATTTTATAATGTTAATCATCATGTCACAAAATGCCTGTTTAGGCTATTAGGTAAAATATGTAGATAGGTGATTAATTCGCATTATAGAATATAGGACGTTCATTTAAATACGCCCGAATTTTTAACAACAATCATTTCATTTCTCTTGGATATTCCCGTCTTGTTATATCCAATTGTAGTGAAAAATTTGATTTGTGGTATATAAGTTCTTAGTCTAGTATAGAGAAAAAAAGAAGAAGTATTATTCTTCTTCTTTTATTTCTTCTTTTATTCCAGATACTCTCACTGAATAGTCCAGACATTTTAGGTACATTTAGGCAAGAATTTCGGACAATCGAGGTTCTCAGCTATAAAATCATTTAAACTTGTTCATTCAACGTCTTAAAAGTCTTCTCAAAACTTACATATAATTCGATGTTTGTCAACTTTAAAAAACGGGGTCAAAAGTAAAAAAATACGATTTTTTGCACATTTTTTGCAAATAATTCGGTTCCTATGGGTTTTACGCTAGTTGTATTCTCTATCAATATTGTAGAGCATTAAATTCTCTACAACTTTTGATTAAAATTCTTTTCATATGATAAATCGCTTCTGAGATACAGGGCAGATCGCGCGCGGCTAGAATGCCGTTTGAAATCAACTGGTAGTCCTGAACAAAATAATCTCGTATAAAGTTTATAAATTATTGCTAAATATATAATTATAAATAATTGTTTCTACATGCACTAAGTGACTGTGACACGACTTCTGCGCTCTTTAACAAAGCAAATAAACGTTTTTAAGAACATTTGAGAAACTGTATAATTTGGATGAACTTGCTGCATCATTTGAAGTAAAGAGATTATTTGAAAGTCGATTGCAAACTTTATTAGCAGTTCCAAAATCTGTTGACAGTATCGATCATCTCCGCTATGCACCATAGGTCAAGTTAACAAAGCTCAATAAAGCTTTGCAGTTAACAAGTCTCCCACCAACAAGCGGAACTACTCACCAACATTTCAATCGTGTTTTTTTGCAAGTTAAAACTTGGCTTAAGCATGATTTGGAACCCCAGGAAAGAAAGCGGGGCTGCAGTGATCTTTAGCTTGTGGCCAGAGTAATGGACAAGCTTGTCTTGATGCTGTACCATATGAAACTGATGTTAATGAAGACAGGACCTTTGAACCAGAAATCATGGAAGAATTGGAAACAAATATCATTGAAGACGATAACGACCTTGGAATTTTAGAGCTGCAAAAAGACGACGACGATGAAGAAAAAGAAAATAGAAATTAGAATTCATTGTTCTCATAATTATATTTTAATTGTTTTTCTAATTTTAACAATCACAAATGTAACGACATTTTTTCATAAACAGTAATTACATTTTTATTTCTTCACTATAATTACTATAAATAAGATTTGAATTATAATATGTTTAAAATTTTTCTGTCTACGATTTTGAAATTATACGGGCAGGTAAATGCTACTAAATGAATTTATACTTGATGGGAAATAAATAATTGAGCAAAAAATGTGTAAATATAATGTAATTGTTAATAAAAAATGGAAATTATATATTTAGCATTAATTTATAAACTTTATAAGAGATTATTTTGATCGGGATTACCAGTTGATTTCAAACGGGATACTAACCGTCCTCTATCTCAGAAACGATTCACTGTATGAAAAAATTTTTGAATCAAAGTTTGTGAAAAATTCAATGCTCTACAATATCGATAATGGAAAAAAATAGCGTAAAACCCATAGGAAATGAAATATTTGGAAAAAATTTGCAAAAAATCGATTTTTTTTTACTGTTGCAACCCGATTTTTAAAGCTCTTCACATGGAATCATGTGTGAGTTTTCAGAGGAGTTTTAAAATGTCAAATGAACAAGTTTAAACGACTTTATAGCTGGGTATTTCGATTTTCCTAGGTGAACTACCTTAAATGACTGAACTAGAAGCTTTTGTGCCACTATAAAGATATGATCCATCTTTATAGTCAAAACGTTCGTCTTTGCTAACAAAAAATAGTCGAATGGGCCAGATCAGCGCTATAAGGTGGGTACTCAATTTCTGTGAAGTCACCAATGTCTATGTTAACCTTGGAAAGCGGAGCTAGAGCTTTGTCATGAAACGAGCGCCTTTTTTCGATAATTTTTTAAAGCAACTGCTTTATAAGTCGAGTCACGGTTGTACGCTTTAAAAGACTTGTCACTAACGCGTGTATGAAGACTTTGCGAACGCGCTCTACCATATCTGATCAAGAACTCATGAACTTCACTACGTATTTCGGAAAAAATACGAGGAAATTTATAAAATATTTGTGCGAGCATACCATCACTTCCAATGGACTAAAAATACTAAAAAGCTAACGAAGTGGACTTTTTAATTAGTATCAAACATGTATTTGATTTGGTTTTGAGATTCAATTAATCAGCTTCCTTCGACCGTGTAAGTTTGAACTCAATCGGGCTTTTCCCAGATTATTGAAACAGTATATTAACAATCATAGAACTGTTAACAATATTGTCTGAAGCATACCAAACCGAGAAGATTGGAGATTGAAGTTTTTTTCGGATTTATCTAAATTTGCGTGAATAGAAATTTCTAAATTACTCATCAGATTTAAAAAAATGTGGAAATACCAGACACTGATGATATGAGCTCTTAATTATCCTTTTGGTATCGAGATTCATATATTGGGAAAGTACCTTTGACTTTGTCCGTGTGGGACTAAAGGAATTTTTTCTTCTTGTGAAAATAATTCGTGAATATGTTTTCATCTTTCATATCTCGGCATTATCAGGGACCAGTTTTGGTAAAATTATTGAGGGATTCTTTAGAACGCCACAACCTATCTTTTCAATCAATTGACAGATTATTGAAACAGTATATTAACAATCATAGAACTGTTAACAATATTGTCTGAAGCATACCAAATCGAGAAGATTGAAGATTGAAGTTTTTTTCGGATTTATCTAAATTTTCGTGAATAGAAATTTCTAAATTACTCATCAGATCAAAAAAAATTATGTTTGCAAGATAATCTTCTAAGCTTTAATCGAAAGAGTACTTGGTCAGCGAGCTGTTGTTAGATAATTGGATATGACCAGCGTAGTGGTTCGAAGAGCGTGACATGCGTTTTGAGGAGACTGGATCCTTTCAAAGGCGACCTGGAACAGGCAAAAGGCGATGTATAAACGCTCGTGATGTATGCGTTTTGTACCAGTAACATTAAGAAATCGTCACCTTAGTGCCTTTCAAATGCAACGACAGCTTCGTGAGGTGCGAGGAAAGAATCCTGATCCTTAAAACACCTGCGAACGGTCCGAAACTTATTACATCGGTAAATACGCTGAATTAAACTTTGGAACAATGAGGATCTGTTTTGTTCTCAGATGAGACCAAAATATTAACAGTTAACAATTTTCGGCAGTATGAAAGTTGTTTTTAAAAAAATAATTAACAATAGATTCCGTGAATATCCAAATGAAGAATTAAAAATGTAGAAATGTAGGTCAATACCAAAGATTATTATAAAAAAACAAGAAATTTATTCAAGATATTTGTATTAAAAATGATTGGATTTGAGGTTGTGACCTAAAAAATGCGTTATATGTTTTCCCAACTTGTTTTATGGTAGCGATAAAGCTTCGACGGAAATAGGGATCAGGGATCTAGAGAATTTGAGTTTAAATATAAAAAGAGGCAAAAATACGAAAAGCCATCATCATAACTAGATTAGAATTATTAGGACAAAACATGTGAAAATACAAGACACTGATGATATGAGCTCTCAATTATCCTTTTGGTATCGAGATGCATGTTTTGGGAAAGTATCTTTGACTTTGTCCGTGTGGGACTAAAGGAATTTTTTCTTCTTGTGAAAATAATTCGTAAACATTTTTTCATCCTTCATATATCGGTATTATGAGGGACCAGTTTTGGTAAAATTATTGAAGGATTCTTTAGAACGCCACAACTTATCTTTTCAATCAATTGACAGTTCTAAATGATAAAAAGAAACATGTGACATCATCAGTATATCATATTTTGAAGCGAAATGTTGTGTGTTAAGGAAGGACCTGTAGATGTTATAGCTAAGTGCTTACCCTCACTTGGAGAATGCTGAAATAATTAGAAAGGCAGGATATTAATAAATACCCAATATTTTTCTATACTGTCATAATTATTCTTTTCTTTTTTATCAAGAAATAAAGCTTGATGATAGTTAATTATCACCAACTCGTCAGAAGCCATCTTGTTTCATCCATTAAGGATATGAACTGCTGTGAAGGTTGAAAATGTTTTATATACATAGAAAAAATTAGTACTATAAAATAATTGGTTCAAATTTCACTCCATTTTATCTCTTGGTAGTGAATAATCAACATGTCAAATGTGAAGAAATATGAATGTACATTAAAATAAAAAAATAAGACATGAAAAACTTAAATTGGTCATTTAATTTTCTTGAGAACAGATGTAAGATGGTTTCTTTTTCTATTTATGAGAAAACACCGTGTTATTTTACTCAAGGGAAATCAATCTGGAAAAAGTTACTCGTATACGGGGTATAAACAAAATGCAGTAGTCATGATGAAAAAAACACTATTTAATATAATAATGCAATTACTATGAAAATTCTTACAAAAACGAAAACGAATCAATTGGGTACATAAATCGTGTCATAAATTTCAGTTCTGATTCTCTCAAATCCTCCCTTCAATGACCTCTAATCTCCATAAAACTTTTCGGCTTATTCAGTAGAAATATACGCGATGAAAATAATTTATAGAATCCGTGGAGGAAACATCGATTTACACATTGTATGGGATCATAGAACTCCTATTCAAATACACATAAGTCTTTGGTGAAAACTTTTAGATCATTTGGTCTCAATATGCATGTGGTTTCGGTGCTAATTTGATAATTACTTTACAGGTTCACTAGACCTTGAGGCAGAGATGTACTGTGTCACAGATTCCTTTAAAATAACACCACCAGCTCGGAAAAATTTTCAAAGTCAACAGTTTTTTCATTTAACTCATTCTGTTGCTCAGCCAAATTTCCTCGGGCTAAATAAAGTGAACATACTATATACCAAAAGCTGTGAGAATGTGCGATGCCCTTTAAATCTTAAGCTTACTTTTGCGAAACTTATCAATTCAGATATGTTTAACTGTCATTGGTCGATTCAATCCCACTTATTATTATCAATCAATTTTAATTGGTAAATATATTTGCATATTCGAATTATTAATTTTTGATTGGTTATTGAATATTTCCTACCACAAAACTGAAGGACTATAAAAATGTTGATACGAACAAAGAATTTTCAAATCGATTCGATCTTTTGAGCGAGTTTAAACGAGTTAAATTTATTGTGTCGTATTGTTTGTTCTTAGGCTCTCAATTTCAAAAAAAAAAAACTTTTTGTCGCGAGTGATTGTCATTAATACGGAATATCAGTTAAGAATTATTGTCCAAGCATAGATAATGCAGTTTTGGGTAAGATTCAATAATATTTTTAATTCATTATTTTCAAAAATGCTTTTCAATTATATAGAATGTTAAATTTCATTGTTTTATTTTGTTTTATCATTTTTGAGTCAAAAATAATTGATATCAATTAAGAATTACTCATTTTTCAATATTTATTTCATTGTTAATTTTAAAAACTATAAAATATACGAATATTGAAGTTTTAGTAGTTTGAACACCCTGTGTATAACGAATTTACTACGATAAATTTGAAAAATAATCAAAATATGTCATTTAAAATTGTAATTGTTGATTTTCAATTACAAATTTTCCATTAATCTACCAGAGAATTCAATTTTAATTTGAAATCATGTCGATAGAACTATCAATTGATGATAAAATTGTACAAAATTATGGTTGATTTTAAAATGGAGTTGCTACCAAATTAACGATTATCATTTCCAAATGTCCACAAGAAATGCCATAAAATGAGACAAAGATTGTTCAAAAACAGCAGATCTGGAAGATGATATAAAGGTCTAGAACCAAACACTCTGAAGTCCCAGTTGTTGGAGTTGAATTTACTAAGGTAGTGGTGTACCGGTTGTGTCGTCCTTTGTATGATTGAACTTCAACCTAGCAGCGGTAAAACTGCCGAAAAAAAGAGGAAGGAAACGAGAAGGCAAGAAGGAACGAGTAGGTAGAACAGATTTGAATAAAAAAGGAGCTTATACTAAAATATAACCAAAGTGAAGTTTGTGCTATTCTGATTGTTTTGTTCCCCAAATAAATCGAAAATACGAATTAACATGAAAATTATTATACAATTTTTGCTTAAAACAAAAGGAAATTAATTAATATAAAAGGAATTTTATGAGCACTATATAAAAAGCAATGTTAAATAGTTATAATGAAAGCTATAAAGAATCATTTCATCACAAATTTTAGTACGTTTATTTTGATTCAAACACTTTTAGAGTGTTGATAGATAGAGGAAGATTTAGCAACGAAACTGGAGTTTTATGGAATCATCCAAATGGGAACGATGCGGGAATTATCAAAATGATTGAAGAAAAATGTAACGAACCGAATGGCATATGTCAAATTCTAAGAAACAAAATCTGTCTTACAGTAAGTGTTTGGTATATTTATTAAAGAAGGCTTCAATAAGAATCGTTTTGTAAGATTGATCCGATTCTTTTAAGAAGACAAACCTCTACGGTTTTTACAGTTAGACTTGAGAGATTTCTTGTATAATGGAATTAGGAATGTACCACGGGGAGTTCACAATAGTTTTGTAAGCTTTATTTTGGAAACTTTGATAGATTTCAATATTAGAATTACTTATAGTAGCCCAGACGACCATCTTCTTCTCATGCCGTCTTCTCATTGAAAGTTTGCGAGTTGCTGAGATTTGTTCTTGCCGATGCGTTTTTCCTTCTACTCTGTCTTGCATTATGTTTTGTACCAGTAGGTATTTGTCGTTGAGTAAGATGTTTCCCATGTAAGATGTTTTTCTTATCTTAATAATTGTCAAAAGCTTCTTTTGCGACCAATGCGTCTCAGTACTTCGTCGTTGGTGATTCTGGCAGTGCAGGATATCTTCAGGATGGATCTATTGAGCCACATCTCAAATACTTAAAGTTTTTCCACTGTACTGACCAAACATAACATTCCATGACTCCTATTCTGACGTAGAGGTCTAGATTTTTGTTTGTAAACATTGAGGGGTACTTGATAAATGCCTTTCGAGCTATTTTAGACTGAGCCAAGATATATTTTTTTTCATATGGGACGACCATATGGGTTTTAAAATTTCACTGATGGTAATATGTCTTTGCGTAAGTTGGATGGCAATGTTTGCTAATGATACAGCAGGACAACAACTCAAACAAGTTAGAAAACAGGTTAAATAAAATAAAAATCCGAATGAACAAGTAGAAATTCAAATCTAATTCAAAAAATTGAAAGTCAGTACAGGTCACAATCATGAGAAGTCTGATGAAACTTGTACAAACAAAAAATTATCTAAGATTAAGAAGAATATGAAGATGGTATAAACATATTAACAACACAATGAGAAATTTAGATAAATGAAAAAAGTCCCGGGAAAATAAAGATAACCAAATGAAAATGTAAAGAGACTTACATTAAAATAAATAAAGGAATTAATTGATGAAAGAAGAGTTGAATCATCAAAATAGAATTACTTTATCGCGGAAAAGTCCTTTTCCCATTCATTTAAAAGTCAATATTTAATTTCCTATTTCAATCAGTATAACCACGGCTGTAACGTGAACGACAAACACTTTTTTTTCTGATTATGCATTAGAAAAGTTCCATTACGACGTCAATTTTCTCCATTAATTCTAAAATTCCCGTAATAGAAACTATGAAAGGCGCAAAAGTTATTGAATTAACATGTTTTCAATTTGTAAAACGGGAAAAAGGAAACGGAAATAAAAAATTAAAAGGAATAGAAGTGAGTTGATTACATAAAAACGTTGAAATTGCCTAAAATGTATACAGTGTGGTTCTAAATTCATGCGTAAAGTTTTTGGAACTAAAGAAAGATTTTACCCATAACAAATATTTATAAATCGCGATATGACATCTAAAAGGTAGTAAATCAAATTAAGTTACATCGCAAAGGGTTAAAATAAGCATATTTTTCTATGTTGAAACCAAGAATAAGAGGGTAAATACTAATAAACTCGAGTGGTGCCTGCTGTGTGGAGATGCCTATTGATATTGATCTTGAGCTTCTATATATTGCAGTGTTTGGAAAAGAGGTGGCTTGGTAGCTGATTCCACAGGCTTGAACTTCTCCAAATGAAATGAATTGACGTTCAGAGCATCTACAGGTGAGCTTGTTGTTCAAGAATCTATTCTGATTTTCTTGTAGTGTTGTATCGGGAAAACAGGTCGTCAGCGACTTTTTTTCTATATTCTAACCTGTCCACGTCAACTCTGGATCGCAGAATTGTTCAAATTGTTCTCTTCGGTATTGAGTCGAACATTCTCAGTATCTTAGTTAATATCGAATTTTTTTTTCTCCTAAATAAAAATATCATTCTGTTCATTTTAGATTTTTTAGACAATGTTTTTATAACGAGTTTTAAGAGAAGATTTCAATTTAAATTCCACTCCTCATGTTTTAAAAGGTATCTTTGAAAAAATAACGACGGTTAGTACGTAGAAACTACAAAATTTGACATTCCTATTTATTTGAATTTGAAAAGAAATTTCAGCTTATACTTTATGAGTTTTGTTATTAGAAAAATTCATTCAGAGTTAATAAATGCAAACAATTTCTAAACGTTCTGAAATATATTAAGAAATACTCTCTATCATATTGGTGAAATAATTCTACGCAAATTTGAATTTAGTTTTATATAATGTCTCGATCTTTTTTTTAAAAACTTTTTGGTGTATTTTGGTACATTTGAAACATTCAGTGTAGTAGATGCTCTAAAGTGAAGGTTACTTATCGCCACGTCTGACCGCAGCATCGAAGTATCAAAATACGGGGTGTGCTTAAAAAAACATCGAAGTATCGGCCGTTATCACCTTGCAAAACACGTCATTGTCGACAAGCCGAAATCAGCTAAGATGAAAAATACTATTATGTGGTACCTAAAACATGAAATCTGTATGATTGCCATCTTCATCGTTCTCCATACCCGTACAGGTATCATAATCCCATTTTAGAGCTTTATGGAAACCATGATCTGAGGTCAGGTAGATCTTCTATCAGGTGATTGTGGATCCTAACCTAGAACCAGATTTTTATACGTCGAGTTCAAATTTCAAATGATCTACAAGAACATTCGATTTTTATTATTTTTTTGTGGGTTATTTCTTTTCTTTTTTTTATTTCTCTTATTTATTTGGTTATGTAATAGATTCCAGATGTTGAATAATTGAAATTGAAATTATTTAGCGATTATTAAGGATTTACCCAATCACATTTTTGCACTAAAGTTTAATACTAATAAGCTATTTTTATGTTGAACCGCCTCGTAATTCAGGTTGGTTAGAGTTATATGTTGACTTTTGATGATAGATTTTCCAATCATCCAGTATTATAATGATTTGAGGAGTCTTAGCATACATTTAGTTCTTATTTCAATTTTCTTTTCTGAAATTGTGAAGAATATGGTTTGAAAATATTATTAGTGTTATGGGGTTATGATTTTTGTACTTAAAATGATTTTTCACGGAAAATGTTATTGAATGTGCAATTTACTGCAGAAAGTTAATTGGTGCATTGAAGAAAGGGATGCATACTGCTTTGTAGATAATTATGATTCTACATACAGTGAACATCCTTATTTTCGGTGTATTCATTTCAGCGTGACACATTTTTGAGTTCTTAAAATGCAATTCTACTCTCAATATGGTAAAACTGTTATCCAAATGTTTCTAAAACGACGTACTTTTTACCATAATAAAAACTTTCCCATCTTTGATTTACGTTCATGCTTATATTGAGCACTATTTTTTCTTTTAAACTTTCCATATGTCTCTTTAGTCTAAGTCTTCGCCATCACACTATCCAGGGTGTTCAAGGACTTGCAAACCAATCCGGAGTGAGTAGATGACGTGAAAATAATGCTTTTTATATAAGAAAAATTTCTCATACTACCCCATACCCCTTGTTGTAACCTAAGCAACTAATTTTCTCTAGAATCAATATTTTTCCTTATGTAAGTAACACGATTTTCGACAGTAAGCAGTACAATTAGAAACATTCGATTGTATTGTAGCTATTTTCAATAAATAATTCCAATTTATGATAATTTTCTTCAGAATGTCTCTTTATTGCGAATGGTTTCCTTGACTTTGAGTATCAATGTTTTAAAAGCATGATTCGAATTCTGTAGTACATCTACATCTATTCGGTCTTTAGTGGGTTAACAACATTTTCAATTTTCTTTTTCATTGCCTTATGATGTCCTAAAAAAGCTCAAACTTACGATATGTTCAATGAAACGCCATATAGTCGATTACATTTTTGAGTTACTAATGAAAAATTTGGTTTAATAAAGTTTCTAATAATATTCTTCAGATATTTCATTTTTGCAAAATAAATTGACGTGTAAATTAGGAAATTAGGGTCTATAACTCAATTGGTGCGGTTTGATAAGAGATGGCGTAACTTGTATAATATTACATCGTTCCAATATTTCGAACCCCTCATTAATTTCAAGCGTTAACAAAAATAATTTTTTTCACTCAAATATGTCGAGCTTTGTTTTTGAAAAAGTGTTTCTGAGGGGAGTTCT
Source organism: Diorhabda carinulata (assembly GCF_026250575.1). Classification (NCBI taxonomy): domain Eukaryota; kingdom Metazoa; phylum Arthropoda; class Insecta; order Coleoptera; family Chrysomelidae; genus Diorhabda; species Diorhabda carinulata. Next base: position 4,393,614 of record NC_079469.1, read on the forward strand.
TCTTCATTACTTTAATATGAAGAAAAATGCTGCCTAAAGTCATCGTATTATGGTGGAAGTTTATGGTGAACATGCTTTAGCTGAGCGAACGTGCCAAAAGTGGTTTGCACGGTTTAAAAGTGATGATTTTGGCTTGGAAGACGTCTTGGATAGCCAAAAAAGTTTGAAGATGAAGAACTGGAAGCATTACTCGATGAAAATTGAGCTCTCAGAATCGTTGGGTGTCACTCAAGCAGCCATTTCAAAACGTTTAGAAGCAGCTGGATATGTTCAAAAGCAAGGAAAATGGGTTCCACATGAACTCAAGCCGAGAGACTTCGAAAGGCGATTTTGCATATCGGAAATGCTGCTGGAACGCCACAGAAGAAAGTCATTTTTGCATCGGATCGTTACTGGTGATGAAAAATGGATCCATTACGACAACCCCAAGAGCAAAAAATGATATGTGAAATCCGACCAACCAGCCAATTCAACGGCAAAGCCGAATATCCATGGCGCGATGGTAATGCACTCTATTTGGTGGGATCAGAAGGATATGCTGTATTATGAGCTGCTAAATCCGGGTGGAACCATCAATGGAGAACGCTACCGAACACAATTAATCCGTTTGAAGAGAGCAATAGCCGAAAAACGCCCGGAATATGCGACCAAACACGAGGCAATAATAATTTTTCATCATGACAACGTTCGGCCCCACGTTTCTATTCCGGTCAAGAACTAATTGGAAAACAGTGGATGGAAAGTTTCACCTCACCCGTCTTATAGCCCAGACCTTCCTCCCTTCTGACTACCATTTGTTCCGGTTGATACAGCACGACCTCACTAAAAAACGGTTTATATCAAAGCAAGATATCAAAAATCGGCTTTATTCATTCTTGGCTACCAAGCCGGCGCAGTTCTTTTATGCACAAATTGCCAGAAAGATGGGAAAAGGTCATAGCTGCCGATGGGCAATACTTTAAATAATACTATTATACATGTTTTTCTTAAATAAACGTTAATATTTTGGAAAAAAACGTACGAATTGAGTTATAGCGTTCAATATAAAGAATCGGGTATTTTAATCTATTTAAACTAACTTTGGGACATCCTATATGACTAGATATCATTTTAGATATAGCAGTAGTTGCTGAATATCATAGATTACTCACAACATGATAGATATATTGTATACATTCGGCACCTTGTAGGATCTTGTATTTATCTTCCACGAATTGCTACCATCTTTGAATAAACTGTTTTTTTTTCTTTTTATTATTCTCAACTTTTTTCAATGTTTTGGTTAGTTATCTGCGAATGCTTGATATATTTTTTAAACTCTTTGTATAACTGCAATTTACCTAATAGGCAATAACCATTTGTTATGAATGGATGACATGTGATGTAAATTCTCCAGCGCGTAAACTCTTTTAAATCTCAACCTAAGTCTTATTCCAAAATATTTCTTTGTTTATACATGTCTCAAGACTTATCTGTGTTAATCATTTAGATCATGGTGTATTTTGGGACATTTGAAACATTCAATATGAGGGAAATAATACCAATATTACCATAGACTACCCACAACATGATAGATATGGTATAGATTAAAAGATAGCAGACGTTTCATTCAACTGATTGACTAGCGCATTGGTACGTGCTGACACTCTTTCACTATATTTGGCAATAAAAACTCTTATGGCTTATTTGATGGATGTCATGGTGAATTACCTTGATAGGGATTTAAAAGGGTGCGTTGACTATTGCTTGTAGCACTCGATTTTGGAACCCGCGCAATGGGATTTAATGGTAGTACCTCATTCTAACCAGTTTATTTGATGTAGTGGTGCCTAGTTGTTTATTATTTGTAAATATATATTTCTTTCAGGTTAAAGTTCTATTTAAATGCATGCCTAGATATTTCGAGTCCTCTACATGTGGAGATATATTATAATTAATCTTTACTAATGAACAAATTTTTTTTCGTAGCGTGAATGATATGTCCACTCTTTTTAATTCATTGTTTTTGGCACACTATTTTTTGAACCGCCCTCGTAGCTTATTTAGAGTACCTTTTGGATGTTGAATTGGTCCTAAGACACTGCGTTTTGTAACGTTATAGTGTATATGTTATTGCCTTGTACTACGGTGAACTGTACTACAGTGAACTGTTTGTAAGATTTGTGGAGCTGAATGTGGAGATGAAAGTAGTTTCTTGAACTTCATTTACAATCACTATTCAACTGTTTCACATTCTTTTCTGCAACAAAACATCTATGGATAGTGATTCGTCTTATTATAGGTATCAAAGTTTCAGATGCTCAAGCTTTTCTTACAAATTTTATAAATTTATCATAAAAATGTTATATATAGAGTCTGGTTTGTTTGAACGTATTGCAAGTTTGAAAACTTCAAATAAAATTTTCGTAAAAAAAGTTGTTGAATACTTAATTATATTTTTTTTAGTAACTTCGAGGTAACTAGCAGACCCGGCTACGCGTTGCTATGGCTGAGTGATTCAAAAAGGATTTGAAAGACCAAATTCAACCTCCTTCAAACTTTCCTGTCGAAGTAGTTGCTCCAAGAACGTTTCCAGTGATTTTTTTGATCACTAAACGTGTACCTTTGGATAGTTTATGATAATAATAAGGAATAATCGGTGATCCAATTTTCATTCGAAGATTGTGTGGTTACATTCCTGATATGTCTAAAGAATTTAAAAATTCGATTAGGAAATTCACTGCATCGTTTTCTTCTACAGTAGCATCGATCGACTTGAATGACATCAAATCACCTGGTAATAATTGTTGTATCTGGTAGTTGATCAGATCAATACCAACATTTTTCGCTGCCAAAATTGCACGATTACTAAGCCAGTCATTATTTAAGTAGTTATTTGGTATTTCTGGGAAGACACTTTCAATCAGTTCATTTTTAGTTTCAACGACAGTACAGAAATTATCTGGCAATGTAATATGTTGCGTATCTTTATGAAATTCTATATCACCGTTTCCAAGATCCAGTAATTGCTTAGAAAATTCTTGTGCTGTTGGATCATTTTGGAGTTGTGCTCGCATGTTTATTGTCACTCCGAGTGTTTCAACATTTCTTCATAAAATTGATTGTTTTAGACATTAGTTTCATCTGCAAAAGTAGAGCGAGGAATAACTGGCAACGTTTGCCAAAAATCACCAGATAATAGTAAAGTCTATCACTATTGTTTAAATCCTGCTTAGTCCTATTTAATGATTCGAACGAATGCTTATGAGCCATAGTACACTCATCCCAAATTATGATCGAAGTTTTTCGAAACACTGTTGCTATTCCGCTTCTTTTTTTGATGTTACACATTGCATTTGGATTGTTAAATATATCACATTAAGGTATGGCGCCATCTTTCAGGTGAAAAGGACAAAATTTTACAGTTCTCTGTAAAGAAATTCGCTTAAAACGCCATCTGTTCCAGAAACTACGATTAATAACAACAATCAACGTTGATGATCAGTTTATTTTTAATTATTGGGACAATAAATTTAAATGATAACTATCCTATCATTAAAGTTGGACCAAATTACATGAATATAAGTTTTTGATTACATTCGGAACATACACACGGACACTGAATTTTTATATATTAAGATATTTTGATGTGGTCAGCCTCCGTTGATCTTTTGCGAACTACTTTATAATTATTAGTAGTTTGCATTGGATCAGTCGAGGTAAATCACCGTACTTTCATCGAGACCATCTACAGGACGAACTACTTTTTTGAAAAGTAATTCTGATGGTGTTTTCAATTACATTTGAACTATTGTGAACATTAACAGGGTTACACGTTTCTATAAAGAATAACTTTAACATTATCTATTCAATATCATCAAATAACTGTCTAATAGAATATTTCTTCCAGCTTATCGTAGTATAAAAATTACTGATACATTTTTTGGGCTAATTGGAATACTTATAGATATACAAATTTTTAATACACATTGAAGAGAAGGGTGAAGATTGCTTTGTAGATGGTTATGGTTCTACATCAGTCGACATTCTACTTTTCGATGTCATATCTCAACTTGAATATTCCAGAAAAAGTATGGAAACGATACTTATAAATTCATAGAATTGAATCAACTTTGGATATAACAGTATATATTGAACAGTAATATGAAGACTGTATGAAAAATATTATGAAGTTTCAAGCAGTCCACATTTTACTATTCAATTTATATACTACAATTTCTTGTGACTAGAAAGCTAGTTTTATTTACATGTTTAGCCTCTGTTGATCTTCTGCAGACTTCTTTTTTCGTAGTAGTATGCATTTGATCAATGTAGGTTAACCATTAGATCAATCATCAGATATTAGAAATTTGTGTTTATGGACGTGACGAAGAGGCGTTTGAGCCTAATTTTATTGTTTTACTGAAAATATACACGAGAAAGTTATTATTTATTGAAATAATAAGATATGTCAACCAGTTTCTCGGCGAGAAGAGCCGAGAGCGTGTAGTAATTCAGCCTTCAAGTCATCAAAACTGAACTGATTCATCTCCACCTCCAATTTGTAACTTATGCATTTATAATTTGATCTACACACACACACGCATGGGCTCTTTTGTACGTTTTTCTAACAAAAATAAACTTTTGGAATATCACTTTTCGAAAATATCGTAGTACGAAGCTAGAATCGAGCGATCTGCACAGAAAAATATCTATAATTATATACAATGCAGTTAAATAAGTTAAATTTTAGCGTTATTATGTACTATGTAAAAAAACCTGTAAATATTTTGATTTTTATTCTTAAATTAACAATTTACAGTATGAAAATATTAACCCCAATTAGTACCTCCTCTGAATTATAAGCACCCCTTCGAAAATTTTAAATAAGAACGGGCTTGGAAAGGGATTTTAGTCCTCTGTTCAGAAATATGAAGTTTTTCAATTTTGATGCAATAATAACTGAGATAATTAATTTTTAAGATGTAAAATGTTGATTTCCATTACAAAACTTTATATAGAATAAAGAATGTGCTTATGTACTTTATAAATAAATTAAATATTCAAAATGACCACCATTCAGATCTTGACAATAGCCTAGGCAATTTTGATATTCTCGTAAAACATTTTGTATGACCTCAGAGGTTATTTTGTTAATTTCTTCCTTTTAAATCAGCTATATTGTCTGGTCTTTCGAAATACACTTTAGATTTTGAATAACCCCATAGGAAGTAATCGAGAGGAGTCAAATCGGGAGATCTAACCGGCCATTCGATCGTTTCACGTCTTCCAATTCATCTATTGGGAAAAACCTCAATTAATTAATTTCTAATTGTACGTATAAAATGCTTTGGAGCTTCGTCTTATTGGTAGTAAATAGATTGATCTATCTCACTTGGATGATTAAAGTATTTGTGATGTATTCAATAAGAAGTTAATTGGAAAAATGTAGATAAATAAGGACAAATAATTTTATTTTTAATGATACCAGTACAAACGCTTACTTTTTTAGGATATTGAGTGCGAGCCTCATACATCCAGTGAGAGTTTTCTCTGGTCCAATATCTACGGTTCTGTTTGTTAACCGTTCCGTTCAAAAGAAACGCTACTTCATCAGGAAAAACTATTTTATGACCTGCAAATCTGCGTTTATTCTGTCCATCATCTTCATTAATAATCTCCATTGTCTAAGCAGTTACCAAATATCAAACAATCAATTCTATGGCAATTCAATGTTTTCTATAGTATTTAGGGTAATCAGCAAATTGTCTTTGCGCAAATTTGCCTCTAGTTTAAAAGTCTTAGAAACGGATAATGAGGAGCATTGATTGATAGAAAGATCTAATACCCAACAGCCACCTTTTTCTTGTTATTTTATTTCCAATTATGTTATTTTTCGTCTAATAAAAAGAAGTTTATGTTTAAGTTGATTATTGATGAAGTTGATTTCCCTATATTCTAAATTTCATGAAAATTATCGGAGCCGTTTCTGAGATTCAGATTATTTGTGAAAAAACTAATTTTCAACTTAACACTGTAGTATTGCATTAACCAAAAAGTTGAGCTTATGTTTTCGGTTGATCTACGTGCAGATATTTCTTAGTCATTTTCATGAATAAAATTTGAGGAGAATTTTATACTTTACAACTCTTATAATTTATAAAAATAAAGTTACAGGGAAAGGACGCAAAATATTTTTATAATACTAATTTTCGTGATTTTGATTATGTAAAAACGCTCACATGTAACTAATGAGACAATATTTAGAGTACCAAATTAGAAGTTCAAACAAACTTTCAACTTATTCATTCTGATGTTAATTCATTGTCCAGCTTAAAGTGACTGCACTATAAACTAAGCTGCACTAAAAGATTCATAATTGTACGGCTTTATTTAATCAAATGCATATGCAGAGCTTGTCAAAAAGTACCTAAACGACATTATCAAATATTAAAATTCATTATCATGTTGCCATTTTCATATTTTTTAAATGAAAATGAATAGTGCATGCAAATTTTATTTGTCTCAATAAAACCTAAGTTTTTCTCAATATCTCGTTATTTGTTCAGTTCGATAGTCTTGAAGATTTATTAAAAGCGAAAAAAATATTGATACTTATACTCTTTGTTAACCGTTTCTCTTTTCTATTTCAATCGGACATTAGTTTTGGTGCAATTTTTCGATGTGTGGATGTTAACTGGTAAAAAATCGGTAATTAGCGGACCGTTAATGCTTCGAGTTTAACTTACATCAACTCCTGATTTTTAGTTATCATTAAAAATGATTATATGTTCACATTCAGCTGTTTTAAAGTAAGTAGATCAAGAGAAAAAGCCAAAAATGAAGATACAGTTTGTCCATTATACTGGACAAAAAAGCAATTGCGTTTTTTAATTATCTAAAGAGTTCGCCCCATGATTTTTGTCGGCCAATGACCTTAATAGGTTTCATATGTCATTCATCATCATCATCATCTATCAGCCATCTTCCATCCACTGCAGGATATAGGCCTCCTCTAGTTTAAACCATCTATCTCTATCTTGAGCTGTATGTATCCAATTTCCTACAATTTTCTTTACATCGTCACTCCATCTTGTTGGCGGCCTGCCTCTACTTCTCTTATCCATTCTTGGCCTCCACTCCAATATTCTTTTCGTCCATCTATTATCCGTCATTCGGGCTATATGGCCTGCCCATTTCCATTTCTTTTGGGCTATAATTTCAATAATGTCCTTAACGTTTGTTCTTCTTCTTATGTTCTCATTTGTAATTCTATTCCTTCTCGTAATTCCCAACATTGCCCTTTCCATTGCCCGTTGCGCCACTCTCATATTTCCTGCAGTTTGTCATTATGAAGTAAAAAAAAATCAGCCTGTTGGTCATCAGTAATGCATTGGTTGTTAAAAACGCAGGTTCCAAGTGTCGGACACCCTATATGGCGCGCGCTATACGTCGGACAACATGAGTACATGCTTTTTCAATTTATTAACCTTCGAATTCTCGAAAAATCAGCTTGCTGGTTATCCATTAATATAAGCGTCGTAAACTGACATAATTAGCCTGTGGACAGGGGAAATGGCGCATTATTTTTGTCGGACAAATTTCTTTTAGGTAATAATAATGAATAATCTCCCGTTTGAAATAAATATCAACCAGTTGGTAATTAATTATTGGTAACTCGGCCAAATTATATGTTTACCGCCCTCTACGGGGCGAATGACGCAAAATCAAGGTTTTTCGCAAAGAAATAAGTTGTCGGTCTTGACCTAAACAAGCGATTTACAAATTTCCAGCTTGTTGGTCATCATCAAAAAAGTGGGCCTGAGTATTAGAACCAACTGAACTTTGTAGGGGTGGTATTTTTATTTATGCGAAACTCGCAAAATAAATGATTTACTGAAATCATTGTCGGCGGCAAGATCTCTAGTGCCTTATGCGGATTTTCGTCAATCTCGTGATGTCCTGTTTCACGAAACTTATTTACAATTTTGATAACTATAGACTGCGAAACGTGTTGACCAAGGTATTTACTATTGAAAATATCTTGTTTTAACACCACAACCAATCATAATTAAAATAACTATTCCTTGAGTCAGTCAAATGAGCTGAATATTATCTATATTGATAATTTGAGACACCGTTCAAATAATTTATGAATCATAAGCTTATGATTATTAGGATAATAATGGAAGTTATTTCTTTGGAAATTCCCAGTTTTTGTAGCGAGCAATATAGTGATGGGTGATAAGCCTTTGTTGATCCTCTGCAAATTACCTTATCAGAAGTGCTTTGCATTTGATCAGCTAGGTTAAATCACCGAACTGACATGTTCTAAAGAGGAATCTACTTTTTGGAAATGTAATTCTTTTGGTGTTTTCAATTATACTTGAATTGTTGTGAACATCACTAGCATTACGATTTTTCAAAAAGAACAACAACTATCAAATGATAATTCGTGTGGTTTTTCAGAAATATGTTCACGTGGTTGGCCTTGGTTGCTCTCTTGCAAATTACTTTATAAGCACTAGTAGTTTGCATTTGAACAACATAGGTGAATCATTGTGATAGCATCAGGACTTTAATTAACAATATTTTTACAAAAAAAACGACTTTTTAGAAATTATATTCTATCGGTGTTCTCAATTACATTTGAATTATTGAGTACATTGTTAGGATTACAATTTCCGGAACAGAAATAATCCGAGTACGAGCTAAAAGTTCTTTTGACCAGTCATTAAAGTAGCGAGTGTCAATAACGGGTCAATCCACAACAATATACTATAGCATACGAGGATGGTTCCAACAAAGAAAACCATTTTTCAAGTCTAGAGAATAGGCTGCATGAGGTAGCAATTTAAACTTTAATTCATTAATTTTGGCCATTGCAATAATGGATGTGTGAGCTGGTGCATTGTCTAGATTAATCAACACTTTCTTCTTAACCAAATGCGGCCGTTTTTGCTTGATTTCTTCTTCAAAACGTTGCAATAAGTTTGTATGATACTCACCGTTGATATTTTTTGAAAATTATCCAACGCGCATCCCAAAAAACCGAAGAAGTAACCTTGCCTGCAGATGGAACGGTCTTGCCTTCTTTGATGCCGCTCTCCTTTTTCGATCCATTGTTTTGATTGTTTGTGTGAATTAATAGATCCAGGTTCCATCCATGGTTATCACATTCGATGGAAACGACGGTTTTCTTCTTCCATTGTGAGCAAACGCTGCATTCACTTTGCGCACACCTTTCTAACCTCCAAATTTTCTGTTAATAACGAAAGAGCAATCTTACATAGAGTAAAATCTACTAGTAATGGTTGGGTTAATGTCTTTCAAATGAAACGTTTACTACTGATGGTTACCAAACAAATACTAAACAACGAGGAGTCTTCAAATTTGAAACATATGCTATTTGGATTGTGTATTTTCTAATACAGTGGTATTTCTATATTTTTGAAACCATCCTCGTAGCATAATATATGTACAGGGTGGGCTACTAAAGGAGATAAATTATAATCTAGTAAAATTATGACCCAGAAAAACACGTGGAAATTATTTTCACAACTTTAAGTCCATAATTATTTGAAAATATAAAATGAAATAAGAATTTTCTCAAAATAAACTCAATTAAATGGAATTTCATAAACAATATTCGAATTATGCCCATTTTTATAGTCTATCTCTACCAATAAAAAGTGAGGGAGGTTGAAAAAATAGTCCGGTTCTGGTTAGCCGATTTCTACAAACTTGATTTGGTCCGGAAAATCTTTTGTTCAGCAATACAAAATATGGGTATAAATTCTAAGCAATTTATTTAGCATCGTAGATGCTACAGGTCGTTGTTTCGTACATTTTAGATATTTTGATTTGTCTTGACGAATATAAGTAGAAGCATGATGTAAAGACTACAAGGAGTGTTCTTGCGTAGCTGGATAGCCGAATTGACATGAGAAAGAAAACGTCCACAATCTACTATTTTGATAAGACAATTTTATAAATGCGTTAAAAACTGAGGCGTTTCGGCATTTTTTTAACGCAAAAACGTGAAAAAATTAACTGCCACGGTACCTTTTCTCTCGCTTTTTGACCGATTTAGGAATTACATTCTTTATGAATGCAAAAAAAATAATATTATCGCCAAAATAAAACACTCAAACTCACACTACGTTTTATTTTGCTACTCTTTCTGATGTTATATATTGGAAAGGGATGGAGTATTGTATGTAGTACCTGTCGAAAATTTCAAAAATACAGGATTACTACCTTCTTTTAATGTCTTAAAGGAGCATTTACTTATTTACATTTACCGTTATTTACCGTTTTTTACAGTTATTTACAGTTATTTGCCGTAATTTACCGTTATTCACCGTTATTTACAGTTATTTGCCGTTATTTACAGTTATTTACCTTTATTTACCGTTATTTGCCGTTATTTACAGTTATTTACCGTTATTTACCGTTATTCACCGTTATTTACCATTATTCACCGTTATTTACCGTTATTCACCGTTATTTACCGTTATTTACCGTTATTTACCGTTATTTACCGTTATTTACCGTTATTTACCGTTATTCACCGTTATTTACCGTTATTTACCTTTATTTACCGTTATTTACCGTTATTTACCGTTATTTACCGTTATTTACCGTTATTTACCGTTATTTACCGTTATTTACCGTTATTTACCGTTATTTACCGTTATTTACCGTTATTTACCGTTATTTACCGTTATTTACCGTTATTTACCGTTATTTACCGTTATTTACCGTTATTTACCGTTATTTACCGTTATTTACCGTTATTTACCGTTATTTACCGTTATTTACCGTTATTTACCGTTATTTACCGTTATTTACCGTTATTTACCGTTATTTACCGTTATTTACCGTTATTTACCGTTATATACCGTTATTTAAAGTTAAAGGGCCCTCTAATCTAAAAGAAAACTGTCCCGAGGTATCTTAAGAAATATGAAAACGGCAAGATTTTTTTTTAAATGTCATAAAGGCGGGTATAGTAGATCACCTGCAAGAATTTGAACTGTTCTCATAATAATCTTATTATTGCTCCTAGATGGCGTGATTATTGCAACTGTCTATTAAATACTATAAACGGAATATTATTTGATGGAGAGATGACGCTACGTTCTATACTCTATAGTAATGATAGAGTAAATCCCCGTTAAGTGCAGAAGATTTAACATCAAAACTGCAATAATACGTTCTGGTTATGTTTCTGATCATACAGGTATAAAAAGTAATTAAGAATCCGGGAAAGGAGAACATATGTGATCTGGTATAGTTTTTGAAGGTATCAAGAAGCTTCTCCAACAATGAGAATGAGAAAACAAAAAGAGAAGTACTGTGAAAAGTATTTCCTGGCTACAACTTTCGGAATTTTGATAATTCTCGATTCAAATTTTATTTGTAACAAGCTACACTTCTGTATGGTTATAGAATATCTGAATATTACACAGATACGTTAGAGAGGCTGCGAAAAAGATAATATAATTTTAAAAAACGTTTCCTAGAACAACAAGTAGTTGAAAATGGGAACTATAGGCATTAGAGTTGATGGTTTGTTTGAAATCTATCATCTCTTCTGCCTATATACCTATTTTTACCCAAATCGCCGTCATAAACAATAAGATTATTGCGATGCTTCGTAATAATAATGATTTTCTTATTTTTAAATTGAACATCTGGTGAAAAAAAACTGAACTTTATTTAGTGGTTTGTTTTTAAGATTTTGATGAATGCGCGGAAGCGGAACCACTAAAATTTAAAAAATTGGTGGCTCTATATTAATAAATGTGATCACCAAATTTCGTCACATTTAGAATTATTGATTTATTTGTTTCTAAATCGTCTTGATTTTACGTTTTCTTTGATTTGAATTTAGTTTTTTTTATAATTTCTATTAGAAGCTGTTTTTGGTACAAAACAATTTTTTTCCTGCAGTTACTGGAGTTAAATTATAGTCACGTTTCGAATTGTATCTTTCTACTCCTTTTTGATTATTTTTTCAATTATTTTATCACAAAATTCATTCATTCATACTTTCGCGGTCCTCTCGGTTTTTGGTTTTAGAAAATCGAATCCGATTTCGATGAATTTTTCTATAAAATCCTGTTTTTTAAGGTTGATTTTAGAAAAAAAAATAGGGGAATAAAAAAGAGGGAAACTTATATTGGTTTCAGGGCTTCACCATAATTGTTGATAACTTTTTTCCAAATAATCAAATGAAGTTGTTATATTTTTGTTCTATGACCGTGCGTTTTAACTGACTTTCCCACACGCATTTTAGTTTTGAAAGTGTCAATAAAATTATGCAAATAACGGAACGTTATACAGGACACAGTTTCAGACGTTCTTCGGCAACGTTCCTAGCAGACTCCGGCGAAGAAATAACCAACCTAAAGCGCCTCGGTGGCTGGAAATTTACTACTGTCGCTGAGGGCTATTTGGAGGAAATATCAAATAAAATTCTCTGTACTACACATGTCTTAAAACCGTTGCCGTCACCGTCATCGTTATATTCATGAGACCTGCAACCGATGCCATCCTCATCGACGTCATCTACCTTCCAGCTGAAACCAAATAACTTCACTGGACCGGCAATTCTTACTAGTCTACAGAATGCAACAAATTGTGTTTTCAATATTAATATTTATAATAATTAGTAGTTTTTAGTTAAAGTTTTGTACATTATTATGTTTGTTGGAATAAAATAATTTTAGAAAAATGGGTTGGTATACTTTTTTGTATATACGGTCGTAGAAAAACTAATGTTCCTAACTTATGCGTAGTGTGTCTTTCCCGCAATTGACCGCTCCTCGTCGTTCGGGACAACTGCCGTCGCGTGCGGGAAAGTATCACTTTTTGCACTTGTTAGGAAAATAACTATTTCATAATAATAACGAAAAAATTGAAAAAAATATAGAAAAATGTTGATTTATCATCTTTTTACAATTAAAAATAATAACTATTTACCTTAAAAATGACCTTTTCTCACATATGATTGTTTGTATCTTTTTTATTAAGTAATCATTGAAGTTAAACTAATAAAACCATTCTTAATATTACTTATTGTAATCAAATGTACAATCTTAAAACTTTTCTAGAGCGTTTATGATATGATTTAAAGTCACAAAACCATATGAAATCTTTAAGAAAGATAAAAAATGAATAAGCAAACACTTTTCAATAATTTTTTTCCAAAATATTCATTTTTTGTGTAGATTAACAAAAAAAGTATATAAATTGCGTTTGATGCTTTGTAAAAAAGCAATAACATACTAATAAGTGCGTTTATAATCACATTTGAAGTAATAAAACTAAATGAAATCTCCAGGTGCCAAAAAAACGAGAGGACCTCGAAAGTATAAAAATAACCCGAATTTCCATTAAGGGAAGTGTGCAAGAACAACTGTCACGATTTTTGTTTCCGCGTATTTTCTTGTATATTTTCAATTATAATAATCTCTTCTTAGCAGCTATAAAGGAAAATTAATAATATAGTGAAACTCCGTTGTGACTGAAAAGCTTCGCTAAAAACTTTTATGTCTTTCCCTAGGAAATCCAATTATTTTCCAACTATAATGAAAACTCAATTTTTTAGACTTTTTATACACATTTCAATAAATACTATTTGTTCTAATAGACGTTTCGATCTAATTTTGATTAATTGATGATAACTTCCATAAATATACAGGGTGTTCCTCATAACAAACGACATAGAGGAGAAGTGTATATGGAAGCCCAAAATATGACGATTGGGATCAACTAACCTTTATTTCAATCTGCATCCCTGAAGAATTAAACGTGAAAATACCAAATTTGATATACTGGAAAAGACTATTAAGGACATTGAGTAATGATAAATAGAATTCTGAGGGGTTGATTAGAAGTTTTTGAAGAACGAGAAGATACTTTTTCTATCTAGATTACCTTAAATATTTATATTTTCTCTGGATACTCTTTTCAAGTTACGGAAAAGGATTTTGGTTCCTTCTGTATCAAATCTTTTTATTTCGATAAGGCTTTTTCCCTTTCCTGTCTCTTTTATTTGATCTACATAAACTTCATTTTTTCCTCTTCTCCTAAGTTTTCGATACTTTCTTCCCAAAGCACCCCATCTATCTTACATACCTCAATTTTATTTAAATTCCTTTTCTTTTTCTTCCCGTGCTCCTTCTCTCTTGACCCTCTGCATCTACATTCCATTCCTCAATTTCTCATTCCCAAGACCTTTTCATATGTTATAAATTTTAGCTAAATTATTTCCTGTTGTTTTTTCCGTGTGTTCGATTCCGTTTCAGGAAAAATTGAAACTTGATATTTCTAGATTCGTTAATGCAGTTTTATTGTCGTATTGATAACATTTTAATCTATTTTCTTAATACTGAGATGTTTGTCCTATGTAGACAGCGTCACAATCATTATAAGGCACATGATATTATATAATATTACTCCTTTTGTTTTTTGGTGTTTTAGATTTTGATTTAGTGGAATATTTGGATAACATATTCTGTCCTTGATATTTAGTTTCTCTTTTGTTTGATTATGCTATCAGTTTATCCTTTTTTTGAAAATGTTGTTTACCATAATTTCCGGATAATTATTTTCTTTCAATGTAGTTTTTGAATAACTGAGCATCTAAATTCAGGATCTGATAGTTGGATAGATCTGTCAGTCAAATGTATTATCACTGATCTCTTTTTTTTCATTTTTGTTTTTCATTTGATTTTTAAGTTTCAAAACGTCAAGATTAGATCAGGCTAGAAACTAAGTAATTAAAAAGAAAATGAATCTGGAACAAAGTTTGCTAAAGACACTTTTCTCAATATCTTTCATCACTAATTGTGCTGTGTTTCTTTGCCATGAATTATTATCTTGTTACATCTTGATCTATTCATCAATCTTCTCATTCAACAGTCTACAATCTTCATTTGCTTCTTATTAGCGAACAGAACGTCAAGAATAGACACTAAACAATCAAAAAGAAGATAAATCTGGAACAAAGTTTGCTTAAGACAGTTTCCCAAGATCTTTCATCACCAATTGAGCTGTGTTTCTTCATCATGAATTATTATCTTGTTACATCTTGATCTATTCATCATTCTTCTCATTCAACAGTCTACAATCTTCATTTGCTTCTTATAAGCGAACAGAACGTCAAGAATAGACACTAAACAATCAAAAAGAAAATAAATCTGGAACAAAGTTTGCTTAAGACAGTTTCCCAAGATCTTTCATCACCAATTGAGCTGTGTTTCTTCATCATGAATTATTATCTTGTTACATCTTGATCTATTCATCATTCTTCTCATTCAACAGTCTACAATCTTCATTTGCTTCTTATTAGCGAACAGAACGTCAAGAATAGACACTAAACAATCAAAAAGGAAATAAATCTGGAACAAAGTTTGCTTAAGACAGTTTCCCAAGATCTTTCATCACCAATTGAGCTGTGTTTCTTCATCATGAATTATTATCTTGTTACATCTTGATCTATTCATCATTCTTCTCATTCAACAGTCTACAATCTTCATTTGCTTCTTATTAGCGAACAGAACGTCAAGAATAGACACTAAACAATCAAAAAGGAAATAAATCTGGAACAAAGTTTGCTTAAAACAGTTTCCCAAGATCTTTCATCACCAATTGAGCTGTGTTTCTTCATCATGAATTATTATCTTGTTACATCTTGATCTATTCGTCATTCTTCTCATTCAATTATCTACAATCTTCATTTGCTTCTTATTTACGGACAGAACGTCAAGAATAGACACTAAACAATCAAAAAGAAAATAAATCTGGAACAAAGTTTGCTAAAGACACTTTTCTCAAGATCTTTCATCACTAATTGAGCTGTGTTCCTTTGCCATGAACTATTATCTTGTTACATCTTGATCTATTCATTATTCTTCTCATTCAATTATCTACAATCTTCATTTGCTTCTTATTTACGGACAGAACGTCAAGAATAGACACTAAACAATCAAAAAGAAAATAAATCTGGAACAAAAATTGCTAAAGACACTTTTCTCAAGATCTTTCATCACTAATTGAGCTGTGTTCCTTTGCCATGAACTATTATCTTGTTACATCTTGATCTATTCATTATTCTTCTCATTCAATTATCTACAATCTTCATTTGCTTCTTATTTACGGACAGAACGTCAAGAATAGACACTAAACAATCAAAAAGAAAATGAATCTGGAACAAAGTTTGCTTAAGACAGTTTCCCAAGATCTTTCATCACCAATTGAGCTGTGTTTCTTCATCATGAATTATTATCTTGTTACATCTTGATCTATTCATCATTCTTCTCATTCAACAGTCTACAATCTTCATTTGCTTCTTATTAATAAACAGAATGTCAAGATTAGATCAGGCTAGAAACGAAACAATCAAAAAGATAATAAATTTAGAACAATCAGATATAGAACGTATTGAGAGAGATTAGTTGATTTAAATAAGAGAAAAAAATATTGAAATTGAGAATTAATATGATAATAAACCGGAAATATTCGTAAGAAAAGGTATTTATATTGATTTATTTGTAACAAAACAACCCACTGATGAGGTTTTCTTCCTTATCGCGTTCATTAAAAGTAAAATGGATATAATGATTTGCGTCAAAACCAGAAACTTACAAAAGTACAATGCAACATGAATAGGAAATAATAGAATCGAGGAATGTACAAAATCCGGTGGAATCTTTCACAAAATGGCGTGACGACAAATCGTTAGTTAAGAAAGTATAGTGCACAGTCAACGTTGTCGACCTAGAAAGTAATTAATTGTAATTAATTAACTGGCATTACATATTTTACTAGTCATGTTCGTTGTTATAAGATTATAGGATTATTTTGATTAAATTCCTATTCCAGATTCAAATTGCTTCAAAAAGAAAATTGAATATTGTAAAAAATAAGAACCAAAAATTCAATATAAACTGATACAACACGAGATAATTACAGTGGGGTAAAAAAGTTCCACATCTGCTTCTATGCTCATTAATATCTAAAAAATATTTTGTATAAGATAAAAATCTCGACAGAGATTGAATATTTTAAATTTAAATTCTGCCATCTATTAGAAGATATGGCAAACAACTGACAGTACGATGTCTAGAAAACCTCTAGCATAGATGTCGGAGCTTGGGTCAGAAGAAGAAGATAAGACGAAACCTTATAATTAATCAACTGAAACATATAATACTGAATAGAGCTCTTTAATAATAAATCAGTAATTGCGTGATTCTGTTTGAAAGAAGAAGAATCTGTCAACGAAATTTCAGTATGTAAGTACTGGAAACATAGTATCAGAGATTTTTCTAACCACAGTGGAAGTAAGAAAAAACAAAAGCTTTTCAATATATTCTATAGTGAATATCTTCTCAACAAACCTATAAAAATAAAGAAATAGACTTAGAACGGGGGAATTGAGAATTATTATAATAACACTTTCACTGCGGATGTCATTTTTGCGGAATACCTCTGTTACGTGTGTTTTTTTTAGTTTGAATTTTTCATAAAGACATTTTGTTATCATTTTTAATGATTCTAATAGTAAATATGAAAAAAAAATTCACCGGTAGTGCATTTCCGGAAGTGTTTTTCACCTGCTTTGCGGGTTAGTATCAGTAGAAATCCATTAGATCAGATTATGCTAAACCCGCTACATTTATATCTAATGTTTATTTATTGCAAAATAAATCTCCAGAATTGTTGAAAATTTTTATTAGAACAGCAAATAACAATTACTAATTATATATAATCATTGATTCAAATTATTTTGCTGAACATTTTCAATTATTTTAACATTAACATATTTTTGATCGCAATTTGCAAATATAGTTATTTTAGTTGTTATTTCAAAATTGTGAGAATTATCTAATTTACATTGATATAAAATCAATAAATAAAAAGCAAAAATTACCCGGTGATTACCAACAATCTATATCGAACTCTGATTTTTACAAAATATCCTTCGTTGTTAATCGAAATCTGCAACAAAAATTCAACAACATTGTATAATAAATTATATTTACTTATAAACAATTTATTGAAGGTAAACTTTAAAAATTCATAAAGAAATTCGAAAACGGAACACACTGTTAGAAAGCTCTCTCGATATTGAATGCAACAGTCACTACCTGAAATTGTAAAAATGATTCCCCTTCACTTACGAGCCTTTTGAATCTAAAAGGAAAAGTTACAGAGGGGCGTCCTTATGTAAGTACACCTGCAGCGAAAGTGTTAACTTACAACTGTGAAACATGGTCTAAGACTAACAGACAGAAATGTGCATTTGCAAGCTTCGGTGATGAAATATCTTAGGCGTAGATAGGTTAAGAAATATCCAGTTACAACAGTTTGTAGATTATGCCACTCAAAGAAATCATTAAGCAAAGATAGTTGAGTTAGTGGGGTCGTTTAAACTATTTAAAAATAAATGAATTATATTGAAGTATCGACGGTCTAAAAATTTTTAATACCACATTTTCATCTCTTATTCTAATAAAAAACAAAATATTAGCAAATTCCTTCAGTTTATGAACACACTGTGTTTTAGAATTGAAAGTAATATGAACAAAATTAGTAGGAACAGAGATATAGTTGAGAAAATATCATAAACTAGAATACAATATAAAGAAATTTCTTAATTTTAATTCTATTCTGATTTAAAATATTTTGATAAAGGCTGAATGTAGTCGAAACGTCAATTTTTTAACTGTGTGAAAAAACTAATTCTGAATAAGAAGAGATTTAAAATCAAGACGATTTAGAAACACAAACATATAAGAAGGTGTAACCAATAAAAAATTAATTTATTTGATCACATCCGGAATCTAATCCAAGCTTTTTTCATCTCTTTTCAAGTTTGAAGACGCTAGGCTGTAAGTATTTGCGGCCATCAATAGTGAACGTTTTCAGTTAATTTGTAAACATCGTTAGCCCAATCAAGATAAAAGCTGAACTAGATTCTACTCTGGGTGAGACTGAGAGTAAAATATTGGACAGCAGAGTTTAAATCTACTAAAACCAGAATCGCAGTGTTCGATCGAATGAGGTGAGGACTCAAATGTTGAAGAAGATCCACAAAGCCTTACTGGATGATCGTCGACTGAAAGTGCTAGAGCTAGCAGACATAGTAGGCATTTAAAAAGTGCGATACATCGCATATTAACTGAAAATTTGGGCACGAGAAAACTGTGAGCAAGATGGGTGCACTCAATGGAACAAAAACAGCGCCGGGAAGATATTTTCATCGAGTGTTTGGCAATGTTTCACAGAAATAAATCCGTTTTACAATCATGGATGAAACGTGGGTCCATTCCTTTACACCAGAAACAAAAGATCAATCAAAACAATAGACTGAAAAGAGAGAACCGGCTCCAAGGAAAGCAAAGACCGTTCCATCTGCATAGCGTCTGTTTTTTGGGATGAGCGTGGAATACATTCCATCTACTAAATCGAAAAAAGAAAAAATCTCAACAGCTAGTCTTATTGCAACGTTTAAGCGAATGAATCAAGCAAAAACGGTCGTATTTGGATGAGAAAAAAGAGTTGTTTCATCAAGGTAATCCAACAGCTTACACATCCGTTATTTCAATGACCAAAATTAATGAATTGAGGTTTGAATTGCTAGTTAATGCAACTTATTCACTAGATTTAGCCTCCTCGGCTTTATTTCTCTTCCCAGGCTTGAGGAAATGGTTCGATTGTCAAAGATTTTCCAACAATGGAGAGTCAGTTAATAGCTATTTTGAGGAGCTTGACGATTCTTATTATCTTTGTGAAAAGTGTTTGTAATTACGTTAAAAAATAAATATATTTTTTTCAAAATTTCTCTTTATCCTTGCTGCCTAACTTTCAAAATGATTTTCCTCCTACAAAACTAAATCTGCATCCAAATAAATATATATTAAGTTTCATTTTTGTTTATTTCGAGTTCCCATAATTCATAATTTTCTTTCAACTCTCTTATGATGTACTTATTCTTCTTGGGAAAAAATAACTCAATCACGGTAAAAGTACTGCATGTAGTACACTTCCTTGTGTCTGTGAAAATATTGAAAAGTGTGGGTTATAGCATATATCTTTTAATCAGCTGGAATTTCTAGCACCGTTGGCGATATTCATACGAAATACACTGTTTACAGCACCAATACACCAACACTCACAATTACTAAAACTAAAAAAATGTTTAGTTTACCTTCAGTCTCTGAAGATGATAACTTGGTTACCGAAACTTGCGTCAAACAGTGTAAACGTAAACACTGTATTCAATGTATCCTCTTACTCCTAATGCGATGAATATAAGTTCATTCTCTACTTTTTTTGTCTTTATATGATCTCCCTGTTGAATCAATCCATTTCTCTCCAATGTCCATTATTTCTATATTTCTTTACCGTACATTATCATATGCTTTCTCTAAGTTTATGAATATCAGATCTATCACCTATGGACGGTCGTATTTAGACAAATTACAATGAAAATTGTATGGTTCCCTGATTGACATCTATAACACATAAAAGGTTTCTCTACTAATTGTAAATTGTTTGGTTTGTGTATTGCAGCGTAATTTCCTTATCAATTTTTATCAAAAAAAAAAACAGTGAATATAGACACTCCTCATAAACATAATAATTAATATTATTTATAGTTTGTTAAAGTCGAAATTAATTTGAAAATAATCTATTTTTATATTTTTAATTTCATTTTTAAATTATAACTCAACGCTTCGGGTTATTTATAACCATCATTAGTGATGCTTTCGTTGTTGATAGTAATTTAGACCACCCTAATATCGCGCAAACAGTTTGAATCTATTTCTGTACATAATATGAGAGTAGGTAAATATAACTCAAGATGCATCCAAACAGTAGTTCAATCAACCGAGGCCGATATATCAACGGTAGAAAATATATTCCCACTATTTCCTTTTGCAATTTATTCGATTTTGAAAGTATAAGGCGGATTTTACTCTCGATAATTTCGTTTCTAAACGCCGAATACAAAATTATACAATTGCAATTATTCCCGATATTGAATGCGCCTTCGATTCTATATCCAGAAGTGCAATACTGAATAAACTTACTCAATTTAATCTACATTATAACATATTATCATTCATCATTTTCTTACTGATAGAATTTTCAGGGTTTCCGCAAATGGTAAACTCTCCCTTCCTCATGCACAAAATACTGGCATTCCTCAAGGTTCAGTATTAAGCTCTACTTTATTTATCCTAGCAATAATTGAGCTATGTAACAACTTCCCATCTTCCGTAATATATATCCAATACGCTGATGACCTAATCCTTTACTGTCATGGTAAATACGTTTCCTCTACAAACCAACTGCAATAAATCTACTACAAGAGAGATCCCCCTACCTAGGAATATAATATTCCCGAAACAAATCCACGCTGATAAAATTCTCTATCTATTAACTCCCCTCATATTTTCTTTGATAACTCCTCTCTACCTATTGCAAATCAGTTCAAAATCCTTGGTATGATTCTCGACTCAACTGGAATCACCATATTCATGATATAAAAGGCAATCGCCTAAAAAGGCTGAACATAATAAAAACCCTCAGTCACCTTCAATGAGGCTCCAATGAAACTATATTGCTAAGAGTTTATTGAGCTTTCATACGCTCAAAGCTTGACTACGGTTGTTTCTTCGCCTCGGCCTTGATGCCTTTCGCTCAAGCCCCCACTGTCCTTAAGACGACAATCTCTACTCCTGTCTTATGCTGCTAAAGTAAAGCTACTTACCACCACGTCCGTACCTACTAACTCACGAGCAATTATAAATTCAATCCGTCTACTCCAAAATACCAACCTCTCCTTAGCCTTTCCACTTTCTTTGCCTTCTTCTCCCCCAAAAATATTCTCATAGTAGATACCTCACTTACCATTTATAATAAACACGAATCCCCTAGCGTCTTTCTTAGAAATTCTGCATAAAAAATCCTTCGACCTAATTCTCTATACGGATGCCTCAAAAGCTGAATCCGGTGTCGGTTGCGCAGTCACTACAAACCACGAACTTAGTTCGAACTGGTGAACTGTACAGTATTCTTCAAGCCTTCAAATCTATCTCTCCTCCCCATAAACATATCACCATATGTACTGACTCTCTTTCATCCATACAGTCAATCACAACCATATTCACCGACCACCCAATAGTCCAAAACATTTACCAAACTCTCATTGCTCTTGATATAATATTATCTCTCATCTGGCTTCCATCGCACATTGGGATTGCTGGAAACGAATCTGCAGATCGCTATGCCAAAGAAGCTACAAAGAATCCTCCTGAAATCCCAGTTCATCTTGCCAATTATTTGAAGACTAACCTCAAAAACCTCATTCTAAATCTCACCTTTTGCTAAACTTCTTGAATAGGAGGAAAGCTGTGACAATAAGAAGACTCCGCATCAACCACATAAAACTTACGCACCCACCAGTCTGTATGGGAAAATATGAATAATTTACGTATTGTAATAGATTTTGTAACAGTCTTTTATTTAACTTATGTATCTTATGATTGTTTTTGTGTGCCAATGACCAACGCTGTCGAGGCACGTTAAACAGAAATTAAAAAAGTAGACAAATCTATGAACGAATTGGCATTTTGAATGAATCGTGCTCTTTAAATAATCTTATGAATTCTAGTCAGCCTTTGAGAGATGGTGTTTAAGAAGTTTCAAAATCCTAGTATATTTGGAACCACCAATTTCCGAATCCAGCAGGAAATTTTCCAATACTCCTTTTATTACGATTATGTGTAGATTTTTAGGGTTACCACGAGGATGGTCCCAGAAGTAACTGGCATGACCTAGAGATGGCGGTAGATCACTGTAGAAAGTACACAATCTATTCAGCATATATTTCAAGTTTGAAGACGCTTCGTTGTTTAATATTTTTTTGGCAGCCATCAATAGTGAACGTCTTCAGTGAATTTGTATACATTGGAAAAAATGGTCATCAATATGTAATACAATACTTTTATTTAAAAAAACAAACAATATAAAAGCTGAATCAGATTCTACTCTGGGTGACACTGGTCCTTCATTGCCAACTCCAGAAATGTTAAAAAATCCACAAAGTGTTCCTGGATAATCGCCGACTGAAAGTGCACGAGCTTCCAAAGAGAGCAATTCTCATTGACCATCTTGAAAAAGGAAAAACTATTAACGGCAAACTTATTGCAACGTTTGAGCGAAAAAAATAAGAAGAAAGTTTTCTTTCATCAAAACAATGCACCAGCTCACACATCCGTTATTGCAAATGCCAAAATTGATGAATTAGAGTTTGAATTGCCCCTCTGGATTATTTTCTGTTCCTAAACTTGAAAAAATGGCTTGGTGGTCAAAGATTTCCCAAAAAAGAAGAGGTGATATCGCCAGTTAATGGTTATTTTGAGGAGCTTGACGATACTCATCACAAAAAAGCGTATCGAACCTTATTGAACATCGCTGTGTTTTCTTTGTTGGGCGAGGTACCTTTGGGACAATCCTCGTATTTGTTTCAATCACCTTATTCAAGTGTACATAATTTTAATCCAATCTTAATCTCTTCCATTCATGCTCTATAACATATCTCTAATATCAACCATTTGATTTATTTTGAATTATTTATATTCAGTCACATGATGCAAACTTTTATGAAATAACTAACATCTACTCGACACCAGCCACCTGAAATTATTGCGTTAGTTTTTAATAAAAGTTTATATTTTGGGAATTGGAAATAACGTTAAACATTGCTTTAATCAAAAATTCATACAAAATATCTGTTTAATACACTGTATAGTTTCTATTTTGATTACATCAAATATGAGTTTATTTTGTTTTTATATACACTGCCGTTGAATTCATTTTAACGTTGATTGACGAATAGAAAATCAAACGAATTAAATGAAATGTTTATTAAGATAGTTGATCCAAAATTTTGATAAATTGACTTCAATATAAGTACACAATAACTGATAACTTACTAATACGAGGATAGTATTAAATAAAATTGAGTTTCAAAATGTACATTATTGTATATCAGTAGAAATAGTTTTTTTTATAACTAATAATTCTTATAATAATCAAAAACAAGGTTTTGGTTATTTGGAGCAGTATTTGGCCATGTTTACATGTCCCAAATCAGATTTTTTGCGTCGATATGTGACAATAGATAAAACACTTCACTCCGGAATCAGAAAAATCATAATCTGAACCGTTGAGCCACGTCTGAAGCGTCCAAAGACACAGCAGTCAGCTGGGAAAATTATGGCTTCAGTATTTTGGGATACTCATGGTATATTGTTCATAGACTAACTCCAAAAGGGAGAGACAATCAATAGCGAACACAACATAGAGTTATTGGATCGTTTGAATGCAAAAATTAATGAAAAACTGTCTCGTATGTCGAAGAAAAAACAACTGTTTCACCAACACAATGTACCGATTCACAAGTCGAAGGTTAAATTGAACGAATTACACTCTAAATTACTTTCTTATCCTCCATATCGTCCAGATCTGGTCTCCAGAAACTACTGGCTATTCGACGATCTCCAAAAAAAGTTATCCGGTAAAAAATTCAGCTCAAATTAAGAAGCAATTGCTGAAACTGAGGCCTATTTTAAAGCAAAAGACTAATTAAGACACATTAAGTGATGTGCTGAATGTTAAAATGGAAGATTTTTCTAGATTTGATTCCTTGAAACAACTAATCTTAGTAACCATGTAAGAAATATGATGTAAAGAAAAAGTAGTACTGGCCAAAAAGCTGATGGATGTCGATTTTATAAGAAAATGCAGATTATAACATGATATTCGTGTACTTTAAAGTATTTTTTGATTCGTTTTCCATCTAAAAAATAACGTTTACTGACTTCTTAACACAACAACACACTAAATTAATCGAATTCTCTAGATTTAATTCATTAAAAAACACTAATATTTGTATCCAAGAACTGAATATGATGTGAAAAAGTACTACAGATCAAAAATCGAATGGGTATCAGCTAAGTTTATTTTCTAGGAAAATGAAGATGAAAACATGTGTTACAAATATATTCTGACACAAGAATGAAAAGTAGTTTGATTCCAATTTATGCCAAAGTAAAGAAAAACGTTTACAAAAATAAATACAGCAAGCAAGTGAATCATTATTCAGATGTATTATCCGTATTATCCCAATTTATTTTATTTTCTACTCAATAAATCGTATAGAAAATCCCATTCTCGAGGGAAAAAAATTATTATTTGTATAATGAAAGTTGTCTTTTTTTTCACAAATCTCTTAACCCTCCTTTCAAATTAACAGCGTTTTTTTCCACATTACAAAAATACTTTTGTAGTAAATTAACAGATGTATTCTAGTACAGATTTGTCGTTCAACAACATTCAAATATACACTACCCGTCAAAGTAATGAAAAAATTAGTTTTCACTGTAACAACTTCGTTTTTTATGATATTTTAAAGTTGTGAAGCGCAAGTAGGACACTTATTTTTGACTTTCTTATCAAATAATTTTTCTTTTCAATTATTTCAAATACTTCTTGCACAGCTTCGAGAAATGCTGGGAGCTTTCTAATGCTGGAAGACGAATTTTCTGTTGATCTAGCGCTGGCCAGAACGCACAACATTTCTTCAAAATCCCTTCAACTTTTACCAGATTTCCTTCCTCCTTTCTCCAAAAACTCCCCTAACAATCACCGAGCCTCCTCTTTGTTTTACAGTGGGGACTACACATGGATTTAATAATACTACTAATAACTTCTCTTAAACCCAGAAACTTCAAACTTTAACTCTCCAATTTTTTTATTCGCTAGCCCACTGCAGCCTCTTAATTTTATGTTGACGTCTTAGAGGAGGTTTGTTCCTGCTACCCTTTCAAAAAATGCTCAATCTTCTTTTGATGTCGAGGTACTGAAAGGCAGATCTCTATTTTCATTGATCGGAGCTGTTATCTTTGGGTCCGTGAGTCGTCAATCAATTCAATAAATGTTTATCTTCACTGGTTTTTCAAAACCCCCCTGAAAAAAAGATGTCTTGGTCCTAAAAGTATAAATCACAGCTCGTTCTTTCGTATCACGGGGTTAACTACGACTAAACTACAATCATAAACAACGAAGAAATGATGATGTGTTCGTATGAAGTAAACGGCCACTACTATTTTTGATTTCGCTATTTTTGATGTACAAATATATGTTTGAATCGAAGAAATCTATTTATAATACACTTATAAGAACTGTAAAACGTTAGGTAATTAAATTTAATGATTAGTATTTTAAACTTAGAAATCTAATTCATTCAAAATGCATTTACTTCCAATAGAAATTAGAATTTGGCACATTTACGAACATTTTGACAGTATATTTATTTTCGTATTTGCATTATATAAGCCGAATAACATAAAGGGTGTTCCGGGACATGAAAATAATGCTGTGACATAAATTTTTCATACGACTCATACTTGTTGTTCATCTAGAAATTCTACTTGCATGTTATGCACCAAGAATTTTCAATAAATAATTACAATTTATGATAATTTTTATCAGAATGTCTCTTTATGACGAACGGTTTTCTTGGTATGTACAACGAACTAAAAATCTACATATCTCCTAAACCATAAATTGAATCGAGTTAAGTAAGGAATACCTTTTTGTATAAGTTCAGATATCGCAACTTTGAAGACACATAACTAAAAAATAACACAATAACAGCACTATTCTCAAGTTATCTACTAATCTAGTGCCAAGAGACCCTGTATACGGGGCTAATTATTGAAGTGAATAACAGGAATGAAATTGGGAGAGATCCTGATGAAGAAATGGATAATATAATATAGAATATAGAAATAGGAATATAACAAAATGCTTTCTAAAATCAATTAGAATAGAATAATTTGAAACCACGGAAATTCGAACATAAAATTTATCATATAAAAACACCTAATGTTCGTTTTGTAAGCCATTCCATACAAAAAAAACCACACATTGACGTATTTCAGACATAATCAGAAAATAACTTTCCCTGTCGATCAATATATCAGCAATGCAGCTATTTTTTTATTCAATTGAGGAAAGATAAGGTAATATATTAATTCAATTTAATTTGATGATGATTAGAGACTGATAATGATGAGTTTCGTGTCCCACACATATACAAATTGGCACAGGATAAGCTTATATTATTATTATCATGAAAATTTGTGCACGAACTATCACAAATTTGAGCAGAATATTTCACGTTATCATGAATATATCGAAAGGTATTCCAAATAGACGGAAGTTTCGATAAATAACTGTGAAAAATTAGTACAAACTGATAACTGCACACAGTTTTGTACAACACAAAAAAAGGTATTCCAAATAGACGGAAGTTTCGATAAATAACTGTGAAAAATTAGTACAAACTGATAACTGCACACAGTTTTGTACAACACAAAAAAAGGTATTCCAAATAGACGGAAGTTTCGATAAATAACTGTGAAAAATTAGTACAAACTGATAACTGCACACAGTTTTGTACAACACAAAAAAAGGTATTCCAAATTGACGGAAGTTTCGAT
This sequence comes from Diorhabda carinulata, assembly GCF_026250575.1. NCBI lineage: Eukaryota > Metazoa > Arthropoda > Insecta > Coleoptera > Chrysomelidae > Diorhabda > Diorhabda carinulata. Next base: position 4,421,189 of record NC_079469.1, read on the forward strand.
AAATAACTGTGAAAAATTAGTACAAACTGATAACTGCACACAGTTTTGTACAACACAAAAAAAGGTATTCCAAATAGACGGAAGTTTCGATAAATAACTGTGAAAAATTAGTACAAACTGATAACTGCACACAGTTTTGTACAACACAAAAAAAAGGTATTCCAAATAGACGGAAGTTTCGATAAATAACTGTGAAAAATTAGTACAAACTGATAACTGCACACAGTTTTGTACAACACAAAAAAAGGTATTCCAAATAGACGGAAGTTTCGATAAATAACTGAAAAATTAGTACAAACTGATAACTGCACACAGTTTTGTACAACACAAAAAAAGGTATTCCAAATAGACGGAAGTTTCGATAAATAACTGAAAAATTAGTACAAACTGATAACTGCACACAGTTTTGTACAACACAAAAAAAAGGTATTCCAAATAGACGGAAGTTTCGATAAATAACTGTGAAAAATTAGTACAAACTGATAACTGCACACAGTTTTGTACAACACAAAAAAAGGTATTCCAAATAGACGGAAGTTTCGATAAATAACTGTGAAAAATTAGTACAAACTGATAACTGCATACAGTTTTGTACAACACAAAAAAAGGTATTCCAAATAGACGGAAGTTTCGATAAATAACTGTGAAAAATTAGTACAAACTGATAACTGCACACAGTTTTGTACAACACAAAAAAAGGTATTCCAAATAGACGGAAGTTTCGATAAATAACTGTGAAAAATTAGTACAAACTGATAACTGCACACAGTTTTGTACAACACAAAAAAAGGTATTCCAAATAGACGGAAGTTTCGATAAATAACTGAAAAATTAGTACAAACTGATAACTGCACACAGTTTTGTACAACACAAAAAAAGGTATTCCAAATAGACGGAAGTTTCGATAAATAACTGAAAAATTAGTACAAACTGATAACTGCACACAGTTTTGTACAACACAAAAAAAGGTATTCCAAATAGACGGAAGTTTCGATAAATAACTGTGAAAAATTAGTACAAACTGATAACTGCACACAGTTTTGTACAACACAAAAAAAGGTATTCCAAATAGACGGAAGTTTCGATAAATAACTGTGAATAATTAGTACAAACTGATAACTGCACACAGTTTTGTACAACACAAAAAAAAGGTATTCCAAATAGACGGAAGTTTCGATAAATAACTGTGAAAAATTAGTACAAACTGATAACTGCACACAGTTTTGTACAACACAAAAAAAAGGTATTCCAAATAGACGGAAGTTTCGATAAATAACTGTGAATAATTAGTACAAACTGATAACTGCACACAGTTTTGTACAACACAAAAAAAAGGTATTCCAAATAGACGGAAGTTTCGATAAATAACTGTGAATAATTAGTACAAACTGATAACTGCACACAGTTTTGTACAACACAAAAAAAAGGTATTCCAAATAGACGGAAGTTTCGATAAATAACTGTGAAAAATTAGTACAAACTGATAACTGCACACAGTTTTGTACAACACAAAAAAAATAATACATGAATACATTTAACCTGTAGCTCGATAATTTTTTTTTAATAAAAATTCAACTTCCATATCCATAACACCCCAGGGTATTATATGGAAACTATAACAGCTTATATATCTTCACTTACGAGGAGTGGATAGTGTGATGAGATTCGTAACCTAAAGTTCGATACGACAACATGGTAATCACGTGACAGAAGGACATGCGATACATTTTTAGTATGAATTTGAACTTGATTGAGCCGGTAAATTGTGCGAGGTCAATGGAAAACCATATTTGGAAGTGTGTTTCACATCAGGAGCTATTCTCAGGTATTTTCAAAAGAACTGGAGTTGATGTAAGATAAATTCCGCCTCAAAAAGCATTTAAATACCAGAACTGATGAGATTCTCGACATAATACGAGATCTTATGTATTTAGATCTCCGGTTGATGATCATAACGAACTGAATTTGAGACACATTGGATTTTTATCGATTAATTGTGAATAAAAAATTCACGCAATCTAATAAACATGTTAAATACCATGAATTGAACCTTTTTTCTACAAACTTTTAAACTTATATAAAGAATTTCATTTGAGGACCGTTTAGCTGAAGGATATTCTGCTAACTAAAATATGAGTTTAGCAAGAACTGTCTCCAAAACTACGTGGCTTAATAGTGAATTAACTTTTAAATAAAAAATATTCTATAAAACTTTATATCGATCTAACTGCGTGGTGTTACAATCCTAGTTGAGCATCTTAATCATTTTGGTTATCTCGTAACTTCCATTGAATTTAGACGTCGATGTTTTTTACCATACAAGACTTTTTGTATGTCAACCGCCTACAGGATTTTCGACTTTTTTACTATAGTTTCTTCTTCGAATTATAGTGTCTTCTGTCGACTGAAAAACGAGATCTCATTTATTTAGAACGCCAGTTGATGGTCATATTGAACTGAATTTGAGTCAAATTTTATTTTTGTCAATTGATTGCGAATAAAAAAGCTGCACAATCTGCTGAACGATTTTAGTGATTACAAAAACATGTTTGTGGCTACTAAAACTTTAACTACCATTAATTGAGCCTTCCCAAATTTTCTGTTTCTCCAAACTTTAGAACTTATCAATAAGAATATCGTTTGAGGACTTTAAGAAACCTTCGAAGGATTATAATCGTCTAGCTGAAGGATATCCTACTATCCAAAATATGAATGGTGGGAAAATTCACTTTCAAGGACAACATTCTATCCATCTGTATATCGGTCTAAATCCGTGGTGTTACAACCCTAGTTAAGCATCTCAATCATTTTGGTTATCTCGTAACTTCCATCGATGGTTTTTTCCATACAAGACTTTTTGTATGTAAACCGCCTACAGGATTTTCTACTTTTTTACTACAGTTTCTTCTTCAAATTGTAGTGTCTTCTATCCTTTAAAAAACTTATTCTCTTCCTTATAAGGATCAGAATCGTTTTTTTAATTGTATTTTCTAGCTCATTAGCAGGAATTTGTCATGTAAAAGTTTGCCTAAGTTGAGGTATTTAATTGATTTTTGTAATTTATTGATTTCAGCTGTATTAGCACGAAAAATGCCAAACTTTTTGGGCATCATACAACTGAATCAAATTTACTGGGTCAATTCAATTAGAATTTGAAATAAGTTCAACCGCATTTGGACAAGAACCATGTTAATAAGGAATTAGGCTACGAATTCAGTAACTATTTCTTATTTTTAAAATCTCTATACAGTATGGAGAGAGATTTGATTGGATTGTGTAACTTACAAGTATTTTTATACTGTCCTACCCTCGTAGTAATAATTGATCTTTATTTATGTCAGTTGTAGAGATAACTTTTTTATATCTATATTTTTGCCACTTATTGTATCAAGACAGAATAAACAGTTATAACTCTCTCTGATAGACATTTCGGTTAGTCCGGCTGGTAAACATTAATTTTGTTTCTATTGATTCTTAACCTTATATTCCCAACTTCTAAATCACCTGGCAAAACTTTCACTTATATATATTCTGTCGTTTTCTATAAGGTTAACAGATGCCGATAATATATATGGTCCTTCCCGGTGGAATACCGAGGTTGGTCTTTCATATATATCATCCCGAAAGTGTCAACAGAACTTTAGAGAAAAAAATTGACGCATTTTCCTCTTCACGCTGTTTTTTATATTTCTTTTCAGACAGCTGGTATCTGTCGTCGTATTTTGATTGATTCGTCAACCGTTATCTGACGAAATTACCATTGAAATTCTGGATATTTATCACTAACAGAATCCATATTTACCATACTATTCAGAAGTAAAATAATTACTTTATCTAATGTGCCACTCTTCAGAGATCAAATGGACAACATTTTAAAAATCTATTTAAGCAATTCATCATTAATTAAATATGTTTCATGTACTTAAAACTTCCAGATTAGTTAATTTTCATGGAATTACGATTGATTATCATATTTTCTTCGTGAAATCTATTCACTCACAATTTCATACGGCTTGAAACTGAATTATATGTTAATGAGTTGTTAAATATCTATGTTCTAAGTCAGACATTGCTAATACATCTAACTGCAGCAACTACAAACAGTCTTCGAAGTTTCCACATCACAACCGTGGATATACTTCAAGAATTTATGTTCTTTTTTCATAGTTTTTATTGAGTTGAAACCAAAATTATTATTTAAGCGTTCTTCAAGATCCAGACATTGCGAATACTTAATCTCACTTAAGCAACTATCCACGTTAGCAGACGAGTTTAAACTTGCAGTTTTATATAGAGTTACTGTGAACATTTTGTGTTCTTGTTTGACTTCCATTTATATCTTGAAACTAAAATTATTTTTAATTCCTTTTTCAGGGTCCATATTCCACTGTAGACATTGCTAATACATCTCACTTAAGCAATTAAGTTCGTTAACAATCGGATTCAAACTTACAAATAGTTTTCCATGTTTCCATATCATCACCGTGGACATATTTTAAGATTTTAAGTTATTTTTCCTATAGTTTTTCATGAGCTGATAACAAAGTTATTAATCAAACATCCACCAAGATCCAGAATTGCGAATACATCTCACTTAAACAATTAAGTTCGTTAGCAGTCGAATTCAAACTTACAAACAGTCTTCCAGGTTCCCATATTATCACCGTAGACATATTTTAAGATTTTAAGTTATTTTTCCTATAGTTTTTCATGAGCTGATAACAAAGTTATTAATCAAGTATCCATCAAGATCCAGAATTGCGAATACATCTCACTTAAGCAATTAAGTTCGTTAGCAGTCGAATTCAAACTTATAAACAGTCTTCTAGGTTCCTATATTATCACCGTGGACATATTTTAAGATTTTAAGTTATTTTTCCTATAGTTTTTCATGAGCTGATAACAAAGTTATTAATCAAGTATCCATCAAGATCCAGAATTGCGAATACATCTCACTTAAACAATTAAGTTCGTTAACAATCGGATTCAAACTTACAAACAGTCTTCCAGGTTCCCATATTATCACCGTAGACATATTTTAAGATTTTAAGTTATTTTTCCTATAGTTTTTCATGAGCTGATAACAAAGTTATTAATCAAGTATCCATCAAGATCCAGAATTGCGAATACATCTCACTTAAACAATTAAGTTCGTTAGCAGTCGAATTCAAAGTTACAAACAGTCTCCCAGGTTTCCATATCATCACCGTGGACATATTTTAAGATTTTAAGTTATTTTTCCTATAGTTTTTCATGAGCTGATAACAAAGTTATTAATCAAGTATCCATCAAGATCCAGAATTGCGAATACATCTCACTTAAACAATTAAGTTCGTTAGCAGTCGAATTCAAAGTTACAAACAGTCTCCCAGGTTTCCATATCATCACCGTGGACATATTTTAAGATTTTAAGTTATTTTTCCTATAGTTTTTCATGAGCTGATAACAAAGTTATTAATCAAGTATCCATCAAGATCCAGAATTGCGAATACATCTCACTTAAGCAATTAAGTTCGTTAGCAGTCGAATTCAAACTTATAAACAGTCTTCTAGGTTCCTATATTATCACCGTGGACATATTTTAAGATTTTAAGTTATTTTTCCTATAGTTTTTCATGAGCTGATAACAAAGTTATTAATCAAGTATCCATCAAGATCCAGAATTGCGAATACATCTCACTTAAACAATTAAGTTCGTTAGCAGTCGAATTCAAAGTTACAAACAGTCTCCCAGGTTTCCATATCATCACCGTGGACATATTTTAAGATTTTAAGTTATTTTTCCTATAGTTTTTCATGAGCTGATAACAAAGTTATTAATCAAGTATCCATCAAGATCCAGAATTGCGAATACATCTCACTTAAACGATTAAGTTCGTTAGCAGTCGAATTCAAACTTACAAACAGTCTTCCAGGTTCCCATATTATCACCGTGGACATATTTTAAGATTTTAAGTTATTTTTCCTATAGTTTTTCATGAGCTGATAACAAAGTTATTAATCAAGTATCCATCAAGATCCAGAATTGCGAATACATCTCACTTAAACAATTAAGTTCGTTAACAATCGGATTCAAACTTACAAACAGTCTTCCAGGTTCCCATATTATCACCGTAGACATATTTTAAGATTTTAAGTTATTTTTCCTATAGTTTTTCATGAGCTGATAACAAAGTTATTAATCAAGTATCCATCAAGATCCAGAATTGCGAATACATCTCACTTAAACAATTAAGTTCGTTAACAATCGGATTCAAACTTACAAACAGTCTTCCAGGTTCCCATATTATCACCGTAGACATATTTTAAGATTTTAAGTTATTTTTCCTATAGTTTTTCATGAGCTGATAACAAAGTTATTAATCAAGTATCCATCAAGATCCAGAATTGCGAATACATCTCACTTAAACAATTAAGTTCGTTAGCAGTCGAATTCAAAGTTACAAACAGTCTCCCAGGTTTCCATATCATCACCGTGGACATATTTTAAGATTTTAAGTTATTTTTCCTATAGTTTTTCATGAGCTGATAACAAAGTTATTAATCAAGTATCCATCAAGATCCAGAATTGCGAATACATCTCACTTAAACGATTAAGTTCGTTAGCAGTCGAATTCAAACTTACAAACAGTCTTCCAGGTTCCCATATTATCACCGTGGACATATTTTAAGATTTTAAGTTATTTTTCCTATAGTTTTTCATGAGCTGATAACAAAGTTATTAATCAAGTATCCATCAAGATCCAGAATTGCGAATACATCTCACTTAAGCAATTAAGTTCGTTAGCAGTCGAATTCAAACTTATAAACAGTCTTCTAGGTTCCTATATTATCACCGTGGACATATTTTAAGATTTTAAGTTATTTTTCCTATAGTTTTTCATGAGCTGATAACAAAGTTATTAATCAAGTATCCATCAAGATCCAGAATTGCGAATACATCTCACTTAAACAATTAAGTTCGTTAACAATCGGATTCAAACTTACAAACAGTCTTCCAGGTTCCCATATTATCACCGTAGACATATTTTAAGATTTTAAGTTATTTTTCCTATAGTTTTTCATGAGCTGATAACAAAGTTATTAATCAAGTATCCATCAAGATCCAGAATTGCGAATACATCTCACTTAAACAATTAAGTTCGTTAGCAGTCGAATTCAAAGTTACAAACAGTCTCCCAGGTTTCCATATCATCACCGTGGACATATTTTAAGATTTTAAGTTATTTTTCCTATAGTTTTTCATGAGCTGATAACAAAGTTATTAATCAAGTATCCATCAAGATCCAGAATTGCGAATACATCTCACTTAAACAATTAAGTTCGTTAGCAGTCGAATTCAAACTTATAAACAGTCTTCTAGGTTCCTATATTATCACCGTGGACATATTTTAAGATTTTAAGTTATTTTTCCTATAGTTTTTCATGAGCTGATAACAAAGTTATTAATCAAGTATCCATCAAGATCCAGAATTGCGAATACATCTCACTTAAACAATTAAGTTCGTTAGCAGTCGAATTCAAAGTTACAAACAGTCTCCCAGGTTTCCATATCATCACCGTGGACATATTTTAAGATTTTAAGTTATTTTTCCTATAGTTTTTCATGAGCTGATAACAAAGTTATTAATCAAGTATCCATCAAGATCCAGAATTGCGAATACATCTCACTTAAACGATTAAGTTCGTTAGCAGTCGAATTCAAACTTACAAACAGTCTTCCAGGTTCCCATATTATCACCGTGGACATATTTTAAGATTTTAAGTTATTTTTCCTATAGTTTTTCATGAGCTGATAACAAAGTTATTAATCAAGTATCCATCAAGATCCAGAATTGCGAATACATCTCACTTAAACAATTAAGTTCGTTAACAATCGGATTCAAACTTACAAACAGTCTTCCAGGTTCCCATATTATCACCGTAGACATATTTTAAGATTTTAAGTTATTTTTCCTATAGTTTTTCATGAACTGATAACAAAGTTATTAATCAAGTATCCATCAAGATCCAGAATTGCGAATACATCTCACTTAAACGATTAAGTTCGTTAGCAGTCGAATTCAAACTTACAAACAGTCTTCCAGGTTCCCATATTATCACCGTGGACATATTTTAAGATTTTAAGTTATTTTTCCTATAGTTTTTCATGAGCTGATAACAAAGTTATTAATCAAGTATCCATCAAGATCCAGAATTGCGAATACATCTCACTTAAACAATTAAGTTCGTTAACAATCGGATTCAAACTTACAAACAGTCTTCCAGGTTCCCATATTATCACCGTGGACATATTTTAAGATTTTAAGTTATTTTTCCTATAGTTTTTCATGAGCTGATAACAAAGTTATTAATCAAGTATCCATCAAGATCCAGAATTGCGAATACATCTCACTTAAACAATTAAGTTCGTTAACAATCGGATTCAAACTTACAAACAGTCTCCCAGGTTTCCATATCATCACCGTGGACATATTTTAAGATTTTAAGTTATTTTTCCTATAGTTTTTCATGAGCTGATAACAAAGTTATTAATCAAGTATCCATCAAGATCCAGAATTGCGAATACATCTCACTTAAGCAATTAAGTTCGTTAGCAGTCGAATTCAAACTTATAAACAGTCTTCTAGGTTCCTATATTATCACCGTGGACATATTTTAAGATTTTAAGTTATTTTTCCTATAGTTTTTCATGAGCTGATAACAAAGTTATTAATCAAGTATCCATCAAGATCCAGAATTGCGAATACATCTCACTTAAACAATTAAGTTCGTTAGCAGTCGAATTCAAAGTTACAAACAGTCTCCCAGGTTTCCATATCATCACCGTGGACATATTTTAAGATTTTAAGTTATTTTTCCTATAGTTTTTCATGAGCTGATAACAAAGTTATTAATCAAGTATCCATCAAGATCCAGAATTGCGAATACATCTCACTTAAACGATTAAGTTCGTTAGCAGTCGAATTCAAACTTACAAACAGTCTTCCAGGTTCCCATATTATCACCGTGGACATATTTTAAGATTTTAAGTTATTTTTCCTATAGTTTTTCATGAGCTGATAACAAAGTTATTAATCAAGCATCCATCAAGATCCAGAATTGCGAATACATCTCACTTAAACAATTAAGTTCGTTAGCAGTCGAATTCAAACTTATAAACAGTCTTCCAGGTTCCCATATTATCACCGTGGACATATTTTAAGATTTTAAGTTATTTTTCCTATAGTTTTTCATGAGCTGATAACAAAATTATTAATCAAGCATCCATCAAGATCCAGAATTGCGAATACATCTCACTTAAACAATTAAGTTCGTTAGCAATCGAATTCAAACTTACAAACAGTCTTCCATGTTTCCATATCATCACCGTGGACATATTTTAAGATTTTAAGTTATTTTTCCTATAGTTTTTCATGAGCTGATAAAAAGTTATTAATCAAGCATCCATCAAGATCCAGAATTGCGAATACATCTCACTTAAACAATTAAGTTCGTTAGCAGTCGAATTCAAACTTATAAACAGTCTTCCAGGTTCCCATATTATCACCGTGGACATATTTCAAGATTTTAAGTTATTTTTCCTATAGTTTTTCATGAGCTGATAACAAAGTTATTAATCAAGCATCCATCAAGATCAAGAATTGCGAATACATCTCACTTAAGCAATTAAGTTTGTTAGCAAACGGATTCAAACTTAGAAACTGTCTTGAGGATTTTCTGATGCTTTTTGACACTTTCTTATAGTTTGGAACCAATATGAATGTTGATGCGTTCTATTACAACAAATATACCTAATAAATCCCACTAAGTCAATTACATTCGCAAACTAGTTCAAACTTTTCTCAAAATATGAATTAATGACATAGAGTGTTTGAAATACATGGATCTTAAGTAAATAATCGTATGAAAATTCATCATATTTACTGCGTATTTTGTACAAATATTAAATTCAAAACTCCTTTTTGAGTTTATTCTAATTTGAAAGTGACACTTTTTGAATAACATATTGTCATATTTTATAGATATAATTCAAACATAATATAGACCATACAGAGTCAAAATATTTTGATAAAGTACAATTATAAATAATTATAATCAGTTAATCAGGTAATTTTTCCGATTGACGTTGTTAACACATACATCCAAAACTGTTCTTTAAATAAAAGAATAAAAGAAAAGTCTTTAATTACTTATCAAACCATAACTGAAAATTAGTCTTCTAGTTTCATAATATAAAACTAGAAATATTAAGGTACTAAATTTCGTTATTGGATCTAATCATCAAAATGACGATTTTTGTTGGATAAAACCAAAAATTCCTGAAGTTATTCGATTGCGTGATACTATATCTAAAATATTACAGCAAACGCTATTATTCAATTGTTCCATTCATACGTAAACGACGGTTTCCCTCTACGAAACACGAACAAGTTGTCGTCGGAAAGTCAATAGTGAGAAGTAGAGTTGATTAAGGGAAGGATTATTATTCGAAAGATGGATTCTTCAAGCATTGTTAACACTGTTTGATATGAAATCATAAAGACACAAAGAATTTGAGCTATGAAAATAGAACTTCCGATTTCTATTGTGTTGTACATTTTTTGGAAACAATATGAAAACTAATTGATTTATTTCTTGTAAAAACCTAACAAAGAAGAAAACTTGTTCCATTAACGAAATAAACGTTCTATTTCGATTGACAATGAATAATATACTAGCTTCACACACTATTCTCAATTAATATAGCCCTTTTCGATTACTTTCTGTTCTCAAAATTAAAAAAATAGCTTACCGGAAACCTTTTTAGATAAATGAATAGGTATTGACCAAAAACTAATTTTTTTGTTTAGAAATTATTTTTTTCTCTTTAGTTGATGTACATGGTCGCAAATCGGATCTAATTTCCCCATTTTCACACTATAATAACTAATAATTCTTCAACATACTCTTCATCGTAATTTTTCTTCACTGTCATCAAGTTTTTCCCAGATTTAATGAAATGCATAGCAGAGTAAGCCACGAACTAAGAAGATTTATAAACATTCAATAAAAATAGAAAGATTTTTCCTTTATTACAACTTTAAATTTGCTAAATTTTCATAATCAAATATACTTGATATTTCTTCAAACATAATTTTTATTATCAAATGATACAAGCTTTCGTTGATAGTTTTATAACATTATATTTGAAGAATTTAATGTTTTCTCCACCTTGAATTCGATAGATAATAAACAGTTTCAGCTAGCGAAAACTTTTGCTATATTACTTTTTCTACTTCTATTAAAATCTAATATTGTTCTCCCTTGTACAACAACAAACTGTTTATCTAATATTAATCATATCGATTGTGAATTGTAGAAAAACCAACCTACAAACCTCCCTTCTATACTTATCGATTTGTGTACAAACAAAATGTCTTTCAGTTCATTTCTCGCTCGCAGCTACAATGAACTCCAAGGATTTCGAACAATTCTCATATAAACCTCGGTAGAAATTGCAATTCGTTAATTAGATGATTATTCTCGCATATTTCAATGAAATGTGGAAATATGAACCTATCAGAAGACGTAGAATAAAGGGAATGAAACTAAATATCTGTAAATATAATTAGAAATGAATAAAACAACAAAAGGGAGGAAATAGGTAAATGAATGATAAAAAAGGGCAAAAGGAAAAATGAGAAGATGATGAAGATACGCAATATTATAAGCTGCATACGAAAGAAAAAAAGTGAAGCTAAGAAACAGTTAAAATTAAATAAAGTTTCTGATATATGAACATTTAGATTATTCCCAGAGGTAAAGATACTCGTAAAAATAAGAGGGTGGTGGAATTGGTAAGAAATCTTATCGTAAGAAAATAACAAACAGACGTTTATGGAGCGATGTCATCCGCAACATTGTGAGGGAAAAATTTAAATTCTCAAGGATTGCGTTACATGAAAACGATGATAAAACAAGAACTGGAATTTTATACTACAAAATTTGTATTTAATAATTGTGTGATGTCATTTCAAACATAGTATTATTTCTATATTGAAAAGTGTGACATGTATTACATCACATACTAAGTCGTATGATTGACATACAGATGGCGCTGCCATTGTCAAATCCATGTGACGTTTATGAAGTATAAAAGCCAAAAGACTATGTGTGAAATTTCATGACATTTCGTTAGTCACAAAAAAAGTTACAGCCATTTAATTGAAGGTACTTCCGTTATTTTCAAAACAATGGATTCAAAACAATTTCTTGTGTTAATTTATCATTGCTTCTAGATGAAAAAAAAACTATCAAGCTCAGCAATAGCTTAAAAAGTGTCTAGACTCTGCTCCATGGGAAAAATTATTTGTTATTGGTTTGCTGAATTTAAACGTGGTCGTACAGACGCCTATGATGGTGAACGTTCTGGTAGTCCAATTGAGGTGGTTATTAGCAGTGTTTGGCGATGTTGACACGTAATAAATCAGATTTTTTGCGTCGATATGTGACAATGGATGAAACATGGATCCATCGCTCCACTTCGGAATCAAAACGATCATCGTCTATGTGGTCTGCAGTCTGTGAACCACGTCCTAATTATCCAAAGGTACAACAATCAGCTGGGAAGGTTATGGTGTCAGTATTTTAGGATGCGCATTGAATATTGTTTATCGACTATCTTCAAAAGTGATAAACATTCAATAGCGAATATTACATAGAGTTTTTGCATCGATTGAATACAAAAATGAAAGAAAAACGGTCTCATATGTCGTGTGTCGATGCCAACGATGATTGAATTGAACGAAGTACACTTCGAATTGCTTCCTGAACCACCATATAGACTAGATCTGGCCCACATTGACTACTGGCTATTCGCTGATCTCAAAAAAACGCTCGCTGGTGAGGAATTCAGCCCAAATTGCTGAAACTGAAGCCTATTTAGAGGCAAAAGACAAATTCTTCCACAAGCACAGCATCAAGAAGCTAGTGAAGCATTGGAATGATTGTATTGCTCTTGAAGAAGGTTATAAATCGATTTTTAGGAAAAGAAAATGTGTTTTCTTAGTTAGTCACTTATTGAGTGATCATTACTATTGAAATTAAGTGTACCAATGATCTACAGATATTATAATAATTGTAATAAGTGAAAAATAATTCCTCACTGACTCAAGTCAAGTGAATTGTTCCATGTCTAATTTACACGACACGTTTAAATTAGGTAATGCGAAATATCTACTCAGGCCATAAAAACAATGTTTTTTATATTGTGTGTGTGTGTTTGTAAGAAAGAAAAAGGCTTGAAAGCAAGTCCATCACCCACAGAATATTTCAATTAATGATACAATTTACTAATAGATCTAAAGTATGTCAGTTATCTATGCTTAAAAGGTGTGTGAGGTTTAACAGGTGACTATAAAAAATTGTCTGTTTTATGAAATTGATTGCTGCATCAGAAGAAAATGTTCATTATCCAAATAATAGATAATAGATGAGTAAAATTAGACAAATGTGTGTAGAAGTCTACAGAATCAAATACATTTCGATGCAAATCAAATCAAGTGCAAATCAACGTAAAGTATCGCGGTTATGATGGAAAGATCTTATGTTAACTTTTGAAAATTAATCATACTTGTTTGGGACACATAAGGTAATCAATCTTCCATCTAGGTGGTAGAGCTCTCGGTGGTAAGCGAAAATAACTATTTCATCAAAATTGTGACAGTGAATAAACATATGAGAGTTGTTGGAATGAACCGTCTTTTTGTAGTGAATAAAGATGTCATTATTCAACAGACGAATACATAATGTTAACCACAACTAACTAATGACACATTTCGTATTCTTAGAAAATTAAAATTGACATTTATAAGAATGTTGGTACTTCGCTTTTATTTGTTTACTTATTAGAAGTTGATATCATATTCATTTTGTTATTAACAAATGATTATTATGATTGTAGTTTAGTCCTGTGAACGGGAACGTAGTGTGTTCAATACTTTTAAGAATAAACGCCGCTTAATACGCCAATACAACGTGCAATGCAATGCAAAAAGCGATATTCCTTGATCAAAAGCATGCGCGGATGAAGTTTAGCTGATAGTTCCATGCAACATCTCGCACTTGAAATTTTATCGATTTAGTGCCACTTTTATTGCGTGTAAGTTGCAATTTTAGAGAGAAATGAGTTTCTTCATCCATTCTCAACTAATTTTTTGTTTTCCTGTATAATTATCTAGCTAATCTGACTCCAAAAGCAACGCAGCAACAGATATAATTATTGCCGTTGATGCACTTACGTTTACTTAACTTAGCTTTGTTATTTTCATGGTTGAAATCTCCACAAAATATTGAATATATTTTGAGATTAGGAAATTGTTTACTTTTACTTTTGGAATTTTGATTAGTGACAAAGTTCCTTTACGAATTGTTTTCGTTCTAGCAAATTCATCCTTGTAAATTCTAAAATGGATAAAACTCTTCATTACCTAGACAAAAGTTGCATTGCCTTCGAATTAAAAACACCCAGACGTCTCGTGGACTACAATATGAAACAAAATGCGTTCACCAGGAGTTTTGGAGAAAAAATATGTTCGGAAAACCACAAGCACTGAAGATAAACGTATTGTATTGATGTCATGGTCCCAGAGACATCAAAATAAAATTACATGGGCTGAATAACATAAAAATGGAACGTGTGAAAAGTAAGAAAGAGTGGTATGGAATGATGAGTCAAAGTTTGAGGTTAGGTTGAAGAAAAGAATGTTTGTGCGCAGATCAAAAAAAGAACGGATGCTACTTCCATGCTTAATCTCGACTGTAAAACACGGCAGAGGTTCGGTGATGGTTTGAGGATGTTTTAAGCGCCTGAAGACCTGATAAAATTGAAGGGATTTTGAAGAACGATACCTAAATAGATATTTACGGAAAATGCAAAGAGCATTTGAAAGAATTGGAAATAAAGAATGTAGTGAAAGTAAAGATTCACACGATCTGTACCCGATTAAGTTGGACAGAAATTTTAATCGCACTTTGATCGGTACTGTATGTAATTTAAATCTACTACAAGTAACATCTCGAAAAATTGTGACAAAGCTGTAATATTGATGATTTAGCGACTAGACGTACGTATTTAATAGTTATTAATTAATTGTTAATATTAATCAACAAAATTGCGTGTCTAGAATTACTAAGTCTTCTAAGAATACATATTTGTTGGGTTACGATTCGGTTCTATTCTTTATTCTATTTTTCAGTAGTTTTCACCTTCATATAGAACCAATCAATATCATTGTCATATGCAGAACTATTTGTCGCACTAAGTCTAGTACGATAAAAAAATTTTCTCTTTATTTGTATTCGGCAGAATCAACATTCAACAATTATCTAAAATAGTTATTTTAGTATCTTCCTGTTTACTATATGATTTACAATTTATCTAAATATACTATTTAACTTAAATTGTTCAATTTTTAACTGTTTTATATATGTTTTTACACCCATTAGTTGACCCTTGAGCTACGGGGTGATGTAAATAAATATTTGAAGAAAACATTCAAAACATTCTTGTGTATATTAGCCTAAAAATAAATAACTTTTCAATAGCATACCTGGTATAAATAACAAACAGAATGAAGTAAATTAATATCCAGATAGAAATATTTTGTTGAAATTTATCTTTATTAACTTTGAAATAAATTTGATCAACTATGACTACATTTTATTATTCAATTTATTAGTTATATAATTAATGAAGTATTATTACTGCATAATTATTATAAAAACTAATTATTACCTTACTCAACTTCCCAGGAAATTTGAATAATACATAACTAACACAAAAAAAAACTGATCGTATTCCAACTGATTTTTTCCGATCGTAATTTACTAATTGGTTAGTTAATCCTTTTCAAAGTGCTTTTTCATCATGACAATTTTAGTTTTTATTATATTTGGCAAATATTCGGCAGAAATATATGACCTATTATTCACGAGCGCCGCGGCGGAACTGGTCGGTCTTACAGGTACGTAGCGTGATAGCGTCGACGCCGTGTAATATGCATCGCGACGATTCAATTGAAAAAGTAAAATTATTATGGATGTAACGCTGCGGACCTTTTACAATTATTACGATATTTTTAGGTTATAGTTTTAATAAGAACTGATAAGCTTCGATATATCTGACATTAGGACAAGTAAGTTTAGACCAGTTGTAAAACCAAAAAACTTAAACTACGGCTTATTTTTTTAATGTTATTAGTACTAGTTTTGTTAAAATGTTCTAACTTTGCAATATTGGGAAAACTGGGAATTTTTTTTGTATGTAAGTCTTGCAAAACTATTTATATAAACGGCTAAACTGATTTAAAGGAATTTTTTGTGTCTATTCCGGAGGATTTGAGAATGATTTAGATGTAAAATTTGCTCCAATGCATTATTATTTATTTATAAATTGTTGTTGTAGTTGATCTTCGAATTTTTTACATTGGATCAACAATTATCCTAACCTATAAATATATTTTTGTATCTAATTGATTTTTTAGCACAATATTAAACATTTTTTTAATTTAAAAATATAAATTTACACATTATTTATTTAAAATTCAATAAAACAAATCTCTTCATTTCTGTTACTTAGTAGTCAACTATCCTGTAGAGTTTTTGAATTCGCTGGATTTACTAAAAAGCCATCACATAATTTGATATTGAAGATTGGCTCACCTATAATTTTGCTTCGAAATTTGAACGCTCCGAAATTGTGTAATGGTACGCGATTTGTCATAAAAAAACCATGGGTAACATTCTTGAATCCACTACTTCAAGGTGAAGTTGTACTTTTACCACGGATCCCAAGGATTCCTTCAGATTCACCTATACCAATCAATAGTTCACCAATTTCCAATTCGCTTGTCATTTTCTATGTCTTAAGTCACAAGGTCAAACAATGAAAATTTGTGTTTTTCTCATAATCAATTATATGTTGCGTGTTCCAGAGCTGGAACACCATCAAATTTATTTGTTTATGCCCTTCAAGGATAAACAAAGAATATCGTACATCCAATGGATGTATAAATAATTTTTTTATACAATTTGATGAATACAAACAGTTGGAGTTTCAACTTTTAACCAAAATTAATTTTTTTATCGCACAGCCTCTACATTTAACTTCCCTCATAGTATACACAAACTCACACGCTTGTGATAACCATATATGTAAAGACGTTCGATGTAAATAAAAGTTTTGAATTTTTGAATTTAAGATGTGTGTATAAGACTGTCGCGTCTATTATAACTCATAATAGTAATTACAATTACTTGTTTATTTCTTCTAATTCCATGTTATTGCGTAATTAATGGATTAATGGAGATTTTCCATTGAGTTCAATTAAATTTATTAGTGAAACAAGAGTAAGCGAATCTCGGATGTAATACTCTAACTGCCACCTGGGAATAATGACAAAACCCATTTTGGCTTTAGTCAGTTCGGTTCATAAACAATTTACTACGAGGGTGGTTCAAATTCATGTCAAAATTATTAATAAACGCGTGAATATTTCAGTGTCGCAAAAGTGGGCGAGAAGGATGTACCAATGTCTATTGCGCAACGCTTCATTATACGTTATACACAGCTTAAGTGGTATTGAACAAATTACAACAAAAAATTACAGCCAAATGGGTGCCAGGACATTCGAATTTTGAGTAGCTATTGACACGCTGGAAAGTTTGCACGCGTCTCCGCGAATTGAGTTGGGAAACACTGGTATACCCTGCTATAGTCCCTATTTGTCACCGTGCGACTATTATTTATTTGGTTAATCGAAAGAGGCACTAGACAAACTCCGATTTCGAAAGCAATGCGGAAGTAGTCGGTTTAGTGAAAAGCCGAATGATTTTTACGGCATCCAAAAGCTTCCGGAAAAGTGGTAAACGTGTGTAAAGAGTGAATGAAAGTATCTTAGTGATAAAATTATTATTGCTAGCGTTTTAACCAGCCGTCCGTCTGTATGTAATAGCGATAGCAGGTCTGGTTATTAAATAACGAGACTTGTTACGAAAAAGGGTTTTTTTATAAAAATTATTCTACATTCGAAGGCTCCCCTTCAATATACTCTCATCCCCTCGTCACACACCTTTCCATACGTTTTTTTCCATTGATCGAAGCAGTGCTGGAAGTCTTTTTTGGTGAGTGCCTTTAGGAGCTTTGCCGTTTTTTGCTTTACCGCTTCCACCGACTCAAATCGGGTCCCTATCAAATCAGATCTTTTTCTAACCTTTCTATCTTTCAAAGAAATCTGGGCAGACCCGTTGACGCAAGAGCTTTTGGTCAGGAGTCAGATTTTTTGGCACCAACTTCGCATAGATTTTTGTTATGTGTAATGTCTCGTGTAAAATTTTAGTTTACAGCCTCGGCAATCATCCGGATGATTATTCGACGATCTGCGCGCACAATTTGATTGATTTTGGTCACTGTTTCCGGAGATGAAACAGTCACAGTGTGACATGGGCACTGATCATCTTCAATACTGACTCGGCGCTTACTAAAGCGCTTACACCACTCAAAAACACGCGCTCGATATAGAGAATTGTCCTGCTAGGTCTTTTGCAACAATTTATAGTCCTCAGTCAGAGTTTTTTTCACTTTAACGAGAATTTTGAGATTGATACGTTAACTAGACCTCGTATCTATTCACAAAAAGTATGTAGCGAGTTCGATTTTTTTGTATTTAATTCCTGTATAGCTCAATTTTGGGCCCAACAGGTGTATTTGTAAAAACATACATTTTTCAGGATTTTGTCGAAACCTCTGGTTACTTTGTAATGAAGTTTGTTACGAATATGATTTGAAAGGTGATACATCCCATGAATTTGTTTCTATATTTGACATTCCAAGGATATTTATACAAGGATATGTCAATTTTCTTAATAATAAATAATTTTTTCAATCTAATGAAAAGTTTTCTGTCTATTTTAATCGAGGTCTCTTAATTTAGAATACGACCGTACTGTAAATATTGAATTCGGTACCACGGCAAGTTTAAAGTATATTTGGAGTGTATATTTGTACTTGTTTATAGCAAAATTCCAGTTTATATTTGAACCACCCTCGTAGTTTAAGGGCGATGAAAGAAACCCGCATTTTTATACAATTATGTCGAAATTTCCGGTTACTTTGTAATGAAGTTTGTTATGAATATAATTTAGAAGGTAATATATCTCAAGAATTTGCTTTTATACCTAACATTCCAAGGATCTATTTATAATTCTATATTTAATACGTTGAAAATTACTCAAAAAAAGAATTTATTGTTGTCAATTTTCTTAGTAATGGATAATTTTTTCATTCTAATAAAAGTTCTTTGTAAAGTTCAATCGAGGTTTCTTTATTGTGAATACAACCATATTGTACTCGTATATATTGAATTTTGTACTTTAACACGTCGACTGCCAAGGCAATTTCACTAAAAACACTAATTTGAATACAAATTTATATACAAAAAGGTTTATAAATTATTTAGTAGTTAGTAAAATCTCTTTGAGTGATTTATTTATTTCATAGTTGACAGTTAACGTGTTAAAGTATATTTATATCAATTTTTATACAACTCATAACGGTTTTTTACAGTAAAAATAAGCTTTTCCCCGTAACAAATTTCTTTTGTACAATTCAGCGAGCACACTATTCCATTCTAACTTTATTTATGAGGCGACAATTGTGTAAAAAGAGTAGAGAAACGTAATATCACTTCTCGTAATGTAATTTTCTTTCTTTATTACTGGGTTTCTGCTAAAATCTCTCTCAAACGACGATGTTCTTGCTCTGTTGCCTTCCACGCTAATAGCGTATTTGTCACTAGTGAATTTAGCCCAATATTCCTAAGCTTAATGTGTGTGTATAACTTAACTCGAATCAAAATTAAAACATTGAATTCCTGTGGGTTTATCAAATGAATAAAATATTCAAGAAATCGATCTGCATTTGCCTTGGTATAGAATAAATAACAAGACTTGCCATGTGTATTTACCAATATCATAATCCCACGGAATACTCACGATATCAATAAATTTAGTAATCTACAGGGAATAGTTATAGCACGGAAAGGCGCGAATAAAAGTCACGTGGTACTGAAAGTGTAGAAAAAATGACCAGCACTCGCCATTAGTTGGATTTGTTTATGTAACAGCTAAAGACTTAGTCGAATTGTTGAGTCCAAAAATCCTATTCTTCTAAAGATTTATACTTTTCATATTTCAGATTTAATATTGTTTCAAAGTGAAAATTTTTTATTTGAATATTGGTAACTGAGTATTTAAACAGATTTCTAATACATAAACTGTAGTAAACTCTGTATTTATAAATATATTACTAAAAAATATTCAAGGTTATAAATTAATATGCTTTTAACTGTCATAATCTCCGTATATTTATATCTTGTTTTTTAAATTGAATTAGAGCCCCACAATTGAACTTTTAGCTTGAAATTAGGTGAAAATTATACATTGGATAATAAATTTTCATTTTTTTTCCATAACACGATGTAATCTCCTTCAAGAGCAATACAATCAATCCAACTCTTCCCTAACTTCTAGATGCACTACTTGTAGAATAATTTGTCTTTTGCCTTAAAATAGGCTTGAGTTTCAACAATTTTTCTTGATTTAAGCCGAATTTATTACTGGCAAGCATTTTTTGGAGATCAGCGAATAGCCAGTAGTCACTGGGAGCCAGATCTGGAATATAAGGAGGATGAGGAAGCAATTCGGTGTGTAATTCGTTTAATATAATCATCGTTACAAACGACTTGTGAATCGGTGCATTGTATTGGTGAAACATACGAGATATGAGGCCATTTCTCTTTGATATTTGCATTCAAACGATCCAACAACTCTATACAGAATTGGCTACTGATTGTTTCTTTCTTTTGGAGATAGTCGATGAACAATATTCCAGGCGCATTCCAAAATAATGAAGCTAGAACCTTCCCAGTTGACTATTGTGCCTTTGGACGTGATTCACCGGATGCAGTCCACTCATATGATGATCGTTTCGATTCCGGATTGAAGTGATAGATCCATGTTTCATCCATTGTTACGTATCGATGCAAAAAATCTGATTCGTTACGTTTAAACATGGCCAAACATTGCTCTGGATCATCAACATGTTGTTGTTTTTGATCGGAAACGCTGCACCCACTTTGAAAAAAGCTTTCTCATGGTCAAATGCTCATGCGTAATTGTGAACACAGTGCCTTATGATGTATTTATGGTCTGAGTTTGGACTTTTTTGATGTTTTATGGAGTAACTTTCTCAATTGGACGTCTAGAACGTTCACCATCATCGGTGTCTGTACGACCACGTTTCAATTTAGCAAACCAATAACAAATGTTTCTTTTCGATGGAGCAGAGTCTTGATAACACTTTTAAAGCCATTGCTGAGCTCGTACAGTTTTTTTCATCAAGAAGCAACGATAAATTAATACACGAAATTATTTTGAAAATAACAAAATTAGCTACATTTAAATGACTATCACTTTTTTCTGACTGATCGAAATGTCACGAAATTCTACACATAAGCTTTGGAAAGCTGGTACTTCATATACGTCATAATGGTTTTGACAATGGCAGCGCCATCTATATGTCAGTTGCATGATTAATTGAGTGATGTAATACTTGTATTGCTTCCAATTCTGGATACTTCATTATCGATTCAGTTCTCCAAGAGCCCAATGAAAGTACATTTCTTATACAGGAGAAGATAATACTACAGCAACAAATCCACTAGTTTTTCTCTGTCTAAAAATTACGGCAATAGCATATCTTTTTTCCAGGTACCTTCGTTTCTTCCCAAAATGCGAATATGTGAAGATAGCTACCAAACAATTGCTTGAAGCAATAAACTGTTATGATAGATTTGTTGATTATAAATGTTTCCTCGCGAAATTATAACCTCACAACAACAATCACCAGTCAACACATGTGACATGATGACAGCTGACATTAGTTGACATTATCGAGTTATTCGCAGCCAATTATTACCTCCATATACAACTACTTTGGCCGTATTGAAACATTTTCTTGTATTTATTGAATAATAAAATAAAAATTACATAAGAACATGGAAACGTACGTGCCTATGAATTACTATTTCTGTAGAACGCAATTTTATGAATTATGCATCAATACACACTTCTGTAAATGTCAGTTTTCTATTGATTTACTGCCTAATTTATTTCAAAGTATTGATTGCTTTTACTAGGAGCGTTGTTGTAATATGTTGTAACCAAAAATGAATAGTGATACGAGGATGATCCCAAAAGTAACTGGTCCAGCAAAGAAAACACAAAAAGTTTGGATAAAAGTAACGTAATCTCCATCTAGTTCTATACACTTTTCCCAGCGATGTTGGATGAGTTCTATACCTCCTATACCTCTTTTATAATAAGAATCGTCAAGCTCCTTGAAATAGTTATTAACTGTGGACATCACCTCTTCATTGTTACAAAATTTTTGACCACTCAGACATTTTTTTGAGTCTAGGAACAAATAATAGTTTGAAGGGGGCAAATCTGGCAATTAGGGTGCATGAGATAGCAATTCTAATTTTAATTTTTTTCTCAATGGAACTGGAATTTTTTCTTAGCCAAATGCGGCTGTTTTCGCTTGATTTCTTTGCTGAAACTTTGCAATAAGTTCGCATAATACTCACCGTTGATAGTTTTTCGTTTTCAAAGATAGTCAATGACATCCCACGCGCATCCCAAAAAACCGACGCTATGACCTTGTATGCAGAGAGAACTATTTTTGCATTTATTTCTGTAAAACGTTGTCAAACACTCGATGGAAAAATCTTCACGACGCTGTTTTTGAAATGCCTACTTTATCTGCTAGCTCGCGCACTTTCAGTTGAACGTCATCGAGTACCGCTTTGCGGATTTTCTTCAACATTTCTGAAGCGTCACCTCATTTGGTCGACCAGTGCGATGACGGTCTTTGCAGGCCGTACGGCCTCGTTTTAACTCTGCTACCTAGATACACAAATATAGATTGTGTTCTTTCAGATACAGTGGGATTTTTCAAGCAATTACCACCATCTCTAGGTCATGCGCCAGGTATTTCAAGAACAATCTTTACTTACCAAACGTAGCTCTTTTCTCAGGTGAAAATGAAATTAAAACAAATTAGTTTGTGAACTGTATTTAATACAAAAATTATTTTACAAAACATATTAATTTAAAAGAACGTGTTTGTTTGTAATTTATCTTCAGAGTTTTCTTTTAGAAAAATATATATCTCTGTAACAAAAAAAGTGTTCAGTGTTTCTAATAATTATCAATATTTTGAAC
The DNA here is from genome assembly GCF_026250575.1 of Diorhabda carinulata. Taxonomy (NCBI): domain Eukaryota; kingdom Metazoa; phylum Arthropoda; class Insecta; order Coleoptera; family Chrysomelidae; genus Diorhabda; species Diorhabda carinulata. Next base: position 4,444,514 of record NC_079469.1, read on the forward strand.
GAACGATTTAAATCTACTCACCTCCGCATCGATGTTTTTTTGTATACATTTTTGCATTTCCCATATTTTTTTGTGCGGTTTTGTTTCATCTGGAATAATTTTAAAATAGTACAGTCAAAGAAACCAATTGATAAGATAAGATGAAAAAATTATAGAAAAAAATGAAGATATACAATATAATGATAGCCATTTTGAATTAAAACGGAGGTTGCTATGAATTTGACGTATTTAAAATGAATATAAAGATAGAATTGTTACATGAGAGATATAAAATCAATGTCTCTTTCTATATATATATATATATATATATATATATATATATATATATATATATATATATATATATATATATATATATATATTAATCGGGTTAAAACGTTCTTCGCCGTCTTCCGATTCCCAGTTTCCATTTTTCTCGATCTTCCCAAAGATCTTCTTCCAAACCTCTCTCTCGAATATCCTTCTCGATACCTTCTCTCCAGCTTAATCTTGGTCTTCCTCTTTTTCTTCTTCCTTGTTGTGCCCAATTTAAAATTTGTTTGGGTATGCGGTCTTCAGGCATTCTTTGGACATGTCCGTACCATCTTAACTGATTCACCCTAATGTCTTCCATAATCGTATGTTGTACTTTCATGATCTCCCTGATTCTGTCGTTTCTTATTTTTTCCAGTCTTGATATTCCTGCCGCGCGTCTCCAATAATCCATTTCTGTGGCTTCAAGCATTTTGACTGTTTTTTCTCTGTTTAACATTGACAAAAAATAATACCAGGAGTGTATTGGTTTGTAAAAAAACGTTTAAGAGACCTATTATGATAATTAGTGAAGTTTTTTTATGTGAAAAGCAAATCCTACTACAGTCGAATAGATCGAGTGGTATATACAATTTGTGGTATTCCATAAATAAGTGCTTTGGTAGTTGATTCCACAGACTTGCACCTCATTGAAATATGTAAATTGACGTTCTCCAAAAGAGCCTACAGCTCATGAGTCACGTCTACCAAGTAAATATTGCTAGTGGAATAGGAATCGTGCAAGTTTTTGGTCAACTCTAGATCAAGTCGAAGTACAAATGCAATACTTCTTCTTCTTCCTCTTCTTGTTTGACTTTTAACAAGGCTTAGTATTGTTTCTACTACTATTCATTCGTGACTTTCGTGACATCTCTAAGGAGGTCGACCGGGAAGTCTTCTTGAAGTTGGTTTTTCACCTATTACCCATTTAATCCCATCGATCTTCCATCATTCCATCGACGTGGTTTGTCCAATATCGTCGTTTCGATATCTGAATCGTTCCATATCCTGAATTTTCAGGTTTTCAAATAGCTAATCATTTGGGAACACTTAATTGAAGTTCTTATTAAAAACAAGAAAACACAACAAAGGTTCAGTGCCAACAGCAATTCGACCAGGGGACAGTCTATTCTGTTATTATGGATAAAATAATTAATAGCGCGAAAGAAGTTTCTGGAGGATATAAGATGGAAGGAAGATTAATAAAGATATGCTACGCCGAAGACGCAATCTTGGTAGCCGATAACGAGGATCAGCTGCAGCGTTTGCTATATCGAATCCAAACAAATGCCTTAATAATCAGATATCTGTAGAAAAAAGAATCAACTGCAATACAATGTCGTAAGCAACCATTAATCTTTTTTTTCTTCTCAATCTTCTCAAATTTAAATCAATCTTATATATATATCCCCTTTTATAGCGTTATACGCCTTTGGGTTCCTAATCTCCAGGCCTGTCTATCTTGCCAGTCGTCGACTGCTAGGTTCCTTTCGGACATTGCTCTAGTGATTCCTTGTAGCCATGTTCTAGGTGGTCTTCCCCTCTTTCTTTTTTCTGTGGGGGTCCATTCTAATATTATTCTTGGTAGTCGTTCTCTTCCCATTCTCTTAACGTGTCCGTACCAAATCAACTGTTTCTTTTCTATATCTTCTACTAAAGTTCTTTCTACTTTCAATTGTCTTCTTATTTCCTCGTTTCTTATATGTTCCGTTCTAGATATTCTTGCTGCTCTCCTCCAGAAATCCATTTCCACTGCATTTAAGTTATTTTTTTGCTTTTCTGTAAGTTGCCAAACCTCGGAGCTATATGTAATTATTGGTTGTAAAATGGCGTTGTATATTCTCTTTTTTGTTTCTGGTCTAATATTCTTTTGCCACAGCACTGAGTTCAGGGCTCTTATTACTTTTCTTCCTTTGGTTATTCTGTCCCTAATTGTTTCCTCGTTTCGTCCTGTTGTTGTTAGTTTTACACCTAGGTATATGCATTCCTTACAGTTTTTAATTATTTTTCCCTCTAGATCTAAATCCCCAGGTGAATCTTCTGATCCTATACATATGTATTGTGTCTTCTCCGTGCTAACCTGTAGACCCCATTTTTGGTATTCTTCTATAAGTTTTCTAGACATGTACTCCAGATCTTCTTTTTCCTGTGCTACCACTACCTGGTCATCGGCATAGTGCAGTGTATACAAGGTGCTCTCCCCAATAGTTAGTCCCATTCCTTTACATTTTTTCTTCCAAACTCTTAGGGCTTCATCTATGTATATGTTGAACAGAGTTGGGGATAAACAACACCCTTGTCGCAAGCCTTTGGTTGTTTTGAAGCCGTCTGTCACCTTGTTACCTATTTTTATTTTTGCTGTTGTGTCTCTGTATAGTTCTTTTATAGCCTTTATTAGAGTGGTATTTATGCTCGTTCTTTCCAGAACCTCCCATAATTTTGAGACAGGTACTGTGTCATAAGCTTTCTTCAAGTCTACCAATAGTAGGTGCACTTCTTGTGATCTTACGGTTCTCTTTTCGATTATTTGTGATAGACAGAAAATACTATCTATCGTCGATCGACCTGCTCTGAAGCCGTTTTGTTCCTCGGATTCGTATGGGTGATATTCTTCACAAATGATCTCCTTTATTATTTTTCCGTATAACCTACTGAGCGTACTAGTCACTGTAATGCCCCTATAATTATTGCAGTCTTCCTTATTTCCTTTCTTGTATATGGACGTGATCCATCCTTCTTTCCACGTTTGCGGTATTGGTTCTCCATTTAGATGTCTATTGATAATTTCTGTTAGGATATTAAACAGCCTATTTGTTCCTGCTTTTATTAATTCTGCAGGTATTCCCTCTGGACCAGGAGCGCGCCCATTTTTAAGTAGTGTTATAGCTTTCTTTGTTTTTTCTACGTTGATTTTTATTGGTTCACCTGTAATCCGTATGTCTTCAGCCGGCATGTTACTATATTCAGATCTCTGTTCTCTGAGTAATGAGCGGTAATAGTCTTGCCATTTATTTGGTGATATGGTGCCTATTGGGATATTTTCTTTTCTGCCAGATCTAACATTATCTATAAATCTCCACGATTCCCTGGATTGGCGTCCTCCTAAATAGGTATCCAATTCCTTGCATTTATTTTCCCAGCTGAGGTTTTTGGCCTCTATCGCAGCGGTTTTAAATTTTGATACAGCTTCACTATATTGTTCCCTATGTTCTGCTTTTTTAGTGCTTAGCCAGGTATGATACAATCGTTGTTTTTGTTCTTTTAAATTTTGCAGTTGTTCAGTCCACCAATAATTTCGTGTTCTCTTTCTCATTTCTTTATATCCTAAGGCTTCTTTGGCTGCTTTGTGTATGCTGTCAATTACTACTTTGGTAAGATTGTCTGTTGGTTCTTGTTCGTACTCCTGTGGGAGGTTTTGGTCCAGTCTTTGTTGGTATAATAATTTTGTGCTCTCGTTCATAAGGCTTTCTATATTATAGTTTGGTATATCTATATCTGTTAAATCTTTACTGTTTTGCAGTTGATTCTTTTGTTTGTTGTCTTTGATTATTGGCATTATTAACTTAGCTTTTATCAGATGATGGTCACTTCCACATTCTGCGGATCGATATACTCTTACATTGTGCACTTTTATCTTCGTTTTTTGTTTCATTATAAGATAGTCGATTATTGATCTTAGATTTCTAGTTATTTGCGTCCATGTATATGTGTGTATTTCCTTATGTTTAAAATACCCATTCATTATTCTTAGTAAGTTATGTTGACAGACATCTATCAACCTGGAGCCATTATCATTCCTGGTATTTTCACCGTAGGGCCCTATTATCTCATGCTTCGTTTCTTTACCAGTTCTAGCATTTAGGTCTCCCAGTATTATGATTTCTCGATCGTTACCTGTCTGAGATATTAGCTCATTTAGCGTTTCATAATACTTTTCTTTTTCATCTACCCGTGCGTCTTCATTAGGTCCATAAGTAGCAATTATTGTTATTTTGCAGCCTTTTAAATTGACATTAACTTTTATTGTTCTATCGCTTATTGCTTCCCAGCTGGAGACGTTCTTCTTATACTTCTCATGTATAAGGAGCGATATACCCCTCTTTGCATGTTCTTCTTTGTTAACGCCGCTGTATATGTGGATATATTCCCCGAGTGTTTGTGTACCTTGTCCTTTTTTCTTTGTTTCAGAGAGAGCAATAAAGTCCAGTTTATGTTTTTTAATTTCTTGTAAAATGTCATCTACCTTCGTTCTAATTCCCTGTATATTCCATGTTCCACAAATCATAGTCCGTTTTCGTTGCCATTGTCGTTTTCCATTTTGATCATCCATATTCCGAGGCCTAGTTTTCGGATTTTTAGCCAAAAGAAGTTTTTTCCAAGTGATAGGGGGCTGGCCTATCGACTTGACCCTCCTCCTTTACCCGGGCTTGGGACCGGCAGTTGTGTCCAGTGGGCTACTCAATCCACCACACCGAAACACACCATCAATCTTAAAGATGTAAATACTTGTAGCTCTATAGATATGCACCGGAGAACATTGAGATGATTTTTACCAATAACAGTAGGCCCTTTAATAAGATTTTTTCTTTGACAAGAAGACGTCGATCAAATAGAAAAAGATCAAATAGAAAACTTAGTAGTTTTTCCAATTCAAATGACTCACTCCATATCAGATACATATTCATTAAAGACTGCTCTGATTTTCGCTAAATCATCAATTATTTTTCTTTAAGCTTCATCGATTTTTCAAAATAATAAGAAGAGTGGTACTTACTTGATTTCAAAGCGTTTTCATTACATGTTATATATACATTGGCGTCTTGAGATAAGTTCATTTCTTCCAAGTATGGAAGAACCAAATCTTTTCTTATTCTCAGCTGGTCGTCTAGCTATAACAAGACGGAAAACAAAGTAATTCATAATTTAGGTTCAATATATAGAAATTCAACTTACTCCTTTAGCAGCCAACCATAGACAAAGGGTGTAATACTGAAAACAAAATATTGTACTCAATAAAGGAAATTGAAACCTCGGCTTGAAATTTGGAAGGCTATATCCAAATATTAAACAAATACAACAAGTTTTAAAAAATAGAAAACTTAATTACAGTTTTTCCACTTTGCTTCATTGTTTGTTTAGTTTTGAATAAATATGCTATATCGCGATATAATTTCATGATTCCCTAGTGAATATGAAAGCAGTTTCAATTAATATTTCGAAAATATTGAACTTCTAAACTAAACTAAAGCTAAAGCTCACTATAGCTTCTTCATCGAAACGCTCGTCAAACAGTAAATAAAATAAAAACTTTAATTTGTTTTGTCTCGTATTTTGTATTATAAATATAATTATTAATAATTGATTTTGATACTACCTGAATTGAAGGTTCATTATCTGGGAATTTACCATCTCGAACTCCGTCTATCAATTCTTGTGAAACATCAGTAGTAAGTTGACACAAATGATGAGCATGTACTGTCATTACAACAAATGTTTTTCCAAAACTCTGAAACACAAGTAAAGTAAAAAGTGTCCATTTTGAATAATTAGTAGAGTTTCACATATTATCTTACTCAAAAATATAACTTTAACCAATAAATACCAAAGCACGTAACGTTTAAATTTTTCGATTTGTTTGCTCATTTTTGATCTTGTTTCGATGGCTCTAGCCTTCGAAAAGCTTTGAAACAAAAGTAAAATTCATCCTGAAGAAGAAAAAAGTGTCCATGTTGAGTAATTAGTAGAGTTTCACATATTATCTTGCTCCAAAATATAATTTTAACCGATAAATACCAAAGCACGTAACGTTTAAATTTTTCGATTTGTTTGCTCATTTTTGATCTTGTTTCGATGGCTCTAGCTTTCGAAAAACTTTGAAACAAAAATAAAATTCATCCTGAAGAAGAAAAAAGTGTCCATTTTGAGTAATTAGTAGAGTTTCACATATTATCTTGTTCAAAAATATAATTTTAACCGATAAATACCAAACCACGTATACGTTTGAATTTTTCGATTTGTTTGCTCATTTTTGATCTTGTTTCGATGGCTCTAGCTTTCGAAAAGCTTTGAAACAAAAGTAAAATTCATCTTGAAGAAGAAAAAAAGTGTCCATTTTGAGTAATTAGTAGAGTTTCACATATTATCTTGTTCAAAAATATAATTTTAACCGATAAATACCAAACCACGTATACGTTTGAATTTTTCGATTTGTTTGCTCATTTTTGATCTTGTTTCGATGGCTCTAGCCTTCGAAAAGCTTTGAAACAAAAGTAAAATTCATCCTGAAGAAGAAAAAATTGTCCATGTTGAGTAATTAGTAGAGTTTCACATATTATCTTGCTCCAAAATATAATTTTAACCGATAAATACCAAAGCACGTAACGTTTAAATTTTTCGATTTGTTTGCTCATTTTTGATCTTGTTTCGATGGCTCTAGCTTTCGAAAAACTTTGAAACAAAAATAAAATTCATCCTGAAGAAGAAAAAAGTGTCCATTTTGAGTAATTAGTAGAGTTTCACATATTATCTTGTTCAAAAATATAATTTTAACCGATAAATACCAAACCACGTATACGTTTGAATTTTTCGATTTGTTTGCTCATTTTTGATCTTGTTTCGATGGCTCTAGCTTTCGAAAAGCTTTGAAACAAAAGTAAAATTCATCTTGAAGAAGAAAAAAAGTGTCCATTTTGAGTAATTAGTAGAGTTTCACATATTATCTTGTTCAAAAATATAATTTTAACCGATAAATACCAAACCACGTATACGTTTGAATTTTTCGATTTGTTTGCTCATTTTTGATCTTGTTTCGATGGCTCTAGCCTTCGAAAAGCTTTGAAACAAAAGTAAAATTCATCCTGAAGAAGAAAAAAGTGTCCATGTTGAGTAATTAGTAGAGTTTCACATATTATCTTGCTCCAAAATATAATTTTAACCGATAAATACCAAAGCACGTAACGTTTAAATTTTTCGATTTGTTTGCTCATTTTTGATCTTGTTTCGATGGCTCTAGCTTTCGAAAAACTTTGAAACAAAAATAAAATTCATCCTGAAGAAGAAAAAAGTGTCCATTTTGAGTAATTAGTAGAGTTTCACATATTATCTTGTTCAAAAATATAATTTTAACCGATAAATACCAAACCACGTATACGTTTGAATTTTTCGATTTGTTTGCTCATTTTTGATCTTGTTTCGATGGCTCTAGCTTTCGAAAAGCTTTGAAACAAAAGTAAAATTCATCTTGAAGAAGAAAAAAAGTGTCCATTTTGAGTAATTAGTAGAGTTTCACATATTATCTTGTTCAAAAATATAATTTTAACCGATAAATACCAAACCACGTATACGTTTGAATTTTTCGATTTGTTTGCTCATTTTTGATCTTGTTTCGATGGCTCTAGCTTTCGAAAAACTTTGAAACAAAAGTAAAATTCATCCTGAAGAAGAAAAAAGTGTCCATGTTGAGTAATTAGTAGAGTTTCACATATTATCTTGCTCCAAAATATAATTTTAACCGATAAATACCAAAGCACGTAACGTTTAAATTTTTCGATTTGTTTGCTCATTTTTGATCTTGTTTCGATGGCTCTAGCTTTCGAAAAACTTTGAAACAAAAGTAAAATTCATCCTGAAGAAGAAAAAAGTGTCCATTTTGAGTAATTAGTAGAGTTTCACATATTATCTTGTTCAAAAATATAATTTTAACCGATAAATACCAAACCACGTATACGTTTGAATTTTTCGATTTGTTTGCTCATTTTTGATCTTGTTTCGATGGCTCTAGCTTTCGAAAAGCTTTGAAACAAAAGTAAAATTCATCTTGAAGAAGAAAAAAAGTGTCCATTTTGAGTAATTAGTAGAGTTTCACATATTATCTTGTTCAAAAATATAATTTTAACCGATAAATACCAAACCACGTATACGTTTGAATTTTTCGATTTGTTTGCTCATTTTTGATCTTGTTTCGATGGCTCTAGCTTTCGAAAAGCTTTGAAACAAAAGTAAAATTCATCTTGAAGAAGAAAAAAAGTGTCCATTTTGAGTAATTAGTAGAGTTTCACATATTATCTTGTTCAAAAATATAATTTTAACCGATAAATACCAAACCACGTATACGTTTGAATTTTTCGATTTGTTTGCTCATTTTTGATCTTGTTTCGACGGCTCTAGCTTTCGAAAAGCTTTGAAACAAAAGTAAAATTCATCCTGAAGAAGAAAAAAGTGTCCATTTTGAGTAATTAGTAGAGTTTCACATATTATCTTGTTCAAAAATATAATTTCAACCGATAAATACCAAAGCACGTATACGTTTGAATTTTTCGATTTGTTTGCTCATTTTTGATCTTGTTTCGATGGCTCTAGCTTTCGAAAAACTTTGAAACAAAAGTAAAATTCATCCTGAAGAAGAAAAAAGTGTCCATTTTGAGTAATTAGTAGAGTTTCACATATTATCTTGTTCAAAAATATAATTTTAACCGATAAATACCAAACCACGTATACGTTTGAATTTTTCGATTTGTTTGCTCATTTTTGATCTTGTTTCGATGGCTCTAGCTTTCGAAAAACTTTGAAACAAAAGTAAAATTCATCCTGAAGAAGAAAAAAGTGTCCATTTTGAGTAATTAGTAGAGTTTCACATATTATCTTGTTCAAAAATATAATTTTAACCGATAAATACCAAACCACGTATACGTTTGAATTTTTCGATTTGTTTGCTCATTTTTGATCTTGTTTCGACGGCTCTAGCTTTCGAAAAGCTTTGAAACAAAAGTAAAATTCATCCTGAAGAAGAAAAAAGTGTCCATTTTGAGTAATTAGTAGAGTTTCACATATTATCTTGTTCAAAAATATAATTTCAACCGATAAATACCAAAGCACGTATACGTTTGAATTTTTCGATTTGTTTGCTCATTTTTGATCTTGTTTCGATGGCTCTAGCTTTCGAAAAACTTTGAAACAAAAGTAAAATTCATCCTGAAGAAGAAAAAAGTGTCCATTTTGAGTAATTAGTAGAGTTTCACATATTATCTTGTTCAAAAATATAATTTTAACCGATAAATACCAAACCACGTATACGTTTGAATTTTTCGATTTGTTTGCTCATTTTTGATCTTGTTTCGATGGCTCTAGCTTTCGAAAAACTTTGAAACAAAAGTAAAATTCATCCTGAAGAAGAAAAAAGTGTCCATTTTGAGTAATTAGTAGAGTTTCACATATTATCTTGTTCAAAAATATAATTTCAACCGATAAATACCAAAGCACGTATACGTTTGAATTTTACGATTTGTTTGCTCATTTTTGATCTTGTTTCGATAGCTCTAGCTTTCGAAAAGCTTTGAAACAAAAGTAAAATTCATCCTGAAGAAGAAAAAAGTGTCCATTTTGAGTAATTAGTAGAGTTTCACATATTATCTTGTTCAAAAATATAATTTCAACCGATAAATACCAAAGCACGTATACGTTTGAATTTTTCGATTTGTTTGCTCATTTTTGATCTTGTTTCGATGGCTCTAGCTTTCGAAAAACTTTGAAACAAAAGTAAAATTCATCCTGAAGAAGAAAAAAGTGTCCATTTTGAGTAATTAGTAGAGTTTCACATATTATCTTGTTCAAAAATATAATTTCAACCGATAAATACCAAAGCACGTATACGTTTGAATTTTTCGATTTGTTTGCTCATTTTTGATCTTGTTTCGATGGCTCTAGCTTTCGAAAAGCTTTGAAACAAAAGTAAAATTCATCCTGAAGAAGAAAAAAGTGTCCATTTTGAGTAATTAGTAGAGTTTCACATATTATCTTGTTCAAAAATATAATTTCAACCGATAAATACCAAAGCACGTATACGTTTGAATTTTTCGATTTGTTTGCTCATTTTTGATCTTGTTTCGATGGCTCTAGCTTTCGAAAAACTTTGAAACAAAAGTAAAATTCATCCTGAAGAAGAAAAAAGTGTCCATTTTGAGTAATTAGTAGAGTTTCACATATTATCTTGTTCAAAAATATAATTTCAACCGATAAATACCAAAGCACGTATACGTTTGAATTTTTCGATTTGTTTGCTCATTTTTGATCTTGTTTCGATGGCTCTAGCTTTCGAAAAGCTTTGAAACAAAAGTAAAATTCATCCTGAAGAAGAAAAAAGTGTCCATTTTGAGTAATTAGTAGAGTTTCACATATTATCTTGTTCAAAAATATAATTTCAACCGATAAATACCAAAGCACGTATACGTTTGAATTTTTCGATTTGTTTGCTCATTTTTGATCTTGTTTCGATGGCTCTAGCTTTCGAAAAGCTTTGAAACAAAAGTAAAATTCATCCTGAAGAAGAAAAAAGTGTCCATTTTGAGTAATTAGTAGAGTTTCACATATTATCTTGTTCAAAAATATAATTTCAACCGATAAATACCAAAGCACGTATACGTTTGAATTTTTCGATTTGTTTGCTCATTTTTGATCTTGTTTCGATGGCTCTAGCTTTCGAAAAACTTTGAAACAAAAGTAAAATTCATCCTGAAGAAGAAAAAAGTGTCCATTTTGAGTAATTAGTAGAGTTTCACATATTATCTTGTTCAAAAATATAATTTCAACCGATAAATACCAAAGCACGTATACGTTTGAATTTTTCGATTTGTTTGCTCATTTTTGATCTTGTTTCGATGGCTCTAGCTTTCGAAAAGCTTTGAAACAAAAGTAAAATTCATCTTGAAGAAGAAAAAAGTGTCCATTTTGAGTAATTAGTAGAGTTTCACATATTATCTTGTTCAAAAATATAATTTTAACCGATAAATACCAAAGCACGTATACGTTTGAATTTTTCGATTTGTTTGCTCATTTTTGATCTTGTTTCGATGGATATTGTCTGTAAAACACCTTAGTAGGGAAAAAGTTTGACCGTCGAGGCACTTTTGAGAATTCCCAGCTCAGTATTAACCTTTACAAGAAAGTTGTGGCGTTCTCGGTATGATTTTCAATAATATTATCGACTGCAAGTTATGGAAATGTCACATACATATTACAAAAAGGAAAAAAAGCTGTGGATCAAAAATAGGGAATTTGAGGACAAAGGGTAATTTGGGGACAAAGAAAAGATCAGTTAGGAGTTAGGTTATGATTAATTTTTGTTTTCTCACAATTCGATTCCAACATAAGGTATTATAAAATAACGCTACTTGGCAACTGTGAATGCTCCCAAAATACGTTCCCGAAATTTCCAGAATCAGTATCACAAGAAAATTGAATAATATCTCTCCAGCATCCCTTTGAACAGACTTATTAAGCCACCAAAAATTCATGGTATTTGCAAGATGGATTCTACAAAATCCTGTAATTACCATAGAATTAAAAATTTAGAAGTATCGTCGTTTTGGAGTTTCTGAACTTTTATTTTGGTAAGAAATAAAAAAAAAACCAAGTGTTTCAGACTCTTCACATTTCTAACTAGATTTAGCAACATGTGAGTTCTGAATCTGCGATAAAAGTGATAAAGTTTTCGGAAAAAACTTGTAGAGCAATTTTGGAACAAGAAATAATGTTCAAAAAATTCAATTATACTTAAAGAGCAAATTTTTTCAATTGGTTGTAATTTTTCTACTCAATATCGTCCAAAACTTTTCCATAGAGTAAGTTGGGGGATCATAATGGATTTTCGATTCATATTTCAAGTCATTGGGACTATTTTCTGTGTAGTATCTATCATTGCCTACAATCTGTGAATGTGATAGGGTGAAATATTTTTTTCGTCATCCACGATCACAACTCTGTGCTCTCTGTGAAGTGACATCTTCGTAATGCACGATAGCATATCAGAATTCTGCGTAACTGATTTTCGTTATATTTTGGTCATTTCTTTCGTTCCCTATGTCCTTTTTTCTTTAGTTCAAGAGGATCAAGTATGAAACACGAAATCAGCGAACAAGCCTTCGAATTGATGTTCCTATTATATCTTTTGATATTTCTACAATCTATTTGACTAGGTATCAGTCAAAGCTGTGGGCTGCCCATAATTTGGAAGGTTCAAACATGGCATTCCTTATTTACATTCACTCATCGTTTTATAAATTGTAGAAAGAAAATATTCAGCTCTAACTAAGAAGAAAATTATGAAGTTTGTGTTTTTTACGGCAACAAGATTCTTAGTTATTTAGAATTAAATTGAAGCTAACCTATTTTTTCCGAAAACTTTCGTTACATACGTTATATTCACCTTTGGGTTTAGATATCCAAAAGCTGAAGTAATGAAGAGAACTAAGAATAGACCTACTGCTACAGGAGGCTGCATGGTCGATCTGAAACAGAATTTCATTCAAATTCAAATAATCGATCAAAAGAAATGTTAAACAATATTTTTACAAATTTAGAAACCTTATCAATATAAGTGTGTTGAGTACTTACTTTTTATTTGACTTTGATACACTCTTGTGAGATACCACAAACAATATTTGAGTTCTAATCAATTTATATATATAAATGCATATTTATATTGTCCCACCTTCGAAGCACATTTACTGTTAATTAAAAATAGATTGTATATAATGACATAGTTTGATTATGGTGACCCCAGAAAATAAATACTTATCTCAATTATTGTATATTTCATAATACATCCTGTATATTCGAAATTCAAGCAATTTTTTATGACATAATATCGGTATCATTCCATATTAGTTAATTTAGAAGGTCAAACTGATAATAGTGAATATACTTTTGCATATAAGGTCATCGAAAGTAATAAATAAGACAATAACTTTTTCTTCGTGTAATTTACTTTAAAAATATTGACAGTGCGCATGCGATCGATCCAAAACAGATTCGAAATTGACCCGGGAACAAAGCTATAGTCTTCTCCATTGTTTAATGTCGCGGCAAATATATCTTTATATAAGATGGTGTGAAATTTTCTAAATTAAATTCAATCTTTTTGGTTTAAAAATACTCTGAATTATATGTGGCAGTAATCCTTCCAGGAATCTTGTCTTGATTAAGTTAAATAATCTTTGGATGTATATTTGTTGTCCGAACCATGGATGAAACGTTTGGTCCATCATCAAACAAAAGAACAATCAAAATAATGGGAAGAAAAGGGAGAACCGGTTCCAAAGAAGGCAAATTTGGCTAAGAAGAATGTGTTGTTTCATCAAGACAATGCACAAGCTCACACATACGTTAAGCAATAACCAAAATCAATGATTTTATGCAATATATTCGCCCGATTCAGCCCCCTTGGATTATTTTCTGTTTCTAGACTGCCTCGGCGGTCAAAGATTTTCCAACAATGATGAGGTGATGGTTATTTTGAAGAACTGGACGATTCTTACTATAAAAAGGGTATCAAACTCGTTGAACGTCGTTGGAAAAAGTGTATGGAGCTAAAAGAAGCTGAAAGATAAATATATTTGTTCCCAAAATTTTTGTGTTTGTGATCCTATTAGAATAAATCATTTCTGATAATGTATATTATTTTTATTTTGTCATGAGTATACAGTTTTGGTAGGAAAATATGTGACGAGGGTCGCTAATTTTGTTTCAAATGTAATAGTTTATAAATAGTTCATAAATTATGTATGATTATTTGAATAATATGTATATTTCCAATTCATTATTCTATAGATAATATATCTAATGGATTTCATAATTACGTTTAAAGTATTTCTAATTTAAAGTGAATTTTGAAATGATTAGTATTCAAATTTCACTGTGTTGATTTCATAATTACATAAATTTCCACTTGAACGTTATTCTGATTTAAAATGTCACCAAAGAATTAACTCGTATGGGAACTCACTTAATTTTCAATAAAAGAGTAGTAAATTGTTTTTAATTGAAAACCACGACGTATTCCAAGATTCCTCTTGATAAAAATTCCACGTAACTATTTGTTATCGTTTAAAAAAATGCTAGTTTATTGTTATTTCCAAAAAATTCTTTAGTAAACCTTCTTCAATTTAGAAAGTGATCTATTGATTCATATAATTATGCAAATTATCAATATCAGGTCATATTTTGATACCAAGACCCAAAGTCAAAACAATTTAACAACAAAAACATATGAGAGTCTAAGAAATAAGAAACTGAAGAAATTTAATTTGAATATACCTATATTTTGTGTAAAAGCTTAAGAATTTGATTATCTTCCACATCATGTCCCAATTTGGAATATATCGAGGTCTGGTGATTTATTTATATTTACAATTCAGTTGATTACCAGTTTCCACTGAATCTTACTATTCAAAATCGATATGTACTATATCATTTCATCCTTTACTGTCCTCCCAGTAAGTATCCCGAATCATCATCGACTACAAAAGTCCACATAGTATTAAATTCAATTGGATTGATTGCAGATTTAACTTATATCAAAATGTTACAGCTCCTGATCTTGGTCGTCTTGAAGATTAGACAACTCGTAACGGAAGATTGAGCAGCTTGAGATTTTAATTAAAAAATGATAAACAAAAATAAAATATCTCGATTTTTCAGCTTTATAAAGTGGAATTTCAGATAATACTCTTAATGAATAGGTCACGAGTTGTGTATTATGTACTCGGACTACCTCTTCATTTACCTAAAATATTCCCGTTCCGAGTTGTAGCGCACCCTTGTGATTGCGTGAAGTGAAAATAAATTTGTTTATATACGTCTCGTCTAAACAGTAAATTTTTCTCTTACATTTGGCAGAGGAAAAAGTCGAGATTTTACATTATTTAATCTTTTTATGTCAGAAATATACCAAGAAAAAACTAAATACCTGAAGATACTGAGAAGTATTCTCGGACTTCATTTTAGAGGAGATGGAGAGAGAAGAAGATAGAGAAATAGAAGAAAAACTGGAAGGAGAAAATATAATAAAGTATAGAGAAGCACATAGGCTAAATTGGGCAGGACACGTCATGAGAAAGAAACCTACAGAATTGGTAAGGAGAATAACAAAATGGATACCTATATGGCCAAGACAGACCAAGAAATACCTGGAGATACAAAAGATGCGAGAATCCTAGAAATAGTAGACTGGAAAGCAGAAACAGAAAATAATGATGATGAAAACTATAACAAAAAGAACAAGTGGAGTAATCAGTCCCAATAAAGGGATTTAAAGGCGCACAAAACGCTAGCTATAATTCAAGAGATTGAAGGAGATAATGTTGATGAAATCGGGTGATGCAACTTGATTTTTCAGCTTAAATATTTCGAGTTTCAACTAGATGAAAGCGTCTAACCAATTCAGTGGCTTCATGTATTTTTTTGTGTAGCTAGCTAAAGTTTAATATTCACACTGTACTACTTCAATTTAAATTGGTTTTCCAATCGACTATTGTCTTAAATTACGAGTAATTTGTTCAAAAAGTAACGCTTAGAGTGTATCAATGAAATTTACTTTTGTGAACGTTAGTATACTTCTAATGTACTGCGTTATTTACTTAAATAAATGTGTTTATTGTTCTCAACAAAAATTCATTAAACACATGAAAATTGAACCCTCAATTTAACGTGGCTTTCTTCTTTGGTGGAAATGAAAAACAAATCGATTTGGAAATTGTATTTAATACAGAAATTATTATAAAAAACATATAATTTCAGAAGAATGTGTTTCTACATCTTCAGGGATTACTTCAGAAAAATATATATCTCTGTAATAAAAATTATTATTATTAATGATTTGAATGACTGATTGTTTTTAACTCACCTCCGCATCGATGTTTTTTTGTATACATTTTTGCATTTCCCATATTATTTTGTGTGGCCTTGTTTCATCTGAAATAATTATATATAAAAATGACTACAATTTATGATTAGATTATTTCAATAGACGTTAGGTACCGCTCTACACTTGAACCTTGAAATATTTTGTCATGACTCTGCATCTTATTGCTTTGTGAAATACGAAGACTCACCCCTAAGAAGTCTCTATGGTTTGCTTGCAAAATCTGAAGTTAAAAAGTCATTACTTCGAATTCTACAAATTCTTGCAGAAGTGTTTATGATTTTTTAGGATTGTCTTAGACTATATCTGAATTTCTGTAATCTTTCAGTTCACTTGCACCCCCCCCCCACGCTAGCTGGGACGTGCACTGAATATCCTTCAGCACCTTCAAAACCGATTTTCTTGATAGTATGATACAAA
Source organism: Diorhabda carinulata (assembly GCF_026250575.1). Taxonomy (NCBI): domain Eukaryota; kingdom Metazoa; phylum Arthropoda; class Insecta; order Coleoptera; family Chrysomelidae; genus Diorhabda; species Diorhabda carinulata. Next base: position 4,460,919 of record NC_079469.1, read on the forward strand.
AATAGGTCTGTTTGAAAATATCTTATTCACAACCAACATGAAACATTCGTCGTGTTACTGGCAGCAACGTCTTGTTGAAACCTGGAATTCAATATTCTAGATTCAAATTCTGGATCCATAAAAGGATTTGTAGGATTCTGCGGTGGTTTATGGTGCCGAGTATGAGATTCTCACTGTTCCAGTAACGACAATTCCGAGGCTTTTCACAAACCTTTTGATATGGAAATGGGCCTCATCGGAGAAGAGGATTTTGTCAAAATTGGAAACTCGTTTTAGTTAGCAGGAACCAGCCATTCCCTGAGTTCACATTCACTGTTAGTATTACATTATCAATATAATTTATGAAATCCATTAGAATGCGTTTTTAGAACTATTTTAATCAGTTGAAAATCTTGCGCCAGACTTAAGAGATGGTCACCAAGCTTAGAACATTCGTTTAGAACTACTAAAATGGGGCAAAACCAGGAAAGCTTCACTGGATCGACTAAAGAAAGGTGTTGCAGTAGAAAGGTTAATTCTTGTGTTAATTGTAGTTTGTTGGATTCAGATCAAACATCAAAATTCGTTGCAAACATCGTAAAGACAGACGATTTTCGGTTCTCGTCGAAGTGAGTAAAATTCCATGATTAGTTCTACGCTCACCCCGCCCGCGTGCTTTCTACCGTGTAAAAAAGATGATGGAATATTAATCAGTGCTACTTACTTAATTTCAGAGCGTTTTCGTTACAGGTTAAATATGCGTTAGCGTCTTGGGATAACTTCATTTCATCCAGGTATGGAAGTAACTTGTCTTTTTTCAATTTTAAATCGTTATCTAACTAAAACGGATGAAAGAAAAATGTTATATATTTGAATATAATGAGGAGAATACGAACTTACTTCATTACAAACCAACCACAGACAAAGGGTGTAATACTGAAACGGAAAATTATATTTTATTATATTTATTATAATAGTGAAGAAAGTTTAAACTGCACGACTGCGGCGACTATGAATCTTCTTCCTGAGAAATCCAGGGAACAGTATTTGAAGGATTATAATTCTTTTATGAAGTGGCGTACTAGAAAAAGCAGCTTCATAACTGCGTAAACATCAGTAAACACTCTAAAATCATTGCATATTTGAAAAATAAATCAGTTGGCTATAGACCCAAAAAATCTAAAACATTTGTCCGTGAATAAATTTCTGTTGTAAGCTCCAGACGATCATTATTTCATGCATAAAGTATAACAGGAAAAAATTTTAATGTAGCTTAGACATTATTTGTAACATCTTTCAAGTTGCTTTAATATTCGGAATCGCAGGAGCTCTGCGGAAGGAGGAATTATATAAAATGAATTAATAATACCGAAAATGTTTCAATCTGATATCAACCTGATACAAAAACTTATTTTCAACGTCGATTTACAGTTATTGGTGAAATATCTGATCATTGATTAAATAAACATTTATTACCCACGAAAGTCAAAACAGATAATTTCTTTTTGCAGTATAGGAATGGAAAATGCAAAACCCAAGTTGTAGGTATCTTTCCAAAAATTCCCTCGCTTATTGTAACATTTGAATTTACCTAATCCACTACACCGGGCATACATTTCGACGCCCTTCGGCGTCTCTATTAGAGGATTCCGGTGGTGATATAATTCAACGGTGGGTGAAAATCCAACACAGTTGCGGAGGGTTACGTAGACGACTCAATAAAAAACAAAACGGATTCGGCAGTGGAAACTTTGACGGCAACAACTAATTCGACTTCAAGTAACGTTGTAAATGTCCATCATCCTATTAACAATCCATTATATTAACTAATATAACTGTTGACGATGTTATTTCTTTGAACTCGTAAAAGTTTAGTCGAATTTTTACGAGTCTACAAATGTACAAAAAAGTTTGTATGAAAATACTTTTTTCACAAATAGGACGGTTTGACGGTTTGGCAATTCCAACGAGTTGCATAAATAACTATTGAATATTCAATGAAAAGTTTTTTAATATTAAAAGTATAAGAAAACATTTTTCCGTGGCTTTATAATAAAGTGTATATATCGTAGGTCAATAGAAGAGTTGGGATTTTAGCTAATATCCCAGGATAATAGGCAGTTGGCTGATGGTGCGTCACGCATAACTATTCTCCCGGAATATTAGGTAAATGTTGGACAAAATTCGGATAATCATGATAATAATGATTGATTTACATGCGAAAAATAAAAGCATTTTATCCTATTTTTTTATGGTCATTTTTCGATGAATAATCTACTGTCCGGCATTTAGCTAATATTCCGGTAGAATTGGCATGTGTGGTGCGCCATCAGCCAACTGCCTATTGTCCTGGGATATTAGCTAAAATCCCAACTTGTCTATTGACCTACGACATATCGATCTAGTAGCTACGAAAGTTCGAGAGTACGAGGAAGATTCCTAGTGCACACGTATGTTGAGAAAATAACGGACGACATTTTAAAGGAATTTTATAACGAATTGTAGGGCTGTAGAGGTTTCTAGCAAATCACTAGCAATTGGTTGCTTTCTCGCGTCAATTATCAAACATATTTGATGTTTAGTCCTCTATTTCTTTATTGTAAGGACTAGAATAATAAGATAAATACCTAGTATTGTTAGATATCCACCCAAATAGCACAATTGGTTTGATTAACGAAAAATAACGGTTTACATAACATCTCAAAACATAACCTCTTGAAATCATCATATTTGAGCTGTCGGATTCCAAAAGCGCAGCAGGGTATTTGTCGGACAAAATATTTCGAATTTTTTGTCATATTAGTTACCAAATTGAGCATATATTTATCACAAAACAATAACTAGTTACTTGGACATTTTTCGGAATTTCTAACTGTAGATAGCAATAGTTTCGATAAAAGTCATAGATAAAAAGTTTGTCGGATTCACCAAAAGGAAGCTTTATGCAAAGTTGCGAGTATATATTGAGCATTTAGTAATTCTGTTCTGTGGACTATATTAGTTATTAATGCAATAAGTTTCATACAAAATTTTTTCTACGTCCGTAGACTTAAAGAAATTCGACAAAACTTTTATCAACTTTTTTTTGTAATAGTAAAATTGAAAGTACAACTGTGAGCATTATTAATTTGGAGTAAAGAAGAAGTTAGATCATTATAGGTACTTGAATAGGCAACATTTAACGAAATCAAAGAAATAACATCGTCTATAGTTGTATTAGTACTTATTGGATTGTTGGTAGGATCGTGAACAGGTACAAAGTTTTTTGAATCAGGTAAACTCAAGGTATTGATACCTACAACTTGGATTTTGCATTTTCATTTCTATACTGCAAAAAGAAATGATCTGTTTTGACATTTATGGGTCGTTGGTTTTTATATTTTTTATAAATGTTTACCAAATTTAATCTATTGCCAGATATTTCACCAACAACAGTAAATCGACGTTGAAGATGAGTTTTTGTATCAGGTGCTGTGATAATTCAAACATTTCCGGTATTATTAATATCTTTACATTTTATATGATTCCTGTATCCGCAGATGTTAGAATAATATCTAAGGTTATATTAAAATTGTTTGCTGCCATTCCTTACGCAAAGAAATTTCTTCACGGGCGAATGTTTTAGATTTTTTGGTTTAGATAAATCAACCAAAGTGTTGAAGAGTTCCAAATTTTGGATTTGTTTCAAAGTAAACTAGTAACAATCTTTCTGCAAAGCTGCCTTTTCTAGTACGCCACTCCATAAAAGAATTATAATCCTTTAAATACTGTTCCCTGGATTTCTTAGGGAGGAGATTCATAGTCGCTGCTGTTGCCGATTCAACAACATCCCTTAGTGTGCAAAACGGATTTTCTTGAACGATTATCAAGAAATAAAAGTGTGACGGTTTATCGGAGAAACGAATTGACATAAGAAATGCAAAAGCGTGAAAAAAAGAACCGCCACGGTACTTTTTGACCGATTCTTCATGAGTACAAATGAATGAAAGAAAATCGTCGGATATTATAATAGACTGGAATCAATTGATGAAGAATTATTAGTACAATGTATGCTACCAAATATCGCAGAAGATGCTAAAAAAACTACTTTCAATACTACATTCTAATGAAACCATAATTAATTATTACAAATCCATTTTGATCCTACCTGAATTGAAGGTTCATCATCTGGAAATTGACCATTCTTAACTCCATCTATCAATTGTTGTGAAACATCTGTAGTAAGCTTACACAAACGATGAGCATGTATTGCCATATCCTTGAAAGTTTTTCCATAATCCTGGAATATAAAACTGGAATAATCGAATTTTTAAAATTATATTTACCTTTGGGTTAAGTAGGCCGAAAGCTAGAGTGCTAAATAGAGCTACCAAAAAAGTAATTGCGGCTGGCTTCATATTTATTATTAGCCTAAAAAAAAGCCGGTTTCAATTGTATAAGATCGTAGTTTCGACTAATTCCGATCCATAGGCGATGAAAACAAACTTAATAAATATTACAAATAAAATCTTTGTCTGTTATAAGATTGAGTGTAAAACCTAAGTCTCTTTAAAACCCACCATAGCAAGAATTCAGTTATAAAGAATGTTACAAAATATATATTAGAAAGTTTCAGTTTATGCAATGTGAAATTCTTAATTTTTAGCAGAATTATTTGGAAACATACTTTTTAGCAGCAATTTTTCCTAATTCAATGACACTAGAATTTGTTATTTACGAGTATTCAAATTGAAATAGGTTCTACCAACTTTGCCATAGATAATTAAACTAGAATATGAAAATTACATCGTACACTTAGATAATCATCATAAATCACTTACTTTCTATTTGACTTTGATACACAAAGTAATAAATACTCTTTAACAAAATTATTATCAATATTTATAAGGAATTCAGTAGTAAAAATTGCATTGTTCAGTCTAAGAGGTCACTCACCAATCGGATAACCTCTCACAAAAGTGATAGCAAATTGTGATACGTTCTCTTTGGAATCGTACGTTTTCTATGAAGGTCATTTATAATAATTATTAAAATTATCTATACTGAGAATCAACATATATGGTTGAAGATGATCAGTGTATTGATAAAAAAAACTGAATTATATAATCTCAGTGTAATCTCTTAGATTTTGAGATAAGGCTGTGACATTTTGTGGTAAGTGGTATTACCTACCAGGCAGATAGATCTCTTTGTGAGTTGCCTGTACACTTCAGCTCATCCAAAGGTCCTAGATAATGATGAATATGTTTATTGTCGCATTAAATACAGGTGAAGTGTTATGGACTTTTCAAACTATTTATTATCGTTATATTTTTTCTATTAATCTTCCATTTTATTCCATTAAAGTACTTATTGACCTATTTTACACAGGGTGCTTCTAAATTGAGGTGATTGCTCGTATGAAGTTAACTGCAACAAAATTTCCTCAGTTCATTTTTCCAAGATATCGGCGAGGACTAAAATTTTCTATTTTGAGTCTAGGTTGAGTCTATGATATTTTTAGTAGATCCACATTGCAAAAGCCTCGAGTCTGCTCATAGTATACACTCTTAATGTCCACGTTTATGCTCGATACAAGTGAACTGAGTGCACGAACACCTTTAATAGGTTTTTCACCTTTAGCTTGTTCTATACGTGATTTAACTTCGACGTCAGGGTCTATATTTGTCGTTATGCAGCTGCCAAGACATTTAAAATCATCAACTTTTTCTGTTGCGGTGTCATAGATGTTCATGCTCAGTTGTGGGTTTGGAAGTCTTGTTCACTTTTGTTTTTGTCACATTAATTTTCATGCATAGTTTATCTTCCACTTTTACAACTTTGTTTGTTTAATGTTCTACCGTTGATTTTTATTCCATCATCGTCATCGCCTATAGCTTGGTTGAATATGTGCGCAGAGTATATATTAAACAGTATTTGCGACAAAAAACAACCTTGTCGTACCCCCTTTTTTATAAACACCGGTTCTGAAGTTGTTTGTCTATATCTAAACGTTGCTTCTTGGTTCCAATAAAGGTTTCTAATAAACTCGATGTAATGTTTGTCTAAACCTTTTTTCTCTAGCAATGACAGAAGAACGGTATAATTCCTCATGTCCCGACATTTCTATAAGAGTATAAATAAGCTCGCTAGTGCTTCCCTTGTTCCTAGACCTAAGCGAAACCCAAATTGGGTATCGTTTTGATCACCTTCACATTTATGGTAGATTCTAGCTTGTATAATTTTAAGCAGGATCTCAAGCACTTGACTCATCAAACTTATCAGTCTGAACTCATCACATTTCTTGGGAGGGGAATAAATACAGAGATAAGCCAGTCTTTTGGAATATTACCTGTTGCATAAACTTCCTGTAGTAACTGGAACCATGGCAACAAATATTCTTCTTCTATTAGTTTTATCATTTCTATGTGGATTTCGTCCGGACCCGTTGCTTTTACGTTTTTACTCAATTTAAGTGCTTTGTTTTTCTCTGATTTTAGTATTTTTGAGGTCTCTCCATATTCACTATTCCTGTCGAATATTCGTGGCGTATCGCTAGCGAATATTTTTGCAATACTTTTAATAATTCTTGCTTTTCTGTTACCAGTTCATTGTTTTAGTTTAGTGTATCTGTTACGGGTTGATTTTTGTTGGAATGCGTTACCTCTGTCCTGTTTATTCTGAAGTAATTCAATCTCCTCACACCTTTCTTTCAGCAGCCCTTTATTATATATCGAAACTTTTTTTCAAGATGAAGTTTTAGTAAAAATATTTCCTTTACTAAAAATTATTTTCCATAAAATAAGAGCTGCAGAGGAAAAAGATTCATAATGAAAGCTGGAAATAACCACGTCTAGCCAAAATATATTAACGTAGCCTACGTGTCATGGATTGCCGCACGTTCAAAGATTTGATGTGTCGCACGCTATTTGAATACGATTTTTCAAATCGTTGATATCAACTACGGGTATCTTGTAGACCAAAGATTCAACGTTACCTCATAAACAGAAATCAAAAGAATTCAATGTTGGTGTCTTCATCGACCAATCCAACGGTTGGGATATGCTGCATCTAAATGCTGCCTAGCATCTCGATTGAAGTGTACTGGGGTATCATCGTGCATGAGCCTCTTTTTTTGTCTGATATTGAATGCGTGTCTTCAAGTTGTTCAGGGAGATCTGGTATAAGAAATTCCATTTAATAATGGATGAGACAGAAAATGAGGCCCAATTAATTTATCCCCTATAATACTAATCCGTACGTTCTTCATCAGTAAAAAATACATAATTTAAATATTCAAAATTTTCTCGCATTTCGTGTATTAACTATTCAAAAATTACAACTCGTTGAGCAAAATCGTTGAACCTCTACGGATGGTGAGAATATGGCTGTTGCTTTTTCGAAATTCGCCACATAGATGAAGGGCTAATATTTAGGGTGTTGGCTATTTTTCTAATACTTGTTTTTTGTTTTGGGGGTTGAATTATTTCCAAAAGTCCAGTTTAGGATAAGCAAAGGACTCTTAACTTTTTCATTGAAGATTTATTTTCAAACTACCTCTTATTTTGTAGCAAATTTGTTCTTCAAATGGTATTTGAATATCATCTAATCTAATCTAATCGTATGCTATAATTATTGAAGTAATTGAAATGAATTGGTACCTAAACAGCAAAGGGAATTTTTCTGTTTAATTTTAACAAACAAACAATGTGGACTTTTTATATTTTTTGTAATCGTATCAATTTAAAAACCTAATTTTCACGTGTGAATTTTTTTCTTTTAGTAAATATGAAAAAAGAAATAGTTTTTTTCTCGTTTATTTATTTCAAACTAATATTTACATACTCAGAATCTAAAATACTTCATTATTTATATTAAATACACAAGTTTACGTAGAAATAAAGGGAAATTCATCTTTCAAATTAATTTATGTTGTTTTCAGAAGAATATATAACACTGAAACAGAAAAAATGTTAACTAGTATAAAAATATACATCTCTATCATAAAAAAATATTTTCCAGCAAACAAATGTGGCATTTAAGGACGCTTTTCTGCAAAATTGAGTTAGATTTGCTCAAATATTTCGAATTTTGTTGAAATCTTTTAAAAATGCATTAGCAACGGACAATTTCTGGACAATGGACAAGCCACTTAAAGTGTAATGCTTACATCAATCCAGCTAAATTCAAATTGGTTGTGGTCGGTCTAGATTCTAGAGAAACGTTGATCTATTTAAGTACTTGTTTTTTAATTTGAACAAAACTCGATATATTATAAGTGCAAAAATCAATTGAGAAACCCTATATATATATATTAAAAAGTATTATTAATAATATTGATCGTGAATGTTTGAAATTTGCTTACATCTTTGGGAACATTTTCGTAAATACACATCTGCATCTTATATCCTATGTCGCAAGAAGATTTTTCACCTATAAAATTCATAATATATTGATAAAATATATATAACATCAATTTGAAAAGAAGAAACTATTCAGATAATCATAATAAATCGTCTTTATGAGGATAAAAACACGTATATGTGTGACATATCTGATGTCTTTGACTGCGGACTTGGACATCTTGTTACTTAAAAAGAAACACTATGGATTCCGAGATAGAGCGTTAGAGTTATCAGTACGTAAACTACAACAGTTGTGAATCTAGTCTGGCATTGGTGAGCGATATCCATCAGGGTTCAGGATTCTTTCTGTCAATCGATTTACTAGCGTCAGCATCGACAATCTAAAATTAGCTAAATCTTGGTGTGATTCTAACAAAATTAAACGAAGCAAAAACTAAAAAAATAATCTGTAAAGTTGTTGGGATTCACATTAGATATGGATATCAATTAAGGAGATAATATAGATTAACTATGCTCAAGAATTTCATTACAGATTTTTGCAATGATTAACTTTGCGTTGATCCAAAGTCATCTGGCTTATGGTATCTCTCTATAGGGCAGCTCTGGCAAATTTCAAAGGGTTTTTAGTCTTCAGATGACGAGTACATTGCCACTAACCATGAAATATGATTCTGCGAAGAAGTCAAGCAAAAATGACCACATTTGGCTGTTGTTTTATCAAGACAAAGCACCAGCTCACACATCCGTTTTTGCAATAGCCAAAATTAATAAATTAAAGCTTGAATTAGCTTGCTGGTCAAAGATTTTCCAGCAATGAAGAGGTGATGGCTATTTTAAGGAGTAAGGAGAACTTATTGCACATTGAAGGAGGAATAAATATATTTTTTTCCAAAGTTTTTGTGTTTTTTCTGTTTGGCCAGGTACTTCTGGGACCATCCTATTGCAAAATACCTGAAACTTCTCATCATTTCATTGTTGTTTGAACAATAAATAATTGATCAATTTGGAATTATTTTTTTTTAATTTCAATTTACCTGAATTACAAGCTTCTTTCGCGCAATTCATCATAACTTCAACGTCTTCGTTTCTGTTCATCTCACTCATATAAGATCTTAATACCTCTTCATTCATTTTATAATCTAAATCCATCTAAAACAATTTAGTTTAGAGCATTCATACGGAAAAAATGAAGGAATACTTACAGATTTTGCGTACAACCACAAGCAAGTGGTATAACACTAAAAACAAATAATTGATTTGATAAAACTAGGAAAAACCAAAAGTAGTTATTCATTCTATATTCATTGATAGCGTTAATATATTGATAATTACCTTAATCGATGTTACATTTGGGAACTGGCCATCTCTAACTCCATCTATAAGATCTTGCGGTACATTAGTAACAGCTTTACAGAAATCGTGGCTTTTTTTCGTAATCGCACCAAAATTCTTACCAAATCTCTACAAAATGAAAAAATCTAGAGCTTAACAAAGTAAATTACATTATCCAGTCATTGAAATATTCAAATTGAAACACCTCTAGCGAAAGAGTTAGAGTTTAAAGTGTGGAGGACAATAAGTAGGATAATATTTTCATTTTCTCATTGGAAAAAAGACCAGTGGAAATAATGGTGATAAAAAGATGATAAAATGTTTGGGATATTGTTATTTGTAACATTGAGGATGGGATAGGAAATAATCATCCTGCTAGGAAGCTACATCGTCATTTGAGACATATCTAAACGGACACTTCGTTTGATATCCATTAATGGATGTTTACGATCACATCTGCCCATTTTATCCTGTCTCTAACGCTCCAATTTTTTATATTATGGAAACACGACATCCTCTTTCTGCTCAATCCTCTCATTCCCTCTATCTTTCCTTCCATCAAGAGCCGAAGCAAATCATACCTCTCGTTTCGTATCACATGTCCCAAGTATGCTATTTTTCTATGTTTCATCGTTTCCAGTAAATCACATTCTCTACTATTTTCTTTTCTTGCTGTCCAAGGAGCAGTATCGAGTCTTCCATACCATACAAAAGCACGTAGCATTTTGTGCATCTTATTGTGAGTTGGGTCAAAGTCAAAGTTCGTACATACGTCTTTGATTTTCACGAATGAGCTCCTTGCTTTTTCTATCCGGCATTTGATCTCTTCGTCTGATGATCAGTCTTCACATAACGAAGTTCCCAGATAGTTAAATCTCTTCGTTATGGTATGATTGGTTTACATTCTGGAACCTTTATAGTTTGCAGGTGAATACTAGGAATTTTTTCTTTTTTATTTTATTATTGATTGCAATAAGCCTTTGGAGATAATTCATGTTATATCTTGCCATGTGCCATTTACTTTGAAACCTAATTGTTAACCCTCGAGGGCTTCTTAGAAGATGTTTACCGAATAAAGATTAGGTGGGGATAGGGCACATCTCTGCCTAACACCTCTAAGGATTCTCTTTGAAAGTTCGTTGTTAACTCTAACTGTAGCTCATTGGTTTCAATACGTTTCAATACGTCTTAGGTACTGGATACACGTATGATAAATTATGGGTTGATTAAACTAGTAAAATCAGTTGCGATAATTTGTAAACACCTACAGTGGATCACTGATGACTATCATAAGGATATGAACCTATTCTCACTATTTATAATGATGATCACATGAATAGAATGATGGGGAGCTATAGGAGCTATATTCTGCTGCCCTTGTTATGATCTCGATCCCTTAGAACGACCTCTTGGTTTGGATAAAAGTATAGATTCACTAACAAGCTGAAAAGATTGGAACACTCGACTTGAGATAAACTAAGATACAGATAGATGGACCTTTGGCTTGTTTTACTTGTAAAATATGATTAGTAATTGGTCTGGAAAGATTCAACCCAAGATTAGCCCTGATTAGATTCACCATTGACATCAGTCTTTCGTAGTTTCAAATTAGTCCCGATGATATTAACAGGGGGCCACCATCATAACAATCAACTATGATTCCATAGAACTTATTTGGGCACAGATAGAGTTATGTGTTAACGCTATTTGTAGTTGAAGAAGTGCAGCGTTTGCTACGTATTGCAATAGAAGAAAATACTCTATAAATAAATTCGAATAGAGAAAAATAAGTAGAAACGCTATTCTTCACTGGTATCGATGAAAGTGATAATTTCTTCAAAAACAAAAACCACAACCAGTAATAGAAACTATATTAGAGTGATAACCATTGGAATACAACCGCCATTTTCTCTCGATTGTATCTTGTAGCTTTCAGTTTGTTGTGCTAACAGGAATTCCCATTTTTTTCTAGGATGTTTTCTACTCGTATGTCTTTATTGGCTTGGAATACGTTACTTTTTACGTACTAAGAGGATACAATGAAAAATTCATAGAACCGAACAAAATTTCAATGTCAAAATATTTTATTACTCATCATATTCTTCTTTTAATTGGATACATTAATTACAGCGAAACTGCAACGTCTCTAGACCTTTCAAAAAAAATGTTTCTTCTTGCTCTGCAAACCAGACCTCCACACCTTTTATTACCTCCTCGTTGGAAGAAAATTTACGACCTTTCAAACTTTTCTTCAGTTGAGGAAAGAAATAATAGTCGGACGGAGCCAAATCTGGTAAATAATGGGGGTGTTCTAGTAATACAAACCCTAAATAACGAATTTTTTGCATGGCAACATGAGATTTGTGTGCAGGGACGTTGTCCTGCAAAAACAAAACAACTTTGGATAGCTTTCCGCGTCTTTTCTCTTTAATTTTTTCCCGTAGAGTAGTCAGTAATGTTGAATAGTAATCTCTAGTTATTCTTCTATCCTTTTCTCACTAAATTAATCATGATTACTCCATGGAAATCCCAAAAAACTGAAGCAAGAACTTTTCCACTAGATTTTTGGACACGAAACTTCTTAGGTCTTGGAGAACCAGGGTGTCGCCATTCCATCGATTGCTGCTTTGTTTCTGGATCGTAGAAATGTCCCCAAGTCTTATTCATAGTAACAATTCGGTTTAAGAAGTCTACATCGTTTTCAAATAGAGCACAGATCGACCGCGATGCTTCTACCCGTGCACGCTTTTGGTAAACATTCAAACATTTGGGGTTCCATTTTGAAGCAATTTTTCTCATGTCCAAATTGACGTGAGCTATATGATGAACGCGTTCGTATGAAGAATTCAGTGCTTCAGATATCCGTTGTATCTCAATTCGACCGACTGATAAAATCATGTCATGAACTTCATCGATATTTTCGGGAAATGACACAGAAACTGGTTTAAGAAGTCTACATCGATTTCAAACCTTGCACGTTTTTGGTCAACATTCAAACATTTGGAGATCCATTTTGCAGCACTTTTTCTCATGTCCAAATTGACGTGAACTATATGATGCGTTAGTATGAAATAATTAGTGCTTCAGATATCCGTTTTATTTCAATTCGACGGTCGATATTTCGGGGACTGGCACAGAAACTGGTCTTCTGGATCGATCATCATCTTCAATGGAAAATTTACCTCTTATAAATTTTTCAGTCCAATTATCCACGGTCGCATACGAAGTACATTGATTACCAATGATATTAAGCATATCTTCATAAATCTGCTTACTTTTAACCCTTTGAAATACAGGTACTTGATGATGGCTCGATACTCCAATTTTTCGATCTTCACAATTTCGGTGGACATTTTTTTTTTCTTTCAATTTATTGCGTAACTCTGGTTTACTTTTTTGACGTCAAACTTTACATTTACAATTCTAATAAGTTATTGTTTATCGCTATGGCAATATTTTGTTTATACATCCTCGTATATTGGTTATGCTCAATGGAAAATAAAGGAGTTATGTTATGAGAAAATGAGGAGAGGAAGTGCCAGGAAAACTTGCAACAAGTGGAACTAAATGAGAAAGGACAAAATACAGCAGATGAATGAAGTAGCGAAGAATCGGAAAGAATGGATGAAATAAGAATAAAAACTCCCGATACTCTTACGCTCGAAAGGGTATAACGAGTTCTAGAGGGGTCGAAAAAGAACAGTAATTCGAATAATAAATAATTATACCTTAGAATCCATATAACCAGAGGCGCAATAGACTAGAAAAACAGCCACAAAACATGATACCAAACACGATTTCATGACTTTATCTGAAATTGAAAATTATAATATATAAATTACGTTGAAAAAAGCGAGACTAGATTTAGGTCCGAAAGATCAAAATCAAGACCAAGCAGGGCATGAAACACGGCGGTTTTTGTATGTTGTCAAAAATTGTTAAAAGAAATGATCATACTGGTGTCGTTTGAGATTTTAAGGACTACAATAGGAGGAATTTAATTTGCTAGTTTATGCTTAATAGCAAATTTATGATTCATCGTAATGCCCTGCAAAAACAAGACCACTTATAACCCTGCAAGACTTGGTTTTAGTATTAACTCATCACTATACATATTTTGATAAATATAACAAAAAATTTTATTGTATGTTCTTGATAAAATGGCACAGATAAAATCTAGACAAAGTTATAGACTAAAATTTATTGTTGGGAACAGGAACGTGATAATTAATTTTGGTAGATCTGAATTAAAACAATTTCCAGTTTATGATCAGTTTTTCCTGTTTCAATTTTGTTAAATAACTAAATAAGTTTCCAAATCTTGTAATTATGAGTTGATTCTTTCATGAGATCGATCCTTTTCACCTGCTCAACCAAAAAGCTATTGAACGATTTTGGTGATTGAAAACTTACTTTATGAAGTATAACTGTTATTCTGCGATTGCCACAAATCAATTTTAGAAAAATCTTTTATACAAAAGTCGAAATTTACTGATAGTATTCACCTCAACTCACCTCACAGTTTGAACTGAAACATTTTTTCGAGCTCAATAAATAGGATTATCAGTGTATAATTTGTTGTATAAATTATGAAATTGTTTCCATTATGAAATTCTTTTATAATTTATGTTGTCGATAATACCTTTGCCCAAAATTATTTTTTTTAAACTGATAATGTCAATACCATAATAAACGATGAAACCAGATTCAACAATTTCATATTTTGTCAAATTACGAGAGACCCATGAGATTTTGGCCACTATCTATCCCGAAAATTATTAGAAATAAGATAATGAACACAGCCTTGACATTTTTAAATGTAAATATCTCTCTCGTTTCAATTTGACGAGAGTTATCTATTTTAAAAACTGTTAAACAAAAAACATATACTAGTAACAGCAATATATTGTTGTTATTTGATCCATGCCTTCACGTTCCACTCATGTCCAGTATGTCCACTAATTATTATCCATGGAGAGTACTGAAGACACTGTTTACACCAACACTCACGATTACACTGTCTGACGCGCGTTTTTCTATAACCCTAAGGTGAACTTTACATTCCAATTCACCTTCAGTCTCTGAAGACGATACCTTGGTTATCGAAACGCGCGTTAGACAGTATTGGTGTAGCGGTAATCTAAACAGTATGTGGATATCGCCAACGGTTCCAGAAATTTCAACTTATCCACGGAGAATGTGGAAGAAACAACAGATCTAGTTATAAATACATTTACTTCAACCTACCAGTCCAAATCAAAATCATCAGCGTCTATTGCAACAACAGAAAACGTGGTTATTAACATTCTAGATCAGAAGTTTTTTTCTCGTAAACCACTTTCAAAATACTTATCATTAGTTTTAGTGGATATATACACCATATTACCAACTTGTTAGAAAATCAGATCTTACTATGGACATTCAATAAAAGTCCTAATTTAGAGCTTTCTTATAGAGTCCAGTACTGCTTGGTTAAAGTTATTGTTGATTCTAATGACCCTTCTCTGTTCAGAAATACTGGGGTTTGATTCAGAAATTTTTCACAACAGAAAGCATTTATTGAAACTCTTTTTTGAGCTGCTTTTTAGGGATATTTCAGTTGAAAAATTCTGAGAGTTATAACTATACATCATGGACATTGCATCCAGATGTACCCATGACATCTACGGATCGCCAGAACATAGGTCAACATTTATATTTGTCAATCTATTAGATGAAATAAAGAAATTAATGATAATAATGCAAAAATGAAATTCATGCAGTTTTTTTAGTTGCTTCGAATGCAATGCTAATTCCAAAATATCTCTCACACAAGTGAAACGAATTTACAGAAAATTTTTAAACAAACAGATAAAAATTAAGAATTTGTGAAGAAACGAGGTGATTGAAGTTCCGTATGTCTCAAGCGAAGCTAGTTTAAAATGAAATCAAGATTAAAGACTTTTTTCGGAGGAAAGTACTTTTGCTACAAATGATGTTCCGTCTTCCCAAAACCGTCGATATTGGAGCAAAGGCTATTCCTACTACGAAAGTAAAGAAGATAGTATATCAAAAAATTGTATATTTTTGCCGTGTTATATGAGTTAGGAATCATTGAAGGAATGATAAATAAGCATATTTACAGATTCTGCAAATATTAATATAACGATCTTCGTTTAAATATTCAGCAGTCACATGGCGGCACATTCTACCCAAAATTCCCTAAATAGTTTAGCGTAAGATGATTTGAGAAAATTAGTGTGATATATTGAATCCTCAGATATTATAATAATGAGTTTTTTTTTTTTTATATTGAGAGGGCTAAAACAAATAGTTTATCGAGAAAAAATACTGAACGATATACTAGAAAAACAGAATAGCTCGTGCTGTTCGCTCGATTTCTAGAAAACAAGTACACGCAAGAGTATTTTCAAAAAGTATTAAGAGAGATGGTTCATTAGATATTTCCTCGCTAGATTTTTTCTTCCGATATATTTAAAAAGATAAGTATTCCAATATTTAATACTTTTCGTTTCCCCATTTGTTTTTCAAATGAACAAACTTTATGAAACCTTTTATTTCATGTCTTTGTGCCTACCATAAAAAATATTACAGTCAAATTAGTATAAAAAACTCTCTACATAATTGGAATCATATTTAGGGTATTGTCAAATTCCAATATTGTAGCTTTAATTCTTTACGAAATAGATACTTCGTATATTTTCATACCTATCTTGAAAATTGAATCAGTTTGATTTATTTTTTAAATATCGGGTGTCCACTTTGTTTTGCCGCTATTTTGGTAAACATTAGTGTTGACAGTTCATATTTGGTAGTCGTGACATGTCAAATTTGTTATAGAAAATATTCGGTAAACCAACGTGTTTTATGTTTTTATCGAATAGATTACTGTGACGAAGAGAAAGTTTTGAGAAAAGCAACGTGCTAATAAGACAGACTATTCATCGTGTAGTGAGTGATTTCGAAAAAAGATAGACTGTAGCTGATAGGCTCAAGCATGGACCACAATTTATTGCCAGATCGGCTGAAAACATTATTACTGCTCAAGAAAGGGTTCTAAATAATCCATCAACCTCAATTCGATACCGGGCTCAGAAGCACAAGGATTTGCATTTGTTTCCATTTAAGATTCAGTTGACAAAATCATAATGAGTGACGAGGAACATTTTTATTTAAATGGATATGTAAATAAACAAAATAGTCAGTTTTGGGCAATGAAAAACCCTCAATTGATTCATCAGTTACCTTTTCATTCATTAAAAGTGACAATCTGGCAAACAATTTGGTCAGGAGGAATCATTGGACATTACTTCTTTGAAACTAAAAACGGCGTAACGGTAACTGTCAATGAGAGCGATATCGTGATATGATTGAAAACTTTTTAACGCCACGATTGCATGCTTTGGGCTTGGTTAACATGTGGTATCAAGAAGACGGTGCCACTTGGCATTCAGCTAGGAATACAAAGGAATTACTGCGAGACCTCTTTCCATAACAAGTTATTTCAAGAAATGTTTATTCAAACAAACCAGAAACGCTGGAGCAACTCAAACAGAATATTCGTTATGAAACACCGCGTGAAATATGATTAAAATACGATGGGACTTCAATACTTTAGTTTTGGCTTCCCCTAGAACAATCCAAGAAACGATTTCTTCACATATAGGATAATTATTTAATAATTAAAGAGAACTAGTATAAACAAGTTGATTTAAATATTTATCCGAATTATGTAAATATTTTCAAAATATATATTTTCATATTCAAACTATTGATAAATATTTTCAAACGTTTGCATATATTTCTGATAACAATAAGATATTCAAAAATTTAGAAATGTTTACAATTAGCGAACTAAATTCGTAAATAATTTCAATTAACATCCAATGATAGTACGCTCGCGAATTAGACATCACCTTCACAGTAGTGAAATCGAAGAATTTTTCTTTTGTTCCAATGTCAAAGAGTAAATACCATTGCAATGGTTCCAATATGTTGGATTTATCTGTAGAAATATAATTCTAGCACAAGGGTAGGCAACCTTTTAAAAAACAGGTGCCCGAAGTAAATATATGATGTGTATACGTATGAATTACTGGCTTAATAACGTTGTACGAATCGATATCGTCGCTCTGAATTCCGAATTTCTTGCTGCTACCGCTGCTCTCTTCTTGAAACTTGCATCCTCCTTAATGTCGACAAAAAAGTCGATTGACATGACGCTTTTGAGAGGAGATGTAATTCTATATTCGTCGAGGTATTAGCCAGGAAAGTAGTTGTTTTCTCCTTTGAAGAACGGCAGAATATATTTTCGAAATATTTCAGAGGTGAATAGTAGGAGTCGTTTATTTTGATATATTCTTCATTTTCCATCGAAATCTATATTATCCGCGACTACACTGGATTTTTACCTAGCTAGTGGTTCACAGTTGGGAGTGGCACCAGTTAGCGTTCACTGGGGAATGGGAATGGTGACGCTCTTTGACGTTGTCTTTAGTTCGGGTCTCAAGCTCGATTGAAGGATGTGAAACCACTTCGATGAGACGTAATAACGTCGAAACCAGTCAGTGATTATAAACCCTTTCTTACAACTGCGAGCCATTGGGATGTTAATATCGACAAAAAGGTCAATTAACATCACGCTCTTCAGATGATATGTATTCAATATTCGTCGAGATATTAGCCAGGAAAGTAGTTGTTTTCTCTTTGAAGAACGGCAGAAAATATCTTCAAAATATCAAATTTCGAAATTATCTCAGAGATAAATAGTAGGAATCGTTTATTCTTGTTTCGACTTACGTTCCATTTGATAATGATTTCCTAGGTGTTTTCATGACGAATTGAGCCATAGTAGAAGAACTTGAGAATATATATTTAATACACATGTTATATACATGGTTTGGATTTTTAGTTACTTCTCCACTTATATTCTAGTTTCCCTTATGATGGGAACAACACTTGCCGAAAGCTGGGATCTATAGTGTTATAAAGAGTTCCCACTTTCCAAATTTGCTGCAAACTTCCATATATTGGTTTTTGTTTATATATAGATAAATAACGTAAAATTAAAATAATTCACCGGTGCCTAATCTCTAGGAGCAGCGTAGCTCCGCTAGATGCGACTAGGTATTCGAGAGCTGTTAGCTTCGTTATCCTGTGGAAGAGTGACTTCTTCTTTTCGATCCAAAGCTTCTCACCTGGGTTCGTGTCAATAAGAAATAGGAGGGGGTGTCATGAACAGTGTGGAATTGAGAGAGGGATGCAGTTATGTTGATTTTTCTTGACATTTGTTACCGGAAATAATTGGCGTCAAAAAAGGCAGCAGGGGAATCCTTGGGTTAAATCAAGTGAGTGTTTTTAGATTTATGGGATTCAATACTGGAATGGAGACTCATCAAATGCATTGAAATATGATTAAAACAAGTTTGATAGAGGAAATGAAATAATATAGGAAGCTCATACAATTATTTTTATTCAGAACAAATATTATATTACAATATCATTTCCATTATTTCAGCTCAGTATATCTTCTCCATGACAGATTACAGGAAATAATACATCTGGAAAAAATTTGTATTTGTAGTAACATAAGGTAATATTTTGTTAGTGAAGCTCAGATACTATTGAATATTGAATCCACGAACACAACCTTATCGGGATTTACTTGGAAGTTCATAGAAGTACCTGGTGTGACCTAGAGATGGCGGTATTTGCTATATTGGAAAGTACATAATCTATACAGCATATGTTTCCAGTTTGAAGACACCACGTTGCTTAGTGTTTGTTTGGCAGCCATCAATAGTGAACGTTTTCAGTGAATTTGTGAACATAGAAAAAATTGGTCAATGTTATGTTATTTGAAAGGCATTAGCTCAATCAATATGAAAGCTGTACTAGATTCTACTCTGAGTGAGACTGCTCCTTCGTTAGCAACAGTAAAATATTGGATAGCAGGGTTTAAACGAGGCCATACGACCTGCGAAGACCAGCATTGTGGTGGTCGACCAAATGAAGTGACGACTTCATAATGGTAACAAAAATCTACAAAGTGGTACTAGATGGAAAGAAAAACAATCAATTGCTGAATTTGACCAAGAAGAAAAATGTTGTTTCATCACAACAATGAACCAGCTCACATTCCAATGGGCAAAATTAATGAATGAAAGTTTAAATTCTTATTTTATGCAGCCTATTTGCCAAATTTAGCCTCCTATGATTATTTTCTGTCCCCAGACTTGGCTCGGTGGCAGAAGATTTTCCAACAATGGAGAGGTGATGGCTATTTTAAGGAGCTTGACGATTGTTATTATATTTTTCTCAAAATTTTTGTATTTTTTTTGTTGGGCCATGTACCTCCGAGAGAATACTCGTACAAATATGAAAAATGATCCGAAAAGACAAATACATATTCTAGTTATTTGAAGTTTACTTAAAAAATGTACGAGAATTGTTTATCAACAAGTATATCTGTCAAATAAACAACTTGGTTAATCAATACATGGATATTATATAAATATACAACTATTAAATGTCCAAAAATAGATGGAAAGGCAATGTATATAAATTTAATTTCATAAAACCTCTTCTGTAAATTAAAAATATGTATCAACAAAGATTTAGTGTACCTTTGGAAGTCTGGTATACAATAAATTAACCAAGCAAAAGCTCATGCTACTGTTTATCACATGTTTATAACCTAGATAATCTGTGGACTGGATATATGTACTTTTCACTATCTATCTGATCCCTTTTGTCCCGAACCCATGATTTTATCCTTGATTGGAATGGAAAAGAGCACAGTATTAGGGATGCTTTCATAAAAATTTCATATTTTGGTGCCGTTTGTACTGGTTTTTAGAAAAATAATAAGACATTTTGTTTTTACTGCTTTTAAAATTACCCCTAATTTGCTTTTGAAAACATATACTTACCGATGAATCTACGTTAGCATGATAACACTTGTGCATCTTCCAATAAAACTCTTTATCATCAGTTTCTCCTGAAAATAATTCAAATACAAGCTATTTAAATGAAAAAAATTTCAAATAAATCACCATAATGAAACAAATCTAATACTCAATAAATTATTATATAGAAATTATATAGAATGTAATAAGAATATGGAAACGTTCTTCTAATTCAATTTCTACTGTTTTCATCAAAGATTTTATTCGAATTTATACATTTAATATCCTCATCGATACCTTCTTCAAACTCATACTACTAATATACGAGGTCTGGCTATTAAATAACGAGACTGGTTACGAAAAAGGTGCTGGAAGTCTTCTGTGTAATTCCTCGCATAAAATGTTTCTAACAGTTTCTTTATCGTCGTTTACAGCCTCGGTAATCATCAGGATACTCGTTCGACGATCTGCACGCACAATTTGGTCGATTTTGGTTCCTGTTTCCGGAGTTGAAACAGTCACAGGGTGACCTGAGCGCTGGTTATCTTCAGTGCTCTCGCGGTCCTCACTAAAGCACTAACACCACTCAAAAACACGCGCAGGGGCTAGAGTATTGTCCCCATAGACCTCTTGCAACAATTAATAACACTCAGTTGGAGTTATTTTCCAATTTAACGAGAAATAATTCGTCACACATGGTTTTCGGCACGTTTCAAATCGCTTTTGCACAAATACTATAATAGTGAGGGAAACGTGTTTTGGGACGTGCATAGACAAGATATCTAGACACCCAACGCACTACTAGTTTTTTACCCCACCCGTCTAGTGCGCCCTCTAGGCGTGCAGTTATTTAATAGCCAGACCTCGTATTCTTCGTGAAGATAATCTTGTGCCATATTATTATACGAATGTAAAGAAAGAAAGACTAGAATGAACCAGAAGAGGAGAATTCAATTGTTAGACCTACTTCTTCAGCAGAAGTTTCTACGGAAATCAGGACAAACATAAATTCTAAGAAATCCTCTGGATTTAACCTAAGTCATAGAGGAATCCAGAAGCAACCTCAACGCAATGTATTTGAGACTAGGATACGTACCCAAACTATGAAAAGTATTGTGAAATGTAAACTGCAACCGGCTCATTTTAGACTTTTGAATTTCTGCTTTTACTAAAAAAAAAGGATCTTACTTTCTTTTATAATGAAGGGAACCCATATCTAATTCTTATTGGAAGTCAATTAACAATTTTATATTACAAAATTTTTGAAATCGACGGAAGGCTCCTTTAGGCCGGCAAAATCCCGCTTTTAAAAATCCCTGGAGAAATTAATCGTCACGCTAGCATAATCGCTGACCAAAAGAATAAGGTACCATATCTCAAATTGTCAAATTCTCAGTCGGAAATATCACGATTTCCGCAAATATAAAATTGGAGCCAAATTTGAAAATTTATAACCAAATCCATAATGAAAAATTCCACTTGACAGTCAAAAGGAAAATATGATTGAAGTCACACGTCATTACGGCAATCTAGCCAGCTCAATATCAAAAACACTAGCTAACAAACATTCATCAAAACAACCTTTCAACGGACTGAACAACCAAAAATCAAAATCCGCAAAATTTACACAGTTAACTAGATATTGCTCGAACCTTCCAAGGGGAAGCAACTTTGCTCTTACAAGCAACATAATTCTGCAAGCAGTTATACCACGTCTGGCAAATTTCGAATAATGCTTGTGTCCTGTAGACCAAGACTTAACCTCAAAAAGAAAATAAACCAAACATCCAATTTGTTTAAATTAAAATAGTACAACAAAAAGACTGAATGAAATGAATGAAGAAGAATTAAACTTAAATTTTTTAAAGAAAATTATTTACAAAAAGGAGTTGGTAAGTTTATATCGTATAATGTTTATAACAACAAAAGTAACGCAAGCTGTGAACATTGAAAACGTTACAGTATCCGAGGTTATAATGATACCTAAGTCAGGTTAATCTCCCCAGGACGTTACATCCTATAGGTCTATCTCTTTAATACTTGTTATTCCGAACTTGTAAGAAAAATTGCTTCTTAAGACTCTAAAACAAAGTGCGCTTTACTTCTTTCCTAGATATTGCACAGCCATCAATAAAGTTTAGAATAAGAACCTAAATTACAAGTTAAGTCAGTTACACCACGTCAATATTCGGCACTACAGACAAATATTTTAGAGTAAAACATGAGAAAACATACTCTCATCTAGCTTAAGTACCTTCAGGTAGTGTACTAGCCCCTGTACTCCGCTTACTGTATAAGAGTGATACACCAAATCATGAATACTATACAATTGCAACATTTACTGATGATACGGCCATTTTTACCGTTGTAAAAGATCACGAAGAAGCTAATATTAAATTACGAACATACGTAGATCTGATTAACATCTGGACTAAAATATCCTGGTGAAAATAAGCAATGCTCAAATACTCAACATACAAAAAACTGCTTCTCTACAAACATATATTGAAAACCATCTCTACAAATACAGCATTGGGATGTACCAATAAAGTAACATTCCAAAATAGTGTATTAAGAATCATCGTTGATGCATTTTGGTACTGCCATAAAGATTATTAGCTAGTTTGGGAGGAAATCCCCTAAAGACAATTTTGAGGATAATTTAGACTTTACCTGAATTATCTGCAGTACATTTTTTGATAGCTTCTATAATAGGTTCCGATCCCTTGGGCAATAGATATTTGAGTTTACGTTCATCGATGCTTCTATCCGGACTAATCTTTAAATAAAATAACAAAATTATCAAAAAAACGCAATTTACGTGGACAGAACATTAGCCTTAACATACTTACCAGATAGTTGTGATGTGTCCAAACGCAATCGGTATATCTCTGAAAAAATTTAAAGTATACATTAAATAACTAGAAAAACGAGAGGAATTTTTGATGTTTCAGCAACGTGTGAGTGCTGGCAATACTATTTCTTCTCTATTGTGATCTGAAAATATATTTCGAGTGAAATTCGTCGAAATTTGTTTATGGGAGAGTTTGCTAAAGGGGAATTTAGCGCGTTCACTAAAATTTAGAGTCCAAACAGATCACAGGAAATCTACCTAACTCTAATCTAGAATAATTAGTTTCTCCATTAATTTTGTTCAATTGTTAGGCTTTTTGTTTTTTCCTTTACATGTATTTCTAATAAGCGTTTTATATAGGTCAAACTAGGCGTTTGTGCAAAAAAATTCAATTTACCTTAATGGAGTCATCTTCTGGGAAATTCCCTTCACGAGATTGCTTAATAAGATCTTCTGTCGTACCAGTATACATCTTACATCTTTGTGTCCAATCTTTATATATCGAAACCAAAGTAGGACTGAATTGCTTGAATTAATATTAAGAATTAATAGAATTGAAAAAGTATGTGAAATGTAGGAACTAAAATGAATTTTATGGTCTAGACTTACATCCTCTTGAACAGCGCTAAATGCCGATGGTATTAGGCAAACAACGACTAAAAGTAGAACCATATTCCTCATTTTTCCGGCAACTACAACAACGAATCATTTTTTAATTTATTAATGTAGATAAGAAACAAATTAAAATAAGAAAATCAACTTTGAGATGATTGAAACGAAAAAAATCTTTGATTACAAAAATACCTACCTAGGTTTTTTAATTCAAAATGTTTTGAATTTGATTCTCACTGGAAGCAGTCGCTTATATATTGCTCATTTACTATCAATTTTCATTATTTTCATATAAATAATGGTAGAATTATGTCAAACTAGTCATTATTATTAATATTATTGTGTAATATCAATTAAAAATAATCAGAAACGAAATATATCAAAATTATCTTGACAAATCAGAATTGGAATCCCAATTAGTTTTTATGCTCCAAAAGAAGGCATTTGACAACATACCAACTAATAAAAAAGTTAGGATAAGAGTTCGTTATAACATTTTCTTCTTTTTGAAAACTATATCTTGAATAAAATTGAGTTACTGCTTCAATAAAATTGTAGAGAAGCCCATAGTCTAGTCAACGATTTGAAAAACGTGAAGAATAGGAATAAAACTCATAAAAATATAAGGAACGAAATATTGAGAAATAAGATGTTCTGGTTTTTTGCTTATAACATCAAAACTATTAACTAATAATACGCACAGATTTTTTAAGAGAACTAAATTTTTCATTAAGAAGTCCCAGCTTTCGAAATTGAGAATCATTTATAATTTTAATTCAACGTTGAAAATAGGACTTCGCGTTTCAGTTTTAGTACAAATACAGCATACTTTTATAATATTGAATAATTGTTTAAATGTTTTAATAAATGACAGTATATTCAAAACACTACCAAGAATTAGGTCTCATAGAAAACATGTTTATCCTCAATATATACGAGAATATATTGATAAATTCTTAACCTACTATAGAACCAAATCAAATTTCAATGTCAAAATATTTTACTACTCAACATATTCTCCTTTTAATTGGATACATTAATTATAGCGAACCTGCAACGTCTCTGGACCTTTCAAAAAAAATTTTCTTCCTGCTCTGCAAACCAGACCTCCACAGCTTTTATTACCTCTTCGTTGGAAGAAAATTTACGACATTGTAAACTTTTTTTTAGTTGAGGAAAGAGATGATAGTTGGACTGAGCCAAATCTGGTGAATAAGGGGGGTGTTCTAGTAATTCAAACCCCTGAATCACGAATTTTTTCATGGAAACATGGGATTTGTGTGCAGGGGCGTTGTCCTGCAAAAATAAAACACCTTTGGATAGTTTTCCGTGTGTTTTCTTTCTAATTTTTTCCCGTAGAGTGGTCAGTAATGTCGAATAGTAATTTCCAAAAATCAATCATTACTCCCAAAAAACTGAAGCAAGAACTTTTCCAGTAGATTTTTGGACACGAAACTTCTAGGAGGTCTTGGAGAACCAGAGTTTCGTCATTTGTTTCTAGATCGTAGAAATGTACCCAAGTCTCATCCATAATAACAATTCGGTTTAAGAAGTCTACATTTTCATACCGAGCACAGAACGAACGTGATGTTTCTACCCTTGCACGCTTTTGGTCAACATTCAAACATTTAGGGATCCATTTTGCAGCAATTTTTCTCAAGTCCAAATTGAACTATATGATGAACGCGTTCATATAAAATATTCAGAGCTTCAGATATCCGTTTCCCCCTAATTCGACGGTCTGATAAAATTATGTCATGAACTGCATCGATATTTTCGGGGACTGACACAGAAACTGGCCTTCCCGATCGGTCATCATCTCCAATGGAAAATTTACCTCTTTTGAAGCTTGCAGTCCAATTTTTCTGGGTCGCATACGAAGGACATTGATCACTAATAGTATTAACTATATCTTAGTAAATCTGCTCACCTCTGAACCTTTTTAAATACAGATTTTCACAATTTCGGTGGACATTTTTTTTATTTTAATTTATTGCGTTACTCTGGTTTACTTTTTTGACGTCAAACTTCACACTGACACTTCTAATAAGTTATTGTACGTTGCTATGGTAACGCAATATTTTGTTTATGCGTGGAACTGGTCTAGACTAACTAGATATCAATACATCCTCGTTTAGGAAATTAATGAACGCAACAAGATAGACGTCATTCAATAAATCAAATCTAACCTAATCAAATTCCTCAAATGGCAATTGGCAGGATATTTGGCTGGAAGGATTGATAAAAGATAGACCACAAAACTTACAACGTGGTACCCATGAGACATCAAAAGAGCCAAGGAAAGACCTAAGATAAAACCAAGAAAGAAGCTAGCAAGAACAATTTGAGCCCGACTGAAATACAATAGAAATCAATGAACTCAAATGAAGGACCAAAATATAAACTGCATATGATATGATGAAATAGTATAGGAGTACCATAAATTGTGAGCTTTTTGAATGTTATTTCAGAGAAAATAGTTGTTTTCTATACATTTATCTACCAATATTCTCCTCATGTTCCAAACAGCAACATTCTTAAGAAAATTAGAATCTCCAACGAATTTTGAACATTATCAACGAAAGCAGTAATGCTATTAACTGAGTTGATACTCATTGACTCATTGATAAGGAAAAATAAGTTTGATCCATGATGAAGATAATATAGGCACAGCAAGAGAGGAGCAGATATCTGTGGAAAGCAATCAAAGACGACGAGACAACCATGGCAGACAAAGGTAGCTGGACAAAAAGATTAATTAATTATATAGGAGGAGCACAAGCTTTTATTTACTCTCCTATGATGGAAGAAACTACTTTTTTTGTATGTTAAAAATAGCAGGAAGAATATAAAGTAATCATAAACAAATCAGAAACTTATCATCACCTGGAAATATTTATAGAATTTGAAAAACCTAGAAAATCTTATCTAATATGATGAAAGAAACATCTGGTAGCTAGACTAAGATAAGTAAGATGTAAGATGGAGTAATACATTATGATGGCTCCTTTTTATTATCTGCTGAGTAGTAAATACACTCTCACATAACTTCATAATTCAAACAGTCAAGATATTTTCACTTCACAAAAAAATTTACAAAATATACTTTCTCAACTTAATTATCAACGGTATCTATTAATAAAATTGTTCGTAATTATCTTGGACTGTTCTTTGGAGCACAAAAATGCAATACACCAACTTCAAAATCATAGAACCTTGTACGAGAAACTGCTAATTTATGAAACTTTGCACTCTATATCAATAATTTGCTTAATATTTCAAGAATAATTCATCCTATGTGAAAATTAAGATGTGTAGAGGTTTGTTTGTGAATTGATTTTATTAATACAAACAAATATCTTTCTCTCGATTCCTTTCTACGAATTTGGGAATGAAAAATAGAATAGAGCGAATGAAGGACTAATTTGTAGCATAACTGAGGAATTTTTTAAATGAAAACTTCATATGTGTATATTTTTAATTGTGTTTATGCCAAAAATTTATGTTTTTTGATACCTTCTAAGTAAAACAACGTTTATAAAATGTTTTTTATAAATTTTTATCAACGATAATTTGGGTACAATTATGAACTGAATTTGGTAATATACGGAATTATACCAGCTTTCAAATTATAGAAGCCTTGTAGGAAAATCTGCGAAGAGTACTGAAGCTAATCCATGGAACTTTGAGCTTTGTATCAATAATTTGCCCAAAATTCTGATCCGTTCAATTTCTTAGATCTTTTGATATGTTTGTTGCTGAATCATCTTGATTCTAGGTGTCTTCTGATTTAAAATTGGTTTTGTTAAAGACGGGTGAAAATTTGACGTTTCATCTACTCCCAGTTTTTATAAAAATTTGAGGATTCATATTAATCGATAGATCTATCCAACTATCAGATCCTGCATTTAGATGCTTATCTATCCAAAAAGCAAAAACTGCGTTTAGAGAAAATGATAATCCGAAAAAAATGATAAACAACATATTCAAGAAAAGGATGAACAGATTCTATAATCGATTAAGGAACAAAACAGAAACTAAACATCAAAACATAAAAGATTTTATATTAGTATAAGTCAAAGAGGACATCCAAATATTCCACTGAACGAAAATCTAAAACACCCAAAAACAGAAAAAAATAATATTATATATAAAGTACCCTGTAATGAGATTTACACTGTCTACATAGGGCAGATATCTTAGTATTTAGAAAGTAGACTAATGGGGCATCAATACAATAAAATATAAAACTATATTAAGGAAATCTCAAAAAAACAAATCAATTATGAAGATTGAAAAGTTCTTTAAACGGAATCATTTTTATTTTGATATTCATAATGTAGGTATTCTATTGATTAATATTAATTGTGTCAAATCATATTTTGAAAAGATTGAAAGCAGTCGAAACAAATTTAAACCTGTCTTAAAACAAATTTAAATCAAAAGAGAACTAAAATCAAGGCGAAATAATCCTTTTATAAAGAGCAAATCTCTTTCATCTCATTCATTTTTTGTGACAATTATTTTGAGTATCTTCTGATAATTTTTCACATATATTAATTGTGTAGTATAATAATTTTTAAAAATTTTTAATTATTTCCGTACTTAATTCTTTGTTATAATGAGCTTCATAATCTTTGAAATTGATTAATTGCGAAAACTCCTATTTTACTAATTAAAAGTTTGATCTATTTCATATCAAATAGAATGAAGTATCGTAGATAACAGAAAAAGTGTATATAAACCTACAACATCTACTTTACATTCATAATCAAACAAGTGTTTGAATAAGGGGTAAGTTGATTTATTCTCAATAGTTTTTATGTATTGACCAAGCTTTAAGGATGAGGACTATCATCAAATCAAAAATATTTTTGCTCTGATATTTATATAAAATCAACTGACTTTCTCCGATAAAATAAGTTGTATGGAAGGAAATGAGATATCAAACGTTTGAACCGAATAATTAAGTCTTAAAAAATATAGGAAAAACGTGTATAATTATTTTGAGCTAGAGTGCTAAAATTTTGGAAAAATCTAGAATTTTTTTGTACAAGCAAAAAGTGGGTGTTGTCAAATAATTAATTTATTTAAAATACATTTCAAACTTTGCAGTAAAGTTTATTACTAGCAGATGAAAAATGGAAATGAAGTTTTTTTTATAAGTAATTAATATAGTCCAACGTTTTCCTAACCTATATTTAAAGATACAATTTTCTTTCATATAAGAATAAGCTTCGGGTTTAGTGTCAACGGTTACATTTGATTATTTCTCTCTCACTATCTTTCTAGATTATTTGTTTACATTTAAAAATAATCAGTGAGTACTGTGAGTCATATCAGAATTTTCCATTAAGCCATTAAGTCAACAAGCTTTGGCATCAATGGTATTTTGTTCGTTGAAATACACGATTTTTGTTAATATCAAAAAAACTATTAATCCGATTTATTATGTATATCTTTCTATTGGAGGAATAGTGAAATTTGGAAGCTGTTATTTGTGAGATTGAAACCTGAGAAAAATTACAACCAAAAACGAATTTGTCCCAACTTCCAATGGATCTTAATAATCAGATTGAGGCGTTGGACTCCTCGTTATTTAAATCTTTCTATCGGTCGACATAGTGTAGACAGAGCTTAACATTTATGATAAGAGATTGTAAAATTCAGTTCTCAATAAGTTGTCTATCATAATATCCTTTTTAGCCTCCTCATAGTTTTGTTCCCAGGTCTCATTCCGAAAAGTCATCGGTGCCTGAACTGATTCGGAATCAGACCTGCGAACAAAGCTACTATCTCAATTATGGTAACCAAAAGAAGTATGCCAAAAATAGTTAAGTCTTTATAACTAAAATATAGTTACATTCTGATAAAATTAGTTGGATTTATATTTGTATATCGATGGAACTATTTTGATTTTGTTAACGTATATGTTTTAGATACTCTGCAGAAACCAAAAATGAAGTTGTTAGCAGTGGTACTTGTAAGCTGTTTCATCATTTACGTGGAAAGTGTTATACCAAAAGAAGTAAGCTGTACTTTAATATCCAAATCAAAGATTCCAATGCATCGTAAGAGCACTATGAAATCTCCTTGGATTGCTTGAGATAACAGAGAATGTCTGATGACTGACTTAAGGACAATTTTACAGCCTACGGTAAAACTGGAGATTAAACTAAAGTTTAAACTATGGATTAGACTCTAGTTCAAATCAAAAATAGAGAAGATTGCAGCTCACAGTTGAACAGATTTCTCTGTCAATTGTCACTAGCGCATAAATATTTAGGATATTTGTTTTAAAGTTGAATTATTTGAGATGAGATAAAACAAAAATGAACAAAGAATTTATTTATCTGACAATGTAGTGGTACTTTGGAACAATTACAAAGAAATCTCCCCTATAGGAGTACAGCAAATTCAAAAAATAAGTGGAACGATTCAAAGATTTGCTATAGGACGCATAACTTTTTGTTTTCTCGTCGCGTCGTCAATATTGATAATTTCTTCATCATCATCGTCGAGTTTATCAAATATGAAGTATAAATCTCAAATCATTTTACCAAAAACCTTTATAAAATTGTGAAAATATGAAAAAGTTGTGTTCAGATTCTCCGTTTCATGTTAAACTGAAGTTTAAACTACCTCCAAACAGCCGATAACGTTTAAACCGTAATTTGTCGTTATAAAACGTAAATAAGTCGATATCTGTAGCGTTTGAGGTTAAAACTTTACTTAAAATTGGTCCTTAGTCTGTTAATATGTTCTGCTTAGGTCTTGGGCATTGTAATATCTTCAACAATTGAGAAAAAAGGATTTTCTTGACGGGTTCTCAAAATTCATAATTTAAAATTAATGTGAGTTCAAATAGAGGAATGATTGGTATAAAGATGATGCCATTTTATATATTTCGTTATTCTTATATTCACATAACTTTTTTTAGTTATTGAGTGATACGATAAAAAGAAAGGAGGCCGAGTGGCATGATAAA
This sequence comes from Diorhabda carinulata, assembly GCF_026250575.1. Taxonomy (NCBI): domain Eukaryota; kingdom Metazoa; phylum Arthropoda; class Insecta; order Coleoptera; family Chrysomelidae; genus Diorhabda; species Diorhabda carinulata. The sequence goes on from NC_079469.1 coordinate 4,491,936, forward strand.
TGTAAGCGGTATACAGGGGTGGCTGAAAATGTAATCGACGATATGAAAGATGGAAACTTTCCTAATGACGAATCCGCCAAGGTAAATATTTTAGAATCTACTTTATCTTGCAATCCGAAAATTTGGATATTTGATCTTTTGGGTCAATAAGAAATTCCATTTAATAGATTTTTGATCATTTAAATTATTATGTTGATAATGGAAGGGAGATGGTAGAATAAAAGCTTAATTTTAGACAATTTAGTGAAAGCAATTATATGGTTCAGTTATAGAGAAGTTGGGTTATTTTAAAATCCATTTGATATGATTAGAAGTATCATCATATTCATAATATTTATTATGTTGGTTTTTTTTCCAATAAAAGCGTGTGCCGACAATAATTTTTTTTCATTATTCTGGATGAATTATGAAACAATCTTTTCGATCAATAGCAAGAAAGATATTTTTCTCAATATCAATATTTTGTTTCAATTACCAAATTATCTTTTCTGCTTTATGTACTTTAATGATCTACATACATTTCCTATTTCTTTTCCAGAGATACATTTCTTGCATTTGGACACTAAACGGACCGGTGAGTTGTTATACAGATTCGTATTATAAATCTTTTTAATCCATATTCCATAGAAAATATCTTCAAAGCTGAGATCTAATTCAGGTCTGTATACAGCAGATTTTTACCGATAATTAAACTAATGGACTATTTCGTGGGAAATCCATTAATAGCAACTTTACTTTTGAAATCTGTCTACTATTATTTGAAAAATGGTACTCAGAGGATATATGTTAGATTTTCAACTCAATAAACTATAGAGCTAAGAATTTTTTTAGTGCTTATCAAACCAATTGAGACGTTGGAGGCCTTATTATTTAGATATATCTATCGGAGTTTGAAATTTGACTTGTTAATATAACATTATAGTCTATTATATGTAGTTACCAGATTTCTGCACATTCACTTGGCTACCAGCATTATAAGAATAATTGTAGCAAAAGAAGGGCCAGAATAACCTTCATGGCACTGGTTGAACAAGAGACAAATACAGTTTGTGATTTTTTGAAGACTTCTTGTTGATGATTTGGTTATAATTGAAACTGGAATCTATACAATAATTAGTTAAGATGGTAGAGTAAACAATTTTCGTATATTTTAGTTCGATAGAGACTATAGAATGGATTCCCTCAAGATGCTGGATTTTTTACACGACAATCATTTGGAAGATGGGACTGAATATGTTAGATGTAATCAGGAAGCCATAAATTCAGGTAAATTTTCAAATTCTTCTAATTTTATACTTCTAGTTATACCGCCCTGAACAATAATAGATTGTCATCTTCGATGTTTTCAGGTGCTAAAAGCTTCGAGCTATTCTGGAACATGCAACAATGCATTCAAAAGAGTGTGGACTCGTCGGTAAGTTTCCACAAATCATCATCTCCTCCATGCCAATTATTGTGAAAGATTGTGCAAGTTAAGCAGTTTTTATCTCTGAATATCAACATGTATGAAGTTGAAGTCAAAGTTAAGTTAAAATCCTTAGTAGTGAATCTGATATAGAGCTCGCACGCAAAATATGAAGGTCAATTCCATTCTTCACTTCTCGCAAGGATGTACGGAGAATGTTGTCCTTCCAGGTAGAATTCGTCGCAAAATCTGGAAGATTATTCTCAATCTCTATTCTTGATTTCTTTCCACTTTCTCTCACTAATCTGATCGCGAGTAAGCGTTTAAAAACGACGAGTATCCACTAAGCGGACTCTTTCGCGATCCTATTGGCTGCGCCAATTACGTTTTTAGTTTTTAAAAGTTTATTTTCAGAAACTTTGACTTCATCTTCTTACATGTAACATGTTTCAACTTGCACAATCACAGTTTTTCACAATAACAATGCTTCTAAATAAATACAGTTGCGTTGTAAATAGACATTCCTAAGTACGTATTGAATATTATAAAATTATTACAATGTAATTTGACTAAGAAATCAATTCATAATCGATTCGCTTCAAGTCTTCGAAGGACCGAAGACATATATATCAAGTGTCTTATCAGAACTTACCTTGGGATAGTTCTTTTTCATTTTATTTTCTTTCTAAATTCAGACTATATACAAAAAAATCCAGTAAATCTGGGTATCAACCCAATTTTGCAGCTAAACTCAATCGATTTACGTGGATATCATCTTTCTAGTGGCGTTTTCACATCCTCAAGTAATAATGAAAGTTGGTTTTCAGAATAGCCTTCAGTACATCTATTTGTCATTAAACCCATATCATTTTAGCAGCGTTTTAAATCTGGTAAAAATACAGAAGTTGCAAGGAACTACGTTGAAACTGTACAAAGACTAGCCAAAATATACTAATTGGTATACAAATATTATTACGTCAGTTTCATAAATGCCCTTGCGGATTGTTCTAGTGAAGCAGTCGAATTCGTCATTATTTTCTTCTGAATGCCCCTCGTAATTTACTCAATACTTCAACATTGTACTTTGTGATATTTCTCACAACAACTGAACAATAATTGTTGATTGATAATCTCTTTCTTCTTTCCATTATTCTCTAAAGGATGAAGTGATATCATTTATATTTGATTCAGCAGTTGTTGCCTATCCTTTGCAATCTTTTCGGCATGATTCAGTCTCATATTTATTAAGGCTCCCACCAAAGAGTTTGTAACCATTTTAATGGTGACGCTTTCCACCACTATAGTATTATTTACAAAAACTTTGTCTGGTGTTGGTTTCGATGAACAAATTATCGTTTTCAAGAACTAACGACGAAATTTACTATTCTAAAATTCAATATATATTTCTTTGAAAACTGTAACGAAGTCTTTGCCAGCTATAATATGCGCGTTTACTTATTGGGAACGTGGCAATGAAACACCAAAGTAGACTAACTTGAATATGTTTTTCTAGCTTCCGAATACTCACATATTCTTCGTCTGATTTCAATTAATCAATATTTCTATCAACGCCACTTTGAATATTGAACTTTGAATCGTTGAATTTAAAATTTTTACTAGAATTTATATTTAAAGCCGCCACAAATCTCAATTAATTATTTCCCACACGATGGATATGAAGGTATTTGAAATCTCAGAAAATATATTTAAGTTAGTCTACTTTGGTGTTTCATTGCCACGTTCCCAATAAGAAAACGCTCATTTCTCTGAAAACTGTATATAAAATGTTCATAATAACTGCTCACCAATATTTTTTATACATTTTTTCTCTTTTACAGAAATATTTACTCTTCTAAGATGCAAGTTCTGAATCTAATTCATATGAAATAAACGAAATAAATTGAATAAGCAGTACATTGTTTCTCATTTCTAACCTTCAGCATCCCTTCTCCATAGAAAAATTTGATTAGGTAGCAGTTTTAAGTATTAAATCAAATTTCGGATGGCGTGACAAAAATTTTGACACTTTTCACACGTCAAAGTTAAGCAGTAGATCTTGAAGCTTTTATAAATGAAAACTCTTACCTTGGAGTTCTCTATAATGGAGACAAAATCGGAAAAGTTTGAGTAATAATAATAATAATAAACATGATAACCTGCTGAATTATTATGAAATATCTTGCCTCATAGGGCAGAGCATCCCAATTATTGCCCAATAGTCCTACTGACTAATAAAACCTTAATCAACGAAACAAATATAAAATCAACACAATTTAAACAGAAATACATAGACTGATACTAAACACGTAAACATTCGTCTTCCTGAACCTTCAATATTCATTTGGAGTGATGAAATAGTGGACAAGAACTGATTAAATACTGGACAAGAACTATACTTACTATTATCAAGGAATAATCTTTATCTACACCCAAACATGTCCATCATACGAATAACCATATTTCTTTCTCAATTAATTGACATAAAGACTATACTATATACAAATAACGCCAAGACTTGTGCTAAACAATAGCCAAACCGCCAAACAATATGCTGAACATAATATTTATATAGATAAAAATCATCCCAATTTTCTCGAGATCTATTAAATAATGTTTCTTTATAATAGATTCTAAGATATGAACACAACACTTAAATTAATATTTTTCCGTCTCTGTAAGCAATTTTATCACTGAGCAATGCTCTCACAAACGCAAACATTTCATAACTCTGCTCTGCATCGCTTGAGAATACAATAGAATGGCCCACGTCTTCCATGAGTCATTTTCAGGGAAGATTCAGTCTTTTTCCAACACCTTCAGCTTAACATTTCTATAATAATTCTTATCCTAGCTTTCCATTTAGCTCCCTATGTATGTTCATGCCATTTTTCTTTTGATTTTCCATAATTTCTTTCCCCCTCCAGCACTTTATTTCTTGTTCTTCTGTATAAGTCATTTTTTTTTCGCTTTCATAATATGTAAAACATCTATTCGACTCTATTGTCTATAAGTCATGATTGGCCTTGTTATTTTTTATTTATGTTTCCATTTTTACTTTTATTTCTTTGCTTTCCAATATTTTTCTTTTTGCACCAAGTGCCAAGTATCTCATTTGTGTTCTATCCGCTCGTTCAACCCCGGGACATGCCTCAGGACGTTGCATCGAAAAAGTTTAGAGAACCTTCATTTCAGAATACCTCAAAAAATCATTGTCTTATCACAAAAAAAACTGTTGATTTAGAAACTGCTCAACATTTTACAAAAAAAAGGTCCTCACAACAATTTCACCAAATTGCACCGTATACCTGAAAAAAATTGTTGAAGGTAAGCGTTTTCGCGATCTGCATGACGCGCGGCAAGCTGCATTTTTTCAACCAGCGCGGGGAATAAAAATCCATAACTCCCGATAGAAATGTCCGATTTTGACGAATCTTACGTCATTTTGAAGATAAATAATTCAGCTTTCTATTGACATATTATTATATCTGCAAAATTGCAGCTTAAGCTCTTATTACACTACTATTTCTAACTGCGTAAAATAATGCGCGAGATCACTTAAATCTTGTTTCTATTTTTGTAGCGAGTAAAATTAATAGTTGAGGAGTACTTAATTGTTAAATTCCATAGCATCGGTACCAGTAATGCTAGTTTCAAATACGATTATTTCCAAAAGTGCGCTTTTTTGGGGTAAAAAATCTTGACAGAGTTGATAACTTCAAATGTTGATATATCAGGAATAAGCGCAAGTATTTACATGGCTCAAAGTGGAATCTGAAGGGGAATATCTACTCTTTTTGAGAGGTTTTATGAAAATAAGCTTACCTGCAGAGATTTCAGATAAAACTCAGTCAATCTTGTAGTAGCTGAAAACATAACTCTGTCGACGTTTACACGCATTGCATCTTATCCGGGGGAAACTAAAATCAGTCCTTGGAGGAATAATGGCATTCAAGAACGGGAAATTCAATACACCCAAAAGAACTATTCAGCAATGTACCTGGGAGGAACGCAATCAAATTCTTATACCTGTACATTGTCGGCAGGGGACCTAGTCCGAGCGGTGATAGTCCCAGACTGTGAAAACGAAGACGCAGATAACGACGATGATGAGTTCGATGATTAAATAAATAAATTGTTCTAATTATTTCTTGATGGTGATTTCTCGAGAATTCATTTCTTTGTATCCTTCCTCAATATTCATGAAAAAAACCCTTATCCGTTAGGTCCGGTCTCTACGTTTGATTTATACAAGTTTATCTGAATTTATTAATGAAAACGATCCAAGTAACTGGACTTTCAAGGCTCAATAACGACAATTCTCGAGTTGAGTTTTCATTCGTATTTATATCTGAAAGCAGTGATTTCACATATTTTATCACATATCCCCCCCAAAAACGTTTATGAGATAACATCAGTTTTACTTACTATTTTTAACAATTTTGATTATATTCATTAAGCAAGAGCGATAATCTCAGATATCTCTGGAAAACACTCCCAAGAAAGACATTTTATCGATTTGGGTAAGGAGGATGTGTCACACCAAGGGGTTAACATAGTTGCAAGGAATTTTTTCCTATTTTTCACGTTCGTTTTTATTCATATTTATAGCCCAAAACTGATAAATCCCAAGTTTTTTAGAGAAAACCCCCCAAAAATACGTTAGCACCCCCCTAAGAGGGTGATAAGATTGTTGGTGATGATTCAGCACACTGTGACGATCACAAGGCAGAAAAAAATCGTGTGAGCAATTGTTGAACTTTTGGGAGAAAATTTCTCTATTTTCTGGCATATACGGCCGAATTAAAAACAGTAGACGGAACTTGTATAGGAGCGCACCAAGCATTTTTCAAGCAAAACTCTATGCAATTGAAAAATGTGTTCAGATCAATTTAGAGAGGAACGATCACAAATTGGAGATCATCATCTTGTATGATAATCAAGTAGCCATTAGAAGTCCAATATCATAAAATCCAAACTCGTTTGGGATAGCCTAGAAAAATTGATCGACCTAGACAAGAAAAATGAAGTTACCCAATGAATTCCAAGACACCGAACCCTTCTGTGGTATCACCTAGAGAATATTGGAGAAAGCACTGGAAAGAAAGGTAGATAGGGGTAAAACCAATTATCGGGACAACTTACAGAGGCTGGGATAGGCAAAGACTTTTCTGGAAAACTATAACCGGAGTAGATCTGCTGAATTAATCAACCTAAGTAAGAACGATTTACGAATACTGGCAATAAACACTTGAAGACGCTACAGATTTTGTTGCTACAAACCTCTATCTACATTCTCTCGAAATGTGAAGCACTAAGATACTCCAGAGCACTACACTTGGTGCGCTTGAAATAGAAGACGAAGATCTGGTAATTAAACCACATTTTAGTCTTTTTAGAAAAGGGTGGGATTGATGGGACAGCTGTGAACACAGGGGACCCAATAGATCCCTTGGTCGAATTATTTTTATTATTTTTAGAAGTCAACTAACAGATTAGAAAATAAAACAAGAGCTTAATTCAAATTATTTTTATTTAAAACCATTATAATAGATTGAAACGCCAACTTCATTATTTTATATAAATATAACTTCTTCATGATCCATCAGTAGAAATAATAGAGCTGGAACAAATAAAATTATGTTATAATAATAAAAATTATTATTATTTGAGTGAATATACATGTAAATTTTTTAATTGGAAGAATACGACCGCAAATGAAACCTTCAGTTATATAGTGAAGTAAAAATTGAGATCAATATGTCTCTCAATAAAAACGCAGGAAATTGAAAGTTTTTCTGATAAAATTCCTCATATTTATCAACACAAAAAAATCAATATTTATACTTACGGATGGATCGATTTTGTCGTGATAACATTTGTGCATCTTCCAAATCAATTCCGTCAAATTCGTTTCTCCTACAAAAGAGAAAACATTTTTGTAATCTCTCCAATTGAATTTAAAAACCACCCATCCCACTTGGGTGTTTCATCACAATAATTAAGCAAAAGAAAAAGAATAATACAAAGAGTTGCTTTAGAGCAATTTAGCCAACATAAGGAGAATATATCAATGATATTTGACTATGCATAATTCATAGATTCAACATACATTTGGACACGATAAAATCCATCAAAATCTAACGAAAATGCAATAATCGGCCTACAAGGTTATAGCCTTTATATTTTTATTTCCACCTTATTGTTCAAATCTGGAAGCTAATGTTTTCAGACCTAACAGTAATAGTCAAAATAAGAAATATGAAAGAATTGAGGAAATCGTCTCTGAATCTGACGTCTATGTTGAGACAGAATAAGAAATAAAGTAAAATAACCTCGACAGGACTTATTCACTAACGAAATTTGTCAAAAAAAATATTTTTTTATTAAAATATGGAAACTGAAAGAATTTGCATCAGTCTAGGTCTCTGACGATGATCGCTCTTTATTCGAAACGACGGTCAGAGTTAATGTAATGGTAGTTATATCAACAAAATTGTTCAGTACATATATTATTTGCATTTTCACGAATCCCAACATGTTACAGTATGGCTCTTCACTAATTTTATATATTTTGTCCCAAAGATATTGATTAACCAGAAATTAGGGGTAATTTCCACCCCCAGTACTCAGAACATCCACTCAAAAGCCCTTCAAGAAATGTCTTAAAATTGTTTCCGGAATAATTAACAGTTTTTTACTTGTTTTCCAACCTTTTTGACATTTAATTAGGGAGAGTACGTTTTTTGCTATATTTGCATTTTTTTAAGCAAAATTGAAGAATATTTTCTTCTAAATTATGGGATTTCTACGCATGTAAATGAAAATTTATGGATTTGTACCACTTAGAGGTAGTCTCTACTCCCACACGGTCAAATTTCAGGATAAAATATTCGATATTATGTTCTGGGGTGTCAATTACTGAAACTATATAGAATTTCAGTTCTCTTTTTCGCGATTTCATCTTATAGTATAAACTGCGAAATAAATGCGAAATATTTGATGAATTACCCGCATTCAACAGATCTAAGTTACAATTTCTAATCGCTTCTAAAATAGCTTCCGATCCATCCGGCAAGAAATATCGCAGTTTTCTGGTATCTACAATTTTATCAGGACCAATCTACAAAAAAATATTATCATTGAAACAGCAAAGTCCAAGTTTTCAGTTTCTCTCGCATTTTTCTATGCCCATTAAAAAACCAAAAAACTTTTCAACGCCAAAGAAATAATTTAAATGAAATTTTTATTTTATGCACTATATAATTTTCATAATTTTAGGATCAGTTACTTACCAAAAAATCGTGATGAGTCCAAAGGCAATCGGTGTATCTCTAAAAAAAATATTTTCAACAAAAAGATTATACGAGGTCTGGCTATTAAATAAAGAGACTGCGCGCATAGAGGGCGCACTAGACGGGTGGGGTAAGAAATGATTAGTGCGTTGGGTATCTAGATATCTTGTCTGTGCACGTCCTAAAACACGTTTCAGTCACTATTGTAGTATTTATGCAGTAGCGGTTTAAAACGAACGTGTTTTTTCACGTTAAATTGAAAAAAAACTCCGATTGAGTGCTGTAAATTGTTGTAAGAGGAATATGGGGACAATTCTCTATCTCGTACGCGTGTTTTGGAGTGGTTTTTTCGACATTAACGATATCTTGATGACTGAATATGTTCCAGAGAGCTAGAGTGTCAATCAGAGTTACTATTTGTCAGTTTTGGCAACACTGCGAAAACGAGTTTGTGAAAAACGACCCGATTTTGCACCAGACAACGCACCTGCCCATAACGCGCTATCTGTGAAATATTATTTGGCCAGTAAGCTCACTCCAGTGCTCGAACACCCGACGTACTCACTACATTTGGCACCGTGCGTGTTTTTTTTTGTTTTCGAAGATAGAAACTACTTTGAAAAGGACCCGATTTGAGTCGACAGAAGCGGTACAGCAAAAAACGGCAGAGCTCCTAAAGGCACTCACCAAAAAGGGTTCCAGTACTGCTAGGATCAATGGAAAAAACGTATGGAAAGTTTGGGAAGGTTAAAAAAAAGATTTGCTTTGTAAAGGACCCGATTTGAGTCGACAGAAGCGGTACAGCCAGAAACGGCAGAGCTCCTAAAGGCCCTCACCAAAAAGGGTTCCAGTACTGCTAGGATCAATGGAAAAAACGTATGGAAAGTTTGGGAAGGTTAAAAAAAAGATTTGCTTTGTAAAGGACCCGATTTGAGTCGATAGAAGTGGTACAGCAAAAACGGCAGAGCTCCTAAAGGCACTCACCAAAGAAGACCTCCAATACTACAACGATCAATGAAAAAAACGTATGGAAAGGTGTATGGCAAGGGGATGGTAGTATATTGAAGGGGAGTATTCGAATGTAGAAGAATTTTTATGATAAAACCCTTTTTCGTAATCAGTATTGTTATTTAATAGCCAGACCTCGTATACAAAGAGACACAGAAAATGCAACACCCAATAATCACGAGTTGATTACAATTTTAATTTCTTGGATACACGTCTTAGAGTAGGATTAGTTATCAATTGAAATTTTGGAAAAATCTAATCATTGAAAACAAATAGAAAAATTCATATTGTGTCGGATGTTCAGTATAACTTGATACAGTCTTTAGAGGATGGGGGGAATAGAGTAATGTTTCCATAGAACATGTCCTGGACATGGAGACGTTTTCTATGGAAACATTACTGAAATATATCGTCGTATAAGTCATTTGCCATCTGATGAGTATTAGAAGTTAGCTTCTCCCAGTAATATATTATACTTCGTTTTGCCACAACAAATTCACCGTCTTGTTCATACGTTATTTAAAATGTCAAATCAATTTGAATAAACTTTCAAATTTTCTACAAGTAATGGCTGTATTCTATTCTACAACACATTTAGATGCACTTCAAATAATTGCCCAAAACATTCCTTTCCACAAGAAAAGTACAATTGGAAGTAAAGAAATTAAGAAAAGAAGATTTAAGGAAAAGAGAAAAATGTTCGACCAAACAAATAATAATGCCTATGAAGGAAAAGAAGATGGCAAGAAAATGACAAACATAACAAAGATAATAATCAAGAAGAAACTTCCACAAATATCTCAATAACTTACGAGGATGTATTGATATCTAGTTAGCCTAGACCAGTTCCACGCATAAACATATTATTGCGTTATCATAGCAACGAACAATAAATTAATAACCAGAGTTAGGAATTAACTTAAAAGAAAATTGTGAAAATCAAAAAACTGAAGTATCGAGCCATCATGAAGTACCTGTATTTAAAAGGGTCCAGAGGTAAGCAGATTTACGAAGATGTGCTCAATACTCTTGGTGATCAATGTACTTCGTATGCGACAGTGAAAAATTGGACTAAAAGCTTCAAAAGAGGTAAATTTTCCATTGAAGATGACGACCGATCGGAAAGGCCGTCAAATTGGGCTAAAACGGATATCTGAAGCATTGAATAGTTCATACGAACGCGTTCATCATATAGTTCTGGTCAATTTGATCATGAGAAAAATTGCTGCAAAATGGATCCCCAAATTTTTGAATGTTAACCAAAAGCGTGCACGGGTAGAAGCATCGCGTTCGATCTGTGCTCGATTTGAAAACGATGTAGACTTCTCAAACCAAATTCTTACTATCGTTGAGACTTAGGTATATCTATACGATCCAGAAACAAACCAACAATCGATGGAATGGAGACATTCTGGTTCTCCAAGACCTAAGAAGTTTCGTGTCAAAAAATTTGCTGGAAAAGTTCTTGCTTCAGTTTTTTGGGAGTAATCATGATTGATTTTTGGGATAAGGGTAGAACAATAACTGGAGATTACTATTCGACATTACTGACCACTCTACGGGAAAAATTGTAGAGAAAAGACGCGGAAAGCTATCCAAAGGTGTTTTGTTTTTGCAAGACAACGCCCCTGCACACAAATCTCATGTTGCCATGAAAAAAATTCGTTATTTAGGGTTTGAATTACTAGAACACCCCCCTTATTGACCAGATTTGGCTTCATTCGACTATCATCTCTTTCCTCAACTGAAAAAAAGTATAAAAGGTCGTAAATTATCTTCCAACGATGAGGTAATAAAAGCTGTGGAGGTCTGGTTTGCAGAGCAAGAAGGAACATTTTTTTGAAAGGTCTAGAGACGTTGCAAGTTCTCTGTAATAAATGTATCCAATTAAGAGGAGAATGTGTTGAGTATTAAAATATTTTCAAATTTTGTTTGGTTCTATAGTAGGTTAAGAATTGTTCAATATATCCTCGTATAGAAACTTTTTTGGTTAATTCACAACTTTAAATCGATAACCGAAACGATAGATCGTTCAACTGAAAATTATTTTTACCTTAATGGTTTCATCATCTGGGAACATTCCTTCCTGGGTTTGTTTGATCAGTTCTTCAGTGGTACCAGTATACATTCGACATCTTCTTTGCCAATCTTGGTATATGGCAAGCAACGTAGGAGTGAATTCCTTGAATATATATTGATAAATAAATTGATCAATCTTGGGACAAATATATTGCGAATAAAAATTATTCACCTAAACGGAGAATTATCATTAAGAATTACTGTGATACAACTTACATGTTCAGCAACATGGCTAAATGTAGATGAAATAAATGATAAAACAAGTAAAAAGATAATCTTCTTCATTATTTTCCAGCTAACTGAAACTAAGATATAATTATTATCATATATTAGACAAATTAGATCATATCTGCTATGAATGTCTTCTGATTTTATCGTAAAAAGTTATATTCTCATTATTATATTTTTTGAAACTATTTATGTGTCAGAAAATATCAAAGGCATATTTATACATGATTCGAAATTTAAGAACAACATTGAAACGTACCTAGATATATTAATACTCCTTCTAACTTGATTACAACTAAAAGGAATTGCTTATATACCGCATTTTCACTACTATTAATTATTTTTTATGTATAATTGTTGTTTTATGTCAAACCATTTCTCATTTTAGAAAATTATCGTTACTTGGAATCAAAAAACGAATGCTAAATTGACAATGCTTATCAAATACATTATTTATACTTATTTCTAACAATGTATTTTGTAATTTATCATTTTATTTATATAAAATACATTGTTTTTTTTCTTGAAATAATTGTACTACAATTTATTAAAATGGAACCTCGTGCTGCCATCTTGTATTGTAGAGATCAAACTCAACTCAAATCGGTTTTGTAACAGTTAGCAAACGAAGCTCAAATATAATTACAGGTTTCGCAGTTACAGTATTAACCTGTTAGTGTCCTTGAGATTCGATTATTTCGTTTTTGAAAATAAACTGAACTTCTATTGTGAAATACAAGGTGTCCTAGGATAATTTTTCCTGTGTTTTTATTAATATCTTTCCGATTTGTTTAATTTTCTTTTAAATAAACGGAATTTTCCATTTGGATGAATCTTATTTTTTGCTAATAACACTGGTAGACAAAAATCAGTTTTTCGTAGTAACACATTGTGATAAAATGGACCTATACAAATAAGAAAATATGAAAAAAATAATTGTAAGACATGAGATTTTTATGTTAAATTTATAGAACCATATTCATCGCTAAAATATTTAATATTTATTAAAAAAAATAATTTCACGTCATATGTCTCACATCTATTAAAAAAAAATCACTTTAAATATCAATTAGCTCTAATTTTTCCTTTTATGAAGGTTTGCACTTTTTATTTTTAAAAACCAACAGTAATCACCCATCACGGTCGAATCCCTTCGTCATTGATACCGAATTTCCATTGTTCTAATATCTTGGTGGAACCTTTAAATCTTCCCATCACTGACAGCTCCCAAATTTTCGAGAAAAAATGTCAGATGGGAACAGAGGAAATGAATTTTCAATGACATTTGTTCACCAAGGGATTTGTAGGCGTCTAGAAGTTCATCAACTAACTGTTTTGGTTTGGATCCATATTGTTGCCCAAAAATCTATTCACTACACTAACAAATACCTTCCATGCTCTAAATTCCTATCTGGTGAGCTTTTTTACAAAATTCTCGTCGTCTAGAAATTTACTCATTTGTGGCCCAATAAAAATACTTTCCTTTAATTTAGCATCACTCAACTGGGGAAAATCTTCTAGGTAGGGCATAAAGACATTTTTGGGATCTACAACGGGTATGAACCTAATATTTTGAGATCCCGGTTGGAACTTACTTCTTACTTTACAATTTGTTTTTACATAGTGTTAATCTTCTGCCCGACTGTCCCATAGACAAAGGAAACAGCAATGTTTCGTAAACCCTACCTGAGGTCCAATTAAAATTTCAATCACCTTCAAGTCCCCACATATCTGCCACTTATATTTGTTGTAGTTAATTTTATCTAAAAGCAAGCGAATATTTTCACAAGTTACTTTCATCTTCACAGGATGAGCAATTGGTAAAGAAGATTTTAAATTTCCGTTGTGTAATAACACTGCTTTTAAACTATATTTAGACGAGTCAATAAATAGGCGCCTCTCACTGGGATTATGCTCAAGATCAAGTTCCTACATTAGACCATCCATACTGTAGAATACAGAAATTGTAGCATTTCTTTTTCTGAAGGTGTTAATTTGTCTCTTTGGCTAACAAGTTCCATTTCATAAGACGGGAAGCAAGAAGTTCAGATTGTTGCTTTGATAACCCCAAATCACGGGCTAAATCATTCAACTCACTTTGAACAATCAAATGTGGCTCGCCGAAACTGGTACTTGGAGTAAAAATAGAGTCGGTGTATTGTTCTTCAGAGCTTCCTGATGATACGTTGTCTCCAGTATCTTCAAAAACAATATTTTGAGGATCTAAAGGTGCAATCGTTACTGGTAAATCTTCGTTATGTGTAACAGGTCGAATAGCAAATTTGGATACTCTATATTGTGCTCTCCTTTCTTAGAATAACCTTCATTCTTTATGTTAGATAAAAGTAGCAGTCGTTAAAATGGTTAATAGGTTCACGCCATACCATTGGAATTGAAAAAGGCATGTTTTTTTCTTCCCATTCATCCACTGAACTAATGACGCGCTACAACTAACACAGCACGCCTGGGGGGTCCTCTGCTTGTCTTGGTCTCTAATTAAATTACCATAATATTTGAAATAGGCTTTTTTCACATTTTCGGAGAATGGCCTGGCTTACAATTTCACCATAAATTCTCCACAAATATAGCAAAATTTGTGAGGAAAAGTTTTGCAAATGCGGGGCGTTTGACTCGACATTTTCGTCTTTATAATCAGTTTTTGCACTATGAACAAACTTACTATGAAACTCAACAGTAAATAAAATAAAAAAAGGGTCTCGCCTGTGTTACGAAAATCTTGTCGGCCAGTGTAATTTAAATAAGTTTGTCACAAAACTATTTAACCTGGTTTGAGAAGATTGGTTAAGTAGTAGGCAATTTGACATTGGTCAATACAAGATGCAATGCAAAACAAAGCCTTTTAATCAAAATATCCGCAGATAACGCTCAGTTGGATGGACTTATGCCATTTCTATTGTATGCTACTTGCAATTCTAGACAAAATCTAATAACTTTTGCGTGTTTGTAAATTGAACATTCGCATCATTTGTGGTGAATCTAATGTCCACATATAATTATTTTTGCAGGAATTTAATCAGAAGCTCTCTATTTATTTCCTTTTATTATGAATTAACAGTGGTTTGAGGCTCACTGAACACACGTTTAATGCTTCTTCTGTCATTGATGATGATAACTTGGTAATCGTTCACCTTCATATTCCAAAAGCGAAAATTGTATTGAAATGGGCTTCAGAAATAATAATTATGAGTGTTGATGTAGTGATAGCAGTGATAAATATGAATATGATCACAAGTTACAGAACCTCCAGTTCAGGAAATATTTTTCACGTACAATGTACCCCGAAGAACAACAAGGAAACAAGGATTCAGATCTAATAGATCAACAGTGGACGCAATATTCACAGTTCGTCAGTTGGTGGGAGAAGTCGATAGAATTCTATAAACCCATTTTTGTCTATTTTGTTGACTTCATCAAAGCATTTGATAGAATACGCCTGGGAGACGTGATTAGAAGTCTTGAGATAAACAACATAGACTATAAGTACCAACGATTCATCAAAGAACTTTACACCGGAACCAGAACAAGAATCAAAACTAAGGTAGGACTTTCTGAATAATTTCAAATTGATTCTGGTGTTCGGCAGGGAGACAGTCTTAGCCCAACCCTATTCAACATCATAATGGATCAAACTATTGAGGATGTCAACAAAGTCAATGCAGGATACAGAATAGATCACCGCTTCTTAAAGGTATTGCTTATGCAGACGATGGTATTGCCGTAGCAGACCAGGCCTATTCTCACATATACTTCAGAAACCAGAGCCGAGATATTAACAATAAAAAGAATAATGAGAACCACAGAGATGAAAATACTGCGAACCATCAAGGGAGTCACCCTCAGGGACCGAATAAGGAGTAATGACATAAGAGAAGAATTGAGCGTACAGGATGTGGTGAGATGGGTCAAAATTCTGGAGGGATTACGTAGATAGAATGCCAGAAGACAGATAGGCAAAGTGGGCTAAGACACGCAGATCTGTAGATAGACCACCAAAGAAGTGGTACGAGAGCTAAACAGGACCTGGTCCTATTGAAAAAGGAAGAAGAAGAAAACAAAGACTCGTAGGACTCGCGCCGTATTCCCGATGACACCCTACCAATCTTAAGCACCACCTCTTTCTGCTTTCACCATTCGAAACCTTTGGAACCGCGTAAGCGAAACTTCAAAAATTCAGGTTGTCCAAAATATTATTTTGATTTGTTACTATCGATTTCTTAGCTCGCTTCTTAGGTATTGCATGCTAGTCTTCTTGAAAAATATCTTTTGTCGTCGTGTTAAAAATAGTCTAGTTTCTGTTTTGCATGAAGCATATTTCCTTTCTGTGTGTAAGTTATGAAACATCTATGTCCAGCAAGGGCAGATCCAGCTTTGGCGCCAGGAGGGGGTCACATAGTCGTGGTCAAGTCAAGAACTTAATTTAATTTTGATACCAATAGATACAAGTGAAAAGTAGGTATTTTATTAATGTACGTATGTCTCTTGAAGACATCCAGAGAAGCACTACCACGCACGGAATTAAGCAGACTATTTATATTCCATAACCGTGGTGAATGATTTGTCATAACAGTTAGAGGGATATGACGTGAAAAAGTGAAGAGGTGGTTCCAACAAACAAAATAGAAATAGACAAAATACATATATTTAAATAACAAAATTAATTTTTCAATTACGCCTTCTCCCGAAACGCGTTATCGCGTCATTTACTTCAATCGGTACGTTTTTATGAACGGGGAGAAGTGCCAGTCCGGTTAGGATAAATATCGATGTCACAATTTAAAATAAGATCAGAAATCGACTGCGGTGTGTACTGGTTCCCCGCCCCCATGATCCCCCCCTGGATCCGCCTTAGATGTCCAGAGAGTGACTGTGTGATATAAAATTTAATTTCGCTGTGGTTCCAGTTGATCCAAATTTTGAATTGTGTCTGTTTTTCCATCGCTGTTGCCAAACAAGCACGAGGCTGGTTCGAGCTGTAGGTTTGTCAGTTCCCAAGTACGTTTTATGTCGTTCTGTGACTAACAAATTTATGTGTGGGTAATTGGCAAGTACTCCTACTGCGTCAGTACTGTACAAGTGCAATCTTCGTTGTAAGTAACGACAGGAGAGAGAGAGAGAGATTCGTAGGTTAGAATTTGATAGGTTAAAGAAAATTTTGATAGGAGAAGGGTTTGTTGGTGTGGACCCTGATATAGGAATTGCTCCTCTGCAGGGCTGGGCCTGTGGTGGTAGTTGCGTTGGGTTGAGCTTTCTTGGAGGAGGAAAAGAGAGATCTAGAATTTTTTGCTGTAGTTGCTGTAGTTGCCAGGATTTGAATACGAATTTTGGTGTCAGTTGATAGATCGTAGGAAGTTTGGTGTTTTTCCAGGATGACTGGGACAGTTTCCTGGGGAAACTTTGAGGTTTTCATGCTCTTCGGACAACGGAGGTGGAAAGCGGGGTGAGAACTGCCGCACCACAAGAGGGACAGATAAGTTTGGCCTTACAATAATCTACGGAATGGCTGGTTGAGGTGCAGCGAATACTGTGTTTGGGAACTGCGGAAATGACGTTGGAATTTGAGGTTTCGCTGTAGTGCGAATATGACAGGTACAAAATAACAAGGACATAACATTTTTGATTAGAGTTTAGTCTACCACAACTCATAAACGTATTATATTTTGCTCCCAATCATATAAATGATAGTTCCACATTATATTTTTGCTTTTTTTGCAGTGTAATCATGAATAAGGGCGATTTAACTTGATGTCATGAATGCCCTTGAAGTAAGTAGTAAAATCTAAATTGATGTTTGTTGAAGACATGATTAAACTGAAGGATTGAGATGTGAAGATGATTTGTTGTGGCGGTCTGTATAGTCTGATGTCTGTTAAATTGTAATAAACGACAGACTAATTTTCAAGAAAATTTATATTGATAGAGAAAAAAGAAATGATTTATCTATTTCCATTTAGATAAAGAGATAAATGATCAATCATTATATAGGTTTGTATTGTAAATTGAGCGTTCTATTGAAAAATACAGGGGGCGTTAGAAATTTTATTTCATATGAATTGAAATTCAATACACTTTTCTTTGTCACGATTTAAATAGCATACCAACTGTATATTCTTTACAATTGGTGTTTTTCGTCTTCATGTTATTATGAAAAATGATATAAAAGCCAAAGTGAACTGAATATATCGGTTAAATAAATAATGCTTTCAATAATTTATTAAATCGATCGTGAACTGTTGCTCCAGTTTCTTATCATTATATCGATTCCCATAATATTAACTTCTGTATCCGTTGAGAAAATTGTTGGACGTGTTTCCTGTTATAGTAATATTCATTCATTCATTATTGCGACTTAAACTTTTCTTTTTATTATTAATAAATCAAAAATATAAACAAAAAATCATATGGAATTGAAAGCTTCTTTTTTTTAAATTCCTACTCGTTTTCTCATTGGAATAACATAAACAACAAAAAAATTCTTTCATATCTTTATTATCTAAATGAAAATGGTACAAAAAAGTATATTATTTTGTTTTATTGCTACGAGGGCAAGTCAATAATTTTTAAATCGAAAATCATTTCATTTTTTTGGGGGCGTTGTTTGATCTTTTCAAATAAGGAGTAAAATATCTATTTGCACAGAATTATTGGTTTGGAAATCGTGAATGATCATTAAGGCCTACATTTGGACAGTTGAGGAAACAATTCATGGACTTTTGCTCTGGAAATCATAGATGTGTACCTTTGCACTGATCAGGTGCATACGATTTTTTCGGGCCAAATGCTGTCGACTCCCTTAAGATATTTGAGGTGCTTATGTCAAGAACCAGCCGTAAAAAAGTTAAAAACTATGAAATTCAAAATTTATCTTATGCCTTAGGGGTGAAAACTACCCCTTATCTTGAATAATTTGAAAATCTTCGATTTTATTATGTATTTGAGAATAATACAGTTTAAATGAGTTAATCGTAGATCTATTGGTATTCTTAAACAAGTTTATGATCAATCGAACTCATGCAACCCTTCCAGAGATCCTCTGAGGTTAGTAATATTGAAAGCTTTTTTTCAAAACACTAATTATAATCTCAATTTTGATGACAATTTGAATTCAAGCTCTACTCACCCTCTTCTACGAAATCTTCCCTATGCCGAGCCGGGCTTTTTGAATTTTGGGGGGTGTAAGTACAAAAAAATGTTAAATCTCATATTTTATGCATGTTAATGGTAAAATGAGCTTTAAATGTATTATTCATAAATCTGTTTACCTTCTCAAATACATTTATGATCAATCACATTCATGCAGCCCCTTCAAATCATTCCCTAAAGTTGAAAAATATTCTCAACGATTCTTTTATAAATAAAAATTATTCAAAAGTGTATTTATAATAAATTGAGAATTTTTCTTCAATTTTTGTTTCCTAAGTTTTTACATAAATAATAAAAAAATTAAAATCAATAAAATTTTTTATTCAGAAAATAAAACTAAAAACAATTTTCATATTTTTCCAATGCTCCAGAATTCGTTCTCCGAAATTTTGAAAACAAGAAGCAGTTGGTTTTTCGACAATAGCTCGCTCAATTTTCAAGCAAGAAACTTTTCCGAAAATACATTTTGTAGGAGATTTCAAGTACTTCAACGTCGTATGAATTAAAACTTTTTTCAATCCCCGATTTCAAAAAGGGTGTAGCTCAAAGGGGTTGCATAAGGCACATTTCGTACGCGTATCCAAACTAATGTATCTCCTTCAATTTTTTTGATACATAAATTTGAAAAAACGCAACATTTTTGACAAAAAAACCCTACAATTAATATTTGAAAAATCTTCTCATAACATGAATAGTATTTGGTTTATTTAAAAAAAATTTACGGAAATGCAGTGCTCAGTTTAATCAATTATTTTTTCTAAAATTGTCATTGAAAACCGGTCAAATCACATGGATCATATCAATAATACATAAATAAAATTAAATACGAGTGGATTACGATTAATTTCAATTAAGTTATGGTGAGGGTAGAATTATTATATTTTTTCAAAAAAGAAAAAAAAGAAACCTTCTTTTTGGTATAAATCAGTCAACTCTAATGCAAAAGACTTTTAATAGTGCCCATTTTAAAGGTTTTTCTAAGTGTGAAGATTTCTCGAGTTTTTTTCCGAAATTTCATCAATTTCAAGTTCAAAATTGCATTGGTGGTGTATTTTCAAAAACAATTTATCATATTTATATAGAAAGTTTTATACTTCTAAAGCCATTCAAGATATCGATTTATTTTTGACATGAATCAATTGAAGAAACATGTGTCTAAGTGATTGTTTATATTGAATTTGTACAGTTTTATATTTATAAGAGATATACAGGGTTAAAGTTGGAGTAAAGGTGAAAGATGTGAAAAGGCAACGTTGTAAAACAATTAAATCGGAAGAGGAACGATGATCTTATAATAGAAAAAATAAAACATCCCTTTCGTGATCAAACAAAGCGATTTATATAGCATAGCTGTGAATATAGAATAAAATTGTTTCACAATCTGTTAAATTTCTGTTGAAAAGGGTTTTTATTATACAAAAAGTTCGAAAAAGATATAGGTTTCTCGAAAAAAAATTGCTATAAGTGGAAAATTGGGGCAATTTCATAGTTTTTTGCATACTTTCGCCACAAAAGTGTATTTTTAACTATCATATCGAAAAATTCAGAATCTAGAGACTAATTTGACACATCGTTTTATTTTTTATACCAAGCAAACGCGTATATTTTGGACGCTACAACTGAAATTATTCTTCAATAATAATCAATTGAAAAGATCATCGCAGACTGTATTATTTTTGTGTTTGCCTTTCACTTGCCCGCTACACCGATCGAGGCGCGCACGAAGCTCCAAAGGCAGCTTGACATGGTGCAAGAAATTGAATGAATTTTTTCCAAAGTTAAAATATTTCATAGAGTGAAATAAAAGTGAAATGAGCTAAGAAAAAGGGGTCAGTGAATAACTGGCAATAATTTTATCTGTTACTGCCTCGTTTTTTCAGTAGTAAACTTCTCCCTAGAATAGCAAGCCAAATATTGCACGAAACAATCAGCTAAATTTCATCTTGCCAAGTTTTCGAGCAAGAAATATTGCTGAATATACTGTTTACACCACCACTGCACCAACACTAACAATTATACTGTCTGACGCGCGTTTCGATAACCAAGTTATCGTCTTCAGAAACTGAGGGTGAACTAAAATCTAATAACTAGACTTACCTGTTTTATACTAAATTTTCTCACCACTAAGCCACCTCCCGCGAAAATTAATTCCAGCGGGAAAAAGCTCCTTGGCGGGAATATTAATGTTTATTCTTTGACTACTAAAATAAAGAGTGGGCTGTAAGGAATTGGCCGTTTGTCCCTATTTAAGCTACTCTTACAACTAGCAATTTCAAAGGTATCAAATGCATCCAATAATTTATTATTGGATACATTTTTTAACAATTTCACATTAATAATATTTATGCATTATATTTTCCGGTCCGTCCATATTTCAATTGAGCAATGTGCTCTTTAAACCGGACAATAACGGATCTTTTATTCTGCCCAATATACTTTCGGTCACTATCACAACTTATTTCATATATACCACTCTTTTCCAAATTTGCTATTTTATCCTTAGGATTGCCCAATAATTGTTTTAATGTGTTGTTGGATTTATAAACCAATTTTAAACCTACTCTGCTAAATATTCCTTCCAATCCTCTCGTGTAAAGGTATCAAAGCAAATTTTTCTTGTTTTTTACTTTGGGTTTGGAAAAAAGTGGCTTCACATAGAGATTTATTAAACCTATGACGATTGATTAACCTATTTACAATTCTTTTTTCATAACCGTTGAGTACAGCTACATCCTCAATGAAGGACTTTTCCTTATTGTATCTCTCGATGGTGAGTGAAAAGTGGATTAACCGATGTACCAGGAAATGGAGATTGGCCATCTTATGTTGTATACAATGAAAAGAATCAGCTGGGATGTACCTGCACGTAGCGTTGTTCTTCCTAAATACATCAAATTCTAAATTTTTACTATTTCCAATTAATAAAGTATCTAAAAATGGTAACTGTCCATTATTCTCCATTTCACAGGTGAACTTTATAGGTGGATATATGGGTGATTCCGTTCTAACTGTGATATTCAATGTCCTGTATTGTTTTTTTGTACTAGTCATTAATTAATAATCAATTAATAAAAATTTTGTGTTAATTGAATAATTCTTAAGATATTTAAACATTATTTTTATACAATATAACTTGCCACTTAAAGAAAACTTATACTACATCACTTGAATGTCAGTACCGTGTCATGTCCATTCCTAGAATTTACCGATAAATTATTAATTTTTTTTGTCGTAACAAATGATTTAAACTAATTACCTTATAAATTCTAATGTTTATGATCAAACTGAGGAAAATTGATGCACTTGTTGTTTAATATCTTAAGTTACCATGCCAGTACCGTGTCATGTCCATTCCTAGAATTTACCGATAAATTATTAATTTTTTTTGTCGTAACAAATGATTTAAACTAATTACCTTATAAATTCTAATGTTTATGATCAAACTGAGGAAAATTGATGCACTTGTTGTTTAATATCTTAAGTTACCATGTCAGTACCGTGGATAAATGAGTCAGTACCGTGGAACTCAAAATCCGACATTTGTGTCTTGCTCGTGATACTTTGAAGTTGTAGTAAATTCCTCTTAGAGTTTTATTTTTACAGTAAAATAGATGAATAATATGCATAAAAAAGTTAGAAAAGTTAAATTTTAAAATCTTGAAATTTTGAATACAAAAAATCACAGTTAGAACGGAATCACCCATATGGAGTTGAGTTCCAAAATGAATTCGTCTATCTTTTTCTTCTTCGTATTGAATATCTGTACCATACCCTGGGAAAATATTGAAACTCTTGACTGTTTTGATTTTCAAAATGACTCATGAACAGTTCAGCCATGATCGGTGATAGGCAGTTTCCCATTGCTGTTCCTTAATCTTGCTTGTAGAATTCGTTGTTGTACTGAAAATAATTTTGTTCTTCTATCACATCAGCTCCCAAATTATTAATTTCATCATCAAGGATTTCAAATTATAATCCGCAAAAATATTTATTCATTTGTTATAGACTTCAAAGGTCAAAGTTTCACTAATAACTAGATGTACATTAGTACGATCCCGGAGATCCAGACCTGGATATTATATGAGTATAACCATTAAAAAATATTTGAAAAAGATGAAGCAGTAATTACAGTTTATCCAATCGTTGGGAGGTGGAGCGAAAAAGGTAATAAATAAAGTTGTTTTAAGACTAAAGTATATACTAATATAAATCATAATAGTGTATAAACTATTTTTATACAATCACTAATGTTGCTAGAGATTACTGTCCATAATTTCGTTATTCGCTAGAATTCCAAGGGTCATATATCACATCCATTGAAGTTGGTTGTGTACACCAATAAGGCGGTCTGTATAATGTCAGTGTTTGCGCATGAAATAGCTTCCTATAAATATCAATTTAGACAGTTTACTTAGTTCACGTATGCAGTTTGAGCATTTCCTTCTATCT
The DNA here is from genome assembly GCF_026250575.1 of Diorhabda carinulata. Lineage (NCBI taxonomy): Eukaryota > Metazoa > Arthropoda > Insecta > Coleoptera > Chrysomelidae > Diorhabda > Diorhabda carinulata. Next base: position 4,515,558 of record NC_079469.1, read on the forward strand.
ACAGTATCCTTCTTAGAAAAAGGTTTATGTGGGGTCGTAGAGATGTTAGTTTCTTGCATAATTCACACACAAATTACATTAAATATCAATTTCATAATCATGAACATTAACAAAAAAATACATAGCACCCTATTTACATCTGGAGATTCATATAAGTAGTTTCAAAATAATTTTTTTTGAATCCTAACTATATGTTCCAACACGATCAAGAAGACATTGGTTTACTGGAAGAATAGAAAGCGACAAAGTCCATATCCTGAAAGATAGAAGGAATCAGTCCTCTTGGAGGCTAATAAACCATTCGATCTGATCTGATCCGAAGATCTGATATCTAGTATACGAGAAACTGAAATTTCCAGAGTCAAAACAAACTTCTACGTTATAATCCAAGGGATAGAAGATTCCAGATAAATCTAAAGATGATCGGATACAAACTGGGATGATTGGTTATATAAAAGAGACTCTAGTGACTGAAAGATTTTAGTAAACCTAGAATTTAGTCGTAGACTAGTGATAAGACCAGTATAAATGCAGGAAAGAATCGGTATATTTAAAAAGAACAAGAGGGTGATGAAAACAACGTGGTGGAAGATCAAATACATCTTAGATCTCATAAGAACCACATCGAGCACCTATTTAACATGAAAGAAAAGTTAAGAGGACAGCAGGAGATCGTACTGAGCTACATCATTATTTATCCATCAAAAATCATCGAAAGTAGGTTGGGATCAGTCCAGAGCATTAGCCTAAAATGAGGAATGAGTTCTTCTTGGTATTTATAAAGAGAAACTGCAAAAGATTATAGATAAAAGTAAAGATACGCGACATGAACGGAGCGGAGGATCCTAATATCCCATGTAATGAAGCTGAATTAGCATCGAATGCTCCTAAACATCATAAAAACAAGACGGTCAGTTATGTGAGGTACCTAATACCGAAAGAAGATACCTGGAGACTTTCAGTAAATCAACAAAAATAGAATGGAGATGAGCAAAATAAAAAAAAACTGTCAGTCGGCGAGTAGTGAGAAGTTCTTCCCTGTAGGGATCTTTATTAGAGAGATACATTCTAAGAGGGGAAAGTTTGGTACAATATGTATTTATGTATAATATAAGCTACTCTTTCAAGCAAAGTTTTCAATAATAGCCCCCCAACCAATAAAAAACAGCAATTGTTTTATAACGAATCTATATAATAAACTTTATGGAGTACAAAAATCTCAGCAAACGACATCTCAAGTAACTAAAGAAACAGAAATGGAAGTTAGATATGATTGTGTGTTCTTAGGTTGACATAATCTTAATAAGAGTGATTTTTCAAATATCAACTATTTCAAACACGTTCGTATTTATATTAAGGGTTAATTTGAAACCCTAATATGACTTCCAGGAAATCAGGAACTAGACTTCCTTGCCAAAATAGGTGCAGCGACTCTATCCCTTGCACCATACCTACTATGGCCTCACAAGATGCCACATTCATAACCATATCAGCTAAGAAGTCTTAAGAACTTCTTGTGATGATCACAAACGACATCAAACTGGTTTTCGGTCTTCTGACAATTCACTTCCCCTTCAAATACCACCTCAAGACGATAGGCATGGAAACAGCAGAGCATCTACTCTGCGAATGTCCTGCCCATTTCGCTGAAAGGCTTAATTACCTTGAAGGAGTAGTACTAACACCTAGGAAAGTGGTACACAAAACCCCCAAAAACTAGCTTCCTTTGGTAGGAGTCTACGTAATTTTTAAGCAGAACAATGATGTGTAGAGTCTTGTACAAAATATCTTATAGGTATAGGTGCAGATTGGCTGTACTACTTCCCAAAACAATCTACAATCTACAAAATCTAAGCGTTCATTTTCGATATTTCGAAAATGATTTTTAGGTTAAGTATCACAAAAAATTTTTTGATATACACACAAAATTTGAATTCTGTTAATGTGAGGACATGTTTCGATTGTAAATATCGTATAAACCCGAATCTCCATGGATTTTACGACAGGTATATTAATGAAGTGAAACAAGAAAAATATTATTCTAACGCAAATACGTTGAATGAATGATTAGAAGAGCATAGCGCGCTTGCCCAGATAAAGTTTGATATTTCAAAAAAGCAGTGCTCAAAGAGAAAGTTGACAGTAGACGCTCTAACCGCCGCGACGTCGGATGGAGCTTCTCGACGCTTTTAATACTCCAAGCGACGCGTGGTTTCACGAAAATTGCCGCAGTTTCGAGTCGATTTGTTTATGAAATAAACAGACTGCTTGTGGTACGAGAACGAATGTCTGGTTTGTTTAGAATTATTTTGGACTAATTTTGAGGTATAATAGATTATTTTAAATGAGTTTTCCGTGCTTATGCAACATTATATTTACACTTGGAATGACTGATTAATTTTATTTATGTTGTAAACTACTAATAACTTTCAGTAGTTGGTATTGTTGTTAATAATATAGTAGTAAAATACTCAGCTGGATAGCTTTTGGCAAGAGAAAATAATTTTCTAGTTGTTTATATATAAGCAATCCATAAATTTGAGGTTGAAAAATTTATATATTGAAAAAATTGCTCGTAATATTTCAAAGTGTATTTTAGAAATTGAACAATCCTTTGATGTTATAGCTTCAAAATAAGTTTACAACATCAAGTATTAACTGATATGTTTCTTTTGAGTTTTTAGAATGTTATTTTGAAATTTTAAGCTCATACTTTTATAAAAAAGAAAATGACATTAATTATAGTAGAAAAGTACAATGAAAACAACTCATATCTTAATTTTTTGGCTCCTTCTAGATTGTTTGTTTCATAGTTTTTGTAGCAAAATTTCGTCAAATGAAGCAGATTTGTATGCTTTCTTTAGGTTGAAAAATATCAGATACTTTCTTATCTATTTTGGTATTTCTTCTGTCTTATTGGAATGGAACATAGCAATGTCATGAAATATTTGAAAATCGAACTAATACACTAAATGATAGCAAGAAAAATTGATGTAAAACTCTAGTTTGGGAGTATAAAGAAATAGATAGACACCTCAATTATGAGTCCAGGCTCAATATATGGAAAATAACGATAGATTAACAAGAAATGTTAATGTTACGAGTATAAGTTGGAGTCGCATCTTTTATTTATTGCTCAATCAAACTTATTACAAATGGACCAAAACAGTGAGAATGATTTACACTGGATTGAAATCAAGAACTAATAACGTTGGAGAAGGTTCATCGGACTTGTTTAACCTGAATTACTTCAGAACAAAACTGATCTCCAGCTGGTATTCTGGTCTGATTTGTGTAATCTGATATACATCCAAGAGCATGTGAGCTTAAGACATAAAGCCTCCAGAATCTATTATCTATTGTCTACATAATATCTACTGAACTAGCTACGAGTGCTTGAAATTCTTAAGCGCTGGTGTCAGAGTGAAGAATTCAGATTCAGCTCTTACTGAAGTAGGTCATGGTAGTACTCACTGGTGGAGTAGACTCAATAGACTAGGGACGACGAATTTTGTTTGAAAACTGAGCGGTGAAAAAGCTAGTTAAATGAAAATGAACCCAAATGGAACAAAATTAGTTCAAGAATGGGTACACTTTCAAAGCTACGCTTCACTCATTCTAGATCATTAAAAAATCGTTCTTTTAAGAACAGCATTTGGAATATATTTATTCAAATTTTGATATAGCACTTAGTATCGTTCGTATATGTCAGCGACAAACTTTACTCGATTGAAAAGATTGAAGTACAACTATCAATGATTGATTATTAATGTATTTGCTTAATTTGGTTCAAATAATGTCTTCGCCCTGATGATAATCAATGATCTTACACGAAACCTTGGTTCTCAAAGCATAAAATTGAAATATTAAAAATAAATAATTCAGATAATTGTAATGGGGTACTGGGGTATCGAATTTCAGAGGTAAGTAGAGGCGTCAAAAGTTTAATAGTCTTCTTCTTTCGTTGCCGTTGCGAACGTTGGCTATTAACAAGGCTATTCATGATTACTGCGTTTCTAAACAGATCAACAGAAGAAACTCCAAATTATTGGTGTAGGTTTGCCTTAGACAATCAAATGTAAAAAAAACGGTATTTGTCATGTCTCAGTATGTGGCCAAAATACTCCAGTTTCCGTATTTTTTTTACTGTAAAGACGACGATACATCTCCATTTCGAAAGATTCTAGTCATTCCAAAGTAGCCTCGATTGTGGTCCCGTTCTATATCTTGACCGTTTATCGTTAGACGCACTGAAGGATGTTGACTTTTGCTAATAATAATATGTTTTGGTTTCGATATATTCAAGGATAATCCATGTTCTTCATTTGCTGTATATATTTTGTTGTATCATATTTTGTAAATCTTCCAGTATATATTAGCGATAATACGGATATCTCATCTGTTAATGTCAGTGTTTCTAAGAACCTTGATAAGTTTTTGACGTGTTTGACGTTATCGAAAGCCTTTGAGAAATCGATAAAGCACATGTGTACGTCTTTATTCATATCTCTGCATGTCTGGATGAGAACCTGTAGGCTTTCCTTTTACCTAGTGCGTTACCAAAACCAAAATGTTTTTTTTCCCATTTTGCGTATATCAGATTTTGTATAATTTTGATAAAAACTTATGTCATTTATCAAGGTTATTAGACGGTAATGTTCACAATGTTTTGCACCTGGTTTCTTAGAGATCGCGATAGACTGCAGCCACTCTTTAGGAATCTTTCCTCTATCATAAATGGTGTTAAAAGGGTGGTCAAAATATCAAGAAACTTATTTCTGTTCCGCATATTAATTTCAATATTTCACCCTGTATGTTTGTTGTTTTTATCGAGCATTAAGGACCGTATGGCTGCCTCTACCTCGGATCTTAGAATTGAAGGTCCAGTCGTGTGTGTATTTACTTGTGGTTTTTCTGTGTAAGTCTTCCATATCTTTAAAAGCTCTGAACTTTGGGATCCCATATAGGATTTTACAATGGGCCTAGTATAGGGAGTATAGTATAGGGACAGATTTGGTCCAAGTATGTACAACTCTGGCCCTACCTTGGTGAGAAGCCGTTATTGGTCCAGACTTGGTGGGACTCTGGGATGATCCCTCGCTTGGTCTACAACCCCGAACCAGACCTGGTTGCTTGTAAAAATAGATTTTTTTATATAGTCAATAAAATTATAGTTATGTACATAAAAATATTAGTTAAATAATTAATTTAATTAATTAAACATGTAAAGGAGTGATCCTATTTTTTATTATTCTATTTATTATTGTCTTTTATGCATAAAAGAATTTTATTCATAGTGAGTTATTACTTTTAATGTTAATATATCTATTATGGATAAGATATTAGAACAAAACTGAGTTCTGCCAAGCTTTGCTGACTATAGAATGGCCGGAGCTTAATTACCCAGACTTCAACCAGGCTTGAACCATTATTGATTTGCCAAGCCCGGGTTTTCCAGCGTTGGTCCAAGTTAAGCCCTGTCGTCAAATCTGGGGACTCCTACATGCGATATTAAGTTTCCATCGGCGTCCAACAAGCCTGAATTTAGGTTATTTGGTTTCTATTTAGTTGTCAATTCCCTAATCTTCTTATGAATGTTATGGTAGTCGTAATTTCTTTTACAATGTTCGATTTCGTTGCATTTCATCAACAGCCATTTTTCTTTGCCTGCGCTCATTTTTTTTTCTTATGTTATTATAAATTTCATGGTATTTTATTTGATCTTAGGTTTCGTACTTTCTTCTTACCTCCATGTCAAGGTTTAAAGTTTACAGACGGCAAATTTGCACTGCTACTCATAGTACTATAAATAAATGAGAAACAAATAAATATTGGACTGTAGAATAGTATATAATATTCATATTATTTACCATTCAATTCTTTTTTGGACACAGAAACATCCTACGACTCAAATATATTCAATAAAATCATTGAAATATTTTCCACGTTGTAACTAGTTGCTTAATGATACAAGTTAGTTCATAAGCAGCTTCAATGTTGTTCGAGGAAGTTGTGGTTTTACAGAAAATGTTCTCCATTTTTCTTTGATGCAAGCCACAATATCAGTAGAATATCCTGTTGGTTACAAAAGTTTGAAGCGTGTAAGTATCTGATGTGGTAAAATTAATTTCTTGGAAGTTTGTTTTGAACCAAATATTTGCCAACAGAATATTATTCTATAATACCTCCGAATAATATTATTGAGGTTCGAAATTTGTTAGGTAATCCTTTCAATTCGAATTTGTAGATTTAAAGCTAGAGCTTAAGTAGGTTAAAAATATAATAATAAACTATTTTGAAATTTGATGATGAATCTTATTAATTATAAAGTTATTAGTAGCGTTGATAGTATTTGCATTGAGTGGAACTATTTCTATACTATATAGTCGACTATAAATTCTCTAAAAAGTTTCTGCTAATCACTAAAAGTCCTATTAATACTTCGTTGCAAAGCAGCGAAAGTTGAAATTGAATGTGCTTTTAGTAACTTCGTTCCCACAAAATGCAATCTATTCGTCAAACAAAAACTAAGGACTTCTAGTTAAATTAACTTGTGGAAAGGGACGTCCAATTGGAACTGGAAATTAATTTTCAGGGTGCTTTTGTGTTGATACAAAAACTTTTTTATCTCTTACACTGGAACGAACCGATAGAAATATTGAAAAAAATTGGTTAATGCGATTTATGGAATTCATATTTTGTTTTTTTGTAGCACGTTTTTTTCTTGAAATTCATATTTACTTACGAGTACAAATTCATAAATAATAGGAGCAATATGATCGAAATTATGATGATAATCTTTCTATACAAGCAAATAATGTTCGTTAAAGGACTATAATAGTTCTACATACAGTTTGAGTAATGCTCACATTAAGGCTTAACACGCGATACAACCATTTTAAACATACAGAGAGAGTTGCTAACTTTTTTTGCATAGGATACAAGAGCAAACTGTTTCCACGGTTAATTGGAATTAATTCATTATCAAAATACTGAAAAGAACTTGTAGTACTTCTTAGACATATGTTTTGATGCAAACAAATCTCCAGACCTCTTTGTGAGACAAAAATAATACGTTGAGCTGTCCACCTGACAGCGACTGATTTCATGTAAAAAAAATGATGAACGACATTTTGAACACCTAGGTTTATTTAATGATTTGTTCTCAATGTCTCCCACAAAATTCTGAAAATGATTTCGACGTGTTTCTCAGTGACAGTTTTGATATAATTTTTTCCGTTTCTTAGATATGTCCAGCCGCCGTTCTCAGTTTGTCCACCCGGTACGTAACATAAAAACTATAGTTGACACAGCTTTTTCATTGCAATTATTGGATTCAACAGTAAAAGTTACATAATTAAAATAGATTGTCAGAAATAGCTGAAACTATTTATTGAAGAAAAATAGTAAACCAAAACATATTTAAGCATAGTGCACGTGATGAAGGTTGAAAACGCCAAAGCCGAGCATTTCGCAATTAAGAAATAATTTGCGGTTTTAAATAGAAGATTAATAATATCGATTAAATAATTATACATAATATTATTACAGAAATATTCAATGTAAACGTGGAGTTTGGAATATATAGCAAATACAGAAATCAAAAGAAAATATGTGTATTAAAACATAAAATTAAAATCTTCATTTTATATTCCAATAAACACATTTTCTTATTCCCTACCAGCTGACATTAAAATAAGGGGTTCAATGACAATGTCTATACCCCATATTTTGATTTTAACGTTTTCCTGGACATATTGAATACACTTTTCTCACTTATTATGTGTAATTCTTCGAATAGCTTTGTGAAAAATATTTCTAACGTCAGAAGATGTAAATGTTTTATTTTAGGCTGCAAAATATTGTTTCACATCTACATAGATCAATTCAATGGGATTGAATTCACAATGGGCCGCAATCTTCTTCATTTTTCTAAGTTATTTTGGCCTCCACACAATTATTTATGCCTTTTTTCAATAATGAACTCTCCCTTCCTCGTTTTTTACATTAAAATCCCATTTCTTTTAATAAATTATAAAATCTTTTAAAATCCGGCACGTCCATATCTTCGTTAACTACTTCAAGAACTTTATCTACTGTGGTTAACTCATTTTTAAAGAAATTCTGCTGATGACGTTATTTTGGAAATCATCGATTGAATTGTAAACTTTTTTTCTCGATGGGTCCTTTCTTAGGTCGGCCACTGAATGATTAGCTTTGTGCTCACGAAGGATTCGGTGGACACTAGAATATACTCCCGAAATATTTGCCGTTTTGGAAATAACGTCATCAACAGTCTTCTCATCATTATCTTGCAGTTTAAATGAATCTTTTTAGTTCTTATTAGACGGACTATAGATAATGTCAACAACTTTTTCATGTATCTCCGTGGCAGATATATTTAAGAAAATCACGCAACAGACAAATCTTACAAATCTTACTGTAATATGATAACACGATGCCGTTTCTGTACTACACCTAGCGGCTTCTGCAGCGATGCAGCTTTTTCTTGTGGTATATTATGTTGCCTCTAGTTTAGACCAGAAACTATGTACACGTGCTGATCACGCACTGATCATTATTTTGATTTACTATTTTTTTTTCTATAAATAGAAATAAATATTGAACAAGTATTTGATTACGCTAGATCATATATAATAATGATTTATTGTCCCTTTTCGGCGAACCTGTTATATCCACATAAAAACTTCCGACTATTTATCAATATAATGTTAGTTTTTTGACATACAATAGGTAGGAATTAATCTCATTAATTTTCGTTTGATCTCACATGAAAAGCTGCTTATAATTGTTTATTAAATAGCTATTATAATAAATGAGCTGACTTATTGAGTGATAACCTTGTTTATAAATCTGTTGGAATATTCGCTTTAAATTGAGTATTATTTATTTTTATTGTAAAAATAGCAGGTAAGAAGCTTTTTTTTAGCATGATAGACCAGATAAATTTAACTAGAAAGTTCTTGAGACGCCCTATTGAAAATTCTTATTCACGTTGAGACAGTTTCCAATTGAGTCGCTTCAATATACGTTGTACTCAATAAACTACATGGTCCGGTCAGTATAAACATTTAAAATAATAAAGATTTCCTGAAAGCCAAGTATTCGGAGGTTTTAAAAATCCCCATCGATCCTATGTGGGCAATAAAAGTTATTCGGGATCAAAGGTAAAAATTCAAGATTTTTTAAATTTTTCTTAAAATCGGTGAATTTTATCAAAAAAAACCTCGAGCAAAAGTTGTAGATCGTAAAACTCTCTACAAAAATGGTTTTTATGTTTTTTTTTTCTAAGTGTTACCATTCCTGAGATATAACGATTTACAAACCAACTGTTAGGTAGTGTGGAATTTGGAATAATTCAAAAACCCGTCAAGTTCTAAATATTACCTCATTATTGATATTGATAATTGATATTGCTGTCGATTATTGGGTTAACTATTTTTTTTTTATTTTGTATTTCTTTAGATATTTTAATCAGATTCCATACTTTTGCAAGTCTACTTCAACAGTCATGTCTTCTTCTTCTTTCCCTTGCTGAATGTTCACAAATTGTTCAAATGTGGCTGAATAATTGGTCTCTTCATTAAAATCCAAGTAATCTTCCTCTAATGTATTGACATTGGCAATTGGTACACGCTGGAGAGCACAGCAAGCCGACTTTTTTACGACCACATTTGGCACTACAACTTTTTTGCAAAAAATAGTATTGAGGAGTTTTTGTGGAGCAGGTGTTGAATAGCAAATACCGATGTGGGAAGAAAGCATCTTTCTTGTTACGCGTATTTTTTACAAAAGTTAAGTATCGGTATTTATCAGTGCAAGTAATTTTTTTTAGCTCCATAAACCTCAAGAAGAAACCGAATTCCTTATTATTGTAATTATTGTTCCAGATGTGAAATCAATTTCTGTAAATACTTTTTCGAATAGTTTAAATACGTTTCGCCCCTTCTGTACATTGCTGACGAAATGAGACATTTTTTCGAGCTATAAAATAACACAAATAACCTAAATTGTAAACGCTTGGGATAAGTACGTATAGTCACTTAAACTAAACCTTTAGCACTAAAAGAAACAGGTATATAAACGAAACTTATGGACAATAGAATAGCCAGATGTTTTTCGAGGCCACGGATTCAGTTAGAGACAGGTATATAAACTTGTTTTAAGTACCTGATATGTATATACGTGGCTTAAAAAATCACGGGTATCATTTTTGTAGAGAATCTTAATATCTACAATTTTAGTTTGAGATTTTTTTAATAAAACTCAATGTTCTCGCGAAAATTCCAAGAAACCTCAAATTTTGTCCATTGACCCCGAATAACTTTTGTAGCACACATAGAGATCGATGGTGATTTTTAAAATATTTTATTTGTAATGGTGAACCCAAGCTCTCCAACAATATTTGGCTTTCCGGGAATATTTATTACTCCACCACTATTTTTATGTCTAAATTGACCGGACTATACAAGTTTGCAAGTATGCATTTCAAATATATATTTTACTACGTATTTGAGATAATAACCTCACAGTTTTATATGAATAACTTCATTTTGATTACAAGAAATAAAAAAACAAACATCCCAAATTCGGTAAGACGTTAAACAACGCGTGTAATTTGATATAAAATCCACAATCTCACAAGCTAAAAAAACCTTTTCAGCGTATAAACATAGACGTGCAGCGTGTGATGTTTCATTTCTCAAATAAAAACAAGATGACCACACATTAATATAAAAACTTATTTCGAAAAAAGTAAAGAGCAAAAGTAAAAAAATGCACTTAATATTTACAGTGGTGAAAGGCAGACTAGTCGGGCTGTTTTTTAGGTATAATGGAGATATTTTCATGTGGGAGAAGGTATATTTCAGGATTTACCCTGACGTAGGAAAGATTTTTCTGTACAGAGCCAGGATTTGGATGATTTTTAGGTGTTTTTGTTTGTGATACATACGCTCATCGAATGAAAATAATGGAAGCAGTGACTATCAGTGTGGTTATTCCCTGTGGGAAAATATTGAAAATCTGAAAAGCGTATCGATTTGAAAAAGATTCTACGACTTTTTGGTTTAATGAAGTTCTGTAGTAAGAATTTATATTAAATTTTTGCAGCTAAGCCTGGATCTATTGAGCGTCGGTTTTGCTTCATATTTTGTGAGCGAGTGAGTTACCCCTCGACTAGCTACACCACTGATTATTTAGAATTGTGAAACAAAGAAAGAAGAAAATTGTTTCAAAAGTGTAATACTTCCGAATTACTCTATAGATGGAACTTTTGCCCACAAGGCAAACGTAGTTTTGTATTCGAGATTCTTTATGTTAAATTTGGTTGATTTTGATTCCCTATCGTCAGTCTTTAAGATGAAAGATAAAACAAGTTTCTCTAAAGGTTTGTAAATAATAAAATTATATCGTTATAAAATACGTATTCTAGACATAATTCCTTCATTTTATGAACATTTTCAAACTCATTATAAATATTTATATTTTTTTTGTTAAAATTTAGAAGGGGACAAATTATTCTAGACGTTTTTTTATGTATTATTAAGAATATCCCGAAATTTAATAGCTGATACTAAATAGTTAAATATTCTTCCTACATTTTTTGAAATTTTAGTTTATCTTGCTTGTTATGGATTGCCATAAATAAATTTGAATGCTAAGCAGATGCTACAGAGTATGTAACAAACTTTCCATGATTTTTTTAATGACTTACAATGTGTTGAAAGCCAGTGATTATCATTCGATAGTTTTATATCTACGAGCGAAAAATTAAGAAAAAATTTGTAAAAAATAGAATGTAATTATCAAAAGTTTATAAAAAAGTCAATTTTCGTAATTTAGAATTCATTCCAGTTCAATCGCTAGTCATAAATATGAAGATTAAAATGCCATTTGGTTTTTTGATTTCGTATAAACAGGACAGCCGCAATCTTGGTCACCGCCAAGCTTGAAGTCTTCCTTTCGACCACTATAACTTTTGTTCTATTATTTATTTTGACTCCTAAAAATTCCAGAGGCTTATTTAATTGTTAATGAACATTATGCAAAAACAATGAGATTGATTAATTCAATGGTTTGTCCGTAAAAAGTTATCGAATAAACTACTACTAATTATAATTATTTACATTGGGTTTGCGACAAAATAAAACACTTTTACTTTAACAAATAATAGTTTTTAATCAATTATATATTTTCCATTTTGCTCAATGATCTTTTGCCATCTTTCTGTTAGCTTCATGATTCCGCGTTGTTAAATTTTCTGGTACTTATCAGCAAGTGCGATTAAAGATCATCGTCGTTTGTGATTATTCAAAGAATTCTGCAAACTTCGTAATAAATGGTAATCAGATGGTGTTAGATTAGTGCTTCATAGGGGATGTGGCATCACTTCTCAGCCAAGCTCCAATAGTTTCCCACGAGTTCCCAAAGATGTGTGTGGCCTTGCAGTTTGATTAATTTTTGACAGTAAACATCAGAATTGATCGTTTGGTTTCTTGGAAGCAGCTCAAAAAACATAACACTGTCTAGCTCGAAACTAATTGAGGAAGTATTTTGAAAGTTGCTAATGTATCGAAAAGCCCCCAAGTTCAGAACGAGAGATGATTAAAAAGAATAATACAAGAAACCATGTGACTTTTCTGCTACAATTGACAGAAAATCAATAACACTTGGTATTTTTTCCACGTGCTGTGAAGCATATAACTACAGATTGGATGATCTCCACGCGTTCCCACATCCCATATAAACGCGAGCACACAAAACTCTCTTGATGTTACGTGCATTATGTCGGAGATACACGTGTTCCCACGATACGTCATAGTAGTCTGTTTCTGGCGCCTTCCCACGAATGACAGAAAATCCAAAGCCTTTTATATATATATATATATCTTTTATGCGTGACGTATAACGTCCAATTGTATTAACTGATCGGTTTTCACGTCATTTCAATATAAACATAAACACACACAAAATCTCATGTTTCATTTTTGTATCACGTGTAGTATATCGTGTTTTCACGTGTATTTACGTTATGTCAACATAGTCCGTAAGTAATAACAATGTTTTACAAGGTAAAAGTGAATCCTTTAGGACGCCAATGCTGTAAGAACATATAACCTACATTTTTACTTGAAAATTTCCGATTTTTCTTTTTATATTGGATCGTCTCTTCTTACCGGCAACAATCTATCAATTTTCTTGGGAAATTGACCATAAAAACACATTGAGGTTGAAATCTCATCACAGGAAATGGCATATCAGTTAATAAGAAATGAAATAAGATAGTTGGGAATATAAAATTAGGTTTTTTCCCCTTTATATTCGTGTAAGGAAGCCGAAAGATTTGAAAAGGTAGAAGCCGAACGGTCTTGAAGTAGATAAAAATTTTGTAAGAATAGTGCATCTCTCAGTATTGTTATCTTTTGTTCGAATTAGAGATTATGAACGTGAAGGAAAGCATGCTACTTATAGTCCAGGTTGCCAAGGTTTTCATCTCCGATTTCCATCAACCTAAATGGATTTTAATGAAATTTCAACAACATGTAGGGCAAAATCTACACTACGCCGATGTGTGCTTTTGCACTAGTGATGGGCTCCATCCCAATTTTTTTTTTGAAAAATTAATAGTATTTTAGTAATACGCGATTGAAATATGAATGAGTGAAAAATTTTTCTTGAAAAAAACCACGTTCTTAATCGATTTTCATGAAAAAGAAAGAAAAAGTGTGATAAACAAAAATGAAACTTATGAGAAAACAAAAAAGTTGGTATTCTTAAATTTGATTTGGACATTACACAAACCGAGTTGTAATTTATTGAAAGTTGAATATTTTTATCGAACGAAATTTTTTAAAATTCAACCTTGAATAACGGAAAAAAGGTCAACTTTTCGAGATAATAGTATATAACCTTTTTCAAAGTACTTTTAAACAGCTTTAAAAAGAGGGTTAGTAGAACTCTCCAGCATGTAACCCAAGAAAGTTATGATCGAAATTAAATCGATTTATTATTTTTTTTGTAGAAGAAAACCTCAATTTCACACACACAGCAATAGTACGCATTTTATTCACGTACTAATAATAATTTCTGAACGATTTAGAATGCATAATTTCGAAAAAAATTATGTTTAAAGTCAAAAAATAAAAATTATAGGATATACATGAAAATTAAAATGACTTAAAAGTCAGTATTCTTCTTGACAAATATTTTACACTTTCCAAATGTTTTGCAACTTCTAAAACAACTGAGATATGATCTTAAAATTGTACCCTAACGTATGCCTGATACCATTTTCGAACACTTTACATGTTGCCCCTCAAAAAATAGACGGCTAAAGACATTTATAACGTTTATAAACTCATAGGTTATAAAATTCCCTATAAATCTACGTTTTGAACGACTAATTTGCTTGAAAATTAACTCACATACGACCAAAAAACTAAATACACTTTTTTTAAATTTTGGAGCAGGTAGATTTTGGAGTATAAGTTAAGATGTGAATAATTTTTTAATTTTTTTGGTATAGGGGAAATTTTAAATACATGATATTCAAGTTAAGAGAGATAAAAAATGTCAATTTTAAAGAAATACAGAAAAAAAATTGAATAAGTAAATATTTTTTCAATTTTTTTTTCAAAATGGGGGATGATATATAAGGGTTGGAATGCAAGACATCTGAGTTAAACACAAACCAAAAAAAAGTTACCACAAAGTCATTAAATATTGTTTTATCAATTTTATATCAATCGGGGGTGCTTTATAAGGGATTAAATACATCAAGTAGGGTTGAAAAATTATAAATACCACATGAAAAAATCAAACAACTCTTATTCAAACCCTAAAAGTATTTTTCTGCTCATTAAATGCTTTTATTTATAATTTAATTGATTTTTTGCAATTAGGGATAGTTTTAACCTTTAAGAGTAATAAGCAGATAAAATCATAGGATATATTTTGAGGATAAGGGTCAGTCAAGCTTAGTTCCAAATTTTCATGCAAATCCTCATTTTTACCTTGATGGCCTGGACTATTAGACACACGGGACTACATTTTCCTTGTTATTGCAAACCATCATCGAGATCCAATCCAATATCGACATGGAAAATACTTGAAAAACTGATTGAATTCACAAATACATTTTTATATCGACGGAAAAACTATTTGAAACTATAGTTAGCAAAAATTTAGAACGAAGCTGTACATGTCATATTCCCATCTTATATTACTGACTGTAGTAGAGCGAAAAAATTAGGAGTCTTTTCAGTTTTTCATGTTTGTGTGTAAGAGTGACTTGGAAAACAATTTTTTTTTCATGACTCCCTCGAGTATCATAAATATTTGTATTGATAAATCAATAAATATAGAATGAAACATGACCAGTTACTAATTTTTTACCGTTTCCATGAACGTGTATCTTTTAAAAATTATGGTAGTTCATGGAATATAGATCAATATTCATGCTGAGCATACAATCGTTATCACATACATTGTTAAAAAAATCCATATGAATAAAATAAATACGGTAGATCAATATTTTAATACTACAGATTAAAAGCTCTCTAAAACTCACTTTTCTTTGTGAACATAACAGATCTGCTTCTTCGACCATTCTTTCTGATGTCAACAACCCATTTTCCTTTCAGTTTTGTCCCATTTCACTATTTCACGTTGAACTAGTGCAAAAGAGAGTTGTGTATCGAACTCTTTGAACTACAAGACTTCACAAGGTCTTGGCGAACGGTGAAATCAATTCAACCAATGATTTTATTGAAGATCCACTTTCTGGTGAGCGGCAGTTTGGTCTCATAAAACAAAAAGTAGAACGTAGCAGGGCTACGAGAAAAATTACAGCAATGACCAAGCAGTTATGTAACTGTGAACGAATATAATGGGCTTTAAAGGTTTCCAACCGGTCAAATCACCAACGGAACGGAATCTTACCAGCTCTTCTTCAAAGAACAAGCGGTCTAGAGCTGGGATACCTACATAAGACAACCTCCAGATGGACTACTATCCACTAGAACAGCAGAAATGAAAGTAGAGCAAGAAAGCATTTGTATTATTGTTAACTTAGTAGTAGGCGAAATCTTAAGCGGACTGACTGACCTGGGAATCTATAACCAATTTAGCAAAAGTACAATTTTCTTGAGAGTACTGCCAATATAAGTACTTGTAACTTTTTGTTTTTTCCGTAACTTTGAAGATCATTGAAAGGTCAGTGATCGACCAGCTAGAATCCAAACCAGTTGAAGAAGTTCTTGGTACATCTACTTCGTCTATGAACCTAATATGAAGGGGATGAAATCGCTGAAAAATTAATAAAACAGTGAATGGAAATTAGTTTAATTAATGTTAATACAAACTTCCAATGGTACAGAACAATATAAACGAGTTGCTTTCCATCTATGAAGAAAGCTCCTAAGCATATTGGTGCTATTGAAAAATTGTTTGACCACTGTGTATGAATAATAAACTAAAAGTTGATATGAAAACTT
The DNA here is from genome assembly GCF_026250575.1 of Diorhabda carinulata. NCBI lineage: Eukaryota > Metazoa > Arthropoda > Insecta > Coleoptera > Chrysomelidae > Diorhabda > Diorhabda carinulata. The sequence continues at coordinate 4,532,075 of NC_079469.1, forward strand.
CTGACTTTTACTTATCTACTTTTTATTTGTCGTTGAAGTTGAAACGAAAAGTTAAACGAAAATGAGAAATATAAAAAAATGTCGAAAGTTTTAAAAGGAAAGTTTCCAATGTTTTAAACAAGAACTTTATTTAGTTTTTAAAAAACTGTAGATTTATATCAAGTTTCTATGAATTAAATACATGCAAACATGAAAATTATCGATAAAATAAAATTAAACAAGAATATGGTACTGGAAAACGTTCTTTTTTTTGATAAATATTTTCAGAAATATTGATTTCTCTAAAAATAACGTTTAACCTTTACTATTTCTTGCGCTAAATTCATAATTTGATCTCCTAAATATTTTTTTTTAATTGCAAATTTATAATCTACTCAAAAAATACAGAGTAATAAGTAAATGATATGGTTTCTTGCAAAATGACTTGAGGCGGACACTATCCACTGATAGGTCTCCGTAGATCTTCTGACCAGCGTCTTTTCAAATTTTCATATAATGTTTTTTACAGTCCCCAGATTGAAAACGACAATTCTATCTAATACATCACGCCATTGTTTTTTTCCTATCCTGATGGGCTCCTGTTGGGTCGTAATTGTGAAAAAACTAATCATGATTGACTTTTTCGTCATTTGGTATTTTCTAATGAGGTTTTCTTAGGGTACCGATTGATTCATCCGACTACGAAATGAAATACTTGAACTGCGGTTCATCCTAAGTGCATCCGAGGTACCACTCGTCAAATTCCAATTTACCATTGAAATCATCTTCGAGAAGTCGGTGTAGGAGACGCAGCGCGTCGACAACAGAGCCCATTTTTAGACTATCTGATACATCTTCCACACTATTTAACGATTTGGTAGCGGCAAGCTCCGAAATTGTTGTAAAACAAAAAACTTTTTCTTGAGCTTGTATCGGTTATTCATTCTTAAAACGTGGGTCCAGATACTCTGGGAATTTCTAGTCTTAAATTTAACATTACGAGAAATAAATACTTGTATTATTATCATTATATATTATAACTAAAATTATTATGCTATTTTTCGAAAAATCCTCAATAATTCGGACTAAAGTATGCTTAAATAGATTCAAAACTATGTGCAATATCAGCTCCTGAAAGATTTCAATAGTTTTACTAAACACCTTGTATTTGTTGGTACGGTAGGGCGAATTGTAGGTTTTCCACAATACCGAATAATTTTCAATATATAGTATCATCGTTATTTCAAATAGCTTTCAGACAAATTGACTAAATTTATTTTATAAAAGCACGCAACTAATACTTTGATCGATTAGTTTTTTTTTCTAACAGCGAAATACAACTGTATCTTTTTTGGATTAGTTAGTTCTTAAAGTCACAACTTTTCACATTAATATTAAAAGAAAACTCTCGACTCCAGTTGCTTGTAATTTCCTCTCTTACTAAGAATTAATTTAGAATGGAATTCTGATCTTTCATAAAGTGAAATCGGGTCGGCGATCTGGTAAAACAGAAACAAAACTCCAAGTTTCAACAAAGTCTGTTCTAGTTATTTGAAAATACATATACTGTTTTATGTTTGCGTTCAGATCGATAGCGATGTTATTCATAGTGGATACGTGGGATGGAGTGAGGTAAAATCAGTCAGAAGAATCCAGTTCGTAATAGACAGTTACACTTGTATAACTAAATACATAACTTAACATAATATACAGTGCATAGAAAAAAAAACAAGCCGAATCTATGACGAATTTAGGAATATTTATGTGTGAAGTTTGAAAAGATTTCTGCGAACGTACTCTATTTGCTATGAGAGGCCAAAGAACTCAACACAACATAATTGCAATAATCATCCTATACTGCAAATCGTTAATATAAATACAGGATAGGGTGGGACGCACAGGGAGCCAGGCTGAAAGGGGCGCGACTGGCGATATATTCGAACAAGGCTTGCTTGCCCGAAAATTCCCGAAACATCGTTATCAAATCACTGCACCACATACAACTTGTTTTAACGGGCATATCCTATCCTAGAGGAACCCGTTATCTATTTCTTTTTAACATAAACTTTCGAAAAGAGTGCTGGGAAGCCGCAACTATTTCAAAAAATCGATTAATTTATATTTTCTTCATTATACCAAAAATGTTTTGGAAAAATACAGTGCAAATTAGAGATCTTAAAATTAATTTTAAGATGTAACGCATCGCAAATTTCCATTTCACATTTCAATAACAACGTTCTTTTAGAATTTGAAATTTTGTAACATACGATGGGCACCAGATTTTGGAATTGTCAAGATGTATTCTGGTAAAGAATTTAACGCTCGACGAAAAAGTTACTCAACAATTTTTTGACATATTCAATTCTTCAAAAGTTATCCAAGGTTGAATTGGATCCATATTAAATTTTGACATTCTTCTATTTTCGAGCAACTTTGTCAATCGAAAATGAAATTGATGGAAACATCGACTTTGATAATTCAATAAAAGATATCGACGAAGCTAACAAAGACAAATTTTCTTGGATTTCATGGGAATGAGAATTATGAGCACTTGTTTAAAACTCGATCTGGTATGTCAGTTTTGCGGTTGGAGCTCTTTTATAAGTTTTATAGTCTTTCAACTAAGAATAGATAGATACACTTCAACTCCTTGCTTCCCTTACTTTAAAGTCACAGTATTTCAAAATTTTTAAACTAAAAAAAAGGAATATACGAGGTCTGGCTATTAAATAACGAAAATGCGCACCTAGAAGGCGTTGGGTATCTAGATATCTTGTCTATGCACGTCCCAAAACACGTTTCCATCCCTATTATAGTATTTGTGCAGTAGTGATGTTTTCTTCTCGTGCTGAAGACGATGTGTGTCGAAAAATTTGTCGTTAAATTTAAAAAAACACCTACTGAGTGCTATTAATTGTTGTAAGAGACCTATGGGTACAATTCTCTAACGCCTGCGCGTGTTTTTGAGTGGTGTAAGCGTTTTGGTGAGGACCGAGATAGCACTGAAGAGAACCAACACCCAGAACGCCCTGTGACTCTTTCAACTCCGGAAACATTGACCAAAATCAAAACAAATTGTGTGTGCAGATCATCGAATGAACATCCAGATGATTGACGAGGCTGTAAACGACGAAAAAGAAACGGTTTGAAAACTTTCACACGAGGAATTACACATGAGAAAAGTCTGTGTGAAGTTGGTACCAAAAAATCTAACTCCGGACCAAAAGCTCTTGCGTAAATGAATCTGCTAGATTTCCTTGAAAGATAGAAAGGTTAGAAAAATATATTCTTTCTAATGGACCCGATTTGAGTCGATGGAAGCGGTAAAGCAAAAACGGCAGAGCTCCTAAAGGCGCTGAACAAAGAAGACTTCCAGCACTGCTTCGATCAATGGACAAAACATATGGAGAAGTGTGTGGCGTGGGGAAAACGCTTTTTCGTAAACTGTCTCGTTATTTAATAGCCGGACCTCGTAGCAATATGTGGTTTTAATATAATAAAACATAACCACGAAAACTAAATTGTACGAAAAATTATAAGAGATTGCTGCTACTTCAGACAAGCCGATGCATTCCCACGTTGAAAATACGTGTTTTTCTAAAGCGGTTATAAATCTTGGAGCAATGAACAGACGCTTTGCGTTGTGCTGTGCGAGAGGTGAAGGATTTTGGAAAGCACGACTCGTAATCACCATTGACAGATTTAAGTTTATTGCCTCATAGCAAATCTTAATTAAGTTAGAAGTTGAACGAACTTCTTAATATCTATCTGGTCGTATCGTACAATGAGAAAACTTAAATAAAATTATTTGGACAGTTTGGAGTTTGTGGAATTAACATTCCCTGTTATGTAAATAAGATCGTTTCAGTTCAAAACATCAATTTGTACGATTTATAACTATGTTAGTCACAAGTTTGATATTACTCAATTTCCATTTAAATTAGTATAGTGCTTAGTTTTAATTTTCGTGTATATTATACCAAAATTAACCTTCAAAAGAACATCCACCGTTAAATTAACGGAGAAGATTTATTATGTGAAGAGATAATTCTGTTCCAATTTATGGTAAAGTTCGTTGAGACAGGAATTAAGTTTTTATGCCAAGAGGAAACTAATATTAATGGAAAAAATTTATAACTCAATTTTTTTAACTGAAACAGGCAGTTTTTTGAATGAATGAATGCGAAAAATTCCTCAGAAGCAAATCATAATAAATCTTTGTTTAAATTGCGATTAGAATGTTTGTTTTCTTCTCATTAAATCTATATTTCAAAGCTTCAAGGTGATTATGAAACAGTTTGGCATCAATCAATTGATTGTTTTGATTAGTTTTAATCAGATTACATTGATAATTATTGGCGAAAATCACGTGTCACTATACTAGGATATTAGTCCCAGAAGTACCTGGCTCAAAAAAAACACAAAAATCTGTCAACGCAACCTCTCTTTAGTTCCATACACTTTCTAAAATGAGAATCGTCAAGCTCCTCAAAATAGCCATTTACCAGCGACATCACCACTTCATTGTTGGAAAATCTTTGATCACCGAGCCGTTTTTACAAGTCTGGGATAAGAAAATTGTCCGAGGAGGTTAAATAGGCAATTAAAACTTCAAATCATCAATTCTGGCAATTGCAATAAGGGTTATTTCACCTGATGCATTAACTTGATGAAACAACACTTTTTTCTTTACAAAATGTGGCCGTTTTTATTTGATTTATTTGCTCAAACGTTACAATAAGTTCAAATAATACTTGCCGTTGATAGTTTTTTATATCTCAAGATAATCAATCAGAAATATCCCACGCACATTCCAAAAAACCAACCTCATGACCTTGCCTGCAGAGGATTTTTGCCTTTAGAGCCGGTTCACCTTTTTCAGTCCATTCTCCAACGACGCCAAAATTCGGCTTTATCTCTACCAAACATTCGATGGATAGATTTTATTTAATTGTCAGCAAACGCAGCCCCCATTTTGCACACAACTTTTGCATGTTCAAATTTTTAGTTTCATTCTTAAACCAGCTTAGGAGAATATTTCATTCAATTTTTGTTAATCGATTGTTTGAGTATTGAAAAAATCAACCTTAATACAAAATATCATGACTATTAATTCATCTTTAGAGAATATTTCATGAGTCTAAGCAGTTTTCAAAATGTGAGCCAAGCTTAAATGGTAATAACAACCAATACTGCGTAGAAAGCAAAAGCAAACAACGTTTAATCATCCACATTTTTAAAAGATACCCGTATAATGAAAATTTCAGTCTTATTTTGATTCAATGTAGCTATATTTGAAAGGGTAATCTTTGTATTGTATGTGCGGCTTCATCGTAAAAAATAGTGTAAAGATGCCCGCAAAAAAACCTTTCAACAATATATGTTTTTAATGGCAGGAGAAAATAAAAATTTTAATGATTCCAATCCCAAACCGATATTAAAATAGATTTTACAACATCGTGCATTAAAATAAAATGATGTGCCGAGGCGTTAAAATACGGTACAATAATCCAGATAACGGCATATGAGAAAAATAATTAAATAATTTGCATTTATATATATATATATAATAATAAAGAATCAAAAATTCTTGAAACGGAATCTAATACACGAAAAAGAGAATCTTTAGAAATGGTTCACATTCATAAGAACGAAAAAGTTTCTAATGATAAAAAAGATATAAATAATTTAAGTAAAATTTATATATCTATCTTGTAAATTCTAATAAATTTAAAATATTTGAGATGTGGAAACCAAGGAAAAATTAATTTTTCTTACTGGAACAAAGTTGATTTTATCCTTATTTTGATATTCATGATGCAGATGATCTAATTTTGAAACAGAAGAGACCTAAAATCAAGAACATTTAGATGCATTAATATATCAAAGGGTCTAAGAAATAAGAAATTGAAGAAATTTTGTTTGTAGCTTCATGTATTTCAATTCATTAATATCTTAACAAAGCTGAAATATTTATAGAACAAATAATACAAAGTAGTATATATCGACATATTTTTTATAAAGTTTTTTTTCAAATTTATAAGCTTTCTTTCTATCGATATATTACAAAACGTCTCAATGGTTTTTCTTCACAATATGTCCTGTAGATTCTCATATTTCTAAAATATCACTAGATATTTCATTGAAAAATGTCATATGTTTGAAAAGAAACATGATCAGAAATAAATTTTAAGGGGTGTTGATAAATTCGGTATAAGAAGGTATAAAACTTTCTATAAACTCATATCGAGAGATAAATATTGAAGAGTTTGGCATTTTTTCGCGGGAAGAAATAAGTTTGGGTAATAATTTAGTAGTTAATGTCTGGGGGAATTACGCATGAAACTTCAAAACCATCAAAAATCATTGAATCAAATACTAGAGCAGTTTTAAAACAACTATTTTCAAAAAAATATCTCGAATCTGTTTTCAGAATTTCTCATCCTCTGTAGATGTAGATTTAAGGTTGCATTGCACTATAATTTAAAGGATTTTTGATCCCTTCCAGAGCCTGCAACCTCCAGAATTCCAATGAACTCGAAAGTATGTGCTAGCTTCCAAAAACTCAAATCGGAGATACATATTGAAGAGTTTAGTTTTTTCTCGTAGAAAGACATAAGTTTAGGTAACAGTTTAGTAGTTAATGTGTGGGGGAACTACTCATAAAACTTCAAAACTATGAAAAATATTTGAATCAAATACTAGAGCAGTTAAAACAACCATTTTCAAAAAAATATCTCGAGTATGTTTTCATAATATCTCATCCTCTGTAGATGTAGATTTAAGGTTGCATTGCACTGCAATTTAAAGGTTTTTTTACCCCTTCCAGAGCCTGCAACCTCCAGAATTCCAATGAACTCGAAGGACTAGATTATTTATACTCATGAGTTCCTCATAGAACCAATCTCTTCATGTTCTTCCTGAGGCAACTGTTGATCACAAAGAAGCTAGTGAGGGAATGTATTGGCTTCAGTGGGATACAAATATTCCTTCTATCTAGAGGGAAGTCATATTTAGAGTGCTCTACGATTTCATTCATGTTCTGAAACTATTCTTATTGCAACATAAAAAGCTCCAGGAGAATAAAAGTCAGTCTTGCTGCTTCCTTTGTGAGTTTATTGGTCCTCCTATGATTTCTATGACTAGTGACCCAAATGGTTATTGCTAGTTCCATTGAATTGCTTTTGGTGACTTTCTAGGCTAGTAAGTAGGTATAATGGTATTAGTCACATCCAAATACTTCTTTGATCTAGCGAGAAGTTGTCTGTAGAGTTCCCTTTCTGCTTCCTTTATTTCTGAAACTATTCTCATAGTTTTTTATTGCTCCAGGATAATGAAAGCCATCATTATTGCTTCTTTTGTGAATTTATTTGTCTTCCTCTGATTTCAATATGACCAGTAGCTCAAATAATTGTTGCCAGTTTCATTAAGTTTCTTTGGGCACTTCTACATCAACTTTGAATCGATCTACGAGGAAGCTGGTAAGGAGGTATAGCGGTATTAGTCAGATCCAATACTCCTTTGAAGTAGAGCGAAGAATGAAGAAGAGTTCTTCTCTCTCTGCTTTATTTTTCTTCTGAAACTATTCTTATAGCTTTTTACTGTATCAAAAGGAACCAAAATTTTGTATTTTGGTTGTTGTTGTATCGGCTTTTCTGCGATTCCTAACTATTTTAATAACCGTATTTAAACTTTATTCCATATTATATTCCTTTATGGTAAATCTGATCCCCTAGTAATTTGGTGATACCCGATATAATATTATTAAAAAAGGGATTTTTATTGATATAAATCAATACTAATAAAAACAAAAGTTTAGTAGAAATTTACCGGGAAAATCGATATTTGTCTCATGCAATTCTTCAGTTAAATTAACATAACCTCAAAATTCTTGCCTAATTCATACCTTTTTTTATAATTAAAAAAAGATAATGGATTGACGGAATTAATTAAAATGTCATCAGTGACCTATTTGCATGTTTTATTTATTAATATAAAACTCTGAGGTATTTATTTACTCGTTACTATGGTTTATGAACAGATGTAGCTTTATGCTTGCATTAAATTACAATGAAATGTTAATGGTATTTTGCGTATGAATGACATTAGAGAGAAATTTGATGATTTATGCACGATGTGAAAGCCATTTAGGTATGATTGAATTGTGTTACCGAACATAATCCTCATACAGTGTATTCTAAGACCTATATAGACGCCATTCTGACCCACTTAATATCTATTTTATATGTGTCCTCAATAAATTTCTTATCACACTGTTCGTTATTGTTTCAGATGACCGCCATTTTGATTCAGGTTTATAGAGGCGAATATACTTTTCTTCAATATAAATGAACCTAACTTAACCTAACCTAACCTAAGTACCTCTAAAGAACGCTCTAAATCATAAAATCGTTTTTGTTCCAGCATTTGGAATGAAGATGGTACGGTAAAGTTTGAAATTGGTATACCAATCACTAATTGTTGATTTTCTTGAAAAAGAATTACCGTAATATTTTTTAAAGTAAGTTTTCACGTCAATGATATTTATTTCTGCGATTCTCTCGTTTTTCTATTGCTTGAAGATGTTTGACATGGTGTAGGGCAAAATGTTATTTCTTCAAATTGTCATTGACTAGCTTGACATTAAGCGAGTTTCATGCCATCGCATCATGGTTACCACTAATCAAAATTTCTTGAAACTAAACAATTTCCTAACCTCAAATTCTATTTAATATTCTGTGTCCAGTTTAGAATTGAAATTAACAAGCTACGTAAGGTGAACAAAAAAGTGGTTGATGAATGGCTGGACATAATTATATCTGCTGCTAATTCACTTTTAGATCTGATTTGGGGTTGGATGCTAAGCCAAAAGTTACTAGGTTTCTCCTTTAAATGGCAGCTAGCAGATATAATTATCGCCAGCGCTTCACTTTAGGTTGTTTACTTTACTGTGCTTTGTTATTTTAGGTTTCAAACAGCCCACAAAATATTAAATAAGGTTATGAAAATGTTTACTTTGATTTATGAAATGTGTATTAGTGGCAACCATAATGCAATGACGTTTATTAATCGCAATATTTTGATCTTGAAAGATATTGCACATTTTAGAAATTTTTAAAATTAGTTCAATTAATTTTTAATGCTAAATATGTCGTAGAATAACAAAATGGAGATAATTAATCGAAAAAATTGATTTTATTCTAAAAAATGTGTACACTACTTTTGCATTTTATGTATGACATTCTGTAGCATTATAATTTTTTTCAGATAACAATTTGGGTCCAATAAAAATAACCGTGTCTTCATCAACAAAAAGACGTTTCCTCGTAGCTTCTAAGGGACCAAAATCAAGGCCCCTCGCCTCAACCACAGATCTAGAATCGAAGAAGACGTCGCTAATTAGTACCATCTCTCCGGCGGAGTACGTCGTCAGCGGCTATGTGCACGCCGGTATACAAATCATGTAAATTTTTTGCACAATTGATTAGATTAGTTATTAGATCATCAATCCCTTAGTACGAGGAAGGTATAACCAAAATACCCTCCTTTTAAATATATTTTTCTACAACCCGTTTCTGATGACCAAATTCCAAATTTCGTGTTATGGTACATAATATATTTGATGAGAGAGTAATTAAACTCAATTTCTAATGCTAACGCTTACAAATATTCTTTACAGAATAATTTTCTGTCTCTTATTAGTCTTTTATAACCTATACAGAATAATAGAAAAAGGTTTGGAGAAGCCAAAAGTCCTGTGTTCCTATTTGCCATATATAACCAGAGAAGATGTGCTAAATGCATAAACTTAAGTAAGAACAATCTACAAGTTCTATCGGAGGATTGTCGCCTTAACACATACCTGAAGAAACTGGACTTAGCAGATAATGCAGGGTCCAGATTCTGTAGCATGGAGGACGGAACCTCTATCGACATTCTCTCGAAGAGACTCCAGAGCACTACACCTAGGAGCGCTTCAGACAGAAGACGAAGATCTCTGGAAATTAAAACCATTCCACATTCTAGACTTTTTGAAAGGAATGGGATTGATGGATCAGCTGTAAACACTGGATTCCTCAGTATCCCAAATCCTTTAAATCGCGGTGTATAAGAGATCCAAAATCTATACATACATACGTATTTGCCAAGAAAGGTAAAGAAGTTATTCTTATTCTAATGCCAAGAATCTTTGCCCAACAAATTTCTTCCATAATATAATTTCAGTTTTCTCCATTTAGTAAAGAAATGTAGTAAAGTTTAGTTTGGTTGTATTGTGAATTGTATTGAGATTATGGAAAATTTGATTGTTCTAAATCATTTACAGACAAACAAATTTATGAAAAAGTGTTGATGACATAGTGGAATTAGTTGGAAAATCTACGATTTATTGAAGGAGAGAAATATGGCGAGTTCTAAACAGTACGCAAATCTCCAAGAAAACCAAAATTTGGAAGAAAGACTTCAAAGGACAGTGCATGCATTCATAATTTATAATAATTCACTTGTAACTATCACTTAACTAACTTGAATAATTCATTTAAATTCTTCGATTACTTTAGTAAGTCACTACGACTATTTATTATAAACTGAATTAAACTACGCTAATTACGTTACTGAACTTCGAGAAGGCGATTTTAAAAAACGAATTACCCGTTGAGAAACGTTTATTCTATACATTTACAAAACAGAATCTGATACTATTACAAGTTTACAATATTTATATGTTTTACAAAGTGCCTCGTCGGCGTTATGTAATAAAACTTAATAAACAATGTTCAGAAACTGATTATATATAATAAAGAAACGAAACAAATAAATAAATCGACTTATTTATAAGTTATTCATAAGACACAATGTAAATAAACCGCTTGCTATGCAAACTTATATAAAATCAAAGATCAAACGATTTCCGCGTATTTCTTCTAATACGGCGCCTTCACCGAATTTCAGAATTCCACTATAGCCAAGCAGGACCTTCTCCGGGCGGAGATGAGTTGATAGCTAATTTTTCTTTCACGGTTATGCACTCTCGAAAGTACGTGTTTTGATTCGCAATTTTTGGTTTAATCCAATTTATCAGAGCCTCAATTATACGAGGATATATTGAAAAATTTTTAGCCCACTATAGAACCAAACAAAATTTTAATGTCAAAATATTTCAATACTCAACATATTCTCCTATTAATTGGATACATTTATTACAGCGAACCTGCAAATGTTTCTTCTTGCAAATCAGACCTTCACAGCTATTACTCCTCTTCGTTGGAAGAAAATTTAGGACCTTTCAAACTTTTTTTCATTTGAGGATGATAGTCGGACGAAGCCAAATCTGGTGAATAAGGGGGGTGGTCTAGTAATTCAAACCCTAAATTACGAATTTTTTGCTTGGCAACATGAGATTTGTGTGCAGAGGCGTTGTCCCTTACCACTTTTGAAGCTTCCAGTCCAATTTTTCACGGTCGCATACGAAGGACATTGATCACCAAGGGTATTGAGCATATCTTTTTTCTTTCAATTTATTGCGTAACTCTGGTTTACTTTTTTGACGACAAACTTTACATTTACACTTCTACTAAGTTATTGTTCGTTGCTATGGTAACGCAATATTTTGTTTATGCATGGAAATGGTCTAGTCTAACTAGATATAAATACATCCTACTAATATATTTAGTAAATGGTTTCCACCATAATCATTTCCATTTAAATACAGATTCTTCATCCTAACCAACAACGTTTCCTTTGTTCAGCCTTCTTTTTGGTAACGAGGTTATTCATAATGATGAAAGCGGCACATTTTCCTTTAATTCTAATCCAGCCATTAGGCCAAAACACAAAAAGAAGTACAACACAGATCAATAAAGACCAAACTCGGAAATCTCATTTGACAAAAACAAATAGTAAATTTCCTTTACGAATTTTCTACGCTGCACAAGAATCGAATGGTTCGAACAAAGAATAAATATCTTTCTCGGAACTGTATAATAGTAATAATAAGCTGGTTAATTTAGTGAATATATAAGTGTACACCCGATATATTCATTGTATTTATACAAATGTTATTGAATCAGTATAAATTGAAAATATATTAACTGATACGCACATGGATTACGAATGCTTCATCATTATATTACTCTCTCATTCATATAAATAGACACTCAGTTTGCTCTGAAACTATTATTATTACTATCATAATACGATCAACGTTGTAGAAAAAATATATTGTTTCAACATCGTGACAAATATTTATGAACGTTACACTTTCGTACCTTCAAAAAAATATCACTTTCCAACTCGCAAATATAAAATGACATTTCTCTTATATGGACAATCACATAAACAAAAAGATTCTGGAAAGAAATTGGGAGAAAAATTTGGAATTTATGGTCCATTTCTACCAGCCTGTATCCATAAAAATTTTGATTCAAACATAATAAATTATCATTGTCATATGCAGTTTTGAAAACGGCTTCTTTGTAGAACAGATGCCGACATAAGCTTTCAGGAATTATGGGAATTTTTTTACCAAAAAAACAATAATAAAATCCACAGTAGTTTATATTATATTCAAGTCGTTGTTCTAATTGATTGATATAAATATGCAAATTGTCAGTGTCAATATAATATTTTGATAACGACTGAAAGACGTCAATTTTTATCTGTTTTTAAAAATAAAGAGACCTAAAATCAAGGACATTTAGAAGCAAAATAATTTCAAAAATTCTTAGACCAAACCAAATAAATTTAATAATAATAATGAAAGGATTGAAAAATATTTTGTATGCTTATTGGATTAGAACAAAAGATATTTTGGAATGTATGTGAGCTCATAAATTGTTAAAAACGAGTATATATTCGTCCGAAGTCAATAAAAACGGTTCTGAAAAAAAATTATCTAGTTCATTCCAGACTTGGTCAGAAAAAAATTCAATTCAATTCATTGGTGATCGTCGAATTCGACCAAACAGTAACCGCCATAAGCGTTCAGGCTCAAATTTAGGAGGATATCTAATTTAAAAAGAGAATAATTGATTTAACATCAAATAAGCATATGCGTAGAACATCTTAAAATTGTTAGTTAAATCTAATAGTCGAGTTTAATATGAAAAAGAAAATTCTGGAAGATATAAGATGGGACGAAGATTAATATTATGCTACGCAACGATCGAAAACCTTAAGGCGGATTCACACCAACGGCATAGTCAGATCAGGTCACGGTCAGAGACAGTCAAGTCAAGATCGCTGCCTCGGGATCTCAACGAGAGTGCTCTCACTGGTGGGCACGCTACGGGCACAGTGCCCGCCCCTGCCCGTCCGCTACCAGTCTGTGAGTGTGATGGAGATAGGCATATCTGTTCGCACTGATTCATAGGCACAGACTGCCTGCAATCTGCCCGCGCTGTGTGAATGGCTTGACCGTCACTGGACCGTGACCTGATCTGTCTGTGCCGGTTGGTGTGAATCCGTCTTAAATATGCAGATATCTGTAGAAAAAACATAATCAATGGTAAAAGCATAAAAGCCTACAAGATGTAAACTAGATGGGAACGACAACACAAATCAATGTACATACTTAGGAGTCGAGATCACAAGCGCCAGAAACTTACAACAAGAGATGTGTGACTAGGTAAATAAGTCATCAAGAATCTCTAGCTATCTGCGGGAAACATTGAGAACTATTAAAAGAGTGAGCTCATATCATCAAATAGGAAGCAAAAGATCTGAAAATTCAGGATATACCTAGTACGATTCAAGAGATCGAGACGACGATGTCGAAGAGACCTCGTTGACATAATAGCGGAAGATCCATGGGCTAAATGAGCAAAGGATGAAAAGCCAACAAAAGGCTGAATGGTAGAAGAAACAAGAAAAAAGAAAGAAGAAGATAAAGAAAGAAAATCAGTAGAAGAGGAAAGTACATTTCTTTCTTTTAATTCTCGATTAGGTTAGGTTAGGTTATGCGTTGAAGTCACGTTATGAAGCCTTAAAAGCTTTCCACAAGCATTCAATTTACCAATAGTAAATAATAAATAATGAAACGTTTCCCTCAGTTTCTACTAAATAAACTAAAAGCTAAAAGCGTCTCGAATCTCTTTAACTATAAATCGTAATTGTGACAATATTTATTTTCGATCCCATAAACATATAGTTTATCATTGAATTCATATATCGTGGCTATGAAAATTATGAAATCATCAGTTTTGATAAATTTTACTGCCCATAACGGAAGTATGTTAAAATTTTAACAGACTATAAAAAGATTACCAAAAAGCATTGAATTTCAACGTGAAAAACGTTATAAAATGATACATTATTTTTTAACAACCGAATAAAATTTGAAAAATCTATGAAATTCATAAGATAGCTTATACGGGGAGTGATAAAAAATATATGAATAAATTTATAGCAGTAGCTTTAATTTTAACCGTTTTGTTTCATGCTCTTATGTGTTGAACCGTTTCCGTGTTGATAGTTTACCATTAAAGCCGTTTTAGTAAAATCGTGTCTCGAAATAAATTCACAAAATGTTAAAAACTGTCCAAGTTAATATAATATAAATACTTTGAAGATAGTTCTCAAGTGGTATGGGCGATTTTGAAATTGAAAAGATTGATTAAAACAAACAAAACAAAAGAAAAGAACAATATTTTTAGTAGTATGTAGTAGGGAAGATCGAACTGAAGAAAATGATCGAGTAATCACGTCGAGGTTCTCCCGGACTGCTTTGTGTTTTATGTATTCAATAGTATCTGTCAACTAGGGGAAAAATCGGAAAAACAGCCTGCAAAACTTTCGTCAGGACACAAATGCTGTTAAATAACACTAATAAGTCACAATGTTCATCACTCGAAAAGGCTGAATCTCTTCAATGTTATCAATTTAAAATTTAAACAAAATGCTTACAACTGAGCATTTAAAATTTCTCAAATTGTATTGTCAATGTTGAGTATTGTGGTCTTCAAGTAGTGTTGCCAGGCGTCCGGATAAACCCGGACATTGGTAGGTTTTTTGAGTGCGTTTTCGGCAAAAAAAACGGCTAGTCTGGTTTTTGTTAGGTAGCCGAACGCAGGCTGCAATCATTTTGCTGCATTTTTCGTATGTACGTACAGAAAACTCAAAGGTATCATTTCAGAATTAGACATTCATTTTAAACAAATACTTTATCATTCAAAGACGCGCCTGATTGAGTCTTTTTCCAGTGATAGAAAGGATTTTACAAATGTTTGAACCTCTCAAATCGTATTTCCTGAAAAAGGAAGAGAATAATATATCCAGACCTTTGAGAGATTTTTTGTAAATGACCTTAACGTAGGCTATTTGTGGGCTGGCCATTCTTTTATGGCCATTCATCAAAATTACATCAAAGATACATAGAAGTCTGATGTTTCTGTAAATGGGCTTCTGGAAAATTGTTTTGAGATAATGAATAACGTAAATACAGGAATTAAAAAGATTTTTGTCCACTTATAGTGACTTCCACTTTGCGTAAATTCAAAGAGAACAACGAGAATTTTGTTCCGGTGACTGCGTTCGAAGAGGACTTGGACTGAAAACTGAAAACAAAGTTACAAAACATTTCACGTGGATGACTTCCTGATTTGAATCAAGTTTCCTATCACAATACAACGTCAAAATCTGCAAAATCTTAAAAGTTTTCTGTACACTAACAAAGACAATGTTGATTTCAAGAAGCTTAGTAGCCCAGGACATAAAGCAAACGTTAAACACTGTTGCCAAAATGTTGATTGTAAAATTTAATTTAGAACATTTGACAAGTAAGTTTCGGGAAACCAAAAATATGAATAATTAATAATAAAGTACCTATCTAAGACTGATTTGGCATTCGATTTTATCCATTATTCCACTCGATTTCAACAAGATTCATGATAATAAAAAAAATCTTAATTTTGAATACAATTTTTTGTTCTACCTATTAAAACTGAATCAAAATCGTCAATAATATAGAGTATCCGGCCTGCCAAACTAACTGTTTTGTCCGGCTATTAGGTTTGGTAACTCCAAGGAAAAGCATTTTTAACATAAAACAAAAAATGCGCTGACAGGAATTGTTAATTACTGTCAAATTACTGCTATTCAGAAATACTACAAATTATAGAGATTAATTCTAATTTAGTTTTACTCGTTCACTTCGTTTCTTGGAATTGAATATCAAAATAAATTAACTCACTTATTCACATTCTTTTGTTTGTATATGGAATTTTCGTCAAACTGAATCAAGAATTTCCTTTTTAAAGACATAGATTTCGGCTTCAAAGAAAATTTTACTTTGATAAGAAACACGTATAAAGATATTAAATATTTCGTATCCTCTGCGTGAAAGAGTTTTCCAAATCGACTTAGAAAGAACCACCAAACAAGTTTCGTCCGAGATTTGAGAAAATGTATATTTCCATATAATAAACTTCAGAGAAGATACTTGATATCAATAAGTATTATTCTCTATTAATTTGATTTACATGTAGATGACTGAAGTTATATCGCTTATATAACACAATCATGGTATATTAAAGACACCGTATTCAAGCTGGTACGGATTTTCAGAAAATCTATAACAGCAGCATGAGAATTACTAATAAATACATTATAACTTCGTTCCATATACTGCAATAATTAATGCAATAAGAAATAATATATCTCGTGTTATACAAAAAGAATAGTTTCTTGATCGTTAATTTATAGACAACAAAATTTAAAGCTGGCTATGATGATAGAAAAGTTGAGTACAATCAACTTCTTATTCTTATTTTTTGAATTCGCTGTAGTTATCTTTCTTTTTTACGTTCTCTTTTCCAGTTCTTTTATTTTCATGTACTTCAGTCCATACAACAGTTTCTTAATCTCATTTCTAGTATTTCGTATCAATGCTACATCCTCTAAATGTAGTAGAATTATCATTTCAAATAGCTTTGGCATATTTTGCTATAATTAATCTGAAAGTAGCTGACTTAAGCTTAACTCCATTTCTCCATTATTTTCCTACGGATCACAAAATCATTTCCATATTTATGGTTTTTCTACCATGCCAAATACTGCTCGTCAATAAATGTTGTCTTCTCTATCAAATTCTCTAAATTGTATATAGATATAAGACTCTATAATAAAAAATCGTAAAATCGTGTATCAACGATCCATTAGGAACAAAGAGGTTCTATAATTAAGAAATTTTAAATAGAAATGTCACTGATGTTAAATCGTCACGTATTTTTCTAAAACCTATTAGTTATGCAACAATTATAACTTCTATCTTCACCCGCATTGAACTTGCGATATATTCAATAAGAAATATCTTTTGTTTGTTCCAGAGTGGGATCAGGGCCGCAGTGGCAATCTCGACATGGAGGTGGAGGTGATAGAGGAGGCATCTTCGGGGCGCGCCTCATCACGATTCCCCACCACACTATTGGGCAACAACACACCTGGTTATCCAGTTGGGGGTACGTTATGGCAAAAATAAATTTTATCAAACAAAAAACTCTAAGCATTTTTTGGTAATGGATAAAGTTTCATCTTTATATTACAGTAGGACTTCCATATAACGAAACCGAAGGTTCCAAAGTAAAAGTTCGTTACATAGAAATTTCGTTATAAAGAAATAGTATTTTTTGAAACTTTGAAAAAACATCAACAACAACAACAAAAATCAGTACATTTTATGAAGCAATAGGAAAATGTATACAGATCAATTTATTTGTTTTGAGCTGGGAAATATTTTCTAATATCTTGTTGAACACGTGTTTGTAACTTCTCATAGTTCACAATCGTTTATCATTTGGAAAACATTATCAGGCACTTCTTCAATACACTGGAAACCATGTCTGATGGTCTCAAAAGCAGACAGCATTTCGGACTTTCTGGTTCCTCAGTATCATTCGTGTCGTCGTCCTCTTGGTGTTCGAGATCTTTTATCGAGTCTATTATATCATCATCAATAGGATATTCAGTCACAATCGAGTCCTTGTCTACGGCTAAATAATCCGTCAAGCTAATGTTGTCATTTATTGCACCAGTTGATTGCAGCTCGTTCCAGCAGACATTGATGTCTCGTAAATTATCCACTGGTTCCTCTGTCATTTTTTCGGCGAATCCAGCTGTGATAAAACAATTTTTTATCGTAATTTCATTTTACCAAACCTTCGCTAAATCTGTTATGCAAACACGCAGGTCAATAACCTTATCAAAGGATTCTTTATTATCTAAAGCGTTAATCATTCTTCTCAGAATTTGATTCCGATAATTTGCCTTGAGGTTTTTAATTACACCTTGATCCATCGGTTGTAATTTTGATGTCGTATTGGGCGGAAAAATTCAAGTTTAACATTCAGGTGATGAGTATGAGCAGGACAATTGTTTACGAAAAAAATAACTTTTCTATGCTGTCTTATCATCTTCTTGTCAAAGCTCTTTATCCACTTCTCGAATATTTCGCTTGTCATCCATGATTTCTTGTTGTAATCATAGTCGACTTCTAATGATTTTATTCCTTTCAAGCACCTTGGTTGTTTGCTTTTCCCTATCACTAAAATTTTTAATTTTTCTGTCCCTGTCATGTTAGCACAAACTACAACAGTTACTCGTTCCTTGCTATTTTTGCCACCAAAAACACTTATCGTCATAAAAGCTAAAGTCTTAGTTAGAAGGTATTTATAGAAAAAGTCCACATTCGTCCAGGTTGATAATCTTGTAAAATCAACTGCAATTTCGGTTTCCATTGATCACAGGCAGTTTCTGTTACACTGGCACTTTCCCCCTTCTCTGTTATTCCGTGGCGTTTCTTAAATTTGTCCAACCACCCTAAACTTGCTTGAAAGTCTTCAATACCTAGCATTTCGGCATATAAGTGGTCCTGAGAGAGGCAAATTTGGATTCCGCACTATTATTACCCACTTTAGAACTGCTTCATCTACAGAATTAAGCTTATACTTTTTTAATTTTTTTCTTTCTTCTCCTCCAGTTTCCTGACACTTCAAAATTGCATCCCTATTTTTTATTACGGTTGAGAGAGTGCTTGGAGGAATTTCATATTTCTGTGCATAAAGTTTCTTCTGTACGCCGCGCTCGACATCTTTTAAAATGTTAATTTTATCTGCTACACTTAAAGCCTTCGGCTTAGACATCGCGAATGCTCTATTCTCAACGCCAACTCAGTTTATACTGAGAGATCAGAGCCGCCGATGAGCCCCGTCGGTACTGCCAAGGCGGGGAGTCCGGAGCCGCCCGCTCTCTGTGACTCACACTAACTTGCTGACAGCTGGGGGGTTCTTCTAATGTGCCTCCCCTTGTCATCATTTCTATAATTATAAATAATTATATATAAAAAAATATGGTAAAATGTCATTTTGGGTTTGTTTGTCTCAAAAAATTGATACTAGTAAGCTTGCGCAATACGTGGAGAAATGATTATAAACTGATTAGATTATCATCGTATTCTATAGCCAACCAGCCAGAGATTTGCGATCCAATGTCTTGGGATCAGATTTGGATAAGTTAAAACAGCCTAGGATAAAAGATTAGAGCAGTCATATGAGGATTTGTGGGATCTTGTGGATACTCATAGATGCTAGGTTAAGCAGAGGATGCAACGTGCAGAATCTTCAGGAGGAAAACGAAGATCTTTATCAGCTAGAGCCATCCCACATATTGAAAATAGGGGATTAATAGATAAACTGTGAAGAATGAGTATCTCTAAGGCTACATCGAGAAGAGAGGACTCGGAGATATAGTGAAACATCAATATTTACAAGCAAAATGGGTTTGAGACTCATCAAATCAGCTTAGACTTTCATGATATTATCCAAGAGTTTCTTCACTTCTTCAACTTTTAGATCTAATTTTCATTCAACCATCAAAATTGTGAATTTGTTCTATTTAAATCTAAATTTAATAGCAAAAATTGAGAAATTATCAATTGGAATCCATATATTTGAGGCTAATAAGTTTTTATTACAAAAAGGTGGATTTAATGATTTCTAAATCTATTAAACGAAACCGATTTTTAAAATAGCATGGAATTAAAAGTAAACCAACCCCTTGCTTAGTTATAATCCTCTGATATGTGATTTAGCTTTGATATTCTTTTCTATTTCAGCTAAACATTTCACATAATTGGTAACAATTTGGACAATTCAATTTTTCGGCTCAACGAATAGAGGATCTATTTCCAACCTATACATTAAATTGTTTAAATAAGGAGAACCCTTTGATGTCTGTTGTATTTTCTGATCTCGTTGGAGCAGAAAATTAATTGTGAAACTTTTTGTACACATACAAATCTCCGTTATCGAATTAAAATGTATTTTACCATTATCCTTGTGACAAATTAATTGAAACTGTCTAAAATGTCGAAATGAAAAAACGAATCACCAGGTCCCCTTTGCTGAGTTATTTCAAATAGGTGATCGAATGTTCTGCAATCAATGAAACGGTAGATTTATTGTTATATACATAAACTTAACCTAGTAATGTGAATAATAAATATCAATTTATTAGTAGAGTTTTATGTTTTTCCTATATTCTAACCACAAAACTACTGAGTAAACTACAATAATGAACAACTCCTGATGAAACAGCACTGCAACTCGTAGGAAGTGGCTTGGAAGCAAAAGTCTACAGCTAACGCCAGAAAAAACAGAAGCTATCTCTTGATACATAAAAAAAAGATATGGTTCAATGTAAAAGACGTGACTGAGACGCCTACTAAAGCAGTAAAGTAACTAGGCGTTTGACTAGACGCGAAACTCAGCTTCAAAAAGCACGTGGAAAAGTTCATAGAAAAAGCCAAGAAAAATCCTTCAGCTATGGCGATTATAATGCCAAATATTGGTGGTCCCAGTGCAAATAAGAGGAAAATACTTTCGAGCTTGATCCAAAACCAGATTTTATGGCACCAATATGGTATACCGTTTATCGCAAAGCTGACACAATTACAGAGGAAGATGACTATCCGCATATCCAGGACCCACCGGACTGTATCTGCCGAAAGAATAAAGATAATTGCAGGGCTGGCTTCTATGGAGCTGCAAGTGAAAGAGAGAAAAAACACGGAGTGTCGAAGACTGACGCATAAACAAATTTTATCCAGAGGTTTTAAGTGGAATGGGACAACGGAACATTTGGCCGATACCCACCAACTCATTCCTATTATCGAAGTCTGGATGAACAGGAAGCATGGGGAAACTGACGACTTCTTATCACAAGCACTCACAGGCTATGGATGCTTTTGCAGAGACTTTCATACCAAGCGGGGATCCGACACTCCTAAATTCACCAACTGCAGTGAGAAAGACGATTCCAAATATACACTCTTCCACTGCTCCAGATGGAAAGAAATGAGAAACTTGTATACCTAAACACGTGGACGAAAATGGCTCCTGGAAGTACACCTACGGAGCGATATGGGATATAATAGAAACCAAAGAGAAAGAGAGTAGGAACTAGACATAACGAAGAATTGAGAGAGGGGATACCATTGCAAAGTGCGGTAGCCCAGGGGGGGGGGGTTTAGGCGGTAAGAATCCGATAGTACCCGACAAGGACGCCGGGTGTCCATGAGGACACAGGATAAAAAAGAACAATATTCTCAGATAGTTTCGTTACGATTTTGTACTAGAAATATTTTCCATCAATTTTTTTTTGAATTTTTCGAAGCACCAACGCTCTACAGGCATCTTTTTATGGTGAATGAGTTGTGAATAACATAGTCATAATCTATTGTACTATTTTATAGTTTCTAGAACATTATTAATGAAGATAGAATCAGGATATAACGAAATTAGATATGGAGGGTCCTTCACGACGATATAAATCGATATTTACATGGGAAATTACTGCGACTAGTGTACTGAAAATTTGCTTCCATAGGTTTTCTAGCATGATCGTTTCATCTAAAATAATTTCGGTCTCCTTAAACTTCCGGTTATACCGGAAGTGGACCCAAACTTCGTTATTTTTAACCGAATGCTATGATTTTTATAAAATTTTTGGAATCTACGCAAAATTTCAATACAACCTTACATAAGGCGTAGTATGTGCACCATTTTTCAATTATTTCACATTTTCGAAATTTTTGGACACATACAGCCCTCCACAAAAAAAAATTATATTTTTAAGTTTAAGTTAGGCCTCTAAAAACTTAATTTTTTCTCTTTACCATTGGATTCTATGCTTTTGTGTAGAAATTTGAATAAACTGAAATCTTCATGGTTTTTAATTGTCGGTTGTCTGGAGCGACCAAAAAAAAATGGGGGTTTTTAGATAGCGAAATTCGATACCATTGTCTGAACACCCTATATAAATTTTTGCCGATGTTTTCACAGATTTTTAAAGCTGTAAATGTTATTTGTCCAAATCCCAAAAATATTAGACCTGACTCACTTAAACTTAGAAATAATTTTTTTTTAGTGGAGGGCTGCATGTGTCCAAAAATTTCGAAAATGTGAAATAATTAAGAAATGGTGGATTTAAGGCATATGATCCTTATATAAAGTTTCATTGAAATTTCGCGTAGACTCTAAAAATTCTATAAAAAGCATACCATTTGGTTTAAAATAACGTTTGGGTCCACTGCCGGTATAACCGGACGTTTAAGAAAACTGAACTTATTTTAGATTTTCCCATATACATATCGATTGATCCCTTCGTGGAGGACCCTGTACATTAAACACGTGGATATTTGAAAGAGAAAATGATTTGAACATGGAAAATAGTAAGAAGGATGAGGCGGAACTAGGACTGTTCTTATAATGACATTAAAAACGTTGAAAAAACTAACCACGAGCGCTAGTCGAAAAATTATTTAATTATGTAGAGGATGTCCTAATTGGACAAATAACTTTTTCAAATTTATAAATTCACTTCAAGTACCTTTTTTCAATTGACATACTTGAAGGTACGGTTCCGGTAATACAACTTCTGTCTAGTAAATTTTCTCCTCTTCAAGAATCTTTTTCCAAAAATTCAATAACATTCATATTTTACGAGATATACGCAAAAATGAAACACTATTTTTTGAAAGTGTTCACTAGAAACTTGAAACTTTTTATAGGCTAATCAACTTTTCACGTACAATGATTTAGACATTATTCCAGATGGAATGAGGTGATTTAAATTATTTTAGTATGTAGTACATCGAAATTAAAACCTATTTGAACTTTTATACTAGACTAAATGCCAAAAATGTTTGTTATACGTAAACGAATGAGAAGTATAGCGACTATTCCGATTTATATGTTTTGTGAAAAATAAAATACCCTGTTTCTATACGGTGGATAAAGTGGAGATTCACAAGATACACTTGATTGGATCGTCACTTTTTTCCTTTTGTTTATTGACGGAAATCTTTATTGCATCCGGATAGAAACAGATTTAAACTTCAATAAAAACAAACACCTGCGAAAGTAATTGAAACTCAAATCATTGATGTGAAAATATCAATTAGTTAATTGATTTCTCATATTTTCATTATACCTTATGTTCACCTAGAAATTCAATTTGTTATAATTAATGAGTTTCGTGCTTGAAGTGAGTAGACTTTTTGATATAGTACCGAGTTTGTACAACTTCTTAACCTCTTATTTTTATTTAGGATCATAGTGGTAGATTCAATTTTCATTTACGATCACAAAATGAGCCGCAAAATGTTTTTGAGATACGGAATGTGATATTTAATAATCTATTTCGACTGCAATAAGCATAATTGTCAATCTTGATGAATATTTCGATAAATTATGCAGTCTATATAGTTCAGCATTTGTTATTTAAGCTATAAAAGGTTGGTCTTAGAACTATTTGACCTGACCTAGTTGCTAGAAAGTACACAGCGTCATGAAGATGTTTCCATCGAGTGTTTGGAATATTATACAGAAATAAAGCCTAGTTTTTGCGCCCCTTGATAATCATGGATGAAACGTGGGTCCATCACTTCACACTCGAAACAAAAGAACAATCAAAACAATGGACTGAAACGGGAGAACCGGCTCCAATGAAGGCAAAGACCATTCCATCTGCAGGCAAGGTCACGTATGGGATCATTTCCATAGATTATCATGTAATAGGAAAAACTATCAACGGCGAGTATTATACGAACTATTTGCAACGTTTGAGTGAAGAAAACTAGAAAAAACGGCCGCATTTTGGTAAGAAGAAAGTGTTGTTTCATTAAGACAATGCACCAGCTCACACATCCGCTATTGCAATGGTCAAAATTGATGAATTAAAGTTAGAATTGCTACCTCATGCATCCTATTCGCCAGATTTAGTCCCCTGGGATCATTTTCTGTTTTTATAGAATCGAAAAAATGGCTAGGTGTTCAAAGATTTTCCAACAATGAAGAAATGAAGATGTCCTCAGTTAATAGCTAAAAGTGTATGGAGCTAAAAGAAGATTACTTTGAAAAATAATTTTTTTTCCAAAATTTTTGTTTATTGCCCCAAATAGTTATGGAACCATCCTCGTATAACTTGTTTCATAAAATTCCTGCGACATAAATCAAAAATAAATATTCTTGGCTACCGTTATTTCCTTCTGTGGTGCCAAAATAAATTGTAGCAGGATCGCTGCATTGCTGTAAAACAAATCAAGCAATAGATTTTGAAATTTGGGAATTTTCCAATATTTATCGGAATAATTCAACTTGCAGTTTTGTTTCATGAACGTAAATAACGATATAAATTATCGCATCACTGGTATTTTAGGATATTTTTAATACTTAATTTTAATTTGTTGGGACAATCTGTATATGTATCAACATAATAGATATTTCTGGTTTCTTATCAAGGGCAAAAAAATATCACTTGGAGAATGCATTGAAATCGAGAACTTTCTAAGCAAATTGTGTTATTTTATAGTGAAAATTCAAATTTATTTTGTTAAAAATGGATGTGCCTCAACGTTTAACAAGACATGTGACGAATGAAGAAGCCGCTGGCATCATCGCGCTCATACAAGATGGCTGCTGTCAAAAATACGTCGCCGAAGTAATTAGAGTTCAACAAAGCACCATATCCACAGTTGTTATTCGTTATCAAGAGACAGGGCAGCCAACCAGAAGACCCGGACAAGGCCGCAGAAGGGTAACTTCTGTAGTAGATGATCGTTATTTGAGGTTAGGTGAGAATTAGGCATACCACCGCTCGAAGGCTGCAAACTGATGTGTCGGCTACTCGTAATGTCCGAATAAGCCTACAAACATTTCAAAATAGGCTAAGAGAAGCAGGTATGCTTTCGTATACGGTATTTCTTTCGAGGGTCGCACGGAGTTAGTACCAGTGAATGATGGAAGACTAAATGCTGACAGGTACATAACCAATATCCTAGAACCCCATGTATACCTCATATCGGTGACAACTCGGTGTAATGCACGATAATGCTCGTCCACACGCTGCTAGAGTGGTTCGACAGTACTTAGAAGAGGTCGAGGTACCCACCCTGAATTGACCTGCACGTAGCCCGGACCTTAACTCAATAGAGGATGTCTGAGACCATATATAGTATAGCAAATTCAGCAACATCCGGCACCAATAAGAACACTAGATGATATTTAAACTGTTTTTTTTTAACTTCTGGGAAAACAGGCCGCAAAGATACGTCCAGAACTTGTTTAGAAGCCTTCCAAGACGAATGGAAGCTGTAATTAGAGCGAGGGGTGGCAACACAAAATTCATTGGCTGGTTTTAGTTTAAGCACTGTTCATTTTTTTGTATAGATATTTTGATAAATCAAACTTTTCGTTCTCTGTATATTAAACTGCTGCAATATTTACAATTAATTAGCAATCGTTCGAGTTATTACTTTCCATTAAGTATATCTTTACAAACACTGCGGAATACAGTAAAAAAAAAGTCCTAGAATATTACATATTATTTAAAACTCAATTAATGTCCCTTGCCACTTATTATTGTTTGTTGTTATGTTCTAGATTCTGTTGATTTTTTTGTGCACAAAATTGCTTAGCGAATTGAAATGTCTTACAGAAGGCTATAAATTCATCCAACCAAAAGCCGCTTGAGCTCAACGAAGTGCAAAAGATTTATGGGTAAATTATATACAGTGATTACATATTAATAAAATATTAGCAAACATGATCTACATAAAAAAAATAAACTTCATAATCAAATTAGAAATAAAAGCAGCATAATACAATATGATAAATTAATATAAGTAAAAGTATGAACATGTTGTGACATCATTCATGAGTTAATGTAGTAGAAACTGTGAGTTTAGTGGGTGGCTTCATCTACTGGGTAACTTTCGAACTACATTCAATATGTTTCTAGATACAGAAGATTCTATTATGTTCTGGAATGGCATAAACACATTTTTGATCAACAATTAAAGTGTCTTAAGTGCGAAGTCACCTTTACTTTCCATATGGAAAATAATAACGTACAATGTTCTGTTTTAATCACTATAACCTTTTATTTTATATGGTTTTTTTTATCTAATTTCATTTTTATCATTCGTGGAAAACTCTGTGAATAACAATTATTATAAATATTGGTTTTCAAAAATATGATTGTTCGAAATTGTTCCATTAGTAAATTCTTCCATTAAGAAGTTTGGCACAATTCGCGCGGATATGTCTTTTATCTGATGTTGCGGATAAATTGCACACGAGCAATTAGGAAGAAGTGACGTTTCCCGGAGAAAATAAATTTATCGTAGCAGCCGCGCGATGAAATTCAGATAAGAAATGACTTACTGCTCTTATCTCTAATTAATCCACATCCCAGAATTCCTCGATATTTCTGAAGTTTAAAGCGATTCCGATGTAATTGGGTTTGGTTTTTCGCACATAGAATATTCAATGGAATAATTGACCCTTAAAAATAATTTGTAACAGTTCTTAATCGCTTCAGAAACAATAAACATTTTTCTTAAATATACTTCGTATTATAAATTAGTTTTATTAATAAAAATTGATGCATTCGCCATTAACAAACGTAAATAATTTTATAGCTTAATCGATGGGATAGGGAATATACCAATTTAAGTAGTTTCAAAAAGAATTCGAGTTTCAAGATTTATCTCTGAAGTTAACCAAGCGTTTAACTTAACCAGCTTTATTTCGAATAAGCCAGTCGTGGAGAAAAGCTGCCATTTCCTTCCATTCAACTAAATGTATTTGAAATTTACGAAAAAAAAAAAAGAACAAACAATAGATAGCATATTTATTTGATAGGCTACAACGCATAGATGGCGCTACCTAGACTTCAGAATAGAATTTTGAATGAAGCAACGATCGTTAATTTTTTTGTGTTGATTAAGGATAGCTTTATTCATATTTGATAAACAATATTCAGTCTTCACCCCGGAAAAATCAACCTTTAAGAAGTGGTTTACTGGATTTAAACAAGGTGGAATGAACACCGAGGACGATTCACACAGTAGATGCTCTAAATAGATTGTTACCGACGAAATTATCAGAAAAGACCGCGGAATAATTACGGATAAGAATAAAGTAAAGCTGATTGAGATAGTTGAGACTCTAAAGATATCAAAGGAATGTGTTGAACATATCGTGAATGGAGATTTGGGTATACGAAAGCTCTTTGCAATGTGGGAGCCGGGCGAGCTCACGATCGACTATAACCAAAACGAATTGATGATCCTGAGTAGTGTTTATAGCTTTATAATCACTATAAACCCACATTATTGTGAACCATGTCATCATTTCACATCAGAGTCCAATCAACAGTTAGTTGAGTGGACTGCACGTGATTTACCGACTCCAAAGCGTAGAAAGATAAAAAGTAGGCTGGCAAAGTTAAGGTATAAATATTTTTGAATGCTATCATATGATATCTTGAAAAGAGGATCCATAAACAGCGACTGTTATATATAGAATCCACATAATGGTGTATAGTAACAATTTACAGCTATGTACCATATACAAATTTTTTTTAGTAAATGTTGTTATTTTGGTGCTTGTTTGTCAAGTATAGTACCAATTACTTTGTCCTATGTCTTCTTGTCTTCCTAACCATCTAAACTGTCTTTGCTTAATGAATTCCATCAACGACATTATGTCCAGATTCGTTTGTATTTGTTAATTCACCTCCCACACCTCCAAGATATACCATTTCTGCAGCTTGCATTGCGCGTTTTTGTCCATGCTTTAAAACAAAAGTTAATATTGCTTTATAAATATTTAGTTTCTTATGCTCTAATATGTATATGAGTCATTTCTGATTCTTTCGGCAATTTCTGCGTCATTATTGCTTGTATTTACCAAATCTGTTTATTAACGTTTTAATCCTATGTCCTTCTATTTCTATGTTTACTGTTTGAATGCCATTACTATATTTTTTTACATTTATTCTCATACCAAACTACTTTAGTCTATTGTTCCAGATGTTAAATTTTTGTTTAAGTTGAATGAGCAGATTTCTATTAAGTCAACTATAAATATATTGAAAAGCAAAGGACTCAAGCCACCATCTTGTCTTACTATTTCTGCGGTTGAAAATGGTTAACATTTCGTTTATGTAAGCTTTTTGCAAACCTTTATACTTTTGTCTGCGTTACTTTCTCAAAAGTATGTTCTAAAACAATAAATCTAAACAATGCATCCGTATATCGACGGGCAGATTTATCAATAAGTTATTTGACAGTAAATACGTGATCCTGTAACTTCGCGGAACCCATTTTGTGTATCATTTAATGTGTTTTCTACTTTCAATCTTAATTTGGCATCCAGCTATTTGTCTTTATTCCAGCTACTATATAATATTTAGAAATGTATTAATATACTTTTAGTGAATATTATTTTCAATTTCAGATGCGCCGGTAGTGGTAGTCCGTGTCGAAGAAGTGCTACTAGTGGCCCTCGTCCTTATCATCTGGGTAGCAGCTATCGCTCTTTTCTTCAATCGTTGGGGCAAAATAAGAATGTTGGAACCTTATCAACCAAAGTTCCATCAACAGCCACACCGTCCATCATGTCCATTAGCTCCCCTTAGCCCCCCTGGGGTGACGAACCAAGTGAGCCTCACCAATTCTACTACTTTATCTACCAGAGCTCAAAAACAACCAACCGTATGTGTACTAGTCCTGTAAAAACTAGATAAAACGATTATTTAGTATTTTAAAGCACAGCACTAGTAGACAGTATTATTAAGGTACTTGACGTCAAAAGATCGTTCATATAAGATCTTTCAGAACGTTCGCTTTTTAGTTATATCACTTCATTAAGCGAAAAACATCAATAAAAAATCACCAAACAATCACATGTCTATAACGCATAAATTAATCGCAAATTAACAATAAGGTTTAGCCAATCAAAGCTTGTGGAACGTTTAAGTTCCTTCCTATCGAGCGGTTGAGAGAGATATAAAAGTATTTAGCTGCTGCCGCATTTTTGAACTTACCTTTGTTTCTAAAACGTACTCGAAAGTTTATCGGCGCATATTATTATCAGCAGCAGCTAAATACTTTTATATCTTTTTCAACCGCTCGATAGGAAGGAACTTAAACGTTCCACAAGCTTTGATTGGCTAAACCTTATTGTTAATTTGCGATTAATTTATGCGTTATAGACATGTGATTGTTTGGTGATTTTTGATTGATGTTTTTCGCTCAATGCAGTCATATAACTCAAAAGCGAACGTTTTGAAAGACCCTGTATATTAATTACCAAACATGTCATATATAAGATTACTCCGTGCTTCAATTATTTCAATTTTCAAAGGCATTCAATTGAAATGAAGAAGAATGTATAGTTCAGGCACTATTTCATTCGTGCGCGAAAAGCTTTTGTTCGATTTGGCTCGTCTTATAAGACTCATACAGTCGATTGTTTTCATATTTCGGATTCATACGTACAGATCCATGATTCGTCACCTTTCACGAACTTATAGACATCTTTTCAAGCATCGTGATTCAATTTTTTCGGTATTTCTTTGCACGAATCGACTCGAGTTTTTTTCTGAGCGCTTATCAAATTATGCGGTATCCATAGCGAACTAATCTTTTTGTCAGTCAAATTAATGCAATATTGAATGTTTGCTAATCGAACTAACGCCCAACTATGTCACTTTAGCATAGCATCGTTTTCCGACACAACAGCTGATGTTAGATAACCTTCACGAAATTTATCCTGTAGCGAAGTACGACCACGATTGAATTCGGAAAACTAGCTCGAGATGGTGTTTCATCACCAAAAGTCGAAACGAAGTGATCGGTGCACTGCTGTTGGTTTAATCCACGTGGAAAGTCATAGCAAATAATCGCAAGAAAATGTTATGATTTGCTTCAAGTATCTGTCAATAACTAAAAGAGCACTCGTATGACAACACGTTTAGAGTACGTTCATGTATGTCAAAATTTTTGATAGCAATGTCAGATTTGACATCAGTGCTGCCATATCTCATAACTTGAGTGGCAACCCTCGTAAACTACTTTACATATCGATCCAATAATTGATAGTGTGACGGAACCTACTATTTACGCAACTATTCATACTCTGATGTTTGTTTGGTAATTGAACATGAGAAATTTTTATTACTTTTAGATTCCCATCAAACTTATTTATAGTTTTGGTAAGTAATGTAATTTTTGACGTTAAGTATCTTATTATTTCACTCTGATAGTTGATAGTTGAAGCCACGATATATATATAATAAATTTGCACTTGAAAATCAAAAATTGTGCATGTGAATTTGACGTAAAAAATAGTAAATCCATCACTGGGAATAACGAATTGTAATAATTGTGAAAGCTGAGCTTGACGTGCATGCAAGCGATCATAGTAGCTTTTTTTCCAACACTCTTATATCCCAAATTTCATAGTGTCTACATTAATATATCTTATGTAGGGTAAGACTAACGAGTGCAAAACTGTTACATAGAGGCGAGTTTCGAAAAAATTCCCATGACAAAAATAAAGATTTTTACTAGTTAATATCTCCAGTAAGAAATCATTATATCGGCATAGAATACTTCAATCCGTATAAAAAAACAGGCAGACTAGTTTAAATAAGACGTCTCATTATTGTATAAAATATTTAGTATGGTTTCGACTCTTAACAGTGGCGGTTCGCAGTATAGTATTGAATGCATTTTCTACTTTTAATGTGTTTTCCGAAAGTTAGTTCAGTTTGCGATTTTTGTATTCAATTTTAATGTTTTGTTTTTATTCATATCCATTTAGCATGAAAGCTTTTTGGCGACCGTTAGGGTTAGACAATGCAGTGTCGTAAAATAAAAAAGGTTCGTAGTACATGCCACCCAGTCAAAATATACGACATAAAGATTCAATGTCAAAGGGTTATTTTAAATATGTTTGAATTATTCAAACGAAAAGAATGGAAAGAAGAATCCTGATATGATATGACAGTTGATGATGGCTGGTTTGATAATTCTAAAACTTGTGCTTCAAATATTTCTTGCTCAAGACAAAAACGAGTGATTATTAGACATAATAACGGCATTATTTAAGAAATGGTTCACTGATCAACTCTTACCAAAGATTTCCACAAAAATATTCCCTCAAAAAAAGTTGTTTCAAATTATAAAAAGACATAATTCCTGGTGGAAGCCCGAAGTGGAGAGGAAGCCCTGCCACCTAGACTGCCAACCTGTACTGGCAGTCCAGGTGGTAGCGTTGTTAGCAATTACTTTGCTCTGGAGGCATTAGATGATTTGCTTTTTTTCCTTTTTGATTACTGCTTCTACTTCGTGATCTGTCCATCAGTGTAGGGAGCTGTATTAAATTTATATTCAAAACTAAGTTTTACGTCGATCAAAATCTTGGGTATGAAGACTTGATGCTTGGCTTTCAGCACATATCACAAATCTTTGGCATTCAAAACCTTCTGCGTCTGCACTGCTGCAAGCTGGGCACTCCAGAAACTGCTCGTACTTATATTTGTACGGGTATGCATCAGGGGATTAAACATCCATTTTCCTTTGGCATACTCCCACATATTTTGACATCGTTGCAAACTCGTCTGTTTCTCCTCAGTTTTGATATGGAGTGCATCTTCATTGTCGATAGATGTACTTCCTTTCCTTAGCTAGTTCCTCAATAGGCAGCATTCCTGCAATTACCTCGGCGGCCTCCTACGAGATCATACAGAAAGCACTTATTACTTGTAGTCTACTCAACAGGAATATTGTGGTTTTCAGGGCAGTAATGTCCGAGGCAACGACCGTTATTTTTGTTGTTTAAGTCCTATAAGGTGGTATCCTGAGTATTTCAAGGTCGCAAAATATATTTTTCTCCCTGTAGCGTGCTGCGGCATTTCAACGTAAACTTTGGCTACTCTGTATAGTAAACTGGAGCTTATCATATCGAAGGAACACATATAATGAACGTCTTATTCAGAAGGGTCCTTTTGTGTCTGAAACAAACGCACCCTTGTTGTCCTCATCCGCAATATGCCATCTTCAAACTTGTATACGCATTAAAATTAATAACAGAATTACTTCAAATGTACCGAATTGTGGCATTTCATTATCAATAAATCTACTAGAACCTTATCAGAATATATAATGTTCTTGACTTAAAACATAACAATGAAATATAATTCAACAGAGCTCAAACATATTCTTAGTGAAGGTAACTCTTTTGAAATCCATTTGGAATCTTTTATCTATGAAAAAATAAGACTTTTTCATAGATAAAAGATAATATACTGAGATAACAAGTAATGAGCTGAAGTAAAACCATTTTTTGTCTATGTAAAGTCGCTAATTGTGGTAAATAACAAAACTTTCATTGAAGATTTAACATCACTCAATAAGTCGTGTGACTGACTCATAGATGGTACTGTCATTGTCGAATCCATCTGACGTTTATGAAGTACCAACTTTCAAAAAACTATGTGTAAAATTTTATGACATTTTGATAAGACAGAAAAAAGTGAGAGCCATTTAAGTGAAGCTAGTTTTGTTATTTTCAAAACAATTTCGTGTGTTAATTTATCATTACTTCTTGATGAAAAAAAAATACTGTACAAGCTTAGCAATGGCTTCAAAAGTGTTATCAGGACTATGCTCTATTGGAAAGAACCATTTGCTATTGCTTGATGATGGTGAACGTTCTGGTCGTCCACTTGAGATGGTTACTTCAGAAAAATCAAAAAAATTAAAAAATTGATTATATCTAATCGTAAATTGAAATTGCGAGAGATAGCTGAGGCCGTGGATATATAAGAAGACAGTGTGTTCCTAATTAAGCATGAACTTTTGACCATAAAAAAGCTTTATTCAAAATGGGTGCCGCGTTTACTTACACTCGATCAAAAACAACAATTTGTTGATGATTCATAGCAGTGTTCGGCCATGTTTACACGTCATAAATTAGATTTTTTGCAACAATAGATGAAATATGGATCCATCACTTCATTCTGGAATTGAAACGATTATCATTTGAGTGGACTGCAGCCGGTAAACCACGTCCGAAACGTCCAAAGGGACAACAGTCAGTTGGTAAGGTTATGGCTTCAATATTTCGGAATGCGCATTGAATATTATTCATCGGCTATCTCCAAACGGGAGTGATAATCAATAGTGAATACTACATAGAATTGTTGGATCGTTTGAATGCAAAAATAAACTGAAAACGGCATCATTTGTCTTGTGTCCCCCCAAGACAATGCACCGATTCGCAAAACGATGGCAACGATGGTTATATTGAACTTTGGATAGCTTCCTCATCTACTGTATAGTCCAGATCTGGCCCCCGGTGACTACTGGCTATTCGCTGATCTCAAAAAAATGCTCGCTGGTAAGGAATTCAGCTCAAATGAAGAAGCAATTGCTGAAATTGAAGCTTGTTTGGAGGCAAAAGACAAATCCTTCCACAAGCAAGGCATCGAGAAGTTGGAGAAGCATTGGAATTAATATATTGCTCTTGATGATGAATATTTGGTGAAATATTTTGTGACAAAACTATTGAACATACGTTAAAAGTTTTTATTTCGGAAAATTTACACTCTTTTCGATTTGGGTAGTAACATACTTGTTAACCCATCTAGCAATAATCACATATTGAAATTCTTCATCGTCAGCTCCGGGAATTTGGAAATTAATACTTGATGATGATTTACTGTAGTGAAATATACGAATAGGGTGGAAATATTTCAAACTCAAATATGACGATTTCATTCCAGCCCCTATTTGTAAGCGTGGTGTCGCTAAGGAATGTTGTTAAAATATCGGCATGTCAGTGGAATAATCAGGAAATTGATCATGCTAAGGCTTGAAGCGTTTGTTGTTACTGTTTTTTTTTTTTCAATTCTCTATACACATTTGGAGTGAACTAATTTACACGTGATAATTTCCGGTATGGTATAAATAAAAACCTTTTTTTTTCAAGGTATTTTCTAACCTACCGACCAGAGAATTATTTCTCATTTCCATACCAAAATGTGTTTCATAAATTACTCTCCAAGAAAACTTTTGTAAGTGTAAATGAAAATACTTTGTCATAAAACAAAATAAAAAGGGAAGTTTTCACAAACAAAAATGATAAAAAGGTTACAACGCTGAATACTTGAAGATGTATGGAGTGATATAATTTTTATTAAATAGAGTTTTTAGTACTTTTAAATCGACTGAAAACATTAATATCTAATCATAATAATAATTGATAAAATAAATAATTATGACCCATAGATAGGGGACAAATAAAAGATCTGACATGGAAGGCGGTTGATGGAGGAGTTAAATCAATCTTTGTCGTCGATATATTATACCGAACACTCACAAAAGTCTCAACAAACATTGGAAAAATTCTTTTGATACATTGTATCCGAGATAGGTAAATACTACAAGCTCTAAGTTGAGTGGTAAATAACAATAAAAATAATTTATTAGGAAATTAATATAAGAAAATAAACACTCAAAATAATATTAGAAAAAATGTATACAGATGCAGAAAAAATATTTATTTCTTCAATTTCTTATTTCTCAGATCTTTTGATATGATTATGTTTCAAAATCTTCGTGATTTTAGGTCTCTTCAGTTTCGAAATTAGTTTTTTAATTAATTTTTGAAAGATAGATAAAATTGACGTTGTGACTTTTCATTAAGTCTTTATCAAAATATGATATTGACTTTGACAATTTCCGTATTCATATTGATCAATAGATCACCTTCATCATGAATACCAAAATAATAAAATCAACTTATAACTTTGTTCCAACAAGAAAAATTAATTTTTCCCTAGTCCTCACATCTTAAATACATAAAAAAGACCTAAGTAATTTTAGTAAAATTTTTAGCTCTATTTTGTAAATGCTAATGAAAGTACAAATTATTTATTTGATTACTGCTATATATTTCAGATGGAAAAACCAGGGAAAAATTAATTTTTCTGATTAGAACAAAGTTTTAGTTTGATTTTATTATTTTGATATTCATGATTAAGGTGATCTATTGATCAATATGAATACGCAAATTGTCAAAGTCAATATCATATTTTGATAAAGACTTAATGAAAAGTCAATTTTATCTATCTTTTAAAAATTATTTAAAAAACTAATTTTAGAACATAAGAGACCTAGAATCAAGAATATTTAGAAACATAAAAATATTTATTATAAGAAAATATGCAGGAATAGAACTAATTTTATACATTTCACATAGCGTGGCACAATTTTTTGTATCCCTTCTTCATAGAAGATTGTCGTTTGTATTTTCAACCATAAGTATTGACCACCAAGGAAAGATTTTCGGTGTAAGAAGAGATAAAAGTCGCTAAGAGCAAGGTCTGGATTATACGAAGGAAGATCACACACGTCCCAGCCAAATTCCTTTAGGAATTTTGTTTGCCACTTTTGCAGTGTAATATCAGGCATTATCATGACAAAAAATACACTTTTTGATAGTAATTCTCTTTGTTCAATCTCCCTCATAAACGAATCACAGCTCTGATTTGAGAAGAGGGTTTTCCAGCTGAGGCTGATATAAAAAAATGACTACAAAGAATACGTGGGTAGTAGCGATCTGAAAATGAAGTACATTTTTCTACTAAAAGCTTATCTAGAAAAAATTTCATGGAAAAATAAACATAAGTAACAGGTTGAATCTTTTTGAGTGAATTGACAACAAGCAATCATGCTAAAATTGTCTAAATACCACTGAATTATTATTTGTACATACTATATATTGGAATATATACCAAAACATTGATGAAAACAATATTGATTTCCACTCATATTGTCATTTTTGTTTCAGGCCCGGATGTCTTTCTCGAAGTACAACGTAAACGCCTTGACAGACCCTCTATCGGTCCTTCCATCGCCAATCATCAAACGCCCTCGTCAAAATTCCGTATTCGTCGGCAGCTCTACCGTAGCTATGCTGAATCCTCCACCTAGACGCGTTAAATCCGCTATTGATATTCAACATTTAGTTGTTAACGAACATAGCCCTACGACGTCTCTTAAAGGTAATATAAAAGGTACATATCCACCGCACTATTTCATAGCACTTTAAAAATATGAGGTTTAATCAGTAAACAAATTAAGAGTGCAATGAGTCTGAAACGGAAGTCCGATTTAAATTTTTAAATCATTGGGCACGTCGTAACATAAACCTTAAAAAAAATTAACTTTTAAAGGTGTAATATTTTCATATTTCTTCTTGCAACGCGCCAATCGCTTGCTTACGTCACCAGCGCCGATCGAGTTTTGCTCGACAAGCTACTTCTGCATACAAATCACGTTGTTTTGTCTTATTGGTTGTATTTTTTAGTAGGATCTCGAAATATGGATGGACAAAGATGTTATATATCTTGTATCTTACCAAAAGTATTTTCAAATATCCTTAAGGGAAAAAATATTGTTCTATCAAGTACAAGTAATCGGTTTTGTTGTGAATATCATATCGAGGTAAATAGGTACTTTCATTTTTAATATTCAAAATAAAAATTTCCATACAGGGTAGCTTGTCATATTATCGTAACAATAATATAGTAGGGGTTACGTCTGATTTGTTTGTTTTCACATAGCATGGAATCCAGACGGGATCTAATCTTAATATTGTCAAAAAATGAACTCCACCAGTTTTTCATAACTCATTATTTTCAATCACGGTTAACATGAAGCAAATTTTAATTATTTTGTGATGAAAATCGAATCTGCTCTAAATATTTGTTAATAACACATATCTCAAAAGGTTCCTTGCAAATAAAATCTTCTTGTTTTTGTCTCATGAATATATCTTCTATCGATCTGTCTGTTAAATCTGTTAAATACGCCGTCCGTTCTCCTACACAATCGGCGCTGATGACGTAGTACCTATTTAGAAAGGATCTTGTAAAATTAAGTTGTATTTATTTTCGTTAATATAGAATATACTTTTTTTTTGAATTTTCCGAACCCTTTGGTCATCTATATCATCGCAGATAGATCTGATTTATTTATCAACATCGGTTGTGCTTTCTTTTATACGTGGTAAGCCTCGTAATTCTTTGTTTATACCCAAAAACGTTCTATAGGACTAACCTCGTTATAATAATATGGTGAAATACCCATTACATGTAATAAGCCCGATGTAGTTTGATAATTGACATCAACTCTGCTTTCCTAGGCCTTATTGAAGAAGTTTAAGTTGTATGACTTGTATTTTTTGCTTCGATTCATAACTGTAATCCTCCAATACGCTTAAAACAGAAAAATACTCAACCAGTAGATTGAAAAGGACAAACTTGCTCAAAAAAAGTATATAGGGTTTCATTGTTCTGGAAAATGGGAGGGAAAGTATTACACATCATTGTTTAATAAGGTAAACTAACTAAAACTAAAAGTCACGTATTGCTCTCCATTGGTTCACCACCCATCGTACTCTCCAGATCAGTTCCCCAGTGACTTTATCCTGTTTCAGAGGAGAGAGAGAGAGATGATGTTGTCACATACGTGGGTTAAAGCATCGCTGAACTAAGTGGATAAACTTGAACGGAGATAATGATGAATAAAAATGATTATTGTAAAAAAATGCTTTTTAAGGTTGAAAATTTTACAAAAAACCTTCGTACCATGAAGTCCAATTCAATCAGTCATTATTTCTTCTTGGCTTTTCTACTGTCTAAGTGGGAATACATCCGTTTCTGTGATTAGTATAGGAATTGTTTAACATTAGAAAGATAAATTGATACGTTCTAGGAGAGGCTGAAACCACAGTTCGAGGCGATATGTGTTTATAGCCTTGTCAGTTTTCTTAAATAAAAAAACAAATCTTTTTTCCACTGTCACTTACTATTTTAGACTTCTTTGATGTTAGTGTCAACCCATATCTTGTCAGAAACGTGGCAAAAGTGATATTGAGTTATTGACTATTCCATTCCAACATATTTTATATATAAGTTTGATATACCTCATGTTCATAAAACCTTCGAAATTGTTTAATCATTCTAACGATACATTTCTTATGATAAAATTATATGAAATATTTGTTTCCAGGTTCTATAATACCAGTCTTGAATAAAGAACGTCGCCCATCTCTAATAACTATAGAACGCCCTTATTACACTCGTCATCACCGTCCATCCATAACTATCGAACGCGCCCACGTTCACCAAGCGCGTACTCGTCGTCTATCCTGCTTTGCCGAACGTCCTTATAGCCGCCATAGAAATTTTATCAGCTTCGAACACTCGTTCGACAGGAAACCCATCGAAAAACCATCGTGTAGCTACCATCCTACCATTAGTTTTGAGACTCCGATGGAGTCCATGGAAATACCTACGTTACCAGTAAGTAATAATATGAATTTTAGTTTTATCATGTAAAACCTAACTGAATTTGGTATTGGGTGAAGTTGAAATTCATTGATATAGATACCAGAGGCAGTTTGTGACTTTGAGAGAAAAAAGGGCTCAAAAATCTAATAAAATTCAAAACAAGTGTATCGCGTTTATCATTTTTACTTATCATTAAACAAAAAGATCGAATATCCAATTTCAAAATAATAATTTTTAAGCTTAGAATGGTTAGACTTTGATACGAACGAAATTGTCAATATTATTTCCGAATTCTCTCTCTGAGTTTTCTCTCTGAGGTACCAGATACAGCTCTGAAATAGCAAATCATCTGGATTTTTTATATCCTGCAAACTTTTCAACGTTTAATAGGTTAGTAACTACCAGGAATCAATTTGAACTTTGTCAAAGACTAACAACAATGCATGGTTTATATGAAAATTGCGTCTCCAGTTTTCCACTTTTTTAGGATTGTTTCCCAAAACTTCCGAATCATGCTTAGCTTTAATTGAATATGTTTTTGATGTTTGTGACTGTTTCCTACAGAGGCCTGTAAACTCGCAGAATACGATGAGGAAACCCAGTGATACTCCCAGAGGTTGATATTGAATATTTTTTCATTAAAAAAAACATACCACCACTAATAGATTCTAATATAAAATGTGATTAAGTTGAATTTTTAAAGAAATTATATTAAAGTGTGAAAAAAGCGTCCAAAAGTAAATCGCTCTGCTCAAAACAATGACGCGATGTCAGAATTTATATTAATCATTTAAAAGTTCCCTAAACTGTATTGCAAATCATCAGATCTCACTTCTGCCTTATGTTTGTATATCTTCTTCTTTTCAGTTGGAATTGCCGCCGTTGCCGGTCCTTCCTAGCACGGGAGCGATTCCGAAAGCGTCTCGTAGTTTCGAACAGCCTAAGTTTAAAGATACACATAAACCTGAACGCAATTCGCACAGCTTAGATGTAAGTTCTTTGAACTTCGAAAGAAGATGCTCGATACCCGAAGAAGATAGGGGTTCGTCTATTTATATTAATCTGGATGAAACTAAGATAACTGCTCCCCTTCTAGAGGGACTCAAAAGTTCAGATGTTTAATTATTTTGTGATATAGTTGAGCCCTTTCGAATGAAAATTTGTGAGTATCAATAACGAAATATTGTCAGAAAGAGTTTTATATTTTGTATTAAATGCTTTGATATAACGATAAATAGTTTAACAAAAATATACTGCCCGACAAACAAAAATGTCAAATTTTGCATCATAGTATCGTCAAATTATTTATTTGTACTGTATATCAGACTATAAAACTTTGCCAATCGCCACAGCTATAACCATTTTTTTTGGGTTCCAATGAAAGGCGATTACATATTTGATGGATATTTTTATATTTAGCTGCACAATCTTAATGGAGAGACTGCTAATTATGGAGATATTACAAATAAAGACAACAAGCCCTCCGGATAGCCGACAATATGTACTACAGAGATATGGACCAGCCTATAGAAGATCGTTGCCAACTACTTCATAAACAGAATCCTCAAATACGACCCGAAGAGTACAAAGTCCCTGGAGGAGTACCTAAATACTCTACTGATGATTACGTGGCAAAACACATAGAAGAGATCAACTTCACGTTTGGTACGGTCCTCTAGATGGATGGACTCAGTCGACTTGAAACTAGCGGAGCACCAAACCGGACCAGTAGAAAAAATGAAGACAAGTCGGGGAACAGAAAAACATCCCAATCATTCATCTGATACCTGGAAGTGATGATTGATGTTAGACTGAGTTTCAAAAAGTCTGATAAGAGAAAAATACTCTGGAAAGAGGAGCATCTTATCTCAGCTAATGCCAAACTTAGAAGGTCCAAAACAGATAATAAAATCGGTGGTTACATCAGTGCTCACAGACGGAATTGCCATTAGGACCAGTATGGAGAGTCACTCCAGTCTTATGACTTAGCGACCTGAGAATTGCCAGTACATCTACGGCATTAAGCAAAGAAAGAATGTATGGACTAAGAAGATGGACCCACCAACTTGTTCTACAAGTGAACGTCTGGCTCAGCCGCTGCCACGTGGAGGTGAATTACTACTTGATTCAGATGCTCTTTGGACAAGATGTTTCAAGCTTCACAGGTTCAAGCATGAGTATTCCTCATAGTGCCGAACTTGGGAACGAAAATAAGGAGCATATCTGGGCATCTGCAATAGAAGCAACAATAACGCCGGATTAGAGTACATCAAAAACGAAATATACAGGGAAATATCAAATCAAATCAAATATAAAACCTACAGAATAATACATAGATTCAAACCAGCTAAGACGATTTGAACATGTGAAAAATATGGGTGAGGATTATAAGAAGAATACTAGAAACCAAAATAGTAAGAGCAAGAAATAGAAGAAGTTCAAAGAAGACCTGAAGAAGACCTGGATGGACGAAATCAACAAAGCGATTAAGAAAAGATGAATGAAACTACATGAGATACTACTACAAATAAAAGAAAGAAATTAAAATAATTTTGGAAGAAGGGCATCATGAAAGAAAGAGTCTTGATATTTAACAAATTTTGCTCTAAGGAGTAGAAGAGGAGGAAAGGACAATAGGAAAGAAGAGAAAGCCTTATAGTTAGATCTACTCCCAGCAAAGCAATGGCTAATAGTGGTCCCACGACATATCAGATAGAGCACTAGGCCCTGAATAAACGTGACGATATTTTTTACCTATACTTCTATAGGCTAGAGAGATAGAGAGTCAGATGTTTGGGCTATTTTTCTGCGCATAGTATAGGCACACGTAAAGACAGAAAAACCTCTGGAGCCGGAAGGATATTCCTACTTACAGAGCGAGCTATGACTTCTATTTGTCCTTGAAATACCTTGAACAACATTATTATACTGCAATATTATCCAATATTATACAATACTCCAAATTCGATGATTTAGAAATTTCTTTCTTACAATATTTCGAGTACAATAATTGTTAAGGGTGTTTATCGATTTTATTTGTTATTTAACACGTGCATTTTGGAATAAAATAGACCAGTTGATTGAATATTCGAAGAGAAAACTTTATTTTTAAACTATTTTTGTATCTTTCATGTTAATAATAGTTACTATTCGATGCTTCAAATTTAACTGTTCAACAAAAACGAGTTGAGACTTGAATATAAAATAATTACTTCAACGAAATGTTTTTTTATCTGCACAAAAAAATTCATAAGCTCATAATGAAAATTGCATCAAAAAAATGTATTAAAACCCAATTTTATTTGAGAAAGATTTGAGCTTTTGTATAACCAAACAAAAGTTTGTAAGGAAATTGAAATACGACGCTTCTGATGAATAAAATCCTTGAAACATGCAGAAACAAACCCTTTCTGTTTCTCCTTGGATAAATATTTCTGAATAAGATTCGAAACAATTCATTAAAAACTGTTAAAAGTTCGAAATTAGAGAAAACATCGTTCAGTAGCCGAGCTTGGTTGAATTATAATTCAATCTACCAAGAAACGAAAGGAAGTTAATGGGAATCCTTGTCAAAGACGGAACGAGAAATACTTGACATGTTGTAGTAATTATTGACGATACTAAAATTATATTGGATCAATAAATCAACACGAAGGTTTATTGAACTTTTAACGTACAGTTCTTTTTAATTGATAATTATTACGCTTATTTGAAGACAATTATCCATTCTGATAATTGAACTAATATTTCAATGTTTATACTAAAAACCTACTTGCACCGAAACTAAATAACCGTCACGTAGCAGCTGAGAATTCGCTCTTATTCTAACTCTATTCCAGAAAGTTCATCCCATTTAATGATACTCCACTTCCTCTCATAACAATACTGAAGCACGTATTCTTAAAAAACAAAAAGAGAAAATAAAGAATATACACGACAGATGGTACTTCAAACCACAAAAACACTTCGGATGTTTTTGGTAGACACAATTAAAAATTCGGGATGAATTTGCATGTTTTTCCGAGTTCCCAGAGAAAAATATCAATAGATAGTTGAAAATTGTTAAAGACTAAGAGTTCAATTTATGTGTTGAATTCCGAGTGGGTTTATTGACCTGTCTGTCATTAAAAATTGTCGTGGGTAACCTCACGACTGACTGGACTAAATGATAAAATAAATCATCAAACATTGGGTAATTGAACGTAACATCCTTTATAATTAGTATGTAAAGAATGTATATACATTCCATAATTTCAAAATAATACACTTTAACAATTTTTTTTTTTCATATTTTCAAGCGAAACCAACAATAATAGTGTCCACTATTTGTTTATTTTGTACGAGAGCATTTATATAAATTTATCAACTCTGAATTATTTCGTCGATGTTTATGAGGGTAGTTTAGTGCCTCTGTGAGACGCAAAAACCTACTGGACCACAACATAATTTTCTGAAGTTCTTACAGGAATTGTTAAAACCAAGGAACTATCCGATGTAACTATTCTCTATAGTCTAGGCAAAAGTACCGAATTAAAAATACTCTGAAGTCTCGTGGACTACAAAATATGCATCCACCAGGAGCTTTAGCGATAAAAAACGTTCAGGACGGCCTTGAAAAACCACAACCGCTGAAGATAAACGTATTGTTCTGATCAGTGAAAGTGATCGACGATTCATGGGCCCAGAGATGGCAGATATCAATAAATCTACTGATCTACGTTTGAGTAAAAATGACAGGTTGCAGTAGAGTAGAAGAAAGTTTTATGGGAAAATAAGTCAAATTTTGATAAGTGACAAATGACAAGTGACATTGTTTAAATAATTAGAGACGAATATAGACAATTCTAAGAAACAAAAAAAATAGAATCCCTAGAGAAACAGGAACTAATTACAGAATAGAAGGAATAAGAGAATATTTGGAATATATAAGATAGAAAAGAAACAGGAAAAGACAGTTGAAAGTATGAGAAACACATTGTTAAATGATTAATGATAATTCATTGTTCAAAACATTCCTAAGGAAGAAAACGCAGGAATTAATACTTAAATAAGAAGAAATAAGACCCGATTTGATATGTTTTGTTATAAAAAGTCAAGAATAACAATTTTTATCTCTATTGAAATTTCTATTTTTACATATTTAGATTTTAAATGGACTTAACTATTTTTTTCACATCGTAGGTAGTTGACACGTCATCTAAAACATGGGTACTTCATGAATCACTACAAAGTCATTATTTTTTTCTATTCATTATCATAAAATTAGTTATAAACGAAATTCAAAAACCATACTTTGTGAACGTTAAAGTAAAAACATAAATGGATTACCGTGTACAGTAGATAACTCCAACACATAACATCAAAAAAATCTTCACAGTAGATAAATGAGTAATTCGTATCTTTACTCATTTCTATTCACCCTCTTTTCTACTGAAACCGACCCTCTCTTATCAATAATACCAATATTAGAGAACGTATACATATACATTACATTAGTTTACAAATTTCAAATCTACGTCCATTACAGCGCTCACAGACACTTCAGTGCCTAAAAATATATCAGAGCCCTTAGAACAAGACATTAAAGGACCAAACGCATGAAGGTATGTCAAATAAGCTTAAATGCTTCTCTTAAAATGAGTTAGATGATGAACGAGATTTAAATCTTCAGCATTGTTAGCTTCAACACTGAATGAAAAAAATTGCATTCCTCAGACACTAAAATAAGTTTTTATCGTTGTATTTGTCAAGAAAACGGGTTCATCTTTATTCAGATATCAAAAACTTGATGATAAAAATAGAATAGAATAGTAGACGATGTAAAGGATAGTGGTTCGTACTAATCACAGAAAAACACATATTCGACGGGTTTTCACTGTGATCAACAGCAATACGGTCCAATATTTGGATGTGTTCAGAAAATATAAAAATTTGCGGAGACACCTTTCACTAAAAGCACTTTTAGGTAGGCTACAGACAAGAAAAATCGGTAGGTAAAAGAGCTGGAATACACACTGTTGGTGAGACACTAAAAAAATTGCTGACTTCCTCAATTTTGAGAAAAGTACTCCGGCCTTTGCTTCAGAAGGACTTCCTCAACGCTGTTGGCCAACGCTGAGGCAGATATCACTGGTT
This sequence comes from Diorhabda carinulata, assembly GCF_026250575.1. Classification (NCBI taxonomy): domain Eukaryota; kingdom Metazoa; phylum Arthropoda; class Insecta; order Coleoptera; family Chrysomelidae; genus Diorhabda; species Diorhabda carinulata. Next base: position 4,576,892 of record NC_079469.1, read on the forward strand.
TAAAACGGTATGGTGGATGGGAGAGTTCACCAGTGGTCGAAAAATTTGTGGAAGAATCCGTCGAAAGCAAAAAGAAAATAGAAGAGGGTGAAACTTTTGTACAAGTGTTGAACATCTTCTAGGATTATTAAAAATAAAGAAGTACATCCAATAAATCCCACAATAAATGTTTCTGGTAACAGTAGTTGTTGAATTTAGGAATTCTATGACCGAAATAGAGCTAAAGGCTTTTGTTTTTGTAATGCAGAATTTTCTCGGAAAGAGCTGAGATATGGGTACAATATGGACAGGTTTCCGGAAAATTTAGGAAATATGAGTGAAAAGCAGGGAGAGTGTAAGCATCAGAACACGTTATGAAAGACCACCACCAGGGTTTCTGAGATATGAATCTACACATCAGATAGAAACACTGAGAATAGCATATATGTAGTTATTAACAGCTGAAGTTTCTTTATTATACTTTCCTAATACAATTAACAAAGACGTTATACTGTCTGGATAAAAATTGTGCAATGATTCAAAGCAAAAACAGACTTTGAGTTTGTTGAGCCATTTATTACGAGCCCATGACAGAAATGTGCATATTCAATTCAAACACGTCCACATCTTAAATATGATTCTGCTTTATGTCCGATAGTATACCGTGAAATTTATAGCCCACAACAATCTAACAATGAAAACTTTGTGCTACAATTTCTCTATAGCATTGTAAATCTTGAATAATTTTCTTCTCATTACAAATTCAAATCAATACCAGATTAATCCATCAGGTAACTGGTAACTGAATTATGTAACTGCACCTACTATATGACGATACCTTCACTATTCGTTTTTTGCCATATCTTTCTAATATTTTCGTTTAGATACATCATCTATGATATTGTTTGGAATATACGAGGTCTGGCTATTAAATAAAGAGACTGGGCTTAAATCGAACATGTTTTTTCTGGTTAAATTGAAAAAAACTTCGTCTGAGTGCTATAAATTGTTGTAAGAAACCTTTGGGGACAATTCTCTATCTCGTGCACGTGTTTTTGAGTGGTTTAAGCGCTTTAGTGAGGACAGAAAGAGCAAATCAAAATTCAAGACATTGTTGATCGTTGTTTTCGACATTAACGCTATCGTGATGACTGCATGGGTTCCAGAGAATCAGATTGTCAACCAGACTCAATATTTGTTAGTTTTGGCAACACTGCGAGAACGAGTTCGTAAAAAACGACACGATTTTGCACCAAGACAACGCACCTGCCCATAAAGTGCTATTTGTGAAGAAATATTTGTCCAGTAAGCGCAGTTCAGCGCCAGTACTCTAAATTTGGCACCATGCGAATTTTTTTTCTTTCCGAAGATAAAATCTGCTTTGAAAGGGACTGATTTGAGTCGATGGAAGCGGTAAAGCAAAAAGCGGCAGAGCTTCTAAAGGCACTCACCAAAGAAAACTTTCAGCACTACTTCGATCAATGGAAAAAACTTTTGGAAAGTGTGTGGCGAGGGGGAGGGAGTATATTGAAAGGGAGCATTCGAATGCAGGATAATTTTAATAATATTTAATAGTCAGACCTCGTATACCACCTATTATATTAATGATTTAATTGCTTCATGGTTTCTGGGTATTTATTATAGAAACTGATTTCACATTTAGTATAATTCAGATCAGATTCAAATATTCAGCTCAGTTTTTTCATTAACTTGAGACTTGGACATTGTACTCTTTAGTATATGGGCGCTAATGTTAGGGTCGAGGAGGGTAAAGAAGTAGCACAATGAGCAAACTACTCAAACTTATTACTGAATACACTGTTTACAACCACCACTATACCAACACTAACAATTACACTGTCTGACTTAGTTTACCTTCAGTCTCTGAAGACGATAACTTGCTAAAAGAAACGCGCGTCAGATAATGTAATTATGATTCCTACTTACTTAAAATTACTATATATACATCAACAAAATAATTTATTCAAAAATATATACTGTAAAGTGTAAAACTAAGCTCGTGCCGAAATCTCAAGGAGCAGCGTAGTTCGCTTCTCTGGTCGAAGAGAGAATTAACTTCTACTCGATTCAAAACGGACTAAAAAAGGTAGAAGGATGCAATTATGTTGGTTGTTCATAAAACCTAATCCTAAATATTTCGAAGGTTATAAAAGAAAGGAGGTTTGGTATTCCAAAAAAAGGTAACCTGGAACTTCCTGGGTCAGATATTGGTCAATCAGGGGTAGAGAGAATATTTTTTAATTGAGGATGTTGTTCCAAGAAATGTGTACTTTTAATTGCGTGGTTGCCACAAGTGCAATATCTTCAACCTGCTTTTATCCTCACTTGAATATACTACATCTATTGATAAATGACGGGGCCTAATATTAAATCAGCCCTAGTACCACAGTATACCAAAAAATACGAATCAAAATTTATCAATTTTTACAAATATATTGAAGTTTAAATGAAGCTCTCTTTGTTGTTTTGTAGAAACGAATAAATACGAGCGTTGTGTATTATTTTTTTGACGAAAGAAGATACACCGCAACACCGTAAGGCTTGATAAGTATTATCAAGATTCTGGCAGCAACATTGGTTGAAGGAGGTATACTAAATTTGCACGTGGTTCAACCGAAGAGGATGCTGAACGTTTTTCTCGCCCAAATCCATCGATTGTTTTGTATTTATTTATGGATTTGGGAGGATCTATTGTATCTAGCTGGAGTATCCAGTGTAAACAGCTTATCCATCAATCCCACCCTTTTTAAAAAGTCTAGAATGTGGGATGGCTTCAATCGCCAGAGATCTTCGTCTTCTATTTCATACGCACCCAGGTGTAGTGCTTTGAAGTTCCTTAGTTTTTCACACCTCGAGGGATTGTGGATAATAACTGTCGTCCTCTGTGCATAAATTGTTTTAGAAAATGCTGTTCAACGTTCACAAATTGAAGCGAGACAGTCGCGAAACCATTAACAGAGAATATTGCTTAGTGATACGATCGACTGAGTCCATGAATAATTGGAAATATCATCAGAAAAGATTTTATTTTACTGTGCTACAACTCCATTGAAATTGTCTTCGTCATTACTAATTCTTCGCAAAAGGAATACTCCACGATAGTTACACCCAGTACTGTTTCTATTTTGATGAAACATAACTTTTGCTTTCCCTATTTTTTCAATGTTTACTTTCAATCTAAACTATGTCGTAGTAATATGCAATAATATGAATATCTAAGAAAAAAATCTGATTCAAAAGTACAATCAATACAAAGAGATGAAAACGAACTGGAAATTTTGTGTAAGTACTTCATCCATTGTTTAAGTAATGCTGAGGATTATTTCCTTCTAGTACTATTTATAGTTCATCAGATTCCATTCCATTTTATCCTTTGAAGTTGAAATTATCGAGTATTCTTTTTGTTTAGATTTCTTTTTACCCTACTAGAGTTGAGCTCTTCATACCATATTTTTTATAATCTAAATTTTGTTGTGATAAGTAAGAAGAGATGTTTTGTATTAGATAGAGTCTTCATCACATTTATCTTGATAATTTATAGATAGTATTCGCCTATCAAACGTAAGTTTAGCGGAAATGTTGAGTGAAACATTAAACTAGACATTCATCGTAAATCGTGTGAATTAAACCGCATGTAATTTTATGTAAATTCCTTCTCGGTAGAGTCGGTTGAATATTTGAAATAGCGCAACCAAGAAGAAATTTCCCATTTATTTTTATATTGGTGAAGGTCGTGGAGGCGGTTTTTCAACTCATATTTTAGATCAATGAAAATAAAATCTTTATAACCACATATTTTGTTGACAATTTAGCTAAGGTTTTGTTATTGATGATTAAAATGAAAAAAATGCATTCATATTTTGTGAGATAACGATTATTATTATTAATATTATAATTGAGATTATAATTAATATTAATTACTGATAATTTCAATAAATATGCTTCAAAAACATTTTGATTTATTGTGAAAATATTTATAAATTAAACAAGTGGAAAATTTATAACAAATAACTGCTATTCAATCTCTTCTCAATTTAAGGAAACTGTTTATATTGAAAACTCTATGGAAAATACGGTTTTTCTGTACCTTGACACAATGATAATTTGGTAAAATGGACTCGAAACCCTACAACCTCCCCAAACCTACACCCGAATTGTCATCTACGGCAATGAGCTAAAGATATGTACTCTGCATACATATTTCATTAATACAGGCAAGAAAGCCCACAAGATCAAATTCCGAATCAGTTTAGGGACCGAGTGCACGCGCAATTTGTAAATTGTCGTTCGCGAAGAGTTTTATGGCTTCCACAACAATACTGTCTTCGTCCGGAGCTTTGTTCTCCATTTCTGACATCAACAAATTTAGGACCTCTTCTTACGTTGTCATTGGATGTCTTCTGATCCCTGGTTCAACATATGGGGTTAGTTTCTAACGTTTCAAGAAACTTCAATCAATTGTTATCTTCCCCTTTTATTTTCTAGTTTATTTCAGCTTTACATAATTTATTACGTAGTATCCTCATGTTTTTATTCTTTCCTATGACTTTTGTCACCAATTTGTTGTTATAGTTTCTGATGTTATCTGTTGTTATATTTTCATTCAGTTGTCTTAACTCATCTTTATGTTGTGAACGTTTCTCTAATAGTTTTTTTCTCCGTTTCATTAATTTCTAGTACTTATAGAAAGTTTATCTTCATTTTATGTTTGTTTCAAGCAGTGTTTTTCTTTAGATGTTCAAGATTACTAGTGCCAGTATCTTTTATATTGTCTTCAAGCATTTTTTGGTATATTTCAACATCATCTCCTTTTGTCCACTTCTTACTTTTATGTTTATTTATAAGCTTATCTTGTTCTATATGAAGATTGCTATTCTGGATTCTTAAAAGAAGATCCATCTGGTTAGGACGTTATGTTCTTTCGGAAGAGAAAATCCAAAACTGAGAGCATATGAAAGATACATTCTAATGTGCTTCATATGATGAATGCTCTCCATAATTATTTAATTTGGAAAATAACGAATCGATATTAGCGAAAACTGTAAACTTATTAAAGTCTCATCATATTGGAGGATTTCGAAAGCAAGTAAATTTACATACACAAATCCTGAAGGACATAACAAGCTGTAAATTCATTTGTACCATTTCTGCAAATAACTACCATAATCCTGCATCTATTTGGGCACACCTACATCTAATAATTAGCGACATACAACATGACAATCCTCACATAAACAACAAATCATTTTTTCTCTGATGGACCAGCTACTCAGTACAGATAGAAGCACAATTTTTATTTCATAATTCACAGAATATTTATTGCTTAACATGAAATGCCGGACACGGGAAAGAAGCTGCTTGAAGGCTTGCCCAAAGCACTCCAGATGAAAAAAAGGCTGCTGGTTCAGATATTTTTTTTACACTCTGAAGGAGTTTAGCAAGGTTCGTTTATACTCAGTGACTGATAGTGACTTCCAGAACGAAGAAAAAGCACCAGCTAAAAACTTAGTGCATCTTCAGTGTACGAAACAAGTACATTCACACTCTCGATGAACTTCAATACATAGACCCCAGTTATTTTTGGCCAAAGGTGCTTCTATGCTTGCATGAGTACTGAAACTGCTCCCATCAATGATACATTTGGTAGAAGACTTTTTATAGCCCTAGGTTACATTTCTAATATCGTTGCCATACCTAGAAAAACCTATTACGATACAGTTTTTCCTCAACATCCCCATTTGTTACTGATATTGGTCCTCGCAGCTTTCGTTATATCTTCATTAAGTTGTCTTAACTCATCTTTATGTTGTGAATGTTTCTCTATATAAAGTTTTGAACGTTTTTTGGAATCTCTATCGATAGTTTATTTAGTATGATTACATCCGTGATTATGTGCAGAAGGGTTGGTGATGACTTAATGATGATTTTTACGTTCTAAAATGTCATTAAAAAATTTTCGCACTGAGATATGAGAATATAAACAATATTTTTTGGAATATATTATTTTACATTTATTTGCAACAAGTTATAAAAGTCAGTGACAAAAATCAAATAGAGATAAAGTAAAAAGAATTAACGGATTGACTCGGAAAGCCCTACTACATCTTAAATATCATATTAACGAATTTATTCGATAATGACTGCAATTTTAACCCAAGACGTGGGTGAAAATATGGATGAAATTGCCAAAACGTGATTGTCAGTGGAAATTGTCAGGATATAACACCAGACGAAACGCACTGATAACTCATCGGTTGTCATTACAAAAGAGGAAGTGGATGAGTATGTAAACGATATAAGGGAGAATAAAAGCATTATAAAAATGACGAAAATATGAATTTATTGTTTATTGTATTGAAAACAATTTATAAAATATTATTTCTCGCTGAATCTTATTTTTTAATAATGGTTGTTCTCTAATTAATCACTTGTGATATATCTGTATGGAAATTATGTAATGTAGGACCAATTAGATTACGAAATATATATCTTTATCTATTTCAAAAGTTGAAATTAATATTGTAAATTTACTTAGACGTAGTAGCAATAATGATAATTAATCAAATTCAAAATTGATCTTCGATAATCTGAATATGTTATTGGACAGGAAAAATATTTTTTTCTGATACAAAATATTCGCAGTTTCAATCTAGTTCACTTGATGTTTCGTGAGGGAAATTAAAATATATATTTTAGCTAGTCCAGCATTACAAAGACAAATTACAAAACGTTTTTATATATTCAGATTTTTCAAGCAGATACAGTGAATCAGTATTTTTTGTTGAAACTTTGATAGTTTTTCACTATAGACAAATAAAAACAAATATTTGTAATTGAATATGGCTTTTGCATGCGTTTGAAACAATTCTATATATTTTTTCCATTCCGATTGAGGTACTTCCAAAACTTTTGATATGAAAGCACCAACCGCCTCTTCAGGTGTGAAAAAATGTTGACTTGCAGTTTATATTTGATCTACACGAATAAGAAAAAATAATTGGGCTTTAATCAAGCTCTGTATGGCGGATGATCTATTAATTTGATTCAAAAACGTTTTTTTTTTACTTCGAAGTGCTTCGTGCGCGAAAAGCTTCTGTTAGATTTGGCTCGTCTTGAAATTCCCAAATAGTCTATTGTTGTTTAGGTTCGGGTTCATTTGTATGTATTCATGATTTGTCGTCTGTCACGATCTCATAAACGTTTTTGAATTTTTTCATCATTTCTTTGCACCAATCGAACAAGCTTTATCTAAGCTATTGTCAAATTAAACGGTATCCATCGCGAACTAATCTTTTTGTCATTCAAAGTTCATGCAATATTGAATGTATGCGAGTAGAACTAATGCCCAAGTATGTCACGTGACCATCTTGCAATATCACTTTACGCACAGCATCGATGTTTTCTGCCACAACAGCCGATTTTAGACTACCTTCACGAAATTCATCACGTACGACCACGATTGAATTGAAACAAGATGACTCGAGATGGTGCTTTATCGCCAAAATTCGAATGTCAAACTTCATAATTGCATTGCCGGATTTGACATAATCACATCAATGTTGTCATATTTCTAAACTTAAGTGGCAACCCTCTTAATACATCAAAAATATGTAAATTAATGCATGTTGTTTATGGTGCGGATGCTGGGAGTTATCATAATAGGTTCAGAAGATTTTCGTGATGAGAATTTGGATGGGAAAGATTTCTTTTTCTTCAGCAGCAAATATCAAACAGAGTGACATAATTTGAAGAAGAATCAAATTCAATTAAATGAAATCTACGATAATTTATTTGAAAAAGAACGGGGAGATTATTAATAGGCACTATAATATAGATATAATATGAAAACGCTAGAGAAAAAAAAGTGGTTGAAGCATGGTAAAATGACTGTAGTCCGAATTGACCTCATGTAAGTCTCTTATAAGTGTCTAGAAACCTAACCTCAATTCGCTCACATTTATAGTGATTTAAAGCAATGTTTCCACCAATCTTACAAAAAATTCGTGTTAACCTAGCTTTAGTATGACAATTTCAGTCAACGAAGGTTAAGAAACTCGTGGAGATATTATTTAACAAGGCATTCACTCTTCTATCGTCATTACTTTGTTTTTATACCCTTTCCAATCACGATAAATTTTATTTTTTTACTATAAGACAAGCTAAATCTGACTGGTTTTCAAGAGAGTGTACAGAGATTGAAGAATTTGATAAAAGGCACGACATATTTCATCTTCATAAGAAAATCAAAGAAACCATAGACCAAAGTATAGTGGGTATATCAATCTTGTAGATGAGAATGGACAAATCATCTTAGATTTAGAAGGAAAGCTAGCTAAGTGGAAAGAATATATAGAAGATTTATTTGACGATGATAGAGAACATGTCCACAGAATGAAAGAACCACTGGTTGGCCCAGATATAACAATAAAGTTAGGAAAGCTATTACAAATGCAAACAATGGAAAAGTACCCGGGCCTGATGGAATTCCTACAAAATCGCTAAAAACTCTTGAAACCAATTGAATTGAAATCAAACGCTAAAGATTGTAAAGATCACCGCACGATAAGTTTGATGAGTCATGTAATGAAAATATTCCTACGAATTATATATCAAAAGCTTTAGGAAGTAGAGAGGGTTAGTTCAGCATTCAGGTCTTGGTGCAAATGAGTAGAAATGTCAATCGTAACGTATATTTATGCTTTATAGATTTTGAGAAGGCATTGGAGAAGAACTGTCATCATAAACTAATAAATATTCTACAGGTAACTGGAATTGATAGCAAAGATTTCATACCGAATCATTACTGGAATCAAAAAGCAAATTTATGTCAGAGTCAAAGTCAGACAGGGCTGTATACACCACTACTTTTCAATTTATACTCGGAACATATATTACGAAGGCCTTCGGTGAAGATGTTGATGAAGGTATAAAAATAAATGAGGTTACCGCAAACAACTTCAGGTACGCCGATAACAGCAGACTCAATGGAAGGTTTACAAACGTTATTAGATTAAATGAGAAATGTCAGGAGTATGGAATAAAACTTAACACCAAAAAACTAAGTACATGATCATCAGCATAAATACAGTAAACGATGGTGACCTTGTTGTTGACGATGAATCATTAAAAGGATCGGAAAAGATTAACTATTTATGTACAACTATTAATGATAAATGGGATCACTCAACAGAATTAAAATGTCGCATTGAGAAAGCAAGAGCAGCTTTAATTAGAATGAAAACCATCTTGTGTAGTCACGATCTAAGTTTACAGCTTCGCGTCAGGGTATTAAGATGTTTTATATTCTTTTGTATGGTGTGGATACGGAAGCAAATCTTAAAAAACTCGAGGCTTTTGAAACGTGGACATGAGATTGTAAGATCTATTAAGACCAGAAAATTATCTTACTTCACACATGTAATACGCAATCCAGACACGTATAGTATATTGCATCTTATCATCCAGGGAACAATAGAGGGAAAACGGAATCCTGGAAGAAGAATCATCATCATGTCTGAAAAATTTACGTCAGAGGTTCGGTCAGACAACTAATTCTTCCGAGTTACGGTAAACAATCATCATGCACACCTCAGAACCGAGATATTCAATTGGAGCGCTCATTTTGAGTATGAATGTCGAAAGGACATTGCGGAAATGTTGTAACTGAAGTGCGGTGTATACATACACCGAAATATACGTGATAAGCAGTGGAATAAGACTATTACTTTTTTAATAGCCCATATATATAGTCATGTAAAAGCTGAAATGAATTCGTAATTTCACTTACTGCGAATAAAGCTTCTATTTTATAGAAGCTAAAGATGAGGTTTTTAGAGAATATCGTATAACGTTTATTGGTAGTTTTTATGACGCTTAACCTATTTTTAAACTTCTATCATCCCCATGCAACCACACCCTTAATCATCTAAACATCAAGATGTACTTGTTAACTTCTTATAAAAATTTTTCTTCTCGTCCGACTTATTCGGTAATGGCCTTTTTATATTTTACCGTCTGCGTATAGTTAATTTATATAACTTAACGGCGAGGTTATTTTTGTGTGCTTTTATGAGCACTGCAATAAAAAACAGTGAGAATTGACCATATCATTTAATATATTTCTGAGATATAAACAAAAAATGATCAGATTTTTTCTGAATTCGATGTTAGTTTCGATCAATTTTGAACAATCTTTTTCTCATTATTGAAAAATAATTAGACCAATATCAATATTTGTCAGGTGATAGAAAATATATGAATTATAGTTTGAATGATATATAAATATTTAAACCGCATTATTGGAAATTATATATGTATTAACTTGGTACTGATATTGTTAAAATAGTTAGACGAAAATATCCAGAGTTTAATAAAAATATTGCATCTAAAGTGTTTTATTCATTACTTCAACCCTCAAATTACACTAGGCAATAAGTTACTCGATCCGAATCTGCATTTTAATGGTGGCTTTTGTCGTTCACGTCTAAAATCGTTTCAATATTTTTTAATTATCAAATTATTGCTCTACAATGAAATTCTGTACGTAGATCGGAATTATCAGAGTTATTAGTTGATAGCCGAAGCTTGTAAAATGTCACGCAAAAGTGTTATACGAGGTCTGGCTATTAAATAACGAGCTTTGTTACGAAAAAGGGTTTTACTATAAAAATTATTCTACATTCGAATGCTTCCCTTCAATATACTCTCCTCCCATCACCATATATCTTTCTATACGTTTTTTCCATTGATCGAAGCAGTGCTGGAAATCTTCTTTGGTGAGTGCCTTCAGGAGCTCTACCGTTTTGTGCTTTACTGCTTCCATCGACTCCAATCAGGTCCCTTTCAAAGAAGATCTTTTTCTAACCTTTCAAGGAAATCCGAGCAGACCCGTTGACGCAAGAGCTCTTTGTCAGGAGTCAAATTTTTTGGCACCAACTTCCCACTGACTTTTGCCATGTATAATTCTTCGTGTAAATTTTTTCTAACCGTTTCTTTATCGTCGTTTACAGCCTCAGCAATCATCCGGAAGCTCATTCGACCATCTGCACGTATAATTTGGTTGATTTTGGTCACTGTCACTCTCGGCCCTCACTAAAGCACTTACACCACTCAAAAATACGCGCACGAGATAGAGAATGGTCCCCAGAACCTTCTTGTAACAATTTATAGCACTCAGTCGGAGTTTTTTTTCAATTCCAACACGTTCTTTTCAAACCACTACTGCACAAATACTATAATAGTGACGGAAACGTGTTTTGCGACGGGCAGTCTCGTTATTTAATAGCCAGACCTCGTATCTCCCGACTTATTTTGTTATACCACACCTTCAATTAAGAAGTTCTGGATATTCGCCACTAGGGTAAACATCTGCTGTATCTAATGTCACAGAAATTTGACTGGTCGGTTTAATGGACAATACTCAGTAATTTAAACAGAATCTACTAAGCACATAAGTTAATTTTTACTTGACCAATATCAAAAACTTGTCGAAGAAATCGAAGCATACGGTGAAATACTCGGAGGTCTTCTGTAACAAAAACAAACCCTCGTCCGGAAGAAATTCCTGTGCTTTCTCCAGTTTATGAAGTTGAAAAAAGTTCTGAGAACGAAGGAATTAGAACAGAATTTCCAGCACTCAAGCACCATAGGTGAAGAGACTTTTGCGGTATTTTTGGTTCTCACAGAAGTTGTGAATTATGTGATTTACGCTTTCATGATATAAAAGAAAAGAAAACATATAAAACAACTTATTACTATTCGACCATTTAAGATGGATTATAGAATTGGTTCTATGAATTTGGCGAAGCAATATACAGAGTCAATTATCTCGGAAACGGCTTGTACGATTTTTGTAAGTTTTTGTACGGAAGGGTCTTGTGATACGGCCGGTATTATGGTGGTATTTACATTGTAGTCAGATCTTTTCTTTTTCCGGAAAAATAACGAACTTTGTTATTTCAAATGGATAACGCTGCATATTTTTCGTTTTTCGGAATTGGACGTTTCAATAAATTCTTATTGATTAAGTTTATTGAAAGTCATAATGGTTTGTTTATCTGAAAAAGAACGAATTGATATTTTAAGGATATTAGGATATAGTGATAGGCGTGGAATTTAACAAGAGACGTGTAATAATTTATATCATAACCGAAATTCCATAACAAAATCCACTGTCAGTGAAAAAGTTTAACGAAACTGGTTAAGTAAAAGATTTATCTCAAATTAGAGTCTCTTGTGGACGGGGCACGCAATTTCGACGTACGTCTTCTACTATTATATCAAACAGTGGTATAACAATCGATCAAATCCAACGACAAGTAGGATATAAATCGATAACTGCTTATTTTTGAAAAGAGTATCAGTTATACGAAAAATGCTTCGCTCATTATTGGTCTATAGTGATGAGAATGTTAATAATGTTAGTTTTAACAGAATTTCCTGTGATTTAAAAAATGTATGAACATTTCAAACAATACAAATTGTATCTTTCACAATAATTTGAAAAATTTAGATTAGATTGTTGAATTTCTGCATATAGTATTTCATTCAATATTCCAAGGTACTTTTGACAAATTTTACGTAGTTGTTGTTCGTGATGATAGTAACTGATGAAACCTTCAAAACAAGCGTGTTTTAAAGTGGCATTTAAACACGCCGAGGCGTACTTCAATCGAGCAAAATAGGGTACCAACAAAAAAAATATATGTATAAAAATTCAAATTAAATGAGAATAATGAGAAAAAATTTCCCTTTAAACCTTGTATTTATTTTATTGATGTCGATTGTCGAGATGTCAATAAAAAAGTTCTGCTTATCCCCACGACGACCACAATAGTGCGATACTAATTTTAAACACTCGAAATGGAACACCATGTTGTCGTTATTGCGTGACGTAATTGTGTGTATTCATAGCCTTGAGACATTTATTCGTTAAAGTAAGTGAAACACGTTAATTATTTATTTGATACGAATCGTATTTTGCATAACCGTTATGGAAAACTAACCGAATATGTTTCTAATTAAGCACACATACTAAAAATGTGTTGTGCTTTCTCATTCTAATACAAAGTGTTAGGTTATGTTATAAAGTTTTAGATTTTTTATGAATGATTCATCAATATTTCATTGTTTGTTGGTTAATGAGAGTCATAAATAATTATTCCTTGATTATCATTTCATTTATTCTGATACGGTGAAGTGTCAAAGTTATACAGGCCAGATATTCAAGCATTTCCTTTCCGAATCATTTAATCTAGCACCGATTTATTTGAAATTTCTACAGATGCTAGGTGTGTATCCAAAAATCGAGATGTACATGGTGCCGAAGTGTGCCTTTTCGGGGGTGGAAAATTTTTCACCCAAAATCGAAAGATCAGCAAATTTAAAGTAAAAAATATCATAAAAAGTTTTTCCGCCAGATCAATAGTTTTTGAGTTATTCGAGTTTGGATTTTTCGTCAAAAAACCGCATCTTTCAATAGTTTTATACGTATAACTCTTTAATAATGAATTTTATCGAAAAAAGTGTGATGAACAAAAATGATAATTAGAAAGAAACAAATAAATTAAGGTATATTTTAGGATCTTAATGTTCTACTTAAAGCAAGTTATAGATACTTGAATAGCTTATGTTTTACGCAATTGAGCATTTAACCTCAAATAACGGGAAAAGGGTACATTTTTCAATAAACAGTCTTAGTATACTTTTTAAAGAGCTTAAAAAGATCTTTCAAGTGACTAGATAAAAGTCGTTTCGACTCAAATTTCAGTGAGATATTAAGTAAAATAGTTAAAGCTAAAAAAATTGCACTAAAACTAATGCCATTTCATTGAAAATCAAAATTAAACTTATTCCTTGTACCAAATACTATATTTGGATCTTATTTACGACATCTGAAAGTTTGGCTGATTAGAAAAGCAAAATTTTGAAAAAAAATTAGCATCAAATAAATTTTTCTTTATTTATTTTTTTTTCTCATTTTTTCTCCATAACTATAAGTGATACGAAAATAAATAAACATTCAAATTGAAGCATTTGTGATGACGATTATTTTTTGTTTGTTTATTTTTTTTGTAACATAAAAATTGACGGAGTTATAACCAAATTAATCTGTCACTATAGTGCGAGGATTGCTTATCAACTGCCCTTTGATCCTTTATTAATAAAATGTGGAGGGTCTCAAGCCCTTTCAATATACATAGGCTTGTAGCTCTGAAAATTACATTTAAAATAGTTTTTTTAAGGATGTGATAGCTCCAAAATTACTAGCTCCAATGACTAAGCATAAATTTATCTTTGTTTTCATTTTGTTTTATTAAATGTAAATATTTTTATTAATTAAAATATCATTTTTTTACGGCAGAAAATGAGTCATTGAACACTACTTTTTCATTGTATTTTTGATAAAGGGATGGCTCTTAAGGGATGTCAGGGTGTAGAGAATGAAAAATCACTTCATGTTTGGAAAATACACTTTAATACTAAAAAAATTCAAAATCAAAACATTAACAGACATTCAATTTTTTTTTAATTTTCTATCGAAGGGGTGGTTCTTTAGGGTTGACAGGGTATAGACAATAAAAAATTACTTCAAGTGGAGACAAGAAACTTTTATACCAGAAAGAATGGAAAATATGAAAGTTGGCAGTCATTAGACTTATTTTTTTTTAAATTCTCTACAAAGGGGTTTTTAAAGATTGAGTAATGAAAATTAATAACCAATTTTATTGAAATGCTATGGATTTTTCATAGTAAAAATGGAATTGCAAAGTTTTAAATCGTTAAAAGATTTTTTCATTTTCATCAGAAGGGTAGTTTTCAAAGATTTTCAAGGGTTGATTCTTCAAAATATATAAAATATATAAATTTTCTATTATACAATAAGTTAAGATATTTATGCTGCATAAACGAAAACCATTTGAATTGAAAAAAAAATAGTAAAAATCATAATATTATATTAATCGATAAGGGGTGGTTTTCATCCTTTAAAAACAATTTGCCCAACTAGCAACCATGTAGATTTTGATATGGAGGGTAAGATGTTTTTAATTCTGAATTTTCAGGAGAATCGGAGCTGCATTAAAGAATTCAGAGGTTTAACACCATTTTGAGCTTGAATGCCCACCTTGAATGCCTTGAATTAACTTTAAATTCGATAGAACCCTATCGAATCACTACGATTACTTTTATAGTACTCAACAGGGGTAAAATCAAAGCCCCCTAGTTCCTTTTTCATATAAAAATCAAGCAGACGAGGGTAAATCCTATTACACTCAATTAGATCGAGTGGTGCTTGTCGTATGGAGATGCCTGTGGATATTGATCTTGAACTTCTGTAGGTTGTAGTGCTCGACAAAGACGTGCTTTGGTATCTGCTTCTACAAGTTTGCACACCTCTAAACAGTCTGAGACTGCAGGTGAAATCGTTCTTCATGAGTCTCGTTTGCATGTCGAGTAAGTCTTGCAAATACAGCTCTACATGGGATAAAGTTGGACAGCTCGGAAGAGCATTTGTATTGATAATATCAGTAAAATAGAGTGAGGTCAGCGATCTTTCTTCTATGCTCTAAGCTGTCCAAGTTTCTCGTTAAGCTTCTGTGAAATTTATACCAGGACATATTGCTTCCAACAAGCGAATATGTGTTGATGGTAATATTTTATATCAAGACTGGACCAAATCCTTCTTTGTAAAAATAGCAGCCTGGGTCTTTGCTCCATTAAACTCAATGAGAATGCTTCCACCCCCTTCAAAATATTTTCAAGATCACTATTGATGGTGATGATCTGTTCCTACTTACGGATTTAGGTGTTAGCCGGGCCTTTGGCGAACTTCTTGAGTATATTTTAAATTTAAAGGAGATGTAGAAAATGCAGTGCGATATCTGGTGCCAAAAAAACGATTATTAAGCTTCATTTTTGTATAATTACTTAATAAACAAAGTGAACATTAAAACTCGACATTATTAATGAGACATCCTCTGTAACAGGCCAAGAAAATTGTCTAAAATAGGAAAATTTCCTGAAATTTCGAAATAAGATTCTTTGAAGTACCCGACCCGAATATTAGTGAAACATTCAACAATTATCCCCCGCAAAAAATTATTTTCTCAGAATTATAAAAGTTAGGAAAAAAAACTTGTAGATTTTACAATTTGACATAAAAAAGTTCTTTACCAATACTGATGTTTACAAAGTTATGATAGATGAAGCTTAAAAAATGATAATTTTAGCTGTAAAAAGTTGAAATAGCAAATCAAATGTTCGAAATGACCTCCATTAACCTCCATATAATTATACACAACACTTGCTAATCGTTATCATCCGCCAACGGATCTAAATAGGTTGTTTTTGTTAAAATATCACTTCTGCTTCGGTATTATTTCTGATACAAATAAATGATGAATCCTTAATTAGCTTTTTAATTGCTCATATCAAATCACCTTCGATTTGAGAAAGGTTAACAACTGATAAATCAGATAAATCATTCTCAATAATTACGAGGATGGAATATTCCACTAAAACAAAAAAAGATCTTTAAGCTACGATAAGTTTTTAGCAATCACTCAAAAAATCTCAATAGACCTATTTAAATTTTAAATAGTTTAAATAAACACGTAAATAATCCAATGATTATTGACACAATGGGTATGATAATAAACAGATGTGTTGAGAAAGGTATTTCGATTGAAACAAAGTCAAAAACAAAAAAGAAGCTTTAGTTGAAACGGCTCATGCAAAAGAGTCATCTTGCGAAATTTGGGCAGAAAGTTCAAAATCGATAAGCATCATTCTGAAGTAACAGAATGTAGTTCAAAAGTCCAGAAAAATAGTATCCAAATATTCTGAGAAGCAACAAATTGATCATCAAACTTAGAAGTCTCAGTAATATCGAGTTTTCGCCCCCTAAAAGTTTGGGAATCATTATCGACGACGAGTCATATTTCACTGACTGAAAGGAGTGAAACGGGGATTAATAAGAATTATTATTGTCGGAAAAGCGAGGAAAAACTCGTATTTCTAATGACACAAAAAGTTCAATTCGAAGTGTTGGCCTGGTTGACGTTCTTCAGCATACATTTGTCTTCTGAAAATTCTGTAACTGCATTTTCTACATCTCCTTTAGATTTAAATTTATTCCCTCTCGGGGAAGGACTCAGAAAAGACCCAAATCCGTAGGCAAAATTGATCATCACCATCAGTACCGATCTTGAAAACATTCTGAAGAGGGGTGGAAGCAATCTCATTCAGTTTAATGCAGCAAAGACTCGGGCTGCTGTTTTTACAAAAAAGGCTCAGGATTTGGTCCTGTCTACAGCAACAACTTAAATTCACTTGTTGGGTGTTGAGGTTGGAAGCAATATGTCTTGGTATAGTCACGTGGCCGAATTAATCAAAGCAATTTCACAAAAGCTTAACGAGAAACTTGGACAGCTTAGAGCATAGAAGAAAGATCGCTGACCTGACTCTATTTTACTGATATTATCAAGACAAATGCTCTTCCGAGCTGTCCAACTTAATCCCACTGAAGACTTACTCGATAAGCAAACGAGACTCATGAAGAACGATTTCACCTGCAGTCTCAGACTCTTTGGAGGTGTGCAAACTTGTAGAATCAGATACCAAGGAACGTCTTCCCCGACCACTATAACCTACAGATCGAAAGTGGTGGTCTGGTTGACGTTCTTCAGCATACATTTGTCTTCTGGAAATTCTGTAACTGCCAAAATATATGAAAAAGAAAAGAGATTAATGCTGTTTATAAAGAATAAGCATCCTGAATAAAATTGTGTACTTTGACCTGAAATGGCAACTGCTCATTATGCAAAGGACGAGGAAATTTGAGACGAAACGTATAATTTGAAGAATGTGAAGCATTTTTACATGAAAAATTGAAACAGAGAACTTTTTCATAGAATAAAGTGCAAATAATTAAATTAAAACAAACAGTTTGTACGAGATTTTGGTCCTCTTTCTATATTTACAAATTTGTGAATCCAGCTTTAGAAATAATAAAATTTTAACTGATTAGCAAAGCAATGTACAATTCACTTTCAAGTCCATACCCTTTCCCAACCTTTTTAGTCCTTTCAAATAATACTCGCCATCTTTTTGGTTTGGAGAGAGTGTATTATTAACAAACAAATATTAAACAACATTTCAATGCTGAATTTTTTCCATTTTCGTGAGAATCTCTCAACACTATTCGAGGGTAAAAATATTTTGTGTTGTAGTTAAATAAAGGACGAATCAATATCAATTAGTCCTATGGTAAAGTATTGATTTATAAACAAACATCACATAATAAACAGCCCAGTGAATTGTACACGAAAACATAATAGATATCTTATGTCCTGTATAAATTATTAATTGAATTTGTAGATAACTATTTGCATAAATCATTGATCTGATAAGAGCTAGATTTAATTATCTATGAAATAATGATAACATCCGTTTTTTTTCTATATGACCTTCACAAATCCATGCGTCATTATCTAAATTCTACTCATAAATTATTGAGATTTTAATGACACATAAAATGTGCATCAGAAGTTTGCTTTATTAATTGTTAAGATATTAATAATTTTTTTCACAAACCAGAAACTACTCCGCATTTTTGTGACCTTAAAACTAATCATAATCAAATGTTTACTAGTTTTTCTATACAGTATGTCTCAAAAAAAATGTGACCAAAAGTTTAGTTGTCATTTCACAACAAAATATTTGCATAACCTGAAAAGAATAGGGCTGAACTTCCGAAAAACTCCAATGAAATTTTACAGGTGACGTCGATATTTTTGAAATTCCCGCGACCTCAAGAGCACTTTGTTGACCCTACACCCAAAATATTGAATCCAGCTGGAGGTACATGAGAAGAAGAATATCGAGGGCTTGGGAATCAGAAATAACTTGGACCTGCATCTTTGTGAAATTCTCTAGAGACGGCGAGTCCGGCAAGAAAACATATGAATATAAAATTTTTGTATCCTGGAAAGAATGATTGACCTCCAATGGACGAGGATGACGAAAGTGACTAAATTTTTGTGGAATATAATTGCTTTTCATTTATTTTTATTATTTTTTTTGCTCTTTCGGGATCGGGAAATATGTCGATGCTATCGATTCGGTCAGGTTATGTTAGGTTAGATCCGGTGCGTTTACTATCGTATTTCTATTTTTCTTTCCTTTTTGGTGGCACGAATAGGCCTTTTTTACGATCTATGTATATTTTCTTAGTCCGTATTGTGACAATTACCTATAATTTTTACCTTCCAATTCCACTTGGCGTTTTTCGGAAGTTTCTCCAAGAATAATTCATAAGAAAATAAATTTTTCTGTAATAATTTCGGAACACACGGCTTCTGGAATCATTGTATTTTTTTGTATTGGAAAATTTCTGGATTTTTTTGTAAAAAAAAACTATAAAAAGTAAAAACTGCTAAATAGCCACCTCGTAAGGAAACTAGCACTGCTACAGAAAAAGTACCCATGCATTAAAGGTTAACCAAAGTTAGTTATTGAATCTGAAGCCTACTCTTCCAAATGCGATGTCTACCGTGTCTGTAGACAAACCAGGGTAGCCGTGGCCTCCCTTTGTATAAATCCTGATTTTATGTTTCGCTGTAGAAATAATCGACGTGAAAATGGCAACGGATTGTTGTAAAATTTCACATGAAACTTGGAAAAACTGTAACTAAAACTGAATCAAGTTAATAACAATGAGTGCTGGTCACGTCCACGTGTTTTTGAGCGTTTCAAGCGTTTTCAAGATGGCCGAGAAGATGTTGAACATGATTGAAGTCTTGGAGCCGCTTCTCCCTTTTCATACAATTGTTTTGATTGTTCTTTTTCTATTGTTATGGAACGGCGCAAAAATTCGGCTTAAGTTCTACCAAACACTCGATAGTAACATCTTTCCAACGCAGTTTTTGTTCCATTGTGAGCAAACGCGACATCCATCTTGCGCACAGCTTTGTCATATCCAAATTTCCAGTTATTATGCGATGTCCCGCATTTTTTGATATGACTATTATGTCTGCTAGACCACGTTGTTTCAGTCGACGATCATCCTGTACAAATTTGTGAATCTTCTCCAACATTTCTGGAGTCGTCACCTCATTTGGTCGACCACTGCTGGTCTTCGCAGGTTGTGTGGCATTGTTCAAACTTCACTATTCAATATTTCACTGTAGATAACGAAGACACTCTCACCCAGACTAGAATCTAGTAGTAGTATTTATATTTCAAATAAACGAAAACCAATTTTTTACATGTTTACAAATTCACTTGAAAACGTTTACTATTGATGGCAGATAAACAACTAAATTACGTGGCTTCTTCAAACTGTATAGATTGTATACTATTCGGTGTGGTATTTTTCAAGCAACTACCGCCATCTCTAGGTCAGGCCAGGTACTCCGGGACCATCCTCGTATATTCTTGTTGCGTCATTGCCGTACTTCCGTTCATATTCTTTAACCTCAACATTGAATTATTTATACATAAACGCCTTTATAATAAGGAGGTTACTCATTAAGAGGATCAAGGATATACAAAAGCATTAAGATATATGAATTTTATACAATTCCAAACTTTATTTCGACATTTTCGCAAAAACAACACTGTATCTGGTCGTTAAATTTAATGTGTTATAATGTTTTTATGTCATCAACTATTAAAGCAACATTGAAATTGTAGATATCTGGTATAATTTCATCATTCTAATGAAACGATTTAAACAAAGTATTGGGAAATATGCGAAGTAAGAAAATTCACAACACGCCATCAAAAAATGATTAGCGTTTCCAGTCCGACAGCAGCTGTTACCTCAAAGGAAACATTGGATTCCGCTCAACTATCGGAAGGTGTTAGATTGATTACTTTCCTTCTACATACGAATTTGTTCCTTAAAAAATAGTTTAGGAAACAATTCCAAAGTTATTTACAGTAAATTAAATAATTGGGACGAAAAATGTAGAAGAAGCTATAGAATCTTCTACATAATATACCATTTTTTCAAAGTTAATGAGAATAACGTTTTTTTTTAGGATATTTTATATATTATATTTAAAATAATAATCTTCGGAATCTGAAAGGTCTGCAAAATAGTTAGAAACACGTTTATACATTATTGAAAAGATCAATTATACATGGTGCTCCTTAACTTTTACAGGGACAACCTGTACAATCTAAAGATAGCAAAAATGAATTTTTCAATCGATTTTCAAACAAAAATATACTTTTTGTTTAACTCGATACAATTTACGGTTTAGGAGATATGTAGATTTTTAGATCGTTGTACATACCAAGAAAACCGTTCGCCATAAAGAGACATTCAGAAGAAAATTATCATAAATTGTGATTTTTTTATTGAAAGTACTTACAGAATGTATTGAATCACAATCAAACAATCCTTGCTAACTTTAGATTGTACAGGTTGTCCTTGTAAAAGTTACGGATTGTTAATCATTGGACATGAGCCGCATCTGGCCTGAATATTAGTGTAGAATTATTTATTTATAATTATGAAAATTCATAATGTTCGAATGTATAAGTGAGAAAATATACTTAAATATAAGCTCTGATTTCGCAACTTGAAAGGCCTACAACTCAGAAACGAGTGGTCATATAGGAAATTTTCTATATCACAGCATCATTTTCATGTCATCTAGTCATTCCCGAATATTTAAATGAACATCACGTGGTTCTTTTAGATCAATAATAACAATAATCCTCGAACACATTTTGGAACTTTCCAGAACAATCCAAAAATTTTTAAAACCTTCTCGAACATTTGAAATCACCTATAAAAAATTTTAGAATATCCTAGATCATTCTATAAGCTTCTAGAATTTTCATGAACATTCTAGAACTGTCTAGGACATTCTAAATAAATTAGAATAAATTGCACTCATTGTAGAGCTGCCCAGATCATTCCAGAAATCTTCCTTTTGGAAATTTCCAGATCATTCGGGAAATTTCTAGAACATCCTAAATCGATTATCATAATTTGCACTCGTTTTAAAACTTCCCAGTTCATTACAGTGATTTACAGCACTTTCCAGAGCTTTCTAAATCGATCACAATAAGTTGCATTCATTTTGGAAATTTCCAGATCATTCGGAAACTTTCTAGAACATCCTAAATCGATTACTATAGTTTAAACTCGTTTCAGAACTTCCCAGATTATTCCAGAAATTTCTAGAGCTGTCCAGAGCTTTCTAAATCGATCACGATAAGTTGCATTCATTTTGGAAATTTCCAGATCATTCGGAAACTTTCTAGAACATCCTAAATCGATTACTATAGTTTAAACTCGTTTCAGAACTTCCCAGATTATTCCAGAAATTTCTAGAGCTTTCCAGAGCTTTCTAAATCGATCACGATAAGTTGCATTCATTTTGGAAATTTCCAGATCATTCGGAAACTTTCTAGAACATCCTAAATCGATTACTATAGTTTAAACTCGTTTCAGAACTTCCCAGATTATTCCAGAAATTTCTAGAGCTGTCCAGAGCTTTCTAAATCGATCACGATAAGTTGCATTCATTTTGGAAATTTCCAGATCATTCGGAAACTTTCTAGAACATCCTAAATCGATTACTATAGTTTAAACTCGTTTCAGAACTTCCCAGATTATTCCAGAAATTTCTAGAGCTTTCCAGAGCTTTCTAAATCGATCACGATAAGTTGCATTCATTTTGGAAATTTCCAGATCATTCGGAAACTTTCTAGAACATCCTAAATCGATTACTATAGTTTAAACTCGTTTCAGAACTTCCCAGATTATTCCAGAAATTTCTAGAGCTTTCCAGAGCTTTCTAAATCGATCACGATAAGTTGCATTCATTTTGGAAATTTCCAGATCATTCGGAATCTTTCTAGAACATCCTAAATCGTTACGATAATTTGCACTCGTTCTAGAACTTCCCAGAATTCTTAGAACTTAGTATCTTAAATCTATTATAATAGTTGAATACATCTTAGAACTTTCTAGACCATTCCAGAAATGTTGAGATCTTTTCAGTCCTCAGTCCTCATGCATTAAAAAAGGACAGAACTGTAGGTTTTTACATTTTCGCGAGACCTCTTCCACCCACTGCGACCAAACTCCCTTACTATAATCTGGAGACCAGAAGAAGTTGATTGGGGTTGGTGGTGGGTGGTGATAGAGAAAACCGTGTCTTAGAGTACTAACATATATTAGAGATTATGTACTTTAGTTGACATGATATTCGAATTTGAGAGGAATTATGAAATATGGATATTTTTATTTAATCAAAATGTCACAAAATGTTGAGGGAAGCTTATGTTTTAGATACCTTATAAGTGCGAACTATTTGACTTAATATTGGAGTTCTAATTATCAGTAGGTCGACGTAAAGAGTGAAATGTGCGTCGGTTTGAAGCCTATTAGAATTTTAAAGTAGGGAAGAACTCATTACATCACTTTTTACTAGTTATAGTGCGGGGTCTGTAATGTAATATAGTTCTTTATGTTTATCTTAATAATTGTAATTATATTATTTGAAATAATCAACAGCGGCTACCTAATTCCATTAATAAAGTATGCTAAGAACCATCTGGTTTGAGTTATAAGTTTCCAAAGTTTATTTTTAGGTTCAATTGAGCACTCTGAACTCATAATAGTTGACAATAAATATTCATTGCCATTTCATATAACAAAATTTTCATTATAAAAGATAAATTTCGATATCCATCATTAATATTACCTTTATGTTGAGACATGTATATTTGAAAATGAGTACATATATATGCACCATAGTTTTCTTATCAGTTCTTATCAGCGTCGTAAATTGAAGATTAAATAATGTGTGGATTCGTTATAAAACAAATTGGAAAAAAGTGATAGACACATAATATACGACCGGTCTAACTTAATAATTAATATATAACAGTTTCATGTATAAGAAGCATTAGTTTTTGTGGAACTACAAGAGAGAAGAGTCCAAAATGCCAGCCAACTTTTCTCATTTACAGACAAACGTAAGTAAATGATAAATATTTCATAGAATCGTAGAATCATAGGAAACTTTGATTGAAAATATTAGTACAAATTTCCAAGTTGAAATGGCTGAAATATATATTTTTTTAGTATGTTCTCAAAGCTTAAACATAGTCAAACAAATAGCAATTGATTTTACTTAAAAATTTTTCTAAACTATCATTTCTGCAGGGAAATATTTCTTATGAAATTTAAGAAGCAAAATTCACGTTTTTCTATTAATTGGAGTCGAAAATTTTTACTTAAAGGTGATGTTTTACAAATGATAAACAGAGTTGGACGTTTACACAACTTTTCTCAATCAAAAATGATCGAAAGAAAAGCTTTGCTCAAAAAATCTTTAAAAGTTTTCTGTAAATATTAATCTCCACCAACTTATGAACAATTCATCTCCAAACATCTTACAACAAACTTTATTTATATTATTATAAATAACTGGAATCAAATAGAGACTCATTTTTCTCACAAAACTCATTTCTGCAAATACTATAATCTAGTGAAAAGGCGATATAGATTGGAAAGTACTTTTTTCTATTAATTAGAGTCGAAATTTTTCCTTAAAGGTGATGTTTCATCAATGATAAACAGAGTTAGACCTTTACACGAGTTTTCTCAATCAAAAATGATGGAAGGGAAAGCTTTGTTCAAAAAATCTTTAAAAATTTCCTGTAAATAATAATATACACCAAATTATGAACAATTCTTCTCCAAACATCTTACAACAAACTTTATCTATATTATTATTAATAACTGGAATCAAATAGAGACTCATTTTTCTCACAAAACTCATTTCTGCAAATATTATAATCTAGTGAAAAGGCGATATAGATTGGAAAGTACTTTTTCCTATTAATTAGAGTCGATATGTTTTCTTAAAGGTGATGTTTCACCAATGATAAACAGAGTTAGACGTTTACACAACTTTTCTCAATCAAAAATGATCGAAAGAAAAGCTTTGTTAAAAAAATCTTTAAAAATTTCCTGTAAATATTAATCTCCACCAACTTATGAACAATTCATCTCCAAACATCTTACAACAAACTTTATCTATATTATTATTAATAACTGGAATCAAATAGAGACTCATTTTTCTCACAAAACTCATTTCTGCAAATACTATAATCTAGTGAAAAGGCGATATAGATTGGAAAGTACTTTTTCCTATTAATTAGAGTCGATATGTTTTCTTAAAGGTGATGTTTCACCAATGATAAACAGAGTTAGACCTTTACACAAGTTTTCTCAATCAAAAATGATGGAAGGGAAAGCTTTGTTCAAAAAATCTTTAAAAATTTCCTGTAAATAATAATATACACCAAATTATGAACAATTCATCTCCAAACATCTTACAACAAACTTTATCTATATTATTATTAATAACTGGAATCAAATAGAGACTCATTTTTCTCACAAAACTCATTCCTGCAAATATTATAATCTAGTGAAAAGGCGATATAGATTGGAAAGTACTTTTTTCTATTAATTAGAGTCGAAATTTTTCCTTAAAGGTGATGTTTCACCAATGATAAACAGAGTTGGACGTTTACACAACTTTTCTCAATAAAAAATGATCGAAAGAAAAGCTTTGTTCAAAAAATCTTTAAAAGTTTTCTGTAAATATTAATCTCCACCAACTTATGAACAATTCATCTCCAAACATCTTACAACAAACTTTATCTATATTATTATTAATAACTGGAATCAAATAGAGACTCATTTTTCTCACAAAACTCATTTCTGCAAATATTATAATCTAGTGAAAAGGCGATATAGATTGGAAAGTACTTTTTTCTATTAATTAGAGTCGAAATTTTTCCTTAAAGGTGATGTTTCACCAATGATAAATAGAGTTAGACGTTTACATAACTAAAAAATATTTAAAAATTTCCTGTGAATATTAATTTCCACAAATCTTTGAACAATTCATCTCCAAACATATTACAACAAAGTTTATCATTAACAAATGTTATCAAATAGAAATTCATTTTTATACTCAAATCATTAAACTAACATTTTGCCAATCTTTTATATTAATTTAACAAAATAGAGCATTATTCAAGGTTTACTTGGATTTGCAACATTTTCTGTAAATAGTTATAAACTTGAAGCATTTTTTTATCTCAAATTCCAGAAGTCACACTTTTTTAATGAAAATTTAAGTCACTAAAATATTTTTTGAACATACTTATATTTATTAAAATATGAAATGAACATAGTCCTCCATGCTTTACATATTTAATAGAGGAACAATGATTCCATTACTAAAACAAATTCCTTCAATATTATCCATATTTGATGTCTCAAATTTAATTATCTAATTAAATGATTCTTTTTTATTATCTTCAAATACTAAAAAATGTATTAGCAGGGCTGGAACCGCAAACAGACTCGATTCTGTTGAGTATAATTCATTAAAAATCAGTAATGAATTTAATATGTTTGAAACCTGCGAGTTGATGAAAGACATTTAGAGAAAAGCCCTCAAATATTGCTTTCACCTAGATTCAACGTAGAGATTAGTTAAAAAAAATTTAATTCATATTTCAATTCTATTAATGTTTTTAATAACATAAATTATCATATGACTGAATAAAACGAATAAAAACTATAATTCAAATGAATATGAGAGTGTGGTTCAATAATGTACATGTATTATTTTGAGAAAATACACTACCGGTGAAAAGCTTTTGCTTTTGCGTAAAAAGAATACAATTGATTTTGATATTCATATTTCCGATTCATCGATATTCGTTTTTATAATTTCTGATGCCAGATTTCGGCATTCTCCTTGACAATTTCGAGAAATAATCATCGTCTATTTGGTTCTGAAGAATATTCTAAAGAAGTGTAGTGGAAGGACGACACTGTTTTTCTGACTTCCCTATCCAGTTTGTCAACAACTCAATCGGGTTGAGGTCGGGCGACAGCGCCGGCCCAATCATTACTTTTATCACAATTCTTCCTTTCCATTTCTTCTAAATATTCTTCGCACCACTTCTAGGAATGCATGGGAAGCTTTGTGGAAGATGAATTTTTTACCGATCAGGCGCTGTCCAGAAAGTAGTACATTTCTCTTTAATATTTTCACCAGGTCTTCCTCCCAAACCATCACCGAGCCTCCGTCGTCTTTTATAGTAAAGATTACACATAGATCTAGCTTTCTTCCTTTGATCTGCGCACAAACATTTTTCTCTTAGACCCAAAAACCTCAAAGTTTGACTGTTTACTTCATTAATCTCTCCCACTTTTCACGAGTCCAGTTTTTTTGTTCGTTAGCCCACTGCAACCTCTTAATTTTATTAGACCATGAAGATTTGAGATTGATAACTTCACAAAACTTCACAAAAAGATATCTTTGTCAAAAAAGTGTTAATTGCAATATGTTCTTGCATCAGACCTGCAATGCAGGCAAGCAGCAGAATGATAATACCTTTTGTACAACTGGATAAAAGTCTTAATATACAGAGAAATGAAAAAAAAATGTAACACGAAACTAAAATAGTAAAAATAGAAAATTTTTGTAGTTTAATTTAACATTTTCCAGTTGAAATAAAGCGCCACGTTTCGTAACTGATCTACCTCATCCAAAATCGTAGTTTCTACTAATATCAATATTCTAATGCAACTGTAAACTTTCAATAAGCTCTCTGGTACATTTGATATACTTTGGACTGAGGCATTTAAATGTCGTATCTTACTTAAAAAACTGTTAGGACTTTGTACGACTTTTTTCCATAATGATATTACATTTCCGATGAATCATAAACTTGTGACTTGCTAAAATGAAATACTCATTATATTCATTTCAAATAAACGTTTTTTTATGTTACACTATTTTAAAAGCTGATAAGAACATCACGCCTAATAATTTAAATCTAGTCGATGACTATTAAAAAATCTTATCACTAGCATTTTTTATTATTCTATTATGAAATAAGATAACATTTCGGATATATTTCCAACAGTTTCCGTAATTATGTCTATGAAATCTGTGACCTGTAACCCTTCGATAAGATACTTAGCATGATAAAAGTGAAATAATTCTCACTGGAATCGAAATTTCTAAATAAAAAAGCTCGAAATACGAAGATGAATTGAATATGTGTAATTGTTGAAAACTTAGCTTTAAGCAATATAATAAAATATATTTTTCTCAACTTCTTACATCTTTTTTTATATATTTCGTTTTGATTTTAAGTTTTCTCTAACCGAAATATCGTTCAAAATTAAATAAAACTTGACGTTTCAACCTATTTCATATTTTATATTCTTTAAAACGAAATTTTAATTGAGGGATACCTGAAATCAAACAAATCATCACGAAATATAATAGAAATATTGGTTTTCCTTACTGGTTATTTATCATAATGAAACTTTGAGGTTAGAAAACAGAAAAAGTATTTGAGGGGCGAATCTGGTGAATACAATGGATGCTCAACCAATCCCAAATGCAAGTCGGAGAAGTACTTCTTTTTAAATCAAATTCAGTCGCTTTTTCGACCTTTTTGAAGATAGTCCTTTAACACAATACAATGACTATCCCAAAAACGGTTCGCCCTTGGTAATCCACTGTCTCCCTTTTCAGACTTATCCGATTATTAAACAGAAACTAAGCGTAAAAAATTACTTAAATTTCAGTATCTCTCAACATATGGGCAAATATGTTTCTCTAATTCTTTTGAAAAGTGCTGACATCTTCAGGTTGGGTTTGGAAACTTTTCAGACCACCCTCGTATGCTTCCCTCGTTTATAAGGATTCCAAATTCTATTTGCTACACCGTAGGGTGAAGGTAGATGTTTATACATATTTAAATTATAATACTGTCAAATTATATTTCAGTTTTGAATATGACTAAACAATTTTTTCGATAACTCATCTTTTAGTGAGTGCAATATGCAAAAAAAATATCTAAAACTTATAGAATTGATATCGCAACTGTGGAATGTAATGACCAATTCAAATTACCAAGGAAGACTATAAACAAATTTTTGAGCTCAAATTATCAGATGATAAATTTGAAGATAATTATTGTATTGCTATATTATTATTTTTTAATCTCTTGTATTGATAAAATTGAGATAAAAATTTTGTTGATACAATATTATAAACAGTCCTTGAAATAAATTTCCTTCACTACCACTTTAGAGGACTGTAATTCAGAAATACGTAGTTATGGTCTAATCATATTTTTTTTCTCACAGATTACACAATTGAAAGTATTTTTCTAAAATCTGTATCATTTTTTAAATAGGATCATATTTTTTTTTAAATTTTAATATTGATTCAATGTTGATTTAAGAGTGAAAATTAAATTGATATAAAATGATTTTATTGAACAATTTCTGTACTGAAAAATCAAGTACGTTTAGAATAGAAAAAAATTTTTTATTCCTTATCTTGGCATTCTAATAATCGTTATTTCATTTATAACACTGAAAATGTATACAACGAAAACTTTTTTGAAAAAAACTTCTTCATAGACTTTGAAATATAATTAAATACGACAATGCAGCATCAAATTATTTCATTGGAATCATCGCCGTCAATTGTCTCCAATTTTTTCACCATTTTTAAATATAAATATTTGAAAAAATTTTTTATATTACCGATTTACAGTACTGTATTTCAGAAATCTGTAGTTCTAGTAGTTTTGCTAATTTTTTTATTTTTAAATAGGACATTTTAGAGCATTTTTCTGAATTATCAACTCAATATTATCATTATTTCGGTCTGTATAATTTTTTTAATGACACCATAACTTTTCTAATTCCAATACTAAATTCGAGATTAAAAATCGGCAAAAGTGAAATTTACACTTTAAAATTTTCTATTTGTTTCTTCGGATAATACCCAACTTTGACTGGACTATTATAATAGTTCAAATTCGAGAAGAGTCACAAAAGCGAGGGCTCCATTGGGGATAAAATCATTATAATAATTAACAATTATAAAACGAAACTAATTTAATAGATATATGTTAGATGGGATACCGAATATTTTCCATACATATATCGACATTAATTAGAACAGTTAACCTCGGTCTTCGTATTGAATTAAAGTTCATAGCTTTAATCGAGTTAATTGCCGAGGTATTCGTTGAAAATTAAAATTTGCACGTGGGCGTCGAGTCAATAGTATGCAAGTAGTTCGGGTTATATCTTATCAATATGCAATAGTTGTTGTTGTTTTCGTTAAGTAAAGATTACTTAGAGATATAGTTTGAGACACATGTTAAAATGAGAAATATAGACAACAAAAATTGTTAATCGTTATTATTGTGATCAGTATAGTGGTACCTGGCAGTGGATAATTTCCAGGTGAGATGATAAATGTAATTTCTTTAATTGATGTATCATGTTATAAATTATAATCAATCAAATCTTCATAGAAAGAATTGTAACACAACAATTATGATGCAAAATCTGAATAAAAACTATAAAAAGATGGTTCTATGTTTCTGATATATAGTAATCATGATCTAACCCTCTATAGTTTACATTTTTTATTTTATAAAAACCTAGAAGAGGTAGAAACATCTATCAATATCTGCTGAACTACCACGTAGCATTCTAGGTCCAACGTTATACTTCTTGTTTATTGCTGTTCTACCACCAACTAAGTCAACTTTAGTAGCAACCTACGATGATGATACAGCACTCTTATACCTGAAATCGTTTCTAGAAATCTTCAAATAGTCTTAGACAAAGTTGGTTAGAAACATGACGCATGAAAGCGAATTGCAACCAATTTGTTTAAGTTGCATACACTATGAAACGCGATTAACTCTAAATGGACAATAATTTCAACAAACCGATTATGCCAAATATTTGGGTATGTATATATGGGTGATTCCGTTCTAGCTGTGATTTTTTGTATTCAAAATTTCAAGATTTTAAAATTTAACTTTCCTAACTTTTTTATGCATATTATTCATCTATTTTACTGTAAAAATAAAACTCTAAGAGGAATTTACTACAACTTCAAAGTATCACGAGCAAGACACAAATGTCGGATTTTGAGTTCCACGGTACTGACTCATTTATCCACGGTACTGACATGGTAACTTAAGATATTAAACAACAAGTGCATCAATTTTCCTCAGTTTGATCATAAACATTAGAATTTATAAGGTAATTAGTTTAAATCATTTGTTACGACAAAAAAAATTAATAATTTATCGGTAAATTCTAGGAATGGACATGACACGGTACTGACATTCAAGTGATGTAGTATAAGTTTTCTTTAAGTGGCAAGTTATATTGTATAAAAATAATGTTTAAATATCTTAAGAATTATTCAATTAACACAAAATTTTTATTAATTGATTATTAATTAATGACTAGTACAAAAAAACAATACAGGACATTGAATATCACAGTTATAATGGAATCACCCATATACATCGACAACAAACTTGGGAAAAGTATATCTTCTTTAAAAAGAAGAAATTGGTCTCGAAAAAAAATTATTTATATAGAAAGTCGTTTTTGAACCAATTTGGTCTTAAGGTATAGAACTCTGATGAATCGCTAATAATTCCAATATCATTTAGAGGTAGTAAGATACACTTAGATCTAGAAGTCCGCTTGTTAGAGACACTATCAAAGAGTTCTATGAATTATAATTGTATAAGAGTGCCATTAAATCAAAATAAACTAGCGTCAAAACTTATAAATTCACGGCCAGAAACGACAAGACGATCTAAGCCATCCCATCTTCTAACCAGGTTTTCACTAGACTGTTTTTATCAAATTGACTTGAAAAATAATTATTTTTGCATTCTAAAAGAGAGTTTTCACAGGAATCTTCCCTATAAGTCAGTTGGTTAACTAACTTCTGTAAAATAGTCATTCTTAAATCAAAGTTTTATCATATAATAATACATTGCAGTCTTTTTATTAAATAACACCATCATTAACGTCGTTGAATCTGTAAAATTCTTTGCGCTTGTTGTAGACAATTACTTGAAATGGGAGTTACATATTGCTGCCTTATCTCTAGTTCCTCCTGTTTTGCGATGAGATCAGTTTCCAAAGAACTGACTTATCCAACTCCTTAACAGGCCTTATGCCCTCATTGAGTCGCAATCTCTGATATACCCTTTCTTTCTAGTGTACTAGTGACGGGACTTAATTTGAGCAAATCTTCGAACTACAAAAGTGAAACAATGACAATCAATCGAAGGTTCATAAACTAAAATTTTAGAGGGTGTCTGCCTTCAGCGGAATATCTAAGTTTTTGAGAGTGATGAGGGTGCAGTTCCTCGACTTATCAGCTCTTCTGCTACCTCCTACCCCTTCCCGTTCGCAAATCACAATCTATCGAAGGTCCGTAATTTGAAATTTTACCGGGTAGCTGGCTCCAGTGGAACATCTCATTCTTTGTAGGACTCAGAGGTTAATGAGGGTTTAGCTTCTCAACTTATCTGCTCTTCTGCTACCCACGCCCCCTACCCATCCGCAAATCAAAATAAATCGATGGTCCATAATCTAAAGCAGAAGTTCCAAGGCTATTTTACTCGTGAACAACTTTCAAAATAATCATTACTAATTTTAGTTGTTAAATTTACACCATATTACCAACTCGTCAAAAAATTAGATCTAACTATGGAAATTCAAGTACACTTCTGTTGTAGAGCTTCTCGTGGATCTCTGGAAATACACCTGGGACACTTTGGAATTCACAAATTTTACAAATTATTCTTTTAACAAGAAAACATAAAATCCATGCAGTAAAAATGTATAAGATTTTCCGTAATACAATCTGCCAGTTTCTCTGTTTTATTTCTGTTAATAAAACTATTCTACTAGCACCTATAGTTTATTGAAATATAAAAAGTTGTTAATTTATTTTGATTGTTTTATTTGCGAATATATTAAACAAGTTTTTATTGACTTTTACGTTATTGATATAGTAATATACTGCAAATAAATAGTGCATATATGTTCTAACTTTGTTAGAAATAGTGCCGTAATAAATATTTGGATGAAACAGTTGGTAAGTTAGATAATTATTTAGATTTTTTCATAATCTTCTCTTTCATTTATTAATTAGAATCTAATTTGTTGTCTACGTTCTTTATTATTTAACATATTTTATAAAATAAACTGTAATACCTATCAGGGCATCTAAATCAGCCTACTATAGAACCAAACAAAATTTCAATATTGAAATATTTTATTTCTCAACATATTCTCCTCTCAATTGTATACATTTATTACAGCGAACCTGTAACGTCTCTAGACCTTTTAAAAAAATGTTTCTTCCTGCTCTACAAAACCAGACCTCCACAGCTTTTATTACCTCCTCGTTGGAAGATAATTTACGACCTTCTAACCTTTTTTTCAGTTGAGGAAAGAGAGAATAGTCGGACGGAGTCAAATCTGGTGAATAAGGGGGTGTTCTAGTAATTGAAAGCCTAAATCACGAATTTTTTGCATGGCAACATGAGATTTGTGTGCAGGGGCGTTGTCCTGCAAAAACAAAACTCCTTTGGATAGCTTTCCGCGTCTTTTTTCTTTAATTTTTTCCCGTAGAGTGGTAAGTAATGTCGAATAGTAATCTCCAGTTAATGTTCTACACACCTTATCTAAAAAATCAATCATGATAACAATCCCAAAAAACTGAAGCAAGAACTTGTCCAGCAGATTTTTGGACACAAAACTTCTTAGGTCTTGAAGAACCAGAGTGTCGTCACTCCATCGATTGTTGCTTTTTTTCTGGATCGTAGAAATGTACCCAAGTCTCACCCATAGTTACAATTCAGATATTCGTTTTAGCCCAATTCGACGGTCTAATAAAATCCTGTCATGAACTGCATCGATAATTTCGTGGACTGACACAGAAACTGGCCTTCCCGATCGGTCATCATCTTCAATGGAAAATTTACTTCTTTTGAAGCTTGCAGTCCAATTTTTCACGGTCATATACGAAGGACATTGATTACCAAGAGTATTAACTATATCTTAGTAAATCTGCTTACCTCTTAACCCTTTTAAATACAGGTATTGGATGACAGGTAGATACTCCAATTTCTCGATTTTCGCAATTTCGGTGGACATCTTTTTTCTTTTAATTTATTGCGTAACTCTGGTTTACTGTTTTGACGTCAAACTACTAATAAGTTATTGTTAGTTGCTATCGTAACGTAATATTTTGTTTATGCATGGAACTGGTCAAGGCTAACTAGACATCAATACATCCTCCTATAATTAAGAGTTTCAATTCTACTCATTCATTCATATTAGAAAAGTCTCTGTTTCTTAATAACAATTTCTCTAAGAATGTACCAATTATCGGGAAAACCTTAGCACTTCAATAGTGATTGTTGATTTTACTTTATATAATTTCATTGTTCACTGTACATAGGTATGACACCTTGAATCTTTCGGCTTGTTTACCATAAAAAACAGAGCAGCAAAAAAAACATTACGTGAACGATTAAGTAACATTTATGAAAAATGTATCGAATGCCCTTGACGACGGATTGTAAGTCAAGGTACCACCCTTGGGTGTTAATAATCTAATAAGAATTAACCACCGAGTTCTTCTTTCAAGTCTGAAAACAGAAAATAATCCGAGGGGGCTAAATCTAGAGAATAGTAGTAATTCAAACTTTAATTCATTATCTTTGGCCAATGTAATGTAAACTAATGCATCGTCTTGATGATACAACTCTTTGCTCAAACGTTGCAATAAGTTCACATGATTGTTTTTCCTTTTTCAAGATGGTAAATGAAAATTATCCCACGCGCATCCCAAAAAACCGACGCCTTGACCTCGCCTGGAGATGGAACGGCCTTTGCCTTCTTTGGAGCCGGTTTTCAATTTTCAGCCAATTGTTTTGATTGTTCTTTTGTTTCTCATTTCCAAATTTTCAGTTGATATGCGATGTTTATCACATAACTATGACGTTCACTATTGATCCCTATAACACAAACTACCCTCATCTTTAGGTCAGGCCAGGTACTTCTGGAACTATCCTCGTACTACAGTAGATACTTTATACTATCAATTTATCAACCAGACTACATACTGCTTCTTTCACAACCTGTTTCTAACACTACACAACCCATACATACATACATAGTAAATGAAAATTATCCCACGTATATTCCAGAAAACCCGACGCCATTAACTTGCCTGCAGAAGGAACGGTCTTCGAAGCCGGTTCTCCCTTTTCAGTCCATTGTTTTGATTCACTTAATGAAAACATCTCCACGACGCTGTTTTTGTTCCATTGTGAGCAAACGCGGTACCCATCTTGCGCACAGCTTTCTCATGTCCAAATTTCCAGTTAATACGCGATGTACCGCACGTTTTGAAATGCCTACTATGTCTGCTAGCTCGC
Organism: Diorhabda carinulata; assembly: GCF_026250575.1. Taxonomy (NCBI): domain Eukaryota; kingdom Metazoa; phylum Arthropoda; class Insecta; order Coleoptera; family Chrysomelidae; genus Diorhabda; species Diorhabda carinulata. The sequence continues at coordinate 4,612,265 of NC_079469.1, forward strand.
TCACTTACAGTCGAGGATCATTCAATACTGCTTTGTTGATTTTCTTCAACGTGGCATCTTCAAACTTGAAGCAACTACCGCCATGTCTAGGTTATACCAGGTAATTCTGGTATAACCTATAAAACTATATAAACTATAAAACATTGATTCGTAAAAATATTTAGTGATATGAATATCATCAATCCCTTGGACCCATAATCCTTCTCCATTACCTACATCCCTTAAGCTCGTTCCGAACTCCCCATGTAGGAACACGAGTGTTAGACTGTGAACGGTGTGCTCGTGTTTTTCGGGCGCGAGCCATAAGACGTGAGAATGAAAATAAAGTGAATGTATTGTAGATATACAAGACTAAAAATCTTACAGAATCAATAATTGCGACTTCAAGAGGGTATCACAGATATAAAAAAGTTCATTTCCGGTCTAAACGACATGTTAATCGTGTTCATTATAAAGTAGAAGTAAAGAGCAACTTAATAATTTGTAATAAGTATGGATAGCTAGCACTTCTGCCGCCTCCACTAGCAAAAACTCGTGTCGAGAGCCTCTAGGAGGTAACTCGCCAAACATTTTACCTTTTGGAGTTACTAATATATCGTTTTAGCGACAAGGGCACGTTCATTATTATACATTAATACAGTTGTTAACTTTAAAAGGGGTCTAAGGAACAACATCTATTAGTACCGATAATGTGTGAGCCATTAAAAATATTCCAACCGACAAGTTGACAGACCCTCTTTCAAAGACCGAAAAGATCAATTTCGTCCCCTTTTCTTGCTGTGATACTGAGGAACCTACTGTTTACATCTGATCTGTTAATCCCAGTCCAGATTGTGGGGAGACCGTAGCTGCTAGATATCTTCTATTTCATGCGCTGCTGGGTGATATGGACGCTACATTATCTGCTAAGTCTAGCGTCTTCAGGTGTGTGTTGAGGCGACAGTGCCCCTATGGGACTTCTGTTAGTATTCGTAGATTGTTCTTACTTAGGTTGATACATTCAGCAGATCTTCGCTGGTTATAGTTCTCAAGAAGAGTCTTTGCCTGTCTCAGCACGTGTAGGTTGTTCCAATAATTGGTTTTGCTGCTATCTACTGTCTTTTCAATGCTTTTTCTATTGTTCTTTTTTTAAAGCTATTTCACCGATAAATTTCTTCTTTATAAAGCTTTCATTCTCAAAAATCTATTGTCTGCAGGTGTAGTTGCTGACAACTGACCCTGTACTGGATTTTCGCAACTACTTGGGACACTGAATGCGCTCGTTTTCAATGAAAACACAAATATTTTAATAATTTGCTGCTTTGTAAAATTTCTATTCACACTTTCTTATATAGTAGATATTAATTTGTAAGCAATGTTGCCATTTTCATAGATAATAGGATATTTTTTTGGCGGAATGTAATTGAACGCAAGTTCAGATAGGGCTTTGAATTGTTCCAGCAAAATCAGTATATTATAATCATAGACAATGCTTTCTACCTAGTAATCGAATTTAAATGATTTCCAAACAGTCTAAAAGCTAAAATGCAGCATTGTTAACGTGATAAAACGCATGGTTACCAGGATTTTGTATTTAAAAATAATATTTTTACTATTTACTAATAAATTTTAGATATAATAGGAAATCATGACACAATTGTAATATAATATGAATAGATAGAAGGTCAACTATTCATTATAATAATTAGAAATAATAATAATGTAACGAACAAATGCAAAATTTATACAAATTTATTGGTAATTTGTGAAAGTTCTTTTGTTGAGTACGTCTAATTATTTTTTGATACGAGAGTCAAGCTGAAAATGTTTATAAAACCATTTGGTAGATGTCATATTTCTTTGGTGGAATATTTTGGCCAGTTTTCTCTTCTCCCTTCTTGGTATACAGAGTTAAGAGGAAAAAACCAACATCGTAGGAAGAGTTTCCTTCTGGCCGATCGCAATAACATCTGTAAATATTGAATCTGTTAGGAAACTAGGCCCAACTCATTTTTAAAAATATATATATAACATATTAAACGACGAGGAATCGATCTTGTGTCACTATGATCCCCAAACTATAAAGCAGTTGAAGGTTTGCTGCTTTGTTTGGTAACTGAAATCAAAGAAAAGTCTTGACTGGTATATCAGAAAATGTGTATACGGAATTTTCATCCAAACACAGGACTGGAATTATTTCAATACTGCTCACATTGTAACAAAAACATGAATTGAAGTATTGATGACCTGGGAGAAAAAAGAATGAAACAAATTTCAAAAAATTAGTCGTAAGAAGTTCAAATTAAATGGTTTCGTAGAGAAAAAAATGTATTACGGTAGATTATATAAAAAACGAAATCAAATTTTCAAAATAACACTTATTTTGGAATATCTGAAAACGTTCAGTAAAGCCCTCGTATATTATAACATCTTTTGAATGTATTTGGAGATATCCACTTCAAAATTAGCTGCGAGTTTAGTATTCTCTTTTGTTTTGAATGTTCCTCATCGTTTCCGCGTATGGAAAAAAATTTATTCAAGGTCAAAAGTCAAAAAAATTATTTTGTTTATCAGCAAAACAATGAGTGTTATCATTAAAATACTTCAGACTAAAATTGTAGATCATAAAATTATCTACAAAAAACGTATTAATACTTTTTGTCCTACCGTTTCTGAGATATAACGATTCAAAAAGTTGTAAAGTTATATTATAATGTTTCAGATTTACTGTCGTATTTGATGGCTATAATGATTGCACGAGAAATACAAAAGCTACAGAGCAACAACATCGTCGAGCTTTAGCAACATCTTTGTCAATTGATAATTCATTTGATGAACTTTTGAAATTTGATAATTTCTTACAAATACTCACAACAAGTCTCGGTTCATTCCAATGTTGTAAAAAAAGTTTACTGCTGAAAATGGTGAAACCATTAAATACGATAACTTTTTGAATCATTATATCTCAGAAACAGTGGCTTGTAGGAAAATAATTATTAAGACGTTTTTTGTAGATAATTTTATAATCTATAATTTTTGTCTGAGGTACTTGTATGATAAAACTCACCGTTTTACTGATAATCGCGACAAACTCATTTTTTTTATCTTTGACCTTGAATAAAATTTTTTCCATACACGGAAATGATGGGGAACATTCAAATTCTATGTTCAATTATATTTTAAACAATTTTACTGATTTGATGGGAATTTATGTAACTTCGAAAGTCGAAATTGACCGAATTAAGATATGATTTCCTAAAAAAAATCTGTAATAAATAATATGAATTAGTGGTTAAATCTAATGAAATTATTATATAATCTATATTCGTAAATTTGCGTATGTCACTGATTGGCTAAATGGATTTTCTTGGTTTTCCACATTCTATAGTCTATTTTTATGGATCGAAGAGTAATAAAATGATGAAGCATTCGTAATCCATAGACCTATCACTTCTTTTAGTAGACAGCTAAATATCATTTCAAGTTATACCTCGATTATTTTCCTTATGAAATATTATTTGTATAACTTATATTTGCATCTAGCAACTCGCTTCTAGCTTCCAAACAGCAGATGATTAATGTAAATAAAGAATTACCCCAAACGGGAATATAGAGTGCAAAATGAACGTCATCTACTTCTAGGTCACCTGATTTATAATTACACACTAAATAACAATATGCGGTTAAGTTCAATACGTATAAACATATCAAACATGATTATAAATTATATAAATTACTGTCGTATATGACATAACTATTTACATATATTTTCTTTCATGGCGTCTATTTTTGGTTACCTAAGGCGAGTAATAACCAACTCACGCTTTTTTTAATTATACAAATTGTTTGTTTACATGAATCCCTTAACTGACTTTCAAATGTTTCAAATATTATAAACGAAATTTTTAATTTCTATGAATATTGTCCTGGCGTCGGTTCAACTTAATTCATATTAGCTTTTTATGGCCCTCGGGATTAACATACACCCCATCATCCATTGATCCATGTTTCTTCTGAATGAAATATACTACTTTTTTCTTTCTCATTTCTTTTGCTTTTTTCTATTAGAATACACTTTCTGGAATGTTTTTCCCAGCGAGAAACCAATTTCCTTCTAATAGTTTCTATCATCTCGAACCGTGACTAAAATTTTGTCTACTATAGGAAATTCTTTTCTGAAGAAGAATGCATTTCCTTCGAAATCTTCATTTTAAATGATTCTCTATTTGAAATTTTGGTTTTCCTGAAGTTTTAGTAACGTTTGAAGCTCGCCACATTTCTCTTCTTTCCAACACCGAGCGTATAACTAATTCCACTCGGTCATCAAAACTTTTACATAAATGTTTTCTGTAAATAATTTAAAACAATAAAATTGCAATACAAGTCACAATAGATTTCACATTGCACCTTGCAAGCTGCAACTAAACTATTAAGAATAAGTAATTTGGACCTCCTCAATACAGGGTGTTTTTATAATCGACCGAAAACGCTGTACCACAGAGAGATCTAAATAACCAATTCATTTTGATATAAGATTACAAATTCTTACCGGGATTCAAGTTAGGTGATCTTGGAGGCCAACAATTGGGTCCACCTTGACCAATCCATTTTTCTCTAAAACATCTGCTTAAGTAATTTCTTGCCGCTGCAACAAAATGAACAGATGCCCCATCTGGTTGAAGAGGAAATATTTTTGAAAGGCCATCTTTAAGTAGTCGAACTGTTGGTCGCGCTTTAAGTGTGGACCATTCTACTGTATGGGAAGTTTTAAAAGAACAACTGTTACGTCCATATAAATTGGTCAGTGTTCAAGCATTACAACCTAGAGGTTTTCAGGTGCGTATGGAATTTTCAAATTAGTATTTACAAAAGTGTCGTTAAAATCGAAATTTTCCAAAATACGTGTTGTTTACCGACGAGGCTAGATTTACTAGGAAAGGAATTTTCAAATATAGAAATATGTGTGTGGGTATGGTTGGAGATTGCTTAATCGGGCCTTACATTTTACCAAATAAATTAAATGGAGCTATTTATACGCGCTTTCTGGGAGAAACGTTGGAGAATGTACCGTTAAATATTAGACAACACAATTGGTTTGCTACAGCGGCAAGAAACTACTTAAACAAGCGATTTAGAGAAAAATGGATTGGTGGGGGTGGACCCAATTGTTGGCCTCTAAGATCACCCGACTTAAATCCTATAGATTTTTTTATATGGGGCTATATGTTTAAACAATTTTTTGACTATGAATAATTTTTATTTGTTTTAAACTACTTACGCTTAATAATTATTCGAAATTGGATGAATAATTAATTAATTTGTAAATTACTTGCGTGCTTGCAGACTTTTGCTTAGAGGCAAATTTCTACAACACCGTTCATTTTAGATCCACAAAAGGTTAGTAATTTTTTAGCTACAAATAATCAGGCAATATAAAACAAAATTAAAAAAAGAATTTGCTCCAGTGGCGTAAAAACGAATCCTGATAGCGCGCCACTGGTTGAATTTTTCCAAAGTTTGTTTAAATGAAAATATTATTTTATTGAGTAGCATATTGGTTACCAAATTTGAAAAAAAAAATTCAAAAGCGTTCTTGATTTATGGCAACTAGGCCCAGTGAGGGTTCGTATTCTTATATCAAAATTAAACATTCATAAGATCTCTCTGTAGAGGAGCGTTGTCGGTCGAATATAGAAACACCCTGTATATGGAAAAACCTAAAATCATATTTTAGGTGAATATATTTTTGGAATGAAAATAAAACAAAATTTTTGACAAATTTTATTGACCAATAGGTACTAGATATTATGATACGACTGTATAATCTTCAATATACTAGGTTTTTGGCCAGTCCAAACTTTTTTCTATTGTTCTGTACAGCATCTGGTTATAATAGACCAATAAAATCCGAAAAGCTTGTTTTAGCTCTGTTGCATTTATGAAAATTTTAGAAATAATTCAGAGTATTCGTAGTAATATTTAGAATGAACTTGATAAGTTTTGGATTAGTGAATAAGCTTGTTACCCTCTCGTACAATAAATGGACTATAACTTGAAACAGACTATAAATATAATCTAAAAACGTTCTATTGTGTAGAAATGAAATATGTATACCGCGAAATTGAGGCAGATCAAGATTGTACTTTTCTACTATTTATTTATAAACTTACATTACTAATTTTCCGCTAAATTACTGGGGTTCACGCTCCTAGCAGCTGTTCGCCGCCTTCTCAAACTTGCAGACGCTTTAGGAGTAAACAGATCAAAGTCCATTCTATTATCGCGTTTGAATATCTCTTTTTATTACACATATTGTCGTATACATAGTTAGACTTTGTGGCTTGCCCCGCTCAAGCACATGAATTATACTTAACAAAAAAATTGTTAATCCCAAGAAAATTGTTAATAATTTGATAATAATGAATTTTTTTATATTGTCTGTTATAAAACATGGACGCAAAGTAAGTAATGACACGCTTGTACTTTTTTTACTTCGTTTAACAAACTATTTACTGTCAGTTCATATATAGGGTGGTCCGTGTTAAGCTAAATTTATATGAAGAATTGTATACAGTATGTTTTAAAAACTTTCTTTATATAAATTATTATGTTTTGATTATTTCGAAGGGTCCCGTCTCGTTTCCATCAGATAATTTGTAAAATTTCGTAGGTAATATTTACAAATAGATTAATGTACACAGTTGTCGGTTTATGGATATTTATATACTGATAAAAATATGATAATATTGATAACATTTTAAAAAAGATATTGTAGATAATATTTTCAAAATATACACAAATAGATAGTCGATAATGAGACGAGTGTCTACTTATATTAGACTATTTATAAAACTAATTAATCACGAATACAATAACAACTTCGTTCCCCGGAAAAATGCTTACAAAAATCTAATCATTATTTAGTTCAAAACATTCTATAAATAGTATATACCCAGTGATATATAAAAAAATTGTTAAAGAAAAGGTTGTTTTTTAATGGATATCATTTTTTTAAATATCTGTTTTGCTTACAGGGTTCATATTTCGAAAGTGACTGAAAAAAATGCTAGAATTCATCATATTTATGTTAAGACTTGCCGAAATATGACAACCTAGACAGAAAGAATAGAAAAAAGAAAAGAAAGTACAGGTGGCACAATAGAACATGCATTTATTTAGTATATGCTAGAAAAATAAATACATAAGGTATTGTTGAAATAAAAGATATGATTAAATGAAGTAATTCTTTAAAAATGACGGCGAAGTCAAATTTGTGAAAACTTGTCAATTAACCTGGGGTGATTGCTGCCATTTCCTGGCGGATATTTTCCTTTAGCTGACTGATGTCCCTCGGATTGATAATGTAGACTTTATGTTTGAGGTGTCTTCATAAAAAATCAAGAGTCGTTACGTCAGGGTTACGTGGGGGCCAAGGGATATCACCTCTTTTGGAAATTAGTCCTGCAGGAAGTTCTCGTATTCGCTATTCTTGATTTTACAAGTTCTAGAGTCAAATATCCTTCTAACATCGCAACATAACGGTCGGTGTTAACGGTGATGTTTCGTCCTCGTGAATCTTCAAAGAAGAAAGGGCCAATAATTCTTTAGCTTGAGATTGCTGCCCATACCGTTACTTTCGGACTGTGCAGTGTTTTTTGATGTTTTATTTTTGGATTTTTTTCGGTCTAATAACGACGATTTGGTCGATTTACGAACCTATTTAAAGGAAATTCAGCCTCATCTAAAAAAAGGATGTCAAAAGTGGAAAATTGACTAAGCATTCCTAGAGCAAATGACAACCTTGATCCAAAGTCGGTATCTTTTAATTCCTGTGTTAACTGGAGCTTATGCTATAGGATGCAGTTTAAGATCCTATTTCAAAATTCGGTGTAAACATCGTCGCGACAAGTTTAAAGTCGCCGATCGCTTCCGAGTAAACACATGCAGGTTTTTATGGTACTGACTCCTTCGCCCTACCAATATTGTCTGTGGTCCTAGGCGCTCTTGGAAGACTTTTTGCTGGTAGTTTAAACGTAAAACCGGTCTCTTTAAAACGCTTAACCTGAATGTTAATTAAATTTGCACTCGGAGCTCCATTAATGTGTCTTAATCCACACAAGAAACGCGACGCTTTCCGTCGAAGTGACTCATGGTTACTTAAACTCCACGTGTGTAGCTATCCAATCACCCAAGGCTCCCCCTGCTCACGCACCGTTTACCTCGAGCAAAAAGATGATGCAATATATGTATTTCTTACCATCGATAAATATTGACAAATATCTAAATTTATCGAAGAAAGTTTTCATTAAAAAGAAAACAAGAAAAATATCAATAATTTTATTTAATTAATAATTCGATTTCTATCTAATAATCATATTCAATAATTTTGTTTCACTTTCTTGACAATTCTCATAATAATTGGTATAAGAAATACAAAATGACATGAGTTGACGTCCATTGAAGACAATTGACGTCGATGTCAATTGATGTCGATGTCTATTGTCGTTAATTGATGTCGATTCGTGTCATTTGAGATCATTTTGTCAATAGGATCACATTTTGCTTAATTTAATTGAAATTTTCCCAATAAGGCCGAAAATTTTTTTCGTTTCGTCACATCTACGGCTATACAGAAATTTATTGCAAAAAAACTAAGCTCGCTACATACTTCCTGCGAAGAAATATCGCTGCTATAGACAGACGACATCTATGTCATATTTTTTGTGAATAAATGCGTTAAAAATTATTAATTATATCGAAAACAGCAACAAAAATTGTACTATTCTACATATAAAATCTTCTACAAATTTTCGTCGTCATTAAAACGCTGGTAGCTAGTTCATAATTCTTGAAAACATATGAAAATCACTATATATCAGTTCGGTATTATAGGATGGATGAGGAAATACATTCAGTGTTGATATAGAATATATTGTTTGGATTTTGCTGAGTCTTGTCAAGCAGGTTCTTATACAGATGTCGGCATGAGTCAGAAATTACAAAAGGGATTCGAAAAAGAGTTACTGTAAATGTTTAAATTGATGACCTTCTTAATCAATGCATTTACGACAACCGACAACGTTTTTAACGGAGAAGGCGAGTTCGGGAAAAGAAGCAAAATATTTTGCTGTTATTATTAGGTCGAACTAATTTTGTCAGTAGCACTTAAAGTTTATTGTATTCTAATAAATCATCTTTTGAGGGCACTGGCATGTCGTACTTTCTAGACTGTAATTTCGTCTCCTATTTCATCAACGTTTTGTCACCAGTTAAGATTTTATTAGGTTCAAATATGTTGAAGCTGTTTCCATTCGCTTTATGGTAGTCTGTAAAAAAATTGTGGTAAATAGAATCTGCGAAATTTGCTATAAACTATGGGAAAGCTCCGTTATTGAAAAAACTGCATTTTTCGGGAATCAATAATGTCAACGAAAAGTTCTTTGGTCAGAACTTATTATATTGTAATAATTGAAATTAAAATAACTTGTCAAATTCTTTAAACAACTTACTCTACAAAATTAACAAATATTAATCCGTTTAATGTAATTTCCTACTAATTTATTTTTTTTTATTATATTTGTTGCAGGCGCAGAAGACATACATCATGCAATCGAAAAAACCATTCGCCACTATCCTTTGCGTAAGCGGTAGCTGTTTCACATTCGTCATCGTCGGAATCCTTTTCATCACCCTCTCGTCCTACGTATATGAAGCCATCCTCAATGATCAATTGATCCTATCACCTGGTAGCAATGCTTTCAACTTATGGATAAAAAATCCGGTTCCACTGGCGCTGACATTGCATTTGTTCAATTGGACGAATCCCGAAGAAATTTATACCAAAGGCGTTAAACCTAGATTCGAAGTACTAGGACCTTATGTATATGATGAAACTAAAGAGAAAGTTGATATTGTTTGGAACGATAACGGTACCGTTACTTATAAAAATCTTAAAAAATGGTGGTTTAACCAAGATAAAAGTAAAGGTTCCAGTTATGACCCTTTTACCAGCATAAATCCAATTGCTTTGGTAAGATTGAAATATTTAACTACTATTTTTTCAAATTACACATGCACATTTATATAATACAGCTGTTTAAAAAGTTTTCCTCGATTAGTAGTGTTTCCTTTTGTTGTTTCTGTTGACCTCGATCTTCGCTATTAGGAGATATCAACTGAAAGATTTATTTTAACCATTCTTTTACATCTATGAGATTCTCGAATCGTTTTTCTTTCAATTTCATCTACTACGGTATCATTTGCTTCATTTTTCATTCATTCTTGATACCTAGACTTCACATCAGTTACATAATACTGATAAAATTAAAATCTTCTTCTTCTTTCTTTTCCATCATACGGAATTGAGATATTTCAATATCTTGAATCTGTAGCAGCTTAATTTTCAATTGAAGCTATTGAGGGTTTAAAGTTTTTCTTTTTTTTCCAGCTAAAATATGTTTCATATAACTTTGTCATATTAAATTTGTCCAAGTGCCCCTAGGACATTTATCTTGCTTAGTAAAAACTGTACATAAGCTCAACCTATCGAAATATCATTCTTATCATATTTGCTTGTAATTCTGGAAAGTTTTTTCAACTCAAAAAAAAAAACTACTTAATAAAAATGGTTCGCAAACAGATACAAGTTGTTCTTTAATGGCGTACATAACCGTTCGTTAGAGCGATTAATTCAAATTCACTCTCAGTAATAATGTGGATCCCATGAGATACCGAAAAACGCGAAAAAGCTGAAGCCGCTGTACACGAAGCTTGAATAAGATCGACCGTTCTCAATAACTGGAATCATGGAAACTTATCGAAAGGATCTAGGCTCAAATGCGTTCAAGATTCAACTTGAGCAGTATTGTCATTTTTGGAATGAACACTATTACCTTCATAGAATATACAGTTTGGTGAGTGTTGTGGGATTGCGGAAGCATTGGTCTTCGAAAGTGTTGATGGCCCAACAGGTCGGAGACATATACCACATAGCGCAAGCTATAGTTGATTTACTTTCAATAGAATGATAACTTGTGTGATGGTCTTATTAATTGACCGCTAACATCCTGTGATTTAACCCTATTGGAATGTTTTTTTTTGGGGTTATTGGTGAGAATTGGTGTTTCATGTTACTTCTTGTACTTTTTAAACATTACTGTCATAAAATACAGTCCATTTTATTGTTATTAAGAATATTGTTTTATTGTGAATCAAACTTGTGTAACTATAAAAGACACTCCTATGATTTCTTCCAGTCAGCAGCTTACAGTATTCGAAATTGGCACGTATTGTTGAAAAAACCTTTCGCTGCGTCGCTTAGAGCAATGACGTCAAATATTTGGACAACGCATTCGGTGCACGAGGTTCTTTTCGATGGATACGAAGATCCATTACTCACATTAGCAACAAAAATGTCGTTTTTCCCGAAAAGTCTCCACATGGATAAATTCGGTTGGTTTTACGGTGTAAGTATAATGTTTTATCTAGCCTCAAAGCAGAATTTTTTGCATTAAATAAAAAAACTATTTATAATATTCATTATTTTGTCAGTTAACCTCTTAAAATAGTTTTCGGAAAATTCACGGAATAAAAATTGGAATATTATATTTTAGAGAAACGATTCATCTGACTTTGAAGGCATCTTCAACGCGGATACTGGAGTGGAAGGTCAAATCGGAGAATTAAAATCATACAGGTACTCAACACACACCGGTTATTACCCTGACCATTGTGGAGCCTTCGAAGGCTCCTCAGCTGGAGATTTCTTCCCCAGACGTTTAACGAAACAATCAGTTATAAAATTATTCAACTCAGATCTCTGTAGATATATGGAATTGGAATTCGAGAAAGAAGTTCATGTACATGGAATAGTTGGATTCAAATATTCTGCTGGAGACAGATTTTTAGATAACGGTATGTTACCAAAATACTTCAATAAAGAAGTTTTTAATGTGAACTTAGGTATGATTGAATGTTCTAGTAACTCCTATATAGGATAATTTCTTCAGTAAAGTTTCTGTTTGGGTGATTTTTTGTCAAAACCAGTCAAAAGTTGTACCAAAGTGAATTGTATGAGTTGTGTAGTGAAACAGGTTGTGGAAGACGCAGGATATAGTCTGGTTGATAAAATAAATTGATAGTATAAACTATCTACTGTAGTACAAGGATAGTTCTAGAAGTACCTGGCCTGACCTAAAAATAATGGTAGTTTGTGTGACAGGCATCAATAGTGAACGTCATCGTTATGTGATGAACATTGCATATCAACTGAAAATTTGGACATGAGAAACAATCAAAACAATTGGCTAAAAATGGGAAACTGGCTCCAAAGAAGGCAAACGCCGTTCCATCTGCAGGCAAGGTCATGGCGTCGGTTTTTTGAGATGCGCGTGGGATAATTTTCAGTGAGAAAGAAAAAACTATCAACGGCGAGTATTATGCGAACTTATTACATGGTTTCAGTAGAAAAATCAAGCGAAAACTTCCGTATTTGGCTAAGAAGAAAGTGTTCTTTTATGAATACAATCCACCAGTTCACACATCCGTTATTTCAATGGCCAAAATTGATTAATTAAAGTTTGAATTGGTACCTCAAGCACCATATTCGCCAGATTTAGCTCTCTCGGATTATTTTCTCTTCCCATATTTTATAAAATGGCTCGGTGATCAAATTTTTTCCAACAATGAAGAGGTGGTGTCGACAGTTATTGAATATTTTGAGGAGCTTGACGATTCTTATTATAAAAAGGGTATTGAACTTATCGAACTTGGAGCTAAACAACGTTGGACCAGATACTTTTGGTACCATCCTCGTATTCTGATTATTCTAGTAACTTCAAAACTACAACAAACTGAAGAAGTTCAAATGATGTTAGCAAAGCAATTGATCAAGAACTTTTTTATGTGAATTAAGGTGTGCTTGAGAATATTATTGATAGTTTCTTTTGCAAAGTATGAATTGGTGTTTTTTTATCAAAACCAGTCAAAAGTTCCAGCTTTGTGGGTGATGTGGGGTTAGAAACAGGTCCGGTCATCAAATATTGTTGGATATAAACGGTTTTTTCTAGGTACCAAGATACCAGAAAACAAATGTTTTTGTGACGGAGACTGCATGCCATCTGGAGCATTGAATGTTTCGAATTGTAGACACGGATCTCCAGCATTCGTTTCACTACCACATTTCTACAAAGCCGATCCGTATTACATCAATTCCGTTGAGGGGCTAAATCCTAACGAGAACATTTCCGATTTTTTTATGATATTCGAACCAGTAAGTTCATTTTTTAATATATATTTAATACATATTGAGATAACTAAAACTATTGTGAAATAAACTAACTGTACGGGGTGGCTCAATGAAGAAAAAGAATATTTCAATCACTAAAGTCGCCTCACATAATGTCAAAATTGTGATTTCTAGAATCATTTAGGGCATATTCATCTTTATCGGGGGGAATATCTCGAGTAACTTCTAGTGACTTCTTGAAATTTCCGAAATTAGTTTGGAAGAATTGGAAAAATCTACTTTGAAATAAATATGAATATATTGTGATGCATCTTCAGATCCCCAACAGTTTTCAATCAAAAACGGTTGGGGATCAATTTATACACAAGTTGTATATCACTTGAGTAATTTATTTACACTAACCTTTAACTAAACTATTCATTAATATTGATGTACACACTTAACGTTTAATTTATTTAAAATCACTTTTTATCGACCTGTCACTGTTTCCGCTTTATATAATCAAATCACATTCGCGATCTTTCGATTACTTGATATCTCTAGAATGCCGTAAACAAACAAAATGCTTTTCTTAGGAATTGTTTCTATAAAAAATAGTTACAATCAGACATTCCAAGAAATATCGAACTAGCCCACAACAGATAACATTTTAGAACAGGACCGGTTTCACGGTCTATATTAGTAGGCGAGATTGTAACAGTATTATATCAAATAATCTTTTTTTTCAGAATATTGGTATTCCTCTACATGTATCAGCAAGGTTACAATTAAATTTACGACTCCAGGAAATATCGGGTATTGGGTGAGTTCAGTACTAAATATTTATTAATACCATTTGAAATAGCTCTATTCTCTATATTTCACATAAATACGTGTCTATACAGAATGAGATTTTTGGCCTGTCTTAGCTTTGGACTGATTTTCCAATTTATAATGTTTCATTAAATCGTTTTAAGTCAATTCAAAGGTCTTTATGTGTTTTTTAAAAACACCAACTTCCTTCTCAGCTTTAAAAGTACATTTTGAGTGAGTCCAAGTTTGCTTAATTCCAAATTTTTGCTTTTTGGAATCGTTAACTTAAATGGAACAATGATCGAGTGCTTAAAGCACATTTTTTGTTATACTACTTCCCTCTTTTTCGTTTTTTTTCTGTCGTTTTCACAACTAACTCAATATTATTCAGTTTAAGTTCATTAAAAGATATTAAGATTCTTCTAAAATCAACAACTTTAGTAATATTAAGTTTCTTCTGAAGCAAACATCTTCGGTATGATCAAGTTTTAACCAGTGTTATTGGTCTGTTATATTCTAAATTCTCTTCCACTATATCACACATTTATTCAATCCTAATTTTTTATCTACAATAATGATTGACGACTCAAAGTACCATTTTGGTTAGTAGTATTCGCTTCCCTCCATTCAAATTCTTTAGGTTCCTTTTGAAGCAAACAATGAGAGCAAGATCTAACCAGTCGCATCTAACCATCTAACTACAATATTTCTCGAGGACTCAAAGCACCATTATGGTTTGCGTAGTCGCTTCTGTCATCTGCTCAAGTGCGTTTGTGTGTTTTATTAGCAATTTTAAACCAGTTTTTACAACTACTTTAGAGATTTTTCAAAGTTTGACTCCATCAAAACTCCTTGGTTTCCTTTTGAAGCAAACACCTAGTAAAATCAAGTTGTAGACAGTCTTATGGCTTCCTCACCTTTTAATGCTCTTCCAGTATCTCCTCTTATTTGTTTCAATTCCAATTATTGCTTCGTGGGATCATTCCGTTAACTACAATATTTCTCGAGGACTCAAAGCACCATTATGGTTTGAGTAGTCGCTTCTGTCATCTGCTCAAGTGCGTTTGTGTGTTGTATTAGCAAATTTAAACCAGTTTTTACAACTACTTTAGAGATTTTTCAAAGTTTCACTCCATCAAAACTCCTTGGTTTCCTTTTGAAGCAAACAACTAGTAAAATCAAGTTGTAGACAGTCTTATGGCTTCCTCACCTTTTAATGCTCTTCCAGTATCTCCTCTTATTTGTTTCAATTCCAATTATTGCTTCGTGGGATCATTCCGTTAACTACAATATTTCTCGAGGACTCAAAGCACCATTATGGTTTGAGTAGTCGCTTCTGTCATCTGCTCAAGTGCGTTTGTGTGTTGTATTAGCAAATTTAAACCAGTTTTTACAACTACTTTAGAGATTTTTCAAAGTTTCACTCCATCAAAACTCCTTGGTTTCCTTTTGAAGCAAACAACTAGTAAAATCAAGTTGTAGACAGTCTTATGGCTTCCTCGCCTTTTAATGCTCTTCCAGTATCTCCTCTTATTTGTTTCAATTCCAATTATTGCTTCGTGGGATCATTCCGTTAACTACAATATTTCTCGAGGACTCAAAGCACCATTATGGTTTGCGTAGTCGCTTCTGTCATCTGCTCAAGTGCGTTTGTGTGTTTTATTAGCAATTTTAAACCAGTTTTTACAACTACTTTAGAGATTTTTCAAAGTTTGACTCCATCAAAACTCCTTGGTTTCCTTTTGAAGCAAACATCCAGTAAAATCAAGTTGTAACTAGTCTTATGGCTTCCTCGCCTTTTAATGCTCTTCCAATATCTTCTCTTATTTGTTTCAATTCCAATTATTGCTTCGTGGGATCATTCCGTTAACTACAATATTTCTCGAGGACTCAAAGCACCATTATGGTTTGAGTAGTCGCTTCTGTCATCTACTCAAGTGCGTTTGTGTGTTGTATTAGCAAATTTAAACCAGTTTTTACAACTACTTTTGAGATTTTTCAAAGTTTCACTCCATCAAAACTCCTTGGTTTCCTTTTGAAGCAAACACCTAGTAAAATCAAGTTGTAACCAGTCTTATGGCTTCCTCGCCTTTTAATGCTCTTCCAGTATCTCCTCTTATTTGTTTCAATTCCAATTATTGCTTCGTGGGATCATTCCGTTAACTACAATATTTCTCGAGGACTCAAAGCACCATTATGGTTTGAGTAGTCGCTTCTGTCATCTACTCAAGTGCGTTTGTGTGTTGTATTAGCAAATTTAAACCAGTTTTTACAACTACTTTTGAGATTTTTCAAAGTTTGACTCCATCAAAACTCCTTGGTTTCCTTTTGAAGCAAACATCCAGTAAAATCAAGTTGTAACCAGTCTTATGGCTTCCTCGCCTTTTAATGCTCTTCCAATATCTTCTCTTATTTGTTTCAATTCCAATTATTGCTTCGTGGGATCATTCCGTTAACTACAATATTTCTCGAGGACTCAAAGCACCATTATGGTTTGAGTAGTCGCTTCTGTCATCTACTCAAGTGCGTTTGTGTGTTGTATTAGCAAATTTAAACCAGTTTTTACAACTACTTTTGAGATTTTTCAAAGTTTGACTCCATCAAAACTCCTTGGTTTCCTTTTGAAGCAAACACCTAGTAAAATCAAGTTGTAACCAGTCTTATGGCTTCCTCGCCTTTTAATGCTCTTCCAGTATCTCCTCTTATTTGTTTCAATTCCAATTATTGCTTCGTGGGATCATTCCGTTAACTACAATATTTCTCGAGGACTCAAAGCACCATTATGGTTTGAGTAGTCGCTTCTGTCATCTACTCAAGTGCGTTTGTGTGTTGTATTAGCAAATTTAAACCAGTTTTTACAACTACTTTTGAGATTTTTCAAAGTTTGACTCCATCAAAACTCCTTGGTTTCCTTTTGAAGCAAACACCTAGTAAAATCAAGTTGTAACCAGTCTTATGGCTTCCTCGCCTTTTAATGCTCTTCCAGTATCTCCTCTTATTTGTTTCAATTCCAATTATTGCTTCGTGGGATCATTCCGTTAACTACAATATTTCTCGAGGACTCAAAGCACCATTATGGTTTGAGTAGTCGCTTCTGTCATCTGCTCAAGTGCGTTTGTGTGTTGTATTAGCAAATTTAAACCAGTTTTTACAACTACTTTTGAGATTTTTCAAAGTTTCACTCCATCAAAACTCCTTGGTTTCCTTTTGAAGCAAACATCTAGTAAAATCAAGTTGTAAACAGTCTTATGGCTTCCTCACCTTTGTATGCTCTTACATTTGTTTCAATTCTAATTATTGCTTCGTGGGATCTTTTAGTGTTCAATAAAAATGTTTGTTAGCTCGAAATACCATTTTGGTTAGTCCATTAAATATGTTTAGTTAAGTCTACTCAAAGATTTCAACCAAATTAACTGTATCCTCAGCTTTGACGTTCTCTTCTTGTGTATCTCGTAAACTAATTTTCCAATTTTTGTGGTCCCAATTGTTTGAAATCGTTTAAAGACATAAATACTAGCATAATCTACTCACTGCATCTTCTATTTAAAGTTTGTTGTTGTTATAGAATTATTTTTTAGTTTTGACAGCAATATCTATATTGAGTTCGAGGTCGTTTGAATAATTAATATAAACAATAATCAGGTAGACTTACATCTTTTATTCTTTTCAGATTATTCGAAGATGTACCGACAGTATTTTTTCCAGTGTTATATTTCGAACAACAGGTTGTTATACCAGAAAATATGGCGTTTTTGATTAAACTGCTGATCAACTTCCAAACTATTTGTATTTCAATTGGTATCGTATGCATAATATCAGCGGTGATTATTTTTACTTGCGGTTTTTGTCATATACGAAATGGGCATGTATTTCGTAGAGATAAGAAGATGAAATATATACCAAAAGAAGAAATACCTCTTAATCGACAAAGATGAGAAAAAAAAATAGTTCAATTATTTATTGTGATTGTGGAAATTTGAGATTTTTAAAATTATTGGTGTTTAGCATAAAAAGAATTGATTGTTGCTAAATTGAAATATCGTAGACGTGAAAATATTTAGAATATGAAGAAAAAATTATTCATTAATATACCGTACACTCCGATAATAATTCAATATACATAAAGGGAAGAAATATTGACAGTCCGCTGTAACATAACAATATAAACAAAAACTTTCTACACAAAATCATCGAGAATTGTTAGAAATATTCGCACCACAGAATTCAATAGTGTACTCATGAAGATTATCGATTGTATGCAAATTCCGTGGAACATTCCTACAAACGAATGAACAAACAGTACAATTGAATAGATTTGCGTCGATTAGAAGTTTAATGTATATGAAAATGAGGAATATTCACTAATTTAATTAACCTAAATTGAAACTGTATGCATACATAAGTAAACCATTTTAAATTCGTTCATACGAGGGGTGTCTAAGATGTTTCTTTTCTAAAAATCATTTATTTTAATCCTAAATCATATTTGCATCCCTTCTCTTGAAAACAGGCGCTTACTTATGCGATAAAGACCTCGTTTGATAGAAATATCTTTTATATAATGGAAGTTTTGAAGCTGGGAAATATGAAAAAGTCGCTGGATGCTGGAAAAAACGATCGACGTCACTTTTCCGGACTCTCGTGATAGTTTTTCCGTTTCAGAAGTATAATGGTGGGTCCAGGTTTTATCTACAGTTTCAATCGAAGGAAAAAGTTTGCTCGTTTAGGTCAAACCGCGTCTATAAAGCCTCTAACCTCAATCTAACAATCGTCCAATACCATTTGGTGAAATTTCTCGATAATATAACTGGTTTGAATTCAGCTGTCAAAAATGTTATAATCATTTAACGAAGAAGAACAATTCTACTTGATTGTCGATGAAACAAAAGGCATTTTAAGACTTTCAGTAGCGATTATTTCCTCCATTCGCCAGTTTGCAAACGACGAGGCATACTTTGGATCATATTCCGTGGAAGACTGTCTCTTTCCCGTACTAACTTTTCATTTATTCGTGAAATTAGCTAGGAAATTATGATAAAAGCGAAAAAAGATCCAAAAAAATTAGAAATTCTGAAATAACTACAAATTACGTGACCTAACCAAAAGTTTTCAGATAACTCTCGTATAAAACAAATCTATTTCTATTGATGTAATAACGTTCGTATGTATAGAAACAAGACGTTTGAACGAAATCTTAAAAAATGTCATCAATTTGAGTTGTTTATCAGTAGAGAGCGCTTAATTTCTAGTAGTAATCGTTTATATAATTGCGCGCGAACTAGTTGTGTTCTCAAGAACTTTTTTCTAACGGTTAAAACTAAAAACAGAACATAGAAAATATAGAGATTGAGAAAAATGTCTAGCAAACAATGACAACAGTACATGCTGAGCAATTGCCAGAAAATGAACTAAAAACTTAGTTTACATTATTATATTATATTATTTTACAAGAAATATGAAAGAAAGATATGCAAACTTCTTGGAGAAGTATATGTAATTATGTAGAAGATAATCTTGGACACGAATCCATTGTAATTAATGAGGTATTGCATAATAGGTGTACCTCCTCTTTCTACTTCAATATCTAACCACATCCCGGCTCTTTTGTGGTCTCACTCCGTTCCATTTTCCAATTGGAGTTTTACCTTTTACTCGTTTTACTAATATATTTATTAATTTTATCTACATCTCATGATCGCCGTTATCGGTCTCTTCTTGCATAAACTATCATTCCCTACTCGTATTATTGACGTGAAACGCCATAGCAAAAACGATCTTCGACCGCACCAGTTCGACGGACCAATTTGTAGTAGCTTAGAAAGTACATATATTCTCATTACGGCACTGTTTTTTCTACATTTCGTTGAGTAAAAAAATAAAATAACTATAGCACAATCAATTACATTGAAAATTCAATTCCTGATTCCACTAGATCTTAAAATTATTTTAATATTAAGAAAAGTTATTTTGTCGTATTATTATGGGAACAGCTTATATAACGAACTGTGATATTTGAATTGTTAATATTTTTAATCTAATTTTCATCCTCTACATCCAGATTGTACTGAAATTAGTTTAAATTAATTCAACGTGGGTAGAAGAGATAAAAATAATATTCAAAAAATCTGGTGTACATTTTCGTACGAGTTTTTTTACGGTGAACCATTCCGCTTTCAGTTTTCTTTGTTCACTCTCCAATATGTCCCTTCCCTCACTATCCTTTTCCACTCCTTATCATCCAGTACTTCACCACCACCGCTGCAATATCCTTCATTACTACATAGTTGTTTCCAGCGAGATTTGGGTCAACCTCTTGGCCGTCCTATTGCTAACTTTCACTCTGTTACCTTCCATATCAGGATTTTCGTATATGGCCAAATAATTCAACCATTGTCTTATCACCCCCTTACATCACGTTCTTGATCTTCCTTAAAATTTTTCTCTCCAATACCTATCGTCCTTCTGCAGTCGAAGCACATAGTTTCGGTTCCATATATGATCATTGGTATAATTCCTAATTACATACCTTCAGTACACTCTATTTTTAGCTCTGTTTCTCTCCCCAACTTTTATGCTTCTATCCTTCCAGAATGATCTTCCTCTTTCTATAGCGATGTTGAACAGAGTCGTTGAGAGAGCGCCTTACACCTCTTTCTATTAGAATTATCTTCGTTGGCCCGTCGTCTTCTAAAATTTTGGTCTTAGAGTTGTTCATCGTCATTTCTACTAATTTAATAAGCTTTGAGAAGATCCCATACTCTATGCGTTTCCTGTTAACGCTACCGAAACTATACAAACATCACATGCAAGTCCAATCTGTGTTCGAGTTTGAGGTCTACCTTTATTAGAATTACAATGATCAGTTCCACATTCCATTCATCATATTTCCATGACATAATTTATCTTTATTAAATTATATGTAATGTCAACTAGTCCAGGTGCTTTCCTTTATTTTAACTGCTCAATTACTTTTTACATGATGGCACATCTTCATCGTTTCCCTCTTGGTTATTTTCGTTTTGTCATACGTTTCTCTGAAAACGGCCTCAAAGTATGTTTTCCTTTCTATTCTCGATAATTTTGAGCTCCTATGTATTCTTCTCGATACGATGTATTTTTATAGACTTGCAAGGACATAAATTATATAAAATGAATATTGCACGTTCCTCGACATTATACTAGTTTCAATTAACCATAACCAAAGTTTCCCATTTTGCAAAACCTCCAAAATTGAATTGTCTTCCATATTCAGAATATGTTGCTGTATAAACATGGAAGTTAGTTCATCGGAACGTAATATGCATTTTTGAAGTACACACAAACGAGTAACGAAAATATTGATTTTCATCTCTTCTACGCCGTTTCCAATAATATTTAAATATGACATAATGTAGTGAATTCATAATATATATGAATCAATATTTGTTTATAAGTTTAATTTGTTTGTTTTTATGTTTAATTCGTCGTTATTTCGTTGTATATTTTTTAAATTGAGTTGAAATTAATATCATTTGTTAGAATGATGATCATATTTTTCCTTATTTCCAATTATGTTAGTTTTAATTCAGAAGTTTACAAAGACGAAATAAAAATTTAGTACTTGTTCATTTGCAACTATTATATATTATACATATGATTTTTATTTGTAGAATAAATTTTCTAAAATATTAGCAATAACTTGTAGATATTATTTAAAATGTAATTGTAATAAATTTTATTATAAAAATCGTGAAGAAAATGTTTTTTTCCACACCTTCGAATAACGTCGATCGTTGAACCTCATCAGGACACTCCAATACCTTATTAGTACAAACAGCAATCAACGTTTATTCAGTTTATTCACTTGCTCTCTGGCATAATCTTCAATTCCAGTTACGACTTACAACCCACCACTCAGCTATATTCAGAAAATAGAAACACGAAAAAATATATTAAAAGTGCCTCGTATTTCATTACATTTCATTAATTTTCCATTTTCAGCTAAGATAGTACTGCAAACATTTTGGTTTTAGAAATAATATAAATATATTTTGATCTTGTGAATCAGCTAAGCCGGTTCTGTGACGGAAGTGACTTATCCATCATGTCCGACATTTTAGATGCCATATGTCAACTGCAGTGTATCCTGTGTCATCTGTCGTTTTCGCAATATGTCAATTGTTCTGTGATATCTATGATCATGTCTTTTGGATAGTATGTGATCGTATAAGGTTAGAATTAATAAAACAATTTGAGAACCTTTGTATACCACATATATTCTAATAATAATCAATTTTTTTCCCACCGTCCTACAATACTCAGATATTACTTCCGGGAAAAATGCTTACATTTATAAAATAAATTAATCAACGTATGAATTAACTGAATCATCGTCTTCAAATCTTAATGGAACAGTGTTAACATACATGTTGTATCTGTTTTCTGTTACATTTAATTATCGTGTTGTTTATGATCCAGCCATGTGCTCTGATGTTCCATTTATCATCTGCCGTGTATGCTGTGTTGTCTATGATTATGTCTGCCATCTGTCGTGTGAGCTGTATCACATAGTTTAACGGTGTCATTACAACGACAGATAGACAACACAACATACACTACAGATGTTGGTTCAACATCGAAGCATAAGAAAGATGGCAGTAATGATCGTAGACATTACAGAAGAGTTGACAGATGGTGAATATAACAGAAGACAAAGAAAACGCGACTGTTGATGTCATTCTTCATTGCGGACACCTACCACTCCTTAATTGCGTTCCCAAAGTTCATTATATTTTGTACAAAACCGTTACAAATCAAAATTTATGAAAATTGTGTGAACCGTTTTTTGAAATATTAGTGAAAAGCCGTTTTATATGAGAGATATTTTTGATGAATATGTTCCAAAAACCGTTAATCGTTACTGTAAACGAATGTGGTACCTTACTGTAAGCAAATCAGTATAGCAGTAGCATTTTAATAGTTGTTTTTTGTTAATAATGCTGAATTTGACAATGGGCTAAAGAATTGTTGTGAAATTTCAAGTTATACTTCATTGCTTACACGTTTTTTCGTGTTATTTGAGCGACGAGAAGAAGTTCTAGATGATTCCAGTTCGATTGGCCCTTGTTTGTGATTTTTAATTTGATGAGGAATCCGTATGAAAAAATTTACATGACAATTTGAATATGCGAAAAGTACGTGCCAAAATGGTGGCAAGTGCCCAAACAGAATTGTACTTTAAGTTGAGATATTCAAAATAAGACATTTTTCTTACACTCAGAGTTTTAAACGTTGTGAATATCGTGTTTTTTTTTATATGGAATATTTTATATGGTTTCATCAAATGGCAATCACATTTTATTTGCTCTGTCCACACACATTTAGTCATTTGAGAAAAAATAAAACTTCAGCATTAGCGAGTTAGGTTTTGAATTAAAATAGTGATGCCCCTAATTTAGGGCAACACATTATACATAAGTTGCATAGCTCTTAGCATTTTGTGTTTCAACATTTACGTCACCTATATATCAGAATTTACATTCAGCGGAAGATTTAAGAGAAAGCTTGAGCCCCTACCTATAATTTCGTCTAAAAGCCAAAGAAAAGTATGAAATCACCTGTCAAAAATTTGTGTATTGCCAACACAAACAAAAACGTTGAACATTCAACTTATGCATTATTAAATATCAAGAACTATGTCGATGTATTCGATGTATTGACTCTTGACTGATAATAATAACTGTCACAATCATTTTATCTGTCAAATCTAACCTTTGAATACCTTAAACTGGCGGCAACTTCATACTTAATACATCACATAACTATTACAAATATTCTAAGTTAATTGAGTATTTTAATTATAATAATAATATGATTTTATTTTCATAAAACATAACTTAATGCATCTTTAACATAACCTCATAATCCAATGAAGATGCAGCTGAAAATCCATCGTTTGCGCTGCCACTAATCGCAATTGCAGATATTTTTTTTTGGATATAATTATGGGTACATTAGTTCCGCTGAACGTTGTTACTGGTTATGTCTCATAAAGTTCGTTCGTCACCGATAAAGAGTGATAACATTTCACATACGCCAAGAATCTTCTTTTCCAATTTAAATGACGATGGTACTTTTCATTCAAAGTTTATCACTTGTCGTGTATAATTTAACTAGTGCAATGAATTGAAGGTTCTTATTCCGATTCAAGATATTGTGAGCGATGACCTTCTTCTTTAAAACTGATGATGTCTATTCAGACCGGTAAGTTGACAGAATCCCTCTTTTCGACGTTTCAAAACATCTCAAAAAATTTATTGATGAGGAAATTTATTTTTGTCTTCGTCTTTTATTATAATACATTTAGCTTTCTCAAAAATTTAATTTTTGTTGTTTTTAACAGAATAGAATGGAATGGAAATTAATTATGCTAGATTTTTAAAGACATTTCTTCGTATCTGTCACGAATATGTTTATTTTCGTATTTTCTATTATTGACATCATTACTAATAATAACTTTTATCAATAAACCGGTCTATTCAAAATATTAAAGACTTAAATGAATATTTCCTGTATCAGATACACATGTTTCAAAGTGCTATGTTTTTTTCATCTAATTTATTTACGTTTTAGTTAGTATCATAATTTTTATAAGTAGAAATACAAAAATTATCATTCCGAATGTTGTAACTTCTCATTGAATTGAATGACTTTAATTTGAAATTCCAGAGATCAAGTGGGGTCATCTGTTTAACAATTTTATTTCCTGAAAACAAAAACAAAAATGACGCGCGAAATATTTTTATCGGCATTGAATAATAAATGTTTAGAAAGCTTAAATCTCCCTCTATTTTTCGATACAATCGCCAATTCCCAGTATTTTTTAAATTCATGGAAGAGATAGGAATCACTGGAAACAGCTTCCAGAATTTTCGAGACCCACGTTGCACAAACCTATGCATATCTTAAGAGATCTATCAAAATGTTGTGAATGTAGGTTTTGTTGACATCAGGGATCATCTAACTGAGGTCCTGAACGATGGTCGGTCAGTGCTTTGTTCGTCATTTACATCTGCACGTTCATTTTCAAATTCTCTGTACCATTTGCACACAGTGGAGGATGAATGTTCACCGGAGCAACAAAACCGTAGTATTAGAATCAAATGTAAGCTCTTTCTACCAAGACAAAAAAGAAAATTGTAGACAGCTCGGCGGGCGTGAAGTGGGAGATAGAGAGTCAAGTTATGTGCCAGTTGCGCCAAATCCCACATAACAGCGTTCCTAGCATCCTCATCTCTTTGGGAATCTTATTTTATTGACAACCTTCGTGTAATTCCGCTTAAAAGAATTTGATAGATTGGTAGTCAACGCAAAAAATCACTTTGTGATAGTTTTCGTTGTTATACGTCCTCACTATGGATTTTCTACTGAATTATCCTGAATATTCATCATATTATCAGTTTGGAAAATTATATGAAGTTAGGTAACCTATAGCAAAATCATAGAATTGAAGATATAGGAGATTATAACGAAGTCCTGTTAAGCTGTGTCCACACTGTTTCAAACTATGACATGTCGAGCCGAACCCGAATCAAATTGGTTCGGATCAAAGACAGTCGAATCGAAATCAGCAGTGACGCGTCGCTTCGACTTCAGTTCGACACTAATTCTAGTGACGAAATTATTTATTAATTTGCATCGCGATTAAACTTTTCTAGGTACTATAAAAAAAGGGTATGAGGGATTTACGAAAATAGCAAAATCCTTCAGCATTGAAAAAAAAAGTGGAAAAGTAGATTGAACATTTACACAGCCATCTGCAAAGAAAAAGAAGATCGATTCGGGTGATCAAAAAACAGAAAAAAAGCAAATGGTTTTTTTTATAAAACCCTAATGTTTTTATTTGATAAAAACTAGATAGTCACACAGGATACAGAGTTAATTTTAAATATAATTATCACAATACTCAATTTATAATAAGTTAAAATAATTTCTAATGAATTTCTCAGTGCTGTATTTTCTTTTTCTTCGAAGAATGCTAGGTCATACTCAAAACGTCCTTGGGCGGCGACGGTGGTCTGGCTGAATACCAACTGTAGCAATGATAATTGCAGTAGCAGCCGCCACAGTATCTTCATCACTCATTTGTTTAATAATAAGTAAATTAAAAGCACTTCACTAAATTATAAGATGAACGTCGATCAATATAGTGTGGACAAAGCTTTAACTCAAGGAACCGGTCACCGTTTATTTCAAAGCTTCATATATAAATTGTTCCGTTAAATAACCTCGAATATACTGATAAAAAACATTTTTTCCATTTGGCGAGGAAGTAACTGATATTTTTTTACATAAAGGTTAAATTACGACTTCTAGTTATCTGTTTTTCGATTTATAAATAGAAACAATATATATGTATTCAATTTATATACAACAGTAAAAACATTTGTTGATTATATGGAATCTAGTTTCAAAAACAGATCCAGTTTTTTTGTTGTTCAACAAAGATAAGAATCAACTCAATTCACTAAATCTTTTTCAGTTTACATCCTGTCTATTTATACGTTAAATCATTTAACAGAACTAAGTAGGTCAATAATCAAAAACTTCACGAGACTCAATGAAAGTCATCAAATGATGAAAAGGTGTTTACACATTAACAAAAATAAATTGACAATTTTCATATTTTTCTAATGATATTCCCTAAATTTTAATCTAAATTCTCTCTCCATGAAGATCAATACAATTTTGCATTGATCCAATTGTCAAAACATTTCGTCCAAACCTCCAAACCAATTTGAACTCATTAATCGCTCCTTCAAGTATATAAAAACGTCGCAATTTACTTCTGATCTGCGGGAAAAGAAGAAAAATTTGGGTGCCAAATAAGCGCTGCAGGGAAGACTGTTCAAAAACGTTTTTTGTTTGATCTGATGTGTGAAAGCTCGCATTTTCGTGGAGGAGAATGATTCGTCTGCTGCGATTAATTTTTTTGAACACCTCTGGCAAACAAATGCTGGTGTACCATTCGGAATTGACCGTTCTATGTTGCTCTAATGCAACGGTCCAGTTAGTCCGAAAAACAGGCGACCATTTGCTTCGAAGTGCTTCGTGCGCGAACAACCAATGTTTCGAGTATGTGTAAACAACTCAAATAGCACTCGTTTGACATCACGTTCTGAGTTCACCTTTAAACATGTCAAACTTTATGATGGCAAAATCGGTTTTGCCATATCTCAAAACTTAAATAGCAAACCTTGTATAGAATATCTATGAACGCTAAAATTGGAGAAATAAAAAAATTACATTATGGAAGCCCTTTGGAAACCTGTAATGAGAAAGACTAAGAAGCCAATGGGAGAGTTAAGTAACAAATGATCTGAACAAAACGAGAGTCGACAGATGGTGGAATAATACCCAGGACAAGAGAAAATGAAAAAAATAACGGGGAGAAGCCAAAACATGCAAGAAACGTATCTTCGAAAATGAAAATAATGTTTAAAACGTGTATTGAATCTACAAGAAATGAGTCAAAAAGCTCTTGATTGAGAGGTTACTATTTCTATTGGAATGTACACCGACTATATATATTTTGTGCTAAAACCCTTGGGACATACTCTATGGGGTGTAAAAGTGTTAAAATTTCTTTGGAGGCGAGTTCGTAATTCTGGAACAGTTCTGGCGGGATTTCTTTTCGTGTTATGACAATCCGGACTACTAAATATCAATTTTAAAACTGGAATAGTGTTTTTTTAGGTACAATTTTTTTATTTTTTCAACCCTATGACAAGATGCATGACCTTGTTAAACACATTCAATATTATTTGACCGTATGTCTTCAATTCGAGTTATTATATTGAAGCCCATCAAATTACTCATTAGCATACTTTCCACGAAATGTAAGTTTTCCGTTGGCTGAGATGTATTTCCAAATTAAAACAGTACCCGGTAACTTTTTCCTTCAAAGACTCATTCTGGAACACTTCAAATCTGGCTTCATCACTTCTAATAATGAAGTACCATAGGGTCGGAGAATTAATATTTAAACGGCTCCTCTTTTACCTTTAGAATACATAAAACTTCAACTTTAGAAGACAAACAATAAGAAAAAAAAATATGTTCACATTTAAAGTTTGGAGATCAAAATTTTGGGCCTTTTGATCATTCTTTCTAAACGGTCTTAAGTTGATTTGGAGTGCTGCGAGACTTCCAAATCTTCATTTCCAACCACCTTAACAAAACCTTCTTGCTTGGAAGGTATAAAAAATTCCGTTCGGGAGATTATTCCTTCAAAGATGAACAACGTTCTGACCTACTGAAGTTAATGATGACCAAATCAAAGTCATAATTGAAGAGAATCGTCATATAACTGCTGAAGAGGTTGCGGAGAGTAACATCGCACATAACAATTGAAAAATACTTAAAATGTCTTGGGATAATTAAGAGGCTTGATATTTGATGCGTACTTTCAACAATTATTAATGAAACTGGATGAAGCAATCAAAGAAAAACGGCCGGAATTGTCAAATCGGAAAGGTTTAGTGTTCCACCTTGGCTGGGAAGTGATGCCACATCTCTCATACAGCCCCGATCTGGCACTATCTGATTATCATTTATTTCGAAGTTTACAGAATTATTTGAATGCTCAAATTTTCACAATCGCACCTGGTTCAGTTTTTTACTGATAAGGATCAGAAATTTTATGAGCGCCGAATCATGAAACTGAAAGACAGATGGCAAAAGGTCATTGGGCAAAATAGGAAATATATAATTGATTTAGAACTATTCTTTGTTAAAAAAAAAGTGTTTAAGTCTATAATACAAAACCGAAATTAGTTTGTCCCCAATTAATAATAATAGATATGATTTTTAATTAGAAGCAAGCCATTTAAATAAAATTATACCAGAAAAAATGCGATAACTGCAAAGTTAATCACATCAAAATAAAAAAAATCAGCTGCCTGTGTAATTATTTTATCAATAATTAGCATAAATATACACTCGTAAGAAGAAAAAATATTTTTTTCAGAAATTATATTATTGCGGAGAGTAGGTTTCAGTCACGTCAAGTAATCTGTCCGCGTCCTGCATTATAAACATATTAATTCATTTAATAACATCTTTATGTTAATCCTCTATCATTTAAAACATGATATGGAAGCATGGTGAATCTATTGTATGATCTAAAAACTGAATAGAACTAGTAAAACATAGAATGAACTTATTTACATAGTCTATTATATTAAATACTCATTTGAGGTCATTAAACAAGCAAACAACAAATAATTATTAGTCACTGAAGGACGTAGACATTCTTTCGTGCTATTATATTTCCTCTTCTGAGAAAATACGAATCGATTTGTTCATAATCTCAACTATTTCTAACAATCTACACGCTTGTTTATTATTTTTATCACGTCTCCAGTCCATTCCTATTTATTGATAATTTGGAAAGAGCGTAGAGTAATAGATGCTCATCATAAATGCAAAGCCGTGAAATTTTTAGTACGGTACTTTACGTCCAAAATTTGGAATATTTAAATGTGCCAATGATAAATAAGTAACTGGACAGAGATATATTTTCCCCTTAATTGACCGTACTAAAATGTAAGCGGTTACCTAGATAATCCGAATGGCCTTTTTCTTTTCTTTCCAAAATTGAAGGATATCTCTCTATTTTAATACTTTCACACCAACCTCTGAATCTCCCCAAAAGTAAGAAGACCCTTACCATATAAATCTGAAATCTAGTTGTTTTGTTTTTTTTTTCTTGTTTATATCATGTTAATTATCACAGTTTTCATTTCTTCATTTGTTGAGGAATGAAATGAATAAGTAAATCTAATTATTGAAGTCTACTCGAGAACTGACATTATTTTAAATCTGAACCTATAAATTTCAAATTATCTCTGTTGATAGATTGTAAATTATATCTTTATATGGAGGTCGTAAACTAACATAAATGTTTAAATTGAATTATGGAGTAATGACGATGTTAATGGTTAAATTACTGTTGTGTCAAGATATACATTCAACAGTGATATACGAGGATTGTCCCAGAAGTATCCGGTGCAACAAAAATTTATTCTTCAATCTCTTTTTAGCTCTATACACTTTTCCCACCGATGTTAATTGCCATGTCTGGGAAAATAATACTCCCAGGGACCTAAAACTCTCTAGTAGGATAAATGAGGTAGCAATTCAAACTTCAATTTATTAACTATGTGGTGTTTTTTTGTCTTAATAAATCAAAACTTTCTTTTTAGCCAAAGGCGGATGGTTTTGCTCGATTTCTTCGCTCAAACGTTGTAATAAATTCGCATAATACTCGCCGTTGATGGTTTTTTCTATCACAAGATAGTCAATGAAAATTATCTCACGCGAATCCCAAAAACCGACGCCTGCAGATAACGGTCTTTGCCTTCTTTGGTGCCAGTTCTTCCTTTTCATTCCATTGTTTTGATTGTACTTTTGTTTAGAGTGTGAAGTGATGGACCCCATTGTTATGAAACGGTGCAAAAATTCGACTTTATATGTGTGAAACATTCCCAAACACTCGATGGAAACATCTTCACCATGTTGTTTTTGTTCCATTGGAGTAAACGCGACACCCATCTTGCTCACAGCTTTATCATGTCGAAATTTTCAGTTAATATACTTGAATACCACATTAAAATTATTATCATACCATCAACCTCATGAAATTATTCATTCTAATGCAACTGGGAATGTTTAAACGTTTTCAGTTTCCTTGAAATCTTTTTAAAATCTATCAGTCAGTTACAAAGTATTATTTTAGCTTGTAAAGCGTTGAAACTTTTGCCGTGGCTCCCGTACACGTCAAATAAGTGTCATAAATTGCGGATAAAACTTGTTTCGATCAGTAAATTGTGATCACGCACTAAATAATTCAATCATACGTGCCACCATTTTGAATAAGACCATAATCAACTACATTCTTCAGCTTGATTCAGTCTAAGTAAATAATTCAAGATATTAATATATAAACATCTACCGTGTAATTTTCTCTCGGTATTTATCAAACTGATTTTTTTCACATGGATCAGGAACTATCATCATTTAGCCTACGACGATTCGAATCGTGTCTATGGACCCATACATCAGTTTCCTATTGCTTCCTTGAAGAAAAACAAAGCAAAAGTAAATCACTCGACGCTGTGAAACGTTTATTCTTTGGTGAATTTCCTTGTGCCGTAAAGAACAAATTAACAGTTTAGAATTCACACTTGGCGGGAAATTCAATAGCGACAGCTGGGTTTACATGTTTTTAATTCAATAGAAGATCGTATTTCGGGCTTGCCAATGACATAGCTAGTGTATGGAGAGATGCGCTGCTGCGTGCCAAACTAAGCGACATCATACTGCTAAAACTGAGGTTAGAAAACGAACAACCCTCGTATAAACAGAACTTCTACGATAGTTATAATGTATATTCTTATCATAAATGTTTTGAGTGTCTTGTAGTAGTTGATCGACCTAGCCATTTAGTCATATAATAAGGAAATGTTTTAGTTCTAGTCAAATTTTGGAGAACGAGTAAAAATTCCACATTTCGCAACGAATCGATCTTCTTATCAAATATATGTTTAATTTTGATTACAAAAGGTCACACGCTAAAAAGGTTACTTCGACGAAAGAGATAAATATGTATTGTTTATAAAGTAATTACCATTACAGTCTTTTGGTTGGATAATATTAATTTATCTATATCATAGTTTACATTGAACTACGAGAATTCATTGTGGCAATATGTAAAATCGTGTCCAATAAAAAAATACAACGGGAATATAGTTATTTGAGTGTTAAGTTAACTGGGTTAATCATCTGGAGATTCCAGGGATTTTAACTAATAATGGATCCTCGTAGGTATATATACAATTCATATTTTATCTAGAAACAGATAATCGCTACGGTTTGAATCACTGTTTCATCTAAATTTTTATCAATTTTATTGTGAAAAGTGAATCTATTTAAAAATAAATTTTATTATTAAAATTTGTTGATATAAAAACAAATTTTAATATATATTGTTGGATATATTTTCAAAATTATCACTAAAACTTAGTTATTCTTCACAAGACGCTCAAAATTTATGCAAAATAGTTAATTATAACTGATGTATGTATACAATAGGATCAAATTTGGCTTGTACTGAGAGAAAAAAGTGATCTTATTACTGCTAGACATTTTTAATAGTCCACAAGGATGGTCCCAGAAGTATCTGGCCCAAAAATGAAGAAAACACAAAAATGTGTTTAATAAGTTCGAACCCTTTTTATAATAAGCTCCTCAAAATAATCATTAACTGCCAACATCACCTCTTCATTGTTAAAAGTCTTTGACCACCTCGAAACATTTTCACAAGCATGAAAACAGGGAATTATCCGAGGGGGCTGAATCTGGCCATGAATCTAGCCATTTCAATAACGGATGTGTGAGCTGGTGCATTGTCTTGATGAAACAACACTTTCTTTTTAACCAAATGTAGTCGTTTTCGCTTGATTTTTTCGCTAAAAAGATTCAATAAGTTTTCATAATACTCGCAGTTGATAGTCTCACATTTTCAAGTTAGTCAATGAAAATTATCACACGCGAATCCCAAAAAACGGACGCCATGCGCTTGCCTGTAGATGGAACGGTATTTACCTTCTTTGTTGTCGGTTCTTCCTTTTCAATCCATTGTATTGAAACTGCGCAAAAAATCAGCTTCATTTCTGTGAAACACTTGATGTTTTTGGTCCATTATAAGCAAACGCGGCACCCATTTTACGCACAGCTTTCTCATTTTCAAATATGCCTACTATGTCTGCTAGCTCGCGCACTTTCAGTCGACAATCATCCAGTACCTATTTGTAGATTTTCTTGAACATTTTTGGAGTCGTCGTGCTGGTCTTCGCAGGTTATACGGCCTCGTTAACACTCTGCTACCCAATATTTTATTGTTGATAATCAAGGAGAAATCTCACCCAAAGTAGAAACTTGTTCAGCTTTGATATTGGTTGGGCTAAGGTCTTTTAAATAAAAGTATTGTATCACACAATGATAAATAATTTTTTCCTTGTTTACAAATTCACTGAAAACGTCCACTATTGATGGCTCCCAAACAAATACCTAACATCGTGGCGTCTTCAAACTTGAAACATAATCTGGATAGATTGTGTACTTTTTAATGCAATGGAATTTTTCAAGCAACTACCGTCATCTCTAGGTCTAGCCAGATACTTTCTGGACCATCCTCGACCTTGTATAACCAAATGGAAACAGAAAAACCTGAGAGGCAAAACAAAGTTTCGGAAGGCTGTCAATATGACTAATCGGATAGGGGAAATGAATTACCAATATCAAGCCATCTCTAGGTCAGGCCAGTTACTTCTCGTATGTATAAAAATAGATGCTTGAATATTGGATAGTACACAAAAAAAAGAAACATAAAGTACTGCAGCAATAATTAGAGAAATAAATGTACCTCCACCGCTAAAGCTTTTTAAACACATAATCGAAAAGAAACTGCAAGCTAAAATAGAACTAATTGTGACAGGGTCGTAAAGTAGATTTCGGAAAAGCAGACAGCAACAGCCAACTTATTAAACTTTGTTTTCGCAATTGCTATCCGAGTTTTAACTTCCTCGTCGCAATCCCATTTTTCATTTAACATACATCCAAGGTATTTAAATTTATTTACTCTCTCTCTATGTTATTTCCATTGACAAGTAATTGAACTCCGCCGTGTTATTGTCTGCTTATGACCATTAGTTTGGTTTTATGCGCGTTTATTTTGAGTCCGTATTTGGTTCCAATTTCGTTGATAGAATTGACTAGCTCTTGTAGATCTTCTACGTTATCGGCTAGTGTCGCAGTATCGTCGGCATTCCTAATATTATTTATGAAAGTTCCATTTACTTTAATGCCTTTTTGGTGGTCTCTTAATACCAGCTGAAAAATTCGTTCTACATATATGTTAAATAGCATGACGGAGTGCCCTAAGTATCTGAAGGTGTTCCGTAGTTCGTAGCTCCGTGGTTTGATCTGCATACTGTTTTTATATGATCCTGATGTCTTTTACTATAAATATCAACATCCTTTAGGAAAGGACATTTAAGCTACTGTAATCAAATATTAACAGAAAACAGGATGAAAAGTATACAAAGCAATTTACAAACCAATTCTTATATAGTTGTGAATTTTGGATACTGGCAGATAGAGAGAGAGAGAGAAAAGAGTCGTCTTGGAGGAACAGAGATGAAATACCTAAGAACAGTAACTAGAACTGATAGACTTAGAAAGTTGCTTATAAGAAAAGTTGTAAATTTTGAAACCATATAAAAATTCTCAGCAAACAAAAAATTCGTAGCAAAGTATTGGTTAAGAAAATTTGAGAAAGTAAAATCGTGCTACAACGAATTGCTTCACGTAGACGCCTCAAAACCCTGCAAGTAGTAATCATCAACGACCGTTCCACCTCGTGGATCGACTTCATGATAAACTACACCTAGATTGCTGGGCAGTCTCGATATCAGATTCATAAACCTCAAGTCTCGTCAACAGTATTTTGGGGAGAAAAACGACAACTAAGTTGGAAGTTCTAAAAAGGTTACAGCATCGCTGCAATAACTGCGTAGTACACTTACGGGGAGACTATGTTGGAAAAAAAATTCCTTGTTGACTTATAAGGCTGGAAACTTTACATACAAACCTCGTAGTAATTTATAGAAATGAGTTATTACAACTCATATTATTTTTACATAGATACTATCGATTGATGGTAGTAAATACGGCTCATTTAATTATATTTATCGTATATTGTTTCAGAAACTCTCGACTAAAACATCGTCGTCGACAGATAGGCCAAGTCTGTCTATTACTCCTTGGTTTGATCCTCATCGGCGTAGGCGTTTCTATACTCGTCTTCTTCGAAACCATTTACGAGCTGATATTAATTGATGCGCTCAAATTTACACCAACATCTAAAGCTTACCAAGAATGGTTGACCAATGATCCACCTTTAGACTTGAATATATATTTGTTCAATTGGACAAACCCTCAACGAATAAATAATATTGAGGTTAAACCGGAATTTCAAGAAGTGGGACCTTATAAATTTAAAGAAGTCAAGGAAAAAATTAATATATCTTGGCACGAGGAGAATTCCACCGTTAGTTTTTCGCATATGAAATTTTATTATTTCGATGACGAAAATAGTGCTAGAAAATTGAGCGATGTGATATCTACTATCAATGTTGTTCCTTTGGTAGGTATTCGAATTTTTTATAACATATATGTTCGTTACGTCTTGATGTGATACTTCCCTCTGTTTGTCCAACTAAACTTGATTATTGAGTTAGCTACTATAATAATCATGGCGGGCTTTGCAGGGTAACCTCGAACAATATTGATTGAATTCGAAAATTCTTTCTCTTTTAGAAAGCTAGATTATCAAGAAAATATTTTGTATTAGAAAAATTGTGATAATGTGACCCAAAGTTTTAGACACATGTTAATAATTTTCCGTATAAACTCCACGAGAATGTATGTCTCTTAAAGTTGAATCAAAGCTAAAGGGAAGATTGGTAAATGATGATAATCGAATAGTATTATATGGGTATAAAATCCCGCGCAATATCCTACCCACTGCTATATATCCAAATTCATATTAGTAGAGAAATGAATTTTCGAGTTGAGTCTAAAATTTCAATCCGATGTCTCATGCACACGCTTGCACATGACGCTGCAGAGAAATGTAAAGGAACGCTACCTAATAGTAAGCCTCGTTGTTACTATGGCAGTTGAACAGGGAAAACGGTTACGTAATTACGGAAATACATGAAATGTTGGTGAATCTGACCAGGACGGAAGTCGCCATCAGAAAAACTGTTAACAACTACCTCACGATTGAATACACACCATTATCTACGAAGATCTCGGTAAGAGGAAGATGTGTTCTCGATTTATACCGTTCCATTCGGAAAACCATCGTCATAGATGATGGTTATCCTTCTAATTCCACTCTGATTCCGAGCAGAAATCGTTGGACTGGTGAACCAAAAGCATTACCAAGGATCCATCCCTTCTGCAAACCATCCTAGCAGTTGAAGACTCCTGGTACTTATAGTTCAATTATCGTTGGAATGGTGACTGTCAAAAGTTCTTCCTTCGACAACTATTCACTTATCCATCAGGTTCCTGTGAGTCGAATCTTGGACGCCGTATTCTACGAGGAAGTTTTGAAACGGTTTCTTAGACGCATCCGGCGTGTTCGGCACTAGTGGAACAGGTCGGGACAAGAAGTCCCGCTCCCCGATAATGCGCCTGCTCACTCTACAATCTACGTGCACCAATTCCTGACTCGTGTGGAGTGGCTGTTCTTTATGATCTACTCAACCTGGCACCTGAGAAATTCTTTCTGTTTCATCGCATGAAGAAGATTTTGAAAGAGGTATATCTTGCCACATAGACACGCGTTCTGCAATCGATTTCGCAAGAGGGAGCTTTCAGAAGCTTTACTAACATTGTTAAAAGTTTGTTGTGCATAAAGGCGATTCCTTTCAAGGCCAATAAAGATAATTTATTTGTATGTTCTGCTTTGGATCTGAAACAATTCAAAAACTTTTTAGACGCACTTCATAATTGGTTAACATTCACAGCGGTTTCTTTAGTTTTTTTTTCATGTATATTATGGTTTTAAATAAGTTTGGTATACCTGTAATTTTTGATAAGACACTTTTTTCATTGCTAATTAGGCAAAT
This sequence comes from Diorhabda carinulata, assembly GCF_026250575.1. NCBI lineage: Eukaryota > Metazoa > Arthropoda > Insecta > Coleoptera > Chrysomelidae > Diorhabda > Diorhabda carinulata. The sequence goes on from NC_079469.1 coordinate 4,649,024, forward strand.
AGTTTTATTTAAAACATGAAGAGATTTACATATTGCATGATAATGATATAAGCGTCTCAAGATTGTTAGAATGAATTATTCACTAGGTTTTTTATTTTCATGTTCGTTTATCGTACACGTGTTCTGACAGCTTTCTCAGTCGATTTATCGTTCCTACAGGAAGAGCTTCACATTTTTCCGTCTCTATTTCTGCTGTCGCTTTTTTGTGATAAATTATCGTATACGTAGAACGCATTTAAATCGGTTGTTTATTACAAATTTCTCTCTTCATTCGAAACTGCTTTTACTACTGCATCGCCAATAACCTGACGTATCATAGTTAAATTATAAATATTAGTAAGTGGAGCTGATGTAGGTCATTTTACACAGATGAAGTTTGCAGCACGAGCCACAGGTTAATTTTGAACAACCTTTCAATTGAATAAAGCAATTTTGTTTAATTCTGTATTTGTTGCGTATATTTTACTAATGTACCAACCGGTTGGGTTCTATTATAAAAATTATTCTACATTCTACAGCAGTGCTGGAAGTCTTTAGGAGGTCTGCCGTTTTTTGCTTTACCACTTCCATCGACTCAAAGCAGATCTTTTTACTAACCTTTCTAACCTTTAAAGGAAATCTGAGCAGACCCTTTGAAGCAAGAGCTTTTGGTCAAAAGTCAGATTTTTTGGCACCAACTTCGCACAGACTTTTGTCATGAGTAAAATTTTTCTAACCGTTTCTTTATCGGCGTTTACAGCCTCGGCAATTAATCGGATGCTTATTCGACGATCTGTACGCACAATTTTGTTGATTTTGGTTACTCTTTCCGGAGTTAAAACAGTCACAGGGTGACCTGGGCGCTGGTCATCTTCAGGGCTCTTTCGGACTTCACTAACGCGCTTACACCATTAAAAAACTGATTCGAAACTGAATTTATTAAATCATTAGTAACTAATAATGTGCAAACAAGCACGGAATCGAACAAATTATAGTCTATTTCAGACAGGTGTAGAGTAATAAAATGGGGAATTCCGTCCAGTTCGGCTCAATTTCGGTGTCGACCATATGTGTAGGTCTTGAAATAGTATTGTTTATAATATTAAAATTTAAAGTAATTGCGTACGAGAATTAGGAAAAGTATGTTTTGTAGCCTGAAGTGTCAATATCGAAATATTGTGTAGGGATTACTGAGGTAGTAGATTATACAGTTGCGTTTTGCGTTTAACAGGAACCGTTTAACCTTCTATTAATGCCTAATTCTAGCCCTATTTCAGATTCGGCTTCCCTTTTTACCGGCACGCCTTTGGCACACTATTTTCAGTGTTTGTGAATGGATAACAATAGGCTAAAACCCATAAATTGACTCCAACCCAGGTGATACTACCTGCACTTGATAAAAATAAAAAGTATTTTACAATGAAATTAACGCCAAACTATGAAAGTGGCTTAAATATTCGTTGGGTAACTCCGTGGTCCCTTTGCATACCTAATGAGATTTTATTACTCTATACCATTATGAAATAAACTATAATCACACAAATCCAAAACGAATCACTGAAGAAGCATTAATTTAGATTAACAATGCCACATGTAAAAAAAATCTACTGAAAGATGTCCCAGAGACTTGCAAAAGAATTATGGTTCAGTTCATATAAGGTTTGTTCCAACCTGCTAGTCTGGACGGAAGCGTTTATAGATATCTTCTGCGCAATCTACATCCATGTAGGCGGGCTCACACGGGGCCATAAACTGGGCAAGAATACTACTCGTTCTGCACATGTCCAAGACTGCTTCATGTTCACGACTGATAATATACGACCTCTAGTTCACACAAATTAGTGTCTGAAAGGCGTCGTGACCAGAAACGAACCGCCGCTAGCATCTAGTTGTTGAACGAACCTATAATAAACTTTCGCACTGCACCCAGTTTAGCCATGGTATCTTGTAAGGTCTTAGACACGACGCCAATTGCAGACATAATAAATGAGAAGAAAGACCAAAATAACTCGTCCATCAACCATCAAGATGTCAGGTCTGTTATTCGTCACCTGTCTATCGTAATAGAGTCTAAAATTGTGACTTTTGAGCACCTTCTGCAGCTGGTATTTGTAATACGGTGTATAAATATTGGGAAGACCGAATTTAATATCAGTTTGGACTGTCAATTTAGTCTAATAAGGTCTTTGTGTTGTCTAAATTGATTTCCTCAGTTGCATAGAATAGAATTTGAATAATATCACTAATAAATAGTCATCTGTCGTCGAATTCTGCCGCCTGTGAAACGAACCGAGGTTTGACAGATGTCTTCATCTCTTCTTCTTTACCTAAACGTTTATCAGAGGACAGGAGTTTCTTAAGGTGCAAGTAAATATGAAAATCGCCAGATGTAAGATCAGGGCCTTAAGTAGAATGATTAAACAGCTCACAATTTGGAAATTCAAAGAGAATATCATTCGCGTTATATCGATAGGACGAAGATACAAATATTTCTTCACTGTGGTATAAAATTTTGGTTTTTGTATTGGATATACTAATTATAATAATGGATCTAAATTTTTTCTAAACGACAAAACTCCATTATCAGATCAAATAATGTAATCCTTCTACTTTCGTCGCCATTTTTCATTAAGAGCTTCATTTATGAAATTATTGAATTGTACTGGTATCAAATTTCACTCAATTTTTTTAAATTTATGGGTTAATAGACTAGAATGATATTTTTTAGATATCCAGCAAAATGTGAATTAACTAAACATTGTATTACCCAGGTTCTGAATAATAGATTTTGTAACATAATTTTCACGTTTTTCTTTAGATTCATTAACTGATTTTGTTTGTTCCAGACAATTAGTTACAAGTCTAGGCTTTTCAATTGGTTAACCAGAAGGTTAATCTCGGCGGCATTATCAAGTGTATCGAGTCTCCATGTTACAAAAAACATTTCTGAGATACTCTTTGAAGGCTACGAAGAACCTCTTTTAGAAACTTTATCGAAGTTTCCATTTTTAAACGTCCAAGATAAATTTGGTATATTTTACAGAGTGAGTTACAATAAATTTTGACAGTAGATTATTCGATTTGCGTGTAATTTTCAAGAAGAAATGTATACTTTCAAGTTTAATGAATTTTGATTATATTTTTAGAAAAATGCTACTATCGGTAACGTTGGAATCTACAGTATGTATTACAAAAACGATGAGGATTTCGGAAAAATGTTGACTTGGAATTACAAGAATCAAACGAGTTACTACGAAGGACATTGTAACGATATAAAAGGCTCTGCTGGAGAGTTTTATCCTATAAATAGGAAAAGGGATAAACTCGTCGTATATTCCGGCGAACTTTGTAAATATGCCGAACTAGAATACGTAGAAGATGTCATTATTAAAGGTGTCTTAGGATATAAATATACTGGGGATTATATTTTTGATAATGGTTAGTGGATAATATATTATGTCATCTGTCAAAATTTTACATAAATATGACAGATATATTAGTTTCAATATTAAAAAAAAATTTATTAAGTCGAATAAAAAGAAAGTTACATTCTGCAGGGTAGATCCTAATTAAAAGCTCGCTGTTGGGTTTGGATATCTTCAAACGCAATTTAGGTGAATTTTTTTCATCGCTATGGCAAAGTAGACGAATTTATAATATAACATTATACCGCCGAAAAGAAAATACAATCTAAATAATGAATAAACATGCTCTTGAGGTAACAAAAACCGTTTCTTTATTCGATACGGTCCTAACTACTGTCTTTTGGGATTTATAAATCTTAATCTTCATTTTTATGTCGAATTCAAGGAAAAAAGATCATATTTATTGAAGAAAACAGTTTCTGTTTTCCAACTGGACAAAAATTTTTTCCTTGAAGAGCCACTCTTCCATTAAGGCATTCAATTTAGTCAAATAATTAATAATTTACATTCGGTGAGAGAATAACAGTATTCCACTTATCGGATGTGATTCAGAGCACAAGAAATGTTCCGGAATATGTTTTCTTTTGTAAAAATGACCAAAAATGACAGTTAAGTGAAAATAAAGTGAAAAGTCAAAAACCTATGTCCATACCAATTCCAAACAAAGTCACAGAAGCTGTCACAATGTTCAGAACATTTCTACTGCTTATTACAGTCAAACTATTAGCAGATGCTGCACCATGTCGTCTCTGTGTATCTCCGAAATTCTCTAAAAATGTATGATCCCTTTTTCTTTGACAGCAAGATGTTGCTCAACCACAGTGGAGTTTTGATGTAAGGTGACAGGCTTCCTCGGGGATCTTCAAAGTCACCGGACCTTAATGTTTCTGATTTTTTGTTTGTATAGGTTTTCAAAAGATACATCAGCTCTTCCAATCACATTGGTTGAACTAGAGAACCATGTTAGAGCAGTCATTCAATCCATTTAATTATGCTAGTTAAGGAGCAGCAGGAACGAACTTGGGTATTGGATAGACAAAGCAGTGCATTTGAAGGTATAAAAGTAAAACCACGTCCATAAAAAACTATATATGATGGCCAGAAAATCAGCACGTCTTTGTATAAACCTTGAAATCGTTAATATCCTCGTAGGGGATGTTTCCTAGCATAGAAATTTTAGATTGGAGAGGAACTATTTTCAGCGAACAGGATGTCATATTTAAACGACCCTTGCGTAGAACAAAATGTGAATATTAGGTTGAAATTAAACTATACTTCAATTATATGAAAAACTAAATTCGAAAGAAAATCTTTTTTCGCAACTCTTGACGCCTCTAATTCGGTTGGCATTTTTTTTAGGTACAAAACGTCCTGAAAACCAGTGTTTTTGTGTGGGAGAATGTATACCATCGGGAGTATTTAACGTCTCAACGTGTAGGGATAATTCCCCTAGCTTTTTATCGTTTCCACATTTTTATGGAGCTGATCCTTATTATACGAACTCAATTGAGGGAATGAAGCCAGATAAGACCCTACATGAATTTTACATCATTATCGAACCGGTAAGTGAAAGTGAATATCGATAGAATGTGCTGGAACATGTAGTGTATTCTAAGAAAAAACATAGAAAATTGTATATGAAGAATAAAATACATTTGTTTTAAACGATATTCATTTAAATGAATATAACAACCACTTGCGTCTTAAAATTTGTCTACGTCAAAAAAAGATCACATTCTGATAAACCTCATTTTAATAGTAACAACTGATGGTACCAAGCCATCATCGAGCTGCGAATCCCATAGCTTAACGATGTTTACGAGAATGGTCCCACAATTGCTTGACCAACACAAAAATTTTGGAAAAAAATATATTTATTTTTCAATTCCTTTTAGCTCCATACACTTTTCTTAGCGATGTTCAGTAAGTTCCATACATTTTTTATGATAAGAATCTTTGATCACCGAGCTACTTTTTCAAGTCTGGGAACAGAAAATTATCCAAAGGGTCTAAATCTGGTGCATTGACTTGATAAAACAACAATCTTGTCTGTTCATTCTTCGCAGCATGCCTATTGCCTCAATTGGTGGTAAGATTATGACTCCATCTTTTTCGTGGCCTTCCCATACTTCTTCTCCCCAGTGGTGACTTGTCTCGTACTATCCTTACTATTCTTTCCTCGCTCATTCTACTTATGTGTTCGTACCATTCGCGCTTTCTTCCTCAGTATCCATTCGTTAATATTTTCCACTCTGCATTTTAGCCTTATGTCGGCGCTACATTTCCTGTTTAGGAGCGTTTTTCCAGTAATTTTTCGTAGAACTTTCATTTCGCTTGTTTCCAGGAGCTTTTTTTTGCTGTATCAGGCGGAGTTTCTGCTGTGTACGTCATTATGGATCTGATTACAGTTTTGTCTCAATAGTTCTATACCTATATTTGAATTTCATTTCTTGCTGGATTATTTTATCGTCTACCACCAGCTTGCATCTAAGACGTATATTTGATATCAGGCTTTTTGTTTTGGAGGCAGAAACCATCATATTTAGAGATTTTGCTGTGTAATTAAAGCGATATAGCAGCCTTTGGAGGTCGCCAATCGTCAGCATAGCACAGGATTGTAATATTGCGGTCACCCATTTTGTATCCGTTCAATTTGCATAGTTGCTTTATTATTTCATTAACAATTATGTTGAAAAGGAGTGGACTCAGTGAGTCGCCCTGTCGTGTTCCTCTTTCCACAGGGATTGGTTCAGTGAGCTCTCCATCTATCTTGGCCTGGATTTTGTTCGCGCTCTATGACTTTGATTAAGGTATGAGGTACTTGTCTGTCTATGAAATGCATACACAACAATATAGCATAATATTCGCCGTTGATAATTTTTTCTTTTTCAAAATTATCTCACACGCATCCTAAAAAACCGCCATGATATTGTCTACAGATAGATACAAATGGAACGGACATTGCCTTCTTTGGAGCCGGTTCTCTCTTTTCAATCTATTATTTTGATTGTTCTTCTGCTTTGGGTGTGAAATGATGGTTACGAAATAGCGCGAAAATTCGTTTTTTTGTCTATAAAACATTGCGAAACACTCGATGGAAACATCTTTACGACTGTTTTTGTTCCATTGTGAGCAAACGCAGCACCCAGCTTTCTCATATTCAAATTTTCAGTTAATACACGATGTACCTTACTTTCTGAAATGTCTTCTATGTCTGCTGGTTCGCGCACTCAGAGACTGAAGGTAAATTGTCTCTGAAGACGATAACTTGGTTATCGAAATGCGAGTCAGACAGTGTAATTTTGATTGTTGGTGTAAACTTAATTGCACCTATAAATAAATTGAAATATTTTTAAAAAGATTGATTTTCAAGGTTGTTTTTAATATTTTCTACACGTGTAATTTCATTGTGCAAGGTAATATGTATGTATTGAGTTGTTTAATTTGATTTATTTTTAACTTATAATATTCGTTTGAAATTTACGTGTTTCAAATTGATATTTATATGGTAAATTTCAGAAATCCGGAGTTGTGATGGAAGTACAAACAGCAATGCAAGTAAATATGTTACTTCAACCAATTCCAAGCATACGGTAAGGAAACTGTGTATTTCAAATTAATGAATTGTTGAATAATATGTATCCCCGAGGACTCACCGTGGACTCGTTTTTACAAATCCATTTAAAAATAGAAATAAGCAAATACTTTTGATTGTATTTGTTTTATTCAAAACTGTATAAATATATTACAACTATGGACTCAAATAAAACAAAATAGTTTATTGATAAATATAATTTTTGAGATTAAGGCGCAAGTTGTACTTCTCGTGTCAATGATCATCAAGTCTTCGTTCCATTCTGAGTATGACAAAACATATCCCAACCAACCAATCACATAACGATAGACTGTACTTTGTTAACTATATAAATTAAGCAATCTTCCATTACTGATATGAGTTTTGATCATGTTCGAGGTCTATGGTTAGACAGGAAGGCAGGCAGCTTTCCTCCGCAATACGAACTGTGCCCCTGGGCCAGATCTATCGATTCCACCTAACATTTTGATCGATCCATCAACTAAAGCTGAGAATGTGGCTAATTAATTACGTTGAGGGACGAATTTACGCAATCAACCACAGATGTTTACCCAAACAGAATTAAATGATTTGATTAGAGATTTAGACCTATAGAAAGAGGAATCTGAAGCTCTTGATTCAAAACTGGCATCAAAAAATCTCCCAGGTACATTATTTCCATTGTATCTCTATAGAGAACGATATTCTCTACCTTTCTTCGAAGAAAAAAATTTAATGGTAATATTCCTGATGTAATGAAATATTTTAGAATAACTTACGAAATGTCTGAGTGGAGTTGTCTATTCCGTTCACTCGAAGGAAAAATATGAAAATGTAGGGATCCCATTGGGCACCATTAAATATGCAGAGCACCAATGATAGGCCTTCTGCAAGGTCAGCAGCTGAGTTATACGAAAATGACGTGCTTCTTATGTCATTGGCTCGTGACAAACACTGGAAACCAAAATTGTGGCCTAAACGACAAAATTTTGTGCCTGGTATCAGAAACATCCTGCTTGAACCGTTGCACATAAAGCTTGAATTGATGAAGCAATTTGTGACCGCTTTATCAAAACAAGGCGCCTGCTTCAAGTATCTTTTCGTGGGTCCACAAATCCGAATGGTGCGAAAAGACACAAATTTTGAAAAAATTATGAATCAGAAAAAAAACTGGTGTGGATCCCGAGTACAGAAACCTTGTAGAAACGTCAATATAAAAAGTTTGGATGCAACATGAGAGTAAAAGTGCACTTTCTACATTCCCACCTTGACTAATTTCCCTGAGAACCTAGGGGATTACAGTGAAGAACCAGTTGAACGGTTCCACCTAGAGATAAAATGGGAAATCAATTTTCATTCATACATCTCTGTTCACGTAAACTAATATTGAAAACATAAATTGTATTGTTGATGTACGAAATATTTGTCCAAAATATAGACGTAATAGAGAAAAAACCTTTCAGAAACAGCTAGTTTCATTGAATTATCTGTAAAAAAGTTTCTATATACGGGCTGGTGTTATTTGTTTGTAAATTTTTTTCGCCTCGTGAGTTTCCTACATACATACAAAGAATTATAAATCATAAAATTATTAAAAATTATGAATGCATCGCAAGGATTCGAATAAAGCAACTAAATTTATTTACTCTATCATATCCTGAAGCAAATTTGAGGATTAGACAAGGGTAAAACCCTTAAAAAATGATAAAGAGTGAAAGAAAATAATAGTAGGATGAAACCTATTGGAAAATAAGGAGACTATTATAAAAATGGAAGGAAAAATAATTTACGGGCGATCCGAGATCGCGAAGGGAAAAAGGGTGATATTGTAAGGGTTAAAAATAGTTTATCTTGATTTCCGGCAAAACTATAAGTCCTATGGAAAAAAGTAGATTAGCAAAGTTGTAAGTAATCAAAAGATCTACAGCTTTTGTAAAATCACTTTTTTCACATAACCTCAAAATTTATGTGAAAAATTCAAAAAACCAAGATTTTCGCTTTTAATTTTGATGTTTTATGAAACAAATTTTTTTTCCCGAAGTTTGATGGTTTGATACTTATCTTCTTATGTTCTAAATATACTGAACGAAAATTCTCGCGTCAAAAATTATCTTTTTTTAAAAAGTCGGTGAGATTTTTATTCGTTGAAATCTCTACTTTTTGATGATTTAGATGTCTATCAAAACTTTACAACCAATTACTTATATTTATCAATGTAACATTGAATCTCACATTTTTCTTGTAATGAAAGTAAGAAAATTTAAAGAATAACTGAAAATTATACATAATTATTTCCGGGTGCGAGTTTTTTTGTCTTAATTTTTTACTTTTCTTGGTTTTTATTGCCTTTTCACACCAACAAGAAGTAGACATTTCAACGAACAAAAATCCTACCCGCTTTTTAAAAAAATTGGATTTTTTGACGAGAGAATTTTCGTTCGAAAATGGGGTGCTTTTTCGATGTTATGTCAAAAAAACGTGAAAAAATACATATTCCAAATTAAATAAATTACAATGTAATTTCGTGAGAAAAAAATATTTTTGCTATTTGACTTTTTTTCATAAGAGGTAAACTATTTTTTACTCTTAAAAATCATCCCTTTTCCCTTCTTGACCTTAGATCGCCCGTAAATTATGTTTCCTATAATTTTTATTATATTATCCTCCTTTTCCAATGGGTTGCATCCTATGATGATCTAATAAATTTGAAGGGTTCAAATGTGTACTTAGATTGAGAAAATGTTCATGTTTAATATCAAAAAAATATTTTAATTAATATAAATGATAAATGTTCAACTATTCATGCAGAAACTGGAAATTACTAATTCTACTCGTAACTTTTTAAGTAAAATGTTCTATACACATAATTTTTGTTTTAGATTGTACGAAAAAGTGCCAAAAGTGTTTGTGCCTCTATTTTACTTCACTCAAAAAATCAATTTAAAAGACGACATCGCCAGTAGCCTTAGACTGATACAGAATCTACCAGAATACAACAACTATTTATCCTACATACTTTTAGGTTTAGGTAGCGTTTTCATTCTTTGGACAGTGTGTTCGTGTTTATGTTGCAAAACACAAAAACAAACTTTCCAAATTAATGGTAAAAAACCAAAGTTCCATGACGAAATTCCGCTCAGACAGAGAAAATAAACACGTATTTTGTTACTAGTAACAAGTTTGTTATGGAAATATATTTTTTTAAATATCTGTGTTTGTTTTTAAAACCTGAATAATTAATTTTCCAGTAATTCCGAACAACCCCAGTGCCTTGGTGTGGTTTTCTATTCAGACTAGAGATTTTGTAGAAGGATATATTGACCTCGTGCTGAAGTGGCACAATTGAATCTAAACTAGTCTAAAATTGATGTATTTTCACTTCAATAATTAGAAATAAGGCTTTTCTTATTCAAGATCAGTTCCTCCAATAATTACTTCTAGCATTAATCATTCAATTCTGAATGTATTGCGAATGAAAAAAAGAAAGCTAAAGAATTATTTTAAAGTCAAGTATTGATAATATTAAAAAGGATATCATGTGGGTTTTATTCCTGTTTATTAAGGAATGAAGGGTATTTCTATTTTTTTTTAGTTTATTCCGGCTACACAAGAGATAAAAATGCTACAAAATTACTCATCAGTCTTCAAATTCTGCTCATGTTTTGTTATGCACCATCAGTCGAGAAGCTACGTATGTTCTGGAGTGGAAGTACGTCATGAGGAGTGGGGGGTGTCAACTGTCATACAGCTATGTATGTTCTGGAATGGAAGTGGAAGGTATCAACTTTCATCGGGCAATTACCTTACCACCAATATTTAGATATCAACTAGTATGAGACTGCTGCATCGACGACTAAATGCTTCAAATATTTCGTAGATGACAATAAACGAAAATTTTCGCACCAATGAAGGTTATCAGTAAATAATTTCACTATTTCAGGACAGAAATTATGTGTATTCTAATTTTTAGGTTATATTACCATACTTCGGATTAAAAATTAGAAAATAATTATTAGAGACTTTTTTGAAATAACCACGCCACTAGATTGAAAACAGTTGTGATGGTTTTTGAAGAAAAAAATCTATTTCTTGATTATTTTCTAGGTATTAATAAATATCATGACATCAATTTGAACCCTTAGATCCAATTAACCAATTAAAACTACATTCATTGATTATAATTGCCTCATGGTCAACATTTAAATACACCAGGTTAATATAATAAAGCTACGGGTAATAACTAAATTTTCCTACTTATCACTTATTTAACATAGGTATTGAAAATTATGTAGAACTAGTAGATGAGGATTGTTTGGTGGTGCTAGTACAATCAAGTACATGTAAACAGGAATAATAAATGCAAAACTTTGAAAGCGGCATCGGTTACAAATGTATGTGTTAGAGCACAAGATACAAATTTTCCTTATTTTCGATCGAGAGCTTTGAAATGAAGTAATTGGTTTGAAGATAGAAGCCCTACTCTAGAACCTAGGTAGATAGTACATGGGTGAAGACATAATCGAAAATAGCTATTTGGCAGACCCAAACGATGGGTTATTTATGGTTTTTAATTTTTGGACCCAACCGACTAATGAAAAAATTTACAGATACCGTTTCAAGGGAAAGCTGTCACGTTGATAAAAATATCCTCTATTCCAGCCATGCATGTACAGCTAGAACTCAAAACTGCTTCATCATAAAGTAAAATAATCCATACAGTAAGAGGCTTCCCTCGTAATTTTTCAGAATTAAGGCAGAAGATATAAAAGATATATGAATATTAAAAATTCACAATATGAAATTTCTATTGTGATAAACAATAAGTAATTAAGAATCATAGTATATTTTAAATTAAAATATATCATACGAGGGTGGTTCCAGAAGTACCTGGCTTAACCTAGAGATAGCGGTAGTTGTTTGAAATGTATCACTGTATTAGAAAGAACACGATCTGTCCAGCACATGTTTCAAATTGGTTATTGGTCAACTAATAGGAAAGTAGACCTAGATTATTCCTTGGTTGAGACTGCTTCTTAGTTATCAACAGTAAAGTATTGGGTAGCATAGTTTAGACGAGACCGAACGACCTGTCAAGATCAGCATCGCAGTTGTTGAGCAAATGAGGTGACGACTACAGAAATGTTCAAGAAATTCCATAGAGCGGTACTGGACGATCGTCGACTGACTAGCAAACATAGTAGGCGAATCAAAAAGTGCGGTTCATCGCATATTAACTGAAAATTTGGACATGAGGAAACTGTGCGCAAGATAGGTGCCGCTTTTGTTCACAATGGAATAAAAACAGCGTCATGAAGATGTTTCCAACGAGTGTTTAGCAATGATCCACAAAAATAAAGTTTTTGGGCCGTACAATAACCATGGATGAAACGTGAGTCCATCATTTCACATCCGAAACAAAAGAACATCCAAAGCATTTGACTGAAAAGAGAAAACCGGCTCCAAGAAAGGCAAAGACCATTCCATCTGCAGGCAAAGTCATGGCGTCGATTTTTTGGGATTCGGCGTCTGATAATTTTCATTGATAAAAGAAAAACTATCAACAGCGAGTATTATGCAAACGTATTGCAACGTTTGAGCGAAGAAATCAAGCATTTTGCTAAGAAAAAAGTGCCGTTTCATCAAGATAATGCACTAGCTCACACATTCATTATTGCAATGGCCAAAATTAATGAAATAAAGTTTGAGTCACTACCTCATACACACTATTCACCAGATCGGATAATTTCCTATTCTCAGACTTGTTGGTCAAATATTCTCCACAATGAAAAGGTGATGTCTTCGGCAGTTAATGGCTATTTGTATGGACATAAAGATGTTGAAAAATGAATGTACATTCTTTTCCAAAATTTTTTTTTGTTGGGCTAAGTACTTTTGACACAATCCTCGTACATATAATCTGTAAACCCTTCTACAACTTAGCGGTTTGGGGTATTGATGGTTATATTTGCTCACATTTCCACCATTCATTCCTATTTTGAGCTAGTTCATTTGCGTCTTTCACGTTTATTTCTTGTTCATTCAACTTTCGGATTATAACCTCCTCATCCCCTCTTCTCTTTGAGTTTTTCAATTTTCACTTTCCATATTCTTCTAACAAATTATTAACCCTTCATCTTCTTCTTCTTGGCAATCATTCTTTTGAATTCCTCACGATCTTGAGTCATGCGTATGAGATTTACGGAATCGCGTACATGGAACCAATCTCGAAGGTTTTTCAACCATGAAAATCTTTTTCTACCCAGGTCGCGCCTGCCTTCTATCTTCCCTTCCATGAACAGCTGTAACTAAACATATTTTTGATTTCTAGAAATGTGGCCAAAGTAGGAAGCTTTCCTTCTCTTTACAATGGTTAATAGCTCTCGTTCTCTGTTCATTCGACTTAGCACCTCGTCGTTAGTCACCCGATCTATCCATGGTATTTTAAGGTTCCGTCTAAAGAGCCACACTTCAAAAGCTTCCACCTTACGCATACTGGAGACCTTCAAAGTCCAGCTCTCAACACCATAAAACACCAGGTTAAGGTCATTACTTGTAAGAAGCGGCTTTAATTTAAAAAACGTGCTCCTCTTTCTCTCTATCCTTATCTTAATTTCTTCATCTGGGTCCCACTTGTCATTCAGCCAGCTTCCAAAGTACTTAAAACGGTGAACTCTCTATGGGTTGGTTACTAATTGACAGCGACACATTATTAATACTAGTTTTCGATATTACCATGAATTTTGTTCTATTGTAGTTCATTTATAATCTAATGTAGGTTATATATTTAGATCTTTTCTCATATTTATGTTCTTTAGTTTATCTTTTTTATCACTTCTATGAATATATCATCTATTTTACTTTGTTTCAATACCCAAAATTCGCATCCAAACGTTAAAATTGGTCTATATATTGTTTTGAATATTCTTAGGTGTGTTTGTATCTCAAGATATTTTTTTTTTATTTAATGAATTATGAATAGGTAAAATATTTTACAACAAATCCAGCCAAGAAACAATTAAATTCCTGTAAGGATACAGTTGTAGAACATACTTTTCATACAACAACTACATTAATTTGTATAATCTTAGCGCAAACATCTTGTAAAAAATCTTGAAAGTATATACGTACTAGTAGACCCAGCCACGCGTTGCTGTGGCTGAGTGATTTGATTTGAAATAATTCTAATGACAATAAAATTGCTCTCTCTTTTGCGTGTTCAATGAAATTATACTGGCATCGAGTTGTTACACGTTCGTCACAATTGCCCATAAAATAGATCTGCAGAAATTTTGGATCTTCATTTGACATTGGCATCAATGATCCATTTTTATGATATACCTGGCCTTGAATTTTGATTGTTGTCTCAAAATTACGACCATTTGATGACAAATCACAAACTTTGGATGCTACAAACGACGTCATTTGGAAGCAAGAACTAAATTTTCGTGTCTTAGGCAAAAATAATTTTGATTCATTCGAAATGCAGAAAGAAGGGATTTCAAAGGTATAGGTGGAGTACGGAGTGGCGACAATACATCTTTTCCTGATGCGCAACACATGCTGGGTGCTTCGTTGCGAAATGTTAACGCCTGACAATAATTGCATATTTTGTCCATCGCACCAATAGTAACTTTGAAATCAACCGAGTGATTGATGTTTGGTTCATAATTAAATGACGAACAAATGATTCACGTGTTACTGCGCGGTTGGTTCGCTGATTTTCTCGGGTTTGTTCTATATAAGAATCTATGTGTTGATGACGTGCCACCCTGGTTCTCAATGCATTTTCTTGTCGACGATTATCACGGTGTTCTCGTGCACGAATTTCAGCTGTGCGAATTCTTTGAGCTGCATTTCTTTCTGCTCTCTGTTCGACTGATTCATTAGCTCTTTCAACACGTGCACGTCGAGTCTTCTTGCTTCTTGCTTGCATTAAGGTTGGATTTTTTAGCTATGCTGTCCAATACAAAAATTGTATTAACACTAAATAGTTCATTATAAATATTTATCTGAAAAACTTTTAGGACAGCATTTAAATTAGTTAATGTCCAGTATGAACACTGTGTATTAATACTTAAGACCTCAAAATTTTTGTTTTGTTTAGTAAAGAGAAAATTTCTTTGTATTAGTTTCTCTTTGACAACCTATTTCAGGAAAATTATATATGCGTGGTAATACAACATTCAAATAGAACTCGTATAAAATCCTACAATCCCTTCATTACAAAATAACGTCCTCCAAAACCGGTAAATGTTTATTTAAATTCAAATTTCATTATCTCCTTCGAATGATAGTGAGTATCAATGTTGATACGACTCTTGGTCAGTTAATAAATTTCGGGTGATCTCGATCGAGGTGTTCTTCTGAGTTTGTAGCTCGTTATTAAACGTTCAATAGCTGTAGTAGTTGTCCAAACAGGTATTATCTCAACTATTATATCAACACTTCAATGTTTTTGTATTGATACTTAATTATTCACGCCTTTTTTTATTTGAATAATAGTTCATCTTGTTTATGTTATTCGCGAATTTGTATACAAATTAGTTGTATAAATTAATCGAATCCATTATACCACAAATTTTTTATTGACGCATTCTCAAGATATTATTCAATATTCGTTAAGTAGTGATTGAAATAATAACCTGTTATCTATTTTATGAATTCCTAATATTTTGTTATAAAAATTAGAAAAAAAAAGAAGCGTGTTGTCATTAACAAGTTTGTAGTTTCAGTGTGTATATAGGTAAATAAGAAATTTAAACAATTATTTAAGATATACTTTATTTATTTTTTATTTAATAATCGCATAAAAAGCGTAAGTCATTAGCTTTATTAAGGTTTACAAATGATGTTAAGGTTAAGGTTTAAGTTAGTTTTTATTTATTTTATTTATTTTTATTCATTTATATTTATTTTTATTTTTTTATTTTATTTTTAGTTTTATTATTTCAATTTTAAGTTAGTTAAGGTTTACATAAATTAATTTGGTAATTTTATACTTTCGCGATTCCCTTTTTTGGCTCTAGAAAATCGAAAAATCATCCGATTCCCATGAAATTTTTTTTAAATCTCCATTTTTACGCCGGATTAACGAAAAAAATTATAGAAAAAAATGAAAACTTATATATTAGTTTAACGGCTTCAAATGTTCATAAAAATGCAATCATTCACGTATAATTGTTGATAACTTTTTTCCAAATTATCAAATAATCAATATTTTTTTATAATCTACACAAAAAGCAACAAATTGAACAAAATTATAAAAAAAATGATGATTTATCATGTTTTTACGATTAAAAATAATAATAATTTCTCTTAAAATTGACCTTTTCTCACATATAATCGATGGTACGTTTTTTATTGAGCAATCATTAGAGTTATATTTAACAAAAATTTTCTTAACATCACTTATTAGAAAGCAGACCAAATTAGAACATTTGTTCTGAATTTTTAGCACACCCCCGCCTAATCTAACCTAACCTAACCTAACGGATGTTTGCGAAATATCAAGTTCCCTGGATATAAGGACGCAAACATCTAAAGATTTGTTTTTAGTTGATGCAGTTTTTCTACGCCCTGATTTGGATAAATCTTTTACTCAACCAGTTTCGTTAAACTTTTTTACTAATTTACTGACAGTAAATCTTAACCATTCAAACTTCTTGATCCTATAATTTGTATTCAACTGAAGTGATTTGCGAATTTATAACATTTTATTTCAGTTAGGGTAGAAACGACGTTTAAAGGAATGAAATGAAGGGATTCTCTCTTATTTTCGTCATAACTTCCTCATTTTAAGTATTACGAAGTCTTATAAAGTATCATTCGAACGGTTTTTCGAAGTTCTTCAATAAAAAATCGATACACTTTTATCGTAAAATTGACCGTTTTATACTTAATCATCTCCCAATTTTCCAAAATCTTCGCTTCACTTGATAAATTCCACTTTTAATAAATCATAACTCGGTTGTTATTGAGCCAATAACCAAAAAAAAACATTCTTTTCATTATTTTGAAAGCTACATTTAACTACCACACAGTTTTTTCGATAAAAACTAAAGTTTTTGAATTATTTGTGAGATATCGATTAAATGAAAATTTCAATTACAAATTGGTCAAAAAGTATTGATTTTCCGAAAAACCTCCATAGAATGATTTGTACTTAGAATAGTTTTTTCTATAGATTTCTTCGGTTGGTTTTCACAAAAAAACTGCCACCTTTCTCCCCCCAGAGTAAAAGCACAAATCAGTATATGATAGACTTTGATTTTTAAGGTATTCACTATCTTCAGTTGAAACTTCAAACGAATAAATCGATGCTTCTTGATGGAAATCTAAGGTAAAAACCTTTGATCACTGGACTAAAAAACCCAAATTAATGATCATATATATAAAACACTATACGTGTGGAAATTCCACCATGACATTTAACGCCCATACAAAGTAAGCAAATTTAAGTATTTGGCCCTTTTGATTTCGGAAGATTAGACATCAGACGGAGTAATAAAATGCCCCATCGCACTTGCCCGACAGGCATTTCTGAAATTTTTCATCTATCCCGATTTTGACTAATCTGAAATCAGAGTTGAAATATTTGAAAACGCAATTGGCTGCCTTTGGAGTAATTTTTTGATTTCCGAACTCGGATTAGAGTAATTTTTTACCTTCGTAGTAGAAGTAGGGAACTTTTTTTTCAATCGTAATGCCCCACTACTTCTTAATTCGACTCTGCCCATTTTTCAACATTTTCATCGGTATTTTTTTGGTTTTATTTTCACTTTTGAATCGCTTGAACCATTTTTAAACTATTTTATTATCGCCATAGATATATTTTAAACATAGCATCAGTTTTTTGGTACTTTTTTCCATCTTAAATTATTCCACTTTATTTTAGTTCAGACTTTACATGTGTATATCCAATCTAACTTACATTGTATATTTTACAATGTATAATAACCATCATCGGCACGTTTATAAATCTCGCAATTATATACTGAATATTGAGTATTGCACTGAATTATCGACTGATTTACTCATTTAACAATTCTCATACAGCAGATATAATTTGATGAAATCATTTGTGTTAAATGTATCAAAATAGAAACTGAAAAAGACTTGTTAAGATTTGTGACTAAAGTACATAATTTGATACAGAAATTGTATTATTAAAATAGCGGATGCGGTCAATTTAGGTCTGCCACAATAGCTCACAACTATTCATATAGTTCGTTGCTCGTTAAAACAGGTAAGCTGATTTTTCGTTATAAATATTCATTCATATTCCTTCTACAATTATCGTTAATCACGTTCACAAAATAACAAAGAAGAACATCAACAAATACGGCCGTAATGTTTCGGGATTCGTAAGGTGTAATTTTTAATAATTATTTTAAAAATTGAAAAAAAAAACGATCGTATTTGTTGAAAAAATGAGTTTTGTTCCATTATCATAATGCGCTTGTCCATTCCAACAGTTATCGTTGCAAAAAAAGTATCCGAACTGCGGATTATTATCTCATCTTCCATATCCACCTTATCTAGTTCCTGTTACTTACTGTTCGCAAACTTTTGCTGATTTTCCGATACATTTTGATGCCATATTTGAAAAAAAAAACGATCGTATCTATTGAAGAAATGAGTTTTGTTCCATTAGCATAATGCGCTTGTCCATTCGAACAGTTATCGTGGCAAAAAAATTATCCGAACTGCGGATTATTATCTCATCTTCCATATCCACCTTATCTAGTTCCTGTTTACTTACTGTTAGCAAACTTTTTCAATGCGATGTCCTTCTATAGTCAGCCCAGTGAAGCATTGCCTCACTTTAATAGGTCTAGACGAAAATTTCGTAGTTGCGGACCGCCCCTAAATTCAGATGAAAGATTTTTAACATCTGACTCCTGTAAATACGACCCATGAACGCATTCTAATGGATTTCAAGTAATTATCCATAAAATAACTGCTGCTGTATTTAGCTCTAGCTCAATCATAAAATATCTAAATTTAATATATTTCGTAAAATTTCTAATTTGTATACCATCAAAATTACCGCCTTAAAACTTTTCAATAGTTTGCCGAGGGAATTTTTTTTTAAATGTAAGAAAAGCAGTTCCCGTCTTTATCTGGTGATTGAAAAAACTGTTTCATAATACCCAGTTTCATATCTAATAATTTTGCCATAAACTACTGTTTAATTCTTGACTATATTTTCATTTCCAGGCTTCTTGCTTTCTCTAAACAGCCAGTCTTGCATCTAATTTGAAGAGATTTAATTCTCTTACATCCAACTCATTTTAGGAAAAGCGTTTTGGATTAGTTCTATTGACATATATTGTTCGATGTTTTGTGTATAAACTAAACAAAGCCACAAAAATAAAAGTTTTCAAAACGATTTCTCTAAGTAGTCTATGATCCAAAGTACTTAAAGTTCTAGAGTTCGAGTTCGACCAAAAAATTCGAGTCAACAGTCAAAATTCTATTCACTTGATCTAGCTCCATCCGAGTATTTTTTTTTCATAAATTTAACAAAATGGCCTTAAAAATAATGATAGCAGGAACGAATTTGGCTGAAGATTATGAGTGTTAGAAAAGAATTTGAAAAAACATTAATTGCATAAGGATTAGTTAATCGCTTTCTGGTACGAATATTTGACAAAATGATTTGAATTTCAGTTATTTTTGAAGAACTGCGTGAATAAATTGTGACTAAACTCATATTTGAGGAATTTAACATCAATTAACAAGTCAATGTTTTATCAAAATGATTTCAGAAACGAATATTTAAACCAATATTAGTTTTTATACTATATATTATAATATTTCCAACTTATCAACGGTACCTTTTATTGCAAAAATATTTCCTTAACCTAATTTACTTGAAATTGAAATGAAAAAAAAACAACAAAGTCTTATTTATTACATATTGGTAATTGAGTCAAGATTAACAGGGTTTATATATGTTGTAATACCCAAAATTTGAAGGGCAATTTTATTTCGGTTACAAGTTATTAAAGTCAATTAAAAACAACTAGTTTTGCTCTTCTTGACCAGTCAGACTTGTTCAAGTGATAATGAAATGAATTTTCGCTCTTAAAACGGGGTCATAGATGTACTAGTATTTAATCTTATTAAAATTAACATCAACAATCTTTATAGTATTTTCTATAGGGTACCAAATGTCTTCACGTTTTCTGATTATCTCATTATATCTTTAATCAGCTTCTATTCTAACTATTAGTATAATAACGCAAATTTTATCACAGATGTTCTCACCTAATCCGTTACAAACTTGACTAAGAAAACTATATATAACTAGCGAAGATAACTTCAGTAAAATCAAATACAAAGATGAATTTGTTGTTTAAAATTTTTATTTTCAACTTAAAAACTGGAGTATAAGTTACATAGCACTTTTTGATGAAAGTTACTCATAGAGCTGAAAAATCTTTAATAGAAAAAGTTGTATTTTCTTATTTTTGTTGCCATAATGTAGATACAATACAGTGAATATTTTATAATAGAAGAATCATAATGGGGAATAACTCTTCCGGACACTTCTAAAATTATGACTTATCAAGTTTTTCCTCTATGGTTTTCATTCATCATACATATTCTACAATACAATTATTCGAATCACTACCACCACATGCATCTTCCTCAGAATCACTGTCGTTTGAATCAACTACAAGTCTATTTAAAACTGATACTTGTTACATATATTTATTTTCAACTCTTTTTACGTGGTTTATGGCATTTCTCCAATTGTCGGTGCTGATGTTTGTTTTTTATTAGATCCATAACGGAGAAGAAGTTTTTGGGGAAATGTTATTAATCTTTGTCTCTCTTTGACCTTGATTCAAAACCAAGTAGTACGAAGGTAATCTTTAAACATGACCATTCTTCTTAGTAATTCCGTCTACATTATCTACTTTGGCAATTCTCTCGAAATATAAATTTTGTTCGAGTAGAAACTCCTGTATATGGGTGATTCCGTTCTAACTGTGATATTCAATGTCCTGTATTGTTTTTTTGTACTAGTCATTAATTAATAATCAATTAATAAAAATTTTGTGTTAATTGAATAATTCTTAAGATATTTAAACATTATTTTTATACAATATAACTTGCCACTTAAAGAAAACTTATACTACATCACTTGAATGTCAGTACCGTGTCATGTCCATTCCTAGAATTTACCGATAAATTATTAATTTTTTTTGTCGTAACAAATGATTTAAACTAATTACCTTATAAATTCTAATGTTTATGATCAAACTGAGGAAAATTGATGCACTTGTTGTTTAATATCTTAAGTTACCATGTCAGTACCGTGTCATGTCCATTCCTAGAATTTACCGATAAATTATTAATTTTTTTTGTCGTAACAAATGATTTAAACTAATTACCTTATAAATTCTAATGTTTATGATCAAACTGAGGAAAATTGATGCACTTGTTGTTTAATATCTTAAGTTACCATGTCAGTACCGTGGATAAATGAGTCAGTACCGTGGAACTCAAAATCCGACATTTGTGTCTTGCTCGTGATACTTTGAAGTTGTAGTAAATTCCTCTTAGAGTTTTATTTTTACAGTAAAATAGATGAATAATATGCATAAAAAAGTTAGAAAAGTTAAATTTTAAAATCTTGAAATTTTGAATACAAAAAATCACAGTTAGAACGGAATCACCCATATATGCTTTGGAAGAATATTTAGTTGGAATTGCACGAATTTCCTGGATGATAAGAGGCTGAGTGCTGGTACCAGTCGTTTTTGAAACCAAGACTCGGAGCCCTTCAATATACTGGTGATAATATGTATATACCTTTACCTCTGTTTTACATTTCCATTTATTATTTGTCCTGAATTTACGAACAGTATCGTAGCTGTCAAAACATATTTCATCCAAATAACAGATTTACCTTTATTTATCACGATACTCCCGAATTTTTGTTATATATTTGTTTCTTCGTTTTATCAAACGACTACTTTCCATTACTGTTTGCTTTTTATTTACTGCTTTATATCTAAAACAATGTTTTTCAAAAATCTTCCCAGTGTTCGTACCGAACATACCTCAAAAATATGTTTCCTTTTCAGTTCTGCAAGAATATTTGGGATTATACTTGATGCGAACATACTGTACATATTGGACTCAACTTATCAAGTTTGATTTTTGGAAAATTTTTTGCAACATTCCTATTTCGTCTCATTATCACACATTGTTTTGCAATTTTGTAGAGTGTAGTCTGAGAATTATTTCCAAAAAAAAATTGTTTCTTAGATAACATCTCTTCTGAAACAAAGTCGATGAAAAACAATCATTTTTTGACCAAATTTTGATATATGTTGTAGTCTCATTTCAATTGTTTTGGCCTCTGCCTGTGCTAAACTATAGTAGAACGTTTACAGAATCTGCAAATCGACTTGTTAAAATCACACTGTTGCCACATAATTCGTTGTTCACAAAACTTTTATTTAAAAATAATTTGACTTCAAATACACCTCACCATGCACAGGTCACAACTAACTACTGACTGTGAAAAGGAAACCCTACTAAAAGTATATATCTGATAATTAAAAAAATAATTCGAATCAAGTATAAAACCCTATTTACGTTTATTATTTTCTATTTGAATTAGTAAGCGGTTTTCAATTAGAAATTCTATTGGATTAACTTTTTGTTTAATGTTGTTTATCTATACTTTCAAATGATTCACTGATTCTGAAAATTTATTATTGTAATGCGGACCTTAACAAGTTGTTTTCTACCTACATACAGATTGTTAACACTTTTATCTGATATTTTACAAAATTTACATAAAAAAATATATAGGAAGACATATAATAATCAATAAGCAACAATTGTTTCTCCCACTGAAGTTCGGTTGAATCACAATCAGTTGGGGCAGCAAGAAACTTCTGAAGATGTCAACCACACAAGTCAGGTAGCAGTTATTTTCCAATATTACAAAAAACACTCAAACAATCAATAATCAATATAATCATCTGAAAAAAAATTAAACAACGTCCTATGGTATTTGTTTTTGTAGTATCTTAGCTTAGAATCATAAGTCTTATGTTAATGGCAAAGCCGCAGTTTCTCTAATACCCAAATTGAATACATAAAATAAAATTTGTATTATCAAAAATTCACAGAACTCATTGGATTAATCACATAATTATTCTAATGAAACGTATATTATTTATATCCAGTGGTTTGATTATACAATACATTGATTTTTTTTAAGATGCAATATGATGAAAATCACAAGAGGATTGAATTGAATTATAATAAATGATTGATTAGACGTAGACAACTTCCCGAAAATGTATCATTTCCGTTAATAAGGAATGGCAATAAATTTTACTATCATCTATTTCGATTTCTTCTCGTAATTTAAAAATAATAAATGATTATTGAAAATTGTTACCAGAAATAATGTTTTGTAGTATGTATAGATACGGAAGAAATAAAAAAAAAATGTTAGGACCATCATTACCATCATGAAGTAAAAAAATGTTTAAAGATCGAAATCCACTAGCAACACACCACGCCACCCCACGCCACGTGTCGAATATGCGTGAATATATTTTTCTATTTAATTCAAATTTCTACGTAGATAAACGCACAACGCGCCATCCCACGTGGGACAATTCAAAGATAAAAAATAATTATATCTGTATAATGTATATATTTGTTGCTCAAAAAAAAGTTTTGACAAACACTTTTTCAAATTAACACCAATTGTAAGCTGTGAAGTACTCAAACTAGATTATAACTAATGATTAAATTTCATACAGAAATCATTAATGGCATTTAAATGACCCGGAACGGAAGATTTAAACTCGTGTGGACTCAATTTTCGAATTGCCCCCTTAACAATCGAATTACCCCCTGTGGGGCGTGACCTCACGTTGGAAAATAATGATCTGAACTGATTTGAATAATATCTAGGTGTGATTCAACCGTCTTATTGTTATATATCTTCGATTTGATATATTTACTGCAATCGCATGACTAAAATTCTTAAAAAATCAACGCATTTCCTTTTAGGATCGTCATTTTTGAAAAAATAACTGTATTGACCTCACAATGACCGAAGTTAATCATGTATCTATTTATTTTTCATGAGATTTTGAAAAAAACTTTATAAATATGAATAATTTGCAAATATTACTATTGATTAAATTTTACAAGATTGCATATGACGTTTTTATCTATATTTTGAAGAGCATCTATTCAATACTCTTTTTTGAAACTAATTATATTATGAATTATATTCAAAATTGCATTGATCCGTTAAGAGATTAAATAAATATGGAAGTCAAAGTTTAATATTGAACTACTGTACAACAATTTAACTATAAATATAAAATTATTGCTTACAAAAATGCTCCTAATTGGATTATTTATAGTTTAGTTTTTAAAACTTTCCAAATTATATTGGAATATTATATATATTCATGGTTTAAACAATATATTTCATTCTATAAACTTTAGTAACTTGATACTACTAAGTACTAGGAATATTTCGATGCTTTTGGATTGCGAAATAAATGAAGAAGAAAATGGTAATACGTCTACAAATCGTTTTAATTTATATCAGTTCCTACGTGTAGCAAAAACTATGCATAAGGTTTTACGTTCTATATGTATGGAGGACGTCCTAATAAATTCATCATCATCCTTTTTTTTCTATATAATCTTCAAATAAATTGAGCGTTTCGTTGTGCGGAACTATAAACATCCTTTTTTGATTAAAGTTTATTTATAAAAGATAAGTTTACCAACAGGGACCTGAATTTGTCTAAAGAAATTGATATTCTCAGCCTATAGCACTAAAATAATTATATTAAACATTAATCTTTATGAAAAAATGAAGAAAATTGTTCCAGAAGTACTTGGTCCAACAAAGGTTGCTCCATACACTTTTCCCAGCGACGTTTTATAATAAGAATCGTCAAGCTCCTCAAAATAGCCATTAACTGCCGATATCAACTCTTCATTGTTTGATATATTTGACAACTGCGCCATTTTTTAAAATCTGGGCACAGAAAGTAATCAGAGGGGGCTAAATCTAGAGAATAGGGTGCGGGTGTGTGGAGATGAACCCAAGTTTCATCCATGGTTATGAAACGGCGTAAAAATTGTAAGCAGCCGCGGCATCTTGCGCACAGCTTTGTCATGTCCAAATTTTCAGTTAATATGCGATGTACCTTATTTTCTGAAATGCCTTCTATATCTGTTGGCCCGCGCACTTCGAGTCGACGATCATCCAATACTGCTTTGTGGAACTTCTCCAACATTTCTCGTCGTCGTCACCTCATTTGGTCGACCACTGCTGGTCTTCGCAGATCGTACGGCCTCATTTAAACTCTGCTACCCAATATTTTACTGTTGATGACGAAGGAGCAGTCTCATTCAGAGCAGAATCCAGTTCAGCTATTATATTGTTGAGCTGAGTTATTTCTAATAAAAGTATTGTGTCACATAACTATGACCAATTTTTTATGGTTATAAATTCACTGAAAACGTTCACTATTAAAGGCTGCCAAACAAATACTGAGCAGTGTGGCATCTTCAAACATACACTGTATAAATTGTGTACTTTCTAATAGAGTGATATTTTTCAAGCCACTACCGCCATCTTTAGGTCAGGTCAGGTACTTGTGGAACCGACTTCATATGAATCAAATATTAGTTTTACAATCGATTTGATTTCAAATTCGAATCTTTTTATCATAAAAATTCAAAATAACCTGCTAAGTATAAGCCTCTTGAACTTCACTAAATAATAGAAATCGATTCAAAATCGATCTCAAAATTATTTTTCCTTTTTATAAACCCCTGAGAATCCGAGTGACCCCAATTCACCTTTTTTTAGAATCACTGGTCTAGATAAAAATGTATATACTTCTAAATCGTCTTGATTTTAGGTCTCTTCTGATTTAAAATTAGTTTTTTTATAATATTTTCAACATTTTTTATCAAAATTTGACTTGACACCGACAATATCAAAATAAAAATAAATTCAAAATATAAATCTCAACATAAAAAAAATAATTTTTCCTTAGTTTTTACATCTCAAAAATATGTCACAGCAATCAGTCAAATTACTCGTAGTTTTGTATTTTGGTCAAATTATTCAGGTCCTTTTTATCATCGATTTGATAACTGTTTTGATCTTATGAATGTAAACCATTTCTAAACATTCTCTTTTCCGTGTATTTGATTCCCTTCAAAGTTTTTTTGAATCTTTATTATTAAGTTTATGTTTTGTTGATATTTCGTGGTTCGTTAATGCAGTTTTATAGTTTTTATCGTATTGATGACCTTTTAAACTATTTTCGAAATACTGAAATGTCTGTCCTATCTAGACAACGTCACAATATTGACAAGGTATTTGATATATGATATTGTTTGCTTTGTTTTTAGGTGTTTTAGATTTCAGTTTAGTCAAATATTCGGATAATATTTATTTCCTTTATGACTCAAACTAATATAGCATTTATCGAAATAATTCGATAGTTGTTGGGAAAGTCCATGTACATATGGTAAGGAAAAAAGATTTTAAATTTTGATGTTCAGCTTCTGTTTTGATTCTTAATTTATCATAGTATCTGGTTATCATTTTCATGAATATGTTGTTTATCATTTTTTCCGCATAATTATTCTCTTTCAATGGAGTTTTTCCTCGTTCCCTCTTCAAGACCGAAAAGCTATATATTCGTCCATTTTTAGACTATAGCTCGCATTTTTCGAGCTAAGAATCCAAAAGAGATGGTGCTTGCTAAACCTTGGATTAAAATAATAGAATACGATGTATTATACTGTATTATGTTGCGGCTTTCTTTTTGTATGATTATTTCTGAGATACCCTCTATATAAAAATGTATAGAATCCAACAAGATCTCAAAACAGACTGGAATTTTTTGAAATAGTAAAATTTCAATTGAAAAATTAACATGATGCTTTTTACATCTTCTTTGACTTTTAAGATACCTCGTAGAGTTTACTTTAAACATATTAGGAATGTTTAATAATAGTTGTATTATCTTGAATGATTGAAAGATAACATAAGTACAATTTATACAGTGATTAAGATAATTCAATGGATGAAAGTACAATCTGAATTCTAAAATTCATAATTTTGCACCAGTCCTCCCTACTCATTGATATTAAAACATTGAAATTATCAGCTCTTGGGACATATTCTGATACGATATCAAATTATTAATAATTAGAATGAAAATAGAGTATTCAGTACTGTGTTGTTAGTGATTTCAAAATAAAACATCATTCCTCTTTTGAGGAATTATAAAAATTGGTAGTAACACATATGGTGCAATATAATTTTGTTTTGTTAAGTGTTAATTACAAGAGCTAAACTATGTTCAACTTATTTAGTGAAGTAGGAACTAACAGGGACAAGAAATTCTAACTTTTAAAATAAAATAACTGGATGATGCCAAGGTATAAAATTACTCTTCTATTAAATAAAGTTTATAGAAGTTTAGAGAATTTGGAAGTTTCTAGCAACTAACTAACGATATAAATGAAATAGTTGTACAAAAAGAGTCTTAAGATCAACTATCCGCGTATAAAGTACCTACAGATACAAAAATTATGCGGGATATCTCGAAATTATACGCAAAACATCACAACTAAAATTATTTTGTAAACTATACCGATTGTAATAACTTAATTTTCAATATTCGGCAATAGAACTATTTTCAACTGAAATTATTTATACCTAAGATGATCCCTTCGCTCCGCCCATGACTCATTCATAAATCAAAACAAATATTTTTTATCACGTTACTATTATCTTAGATCAAACAGTTACATGGACTGTTACTTTGGCCGAGGCAAAGGCAAAACAACTAAAAGAACTACTGTCTTTTTTACTTTTGAATATAACTAACTTTGAAAGCATGTTTCTCATTGTATTTAAAATGTATTTTACTCTTTACTTCTTAGTTTACTTGATGGTTGCAAGCTTTCATTTTCGACTCACCGGTTCTATATTTCGCACTCATGGAAAGGATACAAAAAGAAATTTATGTGTCCTGACGAATCTAATCACTATAACCAGATATTTCTCCAATTTCTCATTTCCTAGACCTTTTGATATATATGTTCATATGTTAATTGTAAATAAAACTAATACTACTGACTCTGAGACGTAATTGAGGTTCAATGTCGTTAATGAGCCGAATTATGTCATCCTTTAGCTCTTAGAATTGTTCTTGGCTTATTGACGTACACTTTTTCTTTCAAATATCCCCAAAGAAAAAAGTCCAACGGTGTCAAATCACATGATCGTGACGGCCAATTAACTCGAGCCATTGTTTCGTTGGCTGTGTGGCAAGTAGCACCACAAATCGTCCATGTCCATATCCTCAGTGCCTGGCCACAAGAAGTCCGTTATCATCTCGCGATAACGAACACCGTTCACGATAACTGCTTGGCCGACCTCGTTTCCGAAGAAGTACGGCCCGATAACGCCGCCAGCCCATAAACTGTATCAAACAGTCACTCTTTGTGGATGCATCGACTTTTCAACAATCACTCGTGGATTCTCAATTGCCCAAATGCGGTAATTCTGCTTGTTAACGAATCCACTGATGTGAAAGTGTGCCTCGTCGCCGAAGAGGATTTTCTTTGTAAAGTCACCATTCACTTCTTTCTGTTCAACCAACCATTCGGCGTATTGACGACGCTCGAAATGGTCAGCAGGCTCAGCTCTTGAGTCAATTGAACCTTGTAATCATCAGTGATGTTCGTGAGAAGTTTAATCGTTGGGAACGACGACGAGTCGAGGTTGACGGCTCTTCTGCCACGCTATCGCGAACAACAGCATTGTTTTGCGCAGAACGAACGGGGCGAGCATGCACAAGTGTTTTCACATTTCCTACAGACTCGGTTTGCTGAAATTTGCACACACTTCTCCCGATTGTGAAGATATTTGGTCGATTATGCTGATCAAAAAAATCACGAGATTTTGAGAGTGCATTTTGATTTGTACGCCCATTTTCGTAAAAGGCTTAAACAATCTTAACGCGCTGCTCAATTCTAAACCTCTCCATGGTTGAATCAAACACTAAAATAAAATAAGTTGGGCTAAAAACTTTAAGGTGCGACTCACAATTAATATCGTGCATTATAGTTGATCCACCTTTTATTAATGGATCTAAATGTTCTTTATTTTAGGTCTCTTCTGTTTTAAAATTAGTTTTTTTTAATAATTTCTGGAGGAAATTTGACGTTTTGACTTCAGTTTAATAATTTTAAAACAGAAGAGACCTAAAATCAAGAACATTTAGATGCATTAACCAGATATTTTAATCACATTATTGCATTGTAGTTT
Source organism: Diorhabda carinulata (assembly GCF_026250575.1). Taxonomy (NCBI): domain Eukaryota; kingdom Metazoa; phylum Arthropoda; class Insecta; order Coleoptera; family Chrysomelidae; genus Diorhabda; species Diorhabda carinulata. Next base: position 4,678,377 of record NC_079469.1, read on the forward strand.
TTGACTAGTATGCAAAGTATACATCAAAACTAATCGCTCAAAGTAGTGAAAAATCGATGCCCAAAAGTCAGTACTCAGATATTTTGCACTTTGGTAGTGAAAATAGATTACTCAGCATAGATCTAGCTCAGTGTTCACACCTGATATATCGATCCGACTCCTTTTAGAAAAATCAGAATGTAAAATGTCTTCAGCTACCAAAAAGATTCATTTTCTATTTGATACGCTTCCAGATGTAATGCTCTGAAGTTGCTTAGTCTCTTACACTTCGAGAACCTGCACGCTGCATGCTCTGTTGAACTTACCATCTCTTCATATTTCCATTAAGGCTACTACCTATTCTTATTCGTAGACTGTTCTTGCTAAGAAAATTTATTTACTAGAGTCCCTTTTACATTTCAGAGGTCCAGTAATGCAAAAAACTCACTGCGGTAAAATCTGTCTCCTTTTTTCGGGAATACTCGTGGTCTGTTTCGGCAGCTGTATCCTCATATTTTTCGAATCGATATACGATTCCATACTCAACTACGGATTGCAATTCAATCCATCTTCGCAAGCTTACCAAGGATGGTATAAGAGCCCTCCGATTCCCACATATTTTTATTTATTTAATTGGACGAATCCCGAGAAGATAAACGATGTTTCGGTTAAGCCGGAATTCGAGGAAAATGGACCTTATAGGTTCTACGAAATAAGAGGAAAGAGTAATGTCAGTTGGTTTGATCACTATGTGAAATATAAGTCTTATACTAGCACGTTCTTCGATGAAACGAAGAAGAATGGAAATTTAAGCGATGTGATAAATTCTGTTAATACTGTAGCTTTGGTAAGTACTCTAATATACACAAAAAATACGGTTAATGAATTTTTAAAGCTAAAATTACAAATTTTATGTTCCTTATTTTTCACCACACCTCGTATACCTCGTCTTAATTAATATCTCATAATTTATCAACTCTCTTATTGGTTTTTCTTTTATGCTTGTCTAAAATTTCATCTTTATCTATGGTTGTTTCCAAAAGACATATTAATGTATGAATTTTTCTTTTCTTTTTAATAATCTTCACATTCCCTCCATAATTTTCATTGTATTTTCCCCTGTTTACATCATTTCATCGATCTATCTAATTTGCTTTTTCTTATTTTATTCATATTCCGTTATTTTTCGCTCTTCTTCTTTAATGCATACTTCTTTATTCTCATTATATGTTCATACTGACTCAATCCATTTTTTTATTCGTTTCTTACTATTTCTTAGTTTTATTTTCAAGCTATTTCTTACTATCTTGTCTTATCTCAGACATCTGTTGCTTATAAAATATATTGAACAAATGTTTTCAGGCTGTAGGTTATCAGGCTAGATTTCAAAATTTTTGGACTAAGAAAATGATGTCTCTTGGACTATCATCGAAAAGTGTGAAATTATATGTAACAAAACCTGTCCGTGAGCTGCTTTTCGATGGATACGAAGATCCCGTTTTAGGTTTGCTTTCGAAACTACCATTTTTTGGTGCACCTGATAAAGGTGGATTTTTTTACGGGGTAAGTTACAAGATTTGAGTATTTTATCAAAAAGTGCTTTTCAATCTAAAGTTATTTCAAACCATTTCGGTTTAGGATAAAAAAAATAACAGTTTCGATGCTTTTGCATCGCATCAGTGCAAATTAAAATTGTTTCCTCATCTAAAGTTGGTTTTAAATATTTGTTCAGATTTATCGTGAAGCTACAAACATATTTTTGTTATCATTATTGAATTTGGTTCAGCATTAATCAAAATAAATAATTTTATATATATAAACATTCAACTTATACTAATAAACAGATAATTATTCATTGAATAATGAATTCTCTTTAATTTTGTCACGACAAAAATAGCTTTTGAAAATGTAAGTAAAGTCTGAACTTCACTTTCTCAACTTCCCCCAAATTTATTCAAACACGAAAAGACTTCATCTTTCATCATTTAGGCTTAAGAGATAAAGTTTATGCGTGAAATGCTGTCCCCCACACAAATATAAATACTCCTAGGGGTAATTAAATTACTTCAAAAATGTTTTTATGGTATAATAAAAGGCAATTTAATGATTTTTAATTTTCCTGGTATTTTTAAATGCTTCAAAATGAATATCGAGATAACTGTAACAGTTAATCTACAGTCTGCGGGTGAATTTTCCGACGAAAAACGGTATATTTCAATTTAGGAGAGTCTCGTTGTACCATCCTTAAAGATTTTGTGAATCACAGAACCGTACACTGTGAGTGTTGATACGTAGATCATAACTTGAAATCATAGTCTTGAAAAAACTGGAAATTAATGGAAAACATTGATTATAATCCAGGCGAGATAGCACAAAAATCATCACAAATAAATCCATTTTTTGCTACTGGAATTATGTAACATTTACACATACTCCATTAATACTTTTTATCTGTGTTTTGCAATTAATAACTCAATATCTATTACTAGTATAATCCATTTTCATTCAATTTTCACGTGTTTCTTTATATTAAGAGCATGATTTGACGATAATTTGACCACATCGAGCGCTGTGATCGATTCAGTAGTCCCCAGTATATACTTCGCTTCCAGCTAATAATTGTCCGGAGAATTTAAGAAAAATCGCTTAATTTTCCACGATATGTGTGAAACTTTGTATTTCGGTGGTGGAAAATGTGTACAAGGACTTATCTTTATCCGTAGTCTGAAATAATTGTTTGTCATTCTCAAAAACACGTATATGTGTCGAATTTTAACGCAATTTTTCATTTTTTGCTTATAGCTTCGTTGCTGGTGGCTTTACATAAAAAAAGTTGAATTATTTTTTTCTTGTCTTCAAAATACCTGCAAAAGCAAACGATGTACGTTGAAAAATATTAATTAGTTCAAGAGATAAACGAAAATAACAATGACTATTGTTGTTTCTAGATGAACAATTATAAAGGAGTTTAGTTATTTTCATCGAGTCTTGTAATTGTGCCAAAATGTTCTGTACTATGACTTATGACCTTATAAACAGATTAACAGCAATTCAAGGGAATTTCTTTTGAAATCTCGTGTGGATACGTCTTTTTGTTACATAGATCAAAAGTGCATGAAAATAGCTTTCATTTGAAAAAGAAAATTTGAGTTTCGTTGAAAAATCACGGAGATATAATGAAAGTGAAAAATTAACTGTACAACAACTTAAGCGAGCTGACGAAACAAAAAAAACTCCATAATTTTTTATTTACAGTACTATCATTACATGAAAAATGTTTCGCCGTACTTTTCCTGGGGATTAATTGCGATGAAAAGATTATTTTTTTTTAATTTGATATCTCGCCACGACAGGAATCGATTTGCATAGTTAAAAACTACTCAATATGAGAACCTAATTGATCACGTAAAACGTAGCTTTCGGGGGTTTCGAAAACAAATTCCCTTTATTGCAAAATTCCATTTTTTTATAAATAAACGTCGACTTCCTACATAAAATAATGAAATCTACTCATAAAAAAATCAGCACAACCACATTCAACGCATAGACCATGTTTTTTGTTATTGCTGTTAATTTGTTTATAAGTCATGAACCATTAAACATTCAATCTCCAGCTTTTGCACATACCATTTTTCGATAGTTCAGAATATTTTGGCGCAATTACAACACTCAATGACAATAACTAAACTCCTTTATAATTGTTTATCTAGAAACAAGATTGTTTTTTTCGTTTATCTCTTGAACTAATTAATATTTTTCAGCGTGCATCGTCTACTTTTGTACGTCTTTCAATGAAAAAAATGATTTAACTTTTTTTATGTAAAGTTACCAGTAACGAAATTATAAGGGAAAAATGAGAAATAAAAAGTTTTCGCACATATCGTGGAAAACTAAGCGAATTGCTGTTAATCTGTTTATAAGGTCATAAGTCATAGTACAGAACATTTTGGCACAATTACAAGACTCAATGAGAATAACTAAACTCCTTTATAATTGTTCATCTAGAAACAACAATAGTCATTGTTATTTTCGTTTATCTCTTGAACTAATTAATATTTTTCAACGTACATCGTTTGCTTTTGCAGGTATTTTGAAGACAAGAAAAAAATAATTCAACTTTTTTTATGTAAAGCCACCAGCAACGAAGCTATAAGCAAAAAATGAAAAATTGCGTTAAAATTCGACACATATACGTGTTTTTGAGAATGACAAACAATTATTTCAGACTACGGATAAAGATAAGTCCTTGTACACATTTTCCACCACCGAAATACAAAGTTTCACACATATCGTGGAAAATTAAGCGATTTTTCCTAAATTCTCCGGACAATTATTAGCTGGAAGCGAAGTATATACTGGGGACTACTGAATCGATCACAGCGCTCGATGTGGTCAAATTATCGTCAAATCATGCTCTTAATATAAAGAAACACGTGAAAATTGAATGAAAATGGATGATACTAGTAATAGATATTGAGTTATTAATTGCAAAACACAGACAGAAAGTATTAATGGATTACGTGTAAATTTTACATAATTCCAGTAGCAAAAAATGGATTTATTTGTGGTACGCGTGAACGTATCTTGCACTAAATACCCTCTTCATGAGTTCTTGGTTTGATTTTTGAAAGAATTTATTACTTGAGAAATTACAGAATATATATTACAAATAGAAACAGAAATAAACTTGGTGAAAATATCAAATAATTAAGAACTTAAGCTTCTTGATATTCGACAAAATAAGCAATAGAAAAACATAAAAAATAGGAACTTTTATGAAAAACATAAACAATTAAAGCAATATTTAGACTGAAGTAAAAATGTGCAAGAGGTTATGAGAAAAAGAAATTGGATAGAATCTCGGAATGATCACTTTAAATAACCTTTTGTGGAATGTAGTTGTTGTAATATTTGTTGTATTTCAATGTTTTTTGTGTTTTAGAGAAATGGTACTGTTGGTTTAGACGGTACATACAACATGCATTTCAAAAATGACGATCGATTCGGGGAGGTTTTATTATGGAATAACAAAAATCAAACAGATTTTTTTAACGGTGAATGTAACAGTATAAAAGGATCTTCTGGGGAGTTTTTTCCTCTAAATAGAAAAAAAGACAGAATAATGATTTTTTCTTCGGAAATGTGTAAATCTTTGGTATTATATTATACAGAAGAAGTTATGATAAAAGGAGTGCTCGGATATAAATATTCGGCTGAATATGGTTTTGATAATGGTAAGTATATTATCGTTAATTATAACTATGAAAGTGATGAAAATATGGATATATTTGGATTTATTTTTGATATGAATGAATCAACTTGAAAACAAATAATAATTTGATGAAATTATTGAAATGAAATGGAAATTACGTTCTCAATATAATCATAAACAATTACATTCCAAGAGAATGTGATAGTGAAAATATAAATAATCGCATTTGCAAAATTTCCATTATGATTCGTCCAATTTATTGCTAAATACGAAAAAATCGTTTCAATAAAGATGTGAAAGGAAGAGATACTGTTTTTGGAATGAATTATTAGTTTTATCATTGTTATTTTTCCATAACTAGAAGGCTACTTAAAGGTGGAGTGGATTTTCGAATAATAGAATTGATCACCTTTATTGAACACTTAAAATTTGTAGTTCTTTTTGTTTATTACGTTGAAAATTATGATAAATCAACACATTTCGAGTGATGTAAATTTATTTATTACCATTTATTTAATATATTTATGGAGAAGAAATTATTTTAAAAATTCGCAACTTGTTTTTGTGATAATGTAATGAAAACCAAACGAATCTGCAGATTTTCATGCCTTTTTTTTAATTTTTTTTATCTCTTTGTAATACTCAAGTGTATAGTTGGAACATATTGAACTTTGGGCACTATGTCATCTTCAGAATTAATGTTTGATCACCATAGACAAATTTCGACATTTCGTAAGCTCCTCAAACTCTTTTAAAAACAAAATCTAAAGTTAATGTGTTGTCCGCTGTACAAATCACAGAAAATTATTTTGTTTGGTGCACATTTTTGGTTTAATTTTAGGAATCACGATGAATACATTGTTTAAAAATTAATGAACTGTTGACAAATCAATTCATTTGACATTTGCATTTCCAAATATTTATTGAATGTTAGTTTATGAATGATTTATCACTTATTACTAAATAATTAAGAAAGACTTATTGTGATATTTGCGACGCATATTTTGCCTCAAAAAAAAAATAATAAAAAATACACAGTTCATTTCATGGAAGTCGTATCAAATCTAATCATAAACAACGTTCTAACAGAATAATAACAAAAGGAGAGAAGGAAGTACTCTGTGAGCTAGGTACACTCAAGTCCCGACTATTGAGTGGCTTGATGAGGAAGATTTCATCGTACACGACACAAGTCTTCATAAGGAGAAAGGCTTTATATAAAGAAGATATCCCAATAATTAATAATTTACAAGAGTGGTTGTTTTTAATCATTATAATATAGAAACCATTAGTACCACAAACATTTAAGATATTTTATAAATTTTGTAATCAGTAGTATTCAATGAATAGCAGTACTGCAGTCTAGGCATATAAATTTTCGGCAAAGCTCGCAGCTGAACCGCGTTATTCTAGTGCGTTTGTCATTTTGACAAGGTTTACATCGTTTTTTGGATGATGTTGCTTCATCTAATGTTTCAACAGATATTTCTGCTTTTCTTTTTAAAATTTTTTCTTTGAGTTCGCTCTGCAGAGGAGTAAATGTTGATTGTTTTGTATCATGACTTTAATATTTTGATATTTTACAGCTCACCTATCCTTAAAAACAACCTCTCATACATATTTAAAAAATGGAGTAATGATTTTTTTTTATTTTGAGTCGTAATAGGAGAATTTTTTTCTTCAAGTACAAGAAATCGATGATATATTCAATCATTTGTCTATAGAATCAGGAGTACGAAAAATAATAATCAGCGATTAGAATGGTAAATCCAAAATCACAATTAAAAACTTTTGATTTGTCCATTTTTGAATATGCTCTTTAAAATACAAGAAGTGCAAATATTGTGCACTTGTACACATTTCAGCACAGACACACTAAACAACGTAATTCTCAAATTCAATGACTTTAATGTATGTGAAACACACTAATTTGGCAAGTATTAATGGAATTTATAAGTCAAATATTTTTTTTTTACATGTATTTATACATGTGGGAATCCAGACATATAAATACAAAGGAGACACAGCACGTATAAAAGAATAAATACTCCGAAAAGATCAAAACTTCGTGATTTCCCAGCATTATCTCTAAAAAAATGTATTCGGTTTTTTAATAATAACTCGGCTTCCCTTTAAGCGTTTCGCATTCATCCGTACATTATTTTATAGGGAATTTCATAAGCTACAAAATCATTAGAGTTGCAACTCTTCTAGGCCCTTTTCTTCAGAGAATTTTGATGTTAAAGGGTAAAAAAGCATTGAAATCAATACTATTAAACGCTTTTATCTATATAATTTTCAAGCTACGTGAGTATAAAAAGAAGCAAAATGTTGAGTAAAATAGAAGCTAAATTTTAATTACAAAAAATTCTTTTGTTGATCCAATAGTTTTTGAGATATTTTGAAAAAATATCGTTTTTTTTTAAATCGAAAAAAAATTTCACTTTAAACAACTTTTTTCAAAATACACGGTTCCAAACAATCAAAACTTTTGGAACGTGCTGTTAGAGCTTAAACAATGATAATTTTACATGGGCTACGATTAATTTTGCCGTGCATGGTGTCAAATTTACCGACATTTTTTTTTCAAATTCGAGTTACTCAACTTATTTTCGTCATAACTCGCTTAATTTTCATGCTAGACATTTTTATAAAAGCTCATTTTAAAGATCTGAAATAGTACTTTAAAAATGTTCATCACAATTTTTTATGAAAAATTGATCGTTTTTCCGTTATTCTACATAAATTTACGAAAAAGAAAAAATTGGCTTTCATTGACTCATAAGTTTAATTAAATTTAATTTAAACTGACTAATTTCTTTTTTTTTTTATAAGCTTCAGTTTTGATGGAATTAATTTTCCCAGAACATGTGTAATTTTCGAGTTTTTCGTGAAAAAATGTTGAAAAACTTTTTTTTTAATTTTCAATCGCGAATAACTCAGTAATTATTGAATTAAATAAAAAACTTCATCACACATTTTCTTCATAAAATTCAATTCTCTATCGATTCCTGGGGTTATTTTGAAATTTTAAATTTCCATCCCCGAGTAACGGTGGCATTCACCCCTGGGGTAGAAGCATACATTGACACCAAATCAAGTTTGATATTTGCATCATTTTTGAGCTACTATCAAAATTTCGAAGTAATCCATGAAGGTCTTTAACTAAAGTTAAGTGGCTAATAATTATTTGTCACTTTATTATAACTTGTAGAAACCGGCCCTTAGTGTTTTAACATACCTCGTATGGTATCAGTAGCAGGTTTTTTTCGGAGAATCGGCTTGATACGTTGTTTCCTCTATTCATCGATTTCTGTTAGATAAATATCGTATCTAGAATAAATTTCTAGAAACGTAACATTTTTATGTTTTTCCAGGGACTGTTTATCCCGAAAATTACTGTTACTGCAACGGCGAATGCATTCCTACAGGAGTATTTAACGTATCGAGTTGTCGAATGAATTCACCGACGTTTTTATCCTTTCCACATTTTTTTAACGCGGATCCCGTTTATAGGGATTCGGTAAAAGGAATGAAACCCAACAGGACTCTTCATGAATTTTACATGATTCTTGAACCGGTAAGTGGTGTATTTAAATTTAAATAGTATCTAAATACACATATATATAACTTAAAAGCTTTCGGAGAAATTTTTATTATATATTTATGTACATATCGTTTACTTAGGTCAGCGAAAAATATGATTTATTCAGTCTAAAGTCTTTATACTCACATTAAGAGGGGTTTTCACTCAACAAGCAAAACATTGTGTTGAATAAAAAACTTTTTTTAAGCTTTTTCAACACTGGAGTAATTTGTACTATAAATAATTTCATTACAAACAGACAATTTTATATCAAATATTATAATATCATAACATGAAGATGATTTATATATTCAGAAAAATAGTTGATATTAATACCAAGGAATTAAGTAGATTTTTATAAAACACAGTTGCCAATTTCATCAGTTTTAGCATAAAATGAACTAGATGCTTCATTTCAATTTACAGTCGTGATAATTTTTTCAGTAATTGCCACATAAATGTCAGCTATTATTTTCAACTTCCTTTTTTCTATCTCGTAAGTCTGGCAACTCTGTCGAAAAAAATTAAAACGAAGCATGTTTCTTCTGACAGTCGTGTAGACGCATTTTCATACTGAATAACCGATTCAAGTCCACGAAGTCCACGAAAAAATATCTGCATACAAACACAACAATAATTTCCGAACTCGTTACTACCAAATCGTGTAGAAGACGTACCAGAAATTTTATAAAACGGGCTCTGTTGTCGACGCGTCGCGATTTGACCAACTGAAATAGTAGCGCTGGCGTTAGTTGAGCAGCAGAACCAATCTGCAGTGCGACTATCTTTAAATATCTGATCGTCCACGCACTCCACAAAGAGGATTTGTATTGCGGATTAGAATTTTACGAGTGGTACCTTGGATGCAGTCAGGATGATCCAGTATTCCATTTTGTGGTCGGATGAAGCTGAACGGTAGGATCAATCGGTGTGTATGTGTGTGTGTGTGTGTGTGTGTGTGGGGAGGTATCCATGCGAGTGATCTCGTGAGTCTGTCCTTTTTTGAAGATCACGTGACAGGCCAAAGTCATATGGAAATGCTCGAAGATCAACGTGAGCAAGTGAACAACGATCCAACACTCGCAAACATCCGTTATTTTATGCAGGATGAAGTTTCGCCGCACTAAAGGTTAGGTGTGCGGGCGTACCTTAATTTTAATTTCGGAGAATGTGATTTTTTGCTATGGGGCCTCCTCCAGGACCGAGTTTTTATCCTTCCCGACATCCGAACTGCAATTGAAGAACAATTTGACGCTTGACGTGCCGTTAAATGCATTGATCAAGATGGGCATCATTTACAGTAACCCTTTTTCAAATTCTTTTCGTAATTTCTTCTAATAGAAATCATTATGACACCGCATTTTTTTCTCTTAATGCAAATTTGTTGCCGACCTCTGTATATTACCCGATATATTTAAATATGAAAAGAGCATTTCCCTAAAGGTATTTTTGATATATAGGTTCGCATTAGATCCATAAATACAAATCTTCACGTCAGCAGGCTGCATATAGAAAGTAGTTTTAGCATGAAATATTTTTCATCTGGCAACTCATTTATAAACCACTGAATATCTTCTAACGTATGAGTTTTTGATTACTTTCATTTGTCATCTATCTTGATATATTTACTTGCATCAACCCCATGTTCAACTAACACACTCGATTTTCTCTTTGTTATATTTGTTCTGGAATATGTCAGCAAAGATGAGAACGACCTTCTAAAACAACGACCTGTATATTACCTTAACCCAAATGAATGTCATACTCAAATTTAGATCAAAAAGGTATCACAAGAATTAACTTAACGATAAACTGAATGTTTTAATTCAGTAAAATCCAATTTTTAGATAAAAACAGGTATCTGATTATGAATTTAGTATATATCCTTATCGTTTATTCAATTGTATCTGTTGGTGATTTCAAGATTATCAAATTTGTGATTTTTTTTATTCAATCAACTAAAATCGAGAGTGATAATGATGATAAAACATTGTATTAATTTCAATATTAGATTGTTTCCGATGTCTAAGAATGTATACAATCTTTACACAGTAACGCATTCTGATATAAATTACGTTGAACGATTAAAAAAATTAAATACTTATTCACTTCAGTCCAATAAAAGAAAAAGTTACTACCTTGACATCTGCAATATAAATTTCGAAATATGTCCCACCATAAAACGTGATATAACTCGATGTATACTTGTTGAATTTAGAAAATTGTGAAAATTCATATAAATAACATCAAACACAACAAATGAAAACAACAATGAAATATCAGAAATAACACTGAGGTTCATCTCTTAGACAAAATGAACAAAAATTTGGAGTAAAACATAATCCCACCTAGAGCAATATCGGGACCTTCGGAGAACTGCTGAGGAATCAGCTACCAAAGCACGTCTCTGTCGAGCACTACAACATACAGAAGTTCAAGATCAATATCCACAGGCATCTTCACAGAACATGCACCATTCGAATTACATACAAAGAAATTATTAGTAAAATGTTAGGCTGGATTCACAATATAAGGTCGATTAAGGTTCGTTCGCGGTCCGATCTCGGTTCACGATTTAGTCGCATTTGATGTATTTGTCTTCTTCCGTGTAGTCACCAGTTTTATCTTCGACATCCTTGCCTCCTATCATCCTTCAAGGTTGTCGCTCCACCTTTTTCTGGATCGGCCTAACATAACCTTTTATAGTAACAAATAGAAATATATACCCGACGCAAATACTGGACACAAGAAGTTTGAATTCGGCCAACGTGGGCAGTGAACATAGTCTGCTACTAGGAAAAATAAGAATTAAAATAAACAAACTTAAAGAAAGGAAGAAAACGTAGAAAAAACCAATATTGAACTGCTATGGGAACTCTACCAAGAAAGATTGAAAGATAAAAACAACATTAACCCAATCGAGCCAGTTGGAAAAAGATAGAAACAAACATCAAACAAACGGCATCGGAGACACTTGGATTCAGGACAATAAACTACACAAATAAGAAAAGAACTAAAGCACCATGGTTCTGTAAGGAAGTCAAAGCTAAATGTCAAGAAAAGAAAGAAGCCTACCCGAAATACAGAACGTCAAAAACCTTGAATTCGAACGAAGATTACAAAAGAGTACGTAATGAAACAACAACATTAGTAAGATAAATCAAGAACAAATACTGGGAACAAATTTCCAAACAGATGGAGAATGATTTTTACGGCATCCAGAAACAGATATGGCGAACGATAAAGGGACAAAGAAAAGAAATCAATGAGCTATTCGAGACAAACCAAATACAAAAGGAAACATGGGTCAAGTACCTCCAAGAACTGTACGGGAATGAAAACGAAAATAGAAACGAACCAAACACGCCTGAAATAACTACAGATGTATTTGTCTAATAATAATAATAAAATAAATATTAAGGAATTTAATATATAACTAGCTGTTTTATCTTCTATCCTTGAAGAAGAAGAAGATAATATTTTCAACGCAAGGAAAGAGCAAGGGGAAGAATCTGGTTGCATCTAAATTTACTGCAACGAAAAATGTTATTTAATTAATGATAAAGGAAAATTTTTACATCACTATTAATTTTAAAGAAAATCGCCCTAGTAGTGAAATAGTAAAAAACAGTATGTTGTGAAGAGATTTCTCCACGTGAATGATTCATTGCAATTAAACATTTATTGAAGTTATTGATTATTCATTGTTATCATAAAGTTATCCAAATATCTAATTTCAAATTGCTAATGCCATGGCACCGAAATGATAGAAATTTAGCTCTACTTGCTGTTCAATTCCACCCAAACATTTTGTTCTTATGTTATTATTATTATATATTATAATGAGGTGATTGCAAATCGTATAAACCTGGTTCACTTTTTACCAGTTGAATAAGCAATTCATCTGAAAAAATTAATGATAGATCTATAATTCGCAACGATAATAAAATTTTTGTTAATACTACTATTCCTATGTTATTTACATTGTTGTCAGATCTTTCTTTTTAACGGAAAAATAATGAACCTTGTTATTTCAAATACATCACCCGGTGTATTTTCAACTTCTCAAAATCTTTAAGAAATAATAATTTTTTCCCTATACCTAAACACCATAATTTCGAAGTTAAAATAATACATTTAGGTGACTATGACAGCTACAATAACAAATTTGACGTTTCAATAAATTATTATTGTTGAAGTTTATTGAAAGTCATAATGGTTTGTTTATCTGAAAAATAACGAATTGATATTTTAATGATATTAGGATATGGTGATAGGCGTAGAAGTTAACAAGAGACGTGTAATAATTTATATCCTAACCGAAATCCCATAACAAAATCTACTGTCAGTGAAAAAGTTTAACGAAACTGATTCAGTAAAAGATTTATATCCAAATCAGGGCGCAAAAAAACTGCATCAACTGAAAATAAATCTTCAGATGTTTGTGTTCTGTTACAAGACGATCCACACTTGAGTACTAGACAAATATCCAGGGAACTTGATATTTCACATACATCCCTAATGAAAATATTACGTGATAATAAATTCCATCTATACAGGGTGTCCTACGACGAGCTAAAACTATCTGTATATGGCAAAATACTTATAGTAAAATCATGAAAATGGCCAACTTCCGGCTCTACTGTAAGTCGACTGTAACTTTGTTATTTTAGAAAGAAATTTTTGAAATTAACGTAAAATTTTAGTATACTTTTGTCTAAAAACTTTTTTCAAAAAATGCATGCTTTTTGAATTATTAATTTTTTTGTAAAAAATTTTACACTGGCAGCTCCTTATAAATTATTTTTTTACGAGGATACCCTTGAAGATATGACAATGATTTTGTTCGGTTGCTTTTCGCAAAATCAAACGTATTTGAATCTATGTTGAAAAATTTTTCATTCCATACAGGGTGTGTATAATAAGTGTTCAAAGTTTGACTTCATATATATCAAATCTCTTTGATTTTTTAAATAAAACCAGCCGGTTTTTTCTATTTTAATGGATTCAGGATATTTCCAATGTGGATAAGTTAAAAAACATCGTTTATAAAACTGAACCTGTCAATATTCACGAATTAAAAGACAGAAATAAGAAGAATTGAGCAGTCAGGAATGTTGCAAAATGTATTGCAAAGTTTTAAATATCGCATGGCTTGTTGTATTGAAGTAAATGGACAACAAGTTTATTATTTTTCCGAAAAACGGATAGATCTGACAACAATGTAAATACCACCATAATACCGGCCATACCACAAGACCCTTATACACAAAAACGTATTAAAAATCGTACAAGCCGTTTCAGAGATAATTGAGGCGTCCCATACATAAAACTCACTCTGTATAAGAAATGTTTTCCATAACACAATAAGACGTCAATGAAATCTATCAAATGTATATTAATACAATATGCAATTGACCCATCTTACTATCGATACATGTTATGACAAGTTCGATCTCGCTCACACAAAATTTCTCCAAGACTTATCCCGACTGGAATGAGATTCGACTAGATCTTGACTTTTAAGAATAGTATGAATGCACACATTGTTTTTCATTCAATAATATTTTTCCAGACGGAGATCGGACCGGAAACGAATCGGAATCGACCTCATAGTGTAGAACCAGCCTTATTCTGTTCTCATAATTATTATCATTATAACATTTCTATATTTTTTTTTACAGAAATCTGGTATTGTTATGGAATTACAAGGAGGTATACAGTTAAATATGTTACTTCAACCGGTTTCCAGTATAAGGTAATAAATTATCCCATTAACACTCAAAATACTTTTTTTAATTCGATGTTGTTTCAAAATGGTCTTTAATCGAGCAAACTTCAACAATTTATAAAGTAAATTGTTAAATTCCTACATGATACACCACACACTTTATATTTAGTTTCTTTTACTTTAAAAATTAAATGATGTAACCGATTCAAATCAAGATCATTTCCCAGTACAAGCTAGAAGTGGTTAATCCCATAATTCTGAAGAATATAGGGAACATATTCCCTCTGGATTTGCAAAAAGTCGAGCTAACAGCCTACGCCATCCTTGGACCATAAAATCATTCATGGTTCTTATTTTAATCTTATATGTAGATATGAACTGGTCGATTACATCGATACGTCCCAAATGAACATTTAAATCGAGATTCCTTTTAGAATTTTGAATTTTTGGACCCTAAAACGCAAATTATCAAAAACTGTAACGATATTAATGTCATTTCATGAAACCATATTTAATTTCCCATTGGAAACCGCATTTCTCAGAACAATGAATGTTTTTCATAATTTATGTTCTCAATATATCAAAAATATAATTTTTTTCCTATATTTTCGTTGAATTTGGATTGTGCATAGTGAAGATACAGCAAAATATTTAAAAAAATTTCAGCAGCTTCTGTTTCATCAAAATGTGAACATAATTCTTTTCCTAATTCTTACCAAGCAGGCCAAAAAAAGAGAGGTACCCAAAACAACCCCCTTTCAGTTAATCCAAAGTGTTCGTAAAGTAAAGTTTATATCTATTATGGTTTCTCCTCCATTTTTCTATACTTATTGAATGGCCACCCATATCATTTGGACTTGGTTGTATAAAGGCGCTTATAAAGCTAAGGTTTCCAAGACGAAACTGTCAAATGTTAACGATTCAAAAGTAGAAATGAGTGTAGTTTGATGTTTCAAATCATTAGAATTTTTTAAAACAATTTAAATCCCGTTTTTATTAATCTAAAATAGTCAATAGACAATTCTGAACATACAGTTGATTGCAATAATTGCAATTAATTATTTGATTACTGTTTTTCAATCACTGGCAATGAAATAAATAAATAAATCTTGATTAATCTCATTTTTTTGCAGATTGTACAATAAAGTACCTAGAATTTTTCTGCCAATATTCTACATAGTTCATAAGGTAGAACTTAGTGACGAAATAGCAGCGGGATTAAGACTGATACAGAACTTACCAACTTATAGCTACTACATGTCTTATACACTCATAAGCACGGGACTTATCTGCATTTTTGGTGTTATAGTTTTATTGTTCTGTCGATACAAGGCATCCAATTTAACAAAAATGAAAATAAATCGCGAAATAATTCCAGTGAAAAAGATTATTATTTATGAACAAGTGCCTTTAAAAGAAAAATCTGATATTACTTGGACGTGATAATTTTATTGTTATATTTTAATAAAGTTTTTTTTATATAGTTTTTTATTTATATCCTTGTCAGATTAGATTATACAAAATTATTTTGAACCAAAATGAATCTTTATAAAGTATTGCTTCTATTACCTTTACTGCTAAAGAAGTTTTAATATCCAAAACATTACAAGGGTTTAGACCCATTTTTGCCCGTTCTTAAGTATTGTAGACTGAAAATTCCAGACCCTAAAAGAAGAGCAAGTTAAAAGAAATGCTATTTTGAAAAAACCGCCACAGTTTTAGGTTTCCAGCCTTGACTCCTGGACTATCTAGTGCAACATCGCGGTTGCACCAATTGGTTTTAAGTTTGGGTAAGAATTTCTTCATGGTTAAGTTGAGGAGACTGATAGTTTGAGACCGAAATTACCAATGAAGTTGCTAGAAGTGGACTCAAAGATATTGCTACTTTAGATCGATTTAATGCTGATTTCTTCTAAGGATATAAACAATAACAGCAAAGGACGCGACCATTCAAATAAAAGCAGTGGAAAATTAGTGAATATATGACCGTAGTTGTTCCAGTATGGTCAAGAAGCTGCAGTTTCGTGAAATTTATCATAGATGTTATCGCGAAGATTAACTATCAATACAGTAATTCCAGAAGGAGGGGTGGTGACAAAGCTTCTTCGAAAAGCAAACCCAAAGTATCGGATTCAATAGAAGCAAACCTAGTAAAGATTGAAATAGAATGGTATTTCGGTAAGATACTTATGAAAATACTATTCGGTGAAGAAATAAGACTTGGTAAAGATGCTGCTGGAGTTGATATGTCTTATAATAAGTTAATGATGCATTTATTAATAGATAATCGGAGTCTTATTTGTGGTGTTCTCCAAGATTCCAAGAAAGGCATATTTTAATGAATCATTATGAATCTGTGTTGGGCTGGAATTACTCATTTCTATATTATTAATTTAAAAAGAGATTTTATCAATATTTCAGTTTCAAAACAAATTTCACTGCACAAACTTTTTGTTATTTTACTAAATATGGTAAAAGTTTCAACAATGTTTCAAAAGGAAAGTTACTGTCGGAAAAATCAAATGAAATTGTCTAGTAGTAGAAAATTTACTTTCCGCATCAGTTAATGAAAATGTTTTCAACTTTTTTTGTTACAAAGTGGAAGTTTCGAAAGTTTAGGAATGTATAAGGCTAGTTTTTGGTTTTAATGATGTGAAATTCTCAATACAGGGGTAATTTAAATTGAGTTTTTCCTGCTAGTTAGTAGCTCCGAATGAATTAGATGTTATAAAGCAGGTGAATTTTGATCAGAATTGTATGATTCTTCAAAAATATAAATCTTGTTGAAAACATACAAAAGGAAACATAAGTTATTATAATATTAACTATCACACCTGTAGCATTAGCACACAATCAGGAAGCTGAAAGCTGAATTTTATGATGCTTCTTTTAGAAACATCATTGATCTTGCTCAATTTCTAGAAAGGTTGGTTCAGTTAAATTTTTCAACCATTCGTTTAGTTCGTTATTCATCTTGTAAAGTTATAGTAGAGCTGTGGTCAAAGATTTGGGGTCGTTGCACCTTTTTTGGCAGGGCTGTCTGCTTTTTTCATTTCCTGGTATACTCTTTTAGCCTGGAAACCCCATTAGGGTTTGTTTTTGTTAGTTAGTGCTTTTAGAGTTTGTTCATACTCCCACACTACTTTGGACGTACACTTAATAGCTTTCAGGATCTTCAAGGCCGCTGGGCTATCTGAGAAAATGTAGATGTGCTTTTTAGAGAGACTTCTATCCAAACACACCTGACCACATTTGTTTATTGCTAGTAACTTTACTTGAAAAATGCGTGAGTGATGTTCCTAGAGATGTGAGGATCTTCCATTTTAGTCCAGAATCGTCTGTGTACCAGAGAGATACATTTCGAGCTTGTGGAAGATGTTTGTTGGCCCATAATTAGCGGTCATTAATTACCATTTCGAATGGGGGTATCTTTCTTCAGCATTATATGCATTTGGTCCATTAGTTTGTCACGGTTTTCTAGCTTTATTAGCTCTAGAATTCTTAGGTGACCTATCATGATTCCTGTCTTTAGCTTTACTGTATGGATTAGCTGTAGACGTCGCCAAATGCCTCTTTCTTCACTACGAAGAGGAAGCAGATTCAGTAGAGCCTCTAATAACTAGATTATATTAGATTAGCCTTTGAATCTTGTTTAGTCTATTATGAGCAGTTGTTTGTTCAGTTTTCGACCACCAAACAAGCGCTGCATGTGTGATCATGGGTTTGATGACTATTTGGTATATACAGAATACCATTTTAGGCTTTAGGCCCAATCTCTTGCTTAAAATCTTGCGCCAAGTCTATATAGGCGCTGTGGTTTCT
The DNA here is from genome assembly GCF_026250575.1 of Diorhabda carinulata. Taxonomy (NCBI): domain Eukaryota; kingdom Metazoa; phylum Arthropoda; class Insecta; order Coleoptera; family Chrysomelidae; genus Diorhabda; species Diorhabda carinulata. The sequence goes on from NC_079469.1 coordinate 4,696,707, forward strand.
GAAATTACCTTGTCTAGGTGATTGTTATAAGTAAGTGTTTCATCCAAGATGACTATTAGGTATGTTGATTCATTGGAAAGTATTAATTTAGCTCCTTTAAGGATAGGTGCTTCCCTTTTCCTTGTAAATAAGACTAGTGATGTTTATTGAGGTTAATCTAGAATTTCTCTTCATCACCTCAGTTTTTAATTGTGTTTAGGGTAGTTTGAATTCGTGCAAAGATTATACCTTCATGCTTGCCCCTTACTATCACTACTAGATCATCCGCGTAGCCTAGAACTGTAAATCCAGCGCTGCTAAGTCTAGTATATTAGACAATATTTATACAAAGAAAGGAAAATATAATAAAAAGTGAATTAATACATCATAAATCACTAGATATCAGTTTTATTATTTTACTTTTAATATAAAATTGTAAATGAAAATATATAAGGTATTATGTGTGAATTATTATAATATAAATAGTTATGTTAATAACTAGAGTTTTTAATATGAATTAATAATTTTGTAATAAATAAATGGGGATGTTTTTCACCTCAATCAAAAACGTAAATCTGCAGCGATGTATGGGGATGAATAATACTTTCAGTTGACCACAGATTCATTTTCAATTATTTTCATCTAATAGCACATAGCCATGAGGGTAACTGATCCAAAACACCTCGATTTTCCCGTAGCTTCCGCATGATCTGCCTTCTTAATAATAACATCGTCTCTTCTGGATTCCACATTTTTCTGTTTTAGAATTTCTCTTGAAAAAATCATTTGGCTTTCATTGTTGAATATAACGTCGTATTCTAACGGTGCTTTGTCACTTGATAATTTCGGCGTGTTGTAGTAATTTTTCCTGTCGATACTTCTACAGAACGCGGCGGTAAAAAATACGAATACTATAATTCGCAAAACCATTTTGAAAACGTGCTACACTTCGATACGATTTAATATAGTAAGTTGTAGCCGCGAAAGATCCTTTTATAGTGATATTGAAACGAGATCACTGAAATTATGTGATTTTAATAACCTCTGACCCCATTGAATTGAATATACAGATAGACAGGGTTCATGATTCTCTTATTTGTTTGTAATATTGTGCCGGACAAAAAATATTCAACTGGAAATTCCTTTTTACTTTATGAATATTTCATAAAATTCGCCAAAATACAATAATTTGGCTAAATACATTATTGTTTATCTCTACGTAAACTTTATTCTTAAAACAACAATTTGATGGAATGTTTTGTGTAAAAAATGGAATATTGGATAATGTGTCATCTTAGAGACATAAAGCAAATATTTGCCAAATAGAACTTGATAACCTGAGGCTTGATATTGGTATTAGTGACATTTAGAGGCTCTATTTCTGCTTTGAGTCACCTCTTAAGTTTTCCTTTCACTTAATTTACAACATGTCTCAACCATTTCAGCTGTTATAGGACGTATAATCACAAGGTAAGTTCCATTTGGTTATACAAGGTCGAGGATGGTCCCGGTAGTACTTGGTCTGACCTAGAGATGGCGGTAGTTGCTTGAAAAATTCCATTGCCTCAAAAAGTACACAATCTATACAGCAAATGTTTCAAGTTTCAAGACACCACGTTGTTTAGTATTTATTTGGCGGCCATTAATATTGAACGTGAATTTGTAAACATGGAAAAAACTGGTCATCGCTGTGTGATCCAACTGAAAATAAAAATCATTAGCCCAACCAATATAAAAGCTAAGCTAGATTCTACTCTGAATGAGACTGCTCCTTCGTCATCAACAGTAAAATATTGGATAGCAGAGTTTGAACGAGGCCGTACGACCTGAAAAGTCCAGCATCGAAGGGGTCGACCAAATGAGGTGACAAATCCAGAAATGTTGAAGAAAGTCCACAAAGTGGTACTAGATGATCGTCGAATGAAAATGCTTGATTTAGTAGACATAGTAGACATTCAAAAAGTTCGATACATCGCATATTAACTCAAAATTTGGACATGAGAAAGTTGTGCGCAAGATGGGTGCCGCGTTTGTTCACAATTGAACAAAAACAGCATTGTGAAGATGTGTTTCCATCGAGTGTTTGGCAATGTTTCACAGAAAAGAAGCCGGATGTCGTGCCGTTTCATAACCATGGATGAAATGTGGAATACTTCACACCCCAGACAAAAAGAACAATCAAAACAATACAACAAATACAGGAGCTTACTGTCGTCAGAAAATATTGTTCATAGCATGATAGCTAACAGGAAAGCCTGAAAAACCTTATCCGATATCGTGACAAAGATAATACAGCAAAAAAAGAGATATTTAATAGATAGATCAAGACAAGTTTAAGCACTATGATGAAGTAATATCTTTCGTTATACTGTCTGTTGATAGAAGGGTTAAGGAGAAGGTTTTTTAGTAGGTCAAAATCCTACGTATTGTCGCAATTCCAGGAGCTGAGATGTCTTTTAAAGTTTTTTCCTTTCATAAAAAAACTCTCAATAGAATACGACCTATGCAATTCTTGAAAGAACACTTTGCATGACATACTTATGGGTGATATAAACCACAGAAACTGCAGGTTTCTACCTTTATATTCGCAATAAAGTGAAATGATTATAGTGATAATCTTAAAATCTTGAACAAAACGTGATATTTCTGACAGCTAAATCAAAAATATTTAGAAATTTCAAATACATAAGAACAGGAAAAAATTATTTTTTTTACTAATGTATATACTAAAATAACTTTCTAAAATACGAAGACTTTAATGAAAAACATTTCTATCTAGATATGTATTAATTAGATCGTCAGCAATCTATGTTTGTGAAACAAGAATGCTTAATCGAATGAGAAAGAACTGTTAAGAAAGAATTAGAATTATTGACAGCGTTGAAGTTAAATAGTAAATGTGCGATATTTTCATACAAAATGCTATGAGTGATTCAATGATTAGAAGATGGGTTACACAGATTAAGAAGAGACGTGATCAAGTGAACGTGAAGAACGATGTGGACGCACGTCTTTGGTAACTGCTATAATAGAAAAGCTCAAGAAAAACATTAAGTCTATATTCCTCCTGCCATCTTTGGTATGCAAAAAAGATATGCTCTGTAGTATCTTTATGGCGGTAAAGACGAATTGTTGAGTCTGTAATTTTTAAACGGTTAAAATAAGTTATGGAACATCCACGTCCTGTGAGTGTATCAGATGATAATTCATATTTTAATATTAGGAATTAATCTTTTTCCTCCAGCTATCTTTGTCTGTCATACTTTCTAACCGTCTTTGGCAGCTTTTCAAAGATATTTCTTTCTCGTTTAATTTAGTTACATTATCTTCATCATATGTCAAGCTTTTTTCCCTTACCAGTATAGTTCTTCTAATATCAATTGCAGATTATAAAAACCCTTGCCGACAATTCGTTCAAAAGTAATCGAATCATCATAAATTGGACGGCATTATAAGTAATTTATACATTTGCACTTAATGGAAGTCCTACTTGGAACTTAGAAAACTGAAACAACTGAATATTAAATTATAAAACGTAAATAGACGAGTAAATGTATCTGCCTATAAAGGAGTTTGGTTTAAACAGTGACCAGACGTGAACTGAGCTTTTTTTGTACCCCATTCGTCTATTAGAACTTGGATAGTCGCAAATAATCTTGTCCCCATCGAACTATCCTTGATGACAACTGATTTCGGTTGTTAAATGGAAAATTTATTTACTTTAGTTAATTCAACAATTTTTATTATGATTGCATTATCAAATTTTCCTTTTTTTAACATTTGAATATATTTAAAATAACTCGCTGTATTTGTATATCTGAATCTTTGTTATTAAATTCATACTTCTCTTTATTCTCACTATACTGTACAATTTCATTGTCTTCATTAGCCAATATTTCTATTTATTTAAAGAAATTTATGGATGAAATAAATCTCATCAAGCCACGCCACTGCTTATCGCAGCTTGTCTAGAAAAAATATTTCGAAGAAATTATGTATATACGACTTCCGATAGCTTCGGACTATAGAAATGCATATGATGAGTCCACGTGGACTGACAGTTTATTAGATGGTCACCAATTTTTATACGAGGAGTAAACCTTATTTCATATTTCTTAATTTGGTATGGGTGCCGGTCGTATTTATGAAATATTCTCGTACAACTCTCTTCTGCAATTGATATTGGAGGAACTATACGTCTAAAGGTATAAAGTAAGCTGGTAGAACTACTGCTTCCGTTAATATTGTTCGAAATGTGCTGCAAAGGACATCTATGCTATTATGAAGCTTTTTTGGTTTCTCATTATAGAATTTTTGTAAAATAATTGATATTTATCTTAATTATTATTTTTCTTGCCTTTTTAAAGATATACTAAAACAGAATAGTTTACGAATAGTGGTTTAAGTCTATCGCCATCTTGTTCTGTATAAACTGTAAACAAAAAATCATGATAAACTCAGATACGGAATTGTTTGCAATCTATAATTCAAAACGAATCACTCTAACGGAAGTAACTGGAGCATGGACCTATTTGTGATTGTAAATATATTAATTACAAAATGATAGTAGTACAAAACGTGTCCCTTTTATCAATTTTTTATCTTATTATTCTGTTTAAAATTCTACGCATTTGACAAAAGATATATAATGACGATTAAATGCCGGATATTTAATTGTGTAATTCGTAATTCTATCTATCAAAATACGAAATAAGATTATTATTAAGATCTACGAGGTGTGATCAAATAATAAGGTGAATCATTTTTTTACTTGAATTAGTCAAACATCTATTGCAACTAATGCATAGAAGGAATTAAATAGAAAGAACTGTGATTGTTTTTTGATATAATGTATCATTATTTTCACACACTTTTCAGAACGAGTCACTCAAACTTTGTCTTAACTACGATTGTAGCTCGGGTACAAGTAACGCCATCTCAAAAACCATATTTACATTTATTAAACCTTTTTGTCTAACCAATCTAATTTCGTAAAAAATAGTTAATTATAATTTTTTACAAAGAAATGTTTTATGAAAAATACCACTAAGTATATTAGAAAGTACACAATCCATACAGTATATGTTTTAAGTTTGAAGAGGCCACGTTGTTTGGGATTTGTTTGGCAGCTAGTGAGTAAAAGCTACTCTTGTTGAGCAAAATATTGGATAGCGTAGTTTGAACGAGACGGTACGACCTGCGAAGACCAGCATCGCAGTGGTTGACCAAATGGGTTGACGACTCCAAAAGATAATTTAGAAAGTGGTACTTGATGAGCGTAGACTGAAAGAGCAGACATAGTGGGCTCAACAATTGAGCAAAAACAGCGTAGTTATGATGTTTCACAGAAAAAAAAACAAATTTTAACGCCGTTTCATAACCAAGGATGAATCGAGGGATCATCACTTCCCACTGGAAACAAAAGAATGGACTGAATAGGGAGTACCGGCTCTAATTTTCATTGACTATCTGGAAAAAGAAAAAAACTATCAACGGTGGGTATAATGCAACGTTTCAGCGAAAAAATCAAGCCAAGACGGCCGCATTTGACTAAGAATAAAGTGTTGTTTCATTAAGGCAATGCATTAGCTCACACATCCGTTATTGCAATGGCCAAAATTAATTATTCTAAGTTTGAATTTCCACATAATGTACACTATTCGCCAGATTTAGTCCTCTCGGATTATTCTCGGTTCCCAGACTTACCATAAAAAGAGTATCGAACTTATTGTACATCGCTGGGAAAAGTGTATGAAGCTAAAAGGAGATTACGTTGAAAAATAAATATATGTTTGTCCGAAATTTTCTTTGTTTTGTCAGGAACTTCTGGAACCAACCTCGTGTATCGTTACAATTTTCAATATAACCAATTGTAACAATATTTATATATGTTATTTTCTCGATGAATTCGAAAAAATCGAAAATTTGTCTCAATCAATACTCACAACCTCAATTACTTGAATTAGTTAACAAAACACGTTCACAATTTGAGCAGGAGATTGAATACGTGGGTGAATCAATAAATATTTGACTAGTTTCTAGCCTTGTAGATACAAAATTTGATGTATTGATTCAGACATTAGGACATCTTCATCAATTCTCGTTTATTATCCAGCCAAAATTTTCACAAATCTCAAATACCTATCTATATTTGTCTATGAAATCAATTTTTTTGGAGCACCATACATTGCAATAAGAAAATGAATTCCATTTGTAACGATGTCTCGTGGAGAAGAGTCAATACTTGTAAATACTTCTCTAAACCAACAGCATGTATGAGCGTGGCATTTCGGTTATGCAGCCAACCTTCGTGATGAATATATTGTTGATTGTACTTGAGCTTTCCAAGGTTTCAAAAAGTAAACAATCCGTGCAGTCAGTAATATCAACAAATCAACATCTTCGCCAACAACGACAATTGTATTTGAACTTTTCCATTGTTCCATTGCTGTTTCAATTATAAGGACATCAGCATCATTATCATCTTGTTTTATTGAAATACTAGCATTTGTAAATTCTTCACATAACATTGAAATGAAGCGAGACTTATTGTATTTGCAAGAAATTGTTTTTGGTTTGTAGGTTATGATTTTAAAGATCTTAGTATTTCTACTTGATTTGCTTGTCGGTTTTTTGTCCCCCCCAGAATCCATGGGACTGACTGAAGTTTCTTCAGCACAAGAATTTGGACGATCTATCCTACTTGCCTGGGGTCGTTCCGTAATTGTTTTAAAACTCGACATAACTTTGAGGGTTTTTTGGCAAATAAAACGCCACGCTTGCCATTGCGTGTTGGCGAGTGTGTATTTCAGCCGCTCCTAACATGGAGATACAGACGCTGTTTGAAGCCGCCCACTCTGGGTCAGACGCCTCACCGTTGTGGCTTTTCTTAGCTTCACTTTCATCTTTTCGAGACCTTACCGGCAAGGGTGGCCCTACCAGTAGCTATGCTACCGCCGGCATCGCTCCCTGGATATTGAAAGTTACTGAACCCTCTCACCACGCCAAGGTGAATACCCCCGAGAAATGTAAAGAAAATTGCAGGAAATTGGATCCATACAGCTCAAGATAGAGATAGATGGTTTAAACTAGAGGAGGCTTATATCCAGCAGTGGATGGAAGATGGCTGATAGATGATGATGATGATGATGTTGTTGGTTTGAGGGAACTTTCATCGATCAATAACGATATCTACTGATCAAGATGTTTTTGTAGTCCGACGACGTTGTTCTGCAACTCTAATATTTTTCGTTTGATCAGTATAACCATCAAATACAATCGTACTGTTATGACTAAAATGTCTTTGTACATACTGGATATATTTTTCAGAAATAATATGAAATGTTTCATCTCGATCCCTTACAAAACGGTCTAATAAATACTTTCCATCGATGATGTTTGTTATCAATTTCGAAGTTTAAATATTCAAAACAATAATAAAGAGCTAACTTCATAGTATTACGTAAGGAGCTAATTTCAAATTCATCTTCGAATGTCTTTGTAATGCTCATGAGTTGAAATAATAATACAGGGTTTATAGGCACCTTCTCATCATGTACTTTTATGACGCTACTTGCACTTGAAAGATTAAGTAATCTATCAGCGCGTTTTGATCTAATATTATCGAACTCCATAAGTTTAATAATATTTTCAATACGCCTGTATCCTCTTGCCGGTCTATTGCATCCATTCCCACACTAGCAATTCCTTCACACACAGTATTTATCGTATTTTCTTGCGTACTTCACCCTCGAGCAATACATCCATCTATTTTCATACACTTCGTCATTAATTGTTTAATCACCATATCCGTCGAAGCTCCAGTTCTCTAATTGCATCATATCTTGTAGATATAAATGCGCCGACTTGACATAATTAAAATTTCCTGATGCATAGGTCGTGGCAAATAAAATATGAATTTTGATGATTGATGATTAAAACCGCGATATCTCACGAATGATAAGTCGTAAGGCAAAAAGTGACTGGAGTATTTTTGTAGAGAATTGTATGATCTACAACTTTTGTTTAACTTATTTTCACGATAATACTCACCGTTTTCGAGAAAAAAGGGAAAAACTTCAATTTTGTACTTTTTACTTTGAATAAAATTTTTTGCAGAAGTAAGACCTAAGAGGATTTTTGACATTTCATTTATAATGATTTATTCAACGTCTCTGCCAATTTTCACCTCTATGCGAATTTTGGCTAAGTCATATGTCTATTTTGACTGGACTATAAATTTATCATTTGTAATATTGCAAGAGCTGTCAAAGTAATAATTTCCTTTGACTGGTGAGGTGAACCTTAGTAAGAGAGAAATCACATTACAATGTGTTTAAATGGCGTTTCAACACTATTCCATTCCATTTTTCTTTTTCAAATTGATCTTTTTTCCTCTAATTTGTATCGAATAAAATATAACCTTGTCATTTCGGATAGACCACTTTCGAATATGATAAGTCCCCTTCGACTAAATTTTGAAGTTAAATACTGGAATTTCAGCCAACTTCTCAGACACGTACATTTAACAGACAAGGGATAAACGTTATAAAATGTCACGCAGGGCAAAAAAATATGGTGAAACTTTCGCAATGGACGCATTCCGCTTGGGAAAATCTTGGATTAAGAGTGGAGCAGTCGTTTTCAGTTTTAATTTACGTAAAAGATATTCCAGTAAAACCACGCAACCGGAATAATTTTTAAATAAAATATACAAATGTCATAGAACGTCTGAAACGATTTTAGAAGATGATGAATGATTTAGTTTGTTAAGATATACGGTAATAGTCCAGTCATTATAAGGGATTAACCTCGGAAAATCGACATACCGAGTATAACACCACGTAAAAACTTGTATTTCGGCATCCTAAGACTATTCACAAAATTCACATATAATTGGATGGTCGCAAGTTTTAAAGTCAAGGGTTAAAGGTGACAAAAATCGATTTTTTTTATATTTTTTGCAAATATCTCGTTTTCTATGAGTTTTCCGCTATTTGTGTTTATCATCAATATTGTGAAGAATTTAATTCTCTACAACTTTTGTACTAAACATTTTTTTATATCCCGTCATATTTTCGAGATAGAAGGCGCAAAGCGCGAGAGCAGAAAATTATCTGAAGTCAACTGATAGTCCCGATAAAAAACTCGTAATATTAAGGTTATCATTTATAACTAAATATATAATTATCATTTTTTATTAACTCTTCGATTAAGTTCAATATTTCTCTCTAATAATTCTAAAAGCAGCAGTTATAATAGGTGAAGATATAGATTCACTTGTGATTCTAATTGGACATACATCATCTCATAAACAAAAAATTTTCTTTAAAAAAGCTGACAAAGCAAATGTAAAAATTGGAATATATTCCATCAAAAGTTTTGATAAGTATCCTCGTTCTAAAAAATACATTTTGTTTCCGCAAGAACATTTGAGAAACTGTCTCATTTGGATTAACTTGCGGCAGCATTTGTAGGAGAAAACTGTCCGGTTTAGAGATTATTTGAGAGTGAAATGTGAACCTTGTTAGCAGTTTATAATGCTCCGAAATCTGTGAAAATTATCGATAATCTCCGTTATGCACTATTCGTCAAGTTAACAAAGTCGAAGAAGCCACCAACAAGTGGAGCAGCTCACCAACATTTTAATCACGTTTATTATCATATTCCAACTTCATTAGGGCATGGATTTAGAACCCCAGGAATAGGGTTGGACAATGCGTAATGAAACCTATCATTTTACCACCCGCACCAGATGAATTACTCAATACAATATTCTGTAACTGCAAAGTAGTTGTGACTCATGATGTGGATGCAGGAAAGCAGGGTTACAGTGCTCTTTGTTGTCTCAATGTTGTACCATATCAGACCCAAATTAATGATTATAAAGCCTTTGACACAGAAAACATGAACGACTTGGCGAGAAATGTCATTGAAGACGGTAATGAAGAGGAACTCGAAAGTCTGTAGCAAAGGGACGACGACGACGATGATAAAGAAGAAGAAAAAGAAGATAAAGGAAAAGAAGAAGAGAATGGAAATTAGAATTCTAGAATTTTTTTGATGATAATTATATATTTAGCAATAAATTATAATCTTAATATCAGGAGTTTTTGATCAGTACCATTTTATTTCAGATAACTCTCTGACCGCGCATTTTGCGCCCTCTATCTCGTAAACAGTTCCAGGTATAAAAAAATGTTGAATATAAAAGTTGTAGAGAATTGAATTTTCTACAATATTGATCATATATACAAATAGCCTAAAACTCATAGAAAATGAGATATTTGTAAAAAAATGTGTTTCACTTTTGACCACTGATTTTAAAACTTGCGACATCCAATTATATGTGAATTTTGCGAATATTTTTAGTATGCCAAAATAAAGTTTTTACGTGATAATATACTGGGTATGTCGATTTTCCGAGATATCTACCAAATTTGGCCTAAAATTACTAGACTATAAAATAGATGCAGGTCATGGAAAGAGCTTTTAAACTATATTGCAGTATGAAGGATGGAAATTATGTGATGAAATATTAAGAATAAGGTATCATAACAATTATGTCTGGAAGCAAATACGTCATAGATGCATCATGAATCACATCTACTCTTCTTAATCCAGTTTAAAATTTGTTTTCAATCTTTGGATTTGGAAAAATCACTTCTTCGTGCGGATATAGTCCAAAACTATTATGAAAAATAAAATGAGTAAGTTATTAGTATTCCTTGTATTATTTATTATCAATATTTCAAGAATGCATTCATTGTAATGACCTTGAGAATTCACTTCCTTCTTTTCATATCAAAAAGTTATATAACGTAAGTCGATTTTCGAAATAGCAATAGAGCAATAATTACAAATATTGCGTCACTTTTTTGAATCTTTTTTTTGTGCTATTCCTTGACCTGGTTGATTGCGCCATTTCTATCCTAATCAGTTAGCGATTCCTTCCATCGTTCCGCAATTTATCAAATTCTCATTTTTTTACTAATATTTTTCCTTCAAGTTATTCTTTACCCTTTATTGTAATAGCGTTTATCAACTATCAAAACCTCCGAATATAAAACCCAGACATTCAATATTAAATATTGATCACTGAATGAAAAAAAGGTCAACTGTCAATCTAGTTTTTGTATATTGAGTAATATAATATCTGTCCCATTATCAGCAAAGATGAATAGACGAAAAGAAATTTTGCAATTAGAGTTTCCCTTCACCAATTTATTTCGCAATAGAATAGACCCAAGAACACATACGAGGATTGTCTAAAATATCTCCATCCTCAATCGGAATAACAAACGAAACAGGAGTTAAACACGGAGACCATCAAATACGACTGTAAAATTTTTTGCAGATGGATGAAACTCCTTAATCATAACATCCCCTTCATGATGGGATAAGTTCCAGGGATGGGGATAAATTATAAGTAATTGGTTGAAATTTTATTACCAAAAACCTAACCTTACCTAAGCGGATTGAAATTTAGGTGTAGGTGGAATTCTTATCATAACATCCTCTCTCATCATGGGATAACTACCATGGATATGGATATTTCAAAGTAATTGGTTAAAATTTTATGACCAAAAACGTAACCTAACCTAACCTAACCGAACCTAACCTATACGGATTAAATTTTAGATGTAATACTTAGTAAGGTGAACTTAGACTGTAGATAATATAAAGGGCAACCCGGACGCAATTAGTATAGACCTTCACGAGTCCGGTTGATCGTGTGACGCACGTAGTGTAGTAGTATCATTTTGACTGATAAAAATCGTTCGGGGCGGCCAAAAACTGCGACAACCAACGATGTCAACGAAAAATAGTCTATTAGTATATCAAAAAAACTGCGATACTGCTACTACTGAACATTTTCTATGCCTTATTGATAAGGTTAATAGAATAAGTCAAACGCTTTAAGTCGATTCATAATTGTAGAAGTTACTGAACCGAAAATAGTCAAGACAGTATATTGGAGAAGGAGAGGTTACACCAAAGAAGATATTGACTCTAAAAGTGATGGCGATCGACTAGAAAGACGGCACGTGTATAAACTTGTTTTCCAAAGCAATTGATAAAATTTTAAGTAGAGTTATTAGAGCTAGAATTAGAAAAATGAGAGTAGATTGTCTATTATTCTATATCTACTTATCCAATCCTCGTTGATAAGGGCGTGGGGACAGAAAGTCTGTCAATTTGTAGACAGCTTAGCTAGTAAAGTAGCATACGCCCCAGTTTGAAGTATAGTTTCAAGTTTGAAAAACTTAAAGGAAACGAACCACTTAAAATAATTGCCAAGTTTTATGAACAAAATCAAGATATGAAGAAGACGTTTACAAAAGCTTAACAAACAATTTATTATGTCTCTCGGCGTGTTGAGACAGGTGAATCGATGGAAAGGAAAGAAGAGAAGCAAGAAAAAAGACCAAAAAAAAGAAGAGAAGTTTTGGTTGAGTCGATTTGCGCGAAAATTGGGCAGAATTTTCAAAGTCAATAAGAAATATGTAGTAACATACAAAAGTAACAAAATTTGGTTAAAAAATCTCAGTGAAAACACGTTTCCGCCAAAATCTTCTCGTGGTTGTTCTGCAACATACATTTGTCCTTCTGAAAAACCGCGAAAATATATGGAAAAGACTTGAGTTAGATTTAGATTAATGCAGTTCATGAAGACAAAAAATCCTTAAGGAAATTCTGTGGATCTTTTGTCGAATTAAAAAATATTCAAAATTTGGACATAAAAAAGTTGGGTGCAAGATGGGTGCCACGTTTTTCACAATGGAACAAAACAGCGCCTTGAAGATATTTCCATCGAGTGTTTGGGAATGTTTCATAGAAGTAACGCCGAATTTTTGCGCGGTTTTATAACCATGGATGAAACTTGAGCCCATCACTTCGCACCCAAAACAAAAGAACAATCAAAAGATTAGACTGAAATGGGAGAAGGAAAAAACTTTTCCTTCTGCAAGCAAGGTCATGGAGTAGGCGTTGGTATTTTTCATTGACTATCTTGAAAAAGATAAAACTATAGTACAATGCGAAGTTATTGCAACAGTGAAGAAATCAAGCAAAAACGGCCGCATTTGGCTAAGAAGAAAGTATTATTTCATCAATACAATGCACTAGCTCACATATCCGTTATTGCAATGGCCAAAATTAATGAATTAAAGTTTAAATTCGCCAGATTTAGCCCTCTATGATTATTTTCTGTTTATAAAAAGGATATCTTATAACTTATTGAACATCGCAGTGGAAAGGAGATCACGTCGAAAAATAAATATATTTTTTTCCAAAATTTTGTGTTCTTTCTTTGTTGGAAGCAATAATTCTGGGAGCATACTCGTAAATTGAAACAAACAGTTAGAATGGATTCTTTTTTGTGCCTTTTCAGGTCCTATTTTCAGTATACCTTATATTCTATCTCTAGCTTAGCGTGTTTTATAATTTTCCGCATCAAACAACACCTTGACAATAAAATAAACAACCGGTTCTTCTAAATTAACCTATAACTTCAATCCTCTTATTGTTGTTTTGTTTTCTCAACAGCTCGCTATTTGAACGCCATCTCGACGTTTTTATATCAAAAATTAATGATGCACGAATGAGTTTCAAGGTCACAGAACAAGATCTTTTCTTTGAAGTTTCCGTTACATCAAAGGGAAAACGAGATTCCCATTAGCCTAGAAAAAAATATAAAGAAACTCGCATAAAATACTGTTGAGAATAATACGGGAAATGTGAAGTGAATAAAAGGAAATTGCATCATGAAATAGTTGAATTAATATAGGAACAAAAATATTTTTAGGACTATTTAATAAATTCTTTTATGTTTTTCTATTTGCATATTATTTTTTTTGCCACAAATGAATTTGTTCTAAAAGATATAACAAAAAGTATTTTCAATACGTTAATTTTTAATTTTAGTAGTCAAATCAACATACTATATACGAGGGACGATAAGAAAACTATGTGAATTTTGTAAAATAATCATTGGATTAATATCTATCAAGTACTGCACTCAACACAATATTAACACCATTATTGGAGCTTCCATCTCCATATCAAGAATTATTTCCCGTAGTGCTAAATCTTGTAAATAAAGCAGATATGAGTGAAGAAGACTTTTAGTGAGAAGAAGCGACTTTTTTTGGCATTTTTAGTTTAATATCCATAGTTTACGACAGATATTACTTATCTCAAAACATGAGACGTACTAAATAAAAGATATACCAATCAATATAATTGTTATATCCATGATATGATGGTATTATTAATTGTTTAACAAATAAAATGGTTTTCATCCCAATTCATGACCTCGAACGTTGTTCTAGATTTTTATCCTCATTCACTGTACTAAATATACTATCCCAATATAATTTAATTAAATTTATACTTGAAATTCTATTCTATATTCTCTTGGCCACGTTTTTGAGTAAATTATTCTTACTTTGTACAGTTCACTCATTATCTAATGATTTAAAGACGTCATTAAATATTTCCGGGTATACCGAATGTATGTCAATTGGACTTTCGCGAATTATTCATCCTTGAACATTCATCCAAACTAAATTGTATGTATTGCAAAAAACGTTCCAGTTCCCAAGTTGAAAAAACTAACTAATCATTCCCCTCCTATTTTTTTAATAGACCGAAGGAAGCAGAAAATTTGAGTGGTTGCTTTTACTTTAGAGAAGGCCTAACGCTTCAATTATATAATGAAAGTTTTTGATTTTTAGGTCAACTATACTTACCGCAGACACAATACTGAGGTCAACGACTCCCAATTTAAGCAAATAGAATTAAAATTAAACTTTTGGCACGATCAAATGATAGCAATGATGAATGATGTGTCAAATTAAATATTTATATACCTGTTTCATATCATATTTAAACGAAAAAACTTTATATTTAATTTAGTAAATTATTAATTAAATTTAGTAAATAGTCAGTTGAATTAATTATTTACTTCCAATTGGAATTATTTAGAAACAATTCAATGAAATATTTATTGGAAACATTCAAATCAATGTAAAACAGATGATAGAATAGGAAAAAAAGGAAAATACAACAAATGGACAAGAAAAAATGCTGCAACTTCAAAATGAATTTATTAGAAAAAAAGGGGGAATCGAAAAAGGATTATTGTAATAGTACAGTGAAATCACCTCGCAATTTTAAAGACGTTCATGGATTAGTTTGAAATTTAAACAGAAGCTAATATATGCTTCTACCCCAGGGGTGAATGCCACCCTTAGTCGGAGGTGGAAATTTAAAATTCGATAGAGAATTAGATTTTCTGAAGAAAATGTGGAATGAAGTTTTTTTTTCAACTCAATAATTTCCGAGTTATTTGCGATTGAAAAATAAAAAAAAACACGTTTTTCAACATTTTTGAAAATTGCGCATTTTCTGGAAAAAAATATTCCTATCAAAACTAAAGCTTATGAAAAAAACAAAGAAATTAGTCAGTTCAAATTGAGTTGCAGAGGTTTGAGTTCAAATAACGGAAAAACGATCAATTTTTCATAAAAAATTGTAATAAACATTTTTAAAGTCCTTTTTCATACCTCTAAAATGAGCTTTTATAAAAACGTCTAGCATGAAAATTAAGCGAGCTATGACGAAAATAAGCTAAGTAACTCGAATTTGAAAAAAAAGTCGATAAATTTGACATCATATGCGGCAAAATTAAAATAAATCGTAGCCCATGTAAACTTATCTTTGTTTAAGCCCTAACTGACTGTACTATAAGTGTTCAAATTGATGCCCATCTAGATCATTGCATTCACGTCAATGTTTGTCAACGGAGCCAAGCATGTCAAACTGTCCGCCAAGAGTTTTTCTTCCATTGCAGTTTGGAGGGCGAGAAGGGTGCGTGGTCCTCTTGCAAAAACGCGGCCCCACAGGAAGAAATCACAGAGTGTCAGGTCACATAACCGTCAGCAACGAAACCTCGTGACGGTTGTTCGAGAGTGTTGGATCGTTGCCATTTGCCCAAGTAAATCTTCGAGCATTTCTATTATTCTATTACGATTACAGTACGTTTTGACATCTGGATAAAAGCTGTTCGTATACTAGTCGGAAAAAACCTCTCTTGTTACTCGGGCTTTTCGATTTGATCGCCAAGCAACTGGTAAGCTATCTTTATCAGTGCCGCGCAAAGCCCTAGGTTGTTTCAGTCACAAAAGAAGAGTCAATCGATCCTTGGCTGCTTTAAAACCACTTGCTGCCTGCTTTTCATCTTTTTCCGATAAAGACCGGTTTCATCTACTTTGAAGACGAGAAAAGCAGAAATTTTCTTTCGTAATTTATAATTCTATAGATGGATAATAAATTCGGACGCAACTGCTTTATCTGCGCTTGTTGCTTCGCCATTTATGTAAATTTCATTCTTCATTTTAAATTTTCAAACCATCTATTGCTGGTTTCAATCCAAACAGCAAACATTTTCTTAATTTACGTGCGTACAGTCAACTCTGAGAGACCAAGCTGTTGTCCAACCTCTATTGCTTTGCCTTTGCTCTCTATATTTCGTGACCCTCTCAAAAGTACGGTCCGACGAGACCTCCTACATGGTTACCTTCCCAGACACACACCCCAATCAGATTGAATTCTTCTTCAATGAAGAAGTGAGGATGATTCTGGCTCTGTCCACTAGTAGTTTGAGAGAATCTATCTCCTTGATGAAATTGTGAGCAAAGGACCTTTATTTTGCAATATCTTTCACATATTTTCCACTCAAAGTTTTATTATCTTTTATTCTAGAAATCTGTTTGATTCCAAACAAATTCCTTGTCATCATCAAAGTTTTGTCGTGTGTCCATTCCATGACTACATCAGTGACGATGATATCGCCAGCTACATATTGTTGCCTTGGTGTAAAACGGGCTTTAAGATGTACCTTAAGTGTCAATTCTTAGTTTAATAAAATCTGGTAAAGTGAATTTCAAGTCAATAGGTCAATTGAAAATCAAAATTCAATCAGAAACCTGTATAATGACTAGACAATGACTAGACTAGACTAGACAATGAATTCCGTGTATTCATAATTTACTTTCCAGTTTATAATTTCGTCAATCATTAGGCCTAAAAAACCGTTCGTTAAACAATAATTTGAAACCGAAATTTATTCTTACAAACACACCTTTTTATAAAAACTCATTTCCAATTATAATAATTAATAAAAACGTATTTGGAAGATAAAGTCCTTCACCTTAACAGCGAATTATGCGAACATAAATAAATAAAGTGGCTGAAGGTCGTCTTTAAGAAGATAGTAATCAAGATTGACCCAATTGTTGTGATGGGTTGTAAAATATGCGTTTATCATATTCATAATCATAGGTGCAACCTTTGATATGTAACGGAAATGCCCAAAACAACAAAAAATTTTATTTGCAAATTGGCTCGATAACATTGGACGTATAATTCATGAGATGCGGTACAGGAACGGACTAGATATTTTCAATCCAACTCCAATACCAAAAAATCTCTACCATGTCCTTTTCACAATCAACGATTATCTTTACAACAAATATCTACAGCTTATCCTAGCGTGTAAAGCCCACTTTAGATGGAAATACTTTTTCACGTATCAATTTTTTGAGGTATAAAAACGTCAATATTCGAAAGCTGCCAAGCTTAGCAAATGAGGTGAAGGCTACATCAGTTATCTCAAGTTATGTTTCCTTCTATTATGGTTATATGCTCCAACCAACGCAGACTTATATAGCTGATGTCTGCCTTTTTTCTTAATGCTCCCTCCTCCCATGCATTAAGTCTATTTTTCAATTTCTTATTCATGAAGCAGCATTCACTACCGTAGATTGTGTAACTGTCCTGTAAATTATTATTTTTGCTGCCCTTGAGATATCTTAGAACCTTAATAAGTTTCTTAGAGCTCCAGCTGTTTTATTGACTTTAATTTCGTCCTCATTACTGGTTACCGTCACTTCCAGGTATTCCTCCTCTTGTACTCTATCGAATCGGAACTTCTTTTTTTCCTCTATTGTTATTTTTAATTAGTTGTTACTTAAAAAGTACCTACCCATTTTATGTTCGTTGACACATAGACCACATCTTTTTGTTTTCTTTTCAAATAGTAAAAACATTTTTTGTAATTTCTGTTTTGTACCGGTTATGAGCCACAGGATTTGCTTTCGGCGATTATAAATCATTCCTTGGGATCATAATCGACTATCCCTGAGAATCACCCTTAATAAGTTGAGTTGAGGCTTTTTCTTGATATTAACTGTCGATACAAATTATTTTCTGTAATTTAAAACCTACAGAAACAAGTTTTAATGAGATCAAAATTTAATTATTGCTCAATTTCTCATTCCGTAGAATCTTTTAAATGTTTTGTTCCCAAATAATTTTGATTTGAGGATTTCTTTTTATTGAAAACACGTATCGACCAATTTTGGTATTCATAAACATATAACTTGGCATTAACAACCTCAAATCAAAGCAATTTAATAAGAAAAATTGAATTAGACATAAAATTATTAAACTACTAGCTGACAGACTCAGACAGTTATGATACAGTCTGTTACTCAATTTAAAGCTTTCTGATAAACTATGTTTATTATAATTGTCCATGCGCGAAACATGGAAACTTCAAGTTGTTTCCGCGAACTTCCAACGAGTGGCCTTGCGATTTATTTATGGTCATCGCAAAGACGACCAGACGTACCAGAAATTGTAAACGTTTAAAATATAATAGTAAATTCGTTGGAGTCATCGTATAAGCGGGATCAAGACATTCTCTCTTTTGTATTTTCCCTTAATGATTGTTTGCAATTCTGACATAGCCATACGACTATTTTTTTGATATGTCTCTCTCTCTCTGGTCATCGGTACGGTTAGCACGTGAGGTAGCTCTTCGCACTGCGAGGACCAAGTCAGGTCGTTTTCTCCTCGGCATCGTAAATTGTAATTGAACAAAGTGAGCAAAGTTCTCACGCCCTTAGCAGTAAAGTATCATTATCACAAAAGATCACATAACTTGAAATGTCCCTTTCACAAAGGATCAACGAAGTAAAGAAAGTTCTGCGCACGTAGCGTCACTCACAAAGATAGAAGGATGCACTCTTTGTCTGAGGTATCGATCGACATATTAGTTGGTTGTCAAATGTCAAATATTATGGTTGAACTGGACTTCAAAAAATTAGCCAAATCGGTCCAGCCGTTTTCAAGTTTTATCACTATTATTTCCATACTTACATAGTCTTTCCATACTCCTCGACAATAAACAAAGTTAATAAGGACTCTTCTACTACTTTTCAAAATAAAACCCACCGGATAAACATCCGTTTTTTTCAATGTATTTGAAACTATTACGACTATTTATATTTTCATCAAGATCTAATTGCAAAAGGAGTCCGTACCTGAACAAATCTAACTCATCAAGATTCGAAGAGAGCGTGGGGGAGTAATTTCGCGTGCTCGCCCCAACCAACTCTTCACGTAAACAAAACAAAACATTATAAAAGTTTCCGACAATGCCGTTCAAAGTAGAAGTGTCTTCTGCGGTCTCGAGAAATAATAGAAATATTATTGGACATGTGCACTGAAAAATTAACCAATTGGTAAGTGATTTTCAAAATTTTGCATTCACCGTACAAGTTTATATGGAAAGATAAATATTATCAGCGTTTAATTAAGATCATTTAACTCAGTAATTTTTATATTTATTCAAAATCAAACACGTGTACACTTTATTTAGTATCTATATCGTTTCTTATTTTATTTTCATTCCTTTAAAGTCGTGTATAAATAGATATTTTATAGAGGGTGATACAGTCACACTACGCAGTTCATTAACTTCAACGATATATGGAGGAGTTATATAATAAAATTAAGGAGAAATAAGGAATTGATATTTTCAAAATAACATTGATTGGGGTAGTTTCATAAGCCAATTGAAGGGTAGCAATGTTTTTCATAGTTTGAGTAAGTTTCTCTCATTATAGATTATCAGGAGTCCCCTGACTTATTTCCATCCGAAA
This sequence comes from Diorhabda carinulata, assembly GCF_026250575.1. Classification (NCBI taxonomy): domain Eukaryota; kingdom Metazoa; phylum Arthropoda; class Insecta; order Coleoptera; family Chrysomelidae; genus Diorhabda; species Diorhabda carinulata. Next base: position 4,716,698 of record NC_079469.1, read on the forward strand.
ATCCCTGATGAAGTTCTACAAAAATCTTTTTATTTTGATGGAAACACTCACCCCTGGGAAAAAATTCGAATGTGCAGCTAAAAAATGGCAAATTTTCTCATTTGCTTGAATTCAACTACAATATCTTTCATATCTGCAACAAAAATTTCGATCTGAATAACTGCTGCCAATTGAAAGTAATGACAAAGCAAATTAGAGAATATAGATTTAAAAAAGTCCAAGAGTATGAATTCTTGGAATTAATAGTGACAAATGAAGGGGGTGAAATCAGGGAAATCGGAAAATGACAGGCGACTAAACGTTTGGAGCCCTATAAGGACTATTGAAATAAGGCGTCCGCGAAATAAAATGGATAGAAGAATGTAGAGAAAATTGAGCTGTTTTCAACCACCTTTTTGTATCATTTTCAAGTACTTTTTCATTGACAAATTAAATGATATCATTTCACCAGCATATAATGACAAATACCACAAATCTTAAAAACGCGTCAACAATATGATAAATAATTTAATATTATTCACGAATCTCACGAGTTTTTTGGTATTAATGTCTTTTTCGTTTAATGAATGATGGATTTATTTGAAATAAAGTATCAACACATTTAAATTCAAATACATAGCTCCATTTTATATTTGATCCTCGAATATATCGTAACCTCATTCTTTCAGAATCGTAAAACTAGATGGAATGACCGTTGAGAGAGTTTTTCGCTTTAGAATGTTTTAAACAGCTCACAATTTCAAATAACCATAATATAGTAGAAAAGAAAATATATTGTGAACAATTTTTGCAACACAAATAGAACTATCATCACTTGATGAATTCTATTCAACTTTACTCTGTTTGAGAGTGAATCTGCAAATTTGCGACACAATTTGATTTGAATTTCGAAGTACCTCAGCATCTCAAATCCTTTAAAAACTCAAAATACTTAATATAGATGTATTTTTTGTTTGCAATATTCTATTTTGATAAAAGTACGACTGTCGTTGAGCCAAATTGTTATTGCTTCAGACAGATACTTTCTGACATAAATTAATTTCTTCATTAACACACATTTTTCACTATCTATAGCTTTTCTCAATATCAATAAGTCAAAAATAATAATCTTCTTTTGGTTCTAAGTCATTTGGAGCTGGGGGAAGTTTATTTATCAAAAAGGAAGTGCACTACGACCAGAGCCTTTTCTTGGTATAGAAAAATAGGAAGGATTCTAAAAGATAAACAAATCTGACACATACTCTTTATCCAAAAATATCTTTTAGAACTTGAATACAGAGAATTATTCGCCGAAAAAGTCTTTCAGAGCTTAAATGATGACTAATTCAAAAATCTGCTACATTAACTCACTGGCTTCTTCATAGGATATTTACCTCCTCAATTGACTTGGATCTAGCGGAAAGTCACGAGTGTAGATCTGTGAAGAAAAGCAATAAACTCCGGACAATCTATGCACATGCCTTCCTTGCTGTTACAAGCTTATGAAGATTATACTTCGGAAAATTCAATGAAGATTTGTCCTAGAAACCATCCTAAATATCAGAGCTCATAAAAACTGTGCAATAAAATAGACCTTGAGGTCGCAGTGGGACGTTAACCTTTGTACAATCTACAATAACTATAATTACTAATTTAGCCATGTCTACTCATAGTAACTCGTCGTCTTCATTTATGTACGTTGGTATCTAGTTATTTATATAAAAAAAGGAATATAGTTTATCACAGATACATTTAGTATCAATAAAATCAGGGTTACCACAAGTGAGATACATAGAAGCACAAAGGATCAACTGGGTCGGGCACATAATGAGAAGGAAACCAATTGAGATGATTAAAAGAATAACGCAATGGATTTCAAGAAGAAGAGGCAGACCGAGAAAAACTTGGAAAAAAGCAGTCAAAACAAACGATAAACTATATAGAAAATAAAAATTAGATAACGAGGAGTAATCCACGTCAAAAAAAGGATTTAAAGCACCAAAAGCGATAGCCATAATCCTCATGGGATTGAAAGGCTTGATGATGATGATGACCACAAGTGCTAAGACCATACATCTGCTCTATACAGCTGTTCTTTTTACATCAGGCGTTTCTGTACTAGCCATGTTTAAAGATTATGCAGCAATTCTAGTCACTACCTCCAGATATCTTTAGTACCATCTCGACAAAATAGATGGATGGATAAAGACCTGGCGCTTCAGTGTGAATACCTCCATACATCTGTCTGTTGTCCCAAAAAAAGACAAGGCACTTCTACTGATTTACAGAAAAATTTTCTCGCCTAATTATGTCTCCCGAATAACGGGCTTGTATACTAAATTTTAAAAAAGCCTATACGGTCATACGAAGTACAACTCTGGCTAATGCTCCCTCGAAATCTCAAAGCTCCATCTAAATTAGCGAAATGTTACCAGAGTCTGTTGAAATGTAAGAGATGTAATAAAAAGTGGATGCTGATGATGTCGAACTCAACTACACCACGACACAAAGCGTATTTCATTATCTGCTAAACATAACGCCATCTTCTCTGATTATAGCTACCCAAAAGTGCCTTTGCTTATCTCAATCCCTGTAAACTGTCCCAGCAACTGACCTTATAACTATCTACCTTTTTTTACAGTGCTTTCTCTATTGCTTTATTGCTGACACGACAAAAGATCCTGTAGGATACCAGGATCCGAGCTGTTTACAATAAAACTAATTTGTGAATGTCACAGAACCTTCTTTTCTTGAGTTACAAAAAAATGGACTCAACCTGCCAGTTGAGCCAATTAATTGTAACTTCTAATTTATGACCTACATATACAGATCCTATGAATGGTTTGTCTATTTTATCGAATCTGTTATTTATTTCGTTTTCATTAAATCCAGTTCGTTGCGAAATCCATTGGAGGATAACTTATCGACATTGGGATAGTGATACTCTTTTTGAGTTTTTAGTTTCATATTTAGTCACTTTTGGACTAAAGGAACTCGTAGATTGTTGAAAAACGAACGCTTTAACTATTTTTTTATAATAAATGTACTAAAATATTAAACTTCGTACATTTATTTTCAAAAGTTATGAATGAAACGTGCATTATTGGAATTATAAACTAATATTGTAGATCTTTAACTATAATTTGATGATTTTCTCTGAAGTAAATCGATGTTTGAAGTATTATCAACATCTCTATAACGTTTTGATAAGTTTTACGCCGTCACTTATAAAATAATAGATTATAGTGATTGATTCTTCATTATAAGGTTGACTCAGAGCAACTGATCTCTCCATATTGAAGAAATATCTTGAAGAATTTCAATCAATCAAAAAAATAGTGATAAAGGATTGCAATTTTGACTGTATTCATTACCTTTTCATTTGCACTAATTATTCTATCAAATTAAAATGGAATAATTTTGTTTTATTATTTCAGTGAAGAAGATAATAATTTGTTAAGAAATATTCACCAACAAAAAACAAATAAAAATAAAGATGTTAACAATATATACAAAAAAAAGGCCGTCTTAGCACAGGTAAGATTTCAAGCACGCAAAAAATTTAACCAATCAATAGATTTTATATTATTTCGTTGAAAACTAGGTTTTTAATTAATTGAGTTTCCAAAAATTCTAATTAAAGAACCAGAACGTTTCCAAATTTTTAACAATGATCGTCAGGTTATTCGACGACCTCAAAAAACAAATTTGTCTGTTAAAACGATTGAGGAATGTTTGCGAAACATCTGCAAAGTAAAATATGCAGAAATAGTTCCTGTCACGAATTCTAATGCAGTAATTTGAATATTTTACTTTGTTTACTGGATACTGGAAATATATTACTCTGTTAGCACTTCACGTATATATTTATTAGCAATACATTCGGTATGGTTCTCAAATTACTCTTTTTGAAATACCAATCGATCACCATAAATCAGATATAAGCATTTATCCAAACAAAGGATAGATACGAATTTAATTTATGTTAAATTTCTCCCTCATTTCCAGACTCTATTGACCAGTGCGGTAATGTTGAGCTCTGCCAGTTGCGGCATGCCAGTAGGATATTCAGCCGTGTTATTACCTCAACTCAAATCGATTAATAATTCAATGGAAATTGACGATGAAATGGGATCATGGATCGGTGAGTTGTTACAAAAATTGATATATTTACTTCAAATATGGGAAATGTATATACGAACATGCTCAAATTTAACGCAAAAACATGCTTTTAATAAGCAATCGCCACTACAACAAATACTACGTGTATTTCGAGGAAAAGCCCACAAACCGAATGCTTATCAAGCAAGCTATTGATTGTTCACCAAAAATATCTCGCTGAAGTGGACATAAATATTGAATTATATGGCAACAATGGTACCCATGATCATCCCTATACGATTATAATATAAAATTTATGTATTTGTGTCAGGTAGAAGCGATTTTACAAAGTAACCTGTCTGGGAACTATACGCTCGCAATAAAATCTTATTTTTTGAAGATATCTAATACATTATTTTCTTTTATATTTAATAATCCATAGTACTGTACTTATAATATAGTTAAAAAACTATTGTATGCATTAATTCCAAATTTTTTTTTCATATTCTCTCTATAAAAAGTTTTTATTAGCTTGATACGAGGTCTGTTTATTAAATAACGAGACGTTTCTGTCACTATTATAGTATTTGTGCAGTAGTGGTTTAAAACGAAGGTGTTTGTTGCAAGAGGCCTATGGGGACAATACTCTAACTCGTGCGCGTGTTTTTGAGTGGTGTAAGCGCTTTAGAGAAGGCCGAGACGGCACTGAAGATGACCAGCATCCAAGTCGTCCTGTGAGTACTTCAACTCCGGAAACAGTGACCAAAATCAACCAAATTGTGCGTTCAGATCGTCGAATGAGCATCCGGATGATTGCCAATTAATAAATAGACTTTGTTGGTCGTATTTTGAACTTTCAAAGCATGATTTTATTTTTATTTACCTTCAATTTTCTGTTTTGCTAAGTTATTTTATAGTTAGAAACTTCGTAACATGTTGAATGAGGCTCTTTTTTTCTTCACTGGTATAGTTCTTCTAATATCAATTGCAGAAGACAGTTATGCGAGGAACAATCAATATTTCATAAATACGCACGGCCCTCTTATCAAATTAAGAAGAAAAATAAAGTATGAAATTCGGTAAACATCTAACAAACGGTCAGTCCACCTGGACGCATCATCTCCACTGTTTACCACTAAAAACATCGAATCGTAAACATAAATGCATTTCAATTGGCCGAAGCCGAAATATTCCTGCCAAACATCTGCGATAAACAGTGGCGTGGCTAGGTGAGATTAATTTAATTCATAAATTCCTTCACACAAATAGAAATATGGCGTTCTTTACACCATGGGCGAATGAAGACAATGAAATTGCACAGTCTAGTGATAACACATCAAGTTATTTTAAATATATTCAAATGTTTTAAAAAGGAAAATATTCGGCAATCTGATAATTATTAACTAGTATAAATAAATTTTCCATTTATTAACTGAAATCAGTTGTCATCAAAGATAGTTTGATGACGACAAGATTATTTGCGTTAAATAATAGACTGCCGAAGTTCTAACATACGAATGGAGTACAAAAAGGGCTCAGTTCACGTCTGATACCCTGTTTAAACCAAACTCCCTTACAGGCAGCTACATCTTCGTACATGAACAATGTCGTAAAAGTTTAAACAGCTGATGAAAATCGTAATTATAGGTTAATTTTTCCAATATTCTTCTATAAAACAGTATAAAACAGGTCTGCAATTTTCGCAGTCATGCCCTTCATGCAGAAAGCTTGTTCTGGCAGTACAATATTTCATTTCTTTGAACCATCGCAGTCACATTGCAGTAAATAATATAGTCAATCTCTATTTAATATGTTTTACTGTAGATTTTTCTACTGATTATGTCTTCGAAATCATCGTTCTAGAATTTGAACTGATAATTTTCACATTACTCACAATTTTTTCAAGTACAACTTCATTGTATTGGATGAATTATCAACAAAGTATTTTGTATTCTTACCCTGCTGTATATAGTAAAGAAAAAAATAAATAAACTACTAATTCTAAAAGTGGTTGTGTAATTTTTTATTGGCGCTTTTTTGTTTCCATTTCATTATTAGATGCTTCAAATAATCACATGATGAATTCAAAACTCTTGAAAGGTCATTCACTTAGTTGTACATAGACAAAACACGATTCCACCTACGATTCGCTGATGACGTCTCGAAAGTAGGTCAAGATCGCTTATAGTAAATCTGAGGTAATAAAATTCGCATTAAATTTTATTGTCTCGACTTCAAGATCTTCCTGTACTTGGCAGATTTGAGATGATTTATCTATTAGAATATAAATATCTTGTGGCGACACTTGAACTTTTCAAGGGTATTCGACGAGGACGGTTTTTCCATTGGTTCATCTATTTATTAGATATCCATACAGACAAGTAATCAAATTGGTAAATATGAAACTTTTTAAAACGATGATATAAGATGTGATTTGTTATAGTATGAGATTTCCTTTGGTCTGCATTGAGGACAACTTACATAGGATATTGGATAGTTGACCATATCCTCAAGAAAAAAATTTACTTATATAAAGGAAAAGAAAAGAATTAGAACAGTTTATTGTATCCCCATACACCCCTATAATCGAAAAATCATTAATATTTTCGTAAAAATATCAAGATTGTTTAATGATTATCAATTTTAGTCACTTTCCAAACATCCTATTATCTTATATCCCGCTTGAATTCTCGTAGCCATTTTTTCTTTGGGCGCTCTTTTCTTTTTTTTCTCCTTTTCTTGCTCTTTGTAGTCGAATTATTGGGGTTTTTACAGTTTTTTTGTATACCATCATGGGTTGTCTGCTTCTACATCTGTTCCAGACACCTACAGCCATTTGGACATCACCATATATTTTCTTCCCCATATTTCTAGTTTATTCTCATCTTTTTTATTAACGTAGATGTTTCTGATGCATATAGACTTTCTGATCTTCCCATTGTTTCACATTTTCTGATTTTACTCTTAGTATTTTTGATAGCGACTCTACTGCTCTATTACATTCCAGAATTCTCTATATTCTAAATTATTTACAGTCACAAAACTCCATGTATTTTGTTTTTTCTTTATTCATTTGTGAGTCAAACTTTTTTGCTTCATCTACAAATTTACTGAAAACCATTTCTCTTCTTCACATTGCTGGTTGTCATCGACATTGTGCATTATGACGAAAGATGGAGCTGTATTAGAAAGTAAACAATCAATCCAGCAAATGTTTAAATTTTGGAGACGCCGCGTTGTTCAGTATTTGTTTGGCAGTCATCAATAGTGAACGTTTTCAGAGAACGTGTGACAGACCCCAGAAATGTTGAAGAATATCCACAAAGCAGCACTGGAGGATCGTCACCTGGAAGTGTGCAAGTTAGCAGACATAGTAGGCACTTCAACAAGTGCAGAGCTTTGCATATTTACTAAAAATTTGAACATGAGAAAGCTGTGCTCAAGATAGGTGACGCGTTTGCTCACAATGGAACAAAAACAGCCTCGTGAAGATTTTTCCATCGAGTGTAATGTTTCACGTAAATTTTGTACCGTTTCATAACCAAGGATGAAACGTGAGTCCATCACTTCCCAACTTCGAACCAAAATAATAATCAAAACATCGGATTGAATCAGGAAAAATGGCTTCAAAGAAGGCAAAGACTGTTCCATCTGCAGGCAAGGTCATGGCGTCGGTTTTTTGGAATGCGCGTGGGATAATTGTTATTGATTACATTGAAAAAGGAAAAACTATTAACGGCGAGTATTATGAGAACTTATTGCAACGTTGGAGCGAAGAAATCAAGCAAAAATGGCCGCATTTGACTTAGAGGAAAGTGTTGTTTTATCAAGACAATGCACCAGCTCACATATCCGTTATTGCAATGGCTAAAATTAATGAATTAAAGTTTAAATTGCTGCCTCATGCACCCTATTCGCCAGATTTAGTCCACGCGGATTATTTTTTGTGCTCGTTGGTCAAAGATTTTCTAGCAATGAAGGGTGATGTCGTCAGTTAAAGGCTATCGCTATCGTGAGCAGTATTTAAAACATTTTTTTTCGAGAGAATCACGTAATTTTTAATATTATTTTTCAATTAATTCCTTGGAAGATTTTTACAAACAATGGTATAGTATAGAGCAGATTTCGTTGAATCTCATTGTCTTTTTTAACTTAAACTTTCGCATTTTCTCTTTCACAATTTAATTTAATTTACATAAAATGATGAACGTTTCATCCTTCCAAATGGTTCCCCTTCCTTTTTTCTGACCTATATTTTCAAGCATGTGCGAAAAAACGGAAAAATATCTAGAGCTTTTTACTTTAATACTCCAAATAAACTCACAAAACGAAACAAATTACGTCTCGTCAAAGTAGAGATATCCCTTCACGTAGTTTTCTACCGAGGATTGACATTTTATGGTAATCCCCACGAAAAAAATCGCACGTTAGAGCATAAAATGTGATCACTTTGTCTCTGGAAGGGTAATTTTACGAACTTTCAAATAGAGCGTTGAAATTGATCCCTATACTAAAGCAATATGTCCAATTTGAAAACTTTTTGTTATTAATATTATGAAAAAACAGAATTGCAACGTCAGATATTAAAATATTTGAGTTGTATACGATTTATGTTGAGAAATGTGTATTTTTCTCTAATAACTACAATCAAAACGTGTCCTCGAATAAAATCACACCTTTGGCCTTTCAAACCCCTGTAGCAACGAATTTGAAGTACAAAAAAAATATACCAATCGCTTAATATATACGTGAAATAAGTGATTCTTCGTTACAGCAAGTATACATTCGGCTGCAACACCTCTAGGATCACTTTTGAGCGGCGTACTCATGGAACGATGCGGTAGAAAATTAGCCCTGCAAATAGGTGCGATGCCTTTGATCTTCGGATGGCTATTAATAGCTTTATCTGCAAACCACGCCATTCTTTTACTTGGAAGACTCATAGCAGGTTTCTCGGCCGGACTTACGGCAGCGGCTGGACAAGTAAGTGAATCATGACCAAATATAAATAGCATACACGACATATTACAGATGACACAGCACATATGGCAGACGTCACAGCGCATATGACAGATGACACAGCACATATTACAGATGACACAGCACATGTGAAAGATGACACAGAACACTGATGACAGTTAAAAAGTATTTCTATGAAAAGCTTCGTTATTAGATGATAATGAATTGTTTTTTTTTTTGTAATTTTAGGTTCTTATAGGAGAAATTTCAGAGCCACACTTACGTGGTTTACTCACTAGTGTACCGTTGGCAAGTTACTCGTTCGGCATATTACTTGTCTATGCACTGGGATCTTTGTTACCTTGGAGATATGTAGCAGGTATAATTGAATTGTTAATAATTAAATCATTTTATCACGTTGATTCGTTGTTTTGTTTGTGCATGTGCTAAGCTAACCAACTCAAATTTTTTTCAAACTATTTGATGTATTTTTTATTAGTGATGTTTTACTTATAGTTAATTCATAGTTACTTTGATGACCACAATTTCCACGTGAAAATGAATGTTTTCTGCAAAAATTCGTACTAACATACACGTCATATGTTGAAGATTAATTTTACTCAGATACCTTTCTCCCCATTTTAAATCTACCCACTCGATTTCATCATAGAAAACTTAATTCACCAAAGTTCACGAAGTCCAGACTTTTCATTTCTCTTCTAGATATGCTTCAATAAAGTTTTCCTCAACTTTAGATACTTTCCTTTTGTACTATTCCATATCTTCAGATATTATCAACCCCATTTTAAATCAGCGCAATTAATTTCTTCATAGAAAACTTCACTGAAGTTTTGTTTAACATTCTTCATTCTAAACCATACTAGATTATTAGTATATGCACACTGCCGGGACTGCAGCTTAATATTAATATTAATTAGGACCTGTATAAATTATTTAAAATAAAATTATAGTGATTTATTTTCAGTTTCAAGTACAATCTTACCTGTCATATCGCTAGTAGTATTTTTCTTTCTTCCTGAAAGTCCAGTATGGTTAATCAGGCACCGAAAGATCGAAGATGCCAAGAAAGCTTTGATATGGCTGAGAGGCGGCGATACGATTCAAGTAAGTGACGTTTGAAACCAATATTCCAACACGATTAAACAATAAATAAAGTATTGAGAATCATTACATAACTTAGGTTAAATTTAATGCCTTTTTAGTTTGATGAATGTAATTTTTTTTATCAAAATCAAACCCTTACAAAAGTAAACTTAAACCAAGGTGTATTTTATAAGAAAATAATACAATAACTGTAAAAAAACCATAGAATAAAGTCAAAAGATATTAATAAGAGTGTCGCATGCAATAAATACTTTTTGCACTAGCTGCATACAATATTTTTCTACGTTCATGGAAACAAAATGTTTTACTTAGGTGTAGAAAAATAAAAAGCGTAATTTAAAAGCAAAATATTCAATAATTAATTACCATTGAGAAAGTTAGGAACTAGTAATGTACTAATACTTGGTATTGTACATTGTCATTTCCTTCAGCTTGAAATATTTTTTACAACATTGAGTTTGTTTGCTCTACATATCCTTCCGTTACTGTCGACGATTTCCATCAGCCGTGTCGTCTGAGCTGTAGTATATCTGTTTCAAAATCTGCAAGAAGTGTTGCAGATGATCTCAGAAATTTTGCAATTTCCTGTGGGATTTTAACACCAATTCCCTGGACAGTGCACTTTTCATTTCGGTAATTGATAAAAAACGTTATGTAGAATATGACTGGGACGTAATTTCGTGTATTTACTGTATATATCGATCAAATTTAATCCTTATTCAACCTCACCTCTAATGATAAAACTCGTCAGTTTTTGAACATTGCACTTCCATAATTAATATTGAACTTACTTCTTCTAGGTCTTCGATACTCTACGATATGCCCCTGCGAGTAATTTTAAAATGTCTTACAAAAGCTAAACAATAATTTCTGACTTACTTTTTACATCAAATATAATTCAATAAAGTTGCTTTTATCGCATGAACGTAGAAAAATATTATTTCGATTTCTGTTAGAACGAAATATTGAATAAAAGTTTTCTCGAATAATTTAGGTCAATGTGTCCAAATTATAGTCGTTTATAATTGTTTATGTAAAAAAATTTCTCTTGCTAATGCAGTACATAGTAAACGCTCCACGTGTGCAATATCTTATTCGTCGAAAAAACTGTTTTCTTTCAGGCTAAAGAGGAAACACAACACCTCATCGATCGTATGGACTCCGAAACAAAAATTCAAGAAAAAATAAAAATAACTACCCTGTTCCAACCGGAAGTTATGAAGCCTTTAATAATAATTAACGTTTTTAATATAATGCAATTACTTTCCGGGACTTATCTCATCGTTTTTTACGCTGTAGATATCTTACAACACATTCAAAACGGACCGAAATTCGATCATTTTATGGTGGCAATCTTAACAGCATGCGTGAGATTTATTTTTTCCATAATAGGCAGTTTTCTCTTAACAATAATCGGACGTAGACCTCTAGCTCTAACTTCCGGCTTGGGAACAGCTGTTTCAGCACTAATCCTCGCAATGTTCCTCCGACAAAATTGTCAAGGTTTCAACTACGTCCCGGCTTTATTTATACTGATATACGTGGCTACCAACACATTAGGATTTCTAATACTCCCTGGGGTATTATTGGGTGAACTTTTCCCGGCGAAAATAAGGGGATTGTCTGGAGGTATAACGTTTATGATGTTCAATTTCACATTATTCGCCGTTGCCAAAGTATTTCCTTTCGTGAAAAACGTCGTCGGAATATCGGGGGTATTTTTGATTTTCGGAATGACGTCGATAGCAGCTTGTTCGTTTCTGTATTTAACTCTACCGGAAACTAAAGAGAAAAGCTTAAGTGATATTGAAGATTTTTTTCAACAAAATCGTTTTCTATGGATGAGAAAACGAAAGCGTGTCGAGAAAAAGAATGCAATCGAGACTGAGACCTTGGAAGCTTAAGACTGTATATGTTATTTAATTTTTATTCAGTGTTTAATTTTAATAAACAAAACTATAGAAAAAAATGTGGGTTTTATTACAATTATTTATAGTAGAGAATGAACCATCAATAAACTTTCCAGAATAGTGATAAAATCAAGAATTTTTTCAAGCAATACCATGAAAAATTTTCAGTAAACAAAAATTGATACTGAAAAAATTAATATCGGAATGAATCACTTCCGAGCAAAACTAAATACGCAGCATAACGAAATCAATATTTTTTTGGAATCTCTATGAAAACTTCACACAAAGCACAACGGAATTATGAGTTTACCTTGCAATTTTCTTGGAAAATTCAGCGTGAACAATAATTTTTATCGTTGAAATCAATTTTAAAGTGAATTACTGAGTGCCCAACGTAGCGAACTACACACCATAAGGAACTCAATATTTTTCCCTATAATTCCCATGAAGTTTTCATTGAAATTTTCATGTGACAGCAAATGTGTTATAATTTAATAAATTTTGAATAAAAGGGCAACAAAATCAATACCAAATGAAGTGGGAACTTCACAATGCACAGCTGAATTATGAGTTTCCTCAGTTTTTCATGAAAAATTTACACCGCGAAAAACTTTATTATCGTTAAAAACCATTTTGAAATAAATTACTGTGTGCCGAGTGAAACTAGGTACATAGCGTAACGAAATCAATACCAAACGAAGTGAAAACTTCACAATGCACAACTAAATTATGAGTTTCCCCTGTATTTTCTATGAAAAAATTACTTTGCGAAAAACTTGATTATCGTTAAAAACCATTTTGAAATAAATTACTGTATGCCGAGTGAAATGAGCTACACAGCATAACGAATTCAATACCAAACGAAGTGAAAACTTCACAGTGTACAACTAAATTATGAGTTTCCTTTGTTTTTCATGAAAAATTTACACCGCGAAAAACTTTATTATCGTAAAAAACCATTTTTAAATGAGTTACTGTATGTCTAGTGAAATGAGGTACACAGCATAACGAATTCAATACCAAACGAAGTGAAAACTTCACAATGCACAACTAAGTTATGAGTTTCCTCAGTTTTTCATGAAAAATTTACACCGTAAAAACTTTATTATCGTTAAAAACCATTTTGAAATGAATTACTGTATGCCGAGTGAAACGAGGTACACAGCGTAACGAATTCAATACCAAACGAAGTGAAAACTTCACAATGCACAACTAAGTTATGAGTTTCCTCAGTTTTTCATGAAAAATTTACACCGCGAAAAACTTTATTATCGTTAAAAACCATTTTGAAATGAATTAGTGTATGCCGAGTGAAATGAGGTACACAGCATAACGAATTCAATACCAAACGAAGTGAAAACTTCACAATGTACAACTAAGTTATGAGTTTCCTCAGTTTTTCATGAAAAATTTACACCGCGAAAAACTTTATTATCGTTAAAAACCATTTTGAAATGAATTACTGTATGCCGAGTGAAACGAGGTACACAGCGTAACGAATTCAATACCAAACGAAGTGAAAACTTCACAATGCACAACTAAATTATGAGTTTCCTTTGTTTTTCATGAAAAATTTTCACCGCAAAAAAACTTATTATCGTTAAAAACCATTTTGAAATAAATTACTGTATGCCGAGTGAAATGAGGTACACAGCATAACGAATTCAATACCAAACGAAGTGAAAACTTCACAATGTACAACTAAGTTATGAGTTTCCTCAGTTTTTCATGAAAAATTTACACCGCGAAAAACTTTATTATCGTTAAAAACCATTTTGAAATGAATTACTGTATGCCGAGTGAAACGAGGTACACAGCGTAACGAATTCAATACCAAACGAAGTGAAAACTTCACAATGCACAACTAAATTATGAGTTTCCTCAGTTTTTCATGAAAAATTTACACCGTAAAAACTTTATTATCGTTAAAAACCATTTTGAAATGAATTACTGTATGCCGAGTGAAACGAGGTACACAGCGTAACGAATTCAATACCAAACGAAGTGAAAACTTCACAATGCACAACTAAGTTATGAGTTTCCTCAGTTTTTCATGAAAAATTTACACCGCGAAAAACTTTATTATCGTTAAAAACCATTTTGAAATGAATTAGTGTATGCCGAGTGAAATGAGGTACACAGCATAACGAATTCAATACCAAACGAAGTGAAAACTTCACAATGTACAACTAAGTTATGAGTTTCCTCAGTTTTTCATGAAAAATTTACACCGCGAAAAACTTTATTATCGTTAAAAACCATTTTGAAATGAATTACTGTATGCCGAGTGAAACGAGGTACACAGCGTAACGAATTCAATACCAAACGAAGTGAAAACTTCACAATGCACAACTAAATTATGAGTTTCCTTTGTTTTTCATGAAAAATTTTCACCGCAAAAAAACTTTATTATCGTTAAAAACCATTTTGAAATGAATTACTGTATGTCTAGTGAAATGAGGTACACAGCATAACGAATTCAATACCAAACGAAGTGAAAACTTCACAATGCACAACTAAATTATGAGTTTCCTTTGTTTTTCATGAAAAATTTTCACCGCAAAAAAACTTATTATCATTAAAAACCATTTTGAAATGAATTACTGTATGTCTAGTGAAATGAGGTACACAGCATAACGAATTCAATACCAAACGAAGTGAAAACTTCACAATGCACAACTAAGTTATGAGTTTCCTCAGTTTTTCATGAAAAATTTACACCGCGAAAAACTTTATTATCGTTAAAAACCATTTTGAAATAAATTACTGTATGTCTAGTGAAATGAGGTACACAGCATAACGAATTCAATACCAAACGAAGTGAAAACTTCACAGTGTACAACTAAATTATGAGTTTCCTTTGTTTTTCATGAAAAATTTACACCGCGAAAAACTTTATTATCGTAAAAAACCATTTTTAAATGAGTTACTGTATGTCTAGTGAAATGAGCTACACAGCATAACGAATTCAATACCAAACGAAGTGAAAACTTCACAATGCACAACTAAATTATGAGTTTCCTCAGTTTTTCATGAAAAATTTACACCGTAAAAACTTTATTATCGTTGAAAACCATTTTGAAATGAATTACTGTATGCCGAGTGAAATGAGGTACACAGCATAACGAATTCAATACCAAACGAAGTGAAAACTTTACAATGCACAACTAAATTATGAGTTTCCTCAGTTTTTCATGAAAAATTTACACCGTAAAAACTTTATTATCGTTGAAAACCATTTTGAAATGAATTACTGTATGCCGAGTGAAATGAGGTACACAGCATAACGAATTCAATACCAAACGAAGTGAAAACTTTACAATGCACAACTAAGTTATGAGTTTCCTCAGTTTTTCATGAAAAATTTACACCGCGAAAAACTTTATTATCGTTAAAAACCATTTTGAAATGAATTAGTGTATGCCGAGTGAAATGAGGTACACAGCATAACGAATTCAATACCAAACGAAGTGAAAACTTCACAATGCACAACTAAATTATGAGTTTCCTTTGTTTTTCATGAAAAATTTTCACCGCAAAAAAACTTATTATCGTTAAAAACCATTTTGAAATAAATTACTGTATGCCGAGTGAAATGAGCTACACAGCATAACGAATTCAATACCAAACGAAGTGAAAACTTCACAATGTACAACTAAGTTATGAGTTTCCTTTGTTTTTCATGAAAAATTTTCACCGCAAAAAAACTTATTATCGTTAAAAACCATTTTGAAATAAATTACTGTATGCCGAGTGAAATGAGGTACACAGCATAACGAATTCAATACCAAACGAAGTGAAAACTTCACAATGTACAACTAAGTTATGAGTTTCCTCAGTTTTTCATGAAAAATTTACACCGCGAAAAAACTTATTATCGTTAAAAACCATTTTGAAATAAATTACTGTATGCCGAGTGAAATGAGCTACACAGCATAACGAATTCAATACCAAACGAAGTGAAAACTTCACAATGCACAACTAAATTATGAGTTTCCTCAGTTTTTCATGAAAAATTTACACCGCGAAAAAACTTATTATCGTTAAAAACCATTTTGAAATAAATTACTGTATGCCGAGTGAAATGAGCTACACAGCATAACGAATTCAATACCAAACGAAGTGAAAACTTCACAATGCACAACTAAATTATGAGTTTCCTTTGTTTTTCATGAAAAATTTTCACCGCAAAAAAACTTATTATCGTTAAAAACCATTTTGAAATGGATTACTGTATGCCGAGTGAAATGAGCTACACAGCATAACGAATTCAATACCAAACGAAGTGAAAACTTCACAATGTACAACTAAGTTATGAGTTTCCTCAGTTTTTCATGAAAAATTTACACCGTAAAAACTTTATTATCGTTGAAAACCATTTTAAAATTAATTACTGCGTGCCTAGTGAAACTATGAACCGAAAATAATAAAAGTTTTTCCTGCATTTTCACGGAAAATTCATCAAGCATAACAAAATCAATATTTTACTCGGCTGTGTCTATTAAAAAGTCTTTGAAATCTTCATATTTATTTTGTTAATTAGAATTTTCGAGCTTCTTTCAAGACCATCTACAGCATGAGAAATTTCACCAAGACAATGTACCGATCAACACGCAAACAAAAATCATAGTCTAATGAAATATTAATTTCTCCCCAGACCGTTGGATTCAATGACGAGATTTTGTTAAAAAAATTATTTTTCCTTTCTCATAATTTACTTCATGAATTTTATGCTATAGTGATGAATGTTCAACTAGAATAAACGATTGTAGTCCATTGTAGAACCACGACCAGAAAGTTAACCAGTTGTACGTACAAAGTTAGTGTCTTTAGTCATAATGATCCAGTTCAAAATTGTGATAAATTGGTTTTCCAGAGAGTTGAATTACACCTACAACTAAATTTGAAGATCCAATTCCAGCGATAAACCTTGAAGAAGACCTTTCCACTGCTTGTGATGGTTATTCATACTCTATTTTCGTTTATAAGCTTTCATTGCGCTTGTAGCAGATACCATTCATAAACAGAACTTAATTAAATAATTTTTAATATGTAATTTAAATCGAATCAAAAATGTTGAAAAATGTTGAGTTACATCATTTGATACCAAATAGTATAAATGTGAAAGGTGGTATTGTTGACTGCTCATGGTATGTGCGAGATAAAGCAGCTACTACTCGTAGAGTCTTAGATCAAAGCTTAAGCTTTTAACTCCTCTGTTTGCTTAAAGTCACAGACAATAGACTTATAAATAACTTGCACAACACTCGAACAACTTGAAATGTATGGAGTATCTGAAACTAACTGAGGTTTTAACGTAAATTTATTGACAAATGTCATATTGACAACTCTCACATTATACAAATATTTATTTGCAAAATCAAGTGTTACATTTGAGCTATATTCAAATGGCTGATGATGAAAATAAGACATACATTGAACCACAACAAGAAACAAAGGTTGAAAAGGTTGAAAAAGTTGACGAACCGAATTTACATCAAATTATAACGCGTTTAAATGAACTAGAAGCAGAAATGAAGTCGCTTAAACAAGTAGTACATACATCCCGAAGCAATAAAGGTGATTCAAACACTGATCCACCCGAAGGGACTTCAGGGACAAATGGAAAATGTCATGACGGAAGTTTCGTGCAATATTTGGAATATTGTGGTTAACCATATTGTAAATATTTCAAAAATTATAATTATCTTGAAAATCTTATCTATTATATGTCAAATAAGACATATAAAGTTACGGCAAAAATCTGTGAACATACAACCTTTACAAAATTTCTCGTATTTCCAAATTTGATATCTGCAATGTTGCCAGACTCGTGCTTAGATTATCAAATTTCCTTTGGGAAGTTGTGTTACGGATAATTAGGATTTGGCTTAGAGAAAATCAATTTAGGATAATGGTTTGGTGTCAATCAACTTCCTAAGTCGAACGAGGTCAACGTTAGGCTATGGATAAATTAAAAAAAAATACTTGTTTTATTGAAAATACAATTAAAATTTTAGAAATGATGTTTTTTTATATTATATTTCCATTAATTGCAATAATATATACTTCATAATAAGATATTTTTCATTCTTCACAATAAAATTTCTTATTAAACTCAAATTCATCACAATAAGCACTTCGCTCGTCAAAATAGCTATCTTCAAATCGCTATCTTGGTCTTCGGTACACTTTCCTTCTTTGGTCGCTACGATGAAGGCATATTTTGGTCTCATCTGAAAACAGAAGAGATCCCCATTGTTCCAACGTCCATTTCCTATTATCCTGAGCAAAACGCAGACACGCTTGCTGATGATCTGAAGTTTTGGATCAATCGAAGGTGTTTTAAGGCTCAGGTTATTTTCCTGCAGTCTTCTTCTTACTGTCCACTGACTAATTGTTACTCCTCACTTCTCACGGCGCTGTAGTTGCACTTGAACGGCATTAAGGTTACGAATATAAACGATAAGTCTTTACTCATATTATAGTATATTACGTAACAAGAGTCCTAAGTAACCCATTACTCACGAAGTGAATAATTTTATGCACGAAGCCACGCTGCAGAAATTGTATAATATGCTGCCTACATTTAGGGGCATCACTCTTTCAATCCTAAAGTATTTATGTTTTTCAATTGACTGAATTTGTGTAAATATACCAAATAAAGTCTTACGTAAATAAAAATTTGATTCTAATGTAATTAAACTAGCTTTCTTTTCAAAACGCATGTTTTTGTTAAATTGTTAAATTTCATTTACGAGGAATATTGACATCGCGATTTTTGACGTTTACAGACATGGGCGTAGAAGAAAGCATATTAAATTGTCTTTCAATCAGCATATTTCCTTCTTTTGATCTGGTGAAGAATTTAAAAAAAATAAAGTTTAAGTCAAAAATTTACAATGGGCCGATGTCTATGCGCAAAGTTTATTTGTAAATTTTCGTCTCAAATCATCTGACAGCTACAAGACTGGTTGACAATAACGCCAGCCAAGCGTAGTTATACAAAAAAAGAAAATAAAATTAAAATACTAAAAGTCTGAAATTTCCAGATTTAAATTTAACATTCGATAAATTTGTATTCACTCATACAAAGTCAATCTTGCAAAATTAACAACAATGAACATTTGGTTGCGTAAACATCTATTTGTAAATCACACCATAGTTTTATTGGTAAATGGGATCGTTCATGGAAATATTTGGTTCCAGCTCACAATAAAGTTCAAAATTATCGAGAAATAATTTCAAAAGTACAATTATTTTTGCCCGTGATCACTACATTTATTGTTTTATTGTCTTGAAAAAGCTACAAATTTTTATTATTTAAGGACAACATTGTAGTAGGATAATTATGAATCTAAATACTAAATTTGGATATTCTTCAACTGAAAATGATAAATTATTTGGAATTAGATGTTTTTTTTGGAATAATTTCCTTATGAATGGACTCAAAATCAATCCAAAACAAAATTGAAGAAGGATAATCAAGATAATTTGTCCATGGCATAAGAATTGGAGAAGAATGAGAAAAAGGAGACCTTGGAGGAGCTGAGCAGGAGAATTGAGATGGTAAAGAAAAAATAAGGAGTAAGATGAAAGGAAATAAAACATAAAACTCAAGATGTGGAAAAATAGAAACAGCTGTGGTTAAGCTTACGTAATGACTCAACTCCAACAAGTTTTACACTTGAAAAAGTAGAAAGGCATCTGATTAAGAAAGTAGGCTATTTTACAAGTGTCATTATACAAGATTATACTGATCATTAGTCAGAGAGTTTATATACAAACAGGTCTTAAAGTCTATATGGACAAATGGACAAAACTTTTGTATATAAAACAAAGATTTCAAAACAAAGTATCGTTAAATGTATCTCTGCATGTTGACTTAAAGCCCGATAGTCTTTTATTGAAATTATTTGCCACATCTAATTATTGTGTCACTTTTCACTCAACTGATTATAAAAAACACGTTGCTTTAGTGAAATAAATCCATTTCGCCTACTTGTGTCATGTGAAAATTGTGACTCAGCTGGTGGAACAATAACTTTAGTTGGTTGAAACGGAATTCTACGTCCCATAAATTATCCCCATATTAATTATTATACTCTAAAGCAGAACGAATAAAGTTTTGATAGAACCCTCGTAAAACGTTATCGTTTCTATTTCTAATTATTTGTTGTAAAAACGTTGAAATACATTCACTTTAATTGTTTGTTTTTTACCTCACAAAACATTTAGATTTGGTGAATAGTAAAATTTACCATCGATATAGATGTTTTATTTAATTTTTGACGCAAATAGATGAAAATGGATTATTACAATATAACTACACAATTAACCAGAGGAAGTTTTGGGTATGTAGATTAAATTTAGTATTTCTATGCAAGTTGAGTTATCGAAAAAATACAACAAAATATGAACATGAACGTTAAAAATTCAGTTTTTTTAATTCGTTTACAAAATATCCAGGAACATAAATTCAACTTTGTTTTTGATTCACACAACAATAATTATAAATTAAAATTGTTGTATACAGGTTGTTCCGGGACTCCTTGTTATCGTTATCGAGTTATAGGCCTTTAAAGATGCGAAATCACAAGTTATATTTAAGTATATTTATATCCACACTACTATCTGAATGCCAGGGGCGTTACTTTTACAGGGACAACCTGTACAATCTTAAAATAGCCAGAATGAATTTTTCAATCGATTTTTTGACAAAAAGGTACTCTTTGTTTAACTCGATAAATTTTATGGTTTAGGAGATATGTAGATTTTTAGATCGTTGTATTTACAACAACAAGGAAACTGTTTGCCATAAAGAGACATTCTGAAAAAAATTATCATAAATTGTAATTATTTATTGAAAATACCTACCGGAGTTATTAAAACAATCAAGTATTTCTTGGAGAACTAACAAAGTTACGGATTGTTAGCCATTGGCCATGAGCGGTCCATGGCCTGGTAGTGTAGAATTATATACGTAATATACGCATCATTTCTGTATAAAAATATATATTGGGCAAAAAGATCCTTTCAAAAAGAGTTGATGAGCATACTGAAAAAAATGAATGTTATTTAGCCACTACTTAATTAGTAGCATTAAATTCAAGTAGGAACTGAAATAGTTAGTTAACTGTCAATTGTACAAATTTTTTATTCATAATTTTCTTTTCCGTGAACATAAAAAACTGAATTTTAAGTGAACATATTATTGGTATAAGAAAAGCTGAAAAAATGAATACATGGATACTTCAACACGTCTCTGAAGAGCTTGGCTCAAGATAAATTTTCATGGAATCCACCAATTGCTGATGATTGAATAAGTTAAGTCTTTCTCTGATAACCGTCTACGTAAAGTGGGGTGCAGCTACATCAACACAAGACTGATGATACGGGATATAATATAGAAAAAGATTGAAAATCTCAACCTGACTTATATAGCAAAGATTTATAAACAGTTTATATAAAAATTTGTTCGTCTTAACCAAATAAAAATTCTATATTATCCTTTTTATTATCGTTTATTTCAGCACGATCCACTTATGCGAACGTATCCATAACAAACAGAAGTTAGTTCTAAAGCAAATAGCTTTAGAAATGGATGACAAGCAGCTACAGGCAGCTAAGAATGAAGTTGCGGTTTTAAAATCTTTGAATCATCCAAACATTATTCAATATTACGACAGCTACGACAGGAAAGGTATTTTTTACATCGTTATGGAATACGCTAGCAATGGAACTTTACAAAATCTTATACAAGAAGAAAGACCAAACCATTTCCCTCCACAGGTAAATCTAATTCTACTGTGGTGTACACACAGACCTTTATATTTTTATTCGTAACCATAATTCTTAATAAATGTAATACTTAATGATTAGGAGAGACTGTTGTGCCTTGGACATAATGTACTTTGAAACGATTTAAATTTAAAACCAGTGTCTCCATCTATCAATCCATAAATGATCTTAATTGGCAAATCTATTTACTCTTCATAGCTGTATTCTAATCATAAAAGTAAATATTTTCAAAATATTTGAGTAAGATTTGTAGATACGTGGTGATTTTAGCTAAATTTTTCTACTATTGGTAAGTAATTAAGCAGTATTGTTATTTGTTTTAAACGTTACCTATAAGCTATAAGTTAATTGTTTGGTACCTTGTCTTGTACCTTGAAATAAAATCACTTCATGTACCTTGACCTCTTAAAACATTTTACAGCCAAGGTGTAGAGTCTTGGCTGTGCAGTAATGAAGGAAAAACGTTTGACAATTACTCAGTAGCAGAGGTTCTGGGAACTGCTGATAAATACTGATAAACAGTATTTAACCTCAAATAGAGAGGAAACAACAGATGAACCGAGAGTGTGACCATCAGGTGTAAAAATCTCACCATTAAAACCTTTAAATCTAAATGCGAAACCTTCGAAAAAGGATTTATTTCGCCAGAAGAAGTACAGCTGTTTCCAAAAGAGCTAGCCAGGTTAAACACAAAGAAAGGGAGAAAGACTGAAGAAACAATGATAGCAACAGGAGGGATGGAATCAGAGGAAATGAAAAAATAAAATTGATAACAAGCGACCTAAATTTGAAAAACTCCAAAAGTTTCGCTGTTCAAAGAAATTATACCAAAAGTTGCAAAAATATCAGGTAGTGAAGACCTCTTCCGAAAATGAAAAAATTATTGCAGATGAAGAGTGCTAATTTTGCGGAAATTCAATGAGTTCTGAGGAAGATGGAAAATGAAGACCGTGCATTAAGTGTGGTCGTTGGGCTTATAATTTATGCACAGAGGAAGACCTATGAGTGTGTATAAGTTCTTAGTTCTAAGTTCTTAATAAACTCCTCTTTCAAATCTGTTATTTTGTTATTTTTTTCTGTTCGTTACAAGGTACAAGAAAGTTGTTCCAAGGTACATAACTATATCTATGTTGGAACTCAATGTAAGCAATACAAACTTTGTGAAAATAAAAAAAAAAATTTTTCAAGGTATACAGTATCTCCTAGGTATCACATATTTTCTTTGGTTTATGCAGTAATGTTGTGTCAGCTCTAAAACAAGTTGTTACAAATTAACGGGAATTGGATCAAGGATAATTATAACAACAGATATCCTGTCTGACACACAAAGATAATAAGTCAATAGTGAGACTTCATAATCTTCTTGCTTATCTTCATCTCAATTTTTTATTTGATATTAGAAATCAATTTTTCATAATATTTTAGTTTGTAATGGATCTGTTTTGTCAAATTTTAATGGGACTGGATCATATACACCGAAAGAAAGTGATTCATCGAGATTTGAAGACTGAAAATATATTTTTAACCGGATTAAGAGGAGACGTAGTCAAAATCGGCGATTTCGGTATATCGAAAATGTTAGTAAATGAAAACAAAGCGAATACAATTATTGGCACTTGTAATTATCTAGCTCCAGAATTGTGTAACGGTGAATCGTACAATACTAAATCCGACATTTGGGCCTTGGGATGTATATTATATGAGCTGTGTGCTATGGAGAAGTTGTTCACCGGAACGGTAAGGAGTTGCATTATAAAAATATAAGAGGAAAAAATGTATGTGGTTTTAGTCATTCGCATTTACACGCATTAATTAATTAACAAATAACAAATCTATTAGAATTAAAACCGTGTATGGTTTATTTCTGAAATAGCCGAAATAATTTTGTTTAAGAAAGAACCATAGTTATTTCATACGTCAAATCACCTCAAAAATTTTGTATTTTGTATATTTATAGCATCCATCAGCTGTAATAAGAATAAACTACATTTCTTCAATTTTTAAACTAATTTTCGAAATCTAATACCTGACAATGTTGGTCAATCGTAAAGACCTTGTCTAAATAAACAAAAATAAATAAATATAATAATACATTTGAAGGATCAATCGATTTTACAAATTCTGAAGATAAAATTGAAAATAGAAATAAAACATTTTCAGTGCGGGCTGTGGGCAATATTCATGATCATCCGATATCAATTTAGAGAAGCCTATCGGATAGCCGAGTTTCTGATTGTGAGTTTGGTGGGTATATCTTTCAAATCGGATCACTAGAAGTCGAAATTTCTCTGTGTAATTTCGGAATATTCACTACCTGATTCAAAAATTGAGCTGTGTTGGATATCCATGATCATTCACAGTCAATCTTTGGATTATATTAGACAGCTGAGTTTAGTGGATGTAACTTTCGAATGGTATCACTAAGAGTCGAGATACTTTAGTTTGAAGTGGCTTCTTTCTGAAAATTTACCACTTAATTCAGAAATCCGGCTGAAGGGATCATCTATAATCACCTAAAGTCAATTTTTGAAATCTATCGAATGGCTGACATTCTGTTAGTGACTTTGGTGGGTATATCATTTGAATCTGACTACTAGGAGTCGAGATGTTTCAATTTGAATTTGTTAACTTCTTATAATTTACTACCTCGAACCGAAATCTGGTTGAGGAGTGTCTCCATGATCCAATCATGTTTTGGAACTTGTTAGATAGCTGAGATTCTGCTTGTAAGTTTGGTGGGTATATCTTTTAAATCG
This sequence comes from Diorhabda carinulata, assembly GCF_026250575.1. NCBI lineage: Eukaryota > Metazoa > Arthropoda > Insecta > Coleoptera > Chrysomelidae > Diorhabda > Diorhabda carinulata. Next base: position 4,741,329 of record NC_079469.1, read on the forward strand.
GATAACTAGAAGTCGAGATTTCTCTGTGTAATTTCGGAATATTCACTACCTGATTCAAAAATTGAGCTGTGCGGGATATCCATGATCATTCACAGTCAATCTTTGGATTATATAAGACAGCTGAGTTTAGTGGATGTAACTTTCGAATGGTATCACTAAGAGTCGAGATACTTTAGTTTGAAGTGGCTTCTTTCTGAAAATTTACCACTTAATTCAGAAATCCGGCTGAAGGGATCATCTATAATCACCTAAAGTCAATTTTTGAAATCTATCGAATGGCTGACATTCTGTTAGTGACTTTGGTGGGTATATCATTTGAATCTGACTACTAGGAGTCGAGATGTTTCAATTTGAATTTGTTAACTTCTTATAATTTACTACCTCGAACCGAAATCTGGTTGAGGAGTGTCTCCATGATCCAATCATGTTTTGGAACTTGTTAGATAGCTGAGATTCTGCTTGTAAGTTTGGTGGGTATATCTTTTAAATCGGATAACTAGAAGTCGAGATTTCTCTGTGTAATTTCGGAATATTCACTACCTGATTCAAAAATTGAGCTGTGTTGGATATCCATGATCATTCACAGTCAATCTTTGGATTATATTAGACAGCTGAGTTTAGTGGATGTAACTTTCGAATGGTATCACTAAGAGTCGAGATACTTTAGTTTGAAGTGGCTTCTTTCTGAAAATTTACCACTTAATTCAGAAATCCGGCTGAAGGGATCATCTATAATCACCTAAAGTCAATTTTTGAAATCTATCGAATGGCTGACATTCTGTTAATGACTTTGGTGGGTATATCATTTGAATCTGACTACTAGGAGTCGAGATGTCTCAATTTGAATTTGTTAACTTCTTATAATTTACTACCTCGAACCGAAATCTGGTTGAGGAGTGTCTCCATGATCCAATCATGTTTTGGAACTTGTTAGATAGCTGAGATTCTGCTTGTAAGTTTGGTGGGTATATCTTTTAAATCGGATAACTAGAAGTCGAGATTTCTCTGCGTAATTTCGGAATATTCACTACCTGATTCAAAAATTGAGCTGTGCGGGATATCCATGATCATTCACAGTCAATAAAGTCAATTTTTGAAATCTATCGGATAGCTGACATTATGTTAGTGATTTTAGTGGATATATCATTCGAATCTGACTACTAGGAGTCGAGATATTTCAGTTTGTAATTAGGGATTTTCCCGTATCTCTTCAGGAAACCCAGGAAGAGTGCGATTTTCAACTTCTACCAGATTTTTCTGATATTTTACAGCTGTTTGCAAACAAACTAAACTTCCCAGGTTCTCTAGGTGATCAAACATTGAAAATCAAAAATTTGGATCACTGCGATTGAAGTAGTCGCTTGAATTTTTTTTGTTTGTACAAATTGACATTGAATTTTTAGGTATCAAATGTAGTGCTCTCGATAGCCAGCGGACGTAAAAAATTAGTAAATACCAAATTATACGGAAAACAGATGCAAGAAATTATTGATATGATGCTACAGATTGATCCCAACAAAAGGCCCGATACAATCGACTTGATGACAGATCCGGATATTTTTTCCACCCTGTATTCATTGGGCGGATGTCTAGGATGCATTGACGAATAACTTGAAAGTTTATTTTATGAAAATTTTTAAAGTGTATTTTTTTTAAATTGATTTGAATCTATTAATGCTCGTTTTTAAAAAATTGTCTCTTTTTTATAATACTTGTTCATCAAATAAAAATTGATCAACACGTGTTGGATTTTTATTTTTATCTAATCAAACTCATACTACCTTAACATCTACAATTTCTACGTATTTCATTCATTTGTAAAGGTATATTTTTTGAGACATACTGTATAAAAGAATGTTTCTGTTTCTTATAATTATTAATGAGATCTTCAACCTTTCATTAGAATTCATATTTTCAAATCAGGACGAATAAATTTTGAGTAGATGAAAAAACTATTTAACATCTCATTTTATTTATTTTTTGTTGGACAGTGTATAATCAAAGCGGTCTCATGAAAGCTTTCCCAGCATATCTAACATCTTTCCCCAATTCTTCTTCTATACGTAAAATCTGATTGTATTTTGCAATTCGTTCTGATCTAGACGGCGCCCCGCATTTTATCTGACCAGTCGATAAACCTACAGCTAAATCTGCTATGAAAGTATCTTCAGTTTCCCCAGATGTATGAGCTACCATAGTGCCCCAGCCGTTTTCTTTAGCAAAAAGATGAATTTTTATAGCTTCTGATATAGTGCCTATTTGATTGATCCTTAACAATGCGCAGTTGCAGGCATTCTGCTCAATTGCTTGCTGAATCCTTTGCGGATTAGTTGCCGTAAGTTCGTCGGCTACTATCTGGATGTTCACTTTTTCTGTCATGGTTTTCCAAGAATTAAAATCTTCTTTATCGAAAGGATCTTCTAAGGACACTATCGGGAAAGTTTTTAATAACTGCGTATATGTTTTTAACAAATTGGCTGGTTTTTGGAACTTCTTCGGATTAGATTTGGGGTTTTTGAAATCCAAGTTATACGCACCTAAATGAGCAATATTATTTTTTTACATTATATGTGCAGTTATTGAACTGTTCGACCTCCTTGGGTTATCTCTTACTCTTGACGTTCCGCCAACAAGCTAGCACCACATCAAGAGTTATAGATAACCGAAAAGGCTAAAAATCGTACATTTATTGGATTAGATATTCAGGAAAGTTGTACCTTTTTTGAAAAACTCGGACGCCGCAGCGTCAATCCCAATTTCGACTCTCCCCGTATAACCAGCTAATCTGATGGCTTTAACTATAAACTGCAAGGCGTCTTTCGTAGCTTTTAAATTCGGTGGAGCAAATCCACCTTCGTTGCTTTGCGCAGTACCTGCACCTTTATATTTATCTTGTATCACTTTTTTGAGATGATGATATACTTCAGACCCCATTTTCATTGCTTCAGCAAATGATGTAGCACCTGTTGGGAGAATCAAGAATTCCTGCAAAAAAATTGTATAGATAATATTAGAATAGAAATATATAAAAACTAACTTGAAATGTTAGTTTATTTCCAGCATGTGTTCCACCACTAAGGACGTTAAAAGCTGGTACAGGGATAATCAAATCTTTAATTCCAGCTAAATCAGCTATGTGTCGATAAAGAGGAAGACCTCTTTTAGCTGCACCCGCTTTACAAACCGCTAAAGATATTCCTAAAATTGCATTCGACCCGAATCTAGATTTATTCGGTGTTTTATCTAGATCTATGAGGAATTGATCAACTTTATCCTGTTCCGTGACATCGAAATCTTGCTTTAGAAGCTCCGGAGCTATGATAGTATTTATATTATCAATAGCTGCTGCAACGCCCTTGCCATGATAATCATTCGACTGGTCTCTAAGCTCTTGAGCTTCATAAATACCTAAAAATAGAAGATAAAACGCCGTAAAAAGCATCGACTTCTTATCTGGGATTACCTGCGGTGAGACTAGATGGAACAGCTGCTCGGAAAAGACCAAGATCAGTAATAAGATCAACTTCTACTGTGGGAGTTCCAGTGGAATCAAACACAGTTCTAGCGAAAATTGCTTTCATACATTTTCTTGTTGGTGGTGGGTACGATTGACAAGTCATAATTTTTTGTTATTAAATTAGAAAAAATGAAAAAAAAAAGTTGGATTGACTATGACAATGAACATAAATTTTTGAGAATCAGATGAGAGTGACTTGTGTCATTTTTTTAAACTTTAACCAAAGATTTTTGATTGACAGGACATTACAATAAGTATCAATACTTGTCACAGAGAATAATGGACCCATATTGTTACATAAACTGATCGCAATAATTCTCCCATAGTAAAACAGAAAAATTTCGTCAAAGATATTATCCCTATCTTATCCCTGAATGGATTAGTCCTTTAACTTGGTAGGTTCATAGCCAGTAATGAGAAAACTGTCTATCTGTCTATGAACTGGTGAATGGGACTAGGAGGAATGAGCAGATTTAAGTCTTTGGATCAACCGAAAGAAGTATTTTGTTGCGAGCAGTAAGCATATTAAGATACCTCTTTTGATAATGTCTTCAAAGTGGAAGCCAAAACGTCAAGAAGTTTCAAAAGCTCTTAAAAGCAAATATACTTAATTCCCCATAATATCAGGAAAGCAATAGTAGAGTCCTTATTCACCACACTCCTTCACCTGACCTTCCTCTTCTTAGTTTCCTCAATTATTACGGATTTTAATGTAACTGACTTATTCCTCTCTCTTTCTCTATCTCTCTCTTTACTCCTTTTTTCAGTCATTCCTCTTTGGAATGTCTCTATTCCCTTTCTATTATCTTCTTCCATATTTCTTGATCTTCAACTTGGTGTAACAATACGGGAAATGTTTGGTATGTGGCTCGTGCGATTTGATCAAACCATCTCAGAGGCGATCAGTCTCTACTTCTTTCTCCTTGTACTCATCCTATCATTCTAAGCCTGTCAGATCTTCTAGTTACGTTTCCAAAAAAACAATTTCTTCCTGCTTAATGATAATATCCTGATATTGACACTCAACTCCTCCAGTATCGTCTGATTAGTATCTCTTTGCAGCTCAGGGAACTCTGAACAATCTCCTGCAGTATCCCATTCGAAAGGAATCAATAGCTTTACGTTTCAACGATCTAATTGTTTAAGATTCTGAGTTACATGAGGAGATTGGGAAAATCAACACCGAGACCATATTCATTTCAGTGTTTTTGGTAGGGTAAGAGCTTTTCCATATTTTAGCGAGACTCATCATCATGCCATCTCTATTTTTCTTTTAACTTCGTTACGTACTCACCCATGGTGCTAATGATTGACCCCAGATGTGTGAAGCTGTTTATTCTTTCAAGATCGTAGGGCAGGGCTCTGTTTACGACGTTAGACTCATCCACTATCATCAATTTTGTTCTTGTTCTCTTTACTGTTAGACCAAACAAAAATCACTCCCAAATTTTTTCCTGTACACTAATTTACATTTATTGTTAAAGGTAAGAAATTAAACTAGCATAATCTCTCTAATCATTTTATTATTCACGTACATGACTTTATTAACATCTGAGCTATGCTTGGAAACGTAGTTGTTCTGTGTAGATTTCTCATTGAATAATGAATCATCTTCTGCATTTATTAGCTTCATCAATTTTAACTCTACATTCATATTTAGGTTTGGTAAGTTTCGGTACATTTCCAGATGTGCCCCTAGATTCGTTTGAACACTTACTGGGGCTTGGTGGTGGTGGACAACATGCGGGTTTTGGTGGCGGACATGGCGGTGGGCAAGGAGGAGGGCATTTTGGTGGAGGACATGGCGGAGGACATGATGGTTTTGGTGGACAAGGTGGGGGACATGGAGGTGGAGGAGGGGGTGTGCATGGTACTGGTGGTGGACACATTGGACATGGTTTCTTATGTATAGGTCCACATATCGGTTTATTGGGTGAGCAATCTTGATCTTGTATGTATTTGATAAAATCTATAGAAAAAATTAGAAATTATAGTCGGCTATTGTACAGACGTGTGTATGTAAACAAATACCTATTATTCTGGTAGAATAACCTACTTCGTTGTCGTACCATGATATTAATTTGAAAAATTTTTCATTCAATTGCATCCCAGCGTTAGCGTCGAACACTGAAGAACATTTGCAACCAATGAAATCTGTCGATACAACATCTTCTTCGGTATAACCTAGTATTCCCTTCATATGACAACTGGCTGCGTCTTGTATAGCGCATTTAATCGCTTCGTAATCGGTACAGTTGCACAAACGTACTGTTAGATCTACTACTGACACATCGACGATAGGTACCCTGAATGCCATACCTACAAAAACATATTAGTGAAATCTATGAATCAAGGCTTAGAATTTGTCGTGGTGCTAGTAGTTGAATCCTGTGGGGTAAAATCTAATCACATAACAATCACAAGCGAGTAACGATGTCCAATGGGATATCAAGAATCCACAGTAGCTTTTATTGGTCCTCAAAGTACTTAGGAAGACCTTCTGTTGTCCAAATTTTTAAGTGATATGAAATTTTTTCACCTTAACTACCCAATCCTAACCACCGTTCCCTATTTGCTTTATAAAATGTTAGTTTGGCAAAATAATAATTGATCTACGATAGTACAAGGTTTGACGCTGTTGCTATGGCATATTTTATGATGAAACAATTAAATTTTACTCGTTATTATCTCATTTTTCAACTACATCTATCCCTACAACACTCCAATATAACCTTCCACTGTTTGAAGCTGTACTTGAAGTCTTCTTCTTGTAGCTTCTGCAAGACGAGTGCTACTGTCTTTTCCACAGACTCAACAAACTCAAAACCTACAAATCGCATAGCTCAAAAACCGAATGGTCCAAAACCGTGCTGCTGAGCTTGATTAGAACCTTGCTCAGTGCTTTGTCTTAGTTATGAATCCATGCATTGTCATTTTCTACAGATTCTTAACTAATGGCTTCAGTTTTAATAATTGAATAAAAATCTAACAGGCAGTCAGATCTAATCAGATTTTGACGTAGAATCGCGATCTAAGAGGAACCGTGATAAATATTCACGGTCATGCAATTTTTTCGATAAATCATGAATTTAATTTGCATTTTCACGTGAACTTTCACACAGCTCTAATAACGAAACAACAAAAATTGAGTCTACAGGTATGCTGATTTATTTGTAGTAGATAGTAGAGTCATCACCTGTGATCTTTCCTTGCAATTCTGGTATAATTTTTCCCACTGCCGCGGCGGCTCCAGTAGTAGTCGGTATAATGTTGTTCAAACCGCCTCTTCCCATTCTCCATTTTTTCGGATTAGTACCATCTAGCATCACCTGACTGTTAGTACAAGCGTGTACGGTACTCATTAGAGCTTCATCGATGCCAAATTTGTCATGAATTACTTTGGCTAATGGTGCCAAGCAATTGGTCGTACAGGAAGCCATAGATAAGATCTGAAAATAAAGTACATGTCGTTTTTCCAACTCTTTTGTAGTCAGAGAATTGATAGAACCTACCTGTTGTGAAGGATCATACTTATCCAAATTGACACCACAAACGAACATCGGAGCATCTGGGGAAGGGGCACTAATAACGACTTTTTTTACTCCTGCATCAATGAATACTTTTGCTTTGCTTTTATCCTTGAATTTTCCCGAACATTCTACCACCCACTCAGCCCCAGCTTGACACCAAGGAACCTAATGAAAAAAATTTTATAACAATAAAACAAACAGTGACAGCACAACTCATGTAGATAGTAAAGTATTCTACAACTCGAAGGATTAACAACTTTTGGAACCGTGTTTCGATGTTCATTTGCAACCATTCTCAAATTATAATGTTAGTTTAAGCTTTAAAGTGATTTTTTCTACAAGATTTACATAGTTGACATCATTATTTTTTGCCATTTGAATCAATATTAAATTATTCCCAATCGTTTTGCTACAAAGACGTATCAATTTCTTTTTCTATTATGAGCAAATTCTATCCATCTGATTTCTCATGCTCCTATTCACTGCCTTTAACCTTAAGATGGATCTGGATCACTGTCTTCTCGTTCCTTAATTAGCTTTGGTAGTTTTTCAATTTATGTCTGAGAAAATAGCCAACTATTTTCTATATCTGCTTAAGTATCCATTCTAATTCATCTGAATGATCTGATCCTTCTTCTTAATGTCTTGATCCCAATCACTGTCTCAATTCTAAGTTGGATCTGAGCACGGTCTACTTGTCCCATAATTTTCTTTTCTACTTTTTCAAATATCTCTGATATAAAGGCTGTTTTGTAATAATATTTCTGATCATTCATAAGCAACTATAAAATACAATATTTTGTTTAAATTTTTTTTCAGGATTATCTTGTTTCCCAATCACTGCCGCTATCCTAAGTTAGAATTGGATCATTGTCCATACACTTTTTTGCTACTTTTTTATATTTCCCAGAGATAAGAGCCATTTTGGACTTATTTTTTTGAAAATACATATTATCAGAATACCCTATTTCATCAAAGTAATAATTTTTGTATTATGTAGGGTTAAATATGAATATGTTGTTTTGAAAAGTCCAGTAAACCTCGTAATGAGCGAAAATAAATTAATATTACAGACCTTTTTAGGATCTTTTTCATGAAACAATTTAATTTTCATTCTATTCACTATCAGATGCTTATTATCGTAACAAATTTTTCCAAAATATCGTCCATGAGTCGAATCATGTTTGAACAGATATGCCATGTAAGCCGGTTCTTTGATGGATGGATCGTTTATTGCATTGATTTCTGCGTCGTTTTCAATAGCTGCCCTCAATACCATTCGGCCGATTCGGCCGAATCCGTTTATTCCTATATTCATGATCACTTAAATTTTGTTTAATTTTGGGCCTAGAAGAAAGTGAAATTTATGATGACGATGATGGACGTCAACTGAAATTTTTAGATGAAGATTGTCTTGACAATCAAGACTGTTAAATATGAAAGGAAAATAAAAAAGTAAAGGGTGTTTCAAATATTAATTATTATTTTGACAGATAATTTCATTTTATGCTTTAAAATGGGAATACTGAGGGTAGAGAGCAAAGGGTAGGGTATGGATGTAGCAATTGTAGATGAATTGAATTATGCCGATTAAGAAAATTTAATATCACAGTTCCTTATTGTAAAATTTCAAAAACTTGCGTTTTACAAAAGTGTGAAAAGTTATTCGGAACGTAAACAACAGTTGGCGCTTCTTTCGAAATTTCCCCAGATGATAATGTGGCACCACTTCTATTTAACGCATTTCAATGGACATAATTATATATTGGCAACACTGCTCATTTTAAGAAAACAATTCTGAATAGATTGATTATGTCACTCGAAGGGTGATGAATATAAAATATGCGTTACGAGGTGAACAATTTAATCATGAATTGAAGTTGACATAAGCATAATCAATCTTGTCAAACAGAATTTTTTCCTTAAACTCAACAGTGTGACCAATATACTACATCCTGGAGGCACTGGCATAATCCGTACAAAGCAGTTGCTTCGGTTTCGAGCTTGATTTCCAAAGATAGATTCGTTTGCTGAAACCAAGATAAAATTGAACTTGACCTATGTAGCTGATCCAGCTGTGACTCCAACCTAGGAGACAGGCTACTCCCTTACCGATTAGACCTTAGTCTGAACTCTTCATCGATTTTTCTTGCCCGTTTCCGTGAATATACTATTGAGCTTGTAAGAGGAACGTAAGAGAAGTGACTCAAGATTATTAACAAACACAAAATGGCCGCATATGCTAATCAGAAGTGGCTCGCTGTCCCCCAGAGTTCACTACCATCAGATGTAGTCTTTGCTAAGCAGCCCTCACGAGATCGTGTCAGTAAATAGAAGCCTAGTTACTGCTAAATGTCAGAATAAAACAAAAACATGCAATAGCTCGTTTTTAAACAGCATGATATGTTACAAATACTGAAGAAAGCGCATCATCACCTGTGTAATTCGAAACAAATTAAGAAAATCCACCCACCGCTCCTTCTTCAGGAAACCCCTGCAATCGTTTCAAAATTTTCGAGGTCTGTGAAGCTTCCAGATCGATTTACAGACTACTATTCGCCTCCCAGAGACAGAATTTTGAGGCTGCAACTCTGACAAAATTGATTATGATTAAATTTTTCACTTTGTAGTGCGGGATTTGTAACATGCCACGTTGAACAGGAATATTCAAAATGTTTGACGAAAAACGTAACAAGCCAAATTGCACGCTACAAATTTTACATTTATCTAATTAATAAGAATCCTACAGACACTTTTATAAAGTTTTTTATTTCACTAGAACATTACTACGTTGTTAGTCTCGTACTCGTCTTCTTGTTTATTTCATTCTTCACTTTTGTGGAAACTACCACAACCACAAACTATTCCATTTAATTAGAATGTTTGACGACATAAAACATAAACTTTAGTTCTCTTAGCGCCACTATATTGTTGACACAACGATAAAGCGTAAATACGAGGGTTGCCTGTTTTTGTTTTTACAATAGATTAATAGGTGGCGTTAATGAAATGTTTATTGAAAATTGTTATTGCGACACCAGTAGAAATTCAAAAATTAAATAAATAAATTGTTGATAGTGAACGTTTAAAATAAACAAGTTTGTGCAAAAGTTGAGACTTACGTTGGATGATTTTATAAAAGGCCCTACATGAAACATCATCAGAGAAGAGTGTTTACAATTAGTTTTGTGGAATTTCGTCATGATTGTGCGTGCGTCAGCAATGAAAGTCAGCCAAAATCGGTTGTCATACGGAGAAACATGGATGCTGTACGCAACATGATTAAAAAACATCGGCATGTGACTTACAGACAGATAGAGGCGTCTCTTACGATATTGCAGACTCTGATACAATTGATTTTGGATGAAGATTTAGGTGTGAGAAAGATATAGATGAATTCTATAAACCATGTCAAACAACTGAATATATGAAGAATAAATATTTGGTATTAATGTCTCATTGTCCGTATTCTAGGATTTATAGCCTAACGCTAACTTAGGAACCAGAGTCAGTAAATAATTTGATGTCATAGTGAACAGATCGGAATAGCAGAAAACAAACCAAGCGGTGCATTCAAAAAAATTATTTATTCAAGTATGTTGTAATAAATTAGTGCACAGTTTAGTGAATAGTGATTAGTTTAGTGTATTTAGTTTTAGTATAAGCTCTGTAAGTAATATACGCCGTGTGTATAAATTTACGGCACCGTTAAAAACTGTTTAAATAAATTAAAAAAAAAAAAACGTTACAGCATCCGATATTTTTCATATAAAAAAAAGTTTTGATGTGAAATAAAGTGAGGGTTGCTAGTTTCAACCCCGTATGATGTAACAGGAATATTGAAAAAATATCCGTGGTTTGTCCTTTTCGAGTACACTAAAATTACAAAATTTCATATTTCTAGTTTTACTGAAATTTGAGAAAAACATTAAAAACTCAATTTTTGCCCCCACCTTTTAAGGGTGATATCTCGAAAAGGAGGAGAAATTCTGTTAAAGGAAAGACCCATCTCAATTTCAAACGAGCAATCACTTCCTGAATTTTGGCGTAAGAATTCAGAAACACCCTATATATCAGCTTTTGAATTTAGTGTATTTATCGTTATTGTATATAATTGTTCCCCCTAAACATTATTTTATAAACTGTTAAAATTAAAATTAAACAAATTGGATAGATTTGCTTTATCTTTTTATTTTGAGGTTAATTTATTCTGTAATCTACACTGTATGGTTTATTGCACTATTGTGTCGAAAATTTCAGGTAGCTACTTTTCGAGTATTTCAAACAGAGGGTTATGCTGATAGGCTGAATGTAGATAAAGTCCTTGAATTAACTAAAACAATATATTCGATCGCATTGGTTGGCGAAGACACCGATTTAATAGCATTACCATTATTCAAAGCAAACATTAGGTTATTTATCGTTATTGCATTTATTTATTCCCTCTATACATTATTTTATTGTCTTTTCCTTTCTAAAAATAAACAAAATAGATAGGCTTTATTTAGTGACCTTAGTCCTAGTAATTAGCTTAGCAGTGTGTTGGATATTAGATTGAAAAAGAAGAAGATGATAACATAATAATTCGATATGCTTCAGGATTCACGTAACAAAGTTTTTAATAGAATGAAAACATTGAATAGTTCCCCTGTGAACTACTCTATTAATAAAAGAATCAAATGTAATGAAAAAAACATCAAAAACTAATATTTCCTCCATACATTATTTTATTGTCTTTTCTTGTCTAAATTTAAACAAAATGGATCGACTTTTTTACCTTTTGTTCAAGTTTTATTTTATTTATTGTTATTGCATTTATTTATTCCCTCTATACATTATTTTATTGTCTTTTTCTCTCTACAACTGAACGAAATGGATAGACTAATCGTTATTCATTCCATTTATAAAATTTTCCATTGTCTTTTTTTTTCCAAAAACTTAACAATCTAGACAGACTTGTAACAACGTTTTGTTGTGAATAAGGTGATAATAAAGGAAAAACGCCATTTGAAATATTCTTTATTGACACAAAGACGAAAATATTTATAAACCACAAACAAATAAAATACATTGGTCCAAATTTTTAAAAACAATAGTATCTTTGATGTTTTTGTCTAAGATATGGATCAGAAAATTGACTGTCACACCGTTTGCAAGCAAAATAATCCCTCTCAGCGTGTTTAGCATGTTTGTGTTGCTCCATATGCTCTACTTCTCTGAATAATCTGTCACAATAAGGGCATTTGATGATAAAATGTTCCTCTCTATAATGATCATCTCTATCTTCCTTAGTCGGATAATAATAATCACAATAATTACATGGGAAATAATGTACGGCATCGCAATGCTGTCCCATGTGTTCTTCTTCTCTGAATAATTTATCACAATAAGGGCATTCGATGATTAAATGTTCCTCTCTATCATGATCATCTCTATCTTCCTTAGTCGGAAAATAATAATCACAATAATTACATGGGAAATAATGTACGGCATCGCAATGCTGTCCCATGTGTTCTTCTTCTCTGAATAATTTATCACAATAAGGGCATTCGATGATTAAATGTTCCTCTCTATCATGATCATCTCTATCTTCCTTAGTCGGAAAATAATAATCACAATAATTACATGGGAAATAATGTACGGCATCGCAATGCTGTTCCATGTGTTGTATTTCTTTAAAACGCCTATCACAAAACTCGCATTCGACAGTAAGGTGAACTGCAAAATGATGATTCGTCATACCTTCATAAGTTTGATACCAGTCATCACAATATTTGCAAGGAAAATAATGTTTGGCACGAAAATGTTGCAGAATATGATCTTCTTCTTTGAATGATCTATCACAACAGGGACAAAAAAACATATTTAATCCCTTTTATTGTTATCCTATAAGAAAAATACACATTAATAATATGAAATATCAGTTCATTATAAATTATTTATTATTCGTTCCAAACATCCATTTTATATTTTTACTTTATTATTCATCAGAATCATAAAATAATTTTCAACAGTGTAATCAAATTAGTCAATTGTAGTATTTAATATATCCGTCCATTATCATTTATTTAAAACAATTTGTGGTATCTCCAACAATAATAATGCTAATATCCTATTCTCTATATTTCAACACTCGTTATATTAGATTAAGATTATTTGTTAAACTAAATAGATCAGATTCATTTTTACTATATACGAGTAAGTCTACTCTAAATCATTCTACACCCACAGTGGAGGGACAGGATCACCAGCAAAGTCATAATAATATATAACGTTCATAAAAAAAAATCAAATAATTTATATCTCACAAGATATAACTAGAATCTGATTGAAATTTCAATTTCAATAGATAGTGACAACCTTTTTCCCCTGCCGATAAAATGTTTAAATATTTATAAAATATTTTTTACAAACAATAATTTTGACTTCAAGGTTATGTAAGTAAATACTTACTTTCTAGTTAAATAACTTAGGTATCAAGGCTGATATAATTTGGAGCCTAAGAATTTCGTAGTAAATTAATTATTGTAGCAGTCTCTGAAAGGTCAAAACAACACCATTTAAAAACATAAAAACATTTATACTCCCCAGACCACCCTGGAAGAAGTTATGTCGTAACCCTTCTCAGTGTACAGGGTGCGGCAGCATAACTTCCTTTTTTAAAAAGTTCGCCATTTAGTCGGTAGATGTCGTAACGGAGTGCTAGTGGTCTCGTTCGAGAGGGGGGACTATAAAGTTTTGTCCCGGCACAGTTCAGTCGCCATCATGCGTTGGAACAGTGAGGAGCGTGCGTTTGCCGTTGAGGTTTACTTTTCGAGCGGATGTTCTGTGATCGCAACCCAGCGCGCCTTTCGGAATCGCTTTAATTTAGCCCCCTTGGCCCCTGTCCCGGACCGGAAATCAATTGTTACGTGGGTCACTACGTTCAGACAAACTGCAAGTGTGACAAGACGAAGAACTGGAGTCCCTCGGCCCATTAGATCACCGGAGAACATTGAGTTAGTTAGAACTTCAGTGTTGCGATCACCACGGCATTCTGCGCGCAAACATGCGTCTGCCCTTGGACTTTCCGATCGTTCTGTGAGGAGAATACTTCATGATGATCTTCATTTTCATCCATACAAGATGGCAATTGTGCAGGAACTTTCTGAACGTGACTTCAATTCTCGGAGGAACGCGTGTGAGGTTTTTCTGGAAGTCGTTCCTGAGGACGCTATTGTTTTTTTTAGTGATGAAGCCCATTTTCATTTGTGTGGATCCGTAAACAAACAAAACATGCGCTACTGGGCTGATACCAATCCTCGACAATTGCATCAACGGCCTTTGCATTCACCTAAAGTCACAGTGTGGTGTGCAATTTACTCACGTGGAATTATTGGTCCCTGGTTCTTTGAGGAAAATGAAGTCACAGTGACAGTGAATTCGCACCGGTATGTAAACATGTTACAGGAATTTTTTTTCCCACGGCTAGATGAGTTGGACTTAGGGGACACTTGGTTCCAACAAGACGGAGCAACGGCACACACTTCAAGAACATCGATGGCTGTTTTGAGGGAACACTTCCCAGAGCGCCTTATCTCAATTAGGGGCGATTTGGAGTGGCCAGCCCGCTCTCCCGATTTGACCCCTTGTGATTATTTCCTATGGGGTTTTTTGAAATCCCGTGTGTATGTGAACCGTCCAAGGACCCTACAAGATTTGAAGACGAACATCCAGGAAGAAATTGCCAACATAACGCCTGCTATGCTGGCAAGAGTCATGACAAACGCCAGAAATCGGTTTACTCAGTGTATGGAGAATGGGGGACGTCACCTAACTGATTTGATCTTCAAAACTCAGTAAAACAAAACTTTATGTATGTGCCTGTATTATAAAAAACGAATAAAAATTTTCTGATTCATACAATAAGTTTTATTAACTTTTGAAAAAAGGAAGTTATGCTGCCGCACCCTGTATAATTGTGAGTACGGCACTACACACCCAACAAAAATAATGTTTTTCTGTTTAATATATATTATATTATTTGAATATATTTAATTATTAAATACTACTTACGTTCAAACAAATCGTTTATCAAACTGTTGTTGTCAAATTTAATAATAAATAAAGAACAATATACTATATGATGTTGGAAAAAGAAGAATAACAGAAATCTACTCAGCAAAGAATACAATTAATTATCTACAAAACTGAGTCAATATATTCTCAGAGAAGATAACTTATACATATTTTACGTTAGAAATAAAGCTGATTAATGAATTTGTGTTGCAATGAGAATGCAAGGTCAACTACATATCATTTATGATTCCAGTAATGAAATTACCATCTATTGCATTTTCTGTGAACTAAACATTATAGATGTCGGCCATTTTCATGCCTTAATAAAAAATAAATAAATAAGGGGTGATATCATAGATCACCTATATATAGATAAATCACGACAATGTTATTTGTTCTAAGCAAATTGATATCGACTGAGGAGGTTTTGAACTTAAGCTACTAATATAACATCCTTCATAAAATACTGGCAAATTTATGTTATTGAATATAATATTTTTCAATATGGCATATTTTCAAGATATTATATCACAAAAGATTAAATTTAGAGAACTATTATGGAAAAAACTAAATATGGAAATTTATAAGTGTTATCTTGTAAGAGACGTATTTAAATTATTTTGAGAACACTCATTTCGTTACTCAAGTAAAACGTAGACAAAAGTGCTTTTGAAAGTAATTTGATAATCCTTCAATTACCATAATAATCCAAACATAACGTGTTTGTATATATTACTAAGTTAAAAGTAAAACTTGAAGAAAAATATATATTTTTTTAAATAAAATATTTCATACAAAAATAGCTGATTAAAATGTTACATCTTAAGTAATTGTAATCAATTCATCAATAAACATGCGGAGTATAGATAAAGTGTCTCAAACGAGAGAGAAAATAAATATAATATATGCGTTCAACATGTTTCCGATCGTTACCCTTCCCGATAGTAGGGTCCGCTACTACCATTTGCAATTACCTTTAATACATTTCCAACTTTTATTGTTAAGCACCTGAAATCCCAGTTGGTGTGCTTGGCATTTCAGATTAAGAATCGATTTCCCATCGATCTAACGAACTGTCAAAATGAGCTGATGCCTAATTAAAAATGGCCGCCGTGGGGAAGCAATAAGCTTCTGTGTGCAGATTTATTTGATTTATGAAGTTATTTGTCGCTTTTTAGACCTCATTATTTTCATATTGCTGTGAAAAACCTTCTTTAAGATTTTTTACTTAATAAAGTGCGAAATTTCGTGATTTTTTTTCATCTATGCAGTGTTGTGCTTAGTGTAGTTAGGAGGTAAACAGAGTCTGAAAAGCGAGTTTTAACACACAATTTCAAATTTTTTGGACTATCAGACGAAAAGTGGTCACAGGTATTTCCAGTAACTGTGGAAATCTAGGCCACGTATAACTCCATTCAGTTCGTTGGTTCAAATTAAATATGTGTGGTAGAAAATACTTATAACGTTAAAAATCCACAATGTACCTACACTTTTCCAGTAAATTCTTATTCGTTTACATTCACTAAACACTAGCTTTTACCCGCGGCTTCGTTCGCATCGAATACATTAAATAAGTATCAGAAATCATTATAATAGAAAAGAACGAACTCTGTAGCTATATTAGAACCTGAGATGTAGATCTTTGAATTTAGAAAAATTGCCAAAAACCTACAAAAATCCATAACTCCACATTGAATGTCCGCGCCTAGCTCCTCTCCAACTCAACAGATTTAAGTGTTCAAAAACTCAAAAGAAAGAAGGTGTTTCAGCAAGTGTTCTTAAACCAAAACGAAGTGTCTATCTTGAATAGAACCTGAGATATTGAGGATAGGACGTGTGTATGTGAAAAGCTCCCATAAGTAATGTACAGGGGGAAATCGCATTTGAGTATAACTTGAGAATGGTAAAAATTAGATGAAATCCGATGGTTATTGGCTGATCTGATGAAAAATTAAGCAAATCGGTTCGGTAGAACGCCTGAACGGACTCGGAATGGAAATCATCAATTTTTTTAATATATAAGATATATATCACAGATCTAAACGAGTTTCATTATAATTAATCATTGAAAATTTCATTTAAGGTGGGAAAAACAAATTTGATAAGAAATAGAGTTGCTGTTGGTAAAACGCATCCATGTGATGCCAAATGTGGCATCACAGCCTTATTTGTTATATCGCTTATTTTATTTGTCCTCTTCATAAAGTAAAATAATTTTTTTCATTTACATTACAAAACTCTACTTTATACTCAACGAGGTGAAGATACAATTCTATTAAAGGGTTTAGTTCTAGTTTCTACTGCCCTAATCAATATTTACCCCCCAATTATTCCATATTCATCAGATTCCATATGTTTTGTATCTCTGTTTCTGATTGGAAATTTAGCAAGTGAAGATCTACATTTTATTCTTGGAATAAATAGTCTATAGTCAGTAATGAAAAAAAATTGGGTCACACCTGATCCAATGACGTCCGAAGCTTTTTCAATAAATATTAATTAATTTAAAGCCTAAGCTATAAGTTTTTTTATTCCTTTTAGTCGCCACTGGATTTTCAACCTTGTATTGCAACCTTACAAAGTACTTACTCATGTTTAAAAAAATTAATATCTTAACCTGAATGCAACAGTTGAGCAGTTTCATCAGTTTCATCTGAATTAGCTCTACTAAAATAGATGTAAAAATTATCTATGGAATCCCCATAATACCATAAAAAACAACTTTCACCACCGAAGAAAACATTGTTGACCCCATGATCAATTTTGGCGTAAATCAGCCGTTTTCCTAGATTATTCTATTGCCGGAATTTCCAAATTGGTTCAGGTGTACCTCAAGGGGTCCACAGAAAACTTTACAATAGGTGTGTATGTAAATTTCCATAGTTAATTCGATTTTTTGACGAATTTGTGTGGTGATGTAAATGTATCAACTAATACTAGGGGCAATAGTGAATGGTTTTGGTTGAGCATTTATTTGTATATCATATACTATCGATAGTATGATATACTTTGTAACAATGTATTATTATTGGATATGATGTAAAAAGAAATTAACAACATAAGTTTAAAAGCTTTTATTAATTCTTTAAATAAATAAAAAAATATCTATAAAATTTGATCATACTTCAAAATAAATATACATTGCATATAACTGTCTATAGAATTTGAAAAGTACATGGATAAAAATTTGAATTCATGTCACATATTATGAGGTCAACAGAAATAGATTCCAGAAAATTTTTACCGGAAAGAAACAGAATCATTAGATTCCAATACACTGGGAAAAATTTAAAAATTGTTTATACGGACAGAATCATAAAATTGAACTAATAAATTGAATTACTAGTTGAAAAACACTGAAATGGTACTTGTAGTTCATGCAGATTTAAATTAAAATTGAACTAAGAGTTCGCCAACTTTAAACTTCTTGGTTTAATTCCTTAATTTTGTGAGGTTATGTACACATCCTTATTCTTTGGTTGTGAAAATATTCGTATTTCATTGATTTCCGCCTTGTTTCATTTTTAAAACTGATATAAAAAAATAGGAAAAAGCAATATCCTGTAGATGATGGAACACTGAGAGATAGTGTTGGAAGCTTTCCACATTTGTATGACAAAAAGGACCCATACAGGGTATTTCTATTGGTTTACCATTAATTTATAATTATCTTTAATTACATAAATCAAAAAATTACCACCAAGAAAGTTTAGCTTAATGTTATTTTAATTTAGTGCTGCATAAACCAAGCTTAAGTTGGAGTTTATAATTTTCATTAGAAATAAAAACTTGTGAATTAATTTTTTTGTACAAAGAAAAATAATATTCCTGAAATTTCAGTACTGTTACTAAAATGCATTTTATCAAAGAGGATATTTAGCCGAATAGTTCAGTTTATTTTCAAATTATATAGATTCAATTACTGGATATAAAAAAAGTAAAACTGGTTATAAATCAAGATTAATACTGAAATGTTAAAAGATTAACACTTAAAATATATTATTTGTTGTTGTATACACAACCTTAACTTACAGCTACCATTAAAACTAGTTTATTATTAGTTTATATCACATTTAGTAAATACTACAAAAATAAATAGCTATGGGATATTAGATATCTACATTCAATAAAATATCTTTATAGTTATCAATAAAATTCATTCTTACATACTATAGTTTGTAAACTATAATGAACAATTTAAAATAATCAATTTCCTTGTGAAACAAATTTTTTTCGAAAACAATATTCAGTAGTTAAAACAAAATTTAAATCAAAAGTAACCATTTGATCATGGTAATCACTCATCCCAGAACTGTACACTTTCTTTATTGGAATTGGTAGAATCCAGCATTCTACAGACTGCCTAGGGAGTTGGCAAACAACCGGCAATTTGAAGGACGATCTATCGAAAGCCGGAAGTCTACCGACTACGTAGGGAGTTGACAGAAACTCTTACTAGCAGTCATTTGTTTAACAGCTACTATAAGAGAAAGTCTGTCGCGTTTTATTTTCATCGTAAATCGCTTTTAGTTCTGCCTCAACCAACTTTTTCTGCGAGTCGTGATCATAAGTGATTAGAAAATGGGTAGTGATATGCATATATATATGCATCTAAATGATAAATTTTAACGATTCGACTTTTCTTTGGGTCTTTATCAAAATACTTTGATAAAGACTTTGGCAATCAGAACAATAGAAAACTATGAAAAAAACAAATAACAGAAAACAAAAGTAAAATATGAGGTAGCCAAAGCGAAAAAAACGAATTGGATATACTTCGGTATTAAACCAGAATGTGACAGCAATAGAAACCAAAATAGTTTATTAAGTAACTAAGTTTTTTCAACCCAGCAAGAATTCCAAAGTTGGTTTAGAAGAATGGCCTTCTATTACTTGTATTCACATTATTTATTTATAGAAATATTCTTGTCAGGGTTAATGTTAAAGGGGGTGTCAGATACTACTTAAAGTACTAAAGTTTACCCTACAAAAAGACTAATTTATAATTATTTCGTCATTTTGTAACTTTTGGTGGAATTTGAGTTTCTTAAAATGCTCCTCCTAATATAAAAAAAATACTATGGTTCAAAATACTGTACATAACAGGAATAAAAAATCTTTTTAAATGGTCTACCATGTGAAATACAGATACATTGAGATTTTTTGGGGTTCTAATACCTACAATGCAAACGTATTTGACCATATAATGTTAAACATCCTAATGATTTCACTACAAATACAAGAATAACTTTTTCTTTTTACTGTCTTTCAATTATTTTTTCCATATTTTCACTTCTTGTCTTTTTATTATATTTTCTTGAGCTTTACTTCAATTCCTTTTTTCTCGTTAACAATTCTTATTCTATAAATCCTTCTCATTTACGACTCTACTTAACTATCCTTTTCCTTGCATTCCTGTTATTCTTCACTTTCCTATTTTTTTTTCTTTCGTTTTACTCTTTTTCAATCACTTTTCTTTACATTTTCATTTCTTCCCCTCGGTTCCTTTTTCTCATTCACTGAAATATCCTTTTTCTATAAATGCTTCTTTAACTTACTATCCTTCTTCTTTCTTTTCTTTTATTCTTCACTCTCCTGCTTCTTTTGTGACATTTTCTTCAACTTCATCTCTATCAGTCACCTTTTCTTTCCTTTTCAATCTATCAATCATTTTTCTTTACATTTTCACTTCTTCCCTTTTTATTATACTTTCCTCACCTTTATTTCAGTCGGTTCCTTTTTCTCGTTCACTAAAATATCCTTTTTCTATAAATCATTCTCTAGTTTACTATCATTCTTCTTTCATTCATTTTATTCTTCACTTTCTTAGTTTTTTTCTTTTTTGCCATATTTTCTCCAATTTCATCTCTATCAGTTACTTTTTCTTATCTTTCTACTTATTTTTTAATTCTTATTCTTCACATAATCACTCCTCAGTCATTGCCTTCTTTATCGTTCACTAAATTATCCTTTTTATCTCTTCCTTTTATTCTTCATTTTTTTTCCTTTTTCACCTTTCAAATTTGATTTATTCATTATATCACATACTTTCATCACTTTTTAATACTTTTCACAGTTTGCAAAGAAAAAATAAATCAAAATGAATGATGTAACAGGATTCATACACCCGTAAACGTATCCTTAATATTTTAAAGTAAATTCTCATTATTTAGAAAAATTTGTTTCACGAGTGAAATAAAAAAGGATCTAAATACAATTTTAAAAGATACGGTAACAAAAAAAGGACTAGAAACATTTAGATTTGAACCTATTTGTTAAAATATTAAAACGTACCTTTTAAAATTTGTGAAATTGAATTTAAGCTGATATTAATCTAGCATTAATCTGTGCCTCTTCTATGATCATGTTTATATCATTTCTTTCTTCATTTTCTGCTTCTTCTAGCCACTGTTTTATTTCCGTCGCGTACATGTGATGTTGAAGGACCTCCCTGGTTCTTCTTCGTCTTCCTATATAAGCTACCACTCCCTAACAAGTAAAATAAACCATTTATAAATATATAAAAAGAAAAATTAGAAAAAACTATAACTTACACCTACAACGAAGTCTGTTTGGAGTGATTCCAAAAGTCTTACTTCTTGCACTTGAGTTTGCAATGAATTCCAATCGACAATTACTTCTTCGTGTAGCATCAATTCCTCTAGAATAATTAATTATGTTATCGGAGAATTCGAGTATTCACATATCACAAAGATGGGGCAACATTTAAGGGTTTAAAAATGTATATTTTGATGGTATAAAATAAGTAACCAAAATAACCTATCCTTCCCCAACAAGCTAAAATGCTTTAAGTTTGAGGTTATGAAAATAATGTTAATAAATTTCAGTTTTAATTTTTGAATAAAAATTTAAATCGATATGTTATAGATGTTTGTTCGAAAATAATAGGCTAAAGTGATGTTGACTCAAGCATTAATGCAAACGGCGTAGCCACCACTATCTATCAAAAATATTTCAAACTTTCTTAAACATAGAAAAACTAAAAACTCTATGAATTAATAATTATCTATGATTTGGTTGTTTCTAGATGTTCATATGTTTTCCTGAATCCAACAAGATTTAATACACACGGCAGTCAATGTGTTAAAATACCAATTTTATTTTTATATATTTTTTATTTTCATTGTTACGTTTAATATTATTTAATAATTTGATGTTAACTTCCCCTAAAAGGCTCAATAAATGTAATTTCATGGCTATTTATTAATTTAGTCTCACTTAAGTTGAAATATACATGATATCTCAAAAGTTTCCAATATTAGAATTACTAAAAATTTGAGAATCACTAAAAGGTGATGAGAACTATATTTTTAAAAATTTAAACACCCTGCAAATGTAATTCATTTTCATCTTTAATTGTTTCCAGATATTTTTCTATACTAGTTTAAAGCTTGTGGTTCCGTTTTATAACTTTTGGTAAACCTTATATAATCACAAGCCTTCAAGACCAAAAAAATCCATGACTTTAGATCAAATCCAACATTAATTGGTTATTTTTATAGCTATATGAATAAAACTCACCATCTTTCTTGGAAGTTTGTTGTTTATACTGTATCCTGAATCTGAACGCTTCCAATACGGACGCCACAACTATAGTCAAAACAACCATGGTGAATAAATAGAACAACATAAAATACAACCTAGAAAATTTGCTGGATACGGAAGCGTAAGCGTCCATAACAATAAACCAATTGTTAACCACAGTCAATTCGAACAAAGTAACTCCAGATATCAACAAATTTGAAAAGTTATTTAAATAATAGTAACCGATACCACTGGATGTACCATTAGATTTGTAGAAATCTTCAACGGTGGTATTCCTACAACGAAAATATTGGAATACATTTTTTTTTATTGGAAATAAATATACTTACACGCAACAATTTTTTAAATGGTAAGGAGAAAACAATTCCATACCGATTATAGCGAAAAAATAATACATAACCATCATAACTATACCGGTCGACCACATAAGTGGACTAAGTAGTACCAAAGTACCGAAAATGTCACGGTAACGTTTTTTGAGTTTAAATAATCTTAACAATCTGAAAAAATATGAAAATATATTAACAATATCTTAATAAATAGAGTCAGTACAAACCTTAATGGTCTCAATATAACAACTACGGTTAAACTAGGGATCATAGATAGTAAAACAGCACCGAAAAATGCTAAAAGCGTCACTGATAAATCGAAAATATTCCATCCGGATGATATGTACTCTGACCAACCCAAACCAATTATCTTAAGTATACTTTCCACTAAAAACACTGAAAAAAATTGTAAATTACAACAATTTTAGTAAGATATTCAAGTATTCACTAGAGGGTTCACCAAAAATTGTAATATAACATTTCAAATAAGTGAAAAGAAAGAAAAAATCTCCCCCAATTTAAATATTTTTTTAAACTTTTAGGAAACTTCAAGACAATTCATTAAATTTTTTATCATATTGAATATAATTTGAAATGGAATATTAAATAAATAATTTAAAATTGTTTTTTAAACTTAGTAAACTTAAAAACAATTCGAATCAAAGTAGATAGATAATACTTACATATCAAAAAAAGATAAGTGTCCCAAGAACCGCAAAATAGTTTCGCGCCTTCTTCTAAAGAATCCGAACTTTCCATAATTCTGATAAACATGGCAATACCGTTCGCTATTATCAAAATATCTAAAAAAAAACATTAAAATTCGAATTGAAAGAATAATTTACATATAAAGATAATTGTAGCTTACAAATTATGTGTTCGAAAAATCTCCAAGTAACCAAACTCTTTGCAGCTCGACAGAATGTTCTCAGAGGTGGCCAAGCTGCCGAAAACCAAGGATCTAACGGCGTTTTATTTCTCCATTTCAATGTTAAAGAATCGTAAACATCCAAAAATTCTTCCTGTGTCAATTGACCAGTATTCGATTTGTTCAATTGGCGAAACATCAAAACTACATCCCTAAAACCTACAACACAGGATTAAAAATTACAAACTCGCGAGTATTTGTTTGAAATACTCACGTGTTTTTGGCGAGTAGTATCGCATCAATCCGTGAAATTGTTTAAACCTGATATGATTCGGAGTTTGTTTACTAACAAGAAGTCTAAAGGCAAGTTTGCACGCTTGTCTTTTATGTAAAAGTAATTTTCGAAATTTATCCTTTTCAATTCCAGTGAAGGTTTCATAAACAACAGCAAGCATCTGAAAAGTTTATATCACTTAAAATATTGTTTGCGGTGCTAGTCCTACCCTGTTCTGTATAAATTGAAAACACATAAACAACAAATGATGTTTATATAAATTAATTTATATTTTATATAAATAATAGTGTGCTAAATGAAAATAAATTAGAATAAACTTGTGAAAAAATAAATAAACATCATATCAAACAAAAAGCAGGACCGTACTGGATCGAACGCTTCGAAAAACAATGTTACCAAACAACAGGAAGCGTCTGAAACTTTTATATTCCTTGAAATAGTGTTGTAATATTAGTTCGACCCTGTCCTGTTTAAATTGTGAACATATTTTCAACATTACAGCCATTAATACCATAATGTCAAAATAAATTAGAACCAACTTGTGAAAGAAAATAAATATTATATTAAACAAAAATCAGGACCGTACTGGATAGAACGCTTCGGAAAAAAAATGTTACTAAACAACAGGAAGCGTCTGAAACTTTTATATTCCTTGAAATACTATCTGTAATGCTAGTTCGGCCCTGTCCTGTTTAAATTGGGACCAGATTGCCAACATTACCACTATTAATGCCACAATGTCAGAATAAATGTTGGTAATACAAATTAATTTGTATGGTTCTGTTGATGAATTAAACAATAAGCAGGACCTTACTGCTATCTATGCCTCACACATTTTTATAATTATTTATAACTGATATTGGATGTTTCAATCAAATTCAAAATTGAACAAAAATCTAGAATGTCATATTAAATATTTTTTTGAAAATGTCTCAAACACATACAAAAATATTTGAAAGAAAAAAAATTGGAGACTCAAATATCCTAAAATATTATATTTATTAATTTTTTGACATATTTGCAATAATTAGAGAAACAATTCAAAATTCACTTACCAAATTCATTAGTACATACAGTACAGTAGAAATGTAGGAGATGAAAAACGCAGCAGTCCATTTTGAAATCGCATAAGAAGGCATCATAACATCAGGAAAACTGTGGAGAAAATTTTATTTTAAAACCCAGACCTGTGCATAATAATTGAAACGAAAAACTCTTCAGTAATTATTTGGTCTAAATTTATATAGGGCTTAGCTGATGGCTTGTAACTAAACACTGTTCTAGTTAATTTTTACCTGTTTATAAATTAATATTTTATTTATCCTATATCTAAAATCTCCAGAAAATCAAAATCATCTTCTGCAGCTTTTACTGCTGCCATTTTTTTAATTCTTAGAGCACAGTAAACCAAAAGAATGTCTTGTTTGTTATGAGAGCAGAGTCCATAATATTGTATAATTATTTTTTCTACAGGGTTTTCCAATACAATATTACCTGAATTATAGGTTAGAAACTAAAAATTAAACCAGTTTAAGCCCCCGATTTCGAGGGTTTAATTTAATGATAGTTTAAAGACTTTTAAATTTGGTTTAACACACTGTGCAATTCAAAAAACAGAATGAAGCCAGTGTTAAAATTTATTGTTAACCTTACAGTGGCCATAACCAATTAACATATAAGCCTGGTATAATTTTTGAATAAAGTTTTTTAGAAAAGTAACTTCAACCAGACTAAGGAGCGGAAAAATTATAAGGCCTAGGGGCGCCAAAATGCTAAACCCTAATAAAATGTCTTTGTGAATAAGAATCCTTCACAATATTACAACTATTTGAAACGTTATTATGGTGATAAATAAAATAGAGGTTAAATTTGAAGTTCAGTTTAAATTGGTTTCACATTTTTTGAAAACTGACAATCTAAAAATAAAATTATATATGATTCAAGTTAATTAAGTGAAGAGAATATGTCATTTCTAAATTTGAGATTACAAGACAAAAAATTTTGTAAACAACTAACAATTGAAAGTCATCAGTTAAGTTTGATACATGTTAAGATCAAAAAACTATTTTTTTCTCAAAAAAAAGTAGATCTACTGAAAAGAATGCTGTTGGATAGGTGTTTCTAAGTTACATAATTAATGAATCTGTCCATAAATAAATACCAGATCCATATTAAGAAGAAATATTCAAATAAATTCCAAGAAAAAATTGTTTTTTACTTACTTAGCTGTGGTCAATAGGACAAACATACTAACAAAACTATCCTCCAACGTCTTGAAATAAAGATTTGAGTCATGTCCACTAAACAGGAAATATCCTAACAAAGCGTACGAGCACACAAAAAACATCAACAGTCCCAACATATCGATAATCGGCGGGAGAGATTGTAATATTTGTCTAATGTATCGACGTACTCCACCGCAAGCTCTAGTATCCACTAAAAATATGGGTCTAAGCGCTCTAGTTACCCGAAAGTGTGAAGACTGACGTACTAGAACAGTTATCGCTTCCAGAACCATTATAGAAAGTGTGACACACTGAAAACAAAACCTGGAATATAATAAGTTTCTAATAACTTTCGTGTCAATATACCTTAACCATTGTCCTTTTATGCTTCAAAATTGTTCTCCAACCGATCCATCTTAATTTTAGCATCAACTCCACACCTATACCACCCAAGGCTACTAATTCTAATATACTGTGTATTCCAACAGGGAATTCAAAGTTATCCAAAGATGGTTTTTCGACTAATGCTAAAAGTAGGAGAATCAAGGAGAATAATAGATCGAATCCATAATACCAGGAATTATGCACTAAAAGATAGGCGGGAAGCGCAGCGGGGTGTCGCGGATGTGAGTCAAATTTTTCATTATTTGCACCTTCCTGAAAAAATAATAATCAACAAAGGTATTTAATGAATAAGGGGAAAATATTTTAAAAAACGCTTACAAAATAAAAAAACATGACTAGTTATTTTATAAATAAAAGTAAAATTACCTCTAAGAATATAGCAGCTTCGTGAAAATTCATTTCCCATTGATCCATATCACCTATGTCATCTCTGCTGAGACTTGATCTACTTCCCATTTCATCAAGTGGATCTGAAAGAAAAATAATTAAATACAAACCGAAAAATTTATTAATAAAAATTAATTACGCAAAAACATGTTTTATTACCCAACCACCGAACCTTATAGAAGTTTAAAATCGTACGATTTATCAAAATGAGGGATTATATTTTAAGAACAATGATTTAAGTATATATAAATTCCTTACTATATGTAAATTAAAGTTAGATCTTTTAATTACTAAGTAAACAAACTCGATATATTCATAACTGATAAGGTTTATCTAGTGCGAATAACTTACCGCTTTTATTTGAACCGTATGACACATTGTGGATATCTTCTGTAAATCTTTTGTACCCATCGTCATCAGGAGATCCTCTACTTGTGGAAGCCATTAAAACTTTCGCTACTGTCAAATACGCCTAGAGTTAGATCATCCCTATTTTCGCGATGATAAAATGGTTGCATATATAAAAAATTATTGTAATTTTTTATTTATCTTTTATCATATAAAATTAAGGTGACCATAATTTTGAAACACCAAAACAAAACACCAACCAAGATTTTAATCCGAAAAGTACTTTACATTATAAAGTGGAGTTTGTTTGTAATCATACCCACGCAGAATATAATACCAATTTATTAGTTATATACAAAAAAACAAGTGACAAAAATAAAGTTTACGAATAAAAAAACTTATTTAGAGAAAATATTGTAGAAAACTACTGATATTTATCAGAGGAATAAACAGCTTTTACTAAGTTTGAATTTATTTTGATGCTTTACTTCATATCAAAATTTGGATTAAACTTCTAAAGCGGGACATTTGGCTGTCCCCACAAGAATCTTGGGGACATGATAACACCTAAATCGCGACAGAAGATAGTGGGAAGTCTGGTCACCTTTTATAAAATCAGTTTAAAATACTAGGTAGAAAAAAGATCTAAAATCAAGTTAATCAAACATATAAAGAGGTCTTAGAAGTAAAACATATTATTATAATTTAAGGGTTGTATACAACTATGGGTATTAGGGAACATTTTATATAGATTATTTTTATTTATATTAAATATAATTTTATAAAAAGCTAACAGGTCGAATTATTCATTAAATTTCTTAGAAAAATGTGATTATAGATTGAATAGATATCAATTAATTATTTAATCCCTACAAATATATATATTTTTTACCAATTTTTTGTATGTAGAATTGCATAAGTAGTAGATATTTTAATTTTCTTGTAAAGAGTGTAAAACTATATCTTGTGCCCAAAGAAAATATTTCTTACCTTTGATGAACATGTTGAAAACTAATTATCTTCTTCAAATTTTACTGTCAATAAACCTTCGATTAAGCATTTAACCTGTTATGGTATTTGGACATGGATTATTAATTCGTTACGCTTTCATTGTTAAATAATTATTCTGCAACTTTAAGGTCTTTACTAATAAATGAAACGTAATATATCACTCTCTAATTGGTATGTATAAATAATATCGTTTTTTTTCAATTCGAACAAATGTTAATAAAACGATAAGTATAAGATTGAATTATATTTGCTAAATATGTATAACTTTTTCATGGACCTGTATTTGAATCAAATTATATTCCTTAAATATTTAATTAACAATTACGGAATTTGATTTGTATAAAGGTGATTTTATGGATGTTGTATACAAAGTCCTAGCCAGAATCATAAGAAATAGATTAGGCAAATAATTGGACGAGTATTGAGGGTAGCTTTAAAAAGGAGAAGTCAACTAATAATCAAATTTTCATACTGAATGCAATCCAGAACAATAGTTATAACCAGATATTCAACCTGAAACTTTTTTTTGTGGATTTAAGACAAGAGTATAAACACTGAATAATTGAAGATTATCGGAAAATTTTTAAACAAAAAAAGCTTTGAACCTATCACCACTATCAACATTGCTGTTGTACTAGAAATGATCCTGAGAAGTATTTGCATCTGAACCCATGATTTACAATAACAAAAAACACTCCTACTCTTTGAAAAGATGTCAAAAGAATATGGACGTGTTAAGATACGTGGTTTACAAAACCGATAACTCGTAATAAAAAAGGTTTTATTGCCTGTTACTAACAACAATAAAAGAAACATCTTAAAAGGCACACGTCGTGCGCATGAGCTCTTCTTCACATACAAGAGATCATGCGCTCTCTATCTGACGGTACACATGCGCACAAATAAAAATGTAGTACTCTCAACAGGACCACACATAAATGAATAAAAGACCAAATATATATAGATGGGAAGAGATCTGAATAACTTAAACCAATCAAAAGTGATGAGAAAACTAAGAAGTGTAGATTTGATCCAGTCCACGAGTCCGAATACTTGGAGGTAACAATGACAAACTAGGGAGGTATAACTAGGGAAATCTACAAAAGACTAGTGAAAGGGAACGAAACGTTTGGAGCCCAAGGAGGGTTATTAAAATATTTTAAGAACCGCCAAGTTACGCATTTACAAGGACACTTATACAACCAACGGTGCTTTATGGTGACGTGTGCTGGATCATGAACCAAAAAGAAGAAAATTATAAACATATGGGAGAGAAAAGTTTTAAGGAGTATTTTGGGATGAATCGAGTTAAAAAGAAGAACGCAGAGAACAAATTATTGCATGGTTATGCTGAGATGCGTTATGTGGTCAGAGTAAAAAGACTCCTTGGGATAGGGTGTATAGCCAGAATGGAAGATAATTGGGTGAAAAGAGGAGGAGATAGGGCAAAAAGGAAAATAGAACGTCCAGGAAAAAATAAATACAAGCAAATAGAGATGGTTTAGAAAGAATCGGAAAAGAGAATTGGCTTGAAGCAGTCGTAAACCGATAATAGATGAAGGGAACCAGTAGAGCGACTTCAACTTTATGTCTCAGGCATGTTGAGTTGTTTATATTGATATTGTATTGTTGGTTGCATATACAGCAATACACTTGATTTGCAATCTGTTTATGACATTTCGGAAACTATGATCGAGTTACCCAATCATGATCGAAATATTTGAAAAGTAATTCAGATAACGTTTGGAAAATGGTAGATTTAACGCATCAAATTGAAGTAATCAAAAGTTTTTGTAGATTAAGTTCTAAATTTTGAATATACATTGAAAGTGGAACGCGTCTTCGGAAACTTGGAAAATCACGATTGGTTCAAGATCCGCAATCAGCTGATAGGTGATCTATGTGATCAAGGATCATAGTTTCCGAAAACGAAGAATAAGTGTCTTCAAATCAACAATTTAGTTCTAAAATATCATTTATTTTTGTGTTTTGTGATAGATAAAAATTTATTGTCAAGATATTGAAAAATAATTGTTTCCCAGATTTTGTTTATAAGTTACGTAGTACAGTTTACTTCATAATGATAACCCTTTAGGTCCCATAGCGCTTAGTAATTAAGGTTATTAAAAGGTTTTGAATGGTCAAACTACAGTTCTGGTGAATTTTTATTTATTTTACAAATATCGCAAAGGCACAAATCTCAAAAAAATAACCAACCATTTATCAACAAAACTTAATTGATATAAGAACAACCAAAAATCTATACATATACATATCTGAACAACAAGAGAAAAAAAAACGAATAAAATTATTTAGAAACTTACATACTTTAACGTCAGTTCACTTAAACTTAATTTTTAATAAAAATTAATTTATATTTCCCCTTTGTAACAATATATTGTCATAGACGTGCGTTAAGCCACTTTTGATATATTTTTGGGGAACATGCATTCGTCTTTCAAAAACACACAGCTTTTTTCAAAAAACGAGGCTAAATCTCTTATATATTGCCAATCGACAAAAGAAAAAATTTTTTGAAAAAAGTTATATTAAAATTTCAGGCTAAATTTCTACTTATTTAATTGATTATCTAATCTACAGAATCATTTACATAATCTAGTTTTCGAAATTAAAATTATAGCTAATTAAATTTAATAAATATTTATTTTATAACTGATTTCGAGACTAGCTTTAGTTTTTTTTTGATAATTTTCGACACTACAATTTGGATTAAATACTTCCACAAAGGATACTTTAGTATTAATTAGTACTAGGACTTAGTTTAACTTAGAATTCAAAGTAATTGGCAGTATATATGAAATTCGGGGAAAATACACATTCTAATGCAAGTAAACATGATAATTAAGCTTGGCACCTACAGTGAATTATTTTAAAATAAAATAAAAATCATACGTTTCCAACTTAATTATACAGATGTGGCATCACTATATAATTAAAAAGGTGATGACCCCCACCTTTTTAGAAATATTATAATAGTAACGGTTTCAACGATAAAAAAAACAAAATTTAAAACAATTAACTATACAAAATCGTATATCGCATATTCGATACTTCATATAATTAGAAAAGTTCAAAGTGTTTTAAAAAAATTAGTTGAAAAGTCCATTTATTGATAGATACAAAATACAGGACATTTGCTTTTGTGAAAAAGTAATACGTAATGTTTATAAAGGGTGTTGTTGAGTAAAGCTGCTCCCTCATTAGCAAGTACAGTTTATTTACCGAACTGGCAGTCTCATATCGATATTTGTTCGCGATATATCGCATCAATCCGATATCATAATATCATCTAGCATCGATATATATTTATCGATATTTTTCATCCGATGTTTGATATATGTAATACTTCTATATGGTCAGTTACTATAAGTGGAAGGTGTTCCAACTAAGTGAAACAAATAGTGTATCGTTCTCTCTCTCCTCAGAGCGCTTCAGTTAGTACTGCGCATCTTTTGCGCGCATGAAGCTGTGACAACTGTTATCTGTTTTGTTTACTACAGTTTAAGATTCAAAAACGAAGTATAACTTGATTTTAGTGTTGTGCTGATATTATGTGGTGAATTGACCGTTATGTTTTTAATTTAAAAAGTATTAGAGATGGGACATAGTCGATTAATATAGATGGATTTATTTCATTATTTTTGTGACTGTTTTTCTTTGGGTTTTTGCACTGTTCTTTTTTTATCGGAAATTAATTCTTTTCAACCTAACAAAAAAAAAGTATTGTTTGGGAATATTCGAAAAAATTAACGTGATAACTGACAAATGCAAGGTATGTAAAAACATGTTAAAACGGCTGGCAATCATTTACGATATATCGAAAATATCGAGAAAAATATCGATACTTTTTTTGTATGAACATCCCTAGTCTGTACCGCATGCATATGGACGCTATGTTATCAAATAGAAACATTCGGATTGGTCGGTAGGATTCGTTTTAGGTACGATTTGCTCTCGGTATACTGTCTCCCTGTGCCTGTATACCATATCAGTCGAGACACTGCATCACTTGATTGAGTAGATGCAGAATATTTAACATTATTTCGCATTTTTTACATTAAATAATGTTAAAATAGAGGTTATTCTGAACTTAGAGTTAAAATTTTCAAAGCAGTTCTAAACATTTTATTTAAATTCATACAGATATCATAGGGAGCTTTTTTACGCGGTGTCCAATCTGCATTTTCGGTAAATGCTCGAAACGATACCAATAGATCAGGGAGCAGCCTAATCGTAACAATATTTGTAGGCAGGTTAGTAATAAGTACGATTTCTAATATAGAAATTTGTTTAAATAAATATAAAAATGCAAAAATTACCATAATATTCATCTAGATCAATATCTCCATTATTTTATTTAAAATGTTTTGTTTGCAATTGAAGTTTAGTAAAGTTCTATTAACACAGTGGCATGCAGATTACAACGAAATTATAGGGAGATCAATTTTTGTTATAATAATAATTTCAAGGTGCTTTTGTTATACTTTATATTCCCAAATTCTACCATACAAAAAAACAGCTTTAACGTTTGAACTGTTTAAATATTTGAAATATGATTTTTTTGGGATTTTGGATTAGAATTACTTTTTCAACAGAGTTATTTCAACTAATTTTTAGAATAAGGATTTTAAATATCAAGAGGTCAGCCTAAAGTTTAAAGTTTTCTTTGGCTGTTCCGTTTAAAGAAATATGAGAACATTCAGTCTCCGAAATGACATAGGCCTATTCGTTATTAAAACATTTTCATCAATATATCTCAACAACTCAATAACATTTTGAGCATTTTACCAATAACAGTATGTCGCCATTAACGGAATCATCTAATCATGCCATAAATTAATTTTTTTTGGTTTCTAGACAGGGTGGATAATATATTATTTACAACTTTTATTTCATTCATTTTTCAATTGAGAAGTCTGTAAACACTTTTTTATTTTTGTCTAGTTCTAGTTAGATACAGTTAAATCCGTGAAATTAGGTACATATTTTGATGGGTATATACATTATATAGTTAATTTTAAAGATTCGCACAACAAAACTCGCGAATTAAAGGTGAAAAAACAAAACTTAATCTCAATTTTGTTCATTTTGATTAGAAAAAAAATCATGACCAAATATAAAAAGAACCACTTTAGGTCATACAAATCACTATTTTATAGTATGGACTGAAGAACATTCAAGTCGTCCAAAATATAAAAAATTAGGGACTAGATATAAAATTTTGGGGATCATAATTGGTAACAAAAAAATATTTAAAAAAAACTGCCAACCATTGAAATTATTAGTTTCCACTGAAGAATTGGAGCATCCTGCAAATAATTTTCGAAATTTGGTAACATCTGATATTTCTTAGCCACCAAATAGTCAGGATTTAACATCTTTGAAAAAGTTTTTTACCTTTTATTAAATGAGACAATTTACTTTAACAATGTAGAAACCACCAGCATTATCAAAAACAGAATTTGACAATATAAAATTGCACTTGATATATTATCCACCCTATATATATTTCATTTTTTCAAATTACTTTGAAAAAAATTTGTTGATTTAGTCTAACAAACCATCAATAAAAGGGGGTCAATTTACAGAAAAAAACTTGGTGTATTCTTTTGGAAAATCGATTTTAAAATCTAAAAATGTCATTTTTAACCCATGACAGGTGTCATTATTTACAAATACCTGAGCATCTGTTTGGTAGAAATTTATGTACTATATAATGACGTTTTCGGAAACTATGATCGTGTTAAATCACGTTCGGTAACTAGCGGATCGCGTTCATAGTTTGGGTGAACTTGATATATCTTAATCTGACGTGTTTGAGTATTTCAAAATGGCGATTTAAGCACACTTTAATAATGGCCGCGGGTTTACGTCACATCGAAATCGTCAGATTAAAGAATGAGCCATCCTATGCTTTGAGGAAAAGTTCTGGTGGGTAAATGCGATCAGGGTTGTCTCATTTGTCTATGGTTGTTTGAACTTAAAAATTGCTGTCTACTATTAATTCTCACGAGCAACGTCATTGATAAGTTACTGAGATTTGCGATTTTCATACTTTAGTGCAAACTTCGTACAGAACTTGTAGATCATGTTTTAAATTTGAAATTTCCACCGAAAATTGAACGTGACGTTCGGAAACTGAAAGGTTATTTATCTAAACTGAGGTTATAGTTTCCGAAAAGTCCTATAAATCACAATTTTTAATGTATAATAGAGCAAATTTCAATTCAATCCAATTTTAAACAAAAATTTCGTCATTTTTTGAAGAAAATCTTAGTAAAAATTTAATAAATACTATTTATATGACTCCAATGTAAATATATAAATAAATGTTTTTCAAAGATTTCATCCATTCGGCGTCATAATATTCAAACAGACCGTTTGAAATTTGCAACATTGTATGTATAAACGAATCGTGTATTATATTTTTATGTGCACTCCAATTAATATTATTTTAACAATATACTAAAATATACATTGAAGTTTATAT
Organism: Diorhabda carinulata; assembly: GCF_026250575.1. Lineage (NCBI taxonomy): Eukaryota > Metazoa > Arthropoda > Insecta > Coleoptera > Chrysomelidae > Diorhabda > Diorhabda carinulata. Next base: position 4,776,379 of record NC_079469.1, read on the forward strand.
ATTTCAACCAAATTATCAACTGGTCAATAGGTTTCGATACCTGATTATTGCATAATTATTCTAATATAAGGTGTGAATGATCAACAAATGATATATACACATGGAAAGGTACAAAAAAATGTAGGTATTAGACGAAAGTTTTTATGTTAAGTACTGTATAATATCTATTCGTCAAACACCTATTAAAAGTTGCTGTTTATTTCGCCATACAATGATTAAATATGATGAAACTGAAGGTACTAATTAAAATTATCAGTCCAATTTACACTAGTTCTTATAATTAATAGAGATGGAAAGGTTCAGTAGTTAAAATAGTAACAGCTGGAATATAACGATGTGATTATTTTTTTTTAAATTTAGTGATGTGATGAAATAATCCAGTCTGCAGTTACATGGTTAGTTAGCATTTGAAATTCAACAGATTTTTATCTGATCTGTTGTTAACTCACAAATTATTATTTAAGTTTTTTTTTAACCGATGGAAATCAATGAAATTGGTAAATTTATAGTTTTTGTATTGAAATAAGCATAAAGATACGAGAAATTTCAGAATTATTGGTGCACATTTGTGATTTTTATCTACAATGTGATACAAAATCATTTTCGTATCTGCCAGGTTGATAATTATAATAAAAATATTAATCCTTCTAATAATCGGATTGATTCGACTTTTTGAAGTGGATTTATGAATTAATTCAATTAATTATTTTGAGGGATTTATGAGATTGGGGCTTGATTGAAGAGGTTAAGGACGTACACTAAGAAAAAAGTCAAAAATAATATTCATTCGATAACAGGGAAGTCTCATGATGTTAAGCAGACCGCGAAACGGTTCCATCTTATGGTCCACCATCTTTTTGATTCCTCCATTTTAGTGAGTGGAAGGCGGTTAATCTCGATTATCTGAATTAGCAGATAACTGCGAAATAGATTAAACGGAAGTTAATCTATTCAATTAATGGTAAAAGCGGAAGTACTATTTTCAGGGGGATTTCGATAAATGAATTTTACGAAAAAGCCAAATTAGCATAATATTTATTTGACAAAACAAGACTAACTGAATATTTTCGATTTTTTTTTAACTATCAGAAAAGAAACTGAAAAATTTCTATATTTTTCTTAGTTTAGCTATTTTTGACAGTTTTTTCAGTGACCTCAATTATACCGTACATCAAATGACGTCACATGTAACTTTTAAGTGACATTTTCTGCAGTGTTACCATGATTTGTACATTATGGGAGATGTATACTCAAGTAAATTATCTAAATATACAAAGACCATACATGATGAAAGTGAAGAATTTTTTAAAATGTCTTTTTACGAGTAAAAATTTTAGGTTATGTGAAAATTCCTTTATTACAAATAAACATTTTTCAAGTGTATTTATATTGGGTGGAGGGTTAAAAAAAGATGTTTACAGTTTACAGAAAAAGACAAACCCTCAAGTATAACCCATATAATTGAAGCACAGAGAGCAAGATGGTTGGGACATGTAGGTACAATATGGATGGGTAAAACAAATATTGAAAGGTGGAGAAGATGAAAAAAGAGAAGAGGAAGAAATGGTCGAAGAATTTTAGGAGAGATTTGAGAACAGTGGGAGTGAGAAGGAGGCAACAAATACAAAAAAAGGAAAAGAGTGAAAGATCGCGAATCAGAAGGCAAGATAGGCCTAATAAATGGGTAAAAATGTAAAAATGGTGAGAAAAAAAGAAGAAGACTAGGGAAAAAGTAGTTGGAGAAAGTAAGAAGAGATTTGAGAACAGTGGGAGTGAGGAACAGGCTAAAAACAGAAAAAAGGAACGAAAAATTGAAAGAACTTGAAGCCGAGTGCCAGATAGATAGAAAGTGGAAAATACAGAAGGAGAAGATCAAGGAAAAAATGGTGGAAGGGGGTTAGAAAAGATTTGAGAACAATGGGAGTGAGGGTCAAACAAAAAACACAAAAAACCGAACGAAAGATCTCGAAGCCGAGGGCCAGATAGGCAGAAAGTGGAAAAAATAGAAGAGGAAGACCGAGAAACAAATAGTTTAATAAGGTACGAAGAGATTTGAGAATATTAGCAGTGAAGAACAGGCAAAAAGCACGAAAAAAGAGTGAAAGATCTCGAAGTCGCGAACCAGGCAGGCCTGTTGAGCTGATATACATTGTAAAAAACTTTTCTATCGTCGTTTTAGTTAATGATTTAGATATTTAAAAGGTTTTCAGTTTATAATAAACCAATAATTCTTTGATATATTGTTAAAATTGAAGTACTATGTGAAAAAATTTTTTTGTAGCAAAATTATCGTTTTCTTAATGATAAATGAGAAATTTTTTTTCAATATTTCAAACATTTGAATTGACTTAGTACCTTCAGTTGATCATTTTGTAGCGTTTAAACAGCAATAACTAATGATAATAAAAAAATTATTACATAATATTACAACATACCGCTCTGTGAGGTAAATCGTTACGTTTCGGAATAGAAATATTCGATTTTTGTCTGATTTCTTGTTGTAAATTCAAGAAATCCTCATTTTTTCCGTATTTACTTTCGTAAACTTCCAATTCGTCTTCGTCGTCTATTTTATTAACATCGTCGTTAGATTTTACCGATATCTGATCGTCAGTTTTTAAGTCCTCCCAATATTCCAGAAAATCCTCGGTATTTTCGTCAATGGAATTAGCGTCTTTACTAGTAAAAAGTGTAATTTCTTCATCGTCTTCTTCGACACTAACACTTTGTTCGTCAGAAAGTACGTTTAAAACTATTTCAGTATCACTGTTCTTCGAATCACAAAATTCTTTATAAATGATCGATGGATTTTTGAAAATTTCGACATCGGGGGTTGTTTCCCTCGTTCGACACATCCATTCTTTCACAGCCTCAGTGATGGGATAGAGACTTTTCGGTTCTTCAGGTATATCTTGGGTCTCCTCTTCACGTCGATCTGGATGTTCTAGAAAAACCTCCGGCGAGTCTGAAGCATTTAATTGGTCATTAGTTTGTTTACTTTCTAAAGATTGTTCGTCACTTACCGGATCTGCTTTGAGCAGAGGGATTTTCGTAAAATCGGGCGATTTCAAGAAACCAGTCGCTTCCGCCTTCTCACTTAACGGTATCTTGCTGAATATCGACTTGAAGAAACCATCTCCCTCAGTTATATTAAGTGACTTCATCTTTTCCTCCAAGTTACTGTACATTCCTTTTTGGATCAATTTATTTAGTTCCATCGATATTTCGTCGTTAGTTTTGCCTGTTTCGACTGCCAAATGAGTATCTAATAAAATATCGTAAGCATCTTCAGTAACAGTTAACGTACTCGTCGAACTGGATAAACTGGAAGCGATTACTGCTTTTGAAGGTTTTTTCTTTTTCTTTTTGCCTTTCTTTACTTCCACTTGTTCAATTACTTCAGTCTTAATGGGTGCTTCAATTTCTTCACGATCCTCTTCTACTCCAATTACTTCGTTATTCTGAAGTTGTTTATCCACTTTTTTAACGATCTTCTTTATTGGTGTCTTCGGTATATCAAATTTATCAGACAAATCTATATCGGTAATTATCACTTTTTTCGTTACTGGTTTTTGAGAATTTTTTTTCGATTTTTTCTTCGTAATATTATTATCTTCAGTAACTTCAATTTCTTCTATAATAGCAGAAGAAACAACGGTAGTTACTTCTTCTTTTTTCTCGATATCTTCTTTAACAATCATTTCGTTTTCTATTTCTGTAACTAATTTTACATCTGACGTTAGACAATTGTTTTGAATATTGTCAGATTCTGTTTGTGCTATGTTGTTAATGATTTCTCCTATTTTTTCTTCAGTTATTTCAACGGTTAATGTTTCTTCTTCCATTTTACTTGGAGGAATTACATCGACTAGTAAATTGACGTCGTAACTTTCGAATTGATCATCTTTATCTTCTTCTATATGTGTAGTATCATCAAAAGCCACATCGTTTTCTTCTAGGTTTTTAGTTTTACGTTTCTTTCGACTCGATACTGAAATCCATTGGTCTGGAAGTTTTGGTTGACTAGTTTTTGGAGATGTTTGTACAAGTTTTGGCGATTCTAATTGTGAATTATTGATTCTGTTAGTTGTTGCAGGATTTTTAATATCTTCCATCTGTTTTGGATTTTGTTTGGGACTTTTTTGCTGCCATTTGGGATTGGTATTAGAATGAGCCTTCCAGTTTCTTCTAAATCGTTCAGGACTATTCTTTATAAACTTTTCTTCAGTTTGGAATTCATTTTGGCCTTCTTGGTGGATATGTTTGATTTCATTGGATTCTGTGACATGCGTATCACCATTTTGTGGTGAATTTCTTGAGCTGATGTAAAAATTTCGTTTAAAACTATTCTTATATTTTTGATTGTTTCTAAAGGGTCTCTTCTTAGGACTTTGTTCGGAATCGATCTTAGTGGTATTCTCTTCCTTATTTTCTTGTTCTTTAGCTGCTTCTTCTAATTTAGAAACAACTGTAGCAATGTCGATAGTTTTGCTGTTTGTGATGACTTTTTCCGCAGGTTTTTCTGTTTGTAGGTTAGTATCGCATTTGGCAGTGTTAGATACCGTATGACAGACATTTTTATTTTGTTCATTCGTAGTAACTTTTTTATTTTCTTGCTGTTTACCAGTGTTTTCTTCGTTTTTAGGTGGAGAAGAGACGAAATTGATAAAATTTGGAAATATCTTTGGATCCGGAGGTAGAAAGTTGATTGGTATCCCTCCTGGAGGTATAAATGAAGGATTTACTTGACCATTAAATGGTACTACCGGTATAGGAACAAAGTTGGGAGGTACTTTAATAAACTGTACAGGACTGAGAGGTATTTCTGGTGTTCTAAAAGCTCGAGGAACAAATTCCTCGGCATCAGGCTTTAAATCATATTTTAAAGATTTCTGTGCTTCTGCATTACTTTTTACTTCGTCTGTAGAAGCGGTTACACTTGACGAAATTGTTATTTCCTCATTTTCAACTTTTTCAATTACATCTTCATTGATTTTGCAACTTTCTTCTGCTTTCGTACACTCAGTGGCGTTTGAAATGGGGACGGTTGTGGGTGATTTTTCGTCGTCGTTAATTTCTTCATCTTCATCACTACATTCGGTGCTCCCTTGAGTATTGTTTTGAGACCTCGAAGTCTTTCGACGTCTGCGTTTCTTTATTTTTCTAGTTTGTTCAGTAGGATAATCGCCTACCTCCACTTCTGAAACAAATAAAGTGAATTTGATATAAATTAAAATTTTTTCAGTACATTCCATAAATTATATAACAGTTTAAGATATTGTAGTATAAATGTAACTTTAATATAGACATACCTTGAGGCGGACATATTCCATTTAAGTAATACCCTGGGTATACCATGTTAAAAACGTTATGGCCATTGTAATCAGAAACATTATTTGTTTCTCCACCACTTAAATCTTGACTGGTTGCTTCTTCGTTGTTCGGACTAGTCGATTCCGTCTGCAACAATAAGTAATTTTTTTTTTATGAATCGAGAACGAATTAAAACGATGTTCTGACGAAATGAAAAGTTAGGTTATGTGAAAAATTTGGAAAGTAAATGTATATACACGCTCCTGTTTGATGTCTTCAAAAGAATCTTATGATGAAGTTGAATCAAAAAGATTTATTTATATTAAATAGTCACATGCACATAAGTAAACAATTAATAATTATTTGACATTCTATTTTTGTCAAACGAACAAAAATGATGATTTTATACTGTTTCAAACAGTTCTTAAGAATTTGTATGAAAGTTACACACAAAGTACCCCAAACTTAACTCGAAACGCTTGTAGCAAGGTCCATGGGTTGTTGGCCTCATATAGTAGACAAAGTACGTTTGTAAAAATTTGCACGAGTCAGTGATAAGTCTCAACAAGCTCAGACAAAGCTTCAACTTGCTATGTCGATCGATAATTTTATCATAGGAGCGCTCGAAGCTCAAGTTGTTTTGAAAAATGTCTAACATTGAGTTTCATGTTATAAAATTTTTGAAAAAGACCAATACAAATCAAAAAAAGAATGGAGACTTGTATCCATCATTTTAAACAATTTCAAATTGGTTCTAAGTTGTTTTGGTGGGGACGAGAACCATTAGGATCATAGGAGTGCCAAAAAAAAATAACGCTGCTTCGCTTTACAAGGCCACTGAACACGAATGTGTCTTCACAAAGATTAAACACCCACCATATAGCCCTTATCTAACCACGTTCGACTATTTTTTGTTTGCAAAGCTGAAAGAAGAGTTGACGAGCAAAATATTTAACAGCGGTGACTAAATTAACAGGCGACGTGCGAACGCTTTAGTCTACACCCTATTCGTGATAATTTTGTCCACGCTTTAACGTCACATATCAAAATCACGTGACAAACGCATACATATGTGATTGGCTCTTTTCTAAATCTACGAAAGTCGCTACGAACCTACGAACCACCAAAGGGAAAAAATAAAATTCGTTTATGAAAGTCACCAATGGCAGACGGCAACGACAAACGGCAACTATGAATGGTTTTATGTCAACGTCAACGATAATACGAAAGTTTATGAATCGGTATTTAGTGTCAATAGTAAATCTAGCAAATATTAACCTCTTTTTTTCTTATTTCTGCACTTTTTGAAACATTTATGAAGAGCTCTCGGTATAATGAATGACTTACTTTTCCACATCGCCACTGTACAACTTTTGCAAAAGAATCCATCAATTTTTTCGCTTTCTATTAACTTCATAAGAACCGATTCGAGATTATTCAACTTTGACAGAACGCCAGTGTAATTTATCGTCACGTGACGGTGTGAAACGTTTCAGAGCGTCAAAGGCAAGCATAAGACCCTTTCACACTCGAGTGGTGCCTGCTGTGTGGAGATCCCTGTGGTTATTGATCTTGAACATCTGTAGTTTGTAATGTTCTGGAATTACGTGCCTTGAGAGCCGATTCCACAGGCTCCAAAGACATGAGCCCCAATAAATTGAAGTTCTGAGCGTCTGCAGATGAACTCGGTGTTCATGAACCACGTCTGCCGGTCGAGTAGCTCTTGCAAAAACTGTTCTAGGCGAGATTATGTTGGATAGCTCGGAAGAGCATTTGCTGTGGTAGTATCGGCGACATTTCTTCTATGCTCTGAGCTGTCCAAGTTTGTGGTCAACTCTGGATCGCCTATAGGTCGACTTGCTCTCTTCTGTTTTGAGTCTAACATCCTCATGGTGTGCTTGGGAGTTGAGTTCCAACTGTGCGAGCAATACTCATGATATGGGCGAATCTGGACCTTGTAGAGGATTAGAAGCTGTTGCGGTGGATAAAGCTTTTTGGTGCTTTTTGGCTGCAAGTTTCTCGAAAACTATTTTAAATAAAATAAAACCAATTCCAAATATTGTCATCACATCCATTGCTATATAACTTTTTCTGTTCTATTTAAAGGGAATTTATTATAGTTCAAAATGATGGAGTGAACCTCTCCGCATGAATTCTTATATAACTTCCCTTCCGCGTTGTCTCGGTCTATTCCGATACGACAAACAACTAGTTCAAACAGTTAAATTTAATTTTGTCAATTTTCACTCAAACGTTTCCTAATGGCTCTTGATTTATTTATTTTTTTCGACTGGATGTCGAGCCGCATTCTGTAACGTCTGCAGTTAGTTGTTTGTTAAGTTTTCACTATTTGTTTTTGAGAAAATAGAAAACAAAAATAAACTCTTCTAGGCCAGGTACATTACTTAACAACACTATTTTTAATTATCCTTTTAAATTTAGTTTGTCTGTAGGCTAGTTGGAATCAATTAAAACAAGCTATCAGCTTTGCACGATTTCATGTTTTCCAAATCCAAAGTATTTTTACATTTTCCTCGGTATTTCAAACGGATTAAATGTTACGTTACATTAATTGTTATATTGTGTAATTGACTGGAATTAGATGTTTTGCGTGTCATCAAAATACTACCCAACATCTAGCATACATTTTATTTATTATTTTGGCACAAATATTGAAAATATGATGAAAAACTTTTTTCAAATTGAGTGTTAAACATCAAATTTTATAATAAATAACTATTACCTTATCAAACTTCGTAATAAATCTAACTAAATCATCATATATTCAGAAAAAATTTGCATTCTAATGTATGACAAACTGTATTAATGTTGCATTAAATTGCTCCAAATTCAATCTTTCAATTCTACATGTGTAGTTGCTTCCCAACTTCAGATGATCCTGTGCAAACCGCAGGCGTGCTTGCCGATGAATCGGCGTTTTGGGGGTCAGGTTATTTTTCTGTAGTCTTCGTCTTACTATCCACTGACTAAAATTCACTCCCCACGGAGCTGTCGTTGCACTTGAAGGGCTTTTTAAGTTGACGATTTCTAAATGTTGAAGCGTCATCACGAGTGGTTGTAAATCACCTTCTGCTTGTTCCAGGTCGTCTATGAAAGGATCCAGTCTTCGCATAACGCTGTTGTCTAACAACAGCTCGCTAACCAAGTCCTTTTTGGATTAAAGCTACACACTTGAACACAGGTTTTGTCATAAATAAAATTTCTGAACGCAACCATAATATGTGACATTTGACAACCAACCTATATGTCATTCCATTCTCTATATTGATCGATACCTCAGACAAAGAGTGCTTCCTTCTATATTTGTGAGTGAGAACTTTCTTTATTTCGGTGATGCTTTGTGATAGTGACATTTCATTTTGTGGTAAAGTCACAGTGGACACCTCGACCTGATTCATCACAGATTTCTGTCACATAACAGACTCAAAAGAGGAGCTTATTCAGCGTGTTTTTCCCAGTTCAATAACCATAATTGACTGCGTGAACGAGCAATATTAGCGACGAAAAATGAAGATGTCGACGATCTCAATGCGAATCTTCAGAATTTTTTCCCAGGTCAGTTGGTTTCCTTCAAATCAGTTCGTTTTATTTTATATTTCTCATACTTTAAACTGAACTTTTAACAGTACTTCTTCTTGTTAAGGTTAGAAAGGCCTCAGCCGCCAGGGCTATTCGGCCTATTTTTTAGCGATTTTATACGACTTCATCTTTGGTTTTATTTACAGTGCAGACTTACAAATACTGACGAAGTTCAAGGCTTATTATTTAATGTTTGAAGCACTTGGAAATTCAAACACCATGTCTTGCACTGAAAACGGACCGTAAGCTCTATTCGTAGTCTTTAGAGAACTGTGGAGACAGTAAATAATAGAGTTATAAAAATGTTAGATGATACATGAGATATGATCTCTTTTCTGGATAAGTTAACACCGGGGAAAACCAGATGTTTCTCCTCGGAGAGCTGATAAATTGCGAGTATAAATTTTTTCTTTCGACGAATTAAGAGTTCCAAATGTTGAGCGCCTTTTTTTCTATTATATTACTTTCAATGGACTGAACCACATCAGAATGGGGTCTGTTTTGTGATTTCCTTTAATATGAGAACGTCTGGAATCAAACCAATTCGATGTCTTTCCTTGCTGATACAACTCATAAAGCAGTTTCCTAATTGTAAGATTGAAGGGATTGGAGGATGATTCGCTCTGGGAATCAGAGAAAATTATAGCATTGGAGATAATGGAATTTAAGATTTTTTGTAAAGCAATATGTATAATCAGCTAGCTGTGAGGTAATCATGACTGTAGATTCTGTGGAAAAGACTACGAAGCATTTTTGATTTATAATTTTATCCTTTAACATTTTTTTTTTCAATAAATGAACTTCAAATTTAATATCGTTATATATTTTCTTAATAAAACGATGATAATCAGTGCCCTAATATGTAAGTCCACTTGCGTAATTGAATTGTGCAAAGTTTTATCATTATTCTGAGCTTAAAAATGTAACGTAATAATTTGAATAACTCGCGATGTTGCTAAATTTACTTCTATTAACGACAATTATAATTGAGAGCGTTCAGGTCCGTCTCGAGAATATTGACAATACTTTAAAGATACTGTTTAACGTTTTCAGAATGTTACGAGTTGAAAATGGTGAGGTGATAATTGGTTCTGGTATAAAAGATATAGAAAAAAATAATTCTTTATTGATCAGAAACCAAAAACAAACTAGTAACGTATATTCATACGAAGTTTTTTTTTAGTACGACTATGTTGAGTGCTTCTGTTTTAAGATAAGATAATAAGACTTACGCACGATTTTTAGACCGAGAATGTTTACGATGCTTCTTTTAATAGGTGAAAGATTTATTGTGAGATGATAAAAACATCACTTTTATAGAGTTAATAAAGTTTGTACAATAAGAAACAGTCAAACAACACAATATTTATTTCTTAATTTATGCCGAGAAGCAGTACTTAATATTTGAACTCGAATTTTTAATGAAAATAACCTGTTTTATTTAATTTTAATAAGTAAATAATGATGTTAATGATAATGATTATTGTAACATGTCATTCAATTTGTTACGATTTACTTCCAATATTTTGAATATGCCTTTTGTTCACGTATTGTGGGTCACTTCTATTTTAATTGTAACATTTAAGTTTTTTAATTTGTTATCGACCTGCCACTCCGTTCGAAGAATTCAATAAAACCTCGGTATGTATTCTAAATCGTCCTCTATCTGTCTACATTCTGCAACAAAGTAATAAAATTATAAAACATCTTATTAACTTCACTTTTTATATATTTAGTGCTCACAAAATTTCAGTTATCATCAATATCAATTTCCTTTTGTTTTAAGCAAATTTTAAATAATAATTTCCATGTAAACTCGTATTTTCTATTTATTTGGAGAACACAACAATTAAAATAAAACAGATTCCTGTTTGGTTATATTTTAAAAAATCAGTTCTTTTTATATGTTAGAGCATAAGCTCCTTTTTATTCAAATCTATTCTACCTACTCGTCCCTTCTTTAGTAATTTCCATTTGTGTTCCCGTTTCCTTCCTTTATTTTTTTTTTCGCAGTTATACAGCTGCCAGATTGAGAGTTCAGCGACTCTTAAATTACTCAACCAGTGCACCACAAACAAACAAATTCAACTCTAAAAGAGTACAAAAGTGCACAACGAATAAAAAGTATTTAGAACTTAAAAACAACGCAGATTTCTATATATTAAAGATAAGATTGGGACTTATCTATCGAAATCCGGAATAGTTGCAGCCCTTTACTGGATTTCTCATTGTTGGAGTTGATTTGTTTGTTTGTGGTGCACCGTTTGAGTTCTTTGGGTGTAGTTGAATTTTAAACCTGGCAGCACTAAAACTGCAAAAAAAAAAATAAAATGTGGAAGGAAACAGGAACACATATGCAAATTCCTAAAGAAGGAATGAGTAGGTTGAACAGATTTGAATAAAAAAGTGCATTATCGAGTTTACCGTCCGCGTTCTCTCCAAGCACTTCACGAGGATGATTTCGATCGCACATTTGTAATAGGATGAAACAGTCTTCTTGATAAACGGTACTGTCAATCGGAATATTGGAACGATGAGAATCCTCACGTATTCATTGTAGAAAAATTAAACCTGCCTGGGATGTGTGTAGTTAGGTATCCATGCAGGAGGCCTCGTGGGTCCGTACTTTTTTGAGTGACGGTTCAAAGTTTTTTGGAAATGCTTGAAGATTTACGTGGACAAACAGATAACGATCTAATACTCGCGAACATCCGTCATTTCATGCATACTTCAATGTTCATTTTGGAGAATATGATTTTTTCCTGTGGGGTCATCTCAAGGACTGCGTTTTTATAAGAGGACCACTTGTCCTTTCCGATTGCAATTGAGGAAAAATTTGAAACTTCTCGCGGGCAGCTTGACGTGCTTCGCCGGACCTGCCTCTCCGTTGAAAAACGTTGCCGAAAATGCATATACCAAGATAGGCATCAATTAGAACAGTGATTTTTTTCGTATCCCTTTGTATTTTCTTTTAATAAATTAATTTAGACACCGCATTTTTTCTCTCTTAATGCGAATTTGTTGCCCGACTTATACCGATCTCTGTATGTTAGAGGATAAGCTCCTTTTTATTCAAATCTGTTCAACCTACTCATTCCTTCTTAGTAATTTGCATATGTGTTCCTATTTCCTTCCACATTTTTTTTTCGCAGTTTTACTGCTGCCACGTTGAAAATTCAATCACGCTCAAAGAACTCAAACGGTGCACTACAAACAAACAAATCAACTCCAAGAACGAGAAATCCAGTAGAGGGCTGCAACTATTCCGGATTTCCATAGGTAAGTCCCAATCTTATCTTTAATATATAGAAATCTGAGTTGTGTTTAAGTTCTAAATACTTTTTATTCGTTGTGCTCTTTTGTACTCTTTTAGAGTTGAATTTGTTTGTTTGTGGTGCACTGGTTGAGTAATTTAAGAGTCGCTGAACTTTCAACCTGGCAGCTGTATAACTGCGAAAAAAAATAAAGGAAGGAAACGGGAACACAGATGGAAATTATTAAGGGAGGAATGGGTAGGTAGAATAGATTTGAATAAAAAGGAGCTTATCCTCTAACATATAAAAAACTGATTTGTGTGTGTGTATATATAAAGAAAAATTGAAAATATGTTTTATAATTTTACTAAAATAGACAGATAGAGGACAATTTAGAATACATACCGAGGTTCAATTATATTCCTCGAATGGAGCGAGTGGTCGATGAAAAATTAATTTATCCAAAAATTCGAAGGTACAATTAAAATAGAAGTGACTACTGAGCCACAATACGTGAACAAAAGATATACTCAAAATATTTGAAGCAAAACGTAACAAGCCGAATGACATGTTACAATGTATATATTTAGGTTATAATTAATTTTTAGAAGTACTTACCAACGAACCGATGCTATACCTCTTGGATTTTGGATTCGTGATTTCGGTGTAATACGTAGGGGGATTATATAACATCAGGGGGTACGGTTCGAAACCTGAAGCAAAAAAATATATTTGTATGTACTATATTTTACAAAATAAGTCGAATATTTAGGATTTGTTCATGTTTCTACCAGAAAACAGAAATTTGTATGAGCAAAAAATTATACCAAGAAAATTGTTTATAAAGATACAGTTACAAATTTGTTTTATTTATATTTGGATCTAGCTTATATTGAATTCCACATGTTCATATGCGTCTGAAGAAATCTGTTTTATAAATAGATAATGTGGATATAATATCACAAATCACTGATTGAGAATATATGGTTACGAACTCGTCCACGACATAGACCGTGAAGCTCTATTCGATTATGTTAATAGAATCCAACAATTGGTCGACACGCCCGGTACAAATCTTTTAGTTCTTTTTTATTAGCTGTTTACCTTCTAGAATCTGATTTAAATTTGTTGTGTATAACAGGCGCTGTTTTATATGTCAGTGAATAATTGGATGTCGTAGTAACCGGTGAATTTAAACAAATAAGTGAGTGAATAGTCAAGTCTAAATTTAGTAAATAGTGCATAATTTAATGTTTAGCTTCGTGCAATTAGAACATTATCCTCCCGTACAGCTGCAAACACTGTGTTAGTCTTACCATCTCAGGGCCCACTTTAATGGATCTTTTCTAAAGTTCAATTGGAGACTTTGAACACTTCTTCGCATCAATATAATGTTTTTTTTTTTTCGATAATTGGTATTCTAGAATGTAAACAAACAAAAATGACTTACTGTGAACAGGTTATAAGAAACCATCCATAAATTTGTACCCGGCGCGTCCATAAAATTTTAGATTATCTTAACATAATCGAACAGGACCAGCTTCACGGTCCATGTCGTAGCAATACTAAATGAATTATGTATGTATATTATATAAGATATTCATTTTAAAAACTTACTATTTACATAATAAATTCCATTATGGTCAACGAAACCATTGGGGAAGACGAACTGCGAATCGTATTCCAAGTCTGGAAATGAAAATAATTATTGTAAAATAATTGTTACTATAGTAAAAGCTAGTGAGACTTTGAACTCATGCAGTTCTAATTAGACTTCCAATAAAAAAAGGGAATTTACAAGTTTCGGTGTTTTTTAGCCTCGTCAGCATAACACAACTTTCATAATCTGGCACTAATGCAAAATATAACCATCGAATTAAAACTGTTTAAAATTGAAACTAGTGCATTTGTATTTTGTACCCAAAGTTTTATAAGGTTAAAATTGCAATAATACAATGTTACAACTACCCTAGGTTCGATGTATTTCAACTACTTTGAAGACAGTCACATAATACCAATTCTGTTTTCGATTATTTGACGATTTGCCACAACATGAATTGCTTCCTATATATTACCTGTAGATTGATGATCGGGAGTTCCGTTTCCTGTAGAGTTGCTCGCGGAAGTGGTGGAAGTACCAGTAGACGTCTGCATTTGGTAGGTTTTTGGTTTGCTTAAATAACCTTTTTTAAACAGGACGTCTTGTCGAGGAGTTGTGATTCTAGTGTACTCATCTGAAATTAAACAAAAATCAACTAGAAACAAGATATAGTGAGATTATGAATGATTTCCAATACATTGTTTAATAATGTTCACTCATTTTTTACAATAAAATTGACGTTTAATGAAATAACTGCTTATTTTATCCACCTCTGAACCATAATTCAAATCTACGACTAGATATGACCTTTAAGGTCTGAAAAGACCGTCACAGTTTTGGTACAATACCTACAGTTGATTTAACTGCTATATACGTTACCGGCAAAATCCGATTTCAGGACAAACTAGTTTTGCCTAGGCCAAACTAGTTAATCCTAATATAAATACACTAGTACGCCTTAGTCTAAACCAATTTAACAGAGTTTTCTTCTTTTTCAGTATGGATGAACCTACGTTAGGAAGATCAAAAACAATGGAGGGAAAAGTTTTTGACATAAATTTTACAAAATCTTCTCATTATAATGAGGTTAGATTAGGTTAGGAAATGATACTCTGTACCAAAGCAAACCATGTAAAAATAAATAACAATTTTGAAAATTGAGATATGATTATTGCTTTTATTTAAAAAAAAAACACTTTTTGTTATTTTTTATAGTACGATTGTTTGTATTACCAATTATCCATAGCTTTTAACGACGAATCATTATTATTTTAATAAAAATGATTATGTTTATCCATTTATTTTGAATTTCTAGATATACTATAAAGTTTAGACTAGGCCGTACTAGCTTAGCTTCTAGATTATACGTATTTATATCAGGATCAACCAGTTTGGCCTAGGAAAAACTAGTTTGTTCTAAAACCGGGTTCGCTTTTTACTTTACTCTCTATGACAGTTTATCGCG
Organism: Diorhabda carinulata; assembly: GCF_026250575.1. Lineage (NCBI taxonomy): Eukaryota > Metazoa > Arthropoda > Insecta > Coleoptera > Chrysomelidae > Diorhabda > Diorhabda carinulata. The sequence continues at coordinate 4,791,611 of NC_079469.1, forward strand.
AGAAAATAGAGAATTGAAATTGAAAAAATTAATTTAGACGATTCTAGTGATATTGAATTAGAATAAGAAATTGTGAGAAACTCCCTATCAGATCGAAAGACCCTGGTCCCCTATTTTTCATTAGAATTTCAAGAATCGCCCGCGATTTTATCTGACTATATCTCAAATTAAGATTTTAAGAATTAGAAATACAGTTTCTGAATGTATGAACGGACTATGTCAAATTTAATTCCCATTAAATTTTAAACTTTTCCAGAATCACAAAGTTTTTTACGTATGAACGGACTATATCAGCCTTATTTTTTAATGTACTGTTCAAATTTTAAAAATCAGGAATCCAGTTTGTAAATATATGAACGGACTATAATTTCTATTAAACTTTCCACATTTTCAGAACCATGGAGTTTTAATTGAAGATTATGAAGTTTAAAGTGTACGAATGGATTATATCAAAATTAATTATTAATGTACTGTTCAAATTTTATTAATCACTTTGTGAATTTATGAACGGACTATGATGAATTTAATTTCTATCAAACTTTCGACTTTTTCCAGAATCACAAATTTTTTTACGTTCTAACCTTAAAATGTAATATACTGTTCGGATTCTAAGACTTTTTCGGAATCATGAAGTCTTGAATATACGAATGGACTATATCAAACTTGTATTTCAACACACTGTTCAGATTTAAAGAATCAGAAATACAGTTCGTTAAATGTATGAATTGACTATGATTTCTATTAAACTTTAGATCATGAAGTGTACTAATGTATCAAAATAAATTTTTAATGTACTGTTCAAATTTTATTAATCGCTTTGTTAATTTATGAACGGATTATGATGCAATTTCTTAAAGGCCGCTTGACATGATGCAATTCAACGTGAAATGCAATGTAGGACGCAATATTTCTCGATCAAAAGCATGCGCAGATGAAGTTCATCTGATTGTTTCATGCAAGTTCTTGACATTATCGGTTTTGTGCCGTTTTTATTGCATATAAGTTGCAATCTAGTTACTTTTGGCTTAATAGATCAGCTGACTCGTGAAACTTAGCAAAATATTAGATGAAATTTGAGGTTAGGAATTTGTTTACTTTTACTGTTTACAGAGACTTGCATGCAATTTCTTACACGTTGTATTGCATCATGTCAAGTGGCCTTTAGGTTTGTACATAGCCTAGTTTTCTGCAATTTTAACCATTATAAAGATATATTTTATGTTATCTTTTGGGATATTGACTTTTATCTTATGTTATTTCAGTTTGTGCTTTGCAATAATCTGAAATAATCATGGTCCGCGGTTGAGTTGTTTCGCAGCTATTGAGAGCATTCCAAAAGCTTTTAAATTGTATCTTCGATTACTTTTCTTGTACCACAAAATATATAGCGTCACCCTCGTATAACTATTTTTCTCGATGTTAATGATGGAAATTTAAAAAAAAAGCGTTTCATTATATAGTGACAGTTTTATTTAATTTGATGATATCGTCAGAATGAACGTGAGAATGTAAAAATTAACTTTGAGGAAATTGTTTGAAACTCAAACTTTGTGTGTTTAGCGTTCAACAATCTTTCCGTACATTATAAAAGATATAAATCATAATTTAATAGTCGTACTTGTGTAAATAACTTTATCTAATTCATTCAAGGGAACAAATTTCGTCGTGCAATAAATTATTATCTTTTTATTATTTCGTAATTATTGTTTCATGTGGGTCATGTCGATTTTGTTATTTGGTTTCAACTTACATCGAAAAATACACTCGAAAGTTAATAAACCATTTATATACAAGATGATTCACTAATCTGCCTAAAACTTCCTGAAACATTTAAGATTTTGACTCTTCCAAAACCCGAATAAATGATTATAATAATGTATTCTTCTGGTTCTTTTCCATGTGTTCGAAGATATTATTTACCAAGAAACCAAACTGGAACCTTTGTAAAGTACAGGAGAATACATTTACAAGAAAGAGTTCCAGGAGATGAATGTGACCTCAAAGAAACCAGATACAAAGGCTTATAAGTGAACTGAAACTGAAGGACGAGCTATTATCGTCTCTGGACGCACCCTGTAAGAGTGTATCTAGTAAAAAATATTCTATACGGAAGAGAAAGAAGCTCTAGATTCTCTAGAGAGAAATTGACCCCATAGAAACCAGATACAAGACTTTATGAGTGAATTGGAACTAGAGGACGAGCTATTATCGTCTCTGGAAGCACCATATGAGACTGTATCTAGTAAAAAAGATCTTGTACGGAAGAGGAAGAAGCTCTAGATTCTCTAGAGAGAAATTGACCTCATAGATACCAGATACAAGACTTTATGAGTGAATTGGAACTAGAGGACGAGCTATTATCGTCTCTGGAAGCACCATATGAGACTGTATCTAGTAAAAAAGATCCTGTACGGAAGAGGAAGAAGCTCTAGATTCTCTAGAGAGAAATTGACCCCATAGAAACCAGATACAAGACTTTATGAGTGAATTGGAACTAGAGGACGAGCTATTATCATCTCTGGAAGCACCCTATGAGACTGTATTTAGTAAAAAAGATCCTGTACGGAAGAGGAAGAAGCTCTAGATTCTCTAGAGAGAAATTGACCCCATAGAAACCAGATACAAGACTTTATGAGTGAATTGGAACTAGAGGACGAGCTATTATCGTCTCTGGAAGCACCATATGAGACTGTATCTAGTAAAAAAGATCCTGTACGGAAGAGAAAGAAGCTCTAGATTATCTAGAGAGAAATTGACCCCATAGAAACCAGATACAAGACTTTATGAGTGAATTGGAACTAGAGGACGAGCTATTATCGTCTCTGGAAGCACCATATGAGACTGTATCTAGTAAAAAAGATACTGTACGGAAGAGGAAGAAGCTCTAGATTCTCTAGAGAGAAATTGACCTCATAGAAACCAGATACAAGACTTTATGAGTGAATTGGAACTAGAGGACGAGCTATTATCGTCTCTGCAAGCACCATATGAGACTGTATCTAGTAAAAAAGATCCTGTACGGAAGAGAAAGAAGCTCTAGATTATCTAGAGAGAAATTGACCCCATAGAAACCAGATACAAGACTTTATGAGTGAATTGGAACTAGAGGACGAGCTATTATCGTCTCTGGAAGCACCATATGAGACTGTATCTAGTAAAAAAGATCCTGTACGGAAGAGGAAGAAGCTCTAGATTCTCTAGAGAGAAATTGACCTCATAGAAACCAGATACAAGACTTTATGAGTGAATTGGAACTAGAGGACGAGCTATTATCATCTCTGGAAGCACCATATGAGACTGTATCTAGTAAAAAAGATACTGTACGGAAGAGGAAGAAGCTCTAGATTCTCTAGAGAGAAATTGACCCCATAGAAACCAGATACAAGACTTTATGGGTAAATTGGAACTAGAGGACGAGCTATTATCGTCTCTGGAAGCACCATTTGAAACTGTATCTAGTAAAAAAGATCCTGTACGGAAGAGGAAGAAGCTCTAGATTCTCTAGAGAGAAATTGACCTCATAGAAACCAGATACAAGACTTTATGAGTGGATTGGAACTAGAGGACGAGCTATTATCGTCTCTGGAAGCACCATATGAGACTGTATCTAGTAAAAAAGATCTTGTACGGAAGAGGAAGAAGCTCTAGATTCTCTAGAGAGAAATTGACCTCATAGAAACCAGATACAAGACTTTATGAGTGAATTGGAACTAGAGGACGAGCTATTATCGTCTCTGGAAGCACCATATGAGACTGTATCTAGTAAAAAAGATACTGTACGGAAGAGGAAGAAGCTCTAGATTCTCTAGAGAGAAATTGACCTCATAGAAACCAGATACAAGACTTTATGAGTGAATTGGAACTAGAGGACGAGCTATTATCGTCTCTGGAAGCACCATATGAGACTGTATCTAGTAAAAAAGATCTTGTACGGAAGAGGAAGAAGCTCTAGATTCTCTAGAGAGAAATTGACCTCATAGAAACCAGATACAAGACTTTATGAGTGAATTGGAACTAGAGGACGAGCTATTATTGTCTCTGGACGCACCCTATTAGACTGTATCTAGTAAAAAAGATTCCCAGATCCCTTAGAGAGAAAATGACCTCATAGAAACCAGATACAAGGATTTATAAGTGAACTAGAACTAGAGGACGAGCTATTATCGTATCTGGAAGCACCCTATGAGACTGTATCTAGTAAGAAAGATTCTGTACGGACTTATGGTGGTGTTGTCAGGACTTATGTAGAACGTTTTAATCCTGATAAACTTCGTCAAATGCTTTCTCTTTACCCTAAATACTGGAATTTATATTTGGGTTGCTATCCTTGATATATCGGCTGGTGCAATCTATATAAAAATTGTTGTGAACCAATTAAAATTACAAATTCACCAGCACATGGTTTAGAATACTGTAAATTATTTTAAAATTTATTTCTGCATTTATTTTTGGTTTATTCATTTATTTTATTTTATTTATTTTTCTTTGAAAAAACGTACTAATTGATAGTATTATCATTAATTAACATAAATAAAGCATAATTATATGAAAAAGGTGAAAAAATCATATATTATATAAATTAATATTCCAATTATTTGCAATATATGACAAGTAATGAAAACTACTTCAAATAACTCATACATACAGAATTTTTGAAACTTGTCACTACCCCACTAAACTAATAAAACATCTTCTACCCGTTTCGATATCGGTATCGTCCTCAGAGAATGAATCTAAGCTAAATATAAAAATTGTTTGGACAGTTCTGGTTAAAGCTCTATCTTGTTGTTTTTCTATAAAGAAGTCGGAGTACTGAATTACTGAATAATCAAAAAGTTCGATACGTATTAGCAAAAAGATGAGAAAGAGAGTGAGGGAATAAAAAATGTCGTGAAGAAAATAGGGAACTGATCGTTCCAAAGGGGTGCAAGATCGCGATCTTGGTGATTACGTTTCACCAAATCTTCAGACAATGAAACTCAACTTAACAGAGACGGGCAGGACAAATTTTTTGCCTCCAATCGATACTCCTCTATCTATTTTATCCGATTTGTTAGAATTGAGGAAAACTTGGGCATTTGATAACAAAAATGAGAAGGAATAATATACTGGCACCAAATAAATATGGCGGATGATTCTGACTTTCGTCATCCCGAAATGACACAAATTATTGGCGAACTGTCATTTATGACGTCGACAAATTTATTAGATTGAAAGCGGTTGCTTGACAACCGACAGACAGACAAAAGGTCCAATACTACAACTGACAGAAATGAATTCCCCTAGAAAACTGGAATAATGCCTATTGGGCAGATTAAACTTGATTTTAGGTGATTTTATTCGATGTAAAAGGGAGATGAAGGGGAGCAATCTAATTTTACACTCATTGTATCTTTTCTCTCTGAAGGCGCACTTCCCAATTGCTCTAATCGAAATTTCAGGTGATGAATACAAGATATTTAGGAAAACTTAACACTTGATTTTATCTGAAATTGAAACCATATAAGTAGCTATAATCTGTTTTGAAATTTGGATATAGCAATTAATAAATAAAAAATGTTGCGAAAAGACGAGGCCATATGTGAACAGTCAAATTTTTGAATCCATTAATTTTGTGTTCGACATTTAGTAAAAGATAAAAAAAAATTTAGTTTGATGTGATATGATTAGATATCGAGCACCCGATTAAATAATGCGGTATCTTTAGATATATTTTTCATCAAACAATATTCAAATATCAGAAAATTTTTCAATCGTGCTAAATAAGGAAACATAAACAGATTGTTTATGGCACTTTCCATAATCTTTTCGCGCTTCAAAGGTGACTGACATTAATATACAACGTAAAATTATCAGTGAACGATGAAAAAACAAACACGAAACTCGTTTACTTTGAGGGAGATAAACGACACAGAAAATACACCACAAACTTAACGAGTGGAGCATTTTTTGTTCATATATATCTCGGTTTACAAAGTTTTACGACGTGTTCCGATTTATAACGATCTATCTTTTATTAGTTCAATCTCCTCTTTCCAAGTTCTTCTTGGTCTTCCTTTTCTCCTTTTTCTTCGTGGTGTCCGCTTTAGAATATGTTTAGATATTGAGTTTTTGACATTCTTTACACATGACCACACCGGATTAGTTGTTTGGCTTTAATGTCATCGATTAATATGTGTCTACTTCCCATTACCTCCTTTATTCTGTCATTTCTTATCCTGTTTTATCTGGATTTGTCCGCTGTTCTTCCCCATATTCTTTTTTCAAATTGAACTTGATGATAAGAACTTTGGATGTGTGTGGGACGTTTGAACTACAGTTATTCCCCTCATTTTTGTTAGTAATAACTCATATGGGAGGTTAAGAATCTTTATGCCAATTTTAAATCATTTGCTGCAATGGTTTCTTTCATATATTTTGTATTACCTTCGCAATCTGATTGGAGATCCTTGATACCCCCAAAGTTGCTACAAACCGCCGAGGACTTTGAGTCTTTATTTATGTTTTTATTATTGGATTCGATTGATTTTGGATAACCCTGACCTTGTTACCTCTACAGAGCTTGTACTGGGATTTTTTTTGGACGGATTTGGCTCGCGCGAGTGTGTTTGGGGTGGTTTGGCTGACGATGAAGTTGACCTGGTTCCCTCAGAAAACATGTAAAAGATTATTGGGTAATGAATTTCATCTTATGACTAGACGAAGGCAAAGGACTACATTGCTAATAGATGACTAAAATTATATAAAGAAAAATATTTATCTCAAAGCTATAGATCATCTATAAGACTTAGAGGGATGATTCTATTAGTGATAAATGTCAATTATAGATAGTTTTATGATGGTGTAATAAATTATTTACTCTTGTTCTGTGTTAGACTAAATTTATAGAACTTAAATGGTTTTATATGAAAATTCAAAATATTTAAGATCGTTTTGAAGGTTTTAGCACTATAGAATTATAGTTTAGATTGTTTTTTATTACTAGGAAGAGTATTAGACTCTTTTATTTTTTTATTAAACAAAAATAATTCGGTTAAGGTTGTTTGTTTGAATTTTCATCCGTTAAAAATTTATCCGGAACTAATAGATCATTTTTTTTAAGTCGATCGCGTGTCGTTGTCGGTGTTGTGACAAAGAAACGGCATTTATTCATATTTCGGTCATACAATTAAGTAAATTTTATTGGTCAATTTCATGTTCCAATTCCCACGAAATTAAAACAAACATTTGTGACATTTAATTTGGAAAATATTGAAGATGAATTAGTCTGTTGATAACCGGATATTAAAAGGAAACAGTCACGATTAAACATCCGAAAAATTTAGAGCAAGAAATATGAATGCTAGTAATTTAATTATGATTTTTCCAGAATAATTGAGGTAAATATTATAATCGAAGCAATATGAATATCAAAAAGATAATGATTTGATTTACGCGCCAGTCAGGATCTAATTTACTTAGACCTCGTACGTTATATAAAATATATAGTAGATGGAATAGTGCGAGAGATATAGTCTGGTCAAATTAGACCGAAAAAGTAGCGATAAAATAACATATATGTATTTCCATAGAGTTGAATTTTCATGTAGTCTTTGGGATTACTTTTAAAAATAAGTTACATCGCTTTCATATGGGATACAAAAGTTGCTCAAAGTCAAATATCAAAAGATGCTTATGAATTTTTGTTGTAAATAGTAAGTTTTATCGAAAAAATAGATAAGATAAAAATTGTAAACCATAAGATTATTTAGAAAAAGTGTTTTTATACTTTTTTAGTCATTTTTGAAATATCGCAGCTCTAAAAGTTATAAATACATATATAATATGAACGTAAAGACTTCGTCCAGCATTTATTATAAGTAAAAATTGTTATCCAGGTCTCTTCTAACTGCTTCCAGTCTATCCACTAGAAGTTGAATAACTGTCTGCTTTATACACAAACGCGCATGAAAACGCCTATCCCGTTAGGCATCCACTCCCGTACAAGTCCACCGATGGATGCTAAACAGGACATTTCACCATCCCCTGTGGTTCCGACATACCTTCATCGAGTTTCGCTTCGAGGTTTAGCGCTTCCTCTCCCTCTAATTCCATGGGAGATTCCGGGAGGTCTTCTCTTCTTGTTAAGGTTGAGCTCTGGTAGTTATAAAAACTTGTTATAGCATTTGACCACTTTCTAATTTTCTTCGGCAAGAAAAGAACTAATCCGAGTGATCCTTCGTCTTCTTTATAACTGTTCCCGATGTATAACATATTTGCTTATGAAGTACGGAATTATCGTGTCGGGTAGTTTGATTTGAATCGAGTCCTACAATGAAGCAGTCACAAAACCATCATGAGGATCGAAAAGCCAGTGAACCTCGTACTAAATCAGGACTAAATGAATACGATTTTCGTTAAAAAAATGTTGCTAATAGAAATAAGAAGTTCGAAGAATAATTTATAGTGTTACTAATTTTTTATTCAAAGCAACTCACGCTCATTTCGAAGACGTAGCAAAAGCTTCTTTAGATCTCCATCAAAACTTTACTCTATGGAGGAACTTTTTGTTATTTCATACGTCTATTTTGACAGAGCAACTGGACATTGTGAATTAATCCTAATAAAACAAGTAAGGACTCGAATAAATTAAGTAGTTTGAAATTTAAATCCCAAACATCTCGAAGACTTCCGGTTGATAAATAGTTATAACAATATTTGATCATCGTATTATGTAACGGTCTTGATTACGGTAAGTTATGTCGCTTGGACATTTGTTTATATTGTTTATTTTTTTCTCAAGCACCTGTTAATTATTTACCTTGCGCCACCTGATATAGTGTAAATATGCCTGTCGTAAATCAGTGTTAAATAGAAAACAAACAAACGTACAAGTGATATTATTAAATCAAAATGGTTCACCAGGTAATTGGTGCACAAGAAACAGGGTGATTAACGTTATTAGTATTCATAAAGATAGAAGAATTCTAGGCATTTTCAAACTAATGACACGATTGGATAACATTAAAAATATTATTATCAATATCCGTAAATCTATGCATTAATGTTAATATTTTGAATTCATTAGCAAGAATCGCCTAATTCAACTACTACGTCTTCAATTATTGTATAATATTCGTTAAAGTTTTGATACTTTGTATAATGTTTTACATTCACTTTGCCTGCAATCAATCAACATAAAGTATTTTGATTTTTGTACCTGCACCGTTTATATAGTTCTATTAAAACGAACGCGCACTATCTAGGATGCACATCCAGTAACCCCGGAAGTTCTGGATGCTCGGAATTAAATAAAACAACAATTTTGTTGTTCCTTGATGTTCTGTCACAAATCCAATTTCTGAACGCAACCATAATATTTGACATTTGACAACCAACTAATATGTAGATTGATAAATCTTAACTTTTGTCACAACTTAAATTTCTGAACGCAACCATAATATTTGACAACTAACTAATATGTCGATCCATCCTCCATGTCGATCGCTACCCCAGACAAAGAAAGCTGCTAGATGCTAGATGCACGAGAACTTTTCTCACTTTGATTAAATACAATTAGAGAGAAAGATCAAAAAAATAGTCGTATATCAGAATTGCGAGCAATCGTCAAAGAAAAATACAAAGGAAAAGATGTCTTGATCCCGCTTATACGATGACTCCAACATATTTACCATTCGATTTTAAACGTTTACAATTTCCGGTACGTCTGGCCTTTGCAATAACCATAAATAAATCGCAAGGCAAGTCGTAAGAACACCACAAAACAAAACAAAAAATAATTTATCGGAAAGCTTTAGATTGATTAACAGACTGTATCATAACTGTGTTTGTTGATATCAAATTAAAACCTTATAAATAGCCGGTATTTCAGGAAAACTCTGTTTTGTAAGTAAGCAACATCATGTGTAATTGATCGAAAATAATAATTAAACTTCATTCATATCGAGTATTTTTTTTAATTGGTTTCAATAAAAAAGAAAGAGATTCGTTGGTCCAAGTTTGGTAGGATAAAAACGATTCTTGTAAGAAATTTGGTTTGTTTAAGTAGGCCCTGATATAGGAATAGCTCCTCTGCAGCGCTGAAGTTGTGGTGGTTTCGTTGGGTTGTGTTTGACTAACTATTTCTAACGGTAGATTTTGTCCGAATGAAAACGAAGTGAAGCTTGTAAGCAAAAACGGTCCTTCTTGTTTTTTTTTTATTTTTGAGGGGTTTTATTATTTTTTTTTTTGGATTTTGTGTTTTTTTTGTTCATTTTGATTCATTTTGGGGCGGGCGGGTACAGCTGCGGCTGTATTATTCCCTATCGTCGGCCATTTGGCTGGAGAACCAGTTCACCAGGTTGCAGAGAAACCGCAGAAAACCTGCAATACCGACGATCAATGTTTCAATAAAAAGAGGATTCCTTTGTTTGTTTCAGTTTATTTTATACAAAAGTTTAGGTCTTTCATTTATAGATTGAGGCAGTACGAAGACTACCGGCTCAGCTCGTTTTACATAAAATAATTGGAAAGTTAAAGTAGATTATCTGAGGAAGTCTTTTCGGATATATTAGGCAACCCTCGTATGTTCTAGGTCCCAAATTAAATAGAATGAGTAGTTAAAATATTTGCTGTACACATTATTTGTCAACCTTTGTCGCATGCATACTTTTTCTGAAGCATAACATAAATCCATTGTTTTGGTATGTACGAATGCATCATTATTTTCTTAATCATTATTACAAGTGATGAAACACTTGTAATATTGTAATGGAAATATAGACAGCTCGTGAGAAGTGTACTTCACATTACAGAGAGAAATAGTTGACTTCTTCCACATCAATATCAATACTATTGAGAAATATCGAGGACTCTTAAATGCAATGGAGTCAATACCGTTCGAGAGCCGTGGCAAATTAATCGGATGGAGCCCTTTCCTTCGCAATATAAAGAAACTCAATAAACGATAAAGTTTTATTTTTATTTCATAATAAATCACTACATAAGGAGGTTTATAAAACCCTGTTATAAATATTGATTTTCTAGTAACTTTTAGTTTAAAGAGCGTACTAAATGGAATCACAATTTTTGTTTTAGTACAAAATGTTTTCAAGGTTTCTGTTCAGCAAAACTGTCAATGACATCAAAGTTCAAATTTTGGACTATGGAATGCTCAATGGATAGTTTCGTAACCCTTTTTTGTCCCATAGAATATCTTGAATAAGTTTTTATCAATTTTATTTTTGAAAATGATCGCTCGCTCTTGTCAAAGGTTGAAAAGAGCGGAAATCTTATAGAAATAAAAATATTTTTTATGATTAATAAATCAGCAAGTTCTTCTACAAAAAATGCCGTTTTTATTTCGTGTCTAAAAGCGGATCGAAAACTGAGAATTGTTTCAAAGCAACGTTAATTTAAGTTTTGTAAAAAAAACACATCGCTCAATAAGTCGTGTGACTAACTAAAAAAACCATATTTCTTTGCCAAAATCGATTTAATCCATCGATGTACTCTCCTTCAAGAGCAATACAATAATTCCAACGCTTCTCTAACTTCTGGATCCTGTGCTTGTAGAAGGATTTGACTTTCGCCTCAAAATAAGCTTCAGTTTCAATAATTGCTTCTTCATCTGAGTTAAATTTCTTAACATTTTTGTGATATCAGCGAATAGCCAGTATTCACTGGGGGCCAGCTCTGGACTATACAGTGGATGAGGAACCAATTCGAAATGTAATTCATTCAATTTAACCATCGTTGCCATCGACATCTTCGACATTTTTCCTTGATTTTTGCATTCAAACGATCCAATAACTCTATGTTGTATTCGCTATTGATTTTCTCTCGCTTTTGAACATAGTCGATGAACAATATTCCATGCGTATCCGAAAATATTGAATCCATCACCTTCCCAGCTGACTGTTGTGCCTTTGGATGCTACGGACGTGGTTCGCCGGCTGCAGTCCATTCAGATGATTATCGTTTTGATTCCGAAGTGATCCATGTTTCATCTATTGTCACATATCGACGCAAAAAATTACTTATAAACATGGTTAAATACTGTTCCGAATCATCAACAAGTTGTAGTTTTTGATCCACTATGAATAAACGCGGTACCCTCTTTGAAAAAAGCTTTTTTATGAACAAATGTTCATGCTTAATTATAAACACTCTGTCTTATGATATCTTTACGGCCTCAGCTATATCTCGCAATTTCAATTTACGATTAGATATAAACAATTGTTGGTCTTTTTTGATGTTTTCTGGACAAATCACCCCAAATGGACGACCAGAACGTTCATCATCTTCGGTGTACTACCACGTTTAAATTCAGCAAACCAATAACAAATGGTTTCTTGTTATGGAGGTGAGTCCGTAAAACATTTTTGAGCCTTTGCTGAGCTTGTACAGTATGTTTTTCATCAAGAAGCAATGATTGTTTTGAAAAAAACAACACGTGCATGTGACAGTTAGTTTTCTATATCACATAAAAAGAATATAAGATTGGAAGGACGAACATTATGCATTAATTGTATTTTGAAAATGGAATTCCAAAAAATAAAAACACTAAAGTTGTCATTGAAAAAAATATACGAGTATAAGGAATCGCTACTGCATATTGATTATACAGTAATGCTTCAAATTGAATGTTGAAATTGACAGTAATGAGTACTGATTGTATTTCCTAGTGTGAATGAACGGCGACAGTTTTTTTTGTATGTATTTTCGTTAATATTTGAAAAATCACAACACATGTATAAAAAAATATTGGCACAATGAGCCGTACGTAATTCGAAGTGGTTACGAAAATAAATTGTAAATAACCTTGTTTTTTTAAATAGATACATTGAACATGGATATTGATAGATTATTTCTAGATGCTGACAATACTAGCAAAAGTCAAAACACTTATAACTAGTGAAGATACGAGAAAAATATTTTTTAGACGACGCGATCTGAAAGTTGTTCCTTCTGTATTCATTTACACACCGAAAGTTGCGTTTTGACTGTTCCATGTAGTGAAAGTGACAGTTCCGTACTGCAAAACACTTTCGGAACGCTCTGGAGTAGACAATTTTAACTTCAATGTTGACAGTTGACAGTTTCACTTCGATGATTTTGCATAACCCCAAATTTTTAATTTTCTGAAATTATTTGTTTTATCCGAAGTTTTGTCTAAATTGATGACTAACAATGAATGATGATGAAAAAAAAACATCAGCGATGAAGAGTTACTCGAATCCACTCCACTTGATCTCACCGAAGAAAGCAATGCGGCCGTTCTTAATTCGTTGCCGGATAAATCTCGTGCAAGGTACGAAAAACAATACGAGCTCTTTATGAAGTGGTATCACCAGAAAAAAATTATAAATGAAATGTTGATAATTCTCTATTATTTATTTTCTTTCATCAGTGTAATTGAAACAGTTTTGGATCTTATGCGTCGTATAAAAAATGTTGTGTACGCCACGTCTGTTGCTCGCAGACTCGTCCAACAAAGTAGCACTTTCAATCCTTGGCATACAAATAACAACAATAAACTGAACGTTTGACATTCAATAATATTATTTACCACTCACGATTTAGCTTAGACTATTCATGTTTAACTGTTTAACTGTCCATCGCAATTGAATCAAAAAGTTTTTTACGATGCGCGTTGATAAAGTGTGGAAGTAGATTTGAAAGGGGTGTTGTCAGATTTTTTTTTTTCGAATTGTACCACTAAACCTCTGCCGTTGCTTTACCGTTGTTAGTTGAGACCTTGAGAATGAAAATAATTTTTACGTGAAAACCGTTTTCTCGCAAGTGTTACAACGTGGAAAACCTAATCGACATTTTCGTATAGAAACGTTTCACATCGGCAGAGTAGCCATTTAATGTTGTACTAGGGTTTTACTTACAACTTTCAGGCTCTGATCTTGGGAACCGTTTCGAGCCGTTTTTATGTAGCTTGGACTAATTGTGGAGTTGATGATATAAATCTAATATTTTGATTATCAGTGTTAAATAAAGAATAAAAGCAAGAAACCTATAAGCTGGAATATAAAACAAGTGGGTAGGACATCAATATTTGGGAAATTAGAACCTGACAAAAACAAAAAAAAGTATGGTAACTATAATTTAAATGGGATTTTTGAGGAAAATAAAAGAGATCGAATTAGAATAAGAAGCTACAACTATCCAAAGAAATAAAGCACAAAGAAGACCAAAACTTGGGCATCCAGATGCAACAAAGTTCATTCGATTCGGGAGAGCCTCAGGAAACTTTGTGAATAAAAATTATGAATAAGAAAAATATTTTTTGTGAAGAGCATTTTGAATGGTTGAAAAATGAAAAATTTATAACATAACTCGCAAATATTACCAGGAATGAGTTAAATTATACTACCCGTCATGGGTTTTCGAGGTCGCTCAACACGAATATCACGAAAGAAAATGTCTACGACATACCTGGTGCACTTCGTTGCTAAGTGATGAAAAATTCCAAAGTTTTGTGCTTTATTATATCGACCAAGCGAATAATCTTGATCTAAAGCCTTTACTCACATTCAAACGGGATTTTGAACAACGACTTTTTCATTTATAACCTTTCATGCAAATCATGCATCATCCTTGTTCATGTGACCACTTTTAAAACCAGAGAACAACTTCCTGGGGGACTAATAATAATTAAACAACAATCGTGTTGAAGAGTGTTCGTAGAAACTGAAAATTTTCTTTTAAAGCCAATCACTTTCATAAGTAAACCAAAATTGATTTATTTGGAATCTGGTGCTGTAGATTTAACCAAACACAGAGGTCTAGACTAAATGATTTATTCATATAAATCGATTTCCAATGCAGAAAATGAAATGCCGGACAGTTATGATCAATATAGTCAACCCAGGTATGGATAATGAGTAAGCCATCCAATTTCGTTCTAGTATTTAGATCGAAATTATTTAAGATACTTATAATAAACAAAGTCGTTTTAGTTACTAAATTATTGATTTATATACCGTACCTTCGTTGAATGTAATTTTGTTTTCGCTTGCCGTGCTGCTACTTCTTGTCGATTTGGTAGAATCGTGCTGGAACTTTCGTCGCGGGGTCGATTGACTAGAGTATGGTAGTTTGTTGCAAAACGATTTTTGTTGGAAAGTTTTCGATAATTTCGGAGAATTATTGGTAATGTGTGATTCTTCGCTATCGCTTTGTTCATCTGTAACAAAATAATTTACAAATATTGGTAGTGAAGGAGATGTGTGAAATGTATATATCCAACTTCATTCATAACGACCTAACCTAACCCGGTAATACTTGACTAATTCTTAGCTAATTAAGGTAACTAATTTGGTTAATGCTTATTTTATTATGTACTTTGACCGATGGATACATAAGTATTCGAAAGCTTGGTAATATATTAGACTTAGTACACGTTGGTGTTTAATTTTACCACAATCCCACTACGAAAAATGACTTACATATATTCTTATTTTATTTATTTATGTTCATATATTTGCTCCAAGTTTTCTATTGAAACTAACATGTGGTAGTTTCCAAATTTTCAAATACGAATATCATGTTATTTTCCAACTAGTGCTGCTTGCTTCTTGGTGCTGGAAAATTTGTCGATTAATCTTCAACAACAGCTTTCCGACTATTTGTGACGTTTGTTTAACAGACAATAATCAGGATTTCCACAAAATTAATGTTAAACTGACTAATCTAAATAGTTTCGAGGTTATTTAGAATAAATTCTGATTTACTGTTACCCAATGCAACCTCAATGTTGATCGTCCAATTTAAATAAAATAATATCTTCCCGAGTTTCGTGTATGGAAGTCATTATTTCGATGTATATTACCAATAATAATGTCTGTTTGAGTAGAAAAATTACCGGAAGTAAAATTTTTATACGTTCGAACGTCACCAAGAACACGCTACGATAAGAATGTCCTATATGTATTTCAATAAAAAGTTTATAATGGTCAGAGTAGAGATTTACCTCCAAATTATATATACAAGGTAAAATAAAATCATTTGTTCCCAGTATATACCACCCATCGCTCAGTATGGTACCAGATAGGCAACTTCGAGTCTATCCTCTTCACAGGCTCCACGCATAGATGTCGCCACTGATTCAAACGTCAAGTGTGAAAGTTATTCGTTTCTGGATTCATCGCAGAATGATTTAAGCTTCATAAGTGATACAGCTTAGAGCTCTAATTGCTGCTTGATGATCTGTTTGCGATAGTTCTTCTTCTTGCATCAATTGGTATGTAGCTCAGGCTATGGTGTGGTGTGGTGATTTCACTTGCTTCTCATTTTTCTCAAAGCTCAACTTATTTTTGAATATTTATGACTTCTCAATCAGGTTTCTAAATATTGAGATGTTTGTCCTATGTAAACAGCATCACACTTAAGAAATCTAGTTCTTCAATTTTTTGGTGTTTTAGATCTAATACTAACCTCTTTCATGTATGTGAGAAAACGTTGTCAATTCGACTGACTCCTATCGAGATATTTTGAGTCGTAGCACCAAATGAAAATAGATTTACGTAAAAAATGTATACGATTTTTTTTTGTAAAGCTCTTTATGAGCTACATTTTTTGTTGGAAACTTGAGAAGATATTCAGTAAAATTGGTATAAAAAAACCTTTCAGGATAGAGCTTCTCTAGTTGAGGGCAAGAATTTCAGCAAAATGGGGAGTTCATCTTTCTGAAACTACACCCGTTTAATGTAATGAATATTATAGATTTTAAACGCTTGATGTCTTTATAATTCATAGTTGCATTGTGAGCGGCCACGGAGCCGTTGAGCACAATCGCCTTCAGATAGGCTTGTTCTGCCCCACTTGACATTACCAAAGGCCGATGTCCTTTGAGAAGCTGATCAGGTGCTTTGGCTTGAGCTCTTTGAGGCTTGCCCAAGTGCTGGGTACTCACAGATGACGTGGTCTGCGGTTTCGTCCTCTTCCATATATCAGCGGCACTCCCGATCGTCCGCGATGTCCATGGTGTAAGATGGTGTCTTAGATGACAGTATCCGGTTAAAAGTACGGTCGCTATTTCGATTTCGCGCCTATTTAGTTGGAGCAGTTGTTTGATGTGAGACGCACAAGGTTCATCTAAACATGCATTTGCTTATTTCGTGCTAGGTGTCTCTATTAATCTCTGTCGAGCCCGTTTTGCAAATAGCAAACGTTAAGTGACGCACTAGCAGCACTTTTAACTACACCAAGGTTAGGTTCTGAGCCCCTTGGTGAGTTCGCCGATACCAGACTGGCGAGTGAGTCCGCCTCGTCGTTACCCGAGTGACCGGGCACCCAAACGAGCTGGATCTTGCAGCCATTACTCCCCATATTTTGCAGGACCTTCTTGCACTTCAGTACTAGACTAGAGCACATCTTGTCGGCCGTTATGGCTTGTATGGCACCTCTACTATCTGAGCAGATTAAAATTACTATTGCGTCTATTGAGCATTGCGCGTCCGTATTCCATCAGCGAATATCTCGGCTTGGAAGACGGTAGCGTACTCTCCAAGCGGAATTGATTTGCTTACTTTGGGATGTCTTCCGTAGAAGCCTGCTTCAGACAAGCCAAATCTCCTGGAGCCGTCTAAATAGCGGGCTTAGTGCCAGATTTTTGCATGGATATTTGATCCAGTCTGCAGTTCTTTGTGGATGTTCAGCCTGTAAGCCATTCTCATGTCTAGGATTACAAGGACCCTAGTTGGGGCTATACGCAAGGACCTTGTGATACTGGGAGACGCGAGGCGCTGGACTCTGTCCTTGTTGTCAATTTCTCCGTAGAGGGCCACCACAAGATTTGACCATTGAAGCCCATGTATGCCTCCCTTCGACTTCGCCGTTGCGTTTAAGACCTTCTTTACACTGTCGTTATAATTATTAATAGCCGTTTTCTAGAACTGTCTTTTTTCTGTATAATTGAATTTTTGTAGTTTTATTGCCTGTATTTATGGGCAGAGGCAGTTGTAAGAAACGTTGATGTGGCGCTTTGGCAATTGTCATTAAGAAATTTTCAGAATTATGAACGCCTTTTGCACCTGCGCTGTGTATAAAGTAATAAATAATTATTATTTCTAGTAGTAACCATTTCATTTCTAATTATTCTTTCTGGTATTGGATATCTTTTGGAAACATTTAATTAACTAAGAGTAGACGCATTTCGAATATTGACTAATTTATTCAGTTGTACTGATGTGACGACATTTAGTAATACTATATTTATCACAAATAATTATAGCACAGGCATTAGGTTATTTAACTTTTGGCAGACGTTTTATTTACTGTTGAAAAATGAAGTCACACATCAGAGTTTTTTTTTTCCTTTTCCCCTTGTCGTCCACAATTTGAAGAATATCAATATTAATGAACTTGGTGGAAACTATTTCAGTAGAATTCCCCGATTATACGAAAAATTTAAAACAACAATTCTACATCCATTTGATATTAATTTCATTGTGTTAGATTTTATTCAGGTTTAGCAGACGTAAGACGTTATTCGATACTGTGTACCGTTTTCAGAATATTTTGATTTTAAAATTATAAAGTAATAAACTATGCTGGTAGGGTTGCCAGATCGCCAAACCGAATAGTCAGACAAACCAACTAGTTGAAGCGGACATTTTGGTAAAAAGGACTGAACACCCTAGATTATTGAGGATCATGTTAAATTCTAATTAAATATAAATAAAATCGAATGCCAAATCAGTCCAAATATCTTATTATTCTTAGGCCATCAGTTGCAATTAAATATTTATCAACATTTCTTATCAACTTCTAATGGAATGCAAATGCACAAATGAGTTACTTCCCACAGCAAAAGAAAATAAAAAAACAATCCAAACAAAACAAAACAATGTTGGCAGAAACCTGATTACACGTCAAATGTTTTAAATCAAATTCTACAATTCTAGAAATTTTAGTTCAGTGACATAAGTTAGTTTGTCAGTAGTGCCTACCTCCTCTAAGTCAGAAGTGTCACTGCCTGTTGACAGAAGCAATTATTGAGCCCCAACTTTCACAAATAGCCTCTTAGACAGGTGTAGTTAATATAAACTTTAAAAGCTTAATAGCTAGAAGATATTTTTGTTTAAAATCAGTAACCGCAAGTCTAAATAGATATTTCAAGTCTAGAACATATCCATCAAGAATACTTGAGCTTAGTGTTTCCACTGCAACAACTGATTATATTCAAAAAACAATTGGTTTCTGTCAACAGAGGGCAGTAAAGTATAGCCACTGAGGTTATTATAACAAAAACACGAATTATTATTTAACTTTTAATTAGAAAAACTAACAAAAATGACATGAAAATTAAAAAAGCAACAAACCGCCGCCATGTTACGTTCAGTACTTGATGTTGACATTTCACACATGGGGAGGTCTTTATAACAAATAACATGTAACCAGAATGCGTAGCGCCATCTACAAATTATAATCTACACCTAATTACTTCAGCTGTTGCAAAATAATCTGTTGTTTTCTTTTTAAGACGCGAAATTTCGTTTTTGCGAGTTGCAGCCTAATGTTATATAGGGCCAATCTTTCTGCAGACCTCTTCTTCGTTCTGAGAAAATTAAGGCTAATAACATAAAATAGAATTCGGTTAGAGTAGAATACTCAGCTATTGGGTGTTAAGAACCCGTTACGGTTTTAGGTTGTCACTAGATTAAAACATCCTCCAAATAAAAGGTTTATTGATTTTTGGTCAAATATATAACACAACGTGGTGAGAGAAAAACTACTAGCTAACCTTACAATTAATACATCATGTCGCGCCAAAAGTGCCAATGATGGATCATTGACAAACTGCATTGTTGCCAACTCTATAATTTATAAAATCTCAACATTGGGGGCCTTAATATGAAACAAACAACAGTTTGTGTCCCGGAACGGCAATACATCTAATAGCTTAGTGCCCTTACTCATTTAACTTTGAAAAACTGGATCGAATACTGATGAGACTGGATTTTTGTGAATCGTTACAAGAAACGAAAGTTCTCAGTACATTTTTTCAAATATGTATCCGTTTTATCGATGGGGTCTCATGATGTTCACTTGAAATTTTAATTAATATTGAAAAAATTATGTTAAATACTACTCGGTACGTGTACTTAGCATACTCCAAATATTTATTAGTTTTCTATCTGCCCTAGAGACGGGATCAATTTTTTTTTGAAACACCTTGTATATCAAACATATTCATGAAAATATTCACAAATCATTTTGTAGGAAATATACTTTGTAATATTACTTAAAATTCTTGAGAAATTTTGGTCATGAATTGTATAATTTATATATTAAGAGATGTCCAAAAATACATCAGCAACACATGGTAATTATGCGCATGTGATTTAAACGATATCTTTTTATAAATAGACTTTGTATTTCGACAAATGCAGTGCGGAAGATTATGGTTTGTGTTACGAAACGTTAAAATTATTGCCAGGTTTGTTTTGCGAACTGTTTTTTCAGTCTGTACAAGTTGCAAAAATCTGTATTAGTAATTTCTATATATGTAACCCAGAAACGAGGTTTTTCGAGTTTTTATTAATTCTATAAGTTCCCTGTCGAGATTCTCTCTTCTTTTTTAGCATTGTTTTCGTTTTTCTGCTCGATCCTGACTTTGTTTCAATCGAAAATACCTGTCTCAACACGCCGACAGATATCGTAAATTGTTTTTCCGGCTATTCACATTCTTACAAAGTGATTTACCATAAACAATTTCTTCAGATCTTTTTTTTTTTCTTTTAGATTCATCATATTTGAAACTAAACTTCTAATAGAGATGTAATGCTTATACTTGGGACATTTGACAGCTGTCAAATTAAGATAAACAATAACATTCTCAGTCAACGCCTACTTGCTAAGCTGTATAAAAATGTACGCCTCCCCACACCCTTAATGTTATTACATATATTATGGAATTATCCAGTGGTAGATTCATCAGCTGGTTAAGTAGGCGTAGCCTTGGGCGGTAGATTTTAAGAGGCGGCAAATTAACAAGATTTTATACATTATAATTAATGATTTTACGATTTTTACCGTCATAATGTATTTCAAGTTATATTAATTAAATTTAAACTGTACATGATGGAAATGTTATTTGGTTAAATCGAGGATCTTACACCTCAAACTTCCATTGATACATTGATTGCATGTACCAACCTAATCTAATCCATTATAATACAAAGAAACAATAATTCTAGTTCAAATTTTTCCAAGTATTCGACAGCTGTTTGTAACATATTATCATTTCTGTCTTTAAAAATATTCAGTCTTTAATTTCTAAGAAAATTGTCGAGTGCATGTATGAAATAAACGGTAAAGATTTAAACTGCCAATTAAATATTATTGTCAAATCAACAACAATCAAAGTTAAACTAATAAAGTTATCATTAATAGACCATACGTTTTAAGAGATCATAAAATTGAACCATAAAGCGTTGTAAATGTCATTGGAAGTGAATAAATTTGAATATATTAGTAAGGAGCATGTCTAAGACTGAGCCGCACACATTTTACTAAATCTATTTATAAAAGTAACACCAATTGCATGAAAACATTTAAAATCACATGCTTCAACGTCAATAGGTTTCCGACACTTTTTTTAGCTTTCGACAATACGATTTCAAAAATAACTTTAGTAGGTATGTATAAACTCACGTGGTATTTCGAGTCACGTTTTTTTTTATTTCGATCACATACAGAGCTATCTTATTAGTACTCTGTGATTAATGAAACAGTACGAATTTTATGAACCGAATTTATTTGAAATGGGAAATCCAGTGGTACTCAAAATTAATTACTCTGCAACTCTTTAACTTAACATTTGGTACGATGTATGAGACTTTTGAGGCCGATTCATAAACTTTACTTTCCGTTTGCGAAAAGAGATTCATTAGTCTTTCAATTATCTTCAATAAGATTGGTAAAAATGCAACAGAACGATATTTACTAGTGTAAGTAGAAGACGATCAAACTAATCTTATGGGATTGGGAAAACAGGGAAACCTAGAAGTACTTGGGATTTCCTTGGGCTAGTTTATTAGCTTGCAAGCAGGTATAAAATAAAATCTAGGAATGCTGAAATGGGCGGAAACACAGCTAGATCATATTCAGAGGTTAACACTAACAATGATGACGAAGAACAACAACTACTATCCTGTTGAGGAAGATACCAGCTCTGCGAGGAAATGAAGACCTAAACAGAACCAATTTCCACTCTCAGTGTATTGTAAACGTCTAAAACAAGGTGCTACACTGTCTAGAGTCTTTGAAAGAAGCTCCGAGTATCGATCTGAGTCCAGTAGCCGATGTTTTCTAGTACATCGATAGCTGTACCCAGAATTAAACCAGAGGGACATTATTTCGAAAAACTGTAGAAAGAAGTAACATTCAGTTGGAAAAGATACAGGCTCCGCGAGAAAATAAAGTTATTGAAGACCTGAAGGAAACCATTTTCCTCCCCTATCGTACTGTAAACGTCTAAAACAAGAAGCTACACTTTTTAGAGCCATTGAAAGGAGCTCCAAGTATCAATCTGAGTCAAGCAGTTGATGTCTGCTAGTACATCAAGAGCTGTACCCAGAATTAAACCAGAGGAAGATCGTTTGAAAAAACTATCTAAGGAAGATTTGAAAAGCAAACATCCAGTTCAGAAAGATAGAAGCTCCGTGAGAAAATCAGGTTATTGAAGACCTAAACAGAACCAATTTCCTCTCTCTGTTGTACTGTTAAAGTCTAAAACAAGGGGTTCCAATGTCTAGAGTCATTGAAAGAAGCTCCAAGTATCAATCTGAGTCAAGCAGTCGATGTTTTCTAGTACATCAAGAGCTGTACCCAGAATTAAGCCAGAGGGACATTATTTCAAAAAACTGTAGAAAGAAGTAACATTCAGTTAGAAAAGATACAGGCTCCGCGAGAAAATGAAATTATTGAAGACCTGAAGGGAACCATTTTCCTCCCCTATGGTACTGTAAACATCTGAAACGAGGGGCTACTCTGTCTAGAGCCATTGAAAGGAGCTCCAAGTATCAATCTGATTCAAGCAGTTGATGTTTTCTAGTATAACAAGATCTGTACCCAAAATTAAACCAGAGGAAGACTAGTATCGTTGAAAGAAGCTTCAAGTAAATAACTCTATTAAGTTAGGTTTATTAACACCGACAGACAAGTGACAAATAATAGACATGACTTCGTGGTGGTTGACAGAAAAGTCAATTCAGACCTTCTCTACATACCGAACACTCATAAAGTTCTTAAAAACACCAGGAGAAACTGGCCAAATATGCGGATCTCGCAATTGAGATTAAACAGATGTGGCATATCGAAAATGTAGAAATCGTCTCAGTTATTACTGGCGTCGTGTTTAATTGAATAGTTGCCACATAGTGTGCAAGTTTATTGTGTGACCTGAGTCTAATCTGTTCGATACTTAGTATCCAGGATTGATAAATGATACCGGGTCTAAGCTGAGTAGTGCATAAGTCTTTCACATAAATAATAATATAGTAAGGACGCGATTTGAGAAACTACAGGTAATTCGCACTTGAAGAATAATAGACAAAAACGACGAAACCTTGAATACAGCTGCTCATATCTCAAAAATGTGACATAATCTTTGTATACTAAACTAAGGTATGCTTCTGGAATCAAGACAAAATCGCTGGTTTCATATTAAGTAAAATCGATTGGGATATTTGAAAATCGTTTTTCTTGTCGAATGTTGTGATCATTTTCTTCGTTTTCTTGAAGACCAGTATGAGGAGGAACCTAAATTACCCGTATATCTTCTCCATTTGGTTCTACAATTTGCTTCCTCTTTAGTCAGTCCGCTTTTTTCCAGGTTATTTGCTATTTCTCTATTACATTTCCTTGTGTCTGATTTTTACCTTCTTTTTTTGGTGGTTTCCTTTCCCCATATCACCTTAACTGTTCTGTCCTCTTTCATTCTCTTGTGTCCAAACCATCTTAACTGTTGTTAGATTTTTTAGACCACCATTTCACCCCCGCTATTTGTTTCATTATTTCTATTTCGCACGTTATTATTTTCTACTCAATTTGTCTGTTAGTTTCTAGGATTCGCAAACATACATCAGTATTGGCAGTAGTTCTGATTCGTAGATTTATAAATAAGTATATACAGGGTGTCCCACGACGAGATAAAACTATCTGTATATGACAAAATGCTCATAGCAAAATCATGAAAATTTCTACGATTGGGTTTTTGGATACGATTTTTTTATCTAAAATATTTTCAAAGATGACCGACTTCTACCGGAAAATGTCAGTACACTTTTGTCTAAAAACTTTTTTCGAAAAATGTATACTTTTTGAGTTATTAATTTTTTTGTGAAAAATTTGACTGTTGCAGACCCTTATAAATTATTTTTTTTACTAGGATACTCTTAAAGATATGAAAATGGTTTCTGTTTGGTTGCTTTTAGTAAGGTCAGACGTATTTGAATCTATGTTGAAAATTTTTCATCTTATACAGGGTGTGTATAAAAAGTGTTCAAAGTTTAACTTGATAAATATCAAATATCTCTATTTTTTTAAATAGAACCACCCGGTTTCTTCTATTTTAAAGCATTTAGGGGTAAAAAATAAGGCAAATTCATGTATAATTTCCTATACCTAAACCTTATCGTTATCCAGATAATAAATGTTTTCTGTAAATTTTTAGAGATGCAGGTGTGGTCTAAATTTTATTTTGACCCGTTGATACAAGCAGAAAGAAATAAAAAAGTATTTTTCTTTATCTTGTTAAGGTCTGTAAAAAAAATCAAATCAAATTGTATTTACTAATCCTATTCCAACTTCCAATTTAATAAAGAAGATTATGCAAATTTGCTTTTAATACATGGTGAATGTGACAAAGTTGTTACAAGAATATGTACTTTAATTACTGCAAGATATCCAGATAGACCACAACCATACTCGCATACAAAAGAATCCTCAACAATTTGAAGCTATACGGTTAATTTGAAGCAAATATTAATCGAATTAAACCAATTATTGACCTGCATCTGCATCTCTAAAAATTTACAGAAAATATTCAATATTTGGATAACGCCAAGATTTAGGTATAGAAAAGTATACATGGATTTGTCTTATTTTTTACCCCTGAATGCATTAAAATGGAAAAAACCGGGTGGTTCTATTCAAGAAAATAAAGAAATTTGATATTTGTGACGTTTAACTTTGAACACTTTTTATACACACCCTGTATAAAATGAAAAATTTTTCAACATAGATTCAAATACGTCTGACTTTGCTAAAAGCAACCGAAAGGAAACCTTTTTGATATCTTTAAGGGTATCCTCGTAAAAAAATAATTGATAAGGGTGTGCAACGGTCAAATTTTTCACAAAAAAGCTTTCAGACAAAAGTATACTTAAATTTTACGTAGATTTTAAAAACGTATTAGTATACAGGGTGTTACATACAAAATCACAAAGTTACAGTCGGAAGTCGGCTATCTTTGAAAATATATCGATACTCAAAGTCATGTTTAAAATTGAATCGATTAAAGAGATATTGTTTTACAAATATAATCGATTTATCTAAAGAGCCATTCCGCCTCTGTAACGATAATACATTTTTCAGTTCATTTTAAAAAGATCAAGTGTTTTGAAGACATTTTTCTTTATATGTTGCGTTTGGTTAAGAAATCCTGCTAGTTAAATCAAATGCATAACATTATCGATCTCGATTGAACTTTGATCTCCAAACATTTATGTTAGGAAACTTTATGTTATTGCGCAATGAAGGACATTGTTTGATAACTTGATATATTTTGATTTTAACCCTATGAACTCCAAATTTGGATACAGATATTTAATATACCAGCATATCGAAAAGAAATGGTGTACATTGGCATTAAATATAACATTTCATGGTGTTAAAATCTACTTTAATCCTGGAAGCTAAATATACAGTGAGTCACAAAATAATTTTAATTTATAATATACCAGGTTCAACTAGTGCGCAACCTCTATCAGAAAATCAACGCTGGATTTACTTGGGGACATTCAGAACGGCCGCAGGAGTTGCAAGACGGAATATCAGTTGGCGGAAAGAGGATCAACAACCTGCGCTATGCCAACGACTCACTGATCATTGAGTCAACCATACCAGCAATAACAGAAATTATGACCTGTTATCAGCGAAAACTATGGCTTAAAAATAAATAAATCCAAAACGAAAATCTGAAACACTGAAAAATGCGAAAGCGAAATACGCCGTCGTCTGACTATGGCAATATCAGCGACTACCAAGTTAAATAAAATATGGAAAGACAAATCACGAATATAACGAAACGAATACAACGAAACTCCGACTTTAAATAAAGCAGATAAAAATCGAATAGATGCTTTCGAAATGTGGATTCATAGACTACTCTTACGAGTATCATGGACAGAACACCGAATCAACGTGCAAGGCTGCTAACCAAAATAAACAGTTGCAGTACCTGGGACAAATAGCTAGAAGCTCAGGAACCATGGAACGATGAATCATAGAAGGGAAAGTAGTAGAATGCAAACGCCCAAGAGGCAGATCTCCAACTAGATTGCAAAGGATAGGTAATAAATGCTGAGTCAAATATAAATGGTGTCACTTCGTCCTTTGAAGGATAATGAAAATACGTAATCTCCTTTTAGCTCCATACATTTTTCCCAACGATGTTCAATGAGTTCGTTACTTTTTTTATAATAAGAATCGTCAAGCTCCTGACATCACCTCTTCATTGTTGAAAAATATTTGACCACCAAGCCGTTCTTTCAATTCTAGAAACAGAAAATAATCCTAGGTGCATGAGGTACCAATTCAAACTTGAATTCATTAATTTATGTGAGCTGGTGCATTATGTTGATGGAACAACACTTTCTTCTTAGCCAAATGCGGTCGTTTTCGCTTTATTTCTTCGCTCAAACGTTGCAACAAGTTCGCATAATACTCGCCGTTGATAGGTTTTCCTTTTTCAAGACAGTCAAAGAAAATTAACCAACGCGCATCCCAAAAAACCAACACCTGCAGATGGAACGGTCTTTGTAGTCTTTGGAGCTGATTTTCCCTTTTCAGGCCATTGTTTTGATTGTTATTTTGTTTTGGGCCTGAAGTTATAGACCCACGTTTCATCCATGGTTATGAATCAGCGCAAAAATTCTGCTTTATCTCTGTAAAATATCGCCAAACATTCGATGGAAACAACGCTGTTTCTATTCCATTGTGAGCAAACGTGTTCCCCTGAATTAAATACGATGAATTTGTTTTTTTTTTTGGGATATTTAATTGTGCTTCAATACTTCCTGTAAGTATTTTCAATAGATAATTACAATTTATGATAATTTTCTTCAGAATGTCTCTTTATGGCAAACCGTTTCCTTAGCATGTACAAACAATTTAAAAATCCACATATCTCCTAAACCATAAATTTTATAGAGTAATTTTTTGTTGAAAAATCGATTGAAAAACTCATTTTTGCTATCTTTGGTTTGTACAGGTTGTCCCTGTAAAAGTTGCAGATTGTTAACCAATAGGCTTTAGCAGCCCCTGGCCT
The DNA here is from genome assembly GCF_026250575.1 of Diorhabda carinulata. NCBI lineage: Eukaryota > Metazoa > Arthropoda > Insecta > Coleoptera > Chrysomelidae > Diorhabda > Diorhabda carinulata. The sequence continues at coordinate 4,819,161 of NC_079469.1, forward strand.
TTATATAGTAGTGTAGGATTATTTATTCCGTCAAACATACGTAATTATCCATTGAAAATTCATAATGTTCGAATGTATAATTTAGAAAATATACCTCTGATTTCGAAACTTTATAGGCCTACAACTCAGAAACGAGGGGCCGTATAAGAAATTTTTTTCCATGAACACCATTTTCGCCGTCTACTCACTCCCGGATTTTTTGCATCAAGTCCCGGAAGACTCGCTATGATAGAACATAAAAAAAAACAATTTTGAGTGATTGTTATCCACTGAACCTTGTTATTAAAACTATCTGATTCCGGTCCTGATTTAAGTTTTTTTTGTATATTTCTTTGATGTTACAAAAGTCATAGTGTGATTGATTACTGTCATATGGTGATAAAAATTCGTGCTTCGAGTTGGTTAATTACACCCCATGCATTTGGAAATTATTTCAGAAATGTTTCATTACAAGTAACATGATATTAGATTTCCTCAGAGTTGATAACAATTTAGAATTTACAGCTGTTATCACGTGATGTATTTGTATCTTTAATTAGATTCATTAATATAAATAGCATTATCGATATTTATAACCATAAATCAGTGACGGAGGCTTTTGCATGAGAGGCAAATAAATATAACTTATTGTAACGGAAAAGAACGCATATTTCTGTTGTCTCCAGGGTTGCCAACCGTCCCGGATTTCCCGGTACAGTCACGATTTCCATTCGCTTGTCCCATATCCCGTCGTGTCTGCTCCGGCAACACGGATTGTCCCAGATTTGCGAGTTGAGCAGTGAACATTTAACAGGATTCTTAGCTACTAAATCGAAATTACGTTAAACAATCTGCCTTCAGGAGAGGAAGTTTGAAAGAGCTAGTTGAGGAAGCTGGGAAAAAATGGCAAGAGCTTGTCAAATAAATACCAACTAGATGATTGTCATTAGTAGCAAACCTTGAGAAAATTTCAAAATTGTATCCTGTTCTAGTTCGTAACTTCTCTATTTGAGAGACGATTGCCCAAATGCGTTGAAACAACTGCTAGGATTAAAAGATTTTGACCAAGATCAACCAGAAACATTTGATCACTGGAAATCGCTGAATATCTTCATTTTCTTGCTGATATACGCGCCACCATGGAAAAACCAAATAGACTTCTTCAGAAAACTGAATTCTTTGCAATTATGAATCGATCAAAAGAGCAAAGTCTTACTAGGAAAAAAGAACCTTTTGAGAATAGCCAAGAATCAAGGAGATGTAGACGTATTTTGCAGTTTCCGGTTTCTAAATTTGCCACTATTCAGATAAGCATTTTGATTTCAGCGACGATACTCCTTTAAAGAAAATATCTTATCTATCCACGATAAAGGTCTAACTCTAAAAACCTTATGACCAGCATACTGAATATCCCTTTTTATAAGGTCTATGTCGAGAGGGTATTTTCTCACATGCAGTTCAAATGGACGATGTCCAGAAATCACTGCAGCGTGGATTTGATAAAATCCGAACTTCTCATAACTTCAAATTTAGAGATGAGTTGCACTGTTTCTTTGTCTAATTTTAAACAAGATAAGGGCTTGATAAATGGTGCACGAGGCTAAAAAAATATCAGTGAAAAACGTAGTTGTTGTCTTTGATGTTCTATTAAAATATGATGGTGAAGAATTTATACCATAAGTTACTCTTCGACTAATTCTCAATGCTCCTCACGTTAACACTACTTTAGTCGATTTTAAGAGCGCACGAAATTCATCATATAACGTTGCCATGTATTTTTCATCATGTATTTCAACTAGATTTTTTGGTATCAAAGGTTTAACCATCTCACTGGCAAATTGCTGGCAGACTAATGGCAATGGCTGATTTCTTAAAAGTTAATTAGTTTTATTACCTCAAGGTTTGACATTTGTGGTGGCAGTAAAGTACACGGAGATGAAGTCTGGTTCTTTTTTTGGCCCATTCCATATCACTTTACCATGACCAATAATATTCGCTATTATGTATATTTCCATAACGAAAAACAAAACACTTCACAATTGCACTCCTTAGTACACGTTTTTATATTCAAATTCCCCTCCAAAATTGTCACAAACAAGATATCTTCGTGTGGTTTATAGATGATAAAAAGACCTTTGACGAAGTGCAACACGAAAAGCTCATAAATATTTGAGATGGATGGTGTTGATGGAGAAGATCTACTTATAATTAAGAAGCCATACGTTCGTCAAGGATGTTTTCTTTTACCACTGTTGTTTAACATATATTCTCAAAAAGAATTTGGAGTCAAATTTATTGGCTATACTGACAATGTTGATGATTTTTGCGATGATCTCCAAAATATCATAAATTATGTTAATACAGTGGGACAGGAGATGGGACTTAATATAAATATTGCTAAGACAAAATGGTCTTCAGCTCCCAGCTATACATCAACGCGTCACTACAGATAAATGAACGTTTAGAGGGTCTCCAATTTTAAATACCTAGGATGATACATAACCAAAAATGATTGGATGTTATATTTGGTCTGTACCGATGTACGGAGATGAAGACTGGTTACTAAAAGCTATACCATCGATGGCTATGCAAGGAAAAGAAGCAGTTTTAAATATGGCAAATGCAGTATTGTCATACCTCGGTCATATTCCCAAAGGAAATCGGATTCTACATAAGTGAAGGGAAAATAGAGAGCCGCTAGGGCGTAGGAAGAAAATAAATCTCCTGGTTGAAGAAATGACAGGCATACATAACTTCGAATAATTGCTTACAGTAGCTGAAAATTGTGATTGCCACAGTCATAAGAAGAAGAAGAAGAAGAAGTGTCCCTGTCAAAAGTCAAGGCACTTTAAATGATCGAAAAAATAAAATGTGTAACATCATTTGTTTCAAAATTTATTCTTCGGTGTTTTACTTTGAATTGATGAAAATGAGAATTTGAAGAAATGTGTGAACGTGAACTCCATATTTGGTTAACTATTTTCTATGGGTACTTAATTTTGACAGTTTCGTATTTCCCTCAATCGAGATATATGATAGTTGAAATAACATTTGATATCAGAATGGATTCTATATCAAAAACAAATGAGTTTCAAAAGACTAAAATTAGAAAAGTGAAAATCACTGTTATTTGATTAGATGTAGTTTATTTATATACCAATAATTCGAATTGTGAAATATATAGACGAAATCTAAATTTAGATGAACAAATTTTAGATTGAGAAAGCAAAAACTGTATAAAGAGAAAATAATCATACCGAAAATCAAGATGTGAAACACCTCTTCTCACTATAAGTACAAAAAATAAAATATAATCAAAAAATCACATTTTCTGTATCATAAAATATATTTTTCATACCAAAATTTGATGAATTCAATCCTTATTCTCATTAATATGGAATGGAATGTAACAAGACAAACAAATACGTCTTCTTCAAGTACTTGGAGGATATTTAAAGAGCAACCACTACATCCTTATCATTACACCAAACCAAGAGCTCCTCTAAGAGGATCCACCGGTTAGAATGGATTTTTGTCAAACATTACAAGAAAGCACAGTCCCGAATCAGAATTTTTGTGAAATGTATTATTTTTACGGACAAGGCCACTTATGTTTAACTTAAAGTTAATGTTTGGGCAGCAGTTTTACGTAACACATTAATAGGTTATCACATTCTACCTTTAAATTTAAGCACCCTGTATAAAAGTATTGTCTTGTATATCGACAGGTAGCAAATTTCCAAGTACCAAGATCATTTTTCTACTTTATGTTAAGCTCCTCACGTTTTTCTTAACATGGACTTTTCAGCCCAAATATTTTGCACAGTTTGTGTGCGGAATTTAAATAAGATTTATTCCAACTTGTGTATACTGATTGTTTTTGTACAATTAATATGTACAGAATTATTTTCTGTTAAATTAATTCGCTAACGATTGGTCCAAATGTTTATTTGGTTTAACTGTGGTATCCTTCAGGGTTTTTCCTACAGCCATGACAGCAGCGTCATCTGTAAAAGAGACTCAACAAGCAAATCAGGTATACCACTATTGTGTAATTTCTCTGATTTTTGAGTATATTTCAACTTTTTCAATTCTAAAATATCTAATTGAATCCTAAAAATGCGAAATAAAATATTAGACAATGGTCGAAATTTTTCTGAAACTAGGTCGAATTAAATTTATCTACAGCCATAAATTTAAACATCTTTATTTAAAAAATGATAATAAGGCGTATTTCAAAAATAACATTTTCCGTTTGTAGTCTATAAATAAATCATTTCTTGACAAATAATTTGTCACAGAAGGAATTTACAAAGTCCGACAGTTTATTTAAATTGATTTGCAGCCAATTAGATATCAAATTCAGACATGAGTTCGTAATGTAATAAATTGAGAATATTTCATGTCTGGAAGGACTGTCTTTGAACAAATTGTAACATACTCTTAACCATAGAGACATGAGACCGTAAAAGTGCAGTTACGAGGGAGGTACAATACGTTTCGATTGGATAATGCGATTTTCGGGAGCAGTTGGAAGGTTTTTTGATCTAATGCAACACCAAGTAGTTATGCCTCGTTGGCTCACTCAAAATTACTCAACATTCCCGGTTTATTAGAAAAATTCCCGTCGAATCTCCGGTTTTTCCTGGCTCTGAGAAACTCCCGTCTTAATCTCAGTTTTCCCGTGTTATCTGTACGTCAATGTCAATTATGAAAATCGACAAATATAATTCTTTCAAATGTCTTTTACATTTAATATATATTTGTTTCAATGTAGTTTGTTTTCTTAGTGTATTATGTCAAATTATTTCCCAAATTTTTCGAAGCAATTTTGTAGTATAAAAATAGTCCTGTTTGAAATGTTGTAATGATTAAGTACATTTCGAATTTGTGAACAGTTAACCGTTATCATCAAGACATGTTTTATTATCTTTATCAAAAAATAAACACCCTGTAAAGTTGTACTATTAATCTGACAAGGTGTAGTTATCGTTGTTTAAATATTCTCACCATTGAATTCACTGGTTTTCATAGAAATTACAAGGAACTCTTCAAATAGAACTTTGAACGTGTAAACATAAAAATATTAAGGAAATTGTAAGTGGAAATTATCTGATAAGTTTTTTGGTCACATTGGCGATATGAATAAAATATGTATTCATTCCATACCGACAAATCTCTTTTTTAAGAAATTGTTTTTCTGTGCCAGATTGTGTAAATAATAATAGTTCAGCTCAACACACTTAACCTAACATTTAGTTGTCAAGTTCTTAATAGAAAATAAGACTTTTATAATAAAAGTGAACGTGGGACAACTCTGAGGAATCAGAGGATATCAGTTCATCCTTGGTTGGATTATTTTTAAAATTTATATTCAACAAAGATATTCGATATAAAGCCTAACTATTCCTTTAATATAAATGTCTCTTCAGGGTTTGCCAAAACGTACAAATACAAATATCAATATCGAAACGTGGTATTAATACTTCTGGCAATAAAAGTATTTACAATTCAAACTAGTTTTATTATTTTCCAAAATATTTCCATTAAGATATATTTTTCCATGTGTTTGAATGATGTACGAGAACAAAAAAAACATCATTGGATGGCAAATTAGAACTAGACTGTGGATTGCGTATTGACTCAATTTTGTTGACTGTTTTAAACTCGTACTTTTTGATGCCATTTTCAATGTATTAGTCGACGCAAATATTCAACTAAGGATTTTAGTGGTATCCAACAAGAAATTGTTTTTAATGGAAATGATCGTGTATTAAAAAATTCCTATAGTTTTAGGCGCCATTTCATTTAACATTTACACAGAAATTTGAACTAAAAATTACTACTTTTTATTTGGATAAGAATAGATAGAGGCTAAATAATTCTTTTTATATAAAATCTTATCAGAATGTAGCGAAATGTGTAAATATTGATGTGCAATCAGCTAAATTCAAATAAATTTTTGAAATTTTAGTAAGAAAATAATTAGGCAACACAATAAACAACAAAGTGAAAGAGGTAGTCTAATTGGAAGTTCAAATACTTGTTGAATTAAGAATTTTATAGGTAGTATTTTCTGAAATTCGGTATGAGAAAATCAGCAAAATATCAACCAGTTTTCGTTTTACTTTATTAGCTACTTCACTTGCTTTATCTAGGTACCAGATAACAGGTTTTATTCCATGGCACGGAGTAGTGGAAGGATAATATTTACGTAACTTTTCCTCTGTTACTTCTATTGGTTTATTAAGTAAAAACCTTTAATTAAGTCTCGAAATTATTTTCTTTTTTTCATATTTGCCCAACAACGAAACCAGTTTTCTTTTTCATAGGTATTAAAAAAAAATTACTTAAAATTTACATAAAAAATATAGCGGTAACTAATCACCAAAGAGAAAATGTTGTCCTTGTATTTACCGTTGTATTTTAATTTATAATAGGTTACCATTTTTCAACAAAAAATTACCTCTGGGTCAGCAAACTCCTAACGGTTATCGAAATCATCAGATAAAAATTATTGTGCAAACCCTGCTTACAGTTGTAACCATTTTAATTAAGTTAAATAATTTTAACTAACTATATTTCCTTATGACATTTATATATAGGCAGCATTACATAGAGAAAAAATTTGAAATTACAAAATTCGGTATATTTACAGAAAAACGAAAGATAGGACAACAGTGCAAATATTACTAAATATATAAAAATCGAACAAGTCGTTTCCGAGATAATTCATTCGTTCCCTATTTAATATAATCACTCAATGTTATATTATAATTTGAATAAGAAAACTAATTAACTTTTCTTCTCTCTCTTAACCTATGTAAAACAGGAAAAATCCGATTCTCTTATTAATGTACAGTCTTATTTTTATCTCAACCGGTATATTAACATTCACTCTCTGATATTTTATTGAACCGTCTTCCATTCTATTGCTTGGAATAATTGGCATTCAACAAATCTATTTTCAATTGTACCGCCGTGTAAACATTGTAATAAATTAACTCAATCAAATGTGACTAACATTATCTTGAATGCGTTCCTAATAAAAATAATATGGGAACAAATAAATCTATTAGTAATACAGGTGTAACATGATTTTTTCTTCTAGATATTACTTTTGGGTTACTTATAATCTCGAAGTAAAAGAAACTTTCTCTTTCCCCTCGTAATACAAAAAATGCATAAACTGCACGCAAAATGTGGAAAATTGGAGATGATATCAGCACATTTTACCACCGATCAATTACTGATGAGGTTAAATTGTATTGGAATACGTGAAATTCATCTGCTAAATCAATAATAGGGTTATTGTAGGGCATTGGCTCAGTTTTTGCAACTATATTTCAACGAAATTTTGTATAAAAAATAAAATCAATACAAAATGAGAAATATATGACCTACAAACTCTTTTCAGTCACGAATCTTATCCCAAATTCAAATTAAACAACTACGAATCAAACTTGTATTCAAAACCTATTGTTTAAACTCACCGGTAATTTCCAATGTCCTCCATCTAGTTTTCCTAGCCTTCTTTCCCATTTTCTCAAAGCACACTTCCTTCGAAAATGCCTACTATTACCATTTAATTTGTCCGTTTAATTTTCCATTGAAAATCTTAACAAGACCGCACTTTTCCACTCATTCATCAACTAATTTTTTGTTATGCTATTTTAAATTGTTGTAATTTAAAATGCTCCAAAGCGGGTAAATTGAAAATTAGAAAATTTAGAAATAATAAAATGAAGAAGTATCAATTTAAAATAAAGCACCCGCCTTTTCCCGCGTGTATTAAATATATTATTCTGTTATCACAATTAAATCACATCTCTCTTTAGGTTACAGCATGGGTCTTACAGCGACTGTTACATAATCTTAAAACCCCGCGTTTTGTAACATTATCGACGAAAATGAGAAGCGTATTTCCACTAACATCGCGATCAGCGGCGAAATAATATATTTCCACCGTTCGTTATTCTTCGATAACGCTCGGAGATACAAAGTTTCATTGATTCGGCCCAAGGTTTGATCCGGTCTAGAGGGGACGCTGTTATAAAGTACCGGAACAATTTGAAAAAAAAACTCCAATTTTGTTCTACGTCTATAAATTATTGATCATAGATCAACCACATCCTATTTTCCTATTTGATATATCCTTACCATGTAAGGACTAGATATTTGTACGTCATTATTTAATTTAATAGAACATTTATTGAATGTAATTATTGCTTATAATAATATCTCATGCTGTATAGAAATTTGAAGCGTTTGTCTCATCGTTTATAATTTATTATATAGGTACTGCGGTTTTGAAAATATACTAACGATATATTTAACTAAATATTTTGCCTTTGGATGAACAGTTTTCCCAACTCTATTAAAGTATCTACATAACCTAGAATATTCGTTATCATAGTCTATATGCTCATTAATTGGCTTATAAAAATATGCATCACGAGTTCAACCAAGTTTTTTGCTTTCATTTTTTCTATATCTCCTAAAGAATTCGCGTATTTTATAATTTTACCTAACATTGCACAATAACGGCTTATAGTTTCAAGTTTTATAGATATTTTAGAAAAAAAAAATAATTTATTACGTCAGGTAACTAATTAGAAGTGAGCACTTAATTGACGGTAGAAGGTTTTGATCCAATAAATAATTAGATATTAAAATACGTAGAAGAGATTTTAAAAATCACTTTTGCAGATATGTAGTTAATTTTTTTTTCTAGGTTTCTATCTAAATTCTTCATGTAGAATGTAAGATATATTATTTAGACTATTTAGCCTTTAAATGATTTCTTATTTTGAGTTTACGATACAGGCTTGTTTCTAATGAGATTTCATGAGAATTTTGATCTATTCCTTCACAACTTTTTAAAAGAAATTTGATAGGCTTAAATTTTATTATACAGAAATGTCACACAAATTAACATTTTCGTGACTAACTTTGTTAAAATCAACATTACAGTTTTTTTAAATCAATAATCATGTGGATTCTCAACCTGATTTCAAATTAAATAATATTTTACATAACTCGAATTTCATTGTGCTTATCTATTATAAGTTATTTGGTTTCTCATCATATTATTTAATAAATCCATTAACAACTAGAGATAACAGTTTTTATACTTGTAGTTTGATATTAGTGTAATATTACGTCTGTTAAAATGATGCAACAGCAATTTACGTAACAGTATATTGTTGTTGTAAATTACACTCTCAAGGAATATTCAGTTATCTTTCTTATCGTCAAAAGTAGAAAGACGCCAATAGTTAAATATAACTTTGAAAGATATCTATAAAAAGTTTGATAATAATACATACAATTCATATGAGATACGTTATTCCGTTAAATATGCTTAATATTTGTTCCTCATTATTCCAGAAACTTTGAGGGGGGTATAATCTGGAATTGTTTAAGATATTTCGATAATTTAATAGCTTAACACAAGTCAATCCAATTATTTAACAAACAAATAGTTCAATGCATCTATTTAAAAATTAATTGTACAATTTAAAATATACTAACTAATAAATTTTATTTTAAAAATTATAGTAAGTGGGCCAATACCCCTTAAATCAAATATATGATATATGTGTTGCATAAGTGGGGTTTGGATAACTTCTTTGATTGGTTAGAAATTGACAATTGACAGTTTGTGGAGTACTGACGTTCTCCATGTAATTTTCAAATTCGACCTTTGACTTTTACAGCTGATGTAAAGATTGTTTGTATTTTTCAAATTAATTCACATAATAATTAACTAACTTATTCACAATGAATATGCCAGAATCGGATAGTGAAGATGAATTACCTCCTGGGTGGGAAGAAAGAGTTACTGTTGACGGTAGTGTTTTTTACGCTAATCATTTAACAAAAAATACGCAATGGACCCATCCAAGGACCGGAAAGAAAAAAAAGGTATTCATCGAGTGTATCGTAAGCACGTAAGTGATTTAATTGAAATTTAGGTATCAGGAGAGCTTCCATTCGGATGGCAAAGATGTGTAGATAAAAATACTGGGAAGGTAATTTATGTTGATCATGAAAATCGCAGGACCACTTACACAGATCCAAGATTGGCGTTTGCTGTTGAAGAAAAAGAACATGTTAATGATTACAGGCAGAGATTTGACGCTTCCAGTACTGCTCTACAGGTATATTTAAGAAATTACATTTTATTTTAAAAAATATTGATATTCGGTATTAGGTATTGCATGGTAGGGACTTGAATGGCAAGGTGGCTCTTATAACAGGTGCTAATAGTGGTATTGGTTTTGAAACTGCAAAATCTCTCGCCAAACATGGTTGCAGTGTTATAATGGCTTGTAGAAATCTTGCAGCTGCAGAAGAAGCTATCAATCAAATTCGTGAAGATAAACTTACAGCCGGTGATAACTGCATAGCAATACATTTAGATTTAACTTCACTTTCATCAGTTGTAAGTGGTTTTTACAGTTAATCATTCGTATTTTTTATTTTATCATGTTTTTAAAGGTACAATTTGCTAATACTATTAAAAGCAAATATGACAAAATTGACATGTTGATATTGAATGCTGGTGTATTTGGACTACCTTATAGTAAAACTCTAGATGGGTTCGAGACTACATTCCAAGTAAATCATCTGTCTCATTTTTATTTAACTATTTTACTGAGACCTTTACTAGTTACTGGATCAAGAGTGATTGTAGTATCTTCAGAGTCTCACAGGTACATTTTCATTATTTTCCTTATATTTTTGGCCTTTATTTTGTGGATTTTCAAGGTTTGCTAATCTAACTCGGGAAAATATGACGCCGCTATTCCTATCTCCTGATTGCGCTAGTAAATATTGGGATATGATGGCATATAACAATTCCAAATTGTGTAACGTTCTTTTTGCTAGACAATTATCAAAAAATCTTCAATCTGTCGGCATATCTGTGTTCAGTTTACATCCTGGAAACATGGTATCTTCGAAATTGGCAAGGAATTGGTGGTTATACAGAGTGTTGTTTGCTATTGTTAGACCTTTTACCAAAAGTTTACAACAAGCAGCAGCTACTAGTGTATATTGTGCTACAGCTGTTGAATTGGTAGGTGTAACAGGTAAGTAGCTAGTTTCAACAATAGATAAAATGGTACAGGAGTCTTTTAAACATTATATATACAGAAGATACAGAAAATAACATTTTTTTATATAATTGAATATTGTAAATAAAACTTTTGAGATTAGGGTAAAAAAATGTATTCATAAAATTTTGAATTATGGTTTGTTGGTCTTCATTTTTTTCCAGTCTGCTTCCAAAAAAGAGAAAAAATAGTGATATATTAATCAATTATGGAAGGTAGTTGTCCCTATTTATTGCTTCTATGAACTAATTTTGTCTTAATTTGAGGTTTTGAGATATTATTAATCTACTTTTGCTTCTTTGATTGAAATATCATTGTAAATGTTTGTTTCTTGGCAGTTTCTAGCCGTGGAAAGAACAAATAACTGCATAGTCATATATCAGTCAATTATGGAGGGTAATTGTCTCTATTTATAGCTTTTATGAACTAATTTCTTCTTAAATTGAGATTTTCAGATATTATTCATCCATTCTTTCAGAAAATGCATAATTGTGATATAATAGTATGGCTTTGTTGATACAAGTTTTTTTTTTGTTCCAAAGTTGACATTATACTAAAAACATATCCCATAAAATCTAAATTTTTAGTCTATTATTTATCAATTACTACTTGTTTGTTTTTTGGGCGTGGGATAAAAAATGACCGTATTTGGTGGTAAATATTCCATGGTTGTATTGAACAATTTCATTGTTGATATGCTATTTTGCAGGAATATTATCATCAAAATCTATTTTATTTGCATTTTTTGGATTGTGGAAAGAAAAAATAATCACATAATCATAAATAAAGTTATTACAAAGGGTAGCTTATCCTATAAAATGCTAATTTTGATCAATTGTATTTCGATATTCATTTCTAAGGAGTATTTGGAAATTTACTGCTCACTGGAAAGGAATATCACCATAAAATACTCCTTTAATTGCAGTACTAGATTGTGGAAAGATAAAATAATCACATTGTGATAAATCAAGCGCTTACAAAGGGTAGTTGACCCTATAAAATGCTAATTTCGATCAATTTTATTTTGATATCTATTTCTGAGGAGTAATTTAGCATTTTACTGCTTACTGGACAGGAATATCATTATATAATACTCCTTCCATTGCAGTTTTGGATTGTGGAAACATAAAATAATCACATGGTTGTAAATTAGGCCTCTACATGGTGTTTTCTTTGTTTCCAAAATTATTTGCTTATCGATAGATACTCATAATCAAATGACAATTGGCATGAGAACGATTACAAAAATGGCGAGTCTGCATTTTACTTTTCTCTAAAAATTTTGCCCACATATTCGATAGTTTCCCATAATTTCGTTTATAAAAAGTTTTATAATTTGTCAGAAGGTTCTTTAGTATTGAATTTGGGTATATACAAGTGCTTTAGAAGGCCTATTTCGGTATTTTCAGGTGTTTACGTTAACAATTCTTATCAATGTCAAGAAAGTGCAGCTGCTCAAGACGACCAATTAGCTAAATTACTATGGGATATTAGTATCGAGATGATACAGAGCGTTCTGGGAAAGAACGCTCCTGGTTTAGAAAATGAGTCCAAAAAGTTATTAGAGGAGTGACTGTTTTAATTTATACAATGGTAAGTCGAAACATTTTTAAAATATTTGTTCTTCATGATAATTTATCTTGTTTTTATGTCTCTTTTCATAGGAAATCAGTTATTTTTAAAAGATTTTCTATGAAAAAGACTTGAAACAAAAAAAAATCATCATGAAAAACAGTCTAAAAAGTGCAAAGTTGAAGAAAATTATATTTTTTATTGTTTGTAATAAATTAATTATAGATTATACTATAAGATTTTTTTATATTTTTTATTTTCATCAGTCGATGCTTCCCCTTATAGAGAGATTGTCTGGCATCTTCGGAGACTCCGTCTCTCCATTTTAACCTTGGTCTCCCACTGCCTTTACTGACCGTTACTATGGCCTTAAAGTTCTACTTTGTGATTCTAATTTTAACTGTTCTATATTGAGGACACAAATAAAACAAAAAATTATTTTGGAGATAATTTATTTATATCTGTAAATACTTTACAAGAGGAAATGTCTGTCTAATTTTTCTTCTCCATAATGAGTATTAGAATGATCTCCGATTAATAATAAGAAACTAAAAAGTAAAAAAATATGATCGCCAATAAAATTAAAATGTACAATAAAATAAATATAAATGTATATATATATATATATATATATATATATATATATATATATATATATATATATATATACATACAACACTGGCAGGCGTTTAATAAATTAAAGAGCAATACGAAATCGGGATATAAATCTTCTGAGACTAGTTCTTTTAATTTAATTATTTAAATTATGTTTCAATATGATTTTGACAATACGGGATGCACCAAAAAAACATTTTTGACCTATTTTCAAGATGAAATTCGAAAAAAAAAAATTTAAGACATGATCTGAATAAAAATAATTCATTTATATTCATGAGACCACACTAAGACCCCTTTATTTCGTTGTATTCCATTATATTTATTATTTTTTAATGCTTTGTGGTTAATAATGTCTTTTGTATCAATTCTAAAACGTTTTTTTGACATTGAATAACATTATACTATGTTAATAGTTCCATTGAATCATAATGCTCCATGGTCAATGTCTTTTTGACTTTTTTCCAATGTTTTTCTGCTAAAAAACGTTTTGTTTTTGACATTGTCGTTCTAGTATATCACGTGGCTATCAGAATGTCTTTTATCTCAATTCTATAACCTTTTTTTGACATTGAACACCACCATACTATGTTAATAATTCAATTGACTCATAGTGCTTCAATCCCAATGTATTTTTGACATTTTTTTCAATGCTTTTAAGCTGAAAAACTATTTTAATTACATTGATCTTCCAGTACATCATGGGGGTATCGTCTCAATGTCAGATCAATCGTTGATTTGTATTTTTTTGTATAATTCAAACATTTTAACCAATAAATAATATACGGGGTATAAATATAAAGACATCCCTCTCAATATCATCATTTCAATAAATTTTGTTGAGAAATCGAATATTTGTAATCGCAAGGAAGGGAAAATACCAATCGTACAATATTAAATTTAGAAAAGGGGTTAAGTATCATTTTGATGAGAGTTTAATTATTTTTTTTAAGGTTCCTTTGACTTGAAGATAATTGAACATCCATGAATATGTTACGTCCCTTGTTACACTTCCTATCTGAAATTAAAACTCTCTCTATATAATATATAGAGTGGTTGAAACATCTCTTATAGGGTGGCACAGCATAAATCCTTTCTAGAACAGCTTGCAGGGGTGAATTGATAACAAATATTTTCATAATGTGTTCTTTTCACCTAACAACTCATCTTCTTCAATCCTTAATATTCCTTAAAACATGACAGAATATTTTGGATTATTATCATTGTATCTACCCCATAGGTCTTTTGTGTTGTAGATATCAATTTCGGTGGCACCTTTTGATAGCTTTTCAACAATTTTATTCTTCATTATTGCTGATTATGACCCAAATTCATTTATCATTTATAAATTGAGATCCAGTATATTATAATATCAATTTTTTTGAGTTAATTTAATGTGATTGTAACAATGTTTTGGTGTAAAACAAATGTCTTAAACTTTCTTGGTATATCCTGTATTGCTTCTTTGGCAAATCCCGAAAACTGTTTGCATAAATGAGTAAAAAGATATACATTTGTTAGTCCTAGGGATTTTTTATGTTTACAACTAATGTTAAAAGGTTTTTTTTCGGTTTATCTCTTAAAATACAACACCTCAATGTGAGGCAAAAAATTGATGGATCTGTAATTATTATTTACAATATAATCAATTTTTTTTATATATAAAATACTGTATTTGATTAAAAAATATATGGCAGCATTTTTAATTTTGTCGACTTGATCACGTAATTGTCATGATTATTTTAAAAATAACAAACAGATGTGTCTAGAAACCTAATTTGATATATACCTAAAATTCTTCAGTTTGTTGTGACAAAATTTTCTAATAGAACAATAACATTTACAACTTCGTAACTAAGTTGGAATTTCTGCAACCATTGGTGATATTAATACTAAACACACTGTTCACACCACCACTCACAATTACACTGTTTGACGCGCGTTTCGTTAACCAAGTTATCGTCTTCAGGGACTCGTGGTAAACAGTTCACTTTCAGGCCCTGAAGACGATAACTTGTTTATCGAAACGCGCGTCAAACAGTGTAATTGTGAGTGTATTATAAATAGTGTATTCAGTATTTAGAACTTCATGGTAATTATATTAATTTTTATACTTTATAAAAAAAATATATGAATATATACAGCGGGGGTTCTACAGCGTCCTTTGCCGCATCCCACACTTTTCTATCTATCCACTTATTTTCCTGGATAGCTCTTCTTTCATGGTCTGTTGAATTCCGTCCTTCCAGGTCCTCGAGGGACTTCCTCGTCTTCTTCTATTCTGCGGTTGACATGCTTTCTTCGATCACCTGTTCTGCTCCATCCTCATCACATAACCGTACCAGAGCAGTTGTTTAGTTTGTATTCTATTCCTCTTCACTTCTTTCGGTCCCTTGCTTTTTCTCTCCAGCTCCGGATGTTTCTATTCTCTAATCTTCTTCTTCCATTCGTTCTAAGTGACTTAGCCTTGTCTTTATAAACGTGCTGATTGGTGAGTCAATGAAACGTGTGTAAAAGTCATGGTTTGATTTGATTTGCTCTCCGATCCTAACGCTGTCTCTTTAAAATCTCCCTCCACTACTTCCCTCTAATGTTTTATTGGTCTACCTCTTTCCTTTTGCCCTCTGGTATCTTCCATGCAACTTGCTTCAAAAGTCTGTCTTTGTTCATTCGTTCTAACTGACTTAGCCTTTTGTTTATGATCGCGCTGATTGGTGGCTCAATGAAAAGCGTTTGAATATCATGGTTTGATCTCATCTCCCATCCTAACTGTCTGCTTTCCTCCAAAAATTCTTCTTAGCATTTCTTTCTCCCAGATTTCAAATTTCTGTTTAGTTTTATTCGTCATTATCCAGGTTTCACAGGGTGGGTCTCAAAATTATTTGATAAATTCGAATTTTCGCAGATCTGGATATCTCTTTCTTCTGAGGCTACCTGCACAGCTGTTACTTTTGGCAATTCCTTGTTCAACATCTTTTTCTTCTTGTAGATTGTCATTTTTGGTTTATTTAAATTTTTCTGACCAAAGCAATGAGTTCAGAATTTGTGTAGGTTTTTTCCCTTGTTGCAGAAAATAGAAAAATATGACAATGAATTTTCCATAAAGGGTATAGATGAAAAATGTTTCTGCAAAAAAATGTAACATGCGGAAATATTTCTAATTTTCAACTAGGTAACCAACACCCCATAATTCAGAGAGGAAAGGGACCAAATTGAGTCGATCCTTTGGCTACAATTGAGTTGGCTACAATGGATCTTAGTTACCATTGTAGATAGAGGATTGGGTTAGCGGAACAGATAGAAGGGGCGAGATTATACTATACTATGGACAGGGGAGGTCTACCTATGGCACTGTGGGACAGTAATTGTGTCTTATATCAAATAACTGTACACCAAAACCCCTTAGTAGTTTTAGAAATGAAATTCAAACACTAAACGATCAAGTCAGAGTAGATTAAAGGTCTGTTTAATAATTTTATTACCTCTTTTCTAAAACCGAAAACTTTTTTATATACTTTCTAAAATATTGTTTACTCAATTGGGTAGCAGGATTCGAAATTAGATTCACTTTCCATCTTTAAAATATCAGATTAAAAAAAATTACTGATTGAATGATTGTGAATTATGTTACTAGACACTTTCCGTCCAATAAATTATTCTCTAGTTGATAGTCGACAAAAATATTCGATAGAATAAATTACAAATCCATTTAGATCTGATAAAGGAAGTATTTTGGCATGGCAGTTGTTTTTAAACCTACTTAGTATATATACGTTGTTGTATAAAATCTTACGGAACATAGGAATGTCGATGTAATTAACTTATTTACAATATACCAGAAAGAGAACGCCAGATAAATTATAATAAAGATGAAAAAAATGGTTATTGCGGCCTCCGTGATCAACAGATTTATATCCAAACGATTTTTTTTTCATTGGGGCTATTTAAAATGAAATTTTTAAAGATATGACTTTGAAAGGGCTACAAATCTCGAAAAACTAATGAAAAGAATAGTCCCTTATTAATCCCCACCTGATTTTTTGTCATTTCTATTTGACATATTTACATACTCGACTGTTTTATGAACAATTTTCTATATCTTCTATTTTATATGCGTTTATTCTAGGTGTTCAAATCTAACATAACTTCCCTTACTTCACTCCTGATAACTTAATATTGGGGGACATTCTTTTATTTTGTTTAACATATGAGGTATCTATTGTTTTATTTAGTTTGAGGGTATTTTTTTAATAAATTGCGACATCTTTTGACAAAAATAATCTTGATTCAACAAATTTCCTTTTGGAACTAGAAGATCTTGTTTTGATACTGATCTATTCCGATTCTAATACCTAGAATACCTAAAGAGTGGTACCCAGTGGAATATTTTATCGAATTGATTGGACTTCACTTGGTTAGCGATTTTCTATTGGCATGTTTTGACAGAAATAATATCGATTAAAAAAATTTCCATTTAAAACTAGTAGATCTTGTTTTGATATTGATTTATTCCGATACTAATAGGTAGAATACCTAATTAGAGTGGAATTATTCTGTTTGGCGATTTTACATCGACATTTTTTATATTCCGTAAAATATTTTCCAATACCATATATCAAACTTTCGTTCGGATTTTATCTAATACTACAATACTGGACAGTTGTACGTTGTAGATCAAAAATAAGAAACCCTAAAAGTCATCAATAAATTAAAAGATACTTTCCTTATTTTTGTCTTAAACTGTACGATTTTTTTTAAATAATAATACGATTGAAGTCTTCTTAGTTGATCTAAGCGGTGTATTCTGTGATTACAAGCTAACACAATGTGTTGTTTTTAGCAAAAAAATTGTCATTTTATATTATAACTAGCTTTTATTTTATTTTGGGAATATCAGTTGACTCTTTCGTTTATTTGCCAAGCGCCATAACAAAAAATGTAGGCTCGTAATACAAAGTTCCAGAGAACTGTGGGCGTCATGGGGGAGCCCCCGCGTCAGCCGCCATCTTGAAAAACACCCACTTGGATTTACATTACTAAAAAAACTTTTTTGGAATTTTTTTTTATAATAAAATATACCATTTGTTTTCAGAAATGTGCAACTCCCCCAAAATAAAGATCAATCCATTATAAGAAGATTAAGGGTAGTTGAAAAGAGTCATCGACTAAAATGTATAAAAAAACTTGACTCTCTCAAAGTACCTCTGGTACAAATGACCCTTTCGAGTGTATATATTCAAATCAGTGATTCCTCAAATGATCCAGGTGAACCACCAAAGGTTCTGGATAGAGACACAACAAGAATCTTCACAAAATCTTATTGTTAAACTCCCAGAGGGATTCTACAAGGGTTTATACAAATTTCTATCGTTAAATAAGGTTTTTAAAGCTGTCAAGGTGAACCACCAGAGGTATTGGGAGAGAGACTCGACAGGGGTCTGTTGAGATTTCCATCGCCTCATTAGTTTGTTCTATAGTGGTCCAGGTGTTCTGTTCGGTTGTTAGAACAGTAGTGGTATAGGTGAACTCCCAGGTGCCCTGGAGAAGGATTCGACAGGAGTCTGCATAAATACCATCTATAGATCAGTGATTCTTACAGTGATCCAGGTCAAATTCCAGAGATCCAGGGGTAAGACTTGATAGGGGTTTATACAAGTGGTTTCGAAAGCTGTTAGGTAAACCTCCAGGGTCTTGGAGAGAGTCTCAACAGGGATCTTTTCAAATTTCCATCGGTACATCAGTTATTTCTAAAGTGGTCCAGTTGACTCTCTAGAAACTCGAAAGGGGTCAATACAAAGTTCGGTTGTTAGAACAGTAGTGGTCTAGGTGAACTATCAAGTTTCCTGGAGAAGGAGTCTGCATAGATCCCATCTATAGATCAGTGATTCTTACAGCGATCCAGGTCAAATTCCAGAGATCCAAGGGAGAGCCTCGACAGGGGTTTATACAAATTTCTATCGTTAGATAAGTGGTTTCTATAGTGGTCCAAGTGAACGAGTGGTCCAGGCGAACACCCAGAGCCCAGGAAAGAGACTCTTTAAGCAAATGGATATTGTTAAATCTTCATATTTGTTTACGAGTTTTGGGAATTTAGTTGAAATGTAGTAGCGGGGGTCTATTGAAGCCAAGGCAATGAGAACCTTTGATTTAAACGTTGAAGAGGTTATTAATGATTGTTGAAAGAGGAAGCACTGATTTGGAATTGATTTTTTTTACTTTTCTTCAATTTTTTCGGAAAAATATGGTCCCAGTATAAGAATATTTTATTTATTTTAATTTTTTTCTGTCAATTACTTTTTTAGTTACTTTTATCTAATATTTTCTCTTGTTGATAATATTTCGTAAATAAAATTAATTAATTGTGTAATTGGGAAGGGAGAGGTAATTATCATTGTTACCAACTTACAGGACCGTCCCAAAAGTGACAGTTCAATGAGATTATCACATAATAATCTTCAATAATTCAAATAAAATAAAAGCTAGTTTTTTTTCTACCTATAGTGTCAGTTGTAATAGACAAAAAAAATATTGTCGCTCCACCGCCCATTGGATGCAAATTCTGAATATTACAACCTTTCTTGGGACAAAATACAATGGACAACTAGAAATATGTGCACCACTTCTTCATATCTAGTAAAAGTTTGATCGGGAATGCTCTTCGATGTGACATTTTTCTAGTCCTCCTTTTATTCGACACTTTTTTTTGGTCTCAAGCCTCCTCTCAAAACGTATATAAGTAACGTTTAAGTTATTTCGACAGCTAAACCGATGTTCGGATCAGGTATACAATTTCCGCAATAACCACCACATTTACCGGTTACTCGTGTATCCTGCAAATGGAAACAATTAAAGAATTTGCCACAAACATAATTTTTTTTTTTTTTGAAAACTTGCGTGGTAGAAAGAAATCGATACTTACGGTTTTTCTTATTTTTGCCGAACTGTTTGGTCCCTGCGCCTCCCATCGAACGTTATTCGCCAACTTGAATGACGTATGGGTTAAATCGACTTCGAATTTACCCTGGGCGCAATCTTGTACTGAACTGTAACAATCGCCGGCCGTTCCGTAAGGGATTTTTTTGCCTTTCAGTTGTTTCGAGAATGTGAAATCGTCAGGTATTATTTTAAGCGAGGTTATGTTCAGTCGTACTTTCCAAAATTTCGTGAAACCGGATCTGTCCGGACCGATAAGATCGCATTTACAACCGTCCCTCCTTTGGCCACCGTACGGACACGAAGCAATATTTTTCAATCTTTAAAAAGTTAAATTAGTTACACAAATGATATATGTTATTTAAAATTTGTTAAAAAAATCCTCATCTCTATATTAATCTTCAAAATATTACAATTATTATTATTATTTATTACAAAATAATACAAATAAAAATGTATGCAAAAAATCTATTGTTAACCTGTTTTTGGAACTCACTAGTAAAAAATTCACTGTCAGTCATGTTTTTCTTTTATATCTGGCAACATCGCGCTGTTTTTATCAGCAACGGTTATTAGCCTTATTAGTGGTAACATCATATACATATATATATACCATTATTTTAATGTCTGAATGTTTATAACATTTTAACTGATCGTTTTTGGAACACTTTAGACCATTTTAGCTCTTTTTGGAAAATTTGAGTAATTCTGAATCGGTTTTGAATAATTCTAGATTGTTTTTGGAATCTTTTAGATCTTTTAGTTCGGTTTTGGAACATTTTGAGTAATTCTAGATCATTTTGGACACTTTAGATCATTTTAGTTCGTTTTTGGATCATTTTGAATAATTCTAGATCGTTTTGAAATTCTCTAGGCCATATTAGTTCGTTTTTGGAAACTTTTGAATTATTCTAGATCGTTTTTGAAACACTTTATACCATTTTAGTTCGTTTTTGGAACATTTTGAGTAATTCTAGATCGTTTTTGTGACATTTTAGAAACATTATAGGTTTCTAGGCCGTTTTTGTAACATTTTGAATCATTCTAAATCGTTTTTAGAATTCTTTATACCCTTTTAGTTCGTTTTTGGAACAGTTTGAGTAATTCTAGATCGTTTTTGAAACACTTTAGGCACATTATAGATTTCTAGGTCGATTCGAATCGCTCTAGATTGTTTTTGGAATTCTTTAGATCTTTCAGTTCGGTTTTGGAACATTTTGAGTAATTCTAGAACAATTTGGAACACTTTAGATCACTTTAGTTCATTTTTGGATCATTTTGAATAATTCTAGATCGTTTTGAAATTCTCTAGGCCATATTAGTTCGTTTTTGGAAACTTTTGAATTATTCTAGATCGTTTTTGAAACACTTTAGACCATTTTAGTTCGTTTTTGGAATATTTTGAATAATTCAAAAAGGTTTTTGAAATACTTTATACCATTTTAGTTAATTTTTGGAATTTTTTGAGTAATTCTGGATCGGTTTCGTGACATTTTAGACACATTATTGGTTTCTAGGCCGTTTTATTCTTTAGACCATCTGGCTACTCAACCATTTTTAACGCAAATTTTAAACTCTACTTGTCTCTAAGCTAGAGCGCGGAGAGCAGGGGGCTGTATTCTGCGTCGCCACGCTTGCAGCGTTGCCAGATCTGGCTGAATTAAGATTTTACTAAAAGTTATGGAATTTTAGGGAAATACTGAAAACAAACGGTGTATTTAAATAAATTAGTGTTTTACGTATTAGTGAATAGCTTAGTGATAGTGTGTATAAATATACCCCGCCTTTTTATTATAAATATTATTTGCGAACATACCTTTTGTCGTACATCTCCGCATAATTAGTAGTATCAGAATTCAAACTGATGTATTCCAACGGTTCAGGCGTGTCCATTTTATAACAATGGATATTAACTGGTCGTCCCTGTATGGAAATGATGTAATCCTTGTTGACTTTCGTTCCCGTGGCTCTTTTCAATTCCTTGCAGCTTTTGTGCAAACATCTCCATTGGTTGCATTTTCTTTTCCTCGGCGGTCTCAGATTGGCGCGACAATATGATTTTTCTACTCTTTGATTGTTCCGAATATTCACGCAAGGTACCAATCGGATCTGACGACCTTTTTTACCGCAATGATGCGAACACTAAAAAATTAATTTGAATATTTAATCGAAATATTTATATAATTGTTTTGTTAATAAATTACTTGTCTCCACGGTTCCGGTTTCCATACGTATTGGTCTCCGCAGTATGATAAAATGCATTTAGCAGTCGTGGTTGGTTTATTATAAATCGAACAGTAATTCTGATGATTAATTTTGTTCTGATATATATCCGGTAACGGTACTGGATCTATGGCACCTCCTTTGTATACTCGATGACAAGTGACATTTCGTTTTTTGATACCGTCACCGCAGGAAGCGGAACACTACACATTTTATTATAAATTAATACTAGAAAAGTATCTAACACTACATTTGATTTATGGTTAATACTAATTAAATTTATTTAAAAAAAATTCAAGCTCATGAAAGCAACTACAGTAGAGTCATGCACATGCTTCAAAGCCTGCATTTGTTTTTACAATATACTATATATAATTTTTAATAGTATCAAAAAACTATACAAATTAACGCGACGTTTCTTGAAAATTCATCTGTGTATGTCGTCCACCTGGTTTTATATAGGGTATAACAGTGAATCCTGCATTTTTGAAATGACTATCTGACTATCAGTCAGTGCCTAGTTCTAAATTCAATAAAGTTGTGGGTGACAAATTTTGAAAATATCGATGAAACACCGAATAGATAAGGGCGCAGTACTAGATCCGTTCGAACTCCTGAGAATATTGAACGCGTGAAGGTTGCTGTAGGTAGAAGCTCGCGAAGGTTAACGTTGAACGGTCTGTCCGAATGATCTTGAGGTCGGATTTGCACCTTCGCCCTTACAAAATTTAAAAGGAGGTTCAGGCATTGAACGAAAACGATGATAATACTGCGAAACTTTTTTGGGGCATGTTTGAAGAAAATGAGTAGATTTTTTATAACCTCTGGATGAAGACGAGGCAAATTTTCATCTCTCGAGATTTGTGAACAAACAACGCTTCAAGCACTGGAGTTGTCAACTTCAGCAATAGTTTGATGTGCCATCGAGAATCATAGGTCGAAAATAAAACGGGGCAGTCTGTTACCGTGAACCCAGAGAGGTTGTCGGAAAAGTTGAGAACATTTTTCAATCCTCAACTTCGTCAAAACGGAGCCACAGGCCACACAGCTCGTGTGAGCATGAATATTGTTAATGAGATTTTCCCGAAACGGAGCGACTCCTTGGCATCCCCTACCACACGACCGCACACTATGTGATTTTTTCTTGTGGGCGTTCTTGAAAAGTGAATTATACGAAGAACAACCCCGTACAGTTCAGGTTCTCAAGGAAAAAGTCCGATTGGAAATCTCGAGAATTTCTCTTGACGTGATGCAGAAATCGTCTGCACAAATGCAAGACCTATGATGAGGGCAGCAGACATAAAACATTGAGAACTATTGAAGAAATGAGCCTGAGAGATGAAATAAGAAGCAAAACTATAAGATACGATACGATTCACGTCGTGACGACGATATTGGAGATAGCAACTCGAAAAAATGTTGGAAGATTAGCGGTATAAATGGGCAAAGGATATAAAACCAACTTCCAGGAGATCTCACGGCTGACTTCCCAAGAGATGACACCAAAGCTGGACATCTACTTCTCAAGAGACCGAATAGTAGAAGAAACAAGACTAAATCTCAAGTAAAAAAAAAGAAGAATAAAGAATACATTAATCGGAAAGGACGCCATCTATTATTTCAAACGTCGATTAATTACACTTGTGCTTTGTAATACACATAAGATTATAACAATAACAGTCATTTCAAAAATTTAGGATTGACTGGCGCACTCTGTAGTTAATCAGAGGCATTAGATTATTCTCTTAAATGCTTTAGAATACTCCAGAATATTCTATAACTACGTAATAGGTAAAGACCAAACTATAGAGAAAAAGAAGAATTAAAAAAATAGGCAGAAAAACAAGACTTAAAGGAATAAAAATTCAAATTAAGATGAAAAAGTTTCAACGTTTTCACATATTTATACAATCAATCAACGAGAGGAATAAAAAACTATTCTATAAGCTAATTGACTGCCGTTGAATCCAGTATCTCTAAGTTAGCCAATGGTACGATGAAGGCTCTTCCAGTGAAAGGACCTCTATATTTCATTTAAGATCTATAGGGAGTCGTCTTTCTCATTTTTGACCCTAGGAATGGTTCTTTTGAAGGATTCCCATGTCCTAGTAGTTCAAGATATTTGCAGTTATGCTTCTGGATTTCTGCTGTGTTGTACGATATGCTAATATCTGATTTTTGAGGAGACTATCATTCGATAAATTCCAAGGTGCATTCACCATATTGGATTGGATCCATTGGAGGATAGCAATACTTAATATACTGACACAACCCCGATGTTTTATGCCATAAATCCATGGGTTTTATCATAATCTTGTTTTCCATAGATTTTTTCTGGTAACCAATATAACTCTTTGGAGCGCAAATCAGTTTGTTTCCTCTTTCCAGTTAAGTTCTGGATCCAGATTGATTCCAAGGTAACGGACTCAATATGTTTCTGGTATTATTACATTGTATCTTTAACTTCGAAACGATTTTGACCCATTTCAAACCCCCAGATAAATTGGAAAGTTCCCAAACTTGTCAACGACAAATGAAAGTGGGATGATTTCATAAATTTGTATCACTATCTTCGCTAGTGATAGTGACTGATGGACTTTGATTATTTCTTAAACAGAATGTTATTTATGCAAATTTATTCTAATTTCTTCGTCCGATCTTCTAAGAGGTTTAAGTGATGTTGAAGGTGAGCAGGATCTTCATGATTTGATAAAATTATTGTCCTAGGGTGATCTGATGTGTAAAGTAAATACAAAAATGCCACAGAAAACTGCCTTGTGGTACCCCAGATTTAATCGGGAAAGTGTCTGAGACTTCTCCATTAGTTCTGGTTCCGAACTGTCTGCTCGTTAAGTAAGATTTGAATAATTTGAAGTTAGATAGAATATAAGGAAAAAATATAGAAATCAGTTGTTACATGGAAAAACTTGATTAGATTAACCTAGAAACTATGAGAATTTGGACACAAAAAACAAGGTCCAAATGTAATCCTACAAAATGTGACGCATTACGTTTTGGAGTTGGACCAAAGTTGAACAAAAATATTTTTTTGATATAAATGAGTAGCGAAAAAAAATTTGGAGATACTAGTGAAGTAATAGGAAAATTAGCGATTAGTAGAAGCGTTCAATTGTGCGTATTTGGTGTTGTAAGTTGTAAAATCATTTTAATTGATCACCTTCGAGTCTGATCCATCACCGAAATGAAATAAAAACATTTATCAGGAATCATACCCTTCTGTTGTTTTAAATAACTGTTTAATGTAAAAATACTTGTCAAATCACCCTGTGTAATTGTGTGATTGAAAAAAATACAACAATAGTTGCTAAACTTAAAAACAACAGTCATAATCAGTACTGTATTTGGAAATTCCAAAGTAAATCAACCAAGAAATATTTAATATTATGAATCATTCACTTTGATTGAAAGATATTGAAGTTGAAACAACCCTTATCTTCATTCTTGTGGAGTGATTTAGACGGAATTTAACATTTAACTTTTATCAAACTGAAAAAATAGCTAAAGAAATTAACAAAACTGTCTATGGTATGAACGATTCAAAGTCAGTTAAGCATGGCGTTCTTAACTTAAAAATAGCGTTCGAGCAATATGTTTGAGGACCTATTAAAGGATATAAGCAAAAATAGAAATGGAAATATTCTTGGAAACTGTGCAGAGGAGGAAGTAAAACAGATCTTTCAGGTCTCAATGAATCTTTATTCCATAAAACAAACACACACACACTCGCCAGATTTAGTACAATGTAACTCACACTACAGAATAGACCGAGAGAAACCTTCTAGAAATGCTTCGATGTTATATCATGGAAACTGAGTGAAGGAGAAAGTAGAACAATCATGGAAACTGATTAGAGGAGGAAGTGGAACAATCATGGAAACTGAGTGGAGGAGGAAGTAGAACAATCATGGAAACTGAGTGGAGGAGGAAGTAGAACAGATCTTTTAGGTGTCAGATAATCGTTATCCTATAAAAAATACCCACACACTCGCCAGATTTAGTACAATGTAACTCACACTACAGAATAGATCGAGAGAAACCTTCTAGAAATGCTTCGATGTTATATCATGGAAACTGAGTGGAGGAGGAAGTAGAACAATCATGGAAACTGAGTGGGGGAGGAAGTAGAACAGATCTTTTAGGTCTCAGAGAATCGTTATCCTATAAAAAATACCCACACACTCGCCAGATTCAGTATAATGTGATTGATACTACAGAATAGTACGAGAGAAACATTCTAAAAGTGCTTCGATGTTATATTAGATGAATGCATGTCAATGTAGCGGAGTCCCCAATTTATTTCTATCACTTTATGACCTCAATGTATATGTATTTCATATAAAAAAATCTCATTTCAATTATTAATTTGTTTTAAAGCGTTTACCCGTATATTTTGAATAAAATTTCAATTATTATCCGTATTTTTACAGCACCCAGTCGTTATATATAGAAAAAACATGACAGAAAGGTGTATTTTCCTTTTTTTTTTTTTAAATAACATCCAATCCATAAAAAATATAAACTTACAGCTGACCAATACCCTTCAATCCACGCATATTTGCAGCTGTATCGTTCGCAAGACTTGGTGATTTGTGGTTTTTTCAAATGTCTGCATAAAGTGTCAACTACGGTGATGTCGTTAAGCACATCCTCGCACTCTACGTGACGTCTCCTAGTACCTTTGCCACATAAGTTGGAGCACTTCGGTAAAACAAAAACGTGTTTAACGGTGTCGATATAATGCGTTGTTGTTAGTAAAAAAGAAGCTGTTTTGCTATTTTATTTACACCGGAAATAATAGAGCAGAGCTAATATTGCCGCGCGTGATAAGTTGGTACAATTTTTAGGTTATGTAAACGTAAATGTAAAAAGGCACTGTTTGTTTAAAATTTTTGCTTATTTGAAATCATAAAGTTACTATATAGATAGAAAAAACACTCTAATTAGGCGTTATCGAAGTCGCAGAATCCATTTATCGACGTCATAGATGTGGTAAATTAGTATTTCTGGTTTTTTACCAAAAGTCGTAGATTTCCTGTTTGATTTTTTTACTTAAATGTATGTATGACAGGAAACGGCGGTTCTTCATCTTAAAAACATCGCATTTCATAGTGAAATATCCTAATTAAGATCCTAACCTAACTTAAAATGGATATCGGTATACCTAACAACATCATACAGCTCTCAATTCGAATGTAAATAAAAATTAAGTAAATAACAACTTGAATAACAATTATTTTTAACTTGTTTTCTCTTTTCTCTCTTTAGTTCAGCTCCCTAAATAAAAACCTTTCGGTTTATTCGTAAATCCAATTCAAAGAACCGTCACGGAAGTAAATTAATCCAATTATTGGTACAACCGGAAGTACTAGTTTCAGTTGTATGTGGCATCGATAAATAGATTGTACAACCTCGAAAACGTTAAATCAACGTGTTTTTATTATGATCCTAAACCGGATAGATACGGAAGTAAGCGCAAACTTTTATTAAAAAAGGATTAAGGGAATCATTTAATTCAAAAACGTTCTTTCTAGTGACTAGATACCAATACAAAATGTTGGATTCCTAAAACTAATCGTTGTAGGAACTTGTAGTTAAAAATTTTCTTACTTAAATAGCCAGAAAACGACAGTTCAAATTATTTTCCAAGGACCTTTACATTTCGGTTTTATCATTCCTGCATTTTTTCAATTTAAATTTGCCATTGGTGGCGCTAGTGCAGAGAAGTCTGTCACGTTAAATGTCATTTTAATGTGTAATTGTCAAAGTTTGAATGTTTTTGACAAGCAATCGACTATATTGCTACTACTGCTTTGAGAGAATTTCATTTAAAGGAATACAGGGTTTTTTCTGTAAATAGTAGTATGGTTCTTTCCCCATCGAATATGCAGACTATTGAAGGAGAGGGGTATTGCAAACGCGGACAAAAATCTGCCGTTGACTTGAGCAGATCGTTTGAATTGCGAACCCCTGTCGAAATACCTCGTCACGTAGAATCATGAAGCGGTTACTGTAGCAACAATAGGTGATTAAATTTAATGTAAAGCTTGGTAAAACGGGCAAAGAGACTCAGGACATGATTAAAGAGGCCTACAGTAATACCGACATGGCTAGATCGGATATTTTTGACACAAGCTGTTCCGAAAAGGTGACCGCTCTGGACGCCCATCCAACAAAGACCAAAATGTGTCGCTTGAGAGAAATTTCTTGAACACAACCTAAATTCTTGAGATCGAGACAGAAAGTTGGTACTGCGAGTTTTGTCAAATCTTCTTCTGGGACAATGTGGGGTAGTTATTTGATTATGGCGCAAAGAGCAAGTGGTAGAGCTTGTAATGACACACCCCATCTTCTCCATGCACTAAGAAACCAAAAATATCCAAATTCAAGCAAGCTTTTTTGGTCGATATGATGTCATCCTCAAAGATTTCGACCTACCTGAACAAAAATAATTAATGAAATTTTTCAGGTAGAAATTCTCAGCCATCAATTACAATTGGAGACTACATCATGACAACGCACCATGCTACACAGCATTCCACTTTTCATAACAACTAGTTTAAAAATAAAGAGTCTTACTACTTTCAGAATAAACCCTGTATAATGTCTTCGTTTCCTAATAAAATTGAACCGTACAACATTATGGCATCCTCAATATTTTTCAAACGTCTTTTTGATAACAAATTTTGACAGTATATTCTTGAGGACCTCACTCTGACTGTAATCCTTGAAATTTGAAACAATTTCAATGTTTTTATTGTGAATTCCGTTGAAATTCAGTGAATTATTACTTCTAATGTACCAACTTATCATAAAATTTTTCAATTGATACAAAATTTACATAGAAACTGATTAATCTGTATATAAAACTTACTGGTTTCCATTTTCCTACTTTCCACTTATATCGTACCTCACCCTTTTCCGATGAATCGAAGTATCTTCTTGATACTGCGTTGGTGATATGGGGACATTCCGACAACTTACATTTCGTTGAATTCTTTGGTTTATTGGAATTATCACAATGATAATCCTCAATGATGTGACCTGAAATTAAAATTAAATTTCTTCAACTTTTTAGACCTTTTTATTTATTTTTCTTGAAAAATCGTCTTAGGAAATTAGTTTCTATTAAATTAGACCGAAAATTAAAATTTAATTATAGCTAATCTTGAAATATAGCGTCATCCACGGGCGTAGTCAGGATTTAGTTTTGAGGCGGGTTTGGTTTGGAGTAAATAAAACAACAAAAATCTATTTACATGAATTTAAATATCTATATATTCATCGGAAAAATTACGACATTGGCCCAGCAGCCCCCCAGAAACTCCCACAAAGCTCCGCGTGGCGAGGAACGTGGCGAATAATCGAGAAACAATGCAAAGTTTACATACAATACAAAATAGTTCGGCTACTCGATTAGAGATGACGTTACTATGTGCAACGTCAACTAGTTCGGCTGCAACTGCGTCTGCCTCTCGTTGCTTTAGGTAGAATGATCTTGCGGCCATCGTCAGCCTTACAAAATTCAAGTGGTCGACGACATTGCTACCCGACGGCAACTCTGATCACAACCTCTGGATGAGATAATGGTGTGATCACAACCCTCATCAACCTCATCATCAAACTACCACTAAACCAAATGTCGATTTACACATTCCAACTATAAAATGGAGAAGGAATATTTTCTAATATTTCATATAATTACCTAAATGATCTGCACATTTGACTTGTCTGTATTTTTCACAGTTGCCATCACAGTTAGGACTCCAATCTCCAGTTATCCATCTAGGACAAGGACTTTGATTACATCTCCTGACGTTGTTGGGCTTCAAATTGGGGTCGCACATGTGGTAATTTTCTATTCCCGCATTATCCAAACATCTAAATAATTGTTTTTTCCTTCCGTTATCACCACAAGTTTCAGAACACTGAAAATGATATATTGACTCGAATAGAAACGATTATGTGTAACTACTCACATCTGACCAATCTTCCGCAACCCATCTGTAGGTGTGGTATGTAGAAAAAGAATTTCCCATTATGGTATTGTCGACATCATTAATTATAGAACCTCTTCTAGTATAAAACGGATAGGACTGAAATAAATAAAAAAAAATAAATTTCGATTTTTATACGAGTTATTGGCAGTCTTACTTCACACGGCGGTTTAGTACACATTCTGGTCTCTGTAGGTAACAAAAGATTTTTACAATATATATCATCTAAAGTTCCAGAATAATCCGGTTTCATGCAAACGAACATCCTCCTTTCGATTCCCATACCGCAAGTAACAGAACATGGATGATAACTATTTAACGGCGCCCAAATTCCGCAGTCCTGTTCGTTACAAATTTCCCTATCGTCAGGTTTCTTACTCAAATCACAATCATGATTATCGTGAATCCTACCATCGAGGGTACAATAATAGGTTAGATTTCGATAACCTCCACCGCAAACTGATGAGCACTATAAACAAAAATATAAGTTAACAGCTTCACTTTGAGGGATGTACATATAAGCGTTTTTGTGGTGGGATTGTGGCAAAATTAAACACCAAATTGTACTAATTTATTAGTTAAAAAACGTAACGTTTTCAAATTCGTTGGTTCTTTTAAAAAATATTGAATTCATCGATTTCAAAAATCAATATTCAAATTGACGCAATACTCAACTGATTAATACCCAGACGATGAATACATAAGTATTCGAAAGCTTGGTAATATATTGGTGTTTAATTTTGCCACAATCCCACTACGAAAACGCTTATAATCTAGCTTGGAAAGATTTATATATAATTAAATTCCCTTCTACCCTCCAGGATGTAAGGCTCGCTCCATTTTTCTTCTTCAAAACTTTTCTTATCACTTCGTCCCATGTTTCTTTTGGTTTTCCTCTGTTTATTTATTGTTGCCCATTTGCTGGCCAAACTTTTTTTACTTGTTTTGAATTGCTCATTCTCTGGATGCCCATGTCAGCTCCACTGCCTTTTTTCAATGAATTCAATGACCGGTATTAGTTGCAGCTCTTCTCTAATTCTATACTTTCTTGTCACTCTTTTTACTCTTATCAAATATTTCATCTCTGGAGCTTGTATTTTGTTTTTTGTTGCTAATTTAGCACCTAAGCTTTGGAGACACATGGTTTCTCTTGAAATTTCTCTATTTATGAATTAATCTATTGACCAGAACATAATATACTTTGTTGGCATTTTCAATTTTCCTATTTATTTCCTTCTCTCGTATTAGTTTGTTATTTTGCTTTTTAAATCCTATCCTTGATTTTAAAACATATACTGTAGCCGAAGAGTATGGTTAGCCATAGGAATGGCTATAGATAAGTAATTAGTGAATTTACTTCTATAAAGTTGATAATAACAGGATCAAAAATGAATAAATTTCAATGATTTAGTCTTATTAAATAAATAATAATATTTTCTTTACTACTTACAGATGAATTTTCGGCCAAGATCCATTCAGGGCAGTTTTCAGTGTTACAAATCTGATTTGTGACCATTTCGCTGTCGTTACAATAGGAATCATCTATAGGTGTATAATTATAGTCCACGCATTTTGCTGTTCTTCTTTGTATACCACCCCCGCAGGTTTTACTACACTGAAAAGAAGAAATAAAAAATTTTGAATGTTGAATTGGTAGATTAGAGGTTAGAATGTGAGAATATTAACTTTTTAAGAAAGTACTTGTATTTGGGGCTAACGAAATCACTTTGTTTTTGTTTTAAAAAACAATTGTTTGAAAACAATTTAGTTTCTTTGTGTAAAGAGATGGCTTACTGTCATATTTATTCATTTTAAAATTTATTTTTCGTTATTTTACTTAATTTTATTATTTTCTTGAAAATTTCAAAAATTCGCTCAAATTGGCCTAATTTTAGTCTTCAAATTGGGTCTACAACTTATCAAAATCAATTTGAGTTTGCTTGAAAACATAATTGTGTAGAAAAATTCAGTTTCTCAGTGTGAGGGGATGTTTCACTGTCATATTTATTGATTTTAAAGTTTATTTTTCGTTATTTTACTTAATTTTATTATTTTCCTGAAAATTTCAAAAATTCGCTCAAATTGGCCTAATTTTAGTCTTCAAATTGGGTCTACAACTTATCAAAATCAATTTGAGTTTGCTTGAAAACATAATTGTGTAGAAAAATTCAGTTTCTCAGTGTGAGGGGATGTTTCACTGTCATATTCATTGATTTTAAAGTTTATTTTTCGTTATTTCACTAAATTTTATTATTTTTTCCTTCTTATATTATAAAAAAATGTTTGTTGTATATCTGTAACTACAAAATCAATTATTGTCGATATAAAAAAAATTAATATTAGATTATTGAGAAAAATAACCGACCAAAAACTTATAGAATCGAACTCCTCGTAACTCCGACCATATTTGTATTGTTTTTTTTTTTGAAGATTGGCTCACAACCAATATAAAAGACGAAAATACTACTATGAATTTAATTTTTTCTGAAGCCGAGTTTATTTTTGACATTCTTCTTTTCGCTCGAGTGCGTCAATTTTTCAAAAAAAAAATCCTTAAAACGAACCAATTATTTATTAAGGGTACAACTAAACAGACTGAAAAAACAAAACACCAATATATCTATTTGAAGTTATTAATGAAGGTATTAACGATGTTTACGAGTTGTCGTAGTAAGATATGTGTCAAAATATATTTATGTGTGATTATTTATTGTTTATATTTGACCGAATACGATTTTACCCTCCATGATGAAATATTTCTTTTGTTCTGTTTAAATTTTTTTCACTTGTTCTTATCTAAATCTTTTTACTTTTTGTTATTTTCTTTATTTATTTGTCCATTTCTTTCTTCTTTGTTTTCATCTTCTCACTAGCTTTTCAAATTCGATTTCTTTATCCTTTTTTACCGTTTTCTTTATTAATTTCTTCATAAATTGCTTTATTATCTGCTCTTTTCGTTCTAGATTCTTCCTTTTTTACCTTGACTATTTCTTTTTCTTTATTTGATCCTAGTCAATCAGTTTTGCTTTTGGTTTTTCACTTTTTCTTTACCTCTTTCCAAAATCGATTTCTTTATCGGTTTTATTGTTTGCTTTATTTATTTATTTATTTATCAACTGTTTTCTTTTTTGAACCTTGTATGCTGGATTATTTTACCTTGACTATTTTTTTCTATCATTTTCTCTACTTATTGTTTTTAAATTGCTTTCTCATTCGTTCCTTTTTTGCTGGATTCTTTCTTTACAATGACTATTTCTTTTCCTTTTCATTCAATCAATTTATTTATTTGTTCATTTCGTCCCAGATTCTTCTTTGTTCTCATCTTCTTACTAGCTTTTCTTTATTAATTTCTTTATAAACTGTTTTCTTATTTATTCCTTGTGTGCTAGATTCTTATTTATTTTACTTGACTATTTTTTCTCTATATACATAACCTATTTCACTTTTGGTTTTTTCCTTTTACTTTACAGCTTTTCCAAGTCAATTTCTTTATCCTTTCTCATTTGTTCCTTTTTGCTAGATTCTTTCTTCCTTTACATTGACATTTCTCTTCTTTTTCACACAATCAATTTTGTTGCTTTTGATCTTTTTATTTCTTCTTCACAGCTTCACCAATCGGATTTTTTCATTATTTTATAGTTTTTCTTTTCCTCTATTTGATTATTTATTTATTTCTTTGTAAACTGCTTTCTTCTTCGTTTCTTTCGTACTATAACCTTTCTTTTCTTCTATTTGATGTGTGCTCAATCAATTTTTGCTTCTTGGTCTTTGATCTCCTCTCACAGCTTCTCCAAATGGATTTCTTTATTATTTTCATGGGTTTCTTTATTTATTTCTTTGTAAACTGCTTTCTTCTTCGTTTCTTTCGTACTATAACCTTTCTTTCCTTCTATTTGATGTGTGCTCAATCAATTTTTGCTTCTTGGTCTTTGATTTCCTCTCACAGCTTCTCCAAATGGATTTCTTTATTATTTTCATGGGTTTCTTTATTTATTTCTTTGTAAACCGCTTTCTTATTCGTTCCGTTCGTACTAAATCCTTTCTTCTATTTGATCCTGCTCAATCAGTTTTTGCTTTTAGTCTTTTACATCTACTCCAAATCGATTTCTTCATTATATAATTGCTTTCTTTATTGATTTCTTTCTGTACTGCTTTGTTATTGCTTCCTTTAGTACTAGATTCTTCGTTCTTTTCCTCTCTTCGGCCCTGTTCAATAAATTTTGCTATTGGTCTTTCACTTTTTCTTCACAGCATCTCCAAATCCATTTCTTTATACTTTTCATTGTTTTCTTCATTCTCTTCTTAATAAATGTCTGGATACTTATTTTTCTCTATTTGATTATACTTTTGGTTTCTATTTTTTCTTGTATATTTATTTATCCCTTACCCTTCACCTACTTACCTCTGACCATGGAGAATAGTTCCATCTTGTTGTATTGCAGACAGTATTGCAAGATTCCATTGCAGGGGGTCTTGGTAAAACGGTACAATGTCTGTCATTGACACGTTCATTGTACGATGGATTATTCTTGTCCATCTTCATACAGTTGTAATGGATATTTCGAATCCTAAAAAAATTTTCAGTAAATTATACTTTATACAGGGTGTTGAGAAACTCTCCTATCAAACAACTGCGATTTTTAAAAATTCATCTAACCTAATTTGATTTATGTATATATTTTAGACACATTGTATGTGTAATTTGGGTCTGAAAGGAGACTTTTTCGACATTCTGTATATGTTTAAATTCACTTACCCCTTTCCGCACTGCGGTGAACATTCGCTTCTCCAATCAATATTCCAAGTCAACTGACAATTCATGTTGCAATCTCGTTTTTGCACTTGACTTTCGTCCAAGTTATCGCAAAACGTTGTCGGAACTTCGGCCTGCGTTGTCAAATCTACACATATCGGAGTTCTGAAGGATTTACCTTCGCAAATGGAATTGCACTTCGACCAAACTTGATTCTGAGTTATCTGCCAACCATAACTGTAATTGATTCAGGATTATATCTTCAAATATTAACTGCGTGTATGACGACGTTGCCAAATTTGAAAATACGTCATATAGGTGAACACACTGTTCCCATCAACACTCACAATTACACTGTTTGACGCGCATTTCGATAACCATGTTATCGTCTTCAGAGACCCGAGGTAAACTAATAACTAATGAGTTTACTTATCTTAAATTCTCCCACTAATAAATCTTGTCAAGCGAAAATTTCCCTCCTTGGAAGGAGGAAATTTACAATTATTTTCGCGAGACAAGGTTTATTGGTGGGAAAATTTAAGGTAAGTAAACTCATTAGTTATTAGTTTACTTTCAATCTCTGATGACGATAACGCGGGTCAAATAGTGTAATCGTGAATGTTGGTGTAGTGTTAGTGTCAACAGTGTGTTCAGTATGAATATCAACAACGGTTCCAGAAATTCCAACTTAGACGTCATCCAGGGCTGATGGATATACTCAATTTCCTCGTGTGTAACCTTCTATTTGTGTTGTGAGTTAAAACGTCAAATTACATTGAGCGTTTAAGGATGCAGTACCACAACTTGAAACATTTTCATGAAAATATTGAATTATGAAAAAATTTTGAACGATCCCGGCTTTTGGTATTATGTGTTTCATAGTTTGCAAATTTGTGAGGTTATGTATAAAATGTTTCGATAAGGAATTATTCTTTAATTCCAATTAAACTATTTTCACGTGTCGTAACTACCTTTTAATGAAACACCCTGTACTTTTATTGCATTTTTAGAATCTATAATAAATTTCGATATGATTTTATTAAAAATATAATTATGCCTCATTCAATTAGTTATTTAATTGTTTTTTTGTTGATTAGTGGTGTGTATCGCATCACAAAAAAAATTTTTTTGGAAACTAAGCGAGTTAAGTTGAAAATTATTAGAAATTGGTTGATTAATACCTGAAGCTTTTTCAACTTATAAAAATTTTCCAAAAAATTTAAACGGGGTGTTCAGAAATTGGCTATGAAAATTGAGTAATACACTTTTTTTTTAAGTTGTATATTTTTCAACTAGATTGTTCGTTAAATTTTAGAATGAATTTAATTTAGATATAGAGTGATCAGTATAAACTTGAAAATTTTTACCAAATTTTTTTTTATTCTGAGTCAGCATCTACCAACATTTAAAACAACTAAGAATTGAATCTTTAGGCATATGATAATATCAGATTATATTTCATTGAAATTCAGCATATATTTTATATTTTCAATAAAAATACAGGGTGATTCATTACAAAGATAATGGAACACAAACAGATTTTTTAAATTTTGACTTTTTCGTTGGAAAATAATTAAAACAACTTTCTTTTTTATCAATTTGAATTAAATCAAATTACATCAATTACTTATATTTATCCTATTTTTATTATTGTTAACGTAAAAAACTGTATAAACTAGCAGGTATTGGAACCAACGGATTGGGTAAGTTTGTTATATATTAGGGCAACATGTATACCGACCCCAAGAGTATATTTTTGGGATACTAGGGAACCCAATCTTAACAGCTGATCTATTAAAACCATTTCTCTTAGAAAGTTTAGAATGTGGGATGACTGTAGCTACCAGAGATCCTCTTTTATCATGTACACCACGACGAAAAGGTCTATTGTTTCCCCCTTTCTTGCTGCGACACTGGAGGATCCAGTGTTTATAGCTGACATGGTAATTCCAACTCCTCTTAGACAGTTCAGAATGAGGAATGACTGTAGCTATCAGAGATCCTCTTTTATCATGTACACCACAACCAAAAGGTCTATTGTTTCCCCCCTTTCTTGCTGCGATACTGGAGGATCCAGTGTTTATAGCTGATGTGATAATTCCAACTCCTCTTAGACAGTTCAGAATGAGGAATGACTGTAGCTATCAGAGATCCTCTTTTATCATGTACACCACAACCAAAAGGTCTATTGTTTCCCCCCTTTCTTGCTGCGATACTGGAGGATCCAGTGTTTATAGCTGATGTGATAATTCCAACTCCTCTTAGACAGTTCAGAATGAGGAATGACTGTAGCTATCAGAGATCCTCTTTTATCATGTACACCACGACCAAAAGGTCTATTGTTTCCCCCCTTTCTTGCTGCGATACTGGAGGATCCAGTGTTTATAGCTGATGTGATAATTCCAACTCCTCTTAGACAGTTCAGAATGAGGAATGACTAGCTATCAGAGATCCTCTTTTATCATGTACACCACAACCAAAAGGTCTATTGTTTCCCCCCTTTCTTGCTGCGATACTGGAGGATCCAGTGTTTATAGCTGATGTGATAATTCCAACTCCTCTTAGACAGTTCAGAATGAGGAATCACTGTAGCTATCAGAGATCCTCTTTTATCATGTACACCACGACCAAAAGGTCTATTGTTTCCCCCTTTCTTGCTGCGATACTGGAGGATCCAGTGTTTATAGCTGATGTGATAATTCCAACTCCTCTTAGACAGTTCAAAGTGTGGGATGACTGTAGCTACCAGAGATCCTCATCTATTTAATATGAAACCAGTTGTAGTGCTCAGAAGATTTCGTCCTCCGTGCTACAGAATCTAAATGCTGCATTATTTGCTAAGTCTATAGTCTTCAGGGGTCCTTAGAGGCGACAGTGCCCCGACAGGACTCCTGTTAGTATTCGTAGATAGTTTTTACTGGGGTTGATACATTCATCAGATCTTTCTGGTTATAGTTTACCTATCCACCTTTTTGTGCAATGCTTTTTCTATTGTTTTGTAGCTGATACCACAGAAGGGTTCAGTTCCTATGAGGGATTTGTAGGGTAACTTTACTTTTCTTGCCTAGCTGTTTCAACTCGTCCAGGGATTTCCAAACTAGGTTGGATTTTATGATATTGGAGCTTACAACTTTCTGATTAAGCGTCTACCAAACTGTTCTTTTTTGTGCACAAGGGAAAAGAAATGAAAAACAAGTGGTTATAGCTTGTAAGAAAGAATATGACTTACAATTTTATGTGCTTATTTACTGTCACATTAAAATATGGAGAAATCATTTTGTTTCGCAAACTATGATGTTAAATAACAACAATTTAATTTCTTGGTCGATTTCCAAAATTTTATATGTCAAATTATCACCAAATGTCTCAAGTTACGATATTAAATCCATAGAGAAATGAATATAAAAAGCTAGATGTCGCTAACAACGCCGTCTCTTTTGTAGGAAATGGAATTTATGTGAATGTGCACTATATTTAGATGAAAATTGGATGAAATCTAGCTTTTTAAAACCCATTGTTTAAAAATTTCAGTTCAATTTACGATGGATGCTTGTTATAGTTGGTTAGACTTAGTAAATTTTGACATAATTTCCACTAAACAATGTTGCCAATGTCTATATTTTGGAGATGAAGAGCAAGAAATCTCCTAGCAATCAAATCGACTATAGTCCTTTTTTGTAGTGATTCAATTTATATGAAATAAAAAGTAGCGAGATGTTGCTGTGTGTCACAAAGTGAATAAACTTTTTCCTTAATTCGTTAGTTTAAATAGGAGTAGGATAGACAAGGTTGCATTGTTCAAATTCTTATCTTGATGTGTATAAAGTGGTAGGAACTACTTGGAAATCAATAAATTTTCTAATAAAAGTTCAAACGATTCACTAACTATTGGGTTTTTGGCCAAAATCGACAAAGAAGAACAATGAATCAAATCGAACTTAGAAGAGATTTTTAATAAAGTTAAACTTGAAATAGCCACTCTTTGACCACCTTAATGCGAAATAAGCCCATTTTGACCAAACTGAATAGATCAAATTGAAATTTTAACCAAATTCGAGTTCAGAAAAGGCATTTTCGACTTAAAATATTTTCTCAGAAATTTTTTCTGCTACAATCCATTTTTAAACCAACATAAAATTGATGAAGCTCTATTTGAATGAATTATATTGCGGAGTATCTTTTTTTGAGGTAATCAAAAACCATAATCAAGAATCATTTTTTAGAGAATTTAGGGAAGCCTCAAGAAACCAAGGAACTTTTTGATCAAATTTATTAAAAAAGCTTTTTTTGATCAAAATAATACCATTAAAACCATTTTTCGACTAGATTAGACCTTGTTCAAGCAAACAGAAATAGGAAATGACATTTTTTATCCAAGCCGAACTCTAAAAATCCGTTTTTTGATATAAATAGACTCAGAAAATTCAATTTTCAGCTAAATTATACTTCGAAAAAATAATTTATTAACCGATTTCAAGTCAGAAAAGCCATAAATTAATTCAAAATACTGAAGTTTTCACCTTTAAAGAGACATTATTATTCAGAAAAGGCGATCTCAACACAAATAAGCCTATTTCCGAGAAGAATTTGTAACAAGAATTTTTAGACCAAATTGAAATAAGAAATGCCATTTTTTCACAAAATAGAATTACAAAAAAAAATAATTTTTGACTCAGAAAAGCCATTTTTGACAATACTAACCCAAAGAATAACATTTAAAAACTATTTTTAAGAGAATGAAACTTTGAGGAAGACAATTTTTAAGTGATTAGTGACATAAGAATTAATTTTTTATTGAATCGGAATTCATTCGTCCAACTAAATATTGGAAAAGTCATTTTTGAAACAAGAAAATCCATTTTTTTGGTTTAACTAACTTCACTTTTTGACCAATTCTAACTCAGAGAAGACATTTTTTACTAATTTCACCCTCGACAACCATATTTAGACCAATTTTAAATGAAATAGCAATTTTTTTTATTTACTAGCTAAATTTTTAAAAATACAAGGCTAAGTTAAATTTCAAGGTAATTTTTGACAAACGTGCACTTCAAAATATTCACGAGTTTGTTATTTTGTAATTTCTTTCATGACCATAATGAACCGACAACTGATAATCTCTAATCAACAGTGATATTTGATTTGACAATTCAGAAACCTCACTCTACATCAGCTCCCCTAGTGGCGCTTTCTCGTTTACTTTAAGGAACTTAACCTCAAATACAATGTAGTCAAGTCTGAGCTCCCCTAGTGACGCTTTCTCGTTGACTTAAATAAAATTAACCTCAAATTTATATAGACAGAAGCAAGCATCGATTAGATGTGGTTATTTGGTTTTCACGTTTAGTGGCGTGGTAGATAAAGAACATACAAATAAATGTTTCTAAATACTATTAAAGGCTACAATTAAATTAATTTTTTTAATCAACAAATTACCACTTCACTCACTATTTTGAAAATAAATTGTATGTTTTCTATTTACCTACGAGGTTATTCTGTACATCTTAAAAATCTTCTGGTTAAATTCATTATTTTTAAATATAGTTTCGGAATCGAACTATACGTCGTAGACATTTTTAAACAAGAGTCTAAGGAACATCGAATCACTATTACCAATACAATAAATAAATATAGACGTAGAACCATTCACCAGAAAACGAAACTAATACATCAAAAGCGTAATACATTCATAAAATACCTTCTTACAAATCCCCTGTAGATACTGTAATGATATCTTGGATACCTGATAATGAAAAACACCAAAAAATATCGTTAATACAAAAAATTTTGATTAAATGTTCAGCAAACATACGAAAAAAATTAACTAAAAATAAAAATTTGAATAAAACTTAAGATTTAAGATCATTTTTTCTTATTTTAACAACTTACTCACACACTAACACTCACAATTAAATTGTCTGGTCTTTCGAGTCGGATAAAACTAGTATAAGGCTCGAAGGACCATATAGAGTTCTTGTAATTTAGTTGTAATCAATTATAAACTCTATAATAAGCTTTCTCAGTATTTTGATTAAACTCATTCAATCAGCTATTCCAGTTGTTTTGTCTTCGATTAAGAAATTTGGAATATAATCAATAGTTTCATTATTAATGATTGGCACAGTTCAGTAATAACCTTTAAACGACTACAAATCGCTTAAAATACATCTCTTTCAAAATATGAGCAACAAGCTACTACATTTTCTAGGCTTTTTTGTCTACAACATTGTTTATTTCTAACAAAGTTGTTAAAATAAGGTTATAATATTATTAAATAATATATAAGATTTTATCAAAAAAATCATTTCACGAACAATAGTATACATTAAAACGAACATTACCTCAAAAAAATATCATTTAAAATTGATAACGACGTTCAAATAGCCTTTCTCGTGTATTTGATTCCGTTTCAAGAATTTTTTTTGTATTGATGATCTCTTAGTCTAATTTCTAAAAACTGAGATGTCTGCCCTATGTAGACAGCGTCACAATTATTATTTTGTAAATTCTAATAAAACTACAAATAATTTAATTGACTACTGCTAAAAATTAATTTTTCTTATTAGAACAAAGTTCTAATTTAATTTTATTCTTATTTTCATATTCATGATGAAGGTGATCTATAGATCAATATAAATAATCAAATTGTCAGTGTCAATATCATATTTTGATAAAGTCTAAAAGAAAAGTGGAAACGTCAATTTTTTATCAATCTTTCAAAAATTATTTAAAAAAACTAATTTTGAAACAGAAGAAAACTAAAATCAAGAAGATTTAGAAACACAAGAATATGATTTTATAGTTACTGTTCATTTTAAGTACTTATATACTTTTTTTATGACTGTTGATATTGATTTTTAACTATATTATGTTTGCTGAAACAAATTTGGATTCATTTGGTTTGATTCTACCGGAAAAAAATATTGAAAGAAAGCATTCTTTCTATAAATATTAAAACATACCTAGGCGCTTCTTTGACATCTATGACATATCGGTATTGAATATTCGGAGGCGATAAAGTCCTCATAGACAAAAAACTAACGACCAAATCCTTGGGAAGCTTCTTATTCTTTTCGCTATTTATCCATTCTACGGGCGTACCGGATCCGCTATATTTCAACTTGATGTTACCGAATTTGATATCTAAACCGTCTGTATTCGCCATGAAGTTACCATTAAGAAGCGAATCTCCAGTTTCACCATCGATCAGTACTACAAATAAAAACATATCCGGTATCAAATTTGTTCTAACTCAAATTAGAACAATCGATTGCGATCATGCGTTGTACTAAAAAATCATCGACTTAAAAATTGACTTTCCATATGATTCTGCTTAAACGTAAAATTCATGAAAATTGCGTTTACGCGTAAAAACAGTTTTTTAATCGTTTAGTGACTATCTCCGAATTGCCAGATGGATGATATTTACCAAGATAATTATCGTCGACGTGCGGATAGGAATCTTGCGTTATATTAACGTTTGAACTGCCTTTTGGTATCCTTACAACTCTATTGTACCCAGTAGTTTCCGCGGGAGTGTTGTATTTCCCAGTAATTTCTTGACAACGGCTGTTGTTACCTCCACAAATGCCGCAATCATCTAAAATAAGACATGGTAAATTATTTTAATGAAACCACGGTCTGAGACTGAGACAAAATTCTACAAAGCCACGTGGTTCTCATATTGTCCGGGTTTTGAGTGTTCGGAATAGCCATGGCGCGGCGCTGCTATCTAGAGATTGATCATGGGTAGGGTAGGGATGAAAAATTTGACATAAAGCATACAAAATTAAATCGACAAATTCGTTATGCAGTGTCACCTCTTCTTCAAAGTCATTTCGTGTTTTTCACGTTTATTATA
Source organism: Diorhabda carinulata (assembly GCF_026250575.1). Taxonomy (NCBI): domain Eukaryota; kingdom Metazoa; phylum Arthropoda; class Insecta; order Coleoptera; family Chrysomelidae; genus Diorhabda; species Diorhabda carinulata. The sequence continues at coordinate 4,862,232 of NC_079469.1, forward strand.
ATTTATTTGAAGCTGAATATTCAAGATATTAATATTGAGAGCAAAACAAAAATCAGAGTTAGACAAATAACAATCGAAGATATAAATGTAAACAAAAGAATCCGATAAGAAGACTCACTCAGTCCCTCCATATTTGATTTGATAATGGATTTAAAATGGGAAACACATTCATCCACTTCGTCTGCTATGCTGACGATGCTGTCTTTATCGCAGATACTGAAGATAATCTCCAAAGGCTACTATATTCTTTTAAAACGGAATCAAAGCAACTAAACATGCTCATCAACTCCGAGGAGACCAAATGTCTAGTGACGTCTAAAGAACCAATAGGAAATCGAATCAAAAATTATTATGGGAATGTTTTTGAGGGAGTCAGAAAATAAACGATGAAAACGGCTCGTATTGCAGGATGTCTGTAAGATATAGTTTGTAAGAACAAATACCTAAATACCAAAAGTAAAATCGATATATATATATAAAACGACTGTAAGATCTATTATAGAATACTACAGGCGATGAACACAGTCGAATGAAAGTACTAAGAAGGTGGGTGAGACAGAGACGAAAATTCTGGAACAAACTACAATGAATGGAAGAACTCAAAAGTGAACATTCCAGAAGAAAGAAGACCACCTAAACGATGGCGAGAATGCTGGACATCGTTTTCCAGGGAAAACTTTCTGACAATGAACAAGAAGTAACCTACTAATATGGTGATCCTTGGTAGAAAGAAAAAGATGACTACAACGCCGACCTGGCGGCCAGAAACTGAGATAACTAAGCGTCCGTGAAAAGATCTTTGTTTAAAGACCCGTATGTGACAAAGTGATTGAAATCAAAATAAAAATATTTGATTCAATCCCTTGATTAGCTGGACATGTTCCTTCTCAATTTAATGACAGAAATAGAGTTGCTGAGTAGTGTGAATGTTGATACTTTCATAAATAGAAATTGAGCCAATGAAACCTACTAGTAGAAATTGGTGATTTATAAATTCACATATCGTAAATAATGATTCTCCCTTATTGTTAACTGATTGCAGTTTACTGTTGGTTACCTAGTTCTAAGTGCACACCAGAATTTCTAGAAATATCCGTGAGATGGAAGCGAACGATTTGACAATTGACATAATGTGTATATCGCTTTTATAACCCAAGTTTATTCTTAATAAAGTATAAATTTGATATCGAATAAAAGAAGAACTACTGGAATACAACATCGTATTTACAACTATTAACCTACCTAAGAAAACCGTAGAATCCAATTTATTATCACAACCGCCCGTCTTACAGATACCATTAACGCATATTCCGAATCCCGATGGTCCGCATTTTGTACCGTCCACAACTTTATCCAACAACCTGAAGCTGGGTTTAATGTTATTCGGAATGCAAAAGAGTCTGCAGTGGTCTTCGTGCCTTTCTAAAAATCGAAATGTAATGTAATTCGTAATATCAGATGATTTAACATATTAATGAAATTGTTTTTAAAATCTCTATGTTATTACAAAGTCAGTTTCAGTGAATGATGAAAGTACTTGGTAACCGATACAACATCACGGTTATAGAAGAATCAAACAGGATTATTGACTTTCTGATTTTAAAGTACTTTGGCCGCATTCAGCGGACGGTATCAGTAGCGTTAATGTTCGAGAACGTACTGAACACACTATTCACACCACAACTACACCAACATTGTCTAACGCGCGTTCCTATAACGGTGTGTTCAGTATGAATATCACCAACGGTTCCAGAAATTCCGACTTAGTTTTGATCGGCAACGTACTGAACGTTCGCTGGCAAGTCGATTTAGATTTAAGTATATTGTTAGTTTTTGACAAGTGTACTTTTTACGTAGAGTAGGGCTGCCAACCTAAAATTTATAAAACCAGAAGAAAAACCATGACATTTCAGTTTAAAAACAAGACGTATTAATAGAATTACAATAGTTAAATAAATATCTAGTGAAAAAAGGTGTGATAAAATTCAAGTAATTAAAATAATAACACTTTATAATAAGAATATTTGAATAAAATTATACAAGTTGAAGAATAGTTAAATTAAAATATAAAACAAACACTTTAGTTTGTAACAAATTTTTGAAACTTGGGTAAGTTGTAGACTATAACTATTAGATATTAGATACTATAACATATAGTTACAACTAAATAGTCATCTGACTGGATAGCTAGCTCTGTATGTCTAATGCAAGATTTGAGAAGAGGCGCGCGAATTTTAACATTTGAAAGCCCACGACGCTGCTTAAAAACTATTCAGGACGTCCCAGGACACTACAAAAACTAGGATATGAACTGGGAAAACAGGACGGTTGGCAACCCTAGCATAAAGGCTACACCGGTTGTTTTTTGTTTAGTGTATTTAAACTCACTTTTGTATATATATAAAAACGGACATTATAATTCAAAACTGAATTATGCGAATAATTTAACGTTTCATCACAGAACTCAAATGATTCAACAAATTTCTGGTTTTGCTCTGTCTCAGTTTTTTTTCACTTTTCTCACATTTAATTGACTCTCTCTACTTATAAAACTATATAAAATTACATAATTACAAGAAGTCGATTCTTCTTCTTTAGAAATGTTTAGAAAAGTCTCTTTGCTTGCTATTTAATTTATTTGTTGTATTCTTTTTCATTCTCTACCTTCTTTCTGCGCTGCTTATTCTAGTCAAGTTTTCCTGGGTCTTCCTTTCCTTCTTTTCTTATGTTTGTTTTGCTTCTATCACTTTTCTTATTAGTATTTATGATGTGTCCATACCAATTGTTTTTCACAACCATTTCGTATGCTATTGGTTCCTTTTTGATCTTTTCTATTATTACCTCCATACCATCGTCATTTTCCTAGCAATTTTTGTTTGTTGCGTAGGTTTTACTCATGCTCCTTTTTATTTGGTTTACTACAATCCTTGTGCGTTTTTTGATATCTACTTGTTGTATCCTCCGCATATTTCACCATTTCTAGGCTTCTGTAGCTAATTATTTTCTTCATTTCAAGGTTTTTTATTTTTTTTTAGTCTCTAGATATTTTATATGTCCCATACTGGAAGATTTATCTTTAATATCCTATCCCTTTCCTACTTTCCCTAAATATTTCCTTATTGCTTCTGCATCTTCCAGGATTCTTTCTCTCGTGCTTCTATTGTCGTTAAAGTCCTCTTTGTCCTTCAATTCCTCTCCTCGTGTCATTTTTTCATTTTTGTAACTGAATTTTCTTCGGAAAACTCCTTTCACATCCAATATGGCTTCCGTGTTCATGTCAATGATTTTATTCTTCCTATTTCCTTTCTTTTTCTTCCCATCCGTTTAATTTAGTTCCAAAAGTCTTCATAATTATTCCATCCAGTTTTTTCTGTCCTTCAAATTTATTTTTATAATTTCCTTATTCTTATTTCCTCTTTTTTTTTACTCCCTTTTATTTGATTATGTTCGAAAATCCTTTATCTTCAACTTTATAGTTATTTGCTAATTTTTCATGTTTTCTATTTTGTTTTTTACAAATTTCTTTCTTGATTTTGTTTCTTTTGGTTTTGCATGCGTTTTTTTCTCTCCAATTTCACTTTAAATATGATTCTTCCATGATTCTTTGCTATTTATTTATTTTTCTGTTCACCATCTAGTTTTGTGTTCATTTCTTTTCATCATTTGTTAATGAAAACAACATCTTTGTTAACAGCTGCATAAGCTTTAATACTGGCAAATACTGTTGTAAAAAAAAAATAAACATAAGAAATGACACCTCGATTCAACAATTTTCTGGCATAAATGTCTTTTGATATTTGCAGGCATTTCGAAAAGTGTGTGGAGAGATATTTAACACCAGAAAGGAAAAACGTTCTAAATCTTGATTCAAGCTGTGTTACCATTAAAACCGTATTGAATTGAGTGGTTTGGAGAGCCTGATAAGGTAAGAAGCAATCAGAAAATATCATTAAGAAAAAACGGAAATAAAAATAGAAACTGAAAAAAAAATTAACAAAAATTAGAAGAATAGAAAAGAAGAACAAAATTAGCAACATAAAACTTCACAGATCGAATAAAATACTAACCTATATCATAATCAGGGTACCAATAGTGTGTTTGGTTATTGAATTCCAAACATTGTTGCGCCCTAAAAATAACCATTTTGAAAATTAACATTTTTTTCAAAAATCTTTGGAAAAAAATACCTGAATTCTACACTATTAATATTACAGTCTAACGTGTTACAAGATTCATATCTTATATTCTCCCCGATACAGTATTGTCCCCCATTAACAGGCTTGGGAGAATTACAATATCTTTGAGACGCTCTCACCCCACCACCACATGTCCTGCTGCACGGTCCATATCTATAATTATAAAATAAAATGTAATTTTCGAGATAACCTTATAATTGAAGAATTTTTTTTATTATATTCCAATCTTTTCTGTATAGAACTTCTGACAACACCTCAAAATTTTTTCTAGTGTCCTTGATAACAAAATAAAAACGATATATGCCTTTGCTATCCCCCCCTGGTAATCACAAAGGGCTAACAAACTTTCTATAATATTTTAATATGAGTTTTCAAAAAGCCGATAAAAAGTTTGTTTTAAGTCTGCCAATCATCTTATAGGTGGTCGCAGAAACAGGAAGCAGAACTAAATAAATGTACAGCTACTAAAATACGGAAAAATTTACATAAGAAAATGGTCACTTACCCCATCCACGGACCCCATCCTCCATCCACTGGTATCAGTTCAAATTCATATCTACATTGACCATTGAAACAAACCCTAAAAAATGATTTTGATAAACGTGACTCTGTAATACAAATTCTAATAATTCTCACTTTTTTTCATAACCATCTCCGCAGTTGGTACCGTCGGCCCATGGGGAAAATGTTGATGTGCAAGCGTACTCCGTGTTATTGGCAGTGCAGTATAAATGCTCACATGGTGCAGAAGGTACCTAGATTAGAAAATATCAAAAAAATAAACAAATTTTTCCAAAAATGACTAGTGCTTGGGTATAAAACGTCATGAATTCTAAGTATCTCTGGCCACTGAAAGTATTATTGAAAAAATATGGCCTACTAATTATTCACGCCCATACTTTTATGAAAAGTCGTCGTGAATTTTCATCCAGCCATAAAATTATGTTAACACCGTTTTGTGTTTTAGATTTTATATTATTTTCCTTCTCGATGTTCACGCGTAGATATCAACTACAGACTGGACTCTTGAGCAATACATTTCCCTTCCCCCTAGAACGTCTTTGATGAATTAATTCATCTAGAAAGAATGATCAATGATGATTTCATCTCAAAAATTAAATTTGATCAGGAAACTGGTACAAGAATCCTAATGACTGCGCCAGAAATGATTTTTACACATTAAAAAAAAATATTCACAATAAAAATCCAAAAAACCAGAGAAATTTTTATGAGAGACAGTTTTTGACAAGATAACAGGTTTCATTGTATTATTTTTCTGGGTCTTTTCGTTGCTCACACGTGTATATTAGCTGATTCTACAAGCTGAACTCTTGAGCTCTACATTTCTCCCACCTTCTTTAGAACTAGCTTCGTTCTGGAAAGTCTTTGAATGCATTGATTTATTTGCGAAAGATTATTACTGCTGTTCTTATCTGCATGATCCATCTCGTTGCTTTCAGGCTCTTGTAATTCTTGACAAACCATCGAAATTGAGCAGGAAATTGGTGATTTCTGTGCAAGAATCCTACTGACGGCGCCAAAAATGCTTGTTGCACTGTTTTTGTTATCTGTGTAATGTAGTTCATACTATCAGACACAGCAAAAGGATGTAACCAAATATGTATAGAAATTATGTTTTTACGTTAAAGTCAAGTTCCTAAATACCCTGCATATTCCATCTATCGACTCACAACTCCCTGTAGATTTGAACTTGTGTTAAAAAAGTAGAAAATTGTATACAACAGTCACTTTGTCCCAGTATTAAAATTTATTCTAAATAAAAGACGTATTCCAATTATATTATATTATAATTGGTTTATATTATAATTTTTTGCTCCACCCTATATGGAAAAAACAATAAAATTGGTTCAGAAATCTGAAATAATCAAAATTATGAACGATAAAATGGTCAACTTACTCCTGACAGGCATACTTTTCGTCCAGGTCCGAACTCTAATTCGCACTGAGTGTCTAAATCGAATTTATCACCAGGTAATGTTTCCGTGTACGGAAAAACCGGTAGATAATTGTTTATTGGTGGGAGTCTCATGCAACTGGATCTTTCTGAGCTAAAAAATCGAAGAAGTATATTGAAAATACAATCACCAACAACGAAAATTTTAACGTGTTTATTTCAATATTATATATACCTTCTGAGAAGGCAAAAGCTAACAAGTTAAAAATAACTCAACCTTAAAATATTTATATTGATTCGATTTATGTCTTTAGAAGAATGACAGTACTATAAACAGAAGTTTGATGTTTGGAATCTTGATATTCAATAATGACGATGTGGACTAATGCGGAGTATTGGAGGAGGAACCTTCTTTTCAAAACTTAAATACTCATACTTTTTTCATCAGCAACAGGAAAAGTGGTAAAACATTTATTAGAGCTGACGTCAAATAATAGGAATTTTTGATTCTTTTTCTTAAAAACCAGCCAAAGTAGCAGTCCGTGTAACTGTTGAAGAGCCAAGGGAATAGGACTTCGTGCAATATCGTTTTGACGTTAATCCTTGTTGAAATGTTGCTACTTTTTAAGCCAAAGTAGCAGTCCGTGTAACTGTTGAAGAGCCAAGGGAATAGGACTTCGTGCAATATCGTTTTGACGTTAATCCTTTTAGAAATTTTGCTACTTTTTAAGCCAAAGTAGCAGTCCGTGTAACTGTTGAAGAGCCAAGGGAATAGGACTTCGTGCAATATCGTTTTGACGTTAATCCTTTTAGAAATTTTGCTACTTTTTAAGCCAAAGTAGCAGTCCGTGTAACTGTTGAAGAGCCAAGGGAATAGGACTTCGTGCAATATCGTTTTGACGTTAATCCTTTTAGAAATTTTGCTACTTTTTAAGCCAAAGTAGCAGTCCGTGTAACTGTTAAAGAGCCAAGGGAATAGGACTTCGTGCAATATCGTTTTGACGTTAATCCTTTTAGAAATTTTGCTACTTTTTAAGCCAAAGTAGCAGTCCGTGTAACTGTTGAAGAGCCAAGGGAATAGGACTTCGTGCAATATCGTTTTGACGTTAATCCTTTTAGAAATTTTGCTACTTTTTAAGCCAAAGTAGCAGTCCGTGTAACTGTTGAAGAGCCAAGGGAATAGGACTTCGTGCAATATCGTTTTGACGTTAATCCTTTTAGAAATTTTGCTACTTTTTAAGCCAAAGTAGCAGTCCGTGTAACTGTTGAAGTGCCAAGGGAATAGGACTTCGTGCAATATCGTTTTGACGTTAATCCTTTTAGAAATTTTGCTACTTTTTAAGCCAAAGTAGCAGTCCGTGTAACTGTTGAAGTGCCAAGGGAATAGGACTTCGTGCAATATCGTTTTGACGTTAATCCTTGTTGAAATGTTGCTACTTTTAAGCCAAAGTAGCAGTCCGTGTAACTGTTGAAGAGCCAAGGGAATAGGACTTCGTGCAATATCGTTTTGACGTTAATCCTTTTAGAAATTTTGCTACTTTTTAAGCCAAAGTAGCAGTCCGTGTAACTGTTGAAGAGCCAAGGGAATAGGACTTCGTGCAATATCGTTTTGACGTTAATCCTTTTAGAAATTTTGCTACTTTTTAAGCCAAAGTAGCAGTCCGTGTAACTGTTGAAGAGCCAAGGGAATAGGACTTCGTGCAATATCGTTTTGACGTTAATCCTTTTAGAAATTTTGCTACTTTTTAAGCCAAAGTAGCAGTCCGTGTAACTGTTGAAGAGCCAAGGGAATAGGACTTCGTGCAATATCGTTTTGACGTTAATCCTTTTAGAAATTTTGCTACTTTTTAAGCCAAAGTAGCAGTCCGTGTAACTGTTGAAGAGCCAAGGGAATAGGACTTCGTGCAATATCGTTTTGACGTTAATACTTTTAGAAATTTTCCTACTTTTTAAGCCAAAGTAGCAGTCCGTATAACTGTTAAAGAGCCAAGGAAATAGGACTTGTACTTTCCACTTATATAATTCGTTATAAAAAATATTTTACATAATACTCGTACGCCCAAAACTCGAAATACGATAAATATGTCGATATTTCCAAAAAAAGAAGATTGACACGAAAAACAAAAGAGGAACTACACGTTGCGGACCTACAACCACCTGTCGTTAAAAAACATTCCCATTGATTTCCCTAAAAGGAAGTACCAGTGCCGACCCAGATTTTTTCGCAGTTTCTACAATTACCGATGGAACGATGTCAATTGAATTCCAAGAAAAAATCGCTAATAAGAATAAGCAACAAGTAGACTAACAACACGTTTATATACACACAAAAAAAGTTCGTGTTGAATTTAACTAATATAAGATAAAGCTTACAATGGACGAGAATTTTTATAAAATAATTTTACAAGTGTATATACAAATGCATTCAAAAAAATTAACTAATTCTGAAAACTCGATAGCCTTTGCGAAAATAACTTATAGTGTAAATCGTTAAAAAAAACGGATAACATTGAGAGATTAAAGAGAATTAGGTAATCGCACCCATAATTAGTACCGTTTTAACATTAACTCTATCGGTAAGTTAGTTAGTATTCGGAACAGAAAAGCCATAAACTCAGTTATGAATTTCGCTTAATTAATATCAACAAATGTATGTCATAACGTTTTCGCTACATTAGATTCTTTTCGATTTTTTTGTTTGAAATTCCTAGTGAAGTTAATTAATAATATTTCAGAGATTAAATTAAATGGCATGTGGTTAATTGGACATTTTTTATTTTAAGAATTGATTAACAAGACTTGTTTTTTTCCGTAAAAGTGAAAGGAGTTTTTTAAAAACAGTTTAAGCACAAGCAGGAAACAAAAAGGAAGAAATTCACGGCAATTAAATCAATTAAATTGAATACTTAATTATAATCCACAAACATGATGGAGCTGAAGTATGAAAATATTAATCATTCTAAATTTTTCATTTGAAATGGAAATGAAAACTTGAATCATTTAGAAATAAGTAAATCTCTCATGTTGAGGTTATGTTTTAGACATTACAAACTGTCCCAATTGTTTTGTTTACTTCACAGTGTGAGCTCGCTTTTTTATTTATTTTATTGTTATGAGCTGATTTTTGAAATTTTACATTTGAAATGGAAACGAGAACTTGAGTCATTTGGAAATAAGTAAATTTCTCATGTTGAGGTTATGTTTTTGACGTTACAAACTGTCCCAATTGTTTTGTTTACCTCACAGTGTCAGCTCCCTTTTTTACTTTGTTATTTTTCATTTGTTTTGAGCTGATATTTGAAATTTTTTATTTGAAATGGAAACGAGAACTTGAATCATTTAGAAATAAGTGAATTTCTCATATTGAGGTTATGTTTTAGACATTACAAACTGCCCCAATTGTTTTGTTCACCTCACAGTGTCAGCTCGCATTTTTTAGTCACTTATTCTCAGATGCTTTTCAAAAGTTTTCATTTGAAATGAAAATTACTTCTCAAAATATTCGAAAAAAGAAAACAAAAAATTCGTGACTTCGTATTTTTCTTTTCTCTGGTGTATGGAAAAGGAAGATACTCCAGACCACATCATTGATGATATACAACACTCAAAAGTGCGAGTTTCAAACCCTCCGGCAAGCCTTATAGCTTTTGTTAGTGACGTTAAAAGGTTCAGGACATTGACCTTTGGTAATGGAAAGGGGGCATATCAGAAGATTTATGTTTGCATCAATTCCTGATTGCCAACTAAGTATGAATATCCGACGATTAAGGCGTCAAACAGTGAAACACCAAACTGACGTAGAAAATGGCGACTAGAATAGGAAAGTGCTTAAACCACGTGCACGCGTTAAATATCCACAAATTTCTTTCAATAAATTCCCACTTGCAGGCTTTCCATGAAATTATAAAACAAATCTATTGTTTACATTCAACATTTTTCCAACCAGCTCTAATGCGAAAGTGACAACGGCTATACTGATTTGTTTAAAATACTGCATTCGTTATGTAGGGTATCAAGGTAACGATTGGATATTCTTGCTGTAATACAGCATTTAAGGGGTGATAATGGTTCATTATTTTTATGTTTTCATTCAAAACAGTGAATCTGCTACGAATTTTTAATTTCTTTCTACACGATTTTTCCGAATATTCGTAAACAATTTGTTTTTAGAAAATTTTTAGTTATAATCAAGCTAAATTGAACTAAAGTGAGTCGAAATTTTAAAAACACCAATTTGACAACTGTCATATATCAATTGTCACTCACAGATCGTTAATCGTGGAATAAAACGTATGTTCTTTTGGAGAATCACAAGGACCATGTTAACATACCTTAGAGGCGGTGCTAAATCTGCTCTCCCTTCACCTTATAGTGAAAAAAGAGCATTGGGCAAGGTCCACAGGCTGATTCTGACAGTTAAATTAAAATAAGGAAATCTGACAGGTCATTCAAAGATTCTAGATTGGATAAAGCTAGGAAGCAGTACAAACCAATTGGTACCAAGTGGTAATCAATGACCGCGAATCATGGGTCTAAAGATATTCCGTAAACCCGAAATGTATTCCTATAGTTTCTAAACTAGTACAAAGACCTGGATTGGGCATTATACCATTAGGATAATCACTTATCAGTTTTTGAAACCTCGTTCGAAACAAATTTATATTCCCTCCGATAGCCAAGGCTATTGAGTGCACGTCCAAGCTACTGTGAAGTGTAAACAAACTCTAAAAACACTAAGATAATAAAAAAAATCATAACGATCAGCTAAGAAGTCTGAGAAAACTTTTCGAATTGTGCATAGACGACATTAAACTAGTGTCAGTCTTCTTAGAGGTCAAATACAACATTAAGACGATGGACATTGCAGAGAACGACAATTGAAGATTTTGCAATAAAGCAGACCATCTACTTTACCAACCTATTTCAGCAAAGAGACCCGAAGGAATAATGCTAAGATCCTGTAAAATGGGACAAACAACCACTAGAAACATTGTTTCCTTTGGGTTGGTATCAAATTTGGTAAACAATACTTCATTGATGACGCGCATCAATGTTTACAGAGTATGAGCTACAGAGTGTTGTATTTAATAAGAAAATATAATTATCTCAATGTTGATTTATTTATTTTCTATAATTCAACTTACTCTAAAAATTCGGTGATGTAATATCTCGAACAAGGTGACCATGTAAACGGTTTAGTATCCTTCTTAATTACTTTACTCATGATATTCGTATTATTAATGTATCTATTAAACCTTTCGCATTTCTTGTCTTCATCGTGCGGCATACTGAAATGCAAATCAAAACAAATACATATCTCATTTTAAATCGTTCTTAATTATCATCAATTTTGCATCATCAATTAAAACACATTTCTTTAATTTTATATTAAACGTTTTCGAATTAATTTGTCTATATGACTCATTGATTCTTTCAACTGATGATGCAACCGGTTCCTGAATTTAATAAATTTATCGATTTGAGTAGGAAAAATTATAAATTTTTATTAAACTTTATTATTATTTATTAAATTTTAAAACCTTAATTGTAAAACGGACATCAATAAACAGAAAAGGTCCCAAGGAAAAATGCAATAGCACTTTTAGAAGTAACACACAAAGTTTTAGGAAAAAATACTTGACAACATATTAGAAAATATTGCAAAGAAAATGTAGAAGAATCCCAATGAGGTTTTAAAGCAAGGATATCGAAATAGAGCAACTCTTCATCATAAAACAACTTCAAGTGACTGCTTGAATCAACGAGAAGAAAATAATGGCTACAGAATCACAAATGAACGAGACGAATAACGGAAAATAGAAATAAAAAGTACTAAAAGGCAGTAAAGCAGAAGGATGGCATGTTGAAAGATGTATCACGAACAGCCAAAAACCTGAAAACTAAGGAGTGTACAGAAGAATAATAAACAGTCAAGTATCACCCATAAAATTGAAGCACAGAGAGCAAATTGGTTGAGACATGAAGGTGGAAGATAGATGGGTGAAACAAGTATTGGAGAAGATTGGTGAGAAAGAAAAAAGATTGGAGGAGGTGAGGAGAGATTTGAGAAAAGAAAAAAAGGAAAGAAAGAGTGATAGTTTTCGAAGCCTTGAGCCAGATAAGCCTGTAGGGCTGATACTCTTGCGAGTAATTAACCACGTAAATTATTATTTGGATACATTGATACAAGGTTTATAAAAAATATAATGTATTCATATTATTTAGAACATCATAGGAGCTGATTTATTTTTGGATGAAAATGGAAGTAAAAACAACGATTATACAGTGAAAAAAAAAATAAACGTGAATACAATAATATACATAAAAAATGTACTCATACTACAGCTCATTTTTTTCATGTGGAAAACATCCGGATGTCAGAGCAAAGAAAATTTTCCTTCAATATTGATTAACTGAAAATTATTTTACGATTCATTGGATGAATTTGATTAAAGAGGCCTCAGTCTCAAAAATATATGTCAATATCTCAAATGGTAAACAAGTAATATCCGTCTGATTGATTCTGGAAGGAAAATCACCATACTGTGTATAGTGACTCTCGATTTTCGGTTTCGATCGTCAAAAATTGATTTCAATACTTCCAACGTGGTTTTTGATGAACCACGTCCAAGTGACATGAAAACGGCTAACAGGGAGAATTACCTGAAAGGTGATGGCCACTTAAAATAAACTACTTGAGAAACAGTCATAGGGCTGTAGTGTATCGAATTATTACGCCAAATTGAAGAAGAAACGGCCCCTTTTGGCGAAGAAAAAATGCCCTTCCATCATAATAACGCATCGGTTGACATCTCCGTTCTCGCCACAGACTAATTGGTCTAATTGAGCTACGAACTGCTACTACATCCACCGTATTCTGCAGATTTGTTCTGTTGCGACTTTTTTAGTTTCCAAACACAAAGAATAATCTGAGAGGTAATTACCACTGCTCTCTGGGATTCACATAAAATACTTGGTTAAAAAAAACAGTTACAGGGTTGTGGTATATTGGATTATTAGGCCATATTGAAGAAAAAACGGCCTCTTTTGGCGAAGAAAAAGTGCTCTTCCATCATAATAACGCATCGGTTGACATCTCCGTACTCGCCACAGCCCAATTGGTCTAATTGAGCTAGGAGCTGTAAATGTAATACATCCACCGTATTCTCCAGATTCGGTCTGTTGCGACTTTTTTAGTTTCCAAATTTGAAAAAGTCTTTCGTTGCGCAGAAATTCGCGTCGAATGAGGAGGTGATCGCCGTTACGGAGCCCTATTCTGCAGACTTCGACAAAAACGTATTTTTTAGGCGATTTAAAGAAATTGGTGCATTTCTAGGTCAATTTTATTAAATTACAAGGATATTACATTGAAAAATAAACCTTATTTTTTTTTAAATTTTCATTTTTCGTTTGTAGAATATGTACTTATCCAACCACCCTCGGATATACATATATCATTGAAATCATTCTTAAATACCAAGAAATATTTCAAGAGTATTTGAAACTGTTCAATTTACTTATTTAAAGGGTTATATTTCCCTTATTATTTATTTTTAATGTACATAAACAAATATCTGTTAAAATTCATGTACAATATGCACAACAAATAATTTTTTTTATACTATACCTCAAAATATGACCTAATTCGTGAGCTATAGTATAAGAAGTAGCTAATCCTTTATCTCTTACTATAGCACATCCGGATTGACACATCGAGTCGACTTCAGCGACACCTAGTGTGGTACAATGTTGAGGTGTTGATTCATTACGACATATGGTATCTCTAAAAATATTAATATTAGGTAATTTCTGTTTCTAAATGCCTTTTTTGTCGTTTACCTTGTTAATAGTACCGCCACGTTGTGCAAACGATCTTTGGTTGGAATGCGCTTCGTCCAGTTACAAAATTTAATCAACATACCTAAACAATTCATTATTTTAATACTTTAGTTGCACTAGAAAAAATTTTTCGGTTACCTGAGGAATTTATATTGGAAAAATCTTGTGTGCTCAGTACTTGAAAATCTACAACTGATAAGGAAATTGCGTTCCCAATCGTTTCATCTTTAAACAGAAACGAAACCTACAAGACATATAGGGTTATTCATCAATTCTATCAATATAAGCTACAAGAAATAAAAGAAAAAGTATTTTCACGGTCTATTTTTCCCAACGGGCAGCAGCTATGATCGTTAGAAATCTTTTTAACAGAAATATTTAGTATAAACAATTTGGAAAAGGTTAGGTCGCGTGAAATATTGTTTACAATTCAAGTGACATGATGGAAAGATAAAAATTGCTAGGTAATCTCTTCTGGCATCATACCGCTACCGTTAGCTTGGATTACCAAATTTACTCTAAGATTGAAATAAGAAAAGGGATGAGACAAGGGTTTATTCTACCTCCATAGCTTCAGAAACATTCAAAGAAGAGATCGCTAATACTGAGTCTTCTTCTTCCTATTCATTTTTAAGATCCCATGATCTGTTAGTTTTGTAGATTCCTCTGTATCAGTACCTAGGAAGTGGACTGCCAGCTATCCATCCATCTCTTTGTTGGTCGTCAGGTTCTCTTTTCCCTTTGGGTTTCCCTTCAAGTACGATGCGTGGCAGTCTACTCTCGTCCATTCTTCTCACGTGGGCGTACCACTATCTTTTTCTTCTTTTACATTCAATATTCCTCTTTAAATACAAACCTCATCTGAAAGTGATATTTCCAAAAATGTTTTTTTTTTATCTAAAAGATATTACATGCATCATTCTTTTAAATGAAGATATCCTTCGTCTTTTCTATGGGATAAACCCTAGTAGACTCGAATAGCTCAAGTGTTTCCTGCAGTGCCCGTTGTAGTTGTAGTGTGCAGGAAAAAAAAAGATAAATTGTCGTTCTGGGCTTTTGCAGAGGAGCTCAGCTTGCCTGCATCTCAAGTAAATCTTGCAAATATTGCTCTATCGGCAAAACACAGTTATGCCAGCGTCTTTTTTTCTATGTTCTAAGCTTTATAAGTTTCTGGTCCACGCTGGATCACCTATGAGTTGAATTACTCTTTTTCTATCGAGTCATGCTTCATTATGTCATGTTCGAGAGCCAAGCTTCAGATATGCGAGCAATATTCCAAGAATGGACTAGTTTACTTCAATTTTTGCTGTTTTGATTCATACAGAAATTATTTTTATCGATGTTTGACTCTCTTCCCCAAGTAATCTGCAGTCTTTTCATCCTTATTCATATGAAAAGTTTTATGAAATGACAGTATCCCTTTGAGCACCCTTTGAAACGCTTGTTGTTACTTCGATCTCGGACATAGTTTCCTAAGAACTATCTAGAATATATAAATATCTATACAAAGTCTCATTTCAAAGTTCGATTTACTAGTAATGAACCGAACGTATCTCTTCAGGTGAAACATTTCTTAGCCCTCTGTTTCTAGTCCAAAAATTTCAGTCGCAAGAGTAGTCCACAAGGCTATGAACGCTAATAGGTAGAATTCGGCGAGTCTGGCGTGTAGCTTGGCTCCCTTCCTTCCAATTCCCGCCCCGGTGAGTTGTCTACAACATTGATTCTTGTCTTGGTAGTCGTTAAAGATAAAGCTTCCATGGATTGATCTAAATGGTGATTGTGTTAAAAAATAGAGGGAAGTCTAAGCTTTCCAAACACGTATTATTCAATGGGAATAATATTTTATGAACAAGCCGCGTATCTACTTACATGCGACATCAACATTAGAATATAGCTGACCAAATCTTCATGATCTCCATGATATTTAAGCGTGCTACTGTCAGCTACAACCAATACTTTAACGAAGCTCTCGTTACTGATTCTATTCGTGCTACTCCATTCAGCGTTACGTCGTGGACGAGCATCTGCCGAACTATGCCATATTCTTTCATCCACCTAATTTGGAAAAAAATTAATTTCCTTATAACCTAAACACAGTTAGATGTTGTGGAATTTTTTATACTGACCGCATCGCAGGTACCTTCAATATCATCTTCATCTTGTTTGTTCTGCAATATCGAACGTCTTCTTATACGATGATTCTTGATTGTATATTCGGTTTCTTGGTAGTCTTCCTCAATTATTGTACGGTTTTCTGGAACAGAACGATGATGATGATGACATTATAAGTTTTATGCAATATGTTTCTAAGGAAATGGTAGGTGGATATAGAAACAAGACTAGTGGGAAAGAACCCTATGGTTTGTTCTTCTTTATTTATCTAGTTTAAGCAGTTACTTGACAGCTAGTATCATAAAACAGAGAGCATTACATAATTAACAGTCCTAATCATTCTAAGATCAAATATGATACGAGGGTTGTATTTTTACGAACAATAGGTAACGTTAATGAGTTGTGACCATTGATTATTGTTATTGCGACGCCATTGGCAATTTAAAAATTGACTGAATTATATGTTGATAGTGAACGTTTGAAAGAAACAAGTTTGTACAAAAAGGGGGGTTTAAAGAAGACCTTATCTCATCAAAAATGGATAGAATCGCTTCGCGCAACTTTTGCACTATTAGAAAAGGCTGTTTACAATTGATTTGCAGAATTTCATCAAAGCAAAGGTCGGCCAAAATCTGTTGTCATTCCTAGAAGCATAGTTGTTGTGTAGCCTAACCTACCTAACCATGCCCCAGCGCCGTCAAGACTTATAACCAGCATATGGAAGGCGTTGATCTTTTAGATGTCCTATTGGGTTATTACAGGATTCAAATAAGGTCGAAAAAATTTTACCACCGTATATTTTTCCATATGATTGACATAACCGTCGTAAACGCCTGGCCTGGCTTCTGTATCCGATGCAGAAGCTTGGCTCCCTCTAGTGGATTTCAAGTTGGCTTTAGCTGAAGCATTATGCTGGATGAAGGAACCTACTGCTAATACTAAACGAGGACGCCCATCCAATGCACTTGAAAACCAAATTGCTGAAAAGAAAACAAGAGGACCAATTGCAATAATGCCTTCCAAGGATGTTCGATTGGATCAACTGGATCACATGCCTGCCTGGACATCTAGGCAACGGTGTAAGGTACCGGAATGCACCGGGCGGTTACACATTGAATGTTGGAGATGCAAAGTGAACCTTTGTCTCAGCGCCAAACGCAATTGCTTTCTTTTATTTCACACTACTTAATATTCGTAACCGTATTTGTTAATTACATATTTTAGTGATGTATGTCTACTGTGCCAAATTTGTTCCAAATAAAATAAACTTAATTTTCCCGTAAAATAATAAAAAAAAAAAAAATAAAAAATAAAAATCCGAAAACCCTTGTATTTTTATTTCCCTTGTCATATAACATTTATATTTTTTTGTAGAAAAAGAAAAAATCATGAGGTAAGAGGTTAACATGATTGAAGAAATCGGCATGTGACTTACAGGTAGATAGAGGCGCCTCTTAGCATATGGTAGACTGCAATACAATCGATTTTGTATGAACATATAGTTGCGAAAAAAATATGTTCCAGATGGATTCTTCATAAAGTACGTCGATGACTTTTTCTTGCTTACCACTGTTAAACAAAAGATGCGCGTACAGCGGACACCTCAAGAAACTGTTGTAGACTTTCAACGGTGTCAGCTTTAGAGTGGGAAAAATATTTCAAGAATTGTATACAAAAAATGTATAGGTAGACCTTAAGGGCGAATATTTCGAAAAGCAAAAAAAGATTTTGTTTCCACTTTTTGTAAAAATTTAACTAAGTAAAATTTTATTGGGTGAATCTTTCAAGTCTATGACGGATAATAGGTTCTGATATTTTGGTTTTGGTATTGGATTTAGACTGAATTACTTGGTCAAATCCATTTGGCAGTTACCATGCAGCATATTATAACATTATGAAAGCTTTTTATATACCGACGGTGGAATAGAACACCGACGTAATTTGTTATAGACAAGCGGCTCCTATAGCAAAACAAACGCCAATAAAGAAAAGAGCGAAAGATAAAAGAGACGCGATTCATTTCTCTATCGAGATTAAAGATAAACAACAAACGATGAGACTATGAGAAGGACGCGCTCGGCCATAAATTTCACCTTGAAATCTGAGTTTAAGGAACTCGAAATTCCAAACATGCCAGACCATAGAAAATTGATTTTCAGCGTTATTACATCTATAATTGAAAAAAAATTTTACTTGGAGCGTTCGAGTTTATATCGCGAAAAGATCGTGTTAACGTGGGACCCTCTTTGTTATCCATTTACATTGTTTCAGCAATAGTATAGTACTCTCATGAAATTCGTCATGTTTTTCTTATATCACTTAATAAATAGACCACAATAATTATTTTAATAACAAGTTCGGCATAGAAATATAGTAATACTTTATGTACAACAGCTATAAACTGTCAGAATCAATCAATAAATTACAATCATTGAAACTACTAACTGTATTCAGATCAAAACAAATTAGTACAACAGAGCAAGCAATGAAAAGTACGAAAAAAAAAACATTCCTGATTTTGGGCTCACGACAAGCCATTCCGAAAAAAGCCTTACATATACAGTGTGTTTCGTTTTACGTTTAGAGTAAAATAACTTCGCTAAATTCTTAATTAATGCATTAAACTTTAAAATAAAACTTTTTATTGAGGCTGTAGATTCTCTTCAGATTTAAATTTTAGTTCTATTAGAAAGTTTAATGCATTTATTAAGCATTTAACGAAGTTATTTTACTCCAAACGTGAAAAAAGTGTATTTTAGAGTTGAGTTTTTTTGTATTTTACGTCAGTTAACGTAAAAACTATTACAGTTACAGATCTGAGACCTATTTTATTCAATTTTTCAGGTCAAAATACGTATAGACCAAACAAATTTGCTTGACAATTTCAGACCCAAGACTTTCAATAAGGCTTCCTATTGGTGGATCAGGAATCCGGGCGAAATCTATCGAATTTCTTACGAAGTTTTTTTATACCAACTTTTTTTCTTATATTTACCTATAGAATCATTTTCCGAAAGATTGGAGTACTACTCCGAAACACCTTGTATAATGCATCTACAATTCGGATTGATTGTATTACTAGCCAAAAGCAATAAATTTTTTTACACATTTCACGGTATTTTGTGTGAATCATTGTATATTTATATAGGGTGTTCCGGGACTTTTGAATTTTTCAATCGATTTTTTAATGTACATGCCAAGGGAACGGTTCGCCATAAAGAGAAATTCTGAAGAAAATTATCATAAATTATAATTATTTATTGAAAATAGCTACAAGAGGTTTTAGAACACAATCAAAAACTTCTTGGAGAACTAATGAATGATTAAATATACATTTGTACTACATACTATCGAAGAAAGAGATTAATAATTATTTTTCATGTAGTAAGCTACAGTCAAATAAGCTACTACGTGATATTCAATTAAACATTGTAAATTTGATAATGTCAGTTTGTTGTCAATCTTTTCAAAATCTGTCATCAATAATAAACACATTGTATTTAAAATTCCAATATGGTAAAATTTACCTTTAGTGAATATGCTGACATGCATTTAATGTATGATTTGGTACTGATCGCCTTCTGGGCAGAATTATACCCGATTGTAAAACTTTTGTTAGGGATAATCGCAACTTACGGGAAACAGCTTTTTGTCTATATAAATTGAGTAAACTAGTTTCCATTATGGTCAAAGGTGGCGAAGGACAACAACGAACTGTACGAACACCAGCTTTAGAGCAGATGCAGTTGATGCTGATCTACAACTAGAGTACGCAAAATGTCAATTTAACGTATCAACAACTATTCATAGGATTGTCCAGGAGTAATTTCTTTATCCCTTTCACATCCAGAAAGTGCATGCCATGGAAGTAGAGAATTATCCAGGAAGACTGGTTTACAATCTTTGGTTCCTAGATAAATAACAAGTTGATAATACATTTGTTGGAAAAGTACTGTTTACTGATGAAGCTGGTTTCACACGAGACGGATTTATTAAGAATTAAGAATCAACATTGATTTTGTGTTAATGTATGGGCAGGAATAGTAGGTAATAATTACGTAGGTGCACATTTTTTTTATAATAACCTGAATATTCAGCGAGAACTTTTTCTCTATGTAAGTAACACGATATTCGACAGTATGCAGTTTAATTATAAATGTTTGATTGTGTTCTAATACCTCTTGTAGGTATTTTCAATGAATAATTACAATTTGTGATAATTTTCTTCACAATGTCTTTTTATGGCGAACCGTTTAATTGGCATGTACAATGATATAAAAGTCTGCATATTTCCTAAACCATTAATTTTATCGAGCTAAACAAAGAGTATCTTTTTATTAAAAAACCGATTGAAAAATTCATTTAGATTGTACAGGTTGTCCCTGTAAAAGTTACGTATTGTTAACCATTGGACATGAGCCGCCCTTTACCTTCAGTGTAGAATTATTAATTCCGTCAAACATATTAGGAGGATATACGTAATCATCCATTAAATATTCATAGTGTTCGAATTCACGACTTCGAAGGCAAAGCATTATTTTCACATCATCTACCGCTCACCCCCATAAAAATGAGTCTTTTTTGAATTTTTTTTTCTGGTGTAATTTATATTTCCCTTTCAAAAATCCTTTAAAATATTCCTTGAGTTGAGATATTAAACAGTAGGTGGTACATGTTCTTCAAGAAAATATTTATCGTTGACTTTATTAATTTTAAGTAGACATAATTCATTGGCACACCCACTGTACCTATCGAAGCGAATTCAACATAAACGGATTGTCATCTTTTAATCTTTAATTCATTTCCATGATCAGCAATGATCAATAAAAATTAGATAATCAAATATATCGTCGATTGCAACGTAATTTATTTTCTATGACTTTATTTCATTATTTAAGATGAATTTTGATTTATAGCATTTTAATGAGCATATTATTGTAACGTTTTTCGTATTTGTTTACACTCTTTCTATTCGTGGGGTCAATTAATAACCATTGTCTCTTACGTTCTTAATTTATTTACACACTTTACACTACACTTAACTTATAATAATTTACTTATAAATATCACTTAAATACTTCCTACGATCACTTTTACTAATTCGTTCTAAACTAATTAACTGCGTTTACACAAACCATTTATATACCTAAATAAAAAGAAACAAAAGAAATAAATAAATAAACTTTCCTAGAAATTATTTAGAAAAAATACTATAAATAAAACACTGCTACTAAATAAATTATATACAAATAAACATCAAACAAGTTTCGCCATTTATAAAAAATGTTAAAGACGCCGCTCGAAAAGCGAAAAGCGAATTTTTCTTCTTCTTCTTCTTATTTTAAGACTATGTCTTGTGTTTTCAAAGAGGCAGCCTAAGTTGTGACTCCGACGACCAGCTCTCATACCTGCGCTTTGGTGGTCTTCCAGGCGGTCTACTTTTATTGGGTCTCTCTTCCTTTGCGATTTTCGCCAGTCGATCGTCGTCCATTCTATTGACATGATCTCTCCATGCTCTTCTTCTAGTTCTGGCCCATCTCACTATATCCGGAACGTCACACATTCCTCTAATTTCATTGCTCCTTATTCTGTCTCTTAGTGTTTTCCCTGTGATTGAGCGTAATGTCTTCATCTCGGTCGTTCTAAGAGTCCGCTTAGTAGTTGCAGTCTCCGCCCTCGTTTCTATGGCGTATGTCATTACTGGTCTGACACAAGTTTTATATATCCGTGTTTTGCTTTCGATACTTAAAAATTTATTCCTCCATATCACGGTTCGAAGGAATCCCGATATCCTAGATGCTGCTGTTGTTTGCGTTCTGACTTCTTGTTTCAAGTTCCTATTGCTCGTGATGTTAACCCCTAAATATTTAAAACACATAACCTGCTCTACACTTTTATTATAAATTGCCAGTTTGCATCTTCTTGGTTCTCTCGCTATTGTCAAGGATTGTGTCTTTTGTGTCGATATGATCATATTGAATTTTTCTGCAACTGTTTCAAATCTGTGTAGCAGTTTTTGCAGATTATCCTCATCTTCGGATATCACAACCGCGTCATCAGCGTAGCAAACTATCTTAAACTCATGTTTTCCCATTCTGTATCCTCTGCCTGCCGTTTTGACTTCTTTTATGATTTCGTCCATTATAATGTTGAAGAGTATTGGGCTGAGAGGCTGAGACTATCTCCTTGTCTGATCCCTGTTGATACTGGCATTTTACTGGAGAGTTCGTTGTTTACTCTTACATATGTTCTATTTCCGTTGTTCATGTCCCGAATGATGTCTATTGTCCTTTGGTTTTTGCCTCGTTCTTTTAGTAGCTCAATGTAATCTCACTCTGTCAAATGCTTTTGTTAAGTCTATATATAAATCCGTTGGGCGGATTGAGTAGCTCAGCGACCATGCTGCCGTTCCCAAGCCCGGATAAAAGAGGAGGGTTGTGAGGCAAGGCTAGCTACCTACCTCATGTAAAACAGCCATTTGCTCAGAGAACGAAGAAAGTAGCCGAATTTTTAAAATTCCATAGTAGCTAGGTCTCAGATCTGAGACCTTAGTATATTATTGGAATCATGTATTTATACCAGAAAAAGCAATTCAAGAAAAAAAAGTTGAACGTGACTTAGAAAAAAACCTTTGAAAGCGTACCTATAGAGAAAATTTAAAATGTACTGGCTGAAAGAGGAGTTAATTCATGAATACGAAACAAAATATTTATCCAAATGAATACATGCACAAGAATTAACAAAATATGGAAAGTTTCTAGTTTATTTAATTCTTCGTATTCAGAAGGATTTGCCTACTTTAAATGACCTTTTAAAGATATAGTCGTGCCGCCCTTTCCTTAATATATTTCATTACAAAGTTTTAACGGCTTCTCAACGGACATCGTCCTTTGGTAACGTCAAGTAGGGCTCAAGGCACAATGTAACTATGAAAAACTCATTAGAAACTCAAGCGTAAAAAAATAAAACAAAAGAACCATCTTACTCGAATACGAAATAAGTGAAAGAGTAATAAACAAAATAAGCGCTGCGCTATTATTCGCGTGACAAGTATAAACCTGTTCATACACTACTCCCTATGATTCTAACCTCGAATATAAAAGTATCGGAATCGAGGTCGAAATCGGAGATTTAACATCAATAGGAAGTTCCGAATTTCTGAATTCGGAATCGGAATCGAATCTCCGTAACATACCTAATCTAGATATTTCCAAGGGCGAATCACGGCATTGAGAAGATCTGACTTTCGATTCGGGACTTTATATCAGAAAACAATATCTAAAACGAATAAAAACTCAAAATGCGTTTATATTTCTTCTTTCTAACAAACCGTCAGTCCACGTGGACTCATCATCTCCACTGTTTACCATTGAAAACATCGAATCGTAAACATAAATGCATTTCTATTGGCCAAAGCTGTATGTACATAATTTATTCGCAATATTCCTGCTAGAAAGTCTGCGATAAGCATTGGCGTGGCTTGGTGAGATTAATTTAATTCATAAATATCTTCAAATAAATAGAAATATGACGTTCTTTATACCATGGGCGAATGAATATAATGAAGGGGGACATTAGAAGTTATACAGCAAAAGATAGCAGATTATATAGAATACAATTATATCAGTTTAGAAAAATTGCGTTAAATTTTATCAGCATGTGGTTTTAAACACAAAAAACTGAATAAAGGAATGGCAATAACCGAATTATCAAGACTCGTTCTATTGCGACAAGATTATTTGCGTCATATAAAAGACTACCGAAGTTCTAATAGAAACATAATTTATCTAGATGGAACATGGTTTGACAGTCACGATGTAGTAAATTTCAGTTGGGTTGACAATGGCAAAAATTGCTGTTTGAATGGGCTATGTTCTCTAGGAATTCTACTAGGACACGCTGGAAGACGGTTTCGTGCCTAGTCCTTTATTAATAACTGCTAAAAAAATTAAAAACTGTGCATCTGATTATCATAAAGATATGACCGCAGAATATTTATATTTCAGCAGTTTATATGGTTTCAATTTTAAAAATATCGCATCGAATAATATTTTATGTAACCGCTGGTGGAATAAACTCCAACCGGCGAATTTCTTTTGCGGTTCGCTACCTTCGAGGAGCCGAGCAGTCTAGAGGCGAAGTAAACCAGCGACATCGATGTTGTTTTTAGATTGTTGGCTGTTCTTTCTTTATGCACCATTATGCATATACACAACCAGCTATTTAATAATAATCATCCACGCTATTTAAGTGGCTCATACCAGCTGGTCTGTCTCTATCTACGTATTTACTTAACTTTATTTTTTGTGCAATTTTTTTTTTTCATTTTTTTTTATAGTTTTACTTCATGTTAACCTCGCCTTCGGCGTGTTTACACATACTGGGTGGTCTAATTGGCTAACGAGTTTCAAAATGTAGCAAAACTTGAATAATGTAAACTTTTAATACAAATTATATCACGTGACAGATTTAAAATTATACAAAATTGTACTTGACAACAATAATTAATATTCAAGAAATTTTCTACGTTAAAAGTGCATTTTTTTATTATCTACATTGAACATAATCGAATTTTCCCGAAAAATATTGTCATCTACCATTGTTTCAGTCAATACTCACTTAATTTTATTCTTAAGAATAATGATTTCACTGTAAAAAATATAATAAACATATAAACTTACCATTATTTTCATCAAATTGTATATCTGAATTGACATCATTAATTTTTCTTGTAGGATGCGGTAGCCTCTTAATTCTGTGAATTAAACTGCCAGATGATCCTTCGGTTAATTTCTCGGCCGGTTCAATAAAATATGTGCAATCGGTAGTTCTAATATACCCCATCTGTAACCAAATACATAAATTATTGTATAAATAAGAAAAAAAAAACATCTCGAAGTTACTACAAAAATATATTTAAGCTCCTAAAAATAAAGTCGAGTGGAGATACATGGGTTATATGGACCCCTGGTGCAACATTTTTAAATTTCCCACTTATTAAGGATGACAGCTCTGTTTTTGACTAAATATCCCTGTTAATGTCATCCTAAAGCTTATTTTCATTTTATGAAATTCATTAATAAGAATTTGAAAGAAGTAATGATAATTGAGTGAAATATTTATCATCTTAAATATGTCAGAAAGTTTCACCTATTGTCAGTACACTAAACATTGTACGTTATTGCTCCAATGAAATGAATACTCATCCATAACCTCAACTTCCATGTGATCGAAACAACTTTACAAACATACGACCTGTCTTCACACAATGCTGAGATATTAGCACCACATATCGGCTAAATTATTCGAGTAAAAACAAGGAAAGAACCTTTGAAGGTGTTTTAGAAGATCAACTATGGTTCCGGCAAGTAGCAGATACGTTCGAGGTGCTCAAAACCACGTTATACAATCAATACCTTGGGAAGAACGATGACAAGTTGGAACGGTCCCCTGTCTCAAGTATATTGGAGGAAAAAAGTTTATTTGGGTACCCCTTCACCCAGCAATTGCTATGTGAATTCGTTCAACAGTATTTGAACCGAAAAGGTGTTCATATTCCTCTGCCTGGAAAGGATTGGCAAATAGCTTTTTTGGAAAGAAATCGTGAATTGACAAGGGGATTGTCAGAAAAAATAAAATGCTCAAGGTCACAAGTAACAACAGAAACAACTGTGGAGTATTTTGAGAATTTGAAAACAACTCTTGGAGGAAGAAAATAATAAATTTCGATGAAACTAACATAACCGATGACCCAGTAAAGCAAAGTCTCTACGTCTGTTATGTTCTGCGCTACAGGAGATGGTTAACTATTAGCACCAATGTTGTGTACAAAGCTAACCATTTGTATCCTGGGTGAATACAAAATGGACCAACTGGAATTCACTTTAATCGGTCTTTTTCAGGGTGGTTTGATGGAGACATCTTCGTAGATTGGTTGATTGAAGTGCCTTTACCATATTTGGAAGGTTGTAGGTGCGAAGAAAATAATATCAGCTTCGTATTTTTGCTAAGAACCATTGGATGTCTCCGTATTTGGATGGCGCCGAATCCTTACAACCTGGAAACAAACAAATCGTGGGATGCTACCGAAATCGCAATTTCCAGGCATGGAATTATTTCCTGTAGACTTGAACGAGTCATATCCAAGCTGAAGAAATCAATTATATGACGTCGAAGCAATCAAGAACCCTTTTGAAAGCATTATTGAAAAATACTGAAAAGGTGCCGTGTGAAGCCATAAAGGCAAAAGAAAATTCGTGTTCCACCAGGTAAATCTGTGTCCACATATGATTTTGAGCTAAATAGCTCATCTCCAGAAATCGAAAAAAAGCTGTCCAAAAGAATATAGTTACGTATGTAACGAAAAGACTGAATCTGAAGAAGTAGAAAACATAAATACAAAACAATTTCCTATTAGGAATCATCAATCGTTTAGCAATAATGAAACTAAAGGCTTTAATTTAGAAAAAAAAAGTATTTGTTATTGTACATTTTTTATTTAATCAGAATTTGTCGCTAATATTGTAGATTATGCAAAGAAAATTGCTATAATTGTATCATGTACGAAAAGTCGAAGCTGAAGTTGTTGTTTCAATAATTAAGACTAATATACAATGTGTATTGCCTAACCTCATAGAGAAAAGAAATAAATTGGATTTTAACATGGTCTTAAGCTTCATTTTAAATTTTCGTATGTATGCCAAAAAAGAAGTGATTCATTAAGTTTAACATTTTTTGTTGTGTTTATATAGGTATTTTATTTTTAAATGCCAAATATTTTTTAAAAAAACTATTACAGTTTTCATGGTGAATTAATTTTATTTAAACTGCTTCTAAACCATTATTTACTGCATGTTGTAGATCGCGTAGTAGCCACTATCTTGTGGCTACTAGACCACCTTGTATAAGTATTATTTGTCATACAGATAAATTTAATGGTAATTTAACGATTGCGAATAAAAAGAAAAAGTTTTACTTATTCATTTTTTTATATCATCCTGTATATTACTTATTACTGTATAAAATACAACCAATTATATTTGGTGGCGAATGTTCACAATGTGTAATTAATTCTGTGTAAATAACTTTGACATTTATTGAATGAAAAAGTTGCAAAAAATAACATTTTAATTCAATTAAGATAAGAAATCATCAAAACTATTTTGGGGCTACTAGAATGTATTTCGTTTGGTAGTGAGTACTATACCTATTGGGTTATTAGCATTCATACATAATATTCACAGTGAAACTAGTCATACATGAATTCATTATAACCTCCATTTAGATAATATTACTATTATTATATGCTTAATTCTTGTCTTAACTCGTGAAGTTAATGTGAAAATTATACTACGATAACGCATAGCGGTTGATTATACACTACGTTTTTTATTTAAATTAACCACAGTCCATAACATTTTGTCTATTACAACCTAAAGATAATCAAAATAAATAACGAGTCCATTATATAAACTACTTAACTTTCGATGACATAATATTGATGTTTGGAGCTTCAAATAATTTTATCTGGTCGTAGTATCTGATCACTCCAGATCCAGTCACGATTTTTTTGTACTATAAAAAGTGAATGCTCGATTTTATCGTGTTTTAAAGCTGTCAACACAGATATACATACGTTTAAATTAACGCAAAAAACATGTCCACGTTTAATTAACCATAATAACAAATATTGTCACGTGGATATTATTCAATTAAAAAATCATATCAGTAGGAATATCTTTAATTTCTTATTTTTTAGACCTTTTATATATTTATGTTTCTAAATCGTCTTGATTTTATGTCTCTGTCATTTTTTTTGAATAATTTTTTAAAAGAAAGATGAAAATTTTGACGTTTCGACTTTTCTTTAAGTCAAAATATGATATTGACACTGACAATTTACGTTTTTATATTGATCAATAAATGAATATCAAAATAGAAATTTATTTTTTTGTCAACGATGTTTGTGGATGGCAGTTTCAGCCCTGCTCCAAATGTCTCTGGCATCAGTATGGCAAAATGCCTCGTCATATTGGTAAAATTTGTCTCGAAATGCCAAATTACGAGCAAGAGTGACTTCTCTTCAATAAAGTACCGACGAATGATTCTGCACACCAGACACTCGCTTTTGCAATATGTAAAAGAACTTCTTGACGCTAATCTGGTCTGGCAAAGCCCAGAAATCGATTTACATTTTACAAAAACCCCGAAGATGTAATTGTTTATGCACCCACCTCTTACAGGATTCTTCGGAAGGAAGTGCTTGTCTAGTTGGTTTTCAGATTCTAAGATACATTTATGGTTATTTTTGTTGTTAACTCTCCTGGGAAGCCCCGAGTTTCCTTTTCGTTGGCACATTACATTAAGCGCATTTCTGAATTTTTTAATAACCTTCAAAATCACAAAATTACTTGGAGAACGTTTAGAGCCGATTTATAAACTTGACCTTGCCGTTGATGTTTGCTGTTACAAAATTAACAACATTGAAATGCATTTTATATTATCTATTATAAAATTGAGAAATTTTCTTTAAGACAATAAAGCTAATCACAGCTTACTAACTTATTGCCCTTAAAGGTCGATTCATAAACTTGACCATTCGGTTGCCGTTGCCGTTGACGTTTGCGTTTACAGACTTAAAACTATCGAAATGCATAAGATCATTTATAGTTGCCGTTTGCCGATCGGTCTGCCGTTGGTGATTTTCAACATAAACGAATTATAACTTTTCCTGTTGTTTCGTAACAAAAGAAAAGAGTCAGACACATCCGTTTGCGTTTGTCACATGATTTTGACGTATGACGCTAGATGTTTCTCTTTTTGTTTGTTTGCTTATGGCTAGTTTTCGGCTTTGCTAGTTTTTTCTATCTAGAAAACAAAAAGTAGAACACACGTCAAAAAGAATAACGGAATTTTTAGATTAACAGCAGCAACGTTAAATTTAGGTGTAGAGTTAGTTACGAACGGCAAGGCCCTACTAATTCATTGTTTAAGGTTCACTTGACTGATTATTTAATTTGGGTATGACAGCGTGCACATACCAAACTTCATGTCGATAAAGAAGAAATCGTCTCAGATTGTGAGGTTAGATAAACAGAACAAATTAAATATAAATTAAGTTATAATCTAAAAATAAATTCGCATGAAGTGATTGAAAACTTATCAAACTATTTATTTTGGGCTGTATTTACTGTACATTTAATGTATTTATTAATTTTTCTAAGAAATTTGCCGTATTTATTTGAGTTTGAATTTTACTGAACTTCATGTCGATAAAGAAGAAATCGTCTCAGATTGTGAAGTTAGATACACAGAACAAATTAAAGATAAAATGTGTTACAATTTAAAAATTCGGATTATGTAGTTGAAAAATAATTAAAAAAAATAAACACATTAAAGAACGAACTTCAATTGTTGAATTTTTGTTTCACAGGTAAGGTATTTGGTTTACAGAGTTACTTTTTTTTGTTTGTCAAATATTGCGTGATGAATATCCCGAAGAAATTTAAATTTTGACTTGTTTTGGTAGCATTTCGTTAGATTTATTTACAAAATAATTAGCAGTTCCTCGCCCAAAAATCGGGTAAATACTAGCTGGATTTTTAGCGTCTAATTCTTGTATTGATGTGGGGCGAATACACACCATCTTTATTTGGTATTTTTCTAATAGTAAATTTAATTATACAACCAATTTGTTCAATTTATAGTGATAAATGATTACTAATAAATATTTTTGTCAATATAATAACTCCTAATAAATTACACTATCGATTTTCATATCAAACTTTGTAGTTTCAGGCAAAGTGAATAATTTTTGGTAGAGAATATCTGAATCCGCTACTGTAGTAATTCTTCTAAATCTCTGTTTTCTTGAGTAACAAATAATATCATAATTATTGTTATTAAAATAACCGTGAACATTTCAATTTAATCTTTTTATTGGAGATGGATATAATTTGATGCCCAATTTATACTAAACTACAATTATTTCCAACAAGTTTACCATGAAGTAAATTGAACATTCACCAATTACCACTGTCTAAAAACACATCCTGCATATAGAATAGACGATTATTATAATATTTTAATTGAAATTAAAAGCACACTGTCATCTTAAATAGTGTTAGAATGTGAAAAGCATGTTCACCAATTTCAAACAGAACAACTGATATTTAATATTGTATGTTTTTCTTATTTATTTATACTGTTTATATCGGTGGGGTGAAATTAAACACTGTTTTTTACGTACTCAATTTATTTAAACACTTACACTAGACTTAACTAACTTATATAATGATTAACTTATCACTAATACTTCACTAACTTGTATAATTTATTTAAATTTACCGGTTACTTTTGTATTTCGTTCCGTTCATTATGAATTTCAATCGAAAACTAAATAAATTCTCAAAAATACTAGAAAATAAACAAACCCAACAGATAAATAAAAAGACCTTCTTTAATATTAGTTCTTAAACAAATAACATAAACAACTCGCCTCTGTTTATAAAAAAGCGTCGCGAATTCGTTAAATTTTAGAATTCCATTATAACCGTACAAGACCAGCTGCACGGCCCATGTCGTGGACTTGTTTGTAGCATTACCCACCTCCTTAAATGGAACTCATGTGTAGCCGGAACTGTATATTTAAATAGGGAACTTTCGGTCATATGGAAATAGCAGAGCACTGTCTTCATAATGCACTGATTACGGGGTGGATAGCTGCAAATTAATATGTGAACCCCGGTATCATGGAAAATCACCTCTACAATGTTCTGCTTATACTATAATCCCACTTTTCGAATTTAAAATAAATTCGTAAATCGACATAATAGACTTGAACTAAAAGCTGGTCAGAACAGTCACTAGTGAAGTACGGAGTTTTATGAAAGTCCAAAAATTGGGTTTTTAACTACTTATTTGCTGTATAGCCATGATTGACGTGGTCAGTATCATACTCAGTCAGTTTTCATGCATTACGAATAAGACTGTTTATTTTATATATACAAAAACAACACACAATATATAACTATAAACATTTGTCGAATAAAATTGCTAATTGATAATTATTGAACCGTCAAGGAAACGTCAAGAATCAAAATTCAAAAATTTATAAAAACGAACGCGAACCGAGCAGTGCTAACGAAATAAAGTGGATTGCCGAACTATACTAACAGTCAAAAACATTAGATGTACATAGCCGAACGCAGTATCTATTATTTGACAGACACACTTTCGACTTATGTCATTGATACCATAGAATAAACTAATTGCAGGAATTTTACGTTCTGTGAGAAATAAGTATTCGAAGAATTTTCCTTGTAGTTATACTTTTCGAGTAGACCCGAACTCGGTATGTGGCAATAACCATTTAAGAAACTTAAGTGTAATTAATTGTGAAATTTCAGGAATGCCGTTCCGTGATTTCTTGTTCATAAATCGATCTGTTTATTATAGGTAACTAGCGATACTTGGTAGCAAATTATTGTCATCATTTTTATGAATTTTATAGCGTTGCCCTACCCTGTAATTAAAATCCAAACAGTTCGTTTGTCATGGACGTAGATTAATCGGTATATTCAGTTTTATCATCAATCAATGCCATAAATATATTTAAAAATAAGAAATGAAATACTTGATATCAATTCTACCTATAATATTATCGAATAAAATTGAAATTTAAAAATAATACACAAAAAATAAATAAACATTAACTGCTTGTTAAAATAATAAAATTACCGATACGTCTATGATTGTACTGTCTCCAGGAGACGTTGAGGCACATTCCAACAGAGCCTGTATTAGTCGAAAAATATTTATACCGGTAATTCTTTCCCATTATATGTAAATAACGTATTACAGAAATGCATTAGGTTATGTTAAATGTCGCCTTGAAATTTTAACAACTAATTAACTTCGTTTAATAGATATCATGGGATTGACTTCGACGTTTTTATCCTTGTTTGGATTTTATATCTTCGTCTTTAATGCGATTTATTTACTGAAAAAACTAAATTATTCCGAATAAATTAACGACTTTAATTCAATTAGAGTTCTAGGAGTTCACGACCTGAATATAGTTTCGTTAAAGTACCGATTGACAGGAATAACTTTACTAACGACCTCAGAGACCTTTGAAAGTTTCATGCGCATTAAAAGGAATGAAAAAAAAACTGCAAACACGGATTTACTTATGCCGTTAGTCACAGTGACGTTATTTTGACTTGCCAAATATGAATATCAAAAGTAGACGGCTCTAATTGTTAAATATTGAATATTAGCTGACCCGGCAGACTTTGTACTGCCTCAATCGATAAATGAAATACCTAAACTTTTGTATAAAATAAACTTACAAACAAAAGGAATCCTTTTTTTATTAAAATAAATAAAAAAAATGCTCGGCAGTTATGATATAGTCTGTTAATCAATTTAAAGCTTTCTGATAAACTATATTTATTATAATTGTCCATGCGGGAAACATGGAAACCCAAAGTTGTTTCCGCAAACTTCTAACCAATGGCCTTGCGATTTATTTATGATCATCGCAAAGGCCAGACGTACCGGAAATTGTAAACGTTTAAAATCGAATGGTAAATCCGTTGGAGTCATCGTATACGCAGGATCAAGTTATCCTTTCCTCTATTTTCCCTTAATGATTGTTTGCAATTCTATTAGCACGTGTTCGTACATTTGAATGACTGCCATGACCTTATCCTCGGGATCGTAAATTCTAATTAAACAAAGTGAAGAAAGTTCTCGCGCACTTAACAGTAAAGTGTTATTTTCACAAAGAATCAACGAAGTAAAGAAAGTTCTATGTACTTAGCGGTAATCAAGGAAAAAAATGTTCTTCCCTAGACTTCTACAAGTAATTCAATTCAATTCAAGACCAAAATTAAACAAATCGGTTCAGCCGTTCTCGAGTTTTTAGCGAGGCTAACGAACAGCAACATATATATAAAGGAAAACCTACATATAAACGCTTTTTGCTTAAATAATGTTCCGTTTTTCTTAGAAATGAAATTTCCCGGTAAAGGAGCGTATAGAAAAATAAATTATTTGCACCAGCTACACCAATAAAGACATAAAATGCAGTCTATGAGATCTTGGTCTTATATGCAGGCATCTGCGATAAGTTTCAACAATCTTTAGACAAAGTTTCAACTTGCTGCTTCGATCTAATTCATTATAGTAGACTTCGAATGACCACTATGTCTCGAAATGAGTTTCGCGCTTTTGACTAAAGGAGGATTAACACCAACACAATTCCAGTAAACATAAAATTAGTGGAAGAAGTTGTTCTAAGTGAATGGCGCCTAAAAACCAAAGAAATTGCAGCACAGACCGTCGTATCAAATACAAGTATTCTGAGGATCCTACATGAACATTTAAATATGACAAACATTAGTGCAAGGTGGGTGTTTCGAAGTAGGGGAAGGGTAACGAACATTTGGACTCAACTTCAGTTCCACTGTCTGTTTTAATAGAAAATCAGAAATGATCTAGGATGGGATTTATTTGTAGGAGTATAGGGAGTATATTTGCTTCTTTCAACAAAAAAGACACGCTAGAGAATGCTCCACCTTACCTGGCTTGTTATAAGCACAATGGATTGGCGATTACGTTCTCCAGATCTCAATCCAATTGAGCGTGTTTGAGATATATTAGATAGAATGCTAATGAAGAGTCGTTATAGTGGAAAATCGGTCCTAATCGAGTTTCGGGATGATCTGTCTGAACAAATGATCAATAATGTTACTTTGGAAAGATGATTGACTTCGGTGATAAGGACACATAAGATATCGGTTGAAATATTGTTTAGAATTGAAAGTGATTGAAGAGAAAATTAATATTTCGAATCGCAAGATGTTAATATTCATTTCAATTCTAACTGAAATGGTAAAAAGTGTTGTAATATATCTCAAAATAAAGCTAATACAATGAATAAAATGAAAAATGTTCAGAAAATAAGAGCCAAGATCATGTTCATGAACTTTCTCGTCTCTTTACAAGTTGTGTTGAAAAAACCTTACATTTTTCTGTCCTCCCCTGGTAGGTATTCATTTGGACAGTTGTGCCCACGAAAAATCAAATTAAAATCGGCCAAAAGGTTCAAGAGAAAATGTACCACAAATTTTCATTTTCATATCTTCTCTCGTCTTTTCGTAATTTATCTTGAGGTCGAATCTTTTGGATTCCTTTTCTAGTATTCTGTATTCTTTTCTAATTAATCGCAGGATCTGAAAAAATCCTCTACACGTGCTAAAATCTGATGCTTTTGGTGGTAGGTTAAGCCAGGTATTTGTATTTGCGCTTCCCAATATGAGGTTAAAAAGTGGATGAGGGGTTCCCCTGCTTTAGTTGAATTATATATTGAAGTTAAATGTATTAAAAGCATCAAAAAAATCATACAGCGATGTTTGGATTGTTTTTAAAAATTATCTAGAATCGCAAACGGACCTAACAGATTGTCTCTAACAATATTTCTAACTTAACAAAGGCATTCAAAGAGCGGATCATGAACCCAGGGAAATATATCAGTTTTTTAGAATTTTCTGTTTATTAATCGAGAAAAAATTCAATCGAGGTTAATGATTAAAAATAAAACCATGTTGTAATTATAAAGAACTGCCTTATATATAAAACGGCGTTATTACTTATGATTTTGGCCTTGTTTACCAAAATAGTATGAATGTTATGGCATTAATCTCACATATATTTCTCATAGATTCGCAATTTCTAATACAAGCAGTCAAGTTGAGTGATTCACATTTAAACGTGTCTCAAATAAATAATTCAAACAGACAAAACCATTTTATTGATAATAGTTAATTCCCCCAATAGTTTGGTGTTGAAAACAAAATTCTACTTCTAGAATGTAATACAGTCTAGGCAAGTTGTATACAGTATGTCACAAATTTTGTCTTTACATCTCATATATCTTTTTGTCTGTTTCTGAATTTCAGTTTTTTCTAATGGTTTTTCTACCTGTTCATATGAGTTTGCCGCTTTTTTGGCCGTTATATGGTTTTGGTACAGTTAATTGCTGGTTTCCGTAGTGTATGACCTTTCCATCTCCATTGTCGTTTTCGGCGATAGTTTGTTAACATTTTTTAAAGCGAGTTTCGAAATGTTGAAAAACATTGACAGTAATAATAGCTTGTGAAAGTGAACACATTCCGAGTAAATTCAGAATATCTTCTGAACCTTTCAAACGCGCATGCCTCGTTCAGAATATGTTCTGGGTATGCGTTCTTCCACAAACAATTTATTAACGCCTAGCTTGACATTCTTAAGTAAAAAGTCAAAAACTACTATGATTGTTTTTGATTATACGAGTAAGTACGTAGAAAAACACATATTAGAGGTTAGTTCGTGGTACATATCACAAAAATGGCTAAAATTATTACACAGAGTTCATGGATGCATTGAACGTATTCAGAACACGTTCGGAATTAGAATTCTGTGCTACATGTACACAGGATTCTAAATCCCGAGTTTGTTTTAGTAGCACCGCGGACGCAAAATTTCAAAATGAACATGTTTTGGATCTCTACCGCGAACGTATTGAAAAAGAAAATGGTAATGAAAGTCAAAAATTTGAACTTCGAATAACTCTCGCAGCTATCATAATCTAAGGATCTAACGCCTGCATGTTTTCAGACTTGGAAACGAAACGTACCAAATAAAAAGAAAGATTAATGAAATTAGGAAGTTATTAATGAAGCCAAAACCTATGTTAAGACCAAATAAAAAAGTTATTCGTTGATTTTATCACTTTTGAAGGACATTATATTCATGATTAGAAGGTAGTTTGGTTAAAAACTAGTTATCTATTCAATATTGAAAAATTATATAATTACAATATTCAAGTCAGAAAATTATCCATGTGGAATTTGAATTTTGCAATTAGTAGGTTAGGTTGTATTTATAGGGACAGTTAGACCTGCTTTGCTAAATTTTGTAATTTGATTTAAACATTATGATCTTAGTGGTTGTTTAGAAGATATTTTCTATACATACTATGTAGTAAAAAAACGTTTGAATCCGAGTTTTTTTTCACTCCACCGGAATTCGTTATTTCTCGGAAATTTTTCGAAATTAGCACAACAAAAGCCATCATCATCATCAGATCCGAAGAATTACAGAGGCATAACGCTACTTAGTAGTGTGTTAAAGTTATTTACCAAGATACTTGCAAAATATTTATATTACGCCAGTTGATAGAGAAATCCATAGTATACAATAAACCCATGTACACATGTTTCGTAGATCTAAAGCAAGCATTCGATAGAGTAAAACTCAACGATGTAATCCACCGACTAAACCAAAAAGGCGTCAAGAAGCATTATACAAATCTAGTAAGGCAACTTAACATCAACACCAAAACAAGAATAAAAACAGACTGTGGGCTAACAAGAGAACACAAAGTCTCATCCGGCATAAGACAGGGAGATAGCCTCAGCCCATGCCTTTTCAACGTAATAGTGGACGAAATAATTGAGAGCGTAAACGAAGTTAATACAGGATTCGAAATGAATAACCGTCGCCTGAGAATCCTTTGCTACGCAGATGACGCTATACTTATAGCTGAAAATGAAGACGATCTACAACGCCTCCTTCATAAATTTAACCTGACGGCACAGAGACTTAACATGCAAATCTCATGCGAGAAAACACAAAGCATGGTAATATCCAAAGACCCAATAAGATGCAAGTTGGTAGTAAATGAGCGCGTTATAGAGCAAGTAATGAATTTCAACTACTTGGGCGTAGAAACAACGAGCAGCAGAAACATAACGGACGAGGTAGATAAGCAGATCAAGAAAGCAACTAGAATATCGGTATATTTACGGGACATTATATGGAGAAATAAATACATGAGCATAAAAAGTAAGACGCGAATCTACAAGACCTGTATCAGATCCATACTAACCTATGCAGCAGAAACAAGGGCAGACACAACACAAACAAAGAGAAAAATGAGAACAGCAGAGATGAAGATATTACGAACAATAAAGGGTACCACACTCCACGATAGAATACACAACACAGATACCTTAAGAGAACTGGGAGTACAAGATGTCGTTAGATGGGTAAGAGCAAGACGCCGACAATGGAGAGACCATGTAGAACGAATGGCTCCAGAACGGATTGCCAAATGGGCCAAAACACATAAACCAGACACAAGACGCCCAATCGGTAGGCCCCCAAAACGCTGGTACGATAGCTGGACATCGGCGTCACAAGAGGGCAGATGACAGACCTGACAGGACCTCGTCCTACTACAAGAAGAAGAAGAGGAAGAAAAGCCATCAACAGTGCGATCGAATTAATTCAATTTCTGCAACAAAATGAGAAAGGTTGCAAGCCCAAGAAAGCTACGATATGTACTCCCATGAAATTTATTTAATGGTCAAGGTTGTTGTTGTATTTGAAAATGCAGGACTTTATCGAATTTGTGTAATCAGCCAGGTACATTAGATGATAATTAAAGATTCGGGAACGTTATTAATTGTGAAACTTGGGTAATAGAGTAGGATATGAACAGGAGATTTGTAGCTAATGAAAAATATGTTAAATTTTACACAATGTACATAGCCTTTCTTCTAGCAACATCAAAGGATCACTGCTTATTTCGCGCAATTCAAAATGTAAAATGTATCAATAAGGTTTTGGGTAAAATCCAGTTTCATAGGGTTTCCGAAACAATGGCTAATTTGTACACCGCATGTATATAGCCCTTCTTTTAGCAACATCAAAGGATCGGCGTTTATTTCACGCAATTCAAAATATAAAATGTATCAATAAGGTTTTGGGTAAAATCCAGTTTCATAGGGTTTCCGAAACAATGGCTAATTTGTACACCGCATGTATATAGCCCTTCTTTTAGCAACATCAAATGATCGGCGCTTATTTCACGCAATTCAAAATATAAAATGTATCAAATAGATTGTGGGTAAAAACAAGTTTCATAAGGTTTCTGAAACAGTGGCTAATTTGTACACCGAAAGTATATAGCCCTTCTTCTAGCAACAGTAAAGGATCGTCGCTTATTTTACGCATATCACAATGTGAAATGTATCAATCAGGTTGTGGGTAAAAACCAGTTTTATAAGGTGTCCGAAACAGTGGCTAATTTGTACACCGCATGTATATAGCCTTTCTTTTAGCAACATCAAAGGATCGGCGTTTATTTCACGCAATTCAAAATATAAAATGTATCAAATAGATTGTGGGTAAAAACAAGTTTCATAAGGTTTCCGAAACAGTGGCTAATTTGTACACCGAAAGTATATAGCCCTTCTTCTAGCAACAGTAAAGGATCGTCGCTTATTTTACGCATATCACAATGTGAAATGTATCAATCAGGTTGTGGGTAAAAACCAGTTTTATAAGGTTTCCGAAACAGTGGCTAATTTTGTTAAACTTGATGATACTAAAAAACCATGGCGGTTGGAAGTTATCAACGGTTGCTGAAGGTTTTGTTGAAGTATCGGTAGCACATAAGACATCAGACTATTAATATAAAAGGAATGTAGCTTCATTGTATAATAAAATATTCTAAAAGTAATTTCATAAAAAGTTACATTCTGTTACCTGTTAACAGAGATAAAAACTTGTTTTTTGTTTACCAGACCGAAGGCTATTTAGTCGAAGCTGTATATCTCTATTCTGTTCTGTTCTAAATACCTGATTTAATTTTTGAAATATCTCCGCCTCTGATTTTATATACAAACCACTAATTTAATTTTACTACCAAGTAAAAACATGCAAAATACATTAAGTTCTTTAACACTTATTGCTGTTAGTGAACCTTGATAAAAAGATGCTCTTGTGAGATAAATAGTTTAGATAATTCTCAGATGTATTCAGATTTCAAGTTCTTATTTCTGTTCCTTCCCTCAAGCTATTTCTACAAAACTCTAAATCCACTATAACACTTTTTGGACATTTTTATTTCTTC
Organism: Diorhabda carinulata; assembly: GCF_026250575.1. Lineage (NCBI taxonomy): Eukaryota > Metazoa > Arthropoda > Insecta > Coleoptera > Chrysomelidae > Diorhabda > Diorhabda carinulata. The sequence goes on from NC_079469.1 coordinate 4,901,260, forward strand.
TGACATAAAATCCTATTTGTAAAAGCAAATCAAAATAAAGAACGACATAATGAGACGTGAATTGAACGTAGTGGGAAACAAACAAAAAGAAGAGAAATCAGACCCAGAAGATAATGAAATGGAGAAATAACAAAAAACCTGGGAAAAAGAAGACTGAACTGAATACGAGTTAAACAGGAAGCTAAAGATTAGTTTTTCCAACATAAAATCCTATTTGTATAAGAAAATCTTTTAAATTATTTAGTCGTTAGTGAAAAATATTTTGACTATCGGCTTCTGTGAATTATAATTTAACTATTATGCATAGATATTGAGAACCATAATTTCACATGTTGTAAATAAGTAGTGAAATATTTATTTTATTTTTTTATTACAAAAAACTGATGTTTAACCATTTCCAGACTAAATTTTAACTATTAGGCGGAATCGACAGACGTTCTTGTCTAAAAAAATCATAGTCGAGACCTTGAATTCAAATGAAAACCTATTTTCCCGGCCGAAAGCTTAGATAGTACACGACGCGTTCCGAAAATTATTTTTAGTTATAATATGATGTCAAACGTGAATTTGGCACCACTTCCAAAACCTAATCAGACGTGATCAGGCTATGTGCGGTCAGTTACAACTGTTGCCCACTACAAGGAATTTTCTATTAATCATATTGAACAAAAAATGATTCAATATCAAAAATAAATAAGGATTAAAAGTATACTTTTAGTCACAAGATTTTGATATTTCGTATAATTTCCTGATTAAGATATATTTACGAATATGTTCATAACGTCTTATATAAAAGCTTCATTAAGTTTGTCCGATATGAAAGAATATTACAAGTCAACGGACATTTTTAACATTACAAAAAATTGATTACGAAGAAAAATCGATTATTATTTGCACTATTCGAAAAAAAAACAACTAATAACGTGATTAGGAAATTAATGTCGGGAATCGTCGTCTATATCTATAACTAATTCTCGTCTCAATCTTCTTGGAATTACTCATTAAAATTCACGGTATAAAAGATCAAAAAATTTAAACTACACTTATTTTGTTTTATTAAATTTCATTCCATAAAAAAACCCAGATATTCATATGTTATAACAACATTTTCTTATCAAGATTTCTGAGAAGGGGTAAAAAAAAAAAATTAAATATATTGCACCCAAAAAATTGAAAATGTTCGTATGTCAGTTAACGATTCGGGAATATCATTATTTTTATATATTTATCAGATTTTATTCGTTATTTATTTTTAAATGTTAGATGGTATCAAGAACGAGTTTAAATGTTTTATAGAGTGAGCAAAAATAAAATTTTATAAATCGAAATTTCTTTTAATGATTGTGAGAATAAATGGGAAAATGGTTCCAGACTTGGAGATGGGTCCATAACTTCCCACCCGAAACAAAAGAACAATTAAAACAATGGACTGAAAAAGGAGAACCGGCTCCAAAGAAGACAAAGACCGTTCCATCTGCAGGTAATAATCATGGTGTCGGTTTTTTGGGATGCACGTGGGATAATTTCCATTGTCTATCTTGAAAAAGGAAAAACTACCAACGGCGAGTATTCTGCAGCCGCATTTGGCTCAGGGCTCACACATCCGGTATTCAATGTTAAAAATGCACTTCTTTTACTTCGGGCTACTGTAGTGTCACTTGCTTTAGAAATAAAACACTTATAAGCTGCGGTAATTGGAGCGTCCATGCTTGGTTTAAAATGTATGGCCACCCAGAAAAATTATACTAAAAATTAGATCGTAAATGAATCACCCATCTCCGGGTTTCAGATAATTGAAATAAAAAAATCAACATTTACGCTCGGAAATTAAAACAAAATCCGATTAGAATTGAATAATCGTAGCCTTCATGAGTTTTCTCAGAAGATGGTTAATCAATTTTGTATGAATAGACAAAGAAACTGAACGTTGCTTCTCGGACTACAATGGATATAATAACCTTGCAAGTTTTTTGCAATTGAAACGAAGTATTTTAAGTAAATTATTTCACATTCACAAAACTCATAAGTTCCGTTGAATCTCATTTAATTTGTTAGCCAAGACCAAGTTCAAAGGTCGAAAATTCAGAGCAGTGTTATGCTAAGTACCATCAAAACGGATCTATTGTTGAATTCTTCTCATTTGTAATAAATGGACAGCGTAAATGAAGATCTGAAGAGAATCCATTCCACACAACTTATCTATGTTTTAAACAGAAATTAAATAGAATGGATGCTTCTATGCATCCTATACAAAATGAAATAATAGTTTCAAACGGTTTTTAATCAATTATACAATGTGTATACAATTCAGCTTCAACTGCATTATGTGTTGAATTGCTGAACTTGACAGATGAAGAAATTTTTATGTACCAGTTGTATAGGCATTGTGTCAATTGTCAACTGTCATCTATATTATTTTTGAAAACCAAGAGAGCAATGTAACAAATTGTCAGCTGATGGACATGCCGCCGTGGGGTAAACAGATGCTTTTGCCGTAAGTTTTTGTGGTTTGTGAATCTATTTGATCGATTTTAGACCTCATTATTTCCAGTTTGATTGCGAAATTACTTCTTAATGAGTTGCTACGAAAAGAAGTGCGAAATTATCGTCCGGAAAGGGTCTTTGTCGGTTTTTTCCCTCTATGCAGTGTTGTGCTCAATGTAGGCAAATGGTAAATATAATCTTAAACGTAAGTTCATTAAGAACTTGTGGAAAATGAGTAAGATCTAATGAAAATTGGTTAACTCCATCTAAAGCTTAAGCTTGCCCTAATATCTTTTAGCTGCCATGTTTGATAAACTTGATAATATAACAATAGAAATTAATGTCAAAAAAATTCTGTAATTTGAGCACAAAATTAGTAAAAGTCTTCTAAATTTTGTAAATTGCTTGAAATATTACTTCTAGACTAATCTAGAGAAATGCTAAAATACTCGGTTAAAACTATATTAGTTCCACTGATTTAGATGTAAAATGTATCTGTTGAGTCCTCTGTACACCATGAAACAATTCTCACTACGGGAAAACCCAAGAAAAACTAACACGGGTACATACAAGTGTTTACCCTACGGTCGCCATTTTGACGTAAATCATCTGTTTTCTTAGATTGCCTAATTATTGATTATTCGACAAGCATCATCAATGTATATATCACTTTTTCTCGACGTAAGTATTTTCAAGATAATATCACCCGACATCCGGGGGCTTTAAAAACTACAATTTTTATATTTTGAGGTCTTAGAAGTGGGTTATGACCTCAACACAAAATTAACGCCAACCCTATTGTTAAATTTTTTAAGATAAGAGCAAACAGCCCACAGGGTACTTGATACCGTATTATTATGTTGCATGAGGAATTTAATGACTTGATTGTAATTTTTTGAAATAATTTATTGGTAAATAAAAATATTTACACGGAGAAAGTTCTTGAAAAAACATTTCTTTTCGGAAGAAAAAAATTCTACTGGTACTGATTACACGTCTGCATTTTGTTGAAAAAACAAAAATCTTCACAACGTTTGAATCTACGAGTGTGGGGATGAGGTTTTAAGAATTTTTCTCCATAAATCACAGAATTACACTTCTCACATTGTTCTCCTTTTTGAATTTGAAATCAACCTCCCCACGACTATTGATATTATGAGAAATCGATTTAACAATCTACTTTCTGCGGAAACATTTACTTCCGGAGATTCCGGACGTGGCTATTATCTCAGTAAGGCTAACAGATATCGAACCATGGATAACTTTGTTCGATAGGGATCGACAATTGAAAGATATCAGATTTGATGCTTTTCCAAACAATGAAAGAACTTCTGAGGTCTTGATTCCTCTAATCAAAAAGCACGTTGCTCCAGGAAGCATAATTCATATAGATCGCTGGCTACCTATTGATGCCTCAGCAATGAGTGGGTTATTTAAAAAGAAATATTTGTTTCTGATAGCGGGATTCATATCGAAAGAATTGAGGCCAGCCGGAGACCTCTAAGAGCATTCTTCCGCGATGGGCATGTACTTTCAGAATAAATAAGAAGAAGAATAAACATGGCGACGAGAATGTCGTAATCAGAACCAAAAAATAGATTCATTCATTTCATTAATAGAAGAAATCAAAAGAGATTTTCAAATGTAAAAGTTATAGAATTAAGTCCAATTAAAATATTTGATTGAAGAAAATTATTTTTGTTTACTTTTATTTCAGTTTCTAACACAACCCAACCTAACCTATTCTAACCTATCCTATCCTAACCTAACTTTACCTAACCTAACCTTACCTAACCTAACATATTCTAACCTAACTTAACCTATCCTATCCTAATCTAACCTAACCTAACCTTACTAAATTTTCATTTTATCTTTTGATTTTTTTGTGAAAAAAATGCATTTGCATACTTTTTCCCAGCCTTCCTGAGATAATGGCCAATTCCGGTATCTCCGGAGGTAAATGTTTTCGTATAAAATAGATATGATAAATCGATTTCTCGTACTATTAATCTGTCTATGTATAGAGTTTCTTGATGATAGTTGTGAGGTGACTTATCATACTTGTGTTGCAAGTTGTATTAAATATCGACTATAAGAGATTCTAGTGGATCGAACGAAGCACCCAGATAACAGAAGTCATCCAAAGAATCAAATTACTTTAGCAGCAATGAGCAACTAGAAGAACTAACATGGTACCCAAGAGTTGTCATAATGGCGCCAAATGTAATACTTCAATTATATCAGGAAAGAAATAGGAACGAACTGGTATCAAATTGCTCAACTACATGCGACGATCTGCAACGTAATTTACTGTTGATTATGACTGCATATGATGATGACAAGCATTACAATTCATCATAATAATTCATCATCACTAAGTAACTTCATCTAGTACAACAAAAAAAAAACAATAATTATTTTGAAAAGGTGATGTACTTCTAAAGTCGTACCTAATGTATTTAAATTTGTACTAAATCAATTCCCATTTCTTTGAATGTATTCAGATGTACAGGGCCTCCTTGAAATTCTATTATTCTTTTTAAAACCTCATATATCTAAAGGAGAATATCACATCTTTTAACATCACAAAAGTACTTCTGAAGTCGTACCTAATGTATTTAAATTTGTACTAAATCAATTCCCATTTCTTTGAATGTATATAGAAGTATAAATCCATTTTGAGATTCTATTATTTTTATCAAAACTTCATATATCTAAAGGAAGATATCACATAATTTTACATCCTTCAGGTACTTTAAGAATACAGATATTTTCAAGTTCATTCACGTAAATTAAACTCATTTATTACTTATACAGGGTTCCCAGCAAAATTTGCCTGATAAATTCTCTGACTTTCCCTGACCAAAACTCAAAAAATTCCCTGACCAAAAGGTACGCGCAAAATCAGCTTGGATTACTTAATGTTAATAGTAGTATTAATCATTATTATTAGTATTAATTAAATTAATTTAAAAGCATCTAGTGAGAAACACAGCAAAATATTTCAGAAGCGCCATCTGGTGAGACGAAGCGCAAGGATTTTCTAAAATCTGGAGTTACTCCAGATTTTACTTTATTTTAGGATTTTCCCTGACTTTTTGAAATTTTTTGTAAATTTCCCTGACTTTTTGAGAATATTTCCAAAGTTCCCTGACTTTACCTGATTTTCCCTGACTTTCCAGGTCGCTGGGTACCCTGTTATATGATATACGAATATATTATAAGGAAGAAAGTAAATTATAATAGACTATGTTGTAAATGGGATTATTTTTGAAACCGTGTCTGTAAATCTATTTAAAAACAGACTTTGTTCCATAAACATATAAAACAGTTTGAGTAGCACCTGTCTTTTTGATAACACTGACTTTTCATCAACTCATGGAAACAGTATAAGAAAAAAATTAAGTGATGACAATCCAGCAGTAGATAAATAAGCAAAACACTTAAATGTTTTTGTTTTATTTATGTTTATAGTACACACACACAAACTTATATATTAACAAAAAAAATTATTAATACCAGGATTAAGTGTAAATAATTTTGTGAAAATTATGAATCTCGTACATTGACATTATGTAAGGCCCTATCACCTTTAATCACCCTTGATAAAAATGGAAGAGAACCAATTGAAAATAACGGCAACAAAAATTATGAAAAGATTAGTTTTACTAAAGTGCTGCAATTCTTCAGTTAATCTGACTGACAGTTAGTTATTAAACGAAAAATAACTAGATTTTCCCCTAAAATTGAATGTATTTATAATGACATATAACGATAACATGAGATCTTGCATGATTTTATCAGATAAATGCATCTTCATGTCAACCCCAAAAATATTAAAACATTTTGACATCACAGTCTATTCCTTCTATAGCTGTCAAAAGTGCCTTTACTTTTTTTATTTCCAATTTGTACTGAATCTAGTTATGTCTGCCCAATCTATAGTTTTTTTTTATCTTATTAGCCTAAATATAATGATTTCTCAGTAAATTATTGCCGCTAATCATACAGACAATCCACTTTACTTCGTTTTATTCTCTTTAGTTGTCTACATTGATCAAGAATTGATCTACGCCTCTCATACGGTGGCGGAGTATATACTAATGTACTCCAAGTTTCTCAAAATATTTTTTTATTTAGAGCTGTCAATACCAATTTCCCGCGTAAGTATTTAAACAAGTACTTCTTGAAAAGTAGGGCGCCATAGCTGCGGAATATCTGTCCCCTAAATTGTGGCCGTTCTTTCAATATTAAGTTTGAACTTCTTGTGTCTATAGTTCATGATATGACTTTTCAACTATATCTGAAATTCTATGTTCCTTCTCAGTGTAGTGCACAGAACATACCAAAAATAAGGTCAAATTTAGTTCTGCCATTTCTTCAGATTTCGATACACGGGTAGGTGATATTCATTATCAGAAATGTAATTTATAATTGTGGGTTCTTGTTGAAATCGGTTTGAATGGAGAATATATTTTCTCAGCATACAGTCAGATTGTAATTATATATTAATAAGAATTTGTTTTAGAACCAGGTAGGGAACATAGCCCAAGAATGATGATATTTATTAGTATTTATTCACATATCACAATTTGTTTGTTGTATTTTGGTAAGTTGTCGTTTTAAAAGTTATATTGTAATTATGTCTACTAATTTTCTTTGAAAATGTATGTGAATATCATTTTGTAAATAAACGTGTCGCAGTTCTAACATATTTTTTATCGTGGATTTAGGAAACTGCGAAATCAGAACTGAATGGAAATGAATAACATAGAATACAGTAGATATTCTTTGTTGTAAATTTAGTTCTGCCAACTACCATCGAGGGCACTGGCATCGAAAATCCGCCATGTTGTTTCCACTGAATAACAACTAATTTCTTCTTAGGGTATGTTCTGTGGTGTAGTGTTCCATTGTGAATCAAAATTTTCATATATTGCTGTTTAAATATTGAAAATATATTGTTTTTAATTTATGTTTAAATAAATTATGTTTGTTGTTTAAACCCTTACGGGCGAATTTAATTAGTTTCTCATATAATCGAGTGCTAATTTTATAACTGAAAAACTGCACGCCAAGGTTGTTTAGTCTAGGCTTTATTTATATCACAATTTGCCCTTGATATTGAGAACTATGAGATATATTATTGATAAGATATAGTAAAAAAATTGCTCGAATTGCTGCGAGGTATCTCTCATAATTCACATCGCTAAGTAATTTGATAGGTGAAAGCCAGACACCTTTCAAGATGCCGAAACACGAAAATAGATAATGTTTGTGAACATAACACCTCGTCGACAATTTTTGAAAAGGTATACGCGTTTACAAACTGATACTAAATTGATCGTTGAATCATGAGAGAGAAAGCTTACGATGTCTGGATGTTGAAACGAAAAACATATCTCCTTACCTTAACGAAATCTGATAGCGAATGAAAAAGATTTTTCAAGGTTAATGTCATCTACTTGCCTACTGTAAAAGTAAACGCATGTTCCCTTAGTACTTTGTTCCGAAGGTGACGATAGATTTTCAAAAGAAATATGCAAGTCGTGAAGATATTTTGAGCTTAATTTGACTTGTTCACTTTGAAATAATTGAATATTAGCCTTTTTACAATTTTCAAAAACAAAACTATCAGTAATATTGATAATATTAATAATAATATATGCAAGAACTATCGTGTGGGATATGTATCGTGGTTGTAATGGAAAGAAGATAAGGAAGAATTTTGAAAACACAATTGAAGAACAAATACAAGAAGAAAGAGGAAAAGAACAGGCAGGATTCACAGCAGGAAGATGAACAATAGATCATATCTACGCAATTCAAAAACTCCTAGAAAACAGTAAGAACAAAAACAAAAAAGGAAGAAATTTGGAATGATATAGAGCAGAACTGAATCTCTCAGAATATAATACAAGCAACGAGGAATAATTTTAACTGAATTTGAATCACTATAACAACACCATCAACAGTTTCGTAACAACTAAAGGATTTCTACAGGGATGTTTCACATAACCAACATTATTCATAACTTTCATGGATAACACCCTAAAACATTGGAGAAAGAAGTACCAGGGAATAAAAGTTCCAATCAGAAAGGAAGAGCTACACTTATAAAATTTTTCATAGCACGAGATGAGGAGGATCTGGGTAATATGGTGAGGAAGTTAAACTATGAGAAAGGACTTTAAATAACCAGAATTCATCATCACAAAGGACGCATCAACGGAAATAGACTTGATGAGACACGAAGAACAAAACGGAGAATATACAGTGGTTCAAAATATAATGACATACGGAGCTGAAAAGTGGTTGTTCAATAAAAGGAATCACAGCGGTGGAGATGAATTGCTGGCGTAGATTGTTGAAGATTGACGAGATTGGACGGGAAAATAAGAAACGTAGACGAATAGGTGCTCTTGAATATATTGAAGTAAAGCGATATCCACGTAAGAGGATCAGAAAATACCAGACGGATGAAAGGAGTTATTATTGGAGTCCGATGGGTAGAATGAAACGAGGAAGGCTCAGAAAATATTGGCGAGATAATATCAATGAAGCACCGAGGAAAAGAAAATTAGAAGACGGCAAGTGGGAGGACGGAAATATATGAAAAATCCGATTTAGAAAAGGGAGACTGCGGCAGTTACGAAAAACTTGTTTATATATTGCGATTTGTGGTGAAATTGACAATCATTGTCCATTTGGAGTGGAGGCCAAGAATGGATAAGAGAAGTAGAGGCAGGCCACCAACAAGATGGAGTGACGATGTAAAGAAAATTGTAGGAAATTGGATCCATACAGCTCAAGATAGAGATAGATGGTTTAAACTAGAGGAGGCCTATATCCAGCAGTGGATGGAAGATGGCTGATAGATGATGATGATGATGATGTCCATTTTAAAGTCGCAAAGCCTGGACACATTTTTAATGAAAAGTTGGATCACAACCAAAATGCTATCTCGAAATATTTTATTGAAAAATCAATTAATTTTTATCGGTCCGGCGTTTGAGACATTACTTTCATAGTCCCTTTTGTATAAATGTAAAAAACAATTGATTTATCCCATTTTTGTATGGGCTCCATTCTGGGTTTTCATATTTTCGGAATTTTTCGCAGAATACAATTAAAAAACGTGGTGGAAAAGATTGAAAAGAGAAAAGTAACTTTTTATTGAGGAAAAGAAGATCGTTGTGGTAATTTTGTTGGAGGACATAGGAAAATTTTTCTGTGAGATATAATTTTCTTTTAGGAATAAACCTGTAATAGGAAAAATTTTCGTCTACGGTGCATTTCTTGCTTAGAATACTCACTAGGAAATTCCGAACCCACTATGGTATACCATAAACTTTGTGCAATTTCTTAAACTGGTTATAATTATAATTCCTATAATTATTCACTTTACTATATCAAGTTACTGAACAATTGAATACCACTCTGTAGGTGAATCTACCCGATCAAAATTAGGAAAACATTGGATATCTGTTAGGTAATTACACCAAGATTTTTTTATAGTTTTTCCCAACTTGTATATCTTTCAAATGACGTAGAAATGAGTCATTCCAAAAACCTGAAATTCAAAAATAACAGTAATAAACTGTTTAAAAAAAAATCACGCTAACCGTAAACCAGATGGTGAGTTCGTGCTTCAACTAGAATCGTAAAATACCAACTTACACAAATACTCGAATACCAAGTTCAAACAACGATCAATCTATACATAATTTCAGACATTTTCAGTTTCAGAACCCAAAATCTTAGATAATTTTCAGTTAAACTGAAATGAGCAAAACGTGCTTGGAGATGTAAACTTCATGACTAAGTCAATAGTTTGTTCACTTCAACGTTCGAGTGAAAATTAGTCTAATTATCAATTAGATTAGTTTTATTTTTAATAAATTTAATTAAATCTATATTTTTTTTGTGCGGCTCAATTCTATTTTTTATTTTGAAAGCTCATATTTGGAACCCTCAATTTTGTTTAAACTTTCTTCTTTGCGTGAGTTATTTCTGACACTTTTCATTCGTTCTGAATCCATTCTAGATACTTTTAATTCTAGTCAAACTTTTCTAGACACTTTTTATTAGTCGTAAGTCCATTCTACACACTTTTGTCTGCATGAGTCAGTTCCAGATACTTTTTATTAGTTGTGAATTCATTCTAGATATTTTCAATTTTATTTAAACCTTTTTAACACTTTTTATTAGTCATAAGTCCATTCTATACACTTTTTTGTCTGTGTGAGTCAGTTCCACACTTTTTATTAGTTGTGCATCCATTCTAGGTACTTTTAAATCTATTCAAATTTTTCTAGACATTTTTTATTAGTCGTTAGTTCATTCTATACACTTTTTTTGTCTGCGTGAGTCAGTTCCAGATACTTTTTATTAGTTGTGAATCCATAATAGACACTTTCAATGTTAATTAAATCTTTCTAGACACTTTTTATTAGTTGTTAGTCCATTTAGATACTTTTAGTTTTATTTAAATCTTTCTAGACACATTTTAGTTTACGTGAGTCAGTTCTGACACTTTTTATTAGTCATGAGTCCTTTCTGTACATTTTTTATCCACGTGAGTCAGGTCCAGACACTTCTTATTAGTTGTGAATCCATTCTAGATACTTTTAAGTTTATTTAAACCTTTCTAGACACTTCTTTATTTACGTGAGTCAGTTTTGACACTTTTTTTGTGGTGGGTCCATTCTAGACACTTTTTATTCTATTAAAATCTTTATAGACACATTTTAGTCTACGTGAGTCAGTTATGACACTTTTTATGAGTCGTAAGTCCATTCGACACACTTTTAATTCTATTCCAACCTTTCTAGACACTTTTTATGAGTCGCGAGTCAAATTTATACATTTTTTGTCTGCGTGAGTCAATTCCAGACACTTTTTATTAGTTGTGAATCCATTCGAGACACTTTTAATTTTACTTAAACATTTCTAGACACTTTTTGTTAGTTGTGAGTTTATTCTAATATTTTTAAATTAATTTTTTGGTCCATTGTGCACACTTTTAATTTCATTTTTATTTATACACTTTTTATTATTGCGAATCCTTCTAGACATCTTTAAGTCAATTATAACCTCTTTTAAATTTTACTTAAATCGGTTTAGACCCATTTTTATTTGCGCGAATCAGTTTTAAACATTTTTTATCAGTTATAAGTCCTTTCTACACACTTTTAACGCGATTTAAATCTTTCTAGATCCATTTTCTTTTCCTACTTCAGTTTTAAACACTTTTTATTAGTTATGAGTCCTTTCTAGATACTTTTAATTTTATGTTAATCTTTTCCGACAGTTTTTTTATTGCTCAAGTGAGTTCCAGACACTTTTTATTAGTTATGAGTCCATTCTAGACACTTGTAATGATATTTAAATCTTTCTGGATCCTTTTTTGTTTGTACGAATCAATTCTAGACACATTTCATTCGTTGTATGAATCCATTTTGTACATTTATATTGTGTAAGTTGTTTTTAGATAGTTTTTTTCTTAAAGTGGTTGCATTCTAGGTACTTTTTATTATATAATGCCATCTAGATATTTTTGGTTTACGTAAGTCCACTCTAGACACTTTTTTGTTTGTGTGATTCACTTCTAGACACTCCCAATTGTACGTATTACGTAGAAACGTAGAACATAGAATAAACACCAAAAGAATTTGCTTGTATTGTTTATTTTCTATTCCAAATTTTTTTCGCGTTCACTGATAAATTTTGTATAAATTCACAATTTATCTATCACTTATTTAGATCATTAAAAATTGAATAAGATTATAGCCTTGGCGTTCAGCTCTTGGCACTGGCATTAAAACTAGTAAGGAGAACATCAATAAAAACCTTAAAATACGATATAAATTATTTATCTTGCGGAAAATTGTAGTTGAAAATAAACTTAGGGGTTTTGAAATACAACAATGTAAATACCCAAATATATGTTACGTCTCAATTATTTTCACAGTTTATTGACTATATCAAACTGCTTTTTTCCTAACTAATTTGCTATATGTTTCTCCCTAAGACTTGGTCTAACCAAACCTAAAGAAGTTTTTGCAGTGTCACCGGTATGCAACACATCAAAATCTTCCTTGAGGGATAGTTTCATCCAACTCGATAGATGCTCAATGTACAAGATGCAAAGGTGAAGAGGAAATCTGCAAACCACGAATTTTGTAGCTATGCTTCTCTCCAAAGTATTTGGGGGGACTCATAGAAATTATGGAGACAGATATATGTAGGCTTCTTAGCTTTTCGCTCACGTAGTAGTATCCATGAATTGTCCTTCGGGGATCCGAACATGAAAGCTGAATTGCTGAGCGACCGAGTTAATGTTTAGAAGATAAGAGTGTAGTTTGTCTTTGAACATGAAGCCTTACAATCACATTATATATTAACTAAACTTGTTTATCGTTGTTTCCAAAACGCAAACCTCTGTATATTATGAGAGACCTTGCACAAATGCAATTTATTTCAAGTTTCACTCACAAAAATAACTCGATGAATAGTTTTCTTTGTTTTTTCTTCATCGAAATCGTTAAATGACAAAAAATACAAATAAAAGATGCGAATTGGTTGAGGCTATTTATACTGACATTATAGTTGGTGCAAGTGGGTCAGTAGCGATAAAGCAACATCTGTGTATCATCTATTTGTACCACAAATGTTATTTCGGCGTTTTTTTTTTCAATTCAGAAGCTATAAATTATTTTGTCGAAACGAACAACAAAAATAATTAAAGAAAGGCATATTTGTTCTTCATTTTTGTTTTATTTTTGGATAAAATGATATATTAAGTTTTCATTTTTAATAGGTTACATATTTTGTTAAAAACGGTACTAAAATACTTCGCGAATGAAGAGAAAAACAAACGAACAAGCTTGTAAGAGGATATTGTTGACAGGATTGCCAATGCTAAAACGGATTTAAGTCCTATGGAGTTTGGAAAACGATTCGGTCGGTTTCCCAACAGTTTTCTGTATCTATAATAATAAAGAACGATCATTCATGGGTTAATTTCTATGGTCACCACGGAAATAGATTTGCTGGCGGATCGGCCATATTCTAATGATTTTTGTGGCGACCATAGACGTTCGTTTTAACCTCCATGACCGCTGGTATGAGATTCAGATACCCCTAATTAGCACTATTGCAAGTAAGCATAATAAGAGTGGTTACCGATCATAATATATTGTAGAAAAGCGAGAACAAGAAAATTTACAATTCATTTCATCATTTTGGAGATAATATTTTCAAAATTTTACTTAGAAATATACAATTTCGTGTCCGTTTCAGTGACTTGCTATTGCAGGAGATTCGATTGTTTTTGCTCATAAGTATAATTGTGGAAATATCGACTTACAAAAGTTTAATTACTGCTTCTCTTTTGACACAAAATCGCTTAAACTTTAACCGAAATATTATTGGATATTAACATTGACTCATTTGTTTACATATAAAGGTTATTTCAATGAGTATAATTTCACCAATTACTGATTATTTGTTTTAAAAATCGATTTAGGATTACGCTAAGTGAAGACGATCCAGTTTTATTACAAGCAAATTACATAATTAACCTTGTCGATACGTCAATGCAATAGACTTCATTTGAAACATATGCTGCTATACAGTCTAACTTCGAGAAACAAGTTTCGAATATGAACACTATTCAGGTAGTTGTTTTTCTTTTTTGTAGGTGGTCGTTTCTATGGATTATCTTGTTCTGGTTTTTACAAAGAATTTGATTGCGAAACAAAAAACTCTAGTTTTCAACATAAAAATCGTCTTGAAAACACCCAAATCAGATCACCAAGATCTCTGTCATTGTTTTCTTTGGAAATAGTGGATACAGAGATCGTTCTAAAGGAAACAATTGTTAATTTCTGAATATTTGAACGTTTAAGTTGTGAACAGAAAGAAACAACGACTAAAACACATCGCTATTAATTCCAAATTTTTGGCCGCTGAAAGTTTTTCCTTCAATCCCCATCTATTGTCCCAAATTTAGTACGGTTTTGCAGACAGGTGTTTAAAGAAGGTAGCGTGGGTGGTTTATTTTAAATTCCCTTAGTTATCTCACTATGTGGCCGCCAGGTCGGCGTTGGGATCGAGGGATGTAATAATGATAATAGTTATTATCATTATTTCCAAAAATATTATAATAATATACCCAAATATTATCCTACCCATGTCCATCCTTCGATAGCATGGCTGTTTCAAACACTTATAATCCCGGCAACATGAGAACGACGCCTCTATGTGAAAATGGATGTCAAGAAAGGTATGTAATACCGTAATTTTGTATCTCGGAAATATAACGGGTCAAAAAGGGAAAAGTAAGTTTATAGAACCATTGAAAGATGATGAAGCAGATTAAATCCATTTTTAATAAGAAAGAATTTATATACAACGTTTCGAAAATGTTAACTACGTCATATCCTCTCGATTGAAATCGTCCATCAGTACAAGCCTAATTTTGTATTTTCAAGGATTACGAACGTGTAAAATGACTATTACAAAAAAGTGTGATTTTGGCAAGAAACAACCAACACACATATTAATATTTGTTGATTTGACACACAAACTTATAAATAATGATTTATCTAAGCCTTTAAACGAAAACGAAAGTTTAGAAGGTCGATTTTCTATATTAAAACGTAATAATTAATAATAAATAATGAAAAATTAGTAAGGACGAATGTTTAACACGCTAACTGAATAGTTATTCACACACCAAGGAAGGAAAATGATGCGTTTCCTAACGTGGATAGTTTAATTACCAACACGAAGCGGTGAACCTCACCACGGTATTAGGAGAAACCAATGAGCATCGCCTTGACCGATTTTGACGTAGTTTTTTCGGTTTTGGCTTATATATGGAGTGCCATTTGGTAGATTTGGTAGACTATTTCATCTTCTCATTCATAAATTCACGTCTGATTATCAGTAAATAATGCATGTAGCTTCCACAGCTACGTTGTTTAGTATATCTTTATCCACATCTACTCGAAGTTGTTTATTCCTGTTGTAATATAATTTTATGTTTGTTTGATTAAGTTTGTTGCCGATTTTCGTAGTGTTTGACTTATTCCTCTTCATTTTCTCTTCGGAATCATCACGTCTATGTTTTCTTCTTCTATTATGTTTCTATTTTACCAAATATCTTCTTTTTCTTCGTTTGTTTGTTCGTCTGACGCAGGATGTCAATGCAAAAGTAACCACTTCTGAATATGGCTTGGTTTTTGCATAGTTTTTGTTATTTAAAGGTTCTCTTATTCTTTCTAGAATAACTCAAGCCGTTATCTCACTCGCCACGTTCAGTAACGTGATAGATCGCCAAATTTTTATTATTGGGTAAGTTCCTTTCTTTTGATAGTTTGATAACTATTAGTTGCAGTATTTCGGAGTTTTGTTATCAATTAAAATTTTATTAAGGAGCGAATTAAACATTTCTAGTAAAAGACATGCATGTGCTTGTATTAGTTCTGCTCGAATACCGCCATTGCCTTCTGCATTTCTTTATTTTTTCAGAGAAGGTATTGCATTGGCATTTTTCCATGATATTTTTTGTGCACTGTTCATTTTCGTTTATATCTAGGTCAACTGCATCGACAGTTGCTTGTTTTTATGATTCATAATAAAACTCTACCCATCTTTTTGACCCTTATACACCTTTCCTGATGTGTCCCATAGTTCAATTCTTTACAGCAGATTATTTTTCCCTTTCAATCACTACATTCTGCATTCTTTTTACAGCATAACAAAAATTTGGCTAAGTTAGGTTAGGTTTGGTTAGGTTAGGTTAGTTAGTTAATAACCTGTAATGGGATTTTTTAAACACAACAAAAACTGATCAATCTAAGTAAAACTTTATTCCACAGTAGTGTACGTTATAATTTACCAATTAATAAATGTACCTTTCTAAAAAGTAATTATTAAAAATTAAAAATCACAACTACGAAAGTGAAAAGAATAATATTTCAAAACGACGAAGTGGTTTTTTTAATGGCCGGTTCAGTAATTCATTGAGTAAACACATGTGCACAACCAGCTTCTATTAGATTCTAAAAAAAATCAGTCACTGTCATCGGTTGAGATTAATATAAATCGATTATAAAATTGCGGTTCTATAAAATAAACTGTTATAATAACACGTGGGTATTATAATAAATAATCAAACATGTCAAATATTTATTACACTCACTTTTTTGTTGGGTACCTGCAGAGATTGATGGAATTTTCTCACATTAAATATTTTTAATTTATTCAGTGTGTAGCTTCATATTAGTCCAGTCATTATATACATTTGGAAATGCAAATGGAATTGGAGAAAACCAAATTTGGGTGAAAAAAAGCTTAGCTTCAAATTGTCAACTAAGATTTCCATATAAGAAAAAAAGGTTTAATTCGGTTTTTTTTACAGTAACACTCACGCTCTTAAATATTGGTTCCCAAAGTTTTTGATCTCATAGACTACTTTAAAAATTTTGCTGAATTCGGTGGACCCCATGCTAATTGACTACCAATTTCCATATCTCGAAAAAAGTGAGGATTAGATCTATCTATGGCCGAAGAAGTAACTCCTTCCAGCTTTACTTTTTTGAAATCTACAGTGACTCACAGGTCAAAAACCAATCAATTACCACAAATTTTATTTAGAAAACTTCCCATTCGGAGTAGTAAAAAAAATATAAAATATGTGTGGTAGGTATTTATCAAATATATAAATTATTACAAAAAAATAGTTATTTATGTATCAATTTTGCAAAGTAGCCTTTTTTCGACGAATGTGAATCTTGTCGCATGAGGCGTAGATGAATGCGACAATCACACGAGTTAAAAAAGGCCTTTATACACGAATTGCATAAAATATTTCCTCTACTAGCGAAAATTTTATCAAAATACAATTCAAGTTTAATGATAGTTTAATGTTTCTTTATTCAAGAAACCATAACGCTTTTATTGATTCCTTATAAAATATATTTTATATTTATTAATATTATGAACATATTAATCAAGATTAGAACAAATTAACAAAGCAACAGACGAATGCAATTATTGAAAATACTAATATTTAATATTCAGTTATTACTACAAAAGTAGAAAAATAAAAAATGGACTGCGACTTGAACCTGGGACCATCCGCATATGAGCCTCGTACGATACGTTAACCTAGACCTTAGTTAAGTATGTTTCTTTAGGAAAAAGTTGTTTTTCACTATTTTCCCTTGTCTATAAAACTACTAGAGTATGTTCAGACCTACAATTTGGTTTTTTAATTTTGTTTCTTCGACAAAATTACGATCTCTAGAGCGTCGCAAAGTCGGAATCTGGCAAGGCACGGTTTCGATTGACCCGCTCGCACATGTAAAAACGAATTAAATGTTGTTGGTGGAATTATTTGGACACAAAATAAATGTGTAAACCACAAAAACTTGGAAACAAACACGTGAAATATATTTTGTGTGGCAAAAATAATGATAAGGGCTCCCTTTTTTGATATTTGTCATCGTTTTAATAGTCTTGGATAACTTTATGAGCCTCTTTAACTACATAAAATTATGGTGGAATAGTTGAAATGTCATCATAATCGCCGATTTTGTTGTAAATTAGTTGTGGGCGAGTAAAATAGCCTACTTTCTTTTTATATTTGTTAATATTTAATTTCGCGACTCGCTAGTGGTTGTAATTTTGATCAGGATTAACAATTTTTCGTGAATAATGACTGGACTATACACATTTAAAAATTTGTAAAATGTACAAATTACGTAATGGAATAATTGTGAAAGTCAATCAAATTATATAACAGCATAAAATATTGTATGTAATTAAAAAATTAACATAAGAAATAGCAAATATAGAACTTCCTTCCATATAACATAACCTCCAACAAAAAGTTTTACTTCCACTACTGATCACCATAGATTTTTCTGTACAGTATTCAACACTGATGATTTGCATTTTATATAATACTGTTTTTTTCTATACATATTTTTTAAACTCCTTCTGTAACTTTTTAAAGATTAGTCGCTTGCTGAACTTTATGGTGAAGTCTCTTGAATTGTCCTGGATGAAATCAATTCGACTCTTTTCTTCTCTAACATGCTAGCTACAATATATTCTGGGTCTTGTTTTACCGACCTCTTCATAAAGATAGAGTGTTTATAATCGTCGGATTCAATTCAGTGCGGTAATTATTTTGTTTCAATTCGAACAACATCATTATAGTTTTCTTTGATTAGTACCGGATGATCAACAACTTCCTTTCTTCTTTATTATATTCCAATACGAAACATATACCACAGCAGTACACTATTCTTCACAAAACTTTTGCTTGTACTTATAAATGCTTGTTCCAACTGCCAATACCTTAAATCTTCGTCTACTGACACAGAATCTAATTTTACAATAAACTATTACATATAACTATGTCATTAAAAGAAAGATACTTCACCATGTATCTCTACAGCTTTTTCGCCATGTCTAGTAATTGAAAACTAAGTTGTTTCTTATTATCATTAAGCTTTACATGTTTAGAGTAAAGCGATACATTACAAAAGTCATTATAAAAATATCCAAGTTCAACATAACGTCAACTTAAGAGAGATTGTGAACACCCCTTCAAATCTCAGTTAGACTATGAGACGATACCGTCAGGAGAAGATTCGAAGAGCATTTGATCCACTTCATCATTCAAATGAGGGTGGTTACTAACTACTCTAGATGTTTAAGGCTGGACAACGTACAATAGTGAAGAAAAAAAAAGGACAAAAAGACGCCGATTAGAAGACCTGTTATTTTCCGTTGTGCTTTAGCAAGTAGATCCTCTCTTTAAGATCATTTTAAGTTATAATCAGTCGGTTTACGAAAACGAAATATACCAAGGAAGATCTTTAAAGAAAAAAGGTACCTAATTGATTTAATACGTAGTACTTACCATTCCTCCACATAAAGATACCACGACGTTGGAATCTTTGTCTCCCCTCACTTTTCCTGTATAATAACAACCAGATATTCTAGGATCGTGTCTTGTCCTTTGAGTAAAATCTTCCCTGAAGTGTGTTACAATCTGTAATCAATTTTTTAGCGTTTAAAAATGTTTTCGGCGGTATATATTTCACGTAAAGTATCTTACATGTAAATTGGGAGACAAGAATTTGTTATTGTGTTCCAATTCTAAATAAAGTTTACGTCCGAAAGCTTCAATTTCATATTGCGGATGGGAATCCCAGCTTTCGTCTTGCTTCTGTCTAAAATGACCCGAATCATGTTTGATACGTTCTGCAAAAAAAATAAAGCTGTCAAAAATTGAACGTTACTTGATAATAGATAAAAATTAGCAAAATAATATCTTGTAGTATCACTAGAAATGTTTTTGTTTATGTATCTTAATAATAATTATTATTTGTCAATGTTTTTTTAAATCAAGCCGATTTTTGTCTTTAAAAACTATCTTTTACAAAAACCGATTGGTGTTTCTTCTTCTTCATCATCGTACGTTAGGACTTAGTCCTATATTTGCATCAATGGTTGCCTAGCTGCAGCTGGGATGATGAAGACCAGCTTTCATACCATCTTGTAGGTTATCGTCCTGGTGTCCTTCCAACCTGTCATTTGATATTCTGTCCACGTGGTCTCTCCATTCTCTTCCTCGATTTCTCGCCTATATCACTACATCCTCGATGTCACATATTATTTCATCATTTCTCTTGTGGTCAAATAATGTGTGTCCCGCTATTGATCTCAGAGTTCGCATTTCAGTACTTCTTAAAAGCCGCTTAGTTATGATACTCTATGCTCTGGTCTCTATCGCGTATGTCATTACTGGTCTCACACAGGCCTTGTATATTCTGACTTTGCTCCTGGTAGCCATATAGTTATACCGCCAAATTACATCTCTCAGGTAACCTGATATAAATAACGCCTTTGTTGTTTGAGCTTTCACTTCATTCTTTACATTTCTAATACCGATCGAATATTGCGAGTTTACATCTTCTTGGTTCTCTAGATACTGTAGAAAATTTGGTTTTCTTCGGGGATATTTGCATGTTAAAAGCTATTTGTTCAAACCTTTACAGTAGCCTTTATAAATTATCTTCGTTTTCTGAGATGATCACTGCGTTATCAGCTCTGCCTATGATTGCGTCGGGTGGACTGAGTGCTTTCATAGCTGGTCCCAAGCCCGGATAAAAGAGCAGGGTTTCAAGTGAGACCAGCGACCTGCTTGGGCAAAAATTAAAGTGCTCCTAGAACCAACGGCAATTGGTGTTTGTGGTTGTAAATTGTCTCTAAAAAATAAACCGTCATTGGTTTATAAAAACAGTATTAAAATATGAATCACAAGTTGTCTTTGTCACCTATCTTTTTAACCTTTTCACTGCCAGTATTACTTTATCAATAATTTATGAAATTCGTTAGAATGCGTTTATTTTAATCAGTTGCAACAGTCAGATGTTGAAAATCTTGCGGCCGACTTACGGAGATGGTGCGTAAGCAAAGAACATTCGTTTAGACCTACTAAAATGGGAAGTCGGTTAAGCTTCACTGACCCGATTATAGAGGGGCGTCGCAGTGAAAAGGTTAAAAAATAAACCACCATTTGTATTTGTGAATTGTCGGTATAAAAAATCTTTCCTCGGTGTATTTTTTCTGTCATCGTTATCTGCAAATATTGGGTACTTGCTTAACACGTTGACTGTCACGGCAAGGTTCAGAATTCCGTTTAAAATGACAATTTGATTTAATTACATTATATTATTAAAAACTCAAATTCTAGTGCATAGTTACGAATTATGAATCATGAATCTCTTCGCGGAAGCCAACTACGAGTTAATTCGTACGCAGACACACACAGACACGATTCGACATGTCGCTTCTCTAAAGCTAAATCATATATACGCGTCCATATTCGTCAGTAATATCTCAGATATTGTCGAATGCATTAAATTTACGTCTTTCTTGAGTATTTTGTTTTATAATTAAATTATAAAGAATTCAATATGGATAAGAAAAGACCACTGACTCAAAATGGAATGGAGTACTACGCAAATCTGAGTTATACCGAATTAGACGGGATTTTTGGCGAGGATGGTAACGACAGTAGCAATTATGAACCTTCAAGTGATAGTGAATCGGAAGTTGATCCCGAATCAGAAGATAATGTCGATGATTCTAAAGTAACAACATCAAATACAAATGATAATTTGTGGACAGAAATTCAACCAGTTTAGAAAAAAATGAAATTGCAAGAAATTCATTATTTAGGGAGTCTACCACTTAACAAAAAAGCAGCGTCCCACGAAACGCGTTATTTCTGTCCAGCATGTAAAGAAAAGGTGTGGAAGATTTGAACTAATTTTCATAATTATATTTTTTGTTCGTTCTTTAATAAATTTTCTGTTCATGCAAGCCAGCATTGTTTTTTGTTCTTTTCCCAGAAGCCATTTATCGATATTAGCACTTATATAATCCGAGTTTAATCGTAGCTGCACAAGTAAACACCGGTCGAGATGACACGTACGAGTTATCTCGTAGTTGGCAGTCAACGTGTTAAAAGTTCAAAGTATAACATTTATACATTTAAAAAAAGATTATATGTGAATGTAACCCATTCTAAAGGGTCTAATACATCCCAAAACCTAGTCACGGGGTATTATTATCCATGTGCATTTATTGTGTCCTACACTTTACCTTCGAATAGAACTTACTGACTGGATATTGTTAGAAATCATGTAAGTTATGATTAAACCTGTATAGCTACTGTGGATATCAATACTTGTAGGTTTCTCCGTATAATTCTGTTGCATCCTTTGTCTCCATCAACAAAAGGAAAGATTTACAACCGTATCCAAATGTCCACCGAAATAATCATCACTGCATTCAACAACAACAAATAAAATAAATTGTTCTTAAGGTCATTAGTCGATAAATCAATCTTTGAAGTTGTAAATTATTTTTTTTTTCTACAATTCTAGAAGAGTCGTAAAAGTGTGTTTGTATCGTGAAACGCTAGCTGACTGAGAAAGTCATAAACATCTTTCGTAGTTGTAAAATTCTTTTGGTGAAGGATTTTAGTAAATTGTTTATTGAATTTCTTAATGTTGGTAACATTATCTTAACTACGCGTTATAAAAAATATAAATATTTTATTAAACAGTTTTTATTTATGATTTCTGTATACTTTGCGTCAGCATCATTGTGTGTCTTAAACTGCGTGAGCTTAAAAATCGACTCAAGCGACACCCCTACAAGTATATGGCGATAAAACTAAACAAGAAATTATATTTTTCTTAGTAAAATCTTGAAGCTCATTGTATTAGCCTCAAAATAATATAGAATATGGCAATTTTGCTTGCTCTGACCGATACACACCTTCGTTAACAACAAACAAGAATTCTACGGTAACCCTACTGCCAAAAAGCCAGCGAGAAGTGGCCAGTCCGCTGAACATGAATCAGTCTGATGTTTCCAAAGTTTATCGTCGTTACCAAGAGACTAGTAACTTTCATCGAAGACCCTGTTTCAGAAGAAAAAGATGCAAAGTCGAAAGATATGACCGATTCATTGTCATCACATCGCCGAGGAGTAACTATGAGTGGCTAGACATACAGAATAAGATTTAAAGCAGTTAACTTTGAACTAAAAAGCACAGCTACTGACTCCAAATTAATCCCAGCCCGTCACGATTTGACAGAAAATAATCTAATTAGACTGACGAACAATGGGGCTCCGCTCTTTTCTCACACGAGAGTACGGTGTGTTTGCATGGTAGCGAACGAGTCTACAGCTCTGCAGAAAGATTTGCGCAGTGTTACGTAGCTTTTGGAGGAGGTTTCTGGATGGTTTGGGCGAGAATTTCAATGGAAACAAAAATCTAGTTGATTATTATTGAAACTGGAAGTGGAGCGGAGGACCGACGGCAAACCGATACATAGAAGTAATTTTAGGGGATCACGTCATACCCTACGACAGTTTCATCGGCTAAAACTTCTTCCTAATGCAGGACAATGCCCGTCCGCATACGGGAGTATTTACAGGATGTTGATATTGCCACTACGTATTGTCAGCGTGTAGCCTGGACTTATATCCTATCCAGCATTTATGGGATGAACTTAAGAGAAAACTTTGAGCTAGAAATCCTGCACTAGCTACGAAATCGGACCCCAAAAAGGCGCTCATTGAAAAATGGGATAGAAACGATTAAACTCGAGTGAAGAAACTTTTCGATAATTTTCTTCACTCATTATAAAGCTAAGACTAAAGGCCCCCATACACTACTGGTAAACACGACAATCTTAACCGAACAATTAAAATTGCGCGTACAAAATTGCTAGTGTATGGGCCAATCACGATGATGTTAACCGACGTTCTTTATCTCCGACATGGCCTGAGATTTTACCCGTACAGGCTAACGTGTTCGTGCAAAACTGCTTGGGTATGGGGTATTCATTCGAATCCGTCGTGAAAAAACATAGTCGTTCTGCAAAATTGTCGATACAAGAATGTGGAATAAAGATTTTACTATCGAATTTTTGGAGTTTATAAATCGTTGCCAAGTTTATGGAAAATAACATCTTCAGAAGCATATGAACAAGTTGCGAGAAATAGATCCAGAAGCTTCTAAAAATGATGTTGAGCTTGAGCTGATATTTCTGTTGAAAATTTTAGGTCTTCATAATTTCGCCCTGTAGCAAGATATCGTCACTTTTTTCAGTTTGAGCTTTTTTAATAGATTAACATGGGAAAATTTCGTGTTTCTTTTAAATAACCAATCTCTTGCCCATTTCGAACGTTTTCTACGTGATTTCTCTTTTAAAATAAAAACCAACGCCACTGCAATTATGTCCTTGCGGTTTATCGTGAAACACAACTGCAGACGTTCTTTTCCGACAGTGTATGTGTGTTTAAAAGCGGCAATTTTGCACATACAATTTTAACTGTTCGATTAAGATTGTCGTGGTTACTTGTAGTGTATGGCCCCTTTCACACCAAACGAATCCGAATCAATCTGGATCACTTCGAATCAAGTTGAATCTGATTCGTCATCTCCACTCTTTCACACCAGCTGAATCAACCTGAATCTATAAAAATCCTTTCATCTTCTTTTTGTTTTCATTCTTTTAGTTGCTTTTGAGCTATCATCATGGACGCAGTTGTTTTAAATGCGATAGTGTTTCGTAGGAGGCAACGGCGGAAACAGAAAACAAGAAAAGTGTGGATACATCACATAAATAGGAAAAGGCCGGATTTTGGTATGTTTCATCATTTACATTCTGACCTACAAAATAATGGGAAGAAATTCTATAACTTTTAAACTTTTTAACTTTTAAAATTAATAACTCCAAGTCCACGACCGGACGAGGAATCTGACAAGTTGAATCAAGTGCGACCTCGAATCAAACCTTATTGAACCAGATTCGTCCGGTCTGAAGGCGGGAAAAAGAGTCCCTTCACATTTAAACGTAGCGCTCAAAGCCGAATCTTGGTCAATCAGATTCAACTTGATTCGGAGTGATTCTGATTGATTCGGATTCGTTTGGTGTGAAAGGGCCCTATGGGGGCCTTCATAGGTTTGGATATGCTTGATTCAGAAAAAGAAGGGAAGCTACAGGTTTTTTTCTAGAGACTTTTGATCGCGAGTGTGCGACTTGAGTCGATTTTTTTGCTCACGAGTGTATATCTATATCTACATAGATTTTTATTGATAATTTGAGATTAGTAATTTGTACTTTTTGTAAGCAACAATCATAATAAAAATTATGTTTGAATAGTTTTAATCCTTTATAAAAAATATAAACAACTGCTGTTATTTACCTTGCGAATCAATTGGAGCTGTATTATTTAAATCATTTATTTTTAAGGGTTTCACGAATTCCACGTCGTTGGTTTCCAAATCATCCAGATGTGTTTTTTGAATATATTCTGAAACAAAAGGAAAATAATTATCACAAGATTAATACGAATGGGAAAGTTAACATAATAGAGCATACGCTTATTTGGAATCCAACCAATATTTCTGTTAAATTTAGAACCTAATTTTTTTGCACATTTTATTCAATAACCACTAAGTAAAGAAATTTATAACAATAGTTGCAAGGAGGGGTTTGTTACCAATGACTAGTTTCGACGTTATTACGTCGCATCAGAGTGGTTTAACAACCCTCCTTATGGCTTTAGACCCGAACTGAATACAACGTCGCTATTTGATTCATTGATTCAAACTTTTCTTACTTCCAACTGTGAAACACTGGTCAGGTAGAAATCTAGCGTAGTCGCCGATAATCTGAAACTATATTGTCTATATTACAGCCAATATTTTGCAGTTTTCTTTTCGTTCTTTGTGTTATTATCTCTTTGATGAATAATTGTACGAATGTGGTTTAAAAATCGAAGCATTTCACTCTCATACCATGGCTTTTACTGTTTTTACTACCGTTGTTGTTTGGGAATAAAGCGGTTTATTTGGAAAATTAACCCTATACGTCGTTTAGACATCTGAAGCATTGGTACATTGGATACATGAAGGTAAGTGAAAGTCTCTCCAAAGTGTTGTAAGTCGGGCTTGGAATCGGTAATCTCCAGCGTATACACACAATGGAGAACGGGAAAGAATCACAGCTCATACTCATAGTCCTCACCGCAGCAAGAAATAGGGCGCAGTCCACGTCAAGGATTAATAGCGTCCTCAAGCAAGCTACTGGTTGACGACAATGGATTTTTCAAGACTGAGAGCATTTCCTTGGCGTCAAGAACTATTTTTAGAGGTGGGAATATGCTATAATAGACCTGACTTGGTAATTTTAATTAATGGAACAATGTGTTGCAAGTAATTTGGGGAGTAATAACTCAACAATTTTCAATAATTTATTGATGACTCTTTCAAACAAAGCGACACCATTTAGACTAGCCAGGGGCGGTTTATGATACTGCCGTTTAGGCATATCTTTTATCGTTTTTTCTCCAAATCTGGAAAAGCCCATCTCCTGACAAACCTGGTTTAAAAAGTAGTTGTCTCGTTTTTCCATATTTATTACCAAATTCTTCTGAGAGCTCTTTCTTTGGCTCTGCTTCTTATGTTTTGTTCATTCCCGGTGATCTATTTTATATACCTTCTCAAGATAATTATTAGGTGTATTGGTGTTTTTTTTTGCCGGTAGTGCTACTCCCGAGGTTGTTCTAAAGGCTGACGCTACCCGCAAAAGTATGTTTCTTCGGGTGTTCAACATATCTACTTCAATTGTTGAGCACTGTAAATGTTTAACCCTTAACCGGCGTGGTCCGAAATTTTAACACTTAATGCGTTGCGCAGTCCAGGGGACTCCAAAATATAAATAGTGTATTTCCTATTACATAATGAAATAGTGTTTTTTTCTCATGTTGTATACATATTCAAAACTTATAAGAAAACAAACATTTTTTATTTTCAACCAACTTAGTAACAAACCAGAGCAAAAAATCTACAACTAAAGATATTAATATTTTAACAAAATAAACATAGTATTCCATTTATATTTATTTTGAAAGAAAAAACTGAAAAATAAAAACTTTTTGTATTGAAAACATATTTAGGAAGGTCTGAACAAAAAAAAAACAAAAAAATCTTTACTTTTACAGTAAGCTGTAAAATATTGACAATGATCCAAACAAGTATAAAGAAAAAATATAATATTTAGGAATCCTCCCGATTTTCAATGCATTTAACACACAATGTTTTCGAACATTGCAAGCAAATTGGTTTTCTGCATTCAACACATAGTCAATAAAGCCAGTTTTTCTCTTTAATTTTGGTTAACATATAAAACAATACTTCCTCTGATTTCTAGGCAAAACATCTTGATCATCAGCTGGGATTTCAAGAACCATCTTCAAAATTCTTGCAATACCTACTTTTAGCTCTCTTGATAAATGTGCATTTTGAACTCTTTCATGAAGAAGTGGTTCATATCGTTGTTTGGCCAGTAATTTTAACAAATCTAGTCTCTCCAGTTGATCTGCTTTGGAGCAAGATGGATGAATGATATAAGCATTCAATGAAGACACAATTCTGTAAAACAGAGCCATTGGTCAGCGTTGCGTTCTTCTGCTGCAGGAATATTTAGTGGTTTTCTCGTCTACAGTATCCACTCCCGATTTTATGCATTAATTTCAGGCAAATCGCCATCATCCTGTTTGTAGTGTTGCATCGAAGAAATGAGGATAACAGCTTTATTTTTCTTTGGTACTCTGGAAATTAATGTTTTATTACTTCTAAAGCCATATAATGTAGATCCCAGTCTTAGTTTGGAGGGTAGAAATTCTTTAGGTATTTCTCGTTTGTTTTTCTTCATGGTTCCAACGTAAGTAAGCTTATTTTGAAAAATATAATCAGTGAGCTGTATTGAAGAGTACCAGTTATCACCCGTAATATTTCGATTGCTTCCAAATAGTGGTTTGGAATATCATTTAGGGAGTCAGTAGCCTTGCCACAATAAATATATGTATTGTATATATAGTGGGTCCTAAAAGTTCCTAAAAATGTACCTGTAGCTATCCTTAAAGCTCTTTTGTGAACGGTTTCCAAGAGTTCTAATATTACTAGCAACTATATAATTGAAAAGAATAAGAGATATCATAAAAATATGGAATTATACCATAGTCACAACAATTTAGTCTTTGTCTTTTTAATTATAATTATATTAAACTTATATTTCCAATTGATAATTTCTAAAATACATAAAACATAGATCATAAACATTACAATAAATATAATGAAATGTGTACGCATCTTGTTCAGTTAGAAGGTGGTTGATCTCATAAAAAAACAATTGCACCGACGCAAGTGTCGTGAATATAATGAAAACAATTATAGTTATTGTTATTAAATTGTTTTTAGTTCTCTAATTTGTACATTTAATTGTTTAATCTTCATGATGATAGTTGGCGATGCAACATAAATTCATTGACGCCCGGCTGTAGATAAATAGTGTATTATAATAAATACAAAGTTGTTGTTGTATTAAAATCATAGATGGAAATAGAAAAATTTGCTTTTTATTTCATGAAATTTCAAGGTTTATTCTCTAACTGTTGTGTTATTTAAAAATGCAATGTTTCAGCTCTAACTCCTTTACTTTCGTGGCAACTCTAAATAAGAAGAACTACATATATACCAGCATGGTCCCAGAAGTACCTGACACGACAAAGAAAACACAGATTTTCGGAAAAAATATCTTTATTTTTCAACATAATCTCCTTTTAGCTCCAAACACTTTCCCAGCGATGTTCAATAAGTTCTATACCCTTTTTATAATAAGGGTCGTGAAGCTCAGGGCCGGATTAAGATTTATAAGGCCCGGGGCTAAAATAATGACGGGGCCCCCTTAAGGAATTCGAAAACCCGGAAAAATTCACAAAATAATATCAATAAGTTAGATTTGTGGTATCAACACATCAAAAAATACAGAATGATTTCCAAATGATGGGGCCCTCTTGGATCTGGGGCCCGGGGCTATAGCCCCCCCAAGCCCCTAGCTTAATCTGGCCCTGGTGAAGCTCATTGACCACCGCGCCATTTATTCAAGTCTGGGAACAGAAACTAATCCGAGGGGGCTAAATATGGCGAATAGGGTGCATGAGGTAGAAATTCAAACTTTAATTTATTAATTTTGGCCATTGCAATAACTGGTCTTGATGAAACAACACTTTCTCTTAGTTTTTCCTTGATTTCTCTGCTCAAATGTTCGCATAATATTCGCCGTTGATAATTTCTCCTTTTTCAAGATAGGCAATGTAAATTAACCGCCAGCATACCAAAAGACCGACGCCATATCCTTGCGTGTAGATGGAATATTGATTGCTCTTTCAATTCATAGAATCTAATATTTTCTTAAAGAATCAACGAGGTTTGAATCGCCGCTTTTCTCAATTAATTGATTCCCAGACAATGAATACATAAGTATAAGCTCTGAAATATATTGGAGTTAGTACACTTTGGTATTTAATTTTGCCACAATCCCACTACAAAAACTCTCTTATATATATATATATATTTGTTTTTTTGGTAATTCATGGTTCGTTAAAGCAGTTTTATTTTTTTAATCGTATTGATGACCTTTTAGTCTATTTTCTAAATACTGAGATGTCTGCCCTATGTAGACAGCGTCACGATTAGTACAAGGTACAACATCTTTTTGTTTTTTGGTGTTTTAGATTTGGATTTAGTGAAATATTTGGATAATTTATTATGTTCTTTATACTATTATCATAGTTAGTAATATCATCAATACGATAAAAAAATAATAAAACTGTATTAACTACCATGAACTATCAAAAAATCATAAATTCAATTATAGAGATTCAAAAATTTGTGGAACGGAAAAGAGAATTTTTAGAAATGGTTCACGTTTATAAAAACAAAGCTATAAATGATAAAAAAAGATCTAAATAATTCAAAATATTTAGATAAAGACTGAAGTTAAGTCGAAACGTCAATTTTTTATCAATCTTTCAATAATTATAAAAAAGATTAGAAGATTAGAAAAAATTAGAAGCATTAATATATCAAAAGGTTAAAGAAATTAAAAATTAAAGAAATCAGATGCTCATAAATGTGGACATCCTCGGCTATGTAATTTTCTATCAACCTAACCTTGAAAAGTCCAATTTGTGGCCTACTACAGCTTCTACTCATGTAACAAATCTGTCTCCAACGTTTTCTTCTTGCTTATCTAGAGTACTATACGTCCTCTAACTACTTCTTGTAATTTTTCCATGATTTTAATATTTTCATGTGTATAAAATTTTAAATCAATTAAAACTCTGAAATATTACGTGCGATATGATTTCAGTTTACTTTTCCCGAATTAAAATCAAAAATGTTTACGATAAAGTGATTTGTGGTTTTTCAGTGTTATTATTACGCAAGTATACCAAATAAACATTAACGAAATCTGCTACAATGTATGCCTTGAAAAAATTCAAAAATTACTCATACGATACATAGTTACATAATTTTGCTTTCGATACGAATAATCAGACTTTTAGTCTGGATAGTATTAATACAACCAGAAAAAACGTAGATGTCTAACCAAATTGGATATATTCAGTTTTTTTTTTGAAAAACACACATTCGTGTTTTTGCTGTTGTAAGATTTGAAACAAATTTAGTTTCTTTGAACAGAAAAATGAAAGACATTAAGTTTTTGCAAACTTGTTTAATAAAAGAAATAAGAAAACAAAACGTAACATACAGGTGATTAAAAAAAACATTCAGTTGTAGAAAAAACTGAAAACTTGTTTAAAATAAAAGAAACAAGGACATAAAACGTAATACTTTGCTAATCAAAAGTTACAAGAATACATCCAGTTGTAAAAAAAAACTAATTACTTTCTTCTGAATAATTTTCCGACGCATTCGGCTTTAATAAACACTCCCGGATTATTAGGCTACATTTCAAACATCTGTAGTAGTTGTGGTAAATTCTAGGTTTGGAACTTTGCATTGGAAATAAGCAACTCATCGTTATAACGTTTGTTAAATGCAACTTTTCTTGGTCGTCCTTTTTTGAAATAATTTACCTCTTTAAAATCTTCATCTGTATAACTTGTTTCAATGAAACTTCTTGTTGGCTCAGCCAGCAAACTTTGCGCCATGGAATTTGATTCATATTGTTGAAAGACTTTATTCCAAATGCCTTAAAATCGAAAAGTCTTGTTTTGTTAGGTTTTTGACAACAAAAGGTCGTGGCCTTGTTCTTCCACTGCGAATAATTTTTGTCCAACCTTCTGCAGAATAGACTGGAACGTATTTTGCTTTTCTCCTTCTATTTTCGAATGTATTGAGTCACACTCCATTTCCGGGTGACCAGTTTCAAAAAATCTATGATCTATTGATTTAGAGTAGGATGACTTGAGAGAATTTGAAGGCACATGGCAGAGCAAAAATGAGTTTTTTTGTTGGCCACCACACCCATCGGACATCATTCGAACCTCTTTAATATTTTGATGTGAAAGAATGTAATCGTGAATGCATGAAGAGATTTCAACTGATCCTCAATATTATCGTGTTAAACATTATCAATCAATCAATCCACCATCTTGTAGACAACGGTACTTCTGATATCAAAGTAGGATACAAGGATATTATTACAAAAAAACAAAGGTTATAAACTTTAACTACCTCGACCTAAACATTAATACCAGTAGAAGAAATAGAGCCATCGAAAGAAATAAACACATACTCTCAAATAAATTTTTGAGGAAATGCTGGACCTCTAACTAGTTTTCTTGTCCAGATAAATAGTTAAAGCTCTTGAGGTCTTTCTAACTATAACGATTAGATTTATATACGAAAATTTAGTGTAATCAAAAATTTCATCTAATAATTAATAATTTCCTCCTTGTACTTCTATTTGGTTCTTCTGAAGAAAACCCTTCATACTACTTATATCCCTCAAATTTCTTTCTTCTTTAATATTTTCTTCTAATCTTTTAATATCTTATATGGCCCCACATTTTTTTTGTCTTCTTTATAATCTACGAGTCTTGTTAGATAAAAGTATTTTTGGATGCGAGGTATCAACTTATTTATGTCTGAGCCGTAGACTTCCGCCGCAACGCTCTTCGTTCGTTATGTAATACGTCTCTTGCAAGTGTTTCTTCAATTCAGGAAAGAGTTGTTAGTCACTGGGAACCAAGTCTGGGCTGTAAGGGAGAAATTTGCCCCTGGCGTGAGAATCATATAGAAGCTCGATATTTCACGTCTACCCAGACAAGTATGAAAGTTTTAGACAGCTTTTCGGGTCGGGTACTGGAAAAACTGGAGCCAAGCTACACGCCAGTCTCATCATAAACAGCGTACTTAGCGTTCCCAGCTCCTTGGCAACCTAATTTTATCGACATCCCTCGTATTTTTCTCCTTTATTATTATAGTCCGTTGGCTTTAGAAAACTTAAAAACTTTGCTTAATGTTTCAATTGTTTTTCGTTATTCAGGCCGGTCTATGGAAAAGTTTTATCACATTGGGTTTATATTGATTCCTCTAAAAACGTGGTTTGTTATAAATGGCGTGGGGTGGCGTGGTGTTTTGCTAGTGAGTTTCGACCTTAAGTCTCTCAAGGCATAAGGTCAGCTTTCTCAATGGGAAATCAGTGACTTACCTCGCCCTGAAACAGCTCTTCATTAAAAATCGAATGTTAAGTTCAAGGTAAGAGTTTGGTAAAATTGTAAGAGCATAATTCCAATTTTTCGACCAAACCTTGTACGCAGTGACTTGTGTGTGATTAATACTTCTCATTTTTAGTGTTAATTACGTCGCTTTGGTTTAGCTGTAGTCTATAAAGTAATCTATTTGAATCGATTTAGTATATATTATGATACTAGTGAAGACAATACGTGTTGTACGCTATATTTTTTCAACGACCTACTCAAAATACTTCCACTCCACTCCGATTTATTGATTTACAACTTTTCGCGTTAGTTTATATGTCGAAGTAGTTCGTGAAGGTCAAAATTATATTTATTTTATCTACTAAAGTGATTATAGTGTTTTTTTCACAAATAACGTAATTAATAACATAAATGTGATGTATACAGTATAAAAATTATTAGAGAATCATTAGTGTAGCATTAATATGAAACTCAAATTCTATATTGTTAAAAATTAGGTTGTTTGGATTTGTTATTTACCAAAAAATAATAACAAATGTTTTTGGTGCAATAAAAATTACATAAATTGCGAACAAGTTTTCAATTAATATAATATGCATGAAATGTGTTATAAACAAACGGTTTTTTGCGATAAAGCAGTAGACGTTGGCGCCAATAGTATCTGAATGGTTATTATTTATGAAATTTCTAATTTAAATATCGATATTTTCGAAATTTATGGTATGCAATACGTAAATATATGACAAAAATTCAGTATTTAAGCATTTGATTTGCAGCTGATGGAAAATATTGATAAATAATATCAATTTGTCTTTGAATACAACTTTATCTATTAACATTATTCAATAACTTAGTTCATGAGATTCACAAAACGTGAGATAAATTATTCAGGATATTTCAAGGTAAAAGTTTCTTCTTCCTGATTATCGATCCGAAAACAAATTATTTATCGTTAAATCAATAACTTTCTTACAAAAAATAATGGGGAAACAAGAAGACCTCAAAATTGAACTAATACAGATGGAACAACAAAAATTTAGACGTGGACATACAGAACGTCGGTAATCAAATAGTGGAGGTTAATGAAAGAACCAAAACTTTATTATTTCCAGAAATTTGCTCGGAACAAATGAAATAACAGAAAACACCAAAGTAATCGTTTTTAAATCAATATTTCGACCTGTCCTCATGTTGATTTAGCCCGAAATATGTATATAAATATGTATGGTGTTTTCCTGATAGCCATCTGTTTTACATCATTTATTTCTTCTTGTTTTATGCCTTTATCTATTTACAATGAAGATAATAATAGTTAGTCTATGCTTACCAACCCAACGAGTGTTTTACTGTTTCAATACCTCATAAATTCACTCAAAAGCACAATTTAAGCAGCTGAAAGTAGTAGAAGTACTTAGACAGTGTCAGGGTGTCAACAGAAAATATCGAATAAAAAATGGAACCATAAGAACAGACTTAAAGTGATTAAAATAAGCGGTGGACAACAGCTTAGATTGTTTGGAGCACAATAGACCGGAAAAAAAGATTTGGCAAGATAGATAAATGGAAAAGATAACGCTCAAAGAACTCTTGTAGAAACGCAATTATAGGAGAAAAAAAAATAATGACAGATGTTATTAAAAAAGCTAAGAAAAGAAAAGAGTGGCAAAAATTTGTGCATGAATAAAAAGACCCGACACCCAAAAACGGTACAAATATAATTAAATTTCTTTATCCGTAGGCTATTCTGACGATTTGACAACACAGCACCGTCGTGATACATGAATTAAGGCCGTTACACACCTATCAGGCATCTTTCCGATCCGACTACGATCATACGATTCCACTCCTACACAACTTTGTGATAATGTTTTTGAGCTTTTGCAGTGTTTGTTTTTTTTTTACTAATATATCAATAATGTTGGGTATAAAACCGGAACAGCTTATTGAAGAAGTGAGGAAGTATCCAGTACTGTATGACGAAACAAACGAGCAGTACAGAAACTCCGACTACAAAGACATGAAGTTGTGAAGGAATTAAATTTCAAAGGTACATCTGTAATAAATGATAATGAGAAAATAAGAATCCACACAAAATCTGCGTTTTCCTCTATTCATTTTGCGCACAGAACCTTTCGCGATTTTAATTGAATCGAAATTGGCGAATATATCGAACTGCAGCTGGAAATCGGAAAGAGATCGAAGGACATAGGACATGTTCAACCTTTCCGATTTCGCACCGATCCGTTCTTTGGTGTGTCCCAGCCTTTATTTATGACTACGACGGTATTTGTATTAAAAATTCTTCTCGTTTTACATACCTATAGACATAACAAGGAATTTTTATTCATTTTACAATTATATTTAATTTATTTTATAGACTAATATTCGGCAAAACTCGAGGTCAATTTGAAGTCGTTTAAATTCCTAAAATAAATTTTTGTTAACGTGTGTTACATAATAAAACGAGACGAACAAGAATTCGCGTCTTTTCCTCACACGTTCTAATTAATTTTACGGCCTCATGTATCTAGTAAAACCGGTAGAAGTGGATGTTTAAAAAAACAATAGATTGCAAACTTGCAGGATTGAATTCTTTTTATTGCCATCAAGCCAGTCGGCAAAAGAAAAAGAGATAGAAGTGCGTAGGCTCAAATTATATTTATTGCTTCAATACAACAAAACGCGAAAATCACTTTGACCATAAATTAGTATACGAGGACACTCGAAGAAATATTTGTAGAAGAACAAGCAAATATTTATAATAATTTGATAACAAAATATAATAAATTGGAATGTGATCTGATTCATAATCAACCATTTAGGGATAGTAATTATTTTTTCCACGTGCTTCATTTTAGTCACACCCTTTAACATAAATAAACTGGAATGTACTTGTATTAAACTGCAATTGTCACCGTGAGTGAGATTTATAGGATTTGGTAAATCTTTGAAGAATGAATTTTTTTAATGGGACAAGAGTAATATTATATATAATAGGCATAAATAAGATTCAAGATGGCTGTAATGGGAATTATACCATTACGAACAAAGTAGTGAATGCATCGCATAAATTGAATGGTAAATCGAATTCAATTTATGTCAAGTATAAGCTATTACAGAGGGTGTCTCATAAGTAATATCGGTTCTGAATTTAAACATTTAATTTTATGAAAAGTCCAATCGCTTAATATTCTTTTAATCATTTTCTCTTTATTGCTTGAAGACGCAGTAGATTTTTATAATAAATAGTATAGACAAGAAAAAATATGAAATTCGTGTATTGTTAAGAAGTTATAGGAAATAAAAGTTTAAAGAAGCAAGGAAATACTTCGCATTCAGGACGTACATTCATTTGGGATACTGAAATTGCAAGGAAAGCAGTAGAAAATTAACCTAGTATGTACCAGCATTAGTCTGAGATACAATAAATCGCCATTTCAACACATTAGATATGATCAATAGAATTAATTGATATTCAAGTGGAACGTCGAGAGGGAGAGGTGAGTAAACAACTCCTTACCCTACCGAAAGATGATTGTTTTATTAGATGTATTTTCACTTGCGATGAACAATGCATTTATAAGAGGTTTCCCAATAAGACAACTTTTTTCGAAATAAAATGAAAACCATCTGAGATATTTCAAAAACTTTATTATCGGGTTGAAATACATTCAAAACATTTATGAATGGAACTCAACTTCGCTCATAGTGCCACCGCGGGCACGTTTGCAACGGTTGATTCGTTGGATTCAATTTTCCAGCCGAAACGGCTGCTATTGACGTTCAATGTTGGCTTTGAGCTCTTCCAACGTCGTCGGCGTAATGACATGACGTATCCCCAAAGAAAAAAATCTAGAGGCGTTAAATCGCACGAACGAGGCGGCCAATCGACTGGTCCATTTCTTGAGATAACACGCTCATCAAACTTGTTCTTCAATAAATTGATTGTAACGTTTGCTTTATGGCTTGTGGCGCCGTCCTGTTGAAACCACATGCAGTCCAAGTCCATATATACCAATTTGGGCCAAAAATAATCGATAATCCTGGCGTGATAACGATCACCATCCACAGTAACGTGGCGACCACTATTGTCGACGAAAAAATATGGCTCTATGATAGCCGGCAGGCAAACAACATCAAACAGTTATCTTTTATGGATGAAATGGTTTTTCATTAAGCACTTGTGGATTTTCACCCGCCCAATACCACATATTTTGTTTATCGACAAACCCATTGAGCCAGAAATGAGCTTCGTCACTGAAGATGATTTTGCGATGGAATTGATCATCTTAGCGCATCTTTTTCAGAGCCCAATCGTCGCTTCGAATGGTCCATCGGCTTCAATTCTTGAGTGAGCCTGATCTTGTATGGGTGTAAAGTAAGATCCTTACGCAAAATTCGCCATAAAGTTAAGCTAAGGACGTTTCAACGGCAGCGATATTTTCGACACTTCGACCAACCCGTAGTCTCGCTGGCACGGCAACATTACACAACGAATATGTAGACTCAAACTTTTTCACTAAACTTGTTATTGCCTGTCTACTAGGTCGAGAATTACGACCGAAAATTGGAGTTAATGCTCTTAAAGTAGAGGCCAGCGACTCCGAATTTCTGTAGTTAATTTTTAAGATTTGCAGACGTTGTTCGTTCGTGTACTTCACCATGATGAAAAGGTTATGTCAACTAAATAAACTGACAGTGACAGTGAAAAGGTGCGCTCACAAACTAAATTCAAAACTGTCAAGTCTCTATAAACAACCCAAACTTGAAAAATCGGTTGTTAGATAAAGAACAATTACCAAAACTCATTGCAAAGGGAGGTCGATTCGAGCGGAAGGACTTGTTGTGTGTCTCTGGTGGAATTATTAAGGTTTAATGTACTTCTAAATATACAGTGGACAGCTGATGCGAATGTATAAGTTTTCATGGAAGAAATATCCAGATTTGGTTGATCGAAAGGTTTATTCACAGACAATGCTAAACCATTTAATACAAAAGTTACGCGGTATATGAAGAATTCCTACCACATCATTTATTTCGAACCTTTCATCATCAGATTGCTATTTATTCAGATTCATGGCGAAGCTCTTGCTTCCAAAAAAGATGATGGAAGCGCAGCGCGGCTACAGAATGGTTTTACCAAGGTCTCAAAGGGGTTGATTAAAACCATAGAATACCATGGGCTACACTGATTATTCAATAAACGAAGTGAACATTGGAAATCGACATTATTTATTAGACCTCCTCTATAATTTACAGCGAAGGCTTACAAAGCCTAATTTGACCGAACAAGTTTTAGTTACAACATACATTGTTTTCCATTTTTGTTAGTTTTTTCATTAAAAGTTGTCTATTGGTTTTTCTTATAGTCCAACGAAAACCCATTGACTACTGTTTATTTAAATTTTTTAAAAATAACCTTGATCGCATAATAATCTATATTGAATATATTTTATGTGAGGTTGAAGGCTTGTTTCTCACTTTCTTTCTGACTAAGAGCAAGTAGTTTATTATTGTTAGTATATCCCATCACTTTAATTGTATTCGTTAGCCGAGCGGGTGTCAACCTCCGGATTAGCGAATCATGGGTTCAAATTCTGTTCACGCTGTAAAAAAAATTGTATTTTCTACAAATTTTTTAAAGAAAGAATAGATTTATCTATGGAAACTTGCATCAACAACGAATTAACAGTTTTCGGGGAAAAAATGTTACAATTGATTGATTGATAGGATTAATTATTTCAGTTCTTCACTATCGAAACCAAATGAATTTTCATGAACCCCCGTTTACGATTGTGGACACCCATTTTTTGTCACACCCAACGTAGACATCCGTAGGTCCCGTGGACTGCTGGTGGTCTGTCCGGACCCGTTAGGGAGAATTGTTTATAATAATAACTCCTGATCATAATGCCCAAGTTTGAGTTGGAATAACATGTCATATTGATCTTGAATCAACATTATCAGTATTTTTAGTTTAGTAACAAGCGACAAGAGCACGATAAGAGAGAATTTGATTATTACTTTCACAGTGGAATGCTATTATTTCATTATGTAATTTGAATTTGGTTCTTGTACTAGAATATGGAATAATACCAATGTGTAATTTTAAATCTGCTTCACCTTTTACTTCAACAAATTCTGAATTCGATGCAATAAGGATTGCGTTAAGTCTTTCCTTTTCTTTTAGTTCAATTAGACAGTCTTGAAACAAGTCTAATGAAATTTTTGACCATATTCACTTCAAGACAAGCTTCTCTGCTTGAAAATTGCGCTACCTATGTTGACCATCAATGGACCAGACACCATTGGTTTTACCGATGTTTTTCATATGATAATTCATCCGGCAAAGTGTAGAGAGTGAACTAGTACAACCCATACCTCGTTTTAGCTTAATAAAATGACTTTTTGGGTCCAATTATTAGAATAAGAAAGGAATTTGATTTTTTCTTGTTTTTTCACTGTTCTTGGTGATTTAGGAAATTAGTCAAAGGTTTTTGCTTTGAAAAAAGAGTTTCCGCGTGTTTCTTCGCTAAGTTATCAGCTTATTCATCTCAGTGCACTCTAGGGTGGCGACTGTAATTTGCTCTGAGTGATTTCAGACACTGCGTACGTTCCCTTACTAGCTTTGACCTAATGTTAATTAAGTCAACGGCTTGGAAGCCTGCTCGGCAGTTTGATAGAACAAATATATTTGCATTATGATAGTTGTATAGTGTGCAATGTACGAATGTCCTACGTTTCTGACTGGAAAAATGGAAACTATGCTTTGCTAGGTGAATTTAATCAATTATATATAGTACTATACGTAAAATCTAATAATATATAATGTAAATAAATCACTGTGTATTATAAACGAACCCGGTAGTGACCTTGCAGATGTCTTACATCCTTTTGTTATAAACGTATTGGTACTTCATTGTTGTACAGAGTGGGCGATGTAATTTTAAACATAAAATCTTGTCGCGGTAACAGTACTTCTTCTTTTTTTGGTACCCCTAATCTAACCTAAAAATTCTAAAAATTATTTGTTAACGCAACAACTATAATTGTAGTTTTGTCTATTCCACACATTGTAGAACTAAATTCGAAAGAAATTCCAAGAAATATCTTGGAATGAAAGTTTGAACAAATATAAAGATGGGAATTTCTAATTGAGCTCTTCCCAGGTAAACTTCTTATTTCTATACGATGATAATAAACCAGATGTGAACAAATCACACTGATGAGGTGGTCATATTTGCAGAGGACGGAAAACCTTAACCAAAATCTCAAACTACACAATCAAAGATAATGATCATAAACACAGAAACCAAATACGTTGAATTGTTAATAGTTATAGAAAATAGGTATATAAAGACTTCAAATACCTCGGCTCAATGATAGCAGATGATGGATTAGAAAAAGAAATAACAGATTGAACAGCGAACGTCGGAAAACTGTTCAATCCGATGAAGACATAATTCCTACGAAACCATGAAATACACTAGAAAGTAAGAGTAAAAAACTATGAAAAGGTATACTGGCATATGGCTCCGAAACTGAAAGACTAAGGAGAAAGATACAAACAACGAAAATGAGATTAATAAACATCGGAAAGGAAACATAAAGACAGATATTAAGTATAAAATCTAAAGAATAATACGAAGAAGATAATCAACTAAGATGAATTGGATATGTGGAGAGGTTAAGTGAAGAAATGATTGCCAGAAGAATATTATAAGACAGAACAATAAGAGTGAGAAATAACGGAAGATTAAG
The DNA here is from genome assembly GCF_026250575.1 of Diorhabda carinulata. Taxonomy (NCBI): domain Eukaryota; kingdom Metazoa; phylum Arthropoda; class Insecta; order Coleoptera; family Chrysomelidae; genus Diorhabda; species Diorhabda carinulata. Next base: position 4,941,658 of record NC_079469.1, read on the forward strand.
GAAGATCTGGATGGACGAAGTAAACGAAGCGACCAGAGGAAATAAACTATATGACACAATATCGCAAACAAAGAAAAACTTGATGAGAAAAGAAATGTCACCCACGTCAAGCTAAAACTGTTTGCGATCAAGAACGTACACTGAGAATAAATGTAAATGCAATAAGTTTACTTTAATTTACCTAACATAGATGTGAGTGCAAATTAAAAAATATTAAAAAAAACTTGTTTTTTCTGATAACATGTCCAACAGACGCTAAATCAAGGATATCAAAATGATATTTCGTGTTGCATGATTTTTTTAAAATAATATTAATTATGCAATAGACACTTTTTATCCTTATAAAAATGTTGTTGCGATTTTTTTGTCCAATCAAGGTTATCTTTCAACGTTTACTTTGATATAGGAAACGTACTTTGAATAGTGTTAAATTAAATATCTATCAGGTGCATTGAATAACAGTGACGTTACTATAAGATCTACTCGATATGATATACAGGTTGTTTTAAAAAAAGGTTATCCTGTCTTTAGGAAAGGTAGAAAACTGAAAAATAATACATTTTGTACGATACCACTAGCAACATTGTATTAAAATATCATTCGAATATGTTTTGGAAGCTGATACGTCCAATGAATTTGGTTTTTATCTGAATCTCATAGAGGGCACTAGTAATACGATTCATTCCATGTAATATTGTACTTTTTTTAGGTTACGGTTAACAATCAAAATTTCAAATGAATTTAAACATCATTCAATTTTAAACCAAATATCGGTGAAACTTGATACTGTGTACTGTTTTTGAAATATTTTTTTTTGCAAATTATGAAGTAATAGCTGATAGTAAGTAAGTAAGTAATAGTAATAGTAAAAACTGATGCTGATATAAAGTAAAGTTACATTCTTAACTTAGCATAAATACAAAGATAAGGAAAAAGAAATAAAATTAGATTTACAAATTAGGAGATGACATACAGCAGCGGTAATTGTTCCTATAAAAAAGAAGGTATTTATTGCTCTATCCTGATGAGACTCAAGTACTTCAGAACCGATCGACATATTATTTTGGTTCTGTTGATCTTTTCCACATCAGTTGTTCGTTTCCCAATCATATCTCTATTTATATGGAAATATCTAAGCTCTACTTTGAGATTAGTGAGGAATTAGTAGAAAATAACAAAAGCAACGTCTGTAAAACAAAAGAATATTGTTGATTCTTACTTAATCGTGCTCTTATAGACTTGATGTAAACAAGGAAGAAGTAATTAATGTTTCAATGACATTTACAAGACTGTAATTAAATGTTACTGTTATTGAATAAATTATAGTGAATGAAAAAACTTATTAATTAAAACCTAGTTACAGTATTCGTCGTTACGTTGAATAATTTTGAGAATCTTTATAGAAACTTATTTTACATAATCAATAATAGGTAGTAATAGTATTGTAGAAGAATGTCAAATAGACCATATCAATTTCTATTATTCTATGGGATTCAATTCACGACGATAGAATGGTAACCAAAGTATTTTTCTATGATGCTACAGCCCGCTACGTGCCTTGACCTCCCTAAGTTTTCTTCCCCAGTAGTTCCTATTCAAAGTTTTCCTCTTCCTACCACCTTTTCCAATATCTTTCAATTCGCCTAAGCGCATTCGAAACTGAATTCAAGTATTGATCTCTGCATTCCTTACTAATTTGTAATTTTTTTAAGAGGTATAGGATTTGATTTTGACCACAAAAAATTTGAAAAAATTGATGAAATCTTCATTGGAATCGATAGAACGATCAGTATAATTTAATTTTTGAAGATGATTTCATGCAAATGTTGACCACGCCTCCACTTTACATAGCCCATGCACAAGGTCCAATTTTGGCACACTCTCTCCAGCATATCGGCCGATATTTCACGAATAAATGCTTCAATATTGGCTTCTAGTGCGTCAATCTTTGCTGGTTTATCTCTGTAGACATTAGTCTTACCATGGACCCACAAGAAATAGTCCAAAGGCGCTAAATCACATTATATAGGAGGCTAATTGACGGGCCCCAAACGTGAGAAAAACTGTTAACCGAAGGCGGCTCTCAATTTGGCCATTGTTTCGCGTGCCCTTTGGGTCTGTGGCATAGTCTTGTTGAAACCACATGTCAGACATATCAAATTCTTCCATTTTGGGCCAAAAAAATTGTCAATCAGCACACGGTAGCGCTCGCCATTAACAGTAACGTTCCGGCCATTGTCGCTTTTGAAGAAGTACGGCCCGATGATGCCATCGGACATAATCTACACCAAACAGTGTTTGCGTGTTGGTTGTTTAATGTCCAATAGTGTAAGCTGGGTTCGAAATTTAGTCACAAGCTTCCGATTAGTTCCCTCAGTAGGCCGACCAAACAGTCCATAAATTGGAAGAAGTGCAGTTCACTTTCTTGTGCACCAAACATGTTCGAAAACATATACATGTTCAAAGAATCATAATTATCAACATAATTATAGGATTGAGCTGAAATTCTAGAGATGTGTTAAGGAAGGTTAAATGTACTTGGAAAAAAATCAAGACTTTTCTGGGTCACACAGTATTGGCAATACAGGGCACCAAACATGTTCGAATATTGATGTAAAACATATGCATGTTCAAAAAATCATAACTACCAAAATAATTGTAGGATTGAGCTGAAATTGTAGAGATATGTTAAGGAAGGTTAGATGTACTTAGTGAGGACTTTTCTGGGTCGCAACTGAGCATGAATTTTGCTAGTAAAATTCAATAATTTGCAAGCGTTGTTTTTTCGTAAGTCGATTCATGATTAAATTATAGACCTAACTGAACAAGTTTGACACAAGACATGATTCACGCGTGATCTGTCAAAAACAATGTTGCCAAAAAGATACCAGCAAAAAAATCACTCATTATTTGGCCTCCCCATTGCTGTCTTCGTACACTAACAAATTCCGATATATGTAGTTCCTTGTACTACACATTTCGGATCATATATTTTCCTTAAAATCTTATTTCAAAGATATTTATGTAATCTGCAATTTCTTGTATTATGACGCACATTCCAGAGCAGTACTTCTCTAGAAGTATTGACATGTAGACATTTTTTTTATTGATTCTTCTTCTGATCTTTGTGTTTTCGTTTCTATCCTTGGTAAGCTGTAGCCATACTATATGTATACGCAATTTAAAATATTTTCTTTACTCAAGGCACTTACTGAACTGAAAACTGATCGTATTTTTTTCCAATTCATTCTGTTTAAGAAAGGAAGAGTCAAACTGGAATCCAATTTAAAATATCATCTTTTCTTCAGGCACTTTTTGAGTTTTTTAAGAAGAATGCAATTTTTACTAAGAAGGCTAGCACTGCAGCTCAGGATTTGGTTAAGTTAGGTTAGATTCCTGAGCTCCTGCCTGGATAAAAAAGTGCTGAGGTTGGGAGCAATATGTGCTGGCATAGCCAACAGGTCGAAGTAGCTAGGTGAGCTTAATAAAAATTGGAACTCTCTTTAAAATCAAAAAGCTGTATACTTCGCAACAGTTTCTAATCTTCTACAACGGGCAGATTCGTCTATCTTATGAATATTGCTCGCAGATTTTGAGCTCAGCTCCCAAGCATACTCTGAGGATGTTCGACTGAATTCAGATTCGACTTATAGGATATCCAAGCCACCTACTACCGATACTATCACGGCAAACGCTGTAATCACGTCTTCCCTGTATACTACAACCTACAGAAGTTCAAGATCAAAATTCCACAGGCATCTTCGCACGGCAGACACCACTGGAATTAATCGAGTGTAATAATTTTATATGGGGCATTGTACGTAACTACAACCAAAAACGAGTCGAGTTTGGTCATGATGTTCTCAAGCCATTCCCAACAATTTGCTGATAAAATGTATGGAATATTCCTAAGAAGCTTTAGTGCGGAAACGGTTAGGCGTCATGGTGAGCAATGCAAGAGATTGGATTCAACAACAAACTAATCATTCAAAAACTTGAAAAATTCATCCTTCTGTAAATATTCCATCAGCACTTTTCATTATTTCGATTTCTAATGACTTGTTTCTTCAAAATGTGTGGTTTTTGGAGGCCAATTCTTTCAATATATAAAATCTTCGTTTCCTTAGACAAATTCCTTGGTATTTTCGAAGCATTATGAAAAAAATGAGAGGTTAACAATCTTCTTAATAAAAAATTATTTCTTTCTTCGGTGCATAGTAATAAGAAGACCACGATACTATAATTGGAAACGTCTCTATCTCGGTTGTTATCGGTTGTTACGATGAAATATAGGAAGTATAAACTTGGACAACTTCAATGCCACAACAAATAAAAAGATACTTAATATTATGACAAACGTGTATGGAAATAATATACATCATAATCGTAACCATATAAATCATTTTATTTTGACGTTTCTGATATTATCTGGAGTAATAATATTCAGTTTTTTCCATTTGTCAGTAATAATGAGTTAATTTATTCCTTACCGAGACGAAGTTATAACCAATCCAATTTTTTTTTTGATGTTTCAAGAATCCGTATAAGGATATTTTATTTTTTTTTGTGAAATCATCATAACTGGTGATTAAGCTATTCGTGAAGGAAAAAAAATTACGTGAAGGCTATAGATATAATAAAACGTGATTTTGAAGATGTTTTTTTCAACAGTAAAAACACAAGAGCTTTTCTTTTATCGGATAAATTTCTTTTTGTAACGAAATAATTTTGCCAATCAGTAATTTTACGAGAAAAACTGACATCACAAAATCGCGAGACCAAAGAACGAGTGGTTTTGTTAAATTTTGAGTTAAAAAGAAATTTATCCTTAAAAGAGAAGCTTGATTATTTTTTTGGCAAGATAAATTAACGAACAAATATATGAATAAACAACAACAATAATTATCTATATTGATACAATTAATTTATTTAAATGAACAATTACTAAATACACAATTTTGGTTTGGTGTACTGATTTCAAAATTTTCTTCTCTGGTATTTTCACGTGTAGAATATGTATTAATTTTGATTTTTCTCATTCAAGGTTCGTAAGGAACTAAACAGTTACTCATGCTTTGGCTAACTGGGAAATTGTACTAGAGTTAATTAATCCAAAACAACCCTTTTCACAGCGGCGCATCATTATCAATTACTTATCTATCACTATGAACTCTAATTAAGTTTGACATTACTATAAATTGTCTGTATTTCATATTTCTGTCAGTTTTATAGATTGTCAATTTTAACCCCTGTGAGGTATCATCTTCAATTATTTATCATTTAATTATTATTAATGTGACTATAATGAACCATAAATATATTTATCTAATTTAATAATTAATAAATAAATAATAAAGAAGCTTGTAAAATTAATACTTCGTCCATTTAATTTGATATTCGTCTAGTACGCCAGTCAGATTAGTGTAACCAATTGTAATTTTAAATTGTTAAATCCTCAGTTTGCTAAATAAATTGTTTTTAAAAAGCAAGTTGATGAATTGAGTTATTTAATTCTAGCTCGGTTCGAATGATGGTAATTTTATAATGTCGAGTCCAATTTCAGTTGCAGAATATTTGGTCCAAGTAGGAATCGTATTAATACCAAGTGGAACAATTTTGTACCAACCTTTAGAATTTTTGTTTTCCCAAAAGGGATTTGAAGTCAGATGTTATGTTTTCATTTCTATTTTGTAACAGTAATGCAATGGAACAAACACCTTTTCCCATTTCATTTTTTGTTATTTCATTTAGACGACCCCATCAAAAAATTGTTCGTTCTGTATTCATGTACATACCGAAAGTTACGTTTTGAGTGTTCCATGTAGTGAAAATGACAGTTCTGTACTGTAAAACACTTTCAGGACGCTCTGGAATACACAACTTTAACTTTATTAAATATGACTCTAACCACTTCAATGTTGACAGTTGACAGTTTCACTTCGATGATTTTGCATAACCTTAAAGCTTATACAGATGACTCAATAACAAACAAGATTGAAATTACTAACAGAATACTTTCTTCCACCACAAATACGAATCAATCAACAAATTCTATCGAAATCACATACAAATCTACAGAGTTTCCAACATCATCTAGTAGAGATATACATAATCCATCTGCATCCAATCCCATAAATATTAATAATTGTCCTGGAGGCACAATCAACATTACTTTTAGCAAATAATTAATAAATTTATATTGACATTGCAAACATCATTGAGTACATTATATTGTTCAATAAATGAAATGTTTATATTTCCTTTTTATTTATTTTTTTTCTCTCAGTGTAACTGAAAAAGTTTTGGAACTTATGCGTCGTATAAAAAATGTTGTGTACGCCGCGTCTGAAATACTTTTTTGTTGAAAATAGCACTTTCAGTCCTTGGTATTCAAATAACTATTTCAAGTTTATCATCTCCAGGATTATTCGCATCATTTTAGAAGACCATTTGTACCAAGATTCAAGTCAATTTTTTTTTAATTCAGTATACATTTGGCTATTTTCTGTCAGAAAGTATCATCTTGTAGTGTAGCTTTGATTTTATATAATAGAATTTATTTTAAGAGTTTTGTCTATTCTAATATTTTAATCTGCTATAACAAAAAAAGTGAGATCAACAATAAAAAACAGTTTCAGCTACTGTGGGAAGAAGTAGGATTAAAATATTAAACTCGATCCCTGATAAACATAAAAGATTCTCCATATTCGTACATAATACTATAAACGAAACTACTTCTGGTTTTGGGATTAAATTGTTATCTTTGTGGGATTAAAATGTTTCTTCAAGGATTCTTAGAAGTACGGTTGTTAAGTTTACAGCTTTTTATTGTTATGTATATATTTTAAAGCTTCGAAATTAGGTCATGTTTCGTAATGTTTGAAAAGAGGTTGGGTTCACACAGATAGGGACCATATTTTATCTCATACATAATCTGCTTTACAAGAAAATAAAAATATTCCAATAGATTATTCGGTATATTTTAGTATGTTTTCCCTATGTCTATGTCTTAATCTTTATGGCGATTATCTGTCTCTTTGCATGTTCTAAACTGTTCCGTGGAAATCACCGAACTAGTGATAAGGCCAGTGTTTCCAACTCTCAATAATTTATGTCACTAAAGTCCAAATCAAAAACCCCTATAATCCGAAAAATTACTGGGGATGCCCTCTAAAAAATTTTATTATTTATTAAATAAATGATTGAATTTTTTTAAGCAAATAATAAAATTCAAACCAACAATGAATAATTTCATTCTGCAACTTTATTTATTCAAATTCTTTATATCTCGAAATTCTCGAAAACAAATCATTTTCTTCTGATTGACATAAATAATTTCAACATTTATGCGGATGGTTGAAATGTTGTGTAACATTCCAATCGATACACAACTTATTACCTTAATCCCTATAAGCATCCCATCTCACATTTGTCCCCCTAAAGTTGAGAGCCCTGATAAAGGTATAATTGGCGCGGCCGGTAGCCGCGACTAACGTCTGCGTTCAGGTATTAACGACTGCTTTAATAGCTTGTGTACAACTTCTGCTCTCACTGGAGCGTTTCGGTTACAGATACCAGCGCCCCAGTAGCAGCGTTTACGACTCGACTGTTAAGTAGACAAATCAAGACGTGCTGATGTGCGACTTTTGTAACAAGACCCATTGAATTGGTCAAATTACAAAGGAAAAAATTTTTTTCGTCTTCTTGCAAACGATTAATAAGTAATTTAATATATAATTTTTCAATATTGAGAATTATTGAAGCCTGACGCGCCTAACGACCACTTGTAGCCGCGTCTAACGTTGCGACCAGGCGCACCATTTTAACATAACAAAACAAAACCATAGAATTTAGATTTATGAACATTTTTTATTTATTTTTTACGTTATTTTTGCTTTTAATTGAATAATAAGATTTTTGGGAACACAGTTTATCGCAAAATATATTTTCCAATACAAATCCATCCCACGTAATATCGCGAATGAAATATTTAAAAACTCATTTACTGTTACTATATTATGACAAAGTGGAATCTTTTTTTTTTTTTCTCTTGATTGATATTTGATAGGCGGATTTATAGTAGAAATTTGATAGGGAAAATGTGAATAACCTTTTATAAAAATATGGTATAAACAACTGTTCTAAGTCGATGAATCAAATCGTCTGGGTGTTCAGTGACACTGACAACTTTTTTGTTAAGAATTAATTTGCAAAGCAGATCATTGGAAGTATAAAGAGTGTCTCATAAATAATGTCGGTTTACAATAGTCAATCTGTTTATTGAGTATTCATACAAAACAGAAATAATCGCAGTAACTCATCGGATTCTATGGCTTCAACTTTCGGCAAGCTCTCTGAGATCTTGGTAAAATCATTATCTGGGCTTAGATGTCGCACTTCATTTTGAACATTCCCTTTGACTTCATATTTCTCCCATCCAAGAATTTCGTCATAGTAATCTGACGAAATGCTGGATGGAATGCTGGGCGGAATACCACCGAAGTCTTCGATTTTCTTAACAGTAATTTCAAGTAATTTCGCATAATTTCCGCAGTATGTGGTATATACCTCGATATTAGTCAATATTTTATTATAACCGCTTCAGTAACATCGTATTCTCAATGTCTGTTCTGAACAATGACTTTGATGTTTTGTTTCTACAGTCACAATTATAGTCGTCCAGCATTGGGTGGTAATTAATTTTTGAGAAGGAAGTTATTCTTAAAATACAATATGTATTCCTTTTTCTTTATAAGGCATAAATGGGCATGTTGTTGTTGAAAGTCCTTCGATCCTTACAAGACTTTCCTCAAATATTTCACCAACTCCAATCACTTTCAATTTTTTATAACTTGTTTTGTTTCATGAAAAGTTGATTATTTGCACTCGCCGTTTTTATTCAACCTCCGATAGACTGTAAATAAAAGACAAGTTAATTTAAAATAATAATTTTATTACCAAAAGATTGGTATACCTACTGGTTACTTTCCGACGTAATCATCGAAGAGATTGAGACATTTCTCATATCTATCGACAAGCTTTTCAATACCCTCTACAAAGAAACTTGCCGCCAATGAACAGACCTTGAAACTTCTGGGAATTCCGTAGACAAAGCGGTAATGATGAATCTGCGGTTTTCAACTCGTTATCCAGATCATTTGAACCGACAGATTTGCGTCCTTGGCTCCCTTCATCGGGCACATCCTCACGACCATCGACACCATTCACGCACAACACCATCATGAAGTTTTTTCTATACAAACGATTCGTTTTCCGATGGATTTCAGCAGCACTATTGCCTTCAGACTGTAGAAAACGAATCACACTTCGCAATTCACAATTGGCGCGCGCATCAATATTGGCGGACATGTTTACGTGGCTGTAGCACAACGCCGACTGACGGCTGAATGTCGACAATGGCGGAATGTGTTGTGCGAGAGCCTCGCAGTCTTTTGATTATAAATCAAATATATTTCAAGTATTTTGTTGAGTTGGTATCTGCAAGTTTTTGAGGTTAAGTTCATATCTGGGCAATTAACTTGCCGTGGTTAGGAAAAAAACATATTTTCCAATAATGTAAAAGTAATAAGATGATATCAACCATAAAAATGAGATTTATGACTGTTTAATACATTAAGGGCCAATAAAATGCTTTTAAATACATGTTTTAACGTTTTTTTTTTTAGTTGCTTTGGTTATTCGTATTAACGTAGCTATAAAAACAGAACTATAATTAAGATTTTTGGTGTAGTATAGACTAATAGTGTATTAAACATGACTATCTCTACTGGTTCACGAATTTAATAAGAGCTCTCTGTAAAAGATCATAAAACCAACACTGAGTTTTGCAAAAAAATCTCGTGCAAGTACTTTAATTTATATGAGATCGTAAATCTCAAGAATAAAAAACTATTTGTGGTACATGAAGTACCTAGAGGTGGGTGACCTATGTAGCAAACAAACATTCTTCTACCTTTTCAGGATGAAAGGAATAAATCATTTGTATTAAACTGAAATAGTCTGTTATATATTTTATCTCTGAGTAATTTACAACAAGTTGCGTGTAACTTAACATTTACACCTAATTGTTTGAACACATAGTATTGTATTGCTACTAAGTAGGTAGTGTTTGCTATAAATAGATATACTATTATACAGTCGTTAAGAAAATGCAGTACAAACATTATTTATCGGTTATTTTTAAAACAATACAACGAAATTGTAATGAAACATAAAGATAATAGTAGAAATGTGTAGATGTATTTTTATCTATACGTCGAAATGTCTTTTCGAATTTATCGAAATTCATCTGCTTATTTCTGAGCTAAAAATTTATTATATAAAATTCATAAGCTAGAACAAAAAATTGGTATTTCTTAATATCTGTTAACTATTGAATCCAAAAATGTGAATCATTACCTTGGAATACTGAAAATTAAATGAAGTCCTAATATAAAATATTGACACAAAACAACTTATCAAGGAATTTAATAAAAACGAATGTTAAGATAACTGCTACTAGGATGGTCCCTAAAGTACTTGGCCTGACCGAGAAATGGCGGTAGTTGCTTGTAAAACACCGCTGAATTAAAAAGTACATAATCTATACAGCAAATATTTGAAGGTTGAAGACGCCGCGTTTTTCAGTATTTGATTGGCAGCTATCACCAATGAACGTTTTATTTGAAAGACATTAGCCCAAATAATATAAAAGATGAACTATTCTCTACTCTAGGTGAGACTGCTCCTTCGTTATCAACAGTAGAATATTGGATAGCAGAGTTTAAGCAGGGCCGTAGGACCTGCGGGGACCAGCTTCGCAGTGGTCGACCAAATGAGGTGACGAATCCAGAAATGTTGAATAAAGTCTACAAAGTGGTGCTGGATGATCGTTGACTGAAAGTATAGACATATAAGGTATTCCAAAAAGTGCGCTGTGCTCAAGATGGGAGCCGCGTTTGTTCACAATTGAATAAAAATAGCATCGTGAAGTGTTTGGCAATGTTTCACAGAAATTCGAATTTTTGCACCGTTTCATAACCATGGATGAAACTTGGATCCATCACTTCACACCGGAAACAAAAGAACAATCGAAACAATAAACTGAAAAGGGAGAACCGACTCCAAAGATGACAAAATCCGTTCCATCTGCAGACAAGGTCATGACGTCGGCTTTTTTGAGATAATTTTCATTGACTATTATAAAAAAGGAAACGCTATCAACGGCGAGTATTATTACAACGTTTGAGCGAAGAAATTAACCAAAAACAGCCGCATTTGGTTAATAAGAAAATGTTGTTTTATCAAGACAATGCATCAGCTCACACATCCGTTATTGCAATGGCCAACATTAATTAATTAAAGTTTGAATTTGAATATTTGCCAGATTTAGCCACCTCGGATTATTTTCTATTCCCGAACTCAGCGGTCAAAGATTTTCAAACAATAATAGGATATAGATCTCATTAAACATCACTGGGAAAAATATTTGAGGCTAAATGGAGATTACGTTAAAAATTTTTCGTGTTTTCTTTATTGGACCAGGTACTTCTGGGACCGTCCTCGTAAGTTAACAAAGATGCTTAAGCCGGAACTCTTTCACCCTCATAAGTAAACGAAGATGATGAATAAAGAATCCACCCTTTCTTTCTTCAAGATAGTTAATTGGCTAGTATGGATTTGAGATGATATACTTTGACGACAATTGGAAATTAGTTATTTGTTTATATTACTTGATATTGAATACTTTTTAAATTTTTTAGATAGACGTAATATTTATATATAATTTCGGAATGGAACATTCTCTATATATTTCTTCGATTCCTCTCGGGTGTAGAATAGAATTTTCTGCAACTACTTGATCTGTTTCTTAACCATCCTCTTTCTACGCTTTGAAACGGACTATAAACAATCGTGATATGTGTGCTATGTAAGAAACTAATCAATTAGATATGAAATAATGGCCGTAAAACATACACTAATTTCCTACTACTTGTCTAATTCCATCTACAAGAAAAAATTTACTAGAACAAATCCAATATCCACATTCGTTAACGTAAACTAATGAACTTTGACAAGTCGCTTTCCCTTTATTTCAACATAGACAATATATTGCAGTATTATGTAAAGTAAAAAAACATCGAGAATTATTCAACAGAAAAAATCCAAATACATACTTGGGTAACGTTTTTATTTTTGTGGCTAAGCTGATTATTATAGAGAATTTAGGGTCTAAGTCCATCAAACTAACCCTCAAGTCGAGTTGACAATTAGATAAGATTCAGATTTTATTTATTTGTCTTGAAATTGATTAACATGATGCAAAAACGCTTGGGGTAGCGAAATTTACTATTCACGGCATTACTGAGCGGATGGCAACTACGATCGGGCTGACAGTAGACTACCAAGGACAGTGACAATAGACAATAGACTTACCACGCTGTCAATATTGAGATACCAACATTTACCAGTATCTGAGGTTCGGAAAAAACTTGAAGCTCCGATAAAGTATGGCGAAGACTGAGGGAGCAAGGAATTGTATCAAGAAGACATGACTCCAACTCCTAAAAAAGGTTATGCAGAGGGATTTTTATTCACGGATGAATCTAGATTCGATCTAAACCACTAAGACGATAGAGACGGAGTGTGTAGATAACTAGAGGACCGATTCGCTCAATGTACTTTTTGCGAATCACGTCTTTTCGAAAGGAAATGATTATGGTTTGGATTGGAATTCATATCCACGCTTGGGCTGAACTGACTACTTGCTCGGAGGTACATCGACGGAGTCCTTCCCATTTATTGGTGACTAATTCATTTTGTTGCAGGATATGCTCGTCCACATATCGCAAGAACTGTTATCGAATACGATATGAATGACATAGAGCGATTAAATTCATATTTGTCTTGTTCATTAACGTATTACAGTATTTATTTAACTTTAATTGATGTTTGTATAAATAAATTTTTTGATCTGTCAATTGCTGTTTAAAACGGAAAACATTTTCCATTAATTTGTAAAAATCAAAACACCTGGATGCGCAATTACGTACTAAATTACAGTCTATTAGTAACTATGAGTTTTAAAAACAAACTATCTACTCCTATTGGATAATTGATTGATTTTATTAAATTTTATTTAGTCTATGTTTAAAATAGAAGGTTAAATTTTTCAAGGTTTTTCGCAAACATCCCTGTTACCAGATTAAATTATTTTCTATTATCCCAAATCGGATCGTCGAAGTTTCTTTGGGTGAATTAGTCCTATCTGTGTCTCAAATATTGGACAGTGTTCAGTTTCTTTTAAATCCAAACAGTGAATCAATAGAAAGCGTAAACTTGAATGAGTTCCGTCGTCTAATGGAAAAATTTAAAAAGACAATGATTCATGTATAAAGGTCAATTCATAAACTTGTACGCTCGCGTTACCGCCCTCGTTCGCGTTCAGCATAAATTAAACAGATTACGAAGTGTGATTTATAAACGCAAACGCCCGCGATAGCGTTCCAACGCCAAGGAGAGCGTCAGCGCTAGTGCGAACGGAAAAGTTTATAAATCCAGATTTATACGACAAGCGAGTTTGTGCTCGGTGTGAATATATAAATAAACATCGAAGGTATTTAAGTTGAGCATTTTGATATCGTGACAGAAAGCTAAGCAATGAAGAAAGTGTGTGCGAAGTTGGTGCCTCGAGTGTTGTCAGAGGAGCAAAAGGACAACCAGAAAGTGATCTGTCAAGATCTTCTTGACCCCACCAGACATTTTTTATACCCAGGAATAAAATCGACGTTAAAGGGGAAGTCCAACATTACGTGATGTGGGAGCTGAACAACGTTCCAATTCAGACGGTCCTTGAGGCGTACGAAAACCGGAAAATTCGTTGGCGACAGTGTGTAGATGCGGAAGAATGCTACTTTGTACAATTCTATATTGTTTTGTACTATTTTCATGAATGAATATTTAAAAAAATAAGACCAAATACTTTCAGAATAGATTTTGTATTATCACAGTATTATCCCAAATTGCGATACATTTTTGTTAACATATTTGGATATCATGTATTAAAAAAAATCTCAGTTCGTCTCTGGCGTTTTATAATAATAACTTTTCAATTGTCGAAAATGACTCATAGGTCACTTAAAACCAACGCTCATTCTCTTTACGCCGCTAAACATTGATCGCGATCTCGCTAATCAATTTGTTGTTGACTCTAATTGGACAATGGAGTGACTTATATATCAACTATGATCAAGAGAACGTTACACTTTGACAATGAATCTGTTTACAATATTTTTTATATCGAATAAATATATTTGTTTCATAGATTTATTTTTGACGTGTAAACCAATGTATTCCAAATATGGATGGTAGAAAAAAGTAGGAAAGTTGAAAATGTGTAGCAGTATACGATAAATTACAGTTCAAAAACCTTCCAGTACGACGCTGGTGTGTAGACAAAGAGTATGGTATGAATGTAGCAATTTTAGATGAATTGAAGTATGCATAGATTATAAAAATGTAACCTAAAATAATTACTATGAGAAAATATACACGTAGAGTGATTTTATTTAATATTTTCTCTATTGAATTGAGACATTTGCTTTTTGGTATACCAATGATTTCGTCGGAAAATTGAATAATCTGGAAAAAGTCGCCTGGAAATGTTTTGTAAATATTTATTTTTATATAATTTCAAACAAAGCTTTGGGATACATAACCTGCACTCTCATCTGGATTTCTTTCCCGAGAATTTGGATGCATTGAGTGACGATCGAAGCAAAAGATTTCATCAGGATATTTCCTTAATAGAAAAGCGCTATCGAGGGAAAAAAGTCCAGATTACTTTTGAAGACTTGGAAGGGACCTACCAGCACCAGCTATTGTACATTAAAGAATATTTTTTGTAATTCTTTTACTTTTTACAAAAATATATGTCTTGATATCACAAAGATGAGTCAATTTTTTCCATCGATATATTATTGTTTGGTGGTAAAATCAAAATTTGGTATAATTTTTCGTGCGAAAAGTTTAAATTTTGCGTTTCTTTTAAAATTTACGAGCGATCTGAGATCGAGAAGTGAAAGATGTTTACTATTAGTTGGTAGTGATGAATTAGTATTCTGTATTTTGTACGATTATATTTTATAAAAAACCAACTAGGTACACAAGATATTAAAATCGAGACGATTATCAAAAAAAAACATACGAAAAGGACTAAGAAATAGAAAATTGAAGAAATACATTTTTAACTTGATTTGAATATTTCATAGTACAAGGCTAAAAAGCTAAGGAGGACAATCTGTGAATATGAAAAGTGCCCTTCGAAATGGGTAGGGCCACATTATCGTCATAGACTAGGGTCGATAATTTTTTAAACCAAAAAAAGTAATAGTTGGATGAAACCCATTGTAAAAGAAGGTAAATAGGATAACAATAAAAGGAAAAATAATTTACTGGCGATCTGAGCTCGGGAAGTGAAAGGGGGTCAGTTTTTAAGGGTAAAAAACATTTTATCTCGATTTCTGGAAAAACTACAAGTCCTATGAAGAAAATTCAAATAGCAAAGTTGTAGGTAATAAGATCTAAGACTTTTGTATTTACACTTTTTTCACATAACCTCAAAATTTACGTGAGTAATTTAAAAAATTGAGTTTTTAGTTTTTTTATTTTCATCTTTTACAAAAACCATTTTTTTTTTCTCGAAATTTTGTTAAAAGTTACCTTTTTATGTCCCATATACAATGTTTTTGTTTGATTTGAAATATTATTTTGATATATCGAGAAAGCACCCTAATTTTCGACCGTCAAAATATCAGCTTTTTTTAAAAAGTCATCAAGACTTTGGTTCGTTGAAATTTCTATTTTCTGATGGTGTAAAAAATATTACCATGGCCATGGAAAACTTTCTGAGAAAAGGCAAAAAATAAAACAAGAAAATTCGCATCCAAAATTTCTATTTTAATCATTACGTACAATTTTTAGATATTTATTAATTTTAGACTCTAATTACTTATGTTCATCAATGTAACATGGAATCTCACATTTTTCGTGTAATTAGAGTGGAAAAATTTAATAAATGATTAAAAATTGTACGTAATGATTAAAATAGAAATTTCGGATGCGAGTTTTTTGTCTTTCTGAGAAAATTTACCCTAGTGGTTGTAAAATTTTTTACACCATCAAGAAGTAGAGATTTCAACGAACAAAAATCTCACCGACTTTTTAAAATAAGCTGATATTTTGAAGGGAAAATTTTCGTTCGAAAATTAGAGAGCTTTGTCGATATCATATCAAATTAATATTTCAAATCAAATTCAGTGTATATGGGACATAAGAAAGTAACTTTTCACAACATTTTTTTCGTAAAATATGTAAATAAAAAAATCAAAAACCAATTTTTTTTAATTTTTCACATAAATTTTGAGGTTATGGAAAAAAGTTTGAATACAAAAGTTGTAGATCTTATTACCTACAAATTTGCTATTTGACTTTTTTCCATAGGACTTGTAGTTGTGCCAGTAATAGATATAAACCGTTTTTTGCCCTTAAAAACTCACCCCCTTTCACTTCCAGACCTCAGATCAATCGTAAATATTTTTCTTTTTATTGTTATCATATTTACCTTCTTTTAAAATGGGTTTCATATATTAGTTTTTTGGTTTCACAAATTATCGACCCTAGTCTGTGACGATAATGTGGCCCTACGCATTTCGAAGGGCACTTTTCATATTCACAGATTTTCCTCCTTAGCTTTTTAGCCTTGTACTATGAAATATTCAAATCAAGTAAAAATATATTTCTTCAACTTTCTAGTTCTATTTCTATTTCTATTTCTAGTCTATTTCTTAGTCCTTTTCGTACGTTTTTTTTTGATAAATCGTCCTTATTTTAATATCTTGTGTACCTAGTTGGTTTTTTATAAAATATAATATATAAACAGATAGTGCAGATCAATGTGCTCAAATTTGGTGAAGACGTATCTTAAAAAACATTTGTAATAATGATACACATCATGAGTACCATTTATCCGCCTACTATCTTCAGACCACGTAAGATGCTGCTTTGGACATTATACATGCCCATTATTGCATAAAATGCGTGGTCAGACTGTTAAGGTTAAAAAACAAATTGAGGAGTGTGAAGTATTTTGCAATTACAAACCCACTTACTATCTAAGAAGATAATTTCGACAGAGAAAGTAAATATCTATAGTTTATAGTGTAAATATAGTAAATACACCATTTGAAAAAGTTATATAAGTTACAAAATTATCGAAAATCAGTATTATTTCTGAAATCAAATGAAATATAGGAGAAATTTCTATGCAATCCTTACAAGTGTTGAGCATAAATTATAAACAAATCTGCACAAACTTCTCTCTATGATTGTATGTAGAAATATGAAATCGAACATACGAGGATGGTCCCAGATGTACCAGGGCTGACCTAGAGTTGACAGTAGTTGCTTGAAAAATTCCATAGTATATATTTCAAGTTTGAAGACGCCACGTTGTTTAGTGGCAACCATCAATAGTGAATTTGTAAACATGGAAAAAATTATTCATCGTTATTTGATACAATACTTTTATTTGAAAGGATTAGCCCAACCAATATAGAAGCTGAACTAGATTCTACTCTGTGTGAGCTCGACTGGAAGTGCACGAGATTGCACACATAGTAAGCAGTTCAAAAAGTGCGGTATATCGCGTATTAATTTAAAATTTGGAAATGAAAAAGCTGCGCGCAAGATGGGTTTGCCGCGTTTGCTTACAATGGAACAAAGACAACGGTCGTGAAGATGTGAGGAACATGAAATGAAAACTATCAACGGCGAGTATTATGCGAACTTATGGCAAGGTTTAATCGAAGAAATCAAATCGCATTTGGTTAAGAAGAAAGTGTTGTTTCACCAGCTCACACATCCGTTATTGCAATAGCCAAAATTAATGAATTAAAGTTTTAATTGCTACGTAATGCACCCTATCCGCCAGATTTAGTCCCCGCGGATTATTTTCTGTGAATGGGTATTTTGAGGAGCTTCACGATTATTATTATAAAAATGGTACCACAGATAGGCTGCGCGACAACATTATCAGAAGTTGCTAGATAGAATGAGTTCGTTGAAAAATGTATGAAGTTGTACTGAAAAATTCTTTTTTATTCCCAAATCCTTCTGATTTCAGGTCTCTTCTGACTGATAATTAGTCTTTAAATCAAGTAAATAGTGACGTTTTCACCTATTTCGGTCTTCAACGAACTATAACTCTATTTTTACAATTTGCTTAGTCATATAATTCAATACATCACCAACTACAACCTGGATACAGGTATATAACCTATAAGTTGATTGCGGATCTTAACCCAGAACGAGATTTAGGTCACAGAACCTCTGATTTTTATTACTTTTTTGCGTTAAATCTTCCATAATATTTATTTAGTTGTATAATACATTCTAGCTGTTTAATAATTGTTATTGAGCAGGATTTTGCACTAAATTTTAATACTAATAAGCTGTTTTTATGCTGAAATGATGAAAAGTATAAAAACCGCAAACCTGAGTACCCTATCAATGTCCCTGCTCATGGTAATTAATAGTAGACATCCATTTTTAAGTTCAAATAACCTTAGACAAATTAAATAATCATTTATTTGATTGTATTTACCCACCGGTCTAACAGGGTAGAAAGGATCATCTCATGACCCGATCAACTCGATCAGAACAACAATGAACGTGATTCGGGTCAATTTCCGAACATTCAGATAATGATCGTGTTGATTCGATCATAATTTCCGAAAAGTCCTTATATAAAACATGTTCAAAAAGTGCGCTGCAGGTACTGCTAACAAATTTTCATATTACATATTTAAAAACACAGATTTCTACATATCTATCTTAAAAATGATACGATCTACTTAACTAAAGTTAATAATTAACAGTTCTAGACAAGGTTACTAGAATAATAGAAGGTTTGTGACATGCGCATGTTTTTGTAAACAAACGATCAGCTGCTAGAACACCAGCTACGTCATTATGTTTACATTTTTGTTTTGTTTGTAGCCTTGGTTCTAGGCAGGTCTGTACTGCTGAAAACTTTCCTCTGCATCTCTCATTGGTAAATAATGGGAACAAATCAGAAACATGGAGTAAGACATCAGGTCTGGAACAATCAAAATTTCTTTCTTATTCTACTAACCATTAAGCAAAAAGGAAAGGAGAGTTACCATTTGGCTCACTCCCGACAGGTCTTGTAGGAAAACGCTAAATTTTTACTTTTTTCACTTACATGATACCACGATATAATCTAACTCTCATACTGCATGCGGTGGTAAAAGATCAGGAAAGTAATGGTTAGTAGAAATTAAGAATCTCAACGTTTGTCACTCACAGAAGAACCAAAGCAAAGTGTCTTTCGTTTTAAAACTTTGTAAGCAATCTGCATTCTCGAATAGCATAACCAAGAAAATGTCCACAATATCCAACCCTGGCATTCATGTTTTTATTTTTTTCACCGGTGACTGACTCGAATTCGATAGGAAATTCTTTGAACAAACGCCGATACTCTATAACGTTTGCAAAAGACTTCGCTTGAGTGAAGCTATTGCAAAACCTAACCAAACCTGACGTCAATACTTCTCATTTTCGTTCACAGATACTAGCCTACCAGACGTTTCCTTCTGTTGGAATAATACTGATATAAAGACAAAATTTCTTAACGAATAACTACTTTGGTTGGTAGTTCTTCATAGTATAAATTTAGTCAAGGAATAGTCAGGATTAACCTCGTTATTAATCTTTGAATTCGTAAGCCCCCTTCTTCAATTTCAGGAAGATCGTTGCACAGCTATCCACTTAGGAACGCGAAGCACGACCTTTACCTACCTACTCCTCGTTCAGAATTACTTAAGGGCTCAATTTCTTACAATGCAAAAAAATGCACAATCACTTGCCAATTGCATTCCGCAATAATTTGATAGCATATTTAATGGAAAGCGCCTTCTACTCTGTATCGACTTCTATTCTAATAATAATATTGTATTGTATTTGTACTTTTTTTGTTAATGTTGACTAGTGTTCTTTGCACGCTGTTTCGTCATAGGAAATTCTTAATGATTCAATTATGGTAAGAAAATAATTACATAGAAGCATTTACATTTAAAATAAGTTAATTCATTCCAGAACCACTCCTTTATATAAAATAATTGTTTAATTTCAGCAGAAAAGTCGCAATTAAATTGAAGATGCAATTAAATGTTTCACAATTCGTTTGAAACAATCCACGTGTTCTAAATAATAATAATAATAAGAAATGAAAAAATTATCAGAAAAGTAGAATTAGTTTGATTGATACCTTCAATTATGACATTCTTCTCTGCTACTATTATATATATTTTTTAATATATTGAATTTATACATACGTAAATTATTTATAAACTAGTACTAAAAATAATAAACTAACACTTATTCCCGAGCACTTAAGCATAGATTAATATAATAGGACAGGACCAGCATCTCGGCCTATATTAATGGGCGAGTTCGTAACACCATTATATACAGAGATGTTAGAAACTGAAATTGTTGAGGCGTACCTACAGTATAAACCCAAATTCTATAAACTAGTATCAAAATAAATCGTGTCGAGCAAAACGACGTAATTAAATACGTTTAAAAGAGTAGATCCGAGCGGAAATTCACTAAGATTAGTTGGAAGGCGGTTTGTTGTTTGACCTAGCGTAAATTCACCAGAAAAATTTTTGTTAAATATTTTGAGTCTCTTCTTATTTGAATGTGTATCTAGGAAAATGTATATTTGCAAATCCATATAATTATCCAACAATTTTTTATAAACGTAATCCAAACAATCAATACTGTTTATTATTCACTTCTTAGAATGTTTTTTATATAAAACCTTCCCAGATGTTTCTATCGAGATAAACCTTTCCAACATAATTGTTCCAATAAAATTGAATCAAATTTAGTTTGGAATTGCTATAGGGCCCTTTTAGGACTTTTTATAGCGACAAATTTCTTTTCTTTTTTTCAATTTTATACACTAAAAATTAAAGTCAATTAGATTAGCTATTTCTTTAATTTTAAAAATCTGTAAATTTGTTAAAAAACTCTGCTCTCCACCACACGCCTTCACTACAACTTGGATTCATTGTTTTTAGAACTGATTAGCTTCATAAACTCTTTCTACTATTCTTCATTAGCCACCTGAAGTTCTACAGGAGGAATATGATATGAATATGATAAAACTCCACTTCCTCCATAGTCAGTTGAACAGGAGCTGGGAGAACATATGTTTACCAGCAATTGGCGCAGATAAGCTCCGATAATTTAGGTAGCTCGTCAATGGTTATGGATAAAGACAAAACTTGTTGGAAGTTGCAACAAACGTAACCGTCAACGACGAATTTATCGAAATGAATTTTCTATTCTTGGTCGCTTGTTGTGGTACCGGACATGGTCAAATGATGATGGATGGCGATGGATAACGAAATTTTGATCCCCGCAATTTTTAGAAGACCTGCCTTGTGGGATAAGTGCCTAAAATCTCACACAATCGAAATGTTCGCAGAAGTTGTGGAACGAGATGAAATAAATGTTCATTTCCAACATTATAGAAAAGCAAACAATATAAACAGTGAATTACATAAACAAAAATGCGGTATAATCATAAAGAATTTGTTTCGGTTTATTAAAAATTAACGGATTATTGGAGACAAAGGTTGTAATTTTCATGGTACTTTTGCACAGTTTCTACTTCAGTTAGGTGTTTCTGAAAACCTTCCCTATCGATAAGGGTGTTATGTAAAGTACAAATACATTTAATAATATTGTCTACCACAAGTATATCCGTGGCGGGCAGCGTCGTTTTTGCATGCACCAGCGCCCATTTTTCAGCGCCTACAGTAAGCGCTGAATAATAATCTGCTTTTATATCCAATTCGCTTCCAATTCGCTTGTTTTAAATCATGCAAAAATCTGGTATCACATCTAAAGGCAATTGGAGAATAATAATCTTAGTATGGTAATGTAGTAGTGAAGATATCTGCGTGGGATTTAACGAATGCAGCTCCTATAGTGACTAACATCTTTGTTAAGCTTACAATATGGAAATTTATAATGTAAAACTAGTTAAGCATCTATTAAAAGACGTACAGGGTAGCTATAGAAATAGAGAAATATAAAACCAGTACTTTTTTTAAGTCAAAAAAATGTTACTGTTTTAATTATCAAAAATTTGTGAGTTTTTAGTCAGATTTTAATACTTTTCTCCGGATATTTGTGATAAAATATCATGTTCTATGATAAATCTCTATAGGATAGAAAAATATTCGATGTAAGACCGTAAATTTATGAATATATTTGAAGATAACCTGTGCTTCTAGCATCTGTAGTAATCCGATAATAGATTTACTCTTGTATATACTCCTAAGAAAAACTCACACAAAGTTCGTAAAAAAGTGTATTTGTATTGTTTCTTGAAATTGTAAAGCGTATCCGTATTCGAAATTGGCGCAGAAAATACGTACTTACTTTCTAATATAAATAAAAATAGTGTACACCACACGATCAAAAATTTGAGGGCTCTGAACTGGCGTGCAGTGCGGAAATTTTAAACTTTCACCAGTAGTAGTGTAATAAACTATCTAAGATTTACAATTTTAATTTAATTATTGAAATTCTATTCCCAATAATAAAAAAATTATTGGACACTTAATATAAGTCAAACAGCGCGATCGATACATTAATATCAAATAATCATTTTGAGTGTATTAACTAGAGAGAAACCGAAAATTTATTGAAATTCTATTGCCAATAATAAAAAAATTATTGGACACTTAATATAAGTCAAACAGCGTGATCGATACATCCATATACATAATAACATTTAGATTTAATCATAATCTGTATGCAATAAAAGTTCTGCTCATTAATGAGTATGTCACCAGATTAAAGTGTGGCTTGGCAAGTGAATAACTTCAGTTTTTTCAGCAGCATTCACCAGTTGTTAAAGCTAATGGTGCATCAAAAGAAGATCGTTCGACACAACATATAGCTATTTTTGTTAGCAGTAAAAGTGCTTAGAGTAATAATAAACATTTCTGACTTCTATTTATTCCCGAATTTTTTGCATATTCAAAATTAAATGACTTGTAAATAATTCAATATCGTCACTAAATGCTGTTAGGCCAAATATGAATGTTGAAAATCAAATCGGACCAAGAGTTACTAGCAAAGATTGTAGCTGCGGCCAACAACGATAGTGGGCACTACCATGATGACAGTAAACTGAATTTTGATATTAGGAAACTGGAAATGTAAAAAATTACAATATTAAGGAAGACAATAAAACTATTAAAGACTATCTGTAATTTCACAAACTGTAATTTCGTGCTCAAAATTACTTCACAGAAAGAGCAAGAATATGAATTTCATTATAATGTTTATCCCCAATGTACTATAATCACCTTGTATTTAGTCTACATTCCGTATTACAAGCTATTATATAATTTAAATCATTGTTTTGTTTTGTGTTAAGGTATGGGAATACGACGTTCTGACTAATGGGTACACAGATAAAATGCAAATGTGAAAATCCATTTAAGAACAAAGATAAATCTGAACTACGGTCATTAAATTAACAGATTTTCCTAAAATGGTGGATTAATATGAATAGTTTAGTTAATTCCATGTTAAACAAAGTAATTATATAATTAAGAGTGATTTATTTGGATATAATTAGTTGATTAACATCTTAATTGAATTCAACATAATTATATTAAACGTACTGAAAGTTGTAGCTTAGCATTATGATTGTACTGAATTATAGCACCTTAGAAATCTATAATTGACCAATTTTTATGGCATGTCTAAAAGAGGGAAAGTTATAACGAGGATACGCCCCTTTTGCATGATTTTTGATATATCAATTCATAAAAATATTCATATTTGTTTGTGGGGATAACTGAAATTATAGTTTTAAAATATGAAACTAAATCCCAGACATTATTTAGTTTTACTGTTCGTTTATTGGCGTTTAATATCATCTGTTAACGTTATCTGATTCTTTATCGTTTCAATAACATAGTGGTGCGGGGGCAGTTTAACAATTTAAACAGTAGAACTGGAATTCGTCCACATATACGAGGATGGTCCCAGAAGTATCTGGCCTGACCTACAGACAGCGGTAGTTGCTTGAAAAATATCACTGTATTACAAATGAGGTGCCGACTCAAGAAATCCCAAAATGCGGTACTGGATGATCGTCAACTGAAAGTATAGACATAGTAGGCATTTCAAAAAGTGCGCTATATCGTATATTAACTGAAAATATGGACATCAGAAAGCTCTGCGTAACAAGGGTGTCGCATTTGCTTACACTGGAACAAGAACAGCGTTTCCATCGAGTGTTTGGCGTGTTTGGCAATGTTTCACAGAAATAAAGCCAAACTTTTGCGCCGTTTCATAACCATAGATGAAACGTGGGTCCATCACTTCACACCCGAAATAAAAGAGCAATCAAAACAAAGGACAAAAGTGGGAGAACCGACTCCAAAGAAGGCAAAGACCGTTCCATCTGCAAGCAAGATCAAAGCGCCGGTTTTTGGGATAATTTTCATTTACTATCTTGATAAAAGAAAAACTATTAACGGCGAGTATTATGCGAACTTGTTGCAACGTTTGAGCGAAGAAATGAAGCAAAAACTGCCGCATTCGGCTAAGAAGAATGTGTTGTTTCATCAAGACAATGCACCAGCTCACACATCCGTTATTGCAATGGCCAAAATTAATGAATTGAAGTTTGAATTCTCATCACATGCATCCTATTCACCAGATTTAGCCACCTCGGATCATTTCCTGTTCACAGACTTGAAAAAATGGATCGGTGGTCCAAGAAGCAAGGTCAAAGGCTGTGGAGGGATCGGAAGAAGGAAAATGTCTTGGCTGTGAAATATCAGACAATGGACAGATTTACAGGATATACAGTCGTTAATACATGCAGCAAGGAGTCGAGAAAAACTGGAAAATATTATCGCAAACATCCTTTAAGAAGAATAAGAACCGTCTTACTGCACAGAAATTCCTACGTTTTGCCAATTATGGAAATTCTACACAATAGAACCTTCTTTTAGATATTTTTGACTAAAAGCCTACCGTTCAATAAATGTTAAATTTTGTCGAACTGAGAGAGAAAAAGAGAAACGCTTTATTGTCAAAAAATTGTTACAATTTCTAGACAAAACCTTGTAAAAACTGAAAAACAAACATAATAATAACTAAATAAAGATAAAAATCAAATGAAATTTCAATATACAGAAGAAAACCACAATGTGTAACAAAATTATAGGTAATACTGATCCTTGAGGCACTCCACATTCTATTAGTTTGCAATATGACATCGTTGTATCAACCCTTACAATCTGACTTCTATTGGTAAGGTATGACTTAAAACATGCGTGAGGTGTTCCCCTGAAACCGTAGTACTGTTGTTGATTAAAGTGATTACAATATTATGATTAACACAATCGAAAGCTGAATACACTTTTTACACCGCCACTACACCAACACTAACAATTACCCTTTCTGACGTAACTTGGTTATCGAAACGCGCGTCAGAAAGTGTAATTGTTAGTGTTGGTGTAGTGGTGGTGTAAAAAGTGTATTCAGTATGAATATCGCCAACGGTTCCAGAAATTCTAACTAAGTTACAATCGAAAGATTGTAATAATAGAAAAATCACAAAAATTTGTTTCGGTGGATTGATGGCTGTTTAGGCTCTTCATTTGTGCTGCTTAAAAACATAAATTAATGGATAGTAAGTATTTTATATTGGAACAGAAATGATAAAAGCCTTTTTTTGACCAATCTTTCTATGATCTTAGATAACGTGGGAAGGATTGCAATTGGGCGATAATTCGATGCTTGATTTTTATCTCCTCCTTTATGAAGAGGTATAATTATGGCCGTCTTAAGGCAATTGCTAAATGAAATTAATTAATGGAATGAAATAAATCCCCTATTTAACATAATCGATGGTTTTCACTGGCCCAATCTGTATGTCTAAGTGATTGAAATCTCCCGAACTCGCAAAACTTTATTATCAACAATATTATATCTATTTTTATGAGATGGGACGTTTTATATGTAGCACCCGGAAGATGTAATTCACAATATTTAAAGAACGATTACGAAATTTAATTAGATTAATTAGGGCAATAACTCTTTTTATCTAACAAATGCTTCTCGTTTTTACTTTGACCTAAATAATCGATTGCAACACGTCCAGAATCGGAAACAGAGTAATAGTAATTTATTTGGATAGTATACCAGAAAAAAACATAATTTATATCAATATTATGATTTTATTAAGTCAAATATTTGGTAAATAACCAGAAGTGCTTGGAAATTATTCAAAAAAAAAGTAACAAGAAACCGCTGACGATATTTTTTGACAAAAACTTTTACATCCACAAATAAACTTTCTAATAAAAAAAAAGAAACAAGATTGAGGTTTTTTGAAGCTGTGATAAATACATCAATATACATGATATCAAAATAAAATATAATTCGTATTTAACAGATATGACGATTCCTCTTCATTTCATAATCAATATCTTCCTTAAAATATAATAAACTAAATATCCCAAAAAAACTTTCTATTCGAAATAACAAATAAAATATATTGACAAATTTTTCAAACGTTTTCTACAGTTAAGTTAATCCGATTGCACAGATTGCCAGACGACGACGACGACGACGTCCACCAGATTGACATATAGTTTAATTATTTTTGGCGATCGAAGGTCGTCTACATTGCGAGTGAATCGTTTTGGATTAACGAACTTATTTGCATAATTATTATTCATAATTGATAGTGCTCATTTCGAGTTGGGATTGATTATAAAGCGGAAGAGCAAAACTATATTCGAGGTATGATTTATGAGGATGCATCGCGAGTGTAGTATGATCTACGGGAGTTGCCAACTCGATTATAAGAGATATATACGAGTGCCGTTTTTTTTTTCAACCTCCGATCGCTCCGTGCGGGCAGAAGAAAGCGGGCATGCGCTGACGGCGATTGCGAAGCTTTCGCACTACACACTCCGATATTGTTGACATTCATACTTCAGTCGGCGTTGTGCTACAGCCATGTAAATATTTCACACAATGAGCTGAAAACCGACATTATTTTTCAGTCCTCTCATAGGTTTTTGGTGAAATGTTATGTGTATGAAAAATAGATGTTAATGATAATCGGTATGGTTACGGAAGCAAAAGAAGAGAAGAAAAACTACTACAATGAGCGACATTTTCAAGCACAATTTGTTCGGATAGTAATCACAAAATTAGTAAATAAATCAATCTAAAATATAGTGTTTGTATAATTTGTTTGAAATCGCTTTCCATTGAGACATTTGTGGCAACAGATGGATCCACATGAGGCAATAAATCGTGACGCAGTTTTGATGGAACAAAGTGCTTCAACAGATCATTTGCTTGAGTTCCGTATCAAAACGTTCCATCATATCAGTAGTAGTATCAGTAGAGTTAATTTAAGCGTTCAATACTTGCGAGGAAGGTTCCAGAAGTACCTGGCCTGACCTAGAGATGGCGGTAGTTGCTTAAAAAATTCCATTGTATTAGAAAGTACACAATTTATACAACATATGTTTCAAGTTTGAAGACACCACGTTGTTAGGTATTTGTTTGGGAGCCATGAATAGGAAACGTTTTCAGTCAATTTGTAAACGTGGAAAAAATTTGTCGTCGTTATGTGATACAAGACTTTAATTTGGAAGGAAGGAAAGCTAAACTAGATTCTAATCTGGGTGAGACTGCTTCTCTGTTCGGAACAGTAAAATATTGGGAAGCAGAGTTAAAACGACACTGTGCGAACTGCTAAGACCAGCATCGCAGTGGTCCACCAAATGAAGTAACGAAGTAAAGAAAAATTGAATAAAGTCCACAAAGCGCTATTGAATGATCGTCGACTGGAAGTGCACGTGCTAGCAAACATAGTAGGTATTTCAAAAAGTACAGTACATCGAAAATTAACAGAAAATTTGGATATGAGAAGCTGTGCGCAAGATGGATCTCGCATTTGATCACAATGGAACAAAAACTGCGTTTCCATCGAGTGTTCTGCAATGTTCTACAGAAATTTGTGCATCGTTTCATAACCATGGATGAAACGCGGGTTTATCACTTCACACCCGAAACAAAAAAACAATCAAATCAATGAAGTGAAAAGGAAGAACCGGCTCCAAAAAAAGGCAAAGACCGTTCCATCTGCAGGGAAGGTCAAGGCGTCGGTTTTTTGGGATGCGCGCGAGATTTTCATTGACTATCTTGATAAAGGAAAAACTATCAACGGCGAGTATTATGCGAGTGTTTGAGCGAAGAAAGAAAGCAAAAACGGCCGCATTTAGCTGAGAAGAAAGTATTGTTTCATCAAAAAAATGCACCAGGTCACACAATCGTTATTGCAATGGCCAAAATTAATGAATTGAATTTTGAATTCCCACCTCATACATCCTATTCACCAGATTTAGTTCCCTCGGATCATTTTCTGTTCACAGACTTGAAAAAATAGATCGATGGTCAAAGATTTTCGAACAAAGAACAAAGGTCAAAGGCTGAGGAGGGATTGGAAGTGTCTTGGCTGAGAAATATCAGACAATGGGCAGATTTACAAGATATACAGTAGTTAATACATGCATCAAGGAGTAGAGATCACAGCGTCGGTTTTTGGGAATAATTTTCATAAACTAAGCAAAAACTATCAACGGTGGGTATTCGAACTTATTGCAATGTTTGAGCGAAGAAATAAATCGCATTTGACTAAGAGGAAAGTGTTGTTTCATCAAGACAATGCACCAGCTCACACATCCGTTATTGCAAAGGCCAAAATTGATGAATGACGTACCCTATTCGCCAGATTTATACCTCTCAGATTATTTTCTGTTCTCAAATTTGCAAATGACTCGGTGGTCAAAGATTTTCCAACAATGAAATTTCCAAATTCTTTTTAGTTGATTCCGGAACTTCCGAGACTATCTTCGTAAATACCAAGGCGTTTAAAACTAAAAAAATTATTATTATAATTTACTTTAAGATAATTTCACTATCATTTCCTCAACCACTTTAGATTAACAAGCTTTCAAACACGATTATAGTATTTACATTTATCAAACACTAACTATAATTCCACAAAGTCTAGATATTTACGAGTCCAGATTACAAATAAAACATTATTTACTCAACCGACACGTTAAATAAAACCGTACGTTTTTCTGACTGATGTGAATATCCTGTTTGTTCACAATCCATATTTGTAATAAAAAGGTGCTAAGTATCTCTAGGTCGTTTCTACTAAGACCGACCTTCATGTACAAACATATTTACGTGAATTGTTGTAAGAGTTATTTATATAAAAAAATGCGTGGATGTAGTATCTCATTAAATAATTCATACGTAGATATTCAAATTTAAAAAATTGTTATCCGCATTTTTCTTTTATTACAGTTTAACGTGCCTCGATAGAGCTGGTCATTGACACAAAAACAATAAGGTCTTATACAAAATCTACAACAGTACATTAATTATATAAATTACATTTTCTGGCACAGTTTGGTAGCTTTAAGAAACTTTTAATTCCTGCAGGGCAGTTGAGTGTTTCCTTTAGGTTAGCTTTAACTAATTGTCTGCAATAGTTCAAAAATGTGTTGGACCAGTGGTCGCCAAATAGTCGATCGCGAGCCACCGGTGGCTCGCGGGGTAATTTTGGGTAGCTCGTGGTGACGCTCAGCGGGGTGGCAACACTGAGTGTCTAGGAGCGCTGCAGCCGATAAGTCATTGCCAGAGTTACACGTTTTTTTACACGCAGACTGTTATTGTCACGCGTGTAGCCAGAGTAGCCAAGCTAGTTCAAGCAAAAAGCCGAAAACTTATCACTAACATGCAGAGTGGGAAACCGATTACTTTTTTACGCAAGTTAAAGATTAATGTGTTCACTTTGTAATGTAAGTATCTCTATTGGATAGAAAGGAAATATTTCAAGACAGTTCACAGGAATTGAAAAAGATTATCCGCCGAATTCAGCTCTGAGAAGAGATAAGGTGATGCAGTTAAAAGAAGAAGAACAAGGTAGCTACCGAGGCATCATTTCGGGTTTCCAAGGTCAACATAGGAAACGTACGAAGATGGTGAGTTGATTAAAACTGCATTTTAGGAAACTGCAGTTACATTATTTGATAAAGAAAGCTGTCTGCTATTAAATCTGTTGAGCTTTCTGCTAATACAGTGATGCGAAGAGTTACGTGTTCTGATTTAGTTTCACAGCTTAAAACTGATTTTGATCGTTGTAGTTATTTTTCCTTACAACTTGACGAATCAACTGTTAGAGTTGATACAGCTCAATTGGCTATTTTTGTAAGAATGGTATTTGAAGATTTTGAAACAAAAGAAGAGCTGGTGAAGGTTGTGCCGTTTACCGGCTATACAACTGGAAATGATATATTTTTAGCATTTAAGAAGCTTATTGAATCTGAAAACCCTAGCTAAGGATTGAGCTCCTGCTATTGTAGGCGTTGAAAAAGGATTTATTGCCTTCTGTAGTAAAGACATATCAAAATTTTTGTCTTACTATTGCATCCTACACCAGCAGTCACTGTATGGAAAGTTCTCAAGTATGAAAACAGTTGTCAAAATAGTTAATAAAATAAGAAGACATGCACTTCAAAGAGGACTGTTCAGAGAATTAATTGAAGAGTTAGAATGCCAGTAAGCTGATCATACAGAAGTTCGTTGGCTTTGTAGAGTCAACGTTTCAAAGAGTTGCTACTTGTACTGGTGAAATTCTTGAAAAATCTGGAACTGGAAGATCCTACATGGCTACAAGATTATTCCTTTCTTACTGATATAACTGAAAACTGAAAAGTTGAATGTCTTAAACTTGCAGCTTCAATACAAAGATAAGAACATCGGTGGAATGATTTTAGTTGTAGCATCATTCCCAAAAAAAGCTCGAGCTGTGGGAAATAACCAAGTTTCCTAGTTTGAAGCAGATCGTTGATAAACAAAATCCTCCACAACACCCCAGCAGTAACAAGGAATACGTGAAAATTCTTCCAGACTTAAGACAACAATTTGATCAACGATTCCAAGATTTTAAAAGCATATTGTTGCACAGTTCATCAACTCTCTCTTTGTAGAGATCGATGCAGAAGATTTTTCAGCTTGAGTTGTAAAACATTTTGGTGGAGATCAGGCTACCATTGAAATATAAGTTGTAGATTTTCAGAATGACCTGTATCTAAAATCCCTCTTTACCACTGAAAATTTCTGGATTTTAGTCCCCAAAGAAAAGTATCCAATTGTGGTTCAAGTTGCATTGAGATTAAAAGCTATATTCAGTACTACATACTTGTGTGAATCATCTTTTTCAAGTGTGAAATTCATAAAAAACAAATGTAGAAACAGATGACTGATGGACATTTGGATAACTGGATCAAAATGGCGGCTACAACAAACTCTCCGAACTTCAAGAAAATACTTGATGGCCAAAAAGAGTTCCACTCCTCGCATTGAAATTAACATTTAAACTTTTTTTATACACTTCCTATATATTTCGATTAATACTAGAAATAAATGTTTGTAATAAACTGGTTTAAATTCCATTTTTTGTGGAAACATCAAATAACCGGAAGTTTGGTAAAGGTTAATATCGAATTTTCTTGGAAGAGGTTTTTGAAGTAAGTCTTGATATCATTATCAAGCGGAATTAGGATTTCTGAAAGGTTATTGAAGGCTTATTTGGCATGGCGATCTCCAAATATGTTCGTACCAGATAAAAGAAAGATTGTTTCTAAATGTCAACAGTTTTTGGCTATTAGTTGTCTGTCAGTACATTCGGCGATATGTTTTTGGAGAAGGAATATACTCGAAAGCCTGTAGGATTCTGTATATTTCACCAAAATAAACAATACACGTCGGAAGAAACATATGAGTTCGTGGTTTGTAGTCAATTGGAAGGAATCGGCATAAAGGATAAGTCGAAGAATGATTTAATATATAATTTTTAAAATTGCTTTCTTTACAAGTATGCTAGAAGATTTGTGTTTATTTTAAAATGTAAGTGAGGATCACTTTTTATACAAGAAGGAGTAAAAGGTTGAGGAAATGAAAAGGTTAAATAAAGGTTAATATTTTTGAGTGAAGATGCAAGCAACTATGGAAAATAATATTATGTTACTTAGTAAGGAGAAAAGTAAGAAGCAAATCATCATAGAAGAATTAGAGGATACTTTAGCAGCATAGCTTCAACATAGATGCTGGTAGAGGAGCTGGAGTGGAACGCACCAAGGTAGAGGCGAAGAGCAGAGTTTTAGACTTCGAAGCGAACATGTAGATGAAACAATCATTGTCATGGGTTAGAACGGATGAAAGCATTAAGGTAATTGAGGGTTTTAATTATGTTTAGTCTCTTTAGAGATACGCATATCCGTATTATTTATCTCGATTTCTATTGCAGGTTAAGACAAAAGTTTATCTTATAAAAAATTTCGATGTTTACATTTTTTATTCCAAAATATTTTTGTTATCTTTCCACGTTGTCGATATATTTTCAAAAAAATGATCTGTTACATGTATTCCAAAGAAATTGCAATTATTTATATTGTTTGTTTCACCAGAACAAATAGAAATTTATTATTCAATTGACGTGCTTTTACGATAATCGCATATAACGGTGTTTTTATTCACACTTTATTATTTCTAAAGAACACATTTTGAAAAATAACATCACGTCACTATATTTACATAAAATTTATTTCTAGATGAAATCGTCATTCTATTCCTTATACATATGCACTCTCATTTTGTCCAGGATATGTGCAGTAGTGTAAAAATAATTGAGAAGATAATTCCCCAAGGATTCTATAGGGTGTTTCAATAATAGTTGAAAATATTAGATTCAAACACAGAATTTGTAATTATATCTATTTGAGCTTAGCAGCAGCAAAAAAATAGCGATAATAGCAATAGAGAAATAGACGAAAAAATAATGGTATATAATGAGGTCAACAAGAAACTACTCAAGCTACTCAATTCAATATCTTCAACACAATAATAAAACCTGTTATTTTGTATAGAGACAATAACAAAAAAAGAAGAATAGTGGGACGAAAAATAACAATTCTACTGTCAATAAAAGTTAACGACAGACCAATCAGTTTCATTCCATTTATTGTCCGTGTATTGATACTGATATCGATGAAAAGTTTGTTGAAAGATCGCCTACAGATTTTTATAAAAAAAAAGGTGAATATTTGTCTTTCTTATTGGGCATATTTGAAAAAAGTTCCCACATGGGAATACATTCAAATCTATCTGGATGTGGTGATTGAAAAGCAATTGACTGTAATAAAGATACCGAAGTTTTTGACGTGGAATATGCAATAGTGAGTTAACTGTGAAACATCTTTTATATTAAAAAAATTGATGATTTCCATTCCGAGTCCGTTCAGGCGTTCTACCCAACCGATTTGCTTAATTTTTTTTTCAATGAAAGGTATTGATGCACATATCAGCCATCAACCATCGGATTTCATCTAATTTTCACCATTCTCAAGTTATACTCAAATGCGATTTCCCCCTGTACATTACTTATGGGAGTTTTTCACATACACACGTTCTATCCTCAATATCTCAGGTTCTATTCAAGATAGAGACTTCGTTTTGGTTTAAGAACACTCGCTGAAACACCTTCTTTCTTTTGATTTTTTGAACAGTTAAATCGGTTGAGTTGAAGAGGAGCTAGGCGCGGACATTCAATGTGGAGTTATGGATTTTTGTAGGTTTTTGGCAATTTTTCTACATTCAAAGATCTATATCTCAGGTTCTAATATAGCTGCAGAGTTCGTTTTGGTTTAAGAATACTCGCTGAAACACCCTCTTTCTTTTAAGTTTTTGAACACTTGAATCGGTTGAGTTGGAGAGGAGCTAGGCGCGGACATTCAATGTGGAGTTATGGATTTTTGTAGGTTTTTGGCAATTTTTCTACATTCAAAGATCTATATCTCAGGTTCTAATATAGCTGCAGAGTTCGTTTTGGTTTAAGAATACTCGCTGAAACACCCTCTTTCTTTTAAGTTTTTGAACACTTGAATCGGTTGAGTTGGAGAGGAGCTAGGCGCGGACATTCAATGTGGAGTTATGGATTTTTGTAGGTTTTTGGCAATTTTTCTACATTCAAAGATCTATATCTCAGGTTCTAATATAGCTACAGAGTTCGTTTTGGTTTAAGAACACTTGCTGAAACATCTTCTTTCTTTTGAGTTTTTGAACATGGATTCGATGCGAGCGAAGCCGCGGGTAAAAGCTAGTCTATTATTAACTGTTTAAAATATAACAAGGAACGAAAAATGAGTCAACTAATGCATTCAGTGAAGAACCAATTTCAAGAAGATCCAAAGAAACTTATGAACTAGACTGAAACTAACTTATAAAAAATAAAATCTAGATTGTAATGTCAAATGTATTACACTTCAATTACCTGCTAATAACCCTGCGTGGTGGATGCGAACAAAAAAAATTCCAGTGCTTTTGTATTAACAATAATTTATTTTTTCTTAATTCTATTAATATACAAACATATTCGAGCATTAAATGTGTCAGTTAATTTTTAACTAAAATTAAATTGAAAATATGGATATCTATACAAATAATCAACACACATAAATGATTGAGAGAAGTAAAGTCGTTGTTTCTGCTAAACAAATGGAATGTATAAGTTCATTCGTAAATTAAAAATATTATAGACGTATTAAATTGTTATTCCTCTAAATCAAGAAGTTAATTTAAATTTTTAGTTAGTTTTCCACAAGCCATATAATCATCTCGAATTAACATTAGTGCCTTTGATAAATTAATAAGCGAAACATATCAAGATAGACGCTTGGAATATGTTAATGCAATCAAAAAGAATTGCTGAATTAACTGGAGTAAATAAATTTTTCATTTATCGAGTAGCCACGAAAGGGGTTGCTTAAGATCATTCACAGAACCGAAAAACATGTAAAGGAAAACTGAAATCAGTAGAGTTTTGTCAGCATGTGGTTTTAAACACAAAAAACGGATGGCAATAACCGAATCGTCAAGGATAATTCGATAAGGACAAGATATTAGGTAAAAGACTACAATGGGGTACAAAAAGGGCTCAGTTCACGTCTGGTACCCTATTTAAACCAAACTCCCTTACAGGTAGCTACATTTGAATCGTCTATTTACGTTTTATAATTCAATATTCAGTTGTAGCAAGTTAACGAGGTATAAAATGATTTTTTTCTAAGTTAGGACTACAATTAAAGAAATCTGACTAAATAAGATATACATATGGATAAAAGTATTTATAAGAATAATAAATTTATAAAATGAGGTATCTACGCCTATGGTAAATCAAACAAAATTACCGGCAAGGGTTTTTATAATCTGCAATTGATATTGGAAAAACTATACCTCATTTTGAACAGAAGTTGCAGTTAATACATTTGTAGACGAAAAGAAGAAGTTACATGAAAAAAAATTGAAAAAAAAATGTTTTCATTTAGCTTTTAGTATAAGAGGAAAGTCTATTCATACGTACTAGTCTATTTCGTTTCGAAATTCTTTGAAATGAGGTCACCCTATATTTATTTAACTCAAAATGTCGTCCGCAATAATTTGATATTTCTAAAAATTTTTCATGTGGACAGTCACCTCTTTAATTACTCTCCAATTAAAAATAATTAAATATAGCGATTAAAAACAAAGCTAATCTAAACAGCGATACGAAATTTTTATTATTTAGGAGCAAAAACCTTTCGACACTTATGTCACCTCTTATTTTTAGATGAATATCTGAGACACATACACACATACATGTATAAGAATGAATAAATATAAGATGAATGACATCAGCGACTAGATCAGTAGGCAAAAAATATATATGCGTATCCATTCGTCGCGCCGGTCAACAAATTTTATCAATATGTTAATTTAGATATACAAGAACGGCTCATAACTACATAGGTTAAAGACAAGGTATTTGGACCGTATTTTAGTGATAAAACAGAATATGTCTACTGTCATAACAGATAATGAGTAAAGTAAAATTTTGGATCGTATTCAAAACATGCAACCATTTACTATGAATAAAATGAAAAGGGACGGAATAATTATGAAAAATTGGACAAAAAATGCGTATAATTTGAAATTGAGATTACTTGGAATAACTCGGAGAGTTAGAAACGACCAGGCTAACCTGACATAACCTAAAATTTGCCCGATTGGTCAAATCGCAGCCGGTTCTTTTATTAAATTATAAAAACCGTTCGTATCAGGACTAATTTTAAAATGAACTATCCCAATTACTAGCGATATCATTGGCCTTTTCAAAAAAAAAGGTGCTCTGTAATTTTAGGCCTCTTATCGTAGACAGAGAAGCAAAACATTGAGAATGTGTATAAACCAATCTCAAATTATGAACCAGATACAAAGGTGAATGCAATTGTATTCAAAATTGTGAAAAAGTTGGATAAGTCATCGAAAATTAAAAAAATTAAAGGATACAAAATGTATTTTTTAGGAGTTGCTAGATCGACTGTGTTTCGAATTATTAAAGGCTGCTTGACATGATACAATACAATGAAAGACGCAATATTTCTTGGTGAAGAGCATGCGCGGATGAAGTTCAGCTAATTTTTTCATGCAAAATTTGCAACATAATGGATTTGGGAACTCGTATACACTGCGACCCCAAGGATCTATTGTTGTCACACTTTCTTGCAGGAATACTAGAGAATTCCTTTTAAAACATCTAGAATATGGGATGGCTTTAATTGCCAGAGACCTTCGTCTTCTATTTCATACGCTTTTAGGTGTACTAATCTGGAGTTTCTTAGAGTTTCATACTTCGAGAGAATGTGGATAGATTTTTCGTTCTGTGTGCAACAAAACCTGCAAGCCGCATTATCTGCTAAGTCTGGCGTCTTCAAATGTTTGTTGATGAGACAATACCCCGATAGAACTGATTAATTCAGCAGATCTACTCTGGTTGTAGCTGCCCAGGAGAGTCTTTGCCTATCTCAGTCCCAATAATTGTGTTTTGATTTATCTAACTTCTTTTCCAGTGCTTTTTCTATTGTTCTGTAGCTGATACCACAGAAGGGGTTCGGGAATCCATTGCAGGGTAATTTTATTTTTCTTGTCTAGCTCGTTTAATTTTTCAAGGAAATCCCAAACAAGTTTGGTTTTTATGATATTGGGGCTTATAGCTCTAATAGTTTACGATAGTTCTCCTCTAGATTGAACTAAACACATTTTTCAATTGCATAAATTTCTGCTTGAAAAATGTTTGGTGCGCTGCCAAGGCTTTCTGAGCCTGTACACTCCTATTCCAATTCCGTGTGCTGTTTTTGATTTAATGGTAATTCTGTTAATTTCTTGTATGGTGACAGTTGTTTCTACAGCTTAGTACTGATGTCAACTTGTTTTCAAAGCTAAACTTTTTTGATGCAATAACCTGAGGCATGTTCCAGGGTTGATTATTATTAGGAATGGGTGATGTTTTCTCTGACACGCTTTCCAGTACTATGTGGAAAGCTGGGAGATTTTAAAATCATTTCTAGTGCAGCTGTTGAACAAGATTTCGTGGCCCCAGTTGCAGCATTATCGATTTGGTGGCATTTTTATTGCGTACATGTTGCAATTCTAGGGAGAAGTCTGGTTACTTCTTTCTTGTTCATTTCACTTAGCTTTATTATTTTCATTTTTCGTTGGGAATTTGTTTGATTTACTTATGGAAGTTTTGTTAGTGATCCAGTAGTAAGAGACTTGTCAAACGAAGTCCATTATTTATCTATAGAATATTTTGACTTGCATCATTGGACAACACAGGAATAATTGTCTCTCCTAGAGATCGTCTAGGAATTGTAGAAACCTTCGACGATATAACAAAAAATATGTTTAGGCGCATTGTTCATAGTTTCTTTTTCAAAAAACATAGTCACCAACTTTGAAATTCTTTATAAATTCAATTTACAATTAGTTGAATTTTTTTATGTTTTCGATAATATGCATTCGCTCTTTTATGGTGTGTCTGAGGTTAATTATTATTTAGTTTGTGGTTCATTATCATCAAATTTTAGTATGACTAATATTTTGTCATGGCTTCCAATCTAGTAACTTTTTTAGTGATTTCTAGAGGCGTGATTCAGGATCCTAGAATGGTCCTTCTAGTTTAAAACTAAGGTTAAGTGAAAAATGTTATACTATTAGTTAGCATATTTCTTATAATTATCGTTCTAATATTATACCGGTGCTTTTTTGACAACCTTATCATTATTTTCATTAAAGTTATAACAAAAAATAAATCGAATCAAAAGGCCCTCATTACGAATAAACGTTACTTAGAATAAACAAAAAATAAGAAGCGGTTACACCGAAATAATAAGACGTGAAAAAATAACCGAGTGGGTAAGTTCACAGATTGGTGTAAACGCCCCGTATTGTATTTGGAAACAATTATCGTGGGCAATCGCATATAAAAATAAAATTGGTTATTATTAGGCGCGCCAAATTACATTCGTACGTTGCCAATCTTTTAGACGTTTAATTTTTTCGACAGAGATAAATTTATAGTTAAAAGTCCATTTAGTTTTCAAGGTTCAACGAAGCTTATTCTAAAATTAAATGACTAACAGATAAAGCCCGTAAAATATAATTTATTAAAACAAAATATTGTTTCTCCTTCGTTCAATAGGTTGCATTATCATCAAATCTGCGTGGTTAGCTGATTTTTTGTCTATCCTAGCCTCATCTAAACTGAGCGGTACTCAACGAGCAAATTTTTACAACTCCTAAGGCATTAGTTTCCGGCGCTGCTGCTTTGAATCGCGCGCTTCCGCCTGTTCCAAGGACAGTGTGAATCACGAGACATCAAAAAATAAGCGGCTACTGTTTGAAATTGAAATTATATTTATTATAGAGATTGATTGCAGTGCAGAATATAGATTTTATTGGTTCGTGAATCTGAAGTACGACGCGGTCTATAAATTTACAATAAACGAAATAGAAGAGATTTTATTTGGTCAAAAATTGGGAAAAACATTCTGAACAATCAGAATTTGTATAATATATAACAATCTACTTTGAATTATCTAATATTATTGTTAAGAGTTAAGAGAAGTTTTTCCTCTGTGTCAATAAGAGTATGACATTCATTTCCTTCTTTATTCTCAGAAGTTGAGATTGAGGATCCTGTATGAAGATTTTTTCTCACTTATGAAAGTTTCGCTCTGTTCTCCTTCATTTCCAACAGCTTAAAGTCTTCCGTAATCCGCTAAGAAGGTTCAGGCCACCGTGAAAAATTGGAATGCAAGCTTCAAAAGAGGTAAATTTTCATTTGAAGATGATAACCGATCGGGAAGGCCAGTTTCTGTGTCAGTCTCCGAAAGTATCAATGCAGTTCATGACATGATTTTATCAGATCGTCCAATTGAGCTAAAACGGATATCTGAAGCACTGATTATATATAGTTCACGTCAATTTGGACATGAGAAGAATTGCTGCAAAATGGATCCCCAAATGTTTGAATGCTGTCCAAAAGCGTGCAAGGGTGGAAGCATCGCGTTCGATCTGTACTCGATTTGAAAACGATGTAGACTTCTTAAGCCAAATTGTTACTATGGATGAGATTTGGGTACATTTCTACAATACAGAAACAAAGCAACAATCGATGGAATGGCGACACTCTGATTCTCAAAGACCTAAGAAGTTTCGTTTCCAAAAATCTGCTGGAAAAGTTCTTGCTTCAGTTTTTGGGGATTGCCATGGAGTAATCATGATTGATTTTTTGGATAAAGGTAGAACAATAATTGGAGATTACTATTCGACATTACTGACCACTCTATGGGAAAAAATTAGAGAGAAAAGACGCGGAAAGCTATCCAAAGGTGTTTTGTTTTTGCAGGACAACGCCCCTGCACACAAATTTGCATGATGTTATCATGCAATAAATTCGTGATTTAGGATGTGTATTACTAGAACACCCCCATTATTCACCAGATTTTGCTCCGTCGGACTATCATCTCTTTCTTCAACTGAGAAAAAGTTCAGAAGGTCGTTAATTTTCTTTCGTCGAGGAGGTAATAAAAGCTATGGAGGTCTGGTTTGCAGAGCAAGAAAAAACATTTTTTTTGAAATGTCTAGAGATGTTGCAGATTCGATATGATACATGTATCCAATTGAAATTTTGTTTGGTTCTATAGTAGGCCAAGAATTTTTCAATATATCTTCGTATGTATAGCGCCCTTTTAATATAATAAAAACCACTATGCAAAATAGTTTGGAATTGTTCCACGGAAATGGAAAAAAAATCGTATCAAATAGGGGAAAGTAATAGTCCAATTTGCAACAAATATCAAGACAACCAAAAAGATTTTTCTATTTTTTTCAAGTCAACTAATTAATAGTAATTTTTTCGCTAGTATTGTTAGGGTAAAAATGCTTAATATAAAACAAATCCTACCTTTATGCCTTGTGGTTGTGTTTTGAGTTTCGCCATTTTTGTAAGCAGCAGATGTTATATTTATGGCAGTATACTGCCGTTTGGTAATAAATGTCCCTTGACTGAATTCCACCCAAATGAATATAACTAATGCTAATAACACCAATATGGTGCAGCTAGCTAATATTTGTTTCTTTGAAAATCGGTTAGTCATTTCAACTGAAACAAAACAGAAAAAATATTATTATAATTATGAAATTACACATTGGAATATAATAAAGTAATATTCCCAACTAACTTAGATAAAGTATATTGACCTCAATCATTGGCATTAATTTTTCTAGAGAATTCCGCTTGTGAGAAGATCTTAGAGTATTCTTTCACGTTGATAATTCTTTCGTTAATTTTTGTACAAAAACATTGGGGAAGACAGTAATAATGACATAGAAATTTGAAGATATGGTGGTAAACAATATGACTGTTGTTGATACAACTATGGAGAGAAGAGATGATACTTTTAAATTAGAACAAAGCATTAATCTGCTAAAAAGATCCTACTTTTAGATGCAACAAGAAGAAATACAACAAAAAATGTAGAAGTATATCAATGAGGTTTCAAAGTAGGGAAATCGACAATAGACCAACTCTTCATCATAAACCAACTTCAAGAGAATATTGTTCGATTACTGACTTATGATGGCCTACTATGGACGAAGATGGTCTTAGAAGTACCTGGGCCAACAAAGAAAACACAAAAATTTTGGGAAAAAATATATTTTTCAATGTAATCTCCTTTTAGCTCCATACAGTTTCCCAGCGATATACAATAAGTTTGATACTCTTTTTACAATAAGAATTGAAACTACCGACATCACCTCTTCATTGTTAGAAAATCTTTGACCAGCAAGCAAATTCAAACTTCAATTCTTTAATTTTGGTCATTGCATTAACGGATCTGTGAGCTGGTGCGTTGTCTTGATGAAACAACACTTTCTTCTTAGCCAAATGCGGCCGTTTTGGCTTGATTTCTTCGCTCAAACATTGCAATAAGTTCGCTGTTGAAAGTTTTTTTCTTTTTCAAGATAATCATTGAAAATTATCCCCAAAAACCTACATCATAACCTTACCTGTAAATGGAACAGTGTTTGCCTTCTTTGGAGCCGGACCCACGTTTCATCCATGGTTATGAAACGGTGCAAAAATTAGGCTTTATTTCTGTAGAACACTCGATGGAAACATCTTGATGACGCTGTGAGCAAACGCAGCTACCATTTTGCGCATAGCTTTCTCATATCCAAATTTTCGGTTAATAAGCGATGTATCGCATTTTTTGAAATACCTACTATGTTTGCTAGCTCGCGCACTTCCAGTCGACGATCATCCAGTAACGCTTCGTGGATTTTATTCAACAGTTCTGGAGTCGTTACCTCATTTGGTCGAGCACTGCGATGCTGGTTCTCGCAGATCGCACGGCCTTGCTTAAACTCAACTATCCAATATTTTATTATTGACAACGAAGGAACAGTCTCACCCAGAGTAGAATCTAGTTCAGTTTTCATATTGGTTGGACTAATCCTTTCATTGATTGATTGCCATTGATAGCTGCTAAACAAATAGTAAACAACGTGGAGTCTTCAAACTTAAAACTACAACAAGCAACTACCACGATCTCTAGATCAGGCCAGGTACTTCTGGAGCCATCCTCGTACCATTAAAAGAAAGAAATGTGAGAGGTAATGGAACATTCGAATATACCAGATACATTTAG
This sequence comes from Diorhabda carinulata, assembly GCF_026250575.1. Classification (NCBI taxonomy): domain Eukaryota; kingdom Metazoa; phylum Arthropoda; class Insecta; order Coleoptera; family Chrysomelidae; genus Diorhabda; species Diorhabda carinulata. The sequence continues at coordinate 4,983,978 of NC_079469.1, forward strand.
AAGACTAGTGAAATAAACCGAAAGTAAAGTAACTTTGGAGGGCAGTAATTCAAGAAAAGATTTGAGAGAGAGTAGACTCAGTATCTGAAATCGTTTTTAAGTTGGTCCAAAAAATCATATAGTTTGATAAAGACCGAGGTATTGTCGAAATGTCGAAGTTTTAACTTTTATTTGTTTATTAAAATAGATCTAAGATTAAAACAAATCATTACGTAAAAAATATATTTTATTTTGTGACACAATATTCTGTTTTTGACCTCAGTCATGTTTAATTGTATGCTGCTGGATTGCCCTTAGAAATTAATAATCACAGACATACACTACCAAGCAAATAGAAGCAGGAAAATGATAATTAGAACGTAATAACACGTTCGGCGATAAATTGTATTTTTTTTTTAAATTTTCATTTATACACTTAATTAATTCTGTACGCACATACTTTTCGTTTCCCTTGACGTCATCGTGCGTGATGTTGAGTAACTTTATTAACATACTTATGGCAGATGCAAGAAATAAATAGAATAATAAATTAAATAAATATCAACTACATCGTTCCTATAGAAATTTTTTATCGGTTTAAATAGTATATACAAAGAATTTCCATTATATATTTGTTTATGTTTACCAGATACCATTCAATAACGCACATAGTTATTTTAGACGATTGTTTAGAATATATAGATTTTCCTTTCATGAAAATACTTTGTTATATTGTCATTTGATATAACGGACATAAATTGTTTTATTTTAGTTTAAAGTGCATCGACAGCGCTGGTCGTTGGAACACGAAAACAATCAGAGGATACATAAGTTGAATGAAGGACTGTAAAAGCCGCTAGACATTATGCAATATAACGTGCAAGAAAGTCTCTGTAAACAGTAGAAGTAAACACATTCCTAACCTCCAATTTCATCTAATATTTTGTACTGTTTTTAACAATGAAAATAACGAAGCCAAGTTTTACGAAAGTCAGCTGATCTGCATGCTTTTGATCAAGAAATATTGCGTCTTGCATTGCATTGCCCGTTGTATTGCATCATATCAAGCGGCCTTTACAAAATCTATCAAACATCAAATCCTAATTGTTTCAAATTTTACCTCAGTTTTAAATTCCATTCATTTCGTTATCTAATTTGAATAATAGTGAATAATATTGGACATAAATTATCATGTTTTATGCTTCTTATCATTAAGTTCTCATCTCATTTAATACCTGTACTTAAGCCTTCGCTGGGAGTCGAATGGAAGTTTTCTTTCAGAAATAATTGAAGTTTCGATGGAAGCATTCTTTAAAATCTAAATTTTTGTCGTAGCTGGCCATATCTGTTTTAAATTTCTAAATGGTTGTCGTCCTGATACGTTCGAGGATGAAAAATTCTACCAAGTTTTGAAAGAATTAATGTCAAATACTCTAGTTTAATTACTAGAATTTTATGGTTCGAATTGATGCTTCGTAGAAAGGAATTTACGAGGTCTGGCTATTAAATAACGAGACTGCGCGCCTAGAGGGCGCCCTAGACAGGTGGGTTAAAAAACGAGTAGTGCGTTGGGTATCTAGACATCTTATCTATGCAAGTCCCAAAACACTTTCCGTTACTATTATAGTATAGTTTTTTCTCGTGCCGAAAACCATGTGTGTCGAAAAATAGGAACAACGTATCAATCTCAATTTCTCATTAAATTGAAAAAAACTCCGATTGAGTGCTATAAATTGTTGCGAGAGGTCTATGGAGACAATTCTCTATCTCGTGCGCGTGTTTTTGAGTGGAGTAATCGCTTTAGTGAGGTCCGAGAGAGCACTGAAGATGACCTTTGCCCAGGTCGCCTGTGACTGTTAAAACTCCGGAATCAGTGACCAAAATCAACCGAATTTTACGTACAGATTGTCGAATAACCATCCGGATGATTGCCGAGGCTGTAAACCCCGATAAAAAACAGTTAGAAAAATTTTACACGAAGGAAGTTGGTGCCAAAAAATCTGATTCTGATGACTCCTGACCAAAAGCTCTTGCGTCAAAGAATCTACTCAGATTTCCTTGAAAAGTTAGATTAGATTGAAAGGGACCCGATTTGAGTCGATAGAAGAGCTCCTAAAGGTCCTCACCCAAGAAGACTTCCAGCACTGCTTCGATCGATGGAAAAAACGTATGGAAAGGTGTGTGGCGAGGGGAAGGGAGAGTATATTGAAGGGGAGCATTCTAATGTAGAATAATTTTTATAATAATACCATTTTTCGTAACTCGTCTCATTATTTAATAGCCAAACCTCGTAATGATTCAATAACTTCTGTTACATTTGGTCCTTACATTGTATTTGTTCCTATTAATCTATAATTTAAAATTTTTATAATAAAAATTTACGATCCATAAAGTAAACAAGACTAGACTGTTACGCAAGTTTAATATCCTGATAGTGAGCTAATGCTTCAGTTCACTAAAATTTTATTTTCCGTTCTAATTAATTGATCTCCGTAATTATTGCGCTCATATGTCTGGAGGTCTGCCTTCGATATGACGTAATCCGCTATATGATTTAAATCGCTCCTATTTAACCATATAACATCCATCGGTGTTTTCTTTTTCAACAATGTGTGAATAAGTCATATAATTACCGATTCGCAAAACTTTTAATTACCGTCAGTTGAGGAAAAAAAATATAACCCTTGTATCATGATATTGAAAATTGTCAAATTGTTTATTCCAGTTTTGATCTTATATTCTACGAGCCCGCAACAAAAGCTTTGGTTATAAACTTACGAAGGAACATAGGAAAAAATATCATTTTCAGAACGTTTCACCAAAGCTTCTATCCCACTATAAAAATATCATGCATCTATCCGTTCAGATCAGGGCTATATAGTGGGTGTTCAATATCTACGAAGCCACATTCGTGTAAATTAGTCTTGGAAAGCGAAGCAGTGTGGACTGGAACATTGTCATGAACTGAGTTGATTTTGCCGTGCCTTTTTTCGATAATCTTTTAATGAAACTACCTAAGAAAGTAAGAGTTATATGCCGCGCTAACATTTGTATTTGATATTCGCATTCGCATTCGTATTGACCTTCGCAGTCCCAAAAAATATTTTAGCCATCACTTTTTTGGTGCTTTCTATGACTAGTGCTTCTTATTGCACGAGCTTTTATTCCGATATAACTCCATAAAATTTCTTTTGAATGTCAGATTATAGTAAAAGACGAAAGTTTCGTCACCCACCTTCTATTAGATTCGTTTTCAAATTCTTTTCACTTTCTATAACTTGTCTAATTGACTTAACGTTCCTAAAATTTTACTATACATGTTGTAATGTTAACAATTCATCTGAAAAAATTTTTGAAACTTTATCATCATTATTAAAACTTTTATTTCGTATACACTATACGATTCTCCTTCAAGAGCAATACAATCATTCCAAAGCTTCTCTAACTTCTCGATACCGTGCTTGTAGAAGGTTTTATCTTTTGCATCACAATAGGCTTCAGTTTCAGCAATTCCTTTTTCATTTGAGCTAAATTTCTTACCGGACTTTACAGTGGATAAGGAAACTATTCGAAGTGAAATTCGTTCAATTTAACCATCGTTGCCAAGAATTGTGAATCGGTGCATTGTCTAGGTGAAACAGTGGGTTCTTCTTCGACATATGAGTACTTTTTACCTTGATTTTTGAATTCAAACGATCCAACAACTCTATGTAGTATTCGCTATTGATTGCCTCTCCCTTTTGAAGATAGTCGATGGACAATATTCCATGTGCATTCCATAATACTGAAGCCATAACCTTCCCAGCTGACTGCTGTGTCTTTGGACGCTTCGGACGTGGTTCACCGGCAACAGTGCACTCAGATGATGATCGTTCTGATTCCGGAGTAAAGTGTTTCATCTATTGTCACATATCGACGCAAAAAATCTGATTTACGACGTGTAAACATGGCCAAACACTGCTCTGAATCATCAACACATTCTTGTTTTTGATCCACAGTGAGCAAACGCGGCACCCACGTTTAAAAACGCCTTCTCATGGTGAAATGTTCATGTATAATTGTAAACCCACTGCCTTCTGATATCTTTACAACCTCAGCTATCTCACACAATTTCAATTTACGATTAGATATAACCAAGTTGTAGACTTTCTTCATGTTTTCTGGAGTAAGCACTTCAATTGGATGACCAAAACATTTATGATCATTCAATCAGTCGTTCAAATTCAGTACACCAATAACAAATGGTTCTTTTCGATAGAGCAGAGTCTTAACAACACTTTTATAGCCATTGCTGAGCTTGTACAGAATTTTTTGTCATCAAGAAGCAATCATAAATTAACTCGCGAAATGTTTTTGAATCTATTGTTTTGAAAATAAATGGTTGTCACTTGTTTCTGACTAATCGAAATGTCATTAAATTTTACATATAGTTTTTTGAAAGTTGGTACTTCATAAACGTCATATGGATTTGAGAATGAAGACGCCATCTGTGTACATTCACAAGACTTATTGAGTGATGTTAACTGTTAAGTAGTTGAGAAAATACATAAAATCTGCATCTGTTTCGAAAGTAGTTTTCGAGTGTAGCTATTTTGAATCAATTCATTATATTCCAATATCATTAATTATAATAAATAATCATGAACGAGTCTACCGATCAAAATTTCCCAATCAATTCAAAGAAAATGAATCATCAAATGTAAAATGAATGTTCTATCATTGACTAGTTTTTTCTATAAATATTTTATTAAGTAAACGATGGAATTGTGGTATAAATTAAAACTTCATTTGTGTTAATTATTAATTAGAATGGAAGTTATATTTGATACCGAAGCGACTGGCGCCTAAAAACAAAAAAAAAATGCAGCTTACACCGGCATTTCCAAAATGAACATTTTTAAATATGATAAAAATTAGTGGAAGGTGGGCGATTTTTAAAACTTTATCACGAGGACCAAGAAAGTGTAGTTCGATCCATTGTAACTGGTTATGAAACTATGATATCCAAAAAAGATTCCATGGAAAGACATCTCATGCGAAGGAGAAAAAATACGCGGCAAAATCAACCATGGTGCGGCCTTGTTTCATGACAATGTTCCAGTCCACACGAATATAGATTCACAGAGATCGAGCACCCACCATATACCCTGATTTGGAAGCTGAGCTAGAGGTGTAGAAACATTTTGACTCTACAGACGCATCATATTTTTATAGTGTCATAGTTTTGATGACTTTTCTTCCAGTTAGGCTCAGAACTTATGGACGGCACTAAGTATACAGAAATTCTAAAATGTTCTCCCTTATGTTCCCCCAAATTTCGAGTTTCTGGGGCCAAAATACAAAGTGCGATTGGTAACCTTTAAAGCGATTTTTCGATTTCCGAGATTGATTTTTCACCACTGACCCTACCTATTCTTCGAAAATAGTGAAAGCAACGCCATCTTCAGCGTAATCCCAGTCCTAATCGACTTTATCTTTTATCGAATTTTAAATGAGATGCTCTATACCACCCGGTACGAATCTATTTAAAGAAATTATAAACACTGTTTTTCAAACTTTTTCAAACAACGGGTCATTTAAACTTAATCATCAACAAACTTTTTACATGAAAGGAAAACATTTATAAATAAAAATCCGACTTTGATTAGATCATTGACAGTTGAAACTTAAACAAAGTTATGGGTTTTCAGGGTTATTAGAGATACGACACGAACTATTTATTTTAAAAATTAAATAAAGAAACCCAACGGGAATCGATGCTGTTATCTCAAATCGAAAGAAATAAACAATGAAATCGTATAACTTTATCAAACAAAACTCAAAGTCGTATACAGGAGGGGATCAAGAGACTTTGCTCGTATTCGAAACGGAAGAAAAAATAAAATATCAACGAGACTGCGGATCTATACAGTTTCGTGTCATTCTGTTGCTTCTCTACACACTAATCAGGCCAGGGCATTTACGAAATTACGTGATAAGATTAATTGTAGGAAAAAGAAACGACACCATCGTGTTCTAGAGGTTAAATAAAAGTTATGTGCATAAAATTCAACATTTTTTGTCTATGCGTTATTTTTTTAAATAATAAAAACACTAATAAATCGGTACAAATTTTGTTTCTTGCGTTTTGCGCTGAACCTATGCAAGACTCGTCTTTGTTACTATGGACAATATTGTAGAGAATTGAAAAATCTTCAAAATAAGCTTTTATAAATTAAATTTCGATAATTTGTTGCTTAGATATTTTAACCGAAAGGAGAAAATTTTGAATTTTTCAAATTTTTTATAGTTTGTTTAATTTTAAATATAAAGGTTTCTTATTTACTGAAAACCGAGATCTCGATGTACTTAATCAATGATCTAAAGATGGGCCTTGTCACCTCAATAGTTTTGGCAAAATGGCTATTAAACTAAAGGAAACCCTTTTTTTCAAAGGTCCAATCTTGCTTACCGGATGGTCCTATCATCATTTGGAAAGTTACGTTGGAAAGAAGAAAAGTTGAACTAAAAATCCCTTATATCAGTTTTTTTAATTTTTTTGACCTCAAAAAAGTGTTCAAAAAAGTCTGTCGGAGCATTTTTGAGCGCGCCGTCTTTGCTTCTTTTCGTTATCCGAGCAGCGGTGAAAAACAGTGTCACTTATACTGCTACCAAATGCACATTTCCAATAATAGATTATTGAAACTTTTATTGATAAAAATTTCAAGCTTCCCCTACAAAATGACGCAAAAAACATTCCTTAATATTGAAAAGCAAAGCCGCAATGAATTTTTTAAAAAAATGTCTTACTTCGCCCCAAATTAAACCGCCAGCTTTCCGAATATTACATTGGTATTACGATATTTTTATAAAAAACAATAAATTGTTTATAATTTTTTTTCAACCCTTTTTTGAACACTTGATGAGGGATTTTTAATTCAACTCTTCATCTTTCCAACGCGACTTTCCAAATGATGATAGGACCATCCAGTGAGCAAGAATGGCCCTTTGAAAAAAAGGTCCTCCTATGGTTTAATTGCCATTTTGCAAAAACTATTGGGGCCACAGGGCCCATCTTTAGAGCATTGATTAAGTACATAGAGTTCTCGGTTTTCAGTGCATAAGAAACATTTATATTTAAAATTAATAAAATTATAAACAATTTAAAAAATTAAAAATTTTCTCCTTTCGGTTAAAATATCTAAGCAACAAATTATCGAAATTTAATTTATGAAAGCTTATTTTGAAGATTTTTCAATTCTCTACAATATTGCCTATAGTAACAAAGACGAGTCTTTAATAGCTTCAGCGCAAAACAAAATTTGTACCAATTTTTTGATGTTTTTATTGTTTAAAAAAATAACGCATAGACAGAAAATGTTGAATTTTATGCAAATATCTTTTATTTAACCCTTAAAACACGATGGCGTTTTTTTTACTATTAATTCTGTCACCAAAAGCCTTCTTTTTCGTAAGTGTCCTGGCCTAAATAGTTTTATCATGTACTAGCCGCTACTTCATATGAGAAGGAAAATAGGAAAGTCAATATATCAATAGCAAATTCATCGTTATAACTTTATTTTTTTGTTTATTAAAATTGCAAATAATGCTTATTTAGCGCGAAGAATTTTATCTCGCATTAAATCTTTTTCACCAATCTAGTTAATCATCAATTTTCTCGCCTATGTATCGTGTACATAGGCCAGTTATTGAAATCAAATATCAGTTAATTTTCGATTGCAAATTCTTCCAAAACCTCATCGTTATAAACCTTGATGCAAAGACTCTGATACTAATGAAGCAACGAGAAAGGACGTGAAAATTGATGGAGGAGAACAAATCTTAGAATGTCAAGAGCATACTTTACCAAATGGTCAAATCGTTAATACCAGAAATAGAGAAAACGATAAAGCAAAAGGAAAACATATACAAGGAACTGAGAGGTTGAATGTAGAACTTTACATAAAAAAGAGTAAACAAAAATCCATCATATAGTCGATTAGAAAGTTTTGAACGTTAGATACCATGAAGATTGAAATATTAGTAATAGAAACTATACAATCTACAGTTTTTGAAAATGGTTATTGAGGTTATAAGTATGATTCATATGTATGGCACTGTGAAGGCTTTAGGTACATACGAACTTGAAAAAAACAGAGTTGAGAATTGAGAATACGGTGTATGAACAACTATAGAAGAAGCTATATGAGAAGAATTCATGAAGAAAGTAAGGAAACAAGATCTCGATGTGCTGAACAACAATTGATTGTAGATCAGGCATCAGAAGACACGAAACATCCTTAACATGTAATTCATTTGTGGAAACAAGAAGACGAAGAAGATCCAGGAGTACCTGAGAGAGAAAAATGGATGAAGAAATCAACGAAAGACGGTCTGAAAGTGCTGAAATGATAGAACTGCTTGCTGCAATGGCAGAAATGATTGTAGATCAAGCATCAGAAGATGCGAAACATCCTTAACATGTAATTCATTTGTCGAAACAAGAAGAGCAAGAAGACGAAGAAGATCCAGGAGTACCTGAGAGAGGAAAATGGATGAAGAAATCAAGTAAGAAGAGTCGGAAATGCTGCAATGACAGAACTGATTGTAGATCAAGCATCAGAAGACGCGAAACATCCTTAACATGTAATTCATATGTCGAAACAAGAAGAGCAAGAAGACGAAGAAGATCCAGGAGTACCTGAGAGAGGAAAATGGATGAAGAAATCAAGTAAGAAGATTCGGAAATGCTGCAATGACAGAACTGATTGTAGATCCAGCATCAGAAGACGCGAAACATCCTTAACATGTGATTCATTTGTCGAAACAAGAAGAGCAAGAAGACGAAGAAGATCCAGGAGTACCTGAGAGAGAAAAATGGATGAAGAAATCAAGTAAGAAGAGTCGGAAATGCTGCAATGACAGAACTGATTGTAGATCAAGCATCAGAAGACGCGAAACATCCTTAACATGTAATTCATTTGTCGAAACAAGAAGAGCAAGAAGACGAAGAAGATCCAGGAGTACCTGAGAGAGGAAAATGGATGAAGAAATCAAGTAAGAAGATTCGGAAATGCTGCAATGACAGAACTGATTGTAGATCCAGCATCAGAAGACGCGAAACATCCTTAACATGTGATTCATTTGTCGAAACAAGAAGAGCAAGAAGACGAAGAAGATCCAGGAGTACCTGAGAGAGAAAAATGGATGAAGAAATCAAGTAAGAAGAGTCGGAAATGCTGCAATGACAGAACTGATTGTAGATCAAGCATCAGAAGACGCGAAACATCCTTAACATGTAATTCATATGTCGAAACAAGAAGAGCAAGAAGACGAAGAAGATCCAGGAGTACCTGAGAGAGGAAAATGGATGAAGAAATCAAGTAAGAAGATTCGGAAATGCTGCAATGACAGAACTGATTGTAGATCCAGCATCAGAAGACGCGAAACATCCTTAACATGTGATTCATTTGTCGAAACAAGAAGAGCAAGAAGACGAAGAAGATCCAGGAGTACCTGAGAGAGGAAAATGGATGAAGAAATCAAGTAAGAAGAGTCGGAAATGCTGCAATGACAGAACTGATTGTAGATCAAGCATCAGAAGACGCGAAACATCCTTAACATGTAATTCATTTGTCGAAACAAGAAGAGCAAGAAGACGAAGAAGATCCAGGAGTACCTGAGAGAGGAAAATGGATGAAGAAATCAAGTAAGAAGATTCGGAAATGCTGCAATGACAGAACTGATTGTAGATCCAGCATCAGAAGACGCGAAACATCCTTAACATGTGATTCATTTGTCGAAACAAGAAGAGCAAGAAGACGAAGAAGATCCAGGAGTACCTGAGAGAGAAAAATGGATGAAGAAATCAAGTAAGAAGAGTCGGAAATGCTGCAATGACAGAACTGATTGTAGATCAAGCATCAGAAGACGCGAAACATCCTTAACATGTAATTCATTTGTCGAAACAAGAAGAGCAAGAAGACGAAGAAGATCCAGGAGTACCTGAGAGAGGAAAATGGATGAAGAAATCAAGTAAGAAGAGTCGGAAATGCTGCAATGACAGAACTGATTGTAGATCCAGCATCAGAAGACGCGAAACATCCTTAACATGTAATTCATTTGTCGAAACAAGAAGAGCAAGAAGACGAAGAAGATCCAGGAGTACCTGAGAGAGGAAAATGGATGAAGAAATCAAGTAAGAATATTCGGAAATGCTGCAATGACAGAACTGATTGTAGATCCAGCATCAGAAGACGCGAAACATCCTTAACATGTGATTCATTTGTCGAAACAAGAAGAGCAAGAAGACGAAGAAGATCCAGCAGTACCTGAGAGAGGAAAATGGATGAAGAAATCAAGTAAGAATATTCGGAAATGCTGCAATGACAGAACTGATTGTAGATCCAGCATCAGAAGACGCGAAACATCCTTAACATGTGATTCATTTGTCGAAACAAGAAGAGCAAGAAGACGAAGAAGATCCAGCAGTACCTGAGAGAGGAAAATGGATGAAGAAATCAAGTAAGAAGATTCGGAAATGCTGCAATGACAGAACTGATTGTAGATCCAGCATCAGAAGACGCGAAACATCCTTAACATGTAATTCATTTGTCGAAACAAGAAGAACAAGAAGACGAAGAAGATCCAGGAGTACCTGAGAGAGGAAAATGGATGAAGAAATCAAGTAAGAATATTCGGAAATGCTGCAATGACAGAACTGATTGTAGATCCAGCATCAGAAGACGCGAAACATCCTTAACATGTGATTCATTTGTCGAAACAAGAAGAGCAAGAAGACGAAGAAGATCCAGCAGTACCTGAGAGAGGAAAATGGATGAAGAAATCAAGTAAGAATATTCGGAAATGCTGCAATGACAGAACTGATTGTAGATCCAGCATCAGAAGACGCGAAACATCCTTAACATGTGATTCATTTGTCGAAACAAGAAGAGCAAGAAGACGAAGAAGATCCAGCAGTACCTGAGAGAGGAAAATGGATGAAGAAATCAAGTAAGAAGATTCGGAAATGCTGCAATGACAGAACTGATTGTAGATCCAGCATCAGAAGACGCGAAACATCCTTAACATGTAATTCATTTGTCGAAACAAGAAGAACAAGAAGACGAAGAAGATCCAGGAGTACCTGAGAGAGAAAAATGGATGAAGAAATCAACGAAAGACGGTCTGAAAGTGCTAAAATGATAGAACTGCTTGCTGCAATGGCAGAAATGATTGTAGATCAAGCATCAGAAGATGCGAAACATCCTTAACATGTAATTCATTTGTGGAAACAAAAAGAACAAGAAGACGAAGAAGATCTAGGAGTAGCTGTGAGAGAAAAATGGATGTAGAAATCAACGAAAGACGGTCTGAAAGTGCTGAAATGATAGAACTGATTGTAGATCAGGTATTGGAAGACGTAGAACGTTCTTAACTTAATTTCATAATTTGATATTTTCTTCTTACTGAATTTTTGTGTCAAATTCTTTTTTATGTTGAATGATAATGAGATATTTTCATTTCATTCCTTTGATGATTGTGATTTTGTCATTAGTATTTTTGTTTTTACTGATTCAGTGCTTATGTTTTATCCAGAGTACATTTCTAAAAAAACTAGTAGTTCTCATTTCCATTTACAATATCAAATACCGTCATCAAATCTATAACTGTTTCAATGTTTGTTATTATATATCTAGATATCTAATTTAAGTCACCTTCCTTTACATTGTAATTATTGAGTTGTTGACTTCATTCATCAAGAATTAAGAGAATTATAAACTTTTGGGAATCACCATTCTGTTAATAATTAACACCTTCAACACAACCATCGACATAATCTGTATAATTTCTCATCTTAGAACTTCTTCGGACCGGTCTATCAACTGGTTAATTAAAATCAGTCTATTATTATTGTTAGCATTATTAAAGCAAGTCTCGTCGATTAATTAATATATAGAACTAGGTTGGTAAACGATGGGCGGTGTCTTCCAACCGATTCACTTAATAATTATATCCCACACGGTATGAATATTCCAACAGATAAACGTCTTCTACAATTCAATCAAAAAATTTGTTATACGATGTTTGTTTTTATGAAAGTATTAGCATATTTGATTGCCACCAACATGAGGTGATACAAGAAATCGTAATTAGTTCACATATTAGAAAAAAAAAACAATAATTCTGATGAAAACTCACTTTAATTTCAAAATACTATTTTCCAAGCTTCCACGAAATATCGACCTCAAGAAATTAACAAATTAAAATCTCTAAAGTCCCAATAACAACTACTTTTCTTCGAGATGTGGTGTGATAACATCTTTTGTCAAAGAAATTTGTTTTGTGATTCGATCTGTTCAATAGAACATGGCAAATTGGATGTAGTGGTTGGTTCTCGAACAAATCTGTCACCTGTAACAACAAAAAAAAACATTGTATCAAAAATATTCCGTAAGTTTATAATCAAAAAATTATCATAAGTTTAAAAGGAAATATCCTCCACCAGTAAAGATAACACAGTCCCAGGCAACCACCACATCCCCAGCCCTGCAGAAGAGTAATTCCTATATTAGGCTCCACTGCAACAAACCCTCCCATTGAATTTTTCCTTATCCTACCAATTTCTATCCAAAGATTAGTTTTTTAGAAGAAGTTTTTTGATATTTAGGTCTGTTTGAATATAAAATCGAGAAAAAATTCGAGAAACTTCTGTTTCCTACTAGATTTGGTAGTCCCCCTGCTCTGTATACTACTAATTGTACGGTTTTATATCTTCTTCATGGACTTTTCTTGCAATATCATAATTCATAAATTCTCTCATTTTCCTCTCTTCCTATTTAAGAGTTTTTCACACCTCGCATCTTCTTCCTCTTCTAGCTCTTCCCTTTTTTCGCTAAATTAGTTGCTTTTCTGCTCTTTTTTATACTTGTTAATAGTTTATTATGTTATTATGCTTAATTTCTTCCATTGATTCTTCTACCTATTGAATTTCGTCCGTTTTATAATCTTCAGTACTAATTTTGATCCCATTCATCGGTATCCGATTTTTACTTTACATTCCACATTCAACAGATAAAATTTTCTTTTTCGGATCGATTTTTACGTTTGATCCGTACTGCAATCGATTATTTTTTCAAAGATTTATTGTCGAGACAAACAATAACAATAGTTTTTGTTTGGGATCTTGAAATAAAATGAAATATTTTCATAAAAATCAAATTATAAAATTCGAGAAAATCAAATACCATCTAGAAGCCTCAAGCTTCATGTTGCATGTTTACTGTAAGTAATGAATTTGAAATGTATGAAGGTTGTAGGTAACTACGTGACTTTTTTTGTTTTATTTTAGCAGATTTTATAAATTTCTGGAATAACATGTCCGTCAAAAAAAGTAAAGCGTATCCATTTCAAATATCAGATTTACTGTGCTTCTAGATTAATTCACGTACTTACAAAAAAACCTTGGGAGGTCATTATCAACGGTGAATGAACGCAGCGGCGTTTATTTAGAACTAGATAAGATAATAAGGTACCAAGAAAGCTAATTGAACACCTTAAGGTGCCACTAGATATAACTATATCGTATATAAAATAAAACAGGACCGTAATTGTAAATTTATGCTTTCTAGAGTAATTATAGGTTACTAAAAAAATTAATAGAATGCTTACTCTGGTAACGAAATAACTTCTAGAAGTAGCAGCTATTCTAAGAAGATTCCCCATACAAAAGAAAAAGCATAATTCATTTGGAATTATCTCGAAATTATATGAGGTCTGCAAAATCGCTACTCGTAGGTGAAAACGCCAAAACGCTGGCCAAAATTCTAAAATTAAACACTTTAATTTAGGACCTTTTTGTCCTGCAATGTTTGGTAGGGTACCCAAGGCATAAAAAATCAATTTCGTTATTTTTTTGTCGCCATTCTGTGTTTCAAAAAACCATTACCTAATTCTTAATCAGCGACCCCGGAAAACTGCTACCAATTTTAAATAAAATTATCCGATTTTTCTAAATTTGTCGATCTTAGCAGATGGAGGACCAAAATAATGGAAAACCGCATCTAATTTTATCAATTAATCCAAATTTTTCATGTATTTTTCAAAAAAAAAACAAATAGATCAAATAAAGATGCTGAAGTTTGAATAATAATAGAAACATCAAAATCGCCAAGTCCCACTTGTCCCGTTTAAGAAATATAGAATGTAGTGAAGGATGTGGTGGTCAATAATGAAAATTCCTGGTGGTTAGCTAGTTATTTTAGTAAGAAAAGCATGCGCAGTTTTCTATTAGAGAAATTATTACATGGTCTTGAGTTCTAAGTTGAAAATATGCGAGATAAAGTCTAGGAAAACATATCGAACATGAAAGGGATCAGAAACAGATTCTTGATATCAATCCTAGAGCATTACACGTGCAGTGTACGGGAAATCTTGACGTTAATGACCCCGGCAGCTCCAGAATGAGAAAGCTTTAAAGTATATAGCTGGGTGGCTAGCAAAGAAAAATTATAATGCTTCTCGTTTAGGAAAATATATTAAATCAACAAAAACAATTTTTATTTCAAGAATAAAACCCACAAAAATCGGATGGAAAAAACAGATAAACGATAAGTCAGGCGTTGGTCTACTGTAAAAATAGGAAAATACCCCAAAGGCTATATGAGTTATTTTTTTTTGATTTTCAAAAAAGTCTTGAGGGTGGTACGTCCAGCACGTCACAATATAAATTCCTGAGTACGATCCTGTTAATTTTCAATGGAATTTGTAGCGTTTAGCAAAATGTGGCATGTAAAGTATCGAGAATTGTTGTTCATAAGAAAACTATTTTTTAACTAGCATTTTTCTCGCGTTTTTCTTACGAATGAAATACTATCTTTTAAGGACGTTTCTTGTACCTTATAAACACATTCCAAACAATCCCGAGAAAAAGATTTTATTAAAAAATGTGATTTTACATCGTCTGCATATCAAGTTAATTAACAAAAGCATAAAATATTTCGAGGTAAAGTTCTTCATATGCGTGTATAACTCTTATCGCTAGTTCAACATTCTTTTTTCCTTCTAGTCTCGATTTTTCATTATCCTATCTCGTGACTGTCATAATTTCCATGAGTAAATTAATATTTTTTGTACAAATACTTAGTTTAAAGGCTTGATATTGAGTCTTTTTCAAATTGATACTTGATATATATCGAATGTTCAGAATTTGATTGATTTTCTTTTGGGAGGAAACAAATACTTCACAATAACAGGGTACAATGAATCTTTTTCATATCTGACTGTTAAGCATACTGTCAGTTTTTGCCGTTAAGATTCTATATGCTTCAGCAGGCGTCAAGAACGAAGCAGCAGGCGTTAAAAACGAAGCAGACTGATAATTTTCATATAGAATACGCAATTAAGTTGTATGTAACAGCATACTTAATATCTGATATTTTAGTTTAGATAGAAGATTAATTTTTTTAGTTATATGATAACACCTTCAAACAGTATTGCTTTATACAACGGCTGCAGAATAGTCGGAGGAACATCGGTCTTGAAACACAAAATGTCGAGCTGCTTGTATAAATCAATTTTATGGATTATCATAAGCTATGCAGCTCTCGTATAATGGCCAAGAATAAAAACAAAAATTAGTGAAAAGTCTACAAGACTTGTCCCCTTTGAAGACCTTTGTGAAAAGTGGGCAATGGGCAATAAATGCATACAAGGAACAGAACATGAAGCTCGGAGATTGGACTCAGCAGTCTAAACGAATGTACGGTGCCACAGGTATGATTACAACTGCAAATGGACAAGTAGTGAACCAAGCTCGCTATTCCATTGGACTGAAAACCTCCCATTTTCCAAGCGGAAACTTAACTGTCGTAGCGCAAAGATATTGATAAGATAGCAGAGCAGCTCTACAAACAATTGTATTTTATAAGAAGCTATTATGAGACTGCAGCGAATCTTAGAACCCCATGGAGGCAAAAAATGATTACCTGGCCACAACGGAGTACACGACAATGAACAAGTAGATCATCTGGCTTTTCTCAAAAAGCCATCAGAAAAAAGTGGGATTACGAGAAGATATTAAAGCAGGTAATAAGACCCCAGGCTTTGAAACAATCGAAGAGGTTTCTTTCTTATTCTACCAAATTGACTCAGAAAACCGCCGAACACTCTTTTTGTGAGTCCATATACAAATACTAGGGTACTTACATTCAAGCTTTTTAAAACCACAAGACTCAAAGTCCCTAGACAGTTTGAAGTGTTGCACATTTCTGCAGATGTGACTCATAAGGATAAAAAAGTAGTTATATTGTCTAATGAACCAGATTTATTGAGGACATTTACACATTATTAAATATTAATTGACAATTTCATAGAAATTTGGAAACTTTTATCTTGAAAGCACTAAATGTGTTTCAAATAAAGTCCTGACCTGGCTAGTATTATATTTCAATACATGTATTATAATTTTTATGTCAACTACATAACTGGAGTACATATACGTCGTTTTATTACTAGATAATATTTGTAAACTAATTATGGGTAGACTAAAAAAATATAGTCGCTGAACCCATAGACAAAAAATTTCCTGCCTCTAATAAACTTTTATGAGATTTACGTAAAAAACGAATTCATTGTTTACACGTTAATAAATAATAATTATATTTTCCATATAATGGGAATATAATGCTCTACAAGAATTTTCGAAAAATCTTATTTGGAACGTAATTAAATGTTTAAAATCGTCACCCTATATCTAATAATTACTTATTTCGATTCAGTTTCATCGTAAGCTACTCATTTGGGCCTTACATGAGATATGAATACAATTTTTACGATATTTCTCATATTTCCTCATTTTATATATTGGACAAAAAAGTCTGACCAACAAAAAAGAGCAGAGCACCACAGTAGAACAAGTTAAGTAATTTATTTAATTAACCCTTTTAGTTTGTTTGTGTTTTCCTAATCTAATCAAGTTTTTTAATTCAGAACAGGAAATATTTTCGCTTTAGATGAAATCGTTTGTATAGAGGCGCTTAGAAAATACATTGCACATTTAATTGTTCTCTTTAACGATGCCAAAATATTTGAGTTGAAAAAGCCGCTAGAAATTTCAACAAGTGTCGTGATGATATGTCGCATCAAAAATGTCGGCGATTATTTCTGTACAAGCATTTTTATTACACAATAATTTGAAGTTGATCTATTTTTATTGGGTTTTATACAAATGCATCTCATGAAATAATTTATATAACGTAAGTTTGAAATTGAAACTATGTCTCGTAAACACTCCCACGGCACAGAAGATTTTGAATTTAACCATATGCGAGGGTTGCCTTTCAAGTTTTTATAAAAAGTGAATTGAATTTTCTCGTAATTATTTTTTCGAATTTAGAAACAAAGATATTAGCTTGGAACTAAGAATGCGATACACTAAATGTTACGCATGGCCGGTTTTGCTTTATGGTTTGGAACATAAACGCTTAAAAAATCAAAGATCAATAAATTGGAAGCATTTGAAACGTAACCTACCGTCGAATGCTAGGAGTATCATGATGACAAAGCGACAAATGAAAAGAGCAATGGGAAAAGACGGAGAAATTCTCCTGAATATAAAATTTGGCTCACATACTCAGAGGCCCAAAGATCTATGATTTATTATGCTTTGTGCGTCTGTGTTACCATATTTTCTTCCAATTCTGTAAATCACTTGGAACTTATATTCTGCTGGAATTTGGATCCTTTAGTATAAACACCCATATTTAAGCTTGAACAGCACATCGAATTAATTTCCATTTGAGGCGAAAAAGAATCCAGGTGAATATAGAATCATCTGAAGTCGTGCAAGATTGTTTGGACTTTAATAGCCAGTTTCTCGACCAAAGTAGCAGTCTATGTAAATAATATAATTTACGAAGTACCACTCGCTTGCAACAATCGATATGTCTATCGATTCAGCAGCAATTCGATTGTTATTTGTTATAAAAGGCACGAGAAGCATCTTTTAAGTGTAGCCTAAAACATAATCTCATCATTTTGACACACCTGCACCAAAATGACACAAGTAACACCGATGTAACTCTGCAAAGATCAAAATGGAGGCTCCTTGGTGTCCTTCGAATTTGGATGCGCACTCGCCTAAGCTTATTGTCCCCTCTATATTTCTAGTTCAGCTGTATACGTTAAATAATAGTTCAGAAATCTTCCGAATGGCGCTGTTGTAGTAATATTTGGCGCTTCCTTTCAAATTTAGCCAGTGGCGCTACCTTCATTTAACACGTTTCCTCTTCTTTCTACCCTACATAATTATGATTATATTTGTAATTTCCTAACCTCAAAATTTTGGTGAATCCATACATATTTTAATGTGTTTTTGTTTTCTTGAGTATATATTTTACAAACAAGACCTTTAGCTGTTTCCCCAAACGCCTTGTTGTGTGTGCCAAAAAGTTATTTTCGTTTCAATTTCAATGAAAATGATTTTATTGTTGAACCAACTACAATATAATTCACATTTATGCAAAGGAGTTATATATATATCTAATATTAAATATTATTAAAAACCAACTTATTACAAAACGTACAAAAATCAGATTATACCAGGCAATATTATAAACGTTATGTTGAATATTTTTTATAGCTTATTGCATAGAGATAAAAGATGCCCCAGATATTAGAAGATAAAATTTTTAGATTTACGATAGTATGAATATTGTTTTAATCATATTGAAGTTACACTGAGAAACCTAACCAGACTGTGATAACGTCAACGATAAGAAAACATTCACCTGATTTCGTATTTTTGTTTTGTTCCAATTCGCATGCTTCTGGATTTGTGAATTCTGTCGGTTTTGACAGCTTTTTCTTCTTATTTCTACTGATTATGTTTGATTTGAGGTCAAAATATGTAAAAGTTTTTAATTTCTATCGATTTTGACAACATTTCTTAATTAAGCAGATTAGATACGTTCTATTCCAGGTCAATATATATGTCAAAATTTGTGATTTGTTTCTTATTTATTCAGATTATGTTTCAGGCGAATAATTGTAAATTCTATTGATTTTGACAGTATTTTCTTCTTAATTATAAAGATTTTGTTTGATTTGAGGTCAAAATATGTCAAAATTTGTAACTTCTATTGATTTTGACAACATTTCTTTTTTATTTAAGCAAATTACGTTCAATTTCAGGTCTATGTATGTCAAAATTTCTAATTTGCTTCTTATTTATTGAGATTATGTTCAATCTCAGTTAAAAATTTCAAAATTCTATTGATTTTGACAGCATTTTCTTCTCAACTATCCACATTATGTTTAATTGAGTTCAAAATATGTCAAAATTTGTAACTTCTATTGATTTTGACAACATTTCTTTCTTATTTAAGCAAATTACGTTCGATTTCAGGTCTATGTATGTCAAAATTTCTAATTTGCTTCTTATTTATTCAAATTATGTTCAATCTCAGTTAAAAATTTCAAAATTCTATTGATTTTGACAGCATTTTATTCTCAACTATCCACATTATGTTTAATTGAGTTCAAAATATGTCAAAATTTGTAACTTCTATTGATTTTGACAACATTTCTTTCTTATTTAAGCAAATTACGTTCGATTTCAGGTCTATGTATGTCAAAATTTCTAATTTGCTTCTTATTTATTCAAATTATGTTCAATCTCAGTTAAAAATTTCAAAATTCTATTGATTTTGACAGCATTTTATTCTCAACTATCCACATTATGTTTAATTGAGTTCAAAATATGTCAAAATTTGTAACTTCTATTGATTTTGACAACATTTCTTTCTTATTTAAGCAAATTACGTTCGATTTCAGGTCTATGTATGTCAAAATTTCTAATTTGCTTCTTATTTATTCAAATTATGTTCAATCTCAGTTAAAAATTTCAAAATTCTATTGATTTTGACAGCATTTTCTTCTCAACTATCCACATTATGTTTAATTGAGTTCAGAATATGTCAAAATTTGTAACTTCTATTGATTTTGACAACATTTCTTTCTTATTTAAGCAAATTACGTTCGATTTCAGGTCTATGTATGTCAAAATTTCTAATTTGCTTCTTATTTATTTAAATTATGTTCAATCTCAGTTAAAAATTTCAAAATTCTATTGATTTTGACAGCATTTTCTTCTCAACTATCCACATTATGTTTAATTGAGTTCAAAATATGTCAAAATTTGTAACTTCTATTGATTTTGACAACATTTCATTCTTATTTAAGCAAATTACGTTCGATTTCAGGTCTATGTATGTCAAAATTTCTAATTTGCTTCTTATTTATTTAAATTATGTTCAATCTCAGTTAAAAATTTCAAAATTCTATTGATTTTGACAGCATTTTATTCTCAACTATCCACATTATGTTTAATTGAGTTCAAAATATGTCAAAATTTGTAACTTCTATTGATTTTGACAACATTTCTTTCTTATTTAAGCAAATTACGTTCGATTTCAGGTCTATGTATGTCAAAATTTCTAATTTGCTTCTTATTTATTCAAATTATGTTCAATCTCAGTTAAAAATTTCAAAATTCTATTGATTTTGACAGCATTTTCTTCTCAACTATCCACATTATGTTTAATTGAGTTCAAAATATGTCAAAATTTGTAACTTCTATTGATTTTGACAACATTTCATTCTTATTTAAGCAAATTACGTTCGATTTCAGGTCTATGTATGTCAAAATTTCTAATTTGCTTCTTATTTATTTAAATTATGTTCAATCTCAGTTAAAAATTTCAAAATTCTATTGATTTTGACAGCATTTTATTCTCAACTATCCACATTATGTTTAATTGAGTTCAAAATATGTCAAAATTTGTAACTTCTATTGATTTTGACAACATTTCTTTTTTATTTAAGCAAATTACGTTCAATTTCAGGTCTATGTATGTCAAAATTTCTAATTTGCTTCTTATTTATTTAAATTATGTTCAATCTCAGTTAAAAATTTCAAAATTCTATTGATTTTGACAGCATTTTCTTCTCAACTATCCACATTATGTTTAATTGAGTTCAAAATATGTCAAAATTTGTAACTTCTATTGATTTTGACAACATTTCTTTTTTATTTAAGCAAATTACGTTCAATTTCAGGTCTATGTATGTCAAAATTTCTAATTTGCTTCTTATTTATTCAAATTATGTTCAATCTCAGTTAAAAATTTCAAAATTCTATTGATTTTGACAGCATTTTCTTCTCAACTATCCACATTATGTTTAATTGAGTTCAAAATATGTCAAAATTTGTAAATTCTATCGATTTTGACAACATTTATTTCTCATTTAAGCAAATTACGTTCGATTTCAGGTCAATATATGTCAACATTTTAATTTGTTTCTTATTTATTGAGATTATGTTCAATTTCAGTTACAAATTTCTAAATTCTATTGATTTCGACAGCATTTTTTTCTTAATTATGCAGGTTATGTATAGAGAATAGAAAGGAAAATCATCTTCTGGCACAAAATAATGATCCTAATAATATATAATTATTTATCCAATAAAATCAGTTTATACAGAAACTTCTCGGAATTGGCTAAAAAGAATTAATGTAACTTTAAAAGTGAGGTTAACTTCTCGTTACCGCTGTTCACGTCATATTTAATTAATTTGCGCCCTTTTTTGGTCGTTTTATGATAGATTTAATAATTAACTCACAAAATACATAGTAACAAATAAGTTTAATATAGTATCATTTAAATATATAAAAGTTTAATCAATTCTAATTTAGAAAATGATTTCGCATATTTGTTTTGGCCCAATTTATATGCTTCTGGATTCATATTTATCATAATCAAATCGAAAGTGTCACTGTGACCTATTTTTTTCAACAATGTGTTACAGCATCTATTTTTTCACTGAACTCAATGAAACAGCTGTAATTTACCGATTGATTATATGATGATAAATAGCTTAATAAAAAGAAAATGTCTTAATAAGTATTTATACTTTTGCAATGATATATTTTATTACAAAATCAAAGAGTCGCCTCTCTTATTTTACATATTAATCATATATAGAACTACTTATCTATATTAACAAAGTAAAAAGTGAGGTTATGTATAAAATTTTAGTAGTATCTTTACATCTGTCCTTTCGATATTCTCAACAGAATCTTACGATGATGATGCCGTAGGATACGTTCAAATAAAAAGACTTGATACTGGTATTCATATGTTTAATGGATCAGAACTTATATTATTTGCTTATATCATGTATGAGCTACGTCAGCAGTGGACCTCCGCTTAGTTTGCTCCAATTGCATCAGCATTTCCTTGTTTATTTGCATAAATTTTTTTCAATTGATTTGTCGATTTAATAAGGGAAAAGTGGGAAGTTATTAAGTACTTAACAGAATATACAAATTGATAATTTAAATAATTTTTTTTGGATACCCACCTAAGACCAGGTTCTTTATTATTGGATATTGGTGACGAGACGAAAGCGAGACACGTCAATTGCGAAACTAAATTTCAGTATATGTTATACGGGATATAAACGAGCGTACAAGAACGTAGAAAATTTTGCAAAACGTGTCACTAAGGCTCTATTTGATCATTCAAAACAAGCGCAGATGAAAGTTAAACATTTAAAATACATGCTGAATACACTGTTTACATCACCACTAGACACCACACAATGGTAGTGTCTGCCGCGTGTTTCGATAACCAAGATATCGTCTTCAGAAACTGAAGGTTAGGTTAGGTAAACAGAAACGCGCATCAGACAGTGTAATTGTGAGTGTTGGTGTAGTGTATTCAGTATGACTATTGCCAACGGTTCCAGAGAGATACATGATTACAAACAGCAAACCGTAATCTAAAACTCCTTAAATCTTTCAAATGGAATGTTGATATCTAATGATGTTCACTTTCACAGCGACTTGATGCGAGGGTTGCACGTCACTGAATGATTAAAAGTATAATACAGGTGATCAAATGATATTTATTTTTTTTGTACTAAAACGTTTATTATTTTATACCTCTCGGATATGGAAAGTTTTAAAGACGTAAGTCATAGTCACAAATTATTTTTTAATGAAATTCGTCATGATTTTTATGAAATTTTTCTAATTTAGGTACATTCCTGGTGCGTTTTCATGCCTAATTAGGTCTTTTAACCAATATTTCTGCCAATTAGAGGTGATTTATCATATGCAGCATTCAATATTTAATCAGTATCTATATGTTAACATTATCCATTCTACAAGTTCCTCTAAATAACTTTTGAGTGAGTCTAAACGTTCTACCTTTTCCAGTAGAAACTGTTTTCGATTGTTACTTTTGAAGCAACAATTCTAATTATCGTGGTGCTTAGATTACGGAATAAAAGAATGAATTGAATATATTATTTATTACGCTTTTGAACCGAATTTCTGTACTAATCTGGTTTCATTTTAATAGTGTACGTCCTTAATCTCTCCTAATTTTTGTTATACTGACACTTCTACAACCAGATATTTAGTTATTTATATCAATCAACATATTGAATGATTTGGGTACATGAGTAAATGCTTTTATGACGACCTATTATTTTGTTTAGACTTGAAAGTTACTTTAGGAGTTGCTTAGAAGACTTGAGCACCTTGGTTAAGATATTGTGTAAATCCAAAAGACGTACAGTATCCAGAGGCGATGTATTCTTTTGTTTAGACTTGAAAGTTAGTTTAGGAGTTGCTTAGAAGACTTGAGCACCTTGGTTAAGATATTGTGTAAATCCAAAAGACGTACAGTATCCAGAGGCGATGTATTCTTTTGTTTAGACTTGAAAGTTAGTTTAGGAGTTGCTTAGAAGACTTGAGCACCTTGGTTAAGATATTGTGTAAATCCAAAAGACGTACAGTGTCCAGAGGCGATGTATTCTTTGGTTTAGACTTGAAAGTTAGTTTAGGAGTTGCTTAGAAGACTTGAGCACCTTGGTTAAGATATTGTGTAAATCCAAAAGACGTACAGTATCCAAAGGTGATGTATTCTTTTGTTTAGACTTGAAAGTTAGTTTAGGAGTTGCTTAGAAGACTTGAGCACCTTGGTTAAGATATTGTGTAAATCCAAAAGACGTACAGTATCCAAAGGTGATGTATTCTTTTGTTTAGACTTGAAAGTTAGTTTAGGAGTTGCTTAGAAGACTTGAGCACCTTGGTTAAGATATTGTGTAAATCCAAAAGACGTACAGTATCCAAAGGCGACGTATTATTTTGTTTAGACTTGAAAGTTAGCTTAGGAGTTGTTTAGAAGACTTGAGCACTGACGGTTTAAGATATTTTATAAATCCGATAAAAGTACGGTTTCCGGAAAAGACTTATTATTTTGATGTAAAGACAGGTTTCATCTAACCTAATTATTGTTTCATTCTAAATAATATCCTAAACCACACGAACTAGATAAGAACTACATTAATTTTCAAGTGAATTTGGTTAATCTTCTACACGATGTTTTTAGTTGATTTTATTAGATGCTAATCAACCCTTGCTGCTAGTATAATGAAGTCTTGAATTCTGTTCATGATGATCGTGGCGGAAAGTATCAATTATAAGGAATTTAATGCCTTCATAGTTCTTTAGAAGCTTGAATCGCCATTTTAAGTATAGAAATAGGGATATTAATGCCTCATTAAAGTTGGTTTTTTAAAGTCTAGGCGCAGCATATTTAATAATCTATTTCGTGATTCCATCCAAACCAGACCTTTTTCTATTTTTGAGCTACTCATACAAGGTTTCTATATAAAATAAACGCGATTTCAAAAATAATAACGGAAATTAAAGGTTAAATCAAGCATCCTATCACAGAAAAAAGAATATCAAAAGTAACTCTAAGAAAGTAGGTCACAAGATTAAGTAAATATTTACACAAAAATACAATTAATGTAAACAGGAAAGATGGTAATTGATTGAAGTATTGAAATAAATTTTCATATAACTTAATTTTTAGACCGTAGATCATAAATAATATGAAATCTAGTCGTAAATTATTATTTTATGGTACATTTATGTATGTGGAATCTAGTATCACATAAAAGAACGATCAAAGTCATACGGTATAGTCAAAAAGTGAGAATACGACTTGATACAGTAACTTTTCTCTTTTTAAATGTCCGAAAAATCTTAAAAACAAGATGTTTGCTACATATTTAAATAATATTCTAAGAGACAAAGATCAACGGACTAACATTATAGTTTTAATCATACCCTTGTTCGTACTAACCATTTAAAGTAAGTGCCAGTCGATTATTGTCATCTTTAACGCCATTTTCGTCATGGTGACTAACTATAACCAAACTAGAGTGGAGTTTATACTGAAACGATGTTGAAGCGTGGTGTCGAATGGGTTAGCAGCTTATACAAGATGAATTTCAAAGTGAAATTTGAATAAATAAAATTCATATTCTTGATTTGTTTGAATTGGAGTTTAATACCGTTAAATAGTTCTACCTGGATAGACACGGGGTAGTCTATCAATTAATAATCACAGCCTATCTGTCGCTTTGTATAATATTTGCTGACTGTAGGTACATCTGATTAACAACAAAAGTAGATTCGATATTTCGTTGAATAGTATCCCATAAATCGCTATTCAAAAACCGAAAATGAAACATGCATATTTTCTCCCTAAAACTATCAAGATTGTGTATTCGATCCCAGACTTCGATTACTTGGAAATACATTATATTATTCAGAAAATTTTTGTCAAGAATAAAATCACTAGAGATTTTTTTTAGATAAATTTCTCTTTGTAACGAAATCATTTTGGCAAACAGTAATTTTACGAGAAAAACTGACATTTGACATAATCTCTCGACCTTATTTGTTGTCTGCCAATTTTTTCGTGTCGTCTTTGAAAATATTGTATTCAAATCTTCTTGTTGAGTTTCCAGCTTGATTTTTTCTTCTTTGAAATGGTAAATTTTGCAGTTTTCAGCTTCTCCCTCCCCTCCAAGCCAATTCATAAGAAGCTATATGAAAGAATCTTTGGGTTGCCTATATTCCTCAATTTTACCATTTTTCATATATCTCGCATCAAGAGCTTCTTTAAAAGTTGTGTCGGCAAAAGGATCAAATTTGATATTGTATTCATTGAAATATTTCTCTTGAGACATCTTTATAATCTTTAAAGGCCTAATCCTTTAAAGTATCTGCTACTTTTTGTAACGGAATTATTTTCGACATTTCGTACTGGACAAAACTCCATAAATTGTCTTCCTATGGACGCTTTTGTATTTTTTGTGGATTGCGGGATTGCTTTTTCAATATTTTTTGTTATTTGTTGAGTCGAAAGGACTCATTTCTAATGTTTCAGTATCAATTACTAACAATACTTAAATAACTGACAGGGTACACTTTTTTATCGCTGTCAAAATGACATATGTCACATTTAAATGACACATTTTATATTGGAGTTAATTTATCGTTAATAAATTTCTTTTGACAAAATTTCAAAACCATTTGCCTCGTCGTCTTCCTGCAATGTACCTAATTTTTTATTAAATAGGTTGGGGATTTTGTGCAAATTGTTAGATTTCATGTCAAAATTTGTATTTCAATATTAATATCTTTTTATTTATGCAGATTATGTTCGATTTTAAATCACAATGTACAATTTTTATTAATTTCGACATCATTTTCGCCTAATTTATACAGTTTATGACCAATTTTAGATCAAAATAGTTCAAAAAATGTTAAAATAAGTGTCGTTAAACATCAAGTGAGATGGTGTTTGAAATTCTTATATATTAAAAAAATTGATGATTTCCATTCCGAGTCCGTTCAGGCGTTCTACCCAACCGATTTGCTTCATTTTTTTTTTCAATGAAAGGTATTGATGCCCAGATCAGCCATCAACCATCGAATTCCATCTAATTTTCACCATTCTCAAGTTATACTCAAATGCGATTTCCCCCTGTACATTACTTATGGGACTTTTTCACATACACACGTTCTATCCTCAATATCTCAGGTTCTATTCAAGATAGAGACTTCATTTTCGTTTAAGAACACTCGCTGAAATACCTTCTTTCTTTTGAGCTTTTGAACAGTTAAATCGGTTGAGTTGGAGAGGAGCTAGGCGCGGACATTCAATGTGGAGTTATGGATTTTTGTAGGTTTTTGGCAATTTTTCTACATTCAAAGATCTATATCTCAGGTTCTAATATAGCTACAGAGTTCGTTTTGGTTTAAGAACACTTGCTGAAACATCTTCTTTCTTTTGAGCTTTTGAACAGTTAAATCGGTTGAGTTGGAGAGGAGCTAGGCGCGGACATTCAATGTGGAGTTATGGATTTTTGTAGGTTTTTGGCAATTTTTCTACATTCAAAGATCTATATCTCAGGTTCTAATATAGCTACAGAGTTCGTTTTGGTTTAAGAACACTTGCTGAAACATCTTCTTTCTTTTGAGCTTTTGAACAGTTAAATCGGTTGAGTTGGAGAGGAGCTAGGCGCGGACATTCAATGTGGAGTTATGGATTTTTGTAGGTTTTTGGCAATTTTTCTACATTCAAAGATCTATATCTCAGGTTCTAATATAGCTACAGAGTTCGTTTTGGTTTAAGAACACTCGCTGAAACACCCTCTTTCTTTTGAGCTTTTGAACAGTTAAATCGGTTGAGTTGGAGAGGAGCTAGGCGCGGACATTCAATGTGGAGTTATGGATTTTTGTAGGTTTTTGGCAATTTTTCTACATTCAAAGATCTATATCTCAGGTTCTAATATAGCTACAGAGTTCGTTTTGGTTTAAGGACACTCGCTGAAACACCTTCTTTCTTTTCAGTTTTTGAACATCTAAATCGGTCGTGTTGGAGAGGAGCTAGGCGCGGACATTCAATGTGGAGTTATGGATTTTTGTAGGTTTTTGGCAATTTTTCTCCATCAAAGATCTATATCTCAGGTTCTAATATAGCTACAGAGTTCATTTTGGTTTAAGAACACTTGCTGAAACATCTTCTTTCTTTTGAGTTTTTGAACACTTAAATCGGTCGAGTTGGAGAGGAGCTAGGCGCGGACATTCAATGTGGAGTTATGGATTTTTGTAGGTTTTTGGCAATTTTTCTACATTCAAAGATCTATATCTCAGGTTCTAATATAGCTACAGAGTTGTATGTAGCCCTATCACGTTGAAAATCGTTCAAAAATGTCAAAGTAGAGATTAAACCAAAGGGTCGACGCACAGCCAATGTTGTTTAGAAGGAAGTATTGTGAAATTACATAGTCTATAGTGTTATGAACAATGTAGAAATGATGGCTGATTTTTTGACCTTGCCCCGATACTTTTTGTATACCTTTGACAATATAAGTATTAATTGATTTTATGACGAAGCTATAATTATCCACATAGTCACTGCTGGGAAGCAGCACGGGTCCGGACTAGTAAAATATGAAATTACTTTGTATCCAAACCCATTTCACCAATTCTGGTAAAAAAAATCAATTTACTAAATAAATGTGAATTCTAAATGCCCCTTAGTACAGCCCTGAAATACTTACATCAACAAAACTCTAAATGCAAAATGAATAATTTAATAACGCTTATTTACGGATTAGCATATAATACCGTACTTATCCCAAAGTGGTACTATTAACATATATGTCATAACGGACATATTATCTCGGTGGTCTTTATTCATTTTGTATAACATGTCGTTTAAAATGTATAAGCGTCGAGAACGTGATTTTTTCATGTACTTTGACACGCTGCGACATTTCGTCATCTTTTCGACCCACATTAAAAATAATATACCAGAGGTTCCCAAACGTTAGACGCATTCTATATACGTATTATTCTTTCCGATGAATCCGCTACTTTTCTACCATTTCAGAAATTTCGATCTGTGTTTCCGTTTCCTCCCTCATTTTATTTTATTTCCGCAGTTATACAGCTGCCATGTTGTGAGTGCAACCACACCAAAAGGACTCAACCGGTGCACCACAAACAAACAAATCAAGTCTAACAACTGGGAATTCAGTTGAGGGCTGCAACCATTCCGGATTTACATACACAAGTCCGAGCCTTATATTTGATATATAAATAAAGTTGTTTTTAATTTATAACTGCTTTTGTTCGTTGTGCTCTTTTGTATACGCCGTTTTTACTATTTTTTCGAAAAATTATTTATTGCTGAAACTTTTTTAATATTCTTAGCAATAATTGTTTAATTTTTATTTAATTCATAAAGTTTTTCCAGCTTTTCCGCCTTTTTTTATTAATTTTTACGACGTTCGTTAAAAAGCTGGAAAATATGCCCTCAAATGATATCGATTTGATTTCAATTAGCAAGTGATTGTGCATTTTTTTACATTGTAATATATTGAGCTCTTAACTAATTCTGAACGTGGAGTGGGTAGGTAAATGTCCTAAGTGGATAACCGTGCAAAGACCTTTCTGAAATTGGAGAAGCGTGCTTACGAATTAAGCAAACGTATTCAAAGAGGAATAAGGAAGGAAGAGTCAGATTGAGTCGCACCAAACGTTCTTCAGAAGGAAAGTGCATATCGGAGATGCGACTCAATAAGGGCATAATAGATTGATAAGGAGGTGGATAAGTTCAGTTCTTTGGAAAGTGCAGAACAGGAGGAACTTAGTTTTTTAGATAAGACACAACAAGCCCTAAGAATTTTGCAGATTCAACGACGTCAATGGTGGTGTTATTTAATAAAAAAGAGAAGATTAGAATCGCACCATGATTTAAGGTTGATTAGGTTAGTAGATATGGTCCTAAGACGTACCGTGTGATCAAGGTTGCTCTAAGAGAAACTAGTATCGTTTATAAGCAAAAGAAACAAAATAAAAAAACTGTAAAGTTAATCGCAGTGTATTTGTCGAGCGATATTTCAAGCTTGAACTAAAATTAGCAGTTTATCCAGACTACATTTCTTGTAATCAATCATTTGAGAGGTACTACAAAAAGTTAAAGTTAAAAAAGTATATTATACATGCGAGGTGTACTATTATCAAGGTATATTCAAAGTCCACAAAGTCATAATCCCTAATTACACAGAATCTAGTCGCATTGACTAATATATATATTGATGGATCTAAGACGAGGGTTGGAGCTGGATGTGCAGTATCCATTCAGAATACAAAGCAATTTATATGAATCAAATTACTCGATTTTCAATCATGCGGAGCTGTATGCTATCTTACAGGGTGTGCCATAAAAGAGACTCGTCTCGAAAGAATGAAATGTCCTATTTTATGTGACATCAAAACTATATTATTAAATTTGAGTATGACATTCATTTAGGTTAGAGGACTTGTTGGAAAACACGGTCGTGAAACAGCTGATCGATTAGCCAAAGATTCAGTACTAAATGGAATGTTTTGTAACGTATATACAGGAAGAGATGCGATCAATTCAATAAAAGATAAAATGTACGTAACCCAGCAGAAACACCGCCTCACCATTCTCAAATAACACCTATTTTCTAATTTATCCTACTTTAACCTCGTCCCCAAACTATATTTTTAAATACACAACATCGAAATTTTACTCAAGTATACTCAGAATGAAAACAGAAGACATGGAAGATATCCCACCCATCTTGCCAGGCTGGGTATTATACCATCATCAACCTGTACCTCCGATGAGAATTCTTGTGCTGATCTCATTCACATTTTTTTTCTGGTGCAGCAATCTAAGATATAAAACAAACAATTTTTGTTGCAGTTACTTAAGAAAAACTACTCCCTACCTCTAAACCTCACACACATTTTAAGCATAGATCTATTAGTAAATTTTATCAAGGATATTAAAATTCATATCTAAGTAGTATCATTGAAAAATTGTGTGGCTGATGGGCTTGCTTTCAACCATTTTCTTCTTTCTCCACAGAGTTTATATCAGAAATTGTAACCACCAAAAGTAAGTAAAGTTAAAAAAGTGTTGAAGTGATAAAAACATAATAATCTCATGATTATTATAATGGAAAACATAAAAACATATTTGAAATTAGAAAGATTTAGTAAAAAGATAAAAAGAAAAAGGAAATATTAACTTAACAATAGTTGTATTATCTCTGAATTAAACTTATACTTGGCAACATGGTATTAGATAATCAATAGATGTTATTTATTCTTCAGAACATGAAAGAATATTATTTGTCGAAATATAAAAGTATTTTAATTAAAAAAGGCTCTCAGTATACCGATACCCTACCTACACATTGATAATTTTCCATCATTATTCATGCTTATCTCAAAATTAAAATATTCTCAAACAATTAACTTCTATTATTATGACTATATAAAAAATAATATCAACTAAATTAACATCTTAAGCGAATATGGCTGACACTAAATTTTAATTTATAAAATAAATTAAATTTTGCGTTTACATACCTTTCAAATACGTAAAGTCATTGAGAATAATTTTTCCTCGTCCTTACATGGTATATAAAAAATTGGCGAAATAATGACTAGCAAATTCTCCATTAGACGCTTACAATACATACCGTTAAAATTCTTGACAAGGTTATACGAATTGTACAAGGTATTTTATGGTTATTAATTCTATTACGAAACAGGTATTTTTGTTTTAAAGTAATATAAAAGTTTTTAAATAAACTAGACATCTATTACTTAATATTATCTTATTTATATTTTGATTAACCACTTTATTCTTACTATATGCATTTATAGGTTAAAAGTTAAACGTGTTGCATACTTCAATTCATAAGATATGTACAATCCATTTACACACTGTGATAGATCGTGAAAATTTGGAAAAACAGTATATTTCATAGTACAGGTAAAATGTGATTAAGCTCGGAATTAAATAGGGCGTTTCTGATGATTTAGATCTTCGTTTTCGGTTGATTATTATTTCAATATTCACACTTTTTAATAGTTGCTCTTTCACAAATATGTGGGTACTTATTTTGTGCTCTACAGTATTTTTCCTCCTACCTTTCGAGTTATTCGCGATTCAAAATATTTTTCAGCGTTCAAACCCATTTTATAATGAAAATTTTGAGGTTAGGAAAAAATTTAAACCTTTTTTATACAGAATGTTGTGCTCCACATATTTTGTCCTAGCAGTTTGTGTCGAAATCCTCACAGTTTTCGAGTTATCGACAAATCAAAATGTTTTTGAGAACAGAACCCATTTTACGGTAAATAATTTTGAGGTTAGGAAAAAATGCTTATATATCAATCTGTAGAGAATTTTGTGCTGTACATATTTTACTCCAGCACTTTATTCGAATTCCTCCTACCTTTCGAGTTATTCGCGATTCAAAATATTTTTGAGTGTATAAACCTATTTTAAGGTGAAAATTTTGAGATTAGGAACAAATACCTGGGATCCTTTTTTGTAGAGAATTTTGTACTCTACATTTATTGTTACGACAGGTTTTTCGACTTTCCCATAGTTTTCAAGTTATTCGCGTTTCAAAATTTTTGTGAGTTTCAGAATTTCTAAAATCCGTGCCCATAATTTTGTTGAGAGCTACTAGACTTATTCAGACTTATTAGACCTCTCAGAATCTTGAAAGTCAGAATTTAATTTGAAGTTTTAGCTTAAAATCTCCTAATTTTTTTGTATCAGTAGAAATCTGGAAATAAGGATTTTTCCGTGCGCGCGTGACAAATTCTCATGCAAACACGGAAAAATCCATTTCTGGACGCGTAATGAACGATATTTTTTTATTATACTTATCTAAAAACAAAGGATAAAAATTGAATTTGAAATATTTCATTTTCAAAGTAACGATAACCAAACATGATTAACGTTTCCATGGCAACGGTATATTTCTATGTCTCGGAAATCAGTTAAATGATGTAAGGAAAGTAATGTCGTTCTATTTGATTAAATTCAAACAAATGAGTTTTAATTATGATAAAAATTTTACCTTCCAATGATAAAGCTATCAAAAAACGGTTCTGTATGGTGCCGTTAAAGAAAAACCACCTATACTGCTTGTATTTGCGTTCTCTTACAAATGATCTGGGATGATCGAACAAGGTTGATTCCTTGATGATCTGACATGGATTTGTTTCCATTTCTATCCTTAACATAACATTACTGATGGTCTTCCTTGGAGTGATTCATCTAGTTGTCGAAAAAGCCAAGAATGAAATCCTTGACGTTATGGAGTCGGGTCTCAATGCTATAGAATTGTTTAGCTATAAAAGAAATTGCTGGAAACACAAAACAATCCAAAAACTATTGCTTTTTTGAAGCGTCAGGCTGTGGGCTGTATACCAAAAAAGTCCAGGGTACTAACGGCAGAACAAGTAACCACATTTTTATACCCATCTTCAGATGAACAATATCTACCGGCAAAAATGATTTCAGTGTTTACAGCTGATCTGTTAATTTCACTCCTTTCAAAAACTCCAGAATGTGGGATACCAGAGATCTTAGTCTTCTATTTCATGTACTCCCAGTTGTAGTGCTCTGGAGTATTTCCCATTTCGAGAGAATTTGGATGGAGTTTTCGTCATTTGTGCAACAAAATCTGCACGCTGCATTATCTACTAACATCCTCAGATGTTTATTGAGGCGACAGTGCCCTGATAGAACTCCTGATAGTATTCGTAGGTTGTTCTTACTTTCTTGTATGTTGTTATAATCCCACTTATTTCTACAGCTTAGTATTGAGGTAAATTTTGTCTCAAAGCTAAACTTTGCATGATCCTGATACTTGTCCCAGGTTTGGTCATTATCTAGGGACGGTTTTTCTTTGGTGATTCCGTCTCTGAACATTCCAAGTTTGAGTTTGGGCGATGTGGAATAAAATGGGCGCTTTATTGTGTTTTTGCGAGTTTGAAAAAAAGTTTTACTATTACCTAAGCAGTGTGTAGTAGCTAAAGGTACCCTCTTCGAACATTTATTACAGTTTTTTTTGTATTTGAGAATTTGCAGGCTATTCAACTTTTTTCTACATTTCAATTAGAATTGTTTGATTGTGTTTCAATACCTCCTGCAAGTATTTTCAATGAATAATTACAATTTATGATAATTTTCTTCAGAATGTCTCTTTATGGCGAACATTTCTTTGGTATGTACAACGATCTAAAAATCTACATACCTCCTAAACCATATATTTTATCGAGTTAAACCATCGAGTACCATTTTGTTGAAAAAACGATTGAAAAATTCATTGTTTCTATCTTTAGATTTACAGGTTGTCCCTGTGAAAGTTACGGATTGAAACCAATGGGCATAAGCCGCCCCTGGCTTTGAGATAGTAGTGTACAATTATTTATTCCGTCACATTATACGGACATACGCAACTTTAAAGACTTATAACTCAGAAACGAAGGATCATATGAGACAATTTTTTTTATATCACAGCATTATTTATATATGTATTTCCATACATATATTCGCGCATATTCCAACAAAATAATATAAGAAATGTTCGTCAAAACCCAGACAAAATAATTGAAACTTAAAAACTTGGGAACGGTTTTGATACTCGGAAATTTACATTGACAGCTTTCTTTCTATTCAGCAACTTCACATTGTTCATTTCCTACATCTCCAATTTCATTCATAAAATTGCGAACTTGTATCAATGAGTGGAATTACTGCAGAACACGTTGTATGGGTAGTAGGTCACCTACACAACGTTGTTCGATTGTTTTTTAAACAGAGGCGGCGGTTTTGACGACTAGAAAAGGAATTAAATTACGATCCATTCATACAAGTAACAACAACAGCGGTTTATTCAATCAAACGATAGGAATTTATTTACTATTTTTTCGATAAAAATACATTCCAATTGAATTGTAATTTATAAATTAATATATTTCACCAGCCAAAAATCATCGGAAATTGAGGTTATCAATTTTGGAAGATCAAAATGTATAAAAGCCTTTCCGCAAGAAACTAAACTTTTCACTCTAAAAAAATATTTGAGCATAAATCAATTCTGTAAGGAATTTATCGCCGAATATATTGGAATTAAAACATCTTTCGATACCTTAAGAAAATTGAAATGCAAGCAATCAATAGTACACATTAGTAAAGTATCATCAAGCAACCAACATTACACTTAATTCATACACATATAAGGAAAATTTGTTTCTAGATTGAAATCTAGTATCTTATAAACATCTTGAAATTTGCTTTGCTAAATAAATAAAAAGTTATAGCGTTTTAACTCCAAGTTTATGAACATTATGCAGCTTAACACAAATTGGTTGATTTCTTTTTAAAATTCTGATTAATCATCATGTATTACTGGTTGTCTACTTTCTAGTCACTATTTGTAAACAATAACAGTTATTATGAAATGTTTTTTTTTAAATTTTGTGCATTTTAAAGTTAGCTTATTGAAAATGAATACGATTTGGCAGAAGATTTTATTCGAAATTTAACTTTCCAAAACATCAATTACACGATGCAGTTACTTTCAAGTTAAAAAATATTAAAAAAAGTTGTGTACACGAAAGGAATAAACATAACCTAAAAAATTGGAAATTAATGAAAAACTGATAATATTGGCCGAGGCTGCACATGTTGGAAAAATAAATTGTAAGGTGAAAAGTGAGATATTCCGACGTTAATCTTCATCTAATTTATAATTAGCTTCTACTTTCATTTGCTTGTAAATATACAAAGCAAACAACTCTACCACCGAGGAAAAATATACGCTTTTTTTTATTGTGATATTGACTTTCACCAGAAAACAACATTATGGTGTTCGAAGAAATGAAGGTCAAACATATTTCGGATTTTGGACACATAAATCAACATATTTATACAAATGTTTTATTTTCGCAATAATTGAAAAATAAACGAGGAAATCCTATTTTGATAGATAAATTGTTGGAAATTAGGTTAGGTATTAACTATTTTTGATTGAATATAGGGCTAGGGAAAGCACTGACATTTGCAATTTGAACTTTATGAATAAAATAGGTTGACCTATATTAGGTAATAGAATATTTCACTTGAGAAATTATACTAAAAAAATCGAAAGCATAACTCAAAAGGTTTTTGATGAAAGCAAAACTTACATTGAAGGCAATTTACGTCTTCAAGAAAAACACGAATTTAAACATATCAATTACTAATAAATATAAAAGTGAATAAAACATATTTTAGAATAAACACCACGTAACCGTGTGTTAAATTAAAAACATATTTAATACATGAAAACCTACTTATAGTATTTTATTTCATATTATATATTTTTTATAGGTTAGCCACGTCTTCTTGTCAATAACAAACTGTAGCATGTTCGATCTACTATCAGATTAAAGAAAATATTTATTCGTTTGAATTGCTTATATATTTCACAATTGTTTTAGTGATAAATTCGAATCGGCCTTCTCTGCTTTTTTAAATCTCAATCAAAAATAACAAGTATTATACACGTGGTTATAATAAAATTTGTTTTTTAATATATTCACATACGCATAAAAAGTTTATTATATACCGTACGTTTCAGATTTCTAGTGAAAAGTTAATTGTAAATCATTTCATCAGGAAATAATTTATTACATAGTTCAAGGCAAATAGACTCAGTTATCGCCAACAGGTATAAGTGAAATATCAACAGTAATTTCGAGATATTTCGCTTACACGGAAGGGGTAGTTTGTTCTTAAGACGAAGTACATTTGAAATATTGTTACCTCAAATAAAATTCAAACTGAAGCTGATAAGTCTACTACTAGTCTGAAATTGTTTATCCACCTCTGAATAATTTTGAGGTCCTGAAATTGCTCTCTTGATGGCTTGCGATTAGTCTAATTATACCTTAATTGAAATCTTTGAAATTCAAACAGCTTGATGAATCTGAAATTATTCTATTGGCAATTAGCAGCTGCTCTAATTTTACCTTAACTTGTTAAATTCTTACCTGACCTCTATGAAGGTGAAATTGATGGTTTTTCTTACATTCATTTCACCGTTGGTTGTCTGAAATTGTTTATTTGCCTCAAAATACCTTTAAGAAACTGAAATTGCCCTATTGGCAATTTGCAATTTTCCTAATTCTGTCATAGATTGTTAAATTCTCACTTGACCTCTATAAAGGTGAAATTGATGGTTTTGCTCACATTCATTCTACCGTTGGTTGTCTGAAACTGTTTATTTGCCTCAAAATATCTTTAACAAGCTGAAATTGCCCTATTGGCGGCTTGCAATTACTCTAATTTTATCACAAATTGTTAAATTCTCACTTGACCTCTATGAAGGTGAAATTATTTTTTTTTTGCTTACATTCATTCTACCGTTGGTTATCTGAAATTGTTTATTTATCTCAAAATATCTTTATGAAGCTGAAATTGCCCTGTTGGTAGCTAGCACTTACTCTAATTCTACCACAAATTATTAAATTCTCACTTGACCTCTATGAAGGTGAAATTAAAGTGTTCGCTAATATTAATACAGCTTCGATTTGTTACAAAGCTGAAAGTATACTACTAGTTTCCCCAAATTCTTTGTTTAGAAGCTGAAATTGTAGCAATAGCAGCTAGGAATTATTTGAAATTTGCACAAAATAGTGACTAAGACCCAAATACCTCTATGAGGATGAAATTGGTGTGTTCCCTTTAATTTAAACAGCTTCCAATAAATGTATGAAGCTGAAATTTTGAAGGTGGCAACTTGAAATTATTTAACCAATACATAAAGTTGCTACTGATTATAGAATACCTCTAAAAAGATTAATTTGGTGAGTTTGCGGAAATTATAAAATTATTAGTCCCAAATATATCTAAGAAGATAAAAATGACGTGTATCTATATTAAGCTGCGAATGAATTTATGCAGCTGAAATTGCGCTGTTTTAGCTTGGAATTGTTCAAAACATACATGAAATTGTTACTCAGACTTGAAGCCATCTATGAGTATGAAATTACTATTACTATAAAAACAACTTTCGACGAAACTTTGAAGCTGAAATTGTGCTCTCGGCAGCTGAAAATTGTTAAAGCTGTGAGGTAGTATATACTTGAACTTCGAATACTTATTTGTAGATCAAAATGAAAGGTTCTTTTGCTATTAAAACAACTACTTATAACGACAGATATCAAATTTGACAAAATATATTGAGAAAGGCCGTATCAAAGATTTATTTGGATATTAATAAATTTTTAAATATAATAAAAATGACATATCAAAATTTTGGATGTTCTTATTCATATCTATAGTGCAAGTATTCATTTTTAAAATTAAAATATATATAGAGAGGAGAGATTAATTTGAGATCTATATAAAACACACAAAAAATTCATGTTTTCGTCCTGTGATGGATTATCAATAATTAAAAGGTAGACAGAACGAAATCACCTCATATTGTTTAAGGGGCTATGACCATGTTATTGAAGCCTCAGCGATTTTTTTTACCTAATAGTAAGCTGTTTATATTCGCACGTGAATTAAATACGAATGTAATTTTGCAAGTCTAATTTTGAAGGTCGACAGAATCAGACTTGATAATAGAATTAAAATACTAGTCAATCAGGTGATCATTTCACTATTAACACGAAAGATGGGAATTTGAGATATAAGATGATAATCGAAGACAAGCAAAAATTATAGTTACTAATTAGAAAATGAAAATTTTTGTTTTCCTCTTAGGTAGTTGTACAAAACGCTCAGATATAACAAATACCAGACTTTTCAAACATAAATTCAAATGTATAGAGCGATTAAAAAAAGGCTAACCTACTCAATACTCTTTGGTTTCGATGAAACACCCTCTATATTTGTACATTCTTTACAATATAGTAATAAATTCAAATAAACATTCTTGGATCTTTATTTCAGGTAATTTTGAGAATCATCAACTTCTGAATCCAATTTCGTGTTATTTAAACATAGATTCATAATATATAGGGTGATTCAAGAAAGTCTAATCTACCCAATACTCTTTATTTTCGATAAAACACCCTATATATTTGCGAATTGTTTAATTAACGAGTATCAATAACAGCTTATGTCTTATTTTGAGCATTACAGGGTGAAAGCGGTAATTGATTATGCTTTAAATGTTGACATATTATGTCAATAATAACACAGATTATATTATAATACAGTAATTAATTGAAATAAACTTTCTTGTATCCCTATTTGAGGTTTTTATAAGAATTATCAACTTCTTGATCAAATTACGTGTTATTTAAACAGATTCATAATGTATAGGGTGATTCAAGAAGTCTAATCTACCCAATACTCTTTATTTTCGATAAAACACCCTATATATTTGCGAATTGTTAAATTAATGAGTATCAATAACAACTTATGTCTTATTTTGAGCATTACAGGGTGAAAGCGGTAATTGATTATGCTTTAAATGTTGACATATTATGTCAATAATAGCAGATTATATTATAATACAGTAATAAATTGAAATAAACTTTCTTGTATCCCTATTTAAGGTTTTTATAAGAATTATCAATTTCTTGATTAAATTACGTGTTATTTAAACAGATTCATAATGTATAGGGTGATTCAAGAAAGTCTAATCTACCCAATACTCTTTATTTTCGATAAAACACCCTATATATTTGCGAATTGTTCAATTAATGAATATCAATAACAACTTATGTCTTATTTTGAGCATTACAGGGTGAAAGCGGTAATTGATTATGCTTTAAATGTTGACATATTATGTCAATAATAACACAGATTATATTATAATACAGTAATAAATTGAAATAAACTTTCTTGTATCCCTATTTAAGGTTTTTATAAGAATTATCAACTTCTTGATCAAATTACGTGTTATTTAAACAGATTCATAATATATAGGGTGATTCAAGAAAGTCTAATCTACCCAATACTCTTTATTTTCGATAAAACACCCTATATATTTGCGAATTGTTAAATTAATGAGTATCAATAACAACTTATGTCTTATTTTGAGCATTACAGGGTGAAAGAGGTAATTGATTATGCTTTAAATGTTGACATATTATGTCAATAATAACACAGATTATATTATAATACAGTAATAAATTGAAATAAACTTTCTTGTATCCCTATTTAAGGTTTTTATAAGAATTATCAACTTCTTGATCAAATTACGTGTTATTTAAACAGATTCATAATGTATAGGGTGATTCAAGAAGTCTAATCTACCCAATACTCTTTATTTTCGATAAAACACCCTATATATTTGCGAATTGTTAAATTAATGAGTATCAATAACAACTTATGTCTTATTTTGAGCATTACAGGGTGAAAGCGGTAATTGATTATGCTTTAAATGTTGACATATTATGTCAATAATAACACAGATTATATTATAATACAGTAATAAATTGAAATAAACTTTCTTGTATCCCTATTTAAGGTTTTTATAAGAATTATCAATTTCTTGATTAAATTACGTGTTATTTAAACAGATTCATAATGTATAGGGTGATTCAAGAAAGTCTAATCTACCCAATACTCTTTATTTTCGATAAAACACCCTATATATTTGCGAATTGTTCAATTAATGAATATCAATAACAACTTATGTCTTATTTTGAGCATTACAGGGTGAAAGCGGTAATTGATTATGCTTTAAATGTTGACATATTATGTCAATAATAACACAGATTATATTATAATACAGTAATAAATTGAAATAAACTTTCTTGTATCCCTATTTAAGGTTTTTATAAGAATTATCAATTTCTTGATTAAATTACGTGTTATTTAAACAGATTCATAATGTATAGGGTGATTCAAGAAAGTCTAATCTACCCAAAACTCTTTATTTTCGATAAAACACCCTATATATTTGCGAATTGTTCAATTAATGAGTATCAATAACAACTTATGTCTTATTTTGAGCATTACAGGGTGAAAGCGGTAAATGATTATGCTTTAAATGTTGACATATTACGTCAATAATAACACAGATTATATTATAATACAGTAATAAATTGTAATGAACTTTCTTGTATCCCTATTTAAGGTTTTTATAAGAATTATCAATTTCTTGATTAAATTACGTGTTATTTAAACAGATTCATAATGTATAGGGTGATTCAAGAAAGTCTAATCTACCCAATACTCTTTATTTTCGATAAAACACCCTATATATTTGCGAATTGTTCAATTAATGAGTATCAATAACAACTTATGTCTTATTTTGAGCATTACAGGGTGAAAGCGGTAATTGATTATGCTTTAAATGTTGACATATTACGTCAATAATAACACAGATTATATTATAATACAGTAATAAATTGTAATAAACTTTCTTGTATCCCTATTTAAGGTTTTTATAAGAATTATCAATTTCTTGATTAAATTACGTGTTATTTAAACATAGATTCATAATATATAGGGTGATTCAAGAAAGTCTAATCTACCCAATACTCTTTATTTTCGATAAAACACCCTATATATTTGCGAATTGTTCAATTAATGAGTATCAATAACAACTTATGTCTTATTTTGAGCATTACAGGGTGAAAGTGGTAATTGATTTTGCTTTGAATGTTCTAAACTTCTGGATCTAATTTAGTTCCAATGTATAGGGTAATTCAAGAAAGTTCAATCTGTATTTCAGATGAAACACCCTACTTCTGGGTGAATTGGTCTAGAAATGAATATCAATGAACACTTGTGTCTCGTATGGAATAATACAGGGTGTTATTAATAATACATTTCACTTGAAATCACGGTATCAGCTAGAAAATGTTGATAGAAATGTTAATTGAGTAAGATAGATTTAATTTTTGTATTCTCATTTATTTATATACAAGATTGGGATAAAAAAATTAGTACATTTCTTAAAATAATTAATAAAATATACGGTAACTCGCGTTCTTATGACTTGATTGAAAAATTTTTATCACTGGAATAATTTTATGAGAAACTCAATTCTGTTTAATTCCATATCGAAGCTAAAGATTCACGTAATAAGTTTAGAAATTAATAATCATTTGTGTGCCATCTAATAGACTTTTATTTATTAAATGTTCGCATCAAATTTATTGGACCATATGATTGTTTAGACAATCACTCATCCTACGCAAAACGTGTAGAAATCCAAGGATACCTCACAGTTAACTGATTTTAATTAGCTGAATTCGATAATATCCTCCTTAATTGATCATTAAACTTGAATCTAACGAACGTCCCCAATGGGGGCTTAACTTGCGTGAATATTCCTTCATTTTCAAATAATTTTCATAAAACCCTCGTATATATCTTTTACGACCACCCCAGTTTGTTTACAGATACGATCGATTTACAAGGGTATTCCATTCTAGGCACCTACTGTTTTAAAGGTTCAAATAATAACAAGGAACTGGTTTTTTGGAATTCTTCGGAAAAATTATAAATGCCCCCGATACTTGACGACAATCAACTACCTGCATCGAAACGCCGCAGGGATTCGAATATTTTGTATCAGAAGTTATGTTTCCAATATA
Organism: Diorhabda carinulata; assembly: GCF_026250575.1. Taxonomy (NCBI): domain Eukaryota; kingdom Metazoa; phylum Arthropoda; class Insecta; order Coleoptera; family Chrysomelidae; genus Diorhabda; species Diorhabda carinulata. The sequence continues at coordinate 5,026,280 of NC_079469.1, forward strand.
GATCAGTCAGGGTTTACAAAAACGGCGTAGTTTCATCGTTAATTATACAGGTTACGACAAAAAAGAGGTAGCAGTTGTTTTTGAAAACAGAAATTTTTTGTTGAATATCGATTTTTTAGGGATTTTGCTTGGAGGTATGTAGTGCAGCTTGGGGCAGTTGAATAAGTCCAATTTTCTCATTTTGGATTCGACAACTAAATTAAGAAAGTTTTAATAAAATATATATTGGGCAAATAGCTGAATCATTTGGGAAAAGGATTTATGAGCACAAATATAGTTTTGTGAAGAAAAATTTGAATATTCTAGGAATAAAAATCAAAACTAGAAATAATTGGAGAATGCATATAGAAAATATATTCTGAAATTATCATAATCTCCTTAAGAACCAAAAAACGATTAATATAAACAAGTAATATTTTGAATTTTCACATTTTAAACAAATTTCGAAAGCTGAATTATAATTAAATTATAATTTTTTATATTTTGCAGTAACACGTCAATTTCTACCAAAGTTACATAAATTTGACCGATTTCAATCGCCTTACCAGCCCGAGATTCCTGGTTCTTCTTGATATCCTAAATCTCCTCTCAAAACTCACATATAATTCGATGTGAATAACTAAAAATTGGGGGTCAAAAGTCCAAAAAATCGATTTTTTGCTAATAACTCGTTTCTTATGGGTTTTACGGTGAATCGTTTCTGAGATAGAGGGCGGAGCGCGCGCGGTCTATTTATCGAAGAAAAATAGTAAACCAAAACAATGATCAGTGCGTGATCAGCAAGTGAACGTTCCGGGCGATACGCGGTGCGGCATCGTTATTGGTCCAACTCAAATAAAAAGCCGCGAGGGATGGACGAGCGCCGCATCGCTTAAGAAGCAGTTAGATCAGGTATAGCACAGGAACGGCATCATTTATCGTACTGCAGTTTATATTTGTCTGTTGCATAATTTAAATGTCTGACACGGAGATAAATGATGAAGTTATTTACTATACTCCGCCGAAGAAGCAAAAAATGATGACAAAACTGTTGATGACTTTATTTTCAGAACGGCAAATATTTCGGGAGTATCTTTTTCAAGGTTGAAACCAAAATGTGGACTATAGACATTGTTCAAACGACTTGTTACAACCTAAGTTGCCGTAGTTCAATTGTCGATAAAGAAAACTCGAAGTTTGTAAAGAAGATCCAATATGGAGAAAATAAAAAGAAGAGGGATATAAAACGATAGAAGATTATTACAAATTACAAAAGGAGTTCGAATAAAATGGGAAGGGTGTATTGCAGATAAAGAAATATTAAGGAGATATTAAATGTAAATAAATATTGTAGAAGCATAAGATAATAGAAAATAACTCGATAAAGAATAAAAGTGATTCTTGGAGGTATAGAAAATATCGAAATGGACGTTTTTAAAAATATTTTTTCATAAACAGTATATTTTTAGTCTCTAAATTACGAATGTTATTGTTCTCTAACATTAACTACTCAGTTGGATTATTCAACAAAGGTTAATAGATTAATAACCGGAATACCAGTGAATGATCTGTGCCAATTTAAACTTTTTCACAAAAATTAAATAACCAGACTTCAAACTGATTTGTGTATTTCATTTAAAATCCAAAATTGTATTAAATGTACAATGTTTTCAAGAAAAACTTATTCAGCAATAAAAACAACTTCCGTTATTAAATATAAAACATAATCATATACAAGATGGCGCAAAAAGCACGCCATTTTGTAAGACGGAACGTCAAGTAGTTACAGAGAGAATTCGTGATGTTGCAAATGATAAGTTCTGCATATCACATTTGAATCGAATTGAATATGAACAAGCAAAATTATTTTGAAACCTTGCTTCAAAATCCTGAGTTTTACGGTGTGAAATCCTGAAAATTATTAACGTATGATGTTATTTTCTAATTTTTCTCTTGATGTGGTACAAAAACTTTGTGGTTAGAACCACAGAACACTTAAATAATTCATCTATGAAAGTGATTAATGTTTCCTGATCACGTGTTTTCAAGTTTTCTTAATCTGCATTGACTTGAAAGCTTACTACATGTACGTAGTTATGTACCATAAATTGAGTTCGTTCGCAAAAATCTTCAGTGACAAGTCTCAATAACATAACAAAGTTTGAACTGGATGTTTCGATCAGTTTTTCGTTGAGGACGAGAATCATTAGAAGATGACCCACGAGCGGGAGATTCTGTGTCGGTAGCTACTCGAGAAAACATTAATTCATTGGGAGAAAGAAGTGAACGGAGCCTAAAAACAAAATAAGTTGCAGACCGATATTTTCAATCTGACTTACTAAGGTTGATAAAATTCATGATAATGCTCCAGTCCATACTGCTCCGTTTTCTACTGTACACGTGGCTTCACAGAGATTGAACACCCACCATTTAGCCCTGATCTGGCACCGTACGACTATTTTTTGTTCGCAAAGTTGAAAGGTTTAACAGCAACGATGAAATTGAACAGACAATGGACGAACATTTTGAGTCTAAAGATGCATTAAATTTTTATAGTGGCGTATAAACTGAAATGAAGGGAGAAAATATTGAAAAATCATCACATTTGTTTTTAATTGTGACCTTTGTGACATTTGCTCAATCTGAGGATGTTCAGTATTTATATTTCCGTTTATACCGTTTTTTCAATTCCGATTCCACATAAGCAGGTCCTACAAAGGGTTGATCCACGAGTACTTTGGCTGTTTAGTTTCCCCCTACTCCAGTGTGTCCCAGAACTCATTAAAGGGTCGTTCACTGAAGCTTTGTACGCTGCAAAAGGCCAATAAATTGTAAAATTGTGATAAAACCTTTTTAATGTGTATTAACGCAAAACGGCACCATTTTTCCGACTTTTTTTTCAAAAAATTGTCAAGTGCTTTTGAATTCTTGATACCCATTTACTGATTTTTGGTATTTGGCGTCAGTATAATTTTTGTGTGATTAAAATAAACCTTATTAAGGAATTTTGCGTTGTTTTTGCGCCACCGTGTATAAAACAATTATTTATTAGAATATTAAAAATAATTCAGACTCCTCGCTACTAGTGTATTAAGATAATTTTCATTTTACTGCTATAAAATTGTTTTGCCCATCGTTTATTTTATTATAAATAGAATGAGATTTATTAACATTGATAAAGATGCTCGAAAAAATAAATTATATTCTAAAAATGAATGGTAACGACATCGATGCTGCTTGTCATCGTTATTAAAAATAATATTTGTAACATTTGATGTTTGCTTTAAATATTTCCGCGTCAATTTTATCTATTAGCATTAAACGATTATATTTTTAGAAAAAAAATGTCTTGTGTAATGTTGTTCACCTCCAATAATAAATTTTCAATTAATATCCTTTTTACGAGTGAATTTCATTACTCCTTTCTAAAAACTACAATTATTACTCCTACGTTATAATATTTTCGTAACTGCTTGCTCTTCCAGAGATATAAATTTATTTGTTAACAGATCTCTCAATTAGACGGTCAAATCATTAATTTCAGTACCTTCTTCCTCTCCAATTCTCTCACTAACTCTTCGAGGACTGCTTCTTTTACCAGATCTTCAGTCGCCCTTCCTCGAAAACATCCCTAAACCACCGCCGAGCCTACGACGTGTTTTACAATCGGGATTACACTTTGATCTAACATCCTTTCTTCCTTTGATCAGCGCACAAACAATCTTAGACCCAAAACCCACAAACTTTAACTCATTACTTCATAAAACTCTCTCCCACGACCATCCAAGCTTTGCAGTATATCAGCTTGAGGGGATCAGTGAGGAACCCACGATCTACCAAAAGCTGGAACAGAACAAGATTCAAGAAATCAAGAGAAGAACTAAGAAAAGGCAAAAGACTCGCAGTAATTCGATCTCCTTCTCCTCCGAGCTATCTAAATATCCATCTTTCTATCTACCTAAAGCTTGAACTGAAGAAGATGCAAAATATTATTTCGGTATCCATTCTGCTAATGCAACTGACACTGCACCAGGAAAGGATAAGACTGACTGGAACGCAATCCACAACGAAGACATCATAAGAAAATGAGGAAATACATAGAAGCAACCTTCCTTTTGAAGTGAACGGATAACGATATCCGGAATAAAGGACGAGGATAATTAAGCGTTTTTATTGAACCGATGAAGATAAAAAGGATAACAAGGAGGAAAGAAAACTGATGAGCTGGGATAGATTGTTCTTTGAGGATGCATTCTGGAAGGACTTATATATATTTAAAATATTTAACACTGCTTTAAAGAACGAATGACTCGATAAATAATATCCGGGGATAATATGAAACAGATGGAATTACGAACTTGAATGTGAAGTATTCAAATAATGAAATTGATTGTACTATTAACGATAACCTTAAAAGTTGAACTTGGAAGTGAAATTATAAACAATACAATTCAATATATAAAATAAAGATATGGAATGAAATCATTTTTTATTGGGAAATTGTGATAATAAATAAGAAAATGTAAGTAGCATTAGTTGGGATTAACAAAAGCAATCAAATCTAATAAAAAATTATGAATCTAATGGTTTCGTGATTGCCGGCTGGAGTAAGATTTGTTTTGTAAGAGGTGAGAAATAAAATTTTTTCCCTAATTCGACCAATAACATGGAAAATTATTTTGAAAGCAACACTTCTTGATTTTATGTAGTACATTAATACTAATTTTAATTTTATTTCAATATCACATTCAACGTTGGGGAATTTTCAAAATAAAAACCCGAAAACGTGATAAAAATTTTGAGAATCTCTGCCTTAAGTAAAAGCCATGTTACACGCTCCTAAATTGTAAATGTTTGTTCAAGTAGTCAAAAAATATTAAAAACTGCTTTCAATATCAATACAAACATTTCGTAACAAATCAAATCATCATAAGATTTACGAATATGTGAAAAATTACAAGAATATTTTAATATTTTCCACCAAATTTGACCCAGATGAGATAAACTACGCGAATGAAAATTTAGTACATTTTTTTATTCTATATTATGCATTTCTTTGTATATTATAAAGTATTTATTTGTTTATTTTAATTATATAAATCTATTATTGAGAATACGTGTAATTTTAATGTCTATAATATTATTTCACACAAAAAAAATAACACAAAACACCTGAATTAATTAACTCTTTGAAGGTTATACCTATGAAATTATTTTTTGGTTATATTGTCTGTACAATCTACAATTTCTATAATATTTTATATATTTTTTAAGAGTTTTAAGAGTTGAATTGACACTTACCAAAAACGTGAAAAATTATGTCACTTCACTCTTGTCAGCAACCGCACGCTGTTTTCAAAAACTGTCAACGCAATTTTTCCGAAACGCTTGCCAAGAAAAAACGCACCCGGCGAAATATAACTCGAAATAAGTTTTGATTTCCCGCGTTCAATTTACGAGGTCTCGAGAGGCGTATTCAGAGATTGGAGAAACAGGCGCGCGAACCGCTGCTCGGACTGATGGCGACTGAATTTCAAAGTTGTTTTGCCGGTCAGCTCTACTGTAGAGACTACTGCTTAGTTTACCGGGAGAGAAAAAGGAAAATTTTCCTGATAATACATAAATTTTCAACGCGACTCTAGAAAATACAACTAAAACAAACGAAAAAGAAAACGTATGTTAATACTAAACAAACTGTGTTTGTGTAATTTATAGAAACAAATAAAATGTTTATTTGTTGAAAGTTTTTGAATGTTTTATTTTTTATCGACGGCGGTTTGACATAATAAATATGATAAACAAAGTTTGCAATAGAAGGTAATTTACCAGAGAAGTTAGAAACATAAATATTTATATCACTATAAATCTAAAAAAACTAGTTAATTTCTAATAATTTTTCATTTAGATAATAGTAAAAATACTGATTTTAGAAATATATTGGTTATAAATATGTAAAGTGCATATTTTGCATATTATATGCACTTTTTTGCATGTAGTAAATAGTGCAGAGCTTTGGCAGACGTTTCAACGCAAAAACAATTTTTTAAATCTGCTATTCTGCAATTACTTCCATTACAAGTCTCAATAAACTAATTTCGAAACGATTCAAAGGAAATGTATGAGTATTCCCAGTCTGAAATTTAAAATAAGTCGTTTGAAACCATTAACCCTGAGTTCTGTTGGGCGATCTGCATAGGGTGTAGACCAATTTGTGTCGGCTCTTATTTATTTTGTACTTTTGAAAAGTAAAATAGTAAATAGTGCATGATTAACAAGTTCTGAAAGATGCGGAGCTTTGGCAGACGTTTCAAGTCTCAAGAAACTAATTTCGAAACGGTTCAATGGAAATGTATGAGTATTCCCAGGCTGAAATTCAAAATAAGTCGTTTGAAACCCTTAACCCTGAGTTCTGTTGGGCGATCTGCATAGGGTGAATATTTGTTTTGTGCTTTTGAAAAGTAAAAAAAGTAAAATAGTAAATAGTGCATGATTAACAAATTCTGAAAGATGCGGAGCTTTGGCAGACGTTTCAAGTCTCAAGAAACTAATTTCGAAAGGGTTTAAAGGAAATGTATGAGTATTCCCAGGCTGAAATTTAAAATAAGTCGTTTGAAAGCCTGAATCCTGAGTTCTGTTGGACGTTCTGCATAGGGTGAATATTTGTTTTGTGCTTTTGAAAAGTAAAAAAAGTAAAATAGTAAATAGTGCATGATTAACAAATTCTGAAAGATGCGGAGCTTTGGCAGACGTTTCAAGTCTCAAGAAACTAATTTCGAAAGGGTTTAAAGGAAATGTATGAGTATTCCCAGGCTGAAATTCAAAATAAGTCGTTTGAAACCCTTAACCCTGAGTTCTGTTGGGCGATCTGCATAGGGTGAATATTTGTTTTGTGCTTTTGAAAAGTAAAAAAAGTAAAATAGTAAATAGTGCATGATTAACAAATTCTGAAAGATGCGGAGCTTTGGCAGACGTTTCAAGTCTCAAGAAACTAATTTCGAAAGGGTTTAAAGGAAATGTATGAGTATTCCCAGGCTGAAATTTAAAATAAGTCGTTTGAAAGCCTGAACCCTGAGTTCTGTTGGACGTTCTGCATAGGGTGAATATTTGTTTTGTGCTTTTGAAAAGTAAAAAAAGTAAAATAGTAAATAGTGCATGATTAACAAATTCTGAAAGATGCGGAGCTTTGGCAGACGTTTCAAGTCTCAAGAAACTAATTTCGAAACGGTTTAAAGGAAATGTATGAGTATTCCCAGTCTGAAATTTAAAATAAGTCGTTTGAAACCATTAACCCTGAGCTCTGTTGGGCGATCTGCATAGGGTGAATATTTATTTTGTGCTTTTGAAAAGTAAAAAAAGTAAAATAGTAAATAGTGCATGATTAACAAGTTCTGAAAGATACGGAGCTTTGACATACGTTTTAACACAAAAACAATTTCTTAAATCTGCTATTCTGAATCAATTACTTTTATTGCAAGTCTCAAGAAACTAACCTTGAAACGGTTCAAAGGAAATGAAATTCAAAATAATTCGTTTGAAGCCTTTAACCACTTTTAAAAGATAATATATTGATGTATAAGAATTAGTTTTGCATATTTTGAACATTTTGATGCATATTTTGACTAAATGATTCGTATTTATGCGCATATTTTGAGTTTTCCTTTTGCGTATATGGATTTCATTTGAGTTATTATTAACAAGAGCTGAATAACTACTCACTTACTTTCTACCTTTTCAGGTGTAAGGCATACTGGAGTTGAGTCATTACTTCATTACGTGGACTCCATTCTCTCCTATCCTGTGTCTTTTGTTTAATTTCCTGCGGTCCTATGTTTCGATTTTCCCCTGCTATACCAATTTCTTCTGTCCAGCTTCTCCTCGGTCTTTCTTTTTGTAAGTTCGTGTTTCCTATATCTTCCTTATTAATCGTTGTTCTCCCATTATCATAACATGGCCAAACAATTTCAATTCTCCTTCTCCTATTTTGTTTTGAGTTGGTTTTGATTTCAAATTATGCCGTATCTTAATTTATTATCTATTTTCCTCAAAAATCTCATTTCTTTATTTTCTATTATACTTTTTTCTTTCTGTGTGAGTGTCCTTGTCTCAGATCCACACCTTAATATGGCTACTTTTTATATATTTCTGCTTTTATTTGTTTTGAGATTTCCTTTTTGGGTATAAACTTCGTCTTGATTGCATCGAATGATCTTCCAGTTCTCTCGCTTATCTCTTGTTGCATTCATCCATCTTGTGTTAGTATTATGCCAAGGTATTCAAAGCTTTTGACCTGCACTACACTTGATTCTTCTAATTCATTCCTATTGACTCTGTCAAATGCTTTTTCAAGATCTATGCAGCATAGGTGTATCTCTCTATCTTTTCTTCTAATTATTTTGGCTTTTTTTTAATAATTTTATCTCAAATTTCCTTATGACGTTCTTCAAAAATATTGAAATCTTGATGAAAACGCTACCTCTATTTTTTCGTTGACTTTTACCCTGCATAGGAGCAGGGCGTAGCCAGGATTTAGTTTTGGGGGAGATATGGTTTGAAGTAAATAAAAAAACAAAAATATTCTTATATGAAATTTATTATCTATATATTCATCGGAAAAATTACGACATTGGCCCAACAGCCGTCCAGAAACTTCCACAGAGCTCCGCTCATTTCGATAGAGGTGCGTGGCGAATAATCGAGAAACAACGCTAAGTTTCCATACAATACAAAATAGTTCAGCTAGTCGATTACAGATGGCATTACTGTGCACAACGTCCAAGTCGGTACCGTCAACTAGTTCGGCTGCAACTGCGTCTGCCTCTCGTCGAAAGAGTGCGCTAGGCGCTACTTTATATATATTCAGATGTAATAATTTAACTTTCTTCACTCCTCGTATTTTTTCGGTATATTAGGTAATATTTTCTTATTTCGTGGTGGATTTGAACCCCCAAAACCCCTCCCCTTGGCTACGCCCGTGATCAGGACCAACGAATCTCTCTTTCTCAATGACTTTTCAGCCGAAGATCTTTTATAACTTAGTGTATCTGCTGTCCTTACCTCTTGAGTCATAGCTCTCTTTACCATTTTTTTCTTCATTTATTTTCTCCAACTAATTCATTTTTTCCAACTACCAAATTTAGAATCTGTCAAATTTAATGAGTTTAATCTTTTGAATATCATCATTTTTAACAAATAAAGAAAAATATTGATTACTTTATGGATCTTTGTGACTTTTAGTAATTATTAAGATCCATTATTAATGTTTTTAGTCGACTGTCGAATGCCTTTCTCAAGTCAATGTTGTATTTGTACTCCAATATTTTTCTTAACAATATTTTTATCAATACGTATTAGAAAATAATCTGTTCTATATGAATGTTACAAATATTTTTGTCCAATTTTGATTTTTGACAGGAGTAGCAGAATGTATTGATAACGAATACCAGATACTGTGAACGGATCCTTGACCCTAGATGGTCAAGGCAGTTATAACAAAAAAAGTATTCATGTATTTGATACGATAAAATTCAATCAGTTCTTTATATTACACAAAAATGTGGAAACTTACTCGTATAATAATAACGTTTACGTAAACGTCTTCTGGATTCGTTACAAGAGATAATAGAAGCAGTCGTTGATTTGTATTTATAAATATGTGCGGTAGACAAGGTCGTTTGTGACCATATACACTGCTCAAAATAATAGGATTCGGATAGTTTACATACAACTTTTATTATATATATATATATATTTTTTTAAATTCTTTGATCATATTTATAGAGTTGAAAATTATTGAAAATTCAAAAATTTTGTAGACATGTCGCCATATTGCGTGACGTCATAGGTATAAAATAAATACGACAGTTTTTTTCTCGGTTATTCTAAAATAAGCGTTGTTATTAAACTTTGATTAATCTGAAAAATGGTATATAAATCGTGTTTTGTGTCAGGATGTAAAAATACCACGACTAAAACACCCGAAAAAGTTTTTTTATGATGCCAATAAATTCGAATATACAACAAAAATGATTTGAAAGTGCTTTGACGTTTTGACGATCCTGCGAGATGTAATTATTTTTGTTGCCAGGATCATTTAACTGTAAGATTCAAATTCAACTTATTTTAATATTTTATAGTAATTACGTAATTAAGTTATTCTGCTAATTTTTTACTTGATTATGTAATAAGGTAAAAACCTAACCTATAAAAGGTTTATTCACTTTATTCTTGTATATAGAAAAATGTTTTATTTATACGTAACTAATAAATGAAAACTGTATTATAATAGCACACTCTACAATGTCGGCAACGATAACCTCGTGATCATCAAGCAGACAACTACTCAATGTTTTTATAAAACCTATAACGTCACAACTGAAAACCATTGGGAATCGTTTTCTTATGTAGCTGAAAATTTGAAATTTTTGCGATTTTCAATCAAATATTTAGATATTATTTTTTCACTTTTAATTGAATATTTCATTTTCCGACATTATCTCATATCAAGAACTTATAAAATAAACAAAAAATAAATTCATAATTAAATACTACTTCATATTCTAGAGAAAAATACTTTATTGTCAAAAAATTGTTACAATTTGAAGAAAAAAACTTGTAAAAACTAAAAATAACTAAATAAGATACAAATAAAATAAAATTTCAATATAGAGAAGTAACAAAATTATAGGTAATAGTAATATTAATTATAATTAAAAATTAAACCAGTATGCAGTATGTCAGGAAATAAATATTATTAGAATAGAAATCGTTTACAGAGTAAAAGGCACTTTCCAGTAAATATACCTTCAAATTATTGTGAAATGCGGGAAAAGATGATATGGATTTAATTTCAATTGGCAAGTGATTGTGCATTTTTTTGCATTGTAAAGTATTGAACCCTTAACTAATTTTGAACGTAGAGTAGGTAGGGAAAGGTCGTGCCTCGCGTTCCTAAGTTAGCCGTGCAACGACCTTTCTGAAATAGGAGAAGGGTGCTTACGAATTAGGTAAACGGATTCAAAGATGAATAAGAAAATAAGGAAGATTCAGTCCCCGCAGTGAGCCCTACTGTTTAGTCCTAGTAAATATCTAACAGCTCTCTTTTGTAGTTTGAAGATTCGCTCAAATTGAGTCGCACCCCAGAACGGAAGGGCATATCGGAGGTGCGACTCAATAAGGGCATAATAGACTGTTAAGGAGGTGGATAAGTTCAGTTATTTGGAAACTGATCTCGGCGCAAAACAGGAAGAACTTGAATCGCTTTCATCTTTTCAATCTCTGGTGATTTCCATTATTTTTCAATAGTTTCAAATTAAACATGGTCACAACAGACCCGTGGGATAGGCCTATTGGAGAAACCACGTTAAAAAAAGCGCTAAGTACACTAACTCATAGGTGGCGTGAAAACTTGTGCATATTATGACGATTACAACTTTTTGAATCATTATATCTCATAAACAGTGACTCGTAGGAAAAAAAGTACTTCGACGTTTTTTGTAGATAATTTGATAATCTACAATTTTTGTTTGAAATATTTTTATGATAAATTTCACCGCTTTGCTGAAAATCGCTAAACACTCATTTTTTGATCTTTGACCTTAAATAAATGAATAATGGGGAACTTTCAAATTTTATTTTTAATTATATTTTAAACAATTTTACTGATTTTTACCTTGGTGGGAATTTATGCAACTTCAAATATCTAAATTGACTGGACTTTTTTGTTTGTACATATAATAGTATTCATTGTAAGTACAATTTCTATTTATATCATTTCATAGTTTCTTTCCCGATTATTTGTAATCTATTTTTAAAATAAATTGATGTTTGTTCTATGTAAAATGTTTTTCTGTCATGAAAACTATAAATCAAGCGATCTGATACTACCCAAGTAAAGACCATGTTCTATAAAGGTAGAGGAAAGATTCATCATCATCACTAGCATTACAGTCTTACCAAGAGAAGCTCGATTTTCTCTAACCTCGAAAGCTATCCTTTCAAGTCACTCACAAGCATCATCCAATTTGCCACACCAATCTTTGTAGCATCTTCGTCTCCCCATCATTGGTCTCCTCGTTAGTATGACCTTAAAGTTCTTTTTGGGGGTACGCAGTTGTCGATACGTGCTACATGTCCTGCCCATCTAAGCCTGCCAATCTTGATTGTTGTTATTATGTCTTTAATCCGTGAAAAGAAAGATTATTTTTCTCTATATCTCTGTATCAATAAGTAATTATAGATTTCTATTTTTTCATTCTATTCCAAAATAATTGAAACTAATTTCCTCCCTATTGCATATTAAATAGAGGAAATGACTATATTTGTATAGTTGTATAGTTCTATTGTGTGAAGCACAATAAATGAATCAATCTAGCCTCATTTTTTTTTCGAATAATGGACACAGATCAATCATTAATATAAATTGAAGCTGAAGATTGTCATCATTATGTCCTAATGATAATTAGATAAAATTCACTCCATTCGGAATATATATTTGGTTATTGTTATAGCAGACAACAGCTTTGTGCAGTCTATTAGAAATGTTTTGCTGTAAAATTATAGTACCAATAACAGCAATTGTTTTATTTTATAGTATTTCAGTAAGTAACTCATTTTTTGTTTAAAAATTAAATGATTCAACTTTAAAAATATACACAAAAATAGATATACAATCAAAAACAAACCAACAACATATTTTCATAATTTTTGAAACATTATGATGTAACCTCAATTCTGAAGAGGAATTTTTGTGTTCGCTAATAACTCTTTTCATATTTTGTACTATCAATAGACTAAATGTACGGTATTGACTGAGACTCTAATTTCTATAAAACTTTATCAAAATAAAAATCTGCTTAAATTTCAATAATTATCGATTCCCTCGGTCACGCCACTGACATCTTTTAGGAACAGAGTTGCCACTTCTTCATTTGGTGAGATCGAACTAAATTTAAAATATCTGCAAATATAATTCGAAGTTTCAACTGCCAATATACCTAATTTTATTTAACGACATATATCTTCTGACAATTTCTCTGAAACGATTAAAATTACAGGATTCTACTTCAATGAAACGCTTAATATCAACAAACGACTTTATTCGGCGTTGTTTCTGGATAATTCTTTACAGAAGACCGCCATTTTCAACAGTACCACCTAATAATACAAGTAGGTACAATTTCACCACTTTTAATTGTTTCAATTTGCCTTATTTAATATGTAAATCATTTCTGAGAGCCACACTTTATTTTTTTTTTTCAATAGAAGTAATTACAACTATAGCCCCACCTACAGTAATTGCAAACTCCGTTGCGTCAGCGACAAATACCTCAACCACCCCTACAACAAAGGCACCAATGACCACAGTTACAACTATGGTAACCACAGCTCTCACTGACGCAGTTACCACTGTATCCAGTTCAGTAGAAACATTAGAAGTAACTACAATTGCAGCTGATGAAACTACTATGGAAGACGTAGCTACTACAGAAGCAACAGTAAAATCAGAATAATAATAAAGTATACTCAAATAATGGTTTTTATCTGTATTGAATCATGTTCCTGTTTATCAATGAATAAGGTTTTTTTGAATGGTTTTTTGAAAGAAAAGATGTCTGAGAGAGCAATAAATTATTTGCTAGACTTTTATTTATTACGAAAACATTTTAAGCAATGTTACTTAAATCGGATATCACATTTCCTACATTTTCTTTTTAAACTTAAAGATAATATATATTATGGAAAAGCACAATACTAAACAAAATAATTTCATTAGCTTATTCCAATAAAAGATAATAAATTATTTCAGCTTTATATTTCTCTGGTATGCTACTACCAATACAAATGTGTTTGTAAGAATGCCTAACGCTTAGTTAACATTAAAATTCTATCAATATTTTATTTATATTCCGTAGTAATTGAGGTTTGGAAGATAGAATAGCGACTTGTTTATGAAATATTAATAATCATGAATTTTTCATTAATGTTGAAAAAAATATTTAATACTTTTATTAAGTCAAGTTTATGCAACCAGCATTACTGGTTTGTATTGAAAGATATGTAACATTCAATACTCAAGTGAACGTATCATTTCCATCAGCATTTTGCTAGAGAAATGTCAATTAGTCGTTACACTTCAGTTTGTTGTCAAATTGTAAAATGGCAGTCGCTACGGGAGTCGGTTTGTGATGCATCTGTAAAAAAAATTAACGAGAAACACTTGTTTCGATTGTGTTGAGTGATTAAAAGTGTGAAATGATAAGTTTTGGACTATTCGCATCAGGTAACAATCACTTTACGTTTAAATACGGTGGGTGATACGTTTTAATTTTTTTTTTTAATTGATTCTCGTAATTTTAGATTTGTTTATTTTCACCATTTTAATTTATTGTAATGTTTACTTAAAATGTTAATAAATGTAATGTATACTTAAATATTTACAAAAGATTTACATAAATCGATTTATTCAATTTTATGTAAGAAATTGCAACACTATTAATTATTTCAAGTTTTATTTGGTCATACATTAATGTTCTCAATTGATGTAAGGTTATCATTTAAGTAACAAGATATTCGATCTGTTTCTATGAATTTTATATTTCATTTTTCATATTATATATATATATATATATATATATATATATATATATATATATATATATATATATATAAGTTCATTAAAATTCATATTATGTTTCATATTCTTTTACAATGATAATGCTGTTTCTCATTTTCTATTTTAAACATTTAGTTTTTTTATTTGGTTTTGGGTAAAAATATAAGAACTTATGTTGGATGATGTCCAATTCTCAATCACTTTGGATATTCTAAAAATATCAGAAATAAATCAAAAAATCAATTTTTAAAGATTTTATACAGGATATATTCTTTCTTATTTTTATTCAAAAAAATAACGAATTATTTGACTTTAAGTTAAATATTTTTGTTAAATTAAATAAATTTCAATATTTTTTATAATATACAATGGTAGAATGACCCAACCACTTTATTTTTCTGGCATATGGGTATTGTTTAAAAGGTTTATTTTATTTTGAAAAACAGTTATCAGGGCTTAAATGGGTTAACAAGTGTCTGGTTGAACATTTTCTGTAAAGTGGATAGGGAAAATTTCAAAAGTTTTCTACACTTATAGTTTACCATTTAGAAATATCAACCTCTAGTCCTAATAGGATACTTTAAGTATTAATAAGGCAAAGAAAGTATATTGGGTAATTGTAAAGGTGAAAGTGTTAGTTATATCAACAGACCAGTTTTGGATTTAGGCACAGCCATAAAAAATACGATGATCTCATGTTTTCAGTTATAATTAAGTTTTTACAAATCATTCAGTTGACGAGTGGCTTGCTTCAAAAAAAAAGAAAACAATATTGCTCAAAATCCTAGTTAATCCTGTCTTCTGTTCAACAAAAAAAGTTTTATCTTATTGTAAATTATTGAAAACTAAATAGGTGTTGTTAAACAAGTATTGAATGGATTATATCTAGTAAATACTTCCGGTTTTGTTTGATATAAATTGATAAGGTACTTTAATCAACAATAACATTGAATTATTCGATTGTAGAACAAACAAGAAGATAATTAACCCCGATATGGTTAAAATATTACTAATAATAATAATACTAGTAATAATTTATTTTAAAAAATTGGTTATTATTATTCATTTTGCTCTATAATTTAAAACCTTCGACCAAATGAATGTCTCTTAGTATGAAAGGTTAAACTTTCACGATTTGTCTGTGATGTATGTACTGTACTCGCCTCCGTTTTTATATATAAGTTTGGTTAGGTTAACTAAGTACTTTTGCTTTTTACTGATAGAGAGCGTTGCTTTATTTTATGAATAACTTATGTTAGTGCTGTACTTTGCCATTTGTCACATGATACTGGTCACATTGACGGAACTTTAGAAGCAACTGGTGCGTGATTTTTATTAGTTGTGGGTTAATTTTAAATGGAGTGCAGAAACATTTTTTTACTGTTTTATTTCCGTGAAGGAAAAAATCTGCTGCGGGTCATAAAGATGTTGAAAGTTTATGACGTTGAGAGTGCACGTGTCAGAATTGATATAAAAAATTCCCTTCGGGAGATTTCTCTCTCAAAGATGAGCAACGTTTTGGTCGGCCTACTCAACTTGACTAAATCAAAGTCGTAATTGAAAAGAATCGTCATAAAACTGTTAGAGAGGATATAACAATTGGAAAACACTTGAAATGTCTTGGACTAGCTAAGAAGCTTGATATTTGGGTACCTCACGAATTGAAACAAATTGATTTAACACAAAGAATCAACATTTGCGATGCGCACTCTTTCTTGAAAAGAATCATCACTGATGATGAAAAATGGGACCTGCACAGTAACATAGCTCGAAAACGATCATGGAGGAAACACAATGAACCAGTATAAAGCACATCGAAAGCTGAAAAACAACAAAAAAAGCTCATTCTGTCAGTTTG
Organism: Diorhabda carinulata; assembly: GCF_026250575.1. Classification (NCBI taxonomy): domain Eukaryota; kingdom Metazoa; phylum Arthropoda; class Insecta; order Coleoptera; family Chrysomelidae; genus Diorhabda; species Diorhabda carinulata. The sequence continues at coordinate 5,042,728 of NC_079469.1, forward strand.
GTGGAATTACAAACGATCAATTCTGATGTTTACTGTCAACATTTATTAATGAAATTGGATGAAGCAATCAAAGAAAGACGCCTAGAACTGTCAAATCGGAAAGATTTAGTGTTCCACCATGATAGATCTTTGGCAAGTCGTGGGAAACTATTGGAGCTTGGCTGAGAAGTGATGCCACATCCCCCATACATTCCTGATCTGGTACCATCCGATTACCATTTATTTCGAAGCTTGCAGAATTCTTTGACTGGTCAAACTTTCACAAATCACGATGACCTTCAATCGCACCTGGTTCAATTTTTTGCTAATAAGGACCAGAAATTTTATGAGAGCGGAATCATGAAGGTGAAAGAAATATGGCAAAAGGTCATTAAGCAAAATGGAAAACATATAGTTGATTAACAACTATTCTCTGTTAAAACAAAACCGAAATTGTTGTCGCCAAACCCCCAATAATATTCACCCAAATTGAAAATAAGTGGCGGAGGTTAAAATCCAGAGTAAGGTCTAAGATTATTTATTTAATAATAATAAATTAGATTTTGCAATTGCTTATTTAATGTAGTAATCTAATTGAAGTAAGTAATAAACTAATGAAGCATGACCCTGTTACTATTCACTTTATCATTTCCTGGGTACAATGGGCCATAAGTCCAAATTGTTAAGTGTTCAGGAATGCCGCAAAACTTGCTAATTATGCAATGTTGGGTCTGTAACGGGGTACAAGAAAATATATATGAAACATCCGCTTTTCTCATTTTTGGTAACTTGAATATACGCACCATTACACATTAGATTATGTTCCTGCAGTGTCTAAGTATCTTTTTATATATAATCTAGTTATGTGTGATAGGAATCTGGTTACCTAGTTTAGTATCAATATATAAACTATTTTTATTAAAAAACCTTCAAGTCAACGAAAAAAACAATAAAAAGTAAACTACTTGTAGAGAAACAAAATTAATCACGCCTAGTCACGATTATATATAACCAATTTGTGTCCGGATAACACTTGAAGCCATTACGGAGCTTGTACAATATTTACTTTTCATCAAGAAACAATAATAAATTAACAAACGAGATGGTTTTGAAAATAACAAAATTAGCTTCACTTAAATGGCTGTCACTTTTTTCTGACTAATCTAAATGTCATTAAATCTTACACGTAGTCTTTTGAAAGTTGGTACTTTATAAACGTCATATGGATTTGACAATGGCAGCGCCATCTGTGTGTCAGTCACACGACTTATTGAGTCATGTTATAGTTAAGCGAGGATTTTCAGTTTCCTTTCATAATTTACTATCGGTTTTTAGTGAAATGAAATATCTTGGAAGGAACTATATAATGTGCACGATCTTTGCTCACAGAAATATATATATTTTTGTTTCTTAATTGTATTTTTTTTTCATGAATCAAATACTAAAAAGTTGAATGAAAATTACAAGTAGGTATATAATTCATGACCTGCTACAAAGCAAGTGACTGAACTTTCGCTGTAACTAATTAAATTCGGCATTGAAATGTCGGTTGTACGAACGTACGGATTCAAGGATGTTATACCTTACATTAAATTTGAAGTTTAATTACTGAAATTGAAGTATATATTAAAATAAACACCGAGTCTCGATGAAAAGAAAAAAATTGCATTTAAACATAGGTTTGAAAGGATTTATAGCATTTAGCTGTGAGTTATATCCATCAAATGCATATTTTTGAAATCTAGAAAGTCTGAGTGACCGTGGTTTTATTTTAAAAATTTTTGGGATACATTTTTCAACATATTGTGATCAAATATTGTTGGTATAAACCAAAACTTCAATTATATCTCAGTGAATTAATTGTACCTACACTACCAATCAAAAAGATTTCGCCCACCCTATAGTTTGCGTGATAAATGATTATTTCAGTGCACAATTTCCGGCATTCTTTGTATCAATTTCGACAAATAATCGTCGTCTATTTGGTTCCATTCGTTTTTCAGGATATTCCAAAGACGTGAAGTGGAAGTAGGACACTGCTTTCTGACTTTCAAATCTCTTACAGCTTAGAGGAATGTTTGAGATCGTTATCAAACTGGACGATAAATTTTCTGCCGATCAGGCGCTGACCAGAACGTACTACAGTTTCTTTTAATATTTTTATAGCCTTCTTTCTTCACATCTCTTTAATTTTTACCAGTTTCCAGTTGCCCTTTCTCCAAAACATACCCGAACCATCATTGAGCATCCACGGTGTTTTACAGTTGGGATTACATCCGTTCTTTCTTTAACCTGCGCACAAACATTCTTCTTATAGCACCAAAAACTTTAAATTTTGACTTATCAGTCTATAAAACTCTCTCCCACTTTTCCTATTTTTATGTTTCTTCACTGCCACTCTTCAGAAAAGTCAAATCTGCGAGAAAGAATACAATTCCTATACCGACCTTCACAAAAAGATGTCCAAAAAGTATAAATCACAGTATCTTTCTACTTCTCACAGGCTACCGGGACTAAACTACAATCATAAACACCGAAGAAATAATTTACAATTGAAGAATAATAAGCCGGTACCTTTTAGTTTTGACTTGTCGTAGTCACCGATAAAATATTAACACGGGCTCTTGTAAACAAATAATGGACACTATTATTTTAGATTTCGACCATCGGTTTAATGAATGGATTATGGGGATGGGCAAAAACTGGGCAATGAATACTACAATCCTAAATACATAAAGCCTTTAATGAAAACCGTCTTGGTTAAAGTGAAATCAAATTGTTTGACACTCCTCCATTATCCAATCAATTTCTATTAAAACGATTTAAAAAATGATAAAACTCGTAATAACATGCATGATGGTGAATAAAAGACAAATTCATATAAAACAATAATTTTATTACCAAAAGATTGGTATACTTAAGGTTTCTTTTCGACATAATCACCGAAGAGATTGAGACATTTGTCATATCTGTGGACAATCTTTTCAATACCCTCTTCAAAGAAGGTCATCTGAAACGACAGATTTGCGTCCTTGGCCTCCTTTATCATGCACCATGCCATCTTTAAACTTCAAGCACAACACCATCACTTATGAAGTTTTCCCCATACACACGACTCATTTCGGATGGATTTCTGCAGCACTATGGTCTTCAATCTGTAGAAAACGAATCACATTTCTCAATTCACACTTGGCAAGAACATCAATAATGGCGGACATGCTTACGTGGCTGTAGCACAACGCCAACTGACGCCTGAATGTCAATAATGGCGGAGGGTGTAGTGCGAGAGCATGGCAGTCGCCTACAGCGTATAGCGCCTGCACGGAGCGATCGGAGGTTGAAAGAAAACATTGTGTATATTCAGAAATCAATAATTCAAGCCTTTAAGGGTATTTTAAAAACTTATGGCTACTTGTATAAAATTTTACCCAATTTTCAACCATTGGTTTTTCACTAAAGGGCTGATTACATTGTAATATATCGTACTTACAGCGTATCCTAAATGATTACAAATATACGAGGGTTGCTACTTACGTTTTGAGATAGATAAATAAAAACAAATATTTGTATTTGGATTTGGTTTAATTATTTTTCAAAATATTCTCCATTAAGATCAATACACTTCTGCATTCTTGTGAACTAACTGTCAAAGCATTTGCTTCATTCCGATTGAGGTACCTCCAAAACATGTAATTTGAACCGCTTCAGGTGTCGAACAACGGCGGATTACCCATCAATTCGATGTTTTGACTGTTCAAAAACGTTTTTGTTTGAACTGATGTGTGATGGTTCGAATTGTCGCGTTGGGGAATGGATTCGTCTTCTTCGATTGGTTTCCCTGATTTGTTCGAACACTTCTGGTTAACATCTGCCATTCAGAATTTACCGTTTTAAGTTTTTCTAATGGAACAGTGTCCAATTATATCAGTTTACGCACAGCATCGGTGTTTTCTGGTACAATAGCTGATTATGGACGAACTTCACGAAATTAATCCTGTAGCGAAGTGCTACTACGAGTGAATTCGGTACTTCATCACCAAAAATCGGAGCGAGTAGTACGGAACACTGACACAAAATTTTTCCTTAAAAATAACCCTATAAAAATCCATATTATCTACAGTTTTGGATTGGGAACATTGTTATATAGAAAAATCGAAAGAAGAACGAAGATACCATCATAAAAAAATATACCTGCTTCTTCGTAATCGTAATCAAAATTCAAAAGTTCAAAAAGTTACTCCTGTAGTATAAAATTGGAAAATAAAATGCAAAGGGGTTTTTCGATATGATAATTCCAAAAAAGTTGTTGGTTTTCAAAAAAAAAATTATAACAAGAGGAAAATTCGAAAAAACTCAAGAAAATTGGATTTTCCGCAAAACTATACTGTTGTTTTAATCTACGTCGAAAGTCATAGAAAAATATTCGTAAGATGAATGTTTCAAGTATCTGTAAACAATTCAAATAGCACTCGTAAAAAATGTCGAACATTATAGATGTTATTTCAAAACTTAAGTAGCAACCCTCGTATAGAACAGCCTGTTTCGTCGACATTACTAGGGGAGGGTGCATCATATGTTTCGATTTCTCTAATAAAACTAAAGTTCTATGTGCATCGACTCTCATTGTATAAATTCTACGTGCAGTATTGCGTCCGTTGCAATAATAATAAATTTCTTTATTGAAACAGTAACAGTTGTCAAATGTGGGTCTTAGTATGAATAGCCCACAAAGCAGAAGAATTCTTATTTTTAGTTTAAAGAAAGTGTTACGTCTCGTTTAACATCGAACTAAGAGAAAATTGTGTTACAAAAAAAAACGCTAACGCTGAAAAGAAATTCACATATATAAATATAATATAGTATTTCCAACCTATAATTATGTAGATAATGAATTAAAATGTACACAAACTGAAAATGGAGTTGTATTTCAATTTATTTTAGTAAGAAGATTCAGTGCCTTTAAATAGAAGAAATAACAGAAATTACTAAGTACAATTCTGAATTTTCGTTCAGCTCGCGAAATTACCTGATCGAAAGCAATAACAATAAGCTGCCACAGTGTAAAAGTCTTTAAAAAAGATAAATGAGTTTGAAAAATCTATGTTGAAAAATATTATTATGTTTAAAATAAATAGAGAAACAATTTGTTATATTTACAGATAGAAAAAGCTCTTTGAAATCTTCAGAAAACTTAGATATCAATCTAAAGTCTCACCATACAATGGTAATTTATTTTAATGCAATCTTGAAGGGAAACAGATTCATTTTATATAGATTAAGGCATTTTCTGGAATATCGCATAATGAAGAAGTTGATCGCAAAAGGCAAAAGAAGTTGAAGATCTGAAAAATTCATGTAGTATAAACTATCAACAAGTTATAATACAGACTCGTGAGCTGCATGGCAGTTGCAGGATTTCTAGTCCGAATTTTTCTCTTAAGTTCATCCCATAAATTTCGACGTCCCGTACGGAATCTGCAGTATATGGACGGGAATTATCATGCATTCCAACCAACTCGGTTTTTGCTTCCACCTCCCACCCAAATCATCTAAATGCAACGTTTTCTTTCATGCAACACTGCACGATTCTTTCTCCAGGTCTTCTCTAGACTCTCGCTACCATGCAAGCATACTCTGTTTTCGTCTGAGAAGATAACGGAGCCTCATTTTTCGTCAGTCCAATTAACATGATCTCTGGCAAACGGGCTGCTCCGTGGGCTGGGATTAATTTGAGGCCAGTAGGCTCAAGGTTAGCTGCCTTAAGTCTGGCTTATGTTTATGGCCTTATCGCAGTAGGGTGACCGCTTAAGTTGCTTTATCACTTCTTGTGATCATTTTGAGATAGAATTTCCGTTTGTTGTATGCTTTGACATTTGATGATAGTGGTACATGTAGATTACCTTTTAAAAGGGTAAGTTACCCCTAATCAGCACTATTTTAAATAAGTATAATAAGGGTAGTTAGAGCAACAAACATTACAATATTTTGTTACACAATTTTGGGTTCAGATTTGTTGCTAGTGACGTGCGATTTCAGGGACGTCGCCTGAGTCGATTTTTTTGCTCGAGAGTGTAATTAAATCTGGAAAAAAACACATAAAACATTCGTTTGACTTTTTGGCTCAGTACAGTACCATCTATCTAGGAAAAAAACCTCTGTTCAATAGGGACATTCAATAATATTTATAAAAATAATCAAATAACGTGTCAGATAAGTTTTGATGTTTAATAAGATGTTTAATAAGGAGTCCATACGTCGGCTTAAGAGGCAAATCTCATAGCTCCACAGCCCCAAACCTAACCTAACCAAATTTTACAGTACACAAAAAACTTAACGACGAAAAAGTTAAATGAAGCCTTGACCCGATTTTTTTCAATAAAAGGGTGAAATAGTGGCCAGATATCAATTTCAAATAATTAATTAGAGATAAACAGTTCAAGTTAATTAACAAGGAATGAGGTTAGCTTAAAAAAATGACGTGGTTTGGGATTGTAAAGTTTTCTTTCAAATTGTGATTTTTTTGAACCTTTACGAGTTTTTCTGTTAGATTTAAATTGAATGAATGTACCTTATGTTGTCTGAAATACATGATAGTTTTCAATCCATTTTCTTTAAAAAATACAGGGTGTCGCACGACGAGTCAAAACTATCTGTATACGGCAAAATACACATGAAATATACATGAATTTTCCTCATTTTTTACCCCTGTATGCATTAGAATAGAAAAAAAAAGAGTGTTTCCTTTTTTAAAAAAATAAAGAAATTTGATATTAAGCTTTGAACAGTTTTTATACACACCCTGTATAAAATGAAAAATTTTTCAACATAGATTCAAATACGTCTGACTTTGCTAAAAGCAACCGAATGGAAAACTTTTTGATATCTTTAAGGGTATCCTCGTAAAAAAATAATTTATAAGGGTGTGCAATGAACAAATTTTTTACAAAAAAATTAATAACTCCGAAAGTATGCATTTTTCGAAAAAAAGTTTCAAGACAAAATTATACTAAATTGTTACGTAGATCTCAAAAATGTATTAATATACAAGGTGTTCCATTTAAAATAAAAAAGTTACAGTGGACTTCCGGTAGAACCAGAAGTCGACCATCTTTGAAAATATTTTAGTTAAAAAGATCGTATCCGAAAACCCAAACGTAGGCATTTTCATGATTCTACTATAAGTATTTTGCCATATATACAGAGAGTTTTAACTTGTCGTGGGACACCCTATATAGTCGGGACGACTTCACCGAGATAGGGCGCCCTATGTTTATTTATTTGTTTCACACAACTGGTTTTTTTTCTAGTAGATATTAAAATATTCCCTAACGAAGTTTATTTTCGTAATAAGTGTATAAAAACCAAAACTTCTGTTTTTGTGTGTATATCATCAAACAATTTGTATGTAATATTTAATATTTCTGTTGAAAAAAAAAGAAAAGAGCTTGTGATTTTCTCCTTGAAAGCTAAATTTAAAGCATATTTCAAACAAACAACCATCAGTAAACTTCTTTATAAACGATGAAATCGACATCGAACAACCAACAGCTTGGAGTGCATTTCTTTTCAACAGAACCGGCTTTAATTTCTTACTATGATGATGTAAATATTTTTTATTGCATTAAATACGTGATTTTTTTTTTCAAAATGGGTAAGAGAGAATCATTTTTAGCGGTTTTCAGTAAGATACGAAGTTATAGCATTGAAAAACTTTATGATTCTCATACTAAATAAGCTACAAGATCTAGGAGCAGCATGATTTTTTCCCTGTTTTAAGAGTATTCCCAATAATTTAGGCCCATAGTCAGATTAATGAAAGTTTGACCAAATCACAAACTACTCTAACTGAGTGATATATAATTGTGAAAGGAGGAGATGGTCAAGTCAAACTGGACAATACGTTTTACAACGTTATAAGTTACAGCTATGATTACAAAAAAAGCTTCGGCTTCTTTCGAGATGTGGAAAGACACTTTTCAAACGTTAAAGTAAAGGTTAGAACAAGAATAATCTGCCTTTTTGATCATAACACCCCAAAAAAAGGAAAGGATTAGAGTACGTCTTTGTTTGTTGCATTGTGTTGTTTACTCATTATGCTTAAATAGTACATTTCTTCTTGTCGAAGCACCGCGGTTTGCGTGAGTGTCGGTGGAGTGCAGCGGTACAAACTTTGACATATTTCTTCGACAAAATCATCCTAAACTCAACGAGGAAAACATTTCTTTAATGCTGACCACTCCAAGCCTCATTTCGATAAAAAAGATGAGGTAAATCGGGACCGTGCGAGTGGATGGAAGCTAATATACTTTCAACATATCAGACCAGAAATATTTCAGCTGTTTTCCAAAGGAAAACGGCAGAAATGGCAATTGAGAAGTATCCAAGGTACTACAAGCTATCTACGTTGCATAAAATTTTGTTGCGCGCTTTTCCTAGTCAGAATATTGTCGGAAGATGTTTAAAGAAATAGGAATAAAGATTACAAATCTTTCAGGATCAGAAATTCGCGTAAAATGTCTCGTTCATAAAATTCGAACCAAATAAAAAACACCCGGAAATCTGTGATGTAGCCGAGGAACTATTAATCTATATTTTCTTGAATTTGAAATTGTAAGATTCTTACCAAATTGAACAACTTTTTTCTTTGAATATCTAGTTCCATTCCAATATACATTCCAAATACTTGTTTCAATTCCTCATTGGTTCTTCAATTTCCAGTTTAACTTGATGTATATTTTTGCTCTGAGTGGAATCCAAGATATTGAATTTTTCCCGCTTTCTGACTATCGCGCCGTATCTCATTTTTCGTTTTTCTATATCATCTTGTATTAATTTGAAAATAATAAAAACATCTGTTCAACTCTTTACCACATCGTGAGTGAATTTTCGTTTTGTTTTATCATTATACAAAATATCTCATTAATGTCTATCGAGTTCCATATTTCTTTTTCCGTAAGTTACTTTCTTAGAGAGGTGTACGCACCATGAAGATAACATTATACGGATGTTTGGATTCAACAGCTGGATCTATCATTTAACAACATAGCGCCGGTCTCCGTTTAATTATTATCATCCATATAATATATGCATAGAGAGATTGTTTCGAATTCGTTACGAGGACGGGGCAATGATTTGGTATCTGATTATTGTATATTATCTAGTTAGCCTAGATCAGTTCCATGCATAAACAAAATATTGCGTTACCATAGCAACGAACAATAAATTATTAGAAGTGTCAGTGTAAAGTTTGACGTCAAAAAAGTAAACAAGAGTTACGCAATAAATTAAAAGAAAATCCACCGAAATTGTGAAAATCGAAAAATTGGAGTATCGAGCCATCATCAAGTACCTGTATTTAAAAGGGTTAAGAGGTAAGCAGATTTACGAAGATATGCTTAATACCCTTGATGATCAATGTCCTGGACTGCAAGCTTCAAAAGAGGTAAATTTACCATTGAAGATGATGACCGATCGGAAAGCTCATGCCATGATTTTATCAGACCGTCGAATTGGACTAAAACGGATATCTGAAGCTCTGAATATTTCATACGAACGCGTTCATCATATATAGTTCACGTCAATTTGGACATGAGAAAAATTGCTGCCCAAATGTTTGATAGTTGACTAAAATCTTGCAAGGGTAGGGGCGTTGTCCTGCAAAAACAAAACACCTTTAGATAGCTTTCTGCGTCTTTTCTCTCTAATTTTTTCCCGTAGAGTGGTCAGTAATGTCGAATAGTTGACGCTTTTGGTCAACATTCAAACATTTTTGAATCCATTTTGCAGCAATTTTTCTCATGTCCAAATTGACGTGAACTTTATGATGAACGCGTTCGCGTTCGTTTTTCAGCTGCTTTCCAGAGATATTTCAACCGAAATATTTTGGGAGTCACAACTATATACCAGGGACAAAGTAATTGTATCTACATCAAACTTGTGGATAATGCCTCGTTGCAAGGAAAATTGCATCCAGACGTATACATATCATCTACGGATCGCCAGAACATCGGTAAAACATATATATTTGTAAATCTATTAGATGAAATGTAACTAGGGAATTGAAACAATTTTTTGTTGATGGGTTTTTGGGACAATCTGTATATGTATCAACAAAATAGATATTTCTGGTTTCTTATAATGGGCAAAAAATATCTTACAAATTTTTTTGAAAGCAAAAATGCTCGAGTAAATCATTTCTGTCTTGGTGAATGCATTGAGATCGAGAACTTTCTAAGCAAATTTTGTTATTGTATGGTATATTGTATAGTTATTGTATAGTGAAAATTTAAATTTATTTTGTTAATAATGGATGTACCTCAACATTTAAGACATGTGACGAATAAAGAAGCCGCTAGAATCGTCGCGCTCATACAAGATGGTCGCAGTCAAAATTACGTCGCCGGGTTAATTGGAGTTCCACAAAGCACCATATCCAGAGTTGTTATTCGCTACCAAGAAACAGGGCAGCTAACCAGAAAACCCGGACAAGGCCGCGGAAGGTGTAACTTCTGTAGTAGATGATCGTTATTCGAGGTTAACTGCGTTAAGAATTAGGCATACCACCGCTCGAAGGCTGCAAATAGATCTGTTGGCTGCTCGTAATGTCTGAATAAGCCTACAAACAGTTCGAAATAGGCTGAGAGAAGCAGGTATACGAGCCAGAGTGCCAGCTAGAGGTCCACGTCTTAACAGAGAACATCGAGTAGCAAGATTGGAATTTGCTCGAAAACACGCAAATTGGAATATTCAAGATTGGTCCAATATTTTATTCACGGATGAATCAAGATTTTATCTGTATTCATCATATAGGCGAGTACCAGTATATAGGCGACGTGGTGAACGGCACGATCAGGTTAATTTTTGTCAAACTGAAAGCTTTGGTGGTGACACTTTAATGGTTTGAGGAGGAACTTCTTTCGAGGGTCGCACGGAGTTAGTACCAGTGCCCTATATGCCTCATATCGGTGACAACTCTGTGCTAATGCACGATAATGCTCGTCCACACGCTGCTAGTGTGGTTCGGCAGTACTTAGAAGAGGTCGAAATACCCACCCTGAATTGGCCTGCACGTAGCCCGGACCTTAACCCAATAGAGCATGTCTGGGACCATCTAGGATGGCAAATTCAGCAACCTCCGGCACCAATAAGAACACTAGATGATCTTCAAAATGTTCTTTTAAACTTCTGGAAAAACATGCCGCAAGGATACGTCCAGAACCTGTTTAGAAGCCTTCCAAGACGAATGGAAACTGTAATTAGAGCGAGGGGCGGCAACACACGGTATTACAAATTCATTGGCTGGTTTTATTTCAAGCACCGTTCATTTTTGTACAATTCTTTTGATATTTTCTATGTTTTGGTAATTCAAACTTTTTGTCCTCTGATAAAATAAATAAAATATATATAAAATAAATGTTGCAAAAGGCGTATCTATTGGTGTTTTAATTCGTAATAATAATAAAATTCGAAAAACAGGCAACACATTTAAAATATTTAAAAAATAATGAGTGAAGCGATAATTTTTGTGGGGTGTATAGTTAAATATTCTTTTTTTTTTGGGATTCAAAATCGTAAAAGATGTAAAAAAAACGCGTTTCAAAATATTTTATCTACTTAATCCTAAAATTTAGCCTTTTAGAATGTCATCGTATGACATTCTATCAACATTTTTTCGCAAAAGATCAGTTTATTTGGTAAAAAAATATTCGTGGTAGAAATCCGTGGATAACTTCACTAGGATAATATACGCTACGAGGGCAACTTGAAAATTACTGAAACGAAATATTTTTAAAATTATCAGAAGCGACAAAAATCAAATATTTCAAGATCGAGTCTTTTCAATCGACTAAACGTTCTTTCTCGTTTTTTTTTTTATAATACTAGTGGTTTAAAAAAATAAAATTACCTTGTTTATTCGCGTTTCAGTCATTTCAAATCCTTTTCTCAATAATTATATCACTCTAATTACGTCATTTAAATGCGAATTGCTTGTCGGATCGAATGGTTAGAATTCGAAACGGAATTTGTTCGGTTTTTTTTCCTAATGTCGACCATTGTTGAACGCGATTTTGAAAGTTAATCGATTCATCGGTCGACATTTATTTTAATTGCTGTTGATACCTACGAGCGGATTTACAAAAAAATAACTTTGATGTTATAATTTCTCTTTAATCGCAAATATTATACAGTACAAGTTTTAAATATCGAAACAAGTCGTTTATATCTACAATGTACACGAAATTTTGGGTTATTGACAAAAAAACTTCTTTCTTCCATAATACTTCTATCGCCTGTTTCTTCTTCTATATCTTTCCTCATCCTGGCTCTAGATTGTCCCTTCACCTCTTTCGTGGTCGATCTCAACCCTTTGTTCCAATTTATCCTTATTATTTTTATATTGTCAGTTATTCGAGTTATATGTTGATTTAATTGTTTCTTCCGCTGTGATTTCCCTTTAATCATGTTATCTACGTCTGATATTTTTGCGTTTCACCCTAGATCCGCCCGAAAATGTTCATTTCTGTGGTCTCCAAGAGTTGTTACACTTGTTACTGATGTGTTGGTTATTATAGGTTTGATTGTCGCTTTGTATATTCCTACTTTTCCTTGTGAAAAAACACTCTATTACAAAGTACACAATCTATACAGCATATGTTTCAAGTTTGAAGACGCTACGTTGTTTAGTATTTGTTTGGCAGCTATCAATAGTGAACGTAAGCGAGGAAAAAATTGGTCATCGTGTAGTTTTATTTGAAACAAGTTAGCCCAACCAATATGACCGGAAGTGCGCGAGCTAGCAGGCATAGTAAGCGTTTCAAAAAGTGGGGTACATCGCATATGAAACTGAAAGTTTGGACATGAGAAGCTGTGTGCAAGATGGATGCCGCGTTTGCTCAGAATGGATCAAAAACTGCGTCACGAAAATCTTTGGCAATGTTTCACAGAAATAAAGCAGAATTTTTGCTCCGTTTCATAAAACGTGGCTCCATTACTCACACTCGAACAATCAAAAAGGAGAACCAGCTCCAATTAAGGCAAAGACCATTCCATCTATAGGTAAGGCCATGGCGTCGGTTTTTTGGTCTGCCCGTGGGAAAATTTTTATTCATTGTATTGAAAAAGGAAAAACTATCAACGGCGACCTTATTGCAACGTTCGAGCGAGGAAATCGACCAAAAACGGTCGCAATTTGTTAAGAAGAAAGTGTTGTTTCATCAAGACAATGCACCAGCTGACACATCCGTTATTGCAATGGTCAAAATTAATGAATTAAGTTTTGAATTGCTACCTCATGCACTCTATTCGCCAGTTTTACCCCCCGCGGATTATTTTCTTTTCCCAGACTTGAAAAAACTGCTCGATTTTCCAATATTGAAGAGGTGATGTCGGCAGTTATTTTCTTTTCAATGGACCAAGTACACCAGGGACCATCCTTGTATTAATAGGTATGTTAAATACTTTTGTGAGGTCAATGAAGTGGTTTGCTATATTTTCAAATAGTTGTCGTAGGAAAAATACTGCATCTAAGCAGAATCTTCTCATCTGGATCCTTGCAGCTCGTTTTCTAGTATCGTGATCGAGTTAATTTTGTTGGTAATAATTTTTGTTTCAAATTTATCCCCCTGTAGTTATCCGGCTCGTATTTATCTCCTTTTAACACAAATTTAAAAAAGTTCGGCAACTGTCTGTTATTTCATCACTGAACTTTAATAGAGTCCATCATGGCCGGGAGAGTTTCTGTTTCTTGGAGCTTGGTCGACTTCTTGAATGGTGACCTTTACGTTATTCCTCATTTGTGCTATGTTGGTTTTCTTGGTATTATGTAAAACCGTTTGTGAGAAGTCAAAAATGTATGATGACGTATAGGAAATTATTAAAGTATTTATGGTAACCCCATAGATGGATTACGTCTATGGATGAGATTTTCAACAGGAACAACATATTTTTGCGCACTATAATATAATGTCAACCAGCCTGACTCTAAAGGCTTCTCGTAACAACGTAAGCTGTAATTTTAGAAAGAAATTCCTTAGAAGAAAGGAATAGCTTCCGATCTGCTGATATTACGTCTCTCGCCAAGGATTTCTTAGTTCTATTACGTTTTATTTCCCTTAAGAGTTTTTCAAATGTTTCTTCATCTATTCTCAATTAATTTTTCTATATTTCTAATTCTGTAGCTAAACTCATATTTCCCCTTGTTCTATATAGCCAGGGCTTGGCTCACCATCGCCTTAGTGTTTTTTTTGTCTGCCCATCAGACTCCAAAAGTAAGGCAGCAGAATGATCACACTTTTTTCTTGTTTACTTTACCTACCTATGTTATTTTCATTTTTAAGCCTCCCACAAAATATAAAATAAAATTGGACTATAGGAAATTGTTTACTGTTTCTCATGGACTTTTTATTGGCAAGAGACTTGCGTAAAGACCGCTTGACATAGAGCAAGACAACTTGCAAGAAATTGCCTGCAATTTTTTTCATATTTCATAGGTTAATATTTTACTGCATTATAGGAGCCCCTAACAGAAATTCCGTAAGTAAATTAAGCAAATTCCTAACATCAAACTTTATTCAACATTTTATGGCAGTTTAAAAATTAAAGTAACAATGCTGACTGAAATGAACAAGAAAAAAGTGGTCAGTGAATAACTGGCAATAATGATATCTGCCGCTGCCTCGCTTTTGGATGAATAGGTTGGTTGTTACGCGAAAAGCTACAAGACTTCTCCCTAGAATTGCAACTTACATGCAATAAAAATTATACCAAATCGTTAAAGTTGCAACTACGAGATGTTGCATGTTGCATCACGTCAAGCAAATGCAATATTCGTCTATGCAATTTCTTGCACGTTGTCTCGCATCATATTAAGCGGGCTTAAGAAGACCGAGGACATCGTAGAGCGACCACAAAACGATTATTTTGTCTCTTAGTGACCGGTTTAGGAACACTAATACTCAACTTTTCCTGTAGTATATAAAAGAAATAATTTTGTAGCTCATTGCATCTATATCTGAAGACGAATTATGTCATTAGATATTCGACGAGTTGTAATTTCTTCTTGGTTATCTGATAAACCTGTTTTATTTAACCTCATATCCTCAGAAATTTTAATTTTTCATAATTTCGAGCTCAAAATTTATAACATTCGACATTGAATTTTAAGGGTTGGAGGTTTTACTTCCATATTAAGTATGATTTTTTTCTTTAATTTTTAAATAAAATGTTTCACATTCCTATGAGGGCGCCGCTGTGTAAAAATGCGCGTAATCAAAGGCATGCAAATCATACAGTACATAAATAAATAAACAATCTCGTTATGTGTTTTATTAACTTTTCTATGAAAGCCGTTTCTTGATAATCATGTTTAAAGTTTGAACGAATGTATGTCAACATTTCGTATACCATATTGTATTTCTTATTACTCGGAAACTGTTTTTAATTGCTTGTGTATTTAATATATATCTGTTTTATCGGTATTTTCTAAAGAAAATATTATGTACGTGTCAAAACTTTCGTCCATTCCGTGTCATTAACACATATTTTAAAGTAATCTATTTCAAGATATTTCAGGAATTCCCTAAAAGATTGTTTATAATCTCCAAAATTCCATACAATTTTGATTGTTTTGATTGCTTTTGCTGATAACACAGTTTTTGTTCTAACAGAAAAAAATGTAGAATTGATTATCTATATAACTTCAAATTATATTTAAACTAGATTTACAGTAATAAACTGAAAATTACTTTCGAGAAAATTAACTATGTAATATATAAACAAAAAATTAATTCATTTTAGAAATTAAAATCTAAAGTGTTAATACGTAGTGCGGTCCATGAGCTCTTGGCCCTTATATGAGGATGTATTGATATCTTTAGCCCATGTTCCATGCATAAATAAAATATTGCGTTACCGTGGCAACGAACAATAAATTATTAGAAGTGTCGGTGTAAAGTTTGACGTCAAAAAGGTTAACCAGAATTACGCAATAAATTGAAAGAAAAAATATGTCCACCGAAATTGTGAAAATCGAAAAATTGGAGTATCGAGACATCATCAAGTATTTCAAAGGCTTAAGAGGTAAACAGATTTACGAAGATATACTTAATACCCTTGGTAATCATTGTCCTTTGTATGCGACCGTGAAAAATTGGACTACAAGCTTCAAAAGAGGTAAATTCTCCATTGAAGATGATGACCGATCGGGAAGGCCAGTTTCTGTGTCAGTCCCCAAAATATCGACCATCGAATTGGACTAAAACGGATATCTGAAGCATTGTTCATCATATAGTTCACGTCAATTTGGACATGAGAAAAATTGCTGCAAAATAGATCCCCAAATGTTTGAATGTTGACCAAAAGCGTGCAAGGGAGGAAGCATCGCGATCGATTAGTGATCGATTTGAAAGCGATGTAGACTTCTTAAACCAAATTTTTACTATTTATGAGACTTGGGTAAATTTCTAGGATCCAGAAACAAAGCAATAATCGATGGGATGACGACACTCTGGTTCTCCAAGACCTAAGAAGTTTCGTGTCCAAAAATCTGCTGGAAAAGTTCTTGCTTCAGTTTTTTAGGATTGCCATGGAGTAATCATGATTGATTTTTTGGATAAGGGTAGACCAATAACTGGAGATTACTATTCGACATTACTGATCACTCTACGGGAAAAAATTAGAGAGAAAAGACGCGGAAAGCTATCCAAAGGTGTTTTGTTTTTGCAGGACAACGCCCGTGCACACAAATCTCATGTTGTCATGGAAAAAAATTCGTGATTTAGGGTTTGAATTACTAGAACTTTGATAAAGATCTTGCAGGTATCTGTTTTTGTGAAGAAATTAATTTTAAAGGTATCTTGAGGATGTATGGAATGGATTAAGGATAGGTTGCCTTTTAAAAATTAACCGCTATCACCTGTAATTAATTTTAATGTCATTAATATACCAACATGACTTGCAGCTAATTGTTTTTTCGGTCAATCTTACATCATTTAAAAGAAAATGATGTCACAAATAAAAATGGTTGCCGGCTCTCAGTCGGCCGCAGCATTAGGGTTGCCAGGTGTAAACAAGAATATAATTGTTAATTAACTGCATTCACCGGTTTTTTTTCTAATTTTCATATAAAATGAAAGTTGAACATGAAAATCCAAGATTGCCAGTTGCACAATGGCCGCAAGAAGTGGAAGCGCAAGAGAAAAGAGAAGTTCCTCATCGAATTTCGCTCGCGGTTTCGCTCGCAGACTCCTTGCTCTTCCTTAAGATCTATGGGAGACTCCAGAAGGTCTTCTTGTAAGGGTTAACTTCAATAGCTATACACCCTTATCGTCGTTTCCAATCTTTTTCGGCAAGAGAGGATATAACCTAGTGGTTCTTCTTTCCAGCTGTCCTTGATATATAACATTTGTTATGAAGTTCGGAGTAACAGTATTAGCAAAAAATCTTTATGCACGAGGTCTCAGCAACCTTCACACAAATTTTCAAGTTACTGTTTCGATTCACTTTATTATAGTAGGGCTCGACCGCCCGCTCAGTCAAGTTGTTTTGAAAAATATCAAAAATTGAGTTTCCTTCTGCTTCCAAATTCTCATAAAAAATTGGAATGGAGAAAATTTATTTATGCAGCCAAGCTCATATTTATTGTAAAGTGGATGCAAGAAGACACTTTTTGGGTCTATATTTTGAGATCCTATTTGAAATTTGATCGCGTTTGATGCCGAGTTTGCTCAATTTAAACCAAAAGGGCATTCGATTAATCATTTCTCAGTGAAATACTTGACAATATAAAGAATTAACGAAAAAATATATCAATTTCATTTATTTAATAATTATGTCCTAATTATTTTGTAAGCAGTTAATTTTGTAACGATTTTGCGTTTGGAGTAGCTTCTATTAAGAGATTTTCTATGGGAAAAATCACATTTTGATTACTTTAACTAATTTTTTTGTAATAATACCCCAAATTTCTTTCGTTTCGGAACATCTACAGCGATACTGGAATTAAATAAACTCTTGACTTTCATTTATAGTCCAGTGAAGAAAAGTAAAGATATGATATCAGCTCAAAATTCCATCAAGACGCATAGATTTGCGAAAAAATTTGAAATTGAGTTCTATTTACCCTTCCCTTCAAAATCTATCCTATTTCAATATGTACAAATTATTGTAAGGGGTGAAAACTACCTCTTATTGTCATAATTCAATAAAAATTAAAGCATTTAGAAAATTGAAAAAACTTTCGAGGGATTAAAATAAAGATCGCATGATGTTCCAGGATACTATCTATGGTTTTCAAGCCTTAATCAATGTATTTCAACTTTACTTATACTCAAAAATTTATCTACTAAAGAAAACTGTTTTATTTTTGAGCTAGAAAGTCGATTAGAAAAATATTTTGTAGAAAAATTTATAATCTATTAGGATAAAAGGTTTGAAATACATGGATCCCTCTATTTTTAAAAGGGAATCGTTCAAAGGGCTCAGAAAAAGTACCACGCTAAGTGATTTGTAAATTTAAAACATTTTATTTCAATTGGGGTGGAAATATCAAAGGTAGAAATGATGTTTTTTTCCATGAAATTTTTGTCATAACTCCCTTTTTTCGTAAAATTGACCGTTCTCCACTTATTCAATTTTTTTAAATCTTCGATTCACTAAATAAGTTCCACTTTTAATAAATCATAACTCGGTTTGTATGAGGTCTATTACAAAAAAAACATTCTTTTAATTTTTTCGGAATCTACATTCAACAGTTATTTCGATAAAATCCGAAGTTTCTGAGTTATTTGTGGAAAATCTATTAAAAATATGTAATATATTGTAACAAATATTGAAAATTTCAATTATAAATAAATCAAAAAGTATTGATTCTTCGAAGAAACTCCATAGAATAATTTGTGCTTAGAATGCCCTAGTTGGAGTCGTTAATGTTTTTAAATGTTCTTGATTTTAGGTCTCTTGTGTTTTAAAATTAGTTTTTTTTTAATAATTTTTGAAAGAAAGATAAAATTTAACGTTTCTTAATCAAAATAAGATATTAACACTGACAATTTGCGTATTTATATAAGTTTTGAGCCCCAGAGTAAAAGTACCTATCAACTTCGATTTTTAAGGTATTTAATATCTTCTGTTAAAATTTCAATCAAATAAATCGATGCGTCTTGATAGAAACCTGGGGTTGAAACAGTTGTTCACTAGACTATTAGTCATTTAAAATGTATTTCTTTAATTTCTCATTTCTTAGACCTTTTGATATATTTATGTTTCTATGTTTCTAAATCGTCTTGATTTTAAGTTTCTTCTGTTTTAGACAGATAAAAATTTCACGTTCCGAGCTGTTGCGGTCTTTATCAAAATATATCACCTACATCATTAATATCAAAACAGAAATATGTTTTTAATAATAAAGATTTAGATATACCAAACACAGCAAGTTATTTTAAATACTAGTATATTCGAATGTTTAAAAAAGGAAAATATTCAGCAATCCGATAATGCAGTCATAAGAATTTTTGAATTAACTAGAGTAAATGAATTTTACATTTATTTAGTAGTCACGAAAGGGGTTGCTGTGGATCATTCACAGAATCGAAAAATCAGTTGACAAAGCTACTCAGCATATGGTTTTTAACACAAAAAAATCGTCAAGGATAGTTCGATGGCTACAAGATTATTTACGTCAGATAAAAGACTATCTAATAGACACATAATTTATCTAAATGAAACATGGTTTGACAGTCAAGATGTAGTAAATTTCGGTTGGGTTGACAATAGTAATAATTGCTGTTTCAATGGGCCATGTTCCAAAGGAAAACGCATTCTAATAATAATAGACGGTTTTGTGCCAAATGCTTTATAATATCTGCTGAAAAAATTTGAAACTTTACAGCTGATTATCATGAAGACATGACAGCAGAATTATTTGAAAAGTGGTTCAATGGACAACCAAATAGTAGTAGTCACAAAGCTCAAATTTCAGCATTTATATCTGAAAAAATATTCCTTGTCAGCAATCGTAAAAAAAAGCCCAACAAACAAAGAATTGCTTACTGTTGTTGAAGGTCTAAACTTAGATAAAATTTATTATATCGACAAGCTGGGCAATGAACAGGGTCATACTCTTCTCAGACTACATCCTTACTATTGAATATTTAACCCTATAGAGTTAATATGGGCAAAAGTAAAATCAGAATTTCGAAAATGTAATCAGTCTCCAGAACTTAATAAAGAGGTTGTAGAACTGGTTAAGAAAATTTTACCAGCAGACCGCAAGAGCTTTGAGAAAACTGTGTTGAACGTGTTATCAAAGAAGATGAGATGAGTCTAGCTCAGGCGTTTCTGACAACCATTATTATTTATAAAGATACTTTGTTTCGAAATCTCGTTTTCCAAAAAAAAAACGAATAGGGTACAAAAAGGTGTCAGTTCACGTCTGGTACCGTGTTTAAACCAAACTCCTTTACAGGCAGGTACATTTTACTCGTCTCAATATTCAATTGTACCAAGTTAACAAGGTATAATGATGATTTTTTTCCAACTGGTATCTACACCTATGGTAGATCAATCGAAATTGTCGGAACTGGCTTTTATATAAGTTTTTATCATCTGCAATTGATATTTAAGGAATCATATCTGTTTATCCTTTTCTTGAATATGTTGTTCATAATTTTTTTTTTCTTAATTATTGCCTTTTAATACATTTTTGGCTTTTTGAATAGATCTATCAGCCAAACTAATTATCGACTTAATTATATATAAAGATTGCTATCACGATTTTGTTCAATTTCGATTTTGAATCGAAATTTTGTATGATAAGAATTGAATTGTTTATTTTATTCATAAAATTTATTCATGTTATTTATATGATAACTGTAAAATAATCCAGTTATTTTCGACAATAGAGCATCAACCACTTTTAGTAAGTTATAAATAAAATGTTGTTTTAAAAAATAAACTTCTGGTCTCTTTTATGGCAAATCGTATAATTAACGACTTATCCCCCGTAAATAAGAAAGTTGCAGTCTTAGTTTACTCGTCAAACAACACGAATTCATTAAACCGGAATACAGAGATAGAGAATGAACAACAACCGTAAAGTATTTAGTGGTGCCGTCGAGTCTCCGCCGTTTGACGTTACCAGCAAAGGAACAGTTATTAGACGGTTTTTCGCGAAGAATCCAACTGGAACTGTTGTTCCTATAGCGTGTTTGTGACGTCACGCGTGCGCTATTCCGTGAATAAAACACCACACTAGTTTATTGTTACAATATGGTGTTTTTTGTGCGTGCGTTGATCGGTTCATGATCTCGTGTGTTCCGGTTGGCGTAGCGTGCAACAGCTAGAGGTTAGTGTGTACGACCGGTCGAGTTGGTAAAATAATAAGTAATCGACTGAAATTTGACAAAAATCATCGTTCAATATGTGAAATTGATAGATTTTTTTTTGCTAAACCACGTTCGTTCTTAATCAAAATGTATCCTGTTATTGATATATAAACAAATTGATAGTTGCGCTATTGGAGCATCCATATTAAGTGCTATAGCACAATTAGTAATGGAAGATCTTGAGGAAACTACTCTCAAGCAAACTTGATATGAATATTCCTTCTTTAAAAACTTAATTAGATTCTGCATCAATTATAAATTTCAATTCAACATCGATGTCGCAATATTTATGATCGATTTGAACTTTCTAATAAAATTACGCTGCTAGAGTAATTTTATCTTATAATCATTGGAAAGGAATGTAGATAGCAGCAAAACCAATTATTGGAACTACCTACAGGTGCTGAGCCAGACAAAGACTCTTCTGGAAAATTATAACCAGAGTAGATCTGCTGAATGCCCGAAGACGCTAGACCTAGCAGATAATGCGGCTTACAGATTTTATTGCACAGAGGACTAAACCTCTATTCACATTCTCTAAAAATGTGAAACACCAAGGAACTCCAGGGCACTACACCTGGGAGCGTATGAGATAGAAGAAGAAGATTTCTTGCAATGGAAGCCATCCCACATTCTAGATTTTTTAAAAGGAGTAGGATTGATGAATCAGCTGTATATGAGACCCCAATTAAATAATTCATACACTTGGTCCATTTTTTTCGTGAGCTTCAACTCTATTGTAGAACAAAAAACCTTATATCTCATTTTTTTGTGTGCTTTCACTCAGAAAAAAATCACGAAAGGAATTATCGGGAGGAGCACTACAAATCGCCTATGATTGAGAAGAGAGAGCAGATTTGACTCCCAACAAATGTCCCCCAAGTCCAGTTCATCTAGCCCCAAATTTCTCGCAATTTCATTTTCCTCAAAGAACCATGGACCCATTCAGGTGAATGTACTTCTCGAGAATTGATATCAACCCACTTGCGTGGAACCATACAAATAGAAATGGGCTTCCTCACTCATTACACCAGAAGAACTTCAAACGCTTTACCCCGAGAATTGTAGTCACGCTTTGACAGTCCATTTGTCTATCTCAAAACTTATGTAGCAACCTTCGTACCACTTAACAGTAGAAAAAACTAGATTCGTTGAAAATCTTCAAATACTAATTTTTTAAAACTTAAATTATAACTATATATATATATATATATATATATATATATATATATATATATATATATATATATATATATATATATATATTGCTGTTCGTTAGTCTCACAAAAACTCGTGAACGGCTGAACCGATTTGTCTAATTTTGGTCTTAAGATATTTGTGGTAGTTTAGAAGATGTCGAATATTCAGAATTTTCTTCTAGGACAGTTGGTTTCCTTCAAGTCAGTCGACACCGTTATGAACCAGAATTTCGAAGTCAACTATCCCACGGAGTTTTTAAATTCACTGGAATTACCTGGATTTCTACCTCACAATTTACAGTTAAAAGTAGGATCAGCTGTCATCATGCTGCGTAACATTAATCAACTTCGACTGTGCAATAAAACAAGACTGGCTGGTGATGAATAATGTCATTGAGGCATCAATCATAAAGAAAAAACCATAAAGAAAAGGATGTCTTGATCCCATACGTCTGGCTTTTGCGTTGACCATAAATAAATCGCAAGGCCAGTCGCTGGAAGTTTGCGGAATCAACTCGGAATTTATCAAAAAGCGTTAAATTTAGACCAAAAGGGCATTCGATTAATCATTTCTCAGTGAAATACTTGACAATATAAAGAATTTAACCAAAAAATATATTAATTTCATTTATTTAATAATTATGTCCTCATTATTTTGTAAGCAGTTAATTTTGTAACGATTTTGCGTTTGGAGTAGTTTCTATTAAGAGATTTTCTATGGGAAAAATCACATTTTGAATACTTTAAGTAATTTTTTTGTAATAATACCCCAAATTTCTTTCGTTTCGGAACATCAATCATAAAGAAAAAATACAAAGAAAAGGATGTCTTGATCCCATACGTCTGGCTTTTGCGTTGACCATAAATAAATCGCAAGGCCAGTCGCCGGAAGTTTGCGGAATCAACTCGGAATTTAGCAAAAGTTTATTTTATACAGAAGTTTAAGTCTTTTGAGTAGTTAGAAATAATTATTTAACCGAGCGGGGCTGGATTCTGAGAAAAGAAAATTCAAATCGGGGAATTTTAATATTTTACAAGAGTCGTGTTGCCTATTCGGGAATACAACTATGCACACTACAAAAATGTTTATTTTTGGAAGAAAATATTCATAAAAACCCATCGCGTAAACATAATCTTCGATCCTCGTATAATTTTCAGACGCTCCTCTATATACTGTGCAAAGCTTTCGCTTTCCAGCAGTTGGAAACGACGCTCGATCAGTTTCAGTCGGACTGCCGGTTACGTTTTCAGCTCTCAGCTGAAAACTAACTATACGACGTAACCTAAAAATTATTTCGTGAACAATCGGGGTAAAAGAAAGGGGTGTGTACCCTTTTATTTTTCAACTAGTTTCGTGACCAATATGAACGTTATGTGAATTATGGATTATTCAATTGGAATTTCCTGTTAGTTCTTGTGTCTTCTATAATCCTGGAAAGTATACACAACGACAGGCAGTTCCCGATGACTCTTTCTTGCTATGATATGTTCTGCGTGAATTTCGCCAAGGTTGGGTGTTGTTATAATTAAGTTTTATTTAAAAAAAAAAACGTTTTTTGAATGTTTTAAAATAATGGAGATGTAGTGTAAGTACGATGATATAATTAAATAATAATATCGGATATTATGAGGAAAATAAGAAGTTATACTGTAGAGAAAATAAATAATACTTATCAATATAAGAAAATAAAAATCTATAAACAAAAATTAACGTTGAAATAATGACTGGAATCGTCTGTTATCTGTGCCAAAACTACACTCTGTCCAAGGTCAAGATTATATTATGGAAATAAAACATTCTTTCATATTGAATCCGTTCCAAAATTCATATTGAAATGGTAGCCAAGTATTTTAATATAAAATCTGATCACCCATGATCCTGTTCGACCTACTTGGTTTAATTTATGTAAACTTGAAATGTGTCCTCTTTACAGACTGTTTCATCATTTCGTTATCGAATGCTCTTTCTAAATCAACAATCAAAGGAAGTCAGTTTTAGAATCTCAATTATGAATACCAATAACAGCTACAATTCCAAAATATTTAAATTGGTAATAAATGCTTGTGATATTTCATTTGGAAGCCCAACTAACCGTAATACTTTTCCCCATTATCCAAATTTTTTATTGTCAGTTCTTCGTGAGTGATTTTGTCCAATTTGAAATTTAAATCTGGAATCTGTTGTCCAATAAGCACCCATAATGCCGATTATTAGAGCAACCTAAAATTTCATTCTTCTTCTCTAGAATTCTTTGTCTTTTCGAGTGTCAGAGTATTGGGATTTTAATTTTCATTTTCTTTTTATTTATTTTTCCACTGTTTACGATCCTTTGCTACTTCATTTATTTGCTGTATTGTTTTTTTTTTC
This sequence comes from Diorhabda carinulata, assembly GCF_026250575.1. Lineage (NCBI taxonomy): Eukaryota > Metazoa > Arthropoda > Insecta > Coleoptera > Chrysomelidae > Diorhabda > Diorhabda carinulata. Next base: position 5,067,654 of record NC_079469.1, read on the forward strand.
ATTGTCCTTTCTACTACTTGTTGTAGCCAAGTTTTCATGGGTCTTCCTTTCCTTCTTTGACATTTTGCTTCTGTCACTTTTCTTATTAGGTTTTGTGGTGCTCCTTACTAATTTTAACATCCTTTTACTATTTTGGTTCCTATTTGAACTCTTCTATATTTCTTATCCTATCCATCATCGTTTTCCCTGCTATTTTTTTTTAGTTGCTTCATCTTCGCTGCTACTATTCTACTCTGAATCTTTTTGTTCATTACTCATGTTTTAATTTCATATTTAGGTACAGTTTTCCCCGTCTATTTTCACCGGTTTTATGTTTCTGTAGCCAATTATTGTCTCCAGTTTATAGTTCTTCTCTTTTATTGTTTTTAACAACTTATCCACGACACGTATAAATAAATGAACTTATCTAGTTGTTCTGGCGTAACAATGAATGCCTTTTCAGTTACATGTTTCTCTATTTTACGCTTAACTTTGCTTAATTATCTGTCTTTTGGCAGGCGCTAATGCAGGAACCGAAAAGTGTAACCTAGAACAGTATTGGACTCCTGGATATTACCACACCAGACGTATTAACAATAACCCTAACTTCATTCACTCATTGATATCCTACACCCAATTTAGGAATACCCTTTTTCCTTACATTGTTAAGAAGTTTATATGTCCAAGGTCCTATTCATGTCCCTCTGTTGTTACCTTTTATCCTTCCCATTCCTTGAAGATTTCCTAGTGTTTGGGTTGCTTACAACGTCCCATATCTGCTTCCTAGCGATCATTTTTCCGATTATTGACTCTAGAATAAGTCCCCCATTTATTGTTCGAAATCACCTTGAAGTTACACCTACTTTGTACATCTAAAGCAAGTGCAATCGACCTCCCAACTTGTCTTGTTTAAGAATCGCTTCACGTAATAATTTACGTTATTTTTCTGCATATTCTTTCACGCTCCTGATTCACATGTGGGTCCATCTTCCTATGGTTTCGCTGATTCATCTATTCGGAGAGTTTCTTCCATTTATTTTCTTATCTTTGTTGCAATTGATGTTTCTTCTTCGTTTCTGCGGCGATAAATAATCGCCAATTCCTCTGCAATAAGATCTATATTTCGATATCCGGCTCGTAAATAATTTTCCGCTGCCACTCAAAAAGTATGCATGCGCCAATGGTTAAACAACCATCAACTTTTTAGCTTGCACCCGATGCTTCCGATTGCAATGTCTACTGTGTCTGTAGACAAATCAGTGTAGCCGTTCCATCGTTTATATAGGCGTTGTTTTTCTATTTTACCATAAAAATGATCGACAGATTGTTGTGAAATTTCACATGAAACTTGGAAAAACTGCAACTGAAACTTATAATTTATTGAAAAAAGTGTATGGCAATGAATGTTTGTCGGGTGCACTTGTTTTTTGATTGGTTTAAACGTTTTTAAAGTGTTCGTGCGATTGCTGAATCTGTAGGAATTGACAAAGAATGTGTGTGGAAAATTTTACATGAATGAATGCAAATATAACATGCGAAAAATGGTGCCCAAAATCCTCACATTAATATGAAAACGGACCTTTATAATATATAAATAATTAGAAGTAGCTGAAAGAAAAAAAAACGTATTTTCTTTTATATTATTTGTAGCAACTTTTGAATTATAATTCATCGTTCCTCTGTTACATTTTCACACCTCCATTGAAGTAATTTATCGTCCCCCAATCGCCTATATCCATCACCGCACCTTTTAACGGCTACAGTACCCACCAAGGGGTAGTAGCGCCCACTTTGGGAATCACTTATTAAGGTTCATTTAGTAGGTATATACAATGACGAAAAGCTGGTAGAATAAGCTCAAAATTTAAAAAAAGAACTAATTTAGAGTGTCTATCGAAACCCATGTTTCAACCCCATATTTTTTTTTTATTTTCATCGGTTCGATTTCCTAGTAAGAAATCCAATATCATCTGATTGAAAACAACTAATCAGTACTTTTTACTGAGAACAGATCCCATGGGTTGTTTGCCATGGATACATATTGATTTATTTCGATTTTGACGTTTCAAAAATTTAATATTTCAAAATGTCACGATTTGGTTGTAAAACTGACAAGAATATTAATGAAATTATAGAATCAAACAAACCAAAAAACCGTTTATATTAAAAAATTTGTATAGAAAGCAAAAACTTTTTCCATTCCATCGCATCAGACGGAGAATTACCTTGACGAGGTGAGGAAGCTGGTACTTGCTTGACTGACTTTTTTTGTATCTTATCAAACAACGATGGTTCTGTAACAAATCGAGTTAAATATATTGAAAATATTCAGCAAGACTTGCCACTTCGGTTCTAGAATGTGTACTAAAGGAAAAAACGACCCCAAGTTTTGTCCTGTTAGATTATTAAAAAAAAATTATTACAAAAAAGGGTCCAATTATTATAATCAATAGATTATTCATCAAATAAAAACGTCACTGGAAATCCGAAAATGATCACTGATATGATAATATGCCCATTGGAAGATATACGATTCAAAATTGGACAAAATCATCTGCCGAAGCGATTTGGCTTCAGTACCAAGAGAAAAAATACTAATCACTCCAATAGATCGACCGCGGTGAGTCGATTGACCTAAAGTGGTGTAAAAGATAATCAATAAAACCCTACTTAAATATTGAAATCATAATCAAATTATTAACATGCGTATTGGGAATACGTCTTCATCAGTTATAGAAACAATCACGTCTGGGTTTCACTTTTTCAATTGTTCTTTTGCATTGTATTTTTTCTATAATAAGCCAAAAATTGATAAATGCTCACAATTTCTCAAACTTGTTATTTCCAAGCATCAAGTTTTCGAAATCTGCTATAAAACAATTATCAATGTCCTTGGGTTAGTACTACTGAAAGCTATTTGCTATCAATCGAGAGATATTACGTCAAGAAAATTTCTTATTTTCTTTCAAACTACTCTATTCAAAATAAGGTATATTAGAAAGCAATTGATTGAATTAATTTCTAGCATGTAGTCCTACGATCCAAATATCGCGCAATATACATTGTAAAATCAAAATAAGAAACAATGTTATTTAAATTTGAATGTGATTTGAATTAACGTATTCTATACTATAATAGATCATGTTTGATATTTAAATGAACCCAATAGAAACTTCTATTTCGGTTTAATATAGATTTCTTGTTTATACTATTTACCTACACAGTTTACCGTAAATCTAAATGCCACGTATTTGTTTGGCAGCCATTAATAATGAACGTTTTCAGTGATTTTGTAAACGTGGAAAACATTGTTCACCGTTTTGTGATACTTTTATTTGAAATGCCTTTACCCAATCAATATAAAATCTGAACTAGATTATACTCTGGGTGAGATGTGATTTGAACGAATCAATCGCGCAAGACATCATTGGCTACCAAACAAGAATTATACGGCGGATACACCATCAATTCGAGGTTTTGACTATTCAAAAACGTTTTTGTTTCGACTGAAGTGTCATAGCCCGCATTGTCGTGGTGGGTTATGGTCTTCTGCGATTGGTATACCTGATTTTATCGCTGGTGATGGTGTATAGTTCAGAATTGACTACGTTGATCTAGTTAAACCGCGACGACATTTGCTTTTTGGAAATTTGGACACGAGAAAGCTCTGCGTAAGATGGATACCGCGTTAGCTCATAATTGAACAAAAACAAAAGATGTTTCCATCGAGTGGATGAAACGTGAGTCCATAACACATAACCGAAACAAAAGAACAAACAAAACAATGGACTGAAAAGATAGAACCAGTTCCAAAGAAGGCGAAGACAGTATCATCTGCAGGGAACGTCTTTGCGGCAGTTTTTTTGAATAATTTCCATTGAGTATATTTAAAAAGGAAAAATTAACGACGGCAAGTATTATTTGAACTTATTGTAACGTTTGAACGAATAAATCAAGGAAAAACAACCGCGTTTGCTTTAGAAGAAAGTTTGAATTGCTACCTCATTCCCTATTCGCCAGATTTAACTCCCTCGTATTATTTCTGGTTCTCAGACTTCAAAAAATGACTCGGTGGTCAGTTAATGGCTATATTCTTATTATAAAAACGGTATAGAACTTTTTCCAAAATTTTAGTGCTTTCTTTGTTGGAACAGGTACTTCTGTGATTATCCTCGTATATTATATCGTCTATTTTTCACAAAATAATAAGAAGTTAAGTTGTTTGTTTATTGCAACCAATATTTGTATGTAAAATTGGAAATATTCTCATTTCTTACATAACACAAAATGTGTTCGTCTCATAAACGAAATTACGACGAAAAAAAATCGACAAGTGTTCTGCAGTAAAATGAGTCGCAGTACATCTTAAATATGGGAATGTCAATGTTGTATGGCAGAAACAAGCGATAAATTCAAGATGATATTGTGAAACGCACAAAGAAAAACAATAAGTACATATATACGCCTTTCATTAGACATATGGTTACCATGTATACCACTCCTCATTAATTATTTATTTCGGATAATCAGCGGCGTAACGATATTGCTTCATATCATTATCAATGTTAACATTTAAAAAAAAAACCTTAAAAATCATAAAATTGGACGCCGTGCGCCTGTTTTACCACAGACACAACACACCGCTAAAAATTGTCGAGACAGTAAATTATTACTCATTGTTTGTATGAGCTTTCAACTTTTTTGTTGTTTCATAGACCAGTTTCAAAATGTTGCTCTCTCTGGTGGACCCCCAGCAGCTACGTTACTACCAATGTCCAAATTCGTTGTAGTTTCAACGACGAATTAACAGTTTTAGAAAAAAAAGTCGCTTAGTTTCTTAAAATATTATAAAAGGAGAGGTCAAGTCAACATTTTAATTTTTCACGGCGATTGTGGTCCCTCATTATTTGTCACACCCAACGTAGACCCCCCGTCGAGTCTCTCTTGGACTCCTGGTGTTCCACCTGGATGTAGAGCATCGGTGTACTTCAGATTTTGACCCAGTCCAACAACAATTGTTGAAAAACTTCGGCAGAACCTTGGAGAAAGTGTTTTTTCAAGAAATTGATTTAACTCGTTATCGGAACGATGAGAGTCGACGAAAGACGAACCACGTGGCGTTGAACGGACAAAATCTGAAGATATGCAGGTTCAGATCGACGTGTAAGGATCAGAACGATTGGATAACAGTTAAATTTGAGCCGTACTACGTTCATTTGATTTTGACTATTGAATTGAAGATGAAAATGATCTAAAGATGTTTTGACGTCTAAAAAACCATTAAAGATGATCCCCATTTTATGAAACAAGACATCATTGGTGATAAGAGTTTGCTTTATGAACTTGACTCGAAAACATAACTTCACTTTTCAAAAATTATCGTTCTAATTCAAATTGGGGGTGAAACTGATCTGATCGAAACTAATTCCTAAAAAACCTTTCACATGAATGTTAGAATGTTGGTAGAGAAAGCCGCTATGAGACTTGGAAAAAATCGATTAGAAAAGGATTATTCTTTGAAACATGTTGAGAATTGGATTTTTAAACTTACCATGGTCCAAAAAAGCTACAATGAGCAAATGCAAAGATCTAATGCATGCTGTTTATATGAACCACATTATCATTAAATACTGTTTTAATTATTCAAATTTCAATATATAAAAGAAAGACAAAAATCGACTTTTATTGGGAGTGCGACTGATCTGATCAAAAATGGTTCCTAAAAAACCTTTCTCGGGAATTTAAGAACATTGGGATGGAATGCTGCTTTGATGTCTTGAAGGGGGATAGAAAAATGATCCCAATTTTTGAAACATGACATCGTTGGTGATGATAATCGGATGTTTCGACTTACCAAGGCTCAAAAAAGCTACAATGAGCAAATGCAAAGATCTGATGCATGCTGTTTATATGAACCACATTATCATTAAATACTGTTTTAATTATTCAAATTTCAATATATAAAAGAAAGACAAAAATCGACTTTTATTGGGAGTGCGACTGATCTGATCAAAAATGGTTCCTAAAAAACCTTTCTCGGGAATTTAAGAACATTGGGATGGAATGCTGCTTTGATGTCTTGAAGGGGGATAGAAAAATGATCCCAATTTTTGAAACATGACATCGTTGGTGATGATAATCGGATGTTTCGACTTACCAAGGCTCAAAAAAGCTACAATGAGCAAATGCAAAGATCTGATGCATGCTGTTTATATGAACCACATTATCATTAAATACTGTTTTAATTATTCAAATTTCAATATATAAAAGAAAGACAAAAATCGACTTTTATTGGGAGTGCAACTGATCTGATCAAAAATGGTTCCTAAAAAACCTTTCTCGGGAATTTAAGAACATTGGGATGGAATGCTGCTTTGATGTCTTGAAGGGGGATAGAAAAATGATCCCAATTTTTGAAACATGATATCATTGGTGATGATAATCGGATGTTTCGACTTACCAAAGCTCAAAAAAGCTACAATTAGCATTTTCGGAGATCTAATGCATACTGTTTATATGAACTACATCATTATCAAATACTGTTTAAACTATTTTCTATCTTCAAGTTTGAAATTTTAGTATAGATAAGCAACTATCAATTCAAATTAGGGCTAGAATGATCTATTGGAGAATGAAGGTAAAAAGAAAGCAACAATGAGCCGGTTTGTGTCTTTGATATCATGACAGTGCACCTTGTCGGAATTTCGGATACTCGCCCCGTAAACCGCCAATACATATATATGGGTAATTATTTCGAAAAATATCATACTTTGAAAAATTTTCAAGCATTGAAGTTTTTCTTTTATAAAATAAGTTGGGATATGTTTCTTTATAAAATAGCTAAGAAATAAACGTTTTGTGTTATAAAAACGACTCATTTTTCATTCATAAAGCTGGTATGTCCTTGCAACTAATATAGAGCTGGAGTTATTGTCAACTTACGAGTTACTAGGCTGAAATTCAAACGGTTAATAAACGAGTAAAACTTCCCTGCAACTTGTTAGTTGTGACCGACCAGCTAAACGATATACATACTAATATCCAGCACTGCTATGAGAAATGGAAGAACCTTCTTCAAGGATTTGTGTTTTCCCATTACGACGAATTACGACATAATTTTTTTTAAAATCATTTTATTTTATTACCACGCCAAATATATGTATTACAATATTGTTTTGTAGTGTTGTAATTATTTATTTCTTATCAATACAATTAAATTTAATCCCTCTGTATTCAGTTTTTTGTGCGTCACTGTTTAACCATAAATATGTAACGTAAAAATTGAATGCCTGTGCATATAATATATACTTATTTCGGCTCTCACGACAAGGATGATCGTTAAAAATTTTTTAGTGTCACTTTAGACTGATATTTGCATCGAAAGTTCGATAGGGCATTTATAAATTTTTTGTTGACTATGCAAATAGTTCCTTTTCATTCAACTACGATTTAAATATATACGGGCATCATAATTCACAGATTATGATCTTGCACTGTTGTCTAATCTTCATAATAGTTAAGAAATATAGAAAATTTTGAGGTTGTATATATACCCGGTCAAAAAAAGAATTGATAATCTTAACTATTTTTTGTATGTACCAAACCATTCAATAAGTCGAGTTATTAACTAAGATTTTGCTAAAAATCGATTTCATTCGTCAATTTAGTCTCCTTCAAGAGCTATACAATCATTCCAACGCTACTCTAACTTCTTGTAGAAGGGTTTGTCGTTTGCCTCAAAATAGGCTTCAGTTTCAGCAATTGCTTCTTCATTTGAGCTGGATTTCCTACTTCGAAGTGTAATTCGTTCAATTTAACCATCTTTGTTATCGACTTCTAAATCAGTGCATTGTCTTGGTGGAACACACGACATATGAGACCGTTTTTCCTTGATTTTTGCATTCAATCGATCTAACAACTCTATGTAGTATTCGCTAGTGATTATCTCTCCTTTTTGGATTGATAATATTCCATGCTTATCCCAAAATACTGAATCCATAACCTTCCGAGCTGACTGTTGTGTCATTGGACGCAGTCCACTCAGATGATGATCGTTTTGATTCCGGAGTGAAGTGATGGATCCTATTTTCATACATAATTGTAAACCTTCTGATATTTTTACGGCCTCAGCTATCTGACGTAATTTCATTTTACGACTAAATATAACCAATTTGTGGACTCTTCTGATGTTTTCTGGAGTAACCACCTTTATTGGATGACCAGAACTTTCGCCATCATCGACGACTGCGTTTAAATTCTTCAAACTATCTTTTCGATGGAGCGGAGTCCGGATAACACTTTTGAAGCCATTGCTGAACTTGTACATTTTTTTTTTTCATCAAGAACCAATGATAAACACAAAATTGTTTTGAAAATAGCAAAAGTAACTTCACTTAAATGGCTGCCACTTTTTTTTGACCAATCGAAAGGTGATGAAGTTTTACACAAGTTGGTACTTCATAAACGTCATATGAACTTGACAATTGCAACGTCATCTATGTGTCAGTCACACGATTTATTGAATAAAAAGGAAAATAATATTAGTACAAAATAAAATGTCTCCACGAGCTCTAATCACACCATTCATTTTTTTATCAACCCAAAAAACTTTTTATTTCAAAATTATGTCTAATTTTTATCTTAATTACGTCGAACAAATGAGCAAAATGCAAACAGTAAGTGGAACATGTCAGTGCCAAAGCGTCAGTAGTGAGGGCTAGTCTCGCACGACTGATGCCGAACGTCGGAGGCCCAAAGCAGAGCAGGAGGCTATTATTGTCATCAGTAGTCACATCGGTGCTCACTTACGGAATATCCATTTGGGCCGACGCACTAAAGACGCAAGAATCATGGAGAAATGCTGGACCAGTATATCGACTGAGTGCCCTACGAGTAGCTAGCGCCTTCCGCACAATATCAGAGGAAGCAGTGTATGTTATTTCCGGTACTCTGCCTCTCAGAGTTCTAGCTGAGGAAAGACGGAACCTATATCAATGAAAAAGGTCAACCACACTGAGCCCTGAAGAACTTAGAAGGGAAGAACGGCAACACAGCATCGCAAGATGGCGACAGGAGTGGAATGCTGCAGAGAAAGGTCGGTGGACGTATCGTCTCATACCTCGGATTGATGTGTGGTTCAACCGGAGTCACGGTGAGATCAACTATTATTTAACGCAGATGTTATCAGGACACGGATGTTACCGGAAGTATCTTCACCGCTTTAGGCACGATGATACACCAGAGTGCCCGTCCTGCCCAGGGGTCAATGAAGATGCGGAGCATGTTTTTTGTGTGTCCACGTTTCAACCAACAGCGCGATGAGTTAGAGAAGATTCTGAAAAAGAGAACCCAACTAGAGTCAAATAGCAGAAGCAAGGTTGTCGTCAGAAGCTACAAAAGTGCTTACAGAGTTGCGATCCATTGAGAGGAAAAGAGCGAAAGACATATTCTAGAAGAAAGAAATAACATCTTAGCCACCAGAAGGAAGAGCGGCAGCTAATTCCTCCCCCAGCGAAGAAATGCCTTATGGCGGTACCATGGGGGATCAGAGGATAGAAGAGAAAGGGGTTTAGTGGGTAGGAACGTCAGCGTCGAGTTATAGTATGACGCTGCGTCGAGTCGCCACATATCAGGCCAAACAGCTATGCCTAGAATCCGTAAAAAGGATTCCCCCCTTAAGGAAAAAAACACACACACACACATTAAGACGTCCAGACAACCAAGAAGACAAGAATGTGTGTATAACCAACAGGCTAACTGTTAACACAAAGATAAGACCTCCAGAATCTCCCATAGAACTCTGGAGAATCTATACGCGAAACTGCATCTCGGACGACGATGGGAACTTGTCGAAATGACAGGGGTTGGTGGAATGTCTTTTCTCGCACCCTTCCGCGGATTTATCCGGGGGTGAATACTTAGCACTCGCGCGCGTACCGAGAAATTTAATATAACGTTTACAAATGTTTATAACTTAATTAAACATTTCTTCTAATTCAAACTTTTTATGTGACAGAATCATACCATAGTATAATGCCAAAATAAACAAGCATTCAATAAAAACCGTTTTTATGACTACTACTACAACATCAACTCTAGCTAGTTTGAAGTTTAAAATTTGCTTCTACCGCATAAAAGTTTAGTATGATAGTGATAGCTCGTAAAATACTTTCCTATAGCGTTTGACCTAAATACACACCGAATGTGTGTACAAATCCCATGAAATAATCCTTAAAGTGCACAGTAGTGTTGTTTTTACGACCAAAAGATATAAAAGATGATTGACGGGTAGTGTAAAATGTATAAATAACTCTATATACGTAGTGCGGTCCATGAGCTCTCGGCTTCATATCGCTGTTGCAAAACAACGTGACTGCAAAAATGGAAATAAGTTCATTGATAATATAAGAAACACATCCCAACATTGACATAAGTGACATGAGAGTGGTTGTTTGCTAAAGTTACTAAAGGGTACTTGGTCACAAATATCTGGATTGACTTGCCCTTGGTTCGAACAGACTGCATTATTTAAATAATAATAGCTTTCTTTCCTTTTTATTTGCTACGAGGCGAAAATTTCATAAAATCGCTGAAAGAACTAACAAAGTCTAAGTCTAAAGTCTAAAAACTAACATCTAGAACAAAGCACAATTTACAGAGAAACATTGACCCATTTCCGCGGGTTTTTCGGTCACTTTTCCACTATACGTTCTATAGAATCGCAAATTGTTTTTTTTTTTTACTTTCATGTTTTTGCATTTACGTCCCTGTTCTTCCGGAACGAAGATATAGTAAACTCGTTCGCAAAAATTTTCGTGCACGCGTGTGTTTTTGCACAAAGTTTCAAGTTGCTGCATCGATTTATTTTATTGTAGTGGGGCTCGAACGACCATTCAGTCAAGTTTGCAATCGAATTCAATCAAAGGTTAATTTTGCGATAGCATGCGACACCGTCAAAACAGTTTGCGACGCACAGAATGTGCGTCAAATCAATAGTTGAAAGTGTGCTCCAAGGTCACGCTGGAACAGATACTTTTTGCGATGGGATTCATACAAAAGTTGAATGGAATGAGATATTTTGAAATGCGACACCATCTAAACAGTTCGAGGCACACAGAAGATGCGTCAAATCAATAGTTAAAAGTGTATCCAAGGTCACGTTGGAACACATACTTTTTGCGATAAGGTCTAAATAAAGGTTATAGGAGAAAAGATATTTTGTGATACAATACATCAAATCAATAGTCAATCAATGTCAAATCGGATTGGAACAAAAGTTAAATGAAAGAAGATATTTTTCGATAGTATTTGACACCATCAAAACAGTTTGCGACCCACAGAATGTGCGTCAAATCAATAGTTAAAAGTGTGCTCCAAGGTCACGTTGGAACACAAACTTTTTGCGATAAGGTCCAAATACAGGTTGAATGAGAAAAGATATTTTCCGATAGAATGCGTAGCAATCATAACAGTTTGCGACGCATAGAAAGTTAAAATTGAGTCCCAAGGTCACGCTCATGTACATACTTTTTGCGATCTATCAATAAAATAACAATTTTTGAGCAAATCTCAACTGTATTGAGATAAAAACCATCATTTACTTAATATTTTTCATCTTTATAAAAGTCGGTTAGGTTAGGTTAGGTTTACCGATCGGCGCTAACTGATGGTGTCGCAAGATGTCTTCTTTCATTTAAAATATGTTTGAACCTTATCGCAAAAAGTATCATTATCGTAAATAACACTGCAACTGCTGCGTCGCAAAATGATCGGATGACGTCACATTCTATCGCAAAATGATCGCAATTAAAATTTTTAGAATTGTGTCGTTGTCCAAGGTAACGTAACCATTAAACAGTTTTGTTGACCCCACTTTTTTCTTAAAAAATACGGAGTTTTTTCTTAAAAAATACGGAGTTTTTTCTCTTTTCGTCGGTATTCAAAAATTCAACAACCACTTTAAAAAACAACTTTCTGATAAAGAGTAAACGTCTGATTGGTGTCTAAAATCGCACTATTGTGATATCCAAATATAATTGTTTTAACCGTTTTAAATTTAGAGGACAAAAAAAACCAAAAATGCCGCTTTTCCAGGAAGCTTCTCTCGAAACGTTTAACCTCCATTTCACCAAAATAGACGGCGATTTTTTTATACAAAATTAATAAATGGTACATCCAGAGACCGAGAGATTCCCGAGTCTTAACATCTGGCTCATATGGCGATGTCAACGTTGGGTTATTTTAACTAGTAGTTCTGGAAACAACAAAACATATTTTTCTATATAATAGAAATTAGCAAAAAGAATATTTTATTTATTTATTTATTAAATAAATCACATTTCCAAAAGATTTTAGAAATTGTGGTATATATTAGAATGATTCATATCAATAAATATGTTGATTTAAGATCAATTTCAAGAGAAAATGTATTTTTTAATATAAATACTTTTCTATCTTTTGTCGCATTCATCAAAATTTTTATTTTGTTATGTATATGGCCCACTTTTTTGTATTTGATGCTTTTTTACTATATCATAGTTTGTTGAAAAAGTTCTATTATTTTTATCGTATTGATGATTTCTTAATCTATTTTATAAATATTGAAATGTCTGCCCTATGTAACGAGCATCACAATTATTACAAGGAACCTAATATAATATTATCGATGCTCCTTGCAATAATTGTGAAGTTGCACACATAAGACAGACATTTCAATATTTATAAAATAGATTAAGAAGTCATCATCATCTTTCATATAAGCTTATATAAAGAGACCAATTACTTTACTACTGATTTAGGTTGAAATATAGAAATATTTTATTTATTGAAAAGGGCCTACAACGAATCTTTTATTCATAAAATAAAATAAAGGAAAAGATCTAATAATAAATTAAAATCTTGATGAATATTGCTTTATCAGAAAACATCAAACAATGAACAACTACAGTTTTATAATTCCTAAATTCCTAAATTTATGGACATCTAAAACATTCAATAATATGGAACATGTCTACACATAAAGCAAGGAACGTTTTGGAATTAAGAAAAAAAAAAGAGTAAAAAAATTATCTATATTTACGAGGGCTGCTACTTAAGTTTTGAGATATGGTAACACTGACGTGAATATGTCAAATCCTCCATTGCAATGTGTTGTTATACGAGTGCTATTTGAGTTATTTACTCGCTTCGACTTTTGGTGATGAAGCACCATCTCTAACCACTGTGTTCAGTTGCTTTTCCGAATTCAATCGTGGTCTCACTTCATTAAAGGATGAATTTCAAGGAGGTCATCAAAAATCGGCTGTTGTGTCAGAAAACATCGATGCTGTACGTAAACTGACGTACCGTGAGATTGAGGCAAACTTGAACATTAGTTCCATTCGCATACATTCAATATTGAATGAACATTTGGCTGTTAAAAGGTTTGTTCGCGTTGGATAGCGCATAATTTTACAATCGCTCAAAAAATTCAATCGTGGTGCTACGAAAGACACATTTAATATCGTGACAGGCGACGAAGCATGGATTTACAAAACATATCACTACCATTAGAGCAATGTACAACAGACAATGTTGAATTGTACACCAGCATTTGTTTGCCAGAAGGTTCGATAAAATCGGGGTAACAAATCGTTCTCCATCACGTCAACGCGAACTCTCACACCACATCAGTTCAAACAAAAACGTTTTTGAACGGTCAAAACTTTGATTTACGGATCATCCGCCGTACAGTCCTTATTTGGCACCCAATGATTTCTTCTTATTCCCGCATATCGAAAATAAATTGCGAGGTCTACACCCGAAGAAGCGGTTGATACGTTCAAATCACATGTTTTGAAGAAAATTTTTTGAAAAACAATAGAGGCATATCCAATTATAAATATTTGTTTTTAATTGTCTATCTGAAAATTTAAATAGTAAAAAAACAAAACAAATTCTGCTTTCTTTACATACAGATCGTCGCACTTGTTGTTACTTCTCGTTACTTGTCAGATCTTCATTCTAGAACACAAGGGACAATCTTGAAGGACAATATCGGGATGAAGCAAAATCTCCCATTTGAATGATTCAAAGAGTTTTTGAAAACTTTTTGATCTGTGTGTTGTTCTCTCAAGTTAAAGCGGAACGTGTCTACTTGCCGCTTCACGTCACTCGTATGCTGACGACCGTAAAAAAAATAGAAATTCCATTCTTCACACCTCCACGTATACTTGTGTTCATCATTATACTATGCCTCTACAAATCCTTGGATAGCTCTAGCATTTCTTGAATAGTGAGTGAGTAAAGAATACGAGGTTAAGTTAGGTTAGGTTACTGATGTTCTATCGGTGAAAGATTATTTTAAAAATCCTTATCTGCAAGACAAAATGTATGATCTTAAGGCCGCTTAACATCATGCAATACAACGTGCAAGAAATTGTATGCAAATCACTGTAAACAAATACCTAACCTCAAATTTTATCTAATATTTTGAACCTTATTTAACAATGAAAATAACAAAGCAAAGTTTTACGAAAATCAGCTGATCTGTTAAGCCAAAAGTAACTAGATTTCTCCCTAGAATTGTAACAGCGGCCTTAATGAGAGAATCTATTTGGAATACTAAACATTCCAAACAGCTTTTAACATATCGGAGGTGTATGTGGGCTGGGCGTAGGTATCCCAAACTTGGACAGTAAAGTTGAGAGTTTATTGGTGGCATCACGTTCGAGAAATCGTAACCTGTTTCGGTATTCTAACATTATTAATTTCTCTAATTTTGTATCGATAATTCCCGGTCTATAGCTAGGAAGCTATTTCAACTATTCGATGAGCTAAACTTAGACGTCGTTGCAAAATAAAACACAACAACTGCATTGTGAAAGCCGAGAGAAAATACACATCTCACGACGTCGAACTATAAAAATCCTTCGAATTTCACCGGGTCGTATCTCTTTCTCGCTTTTAATAATTCGAAAAATGAGTTGTTGCACTTTTATTAAACTATTTATAGTCCATTCACACTTTCCCACGTACGAGTGGTGCTTGTTTGGCAATAATCTGACGGTTCAACATTAGACAACAAAAAATCTTCTTGATATTCTAGTCTATTTTTAACACATCACAAGTCGTATGAGTAACTAAGAAAAATGCATGTTTTTGCTGTAGAAGCATTTGTCTTTTGCCTCAAAATAGGCTTCAGTTTCAGCATTTGCTTCTTCATTTGGGCTGAATTTCTTACTGGCGAGCATTTTTTAAAAACAGCGAATAACCAGTAGTCACTGGGGGCCAAATCTGGACTATACGGTGGATAAGAAAGCAATTCAAAGTGTAATTCCTTCAATATAACCATCGTTGTCATCGATTTGTGATTCGGTGTATTATCTTGTGGTTTTCTTTTCGATATATGAGGCCGTTTTCCATTGATTCTTGCATTCAAACGGCTCAACAACTCTATGTAGTATTCGCTATTGATTGCCTCTCCCGACCGTTTTGATTCCGGAGTGAAGTGACGGATCCGTGTTTCATCCATTGTCACATATCGATGCAAAAAATCTGATTTATTACGTGTAAACATGGCCAAACACTGCTTTGAATAATCTAAACGTTGTTTTTGATCGACTGTGAGTACATCCACTATGAAAATAGCTTTCTCATGGTCTCAAAGTAAACACACTGCATTCTGATGTCTTTACAGCCTCAGCTATCTCACGCAATGTTAATTTACGATTAGATATAACCAATTTGTGAACTTTTTTATGTTTTCTGAAGTAACCACCTCAATTGAACGATCTGGACATACACCATCATCGGTGTCTGTACAACCACGTTTAAATTCAGCAAATCAATTACAAATAGTTCTTTTCGATAGAACAGAGTCTTAATAACACTTTTATAGCCATTGCTGAGATTGTACAGAATTCTTTTTCATCAAGAAGCAATGATAAATTAAAATACGAATTTTACACATAGTCTTTTGAATGTTGGTACTTCATAAACGTCATACGGATTTGACAACGGCAGCGCCATCTATGTGTCAGTCACACGACTGATTGATTCATGTTGTAGGCACGAGAGAGTAATAAAACCTACTTAATAATCCAAAATTTAGTAATTTTATATATTATTACAGAATAATCTTAATATTTCCTAAATTTTTCATAAATGTACCTTCGCTAATACATGTTTTTGATCTTTCATAACCCTAAGCTTTGCAGAGTAATAAGAAAAGGGTTTGGAGTTGTCAAAAGCCCTATGTATAGAAGATTATATAATCGTGAAATGAGATTTTTTCCAAAAGTACTTATTTGCCAATAAAGTGTTGATGTTATCAACGAAGAGAAAGGTAGCGAGTTTCAAACAGCACGTATGGCTCCAGGAAAACCAAAATTTCAAGTAGAATATCTTGTGAAAGAAATACTTCGAAGAAAAGTCCACACGTTCTTTTCGATAGAAAAAACATTCCAGAAAGTTCTAACTTCATCTTGTTACCGAAATGGTGCTTTAGGGAAGGCACTCATGAGATGTGGAAGCCACCAAGGCGGAAACGACTCTGCAACTGAACAGCATCGCAACTGAAGACTTCTGTTATCAACAGGAGTTTAAAGGAAGCCATATTGTAATACCTGAATAATTGTACTCAACTTTTATACGAATTTTCCGGACATACCTCGTAAACTAACAAAAATATTTTACTGATATCAGCGTAACTATTTAAATAATTCTAATCGGTGCTGAACATTAATCAAACAAAAATTTTGTTTTCCCTTTACTGAATCATCTCAAAATAACGTGGAAATTTTTTTAGATAGCATACAACACGTTTATAAAATTCAGACAGGTTTGCGTGATATTTTTACTGATCGATCAGTCTATTCTTCTAATTAGACGAAATGCTATAAAAAAATTAACAAAGAATCGTTCTGATAGTACTAAATCAAAACATGGATCATCGGAATTCATTGCAGTTAAGCAAATGTATCTTTCTGAAGGTGTAAACCAGTAAGAAGCTATAATTACTTCAGTGTTTCAAGTTTTTCTTTTTGTTTCAGGCATTATGTACTGAAGTATACGAGATGCAGATCAGTGAGGCGGCCGGCGGGGTGCCGGCCCTGGGTGCTGAACCATGTAGATTTCCTAAACTAGAAGAATGCGCCCATTTTCACTACGAGAGGGTGCAATTGCCCCAGTTGACCGTCACCCTGCAGACCAACATGGACCAATCGCTGCACTCGCAACATAGTAAGTAACAAATTACGCTGGTAAAAAATTTTTTTATCACACGAACTTTATTTTGTTTTGTTTGTTTGTTTTGTGGTGCGTAAATAAACAAAGATGATGGTTTTCCGACGCGCGACGTATAATTATCCACGAGGAAAACTCCAAGAAACGCAAACTTCCAACGACTGGCCTTGCGATTTATTTATGGTCAACGCAATTGCCAGACGTATGGAATCATCAGTATACGCGGGATCAAGACATCCTTTCTTTTGTATTTTCACCTTCATCACCTTTTTTACAGCCAGTCTTGTTCTATTGCACAGTCGAGGTTGATTAATGTTACGCAGCATGATGACAACTGATCCTACTTTTAACTGCAAATTGTGAGGTGGTAATCCAGTGAATTTAAAAATTCCGTGAGTTAGTTGACTACGTCATTCTGATTCATAACGATGTAGACTGATTTGAAGGAAATACTCTCATGTTAGCAGTAAAGTGTCACTATCACAAAAGATCAAAAAAAAGAGCACATAACTTGAAATGTTACTATCAGAAAGGATCACCAAAGTAAAAAAAATGTATCAAAATAAAGAATTTCTACTATTCACCTCTGAAATAATTTCGAAATTCAATATTTCGAAAATGTATTCCGCCATTCTTCAAAGGGGAACACAACTACTTTCCTGGCTAATGCCTCGACGAATATTGAATTACAACTTCTATGTAGAGCGTGATGTAAATCAGCCTTTTTGCCGATATTAACATCCCCAATGGTTAAACTGCTCTGATGAGACGTACTAACTACTAAACTAGTCAGTAGTTACACCCTCTCCTTGCAATTGCAAGCCATTGGAGATGTTAATATCGATAAACAAAATTTGGTACGTGTGATGCGTCTAAAATATTCGTTTTTTTTTTGTAGAATAAGTACAACTATCGTAAATATCTTTTCAGCTAATGACGATACCGATGTCGAGTGGTTTATGGTGCAGGTTACTTCGGGAGATGCCTGTTGGATCATTCAAAGAAACTTCGAAAATTTTCGGATGTTAGATGATCAGTTGCATCAGTGTATATTCGACAGGAAGATTTCTCAGTTGCAAGATTTGGCCGGTCAGTCTCTCAACGACGAAGATCTTGAGGTAATGATTCTAATCATTCTTAATAAAAAAAATCTTTTGTTTCGAATATTTATTATAATAAAATTATCAACTCTTCATCTTTCGTACAAAGGATGCCTTCAAAACACAATTACAACCCCATAAATTTGATCATTGCCTCGATTAATCATTGGGGTAAATATCAGTAATTCAAAATCAAAATAAAAAGTATAACAAATTTTGAATTATGTTAATTATGGTTAGAAAAAGAATAAAATTAATTTAATTATGTACTTTTGAAAATTCATAAATAAAGGTTCATACTGTTTTTATTATTATACAGATACGAGGGAGGGTTGTAAAGTTCGACCAATTTGACTTTTGTTAAGATTGGAATAAGCGTTTCAATATTTAATTTGTGTTTGATTGCAATTGATACCTAACTATCTCGTGATTTTTGGAGAAAATGGAAAAAATATCTCGTGAAGAAAGTTTTTTATATAAAAAAAATCATCTCTGGTCACATGACAACATAAAAGCTGCTTTTAAAGCCACTTGATTATCTCAATTCAGCCCTGAGTAAATATTTCTCTCTTCTAAACCAGAAGGAATAGCTCGGCGCAAAATGATTTAACTCCAATGACGAAATTATTTCATAAAAAATTCTATTTTAAAGACTACGTTATCCCCGTAGAAATTTCGGAGAGGTGTTTCTGAAGTTGGTATGTAGAAAAAAATCAGGACGTTGTAAAATCTCACGATGTTGGAAATACGAGGGTTCAAATTTGCTCAAATTTTCATGAAAAACATATGTATGTTTGAAAAATTATTCACGCCAAAATAAATGTAGGATTGTGCTGAAATCTCAGAGAAGTGTTTCCGAAGGTTAGTTGTTTACAGAAAAAAAATCAGGACGTTGTAAAATTTCGCGATGTTGGAAATACGAGGGTTCAAATTTGCTCAAATTTTCATGAAAAACATATGTATGTTTGAAAAATTATTCACGCCAAAATAAATGTAGGATTGTGCTGAAATCTCAGAGAAGTGTTTCCGAAGGTTAGTTGTTTACAGAAAAAAAATCAGGACGTTGTAAAATTTCGCGATGTTGGAAATACGAGGGTTCAAATTTGCTCAAATTTTCATGAAAAACATATGTATGTTTGAAAAATTATTCACGCCAAAATAAATGTAGGATTGTGCTGAAATCTCAGAGAAGTGTTTCCGAAGGTTAGTTGTTTACAGAAAAAAAATCAGGACGTTGTAAAATTTCGCGATGTTGAAAATACGAGGGCTCAAATTTGCTCAAATTTTCATGAAAAACATATGTATGTTTGAAAAATTATTCACGCCAAAATAAATGTAGGATTGTGCTGAAATCTCAGAGAAGTGTTTCCGAAGGTTAGTTGTTTACAGAAAAAAAATCAGGACGTTGTAAAATTTCGCGATGTTGGAAATACGAGGGTTCAAATTTGCTCAAATTTTCATGAAAAACATATGTATGTTTGAAAAATCACTCACACCAAAATAAATGTAGGATTGTGCTGAAATCTCAGAGAATTGTTTCCGAAGGTTAGTTGTTTACAGAAAAAAAATCAGGACGTTGTAAAATTTCGCGATGTTGGAAATACGAGGGTTCAAATTTGCTCAAATTTTCATGAAAAACATATGTATGTTTGAAAAATTATTCACGCCAAAATAAATGTAGGATTGTGCTGAAATCTCAGAGAAGTGTTTCCGAAGGTTAGTTGTTTACAGAAAAAAAATCAGGACGTTGTAAAATTTCGCGATGTTGGAAATACGAGGGTTCAAATTTGCTCAAATTTTCATGAAAAACATATGTATGTTTGAAAAATTATTCACGCCAAAATAAATGTAGGATTGTGCTGAAATCTCAGAGAAGTGTTTCCGAAGGTTAGTTGTTTACAGAAAAAAAATCAGGACGTTGTAAAATTTCGCGATGTTGAAAATACGAGGGTTCAAATTTGCTCAAATTTTCATGAAAAACATATGTATGTTTGAAAAATTATTCACGCCAAAATAAATGTAGGATTGTGCTGAAATCTCAGAGAAGTGTTTCCGAAGGTTAGTTGTTTACAGAAAAAAAATCAGGACGTTGTAAAATTTCGCGATGTTGGAAATACGAGGGTTCAAATTTGCTCAAATTTTCATGAAAAACATATGTATGTTTGAAAAATCACTCACACCAAAATAAATGTAGGATTGTGCTGAAATCTCAGAGAATTGTTTCCGAAGGTTAGTTGTTTACAGAAAAAAAATCAGGACGTTGTAAAATTTCGCGATGTTGGAAATACGAGGGTTCAAATTTGCTCAAATTTTCATGAAAAACATATGTATGTTTGAAAAATTATTCACGCCAAAATAAATGTAGGATTGTGCTGAAATCTCAGAGAAGTGTTTCCGAAGGTTAGTTGTTTACAGAAAAAAAAATCAGGACGTTGTAAAATTTCGCGATGTTGGAAATACGAGGGTTCAAATTTGCTCAAATTTTCATGAAAAACATATGTATGTTTGAAAAATTATTCACGCCAAAATAAATGTAGGATTGTGCTGAAATCTCAGAGAAGTGTTTCCGAAGGTTAGTTGTTTACAGAAAAAAAATCAGGACGTTGTAAAATTTCGCGATGTTGGAAATACGAGGGTTCAAATTTGCTCAAATTTTCATGAAAAACATATGTGTGTTTGAAAAATCACTCACGCCAAAATAAATGTAGGATTGTGCTCAAATTTCAAGAAAGTGTTTCCGAAAGTTAGTTGTTTATAGAAAAAAATCAGGACGTTGTTAAATGTCGAGATGTTGGAAATACGAGGGTTCAAATTTGCTCAAATTTTCATGAAAAACATATGTATGTTTGAAAAATCATTCACGCCAAAATAAATGTAGGATTGTGCTGAAATTTCAGAAAAGTGTTTCCGAAAGTTAGTTGTTTATAGAAAAAAATCCGGACGTTAGTAGGCTCCTCAGTATTGGATGCGTCTATACAAAAGTTTGTGTCATAATTAAATAGTCAAGTGCTTATCGACTAGACCTCGTATACTGCTTTAGGTTTTTCTTTATATCTATTTTGTGATTCCATAAATGAAGTTAGTATTGTTTTTAAGAAATTTGTCACAAAATTTCCACTCAACGCTTTGCTCCTGTATAATTTAAGGAATATAAAATTAAGGAATTTGACTATCATCCATATATCTAGACCCTTTTGTCCTATATCGAATGGTAAAGTGGATCTTTTCTCACTTGAAGGACTATGCAAAGTATCAAACAGTTCCGACCTCAGAATTTATATGCCGGGGCGCTCATAATACTCATTCACACGACATAAATAGTGAATTTTACTAGTTTACACATATTCTTAGTAAGTTATAGTACCGCAAAAAACCCGTGTACCCGGAAGCGTTCAAATCCAAAAATATACAAAATATTTAGTTTTTTCCCATTTTATAGTTGCATCAAAATTTAAGCGATGAAATGAAGCTAAATCATAACAATGTAACAATATATTTCGGGAAAACAAATGTCGTGCACCAAAATAACGAAATTCAATATCCTTGATTTAAATCTAGTTAAAAATCTGAAATCCCTTCTCCGGCTTCAGATTTAAACGTCTGGAAATTTATCAGATCCGTATCGGGACGACTTATAAATGTTTTTTTCGTAACTAGTTTGAAAAATCCATCTGTACGAGGTCTAGTTATCAAATAAAGACACTTGAGTCAAATATATGTGACTTTTTAATCGACTTACAACGTTTTTCGATAATATGTTGTGTATAGTTGTACAAAAACAATAGTAGGATTTGTATCACATTTGAGGGCTGCAGACAATTCACACTTTTCCAGCTAAATTTCCTTATCCTTCCCTGTGTAATCCAGTCGTTTAGTTTGCCTGATAATATTAATTTAGTTGGAAATGACGAGAAACTCGTTTATCTGAGAATACGATTAAAAATTTAATTCTTTATGACTTTAAATTATAAAATCTCCTTTATATAAAACTGTAATTAAATCTTCTCGACACGTCATAGTGAAAATAATGAACGATGATGGTGGTATCCGTAGTTGTGCAATTATGATGCTCCTTAATAGGAATCCCTTTTGAGCCGATGTGAGGGATAGGGGTAAAGGGCATATATCCGTTAATAATTGTGTTATAGAGATCAGTAGGCTTGGTAATAATCAGAGTCGGTGTAACAAATTAAAAATGAAATTAATCAGCTGCATAATCGGTACGTGAAAATATTCGAATTCAAACAGCAGCGGCGGTAGAATCGTAATTTTTTTAACCATTTCGATATTTGTGTTTTGCTAATTGAATAAATAAATCGAATACTTGAATATTTATAACCATATAGGGGGTGAAAGGGGTTATAAACTGTTTTTGCGATTTAAGACTTAAATATTCATTATAAAAACTGAAGTTGTGTATAAGATTTGTAGGTAATTAAGAGTTCTACAACGTTTGTTTCGATTTTCAACATAACCTCAATCAACATTGTTTATTAAAATGCCAAAAAAAAATAACTTATCTGGAAAAAATTTGCAAGAAATTTCCAATTTTTGAAACTTTTTATAGGCTATGATGCCAAATTTCATGAAATATTACACTCCAAGCAAGAGAGGAGGGATATGCTATGTTTATCATTGGATTAGATTGATTCTGGTTGGCCCTGATATAGGATTCGCTTCCTATGCAGAGTTTCGCTTACTTTAAAGTGGTTACGCGTTTGTGTTGTCGATTGTCGCGGATACATGGGTGATTCCATTATAACTGTGATATTCAATGTCCTGTATTGTTTTTTTGTACTCGTCATTAATTAATAATCAATTAATAAAAATTTTGTGTTAATTGAATAATTCTTAAGATATTTAAACATTATTTTTATACAATATAACTTGCCACTTAAAGAAAACTTATACTACATCACTTGAATGTCAGTACCGTGTCATGTCCATTCCTAGAATTTACCGATAAATTATTAATTTTTTTTGTCGTAACAAATGATTTAAACTAATTACCTTATAAATTCTAATGTTTATGATCAAACTGAGGAAAATTGATGCACTTGTTGTTTAATATCTTAAGTTACCATGTCAGTACCGTGGATAAATGAGTCAGTACCGTGGAACTCAAAATCCGACATTTGTGTCTTGCTCGTGATACTTTGAAGTTGTAGTAAATTCCTCTTAGAGTTTTATTTTTACAGTAAAATAGATGAATAATATGCATAAAAAAGTTAGAAAAGTTAAATTTTAAAATCTTGAAATTTTGAATACAAAAAATCACAGTTAGAACGGAATCACCCACATAGGATTCGATTGTTTCTGGTTAGCCCTCTTCGTAGGGTTGGATTTTGTTTTAAAGTAGTGTCCTGCGAGTGGGTTGAGGGTCCGTCTCCCGTGGTAATATTACTTATGATATCTTATTGCGACATGAAAACAGTTAGATAAAATTAAAAGATATGCTAGTACAGATATAGCCATTATCAGTTTAAAGAAAAACCCCAGAAAAATTGTAATCTTCAATGTCTGATTTTGAATTTACCATATTTCAACTTTATTTTGTTGAAAAATTTGTCTAAATTGAAGTTTCATTATTCTTCTAACCTAGTGCCATACTTGATGTAACCGATCGGGTTTCCAGAATGTAGACGCCAATTTATTTACTCCAATAAATTCGCTGCTGGGTCGCTTTAGTATCTTGTTGACCTATATTTGGCGTTCATAGAATTTCTTGTGATACGAAAAAAATTAATATTTAATTTTCGACTTTCGATGTACTCGTTTTTTTAACGATTATTAAAAATGATTCTTATGACGTTTAGAATTTGTTCCCATATCATATTTTTTGTGTCCAACATCTAATGAGAAAATTCATATAAAATTATCTGAAATTCCTACAAAAAAAATTCATTAAGGTTGTATATTATATTTGTAACTGTTTTTCGACTGAAAGTACTGGCAAATTTGACGATTTTGAGCTAAAACCTTAAATTAACTTGGGCTGTTTTTATTTTCTACATTCTTGAAGTTTTTGGGATACTAAATAAGTCTAACCACTCTTATCAAAATTACGGGAACTGATTTTGGAAATTTTGGGACTTGAAACACAAAAAAATTTGAAAAGTGAATAACTCAAAAACTATGAGGAACTCGAAAAAACTACTTTAATAAAAAAAGTAAATAGAAAATTCTCTACAAAAAAGTATTTGTTCCTAACCTCAAAATTTTCACCTTGAAATGCGTTTATACAATCAAAAATATTTTGAATCGCGAATAACTCGAAAACTACGAGGAATTCGAAAAAAGTGTTGGAGAAAAAAATGTACAGCGCAATATTCCCTACAGATTGGTCTTGAAGCATTTTTTCTTATACTCAAAATCTCAATATTTTCACCGTAAATTGGGTTCATGTACTCAAAAACATTTTGAATTGCGGATAACTCGAAAAATATGAGAAATTCGAAAAAAAGCGCTGGAGCAAAAAATGTACAGCGCAAAATTCCCTACAAATTGGTCTTCAAGCATTTTTTCCTAACCTCAAATTCTCAAAATTTTCACCATAAAATGGGTTCATGTACTCAAAAACATTTTGAATTGCGGATAACTTGAAATCTATGAGAAATTCAAAAAAACTGTCGTAACGAAAAATGTGGAGAACAAAGTTCTCTACAAAAAAGTATCCCAGGTATTTGTTCCTAACATCAAAATTTTCACCTTAAAATGGGTTTATACAATCAAAAATATTTTTAATCGCGAATGATTCGAAAACTACGAGGAATTCGAAAAAAGTGCTGGAGCATAAAATTTAGAGCACAAAATTGAAGGAGATTTACTCAGAAATAATGGCTCCAACGAAAAAATTACTATAAATCTTTTTTGTAGAAAATTTTATGCTCTACATTTTTTGTTCGAGCAGCTTTTTTCGAATTTCTCTTAATTTTAGAGTTATTCGCTCTACGTTCGAATCATAAACCAATTTAAAAAGCCGGACATCAGGGCTAAAGATAAATGGATTGTACGGCCTTAAAAACGCTAAACTAACGTGGTTTTAGTATGAACCAGACAAATACGAAAGTGTAGTCCTTATGTAGGTTGTTCCGGGCCAGTGACGGCTCTTGCCCAGTGGTTAACAATCCGTAACTTTTATAAGGTACAATTTAAAAATAGCAAAAATGAATTTTTCAATCGATTTTTTAATAAAAAGGTTCTCATTGTTTAACTCGATAAAATTTATGGTTTAGGAGATATGTGAATTTTCAGATCGATGCACTTGCCAACGAAACCGTTCACCATAAAGAAACATTCTGAAGAAAATTATCATAAATTGTATGAGAATTTTTGTTTTGTCACAGCATAATTTTTACGTCGTCTACTCACTCCGGAATATATTTTTTTTTTCGACCAACTTTTCTTTTTCTTCTCTTTCTCTTTTCTTTCTGTTTTTTTTGCCAATTTTTGAAAGTATGAACAAAAAATCTGAAATTTGAAATGTTTTTTACTTTTAAGAATAGAAAAAAAGAAAAATTTATATTTTTCAATTATAAGTTTTTTAATATCGAAGATTACAAATATGTAAAAAATTACTCTATAGGATATGATATGGGAAAAAATTATTTTTTTACTAAAAAAAATTATTTTTTACTAAAAAAAAATTTTCGAAAAAATGTTCACTTCTACATAAAATGAAATGTAATTGTTACAGACAAAACTTATCGTCTACCTGGAACGTTTCAGTAAAATAGCCGATAATTCGGTAAATTGTGGTCCTGTGTTAAATTGGCTTCAAATGGACAACAAAGGACATAGATTGTTGGTGCCGAGCGAGGAAAGTCGATCGATCAACACGCCGGCCGTAGCTGCCGCTTACAGTGTGCGTAGATATGTCTCGCAGGTAAATATTCCATTTTAGAAAAACATTTTCAACGTAAAATTCGCATCGGCATCTTTCATATCGTTCGAAATGAATTATTAACTTCAAATATATACATCTACACAGATACAAATTTCTCTATAAGAAACACGAAAATGTAACTCGTGTGACCTACACACAGATGGCGCTGCCATTATCAAATCCATATGACGTTTACGAAGTACCAACTTTCAAAAGAAAATGTATAAAATTGATATTCCGATAAGTCAGAAAAAAGTGACAGTGAAAAGTGAAGCCACTTTTGTTTGTATATTAATTTATCATTGCTTCTTGATGAAAAAAATTACTGTACAAGCTCAGCAAAGGCTTCAAAAGTTTTATCCGGACTTCGTTCTATCGAAAAGAATCGTTTGTTATTGGTTTGCTAAATTTAAACGTGGTCGTAGAGACACCGATGATGGTGAATGTTCTGGTCGTTTAATTGAGATGGTTACTCAAGAAAACATCAAAAAAGTCCACAAATTGGTTATATCTAATCGTAAATTGAAACTTCGTGAGGCCGTAAAGATATCAGAAAGCACTGTGCTTACTATTATGCATGAACATTTTACCATGAGACAGCTTTTTTCAAAGTGGGAGCCGCGTTTACTCACAATCGATCAAAGACAACAACGTGTTGATGATTCCAGTGTTTGGACACGTAATAAATCAGTTTTTTTGCGTCGATATGTGACATTGGATGAAACACGGATCAATCACTACACTCCGGAATCAAAACGATCATCATCTGAGTGAACTGCAGCTAGTGAACCATGTCCGAAGCGTCCAATCACGCAACAGTCAGCTGGGAAAGTTATGGTTCCAGTATTTTGGGATGCGCATGGAATATTGTCCATCGACTATCTTCAAAAGGGAGATACAGTAATTAGCGATACTACATTGAGTTATTGGATCGTTTGAATGCAAAAATCAAGGTAAAAAGGCCTCATATGTCGAAGAAGAACCCACTGTTTCACCAAGACAATGCACCGATTCACAATTCTTGGCAACGATGGTTAAATTAAACGAATTACATTTCGAATCGCTTACTCATCCTCCGTATATTGCAGATCTGGTCCCCAGTGACTACTGGCTATTCGCTGATCTCAAACAAATGCTCGCTGGTATGAAATTCTGCTGAAATGAAGAAGTAATTGCTGAAACTGAAGCCTATTGTGAGGTAAAGGACAAATCCTTCTTCAATCACGGCATCGGGAAGCTAGAGAAGCGTTGGAAAGACAAATTTTAAACGTAAAAATATTCACGGAATGTCAGCGTAACCTCGAGACACAATCATAATTTAATTATAACATAGTGTAACGGGTACACAGTCGCACATCGCCCAACGACGCCAGTTAGAGTTAATGTAACTGAAACTATTTAAATAATAGTGGGTAGCTCTATCTATTAGGTAAACGTTGAATTATTTTCAAGATGTTTCTGTGGCTGTTACAAGAACAGATTCTATTATGTTCTGGAACATAGCAAAAGCCTATATAAGGCAGGAGCTCAAGGTAGGAATCCAAGCGGTTTAAAATGATAATTACAAAATTGTTAATAGTGTTTTAATTAGTGTGATAATTGTAGTTTCATAACGTTTTAAGTGTTAATTAATTAACTTGTACAAGTTTATCGATGAACCTCGCCCGGGAAACATTACAATATCTTTAGGTGGTTTAGTATTCATCCTTCGAAAACATTTACCCTTTTTTTTCAACTTTACTCTTGCAGGCTCGAGATGAATTGAATTTAGAAGTAGGTGATATGATTTCCGTCATTGATATGGCCAGTCCAGGAGAATCGATGTGGTGGAGAGGAAAGAGGGGATTCCAAGTGGGATTTTTTCCGCAACATTGTGTTCATATCATCGGAGATAAAGTACCGAGAAATATGCCTCTACCGCCACCTGTCGTTGGGTAATTAATATTATTTTTTTATCGAATTTTTAGCATGATTTCGCATGTTTTTTTTATTGTCTTACAGAGACGCGTATTCACCGTTGTCGCTTTAATAAAAAAAAAATACCGCTCAAGCTTTATAATAAATATACACTGTGTCGACTTAATGTGCAGAGATATTTGGGGTAGCTAGGCCACCAGATTTAACCCCGTTAGATAATTTCTGTTAGGGTCATTTGAAAAAGAATGTATACAAACAAGCAAACGTCCAACTTTTGGAAATTTTTTATAACTAATCGATTAATTTTCGTTATAAAAATTAAGGTACTTTGCTCTAGAGTGTGATTCAAATTTCAAAGAATGAAAAATTTTAAAATATATTGGTCGTATTTTAGTTTTTAAACTATACAGAACTTTTTACGAAGAAAAATTTTTTTTCTTAATATTAACAATAAAAAAATTTCCCGTGTGGTACGAACTTAAGTAGACACAGTGTATAAAAATAAATTATGTATCGTCACTTCTATTTTGAATTGAAAAAAATCGTAATAACCAAAATATTGTAAATTTTCAAATTTTTGGTGACATGAAAGCAATAAAAGGCACTACAGAACAATAAAAAAAAGTACCAGAAAAGAAGTTGAATAGGGGTAAAAACAGTTACAGTGACAATCTACGGGGGTTGAAACGGACAAAAACACTCGTGGGAAATCATAATCAGAGAAGATCTGATTATGATATGAGGAAGAAACCTCTACCCAGATACTACGGAACTCCAAAGCACTACACCTGACGAAGATCTCCGGCAATTAGAACAATCTCACATTTCTAAGGGGAGTAGTATTAATATATCAGTTGTAAATACCAAGGATCCCCAGTCCACAGGGGTTGAGTCGGGCAAAAACACTTCTAGGAAACTATTATCAGAGAAGATCTACTGAATGTATCAATCTGAAGACGCTAAACTTGACACATAATGCAGCGTGCAGATTCTGATGCACGGAGGAGGAGACCTCTATCCAGATACTACGGAATTCCAAAGCACCTGACGAAGATCTCTTTCAGTTAGAACAATAGAGTATTTTTTATTGTCAAGGGTCCTTTAAGTTTTTGTTACTTAACAGTTGCTGTTTTTTTTTGAAAAATCATGTCATTTCCAAGGGGATACATACTGAACACACTGTTTACACTACCACTACACCAACACTCACAATTACACCGTCTAACCCGCGTTTTGATTACCAAGTTATCATCTTCAGAGACTGAACATCACCACTCGTTACGAAAAATCCTAATTTATTTGAAGAGAATAAATTTTTAGAAGTGTACTAAATGTACCATAACTTTTTTAAAATTTAATATTTTTAAGATAATATTCTATGTTGTACCCTCGCTTTTAAGGACACATCTGCTTTTCTAAATCGTCCTTTTTCAGCATTAACTTTAAATTGTTAATAATAGAGATAGAGCAACCGAAAATAAGGCTTTTTCATTGGAAATTTCCTCGTCTTTGAAAATATTTTATTCAAAATCCTCAGTTATTGACAGTTTTTTAAATATTCCCTGAAAACTATACAAATTTTTCCATGTATAACTTTAGCAATTGTTTATATACTATAAAATATTTTTTTCTAAAAAATCCAAATCTAATGAACCGTCATATGTATGTCCACCCTTATTTATAACTTCTTATTTTATTACTAAAATATGTCAAAATGATATAATAATAGATATTTTTGTTGGTTTGATTTGATTTTGTTGAATTATTAAAAAAAATAAATCTCCAAGTAATTTACTTTCCACAAAAATAAATCTATTTTAAATCAAATATCACTGCGATGACAATTCAAAAAATTCTCAGTGAAATTGAATAAATGATGAACACACTACCCCAATACTTACAATAGGACTATATGATGCGCGTTTCGATAATAAAGTAATCGTCTTCAGAGACTGATAGTAGATTGTTGACTTTCAGTCGCTGAAGATGATAACTAGGTCACCGAAACGCGTTTCAAACATTGTATTGTTTCAGAAACACCATCTCAGTCTTTAATCTACTGAAATTTTCAAAAAATAGTGAGTTTCTATTGGTTTGTTTTTAAAAATTAAACAGGGAGCTTTATGGGGTTATCGTTGATCTTTTGTGGTGGTATCTGATGTATAGGACCGTTTTTTTTTTCAACCTCCGATAGGCTATAAATGAAAAACAAGTTCATATAAAACAATAATTTTAATACCAAAAAATTGGTTACTTACAAAACAGATCTTGAAAATTCCGTAGACAAAGCAGTAATGATTTATCTGCGGTTTTTTTGAACCATTCGGTCAATTCGTTGAACCAAGTCATCTGAATCAACAGATTTGCGTCCTTGGCCCCTTCCTTCACGCACAACACCATCACTCATGAAATTTTCCCCATGCACACCACTGATTCTCTGATGGATTTCTGCACCACTATGGCCTTCAGCTTGTAGAAAACGAATCACACTTGGCGGGAGTATCAATAATGGCGAACATGTTTACGTGGCTGTAGCACAACGCCGAATGACACCTGAATGTAAAAAATGGCGGAGTGTGTAGTGCGAGAGCTTCGCAATCTCCTACAGCGTATACCCCCTTTCTTCTGCCCGTGTAGCGTCGTACGGAGCGATCGGAGGTTGAAAAAAAAACGGCCCTCGTATATATAAGAGGTACCATCAAACCTTTCCCATTTAAAATAACAATTGCTTGATTTAATAATCGCTTACACTTATTTAGTCTTTCAAAGAACTCCTCGATTCCTTATACCACTTAAAATGAGTTAAAAAAATTGTATATATAACGTTTCAAGTAGAAGGTAGAACTTTCTATATTAGAATTTAATAAATATCCAAAAAAAGTGTCAAAAAATAAAAAAAAAATAGTTCAAACACCTAAATAAAAATATATAAAATGCATATTTATGACTAGAGATAACCTACAGGGCTTGGATAGCAAAATTAAGGAAAAAAGAGAAGAAGAAGAAAGTAAAATTAAGAATATTGAGAAAAAATTAGAGTCTAGTTAAAACAGTAAAGGGATAAACATTTTTAAAGGAAGTGAAGAATGGAAATTAATTGTAGATAGAGAAAAATATAGAGCAGATTAACGTGGAAGTAGAAGGAAGTAAAAGACAGAAAGTTGCAGAGAAAAATCTAATGAAAACATTTGGATGAACAGCATTCCATGATAAACGGATCCCTTTAGGGTGTGACCAACAAATCCATGTACAATAAAATAAATTTGTCTTGCGCTTTATTCGACTAAAGAAAAAAAATTAACTTTGCGGTGTTTTTCGTTTTTGTAGGTCTTTAGCATTAACACCGATTAAACCAGTTTTGAGAAGACACGGTAAACTGATCACATTCTTTAGGAGTTTTATTTTGAACAGGCCATCGAGGAGGAGATTGAAACAATCAGGAATTTTGAAAGAGAGAGTATTCGGATGCGATCTCGGGGAGCACCTGCTCAATTCGGGCAATGACGTACCGATGGTGTTGAAATGTTGCGCCGAATTCATCGAGAAGCACGGAATCGTCGATGGAATTTACAGGTAAGTGAATACTAATAACCATACAAATTACTTTATCAGCTTATATCTCATAAATTATTCCTCTATACTAGGAAATTTAGGTTAATGTAATTCCATTCTACGATGTTACGTTAGTTATTTGGAAAGGAATTTTTAATATTGCAGATTATCCGGAGTTACTTCAAATATTCAGAAACTCAGAAATGCTTTCGATGAAGACAGAATACCTAATTTGTGTACAGAAGATATTCTGCAAGATATTCACTCGGTTGCATCTCTTTTGAAAATGTACTTTAGGTGAGTTACTTCATAAATAATTCAAGTTGAAGCGGCGGCGGTTATATTTCAAATATGCTGTTAGGGAAATTTTCGTATAGAGGAAAACGAAATTGTCATCAGAGATGGGAACTGTGTACGTAAAGTTTCGTTTAATAACAAATTGGTTGATTTATATCGTTGGAGTAGTTTAAATACTATTTATAAGGGTTGTTACTCAAAAAGGCTAATAGTTCGTTTACTTGTAACGAACTTTGGTTATCGTAGTTATTACTACTACTAATACCACTGGCACTACGACTAAGGTACTTCTCCCAGTCTTCACGGTCCAACGCTCGGCGTCTCCATCCTCTCCCCCTTAACTCCCGAAGATCTTCTTCGACATCATTAAGCCATCGTTTGCGCGATCGTCTAGGCAGTCGCCGGCACGATTTGCGCACTCCTACTCTTCAAGCATACGCTCCAAGTGGCCTAGCCATCTGAGTCTAGCCCTTTTGACTTTTTCCACCAGGTTGGGATCTTCATACATCAGGTGGAGCTCGGTATTTGTACGGCTGCACAACACATTCTGCTTGCGCAGTGTTCCATATCTTCGGCGTCTGATCTTTCGCTCCCACGTTATGAACAGCCGCTCCTCGAACGGAGAATTATGCGATAGATTAGCTTTTCCGTTCTCCAATTGAGTAAATGTGATTTTAGTAGACGTTGGAGACTGGAGTATGCCCTATTTCCCGTTTTCACACATTCTCTTAGTTTCGGTCACCAAGTATTTAAACACCATTGCGGACCATTGGGGGTGTTAATATCGACAAAAAGATCGATTCGTCGAGGCATTAGCTAGGAAAGTAGTTGTTTTCTCCTTTGACAAACGACAGAATACATTTTTGAAATATCAAATTCCGAAATTATTCCAGTGGTGAATAGTAGAAATCTTTATTTTCATATATTGTACATACTTCATTTACCATCGAAATCTATAATATCGGCGATTATGCTAGATTTCTACCTGACCAGTGGTTCGCAGTTGGAAATGAGGATGACTCCAGATAGTTTTCACTGGGGAATGTTTAATTACATGAATCATATATCGACGCCCTTTGATGTTGTTTTCAATTCAATTCTCAAGCCTGAATGCGAGTTTGTTATACCTCTATGATGAAGCGTAATAACGTCGAAACTAGTTAATAGGTACAAACCTCTCCTTGCAATGGAGGTTGGGGGATTGGGATGCTAGACAAAATTTTTTCAAATAAAAAACACAATGATAGTTAAATTATTGACATAAACTAAATCTATAAAATTGAAAAGGGGTGAACTGGAATGCAAATGAGCCGATTATCAATGAATATTTTTAACGTTCCATCCGATTTCGAATTTTGTTTAACTTCTTCCGATATCTGTCACGGTTTTTAACCTAACTTTTTGATATATCTTTCGATATATTTGTTTGGTTTGTTATTTCGAATTGATACGTCAGCCGTTGAAATTGGAATAAAATAAATATGAATTTTAGTCATTTGAAGTTCTACGTTATTATTTCTATATATCCTGTTATCATTACAAACAATATAAAAAATAATAGTGCAAAGGTTAGGGAGATTTTGGCTGAAAAATATTTTTGAAAATCGAATTATTATAAATATTTTGAGGTTATGTCTTTGAACTTGTTTATTTTCGGATTATTATAAGTAGGTATATATCATTTTGGTATCGTTTATGTACCTCTAACCTTTTAATTAAATAAAACATTTATCTCAATTTTGTATACTTTTAAATAACATAATAATCAAATATTTTTATTGATAAAAAATTTATTTATAGAAAATTACAAAAAGAGTTTAAAGGAAAAAATAACTAAAATTTGATGGAAGTAGAACGGGGCCGATAATTTTTGAAACTAAAAAAATTATAATAGCATGAAACCTATTAGAAAAGGCAGAGAATATAGAAAGAATGGAGGGAAAATAAATTACGGGCGATCCGAGTTCGGAAAGTGGGTGAAGGTGAGAGAAAAACAAAAAACGTGTTTTTTTTCAATTTTTCTCATAAATTTGAGAAATGTGAAAAAAGTGTGACAACAATAGTTGTAGATATTTTAATTACTTACAATTTTACCATGTAATTTTTTCTTTAGAACTTATAGGTTTGGCGGAAATGAAAAAAAACATTGTTTACCATTAAAAACTCCCCGTCACCCACTTCCCGAACTAGGATCGCCCGTAATTTATTTTTCCCTTCATTCTTTTTATATTCTCTGTCTATTGTCATCCTACTATAATATTTTTTTCACTTTTCATTAGTTTCGATGGCTTCTGCCCTGGTCTAAACCAAACCTAAATTAAATCAATTACATTCACATAATTCAACAATAAATAGAAATAATTACCATATTACTACAATGGTTGTCTATCAATTATAACGTTTTTTTTTTTATTTTTAAATACCATTTAATTCAATTATAAAACGTTGATATAAAATTTAGAATTGCTTCAAAAATTTTATCTAAGGTTAGTCCAATTTTCGTTAAAACTGTCCCTTCTTTATATCTTGAACTTAACCCTACTTCTCTTCACCAATTGATGCACCACATCTAAACTGATCACGTTTAAAAAAATTCCATTAGTCACAATTAAAGAATAGTCTTCAAGAAACTATAACGATGCTAGTGTTTGTACTAGATGGTGTTTCGGTGGTGGTACTACTACTACTAGTGTACCACTTACTATAACATCTCGCTTTACTTGGCCAATCACATACCAATACCCTTCGATTAAATTGTAATATCCCCGGGCATTTCATCAGATATTTCTTTCCATTTATACATCTGTAATAATGACTGCAGCTCTGTTCGTGCGCCATTAGTACGTCCAGTTCGTAAGGATCTTCTTTAATTGGACATTCGGATGGAATTGAATTTTCTATAATGTTCCAGTTGTCGTTTTCTATATAGTAGTATTCGCTCGAACTTTCCCTTTCTTCTGGATAGCTCCTATTACCACAATCGACGTTGTAGCTGTAATCGCAGTTCGATATTTCGGTATTAAATAATTTTCCTTCGTAACATTCTTTAAGTACTTTTACTCCGTAAACGTAGCGATAGTAAAGTGAGCATTGTATCTCGTGAGGTACTTGCTTCCCCTCTAACTCCACATTTTGGTTTGTTCGAGATGTTTCTGAAACGAAGAATGAACATTAAACTTCAAACTTTCCAGTAAGATAATATTTGTGCTAAAAATTCATGTATTGTAAAATATAGTTTTCCTTATAGCTCTCTATGTCTGTTGAAGTACCTTGAGTGTTTTTAGTAATTTAAAATGTCTCTAAGAAGTTTTTCTTACTATGTCTGTTGAGGTACCTGGAGTCTTTATACTAGTCCAATGTGTCTGCTGATGATTCTCGAGTCTTTTAGAATTCTAATATTAACGTAATATGTCTGTGGAGGTTTCTTGAGTCCTTCTAATAGCTTAATGTGTCTATTGATAATTACTTAGTCTTTCTAGGAGCCCAATATGTCTATTGAAGTTCCATGAATCCTTCTTAATAACTTAACATACTTTTTGATGTCCTCACAATATTTCTGAACTACCCTGAATCTCTCTAGGAACGTAATGTGAAGTACTTTGTCTTTCTTATAGTGTAAAATGTCTGATGGTGGTTCATGAGTCTTTCTAGTATCCTAAAAATTATGCTGATATTACGTGAGACTTTATAATACGTTAGCTAATGTAATTATTTTATAAGTCGTTCTAATAGCCTTATATGCCTTTTGAGACTCCTAGAGTCTTTCTAGTAAGTAGTAGATCTGCTAAGGTACTTCGAGTCTTTCTAGTAGCGTAATATGTCTGGTGAGGCACTTTCAATCTTTATTGTAGTGTAATATATCTGCAGAGGTTCCATGAGTCTTTCTAACTTTCTCATATCAGTTAATGATTCATGAGTCTTTCTAGAAGTCTACTATATTTACTGATGTTCCACGAGTCTTTCTAATAGCGTAAAAATATCAGTTAATGATTCATGAATGTTTCTAGTAGCCTTATATTTCTTTTGAGGTTCCTAGAGACTTTCTAGTAGCATAGTATGTTTGCTGAAGTTCTATGAGTCTTTATAACAGCATAAAAATATCAGTTAATTATTCATGAGCCTTTCTAGTAACCTAATAACTATGCTGAAGTTCCATGAGTCTCAATAATATATTATTATTATATTATTAAATGATTCATGAGTCTTTCTAGTAGCCTTATAAGACTTTTGAGGTTCCTAGTATTTTTCTAGTAGCATAGTAAGTCTGCTGAGGTATTTTTAAACTTTCTATTAGTTTAATATGTTTGCTGGGATACCATGAGTCTTTTAATGGTGTAAAAATATCATTTAATGATTCGTGACTCATCCAATAGTGTAATATGTCTACTAAAGTTTTATAAGTCTTTCTAATAGAGTAAAATATTGAATGATTCTCTAAATAGACCACATATATAATTTCTTATAATTTATGTTGAATAATTAGATTTTTAAACATTATTTTGGATTTTCAAAAACTGTTTTTAAAGTTTAAATCATCATTTTACCGTAAATGTGTAACACTTGACAACATATGTAAAATTTTAAATTATTTCTAGAATTTTATTTTTTCATTTTATTATACCAACAATAAATCACTCAATTTCATTTTCATTGGAATTCATACAAGATAAAATTAGAAGTATAATTTTTTTTCATAATTTTAAAAGCCTTTTTTTGATGTTTATTGAAAATAACAGAAAAATTTTGGAAAATAGTTTTGAATCAATATAAACTTAATATATACATTGGGTGAGTAAATAAAAGTCGTTTTATCTTTTTAAAATTCCCTGGTAACATTCTTGAACGATATAGAGCTTAAATGCAACACTATAGTAAAATTAAAAAATAAAAAAACTCTTTTCGCACATTTCTCTTAGTTATTTGATGATTTTATAATTTTTGAGTTCAATAAATTTCGCTTCAAATTATTCTATTAATACTTACTATTAAAAAAAGTTTTTCCAATTGCACCTCGTATCATAACAACTAAATATATGATCACTATAACTTGCATATTATTTTTCTTTGATATGAAATGTAAATATTTTAATTCAATTCTAAATTGTCTACGTATACATATCGAAATATCATCTAGGAATGACCTTAAAAAGTCAATGTCTTATCTTTATATCTTTATTGTTAACGAATTATTATTTATTACACCAAGCCGTGTTCAAACAATTAGATCCGCATGACGTTTGATATCTAAAATTCTTCATTCCGTAAATAAGTGGATTGTTTATTTGAAAAATATTTTACTCTTGAAACGAAGTTCTGAATCCTGTAACTGACTTTCTACAATATGAAATTAATTATTAACAAAAATTAACTAAAAACAAACTGCATTCAGTTCGTTTTCTATTCAAATTAAATACTATAAACTAAGAAGCAAACATCTTATACTGATGAGGTCCAAATAGTCGAAACTTGTCAATATATTAGATAATTCTTAATCCAATTTTTCATTCTTGATGAATTGTCTTGATTTTAGATCTTTTAATAGTTCTTTTATTACTCTACCCTAGCAAGGATAGTTTTTGTTTATTTTAATATTTTTACAGAGAATTACCAAATCCGTTATGCACTTATCAATTGTATCAAAGTTTCGTAAACGCTGTACAAGGTTGCAACACTGCAATAAGAAATTCTGAATCTGATCACGATAGACTGTTGAAGATGAGAGAAACCGTACAAAAACTTCCTCCGCCACATTACAGGTAATTGTAAATCCACTTTCAGATAAGGTTTGATTTTTAACTAGATTTTTTGTTTGAATTAGACTTCAGAATTAATGGTCGTGGTAGTGCATTTTCACCCTATTTTCAAAATTTGTTAATGAGATTAATTGTTCAAATTCCAATCCAATTTATTTGTATTTTTTTCCCAGGACTCTGGAGTATTTGATGAGGCATTTGGCAAAAGTAGCCAAGAATGGAGCGAGCACGGGTATGACAACTAGAAACGTTGCCATAGTTTGGGCTCCAAATCTATTGAGGTGCGAAGCTTTGGAAGTAGGGGGTGTGGCTGCTCTGCAAGGGGTTGGAGTACAGGTAAGATAAAACTAACATTTCGTATCAATGTATTCGATATCGAAAATATTTGGTAATTTTGTTTTCCTATAATTCTAGGCGGTAGTGACGGAATTTTTGATCTGTTACACCGATCTAATATTCTGTGATCATTTACCTAACTTAGATCAACCGACTATGACCAACGAAAGTTTATTATCGAAGAAATGTCGACCTAATAGTCTAGCAATTTCGACACCAACAAAATTGATAACATTAGAAGAGGCTAGAAATAAACATTTACCGAATAAAAATGAAGATTGTAATTATATCGAAGTAGGTGGAGGACCAAAAAATCTCCCGAAGAAATACCATACTATTATAGAATTACCATCAGGTTAGTATTATCGATAAGAATTTTTAATACTACCATTTTACGTCATGATACCAATTAGTACTTACATTTGTGGAATGGCAACGTTTTTTTTTTTATACGAGGAGTTCGAAAAAGATATTAGTCACTTGGAAAAAAATTTAGGAAAATTCATGAAAATTGGATTTTATGGTACATTTGATCTGAAAACTAACAAGATTTTTCAGTTTATCGAAAGAAAATACATAATAATCCACGAATTTTCGAAAATCTTCTCTGTAAATGAGTATTTTCAGTTTTTTTGTCAAAAATACAGAAATTTCGGAAAACTTTGACATGCTGGCATAAAAAATTCAATATTTCCGAAACTATTTCAGATAACGATTTATTTTCGACATGAATAAATTCAGAAAACGTGTATCTAAGTCACTGTTCATATTGAGTTTCTTCAGTACCATAATTGTAAGAAATATACAGGGCTAAAGATGGAGTAATTTTTTTTAACAAATATCACTATAAAAATTTATAGTGTCTACAGTTGTGGTATGGCAACGTTGTAATGCAAAAAAATCCAAATAGAAACGTTGTTAGTATCATGAAAAAAATACAACAATAATGGTAATTATGCAAAGCGAGTTATATAACATAAAGTTAGAAGTAATTGAAAATAAATTTCAAATTTGCTCTGCAAGTAGCAAAAAATTTTGTTTCAGGTTTTGCTAAATTGAAAGGGGTTTATTAATACGAGGAGCTCAGAAAATATATCAGTTGCTCGGAAAAAAAATTTTTAAGGACGGGAAATTGAGAAAAATTCATGAAACTACTAACACTATTTTTAGATTTTTCGAAAAAAAATACATAATAATTCACGAATTTTCGCAACTTTCACTGTAAATATGTATTTTCAGCTTTTTTGTCAAAAACCCAGAAATTGGATAAAATCTGACATTTAACTATGTAATTAAAAATTTTTTTTTAAAAACAGTACAATCGATAGGCATTAATATGCAATAACAAAAATATATATATATATATTTTGTAATATTTTTTGGAAATTTTTTTATGAAAACGATGTTGATTTCAATCAATTACATTTTCTATCATCATTTGATTCGACTTTTTAGGTGCCAGAAAAAGAGGTCACACTAAACGGTCTCCATCGGGTTGGAGAATGTTTTTCTCGAAATCTAGGAACCAAACTCAAGGAAACGTTTCCAAAAATCGAAAAGCTTCTACACCAGTTACTATGAATGTAAGAAAATTTCGATCTACAATATTAAATATAAAATAATTCTTAAATTCTAATTTCTCACTATTAAATCCATAATTATATAGAAAATTTTATTATTTTAGGAAAAATTTGTCACGGAATCTGACTTGACGGAAATGAAAAGAAAATTGAGGTCAGTAAAATCAGCGGAAAGCTTAACATCAGGTCATTCGGAACCGGCTAGCTGCGAAGACATTTTAGGACCTCTACATTCCTTACATAAACCTCCCGGTCACAACAGGTATAATTTTTCTCAAAAACTGGTTGATTATAATAATAAAAATAAATGTAAGGTAAAGAAAAACTAGTAATGAAATGATGGAATAGGACAAGCATTGAAAAAGAGCTTTGATGATGTTAATCCTTTGCAGAGAAAATATTTCTTAAAGTATATTATAGTATTGGGACTAAGGTGGTACAAAAATATCTTATTCTCAGAAAAAAGTCTCAAGTGCAACAAAAAGTACACCATAAGAAATACCAGGTGGGAAGATCAAATTAATAAAAACTTCAAAATATTGAGAAATTTGAGGAAAAATTAGAAACAAAAATGGAGGCATATGAAAAATAGTTTAAAAGGAGGAAAAAGAATTTAAAGTAGTGAATTCATTGAAGTTGTGCAATAACATCGAAATCAGTTACAATTTTCTAATCATACACATTTACAAATATTTACATTTTAACAGA
Organism: Diorhabda carinulata; assembly: GCF_026250575.1. NCBI lineage: Eukaryota > Metazoa > Arthropoda > Insecta > Coleoptera > Chrysomelidae > Diorhabda > Diorhabda carinulata. The sequence continues at coordinate 5,107,984 of NC_079469.1, forward strand.
ATAAAAGCTTTGTGATACCTACTCAAAACCGGATGTTTTCAAAACTGGAAGTGCCAAGAACCAAAACATTTCTAAAACTTGTAGTTTAGTGGATATTATATGGGCAGAGAAACTGAATTTCTGTATAATTTCCCTCCCCTGTAACAGCCCAATAAGCACGCCACTTGATAGGAGAGGTCAAAGTAAACAAGAAAGAAGAAATTCCAAAAAAGTATCATAATATTCCATCAACTTAAAAAGGACTATTTAAATATAAATAACTGTGATTCATGTTGTTTTTTTTTTCATATGGGGCTAGCATTAGTCAATTGGCCTCTTTGAACTGCTCATTTAAGATATTATGGCTTATATCTTAACTCCATATTTTGTCTGGTTTTGTAACTCCCAGGACTTTTCTTAGTCACTTCATCTCCACTGCTGGTATTTCTCTTTTGAACTTCTCTCTTAGTATCCAGTTTCCACTGCCAAAAGTAAGAATCGGTACATAGATCTGTCTTCTGGTTTCTTCTGTTTCGTGGTTTTAGTTTCAGCATTTAGCCTTTTTCTTACATGTAGTTATATACACCCGTCTGACCCTTATAAGTACCTCCATTTTCCCTAAAATGCATTTTTGATATTGTGGTATATACTAGCTGCACTCAATATTCTTCCTCTTCTTCATTTTTTGGCAATATATTTCTATTCCTAAGTATTTAAAGTTGTTTTAATAACCTCATTCGATTTCCCTATTACCACTATCTTAGTTTTCTTTTGATTAATTTTCATTTTTGTTCAATTCTCTATTTCACATTCGAAAATTTGTGGTAAGTTCTTTCTCTCTTTCACTAAACCGTTAGAAATTGCCAGCAAAAGTACATTCTTATAGGGATGGACTAATTCATGTACTTAACGGTCTTTTATTTGCTTCCTTCTTCAGGTCATCCATTAAGATGTTAAATAGTAGTGGATTCAAAATTCCTCCTTGTCGAACACCTTCATTTACTAGAAAATAACTTGATGACATATTATCGCTTCTCGAATGAGATTTTGTGCTATATTGTTTCAGTATTTCTTTTGGTATCCGATCGAAAGCTGTATCTATATCGATATAAGATTTAATTGTTTTGTAGGTCAGTTTCCCATGATTCATATTTCGATACACTCCAAAATTCACAGAACAATTCCGAAGGTTCCTTATTGGATCTCAGTGAAATTCAAATCAACTTCGAATTAGAGGAATCAGAAATGAGAATATTTTCAGAAGACGAGAGTCTAGTTAGTTCACCTAGGATGCATAAAGAGGTTTATATATATAAAAAATTGGTATTAATATTTTCTAATTTATTTTGTTTTTAGACACAACGACGTGTCCTAACGCGAGCTAGACCAGAAGAATATAATAGCGCTACTAATTCGGTGAATCCCTCGCCTAAAAAACAACCTCGTGTTGTGTTATCTCCCGAATCTCATACGCGGAAACGTACACGATTAGAAGACCAACTATCCGATATTCAGTACATCGATTGTAATACTCCAGATAACGTTGTCTCCACTACGGCTGTGATACACCCATTTCCGGAGAGTCCCGTTATCCAAACGAACAAATTATTCGATTCTTATCAACCTAAAAATAAATCTCCAAGAAACTCGGATAATTTAGAAAAATCCGGTAAACGACAATCTTTAGATATAGAAAATAATAAAGTAAAAAGTGTCGTTCCCAAATCGCTCACCGATTTGGATCTCACTCAATCGTATTTAGGCTCCAACAGTTTATTAACAACTCCAACGCCCGGTTCACCGGTATATAAACAATTAGGCGAAAGTAGCGCTAATACAACACCAGCCATTTCTCCTACTTACGATAGTTCTTCGGAAAGTACTTTCCAAAAAACTGAACAGAAATCGCCTACTTCCAAAACTCACAATTACGAAAATATCAAAACTACCATAAGTATAACTTACAGATCGCCGCCGCGTAGTACTCCAGCGTCACCTTTAAAACCGCCAATCGGTAATATATATGAAAACGTCATATTAAACACAGAAAAAGTTGATATACCCACGTCTACAGCCTCACTACCTATACAAGAAGCCAGTTTAACTGTAAACGGTGAATATACAACCGACAGACCTAAAAGTCTTAGCGCTTTAGAAGATTTAACGTCCGTTAATGATTCTACAATAAAAAATAATTTAAGTTCCGGCGCTGTTTGTAATACCAGCGAACAATATTCCCTCGGTAGCTACAACGATCAAAAAACTTTTAGTTCAAATCAATCCAGTACATCTAATATCCAATATACGGCTAGTATCAGCTCTGCTCCTTATCATCATCACGTCGACAATTCGGATCGTTTCAGTCACAGCGATCTAAGTCTAAGCGAGGTAGTGGAAAGTTCCTTAGACAACTTAAGCACTAGTCAGACTTCTCTTAGTTTTCCGGCAAGTCCTTCGAAAAACAGCGCTAGTCCTAATGTTAGTCCGACGCAGATCTACGATTGTTCCTCGCAAGAAATATTAACACCTCTCACTCCAACAGAAACAAAAAATACCAGCGAAGGTCTTAGCATTGAAAATTTAGAAAACTTACCTCCGGAAGGTGAGGAATGTCCAGTAAATTTAATCGAATTCAGTCCTACAGAAAGTAGATTTAGCAACAACGATAAAAGAAAATCAGATGAAACCGAATCGATTGACGATACATCTATTTATCAACAAGTTAAGTACTTCAGAAGATCCGTACACGAGGTGAACGCCTTATTGGACGGGGAAAACGAAAAAATAGATGACGATCAAGAAAAAAACGCATTATTAGTAAAAAACGAGTGTCAAGAAGATACTTACGACTCGTTAGAATCAGAAAACGTTCATTTATATGAAAATATCAAAGGTGAAAGTATGAGGAGTGTAAATTTATATGAAAACGTAGAGATCAAGACTGATAAAGAAGAAAATGAGGTGAATGATTCTGTTTGTACAGTAGAAGATAAGAAAGAAGAAGTAGATATTAGTAGCGCGCCTGGTGATAATCCAGTATTACATTTAGAAGAATCTGATGATAGTACAAATATCTCCAATTGTCATAGGTAAGTTAATTATTAAATCGTTTCGAAAAATATTATAAATCTATTTTTAGGTTAATGAAATTTTATGAAAAGGATAGTCTACCGCCTTGTTTGCGCGCCAGGAATCTCAAACATCAAATAAAAACGCGTTCTTTGGACGAAGAAGCATTTGAAAAAGAATTCGGTACGAACCGCGGTCGAAGAACTTCTTTCGATGAAAGAATCGGTCATAGAAACAATTCGTTGAGCTACAAAACGAATTCGCTGCCTAAAACGTTGAATCAACCTAAATCGTTACCTTTGGACGACGGTAAAGTCGATTCGTTGCATTTGGCACATAGTTCGGAAAATATCAACACAAATTTAAGTGAAGAAGAACAACAGAAGAAGAGAGAAAGGATAGAGAGGTATAAGGAAGAGAGAAGGAGAATTTTACAAGATAGATATAGGTAAGTTAATTACTTTTTACATAAAAATGATCAACAAATGACATTTTTAATTGAAATAGTATCGTTTTTATGAAACTAGGCACTTTTATAAATTTTTAACTTAACAGACAAGAGCTAATACCAGACATTTTTTTCAATAAAACTGTTTCCTTGAGAGACATTATCGAATTTTAAAGAGTTTTAATAACATTTTCCCAGACTATATCCTAAACCGTTATTTAAAGAAAACAGTATCCTGAAAGATTGTATCCTTATACAGTTTCAGTTATAACTCTAATACTGTTTTATAAAACTATACTCTAGACACACTTTCTATAAAATAAAAATATATTAGAATTTACCATATAAAAATGCATCCCAAACATTTCTTTTTTGTTAAATTGTTTGCTGTTTGTACGAAACTTTATCATAGACACATTTTTCTATATATTTGTTTCCCATAATCTTTTTATATAAAACTTATCAGATATTTTTTTGTACATCTTTTTACTAGATACTTTTATAAAACTTCTTGGAATTTTTTTCAATAAAACTGTACCAAAACATATTTTTGTATAAAACTATCATAAAAACATTTATAAAACGTTATAGACATAGTTTTCATTGACACAACATCATTAACATTTTTTTTGTATCAAACTATATCAGGCACTTTTTTTATAAAATTGTATCCCATACACTTTTTTATATAATACTTTTTATATGATATTTTCTGTAAATTTGTGTTCTAGATCCTTTTATAAAACTTATTTGACATTTTTTTCAATAAAACTGTATTATAACACTTGTTTTAATATGAAACTGTATCATCATCACTACTTTTCTATGAAACTGCATCCCAGACCTTTTTTATAACAAACTTTACAAAAAATATTCTCTTTATATATGTCTCCTAGACGTATTTATAAACCCTCTTGGACATTTGATTCATTAAAACATTTCATTTATATAAAGTCTATCCTAGGCACTTTTTATAAAAAAATTTTCAGGCATTTTTTTATATATGTAAGCTAAACACTTTCATAAACCTTTTTTTAAATAAAATTTTATCCTAAACACTAGAACTAGTATCATATCTTTTGTATAAAACTGTATGCTAGACACTTTTTATAAAAAAACTTTTGAAACATTTTCTTTATATCTGTATCTAGACACTTCTATAAAACTTCTTAGGCATTTTTGTTTAATTAAAACTGTATCATAAACACTTTTTTATATTTAGCTCTATCATATCATTTTCTATAAAATTATATCCTAGACACTTTTTATCGAAAACTTTTTGAACAATTTCTTTGTATACAAATCCTAGACACTTTTATAAACCTTCCTAGACAGTTTTAAAACTATTCCTTAAACAACTTCAGTAACAACACTTGAAATCTTTTAATGAAACTGTGTGATAAACACTTTTTTTATGGAACTCCTTAGACATTTTTTAATAAATTTTTATTCCAGACACTTTTTCTAATAAAACTTCATCCTAGGCACTTCTTATTCATAAAACTGTTCCTTAAACAATTTCAGTAACAACACTTGGAACCTTTTAATGAAACTATGTGCTAAACACTTATTTCTATGAAACTTCTTAGACATTTTTTAATAAAACTGTATCTTAAACGGTTGCATTAACAACATTTTTCAATAAATCTGTATCCTAGTGACTTTTTTAATTAGTTAATACTAAATTATTTTAGTACTAATACCTTTCTAGACACTTTTTATACCTAGACATTTTTTATTAAAACTGATCTAGATATATTGTAAAAGGAAAGAGTATTTAATAGAAGTTACACCCCAATCTAGAACGTGTATTCCATACAGTGTGTTCAAAAAGTGAAAGTACAGTTTAATAATTTTGTTTTCAATAGCTTTATACAAAAAAAAGTATCAACATTTTTCTTTCTGGGAACCTACAGAGAACATACTATAACAATATAACTGACCATACTTTTTGAATCCAGGTCGGAGTCGTTCAAAGAAGACAAAGAAGTTCTTCTAACCCGTCTACGTATATACAAACCCAAAGAAGAAACCATCGAAATATCGAAGATCGTCGAGGTCGAGCGTCCGCCGCGCCATCGAAGACGTAGCTCGCGAAGCGAAGACAGCGACGGTCAAGAACCTACCGCCAAGTTAGAAGAATCTTCCAAACAGGATATAGAAAATATTAAACCGGTTTCACGGTTGGACAATTCTTCTAAAATAACCTCGAGATTCGAAGAAGACGAAGAAACCGTTAAAGAAAAATCGGACTCGACGACGTTAGTTGGCGATAAACCGAAAACGATGAAGGAAAGTTTGAAATCTCGAGCGGCGATATTCGAACAAAACACACAAAAAATATCACCGCCAACTAGTTTAATTATACAGAAGAACAGACCGTTGAAACAAACCAAAAATATACAAGATGGTAGAGAAAAATCCGTAAATTCTTTAGAGAATCGTGAAAAGTTAAATTCCGTAGAATATCGGGACAAATTGTACGGGAGGATAGAAAAAAAGGAGAGTTTGGATGAGGAATTGAAAGATTTGGATTTTATTAGACATAAAAGAAGAGACGGTGAAATTTTAAAAGAGAAGAGGCATACTTTCGATACTAGGGAAAGGGAAACAGAAGCCGAAAGGTTGAGGAGAATTAGTTTGGATAGCAGAAGCCCAAGGTAAATAATTAATTCCTATTTTTTCCAAAATTTATATTACATCAAAACGCATTGATAAAACATTTAATTATTCACCTACCATATTATACATTTGTAATCAGGATTCATAGGACTATTTTTCGGGCAATTATATACTCGAGAAAATTCCCGGGAGTTGCTCAAAACTCCGATAACTCTAAAAATACCGGGAGCGTGAACGGATGTTTTGATTCGACTTTTGGCCGCTTCGACGCGTTGTTGTCCGCACCAAACTTGCGCGAAATTTAAAAAAAATAATTGTCTACCGGTTATATTGAGGTTAGGTAATGTTTCGTCCGCATCTGGGTGACGTTCTAACCAAGTTTCGTACGCTCTAAAAGCTTGTTTTAGTCCACCGTTATCGGCTATGTTTTCACCTTGCGTTATAAATCTGTCGAAAACGAATTTCGTATAAATACCAATCGAATTTGAAAATTCTTTTTAGTTAGGAAACAAAAGTGGGTAAAAATTCCTATCAGGAAATATTCCATGAAACATTTTATGCTTTGTAGTTTTATTTATTGGAATTGTCGAAAATTGTCTTTTCTGGGTTTAATTTGGTCAAAAATTGGTTAATGTAGTCAAAAATTGACTTTTCAAAAATTGCTTAATGTAGTCAAAAATTGTCTTTGCCTTGTTTGATTTGTTCATATCTTGGCTTCTTGAGTTTCGTCAAAAATTCTCTTTTATAGGGTTAATTTCTACCAAAATTGGCTTTTCATTGAATTTCCCGTTGAAATTTTCATTGAACTTCATAGGTTGAAAATTGACTTTACTCTGTTTAATTTGTTAGAAATTTGTTTTATTTTTCTTTTTGATCAAAAATTGGTTAATAAAAAGTTTATTTTTGAAATTAATTTGGTCTATTTCAGACCTATTTCAGGCTTTTTTGGATTTAATTGATCAAAGGTTGGATTTTTGAGTTTACTGTGGTAAAAAAATTGTCTTTTATGGCGTTAATTCCGTCAAAAATTTCAAAAGTTTATTTGGTAAAGAAATTGGTTTTCTTTTCAATTTTATTAAAAATTGGCCTATTCGAAAATTGGTTTATCAAATTTCGCTTTAAGTTTAATTTGATCAAAAATAGGCTATTTTTACTTAGGCTGAAAATAAATTGATTTTTTTTATTAACTCTGTCAAAAATTTGATTTTAAAATTCTCTTTTCTCAATTCAAATTAATCAAAAATGACTTGTTTCTATTTATTTTGATAAGAAATTTACTTGATTGAAAATTGGGTTTTCTCACTTTAAGTAGGTCAAAAATTGATAATGATGATAATTAATTGACAAAAAATTGTCTTTATTCAGTTTAATTTGATCAAAAACTGGTTTTTTGAGTTTAATTCGGTCACAAATTGTCTTTTATGGTGTTAATGTGATCAAACATTTATTTTTCTAGATTCAATTAATTGAATATTGGCATTTCTCCATTCAATTTGATCAACAATTGATTTTTGAAAATTTTATTAACCTAAAATTGGCTTTTTGAGTTTAGCTTTGTCATTAATGGCTTTCCTGAGTGTAAATAAGTCAAAAATAAAATTTCGTGATGAGTTTATATAATTTCATTTTAGTTAAAAATAGCTTTACAGTTCAATTTAGTCTGAAATGGGATTTTTCAAGCTGAGTTTGAATGAAGATTGTCTTTTTCTAAATTTAGTTAGGTCAAAAATTGGATTTTTTAATTTAATTTGATCAAAAATTCGGCTTTTTGGGTGAATATTGTTCAAAAAATTGCCTTTTCCAAATTTACTTTTTTCAAAAATTGGCATTTATGAAATAAATTAGTCTAAAATTTCAAAAAACTAAATGAAATTGAAAAAAACATAATAACTAAATAAATCAGAGCAACAGTTGGACTTTCATCTAGAATATTCCTCAACCCAACAATTTCACCAAATTGTACAAGCTCCGCAACTCTTTAGAATACTACCAGAGAGCCTTCTACAAAGTCTGGGTATGTTACCTCCTACTGAACCTACTTGAGCATACCAATCCATAGATTGGAATAAAAAACATAATGATTACACACCCATCTAAAGCTATATGTATATCCGGCAAAACATATTGTCCATATTGTTCAATCATACATTGGGATCTTTCATAAAATTTCTCAATGGAAGATTGTCTCCACCACATGTGAAGATTTCCTTCGTGATCGAATAGTCTACCTTTATCATCGAACCCGTGTGTGATCTCGTGTCCTATTACTACCCCAATACCACCAAAATTAAGTGCCTTTGGAAAATGGCGATTATAAAATGGTGGTTGTAACATTCCTAAAAAATTGTTTCAACTTTTTATTTTTTTATTTCGATAAGTATCACAATTTAAATGCAATAAATAAATTATAACATCTTTGTATGATGTATTTGAACTACTTTTGAATTTGAATATTGTTAATTTGGAAGATATGAGAAAATTCATAAGAAAATAGATTATTTTTATACTTATAATAATAATAATAATAATAATAATAATAATAAAATAACTTGAAATAAAATTGTTTAAACAAATCTGAATCCTAATGTATAGAATAGAATGAATGTCTGCTTATGGTACATTTGAACTACTGAACTACTTTTGAATCTGGTAAATCGAAATACTTGGGAAGTGGTAAAAAAAATTAAAGGGGGCAGTATATCCTAACGTTGTTGTATAGTAAATACTGATTTTTGAAAAATTCTTACCTGCCGGAAACATAATTTGATTTTTATTTCTGCTGTAATAAGCGTTCACGACAGCAGGTGGGGTACTCCAAAGCGTCCTATTTACAGCCGCCCCCATTCTTTTTTGTTCAATTTGTGTAAGGTGTCTCAAAAATGTCAAAACGTTTTCGAAAAAATACTTTTCGTGAACTTCAACGTCGTGGTATCTCATATCAAGCAAAGTTTCGTTTAATATAAAATCAGGAAAACCGATTTTCAAATCCATGTAGTCCAATTTCATGTTGGCATAATCTTTGGTGTTATTGTCTAACCAAGTGTTTTCCTAGAAACTTTAAAATAGATTCGCACAATAATTTCCATGTATATAGTCACCTGTAGGGTTATTTTGAACGCGTCTTGTAATTGTTTGGTCATTTTAATTGTGTCTGTTTTGCTGCTCTTATCAAAATATTTTTTCACAAACAGTGATCCCAGTGCCATTCCCATGTTGGAATTTACCTGCGTAACACAAAACTGCCATCTCGGTGGGCTTTTTTCTCTACCAAACAAGATGTAATAAAATCTTTGCTTGGCTTCCAAAAATCTAAAAAAAAAATTATATAATGATAATATTAAAAAAAAAATCTTCATAGTTTCAATCCTTAAAATTACTACACTCTTTGTTATTTCTAATTCATTTAGCTATTAAAAAAAAATTGGGAAATGAAAAAATTTCAATGGTATGATAATTAAACCATGTAATTATTGTTAGGAGAGTAATGCAACTGTTATAAAATGAAAATACATGTCAAAAACATGGCAACATGGTAATTAATTCTATGAATAATAAACATGACAGAACTTATAGGTTAGGATAGTTAAGAAGACAAAATTTAATTAAAAAAATATCGATAGTAGTTTTCTTTTGAATAAATATCTTGATTCATAATTTTATTTTCAGTTAAAAACATGCATTATGTAGTTAATCAATTATATCGACCATAGAAAAATGAGTTTCATGATTTGCTGTGTTGCCAAGCTAAATTATATTTCAGAGATGATAGGAAAATTTTTTCTACTATCAATATTTTGATCATAAAAATTTATTAATGTTTTTATTTTAAATGTTAGACACAAGTTGACAAAATCAGTACCTGTTATCCAAATTATTAGTCCTATGTCTGACGAATCTCCATAGAACGTAATTTTGCAAAACCCTAGATTCGGTATTACTCATCAAATACGTCAATTCAATCAGGAATTTTGTACAGTAACACGCCACCGGCGTCTTCAAATTAATGTTCGTACCCAGAACGATATCGAAATATTTCTTCCAGTCAAATTGCGGAAAGTATAATGTCAAAGACGCTATATCGGTTCTTAAATATATCTCAGATATGTTTCTTCGTTCTTCGGAAGATGCCATTATTGTAGCGAGTGCCATTTCGAATTTTATTATTTCGTCTACGTCTTGTTCTGCCGTTTTAGGCGATGCTCCCATCAATTGGGCCACCGTAAGAATGAATATTCTGTATGCTTGGATGTATTTTATGTTGGATTCTTCTAAGTAATATTCCCTACAAAAAAATCGAGACTTTTCCCACAAACATTCCAGATTTATCGCTAAAAATCTTCTACGTAGTGTGAATAAAGTCCCAGGAAGAGATGAATTAGACATAGAATGGGATGTAAACCTATACTATGAGAAGAAAGAAACAAAATCTGGAATGTTGGTGGGAAAAGTGTTGATTTTTTTAAATCAATTAATTTTAATTAATATTGTACCATATTCTACTTTTTCTGAGGACTAAAAGGATTGGTACCCTTATCTTTCACTCCAAGGGATTTTTCACTTTAAAAAAATCCACAATTTTCCCACCAACGTTCTAGATTTATCTCGGAAAATCTTCTAAATACTGTGAATGAAGTTAGGAAGGACGAAATATCCATGAAGAGATGAAATGGGATGTAAACAGCTACCATGAGAAGGGAACATCAAAATTAATACCGTATAGTACTTTTTAAGTAACAAAAGAATTGTTACAACGCCAAGAAGCGTTCCACTTAACGTCCACCACGATTTGAACACCTTTTTATCGTTCCACTCAAGGCAGGGGATCGTCTCGAGCTTGACGTCACTGTTTGTGATCGGTTCCCTACAAATATTGGTGGCTTAGAACCAGCGGGCGGTACTTCAACAACAGCGACAACACATTTCCTCTTTGCAATACTTAAAATGTCATCGAAGTGGAAAAATACAGTTATATTCATCAAAAACACCGCTATAAGTTCAAACAAATTCATAATGAGTTAAGTTTGATCTCACCACGTGGGAAATATTTATTTCAAACTGTTCGCTTTCACCAAGCCGCCATATTGGGATCCTGCAGAGGTCAAGATGTGCGCTCCACATCTATTTTATGTCAACGGACGTGGAGGGGTTGTTAAGTGGAACATATCCCTTATTATGTAACCGATGAAGTTTGAAACAACTTTTAACTACATGCTGTCATATGTCAAATCAATTGTGACAGTAAAAATAAACGAGCTCATCCTATTCAAGGCAGAGCAGTACTTCTAATTAGTATTTATAAGTACTTATGAATAAATGTCGAGAAAATCCGGCAACAACGTGTCCAGTTGGAATGTTTACATGTCATTATAGTGAATCAAAAATGAATTTTCAACATATACTAGAAAATCTGGCAACAACGTTTCCAGTTATTGTGGTGAATAAAAAAATGGATTTTCAATATTTATTACGAAATCTGGCAACAACTTTTCCTGTTATGTTTAGTTTACATGACATTGAAATGCACCAAAAGATATTCTCAACACGTATTATGAAAATCCGGCAACAACGTGTCCAGCTACAATGTTTATACGACAGTGAACCAAAAAGAAATTTTTAACATTTGTTAGAAAATCCGGCAACAACGCATCCAGTTATTGTGGTTACAAGACATTAAAGTTAATCAAAATTGGATTCTCAACATTCATTAGGAAATCCGGCAACAACGTGTCCGGTTAGAATAATTACATGACATTATAGTGAATCAAATATGAATTTTCAACATTTATTACGAAATTGGCAACAACTTGTCCAGTTATGTTTAGTTTACATGACGTTGAAGTAAACCAAAAGATATTTTCAACATGTATTACAAAAATCCGGCAACAACGTGTCTATTTAGAATGTTTACATGCCATTATAGTGAATCAAAAATGAATTTTCAATATATATTAGAAAATCTGGCAACAACCGGTTCAGCTAGAATATTTTACACGGCGTTGAAGTGAACCAGTAAGAAAATTTCAATATTTATCAAGAAAATCTGGCAACAACGTCTCCAGTTAGAATGTTTATATGACCTTAAAGTTAACCATAAAGATTTTTTTAAAATATTCACTAAATAACATTTAAAAAATCTTATTTTAGAAATGGATGAAAATTACTCACTTTCCAAAATTGACCACGTCAAAGCGCGATGTTGCCAAATATTGTATAAAAAAATTATGGATTCTAGAAATCAGCTCATAGTTTTAAAACTGAATTTTCTAAAAATACTCTCAAAAAGCCAACAACAAATTTGCTTGAAAAAATTTCAAAACCACAAATTTTCAAAATGTTTTTCAATTTTTTTTCTGAATAATACTCTTCAGAAAACAAATACTCTTCGATCAAATGATACTTTAAATTTAAGTAAAATAGTATATTGGAAACCTAATGACGAACTGTTGAATATCTTTGAGCAAAATTTTCAATACAAATATTTACCTCGCAGGCAAACCTAAAGTAGTTTGATCAATATGCACAATATACTCTTTAGAATTCTTCATATCAGGTCCAACCCATTGAGCTATCAATATATCATTATTCAACAATCTCAAAGTTGCCAATAACCATATTATATCGAAATCTGGTTTCTTCCATTTCTTTTCCAAAATAGGCCAACGACCTAATTCCGCTAAAAGATCTTTCAAAGGTTTATCCCCCCTTTGTTCCAAGACTTTTTCGTTAATGCAAGATTGGTAGAATAATCTCGCCTTCACCACTGCGCTAGATAATTTATGTGGCAGAAAGTCTTTGTCTATGAAACTTTTTGTTTGGAAATATAATGATGTGGCAGTTGGTGATTTTTCTTCCTTTTCTGTTAATAAAGCATGTAGGGTTTTATCAAGATTTTCTCTCACCTAAAAAGTAGACGATAGAAAATATTCTTCCATTGTATCGTATGGAATCGGAAGCTGGATACACCTGTTGATGTTTATTCAGTAACCGAAACTTATTTGCAATGTTTAATCATCATCCATCCATTATCATTGAATTTACTTGATTTTACCATAAGAACAGGTACCCAGGTAGCAATATGATACTTAATAAGATTTTTAGTGCGTTATAAAGTTCTTAAACCTTTTGTTACCTGTATTTTAACATATAATATTTATGGGCGTGCGCCAACTCGTGATTTTGACACCCGCCATCTAATTTAAACTTCTGTTACAATGTGCCAACTCGTGATCGTGGTTGTCAAGAAGATTAGACAAAACGAGAAGGAAGATTATGCAGCTCGGGATTTCAATTATGAAATGAACCTAACCTAACTTATCTTCATCGGTATGACACTTTGCTTTACATCCTTCTACTGAGCAGCAACAAAGAATTCTGCAACTTTTTTATTATCTCTGTTCTAATTTTAATTTGAAATCATTAATTTCTCCGCTAACTCACACACACACACACACACACGAACACACTGACCTTAAGACTCAACCTTGGGTCTCAGACACCACCAAAAAAACAGCAATATGGGCATGTGGTAGACTGCCGTTCGAACAGCTACCTACTAACCCAACCCGATGGTTCGTCAGTGCCAAGATAGGGGGGGTTCACCTATATAGCTGCTATGCACCACCGAGTGCATCATTCGAAGAGTTCGAGAACTTCCTCGGCATCTTAGCAGAGGACGTGAGAAGACACGAGCCAGCCGCCATCTCCGGAGATTTCAATGCCTGGTCCATCGAATGGGGCAGCCGCGAGACGGACAGGAGAGGTGAAGCCCTACAAGAAGTTTTCTCGACACTGAACCTCATTTTGATGAATGAGGGGACTACGAGTACCTTTCGTAAGGGCGCCGCGAGCTCCATCATCGACCTGACGTTCATTAGCCATTCACAGCCCTCTCGCGAGGGGGGCTGTGAATGGAAGGTGGATGAGGAGTTCACAAATAGCGACCATCAGGCTATAATCTGGGAAATCAACATAAACTCCAGAAACGGGCAGCGCCAAAGAGGTATAAGGAGGCAGACAGTGGGCTGGAATAGGAAACACTTGGACGTAGAGACCTTCAATCTCGTGATGAGGGGATCTGCAGCGCCTCAGTCAACAACTGCTGAAGGCATTACAGAGGAGGTAGCAGCGGCCATTGAGGCAGCTAGCGACGCGTCAATGCCAAGGTGTCGCCCTAGAAACGGCCGAACACCAGTCCACTGGTGGAACTCGACCATCGCACAACATCGGCGAGAATGCCTCAAGGCAAGAAGGCAACACCAGAGGGCCCTTAAGAGAGACAAGAAAACGACCGAGGAACTGATACGAAACTATGAAGAGAAGAGGCGTCTCCTTAGAAACGCCATCAACTCGAGCAAACGAGATTACTGGAAGGAACTCTGCGCGCGCACACACACACCACACCAAGAAGAATGAAGAACAGAGCAATGAATTTATTATTTTAATTTGACAAAGTCTCTGGGTAGTCTTCTTATTTTATATGTTAAAAATTCTTTTCTCTAATTGTGTTTTGTTTAGTGCCTACCTAATGTTAAAAAATTAAAATATAAAGGATTTAGAAATTCTAGACTTTAATTTTCGGATTCTTTAACTTCACAAGTGGATTAGGTACTAAATTCCAGGTACACTTTTAATAAATCTGTCGGGAATTGTATTGTGTACTTGGACTACCTTTTCGTTTACCTGAAATATCCCGGTCCCGAGTCGGCGTATCCAACAATTTTAGTGGCGGATTTATATATTTGTTCCCGCCTGTTGGCTATTCATCTTTAGCCTCTTCTACTGACCTCTTAAATCGGATACTTTAGTTCACAATTATTCAAATGACATTTTTATCAATAAAATTTCAACTTCATACTTTGATATATGACAAGGTCGTCGCCGGTCCGGACTAAGTCTCCGCGAAAAATCTTCAATAACAAAGGAGAATCTCTGAACTGTATTTTTAGCGACTTTGAGTGAAGGCTTCGGCTAATTACGTTTACGTAATCCAAACAAAAACACCATGAAAATAATGAAACTATATCTTATTTCGACCAAAAATTTTTTTCTCTTGGTTATTTTTTCCTATATTGTAAACTATGACCTAGATTATTTATTAGTATTAATACCATTTCGAATATATCATATGTAGCTCGATCTGGTGGTATGCTGTAATGAGTTTTCCAATTTCCACACGCGTACTCGTAAAAATCGATACAAGGGTCAATATTAGTATTCATAAATTTTCTCATTATTTCACTTTGTAAGTTTCTAATTTGTTTTGTGCTAAGAGATGAATGCCATATAGGCCATATCCTAAAATAGATACCATATTAATGATGATTACATTCAGATTCGGTTGAATACAATAGTCAGTCGTAGCAACTGACTATAGGAAATTATAGACGACGATGAATCTCCAACCATTTTGAAGCCTTAGGTATGAGTTAATCTAAGCCCGCAGCACTAAGCAATGAAACTACTTGGTGCATAGATTGCTTCAGGACGAATAACATGACTGGAGCAGGATTCTACAGGAGTGAAAGTTAATTCACCTCACTTGGGAAACATGCTACCGTTTTCCAAGCCGAGGTAATCGCTGTGATACTTAATCGACGCCATAGAAACACAGTAATCTCAATCTACTCAGTCACCAGAGCCACCATACAAGCTATAATGACTAAAACTGTGTGCTATAGGCTTTTGTTCTAATGTGAGAAACATGTGAAGGATAACTGCGACGTCCTGCTCCTTTGGGTACTCGAGCAACAATGAGGTTAATTCGCTCGCCAAATTGGGATCAGCAAATTCACCAAAGGTTCCAAAAGTCTTGCTATTACATCTATCAGTAATCTATTCGCAAAGAGACTCTGTGGAGATGGACGGTATGAGACAACTTAAGGCACGCATAGTTATGTCTTTCTCACCAATCAACTGCTTTTTTTAAACAGGCGCAACATTCGATTGGTGACCGGAAATGGTCATTTAAGATCTTCATGTTATAGGCATTACAGAAGATTAGGAATGTCGCTGATGCATGGAGGAGGAATCAACCACAACCACTTACACATGTTTAATAGTTTGCCTAGTAATGTTAAAAGAATAAAGCCAAGGTACTTTCAAAGTACATTGACCTTTGATAGTTTTGAGACGGGCACTATCAGACGCTCTGTAGTCGTAATGGTTCTTGACTGCACATTCGGCTGATGAATGGCTTTTTGACTAAACGCGATCATATAGGACGCTATCTCCATGCTACAGGGATTACAGAAAGTCCGAAATGTCGCTGGTGCATGAAGGAAGAAGAATAAACTGCATTTGAAGCACTCACACGTGCGAAGTTCCGACACTTAGGCATCTGACCACCCACTGTTCAACTATGAACTATTTTAAGTTGGATGTTCATCTCCAATTTAGTATTATCCAAATAGTTATAAACAAGGATCCAAAAACAAGAAAATGTTAAATTTAAGAGCAAAATTTTGCCACTTATATACTGAAAAAAAAATACTCACTCATTAGTTGACATTTTTTCTTTATTAGTTTTCTTGTCGTTTATATTTTTATTCATATTTTTCGTTTCGAAAAAATTTTTGTCTACCTGCAATTTATTGAGTACTTTCTGTCGAAAATCACGTTTATTATTGGTACTTTCATTATGCAAAAAAGTACCGGTAGAATTGTTAGTTTTATAATTTTTTGGTTGCGTTTCCTCGAAATATTTCCTATATAAAATATTGTTTTCGTAGAAACCTTTCCCTGAACTTTTCGAAAAAAAATCCCTTCTAGGATCGTACTCTTTATATATATCATCTCGGCAATAGTCGTTTGCTCGTTTCTTTTTCGTTACCTACGATTATATGTTCGAACAGATTTGTATAAATAGATAATATCAAGGAATGGATTTTAATTTTTTCACTTACTGTGCTACAAATCGAATCATTCGTATATACTCTGTATTCGGGTGCGAAAATTGTTTTTATATCTCTAAAAATTTCCCTTCTATCTTCATCTTCTTGAAGCATATCCGCCTGATCGTATTTTTTAATCGAAAACGGACCGTTGATACATTTTAAATTCGTAGCGGACAATACGGAAAGTATTATAAGAAGCAGTTTACAGAACATTGTATAATAAAGTATACGACAATTAAGTGAAATTTAACCTCAAAAAGCACTTGTACTATAAACAAACTTCGATTCCTATTTATAACCGTGCAATTTTACCTATTTTTGAGGTATTTCTTTCTTCTTCTTTTAATACATATCCTCTAATGGATTTTCCTGATGTTTCGCAGCCAAAATATTTTCTTCCTTCCGATCCCTCTCTTTTCGATTTTACCTTCGGTCAGTAGGTGCACAATATTATCGGCAAACTTTATATAAATTTTTCATCCTTAAAATAATAATTGACACAGTCTATAACATTTTTGGAAAAAAAATTTAATTCAAACTTATGTTTATACATCTTTCTATAATTTTATTAAATTTGTTTGAAGTTGGTACAATCTAGTACATTTTCTAGTTCAATTTTTACATTCAGCTTTTAAATTGTGGCAACACTGATTCAAAAACATTGACATCGTTCTTCAGTCTGTTCAAAGTGTTCAGAACATTGTGTCGTTCAATCGCATTGTTGTGTTGACTCGTATGCGTAGATGAGTAATTTTTTACTACCTAACACGTTACACCTACAAATACTTTGGATATTTGGGCGTATAAAGTACTCGTTATATTAATTTATAAAGAAATTAGGTTATGTTGCTTTGTTTTCCCGTTATGTTTTTATAGGCGGGTACGTGCGAAGTGAAAGTGTCATTATTAGGTTAAAAAATTGAAAATAACGCGTATTTGAGTGAATTGTTATGTTATTAGTGAAAAATCACTTATTATTTTCTGCATTGCCGAATCTGTCCCAAGTGAGCGATTATTCTCGAAAGCTGCAGCAAAAATAGGGTCTAGATTAGCTAAGCTTCTTTTCCTTAACTCCGTTTCAAGATTTTTGAACTAACAATAAATAATAAAATGTGTTTTAATGTGATCAATTGCGTTAATACTAGAGTTGTTTATCAAGATCAGCTGATTTGACATTTTCTTTTACCATTATCAGTAATTGAATAGCCATCTTATTCCAATTTTTGTCTCTATATACTTTCTGATGTGTTTTTGACGTTTTTTGTTGTGATACTTTATAATCGGAATGTAGGGAATTAACTTTTTGTTAGTTTCTGATGGCGCAACTTTCTGACAAATCTTTTCGATTTATTGTTAGTTTAATAACCCAATTTATGGTCAGTTTTTTCGATAACAAAGTTTCTATTCATTCAATTATCTCGATAATCAAAGTAAAAAATGGATAATTTTTGTTTCAGAAAAGAAAAGGCATCACCAACGTACTGTATTAAGGACATGAAAGCTATTTTTGAATCAAAGTCAAAACAGTAACTGTTAATAAATTAATTTAAAATAAAGTATTAGAGTTTTTGCAAATTCTATAATGTAGCAAATTGACCAAATGTTATTTACTTTGTAAAAATGAACTTCACATTTAATGTATATATATTTTTTAGTGTTTTTTATTTTGTATGGCCTAGTTGTTTGATTTGTACGAAAAATTTTTGTGATGACGTATAAATAAAACATGGTTTGTTTTAAGATACTCCAAAAAAGTGTATATTTTGTATCGTTCTTTGAAAAATTACATCTTCAACAACTTTACTTTTAATAGATTGTTCATGTTCAAATGACTCGCCGATCATTGTTGTTATTGTATAAAGAACTACAAAATATACTCTTATCATTTTGGTATTTGGTATAGATTAGTCTACAAATTGTTGTGTACTGCCAAACCATGCGAGCTTTAGAAAATCTGTAAAACTTTTAAAGTTTTTTTAAGAATTTTTTTATCAAACATTTTTAAGTAGCGATCACCGAGAGGCGTAGCTTGCCCTAGAGGTGGACATTGTATTATGATGTGTTGGGGGGCCCTTCAATCTAATTGCAGAGAAGCCCAAATTTTAAACAAAAAAAAAACAAAAGCGCTGGTATTAAATAATATTTTTTCTCAAATTTTTTAATTAAATCTATAGCTGTGGATAATATTTCATGGTTTTAGGGGGGTCCTGTAATCACTTATAAAGTTACTCAACTGAAAACTGATTTTTAGCAATATTAGTTTTTATAATAGAATAAAGTAGGGGCACAAATGAGAAATATCTTTTAAATAACTTGATTTTTATTTAAATTTTTTAACAAAAAACTTGATATTTTGTGACTGGTATCGCCTATACTGTTAACAAGGGCTTCCGTTATATATGTACCTCAGTGTACATTGATGGTATTCCCTGTATATGATGTTTTGGCATAATTGAAAGTTTAATTTCACTTTTAAAATAAAAAAAAATAGTAGTGCAAACTTAAGTTAGATAAACTTTACATTTTGAAATTATATTAAAATGAATTTTCAAAATTAAAAAAAAATTGTAGTATATACTCTAGTTGATTTCTAATGAATTTATAGAAATAGTGCACATTATATGTACCTATCATCCTCAAAAAGGGCTTAGACTACATTTCTTTTTAGTTTTTCTAACCCATTATACCCCTGACTTGTCTTAAATAATTACCCGATTAAATTAATCATCACCCCACTATTATCTATAAATATTTTACATAATTCATCACATCACTTAAGTATAATAAGAACAAAAATTGAAACAAATTTAATTCCAAAGTAACCGAATAAAATATAAGTTGTTATATCTAGAATCATTTGTGATATTCATGCTACTGAAAACACTGTTTACACTAAAACTATACCAACACTTACAATTAGAATGTCCGAAATGTGTTTCGATAACCGAATTTTCATCTTCAGAGGTAAAATTTGGTCTCTGAAGATAATAAGTTATCGAAACCTGCATTATGAGTGTTTTGTGGGTACAGATGAGGTAGGTTTTGGTAATGAGGCCTAGTTGAAGGAAATTTGAAATAAAATTAAAACTATGTATCCAAATCAATCAATTTTCAAATTAATTAAATCTATGGAATTATTAGAATAAAAATATGATAGTAACTTTTGCTGTAAACGGAGGCAAAATGAAACATTATCAAAAATTCGAACTTTTTATACTAAAGTCGGGTTATAAGGTGTAAGATTAATAAAGTCTACGATTTTAACTCAAATAAACAATATAGGTGACTAAGATATTAAACAGGGTGTCCCCAAATTCGACTGCCAACGCTCTAAGAGAAATTCCTTTGGTCAAATTATATCTAGGGATAGGGAACTTATGTCCAAACGCATCCTTTTCAAGATACAGGGTGTTGAATTTTTAAAAATAAAATTATACAAAATTTTCTGGAAAACCGTTTTATTGCATTAGAAGACTTTTCACTTTTTCAAAGCCTCATAACCTGTAGATTTACAAACAGATATCATTTTGTATGACACAATTAACCTATCAGTGTACTTTGATTCGGAAGAAACTGTTTTTTATTCTTCTAAATAATGAAAAGATCGGTCTGAAGAAATGGTTTTCTCGAAAATTTAGTTAATTTTAGCGTAGTCAAATGTTATTACTTTTTTAGTGAGGAATGATTGTATAATTCAAATATTGAGAAAAAAAATTACATTTCATCATGTCGCGAAGAATTCAGGGATGCAAAAAAAGGTCCTTTATCCCCTGTTGCACGCCTCTAGAGAAAACCAGAAATCATCCATTCATGTTAGAAACTGATAATCGTCAAACAGTTTCAATAAGAATCGATCGGACGATTTGAAATTTATTGACAGAATATCGTTTTATTTTTAAAACTTGTAACACACTGTAGTTTGGAAAGAATGCGTTAGCTGACAGTTCCCTATCCCGATATGCATAATTTGACCTAAGGAATTTCCCCTATAGCGTTGATAGTCGAATCAATACTCTTTTATTTCCAAAACAGTCTGATGGTCTTTTTTAAACGGCAACTTTTTTCATCCATGTTTTAAATTCTTTTAGGGTGACCCTTCAAATCTATGTATTCATAAATCTACTCAATCGTTTGAAAGTATAGTCAGCAATAAATTTATTTAGCTTTCGCGCTCTGGTCGGATACCTAAACTAAGCTTTTCTCCTAAATAAATCTGGATCTCTTAAATCAATCTTTACCATCAACTTTAGTAGATTGATTGAAGCTATCATTTTATTCGTGGTGCGACAGGAGTTCCAATACCAGTTTCCTGGTCTTCGTTGAATATGGATTCCCGACCTATTGTTTTTTCTATCAAACTTCCGGTCTGGATATGATGCCTAATGGTTTTTCTAGGAACTATGTACCTTTCAGCAGCTTTATATGTGCTTAATATTCCTCTTTTTACAGCTTATACAGTCGACACTAAGTCAATAACAGACCACAGTGCTCATTCGGAGGCATTGTGTTTATTGTGACTAAAAAGGAACAATTAGTACACAGTTAATATTATCTGAACCTACCTTAGTTGTAATAATCAGTATACACCGTTTAACGAGTCTTTTTTATCTCAAACAACTTTGTTGAACCTAATTTTAGAATAGTAAAACTTTTTCAATTTCCGCTTAAGTAAATAATGGTTTACAAAAAATATGAAATACTCAAGAATGTAGCCTATCGTTAATAAGAAAATTTTAAAATTTAGACTGTTAAAGTTTTCAGTTCTTCACTGTAGCTTTATAAATAACAATAAACAAGATACAAAAGTTAATATTTTAGAGACAATAAATGTATATTTTCATTGCGCAGTTAAATTTTCTTTTAAGTTTTCTAATAATTTATTTTTTTGAATACTGTATATATATGTACCTACGCTTTACATTGAAGAATATGGTTATGTTAAATAAACTGTATAATCCATTTGTGCCTTTATTTATTCCCATTCCATTCTCTAGATATTATATGATCATTTAAAGGCTTTTTACAGGGTCGGAATCGACCAACTAATCGAGGTGACCTTGGTAGTATTAACGTAAAAATGAACAGTACAGAAACAAATACAAACACACTCGAACACATACAAACACACACGAAAACATACGTACAGACACGAACACACACCAACACACTCGACCACAAACACGCACCAACACACACGAACATACACGAACACACTCGACCACAAACACGCACCAACACAGACGAACACACACAAACACATACGAACACACTCGACCACAAACACGCACCAACACAGACGAACACACACGAACACACTCGACCACAAACACGCACCAACACAGACGAACACACACGAACACACTCGACCACAAACACGCACCAACACAGACGATCACACACGAACATACACAAACACACACGAACACATACAAACACACACGACCAAACCCGAACATACGCGAACACACACACAAACGAACCCACACGAACACACCCACATACGAACACTCGCGAACACACGCGAACAGAAACGAACACATACGAACACGCACTAACACACTCGAACACACTTGAAGACACACGAACACATACGAACACACACACAAAAACACACACGAACACATACAAACACACTCGAACACACACACACGAACACATACAAACATACCCGAACACATACAAACACACACACAAGAACACATACAAACACATACGAACACACACACGAAAACATACGTACAGACACGAACACACACACGAAAACATACGTACAGACTCGAACACATACGAACATACACGAACACGCACGAACACACTCGACCACAAACACGCACCAACACAGACGAACACACGCGAACAAATACGAACACACACAAACACATACGAACACACACGAATACACTCGAACACACACAAACACATACGAACACACACACAAAAACACACACGAACACACACACAAAAACACACCCGAACACACTTGAACTCACTCGAACACATACAAACACACTCGAACACATACAAACATACCCGAACATACAAACACACTCGAACACACACACACGAACACATACAAACACACACGAAAACATACGTACACACACGAACATACGAACACACTTGAACTCACTCGAACACATACAAACACACTCGAACACACACACACGAACACATACAAACATACCCGAACACATACAAACACACTCGAACACACACACACGAACACATACAAACACACACGAACACATACGAAAACATAAGTACAGACACGAACACACACCAACACACTCGACCACTCACGCACCAACACACACGAACATACACGAACACACTCGACCACAAACACGCACCAACACACACGAACACACTCGACCACAAACACGCACCAACACAGACGAACACACACAAACACACACAAACACACACGAACACACTCGACCACAAACACGCACCAACACAGACGAACACACTCGACCACAAACACGCACCAACACAGACGAACATACACAAACACACACGAATACACTCGAACACACACGAACAGGCACGAACACTCCCAAACACACACGAACAGGCACGAACACTCCCAAACAGACACGAACACACTCGACCACAAACACGCACCAACACAGACGAACATAGACGAACACACGCGAACACACACGTACACTCTCGAACACACACGACCAAACCCGAACATACGCGAACACACTTGAAGACACACGAACACACACACAAACGAACCCACACGAACACATACGAAAACACACAAACATACACGAACGCACCCACATACGAACACTCGCGAACACACATGAACACAAACGAACACACATGAACACGCACTAACACACTCGAACACACTTGAAGACACACGAACACATACGAACACACACACAAAAACACACACGAACACATACAAACACACTCGAACACACACACACGAACACATACAAACATACCCGAACACACACGAACACATACAAACACACTCGAACACACACACAAGAACACATACAAACACACACGAACACATACGAACACACACACGAAAACATACGTACAGACACGAACACACACGAACACATACGAACACACACACGAAAACATACGTACAGACTCGAACACATACGAACATACACGAACACACTCGACCACAAACACGCACCAACACAGACGAACACACGCGAACAAATACGAACACACACAAACACATACGAACACACTCGAACACACACAAACACATACGAACACACACACAAAAACACACACAAAAACACACCCGAACACACTTGAACTCACTCGAACACATACAAACACACTCGAACACATACAAACATACCCGAACACACACGAACATACAAACACACTCGAACACATACAAACACACACGAAAACATACGTACACACACGAACATACGAACACACTTGAACTCACTCGAACACACACGAACACATACAAACACACTCGAACACACACACACGAACACATACAAACATACCCGAACACATACAAACACACTCGAACACACACACACGAACACATACAAACACACACGAACACATACGAACACACACACGAAAACATAAGTACAGACACGAACACACACCAACACACTCGACCACTCACGCACCAACACACACGAACATACACGAACACACTCGACCACAAACACGCACCAACACACACGAACACACTCGACCACAAACACGCACCAACACAGACGAACACACACGAACACACACACACAAACACACACGAACACACTCGACCACAAACACGCACCAACACAGACGAACACACTCGACCACAAACACGCACCAACACAGACGAACATACACGAACACACACGAACATACACAAACACACACGAATACACTCGAACACACACGAACAGGCACGAACACTCCCAAACACACACGAACAAATACGAACACACACGAACAGGCACGAACACTCCCAAACAGACACGAACACACTCGACCACAAACACGCACCAACACAGACGAACACACACGAACATAGACGAACACACACGTACACTCTCGAACACACACGACCAAACCCGAACATACGCGAACACACTTGAAGACACACGAACACACACACAAACGAACCCACACGAAAACATACGAAAACACACAAACATACACGAACGCACCCACATACGAACACTCGCGAACACACATGAACACAAACGAACACACGCGAACAGAAACGAACACACATGAACACGCACTAACACACTCGAACACACTTGAAGACACACGAACACACACACAAAAACACACACGAACAGGCACGGACACGCCCAAACACACACAAACACACTCGACCACAAACACGCACCAACACAGACGAACACACCTGAAAACACACGAACACGCACGAACATACACGAATACACTCGAACAGGCACGAACACTCCCAAACACACACGAACACACGCGAACAAATACGAACACACTCGACCACAAACACGCACCAACACAGACGAACACACACGAACATACACGAACCCAGACGAACACACGCGAACACACACGTACACTCTCGAACACACACGACCAAACCCGAACATACGCGAACACACACACAAACGAACACATACGAACACACATGAACACAAACGAACACACATGAACACGCACTAACACACTCGAACACACACACAAAAACGCACACGAACACATACGAACACACACACACGAACAGGCACGGACACTCCCAAACACACACGAACACACTCGACCACAAACACGCACCAACACAGACGAACATACACGAACACACACGTACACTCTCGAACACACACGTACACTCTCGAACACACACGACCAAACCCGAACACACACGAACACACTTGAAGACACACGAACACACACACAAACGAACCCACACGAACACATACGAAAAGACACGAACACACCCACATACGAACACTCGCGAACACACATGAACACGCACTAACACACTCGAACACACACACAAAAACACACACGAACAGGCACGGACACTTCCAAACACACACGAACACACTCGACCACAAACACGCACCAACACAGACGAACATACACGAACACACGCGAACACACACGTACACTCTCGAACACACACGACCAAACCCGAACATACGCGAACACACACGAACACACTTGAAGACACACGAACACACACAAACGAACCCACACGAACACATACGAAAACACACGAACATACACGAACACACCCGAACACACACACATACGAACACACGCGAACAGAAACGAACACAAACGAACACGCACTAACACACTCGTAGACACACGAACACACACACACAAAAACACACACGAACACACACGAAAACATACGAACACACTCGACCACAAACACGCACCAACACAGACGAACACACACCAACACACACGGACACACTTGAACACATACGAACAGGCACGAACACTCCCAAACACACACGAACAAATACGAACACACACGAACACACTCGACCACAAACACGCACCAACACAGACGAACACACACGAACACGCTCGACCACAAACACGCACCAACACAGACGAACACACACGAACACAAACACGCACCAACACACACGAACACAAACACGCACCAACACAGACGAACACACACGAACACGCACGAACACACACGAACACATGCGAACACACACACACACGAACACATACGAACACACACGAACAGGCACGAACAGTCCCAAACACACACGAACAAATACGAAGACACACGAAAATACACGAACACACACCAACACACACGAATACACTCGAATACACACGAACAGGCACGAACACTCCCGAACACACGCGAACAAATACGAACACACTCGACCACAAACACGCACCAACACAGACGAACACACACGAACATACACGAACACCCACGAATACATACGAACACACACGAACACACTCGAAAACACACGAACACATACTAACACACACACGAAAACATACGTACAGACACGAACACATTCGACCACAAACACGCACCAACACACACGAACACATACGAACACACACGAACACAGACGAACATACACAAACACACACGAACACACTCGACCACAAACACGCACCAACACAGACGAACTCACACGAACTTACACAAACACACGAACATACACAAACACACACGAACACACTCGAACACACACGAAAACATACGTACAGAGACGAACACACACGAACACATACGAGCACACACAAACACACTTGACCACAAACACGCACCAACACACACGAACACACTCGACCACAAACACGCACCAACACAGACGAACACACACAAACACACACGAACACACACACACAAACACACACGAACACACACAAACACACACACACAAACACACACGAACACACTCGACCACAAACACGCACCAACACAGACGAACACACTCGACCACAAACACGCACCAACACAGACGAACATACACAAACACACACGAATACACTCGAACACACACGAACAGGCACGAACACTCCCAAACACACACGAACAGGCACGAACACTCCCAAACAGACACGAACACACTCGACCACAAACACGCACCAACACAGACGAACATAGACGAACACACGCGAACACACACGTACACTCTCGAACACACACGACCAAACCCGAACATACGCGAACACACTTGAAGACACACGAACACACACACAAACGAACCCACACGAACACATACGAAAACACACAAACATACACGAACGCACCCACATACGAACACTCGCGAACACACATGAACACAAACGAACACACGCGAACAGAAACGAACACACATGAACACGCACTAACACACTCGAACACACTTGAAGACACACGAACACACACACAAAAACACACACGAACACACCCGAACACATACAAACACACTCGAACACACACACACGAACACATACAAACATACCCGAACACACACGAACACATACAAACACACTCGAACACACACACAAGAACACATACAAACACACACGAACACATACGAACACACACACGAAAACATACGTACAGACACGAACACACACGAACACATACGAACACACACACGAAAACATACGTACAGACTCGAACACATACGAACATACACGAACACGCACGAACACACTCGACCACAAACACGCACCAACACAGACGAACACACGCGAACAAATACGAACACACACAAACACATACGAACACACTCGAACACACACAAACACATACGAACACACACACAAAAACACACACGAACACACACACAAAAACACACCCGAACACACTTGAACTCACTCGAACACATACAAACACACTCGAACACATACAAACATACCCGAACACACACGAACATACAAACACACTCGAACACATACAAACACACACGAAAACATACGTACACACACGAACATACGAACACACTTGAACTCACTCGAACACACACGAACACATACAAACACACTCGAACACACACACACGAACACATACAAACATACCCGAACACATACAAACACACTCGAACACACACACACGAACACATACAAACACACACGAACACATACGAACACACACACGAAAACATACGTACAGACACGAACACACACGAACACATACGAACACACACACGAAAACATACGTACAGACTCGAACACATACGAACATACACGAACACGCACGAACACACTCGACCACAAACACGCACCAACACAGACGAACACACGCGAACAAATACGAACACACACAAACACATACGAACACACTCGAACACACACAAACACATACGAACACACACACAAAAACACACACGAACACACACACAAAAACACACCCGAACACACTTGAACTCACTCGAACACATACAAACACACTCGAACACATACAAACATACCCGAACACACACGAACATACAAACACACTCGAACACATACAAACACACACGAAAACATACGTACACACACGAACATACGAACACACT
Source organism: Diorhabda carinulata (assembly GCF_026250575.1). Taxonomy (NCBI): domain Eukaryota; kingdom Metazoa; phylum Arthropoda; class Insecta; order Coleoptera; family Chrysomelidae; genus Diorhabda; species Diorhabda carinulata. The sequence goes on from NC_079469.1 coordinate 5,136,969, forward strand.
TGAACTCACTCGAACACACACGAACACATACAAACACACTCGAACACACACACACGAACACATACAAACATACCCGAACACATACAAACACACTCGAACACACACACACGAACACATACAAACACACACGAACACATACGAACACACACACGAAAACATAAGTACAGACACGAACACACACCAACACACTCGACCACTCACGCACCAACACACACGAACATACACGAACACACTCGACCACAAACACGCACCAACACACACGAACACACTCGACCACAAACACGCACCAACACAGACGAACACACACAAACACACACGAACACACACACACAAACACACACGAACACACTCGACCACAAACACGCACCAACACAGACGAACACACACGAACACGCTCGACCACAAACACGCACCAACACAGACGAACACACACGAACACAAACACGCACCAACACAGACGAACACACACGAACACAAACACGCACCAACACAGACGAACACACACGAACACACACGATCACGCACGAACACACACGAACACATGCGAACACACACACACACGAACACATACGAACACACACGAACAGGCACGAACAGTCCCAAACACACACGAACAAATACGAAGACACACGAAAATACACGAACACACACCAACACACACGAATACACACGAACAGGCACGAACACTCCCGAACACACGCGAACAAATACGAACACACTCGACCACAAACACGCACCAACACAGACGAACACACACGAACATACACGAACACCCACGAATACATACGTACAGACACGAACACATTCGACCACAAACACGCACCAACACACACGAACACATACGAACACACACGAACACAGACGAACATACACAAACACACACGAACACACTCGACCACAAACACGCACCAACACAGACGAACACACACGAACTTACACAAACACACGAACATACACAAACACACACGAACACACACGAAAACATACGTACAGAGACGAACACACACGAACACATACGAGCACACACAAACACACGCCAACACACACGAACACTCACGAACACCTCCAAACACACACGAACACATACTAACACATACGAACACACACGAACACATACGAACACACACGAACATACACGAACACACTCGAACACACACACACGAACACACTCGAACACACCCGAACACACGCGAACACACACGAACACACTCGAACACATACGAACACACACACGAAAACATACGTAAAGACACGAACACACACAAACACACAAAAACACACACACACGAACACATACGAACACACACGAATACACCCGAACACACCCTTACACACACGAACACACACACCCGAACACATACGAACACATACGAACACACACGAACACATACGAACACACACGAACAAAAAAGAACACACACGAACACATACGAACACACACGAACACACACGAAAACATACGTAAAGACACGTACACACACGAACACATACGAACACACGCGAACACATACGAACACACACGAACACAGATTTTCAACGTTTGTTAGAAAGTCCGACAACAACGCATCCAGTTATTGTGGTTACAACACAGCCGCGAATCGGACAGGAGAGGTGAAGCCCTACAAGAAGTTTTCTCGACACTGAACCTAATTGGTAAGAGCGCCGCGAGGTCCATCATCGACCTGACGTTCATTAACAGCGCCCTTGAGAACTCACACGAACACACCCGAACACACACGAACAACCGCGAACACATTCGAACACACGCCAACACACACGAACACACACACGAAAACATACGTACAGACACGAACACACACGAACACGCACGAACACACCCGAACACATACGAACACACACACGAAAACATACGTACAGACACGAACACACACGAACACCTCCGAACACATACGAACACACGCGAACACATACGAACACACGCCAACATACACGAACACCTCCAAACACACACGAACACACACGAACACACCCGAACACATACTAACATATACGAACACACACGAACACATACTAACACATACGAACACACACACAGGAACACAAACGATCACACACGAACACACACGAACACATACGAACACATACAAACACATACGAACACATACGAACACACACGAACACAGACCTTAAGACTCAACCTTGGTCCATCTACAATGTTTATATAACAGTGAACCAAAAAGAAATTTTTAACGTTTGTTAGAAAGTCCGACAACAACGCATCCAGTTATTGTGGTTACAACACAGCCGCGAATCGAACAGGAGAGGTGAAGCCCTACAAGAAGTTTTCTCGACACTGAACCTAATTGGTAAGAGCGCCGCGAGGTCCATCATCGACCTGACGTTCATTAACAGCGCCCTTGCGAACTCACACGAACACACACGAACAACCGCGAACACATTCGAACACACGCCAACACACACGAACACACACACGAAAACATACGTACAGACACGAACACACACGAACACGCACGAACACATACGAACACACGCGAACACATACGAACACTCACGAACACCTCCAAACACACACGAACACATACTAACACATACGAACACACACGAACACATACTAACACATACGAACACATACGAACACACACGAACATACACGAACACACTCGAACACACACACACGAACACATACGAACACACTCGAACACACACGAACACATACGAACACACACGAACACATACGAACACATACGAACACACACACGAAAACATACGTAAAGACACGAACACACACAAACACACAAAAACACACACGAACACATACGAACACACACGAACACACACGAACACACACGAACACACCCTTACACACACGAACACACACACCCGAACACATACGAACACACACGAACACACTCTTACACACGCGAACACATACGAACACACACGAACACAGACCTTAAGACTCAACCTTGGTCCATCTACAATGTTTATATGACAGTGAACCAAAAAGAAATTTTTAACGTTTGTTAGAAAGTCCGACAACAACGCATCCAGTTATTGTGGTTACAACACATTAAAGTTAATAAAAATTGGATTCTCAACATTCATTAGGAAATCCGGCAACAACGTATCCGGTTAGAATAATTACATGACATTATAGCGCCCTTGCGAACTGACACGAACACACCCGAACCCACACACACACGAACACACTCGGACACACACGAACACACACAAACACACTCGAACACACACGAACACATACGAACACACACACGAAAACATACGTACAGACACGAACACACACGAACACACCCGAACACACACACGAACACACTCAGACACACACGAACACACACAAACACACACGAACAGACACGAACACATACGAACACACACACGAAAACATACGTACAGACACGAACACACACGAACACACACAAACACACTCGAACACACACGAACACATACGAACACACACACGAAAACATACGTACAGACACGAACACACACGAACACACGCGAACACACACGAACACACCCGAACACACACACGAACACACTCAGACACACACGAACACACACAAACACACTCGAACACACACGAACAGACACGAACACATACGAACACACACACGAAAACATACGTACAGACACGAACACACACGAACACCACCGAACACACACGAACACATACGAACACACGCGAACACACGCGAACACATACGAACACACACGAACACACTCGAACACACCCGAACACACACACGAACACACTCGGACACACACGAACACACACGAACACACGCGAACACACACACACGAACACATACGAACACACACGAACACACACGAAAACATACGTACAGACACGAACACGCACGAACACATACGAACACACACACGAACACACACGAAAACATACGTACAGACACGAACACGCACGAACACATACGAACACACACACGAAAACATACGTAAAGACACGAACACACACGAACAACCGCGAACACATTCGAACACACGCCAACACACACGAAAACATACGTACAGACACGAACACACTCGAACACGCACGAACACACGCGAACACATACGAACACACGCGAACACATACGAACACTCACGAACACCTCCAAACACACACGAACACATACTAACACATACGAACACACACGAACATACACGAACACACTCGAACACACACACACGAACACATACGAACACACTCGAACACATACGAACACACACGAACACATACGAACACATACGAACACACACACGAAAACATACGTAAAGACACGAACACACACAAACACACACGAACACATACGAACACACACGAACACACACGAACACACCCGAACACACCCTTACACACACGAACACACACACCCGAACACATACGAACACACACGAACACACTCTTACACATACGAACACACGCGAACACATACGAACACACACGAACACAGACCTTAAGACTCAACCTTGGTCCATCTACAATGTTTATATGACAGTGAACCAAAAAGAAATTTTTAACGTTTGTTAGAAAATCCGACAACAACGCATCCAGTTATTGTGGTTACAACACATTAAAGTTAATAAAAATTGGATTCTCAACATTCATTAGGAAATCCGGCAACAACGTATCCGGTTAGAATAATTACATGATATTATAGCGCCCTTGCGAACTGACACGAACACACCCGAACCCACACACACACGAACACACTCGGACACACACGAACACACACAAACACACTCGAACACACACGAACACATACGAACACACACACGAAAACATACGTACAGACACGAACACACACGAACACACGCGAACACACACGAACACACACGAACACACTCAGACACACACGAACACACACAAACACACTCGAACACATACGAACACACACACGAAAACATACGTACAGACACGAACACACACGAACACCACCGAACACACACGAACACATACGAACACACGCGAACACATACGAACACACACGAACACATACGAACACACTCGAACACATACGAACACACTCGAACACACCCGAACACACACACGAACACACTCGGACACACACGAACACACACGAACACACGCGAACACACACACACGAACACATACGAACACACACGAAAACATACGTACAGACACGAACACGCACCAACACAGACGAACACACACGAACATACACAAACACACACAAACACACACGAACACACTCGAACACACACACGAAAACATACGTACAGACACGAACACGCACGAACACACACAAACACACACGAACACATACGAACACACACGAACACATACGAACACATACGAACACACACAAACACATACGAATAAACGCGAACACACACGAACACTCACTAACACAACCGAACACACACGAACACACCCGAACACAAGAACACGCGCGAAAACACACGAACACAAACGAACACACACGAAAACATACGTACTGACACGAACACATACGAACACACACACGAAAACATACGTACAGATACGAACACGCACGAACACACACGAACACATACGAACACACACAAACACACACGAACACATGCGAACACACACACACTCGAACACGCACCAACACAGACGAACACACTCGAACCCACACACACGAACACATACGAACACACACGAACACATACGAACACACACGAACACACACGAACACAAACGAACACACACGAAAACATACGTAAAGACACGTACACGCACGAACACACACGAACACACACGAACACATACGAACACACACGAACACATACGAACACATACGAACACACACGAACACAGATTTTCAACGTTTGTTAGAAAGTCCGACAACAACGCATCCAGTTATTGTGGTTACAACACAGCCGCGAATCGGACAGGAGAGGTGAAGCCCTACAAGAAGTTTTCTCGACACTGAACCTAATTGGTAAGAGCGCCGCGAGGTCCATCATCGACCTGACGTTCATTAACAGCGCCCTTGAGAACTCACACGAACACACCCGAACACACACGAACAACCGCGAACACATTCGAACACACGCCAACACACACGAACACACACACGAAAACATACGTACAGACACGAAAACATACGTACAGACACGAACACACACGAACACACCCGAACACATACGAACACACACACGAAAACATACGTACAGACACGAACACACACGAACACGCACGAACACACGCGAACACACACGAACACACACGAACACACGCGAACACACGCCAACACACACGAACACCTCCAAACACACACGAACACACACGAACACACCCGAACACATACTAACATATACGAACACACACGAACACATACGAACACACACACAGGAACACAAACGATCACACACGAACACACACGAACACATACAAACACATACGAACACACACGAACACAGACCTTAAGACTCAACCTTGGTCCATCTACAATGTTTATATAACAGTGAACCAAAAAGAAATTTTTAACGTTTGTTAGAAAGTCCGACAACAACGCATCCAGTTATTGTGGTTACAACACAGCCGCGAATCGGACAGGAGAGGTGAAGCCCTACAAGAAGTTTTCTCGACACTGAACCTAATTGGTAAGAGCGCCGCGAGGTCCATCATCGACCTGACGTTCATTAACAGCGCCCTTGCGAACTCACACGAACACACACGAACAACCGCGAACACATTCGAACACACGCCAACACACACGAACACACACACGAAAACATACGTACAGACACGAACACACACGAACACGCACGAACACACACGAACACATACGAACACACGCGAACACATACGAACACACGCCAACACACACGAACACTCACGAACACCTCCAAACACACACGAACACATACTAATACATACGAACACACACGAACACATACGAACACACACGAACATACACGAACACACTCGAACACACACACACGAACACACTCGAACACACCCGAACACACACGAACACACGCGAACACACACGAACACACTCGAACACATACGAACACACACACGAAAACATACGTAAAGACACGAACACACACAAACACACAAACACACACACACGAACACATACGAACACACACGAACACACCCGAACACACCCTTACACACACGAACACACACACCCGAACACATACGAACACATACGAACACACACGAACACATACGAACACACACGAACACATACGAACACACACGAACACACACGAAAACATACGTAAAGACACGTACACGCACGAACACACACGAACACACACGAACACACACGAACACAGATTTTTAACGTTTGTTAGAAAGTCCGACAACAACGCATCCAGTTATTGTGGTTACAACACAGCCGCGAATCGGACAGGAGAGGTGAAGCCCTACAAGAAGTTTTCTCGACACTGAACCTAATTGGTAAGAGCGCCGCGAGGTCCATCATCGACCTGACGTTCATTAACAGCGCCCTTGCGAACTCACACGAACACACACGAACAACCGCGAACACATTCGAACACACGCCAACACACACGAACACACACACGAAAACATACGTACATACACGAACACACACGAACACGCACGAACACACACGAACACACCCGAACACATACGAACACACACACGAAAACATACGTACAGACACGAACACACACGAACACACACGAACACGCACGAACACACGCGAACACACACGAACACACACGAACACACACGAACACCTCCGAACACACACAAACACATACGAACACACGCGAACACATACGAACACACGCCAACACACACGAACACCTCCAAACACACACGAACACACACGAACACACCCGAACACATACTAACATATACGAACACACACGAACACATACTAACACATACGAACACACACACAGGAACACAAACGATCACACACGAACACACACGAACACATACGAACACATACAAACACATACGAACACATACGAACACATACGAACACACACGAACACAGACCTTAAGACTCAACCTTGGTCCATCTACAATGTTTATATAACAGTGAACCAAAAAGAAATTTTTAACGTTTGTTAGAAAGTCCGACAACAACGCATCCAGTTATTGTGGTTACAACACAGCCGCGAATCGGACAGGAGAGGTGAAGCCCTACAAGAAGTTTTCTCGACACTGAACCTAATTGGTAAGAGCGCCGCGAGGTCCATCATCGACCTGACGTTCATTAACAGCGCCCTTGCGAACTCACACGAACACACCCGAACACACGAACAACCGCGAACACATTCGAACACACGCCAACACACACGAACACACACACGAAAACATACGTACAGACACGAACACACACGAACACGCACGAACACATACTAACATATACGAACACACACGAACACATACTAACACATACGAACACACACACAGGAACACAAACGATCACACACGAACACACACGAACACATACGAACACATACAAACACATACGAACACATACGAACACACACGAACACAGACCTTAAGACTCAACCTTGGTCCATCTACAATGTTTATATAACAGTGAACCAAAAAGAAATTTTTAACGTTTGTTAGAAAGTCCGACAACAACGCATCCAGTTATTGTGGTTACAACACAGCCGCGAATCGGACAGGAGAGGTGAAGCCCTACAAGAAGTTTTCTCGACACTGAACCTAATTGGTAAGAGCGCCGCGAGGTCCATCATCGACCTGACGTTCATTAACAGCGCCCTTGCGAACTCACACGAACACACCCGAACACACGAACAACCGCGAACACATTCGAACACACGCCAACACACACGAACACACACACGAAAACATACGTACAGACACGAACACACACGAACACACACGAACACGCACGAACACACGCGAACACACACGAACACACACGAACACATACGAACACACGCGAACACATACGAACACACGCCAACACACACGAACACCTCTAAACACACACGAACACACACGAACACATACTAACATATACGAACACACACGAACACATACTAACACATACGAACACACACACAGGAACACAAACGATCACACACGAACACACACGAACACATACGAACACATACAAACACATACGAACACACACGAACACAGACCTTAAGACTCAACCTTGGTCCATCTACAATGTTTATATAACAGTGAACCAAAAAGAAATTTTTAACGTTTGTTAGAAAGTCCGACAACAACGCATCCAGTTATTGTGGTTACAACACATTAAAGTTAATAAAAATTGGATTCTCAACATTCATTAGGAAATCCGGCAACAACGTATCCGGTTAGAATAATTACATGACATTATAGCGCCCTTGCGAACTGACACGAACACACCCGAACCCACACACACACGAACACACTCGGACACACACGAACACACACAAACACACTCGAACACACACGAACACATACGAACACACACACGAAAACATACGTACAGACACGAACACACACGAACACACGCGAACACACACGAACACACACACGAACACACTCAGACACACACGAACACACACAAACACACTCGAACACACACGAACAGACACGAACACATACGAACACACACACGAAAACATACGTACAGACACGAACACACACGAACACCACCGAACACACACGAACACATACGAACACACGCGAACACATACGAACACACACGAACACATACGAACACACTCGAACACATACGAACACACTCGAACACACCCGAACACACACACGAACACACTCGGACACACACGAACACACACGAACACACACGAACACACGCGAACACACACGAACACACGCGAACACACACACACGAACACATACGAACACACACACGAAAACATACGTAAAGACACGAACACACACGAACACACGCGAACACACACGAACACCTCCAAACACCTCCAAACACACACACGAACACATACTAACACACACGAACACATACACGCGAACACACGCCAACACACACGAACACCTCCAAACTTCCAAACACACACGAACACACCCGAACACATACTAACATATACGAACACACACGAACACACAGGAACACAAACGATCACACACGAACACACACGAACACACACAAACACACACACACACGAACACACACGAACAGACACGAACACATACGAACACACACACGAAAACATACGTACAGACACGAACACACGCGAACACACACGAACACACCCGAACACACACACGAACACACTCGGACACACACGAACACACACAAACACACCCGAATACACTTGAACACACACGAACAGACACGAACACATACGAACACACACACGAAAACATACGTACAGACACGAACACACACGAACACCACCGAACACACACGAACACACGCGAACACATACGAACACACACGAACACACTCGAACACATACGAACACACTCGAACACACCCGAACACACACACGAACACACTCGGACACACACGAACACACACGAACACACGCGAACACACACACACGAACACATACGAACACACACGAACACACAAGAACACACACGAAAACATACGTACAGACACGAACACGCACGAACACATACGAACACACACACGAAAACATACGTAAAGACACGAACACGCACGAACACACACGAACACACACGAACACACCCGAACACACACAAACACACACGAACACATACACGCGAACACACGCCAACACACACGAACACCTCCAAACTTCCAAACACACACGAACACATACTAACATATACGAACACACACGAACACATACGAACACACACGAACACACAGGAACACAAACGATCACACACGATCACACACGAACACACACGAACACATACGAACACACACAAACACACACACACACGAACACACACGAACACTTACGAACACACACGAACACCAACAAACACACACACACGAACACATACGAACACACACGAACACACACGAACACACACGAACACACCCGAACACACACGAACACATACGAACACACACGAACACAGATTTTTAACGTTTGTTAGAAAGTCCGACAACAACGCATCCAGTTATTGTGGTTACAACACATTAAAGTTAATAAAAATTGGATTCTCAACATTCATTAGGAAATCCGGCAACAACGTATCCGGTTAGAATAATTACATGACATTATAGCGCCCTTGGGAACTCACACGAACACACCCGAACACACACACGAACACACATAAACACACCCGAATACACTCGAACACACACGAACAGACACGAACACATACGAACACACACACGAAAACATACGTACAGACACGAACACACACGAACACGCACGAACACACACAAACACACACGAACACACACGAACACGCACGAACACACGCGAACACACACGAACACCTCCAAACACCTCCAAACACACACACGAACACATACTAACATATACGAACACACACGAACACATACACGCGAACACATACGAACACACGCCAACACACACGAACACACACGAACACCTCCGAACACGCACGAACACACGCGAACACACACGAACACCTCCAAACACCTCCAAACACACACACGAACACATACTAACATATACGAACACACACGAACACATACACGCGAACACATACGAACACACGCCAACACACACGAACACACACGAACACCTCCAAACACACACGAACACACCCGAACACATACTAACATATACGAACACACACGAACACACACGAACACACACGAACACACACGAACACACTCGAACACACACAAACACACCCGAATACAATCGAACACACACGAACAGACACGAACACATACGAACACACAAACGAAAACATACGTAGAGACACGAACACACACGAACACGCACGAACACACTCGAACACACACGAACACACTCGAACACACACGAACACACAAAAACACACACACACGAACACATACGAACACACACGAACACACACGAACACACACAAACATACACACACGAACACACACGAACACACGCGAACACATACGAACACACACGAACACAGATTTTTAACGTTTGTTAGAAAGTCCGACAACAACGCATCCAGTTATTGTGGTTACAACACATTAAAGTTAATAAAAATTGGATTCTCAACATTCATTAGGAAATCCGGCAACAACGTATCCGGTTAGAATAATTACATGACATTATAGCGCCCTTGCGAACTCACACGAACACACCCGAACACACACACACACACTCGGACACACACGAACACACCCGAATACACTCGAACACACACGAACAGACACGAACACATACGAACACACACACGAAAACATACGTACAGACACGAACACACACGAACACACACGAACACACACGAACACACACGAACACGCACGAACACACTTGAACACACACGAACACACTCGAACACACACGAACACATACGAACACACGCGAACACATACGAACACACGCCAACACACACGAACACCTCCAAACACACACGAACACACACGAACACATCCGAACACATACTAACATATACGAACACACACGAACACACACGAACACAGATTTTTAACGTTTGTTAGAAAGTCCGACAACAACGCATCCAGTTATTGTGGTTACAACACATCAAAGTTAATAAAAATTGGATTCTCAACATTCATTAGGAAATCCGGCAACAACGTATCCGGTTAGAATAATTACATGACATTATAGCGCCCTTGCGAACTCACACGAACACACCCGAACACACACACGAACACACATAAACACACCCGAATACACTCGAACACACACGAACAGACACGAACACATACGAACACACACACAAAAACATACGTACAGACACGAACACACACGAACACACACGAACACACGCGAACACACACGAACACACACGAACACCTCCGAACACGCACGAACACACGCGAACACACACGAACACCTCCAAACACACACACGAACACATACTAACATATACGAACACACACGAACACATACACGCGAACACATACGAACACACGCCAACACACACGAACACACACGAACACCTCCGAACACGCACGAACACACGCGAACACACACGAACACATCCAAACACCTCCAAACACACACACGAACACATACTAACATATACGAACACACACGAACACATACACGCGAACACATACGAACACACGCCAACACACACGAACACACACGAACACCTCCGAACACGCACGAACACACACGAACACACACGAACACCTCCAAACACCTCCAAACACACACGAACACACACGAACACACCCGAACACATACTAACATATACGAACACACACGAACACACACGAACACACACGAACACATACGAACACACATGAACACACACGAACACACACGAACACACACGAACACACACGAACACACACGAACACACTCGAACACACACACAAACACCCGAATACACTCGAACACACACGTGAAGACACGAAAACGCACGAACACACACGAACACGCACGAACACACTCGAACAGACACGAACACACAAAAACACACACACACGAACACATACGAACACACACGAACACATACGAACACACACAAACACACACACACGAACACACACGAACACACGCGAACACATACGAACACACACGAACACATACGAACACACACGAACACAGATTTTTAACGTTTGTTAGAAAGTCCGACAACAACGCATCCAGTTATTGTGGTTACAACACATTAAAGTTAATAAAAATTGGATTCTCAACATTCATTAGGAAATCCGGCAACAACGTATCCGGTTAGAATAATTACATGACATTATAGCGCCCTTGCGAACTCACACGAACACACCCGAACACACACACACACACACGAACACACTCGGACACACACGAACACACCCGAATACACTCGAACACACACGAACAGACACGAACACACACGAACAAGCACGAACACACGCGAACACACACGAACACACTCGAACACACGAACACACACGAACACATACGAACACACGCGAACACATACGAACACACGCCAACACACACGAACACCTCCAAACACCTCCAAACACACACGAACACACACGAACACATCCGAACACATACTAACATATACGAACACACACGAACACATACTAACACATACGAACACACACACAGGAACACAAACGATCACACACGAACACACACGAACACATACGAACACATACGAACACATACGAACACACACGAACACAGACCTTAAGACTCAACCTTGGTCCATCTACAATGTTTATATAACAGTGAACCAAAAAGAAATTTTTAACGTTTGTTAGAAAGTCCGACAACAACGCATCCAGTTATTGTGGTTACAACACAGCCGCGAATCGGACAGGAGAGGTGAAGCCCTACAAGAAGTTTTCTCGACACTGAACCTAATTGGTAAGAGCGCCGCGAGGTCCATCATCGACCTGACGTTCATTAACAGCGCCCTTGCGAACTCACACGAACACACACGAACACACACGAACACACACGAACACACACGAACACTTACGAACACACGCGATCACACACGAACACACACGAACACACCCGAACACATACGAACACACACGAACACACACGAACACACACGAACACACGCGAACACAAACAAACACACACGAACACATACGAACACATACGAACACATACGAACACACACGAACACACACGAACACACACGAACACACCCGAACACATACGAACACACACACGAAAACATACGTACAGACACGAACACACACGAACACACACGAACACACACGAACACACACGAACACACACGAACACACACGAACACGCACGAACACACGCGAATACACACGAACACACTCGAACACACACGAACACACACGAACACCTCCGAACACACACGAACACATACGAACACACGCGAACACGCCAACACACACGAACACCTCCAAACACACACGAACACACCCGAACACATACTAACATATACGAACACACACGAACACATACTAACACACCCGAACACATACGAACACACACACGAAAACATACGTACAGACACGAACACACACGAACACACACGAACACGCACGAACACACACGAACACAGACCTTAAGACTCAACCTTGGTCCATCTACAATGTTTATATAACAGTGAACCAAAAAGAAATTTTTAACGTTTGTTAGAAAGTCCGACAAAAACGCATCCAGTTATTGTGGTTACAACACAGCCGCGAATCGGACAGGAGAGGTGAAGCCCTACAAGAAGTTTTCTCGACACTGAACCTAATTGGTAAGAGCGCCGCGAGGTCTATCATCGACCTGACGTTCATTAACAGCGCCCTTGCGAACTCACACGAACACACTCGAACACACACGAACAACCGCGAACACATTCGAACACACGCCAACACACTCGAACACACACACGAAAACATACGTACAGACACGAACACACACGAACACGCACGAACACACGCGAACACACACGAACACATACGAACACACGCGAACACATACGAACACACGCCAACACACACGAACACTCACGAACACCTCCAAACACACACGAACACATACTAACACATACGAACACACACGAACACATACTAACACACACGAACATACACGAACACACTCGAACACACACACACGAACACATACGAACACATACGAACACATACGAACACACTCGAACACACCCGAACACACACGAACACATACGAACACACGCGAACACATACGAACACACACGAACACACACGAACACATACGAACACACTCGAACACATACGAACACACACACGAAAACATACGTAAAGACAGGAACACACACAAAAACACACACACACGAACACATACGAACACACACGAACACACACGAACACACACGAACACACACGAACACACCCGAACACACACGAACACACCCTTACACACACGAACACACACGAACACATACGAACACACACAAACACACACACCCGAACACATACGAACACACACGAACACACACGAACACACACGAACACACCCGAACACACACGAACACACCCTTACACACACGAACACACGCGAACACACACGAACACAGACCTTAAGACTCAACCTTGGTCCATCTACAATGTTTATATGACAGTGAACCAAAAAGAAATTTTTAACGTTTGTTAGAAAGTCCGACAACAACGCATCCAGTTACTGTGGTTACAACACATTAAAGTTAATAAAAATTGGATTCTCAACATTCATTAGGAAATCCGGCAACAACGTATCCGGTAAGAATAATTACATGACATTATAGCGCCCTTGCGAACTGACACGAACACACCCGAACCCACACACACACGAACACACTCGGACACACACGAACACACCCGAATACACTCGAACACACACGAACAGACACGAACACATACGAACACACACACGAAAACATACGTACCGACACGAACACACACGAACACACACGAACACACGCGAACACACACGAACACACTCGAACTCACACGAACACACTCGAACACACACGAACACCACCGAACACACACGAACACATACGAACACACGCGAACACATACGAACACACACGAACACATACGAACACACTCGAACACATACGAACACACACGAACACACACAAACACACACACACGAACACATACGAACACACACGAACACATACGAACACACACACGAAAACATACGTAAAGACACGAACACGCACGAACACACACGAACACACTCGAACACACAAAAACACACACACACGAACACATACGAACACATACTAACATATACGAACACACACGAACACATACACGCGAACACATACGAACACACGACAACACACACGAACACCTCCAAACTTCCAAACACACACGAACACACACGAACACACCCGAACACATACTAACATATACGAACACACACGAACACATACGAACACACACGAACACACTCGAACACACAGGAACACAAACGATCACACACGAACACACACGAACACACCCGAACACATACGAACACACACAAACACACACACACGAACACATACGAACACACACGAACACACACGAACACACCCGAACACACACGAACACACGCGAACACACAAGAACACAAACAAACACACACACACGAACACATACGAACACACACGAACACACACGAACACACCCGAACACATACGAACACACACAAACACACACACACGAACACACACGAACACACACGAACACACACGAACACAGATTTTTAACGTTTGTTAGAAAGTCCGACAACAACGCATCCAGTTATTGTGGTTACAACACATTAAAGTTAATAAAAATTGGATTCTCAACATTCATTAGGAAATCCGGCAACAACGTATCCGGTTAGAATAATTACATGACATTATAGCGCTCTTGCGAACTCACACGAACACACCCGAACACACACACGAACACACATAAACACACCCGAATACACTCGAACACACACGAACACCTCCAAACACCTCCAAACACACACGAACACACCCGAACACATACTAACATATACGAACACACACGAACACACACGAACACATACGAACACACATGAACACACACGAACACACACGAACACACACGAACACACACGAACACACACGAACACACACGAACACACACAAACACACCCGAATACACTCGAACACACACGAACAGACACGAACACATACGAACACACAAACGAAAACATACGTAAAGACACGAACACGCACGAACACACACGAACACACAAAAACACACACACACACGAACACACACAAACACACACACACGAACACACACGAACACACGCGAACACATACGAACACACACGAACACATACGAACACACACGAACACAGATTTTTAACGTTTGTTAGAAAGTCCGACAACAACGCATCCAGTTATTGTGGTTACAACACATTAAAGTTAATAAAAATTGGATTCTCAACATTCATTAGGAAATCCGGCAACAACGTATCCGGTTAGAATAATTACATGACATTATAGCGCCCTTGCGAACTCACACGAACACACCCGAACACACACACGAACACACTCGGACACACACGAACACACACAAACACACCCGAATACACTCGAACACACACGAACAGACACGAACACATACGAACACACACACGAAAACATACGTACAGACACGAACACACACGAACACACGCGAACACACACGAACACACACGAACACCTCCGAACACGCACGAACACATACGAACACACGCGAACACATACGAACACACACGAACACACACGAACACGCACGAACACATACGAACACACACGAACACATACACGCGAACAAATACGAACACACGCCAACACACACGAACACCTCCAAACACCTCCAAACACACACGAACACACACGAACACACCCGAACACATACTAACATATACGAACACACACGAACACACCCGAACACATACTAACATATACGAACACACACGAACACATACGAACACACACGAACACATACGAACACATACGAACACACACGATTACACACGAACACGCACGTTAAAAATCTGTGTTCGTGTGTGTTCGTATGTGTTCGTATGTGTTCGCGTGTGTTCGTGTGTGTTCGTGTGTGTGTGTTTGTGTGTGTTCGTATGTGTTCGTGTGTGTGTGTTTTTGTGTGTTCGTGTGTGTTCGAGTGTGTTCGTGCGTGTTCGTGTGTGTTCGTGCGGGTTCGTGCGGGTTCGTGTCTTTACGTATGTTTTCGTGTGTGTGTTCGTATGTGTTCGTGTCTGTTCGTGTGTGTTCGAGTGTACCCGAATACACTCGAACACACACGAACAGACACGAACACATACGAACACACACACGAAAACATACGTAAAGACACGAACCCGCACGAACACACACGAACACGCACGAACACACTCGAACACACACGAACACACAAAAACACACACACACGAACACATACGAACACACACAAACACACACACACGAACACACACGAACACACGCGAACACATACGAACACACACGAACACATACGAACACACACGAACACAGATTTTTAACGTTTGTTAGAAAGTCCGACAACAACGCATCCAGTTATTGTGGTTACAACACATTAAAGTTAATAAAAATTGGATTCTCAACATTCATTAGGAAATCCGGCAACAACGTATCCGGTTAGAATAATTACATGACATTATAGCGCCCTTGCGAACTCACACGAACACACCCGAACACACACACGAACACACTCGGACACACACGAACACACACGAACACACTCGAACACACACGAACACCTCCGAACACACACGAACACATACGTACAGACACGAACACACACGAACACGCACGAACACATACGAACACACACGAACACAGATTTTTAACGTTTGTTAGAAAGTCTGACAACAACGCATCCCGTTATTGTGGTTACAACACATTAAAGTTAATAAAAATTGGATTCTCAACATTCATTAGGAAATCCGGCAACAACGTATCCGGTTAGAATAATTACATGACATTATAGCGCCCTTGCGAACTCACACGAACACACCCGAACACACACACGAACACACTCGGACACACACGAACACACACAAACACACCCGAATACACTCGAACACACACGAACAGACACGAACACATACGAACACGCACGAACACACGCGAACACACACGAACACACACGAACACACACGAACACCTCCGAACACGCACGAACACACGCGATCACACACGAACACCTCCAAACACCTCCAAACACACACACGAACACATACTAACATATACGAACACACACGAACACATACACGCGAACACATACGAACACACGCCAACACACACGAACACACACGAACACACACGAACACCTCCAAACACACACGAACACACACGAACACATACGAACACACGCGAACACATACGAACACACACAAACACACACACCCGAACACATACGAACACACACGAACACACACGAACACACACGAACACACACGAACACACACGAACACACACGAACACACACGAACACACACGAACACACACGAACACACACGAACACACCCGAACACACCCGAACACACCCGAACACACACGAACACACCCTAACACACACGAACACACGCGAACACATACGAACACACACGAACACAGACCTTAAGACTCAACCTTGGTCCATCTACAATGTTTATATGACAGTGAACCAAAAAGAAATTTTTAACGTTTGTTAGAAAGTCCGACAACAACGCATCCAGTTATTGTGGTTACAACACATTAAAGTTAATAAAAATTGGATTCTCAACATTCATTAGGAAATCCGGCAACAACGTATCCGGTTAGAATAATTACATGACATTATAGCGCCCTTGCGAACTGACACGAACCCACACACACACGAACACACTCGGACACACACGAACACACAAACACACCCGAATACACTCGAACACACACGAACACACACGAACAGACACGAACACTCCCAAACACACACGAACACATACGAACACACCCGAACACATACTAACATATACGAACACACACGAACACATACGAACACATACGAACACACACAAACACACTCGAACACACACGAACACCTCCGAACACACACGAACACATACGAACACACGCGAACACATACGAACACACGCCAACACACACGAACACACACGAACACCTCCAAACACCTCCAAACACCTCCAAACACCTCCAAACACCTCCAAACACACACGAACACACCCGAACACATACTAACATATACGAACACACACGAACACATACGAACACACACGAACACACTCGAACACACAGGAACACAAACGATCACACACGAACACATACGAACACACACACGAAAACATAGGTAAAGACACGAACACGCACGAACACACACGAACACGCACGAACACACACGAACACACGCAAACACACAAAAACACACACACACGAACACATACGAACACACACGAACACACCCGAACACACACGAACACATACGAACACACACAAACACACACACACGAACACATACGAACACATACGAACACACACGAACACACACGAACACACCCGAACACACACGAACACACGCGAACACATACGAACACACACGAACACAGACCTTAAGACTCAACCTTGGTCCATCTACAATGTTTATATGACAGTGAACCAAAAAGAAATTTTTAACGTTTGTTAGAAAGTCCGACAACAATGCATCCAGTTATTGTGGTTACAACACATTAAAGTTAATAAAAATTGAATTCTCAACATTCATTAGGAAATCCGGCAACAACGTATCCGGTTAGAATAATTACATGACATTATAGCGCCCTTGCGAACTCACACGAACACACCCGAACACACACACACACACACACGAACACACTCGGACACACACGAACACACACAAACACACCCGAATACACTCGAACACACACGAACAGACACGAACACATACGAACACACACACGAAAACATACGTACATACACGAACACACACGAACACACACGAACACACACGAACACGCACTAACACACGCGAACACACACGAACACATTCGAACACACACGAACACCTCCGAACACACACGAACACACGCGAACACACGCCAACACACACGAACACCTCCAAACACCTCCAAACACACACGAATACACACGAACACACCCGAACACATACTAACATATACGAACACACACGAACACATACGAACACATACTAACACACACGAACACATACGAACACATACGAACACATACGAACACATACGAACACATACGAACACATACGAACACATACGAACACATACGAACACATACGAACACATACGAACACATACGAACACATACGAACACATACGAACACATACGAACACATACGAACACATACGAACACATACGAACACATACGAACACATACGAACACATACGAACACATACGAACACATACGAACACACACGAACACATACGAACACATACGAACACACACGAACACAGACCTTAAGACTCAACCTTGGTCCATCTACAATGTTTATATAACAGTGAACCAAAAAGAAATTTTTAACGTTTGTTAGAAAGTCCGACAACAACGCATCCAGTTATTGTGGTTACAACACAGCCGCGAATCGGACAGGAGAGGTGAAGCCCTACAAGAAGTTTTCTCGACACTGAACCTAATTGGTAAGAGCGCCGCGAGGTCCATCATCGACCTGACGTTCATTAACAGCGCCCTTGCGAACTCACACGAACACACCCGAACACACACGAATAACCGCGAACACATTCGAACACATGCCAACACACACGAACACACACGAACACACGCGAACACATACGAACACACACACGAAAACATACGTACAGACACGAACACACGCGAACACACACCAACACACACCAACACACGCGAACACACACGAACACACACGAACACACGCGAACACACACGAACACACGAACACACGCGAACACACACCAACACACACGAACACACGCGAACACACGAACACACGCGAACACACACGAACACACGAACACACACACGAACACACACGAACACACACGAACACATACGAACACCTCCGAACACACACACATGAACACACTGACCTTAAGACTCAACCTTGGGTCTCAGACACCACCAAAAAGACAGCAATATGGACATGTGGTAGACTGCCGTTCGAACAGGTATCTACTCACCCAACCCGATGGCTCGTCAGGGCCATGATAGGGGGGGTTCAACTATATAGCTGCTATGCACCACCGAGTGCATCATTCGAAGAGTTCGAGAACTTCCTCGGCATCTTAGCAGAGGACGTGAGAAGACACGAGCCAGCCGCCATCTCCGGAGATTTCAATGCTTGGTCCATCGAATGGGGCAGCCGCGAATCGGACAGGAGAGGTGAAGCCCTACAAGAAGTTTTCTCGACACTGAACCTCATTTTGATGAATGAGTGGACTAGGAGTACCTTTAGTAATGGCGCCGCGAGCTCCTTCATCGACCTGACGTTCATTAGCAGCGCCCTTGCGAACCCAGACGAACACACGCGAACACACACACACGAACACACCCGAACACCCGAACACACACCAACATACACGAACACACGACCACACACGAACACACACGAACACACGAACACACTGACCTTAAGACTCAACCTTGGGTCTCAGACACCACCAAAAAGACAGCAATATGGACATGTGGTAGACTGCCGTTCGAACGTTTATAGGCGGGTACGTGCGAAGTGAAAGTGTCATTATTATTTTCTTCAATGCCGAATCTGTTCCAAGTGAGCGATTATTCTCGAAAGCTGCAGCAAAAATAGGGTCTAGATTACCTAAGCTTCTTTTCCTGAACTCCCGTTTCAAGATTTTTGAACTAACAATAAATAATAAAAGTGTTTTAATGTGATCAATTGCGTTAATACTAGAGTTGTTTATCAAGATCAGCTGATTTGACATTTTCTTTTAACATTATCAGTAATTGAATAGCCATCTTATTCCAATTTTTGTCTCTATATACTTTCTGATGTTTTTTTGACGTTTTTTGTTGTGATACTTTATAATCGGAATGTAGGGAATTAACTTTTTGTTAGTTTCTGATGGCGCAACTTTCTGTCAAATCTTTTCGATTTATTGTTAGTTTAATAACCCAATTTATGGTCAGTTTTTTCGATTACAAAGTTTCTATTTATTCAATTCTCTCGATAATCAAAGTAAAAAATGGATAATTTTTGTTTCAGAAAAGAAAAGGCATCCCCAACGTACTGTATTAAGAACATGAAAGCTATTTTTGAATCAAAGTCAAAACAGTAACTGTTAATAAATTAATTTAAAATAAAGTATTAGAGTTTTTGCAAATTCTATAATGTAGCAAATTGACCAAATGTTATTTACTTTGTAAAAATGAACTTCACATTTAATGTATATATATTTTTTAGTGTTTTTTATTTTGTATGGCCTAGTTTTTTGGTTTGTACGAAAAATTTTTGTGATTTATGATGACGTATAAATAAAACATGGTTTGTTTTAAGATACTCCAAAAAAGTGTAATTTTGTATCGTTCTTTGAAAAATTACATCTTCAACAACTTTACTTTTAATAGATTGTTCATGTTCAAATGACTCGCCGATCATTGTTTTGGTTTACTATTTTGTTTTTTTTTTTTTTCGATAAATAGAATTTAGTATTTCAGTTATTTGTGTAAGCCTACACTATAATTCAATTCTTTGTTTATGGTGTTTACTCATCCAGGAACTTGTTTGATGGTAAATGTTACACATACGGTGTTTCTTGCTCACTCAATTTATTTATACATTACAGAAACAATCAATTATGCACTAAACTACTCCCTATTTATTATAATTATCCACTAAGACTTCCATTCAATTATTTACTGTCTTTTTCGATGATATTTATTCAAAAAGAATTTCTCGTTAATTCGGTTTTAGAATGTAAACATACAAAAAGGCTTCAAATATTTCCGCTTTATTTTCACGCAATTTGTACCCAGCGCGACCACCAAACTTTTGATTCTATTAAAATAATCAAACAGGACTGGATTCATGTCGTGGACGAGTTCGTAACATTTACTATTTTTTGTTATGAAGAAAATTGTTATTGTATAAAGAACTACAAAATATACTCTTATCATTTTGGTATAGATTAGTCTACAAATTGTTGTGTACTGCCAAACCATGCGAGCTTTAGAAAATCTGTAAAACTTTTAAAGTTTTTTTAAGAATTTTTTTATCAAACATTTTTAAGTAGCGATCACCGAGGGGCGTAGCTTGCCCTAGAGGTGGACCTTGTATTATGATGTGTTGGGGGACCCTTCAATCTAACTGCAGAGAAGTCCAAATTTTAAACAAAAAAAAGCGCTGGTATTAAATAATATTTTTTCTCAAATTTTTTAATTAAATCTATAGCTGTGGATAATATTTCATGGTTTTAGGGGGGGTCCTGTAATCACTTATAAAGTTACTTCAACTGAAAACTGATTTTTAGCAATATTAGTTTTTATAATAGAATAAAGTAGGGGCACAAATGAGAAATATCTTCTAAATAACTTGATTTTTATTTAAATTTTTTAACAAAAAACTTGATATTTTGTGACTGGTATCGCCTATACTGTTAACAAGGGCTTCCGTTATATTTGTATCTCAGTGTACATTGATGGTATTCCCTGTATATGATGTTTTGGCATAATTGAAAGTTTAATTTCACTTTTAAAATAAAAAAAATAGTAGTGCAAACTTAAGTTAGATAAATTTTACATTTTGAAATTATATTAAAATGAATTTTCAAAATTAAAAAAAATTGTAGTGTACTCTAGTTGATTTCTAATGAATTTATAGAAATAGTGCACATTATATTCAAGTTGAATCCATCAAAAAGGATTATAGTAAAAAGAACATGAAGAAAAATAGCATTCTGGTCCAGGATGAAGTTTTTTATAGAACTGAAACTTGTTGAGCAAAATCTGTGAGTGATAGTATGCGAACACAAATGCAGTGAGCTGATGCCTACTAAAAACCACCCAATCCCAGCCCTGTAGAGGAAGAGTTTTCCTATATCAGATCCATTTCAATAATAAACCTACACGAAATTAAGCCTATATCCCTACTAAATACCTCATCAAGTCTCCCTTTTCTAAATTCTGTAGTAGATACATTAAGAAAAAATGAGTCGGCACTTTGATACTTAAAGCAATTTTATTATATACAGCAAACACAAAACAGAAATATTGTATAATTTGAAATGGTTTTTACAAAACAGAAAAAAAGTAGTTAAAATTCAAACAAATAGAGATATTGAGCAAAAAGTAGCTAAGCCAACTCAAGAAAAAACTAGTACCTATTTAGTGTCTTTCAATAATAATCAAAGTAGTACTAAAAAATTTAATTCACAACAACATAACAACTCATTTCATTTTCTTCCTTATATTATCCTGGGCTTGTTTAATTTGATTTTGAAAGTTAGATGCTACATCTCTCATCAAACTTCTAAATTGTTCGGGATTTAATTTTTCATGTAGTCTTTGTTCTTCTATAAAGTTTTTTCCTGAAAACATTATTCTAACGGCTATTTGTGCTGCTTTTCGCATCGGGTAAGATTCACTAAGTCTATTGACCAACTGTTCATTATTAGCTATTAGCCTCATTAGAAACCGAAATATCATTTTTAGGACTTTTGTAGATCAAATGGATACATAAAACGGTACTTCTGAAGTAATTCTTGTTTGAGTCGTAATTGTGTTTTCAGAGCTTCCAGATGATTTAGTTGTTGTTCTTTACTGTAGTCTATACCAGGCAGCATACGTATCTACATAATATTTTCAACTAATTTTTGGTATAATGATGCTATAATTACCTTACCTCAGCACGTGCTTGATCTAATCGTTTTTGCAACTCCAATACTTTTTGTGAACAATCTTGCGAATCCCTAGTCTTTGCGGAATTGTCGTGATGATTATCTTTATCGACACTAAAATAGTTTGACAATCATAACATGTTTACGTAATGAATTAACCTTACCCTTTAATAATATCGTAAATTATAGGCAATATTTCTATGTTGAGATCTTCTACGTTCAGAATTTTGTTATTATTTTCAATCCTTTGTTCCTCAATGTCCATTTTTTAAATTCATTGATAAATAACCACTAAAAACTCAACAAACTATAATTCGCCATCGTAAACCTAAATTAAACAGTGATGCCAGATGGTTAGAAGGAAAAATCGTGAGGTCACTAATAAGAAAATCGTGAGAAATCATGAGAAACCGGATAATTTCTAAATAAAGCTACTGGAGCGAGAATAAAAGTAGAAAATTCACGTAGCTAATATTTTATTTAATTACATACTTTTATAAAAATACGGATAAGTTTCTAAATAAAATTAACCAAAACTCCAACCCAAAATAAAATTAAATATACCTAATAAAGGAATGGTATTATTTATGTAAAAAGAGATCTCATAAAATGGATTTATTCAGTCCGAATCTGAATCACATTTTTGGGAATTCATTGTTGCACAATCTAATTTATTTGTTAAATCTGTAGAAACAGTGAAGTTGTATTTGAATTTGAAACTGAACTTTTTGTTAAAAGAAGCCCTTCCAACATTGTGGTTTTAAAGCAATTCGTCAACTGAATTTTGTTAAGATTTACTGAAAACACTTCAATAATTCATATCGTCGAATGTAGATGACATACACATATCGGAAAATATTTGATATTCCTCTTCTTGAAGCGACGAACGACATTCCCTAATTTTTTCTCCTGGTACTGGTTATAAAATATTTATAGTTTTGTTTTCATTTATGTCAGTAGTGAATGAATATTATGGATATGATATTTATATTTTCAAAAATAAAAAAAAACGTGAAAATAAGAACAAATATCGTGAGATCCTGAAATTAAACATGAAATCATGGGATCTTACGATAAATCGTGAGATCTGGCATTTCTGACTGTAAACCTAACGCTTAAAATGATTGACAGTTGACTTTTTTTTGACTGTTGACATAAGATAAGAAGAGGTTGATTTTTGAAGTTTGATTTGTCAAATAAATTTTAGTAAATATTTTGAAAAAATGCAGATTTAAATTAATATTTTAACTTAGTGTAAGATTAAGTATAAAAAATATGGGTGCTCTACTAACTACAAGACAACACGATGGCGTGGAAGAAATCGACATTGCTTCAAATCATGCTTACAAGTATCCACCCAGATCTGGTATGCTATCATCTATGAAATTATCTCAACAATTCAATTATAAATATTTTCCAGGTAATTATTTTGGTAGTCATTTTATAATGGGTGGCGAACGATTTGATACACCTCAGCCCGAATCATATTTGTTTGGAGAAAATTCAGATCTTAATTTTTTAGGAAGTAGACCAACACCTGTAAGTAGAAAATTTTTATGTTCAAGGCTAACTTTAAATTATATTAAAATCACAGTTTAATAATTAATAAAGAACTATGCTTATTGAATTCAGTTTAGATGAGGGTGACTAAATAAATAATTATCAATAACAGCTTAAAAAACGTCTAGAACTCTCAATTAGGCATAACAAAAATCTAGTAAGTAATCACATTATTAAGTCGTTTCACATTGAAAATAAGTAGAAAACATTAACAAAAATATAATTTGAAAAAATATAGAGGGTTTTAAGAATGAGGGTGACTTTATAAATAATTATCAATAAAAATATAAAAAAACATTCAGAACTCTTAATTGGGTTTAACAGAAGACTAAATGACACGATTTGTATTGAGGAAAACATTAAAAAAATTGAATTTAAAACATTGGGTATTAAAAATGGCTTTAATAGAAGACTAAATGACCACATTATTGACTTGCTTTTAAAATGGGTGAAAAACATTAACAAAAAGACACAAATTGCGTTAAAATGGGTGGAAAAAGTTAATAAAAATGAAATTTAAAAAAAATAGAGGCAGTATTAGAAAACATGTTTAATAAAAACCTTTGTTTATTGAAATCAGTTAAGATGAGAGTGAGTTAATAAATAATTATCAACATCATAAATATGATAGATTTAGAAATAAAATTAAAATATGGGAATCACATAAAGATGTACCTTCCATATTAACCAAAAATTTACTTGTAGTTTTTTTTTTAAGTTTCCATATCCTCCTCCCCAACCAAATGAACCTACAAAAACATTAAAGTGTCTAGTGAACATAAGAAAGGAGTCATTAAGATTTGTAAGAACCAGTAGTGACTATAACAAAGTTAGTTTGGACAAAGGCGAATATAGAGATGTTGAATTAGGAACAAACACCTCATTTAATATTGAATTCACTTTTGATTGTGATGTCAGATGTGCTATAACAATCTATTATTTCTGTACTGAAGATTTCTCACCAAATGGTGTTACGTAAGTACCAAAAAGTACTATTGAATAGTTTTTTGCTTATTAAAAGACTGTATATGTAGGTATATACCAAAAGATCCTTCAATTACTTCAGAAACGTTCCATTATAGTAGAGGTTCCAATCAACAGTTCTGTCAGCCATCTCATGTGTTTAATCCTGCCGGGTACAGTGAAGATGAACTTTTGTATGATGTCGATAGGGAAATTATACCTTTAGCCATTCATTGCGTTACAGAAGAAGGACCAGGTATTATATAATCAATGGAATAAAGTATTTGCCAACTTGTTTGTGGACGTTATTGTTGTGGGATTGTGGCAATGAAACAAAAACTATTTATTTATGCCTCTCTTCTTCAATATTTGGTCTAAGTATAGATCTCAGTATTTTTCTCTCACTTATCTTCAGATCATGGCGTACGCAATAACTGGTCTTATTAATGTTTTATATATTTATATTTTTATATATTAACCATAATTTCAGCCTCTAATGATGAATACATAGTTATTCGAAATCCTGGAATATATATATTAAAATGAGCTCATCGTTTCATTGCAACAATTCCACAACAATTAAATTTAGCATCCTGTTAAATTTTTTATTATTTCTGTGTACAGAGGAAATGCGTCAAAGCCACACTACTATTGCTACTGTTGAAAAAATAACAGATGGGACATACCTTTTAAAGGCGCTGAAACAAAAATTATTTGTGGATGGATTGTGTTATCTCCTACAAGAAATTTATGGAATCGAAAATAAAAATAATGAAAAGGTAAGTGATGTGAATTCACTTTTAACATAACAAGTTGTATTAACATCATTTTAGGCCGGTGGTGATGACGATACGGAAGACAATGGTTCTGAATGTGTTATTTGTATGTGCGATGTTCGTGATACTTTAATTTTACCATGTCGTCATCTTTGTCTCTGTAATTCATGCGCTGATTCACTGAGATACCAAGCAAATAATTGTCCGATATGTAGAGCGCCTTTTAGAGCTTTACTACAAATAAGAGCACTGCAAAAATGTTCTTCTTCGAATTTAGCAGCAATTAGTCCACCTGATGTAAGTAATAATGTGTTTAATTAATATATTTTTTATTTTATTCTGTATTAAACTATTGACAATATTGTAATATATTTTGTATGCTCTTGCTTATCTCAAAAAAGTGGTAGTGTTAACAAAACATTTGTCGAAACTATAATATTTTAAATATATATAAATGAAAGCATTTATTTTCATAATTTTATGATAATGGAAATTTTGAAAAGGTTTAAAAGATAAAATTATTTTTTTCAGTTAAATACTTTTTTTTAAATTTGTATATTATGTATTAACTAAATTCTAGGGTAGTTGTGATAATATACCACCCGGATATGAAGCAGTTTCTCTCATTGAAGCCCTTAATGGGCCTTGTGCACCCCGACAACCTCCAGCAGTCGTTATGCCAGATCTGGTAGAAACCCCTGAAAATGAACATGCCATACAAGCTGCTCAAATTTTAAACAGGTAATTTCAGGTGATTTTCTATTTGCATCTAAAAAAAATTAATCCAAGTTTTTTTTGTAGACAATGTGAACGTGGTACGCCTACAAAAAAGAGAGGAGGAAGTTTGGATTCGCCTCCTAGTCCAGATTATAGCCGGGATGTTAATATGGTACCCACTAGACGCTTAGAAGAAGAAGACAGAAATAAAGATGGAAAGTTACCATTATTGGAAAGGGAAGTGGATAGGAGAAGGAAAAGAGATGATGTAAGAGTTGTTAATGAAAAAAATGACAAAGATGCTGTAAGTTTTTTGTGATTTTTTTTTAAATAAAAATGCGATGATGTATGTTTTATTTTTTAGAATTTGGACGAAGACAGTGAAACTGAAAAATTATCTCCTCTGTTGCAAAAAATTGACAGGTGTAATAAAAACGGTAATTCACCTTTAAATATGAAAGATGTCGTTGATCCTATCGACGATAATTATATTGATCAAGAGGAACATCACAATAATACAGAAAAAATTAAAAATTATGGTGAGTTTGAAGTGAAAAATTTCTGAAGATATTGAATTTTTTTTCTAGGCTGTAACTTGATTTATTTCACTTGAAAACGTTGTCTTTATACAGTATGAAACAAAACATTCTATTTGGAAACATACCATGATCTCCAGTAATAAAAATCAAGCTTTACAATTTTCTACTTACAATTGTGATGCTTTAACCAAAATTTCATCTGTCTTTTTCCATTTTCTCCAATCTTTCTTATGTCCACGCTCTGGAACACTATAAAACCCTCGATAATATTCGATAACTGTGTAATCATATAAGCGAAAACCAAGCAACCCTCATTACAATGTTTTCATTTTTTTAATGTAGGTGAAAGGGGTGACGAATCAGATTATTACACACCAGACGAACCGGCGCCTTCTTCCGTCCCAATATATGAGGGTAACAACAACAGTTCATTAGAGAGTACACCTCAACGCTTACCAGGTACTCCGATGTCGCATGCCAGTATGCGCAGTAGCGGTGATAGTTATACAAGCGGTTCTAGTACACGCCATTTATTAGCAATTGCCAGTACAGCGCTCATACAAGATAAAGCTGTTAATGTTTAAATATTTTTTTTATTAATGCTGTCCGTCCCTTTATAAAATTACGTCATATTTGTTCTGTAACTATGTTTTTATTTGTTGACAGTTACATTTGAGATTAGAATCTTTTAAATTTAAAAAAAATCGATGTTAGAAATGGCTGACAAAATCATTTTTTATCATCTTTAACCGCTTAGATTATACAAGATGGTATATTATGAACGTTTTGTATATTGTTTTCAAATAGAATCGACTTTTCTTATTATTATATATTGTAAAAAAATTATTATTTCAAATGTTATAAATATATCGATCGAGAAGAGAAGACTTTTTCAAGTCTTGATGAAGGGATAAAAAATTTTAATTGAACGATTATAAATTATGTTAAGATAAAGATATTGTGTACTTCTTCAGAGTTTTTGCTTTCCGTTTCCAGTATCTATGCTTGTACCAACCGATCTTTAAGTAGAATATTAGAATATTCTTTTCCATGCATCAGCACCTATTTTTGCCTATAAGATACCCTCCATAGCATGGACCGTCGAGTAGAGTTTTGGATTGAAATGACTAGAGAATTTAGAAATATTTGAAAACTATATTTAAATGAAACAGAGTTAAAATAATTTAAACTGTCAGTACTAGTAATAACTGACTATTAAAAAAAATAAAAATTTGTTATAAATAGAATTTGAAATTAATTTAAAAAAATTATTAGAAAAGTGGAAATTTTTAACTTTATATCTTTTTTAGTCAAAGCCATTTCTCGTAAGATGAATGAGTTAAAATGGTTAAAAACTGTTTGAATACTCATTTGTGATAAAATGGAAATATATCTATCATAGAATTATATGTATTTCAGGGTTTAAACGTGGAGTTTGGGTAGATATAAGTTCTATGTAATAAGAAAATCATTTGAGATTTATAATAAGTTCTACATTATTTTTAATACATATTTAAGAGAAATCCAGTAATTTGTGTAGAATTCTAGATAATGTAGGAGTTTTTAGATTCTTGTATGTTCTAAGAGATTGTTATGTACATTAGGACTCAAAGGATCTATCGTGCTCTTTTAGCTTATTTAAACACAAAACATTTATTAACCGTTAACAACGGACACAAGTACAAGTTGTCATAATAATTAAACAAAAAAACGTGATTTTTATATCAAAAATTTTGTAAAATAGAAATACTGCAAAACAGTGGAAAGATGATACCTGTTCCAATGAGGAGTGAAAAGTTTAGTCAATCCTACATTTTATATTGACATTTTACACAAATTTTTGGCTCGTTCTGTATTATAAGTATACATTTTATTGCAGTCTATAATTTCTGCCACTAGTCGTTATAAACTGTAGAATCTGAAATTATTTTAACTTCCTGTATATATTTGTATTGAATTATGACCGGATGTAATTGCTATTTAAATAAATATTGACCAAACTTTAATTCAATTTTACTTTAACGTCCTATATCTCAAAATAGCTGCTTTAAAAAAAAGAGACAAAAACTTGGTTCTATAAATATAATTTAAAAATATCGTACAAAAATTAATTTGCTACTTTATCATATAAATGTTACAGACAAAGTACAGAAATTCAAATTTATATACAGTTAACCCAAATACATATAAGAAAAAATAAAATTATGGGTTTTTTTAAACCGACAATTATTTATAGCTCTAATCGTCAAATACATTGAGAAGAATTAGATATGAGTTTTAATAGAACTATCGAACATTTGCTGTATTTTTGATAATTTGAATCTACTTCACCCGCTTCTGTTGCCTTTGTCTATAAATATCATTCATAGGTGGTAACGGTGTATCTTCATCATCCGATCCATCTAAACCTAACCCCAATCTCTTCCGTTTTTTGAGTCCGATACCGCCGCCTTCTTCTACTATCCAATGCACAGATTTTGCTAGATCGAATAAACGAACATCTCCGCCACTTTCTGCTGGAGTTGGAACTGAAAGAAATAAACCAACATATTATAGGTTTGCTAACTTGAAGCTCCTGAAAAACAAACTAATAACAAAAAGAACGAAGATAAAAAACTACAGGACTCAAGACCAGTAAGTATGGGGTGATGAGACAAAAAAAGTGATAGTGAATTATTATAGTGTTTAAATAAATCAAATAGTAAGAGACAGTGTTTATTAATTAACCCTACGAATCCAAATCGTAAAAAAAAAAGAAAAACATCACAATATATTATAGTAAATTTAATATAAAATATAGAATTGTTTTTGTACTTACAATTTTCTGGTAAATATATCCTATTGAAAATATCCATTAGTATATCTATGTGGACGAATGGACCTCTAAAACAATTTGGTGGTGGCAACAGTGTACATAAATGAGCCGCCGCTGGAGGTTGAGGAAAAGCCCCACCTAAAAATAAACTAAATAAAATAATCTAGTCTCTAATTAAATGAAACACTGTCCATTACAAGTGTCACTTGCCGTTAAGGTTAATGAAAACAAATATTATAAAGTGGAAGTTTAAGTAGGAATTCCTGGAACTATTGGTGCTATTCATCACTATTTACCTTCAGTCTCTGTAGATGATGACTTGGCTATCGAAACTTGCGTCAGGCAGTGCAATTGTGAGTGTCGATAAATTTATTTTCATAATTTGAGTACAAATCTGAACTGTTATTATTTTGAATAAAATGGTTATTGAATGGTGAAACAGTGCTTTGTAATATGATATAGAGAATGTTCTGGAATACAACTTACCCGGTATGGGATGTTCTCCAGGTAAAGGATTCGATTTAGGTTTATAAGGAATCATTTGGGAAAAATCTGGAACCGGTAGAGGTGTATCTGGTTCAAATTCAATAATGGATTGCAATATATGATTTTTACTAGCAGCTCCTGTAATATTAATTACCTCTGTGTATCTGTAAAAAAAACATTAGATAAAAAATACTTTTGAAACAAGTTTTCTTTTTTGTTATTTACCCGATACTTTTTAATTCTTGTGGCGAACAAGGAAACAAATCTAAAAATCTATATCTGTCCACTAACTGAGCTGTTTCTTTGCCTTCAAATTCTTTTATTTTAGATAAAACTTCGGATCTTCGTTTTTCGACTTTCACTATGGACTGTAAATCACCGATGTTACTTTCGAATTCTAAAAATCGGTTCCAGATATCACTAAAAATAAAAATTATTACTAGAAATAATAATAAACAGTTGTGTATGTGCTTACACGGATTTTTCTGGTTCTAAACTACCTGAAGACAAAACTCTTTCAAATAAGACTCTAGTGTTGTTATCCTCATTCAAATGGGAAAGGTAATCTATATAACAAGTAATATATTCGGGGATGGCGCCGAATTTTTTCAAACCCAATTCAAATATTCTGAAAGCTATATTCTTATCTTTGCTGCAATAGTATTCCATCAGAGCAGCGCAAACGAATAGGTGATATTTGGAACGAGGATCTTCTCGAGCTTTTTTGAAAACTGCTCTAGCTGATTTGATGCCTTCCGCACGTCGAGCGAACTTCATGTATTGGATATAAGCCTAAAAACAATTATAATTAATTTGTGTTTATTTGAATTTAATTTTTCATGCACAATCAAATGATACATTTTCAAAGGCTACACTAAAAAAAAATATATAGCTTACCAGTGTCGGATCTATATCGGTGATTTCTAAATATTTATTATAAATTTGATGTACTTTCTCATATTTCAATCTACCTTCTTCGTAATCTGCATAAGCAAAATACAAAAGCATATTTTTATTCAATAGAGTGCTGGTGGCTCTTTCAAACATATTTGCTGCTTCTTCGCTGAACAATTTAGAAGCATTCACATCCTAAAAACATATTATTTATATGTATTTTTTTTATTACTATATAATTTTGAACTTACCCCCTTTTCTGCGAGTATTTTGCAACTGTATTCCAAAAATTGCGCGGCTTGATACCAAATATCAGGATGATGACCTAGGCAGAGCAAACATTGTTCGAGGGCAAATACTACCCTTTTCGTTAACAATGCTGTATCTTCTGTTCTAAGAGGGTTACTTTTTTCCCAAGCTATGTATTTTTGCCATAATTCAACCTGATACCATAATTAAGAAAAAAATTATTTTAGTTGATTTTGAGAGGAAAAAGTATCATTTGAAAATAATGATCCGAATAAATCAAAATTAGTAATACAAGCAATTCCAAAAGTTGAACAAAAATACAAAATGAAGAAAATCTGTTGGTGACCTAGCTCCTACAATTTCTACTCCACCAATGGTTCTACAAAGTGAGTTATATATTCATGAGCATTCCCAAGAAAAAGAAATCGATCACTACAATTTAGTTTATCCCTAAGAAGTAGCTATGAATATTGGAAACCACAAATGTTGATAGAGAACAAATTATTGAGATAAGAATAAAAAATATTATAGATTCAGTTTTAAAAAGGCTACTAATTAAATAGTTATTTGATTTTTGAAAATCTAAACTAACCTGTTTCCTTTCTTCCGGTGTTCCTCCAGGTGGAATACTTGGTGCATTTCTATTGATACCCCTAATCTGTACTTCCAATTCTTTGGCCACGCGCCTAGCGTTCATATAATCTCTACTTCTTTCAATACTCATCTTTTCAGCGATAATAGCATTTATATTCTACAGAAATACATATTTTTGACATAATCTTGAAGCAAGTTAGTAAATATACAAAAAATATAATGATTGTATATAACTTACTTAGCATATACAAGTAAGCTAAAGCAAGAGTTGTGATAAATAATGAAATCCCTGAATTCTCAACCAGCATAGTAATAAAGCAAAGAGTCTCAATATCTTCGAAGATCTTCTCAGCTACATTGGAAGTAATATTCAGTAAATTATTATTGGACAACAAAGGTCTGAGATTAGATTGAGAATACCTTAGCTATCCTGTACAAAAAACTAGTAAATAGACAAGACATCCTAATAAATATTACTACACTGAAAATTGTTGAAGAACACATATACCTGAGCCTACTAATACACCAGCTACTACCAGAAATTAATTAAAGAATAAAATTAGCATGGAGTGTATATGGAAGAAACTTAATAATATTGGATACTCAAAACCGAAATGATTAAGAAACACAAAGATCAATGGAAAGCAATATGCTAGGTATAACAAAAAGTGATTGTAAGAGTTATGATAAAAGACCCAGGTAATAGATGTCATCCACAGAATCAAATACCTCAAATGGCAATGGATAGGACACTTGGCAAGAAATACTGATAATAGATGGATCATAAAAATTACAATATGGTACCCACAAGACATCAAAAGACGTTACTTAAGATGGGACCATGAAATAAAGAACCTTACGGAAACAACTTAGACCCGATTAACCAACGATTGAAACGGCTTCTAACCTCCTATAATCCACTACAATTCCTGCTCTGCAGAAGAATTTTTTCTTACATCGGGGCCAATTCATGAAATCTCTAGATAAATATGTCCCTATCCCCCACCAAAATAAATCAACGAGTCTCCCTCTGACTGTGTAGACCCACAATGATTTATAATATACATTTGATCACTAGAGTTTATGAGTACGGTTTTTAGGTGTTTAGAAAATGGAGGCTTTTGGATATATCTAGTATTTTCAGTTTCTATTGGTAAGAAAAGCTTCTGGACCTCCGGAATATATAATTATTTTAACAAATTAGCAAAATGTAGAAGTATTCCTACTGCTTAAAACTGGGCAATTATGTTATATTTTTTGCTATTGACTCAAAGATGTACAAAAAATACATATTTTTCATTGTAGTGCAATAGATAAATTAGTTGGGCGTTTAAAAATATATTTCAAAATGTACCTGTTCAAAAGATATATAATCTTTCCAAAAAGTCTCCATGCCTGTCATAGGAGTTATAATTCCTCTCTGATACACTTTTCTGATGGCTGATATTTTCTGATTTTCAGCGTAGGAACCTACAGCTTCAACTCCTTTTAAAAAATTAACGTAATCGTTCCAAATTGGATATGAATGTATATCCATTCCTATCCTATCGAGGGCAAAATCGTAAGCTTGAGCCATTTTTTCCCTAAAATTAATAATCGTCAAATATATAACACCGAATTAAAAGAATCTATTACATTTCCATATGTAAAGCATTGTACTACCAAATTTTGTAGTCTAATTTTCAATTTTAAAGGCTCTTTTTATAAATATATAAAATGCTAATATTATTAGCAAATTCATATTATACTTACTTGTAGGTTGGTAGAGAAGCTTTCGTTTCTTTAACATAATTGAGATACAATTTCCACAACTCGATATTTAGGATCTTCATCAAGCACCTTTGAAAAAGCTGTCAAAATATATTCAATACAATCCCAAATAAAAAGAAAACTATTAACTCGTTTTTTGTAAGAAATTCGTATCAAGTGAAAATTACTATAATCAAATTAAAGTGAATAAGAAATATATCTCTTCGTGGAAGCATAAAATTGAATCTCATTAATCTTGGAAGTATTTGTCTTTATTTATATACATACTGGGATCTCCAAAAACTATATATTCAGAACCGTAGTCAGATACTGTCGAATTTCATACTAAAGGGCTATCCAATGACTGCAAAAATGGTAATTACACTACAGAGCTCATTTTAAGTTCTGAGCCCCTTAGATTTGCTAATAAATGAGACCAATTTAATGATTGTATTTTAAAGAAGTGCAGTGCAGGTGAAAGGAACATATATTCTTTAAGTCATTTATTTTTTTATAAGTTAAATTATATCAGTTAAAAAAATTTTGAATGGATCTGGGTCTAATTAAAACCCTCCATACCAGCTCTAAGTATCTATTTGATGAACCTATGCTATTATATAATATTCCAAAGGAAAGACGACTTATGTTGTTGATCTGTTGAAATTTCATTGATAGAAAAAAATTTGAGATCCACTGTTTAGCTTGACGCAAGTTAAAAGATTTATTATATGCACATAATATAAGTTGATGGGAGCATATATCACAAATAGAGTCATTGGAAATATTAATAATAAAAAAATAACACTATACAATCAACCTAGAGAATTTTGAGCACTTCATTGGTATAAATACAACTAAGTTGGAATTTTTGGAACGTTGGTGATATTCATACTGAAAACTACTCCACACTCACAACTACACTGTTTGACGCGCATTTCAATAACCACGTTATCCTCTTCAGAGACTGAGAAAATAATTCCAGAGGGTATTCTCACATTTATTCCTCAACTAATAAACTATTGAGTGAGTTGTAAGGAAAAGGCCCTTTGTCCCTATTTAAGCTGTTGTGTAATATTATGGACAAAGGTCCTATTCCTTATAGTCCACTCTGTTGGAATTATTTTTCGTGGGAGAAGGTTCATTGTTGCGAATATAGGTAAGCAATAAGTTATAGTTTACCTCCAGTCTCTGATGACAATGACTTGTTCATCAAAACATACGTGTAATTGTTAAGTGTTAGTGTAGTGGCAGCAAAACAGTGTTTTCGATATAAATACAAAAAAACATTTCCACATTTATGAAATAATCAATAAATTTTGAGATTTAGTTTTACTTTTGTATTTCCTCAATTGAAGATAGTAATTTCCATCAATTTATAAATATTTGATTTGTGATGGATAAAAAAATCCATAGAATTGTTTTTTTTGCTCAAATACAAGTTAATAATTATAAATAAACATTGGATAAAGACCACAGAACATATTACACCACATTAAAACAACATAATATTAGAAATTCTTTATTGTATAGCATAACCTTATTCAATAGGGATTAAGGAATAAATAAAAAACACCATATTCATATGGTCTTTAGCAAATGTTCCACATTTTTCTTGTTTGATAAAAAAACAAAGGAAATAAATCAGAAAGAAAATTTTCATTGTATCTTTGATATATAAACAATTTTTTTAATGCCTCATTTACTTATTTGAATTTATAGAGAACAAAAAATAATTAAAACAGAATAAATATAAGTGTCTATTTATATAATAAACTCGATAAAACGCTTTTATTATTTCTTACTATTTATTTGAAATAGACAAAATGAAAATATGCCTCCTGATTTCTGAACACAGCAAGAGTTTAGAAAAAAGAAATATTTTTTCAGGGTTAGCTTTATTTAGATGATTTTTAAAAAAACATAATATATTTCAAGTAAATGTATCCATACCTTCTCCACCCTTTCGAAATTTCTGGCTTTCATCTGAAAGAAGAAACGATTCAAATCATCAGAATAATTGCTTGTTGTATATAGAATATGTTACCTCATGTTCAATGTAGATTCTCCAATATCTCGATGCACTAGGAAAAATTCCTATTACATGTTCGTACAATGATCTAACTTCTGAAATGTGTTTCGACTGGGCTTCTCTGAGAAGTATAGACCAAGCTTCAAGATCGTGAGGATTCCTTTCTACTTGTTTTTGAGTCCTGTGTAATTTTTCATTACCCCAATCCTATATAACATAGTTATTTCTTTTTAAATATCTAATGAAAAGTATGGAAAAAAATGTTACTTACGATATGAAAACGTTCGTCTGTTGCTGTCATAATGAAATTACTATTATTATTAAAACAATTTAGTAATTAACCGATACTTATAAATTAATACGATATCGAGCTGATAAGTACAAACACAAATTGTTCAATTTTTTTCGTAAAATGTTGAATGTCATATGTCATAATTAAAGGAAAAAAATCATATTTTTGTGGTATATTTATGTTCTATGCTAAAGTGCGCTCTTGACAAATTGACAATTATATCTAGTTCAGTGATCTTTATTTATAAATATATTTTGGAAATTGTAAAATGTAAATAAATCCAATAATGAACAATAAAATTTGTAATTTAGTTATTAAAATTTGATACTCCAATATAAAATCGTAGTTTTATGGTATCTTTATGTTCTATGTTAAAATGACAATTATTGTCAATTCAGTCAGTTATCATAATTTATATATATTTTGACAATTGCAATGTTAAGGAATATAGATAATTAATAATAAAATTTGTATTTCAATTTTTAAAGTGTGGTGTTTCAATTTTTCAGTAAAATATTAAATGTCATGTCATACTTAAAGGAAAACTCCTAGCCTTATGATTTGTCATAGTGAGTTTTTGACAAACTAACAATTATTGCTAGTTCAGTGATCTTCGTGATTCATATATAAGTACATTTTGACAATTGTAATGTAAATAAATCCAATAATGAACAATAAAATTTGTCTTTTAGTTTTTAAAAGTTTAATTTTACTTCAGTTTATTATAAAAGGTAATGACATAAAGTATATATGTTTTAAAAACTAATTTTCACTTAATACTTTGATTTCTTAATCATTACCAGGTTATGGCATTAGAACTAAGGATAAAATGTATGAAAAAATTTCAAGTACAAGTGCATGTTATAGAAGACTAAATGGTACACATCAAGTGGGATGTACTTGTAAGTAAATTATATAAATTAATCATAAAAAGTACATTATACACTTTATTTTAGCAAAAAGAGGTGGTTCTATAGGTGTAATCCACTTCTGTGATAACCTAAAAGATTTAGAAAACATAATTTCTGAAGGCACTTCACCCCCTTACATTCCAATTTTGCCTACTAGATTATTTCATCCTAAAATCCTACAATTCATGATTGACAGTGAGAAAGTGAATGGAGTGATTCTTCATTCAGATAATGATACATTAAACAACTTTACTCATGACAATCAATGCCCTAATCCACAATCTAGTTTAAAAGGTACTTGTAGTAAGGATTCAATTTGGAACCCTTGGGGAACCGGTATGCTTTATTTAGACATACCTTTTCCTATATTTTACGTTGAAAATAGTGAAAATATACAGAGTATTAAAGATTGCTTCAATAAATTCAATAATTACTCGTACAGTGAGCAAATTTATAGACCATTATGTTCTTTGGAATTGAGGTCTTTTATGTATGCCACTACTAATACTCCTACATGTATAAGGTAAAGAATAAGAAAATAAATAATGTTGTGTTATAAAAGTATATTTTAGGAGATCTGATCTTCTTACTTCTTTAAATCCAACAAAATTTTGTGATCCATTAGGGGATAACAATATATGGGCCAGCTTGCACCCTTTAGTTGAAACAATTAATAAAAATGAAACTAGAGCTGTAATAGATCAAACTTATATTGTTGTCGCCGCCAAATTAGATACAACGTCGTTTTTTGAAAAAACAGTTGGTGCAAACAGCCCTATAAGTGGTATTGTGACTTTACTAAGCTTAGCTAAGTTTCTAAATGATACTGTTACTTTAGAAGACGTACAGAAAGGTAAATGTGGCAGTTCTCTCATTATTATTAAAAAATGATTATACTACTCTGTTTTAGCAAAGAAAAATGTTTTATTTTTCCTTTTCAATGGGGAATCTTATGATTATATAGGTTCTCAAAGAATGTTATATGATATGATCCATGGAAATTTTCCTGTTGATGATGTTGAAGGTTCCGATTTTCTTCCTCCTATTAGTCCGATGAATATCAATCTTTATATAGAACTTTCTCAATTGGGTAATTCAAATGGAACACTTTACATTCATCATTTAAATGAAGAACAAGCAGTAAGTGTGGCATTTATAAAAATTAAAATCTAATTTATACTATGACAAAAACAATTAAAATTAAGAGAGAATCCAAAAAATTGATTTATTTATTAACAGAAGTTGAGATTTACAACTGACTCTTTATTTCTTCATACCCCATGTTGCTTTTATGACGAATCTAAGAAACTAGAATGTTCTTATTAAACACTTCAGGGCATTCAGTAACTCCTAACCTAACCTCCAACTGCATTACCAATAAAAATCAACTAACCATGATTTCATAATACATAGGGTGAATTTTCATAAGTAGAAATTATGTTTTTGTGTTCTAATTAGTTTTGATTATTCTACATGAATGAATACTTCTGTCAGATATTGTCGATTAACATTCATTGAAGCCAATTGAGGAATTCAATTCGCTTAATTTTTATTTTAGTGGTTTCCATTGTGCTTGCTTTTTTATAATTATAGATGATTTGAAACTTCTAGCTTAGCAATTTGTTGAAAGATTTCTGATTCTTTATTGTGTATTAGGAACTATTTTATTTATTGATGAGCATATAAGCTTACAAATATGAAAAAGCTGCCAATAAGCAATCACAAGTTTAAAATGAACTTATCAACTTTAGTTTTTGGAGTAAATGAATATATTTCTTGATACATTTTCAGTATTTTAGTTTTATTAGCTCGCTTATTAATAACAGGTTGAAAATATTAAGGTTCATACTCATATTTTACATGTAGATGAAGTCAATTAATTGGGCCCCTTTTCTTTCATTCTCAAAATATACCCAGCAAGTTTTATCTTCTTTTTAGTACTTAAATGTGATTAAATCATCTGTGGTAAATTCAGTGGGCTTCATGGTACCATCCCACTAAATTCAACACAAAAAATGAAAATTAAACACATAAAATCCTTTTTTTTAATAATAGGGTATGCAGTGATGTCAAAAACGTGATCTAGAAATTTTTTTAAGATTATCTATTTGTGACGTCCTAGTTTGGATACTATTAATTTCCTTCTATTTCTTTACTGAAATCAGTAAAGACTGACCTTCAGATACGAAATAATCAATTTTTATAGTAAAAAAGTTGATCTAAATGTAATGTATTTGTTTAAGAAAGTATTGTCACATGTAAATTATCGATTAAATAAAAAAATAAACATATGAAACCCTTTTTTCAATAATAGGGCACACAGTGACATCAAGAACGTTTTTAACATTATTTAAGCACTCCTAAGTTGATTACTAATCAATATCCTTACATCTTCCTACTAAAATCATAGACTGGCAACTTCAGATTTGGAATAATCAATTCTCATAGTGTGTTTGATTAAAAAAGTATTTTATGTGAATTATTGGTTGAATGTTAGATTAGTTATTTTATTGAGGACATTAGCATAAGTATATTTAAAAATTTTTTAGATAACCAACTTTATCGAAATACTCAGAGATTATACTACGGAAGAGATACAACTTGAAACTGTACCTAGAAGTTTACCACCATCGTCTTTGCACACATTCAAAAAAGATTTCCCCAATTTTCCAGGTTTAGTAATAGCTGATCATAAAACTGCATATTCAAATAATTTTTACAATTCAATTTATGATGATTCAAATAACATTCGTTTTAAGTATTATAATGTGTCTAAAGAAGAAGAAAGTCTCATTCCTAAAGACAGTATACAATATTTTATAACAAATGTTACAGAAATATTGGGTAAAAGTATTTTTACTGCCATTACGGAAAGAAATTATACTGGGGATTATAAGTTTGATGTTGTATTGGTAAATGAATTGTTATTTTGTTATTTGGAAGATTCTAGTTGTAAGGTGCATCAAGCTATCCACAATAATACGGTAAGCAAATATTTTATCATTATCAAGAAATTAATTTAATAGAAAATAAACTTCAAACAGCCTGTATCTCAAAAATTTTTCAAAATGAGGTAGACGCAGCCGAATTTGGCATTTAATATTTCTTTTTATGGAAGTATATGATTAAAAAAAACTCTTCGAATGTTTATTTTTGGTGTAAAAATAAATAAAAACATGAGGTCTATAGCTCAACTCCAAGGGGTTGCTTTTTTATTTTAGTTTCC
The DNA here is from genome assembly GCF_026250575.1 of Diorhabda carinulata. Lineage (NCBI taxonomy): Eukaryota > Metazoa > Arthropoda > Insecta > Coleoptera > Chrysomelidae > Diorhabda > Diorhabda carinulata. The sequence continues at coordinate 5,181,093 of NC_079469.1, forward strand.
CAATTGACTAGGAAATTGTTTTGTATTAACATTGACTTTACACATAATTTCCACAATATTATATAGTTAGTTTTCTCAACTGACATAATGTATATTAATTCAAAATTATAAAAAACACATGTTCGATTTTTTTGTTGAATAATTTATATAAACTAAAAAAAATAAAATTATAACCTACGGTTACTTCATGCTTTATGTCGATTTGATTAGATCAAATAGAGTGTAAGAGTAAGAAAACAAATTTTAGATCAGCTTAGTTATTATGTTAGTCACTTTCGGTGATTGGTTTGTAATGTTTATTCTATCTTCTTATGAAATTAAGAATTAGATACTTAGCCAAAATTTTTGATGACTTCAACTGAATTTTGTACAGGAATTAAAAAACTGCACAAGTCTATTCTTGCAGACATTTTGGTGTACCAGAGCAGGAATGCTTTTGCAGGTGAACTTCTAGTGAAACTTTAAGTGTATGGTTACCATAATGAAGAAAATCTCATTCCTGAAGACAATAGACAATATTTTATTACAAATGTTTAGTGCAGATATTGCACATAATAACTCCTTTTTCTCAGTAGCTTTGCCGAATATGTTTTAATTTGAATTTGAATGTAGTATTAGAAAAATATGTGCACATTGTATATCATATTTCACCTTTTGCTGATCTTCATTTTGCTTCTATACTTGATTTCAGAAATGGCCAAAGAAACCGTTAAATCTATACGTAGGTGTAGAACGAGGTGAAAATATTGCGACAACTGTGGCTGCTTTAACGTTAGGATGGTTTACTGGAAAATACGCAGGACCAGGGAATATTAATTGTACAAAGAAACCTAAAAATTCTGTAAGGAAATTTTATACTAATTATTTATGTTATTTGAATAAATGAAATTTTAGGCGTTCAGTTATTACAATATGTCGACTAGCATATATGATTTGAATGTCACAAATTGTTATAAAATAACTATGAATACAACAAAAGCAGTGAGTCCTGCTTTCAATATTTCAGGTATGTAGGTTTCCTATTTTTACAAATTGTTTCACTAAAAAGATTTTTTTACTGAATATTGAATTGATTACTTTGTTTTATTAAAAAATATATTACATCATCAAACATTATTACTATTGGTCTAATCAATTAAAATTTACAATGCTGACATGTGCTTTTTAGAGAAAAAAAAATTCAATGCCATAAATTGCTTCACATTAAAAGGAAAATCAGGGCCCAGGCTGGATTTTCAACAATTACTGTCCTTATTTAGGCTAAAAGTGTACCTGGCATTTTCTGCAAAAAAAACAACAACAGTTTCTGTTATCTTCTATCCCGTATCTTTTGTTTTATTTCCTGCCATGTTATTTCTCGATAATTTTCTCCTGCCATCTCAATTTCTTCTGTATCGGTCTTCCTTTTTTCCTTCCTTCCTTCTCATAACATGGTCAAATCATCTCAATTGACCTTCTTCCATTTCGTTCTGAATTAATTCTACACCTTCTCTTATAATGTTATTCCTTATTTTGTTGTATCTTGATTTATCCTCTGTTTTTCTTATATATATATGTTTATAATTGTTTTAATTTTATCTTTTTGATAGAAACTGTCTCAACTGCGTTGAATAGTCTTCTGTCCAGTTCTTTCGTTCATCTCCTGTTCCAATCTTCCATCTTGTGTTAGTATTACGCGAAGATATTTAAAGCTTTTGACCTGCTTTGCATTTTATTTTGTTCTTCTCCTTTTAGCGTATTATTTGTCTTACATTTTGTATTCCTCATTATATATTTTTAAGTTTGAGTTAAGGGTTTTCTAATCTTCTGCTATTATTACCATTCATCGGCGTATAGTATCTTCAATATTTCAATGGCCTCCATTTTCCAGTGTCCGACTTTATACTGTCCAATTTGTCTTTCTATTTCTTCACCAAACACAATGGTAAATAATAATGAGTCTTATTCTACATACTTATTTAACTCTTTTTGTTGTTTTGAACCTTTTATCTAACTCTGTCATGATTTTCCATCGGTTTATATAAAGCTGTTACTCAATTCAGTAGTTTCTTTTTCTATACCCTCTGTATTGTAGGATTTTCCATATGTCGACTATGTCAAATACTTTTTCAAGATCTACAAAACACATGTGTATCTTTCAATCTTCCTTTATTGCTTTTTCAGCTAATTACGAAGTTTGCATCTGTTGTTCCTCTGTTTGTTCTAAATCCTTGTTGAGTGAGTCTTCTATAATTCTTCATAGACCGTTTCTTATATATCTTGCTGACTCTACTTACTGATGTGATTCCTTTTTACAGTTTCTTGTGTATTGGTGTAATTATATCTATTTGCCATTCTTTTGGCTCTTCTTTTGTGTCATTTATTTTATTCAGTATGATTTTTAATTTCTCTTTCTGCCGGTTTTATCATGTCTCTCGTTATTTGGTCTATATTCATGGTGTTTTCTCTAGTGTCAGTTTCTATATTGCTGGTTGTATTTCTTTTGAACTTATTTGTTGTTTGGGTTTCTGTTAATCCTACTTTGTCCTGCAGTCTTTTTGTTTATTGTCATCATTTATATCCTTCCCTTCTAAAAGATCTCTAATCTCCATCTTTCCATGATATCATCTTCGTTTGTTATTATATATCCTTTTGATTCTTGCTAACTGTTATTAATAATGTGATTGGGGGTACTCGGTCACTTGCATATGGACTAAGTGTACATTTGACTTGGAAAATACAAAAGATCAAAATTTACAATCATTACATGGCACTCTAATTTGTTTCCACATGGAAAATATTTTTTTGCAAAATGTGACAATTTTTTTTAAATGATTTGTAACTAAAATTTCACATTTAGGCGTGTGAAAACGTAATTGTAGTTATTTTTATAAAAATGATGAATTTTTGTATACTTAAATTAGATTTTCTCAAAATTTTTGGTTTGCTAGATTACAACTGGTCTTCTGGTATGTACAGTACATGGTCAGAATCTACCTGGACGGATATAAGTGCAAGAATGTTTCTTAAACCTTCACCCAGTCAAGAATATTTGAACATAGCGTTAGGATGCATGAGTTTGTTATTTTCTTTCGGGATAATGTATTTAGTAAAAATGAGGTCTCACATTATTTTTCAATCTATGGCTGTAAGCGAAGCACCAACTGACTGTTGATACCTTATTTAATTCATAATGTGAGATTATTTGATTAAATTATGTCGCATGTTTTATATTTTCACTAAATTGTGATATATTTTTAAATTGAATTAATTTTAGGGTGAAAAACAATTGTCCATTTCTTTTATGTGTAAATTTTGAAATAAAATGTACTAATTTGTTTTAATTATTTTTATTCGACCCTTTCCTTTTCATTGTCCAAAATACCCTAAAAAGCTTAAATCAGAAAGAGGCCAAATCTCAAAAGACAGGCCAAAACTAAAAAAATCAAGTTATTGACACTAAACTCATCACTCAGGGTTTTTTGGAGTCGCTGATTACGAATTGATGTGAAATTTACAAAAATGTACCCCCTTCACCTATTAATAACCACCCCCTTGCATCAAATAGCCCATACTTCACGAAGCAATGAAGTCGCATAACTTTCAAAGTTTTCAGGGTCACTAACTACGAATTTGATGTCAAATTTATATAAAACTCACAAAAAAATGTGAACAAAACTTTAATTAACAAACTTTAGTATACATATATAATTAAAACAAAAAAATTTCGACGACGAACCTATCGGAAGGCTTATGTTCTTAACAGTCTTCAACCCCTCACAATTATACTATAAATATCCATCAATAATGAAAACTCAACATAAAAACTAAATAGATGAAGAAATAAGGAGAAAAGAAACCAATAAGGAATTTATAAGCCTGAGTATAAATAAAAAATTATGCAAAATGAACTCACTAAATTTATGCGAAATAATTTGAAATAAAATTGTCATTTATTTTGCCAGAAATAATATTATCACTAATATTCCAATTAAACTATTGGTATAACAACGGAACTTACCACTTTTAACAAATTACAATTTCAACTGACAATCTTTAACATAACCTCCAAAACTACTTTTCATTATTTTTTGGCCTCCACCTTGATAGTATTTAGGCACATTTGGTTTCCGTTTTGTATTTACAGTCACAAATTTTCACTAAATCACAATTCCATAATCGAATAAATTTCTATTTTTGATTTGAATTGTGTGCGTATCGAATAATCATGACGAATTTTCATTTTTTACGTTTTCAAACACTTTACGCCGATATGAATACTTCATTACAGATAACGTAACCTGAAACATCGGCCATATTGTAAACAAACGATTTTTCCATTGAAACGAATAAATGAAAATAAAGCACAACTATTAATAATAATTTTAATCTAAATAACAATATGGCGGCTGGTTGTGACTTCATTCTAAAATAATATGATTGCTAATGGAAAGAGACGGAATATCAGTATACCACTCTGTTTCTCTCTCTACTCTATGCTATTTGTATCATCATGACCTCTAAATTTTGAGTGGTGGAAACGGCAAAGAATGAGAATAAATTTTGATTTTAATACCGATTAGAGAAAGATAAAGAGTGATAATCTAAGTATCAATGGTACAATTCCACTTAACTCTATGGCTATTACGCCAATAAAATACTCTCCTTGTTTAAAAAATTTTCCCCAATTCCAAAATATTTTTAGTGGCTAATTTATTTAAAAAAATAGAGAATCTTTAAAAGCCGCACAATAAATTATAAGCTTTAATTAGATTTTACGTAGATAATAAAAAATCATTATTTTATATGATATTAGATATATTTACTTAAATTTTATAAGTTAATATTTTTTTGATTAACTTTAAATCTGGTAACAGTATTTTGATTTACATACGTGTAAACATTATATCGTGACCAAGTTAAAATTCTAGCAAGGTCATATAAATAATTAATTAGTGCTCAAATATATTCGTAGATCTAAATTATTGTTTAAATGAATTTCTAGACCTACTTAACGCCGGCCCTGATTTAAAACCATTCAATATAACATTTATTTATCTAACTCACCCTTCCATCTGAAATAATTCATTTTATATTTTTATTCCAAATATAATTTCATTTTACAACAACCTTGGTTTTTTTATTTATAGCTATGAATAGTTGAGGTTGATAAATAAAACAGATATCAATTATAATTACAACTGAAGGAAAAACCGGTTCTGAAATTATGGAACAGTACCTATGAGTGAGCTTATATTTTTAAATTTTAGTGAACTGAATAGGTACTAGGTAGAAATGAATAACACATGGCCAATGAGCAAAATAATGTGGTAAGGAAATTATTTTATTACAGCAATACAAAGGCTAAGAGGTTTCTAAGGGAATATATTGACACTTAACATTTAATTAAATTCGATTTTATGTATTTGTTAATATTACATGGTTTTCATTGTTCATTTAAGCCATACGTTTAAGGTATATTCACACGTGTCAGATATAATCTGTGACGATTATATCAATTAATAATTGTTAATTATGAATATTTTTATAAATCACTACTTGTTCTTTCAATATTGAATAATTATAAGTTTCAAATTGTAGACCAAAATGTGATGTATTATTGCATAATATACATAGATATTAACTATTAAACGCTAGTTATTTTTAATAATGAATTTGAATTAGTAATCAAATAATAACTATTTATTACTTGCTCCATACCGCTTTTAAATTTCAAACTGGTTTTTTTTTATTCAAGAGAAATTCTAATGAAAACATCATAATACACTTTCTTATAAACGTTACAATTAAAACTGTCATCCTCTACTTCTTTTTTATTTTTAAACTCATAGAACTTAAGATTATATCGAAAAACAAAGTACTAGAGACAAAATAATTTTATTGGTTAATCCAATATCCACAGAACAGAAAAAAAATATATTAGGAATATAATAATGTGAGGTACTTGATTAAAATTTTTTAGTAACTAATATTATCACCAAAATAAATTATTATTCTCCATATTATTATTGAAAATCGTATTTTGAGATAAATAATTCGTTCTAAATATTATTAATAAATAATAAACAATCCTAGTGGTAATGTTTCTTCGACTGTTAAGTGATAAAACTGTTAAAGGTCAAGGCTCAAATATAACGTTTATCTTTTTCAATGGTTTTAAATAAAATTCCTCATATATTTGTTTATAATAAAACAGAACCAAGTATAAAAAAGTTATTAAATTTCAATACTAAATGATTGTAGTGGAGTAATCACCATTCGTAGTTCTAATAAGTTGTTGTAAGGAGTGTTACGAATAACTAATTTTTCCAAAGGTATTACGTGAAATAAATTTGAAATTGTCACTATTGTATTATTATGAATATCAACAATGGGATAATTGTTGACCTTATTGTAATATTTTTAATGAAGATCATATATTTTATTTCTCATTCAAAAATAATGTATCGCCAGACAAAAAAAACTTCTTTTTTATAGCTAAATCAACTTTTAGTAGACCATTACAGCTATTATTAGACAGTGGCGTAACTTAGTAGGGGCCAAAGGGATAGGAAAACTATAAATATCAGAACTATTCTTGTATTAGACTTTGAAAAACAGGCGTAAAGGGTAAAATAATGAATTTAATTTTTTTCAGATGTCGAAATGGAATGTAATATTGGGATCAATAACGGCCCTAGCTGCCGTCGTGGTATTTCTTGTTGTAGGAATAAAAGCCATACAGATCAATTTAAACGACACTAACAGACGACTAGAAATGGTTCATATCGTAAGTATTGAATTCAATTCACGAGATAATATACATTTTTTTTAATTTTTTGTTTAGATTATGAGACATGGCGAGAGAACACCTGCCAGTACGTATCCTAACGATCCCCATAAAGACAATAATCTTTATCCTATAGGTTGGGGTCAGTTAACTAATGTAAGTATATTTTCCGAACGGATCATCAATTGTTTCGTATACGAGGCGATATAAAAAAATAAGAATAGTAGTATGAGAAACAATTAAATTTTAGAAGGGAAAATTGACTTTATACGAAATTGGTAAATACTACAGAGAACGATATGGTAAATTTGTTGGAGATATTTACTCTCCCGATGAATATTACACTCAGTCCACTGACGTAGACAGGGCTAAAGCTAGTATGCAGTTGGTGAACGCCGGTTTTTGGCCACCAAAAGGAGATCAAGTTTGGGGACCATTAAATTGGCAACCTATTCCTATTCATACCGAACCACTAGAGCAAGACAGTGTAAGTAGTTAGTTAGTATTACTAAATGATGTCACAGGTCGAGAGGATCAAATTAAAAACAAATTTTTTTGAGTATAACGGTTATTTAATTATCGAAGCTACAAACATTACCACACAGGCTTAACAAGTTGTGGTTTTCCGCCAAATGTAATGGAGCTTAGTGTATATTATAAACATAACCAAAAATACATTGATTCTTATTTATTTTTCAACTTATTCTATTCATTGTTGTGTACCTAAATATAAAAGTGGAATTTTTTTCTCATTTGTGGCAAATTTGGAGGGAATTACACATGGTCAATTAACAAAAAACTTAGTTGACTCTCAAAATGTCATCAAAATCTTCTTTTCTTTTAACAAAACCATAGAACTAAAGTCCTAACCTCAATTAGTAATAATCTATTCAATACACTAATCAGCATTACCCAATTGGAGATGGTAACACTAAGACTTCGGAAATCGAATCGACGACTGTTGTACAACGTCGAAGATCAACATCAACGCAGGGATATAAGCAATTTGGTTCAAAAAGAAAGATTCCTGAAGACAGTTTGGACATAGCAGAGGAAGAAAACACCTGCACCACCAAGGCTACATACCCAAAAGTCATCTTGGACTAAAGAATGGGGCGTTGACTTACTAGTAAACAAGATAAGGAAGGGAAGAGTGCGACTGGTAGTACTCGTGTACCACCTCTTTAGGGTTTTCCTTGTTTCCATCATGCTGTACGTTTCTACAACCCACAAAAGCCATCGCGAGAAGTTTTGAAGTCCATCAGAACGTGAACTTGAGGGAAGTAGTAAACGTTTTTGGTTCATTAGCAAATCTACTCAGAGTTAAAAAAACTGATGGACTACATTATGGTTGACCAAGTCACGCATCCAAGGGAAATCAGCTGGGCCAGGACTACGAGGAAAAGAAAGAAAAAAGAGGAACCACTTTTATATCTCCACTAGAATAGTTTTAGCAAATGGATATGCTATTTTAAATCGTTTGTAGTTGTAATAACTGTAACGTTTTTGGTAATTATTCAAAAGAAACAATGTAAATAAACCGTTTGCTATAAAAAAAATGTTAACATAACTAAGAATCACTACATTAGAAACTATTGAACACATACACCAAATTAAAAAGTAAACTTGATAAAAAAAAGAACTAACGTGTCAGGTTTTCGACGAAAAAAGATAATTACCCTGTCAAACATTGTTTTTGTCACACTAGCTTTGTGATGAGTTTTATTATATTATTATATATGTTCGTTAATTAAAAAAAATATTATTTTGTTTCAGTGACATTCAAGTTTTTTTTATGACATTTTCGTGTTTTTGTTTGAATAACTTAATTTAGGCGATTGGATAACGATCGCATTGAACTACGTTACGTTTGGTTACATTAGTCACTTCCCAGTTACACAATTTGAGCACCCAAACGAGCATATGGGCGCACAATGCTTCAAACCCGCGTTCCAAATTGTCGTTTTTCAGATCTGTGAGTAGAGCACAGTTGCGTTTTTCCCTTCCCTAAATGTTTGAGCTTCAAGGGCTTGAAAAATTGTGCTTTAAACACAAACTGTAAAATTGGCGTTTGTGGGAATTTATTTCAAATTCATTTTGATTTACTTAAATTTACATTGGTGTTTGCTTGAAAAAAAATTTTCTAAAGAGAAAAACCGGAAGCCAAATATTCACGAAAATCATAGCTATTTATTGAGGAATTAAGGAATTTTTTTTCCAGTGTTAGTAAATTTTGTTTAGTGGCCATAGTACATTCAAAATTTGATTGATTGATTGATAAGTTTTCGAGTGACAAAAAAAAGTTTAAATTTTATTAACCAGTGTTACCGGACACTTCCACTAAACTCATAAAAACTTTATTCGTTATGTTATAGTGAAACAAATTTCTTTCAGTTGTTGCTTGTGAGAAAACCGTGCCCTAAATATCACAAAGAAAAAGAGAAAGTTAAAAAATCTAAGGAAGTACAAGATTTGCTAAAACAATACGAGGAACTGTTCAAGGAATTAACTGATATAACAGGACAAGAAGTTCACGATTTTGAGGATGTTCAAGATATTTATACTACACTACAAGCGGAGGTATATTTATAATACAAAAATATTAAATTACCTTGTTTCAACACTTCTCGATCGCTTTTAAATGCGCAGTACCACTTTATTTGTTCACCTCTTTCAGGAAAAATTTGGTTTAAACTTACCCAACTGGACACATAACTATTATCCATCGAAGATGCACTTTCCTACTGTTAGAAGTTTTGTCCTTAAAGCTTTTAACGATGATATGAACAGATTGATTGGTGGTAAGTAATATTTTTAAAAAATGTTTGATATATAAACATTAATTTTTTATAATAAAATTTGCCGAAACACAATTGAAAGAAGCAATAAAACAAAAGTTATTACCCTATATATAACCTCAAACTCAATAAAACAATTTAATTTCACAACTTCAGTATGCACAAAATATTCGTGATTTTCAATTAGAGCCACTAGTATTCTACTTATTCACTGATTACATGAATGAAAAAATTCAAATATATTTTAAAATATTAGACAATAATATATCATTATTAATAATGACAGTAACAGGTTACAGTTATCGATTTCTCCCCACCAAGTCTCATATTTAAATAAATCAAATGATATCGATCATTTATAGCTGCGTTCGATAATGTAGTTCGCTGAACAGAGCGATTTGTATCACGTGATCATAAGTTGTACAGATATCAGTTCAGCATATTGATTATAAGTCGATGGCCAGTGTCTGTATAAGTGGAAAGACACATGACACATGTAGAACTAATTCAACTAACCGAAACTTCTCCAAACGCACATCCTGTGCAGAGTTATAAACCAGAAGAATTTAATATCTGCGCGTATGTCTGAAAATTGTCGAGTTTTTACGAACTGAGGCCGTGCCAATTGTTAACTTAATTTAGATGCCATATTTAATTTACCAGTAAAAAGCATCAGCTTCAGATTGTAAACCATTATTAACAATTTTTTGTTACCGTTTATCTTAAATTTCATATAAAAATTTATAGTTTTCTCAATTTCTTATTTGGTCAGTAAATTTCCATTTATAAAGGACTTTCTAAATGCTTTTTTTGTTTTGGTTTTATTGAGTTGAGGAATTTATTTCACATGAGGCATTTTAATAATTCAAGGAAATAATATTTCGAACAAGTGTGCAAAATTTTTAAAAATAAACCCTACATTTTCAGTGAAAATATATGTAAAATTTCCATTCCTTCTAATCATATTTAATAATTAACAGCCAATCATTATCATTTTCTTGAGGTTTTGTTGAATAAATAGTGCATCTTCTGAAATAATATTTAAAACAAAAGAATGCTTACGTTAAGGGTTACAAACTAAGCTTCTGCAAAAAAGCTGAAATTTGAACTATTTATACAATTTTTGAACTATTTCGACACCTAAATATTGAGGATTCAAGTCAATGAACTCATTTCCCTTACCAGTTTCAAGCAGATTCCAAATAAGTGAACATGCGCAATACACTACTGTACTGTTGCCAATTGACTAATGAAAAAAAATTTAAGCAGATTTATTCCATTAAAAATCTAAGTACCATTTTTTATCGACTCGTATGTTGTAGCAAACATAGCGAAATATATACTGTTGAACCAAAAAGGAAACGTAGCAGTAGTGTTACTGGCAGCACTGGCTCTGCCACAAAATTGTACGTTACCATAAAAAGATGGCGAACCAATGGTGCAGATAAACAAACATCTGTCTATTATTTAGTTATTTAGAATTGAAATGCTACGCGCATGTCCGAGAATGGAGCATGCTCACAAACGCAATTGTATACATAGATGTTAATTTAACAATTGCCTTTCTTGAAAGTTTTGAAAATATAACTATAATTCTTGGTTATTTGAAATAATATATATATATATATATATATATATATATATATATATATATATATATATATATAATTCGTAATAACAAATGAAAAAAAAATAATTAACTTTGTGTCATTCGAACTTACGACCCAAAAATGGTTACTATAACAGTGTTATAAGCCTCCCTGGGATAGAGCCCTAGAGCTACACTATACTTCCCTACTACAATTGCCATGCTTGCGCACAACGGATCGAGTATGAATAGGTGAGATAGTATAATGCAATTGCTGCCTCTTTTAGGGGCTCCCACATACGGGGGCTAGCAATATAGGAATTTCAAATATATGGATATGACTATGTCCATTTCCAATACCAATTCTCACATTCGTTTTAAATTACAATGAAATAGTAAAATCTAAATTTGATATTTTTGTTGTTAGGTGTTTTACTCAAAAAACTCATGGAAGACTGGACAACGAAAATAGAAGGAAAAAATAATTTCAAAGCTTTCCTTTACGGAGGTCATGATCAGACTGTTGTAAACTTACTCAGTACATTAAAAATTTGGGATGAACAGTTACCTGATTATGCAATTACCGTATTATTTGAATTATATAAAGATACTAGCACTGATGAATATGGAGTTGAAGTAAGTAATAGACTTGATTTTATTAAAAAACAAGCAATACATAACGGGACAAGAATTTATCTTCACATTTCCCATATTTATTTCAATAATTATCAAAACTTATTTGATGGAGAGTGAAAATATTTGTAACTAACCTTTTATATTGTGGATCCGTTATCTGGTCTCCCAACTCATTTTTATACTATAAAGTCAATGTATTGAAAAAATAACTTGAATTCAATTACAAAACAACTACACAGTGCACTTTAAAAATTACATTTTCATCCAGGACTATAATTTTTTAAACGTCTATATTGAAATGTTTGACAAGTCGTTGATACCTGATAGATTACGAGTGATATTTTTATGATTTGGTTGATATTTATGACGAAGGTTGCCACGTTGTATTTGTTTTCCAATTGTTATAATAAATATGAACTATAGTTACATACAGTACCAATAAGAAATAATAATGGAAAATTTAATTAAGAAGATTTGTATATTTTTAGAGATATATGGGTAGTTTTAGAAAAGATTACGAAATTTTATCACATATTACACAGTAAGGTATTACTCAAACAAAAATGCTGACACAATTGTTGATTTTGGGGACAATAAATCTTACAACACCGAAGACGAATATCACAGGGATGCCAATGTTTAAATTGTAATGTTCCTTCATACACGGATATAATTGTTTTATTTACATTCTAGATTTTCTTCAATGTCAAAATTATAAAATAAAATATATATTAATATATAAACAGGACCGGCTTCACAGTATATATCCGTGGGCGCCTTTATAATAAATTTTTTCTCATACAGTTTAAATCTTTATTATTGGGAAAAATATATATTTTCAGATTTATTTGAGAAATTCCACCCAAGTACCACCTTTCAAGTTGGTAGTACCTGGTTGTACTAGCTTTTGTCCAGTACCTAAACTGAAACAACTCACAAAAAATGTCATTCCTGACAATTGGGAAGAAGAATGTCAAATTGATGACAAGAATTATGTGGTTCCTTCTTTAGGTGGGCCGTAGAATTCAAGAAAAAACTTTTTACTTAAATGTTAATAGATTTTTGTAGATTTAATAAAAATATTAAGTTTTCCTGGTTTTTAACTCAATTCTATTCAATATACCATTAGAGAATATCGAAATAGTTGATAGTCCATGTGTTCATGCCCCAACATCTGTCAATTTACCTATAGAAACCCGCCATGTTGTTTCGACTGAATAACAACTGAGTTATAGCATTTCTTCTTAGGGTATGTTCTGTGGTTATAATTGACATCCGTCATTCACTAACAAAACCACAGAACAATGAGTTTATCCATATTATGCTATGTTGCCAAGCTTAGTGTTGTTTCAAAAATAAATGGAATTTAATGTCAGATGGAATTAATTTTTTTCTTTTTTGATTATAAAAAAATGGCACCATCATATTCGAAGATTGATCATTTAGTCTAGTAATCAAATTTAAAACATAAAAATTACTAATTGTTAATTATATTGAATAAATAGGACAAATAAAATGAAATAAAACATATATTTATCATTTCCACAAATATTTATTAGCAATTTTAGAACGTTTGCATCGTTATTAAATTGCATTATCACAGTCATAAACAGCAAACATAATAAAGCTGACACCTTAAATAATTTTGCTATCGAATCGATGAAAAAACATACTTCTTGTAAATGTAAAATAATCGCCGTGTTTATATATATATAAACACACACGCACGTACGTGTACGCTTTTCAAAATCACTTTAAAAAATGTATGTGCTAGCGACAAGTTTAAAAAACACTAGGCAAATATTTATATTTTAATTTTCAACCAATCCCTGTATATCACAGCGTACGCCCTCCAACCAAATAACATCCACTCGTCCATCACCGAAATTTATTGGCGCGATTAGCAAAATTACACAACGTTGAGAACAAATGACTGGATTTCCCCAATAAAAATTATCAATTAAAAAAAAAGAAAACTGAACAAACAATTAGTAAACTTTCAATTGATGCTTTTCATCGAAGCCCGCCGAATGTCCGGCGTTCCGTACTATAAACGTCGAACCGTCATAGTGCATTCGACGTTCGCCTCGTCTGACAAACAGATGACGCGTCTGTCCCATCGAACCGGTGCAATGCATATACGGAGACGACACTGAAGCAGATCCGTTCGTCGGGGATGTTCGTAAAGAAAATTTGTTGCTATTTCTACCAACTCTGCAAATAAAAAATAACTATCCGTTTCTCCATCACAAAGCTATGACAAATAATCACAGAACTTGAAATTATAAACAAAAATATGAAACACAAATAATAGTTTAATATCACCAATTTTGTAAATGAGAAATCTAACCTCACTAATCCGTCGGCCGTTTGAGAGATCCTAACGTTATTGATGATCCAGTTTGTGGTACCGTCTTCTGTCATCCAACAGTTGGTGCCTTGTAAAACGCTCATCGCTTCGTTTACCAAATGAGTGGTATGAGTTGTACTCGGATTATCGAGATACGTATACGGGGAACCTTCGTAAAATATATTGAGAGTAAAATCGTGTGTTAGATCGTTGAAAGTATCTGTAGTCGTTCTAGTACCGGCGGAATCGACTAAATATACAAGAGCGCATTGAACGCTCGTAAAACTTACTCCTTTATACCACATCTTCGCGAACCTAAATTAAAAAAAATATATTTGGAATACACTTTTTAGTACACTGTTATTAAACTTGGCAACGCTGTAAATAATAATAGTTTCGAGGAATATGCGAAGTTGGCTTACTTATCATTGCCTTGACCGTCGTTGGCCATAATTTCAACCCTAGACCCATATTGGTACACCTTTCCATTGGGATGTATTAAACCAGACGAACTTCCGCTCGCACTCAGGGCTAAAACTATACCATTTTTCGCGTTGGAGATACGAATGGCGCGGTCAAGTGATAAATCAACGCGGATGTATTCGCGCAAGCGCATCGTTATGATACCGTGAGGGGAAATTGTTGTACCGCCAGTGTAACCATCATCTGCATAAATATCCTACGAATACGATAATTTGTAATAAAGAATCGTCACGTCTCTGTCATATATACTAGGCACATTTTCATTAAAGAAGATAAGAATACTTTTAGAATGGGTAAAAGTTTGAATTATAACAATGAAGAAGTTGTGGGAGTGTGTGAAAATAATTCGGAATCCGTAATGTGAAAAATAACTGCAGACATGCGAGAAACATTAAAGCAAACTAAAGACGCATGGGAAAATATATTTTAACAATTAGAATTATTGAAACTCTTTTTGGAATTAAATAAAAGTCCAAGAAGTAAGTTCGTTCGTAGATACACTGCCCGGCATAAAATTGAACTTACATTATAATCTTCAGAGAAATAATTTTTTACTGTAATCGGTTTGGGGACGTACGGGGGTCGGGAGTTTTGACCCTCGTATCTCACTATGTCCCTTGTTTGAAGTTCGTCGCTAGCGTGGGAACTGGTAAAAACACTTCTACTCCTAGGACGGGGTGCATCCTTGCGTCCGTTTTCGTACACTTTAGGTATTCTCGTTATACTATCTGAAAATGTAACTTTAAAAAATGTAAAATTTATTTGTTAACTGGAAAAAACACTAAGAGATTGTGTAATCGTTCTTTCTATACACTTTACAATATATACACCTCGACATGCTATTAAATATCTTCTTTTTAATTAACATAACCTCTCTTCTGACAAAAATATTCTAATAGTCTAATCATAATAGATATCATGAGAAAGGGAAAATAACCTTGATATTCAACATTCAATTATATAAATATGAAATTAATGATTACGCATTTTGTAAAAAAATTACAGATTAATGTTTAAATTCCAATATATTTTCTTTACTTCCACCATTAGGTATATTGTCTAAACGCGGTAGAAATTATTGAAATTGAGTATCACGAGTAATAGCTCAATAAAATCCAGTACAACGTTTCTGTTTAAAGTAAATCTGATGGTTAAATTTCATTTTATAAATATTTTTTAGAATCAAATTATTCTCTGTTCTGTCGAAATAAAATTTTTTATCAAATAAAAGTTAGATAAAATTATGTCAAGTTACAAATTTTCTTCGTCTCAAATTTCAAATATTTTAATTTCTTACCTTTACGGCGAAACACTTTATCACGGGGTTTATCCATTTTAAAAGATTTTTTTGGGAAAAAACGCTAAAACTGAAAGAACTGTTTACAGTAAACAAAGTGTCATTCACAGGGTACTAGATAAACATCTAAAAATGCATTTGACAGAGAAGGCGGTAGGGGTCGTTTAATTAAGAAAAAAACATTTATCAGGGGCGGCGCAAAGGGATATTAAATAAAATTTTAAATATGAATATCTATATATAGAGAATGATGATTTCATAAAAAAACGTGTTATAAATAAAAATATAGAAGAAATAATAGTGAAAAAGATAAATTAAGAAAATAGAAACTATATTATGTTTCAAATGTAAGAGTGGTAAGACGTAACTTTACGATGACAGTTATCAGGACTGACAACTTGAAAATAGCTTAATTAATTTCGAATTATTTTCAAGATTCAGTTATTCAGACCTACACAAACCTAATCCACTGTATATGTACTAAGATCATCTTAATTATATTTAAAGTGGTGTTGATATTATAGATAGTAAATTAAAATAATTGATATAATAATACTTATGGACAATGACAGAAATAATAATGAATGTATTTATTGAATAATCTATTGTTTACAACTCAATATTGTTTTACCAAAATAATGTTGGAATACATTTTTTTCCATGTTGACTAACAGTGCACTATAGTTTTAGAGACTGTACTTATTCATCAACTACAGGCAAGTATAATCATCTAATATTATATGATTATTGACATAATTTATCTACTGATATCCCCTCATTAACTTGTAATAATTGTTATATTTTTTATATATTTAAATTAACGTAGTATTATTAGTGTTTAGAAAATACTAAGCATGATTCATATTTGTACTTGACTATTTTTTTTCTTAAGCTTAAGTATTTAATGATATAAATATATGAAAAAACATTTAGTTTTCAGTTGGAAAATAGTTTGTTCTTGTTCTTTCAAATTAGAAAACATGTTTAAGAATGACTTAAAAAACATTTTTACAATAACAACTTTTTTTATCAAATAAAAATATATGAGATCAATGAAAATAACGTAGGACGGCTTAATAGTTTTATGTGTTCTAAACAGTCTTATTTATTAATGAGCTAATGTGCTATGAAACCATGGAAAATTTAAAAAACATGAAAAAGTAGCCAGAGTTATTATTTCGATATAAATGAAGTAATCAACTTATGATGGCTCTAAAATTATATAAAATAGTATATTTTTTCATTTTTTGTACTATTGCATACATTTTTGGTATTGTTTCGATAATTTTATTAATAATAATAAGGGTCCTTCAATAGTTGATTGAAATATAAAACAATGTACGATGGTTAAAAACAATATAATCTTATTCTCATATTTTGCAAAGGTAAATGTATTACAAAAAAAAACAATTTTTTCATATCTTTTATTGAAATTTAATTAAAATCAAAATGTAAATGAAATAGGATATACATAACTGTGAAATTTGATTGAGCCCCATGAGGTTTATTTTGTAGATAGAATAGGACTTTTTAGCCACTCTACACCTATATCTACAAGATATGTTATACAAGACTTCATATATAATCATTCTGCTTTCAAAATAAGTAGACTCCTACTAAATGAGACTATTTTTAAGAGTTTTTTGTGTCCCACTTCCCAAGATGATAATGGGGCTAGTTTGATTATATGACACAATTGGAGTTTAAGACATGAAAATTTGCATAAATCTACCTATCCCCATACTTTACAATCTGAATTTATAACAAAAAATGGAAAACAAAGTATGAAAAAAATTGTTTTCCAGATTTTCTATTAAAAAAGGGCATGTCAGCGAAATTTGATAAAGCACAATGGGGTTCGATTCTAGATTGAAAGAATAGTCAATTTGGCTTTTCAGCCACTCTGCACCCATACCTAGATTCTATTTTGTACAAGACTCCATATTAATCATTTTGCTTTCAAAACTCTTCCCAAAGAAGGCTACTTTTCTGAGGTTTTTGTATTCTACTTCCCAAGGTGATGATGGGCTTAGTTAATTTGACTATGGACAAATGGAGTTTAAATACATCAAAATTTGCATTGAACTACCAACATCCACTAGGAAAATAAACAACAATAAGTAATTGAATAAAGTTTATTTATTTATTCTTTCAACATCATTTTATTGGAAATATATTGTTTTCTTTGTTCCTGAGATTGCAAACCTTGAAATTCACTCCAAATGACCTAAAAACAAACAAAAAAATGTGCAAAAATCGCAGTGATTCTTTAATTATATGACACATATTCAATGCCTTTTTTCTTTTCATGACTTCATTAAATTAAATCACTTAGGCAGTAATTGCATTTGTTGGAATTCTACTTACAAGCACTGGGTTATAACCAATTTTCCTTAACTGTCTTTCTTTCATAAGAGAATGTCCTAAACAAAGATTTGTATCTTTTATTGTATTATTCCAACCTAAAACCACTACTGCGAACCACTCAAGTGAGCCATCATTAAAAGGATACATTACATCACCTAAAATGTAATTATGGAAACCGACTGGTTCAACAAATTCTCCAGTTTTTTTATTTTTACAAACAACAATATCTGGAAAAAATAGAATGTTTATTTGTGTTTTTGCATTTGCTACGTTTTGTCTTACCAGCTCTAGAAAAATGTGGTAAAATATGATGTATAAACATAAACCTATCATCACCAACTATACTTCTAACAGTATCAATAGTATCTAAAATTAGTTTATCCATAGCAGACAGTTTTTTCCACTGATCGTAACTTGGAGTGAATTCAGTCAACCATTTGGCTGCTTTATATTTTAAATCTGGGGATAATCTATTTCCTGTATAATCAGGACAATCAATATCTATGCATCGATCCAAAGAAAATATTTCTCTTGGTACAGCTTTTGCACCTTTTCCATAAACACTAATTATATATTCTTGATCCATTATTTTATCAGTTAATTCATAGGAATACATATTTCGCAAGCTTAAGTAATTTAAAGAGCATGCTAAGCATCTAGGGTATTTCACAGTTTCAGCTATTCTCTCATTCTTATGAATCTCGTCATAGCAAGCTTTGAAAATATCTGGATCTGTTTTTGGAACAAAATTGAACATTGTCAGGACGTTTAGAATCCGTTCAATATCCTTAAAGCGTATCTTTTGAGGATCTGTGATGTTATTAACAAATTTTTCCGATATTTTTTGAAACACCATCTTGTTATAAGTTTGTACACCAGTACTTAACAGTGCTAAATGAGTGCAAGCCAGATCAGAGAGACGATCTATTTCTGGATAAAGCTTTTCAGTCATTTTTTCAACTTTATCTACTAATTTAAAAGGTTTGGAATATCGTAAAATCTAAAATTGAATAAAAATTTAATTCCTTCAAATGCTTAATGAAAAAAATTCCATTATAATATTATAAGATTGAGTAAATGTATGAGTGAAATAAAAGTTTCACCTTTAATATAGCAGTTAATGATATATCTTGAATGTCCTTTGCATGTTGCATAACTCTATTAATTATTGCTTCTTGTATAGGTAATAATTTGATTTTTGTTTTTGTTTTAAAATAACCCATAGAAATAACTGCCATTTCATCAATATTCATATCATTAATTAATTGTTCTAATGCAAATTCATATTCAAAATCTACAGGTCTTTTACGGCAAATATTTAGATAGAAATAAATGTTTACTAGTTGATCTTTTGTAAGAACGGTAGCTTTTTTAACACATCTATCTATTAAAATGTTAATATAGTCACAAAGTTTGCCTGGAACATAATAATAAAAACAATTGTTCAAGTATAAAATGTAACTACTTACCCAAATGTAATTGATACCAAATGTTAGCAACAGTGAAACTTTTTTCAATATCCCAATCCACTAGTTTCCAGCAACAAAGATCGTCTAGACAGCTCCAAATATCATGGAAGTTGTGCGCTGAATAAGATTCGACAAAAGGAAATTCAGTAAGGCAATGTAATAAGCTGATTAATTCATCATCAGTGATATGTTCACAATTGTCCATTAAACCATCCACAAGGTTATCAAATCTGGTATCAGAAACAGTTATATTGTTTGATTTACAAAAGTTTTTTACTCTTATAAAAGTATTGACAATATCACTGATTGTTGAATCTCTCCAGTTACGATCTAATATTTCATTAAATTCCTCAGTAGAGGTAACGTCCTTGCTGGACAATTTATTCACTAGATTATCTGAAGAATCTCTAGGTAGTATTTTGTAAGCAAAACTGTTTTCGTGATCAACAAACACTTCTCTATTACTTTCGTACAATGTCGATGTATGTAAACTTACATTCGACTCACAATAAAAAAATAGATTTGAGTTCACATTTAAAATATTAGCTGTAGGCGTTGGGTTATACTTAAAACATTTTATGTGTTTCGGTTTATAATAACGAAAAATGTGCCTTAACATTATTTTATGAAATCTAAACAAATATGTAAGGTTATATTTCTGCTTCTTTTATCATTACAATAATATAAATTTGCGTCCGCATTCCAACAAACAGTTACTAAATTACAATATAATAATTACTCATTTGTTGTTCTTCGAGTTGTATAAATTCACATTATTTCAGGAACTAAATAGGAGATGAAAACTTGAAGAGCTCAATACTATCTATGGGTTTTATTTATTAATGGAAACCATGGATTACCTCCACCCTCCATAAATATATAGTTGTAACTTTATACATTAACTTTTGACGTATTTTCTTTATGACATCTGTCAATTTCTCCTTTTGTAGCGAATCTCGAGCAGTCGACTATAAGATATTCCTTAAATTACTTAAGCAAACGACCAGTTTCAGGAGAAAGAAGAAGTAACCAATTTATCTCTGTAATGTACAAAGAGAAACTACGCAGAGTAGCGCAATCTGTACATTTTTTAAGAGATACTTAAATTTAATGGCAAATTGATGGCAACAATGTGTAGATATTGAAGGGTATAGAAAATAT
This sequence comes from Diorhabda carinulata, assembly GCF_026250575.1. Taxonomy (NCBI): domain Eukaryota; kingdom Metazoa; phylum Arthropoda; class Insecta; order Coleoptera; family Chrysomelidae; genus Diorhabda; species Diorhabda carinulata. The sequence continues at coordinate 5,202,011 of NC_079469.1, forward strand.
CCACACTATTTCCGCATTTTTATCCGCAAGATAATTTTTCTAGAAGTAAACAAGAATTAGTGCATGGAACAAATAGAAAATAAGAAAAGGAAATTTTCTTAATGTGGGTTGCATCACACAGGGAATCAAAAAGAGCAGTAATTTTCTGGAGAAGGATTAAGATTCCTGTTATCCTGGAATAAGAACTTGAAAGTAGATAACCTCAGTCAACAATTAAATGAGAGTTTGGATATTCAAAACTATTTCTAACAAAATACAATAAAATAATCGATTTAACTATTTAAGTAGAAGCAATTTACGCATTTTTACGGAGCTCGTGAAAATAAACTATCGATTGATTTGACACCTTCTTCTGTAATTCATTAATGAATATTTGTGATCGCTTCTAACCATTTTATCCTCCTCTGGTGGCATAATTCTCCCGTGGTTCTTGTCTTAGTCCAGTTTTTAATAATGTGGAGCCATGACAACCTCTTTTCGCCCAATCCTCTTCTATCTTTCCTTATATCAAGAGTTGACGCAAATGGCACCTCTCACTCCATATCATATGTTCCCCCTCCGAGGGATCAGGTCCATCGAATCTCTGGGAGGTACGGAATACCTTGCAGCGTAGAGGGAGGTCCATTTTTTAAGATAGCATTTTGCATTACATTCAGATTATAGTTATATATTGCAAGAAATAAATTATTTAATTTTTTTTTATAAAATGTTATATTTTTTGGGTCTGAGCGAGAGTACGGTCCCAGGCGTGCTCCCCACTACTGGAAACTGCATATTTTGTGGAGAAGCTGGTGTTTCCAATCAGGTTTTACTAACTCAACTGATTTGGATTTTTCTATTACCATTACTAAGAAGTTCAATGTCTCAAAATATTTAAATTGGGACCAAAATAGCAGCGTTTGATAAATATTAAGTAGATACAAATTCTATTACAATATTGTTATTTTTCCCCTTTTCCCAACATATGTACATCTTCCCTTTTGGTCATTTGCATTACCCATTGTTCCTTTGTATGCTTAGGATGAAAAGATGAAGGGACATTAAAAAAACATTAATTGAATAAAGTATCATTTTTTATTTTCACATTCCAAAAATGAATATAAACTAAAAAAAAATATTTCTCTGTAAATAGTTTTTTTTAATATTTTTTCCACTCCATTCCATCCGGGGGCTTAACTTCTACCTTTTGTTTACTGATTTCATTCCAATTAGTACTCAGAACTGTACCATTACTTTCCATCTAAAATAATACTCAAACTATTAGAATGTGGATGAGCGAAAGTATTATTCTTGGGGAGAAGAAAATTTTACATTGTATCCATCTATTTTCAAATATGGGAAGGGATTTTCAAGCAAAGACAATGATGCTAATAAAAAAAGTAATTAGAAACACAATTTTGACAATTTCATTACCCAAAGGGGTTATTAATTTAAACAATTGGTGGATCGAACGTGTAATTTGTAGGAAAATGCTTCCTTAGAATGTCTTTATAACAGATTATAAAATATACTTAAAAAATTGTTATTGAAATGTGAAAGATTGATAAAATATCATTTTGACTACCTATAATCAGAATAATAACAGTAAGTAAGATGTTATTTTTTTATCCTTACTGTATATTATAATTACCAACTAAATAATTATAAATTTTCAAAATATTTTCAATGAAAAACTGAATTTTCGACTATTATCTATAGTCAAATCAATACATTCTAAATAAATTTATATAGATACTTACAAAACTCTTGTTCATAGCACGTTTAACTTCATCCCCGCCATTGCTATAAATTTCTTGAAATAATTTATTGACGGCATCATCTCCTTCTGGTTTTTCTTTTGCTTCTTCTTCCATTATTTCTTTTACAACTCTATTCCAGTCTGTGCCTTTCTTTGAAGTTGGGTAAGCTGGTGGACCACTAGTGATTGGTTCTGGTTCTGAAGATAAACTAAATTAGATATAATTTCACAATAAATGAGTAATTCCTACCCTTAGGGATCACTTTTATTTCTTTATCCTTTGGAGCTCCTTCTAATTTTTCCCATCTCAATCCTTCGCTCTTTTTTAATTTGATTTCAATCTGCAATTAATTTAGTTTAGGGAAATATAACATTTTATTATAAAAATAACATTTACCTTATATGGCGTTAATTTATAACTACTTTGTTCGACTATTATAGGATTAGATAAGTTTAAACACAGATCGCAAATATCAAAATCGGGATGAGATATCTTTATTGAAACTTGATTAGTCGAAATTGTTAATTGTAAATAATCCTCTTTTACGTTTTTTACTAAAACAGTTATTATAACAGCTGCATCAGTTTGATACCATTCGTATCTAATGGGCAAAGTAGCCTAAAAAGGAGATTAGACCCTTGACATAATTATTCCTGTTTTTATTTTTTTCCTAATGTAAAATTTTCTTAATTGAATTCTCTAATTATAAATACCTTGTCTTCTGTAACAACTTGTTCCTCCATGGATAATTTTTTATTTACACTTTGAGTTTCGTGAAGAAAAATTGTAATAAATGCATTTAGACATATAGATGTTGATAGATTTGACGTTTCTGCTAATCTTTCATTTGGTTTGATGTCTTCAAACATCTACATATAAAGTCAGGGTTTTGTAAATCGAATTTTAAATTTATATTTAATGATGACATACTTTCAAATACATTTATTTAACTTCAAAATTACGTAAATATTATTTGGGTATTATACAATTTTTGAAATTATGAATAAATAAAAACATTATCAGCGTCCTCTGTTGACATTCAACGTGACTAATACTTAATTGATTGCATTGAACAGGTCAGTTTTTTGAATATTTATATTAATTTAGAACATGTACAAAAATAAAATGAATAAAATTAATTTTTGAAGGCATTCTAATATTTTTTGTAAAATTTCTAAAAATTATGTCATAAGAATATTCCCATGTAAGCATATAAACAAAGAATTTCTTGAAACTGTAATGACTCAGTCTAGTTACGAAATAAATTAGATAAAATGATAAATCTGACACGGTGATAAGTGCATACCTATATTTCCATTTTAGGAAAGCATATAAAGTCATCAAGATTAAAATACAGTAGACCATATACATTTTCTTTTACTTCTAAGTCGTAAGATGGACCATTAGTTCAGTGGTCCAATTTAATATTGGTCATAAGAGGTATATTTACCACTTCTACTTTCGGGATTTTGAAGAAAGCATTAATCCCAGTAGTGTACTTTTGTTTGGGTGGAGTACATGTAGTTGAAGTTAAGTTAAATATACTTTTATTCAAGAACTGGTAAGTTTACTGTAATTAAAGACTATCGACACAATTTTTCATTTTTATTCACTCAAGTCCTTGATACATCATTATTATTTTTTTATTGCATTTTGTAGAGTACAATAGTTTCAAAAACGTACAATATGGTTCGAGAAACTATGTTTAATCTAAAATATATACTATAAAAGATATTTGTTTAAAATGTCCATCTTCAAACAAAGTATATAAAAACTTATCTATCAAGATTAAAACATAACCTAATTTTTTTACATATATACCATATAATAAAGGTAATAAATTGCGAGAAAGTAACTCACATTATATGCTAGTATTTTTATTTTTAATTTGATGAAAAAATTACAGTCATTTATAAAGATCTATTTTATCTCTTTTGGGGGGATTTATACTTAACTAAAATCAATCCAGGAATGCTTTATTGAAACAGGTTATGAGGGATTTGCAACCTGTCCTCGTATGTATATAAACGACAGATACACAGGCAGATTGTTTAAAAAACGTCAAGGGTACAGGGTTACAATCATATGTATATTAGATTAAATGAGCTGGGGCGTAATGTCCTGAATTTACATCGCTAACACTTAGACCTATTGATCTATTGTGTACACTGGACTGTTAACCAGTTAGGCAGGAACGACTTTGCAAAGTGGACTCACTGTCTGAGGACTATGCGGCTTACCTCTTCTGACTTTTAAAATCTAGAGTGAAAATACTTTAGTATTTGTTTGCCTCACAAAGGAGGAGATCGGCTATTTCCTTTGTTTCTTTACAAAAAGTGCTGTCGGGAGTTTTTCCGATGTTTTTGGCTCGTTTTTGTTCAATGAAAGGAATTTTTTGGTTGGTGGAATAGGAAATCTTTTTGATTGTTTCAGACCTGGGGTCTTATTCCTTGTTTCTGATTTCTTCTCGTTTTCCCACTTCTTTATAATCATGACTTGATGATTTTTTAGGAAACTTATGAAAGGTTGTGGTTAGGTTACTTTGTTGTTAATTCAATCCCATTGGGATAGCGAGCTTGTTCCTAAGCCATATATTCCTGCCCCTCCCTAATTGTCTTTTTTCTATTTTCGAGCCATAGGTGTAAAATATTAGTGAGCCTTGTGTGTCCATTGCTGTCGGCTTGTTATTATAATTTTATAATAAAAGGTCATCCCGAGATATTTAATATCTGACTTAAGGGCTAGTATGACCCCATCCATTCTATAATAAATCCATGAATGCTTTACTGAAACAGGTTTTGGAGGATTTGAGACCTCTCCTCGTATGTGACATATGAATAACATTTACTTAACAAATAGATTTTGAAAACAAAAAGGTTAATAACATACACAGGCAGATTGTTTGAAAAACATCAAGGGTACAAGGTTAAAATCATATATATGTATATAAATAAAACAAATATTTTATGACTTTATTTACAATAATAAATTGTTGCTAAGGAACTGTTTTTAGTATTAATTACAGTGTTTATCGAAATGGACGATTTAGATAGACAGTTAGCCAAATTGGCACTTATGAACAAAGTTGATCTTCGAATAACCCCTGTAGGGGGTAGTCCCGGAAAGAAAACGGGACCCGCGGTCCCTCCGAAACCCAAAAAAACACAACCACAGGTAATTATTAATATACAGATCTCAATTTTTATATACCAGATTCAATTATTTACCAAATATATTATCTTTTATTAAAATATTTGTTGGTATCTCAGATTCCCCAATCTTATCCTTTGAAAAAACCAGTAGAACCAAGTTATTCGTCTCGATTACAACCTGGAACTCAACTTTATTCAAACATACAACCTAAAAGTCCACAAACTCATTATTCCAACGCGCCAACGTTGCCTTTAAATAGCAGATACGTGGAGCAGAGATCAGATAACAACTATGCTAATGTACCAAAATATATGGATCAGAATATGCAGTATGTTAATCTGCCAAGGAGTGCTTCAGCTATGAGTGGTACTTCATCAATATCAAGACAAGGTAATTATTATTTTTTTTTCAATTTAATCTGGTTTTATACTGTAAACTCTTCTTTTAGGAAATTATGGTTCGACGATACAACAACCAAATGATTATGGTTCCCAATCTAGAACTAGTGTTGGACCGAAAGGTTATACCAAAAGTGAAAACGTAACTTATAGTAACATTCAGGTAAATTTTTATCGATCTAAAAAAGCCGAAAAATATTTTTTTTTTTAAATTTTCAGATGCCGCCTTCTAGAAATCAGGATGGTTTAATTTATAGCAATCTTGTACATCCACCCAGAGATGGTGCTAATGTTTATAGTAATTTACCTCCTAGTAACAGCGCTTACTGTAGTGGTGGTAATATATATATTTTTAAATAATTTGTTATCCATTTATATTATTGATGATATTTTTAGATGATTTGCCTCCACCTCCACCACCATTAGATATAACTGCAGGTTTATCAGATTATGCACCTTGTTCTGTAAATACTAACTTACCACCACCTCCGAAAGATTTGCTACCACCTCCTTCACCAGTTAGTTCGAGTTATAGCGAACTTAGAAGAGCCACTCAGCCAGGACAAGATTTTCATAATTACAGTATAGAATCTCAGGTAATTATCTTATTAAAATTGCAGATAATTAAATATAAATGCTTTTTACAAAAACTTGACTTTTTTGGTAAACTATTTTTTGGTTAACTGAAAGTATTTGAAAATTATATTATCCTGTTTTAATAAAATTTTGTTTATTATATTTATTTGAGTATATCATTTAAATATCGATTATTTTGTAACTGAAATCTGGAAACTTTTAATTATATTGAAAACAAGTATTTTGTTTTCTTAGTGAATTGGTTTAATTTTATAAATTCCACTTTATGAATTTTCCAAAATAAAAACTTTACATTAGGGTGATTCATATCTGGAAAAAATTTTTTTTTCGGTGCTCAATGCATGTTAAAAAAAATCAGTATGATGGACTTTGTGGGGAATTTAATGCTCTTCGAAATTAAGGTATTTGTTTGTATATATTGGTGTTTCATATACACCATCACCCAAACTGTCTATTTCTTTCTGTGATACTGGAGAACCGAGTGTTTACTGTTAGAAAGTTTACAATGGGGATGGTTGTATCTACCAAAGATCTTCATCTTTTATTTCATTCGCTCCCAGATATTCTGTAGTGTTTCACACTTTGAGAGAATGTAGATAAAAGTTTTTATTCTGCTCTATAGAATCTGTTCACTGCATTATCTGCTAAGTCTAATATCTTCAGAGTCGACCTTGCCCCAATAGGACTTCTTTTAGTATTTGTAGGTTGTTTTTACTTACTTTCAGTTTATAATTTCCTAGGAGTGTCTCAACCCATGTAGACTGTCCCAGTAAGTAGTTTTACCCATATATACTATCTTTTCCAAAGTTTTTTCTATTTTTCTGTAGCTTATACCACAGAAGGGTTCAGGTCCTATGAAGGGTTTATCAACTCCTGCTTCAACAAGTCTGTCAGCAATAAATTAAGATAACTAGTCATGGAAATTCTTTCCATTTGGGAGTTTTAGGTGGAGATATTTATTTCTATAGATTCTGAGATATAATAAGATTATTAATAATGATATAAGTGAATAAAGTAGTAAAGAAACTGTTAATAGTACTGATAAAGCAAGAACTTCAATAAATATTTTTTAGTTGCTTATAGCTATATATATAGGTAAGTTACCCATTAGTGGCTAGTAAACCAAAAAATTAGTATATCGAAATTTGAATTAAAAATAATTAAGTTTTGTTAAGAAGCATATATTTATATCTAAAAGTAATCATGAAACATTTGCTTTTTGGCAATTAAGGTAATTCAAAGAATTTATTATCTAACATTTACAAATGCTGTCAGCAGTTCTGTATCATCATTTTATAATAATTTTTCTCTAAATTTCATGATTTTTTCTTGGGTTATTCATTGTTCTATATCTTTTTCTTCCTATTTCCATCTGTTGATGTATTTGTCATCCCGAATAGGTCCTTTAACTTTTCAGGTTTTGTGAATGATTTTTCTGTATATTGAACTTATTTTTCTTAATATCGATTCCTCATAATAAGTTTTCCAGAATTAAACAAAATACGAATAAAATAGAAAATACAGTTTTTAATCTTAAGATTATTATTTTTTATTTAATCATAAAGTACATAAGATAGAATTAACGAAACCATTCAAGTGCAAATATGGTTCATCAATTAGTATTTTTTTCACTTGTTGATATTCCACAATGCTTTCTATGAATTTTCTTCACTTTGTATGGTCATTATGCTCTCATTTACTGCACCGATATTAACATTTGAGCTACTATCAATTTGTGCAACTGCTCCAGTTTCTCTAAAAATTTTAAATTCATCTTTTTATACTTAAAAAGATTAAAAAACTACTCCCATGTATATATCCTTAAAAAGTTTTTGCAGTGTAAATAAACGTTGAGACTATTTATTTTTAGCTTGTTTTCATAAAGCTTTTGAGACGCTTCTTTCTGTTTTAGATTTGTTTCTATGTCTAAAGTATTGAGACTCAAATAAGAGTACTTATGAATTTTGGGGTTGAGAGAAGGTTGTAATTAAATACCAACAAAAAATATACCCGTTTACTTTTTGTGATTTAGACTTGAGTGGATATAACTTCAATTCAGGTTATCAGTTAATAAATCAGGTTTTTCTATAATCATAAGAAAATTCATTAAGACAAATGTAACAAATGTAAAGATATAAAAACAGCACATACCTGATAAAAATTGTTTTATTTTGGTTTCTGTTTATAATTTTCAATTTTTCTCTTCTTCGTTCATTTAACTTCTTTTAATTTATGTTATTGATAATTGCAGGCAAGTGATAGAAATTAATTTTGTCTCTGGCAATATTCCTACCATATTTTAAAATAACAAAAGACCATTGTCACAAATTAATTCCAATAATACCAAAATAATTTCACAAAAAGCTTCATACAACCTCCTTATCAAAAACAGCTGATTTATTGTTAAAATGGTCTATAGTTGATGATATTAAAACACCATTGCGGTAGTCAAACATTTTTATTTTAAAATGGAGGTTATTATTGACGAATGAATAATAACTCATTTTACGCGAGTAGAATACTATATTTTATCACGACTACTAAATATTTTTGCTGAAGTTTTTTGTTGGAAAGTTTTGCCACATTATTAGAAACACTAAGATTTTCATTTTATTATTCAACAGCTCCTCTAATTTCTAGTGGTGTTGAGGAAATTCCATTTTCATCTTTTATATCCTTTTTAGTTGGTTTTTTAACATAATTTGACATAAGATATTAAAATACCAAGAAATCTACATATACTTTCATGTTGACAGGTTTGAGTCACATTTATATTGTTTCAAAAGGTGCTTCAATTTGAAAATTGTTTTGAAAATCATGATACACGATATACGACCAACACATTCAAGGTCTCTGACAGTTCTGTGTTAATGCTCTGTGCGTTGAAACTGCAGGTCCCGGATTAGAATCTGTTCTAAAAAATTTACTTTTTACACAACTACATTGAAAATAATCAGTTGTTTTACATGATAAAATTATAGGAAACATTTTTTTTTGTAACAAAACAATATAATGCCGTGATTAATGGACATTATTAAGGTCGAACAAGCAGACTTATAATGAGTATATTATACAACAGTCGTGGATAAAATCCTCCTTTGTCCTTTCCTCAATTCGAAACCTTCATATATGTAATACTTCTATTTGGACAGTTCCTATATGTGAAGGTGTGCGACTAAGTGAAACAAATAGTGTATAGTTCTCTCTCTCTTCGGGCGCTTCAGTTCTGCGCATCTTTTGCGCTCATGAAGCATGCGCAGTATAGATAAAGTGTCTCGAAAGAGATAGAAAATGAATATTGTCGGCACTGTAACGTAGGGATGTTTTTTTCCCATACCAACTGCCCATTTAGGAGTATTATTACATTTATGAACTCTATGAATATTTCTTATAACAATTCTCAGCCGTCATTTTCTTTTTGAGGGTTAAATATTAACTGTAAAATGGTGGCGAATTCAAATTTTGTTTCAATTTCATTTTTTTTTATATTATACTTTTGATATCATTGTTTTTTAACAAACCATTCGAACTAGATACGTCTTGATGTTGATAATAAACATTTTATTGTAGAAATATTAATACAATGTTGCTAAATACAGTAAATTCTTTGAATTTCCTCAGTTTACAGTCGTAAAATTAATAATTTTCTGCTCTAAATAACATAATTTTAGTGCTTAGTGCCTTTTCTAAATTATGCTTTTTATTTTGCTAATTAGTATGGTGACAGCGATTCTTTGTATGGATTTGGGGACATATCTCAGGTAAATATTTCGAATAGGTGTGCGTGTTTTTTGCTTAAAATTCTAATTAAGATAGATGGACATATTTTTTGCTTGAATACAACCTGATTATACGTCTGTCTATTTATAACCGTTGTATATACAATTTCTTATTATAAGCATGTAAATTAACATACAATATGAAATTAACACATTTTTATACATTGATTTTTTTCCTTAGGCTTCTTCTACTTATGAATCAATTTATGAACCAATTAATCCACGTCCTCCAAGTCAAATGTCGTCTCGATCAAATTACTCTTTATATGCTCCATACGTTAGTGGTAATAGTAGTACTGCGACTGGTCCCAGCCAATCTGTTAGTCGTTTAGGACATAACAAAGAACAAGAAGTTGACAGTTTAACTGATCTCTTGGTGCAAGGAATGAGAGGCGGTGAGGAAAGTGACCTGGATCAAGAGGACGTCTTTGGATTGTGCGTCAAATGTGGAGAAAAAGTATGAGAATTTCATAATAATTAGTTATATTCTATTATTTTCATCCTTGTTTTTTGTTTTATTTTTGAAGATTGTTGGAGAGAATAGCGGATGTACTGCAATGGATAAACTGTACCATACAAAATGTTTCACGTGTCATCATTGCGCTATCAACTTGCAAGGAAAACCGTTCTACGCACTTAATGGTAAACCATATTGCGAGGAAGATTATTTGGTGAGTAATGTTCAAATAAAAACTCTGTTTCATATATAATTTTATATTTTTTTTTCGTAGAATACTTTGGAAAAATGCTGCGTTTGTCAAAATCCTATATTAGATAGAATTTTAAGAGCGACGGGTAAACCATACCATCCAAAATGTTTCTGTTGTGTTGTTTGCGGAAAGAGCCTTGATGGTATACCTTTTACAGTCGATGCTTCCAATAGAGTCCATTGCATCGAAGATTTTCATAAGTGAGTAAAAATTAATATAAAAATCACATTTACTTGTTATTTCTTCAAATTTCTTCTCAGGATTTTCGCTCCGAAATGTTGGGTTTGTAAACAACCAATCATGCCTGAACCTGGCGAAGAAGAAACGGTACGAGTAGTAGCACTAGATCACAGTTTCCACGTACAGTGCTATAAATGCGAAGTGAGTATACCAAATATTTTTTCCCGCTGACTAATTGGATGTTGATTTTTTTTTTGTAGGATTGTGGCTTAGTTTTATCATCCGAAGCAGAAGGTAGAGGTTGTTATCCATTAGACGGTCACATTTTATGTAAAAGTTGTAACGCAAAACGTGTCCAAGCTTTAACGAATCACATGACGACCGAGCTCTAAACTGGAACCTAAAAGCACAAACTATTAGTATTCATTCAATTGTTTGTTTTATCTCTATATATATATTCTTAAGCATGACTAAGAACAATTTATTAGTTATTAATAAGGTTTTTGTTCACTGTATCAACATTTTTTAAAGTATTATTACAAATTTATATATTTATTCAATTTGCGATATTTGCTGATACAATATTTTGAAAATTACTAATTTCAGTTTTCCAAAATTATCTCTCCTGAAGACAAACACAACTTCTAAAATATGAGTTTTTAGGGATAAATTCTGTTCCACAAATTTTCCATAAATGTAGTTAACCTTCAATTTCTGAATTACATTTTGGGATCTGCATCTGTTTCTCCATAAGCTTTAGAAAACAATTTATATCGATACAAGTTTTCGTCCTATTTGCCACATATAAAAAAAGGTTAGTCTTTAGAGAATTTTGAGTTCTCTTACATACTACACATTCATATACTTCTAATGTATCATGCCCCAAATAAAATTTACAAAATAAAATGAAATAGTTTGAATTTGAACAGAAATCAAAGTTGAAATAATTTGTTTTCTAATTTATTAAGAAAAATAAAAGTTTTTTTTATTAGAATCCACTGAAATTTTGATTTATTTAATACTCTTATCAACAACAAATAATAATTCTTTAAAAAAATATGATAACTTTCTTTTCGTGTTGAACTTTTGTGGTTAGGTCTCTCCTAAATATGAAAGGACCTTAACACAAGTTGAATTGAGCTTTTTCTATTGGCAGTTATATAAAATTAATTATAAAAAAAATATCAGTGTTTATACATTTTTATAGATTGTTTTTACTTTTTAAATTCTTAAAATGTTGTAAAATGCTGTAAAAAATGTTGATGAGGCAAACATGAATGTGATTTTGAAAAAAAGTATTTATATATATACATATATTTAGCATATTTTATATATTTTTCGACATTCCTTTTAAAATAAGTTATTCCTATATCGCCATATTTAGATATATACATTGTATTCCTTTTTAGAAGACTTTTATATAAGTTACTATAGCTTCTTTTACGAGATAAATCTTTAGTACTTCTCACTTTTGAACTATTTCTAATGGTCAAAATTATATTTTTGTACCCTCAATCACCTTATAATTGAACAAACTTATGAACCGTATAAAATTGATTTACTAGTGGTATAAATAAAAATATTTATTTCAAACAATAGATTTAATCATATCTCATTTATCACAATAATTACATTTTATTAATAGATTTTTATCCTTTCTTTTATGATGATATTCCATGTTATTTTTATTAATAATAAACTTCCTAGTGCCAATCAAAGTTTTTGATAAACTAAAATCGATTTCAAGCGAATAACCTGGTTATTCACTTCCTCCTAGTGAATTTTTATAATAACTTTGCTTTCGATATCCCTTTTTTATACAAGGATTTTTTTATTTAAATATATTTTTATTGCTAATACTTCCATTTCCAGATTTAGACTTTTTAGAGGTTCTATCACTTCACTACTGCAATTAGTATATAGCTTTCCTTTTGAAAATGATCTGATTTTTTCCAAATTGATATGATAACATCAGCTCACTGTTTTCACTTTGATATGGTGGGTCAAATGAGATGACAAACTGCGACATTAGCTCAGTTCATTTTATGTTAACCCAAAATTCACTCACAATAAAAAAGTAAAATAAAAATAAATTCACAAATCTAAACCACGATGTTAATAACCAGGCTTACTAGGCACTAATAAAAAAATAAGTAAATCTACCCTCGAAACTATTCAATTATTATTTACCAAATAACTGAACTGATTTATTTCTGTAAAAGAAAGGTTGGTGTTGCAGCAGTAAAAGGGGTAATTCATATGATTTGACTCAAATCAAATGGGACGTTCAAATTATCTGAGATTTCATGCAAAAAGAACTCGAACTGTAGTGCTGCTTTTCATATTTAGTCATCAATATATGTCATTCAATTGTATCACTAAATTACAAATAGTTTTTTATTAAGTTATATATAGAAATAGTTAAAATTGTGAAAGCTTTGTGATTGTGAAGAAATTTATTATGATTTTAAAAATCAAAAATTTTTTGATTATATTGTTATATTTCTTTTTTTGAATAAGTTATAGTCATATTATGTGAAATGTGATTATTTTTTTCTTTGTGCCAATATAAACTAAGAAATTTAATAAAAATTGCAAAGAACAATGTACTTTTATTTAACTCCCTCTGTTTTGATGGTATTTAACAATCAATATTTAAGCAAATTGCAATTACTATCTAATTGAACTTTGTAAAAAGGATAATATGTACCTACAATAAAGGCAAACTTGAGTCTTAATAGCTTTGAAATATGATAAAAACAGAGTTGACAAAAAAACTAAAAGAAAAGATACAACATTATTATAAAGTGTCTAAAGTCTCTTACCATAATACTTCTGTAAGGAAACGGAAAAACTGTTTCCCTTTGTATACATTTTGAAACTTCACTTTAGAAAGTAGTTTTACCTTGTATTATTATTCTTTCCTTTGAAGTAAAGTCACTCACTTTTTTGTTTTGTTAGGCGTTCAAAATAAATCCTTAATTGATTTAGTAAGCCAAAAACAACCTTAAAAATTGGATCCACTAGCTATAACAGAAAAACTGTTTCCATTTGTATACATTTTGACAACTAGCTTCACCTTGTATTATCATTTTTTTAAGTAAAGTCACACACTCTACTTCTTTTTTTCTTTCAGTTGGTTGTTAAAAATAAATTCTTAGTTGGTCTATTACATAAAAAAACCTTAAAAATTAGATCTACTAGCTAAAATTGTCTATTAGAGATTCTAAAATCCTCACCAATTAACACTCTAACTAATAAATGGTACTCACTTTTTTTCTTTTTGGTATCTTTACTAAGTTTCATGGACTTTTTGAATATCCTTCTACGTATAGTCTATGAACTCTTCAATCTTTTTCTGGTGTTTCACTAACCTCACTTATACCCCTAGTGTATACACAGAGAAAAGTTTTCTATACGTATATTGTAATGTTTAACTATATAAAATCCATCATTTTTAAAGTGAATTTATAAAAATCAAAGAATCAAGCGATCTTACAAATTTACAAAAAATTAAATAAAATAAAATAAAAAATTACAAAACAATAAAATAAAGTATAATAGAAATGAAAAAAATTGCGCTTGTTCTCTCAATTTCCTCTCTAGTCAATTCATGTGAAGTGAATAGTATATATGAATCAATATTTTTCGAACATAAAAAAAATACTTTAATTTATAAACACATTAGTTATTTTAACAGTTTTTTATATAAAAAATAACATATAAAAAGAAGTTGTAGAGCGACATCTATTATTAAGTGTACAAAGCACTAAGAATAAAATGAAGGAACTTCTAACAGCGTAGGAGACTTGAGCGGAGGTAAAATAATCAATATGAGAAAAAACTTACACTGTAGCATTGTAACTGTGAGTCAAATCGAGCTAAGAGGTTCAAGTACAGACAAGGGATTACGTACCCCTATATTTTAAACAAAAAACTATTGTGCCCACTAATCATGGATTTTAAACCCTTACTATATTCTTTAATGTTAAGTGTATTAGTGACGGACAAGGTTAGTGTTCAACATTTAGGTTATATCTCGAATGAATTATATTCTATTATAAAAAATCAATTTAATGAATAAGATTTCCATTGTTAATGTTTTTAAACTGGCTGTAGATTTACGTTAACGCAATTTAAGTAATTAATTCATATCATCTCGCCTTGACCTAACACTAAACCATTTTTTCCTCGCATAATTTCCAACTATACCGGTCTGTTAACAATTTTTTCGAGTAGTTGCATTTTGTTGCGATCTGTAGTAATTCAACACGTGCTCTCTGTCGCTAACGTTCCAAGTTCGGTAGCGAAAAATGTAAATTAACATAATTAATTATTTGTTTTTTAACTAACAAGCACCAATAAGTATTAAAATATCTATTCACTGTGCCACTGAAAAAATTTGAAGCACTTTTTATTTTGTGTTTAGAAGTTGGTGGTCGGGGAGACCTACAAAGTTTTTGGATCGGAGTTTAGGAGGAAATGAGACAATATTGAATTATTTTCGTTTCGTTTTAATTTTTCTTTAGAGTTTTCGGTAGTTTGATAACATGGCCGAAGAAAAAGTTTACATCAGTGACCTGTCTTATCCAATTGAAAAAAAGAAGTGCCTCATCTATAGAATATTCGGTAAGTTTTATGTTTGTAAAAAAATATTGAAACAAATTTTTGTTTTTTTTTTATCTGATATTATTTGAAGTTCAATAGCAACTATTATTTCAAAACTTTAATAGATTGTCGTTTTTTTAGTAGACATATTATCGAACTATTTAATTTATGTTCCAATTAAATGTTTGATAAATATATTTATATAAATATCAAACAATTTAACACGTTGATTTTGTACAATACAATGAAAAGTTGTGCAATTCAATAGTTACATTCTAACAAATACTTTTATAAACAAAAATCAATACTATATTGCTTTAATGTGTATATAACTTTAGTCAAATGGAAATCTATAAAGAGGTTTAGCTTTTTTATTATCATCTGTCAATATGACAATATTTTTGATGTACCGGGTGGGCAACTAACAACGCTCGTCATATCTCAGGAACGGATTATATTACAGCTTCAAAAAATTGTAACAAAAAAGGGCTCGAAAAACACGTGGAATTATTTTCAGAATTTTAGATCCACCACTATTTGAAAATATAAAATTAAAAAAGCAAAATTTTTAAAAATTTACCCAATTAAGTGGCATTTTATATACAATACTCGAATTCTTCAAGAAATTCTGCGCATTTTTCATCATACGAGTTATAGTCTATCTCTTCAAACAAGATGTAGGGGAGAGTGGGAAACTTGTTATTAAAAATGCGTGTAGTCCGGTTCTGCTTAGCCGATTTTTATAAACTCGATGTTGTTTAAAAGAGCTTTTATGAAGCATCACAAAATATATAAATTCTAAAGAATTTAATTAGCAACGTGAATGCTATATATTTTTTATTACTGGACAAAAAATGAAAATAAACTGGACAGAACCGGATTTATACGATTTTCTCACAGTTCCTACTATCTCCCACCTTTTATTTGAAGAGATAAGTTAAATATTATGGAATTAATAATGCACAGATGTTGTTGAAGAAACCGATTATCGTATTATAAAGTGCCACACCAAAGCCACAAAAGCCCTAATGGTGTGCAGAAACTTTGCAGGGAGGAATTGGGGTTGTACCCCAAAGATCCTTCGGTGGATGTACACGGCAATTGTGTGACCAAACATCACATATTGGGCAGTGGTTTGGTGTACTAGAATTATTCTGAATATCACGAGGAACAACCGCTCAAAGATACAAAGACTGGCTAGTTTATGTGCAACCGGGACCATGAAATTTTGCCCAACAGCTGCACTAGAAGTGATTCTAAATCTCCCAACTCTCCACACAGTTATGGAAAGCGTGGCACTTAGAATGAGACCTGAATCCTTCTGTAGTATCGGCTACATAGCAATGGAAAAGAAGGTAAATAGGAGCAAAACCAATTATTGGGACAACCTACAGGGGCTAAGATAGGCAAAGACTCTTCTGGGTAACTATAACCAGAGTAGATCTGCTGAATGCCTCAACAAACACCTGAAGACGCTAAACCTAGCAGATAATGCGGCGTGCAGGTTTTGTTGCACAGAGAACGAAACTCTATTTACATTCTCTCGAAGTGTGAAGACTAAGTTCTCTGGCAATTAAAGCCATTCTAGACGTTTTGAAAGGAGAAAAATAGTCACTAGGAGCTAAATCTGAAAATATGGTAGCAATTTCTATCCTAATCGGTATTTGCCGTGGAAACATTTGAGAAACAATTTTATCTACTTTATATATTCTCACTTAAATGACTATAAAACCTATCAAAGGCTACGACTGCAAACATAATCTATAAACCAGTTCAACAGGCCTTATAGGCACAAAATATTCTTTGATAATAGTCCTCTTTGGACTCCAAACGTTTAGTTTCCTGAAACCAGTCTTTTGTCGATTTCCCTCCTTCGTTTGTCACTCTCATTGATTCGAACTCCTGGACTTTATCAAAGCCCTGTTTTGCACTGTGACCACTTAAGTGCAAACATATATACCGGGGCGAGTTGTAAAGAAGCGATTATAGTACCACGATAAAACTAGAGAAATTCACTAATTTGTGACTCCAATAAGAAATCAAAGTGTCGTCTGATTATTATCAAGTCGCAACTGTTTGTTATATTTTTTATGCTGCTTCGAGTAAGAGCCATGGAAACGTATTCAACGAAATAAGGGAACAAACAATGAAAGCGGGATGCCTGAACAACAAAAAAATACCTAAATATCGAAAGTAAAATCAAGATAATATATAAAACGATTGTAAGATCTATCATTACATACGCAGCAGAAACAAAACTAGATACAAGTAGGACACTTCAGACGTTGAGAACAGTCGGAATTAAAATACTCAGAAGTATACAAAAAAAAAGGCAAAACTCTACAGCAAAGTGGAATACGTGGATAGAAGTACCTGGTCTGACCTAGAGATTTCGGAAATTGCTTGAAAAATATCACTAGACAAAATAGGTGCATGGACATGAGAAAGCTGTGCGCAAGATGGGTGCCGCGTTTCCACACAATGGAATAAAAACAGCGTCGCGAAGATGTTTCCATCGAGTGTTTGGTCCATCACTTCACATCAGAAACAGAAAAATAATCAAAACAATGGACTGAAAAGGGGGAACCAGAACCAAATAAGGCAAAGACCGTTTCATCTGCAGGCAAGGTCATGGCGTCGGTTTTTTGGGATGCGCGTGCGATAATTTTCATTGACTATCTTGAAGAAGAAAAAACTATCAATGGCGAGTATTATGCAAACGTACTGCACGTTTGAGCGAAGCAAAAACGGCCACATTTGGCTAAGAAAAAAGTATAGTTTCATCAATACAATGCACCAGCTCGCACATCGTTAGATTTAGCCTCCTTGGATTATTTTCTTTCCCCAGACTTGAAAACTGATTCGGTAGTCAAAGATTTTCTAATAATGAAGAGGTGATGTCAGCAGTTGATGGCTATTTTGAGGAACTTGACGATTCTTATTATGAAACTTATTGAACATCGCTGGGAAAAGTGTATGGAGCTAATAGGAGATTGCGTTGTTGGGCTAGGTAGTTCTGGGATCATCTTAGTATAGGACATAGATGGATGGGTGAGACAAAGACGAAAATTCTGGAACAATCATAAAATTATTGGAAGACAGTAGACTTGTAAGAACGCAAAAATGAACAACCCAGAAGGAAGAAGATCACCTAAACTTCGTCTTCCGAGAGAGACTTGCTGGTAATGAACAGATAGTAGTCTACGAATATTGTCATCCGAGTTAGAAAGAAGAAGAAGGGATAAGATTAGAACGATTTTACTGGATATTGTTAAATATATAAATGAATAAATAACAATTGAAAGTACGGG
The DNA here is from genome assembly GCF_026250575.1 of Diorhabda carinulata. Taxonomy (NCBI): domain Eukaryota; kingdom Metazoa; phylum Arthropoda; class Insecta; order Coleoptera; family Chrysomelidae; genus Diorhabda; species Diorhabda carinulata. The sequence goes on from NC_079469.1 coordinate 5,220,486, forward strand.
GTGTTTGAACCTATGTTCCATTACAGAACGCAAACTAATTTTTTGCCCCAAAAAGATAAAAAAAAATCTGTGCATAAATTTTTTGCAAGGTTGTATTAGAATATTCATGTAACGAATGTGACCTTTTCAAGGTAGCATAATCTCAATTAAATATAATTACAATAAATTCTAGTTATTAAAGATGGAATTATAATCAATTACCATTTTATATGTATTTGTATTAAAATCAAATTGTTAGTATCTGATTTAAATTAAAAAATATCTTCTATAAAATGTTTAAAAACAGGGCTGTCCAATTTCAAGTACCCCAAAAGGGACGTTTTACAAAATATATGGTTTAAAGCCTTTTTATTATTGGGGCCCCCATAAGGAATTTGGTATCCAGGAAAAATTAAAAAAATACTATTAATACGTTAGATTTGTGGAATCAACACATCAAAAAATCTGGGGCCTCTTGAACCCCTCCCCCCAAGCCAATAGCTTAATCCGGTCCTGCTATTAACTAATACAGTACAACATCGTAAATACGGAATCGCTGGGAAAAGATTGGTTCCGGATTTTAGATTTTTACGTGTTTTAGATCATCGAATGTCACGCCATCTATCGCGATAACGAGAAATTATCGCCATCTAGTGTCAAATACAGAATCTAAAAATGCCGAGTCGGTTGGTATGATAAATAATTATTGATGTTTACCACGAGATGAATGCTATACTGGGTAACATTTTTGAAACCCCATTTTTGGGGCGTAAATTTTAATTATGAAGATTCAAAAATTCTTGGAACGGAATTTAATTTACGAAAAAGTGAATTTTTAGAAATAGTTCACATACATAAGAACGAAAAAGCTATAAATGATAAAAAAGACTATTTTGTAAATTCTAATACAACTACAACGTATGTTGCTTTTCGAGAATTAACCGGTTAAAACTAGAATTTTCCAATGTTTTTTTGAATGAAACAATAATACTCGTTAATTCGCGTTCGGGAGCTGGAGGTGACAGGACGACGACTGATTTAGATAAACATTCTTGTTTTAAACAGCGATTCAACGAAAAGATCTGCTTATTGTCGCGTAATGAAACAAATTCATGCTGTATGAGTTCTGCCCAATTTAGTGAGTTTTTAGAGTCTGCTAAAGTAGCAATAAAAGGTATGTTGTAAAAAAAGAGAAGATCTTTGATATTCTGCACGAAATCCATTTGACAATAGGAGGAATACATCGAATGCTAGAGAAAGTTAACAAGACATATGAAAATATAACCCAGGAAGTTACAATGGTTTATTTAAAACTTTGTATTACATGCCAGAAACATTTATTTGTTTTTATATTCGTTTTTGGTATATTATATTACACGTGAATAGTAAAAAAGATTGCGTTTTAACTTTTAATTAGTATCATCTAAGTAGTTTACTAATTTCTCCTTAACTAAATCAAGGATTAACTAAATAGTGCAAGAAATCACAGGATCATTCGCGTTTTTCCCACAGAGTTTGGATAATACATGAAATGTCTGGTTAAAACTTGCATTATCCAATTACATAAACATCAAAATAACAATTTTATCTGCCATCCTGTAGTATGCAGTAATTGTGTTAACAAAATAAAAATCGATTAAAAAAAATAACCTAAATAAATTGTGTGGAATATGTCATAATTCTTACTGTTATTGTTATTATTTAAATTCAACAATTAATAACCAGAATGTACTTAATGACTAAGAGTAAATAGAAACTCGACAAAATAAACAATCAGTTGAAAAGCAGAGAAATTTTATGAATTAGACTGTATTAGAAGTGATTAAATGGAAAACATTGTTTGTGATTACAAATAATTCACATACATCTGTTGTTTATCAGTTGAAATTTCAATTAACACTATGAAAATTCTTAAAAATATAATAATATTTTTGTTTTTAAATCAATTTCGGTAAGAAAATAATCTACTATCACTTATAATACATCCATAAACAGTATTATTGTGTTAACTACCAGTGATTATTTTGTTTTATTCACAAATAAGCATTAAATTCAGTTGTATTGAAATAGTACTTACCAACGAAATAACGCAATTTCATTTATTTTTGGACTAGACAAAAATTCACTAAAATTTATAACCTATAAAGCAATTACTTTCACTTTCAATTATGATTGCAGATATACACAGGTGTTGTATCTTTCTCTCTTACTCTAAAGTAAAATGGAGGAAACAAAAGGTTCGAAATAAAACGTTTATCGATACTTATTTCGTAGATGTTAAATTTTTAAAATGACATATTTTTATAGTAACAAACGTTTAGGCCTATTCGAATGTAAATGAATAATTTGTGACATTTATATTCTTCTTCTGCCAAAACAAAACTAAACAATTTCGCTGGTTAATTAATGTATAATAGATATTACTTATAAATTACTTTATTTGCAGTATTAACAGACGGTCTTGGTCTCTGTACAAATGACAAAATAGTAACATCGCCAAATAAATAATAACAAAGTGAAAAGTAGATTTAAGTAGATAACTTGAAATGTTTGAATTAAAATTAAACGAATGTTGCATCTATATAAATATAACAATTAAATTAAAAGTATAAAAACTATTTATTAAATTTGAGGTATCACGGGTAGACTGTAGTTCTTTTTACGTGCAACTTAAAGAAACTAAGAGGATAATAGAACAGGATCGGACTCGGAATATTTGAATATAAGACAATATTAAAATGATGACTTTACAAACCAATTTAGATGAAAATTTCTTTGAACTTAAGGATTAACTGACGTTTAAATATATACAGAGACGGATTTAGGTTTGCTTGCTAATAAATATATATATATATTTTTAATAATAATGTATTTGAAAATTTCTTATCAATCAGGGTATATTGGGACTTTTTATGGAGTGAGTAGATGGAAAAATGCTGCTACAAAAAAATTCTAATACGAAAGCTTGTTTCTGAGTTACAGGACTATAAAGTAAAATCAGAACGTATATTTTCTAAATTATACATTCGAACATTATGAATTTTTAATGGATGCTTACGTATATCCTTGTAGTGTGTTTGACAGAATAAATAATTGTACACTACTATCTGAAGGACAGGGGCGGCTCATGCCCAATGGTTACAATTCGTAACTTTTACAGGGACAACCTGTACTGTATAAAGATAGCCAAAACGAATTTTTCAATCGATTTTTTAACAGAAATGTGTCGTTTAACTCTATAAAATGTATGGTTTAGGAGATTGTAGATTTTTAGATCGTTGTACGTGTCAAGGAAACCGTTCGCCATAAAGAGACGTTCTGAAAAAAATTTTTGGTAAGGAATCTTTGACTTGATAATGAAAACTGATACATTCATTGCCTAACGTCTCTTCTAAATCATCGGGATACTTATTGACTAGTTTTTTTACTCGTTTGTATCTATTTCAGATAAGTAATCCAAAAATTTGAAATTTTCGTAAAGTTTTTAATATTCACTTTTAGGCCTGGCTAATTGTATAGTCAGTGTGTCTAGAATAGGGCAATGAAAATTTGTGCCCGACTTTTCTTGAGACATCTGGCTGAATTTTTTCGTTTTTTGTACGACGATTATCATTGGCTATTTCTTCATACGTCTGTCTGTCTTGTCTCGAAGAAATAAAGCCAGAGAACTATACATACATCTGTAAAACGGATGATAAATCATCTTGAGATTCTTTAAGCTTCTTACTTACAGGATTAAAACAATCTTAAGTTACGTTCCAAACAATTACTAGGATTGCTGTTTCTAAATTTTCGTTGCAATCATCCTTTTCCTAATTTGTAGCATGCATCATGTCGAGCAGACCAACAAGTTTGGGAAAGTCTTAACTTGTAAGTTTTTCCGCTGCTTAAAGACTTCCCAACGATGTTTAGCTATAGTGAAGAAATTGTATAGTTCTTGTAAAATAGAAAAGAAGACGACTGCGACATGATCGTGTCAAATTTGCTGGCATTATCATACAATTGATCACGACAGTTCATCAAAACCTCGAAATTTAAACAAAGCATCCATATTTTCAGCTTCATGGTCGATATTTGGCAAGAATTCTATAAGTATTTCAACAATTTCACATTTATCACATACATATCTTATAGTAAGCTATTCGACATGTGCTATAACAGGCGTAGAATCTAGAAGTACACCAAAATATTTAGCACATTACTAGAAATGTGTTCCCATTATGAGGATCTCCTATTCGTTCTGAATTTACTCAAAAAGGCAGGCTTCTACTTTTTTTCGTCTGTAAGATTATGCCTCCTTAGGCCTGGTTTTCTTCTGAGGATGAATTTATTAAAAGTTATTACCAAAGGGAATCGAAAACAGGTTACTGTCCATGTTCAAATTGATGCCCATCTTGGTCAATGTATTTATGGCAACGTTTCTCAACGGAGAGGTCTGGTTAAGCGTGTCAAGCTGCTCGCAAAGAATTTCCAGTTTTTCAATTGCAATTCGGAGGTCGGGACGGGTGCAAAAACGTGGTACTTCAGAAGGCCCCATATGAAGAAATCACAGAGTGTCAAGTCAAATTTTCGAGCACGAGACCCCGCGGATGGATACCTGACGATTTTTCGAGAGAGTTGCCTGACTTATGTTGACCTCTGAATAACTTGTTATTTTTCTCATTATATACTTTTTATTTTAATTTAATATACATTAGCAATCCGTAAGTGTGTAATACATACTATAAAATATCAGGATGGATTGTTTTCTATAGTCCACTGTGTATATTAAATAAGTTTCAAATACAGAAAATTTCCCATTAAGTTATATTTTCTGTTAATTTGTATAGAGATAAGAAACCGTCGTCATTGTAGCGATTAGCACTTCCGTATATGAAATTTCGTTGTGGTTATCGGGTTTCTCTATCATAAATTATGAAAATTTGAATATCAAATTTCAGTATCACAAATTTTTCGTAGTAAGCACTATATTCGACTGTCTACATTGTATACCACCATCATTTTGTTTACAATATAATTCAGAACAGGATTTTCGTTTTTTTTAAGATATAGAATAAATAAATATTAATCTAAGGACACTGAAATGGTACAGGGTGATACACGGTTTCTAATCGATTAATTTTTGGCTAATTTTCCTGCTTTTCAATTTATTCATTTAAAATGTATAATATAAGATGATGAGCATCATTTCGAATGCAGTCTCAAAGTTTTTTATCAAAATTTTCCAACACAAGGATTTCTGTAAACATTGGCCAATTTGATCCTGCCTTAGTGCTAATGGGGGGACATATTGTGCTTGCCCCTTGTGTATTTTGGCTTGAATTTCATTTTCTGTTCTTGATATTAAGTTTGACCACTATTGTCGAATAGTAATCTCCAGTTATTGTTCTACCCTTATCCAAAAAATCAATCATGATTACTCCATGGCAATCCCAAAAAACTGAAGCAAGAACTTTTCCAGCAGATTTTTGGACACGAAACTTCTTAGGTCTTTGAGAATCAGAGTGTCGCCATTCCATCGATTGTTGCTTTGTTTCTGGATCGTAGAAATGTACCCAAGTCTCATCCATAGTTAACAATTCAGTTTAAGAAGTCTACATCGTTTTTAAATCGAACACAGATCGAACGCTTGCACGCTTTTGGTCAACATTCAAACATTTGGGGATCCACCAATTTTTCCTTATGTCCAAATCGACGTGGACCATATGAAGAACGCTTTCGTATGAGATATTCAGTGCTTCAGATATCCGTTTTAGCCCAATTCGACGGTCTGATAAAATCATGTCATGAACTGCTTCGATATTTTCGGGGACTGACACAGAAACTGGCCTTCCCGATCTGTCATCATCTCCAACGGAAAATTTACCTCTTTTGAAGCTTGCAGTCCAATTTTTCACGGTCGCATATGAAGGACATTAATCACCAAGGGTATTAAGCATATTTCGGTGGACATCTTTTTCCTTTCAATTTATTGCGAAACTTTGATTTACTTTTTTGACGTCAAACTTTACACTGACACTTCTAATAAGTTATTGTTCGTTGTTATGGTAACGCAATATTTTGTTTACGCATGGAACTGGTCTAGGCTAACTAGATATCAATACATACTCGTATTCTGTGGCAGAATTCTACAATCCACCACAGACTGACGCATCTTTTGACAGTTCCGAACGCTTGGCGTTAGTCAAGCTGATACTGCCACGTTTGAATTCAGGTGCCCAAAGTTTATATAGAGTTAGGGTTTTGATTCTGTATGCAATATTCGTCTGACTCACAATTGATTGGTAGATTACTATTAAGTCGTCTAGTTGATCGTACTAAGCTTCTGACAACTGCTTCCCTTATCTTTTCAACATTATCTGCAGTCTTTATACTGCATCTCGGGCTAGGATGTTTCATGTGGTATTTATACAGTCAATATGAAGTTTTGCACCCATTTGAGGATGGCGTTACGGTTTAGAACAGTTTTCTATAGACATTATGACAGAATAAATAAAATGACGTTTTATGCAGTTTCTATCGTCTTCTAAGTATTATGCAGTTGAAAACTGTCCGTATCCCGTGTTTCGCGATATATAAAGAAATATTTGACTCCAGAATAGTTATTTGTATGCCATGGACTGAAAGTGTTACTTTGTACACAACATTTTTTAGACGACGCATAAAAATGTAACAAGAATTCTTTAATACTTTTAATCATCGAGAATGTGGACCATAAAGTAGAAATTTTCCATCGCTGATGTTTTCTTTTTCATCATCATTGATTGTTATTCATTAATTTAGACAAAACTTCGGATAAAACAAATAATTTCAGAAAATTGAAAATTTTGGGTTATACAAAATCATCGATGTGAAACTGTCAACTGTCAACTGTCAACATTGAAGTGGCTAAAGTCTCATTTAGAGAAGTTAAAGTTGTTTACTCCAGAGCGTCCCGAAAGTGTTTTACAGTACGGAACTGTCACTTTCACTACATGGAACACTTGAAACGCAACTTTCGGTATGTAAATGAATACAGAACGAACAACGTTCAGATGGCGTCGTCTAAAAATTAATTTTTTGTCGGTATTGGTTTCCAAAAATGTCAAACATAAAGATAATAGTTTGAATTGAATTGGTAATTATAGTTAACCATAAAATGTAAACTATAAGACGTCTGTTCGAACTATCACCTTTGTATTGTACGAATTTAGTATATTCATTTGAATTTTTTATACTGAAAAGTAGATTTTTTATCATGCAATGTATTCGTGATACGCCGATTAATCTAGCACGTTTCCTGTGTCTACAACTACAAAACTATTTCTCCCTTATGATCTCGGGGTCAACTATATTGTTTGTATATTTCATCGTATATGGCTATTACACAAATTTATGTTATATCTATAAACTGGTTTATCTATTTTTGCGAATTACTAATTTATTTTACTGTGATAGTGATTTTGTTTTCGAAATATGTGTTCATTAATTAAAAGTAGTGAGTTTAAATGTAAGTATGTATGTTGTTTTTAAACAGGGATTTAAATATATATGTTACAGTAGAAATTATAAATCGCTGATTGGCAGTGTTCGTGATTTTTTTAACAAATCTTCAAAATTTATTGTTTCTCATTACTTTATATATTTTTAAAGTAATACAGATCTTTAACAGATGCTTTTATAAGTATAACTTCATCTTCAACCCTCCTTATTGGGTCAATAAAATAGAGTGCGTGTTTTTTTAGTTGCTACCTCACCTAACCTAACCTAATCAATGTTTGTTTTCGTAGTATCCATAATATTTAGTAATTTTACGAGAGGGTAGCAAAAAACATCTATATGCAACATCACATTTTCAAAAACATAATTATATACAGCAAAGTTGTTGTATACTATTACTCAAAGGACTGAAAAAAGAATCAAAATATTTTGACCGCAAAACTGAAATACCAGGGCGAGTTCAAAATTATCGCTTAAGGTGGATTTAAACATTCGTAGATTAGTATAGAAAAAATCTACTATTCAGTTTCGTTAATAATTTTTCTTCGTCGAAAAGTTTCTGTCCCAATTAATTTGATTTTGTTATTGTTTCCATTGTAACACAACGCATTCTCTTTTGAACAACTCTTTTACAAATAGGACCATTTTTCCACGATTTCGTCCTTCAAACGTTCCAATAGGTTGAGCTTCTGTCCTAATTCATTTGATTTTGCTAACGTCCCAATAACGTTGAATAAACACAATATAAATCGATAGAATTAGTTAAACAAAATACTTGACATCGATATTACTAGAAAAATTACAGATTTATAAATATGAAATGCGGTCAAGCTAAAATATAAAATTATATGAATACATTTATTTAGAGAGAGAGAGAGAGAGAGAGAGAGAGAGAGAGAGACCCGAACTGTGCTTATTATTATTGCTTTCAATCGGTAATTTACTTCGCTTCGGTATTTGTAAAGAAAACTTGATCGTGTACGAACCGGTGCAATTTCGTTTATAAAAATTGTTTATTAAAACAATGTTTTGCTTATGAAGTCAACGGCCTAAATACTAATATTACTCAATAACGTTTTCTAACATTTTAATTGAAAATGTCTCATAAGAAATGACATCAACCGTATCTACATTAACATTTTTATTGAGTCCAATTAAAAGGTCAAATTGATGTGTATGGTGTCTATAATCTAGTCATTATCTTTTGTCGATACGAGGTCTGGCTATTAACTAACGAGACTAGATGGCGCCGTAGACCATTGGGGTAAAAAACGAGTAGTGCGTTGTGTATCTAGATATCTTGTCTATGCACTTTCCAAAACACGTAAAAAAACTCCGACTGAGTGCTACAAATTGTTGCAAGAGGCTTCTGGGGTCAATTCGCTATCTCGTGTTCATGTTTTTGAGTGGTGTAATCTCTTTAGTGAATGCCGAGACAGCACTGAAGATTATCGAATGAACATCCAGATGTTTGCCAAGGCTATAAACGCCGATAAAGAAACTGTTAGAAAAATTTTACACACAGGAACTACATATGACAATAGTCTGTGTGAAATTTGTGTCAAAAAATTTTACTCTTGCGTCAACGGATCTGCTCAGATCTCCTTGAAAGGTTGGAGAAAGATCTGCTTTGAAAGGGATCCGATTTGATTCGATGGAAGCGATAAAGCAAAAAACGGCTGAGCTCCTACAGACGCTCACCAAAGAAGACTTCCAGCACTGCTTCAATCAATGGAAAAAACGTATGGAAAGTGTGAGGCGAGGGGGAGGGAGTATATTGAAGGGGAGTATTCGAATGTTCTATTATTACAGTATACGATGGCGATGTAAAGCAGAAGAAGGAAACAATACTTATATTGTAAGTTTCCGCCATATTTGTGGTGTCAACTGTCAAAATTTTACATATTTCCGTTGTTGTACCATCTGCACGTGATGTTGTTCATACAGTCAGCACCGGTGGTTTAATTTCCAAAAGGCCATTCTGTATATTTCCAGATGCCGCGACATTAGAGGAGTAGGTCGATTTGAGTTAATAAAAAAGTATTAATACGATGATAATGGTAATGAGAGTTCCTCACAAGCAACTGTTTTTCGCTGGTGCAGCGGATTTAAAAGACGACGGATGTCGCTTGGTGAAGAGGATACGTGCTGGTAGGTCAGCAGCATCACAATGAAACATCGTCAAACAGTGAACAGCAAATGGTTGAATTTTTCAAAGAGGTTCAAAAAATATTCCAATCTGTCCATGGTGTTTACTTAATCTATAAGTGGTTTAACCAATATAACTAATTTAGAAGTTAGTCATAATTTTTTTTGAATTGTGATGGCGTACTACGTTCCAAGAGAAACAACTGGAAATTTTATGAGTATTAGAAAATAATTGGACTAATAATGGACTAACTAACATAGCGAAATGTCATGAATCGCTATTGCTCTCTAAAACTCTTCCTGTTTGTCCACATAAATCACCAGGTCTAGCATTATATGTATGGTTCTCCCAGAAAAACGTGTTTCATATTAACAAGTGGGTTGTAAACTTCGTATACTAGCGAATAATTTTTTGTAATAGAATTTGATGTCATTTTGAGAACAGGAAACAGTCGATAGAGGACAGATCTGGATAATACGGTGGGTGTTTCACCAATTCGGAGTGTTTTCATGTATTTGGGACATGGTGCATTGTCTTGTACTTTCTTCTTCTTCAACTGGGGAAGTTTTTCCCGACAGTCGATGAATATTATACCATGCGCATCCCAAAATACATTTGCCATAACTTTTACGTCTATTCACGCCTTGGAGTCGGTTCATCACGTGCAGTCCACTCGGCAGACTGTCTCGACGGACTGACTCCGGAGAGACATGATAATTGAGATGACATTTTATCTTGTTAATTCAAAATCAAGTGGATTTGATAATATCAGCCTACGAACGTATCAGCCCACCTAATATTTCTGACATTGAGAAGATATTTCAGAAAAGTGCTCTTTGTAATATTTCTGAGGCAGTATTATGAAGTAGTAGTTATATTTTACGTTATATTTTTATGTTTTTATAGTTTTAAATACAAAAAAGTGTATGACTAAAAAAGTAGAATGAACGCGAACTTTTTTCTGTTCTATTCCAAAACGTGCAGGCGATTTTATGAAAAATTTCAATTTTAGAAGCACTGGAGGCTCAAAATATACTATTTAAATAAATTTAAAGACGTATACGAGGTGTGGCTATTAAGTAAAGAGCCTAGCGCTGATACATACGCGAATGATTAGCGACTGTCAACTAGCTTGAAGCCTTCTCTTTCTGCCTGTTGTCAAACCAGTGTAGCCGTTGTCACCGTGTACTGTAAACATGATAGCAACAGATTTTTGAATGGGTCAAGATGTCCGAGAAAATTTTGACGTTCTATATGTCAAAAACGAATGAAAGTATCGAAAAAGTCGGTAATTTTGTTTGATCTGACCGTCGACGTCGGGGGATTGCTGAATCTATACGAATAGGAAGAATAATAGATCTTGTGAGTGAATATGATAAATGAAAGTCGCGAATTATCCCACCACTCCTTGCGGAGTCAAACTAGAAAATATTAAAAACACCAACGCTTGCCACGAACATAAATCGTCATCAATCATTCATTCGTCCAGCGATTAGACGAAAACAAACTAGGATTGGATTGCTATTTGTCTTCTCAAAGAAATAAGTACATCGAACTAAGAAGAAGTGATAAAAGTTACCTAATCAATATCCGACCAGACTGTTATTTGAAGTCAAACTAAATTAAAATCCTAAATCAACGGCCCTGAATCAAATTTTCAAGAAATTAACTCAAGGCCCAGTGTTTGGACAATTTATTGTCCTCTTATTCTAATTGGAGGAATCATTGTTAGCAAGAAACTTTATTCAAATGACAGAAGACCACCCTATGAACCCAACTAGTGTTCAACTTCTTTGTTAGCCGTCGAAGTTGAATTTTCGAATGGAGGAACTATCTCACCACTCCTAATAGGAACCAACGTCATAGTTAAGTGATTCCAAGTATCCTTTAGACTCTTGAAATTCCATTAACGTATCAAATTACTTACTTTTATTTTATATTAATGCGACCCTAACGATCATAAATATAACTAATGATAGCTTTTGTATACAATGAGATTAGTTTTTAAGAGAGAATATACAGAGATAGTGTGTTGTTGATAGTTTTGACATCCCATGAGTACATTCGTCATATTATTGAAACCATTTTATTTATTTATATTTTTTGCTTAATTATTATCTTTTTACAAAGTTATGAATTGAATTATTTAACTCGCGAACATGTCATTACTTGTCAAAATTCTTTTAGTAGCCCATAGATCAACTTCTATACCTGTTTGGATATTATTTATTAATATCAACGTCGAGACTTTTATTTCATCGTAGTAACACGATTATTGATTTGATAATGAATCAATTATTTAAATATTGAATATATTTGTTTCAAGTACTACAATGACTTTGGTAAATGAGGTCAAGTTTAATTAACAACGGCATTGAAGAACCTTGAAATGTTTGCAAATAGATTCGCTCTTTTATACTAGAAACTCAATCTCAATAATAATATTTGATACATGCCTTGGGTTTATTGAAATTTTATACGAGATGTCACATTTCAAAAAGAAAACGCGTAGGTATTCTATTAGACCAGGGTAGAAGCCTTTAAAAATGATAAAAAGTGAGAAAAATTATAGTAGGATGAAATTTCTTGGAGAAGGAAGAGAATATAAAACAAAATTAAAGGAAAAATAATTTACGGGCGGTATCGATTTCAAAATTTCGAAACTACGAATCATATAGAAAAATAAAAAATAACAAAGTTATAGATAATAAAAAGATTTATAACTTTTGTATTCACATATTTTCACGTAACCTCAAAATTTATGTGAAAAATTCAAAAAACCAACTCGTTGGTTTTTTATCTTTTATAAAAAACATTTTTTTCCTCGCTTTTCGTTCCTGGTTTGCGGGACAAAAGTGGCCTATTCTCTCCCGGGAAGAATTTTCTTCGTTTACTCTCTATGACAGTTTATCGCGTGGAAATACAGAATTAAAATTAAAAAAAAAAAAGAATTTGGACGATTCTAGTAATAGTGATTTAGATTAAGTCAAGGACGAACGTTTCATCCCGTCGAGAAAAAAGTAGAGAGAAAAGTAGGACATTCTCGCCCTCGATTTTTGTCACTCGAGCCGAAGGTCAAGGCGAGGCCCTTCTTTTATCCCTAGGTGCGTAATGTACTATTTTTTTTTTCATTAACTTTAGAGAAAACTTACCTTCTCATATCCCAAACATACTGTAATTTATTTGATTTGAAATATTTATTTTTCAACCTTTTTTTGACTTAATAACTAAAAGAAAACCTAATCTAATTACTTATATTTATCAATGTACCATGATAAATAATTGAAACTTCTACAAATGAAAATTTTCGTATGCGACTTTTTTTCGTTTTCTTTTACATTTTCGGAGAAAATTTCATGGTGGTGGTAATATTTTTTACACTATTAGAAAGTAGAGATTTAAAAGAACAAAAAACTTATCGACTTTTTAAAAAAAGCTGATATTTTGAGGGGAGAATTTTCAATTGAAAATTAGGGTGCTTTTTATATATTAAGTCAAAATAAGATTGATAAATAAATATTTCAAATTAATTAAATAAATTACGGTGTATGATAAGTTTTCACTAAATTTCGTGAAAATTTTTTTGTAAAGCCAAAAAACTTGGTTTTTTGATTTTTTTACATAAATTTTGAGGTTATTTCAAAAATGTGTGAATACAAAAGTTGTAGATCTTATTTTTACTTGGAATTTTTTTCACTAATTTTGGAGAAAACTTATCTTCTCATATCCCAAACATACTGTAATTTATTTGATTTGAAATATTTATTTTTCAACCTATTTTTGACTTAATAACTAAAAGAAAACCTAATCTAATTACTTATATTTATCAATGTACCATGATAAATAATTGAAACTTCTACAAATGAAAATTTTCGTATGCGACTTTTTTTCGTTTTTTTTTACATTTTCGGAGAAAATTTCATGGTGGTGGTAATATTTTTTACACTATTAGAAAGTAGAGATTTAAAAGAACAAAAAACTTATCGACTTTTTAAAAAAAGCTGATATTTTGAGGGGAGAATTCAATTGCTTTTTATATATTAAGTCAAAATAAGATTGATAAATAAATATTTCAAATTAATTAAATAAATTACGGTGTATGATAAGTTTTCACTAAATTTCGTGAAAATTTTTTTGTAAAGCCAAAAAACTTGGTTTTTTGAATTTTTTACATAAATTTTGAGGTTATTTCAAAAATGTGTGAATACAAAAGTTGTAGATCTTTTTTTACCTAGAACTTTTTTCACTAATTATGGAGAAAACTTACCTTCTCATATCCCAAACATACTGTAATTTATTTGATTTGAAATATTTATTTTTCAACCTGTTTTTGACTTAATAACTAAAAGAAAACCTAATCTAATTACTTATATTTATCAATGTACCATGATAAATAATTGAAACTTCTACAAATGAAAATTTTCGTATGCGACTTTTTTTCGTTTTTTTTTACATTTTCGGAGAAAATTTCATGGTGGTGGTAATATTTTTTACACTATTAGAAAGTAGAGATTTAAAAGAACAAAAAACTTATCGACTTTTTAAAAAAAGCTGATATTTTGAGGGGAGAATTCAATTGCTTTTTATATATTAAGTCAAAATAAGATTGATAAATAAATATTTCAAATTAATTAAATAAATTACGGTGTATGATAAGTTTTCACTAAATTTCGTGAAAATTTTTTTGTAAAGCCAAAAAACTTGGTTTTTTGATTTTTTTACATAAATTTTGAGGTTATTTCAAAAATGTGTGAATACAAAAGTTGTAGATCTTATTTTTACTTGGAATTTTTTTCACTAATTATGGAGAAAACTTACCTTCTCATATCCCAAACATACTGTAATTTATTTGATTTGAAATATTTATTTTTCAACCTTTTTTTGACTTAATAACTAAAAGAAAACCTAATCTAATTACTTATATTTATCAATGTACCATGATAAATAATTGAAACTTCTACAAATGAAAATTTTCGTATGCGACTTTTTTTCGTTTTTTTTTACATTTTCGGAGAAAATTTCATGGTGGTGGTAATATTTTTTACACTATTAGAAAGTAGAGATTTAAAAGAACAAAAAACTTATCGACTTTTTAAAAAAAGCTGATATTTTGAGGGGAGAATTTTCAATTGAAAATTAGGGTGCTTTTTATATATTAAGTCAAAATAAGATTGATAAATAAATATTTCAAATTAATTAAATAAATTACGGTGTATGATAAGTTTTCACTAAATTTCGTGAAAATTTTTTTGTAAAGCCAAAAAACTTGGTTTTTTGAATTTTTTACATAAATTTTGAGGTTATTTCAAAAATGTGTGAATACAAAAGTTGTAGATCTTATTTTTACTTGGAATTTTTTTCACTAATTATGGAGAAAACTTACCTTCTCATATCCCAAACATACTGTAATTTATTTGATTTGAAATATTTATTTCTCAACATTTTTTAATAACTAAAAGAAAACCCTAATTAAAATCAAAATATCAATTTGAAAAGTCGGTGAGTTTTTGTTCGTTGGAATATCTACTTTCTGATTTTGTACACAAATATTACACTAAACTAAACACTATGGTAAATTTTCTCAAAAAAAATCGCAGTCGAAAATTTTTGAAATATTGAAATTTTAGACTCTAATTAGTCTAATTACTTATATTTATCAATGTAACATGATAAATAATTAAAACTTCTGAAAATGAAAATTTTCGTATGCGACTTTTTTTCGTTTTCTTTTACATTTTCGGAGAAAATTTCATGGTGGTGATAATATTTTTTACACTATTAGAAAGTAGAGATTTAAAAGAACAAAAAACTTATCGACTTTTTAAAAAAAAACTGATATTTTCAATTGAAAATTAGGGTGCATTTTAGATATTGAGCCAAAACAAAAATTTCAAATTACATAAATTACAGTGTATTTGTGACGTAAAATAATAAGTTTTCACCAAATTTCGTGAAAATATTTTTGTAAAAGCCCAAAAACTTGGTTTTTTGAATTTTACACATAAATTTTGAGGTTATTTGAAAAATGTGTGAATACAAAAGCTGTATTACTTACAAATTTTTTACCATAGGATTTCTAGTTTGCCGGGAATCGAAATAAACCGTTTTTTTACCCTTAAAAATTCACCCCCTTCACCGTACCGACCTCAGTTTGCTCGTAAATTATCTTTCCGTTTCATCCTACTATTATTTTTTTTTGTTTTAAAAAATTATCGACCCTGGATGATATTTAAAATGCGCATTTTTTAAATTTTGTTATGCATAAATTAGTTACCGATGCCAAACAATTCCTTGTATTACAACAAAGTAATAATATTCCGTACGTGATTCGTTGTAAATTTCGTTTTGATCATAAATTCACTAACGTCAAAGGGTAAAAGCATCTACTTAGTTATCAACTTACCAAATTAATAGTTTTCCAAACTGAATTTGGATTATAATATATAAGGTGAATCAAAGAAAATTTAACGAAACAACTTTAAAAAATACTTAGTGCGGTGAGTTCTCATATAGTAAATATAATGCGTTAATTATCTCGCCACTCCTGATGGGGGAACCATTTAAGATCTGTTAACCATATATTAAGTTATAAAATATGTCTTATATTAATCATAAATCTACCTATTCAACTTCTATTTACTGACCGTCCTCAATGTCTTCAATAGGATTAGTATTTAAGAGATCATATACACGCATACTGTGTTCTTAATAGTCTTGACATCCAACGAGTACAGTAGTCAGAATACTGAAACCACTTTATTTATTTATATTTTGCGTTAATAAATAATTTTTACAAAGTTGTTTAACTCGTTCGTGAAAATCTCAACAAGCTTCACACAACGTCTCACGCTATTATCAAATTTTTAACTACGAAGGATCAATACCATCACAAATCCAAAAAAAGAATGAAGGCTGTTTACCGTGACTTTTTCAACAATTAAAAATTGATCTAAGTTACTTCGCTGGAAACGAATATTAACCACGTGCGGGAGGTCTGTGGCGGTGACTTCTCCAGAAAAATTAAATTAATGGATATTCTAAGGATGTGGGGTAGAAGAATCCGTACATTTTTAGACAGCTTAGCAAATAGACGTTGACTGAGAATGTCCTTGCTTCTCGTGATTTGGCAGTTGTCAAATGTCCCAAGTATAAGCATTACGTTTCTTTTAGAAGTTTAGTTTCAAGTATGAAAAATCTAAAAGAAAACGAAAGACGTAAACAATTGTTTTATTAACAAAAAAAAGATCTGAAGAAATCGTTTACGGTTAATCACTTTGTAAGAATGGGAATAGCCAGACAAATAATTAATGATATCAGTCGGCGTGTTGCTACGGGTATTTCGATTGAAAGGAAGTCAGGGTCAAGTAGAAAAGCAAAAATCTGCCAAAAAAATAAGAGGAAAGCTTTGGTTAAAGCGACTGACGGAAAACTGGGGGTCAAATCGATAAGTAATATGTAAACAACATTGTAAAGGAACAGAATGTAGTTTAAAAATCAAGAATATCGGCATCCAAATATTCTGAGAAGCAACGAAAATCGAAATTTTTAGGTATGACCTTCTTGACGCTTGCATAAGTTTCACAAAAATCAAAATACAGTGCAACCTCGATATAACAAATCGGAAGGAAACAAGTAAATATTCGTTATATCAAGTAATTCGTTGAACTGGGATTTGTTATGTTGAGGTTAGGTTGGTCTAAAATTCGTTATAAAGAGGTAAAAATAGTTTTATTCACCTCAACATTACGTACTTATCTTGTTATAAAAAACAACTACTAATAAATGATTGCTGTACGTATTTTCTATTTAAAAACAATTAGGTAGGTAACTTTATATAAAGGTTTTGGGTTGACAAAATTTGTTAAATCGAGGAAGTCGTTATATTGAGGTACGTTATATTAAGGTTGCACTGTATATGGAAAAGTTTGTGCTAGATTTAGATTAATGCAGTTCATAACGAAAAGCATTCTGCCGAGACGACTGGGTGCTGATTCAGTTATATAAAATGTGTGTAATAGCTTTGTATATACTGTATACGAACCGACCACCCACCATATAGCACTGATTTGTCACCGTCCGACTATTCTTTAAGATTTAACAGTGACCATGAAATTAAACATACGACGTATGTATAGTGACACATGAGCTTTAATCAGACGTTTTGAAAAGACTCACAGTTTTATTTATTTATGATCTTTCTTTTTAACTTAGACTAAAAATTCATGGACCACGTATTTGATTCTTTATAATGTTGCTGATTAATTTCATTTTTTGTTTGTTTAATCAAGGAAATAACGCGTAAAACTTGAGTATTTCTGAGCAGTAAGACTGATCAAGATGCAACAAAGTGCATTTTAAGAGCTTCAGGAAACTTTGTTAACAAATATTATGAATAAGAAAAAAATGAAAAGTGCATCTCAAGTGTTTAAAGGTACCTTGTGCTAAGGGTGTCCGTCATCTACGTCATCTACTTAAGTTCCGTGGAAATTCATTATGAAATTGGTCGAATATATTTAGCGGTTTTAGTCGCCCTTTTTCGAGTTATTTTCTTCTACAAGTTATACTATAGTTATATAAGGGTTGTTTGGAAAGTTTCCAATTTCTACTTAACGTTGTCAGCATTTATCAATAGTTCGGATGTGTTGAGAGATTTTCGTCATTTTGAACGCTTAATCTCGGTTGTACTCCCTAAAAGCGGATCAGTACGGGATTGGTATGATTCAGCATACACATACAAGTTTCGATTCATGCCCAATTATCAGTTAAACTCGTCGCAACAGTCTTGATTCAAAAAATGTCACGACGGTCTTTTGCGAAAATATTTAAAAGTTTAATAATTGCGATGTAGCAGTTATTGCGCTATTTTTGAAAGAAAAAGGTGAATAAAACTTAGATTTTGGGTATATCCTGCTTGGAAAACAAGATCTATCAGAAGGAGAGTTTTCCACAGTCCTATTTCATCTGCTAGACGAAAAGGCAGTAATTTTAGAATGCCGTATAATTTACACACTCGGTCGAATGTTTGATCGGAGTCGGTTCGAATCAGCTGTGGATTTACCAGCAGCAGACTGAATAGGCTGTAGTCTAAGGCGGCAAATTTTGCCAAAATTTTTGTTTATTTCAATTAGCAAAATTAAAAAACAAGATTGTTTACACGAAATTTTGAAATTTTTACAGAAGTAAAGGTAATTTGCCTACAATAATGTACTTTAAAACAATTTTTTGCTGTGAAAATGATCAAAATCTTAGTTCTCAAACAAAAGCTTCGAATTTCAGAGGAGAGTAGAGGCGAGAAAAGATAAATAGCCTACTGGAGGTAAATCCGCTACTGGTTCGAAGGTATGTATGTGTGTCCTAGCCTTAAGGTGGCAGAGATAGAGGAGGTTCTAGATCTATCACAAGAACGCATTTGCTATATAATGAATGAAGAGGTGTGCATGCGTAGGGTATCCGCGTTTGGGCCAAAACTGCATTCGAATGAAGATTTGTTAGGCCTTTGAGCACAATTAGTCGATTCATAACTATAGACGAAACCAGAATCCACCATTACGATGACTTTTTCAAATTTATAGTCAAAACAAACATTAAGTTTATATCTTTAGTTTATTATTTCGCTAATGATACGGTGCACAAAGTTCAGATTATACCATAATAAACAGATTAAAACGACGAAAAAAATCCAAAAAAGACGTTTTGAAAACATAATTATTATGGGCGAAAACACCGACTAAAAAAACCATAGGCCAGGTTCCAGCCGATTTTTCGTGGAATTTTGATAATCAAGGTCGATTTTCCTGAAAATTGGCGTGAAGATAGTATCTATAACCTTCTTCAAAATCTACCCTGTAACGAAGGATGCTTTTGCACTGGGGGTGAAAATGGAGATGAAAATTTATTTCATTAAAATAATCTCTAGAGTTTTTTTTCTAAAATTGATATTTTTAGAGTTATTAACGATTGAAACTGATCATTTTTTATTGAAAAAGCGCATATTTGTTACCGTTTTTCACGAATAATTTAAAAAGTTTTCATTTTATCAAAAAAATCATTAAGAACAAAAATGTAGCTAATAAAAAAAACAAAGAGATTCGTTTTTTAAGGACCTCTGTAAATTCAATAATAACTTAGTTATTGCTCGTTGGATGATAGCAATTTTTGGGGAATCCCGAAATTAAAAAACCCTTAACCTCAAATAACTTGAAATTGATGAAATTTTTGGAAAAAACTCAACAGATCTTTTACATAGCACATAGAAAAATCTTCAAAATGAGCACTGTTAAAAATAAGGTTTCATCTTTTTTATAATTATTCCCCCGCCATTACCACCCTAAATAAAATTAATCGTAATCCACTGGCAATTAACTTTATTTATGTATTATTAATATGATCCATGTGATTTGACTGGTTTTGAATGCTAATTTTAGAAAAAATAATCGATTAAATTGAACAATGTATTTCCGTAATCTTGAAAAAAAATAAATTTTTCTTAAATAAACCATGAGAGATGTTTCAAATATTAATTGTAGGGTTTTTTTGCAAAAAATATTGAGTTTGTTTAAATCAATGTTGCATAAAATTAGTTCAAAGTTTGGTTTTATGCAACCCCTTTGAGCTGCAACCTTTTCGAAACCAGGGATTGAAAAAACTTTTAATTTATGGGACGTTGAAATACTTGAAATCCCCTACAAAATGATTTTTTAAAAAAGTTTCTGGTTCGAAAATTGAGCGAGTTATTGTTTTTTATATTATTTTCTAAATAAAAAATTCTATCGATTTTAAAAATATTCTGTAAAAAAATTTTAACAATTTTGAAATTTTTGGTCATTGAAGGTAAGTTTTATAAGGGTTGAAATATTTAAAAAGTAACAGTAACTTAAAAATACTGACGAAATATTCTGAATTTAATATAAATACACTTTTGAATAATCTTTAATTATAGAAGAATCGTTTAGATTATTTTTTACCTTTTCATATCATTAGGGGATGATTTGGAGGGGTTGCATGAATTTGATTGATCATAAACGTGTTTCAGAATGGCAATAGATTTACAAATTCAAATTTATTATACCCTAAATATGCATAAAATCTAACATTTTAAATTTTTTTGCAATAAGGGGTAGTTTATATGCTTAAAAATATAAAAAGCCCGGTTCGGAGCAGGGAACATTTCGTAGACGAGAGCTTGAAATCAAATTTTCATAAAAATCGACGATGATTAACGAAATTTTACGTTTTTTACCGCTGGTACCTGGCCTACCAGTTTTCTATTTATTTTTTTTTAGTTTCACACACAAGTATACGTATATCCTTGGTATAAATCACATTTTTTGCATACATTACGTAATATCTTCGGAATATTGTAACAAAATATAGTTTGTTATTATTTTCACATCCAACATCTGGTATTAAATTTGTTACAGGTCAGGTTCCAGCCCGATTGGTATTGTATCTATTATCATGGTCCGGCTTCTTGGTTTCATTTATGATGAGAAACGACATAAACATAGCCATCGTGGCTATGGTAAACGAACCAGTAAGAACTAATACAACTTCATCTAACGAGTATTGCTATTCAGTAGAGGAATCTAGTGACAATATTGCGCCAGTGGTGAGTTCTATTAATACATCGACAGTCGAAAGTATTTGGCAAACGATTAGACTCGCGTTTCATAAAATTCTAAATAAATGGGTTGTGATTTTAATTATTTATTGGCATAGCTTCAAATGTTTCGTTTTAAAACTATTTGGTTATTAATTTTTTGCTGTGTTACTCGTTTTTCCTGTAAGATGTAGGACAATGTTTTGTTACTTGATTTCGCAAAAAATTTTTTATCTCCTCTCTCAACAATTTTTACAAACGTACTTTTTTCTAGATCATGTCTTTTGATTTCTTATTTTGATATCGTCTTCTTTCGAATTCATATGAACTTGACAAATTTTGACTCTTCCAATCATTTCTTTAAAAAGTCATATTGTTTTTCGTATCCCATCTGATTTGTTAGGAAGAATATTCAGTACCACAAAGGTTTCCTCTTAAGTTAGATTCTTTACTACATCATGTTCAGATTCACTCATTTATAAATTTTCTTTTTCGAAATTTTCTATATGTATTATTAAAATTAGTAATAACCAAGTATTTGTTACCAAGATGACAGACAATCGATGCAATCACTACAATATATTTTGTTCTTCTTCTTTCTTCTTCAACGCACAGCACACGCGTGGATTATTTTGTAGAACATTGTTTCAAATGGAGTGGCGCATATTGAACCCATCTCTCGGCCAGCTCCGACCCAACCTGGTTCGCGTGGTACCGAGTTGTACTTGCAATACAGTTTCGTGGGTAGTGAATAGCTTGACTCAAAAATGGAAAAATTAATCGAAATTGTGAGATCCTTTTCTGTACTCTATGATTCTACTCATGAAGATTATATGGGAGCAAAGATACTGCTAATTTTTCTTCACTCCCAATAGGCTTTTTTGCGTTGCACTCTTGACCAGTAATATCCTTTTCAATTAAATTATGCGCCTCACTAAACTGTCTGCTTGAACATATTTTCTGGAATTTCACCAGATAACTTGAACTCTCCGTAACTCAATCTTTCTCGCAAATACTCATTTGTTTTACTTCTTTTTCTTTTTTTTTGTTGGTAGTTGCAACATAATAAATCTTTTGTCATCCTCAGATTCAGACTCCAGATCGAGAAGAAGCCGCTGGCTCGCTGTCATCTTGTATACTAATGGGGATTTGGGTATAAATCGTGGGCGTTCAGCGTGTTCAATATGCGTTACTATTCAAAAACGTGGACTTGGGCTGGGTATGGCCCTCGCCTGTGCTGTACGTGGGCTGGGTTCAATTTGCGGCAGGCCTTAGGCCTGTAGTTTCCAACTTGTCATCCTTGAGATGTTGAGGTCCAAGAATCCAGGTTTACCGTCTCGTGCGATCTTCCTCTGGTCATCCTGTCCACGTGTTCGTTCCAAGCTCTTCTACGTTTACGTTCCCATCTGACGATGTCTTCCACCTCACATTCGTGACTTATGTCTGTGTTTCTCTTTCTGTCTCTTAGTGTGTATCCGCTTATGTTTCTGAGTATTTTCATTTCTGTTGTTCGAATGATTTTATTAGTTATTGATATATCTTGTTATAAAATCAAAATAATCCAAAGTAAGTAATGCGTCTCCAATGATACCAATCATAACCTTATTTGACTTGCAGTATCATCATGAGGTATGAATGACTTCGTTATCCACTTGGCGCTTGCATAAGTTTCACAAATTTCTTGTTTAGGTATAATAGAAAAAACTGTATACATACCTCAAGAGGAAATTGCGTCTCTTGGAGGAAATTATCTAAGGATTGTAACGAATCATTTTTCTCTCCTAATTTTTCACTTCGATGTCAATGATGACATGTGATACGTGCCATGAACACTTGTCAGTAAATATCCTCTGTAGTGCTCGTCTTTCACCTGGATAATAGGCTTTTATTTGGACCTGGTGGGCTACTCCACCATTTGGTGCGAAATAAATATACCAATTGGTCACGGTGTAAAGTTTTTTTAAAATTCAAAAATCATTTTGGTACTATTACCTTTTCTTCTCGTATGAATCAAACTCTGACTATACACCAAAGCTATCAGAACTGTTCCATTGGTATTTTATACTGAATATAAAATTTTGTGCTGTTTAACCTAATTCGTTTGATGATTTTTGACATGCAAGGTCTGTTCTGAAAGTGATAAGACTCATAGAAAAAAGTCTGGTAGTGCCCAGAAGATCCTGGCAGGTCATCTGATCATCATTCTGATATTCATCTTACTGTTCAATAAATTTTCATTCGCGACAAATTTTCTTTGGTGGTCGAAGGGCGTCAAGACCAGTTGTCATCTTTTACGGCAGCATCATCATGAGCCACCTTATGGTCGGTATACACGGCAACGGGCAACGATAAAACTGCGCAAAGCACAGATAATTTGCGCAGATTTATCGAACGTATGTACAAAAATTGGCGCAGATTTTTTGGTTAGAGCAAGCCATTGGGGCAAGGTTCAAAATCTATTCTATAAATTGCACAGTCTTATCGTAGCTGGACAAGTCATTCAGTTCTTTCGCAAGTATTTCGCAATTTTTCTTCCCGGTATTATCGATATCTGAATTTTGAATTCTGGTTAACCATTTTCTTACCTGGAGCTTAAGCATAATACATATTACCAACTTATTAATCATAACACCCCCTCTCATTTTGGTGTAACTACCTTGGATAGGGATAAATTTAAAGTAATTGGTTGAAATTTTGTGACCTAACCTAACCTTAGACTGTAGCTCGCACGTTTGTTTAGGAAAAAACCGTTCTACTACTTTCAGAACATACCCTGTATTATATAAATATTTGTGGTATTTTTAGGAGTACGGTGGCACACTTCAATGGCCTAGTAAAGTACAAAGTTATATTTTGGCCTCGTTTTATTGGGCCTATATTATATCCCAAATAGTTGGCGGCTTGGCTACTCAAAAATTGGGAACTAAACGGGTATTCGGTTATGCCCAATTGGCGACAGCTTTTTGCAGTATTTGTATACCTTGGGCGAGTGAGACTCATTTCGGTTTGGTGATAAGTTTGCGATTCATACAAGGATTTGCATCGGTAAGTGTTTTTTTTTTCAATAATATTTGGTAATTAATAGGGATGAGTCGATTCTCGATATCGATTCTCGATACCGATTCTCGAGACCACCGATTCTAGGACATTGGTATCGGTATCGAGAATCGATCGCAAAAAGTCGATGCCGACACCAGTAAATGGACGGAAAAATGATTTTTAATCCAGTTTATATTGTTATCAAAATGAAATTATCATATTTTTCAAAATCATTTGTTGAAATATTTGTCTTTGTTGCTGCCTCGGTACATTTATTGCGCCGACAAAGAAGTTTCATATCGTCTTTGATATATCAGGTGTAGAATGTAGAAAAATCCTGCTTATAACCCTCTAACGGTAAGGTGGGGGTCACATCCGACCCACTCCCTTCCAACTATTTGTAGTACGAGAGCCCAAGGAACCCTATCAGTCGGCGTCGAGGGACTCTCTTACTAGATATACTGTTCTGGTAAGTAATATTTCACTAACTGGAGGTAGTTTTCACGCCTACAGTAGGCGCTGGGTCGCGATTTGCCAATTCCTGCTCAATATGTTCTAAAGCTCACCTCAACAATAACAGGAACTAATAGGAATGTAACCATTGATAACTGGTTCATTTCCTTTGACTTGGCAGAAGTACTTTGTGAACGAAAACTGACAAGCGTTGGTACACTTCGTAAAAATAAACCACAGATACTGCCTTCATTATTATCTGCTGCTCCACAAGGTTCTACCAAATACCTGTACCAACATAACAAAATGATTCTTGCTCATGCAGCAAACCCTAAAAAAAAGGTTCTGTTTCTGTCAACGATGCACCAAAGGGGGGAAGACAACGGTGACTCATGAAAACCAGAGATAATTGAGTTTTATGATTCAACCAAAGGTGTTTTGGACAAACTTTGACACGATAAAACAACAAAAAGGAAGAGCGGGAGATGGCCCATGTGGTATTTTTTTGGAATGCTCAACATGGCAGTTCTAAATGCATTTGTAATATTCAAATGGAACTCAGATTGTGAGGATTTCTCAGTTCATGCACGTGTAGACTTCCTCAAAAGCTTTGCTTTTGGACTGGCTAAACCATAAATGAATCAACGTCTGGAGAATCAACGCGATTCGCAATAGGAGCCATTTTGGTCAAGGAATCGCCACAATCTTTAGCTATTGCACCAACAAGTAATCTAGAGCAGAAAAGAAGAAGGTGCAGTTATTATAATCCTTCAAAGGACAGGAAGGGCAATAATTTTTGTACAAAATTCAACAACAGAGAACACAAAATGATTTTGTATCCCAAATGTGCTACTAATGAAAAACATTTTGATTAGTACCTTATTACTTGTGATTCCATTTTTTTATTCGTTTATTTTTAATTATTTTGATTGATTGTGATTCATCAAACACGTTTTTGATTCCGAAAAAGTACTAGTCCTATGGCTAGTTAGAAAAGTGATTTGAAAAGTACTTCACTTTGTTATTTGATAAGACTGAATAATGTCTACATTTGATAGTTTCTATTTATTTTATGTTATTATTGCTGTTACCAAATGACAACCGAGAGTTCCCAAATAGATATTATTTTTGCTTCAATGTAAAGTTAAACTTTTAATGCAGTTTTCCAATTGAAATAATTATTTTATTGGTATAAATTATGAAACTAAATTTGATTGTTCAAAGGTAGAATAAAAACTGTTATCACAAACTACCAAGTGACAAGAGTTGAAAAATTTGTTCCTGATTTTTTGAGTTATCAGATTG
This sequence comes from Diorhabda carinulata, assembly GCF_026250575.1. Taxonomy (NCBI): domain Eukaryota; kingdom Metazoa; phylum Arthropoda; class Insecta; order Coleoptera; family Chrysomelidae; genus Diorhabda; species Diorhabda carinulata. Next base: position 5,246,489 of record NC_079469.1, read on the forward strand.
GTGATGGAAAATGAATATGAATGTGGTAATTCGACTGATTTATTGTTCTGTAGAAAATAAAATTGTTTTCTTGATTCTAAACCATTTTTTTTTAAAGAAAACCCCAGTTAGGTCGGATCCGATCCCTCCTTACTATTTATGACCTTACCGTTAGAGGGTTAAAATAACTTGGATAATGATTTTGATTTTTGATACAATAACCAAAAAACCAAAGAGCTTAACGTAGACCATGTGTTTCCCTTTGTTGAAGATTGGTCCAATTTAATTTAAGAATAAATGTTTATTAAACCATTGTTTATTTTTTATTTGCGAAATTGTCTCATTTATCCCTGTAAGGCATAGATATAAAGAATTTTTTTCACAAGGGGTTATTATACTTCGATGGTATCGGTATCGAGAATCGATTTTTTAGGTATCGATATCGAGAATCGAAAAATTTTGGTATTGACACATCTCTAGTAATTAATAATGATTACAATTGAAGAAGGTTAGGTTAGAAAATAACTATACTTAACTTAAAATAACGTGACCTATTAATAATAAAATATTAATGTCTTATTTCTTAAACCTTTTAATATGTTTACGCTTCTAAATGTTCTTGATTTTACGCCTCTTCTGTTTTAAAATTAGTTTTTTTGGTAATTATCTAAAAATCATCCTACACCCCCTATCGACTTGGGGTTGTGGGGGTGTTAGAGGGAGGTAAATACCCTTAATAAGTACAAGTAAGATGGAATGGAGTTTTTGAGTTAGATTAAGTAAGGTTAGGTTAGGTTAGGTTCTATAAAGAACACTATTTATACAACATCTTTTCGTGCTCTTTCAACACACCCTCCCGCCACACCCCTTGATCTTTTTTTACCTTATTTTACAATAAAAAAATAGTTACTAAATTTTCAATTTTTCTATATGTATTTTTCTAAAATAATAATTACTTAATATTACGTCAATTAACAATTATAATTTTTCTTAATTTCATTCAATTAATTTCACATATTATTTTCACTATTTAGCTTTATTTTTTGTTTATAAATTTTCAAATAAAATTTATAATTTGTTAACATACGTAAGTCCGAAAATGTCAATTTTTTATTATTTAATACTCTATTTTTTTAACAAGGGATGACCTACGGCTGGAATATTTTTTTTTGTGTTATTATCTACTCAAATATACTTATATCGTGAATAAGTAATTTGAGATTGTCAGTTGAAGTTTCCAGAATCCAAACGCATCAAAAGTCCAATAAAGAAGCAAAAATTTGAAGGAAGGTACCTCAAATGCACCCTGTATAATGCACGTTCGAATATAAAATTCATTAACCTCAACTCGTGTTCAATAAACTCCCATGTGCTATTAAAAAAAATTAAAAATATATAAATATTATGCGTGTTTCTAAGTTTTCTTTCATATTCTAAAAATAATTTTCGCTATTCGTTTTATCTCACAGATAATCGATTATTCTATAAGTCTCGTCCACGTCATTATATCATATCTCTATCTAATTTGATGTATTCAGTGGCGTGCAAAATAACGCACTAACTGATTTGACTCTAAAGGAAACTGAATAATATTCACTAAATTTTGCAAATGTAACTTTTAACCAAAATTTTAACAAAAACGATTTTTTTTGGTTGTGACGTCATGAAAATAAGAAAATCGTATAATATACTGAATTAATTACTTGGATATTCAATATTCAATAATCAATTATTTTCTAAACCGTCAGCTGTCAACGTAAGTATTCAGTACTGAGAATAATCGAATGCAGATAATAATCGATTACTTTGTACTCGAGTGCCACATCAATAGATGTCATAATCATTTGTGTTTATGTTATTATAATTGAGTTTGTGCTTCTATTTTTTACACTTCATTTATAGTCTATTTTTAAGATAAGGAGAGTAATGAAATTATGAAGCATTCGTAATCCATAGAAATATAACTTCTTTCAGCAGACACGAAGTGTAAATTTATTGTTCATTTACCCATCCCAACCACCGCGCTTCAAATTACCGGGGAAAGATGATCTGCGTTAATTTTGGAGGAACATGATGTGTTAGTCAAATATTTTTGCTGAAAACAAAATGTAGGTGTTGTATCATGTTAGGTGGGTAGGTTTAAAATTAATAATCCAAAACCATTTCTGTCCCCAATTCGCTTAGCCATGTCGTCAAGTCTTTGTATGACAAATCTATTTGTGTTGTCGTGTATTGTTTGTTCTTTTTTCTCACTCTTTTTACCAATTTAGCTCTTGCTATTATTCTTTGAGGTATTTGGCACTAACTCATTATAAGCTCTTGATCTTCAGTTTCATTGCTCTCTTCTTTACATTTCCCATCGGTTTTTCTGAGGCCGAAGCTACTATAATATTGTTGTATGTGACCATGTCTCGTTATGAGTTGTGTTATCTTCCAAATCAGTGCTAGTTGTACTCTTTTGACCTCCTTTATTATATTAGAAGTTTTTCAACCTTTTTTGGTGTTTTCCCCTTTTGGTTTGCCAAGTCGTCAGTGTTTTTATTTCTTGTTTTGTCGGGTAGTTTAGTGTATCATCTGGTTATGTCTGTGAAAGTTTGGTTAACCTATATGCTGTTTTCATTCCCGTGTTGCTTCTGACAGTTTTGATTGTCATATGTCATGTTGTGTTGTGTCATTGTCTCGAGATTATTTTTTTCTTATTATTGTTAATGCTGTTAGCTAATTGTTGTATAATTGCTGTCAAATCTACGTTGAATACGGTGAGGTAGTTGTTACGCGTAGGTTGTGTATTATTTGTGGGTTGTCGTTGTATGTTTTGTGTATTGTCCAAAAGACCAATTTTTCGTCGTTTCGTGGCTCTTCCAAATTTTCCAAAATCTCACTGTACATTGCAAGTTGCAACTAAACTGTTGAAAGAACGTTCATAAACGACGTGGCTAGGTCAAGAATGGAGGATAAGCTCAAATACTACGCTGAGCCTGGTAATGGGGGGAGGAAGTAACATTTTTTATATGAAATTTTGTTATTTGGCACACAATTGCTAATTTTTCATGAAGAATCTTGAATACGTGGTTAAAAAAATAATAAACTGTTAATAAATTAATTTATTCGAGAGTTTATTAACAGTTGAATAATATTTATTAGTAGTTAACAAATATTTATTTAATTTTAATAGATTGTATGCCATTCGACACAGAAAATACGAATTTACGCGCAACTTAATACAAAATTTGCTCAAAACAAAAAGAAAATTAATAACGATAACTGGAATTTTTGTACAAAAAATTTAATAAAAAAATCTGGGAAAAACTTACCAACGAATATAATGAATAAAATCACCACAAATTTACTAAAATTTACTTTTATTTGGAGGGTAGATAGGTAGAGGAAGAATTCGAATCAATTACGAGGTTTTATTGAATTTACCGAATGTAGAGGTAGATAATAAATTAATTTCTTCAAAAACTTGAAAGTTAGAATAAATAAATATGTGATAGAAAACGTAAAATATTGAGAAAAAAACTACGTAGTATCGGACAGGGAGGAAGGAGTCGTGGAAAAGGCTACCTGTAGGGGTCCCAAAAGGACTATAATAAGACCACGTGGTTTAAGGACGCGGGCGGTGTTGTAAGTTTTCTGCGGTATCCCTGTAATCTGATGTAGCGGTTCAAATGGCCGATGATAGGGAATAATATAGCCGCAGTTGTACCCTCCTGTACCCCTAACCGGAAAGAGCCGTTTTTGCTTACACCAGCACCTTCTTCTTGTCTTCTTCTTGTAAATTGTCATCGCTTTTTCTCTTTCCAGCCAAGAGAGCAAGCACAAACCCACGTAACCACCACAACCCCACTCTTGCAGAGGAGTAACTCCTAAATTAGAGCCAACTCCAACCTCCTATAAAAAAAAATATTCCCTTATCCTACCTAAAATAACCCAATGAATCTCTCTCTTTCTCTTTAAGGAAGAATACACAATTTGGATGTCCTCGATATATGAAAAAACCTAAAATCGTGTTTTCGGTGAAATTTGTGGGAATCAGAATTAAAATAAAACGAAATTTCTAACTTTTATTGGCAAATAGATCTTTAATACACAAGGCTTTTAACCAGTCCAAACCTTTTCCAAATGTTCTGTACAGCTCGTGGTTATGACCAATTAAAGACCAAAAACATTTATTAGCTCAGGTACATCTATGAAACTATTGGGAAATATTCAAATTATTCTGTAAAAGTATTTGAAATGTTTCGTAACTATGATTTATTACTCTCTTGTACATAAAAATAGACTATAAAATCATCAAAACACTTTTTTACCAAATAAAAAATTGCTAGTTAGTTTTTTAACTGATAAAACAAATCATGGACCTCGACAGGCAGGAATCAACGTATTGGATAGTCGGTAAATTTTTTGTTTAAAATAAAAAGAGTATAGACAGATAAAATGAGAAATAACAGAAGAAGAGGATTATGAAGGAAGTGATACTTTTATATTTCTGATTATTTTCGTAAACGGTGGTTGAAAAAACAAATTAAAAAAAGTGAGGTTAGAATAATAATAATTTGTACGTGATGATGTAAAACATCTAAAAGGAAAATAAAAGCAATTAAATTGAGTAGAATTAGTTTATTGCATCTTAAAATAAAATATTATAATGAAGATGACGAAAATGGGACCCAAACAAAGAAAACAATCCAAGAAAAGCCAAATAATCAAAACATTAGTTGATGAAGATTCCATAATGAAAACAAGACGATTTAAAGGAATGAGACGGAAAAATAGGAGCAACTTTGATCGTTAAAACATTAAATTGTTAATGTATCAACTAATTATATAAAAAAAAATACGAAAAAATTTCACTTTTTATAGGGTTTAACTTGGCCTGCTATGTATGCCCTTGTGGGGCATTGGATACCAGTTCCAGAACGAAGTAGGTTTATGTCTAGTTTTCAAGGTAAGTATTCGACACGTTCTTTAATTTTCTTTTACCCTACAAAATGAATAAATACAGTGACCATCGCTCGTTAATAAATGTTCATTTTTCTTTATTTAACAGAAAATTATTTATAAATAAAACAAGAATCACCGTGTCCGGTTAAAACGCCAGCCACCAGTCGAATTTCCTGCCTGACTAAGTGGAACAGTGGATTGGTACGATTGTGTCAGGTCAATGTGTACATTATCTTGTCTTATACCAGAATTAGACTAATGACAGGTGACACAATAATTGAAGGACACTTAAATAGTTTGACATATTCACAATTTTTTAAAAATTTAAAATAAAATGTATAAATAACCTTATGGATGGAAGAATAACAGTAATCAAACTTAAAGCTACCTAATTTACATAACAACGAACTAAAAAAAAACAAAATGGCAACAAAGACAACATACAAAAATCAAAGGGAGAAGACAATCATGGCAGCATGTCACGCAAAAAAGTATAAATACAAATAAATAATAATAATAATAGCAAACTTGGAATTTTTAGAATCGTTGGTTATATTTATACTAAACATGTTTACTATCACTACACCAACAGTTACAATTACAAATCAATCAAAAGTTGAACTCAGTGTCTAAAGACAACGTCAAACAGTCCAACTGTGAGTGTTATTGCTACTTAAGTTTTGCGATATGGCAACACTGATGTGAATATGTCAAATCTGACAACGCCATCATAATGTTTTAATCTACCTGATTTTCGATGTGGCTTAAACCAACAGCCGATCAAGTCTCTTCGACTTTTGGTGATGAAGCACCATCTCGAGCTGGTTTTCTGAACCGTGGTCGCGCTTTTCTGGTATTGTACCAGAAAACATCGAGATTGTGCGTAAACTGATATTGCAACATCGTCATGTGACATACCGTAAGATTTACGCATATTTGGGCATTCGTTCTACTCGCATATATTTTGCTTGTCAAAAAGATTTGTTCGCGTTGGATACCGCATAATTTGACAATCGCTCAAAAAAAGCTCGTGTCGATTAATGCGAAGAAATGCTAAAAAATTTCATTAGCGATGCTTCAAAAGACGTGACAGGCGACGAATCATGCATATGAAATCGAAAGTAAACAACAGTCGATTGTTTGCAACTTTCAAGACGAACTAAATCCAAAAAAAGTTGTTGGCGCACGAAAGAGTTTGAAGAAAATGGTCGAATGTTTTTCCGGAATAACTGGTTCCAGTAGAGCAACGTAAAACGGTCAATTGTGAATGGTACATCAGTATTTGTTTGGCAGAAGTGTCCGAAAAAAAAAACAAGGAAATCAATCGTAGAAGAAGAATCATTCAATTAAAATAGCCAAAACATTAAATTGATGGGTCATTCGCCGTACAGTCCTTGTTTGGTGATTGTTTCTTATATATAATACATTTCGACGTCTAATGGCGGTTGATGCGTTCAAATTACATGTTTTGGAGTGCATTGATCTTAATAAAGGAATATTTCGAAAAAAGAAATTATTAATATTTATTTTTATTCGTCTATCTCAAAACTACAACTGAGTGGCAACCTTCGTAGTAGATATGAACAGTGTGTTCGATAGTAATAATCATCAGTAAAATGGCGAATTAAGTCTGTTGTTTTGTATATTGTTACTAATTAATTTATTTTCCGTAGGTTTCAGTATTGGTATTGGAATAACTTATCCCCTGTGCGGATTTCTCATCGCCCATCTAGGTTGGCGCTCAGTATTCTATACAACAGGCTCAATAGGCATCATTTGGTGTCTCATTTGGTACTTGCTGGCATTCGACAGTCCAGAAATACATCCTCGAATAAGTTTAAGAGAACAACAGTATATTAAAGAAAATACTAACAATACATACGAAAATTCCAGGACGCAGGTAGTACCCTGGAAGAAAATTTTAACGTCTCCAGCAGCTTGGTCGATTGGCATCACTAATTTCGGCAGGATTTGGGTACATTATATTTTTATAGTGTCCGGACCGACTTACATGAAAAGTATACTTGGATTTAGTATTGAAAAGGTAAGATATTTTTATGTAAGAAACTTTTTAGAAAAATTATTTGCTTTAGCTGAACTCTCAATTCAGTTCATGTGTTAAGGTAGCAAATGGGAGTAATTTTAATGTGCATAGTGCTAATTTGGGAATATTTGAGTACAGACACAGCCAAAAGTGTCCCGAATTCAAGTTTTACATGCAGTGATGCTAACTTAGGAATTTTTTCCTATATTTGAGTTAGATATTGCCTAAAAGTGTCCCAAATTAAAGTTTTATATTTTGTGATACTAATTTGGGAATTTGTATATTAAATTTGAATTAGACATTGCCATCAAGTGTCCCAAATTCAAGATTTTTATGAAGCGATGCTAATTTCGAAATTCTTTCCTTAAATCTGAGTACAAACATAGCTAAAAGTGCCTCAAATTCAAATTTTTGTGTGCTGTGATGCTGATTTGATAATTTGTTTCCTATATTTGAGTGAGACGTTGCCAAAAAGTGTCGCAAAATCAAGTTTTATATTCTGTGATCGTAATTTGGGAATTATTTCCTTTAATCTTAGTACATACATAGCTAAAAGTTTTCCAATTTCAATTTTTACATGCAGTGATCCTAACTTGGGAATTTTTCCCAAAAGTGACCCAAATTCAAGTTTTATACGCTGTGATGCTAATTTGGAAACTTTTTTCCTAAATTTGAATATAGACGTATCCAAAAAGTGTCACAATTTGAATACAGATATAACCAAAAATGTCCCAAATTCAAGTTTCATTTTTTGTGATACTAATTTGGGAATTTTTTTCCTAAATTTCAATATAGATGTATCTAAAAAAGTCCCAAATTCAAAATTTATATGGAATGATGCTAATTTGGGAATTATTTCAATAAATCTGAGTACAGACATAGCCAAAAATGTTCCAAATTCAAGTTTTGTATTTTGTGATACTAATTTGGGAATTTTTTTCTACATTTGTATATAGACGTATCCACAAAGTGTCATAAATTCAAAATTTATATGCAGTGATGCTAATTTGGGAATTATTTCGATACATCTGAATACAGACATAGACAAAAGTGTCCCAAATTCAACTTTTACAAGCAGTGATGCAAACGTAGGATGTTTTTCCCCGAACCTAAGCATCAGCATTGTTTTTAATATCAGTATCTGATACTTGAAAAATTGTTTATGCAGTAAAAACCCCGGAATTCTTTACAACCCCTAGTTTAAATATTGACAGTTTGTGGTACTTAGAGATTGCTGGTGAAGTTCTTAAATCGTTGATAAGGAAATGTTGTCAATTATATCTCTTCTAAATAATTTTATATTGATTTTAATAATCTTGTATTTTTCAGAACGGTTTGCTATCGGGAGCACCATTCATTTGCAGTTATGTAGCATCAGTATTTTTCTGTTATATAGCAGACAAACTCATTACCAAAAATTACATGTCCTTGACGAACGTACGCAAACTTATGACAGCCTTATGTAAGTTTAAACACCTTTAGTGTATTGATCATTCAAATAAATAAAACTAACCATAGATAAAATAATGGAGGATGTTATTATTTATAGTAGTTGCCTCCTGCTTGGGTGGCATTCTTGGCTGGTTTATTTGTTTCTGTCCTCTTTTGTGTTCGTTCTGATTACTTTGCTTTATCTTGTTCTTTGCATGACATTTCTTTGCTTTTTTCAGTTTATTTTTACGTGCAGTTAACTTACAGTACATTATGTGAACTGTGCAGTCAATTCGAGGTATATTTAAGAGAATATGCTGAGATTTACTGTAAATTTGTAATATCCCCTATATACATCTTTTAAATAATGCATATTGGTAAGGTTCATTTCCTTCCTCAAAGTTAACATTCAAAAACATTATTATTTCTTTTTTAATATGTACCCCCTAGATAAAAGGAACCAATAAAATGGGTGTATACATAAAAATTGTCATTATGTTTAGTTGTAAAACACAGTTTTTATATGCGATTTATTCCCTACATCGTAATTATGTTTTAGCTCAAATAGTACCTGGAATTTTGGTAGTCGTCATCAGTTATATAGGTTGTGACATCAACTTAATTCTCGTTGTTTGGTTCCTAGCTGTCACTCTTGTTACAGCTTCGTATGCCGGAGCTATGGCCAACGTTGTAGATATAGGTAACTATTTACAATTTTTTTTTTCCAAATATTTGATATTTAGAATCTTTTTTTGTTTCAGCTCCAAATTTCGCAGGACCGGTACTAGCTTTTGCTCAAACGATACACATGAGCGCAAGTTTTATTAGTCCCCTCGTAACGTTTCACATGTTGGAAGGTCAAGAACAGAACATGTCGGCTTGGAGGAACGTTTTTTACGTTTCCTGTTTTGTAACTGTTGTTACGTATATTTCTTTCCAAATATGCGGTACTGGAGATGTAAGTAAATAGATCAATATAATTTCTTATGTTTTTCTTCAACTTTCCATTTCCAAGACTTTTTTATGTTTTACGTTATGATTTGACTTGATTACAGGTCTCTTTTCCATCCTGTTGCTACATGTTATTGTTACTAGCTTTTAATTAGTTTCACCTGTCCTTTCGTCTGTAATTAAATCTTGAAAGTTAAATTTGATGCTGATAAATGTTTGGACGATCATCAAATTGAGAAATGCTTGTATTTTATGTGTTTTATTATAATTAAAAATGTTCAATTAGTATTAACAAAAGCCGGTACGAATGTCCATTGCCACTTGTCATTCATTTTTCACAGAATAAATCAGATCAGGGTTATCCAATCTTGAAACACAGAGCTGTATAATTGTAAGGTTGGTTGCCTAATGTATCAAACGGTTGTGGACAAATACATTTTCCGGTTTCAGTCTGTTCTGAAATTTTGTATGCATGTATAAATCTGATGACAACTCAATATTATCACGACATAGAGCTGATCTGTTGATCTGTACAGACTCCGTCATTATTAATGCACGTAGCGCCGTCTGTTCGATAATAGAACAATGGCGGACTATTCGAATAAAAATGGCTTTGCCTCCTGTGACGATACGAGATCTACGTCTCTCTCTTGCACTCATTGATTTCGCTATCTGCTTCTCTCGCACTCATTGATTTTCCTATACTTGTGCTAGAACCCGTTTAGTTTATCTACTAAGTTGCTAGATGTTCTTTATTATACCATCAATATAGTTGAACTAAAGTGTTATGTTTCTCATTCTAGTTTTGGTTTTATTTTTTAGGTTCAGTCTTGGAACTATGACGGTCTCCCGATAACCACTCCGGAACAAGAGGAATTGATGAATGGAAAATCGCCCGAAAAGAAACCCACCATTGTTAAAGATGACCCAAATGAAATTCAAGCGTAAATACTTTATTTATAGATTATATATAAATAAAATAGATAAATACTAATATATACAAAATTATTAATCAAATAATACACAGTTTTAGAAAAAAAGTTTCTCCAATTAAAAATCGAATATTCTATTTTTTTTTGATTTTTTTTTAAACGTATATTCCTTTTCGTATAACTTATAAATGTCTCATACCGAACTATTAGTTGTTAGAGGCTAGGGTAATCTCTTTAATCTAATATAATTCCATACATAAAATTGTGATAAGTTAGAATTATTACCGTTTTTAGATAAGTCGAAACAATTACGGGCATAAAAGATACTTATTTAACTTAGGCCCGTTTCATACATATGCGTTACGGTTCGTTTTCCATAGAAACCGGAAATCTTGTCACACATACACGGTTTTCACAAGGTTTATAGAAATAGAAATATGCATCTTCTCATCACTTTATGGCATGAATTTACCATCAAAGCTAAGGGATAATGAAGAATTTTTTGAATATTTTTGGATTAAAAGGCATAATTTGGATGCATTGACCATTGGATTGATACCAAAATAAACCGTTCATGTGTGAACATTTCAATTGGTTTCTGTTCCCAGATAAGAGCTTAGTCCTGATAAAAAACTTGTTTTTGTCGAGATGTTGTACTATTTCTATTAGGTACGTTTCTTAACGTACCAACCGACAACGAACCGAACCGAATACGTGTGATCCAGGCTTTGTTGTACTTAGACATAACCTCTCAAATGTTTTTTGAATCTCTTTTATCCATTTTTATTTAGAAATTTGACAATTGATCTCGTTGATGTTTGTTGTTGTACAAATAGTATATCTGTTGTGTACTCGAATGTTTTTGCATACAGGGCGAGGTTTTATAGTCCGATAAAATGGAGGTTTAAATTATCATCCGATGTTAGTAGGTCTGCAATTTTGAAAGTAATTTTATTTTAGAATTATTTGTGGTTAGTAAAATTTGTATTTTATTTGGGGGTAGAAAATAACTGATAAAATTATCTTTGGAAATATTGAAAAAAATATTGATATATATATATATATATATATATATATATATATATATATATATATATTTCGAAATATAACTGTGAAACTATGAATGTTTCGATTTATTTTTCATTAAAAAATGAAATTTTTGAAATAACCAATTTAAATTTGTATTTCAGTATTGTGGAAAAATGTAAATTTACAATTTTTTTAATAATTTCTAAAAATTTCCTATAGAATTGTCGTAAATCAGTTTTGATCTATTTTCATAAAAGAAAAAATATTTTTTTTTCTATTAAATAATTCAAACTTCATTTCAGCATCGTGGCATACTGAAATAATTAAGAAAATAATCCTAACATGGGCAGTTTTCAATTTTTTTGTATCATTTGAGTCTCATTTTTCAAACATTTCATATATTTAGTTTGAAGTAACGAAATTTTTCTCTATAATTCTCAAAATTTTCATATTAAATAAAAAACTGGAAATTTGGAAATTGAAATTTCTTGTCTTATTTTCTTTAATTAGTTTTGATCTATTTACATAAAAGAAAACAAGAAATTTTTGCGTAAACAATTAAAAATTGTATTCTAGCTTCGTGGAAAACTGAAAAAAATTAGCAAAAAACAAAAAAATGTGAATTTTTCAATTTATTATGGTCAATCATATATAAAAAGTCTTATTAATAATATTTTTTAAATGTTTTAAACTATATTTTTATTGAAAATTCCAAAAGTGGAACTATGAAAATTAAAATTTCCTGTCCAATTTCTTTGGTATGGAATTTTTGCGAAAAATAATTAAAATTTTGATTTCAGTCTAGTAAAAAACTGAAAAAAAATCATCAAAACATTCAATTTTTTCAATTATCTCTCTAATTTTATTTAAAAAATCATTTATTTAAATTTATTCTCTATTTTCACATTAGATCTAAAAATATTTTTTCAAATTTTCATTAAAAAAATATATTTTTTCAATATAATTTTTCTATCTTTTCAAAATAACTGAATATCGCATGTTACAATTTGTAGGAATGGTGGAAATGAATTATTTATCGATTTCCTATCAATTTTCAATATTCCACGCATGCATTCAAAGAATCTATAGACGGAAAACTACTTAAAAAATAACTTTTCTAGAAACAACCCAAAAATATTGAAATATATGTAAAATAATTCTCAAACCAGAAATCTAAAATAATCTGAGAAATAACATTTTTTTATGAATGTTTACGGGAGTTAAAAACACTTGTAATTTTGAAAATTCCTTTCCTTTAACCCAAATTTTAAAAGAAAATCCAAATCTATACTGTCTTATGTGGGAAAATGATGAAAAACTATTGAATTAAAATTTTTCTTTCCAATTTTAGTTGATAAAACTATTTTTCAAAAATATAAAAATTTATAACTTTAAAAAAATAATACTAAAATCCAAATCCCTGGATTACATTTCAAAGATTGTAAATATAATTAAAAACAACATGTTTTTCAATTTTTTAATCCATATTCCAAAGTAATAAATATTGTTTTATTTCCATGAAATATTCAAAAAAATGGTTTAAGAGATAGTGTTCAATTGACCCCCAATACATTACAACGTTTTTAACTAAAAATTTTCTAAATATATGCTAACTTCAAAAAATAGGGGCTTGCTTTTTTGAATTTTAATTTAAAACTCTATTTTATATATCCGATTGGAAGCAATAACAATAAGGCGCCTCAGAAAGACTCTCTTTGAAATAAATATATAATCGCACACACCCATTTAAATAGTTCAATTGTATAGCTTAGGTAACACTCTTTGGGTACAGTATCATTGTAATACGCCCATTTCAAAATATTAAAATGCGAAACTTCAAATCAAATTGGTTTATACAGATTAACCTTATTTTTATTGCTTTCTGGTAAAATTGCCTCGACATTAAACGAATGGACTATATTAACAGGATATAAAGAAATATTGAAATAAAACTCAAATTACAGGGTGAATCAAAAAGTCCAACAGAAAATATTTTTCTTTTAAAAATAACAGCTATCAATATACATGACACACCCTGTATTTGTTTCTTGATATTTTCCGAATAAATAAAGTCACTTAATATTGCAGATATAAAAATTTCAATTTTTTCAATTAGAGAAAAATTGTTTTAGTTTTTTCTTATTTTAAAATATTTTTTATTATAATTTTATTTGTTGATAGAAATACTCTACAATCAGATGAATCTTATCGAAAGAGAAAGGTGCCTAGTATCAATTCACTTATCCTCATTTAATACAGGGTGTATTCATTAGATAAGTCAACATCTGGTGTTCAAGATTACATTCCGAAATTCCATATAAAAGTCTAATGACTAGCCCCGTACACATTGTTAATATAAGGGAATATTATTTACACACCTTATATATATATATATATATATATTTTTTGTTGAATACTTGTATTCTCTAGTAATACATTGAGAGATTATATATAAATATAGTATATTTATAACAAATTGGAATATTTTTTGTGAAAACTAATCATTTTTGTTGGTTACTAATCGCTTAAATGATACAGGGTGTTGAGTATTTCAAAGTAACAAAAATTCAAGGTTATATTTCGAATTTCGATGCTTTTATAAATTTTTATTTGTTAGTTTATCCTCTTCTCCTGTTTTCTATACACAATTCGATACTCTAGAATGTAATTTTTTTTAAATGGTTCAAAAATTATTTATATGTATTCCACAATATTCCATAAGTGTCAAATCATATAGGTAAAGGCTAAATTTTACTGAAAAGAAGAATAACTAACCTCTTTACCTACTGAATTGAGTTCGAATGTTATCTAAAGATCAAATTATAAAGGAATTAGATTATGTCTTAGGAATAATTATGATATGTACCTTGAAAAAATTAGGAGATTAGTAGGGTTCAAGAAGATAAAATTGGTATTCATATGACAGGAATAACTAAAGAAGACGATAAGATCACTTTGGTGATAATTTCAATCCTAAAAATAATTGAGGAATATCTTCGAAAGACTATTATTTCTAATGGATCATCTAGAAATACTGGACTATATTAAAAATGTAATATCAAAATCAAACTCCTCTTATGACCTTAGACCATCATAGAGGCCTTTTGAAGATTTTTTTTTCAGAAATACTATAGAATAAATTAAGATAGAAAAAACGTGATTTTATTGTACATGTTGACTGCTTATAATAATTTTTTTGGAGCAATTTATTTCAAAATAGCAGCGGTGCAGGGTTTTTGTGCGGAGTTTCCTTTTTTTCAGGGTTCACCTATAATAACTGCTATAGAAGTATGTAGAATTGGTGCACTTCTAAAAACCATTCAAAATTTTAACTAAAGTATGAACAAACACTTTTTTTATAAAATAAATTAGAAGATAAAGTTTGAGGTTATGTATTTACCCGTTCAAATTGTAAACTTATTAAGGAGTACTGTGAACCGAACTGCAAGACGCCTGTAAAGGGGTCTACTGAGTAGAAATTGGTGTAATTAGAATTAAAGCTATTAATCAGACTCAATCAAAAGATCAGTATAGTCCAATAACTCAGAGGAAATATAATGAGATAGTATTAAGTTTTTAAAGAAAAAATAATGTATGTAATTCAATGTAGAAAGAGCAGATAGCCCAAAAGATTTGCCCTGTGGAAATCCGAAGAAATGAAATTTAAAGAAAAATACTTATGAGAAAAATAAAAACAGGGGAAAATAATGGACTATGCGCTTTATTCCGGTAACTGAAAGGAGTAGAGATGAGACAAGAAAAAAAAAAAGGTTTTTTAGCGGCGATCATCTCCACTCATAATTATATGACAATGTTTAATTGAAGTTATATTGGATGTATGTTAGTACTGACTACTTAGTAGTAGATTATCAACTTTATAGATGGTTGTAGTTTTAAATGATATACGAAATAATAATAATAACCTACCCTTTTTTTTTTGGAGTGGGTGGGAAAATCCCAGGTGTGCTGGATTCGTCCGCTAACCAGCTAAAAACCCACCTTCTCCACTGGCGCGTGCGGTACCGCTCTTAGCGAACATCGCTTCACACGCGCCGGCTGTGCCTTCTTTCTCATTGTCCCCAACTCCGGTTTCGCGCACTTGTGGGCAAGGAGTTTATGTTAGTGTGGATCTATGAGATTATTTTGAGATAATAGGCGAGGTTCAGACAAAAATTCCTACCCTATTTGCGTAATAACAAATAAAAAACGTAAACAATTAAAAAACCTCATAATCTTAAAATCCATTGTATAAATAAAAATAAAACTCAAACTCCATTGTATGAATAAAAAGTAAAAATCTCCTAAACCTAACTGTATAAATAAAAAGTTGATACTCTTCTGGCTCAACAATCTTTTTCAAATCTTTCTCAATCAATGTAAACACCCTGCGGAAATAAAGCATAAAAGGTAAACAACTAGCAGAGGATCATGGGTAGTCACTAGGTGCTCCTATTGGTCGATTTGGATTTGGCGGATTTTGAAACTGAAACTCAACTCTGACCTCAAAATACACTAGGATGTAGCGGGATTTGCTACAAAATAACCATGGAAAAATCTATAAGAAACAATATCATACTCAACTACGAAAAAATATTATTTGAATTATAGATGGCGTTTACTAATAAGCTTCAGTTTAAACGTTAGCGGCGGTCTGAGGGTAGTTTGAACTTTAGTTTGTCAGTAAACACTTTTTATATAAAACAGTCATGAAAATTAATGTAGATCAATGTTTATTTTGACATTTGTATACTTATGAACCATCAATTTCAATATTTGAGGTCGACATATGGCTGGTCAAGAAATTTCTAAATTATGTTAATTTGAAACGAAGGCAGGGAAAGGTAGAGAAATACAACTAATTCGAAGGCTTTGTACGACAATATTATATTTCGACACTCTGTATCGTTTTATCTAGTTATTATGCATCATACTTTTGATTTTTCACAAAAAATATTTAACCAAAATGTTCACTTGCCGAATGTCGATTTTGTTGTACTAATAATATCCCTACATTTTTTTTTATTTTTATATCTTAATTCGGTTGTAAGGCATTTGGTAGGCGATATAATATTGATACCGTTACCAGTTTATTAATCCAATAACAATAAGTATACCTCGGTGATTTAAGGGCACTAAAGGAAACAGTTAAATCTTTTCTTAACTATTCGGAAGACTAAAGTAGTTTCTAGTATACTAGATTCATTTTTTTACAATTAAAATGGTAACAGATGATTTTTCTTTCCATAAAAGGACAATCATTTTTCAATTAAAACTGTTAATACTGTTAATGGAAATTGCGTTTATTTTCAAGATATAACTGTGCCCTTTGTGATATAAGATGTATTAAATAGAATTTTTAATGTTTTTTAAATAATAGTTATGTTTTTGTTGCAACTATTGTTATATTTCAATATACATAAAAATAATTTGGATTAACTCGTGAGTTATGATTCTACACGTGCACTATAAGTCAGAAATATCCTGTAGAAGAAATTACTTTTGAATTCTTCATATAAAAATATTTGATTAACATTAAGTTGAAGGTAATTAAGAAGAAGACACTTTTGTGAAAGATTTAGAAAGTTTTCCAGACCATTCTAATTACTTACAAACTTAGGTTTAAACATTATCGGGTAGTTTAAACTTCAGTTTAACTTGAAACGGTGGATCCTAACCTAACTTTTACATATTATCCATATTTTTACAAAATAAACGGTTTTGGTAGAATGATTAAAGATTTTCACTTTATATTTGATGAAATCGACGATGATGTCAAGAGAAAACAAAAAGTTATTCGTTATAGAGGGAAACTCTTAAAATTTAACCCATAACTAGTGATTTCGCCTAAAAAAATTCATTATTTATATCTCGAAACAATAAATGGATAATTTCATCCAGCAATATTTTTATTTAAAATTGTTTATTCATTAATTATCGAAAACTTCAAGTAGCAAATCATTTTCTTCAGATTCTGTTTTTTTACTTTCATACATATCGACATTAAATCATTTCCCATAATATTACACTTTTATTTTGCTTAATAGTTATAACAATCTCTGAAAATACTCCTAAAAACGTTCCATCCGATTAAATTTAGGGGAAAACCCCTAAATTGGGAACCCTGTCTTCAAATTGTCCCACATAACTCCTCCCGACTTTTTTCTTTTTATATCCAAGTTGACGTACCACTTTTTTTGGATTCGGCTGTTTCTTTGTATTTTTTTCACAAAGTTAATCAAAAGCATTGGTTCATAGAAATTGCACGATTTTTTTGTGTATATAAATAAATGTCGGGAAAAATTTGGTTATATTTGTGACAACTACCAGGAAAATGTCTGTTTAACTGCGACCTATACCAGGTTGTAAAATTGGCATTTGTAGAAGGAAATGATATCGATCGTGAGACATAATTAATCAAAAGTATTCAATGCCAAGTTCGTTTCTTTGCCATAGCTCTTTTGTATTAAGTCGTCCACTTTTGAGAGTCTCCGCTAAATATAATAGACCAAGCAAAGATTTTATTTCACACAGTTCCGTGAGTTTTCCTCTTCTCTCTCTTGCTTAGTAGAGAATTGTCTTTTCCACTATAATGCTAAGCGTTTTATCGGTGAAAACTACTGACCAACATTCTGTAGCTGTTTTGGAGTTTTTTCCACATTTTCCGATGCCTTGTAATCGAACGATGATATTCTCCTTTCAGGTTCCTACTATTTTGTTTGGACAATGTTTTTTCCTTCTCGTGGTTCCATCTTTACCAATGAAAGTTAGTATTCTCGGTACTCCTGCTTTGATTCACTATCTATACTGTGGGATTCTACTAAGTCTTCTTTAAAAGTCAACTCCTCTTCTTTGTCATCCGGCTCCGAGATCGGCTCTTCTTCTGAATCAGCTTCGGATCACAATTTACGACATTTCTGCTAAACAAAATAAATGTTATTTATCCTAACTTACCGTAGAAAAATAAAACAAGCCTGATGTAAAAACAAAATGTGAACCGAGGCGCCGCCGGGTCACACAAACCTACAAGTAGACGACCCGCTAGGTCGTTACAGAGATTTTACGAAAATTTCCGATTGACTTTCCAAACGTCGGGTCCGAGAGACTTGGCGGCCCGCCCGCAAGATTAAACGAGTTACTTTACGCTTCAAGTAAAGCTGAAAAACACACATTTTCCAATATTTATTTTTCAAAAGCTATTTATATCCACAATTTAAATTTCTAATCTAAAGATTAGCCTCCGGGATTCCCAAAGTGGTCCAGACGAACCATCAGGGCTCCACGGGAGATTCGACGGGGGATCTATGTTGGGCGTGATCAAAAATGGGGGTCCACAATTTGTAATCGAGGATCCATTAAAATTTATTTGGTTTTGATAGTGAAGAACTGAAATGTTGCATTAACTTATATTTACAATATAGGTAGATAATTCAAGTAATCAATTCTAACCTATTTTTTTTCGAAAACTGTTGTTGAAACTCGGCCACAACGTTTCCATAGATCAGCGGTTGGGGAACTTTTTTAATCATTACCCCAAAATAATTTTGTGTAAGTTGATATATTACTCCATGACTAAGAGCACAGAAAAACGAAATCGCCTCTTTCATATTATAGCCCCCCATGATAATTTTGAAAAGAAAACAATAATTAAAAATTTAATTCAATTCAATTCATTTATTCAATTTATCAATGTGATACCTAGTAATACATAACGGTAATAATAATAATATAAGTAATGTATATAATAAATTGAAACCCATCTGGGTAGAATTTGAGATACTGTAACAAATTATAATAATAATAATAATAATAATAATAATGGTGGTACAAAAAAAAATTAGAAAAAAAGGATAATTGAAAACATTCTTCCTTCACGTTTTGGAAAACTGATGTTGTTTCATGTTCGATAAAATTGCTTCAAAATTGGAACTTTTTCATGTAAGAGCGATTTGAACACAGTCTTCGGCGTTTAATTGATTTTTGACTTGTTCGCACAAATATGTTGTTCCAAATGACAACAAATTTTTAACCGCCTCTTCATGTGAAATTTTGGAAGCCGTTGCAGCTTTTGACATCCAAAAAGACGACATATTTGGTTTACTCTCAAATGGAATACGTGCTTCAGTATTAGAATGAAGTTCAAGAATTGTTTCTGCCAAACCTGAAGGTTCTTCTGGTATCAAAGCAATTTCACGTTTAGAAGGATCTACAATCTAACTGGCAGTACGTGTATCAAGATCTAGAAAGTAATCTGAAAACCGCTTTCTGAGTTTCAGAAGATGTCTTACAATTGTATCCTCGATGTCAGCAAAAGTAATATTTTCGCAATCTTCCAAAGCTAACCTTCAAAAAGAAGCTATCTTCTTCTGTTCCTTGTCAATTCCTCTTCAAAATTATCTGCACCTTTGTAGCGAACATATACCATTAGCTGTGAATTGCTACTAAAATCAGTTGTCTCATCAAGCTGAATAGCAAAATATTTAGCCTGTTTAATGCGAAAATAACCTGTTCCTTCACATTTTAATATGGAAATTCGTTCTTTCACAATTCTCGCAGACAAGGGTACTGAATTCAGTTTCTTTGCTTCTTTTTGACCACACATAATCTCTATGATTTTTACAACAGCTGGTTTAACGAAATCTTCACCAATAGTGTATAGTTTCTTATTTCGAGCAATCAACCAGGCTACTTCAAAGCTAGCCCATGATGCTGAACGCTGATCAAATGTACCAAACAAGTTACTATTCAATCTTTATCTTTTAACATATATTTCTAAATTTGCAAAGTATTCTCGCGGTTTGGAAGACAGCTGTGAATGGAAATTTTCTAAATGTTTCTTCAATTGACTTTTTTTGAAAGATTCTGAAATCAGTATCTTCATACATACAACACATTTTGTTTTCATTGTATCTCATTTGGGGTAATTTACCCCGGTTCCCCGACCGCTGTCATAGATAGTTCTAATCTTCCCTTTTTGGAGGTTTGGAAATTGGTAGTAATGAAGCTGCAGGGCGGATCCACCGGATCCAACAAAATTTTCAAAAGTGGTCTATGAAACACAGGGCCGGATTAAGATTTATAAGGCCCGGGGCTAAAATAATGACGGGGCCCCCTTAAGGAATTCGGAAACCCGGAAAAATTCACAAAATAATATCAATACTTTAGATTTGTGGTATCAACACATCAAAAAATATAGAATGATTTCCAAATGATGGGGCCCTCTTGGACCTGGGGCCCGGGGCTATAGCCCCCCCAAGCCCCTAGGTTAATCCGGCACTGATGAAACAAAAAAGTTACAAACTTGAATACTATAAAATGTTATGTTTCCTCTTTTTGCGCCTTTTTATGTACTTTAACTTTTAATTCACATCATTTTAACACAGTTTTCAAACATGTGCCAATAAAATTTCAAAATACTTGTTACATTCCTGCTTAGACAGTTTTCGTAAAAATACTGCACAGAATTATATCTTCAATAATTATATTATTTGCCTTTCTAGAGATTGATTTATTATTTAATTAAAATAATTAGGATTATTGTGTACTTTCTACGCTTACGATTATTATTATTGGTTGGCGACAAAGTAATTTCGGTTTTTTAGTATAAAATAAAACACTTTTACCATTTTTCTTTTAGTTTCACATGATTCCGCGCTCAAAATATCTGGTCCTTATCAGCAAAAAACTGAACCAGGTGCGATTGAACGTCATCGTCATTTCTGAAAGTTTGACCATTCAAATAATTCTACAAACTTCAAAATAAATGGTAATCAGATGGTGCCATATCAAGGCTGTATGGTGGATGTGGTATCACTTCTCATCCAAGCTCCAATAGTTTACAACGAGTTGCCAAAGATGTGTGAAGCTCTACACACTAAACCTTTCAGATTTGGTCATTCTGTCGGTTTTTCTTCATTTGTTTTCTTTTTTTGTTGTTTTTCAACTTTCGATGAGGTTTGTGCTGATTCATCGTGTTTGCTCAATGATCGTTTTCGAACTATAATACTGTACAAGACCCACTTTCCATCACCAGTGATGATTATTTTCAAGAAAGGATCGGTTTCATCGCAAATGTTGATTTTTTCAATTCGTGAGGCTTCTTAACCAGCCTAAAACATTTCAAGTGTTTTCCGATTGTTGTACGATACTTCAGTAGGCCGACCAGAAGGTTGTTCATCGTTGAAGGAAAAATCTCCAGATATACCAATTCTGACACGTGCTCTCTCTTAAGCAATCAACACCATAAACTTATATACATATTTCTTTGTGAGTCGCAGCTTTCTTTCCCTTACGGAAACGATAAAAATCACGCACGATTTGCTTCTATAGTAACGTCAATGTGACCAGTATCACGTGACAAATGGCAAAGTACAGCACTAACATAAGTTTCTAGAAAAATAAAGCAGCGCACTTAACCAGTAAAAAGCGAAAGTACTTAGTTGCCGACTTTTTATACGATATAACATATAATATATAAAAATATTTTGTTGATCAAATTAACCCTGTTCTAAAGATGTTCAATCAATTCGTGAGTTGTTTACTTGAAATTGTATGTAGTAGTAATTATGTAAATTGAATATTTCAAATTGAAATAATCCGATACGAAGACTGTTGTTGCACAAATAAAATTAAAACAAAAAAGAAAGGGATGTATACAAACGCACGGTTTGTTCAAACAGCAGGAAATATTTTGTTTACAAAATAAAATAGTTATTGTAGATTATAGAAATACTACGTGGTATTATCGATAAATAATATATTTTTATCAAAGTACATTGTTATTTTATTTAGTTACTTTCTAGGAATAAAACTTTTCCCTGGTTTTCGTTCACAAATATCTTGTGATAGGGCCGTCGTGCCCCACTTGTATTAACCGATTGCCGTTGTCTTTTAAAGACGCTTTATCTTGAACGTTTTGATGATTCTTAACCAACCGAAGAAGGAAAAACTGAGGTAACCGGATGGACATCGGCCCCAATTACTGTGTGATTGAAATCCATCAGCTGTTTATCCGTGTTACTGTTTTTCAGTTGTTCCGCTCAACTCACAGCCAACTGTAGATTCCGATTTCACCGGACCCTATTGCGAATATAGTTATACGGTTTCTGCAACCTCAGGATACGGTATTCTTAAGCCATGTACCGTCGCTGCTACTTTGAATTTCCGCCTAATTTTTTTCTTCGCGCCGCTGATGTTGCGGTGCTTGAGCCCATTAGAGGTTCGACATAGAAACCGATGATTTAAGGGTAGTGAGTGAGTTCTGTGGTTTCTGTTGGCTCAGAACCATCAAGGTAAGAGCTTGAGGTACTTCAGCACGATTGCTGTCGCGTTTGATTAAGCCCATAAAAATTAGCATCGGTCCCCTTCTAATGACGGGCCCGTGGAGAGCGACTAAAGGGCCCCTTCACCAACGTCAAGGTCCAACGGCTTCTTGAACGGGCTTATTTTTGGCAGTACAGTTTATTTAAAAGGAGTTATCTGGAATGCTTACCTGAAAACGCGACGTCCAACAATGGATTCAACGAATTGTGCTACTTTGAAGAAGTTTCTAGCGACAATCTTTGAAAGCGCGGGAGACTATAGAACTCGAGAAAATTATAGTCGATGAAATTGCTATTTACACTAATGTCACTAGCAGAAATACAATACATTTGATCTTTTTTTACTAACACATACTTTCAACACGTAAATTCGCCTGTTCAGTAGGTAATAATATATAAACTTTGCGACATATCAATATAAAAAGTTTAATAGTATTGAACTTTAGTGCAAAAATACGCGGATAAATCGTTAATAACTGCCGAATAACATTTATTGAACTTCTAGAATCTATTAAACAACTAACCTACAACTAAATAAATATCTTAGAAGGATTAAAGTTAAAAAAAATGATGAAAGTCAAAGTTTCTTGTAGATTATGTTACAAATTTGGATTTTCCGCTGAAAATTAAACGCGACGCGACGTTCGGAAACTATGAACTTAACTGACTCCGAAAAGTCTTTTCATTACTATTAGTTTTAGTTATCAAGTTCATTTAGATTCTATAATATCGAATTTCATTCAAATCTCTAATTTTTATTTATATACGCGGGGTGCTACTTAAATTTTGAGATAGACAAAAATTTATAATTGGGATACCTCCGAAACATGTGATTTGAATGCATCAATCGCTTTTCAGGTGTAGAAAAACGTTGACCTCGCAATGTATTTTTGATCTTCGGGTGTCATTGGGTGCCAAACAGGTACTATACGTTTGATGAACCATCTATTCGATATTTTATTTACTGTGAGAGCTCACATTATTGTGCGATTGACTTCCCTGATTTTTCCGAACACTTCTGGCAAACAAATGCTGGTGTACCATTCGGAATTGACCGTTCTACGTTGCTCCAATGTCCAGATATTCCGAAAAAACATTCGACCATTTCCTTCGAATCGCTTCGTGAGTCAACAACTTTTGTTCGATTTGGTTCGTCTTGAAAATCCCATACAGTCGATTGTTGTTAAATTTCGGCTTCATCTGCATAGATCCATGATTCGTTGCCTGTCACGATCTTATAGACTTCGATTGAATTTTTTCAGCATTACTTTTCATAAATGCGACGAAACTATGAAGGGTAGAGGTAAGGAGAACCATCTCGATGTATCGAAAAGTTTCTGTTGAAAGGAAGCAAATTAAGGTGGCGCTACAGTAGCAAGTGGAAGAATTTTAGAAAAAGCGCCACAAACTATTAGAGTAGGATAGTACATTAAATTCTTTTTTGTAAATCATAACTATTTCAAAGGAACTATTAATGTACAAATTCATTCGAAAATTGTACATAAAATATATAACTGCTAAATTCATATCACTTCCGCTTGGTATACTAGCTCTATTTTGGCGAGTCTTTGTGTTATAATTTGCTGTTTATCATCCTGTAACGAAGTACGACCAGATCAAATGCAGCTAGTCGCAAAGCGACCAAAGTCCTAAGGCCGTTCGAGCAATTGACTTCCTTACCTATTAATAGATCAGTACACCACAGCCCCCTACTTTCAGTGCTCGTCCTACAAATTGAATATAGTTATCAATGATCTAAATTCTTCTTCTACTTCTAGGAGATCTGTCGATCTGTTAATTCTGAAGCTGCCTCACTTCCTTAAATTAGAAATGCCATGGGAACCACCAAAAATACTATAAACTTTTTTCGGGAATCAGTTTTGAGCAGACAGACCTTGCGAGATGGAGTGAGAAACACAAAATCATCAGAGTTTGTGAAGAAAATCTTCCAGTAATTTTTGGAAGCCTTACAAAAATTATCTCTGAAAAAGTGCCTTCCAACTGCATGCGGGATTATGTTGGTAGCTTTGATGGAACCCGTTATCAACGTACTTCAATCTGTAGATTTGGAAGTGGTCAAAGACTCGAAAAGGATTTAACTTTTAATTAAAAACCACCGTGAAAATCCGGAAAAAGTGACAGACGAAATTATAAAGGAAGAAAGTTTGACTGGAGGAGGATATTACATCAATATGTATCACGGGGAAACAACGTCATAGAAGCAATCATCCAGTACAAAGCCCTTCAGAATGCTGGGAGAGGTCTTTAGTAATCACATACTTGGATTCAATTATCACCTCCCTTGAAGTACGTTTTGCTGAAGAAAACCCGCCATCATTCGCATTACCTAAGTTACACTCGGCGTAGATGCAAAATATGACAACTGAAAATCTGAATTTACTGCCCAGTTTTATGATTTACCGAACCTAAAGAATGAAATCGAACTTTGGCAGCAATTGTAGCACGATAGGCTTAATCTAACAAAACTAACAGTTGTTGATGTCCTAAAAGAAGTTCCTTCTTTCACGAAACGGAAAAAGCATTAAAAATTTTGATCGCTTTATCATGCACTGGTACAGTAGAGCGATCCTTTGGCGGCCTCAGAAGACTAAAAACACCATGGCAGAATATCGCCTTAATGGCATAGCCATGATGAGTGTACACAGAACTATAATAAATAAAAATCTAATTAATTTTAATGATGAAGTGGTTGAAAGTTTTGCAAAAAATCCCCGCAGATTATGTTTTAATTAAATATTATTTTTGTTAAAATAAATAATTATTACTGTGTTTATTAGTTTGATTTAGTTATGGTGCTGTCGAGGGCTTGTGAAGTTTTATACATTGATATTGATATTAGATCCGTTTTTATTACAATCGTCATCGAGGCAAAGACTTCCAAAGTGTAACGCTTCATGCTCTTGACTGTATCAGGCGTTTATATTTTTTATCCTCCATAATATTGCCCCATTGCCCCCCCTTAATTATAAGCTAGCGACGCCCTTGCTCGAGATGGTGATTCATCACCAAAAGTCGAATCGAGTTGATCGGCACGCTGCTGTTTAAAATCACGTCGATGTTCGCGATTAAATTCTATTTTTTGACCAAGAGGAATATTTCAAGTATCTGTAAACAACTCAAATAGTACTAATTTGACCATACTCCATATTAATAATATATTTTTTCTACGCCCATGTCTGTAAACGTCAAAAATCGCGTTGTCAACATTCTATGTAAATGACATTTTTCTACGCCCATGTCTGTAAACGTCAAAAATCGCGCTGTCAACATTCTATGTAAATGACATTTAACAATAACATGCACGTAATGAGATCTAAAAACATACGCATGCGTTTTGAGAAGAAAACTTAAACTTCTTGGGTTAATTAAATTACAATGAAATTTTTATTTACGTGAGACTTTATTTGGTCTATTTACACAAATTTAGTCAATTAAAAAACATAAAAACGTTTAGCATTAGCGAGATATATTTAGGATACAAAGAGTGATGCCCCTAAATGTAGGCAGCACATTATGCAATTTCTTTAAAAATAGGACCCGTTTTCTTAAGTAGCATGCATGAATGGGCGTAGAAAAAGTATAGTAGGTTACACGAGTTGTTAGCCCATTACGCACTCATGAAATTGTTACGTAAACTATAAAACACAGTATTAAATATTTTCCACGTAACTTCTATTTGTTTATGAGTACATTCATAGATAAATTATGTCTAAGACTACATACAACGGGAATATTGTGTATATTGTAAATAAATTTGATAGAATATTAATTTGTTTTAGATCTTGATACGAAAAATGTAAAGATTTTTGCAAATAATTTCATAAACTAACAGTTCTGATTTAATAAAGAATTACATTTATTGGTCTGTAGAATAATTATAATAAACGCACCATTGACATATGAAGCTAATTTTATCCCACATCTTTTATAATTATAATTTTATAATAATTTTCTTACGCGTAGACCGTATTAAAAAAATGGTAAGTAGACCAACTGTCTGATAGTTTTGCCTCGATACCATCCTTCTAAGGAGCTATAAATAAGTCAAATTTCACATCACCTGACATGTTATTAAATACAGAAAAGCAATAACGATTTTATAAGTTATATATCGGTACCTAAACACCGATCGCAGATAATCACCGGTTGTTGTAAAACTTCTTTACCAGCTGGGTCTCATTCATAGCCAACTAGAATTCTAGTCAGATCTTCGACAAGGTATATCGATAAAAAGGATTCTATTGGATGTAATTTTTTTTTCGTAACGAAATTAAAATAAATCATGGCGTTCTTTTAATTGAATATAATTGTTATGAAAAGAATGTGGCAGATTTAGAATGACAAAAATATTTTCACAGGCGGAACAGGATTGTCGTATTTCACTATTTATAGAATTTTGAGTGAAAAAGTACGTTATAAACGACGTTTAGGTACCACAGACACATTTAAGAGGATGAAAATTGTAATATTAATTGGAAATATTGTCACAACCCCAACTAAAACCCTACTAATCATAACAGAAAATCTGTATTGATGAAAGTTTAGGAAATAATCATCTGATGACCAAAATACTTCCGTAAAATGACACAATTTGGCTGTTAAACACACAATTGAAAAAGTAAGTTGTCACCATCGTCACAAGGAATCGAAAACCGATTTATAAACAATGAATAAGTGGAGAAAAGTTGCATGTCCTTTTTATTTATAAAAGAATAAGTTCAATCCGTCATCTAAAATGTCTATTGCAATAAATAACGTTTAGATAATATGATTATTAACAACAAAATCATATTACGGAATCCTTAAAATCTATACTTCTTGGTTATCGGTGATCCGCCGGAAATTAACTTTTACTATCTTCTTGACCGGGCGGACCCACAGTCATTTATTACATTACGGCAGCACTCGACCAAAGGTACAGCCCACGTATAGGTACTGCCCCATCTTAACCCATCTCTCTCGATTTTGTTATTAAAAAAATACACTATAGGTCATGGGAATCGTACCCCTTTTTGACTGCCGGGGCTCGTTTCGACCCTTAGGCCATCGTTCATTCATAAACGCAAAGCTGATTTTAGACACAAGAATTTTTTAATTTTGATTAAACTTTGTATCCAAGAACAGATCTATATGAACGATATCTAATTAAAGAAAATAACATATTTTGAGTAGTTGTAGAGTTTTCTAGAGTTACCTATTTCCAATGAATATAATTATTTATTTTTTCATAGAAAAACATTTGTCTGTGGTAAATGTGCGTCCATAGCAGATTGATCATACATTTAACAGTGATGTACACTGCGTTCCAAAGGATCTACTGTATCCACTTGACTTGCTGTGGCACTGGGGATGTTCGGTGTTTACAGAGAGAATGTCGAGGCAGAATCTCCACGTTGCATCCTCTGCTAAATCTAGCGTCAATATTCGTAAATTGTTCTCACTTAGATTGATACATTCATTAGATTTTTTTGGGTTGTAGTTTCTAAGGAGTATCTTTGCTCAGTGAACCCCTGTAGGATATTCCTTTTCTAGTGCTCTGTGGTCGTTTCCACAGACGGGTTTAGGTTCTACAAAGGGTTTCACGTCTCCTATTTTATCATTTACCTTCTTAAATAGAAATTTCCCAAATCAGCTTTGATCCTATGACTTTAAAGCTCTGAGTTCTCGGCAGCTATTTTGCTTAGATTTTGGAGAAGATGTCGTCCTGTTTCCGATAATTTCCTATTAAAAATATCACTTGAGCTCTGAGTATTTGGGTCTGGGCTCGAACACTACTTTTCCAGTTATGTCTACTGTTTATGATTAAATTTGGTATTTCATTCCAAATTTGATCACTCTCTCGGGAAAGCTTCGGCTTAATCCTGTTGATTCCTTTTCGGTGGTAAGCGCTTCGTCACAGATGACAAGATAAAAAAGCAGTTCAAGACTGGTTATCTTAAAAGGAGGCGGAGGTTAGGTTAGGTTAGGAATCTCCGGATAGAGTGTTCGCAAAAAGTGATAAGGAAATCAGGAGAAAAGATCAAATTGTTAAAACAGAATAGAATCTAGATGTTTCTAAACAACATGGAACAGTTTTTAAATTAGGCTTGGGACAGTGATTGGAAAATCACAGGTTAACAAATCCTGAAACCAGTTTCATAGTGTAATTTTAAAATCAACCAATGCAAAAGGTTTAGGGGGTTAGCAGAAAAGGCCGGTTATGTATTAATGTTCAACCGAAGCCAAGTCATACTGAAGTAAAAACCAAACTTTTAAAACTGAGGGATGTGAATAACATATTATTGGTGGTCGTAATTTCGGCTTTGTAGTATAAAATAAAACATTTTTTTATTAATAAAGAATAGTTCTCAATCAATTATATATCTTAAATTTTGCTCAATGAACTTTTACCATCTTTCTTTCGGCTTCATGATTCCGCGCTCATAAAATTTCTGGTCCTAATCAGCGCAACCAGATGCGATTGAAGTTCATCGTCATTTGTGAAAGTTTGACCATTCAAAGAATTCTGCAAATTTCGACATAAATGGTGTCAGATCAGGACTGTAAGGGGGATGTGGCATCACTTCCCAACAAAGCTCCAATAGTTTCAAACGAGTTTCCAAACATGTATCATGGTGGAACACTAAACCTTTCCGATTTGACAATTCTGACCGTTTTTCTTTGATTGCTTCATCCAGTTTCATTAATTGTTGATAGTGAGCATCTGAATCGATCGTTTCCTTGCAAGCAGCTCAAAAAACACGTTTTTCATCTTTCGCTGTGATATGTGCTCGTTCATGATCGTTTTCGAACTATGTTACTGTACAGGACACTTTTTTCATCATCAGTGATGATTCTTTTCAACAAAGGGTCGGTTTTTTTAAGTGATTTGTGACTTGGATTTGGTCATCAACAAGTTTAGTAAGCCGACCAAAACGTTGCTCATCTTCGAGGGAAAAATCTACAGAACGGATTATTTGAAACGTGCGCTCGGGTAAGCAATCAACATTCAACACCATAAACATATTTCTTCGTGAGCAGCAGCAGCTCTCTTTCTCGTACGGAAATAAAAAAGTTAAATATGTTCGTTCCTGCACGCACGACTTGCTGCTAAAGTTACGTCAATGTGGCCAGTATCACGTGACAAACGGCAAAATACAGCACTAACATAAGTTATGCAAAAAGTAAAACAACGCTCTCTATCAGTAAAAAGCGAAACTTATGAAGTTTTGGAATACTACAAGCTGGTAGTGGGAAGACCTTTCGAACATAATCCCATTGATAATTCTGGTGACGATGATGAAAATATTTTTTTTATATTTTTTTTTTCGGCTACTTCGTACTTAACTTTGCTTTAATGTTTTTTTTAAGTTTTGTTTCGTAGAGTGAGGTTATGTTCTGTTCTTCCATTTTCTAATAACTTCTAAGCCGTTTTCTATATTTTCAAACTCCCTTAAATTCATATTACGGTAGCAGAATCCACCAAACATCATTTTCACGGGATAATAATTATGTACTTATATTTTTTCATAAAACCTATTTTTTTGTATTTTTATTTTGTCGTTTTTTCAAAATTGTTAGTAACGGATTTACAGGGATATGAAACCAGTTAATTTCGGTGATAGTTAAAATATTATTTGCTTTTTAATGTTATGTTTAAAAATTTCTATCGATATTAACTATAATGTTGATATTTACAACCGCTTAAAAAAATAAATAATTATAATGCTAAATACCATAGAGGAAATTATTTTTTGGTAATTTTGATCGCCGCCGCACAAATCCATTATCCAATTCAGCTGTTATTTTGAAACTGTAATGATAGGTTTCGAAGATTATTTATTGTTTTTTCGGAAATTGCTGTAAATGCAGTTAAACGGTAAATTTAGGGTTATAAGTGTTTCCGGCAAGGGGTGGATCATCGTGAAAATAGGTAGAACGGCAGGGGGTGGAGTCAGTACCACCCAGAAATAAAACAGCAGTCAAGTACAAGTTTAGTTTTTAATTTAAAATATATTTACAAATAACTGTAATAGTAGGATATTGAAAATAAAACTTTCATGAAGTTTTTAATGAATGGACAAAAATACAGACAAAACTATAAAAATAATGATTATAATGCTAAAAACTGTTTTTGTTACACAAATTTTGTGATGATATAAATAATAATAACTATTTTGTTTCAATCACGTCCATTTTTTTTGTAACAGATACATATTCGTTTTTATTAACGTAACTTTTTTTGAATAATTTCATTTAGACTAAATTATTATTGAATTCAACTAACTTACTATTTAGACTGTTTTGGATTTTCTGTGAGGAATCAAGATAAATCGACATAAATGATGTGTAACGTGTTTGAGACTCCCATCAGGTTGGGCCAATGATTTTGACGAACTTTTTCTGACTGAAAAAAGGCATTCCAACCAAGGCCAGTATCTAACTTTGCTTCGCCCAACAGATAGTGCCAAACTGCCTGTACCAAAGTCTCCAAATCGATCGAAAGTTAGGATTCTACTCCGGAACTCGTTCTAAGTCAGCATCTAAAGATGGTGACTTAAGTAACCAGCCGTGAGCTTCAAAAAACCGTACTCATTGACCCAAAGTAATTTAAATGGTTTAGTACGTGATTTAAATCTGTGTAAAAAACATATTGAGCTTTTGTTGTCTAATTAATGACTCCTAAAAAACTAGTTTGAAAGCAATTTTGCTACATAACTGAAATAAACTTCCTCCAATGCCGGTTGTTGATCCTCATGCTTCTGATGTGACAATGATTTAACGAAAATATTAGATTTATTGTTGAAAAAATTGAATACAGTGAACATGCTTGGAAAATTTGTGGCGATTTCAAAGTGATTGAAGTTTTGTTTGAACTACACCTGGTTACATAAAATTTTGCTGTTTGGGGGGAATGTTAAAAATGATCCTGATGACGTTAGGAGATATTTAGATTTTTAGATCGTTATACATGCCAAGGAAACCGTTCGCCAAATTATCATAAATGATTATTTACTGAAAATAGTTATTGGAGGTATTAAAACACAATCAAGCATCGAGACATGTTTAAAGGAGATAATATA
This sequence comes from Diorhabda carinulata, assembly GCF_026250575.1. Classification (NCBI taxonomy): domain Eukaryota; kingdom Metazoa; phylum Arthropoda; class Insecta; order Coleoptera; family Chrysomelidae; genus Diorhabda; species Diorhabda carinulata. Next base: position 5,278,203 of record NC_079469.1, read on the forward strand.
TAAGCATATATATTCAAACTTTTATGTCATTTTTTAACGTACTACGAGAATGTGTTGATATCTAGTTAGCCTAGACCAGTTCCATGCATAAACAAAATATTGCGTTACCATAGCAACGAACAATAACTTAGTAGAAGTGTCAGTGCAAAGTTTGACGTCAAAAAAGTAAAACAGAGCTACGAAATAAATTATGAGAAAAAAGATGTCCACCGAAATTGTGAAAATCGAAAAATTGGAGTATTGAGCCATCATGAAGTACCTGTATTTAAAAGGGTTCAGAGGTAAGCAGATTTACGAAGATATGCTTAATACCCTTGATGATCAATGTCCTTCGTATGCGACCGTGAAAAATTGGACTGCAAGCTTCAAAAGAGGTAAATTTTCAATTGAAGATGATGATCGATCGGGAAGGCCAGTTTTATCAGACCGTCGAATGGGATATCTGAAGCACTGAATATTTCATACGAACGCGTCCATCATGTAGTTCACGTCAATTTGAGCATGAGAAAAATCGCTGCAAAATGGATCCCCAAATGTTTGAAGGTTGACCAAAAGCGTTCAAGGATAGAAGCATCGCGTTCGATCTGTACTCGATTTGAAAACGATGTAGACTTCTTAAACTGAATTATTACTATGGATGAGACTTGGGTACATTTCTACCATACAGAAACAAAGCAACAATCGATGGAATGGCGACACTCTGGTTCTCCAAGACCTAAGAAGTTTCGTGTACAAAAATCTGCTGGAAAAGTTCTTGCTTCAGTTTTTTGGGATTGCCATGGAGTAATCATGGTTGATTTTTTGGATAATGCTAGAACAATAACTGGAGATTACTATTTGACATTCTACTGACTATTCTACGGGAAAAAATTGTAGAGAAAATATGCGGAAAGCTATCCAAAGGAGTTTTGTTTTTGCAGGACAACGACCCTGCATACAAATCTCATGTTGCCATGCAAAAAATCGTGATTTAGTGTTTGAATTACTAGAACACACCCCTTATTCACCAGATTTTGCTCCGTCCGACTATCATCTCTTTCCTAAACTGAAAAAAAGTTCAAAAGGTCGTAAATTTTCTTCTAACGAGGAGGTAATAAAAGCTGTGGAGGTCTGGTTTGGGGAGCAAGAAGAAAAATTTTTTCTGAATGGTCTAGAGACGTTGCAGATTCGCTGTAATAAAATATTTTGACATTGAAATTTTGTTTGGTTCTATAGTAAACTAAGAATTTTTCAATAATATTGAATATCCTCGTAATTTCATCTCTGGAAGATATATCACCAAAAAAATGACAAAATATTTTGGTAATTTATAAAAAACTGTAATCTACGGCTTCAAGTTATGACAACTAAGAAAAACAATATCAGAAACATGCGGCGAAGTTAAAAATGCGATATTTCATCTTCTGATAACACTGATCAGTATTCCTTTTGTTTATGTTGGAATTTTAAGATGTATGCTTAAAATTTTTACCTTGAATTAAAAAAAATTGTTCTTGTTCTGATACTCTGTGCCGTAACCTAAATATTTATACGGACAAAAGATTGTAAATTTTATACGTAAGTGCATGCTGAACATTTCTCGGATCAAGTTTCGAGATTCGTATATAAAAAAGAATATCGAATTTGTCCTTGAAGCTTTTGTCCGAGTAACCTCTAATAAAAACTCCAAAAAAAATCCACATCTATCATCTTAATTTTCCATATTTAACGAGCGATTTACATAATTCAAACAACTCGACCGATTTTCTCGATTAGTCTATAAATCAACCGGAAATGCCCTCTAGCGAGAACTATAAGCAACAACAGAAGCTTCTGCTTAATAATACCTTGTTCAAGATTTAAATAATTCATGATTGCAGTTGCACACACATTCTCTATCGCTCAATGCACACATGTGGTATAATTTATGAATGCCCTTTTTAGACCTTCACTGATATAATGAACTCTTACTTTTTTGTTATATCATAATTAATGTTAAATATTTCGTCGTAATCTTTCACAATATTTTATTTTGTGTTGTTTATTGCTATAATCTCGATATCAACCGTTTATACACGGTGTATCTATTCAGTTTCTAATGGGCAAAGGTTAAAATCTATACATTGAAATGGTAGTCTAATATATCACAAACTGTCGGGTGTAAATAAAGCCAAGCACGTTCTTAATTCGAATATTCATACCATTTACAGCACTTGGTGGAGTCCTATACACAATATTTTCCATGTGGTAACATAAACATAATTTATAAATGTTAGATCTGGAGATTTGGGTGGCTAACTGCATGGATATTCATTTTCTATTCATCTATTGGGAAATTTTATATAGAAGTCATTTCTTACGGGTAATTGGAAATGTCCTAGTCCGCCATCTAACTGCAATCACATCTTTGCTTTGTTTTTAGAGACGTAAAAACGCCGTTTAGGAAATTTCGTCCATTCAAGGGACCGTTGGAAGAATAGAATATTACGCGATTTTCTACAATGATAGTTCACAGTATGAAAAAGTGCTTATTTTCAGTATCACGATAATCAAATTTATGACTATTCAGTAGACTATTATTGTGGAGAAAAGATTTAATAAATTTTTGTTATTTGTATCAAGTTCTAATCCTTGTACCACGATATTATATTCTTTATACTTTTCCTATATTACTCACTCTTGGGTTAGTTTCTTGAATTGATTGTTCTAATGCCACATTTTCTTGTTATATCTTCTTTTCTATTCTTCTATTTATTTTCTGTTCTTTCTTTTACTTTTATTGATAAGTTTTGTATCAAACACTTTTTCATAATTTGCCTTCATTTACTGTATCTTTTTCGGTGATTTCGCCAATTTTGTAACATTCTTTTTCCTCTGTGACTCAATCAATGGTCTACAAGCAAAAACTCTGGCAAAAGTCATCGCCGTATAAATATAGATGCAGTTGAATATGATATTAGTGCTTTCTAACAATCCTAGAAACACCTGTATGTCTGGCAATTTTTCTAGTTCTTTTTTTCGGATTTTAAACTACTGATGCTAATACTCAGAATTCATTGTCTTTATCAGTGATATTATCATCGTCTTCTTTTGCTTCGTGTAGCATTAAATCTTGCTGGCACCGTTTCAAAACTTACTTTTGAAGATGGTCTTGTTCCGGAAAAAGGAAGTGCGAATTTTATAAATTTCCAGCCGCTACATGGAAAATAAATCAACGGAATCGGTGGATAGCTGCAGTTAAAAGGTTCAAGTAAGTAGTACCATAACTTTATTGTTATCAAAAATAATAATTCAGAGTATTGTAAATCTCTGTAAAATTGTAAAACTTTTAGTATACGTAAAGAATGTTTTTGGAATGTTGTAATAGAAAAGTAAGAATAAAATTCATAAATGGATAAATTTTAATATTATAAATGTAATGATTAAAAGAAAAAAAAAAGCCTGAGCAGCAGAGCTCCATCACGAAAGTCGAATTTTTCGTCGAATGAAGAATTTAACTAATACACAAACAAATTTTTCCATAAAATGAATTTCTTGGAAATGATATCAATTCTCAATCTTATTTCTTTATATGGAAAATTTGTTATTCCTCAATAACTTTTCATTTCACAAGTTAACTCTCTCTCTCTCGAATGAAAATTCATAATTTCAATAGACCCGGTGGTCTCGAACTCTCTTGTTCGATTCCAATTGACAACAAAGAAAAAATTGTCATAATGACAAGAAATTTCGACAATGGGAAGTAAAAAAAATCACCCTAACAACGATCATACTCGTATTATTCATTAAATAGGAGGCGGTCCAGTTCAACAATTACAACGATCACAATGATTTCGGGCGTTTTGTGCTAGAAGAACTGAAGAAGAAAACTTTGAACTTGAGAAAGACAATTCTTCAACATCACACCTACTTGCATGCGAAGTTCGAACCCTCTAGTTAAACTTTTTCTGGCCAAAAAATAAGAAAATATAACAAAAATGACCATAAAATGGAGAGGGGTGGAGATGGAAAGTTTCGACCTTAGACAGGAAATCATCTCGCAACTAATTGAACCTATATGTGAAATTTCATTTTTCAGTCGCTTTTCGTTTGACCTGCAGAGGTGAGCAAAGGTCAAAAACCACTTTTTTGCACTGCGACCCCTCGAAATATTCATTTGTTTTCAACCAATAACTAATAACATCAATCCGCCGCCAAAAAAGCCATGTATGCTAATTTTGAACCAAATCGGACCCATAGCAATTGCTCGAGAGACGAATCTCTGTGTATCCATATTGGTGTACAGTAGGCAGCAAAACAGTGTTGACTGGAGTATTGTCATGAAGCACATTATATTTGATATACTTTCTTGGTTCTCGAGGCAGAGCTCTAAAAATCACATTAATTTTTGTCGTATTGGAATGTTCCATGTAGCATCCTTAGAATAGTTGTTTTGGAAATGCTACAATTGCTTTTGTTTTTAGGCGCCTGTCATATCTTCTAATGCTTCCCGTCCCTATCGAAACCAAATTTGCATTAGTCGAAAATAATCGTAACACAATTCATCGTAAACCTTCTGGTTTTGATTTATAGTGGCGTTAATCCTACTTTAGTCAAAAATTTCATACCAGCGCGAAACTCAATTTTACCCATTTTTAAAAATAACTTGATTGAGTTCGAGTTTTATTATAATAAAACGGATCAAAGTTAAAGTTGGCACTTTAAGTGAAACTTGTTGAGAATTGAGCTTGATGCGCATTTAAAAATTTCTGCTAACGCATTCTACTACGGGGATGGCCCCGGTCTCATCTGGAGATGACGGTAGTTGCTCCCAAAATACACTTTATTAGAAAGTACACAATCTATACAAGACATGTTTCAAGTTTGAAGACACCACGTTGTTCTGTATTTGTTTGGCAGCCATCAATTTGGCCCAACCAATATAAAAGCTGAACTAGATTCTACTCTGGGTGAGACTGCTCAGTAAAATATTGGGTAGCAGAGTTTAAACGAGGCCGTACGATCTGCGAAGACCAGCAACGCAGTGGTTGACTGAAAATGCGCGATGTAGCAGACATATAAGTCATTCAAAAAATTGCGGTGCGTTACATATTAACTGAAAATTTGGACATGAGAAAGCTCTGCGTAAGATGGGTGCCGCGTTTATTCACATTGGAACATAAACAGCGTCACGAAGAAGTTTCCATCGATTGTTAGTAAATATTTCATAACCATGGATGAAACTTAGGTCCATCACTTCGCATCCAAAATAAAAGAACAATCAAACAATGGGATGAAAAGGGAAGACCTGGTTCCAAAGAAGGCAAAGACCGTGTCATCTGCAGGCATGACGGAATAATTTCCATTGACTATTATGCGAAGTTATTGCAACATTTGAGCGAAGAAATCAAGCAAAAACGATCGCATTTGGATAAGAAGAAAATGTTGTTTCATCAAGACAATACACCAACTAGAGAGACAAGTATAGGAATCACTTAATAGAAAGGGAATCTAGGAGTGCTATTGAAAATATACAAGGTTTCCCATTTGAAATAATGAAGTAATTGATGGAACGACTAAATCTAGATACATGTGACCTTATTCAGTGGAAAACCTAATCAACCAAATCAAATATGAAAAATTATATGTTTGATTTACTTAACTCCTTCTGGGACACCCTGTATGGCTACAAATTGGAAATTATTTCGAATGATAGACTCAATTAATGTTTATATAGCTACGAGAAAATGTTTTAACAGTAGTATGTATAATTAAAAAATATCAGTACTTGTTTCGGAGACACTATGGAAAATAAAAGTCACGAAATTAACATGAACTATGATTAAAATATGTGGATGATAGCGATTGTTTATAGAAACAGCGCGATAATAATTATATCGTGAAATTAGTAGAACGTTCCAACGAGCGATAGACAAGGAGTTGGCAAAATCCAAAACACCATAATCCATCGCCGAGCGACGAGAATAAAATCACCGTTTTTATCTACCGTGGAGATATGATTACTGTGTTCTAGAAGCTTGCTCACTAATTATAGACTATTTTCAGGTTTCTTCAGTATATCCAGCAGGCCGAGAAGAGACGTGGTTTGACGACGTGACCGATGCCGTAGAGTGTAGGAGGCTGTTTCGATCACACCCAACAGAACCGGCTTGAGAAGTTTCTATTGAATACTCCCATTTTTCGAGAAAAACAACAACACTACCATAGTTTTGTTCACGATTGATAAGAGGGGACTGAGTGGAGCATGTATGCCGAAAGAGAATTTCTTGAGGGCGTGTTTTGTTTGTGAAAGTACTGGGTTGTGAGGAATGACTATCTCTTTGTTTTAGGATTAAAGAGGTGACAGAGAGTCGTATCCTGCTCTTCAGCAAATATAGAACCGAAATTTTTTTTGTTTGGACGTTAATCTAATCGATAATTCATACAAACATGTATACAAAACGAAAAATCAAACTTAGCCGCGCGTGCCTAATCTTTAGAAGCATCGTAGCTCCACTAGATGCGACTAGGCGTTCGAGATCTGCTCGCTCTGCTGTCTCGATTTAAAACGCCTCGCCTGGGTTCGTGTAAATAAGTAATAGGAGGGGGTGTCATGAAATTGTGCAGAAAGTAGAGGGATGTAGTCATGCTGGTTTTTCCTGAAAAGTGCCACCAGATATATCAAACACTATTAAGTTAATTGGATGCTTTTAGGATACTAAGAAGGTTATTAACAAAAAAGACTTGGAATTCCCAAAAGAAGGCCCAACGAAGTTTCGTGGGTTAGGTATTTTGTATTTTTTAATGCGATAGTACATGGCGCGGTGCCACATTTGTCCGAAATGAACCCTATTTTTTCTTTTTTGCCTATCTATAGCTATTTGTTTCCAGTTTCTGAACCTAATCCATTTCTACTTCATATCGCCATCTCGAACTCGATATTCATCTTTCCGTCTCAACCTGCATCCACTCTACAATGATTTTTATCCCAAATTCCATACCAGCTCTCTGTACAAGTCCCAGCTGTTTTTTATTATCTTCACCACATTCTCTCCCTTTAGAATTCCTTTTATTTCTTTAGTTGTCTCTCTTCTATATACGTCATTTCCTTTTTCCATATTTCCCTAAGTCCTGACCGTAGTTGTGACAATAATTTTTGTTATTCTTTTTTTCAAATTACTAAATTTCCAATCGATTATTTTGGATTTAATGATCAATAATGACAACGATGTGCCGTATGCCCTCTTACGATATATCATTACATATGAATAAACCGACCCTCAAATTTAATTCTTATAATCTTATAAATTATAGAGAAATATATCCTCAAAACGTTTTTGATTGTTCTAACACTATCAGTTATTTTATTATCTGTCAAATCTGTCAAAAAACAAATCTGTACAAGTTGACAACCCTTCACCATTTGAATGCAAAGCAACGACCTCACCACACGACCGTCAACGCATTTTTGTTATAAATATTCGAGCGAAAATCATAGTTAATTTGATTGATAATATTTGAAAGTCAATGAAAAATCAAATACTATTCATAAAATCAATTTATTTCATCGTTTTCATTATCTTGATAAGATCTCTGCACCTATACCTTGAAAATATTTTTTAGACGACGCCATCTGAAAGTTGTTCGTTCTCTTTTCATTTACATACCGATAGTTGCGTTTTGTGTGTTCCATGTAGTGAAAGTGACAGTCACGTACTGCAAAACACTTTCGGGACGCTCTGGAGTAGACAACTTTAACTTCCTCTAGTCACTTCAATGTTGACAGTTGACAGTTTCACTTCGATCATTTTGCATAATCTTAAAGTTTTAATTTATTTATTATTTTTTAAGTTTTGGATCTTATGCGTCGTCTAAAAAATGTTGTGTACGCCGCGGCTGATATACTACTTTGTTGGAATCGTCTGTTGCTCGCCTCGCTTCGCCCGTCTCGCAGTTTTCAGACTCGTCCAACAAAGTAGCACTTTCAGTCCTTGGCATACAAATAACTATTGTTCAAGACTATACATCCCATAATTCTACTACCAAAATACGTAGTTTGGTTTGGTTTGTGATCCACTTCCCAAGATCTAAGTACTACTAAATCAGAGCTCTTACCTAATGTCACCTCCATTGTCAGTGACAGATAATTCAATAATTAATTTGAGTTCAGTTGTAGTGTACTTAACGCCTCCTTAGTTAACTGAAATTTAGAAAGCCGCCATTATTGTTAAATTGGAAGATCGCTGGTCTATCAGAAGACTGGCAACTCAACTAGGTCTCAATGCGAATTCGGTAGCCAGAGTGAAGAAGCGATGGGGAAAAGACGCCAAAAGGTTGGATCTAGAGGAAGGATAATTTTGGAATGACGCAAAAGATGTCTAAGGACATTAATAGTTATTTGTACGCCAAGGACAACATTTTTTGGACAACGCATAAGATCCAATACTTTTTCAATTACACTGAGGAAAGAAAATAAATAATAGAGAATTATAAACATTTTATTTATTGAACAATATAATGTACTTAATGATATTTGCAATGTCAATATTAATATTTATTGGATTGGATGCAGATGGAATATGTATATCTCTATTAGATGCTGTTGGAATTAAAATTAAAACTTTAAGGTTATGCAAAATCATCGAGGCGAAACTATCAACTGTCAACATTGAAGTGCCTAAAGTCACATTTAAGGAAGTTAAAGTTGCCTACTCCAGAGCGTCCCGAAAGTGTTTTGCTGTACGGAACTGTCATTTTCACTACATGGAACACTCAAAACGCAACTTTCGGAATGTAAATGAATACAGAACGAACAACTTTCAGATGGCGTCGTCTAAAAATGAATTTTTCGCTGTTCTTTAAATGAAACTTGTTAATTTACTACCAATGATAGTCAAACACAAACTAGGATGTTCAAGGATTAAAATGAATTTTGGCAATAGTTAAAAGACTATAAATTTCAAATTAATAAACTCCAATTGTATTTATTGCACTTGTTTTTGTTAAGCGAAATTATATTCTCACTCGAACAATAATTACTACAATAATAAGAAAAAGAAGAAGAAACGAAACATTTTTGTAACCAAATAGAGTTACCGAACATATATATGATATGATTTACGATATTTGTTACATCGTATAATTAAAACGAAATAAAAACAAACACATAATAATTACTAGAAATCTATTTCCTCTTCATGCGTGTCATTCTTTGGTTTAGTAATGCCGTTATGGGTTACACGCATTAATTTGGACGAGTAGATAGATCAAGTTGGCCGACGAACACGCCAAACATGTGTTTGTGTTTATATAGAGCGTTAGTGTGTGAAAAAGCCTTATGCTGTTATTTATTGTGTGTGCTGGACCACATGACACGACGACTTTCATAGTCGTTTGTCACCTACGACGTTCGTAATATAGACGGTTCCAAATTCGTTTTCTGAAAATTGAATTATACCCTTTCATTCAGGCTATAATACAGGGTGTTTCACATTGTTAAGTTGAAAACAAACTTTGTTGTAGTTTTCTAAATATTTTCGTTACTTGTGGCTTTTTAATTCACAAATAATAATAGTTTATCATCATCCGATGCCCAAGCGCAAATTTAGGACATAAATTACATAAAATTTGAGGATTTTAAATAGAAAAGTCCGTGAAACACGTGGAAAACTGAGTGAAAATTTTGTTATCACATAACAAACAGATTTTCCACATTTTTCCAATAGGTACGTCTGTTTTTTTGCTGCACGCTTTCCTTTTTACTTCCATGGGTTTAATGGAAGTGACTGGATATCTTCTTTTTTTTTCCATTCATTTCTTCTTCGATTCCAGTATTTACTTTAGGTGTATATTCTTCGTGGCTCCTACTCAAGATCTTCTCGATCCTCAGAGTAACAGGATCTATATTTTTTTTGTCTCGTCGTTTTAATTTACCGACCTTGGATGCCAGTCTTCTCATAGGTAGTCTGTCCGTTCCATCAGCTGGATGTTGGCGGTTGACGGTTTTTTTCATGGTATTTCACAACTTTCGGTACCTTATGGTATTTTCACGCTCCAGATGCATCCAGCGTGATGATGATGTGTATGAGGTGATCGATAGTGTAGTTGACACTAATAAATAATGATACACTTTATGATAATCTCTATTCGCATTGACGAACGTACCTAATAAAAAAATTATTATAAATATTGAACGTGCTTGGTAGAAATTTCTACGTGTGTTGTTGTAAGTTGCTGGTTGGTTCTACATCATAATTTTAGCGGTACCTATCAAATGAACCATAATGAATCCAACCTTGCTACATGACCGCAAGAAAGATTCCACAATTATGGTCGTTGAAGAAAGTGGCACCGAAGTACGTCCGACAACACAGAAAACATTATAATAAAATATACCTCAGGGCTTGATTATTAGAAAACGTACTCATACGTAATTTAAAGTGTGGTTTGTAATTCGAGGAATATCTTCACGTATTCTGAATAGAGATTGACCATCGAGAGTGTCTAATGATACGGTATCCGCTACCGCAGATTTACCTCACGGGCACTTCTCGTACTCGGTACTGACGACTAGTAGCTGAACTTTTTTTTATAAATCGAACTATTTCTGCACGCATACAGTCGTTGGGAATAAAAAAAATGTAGATTGTGGAATAGAATATTAAGACTTATTACTGGGGTGTTATGCTTCTGAAAACGAGCTTATACTAACTAGAAACACCATGGAAGAATAAACTAAGAACTCAGATGTTTAGAAGATAGCAATAACTGACTATTTAATATAATGTTTTTAGTAGGGTCGCCTGTATGTTTGTGAATGACTTTTTGGTCTCCATTTTGCCCCATTTCGAGCGATCAGACTCAATTTGAATTTTGCACACCTGTTAAAGACTGGAGAAAATATATTAATTCGATCAAATTCTAATTATCCTGATTAGATTCGTCTATAATCTTTTCATTTGAGGTCAATTGATGTCTAATGTTCTCGATTAAAGTCGATTGTCGTCCATCGAAGTCTATTGAAATCGATGATTGTCAATTGATGTCCTTCGATGTCTTTTGACGTCGATTGAGGTCATTTGAGGTTAATTGATGTCTTATGTTCTCGATTAAAGTCGATTGACGTCCATCGAAGTCTAATGAAATCGATGATTGTCAATTGATGTCCTTCGATGTCTTTTGACGTCGATTGAGGTCATTTGAGGTTAATTGATGTCTTATGTTCACGATTAAAGTCGATTGACGTCCATCGAAGTCTATTGAAATCGATGATTGTCAATTGATGTCCTTCGATGTCTTTTGACGTCGATTGAGGTCATTTGAGGTTAATTGATGTCTTATGTTCTCGATTAAAGTCGATTGACGTCCATCGAAGTCTATTGAAATCGATGATTGTCAATTGATGTCCTTCGATGTCTTTTGACGTCGATTGAGGTCATTTGAGGTTAATTGATGTCTTATGTTCTCGATTAAAGTCGATTGACGTCCATCGAAGTCTATTGAGGTCGATGATTGTCAATTGATGTCCTTCGATGTCTTTTGACGTCGATTGAGGTCATTTGAGGTCAATTGATGTCTTATGTTCTCGATTAAAGTCGATTGACGTCCATCGAAGTCTATTGAGGTCGATGATTGTCAATTGATGTCCTTCGATGTCTTTTGACGTCGATTGAGGTCATTTAAGGTCAATTGATGTCTTATGTTCTCGATTAAAGTCGATTGACGTCCATCGAAGTCTATTGAGGTCGATGATTGTCAATTGATGTCCTTCGATGTCTTTTGACGTCGATTGAGGTCATTTAAGGTCAATTGATGTCTTATGTTCTCGATTAAAGTCGATTGACGTCCATCGAAGTCTATTGAGGTCGATGATTGTCAATTGATGTCCTTCGATGTCTTTTGACGTCGATTGAGTTCATTTGAGGTCAATTGATGTCTAATGTTCTCGATTAAAGTCGATTGACGTCCATCGAAGTCTATTGAGGTCGATGATTGTCAATTGATGTCCTTCGATGTCTTTTGACGTCGATTGAGTTCATTTGAGGTCAATTGATGTCTTATGTTCTCGATTAAAGTCGATTGACGTCCATCGAAGTCTATTGAGGTCGATGATTGTCAATTGATGTCTTTCGATGTTTTTTAACGTCGATTGAGTTCATTTGAGGTCTAATGTTGATGACTGAAGTCGAATGGCGTTCATAGAAGTCGATTGATGTCAATTGTCAATTAATGTTGATGCCTTTCCATATATATTGATAAAGATTGATATCAATTTATGTCAATTGATGTTTACTGTTGTCGATTGATGTAGATTGATGTCAATTAACGCCATTTGAGATCAATTAATATCTAATGTTGTCAACTGAAGTATATTTAATGTTGTCAACTGAAGTCGATTGTCAATTGATGTTGATTGATACCTTTTGATGTCTATTGATGAAGATTGACATTAATTTAGGTCAATTGATGTCTACTGTTGTCGATTGACGTCGATTGATGTAGATTGACGTCAATTAAGGCTCTTAGAGGTCAATTGATATCTAATGTTGTCCATGTTCATGAATACTAAAATGTTGGGAATGAAATTTGCAGAAATATTTTTGGTCATAAAATTTCAACTTATTACTTTAAATTTATGCCCATCCATGGTAGTTTATCCCAACATTAGAGGGGGTGTAGTACTTACTTAAGTTCCAGGTAAGAAAATTGTTAACCAGAATTCAATATTTCAATTCATATACAGTGACTTTGATTAAAATTTGCCCGCGGGAAGCAACTCTTTTTATGACATTGTTTGCAAGATCTGACTGTATATTTTGATAGGGTTTATTCTTAATAACAATAACAATGTGTGATTGTAAATTTTGAATGAATTTCGTATCCATTTTCTATAATCATGAAAATTTACTTTTTGATTTAGAGATAAATGACGTTTCCTATCTATTGGTAATACGTTTTCTTTTGAAAGGAAGCTGACATATTGACATATGTCAATATGTCACTAGTACTAGCACTAGCGTCTTAAATGATTATTTCCACGTATAACCAACACGCACTCTAATCTCAATACGCAAGCTTCAATAGATACAAAAAAAAAGTTGAATGAAAGTATTTTTCAAATAATTATAAATAAAACTGCATATTTCTCACTTTATTGTTCTTATACTTATTAAATATAATAATTTTTTTAACGAAAATAATGGACAGGAACAAATAACAGTCTCCAAACAATTTTCTATTCTCATAACGAAGTCATCGCCAATCATTTTTTGATTCGAAGACTCGTTTTATAATTTTAGTATATATTTCTATGGGTTCGGTATAATATACTTTAATAACAGCCCTAGGAATCAATATATCTCCGACTTGTCAAAGATAATTACAGACAAGTCCGTCAAGAGCGCCCAGCTTCCGATTATACTTTAGGCAATTGTAAAAAGAAGACGTTCTTCGACATTTAGTACCTTTTGTTATTTTAATATCTGTAAGAAATATTGAATAGCTTTATAAAATCTTTATGAAATTTTACTATTTGTCTTCATCAAAAATGTGACACATTTAGGCAATCTTGTTGATCTTGAATTTGTTGATAAAATTGAAAAGTCAATTGACGTCAATCGAAGTCTATTGAGGTCGATGATTGTTAATTGATGTCCTTTGATGTCTTTTGACGTCGATGCTGTCATTACTAAAGTAATTGAAGGCTAGAAAGTGTCACATTACACACCTCTACCATACCATTACTACTTCTTCCATCATCCCAGTCTCTTCTCCCAGTCTCTTCAAAAAACGCAACATCGCAAATTTTTATTTTCACTAATTCGTCCGTCCGACAAGTTCCAGATACATATTATCTTTATCGGTAGAAATTCATTTGCAGTTTTGTTTAAAACATCCTCTATTTTTTCTCCTGGAAAATACGTTCGATTTTTTTGGCACGAAGCCCACATTTTGTCGTTTTAGGAAGGCCAACAGTTTCCCATGTTTTAATATGACAGTTTTTTCTTCAATTTGTAGCTTCGTTCGAATCATACTGTACATTGCCCACAAAGTGGACGGTTCTTTTGTCTGGTTTATTTTCCAAACTGTTCACAAACCTCCACGTCAGAATAGGATTTATGAAATGTTATGTATAGTCAGTGCTGCTGTACGGAGTGGAAACTTGATGCATTTGAGATGTGGCTCTATAGACGCATCCTGAAGATACCCTGGACTAACAGAATCACCAACGACGAAATACTAAGACTCATTGGTCGCAAAAGCTGTTGACAATTATTAAGACATCATACATAGGACAAATCTTACGCATTGACAAATACCTATTGCTATCGAACATAATGCAGGGCAAAGTAGAGGGAAAGAAAGGCATCGGAAGGAAGAAGTAATCCTGGCTCCGTAATTTAAAAGAATGGACGGAGAATTGCTCCATGTTGCGAGAGAATGTGTTCGCCAACCTTCAATGAGAAGAAGAAGTTTACTTTGAGGACTTTCTAAAATACTAACTTATTTATAGTTTTTCCTGTGGTAGCCTCAAACGTTCAGCAAACAAGAAGGGCATTTTCTAAACGTAATTATACCCCAATGGGTTCGTAGTGTTTTTAACATTTGAGTTTTTCATAAGAAAAACGTTGATGAATAATGGTTGAAAGGCGTGATGCAGCGTATTCATTAATATATCAATATGTTACAAGGTTTTTCGTGAAAAGGGTTCGTGGATACAAATGTACAAGCTCATTTTACACCTAAAGCACTTGTAATAATTCTAGAACTTTCTAAAGTGTCTAATGATAGACAACTTCTGTCTAGAAACTTCTGTCCAGTTGCAATCAACTTCTTAAGAAATATCTAGTACATAGTTGATGGATACCCAGTAATAGATGGTGCTATCTGCCGCCCTATTTTATAGTTTCCATTACAAAAAATTATGATTGTCATAGTAAGATGGCTTGTGACTACACGACTACGACTTGGAATTTGAACTTTCACTACTACTTACATCTAGCGACTAATTTATAAACATCTGAACTTTTTAAAAGTTTTTTTTGTTATTTGGGATTATAATCTTCATTTTTTTCTTAGATCTATACTTTTGATTTATCTTCTAGATGTGCCTCGTCGATTTTTTCCAACGTTTTCCATTCTACACAATTTAAAAAAATTAGAATATGCAATTTTATACTACTGAACCGATTTTTTTGGTGATAACCTAAATTTAAATTTGATTATAGCTTCTTCAATATCAATACCAATACAAGGTCATAATTATCATGCCAGATGAATATTAAACATTAGCAAGAACTTTTAATACAAAGTGTGAGCAGTAAACAACATAGTTTAGTGGTTACTAGTGATTTAGCGTCATTTAACATGGTCAAAATCAAAGCAAATACTGACCGAAATATCTTCCATATGACGGATATGCTTTACTTTAATCACTGCTAAGGGCGCGAGTGTCTGTACCAGCGAGCTGGCCTTCTGTGACAGCTTCAATTGGTTCATTGCCACTCGTTATTCAGCTGTAATTTTTCTTTGAAACCTAGTCGGTGTTTATGATCGATAATTCAGAAGCAGGTCAAAAGAGGCAACTAAATTGAAAGAAAAATTAGAAAGACGTCTGCAAACACAAAATGACAGACATACCCACGTCAAGAAAAGCAGATTTTACCATTACCAAAAGAATAGGAAGGCAAAAATTGAAGGTACAAAGAATGAAGGTACAAAACACAAAAAAATTCTTTGAGATTCATTTTTTTGAGAAACAAGGGTCATTCCCTTTTTATTTTTTTATTGAAATAACTTTTGTTTTCTAATAAGTGGTTTTTGGTACCAAGCTATGGGATTTCACTGGCTTAGCGTTTTTTTTTCTTGATGTTTTGTTCTCGGATATCTTATTAGTGCCTTACCAAACGAAACGTAAGATTGTAACTACTAATCACGTAACTAGAAAGATGCTTTCTTTTGTAAGAAAGGCTCTGTCTTTGAAATGAAGTGATTTGTTCATGAGACAAGTTTTATAAGTCTATTGTTTTTCTTATTTGAAATATAAATTCGTTTTGACGTTCTAGTTTTGTCCTAAATTAATACCCCAAGTAGTTGCATTGATTAACAAATATTAAATTTCACCGAAAAAGAAAACAACTAATAATAAATCGTCTTTTCAGACATAGCGGTCGTTATGTCTGATGTTCTGTGGAACAGGGTACAGAATGATGTCCAGGTCAGAGGATTAACTGACAAGAGACAGCAAAATAGGAAAATCATAATTTCGTAAACAACTATTATTGTCAGTTTTCTAATAATTCAAAATCAATACAAGTTTTTTCAAATTTTGACTTGGCATTCATGTTTTTTTTTGTATAATTAACTTAATTTTCTGATTTCCATTAATCAAATATGATAACGTCAAAAAAATATCGAAATAATATTTATATAGTTCACCAAACCGCCGACAATTTAGATTTTTATGTTCAAAAATTACTGCTATTATACCGCGAAATTGTGGTCGAAAAAGGTTAGGTTAGAAATTATTCTAACCTCCAATTTGGCGACTACCACTGTCTACTTAGTTCTCTCTTTATGTCTGTACCGACGAAATCTAAACATTACGATAATTGGTCCATTCGATCGATTTGATTCTAAACATGGGAGTATCTGAAATTTTTTATAAAAAAGGTTGATATCGTCATATAAATTTTTTAAAAACGATACTGGTTTTTGAATTCGAATCTTAGCTGGTTCTAGAGAAGAAGAAGAACTTGATATAGTTGTAACGTTTATGTAGATGGTGTGAAAAAACGGTTGGAAATGTGAATATCGAAAGAAAAGTGTCGATAATATGATGAAAAAAATACAGAAACTTTCCAGTGATAAAAATTACTATAAATCAGTTTTTTAAGAAATGGAAATTGAAACTAAATATATTTTAAGCATTTTATAACGTAAAATTGTAGTATTATTATGTATTTTTTAGTTTATACATCCCGAGGAGTCAAAATTTTTATACAATTATAGAAAAATTGTGACAAATTTTTGAGATGTTCTTTGGGATGTTAATTTATACAAAATATTTGTTTTATTTATCATCAGTTAATAGAAGGAAGTTGCGTCTAAAAAAATGATCATATTTGGTTACTGTCAATGTGATATTTGTGGAAATTATACAGGGTTAAGTTAAAGTAAATATATTTTGAGGAATCACTTTAAAACATTTATTGTATCGAAAAAAATGAACTGATTACAAGATTTTACCTTAAGTCCGAATTTAGCTTTGCGAATAAAAAATAGTCAGACGAAATCAGATCATTAAGCAAGTGCACATCTCGACTGATTTCACCGTGTCTATTTTCGTTAATTTTTTTACGAAGCGGATTTACTAATTCAGAGTAATATTTGTTGTATTTGTTTTCTTCAAGTCAATTAAAAGGACACTTTGCAGTCCCGAAATATTGTAGTCATCCCTTTGTTGGTGCTTTCCGCGACTTTTGATTTTTTTGGCACGGACTCTCCTTTCCGATGCCTCGCGTTACTTGACGCTGCTTTTGTACAACGCTGAGAATTAAAACCGACAACTTGCATTCACCAGTACGGTTTTAACTGTTAATTTTGAAATAATAAATACAACATTCGATTTGGTGTTAAAAGATTTTGCTTAATGTTTAAACTATAATAACTATAACAGTAAATACACTAGCTAATTTGAACACAATTTGGAACATTTCTGAATATCTTCTGAACGATTTATGAATGTCTAGTTTGACGTTTTTATATTCTGCAGTCTATTTAACGTTTCTTTAATAAAAAGACAGCAGAAAAACATATAGTTTAGAGGTTGGTTCGTGGCAAATACCACCAAAATGGTAAGTAGGATGAATGCGAAGGGTCGGATTAGAAGTCGTTGTACAAGTCGGATTTAATATTTAGTTAAAGGACTAAATCATACGGAACATGTTAAAAACTGAATCCAAATTTATTAATGCTCAAGTTTGTGATCGAAATAAGTACTAGATTATTGTACTTAAATGAAAAATCGTTGGATTTTCTTGTCTATACATCATCCGATGTTACGCCTTTGCTCTTGACGTCGAACTTAGCTAAAGAGCAATTTTTAAATTATTTTATAGGCATTAAGTTAAATGTTTAATTGAAGCTATTAAGTGATTTTGATGGGATGAAAATAGAGACGGTTGTTGGTCTTCTGGGTGTTATTATTTCAAAGTATTAATGCCGAGAGGTTACAAAATTACGTTAAGAACTTTGGGATGTTTCTACGAAAAGTATTATGAGGATCCGACCAAAAAAGAATTATTGTTAAGCTGAGGAGTTGCTCGTATAAGACAATATGAAATTTTTGGATCACATATAATAGTCTGGGTGTTGTATCAAGATTCTTGCAAGCTTTCCATTTTTTTGATAAATTATTATTATAAGAAATTTTTCGAGAAAAATTACTTTCCCGAATCCGTGACACTGAAGCAAGCCTTGCGGAAGAGACAGTTACAGTCCTACTATCGATAGAATTGTTACTATTGACACAGGAATCAAGATATTTGGACAAATATTGCATCATTTCCACCACAATTGGACCAAGGATCAATGAGGAAAAATTAAAAAAAATTGTACCATTAGAATAATCACTGAACAGTGTAGTGATGGCATAAGACTGCAGAAAGAAGAAGTTTATTTTTCCTTGAAAAAACGTCTTCAAATGCTGGAGAACGACACATTAGGTTGCCTCTATAAAATAGCTGAATTATGATGAAAAAATGAAAAAAAAAAGATGGAAAATAAAAAGCAGAAAGATGAGGATGGTGGTTTGATAGTTAACTAGTTTCTGAATTGTGGAAAATAAAGGGGCTTCAGACCTTCGAGCGAATCATAACGATGGAGGTTACTTGTACTAACCTAACCTAAGTAGATATGAGGATGTATTGATATCCAGTTAGCCTAGACCAGTTCCATGCATAAACAAAATATTGCGTTACCATAGCAACGAACAATAACTTATTATAAGTGTCAGTGCAAAGTTTGACGTCAAAAAAGTAAACCAGAGGAAGAAGAGGAGAAGAAGAAAAAAGATGTCCACCGAAATTGTGAAAATCGAAAAATTGGAGTATCGAGCCATCATCAAGTACCTGTATTTAGAAGGGCTAAGAGGTAAGCAGATTTACGAAGATATAGTTAATACCCTTGGTGATCAATGTTCTTCGTATGCCACCGTGGAAAATTGGACTGTAAGCTTCAAAAGAGGTAAATTTTCCATTGAAAATGATGACCGATCGGGAAGGCCAGTTTCTGTGTCAGTCCCCGAAAATATCGATGCAGTTCATTACATGATTTTATCAGACCGTCGAATTGGGTTGAAACGGATATCTGAAGCACTGAAAATTTCATACGAAAGCGTTTATCATATAGTTCACGTCAATTTGGATATGAAAAAAATTGCTGCAAAATAGATTCCCAAATTTTTCGAATGTTGACCAAAAGCGTGCAAGGGGAAGCATCGTTTTCGATCTGTGCTCGATTTGAAAACGATGTCGACTTCTTAAACCGAATTGTTACTATGGATGAGACTTGGGTATATTTCTACGATCCAGAAACAAAGCAACAATCGATGGAATGGCGAATGGTGTCAAAAAATCTGCTGGAAAAGTTCTTGCTTCAGTTTTTTGGGATTGCCATGGAGTAATCATGATTGATTTTTTGGATAAGAGTAGAACAATAACTGGAGATTACTATTCGACATTACTGACCACTCTACGGGAAAAAATTAAAGAGAAGAGACGCGGAAAGCTATCCAAAGGTGTTTTGTTTTTCCAGGACAACACCCCTGCACACAAATTTCATGTTGCCATGCAAAAAATTCGTGATTTAGGGTTTGAATTACTAGAACACCCCCTTTATTCACCAGATTTGGCTCTGTCCGACTATCATCTCTTTCTTCAACTGAAAAAAAGTTTAAAAGGTTGTAAATTTTCTTCCAACGAGGAGGTAATAAAAGCTGTAGAGGTCTGGTTTGAAGAGCAAGAAGAAACATTTTTTTTGAAAGGTCTAGAGACGTTGCAGGTTAGCTGTAATAAATGTATCCAATTAAGAGGAGAATATGTTGAGTAATAAAATATTTTGGCATTGAAATTTTGTTTGGTTCTATAGTAGGCCAAGAATTTTTCAATATATCCTAGTATATCATCATAAACAATTCAGAATAATATATTCAATACATTGTTGAGTTGTAATGATAAATATTTAAGGAAATATATCTTCTGATCATCTATCAATGAATATCAATTGTTTCAATTGTCGCTTGTCACTTTGCCAACTCTAAGAGTTTCCATAATCATCATAATCATCGACTGAATCAACAATAGGACATGGCTTATCTCTCTTTATTAATCAAAATAATCATCCTTCTTTCGAAAAGCGGTGCTAACAAAGGTTTCTATAAATAATTAGAGCTATGCCCAATAACTTTCTCTTAAAATCAATTATTCCCATAAGATGGAGCAACCTACAACCGACATTTTAAGAGTTGCGTTTGTGAGTCTAATTTGTTGTTCTGGGAATATGCATTGATTGAAAAAATTGTCCGGAATAACCGTTCTAGCTTTATTTTTGTACAGTTTGTTCAAACGATGTTAACAAGCCTCTTGAAGATGTAAAAGATGATATTCGTTATGAATGCGGGAAGTTATTGCCTGTTCTTGCGAAAAAAATAAGACCAAAACCATCTTGAGGTTAGCAAGAGCAAAACCGAGCAAGCAAAAAATACTGCAGCCTTGAGGGTTTTTTTGTTGCGTTTTTTGGCTGTATGCGTTGTTTTATATAAAACTTTTTCAATGAAAACTTAGTACTTAATGGCGTAATGTTGAAGATATTGATTATAATATTGACAGAAGTTTTGTTATTATAAATGTGGTTTGATTATTGATATAATAACTGGAATTGTGATTTAAATTTTGTTTAGTAATAAAAATTACGCTCAATAATACTGTTACGAACAAGTTGCCGAAATGGGTCTTTAGGCTGGCCCTGTCCAGCTACAATGGAATTTCAAAATTCGGCGAATTGAAGCAACGCCTTTCATTTACTTTTTATAAATGGCGTATGCGCCTTTGATGTTTCCTTTTAGAACTTTTTATTGTAGCAGGCGGTGTATTTATATTATTTCTTCTAAATAATTTCTAGTGAAGTCTATTTATTTATTTCTTATGTTTCTTTTTGTTCTAAAACTTTGTTTTGTTAGGTAGTTTTGAATAAATCATTAAAAAGTAATCGCAGAAACTATTTAAGTAATATTTATAAGTAAATTATTGTAAGTTGAGTGTAGTGTAAAGTGTGTAAATAAATTAAGAACGTAAGAGATAATTAATTTATCACACGAAAGAAAGAATTAAGTAAATACGAATAACGTTTCATTGGAAATTAAGTTACGTAATTTGTTCTGTCAAAAACGAAATATTTTTTTAACAAAACCATTCTCTATCTTGTTTATCTTTTTTTGGATGGAAACATTACAGAAATTGTCACTTAATAATAGACCAATTTTCCTCTATTTAGTCATTAACGAACATGTACCGAATATTTCGTGACACTTTTTGATTGTTATCGTTTCTATTATTATACAAATAAAATTATCTGAACTAATTGGCCGAATGTGTAATAGAATAATTAGAAAAACAAACGAACGCATTCCCAACGGTACGATCTCGTTCCACTTCAGTCAATTAAAACAATTATTCTCGAACAACAAGGGAAGTACAGACAATTTTACTCGTCATATTAAATGAAAAATAAACCTGGATTTACTTTTATGCATCTTCTAGATCTGTCTATAATTTAATGAACATACATATAAATTCTTTTAGGGACAAACTATATAAGTTATATCGTAATAATTCGATGATTCACTTGCCAATTATTTCCCGTATTATGTGTTATCTACACCTTTAACTTTCTTGCTGTGATACTGAGAACCCAGTGTTTACAGCTAATCTATTAATTCCAATCCTTTCAGAAAGTTATTCAGCTTCAGGTGTAGTGCTAGAGTGTTTCCAGAGAATCTGTCGTAGAGGTTTCATCCGCTAGCTGTATTATCTGTGAGTCTAGCGTCTTCAGGTGTCCATTGAGGCGACAGTGCCCCGATAGAACTCCTGTTAGTATTTATACGTTGTTTTCAGTCAGTTTGATACATCAAACAGATCTTTTTGCCTTTTCTTAACCCTTGTAGGTCATCCCAGTAATTGGTTTTACCCTCATCCATTTTCTTTTTCTCGATTTTAGAAAAATAGAGTTGCCAAAATCTCCTTTTTGTAAGCCTTCATGTAGACACAAACTATAACAAATTTACTGTAAATATTCATTCGTTATGACACGAGTATGAATTATTTCTTTTCGGTCATTGTAGATTTGAATCATTCGCGTGATCGTAGTGACCTTTGCGTGCAACAAACCACTGTGTATTGCGAGATGCATCGTTAACAAACACACCTGTCACTTTTTGGCATGTGGGCGATCGATGATCGTGGTCAGCTGGGGAAATTGATGACGATCATACACATTGGCGTATCTAAAAACAAGAAGCTACTATTTTTCGTTGATATAAAGTACAAATTAAACAAAATTTGGCATTTGCCGTAGTTTACGTAAATATTTTTCATTTAATTTTTCATGAGTAATTGCTTCCCAGCTTTCAGAATATACGTTTCGTTTCAAATTTCGCCAAAAACGTTCAATTGGCTCTAGCTGAGACACAATACGAACATTTTTAGACTTTTCAATGAATAATGAACACTGCAAAAGCTCCCACAATTTCCTTTACAGAATTAGCAGTTGCCATATCTGGCAAAACCACAAAATTTCCTTCAGGATGGTTTTTTATCATGAGCTGCTTTAATCTAGATCTAACTCACTGATTTTCATATATTTTGGCGGTTATAGAATTTCGAGAAGGGAAAATATATGCTGGAGAACGATCACGAGAAGGTATTGCCAAGTTTATCAATACTTTGAGTTTAATTTTTTTTGTTTTTTTAAATTTACTGCTAAATTAACTTCCTCGCCTTTCCAAACCTTCAACGGGCGAAAATTCGTTGTCATTAAGACTAAGTTTTGATTTTTCTTGCTTTTAAGAATATTTAGGTGCCAATTTGCTTGATTTTTGAAGTACATTCTGTTCCTTCAGCATTTTGCTTATATATTTCTATTGATTTCGAATTATCCGCCAAATTTTCGCAAACTGAATCCCAGTTTTCCATGAACCGCTTTAACTAAAGCTTCTCTGTTCTTTCTTGGCATTTTTTTTGGTTTCCTGCCTGGTCCTGACTTTCTTTCCATTGAAATACCTGTCTCAAAACGCTGACTTGTATATAATATAATTATTCATTGGTTGCTTTAAAATTAGATCTGCTTCGATACTTTTGTACTATATTTTAAGCCAATTTACAGGAATCACAGTGTTACTTTGATATTGCAATGAAAAAAGTCATTTAATGTTTCATCAGTTTATTGAGGAATAAATTTATTAAGTGTAGTGTCTTAATGCCCAAACAATCACTTAAAATAGTTAACTACCCTGATATTGATTTCAATTAAAGCCTTTAAATTCTGATAACAACGAGACAAATCTTTTACCATATTTCAGTCGCTTTTGAATTGCGTCAATTATTTGGTTATTCTGGAGTAAGGTGCATCCTATACAGGGTGTCCCACGATGAGTTAAAACTATCTGTATATAGTAAAATCATGAAAATTTTTACGTTTGGGTTTTCGGATACGATCTTTTCAACTAAAATATTTTCAAAGAAAGCAGACTTGTAACTTTGTTATTTTAAATAGAACATCCTGTACATTAATACATTTTTAAAATTTACGAAACTTTTTTCGAAAAATGCATACTTTTGGAGTTATTAATTTTTTTGTAAAAAATTTGACCGTTGCAGACCCTTAGAAATTATTTTTTTGCGAGAATATCCTTAAAGATATGAAAATGGTGTCTATTCGGTTGCTTTAAGCAAGGTCAGACGTATTTAAATATATGTTGAAAAATTTTTTATTTTACACAGGGTGTGTATAAACAGTATTCAAAGTTTAACTTATAAATATCAAATTTCTATATTTTTTTAAATAGAACCACCCGGTTTTTTCTATTTTAATGCATTCACGGGTAAAAATTCAAGGCAAATTCATGATATTAAATGTTTTCTGTAAATTTTTAGATATGCAGATATGGTCTAAATTTTATTTTGCCGTATACCGATAGTTTTAACTCGTCGTGGGTCACCCTGTATACTTAAGCCTCAAGCTTAAGACAGTTACATGTAGTGCCACTCCTACTCTTCCTAGCAAACTGGATGTGGCATGTCGAGACTTAAATTTCTCAATAATCGAGTCCAATAATCAAAACAGTGACTTACTTTCCAATTCTTGTTTAAAGGAATGAAGAAAAGATTTCGATTTCTTGAGAAACTTTTTCTAGAACGTGTTCTTCAAAAAGGTAAAAAAAATACAGAAGAGTATAAACATCATCATTAACTTCTGTTCAGGAAGGCTACCTGCCTTGGTAGCTGATTCCATAAACAAGAGTCTCGATAAATTGACGATCTAGGAGTCTGGAAGCGAACTCGGTGTTTATGAGTTACATCTACTTGTCGAGCTGGTTTTGCAGATACTGCTTTAAGTGAAATTTTATTGAAAGCATGGAAGAGCATCTGCTGTGGTAGAATCAGTAAAACAAAGTCAGCTTAGTGAACCTGTCTTCTATTCTTCTGGTCAACTCTGGGTCGAAGAGGGCTCCAAGTTTTTGTGAAGCTGCCTTAGCAAATTCGGCCACGTGACTATGCCAGGACATATTTCTCCGAATCTCCACGCCCAACAAGCGAATTTGCGGTGATGGTGATATTTTATGTCCAGACATGACCAAATTCTGAGCAGCCTGGGTCTATACTGCATTAAACTCAATCAGATTACTTCCAGGCACTCTAGAATGTTTGCAAAATCAGTATTGATTGTAGTGATCTGTTGCTGTCTACTGATTTGGGTGTTAGCCTAGTTTATTGGGGCGGCGGATTTAAATGACGATACCAGCGTGATATCCTCGGCAAAGTTTTAGACAAAATTTGCAGTTTTGTCGAGCAGATCATTGATGTACGGGAGAAAGAGAGTCAGTGATAAAATGCATCCATGGAGAGCGTTAACTTCAGGCCTTTGTGAGGTTTGACCATCAATAGATACTTGGATGGATCGGTTTTTGAGAAAGCTACTAAGCCAGACGATAAATGAGGATGATACACCGTACTATGTAAATTTATTTATAAGGTTGGTATGCCAAACCCTGTCAAAAGCCTTCAACATGTCCGGTGCTATTGCTCGGGATTCTCCATATTCCTCTCTAGCTTCAGTCCATACGTTGGTGACATAGGACAGGAGATCCCCGGATCGAAAGCGGTATTTATGGTCGAAGAATCAAGATATTTCAAGATTAGCTGGTTAACGACTTTCTCGATGGTCTTGGCAATGTCTGGGACTTAAAGCAATAACACGGTAATTGTTGGGAACCGACTTTTTCCTTTTTATTTCGGTATGGGTTGAATACGAGAGTTTCTAATCTACAGGAATTGATATGGTAAAATGGAGAAATTGCAAAAACCGACCGCAATTGAAACATTATTCTTTGTATGAGATTAAAACTACTGAGGTTACTAGTTATAATTTTTTACCAGTCGTAGAAAACATCGCACGCGTTTATAATAATGATATTAAATCTCTCATTTCGAAATTTTTTATATTTAATACAAATTTCCCTTGATAGTTAATAGAACAACTACAACCAAACTTTCCTAATTTTTTATAGTAATTACAAAATTGTCTCATTTGATATATATATATATATATATATATTATATTATCTGATATCTTCATAACAACATCTGATAAGAAAATTACCTAAAATTCTTGCATTTACCAAATAAATTTCCTATTATTAGAAATTGGATCACGAACGTCGCGTCACCGAGGGTAGAAGCAAATGGGTAAAATAATATAAATGCGGTCTGGGCACGTCACTTGTCTTAATATGTTGCGTGGGAATTCGAAGCTGGCTTTGACATACATCAAAGTACCGCCGACACAACTGAAAATAGCAATCCATAGGGGAACGTTAGAAATTCGGCAAACGAACACAAATACGTAAATTAATTACTACATGGTTCATTTGTTCAGGTTATATCATTACATGATCCTAAAACAATGAAGAAACTTGTTTGAAAATAGACATGGATCGTTTATTATATTATTTTCAAAGATCGTATATAATTTGGACTTGCTTACTGAACCAAAGAACAGAAGAGAATTAGGAACAGGAAGAGATTGACCAAAGGGCCTTATCAGAAGAAATAACAAGAAAAGAAATTAAAGAAGAAGAAGTTGAAGAAATTACAAATAAAATGAGAAAGCACTTGACAAAGGTGATATAAGCATAGACCAAATGTGAAGGAACCAAACTTCGTGGAAGAATATATCAACTAGCTAGGAAAATATGGTTTCAGGGAAGAATGGGAAACAAATTATCACTATTAAAGTGAGAGCTGGCTGCAAAAAGCTTGGCCTATCGAGTTACCGGATGAAGTATTTTTTGAATGATACTACTTACTGTAACTATTGAAAAAATCATTTAGTGCCTGGGCAAATATGGTGCACAACATTGCTATATTTTTTCTACGGTACATTCTTTGAACATAAACTGTACCTATCGAGTATCCGCTTGAAACTGATTCAGTAAAAAATAATTATGAACAAGTGCCTTGTTAAATCTGGTGCTAATCCCATGGCACGACACTTTTTTAACTTTTTTTTTGTTGCGTTACCGTACCTATCGAGTAACCGCTTCAAATTATAATTAAATTAATGTTTAAACATTTCTTATTATTATATTAGTGCCAACATATGATGAGTAACAATTATAGTAATTTTTATTCAAACGAGTATTTTATAAAATATAAACATAAAATACAATGAAAGTTTTCTGATATATTTTACTATAAAATTAATAAAAAACTTAAATATCTAAAAATATACATTAAAACATATGGAATTATTATTAAATGTTATCACGATCATTATCATCACTATCGTCATGATCATCGTCACTTTTATCATGATTATCATCATGGTCACCTTTATTTTTATAATGATTATCATCGTTATTATAGTCATTATTTTTGTTGCAATCACCATTATGATAATGATCATCGTCACAATTATCAATTTCATCAAGCTCCACTTCATCAAGATCTACCATAACAATGTCTTCAAGTAAGAGAGGTGTCGGATCACCTTCGCGGTTCAATTTTATTGTCATTAACTGTCCATCCGCATTGTTCTGGTGATAAATTGATGCAGTTATCTTCTGTAGCATTTTGCCACATTGAAGTAACATAAATTATTCGTAGAATTTTTTGTTTCAGTGATTTCCAACATGTTGGAAGTTGAGTTGAATCAAATCTTTTTACATTTTTCATAAAATATTCTGCTACAGACGTTGACGTAAATCGATTATTAAACATTAATAATCTCGCATCATTTTCATTATTACAACTTATTCCATAAATTTTACAAGTATATTCTTGCAATATTTCCATACTTCTTAAATTATCAATTTCGTCAATATTATTTAAACTAGCGAATACTTGTTGAACTTTCGGGTTTTTTAATAATTCTTTAGAAGGCTTAATTTTACCTTTTCTGAAAAAGCTAGCCTAATAATCGCATCCAGTGTATGTATGGCAAAGAACGACACACAAGATCACCGAGTTTTTTAGCTAGTTTAGTGCAATTTATGAAATTTATAACATTACATTTCGATTCTATCGTACTTAAATATATATCTAATGATGCTAACTTATGAATATTTCCAAGTATTATCTCAGTGTCAGATGCTTTATCATTACTTTACTGTCATTCTAGAATTCACTAGGCTAGTTGACAAAATTTGAAAATTAGTTCAAAATTATAGCTTAGCATCTATTTCACCCCAAAAATATATTATTTTTAAAAGAATAGGATTTTGACGTTAGTATTTTGAGTTTTTAGAAATGAATTTCAAATTGACCGCGAAAAAGGCCAAGACTGTCATGACGTCTTGAATGACGTCACACCTCGCGAAACATCTGTGTTTGTTTATGACAGTCGATTGTGTTTTTTAATAAATAATGAATTCCTCGTATTATAACTACTGTGAAAGTACAACGATAAAAACTCCAGACAAATATTCATATACCTTCCAAACAATAAACAAATACGGAGAAAGTGGTTAAAAATGGCAAGGAGACAAAATGCCAACTAATTCCACAAATTAATTCCGTGGAAATCATTTTGATGTAAGTATCAAACAAAACTTGATGCATCTATTTATAAATGTACAAAATCCACCATAATATACCACACATAACATATAAAACGTTATGACTTAATTAAGTTAAAGTTATTGAAACTTTGTATTCGCTAACCTCAAAATCAGTTAAGAATTTTCATTCCACAGTGGGCAAATGTTTGTTTTTCACATAATACTTACATATAAGTTTTAACACTGCAGATTTTCGATGAACAAAAGTAGGTGTTCAATGCAAAAAATTTCTCAAGTATAACTGCGTCAATTTTGGGCAAATTACTTGTTAAATCCTGATTCCATGGCAAATTATACCCGTTTTTCAAGATTAAACTAAAAACGAACTTTATTAATTTAACAATAATTGTTAAAAACTCGAAATAACCTGGTTAGGTTATATGAAAATAACAGCTACAACATAGTGTTTCGCGAGGTGTGACGTGTGACTGATTGTGTTAAATGGCAAGTGATTAAACGCCTCATTTTGTCGATTTTTTTTTCCAAACATATCATGAATCTTTTATTATTTTCGTAGAAAAGTTGTTTTTTTATTCACTAATTATCATGGTTAATCATTAGAAACTCAAAGCCATCCCATTTATTCTTAATGGAAACAAGCCTATACGAGTTTCGGCCTCTTCATAATTACACGTAAAATCTTTTATAATATATTTTACAATAGAATTATTTATTAATTGAAACGAAAAACATTGATCTTTGGCACTTGTTCATTATTATTTTTTACTCACTCGAAACTAAATGTTGAAATCAGTTTCAAGCGGTTACTCGATAGGTACAGTTCCTGTCCAAAAAATGTACCGTAGAAAAAATATAGCAATGTTGTGCACCGTATTTGCCCAGGCACTAAATGATTTTTTCAATAGTTACAGTAAGTAGTATCATTCAAAAAAGACTCGATGGGCCAGGTTTTTTGCAGCCAGCTCTTGGACTAATACACAAGAAAAGTGATCAACACCAATGCAGTAACTAGCTAGTAGCACTCGACAACAGATGTAATACGTACAATGAAACAAATAATCGAAAACCACTTGAGCCCACGTAGATGCTATTCAAGAGACTTTTGACTCAACCAAGAGAAGCCACCTATTGACGGCACAAGAAGAAGATGTAGACGCAAAACTGAAAAGATTAGTAAATATGACTATGACACCTAAAGGAAAATCTGATTAAGATTAACAAAAAAATTAAGGCAATACTATTCAATCTAAGATTAGAATACATAATGAGGAAAATTTATAAACAAAAAATCAAGGTCAAGTGGTGGAAAAATAATCACCTACGCTGTTGATACAGCACTTGTAACCAAAAGAAGACCTTTAATGGAGACAATGTTTAACAGAGAGAAAGCGGATGAGTCTAAATATCAACGAAAAGAAACCAAAAGTTGCGAGATATGAAAAGTAATGTTAAGGTGGAAAGATTAAAGTTGGAGAGTATGAATTTATGGAAGTAGAAACGTTTAAGTATCTCGGTGTTATGATCAATAATAGATGAGACAGGAGTACAGATTCATTCTGTTTTGAAATTAGTTCTTTTTAATAATTTTTGGAAGATAAAATTTGACGTTTCGATTTTTCTTTAAGTCTTTATCAAAATATGATATTGACAATGACAATTTGCGAATTTATATGAATAAAGCCTTTCGTGCTAACAGGAAATTATTGGAAAGTCAGGATCGGACAGAAAAGCAAAAAATAAAGGCTCACGGAAAACTGGCAGTCAGTTTGATAAATTGGACAGAACATCAAGGTTTAGATATCATTATCGACGACGAATCATATTTTAGTTGATTGGAGTGGCAGAATGGCGAGGAAGCACGTTAAGAAGTGTATTTTAAGAGATTCGAAAGTGTTGGTATGGTTAGCGATATCTTTTCGTGGTCATTATTCAGCATACATTTGTCCATATATGAAAAAGAGAGTGTCATATCGGGATTGATACAGTTCATAAAGAAAAAGCATCCTGGAGGAAATTGTTTGTTTTGGACAAATATGGCAACTGCTCATTATGCAGAGGACGTTGTGGAAATGCGGAAATGAATGTTCTCAACTGAGGACAATGTTTTTGGCAAAATTTGGAACGAAAAGAATAATTTGGAGGTTGGAAAATTATGAGCAAACTGCGGCAAATGCAAGATTCAGTATTTCATAATTCAATGCAACAGAACAAGGCAAACATAAAGAAACATTTGAAAAACTCATAAGGAAAATAAAACATAGACAACTAAGAATTCTTGGACAAAAGACGTAATATCAGCAGATCATCATATCATTATTTTCCCCTAAGAATTGCAACTTGTACGCAATAAAAATGGTACCAAACCGGTAATGTTGCAAATATGAGATCTTTCATAAAACTATCAGCTGATCTTCATCCTTCGTATGCTTTTGATTGCATCATGTCAAGCGGGCTTTACTACTTGAGAATTATTAGTTCAGTTCCCAGAGGATTTCACCTTACAAAAGGTGGGTTGGAAGATTTTATTTTTTATTTCGTTTTAATGGGTTTAAAAAGTAAAATATCAAAAATGTAACTTAATCTGAGCTCGGCACAACTTTTGGTAGCCGAAAAACCTCGACATTTTCGGATATTTTTCGGTTTTCTCGCAATATCTCGAAAACAAATGGTTCCAGCAGAAAACAGTCTCTATACAAAGATATAGAGCATTAAATTCCCTACAAATTTCATGGTCAACTTTTTTTTTACGACCAATAGGGAGCGAACTACAGCATCTCAAAGATGGACCATTATTCCCAAAATGATAAAAAAGCCAAGTAACGCCTTCTTTTGTGTATGTTATTGCGACCCATGCAATCTTTGATACAATTTTTGTCGAATGAAGCTCTCCAAAAACCCCCTCTCCAACCCCTCCTCCAAATGATAACTGACGAGGAATGAGTAGGCATACCCTCATTGCCCACTCACCTCCGCGCAGTTCGGCTTTCGTGATCCTCCACAACATGTATTTCATTTCTTTTATTCGGAAGCAGTCGTCTCTATTTTTCATGGAAGTTGGTACTAACTGGCTTTCCACAATACATGCAATGAAGTTTAAAGGAAAATGACTCACCTTTTGATCGAACTTTCGGAACCGTACCACTTGCTTACCTTTTTTAGACGTTTTAAAGCGCCTGTTATTTTAGACTCCTTGATGTATTGCAAATAGCAGTTACTGTGGACTGTCACTTGTGTTTTGTCATTCGAAAAACGCTGGTGCGTCTTCTTCTTGTCTTAATGATTTATCGCGAACGAAACAATCACCTGAACTCATTGTCACAAAATTCCACGATGAGACATTTATATGAATCCGAAAGGATGACTGGAACTAAACTGCAATAAGGAGGCTAATTCTAATTTGACCTGTTCGGAACAATAGGCAAGGGTCTTAGCTATGACTTTGGGATGATTTCAGGTCAACACCGTTACTCCATTGAAGATGAAAAAGTACATTGGACTATAGTAGAAGTTCAACAAATCAGAAGCTTTACATTATTTGTAGAAAATCAAAAATATGCATTCTGTACTCTTGAGAGGTATTCCTCCTTTTTGCATTGCTTATAAATGTTTGTTTTAATAAAATACGGATTTTGTGTAATAAAAAAACTGAAATTTTAAAGAAGTATTTATTAGTTGAGACACCTAGTATTAACAATTTACACTAACATATCAGGAGGGCTTTATACAGCAGATCGAAGGTTTTGTACAAATTATTTGTACGACCTCTAGGCAACTTTCTGCACGTAATTCCTAGAAAAACATAACATATAATAATTTTTTATGAAATATTTACAAGCTTTATACTACTTTGTTCTTTATACATTAATTTTATAAATATTACATCATTTATATATGTACGGTATGTTCGAAAAAGTTGTGTACAAAAGAACAACTTTTTGTACGACCTTGCTATATTCAGAACAAATAAAAATCTGAAAATTTTGATATCCAAGATACAAGTTATATTAAAAAAATTAATTTTACTCAAGAATATTTTTTACTAGGTATGTAATAGATAATAGACGTTTTTTCTAAATAGCCTCACAAAAGAAAGTTTAGCGGGGTAATGTCTGGAGAACTTAAAGACCAAACAAACACCATTTCACCTTAACTTTATTATTAAAAACATTGGAAATCCCGAATATTTCAGTGATACAGTTCTCAATCCTCTTGGTACTATATTTTGTAAGAGTTGGAACTTCAAATATTGAAATTCTACAAAGATTTCAGTCAAAAATTTAAGACTGATACTAGGAGTTTCATGGTTCATTTAGGATAATTTTACCATTACAGACATTAATAAAGGAATAAGTTGTATAAAATTCATTGAAATATCTCCTAATAAGAGTTGACGCTTACGAACTGGATAAATTGTCCAAAGTATTTATATAATTAACATTGACTTTGTCTTCAAATCAGGTTTTGGTTAGGTTTTTTTTTTGGTACAGGAGGTTATTCTTCTGGGAAAGATATAAGCAAGAGTTTATCTTGTGTTTGAATTGAGAATCGTAGATTTCTTAATTCTGGAAAACGAAATTTGAAGAATTAAATCTGTAGAGATTTTGTTGGTGACCATACATTTGAAAGTTATTCATTTTCCATTTTAATTATTCATAAATGTACTGAAATATCTTAATCCAAATATATATTTTGATATAAAATATGATTCTGAATAATTTTCTCAAAAATCAATAATACATAATTGAGGAAAATACAAATATCTTGAATTGGAAATAAAAAATTTGTTCAGTTGTATACTACTTTCTGGAACACACTGTTTATATCAATTTCTCAATCAGGTTGATAAAATCGTTATTAATTCTGTTCAATGATCAAGTAGGGCCTACAATCAGATCCCTGTTGAATACTGATTTACCACTGGGCGGAATTAAATTTCGAAAAATGTCAACCTGCAAGTTGGCACTTAGTTAAATTTTTTAATAAGTTTTCGTCCTTTTCTATTTAATAAATTTGTAGGAAAACTTTTTTATTTCAAAAGATAATGAGAAAATTTAGTTTATTTTATGAAGAAAAATAGTGTTCATGTCTAAAAATAAAAAAAATTTATATAACGAAATAAGGGGTGGATCATGAATGTAAATTCCTGATCCAAACATATTATAAGAAGCGGATTTCTGTTCTGACATTGGATTATATGGGTGAGCCATTAATTTTTGTACTTTTGTAACCAGTCAAGTGTAGAAACTGAATGAGGGGCTACAATGAAATGCTTCACGGGATGACGACACGCGTTATGTGCAAAACAATTTGAAAAAATAATCTTACATCTTTACTCACTAATCGTGGTATCAATAACTTTATAATAGTAATTGGTATCCAAGTGTAAATTTGATCGAATTATAAAAAAACTTCGAAACAATCAAAAGGACTATTAATAAAAAACAAAAAGGGCAAGCACGGAGTAGAAGTAGTGTCATAAGTAAAGGAGTTTGTGCCAAGATGCGTTGGCGATAACTTCAAACAACTTTAGCAAAAAGTTAATGGATTAATTCATTAAATATATCAGAGAATCTTCTTCAATAATATTTTCTTTTCTAACGATGCTCATATTCACAAGAGCATGTCAGCAAACAAATTTTGGAGCAGAGAAAAACCAAAAAAACTATCAAAGCCATTTTCGCCCATGGTGCAGTTTATCACCAACATTATTTAGTTTATCACCGACAGCTGGTAACGAGGACTATGCAGATTATGCACTGAGAAAGTTGGCGACGAATTTAAAATGGGACTTGGGCCGGTAGAAAACTTACAAGGAGACCCCGAACTGCAAATAAATAGGATTAGACAATTCCAATAGCTAGGAAGTATAATTTCGGAAGATGGAACAACTAAAGACGCCAAAAGGGAAAAGAGCTACACAAATTTTGAACTCTTTGCTGTAGTCAGAAAAAATTAACCTGAACACAAAAATGATATGAATGCTGGCAACCAACAGATAGACAGGAAATAAATACAGAGGCTGTGGAAAGAAGATAGTGCAGGATATCCAGAACAGAGCATATACGACGAAGAACAGATCGAGTATATAGGACTTCAGGGAGAATACAGACTAAGCAACTTCTCTGGTAAGGACATGTGATGAGGAAGAAGCAGAACATTTGGTCGAAGAAAACATTGATGTATCAACCGCAGAACAGAAGGAGACGAGGAAGACCCTCAAAGACCTGGAAGAAAGGAATTGAACAAACTATAAAAAACAGAGTTATCTAGGAAAACAAGTAGCTGTAAGACCACCGCTAAGTGTATGTATGAAATACCAAAAATGTCGGTTTGGGCGACAATTACTTCAAAGGGCATAATTGGCCAGTGGTTTTCCGAAAAAGCATGTGATGATTCAGTAACTACTGCTATAAGATATTTTTTACTCAGAGCTACATTATTTTGAGAGTTGCGATAGTAGAAAATTGATGATATACGAAATTATACATTTAACAAGAGGTTACCTACGGTTAAAGAGATGTTCTCAATCAAATTTTAGAAGATTTTATTCCATTGCCTTCCCGTAGCCCAGATCTATCTCTAGCTGATTTATTTTCATGCATTTTTCTTTTAAAGTAAAGTCTGCGTGAAAGAAACAAAATTATATCCAAATTAAAGGAGACCATTCGTCAAAAAATAGGTCAAAATGTTTTCGTTAAACCCCATATATTATTTTTAAGAAATAATTTTATATTTTAGGTTTTTTATTTCGAATAAGAATCTTCCTTGGTACGATGACGATTTGCGTAATCGAGATTACGTATTCCAAAAGGTCAGTTACCATTATACGAATCGTTCTGTTTTCTTTACTGTCCTTTACTGTGTCTAGAATCGTTTCGCGAAAATATAAATCAAACGCTTTCAAGAACGGTTCAAACCATATAAAAAATCAATTTGTACATTAATGACAAATGTATCAGATAGAGGTAAAATGTTAGATTTATCTACATTACTTTCAAAAAATAGATAAAAATTGATATTTCGACTTATTACGATCTTTATCGAAAAATGGATCGACATTGACACTTGAATAATTATATCAATAGAAGCTTATCTATTCGAAAAGCAAAATTGCATTAAAAGAAAATAATTATCCTGAAAAAATGATCAATAACATATTTAAGAAAAAAAAATAGATGCTATAATCAATCAAGGAACGAAACAGAAACTAAACATCAACACGTAAAACATTTTCCTTATCAAATGTACAAGGACGTTTCCAACAGTTATCCAATCATTTTAATAAATATAATAAGTCACAAAGGACATGATCGAAATATTTCCCTAAATTCAAAATCTCAAACATCCAAAAACCAAAGAAGTTATTTATAAAGTACCTTGTAATGATGTGACGTTGTTTACGTGGGACAGACATCTCAGTATTCAGAAAATAGTATAAAAGGTCAACAATACGATAAACAAAATAAAATTTCGAAAATTCTTAAAGTAGAATCAAATACAAAAAAAGAGTTTTGGATAACGATTCACATATCTACGATGAAACTACCTACACAATTTGAGTAGTTTTAATGCAACTACGAATACTTTAAATGTAACAACTGTTGAAAAATCATTTTTTGTGATTTAAACAGATTTTTATTTTGATATTCATGTTCTATTGGGTGATATATTGATTAATATAATTATACGAATTGTAAAGTAATATTTTGATACGCTAATTTATTTGGAACTAATTTTCTGTCTAAGAGTGAAAAAAGTGAAAAAATTTGTATGTCGCTTTAATAATTCGATAACATAGAACCAACCTAATTTGTGGTCAAGAAATTATATATTTTCAGCGATTTCATATGAAATCAATTTGCAAAGACTTTTCTCCCCAAAGCTGGGACTCAAATTAGCACACGTAAAAACACAAAAAAAAACAATTAGAAAAGGACTCAAACGATTTTTTTAATTCATAAAATAGTAGATGGTCAGGGTCGTTAATAAAATTAAACAGTTTAATACAGTATATTTCAAAAACATTTTTTTGTCAATAGAAAAATACTTTCGTTGAACAAAATAAAAGTATTGGACTTTCACTAGCAAATAATAATCACCGAAATATACTGTACTTAAAAATTTATTTACAAAATATTTACAACAAACATCGCCCTTCTAATTTATAATTTCTATACAGACAAAAATGTAACAAAAAAAACATTAAGAACAATTAATTGCGAAGAGGCTAAGGAACAAATGATAGGGTATTGAGCGGGTCGAAAGAAATCCCTACTGCAGTGCGTCATCATTTCACAACCGTTATTTGGCATAGAGCAGATATGTATTTTTTTTTTAAATATAAAGTCTTTATTACGTACATATCCTCTTTACCAAAATTTTAAAGAAATTTGGCATATCGATTGACTTGTTAAATCAAAATACGTGTAAAATTTTTAATTATATTAAATAAATTTCGATGTTACAAACAGGATATAGGAAGTTATTAACAAGAATATCAAAACTAGAGAATAAATTGAAAAACTTGTAAGTTAAATCATTGATTGTAAGAAATATGATATAGCTTTTTAATGATCATGTAAAATTCTACTTTTTAGACTTCTGAATCACCTCCTCTATGTCTCTTTTCAATCTTAATACCAATGGACAAAATTCTTCTCAGTTTGTCAGCAAAACTATCAGTTGATATATGAATCAGTTACTCAAATTTTCTTCGTTGTTCTCGCCTTTTGTATTTCCTCAACGCGTCCATTTTATATTACATCAATTACAATAAAAATTAATCAATATGATTGAAAGCAACAGTTATAATTTCTTATTTTGCTTAAAAATGACTCTGACTCATCTGTAAAACTTAACGATAAAGTTTTTAAAGGCTCTTCTGGTTCACCAAGTAATGGTGAAACGTTACCACTGGAACAGCACATTCTAATAGTTGTATCTTTCCATTTGAAAGCTTCGCAATAGTGACATTTTTTATTTATTGGGCCAATAACAATCAAAGGATGATTATGATATTAAATTGAAGTATTTTTCGATTGTTCTGGCGTTTCTATCGCTCTTCTAGGTACCTGCAGAAAGCTTGTCTTTCTGAACGAACTCGTATCCGAAGTGGAATTTTAAAACACTTTGTCGCTCTGTTTGCTGTTGTCTTCTAATCTCTGCGTGAACTGAAGATTCTTTATTTCGTGCTTCATTTTACTGCACGGGGTTTTTGCTTCCTAGGTATTTTTAAAGTGTATGAATTAAAACCAAAGAGTAAAATGTAAAATAAAGAATAGCATGGAACCACAGAAATGACACCTAACCTCAAAAATCCAAAAGTTCTATACTGCATATATAATGATAGACAAAAGTGACGGAAGTGGAACGGTATTACATTAATCAGGGTTGGAACTCCATTACTGGAATGCTAGATGGTGTTGAGGAAGGTAGATTTTCAGTTTTTTGACAAAAAATTGTTTTATATGTCGTAAAAAATATTTTTTTTTCATAAAAAGTATCCTATGTTACTTTTAGTACCTCCAAGGATCTTGTCTACAAAGTTAAGTACTAAGGATAACTATCTGTGACCAATAAAAATTCTAAAACTATTACCATAGATAAAATGTTCTTTCAATGTTTATAGACCTAAAATCAATAACAAGAAAGTGAATATGAATAGATCTATATAAATTCAAAAATTATTTGACAAAAACATTAATAAATTATCAAAATAGATCTGGAATTCCATCTAATGGAGTGGAAATGAGACAATCTCAATATAATAGCTGAAGAGGTTGGTTCAATTTGAATCCCAACGTCTCATATTTGCACAAATAATCTTTTTAGACCCCAGGCATCAATTACTACAAACTTCTACACGTTTTTCTATCAGCTTCCTCACCAGTTCGTCTTCTTGATAACCAGTATCTCTCCTCCAGTGGCGAATCTTTCTTCTCTCCAGAATATATCAGGACCATATGGAATCCTCTTAGCAGCAAGAG
Organism: Diorhabda carinulata; assembly: GCF_026250575.1. Lineage (NCBI taxonomy): Eukaryota > Metazoa > Arthropoda > Insecta > Coleoptera > Chrysomelidae > Diorhabda > Diorhabda carinulata. The sequence continues at coordinate 5,316,501 of NC_079469.1, forward strand.
ATTGCCGGACAGGTATCAAAGTTTTTGGAATACGAGGGGTGGTTATCAAGTAACGAGACTAGCGCTGCTACAGAAAAAGTAAAGTGACCTCCAAAAGCAATCAAAACGTCTAAAAAGTGGACAAACCTAGTGGTGGGATACTAGAACCTTTGCGAAATGAATTCTCTTAGAAATGAGATCAAAAAGGGACATTATTTCTTTACATTAAAGAAGTTGGAAGCCTGGTGCTTGGTGCTTGTTTTTAACTTCTTAGTTAAATGATATGATAATAAATATGATTTTGTTCATATAATTAGTTTTATTTATATTAATTAAATGGACGTTACTCTCGTTGTTGTTTGTTAACAAGCAGGGCCGGATCTAGAGATCTGGAATCCTTCAACCAACAAATAAAAGCTGAAACCCACTAGCAACACGCCCCGCCACGCCATTCCCCGCCCTGTGACGTCGATTCACGTGTATACATTTGTAACCCACCACGTGACAAAACGCTTATTTCATTCTATAATTTAAAAAGAGAAATTTTCAGTAGCAGAAGTAGTAGTTCGTTTGGTGACCTAGCAAGAGAAAAAGAAGATTTTCGGTCCAAAAAATCTATAAAAATTTTGAAAAACATGAGAGGGGCATTCACAAGTCTTAACACGCGTCGGTTATATCTGTGACTTTTGAAACGTCCCACGTGGGATAGCGTGACGTGGTGTGGAGTGGCGTGGGATAGGCTGAGGGTGTACACAGACAATTGAATTAAATGGAAAAACATATGCACACATATTGGATACTTGGCGAGGGGTGGCGTGGCGTGTTGCTAGTGGGATTCGATCTTAAGTGCAGCCTACCAATTTTTATGACTCGATTTTTTTAAATTTATTGTGACACAAGGTAAATTCAATGGAAATATATAAATAAAATCGATAAAGGGAATTATTTGAAATAAAATTTTAATGTTAACAAACAGAACCTCCCCATAGTTGATTTGAAAGATGTCCTTCTCTTAAACCGGCCCTGTTAACAAGTCAATCGATAATAAATTTTGAGATATTTGGAAAATTGGACAATTTATATGAAATATCCCATTAAAATACCAAATTACTATACAATAAATATATATATTTTTGTTTTTAAATTATCCCAATTGCTATTTCGATTTCAACAAGAATTTTGTCGTAGAAAAAGTTCGTTTTCTTTAAATACATATTGAAAGGTTGAATAAAATATTTCGAAACAGCAATAGAGACATGATTTTTAAATAAAAATTTGTTTTTCGATTGAAATAAACTTTGATATACAAATAAAATTATCTATTTACAAAATAAGCTATCATTATTCTCTGGCCCTTTTGGCCAGAGCTTTTGCCAGCTACCAGACGAGTCCTTCATTTAATTGTTGGGGGTTATCGGAGAAATTGCCCGATGACATAAATTCAGGACTACCACCTCTACCGCCGCCATTATTACCCTGCATCATATCCGGTCCGGGGCCCGGTTGGCCCATGAACTGACCCTGTTCGTTAGCCATTGCACTAAAATCCCCTGCGCTCATCGGCATGGGACCATGATCCATCGGACCACCTGCAACAAATGAACAATAAATCTTCTCACATCACAAGAAACTTTAGTATATCTTACCCGCTTGAGCGAACGTCATTCCTGGTCCTCCGGGTCCTCCTCCAGGATGGTGTCCAGCGAAGAAAGCTCCGTCGTGCGGATGGAAAGGCGGAGCGCCGTAACCGAATTCGAATTTTCCATCTGCAAAATAAGGAAAACCCGCTGGACCATCTTCCAAACCGCCTGGAGAGAGGTTCATAGGGAAACCGCGCATTTTTCGAGAACCCCCAAAAAACGGCCCTCGTCCCATTGATGTCAATTGCTTCAAACGTCTTTCTTTCGATCGTTTATTTTGAAACCATACCTGGAAATAAGAAAAAAACTAATTTATATAAATTTAAACAAGATATAAAAACAAATAGAAATTTAAGTTTTACGTGAGCGGGAGGTTAATTTCTTGGCTTATTTTTGATGACATGGGGGGTTAGGGGGACTCTATATGGTGATTAGGTCAGCAGTGGTTATTAATTTTGTTTCTCGCAAATAATGAATGTTTAGATACTCGTCTAGAACCGAGTATTAATTCCTCGGCTCTAAACGAGTAATGCATAATACGTAATACGTAATACAGCATAATGAACACACTGTTTACATTACCACTACAACAACACTCGTAATTACACTGTCTGACGCGCGTTTCGATAACCAAGTTATCGTCTTCAGAGACTGAAGATAAACTAGTATCAGGTAGTGTAATTTTGAGTGTTGGTATGAATATCGGTTCCTGAAATTCCAGCTTAGATGTTATACAGCAATAAATCTACACAGAGTTGGATTCTTTGAGATAAATCAGAGTGTGTTAACATCTTTCATGGTTCGATGGATCAACTCGACATATTTTGGTCAAATTTTGGCTGTAAAGTGTACCGAAACATGTTTTTGGCCGAACATCAAACGAGATTCATCGTTCAGCCACCGTATTTTACAGATTTGGTTCAATGAGACTTTTTTCTCTTTTCGAAAAGAAGATAAAAACATAGGAGGTAGAGGAAAAAGGAAAGAAGAAGAAAAGGAACTGAGGAGAATGGGAGGATGTAAAATGGTTGTTTATTTTATTTAGTTTGGATCAAATTCGATTTCAATATAGTGTGTTCTTTTCCTGTTAGTTGTATATTAAGTATCGTACTCTATTCGCGAGTAATGAGTATTATCCATTCGGATGAATCATTCTCGTGAGTAATAGTCATTATTTCTCGCTAAATAGTTTAGAATTGACACGTTCTTTTGTATATTTATTTTTTAAGTTATTAAAAATGTCACTCATACAAAAAACGAACCGCGTATCTTTTCATTTAACGAAATCACCTGAAACTTTGTATATCAAAAGTGTTTTTATTATTTTTTTTTTAAATACAGCTGTGACGTTTGAAATATCGTTATAAAGGACTAAATTCCTTCTGTAATTAACTATTACTGAAAGGAAATTAGTTTTGCTATTTGTGTACGGAACGCGGACCACACTAGAACTGAGTTTACGATTAACTCAGAGCACGCGTTCACTAATAACATGAAATTCAATCAAGCAACGTTGTCATCTGGACCGTTTCCCAATGGTATTATTTCAATAAATGTTCTAATTTTAGAATTTTTTGTTACTATTTACCATTCCTATGAATTCATTTATTCCTTATTCAATTATTTAAAATCTTATTGTGCAATTCTTCGGCAATAGATATCGTACAAATTTATTGAAATTTTATTTTATTAATATTTTATGTAGAGTTTAGTAAATATTTGTAAATTAGTTTTAAATCATAAGAGAACTAAAATCGAGACGATTTAGAAACATAAACATATCGAAAGAAATAAGAAATCCGAGAAATATTTCTAAATCTTCGGTTACCGTGAGGAAATTCGATTTGACAACATCGTAAAGAGGTTTTTGATAAAAAAACTATTGTAGGCTAAAATTATCAACAGCACTCACACACACACACACACACACACACACACACGCTTCAAACGTTTTTACATCTCACGGTCCATAACCATTCCTTCATTCGAATGTATATTGACAAATGTTAGGGTAATGAAGCGAATTCACAAGACATAAACACATTTTTCTCAATTTATATGGAGTTAAATTTGATTTGATGTTGTATATATTAATTATTTGAAAAGTATTTTTATTTTTTATGTCAAAATTAGAGCTACAGAAGCAAGAGTCAACGTGAAAGTACCGAGAAGGGATATACATGTTACCTGATTGTATATTGTGGTAAATCGAAGGAACCTAACGCAGAAGTATCAGAAAAGGTAGAACTATCTATGGCGGAGGGTTTTTTCAACGAGGACGCGACCATGTATGCGTGAAAAAAAGACACATTTAGTAGGGACATTGAGAAGTAACAGAAAATACTTGCCTAAGGAAGTTACCAACACAAAACTAGAAAAAAGGCGAAATAGCAGCTCAGAAATCAAGTGAAGGCATCGTAGCTTTGAAATGACGTAACAAGCGAGATGTGCTTATACTTTCCACATAGCAATCTGATCTAAAAAAGGTCGCTAGAATGAACAGAAGTTACATGTATTGAAGATTATAATCTAGGTAAATCATCAATAGATGTGAGTGACCAGATGGCGACTTATGGATCAGCTTTACTTAGAAGCACCAAATAATATTGGGAAATGATATGGGGCTCCAGCCCATTTCTTATTTAACCAGTATACCTATGAAAACAAACTAACAATCATGTTATAAGAAATACGGTCGACGAGGAAAAAGCTTCCCAAGTTGCAAGAAAATGTTCTATTTGTCAACCTTTTGTAAAAGTTGTTTCAATGATTTTTTTACTACTTAGTCTTTTCCAGTGCTATAATTTATAAAATAAAAATACAAAAACAATTAAATGGTTTTATTGATAATATTCCTCCTATCCCAGAAATATTAACATGAAGTCTAGAAAATTTTTGTGCAATCACCGATTCCTAGACCATTTAGGCGCGGATAAAAACACTGCGTGACCGAAAGATACAAATGGCGCCTAACAGACATATTTAAGTGACTTTTTCATTTAACATGCAACGTTGAATCCACTCCTTTAATGGTCGCGTGGTTGTGGACGTATTGACGTAGACCTATGATGTTGAATAACCCCATAACAAGAAATCTAATAGTGTTAAATCACACGAATTAGGAGGCCAATTCTGATCACCGGAACGAGAGAATCCACGACCTGGAAATATCTCATACAATAACAAATGTTTCGTGGGTTGTATGGCATGTGGTACCACATATTGGCCACATCAACTTCATCTAATTGTCACTGCTTGACCAACCTCATTTTTAGAAAAGAAGAGTTCTACTCCAACCCCAAAAACGGCAAAATTTTGGCAACTAACAAACTCATCCAAGTTAAAATGTCATAATCCATTCAAAAAATTCTCTTATCTGTGCATAGTCATTAGGCTTCAGTTATTGTGTGAATTGAATTTTGTAAGCATGGAGACGCATTTTTTTAGTTCTGTAGAGAGCTTATTTTATCATTTACCACCGAGGCTTTCACGCATTGCTCGATATTGATATTTTTTTTGGACGATGAGTTAGTTTGGCATCTCCAACAGTATCCCGACCATATTTCATTACACCTTGGCAACGAGTATAAGGCTTAGATGTTATTTCAAGCGCCCCGACTTGCAGTGTGATTATTTCCAGCTGCTTTTTACTAGTACTGCATCAGTTTTGTATTCAACCAATTTCAAGCCAACCGTTCCCATTCATTGGCTGATCTTCTCGAAGATAATGCTTAGTTAATCTCTTCTAGATGTTTTGCTACGATCATCACGGCTACATCGTCGGTGTACACCACAATCTTGATATCCCTCGGCATTTCGATCATGAGTAGTCCGTCATACATGACATTCCGCAGTAGCGGATCTAAAACGGAGACTTGAGGTTTCCGCCACATCACATCTTATCATATTTAAGTCTACTCCAGAATTTCAGCTCAATGCTGCAATTATTTTGGTAGATATGATTTTTTGAACATACGTATGTTTCACATCGATATTTGTTGATACGTAACTTCAGTACTGGTTGAGCTAGCGACATACTGAATTTTTTCCAGTTACATCTTATCATATTTAATATATCTCTAGAATTTCAGCTCCACGCTGCGATTATTTTTGTAGATATGATTTTTTGAACAAGCGTATGTTTCACATCGATATCCGTGTCGTATGTCAGGATCCTACCAGAGAAGTATCTCTGCTTTAGCTGGTATCTTGGTACGTTTTTATGTCGTTGAGAACCCCAAAGATACAATTATTCAATAATGAAGACACGATGTTGACACAAGCAGTACAAATGCACCAGATTCTAATTTAAAAAATCAAAATACAAAGGAATATGGAACAAAGACATCCACATATATTCAATTTAAATAACCGATAAATCGTATTGAGAAATATATAAACCGAAAATTATCGCGTATATAAAATAAAAACTACCCCCGAATCTGATGAATATTTGAGTAATTTATGTCATCAGGATAATTTGTAACCACAAGCAATCGACTTGTGGTGGCCTTTATGTTTCTTTTCCTCTTTTACAAAACGAACATGTTGCGAGACCGCCCCGCGTTCTATTCTATTCCGGGGACTAGTATATATAACCAGGGGTTGGGGTGAGGAATACTCTTTTATGTCTCGCTATTGTAGCCATCTATTCAGAGTAGGCGGCAGTATTTCAAACATGATACAGTGTCGTACCAACAGAAATTATAATCAATTTCAATTTATTTATTTTTGTCATTAAAGTCACTTCAACAATTCAAGTCAAAACTAGTAACCAAAAACAATAAAGTTAAGCTGATGTGGATACCTGTCTACACTGTATTGTACGATAAAATAAGCTGATCATCTGTAAAGAAAGATGGGACAATTTTTTTCTATAAAGGACAACCGAAAAGCCATCAAGTCATAGTTATAAATTAGACCTCAGATTTGAAACAATCGAGATATTTCTTCAATGACCATCAGCATGGGATCCTAACCTTTCAGAAGAGATTACTTTTTTTTAATTCTACTCCTTCACTGATCAAAGATGAGCTAAGAGGACTTACTAGTATGATCACTGGACACTGTCTGTTAACTACCATCTGGAGAACATCGGAGAAGCTCCCGACAGCTCCTGTCGTTTCTGGAAGGAACGAAACCGAACTCCTCCTCTGTAACTGCGAGACTGTCCATAGATAAAGACTACGGTAATTACTATGAAGCTTTTTAAAGCCAGAAGAGGTAAGTCGCACAATCTCCAGACATGCAGCTCACGTAAACAGTTCGAGGTACACATTTGATCAATAGGTTGAAGAGTTAGTGAGGTAGATTCAATGGCATTAGCTCATCTAATCTAATCTCACGTTATAATCTGCTGATTTTGATGTTTATAACCTAATAGGAAAATTTTTCATTAGGTAGAATTATGGTAGAAGTCTGCTTGCACTCTTAAAACTGTGCTTGTAACAAACGAAGAAACGTCTCAAAAGATCTTTTTGAGGTTATGTTCTGTTGAGGTTCTAGTTGTGTTCTTAACGAATCACTTAGGAAATTTGATACAGTCTACTCTTTTCGACTAACATTAGAAATACGAGGATAGTGCGAGAAGTACTAGGCCCTTCCATTATGAGCAAACGCAAAACCCATCTTGCGCACAGCTTTCTCATATCCGAAATTTCAGTTAATATGTGATGTACTACACTTTTTGGAATCCTTCCTATGTCTGCTAGCTCGCGCACTTTCAATCGACGATCATCCAGTACTGGTTTGCTGATTTTTTTCAACATTTCTGTCGTCACCTTATTTGGTCTCGGCTTGTCTTTAAAATAATAAATTAGTCTTTTTGGATTCCTCGTTATGACTTCATTAAAGCTATTTTAATTTTTTGACGCGTTAGGATAAAAATCAACATAATTATACTAGATTAATCAACCCTGCTCAATCCAATGCTTGTATGTATTTATAGACACTGGAAATATGTGTTAGAGCTAATATAAGAAGTAAAGAAAAGGATATGAGATGTTTCTGGTTTCGAAAGATCTTTGTGTTCTATTTTATACGAGGTAATATTCTGCAGTCCGTGGTTTCTGACACATCGAGCGAATGTGTGTAGAGGTTTCGACCTCTACATTGCATCCTCTGCTCAACTTACCGTCTCTAGTGTCCATTACAGTCTTTTAATTGCTTATAGTACATATCTACTTCATCTGCACTAGTATTAAAGCCGGATAAAGATATTCTGAGTTAGATTACTATTGAGTGTAATATTTCTAGCAATTTATAAGTAAATATATCAACAAGATCTTACGTATATGGCGAATGCACTTTAAAAGGAAGTAAAGTCTATTTATCAAAGAAAAATAATAACGTAAAACAATGATCAGTGCGGGATCAGTACGTGAACATCCCGGGCAAAACGCGGCGCGGCAACTTTATAAGTCCAAATCAAATCCAAATCATAAAAAGCCGCGTGGGACTAGCGAGCGCCGCATCGCTGAAGAAGCCACTAGGGACGTCATCGTATTATCATTTTGCAGTGTGATTGCTTATATTTGTCTGTAATTTTCTTAAATATGTCTGACACGGAGATAGATTATGAAGTTGTTGACGTTAGCTAAATTCCGCCTAAGAAACTTCATTTTAAAACTAGCGGTAAACAAATGATTATGAATATTTATAAAAATGATAGAGACGGTTGATGACGTTATTTCAATTGTTCATTATTATGATTCATTACAAATGTTGACGACATCTGATGTCACCTGTCATCAATGTGTTTGTTGAGGGAGAAAGGTCTAGATTTTATTTTAATGTTTCGTCACTTGCTCTGTACGTGAATATATTTTGGTTTACTATTTTTCTTCGATTAATTCTGATTTGTAAGAAGAGCTTATAGTACCTATTTTGGTACTCAGTTTAGAATGGGCGTTGGTGAAAAATGCAAATATTGTGATATCTTATTGGGTTAGTCAACACCTGTGATAATATAGATTTTTCGCTAGGTCATTGAGAATTTCATGCATGAATTGCCATTGACTTCCAATCCCACAAATAACAAAGTGAATGTAATAGAAAAACTTCGTAAACCCCGCGAAACCTTTTAATAATAGAATATAACCTTGTATTACTTTTTTTTTGTGAAACTATTTATATTTTAAATCGAGTTTTTTATACAATTTTAGTCATATTTTATAAGGTATATAAAATTAGGTCACCAACATAATATAAATGATAGTATGTGTAAAATTGGCCAAAAAAATTGTAGTGTGTAATTTGCAACCATACCACACCCTTTAAACCAATTGAACAGTTATTATAAAAGTATGTACCTATATAAAATTTAATTAAAATGTATTGAAATGAAAATATTTAAGAATCACCACATCCATTTTAAGTAAGTAAATAAACAAAACTATTGAGAACAGTCCTGGAACTGGAAAACTAAAAGAAAATGAATTTCGAATAATTATGAACATTTAAATAAGGATCCAGTTGAAAAGAAAAATTCGTGGAAGTACAGAAATAAAATTTTTGTGATATATACATAAGTTTGTAAAAGATTTGAGATTTGTTGAATATTTCACTCAGTTTAAGGGTTATTATCTTAAAAGCAAATTAGGCTAACCGGCAAAAATAATCAGATTAGATAAAACAAAAAATGAAGTGATATGGAAAGAGTATAAGTCTGAAGAATTTCATGTCAATAGGTGACTCGCTCTCAACTGTATTATTTAATGGTTTTAGAAGTAATTATCCAAAATTCTAAATTAAAATGCGATGGGACAATTTTCAATAACGATTGCCAATGTCTAGCTTTCGCAGATGGTCCAAGAAGCACCTAAAGAAAGCAGTAATAAAATTGGAAGAGAAATCCAAAAATTTTGGACTAGAAATAAATCAAGAGAAGACAAAATATGGGAGATACATAGAGAGAAATAGAAGATTGCTTGTCCTTTAGGACAACCAGATACAAAGAGTACAATTCAGAATGAGTTTCCAACTTTGTCTATCTAGGAGTTGTAATAGAAGAGAAAATACGTGTCAAGAAAAACAAAAACAAGAATATATAAAACGGTAGTAAGACCCATCCCAACATATGCATGTGAGACATGGATATTAATAAAGACAGATGAAACTATGTTGGAAAAATGGAAGATACTAAAAGGAATCTACGGAGGAGTACGCACAGAAGAGGGCTGGAGGAGAATAACTAATAAAGAATTGGAGGAACTTTATGGAGAAGCTACAATAAAATAGTTTATTAAGGGACAGAGAGTGAGATGGTTAGGACATATATAGAGAACGGATGCCAAGGTATGGAGAAATATTGTGTGGAAAATGCAAAATGTAATATTGAATAATCATTAATGATTTTCATTCCAAACGACTAGCTTTGAATATATTAAATGTATTCTTAACGGTTTTATATATAATTGATCTATTTCTTCTAATTGAGGACCTAAATCTTGTTTTGTTGAAATATCCAAGTTAGATATTAACCTCTGTAATATTGAATACTTTCGTTAAATTTTTTTTCCATTACTTTAGAGCAAATATTACACAGCATCCCTATGAAATATTATTCATGTTACGTCTCTGGTACTTATGTATGTCATAAAATAAAAATTACAAGTAACAGTGCTGGGGATTGGAATCAGGCTTATTATTCGCCAAATTATTATTCTTTGTGACATGTGGTGGTAGAAAATTGGAAAATGACTAGAGTAGCTATATTGGAAGTCAAACACTTGTCATATCAAACATTACATATTGGAGGGTGTGTTTTGCCACCCTTTTTCATCTATAATTTTTTAATTCGTATAGTAAACAACAAAAGAATAAAAGCATGTGTTTTTTTTTATTTTTAGAAGAATAATGACAAAGTTTATAATCTTTTTAGAGTAGAGTACAGAATATGTATTCTTAAAGGTCGATAGTTTGAAAGAGAGTACCTGGCCCAACAAAGGAAACACATAAATTTGTTGTTTAATAAGTTCGATACACTTTTTATAATAAGAATCGTCTAGTACCTTAAAACAGCCATTAACTGCCGAAATCACCTCTTAATTATTGAAAAATCTTTGACGACCGAGTCATTTTTTCAAATCCGGAAACAGAAAATAATCCGAAGCGACTAAATCTGGCCAATAGGGTGTGTGAAGTAGCAACTAACGGATGAGTTGGTGCATTGTCTTGATAAAACAACAATTCTTCTTAGTCAAAGGCGGCCGGCATAATACTTGCCGTTGATAGTTTTACCTTTTTCAAAATAGTCAATGCAAATTATCCCACGCGCCGACGCCATGATTTTGCCTGCTTGCTTGTCTTCTTTTGAGCCAGTTCTCCTTTTTCTGTCCATTGGTTTTGATTGTTCTTTTGTGAATGTGAAGTGATAGACCTACGTTTCATCCATTATTATGAAACGGCGCAAAAGTTCTGCTTTATTTCTGTGAAATACTGCCAAAAACTCGAAGGAAATATCTTCACGTCGATGTTTTTGATCCGTTGTGAGCAAACGCGGTATCCATCTTGCACACAGCTTCTCATGTCCAAATTTTCAGTTAATATGCGATCACCGCACTTTTTGGAATGCCTACTGTGTCTGCTAGCTCGCGCACTTTCAGTCGTCGATCTTTCAGTAGATTTTCTTCAAGATTTCTGGAGTCGTCACCTCATTTGGTCGACCACTGCGATTTTGGTCGTAAACTCTGCTACCCGATAATTTACAGTTGATAACGAAGGAGCAGTCTCACCCAGAGTAGAATCTAATTCAGCTTTTATATTGGTTGGGCTGAGGAATTTCAAATAAAAGTATTATATGACATAACAATGACCAATTATTCCATGTTTACAAATTCACTGAAAACGTTCGCTATTGTGGTTGCCAAGCAAATACTAAACAACTTGACGTCTTCAAACTTGAAAGATTGGGTACATTCTAATACAGGGGAACTTTTGAAACAACTACCGCTATCTCTATGTTAGGCCAGGTACTTCTGGAACCGTCCTCGTATTTATGCGTCAAGCAACAATCAAGTTGAAGTAAATTATTCAACCTTGTCGTATGTTATGAGAAGCTTTGAAGCTACCTTTAGTGGATTAATCAAAGCTACCGTGTGCAATTGTTGAAAAACAGAAATTATTTAAACAATTGACTTGATATCTTCTGTTAAACGAAAATCTCTTAGACTAACTGGATATGTGGTACAGAAAATAATGGCAAATAATAGCCACAAATGTTAAAAGTGAGACATTTAGAACGAATAAAAATTTATTAATTAATTGATATAAAAATTATTTCCTTCCTTTTCTGTATGAAACTAGTCGTTTTCTCATAAATCGTGATTGAAAGGATCGAAGATTGTCTTCTTATTTTCCTGTTATTGAGAGATTGCTGCTGTTTATAGAGGCAAGCCACAAAGTACTTTATATTTCTCATTTTATTTACCAAATAAGTTTTTTGGACACACCAATATAAAACTGGTTTTTATTACTTCTGAATAAGGAACCGAAAAAGAGAAGAAAAAGAATTGAATTTATCATGATGTACTTATACGACGTGATAGAATGGTACATAACAAGTGGTGAGATTGCTGCTGTAGCTTGTTGAACGAAACTCATTCGGCGCTGATGACGTAAGCAAGCTATTGGTGCGTTGCAAGAAGAAATGAGGGCGGAGTAGAAATGTAATTTTTATTAGCGCTAATATGAGTGCTAGAGACGTACGATAAATTGCTAAATTTAAGTTACGGCATGTCCAATAATTAAAAAAATTCAAACCAGACATCATTCTCGGACCCTTTGATCAGGACTGGAGACAAAGTAGTAGAAGACGTTGTTATGTTTGAAGAAAACTGAATACTTTAGAGTTCCGTGTAACAATTTATTCTTATTTTTATTAAATTTAGTCTATAAATGATCGAATAGATCAGAATAAAATCATCATTTTCCCGCATATATGTGAATATTAGTTAAATAAACTTTTCAGTATAGATACGGTTCTGTGTTCATCAGATTACTCGGAGGACACAACATCAAATTAAGTATGCCCGTGACAAATAATGTATAAATAAAATACTGTTATTATTGTCATTATCATCCACATGCCGGTGATTATTAAGTTGGTACCCCTGAGAATACCTATAAAGTAGACCTTTCCAAGTTCTGTCGGCATATAAACTTTTGTGTTTTTTCTTTTTACTAACCGCCGCCGGCGTCTATAAAATTTGTATTTTTTTGAAATATTGGCGGAACGAACCGCGATTATATGGGTCTGGTATACCAAACGAATCAAAAATACTACTAATAATAAATAAATGATTGAATATTATCAAAATTTATTTGTTTTGTTAATTTATTTGTAACAAACATTAACTACTCTGGCATCCACTTCTTTTTCTCTCAGGCTTATTGAAAATAACTAAAATATACCCTGGTCCACTAGAAGAAGAAATTCTCGGATAGTGTTTTGTCCAAAATTACGTAAAAGTATACAGAATAGTTTTAGTAGAGACTTGTAGTACAATTAATGAAATCAAAAATAAATTCTCATTTGGTACAGATGGAATTACATTAAAAATGTTTTCGAGTCTACTGGAATGTACACTAAATCACTTTACCACTTTAATAAACATTTCATTTCAAACTGGCACTTTTCCAAATTGCCTTAAGCCAGCAATAATTACACCTCTGCGTAATGGAGATGAAGATCAAGCTTTGAACAATCGCCCAATTGCACTTCTTCCCAAGATCATAGAAAGATTGGTCAAAAAGAGATTGCTTATAACACAGAATACGATCCCCGTCCCATTTTAGATGGCCCAATTGAAAAAAATTTCTAATTATTGCTTTTTCAGCTATTGAAAACCGGCAAATTATTTCGTTTTGAGCACTTTATTTTTTCTACAAACATTACAAACCAAAAAAAAACAAAAAGCAAATGTTATTAAAAAAGCTTAAATATTAAACATACTTTTAAAAGTTACCATTTCGTAACATCCCCTTTATTTTCAATAACAGCCGTAATTCTTTGAGGCATGGTGTTTATTTAATTGTGGCATTATTCGGGAGTACAATCATCCCAAATTTCTTGTAGTCTTTCTTTTAATTCCATGACAGTTCTAACTGGATTTGCACGTAACTGCTTTTTCATTTCATGCCAAAGTGTTTCTATTGGTGATAAATCTGGACTACTTGAAACCCACTCTAAATGTGGAATATTGTTGTCTGAGAATCATTTTGAGGCATTTTTTGACTTATGGCATGCTGCTCCATCTTGCTGAAAAATAAAGGCTTTCCCAGCGGTTAAAGTTACTTCTCTTGTTGGCAACAATGATTCTTATAAAATATCCAGGTACTTTTCAGTATTGACATTGACATATCCGTTTATGAAATGCAGTTTTTCCACTCCTCTTGCAGATATCGAGCCCCACATCATCACAGATAAACCTTTATATTTTTGTCGAATAACTCTACTTCGATCGTCACCCACGCAAGCTTCAAAACGACACTCATCGCTACAGTGTATACAGCTCCACTGTTCAAAATGTCAATTTTGTTGCTCTTCGGCCCATTTAAGTCTGTTTTTCTTTTGGATTTGAATCGATAATGGCTTTTCCTTAGCCTATGTAAAGATGTAATTTAAATTTAGAAAAATATGCATCAAACTAAGGTGTTACAAAATTCACCTTGTATATGCGAAATCCTAATTTTTGAGCCTTTCTGTGACATGTGACAATCGAACCATTTGCTTTATACAAACGAACCATATTTCGAACACTGTATTTTGACATTTCTGAGTGCTTTTTTCCCATTTTTGAATAAGTTTATTATGTTTATTTATTATATATATGTTATTTTTAATTATCTCTCACTTAAAAGAACATTTTGTGAAAATATCGCTTACAAAGCCTACTTTATTATTTGCGTATTTTAGACCTAATGAAACTTTGAATACAATTTTGGAAACAATGAACCCTTGTAATATGCATAAAAAATTATTATCAACAAGACCTATCATATTAAATGTCATTCAAAATATTTGAAAATATTCATCCAAAACCTATTTTAGACGTAAAACTAAAAGTTTAAAACATTCTACTAACAGCTACTTTTTGGTATTTTAAAATAAAGTTTAATAATTTCGAATTTTCCTAAGTGAAATGGGACGGGGCTCGTATACAAGGACTGGGCTGAAGATTAAATCACAGCAGAAATTATAAAGAATATGGGAGAAAAAGCTGTTTCATTACAGTATTAATGGAAGAAAATATTGGAAAATTGATTTGACATTACCAGTGCACGAAAAAGGAAACAGCAAATGCTGCAATAATTGTAGAGGAATATCTCTGTTAGGTACACCGTTTGAACAATTAATCGAAAAGAAGCTGTGAGCTTTGGAAAAGACTCAAAGTAGATTCCGGAAGTACATAAGATCATGTGTCCACAATAAAAAAAATCATTGGTAGAAAATAACATCGTCCTAACCATTATATATTGTATATACATGGTAAAAGCTTCCGATGAAGTACCACGAGCATTTGGAAAAATATTTACCATAAAAGAGGAACAAAGAAAGACCAGAAACAACATGGGACAATATGCTAGGAAATATTTTAAAAAAGAAGAGAAGGACATGAGTCGAAGCCATCTGCTTTGGCGCAAGATACAAAAGAATAGAAATTTTTTATAAGAAATTAATTAAATATGAAAATTAACATATACATCAGTTCAAAATAACAGGTAAGGCCGCGATATCTTCTTTGGTGATATTTTCATAGTAATAAAATATTATTGCCATATATATTCCCGTATTTCTAAGGTTTTTTGCTTATAAAAATCTCCGAACTAGCAAGGTTTTTAATAGCACATTTCAAATTTGCTACGCGCGCTTAACTTACTTTATGAATATCTCTCGTAATTATTATAGATTCTACTTGATGAAACGCACTGTATACTATAAGCGTGATACATCAAAAGCACCCTGTCGTGTTTGACCAACCTTTTGAAAAGGTCATTTTCCCAAAAACATACGATCCTTCTTAGTATTTCGTACCGACTTAGACCGTCAGTCGTTTTTCAAATTTAGTAACGGCCTTCAACTGATTTTATTAATTATTTGAGAAATTTTCGTTGATAATTATAGGTTGGATCATTTCTGTCTTTTTCGTTATAAATTACGATGTATTTGATTTGGGATTTTTAATTACAGGGGGCGTGTTAATTATTTCAGAGGGTAGTAATTTGGGAAATATTTATGAAAGAATTATGTGCGGAATTACCTCGAGGGAAATATTTTTGTTTCAGTTATGCGTCTTCATTAGGGCAAATATAAAGTTTTAATAATAAGCTACCACCTTGTTAAAAGTGTATTTTATTACTATTTGAAAACTTGCAACAACATTGAATCTATTATAATTCGACAAATAACAAGTAAATCGAAAGTTAACTGCAAAAACAAGAGTGTTCACAATTGGCATATTAATACAACTTCTGCTGTGGTGACGTTATTAGATAAATACCGGAATTTCTATAAATTATTAATTTATAGTCAAAATTTGAATGGGAAATGAGCTGCGACCTTGTCTTAATCATGATTCGGTATTCTGTTTTCACTTTCTCATTCTCAACTTTTTGTCTTTTACGGTTACGTTTTACATTAGTTGATGTTTGACAAAAGTGAAACAAGGCCTGACACTTGACATAGCAGAATGTGACAGAAGAAGAAAATCTAACCCTAACCTAACTAAACGTAACCTTACCTAATCTAACCTCAACGATTATACACACAAATGATTGCTCAGTTATATTAAACTTGTGTTAAAAATTTGGGATGATAAAAGATTGTCAAAAAGTCATCTGACGTCACCATCGGTGATGAATTATTTGTTTACTATCAGTTAGCGTATAATCGTGATTTGTGTTTACTTTAGTGTGGCTTGATTTAATCAAAAAAGAGAAATAAATATTCTACGTATTTTAGGCTGTTAATTGCGTGCAATAATTTGATTGACGTGCCGCGAGTAAATTGAAAAAGTTGAAAAAAATTGTTAACTGAAGAAGGAACTTTCGAAAATTATATTAATATGTAAATACGAACAATAAGGATGCTTATTTTTATTATTGGTGTTTTTTAGGTTTAAATTCATCTACATTTAAGCATTTTAAATATTGCTGATTACTCTAATTATTATGATTTTTAATATGTTTATTAATTATATAAATAAACTAATTCCTCGATGTTTCCATTTCATTTTTTTAAATAATTTCTTGGTTTAAAGTGGTTGGAAACACATTTACACGGTATTATGTTAATATTTGTTTCGACTTCAAGCTCTTAATTGAAAATATTCAATTATATAACTGAAAGAATTTATTTGTAAATTTACTAAATCTAAATATTCTTTAGACTCAATTTGCATAAACAAAATTGCTTTAAAATTATAGACGCGACTTCTACCAAGCACATATAGTGACGAAACATTCAATTTTACCTTGTAAATAATTTTGCCAGACAGATTTGGGCAATTCTTTGTGTCTATGATCGTTGATCTAATCTAACGTTTTTTATTTAACATCATATGAGAGCAATAATAATATATCTCATTTTACACTTCATTCTTGTTTCTTTTTTCACATGTTTCATGAAAAACCAGTTTTTGTTCTATCACCAACTGTTATAGTCATCAAGTTTTTGAAAAGGTCTAATTTTATTATTGAAATTTAACTCGTAATGCAATTTTAAAGCACCATGTATACTTGAAGCTTTCACAACAAATGCTTACACCAAATGTCAAGTCTGGGTGTAATTTTCTCATATATATCCACTTAGAGCTAAATTAGATGACATTAGATATTAATATTGGTACGGAGAGATGATGTAAGCTATCAGCAAACTTTACCATACCTGTTAAGCTGAATACTTCGATATAAATTTTGGACAAGAAGCCATTTTGTATCTAAGCACTCATTAACAAAATGGAGTGTCGAATAGTTACGTTTGAAAGGGTTTTACTTCAACGTAAATTCAAAAGATTTGATGGAAACATTAGCAAGCATATAGCTGAATCATTCCCAACTGCTACCACACACAGAAATGTCAAAAAAGTACATGCTTACAGATTAATCACATAGTTGATTATATAGCAAACACCAAATTTATGATACTCAGCAGGCAACCCCACCATGGCACTACCCTAAAGCTTAATGGACGGCAAATTGAAAGGGTTTATAATTCAAATACTTTGGGAGTATTATTAAAGAGGATCTAGATCCGGACAGAGAATAGAGATTGCTCAGGCAACTTTTAATAATAATTTGAAGTTAAGACAATATTGTACGAAGTAAAGATGTGGATTCCAAAGATCAGGATGATGAATGAGGCTTCACGGAAAAATTTTCCGTATTTCTTGGACACAACATGTTCAATGTACAACGTAGAGCAAACGTCGAAAGGCAACTCTATCGACTATTACAGCTTTTTCTCATGGGCATATCGAGGAACGCTGAGAAGCTGGAAGAACGTAACAGACGTGTTGGTAGTGGTTCAGATGGGCATTAGACTGGTTGGTGAATTTTTTGACTTGGTAGAGGACCGTACAATTTTTGCAATGGTAATCGCCAAAATTAGAGAGACTGGACAAAGCATGTGAAAGAAGAAGAAGAAACTAATTCTAATAGCCAAAGGCTGTAGTGTTAACAGCGTGTTTCAGTAATAATTTTTGTTCTTATTAACAATATTAATAGTTTTGTGTGTTAATCATTGAATTAATGAGTAAAAAATGTATGGATGACTTTTCTTTTCTCAGTATCCATTTTGTGAACTAATTTTCTATAGTTTTATGTATTTGCAACGACATAGACGTCATAAATTAATCATCAATATCGTAAAAATGTCTCTAGACTTTAACGTAGCATTTTTATGAATGTAACTAAAGATAATTTATTTCGCAAGACGCGCTTCTACAAAAGAGTAACTTCTCAAAATATTTATTCCGTACATTTATGTCGCTCCCTATATTTAAACAAAAAAAAAATTCATCCTCGTTCTACAAAAGAGATCCCGTTGAGTTTCCTAGTACCCGTACGCTTCGTTAGAATGATTTATCGAACACAAAAAATCGTAATAAAAAGCCACTTCAACGAAACCAAAAATGAAAAAGAAGAAAAACGTGGAATATCACTCAAATAAAAATTTGACATTTTTATGTTGTAGACCTCTTTGAAACGATCCGCCTATAAAGTACAAAAATCTTAACACCTGAATATATAAAAATATAAAATATCTATAAGGCCGTAAAACACATATTAAAAATAATATTTATATATCTGAAAAAGGCCGCTTTGGCGTTTTATTGCTCGAGTGAGTTGTTTACGACGACCGCCTCAAAAGTAAGTTGGTTATGAATTCCCTCCTGTATTGAGCGCAGTATGCTGCTCAATGATTTTTCTTGTTTTCCATACAATTCCTATACACGAAATCGCATCTTGTATTTCATATACCAAATGTCCCATTTCCAAAATAACCAACTTTTTTTGAAATTCACAAAATTAACATAGTTAGATAGTTCGTGTAGTTTTTCTTACTATTTTTTATTTCAAATTCATAAATATTGTACAAGGGGTCTCTGACAAGTTCTCTTCCTTGCTTTGTATTGATGAAACTGGAAACCACCACACTCCAGAAATGACAAAACACGATAATAGATTGCAAAGGGTAAAATTATTCTAAAGAGGATAAAGTCGATTGCATCGGCAGGAAAAGGAATCTAAACGTTATAATATCAAAATTAAGTAGATGTTCTCACTTTGTATAAACTTGTTCCTTCCGAAGAAATCGAAAGAACCTACTTTTTATTCGAATATTTTGTGATAACTAAAGAAGTTACAGCTATCCGCGGATTCTTTGGAGATCTGCACACTTGAATAATAATTAGAAATGTTTTGCTTCATTTGGGATTTTATTGAGTGTAAATTTATGATTATTGCTGATTTGAATCTGGCGTATTTATACTTTCAAGCCAAGTTCTCTTTTTAATAATAGATACAGAACAAAGAAACAAAACAAAGCTCTCCATTGAGAAACGAAGACTTAATCGGAAAAATTAACGAGGTGAAAAATGAAAATTTAGAGACAATTTAGAGGTCCTAACTAAACACCAGCAGAGTACGTCGGCCAGTTGCAATTAAAATAGCAGAAAGACTAAAACAATCACCAACTGTAATATTTTTATGGTTTGCTAGACATAATCAGGATCCTACAGAAGTCAGAACAGCTTACTTTTCAATCAATCTGTCCGGTAATGTCATAATCTGGCCAACAACTGAAGAGCAAATGTATATAAGGTGACTGTTTTTACCCAATGGATTCTCATAAGTTATAGGCGCAATAGATGGAACTAATATTAAACTCGAAAAACAGAGAGATGTTTATAGAATCAGAAATAAGTCACTGAATGATTTAAACCGCACTTGCGGAGAAAAAAATGTCCAGCTTGTCCGGCATTTGTCTGTGCGAACAAAACTACAGTATATTTGGGAACGATGTACAGTGAGCTCGATGACATCAAAACGTGGTCAAAGGTACATGCAAAGTTTTTATTGTTGAGTTTAGTTTGTTAAAATATACTAAAATAACAATAATTTATCATAATCTGTGAATGTTTTTTTAAATAAACATTATAAACTATCGAGAAGAACGTAATTGATTCAAACATGTTTTCTATCTCATCAGGTGGCGCACAAGGGCGGATCCAGTGTCTTGACAAAGGGGGGGTCATTAGTATTAGGAAGAGTCCTCCCCCAAAGACATGGCTTTTTAAGCATTTTACCCATAAAATATAAGTTAATTACGTTGTTTTTAACAGCATAATGACGAATTTTACGGAATTTTTACTTTAAACCTCAATTCCTTATCGACTTTCAAACAAAAACCAATTTAATTAATCAGGATTTAGGTGGGGACATGACCCCCAAGACCCCTCCCCTGGATCCGCGCTGGGTGGAGCCAAAAGTTTTAAAATTCCAGAGATAATGCTTTCTTTCGGTTCTGTGGTAACTTCCTTAAGCTAGTAATAACTGGATCGGATGTAACTAGTAAAATACTAATAAATATCTGCATTAGTCAATTGCCTTGACGTTTTTCTAGTCCAATCTTTATTCCTGGATTCTTTTGATAGTTGCGCCCAATTCTTCCCTAACAGATTTGGTTTTTCTTCTTTCAGTTCTCTCGCTACTGACTTCAAAAGTTACTTCGGGCCGTTCCATGCGAGAAATTGATGGTTTCTCATCAGGCAAATAAGCAATAGGATGAATACAGTTAATTGAGCCAAGCACCGTTTTGCTCCAGAAATCTTTTTTTCATTCTATTAGCCCCTATTAGCGGTTTGCCACCTTTTCGAAAAATACACAACTGATAAATGCTACGTTCCACTGATTTTAAAGTTTCTTCGCTATGCCCTTGAGATATTGAATGAATGCGGACCACATTTTGAACATATTGACATTTTTTCGTATAATTTTTACGTCTCAGTTCTTGCCTATTAGTTACTATATTTTGGAAGTTGTAAATTTGGGCAGATAAATTTTTTAGCGGCTTATATTCTATTTGAAAAAGGAATTGGAGCGTACTAGGCGTAATCAATTTGGTAGACATTCACAACACAAATAAATAGTTCAAAATTTTCTTTTGACTTACACACTGAGAAGAAACAAAGCGTGCTGATGCGTACATTCAAGAACCAAACATAAGCGGCATTTCTGAACACTTCACAATTTGGACTTTTGGCCGCTGCCTCCCGGAAAATTAGTATAATTTCCCTCAGTAGTCCCCTTTTATTTTCTTTCATATTGATGCTGCCATCGTCATACCACGTTTCCATTTCATCCACAGCATATTTTAAATCTGTCCTTATGCATTTTTGCAATTGAAGTTCTGTCACTGTTTTTGAGTGCGTTTAGTCAATCATAAAGTTGTCATTTACGCCAAATTATTGGCAAAGGCAACCAAATCTTCCCTAAATAACAAGATCATTAGTATCCTGGCGGTGGATTTAGACCTTGCCCAGGGCTCTATCAACTTGAACATACTTTCTCTTCTGGCTTGTCGAATGCTTCGTAAATATTGTCCGCTGAAGGAAACTTTATTTTTTCTTTAGATTTTTGAATATACTTTAGTAATGTAATAAACACGGATCTATAAGAAGATGATTCCAAGAAAAAAATTCACAAAAATATTAATAAATCAGTACCTGCCCTACTAATTTATATAACATCAGTTAGATATCAAATTGGTATCGAGGATCGAATCAAAACAGTATGTATAGTTAGTTGTTGCTGTCAAGGACGATCTATACATACGATGGATCTTATAGAAGCTCTAAATAGAAGGCAAAGCACTGATTATAGTGGCCTTAACGCAGTCGATCTGCCGCGGCTTCAGACAGTCGTTTTTTCGCAACCTAAGTAGCTTGAAACGGGCACGAAGTGCTTTTTGGGCGAGACAATCCAATCGTTAGGACCTACCAGCCCACCTCGAACTTTCCTCCAAACCTAGGTGCTATTCTGGAATAGAAGATACAGCTCAGTATACAAAGGTAGACGCAGAAAATCCGGAGACGGAGCATCCCGTACAGGCGTTTGTAAGCTCTGGCGAATCACCACATTTTGTTTGGAAAGTGTACTAAACCTCTAACGATTCCTTTAAATAAATGGCAACAGATATTTTTTTTACCCTTCTGCCATTTTGGAAGAAAATCGGTGCATCCCGTATCCCTGGTGTTATAATCACAGGGGTGGTTTGCATTAAAGTGGTGATAGTAGGATATTCAACTATCGTGTTTGGTGAAATTTTTTTTCAATATTACAGTAAAGTCAAGGGGGAATATTTCATCACTAAAACTAACGAATCGATAATGATTAGATGAAATATCACACGATTTAAAAGTTTTGTTGACCTTTATAATGAATTAGAGAGTCTTTGATAACGAACATCGTTGATAAATAAATAATTTAGCTAACAATTTGACCTGTTATTATCTATTCTCTTGATTTTATTTTGTTTTTTTTTTTGAATATTGCTACAAATTGGCGCAGCTAAATCGTTCTCATAATTTTCAATCGCATTTTAAAAAATATTAGCTTGACTAATGTTTGGATTGTATATCTTTGTGCATCCCCGCTGCTACGACAACCCCTAGGGGTTCTTTTATAGTACCGCTGAAGAGTGTGGTTCCCATCAGGGTTCCCACTCCACCACGAACACGTAACTTACTTTAAAGTTTGACAACATAAACTCCACTTTAGAATATTGAAAAGTGTATAGATTTATTTTCAAAAATCGTCGTCGTACATCCATTTTTATTAAAGGTTTTAAGTTAGAGAAGGATTTGAATAGTAAATTTAGTCTCGATTCACTCAGAAATAAACAATGAGGCAAAGTGAAGAGAAGAATGTAAATAAAATAAGAACCGTTATTGAAGAAATTATTTATGTGAATATTATTTTCAAAATTTATTTCTACTAGGCACGCTTTTTCAAAGTGGATGGCAACAGATGTAGGTATCCACCTTCCTATTAAAAAATACCCCCGAGGGAGAAATATTGATATTTACAACCGTCCTTGCAGATGGTCAAAATCTACCGCAAATACCCATTAAAATTTATCGTAGGAAATGGCACATAAATACGAATCTGATAAAAATAATGTTTATATAATGATATATCATCCTTTCATGTATATATTTTTAAATTAACAATCAAGTTTTATTTATTTACAATATTTATAGTTGATTAGTCAATCAATTAATAAATTAACCGTTTAATTACATTGTTATAAGTTGTATCGAATTCGAGATTAGATCGAATAAAATTCCATATATCGATTTAGATTGTTCTGTTAGTTACTATATTCAAATTTCGTATCTACAAGATGAACAATCGTTTTATTTTTTAGATAAAAAAGTAAGTAAAGTAAAAAGAAATTGACGGATGTCTCAATTAAAATTTTAATAGCGTCGCCGCTGATTTAAAGTGAAAAGAAAAATTGTACATATGAGACCACACCTCGCCGTCATCGGTAATTTACAAACCGCGCGCCAGGTCGCGCTTGAGTCGCTTTAAAAATCAAAATCGAATGTGCTGTGACCAAAATACGCAGCAGATGACGACACCAGTCGCATCAGTCGACTGAGATGTAAACTTGTGACTAATTTCAATTCGGTATGTTTGTCAACGGAGCTAATTGGGGTTATAATGAGATATTTCGAATATATGTTCGCAGAAAGTAAAATTATACTGAGTGGATAAACAAAAATACTGAAAATGAAAAGAATTTATACCTGTATCACCCTCATAGGTAATCCTGTCTCTTTCGCTAATTGTTCCCGTATATGCCTCGTAGGTTTCGGCGTTTGCGAGAAAGCCGTCTTCAGAATTTCTAATTGTTTCGCTTTTATCGTTGTTCTAGGTCCCCTACGTTTCGAACCCGCGCTACTATCATCAGGACTTTTATTTTCCGTTTGGGAATCCCTCGTTTCTGGATCACCGTCGAGGGAATTTTGATCTTCTGAATCATCTTGACCAGTTTTAGAATCCTATAATAAATAAACAATCAATGTCATAATTTTTTCTATGTATAATTAGTAAATATTTACCTGTCCAAGGGAACTACTGATGTCGGGGGGGAGAGAATTGTTATTTGTTTCGCCGGGTGCTGGAGGGAGTGAACCGTGTATTGAATGGTGTTTAACGACTGAGGAAGTTGTACTATTTTCGTCATCTTCTTCATCTTCAGACGCCGAACCCATCAGAGATTCTGTAACAAAAACGTTGTCGTAAAAAATATTTATTGGACAGCAAAAGTTCAATTTCCACGCTGTACGGAAAGTCTCTTTTACTTATTTGTAATATTTTAGAAATTATTATACTGTATAACTGAATAATCGGAACGCATTCCTTTGCACTACACATATTATAACTGATTCTCTTTCTACTTCAACGTACTCTAAGAATAACCCAAAGCAGTCAATTGGAACTGTGTTATTGATGTCTATGACTAACAAACTAAAAATTAAATAAACTTTTTCTGTATAATTTTAATGATATACTCAAAGTTTTGTTCAAATATTCATAAAATATGGATGATAATATTGATATTCAATTGACGTGAAAAAAAATAGCTTAATTGTAATACATCGTGAATTTTTGCAATGCCTATACAATAAAGACGATCTACAAGTCATTATAAGGAGTAGAAATAGAAATAATATCGAAGTGGTTAGGTTTAGAAGAGAATCCAACGTGCAGACTCTGCTACATAGAGAACGCAACCTCTTACCCACATACCGTCGAAACGAGAAGCTCCAGAGCATTATACCAGGCGAAATATTAAATAGAAACCGAAGAATTTTGATAGTTAGAGCCATCTAATGGCCTGGCTGTCTGAAAGGTGCGGAAATAATGGATCAGCTACAAACTATGAGCATCCCCAGTGCCATAGAATGAAAAGGGGACATAATATGTGACACAAATTAATTAATATGATACAACTATTGTACTAGCACCTGTATAACGCCCTAACAACGATCTATATGATACAGTGTAGACGTGAGGTATTAAGTTTTGTGAGTTTTTAAAGTTTAATATAGTTAAAACTTTGTTTGTTTTATTTTATTTATTGCATGTTAAGTTTATCTTTCCAAAGTTTTCATTGTCTTTAACATAATTTAGCTTAATCAATTTGGGTATTCAATAGGTCGATTGAGTCAAAAATTGACTTTTTATTTCGAAAAAATTGATTCTCCTTAGCCAAAATTGACTTTTCTAGTTTTTATTGATTGGTTATTATTTTTTCATATTGATACAAAGTTATAATCTTTCAAAAATCTAGCTTTCTTGGTTTAATATGAAAAAAAAATGGGTTTATCTGAGTTAAATTCACTTAAACCTCATATTTCCATGTCTTAACTCAATAAAATTTTTTATATATAGGTTTTTCTCAGTTGATTCATTTAAAAATTGGCTTTGGTCAAAAGTAGATCTTGTTCATTGTTTTGATTAACTTTGGTAGAAGAGTGGTTTTTATTAGCTGAATTTGCTCAAAAAGTGATTGTCCTCGGTCTAATTCATTCGAAAATTGGATTTTGATTTTAATTAGGTCAAATAGAGGATCTTTTCAGTTCAATCTAGTTAAAGATTCATTCATTTTGGTTGAAATTGGCTATTTCAAGTCCTGTTTTGATAAATTTTTATGAAAATTGGTAAATTTATTCGAAAAAAAGTTTTTTTGATATTATAGTCATTCAACAATAAAATTGTTTTGATTAATTTTGGTAAGAGTGGTTTTTATTAGCTGAATTTGCTCAAAAAGTAATTGTCCTCGGTCTAATTCATTCGAAAATTGGATTCTGATTTTAATTAGGTCAAATAGAGAATTTTTTCAGTTCAATCTGGTTAAAGATTCATCTATTTTGGTTGAAATTGTTTATTTCAAGTCCTGTTTTGCTAAATTTTTATGAAAATTGGTAAATTTTTTCGGAAAAAGGTTTTTTTGATATTATAGTCATTCAACGATAAAATTGTTTTGATTAACTTTGATAAAAGAGTGGTTTTTATTAGCTGAATTTGCTCAAAAAGTGATTGTCCTCGGTCTAATTCATTCGAAAATTGGATTTTGATTTTAATTAGGTCAAATAGAGAATTTTTTCAGTTCAATCTGGTTAAAGATTCATCTATTTTGGTTGAAATTGTTTATTTCAAGTCCTGTTTTGCTAAATTTTTATGAAAATTGGTAAATTTTTTCGGAAAAAGGTTTTTTTGATATTATAGTCATTCAACGATAAAATTGTTTTGATTAACTTTGATAAAAGAGTGGTTTTTATTAGCTGAATTTGCTCAAAAAGTGATTGTCCTCGGTCTAATTCATTCGAAAATTGGATTCTGATTTTAATTAGGTCAAATAGAGAATTTTTTCAGTTCAATCTGGTTAAAGATTCATCTATTTTGGTTGAAATTGTTTATTTCAAGTCCTGTTTTGCTAAATTTTTATGAAAATTGGTAAATTTTTTCGGAAAAAGGTTTTTTTGATATTATAGTCATTCAACGATAAAATTGTTTTGATTAACTTTGATAAAAGAGTGGTTTTTATTAGCTGAATTTGCTCAAAAAGTGATTGTCCTCGGTCTAATTCATTCGAAAATTGGATTCTGATTTTAATTAGGTCAAATAGAGAATTTTTTCAGTTCAATCTAGTTAAAGATCCATTCATTTTGGTTGAAATTGGCTATTTTAAGTCCCGTTTTGCTAAATTTTTATGAAAATTGGTAAATTTATTCGAAAAAAAGTTTTTTTGAGATTATAGTCATTCAACGATAAAATTGTTTTGATTAACTTTGATAAAAGAGTGGTTTTCATTAGCTGAATTTGCTCAAAAAGTGATTGTCCTCGGTCTAATTCATTCGAAAATTGGATTCTGATTTTAATTAGGTCAAATAGAGAATTTTTTCAGTTCAATCTGGTTAAAGATTCATCTATTTTGGTTGAAATTGTTTATTTCAAGTCCTGTTTTGCTAAATTTTTATGAAAATTGGTAAATTTTTTCGGAAAAAGGTTTTTTTGATATTATAGTCATTCAACGATAAAATTGTTTTGATTAACTTTGATAAAAGAGTGGTTTTTATTAGCTGAATTTGCTCAAAAAGTAATTGTCCTCGGTCTAATTCATTCGAAAATTGGATTCTGATTTTAATTAGGTCAAATAGAGAATTTTTTCAGTTCAATCTGGTTAAAGATTCATCTATTTTGGTTGAAATTGTTTATTTCAAGTCCTGTTTTGCTAAATTTTTATGAAAATTGGTAAATTTTTTCGGAAAAAGGTTTTTTTGATATTATAGTCATTCAACGATAAAATTGTTTTGATTAACTTTGATAAAAGAGTGGTTTTTATTAGCTGAATTTGCTCAAAAAGTGATTGTCCTCGGTCTAATTCATTCGAAAATTGGATTTTGATTTTAATTAGGTCAAATAGAGAATTTTTTCAGTTCAATCTGGTTAAAGATTCATCTATTTTGGTTGAAATTGTTTATTTCAAGTCCTGTTTTGCTAAATTTTTATGAAAATTGGTAAATTTTTTCGGAAAAAGGTTTTTTTGATATTATAGTCATTCAACGATAAAATTGTTTTGATTAACTTTGATAAAAGAGTGGTTTTTATTAGCTGAATTTGCTCAAAAAGTGATTGTCCTCGGTCTAATTCATTCGAAAATTGGATTTTGATTTTAATTAGGTCAAATAGAGAATTTTTTCAGTTCAATCTGGTTAAAGATTCATCTATTTTGGTTGAAATTGTTTATTTCAAGTCCTGTTTTGCTAAATTTTTATGAAAATTGGTAAATTTTTTCGGAAAAAGGTTTTTTTGATATTATAGTCATTCAACGATAAAATTGTTTTGATTAACTTTGATAAAAGAGTGGTTTTTATTAGCTGAATTTGCTCAAAAAGTGATTGTCCTCGGTCTAATTCATTCGAAAATTGGATTCTGATTTTAATTAGGTCAAATAGAGAATTTTTTCAGTTCAATCTAGTTAAAGATCCATTCATTTTGGTTGAAATTGGCTATTTTAAGTCCCGTTTTGCTAAATTTTTATGAAAATTGGTAAATTTATTCGAAAAAAAGTTTTTTTGAGATTATAGTCATTCAACAATAAAATTGTTTTGATTAATTTTGGTAAGAGTGGTTTTTATTAGCTGAATTTGCTCAAAAAGTAATTGTCCTCGGTCTAATTCATTCGAAAATTGGATTCTGATTTTAATTAGGTCAAATAGAGAATTTTTTCAGTTCAATCTGGTTAAAGATTCATCTATTTTGGTTGAAATTGTTTATTTCAAGTCCTGTTTTGCTAAATTTTTATGAAAATTGGTAAATTTTTTCGGAAAAAGGTTTTTTTGATATTATAGTCATTCAACGATAAAATTGTTTTGATTAACTTTGATAAAAGAGTGGTTTTTATTAGCTGAATTTGCTCAAAAAGTGATTGTCCTCGGTCTAATTCATTCGAAAATTGGATTCTGATTTTAATTAGGTCAAATAGAGAATTTTTTCAGTTCAATCTAGTTAAAGATCCATTCATTTTGGTTGAAATTGGCTATTTTAAGTCCCGTTTTGCTAAATTTTTATGAAAATTGGTAAATTTATTCGAAAAAAAGTTTTTTTGAGATTATAGTCATTCAACGATAAAATTGTTTTGATTAACTTTGATAAAAGAGTGGTTTTCATTAGCTGAATTTGCTCAAAAAGTGATTGTCCTCGGTCTAATTCATTCGAAAATTGGATTCTGATTTTAATTAGGTCAAATAGAGAATTTTTTCAGTTCAATCTGGTTAAAGATTCATCTATTTTGGTTGAAATTGTTTATTTCAAGTCCTGTTTTGCTAAATTTTTATGAAAATTGGTAAATTTTTTCGGAAAAAGGTTTTTTTGATATTATAGTCATTCAACGATAAAATTGTTTTGATTAACTTTGATAAAAGAGTGGTTTTTATTAGCTGAATTTGCTCAAAAAGTAATTGTCCTCGGTCTAATTCATTCGAAAATTGGATTCTGATTTTAATTAGGTCAAATAGAGAATTTTTTCAGTTCAATCTGGTTAAAGATTCATCTATTTTGGTTGAAATTGTTTATTTCAAGTCCTGTTTTGCTAAATTTTTATGAAAATTGGTAAATTTTTTCGGAAAAAGGTTTTTTTGATATTATAGTCATTCAACGATAAAATTGTTTTGATTAACTTTGATAAAAGAGTGGTTTTTATTAGCTGAATTTGCTCAAAAAGTGATTGTCCTCGGTCTAATTCATTCGAAAATTGGATTCTGATTTTAATTAGGTCAAATAGAGAATTTTTTCAGTTCAATCTAGTTAAAGATCCATTCATTTTGGTTGAAATTGGCTATTTTAAGTCCCGTTTTGCTAAATTTTTATGAAAATTGGTAAATTTATTCGAAAAAAAGTTTTTTTGAGATTATAGTCATTCAACGATAAAATTGTTTTGATTAACTTTGATAAAAGAGTGGTTTTTATTAGCGGAATTTGCTCAAAAAGTTATTGTCCCTAGTCTCAAGGTCAAAAAGTGGATCTTTTCAGTTTTATCTGGTTAAAAATTTATTCACTTTGGTCAAAATTGACTTTTTATTTATTATTTTACTTGAAAATTCCTAATATTATCAGTTCAATTCTATGAAAGTTGGCTTTTTAATCAAAAATGGACTGTTCTAAAATTGTTTCATTCGGAAATTGAACTTTTTTGGTTTATGTTAGGCCAAAAACCGATTATGTTGAGTGACATTAGTTCAAAAAATACTTTTGCAAGTCTTAATTAACCTAAAAAGTGTTTATTTGCTTTTGGTTAAACTTTTTCAGTTTCATTTTGGTCACAACTGAACTTTTTTAGTCTTATTTTGTTCAAAAATTGGCTATTATTGTTCACTTCATATTGAAAATTGGCTTTACTAAGATATTATCTTCCTAAAATGAATTTTCTTGGATCGTCAACAATTGAAGTTAAGTTTACTCAACAATTACTTTTTCAAGTACTCAATGCTTCAAAAATTAAATTCTGATTGTAATTTTGCAATTTTTTCAGTTGCATCTGGTTAAAAATATATTTTTTTTATTCGAAAATGGCTATTTCAAGTCTTATTTTGTTAAATGGGCTATTAGTGGTTGAATTCTGCTAGAAGCTGGAATATTTTGTCGAAAATTGGTTTATCTAATTTATCATCATTCAAAAATCGAACTTTTTTGGCTTATGTTGGCCAAAATCTACACAATAATTGACCTATTTAAGTCTTAATTGTATCAAAAATCGGATTCTGAATTTAATTTAGACAATTTTTTTTTGTTGCTAGGAAACTGCTACCAACTAATTTGACAACTGATTTGAAATTTGGAAATGAAAAGATGAAAAGAAAAAAATTTATTATTTTATCAGTTTTTCAGATGAAACCATTGTTGCATTGATTAATTATAAGTTTTGTTTTCAATTATTTGAAATGCATTGTCATTCTTAGAAGTAATGTTTATAAATAAAAAAAATTACTGGTTGTTTCGTGATAATGATGCTAGTTTCTTACGAAATCATACAACTAATTTGTAAAAAAACTATAATTGTTCAATTAAACATAATCAAAACAACACCTATACGTATAATTAAAACTTAGTAATAATAATTTTCTTTGTCAATAATCAAATTATAAAATATGACTTTGGATTTTTCTAGTATCGATTTATTAGTTTTCGAGATTCCATAACAAGGTTAAAATTAAAAAAATCAAATTGAGTAAGTGAAAAAAAATCATCCATTACTTTATTCCAGCCCTGTACCATAATATTTTACATCACGACGAGAAAATATGAATCAAAAACACGATATTAAGAAAGTTTATTAATTTTTCGAGATGCGAGAACAAATAGAAATCAGAGGGAGCCAAATTTGGTTAAAGATATTATCAAATTAACTTAATGTTCATAACACTGTATATACTTGGCATAAAGATATTTATCGTCATTAAAAGGCAAGAATAAAATCAAAATGAAATCAGAAACAACTCCGAACTCTTATTTTTCTTAAATAACAGATATTTTTCTATAACTAACAATTTGAACGGAAACTTTTAGAAGTTAAATAAGTATGTTAGTAACCACCAGGTATCCGGTAAAAAATAACCAATAAATTTCGGTTTTTAAGCTGAAATCCCCGTTCCTCGGAGAGGCCGATAAACCTGCTCTAGTTCGTGTCAACTAAGAGCTGGCTCTAATGGAGATGGAGATTTAGAAAACGAGGTAAGAAGACAAGTAGCCAGAGCAAATAAGGTCTTCAGAATGTAGTAGGGCGAAACAAATATCCAAGACAAGAAATGTACGAATTCACAAAGCAACAATCAGACCTATACATTAGAAACAATGCCAGAAAAATAAGAAACTAAACAACTTTTGGAGACAGAGAAATTAAAATTTTGAGACGGATCTCGGAACACTACTAGACCGAGAACGATAGCTGGTGAAAGCGAACAATAAATCTCCAATTGGAGCACGAAGTAGACTTCGAAAAAGTTGGAGTAACGACCTAGAGCCAGAATGTGAAAAGATATCGAAGAAGGAGCAGGCGATATGAAAGAAAGAACAAGTATGAAGCTATTAAGGATAAAACCTGTCGAATCCGTTCAAAGAGCGCACAAGAAAATTATTTTTTCTAAGAATCAGTGCATTTTTGGTGTTAGGTTCAAAATAATCAAAAAATTGCGTATTTTGGGTTTTCCACAAAAAAGCCTTTCCATTTAAGAGTGGTTAGGTTAGGAGACTATGACTATATTCGTATTGATGAGAAAGTATTAACTCTTCGTTAATCTCTTTCCTACTTTTACTTCTTTTTTTACGGTTATAAACATTTTAAGCTAAATACAAGGATTTATAACTGCAAATGTGCGCTCGATGCACGCTTTCAGTTTTTCGACCCTGTATTATTCTTACTGATATTAATTGTGAATTATGTCATTAAAATAATATGAGAATAAAGTTTCCTATTGAAATGGTTCCGTTTTCGTACAAGATTGTACAATGACAAATGACAAATGACAAATGACAGTTAAATTTTGTAAGACAGTTTCTAAAGACATTGAGCTTTTCTACAATACAGTTTCTACGTCAAATAATAGTTATAATTAAAAAAGGGTTTCAACTTTCCTATATTTAAAAAAAATTGTATTAATCTTTGCTTTAAGTTGGATATATGAAATTTACGCTCGCGCTGACGCTCTTGTTTGCATCACGTTCGAGGTCGGGTTCTTGATTTTCGTTTGTTGGCTTGCACTATTTGGACCAATCATAAATGTCGTTTCACATAACCACAAAATATTTTTCGTACTTAGACATTTCATTTGTTAATGTTGTTACTATTCTAATTATACATTTGTATCTTTTATTAAGAATGTTCACTGGTATTTCGTGCCTCTATGCTTTGGTACAATTAAAAAGGAAACGGCATCGACAATAAGAGAGAAAGAGAGATTCGTTGGGTATATTTGGGTGGGATGAGGAATTTTTTATAGAGACTAAAGTTCATTGGAATTGGCCCTGATATAAGAGTTGCTTCTTTGCAGGGCTGGGGATGTGATGATAGGTTAATGATTGCGCTGCTTTGTGCCGAAAAAAGAAAAAAAAACAGATAACCAAACGAGAGAAATAAAAGAAAGCTCCAACCTAAGAAAACAAACGGGTCTTTCCAGGTTTAGAAAAGTTTTTTTGTGTTTTTTTGGTTTGTTATGTCATTGTATTTTTTTCCAAATCTTTTTTTGCTTCTTTTTGTTTATTATTTGGGCAAATGCGGGCAAGTACAGTTGCGGCTGCATTAATCTATATCGTCGGCCATTGGGCTGATGAATCGGTTCAGCAGGTTACAGGAAAACCTGCAATATCGACAATTCAAATAGGGCTAGAGAAGGGAGGACTATATGTTATAAAAAAATGAAATCCTGTCCTCATTGGCTATGCGCTAGAACGCGAGCCTCGAACCTAAGAATTGACCTGAGCCTAAACTTGAATTATATCTAATATAGTGTGTTTATTAATTTTTTGCGGATGAATTTGAGCATTTTCTAAGGAGTCTATAATAATTTCCGATTCCTTTTAGGTGCATATCAAAACAATGATGAAAGTTGCGAAAGAAAACTTCAATTACTGTTCTATAAATACAAAGACCACCTGGAATAGACGATCTGACCTCAACTAACTAAACCGATAAATTTCGAAATCCGTCATCGTAAAAATATGAACCGTTTCTTGTTTATACCGTACCACACTCGTTAGATAACGAAAGATTGGAAGGTAATAAGAAATAAATAAAAAAATATATTCTTCAAATAAATCAAAATCGAATGTCCAATGAGCAGAAACACATCTTTCAAAACGTCCGTAGTTGTAGTATATAACGCTGCTTTACTCAACCCAACCGTACCTCGAGGCAAAAACTCCGTTTCTCACTATGTTGTACTTCATATATCCACGTCAAATTCACTCAAAATAGGGGAAAGTAGCGAAAATATTATATATATAAGAATCAAGTTGTTCGTTTGGTTAATTTATCCTTGTTATCCGCATATTAAAGTTTTTATAAGCGTTTTTTGTTGTAGTGATAACGGTATGCTCAAGAAACATATTAAGAAGATTGGTTAGAAATTGGAGAGTTAACAGAAAGGTTTTGTAACCTCATTGCTGAATCATCTATCCTCAGCTTCGGATCTCTTTGTATTATAAAAGAATTAGCTAGAATAATTATTCTTTCCTCTAAAATTGAGTATGTGATAGATTCAGATTAATCAGTTTCAGTAGAAGTTATTTTTTCTAGTAAATATATTCCTCTTGCCTGAGTAATCAATTTTCCTACAATATTCCAGGTCAAATTTGACTGTTTCTATTGGAATCGGAGTAGATCGCTACACATAATTTCTAATATTTTCATTTCAATTTTATCTCCAAACATGTTTTAATCACACGAATAATACCGGTCATCAAATAGGCAAAATGTTATCATAGGTGTTCTTAGATAGGAAAACCCATCATTAACAATTCTACAGAGTCGTACTTAATATAACAAGCGAAGATAATTTCAGTAAAATTAAATACAAAGATGTATTCGTTGCTTTAAAGTTTTCTTTGTAAATTAAAAAAATTACAAATCACAGATCAAAGAGACTTATAGAGTTAAAAAGCCTTTAGTAGAAAAAGTTGTTAAGACCATTTTTTGTTTTTTCTTGC
The DNA here is from genome assembly GCF_026250575.1 of Diorhabda carinulata. Taxonomy (NCBI): domain Eukaryota; kingdom Metazoa; phylum Arthropoda; class Insecta; order Coleoptera; family Chrysomelidae; genus Diorhabda; species Diorhabda carinulata. Next base: position 5,350,898 of record NC_079469.1, read on the forward strand.
TTTTGTTGCGCGATAATACAGATACAATTTGGTGAATATTCTATAACAATAAAATCATATTAGGGAACAAACTTAAGTCGGTTGAAAACAGTTGAACTCGTTTTTTGAGCATTTGTTGATACATGTTGTCGTCTCTTTTCTGTTTGGCTCCTCTCGGTGCTAGCCTCTAGTAGAAGGTCTATCGAATATGCAAATTTATTTGTTGTTGGTTAATCTTGAAACCACGGTTGCCACTTACTTTATTGTGTCCAAACTATGAACCTAAAAGTACCTTACTTGGTTTTATTTAGGTATTCCAAGGGATGAATATTTTGTGTAATGTTGTTGTTTATCTATACTTCTGAATGATTCATTGATTCTGGAAATTAAATATTGTAATGCGAATCTGGACAAGTTGTTTACTATTCCTCATTACCTACCTTCAGCTTCAGAGCTCTATATCCACCAGAGAAACACTCTTTAATATTATTTTTCCTTCTAAAATCTTGTATGTGATAGATTCTGCTCTAGTGAAATTTTTTTGTCCTAGCAAATCAATTATTCTTCTTGTCTAAGTCATTGAGTTTCCTACAGCATTCCCAGATCAAATTTGAATGATCTCAATCGACAGCCAGCTTCCATTTAAAGGTGTTTTTCTTGAAAGTCTTGTACTTTATCAAAGGTTATATTCTTTCAAGCATGTATTTATGTTCAAATAGGTACTTATTTTTTCATTTCCTTTTGATTATAATATTTAAATCAATTATAACAAAATCAAGATCAACCCACACTTTCGAAGCTAATTTTTTTTATTAAAATTTATTGATAATTAGAATAAGGTTTTTGATTCATGTGTGTAATAGTTGATATCAATTTTCATTCAATTTTGTGTGAGAATAAGGTTTTTGATTCATGTGTGAATTTTGAAATTTTGTGTGAATATCCATTCCTAATCTTTCTACTTAAGGTCGTGATGAAATATTGTACAATCCTCATTTTTTTAACTAGTAGAACTGAATGATTTCATTGGTTGAAATATTAGATTTCATAATAATAATTTTCATAATTATAAACAAAATATTTAAGGTAAATGAGTGAATTGGACTTTTATAAATAATTATAACATATAACACTGCCATGTTTAGAAATATTAGAACATCGTTAAGCATACCACAGACATTACTTATTGAGACGAACAAAAAAATCAAAAGTACATTTTCCCAGCTAATAGAGATGATTTTCCAGCTATAATGAAAGTTATGCATGATATCTACATGTTTCTCTATTGTTCTGAAACTTCACTCCATGATGCAAACAATGTCCAAAGAAATTTCAGCTGATCCATATTAGAAAGAAAAATTGGCGTATAGTGTATGATACCAGGATCCGAGCTGTTTTGTTACAATTAAACTAATTTGTGAATGTCACACCACGTGTGTTTATTAAATATGTTAACAAAAGCTGCTGTATTAGAATCTTCTTTTCTACAAGTTACAAAACAGTGGCCTCAACCCCTCATGCCTGTTGAGCCAATTAATTGTAACTTTTAATTGACTCGTACATAGGTGGCGGCACAGTTATGAAATAAATATATAATTGATGACCTATATAATATAATTTTTGGTATCATGATATAAAAGCTTATGGATAATAAACATTCTGGGGGAGCCTCCAGCAAAGGTTTTCCATTCTTGAGTGACACAGTTGGCTGACCTAAAGGTTCACCACTACTCTCATCTATGTCAGGCTCGTTGCTTTTAGACACATACTCATTTAGAGATTCCTTAAGGTCAATGCGATTACGCCTAATAACATTACCAAAAGAATCTTTCACAAGGTAAGATCTAGGAGTTCTATGCTTGTGCAGGCTCCCACTTATTCTTTACATGGTCAAAAATTGTCACATTGGCTTTAGGGTCCAACGGTTTTAGATCTTTACTCATAGTAAGACCTGTAAATATTCTGTCTTTGCAATAGTTTCTCATAAACGTCTTCACAGAGTTTCGGATGCAAAAGACTGGAATTGATAGGCACTTTTGTCTTGCAAATCCTGCTCATCCATAACTCTGCGCAAGTGATTAGTCAATATACTTAAGTGGTGAATTTCTGTATTGTAATAAAGCAGTGTGTATATTAGAATTTTCTTTCAAACATTTTTAAGCATAATTTTTTTAAAATGATTTCAAAATTCCAGTTTTTTGCAAACGTCTTAAACTCTCTACTATCAAAGGGCACATTATCAGCATTTATTTTATCTGGTGATGATAAAATAACTGATTTCGTCGACTTGTATGTGTATATACTAACATAAAAATGTTAGAGTCAAGTACCCAAAAAATTACGACAGTTTCAATATGAAACTAACGGCAGGAATACCGTTTTGCATTTTTAATCTGCCAAATTCGATTGTATCTGTCCAAATATATGTGGATGAAAATTTGCAGAAACATTTGATACAAATTAAAATGAAGAAATAGTAGATATTATCAACTAGCTGACCCGGCAGACTAAATAAATAAACGACCTAAACTTTTGTATAAAATAAGCTTAAAACAAACAAACGCAATCCTTTTTTTATAAAAACATAAAAAAATGCTCGGTATGAATGAAGTTTTATTATTATTTTTGATTAATTACACATGATGTTGCTTACTTGGAAAACAGAGTATTCCTGGAATACTGGATATTTATGAGGTTTCAGCTAGATATTGACAGACAAACACACTTGTGATACAGAATGTTAATCAATCATAAATAAACAAAGATGACGGAATTCTGACGCGCGAACACTCGACGTCCATGCTCGAAACAGGGAAACTTCCAACGACTGGCCTTGCGATTTATTTATGGTCATCGCAAATGCCAGACGTACCGGAGCTTGTAAACGTTTAAAATCTTTTGATAAATCCGTTAGACTCATCGGTATACGCGGGATCAAGAAGTTCTCTCCTTTGTATTTTCATTTTACGATTGTTGAATAACGTCAAGAATGGCTGTCTTGATCCATTGCAGTGTGATGTGACAGAAATCTGTGGGTAATGTGATGAATCCGGTCGAGGTTTCCGCTTTATTATTTCCAATGTCTAGCAACTGCTTCGCAAACACATTTGCAGTTTTATCTTGTTGCAAAATTACTCGCATTTTAACACTATCACAAAAGGTCAGCAAAAAAAGCACATAACTTGAAATGGCACTATCACCAAAGATAGAAAGATGAACCCTTTGTCTGAGGTACCGATCGACATAGAGGATGGATCGACAAATTAGTTAATTGTCAAATGTCAAATATTATGGTTACGTTCAGATATTCAATTTAAGACAAAACATCAAGGAAACAAAATTAATTGTTTAAATGTCAAGTAAATTTTTAATAAAGACCCAAATAGGGTCATCTGATTTTTTAAACTAATTTTTTATTGAAAGAGACCTAAAATCAAGATGATTTATGAAGAGAAACATATTAATAGGTCTTAGAAGTGCAAAGTTGAAAACTTTAAATATTTATATTTATTTATTTTTATTAATAACAATAAAGAAATGTTTCTCCACTCGCTCCGTCGCCTTCAAAGACATATCTAACATGCCCGAGGTTGTCTGTTTATAGCGTGTTTTGTTTTTGGCGTGCCGTCCACGTAACGGATTGGATAGACGTCCTAGTAGGCCCCGAGGAGACCTTGGTTGTCGACCACTAGACAGCACATATCCAACAAACTGACACCCGGACGGAAAACAATGCTAAAGATAAAGGGTCAAGAGTCACGAGCACCCCACGGGGATCTGGTGGCCGACGGGCAAGGCGTCTTCAACACAGTTCTTAGATAAAAAATTTTGACGCATTCGATTCATACAGAATGAATTAGTAATTGTAATGTGCGGTATTAATATAACAAATTCAATGGTAGCAAACTTAGTGATTTGAGACTTTGTTGAATCGCTTTGAAATAACGTACTTCAACATATTCTAATGGTACCATATGACAATTTATAAGCAAACTTATCAGGATACCATATTCATGCATCTAAAATCAGCTAATGCCCGTTCAAAAATAGACGAATGCTTTTGCCGTTAGTTCCTGTATGCAGAATTATTTGCTTTGTGAAGTTATTTATCGGTTTCTAGACCTCATTCCGTTAAGTTTTATTGCCAAAGACCTTATTAAAGATCTGTTACTTAAAGAGGTGCGAAATTGAGTCAATCAGAGAAGCATGTTTTGAAAAATAAATTTTCTGGATGATCAGACGCGAGTTGCTACTGTACTAATTGAAATTGATGCCCGGGATCATTCTATTTCGTATGAATCAAATATATGCGGTACAAAACATGAGTAACTTTAAAAATTCAGCATAAACTTACACGTTCTTAATGAATTCTTATTCGTTTAAAGTTCTTCTGACCTTCTTTATGTCCTAATAGCGTACAATTGAATTTATCTTCTCCGATATACATGACACATTTTTTGGGAAAAAACCAGTACTTTCTACCTTCTCATTGTTCCATACTTACACGAATCCAGGCGAGGCGTTTGGAAATTAAAAACTCTTTTGAATACGTGACTGTAGAAACTAGTTGTTACTACCAAGTGTGCGACAATATCCTTTTTGGAAACTGGTGGAAAATGAAAAAGATTCTGACTAAAGTTCCTTTCATCTAATGAACAGACAGTGGTCAAGTCCACCTCAAGCTGTAAGTTTGTATTAAAAAGTACTTACTCGTGTTCGATAAACTCATAATCTAAATTAGAACGCAAAAGTAAAAATTAATGTTAAAAAAACTCCCTTAATTTGAGCATAGGATAGAAACTGACTAAAGAACTGCGAAAATACTAAGTTTCAGCTGCTTATTTTCAGTAAAATAGATCTAATAAGTATCTATAGAGTACTCTTAACATCATAAAACAATACAAAACATCTCTCATTACCAAAAAAACCCAACAAAAGCTAACAGCGGTACGTACGACTAAATTTAGTGCTCAGCCAACGCCAGCCATTTTGACGTAGATCAGCTGTTTTCTTAGATCACTCAATTACTTAAAAAACAATAAACTGATATAGGTATAATTGTTCCAATATCAATTGCAGATTATAAAAATCCTTCGATGTTTTCATTGGTAAACATTGGAGATGATGAGTCCACGTGGACTGACGGTTTGTTAGATGTTTACCGAATTTTATACGGGAAGTAAACATTATTTTTCATTTCTTAATTTGGTATGAGTGCCGTGCGTATTTATAAAATATCGTTAGTAAAAATCGCAAGTATTAATGAAGATAAGAAAACAAAATAAAATAGTAAACAACGTGAAATAAAGGAAGTTCGGAGATTTCCGTATTAAAATGGTTTACAATATTTTGAAGCACTATTTTTAAATATGTGTCCTCCTTTACCAAGTTGTTGTACAGCTTTTTTATATTCCAATATTACATACACGAGCTGGGAAACGTTTCTGCAAGCAAGGTAAATTAACCCCTCTTTAAAAAAAATGTGTAATTCGCTCTAAAGTTCGAAGTTATCCGTCAACAAATCAACCCTCTTTTTATTTAATACATTTACACGCCGTAAACAACAATAATTGCTGGATACAAAAGAACGAAGAAAGGAACGTTTCATAATCGAAAAATTAGTCATCCACCCACATGAATAAAGGCTTAATCGTGGTCAATTTTCACATCAAGTGATCCGTGTCTGGAACAGACGACGTGTCAAAAACAAGCACGCCGCAACCCTCGATCTTTCGCGCAGTCAAAATCTTACACATGTTCGGATCGTTTTATTTGTATTCCGTTTCACTATAAACTATTGTATGACATTCTATTTTCGGGGCATTTAGCTCGGCAGACAAGTGACAATTGATTGATAAACATAAAGATACTATAAAAGTTGGATATAAAGATTATATGTATATATCATTGATGAGAACTGAAAGATTAGGACTTAAAAGAGTTATGGAAGTTGTTATTTCTTTTTTACTTTGTTTTTTGAAAAGAAATTCAATGATTTCAATCATAAAAGCCTTCAGTGTGATCATAGATCTTGTGTAATATTTGAAGATGTACTGAGAGAAGATATACGAATTTTGAATGTATGAATGCTTGTCTATCCAAGAGGGGTTTCATTTATAAATGTTAATATCTTTAGTATGGAAGGTAGAGGTAAGGAGTACCATCTCATATGGGAGCTTAGCTTAAAAACTGTCCGCTTGTAGACGTTAAATTATAATTCAAAATTTGACCAGAATGGCGCTCCTGTCGGACAAGATATCATATGATCGTTCAGCTCAGTCTTCCGTCCGTTCAATTTCAAATGACTAGAGTCTACGCTTTATTTAAAATTTACACTCATGCGATAGTAGCGCCTCCCTAACATAAAGAATTTGATGGACACTTTCTGTAGCACAAAGATGGTTCTCCTTACCTCTACCATCCATAATCTTTAGCATGAACTGAAATATTAAGACTTATTAGGGTTGTGCTAGTTCATGATTACGTCCTAACGCTGAAAATTTTGTTTTTTCTTTTTTGTGTGATAAGAAATAGGCAATAAATCAATGATTTCCATCATGAAAACCTTGAGTATTATTATAGATCTTGTTATTGTTATGTAGCATATTATTTGAAGACGTTCTTTTCAATAGAAACGCAAAGATTGGGACCTATTAGAGTTACGAGGGCCGTTTTTCTTCAACATCTGATAGCTCCATGCAGACGCTCTCGCACAACACACTCCACCATTGTTGACATTCAAGCGTCAATCGGTTAGGTTAGGTTAAGTTAGGTCAGTCGGCGTTTTGCTACAGCCACGTGAACATGTACGCCATTATTGATGCTCCCGCCAAGTGTGATTCGGTTCCTACAGGCTGAAGGCGATAGCTCTGCAGAAATCTATAGGAGAATGAGTCGTGTGTATGAGGAAAACTTTATGAGTGATGGTGTTGTGCGTGAATGGTGTCGAAAGTTCAAAGATGGGCGTACAAGGGGGCCAAGGACGCAAATTTGTCGTTTAGATGACCTGGTTCAACGAGTATGATAGAATGGTTAAAGCCAACCGCAGATTCACCATTACTGCTTTGTCTACGGAATTTCCAGAAGTTTGTTTTTTGAAGGTCTGTGTTGTAATCTACTTGAATTCGTTGGCGGCAACTTGAAGGGGGTATTGAAAAGCTAGTCCACAGATATGACCAATAAGTGTGCCAATCTTTTGGTAATAAAATTGTTGTTGGAGGTTGGAGGTTGCAAAAAAAGGGACCTCGTATTTTAATGCCCTAACTTATTATTTTTAAACTTTATTTTCCGACGAGAGAGCTTTGATGATATTAAGCTTTAAAGCCTAGAAGGTAATCTTGGATACGGTTCTAAGTTTATGTAATGTATTAATTGAAGGTTTATTGCCGAAAAAATTTATCGTTATAATATAGTGTACGCCTAAAATGGATACATGTTATCACGTCAAAAATGATCGTTTTCGAGTTAAATTTGCTAAAAAAAATGCCATTTGTAACTTTAAAATTATCATTACGAGGAAAAAATTTAATTTTGATTTATCAATATTTATGAATTTAGTAAAAAAATGATTTTGTAAAGTTTCATTTCAATTAAATTTGCCTATTCTCGATAGAAATTGGCTATTCCAGTCTTATTTTGTTCAATAATTTACTGTTATGGATTCAATTTTGTTGAAAATTAGTAAATTTATTCGAAAATTCCATTTACATATTTTACACATTATAATTCATAGCGGTATATAAATTTTCATTGATTTTTGATTGTTTATAGTTTTGCTGTTTCATATAAACTGAATTATTATTTTTCTTATCATTAGTGCTTGAATAAACAATTATTAAAGTTGAGAGCCATTTATATTAACGGTAAGTTTGCAGCACACTAAATTTTGTAAAGAAAATTGGGAAACCATTTTCTACTGCACTACAACAAATAAACTCAGGCGTTGAGTGTTTCCGAGCTCGTGGAAAAGGACTGGTAGCGAGGTCAGGGGAGAATGGGAAACGGAAAAGGGGAAAAGTCAATCGATAGTTTACTGTTTAGGTAAACGAGGAGTTATTTGTATTTTTAAATTGGAGATGGTATTTTTCTTAGAAGCATTTTCCTTTCACGAATTCGCATTTCTAAAATTTTTAAAAACAAACTATGAAAATCAAAAAAAAGCATATTATATATACGAGGACAGTCCAAGAAATACCTCGGTCTAGGTCCATACACATTTCCCATCGATGTTCAATAACTTGTTGGAAAATCTTTGACCATCGGATCATTTTTCAAGTCTGGGAACAGAAAATTGTCCAAGGGGGCTTAATCTGGCAAATAAAACAACACTTTCTTCTAAGTTTTTGTACCATTGTGAGCAAAAGCGGCACCACATCTTGATTTTGTCCAAATGTTTCATTTAATATACGATGTACCGCACTTTTTGAAACGCCTACTATTTCCATTTTTACAAATTCACTGACAACGTTCACTATTAATGGTTGCCGAACAAATACTAAACAACGTGGCATCTTCAAACTTGAAATATATGCTGTATAGATTGTGTACTTTCAGTGGTATTTTTCAAGTAACTCTATCAAGCCATCTCTTCGTCAGGCTAGGTAATTATAGGGCTATCCTCGTATTTGATAGAATATATCATGACGGCATATCTATAAACGAGAGCTTTTCATTAAACCATAATTCCAAGATTTCGGTAAATATAATTCCCATCGTCATCGAAGCTAACAAATAGAAGATATAATAAATTCTATGTATAAAACATGTGCAGTCTATAATGAATATGAGAACTTATGTATCAAATATATCTTCAATACAATCAGCTCACATAAAAGCAAATGCAGGTCAAGTCCTGAAAGATGTAAATTAGCCAATTGGGCTGATCATTGGATGGATTCTGATGCTGAACCACATAAACAAAACTTTCTAGAAATGGCCTACATCGTACCATTTGATTACTGTATGAACCATAAAACTGACATTAACCATCTTAGTGAAACATAACAAAAGAATTCAACAACTCGGTAGTCAAGGATTTGAGATTCTCTTCTGGCTGGATTTTATTGTTTAGCTGACGCTTTTTCTTTCACACCTCCAATAGCCTCAAACTTTGTTCCTTTTAATAAAGATTTTACCGTAGGAAAGAGATAGAAGTAGCACGGTGCGGGATCCGGCGAATAAGGTGGGTGGTCTAGCACTTAGATGTTGTGCTTGACTAGAAACATCTTGATGGACAGTGCGGAATGAGCTGACAGCGTTGTCTTGATGAAGAAGTCACGACATCTCCTTCCATAACGGTCAACAGTTTCACCTTGAGGAACCCAGTGAAGTTATATAATTCCTTGTATATCGAAAAAATAATCATCATTGCTTTGTATTTTGAATTGTTCATTTTTTTTTGCTCTTGGTGAAGTTGGACTCATCCAGTGCATGGACCGGATCATAGGTAAAAAAACCCAGATTCGTCACACGTTATCACGCCCTTATACAAACAAAGGTCACGGCTATACTGGTTTGTCTACAGCCACAGTAGACATCTCATTCGAATGAGTAGGCTAAACAGCTGACAGTCGCTAATAATTTGATTAATTAAGCAATTCATTTAATCTAATATGTGATGAAGATGACTTACTGCTTCATTAACCATTGTTAAAAATTTAATGGTATTTTTAACATCTAGGAATCTATCATCGAATCAAATATAATTTATCTTTCATATTCATTATAGATTCCACCTGTTTTATAACTTTTATCTCGTTTTATATTTTAGTTTCCCTGATGATGGGAATAATAGTTTCCGAAAGCTTGGAATTATAGTTCTAATTTCCAAATTTTCTGCAAATTTCAATCTCCCTAGCTCTAGTTTAAGAAAATATAAAAATAAGTAGTTTATTAACAATTACGTCTTCAAAATAATTCAAACAAAATGATTGTTTGAGGTACAAACTTTTGCAAAAAGATTGAGAGCACTTCCGAAGAAAATGAACATTATAGGACAAATCATAAGTAGTATTTATTTGAATAAGGTGTCTCTATCTGCTATTTGTAAAGGGAAATGTGTAAAGATGTAAAACGGCAATGACATATTGATATTCGACAATTTTAGGGTATGGAAAATCGCCGTATTTTTGTTAAGAACGAACCATTCAATCTTCAAAGTTATCTCACACCTTGTATATAACATTTTTTTCAAAGATATATTTTGAAGAATTATGACTTAACCTCAAATTTGTTAAAGTTCCTCGTTTCAGAATTATTGACTATTATTATTTATTTTAAATATAACAAATTTTTCTCATTCACAAACCAAAGCCGTTCCGGAATATCTTCATTGTTCATTGAGTAACCATATAGAATAATTTATGTGCATATTTTCTCGAAGTTGTTCATACCATCTCGGTAAACCGCGGAAATCTTAAAATGATATATGCGGCCATAAGATACGTTTATTGTATATGTGAAGCGATAAAAATGTTTTCTAAGACATCATTTGATATGGAATGAGTCACATTTTTATAATAAAAGCGATTCTACTTTAAAGAGTTTAAAGATTCTACTTTAAAGAATACGTTAAAGAAATATTGTAAGATAAGCTCTTACAGCTGAGAGCACTGAAGAAGAAGTTGAAGATTTTTACCAACAATTAGACGGCATAACAAAAAATCTCTAATCTGAAAAAACGAGACTATTATAATGCCAAAATAGGAAGAGGCGAAGTAGAAAATATAGTTGGAAAGTTTGGCTTTGGGGTAAAAAATGAACTAATACAGTTTTGCTAAGAGAAAAGCAAATACCGGGTTTCAGCTAAAACTGAGAAGGTCATACACTACATGGCAGACAAAAACACATCGTTGGTAACCAGATAGACTTTATAACAATAAACAAACGAATCCGTAAAGCAATAAAAGCGGCCAAAACATGTCCAGGAGCCGTTCACGCCCCAATTGTAGCTCAGCTACGGCGCCGACTAAAAATTCCAATCAAAAAACTTACTAACAAAAGATTAGATAGAGTTCAGCTCAGAAACCCTAAAATAAAACCTAAGCTTATGGAAAACATTAATAATAGTTCGGCAGTAACAACTACCACTAGTAATATTGAAAAGGAATGGATTTATTTACGTGACACTTATACGGAATAGCGCGAAAGAAGAAATTGGCCACTTCGAACAGAAGACAAAGAATGACTGAAGTACATCTATTCGAGGAAAGAAGAGAAAATAAGAACAATCCCGAGCGTTACAAAAAGATAGATAGAACCGCCAACAGAAAGATAAAAGAGGCTAAAGAGAAATGGTTAAGAGAAAAATCTCAAGAGATAGAAGAGCTGGAACGGAGACATGACAGCTTCAACATACATAAAAGAGTCAAAGAATTTACCTATACTAACAGGAAAAGATAGGTTGGTAGAAGAAAACAGCAAGATCATTATAGAAAAGGAAGAGCAGTTGGAGATATGGGAAACCTTCATCAAAAATTTGTTTACTGATGATCGTCATGCACTCTTGATATGGATGGACCCGAGATAATGAAAAGTGAGGTAAAAAAAGCCCTAGAAAAAACAATGGATGGAAAAGCAACAGGATGCGATAAAATACCGGTTGAATTTTTGAAAGTTATCAATGAGAACAATCTGAATATCGCGTTAAACCTGTTTAATAAGATCTACGATACCGATCAAATTCCATCCGATTGGTTGAAATCTACGTTTAAAACACTCCCCAAACAAGTAAACTCAAAAAAGTGCAACGAATATCGCTTGATAAGCTTAATGAACCACACCATGAAAGTATTCTTAAGAATTCTTCATTCCAGAATCAGAACAAAATTGGAAGAGCGTATGGGTCATAAACAGTTTGGATTTAGATGCGTCTAAAATGCCTAGATCGACAAAAAGATGTTTATGCTTGCTTTATCGATTAAGAGAAAGCATTCGACACTATCCACCACGACAAACTTATAGAACTATTCTATCGTTCCGTACTCGACGCCAAGGATATTCAGATTATGAAAAATCTGTATTGGATCAAACAGTACATTTCCAATAAGGAGACATGAGGCATTGCTGGGGGAGTTAGGCGGGGTTGTATTCTATCGCCGTTGTTGTTCGTCTTGTACTCAGAGCAAATATTTATAGAGGTACTGGAAGAATGTGATAAGGGCATCAAAATTAACAAGATCTATAAAAGTTGTCGAATTGTGCCACTTGAATTAATCGAGAGGGACTTCCGAATAATAATCGTTTTATTAGCCGCTTTGGTTTTATCAGCTCGATGAACGTTGGGTTAAAAACGTACGAAGAAGGTCCCAGGAGTACCTGGTCTGACCTAGAGATGGTAGTTGCTTGAAAAATAGCACTGTATTGGAAAGGAATAACATATGATGCAAGTTGGACTAAAAATGGAGAACTGTCTCTAAAGAAGGCAAATACCGTTCCATCTGCAACATAGATAAATGACTTTTTTGGTACATATGATCCAATTTTTTTTTGCTGACTTATAGAATCCATAGAACCAGGTATTTGGACCATAGGACGTTGTTGTTATCTTGAAACCAACGCAAATTTAATTCTTAAGGTCTCTATGAAGATCTATGTAAAATTTTAACTAGTTTCTAATATATTAAAGTTATGTTCTACATCTGTAGTACATAAAAAATATAATAAGAAAAAGTCGAATAGATAAGAAACTAAATAAATTTGTTGAATCCATCGATTAATAAGAAGATTTCCGTAATTTTCTCTTACATAATAGAAATATACAAATATTTTCGCCATTCATCGTTATGAAACTATTTTAAATACATCCTGTATATCGAACGAGATCCAAAACATGATCAATTATGTATTTCTCTCGTATGTGAATCGGTATGGGGTCCCGCGATGCCCAATTAGTATTGGGCCTGCTGGGAAACAAGGCATTAAATGCCCCCGGGCCGGTCAACCCATCATGGTACTGAATCTCACTTCTTCGCACCTTGCGTGGATATTGCTGTAACGTATGATGGGCTAAAGGTTAATCGAATTCGGGGTATTCATTGTTTTTATTTAGAAATCTATTCGATTAAGATATTTTGAGAATATTTTGAAATTACTACTTTCTGAACTATCTCGCGCACCTTCAATCAATCGGCGTTCTGCAAATTCAAGATGTTGGATTTTTTGTCACGTTATTTTCTGTGGTAGCCATTTTCGGGGCACCTGGAGATGTCTCTTCAAACAGCGACTTGCGACCTCGTAGAACCCCGCTTAAATATTTTTTGCTAGTCACCTTCAAAGGATCCAATCGCACTTTGATTACACTTTCCTACGAAAAACAAGAATACAATTCATCTATATGTCTTCCTTGACTCGAACCAACACCAACACCTTCTATCGCCAGTACAGGCTCTTAATTATACGTAGATCTTTTCAATCAACACCAGTCTCTCAATATAATCTAAGCTTTTCGTGTAGTACTCTGTCAAAGTCTTCTTTATAATCAATAAATTGCACGGAAATTTCCTTTTGTTGGTCGTGATATTTTTGGAGGAGAATACTCCAACTCGTATGATGTCCCCAAGTGTTTCATACATCAATAAAAATAAAATTTTCAGATTCTGCAGATTTTATATTGAATATGACTCCAGATTTTGAAATTTCCGGTCCTCTTTTTCGTCCCTAACAGTCATTGTTGTTCATCTATTTATTGACTCCGTGCATTGAGTATTTCTTATTTATCTACCAAGATATTAGATCTCTCTAGCATTCTTAACAATATTTCATTTTTTACCAGTTCTTTCTTTTCCTTGCACCTATTCGCCATCCATTTTGCAGTCGTGATTTTGTGTTGAACACATTTACGCCTAGCATTACCTTTTGTACTTGAGTGTAGACTTACCTTAAGTTTTTACAGTCTTATTTTGTGGTATATCACGAGATGGCGCTTAATTTCTATTTAAAACAGAACAAGGAAACAAAAAAAAACCATCAAGCAGGTATGAGCGTTATTTACCTGATAGTTTTTGTTAGTTCATAGAAATTCCATGGAGCCACATTTTGTTCAAGTATATAACTTTTTATTTTGAAATATATTGTGACCATTAGTTGTTAGTTTATGAACAAAGATTCGAAAGGTATTGTTCCTTATCCTGTAGCTGCAAAATATGTTGTCATGGCGGAGATGTTATCAGTTCGTTACCATTTGGAAACACTAGGTCCTTAGAATACCTATTTTTTGAAATTCCTTACAGTGAGAATGTACATTCAACCAGTGGATACCGGCATATTGAGCGACGAAGATTGGCGGGACGAAGATGGAGATGACTTTGTGGACAAAGTTTAAGGTGCTAAGGTTTAACTTTCTTCTAGTTAACTGCTGAAACTTGTTGTAGATGATGATTTTATGTATGCTTATCGAGAAGACATCGAAATACGCGTTGTCTTGACCCAAAAGTTTCTATCGACGAAATGAGGTGGGCTTAGTGGGTACAAGTTTTTTTGCCATGAATTCCTGAATCTCTCCCGTCATCCATCGCTGCTTTTTTTGGTTTGATGCAGTTTGCTATGTAAACTATTATTCTAACTAATATATTTTCCATGTTTCGTTCACCGTATTTTTATTTATTACTGTCATTATGTCAATCTAGATCATTTATGGAAAACCTCGTTTTTTTTGTTGTTTTTTCCGCTTTTCTTTTGTCAAATTTCATGATGCGACTAATGGTTATCAATCAAATTACCTTACAATGGATTCCGGGACGCACCGGAGCGAAAGGAAATGAAATAACTGATTAATCTTTCTGTGGTATCAGAAAAAAGAAGGTAGATAAGATTAAAACCAATTATTGAAAGAACTTGAGACAGGCAAAGACTCTTGTGGGAAGCTGACACAAACACCTGAAGACGCTAGACCTAGCAGATAATTCGTCGTGCAGTTTTTGTTACACAGACCTCATGAAATAGAAAATGAAGATATCTGGCAATCAAACCATCCCAAATGGGAGTGGAAGTGGTATTGATGGATCAGCTATAAACACTGGGTTTTCCAATATAGCAGCGATGGTTATTTCGACCCTAGTCTGTACCTGGATCTTTGTGACACAGACTAAAAGATTTAATTGGTGATAAATTATTTCCTTTCTACATTATCTGTGAAATTACACTTTTACTCGTATTAAAACGATGTGTGTTATGAATTTAGTGCCTTTGATTACGCAAATAGTTTTTGTTCACTTGTGTAATAAGTATGTTGTACATGTGGTCACATTACTGATTTCTCATATAAAATTGCATGAAATTACTCACAAAAACACTAATTTACAAAGGCGTATATCTATATTTATTCATTATTGAAATCAAAATTTCTAACGTGTTGTTAAAAAAAAATTATAACGTGCTAATATTATATTTCAACATACTATAAATATTACTGCTGTTAAAGAGATATAAATAAATTGTTATTCACTTATATAAAAATAACGTTCATTAATCTGCCGTTCTTGACCACTAGATCAAATTTTACATTTAAACTTAAGGTCCTTAACTTACTATTAATGCATCTCATCAACACAAACAAATGAACTCTAGATCATAAATAATATAATAATTTTTCATCAAAGTTGGCGTTTTTGATATAGGATCTCATACATATTCAATGAGTTAGAGAGAGACGAGGCGTCGGCGTTTAGGTCTTCTATGTTAATTTCATCGTAGTTGGTTTTGATGAACTTATTTGACGTAATTATTGTAGCGATACCGTAATATATGAAAAGCTATTACGTAGAATTGATAACGTTTATCAGATGTATGACATTGTTTTATCACTTGGTGAGATTCATTGAAAATTATTAGGTTATGTAACATCATAAAATTTCGAAAATTTTGTTTATATTGTCTATAAAATTACAACTCTTTACATCAATTTGTTTTTGATATTTGTCCTGGAGCAATCAAAAGAGCAAAATTGAGATATCTGGGTAAATTTTATAGTCTTCGAAAAAGAATTTGACTTGAAAACAAAGAAGTGATCTGGAAAATTCTTAGAGCCGTATAAAGCTCTCAGCAAATTAGAATCTAAAAGGAAATGATCAGAGTTGTGTGTGCTTACCCTGCTTGACGTTGCAACAGGATAATGAGGAAAAACCAACTGGAAACTAGTAGAAAAAATGGAGGACAACAAATAGAAATCAAATACAAGAAAAAAGTTAACAGTTATACCGAATATAAATAGCATAGAAACAAAGATATAATGATACAGCAAAATCGAAACAGAAAGATCCATTGTATTTAGACGAAAGAGAAATAGGGCAGGTGCAGCAACTGCACTTAACATGGAAAGAAATTATAGTAATCTCAAAAAACAGAAGGAAATGGAGAACCATCGTCAGCAATATTGGACGGAATCCACAAAACGACGCATGAGACGGTTTTGCTACAACTGGGAAGAATAAAAATTGTCGCAATCATAAAGAAATTTAAAGATTTAGAAAAACTTTCCCGTTAATATGAGGTTTGTTCTAATCTGCTAGTCTAGACCGATCTTGGAATAGTTATTGGGAGCATTTGAATGATATTTTCTGCGCAATCTACATCCATGTACGGTTCTTGTGACAGTACTCGCTATCAACCAAGTATCGAAGACACCGTCCCAGGAACGATTCCTTAATTGGTTGGAATGCAAAACAGACAAGCATGGAGAAGAATTATCGATAAAGGACTGCAACAGATAAGCTTAACATGGAAAGAAGTTATGGTAATGGCAAAAAACGACGCATGAGACTGATTTGCCCCAACTGCTCAACTGGGAAGAATAAAAATTGTCGCAATCATAAAGAAATTTAAAGATTTAGAAAAACTTTCCCGTTAATATGAGGTTTGTTCTAACCTGCTAGTCTAGACCGAACTTGGAACGGTTATTGGAAGCGTTTAAACGATATTTTCTGCGCAATCTACATCCATGTACGGTTCTTGTGACAGTACTCGCTATCAACCAAGTATCGAAGACACCGTCCCAGAAACGATTCCTTAATTGGTTGGAATGCAAAACAGACAAGCATGGAGAAGAATTATCGATAAAGGACTGCAACAGATAAGCTTAACATGGAAAGAAGTTATGGTAATGGCAAAAAACGACGCATGAGACTGATTTGCCCCAACTGCTCAACTGGGAAGAATAAAAATTGTCGCAATCATAAAGAAATTTAAAGATTTAGAAAAACTTTCCCGTTAATATGAGGTTTGTTCTAACCTGCTAGTCTAGACCGATCTTGGAACGGTTATTGGGAGCGTTTAAATGATATTTTTTGCGACTAAGTCGGCATAGTTCGTATTGGTAACTGCCCGGTTGGAACACGTAATATCTATTTATGAGACAACTTATTCGCGAATAAATTGATGATGTTTTGATCTCATTTTTCCGAACTATAAATTTATATTTCAAAAGAAATTGGAATGTGTATTACCTACGAGGGTCAGTATAAATTAAACAAAGTTTTACCGATAAAAAATTATCATTTATGTCTTCAAATTAGTTTTATAGATTTTATGCCGACGACGTTTTTTCAATGTTTCGAGATTTCAACAATTTTTGTGGAGGTATTCAATTTTTAAGGGTATAGAACGTCCAAAACTTTGGACGTGTTCGGTACGACAATTTTTATCAATGAAATAGAGCAGGCTCTTGTTGTAATTAATGGTTTGAATTGAAATAGTTTTTCAACAAAAGATAATATATATTTTGATTCAGTCATTTAAAATTTTTGACCCGCTTTTGTATTTATGGCATTTTATTTTATTCCATAAAAAGGCTTTTAAAACTCATTTGAGATAGTTTTAATGTTGAATCACATATTTTTTAAAATTAGATTCTCATATTTCCTTACGACTAGAACATATTCTAGAAAAGACTTACGTAATACAAATAAATTTTATTTAATTATTCGGAGAATTTATAAGCGTTCATATTAATTTTCAGGAAACTATTTCGAATTTACTGACAAAAAATATATCGTAGTAGTTTAGTGAATATGGTGTTAGAAACATGACTACGAATTTTCTACAAAATCAACCTTGTAAAGTTAACGTTAGTTGAACATACAGGGAACGGTAATAATAAATTTAAAACTTTCGTCACGATTTGACGCTAGGTCAATCGTTTTACCAAATTATATGTAGAAAATTATACTGAAATTTATAACGTGTAAAATAGTCATTATATTTAATTAATTTACATACCTGCTTTTATTTATTAGTTATAGTTTTAAGACGTAATGAAGTAATAAATACAATTCGCTTGGCCGATGATACGGTGTTACTGACAGAATCAATCGATGGCTTGCAATCCTTGCTTTGCTTGAATGTGTGAACAGGGAGAATGAAAAAATGGAACTCTCAATGAATACAAACAAGACAAAGTTCATGGTTATATCTAAAAACACAATCAACAATTACCAACTACATCTTGATGGAAAACCAATTGAGAGGAAAGCAATACTTGGGGTCCCAAATTACATTTGACTTAAATATGGACGTAGAAATCAAAAGTAGGCATTTACCGAGTATAAAGCCCTGCTATGCAATAGAAATCTATCTCTAAACCAAAGATTAAGATTTGTACACTGCTACGTATGGTCTGTATTATTATATGGAGTTGAAACTTGGACGCTGAAAGCTCAGATAACAAAAAAGCTTGAATCATTTGAATTCTGGCGCTATCGTAAAATGCTAAAGATCCCATGGGCAGCAGGAACAACAAATGCAGAAGTGCTAACCAGAATAGACAGAGAACTATCACTGATAAGGACCATAGAACAAAAGAAAACAGCGTACTTAGGTTACATACTGAGAGGAGGCAAGTATAATAATCTGCAAACAATTATGCAAGGCAGGGTAGATGGTAGACGGGGTGTCGGGAGAAAGAAGAAGTCGTGGCTAAGGAATGTGAGAGACTGGACGAATATGAGTGTGCCAGAATTGTTTCACATAGCAAAAGATAGAGAAGGCATGGAAAGAAGAAGAAGTTATAAGACGATACTTCCAGAAGTACCTGACTTAGAGATGACGGAAGTTGCTAAGAAAATATACTGTATTAGAAAGTACACAATATGTACTCCATATGTTTTAAGACACCACGTTTTCAGTGAATTTGTAAACGTGGAAAAACTTGGTCATCGTTATGTGAAACAATATTTTTATTTGAAAGGACTCAGCCCAAGCAATGAAAGCTGGAATAGATCCTGTTCTGAGTGTAACTTCTCCTTCGTTATTAACAGTAAAATATTGGGTAGCAGAGTTTAAACGGGGCCGTATGACCTGCGAAGATTGACATCGCAGTGGTCGACCAAATGAGGTGATGACTCCAGAAATGTTGGAGAAAATCGACAAAGCGATATTAGATGATCATCAAATGAAAGTGAGCGAGCTAGCAGACATAGTAGGCGTTTCAAAAAGTGCAGTACATCGCCTATTAACCAAAACAGCGTCGTGAAGATGTTTCCATGGAATATTTGGCAATGTTTCCCAGAAATATAACCTAATTTTTGCAATGAACTGTAAAGAAGGCGGTTCCATCTGTAGGCAAGGTCATGGCGTCGGTTTTTTGGGATGTGCGTGGGATAATTTTCATCCACCATCTTTAAAAAAGAAAAACTATCAACGACGAGTATTATGCTAACTTTTTGCAACGATTAAGCGAAGAAATCAAGCATAAACGGCCGCATTTGGCTAAGAAGAAAGTGTTCTTTCATGAAGACAATGCTCCAGCTCACACATCCCTTATTGCAATGGCCAAAATTAATGAATTAAACATTGAATTGCTATCTCATGCAGCCTATTCGCCAAATTTAGCACCCTCGGATTATTTTATGTTTCCAGACTTGAAAAAATGGCTCACGGAGATACAACACCCACCATATAGCCTTGATCCGGCTCAGTCCGCAAAGCTGAAAGTCGAATTAAGGGGTAAAAGATTTAACAACGATGAAATTAAACAGGCGGTATACGATTTGACTCTAAAGATGCATCATATTTTTATAGCGGTATAGAAACTTGTTTCATGGATGTTTTTATTTCGTACCTTTCCCAAATCAACCATCAATCACGTTAAAAATGAAAGATGTTAAAAATAGTACATTATTTTTATCAATAAGATCGTTTTCGGAATATTTGTCGTTTCTGTTTATTCAAGACACTTCTACCGTCCTATGAAAACATTTTGAAAATCAAAGATCAATACCCTCGGAATCGCTTACATGCCGCCGCCCTAAGGGCACAAGTTAAAACCCTGGAAGCCTGCAAAAACACACCCTTTTGTTCCGAGTTGTTACCCGTATACGTATAAGCGCAAATATTATTCTAAAGGGGGATTTTTATTTTAAAACTATGATACGATACGTAAAAAGTTTTGCTTCAATTAAAAATTTCCCTGGGACTTTATCTGGTAATACCTCGATGATTAATGTTTGATTGAAAATTGTTTTTGATTTGAAGACGAGAAAATTGTCGACTTCGGGGTGTGTATTTAGGACGGTGAGCTTTTTTCGGTTCTGTTTTTAATGGATTACGTCAACTACAGATATCTGTATTGAAAACACTCCTTGATTTCTTTAATCCAATCCATAGAAAATATCTAACAGAGAAGAGGAAACATCGATAATAAGAAATATATCGGATGTACACTCATACTTTCATGTAATTAACCTGCTTATAACTTTTAAACAGATGAGGAGGGTTCCAGTAGTACCTGAAAACACAAAAATGTGGAAAAAAATATATTTAAGTAATCTCTGCCATTAACTGCCGACATCAACTGGTAGTTTTTGAAAAATCTTTGACCAACGAGACATTTTTCCAAGTATGGGAATAGAAAATAATCATAGGGGACTAAATCTGGTGGATAGTGTATATGAGGCTGGAATTCAGATTTTAATTTATGAATTTTGGCCATTGCAACAACGGATGTGTAAACTGGTCATTGTCTTGATGAAATAACACTTTCTTTTTAGCTAAATGCGGAAGTTTTTGCTCGATTTCTTCGCTCAAACGTTGCAATAAGTTCGCATAATACTCGCCGTTGATAGTTTTTCCTTACAATGAAAATTATCTCGCTAACATTCCAAAAAGCCGACGCCATGACCTTGCCTGCATATGGAACGATCTTTATCTTCTTTAGAGTCGGTTTTCCCCTTCAAACTTGAAACAAATTCTGTATAGATTGTGTACTTTGTAATACCGTCATCTCTAGGTCAGGTCAGGTACTTCTGGGACCATCCTAAAAAAGTACAATTTTTTTCCCCAAAGTATGAAGGATATTCTGCAATACTGGTTATAAATTTCTTTAATTTCTTATTAATTAGACCTTTTTATATGTTTAAGTTATAAAAATACTGGTTATATAAGTGTAAAGGATGAAACTTTGATTTTTAAACAATCTTACGGTCATAAAGAATAATTTTATTATGAAAAATCACCAATATAAGTAATAACCAATTTTCACTAATAATGTTAAACTTCCAAAATTTCTCTTCTACTTTAATCGTATGATTAGATGAATTTTCGAAGTTTGAAGCCTCCAAAAACAACTGTTTAACTTTTGCCTTTATCTGTGCCAGTTCAATCGGGTCTAGTTCGCAATGATAAGGTAACCACCGACACGATTTTATGAAAATTTATCAATTTCATATGTATGTATGTACTTTGCACCTAGCAGGTTGCAACTAAGCTGGAATTTCCGGAACCGTTGACGATATTCATACTGAATACACTCCAACACTCATAATTACACTGTCTGACGCGCGTTTCGATCACCAAGTTATCATCTTCAGAGACTGAATGTAAACTTAAATCTAATAACTTGACATACCTGTTTTATACTAAATTTTCCCACCAATAAACCTTCTTCCGCGTATATTAATTCCAGCGAGAAGAAACTAATTCTTTGGCTACTAAACTATAAAGTGGGCTGTAAGGAATTGGCCCTTTGTCCCTATTTAAGCTACTCTGCCATCTAGTAATTTCAATGCTTTTAAGTGCATGCAACAATTTATTATTGGATACATTTTTTAACAATTTTGCATTATCAATATTTATGCCATGATTCTGACTGGCAAAGGAGCTATGTGCTCTTTTAACCGGATAATAACGGATCTCTTAGTCTACCCAATATACTCTCGGTCACAATCCCCACAGTTTGGTGCACTGTTAAAATACACAACTTGAACTTCTTCTTTAATTCTTTTGAATTAAAATAAAACAAAATTTTTTACTTTTATTGGCAAATAATTACCAAACCTTATGATTATAAAAGACTGATAAAATCTCGAAAACTTGTATTTGCTCAGGTACATTCGTAATATTTAGATTATTCTGTGATAATATTTAAAATGGCCTTACTATGTTTTAGATTAGCAAGTAGGTGTTAGGTAAGACGACAGAAACAGACTAAATGACAAGGAATAGCAGAAATCCAAACAGTAAACACGTCCTTGAGTCAAAATCGAGTATAAAGTTAATTCTAGCGTTATTATTTTATCAAAATATAGTCGGCGTGACTTGTTTGTTAGTTTCTGGGTTATTCATAGTTTGTAGTTATGAAAGTGGGCGAAATACCCAACAACGATGTCCTCGAAAAAGCTGATAACGGTTTTGAAGTGCTCAAAATGAATATTTTTGGGCGTAGTCGAATGGGCACCGCTCGCCGCCGCTGTCAAACAATGAGAATCGAATGGAGTGACAGATCGGAAGTAAATTATTAAAGTTTCTTCGGTAAAATCACCATAACTCGTGAACGTCAAAAGAAAACAAAAATCTACGACTACCAAGCGTGGGTAGAAATTTTTGGAAAGGCATAACAATAAAGAATAACATATAAAAAAAAACGTAGAGACCATTTGTCAGGAGAGAACCTCGTGGCGCTGGAAAACGGTTTCTTATAGAATTATTCTTTCGAACTTGTCAAATATATTTGCTAAAAGCGCAAGTCTCACAACGTACACAAAAACTTGTTTATCATAAATGGTATGTAGATTTTTTATCTTCGGATAACTTACGATTACGTGAATTATTATAGCAAGGTGGAACCGATATACGAGACGATGCAACTTTAAGACAAATACAATCAACATAAATTTTATTATCCAATTCAAATATTGCTAATCTTGACCACAGGCATACAAAATTATTTATAATATGGTGAATACATAAAGTAATGCATATAAATAATAATATTGAAAATTTCCGAAATTGGTTGATTCTTTAATTCACTATTTGGTTGGAGTTCCGAAAACAGGTTTTAAATTTTCACCAGATACTCTATCATAAAAGGTGGTCCAATTACAATGCACGATGTTAATTGTGAGTCGCACCTTAACGTCAAGTTTTTGCCAAACTTAATTTCACATTTCTTTGTTTCAGTGTTTGACAAATTCAACCATGGACAGGTACACAATTGAGCAGCTCGTTAAGATTGTTGAAGCCTTTTACGAAAATGGGCGTTCAAATCAAAATGCATTTCGTGCACTTCGTGATTTTTTTGGTGAGCATAATCGACCAAATGTCTTCACAATCGGGAGAATTGTGCGCAAATTTCAGCAAACCGGGTCTGTAGGAAATGTGAAAACACCTGTGCATGCTCGCCCCGTTCGTTCTGCGGAAAAAATTGCTGTTGTTCGCGATAGTGTGGCAGAAGAGTCGTCAGCCTCGACTCGCCGTCGATTAAACTTCTCACGAACATTACTGATGCGAATTTTGAATAAAGATTTGAATTTACCCGGTTACAAGGTTCAATTGTCTCAAGAGCTGAAGCCTGCTGACCATTTCAAGCGTCGTCAATAAGCCGAATGGTTGGTTGAACAGACAGAAGTGAATGGTGACTTTACAAAGAGAATCATCTTAAGCGACGAGGCACACTTTCACCTCAGTGGATTCGTTAACAAGCATTTGGGCAAATGAGAACCTACGAGTGATTGTTGAAAAGTCGATGCATCCACAAAGAGTGACTGTTTGGTGCGGTTTATATGCTGGCGGCGTCATCGGGCTATCGCGAGATGGTAACGAACTTCTTGTGGCCAGAAACTTAGGATATGGTAATTTTCTGTGTTTTTGGACCAAATATGAATATAGATACTTTTTGCGTTGCATAATCATCCAGTTGCTTCAATCCTATCATTTATCTTTTGTTCCACTATTCCATATTGTGTTTATGTCATACAAAAGTATTTGAAACTACTGTATTCTTCATTCTTTTAATTTTATCTTCAGTTTCTGAATTGCCCATTGAATTTCTTTTGTATTCAAACGATGCAAAATAAGATGTAATAACAAAAGTTGATTTCACAGAAAGATGAAGGCTGTATTTTAGAATTTCTAAGAGGTAAAACAGAAAACAAGCAGGAGTAGCCGCAAACAAAAAAAGTGAAGAAAATAACCTCAAAATTTTTCTTCAAATCTTAAGAAAACCATGTCAATAAATTAAACTCGGAAAATGTTTTCACAGACAGAAAAACTTGGGTGTTTCAAAATAAGTAGTTGTGAGAAATAATGAGGAAAGTTTTTTCATCAAAATTCCTTTTAGATACAATCAGTATTTCAAGGTGATATTTGAAAATAACGAGATATTCTTAACGTTTACAAATTGGACGTTCAACTTCAGTTATTGAAGCGTTAAAATTTTTATATTTATTTTAAAACATACTGTCCTTCTGTTGTCGAAGCAAACAAACACAGATTTAAATACCTTTTCTTAGTATAAAAACCAATTGCAAAAAGAATTAATAATTCTTAACCAAATAATGATGTCCCATGTATAATAATTCAATTAACTTCGAGTTATTTTATTCTTTTATCAAGTACACTTCCGAAAAATTCCGAAAGCAGGTTTTATACCCCTTACTTTATTCATCCCTAAAAACAGGCACCCTATTTGAGGAGGTACGCATAAAAGGAGTATCAGCTCTGTTTCAATTCGACTACTCCAAACAAAACTAGGGGGTTTTATCTAAAGCTGCCGGCTTAAGAAAACAGATGACTGTCGAATGCATGCAGAATTTGCTATTCGAATTTATTTATATACGAGGTAAATCAATATTTCACAGCAATATGAAAAAACAGTTATAATTGAATAATTTTCCAAAGTAAGTAATTAATTCATGGTTGACTCGAGTTATCATATTTTTTCTATTTATAAACACCCCAAGAAGAATGTTTTGTGATACTACAATCTGATCAGAAACAGATCAATGAGCAATATCGTTATAAACTAAATTACTAAGATCGGAAGACTTAAAACTAGGGTCTTACTAACTAGTGGACCTTAGAGCCTAATATTTCGATAACACTATAACCAGCGTTCGATCTGAGGGGGTTTAATTCTCGAAGGGTTCTTAGGCCGACCCTGTCCAGCTACAATAAAATTTTAAAATTCGGCGAATTCGCGCGGTGTCCTTAACATTTTAACAAGTGCCCTTTAAGAACATTTTATTATAGCGGACGGTTTATTTACAGTATTTATTCTTAATAATGAGCAATACTATTCTAAACTAAATTACTAAGATTGGAAGAATTAAAACTAGGGTCTTACTAACTAGTGGACCTTAGAGCCTAATGTTTTATTAACACTATAACCAGCGTTCGATCTGAGGGGGTTTAATCCTTTGAAATCTTCTGGTCATTTTTGTGTAGTTCAGGAGCTGGATTGCCTCGACATTTACATAGTGAAGCAGCCGATATTCACGGCTACTGGTAAATTTGGTTGTGATTTGGTTAACATCTAAAGATCCCGATCGATGTCACTATTTCGGAAGTACCAAGGTGCATCGATGATAGAATCTTATTCTGGAATAGATGAATAATTTCTTTTACTGGCACAAACCCAGAGTTGTAAGCCATAACTCCAAATAGGTCTCAGTATTTGCTTGTATAGAAGCAGTTTATTGTACATGGATAACTTGGAATTTCAGAAGCTTTTTCCGAATACGATCCTGCTTTACTATGAAATATCTAGCCGACAAGTAAGACTTTAGGATTTGGGAATATTGTCTTGGTGCCATACTTGGCGTGTGCCACATCTGAGAAGACGTGGAACACTCCTTTTTTTCTTCCAAGGATTTATCAATACTGTGATTTTGTGAACTTGATCTATGGTCGGCTGTTTTTCCCTAAAACCAAATCAGTTTTCCATCTTTTATTATTGGCTTCGGCTTGAGATGACAGGCAGCGAAGAAACCGGTTTGAAAGATGAAAATTCAAGAAGAAGCTCTCCTGGTTTGAGTATCATAATGACCTCTTGAGTTACTATAGTAATATAAATTATTTTCCACTACTATGCCAGGTTAGTTACTGGAAGCAATAAGAAAAGTGGAACATTTTAAATTTGTAGTATTCGAATAAAAGAAAGCTCTATTGGCCTCAATACAAAAGTAAAATGGAAAAAAGTAAGCTAGAGATCATAAGAATTTAGCAGTAAAACCAAAGTCGAGCCTCCTGTAAAGAAATCAAATTTAGTATTATGCTAACTTATTGCAAGGTTTGAGCGAAGAAATCAAGCAAAAACGGTCGCATTTGGCTAAGGAGAAAGTGTTGTTTCATCAAGACAATTCATCAGCTCACACATCTGTTATTGCGATGGCCAAAATTAATGAATTAAAGTTTGAATTACTACCTCATGCACCCTATTCACCAGATTTATCCCCCTCGGACTAGTTTCTGTTTCCAAACCTGAAACAATGGCTCGGTGGGCAGATTTTCCAACAATGAGGTGATAGATAGTATATTGTCGCATTTTGATAGACTTAAACAAAATATGATGAGAGTAAGCCGAAACTTTTCGTCGATTTAATAATGGTGAAAAGTTTTCTCGATCAATAAAGTGGTATTTGGGGCAGTAGACTAAATGCTAAAGAGCATTGGGTAAGATGAAACTGACCCTTGAGAGACAAAATTATCCTTCCAACACTAAAACTGGGTATCATGAAACAGTTTGTTAAAACACTAGATAAAGACGGGAACTGCTTTTCTCATATTTGCTAAAAATTTCCTGAGCTTACTATGGAAAAGTTAAAGCTGATAATCAATTTAGAAATTAGATAATTGAATTAGAACAGTTTTCGTTGGGATGTAGAATTTTATAGAAAATAAAAAATTATGTATAACTTATAGAAGATCTGCTGTAATAAAAAATATGGGGTGCAATGTGATCACAAAATTCTACTTTCTTTATATTCATCTGGACAGGTTTCCGGAAAATTTAGTACAACTGAAAGAAGACTAGGGAATGTTTAATGGAAGGGCGCTACCAGAGTTTTTGGGATACTAGTTTTTCGTAGTAAATACATGTTTTATAACTACATAGCTAAACCCCAGTAATTATATCGTTACGAACAAGCTCGTGAAATGGGTTCACAGGCCGGTCCTGTCCAGCTACAATGGAATTTTAAAATTTGGTGATTTCACGCGGCGTCTTTAACGTTTTAACAAGTTCCCTTTAAGAACATTTTATTAAGGCGGACGGTTTATTTACAGTATTTCTTAATAATTTCTAGGAAAGTCTATTTACTTATTTCTTTTGTTTCTTTTTGTTCTAACATTTTGTGAAATTGTATTTGTGGTATATAAATAAGTTTATGTAGTGCAGTAAGTTAGTTTTAAATAAATAGTCTTAGTCTTATAAACAGAATTTCTATTTCTAGATGTAATGTCAACTATAGTTATTTACGCAACAAGTGCAAAAAGTAAGTGTTTATCGCACGCGACTTAAATTTGTCTGACGAGGCCGTTAGATCGAATTTGACAACACGTCGAGTGCCATACACTTTTTGCAGGAGTTGCATACAATATTTTTTCTATGTTTATGAAAAAAATTAATTACTAATTAATAATAACTAATGTTTGCTTAGTTTTGTCCTTAATATACTCCCAATCATTTTTATAGAATTAAACACATAAAAATATAGCAGTTTTGAGATGTGTCCACGAGAAAAGCAAAAAAGGAAGAATCGAAAAAGGAAAACAAATATTTTGGGTAAATAATTGGAAGAGAAGTCAAAACGTCCTACTCGTGAAAAAAAAATTATTTTACTCATTTGTTGCATGAATAACTATTAATGAATTCAGTTCAAACAATATATTTGATTAAAAATTAAAATGTATGTAGATAAAGAAGGCTAAAAAGTTCACGAATAGTGAACTTAATAGTGAAAAATGATGTGTGATATGATGGATGAATTGTATATTGAAGAAGCTCACGAAATTTAGTGATAAGACTGATTTAGAAGTGATATTGATTCGATTTAGGATTGGACATCACTTTGACGACAAAAACAAATGAAAATGCGCTTAAAATTGTTCAAATATCGGATTGGGGTACTGTTTGCGCAACTAAGTCGTTTCGAAAACGACTATGAAATGGATTTTTCTAAAGAAATTCGTCTAAAATTCCTCCAGTCATGGATTCAACGATGTAATTAGCAGAGATAAATTTTTCATATTCTTCCTTTTTCAATTGAATTTGATTTACGTGAGGTTCAACATTATATGTCTTAGCCTTAACAGCGTATAAGAAACACCCATTCTCATTTTCCATTTTTAGTAACAATAAAATCAAATCAAACGTGACAGCTGCTAGATTTTACTGGTTCTATTTGGTGCCACTGATCTGAATCATTTCGATTTAAATCATTAAGTCGATCAGTAGGAACTCAATTTGCCTCACGAAGCCCTATTGTCAGGTTCCTTTATTGTTTCGTTTGTTGTAGGTAGGCCGTTCGCCTACCCATATATACTTTCCGAATAAAAAAATCTAATTAAAATGGGCTGATAGTTTTCGATGATATTATCCACGCTCTAGGTGGTAAGACGTATCGGGATTGGGGCTAATGATGAGTCGAAAACCTAGCGTTTTGTGAAACAGATTCACACCTACATCGATGGGAACTTAACGCTGGAATTAAATACAATTCTAAAATTTTTTCTTCTATATTAAGATGACCAATTATAAAATTTGTATTGAATTACTGGTTTGATTGATATCAATGTTTTTGATATGGGAAAAAAGAAAAGCAAACGATTTATTAACTTTTATTTATCAAAATTTCTTCAATCGTTGTCTCAAATACCGTTTTGGGGGGACAAATTTCAACTTGTGGAATGGAAGATGTTAGAGGTTAAATCAGAAGAATAAGCTTCTCGCTAAACCAATTCGAAATATAATTATAATGTAATATGTATAAAAAAAAATAATGAATCCTTAGATCACAACCGAGGCTACATTAGTAAGACTGGAAAGTCTCGTCGTCTTTACAGTGAAAAAACGGAAACTGGAAAACTTCGACCACATACTAAGATATGTTAGAAAAAGGCAAACCAATTGATTATGACAATGACTGGTGGATTCATTGTGCCCTTTTGGTGGATTTGAATAAACTCTTGACTGATCTGAATATAAAGTTACAGGGTAAAAATCCGATTGTCACAATGTATTCATATATTCAAGCCTTTGAAACAAAGTTGAGGCTTTGGGAAAATCAGTTAACTTCTGCAAAATTTGATTACGGAATTCAACAATCGTTTTAAAGACTTTCACAAAATGAATGAAATGGAATTCACATTCAATTTTGAAGCTTCACAGGCACCAGTTCATTTGCAAATGGAGTTGATAGATCATTAATCGGACATTTTATACACAATATTTCAAGAGTTTGGATAATTACAAGGAATTAAAAAAGCATTTAGCGTTTTCTGTATGTTTGGTAGCACCTATTTATGTAAGCAGATGTTTTCCGTCATGAAAATGAATAAGAACAAACATCGCAGAAGACTTACGAATGAACATCTGTAATCAATTCTTAAAATAACTACAACGAATATGATACCTGACATCAAAAACCATCTTTTATAACTTTGATATGATTTTTAATAACAGTATATTATAACTTATATAATAATATTCAGTTCAATTTAGTTTTATTTTCAATCTGGCCCGCCTACGAATCCAAAATTCAATATATGGCCCTCTGCAAAATTGAGTTTGACACCTCGGCTTTACGTTCATTTTACAGATGGATACAGATCTCGATTGTTTGCGAAATAAAGTCTCAATTTGAGAAAAAAAAAAATAGCCAGAACAAAACGAACATTTGGTTATGAATATGTTGATGAACCAATTAATACAATGATAGCTACTAACATAGTCTACATCGATTGTCGATTTAAGCTATTCTGAACAATTCGGTTTTATTTATAATTTGAATCTTTGTGAAAAGAAAACATTCTCAAGCAACGATTTAGGTATAATACTTCCGGAAGTATAAGTATAGCGAACTATATGAAGAACTTCAGCTTTCAAAAGCCAATTCACTAAACTTTATCAACGACGTGAACAACTCATTCAAATGTTTACTTATAAGGTAAATGCTCATAGTACAGTTTCCGATGATAGACAAATTATCTGTATAGCAGCTAAAATAGCAGCAGCCCTTAGCTCTGACACAATCCTGAAAAAAGCAATAAAAAACTCTTCATAAATCGGTTTATGTTACTTTACGTGTTTTTTTACTGGAAAATAAAAGGCGTCGCAAACTAAGTGTGGTCTAGCGCCGCTACTGAATGTCGGGGGGTCGTCTTGATACAATTCGATGTCTTATCTAATGGTATATTACTTTGAAGAGATTAGATCAATGAAAATCCTTGTAATAAACAGGTTACCAACAAAATCCAACACATTACTGATTTTCAATACGAAAAATGTAAAGCGTCCGGGTTTATGGCGAATGCGCTACAAACATTCACCAAAAATTGAAAATTATTTAACACTACGAGGATGCATTGATATCTAGTTAGCTTAGACCAGTTCCATGCATAAACAAAATATTGCGTTACCATAGCAATGAACAATAACTCATTAGAAGTGTCAGTGTAAAGTTTGACGTCAAAAAAGTAAACCAGAGTTACGC
This sequence comes from Diorhabda carinulata, assembly GCF_026250575.1. NCBI lineage: Eukaryota > Metazoa > Arthropoda > Insecta > Coleoptera > Chrysomelidae > Diorhabda > Diorhabda carinulata. The sequence goes on from NC_079469.1 coordinate 5,381,794, forward strand.
AATAAATTAAAAGAAAAAAAATGTCCACCGAAATTGTGAAAATCGAAAAATTGGAGTATTGAGCCATTTGGACATGACAAAAATTGTTGCAAAATGGATCCCCAAATGTTTGAATGTTGACCAAAAGCGTGCAAGGGTAGAAGCATCGCGTTCGATTTGTGCTCGATTTGAAAACGATGTAGACTTCTTAAACCAAATTATTACTATGGATGAGACTTGGGTACATTTCTACGATTCAGAAACAAAGCAACAATCGATGAAATGGCGACACTCTGGTTCTCCAAGACCTAAGAAGTTTCGTGTCCAAAAATCTGCTGGAAAAGTTGTTGCTTCAGTTTTTTGGAATTGCCATGGAGTAATCATGATTTATTTTTTGGATAAGGGTGGAACAATAACTGTAGATTACTATTCGACATTACTGACTACTCTAGGGGAAAAAATTGAAGAGAAGAGACGTGGAAAACTATCCAAAAGTGTTTTGTTTTTGCAGGATAACGCCCTTGCACACAAATCTCATGTTGCCTTGCAAAAAATTCGTGATTTAGGGTTTGAATTACTAGAACACCCCCCATATTCACCAGATTTGGCTCTGTCCGACTATCATCTCTTTCATTGACTAAAAAAAAAGTTTAAAAGGTTGTAAATTTTCTTCCAACGAGGAGGTAATAAAAGCTGTGGAGGTCTGGTGTGCAGAGCAAGAAGGAACATTTTTTTGAAAGGTCTAGAGACGTTGCAAGTTCTCTGTAATAAATGTATCCAATTAAGAGGAGAATATGTTGAGTAATAAAATATTCTGACATTGAAATTTTGTTTGGTTCTATAGTAGGCTAAGAATTTTTCAATACATCCCCGTATATGAAAAGTTTCACCTAACAATAACTATAATACATTACAGACGATAATATAGAAGACAAAAGTCATTTAACTGAAGTTTTTGCATCAACTATAAAAACACTTGTACGATTTTCTTGACGAAAAAGGAATTATAGGAATTAAATTATGTTTCTGTTTAATATACATTCTGTATCATTTTCTGAGATTGAAATTTTCATCTTATTGTATTATATTGTATTGTGATTGTTAAATTATAATTATATTTGAAACTAGAGTGAGTATTCTTTGATTTAATACCATCTTAAAATTTTTTTATTGTTATTTTGACAAGTTTAATAAAATAATATTTTTTGTTACTAATTTTGAATTAGATTCTTTCAAAGTAAAATTTAAATGATGCTTAACATTACAAAGTAAATATTAAATGATTTTAAAACATAATTTGTTACTATTTTCTATTTTATTTTTAATTCAAAAACAAAACAGGGGTCCGGTTTTGGGCACTCTCCTCTACACTTTTGAATTTGTTTTTTGACGTTTCTTTGACAATATGAATAGTTTTAATTATTCTAAAAATGTGTTTTAACATAATTATTAAACGTAATCTTGTTATTCGTTTGAGGACCACTGATTAAATTGACCAACCGAAAGAGACCGGCGCTCGCTCACGACGACGATGACTGTCGGAATTGCACAGCATGAAGGTCGAACAAAAAAAAGGCCGAAAGATTGCCGTGTATTCCCTAACTCCTTCATATCCTTTTTGTTTTATCTAAGTTGTTTTGTAACATTGTGGCCATCGTATATTGAAAGAAAAAAAAAAGTTACCTCTACCTACGTAGTACCAATACTTACGTACCGCATCATCGAGTTGGTTAAGAGTAGGTACTGTCAGTCGTCGATCGAGTGAAACGATTCAACAGGGACGTACTTAGATAAACACAAAATTTATATCATGAATTTACATAGCTCGAAGATATACAAAACAAGAATAATGACACCAAAGAAATTCTCGTTTGAGAATCTTGTCTTGTCTGGTATCGCTGTAGGAAAATTCGTTGTGTATTACGCGGCATTTACCATTTATTTCGATATGCTCTGCCCGCGAAGAACTTTGAACTTAACCTTATAATCTTGCACATTATTTTACTACTCCGGTCTTACCTACAGATAGCGAGATGTAACATGTCCATCTCTACCTTCTCTGGATAGCAGCGCCACGCTATGGCTATTACAAACACTAAGACTACGGACAACAAGCCGATATATAGAAATGCGTTTGGTTTCCAGACCTTTATGTAAGTGGTTGGTACTATTTTAAGCTGTATGAATAAAATTTTAGCTTGAATTTCAGCTTAAAATCATGTAAAGAAATGGTATTTCTTTAGTTTTAGTATGGTTTACTTTGTTTATATGTGGGTTATGATGTCTATGATAGATCTGTCATGGATGTCACAAATGTCACTGTCACAAGTGTCAATTTTAATTGATTAGAATAAGATAATAAAGGATAATTAATGTAGGTCCAGAAAAATTGCTTATTTGAAAGAGTTGAGGAAGTTAACATTAAATGTCGTTTTATAAGATGATTTTCAAATTAATTGAAGTAAACATATGTGTTGCTCTAGGAAACAAAGCTTTTATTTTTATGACAAATACGCTACATAAGTGATATTAATAAACTGTTTTATATTACTTAACTGAATCTTAACTAAAAAACAAAGAAACGACATGTTTATTTCTTCAACTCTTTCTTAAATAAGCAATATTTCTTGACCTCTATTATCTTATTTTAATCAATCAAAATTGACACTTGTGACAGTGACATTTGTGACATCCATGACAGATCTATTATAGACATTATAATCCACAGATAAATAAAGTAAACCATACTAAAACTAAAGAAATATTATTTTTTTTACATACTTATTTAATCTATATTCCCAGTTTTTTTGGCGTTACTTTAAAAAAGAATTTATTTTTTACCAAAAAGCCACTATAAACATGTTTATAAAGAAATTTTGTATAAATAATAGCAATTTAACCCTTTTACTTTATCTTGAGGTGAGCCTAAAGGGTCTGTATATTTAATTTCGTTATTGCATAAGCTGAAGTTTCGTAGAAATTTTTTCCCTGAAATTTATTTATGATCGAATTGATTCTATAGTATCTGTATGACCTGTAAAAAAAAGGAAAAGTGTTACCATTGCTGGACCCCTCGTAAACCGCAAATTCACTGGTTGGTTAAATATAGACCGGAACTGCTTATAGAAATTAACCATAAAATTTTTTGAGCCGCCGATTATAGTGAAGCAGAACGTTTTTTATTATTTTTTATCTTATTTTTGATAATGTTACTTTCATAAATTCCACAAATGTGCTAAATTCCTTGTTTCTCGTAATTTTTTTCATATTATCTCTAATTCAAGACTAGGTCTTAAACCGCTGTAAATTTTCAATTCTCATTCTTTCAAAATGTACAAATTGTCAATATTCACTCGGGAAATATAATCTAATAACAACTTGAACGTAAATCTCGTGAAAGTATGGAAGGATAATGAAGGAAGAAGTTATAAAAGCGATAATTTGGTTAAAAAACGCAAAAGCTGCATCGACCAAATAACTTCTGAAATGTTTGTTAACTATTAACAATTTCTTTGGTAATCTTACCAAAAATGTGTAGGAAGTTTTAACGTACAACAATTTATTAAATCACTAAACAAAAACAATTTATAAAATTTAGTGAGCGGTACTAGAAAATTTGATTAGCAACTTTACTATATAATTTTGTAATTGCAATCAAATATTCATCATAATGATACTCAATACATTTACTATGCAGTTTATAACTCAAATAACTTGAACTAAGGTTGAAAAACTAAATATATTTTTTTAATTTCTTTAATTTCTTATTTCTTAGACCTTTTGATATATTAATGCTTCTAAATGTTTTTGATTTTAGGTCTCTTTTGTTTTAAAATTAGTTTTTTTTAGACGACGCATAAGATCCAAAACTTTTTCAATAACATTGATGAAAGAAAATAAATAATAAAGAACTATAAACATTTTATTTATAATTTTTTCTGGTGACATAAAGAGCTCGTACTGTTTTTTATACCTTGTATGAGATTTATCCGGCAACGAATTAAGAACGGCCGCAATGCTTTCTTCGGTGAGTTTGGTGGCGTTTAGAGAAAACTTCGGATAAAACAAATAATTTCAGAAAATTAAAAATTTAAGGTTATGTAAAATCATCGAAGTGAAACTGTCAACTGTCAACATTGAAGTGGCCAGAGTCACATTTAAGGAAGTTAAAGTTTTTTACTCCAGAGCGTCCCGAAAGTGTTTTGCAGTACATGGAACACTCAAAACGCAACTTTCGGTATGTAAATGAATACAGAACGAACAACTTTTAGATGACGTCTTCTAAAAATACATTGATTAGTAATTTTAGCCATCATATTATGTTTCGCAATACAATGGTAATTTTACAAAAAAATTTTACAGTGTAAATGAGAGTACGTCAAACATACCAAAGATACATGAAGCGGCTGATTTTGCATCACCTTTTTTTGATAATTTTTTTAAGCAACTGCCTAAATACATCAGAGTAATATGTCGGTTGTATTCCTTAAAGTCCCTTGCAGTCTCAAAATACTATAGTTATCATTTTTTGGTGTTTTTTGTGGCATTTTCTCATTTTGGAACTTTGTACTAATTTTTGTCATATTTAAATGTTCATGTAGAACGCTTGTTTTGAAAATTCCGGTCTGTGCTCAATTATTTTAAGGCGCTGGTTACAAAACCAATTTTTAGACGACACCGTCTGAAAGTTGTTCGTTCTGCATTCATTTACATACCGAAAGTTGCGTTTTGAGTGTTCCATGTAGTGAAAATGACAGTTCCTTACAGCAAAACACTTTCGGAACGCTTTGGAGTAGACATCTTTGACTTCTCTAAATGTTGACAGTTGACAGTTTCACTTCGATGATTTTGCATAACTTTCTTCCAGCACAAATAAGAATCAATCAACAAATTCTATCGAAAACACATTTACAAATTGTATAGAAATCACAAACACATCTACAGAGATTCCATCAACATCTAGTAGAGATATACATATTCCATCTGCATCCGATCCAAGAAATATTAATAATTATCCTGGAGTTACAATCAACATTACTTTTTGCATATAATTAATAATGTAATATTGACATTGCAAATATCATTAAGTACATTATATTGTTCAATAAATAAAATGTTTATAATTCTTTATTATCTATTTTCTTTCCTCAGTACCTATATATTGAGTCCATGATATTTTTAGTAGTCTACGGAAGATCCACATTTCAAAAGCCTCGAGTCTGATATCTACTTTTTTTAATGTCCCTGTTTCTGCTCCATACAAGAGAACTAAGTGCATGTACGCCTTTACAAAACAGTTTAAGCTCAAGGTTACGTTACATAATAGGTTTTTCCACCTTTAGGAATACGGTTCTAGCTTGTTCTATAATTGATTTAACATCAACGTCAGGGTCTACATTTGTCTACAGCTGCCAAGATATTTGAATTCCTCAACTTTCTCTATTGCGGTGTCATTGATGTTTATGTTCAGTTTTGGGTTCGGAAGTCTTCTTAAGGCATTTCTTTTGTTTTTGTTACATTAATTTTCATGCTTAGCTGATCTCCCACTTCTACAGCTTTGTTGATTACGCGATTACTAATTGTATAATCGTTTTTTGTTCTTTCAGCTTTTTAATATGATTTTCATACATTTTATAAGATGTATCAGTGAAATAGTAGATGTTACGCTAAGTCAGCGGGGACAAGAATGTCTTGTAACTAATGATTTTAAATTTAAAAATCAGAAATAACAAAAAAGTGACTAAATTATTTGTTGGTGCTCAGTAGAAGGATGTAAACCAAAGTGTTATACCGATGAAGATAAGTTAGGTTAGGTTCGTTTCATAATTAAAATCCCGAGCTGTATAATCTTCCGTCACAAGTGGTCTAATCTTCATGACAACCACGATCACGAGTTGGCAAATTGTAACAGAAGAAAATTCTATGGCTGGTATTAAAATCTCGAGTTGGCGCTTCAATATCTTCGTTGATTGGTTAATTTTACCTTAAAACGTATTTGGAGAAGTCCTTAGGTTTTCTATAATCCTAATTTCAGAGCCTATAATGATTTAATTGATATAATCTGTTGAGTTGAGTCCCGTGCTTCTATGTGAATTGAATTACAAAAAAACTACTACTTCTTCTCATCAAGCACATTATTACGTTGGTTTTTTAATCCACGTAGACTGCTCTATAATTATATACGGTTATGTTTACACATTTTCTTCTATTTTAGGTCATCGAAGGCTACTTTTGATACTTTCTCAACCTTTGTTCGTTTATATATATATAAAAAAAAAAACAAATCCTTTCTACTTTTAAAAACAAAAATTGAGACCAAATAAATACGATTGTTATCATAAAGTTGTTTAATAATATGCTTCAGAGATTAAATAAAAATTACGGCAAAGAATGTAGAGATGGGCAGCAATTTTAAAACCAATCAGTTATAAGTATTTTTTTTATTTATAAATCGACATTTATAAAAAAAATTGTTATATTTATAGCACAAAATATTCATTGTTAATTTAGTTTGACGAGAAAAACAAATATTTAATTAATAATTGGGATATAATGTCCCAATAGTATTGGTTTGTGTGTAGTATGTGTCCAAACAGTTTGTTCTGATAGTAAAATAAAAAGAATATAGAAGAAAAACATCATCAAGAAAAACATTTATTTTTTATTGCAAATATACAAGGTAATCAAGAATGATACCTTAGCAAAACAATCATTCCAGATCTTTACTGCGTACATTTGGCCAGTGATCTTTGTCCCCTTTATTTTTTGAAAGCTGCACATCTTACACATCGTTTTCTTGAGTTTCTCGAAGATGTTCTACGACATTATCCATGAATTTGGTTTGAGGGGCGTCCTCTCTTCATTATTTTCTTCTTACCTAGTTGGGATTTGCGAATTGCTATCATATTTTCTGCTACCGGTATAATAAAGTTTATAAAAGGTAGTTTTCAACATCTTGTTTCTTTTTATTCATGCATTATATTTTGCAGTCATGAATAACTCGTAGAAAACCTTGGAGCTTTTTGTTCTGTTACTGCCCGATTTTGTCGAACATTCCTGGTTAACAAATCCTGGTGCACCATTCAGAATTGACTGTTTTGCGTTGCTCTAATGGAACGGTAGCCACATGTCAAGTTATTCTAAAAATACAAGCGACCATTTCTTTCGAAGTGCTTCCTCCGCGAACAACTTTTGTTGGATTTGGCTCATCTTGAAACACTCATATTGTAGACTGTTATTTAGTTTCATATGCATAGATCCATGATTCGTCGCCAGTCACGATCTTATAGACATTTCGACACGAGTTCCTTTGAGTGATTGTTACCAAATGGTCATGCAATAGCACCATTGTGACAACACGTTCTGAGCTTTTTGTTCTGTTACTGTGATCATATGATCGGCCTGATCGACGCCTTCCATAAATTCAGTACAAAACATAATTGAATTGACAAGTACTTATTTTCTTTCTATTTCTATTCTTTCCACAGTACGGATACTGCTAACTGTAACAGTTGTTTACTACTACCTAAGAAATCTCTAGAATCTCGCCAACGAGTGCAAATTAAATCTTCTTCACATGCCATAATTCCACCATCTCCTCTAGTTTATTGCACCATAAGGTAGTGTATGTAAAAGATGGATTGAGGTACAAAATCCGTCAAGATATAAAACTGTGTTCGTATCTCGAATTGATCTGGTTAATTTCTCCACAAGACTTTCACCAAGTGTGCCTTCTTGTGTGGAATTTTCTTTTCTGGAATCACATCTTGTCTTATACCTCGTTTGATTGGTTTTAGAGGAATCAATTGTTTTGTTGATGATCTTCCTCATCGTCTAGTCAATTGATTGATACGTACTATCACTTTTGACAAACAAAAAAGTTTTTTTACACAGGATAATACTTCTTTTATGTAATACTCCTTGATATCGTCGTTTGGTTTGTCAGGGGTATTGAAGTACAGTTTTGATATAAGTGACTGACATCTATCCGTAGATATGGGACTTCTAATTTCATCATTACCCGAAGATTTTCTGTTTGATCAATACACGTGATATGTTGGTAACTCATCAGGGAACTACCAAGCGCGATCATTATTTCTGAACTCAATGTCTTTTGATGTTCTTTCTACAATATCCAATCGTTGTTTGGTTTTGGTGCAATCCAATCATTTGAACACTGCATTCGTTTCTTAGTCTAGTCAAATTAGTCCTTAAAATAGATGTAAGGTTACAAAAATTCCCATAGAGCCAAAAAATGGTATAAATGTTCAGAATACTCTTATAAATGAATTGTGAAAAGTCCTCATCAATCCACCTTATACAAAAAAAAATTATTGATGGTGAAAGATTGCAAAAAAAGGTTTTTCAGCTAAACGGTGAGTTTTACAGCAAAAATAGTTCAGACCAAAATTGTAGATCATCCGATTCTCTACAAAAAATGTATCAACACTTTTTTTCATAAGTATTGCCATCTCCTTGATATAGCGGTTGAAATAATTGAAAAAAATATTTTATTCTTAATATGTACACGTTTCCACACCATCCTGGTAGGTCTATTCCACGATCTATTGTGATCGTATTGAATTCAAATTGAGTATTGAAAAAGTTGAAAGCTGTGTAAATTATGTAATATATAAATGAAAAAATAATTTGGAAAAATTATTCGTCGGATTCATAATAATCCAATGGAACTTCTAGTATACTGTCTTCGTTTTCTTTCTTTCGAAATTATTCTCATCTAGTATTGATTCAACATTGGAGCACGACTACCCTTGACAATTGGTACCTGCTAAAGACCAAAACAGTCCAAACTTTTTACAGCCGCATTTAACATTGCAACCTTTCTTGCAATTGCAAAAGATGGTGTTAAGGAGTTTTTCTAGTGCAGGCGGGAGTAACTTAACCAATGCATTGTCAACTAACTTCCAACCCTAGTCTTCTGGATCCATTTTATTGCCAAACCATACTTGAACTTGATAATATACCCGGAATAGCTGTTGTTGAGCAGCAGCAGAGGTTTGGAGAAGATTGTTTTCTATTATAAGTTCTTTTGCAAAAGATAAGTATCGGAGTTTATCCAAGCAGGTAACTTTTTTTGGAGTTCCGTACATAGAAAGAAGAAAGCGAATTCCATTAGTGATCATAACTTCTGGAGCAGAGTTACTATCTTCAAAAACTTCAGCACAATTGATTAAATTTTGTTTCTCGATTTTGTCATTTTGGAAAAGCACAGAAACTTTTTGATGAATACATTTCCCGGTTTAAAGAAATAAATATTTTTTTCTGTTGGAGTTCGAGCAGTAAGTAATACTTCACCAACAACAATAGTTATATTTGTTGAGTTGAATTGTTCTATTGCTGTTTCAATGATCAGAACATCAGCATCATTTTCAGCTTGTTTTACAAGAATATTTTGAGTAGTAAATTTTTCATTTAACATTAAAATAAACCGAGACTTGTTGTGGGTATTTGCAAGAAATTTCTGTTTGCTTGTGGGAACCGTCATAAATTCATCAAAAATAACATCAGAAGATGAAGATTTTGTTGTAGCTCGACGTCGTTGTACTGCGGCTTTAGTATTTTTATACTAAAGTCTACTAAATACTAGAGTCACTCTATGGCCAAAATGTCTACATACATACTGAACATATTTGTATAAAATAGTATAAAATGTTTTTTCGTGGTAATATGGTAATGGTAATACTTATGAAAAAATATGTTGATACGTTTTTTGTAGAGAATCGGATGATCTACATTTTTTGTCTCAACTATTTTTGCTGTAAAACTCATCGTTTAGCTGAAAAAAGCGAAAAACCTATTTATGCAAACTTTCACCATCAATAAATCAAGGGGGATTGATGGGGACTTTTCACAATCCATTTATAATAGTACTCTGAACATTTATACCATTTTTTAGCTCTATGGGAATTTTGGTAACCTTCAAAGTCTTATTTGACTGGACAATTTGAAGATTTGTTGGTTATGGTACACGATAGATTCGTTTGTTTTTCTAATCCAGTCCTTAATTTACTATTCGGAACTTCGTCTTCCTTTTTATTTTCACCGTTGAATTCTTCATTTTCGAGAAGTGAACACTTTATTCAACTTCACTTAAAGAATCATCGTCGCTAGATGGTTGCATGTAGTTTTAATCTATATCACTAAAATCGCTGTCTTGAAATGGGTCTTATTCTTCTTCAGAATCTATGTTCGAGTTCTTTGTCTGACGAAAGTTTATCAATTTTGAAACTAATAAAAGCTATTGTTGTACACTAAATAAGTAAAATAAAATTAGAATTAGAACAGTTAGTAACAAAATTTCATAGAAAAGAAAAAGCGGACAGCAAACAGCAACAAAGCTGACAGATTTCGATTTGATTACTAGCCTATAAACGTACTGTTACTAAAATGCATTTGTAAACATTAAAATTATTTGAAATTCCTTGGGATAATATGTCCTTACAGTATTGAAAGGGTAATTTTCGTGGTAAATTAGAATGATGCTAACCTCTAAACGAGCAAACCTAACTTCAAATGCAGGACCTGACAACATCTAATATCGTGACTTCTTCGTACAATTATAAATCACCGATAATGTTGTACTTACGTCTGTAAACATAGACGTTTATTAAAATATTTATGGTAAATGGAGAGTACACAACGTTCGATCATGAAAATGACACAAAAAGTACAAGTAGTTTCTTATTTTTTAAAGATGAGGTCCTGCAAAAAGTAAGCTATCTTTGATCGGTGAAACATGGTCTCGTTTTTATGAAATAATCTTTTTGAAAGGTCCGCTTGATATTTAGTTTATACGTTTATACTACAGTAGTAGAAAACGTTGAAAATCCAAATCAATGGATACCAAACAGGGACAGGGAATAGGATGTGGTAAGAATACATCCGACACGCAAAGTGGAAGACACTTGATTTTTAAGAATGTTTTTTTAAAAGTTTCTGGTTTTTTACGATTTATCAAACAGATATTTGGATATTAAAAAAGTTGTTGTTACTGATTTTATTGCAGAAATTTTCACCTGGACCGAGTTTTATAACTTAATTATCACATAAAACCCCAAAAATTCAAAATCTATTGCTTGTAAGCTCCATTTCAATCTATCCAGAGAATATAAAATTTTTGGTCTGACTAACGACGAACTTTTCTGTAGAAAGAACAAATAGATCCTGTCTCATATTAAGAAAAAGTTTATGAATTTGATTTTCATCGATTATATTCATCTCCTTAACATTTCTTTTCTAGAAAAGAACTGTCAGTTACCATAAAGTAACAATCCCATCTCAAATCGCTATACACTTTTCTAAATATATATTATTTGGATTTCGTATCGACTTATCAGCCTATTACCTATCTGGTTTGTCGACAGTGGATATAATTATAAAAATCGATGGATATCTGATAAACCTTTCACTTGGAATTGTTGCTTGTAGATATAAAGCAACGGAAGATAATAATGGTGAAAATATTGACAGCATTATTATTTTAGGGCAAAAGGGCAATTACGAACACTTATTATTACTTGTACAAAATTACGAATTTAGAAAATTATTTTACAGGGTCTAATATGAAAGTAAATTTATCCTGAGCGATTGTGAGGGCGAGAGGCAGTCTGCGAGCGCACAATTGGAGGATAAGGTCGTTGAAGAGAGTAGCTGTCGAAACGCACCAGATGATTTAGGAGACCTACGGTGATGCTTCCATAGCTAGATCGGGTATTTATGAGGAGATATGGAAAGAGTGGAATTCGACGGCCTTCTACCAGCAAGAGCAGTTAATATCAATGAGGATGAGTATCAGAATGATTGAGCATTCCTCAAATCTAAGTTTTTGAGATCATTACAGAAAACTTTGGCCATGAGGAAAGTGTGCGTGAAGATGGTGCTGTCAGAGAAGCAAAAGGTTAAACGAAAACCGATCTGCCAGTATTTTCTTGGCCCCACAAGACTTTTTTCTCCTTCAAGACATCAAAAATGGTTTGACTGATGATGAGCGTTCAAAAATTGCAACAATCAGCGATATAATTGGAACATATTTTCGTAGAAATTTGTTGGGAAGAGTTTCTTGAAATTAAAATAAAATAGAAGTTCTAACTTACATTGGTAAATAGATCTCATATTAGGGGTGCGTTATCTTTAACGTACAGGGCTTTTGATCACTCCAAACCTTTTTCTATTGTTCTTTACAACTTATGGTTAGAAAAAACAACGAAATATAGTAACCCTCGTAGCTAGAGCTTCTTGTTTATTATGATTCATTTTGAATATTGGAACTTTGAATTTAATATACCCTTTCTTCGATGGGGTGCGAGTAGCGCACATTTAGAAAAAAATTCGTGGATCTAGCACAGACTACCTACAAAATTTGATCTGCCGAAGCGACTCCTAGAGATGGGAAAACATACGAACTTTTGTATTATCATTAAGACAAAACGAAAAACCATCTAAGATTTTCCAAAATGTTTAATGTTATATAAAAATATTGAACAATAATTGATAGAAAATACAGGGATTGAAGATACCGTCTTTATACCTGCAAATGTGCGTTTTATGCACCTTTTTATAAAATCTGTGCGCTGGATGCACGCATTCCTTTCTTCGGGGTAGGATATCCACTTTTTTTTCAAACGAAAAAAAAATAGTAGGTAATAAATATAAAGTTATATTGCATCGGCAAAAAGCTTTCATTATTCAGCATAATGGATAATTACAACACCATCTTCAGTTGAGTACTCATAAAGTTTTTATTTTGTTGTAGGTAACACATAAATCACAAGTTTATATACCAGCAAATGATCATATCAATTTATTACAAGAAACAAATCAACACTTTAATGCACTAACTATAATTTATGTAAATCAAGTGGAAACCCCTATGAAAAATTGATAAAGAAAAAAATCGTATTCAAATTACTGTCTACTAACTTTACATTCAAAATCTGTAATAGTTAATATATATCATCATTCAATCTTCTATCAACTATCTGTCATAAACAACTATAAAAATCATTTTATTTGTACTAAAACGTGTTTTTTACAATCAACAATTATTAAGTTTCTCTTATACATAACCTCAAAACTAATAATTTCAAAAAATATAATCCCATAATCCCAAATGTTGATTCCAAATTTGGTGTCTGCATAAAAATTACAAAATATTTTTTGTAATATACGAAATTTTCTTCACTGAAGAACGTAATTTTTTCTAAATTTTTATCCTAGCTGATGGGAATCCTAACCTAACAAAAGACATCTCTTAAATTTGCCAAAACTTACAGCGGTCACTAGATAACGACGTAAAGGAGAAACGCTTCTAAGAGGTAGGGAGAATTCCATGACATGTTATCGAAGCGAGAACGTACACAGCCCCACCCACAACGAATAGTCGACCAATAGGTAACAGTCAGCTGTCGTCACCCCTCTGTCGACTAGATTTACGCTGTTTGACTGTTGACGCGCATGTCAGCTGATTTAGAATATTTGTGGCACAAATAGAAGTGAAAATTGAAAAGGGATAAAGTTTTAAGAACGCGATAAATTTTTTAAACTTGATTTTCTATATAAACAAGTTTTTATATGATAAATTATTTATTTACCCTGATGATGCGAAGTAATCACAGCTGCCTTGTTTCCGCTCAGATAATCTTCTTTGCAGATGAATTTGTTGTCGTCCAAGACGTAGAGTTCTTCTCCGGTGGAAAGCTGTTTCCTGCACACCAGACAGGTGAAACAATTCAAGTGGAACACTTTGTCTCTCGCTTTTCTCACTAAGTCACTCGGCGAAATCCCCTGACCGCAGCCACCGCATTTAGTACCGTACCTTCTGTAAAAAAAATGAAGAAGAAAATTACGAAGAGTCAACAGATAATTATTAAATGAAGTGTGACAGCTCGAGTAGTTTGCGGTTTACAGTTGAAAAATAGACTAAATATTGGTTTGTTATAATATTCATAACGGTATCTTTAAAGAGAGGAACTAGAAAGGATTTGCTGGCATTAATTCTTGGAATTTAAAACGTATTTAGAAATGGATGGTTGATAGGAACACCGCAAATCGTTTTAAAAACTCAGCATAAAAAAGAAGAAAAGAACAAGGCGCTTAGTTTACGGAAAATGGCGAAGAATTGGGGGAGATTGGGGTTAAACAATGACAAACATTTTATCCTTTTATCTTGTAGTGAATATGCATTTTATATTACGTCAGTTATGTAGGTAAATCAAAAAAACCAAACTATTTGAACTTGTGTTTCTATTATATTATTATATTATACATTTTGAAGTTTTGTGTCTTTTTTTGCTGTATTTCCAATGTCATATTCGCAAGCTTTTTTATTATGAAACTAGTATACATAAAAACTGCATAATATTATCCTACATAACCTAAAACCATAAAATCCGACTCATTTTCTTCTTCTTAGATTCGCGGCGTTTCCCTTCCTTTGTTGTAATTTTGTCGATATATATATATATATATATATATATATATATATATATATGAAATCTTTATGGAGTTATGAATGCCAATATATTATTAAAATATGTCCCAACAAGCGCGTTATCGACTTAACAAGGTACCTACCAAGAAGCCAATGTTTTATAACGAACCATCGTTGCCATATTTCGGTCTTTCAAAGACTTATCATTCATTGCTTCGAGACGAGGCCACTGAATAAAAAAAACAGAAGAATAATACATAGAAAAATGTAATTCAAAATCGCGTGAGAAGATTTTATTGAAAAATACCATGAAGGTTTTGGTTCAAAATATACGAAAAAAGGAGACTTGGTAATATGTAATAGTCCTATATGGATAGTTTCTATAAGTGGAAGCTGTTCCGACTAAAAAAGATAAAATAGCAACGATTCCTCTATCCTCCAGAGATTCCAGCTCGGTTCTGCGCATTCTCAAGCATGCGCAGTATAGATAAAGTGTCTCGAACGAGAGAGAAAATGAATATTATCTGCACCGTAACGCAAGATGTTTTTTCCGATAAGGAGTGTTACATAGGATTGTTTTACAAAATGCCGCATACGACTTGTGGCGACATATACTATTGAGACGAAGCCACTGAACATGGCAGAAGAAGAAAATGTGGAATAAATTGAAATTGCCTCAGAAGATTGTGACGCAAAAGGTCACGTAATCGTTGAAAATCAAATACTTATTCGAGACGAGGCCAATTTACAAGGAAGATGAAAACATAAAAAAATGTGACAGGAAGATATGAAAGATTACATTGAACAAGGCCACGGCTATATTTTGACAGTTCATAGGTAAAAGAAGAATATCACACAACAACGTTTGTAGGTATATCTGAGGAGCATAGACAATAATATAACGAGTTGTTATTGGTTGACACATTTCAAGATGGCGATTTTTAAATCAATTCGTGGCTTTCCTTTGATAATTTGAATTAATTTTCTGATGCATGTTTTATATGAATCAGAATAACAAACTAGATGTTTAAAATATAATTAGATATGTAGAAAATACATAATATATCTAATCTATTACAAGAATTAATCAATTAATGGTGAGATAGTATGTATTCGTTATAAAACACTGTTTATTATTTGGCAACACTGTAAAAGTTCATAAATCGTAAAAATCAAAGACGTACACGTCAAAATTTCGTCTTTTGATGAATGTCGTTGACAAGGAAACGAATGTAGAAAAATAGATTTTTTCTTCTCATTGTTTGGATGTATTTTGAAAAAATGGTTCAAGTATTTGATTCTCAACAGTATATAAATTCGATTTTGGCTTAGTAAATGCCATTTATAAGTGCACAAAGATTGCAAAATATAAGAAAACACGTTTTTTAAGATAGGTACTTATTTAAGATGAAAAATGCCTTGGACAACATGATGTAGGTATGAAAAATCGTGTTTGAAAACCATGTTTTTGAATAATAATGTAAAATCTATATGCTAAATACGAATATATTGGAAGAAGAAGAGCTCAAATGACATGGATACGTCTGAGGGATATCACAAGAAAGGCAGGCACGTAAACGATGCAAGACAGATTCAAACTAAAAACAGTAAAATGGAAGACAAGAAATAAAAAATTTCCAAACCAAAATAAAAAACAAATCGATATTTTACATCTTAATCATAAATTCAAAGCGAATATGATAATTATTGGTTATTAAATTGATATCGTAACTAATCAAACGATTATTGAAAAGCAATTCGAATTTTTAATCTAATCAAACAACGACGATCCTAATTGATTAAAATTTCTGATACGCCAATGAAACAATTGTAACAGGATTCTTTTGAAAAAGTTTATTTAGCATCCAGTGTGACGAATTGGGCGTTTTCTAGATTAGAACGAGCAGAACATGAACTTGATACCACTTTTTTACGGCATTAAACCCAGATGTGAAATATTATGAGTTTACGAACTCGTATTTTTATTATACGAGGCGTAACGATATTGCGTCACGTAATTAGAAGAATATTCATTAATAGAATTAAACGACTAAGTTAATTTTGTACATTTATAATCTCCGCTTCTTCAGGAGAAGGTACGATAGGTCTGGCTATTAACTAACGAGACTGGTTACGGAAAAGTGTTTTATTATAAAAATTATTCTACATTCGAATGCTCCCCTTCAATATACTCCCATCCCTTCGCCACACATCTTTCTATACGTTTTTTCCATTGATCGAAGCAGTGCTGGAAGTATTCTTTGGTGAGTGCCTTTAGGAGCTCTGCCATTTTTTGCTTTACCGCTTCCGTCGACTCCAATCGGGTCCCTTTCAAAGAAGATCTTTTTCTAACCTTTCAAAGAAATCTGAGCAGACCCGTTGACGCAAGAGGTCTTGGTCAGGAGTCAGATTTTTGGACACCATGACTTTTGTCATGTGTAATTACTCGTGTAAAACTGTTTCTTCATCGACGTTTACAGCCTCGGCAATCATCCCGATGCTCATTCGACGATCTGGTTGATTTCGGTCACTGTTTCCGGATTTGAAACAGTCACAGGGCGACCTGGACGCTGATCATCTTCAGTGCTCTCTCGGCCATCACTAAAACGCTTACGCCACTCAAAAACACGCGCACGAGATAGAGAATTGTCTCCATAGGCCTGTTTCAGCAATTTATAGCTCAAATCGCTACTGCACTACTTTTTTAACCCCACCCGTCTAGGGCGTCCTCTAGGTGCACAGTCTCGTTATATAATAGCCACAAGGAAAAAAGTTATTCAGAGCTGTAGACCATGCGATATGTTGATAGTTAGTCAAGATCTATAGCGAGATGTTGGTTGGTTTTCATTTTCGAACAGTAAATAGTCGTGCAAAAAGTCTTGCATGTTCGGTCTTGGTTTTAGTTTTGCGGACCTAAAGCTGGTTTTGATCTTGTCTTTTCTGCAAGACCAAGACTAGTCTCATCACTATTGTGTGGAAAGCGGTTTCAAGAAAATGAATTAAATTTTGTTTTGGACAGTTTGGAAACATTGCAAATTCGCTAGATTAAGTGTGCAGACTTGAAGGGAGAAAAATGTGAGAAAATAGGGTAACTCAAACCGGCATGGTATATAAAGGTACAAAATTTTTAATGAAAAATCAATTAACTCCGACTGATATCAAATTCAATCAAAATTATGAATTATTCTTCAATCAATTATAGTTTTACGGCGTATTGTTTGATTTTATTTATTATTTTTATAACCCATTCATCTGTTATTTACATAAAGTGAAACTCTACTCAACGATAAGCACCCATAATGCCAATTATATAAAAGCAACCCAAAATGAATTATGTAATTGACTAGATCAGTTAAACAATTGTATTATTATGAAATCTACTAACTTTGTCGCCAGATATTTCTCAGCAGGGGCTTCGTTTATGAAATTATTAATGTTCTAACGTAAAAGTTTTTATCTTTTTAGCTACACGTTAGCTAAACTTGAAAAAAATCCACTAAAATGTAATTAAAATAGCTGAGATCAATAATTTCTTAAATTCTGTGGTCACTGATACATCAGTGGACTTCTGAATTGTGTCTTTTCTTCTTTTCTCTATCCTCTATTTTGCCACTGCACTTCTTGCTTTTGTCACCAGCCAAAATACTACAAACACAAAGTAACCAATTTTTTACGTTTTATTCCTCACTTAATTTATTATCTACAACAGGCAATAGAATAATTATTTGTGAAGTCTCTGTTGGTGTTTCAGAACAATTATTTGATATAGGGCTTTTGCACATTTTGATTTATTGAACATCTGGAAGTAAGTACTCGGCAAAAAAATGTTGTTTATATTCCGAATTGATTGCAGATTATCTTATCATCATTGTTTCTAGCTAAAGCATCAGAAATGCTTGGAAAGTATTCATGAATAGTATTAGGATCAAAGGGATACGTTCCTGTAACTTTAGAACCTGAAACGTCAATTATTGGTATTGCGACATTGTACCTATTTTTGAAATTTGGTATCGACCTTCCTTTGTTGTGAAGACACTAGTTTGTCTGGATAAACAAAAAATGATAAACATCATTTTCGTTAGCGCTTTATATTCATTGGTATGAAGGGAAAGACCATTTAGAACAAGAAGAATTTTCTTTCTTGGATTGTTGAAAATAGTTATTCACAAACATAGAAATGGAGTATCACTGGGGAAGACCAGCGTTGACATCAAACCTTTCTGAAGTGTGAAAATCGAAAGCGACCTGGTAGAATCGATTTTTGAGATAGCCAAGCCAAGATACAAGCCAATCGTTAAGCGAGAACGACAAACGGTACGATTATAATTTATTTAGAAGATTGGTATGCCAAACCCTGTCCAAAAGCATGTCCAGGGCGGTTGTTCTGGATTCCCCATATTTCTCTCTAGTTTCAAGAAATCCCTGGTTGATGTTAGCAGATATCTCAAGATTTATGAGTTAACGACTTTCTCCATGATCTTGGTAATAGCTGGGATTAAAGCGATCGGATGGTAGTTGTTGGAAACCGTATTTCCTGTCCTAATATGGATTTAAGAAAAAAATATAATCAAAATTTATAGTTCGATAAATATATCAAAGTATGTAACTTAATCAAAAAGAAAAAAACTCTCGCTGCTGTCGTTTATTTTTATTAAATGATCTCGTTAACGACACCAGAGAGTTATTTACCCTCATTTTCGGGACTTTTTCCTCTTTTTAATCGTCGGATCGAGAAGGCAAAAGCCTAAAAGTGCCCAGATAAGGGTGAGTATATAAAGAGCACTTCCATTTATTTATGGTAATTGCCCTCCGTTTAAGTCTCCTCCCTGATATGAATTTTGAAGGGCTGCACTATCATCCGTCCCCCATATCGCCACAATTATCTTGACTTTTGTTCGAAGTTTTATTGTTTGCTTTGGGGTTTCTACTGTACATTTCGTCTATTGTTTTCGTAAATTATCAAACAAAATCTACGCAGTGTGGTTACAACTAAAAATTACAAAATTTTGATATACCTAGATACTGATTTAAAAACTGCTTAAATTATTTTTGAACATCGAATCGTTAAATTAAATTGATAAAAAAATGATTTGAATCGTTTCGTTAGCAAATTAAATTTGAAAATTACTTCGATTCTACAGTTTTATTTGGAATTACCTTTGTTCAGATTTATAAAGGAATATTGGATTTGAAAATCGGTTCAAAAATAGTAAAAATCTCGAATTTTAGAACTAATTTCATGCTTGATCACATCAATAGTTTGAACTCAAATGACGGCAGTGAACAAAACAATTTTCACGTTGGAAATATTGAAATTAGTATACAAATAGATGAAAAATTAGAATTGAACTTTCCTAGCTGATGACTAGAGCTCTGGTTAAATTGTTAACATTTTACTGAGAAAAAAAAATTGAGATCAAAAAGTAAAACGTTTTATTGGACAGAATTTGATATTGAAAATTTTAAAATTGGTTCACAAATAGATGATTTTTTGGAGTCACTCAACAACTTCTTCCATTAGAAAGAAACCGAAGCCGTTAAAAATATCAAAATCGGTTCAATAAATTGGAAAAACTAAATTTTAGAACTAATTTCACAATTGGTTATATTGATAGGTTAGTTTTATGTCAACTAAGAGCAATAAACTACATTTTATTTGACAGAACAAGTTTTATATTGAAACAATCAAAATTGGGTAAGAATTAGATGAATTTTCGACTTTCTTTAACAATCGCATCCATTTAAATGGAATTTAGATAAACTTTTATAACCAATTTCACCCCTGGACACATTCATAGCTTAGTTTCCAAGTTAATAAAAGCAATAAACTATGTTTTATAGGATAGAATCATTTTTATATTGAGAAAATCAAAATTGGCTCATAATAATTAAAAAACTATTGCTTTAAAATCGTCAAAATCGTAAATTTTATAACCAATTTCACTCCTGGTCACATTCATAGCTAAGTTTCCAAGTTAATAAAAGCAATAAACTACTTTTTATAAGATAGAATCATTTTTATATTGAGAAAATCAAAATTGGCTCATAATAATTAAAAAACTATTACTTTGAAATCGTCAAAATCGGTTTAAGAAAGTCAAAAACGTAAATTTTATAACCAATTTCACTCCTGGTCACATTCATAGCTGAGTTTCCAAGTTAATAAAAGCAATAAACTATGTTTTATAAGATAGAATCATTTTTATATTGAGAAAATCGAAATTGGCTCATAATAATTAAAAAACTATTGCTTTAAAATCGTCAAAATCGTAAATTTTATAACCAATTTCACTCCTGGTCACATTCATAGCTGAGTTTCCAAGTTAATAAAAGCAATAAACTATGTTTTATAAGATAGAATCATTTTTATATTGAGAAAATCGAAATTGGCTCATAATAATTAAAAAACTATTGCTTTAAAATCGTCAAAATCGTAAATTTTATAACCAATTTCATTCCTGGTTACATTCATAGCTTAGTTTCCAAGTAAATAAATGCAATAAACTATGTTTTATAAGATAGAATCATTTTTATATTGAGAAAATCGAAATTGGCTCATAATAATTAAAAAACTATTGCTTTAAAATCGTCAAAATCGTAAATTTTATAACCAATTTCACTCCTGGTCACATTCATAGCTGAGTTTCCAAGTTAATAAAAGCAATAAACTATGTTTTATAATATAGAATCATTTTTATATTGAGAAAATCAAAATTGGTTCATAATAATTAAAAAAATATTACTTTAAAATCATCAAAATCGGTTTAAGAGAGTCAAAAACGTAAATTTTATAACCAATTCCACTCCTGGTCACATTCATAGCTAAGTTTCCAAGTTAATAAAAGCAATAATCTTTGTTTTATAATATAGAATAATTTTTATATTGAGAAAATCAAAATTGGCTCATAATAATTAAAAAAATATTACTTTAAAATCATCAAAATCGGTTTAAGAGAGTCAAAAACATAAATTTTATAACCAATTCCACTCCTGGTCACATTCATAGCTGAGATTCCAAGTTAATGAAAGCAATAATCTTTGTTTTATAATATAGAATAATTTTTATATTGAGAAAATCAAAATTGGCTCATAATAATTAAAAAAATATTACTTTAAAATCATCAAAATCGGTTTAAGAGAGTCAAAAACGTAAATTTTATAACCAATTCCACTCCTGGTCACATTCATAGCTGAGATTCCAAGTTAATGAAAGCAATAATCTTTGTTTTATAATATAGAATAATTTTTATATTGAGAAAATCAAAATTGGCTCATAATAATTAAAAAAATATTACTTTAAAATCATCAAAATCGGTTTAAGAGAGTCAAAAACATAAATTTTATAACCAATTCCACTCCTGGTCACATTCATAGCTGAGATTCCAAGTTAATGAAAGCAATAATCTTTGTTTTATAATACAGAATAATTTTTATATTGAGAAAATCAAAATTGGTTCATAATAATTAAAAAAATATTACTTTAAAATCATCAAAATCGGTTTAAGAGAGTCAAAAACGTAAATTTTATAACCAATTCCACTCCTGGTCACATTCATAGCTGAGATTCCAAGTTAATGAAAGCAATAATCTTTGTTTTATAATATAGAATAATTTTTATATTGAGAAAATCAAAATTGGCTCATAATAATTAAAAAAATATTACTTTAAAATCATCAAAATCGGTTTAAGAGAGTCAAAAACATAAATTTTATAACCAATTCCACTCCTGGTCACATTCATAGCTGAGATTCCAAGTTAATGAAAGCAATAATCTTTGTTTTATAATATAGAATAATTTTTATATTGAGAAAATCAAAATTGGTTCATAATAATTAAAAAAATATTACTTTAAAATCATCAAAATCGGTTTAAGAGAGTCAAAAACATAAATTTTATAACCAATTCCACTCCTGGTCAGATTCATAGCTGAGATTCCAAGTTAATGAAAGCAATAATCTTTGTTTTATAATATAGAATCATTTTTATATTGAGAAAATCAAAATTGGCTCATAATAATTAAAAAACTATTACTTTAAAATCGTCAAAATCGGTTTAAGAAAGTCAAAATCGTAAATTTTATAACCAATTTCACTCCTGGTCACATTCATAGCTGAGTTTCCAAGTTAATAAAAGCAATAAACTATGTTTTATAATATAGAATCATTTTTATATTGAGAAAATCAAAATTGGCTCATAATAATTAAAAAAATATTACTTTAAAATCATCAAAATCGGTTTAAGAGAGTCAAAAACATAAATTTTATAACCAATTCCACTCCTGGTCACATTCATAGCTGAGATTCCAAGTTAATGAAAGCAATAATCTTTGTTTTATAATATAGAATCATTTTTATATTGAGAAAATCAAAATTGGTTCATAATAATTAAAAAAATATTACTTTAAAATCATCAAAATCGGTTTAAGAAAGTCAAAAACGTAAATTTTATAACCAATTCCACTGCTGGTCACATTCATAGCTGAGATTCCAAGTTAATAAAAGCAATAAACTATGTTTTATAAGATAGAATCATTTTTATATTGAGAAAATCAAAATTGGCTCATAATAATTAAAAAACTATTACTTTAAAATCGTCAAAATCGGTTTAAGAAAGTCAAAAACGTAAATTTTATAACCAATTTCACTCCTGGTCACATTCATAGCTGAGTTTCCAAGTTAATAAAAGCAATAAACTATGTTTTATAATATAGAATCATTTTTATATTGAGAAAATCAAAATTGGTTCATAATAATTAAAAAAATATTACTTTAAAATCATCAAAATCGGTTTAAGAGAGTCAAAAACGTAAATTTTATAACCAATTCCACTCCTGGTCACATTCATAGCTAAGTTTCCAAGTTAATAAAAGCAATAATCTTTGTTTTATAATATAGAATAATTTTTATATTGAGAAAATCAAAATTGGCTCATAATAATTAAAAAACTATTACTTTAAAATCGTCAAAATCGGTTTAAGAAAGTCAAAAACGTAAATTTTATAACCAATTTCACTCCTGGTCACATTCATAGCTGAGTTTCCAAGTTAATAAAAGCAATAAACTATGTTTTATAATATAGAATCATTTTTATATTGAGAAAATCAAAATTGGCTCATAATAATTAAAAAAAATATTACTTTAAAATCATCAAAATCGGTTTAAGAGAGTCAAAAACATAAATTTTATAACCAATTCCACTCCTGGTCACATTCATAGCTGAGATTCCAAGTTAATGAAAGCAATAATCTTTGTTTTATAATATAGAATCATTTTTATATTGAGAAAATCAAAATTGGTTCATAATAATTAAAAAAATATTACTTTAAAATCATCAAAATCGGTTTAAGAAAGTCAAAAACGTAAATTTTATAACCAATTCCACTGCTGGTCACATTCATAGCTGAGATTCCAAGTTAATAAAAGCAATAAACTATGTTTTATAAGATAGAATCATTTTTATATTGAGAAAATCAAAATTGGCTCATAATAATTAAAAAACTATTACTTTAAAATCGTCAAAATCGGTTTAAGAAAGTCAAAAACGTAAATTTTATAACCAATTTCACTCCTGGTCACATTCATAGCTGAGTTTCCAAGTTAATAAAAGCAATAAACTATGTTTTATAATATAGAATCATTTTTATATTGAGAAAATCAAAATTGGTTCATAATAATTAAAAAAATATTACTTTAAAATCATCAAAATCGGTTTAAGAGAGTCAAAAACGTAAATTTTATAACCAATTCCACTCCTGGTCACATTCATAGCTAAGTTTCCAAGTTAATAAAAGCAATAATCTTTGTTTTATAATATAGAATAATTTTTATATTGAGAAAATCAAAATTGGCTCATAATAATTAAAAAAATATTACTTTAAAATCGTCAAAATCGGTTTAAGAAAGTCAAAATCGTAAATTTTATAACCAATTTCACTCCTGGTCACATTCATAGCTGAGTTTCCAAGTTAATAAAAGCAATAAACTATGTTTTATAATATAGAATCATTTTTATATTGAGAAAATCAAAATTGGCTCATAATAATTAAAAAAATATTACTTTAAAATCATCAAAATCGGTTTAAGAGAGTCAAAAACATAAATTTTATAACCAATTCCACTCCTGGTCACATTCATAGCTGAGATTCCAAGTTAATGAAAGCAATAATCTTTGTTTTATAATATAGAATAATTTTTATATTGAGAAAATCAAAATTGGTTCATAATAATTAAAAAAATATTACTTTAAAATCATCAAAATCGGTTTAAGAGAGTCAAAAACATAAATTTTATAACCAATTCCACTCCTGGTCAGATTCATAGCTGAGATTCCAAGTTAATGAAAGCAATAATCTTTGTTTTATAATATAGAATCATTTTTATATTGAGAAAATCAAAATTGGCTCATAATAATTAAAAAACTATTACTTTAAAATCGTCAAAATCGGTTTAAGAAAGTCAAAATCGTAAATTTTATAACCAATTTCACTCCTGGTCACATTCATAGCTGAGTTTCCAAGTTAATAAAAGCAATAAACTATGTTTTATAATATAGAATCATTTTTATATTGAGAAAATCAAAATTGGCTCATAATAATTAAAAAAATATTACTTTAAAATCATCAAAATCGGTTTAAGAGAGTCAAAAACATAAATTTTATAACCAATTCCACTCCTGGTCACATTCATAGCTGAGATTCCAAGTTAATGAAAGCAATAATCTTTGTTTTATAATATAGAATCATTTTTATATTGAGAAAATCAAAATTGGTTCATAATAATTAAAAAAATATTACTTTAAAATCATCAAAATCGGTTTAAGAAAGTCAAAAACGTAAATTTTATAACCAATTCCACTGCTGGTCACATTCATAGCTGAGATTCCAAGTTAATAAAAGCAATAAACTATGTTTTATAAGATAGAATCATTTTTATATTGAGAAAATCAAAATTGGCTCATAATAATTAAAAAACTATTACTTTAAAATCGTCAAAATCGGTTTAAGAAAGTCAAAAACGTAAATTTTATAACCAATTTCACTCCTGGTCACATTCATAGCTGAGTTTCCAAGTTAATAAAAGCAATAAACTATGTTTTATAATATAGAATCATTTTTATATTGAGAAAATCAAAATTGGTTCATAATAATTAAAAAAATATTACTTTAAAATCATCAAAATCGGTTTAAGAGAGTCAAAAACGTAAATTTTATAACCAATTCCACTCCTGGTCACATTCATAGCTAAGTTTCCAAGTTAATAAAAGCAATAATCTTTGTTTTATAATATAGAATAATTTTTATATTGAGAAAATCAAAATTGGCTCATAATAATTAAAAAACTATTACTTTAAAATCGTCAAAATCGGTTTAAGAAAGTCAAAAACGTAAATTTTATAACCAATTTCACTCCTGGTCACATTCATAGCTGAGTTTCCAAGTTAATAAAAGCAATAAACTATGTTTTATAATATAGAATCATTTTTATATTGAGAAAATCAAAATTGGCTCATAATAATTAAAAAAAATATTACTTTAAAATCATCAAAATCGGTTTAAGAGAGTCAAAAACATAAATTTTATAACCAATTCCACTCCTGGTCACATTCATAGCTGAGATTCCAAGTTAATGAAAGCAATAATCTTTGTTTTATAATATAGAATCATTTTTATATTGAGAAAATCAAAATTGGTTCATAATAATTAAAAAAATATTACTTTAAAATCATCAAAATCGGTTTAAGAAAGTCAAAAACGTAAATTTTATAACCAATTCCACTGCTGGTCACATTCATAGCTGAGATTCCAAGTTAATAAAAGCAATAAACTATGTTTTATAAGATAGAATCATTTTTATATTGAGAAAATCAAAATTGGCTCATAATAATTAAAAAACTATTACTTTAAAATCGTCAAAATCGGTTTAAGAAAGTCAAAAACGTAAATTTTATAACCAATTTCACTCCTGGTCACATTCATAGCTGAGTTTCCAAGTTAATAAAAGCAATAAACTATGTTTTATAATATAGAATCATTTTTATATTGAGAAAATCAAAATTGGTTCATAATAATTAAAAAAATATTACTTTAAAATCATCAAAATCGGTTTAAGAGAGTCAAAAACGTAAATTTTATAACCAATTCCACTCCTGGTCACATTCATAGCTAAGTTTCCAAGTTAATAAAAGCAATAATCTTTGTTTTATAATATAGAATAATTTTTATATTGAGAAAATCAAAATTGGCTCATAATAATTAAAAAAATATTACTTTAAAATCGTCAAAATCGGTTTAAGAAAGTCAAAATCGTAAATTTTATAACCAATTTCACTCCTGGTCACATTCATAGCTGAGTTTCCAAGTTAATAAAAGCAATAAACTATGTTTTATAATATAGAATCATTTTTATATTGAGAAAATCAAAATTGGCTCATAATAATTAAAAAAATATTACTTTAAAATCGTCAAAATCGGTTCAAGAAAGTCAAAAACGTAAATTTTATAACCAATTTCACTCCTGGTCACATTCATAGCTGAGATTCCAAGTTAATGAAAGCAATAATCTTTGTTTTATAATATAGAATAATTTTTATATTGAGAAAATCAAAATTGGCTCATAATAATTAAAAAACTATTACTTTAAAATCGTCAAAATCGGTTCAAGAAAGTCAAAAACGTAAATTTTATAACCAATTTCACTCCTGGTCACATTCATAGCTGAGTTTCCAAGTTCATAAAAGCAATAAGCTATGTTTTATAAGATAGAAGCATTTTTATATTGACAAGATCAAAATTGACTTATAATTAGATGATTTTTTGAATTTCGTTAACACTGTATCCATTTGAATGTAGCTTAGATGCTAAAAACATCAGACTGGGTTCAAAAAATTTCAAATTTTTCTTTAATTAGTTTTAATCTTACTTGCATCTATAGTGATGCATTTTATTTGATAAACCAATTTCTATATTGTAGATGGAATATTTTATTTTTGAAATTTAACCGAAAATAACATCTGAACATTTGATAATAACCTCAAACATACTACTAAACACTATCGGCGCTGATGACGTAGTTAATCGGCCAAGCCGCTATTTGGAAAACGAGTGCACTCGTGGAGCGACGTATTTATTCGAATTCTGATAATTAATTATGAAGTAACTATAGATGTTAGAGAAAGAAAACTAAATGCTAAATTGAAGTTATAAAGTGCCCCTATCTATAACATAATAAGTCAAATTTCGTTTCAAAATTCGAAATATTATCCGTCTCTGTTTTTTTTTTCTAACTAGATGCCAATAACTATACAGATGACAATTATTTTCACGATTTTGAATACAAGCAATTATTGAATCTTTCTATTATACAATGATTAATCAATTATTGTATAATATCAATCCCATTATCGAAAAAAATACTAAATATGCTCTGTTCTTGATAAACCTATTTATCATACAAGTTAGAAGTGTGCCATAAATTAGATAATATCCTTCATTTTTTACAAATAATAATTAATGTTGATTAGTTTGATTAGAAAATGGTATCTTATCATTATAATGTTATATTAAGACAGCTCGAGGTTCAGTTTATTATAAACAGATGTAAATTGAAAATCTCACGGCAAAACTATCTGAAAAAAAGTTAAATACGGCATTTCCATAAAAATAGATGATTTTATATAATACTGTAATTTAGTTATTGCAATTTCAAACTATTAATTTATTTATTAATTAAAATTGACGTATAATTGATAATCTACTTCTCATTTTTTTCTTTCTATATTTTTTTAAGAGTCTTTATTTGATTTAGAAGATGAAATATAGGACAAATAAGGAAAACGATTGTACAAAAGATCGAAAGAGCATATTGAACTAATTTCATTACTTACTTAAAAAAGTCACTCCTACAGAACAATTTGCTCTCCCTGGAAAAACATTTATCGGTCAAAGGAACATGGCAGTCGTGGCACCTGACGCAATCGGCGTGCCAGGTCCTTTCCAACACGTTTAGCAAAAACTTATCGAGTATAGGCTTTTCGCAGCCCGCGCAGGCAATCAGCATCCCTGCGGCTGGCTCGAATCTACCTGTAAGAACAAAATAACAATTTATGAGACAAGTACTAAGTGAAGTTTGTGTTTATTATAGCAGATTGTGTGTTAAATTTTTGAAAGAAATCCACGGTATATCATCTGAAAAAAGCTCTAAATTTAAAATAATATATTCTTTATTCTTGGATAACAAAAATTTATTTATTTTGGTCTCACAATCTCAGTATCTCGACGTCTTTTAATGACTCTAAATGTGTTTTTACTTGGTAAATTCGTTGTTTTGTTTGTTGCTGTTGTTATTTTCGATGAATTTGGGTTCTTTGTTGAGAAATGATGAAGAAATGATACTTGTTTTGGATTGTTGCTCAATACTTAAAAATTCTTAAAATTACAAATTGAAACACGTTTTGCCTGTCACAATTTTTGTGTCACTACTTCACTGTCACTTGAACATATCTAAGAGTGCTTGTCCCTTGCCAACTTAACTAAATTAAAAATTAATATAAACATGGCTACCAACTATATAAAACAAAATAGTGAGAGATAGGTCGGGTCAGCTGTTAGTTTGATCAATTATCAACAGTTGCCACGAATTTTCTTGTTGATAATGTCCACTTATGGCTTGTTTAGTATCAAATATAACCTAAAAATTTTTGAATAACTGAAGCTACTGGAGTATAAACGTATTTTACTGTATTTAGATCGGATCTAAAGTAGTTCGTCGAGACGTTGTTTGGAGCAATCCAAGTTAAATTTTTCATATATGCTGAGAATCTGTGTGTAAAGATCATTGAAAAGTTATATCAGACTCGTGAAAATGAGAAGTCTTCGGCTCTCAATTGTGTTTGTAAATCTCGTGTGGAATGTTTATGATTACGAACTAGTGCTGAAAGAAGTGCTTTCAAATTTTTATCAACGACTATTTGGTGAGATGTACGAAATCATCTGGAAGACTGCTATTCTTGTAGCGTCTACACGGAAAATTGAGCTAAATAGTACTCAAGTACTAATTATATTCCAGTGCAGAGCTCATCTGAATTTTCAGTGTTTAAAAATATATAGTAGAGCAAGATTGAGGGACCAAGCTCATTTCAAAATCATACTGATTTTGAAGGTGTGTCAAATGAGTTAAAATGCTTATTCCAAAATGAGTTAGATGATTTTGTGAAAGGTTTAAATCTCTCTAAGCAAGCTTCGAAATTATAAGTATTAAAAAAAAAGAATTGCTTTCGTTAGATACCAAAATAAATCGTGGAAAAGATAAAGAATTAAAGCTTCATTTTTCTGATGAAAACGGTATTATATTTTGTCCAGATATCAAAAACAAAAAATAATACGAACCAATCGACTGGTGTTTGTTCATTGATAGCTCAAAATGTAATATACGCTAATTGTTGTACACAGTACAAAGTTAGAGGAAGAATATTTTAAAATTTCGTTAGTCCTGAATAAAATAAAATTCATTGACCATAAGCGGCAAATTTCGATCGATTCTTCTATGGCAACAAAGTGGTTATACTAAGATTCCCTGTTTTATGTCTTTAGGACAATAGAACCGAGGATTGGTCAAGAAGAAACTGTCCCTCTATTCGAGCCTGGAAACAAAAATATACTCCAGAATTCAATAATAGCTTGTGACAAAATTATCACATGAAAAACTGGGCAACATGAAACAGTGTGTTGAAAAAAACGGAAACTGCTTTTCTTACATTTGTCAAAAATTTACTCAGCTTATTATGAAAAAGATATAACCCACATCTTATGAGAAATACTCAATTCTATGATTGAGTTAGAAGTTAAAGGTTGGAGAGTATTTTCTCGGAAATATTATAATGAACTTACAGAAAATCTTCTGTTGCAATTGAAATATGATGATGAAACGTCTCTCTCTTCATAATCACCTGGGGGGGATACGGACTATTTTCTCGCGCACACTACCTTCCACAAAAAAGCTTTTTAATTTAAGAATGGTTAGGTTAGGTTAGGTTAGGTAAAGTTAGGTTAGATTGGGTTAGGTTAGGTTAGGTTAGGTTAGGTAAAGTTAGGTTAGGTTAGGTTAGGTTAGGTAAAGTTAGGTTAGGTAAAGTTAGGTTAAGGTTAGGTCCACTCCTGGGAGCTGTAAGACCTTGAAGTTGGTGGAGTGGCTCAGTAACTTTCTCTCTTCTTGTGCCGTCTTGACGGACTGGTGGAGAGGAGTGAAGCTAAGAAACAGCTCAAAAATCCAAAGGATTAAGTGTTGTACGCTGATGTAATGACAATTTGTTGTCCTCCCGGCATACGACACTCCCGAGGATTGAGGAGGGTGGTTTAGTGGGTGAGAGTCCCACACAAACTCACAGCATTTGCACCCGTCCGTTGTGAGGAAGGCTTCCACCCTACCTCTTTGCAAAAAAAAAAAAAAAGGTTAAGGTTAGGTTAGGTAAAGTAAGGTTAAGGTTAGGTTAGGTTAGGTTAGGTAAGGTTAGGTTAGGTAAAGTTAGGTTAGGTTAGGTTAGGTAAAGTTAGGTTAGGTTAGGTTAGGTAAAGTTAGGTTAGGTTAGGTTAGGTAAGGTTAGGTTAGGTTAGGCTAGACTATGACTATAATCGCATTGATGAGAAAGTATTAACTCTTTGTTACTCTTTTATAATTTTTCTTCTTTTATTTACGGTAATAAACGTTTCAAGCTAAATACAGGGATTGAAGATACCGTCTTTATACCTGCAAATGTGCGCTCGATGGACCCTTCTATACAGGGTCTTTCAAAACGTTCGCATGCGAGTTATATCACTGCATTAAGCGAAAAAATCGATTTAAAATCACCAAACAATCACATGTCTATAACGCATAGATTAATCGCAAATTAACAATAAGATTTAGCCAATCAAAGCTTGTGGAACGTTTAAGTTCCTCCCTATCGAGCGGTCGAGAGAGCCATAAAAGTATTTAGCCGCTTCCGATTTTTAATCGATTTTTTTCGCTTAATGCAGTAAACGTTTTGAAAGACCCCGTATAATCAGTGCGCTCGATGCACGCATTCATCACCTGGGCATGTTTCAGGAAAATCTAGAAGATATGAGCGAAGTGCAGGGAGAGTGTATGCATCAAGACTTACGCGTCATGGAAGAGCCCTACCAGGATGTCTAGGATACGAATTAGATGTCTGACTATTGTTGGTTTCTGATATATCATTTTCTAAAGTCTACACGTCACAGAAGAGCATTATAACGAAATTTTTTGAATCCGATTATTATTTTTTTTTCTGTATTATATCTACAACTAGCGACATCGAACATTTTAAATTATATTTTTAGTAATCAATATGGGTGCGTGCACAAAAAAATCGGTTGATAATTTAAATATTTGCAACTCTATGAAACAATGGTTATTACACACATTTTATATAACTGAATCAACACCCAGTCAGCTTGCTTTACTGTCTAGTAGCTTCCCAATTTTCATAAAACGTTCAGTTGGCATCAGCCCTGTAAAAGCTCCCACACGTTCTTCGTATAATGAGCAGTTGCCATATCTGGGCAAACATCAAATTTTCTTCAAGATGTTTTTTCTTTATAAGCTGCACTATAGAATTTCCAGGACAAATGTATACTAAAGAAGATATCACCAACCACACCAACACTTTCCAGTTGAAGTTTTTTTGTCTTGTCGCCTTTCTGAAAATAATAAGTTTCCATTCACTGTTTTACTCCCGTTAAAAGTAAAATATGACTCGTCGTCGATAATGATTTCCAAACCTTTATCGGGCGAAAACTCGTCATTGAGAATTTGTAAGTTTTATGTGGGTGCCGATTTGGAATGTTTTACCCAATTTTCGCGAACTAACACCCAGTTTTCCGTAAGCCGCTGTTCTTTTTAGGAATTTTATAACAGAGACGTAATTTTTATATGTACTTGGAACATTTATCAACTGCCAAATTACGATAATAAATTAATAACATTCTCAGTAAACGGCTACTTTACTTGCTGAATTTTTTGTTCCCTCGCCCTTATATTGTATTTTCTATTCGCGAGTGATACGTTACAAAAATTATCCTCGAGAGTAATAGATATCGTTACTCACTCATTGAATAATATACTGATAAATAAAAACAAATAAAGCGGCAAATCTTGCTACGGTTGTATATCAAAAATACCACCCGTACTAATCCTTTGGTCACATTTAATCTTATTTCACTGTAACTAACAAAATTCCACACTTAAATAAATGTCCCTTGTCTTTTTTCAAATTTTTTCTGGATATTTCTCGAACGGTACCTACTCGGTCACAAGCGTCAGATTTTTTTGTTAGGTTAGAATCTTCTGAACCGTCACTGTTTCGCCGGTTGGTTGATCTCGCCATTAAAAGTATGACAAATTGTAAATAAATAAAAAAATTGAAGAAGGATTTTCATGCTATTGACACAAATATCAAGGTATCATTGTAGCTTTACCGCCGTGAAAAAATTCGAGGATCGGTCTCATTGATGCGTGCATTTTCCTTCACGTTTCATTAATTTTATCACTTAAAAGTAAATATTCAGATTAATAGAAAAATATGGAATATATATCTAATTTGCTAATAATAAAATACGCATTTACAAATTCATTAAAAACTTCACATTCGATGGATATTATTTCATAACCTAACATTTATGATCAAAAAGATTTTTATCTGCAACTTTGTATCT
This sequence comes from Diorhabda carinulata, assembly GCF_026250575.1. NCBI lineage: Eukaryota > Metazoa > Arthropoda > Insecta > Coleoptera > Chrysomelidae > Diorhabda > Diorhabda carinulata. The sequence continues at coordinate 5,414,928 of NC_079469.1, forward strand.
CATTATCTTATGGTGGGTCCACACGATACAGACTTCCAGAAAATTCTATAGAATTGTGTCGGTGCGATCCAAAAGTCGAAGTATGCATGGAAGTCTGCGTATTTATCGTAGCTAAGAAATTTAAATTGTATTTTGGAACGAAAATCCGCAACTCTTTGATTCGATTTTTGCGTTTATTCATAATATTTTTTAGACCCAGATAATTATTTGACAAATCAATATGTTGATTGAATAAAACTATTTTATTTTACTATGATTTAATTAAATATACATATCAACATAGATCTATTGGAATTGTAGTATCTTTCTGCAACTGTGATTTTTGTTTGACCCAAATAATCAAATTGTAAATTCTGCATATAAGAGAAACATTTTTTTTGCTAACTTTTTTTATTGCGTTTAATGCTAAACAAACTGTCCAAGTACGGAGCAATTAAATGATGTTCAAAACGATTTTTTATGCTATATAATAGAAAATATTAACAAACAAAAATTCCTTAAATTTTATGAAAATCCTCCTGTGACAATTCGTGCTACATACATCCATAAAATTCCTAAAATCTATCTTTCACTATCAGTCAAGTTATTGGTGAAGTTTTATTTGAATATTTATTATTCATATAAATAAAAATGAGTGATTTTCGAGCATATTCCAAGGAGTTTGTCAACGAATTTATTAAAATGTAAAAAAATTTACCGTCCACTTGGAAAATTAAATCAAAAGAATAATCGAATCGGCTTCCTATACTCCAGTACTGTATTTTATATCTACCGTATGATCTTCCAGTAGCTAAATATCTTAAAGTTGCTGACAATCTTTCGTCCGGCGTGATAGCTTTTCGCATCGGGGTATCTTGTTTCACTATTAACGGGGTAATTTAGAAGTTCATTAAACACATCTACGTCCATTCGTAAATAGTCTTGAAAATCACGACCATCATCATAAACTCACTAGTTAAATTTATATGCGAATACCCAAATCGCTACAATAACCATTTTTTACACCATATAGATCTTTTTTTCAGTTCCTTTTCTTCTTCTTCCACAATATTGTAGGCTGCGGTTGCTAATAATAACTGACGTCTTCTTTGCAATAAAATTTTATCCATCTGTCTGTAACATTTGGATAGAATGTCTGTACGGACATTCTATCCAAATGTTTGGGTAAATTTTTTGACTCCGACTTCATAGTCTGTACAGATATCTGTGCGAACGAAAGTCTGTATCGTGTGGACCCACCTTTAGGATTAACTTATGTAGTACGATCCATGAGTGGAATGGAAAAGGAAGAAAAATAAAATTAAGGAACTTTCATTTCAAAAAATCTTTTGTCGCTCATGGAAGGTTAGAGATCCTAGTTATTTGATTCTTTATCATCATAAATATTCCTTTCAAAATCTCTTAAAATCATGACAAATTATTCCATATTATTTTCTACTTTTGATTCATGAACCAAAAGCTCGCATTTTTTGTATGGTTGCTTTGCCACCCAGTAGGAGAGAAAGTGCAAAGATCATATATAACCAAAGCAGTGCTATTTTTCAATATATCCCTTTAGTTTCCTTTTTAGACGACGCCATCTGAAAGTTGTTCGGAAGTTGCGTTTTGAGTGTAGTGAAAGTGACATTTCCGTACTACAAAACACTTTCGGGACGCTCTGGAGTAGATAACTTCAACTTCCTTCAATGTTGACAGTTGACAGTTGAATTTCGATGATTTTGCATAACTTTAAAGTTCATATATATGATTCAATAACAAACAAGATTAAAATTGCTAACAGAATACTTTCTTCCACCACAAATACGAATCATTCAACAAATCACAAACACATCTACAGAGATTCCATCAACATCTAGAAGAGATATACATATTCCATCTGCATCCAATCCCATAAATATTAATAATTGTCCTGGAGGCACAATCAACATTACTTTTTGCAAATAATTAATAAATTAATATTGACATTGCAAATATCATTGAGTACATTATATTGTTCAATAACTAAAATGTTTATAATTCTCTCTTATTTTTTCTTTCCCCAATGTAATTGAAAAAGTTTTGGATCTTATGCGTCGTCTAAAAAATGTTGTATACGCCGCGGCTGAAATACTACTTTGTTGGCCTGAACCAAGTGCATACCTTGGCTACTTTTGCAGCGACTTTTTCGAAAATTTTTTGGCGCAATTAACATTTTCGGCTTGCCACCATCCATAATCAACTTGGCGAAATAAAAGTGCTCAAAAATCTACAATTTGACGGGTCCGCGGTAAATTACTATGTTAAGCCGGAGATCAATAGTTCTTGTAAGCTCCACCATGACAATGCACCAACTACCTAATAAAAAAACAAGATCAGCGACATACCCCAGCCGACTTAAAGCACCGACCTCGTCCCGCAAGACTTCTTTTTGCTCCCTCAACTCAAGAAATCGCTGGAGGGACAACATTAGAGCAGGTATGATGGCGTCACTGAAGGTATCCTCGTTAAAGGCTTCCACAGAGACTATACCGCATGGATATCTCGATGGTAGAAGTGTATTGATGGAAGAGGCTCATATTTCGAAGAATATTGACAAATTGTAACATTCAGATCCATACAATTTTAAATCCAGAACTTGATGCACTAAAGGAATGGTCAATTTGGAGATCAATAGTTCTTGTAAGCTCCACCATGACAATGCACCAACTACCTAATAAAAAAACAAGATCAGCGACATACCCCAGCCGACTTAAAGCACCGACCTCGTCCCGCAAGACTTCTTTTTGCTCCCTCAACTCAAGAAATCGCTGGAGGGACAACATTAGAGCAGGTATGATGGCGTCACTGAAGGTATCCTCTTAAAGGCTTCCACAGAGACTATACCGCATGGATATCTCGATGGTAGAAGTGTATTGATGGAAGAGGCTCATATTTCGAAGAATATTGACAAATTGTAACATTCAGATCCATACAATTTTAAATCCAGAACTTGATGCACTAAAGGAATGGTCAATTTGGAGATCAATAGTTCTTGTAAGCTCCACCATGACAATGCACCAACTACCTAATAAAAAAACAAGATCAGCGTCATACCCCAGCCGACTTAAAGCATCGACCTCGTCCCGTAAGACTTCTTTTTGCTCCCTCAACTCAAGAAATCGCTGGAGGGACAACATTAGAGCAGGTATGATGGCGTCACTGAAGGTATCCTCGTTAAAGGCTTCCACAGAGACTATACCGCATGGATATCTCGATGGTAGAAGTGTATTGATGGAAGAGGCTCATATTTCGAAGAATATTGACAAATTGTAACATTCAGATCCATACAATTTTAAATCCAGAACTTGATGCACTAAAGGAATGGTCAATTTGGAGATCAATAGTTCTTGTAAGCTCCACCATGACAATGCACCAACTACCTAATAAAAAAACAAGATCAGCGACATACCCCAGCCGACTTAAAGCACCGACCTCGTCCCGCAAGACTTCTTTTTGCTCCCTCAACTCAAGAAATCGCTGGAGGGACAACATTAGAGCAGGTATGATGGCGTCACTGAAGGTATCCTCGTTAAAGGCTTCCACAGAGACTATACCGCATGAATATCTCGATGGTAGAAGTGTATTGATGGAAGAGGCTCATATTTCGAAGAATATTGACAAATTGTAACATTCAGATCCATACAATTTTAAATCCAGAACTTGATGCACTAAAGGAATGGTCAATTTGGAGATCAATAGTTCTTGTAAGCTCCACCATGACAATGCACCAACTACCTAATAAAAAAACAAGATCAGCGTCATACCCCAGCCGACTTAAAGCATCGACCTCGTCCCGCAAGACTTCTTTTTGCTCCCTCAACTCAAGAAATCGCTGGAGGGACAACATTAGAGCAGGTATGATGGCGTCACTGAAGGTATCCTCGTTAAAGGCTTCCACAGAGACTATACCGCATGGATATCTCGATGGTAGAAGTGTATTGATGGAAGAGGCTCATATTTCGAAGAATATTGACAAATTGTAACATTCAGATCCATACAATTTTAAATCCAGAACTTGATGCACTAAAGGAATGGTCAATTTGGAGATCAATAGTTCTTGTAAGCTCCACCATGACAATGCACCAACTACCTAATAAAAAAACAAGATCAGCGACACACCCCAGCCGACTTAAAGCACCGACCTCGTCCCGTAAGACTTCTTTTTGTTCCCTCAACTCAAGAAATCGCTGGAGGGACAACATTAGAGCAGGTATGATGGCGTCACTGAAGGTGTTCTCGTTAAAGGCTTCCTAGTAGTAGATTCTCTTAAATTAATTGACTTAGATTCAATTTCTAAAGCATCTCCTTTATACTTTTTCCATGAAAACAGCCAATAAACGGATTTCGTCACAAAATATCTTGAACCAAAAATAGAGAAGAAAGTGAGAGATGTAAATTTAATCAGATGCATAACTTGAAGGTGAAGCAATTAGCAATATTAGAGCAATTAGTAGAGAATAATCTTAAAAATTTATAGTAGAAACTTTGAGAAAAGTACGGCAATTTTTTCGCATCTACCCCATGACAGAATTGGAAAGTGATAAATCAATCATTTGATTGAAATTGAGGTCTTATATTTCTAAACTAAGCTGGAGGAAATTATCTACTCAGAACGAAAAAAGTAGTGAGTTTGTATTAACACTAACAGCGTAAGTTAAACCTCATCATACTGCCATATAAATGTAAAGAACACAAATTAACACCTTAACTTGCGATAATCCCATGCTTAACGATGACAATAAAAAAAATCCAACAAAAATTTTAATACATCTTCCCTTATTTTATTTCCAAACGGAGTATAAATTTCTGTAGCTAGTCATAAATCACACTGACATTGATTATAAATATTTCGGTCAATAAATTACGTTTTATTGGCGCCGTAAAGGTCTGCAACTATTTGAAATGTACTAAAACTTGTAAAAGCCAAGTGTTTCCAATAACGACTAATAAAAAAATTAGAATAGTTGGAAACTCATTCTACAATGTGACCTCTGATTCAATTCATCTTATACTGGGTCGATTGTATGAGAGTTTACGGGTGTATTACTATTTGATATTCGACGATAATGTAATGAAAATTTCGTAATACTGTAACGATTTTCTTATTTCTCAATTTATTTAAACTGTGAGGTAAATTTATACACTCCGCTAAACAACTCGCCGCTGTTAATAAGAAGTATATCAAAAACGCCGCGAATTCGCTAAATTTTATAATTCCAATATAACCGGACAGGAACGGCTCCATCGATCACGTCATGGACGAGTTCATAAAAATAAAAAAAACTTTTTTGTTATCTATTTTGAAAAAGTTAGGTAGAAAGAATGATTAAAATATTCAGCCACATTTGTTTTTTGAGATACTTCTCACCTTATCCGACCTTCTAATAGTTTTGTTCATCAGTTTATTACGAGGGTGGTTCGACGAATTCTACTTACATGCGTATTGCTATCGAACGCCTCTTTCAATAGACCAAATAAATAATAGTCACATAATGACGAATCGGGACTATAAAGAGGGTATTTCAGTGTTTCCTAACTCAATTCGTTCAACGTTTTCATCGGGAGCCGAGCTGGGATCGTTCGTAAGTCGTGCTGTACGCGATCTGGCGTTGTGTTGTGGTAATATCGAACTACGGATTGAAATATCGCGTTTTATTTTATAGAGAGGTGTTTTTTAGGAAGTTAGTATGATTCGGAGCTTGACAAATCGTTATTTAGTGAGAAAATCAACCGCAACTACTTCTCTGATGTCCCAAAACACAGTACACAACACCATCCCCGCTAGCAGTGTAATTTTCGCTTTAACCAGCGTGCCTTCGTGTTTTTTCCTCCACTTAATAGACGACGTACCCAAGTTACTTCTGTGGTGAATATTCGGTGCAAACTTCTGCTCAAAATTCAGAAGTCTTGGCACCCATAATTTGCTCAATTCTACCTACACTGATGTCAAATTCTTTAGCCATATCGCGTACAGTACTGCGTCGATATCCCGAAATGGGCTTTTTCTACAGCGCTGACGGTATCATGGAATATCAGTCAAAGTATGCCTCAATCTCACGGTATGTCTCTGTTACAACAGCTGATTTTGGACGATATTCTATGAAATTCTGTAGCGACAACGATTGAATTAGGAAAACCAGTGAAACGCGGTGGTTCGAGATGGTACTCGGCACTGTTTAATCCACGTCGAAAGTCATATAAAAATCAAATGTTCGCGACTTAATTCCATGACCAGGTTGCACTCGTACGACAACACGTTTGCCCATCAAATGTCAAACTTTATGACGTTAATGTCAGATTTGACATATTCACATCAGTGCTGCCATATATCAAAACTTAATTATCAACCCTCGTTTTGAAGTTTGTTATTGTTTACAAATGTTTTTCGATTTACAATGAAGAGGTCAAGACGACAATTGAACGAACTGAATGATTGGTAATAATTATAATTTAAATCTCGTGGTTTTTGAGATTATATTTTCATCACCTCCCCAAGTTTATCAAGATGTAACTGACGAGCACGATGTTTTATTTAAATTAGATCTTTTGTAAATAGACATTTTGAAATGAATGATTCATTATTATGCATGTAGGTTAGGCAATATAACATGCGTAGGTTTTGACATGCCGCTTTCAAAAAATGTTTCTTCCCTTTTTTTTTAATAAATTTCGTTTCAGAAACATTGGTAGACTTGACAGAACGCAGGAAGAGTCGATTTTTTTCAATAAACTTATGTTAGGATTATATTTTTAATGATACAAGTAGCTTACACAATATTTCTTCTTCAATGATCAAACCAAAATAAACAAAATAATTACAAAAAAGAAGTTAAATAAAATGTATTGCCTCCGCAGGCTCTCATTAGAGTCTGTCCACGGTTTCTCACGCTTCGGATGAAGTTGTCGATAATTTCTTGGTATCAGTTATCCCACGCCAATCATTAGGGGGTTTCTTTGTCCAACCTTCTTCACAGGTAGTCCCAGAAATGTTTTATCGGATCCATATCCGGCGATCGAGCTGGCCAGTTTATTTAAGCGATGCCTTACTTATTAATCATAGACATGAAAGTGAAATTTTCGCCCATGAAAGAGGAAAAAACGCATGACATAGGTTCTGAAATTTCGTATCGATGTGCAGTTTGCAATCCGTTGGTGATTACTAACTGCTAATCTTCTACCACAATTGACTTTCCATCGTATTACACAGATGCAGTAAAATTTACTTGATGATAACATTCCTTCAAATGTCTCTACATTTTTGTCCTCCTAGTTGCGAAATTTACCCAGAAACACAAGATAATTTATTGCATACCGAAATCGTAGCATTTTGGATGGCATATCATCAGCGTTGTCTCAAAACTTGTTTACAAAATACGTGGTACTGAAAAATCGCGAAGAATATACTGGACAAGGCGTTCCTCGGCAAACATGTTGGTGGAAAGCGGTGCTGATTCGTTCATTCTGAAAAGAACGGAGGGTAGCGTTCTCTCAACGTAGTAGAAGGATACATAGATAAATATATGCAAGAAAATATAGAAGTACTAAAAATTAAAACATCTGTCAACCGTCTACTTCAACATCTTTACTTTTAAAGAATGAAATATCTACCGAAGGGATTGAACTTATGCGATAATACAAATTGTACAATAAATGTTACCATTAATACCATCGATTTCTAAATATACTAATAATTTGGTATTCAAAAAAAGCTTTATAAATAAATAATTGTGTTTTTTTATGATTAAAATCAACTGTTTTAATATTAAGCACTCGGAAAAGAAATCGGAGATCTGGGAAAATATTCCGTTTGCTTTATTGTAAGCTGTTGTTTTAGATATTTATTTCATAGTTTTCTTAGTTATATTGATCCGAAACATACGATTTACATTAATAGTCAAAGGGTAAATAACAAGCTCTAAGAGTAAATATGTATTTATGCAAAAATTATTTACTTCCACGTGGAAATGGATAAAATGTGGATTGGGGACAAAGCAATTTCGGTTTTATACTAAAAATAAAACCCTTTTTTTAAGAGAATAGTTTTTAATCAATTATATATTTCCTATTTTGCTCAATGACCTTTTGCCATCTGTCTTTCGCTTTCATGATTCCGCGCTCATAAAATTTCTAGTCCTTATCAGCAAAAAACTAAACCAGGTGCTTCATTTCTGAAAGTTTGAACATTCAAAGAATTCTGCAAACTTCGTAATAAATGGTGATCAGATAGTGCCAGATCAGGACTGTATGGGGGATGTGACATCACTTTCCAGCCAAGCTCCAATAGTTTCCAAAGATGTATGAGGTCTTGCATTATTATGGTGGAACACTAAACCTTTCCGATTTTACAATTCTGGCCGCTTTTCTATGATTACTTCATCCCGTTCCATGACAGTAAACATCAGAATTGATCGTTTGGTTCCTTGGAAGCAGCTCAAAAAACACAAACTGACAGCATGAGCTCTTTTCTGTTGTTTTTCAGCTTTCGGTTTGGATTGTGCTGGTTCATCGTGTTTGCTCAATGATCATTTCGAACTATTTACTGTACAGTACCAATTTTTCATTTCGTTTAAGGTACATATCATTAATTCTTTGTGTTTCTTTCAATTCGCGAAGTACCCAAATATCAAGATGGCCCAATACTACTCGAAAATTCCAATCATAATTGATTGAATCTCGAGATTTCAAATTCACTAACAAATAAACATCGAAGCGTAGATAAGAAAATACTGTAATTATGTACTAAAGATTTTTTACGTCTACTTTATTAAGACTTATAACATTACACGACATTTTACAGGCGAATTAAGTTGTTAAACCTTATAAAAAAACCAGAATTAATATCCATTTAATTATATGACTCTTTATTTAAAAGTAGTATTAAACAAACTTAGGTACCTCTATCATTATAGCAGTACTTACTTATCGTTTGTCATTAGCATCGGCAGCTATTTAGTCCTCAAATAACAGTTTTTAATTAAATCACTTTCCATTTTTTTTTCTTAATTATGTCTATTGAACGAAGAAATTAACGACATATTTAGAATAGTTAAAAAAAACACACAAACCATTGACTGGTGAAAATAGAGCTGAAGATAGAAGTAGAAATAAGAAAAAAGAGAATAGAGGATATGAGATAATGAATTAAAGTAGAAGGAAATACCGAGAATCGACGAATGGAAACGTCGAAGAACTACAACAAAAGATAGAAGAAAGGATGTAAATAATAAAAGAAAGTAGAAAAAAATACAGGGAATCAACGAATGGAAACGTCGAGGAACTACAACAAAAGATAGAAAGAAGGATGGAAATAATAAAAGAAAGTAGAAGGAAATACCGAGAATCAACGAATGGAAACGTCGAGGAACTACAACAAAAAATAGAAAGAAGGATGGAGATAATAAAAGAAAGTAGAAGGAAATACCGAGAATCAACGAATGGAAACGTCGAGGAACTACAACAAAAGATAGAAAGAAGGATGGAAATAATAAAAGAAAGTAGAAGGAAATACCGAGAATCAACGAATAGAAAAGTCGAGGAACGACAACAAAAGATAGAAAGAAGGATGGAAATAATAAAAGAAAGTAGTAGGAAATACCGAGAATCAACGAATAGAAAAGTCGAGGAACTACAACAAAAGATAGAAAGAAGGATGGAAATAATAAAAGAAAGTAGAAGGAAATACCGAAAATCAACGAATGGAAACGTCGAGGAACTACAACAAAAGATAGAAAGAAGGATGGAAATAATAAAAGAAAGTAGAAGGAAATACCGAAAATCAACGAATAGAAAAGTCGAGGAACGACAACAAAAGATAGAAAGAAGGATGGAAATAATAAAAGAAAGTAGAAGGAAATACCGAGAATCAACGAATGGAAACGTCGAGGAACTACAACAAAAGATAGAAAGAAGGATGGAAATAATAAAAGAAAGTAGAAGGAAATACCGAAAATCAACGAATAGAAAAGTCGAGGAACTACAACAAAAGATAGAAAGAAGGATATAAATAATAAAAGAAAGTAGAAGGAAATACCGAGAATCAACGAATAGTAAGTAATTATAGAAAGAAAGGTACAAAAATCCAATAGTAGACAGAAGAGAAAAAAAATTGTCAAGCAAGAAAAAAGTAGCAGAAATAGAAGTGAAGAGAACTGAAGAGAAATGGACAGCCAAAACTATAAGAAACAAAATCAAGAAAAAAATTAAAAGATTAATAAGAGAAAATGGAAACAATTTGTTGAAGAATTAATAAATAACTATGAAAACTTTTAGAACAAAGTGAGAGGGAAGGAGTACAGGAAAAAAAAGAAACCAATACGACGAATGAATAGAAAGATAGTGGAAACAGAGTCGAAACTAGAATCCAAATACTTTGACGCTCTAAAAGTGACAAAATAAGAAGGTTAATCAACTCTTCTTAGATTTTGAAATTATCCTACAAAAATATTGTGACTAAAAATTATCTTCAGTTAAAGTGGTTAAGTAATCAAGAATATCTTTATTACGTTATTCTTTTTTTTAATAGTTCCACGTGTTATGTATTACATAATGAAAAAACATAAATTTTTCGCAATAAAAAACAAAAGGTATTAAAGATAAAGTTTATTTTTATAGGATATCAGAATATATGATCAGTCACCTTCTTTATGTGAAAACCAACATAATGGATCGTTTTTAAATGATAGGTTGTCAGTTTTTATAAAATCCGTCCACTTACCCCACCTTTATCACTTAGAAAATATATAAAATCTTTTGTATTTTGAGTGCAGGAATCTGTATGTTTTAAAATTTCAACTATAATCTTTTTTCTATGACCTACAACTGTGTGTAACTAATTATTGCCCACCATCTTGGTATTCACTGCTTTTTGAATCAGAATATTGATATCCGTCAATCAATTTTGATTCATCTGTAGTCTAATGATCCAATTATATCAGATCCGATAAATTTTCATGCACAGTATCAGCAATTACTTATTGCTTCGTCTTTTTGGCTTTCAAGGACGTTTATTTCAAAAAATATAAAATTATGACCCCTTTTTTGAAGGTCCAGACCACTATTTAATTAATTCGGGATTGTTTTTGGGGTGGTTTTAATGATTTATATATTTTAACTATCTGTAATCTAAACTGAGATTTGCAAATGAAATTTCGCGACAATAACCGTATATAAAAATTATTTCTTTACAGAAATTAAATAATAACTTAAATTCGATAGATTGTGAATTCAGTCACAAACGAAAGAAATTTCCTAAATTTATCTGATCAAATATAAGTTGTCGTACTTCCATAGATTTTTTATAACCATAAGTTGTACAGAACAATATAAGAAGGTTTGGACAGGCCAAAAACTTTATGATCTAAGGTTTACAATAAGATTTGTTGCAGCCAGTCGTAGTTAAATTACGATTGTAGTTTTTCCATGAAGTCAGGAGGTCCTGTTGTATTTTTTCTTCGTTTAGTTACAACTTACAAGGTGCAATGTGCAGTTTATTGTGAATTCTAGTATAATTATGGAAAATTTGGAAGGGCAGAAAAATCGTTTAAACAGAAACTGAAAAAAATTAAAATTCAATCGTTTCAAATAATTTTCTGACGAACATATATGTAAAAGTGTTATTAATGCGGTGAAATTAATTAGTAGTATGTTTGGTGTTTGGAAATGCACGTCAAGCTCCAGGAAACCCAAAATTTCAAATGAAAAAATCATTTAAAAGTAAGACGAAGACAATTACTAAACAAAATCCTTGCCACGATTGGAGATGATAAGAATTGCCATGGAATTAGTCGAAGCATACTATGGAAATTTTCAAAAGAAATACGTTTTCGTTGGAAAGTCTATTTCAATAGAAAGAATCAGTTTTGCAGTGCGGAGAAGAAATTACCTAAAATAAAAGAAATGGGAAACCAAAGAAGAAACTCCCTAAGATAAAAGAAATTGGAAACAAAAGAAGAAACTCCCTAAGATAAAAGAAATTGGAAACCAAAGAAGAAACTCCCTAAGATAAAAGAAATGGGAAACCAAAGAAGAAACTCCCTAAGATAAAAGAAATTGGAAACCAAAGAAGAAACTCCCTAAGATAAAAGAAATTGGAAACCAAAGAAGAAACTCCCTAAAATAAAAGAAATGGGAAACAAAAGAAGAAACTCCCTAAAATAAAAGAAATTGGAAACCAAAGGAGAAACTCCCTAAAATAAAAGAAATGGGAAACAAAAGAAGAAACTCCCTAAGATAAAAGAAATTGGAAACCAAAGAAGAAACTCCCTAGGTTAAAAGAAATTGGAAACCAAAGAAGAAACTCCCTAAGATAAAAGAAATGGGAAACAAAAGAAGAAACTCCCTAAAATAAAAGAAATTGGAAACCAAAGAAGAAACTCCCTAAAATAAAAGAAATGGGAAACAAAAGAAGAAACTCCCTAAGATAAAAGAAATTGGAAACCAAAGAAGAAACTCCCTAAGTTAAAAGAAATTGGAAACCAAAGAAGAAACTCCCTAAGTTAAAAGAAATTGGAAACCAAAGAAGAAACTCCCTAAGATAAAAGAAATGGGAAACAAAAGAAGAAACTCCCTAAAATAAAAGAAATTGGAAACCAAAGAAGAAACTCCCTAAGATAAAAGAAATGGGAAACAAAAGAAGAAACTCCCTAAAATAAAAGAAATTGGAAACCAAAGAAGAAACTCCCTAAAATAAAAGAAATGGGAAACAAAAGAAGAAACTCCCTAAAATAAAAGAAATTGGAAACCAAAGAAGAAACTCCCTAAGTTAAAAGAAATTGGAAACCAAAGAAGAAACTCCCTAAGATAAAAGAAATGGGAAACAAAAGAAGAAATATATTCAATTTAGATGAAACATGTATCAATAAAGCACACAACACCAAATTAATTTTGGCAAGATGAAATGATTAACTAAGTTATTTACTGGTTTAAATCTACCATCAGGAAAGGAGCGCCGAATAATCCTAGTACACAACGGTAAATCAAACAGTTTTGTTGGTGGTTTAGTGATTTTTGAAATACTTATGCGTGCCAGTGAGTACCATGAGGAAGTTTTTGAAGAATGGTTTAAACGAATGATAGATCTCCTATATCAAAACTGTATAATTGTAATGGATAAAGCAAGCTATCACTTCAACCGAAAAGATATTCAAACAATTGGCCAAATTCAAAGAATCTTAAGTTCCATCCCGGTTCTGTGAGAAACGAACTATATTCTTTGTGTCTCCTCAAAAGCAGAAATCAAAGAAAAAAAATGAAATTGCATAGATAGATCTCCACCATATCATTACGGGCTAAATCCGATAGTATCAGCACAGATGAAGAAAGAAGTTTCAATAGAACTTTTTTTTTTGAAAAGTGATGTTAACTAATTGTTTTGGAGGCTGGAGGAAAAACGAAAATATACTTTTACTTGTCTAATTTCAGATGCTTAGAAGGCTGATTAATATTTATACAAATATTAATTCATACGGAAATTCTCGAAGTATCTCTTTCATTCATAAAAATAGACTATAAAAAACTGATTATTCTGCGTGTTACGATTTTAAGATTACAAGTTTACCATATATTAAATGATGATATTTTGTACTTAGTTAAATAGAACTGACCTATATTGTGGGTTGAATGTAAATAACCAGAGTTGGGCCCGATAGGCACATGGGCCAACCCGGCCCTTAACGTGAGGGTCCCCACAGGGGCAATTGCGGGACCTCCTTCAAGGTACGCCGCCAGATTGGCCAAATATTCACTTCCACACACAAAAACACTGAGAAATAAAAGATACGTACACTCTAGTCACCCGATTTAGTCCTTCGAGATAACCGTTCGCGAGACACGACGAAATATCCGTACCGACAACGTTAAAGAACAAATTTTTACAAACGTCCTGTAGTGGTTGCGGTGTCTGCGTTGTCGGTTGTTGGCATAGACTGCTATCCTGTTGTTGTAAATCGAGTCGCCCCTACTTTCTATCGATTTTCACTCCCCTCCATTGATATTTTCGTCGATCGACCAATGAAACGATATCACCACGCCTCCAACCAAGTCCCTCCTTTACCTGGTAGCCATCAATTGTGATCTTTATCGCTACAGTATAGCCGAGATGTATCTTATGTTCCTCGGTGGAAGAGATGAAAGTCGCTTGGTGCGATCTCACCGACAGACTACTGTTTTGCATTTTTTTAATGTCAAGTCTCACCACAGTCTGAGATGTGCATATTCCGATGACGGGGATTTTTATTTTCAGGAGTTTTATTACGCGGACACTCGCGGCGGCGGAGAAGAATATTTTTCTCTCATACTTTCTTCTTCTTTTTTTTCCTATATTGAATAGATTGTTATCCTCGGGCTGATCGGGAAAAAAATGTGGTAACGCTTTGCAGTTAGTAGTAAATTTAAGAGTTTCCGAGGATGGAAAAACTTTTGAAATATTGCTGTTGTGTCTAACAGGGTGATACAATTTCAATTCGTATACGCACAAACAAAAAAGATAAAAAAAGAGGTCATTCAGATAATGCAGCATTAATAGGAATAAATAAAAAAATTGATGCTTCCTATGTGAAAACTGCAAAGTAGAAAAGATCTCAGCTGTCTCCTATATACCTCGACATTGATATATCGACCATCCAGAATTATTTCGAAGTACATTAAACCTTCTTAATTCTATCATACACACCAGATTTTCCAGTCGATTTTCCGTTCGAATTGACCTCTCATTGCCCTGGTGATTGTCCTTTGTCTAACCACTACTACTATGGTTAATTCGTATGGCACTATTCGACAACTTTCATAGATCTTACCTAATAATGTACACTGTACAGTTTCTGAACAAGGTCCAAGGTAAGTAGTTGGCAAATGGACGATCTAAACTCGAGCAATCTTCAAGCGTCAAATTTCCACAAATGAAACGATTAAGCTCATTAACTGAGTCTTCCCCTTCAATTTCACAGATTTTCCTCGCTACTACGGCTGCTTTAAACTTTTGTTTCCAATAATTGAGTGTTAAGAATTTTCGTATATGAAAACTGACATTACGTTGTGTTTTTCAATTTTATAAAACAATAATTTAGAAGAGTGATGTAGTTTTGGCGCTTTCTTTGATCTCTTCTTTGTGCATTGTAACGATTTGTCCAGTTTGTCATTCTTCTGATATCTTTTCCTTTATCCTCCTAACAAAACTTTCTGGATCTCTGGCAGAGATCTACTTCCCAAACAGACGTGGTTCATGAACACCAAATTTTCCTGCAGAAAAGCAGGAAAATGCTTGCTTTTTACAAAAAAAGAAGACTGCGAATATAAAAATGTTAGAGTAAAATCTAGTACTTCAACAATTGCTAGCATTTACGGAAGTATCTAAGAAAAAACTAAGAACCTAGTTTTAATCCATTGAATCTGAACCTAGACCATTTTGCTTGGTCTTGGGCTTCTTGGATCCAGTTGGAGGATATCTTTTTCAAATCGTCCGTCCATCGCGTCGGCGGTCGTTCCTTGTTTCTGTATGCCTCATCTCTGGACGCCATTTTAGTATTTTTCCAACCATATATTATCTGACAATTTTGCGACATGGCCAGCCTTGTTCCATTTTGACATGTTACTCTTTCAATTGCATCCGTAACTTTTGTTCTTTGTAGTTTTTCGTTTCGTTTATCTCGTAATGTCACTCCTAGCATGGACCTCTCTATGAATCGATGAGTTATTTTTATTTTAGTCACTTACATTTTTTGATCTAAACGTTAATGTTTCGAAGTTCACATTTCGCGCGAATATTCGATTAGTGCCACAGAACTGCAACTTCACTACGGTGCCAGGGAGCGTCCATTTTTGTAGTGGTTGATAGCTTGTCACTTACCTGGCGAATTGCTTGCTTTTTATAACCTCATAGTCACAAACTTTTTAGTATTTTAATGAAAAAACAAACCGTTTTCGTAGAGTTTTGTTATAATATAAAGATACCAACTAAAAGCTGAGGATATTCCCAAGAAGATACGTTTTGTTTGTAGTATATGTTCATTTCTATTTAAAAACAAATCTTGTTGTCGGTGAAATACCCAAAGGTTCATGGTCTGAGCCTTAAGAGTGTGATGAGGCTAACTAAGAAAGATTTCGAATATTTTTTATGTTCAGAATGCAACTATTACAACCAGAAGTATTGGGCTTTCGCTAGTTGCATTTTAGTTTAATTTTCTACTGTTTTGTTCATTATTTTCTATATTTCTGATAAGGCCATAAGGGAATTTTGAGTTTCACTCTTACGTTTTCCTAAAACACTTTTTGCTAGGCATAAGATGGCCCCCAGTACAGTTTATAACCAAAAAAGCAACTGTAACAGTCCTAAAATCATACAGTTGTTTGAATTTTATGCAGAAGTATGTTCATGTTCCTAAAAAGACCCATTTTGAGTTATTTTTTCATATTAAACAAAGTGATTTACATTTTGCATTTATACATAAATAAATAAGTCATAGTATAATGATGTTTGATTTAATTTAGGCTTCATCGTTTAATGCAAGTCGAAAGTCATAAAAATTTCTAATTTTTGACCAAGATAAATATTTCAAGTATCTGTAAACAACTCAAATACCACTCGTATGACAACACGATCTGTCAAATGTCAAACTTTATGATATCAATGTCAGAGTTGACATATTCATATCAGTGTTGTCATATCTCACAACTTAGCAACCCTCGTACCTCAATTTTTGTTAGTTCCTCTGTGATTTAGTTCACAATTCCTTCCGATTCGTCTATCCATTTTATCTTTTCTTTAAACATATATCTTCTATTAAATTCTTTTCGCAGTTTTTCTATCAATTCCTATTAATTTGTAGATTGAGGTTTTTTTTAGGTTTCAACTGATTTTAATTAGTTTTATATCGCTTTCTTGGATAAACAAATAATTCCTCTGCGAATACCAGCTGTTACTAATCAAAATAATATCCATATATTGCTCGAAAATGTTCAAAAATAATGATCAAAATCTGTTTTATTCCGACTAAAATACATAATTAAACCAATACAAAACAGACCATGAACAGCTTTTAAAAAACGGTATAAATTAAAAAGAAACGGTTTGCGTAACGTTTGAAATTATAAATATGATAATTGAGATGATATAAAATTCAAAAGTTAAACGGAACAGTATCCCGAAGGGTGCTTTCAAGAGGGGGATGTGCTAATATGAATATTACACGAAATATCTGCGGTTTCATTCTTAATTTTTAGAGTTTGTTTAAAATTCAAAAGATATTTTCAATTTCTCTCTTTTTTCGCCTAATTCACGGTATATAGCAATATTTTGAGGTACAAATTATTTCGGCTCAACTCAACATATTCCGTGGATTCCAGGAGGTCCGTCTAAACACCTTCGGAAATTATTATTAGAGAAAATGTGTCTTAAAGATGACCTTTGAAGACGAGGTCCTTGGAATACCACCTCATTACTTTTTTATAGTACTAAAGTAATGAATTTCAGTAATCAATGAAGTGAATCATTAGATTTCCATTTCATATGCATATGTTTCCAGAATTGAACCAAAAAGTTCCTTCAGAACTTGAATGATGTGAAATCTAATATCTTACATATCCTCAAAGGATATTTTCCTCTCAGGATGCAGCCTAGGTGTCTATAATTAAACGGAGAGAGCTTATAAGAAGAATACCTACTTTGGTGATGTTAGCCAAAGCAATACTATGAAAGAAGAATTTGTGTGTTTATAAAAACTCTAGCTGAAGATGCTTTGACCAACGGGGTACAATATTTAACAATTCGACATAAATATGTGACTATGTTGATGATTTTGCACTGCTAGCAAGAAGGAAAACCAGACTGGTTAGGTTAGGAAGAAGCTACAGAGATCGGACTAATATAAATGATCTCTTCAATACTATGGACCTTGTAAAAGGAAACAGAAACTTCGAGGCAGTAACCAACTTCAAGTACCTTGGGAATATAATAGACAACAAAGCAAATTGCTCAAGCAAACATCAAGGAGTGAATACAAGCTGGAATCAGGCACAAACTAAAAAAACCACATCGCCAAAATGAAGATTTACAAAACTCTTATTCGCCCAATAGTCTGGTGCTCTAAATAAAGAGGCAGAATGCCATGTGGGTCCATTGTTGAGGTTACCAAGCCCCTCACAGGGCTGTAGTGCTTCGAGGTAAGGAGCAAGCTGGGTATATGTTCGATGATAAGGTGACACAATGGATTTACCAACGAAAGAATTTGTTTATAGAGTTCATATTTGTTATATAAAGAATTGCTCATATTAATCAAATATTTGATATTAAATTTTTATGAAACCTTTTCGCAATTATCATAATTTCATTTTGTAAGCACTAGAAACAATTCATAAACTATGAAACTCATTCATCTAGAATTCTTTAACTTTACAAAACATCAAATTGTACAACCTCGAGAATATTCATGGCTTGGTAATTACAAGGTGCCATCGAACCGTCTATTATAAAGAAGCAGGGGCGGGGATGCCCACAAGAAAAGTTACTACATCAGGAGTTGCGGGCATTTGTTTTGGAATTGGGCATTAAGAACATGGGCGTGCAGACTTTGAAATTAATTAGAAAATTGTACGGTTGCGGATATTAGATGGAGATTTCTGTTTATTACTGGGCATATCTCATACCATACGATGTATATTGTAATATCGTATTATACAGAGTTTAACAAATTATTATATGAACTGGATCTGGCTGCAAAATAAGCTCTGTGATTTGTAATCTGACATTTTTTATCTCGTTGATCGTTATTATTATGGACTAAAAAGTAATAAATATGTAATTAGATTCAATTCAGTCACGTATTGTATATAAAAATTATCAATCTGCTTCGTTATTAACGCTAGCCGAAGCATCTAATCAAAGTAGACCATTATCTTCAACGTTGTCTGTACAAGTGCTCTTAAAAACATCCAAGGATTCGAGTGTTTCAAGTAAACAGACATCGATGCAACATGAAATGAATAATGGTTCAAATATAAGCCCCAATTTTAATATAAAAAATTTATTAATAAGTTACAAAGCCAAAATTAGTTTTTCTAGCCACACTCTACTTAATTTTGCCACATCTCTGGAAGCTTTCGGATGCCTTCGTGCACGAAGGATTCTACCTCCGCAATGCATTCGAATCGCAGTCCGCCAAGTGCCTCTTTCAATGAACCAAATAAATAAAAGTCGTATAGTGACAAATCGGGACTAAAAGGTGGATTTTACAGTGTTTCCCGATCCAATTCGTTCAATTTTTCATAGATCGCCTTACGAATTGGTATATCGCTTCGTTTTGATCTGTAGACAGGTTTCGCCGTATTTTTTAGAAAGTTGCGTTCCACAATTACTCTTCTAATGTACCTGCTGGTCTGGTCTGTGAAGAATATTCGGTACAATAAAATTTCTCCTTCCTCTTCATACAACTACGAGAATTTTCCCTCAAAATTCAAGTAATTTTCGATAAATTTTACATTTCCTTTACTAAAAAACAAATAATGATGCGCTGCGCAATCGACACTGGTACATCTGTTTCGCTCATGGTTAAAAGTACACTAAAAGTGAGGCTATTTGGTCCTGACTGTTTTCTACGTTTCGTAACATACCAATCTAATATCCATTGCAGCCACTTGTACGAAACTAAATTTTTCGCGCGTTTATTCAAATATTACTGGTTTTATTTGAACCACCCTCGTGTTTCGGACAAAAAGTTCACAGAAATCGATAATTCCATTATTCCATTTAAGCTTTTATCGTCGATACATTTCTTAATGTTCAAATATAGTAGTTTTTATAAAGATATAACTTTTTTCTCATCATTTTCTGTCAAATATAGATACGAGGATTTTTTTACAAATAGAAAACAATGTTATCTATCTATACATCGTTGTAAAGCTTAAACTGTTATCTTTTTTTTAAAATAGTCTCCATTTTATCGACACACTTCTATGATAAATACCTCGACTCGGCATCATCGTCATATTTGAATCATTTGCTACCTAAGTAGAGGTGATAATCGTTGAGGACTAAATCCGGGCTGAACAGAGGATGGGGCTTAAGAATCCACCCAAATTTTCTCAAAAGCTTTCGTGTTTGACGAGCGACGTGGGATCAAGCGTTGCATTTCTTTAATGGCGGTGAACCACTCACCTCAGTCCAACAACTTCTCCTAGTTGCCTACCACCTCACAGTGTTGGAGAAACTTGCAAGCACAATCAAGGTGTTGCTCCTTGTGGCCGTTAGTTAGCTACGTGGGGAACAAGCACTCACCTTGTGATAACACAACGTTTCTATTGGATTTCATTCAATTGTGCTATGGATAGCTTCAGAAATGCGTTCAACAAGTTCACGGACAGTAACCTTCGAATCTTTGAGCAGCTCACTTTTGATCTTTGGGTCAATATCATTCAAAACCGGCGATCTTCCATTCCTTTCTTCATCGCGAACTTCCGTACGACTCTCAGAAAAAGCCCAGTACCATTTGCTGATTTGCTGAATTTTCTTCACCATGAACCTTACTAAGATAACGGATTATTTCTCGAACCTCACACTTGGCGAAAGCGGCGTAGGATACTGCCGAGGAAACACTACGCACGACATTTATCAGATTTAAATTATCTCCTTCTTTCGAAGTTGCATTTCATTGGGAACCTTACTTTTATTACAACACTCGTAGAAGTAGAACGCGTCATCAATGACGTACTTATTTTTAACGTTATAACCTCATTGTCTTCTTTTAAATTCTGACAACAACGAAATATAAATAAATAATAATTATAGTGTAAAAGCATTTAATTAAAGAAATGCTATGAATACAACTAGGTATGAATTTAAGTTGTTAAGTTGATCGAACCTTCAATAATTTATATTTGTTATTAATATTATTCTTTCGTCGATATTTTCCGTTTCTTCAATCATATTTCTAATAGCTATCAACAAAGGAATCTTTACATTTATTATAAATATAAGAACTGATTTTGATCGTTATTAAAATAATAATTAATACGTTCGAGAAGGTATCAAAGCATAAATATTTATTCTCATAAATATTCCTAATCTAATTTCTTCTCACTTAAATCTTCTCTTTCGACCAAGAAACGGATCCGATGGGTCCAATTTAAATGGAAAAACTAGAAGCCCGCCTTAATGGACCTCATTCTTCATTATCGGAATTCGCCCACGCAAAATTTTAAGACAGAGGTAGCTGCACGTTAAAATTCATAGGAATGTAAATAAAAAAAAATATATATATATAAATCATTATATAAATTTTTCTGTTTCTGAAGGTTTGTCATATATCTAATTTCGTATATATATATATATATATATATATAAAGCTATTTGGTAATGGGAATGTGACAAAATCACCAAACTGTACTAACTCTAATATATATCGAGCTTTCGAAGACTCATATATTCATCGTCTGGGAAATAATTAGTTAAGATTTACGGCGGTTTTAAATCTTGTTATTTCTTGTAAATCAAATAACACAATTTGAAGTGCCACAACTATTACTTAATTGATTCCCAGACGATGAGTACATACGTTGTACAAATCTCGAGAATATATTAGAGGTAGTACACTTGTTCAATTTTGCCAATATTCCAGTACGAAAACGCTCATAATCTAGCTGGAAAAGACTTTTTTCCAATCATACCAAGACAGGTAGTCTTTGCTGCTTAGTTAGAAGAAAAAAAACAATATTTTGGGCTGCAGTAAATAATTTAATATTAACATACATACAACTTAACTTCTACCATAGATTATTTCGATATGATAGCACCTAGGAATTGAACGTGAGTCAATTTTATAATAAAGAGTGTTCATTTTCCAATATATAGACAGGGTGTTTCAAAAAAATGTGTCTCTGGAATAGATAGAAAACTGAAAAATGTTTGAGGTTTGCTCAATAAAAAAATTTCGTAACTTCATCACATTTTTCACGATTTTGCCCCAACTACTGGAAATATTGTATTGAAATTTCATACGAATATTTTTTGGAAGCTGATACATCCAATGAATTGATATTTATGTCTGATTTTCATAGAGGGCGCTAGTTACACGGTTCGTACCAAGTAGTATTGAACGTAACTTTTCTATTATTAGAGATGATAAAACTCGAGTCGGTGTATCAGAATATTTTGATATGAAAATTATTTCAACAAAACGATATTATACAAGGTT
The DNA here is from genome assembly GCF_026250575.1 of Diorhabda carinulata. NCBI lineage: Eukaryota > Metazoa > Arthropoda > Insecta > Coleoptera > Chrysomelidae > Diorhabda > Diorhabda carinulata. The sequence goes on from NC_079469.1 coordinate 5,437,124, forward strand.
GAAATAAGATAATTATTCAATTTATAGTAAGTTTGACTAAGTTATGTTATATCTTGTCTATCTTTCAGATAAAACTAATAATCTTTGATTGTTTGATGAAGTCAAATTCATGAAAAAGAAACAGTTTTGTTTATTTTTCCACATTTAAATTCAGTATATGATATTTGGATAGAATAATTTGACATAAGTTTAAAATCTTGATGACTGAAGTTAGTTTTCCTAGACTCGGAGAATCTCGACTATGAATTGAATTTTTTTATGATAAGAGCTGAAATAATTTGTGAAAACGAAGGTGCAAGAAGTGAAATTTTTCTAAATTATTATCAATTGGTTAAAAGAAGATTGATTTCTACTTATAATCTCATTCTATTTTATCGTTTCTCGTATCATCAACCAATCAACGGTACATTCAGAATTTTTGAAAGTTAAATATGCTAATGAGAAAATTTGAAATTCAAAAGTTAAATGGAAAGAGAATGCCTGGAATTAAATAGTCTAATCCCGAACCGACAAAGTTCAACTCTCCCAACTTCCAACTTTGTAGTTATCTTTGGGATCTGCATACAGAAATTCGATATATTCATAGACGTACAAAGTTTTTAATATCGAATTCGATTTCGCAAATTATAACTCTTCGTTTGCCGCAGTCTGGTTTTTATATTTTATTTTTATGTACGAAAGAAATAATAAAACTTACATGCAAAAATCCTGCCATTTTAAAAAATTAGTACAGAATAATCATAATATTTCCTAGAATTTTCATAAACGTTTTCGGTCTTTTATAATCATAAACTGTACAGATTACGCCCTTAAAGGTTACATAGCCATATCATCAGATTTTTTCAAAAGCCCCAGTAAAACCAAAAAACTCATTTCTAAGAAAGACTTTGAAGAAAAGTTCTTTTTCAAAAAATAAGACAGTAGTTTGTAGTACGGAGAAAAAATTACTATAGAAGAAATATATTTTATTTAGATGAAACACGGATAAACGAGGGACACAACACCAAATAAATTTTATCAGGAGGAAAGTCAGAGACAGGTTTTTTCAAATAATTTATCTACTGGTTTTCATCCACCATTAGGAAATGGGCACAGATCAATAAAAGTACATAGTACAACAAATGATAGATCTTCTTCCTCAGAGCTGTAGAATGGTAAATGATAATGCAAGTTATCACTCAAGATTTCTAGAAGATTTCCCATAACTAAATTGTTAAAAAAAGATTCACAGAATTAACATATATAAAGGAGAAGCTTCAAGAAAAAATAATCATGTCAAACAGTTGAGAAGGAGCAGTGAATCATACTATTGAGGAAGAAAAGAAAATGTAGAAACTGTAGAATATTAGTGATGTAATGATCAAGCCACTCATTGTAAATATTGGTTGCTGCAATTCATTTTCTGATTCTGATTTGGATTTCTAAAAAGTAGCTCTACTTTTACTGGTGAATTTTTATATTAAAGTTATTATTTATGAGCCTAACATTGTTGAAAAGTCAATAACAATTATGACACGACGTTCTTAATATAAAGAGTGTTTCAACAATAGCGCAAGATTCGAATTTCGCGCCTTGTTTGACAGTCATGTTGACAGACAGTTGACAGATGGGAGTTAATAAACATGAAGTATTACACTGTGGAACAATGCGTCTGTCTTGATTGTCAAAAAATATCAAAATGGTTTAATTAGAACTATTCGTAAAGTGCGTCAAATGTTAAGTCAATTCATCTATTGTGAAAATAATATTGAATTATTATTCGAAAGTGATGGTTATGTTAGTGATATGAAAGACATGATACGAACTCGTTAAGGTCGTTCAGGACAAAACATAACGGCAAGTCACGAAACTGTGACAGAAAAACCAGAGACGTCAATTCGCCATTCGGCACAAGAATTGAACATTTCAACAACGAATTGTCGCTGAAGATTTACAGCTGTATGCGTACAAAAACAAACTGATACAACCACTTCTGTCAGTAGATCATGAACAGCGAAAAGAATTTACCAATTGGATCCTCTAGCAACCAAGCAAAATCATTTTCAGTGATGGAGTCCATTTTTCACGTCGATAGCTTCGTTTATAGGCAAAACTGTCGCATTTAGAGCTTACAAAATCCACATATGGTTGATTAGAAAGCAATTCATCCACAATGGGTTAATGTATGGTATGCATTATGGTCTAGAGGCAGAATTGGACCGTTTTTCTTCGAAAACGAAAAAGTTGATGAGGTTAATTTAATTGAAGCTAGAGATTTTGACGATGCCACGCGCTTGCCATTTAACGCTTTTAGACTTCTGGTTGTGCGGTTATCATTAAACATAACGAATAAGAACTCAATCAAAGTGGTAGGTATTTAATTCAATCAATCTGATTTGCTACATTTTATGCAGACTTCGAATAGCCTATTATAACGTATTTTTCTACAGCACCTTGTGATGTTTTTTAATTTCTTCAATTTCACAAATGAAGATGGTAAATTTAGAAGAATTGCCTACCTTCATTTGGTTTTTTTTTTCAAGTTACCTAACGAAAATGTTACAGTTTTTTATGCCACTTTCGAACGTCCAGCCCTTGTGCTGTTTACGAGGCAACCGAATTTTATTATTCATAGCCTTAAAAAAATCACCGAAAAAAAAGTTAATAACTTTCAAGATCATCATTCATAGTTGAGCAATGCCCCACCCACTTTATGTTTCGACGTTCATCTGTTTTTAGTGCAATGCTGGACTCGCCCAGAAGGACTTTTATGAAGAATATAGTAAAAAATATCAAGCTATGTTTTCGAAATAAACATTATGAATCATCAAGCACTGCTTTACGTCTTTACTTTTATCTTTACTATAGTATTTTACCCTTATTGTGTTTTTTTGTCTGTTTATCTTCAAAGTTAAGTGTCGAAGCTTCATTGCCACCAAAATAAGTGCTTTAGATCGCTAACTACTATTTTCATTAAGCTCTATTCCCACCAAAAGTTTTATTACGAGACAATAAGCAAATGATATGACTTATGACAAATGACATTTGCTGCTACTACTACTACTACTACTATTTTACCCTTATTGTGATTTTTGTCTGTTTATCTTAAAAGTTAAGTGTCGAAGCTTCATTGCCACTAAAATAAGTACTTTAAATCGGTAACTACTATTTTCATTAAGCTTTAATTCCACCAAAAGGTTTATAACAAGACAATAAGCAAATGATATGACTTATGACAAATGACATTGGCTACTACTACTACTACTACTACTATTTTATCCTTATTGTGTTTTTTTGTCTGTTTATCTTCAAAGTTAAGTGTCAAAGCTTCATTGCCACCAAAATAAGTGCTTTAGATCGCTAACTACTATTTTCATTAAGCTCTATTCCCACCAAAAGTTTTATTACGAGACAATAAGCAAATGATATGACTTATGACAAATGACATTTGCTGATGACTATGAAGATCTGTAACTAGTTAATCTGGATGGACTTCCCGCTAATTTGACACATACTCCATAAATTTTTGGAAGTTAATAGCAGAAAATATACCATAGAGCAATAACCAGTGATCTGAGTACTTTGAATTGAATACGCTGTATCTTTAAGATGTAGCGTTACTTGCTGAGTACTGGAGTTTGTATTTCATATGACCATAGGCTTTATAATAGTTTTGTATAAAAACACTTTAAGAGATAATTGGGATTAACAGTCAGTACATTTTGCTGTAAGCTGTAACTTGTTTCGCCTTATGGGTTCACTCCTGGTTAAGCGCAGGCCTAGATGGATAACGAGGTATTCCACATCTTCTTTTTGGGGTAATAGACAGTTGTTCATCGTAACGAAAAGAAAAGTATCTTTATTTTAAGGTGGAATGTCACATGTACAGATTTGGAGGTATTCGTTCTGATACACCAGGTCTTCTTCATCCATTTATCAATTTTCTCTAGGTGGTACTGCAGATATTTGGAGGCATTGTCAATATTTTTGTGTGATGCTAGAATCGCTATGTTGTCTGGGAATATGATGAGGGTAGTTACGCATGTTTTAATGAGGGCAGCTATCTACAGCAGATCACCACGCTATCTTGTAGTATTCCAGATTTTATTGGCACCAAATGTATCAATATTTCACTAGAGAAAGTCGAGACCACCGTGACGGTTCTATTTACCTGTTTTATGGTTTCGAAAGCCAAAATGATGTATCTAGTTTGGTTTGAGTCCCGGAAAGACACTTTAGATAGAATGGGCACGAGACTGATAGGTCTGATGATGATTTTGGATGAGAATTATCTAGACTAAGAAATTGCCGAGGCTCAGCAAGTCATCAGGAGCTTTTCTGGGGTTTATTTCGTGTTTGATGACAAAGTGCACTTCACTGATTGGAGACTGCTTCTGGTGACTTACCAGGATATAAACAGAATAAGCTTTCTAACAGTTCCTGCTTTTTTGCGTCGTTTCTGGGTGACATTTCTGCATCTAATTATGTAATTATGTCTTGAGTGACATTTTTTAATAGTTTTCTCTTTTATTTACAACAGTTTTTTTCTGTAATAATCTTTATTTTAGTGAATTTTCATATGGAACTAAACACACTGTTTTGACAATCAAGTTATCGTCTTCAGAGAGTGGAGGTAAACAGTTTGTTTAGTAGAAAGGTATGTACTTAATAAAATGACTAGGAAGTCAACATCCTCACAATAGCACCAATATTTTTAAAGCTACCAGGAGATATCAACTTTTCTATATCCATATTAAACGTATTTTAATAGTTACCGCCAAATTTTTCAATTTTCTTTTCGGTAAACATCGTACGATTGTTACAGAAAATTTCAGTAAAATTTTCTCAAATCCGTTACTGCTTTTAGTATACCATTCATCTGTTTCGGTCCTAAGGTACGTATATATCTACCTTGATTAGTTATTCTGCCCGACGAAGAGGTTGGTAAAAAATTAATTAATTTTTAGGAACGTAATATGTTTTTGGAAAAATGGCAGGTCACACTCTTGTTATTAGTACTCGATGAATTCCGTTAAAAATACAAACGATTTGTATCGTAAACTAGAAATTTTTCAAGATATTCATCATGTACCTGCAGCTGCTTTTGGTGATGATTTTGTTATCTGTACGTTTTCCATATAAATTTACAAATTATTCCCCATTGTACATTTATAAATCGTTTTTGCAAATGAAACATTCATTCAAAAAATTATCTAGCCACGAAAAACCAGTACTTTTATTAAGTTTCTTCCGAATTTTCATCGTCTTCGAAATTAAGAGTCGTCATTTGTTTCTTAAATAAATGATAGGTAACGCAAAATCAAACATTCATTATTATTTCGTTATGTTTGTCTATTTCTTTTTGATTTTGTGTTCAAGTGTAATCTCTGAATCGAAATTCGCTAATTTTGAATCAACCTATTTACTCAAAATGTTACATAGCTTCTCGCTTTTGATAACAATATAGGATTCCATAAAAAGCTATTTAAAATCTTTAATAATATCGTGTGAATTAACCTTTATATGGAACATTTGTGCCATTAGTTAATATTAATTCTAATTAATTCGACTCGATTCCACCAATTTCATAATAATTTTTCTTGAAAATAAAACCTTTGAAAGAATGAGATTTCGAATGTAAAATAGCTTCGATAGATCTATGGTTGGTTATCGCGGCTTGCCATCTAATGGTTGCTAGATGGAATATTATCAAGGACATGACTAAAAAAATAGATTTTGCTTAAAAAAACTTTCTTACACTATGTAACAAATATATTATTCCATATAATAGATGAGGCCTTTACATATGGACCTAACTGCTAAATGTTCTATTTTCGAATAGCTTCGTGATCCGTTTTCTTAGTTTGGTCGGAGAAAATGATAGATTTCAATAAAGTCAGTTGCTATCTACAATGAATGAAGTCTAGCTATCCCATTAGCATTAAGGAGACTGTTGTTAAACTTAAAATTTGAGAGATGTAACTTTGGTTCAGCATATCGACTATTTTATTACCTAATAGTTGCTGAAGCTGCTTTCAATGTACTGGATGAAGTAGCACATCAATTGTTGAGGCTACCAAAGTCTTGTGAGAATAATATGAGGAGTCTCAGCTTTGTTAGAAGCCCCATACACCATAAAAAGCGATACATGTAGCAATGCTACATCATTTTATAACAAGTATGGTCCCAGATGTACCTGGCCTGACCTGGAGATGGCTGTAGTTGCTTAAAATAAACTACTGTTTAAGAATGTACACAATCCACACAGTGTAGCCTTCAGGTTTGAAGTATATTAACTAAAAAATTGGATATGAGAAAGATATGCGCAAGATGGGTGCAGCGTTTGCTTACAGTGGAATAAAAACAGCGTCGTGAAGATGTTTCCATCGAGTTTTTGGCAATATTTCACAGAAATAAAGTCGAATTTTTGCACTGTTTCACAACTAGACTTGAAAACTGATTCGGTGGTCAAATATTTTCCAACAATGAAGAGGTTAATGGCTATTTTGAGAAGCTTGACGATTCTTATTATTAAAAAGTGTATCGAACTTATTGAATATCGCTGGGAAAAGTGTAAATGAAATTACGTTGAAAAATAAATAGATTTTTTCTCAAAATGTTAGTATTTTTTTATTGGATCAGGTACTTCAGTGACCATCTTTGTAATTTACAATTTTTAGAGAAGTTTGACGCAACTATAATTGATACCACAGAACTTCCGACAAGATTGTGTACCGTAACTTATTTTGTTTTTCATAGTCTCCACGCTCATCAGATTTTTACCTTTAGAGAACTTGATCAACGATCGTTTGTATCTACCTCATTATCAGCTGACATTACGAAATCAAGACTGCAAGACATTGGAAACAAAGTTTTAAGCAGCCGTAGCAGCAAAGAAAATATGTGAACTTGAAGGAAAATAATTTAATCGTTGGTTTAATCTATTTTTAGTGGACATGTGATGGTTGAAATACATCATCACGCAAACTAATCTAGTACCAATGGTATTATGAAGACATGGAAATCATTTCAGATGGTCGAGCTATCAATGACGAGGTATACAGTAGACATCTGCGAATTTACGAGGTTTCTCGGATAAATATACAAGTTTATTTAACAACAAAACAATATTAAAAACACAACATTAGAAACTATATATTGATCCCAAAATGCCTGATAACGTTTTCCAATTATCTTGGAATCTCTCTGTCGAATCTATAATGTTTCATTATATCGTCATTTTATAAAAAATTTCGTTACCTTTTCTTTAGAATGAATATCTGAAATAAAGTAATCCATTGGTTGGTTGACGGTAAAGAGCGCCGAGGGCTCTCGAGATTTCCCTTATTTTGGGTTTTACTCGCGAAATAATAGAAGCACTGCCGCCATCGCCTGCGGAATTTTTCTTTCGGGGTGCATCTGATTGGTCGAAGACGAGGGGGAAATCCTGGGAAATTGATTTTCGCTGACGTCACGATAGGAATGCGTGGTTTGGTGAAAGGTGAGAAAAACGCCGCGACGAAGATGAAGGGAAAAGTTCCGGTTCGATTGGAAAATTAAATCGTATAGAAATTTGATTGGAGTCATAGTTTACGGGTATTAACGAAACAAATCAAAATGAAAATTTCCACTTCAACTATATCATTTTTTAAATTATTCATCAGATCAAAAATATGCTATTTGAAAGACGATTCAATATGCTTTAAATTGAGTATAAATTTACCAGCCAGGCTTATCGCAGACCCCTAAAACACCTGCAAGTACGCCCGCGGATCATCTTAATTTGGATGTGGGAAAAATTTGGATCTTAGATGAGTCCAGAAGAGAAAAGTGTACCTAAGAACAAGAGAACGATTTGCTGATTGCTGCTTTGAAGAGCGGAGGTGATTCCTGTATGATCTGGGGTGCAGTTTCTATTGGATCACGAACCGATACTGTGTTCAATCGTAGAGGCGACTTTATTCACGGAAGAAAAGGCTTAACAGCTGATATATCGAGATTTTATCTTACGTCCACTACATTGGAAACGAATTTACTTTTATCTATAACATTGCATAAGTCGGTTTTCGGGTTATGGAATGGCCAGTATGCAATCCTGACATAAATCCGATAGAACATTTATCGGATGATAATTCGATCTAAACTTCTTACCCCAAACTTGATTTCGGAGCAGAAGAAGAACTAGATCTATGCCTAATTGTATGTTATTACGAAATTGAGTGTTGAGTTTCAAATTGTCAAAAGCTAAAGTCATGGAAAGACAAAGATAAAGTGAATAGTGACTTCGATACATGACATTCCGAAAACTCACCTTTCGTAGATTATATATTATATCAATACTTTTTTTTTGGTTAAATGAACCTTGAGTAGTTTCCGAAATCAAAGCACGCTTAAAATATATACTGACAGCAGTTGACAGGTATATACAAAAGGCACAAAAACTGCAACAATATGGACCCACAAGAGTGTCCACAATACCATGTAAAATTACACGCCTGATTCTTGAAAATGCTAATGACTTTACCTGTGGTAAGAAGGGGATGATCACTTTAAGGGATAGTGACAACAAAGTGGTAAAATAACCGTAAGTTAAATAAGTCAATAAGATTCTTGGTATAAATACAAGGGCCGTTCAATAGGTCTTTCTTACTACAAATTTCTGAATAAATACACATGTTTTTGATGTAAAATCAATTATTAAATGGAGAACTACGAGGTATATTCACAAAGCAAGTTCCGTTTGATTATTTAAATAAAACATGTACGAAGAGTGCCTCTACTTCATTGAATGTCGTTTAGTTTCTGGGGTGTTCTAAGATACCCAAATTTCATCCCCCCTTACTATCCGAGAAAAAAAAATCATCACCATCTTCATTGTAGTGTTCCATTAAGAATTTTGGGTACCCAATGTGAACAAAATTTAAGTTTTTCAGTAAAAATCCCACGAATGACTGAGATTTGTGGAAATTTCATAGCGAGAGAACTGATTTTAAGCTTACGGATTTGTTTGAGCTTCTCTCTCAATTGAGTTAACAAATTCATCAGTAATCAAAGACGGGCTTCCACATCGTCCTTCATTTAACTGAACATTGAATCACATTTTGTCCGTAAACCTCGCAGATTCCAAGATGAATTTGAAATGGTTTAGTTTGCTTTGCATTTAGAATCGCTGATATGATTTTCAATTGAGGCTGACATCATAAAGAAGCACTGCAAAGATTACGTCTTCTTCCTTCTTCTGCTCGAGTCAGAGTAAATGAAAGTTTCCACCGGTGGAATATTTTTATCAACGGAACATGTTGAATGTAGATTTTGGGTTTTCGGTGCTACATTATAGCGTTTCAAAACGATAGCCGAAGATCAATTTTCAATATACCAACAGGATCCTCTCTGGCCGAGTCAAAGCATCAAATTTTCTTTTTTTTGGTTGCAATTTACTGCTGAAAGCCTATTTTAAGAGGACATGAATCCTATTTTAACCATCTAGGATAAGTTAAAACACTTTTCAGGATTCCTATGATGATATTTAACTAGTTACGAAAAGGATTCTTATTTATTAAGCGTTAACTGTTAATCGCACGGGAATCAACATTTTTTTCATATTTATAGTCTTCTTAGCACACTCTGATATGGATTTGTTATAACATCGGGCTATTTCGATCGGGAATTTCATGAAAATTATTTGAAATTGGTTCAGTAACCCCAACGATACATTGAAAACTGACGAAAGTACTTTTGGGTCTAAATGGTCATCTTCAGATTAGCCCGGGGGTCGGTAATCTGCAGCTCGCGAGCCACTTGCGGCTTTTTGGATGTAAATCTTTAGTTTTAAACGCAAATGTTATTGATTTTATCAAAAAAAATATTTGAAAATCGTTCTAAATCTATTGAAAAGGCGTATCTATTGAATCTATCTCTCATCGACTTGTAGATGCTTTTTATCGCCTCCTCCTTGTGACATACGTCATAGATTCATACATTTATCGTAATTAAAAAAAAAAAAAACTGGAAATATTGAAAAATATCAAATATTCGCCATTATCCGCTGAAACAGTTCAAGATATGTCATCCGACATAAAAGACACTGTACAAGTTGCTCTTTTTGTAAGATATGTATCTTCCTTATAAGAATGAGTGCAAAAGTATCTTGGTTCAGTCATAAACGCTCAAATGGATCCAGACGAAGAAATCAAGATCAGAAAGGCATTCATCAAGTACTCTTCAATGTTTGCAAACAGAAATCTAAACCTCCACGTCGTAATAGGATTAATGGAATGTTATGTGTGGTCAGTACTGCTATACGGAATGGAAACCTTGACCCTGCAAGCTCAAATGATCAAAAAACTTGAGGCATTTGAGATGTGGGTCTATAGACGCATCCTGAAGATGCCCTGTACTGATAGTATCACCAACGACGAAGTATTGAGACGCATTAGTCGCAAAGACAAGCTCTGGAAGTATTTAAAAACGTGATCGCCAACCTTCATTAAGAAGAAGAAGAAGATGCCTTTCCTATGTTCCAAAGAAGAACTTACCGCTCTAGGTAGAGGGGAAGATATAGCGAATACCGTGCAAAAATGCCTTAACGACAGTGGGATTAATTTGATAAAATTATTTGGTAGGAAAAAATTAAGGGACAACAACGATTCTTCAGAGCAAATACAGCAAGAAGCGCTTTGTTGAGGTTATGAATTTGGTAAATTGTTAATAGCATCTTGTCACAAACAGTCTACCATCGCCAGTTCAAATTATTGTTAAGAGACCGCCTTCCTTCTATATAATAAAATGAGAAGGCTTTCCAAAGGTAAACGTTGAAACGTTTTACTTTGTGCTTGAATAGAATAAAGACATTAAATACTAAATTAAAGAGCGTCAAATGGTTGAAAGAAATATACTTTATGTTTGATATCACAACGAAATTAAATGAACTAAGTCTAAAATTGTGAAGGGAAACCCAGGCTGTGTTTTGCTAGAAGAATTGATTTGCTTTGAAGAAAAATTCTTTTTGCAAAAGACCAGTGCAACTGTTGACACGAATTACTTCAGCACACAAAAAAATGTTAAAGATGAATTTGCTGACAGATTTTAGTGATTCAAAATCAACAAAACCACTCTATCATTCATGTTAAAACCTCTCAACATAAATGTCAACGAAATCTTCATTGAGCCATTTTGAATTGAAGCTGGATCTCTAGATATACACTTGATCGATTTAGAAAGTAAAGCTTTGTGGGGTGGACAATTTACAGTGTTGTAAATCAAGTTAGAAGAGTTGAATGTCCAGAAATGTAATGCAACAAAAGTGGACGGCTCTGAAAGAAATACCGCAAATTGACACTCTTATATTCGATGCATGGAAAAGTCTTCCAGATTGTTATAGTGACGTGAAGAAGTTGGCATTTGGAGTGCGGACTATCTTCGGATCAAATCGACATACTCGTGCAAGCAAGCGCGTTCTCTTTCATGAATATAACTAAGTGAACAAGTAAAATGAGAAGCCAAATGATAAATGGTAATTTAGAGTTATGTTCGAAACTTGAAACACCAAGTTACGAGCCAAATTTATCCAACTTTTTTGCCAATAACTGGTAGATGTAAGTGGGAAAGCTGATTCAATAAAACACTTATAACTTTTGTGTAATTTTTGTATGATTTTTGTAAATATTGATATGGGGCGTTGTGTGTGTTTGATCGCCAAGAAATTAACTTAACGATCTGTACCTAACGAGGTATACATAATGAATGATTTATAATAGTTTATACCTGTATTGTTGTAAAGATATGATAAGAAAAAACAAATTTAAACTTTGATCCGCTGAAAGTAAAAGACAGGTTAGTTTATCAAGAATCGTATTCATCACATAACCTGAAAACATATTAATAACGTCCTACTCGATCCGAACCAAATTCGAATTTGAAAGTTTAAACAAAAATTTCCATATTTCTTTATCGTTTTATCTTCATCATCAAACTTAAATCCCTTCATTTCCACCTACCCACGTCTATTCGAACCAAGAAAAAATAGAATCTGTCTCGAAATGTACACGTGTTCGATGTCAGAGACAAAAAAATATATAATCCTAAAAAAAATAAAGCGATTTGCTACTGTAACTTATCCGTGGGATATATGACAGTCGACCATGTAAAAGAGAAGTCGCGATTATATACGTTGATTATCAATAATACATTGGATTATAAAGGTTATCTCTGAATCAAAAATTATCGACCGTCCAGCAGGTTGAAATTCTTAATTCCTAGGAATATATGGTACAGTGAGGACCATGATTTTATATAAATCATAAAAAAAATAATATTTAACTTATATACGAGAGATGCTACTTAAGTTTTAAGATATGGCAACATTTATGTGGATATGTCAAATCTGACATTGCTATCACAAAGTTTGACATTTTTAATGGTGAAAGTAAACTCAGAACGTGTTGACATACGAGTGCTATTTGAGTTGTTTGCAGATCCTTAAAACATTTGACTTGATCAAAATCAAAAAAACTTGAATCGCGATGCGATAATTTTCCATGACTTTCGACGTGGATTAAGCCAACAACTCGCTTCGATTTTTGGTAATGAAGCACTTCGAAGCAAATGGCTCCCAGACGCGATTAAACAAATCAGGGAAACCAATCGCAGAAGACGAATAATTCTCCACCACGAAAATGTGAGCTCTCATGCATCACTTCAAACAAGACGTTTTTTAACATTCGAAACATTGAATTGAGGTGTCATCCGCCGTACAGTCCTTTTTTTGGCATTTCTTCTTATTCCCGCAGATCGAAAATAAACGTTTTTCTACACCCAAAGAAGCGGTTGATGCGTACAAATCGCATGCTTTGGAGGATCCTTAATCGAATTATAAATATTTGTTATTCGTGTATCTTAAGTAGCAGCTCACACAGTGGCAGATTAAACCCATCAGATCAGAGGCTTGGGGGAGGTCCACCAACTTTAAAAAATACAGTTTCACAAGCTTTTTATTCAGTTCACATTTGTATATATAAATAAGTGTTTATGTTAATAAATCAAAGATAGTTTTTTGTATTTTTTGTAGCGTGTTATGTGTGTTTTTGTTGAGAGTTGATCAAATTGACAGCTGACCCGACCTATCCCAACCTTGACCCTATCCTTACCTCACACTATTTTGTTTTATATAGAGTTAAAGTTGGTAACCATGTTGATGTCTTCAATGTTTTCAAATCTCAGTACTTTTATGCACCTTTTCATGCGTGGAAACAAGAAAAAATCGCACGGAGCCAGGCCAGGCGAGTAACGTGCGTGGTGCAGCGGAACCATGTTATTTTTAACCAAAAACTGGCTAACAGTGATTGTTGCGTGTGCAGGTGCGTTGTCATGGTGGAAAAACCAGTCACCTGTTTGCTGAACCGATCTCCAAGATATTCCACTGATTTCAGACAGTTGATCAATTGTCTGTCGACGGTCTGTGCGCACAAGCTCTCGAATCCTTTCAACATTTTCATCGATTCGGGCAGTTGATGGAGCGAGGTTTGTCATCAATAGACATTTCGCCATTTTTAAATCGAGAAAACCACTCATACACTTTACTTTTCCCCATAGTATCATCTTTGTAAGCAGTTTTTAACATTAAAACAGTTTCAGCAGCGTTTTTACCGATTAGGAAACAAAATTTCACAGCGTCGCTTAAATTTGTCATCATAAAAAAACGAAGCAGTAGTGAAGCACCACTAGTGATGAACAGAACGTGGCAGGTCAACGGCCTGCGCAGCACTGAACTGGCGACTAGTTGCGCTAGGCAGAAATCAGTACTACAAGAGCTTCACCCATGGCAATGCTATTCCGGTTACTTTTGGATACCCCCTCGTATAAAGTCCTGAATATTTTCCTTATTAAAATTGTAAAAGTTAGATACTGATTTTTGTGAACATTGACAGGTACCTTTTGAAAAAATAAACTGAACATTTTGTCAACTTTGGACTTCATAATTCAATAACTTCTGTGAAATCGATTTCTTTTAAAATTTTTCTTTCTATTGAAAGCACGGCTAGATTAGCCAATCGTTCTTGACCTATTGTAGATCGAAGATAATTTTTAATCAATTTAAGTTTCGAAAAACTCTACTCGCATGATGCAACCGAGATGCAAATGGTCAAAAAGTTTTGAAGTATAAGCGATGTACAGAGTAACGATTCACTGAGTCCAGTTTTGATATAAATTGAAGGATTTCTTGGGCTCTCCATTTGGCAGCAACGTCCATACTCGTATCGGTGGTTTTTACATGCCTGCGGTACCTTTTTATTTCTTGGAAAACTTGATCCTTGTCAAATTCAACATAAATTTGTATCAGATAGTCAACTGCTACAGCCAGAGCTTCTAGAATAAGCTTTAATGTTGATGTCCACGTCATTGCCATGCCAAAAGTTACAGTATTGTCTACGATCGTGGTTCATTCGGTCACTAAATACTCATTCAAGGAGTTTAGTTTGGTGATTATTGTATCCAGAGTCATTATTGGAGACTGCAAATATTGTTGAACTAAATTTTCTTCCTCCAGTATATAAAGCTAGAACTATATATGGGTGCAGGTGTTTGTGTGTTCCAAACTATACACAATTATCTCTATGTTTTCTTTTTCAGCTTTTACTGACTCGTAATGAGCACTCCAGCGAGTATCCGATAAACGTTTTAAATTTTTTCTGACGCTTACCATCAGGCGAGTGATTTGTTCGTCTAATCATCTATTCTCATAAAAAAAAATCTTAAACTTTTTTGTTGTGTTTTTACCCAAGGGGAAACCACACGAAGGTATAATTTTGGTTTCTTTTTATTGTACTACCACTGAAGACGTCCTGAGAAGGAGTGTGCGCTTCTTGTGGGCCCTTCCATTTATATTAAAACTTGGTACTAAGCAAATTTTTAAAGTCTTGCTTAGGATTTGATCAGGGGAACGCGAAGGCATTTGGGGCCCCCCTAGATCGGAGTACAGGGGCGGACCACCCCTGTTAGTTCGCCACTGAGCTCTCATATTATTCTGAATGTACCTAATTGCAGAAAAAACTAATTGTGTATTATTCAAGCGTTATTCGTTATTATTATTTGCTAGAAAACTTGAATATTGCGTAGATAAGTATCATGGAGATCAATAAGAAGATTGGTTTAAAGATTAGTTTCTACTTTAAACTTCTTTCTTGGATGGTCAGAATAAATTCAAAAAAAAAACTTTTTGAAAATGATCTTCATTTTTATTGTTTACATCTGTCTGACCCAAGTCTCGATCAGTGTTACCAATCTAAACTCTCTTTCTAGAGCGCGGAATTTGAATTAAAATATCAAAATGCTTACACTACCAAATGTTCTACCACATTCTCAGTATTGGTGGTCGAAAATTCATCGTTTCACTCGTGGTAAAATACCAAACAGTAGAAAAGCTGCATATTTATGTCAATACACTTCTTCGGCAAACAAATCGCCTGAAAAGGGCAGTAAAACAGATTTGCTCACTGTCATAAGAAAATTTATTGTAGCTTATGTATGATTACCAAAAAGGAACAACAATAACAGACAATAACAAACAATAACAGAGTATGAAAAAAATTATACAAATTTGAAAAACAACAGTTAGCTGTTTCTCGAAAACTGAATGATATCGAACTATTTACATCCTTCCAGTATCAACCCGTCAATCCGACGAACTACACCAAGGACATATTAATAACCGTCACGTAAGGCATTTGTTAAATGAAATCACACGTGACATATAATGTCACCGTATCAGTACCATCAATAGTAGCGAGTACAATAGGTACTTTAGACACGTCCTGCTGTTCGGATATTCCGTTGAAAAGGATACACTATTTACTTGATTTTTGATATGATTTCGACCAGGTTGAAGTCGTATTTCACGTGGGTTGTTATCTCGTCGCCATTGTGTTCATTTCCTGTTATTATATATATATATATATATATATATATATATATATATATATATATATATATATATATATATATATATATATATATATATATATATATATGAGAGTGCTACGATAAGTATTTTTTGGAAAAGAGACGATTTATTATCCACTTTCACCTCTTCATGCTGGAACTTCCTTAAACTGTCTAAAAAATTCGTAATTTCGAGCTCTCCCCCTTACCACTGAAGTCACACTGAACCAAATTTGGAGAATACGGTAGATGGAGCAGCAGTTTGTAGCTCGATTTGGCCGTATCAAAGACTGATGTGTAAATTGGTGCGTTATCATGGCGGAAACTCATTTTTCTTCGCTAACTTCGGCATCTAATCGAGCTAATGATTCAGCATAGTACAACCCTATGTCTGTTTTGCTTTTCTCCTGTAGTTGATATCTTGTAAATCTCAGAAAACACTGACCATCAACTTCCTGGTGCTTTATACAGCCTTCACTTTTTAAGGAGCAAGTTCGTCGGGTGAAGTTCCCTATTTTGAATATTTCTTGTCATTTCAAGTGTACCAGTAGATCCATGCTCCGTCGATTGTTACGGAACGATGCAAAAACTTCTTAAAATTACGCTTAAGCAGCATAGAAGTTGCCTCATGGTTAAGCTTGATGTCAGGAGTAAGCAAATGCACTGACAGCTTCTTCATGTCAAAAAGAGAAGAGGAATCAATGAAAACAATACTAGGAATCCGATCCAGTTGAAATTTTGACGTATACATATACATCATGTCGAATTGTGTGTCCGTTTTAAAAATTCTTACATTTTTCGAACGTTAAATCCCGACTTTTCTTTTACGATCTACTTTATTTCGACTCAAAAAATACACAGTGCGAGCTCAGAAGCCCCAGACTAAGAGCTATAAATGAAAAGAAATAAAATTCGTGGTATTTCCGTGGTTCGTAAAGTCGTTAAGGACTTTACCCTTCATACATTCTTCCCGTAGGGGCTCATTTTTAATTTCGCATTGAAACTGTTTGGAATGAAATCCTTTAAAGAGATATATCGTAATCAAAGAAAGAATATTTGGAGTGAATTGAATCGATTCACAAATTTTCGATTTACCGGTTAAATTTCAACTCAAAATACAAATATTTCTTCTTAAATCATTAGAAAAAACATTTTAGCTCGTTGTACTTACAACTTTTTTCATCTATTATAACTTGTATGAATTATGAATCATCGTTTCCCATGTAGGAGCTCCCAGACTTAGCTTAGTTTGGGCCGGCCTTGGCAAACCAATAATGGTTCAAGGCTGGTTGAAGTCTGAGTAACTTAGTCCCAGCCATTCTATAGTCAGCCAAGCCTGGCTGAACTTTGGGTAACCCCACCTCGGCTATCTTAAAGTTTTGTTCTAATATCTTATCCATAATAGATATCTTAACATTAAAAGTATTATTTAACTAATATTTTTATGTACATTCATTAATAGAATGCGTTAATAGTAGTCATAAAACTATATTTTTATTAACAATATATTAAAAATTTAGTTTTACAAGCCACCAGGCCTGGTTCGGGGTTGTAGACCAATCTTGGGTTTATCTATGTAACCAGGTCTGGTCTAGGCTTGCAAACCAGGCGAGGGACATTGTTATAACGACTTGCAAGCTAAGTATAGAGTTGTACATACTTGGTCCAAGTCTAGGCCTACACTGGGCCTATCGTTTTCTATTTGAGATTTTTGGTACATCATGATCACAGCCCTGCATCTTTAAGTTATTTATATTAATCGCTTTTTAACGATTAAGTAGCACTATTATTATTTTCTATCACGTAAGGTTATTTTTCAAAAAAATTGAAATCCCAAAATATAGAAAACCCACAATTTATTTAATTCCATAAGCTAGTTTTATATAAAAACGAAATATGATCGAGATAAACGCTGTAGATGGCGCAAATTCTTCGGCATTTATGAAATAGATTAGGTAGTGAGTACCTGAGTAGGTCTGCTGTATTTGAGTGTACAAAACTGACCACGCAACTATCGAAAATGAGCCGCAATAACGCAAAGTAAAGACACGGTGGGTTTTCAAACTATTGAATTTCGAGGAAAAATTCATACGGTTGGAAGTTTGTCGCCGCTTACACTCCAGAAGGCAAGGTTTCGTTTGAAGAGTGGAGTAAGCAGGAGAAAAGAGCGCCAATAAAAAGCAAAGATAACCAGGTCCACTACCATAAGTGGGAGATAGTAGAAAGTCCCTCGCTTAGTCCAGACTTATCACCCTTCGACTACCGTACGTTTGGATCAACTTGGAGGTCAAAAATTCAACACTCTAGTCCGTCTCGATCATATTTAAACCGCCCTCGTAATATATTAACAAAAAATAATCAGAATATTTCTAACCTTTTCTTAAAATAACATTTCCTTTGTTATAAAGTTAGATCTCCTGTTAATAATCGGCTTTTCTATATAGTTCTTAAGAAAATTTATTTTTTTATATAAAAGATAGAATAATGGTTTATAGTCCGGTCAAATTAGACTAAAAAGTAAGAGTGAAGCCACATAAACTCCCACCAAGCTGAAAATCAGTGAAATTGTTTAAAATACAATTGAAAATAAAATTTGAAGGTTCTCCATCATTTCAGTGTATGTAAAAAATTTTATTCAAAGTCAAAGGTCAAACAAATGTGATTTTCGCGATTATCAACAAAACGGTAAGTTTTATCATAAAAATACTCACGACAAAAATTATAGATCATAAAATTATTTACAAAAAACGTACTAATACTTTTTTTCCTATGAGCCATCGTTTCTGAGATATAACGATTCAAAAAGCTGTGAAAGTTAACATGTTTGAGATTTAATGGCTATAATGATTGCACGAGAAATACCAAAGCTGCAAAGCAACATCGGCGAACTTTAGTAACATCTTCGTCAATTGATAATTTATTTGATGAACTTATAACAGTTCCAACTGTCTCGGTTCATCTCAATGTTGTAAGAAAAGTTTACTGCTGAAAATATATTGGTGAAACCATTATATACGACAACTTTTACAACTTTTTGAATCATTGTATCTCAGAAACAGTGGCTTGTAGGAAAAAAGTATTAGTACGTTTTTTGTAGATAATTTTATGATCTACAATTTTTGTCTGAGATATTTTTATGATAAAACTCACCGTTCTGATGAAAATTGCGAAAAACTCATTTTTTTGACCTTTGACTTTGAATAAAACTTTTTCCATATACGGAAATGATTGTGAACATTCAAATTCTATGTTCAATTGTATTTTAAGCAATTTTACTGATTTTCAGCTTGATGGGAAGTTATGTAACTTCGAGTATCTAAATTGACCGGATTATTATTAGAGTTTAGTGGAAACACATTTAAATTATGGAATCGTAGGCTGGGGAGGTGTCTCAAAAATACACTAAAAGGCACTACAAGCTTCGCAAAATAAATTTTTGAAATTACTCCTGAAGAATAACAAGTATCCCACTGATGAACTTTACATCGAAACTAAACATCAATTTAAGATAATATTTGAACAGAGATAAATTACAAGAACGAACACATGACTATGAATCTAGGAATAAACAAAAGTATGATGAACACCCCTTATGAACAAGAACATGAGACATCGAAATTATTTGTACTTGGGACTATATTATATAACAACCTACCAGATGATATAAAAAAAGAAAATATGTACACTAAAAAAATTCAAGACTGCACTCAAAGGTTATATATGGAACAGACAAAGAAAAAATATTCATGAATTAATGGATAGTTCTTAATATGAAAGAAACTGTGAACGTACATTGATTTTTATTTAATTTTTATTACTGATATGTCCCACCACGTACAAATAATCGTACAGATACTTTCTGTGTTTATTTCCTTATGTGTGTGTAAACTAAATGTAATTAATTTTTTTGTCCCAAAAAACTTTTTTCTATCTCTCGAATATTTTGCTGATACCTTCCACCTTGCTGATCACTCACCTCATCAAGATTTTCTGGAAAATAGTCCAAATGGAAATATAAAATGTAAATTGTTATATTCATATTACAACCAAGAATCCTGAATTTTTTCAACATATTTTTATAATAATTTGAGTGTTTATAATTTCTAAGAAAACTTCTCTAAAAGCACTCTATGCAACTTTTTCCTCGTCTTCCATTACATTTGCCAATTCTGTATCTTTCATCAAGCTCTTAATCTGCAGCCCTACAAAGATTCCCTCCTTTAATTTTGCCTGCGATAGAGCTGGAAATATTTTACACGATATTCAAAACAATTTCCTTCCCTGTTTAAAGCCTCAACAAATTGTTTCATAATTTCAATTTTGATGTGAAGTGGTGGCTTTTCGAGAGTCAAGATGTTTATTCTTTTTGAAATGTATTATAAAAGAATAGTTCTTCCAATATCAATTGCAGATTATAAAAACCCTTGTCGACAATTTTGTTTGATCTACCATAGACGTATATATCAATATGTATATCTTATGCAATGTAGAATTCGTTAAAAGTCAATCGAATCATTATATATTTGACGGCATTATATGCCGTTATTTAGATAGATGCTCTTAATTGTGATCCTACTTGGAGAAAATCATTATTATACCTCGTTAACTTGCTACAACTAAATATTAAATCATAAAACTTAAATAGACGAGTAAAATGTTCCTACCTGTAAGGACGTTTGGTTTAAACAGGATACCAGACGTGAAATGAGCCCTTTTTGAAACCCGTTGGTCTATTAGAACTTTGGTAGTCTTTTATCTGACGCAAATAATCTTTTCTCCATCAGACTATCCTTGACGATTCGGTTTTTTGTGCTTAAAACCACGTGCTGACAAAACATGACGCAATATTTCTAAACTGGTATAATTTTATTGTGGATAATTTGGTTCTTTTTGCTGTGTTATTTCTAATGTAACAGCCCTGTTCTCCTTATATAAACTATAAATTGTCTTACGTGTAAAATCTTGAGTCGCTTTGTCAACTGACTTGAGTTTTTCGGTTCTGAATCCACAGCAACCCCTTTCGTGACTACTCGATAAATGAAAAATTTATTTACTCTAGTTAATTCAGCAATTCTTATTATGATTGCATTACCAGATTGCTGAAAATTTTCTTTTTTTAAACATTCGAATATATTTAAAATAACTTGCTGCGTCTGTATATTTAAATCTTTATTATTATATAAGTCATACCTGTCTTTATTCTTATTACACTGTGCAATTTCATTGTCTTCATTCGCACGTGGTCTAAAGAACGCCATATTTCTATTTATTTAAAGCAATTTAATAATAAATCTCACCAAGCCACGCCAATGCTTATGGCAGACTTTCTAGCACGAAAGTTTCTAAGAAATTGTGTACATACGCCTTCCGACATTGCATTTAAGTTTACGATTCGAGGTTTTCATTGGTAAACCAGTTCACGTAGACTGACGGTTTGTTAGATGTTTTAGAATTTTATACGGGGAGTAAACATTATTTTTATTAATTGTTCCTCGCATAACTGTCTTTTGCAATTGATAATATAATTCTTTGGTATTTAAATCCGTTATTTGTAATGAAAACTGAGCTTAAATTTCATGTAGTTCAGTGATCCATGACACAAAAAACCCAAATCAAATATTTATATACAAAAAAGGAGTAAGATCCAAAGCAAAATATCAAGTTCAGAATGTCCATCTCTAATTAAGTCAACGGGAATCGTATAGCCTCCCTTATGGGAGAGGAAAACTCTCCAAGAGGAAGATAAACACCTATCTATCATTCATATCGACCTACAAATTATTGATGTTAGAATTTGCTGCCCTCTCATCATTAATTGACGTTCTGAAGATGAATGTGATGAGATAAGGGAACGGAACAGAAGGGTTAACAGGTTTTGTTTTTAAATGTTTAAATTAATTATTACCAATTGTATCTTTTATTGTCATCAATATGCTTTTGTTGTTTTGTATAGTTGAAATCGCCACGTTCGAATATACTGCTAATAACTTTCATTCCAATATCATGAAAAATATACTGCTTTCCGATTTTTTTCAGACTAATCTCCAGTACGAAAAATGTGATACTGTGTATAGTTCTTTCAACAGTTTCAGTCCACGTGGACTCTTCATCTCCATTGTTTACCAATGACAGACAGTCTGCGATAAGCATTGGCGTTGCTTGGTGAGATTCATTTAATTAAAAAATTTCTTTAAATAAATAGAAATAGGGCGTTCTTTAGACCATGGGCGAATGAAGACAATTAAATTGCACAGTGTAGTGAGAATAAAGACATGCATTTAATAACAAAGATTTAGATATACAAACAAGCAAACATAATAAGAATTTCTGAATTAACTAGAGCAAATGAATTTTAAATTTAACAAGTAGTCATTGTATTTTTGAGTTTTTTCTAAAACTATTTCTAGTTTTAGTTCGATTTATTGTCAGAAAATTTCCAGTGTAAACGGGATTTGAACCCACGACCGACGAGTCCAGAGGTTGACGCCCTAGCCCACTCGGCTAACGAACGAACTTTAATGAACAAGCTATTCTAAGAAAACTTCCTTTCTAGGTCAAAAGTTGTAATATTTTTAAAAAAAGTATCAAAAATTATATAGCGATAATTAACTTATATGATTGCCGTCTCTTGGGCAAGTGTTAAAGTGGTGGGATATACTAACAGTATTCCCGAGAGTTACAAACAAACAAGCTATTATTATAAGATCCGGCACGATGAAGCCGTTTTTTTATTGGGAGAATTTACATCTAAAAATCTAATTTCAGCATTGTCTGACGAATATTACCTTATGTTTAGCAATTATTTGAAATAAAACAACTTCTGTTTATAGAAATCAATCATAGCTTTGTTTCTACAATTATAGCACAAATAGATGAATCTAACATATTTTGCCATTAACTTGAAGTATAAAACTGATAAAATATTCTGAAATAACTTTTCAAAACGTTACAAACAAAACGGTATAATTTTTCAAAAATACAAAAATTGTCGATACTAATTTCTTAGTCAAGTAGCTAATATTTTACAAACAGAATTGATATTAATTCTCCAATAATTAGCTATTAAAGAAACACTAGTTTAAGCGGAAAAAAGTTTTTTCATTTATAAATTTTTTAATGGAAACTTATACATTCAATATTTAGTTTGGTACCTATATAAAAAAATTAAAATGTTTACTTTAAGGTGAATCAATAAATTTAAGTATGATGATAATTTTTTTCATATTTTCAACATTTTTGTGAATATTTTAACTAAATATTTCACGTATTTATGCGCATACTTTGAATTTTCCATTTGTGAGTTTGAGAATTATGAAGATAATTTAACTATAATTAGATTTAAAAAAACTTTGTTATTTATAAAATTAAATATGTACTCAAATGTTAAATACACCGACTTGTTATTAACCTTAGACGAGTATTTAGAAAAGTCTAATTGAATATTTTCATTCTAATTAATCTAGTTTTAATTGGTATTTGTGGTATTTTTCAAATTAATAGAAATTCTATAGTTCGTAACATGTTTAAATACCCTACATAGTTTGACAATCGTGAGAATCGTGGTCTCCAATTATCACATAATCAATTATTCCACAATTAATAAAGGTGATAACAATGCTGGCTTCATTTTTTATTAAAAAAATAATACTGAAATCTTCCGTAATAAGATCCATCACCACTACGATTTAAAGGCGGCAATGAAAAGAAGTTGAGGTCGCAGGTCTAGGCCGTAGCCCCCCCGCTAAGCTAGTGTGTTTCGGCGAACGTTATGCCTGGGGGGGCGCCATTAGCTCCACGGGGGGTTCACAATCTCAGTGCTCCACCACGCCCCGTCTCAGGACCTTCTTCTACATCGTTTTTGTTTATGCCGTCAACAGCGTTGTTAGTTTTTTTTTTTCGTTCATTTATTCATTTTCGTGATGATAATACATCGAAATCTTACATAAAATCTTGGTGAATGTATATATATATAGCGCAAAATTAATTACTTTTTCTCCAGACTTTCGTAAAGATAGAAATAACAAAAAACTCGAAACCTATATCACAACCTCGAAATCTCCCTAACAGATCTTCCGGGTCCCAGCTAAGATCCCCTTAATCCCGCACGTTCGTATACACACTCGCACAAAAAGAAAGGGCAGGCTAAGCCCTTTTTGTCCTTTGTCGCATGTACATACAATTAAAGATGTAGCAGTCCTGTGGGATTTCGATCGTGAAGTTCTGACAACCATTCTTGTGTGTTCCTTTGGGACGTGAACAGGACAATTTTATCATATAATTTATTTGAGCAAGTGGTTTTGTCTGTAAAATATTCACTAAAAGAGAGGGAGAATTGTTTTGTTTTCAAAATAAATTCAGATAAATTTTCAGCGAAAATGCTTATTTACAAAGATTTATCCTACTATTTCTTGTCAGATGTGATGCTTGTTTTATACAATTTTTTAGTTCCAATGTTGATTAGTAACTTGGTGAAGTAATCAGTTAGATTTTATGATTCGGGATATTTATAAAACTATAAGTAAGCTTGAAACAGGTTGAGCCTCAGCTGGAGTATCAAACGCTATGTATATCATCTGCAGAAGTAAATAATCATGAATCGACGCGAACAAAATAATGATCAACTGTTTAAATTGATCCAAATGATCGAAATCCCATATCTCTACCCAAAAACTTGAGGCAATATCAATCTACATGATATGCAAAAGCTATCAAGCTTGGATCAATGCTAATAAGACAGTAATCAAGTGCGTAGATCTATCCAAACGATCAAATTCTACTTCTTAACCCACAAATTTACCGAATTTGAGGCTATGTTGATCTTTATGAGATCCAAAAGCTTCCAATCATGGATCAACGATAAGGCAGTAATCAACTGAGTATATCTATCCTAATAGTGCAAGTCTTCAATCATGGACAGAAGCTAAGACAGTAATCAAGTGCGTAGATCTATCCAAACGATCCAAATTCTACTTCTTAACCCACAAACTTACCGAATTTAGGCCAATGTTGATCTTTATGAGATCCAAAAGCCTCAAATCATGTATCAATGATAAGGCAGTAATCAACTGAGTATATCTATCCTAATAGTGCAAGTCTTCAATCATGGACAGAAGCTAAGACAGTAATCAAGTGCGTAGATCTATCCAAACGATCCAAATTCTACTTCTTAACCCACAAACTTACCGAATTTAGGCCAATGTTGATCTTTATGAGATCCAAAAGCCTCAAATCATGTATCAATGATAAGGCAGTAATCAACTGAGTATATCTATCCTAATAGTGCAAGTCTTCAATCATGGACAGAAGCTAAGACAGTAATCAAGTGCGTAGATCTATCCAAACGATCCAAATTCTACTTCTTAACCCACAAACTTACCGAATTTAGGCCAATGTTGATCTTTATGAGATCCAAAAGCCTCAAATCATGTATCAACGATAAGGCAGTAATCAACTGAGTATATCTATCCAAAAGATGCAAGTCTTCAATCATGGAAAGAAGCTAAGACAGTAATCAAGTGATTATATCTATCCAAACGATCCAAATTCTACTTCTTAACCCACAAACTTACCTAATTTGAGGCTATGTTGATCTTTATGAGATCCAAAAGCCTCCAATCATGGATCAACGATAAGGCAGTAATCAACTGAGTATATCTATCCTAATAGTGCAAGTCTTCAATCATGGACAGAAGCTAAGACAGTAATCAAGTGCGTAGATCTATCCAAACGATCCAAATTCTACTTCTTAACCCACAAACTTACCGAATTTAGGCCAATGTTGATCTTTATGAGATCCAAAAGCCTCAAATCATGGATCAACGATAAGGCAGTAATCAACTGAGTATATCTATCCTAATAGTGCAAGTCTTCAATCATGGACAGAAGCTAAGACAGTAATCAAGTGATTATATCTATCCAAACGATCCAAATTCTACTTCTTAACCCACAAATTTACCGAATTTAGGCCAATGTTGATCTTTATGAGATCCAAAAGCCTCAAATCATGTATCAACGATAAGGCAGTAATCAACTGAGTATATCTATCCAAAAGATGCAAGTCTTCAATCATGGACAGAAGCTAAGACAGTAATCAAGAGCGTATATCTATCCAAATGATCAGAATCCTACACCCCAATCTACAAACTTATCGAATTTGAGGCATCATTGATCTATATGAGATCCAAAAGCGCCAAATAATGGATCAAAGCTAACGAAACAGTAAGCAACTGCTTGAATCTATCCAAATAATTCAAACCAAGCAAAAATTGGTGAGAAATAAGAAAAACTTCAAGGAAATCATTCTATACTATTACAAACAGTCAGAAGGCCATTATACAGCCCTTATTTGGCACTCAATGATTTTGCGTCCGTAGTCAGAAACCGTTTTTGCGTTCAAAATTAGAGCTAATGGTGAAATTAGATCGAAAATGGATTCAAACATGTGGAAAAGTGTATTGGTTCTTAAAAAAAAATATTTTTAAAAAACAGAAAAAGTAGCTACGAGCATCAATTTTTTCATTTTTTAACCCTATAAATTGAAAATATGTAATGTCAAAACCTTGTTCTTAAAACAATGTTTTATTCAGTGATGAATACGTTAAATTCTCTATTTCTTTTAGATCGACGTCTGGCGTCGTTACTGGTTTTGCTATTTAATCGCTTGGCGACGTAAGCGCGCTTCGGTTGTAGTCAAACCGACAAACCAAGTCTACTACCGAAAAAATGAACAAATTTTTTAATATTCGAAGCTGCACGAACACACAAACTACACAGGCGATTAATATTTTCATATTTATTTCAAAAAAATGTCATATAAAAATCAATAGGAGTTAAATACGGTAACTAAGCCGGTTAAGAAGCTTAGGAAAGAATCCAAATCATGAGGAAAAGCTATATTATGTTACTATTACAGCGAACTTGACATGAAATTAATTTGTATTCATCTCCACAGCTTCTGCCGCAGTTTTTCATCTTCTTAGACGCTTACAGTAAAGTACTACGTCGCCAAACATATTATCAACATGTTTTCCAATTTCCTTTTTGAATATTATTAGCAATGGTCAACAAGTACGACACTGGATAGTTCTAAGGAAAAACATTCTCGGCGTATGTAATACAACCCTTTTAATTTGTGAAGCAAAAATATAAAAACGGACTCATAAATAACGAAAGCACTTATACGATCTCGATACAAGAAACTGATTGTAAATCAAACTGGCAGTTATTTATTTTATTTTGTTGGCTACCCTGGCAGGTTTGCTTCGGCGTCCCGCTTCATATTCAAGATAAAATGGCGCACTTGAGACCTGCCGCGGCTATTTCTTATATTCGATTACTCAAATTAGATTGACTCGCTGGAAAAAATTTAAATTACGTTGTTCATATCTTGTTGCATTGTATAAATACGAAGGATCAATCAATGTTTTCAAAATTTTCAAAACATTTTGAAACAATATCGAAAATTATTACGAGATTTGCATGTATCTAAATCTATATTTTTGTCTAAATCATTGGGGGATTTCGTTGTAACTAAATTCATTATTTCCTGATAAACCTCTGAACAAATCGACACATCAGACGAATACTGAGATTTGATTGATGTTAAGTACTATTGAGGATGTGCATTGTCTTGGTAGGTAAGTAAATTATTTAATGAAAGTAGGGCTACTGATTTGAAAGTATTATGATAATATGAAATATGATCTCAGTTCTCCACCACGACCCGTCTCAGGACCTTCTTCTTCATCGTTTTTGTTTATGCCGTCAACAGCGTTGTTAGTTTTTTTTTTCTCTACAGTAATTTATTCATTTTCGTGATGAAATCTTAGTAGATGAATATATATAACGCAAAATCAATTAGACTTTCGTAAATATACAAATAGCAAAACTCTAAACCTATTTCACAACCTCGAAATCTTCCTAACAGAGACATGAATAGGTTTTGGTTGTTCTTAACAAACTTTTAGTTACTTTTTGCTGATTTAAGTCACTTTCAATAAATGGAACTAAGTTGGTACAAAGTTATTTCAAATACTCCTATCTCATTTAACACAATAATTTCTTGTCATCTATTTCTTACTCTTCCAACTATTTAAGTTTTTAAATGTTTTCATTAAGAATCGTTCTCTTCATTAATCGATTTTACATGGTTCCAGGTAGAAACAATTTGACAATTTTCAAATATTTTCAATTTTTTTAGATACTTTGATGCACTTTGAAACAATTAAAGTTGATTTTATGGACTTTTTAACAATTTTATTCAACTATTTTATAGTGATATAAATTTTAGCTGTTTATGATAAGTTTCAACGTATTTTACTTAGCTGAATGGGTAGCTGGAAAAGTCAATTTTTGATGGATAAACGATCTTTCAAACCGCTAGATAACCAATAATGCGCTAGAAGTGGGGCGAATCATCCTTGGGTTTGGTGGAGAAACGTTTCATGTTGGCAGCGCTGTCACCCACGTTGTATTGTTACTGTGAGGTTTCATAGTGTGTTTGCATTGTTGTTTACTCATTTCCCATCATGAATATATCGGCTAGTGATTTAGAAATAGTGAATAACCGTAAACGTGTTGTTCAGTTCGCGGAATGTAATGATAAGAAGCGTAAAATTATGAAAGACAGTGGAAAATCATACAATCGCGGAAATGGTGATGTCGTTCCTGAAAAGTTTCCACCTTCAAGTCCTGTTCAGCGGCTTGTAGTAAAGAAGGATGCATTCCTCTTAGTTTTGCGTACGTACATAGTTTATTTCGCCAGTTTTACGATTTGACGTACAATGAACTTTTACTCTTTAAATTCATCGCCCTACCATGGAAAAGGCATAACCGGTAAATCAGATTCCACATCAGCTTCTTTTGATTATGTGTAACACGTTTGCCATTACACCAAGGCGAGTTGAACTTTTAGAACAAAAAAAGGAAATATGGTCAGTTTGCACCAAAGATAAGAGGGGCACTCACTTGAACCGTCGTCATGCGATCGATGTTACAGTGAGAGGAAACGTTAGATTGAATCTTTCCGTGTAGAAACAATCATCAAAAAATTGTTTGATCTCAGTGTCACCAAAATCTAGCGTTTATTCAAGAATGTTGTTGAAGACCAAAATATGAATGAACATACCAATGAATAGGTAGTTTTTGTGATCCCAAAAAGTATATTTTTGCAGCTGAGTGAGTTTTATTTAGTGGAAAAACGTTGTACGTTGCTCTTTAGTTTACCAGTCGCCGTTTTAATTGCGTTTTGGACCTCATTCACTATCCTGCTACATGCAACGTTTTTCCATTCCGGGATCCAGGTGTTCTCATATTATTTTACGCGTTTTTAACTATATAATTTAATATTAGTTCTCTTTATAAATGATTTTGAACAGGCTTACGATTCAATACACACGAAAAAATATATATAAACCGCCTGAAAATGTAGAAATTCTGAAAAATTGTAGCGCAAAATTTAAGACTGTAGATGCCTCCGTTGTAATCATGCTTCGAAACATGAACCAACCAAAACTGTGCAAAGGAAGGCGTTTGATGAATAGATGAATAACGTGCTTTACGCCAGGAAAGTTTGAAGATGGAGAAGTTCTCATTCCGAGGATCTCGAAGACGCCCACCGATTTACCGTTGTCGTTTAAACGACTTCAATTTTTGATCCGTTTTGTATTTCTCATGACTATTAACTAATCAAAACTTTGAGAGTTTGTGGACGGAATCCAGTAAATCCATGGTTTCCCCGTGGTCAATTATATATGGCATTTCACGGGTTGAAAGACCGTCTTCGTTTTTTTTGTTCTTGCGTCGCTTAGCACGGGTTTTTATGAAGAATGCGGCCTTTGAAGCAAATTACTTGGCAAAAAAAATTATCAAAATACTTTTTTTCAATTCATATTCATTATCATAATGGAAAGTTGAATTTAATCAAGTCAAGATCTGCTCAGTTATTGCTTCTAAGATGGAACAAAGTTTGCCGATTAAGTTCTGTCAATATATCTAACAACGAAATGTTTTTACTGTCATTATTTTATATAATTGTATAAAAAAACTTTTGTTCACTCGATTCTAGCATGTAATTATGAAAAATAATTAATTTCTTTTATATATAAACATTCTAAGAATTACCAATACGATGTAGATTTTATCATTGATTTCAATTATGATATCTTGTTTGCTTTTCTGATTTCGCAATAAGTGTTCATAACATTATTTATCGTAGTGAGGAATGCAAATATATATAATAACAAATGCGAATTATCTAGTCAAGAAATTCTTTTTGAAATTCATTTAACTAGCTCCAAACCTTTGGGCAACTTAGTCATTCATTATCAAATACTAAAAAGTATTTTATAAGTTTACACTACAAGTTTTTAGATATGGCAACACTGATGTGAATATGTCAAAGATGACTTTGTCATCATAAAGTTTGACATTTTAATGGTGAATTTGACGTAGATTAACAGCAGTCGCATCTGCTTTTGGTGATGAAGCACCATCTCGAGTCGCAGTGTTTTCTCATGTGACATACCGTGAGATTGAGGCATTCTTAGGTATTAGTTCCACTAGCATACATTCAATATTGCATGAAAACTATCTAATCTATCGAAAAAATTAATTAGCGTTGGATAACGCATAATTTGACAATTGACAATTGACAGAAAGAAAAAAATCAATCCCAGTGCTTCAAAAGACGTCTGTAGGGTCGTGACAGATGACGAAACTGTATGTGTCTTTCAAGTGGAGCCAAATCCTATAAAAGTCTTATCGCAAGAAGCGCTTGAAAGCAATTGATCGCTTGTTGTTTCGGAATAACTGGACATTTACCAGATTTTATTTGCCAGAAACCGTGGAAACCAATTGCAAAAGCCGAAAACTCTCATAGATCAGTTCAAACAACAACGTTTTTAAACAGTCATAACATCGAATTGATGGGTCATTCGAAGTACAATTCTTATTTGGCATCCATTGGTTTCTTCTTCTTATTACGAAGTTAAAGTTTTTCTACACCTGAAGAAGCGTTCAAATCACATGTTTTGAAGGTACTGCAATCGGAATGGAAAAATGCTTCGACAATATTCTGAAAAACAATGAAGCCAATTATAAATATTTTTTTGTCTATCTCAAAACTTAAGTAGCAACCCTCGTATTTGCCAAAAGCAAATGAATAACAATATTTTACGAGATACTTGTATCATTGAATATTATCATTGATTATTGATATGATAAATAATGATAATATACAGGATATCAGCAAGAATTCAAACAAAGAAAAAATATAAAAATCAAGATCGAATATATGGTAAGTAATATGCTGTCTAAAGAAAAATTAATGGTGTGTTGCTATATACTATACAGTAAAATTAGTTACGTCATTCTAAGCCCATAAATTCTTCCTGTTATGACATGGCCATATGCTCCAATTAAAAAAAAAACGCCGAGAAAATGCATACTTCAAAAAAATACTTATCTTGATGCCGCAGAATCGGATCTACCCGACACAAAAGAGCTTACTATAGACTGTAGCTCATAAAAAAAATTAAAAAAACATGTTGGTGTCTATTTTCTTTAGTATTTTTAACGATTCATCTTTCATTCAACCAAACCTTGTACATTAAATGAAGAAAAATAATTGTATACCACAAATATACTTTAGAAATCAAATTAAACGATCTTTCCACGCCACTATTGGAATATGAAAGTGTAACGACCCCAAGAACTTGGAAACATGGTTAAAGAGTTAGAGAAACTGACTATAAACCTTTCTAAAACTGAAATGATGAAGGAAGCATTAAGCGACCATGAATAACACAAAGTCAAATTAAACGAGAACTGAACCACAGGAGAGTGTTAATAATCCTTAGCTAAATCAACTACAATTAGAGAAATCCTTAGCTAAATCAACTACAACTCGAGAAATCCTTAGCTAAATCAACTACAATTCGAGAAATTCTTAGTTAAATCAACTAAAATTCGAAAAATTCTTAGCTAAATCAAATAAATCCTTATCTAAATCAACTACAATTGGAGAAATCCTTAGCTACATCAACTACAATTCGAGAAATTCTTAGTTAAATCAACTAAAATTCGAAAAATTCTTAGCTAAATCAAATACAATTTGAGAAATCCTTATCTAAATCAACTACAATTCGAAGAATTCTTATCTAAATCAACTACAATTCGAGAAATCCTTAGCTTAATCAACTACAATTCGAGAAATCCCTAGCTTAATCAACTACAATTCGAGAAATCCTTAGCTAAATCAACTACAATTCCAGAAATCCTTTGCTAAATCAACTACAATTCGAGGAATTCTTATCTAAATCAACTACAATTCGCGAAATCCTTAGCTTAATCAACTACAATTCGAGAAATCCTTAGCTAAATCAACTACAATTCGAAGAATTCTTATCTAAATCAACTACAATTCGAAGAATTCTTATCTAAATCAACTACAATTCGAGAAATCCTTAGCTAAATCAACTACAATTCGAAGAATTCTTATCTAAATCAACTACAATTCGAGAAATTCTTATCTAAATCAACTACAATTCGCGAAATCCTTAGCTTAATCAACTACAATTCGAGAAATCCTTAGCTAAATCAACTACAATTCGAAGAATTCTTATCTAAATCAACTACAATTCGAGAAATCCTTATCTAAATCAACTACAATTCGAGAAATCCTTATCTAAATCAACTACAATTCGAGAAATCCTTAGCTTAATCAACTATAATTCGGGAAATCATCATCCCAACGAATTTGGCAACATGTTTAAACATCTGTAGATAGGGTTATAATGTGTGGGACTGACTATGAGCCTTACTAAAACTGGAACGCTTGGTAGTGAGTATTACTGAAAAACGCTATGCAATTGGGATAAGAATCGAGGTGCTATCACAAAACCATTATAAATCTAAAAAACCGAATTCTTCTAGTGGGCAGAAAACTGTGACTTTGAGCAAAAAACGACGATAAAGAAGAAAATATTTGATATAAGTTTACAAAACTACGTCATAAATAACGAATAAGTTGAGGGAATTGATATGAGACGGTTTGGTAACGAGAAACCCATCTACAAGAAAGATTTTTCAATTGTTGCCTTAAAGACAAAAAGTATGCACCAGAATTTTTAAGCAATCACTGCTTTAAAGTATATTTATGGAAAAAAACAAAATATTTTTGAATGTCA
The DNA here is from genome assembly GCF_026250575.1 of Diorhabda carinulata. Lineage (NCBI taxonomy): Eukaryota > Metazoa > Arthropoda > Insecta > Coleoptera > Chrysomelidae > Diorhabda > Diorhabda carinulata. Next base: position 5,470,225 of record NC_079469.1, read on the forward strand.
TTATTATTATATATTGGAAGTACTTGAGAAAAAGAAATTCCGAACAAATTGGGGGTCTCCATCTTTTACCATAAAGTTTAATGTAGTGCATGGAGATGCGCTCTGAGGTCACAGATGATAGCAAAATTACTAAATAACTATTAGAAAATAATATAACTTTGAGATTCAAGGGAAAGAGAAAGATCAGAGTTTTCTGAAAGTTATCAAAAGCAAAAGTATGAGAGCAACAAATCTTTCAATAGCCGTCAAATTCAGAGCATATTATAAGACCAGCAGTTTTATATGTATCAAAAATATGTACGATGTCATTATGAGAATAAAGTGGAAATATGGTAAATCCTCGTTATGGCAGTGTCAAAATGGAAGGAGACCCACAAACTAATGATGATATACAAGAAACCTAAAATAACACAAACAATTAGAGTACAAAGAGGTGGTGAGGAGACACTGCCAGATTGCCACAGCAGAGAGTTGTCAAAATGGTACTTGAGGGAAGAGAATGAAGGAAAAATGCCCAAAAAAAAATGGTTACAAGATTCGAGCAGGATACAGATAAGATAAGAAGAATGGAATGAGTAAAAAGTAGTAAAAAACCGATGGAAGTCGAGAAGAAATGCCGAAACTCTAAAAGATCTGTTTTTATCAAATAGCCGTTTGTTCAGAAATATAAAATTCCATAAATCATTTTTAATGGTTTTTCTGTGTGTTTGTTAGTTTACGCATGAGGATTTCTGGAGTATACGAGGTCTGGCTATTAAATAACGAGACTGCCTTATGGTATCAATCTCAAATTTCCTGTTAAATTGAAAAAAACTCCGACTGAATGCTATAAATTGTTGCAAGAGGCCTATGGGGACAATTCTATATCTCGTGCGCGTGTTTTTGAATTTTGTAAGCGCTTTAGTGAGGGCTGAGAGAACTTTAAGATGACCAGTGCCCATTTCGTCCTGTGACTGTTTCAACTTCGTAAACAGTGACCAAAATCAACCAAATTGTGCTTGCAGATCGTCGAATGAGCATCCAGTGGTTTCTCAAGGCTATAAACGCCGATAAAGAAACGGTTAGAAAAATTTTACACGAGGAATTACACATGACAAAAGTATTTGCGAAGTTGGGTCAAAAAAACTGACTCCTAACTAAAAGCTTTTCAGTCAATAGGTCTGCTTAGGTTTTCTAGGTTAGGAAAAAATCTGCTTTGAAAGGGATCCGATAGAAGCGGTAAAGCAATAAACCTCCTAAAGGCCATCACCAAAGAAGACTTCCAGCGATCAATAAAAAAAACGTATGGAAGGGTGTGCGGCGAGGGGAGGGGAATATATATTTAAGGGGAGCACACGAATGTAGAATAATTTTTATGATAAAACCATTTTTCTTCACCATTCTCGTTATTTAATAGCCAGACCTCGTACAGGCTCCTCAAATATTTCAAGAATGCTTGTTGATGGTGGAGTAGTAATAATACAAAATTAGTTGATTGTTTCGTAACTGATTATCGAAATCAACACCAAGTTAAATCTTCTAATAGTTCAACCCTTAGTAATAGATGAACCGCTTTAGAAATGATTGTTTTCTCATTTCGAAAGGTCGTTAAACACATTTCATAAAAAAATATATATTTATAATGATGTTCCGAGATTTTCTTAAAGAAAAAAAGTGCCGCTCGTCTTCAAAACTACCTGTAGACTAAGAAAAACGCCATTATTATTATTACCATACTAATTAACTTCATCTCCCAACCACTATAAGAACACTAGCATTCGACTACCGCTTCATTATTAGACAATAGACTGTGAATACGTTCGAATTTTTAAATATAGTCGGTCACAGTCTGTAGAATGAAGCGGCGGTTTCGCAGTATTTCATTTTTCACTGTCCAAGCATCCTATGATATATTATGAGTGATGGAACAATGGTTCTTCTTTTATTTTTGCTTCGTCAATTTTTAAAACTGGTGCCCGGACGATATGGGATTCGGGGAACAAATGGAGTTTTATGTTTTGTAATCTTTTTTTCTATTCAACAGTTGAAATATATTCGGTTTTTGAAAAATGAGATAACGTCAAATAAAAATATAATTAACGTTTAATCGAAAATTCGTAATAGCACAGATTTTACCGTAATTTTTTTTGTCTTGCTTGTGGTAACCGTGGAACAACGAAACTTCTACCACATCAAATTGTGACTCTGCTCTATCCATGCATATTTTTTCCAACTGGATGCGATCATTAGTTCTGTTAATGGTTCGAACAAAACATGACACCAGAAACCGTCAGACAAATTTTTATGTAAGATCAATCATGAGGACGTTTTTTCGGTATGATTACAAAACGAATCTTCAAAGTCAACAAGGGCTATCACTAAATTAATCAAGACCAAAGTCGAAAGAACATTAGCTCTAAACCGTTAGCCAAAATTCTGATTATGTCATATATTTTTTTGTGAATTTATGAATCAGAACACGTTTCTTTTGTTATAACTTATAGTTCTGGAGAAAAAATAAATTTACCTCGTATATTTTCTTTGTCTGAAATTGCAGCTACAGCTACAGTTTCCATTAATAGTCCAATTATCACAGCTCCTGGCCCACGAAAATTAGTTATGTCGCTGATTTGGGTAGTTCTCAGGGTGCTTTATCGATACAGTTAAAGTTAACATTGTTGCAACAAAACTGCAAATAACTCGAAATTTATGCCGAGTATCGGAAAAAGTTAAAGAATGAAAAATGTAGTTTAAGAAATTTACTGCAAAAAAGGTTTCTTGTGATTTTTCCTTAGGAGTTGTCATTTTTTTGAAAAATGCGCTCAAATTTAGGGATCTCATCTTACTAAAAAGTTTTCGCGCCACGTAGAGTCTGAGGGTCCCCGGCTGAAGAAGAAACTGCTATATCTCCTCGAAAACTCAAAATTTCGGGATGAGCACCCTCAAAACTACCTAAAATCAGAAAATTGGGCTGTACTCACTGGATTATAAGCTCACCCTTGGTTAAAGTGAATATTTTGTCATAGAAAATCATGTAAACTAAACAAAAAATTCCCAGTTTCTAACAAAATTATGAGTTTCAGTGAATCTCCTTATTCGTCCTTCCTTCATTTCTTCAGTTTTCACTATTCCAAATCAGTACATACATATCGTTATATAAATATTCAATGTCAACAAATCAACTGTACGAGGTCGTTTGTACATTTTAAAGAAACAGATACAGTATTTCGAACATTGGTGAGTTGGTTCAATATATTTAACGAAAGACAATAATTGCATAGCATTAAAATCGATGGAGAAGTTGTAGTTCTGCAGCAGGAAGATATCTAGAAGACTTGCAAAGCGAAAAGTCTCTCCCCGAATTTAAAGCATTACTGCTATTTTGTGAACCATTTGGAGATTATGTCATACAGCCACTGATGCTTTGCAAATCGTTAATTCCTCGTAAGTTAAAATTGTCAGAATTGTTTCGTTTCTAAAGTTGAAACGTATTTCAAAAGAATAGAATTTGGACTTTGAAGAAGTTATAGCTTTTAACATTACCCTATGTCATCCTCTTGAACTTGAAACTGTAAGAACAAAAGTAATTATCCATGCTTATAAGGTCTATTACATTAGAAAAACCAAAATCGTGTTGTATAATATGGGATGAAATACTGATGTAGAGATTATGAAATTCTGAAAGGAATATGACACAGTAAAATGTATAGTAAACATAGAAGAATAATTGAAATCATGCTGAAAAAGCTCTGACTGCGGAAAACGACGAGGAATCTGTGCAAATGCAAACTTTGACTTCAAATTACGAATTAAATAGCACCTAATGGGTTCAAACATGACATTAAGATTTATTTATAAGTAGATTTAAGTGAAACATGACAATGATTGGATTGACTACACAGAAAATATTTATTGTACAGACAATTATAAAACTGTTCAAATAATTTGTTATAGCTGAGCACAAGTTTTTGTAAACCTTTTTCATAGAACGTTGATTTTTTCGCTTGTAGAAAACGAATCAAAGATCTGATTTTAAAAGCAGCGGCATTTTCAATCAAGACTGAGATCCTAAAGAAGCAATACAAAGAAAACGTTAGCAGCAGCGATCTGAGAATGGCGTACTTTAATTCTGAGTCAGAATAACTTCCGCGTATGCTCGTAGTTGCAATTGCAGCGCTACCGAATGGTAATTAGATATTTCTATCATGACGCGTACAAGACTTTCATACATATTAAGAATAGACTCCAAATTTAAAGTTGTACACAATGAACTCGAACATGCCGATGGTTCGCTCTTAAACATAACCTTAAAAGTGTATGTATATAAAGAAATTTGAACAGTGATGAATAATTTATAATGTATTGTATAGAATCGGAGTTTATCTTATCAACTTTTAAACTTATTGAGCAGAGACTCAACAAAACATTTAATAAGAAAACCTGATTGTCGATTAGATCAGAAAGCTAATCACCAATTTGGCATGGTATTTTCAAATGAGTAAATAATTTTATGTATTCTGCCAAATTTTAGTTTTCTCGTATACAGCCGACTGTTTGTTATATAAACACTCAGGAGCACATACAAATTCTATTAGACTTTCACTCAGAGAAGTCATTTTTCGTGGTATCTGCAATAGGCTAGTTGACAAAATTTGGAAATTAGTGTAAAACTATAGCTTAGCATCTATTTCACCCCAAAAATATATTATTTAAAAAAAATACGATTTTTACGTTAGTATTTTGAGTTTTCAGAAATGAATTTCAAATTGACCGCGAAAAAGGCCAAGACTGTCATGGCATCTTGAATGACGTCACACCTCGCGAAACATCTGGGTTTGTTTATGATAATCAATTGTGTTTTTTAATAAAGAATGAATTCCTCGTATTATAAATACTGTGAAAGTACAACGATAAAAACGCCAGACAAATTATTCATATACGTTCCAAACAATAAAGAAATACGAAGAAAGTGGTTAAAAATGGCAAGGAGACAAAATGCCAACTAATTCCACAAATTATTTCTGTGGAGATCATTTTGATGTAAGTATCAAACAAAACTTGATGCATATATTTATAAATGTACAAAATCTACCATAATATACCACACATAACATATAAATTGGTATGACTTAATTAAGTTGAAGTTATTGAATTTTTGTATCCGCTAACTTCAAAATCAGCTAAGAATTTTCATTCCACAGTGGACAAATGCGACTCTCTGATTGGTAACTGCTATTTAAATAAGACTGTGTTTGTTTTTCACATAATACTTTCTTATAAGTTTCAACACTGCGAACTTCCGATGAACAAAAGTAGGTGTTCAATGGAAAAAATTTGTCAAGCATAACTGCGTCAATTTTGGGCAAGTTAGTGCAGTTTGCTTTGTTAAATCCTGATTACATTGCAAATTATACCAGTTTTTCAAGATTCAACTAAAATCGAACTTTATTGATTTAACAATAATTGCTGAAAACTCGAAATAACCTGTATACTTCATACAAAAATGACAGCTACAACATAGCGTTTCGCGAGGTGTGACGTCACGCATTTCTGATTGATGTTTAATGTCACGTGATTAAACGCCTTATTTTGCTAATTTTATTTTCCAAAAATATCATTAATCTTTTATAATTTTTGTAGAAAAGTTGTTTTTTATTTACTAATTATCACGGTTAATCATTAAAAACTCAAAGCCATCCGATTTATTCTTAGTAGACACAAGCCTATTGCAAATTACATTAGAAAAGTGTGGTTATGTTTTCGACGTACAGCGACAATCAACGCGTAAAAAGTAGAAAGTTGATTAATTTCGACGACAAGAGGGCGTACAAACGCAATCATTGTGTGTGGTATCAAGTTTTCTCAACAATTTGAACTATCTTTGACGTCTATGAACGTTTCGAGCGCGACATGTTGGCTTTAATTCTGTTTACCGCTGTAATCTAGAAATTCACATACTTTTTTCTCATTATCCACTGTGAGTAAAAAATAAACGGTATTCAAAAGTATTTAAACATATATTTATTTATCGGCAATGGTAATTCTCTTACTTACATAGTAATATGGAAACCTCACTCTTTAACGTAAAGAGAAAATGATTAATAACCGACGTATATAGAAAAGAGATTTCATTCCCTCCCAGCATAAATCTGCATAATTATGACAGGGCAACAATGTAGCGCACACCCTTAACAAATAGGCCCAATTTCTAATCATCAAATAGCTATTTAATAGGACGTTGGCTTGAATTCGCTACACCAGAACTTTTCCATGCCGTAGAATAAATTTATTTCGCTATACATTTCATGTGTTCAAAGTTTAGGTTACATTTTTTTCATTAGATAACCTTTTAAGAATATTTTATCAAAAATAAATAGGGTTATAAACATATATTTATTATAAAAAATGATTAACCCCACTTTTAAATAAAATTTATTCGATTCTAATGCCAAAGTTGAAAATCAATACACGTCACGATCTTTTTCATAAAAAACGACATTTTCTCTTCTTCGTTTTTTATTTAGTAGGTGTATGAAATACGATGGGCCTAGAGGTCGAGTGGAAAGAGCTAAAATTCTCCGCCCAATGCCGAGAATGAGTTATTTGAGAACGTTCGTTATACCGGGAGTCAGAGATCGAAAGGTCACGTGTACCGATGCATTCGAACTACCGAACATATTTCAAGTTCATGAGGTATGGAGATTGAACTACGGTTGGCCAATGAACATAAATCAAGTGTGCGGTCTCGATGTCAAAACCGATAGAAGGAACTGAATGAAAGAATGCGAAATAAAATTGTACTAACATAGTAAAAGATTTCAATATTTAAAGTTATTTTGATAATTTATATTTCTGTAGAATTATTCTTCTTGTCTTGTATTCTTAACACTTTTTTTTCTTTCATTAAATCTGTCCAGGACTCAATGTAGCGAACCAACTTTTTCTTTATCTATTTCTACTTTACATATCAACTTTATCACTCTATATGTATCTTTTCTAAATTCATTATATTCTTTTCTTCCATTTGAATTCGTTGTTTCTTCAACAATCAAAACTTTTGCCATACAATTCTCACTATTTGACATTCATCTTAACAGATGTTTCACCTTTTCTATATTGCTTGTCAAAACAAGGGTAGCAGTCCATGTAAGGTCTAAGAAAACGTAAGATTATTGAAATATTCATCTGAAAAGCCATTGCTTATGATAGGCGAATATCACTCATTTTATTTCTGGTAAGTAGTGTGACAACTGAGCGTTAAGTTAATGATATCCTCTTCACCGCCTATCTAAAAGTATGCACACAATGTCCACAATGGAGTTTTTCCAATTACCAAAATTGAATATGTATGTTGTTATGAAGATGATGTTGTCAAAGAAGATGAATGTACTTGGAACGAGAAATCACAAGCAGACATCTTCTTCACAGCCCTTCTTATGCCGCTCCAGTCTCTAATATTTTTGAGCCACGACTAGACTTCAATACATCAAATGAAAGAGCAGCTTAAATAGTTTAATTTGTTATTAAAAATGCGCATGTACATGTAATGTTTACGCCACAATCCGCTAGGCAACGGTAATAATCAAGATGGCAACAAGTGATCAGGCATTTTCGTTAGGTCGTTTAATGTTAAACGGACCACGAACAAAGAAACTAAGGCTGCTGATAGCGAAAATCCTCTTGAATCTCCTGATTAGAGCGGAGATCATGCCAGAGTCCCTGACGATAGAAAAATATTGCAAAACGATGAGGATGGTACAGAGACGAGGTGCGATGAGGATTGCCAGATCCTACTGGACTGTCTTGGTCCTAGTGATAGTGAATAGTATACAGGAGCAACTCAGATATAGGACGACAGGATGCGACAATTATCGGACGTAATAAAACAATACAGTCGTGGACCCAACGGTAGACAGAAGGAAAATCAGGTGAATGGATGCGACGACTGTAGACTGAAAGGAAGTTCGGGGTGAACTTTTACATTACCCAGCTTCTGACTGGGCTCGGTTACTTCAGACGGTATTTTTAGAAAATGAAGCAGATGCAGATACCTGAGTGTACTGTGAACAAGAGCCAAGTAATACCGAAAATACGTACTTAGATTAGATTTGAGAGAGGAACTAGGGGAAACTTTTGGCAGCATAGCCCCTGATAATACCGTCCAGATGATGCTGTACAAGATAGAATAGTGGCAACTGGTTGCTACTTACAGAAAAACAAGACAAAAGAGTGCAGGCGACTGTCTGACATGATAATGTAATAGTCCACAACGAATGGAACAATCAGACATACATAGAAACAGATCTACCAACTAAAAGTAATATCAACATAGTTCCTAGTTGAACGGAGATAACAGAAGATGCCACTTTAGTGGGTGGTTACACATATCCATCAGTGCTACCAGTGAAATTCGTTATTTGGATACCGCATCTTTTCAAACAATAAAAAAAAGCTAGTGAACATAAAGCGTTTCGCGGTTTTTTAATTTGCAAATAACGAATATGTAGTTACTGTGCAGCTTGCGTCCATATTAGTTTCAATTGTGATCCTACAATTGACAATAATATCCCTAGATGGTAATATATCATCAGTTTGGAGATACAACCAAAAGTTAATGAAAAGACTGTAGAATAAGTTGTAGTTTCGTTTCCTCGTAATCCAAAGAAATTTGTTCGGAAGGCTAGTGGTAAATTATTGATTCTTGTGTCGACTCTTTGGACGGTTTTAAGGAAGCGTCCCTTTACATGTGCTTTAAGCTCTAAAACCTACAAACTACAAAGCTAGAGTTGATGGAACCGTTGGTGATATTCATACTGAACACACTGTTTTCATAACCAAGTTATCATCTTCAGAGGCTGGAGATAAACCTTCTACATAACCAAGTTATCGTCTTCTTTATAATGTGCGAATCTAGGGCTCAGAAAATCATCTGGAGATGTGGTACCTCGGGACTTATACCTATAATTAATAAGTATCTTTAATGCCGTATCTCACTGGAAAGTTTATGTGTCTTTTTTCTTTGGTGAAGCAATTATAACTATAACCTTGATAAACTACCAACATTACAGTGAATGTTTTTGTTTCATAATCTTTTTTTTTGTTGTTTCCTCTTCATTTTTACTTGGCCAAATCACTTCTGTTTATAGAATCTTTTACAATTTCATCGTTAGTAGTACTGTAACTGTCTCTTTGGTATTTACGTTCCATTATGCAAACCTAAATGCTTTAGATTTTCCTCCAACTTACACGTCGGACTATCAAGTCATCAAAATTTGAGCTTTATAAATTATTCCTTTGGAGCGGTGTTTCCTAACGTAGGACCCACGCTTCACAGGAGGACGATTTGATTGTAAAGGGGGCAATTCGTAAATTGACTCGACCTAGTTTAACCCTTTTGCTTTGGGTCATTTAGATGCCATAATTGGAAAAAAAACAAATTCTTAAATAATTGTAGCCAATAAATATTATGAATTCGTTAGACGAAACCAAATTATCATCTCGGTTTTGTCTTATGAATGTACGAAGGACTTTTTTTTTCAACTACGCGGGCAGAAGAAAGCGGGCATGCGCTGTAGGCTACTGCGAAGCTCTCGCACTGCACACTCCGCTATTGTTGGCATTCAAGCGTCAGTCGGCGTTGTGCTACAGCCACGTAAACATGTCCGCCTTTATTCATGATCCCGCCAGTGTTAATTGAAAAGTGTGATTCGTTTTCTACGTGTAACAATCTTTTGGTGATAAAATTATTGTTTTATATGAACTTTTCTTTTATTTATAGCCTATCGGAGGTTGAAAAAAAAACGGCCCTTATATATGTTGCATAGAAGGGCTTGGGTGAGGCATGGCACAAATAAGGTTAGGAAAAACTGCTTTTATCGTCAAATTTATTGGTACTGAACCAGCTGTAAAAGTTGTCTGTTGTTGTCATACTTGTTCAGGTACAAATCACGAACGTAAATAATTTTAAATTATTTTATTGTTATCCCCACATTAAGTGTGACAGCCGCAATAAACTACTTATAATTGACATATTATTGTTGTCAATAATGGCGAAAAAAAAAGCGCTATAAAAAAATCTAATCAACATTCCAATACAGTTTATCTTTCGATATCCTCACATAACTGAGTACAAAACAAGCAGGTTACAACCAATATAAATAAAAGATGAAAAAAATATAACCTTAAGAATGCATTTTCAATTATTTTTAAATAATAGACGCCATTGAAATATCCAAAATTCAGTTTGATTCCAATTTATCGTCCAAAATTGCTTTCTATGGGAAACCGAGATGATCGACATTTAATTACGAAAATCTTGTGTGTACATTTTAAGTGTGAAATGGACAAGGATCTAGTTAGAGTATTTTTTAGAACCGACCATTGTACGGCGTCGAAAAAAGCGATGACTCTCGAAATACTCGCGATACGCTTTTTTTGTTTAAAATGAAAAATTACCTGGCGATGTTACGGCCACTAGTTGAATATTAAGTAACTGTAAACGAGGCTTAAAAAGTGAAGACGAACAAATAAGAGTATTTGATGATGTGGTTACCAATAAAATCGATAGTTAAGTACACTTAAATTGAGAACGAATCGATTGTGATTTATGATTTATACTTTATATTTCGATCGTAATGGGACTATTTTGAGGTTAGCGCGAATTATGAATGGTTGGTTATTTTTCTTTACGAACCCTCGTGCTAATCTATTTCGTACCAGCTTTGGGTAAATGCAACGTCCTTGCCCCTACAGAACAACTCGTATTTGCACTTGAATCGGGAGATGTCCACTTTTAAGTACAAAATATTGTAATTAGAATGACCTCGCAAACTAGAAACCAATCAAAACATAAAAACAAATAATGGTAATAGAAGCATTCCGTTCTAGCCTGCAATGCGAAACCTCCTCTACAATTCCGAAGAAATACTTTGAAACTTTATATGCAGTATCCATTAGTACAAACCAGTGGAATCTAGTTTACTCCAACATACTCGAATCGCTACAAAATTCCACATTCGACAAACACTTAAAGAGATCCGCCATTTTGTGTAAGAGCATTCTTGCAGAACTTAAAATCAAACGCCCAAACTTCCAGTCGAACAAAATTAAACCGTGCTAATTTAACAAATTAGAAATTCCCATTACCCTAATTAGGAAGAATTTGTTTCTATACTTGATGAGTTTCCACAATTTTAGTTCGCTTATATAGATAAATTCAAAATCACTGACAGCGATACGATCTAAAATATTTTCAAAGATGGACGACTTCCGGTTCTACCGGAAATCGACTGTAGCTTTGTTATTTTAAATGGAATACCCTGTATATTCATACATTTTTGAAATTTCCGTAAATTTTTAGTATAGTTTTGTTTTTTTTTCGAAAAATGCATACTTTTCGAGCTATTAATTTTTTTGTAAAAAATTTGACCATTGCAGACCCTTATAAATTATTTTTTTACGAGGATACCCTTAAAGATACGAGAATGGTTTCTATTCGGTTGCTTCAAGCAAGGTCAGACGTTTTTGAATCTATTTTTCACAAAAAAATTAATAACCCAAAAGCATGCATTTTTTGAAAAAAAGTTTTAGACAAAAGTATACTAAAATATTACGTAAATTCCAAAAATGTATTAATATATAGGATGTTCCACTCAAAATAACAAATATACAATCGATTCAACTGTTGCAGACCCTTATAAATTATTTTTTTACGAGGATACCTCTAAAGATATGAAAATGGTTTCTGTTCGGTTGCTTCAAGCAAGGTCAGACTTTTTGAATCTATTTTTCACAAAAAAATTAATAACCCAAAAAGCATGCATTTTTTGAAAAAAAGTTTTAGACAAAAGTATACTAAAATATTACGTAAATTCCAAAAATGTATTAATATATAGGATGTTCCATTCAAAACAACAAATATACAATCGATTCAACTGTTGCAGACCCTTATAAATTATTTTTTTACGAGGATACCTCTAAAGATATGAAAATGGTTTCTGTTCGGTTGCTTCAAGCAAGGTCAGACTTTTTGAATCTATTTTTCACAAAAAAATTAATAACCCAAAAAGCATGCATTTTTTGAAAAAAAGTTTTAGACAAAAGTATACTAAAATATTACGTAAATTCCAAAAATGTATTAATATATAGGATGTTCCATTCAAAACAACAAATATACAATCGATTCAACTGTTGCAGACCCTTATAAATTATTTTTTTACGAGGATACCTCTAAAGATATGAAAATGGTTTCTGTTCGGTTGCTTCAAGCAAGGTCAGACTTTTTGAATCTATTTTTCACAAAAAAATTAATAACCCAAAAAGCATGCATTTTTTGAAAAAAAGTTTTAGACAAAAGTATACTAAAATTTTACGTAAATTCCAAAAATTTATTAATATATAGGATGTTCCACTCAAAATAACAAATATACAATCGATTCAACTGTTGCAGACCCTTATAAATTATTTTTTTACGAGGATACCTCTAAAGATATGAAAATGGTTTCTGTTCGGTTGCTTCAAGCAAGGTCAGACTTTTTGAATCTATTTTTCACAAAAAAATTAATAACCCAAAAAGCATGCATTTTTTGAAAAAAAGTTTTAGACAAAAGTATACTAAAATTTTACGTAAATTCCAAAAATTTATTAATATATAGGATGTTCCACTCAAAATAACAAATATACAATCGATTCAACTGTTGCAGACCCTTATAAATTATTTTTTTACGAGGATACCTCTAAAGATATGAAAATGGTTTCTGTTCGGTTGCTTCAAGCAAGGTCAGACTTTTTGAATCTATTTTTCACAAAAAAATTAATAACCCAAAAAGCATGCATTTTTTGAAAAAAAGTTTTTAGACAAAAGTATACTAAAATTTTACGTAAATTCCAAAAATTTATTAATATATAGGATGTTCCACTCAAAATAACAAATATACAATCGATTCAACTGTTGCAGACCCTTATAAATTATTTTTTTACGAGGATACCTCTAAAGATATGAAAATGGTTTCTGTTCGGTTGCTTCAAGCAAGGTCAGACTTTTTGAATCTATTTTTCACAAAAAAATTAATAATCCAAAAGCATGCATTTTTTGAAAAAAAGTTTTTAGACAAAAGTATACTAAAATTTTACGTAAATTCCAAAAATTTATTAATATATAGGATCTTCCATGTACAATAACAAATATACAGTAGACTTCCGATAGAAACCCGTCGTGGGACATCCCGTATATTCTTTACCTAACCCAATGTAATTTTTTAACTACAAAAACCGCAATAATTATTAAATAATTGAAACTTGATTATCTAAATATCTAAAAATGGAACGATTTTTTATAAAACACGTTCATCATTAAATTATAGAGATTAGTGTGTTTGAAAACAATCATAAAATCAGCTAACCTTCAATTAATCAGTCAGCAAACAACCCTACTTATGATCCTTCTCCCCAAAGCTAATAATATAATATTAGTGCACGCGATAAAGAAGGTTATAATCAATGTCAGTGAATGGAAAAGAACATTTTTATTGTATTCGAAACAATTCGCTCGATTTATACAAAAATAAATCGAATTTAAATAGTTGTTAATATATTTAAGTGAGAAGTATTGGCTAAAATAAATAATCACGACTACCCCGTAAATATATAGTGACATATCATCATTCTGAACAGTGGTTCCAGACTGTGTGTTCGTTTTGAAAATCTGCTGAACTAACTCTATTTCGCGGCTCAGTGGTCACCCTTCATCCCAGTCGGTCGCGGACGGTCGTCGGTCGGCGTTGACGTCATCGCAAAATCTGAATCGCAGGTTTTTCCTTTTCATTTGGGTCAGATTAGCGGTGGATGCACGCGCTACTAAGGCAGAGACCAAGGGTGGCAAGGGCGAAACAACGATAAGGTTATACCGTAGGGAATAAGTCACTAAATCAGTATCTGGATGGTTGGTGCCAGAAGCATTCACATTTTACGATCCACTAATAAAATGTAACATCGAATAAGAATTATTTTTCAACGTATGAACGTTACTAATACATCTGACAGTTGGCGAATTTATTATTTAATTAATATACAAACAGTCATTGATGAAAACAAACGTTTTCCGTATTCTCGTTAATATATTCGTCGAAAGTTTTCAAGATTTCGTCACACGCCTCGTCAACTAAGGACCTAATTACAAATTGAAAAATAGGCGCTAATCTGTTTGACTGCCACAACATATACACATCGCTAGAAACATGAAGGGTGCTAGAATATAGGCCAGTCTTCAGAATTACACTATATCTATAAGTGTTTTGTAGTTGATGTTTCGTCTTTATTTATCACAAATACAACAATATTTCCACTGTTGTAGACAAGTTTATACTGTTTAAATATGTATATCTTCAGTTTATAAGAGCATCAATGCGGTAAATTTAAGTCTTTTGAGGCATCGTAGTACATCTAAAGCCTCTACTGTCTTAGTGTGCGTTCACATTGGCGACGCTCAAGCAGTGAGCGTCAAGCGATGCCGCTTTTGTGATGTCATCGCGCGCGTTGTCCTGTTCGAATTGGTTAAGCGTCGTTTATCGAACCAAAAGGACTTAATAAATTTGGTATCCAAACGATTATTACACGTCTGCGAGGGCTAAGTTTAAAGAAAAGCAAAAAAAACAAGGCTTTCATTAACTTATTAGAAATAGACTTGCTTGTGGCGAATTTCATCAGCTTTATCATGAACTTCGCAGTGATCCCATAAGATTTTTTCAGTTTTTAAGAATGTCATTGGAAACGTTTGATTACATTCTGGGAGAAATCGATCATCGACTTCAAAATAAAACAACTAATTTTAAAAAGCCTATTTCTGCATGTTTATGTTACATTTATAGTAAATACAAAAGAATGAAAAAAAAGAACAATGCTTATAACTGGCTAGGATGTTTTGCAATCCACAAGCATGTGTTCCTTAATAATATTCTGGAAGCACTGTATATCCTTGTTGGTTTTCTTGAGGATGTGTTTCTGAAGAATATTCTGGAGGCACTGTATATCCTTGTTGGTTTTCTTGAGGATGTGTTTCTGAAGAATATTCTGGAGGCACTGTATATCCTTGTTGGTTTTCTTGAGGATGTGTTTCTGAAGAATATTCTGGAGGCACTGTATATCCTTGTTGGTTTTCTTGAGGATGTGTTTCTGAAGAATATTCTGGAGGCACTTCTGGAGGCAATGCCGCTCAAAAAAACGAACAAGATCGAGGCTCGAGCGCGATGTTAAGCAGTGATTTTTCGCAACGTGAACACATTCAATTAAAGTCTATAGCCAGAAAGATTTTTTAACACTCCTGGGGCGGCATCGTTCGACGCTCTCCGCTTGAGCGTTGCCAATGTGAACGCATACTTGGTCATATTCGAAACGGTAGGTCTGGATATAGGATTCTATTGATTAAATGATGAATGATACAAATGCTGAGTTAATTTACCTTTTCAAAATCTGCAATAGTAGCGAGAAGACTTAGTACTAAGGAATCTTTTTAAGTGATTGAAGTGAGATTACAAAAGCAGAGAGTTCTGTTGAAGTGAACGTTAATTATCTATTAAGAGACTAACTCATCCAACATTTACAAGCATTTACAAGCAAACTAAGAGATCAAAAGCAAAAGCAGCGTGTAAATTACAGTCTTGTACATTTGGCAATAATATTAATTCCCAAATGAGCTGGACTAAAGCAAGGTGATGGACTCTCAGAGAAATTGTTTAGCATTGAATTGGATGACATAGTAAGGGAATGAAATATCGATGAAATTATCATTAATAAATCAAAACAAATAATATCGTATGCTGATGATTGAATTCTAAGAACAAAGGGCCGAAAAAGTTTTGAAGGCACATTAGAAAGAAATGAAGGAAATAAGGATTGGTATATTGATGGAATATTGATATAAAAAACCCCAAACCAGAAACAGTAAAGTTAAATTACTTCAGCTTCGATGTAGTCGACAATACAAATACTGACGAACAATGATAAGCAACAAAAATGACACAAAGAATGAAACAAAACAAAGAATTCATGTAGAGAAGAAGCAGAGCAACCAAATTAAGAGTTTAAGAAACTATGAGATCAACAAATATAGACGAAGAACAACCTAGGACATACCAGAGTAAAACAGTTATAAAAAAAAACTCATGGACCGGTGAAAGTTGGAGATAATGAATATAGAAAACTTATGAAATATGAAATTAAAAATATTTTATAAAACGAGGATGTAGTAAACACAACTAAAGCATCAAGGAAATAAGGAAAATCACATAATGGACTCAACGAGAAAAGACTACTAAGAAAACCAATAAATATATAGCACGATATAAGTCCAGGAGTACTTAACTGGAACAAACAGTTGCAGGATAAAATGTGAGCTACAAAATACAGAGTGAAAACAACTCAATTTAGGCCTCTACAATTTTAAATACATTATAAGGTTTTGAGACAAGGAATCTTTTTAAAAACTTACATCAGATCAAACTTAATACTGCAAATTTGAGTCCTACTTGTTTTTGAACCAAAAATATTAACTATTGAAAGATATTCTTTCGGTTTATATCCAATCTCATATTTTTTAGAAAATGTGATCAACTTTTTAGATTAATAAAGTCAATACTCTGAGCAGAAGAAATTCGGCAAATCTGTGAGATTTACGGACAAAATTCTATGAGTGACTCAATGATTAAAAGTCAGTTGAATGAATGACATGATCAAATGCACGATGAAGATCGATGTCAACGCCCATCTTTGATTGCTGACGAACTAGATCACGTAATTTAAAAGAAGCTTAAGTGAAAAAATATTTCCCTGGTGTCAACATTTCAACGATGATGACTAGCTGAAAGAACATGTTACCACACGGTTGAAAATACAGTTGGCAACCTTTTATGTCACGGTATGACATATTTTGATATATGCTTCATATAAAAAAGACGTTTTGTTTGAATAAAATTGATAATTAAATTAGAATATTATCATATCACCAAGACTGAATTCGAAGGTATATTATTTGTAGACTGGCCTAGAAGCGACCGCAATTGATAACACAGGGTGTTGACAAATGCCCTGTTGGCGTCACTTCCGCACCTCTGTCGGTATTTACGACATCTTTAATTAACGAATTGTTAGGGATTTTTTCGAAATATACATGTGTTAATGTGTCATGGGCTGTTGAAAGTCTGATTTATTTGTTGAGAAATAACTATGCGTTCAACAATTTTTGTTATTAAAAGGTTTGGAATAGTTTAACGAAATGCAATCTTATAAAAGTGCTTCCTGTTTCTTTTTTCCATAAGTTGGACTAGATTTTTTTTGATTTTATACTACATATTAGCAGCAAATAAAACTTGTATTAATACTGATTCAAAATAATTTGGTATTAGATGGGTTATAAATAACTATATACACTGTCATAATAAAGAAATATTCTCCAATTTTTTATAGGTTAAGTTCTAATTGTGAACAGTTTTTTTATTGATACTTTTAATTGTTCAAAGTAATTACATAACCAATATATAATTTAATACCAGTAGATGAAGTTTTTATTTATTCTGATGCCCTTTTTACACTAAAATGTATCAGCATCGTACAAGTGATTCATTATACAGACAGTTTCTATTCGAATATCAATTATAAACTCGAAGAAACAATTTAATGTAAAAATGAATCACTGAAGACTTGGCATACATTAAGTGTCAAATATAAAATGCTTAATATCAAGCCTTTAAATATGTACGAGAGTTGCTACTTAAGTTTTGTTAAATGGCAACACTGATGTGATTATGTCAAAGATGACAGAGCCATCATAAAAATTGACATTTTTTATGGTGAACGTTCTCAGAACGTGTTGACACACGAGTGATATTTGAGTTGTTTACAGAAATATTAATCTTGGTCAAAAAATGGAATTGAACATTCTCGAGCGATGATTTTCTATAATTTACGACTAAACTAGTCGCATTATGCCTATCTACTCGCTTCAACTTTTGGTGATTAAGCACTATATCGAGCTACCCGGTTTCGCTGGTATTCCGAAATCAATATTGGTCGTACTTCGCTACAGAATAAATTTCATAAAGGTCGTCCAAGACCGTTTATTGCGCCAAAAACAATATCGCATAATTTGACAATACCTCAAGAAACAGCTCGTGTCGATTGGTGGCAGGCAATGAACCATAGATCTACGCATATGATAGTCCAGTCATTTAAGCTTAAATTAGGTAAGAATCTCGGAATTCGAGATACCCAGCTGTATATTGACACCCTAAAAGTTGTCTCAAAACCTACATATGTTAGGGTGTACACAACTATTTAATTTCAAGGTCAAAGTTCACAAAAATCGGTTTTTTGCGCTTTTTTTGTAAATATCTCATTTCCTATGGGTTGTTTGCTATTTCTATTGATTATCAATATTGTAGAATACAAAATTCTCTACAAATTTTGTTTAAAAAAATTTTTCACACGGTGAACCGTTTTCGAGATAGAGGGCGGAGAGCACGCGGTCACAGCATCCCTTCAGGTCAACCGGTGCCACCGGTCGAAAACTCACCATATATAGTTGATCAACCATCGATAAATCAATGATTATAAATATTTTTCAATTTTTATTAACTATTATATTATATTTTATCAATTTCTTCATGCATTAAATCGATATCTATCCAATAATACTGACCACCACTACACCAACACTAACAATTATACTCCCAGACGCGCGTCTCGATTACCAAGTTATCGTCTTCAGAGACTGAAGGTAAGCAGTTTATTCAGTGTGAATATCGCCAACGGTTCCAGAAATTCCAACTTAAACTGATAACCGTTTCTGCGCTTTTTAAAAAGGGAAAAAAATCATTTTGAAAAGTTTTTAAGAAACTGACAAATTTGGATGAACTAGCTGCACCATTTGAGGAAGAAAATTGTTCGGCCCAGATATTATTAGAGAGTGGAACTCAAACCTTATTGGCAGTCTATAATGCTCCGAAATCTGTAAAGTCTCGATCATCTTCGTTATATGCATTACGTCAAGTCTACAAAACTTAATACACCTGAGCAGCTTTCAAATATTCCACCAACAAGTGCAGCTGCTCATCAACATTTCAAACGTGTTTATTATCAAATTCAAACTTGGTTAGGGCATGATTTGGAACTCCAGGTATGGGGTTGGGCAATGTGAAACGATCTTCTGGAGCCTATCATGACAATTTTACCACCTGCTGCAGAAGATTTTCTAAATACAATTTCTGCAACTGCAAGAGTGGTTGTGGTTCACGATGTGGATGCAGGAAAGCGGGCTTGCAATGCTCTTTAGCTTGTGGCCAATATAATGGGCGTTTGTCTCAATGCTCTACCATAGGAAATGAGATATTCACAAAAAAATTGCAAAAAACCGAATTTTGTGACCTTTGACCTTGATATTTACACCCTACATATGTAGGTTTTGAGACTACTTTTAGCATGTTATGCAAATTTGAGGTTATGTATTCTGTTAATTTTGCTCCCCAGCAATTATTGGGCATATTATACGAGAAAAAATGGATTAATTTGAAGTCAAAATACTAGTTGAAATGTCTTGAGCCGTTGGTGATATTCTACACTACCGCTACACTAAAACTCACAATTACACTGGGAGACGCGTGTTTCGTAACCGAGTTATCGTCTTCAGAAACACGTGTAATTGTGAGTGTTATTTTCAATTAACACTTACTAGTTGTAAAATGAGCATTCGCTTTATTGTTTATAGAAAAGTTTGTGTTCTAAGATTCAAAATCTCTTATATTACTTGAATTGTATTTTATGAATTTATTACTAACTATAATTTTCAATTTTGGTAACCGAGTAATCCGATTTAAAGACCAATCCAATTTTGATCTGTTCGACAGCATCGGGGTGTATGATGTAGTCATCGAAACTTCATTATGATCCCATTTCCGAGCAAATAAAATTATCAAATTGGATTCCAGACACGGGAATATGGGGACGTATTCGTTCCGGTTGTTATGACATCCCTTCTGAGACATCGAACAGGGTGGGTGAATTATGAGTAGGTGGATGATGATTATATCACAAATAAATTGAGTACATTGGGACGATTGAGAAATCCTTTGGCTTTTGTAAATAGTCTTTGCAAACCATAATGTGTGAGGGTCAAATAAATTTCCATGAAAGCAAGTGATATTTTCTGTTCGATTTATAGATTTATACAATCAAACTATTATGTAATTTAGACTTGCTAGACTTCAACAATTGATTTTAAAAATCGTGTTCGAGATCAGTGTTTTGCGTTGGTTTTTGCTTTGAACTGATTTTTAGGAGGTATTTTCAACTCAACCACCCTTTTCTTGAATAAAATTTCATTCATTCTTGAAAAAATGATTGGAGAAGATACCATCAGCAATCTACTATACGCTAATCAACTGCTAGACTTCAACAATTAATTTGCCTCGAGTTCATTTTTAGAAATTATTTTTAGGTAATTAACCTTTTTTTTATTCAAATATCATTGGAAGATCATATTTGAGGTTAGTTTTTGCTTTGAGTTCATTTCTAGGAGTTATTTTTAACTAATCTACCTTTTTCTTGATTCAAATATGATTAGAAGACCATATTTGAGGTTAGTTTTTGCTTTGAGCTCATTTTTAGGAGTTATTTTTAGTTGTTTCACATTTTTCTTGATTCAAATATCATTGGAAGATCATATTTGAGGTTAGTTTTTGCTTTGAGTTCATTTCTAGGAGTTATTTTTAACTAATCTACCTTTTTCTTGATTCAAATATGATTAGAAGACCATATTTGAGGTTAGTTTTTGCTTTGAGCTCATTTTTAGGAGTTATTTTTAGTTGTTTCACATTTTTCTTGATTCAAATATCATTGGAAGATCATATTTGAGGTTAGTTTTTGCCTCTAGCTCATTTTTAGGAGTTATTATTAGCTAATTAACTTTTTTTTTTATTCAAATATCATTGGAAGATCATATTTGAGGTTAGTTTTTGCCTCGAGTTCATTTTTAGAAATTATTTTTAGGTAATTAACCTTTTTTTTATTCAAATATCATTGGAAGATCATATTTGAGGTTAGTTTTTGCTTTGAGTTCATTTTTAGAAGTTATTTTTAGGTAATCAACCTTTTTCTTGCAAATATCATTGGAAGATCATATTTGAGGTTAGTTTTTGCTTTGAGTTCATTTTTAGAAATTATTTTCAGGTAATCAACCTTTTTCTTGATTCAAATATCATTGGAAGATCATATTTGAGGTTAGTTTTTGCTTTGAGTTCATTTTTAGAAATTATTTTTAGGTAATCAACCTTCTTCTTGAATCAAATATCATTAGAAGATCATATTTGAGGTTAGTTTTTGCTTTGAGTTCATTTTTAGAAATTATTCTTAGTTCATCCACATTTTCTTTGATTCAAATATAATTAGAAAATCATATTTGAGGTTAGTTTTTGCTTTGAGTTCATTTTTAGAAATTATTTTTAGGTAATCAACCTTTTTCTTGATTCAAATATCATTGGAAGATCATATTTGAGGTTAGTTTTTGCTTTGAGTTCATTTTTAGAAATTATTCTTAGTTCATCCACCTTTTCTTTGATTCAAATATCATTAGAAAATCATATTTGAGGTTAGTTTTTGCTTTGAGTTCATTTTTAGAAATTATTTTTAGGTAATCAACCTTCTTCTTGATTCAAATATCATTAGAAGATCATATTTGAGGTTAGTTTTTGCTTTGAGTTCATTTTTAGAAATTATTCTTAGTTCATCCACCTTTTCCTTGATTCAAATATCATTAGAAAATCATATTTGAGGTTAGTTTTTGCTTAAAGTTCATTATTAGGAGGTACTTTCAGGATTTTTATCTTTTTCTTGATTCAAACTTCATTGGTACTCAAAAAATGATTGGAGAAGTCACTACATCATTCAAATATAAAATAATGTATGATTTGAACACTCCAAAAACCGCACACATAATGTTACCAGATTTTATAAATCTCTAGCGACAGACGAAAGATGAAAAATTGTACGTAGAACGGCAGCGAATGAGAGGCATGCATCACGGAACGTAACATCACGTTTTAGAGGCATAGGAGTGACAGAATCAGTAGCTCGTGAAATTACTTTGGTACAGGGTCGCACGTCCTAGTGGCAAATTTTAACCCTAGGGAACAGTTCCTATATGAATCTTATTTTTACAACGTTGCAGATTTAGCTTATTTCGTGGTTTGGTGAATACAGGCAATATCAGATAAAATATTGTTTGGATTTTATTGTTCTGAATCTTTCCACAAAAAAATTGACTAATTTATTATAAATTACAAGCTTACGGTCACATTGCATCTGAGATAGATGATGAATTTCATCAGAAAATTTTGATGAAAATCATTTGCATCAATCATCTACACATCCCACTGAATTTACAACATGCTTATCAACTTGGATGTTTGCCTTGGAGGCGCTATAAAGTGATAAGTAATGATTGTATTTCATTTCTATTCAAGGAATATCCAAATCAAGATATATACTTAATGCTCTTGATATTTCCTATTTTCTACTTTTACGTGATTCCCTCTGGAAGGTTCAGGTGACAAGGACCATTACGATTTTGGTTAGCACGTTAAAGTCGTTAAAATTACCAGTGGGACCAGAATCCATTCTTGATATAGCCAAAAGTGTAGCTATCATATCCGGAAGGTCTGCGGAATCTCTTTGAAGATGAATGCTGAAGACAAGATAAGGCACACATTTGCGTGTATTACCTGTCCAACTGTTTTATCTAAACAGTATCGAAATGTGACTAGTGAATTGTCTTTTAGGTCGATTGGATTACGAATAGATCAGGAATGTCAGAACGTACTTGAGGAAGAAAGATGTTTGATTAGATTAGGTTAGGTTAATTTATGTATCGGTAAGTACCTACTCCTCACTATTACAACTATAAATTATGAGAAGCAAAAAGGTTTTGGTCGGCTTAAGAGTCTATTAGATTATTTTATCGTTTAATTATTGGCTTTTTTGTTTTCTAACGTGCTAGCTCTCAGTATTGTAGAGCTTCATTTTCTTTGTCTAATTCATTTGGTGTTTCCAAATATTCCACTACCAAATTCATTTTATGGTCGTATGACAGTTAGTAAAGATGCTTTTTCCATATTTTCTGCACACTTTCCGACGGTTGTTAAGTACCAAGGTGAGTTTCTCTTGATTCTTGGCCTATATATTCTTAACCATGCTCTTATTTTAGTTTTGACAGCATTAGTATACTATATTATGACATGTTTCCTTATTGATTGAAGTATGTCATTCTTGTCATTTACTGAGAACACCAGGATATTTTGCCACAAATGCCTTTCAATCTCCCGAGCTTAACAATGAGATTTTTCAAAACCCACTTTTGCCCATCTTGATTAAAGTCGTGTTTTTTATAACAATTTACAGAGTGGGTTAATTATTTACCCCACTAGTGTGATAAAATACGTCAATATGTCATTCAAAATAATAAAATAAAATTTGACGTTATATTTTCATAGAAGATAACGATTGTAGGCCGAAGAAATTGATTCTAAAACTGATTAGACTGACTACTTAATATTTTTTTTTCTTACTTTTATTGAAAATCCAAAAACGAAATTTTATATTCAAAGCTCGAGGTAAAATTCACTTAAGAAAGCGTCAGCGTAGAAGAGATGAGCCCCAAACCTCCAAAAATTGTAAACTTGAAAGCCACAGAGGGTGGTGGTTAGGTGGGAACTTCATAGAAACCACAGCAGGACCGGAATCATAAGTTGAAAAATTCCAAATCATATTTTCTTCTTCAGACAAATAAGGAATAGAAGTAGCAGTATAAAAACGCCAGAAATTGCGATACTGAATTTTTCTCGCTATTTGGAGGTAGACAATGTGAAAATTGATCAAAATACCTGATTTCGACGCTGATCTTTAAATGTTTGACCTTCAACAATCAACCACGAATGCTACACATGCATCTGTTTGCCAGAAGTCATTGGAAAAATTCGGGAAACTTTAGGGAAGAAGATATTAACACTTCATCATGATACGTTACTTGAATAGTTGGTTTTTTACTTAACCAGAAGATGGAGTTAATGAGTCATCCACCATATATCCATGGTTTGGCAAGTACGAGAAACTACGAGAATGGTTCCTGAATCACCTGTTCCAACAAAGGAAACACAAAAAATATATTTATTTTTCATCGTAATCTCCTTTTAGCTCCATACATTTTTCCCAGCGATGTTCAATAAGTTCGATACCTTTTTTATAATAAGAATCATCAAGCTCCTCAAAATAGTCATTCACTATCGATATCATTGTTGGAAAATCCTTGACCACCGATACATTTTTCCAAATCTGTGAACATAAAATGATCATAGGGGGCTAAATCTGGTGGATATGGTGTATGAGGCTGAAATTCAGACTTTAATTCATTAATTCTGGTCATTGCAATAACGGATGTGTAAACTGGTGAATGATGAAACAACACTTTCTTCTTAGCCAAGTGCGGCCGTTTTTGCTTGATTTCTTGGCTTAAACGTTGCAATAACTTCGCATAATACTTCTTTGGAGCTGGTTCTCCCTTTTCAATCCATTGTTTTGGTTTAACACTCGATAAAAATATCTTCACGAAAATGTTTTTGGTCCATTGTGAGCAAACGCGACACCCATCTTGCCCACAGCTTTCTAATATTCAAATTTTCAATTAATATGCGATGTACTGCACTTTTTCAAATGCCTACTATGTCTACTTCTACTACTACTGTACACACTTCAAGTCATCAAGTCAAAGATCATCCAGTACCGTTTTGTGGATTTTCTTAAACATTTCTGGAGTCGTTACCTCATTTGGTCGACCACTGAAAGTCGTACGGCTTCGTTTAAACTCTTTTACTCAATATTTTACTAATAATACGAAAGGAGCAGTCTCGCCCATAGTAGAATCTAGTTCATCTTTCATATTGGTTGGGCTAAAGCCTTTCAAATAAAAGTATCGTATCACATAACGATAACCAATTCACTGAAAACTGAAAACGATTGATGGCTGCCAAGGAAATATTAAACAAGGTGGCGTTTTTAACGAAAAAAGCCGTTGCAGCTTAACTCCATATTTTAAAGCGGCATCAGTCGAAGTGGAAAAACTCCCTCTAAAGTACTTTCAAACCTTTAAAAAAAGGTTTTAATTTCGAAAAGCTAATTCAACTAGGATCATTGCTGGACCTTACAAACCTAAATCCAAATATCTTGATATTACTTTATTTTCTTCTCCTTGCGGTGTATAAACATTTTTCGCTAAATCAGTAGGTAGCTCTAGACTGCTTTGTACTGCTGATATCCATCAATATTTCTCCCACTATGCATCCAACTATTTCCATTTCTTTTGGTTCTAATATTCTTTTTGATTTGCAGATCTTTGCTGCATGAGATAATAAAGGTTTAATTCTGCCTTGTACACTTTTTTGGTAACGTTCCTCATTTTCGTATCCAGATGTTGCGTTGTAAAGTCGTTAACACCAAATAATATCATTTAAAAATACTGAACAAAGCAGAATAATTTGTAGTTCGATATGGTATAATGTACAATGACGTTTTTGAATTCCCTTCACAATATAGTCATGAAAGAGTGGTGTGAGATCGTTAATACCAAAGAATATTATTTATATATACGTTTTATCACTTCAAAAATCAATCCTTCCAATGGCTATCATGTCAAGATTATGAGGAGCCGGCGCCACAATTTTTTCCAATAGTTTGTGATATCTAATAAGACTTGATACGCAATTATAGAAAAAATTAGTTGGTTAAAAGTAGTTTAGACATCCCATTTGCAAATGCAATACATAATAATGTTTATAGCTTATTTGGAAAAAGATCTGCCAACTCCTCCAATAATACACTTCGATCCCTTCGTTCTATCCCAGAAAGTGTTTCTATTATACACTGTATGATGTTTTTCCATGAAAAATATACTTTCTTTTATATACGCTCATACTTTTGGATTTTGGTAGAAGGTTGTTTCTACATTTAGTGTACTGAATGTCATAACCTCTAGAATTGTGTGTTTTCAATCAAATTGCCCCCATGTGGGGCCAACGCTCCAGCAGGCAATTCGAAAATAGACTCAACACGAGTTTAACGTTTTTGCTCTGGGCCATTCAAATGCAATGCTATATTTTGAAAGAAAAAGCAAATTCTTAGATAGTTGCAGCCAATACATATTATAAATTCGGGTTTTTTGGAATCGTCGTATTAATCTGTGGTAGACGGCAGTATCCGCAAGGATCCCCAGACGCTTTAAAATCTCGATGAACGACAAAGTTGTTCGCATCTTCAATTCAGAAGGTGAGCTGAGCAACTCGTAAAGAATCTCTGGTCAGATGATGCTCACAGGGGTACCACCCGACGAGGACGCAACAAACAACGTTGTAGGCCAAGACCAATCTCAAACGACGCCAACTTAGTCTGAGAAGCTTTTCTTTTCACCGCCACGTGTGTATTTAATCGTCGACTTCGAATTTAGGCTTTTTTTCAATTATTGTTATTATTTTTTACGGAGTTGAAAGGGTAAAGGACGATTCTCTTTCTAATTTAAACCTTTATTAAAATTATCATATTGAATTTGAGTTTTTTATTACTATTACTACAATTTTCTAGTGATTTCTTTCTAAAATCATTTAAGTTTCTTGATTCAATTTTTTAAAATTAAAAAGTATGTATACATATGGTACGTAGGGAGGCATAAGAATTTTAGAGGGGCTTCAATGAGGCATGAAACAAAAGGGGTTTGGAGGGACTGCTCTAGAAGGTAGATAGATCGTATGTCGACGATTTAATGTATTGACTGGTTCACTTTTCCTTATATTTGGAGAATTAACTTGGTCGTCTTTTGAAAGACAATTTCTCCAAGAAGGGTTGGTGTTAAGTCGTTAAAATCAAAGAATATTATTAATAAATAATGAACAAATTCGTGATATCTTCCTTGTTGTTAACGACCTTACATTTTCTGCTGCATAATTTTATCAAAACCTTCAAGCTTATATGTAAATGATCGGTCGATTTGGCAGTTTTTAAAGTTGTAAATGACAAGCTATTCTGAAGTATGATCGTTCATGGTACCCTTTATAATGCAAGTAGTTGTTTGACGTACCATTAGGGTAGATCCGAATCTGTCGTAGGGTGCAAGTTTCCGACCCAGATTAAGCTTAAACCTGGCACCACGGGGAGCATAACAAATATACGCTGACAGTACAGATTCTATTGAAATGTATACTACCAGATTATGGGTATTATATTCAGATTTGTTGCTGTTTTTCAGTGAATGTGTGGGCGTGCTACTAAAAAATTGTGCAATATAACAATTTAAAAAGAAAAAATTCCCTTTTCTACGTATTTTTTTTATGTAAACACTGTTAAACCTTATTAATATGTGTGGTGGTGTGTGTGGTACAAATTTTTTCTATTTAAATTACTAGAAACTGCAATAATTATATAAAAATGATACTCATTAGCAAGTAATATCGTATACAATTAATAAAAATGATTATGAGTAAGATGAAAACAAATAAATTCGTTTGAAAACCATTGGAAAATAAGTTATATCTAATGAAACAGATATAATAATTAGAAAAAACTTTAAAAAACTACCAAATCGATTCCAAATAGAGCTTAAAGGGGAGTAAATTGAGAAATGCATTTATTTTTCATTCAAATACTTGTGATTAATTCAAAAAATAACGCTCACGTAGAGGAGCTGCAACTTATTTGGAATACTAGTTTGTTTTTCGAGGATAGATTTAGAAGAATCGGGATAGCTCATTAAAAAATTATTGACAAATAATTTAACTTTAACAATGAAAATAATCAAATGTAACGATATCCAAAAACCTTCTCAAAATGTCTACCAAACAAAAAAAAACTCTAAAAATGTAATTTGACATTAAGTGTATATAATTTGGAATATAGAATTCGTTCTTCCGGCTGAAGTCATTGCTCCTTTTCGAGCTATACTTTTTGGTATCTACTATGGAGAGACCACTCTCAACAACGTTAAATATACGCACAGCAGGGAAAGACTTCTTTCAAAATTGTCTTACAATTCATCCATTTTCTCTTTAGTAAATCGAATAGCTCGTTCTGAAGAAATTCCAGTCTTATGGTCAGAATTATCTAGTGTGATATATTCTGGTCAACCTCAGCAGGTTTTCAATATTTTCACCAGAAACTAGTCTTCGACCAATAACTTTTTGTTAGTCAATCAATCGGAGAGACTTCATCATTTACAAATTGAGAAACTGTTGACCTGGAAACGTTGAACCTTCTGGCTGGCTACCTTTGAGTATCCCAATCTCTTTTCTTGGATAACAGATATTTCCTCTTTTTGTATTTGTGAGTTGTAGCCATTTACAAAAAAAAATAATTAATATCTACTCATAAAAATGCATGAAATTCGGAATCTTCTAAATTACGTTCACTTTCGGTTTTCCAAATAAACAACATACATTCCTAACCTCAAATTTCAAGTCACATTTTTAATTCTAGGAATATTCACAAAATCATAAGCTAACAAGGTCACTCAACTTCTTACCGCAAAATTTTTGCTGTTTTGAATGAATCGAGTAATACATGAAGTTATTTATGTTTAGGGCACAAAAAACAGAGAATTATCGAAAAATACTAAATAAGAAGACTCCGTTTGGAATGGAGTGGAATTATCTCAAGAGCATTCCAAAAAACAGACGCCATTACGTTTCCTGCAGATGGAACGGTCTTTGCTTTATTTGGAGCCGTTTCTCCTTTTCCAACCTATTGTTTTGATTGTTCTTTTGTTTGGGTTTGAAGTGGTGGATCCACGTTCCATCCATGGTTATGAAAAGCTCCGTATCCTAAAGCAGTCTTAGTGCAATAACTCTTTTAGAGTATAATTTTGGATGGAAATGTTCATCACTTGATAAAACTATGAGTTTTTTATGATAAGAATCGTCAAGCTCCTCAGAATAGTCATGATATTGATATCACGTTTTCATTGTTGGGAAATCTTTTCCCACTGAGCCATTTTTCAAGTCTGATAACAGAAAATAATCATAGGGGGCTAAATCTGGTGGATAGGGTGCATGAGATAGCAATTTAAACTTTAATTCATTAATTTTGGCCATCGCAATAACAGATGTGTGAGCTGGTGCATTCTCTTGATGAAATAACACTTTCTTCTTAGCCAAATGCGGTCATTTTTGCTTGATTTCTTCGCTCAAATGTTGCATAATACTGGCAGTTGATAGTTTTTCCTTTTTCAAGATAGTCAATGAGAATTATCCCACGCGCATTTCGAAAAACAGACGCCATGCAGATGATACGGCCTCTGCCTTCTTTGGAACCGGTTCTCCCTTTTCATCCCATTGTTTTGATTGTTCTTTTGTTTGGGCTTGAAGTGATGAATCCACACGACACAAAACTTTGGCTTTATTTCTGTTGTTCGCTGTTCTTGTACCATTGTGAGCAAACGCGGCATCCATCTTGCGCACAGCTTTCTCGTACCTAAATTTTCGGTTAATATGCAATGTACTGCACTTTTTGAAATTCTTACTATGTCTATTAGCTCGCGCAATCTCAGTCGACGATTATCCAGTGCCACTTTATGGATTTTCTTCAACATTTCTGGAGTCGTCACCTCATTTGGTCAACCACTGCGATTTTGGTCTTCGCAGATCTGTTATCCAATAGTTTACTGAAGGAGCAGTCTCACCAAGAGTAGAATCTAGTCCAACTTTTATTTTTGTTGGGCTAAGGCCTTTCAAATAAAAGTATCATATAACGGTGACCAAAAATTCACTGAAAATTCGTAAGCAATAGATGAAATTACCTCATTAGTGTGAAATAACGTTATAAATCACATTCAGTGTAATTGAATGTAGCATATGCAAATCGAAAAAAAATTACATGAATATGAAAAGGAAGTTGTTCCGCATGTTATTAGTTCGTTGCGTAACTGGTTAACGACGTTCATAAACTTTCGCCGAAATAAACAAAAATTTTTTCACACATTAAAAATCCCTCGTGCATGTGTACGTATAAACAATAATAAAATCCAAGCCCGAATTTCACGCGTTTGTAGAAAAAGGAAACATCATTCAACCGAAAATTACTTATAGCAATAGACCATGAATTTACGCCGTTATTGATTGATTTATGTCTTTTTCGGAATGACGATCGTTTCGCCATATGTCGTAAATTTTTAATTCCTGTTTATGTAGAAACTCTACATACGGAGTGACCGATAAACTTTTGAGGTATTAGAACATTTTATTGCGTCTTTCAGCAAATTTTTTCAATATTTCTCAACATCAACTATGGAGACGATGTGAATCCACAGTGACCATAGGAGACAACCGGCCAGTGAGGCTGTAATACCTTTGTGCAACAATACTAAAAACCCTTCCTCTTCAAGGTTTCCTTCCTGGATCCGCTTTAGCAATTCACAAAATGTCTATTCTTCGCTTGATTTGCTTTTATTCTATGTATTCGTCGTTTTGTGATCCCAAAAGATTTGATCATCGACTCGTTTCTTCTTCTTCATACTGATCTAAGTTATCCCAATTCTATTCTTTCGTGATCATAACTCCTTCGATATTTTCTGGAGTAAATTTTCCGATCTTTTGATAGTTTGATCGTTGATTCATATCATACCTTAACTGCTACCTCACTGTCCTTTCTCGTGACTTCTAAGAGGCGCTCAGTCCATCTACCTCGTTGATCCAAATCATGCCTCTACTGCCATTGGTCCACGGTCATGGCTTTGTCGATGGTTTTTCGACCTGTCTCATATAGTAAGAAACTCTGAAAATCTAACATCAACCAGTAATTCAGCGGAAAATGTGGAACAAGCGACGCTAGGTAATTCTCTTAAGTAACAAATATAACAGTAAGATTAACTGGTTTGTAATGGAACTGGTTAATCTAGAAGTGACCAGAAAAACAGACAATCACACAAAACCAAGAGAATTTTTGAGTGGAGATAGAGACATAGAGGACGATATTGAAAGGATGGGTTCCACATGGACGACAGTTTCTCTAAGGACATTGGCAATGATTAAGCGAGATCTATATCCAGCCGAGGATGCTACTGGTTGTTTATTCATGATGAAGCATTGGCTAGTTATAGTTTTAGTTGTTTTACGTACAAAATGACTTCATTAGTACATCTGTCAATGTCTGAGGGGGGTATTTGAACAATTATTATCTCGATGAATCAACTACTATTTCTAAAATCGACAAAGGGATGGAAACAAGAGAAATGGACTAGAAAAAGAAATGTAGAAGACATTATTGTATAATTTGATTCCATCTGCGTCTGTTACGATATTTAACAGACGTTCTCGGTCTAATCTTATATAAAATAAATGATATCTTAGCAAACAAATGAGTGATACGACCTCTTACTGTTTATCAAAAAACCTCTAAGACACACAATCGACTGCAAAGGCAGGTCATTACGTCGAAAAAGTGTGTGCTCTTATAATTTCACGGCTTGTTCTAAAAAAAATAACGACGAGATTAGCTGTCCATCTCGTTGAAACGAGGCCGTGTCTTAGTTGATCCTTTTTTGTTGCCCCGTTTTTTTTTAAAGCTTTCATAGGATCTGTTTTGGTTATTACGTTCTGGAATTCGAGGGTTTTTTCGTAGATGGATACGTCATCGTACATACTCAAGAAAGTAGATTTAAAAACTATTAACAGCGATAGCAAACGTAATCTTAAAAGAAATAATTAGTGAACTAATTTTATTTTCTAAAATAACCGTGATTCAAGACACTTTTAGCATTTTTTTATAGATAAATTTTCGATACACTAGAACACACTCAACTTTTTGAAAACCAAATGATTAGACTTAAAATCCATCAATATCAAAACAAAATTGAAATTCGTAGAGTTAATAAACATGAAAATGAACAAACTCTTACCCCGGGACTGCTTAAATCATATAATTTACGTTGCTCAGTTTAATACGAGTGTGTGTCATTCTGTATATTTGTAAATGCCACGAAACTAGAGGACTGCATTTTTGAATAAACCATCCTTAAGTAGTGATCTTTGATTGCAATTAAATCATCGTTATATCTGAGATAATAATGGTATATACGATTTGTTATCGAAATTGTAAACGTCTACAGTTTATAAATCATTAATAAACTCGCAAATTGAATTAGTTGCAATCCTTTTTTATCCTTTTAGCCCAGTCATATTAGGGGCTTCATCTCATAATGAAAGATAATAAGCTAAAAATTGGTATAAACCTTTCTTTTGCCGTTCTAAATATTGTCTCAAAAGTCACCATTGATATCGTGTCCTCGACTTAAGATATTGTAGTTCAAAGGTCATCAAAATCGGTTTTTTGCGAATATCTCGGTTCCTATGGCTCAAATGAGATTTGTGTTCATCATAAAAGTTGTAGAGTATAAAATTTTCTACAACTTTTGTTTGAACTTTTTTTCCATACAACCAACCATTTTTGGGGTAGAGCGCGAAGAGTGCGCGGCGTATAGTATATGGGCTTATGCAAGGTCAAGCGTGAGTCAAGGTTATCAGTACGTTGAATAAAGTCAATTAATTACTAAAAAATTATTATTATTAAACGATTGAACAAATTATTAAACTATAGTATATTATTAATTCGTAATTATTTATTTTAAAACCCACCCATAACCATTTTTGCAATTGCAAAATATTATGTTAAGTAGTTCGGCTAGTGCTGGAGGTAATAACATCTTTACGGGCTCCAGGATTCCATTTCTAAGTATCCAGCCCCATTCTTGAGGCTCAAGTTCTTCTCTAACCACATTAGAATTTGGTAGTAGACACGTTTCATATTTTGATGAGCTGCTACACTTGTTGGTGGACGTATTGACATTTGTAAAGGTTTATTTGGTTTCATTAATTTGATGAATGTTTTCCTCAGATTTTGGAGCATCAAGATGCGCACTCTCCGTTTGTACGGGGCAGTTTTCTTGTTGAAATACTTCCACCAGTTTATCCAAATTGGGAATTTTCTCCAATGCTCTAGCAACAGTTTTTTTCCCTTTTTTGAACAGCGTATAAGTCGTGTCACAGCCGTGTAAAAATCAAATGCGCTTTTTAGTACGAGGATATTGGTCAAAACTCTTAAAAGAAAAAATTTGTGTTTTAACATTGCCTTTACCCATAATTAATAAATAGTACATAAATAATTAATAATTACTACATTGTTTAATAATTATAATTTTTAGTAAGTGATTGACTTTATACAACGTACTGATAACCTTAATTCACGCTTGACCTTGCATAAGCCCATATACTATACGATGCTCACTCTTCGCGCTCTACCCCAAAAATGGTTGGTTGTAAGGAAAAAAAGTTTAAACAAAAGTTGTAGAGAATTTTATACTCTACAACTTTTATAATAAATACAAGCCTCATTTGAGCAATAGGAAACGAGATATTCACAAAAAACTGATTTTGATGACCTTTGACCTTCAATATCTTAAGAAGCGGACACGATAGCAATGGTGACTTTTGAGACAGTACTAAGAACGACAAACCAAAGGTTTATACCAATTTTTAGCTTATTACCTTTCATTCGAGGTTGATTCCTTCTTTTACCTAATATGACTGGGCTATTTGATAATAGTGCTGGGAAAAAAGACAAATTATTCGTAACGATTTCGAATTTGACCATTTGATATATTATGTTATGATAAATTGATATTGTTTTGATGTTATTGAGATGTAAGTAGTAAGTAGCTGTTCATAATTTTATATACAGGGTGTCCCGCATAAGAACCGAGAGCAGAGGTGTATAGAAGAGCCAAAACTATGACGATTGGGGACAATTTTACTCAATACCAAGCTGTATTCCTAAGGAGTTATAGGGGCTAGAAGTAGAGCTCACAACTTCGAAAACAAAAAATATCTCTGCAAATTTTGTATACTGTATGAGACTTTTAATGTGGGATAATTAGGAGTAACTAAATTTAAAATGTTACAGATGAACTGACGGATGAAATTTTAAGGTCAGGTTACCCTTAATTAGCCCCCAAGAATGGTTCAATCGCTTTCTAATTACCTCAATGCCCTTAACTGTCTGAATACAGTGTAACGAATTTGGTATTTTCAAGTTGAAGGGTTCCGAAGAAATTAATTTTTCTCGAAATTTTGGTCCCTACTATAATTCCTTGTATATACAATATCTTATTTATCCAAATTATGAAAATATGATTTATTTTTGGCGTTAGTTGATATAAATTCCTAATTGTATAAATCATTTTATTCATTGTGAAAAATCTCGGTAATACGAAACATACTCATATACTTAACGTACTTTTCTCACTAGTACAAGATGGCGTTTGTTTAAAGAACTCATTAGAGGAGACCTATGATCGAATAAAATACAAATTGCACCTTTAAATCGATTAAAACCATTCTGATGTTGGATCCGCGAGTATATTCAATTTTACATCATTATTATATAAAAAAAAATGTTACTCTTTGGAAGCGGCTAACGTTTCCAAAAAGAAAAGCGTTGGAAACGCTAGAAATATTAAATAAAGATGAGCATAGCATTCTTCCTAAAATAGTAATAAGTGATTAAACATACATATGATACAGCGGTTGCCTTCTAAGTTATTACAATCGTACAACAGATGGCGTTAATTAATAGTGGCTCCACTGTCGAGGACGTCTGTCAAAATTGGTTGTCATTCCGACAAACATAGATGCTGTGCGTATAGTGATCGGCAAATGGAGGTATCTCTTAGGATATCGCAATACAATCGATTTTGCATAAACATTTTGATGTAATAATGAAAGGTACCAGATGGGTTCCGCATACCAACTGTCGAAGATAGGGATGCAACATCGCTCATAAAAAACATCGATGTTAGAATATCGATATTTTGAAAAGTGAAAGATCGATGTTAGAAACATCGAGGTTTATGAACGAGATATCGATGTTTTTTTGCAGAAATGAGACACAATTGTTAATATTTACTTTTTAAGCTCCATTTGTCACTTTCATTAATATCGCCTTCGATTTGTCAGAGCGAATGAGACACTAAATAGAAAAATCTAAGCTTGTGACTGTTGTGACTAAGAAATATAAATATGTTTGTGTGTCAGTGTGTGTATCTAACATCGTTCATAAAACATCGATTATGAAGAACGATGTAAAATCGATGTTAAAACATCGATATTTATAAATGATATATCGATTGTTTGGAAAACATCGATGTATCGTTTGCATTTCTATACGAAGACTCTCGAAATCATGTTTCTACGATACAGAGTGGGGAAAATATTTTCAAAATTTGTTTGAGAAAATCCAATAATATATAGACCTCAAGGGCGAATATTTCGAAAAGCAATTACACTTGGTTTTTTATTTCTTTTTCACATTTTGTAAAAACTTAAAAGGCAATTAATATTTGTGGTGGTGGATTCTTGTTGCTCCACAATAAAGCTTTGTACAGAGTTGAACATAATGTCATAAAGTCATTGAATATCTACCCTATTCGCCTGATTTGGTTATGTATGATTTCTGGTTATTCTTCAACCTTCAGCATTTCATGAGATAGGATGAAAAAGTTGAAATAATTTTTTAATTTTCAAAATACGACTTCTAAGAAAAAAAAATGTACTAACTTAATATACTAGATAGTTTATTTATAGTAATTACTTACGAAATGTTTTTACGACATAATTTATGTCGTTTTTGCAAACATTATTTCTTCATGTTTAACACGTACATTAAATAAAACATAACCCTTCCTAAATCCACCCCCTTAACATCACCAAATATTCATCAAAAGCCTCTTCAGTTGATATGTTTATAGCGTGAAATATTGTCGCGAGCCTCGGGGGAGCCGGTTTTTCAGAAGTAACAGTTGGCGACAAGGGGGTGGCCAAGAGTGTCCCGCAGGGAGTCCGGAGGGGGCCCTATTAGCGACACTAACCGATACACTTTAACGCTGTAATAAGATTTAGTCGCGCAGATTCTATGGATTGTTGGCAAACTGCAGTTTAGGGTTAGCATATGGTTAATTGTGTATAATAAGGGCGACGTTGATCATGATATTATTTGCAATGACGAAAAACTTATTTGTTTTGTTATTTGATTGTTTTTTAAGAGGGTACTCGATTAAGTTAGTTATAAAGAGTGATCCAAAATTCATACTGCAACTATTTATCATTTAAATAAAGCTTCTACTTCTATCCCATCTATTATGTTAGTAATTCTTATACGATCGGACCAATTGGTGATAAATATTTACTATCCTCTTTTATATATAGTAATCCAAACCATTCCGTGAATATGTGAGTTTGAATTCATTGCGATGGATGAACTTTTCCTTTGGAACCAACTGGAGCTCCTCTCATTAAAGCATTCGACATATTTCTACAGAGCTCATACGAATTACAATGGTTATTAATGACCCTCTTTCGGCTGCTATCATTGCTTCGATTTGCTTCTTTCCTTTTCGAGTTATAATTTTACTGTGGACTATGAAGAAATCACTCTCATCAACGTTAAATATTCGCGCAGCCTTTTAGCGAGTATCTTCCAACAAATCCATCCTTAAAAGAGTTTTTAAAATTATGTTTTACAGCTAATTGACACGCCAAACGGCGCAAATCCATTCTATCAAAACTATAAACCTAACTTTCCATAGTTAATACATACTCCACCATCAAGTTTTCAATATCTTGGCCAAAAATTGGCCTTCGACCAATAACTTTATTTGTTATTGATTCAATAACAACATTGAAAGAGTTTTTATCATCTACAATTCGAAAAAGTGTTGTCCAGGGAACGTTGTACTGTTTAGCTGCCTTCAAGTATCCCATTTTCTTTTAACAGCAGCTGCAATAGCAGCGGATATTTCCTCCTTATTATATATTTCTTCCTGTTCTTCTATTTGTAGCTGAGCTTATGAGAATGCGAAGAAAATGGAAGATTCCAAATTATGTTCATTTTCTCAACTCTTAAGTTGGCGGGGATAAATAAAATTTTTTTGGCTAAATCGTTTGTTCTTGATTGTTCGATCAAATTTGATTCGAAATTCATTTTTTATAAATTATTATCAAAATTTTGTATTTCTCAAACTGTCTTTAACCTGTGTGACCCGTAGTTTTTCGATGTTTACACTCGTGTTTGTTGTTTTCTTTGCTAGTTTCTTTAGGCGCAATCTTAGTTGTGCAACCGCCGGATCGTGGTCGGACTCGATGTCAGCACCAAGTTTTCACTGATTTTACTGAGTTTCTAAATCTTTTGTTAATCATTATATAGTCAATATGATTTCTGACAATTTGACCATTACAGAAAGCAACGAAAATAATTTGTGATTCAAAAGATGCAGATAA
Organism: Diorhabda carinulata; assembly: GCF_026250575.1. Taxonomy (NCBI): domain Eukaryota; kingdom Metazoa; phylum Arthropoda; class Insecta; order Coleoptera; family Chrysomelidae; genus Diorhabda; species Diorhabda carinulata. The sequence continues at coordinate 5,507,601 of NC_079469.1, forward strand.
GCAATTGGCCAAAGTAGACGATTCTTTATCAGTGGTAATGTGTGACCTTCAACATTGTTTGGCTACATCACATCTATCTTGTAGTCAAGTTTTTTATAGAGAAATCTTTGGAAATTTAACTTGACTCTAAATGACTAAGAAATCAAATTGCTTCATGTCTTTATGATAATCTATAAATGTTACCAGATTCCGTAATACAAGTTATGTAGGAATTGCAATATATTTGGGATACTACAGGTAGTTTGGAATACTTATATTTAAATTAATATTAACGCCATCTGTGTTTTTATGTCTTAAACATCATCGACTGTTGAATGACTTTGTTAGTTTATGAAGAGATCTCTTAAGTTAAATAAAAGATAAATAAATTTTTTATACTTTTTTTGTTATATTGTTTGTTCTTGATTGTTGCATCAAATTTGATGTTTGTTCGAAGTTCATTTTTTTACAAAATTATCAAAATTTTGGTCTTAACCCAGCTCTTAAGGTAATCAGTTATGAGTTTTTATTTATTATTCTACTCAATCTCAGTCAGTTATCGTTTGTTCGGTCAAATGATATGTTTTGTTCGATCGTTTTATTCTTAATAATTAATTTTTCCTTTTCCTAAAATCATCTTGTTCCAATTATCAATTCTGCGCATGCGCGCTTATATAAGATTGCGCGGTTCATTTGAATCTTGCTTTCTGTACTCCGTTAGTATTTTTTATTGTTCATCAGAAGATTGTAAATAAGTTATTTTAGCTAATTTCTTATACCTTTTGATATGGTTATGTTTCTAAATCTGCTTTATTTTAGGACTCTCCTGTTTCAACATTAGTTTTTCTAAAATAGTTTTCGAAAGATTGATAAAATTGACGTTTCGACTTTTCTTTATCAAAATATGATGTTGACACTGACAATTTGCGTATTTATATTGATCAATAGATCACATTCATCATGAATATCAAAATATGAATAAAATCAAACTGGAACTTTGTTCTAATGAGAAAAATTAATTTTTCCTCAGCCCTTACAACTCAAATATATAGCTTGAAGCATGTCACAAGCTGTTCATTTTCGGAAATTTAAAAGAAAGATTTTAGTCCGGTCAAATTAGACCAAAAAATAGTAGTGAGCTACATATATTCCCATCAAGCTGAAAATAAGTAAAATTGTCTAAAATACAATTGAACATAAAATTTGAAGGTTCCCTATCATTTCCGTGTATGGAAGAAAATTTATTCAAGGTCCAAGATAAAAAAATTTTTTTCGCGATTATCAGCAAAACGGTAAGTTTTATCATGAAAATACTATCGACAAAAATTGTAGACCACAAAATTACCTACAAAAAACGTATTCGTACTTTTTTTTCTACGAAATACCGTTTCTGAGATATAACGATTCAAAAAGTTGATTTTCAGCTTAATGAGAATTTATGTAACTTCGAATGACTAAATTGACCGGACTATTTAAGGAATCAAAAAGTTGTACTTTAGTCACAATACTACAAAGTTTAAAATAAATTCTATTGTATCCTTCTTAGTTATTTCCAATATTGGATAACCAATATTTAGATCGATATAAATGACGAGTCGTGCACTAAGTGCGTTTAAAACGTAGTATTTTGAAATAAGATAATGTTATACCCTTTTGCTTAGGTATAGAGTTGGACCTGCTGGTGCTAAAAAACAATAAAAACATAAAGTCTTGGTTAACTTTTTCGATGGTTTCACTGTCGCAATTTCAGCCGTTCCGAATGCTCAAGACGAAACGGCTACATACTAGACGTATTACCTTTTATAAATAAATATTCAATTACATCTCAATACTCAATTTGTCTCATTTTCTAATAAATCTTCACAGTGACTCACTTATACAATTGTCAAAGTCATTCCATCGAAGTCAATTCCATCTCTCAATATATTTCTCATCCCATTGTTTTAGTCTTCATTTGTTTCAACAACTTGATTATCCTTTTCCATGCGCGAGTAAATAGTAGCTTCCTTTTGAACCATAGACAAAGTGAATAGTATTTATTAGTATTTCTAATTTTTCACTTTTTTCGTGGAAGTAATTTTTTTATATCTTATGCTGAACTAACGTCGATCGGCAGTAAATTACCCTAATGGGCATTGTTCTAACATGGCGTTACAAACCTCAAAACACGTAAATATTACCTGCCTGTCCTTTGCACACTAAATACGAAATCGCACGGCTTTTGTCGGTGCGGCTTTTACTTTTGAAAAGACCCCTGCAGAGACGGTGAAAGATTGATTTGTTTTTTATTTTATTACTAACTTTTCTTTTGAACCTTTTCAGGGTCAGCGGAACCCTCAAGTGGATTTTAATAGTATTTCAACGTTATAAGTCATTTTTTTTCTTTTAAAATCCAAAATTATGACTTTCACTTATTAAATTTCTTCTAGTTATGAGTCTTGTATAATATCGAAAATTTTATTACATAATATTTCGAATTACAAACAAAAACCCCTTTGGAAATGCATTGATTACGACAATTGTATCCATAAAATAAGATTCCCAACGAACTGCCCATGCTAGTTCCTCCCGTGTAAGGTGTATGGGGATGGTCCTTAATGTCAACAATTCCTGCATTAGCAACATTTGAATCAAGAAAATGCTAACGGATGACAACAAACGACAACGTGTGTAAACGTCCTTCAGTGATTACCGTCTATTTCCTGAATTAAAGAAACATTTGGAAGGGTTGGTTTTCACAACCGACGTAGAGCTGAAAGGGGAGCTTAAGACCTCTTTTTTTAGCTCTTCGTTTATTTTATCAGCGCTGCAGCAAACTTCTACGGTACAAGCATAAAGAAAATATTTTCTTCAAAATGATCAAAAGATTACGTTATAGTCATTGGATATTTTAACGCCGTCTCCAGTTTTAATGATGAAAGGAGTCAACAAAAAACCTGATTTTTCGAATAGACGGACATTCTTCACATACCTCAGAGGTGGAAATGTTACAAATAACAGACCAAAACGGTATAATTTCACTAAATATACCTAGTAATTACACTCACGCTGTGGAATTATCAGATAGAAGCTTTTTTAGTCACCTCAAGACGTCTTGTTATCAAGAATTTATTATTAAATTAATAGGCGAAATTTTGGGGATCGTGCTGCTATTCCAATTCAATTGCAATTGCTTCAGAGGACATAGCTTACCAAAATATTGGAAATAATATTATTGAAGATACGAGGATATATTGAAAAATTCTTAGCCTACTATAGAACCAAACAAAATTTCAATGTCAAAATATTTCATTACTCAACATATTCTCCTCTTAATTGGATACATTTATTACAGCGAACCTGCAACGTCTCTAGACCTTTCAAAAAAAATGTTTCTTCTTGCTCTGCAAACCAGACCTCCACAGCTTTTATTACCTCCTCGTTGGAAGAAAATTTACGATCTTTTAAACTTTTTTTTCAGTTGAGAAAAGAGATCATAGTCGGACGGAGCCAAATCTGGTGAATATGGGCGGTGTTATAGTAATTCAAAATCTAAATCACGAACTTTTTGCATGGCAACATGAAATTTGTGTGCAGGGGTGTTGTCCTGGAAAAACAAAACACCTTTGGATAGCTTTCCGCGTCTCTTCTCTTTAATTTTTTCCCGTAGAGTGGTCAGTAATGTCGAATAGTAATCTCCAGTTATTGTTCTACCCTTATCCAAAAAATCAATCATGATTAATCCATGGCAATCCCTAAAAACTGGAGCAAGAACTTTTCCAGCAGATTTTTTGACACGAAACTTCTTAGGTCTTGGAGAACCAGAATGTCTCCATTCCATCGATTGTTGCTTTGTTTCTGGATCGTAGAAATGTACCCAAGTCTCATCCATAGCAAAAATTCGGTTTAAGAAGTCTACATCTTTTTAAAATGGGGCAAAGTTCGAAGGCGAGGTTTCTACCCTTGCACGCTTTTGGTCAACATTCGAACATTTGGGGATCCATTTTGCAGCAATTTTTCTCATGTCCAAATTGACGTGAACTATATGATGAACGCATTCGTATGAAATATTCAGTGCTTCAGATATCCGTTTTAGCCCAATTCGACGGTCTGATAAAATCATGTCATGAACTGCATCGATATTTTCGGGGACTAACACAGAAAATTTACCTCTTATGAAGCTTGCTGTTAAATTTTTCACGGTCGCATACGAAGGACATTGATCACCAAGGTTATTAAGTATATCTTCGTGAATCTGCTTACCTCTTAACCCTTTTAAATACAGGTACTTGATGATGTCTCGATACTCCAAAAGTTTTTATTCGTTGCTATGGTAACTCAATATTTTGTTTATGCATGGAACTGGTCTAGACTAACTAGATATCAATACATCCTCGTATATATCAACGGTCTTTCTGGAACTTGAGGCCAAGAACAGAGATTTGGGCCGCAGCTTTTACTTTAAGTTCTGAGCCAATTATTTCTGATGTCGCACTAGGTAAAATGTTGCAGGAAATAAGACCAGTACGAGAGATACCGTTGTCTTCTAATAGAAGAAGATAATCAGCGACGATTTTGTCATATTCAAAAAAAGGGAAAAATGAGATAAACATAAGGAAAACGAAAACAGAACGTTGCACAATTGACAAAATCGAATAAAAAAGCATACTATGGAAACAGTGATAAAGAAATTTCATCAGATTTAGCCAGTGATGATGAGGTCTTACGGAAATCAGACAGTAAGTAATATTTGTCGACGTGAGGCAGTGAAAAACGCTGTAGGCGACTGTAACAGTTTCTTCATTTCCTCCTTCTTCATTTTCCCAAAAATAACTTGAGAAATTATACTACGACAATGTTTTACATGTAAGCCCAATGAATAATTTTACCAAGGTCTCAAAGAGCTTCCTGAACGTTGGATTAAAATCATAGAATTCATTGGGTTAAACTTCGAATATTGAAGATTCCTTTTTATATGATTATCCAATAAACAAAGTGAACAGACATTATTTATGCGACATCCTCTATATTATTAACAATTTTGATACACATATTTCTTTCTTCTAATAAAAGAAGGATTGTATCAATTTGTGTTCGTGGTTGGATCATATTTGAGTTAAAAAATACTTTTTTTACAAACTCAATCCTAAAAAAAAATGAATGTTAATACAATTCAGTTGTAGTAAGTTGAAAAAGTGAGAAAATGTATATGTTCGCGAGTACAGCTGCCAGGAACCGCTCTTCAATCTCCTGTCCCTTCAAATCTCATATCCTGTTTCCATTCAGGGACTTTAGCGTTGAAAAATTCCCTGTTACGAACAAAATCGATTTACGTTCTTTCGTATTAGATATTCGAAATAATATTTAAAAGTTAAACGTTCGAAGTAGAGCAAACCAACCTTGGATCAATAGACGGCTTTAGTAGATGTAAATTAATAACATGAATCGATTTATATACAAAAAAAACCTTGAATATAGACTTTAACGCTTTTTAGAAGCTTCAATTGAACAATCACAATATATGAATTAATCTTGGTTGTGAATTTATGTTTTATGGATGCGGAAATTTTTTTATCCTAAAGCAGTCTTAGTGCAATAACTCTTTTAGAGTATAATTTTGGATGGAAATGTTCATCACTTGTTAAAATCTATGAGTTCATCATCGCTGGTGTTCTATACTATTACATTAAAGAGGCCCAGCAATGTTCAATAAGATCCAGACACTTTTCATAATAAAAATTGTCAAGCTCCTCAATACAGTCATTCACTACTGATATCACGTCTTCGTATTTGACCGCCGAGCCATTTTTTCAAGTCTAGGAACAGAAAATAATCATAGAGGGCTAAATCTAGTGGATAGAGTGTATGAGGCTCAAATTCAGACTTTAATTCATTAATTTTGGTCATTGCAATAACGGATGTGTAAACTGGTCATTGTCTTGATGAAACAACACTTTCTTCTTAGTCAAATGCGGGCGTTTTTGCTTAATTTCTTCGCTCAAATAAGTTTGTATAGTACTCGCCGTTGATAGTTTTTCCTTTTTTAAGATAGTCGATGGAAATTATCCCACGCACAAACCGAAAAAACCAACTTCATGACCTTGCCTGTGAATGGAACGATCTTTGACTTCTTTGGAGCTGGCTCTTCCCTTTCATTCCATTGTTTCGATTGTTCTTTTATTTTGGGTGTGAAGTGATGGGCCCACGTTTCATCCATGGTTATGAAACGGTGCAAAAATTAGGCTTTATTTGCCGCTGCTCTTGTTCCATTATGAGCAATCGCGGTACCCATCTTGTGCACAGCTTTCTCATGTCCAAAGTTCCAGTTATAATGCGATGTAGCGCACTTTTTAAAATTCCTACTATATCTGCTGTGCATTTTCTTCATTTCTGGAGTCTTCATCTCATTTGGTCGAACTCTGCGATGATGGTTTTCGCAGTTGGTATGGCTTCGTTTAAACTCTGCTGCCCAATATTCTACTGTTGATAACGAATGAGTAGTCTTACCCAGAGTAGAATCTAGCTCAGCTTTTATATTGGTTGGGTTAACGCCTTTCAAATAAAAGTATTCTATCACATAACGGTGTTTACAAATTCAGTGAAAACGTTCACTATTCATGGCTGTTAAACAAATACTTAATAACGTGGCGTCTTTAAACTTGAAACATATATTGTATAGTTGTATGTACTAAAGCAATGATATTTTTCAACAAACTATCGCCATCTCTAAGAAAGGCCAGGTACTTCTTTGTATTTCGAAAATCGATTATTCCAAAAAAATGGTTTTATCATTACTGGGTCTCTTTTGATTTGTTGATATTGTGAAAAAAACAAGGCTGGGGGTATCGTAGAAGTTTACATTTTATATCAAAAATGACTCAACAATATTTGATTCAATATTTTAGTTGGAGAAACCGAATTAACTATTCACAATTAAATCTAAATAGAATCATTAAGTGTAGTGGAAAAGACAAAAATTGTCATTTTCCCGTATTGCTTTTATATTTTTTTTATTTATCTATGTATAACTTTCGAAACAAATTTTTTATAGGTCAAAGTAGATTTGAAAAATATCTCAGTTTTATTGTTTGTACGAGCAGCTGCCATTTTGAATTTTATTATGTACCTAATTTGTTTCGCTTCCTATTTTAATGATATTTAGAACAATATTAACACATAGTCATGTTCCACACTCCAGTTACTCTTTTTTCTACCTTTTTTTGGGTACCTGTAGTACCTCGAGAGATGATTAATGACCTAACGATGACCTAGCATCCCGACACAATCTACAAACTTTTGTTATTTTTCTTAGACTTGGTCGTCTTGGAAAAAAAACACATCAACTTCCATTTTTTTAATTAAGAACGTTGGGCTGCATCTATATATCTGCGAACCAATTTCCAAAATTTTACATCGTCATTCACACGCTTAATTCTCACGAAACAATTTGAAAATCCCGCTTAAAGAAGATGTAAGAATATTTCAAAAACCACACATTGACGCACTCACTTTTTTTTTTTAGTTAATTTCAAAACAATTCGAAAAATTCGCGGTGCAATTAACCTTTTCCTTCTGTTTATCTATCGTGTAGTCGGCAAATGGGTGATTCCGTTCTAACTGTGATTTTTTGTATTCAAAATTTCAAGATTTTAAAATTTAACTTTTCTAACTTTTTTATGCATATTATTCATCTATTTTACTGTAAAAATAAAACTCTAAGAGGAATTTACTACAACTTCAAAGTATCACGAGCAAGACACAAATGTCGGATTTTGAGTTCCACGGTACTGACTCATTTATCCACGGTACTGACATGGTAACTTAAGATATTAAACAACAAGTGCATCAATTTTCCTCAGTTTGATCATAAACATTAGAATTTATAAGGTAATTAGTTTAAATCATTTGTTACGACAAAAAAAATTAATAATTTATCGGTAAATTCTAGGAATGGACATGACACGGTACTGACATTCAAGTGATGTAGTATAAGTTTTCTTTAACTGGCAAGTTATATTGTATAAAAATAATGTTTAAATATCTTAAGATTTATTCAATTAACACAAAATTTTTATTAATTGATTATTAATTAATGACTAGTACAAAAAAACAATACAGGACATTGAATATCACAGTTAGAACGGAATCACCCAAATGCATTTGTGGCGTATTGGATTTTTGAAGGTAAAAAATTTTTCATTTACTATATATATTGCCACAAAACATAAACCTCCTACTATGTTTTTAAAGTTTAACAAACGTAAATCGATTTTATGAATCCTAACCTTAAAATTCTCTAATATAACCAACCGTTGCTATGTTGTATTGCGGTTTTGAGTAAATTGGTCTCATTTTTTAAAAAGGGTTTTCGAGCGAGATGAAGTTAATTATTTGGTTTGTTATTGTATATTTAAGTGAAAATGGTTGGAAAATAACAACGAAAAGGTAATCGTTTTCAATGGGACTAAGATAACATGAATAAGAGCTGTTGAATATGGAACAATTGGCTGGTTACTAGCAACCAAAATCCATTCTGTTCCTTTTTGTACATTAAGACGACACTGGACCATTTGAGCAGGAAAAGATCAACTTTTGACGATACTATCGAAAGCTACCTCGTTGAACATATCAAAAACATGGAAATTAAGTTCTTTGGATTTACGAAGATGGCGGGCTGGGATTGGTTAAAGGGATTTACTAAGCGCAATCCTACTATTTCACTTTAACTGTAACCAAACCAAATATAAACCAAAAATTTGGAACATGGATAAAAGTGGCCTTAATATAGTTGCTTCAAAAAATTGTTAGGTTTATGCTAAGGAAAAAAACAAGTGGGGGTATTAAGTATTGCGGATCGTGGACAACATTTAACAGTCATTTGTACAGTCTTATTTACCGCCGTGTTTTATATTCTCGCGCAAAAACATGAAAAATGAATAGACAATTCTCCTTCTGGTTCAATTGGTTCAATTGGCTGATGGAACTTTTAAATTTTATGGTGAAACTGTGAAACCTACAGAAACCGAAAAAGTGTTGCTGGTGCTAGAACCACAAATCGTTAGAGGTCCAGGTTTATGCAAAAAGTAAAGGCATTCTTTGGACCACTATCGACCTACGACAATCAATAAATTAGTAGCTGGTTGAAATAGATTCCTGCCTACCAAAAAGCAGCTAGTATGAATATCGCTTAAAATGGGTTTGCTAAAACGGGTATATACCCTTTTGATAAAGATTTTTTTTCGGATTGGATGTTTGAGCCTACGGAAACCACTAACTTTGAGAATAATCAAAATATCAAAGGACCGAATGATATCGAGGAAAAGTCGGGAGAAGAAGAACCGAAAAATAACGACTGAAGAAAACAGCAACGTAAAGCAATGAAAGGGGGCATACAAAATAAAAAATTGCACAAAGAAATAGATAAAAAAATCAAATAAATTACCAGCAGCATCTTGATTAATCCTACCTTCTTAAATCTCACCTTTACCAAAAGCTACTGATATGAAAAACAAACATAAACGCAAAAAACTTTCTGAATACGGCGTCTCGAATACTACACCCGAAATTATTTTTTTTTTAAATGAAAACTGCTAAAAAATGTTGAGTTAGCAAAAAGGGATGCAAAAGGAGTCTCAAATTTCTAATGATTGTGATTCTAAAATTACAACTGAACCTAGAAAATCAGATACAATTGCAATATCAAACAATGACAGAGATTAGTGAGAATGAAAATGATACATCCTGCATCTTTTGCAACGGACTATTTTCTCGCTCTTCAACGAGCGCACAAGAAAATTCGATCTACAGAAGTAAGTCCTAGAGATTGGAAAACATACGAACTTTTGAATAATTATTATCGTTAAGACAAAACGAAAAACCATCAGCAACATCTAAGCTTGAACAAAATGAGCAAATGTTCAATATTATATAAAATATTGAACAGGAATTGATCTTTATACCTGCAAATGTGCGCTCGACGTACCTTTCTATAAAATCTGTGCGCTGGATGCACGCATTCAAGATGGCATACCATCATACCATCTTACCCGAAATATTCAGTCCGAGATGAATGCCCCAGGTGATTTTTTGAAAAAATGTACTCAACTTAAAAATACAATTAGGGTTCTATCAATTTTTGATATTGTTAAGCTTGATATTTTCTTTATTCAACAACAAAATTTTGTTCACAAGTGATGCAATTCAGATATCTGGGTATAGACATATCAAGTACCCACAGACCCAGTTAAAGACCTAAGAAGCCAGATTAACAAAGCATCCGCACTATCAGGATACCTACGAGATATAGTCTGGTCCAATCCGTACATGCGCAAAGATAGCAAAATTAGAATCTCCAAGACTCGTATTAGACCCATCATGACGTACGGCACGGAAGTCCGAAAAGACACCAACAAGACGAAACAAATGCTGAGGGTGGCCGAGATGAAAACACTGAGAACAATAGTGGAGAAAACAAGAAGAGACAGAGTGAGAAACACAGATGTCAACGAGTAGTGCGGGATACAAGACATTGTAAGTTGGGGAAGACAACGTAAGAGGCAGTGGTACAACCATGTAAGACGGATGGACGAGAAGAGACTTCCGAGAATAGTCCTAAAAACAACCCGCCCGGCTCAAGGTCTCCCGGAAGACCACCTAAAAGGTGGAAAGATAGTTGGCAATCCTCCTCTGAGGAAAAGATGCAGAGGCAGCTTCAGAATTAACAGATCGACAGATCTCCAAGAAGTAGAAGAAGAAGAACAACAAAATTTTAACGCGAAAATCCCAAAAATAGAAAAAAGTAATTACGAAATGTATGCCAACTCGGACACATCTCCCCTACAAATAACACAACTTTTTCTGACTTTATGAGTTTTTAAAAAATGTTCATTAGAGAAATATGGACATCTCAATCAGTATTATGATGATTACTTCGTAGATATGCACATGGTTCAATCTGTTCATATGTTCTAGTGATTAAATTCAAAGCAATACCCAATGACAAAAAGACACATTTTCTACAAAAAAAGAAAACTAATGAATGTTACAGTACACCTCGTAAAATATCTTATTGCAGAAGTAATTACTACTAACTTTTAATTAACTGAAATATTTTTCGATATACTCACGACAGTTTGAGCGGATAGCTCAAAATGCCGGTACCTTTTAAATTCAAAACTCACCTGAAAAAACTATTAAGTTTTATTGCTATAGCATAAACTTACCGTCATTACTTTGGCAATATGTGAAAGAAAAAGTACTATAAAGACACAAAGATGCCGACTAGAATAACGTTCGTCATTTTATATAATCATTTATTGTCAACAAAAATTCCTATACGTATATAATGAACTAAGTGACATCCACTTGATTGAATAATAATACATTCTCCCACTTCCTGAAGCAGCCCTAGAAGACAACCTTCGACATTACTTTCAGCAACGGTCTGTTTTTAATCGCTTTAGTAACCTGGAAAACAGCCTAAAGTACTAGGGAACAACATCAGGATTGTGGAAAGGTTGCTAGAGTTGAAAGACTTTGGAAAAGTTTTTTCCCTCGGGGAAATGTCCCCAACAGATGATAACTGCTTACACAAATGAGTTCGTGTCACACAGATGTTGCTCCAAAATTTTGACGCGATGTTTTGGAAGACATACGTCGACATACCCAAATGCGAACATTGTTTTTTTTTGTCTTTATATGCAGTCTGCTGGTACCTTCTACCCTTCAAATTAATCTGGCTTCAAAGTAACTAAATCTGTTCAATACATCTTTTTTTTCACTTTATTTCTTTTTTTCGTTTGAACCTTTTTCGTTTCAGGTAATTGAATGATTCGACCCATGTAGATAACCCATTTTATTATTTCTAAGCACAATTTTTGTATCGTCGTCTATTTAGTTTCATTCATTTCTCAGGATATTCCCAAGATGTGAAGTAGAATTTTCACACTGCTTTCTGATTTCCCTATCCAATAGTACCACGACAACTCACTCTGAGTTATTTTCAGCACATTCTTCCGTTCCAATTCTTTCAAATACTCTTTGCACAGTTTCGAGGATTGTTTAGGATCGTTGTCATACTGTGAGATAAATTTATGGCCGATCAGGCGTACTTCAATTTCCTTTATTATTTTCTTCTTCAGAATCCGTCCAGTTTTCACCAGGTCTTCAGTCGCCCTTTCTCCAAAATATCCCCAAACCATCACCGAGCCTCCGCCGTGTTTTACAGTGGGGATAACACATGGAGCTAATAATCGTTTTCCCGTGCACAAAAGCTCTGTCTTAGATCCAAAAACCTCAAAATTTTTACTCATCGTTACATAAAACTCTCTCTTCCATAACGACTCTCTTTTTCACTGTAGAAGTACTCAAAATCATATGCCTGGATTCATTGATCTGAGCTATCGTTGGGCCCTTGAGACGTCGATCACGTTTACTGATAAATATAATACATCTATCTCCAGCGATTGTGGGTTTTCGAGGCCGTCCTGAACGTTTTCTATCACCAAATCTCCTGGTGGACGCTTATTTTTTCTTGTTTTAGTCCACGGTAAGTCGACGGCAATTAAAACTACTTGCGATTAATGTACGAATTTCAACCGAAAGTTTCTTGCTTTACTTATTTCAAAACTGAATTTACGAGAAAAAGTATCACAATCGAAGCACGTTTTTGCGTCTCAAAAGACTAAACTGCAATCATAAACACCGAATACATAATTCATTTTAACTTGTCGCACAAATCACGGACACTATTGGACATTCGACTTTCGCTAAACAATATGAAAAAGAAATTTGTTAATGTGTGTTATTTTGAATGGATAAAGCAAAAACTTTTAACTGGTAGTGTATACATTACATTAATCTACAACGGAATTAGATTGCGTTAGTGGAATTGCTTCTTCATGTTTCCTTATTTTTCTGTAACGTTCCCTCGATTCGTTTTCGCTGTTTCATTGTCGATGTTACCGACGAGTGTTTTTTCAGACTTCCTCTTTTATTGACATTTGATAATTTCGGATCGTGTCTGTAGTATTTGGTTAACTCAAAGTCGAGAGTTTTTTTTTATTAAATTTATTCTGGAGATGTTCACGGCATCGGGAAAGATAATTTGGTTAATAATTTCATAGATTGTTTACCGAATAAACACAAACTTTTGAGAAAATTTAATCATTGAAGCAACTAAATACCCGTATTCTGCATATAATATAATCCAAAATTCTGTAAATTGCCGCACAAATCACGGAGAGCACTATCAGAAGGAAGTTCGAGTGCTAAGTGAAGAAGCCAATATATTTCGATGCGTTTTTTCACGCTGGTTCAGGATATCCTGTCGAATACCCCGAATAAGAGTTTTTTTTCTCATATTCCGTGATACCCATCGTTTGAATTGTTCTTTCAGATACCAGTAGCCAGTAATCAACCCCTTATCAGCCCTAGCTGATATATTTCGCCAGGATAACCTGTTGAATACCTCGTAGAAAAGTTCCTTTCTTATCTTCCGTGATACTCATCAACTTGAGTTGCTCTGTCATGTACCAGTGACCAGTTATCAACCTGATCAGCCTTGGCCTGATTTCTTTCAAATAGGATGGTCTTCTGAAGAGGATTTCGTCATGTTGCACAACGATGGTTTCCGGCAAACCACGTCAGAAGCTGTTTCCAGGTCTTATATCTTTTAGACTTAGATGTACGGGAATTGGGAGAATGGCAAGTCATCTTCCCATGCTTTTTATAGATAAAAACTCCCTAGTATGTTAAAGTGAGATCACAAAACGAATATTTTTGGCTACGTTATTTTTCGTTTGAATAATTTGGTGAATCTCGTGCAGGTCGAAGGTATTTGAGTTAGTTTGACCTAATTGTTTCTCTATACTTGATTGGGTCTTAAATTTGATTTTTTTCTGATGAGGATGTCATTATTTATGGTTCAAGATTTACTTTAGTACTTTCTAGTTATAATTACAACATAATTCGATCAGTTTTAAGGTTTTGAGAAGAGAATGTTGAGGATATAAAGACGACGAAACATTGGGTGAAACATGTGCGAGATAAGCGTATGAAATGGGAAAGTCTCAATGGGGCGAAGACGTATAAATTGTTGTGAAGGTAAGAGACGAGAGGAAGACGTATAGGCAGTGGTCTACCCTCAGATAGTATTGAAATCCTTACATGTAGAATGTATATCGTGTCTCTTTATCATTAAACAAATATCAAGATGATCTTTATGTTCTATTTTATTATTTCCTAAGTTGCAGTTATAACATTTATTTTATTATTTGCGAAATCGTCAAATTTTACTAGTCAATTAAATGAGAAATAATTTGTTTTCAACGTGTGACTAAAACTTAGCAATTAAAAGATAGATAAATATAATTTAACCTTGTAATTGGCGATGAACTTTTGCAGCATCTATAGGCATGGGAAAGTCCTATTCTGATTCAAGTATTATTGAAGTTTAATGCGATGAAAAATTGATTTTATGTGAAAAATTGTGTACTGAAAATACATTGAGGTAGATATGGGGAAGCGCAGATTCAACAAAATATTCACATTAACCATTGAATCAGTAAATTTCGCTTATTCATATGAACTAGGGAACAAAGGGTGAGGGGATTATACTAAGATATCACGTGTATTTATTTTTTTCGTCAAAACCGCGATTATTAAACAGAAAAGCTTTTACTAGCTAATCCGTGGTCCGAGGACAATGTACATTAATGATCTTCATGTACTAGAACAAAAACATGTTTATCGCTTGATTACACGCTTTGTTTTAATCATTATTTTGATAAATATTATTTTAAAAAACAACTATCAACGTGGAATTACACATGACAAAAGTTGGTGTCAAAAAACCTGACTGACCAAGTGCTCTTGAGTTAAAGGGTCTACTCAGATTTCCTTGAAAGGTTAGAAAAAGATCTGCCTTAAAAGCGACTCGATCTGAGTCAATTGAAGCAGTAAAGCAAAAAAAGGCAGAGCTCCTAAAGACCATCACCAAAGAAGACTTCCAGCACTGCTTAGATCAATGGAAAAAACGTATGGAAAGGTTAAAAAAAGATCTGCTTTGAAAGGGACCCGATTTGAGTCGATGGAAGTGGTCTAGCAAAAAAAGGCAGAGCTCCAAACGGCCATCACCAAAGAAGACTTCCGGCACTGCTTTGATCAAGGGAAAAAACGTATGGAAAGGTTAAAAAAAGATCTGCTTTGAAAGATATCCGATTTGATTCGATGGAAGTGGTCAAGCTAAAAAGGCAGAGCTCCTAAAGACCATCACCAAAGAAGACTTCCAGCACTGCTTCGATCAATGGAAAAAACGTATGGAAAGGTTAAAAAAAGATCTGCTTTGAAAGATATCCGATTTGAGTCGATGGAAGTGGTCAAGCTAAAAAAGGCAGAGCTCCTAAAGACCATCACCAAAGAAGACTTCCAGCACTGCTTAGATCAATGGAAAAAACGTATGGAAAGGTTAAAAAAAGATCTGCTTTGAAAGATATCCGATTTGATTCGATGGAAGTGGTCAAGCTAAAAAAGGCAGAGCTTCTAAAGTCCATCACCAAAGAAGACTTCCAGGACTGCTTCGATCAATGGAAAAAACGTATGGAAAGGTTATAAAAAGATCTGCTTTGAAAAATATCCGATTTGATTCGATGGAAGTGGTCAAGCTAAAAAAGGCAGAGCTCCTAAAGACCATCACCAAAGAAGACTTCCAGCACTGCTTAGATCAATGGAAAAAACGTATGGAGAGGTGGATACCGAGTGGAGGGGAGTATATTCGAATGTAGAATAATTTTCATAATAAAATCCTTTTCGATAACCAGTCTCGTTATTTAATAGCCAAATATCGTATGCCTGTATTTAAAGATTTTTTGTAGGTACTAAAAATATAAGTGATATAGGGGGGGGAGACTGTAACCTCCCTAGGCATTAACAAAGGGAAGAGGGGGCTAAAAAGACTAAAAAAATCACGTGATTAATGTACGACCCCTAAATTTAGTAAACACGCACTTATAAAATTTTTGGTAAAAATTTCGAGTGAAAAACTAGCAACAATTTTATATGTTATCCTTTCTCCTTTAAAAATTTCGGTAATTTTGTTTCTTTTGAGCGTCCTGGCTTCCTCTTTTTGCCATTTCTCTAGCTTGCCAAATTCTTTTTACCGGATTGGTCATTATTTTTCCTCACCTGTCCATATATAAATGATATTGTTTCTAAATTTGCTTCCAACTTCTCTTTTTTGTATTTGATATCTTCGAAAGCTGTCAAATTGTTGTCTCTAAACACGAAACAAATATCCCGAGAAGAATATTTGGCGTATCTAGAGAAGACTAATAATAAGACACAAGCCTGAATTAGCACAAATAGTTTGAGTCAAAGCGCAAAATTGTTTCTTGAAGGCAAGGGAAAGAAATGGCATCAAGAAGTGATATAGATGATTTAGGAAAAAATAAGTGAAGAGCAGTAGCAAAGGACCGAAGGACCAAGATTTCGAATACCTAAGTATTCATCATCAATGACTGAAATTATGGTTAAAGTACAATTTAAAAATGTCTGAAAAAAAGTTGATCAGTTAAGAATTGTGGGGTTTAAATTATGTTGTTTCTTTAAAAAATTATCGTATTCATCGAATTCAAAAACCAATATTCAAATTGATCTTTGACAGAAATATAGAATTTATTTAATCAAAATCTAAAAGATATGCATAGATTACAATAAGGTTATTTAGATCAGTTTTCTCATTAATACATTGATCATTTCGTGCAAAATATATTGTTTCTAAAAATAGATGTTTTGTAGTTGTTCTCAGTTGTCAAAACTTTGGCAGATTCACAGAATCTTCTTCTTCTTTCCATGCCTTCTCCTAACGGAAGTTGGCGACCACTACTTTAAATGCTTCTCTATCTTTTGCTATGTGAAACAATTCTGGCGCACTCATATTCGTTCAGTCTCTCACATTCCTTAGCCTCGACTTCTTTCTCCCGACACCCCGTCTACCATCTACTTGTCTCCTCTCAGTATGTAACCTAAGTACGCTGTTTTCCTTTGTTTTATGGTCCTTATCTGAGATTTCAGCCTATCAAGATATAATTTTCTATCGGTTTTGTGAGAGGTTATCCGATTAGTAAGTGACCTCTTCCACTGACCAATGAGTAGCGTGTAATTTATATTCTGAGCTTTCTAATACTTAAGTATCCATCATCGGTGATTGAATTGATTAAAGATTGTGGCGTATTGAATTAAACATCAATATTCAAACTGTCTCGAGACATAAGTATGGAATATATTAATTCTCAATGGTATATTAGGAGTCTTTAATTTCTGTGCTGCTTCTCTAATCTCGTTACTTTATCCCTCTATCAGCTTCTGTACTCTATTTTTTTCCTCTCCATTCAGTTATTCCCAATACTTCTTCTCCTTCTAATTTCCTCTCCTTCCATTTGCGCTTTCTTAGCAATTCTATTTTGAGTGATTGTTTTCTGTCCTGTATTTCCATATATTTCATACTTTCGCCATTTTCCCTGAGCTCGATTTTTTTTCTCCTTTCTTCTAGATACTTTTCTAGCGGTCTGCATATGCTAAAATTTGATGCTTTCCCGTATATCTGTATTGTACTTTCTTTAAAAGTACAGTGGAGATTTTTTCTGATAACTTTTTTTCCAGATTCGCCATTCTTATTAGTTTTCTTTTTACTACTATATCTTCGTCAACTCCAATGTATCATAATCTTGCTTGTAATCTATTAACAGTATATATAGCTCTAGTATATAGTTTTGGTTATTGCTCTATATTGTTTTTGAGATAAAAACTCCTCGATAACCACCGAATACTCGGTTATAAATTGGTTTCATTTTGTTTCCTGATCAAAACTTCATAGGTCACCTCCAATACTGTTATAGCCCTATAGCTCACGCAGCAGGTCTTTCTTATAGATATGTCATATTACATCTGGTAGTCGCTACTCTTCCCATATCCTTTCAACCTACAATTTTCAATATATCTGCTGTTATCCTTTTCTCTCTATTTGTCATTTGCATCATTTCACTTTTTATTTCGGTATTTCTAAGGCTCTTCCACCTTTCTTTCATCATCCTATTCTGCTACCTGTTGTTCCATGAGTTCTGTGTTTTGATATTCAATCAGATACTTAAATATTCGTTCCATATTTATAATCTTCGTCTTCAAATTAGTAATAATTAACTTAGAAGTCTCGGATTCGATGAGGTGTGCCTCTATGTTTGCCAATACCGAATTTCCACCGGAAAAATATTTATTTCTATGAAATCTAAAATTAAAAGTACTTTTTACTTCTACAGAAAACAAAGATGATAAAAAACGAATGCGAAAAACCGAGCTTTATTGTTTGTGTTAACCGAAAGTCAAATTAGCACTAAAAAACACTAAAAAAGTAACAGCTGGGAATAATTTTGATGATGCTTCATAACCTATTTGCTTAAACAAGCGTCCACATGACATTTTACAACAACTCCACATATTATTAATCGAAGTATTTAGTTTTTATTTTAATTTTTCGCTTTCTGACTCCATTTGAATAAACTCATTCTTAATTATGGGGTATTTAATAAAATCACTGATGTGCTTTATGTTGTATAATAAATGGCGATAATCTAGGTTTACATAGAACGTAGATTGAACGCTCGGCCGACTTGGATCTTCTCAGCTTGACGCTTGTAGTTGATACAGCGCCCGCTGCGATCGCCTGTTTGCACTTTGTTTTTGGTTGTCGAGCAGCACGAATCACATGTCAAAACCACGCACGGAACTGAACTTTTCTCATCTTGCCAATTTATTTTCAAAAATACGAATAGATCATTTACCTGTGGAGTTTGTTTCGTGAAAGTAAATAGGATTCGAGAAAAATCAATTAACGTATACGATAATATGAACAGAGAAAGTGAAGATTGATAAAACGATTTTGAGAGGTGTCTATTTTGGTACAGGGTTTGCTTAGAAAGTTTCCGTTCTAAGTATAGCTAAAGTTCCGTATGACAGTTAACAACTCTAATAAGATCCAAGAACAAGAAGCACAATTAGACAATCTCTTCTACGTCAAAATGGCGGTCGTGGGGTAAACAATCAATTTTCTTGTATATAGCCGTGTTAGTTTTTCTTGTTTTTTTTTCCGGTAGTGAGCGTTGTTTTGTATTGTTTTTTGTTTGATGATATTAAGAGGACTCCATAGATACATTTTATATCTGTTTTCAGTAAAACTAATACAATTGAAACGGTTTGCATTGGTTTTTTAGTCAGTCTGCAAAGAAGCTTTCCACCATTGGTTTCAAGTTAATCAAACATGAGTTAGTGCTTTTTTACGTTGCAAAGTGATAGCCCAGTAACAGATAGAATATTAAAAGACAAACTTAAATCTTTAGGTTAAGTTTAACTCCTTCTTATTAGATGTGAAGAGTTCTAATCAGAACATTGCACATTTTCCGCGCAAGTTACCAATATTATTACTTTTCAGACTAAAAAAAAACGTCAGTCACGTTTCTGAATGGAAACTTCAAGATTTTTCAAGTAACAACTCTTTAAGAAGTCATTTCGCAATAAAAATAGGAATAATAAAGTCTAAGATCCAACAAATAACTCCTCAAACCTCATAGAAACTTACAGCAATGGCTATTGTGTATCCCACGGCGGCCATTTTTAATAGAGCATCAGGTGATTTTGACATTTCGTTAGATTGCTGAATAATTGAAAAATGGATTTCTACAAAATACTATTTTGGATATATTTTAGTCTTTGAGAAAAGATTCCAAAATTCCAACAAGACAAGTTAAGGCTAAATCTTTTTGAATAAGCAGAATAGAGTCGTATTAAAAGAAAAAAAGAAGAATATTCAGCCTTATTTCTAAGAAAATAAAAAACTGGTTTTGGTTGTCAAAACGATGTAATGTGAAATTTGTAGTTAATAATTTAAAATTTTATTAGAGATTTCCGCAAAAAGCAAAAAACAGTTCGAAATGTGTCCAACTAAGCTGTACAACCGAGCAAAAACCATTAACACCTGTTGATTACTAAACTGCGCTAAACTAAATACAGTCATGGTCACATTATGTAGACAAACAAATCGCTTTTTATGTCATACACTTTTTATTTCGAATGCACAACTTGTAAACAAACAGTTTTATTGTTAAACAGCTATTAATGTCTAAAAAAAGAAAAAATGAAGATATCAAAAGTATACAGACATCTTATATGTTAAGTCATGTAGGATTATCATTAATAGTACTTACTCTCTTTGACTGTTATGAAAGGATCATTAAAACTTCCTTTGCCTCATTATCAACACGTAATTAGTTAAAATCAAGAAGTTCATAGAGTGTATAAACATACGGTGAAACCAAAGAGGTCGATATGCAGACAGAACCGTATCCACAACATACGAAATTTGAATGGCAAATATTTCAAACGACATTAAATCACAAACATACGTTAATCATTTTAACAAATTTTTTTCTCAAAATTGTATCTAGAATATCGAGAATCATAAGCTCAAGCTTTATATTATAAACTTTATATTTAAATATACCTGACTTTGAGAAAAACTAAAACCTTCTACCTGCTCTTTGTTCCATAATCACAGGAGGTGTTTGGAATCGAACAGAAATTCATTTTATCTCGAGACCTCGAAGCGATCAGATCTCAAATCCCGAGATTCCAGAGACTTAGTCAAATTCTTGACAGGTTAAAGTTTAACTAAAATAGGCTTCAATTTGTGATGTACACTTTTTCTTGTAAAAGATAGAGAGATAATTAGAGATTATAATAGTTTAACCAACGTTTAAGTCTATTGAACCCAACTCCCACTTCTAATTCCACAGTTTCCTACAAATTTGGTTGGTGGTATGCATTCTATAACAGACAATCTATAATCATCGGTTTCTACTAGACCTATTCCTCGTTAGTTTTCTTGTAATGAAGCCAACGAAGAGTTATAGTTAGTTTTTGCTTACACCAAATACTTTTCAACTCTAGTAGTATCAAAACACTAAGAAGGTACTTTTTAGAGTGATCCTGTCTGGAAAAGCCTCTTCCCCAATCATCTTCATTTGAAAACTCTTCTTTATAACGCCTCCAAAACATTAACACACTCTGTAAAATCTTCTTCTACAGTCCTCTTCATTGAAAATCTCTTCTTTTTAATATCCGTGATATTTTCAAGGTTAGATCCTCGTTTTTACAAGTTGTAATGAAGCCAGTGAATAGTTATACCTTGATACACTGAAATCTAGGTACTTTTTGTGTATAGCAGTATAAAAATTCCAAAGGATATTTGTTATAGAATAACACGCTTCTTTCAATAAGTTAAAATGTAAACCATATTGTTTTGTAAAGATCAAGATATCCAATTACATTGAAATTTGACGCATTCAAATGAATTTATAAAAAATTTTTTTACATTTGAAATTATTTATTAAAAAGAAAGGAATGTATGATGTTTTTCATGTCAATATTAAACCTTCATATTTACTCTGATTTATGTATTATTTTAGAACAAAAATTTTGTGTCACAAACTTATTTAAATTTTGTAATTGTTTCGATTTTTCTTTAGTATTGTTCATAGTAATAACAAACGGGCTTCAAATAATTCTAAACAGACGTTTTAACCACTGACAGTATACTTTTATAAACTGACTTAATTTAAATCATCCTGGCTCGAAATTTTTTCTGAAAAATTTAAAAACTAAGTAAGTATACCAGACTACAGTCAATAACGTGCAACTTTTATTTATTTTCCACGGTTTTAAGAATTGCAACGATAAACAGCAACGTCTTTAAAGTATATTACGCAAGAATTATGCACAAAACAAAATATACAAAAATATTACTAACACTGACCTTGAAATTGATATTTCTAGTAATGCACTTAATTACTAGACAATTCATAAGCTAAATGTCAACCGCAGAACATACTCTAACTTGGTATGTTCTATGATGTCAACCTTATTCATTTTCAACCATCGTAATTAGTTATTAAAACACATACAATGAAGTTTCTTCTAGAATATTTTAAAAACTTTGTTTTAGTCTCTTGTTTGTATATAAAGCGCCGGAGGGAAATTTCCCAATTTTTATTTTAATATCCTTTCCTAATATTTGTTGTTTCCAGGGCTTCCCATAATTTGACCAGTAGTACGATGTCGAAAGCTGTTTTTAGGTCTATATATATTAACTAGAGTTTCTTCTTTACGGCTGCCAAGTTTTGTGAAACAAAATAAGTTGCTTGGAATCCAGCTTAATCTTCATCCTTATTATCAAATTATTATTGATGCCGTTACTGAAATACCTATATAATTTCCATTATCCTTGCTACCCTTTTGATCAATTGGGTATTCCTTTTGTATCTCATTATTATTCAATATTTCAATTTGTTAAATTGAGATTCATTCATTAAGAGAGATTCATTGGTTAAATTTGGTAGGATCTTTATAAGGAGGAGGGTTTGTTGGAGCGGGCCCTGATATAGGAATTGCTCCTCTGCAATACTGACAGAATTCCACGCAGCAAATTCCACTTCTTTTTCTTTCATTATGATTTAGCATCATTTTTGATATAACAGCTATTTGGTATTCTACTGAAAGATCTTGATTTGATTGGTAGAAATCCTTTGATGCTTTTGATTAACCTCAATTAACATCATAACATCAAATATTTCATGTTGTTGGGTAACATTTTCAAAAATATTTTCTTTCTTTATGTCTTAAGTTTTCAAGTGCATAATATTCATAATGCATAATATGAGTATTGCTACTTAAGTTTTGACAAACAAATATTTACAAGTGGATATTGCTTTATTATTTTTTCCCAAAATTAATTAAAATCAATACACTTTTGCATAAGTTTGAACCAATTGTAGAAGCATTTTTTCCATTCCGATTGACGTACTTCCAAAATGCATTGACCGTTTCGTCAGGTGTAGGAAAACGTTGACCTCGCAATTTATTTTTGATCTGCAGGAATAAGAAGAAATCATTGAGTGCCAAACAAGGAGTGTACGGTGGATGATCCATCATTTCGGTGTTTTGACTGTTGAAAAACGTCATGTAACGATTTAATCCCATGGCAGTGTCAGATTTGATATATTCACATCAACGTAACAGTATATCTAAATGTATGTTTCATTTAATCCGATTTCTATCGATTTCGCAATATTAGTCTTCATTGTTTCTCCATTCTCGATCAATTCAAATCAAAATTTCACGTGCAATCGAGGTCCTGTTATCTAGATATGTCCATATTTAACTTAACTAATCAATTTCTATGTCAGTGATCGTATACTTCTCCTTCTAGGTTGTTTTTTACTTTAACTAGATTTGATATATAATAAACAAAAATTTAAATGTTAATTTCACTTTTTGTAATGAAAAAATAAAACAGTAGTCTATATAGTGTTTCTAATTAGGGAGCCCTGCGGCTGTCAATCATTCTTCAAACCATTTCTTAAATACACCACAAAATATTTCGCGAGAACGTGAAATCTACGTTAAAAAAAAGATCCAATCTCAAAGAACAGTTTGTTAAAACATGCAACTCATCTCACACCAATCTCCTATCGCCTACAATTTATTTTAAAATCATTTTCCCATAGCTTGTAATTTACAGAAAGCCAACAAAATTATTGTTATGAATTTCTAATATTACACTCAAAAGTAGCAATGGATGATTAATGAGATTGAATATTTTGAAAAGCAGAAAAACATTTGGAAGCAATTGATATTGTTAGATAATACAAGATTGAGTATAGTAGATTTGAAAAGTTTACCTAAAAAACTGTTTAACGTCGCATATGAAACTCCCGAACCACATTCAATAACAGAGCTTTTTAGAAAGTTACAACTTAAGATACTCTGATAATAAAAATCAGCATCAAAACGAAGAATGTATAGTTAAGAAAGGGCTTCTTAAAAATTGGAAACCTTCAAATGAAAGATAGGAGGTGACAAAAGTTTACGAATAGAATAATGAATATCGAAAGAAAATGTTTTTGCTCGCACTAAAAAGTGTTTTGAAATTACAAAATAGAACTACGCTTAAATTGCTTAAATCCTTTTCATAATTTCTTGTATTTGACTTTGTTCTTTACATTTATACAATAAAATATATGTTTTATTAATTTTTTTTGGTATTGATGACCTATTAATCTATTTTATAAACATTGAGATGTCTGTACTATATTATAGAAAGAAAACTATGATATTTATGTTTTTTTTAAATACCAATTTATAGGAAAACATGATGATATACGAATAGAATAATGAATATCGAAAGAAAATGTTTTTGCTCGCACTAAAAAGTGTTTTGAAATTACAAAATAGAACTACGCTTAAATTGCTTAAATCCTTTTCATAATTTCTTGTATTTGACTTTGTTCTTTACATTTATACAATAAAATATATGTTTTATTAATTTTTTTTGGTATTGATGACCTATTAATCTATTTTATAAACATTGAGATGTCTGTACTATATTATAGAAAGAAAACTATGATATTTATGTTTTTTTTAAATACCAATTTATAGGAAAACATGATGATATACGAATAGAATAATGAATATCGAAAGAAAATGTTTTTGCTCGCACTAAAAAGTGTTTTAAAATTACAAAATAGAATTACGCTTAAATTGTTCAAATCCTTTTCATAATTTATTGTAATTGACTCTGTTCTTTACATTTATACAATAAAATGTAAGTTTTATTAATTTTTTTAGGTATTGATGACTTATTAATCTATTTTATAAACATTAAGATGTCTGTACTATATTATAGAAAGAAAACTATTATATTTATGTTTTTTTTAAATACCAATTTATAGGAAAACATGATGATATACGAATAGAATAATGAATATCGAAAGAAAATGTTTTTGCTCGCACTAAAAAGTGTTTTAAAATTACAAAATAGAATTACGCTTAAATTGTTTAAATCCTTTTCATAATTTCTTGTATTTGACTTTGTTCTTTACATTTATACAATAAAATGTATGTTTTATTAATTTTTTTTGGTATTGATGACCTATTAATCTATTTTATAAACATTGAGATGTCTGTACTATATTATAGAAAGAAAACTATGATATTTATGTTTTTTTTAAATACCAATATATAGGAAAACATGATATAAATAGAATCAACAATTCAAAATGATTAACAAACAAAAGACTTGTGTGAAATACGCTGAAATTGTTTTACTATTTAAATAAAATGAATAGAAATTCGAAATAACTGTTTATTTTAGCAAAACACCAGTGAATAACCTATTCGAAAATAAAATAGAACATGTTTGAAGCAGTCATACACAAATATACAAAATAAATTATGTATTGGTATATTATAAATAATAGATGGTTGGAATTTCAAACTTTATGGTACATCATTAAGCGAAAAACCTAATCAATCATCCATCAATCCAACAACAATAGTTTAGACAATGCAAAAATGCATATTTATATCTAATCTTTATACTGCAAGTTCGAAATATTTAATTTTGGGAGTTGTTTGACTAGTATACTTCCAAGTATACTTAGACTACAGTCGTAAATTTTCATTTTCTATTTCTATGTTGATCAAAGTACAGATATCGCCCCCTGGATCAGTATGAAGTGTAGTTGAGGTTCTACGAAAACAATGACTAATGTAGCTATTAAAATTCGATAATTTCGTCAACGAAACTGAGTAAATGTACACGAAGGAAGGAAAAAACAAGAAAAAGCACTCCAAAGTACATAGAATAGACTCTACCCTTATGTTTATACCTAAAAGACTCTAATTATATATGGTCTCATTTGTCTGTGTCAGCTCATTCTACCAAACAGCTCAAATGTTTGCCCGTTGAGGCAAAAATGATACTTGAAAGTGTTTACTTAAAATTAGTAAATACTTTTCAATGGAAGAGATTCCCGCTATAACGAGCATCTCTAGACGATTCGATAGCTCCAAAAAAAAATACGAACAGACAATGGTGTCTCAAAGTGCATTAATTTCTGAAGATTTAATTCAAAGCTATCTTTATGGAATATATGCAAAACCAAAAGTACCAACGTGTGACTGATTGTGAGATTGTATGTAAAATAGCTTAAACAACATTAAAAATCCGATATTGGTAATGTAATAATATATTTTTCCACGTACTACTAGGAACGATTCTTATTGGTCTGGCTTCTATTAGGTTTTTGTAGGTTATGTATTGACAAGCTTTCAGTTGGTCTTTCGGAACGCGCACCAGCTCGGGATCTTAATACTTGCCATAAAATTTTAACATCTGTTACAATGTGCCAACTCGTGATCGTGGTTATCATGAAGATTAAACAACTCGTGATGGAAGATTATGCAGCTCGGGATTTTATACCAAATAATCAGCTATTAGGTTAAACTATCTGCCATGGAATTATCTACCAATTATCGACTTACTTTTTCAGGAAAAAGGGACGGTGTGCCAAATATATGTTGCAGTCATTTGCCTGAAGCATCGGACATCAGAAACTAATCCCATTGTTTGTATTTTCCTAAACCAACTTTGGAGAAAAACTACAACAACTGAAGACAAATCTTCAAATGTTTGTGTCATGTTAGAAATAGATCCACATTTGTGAAACAGAAAAATTAAGAATTTTAGAGAACATACTGTGAAATGTTGTCCATTTACTTCAATACAACAAGCCATGCAATTTTTAAAACTTTGTAATACATTTTGCAACATCCCTGATTGCTGAATTCTTCTTATCTCTATGGTAATCCTATCTTTTAATTCCTGAATACTGGCGGGTTTTGTTTTATAAACGATGTTTTTCATTTGACACCACAGCAAAGAGTCTAAAGGATTCACGTCGGGCGATCGCTGGGACCATTCGATAAAACCTTCTGGGAAACACATTATTTAGGTATTGCCTCAACACACACGCATAGTGAGGTGGGGTACCATCTTGTTGTGGCCAAATATTGTCGTTTGGGATATTGTTATTGTTTGAAAATTTCTAATATTAAAGTTTTTTAAAATGTTATTGAAAATACTCACTCAGATTTGGTAATATCCGAGCCAACTCAAATATAATACTATTTTCCAATAAATCTAAATACGCCGGACCATTTAAGTTACCCTCAATGAAAAAGGGACCAATTATTTTGTCGCCTATGATTCCAGCCCATACATTCAGATATTGGGTGTGGGATTCACGCATCCAACGAGGATTGTTACGTGACCAGTATCTACAATTATAACGATTTACCTTTCCATTGATACAAAAAGTGGCCTCATCGCAAAACATAAGAAAACTTAAAAAATTTGGATCGTTTTCGTTTTGATTGTAACATTTTCCATCATTAGGTCTGCAAGCTCTTCACGTCTATCGAAATGGTCATCTGACAACTTTGAACCAACGTTACTTTGTATGGATGGAATTTATTATCACGTAAAATTTTCATTACGAATGTTTGCGAAATATCAAATTCTCTGGATATTTGTCTAGTAACTAAGTATGGATCGTCTTGTAACAGGACACAAACATCTAAAGATTTGTTTTTAGTTGATGCAGTTTTTTGCGCCCTGATTTGGATAAATTTGTTACTGAACCAGTTTCGTTAATCTCTCTGACAGTAGGATATGAATTATTAAAGATATTACACACATAAAAGGAAAGATCTGACAACAATGTAGATACCACCATAACGCACAAAGTTCCATACATAAAACTCACTCTGTATAATCATTTTAATGTAGTTGTTTAATAATTTCTTCTTGTTTCTGAATTATTTTGTTTTATCGTTTTTATCATCAGGAATTCGAAGGCTTCTTCTAGATGTTATGTCTCTAAGTCATTATTCACCGGTCGATGAATGATGTGTGTCTATTTGTTACACGTCACAAGTGCCAAGATGGGTTGCGCCCCACTGCTCAGAAGTCGGCAGAGCCTTGAGCACTAGCAGCTGTAAATGTATTAACATTTTTTCAAAGGTTATTAATAGTGCAACGATAAGGCCTTTTTATATGATAATAATTCTATTTAATGATGTGATGCAATAGAAAAATGGTCAAATCTTATTAAATTAATCAATTCAATATAATATATCAATATCTTCAACAATATACATTAGAAATAAATATTTTCCCATAAAACTTTCCAGTACCAACCGTATTAGTAACTATTTTCACTGTGTCATCAACATGTTTGTCTGTGAATGATTTAAAACAATTAATTATCGATGTTTCTTGTTACTGTTAACTGTTTTCATTTTCGTGACCCTGATACCCGCCATAAAATTTTAACTTTTTTCACAATGTGCCGTGCTCGTGATCGTGGTTATCATGGAGATTAAACAACTCGTGATGGAAGCTTATACTCCTCGGGATCTTATTTATGTATGTTGTAGAAAGTTTATTCGGTAAAAGGCAAAAGATCAACGAAATATAATGTTCATTGCAAACACCATCTATGGTCAACAGCTGGAGAAATTTCAGATCCAAATGTAATCATCAGTTAAATCATTGTCCAATAAAAAATATTCTCCTCGGTCAGGTTTTGAAAGATCTGTATCTAGAACCTAAGGGATTTAGAAATTCTAGGTTTAAATTTTTGAATTTTCCAGCTTTACGAAGTAGATTTGTTACCAAATTCCAGGTAATATTCTTAATGAATCCATCACGAGTTGTATTATGTACTTGGACTACCTTTTCGTTTACCTGAAATATCCCCATACCGAGTTATCTCAACGGATTAAAAATCGGGTTATAGCGCACAGAAAAAACCATAAAAGATTCATAACAAGGTTTTAGAGGAAACAGATACAAACTTCATCATTAGAAACTTGTTGAAAAAACATGAGATAACAAATATGTTGAAATAACAAAATGAATAATATGCTAAGCTCGTTAATATTAAGAAGTTGGAAACTGGAAAATGGGAAGCATCAAAATTTCAGGGATACCTCCATCAAAATGGAAAAAACGACTCGTCAATTGGAGAATAGTTCGGAAAACGATAAAGCCAAATCCAATTATATATATATTTGTTTTTATTTGTCTCGTATAAGAAGTACAAACAAGAAAGGAAGACCGAGGAGGAGCTGAACAGAAGAAATAAAGATGGCAGCAAACAACCGAGGAATAAGATGGCAGCAAATGAAACAGAAGACATGGGATAGAAAAGAATGGGAACAGCTGTGGAGAAATAACCTCACGGAATCATTCAACTCTCACAAACCTTAAAAGAAAACACTTATGGAGTGGAATACAAGAAAAAATTGATTTAGATAAGTCTCGAAACAACTAAGAAATGCACTTGAAAACTCTTTCACACCCCCAAAGACGTTAATAATTATGTTTGCCATCGAACATCATATTGAAAATTGTTTGCCATAATAAATTTTATTGTGATGATTATTTCCTAACCTAACTAAAAGAATTCTATTTTCATTTAAAACAAACTCTTAAACATACATTAAAAAATGATTGAAAATTGCCTGTATCGCGTTCTCCTGTTCCTGGTTTCTATAATTATACAATTTAAAAATGAAAAGAAAAAAAAATGGAAAACCGCACGCCATACCCTCCACCCCCTGACACCGTTGTTCTTTCACGATTATTCCAGATAATTTGACGATACCATCAAGAATCGAGTCATGCAAACTACCGAATCCCTATTCAATTTTCGTGTACGTCGTTTTGTCTAAAGTTAATCAAAAAACGACATGCTAGACAAACTCTTAGACATATCGTTCGATGGGAAATAAGATCGGAAAGTAATTAAAAAATAAGTATTTAGAAATAAATACTATTTTAATAAATGGATATTTATATATCTCTATTAAGATATCAGGATGTTTTATTATTAAACTTTTAAGAAAATTAGTTTTTTCGTTATTTTTTTTGCTGCGTGTGACAGTTGACAAATCCAAATGTTGTATTTCGAGGTTATAATACTCATAATAGTCGATTTCATAGAAGACATGCGAAATAACAATCATTTCAATATTCTAATCTTATATTGAGGCTCGTTCTGCTCGAATTCCTTTAGCCAGCTGGATATTATTGGGCATAATGATGAGTGATGACGCGTGTTGAAAAACCTAACCTAACCTAACAACGCCAATGCTAACTCTTACACATCAGTTCAATCAATTTTTGAACTGTCAAAACATCGAAGATCAAAAATGCGAAGTAAACAATTTTCTACACCTAAAAAAGCGGTTGGTGGTTTCGTATCACATGTTTTGGAGGTACCTGAATCGGAGTCAATTCAGCCATATCCAATTATAAATATTTGTTTTTATTTGTCTGTCTAAAAACTAAAGTAGCAACCCCCGTAGCCTACCGAATATGTATAACGACGAACTAATCGTAAGTATAGCTCCAATTTTACAAAATACAAGTCGTGTTTATAAAAACATGACTGTGCATTGTGCAGAAGCTATTTGAAAGGTGGTACCTTTAAGTACCACCTCTTCTTCTTAACCAATCAACTGCAATACGCGACTGGACAATCAAGTGGTGCCCATAAATATACGCAGGCAGGTTTGCCCACGTTTTAGATGTTATCGGCGACGAAACGCGGTCTTTAGATTGTACCCTAAGAAATAGTTTTTTTTTAGTAGAGGTGCTAAAAGAATTTTTAAATTAAAATTAACAAAATCATGAATATCTATTAGATATATTAGTTTCATTCAAAAGCAACAGTTTGATTTTTCTTTTTGGCGAGGTAAAATGAGTGAAAGAAAATTTGAAAACTGCCAAGATTTGAATATAGTAATCCAAGGTACAATTTATTCAACTCAATTGTTTGTCTTTCATTGTTAAAAACAAACAAAATCCATTACATTCTTAAATAATTTGATTATTTGTCTAAATATATACTTTGACATAGGTATAGTTCTTCCAATATCAATTGCAGATTATAAAAACTGGTTCGAAGCCCTTACCGACAATTTTGTTTGTAAAATGTACCTACCTATAAGGGAGTTTGGCTTAAACAGGGTACCAGACGTGAACTGAGTCCTTTTTGTACACCAATCGTCTATTAGAACTTCGGTAGTCTTTCATCTGACTCAAATAATCATCGAACCATCGAACGAACCTTGACGATTCGGTTATTGCCATTCGTTTATTCCGTTTTTTAAGTTTAAAACAAAACGCAATGTTTCTACGGCTCTTGTATCTTTTGCATCTTTTTTGACACATTTTTATTTCTTCAGGTAAGTTTAGGTAAGGTTTAAGCCTTAGTTCCATATTCAGCCAACGTTGGAAGGTAAATGTTGTCGCCAACGTTGAACGTATCGTGTAATACCGGCTTTAAATAGGAAGCATCGTCTCCATACTGTATAGAATCAATCAGAGAAACATGTAGCTAAAAAGGTAAAAACTTTTACTCCCGAACAAATTGATAATTATCAACAGAAGTTAAGTTAAGAAACGAAAAAATAAATAAATTTCGTTTGAAATAAATAACATAATAATTAATTCGTCGTTATGAAACATTTCAATTTCGAACCCTCCTGTGACCCGTATATACCTTTTCCCCTAAATTTTCCAACTATTTTTCTCTCCTGCAATTTATCGCACTCAAAGGTTTTTCGTAGCTCCCGAAAGCCACCGCTAGGTGGCCGCTGAGATAGAACAGTCAAAGGGCAGCTCCGTACGTGGGGGGAAAAGGAGCACATCACTCTATGAATATAAATTAACTGTATTCTCAGTTCGAGATGGGAATATGTGTAAAAATAGTGTTCTTATATGGTATTAGGATACGAATGTGGGTCATTTTAAAGAATATGTTTTGTGGAATAATATAACTGTGAGTTAATTCAGTACAGGACTTTAAAATATACGAATTTATCGTATATGATTTATCGTTTGCTTATTTCTTTCTTCTTTTTTTTTGCTTTTCTCACTTCTCTTTTCGGCTTCTCAAGACCAGTATTTTCTATCTTCTATTTTCAAAGATTATTCCCTGAGATTGTTGGTTGTGTTAAGATTTTCAAAGAAATACTGTCATGTTGTGGCATGGTGGTACCATAGAACTAAAATAAACAATTATTTAGTGAAAAGTACTGCAAATGATCTTTTGTTACGTGGAACATTCTACATAGACCGAAAGAGATATATTTAAATGATATATAGGGAAATAATATATAGGGAAATGATATTTGATTATCAGAAAAAAATTTATAATGAAGAGAGTGAATTGTCAAATTTTCTAATTTGTAACATTTATATTTTCTCAAATTCTTTTGATTTCCACATTTTATCAACGATCTGACAACGCTGGAATGTTTAATCACGTAAATGATACTTTATTTGGATTCACTTTAGAAGCATCAATTTTTTATTTCTATACATTCATGTTATAGGAATTCTGTGTTCTGTTTTTTTTCACTTCAAGACAAAAATATCTTATTGAACTTTTTTAATTTAATTGTTCAACAAAATTTGTAGGCTCTGAAATTTTAAGAGTATAAATGCTTAATTAATAATTTTACATAAAATTCGATAGTTTATTTAATCAAATTAGGCAGGTTTTGAGGTTTCGACACTCGATTTCACTTCAATTGATTCATTTCTTTCTCAAATTCATACCTTTTTTCAATAATTCCGTAAAATGAAATTTATAAACTTGATTTACCATTTCAGTGAATCAATTCTAGGCACTTTTTCTTGTATGATGTTATTAAGGACTCTTTTATTTTTGTTTAAATCTTCCTAAACCCGTTTTTGTTTGTGTGAATCAATTTTAGACACATTTTATACGTTGTGAATCAATTCTACATATTTTTGTCATGAGGAAGTTCAATTCAGACACTTCAAATTTTATTTCAATCTTCCTAGATACTTCAAATTTTGTTTAAATCTTCCTAGACACTCCAAATTTTGTTTAAATCTTCCTAGACACTTTTTTCTGTAGGTGAATCAATTTTAAACACTTTTTATACGTTGTGAATCAATTCTAGATATTTTCGTCATGTGGAAGTTCACTTTAGACACTTCAAATTTTATTTAAATCTTCCTAGATACTTCAAATTTTGTTTAAATCTTCCTAGACACTCCAAATTTTGTTTAAATCTTCCAAGACACTTTTTTCTGTATGTGATTCAATGTTAGACAATTTTTATACGTTGTGAATCAATTCTAGATATTTTGTTCATGTGGAAGTTCACTTTAGATACCTCAAATTATGTTTAAATCTTCTTAGACACTTTTTTCTGTATGTGAATCAATTTTAGACACTTTTTATACTTGTAAATCAATTCTAGATATTTTCGTCATGTGGAAGTTCACTTTAGACACTTCAAATTTTATTTAAATCTTCCTAGATACTTCAAATTTTGTTTAAATCTTCCTAGACACTCCAAATTTTGTTTAAATCTTCCTAGACACTTTTTTCTGTAGGTGAATCAATTTTAAACACTTTTTATACGTTGTGAATCAATTCTAGATATTTTCGTCATGTGGAAGTTCACTTTAGACACTTCAAATTTTATTTAAATCTTCCTAGATACTTCAAATTTTGTTTAAATCTTCCTAGACACTCCAAATTTTGTTTAAATCTTCCTAGACACTTTTTTCTGTAGGTGAATCAATTTTAAACACTTTTTATACGTTGTGAATCAATTCTAGATATTTTCGTCATGTGGAAGTTCACTTTAGACACTTCAAATTTTATTTAAATCTTCCTAGATACTTCAAATTTTGTTTAAATCTTCCTAGACACTCCAAATTTTGTTTAAATCTTCCAAGACACTTTTTTCTGTATGTGATTCAATGTTAGACAATTTTTATACGTTGTGAATCAATTCTAGATATTTTGTTCATGTGGAAGTTCACTTTAGATACCTCAAATTATGTTTAAATCTTCTTAGACACTTTTTTCTGTATGTGAATCAATTTTAGACACTTTTTATACTTGTAAATCAATTCTAGATATTTTCGTCATGTGGAAGTTCACTTTAGACACTCCAAATTTTATTTAAATCTTCCTAGATACTTCAAATTTTATTTAAATCTTCTTAGACCCTTTTTTGTGTGGGTAATTCAACAATAGGCTCATTCTAGACAAATTTTCGTTTATGTGAGTTCGTTCTAGACATCTTTTATTGCTTAATGTCTTTCTGGACCCTGTTATTGTTTGAGTGACTTCATATTTCATACTTATTTGTTTGCCTGATTAAATTCTGACACGTTTTATTAATTGTGAGTCCATTTTGAACACTTTTCATTTTGTTCAAATCCCCTCTAGACATTTTTATCTATGTAAATCAATTCTGTACACTTTGTATTCGTTGTATAAGTTCTTTCTAGATATTTCTACACACTTCTTTGTTTGTATGAGTCAGTTCTAGATATATTTAATTTTCTAGACACTTTTTTATTTGTGTAATTGGATTCTAGATACTTTTCAATAGTTGTGTGAGTCCTTTCTAGACATTTTCACTGGGTGAGTATATTCTAAATAGTTTTTGTTAGTGTACTTCCATTTTAGACACTATTTTGTTTGTGGTTAATTAAACTCGTATCTTTCTTATAATTAATATGTCATTTAAATCTTTCTAAACACTTTTTATTAGTTGCGAATCAATTGCAAGTCTACCCTGGCCACTTCTAATTTTGTCTTAATCTTTTTAGACACTTTTTGTTTGTGTGACTCAGCTCTAGACCCTTTTTATTCGTTGTGTGAGTTAATTGTAAATCTTTTGTATAGTGACAGTTCATTCTCGACATATTTTTGTTCGTGTAATTGCATTTTAGACATTTTTATTGTTTGAGTGAGTTCATTTTTCACACTTTCTTAAAAAATGTTTTGTTCATGTGATTAAATTGTGATTTATCACTTGTGAGTCCGTTCTAGACACTTTTCATTTTGTTTAAATCTCTATACACACTTTTTTGTTTGTGTGAGTCAATTCTAGACACTTATTATTTGTTGTGTGAGTCCTGTCTAGACATTTTCTTGTCTGAGTCCATTTTTCACATTTTTTTATTTGTGTAAGTCAGTTTTACTTATTTTTTATTGTATTTACTTCCTTCTAGATACACAAGTAGAAAGTTTCTTTTATTTATGCGCACTCTAGATACTTTATTGACATAAGGAGCTTAAGTTTCTATTAACAAACTTGACACATAGCTTAGTGTAAAGAGATTTCAAACTTTTTTAATAAAAAATGACTCTTCCATGAAATTTGAAATTTAAATTTTACTCTCAAAAAGCCTCAATCATTGCAGTACTCAATTAATATTAAAATAACTAGCAAAATATAAACATAACCTCACTGTTTTACATGTCACAATTGTCAAACTATTTCCGAAGTCTGACATCGTTGTATAAAAGTCGCATTATAAAATCATCAACCTTTATAATGTAAAATATATATTTTTCTAATAACTTGTGAATAAAACAATACATAAAACTTATTTTTTGTTTATTTTCCCCCCATTTTCTTTTTATAAACTGTTAAACGACATAAGACGACGCAGCAAGCGACATCCGCCTTTCAAAAGTTGTTATCCAAAAGCAACAATCGTCCGACGCATATCAGTACTATCAGCAGGACATCCTACATCCTGCAATCGACACCTGCTCCAGCAGGACAATACTCCTTCTGCCCGTAGCGGTATTGCGGTGTCGATGTCGTCTTGAGGACGTCGTTCACTCGGATCGCCGGGTGGGGGATAACGGGACGCCGCCGCCCCGCTCGGGGACGGTATTGTTGATAGCTATCCCCCGTCACTATGGCAACGCAGATTACCGCGGCCGTACGCCCGATGTCTATTTTGTACAGTTCGTTTCAAAAGCGGGTTTCAATCATTGTATAGTCGGGGGAGAAAGTTCCACAGAATACACGTTGAACTGTAGGGTAGTTGTGAGAGTTTTGTTTTATTTTTTTCACCGTTTGTTTGTTTCAATTCGAAACGTTTGGTCACACAGTGGGTCAATTAGAGTTTAAAATAGTTGACAGGTTCGAATTTGGATTGATAACATTGAAAATTCGTGAAAAAACGCGTTTTTCTAATCTTTAATCTCCGACGATATATTTCACTATTCGTTGACAACCTCTGTTAGTTTTATAACTAACTAATCAACCAGGTAAACGTTGTTTCTCGTTAGAAGTAATAAATGAGCAGATTTTGGATTTTCTCAAGTTCAATTGTTCATCAGGATTATAAATATATGTGGAAAAAATCAAGTTTAATTGGTTCATAGCCTGCACTCTTCATTGCAGCTCCTTGGGATTGACGACATTTTTTTTATATCAGGCACAAGAACAAATAACGTAGATGGTCTTTAGACCATTGAACATGTCACATTACCACCCTGTATTAAAATCTACGACGAAATGAAAATAGATTTTCTTTAAGAACGTAAGGTTAACTTACAAATCGATAATTTATTTTGTGAGGATTCACATCAAATAACCCAGACACCTACGTCGCTAAATCTGAGAATGAGGCCAATTCTTCAGAGGATGAATTTACTTCAGGAAACGCAATGAACCAAAGCTGTTTACTCAAACCAAATTGACTGTTTGGTTAGAGATTTAAACCTTTCGAAAAAGTAAACTGTTTTTAGCTCGGAATGAATAAAAAAATCTCTTAGGTCCAGGTATATTCTTTTCATGGAATAATGGTGTTCGACCATCCCGCTACCTTGTAGATAGTAGGTGATTGGGTCCCATAGCTGCTGATCCAGCCTTCTCCGAAAGTTTAAAGAAGTTCTTCTACATAATGGCAATAAATGCGCCTCCATTCTAGTTGCCCATTTCGTTCACTTGAAGGAAACATGTGAAAATGTGGAAACCCTATTGGGCAACATCGAATATGCAGAACATCAATGGCTTGTGTGTGGTGACTGCCAAATGATATGCCTTCTGATAGGTCAGCATCTGGATTGTACGAAAATGCCGCGCTTCTTTGTGAGAGCTCGTGGCAAACACTAGAAACGAAAATTGTGACAAAATTTCACCCTAAGAAGATTTTATCAAAAGAAGGCGCCTGCTTCAACTATCTTTCAGGAAAATGTCCACGCATTTCCTCAGAAAAAGTCAAGGCGGTAATTTTTGTGTATCCACAAATCCCAATTTTGATGGAAGACACAATATTGAATCAGAAAGAAAAGCTAAATTGAATGAGCTTCAAAAGAGTTGTGCGTGGTTTTCTGGGCAACAATAAAGATCCCGAGTACAGAAACATAGTACGAACATCTCCATCTTGACTATTTCCTTGAGAACCTAAGAGATTACGGTGAATAAGAAAGTGAACGGTTCCACCAAGACATAAAAGAAATGAAAAAATGGTACCAAGGAAGGTGGAATGAAAATATGATGGATGACTACTGCTGGATTCTCAAGAGATGTGCAGAAAAAACGAAAATTATTCATTTTCTATTGTTGATGTGTGAAAAAACATGTTTTTTCTCATGAAATATATATCATAGTCAAGTGAAACTATACTATGCAATTGTACGAAATCTAGACGTGATAGACAAAAACAGAAAGCAGATAGGAGGATGGGCGCAGAAGTACTGAATGTATGCAGGGTGCTGTAAATCTCAAAGATTAGTCATGTGATTTGTTAATTGTCATGGCGAATGCAAGACGGATTAGAAGTTGAAATCGTTTAAACTCAAATGGCAAATCGGTGAGGATCATCGGAATCCTCGGAATGAGGCATTCCTCACCTTCGAATTTTCCTTCGTCGCTCTTCACGTGTAATTCCTTGTTCTTCTCCACTTCGAATCCCAGTCGCATTACGGATTTTTCAGGAAAGATTTGATCGTATAATCGCGGTGTTTGATAATATGGATAAGCTAGTAAAACTAGAAACTAACACAACATCCCGTCAACCGGTGAACAAAATGTCAAATTTTAATTCAAACTTAACCATACTGAATACACTGTTAACACTACCAATTTAACAACACTAACAATTACTTGGTATGACGCGCGTTTCGATAACCAAGTTATCGTCTTCAGAGACTGAAGGTAAACTAAAACCTAATGACAAAATCAATACCAGCGAGAAAACCTCCTTGGCAGGAATCTTCACATTCATTCCTTGACTACTAAAATTCAGTTCAATATTTATGTCATGATTGTGACTGACAGCGTGATCGCTAATACCTAATTTCCCGGTTCGTCCATATTATTAATGAGCTATGTGCTCATTAAACCTGACAATAACGGATCTCTTACTCTGCCCAATATACTTTTCGTCACAATTACCACAGCTTTCATATATAGCACTCTTTTCCAAATTTCTTATTTTATCCTTAGGATTGCTTAGGATTGTTTTAACCTATTATCGGCTTTATAAACCAAATTTTTGTTTTAAATTGGTTTATAAAGCCGACAATACGTTGAAACCATTGTTGGGTCATCTTGGTTGGTATATATGGAATTAGCTGTGGTAATTGTGACGGAAAGTATATCGGTCAGACTAAGAGATCCGTTATTGTCCGGTTTAAAGAGCACATAGCTCATTTAAGAGCGGCGAGGAAAATCAGGTATTGCTGATCACACAGCCAGTCATAATCTTGACATAAATTTAATAATAATGTAAAATTGTTAAAAAAATGTAGATGAAAAGTCTATGTCCTTCTGTTCGACTATTCGTTACTAATTACGAAAAAGGATTTTATCAAAAAAACTATTCTACATTCGAATGCTCCCCTTCAATATACTCCTCTCCCCTCGCCACACACCTTTCCATACGTTTTTTTCCATTGATCGAAGCACTGCTGGAAGTCTTTGGTGATGGCATTTAGGAGCTCTGCCGTTTTTTGCTTTACCGCTTCAATCGACTCAAATCGGATCCCTTTCAAAGCAGACCTTTTTCTAACCTTCTAATCTGAGCAGGCCCGTTGACGCAAGAGTTTTTGGCACCAACTTCGCACAGACTTTTGTCATGTGTAATTCCTTGTGTAAAATTTTTCTAACCATTTCTTTACCGGCGTTTACAGCCTGGGCAATCATCCGGATGCTCATTCAACGATCAGCACGAACAATTTGGATGATTTTGGTCACTGTTTCCAGAGTTGAGTTGAGTCACAGGGAGACCTGGGCGCTGGTCATCTTCAGTGCTCTCTCGGACCTCACTAAAACGCTTACACCACTCAAAAACACGCGCATGAGTTATAGAATTGTCCTCATAGGCGTCTTGCAACCATTTATAGCATTCAGTCGGAGTTTTTTTCAATTTAAAGAAAAATTTGAGATTGATACGTTGCTCCTTTTTTTCATCACACATGGTTTTCGGCACGAGAAAAAGACACGTTCGTTTCAAACCGCTCCTGCACAAATACCATAAGGCAGTCTCGTTATTTAATGGCCAGACCTCGTAAATAGATAGACAGAAATTCCAAAAGTCGGGTTCAAATGATTTTGTAACCGAAATTTTGCGAATTTCAAGCGTATTATACCAAAATAATAATTTTGAAAATGTAAAGTTAAAACTATCGATCTTTTATATTCCTTGAAAAGCATAGAAAACCCATCAACTTGTTGTAATGAGGATAGTTTCGCCCCACAACTTTGAAACCATTTAAAATTTAACTAATATTCAACAGGAAAACATAATATAGTTCGGAATTAAATTACTAAATTTAAGGAAATAAAACAAGAGTGAACGAACGGGAACGATTGACTACGTTTCTGCGGCCTGGCACCGGAACGATACGCAGCGTGTAAATGCGTGTCATGGGCAGATAGTGCGATTGACATAC
Source organism: Diorhabda carinulata (assembly GCF_026250575.1). Lineage (NCBI taxonomy): Eukaryota > Metazoa > Arthropoda > Insecta > Coleoptera > Chrysomelidae > Diorhabda > Diorhabda carinulata. The sequence continues at coordinate 5,547,272 of NC_079469.1, forward strand.
CCTTCCAGGCACTTTACTACAGTACAAAAACTTCATTTCACGGCCCCTTTCAACCTTCTATAGAATGGATAATAAATGTTTCTAAGATTAGAAAGTTAAAGGACAGAAATTGATTTATATTTTTTATTTATAAGTCAGTATACACAGTTTTAAAGAGTAAAACAATTCTTATACAGTAAACAACGTTTGAAAATCGACTTAACCACAAATCCAATTTCGAATGAACGGATAAATGGATTGGTTGGAGTAGGCTTCTCCGAAAAACACCCATTGAGGAATAAACATGCTACATAAACCGAAGTATTCGCTGTATGTTAGCATAGAAAAACAATAATGTCAGTTTGCTCAGACAGCAAACTACAAAAGCCGTAAAAATCAAACTGGTTTGATCTAAACTTATACTGAAGTCCTACATTGATTATTACAAGGTACTACGTATCTATTTTGTTTCTAGAATAGATATTAAATCTAGCTATTCTGGAAAAATGTTGAATAGGAATATGCAGTTTTAATTCAGGAATATAAAAGTTGACCAAATTAGCAACAGAATAGGAAAAGCCGCATGTCGATATCTTTTTCGTATTACTAGATATCTTAAGAAATGTGTAAATTTTAAACATTTTCCTTTAAACATAAATTACTCCGGGCTGACTGAACGGATTTTAACATTTTTCGACTCCTCAAAATTGTCTTTCTTTGTTCTATTAATAATAGTTCCAATTATTATGTCAATATCACTTATGCTGTCACCGGAAAACTGCGTTATGGAAGTTAAAATGGAAATATATAAAAACAAGTAGTGGGCCATGAAAAAAACCAAACAAAAAGATATGTCTTGTGTCAAATTAATAAACCTAACCTAACCTAGTATTTTGTTCGTTTACGTGTCATTGCATTAAATTCGATATAAAATTTACTTATTAAAAGTTATATCCAAGATGATTCTTACAAACGAATAAGCATTTGATATGATAGGCATTTACTTTGAATGTATTAGAAATGCAACTGTTGCGGCTAGGGTATATGTCATACAATATCCCCAAAGACGTCATCCCGGTAGCAGAGTTTTTCGTCCACTCATACACCGTTCAAGTACAACTGGAAATGTAATCCTCCTGTATTTAGAAGACGCGGCAGAGGTCGTTCAGAGGAAAACACATTAAATGTTTTGGCATATGTGCAATTTAACCAGCATTTAAGTATTAGCGCAATAAGTAGAGACTTGGGAATAAACAGAACCACCGTTCAACGTATTTTGACAGGACACAGGTAAATTTTGATGTAAAAAGATTTAGTACTGCGTCAACAATTGGTTGATCATGATTACGACAGAAGGTTGGATTATTGCAACTGGTTACTACAAATGGTATATGACGACCTTCAATTACTGTCACGCGTATTTTGAGGTCAAACAAAGCTACATTTAGTAGTGATGGTACGGTTAACCGGCAAAATATGCACTATTGGTCACAGAATAATCCACGCTGTATGGAAGAAGTTCAGTATCAGGGGCGAAGGTCGGTGAATGTATGGTGTGGTATTTTAGATGGTCAGATAATTGGACCTTTTATTTTTGACAACGCAATTAACGGGGAACGCAACCTAAATTTTATAAGGGATGAATTACCACTTCTTCTAGAAGATATATCACTAGCAACTCGTAGGTCTATGTTGTTCCAGCACGATGGGTGTCCAGACAAGCTAGAGAATTTTTTGTTAATGTTTACTCTGATAGGTGGATAGCACGTAGAGGCCTATTTTTTTGGCCAGCCAGGTCACCAGACTTGACCGTCTTAGATTTCTATCTCTGGGGGCCAGATTAAAGACCTTGTTTGTGCAATTAGACCCTCTAATAGAGATAACATGATCGAGAGAATACGAAACGCCATTCAAAGTATTTCGAGAGCAGAAATTGAGACTGCTGCTCAATGGACGACAATTTCAAACATTTAGGTCGTCACTAGCGAAGTACCTCAAGTTATATTTCCATTTTAACTTCCATAACGCAGTTTTATTATTATTATATTATTAATAGAACAAGTAAAGACAATTTTGAGGAGTCAAAAAATGTTAAAATCCATTCAGTCAACCCGGAGTAATTAATATTTAAAGGAAAATGCTTAAAATTTACACATTCCTTAGGATATCTCGTAATACGAAAAAGATATCGACATGCGGCTTTTCCTATTCTGTTGCTAATTTGGTCTACTTTTATATTCCTTAATTAAAACTGCATGTTTCCATTCAAAATTTTTCATGGATAGCTAGATTTAAAAAAATAAATAAAAAGCGCCCTCTAGCGTATTCGTTACTCATTAGGTTGCTTCGAAATTATAATTCTTATATTGGTAGAAAGGAGCTCTCTTCAAAAAGACTAAGTTTGCATAGATAGGTTAAGTAGAACTGAACTTGCAAGCGTTTTTTCATAATAAAGTTCCCGCTTCCCCCCCCCCCTTATTTGAAGAGATAGACTAAAACTTGTACAATCAAATATACGCTGAATTTCTTGAAGAATACGATAATCATAGTTTAAATGCATCTTAATCAGGCAAAATTTGTGAATAATTCATTTTATAATTTTTGGTATTTAATTACGCCCTCTGGCGGTGGACCTACAACTCTGTTAAAAATTTCCATGTTTTTCTCGAGGTCACTTTTGTTATAAATTTTATTCCCGAAACTGTACTATAAACGGTTCCCGAGATATGGCCGAGAGTCATTCTTATTGGGACACCCGGTACATACAGGAAACGGAAACGTGAAACTGAGGTTAGGTTGAAACTAAACTAAACATCAGCTGTTTAGCATTTGTTTCAGCAGTACTACCAACATCATCTTCGTTCATTAAATACCCCTAGATAGGTGTGGAGTCGGTTCTTTAGACCTATTTTTTCAATTTTATTTTAAGTATAAAAAAGCTGTTAAATTCTAAAAATGCTGTTAATAAATGGTGAGTGATACAACTTTTTAAGCATCATATTTGGATTCATCAACTTAGAAAATATAAGAATAAGGTATTTGCAGTAAAAAAGTTGTTTCATCGTTGGCCTGTGTATTCAAATCTTGTTTTTTGCAAGATTCGTGACCGCCCACTGTCGCAACTATAAACGACTGTTCATTTATATTAATTGTACATCCCGTAACTTACTTTTTTTTCTTTCATTTCTTTCGTGTAATTGACATTAAGTTTATTACATAACATAGAATAAAGGTGCGTCGTATACAACGACGAAATAGAACCATCCCACACCACCCCACCCCTGTAATCATCCCGACGTAGAACGGTTTTAAGTCGCGCACGTGTCGGCCAGTCAGACACACGCAATACTGCATGTTGAAATCAGGATGTATTCAGGATGTGTCAAAGTGCTATAACAAGGATACGCTTGGTTTAGATAGAAAAAGGGGGCAACCGAGGCATTTTTTTTCCGGACGTGAAAGTTTGTTGGGGTTTCTTTACTATATGTGGAACTTTAGTTCTCAGCATGCTGTCATGTGTGTAAAGTGCGCATTATATGGTTGTTCTTTTTTGATGAACGGGATGAATTAGATTAATTACATATACTGTTGTAGATCATTTTCAACGAATTTTGGGTTTATTTCATCTATTATTATACTTACGAGGGTTGCACCGTAAAATTATAGACAGATCAATTCAAACTTGATCGTATTAACTTGATCGACGAAGAGCTCTCGGGACGGCTAGAAACTGAAGTATAATTGAGTAAGTCTACCGAATGATTGAAGACGACGGTTGGATTAAGGCGATACATGAGGTTATTGGCATATCAATTGACTAAAGAATTAAACATGCGTCAGCTATCACGTTGGATGCTGCGTTTGCTCAGTTTGGATCAAAAGCGCATTGGAATTAACCTTTTCAAGACCTTATTCACGCGGTTTAAGCAAAATCTTCAACTACATTCTTCATCGAGCATAATATCTACTTCACCTGATAACCAGATAGCCAAAAATTTATCAAATTCTATTAGTCCTTCTCACGATCCGCTTTCACATCTCTCTGATGCTAATGCTAGCTTACACTGTTTTTTCTGTATGCCCGTAGTTCGCAGTACTTCAAAAAATCAAAAATAAATACTCATCCGGAACTGATGGACTTGAAACTTTGGAGGAGATAAAAATTAAGCATCGATTTCTCGTCCAATTCCACTCCTTCCCACGTTATCTAAGATCATAGAAAGATTTAAACCATTTTCAAGTAACAAATGTAGAAATGATTCTATATTTCCCATCCTAAATAATGTCTACTCTAGACTAAGCAGCATTACTCCAATGCAACAACTTTCTGTGATTTTTCTAAGGCTTTCGATTGTGTTAATCATAATATTTTAATCAACAAACTGCAATACTACGGCTTCAAGGGAATACCGCTTGCATAGTTTAAGTCATACCTTACCAACAGAAGTCAGCTTGTAAGGGTTGATACAACGATGTCTTCTTGCAAGCCAATGGAATGTGGAGTGCCCCAAGGTTCAGTACTAGGCCCTGTTTTGTTTCTTCTGTTTATAAACAACATCGCCTATCTAGACATCAATGGTAGAATATGTCTATTTGCAGACGATACTAGTTTATGTTGGAACAACCCTTATTTCACGTCATTTCATATCTAGTGACCTAATCACCCTTAAATCATGGTATCATCTAATATTCTCTGTCTCAACATTTCTAAAACTAAATTTCTATCATATGAAAATACATTGCATCCTTTTTTATTGAATAAAACCACCATATTGACGTCGTTGAATCTGTAAAATTCTCAGGACTTGTTATGGACAATTCCTTGTGCGCTGAGATCATTTTCCAAAGAACTGAACCACCTCCTTAGCAGTCTATTATACCCCTAGAAGCACGACCTTCACCTACCTAGTCTACGTTCAGAATTAGTTAAGGGCTCAATATTTTACAATGCAAAAAAATGCACAATCACTTGCCAATTAAAATCAAATCGATATCATCCTTTCCCGTATTTCGCAATAATTAAAAGGCATATTTTCTGGCAAATGCCTTCTACTTTATAAACGACTTCTATAATAATAATTATTATATTTAATTCCAGGCATGCTGCGTACTGCTATGAACTATTACCTATAATTTTGTTACTCGTCATGGTTTCCTTCTGTATATTGAAATCTTATTATGTTTGTATCTTTATTTAGTTATTTTTATGTTTGTTTTTTAGTTTTTACAAGCTTTTGTCCACAAATTGTAACAATTTTTTGACTATAAAGCATGTCTCATTACTGGAATGTGAGAACCTGTTTTAAAAAACGGATTCATCGACCGGAAAATTATGGCAACCGATTTTGGGATGGTCATTCAAGCACTATTTTGGGGTAAATGCTACAGTCCGAAAACTTAACTTCGAATTGGCTAGTACTCAGCATATAATTTTGCAGATGGATGTAATGATGGATATTCAAAGTGCTTTTTAGCACAAGGTCATCACTATAGTAGACCTGGAGCATCAACTTTACTGTTGAAATTGAGTCAAGTTTCATAATTGGAAAATTTATTAACTGTAGCAACCAATAGCTTTTAGAAACACAATAAAACTTTGGTTTGGAAGCATGGAGTATCATTTTTGTTATACACCTTTTAGATGTACCGTTTTTTTTTTGGTTTCATATCTAATTACAAATTAAGTACAACAAGCTTCATGATTTTTCAAGTTATACCTTTTAGATTTTCAGTTGAACTAGTTGGAAAATGTCATACGAAAACAAAGATACTTACGAATCAAAATGAATGTAATTCCATCACAGATTCAACATGATTTTCTGTAGCTTTGGTAATTATAACCCACTTTTTTATAGCGATCATTTTTGTCAACTAAAATATTCAATTTTAGATGTTGTCTGACGAATCTTACTAAAAAATTGTTTATAAAAACCAATAATAGATTGTTTCTAAAACAATGCCATTAACCTTGTAAAACTAATAAAAAAATCTAAGGTAGCTTTTCAAAATTTCCCGGGCGGTCCCGGCATTTTCAAAAATTCAAAAATATTTGGACTGAATTCTGTTTACTCCTACACCAACACTCACACCGTCAAACGTGCGTTTCGCTAGAACATCTACCAACCTCAGAGTATCTTTATCTGCAACACCAGCGTACATATTGAACGGCCCCCTTCGACAATATTTAGATGGACCCCGGTAATCTCATCAACCCTGCCAACTCCACTCGCATCGACACACATCCTATCGCCCTCTATGATCGAAAGATAAGTCTGGCCATTGTTGCGGATAATCTCAAACACGCTCTTGTCACGAACGACGCCCGATGTCGTCGGAACGCCGATCCCGGCCAGTCGAGATCGTGAATTATCATATAAATATGTCAAAAGAAGGCTGAGAGTTTGTCGTGGGTGTGTATATGGCCTGATAAGAGATTAGGAAAAAAAAGGAGAAGAGGAAATGAGTTGGGAGGGATAGGGAGTCTCAAGAGAGACTGCTATTTAGCATATACGTAGAGATGAATTTATACGAAAATTGTGCATAAAAACAAAACACATAAACATATAATTCAGTTACGGTTGCACGGAAACATTAAATCAAAATGGAAAAAAAGATCTGAATTTTTACAATCGAAAATGTTATCCTAGATGTGTATAAATTCAATTATCACTGATAGCGTTGTTAATTTAACAATAGATAAAAGATAAAACGAATTCGATCATCATTCAGAAAGCGCTGAATCAGATCATGTACAATCTGCTGTATTTTGACAGTTTAGATTCATTATAATACGAATTTGCTCAAAAGTATTCCGCTTACTTGGTTATTCGCTTGCACAAGGTACAATATAGAATCTCCAGAAATGCCATTTTTTGAGATAAATCATCGGGTGTTTATTTCATTATAAAGAGGAAGGTATGCCGTTAATAATGGAACACAACATCAGCCAAATGGCCACCAAGAGACTGCGCTTACAGGATCATATCCTTTTCATGAAATTTTCCTTAACCAAATTGCAAAGCGGCTGCCCTATGTCCTCGATAGCCTTACGAAATCCATCTTTGAGGCCTTGAATCGATGCTGGACTGTTGGCGTAGACCTTATCTTTCACGTGGCCCCAAAGGAAAAAGTCGCAAGGTGTTAAATCACAAGATCTCGGTGGCCAATTGTGATCATTTCTTCGAGAGATAACAAGGTCCGAAAATTTTTCCCGTAAAAGATCGATGGTTTCGTTGCTTGTGTGGCAGGTAGATTATTATTAATGGCCCAAATTTTTGCTTGAGCCTCTGTTGGTATAATTGTTGCTATTTTAAAGAGGTTCCATCTTTTTGGGAGCGTCTGCGTCTGGGATGATGTTATTTGTGAATAATATTTGAGCCTAAAAATAAAAAATTAATCATCAATTGACGAAAAATTGCATTATTTAATAACTACTTACATTTTTGAAATTATTCCTTTTAATTTTAAATCAAAAAACCAAACTACAAAAAATGTTTTAAATTTGCAATGTTATATTTACTTCTAATTCAATGAAAGAGCAAAATGGCCGATATTTTTGCTCCTACTTACCTGCGCACGAAATGACCGCGATTTTCGACCTTGCGAGGTCGCGGAAATTTCAAAAATATCGACGTCACCTGTAAAATTTCAATGGCGTTTTTCGGAAGTTCGGCCGAAATTAAGATGTGTCTTTCCTATAACAAAAGCTCCGATCCCAACCCTTTCCGAGATATCACCCTTAATAGGTGGTGACTAAAATAGATATTTTTTTATTGCACGTAAACCACTTTGATGTTTTTTGACTAGAGGTAGTTATTTCTAGCATTTATTATGAATCATATTTCTATTCAAATCTTTACTATTTTCCACTCAATTTTTTGAAAAAATTATAAATTTTCGTGTTTATTTCATTTATCTAATATCTACAACTATCGGTTTTAAGAATAAAAAATATTTTTACATCAAGCAGGGATCTTGTATAGTTATAATTTTATTTCATAAAACTTCATCTTGGAAAAAAGTTTTGATATGAATTGAAGGACAACTAATTTCATCCCCGTAAAATGCACGGAAGTGCACGAAAATAACATAATTTCCATCTTTGAAATTCAAAAAAAAACTCAGTTCCAGTCACCTTCTTTTAAAGGTAATATCTCGGAAAAGGGTGGGCTGAGGAAATTTTGTTACTGAAAAGACACATTCTCATTTCATACGAGCGATCCCCTCCCGAATTTTGTCGCATGAATTTGAAAGCACCCTGTATATACATATCTTGAACAAAACAACAATAAGTTGTATTCCTACCCCGATTAAATCACAATGAACAACCACGTTGGAATTCTTAGGGTACATTAGTCAAGTAAATGGGTATTTATAAAGAGGGTAGTGAGGGTTGAATCCTCCCTACAAGTTGTTATCAGGTGCCTCGTTCATGACCACTGTTTCCAATTATTTACACAATACAAGGCACCCCCGCGACGTTATTGTCTACCACCCGACGCACAGTTTGCCGCCCCCGGGCGATTTATACCTCCTCCCTTCACCCTCGCCGCCCCCTTTCGATTGATAAAAAATACATGCGAGTTTCGAGCTTTTGTATTTTGACGTATGGGGTCGGTTTTCAGTTGATAAAAAAATCTTTTGTACCAAAATAACTCGCTAATAAAAATGAGGGCAAATAAAGGACAAATTTATGCTGTAAAACTGAATATTCCATATAATTTGCGCCATTCCAAACGCCAACATTTTCCTGTACGTTTGCCTTATGATGATCATGAATTAATCACAAAACTAATCTTAGAGACTTCACAACAAAATATTCCCCGATTTCTCCCAAATTTGATTCTCCTAGAACTGTTTTTTCAACAACTCTCTCAAAGCATCATTTTTCAGAAATTCCTACATTATATACGTAAACTTAACATACGGATCTAACTATAAATATCTCTTCAACTTTTAAAATAAATTATAATCCTTATAATTTATTATCTCTTTCAATGAATCACTTAATTAGTTTTTGAATATTTCAATAGTTCATTTGATAAGTATTATACAATTTTTAATTAATTTGTAGTCTCTTCTTATTTATTTTTTCGCATATTGATGTTATTTCTTCAAAAAAAAAGTTAAACTGTCAAGAAATCCTGACTGTTTGCTTAAGGCAGGACAAGACCAATATATTTTTTTAAGGTTATGTTATGACATAAATATTTTACTAAATTTCCAACACATATGATGTCAATAGACGATAACTTATTATTTCAAAGACTTTCAACTTGTATGATTCTATAAATTATTATACAGTGTGTCCACTTAAGCTCGAACCATATGGAAAACTTTTTTATTAATGGTTTTATGAGAAAAAGTAACCTTTCTATTTATTACTGTTTTTGAACAACCTCGCAATTTACATAAGTAATGAATGCATAATGATTATTTATTGTAGAAACTGAAAAATCCATACAAAGAATATTGATTAAACAGAAACGTAATTAAATTTTAATTCGATGTCCTACAGCTTCGACATCTTCGACGATGATAAACCTGCTGTTTTAAGTAGCCCCACAAAAAAGTCAAAGGGAGTCAAATCAGCAGACCTTGGAGGCCAAAATATATCTGAATACTTGTGAATCACCTTCCCATTAAACATATTTTCAAGGAGTACTCTAACGTTTAAGGTACTATGGATGGAAGCACCGTCATCAAACGGCTGTAATTGCATATTTGAATATAACTTTTAATTGAAAACAACTTTACTCCATAACATTTTTTTGAATTGTAAAAAATAAAGATAACTTACTCTTTTTACAAATTTTTTGACAAACCTCGTAAACTGCTTTAAAAAATTGATATCTGTTCGTTACATTTTAACCTTTGGATCATGCAGAACTTTTTATCAAGAATAATTTTTAGTCTTAAGTAGACACACTGTATATATAGTATAAATATGTTTATCATGTTTGGAATTATTTTCAAACAGTATATGGGAAACTGGTTAATATTAAGTATATTGTCTTCTTATTGGAATTATTAGATATTAAATAAAGATACATCATTTCATCAACAAATATATATAGTTTCTTATATAAAGGTTATTATTGTGGGACTGTGGCAATCAAGCACCAAGATGTCTTCTTTTTAATATGTATATCACGCTTTCGAAGAGTACACGATGATAAAAATCAAAAAACTACTTCTACATCCTTGTGATGGCGTTCTAAGAGAACAAATATTGCATCATTCACTTCGTTTTGTGCCCTTTTATCGACATTATTTTCGGCACCTATTCGGTACAAATTTTTTGTAATGAATTTCCATCGCAATTATGTGAATGTTGAAAGTTCTGTTGGAGTGCCTTTTTAGACGAATTTCTTCAACTTTACGTGACTTTAATCTATCTAGGTTACTCTGAATAAGCTGTCGTTGGTAATCAATAACCTTTTTCTGCATTTCAAAATCTGATTAACGACAAACGACACCACCGTCCCCAAATGTGACGTATGATGTGAGTTACAAATATATCTTATCCAATATAACCTAAAAATTTTTCTGTATCGACAAGTCTGAAAATTCTTTTTGAGAAGTTTTACTGGTGAGATGTTTTCTTCTTTGGTTTGAGATGTATTCATGTTAATTTTCTTAAATGTCAATCTTCTGAATATCAATAGAGTATATGAAGACAAGGTCTTCTCGATAAAACGTACAAAACATGAAATTATGATCAAAAGAACAAAAAAAATCAGTTCTACCATCGCCATGATCTAAGTGTAGTTCAAATATAAACCGTGATTTTTGGAATAAACGCGTGGCTGCACTAGATGTTAGACTGGACTGTTACGAAGCTTAGGGAACAACCGGGACTGTGTACCTTCTCTTTTTAGTGTACTTATAGCCATTAGCGAGAAAAATGCACTATTGTCTATGGCACAACGCATCATAATTCGTTATTTGGTCAATAATAATGTAAAACCCTCGGATATTCCTGATAATTTCTCAATCAATTCGAGGATAGTACCTCAAGACTCAAGTGAATGAATGGCGCTCCACTTAAAAGCCGAACTTGCCGCATGCATGAATTCTTCTACAGCGCCGATGGAGGCTTCATTTCGGAAAACCGATGCAGTACTGTACGCGATATAACTGAAGAATTGAGCATCAGCGTAGAGACTATTGAGCAAATACCGCAAAACAGTCAGATGGATACCAAGACCCCTAAATTTTGAATAGAAATTTAAACGCTGGAAAGTTTGAACACGTCTCCGTGAATTGTGTTGGGAATCACTAAAAAACCCTCTTCATAGTCCCGATTTATCGCCATGCGATTATTATTTATTTGGTGCTTTGAAAGAGACACTTGACGTTTCAAGAATTTTATGCATTGGTTATATAAATATAGTGTATATTGTACTTATTGTGGTATTATTTTATGATAACTAAAATATTCGAATTTATTTTAACGCTAATAAAGTGTTAATTCATTCGGCCACAAGAGGGCAATCTGTTTAACTCAATATAATGGTCAACACATGTATTTTTAATGACCGAGTGTATTTATTGGGCAGTTTAAATAATCTGAGGTATTTGTTGGGTAGCATTAGCGGAATAGCTACCTAAATCAAGTCCGTTTCAACGGGTATTAATGGGGTTTAAACAAGAAAAACGATATGGCTTTTCGGTTATGTCCGTTTTGAAATATTCTCTAGCCAATGATAATGATAAAGAGGCCGGGTCGGTTTTGAATTTTTAACCAAACAAAAAGTTTGTAGTTGAAATTTCCAAATTATTAATCGTATTATTTTCCAAAAAAATGTCCTATTTTCAGTATATAATTCGTTTTTTCTGCTCTGTGTTAGGTTAAGATTACTAGTGATGTCCCAAACTGCCTTAATCTGGTCATAACTGCCTAAAAGCAGCGTGTAAAATTGACCTTGAATATTGAAAACTTGTTTAACTGTTCATTAATTCAATTATAAAAGCTTCAATCGAACATGACGCGTTCTAGGCGTTCATAAATGTTAAAAATACACTGCATAGAATGAACGCGAACATGACGCTGGTTCGCTGGTAAACATAACCTTAAAAGTGCATGTATATAAAGAAATTTAGACGGTGATCAACGATTTTGAATTGTTGTATGAAATGTGTAGAGATATTTATATATATAAAAGCGACATTTGACACGGTGTTGGTGGGTGATACCCCTCAATTTGAATATAAACACCTACATATTTCAAAATGAACGGTGTTTATATGATCTACTTTTGGAGTTATTGAGCAGGAGCGTAACAAAAAATTCAGTAAGAAAACCTGATATATACCTACGCCTTCCGACAGCTTCGGCCAATAGAAATGCATTTATTTTAATGATTCGATTTTCATTGGTAAACAGTAGAGATGATGAGTCCACGTGGACTGGGTTTACCGAATTTTATACGGAGAGTAAACACTATTTTTCATTTCTTAATTTGCATCTGCAATCTGTATCTGAAATACAACAAGATACTTTTAAATTAAGTATTTTAATGAATTTATTTTTGACAATTGACAAACTAACTCTACAAATATTTCATCGCTAATTTATCTTTGATGATGCCTTAGAATTATACCCCCAAAAGAAAAGAGTCGCTAAATAAGGGCAGAACTCGGAAAACAGGTGTTAGTAGTATTTAAGCTTTGTATTATTTAGGTATTGCAGTCTTTCTAAGTCAGTAGAATCAGAATCCGCTTAAAACCTACAATAATCTCTTGACTTTCTTTTTATATCTCTCTCAATACTGTCTGAAGCCTCAGATTTTTGTTTTTCAATTAATATGCGATGTAATCTCACTTTTGAAATGCCTGCTATGTCTAGTAGCTCGCGCACTGTCAATCGACGATCATCCAGTATCCAGTAATGGATTTTCATCAAATGGCTTCCAAGCAAATACTAAACAACGTGGCATCTTCAAACCTCAAATAAATGCTTTTTAATAAAATGGTATTATTGGTAATTATACACTTTCACGGTCACCTGGTTTTTGGCTCTAGAAAATCGAAAAATGGATGGATTTTAATGATCTTGGTCTCAAAATGTTCCATTTTAGGGCGGATTTATAAAAAAAATTAGTAGAAATAGCTAGAATGAAAATTTCTCACAGTTTTACTGTTTTAAATCGTAAAAAAAAACGGTTTTGCAAAATAATCCTTTACAAAAAATTATGGTAATTATACACTTTCGCGGTCACCTGGTTTTTTGGTTAGGTTAGGTTAGGTTGGCTCTAGAAAATCGAAAAATGGATGGATTTTAATGATCTTGGTCTCAAAATGTTCCATTTTACGGCGGATTTATAAAAAAAATTAGTAGAAATAGCTGGAATGAAAATTTCTCATAGTTTTACTGTTTTAAATCGTAAAAAAAAACGGTTTTGTAAAATAATCCTTTACAAAAAATTATGGTAATTATACACTTTCGCGGTCACCTGGTTTTTTGGTTAGGTTAGGTTAGGTTGGCTCTAGAAAATCGAAAAATGGATGGATTTTAATGATCTTGGTCTCAAAATGTTCCATTTTACGGCGGATTTATAAAAAAAATTAGTAGAAATAGCTGGAATGAAAATTTCTCATAGTTTTACTGTTTTAAATCGTAAAAAAAACAGTTTTGCAAAATAATCCTTTACAAAAAATTATGGTAATTATACACTTTCGCGGTCACCTGGTTTTTTGGTTAGGTTAGGTTAGGTTAGGTTAGGTTAGGTTAGGTTGGCTCTAGAAAATCGAAAAATGGATGGATTTTAATGATCTTGGTCTCAAAATGTTCCATTTTAGGGCGGATTTATAAAAAAAATTAGTAGAAATAGCTAGAATGAAAATTTCTCACAGTTTTACTGTTTTAAATCGTAAAAAAAAAACGGTTTTGCAAAATAATCCTTTACAAAAAATTATGGTAATTATACACTTTCGCGGTCACCTGGTTTTTTGGTTAGGTTAGGTTAGGTTGGCTCTAGAAAATCGAAAAATGGATGGATTTTAATGATCTTGGTCTCAAAATGTTCCATTTTACGGCGGATTTATAAAAAAAATTAGTAGAAATAGCTGGAATGAAAATTTCTCATAGTTTTACTGTTTTAAATCGTAAAAAAAACAGTTTTGCAAAATAATCCTTTACAAAAAATTATGGTAATTATACACTTTCGCGGTCACCTGGTTTTTTGGTTAGGTTAGGTTAGGTTAGGTTAGGTTAGGTTAGGTTGGCTCTAGAAAATCGAAAAATGGATGGATTTTAATGATCTTGGTCTCAAAATGTTCCATTTTAGGGCGGATTTATAAAAAAAATTAGTAGAAATAGCTAGAATGAAAATTTCTCACAGTTTTACTGTTTTAAATCGTAAAAAAAAAACGGTTTTGCAAAATAATCCTTTACAAAAAATTATGGTAATTATACACTTTCGCGGTCACCTGGTTTTTTGGTTAGGTTAGGTTAGGTTGGCTCTAGAAAATCGAAAAATGGATGGATTTTAATGATCTTGGTCTCAAAATGTTCCATTTTACGGCGGATTTATAAAAAAAATTAGTAGAAATAGCTGGAATGAAAATTTCTCATAGTTTTACTGTTTTAAATCGTAAAAAAAAACGGTTTTGTAAAATAATCCTTTACAAAAAATTATGGTAATTATACACTTTCGCGGTCACCTGGTTTTTTGGTTAGGTTAGGTTAGGTTGGCTCTAGAAAATCGAAAAATGGATGGATTTTAATGATCTTGGTCTCAAAATGTTCCATTTTACGGCGGATTTATAAAAAAAATTAGTAGAAATAGCTGGAATGAAAATTTCTCATAGTTTTACTGTTTTAAATCGTAAAAAAAACAGTTTTGCAAAATAATCCTTTACAAAAAATTATGGTAATTATACACTTTCGCGGTCACCTGGTTTTTTGGTTAGGTTAGGTTAGGTTAGGTTAGGTTAGGTTAGGTTGGCTCTAGAAAATCGAAAAATGGATGGATTTTAATGATCTTGGTCTCAAAATGTTCCATTTTAGGGCGGATTTATAAAAAAATTAGTAGAAATAGCTAGAATGAAAATTTCTCACAGTTTTACTGTTTTAAATCGTAAAAAAAAAACGGTTTTGCAAAATAATCCTTTACAAAAAATTATGGTAATTATACACTTTCGCGGTCACCTGGTTTTTTGGTTAGGTTAGGTTAGGTTGGCTCTAGAAAATCGAAAAATGGATGGATTTTAATGATCTTGGTCTCAAAATGTTCCATTTTACGGCGGATTTATAAAAAAAATTAGTAGAAATAGCTGGAATGAAAATTTCTCATAGTTTTACTGTTTTAAATCGTAAAAAAAAACGGTTTTGTAAAATAATCCTTTACAAAAAATTATGGTAATTATACACTTTCGCGGTCACCTGGTTTTTTGGTTAGGTTAGGTTAGGTTGGCTCTAGAAAATCGAAAAATGGATGGATTTTAATGATCTTGGTCTCAAAATGTTCCATTTTACGGCGGATTTATAAAAAAAATTAGTAGAAATAGCTGGAATGAAAATTTCTCATAGTTTTACTGTTTTAAATCGTAAAAAAAACAGTTTTGCAAAATAATCCTTTACAAAAAATTATGGTAATTATACACTTTCGCGGTCACCTGGTTTTTTGGTTAGGTTAGGTTAGGTTAGGTTAGGTTAGGTTAGGTTGGCTCTAGAAAATCGAAAAATGGATGGATTTTAATGATCTTGGTCTCAAAATGTTCCATTTTAGGGCGGATTTATAAAAAAAATTAGTAGAAATAGCTAGAATGAAAATTTCTCACAGTTTTACTGTTTTAAATCGTAAAAAAAAAACGGTTTTGCAAAATAATCCTTTACAAAAAATTATGGTAATTATACACTTTCGCGGTCACCTGGTTTTTTGGTTAGGTTAGGTTAGGTTGGCTCTAGAAAATCGAAAAATGGATGGATTTTAATGATCTTGGTCTCAAAATGTTCCATTTTACGGCGGATTTATAAAAAAAATTAGTAGAAATAGCTGGAATGAAAATTTCTCATAGTTTTACTGTTTTAAATCGTAAAAAAAAACGGTTTTGTAAAATAATCCTTTACAAAAAATTATGGTAATTATACACTTTCGCGGTCACCTGGTTTTTTGGTTAGGTTAGGTTAGGTTGGCTCTAGAAAATCGAAAAATGGATGGATTTTAATGATCTTGGTCTCAAAATGTTCCATTTTACGGCGGATTTATAAAAAAAATTAGTAGAAATAGCTGGAATGAAAATTTCTCATAGTTTTACTGTTTTAAATCGTAAAAAAAACAGTTTTGCAAAATAATCCTTTACAAAAAATTATGGTAATTATACACTTTCGCGGTCACCTGGTTTTTTGGTTAGGTTAGGTTAGGTTGGCTCTAGAAAATCGAAAAATGGATGGATTTTAATGATCTTGGTCTCAAAATGTTCCATTTTACGGCGGATTTATAAAAAAAATTAGTAGAAATAGCTGGAATGAAAATTTCTCATAGTTTTACTGTTTTAAATCGTAAAAAAAACAGTTTTGCAAAATAATCCTTTACAAAAAATTATGGTAATTATACACTTTCGCGGTCACCTGGTTTTTTGGTTAGGTTAGGTTAGGTTAGGTTAGGTTAGGTTAGGTTGGTTCTAGAAAATCGAAAAATGGATGGATTTTAATGATCTTGGTCTCAAAATGTTCCATTTTACGGCGGACTTATAAAAAAAATACGAAAATTAAAAAAAATAAATATTTTTTACAGTTTCATGAAATTAACTTTTTTGAAATTTTTTTTTTCAAAATATTCATTTTTTTATATAAATTTTGAAAAAAAATATACGAACTTGATTCCACGACGTCAGAAACAGTTACGAAGGATTATATGTAGAAAGTCATTTTTTTGCATTTAAAGTCATGAAACTGTAAAAAATATTTATTTTTTTTAATTTTCGTATTTTTTTTTATAAATCCGCCGTAAAATGGAACATTTTGAGACCAAGATCATTAAAATCCATCCATTTTTCGATTTTCTAGAGCCAAAAAACCAGGTGACCGCGAAAGTGTATAATTACCGTATTATTCAAACAACTACCGTAATCTATAGGTCAGGCCAGGTACTTCCGGGACAATCCTCGTACTATATTTTATCAATACACATTGTATATTGAAAGCCACTGTGTTAAGTTATAATAACAGTTTATTACAAATAATTTGTTTTGGTTTTATATGTATAAATATATAGAAAATTAAATTTCGTGAACTAAATTCAACTTAAATATATAAAAAAATAAATTGTCTCCAAGTTTTCGTCTATTAATATTAACTATTCTCACATAAATTCTAACTACATGTTATCAGTCCATTACCCATGACTGCAAAAACGCCATGACGAATAAACCAAAACATTTCTTCAGTATTATCCCCACGTAATACCCATTATAAAGAGATGCAGCCGTATTAGATTTCAAATATCGTTCGCTATATATTTCTGGCTTTGTTCGATGTGCTTCGGCCCGTGTAATGTTTTGGTTTTCGAAATGCGAGTTGCTCATTTTAATCCCGGTACTGGAGGTGAGAAATGCCTTTGTAATCCTCGTAAACAAAATGGATCTCATAGACCCAGATGTGAATCAAAAAGATGCATTCTAGCGAATAGTGGAAATTTAGAGATTCGTAACGATTTATTAGCGTATGTTGTACCAACAAAAGGACACTAAACACAATAAAGAAATTTTTTTGTTTCGATTTCGTTCCGAATTCAAGACAAGATCTAATAGTAAAACGTGTCTAGATATAATTCTTGGAACTTCCGTAGATACATCTACATAAACCTCTGATTTTAAACAACTCCGTAAAAAATCTAGAGCTGTAAAATCCGGAGACTTTGACGGCCGTGCTATTAGTCCTCATCTACTAATCTACCTCCCCATCGGTTCAAAACTGGCGGACTACATCCACTTTAGATATATACGTTGCTACTTGAGAGAGACAAATAAAAACAAATTATATATAATATTTTCCATTAAGATGTAGAAAAACTTTGACCTCGCGATTTATTTTTGATAAAGAGATATCATCATCAAGGACTGTACCGCGGATGACTCACCAATTAAATGTTTTGACAGTTTAAAAACGTTTTTGTTTGAATCGATGTGTGAAAACATGGTCGTGGAAGACAATTATTGGTTTTCCCTGTTTTTTTCGAACACTTCTGGCAAACAAATACTAGTAGTTCAGTGGCAAACAATGAATTTTAAAGAAAAAGTGTTAATTAATAATAGAAGCTTGAAAATGATATCGCTTGTGCAGTTCAAAATTGGTCTAACTCAAAATAAAGCGATTTTCAGTTTTTAGCATGAATTATCTTCAAATTGCCTCTACTAACTCTGTGCATGACTGTTTCTTAAGCAACCTAGCTTATTTCCCGCTAGATTATTCTCTTCAAGAAAGAGCCAACTCAATATCAGTGCTCGAGTTCTCAACACTGCGATAAGTAAAGAAAAATCCAACATTAATGGTATTTTTGAATCAGACCAAAGAGGAAAACACTATAAGCAACCCACTTTTCCACCTGAGATGAAGAAAGGTGTACGAAATCACATCAACGGAAGCCACTACTGCCGATCGAATGGTAGAAGGAGGAAAGTCTATTGCAGATCTGCATCGTGATTATGTTGAAGTCCAAAAAGAGGTTAGCAAGCCATTCGTTAAATATTCAATGTACGCCTTAATATTACAACATTGAGTTTTTGTTTGGCAACCTCTGAATCTGAGAAAACAGAGCTCCAAGATAATTACCAAGAGCATTTAAGAGAAAAGGAGATGACCGTTTTTGATTTACAAGCTTCCCTGCCTTGCCCTCAAGGAGAATCATCAGCCTTTTATTACGTGTCCAAATTAAACCAAATGTACGAACAAAAGTCCAAGAAGACATATTTGTTACATGTGGCATGAAGGTCAAGCAAAACGGGGTGCCAACGAAATTGGCAGTTGCATCTGGTTGTACCTCGAAAATCTAAACAGAACTGTCGATACCCCAGTTGATGTCATTTTTTACAGTGATAACTGCGGAGGTCAGCAAAAAAACCGGTTTATTTTTGCCCTGTTCAAGTTTGCCATTTGGGAGCTTAAAAATATCAGATATATGGCGCACAAATTCTTAGTAACCGGACAGACTCAAAACGAGGGCGACAACGTTCACTCTGTTATAGAACGAACTATAAAGATATGTAGAAAAGCCTCACCCATCTACGTCCCAGAAAATTATATTTCTAACATCTCACGAGTAAAGAAGACACCTCCAGCATACGCTGTCAAGCGAATAGATTTGACAATAAAGGACGCTTTGTTCAATGAAGCTGGTGCTGATATCTGTGTTATTGGGACCCACAAAGATGAGCCGATATAAAAGATCATTTTCTCAGCAAGATTTCAAATCTATCAACATAGCAAACCAGAACAAGTTCATCTACTTCTTGCAGTTTCAGTTTCACTCCAACTGTAATTCTCTCCAATGCCTATACAAGAAAGTCGAGTATCACTAATAAAAAAAAGAAGCATTACTTTCTCTGTTCCAGAAAAAAACCAATGATGTAGCTGTTATGCCTCTGTGTTACAAAGAGTTTTACAAAAATTTATAAAAGGTGCAAACTAATCGCTTCCCTGGTTTTCCCACAGTGTTTGTTATCTTATACTGTAAAGTAGGAAACGAATTGGCTCAGTATTTTTTTTCTATTTTTGTAGTATCTAGATATAAAAGTTTTACATGCATTTATTGAACAAAGTCATATTTTGTAATAAGCTTTGATTGTCTTAAAATAATGAAAATGCTTATTTTATCTACAATTTGTGATAAGATAAGTCTCAAGGATTTTCGAATTCATGAGCAGATATATATATATATATATATATATATATATATATATATATTATTTTTTAAATTTTCATTCTTGTTTTTGTAATTGTTTTATAAAAAGTTTTGTTCTTGATGAAATTTAGAGCAGTAGATACGTTTCAGCCTTGATGAATCAATGAGGCGAGAGATGGCCATAATGGCCATAAATCATCAGATATTTTTGATTTTTGGAAATCAACTGACTGTCATTTTCTGTTTCGTTTTTATACTTTTCCCTAACTTTATCTTTTTTTGTACTAAAAGATATTAAACACCGAAAGAATCGCCTGAAATATTAACCTATAATTGTACATTAAAATGATTTGTAACTTTGATTTTGTTTGAAATTTTCCGTCCTACTACAACATTTGATCTAAAAAGGATTCATTTAACTATGTTACAAAAGCCACAAGCTTATCCAAATGAAAAATACTAGGAAAATGTACGAAACGAAACAAAAGATTCGGTGTGGTCTCTGAGTCTCATTGTTCCGAAGTGTCAAACAAATCTTTACACTCAGATGATCGCTGATTCGGCTTAAGGTCTCGGTCGGCTCTGCCCGTCATTGCCTACCCGGATGACAACAGGGATTAAGGAGGACTAGCCTACTGCGCGCTGATATCTACCCGCCACCTGTCCCAGAAATTCGGATTAAGGGCGTATCATAGCGTATCCTGGAGCGAAGGTAAACGTGTAGAGATGGAAACTATTTGCAAATTTCAGTGTTTGATTGAGTTATTGTTAACAAAATACAGTCGAAATGTATGTAAAAGAATATTTAATTTGAAAAAAAGTATCTCAAAATCAGTTATATGGTGGATATAGATGAAAATCACAAATAAAATGAGTTACTTCATCATCTTTATCAATATTATTGGTTTTAAAATTCGATACAGGAAGCTGAAACGTTCCTCATCATCATCATCATCATCATCAACCCTTGGATTATGGCTATCACTTATGGCACTTTAAGAGTGAATTACTCCTCGTTTTCTATTTCTGTTTTCTTTATAGTTTATTGTTTGTCTTTACTACTTTTGTTATTATTTGCCATTCGTTTCGGTTCCGGCATTTTGCGCTCTTCTATTTTGTTTCTCCAAGTCTTTCTCGGCCTGCCTCTTCTCCTTGGCCACAATGGGATCCATTGCGTTATTCTTTCGATCATTTCAGTTGGTTTTCTTCTCATTATATGCCAAGCTCAATTGAGTTTTTGTGCTTTTAGGTGTCTGACTATATTTTCCAACTCCAACTCTATTTCTTCGTTTTCCTTTGCTCCCCTTTCTCCCTCCTGTGTTTGGATCTGTTATAGTTCTCATTATCTTTCTCTCGATTCTTTCAAGTTCTTCTTTTTCCCTTTTTGTTTGGTTATGTTCCTACATCAATAACAACATTTGGTTCAACGTCAACGTCTTCAAGAGTGTGAAATCCAACGTTCTAATGAACGCTAGGAAGTTTAACCAAAATTTGGAACTTCAAATGAAAAGTTGTTCAAAAATCGATTATCCAAAAACCTTTTTTCTTTTCTTCTCATACAATGATGAAAATTTGATGAAAGACTTATACTGAATAATAAAACGAAAGAGTTTATCAATGGATTTCATGTAAAAGAATATTTAAAAAAACAGCTCAAATTCTATACTATCTCCATTTACACATATAGTAGGAAAACATCTTCTTAACATACTTTCTACCATGTTGTCCAATACACTCTATGCTCAAAGTTGTGCAAGAACCTTTTCAAGCTCCTGGATGATTTCTGGTCGCGAATTGCGATCGTCAGTTCCAAGCCTGCTCTGTGAGATTCAATTACCACAATCTGGGTAAAAACGGTAGATGAAGAAAAATTTTAGATAATTCACTAAGTAATCAAATTCAAATACCTAGGAATCAGGATTTCAGGATTTGGAGACGCAGAGAACGAAGTAAAAAAGCAAACAACTGAAGCATTAAGAAAAGCAGCATGTTTGCGCAAAAGGCGAAATAAACATATAGGAATAGAAGCCAAATCGAGAATATACAAGGCAGACATAGACACAGAGACACGGCCAGAAACGGCGAAAACCAAAAGAATGATAGAAACAGCAGAGATGAAAGTACTACGCAAGACACCCGGAAAACCCCTACTGGACAGGGAAAGAAGTGAGAACATCAGAAGATTGTGCAAAATAGATGACGTCAACGAATGAGTTCTATCAAGAAAAAAGAAGAAAGAATGAGCACATAAGTCCTATGGATAACAACAGACTGGTCAAGATAGCGCGCGATAAATCCCCTTTGGGCCGAAGGAGTACCGGCCGACCCAGAAAAAGGTGGAGCGACAATCTTGAAGCAGGATAGAAGGCAAGGACGTCGAAGATAAAACAGGGGACTACGCCTAATACACGGAAGACGAAGAAGACGAAGACAATAACAATAAAAATAAACTGTGGTCCTACAGCGCCATAAAATGTTGGCAATATGCTTCCTATCACTTTTCTATCCAATATAATCAACTTAGTATGGCCAAGAAGACAAATTCCTGCCCAGATCAACATTGTATCTTATCGAAAAAGATTAATATCTTCGATTCGACTCGTTTGTGGTCAACAAACTTTAGGATTCTGCAGGTATTACAATGATTTCTACTAGCCTCAGAAAGTAATCAAAAGCGATTGTTTCACAGAATCTTTCAATTCTTTGTGTTTCGACGACAGTTTTAGTTCGTAGAATCATTCATAAATCATCAGAATAATGTTGTGTCTGTTTTGAATCCTCTTCCGAGTTATCCAATAGCCCGAGAAGATTCGGACTTTTAGTAAATTTAGTAAATAATACAAGAAGCATTCAAGAACTGGATGTGTTTTTGATTCCACTATAAACTGAGTAATTCTGTCATACAAAGTAACAAAATGACGTTTAATAAAATCAGAAATGATTCAAAAAGAGGATGTACTATTCTGTAAATTGGAGGTATGTACTTGACGAAGTTACTTTGTGTGCGATGAGAATATTGATAAAAAACTAATTCCCATCTCTATTTTTTTATCTAAGCTCCGGGGCGCTGTAAAAACGGAATAAAAAGACGAAATTAGGTAAGCGTGAAATGGAAATTTTGTATTATAACTAAGCAAGGGTGTTGGGTTTTATGTTATCTACTTAGGACTCTTCCCTAATGTTCTTCATATGTACATATAGTAACCCATTATATTTGTGAAAATTTCAGTTCTTATCTCAATTCAACTTATATTTTGTATGTGTATTATGTATTTTGATAAAAACAAACAAATACGAGGGGTATTCATAAAGTAAAACAGCTTTTATTTTGATTAATACGTACTCGACATCATCTGAAACTAAAACTTTGAAACCCATGAAAATGTAACAACAAGTTTGTGAAGAGAAGCTTCGTATAATGTAAGAAGGGAAAATATTCTTCCCACCCTTCTTTTCTTAAGAGCAGATACTACATTTTAGTACATTTCAATGTATTTTCATATGCTTCAATCGATAGTTTTAAAATAACTAGAATGTCTCTGTGTTTTTGGGCTTATATAGTAAATAGATTGCTCAATAAGCCTTGCACAAAGTTTCGATTTACTACTTCGATCTATTTTATAATAGAGTCGAACAAAACCCAGTGAAGTTGTTTTGAAAAATGTCTCAAATTGAAATAAGAAATTTTTAGATTTAAGAATGATTCCTACCAACATAATGGAGGATGTTTACAGTGACTTGTGTTCATCATTTTCAACAATTGCTGTGACGGGGACTACTACAGAAAACATTAAATTAGAGGAAGAAA
Organism: Diorhabda carinulata; assembly: GCF_026250575.1. NCBI lineage: Eukaryota > Metazoa > Arthropoda > Insecta > Coleoptera > Chrysomelidae > Diorhabda > Diorhabda carinulata. Next base: position 5,570,906 of record NC_079469.1, read on the forward strand.
TTGTTCCAAGTGACCGGCGTCTAAAAACAAAAAAATCGATTTGTTTATATTGTTTTCAATAATCAATTTCTAGGAAGGCCTTTTGTATAATACACTCAACAACAAAAAAAAACTAATTTTCATCAATGTGTTTGTTTTTGGGGGTATTCTAATTATTACAAATAACGTAGGGTCTAAGTCTATTGAACTAATGCCTTCAGGATTTGTAAACAATTAGATAAAACTCAGATTTGATTTATTTGTTTTGAAATTGATTTACTAACTAACCTAACCTATTCTAAACTGTAAGTAGTTTTTCGCACATTTAAACATCTTTAATTTATCAAAGAAGCCTTTTCTGTGGTTCTTTCAAATGTTGACATAGCCCGAGCTGATGCCTCGGCCAGAGAAGGCCGGAGATTACTGTACATTGCCGAAACGTTTGCGGTAACGACTCCAGCGTCTCTGGTAGCTACGATTGGAGGGCCGGAGACCAAAAGCAACAACGACAGTAAACTTGGACGAATAAATAAAAAGAATGGACCCAGCATGTTTGAATATAATTGAAGCTAACTTACAGTATTGTCAAATTTTAAAATTAAAACAAATAATTATTTATAAATCTTAATTTTATTAAACTCAATAAAAATGTGGCTTTAGTCCTCACTAAGTTTGGTGAATGAGAAATATTGATCTCAACAAAAATGTTTTCATGACCAAGAAAATAATTTTGTTCAAAATGTTTGAGAAAAAATATAAGCTTGGCAACATCGCTGTGTATCTGTATTCGTTTGTGGTAAAATGGCTGCCTTTGTTTACTAAATATTTAATAAGCATTTTGAATAAATTTGTTAATGGAAAATATTTTTGAGAGTTTAGATATTGATAGTGACAAATTAGTGCTAAGACATTCATTCCATAGATGAGTATCAGTGGCGTAACTCAACTTTATTTGTTAATAAATCGATTAACTTCTTACAATATAAAATTGTAGATTTCGTACGAATGAAGAGCAAAGACAAAAGTGGTTAGCTGTATTGAAAATACAGGAAAAAGATTTACCCAAAGAGGCTTATATTTGTTGCTCTCATTTCAAAGCAGACGATATTCAATGGAAGGGAAATCATGAGAAGATTTTTTAGAAAAAGAATGTAATACTTTTTCCAGCAGTACAGATGATGAAGTATCTTCCAGTAAGAAGTATTAATTCAAGTAATTGATAAGAACATTATCTTATTTACAAAGAATATTGTTTTCAGGCAAAAAGTTATGTTAAATTTGGATATTGAACCGGATACTTCTTGGCAGTGTTTTGATTCAACATTTGAAAAGTATTTAATGTCTGTTTGAAAAAAGTTGTTAATTCATATTGCGTATTTTGTAGTTTATATCAGTCTGATAGAGCCGCTTCATCCAAATTTTCAGGAATTATATCATTGCACTCATCTGAAACTTTAAGTGCTTTTGAAACTGAGAATAATTCTTGTAACAAATAAGAAGAATGTTCTCATAAAGTCACTGATGTTAAGGTTTCAAAAAAACAGAAAACAAAAAATTTTTAAAGTGGCTCTTCAAAGAAAAAAGATTAAGGGACTCCAACAATCTGTTCGAAGACTAAGATCCAAAGTAAGTTCTCTAAATTTTCTGGTTTCTGTTCTAAAAGAGAAATCTTTGATTTTTTATTTTTTACATTTCGCATGCTACGCCTATGTTCTAATAATGTCATGTGTGCGGGACAACATAAACAAACTGTCCATGTATGTCAATACTGTCGGTATTGACATCTAACGGCTCCTGAGGTTCGGGAAAGTCTTGAAGAGGTTCAAAATACACGTGTACATTGCGGCGGAGACTGAGGGAGCATGAAATGGTATCTATAAAAGCGATCCGCGACAGGGCCCCAACTCCTGGAAAGGCATCGAAGAGAAAGTCGATTATTTGCCGATCAGTATTCTCATTGTACTCTGGAGCAATGAGAAACTTTTTTATTCACGGATGAGTCTCGATTTGGTCTATACCACTCAGAAGATCGAGAGATATGGAGACGACCATTGGAGCGATTTGCTCAATGTTCTGTTCGTGAATCATGGCCTTTTGAAAGGAGATCAGTTATGGTTGGGGGTGGAATTAATTTCCACGCTCGAACTGAACTGATTTTAATAAATAATGGGGCTTTGACTGCTCGGAGGTATATCGAGGAAGTCCTCCTAGAGGCTGTGATCCCATTCGCTTCATTTATTGCAGGATAATGTTCGTCCATATGCCGCCAGAGCTGTTACCAAATACTTGGAGCAAGTGGGAATCACAGTTCTGGTCTGACCTAGGGAGGCGTGCTAGACGTCATCATCCTCCTCCTAGTGACTTAAATCAGCTCCAAATTGCTCTTCGAGAAGAATGGTATTCCATGCTGGTGGAGTAGGTCTAGAATTCGATTTCTTCGATGCCTGACAGGGTTAAAGACCTTCGTCGTAGCACAGAGAATAATACCCGCTATTAGAATTACATAAATTGTTAGAAAAATAAAAATTAAAAATATCGTTTTTTGAAAAAATTATTAATTTATCATTTTTTCTCTATTTTCTATTTTTGTAAATAATCAATAAAAATTGATCACTTTGACAGATTTTGTTTAAATAATATATAAATTAACGAATTCTTACCATAAATTTAAAAGATTAATGTAATTAACAAAATTATAAGACCAAATCTAAGTCTCCGATTTTTTGCTGTTGAGTATAGTAAACATGAATTTAAATAAATTATATAAGTTAGTGAATAGTTAAGTGAAAGTGTATAATTATTATGAATAGTGAGTAGTTTAATGTTTAGTGCATAGTTTATTGTTTCTAGTGTAAGTGTTCGAATAAATTAAGTAAGTGAAATACATCGTGTTTAAATCCACCCCACCGCAAGATATAGTTTAAATAAAAAAGAAAAACATTATAGAAGCTTTAGTTAGACGTTCCGAAAAGTGTGTGGAAATAAAGGGAAAATATATTTTATGTTAGGCTAAGGACCATTGAACCTCAATACGTATGTGACCATAATATAAAGTATAAACATGCAATCAACTTCTTTGTTGTGGTAAAACGGGGTAATCTCCCTAAACATCATTATTCATTGATTTATAAAGAGAAAATTTCACCAAATATCCGCCACTTTAATACATTTTCAATATTTTCGGAAAAATATCCCTTTCTCTCCCATAAATATTAAAATATCGTATCGAACCTTTTTTTCATAATGAACATAAATAGTACCCCGAATCACTGTGAAACTTGTATAGCTTGTTGGTCGTCTCAATTTCCCAAATAAACATTAATCAAATACGGGGGTTGTGAATAAATTGGTTATGCGAGACAGATCACAAACGTGTTTGATCGCCCTTAAAGCCCTTCCGCTTGTTTTTGATGTCGTCAACCGATTTTGAATGATAAAAATTAAAAATTGAGGGTGTCTATTAAACCATTAGACCAAACAGATGTTAATGAAGATAAAGAGTAACTTGATTGACCTTGGTAGTAATTGGTCAATCAAATTTTACCCTAAAATGTGATATTCCGATTAACTATGTACTAAATAAAGATATCTGAAAATATCCCATACAAAAGTTACTAGTAATCGATCCATTTCTTTGAAAAAACTTCATAGAATGAAATATACGAGAGTTGCCTAAAAAGTTTCCTACCTCAACCTGAATATGTCAGCAGTTATGAACGTTTCTGTTTTCAATATTCAACGACTCGTTGAGTTTTGATATTCGTTTTTCAAAGGCAATCCATCATCATCATTCACGACCAAAAAATTTGGTTTGAATTCTGATACTGGACGAATATCGGATTGATTTTAGAGACGTAGAAAAGACAGTCGGCATGCCAAAAGAATGCATTTGCCACAAATCGACTGAATAGCATTGGAATGAATATTTTCCACGTCTTATTGAGTCGAATTTTTGCATCGATTCATACATGTAGATGAAACCTGGATCTTAAAATAAAAAAATACCCAAGACAGTAGAACCTACTCCGAAAAAGGTAAAAGATGTTTCATTGATGGCGACCGTTTTTGGTATTGTTTTCATCGACTACTTTCAAAGAGATTGAACAATAACAGGACAGTATTAAGCATCACTGCTTGATAAGATAAAAAGGTAAAACACGAATGTATTTGAAGCAAGAAAAAGTATGAATCCATCAGGACAAGGCTCCTTCTCAAAGTTCGGTGTTAACCATGGTTAAAGTCATGAATTGTACTCTTTGTATTGGTTAAACAGCCACGTATACACCAGCTCTGACCCCCAGAGAATTTCTCCACTTAACTTTGAAGGAAAGGGAGAGAAAGTAGGACGTAACTTCCGTTTAAAGGGATAAAAGAAGTTGGAACATCGCTGGATATACTTAAAAGAAGACTCTGTTGAAATTTTTGCTTTTTCGTAATAATAACTACTCGAAATTCAAATATTCTTTCATTCACCAATGTATACATCATTGCCTACATTCCTAATCAAGTCATAGATCATTTCACCATCACTCTTTCTTGGTCTCCGATACTGGTATCACCCTGTATCACAATTTATAGATTTTTCTCTGTATCTTTTCCATTAAATCTATTTAGTACCCATCAATCATCTTGGAGTACCATGTACACCCCTAAGCGTTCCCCTTTCTTGCTATCATACTGAGAATACTTAAAACCGATCTGTTGATCCCACTCCTTTTAGAAAATCCAGAATGTGGGAAATCTTCGTCTTCTATTTCATACGCTCTGGAGTTCCATAGTGTCTCACACTTCGAATAAATGTAGATAAAGGTTTTGTCAGAATCTACACGCTGAATTTTCTGCGTCTTCTAATGTCCAATAAAGCGATAGTGACGGTATAGCGTCTTTGCCTCTCTCCCCCACTGTATATTCTTCCAGTAACTAGTTTTATCCCTATCTACCTTCTTTTTCATTGTCCTTGAAACATCACAGCAGACAAGATGGTTGACACGCATGTGACAGATGACTTACAAAGGCTCATAGACACATTTAAGATGATGGCTGGTGTTCCACGCGATATACATCGTTGATGACAGTTGACAGAAGAATAGTCGAATGAATTAATTTGGATTATATCGAGTATATACTGAAATTTACTTTCATTTTATAAACTATGATTATAGTAACCATTAATGAAGCTACTTATTGTATTTCAGAACGTACAATTCTTCTAATTCAGAATAGAAATCATATTTTTTACGAAATACTAAAATAAATGTAGTTGATATCACAAAAGAGTTCAGGTCTACCCTTTCCTCAATCCACTGTGTCCAAAAATTCATTTTAGATGACACCATCTGAAAGTTGTTCGTTCTGTATTCATTTACATACCGAAAGTTGCGTTTTGACAGTTCCGTAATGCAAAACACTTTCGGATCGCTCTGGAGTAGATAACTTCAATGTTGACAATTGACAGTTTCACTTCGATGATTTTGTATAACCTTAAATTTTTAATTTTCTGAAATTATTTGTTTTATCTGAAGTTTTGTCTAAATTGATGACTAACAATGAATGATGATGAAAAAGAAAACATCAGCGATGAAGAGTTGCTTGAATACACACCACCTGATGTTTATACTTATCTATTATTCATTTTCTTTCCTCAGTGTAATTGAAAAAGTTCTGGATCTTATGCGGCGTCTAAAAAATGTTGTGAACGCCGTGGCTTATCTTATGAGGTCACAAATTATCTTGTAGTAAAATGGTTAAAGTACGGTGTTCTTGAAGTACATGTACATGAAGTACATGATTTGCTGCAGGAACGTATTGCATACCATATAATTATTGCTTATGTCAAGACTGTGAGGCTTTTTCTTCTTCTCTAATTCCCAATAATAATCGGTGTTTCTTTTAAACCACTTTGAGGTTTTTAAGTGATTAATTTCCACAATTCTTTTGACTACTAAATTGAATATTGTATACAACATTCCAAGTAAAATTAAGTATCGTGTTTAAAAACAAACTGGATCATAGTCTTTAACTATACCAAAATAACGCGTTAACATATATTAGTCACTGCCACGCTTCGGTGAAAAAATAATTCGGTAACCAATCCGGGCGTTAAATTTGGAACGTAGTGACGCTTCAACACGTGGCCGATTGTCAACAGTAGCGCCACGTCGTCGAACACCCAACAATACCATCTAAGTAATTGGAGAAACCCTGTAAATATTTAAACAAAGATCCCAACGGGAGTGAGAAATTTAGAGAAACCTTACACCGAACGCGAATGTTCAAAAGATACGGTAAGAGCGTGTGCTGGGGGGATTTATGAATATTTTACAGCTACAGGGTGTTATTGTTGTTTATTTATTTGTCGAGGATGAAGAAACGAGTAGTTTAAACCGTAATTTAATGTTTAATAACTTTTATGAACGTTTTTTAGATGGTTTAACATTCATATCAAAGTTATTTGTCTGGTACAGTCAAATCGACTTATACCTTCAAGTTAGCTTATTCATTTTCTACTTTTTTTTCAGTAGTTTAATTAAATAGTGAGTTAAAAGTCATTATTTTTGGAAATTATACTTGTAACTGTTTCAAAAAGAAATGAAAATCTGTACTTTATTATTAATCTTTTATTATTCAACTTTGGTGACGATTTATCAATTGACATTTTAGTAATTAACTTTATTTTAAACTAAGTAAGTAACAATCTTATCCGACCCATCCGTGGCCATAGCTAGTAGTAAAAGATGGTCATATTATTTCATCATCCTTTTTTCTTTTCCTTTCCTTTTGCTGTGATTTTCCTTGTCTTCAATCTTTTCCTTTGCCGTTTTTCCACATGTATCGCAAGTGTTTTTAAACGGAGTACAATTTTCAAGCATCAATTTAAGACTGTAAATACACTGAACCCAATCTTCGATTTTTTCAGTTTTGTAGTAGTTTCCACCACATCTTATACATCATATTTGTAGTCTTCTTCAACTGAATCTTCACTATCCAAATCTATCATACAATCTTCTTCAGAAGTTGATTCTGCTTTCTCTTTATACAAACGAGGCTCGGCATTTTTAATATTTTTGTTTCTTCTATATTTTTTATTTTCTTTTTTTAATATTTTCTTTTGAAGTCAGAATTTCTGCTACTTGTTTTGCACGTTTCTTTGCAGTGTTGTCAATTTCTAGAACTGGACTTAATTCTCAAAGAAATTGAAAAAGAGTTTACATCTGTGTCTGTGTCTGTAACAGATTTTGAGGCTCTTGGTTGGGGTTACTTCGACTCACGACTCAATGTAGAAATAATTGATCGGGTTAAATGGATATATTCCAGTAGAACTGAACCCACAAGAAGCATTCCTTCGAGACGTAGATTTTCCCTAAAATTCTGACATAAGAGTGCCAAATTGTAATCGGATAATACTTCGACTTGGATGATTATTAGGCCAATTACAACATGGTTCAAAAGCTGTTCCAAGACGCGATTCGGATACCAGTTTCATCTATATTAAAGATGTTGGAAGGCTTCGTTATCCTTCAACACGGTCTCCAAAAGGTTGAAATATATATTTCCATAGATTTACGAATTTTGATATCCCAGTCACAAAATCTAATCCAGCTTCATGCTTTTCTGTACTGAATTTATGTTTAAAATTTAACTGCTGTGCAAATTTAAATCTGATTTTCCGCAGATCGTTCCTGGTTAATCAAAATCCCATAGACTGCATTTTCTGTATATGACGACTGAGTACCTGGACACAAATGTCCTTTTCTAGGATTATTTTTCTTCAAATGCCGTTCCAAATTCTTGGAAACTTAAAAGTTATTGCAGCTCCATAGACTGATATGTGCCCAGGTACCACTAAAAACATCTGAAAACAAAAAATAAATCGGTTAACAAATAAAAATAGTATGGACATAAAAGCCTTAAAAATTTGCAAGGTATGGTTTATACCTTTAAGATAAGTAAAATAATGTTGACGATTTTGAGGTTATACTAACAACAAACCATACAAGTACAAGATTAAAGTAAAATTAATACAAAATCGATTATAAAATCACGTTTACAATTTAGAAACTAATGATTTTTGAGTTAGGTTTAACATAAAATCAATAAAATACTAACCTTTTTTTGTCACAATAAACTGCACTACGATCTCTCACAACGTCGAGCGTGGATCTGCTGAAACACGGCGCCATCTATAGCCTTTTAAATAGTTAAAAATATTTTCTGCGCATGCCTCAAATTCCGCCATGTTTTTCGGGCACTTTACAAATAAACACACGATACACACTACGTTTTTTATACAATTTGAAATAAAAAAAAGTAAAGAAAATTACTTATCTGTTGAAAACAGTGCAATTAAAATGAACGTATATATATATATATATAAATAAAAAATTAACAGGTATTTTTATTGAAATAAAAAATGTTACCAATAAAAAGGGTGCAAAAAAACATTGTTGTTATAGAGTATGCCGTAGCAATACACGAAGTAAATACTTTTTAGAAAATCAATCAATTTTTTTGTGAGTTTCCCAAAATCTTGTTTGGAATACCGTCAAAAACGTATTAAAACAACAGTGAAAAATCATTTAACATTTGATCCAAGTGTAGTAAATGTGTGTGTGTGTGTGTCAAATAGACTTATAACGAAGAATTATAGTATTTACTTATAAGTAAAAAACCGCAGTAAGTTATGTAAATAAATAATTTAAACATTTATAAATGACTGATTGTAATCTTTAGTTTAAATTCTTTCAATATGCACCATCAATTAATTGTTCATTTCATTTTATTGGTGACAAAGGTGATACAACTTGTTGCCCGGCCATTTTCAGAAAAAGTGCCCGAAACTTTCATATTGTCGCCGTTTAAACATGGCGCGTGCGCTGAGCAAACTATTAAAAAGTAAGAGTTGAAATTTTTTTTTACCTGCCATCTTAAACGACTGACCATATCATCCAGTATCACCCTATAAGTCTCTTCGTTTTTGTCTTTTTGAATAATACAACATTACAAAATATAATCTATAAAAATTAAAATATGCTCCTCGTATAAATGAATATAGAGAAGCAAAATAGTAATTTCAATTTGGCCTGTAGGTATTTCGAGGCAGTAAAAGATCTAACTCACGGTAGCCGGGTCAGTTTCAGTACCTAGTCCTTGCAGCTTTGCCACTATATAATGATATAGCTCAACGTTACGGGCCTAGCGGACTGAACATTTCGTGCCCATTCCCGCCTACTTTGTAATTATATTTTGAGAAAGGATGCCAAAGCGGCATCTACTATTTTTTCTTGTTGGTCTTCACGTCCCGAATTACTGCAGGGCAAAACTTTTATATTCTTAATTGTATAACTACATTAATAAAAAGATAAATTATGAAAGTAGCTTTATAGTATGTTTCAAAATACGATGCGAATTTAAATTACTCGAAACTAATCTCGAAATCGAGTAAACAATGAAGGATGTGATGCAGTAATAGGTAGGAAGAAGACAAAGAAATAATGATAAAGGAAGGAACCAAGCAAGATAAAAAAAAATGTTGAAAGACCCAAATCACGAATTAAAACAGGATTACGCATCGGAAATGAAAGAAAGCAAAGAAAATGTGCAGAGAAAGGAAACGAAAGCGTCTCGAGGACGAACTGAAGAAATTTCAAGAACTTTACATGAAGAAATTTTTATCAAGAGGCAAAAGATACCAAACAAACCGGACAGAAATATCACATTGACATCGGTTCACTCATAGGAGCAAAAGAATGGACAGGTGGAGGGAATATTTCAATGAACTGCTGAACTATGAATCAAGAAGGAACAAGAAAGACGAATTTGACGAAGAGGAGACAGTGAATGAACCAGTCTCGGTAGAGGAAACACGAAAATAGAAGTAGAGGAAGTAATGAATAGTATGAAGAATGGCAACAGTGCCAGGGATTCCAATAGAAGTTATAAAGTATGTTGGTGAACCCTTAGTTTGATTTGAAACATTTGGAAACAAGAGCAGATGCCGAACCAATGGTAAAAGGCAATTATTTACCCAGTACATAAGAAGAGAAATGTGACAGACTGCGTGAATTATAGGGGATGTCGTATACAAAGTCTTAGCCAGAATCATAAGTCAACTAGTGATGAAATTTACATAATGAACGCAATCCAGAATAATAACTATTACCAAGGAAAAGTTTTGATACAAAAAGAGGTTCAAAGCAAGAAGACCCACTATCAACCGTGCTGTTTTACCGTGTATTACAAATGATCCTGAAAAGTGCCGGCATCCGAACCCAGGGGACGATTTACAATAACAAAATACAACGCAGATGATGTGGTACTTATATGTAGAACAATAAATGAACAAAAGACCAAATATATGGAGATGGGAAGGAATCTGAATAGTGAAACAAATTGAAAGACGACAGAGCAAAACAAGAAGTATAGGATACCAGGAGTTCGGATACCTGGCAGTGACAATGACAAATGAAGGAGGTGATACCTGGAGAAAAGGCAAAAGACTTGCGAGAGGCAACAAAACGTTTGGAGCCCTAGGAGGACTATTAAGATCAATAGATATTTCAAGAACAGTTACGCATTTACAAGACAGTTATACAACCAACGGGGCTGTATGGCAGTATCGAATCATGAATAAAAAAGAAGATATCAACATAAACATTTAGTATTTCTCCAATATTCCTGTTGCATTATACGGGGTTGAAATTAGTAACCCTCACTTTATTTCATATCAAAACTTTTTCTCGATTTTAGTCACCACCTTTTAAGAGTGATAACTCGGAATGGGGTGAACTGAAGAAATCCCATCTCAATTTCATACGCAATATTCTGAAAAAGCTAATGTTTGGGCAGGAGCTGCTGAAAATCATTTTTTATTGTGTCGTCATGCAGAATTTGACGAACTGATTCACTGATCCATAAAACCTACAAATTGATGCGAATATATGATTTTACTAAGAAAAAACATCCCCCAATATATACCGGCAGTACTTGAACCAAATTGTTCCAAATCGGTAGAAAGGGAGCCGCGGATGATGCTATTAGATTTCTTTTTGTGGAAAAATGTCTAAAGTATTGTATACCAAAACACACGCTTCAATTTAGATGAATTATAAAGATGACGTTCGCCGAAAACATTGATATTCATATTATTTTTATATTAATAAGAAATAATCTGTATTATTTATCAGGTTTTCTAATGTAATGTAATAAACTAATGTTAATAATAATTTCGAATATTTCCGAAACACCTAAAGATGGATATAGGGCATGGTACATGAATTATGTCTAAAATTTTCTGAAGAATTGAAGAAATAAATGATATACAGGGGATTGCATTTAAAACAAGTTGAAATTGACCACTGTCCAGTTTAAAAATAAACATCGACGTGTCCAAGCAATTTTCCAACATTTGGCCTATACAGAATCGTACTGAATGTATATTTCAAAGCATCCGCCAATAATTGTTGGCGTATTCGCCAAAATATGGAAAAATATCAGTCTTCTCATTTGGTGTGCCATACCTCGGTTAGTTTTAGACGATGTATCAACTTCACGTTACCTAAGAAACGAATGGTGATTTTACAGTCAAGGTTTCTGCTCAAACAACATTGCCAAAACGACGCGTTCTATCGGAAGTCTCAAGCTATTTCTAGTGCTGTGACTAAATTGCTTTCATAATGAACCAGCCTAGCTAAAAATATATCTATACCAACTGGCAGGCATACTCATAATCTTCCTGTGGCTAATAACTGCAATAACACCATCGCAGAATCGGTTAAAGAATAGTGGTATAATTTTTATGGAAACTTTAGTTTCAGTGTGAACTTTCGCATTTGCGGAAAATCAGTTTATTGTCTCTTCAAATCAAGTTTGAATCCGTTCCAACTTATCAGTTTTCTACTATAGCCGTGAAGAAGTTCATGAAATGTTAAAATCTGTCTGTGATCGATTTAAAAATTGATATAAATCAGTCAAGAACGATACACGGTCCTTCCACCTCAATAACAGATGAAAATATGTGAATCTTGATCAAATTTCTTCATTCAAACAGGAGATTGATTAATTGAGATCTTCATGTCTCGTATAAAGTATTCTAACAAAATAAATTGGTTAAATCATAAGAACTTCACTTTCTTCTATTCCATCAACAAAGCAGGTAATTTCAAAAGTAGGAAACATGTCAAAGTTATTATTTTTCCAACTCGTTATCCACAGTTCCAATTTTTTTGCAAAAATGCATTAATCTTGTCTTTCTGCGTAAAAGCATGAATTTGAGGCCCTTGCATTGATTTATTTACAAGGAATTTCGTGTCATAAAACAAGTTTACTTCATCTCTATTATTATCAGTAAGAAAACTAAATGTTTTCATTCCATCAAGAGTTAGAAACCACTGCACTGACCAGATTTAAGCACCTAGCAATTTCCTAAAATCAAAAATGTGTCAAAATAAACGTGTTGAAAATTTCAAGGAATACATTATTTTCCAGGAGATAAATGCGAAAATTTTATTTCCATAGAATAATTCTCCGATTCATCATGATACCTCGTACATTCTTTTTATCATATATCTATAACTAGGATGAAGACTGTCGTTTAACTAATATAACATAAACTAATTTGCAATATTCTCGGTTATCTCTGCATTTGTTGGAAATCTCTTTAGGAAAAATATAAGAAAAAAACTAGAAAAACTCCTTTCTATATTTTTTCATCAATGCCATCATCCAGCGATTCGTATTATCCAACATATCCCAACGCGATGCAAACTCATTTCGTTCCAACAGTAGTTGCACCCTATACAGTCGACTCATCATCATCTAGATCCCGATGAGACTGCTATGAAAACAGAGACGTAGAGAAATTAAATTTTGTTGTTTCTTTTAAAACGCCGCAATTCTTATCTAATTAATGTAAGTAAATTTTATTACTGTTATAATTTTAAACATATTTTTGTATTTCAATACAAAAAAAAGTATTCGAAAGCTCGGAAATATATTAGAGCTCGTACACTTTGGTTAGATTACTTCTTTGCTTATTATCAATAGTTGTTATTCTTCATATTTTTCGCTGTGATCACCTTAACAATCAGACGATGGTTTCCTCCATTCTTCCATTACATTTGCTCTTTCGAAACATATACATTGCTACTGAATCATTAAAACAAATCAATCTTATATAATTGTCCGTCATAATTGTGATCTATTTGTAATTACCTCCACTCTAGCCCATGGAGGCTGAATAAAATCTCAGGATAATCCATTGACAATTTCAGAGGTTTCCGCGTGCCATGTGATCAGTTCTACAAGATTTTTGTCCTACCTATACTACTACAGCACTTTCTCCGCCTAATATGAAGGTTTTTTTACCTATGATCGTTTTAACCTATTTGCATCTATATTTTTTCTTTCCCACCACAAGTTTCGGCGCTATCAATGATAAATTGGCGAGTTCGTCGTTCATTTTATTGCCTCTATATCAATGGATCCAGAAAAGATCTACAACTCTTTCATAAGCCAGCTCAGGAAGCTTTAATTCGATGGTCGTGCGCTAGCTGTACAAATTTGTACGTTAATCTGGTTATTATTTTCAGTAGAAAGCTGGGCCAAAGTGAATATAACCTCTAACTTGGTCAGCATATCAGAAACTTAACTTCCTAAGAGAATAATCTCTCATTTTCCTCCTTAGGGCGTATATAATTCTGCTGCAGCCAGCTCGCCTATTTCAAATCCATCTGTCATCTTTTGAAGGCGAATTGATCTCATTTTCTGAACGCTACACCTAGAAATTTCTATCAAATTGATCCTGTGACTGGACAATATGAATATCCCTTTCGCCTAGTTCCTTGGGAACATACTATTTTCCCAATTTTTCCAATTGGTGTATCTTTAATTCAATAGTCCTGACATTGTAAGATGTTGAACTTTCTGCTTCTGTTTCTTCCCTCAGCGCCTCCAAGATTTTCTAGTAGCAATAAATATTTTTTGGACATTGGAATGAAGTTAGTCTGAGTTAGACCTATGGCTTCTGCACCTCTTCTCCAGGTGTGACTTCCAAGAAAGTTTGCTATTCAGGATGATTCCTACATATTATTATGTAATAATTATAAGCTCTTTGTTGGACATGACACCTTGTCTTTCCAAAGGTATTAAAACGCCCCTTTGTAATTTTTTGGATCTTGTCTTTGAAACTTCATCACTGTTATTATATCATCGACTTTCACCTCGTTCTTGATCTCGTGATTCATTAATCTTCTTTAATATCTTCGTAGGGTCTTGAACAGTCCTAGTATTTTCCTCGGGATATGTTTCTCAAAGATTCAAAGGATCGTCTTCGTCCTTCCTCATAAAAGACTTGGTTTCAACTTGAAATGTAATAACTGGTCTAATTACTGTACTGTATATTCTCAACTTTGTGTTCATGCTCCTTATAAACTTTATATACCTCAAGTACGCTCTATCTGAGGCTCTGATTCTCTCTATGTCTCTATGATTTCTCTCGCTTATAGTCGTACCCAAATATGTGATATCTGTCACTGTTTGGAATTGGTATTCTCCCAAAATAATTTTTCGTCCTACTCTTGGTTAACAAGTCAAAAAGTACCTGATTCCATCGACCTTTTCCATCAACTTCATTTGCTGTAAACTCTATCAAAACACTTTCTAAAGTCTACAACCATCACTTGTATATCCATTTCTTCTCCAGGTGTGACTTCCAAGAAAGATTCCCTATTCAGGATGATTCCTAGATATTATTATGTAATAATTATAAGCTCTTTGTTGGATGTGACACCTTGTTTTTCCAAAGGAATGATAAAACTTTGTTTATTAATGAATTAAAATGTCCCTTTTTATCCTTTTTTGATCTTGTCTTTGGAACTCTATCACTATTATTATATCACCGTCTTTCACCTCGTTCTTGATCTCGTGATTAATCAACCTTCTTGAGTATCCTCGTACGGTTTTGATCAGTCTTCCTTAAGATATCTCCCTCTTATTGTTCGTCCTACTCTTGGGTACTATCGAGTACTATGCGTTTTGAAAAATTCACTCAAACCTCATTCCACGGATCTTTTTGATCAACTGATCAAAACAATTCCTAAAGTCTACAACACTCACTTGCAGGTCCATTTCATGTTCATGGAACTTTTCTACTTTCTTTGACAGCGCTGCATCTGTTGTCGATCTGACGACTCTGTCACTCTGCTGATAGTCTCTCAGTCTATGTCTTGGTCTTGGTCTAGTCGCGTATTCCTTTTTCTGGGCATATTGTTCTTTTCTTTCTCCTCCATTTTTATCTGGTGCTGGTGCTCTGTCTCTTCGTTAATATCTTCATCGTTTTTGTTGGTTACTTTTTTTATTCCTTTTTTTATTCACTCGACTCTTTGAAACTTATGTTCCTTCCTTTCTACTCTCGATAAAGCCCTACTGGGTGTAAATTCTGATCTGATGTAGCGGAAAAGTTTTCTACTGTCTTTGCTGTACTCCTTTATTTCCTTTAGCCTTTACTCATTGTTTTCTGTAGCTCGCAAACTTGGTAGTTCTTTTTCTTTTCATCTATTGCAACAATTCCTGTATTTATTTAATTATGAGTTAATACTACTTTGTTATACAATGACAGGGATATATAATTTTTTTTTCAGTATTCAAGAGTCATTAATAAACGATACGAAATTTTCGAATCGACAGACAGTATTAAAAAGGGATTCGTCTTCCCTCTATTCATCTCCTTCCCTGTAGGGATGATCGCATTCCCTCGGGAGTGTTCGGCCGTGATCGAGCGCTCGACCCTTGTGCTATGCATTTAAATTGCCTCATTAACGCCCAACAGCCACCTGTGATCTGATGTTCTCTCTAGAATTTCTATCCAGCGAACGAAAATTTTATGGCGACTCAGACGTTCGCAATGTAGGAAAAGTGCCTCTTTTTACTACGTTCGTAGTAGTTTTCCAAGTTTCCGTCTAGGTCAGTTACTAATTGCTCTCCAGCAATTTAGGTTAAGAATCTGCTTTAACGTTATCTACATTACAAGAAAATGAAATTACATCATTTATTTGAGATGAAAGTAGAATAATTATAACGAAAATCGGTAGGTGCTTTTAATATGAACCAAATCATCAATTATATTAATCATTTTATACAGTGTGATCCATTAATAAAAGTAAAGAAAGTAATTTTTGTTAAAATTAAATAAAAACCCTTTTGTTTGTTAAATTACAAGACCCGGCCATCTGTTTTATAAAGTAAATCTCGAACTAACTTTTGGTGGTTGTGATTTCAAGTATCGATGTCTCCAAAACGAAGCGAGACATCGAAAAAAATTATTATTCATTTTAGTTTTATTCTTTTTAAATTGCAACGTCGCGGAAATAATACTTTCCCAACTGTATGAAATATCGGACCATAAGGGTGTTTTGTTTAGAATTGCACAAGCTTAAATCATAATCAAAAAAATCCGATGACCGTGCCAGACTATAAAGTGCATGAAAAATCAAATTTCTGTGTATGTAATGACGTTTTAACAAAATCTTGTGAATTAACTTCACTCGAAATGAAACAATTCTGCTTATTCACGTATTCATTCTACCAAAAATGGGCATCATCGAAGAACAAACTTTAGAATGGACATTCAATGTCAATATTAATTTGTGTTTGTGCACATTCACCCAAAAAGACGATCTTTTGGATTTAACTCCTTCACTAATTGATTATTGGAAGATTTTAAGCCAAGATCCTCTCGTCAAATCTTATATAAAGTGATAGGAATTGCTTTGGTTTGTTCGGCATCTCACGGTACACACATTATCTATAAGAGTAAACCTTATCCATTGGATTAAAAACATTATTTTGATAATACCATATCCATAATAAAATGCCAAGCACAGCTGCACAAAAATCAGCCATCGGCCGTCAAATCAAGGAATCTATAAAAGAAACTTTTATTATTGAAACTATAGTTCTTAATCAACAGAACCGGTTAAAGTTATTTACGTAACTAGTTACGAAATGAATGATATTGTTCAATAAACGAGCTCCAGCGCCTCCGAAGTACCTGTCCTGACCTAGAGATGACGGTAGTTGTATTAAAAAGTACACAATCTATACAAGATTGAAAAGCTGAACTAAAATATTGGGTAGCAGAGCTTAAACCAGGCCGTACGACTTGGAAAGATCTGCATCGCAGTGGTCCACCAAATGAAGTGACGACTCGACCCTTCTTCTAGTAAGCCAGAAATATTATAGAATATCTGGATGATCATCTAATGATAATTTGGACCAGAGAAAGCTATACACAAGATGGGTGCCGCTTTTGCTCACAATGAAACAAAAACAGCGCCGTGAAGATGTTTCCATCGAGTGTTCATAACCATAGATGAAACGTAGATCCATCACTTAACACCCGAAACAAAAGAACAATCACAACAATGGATTGGAAAGGGAGAACCGGCTCCAAAAAAGAGAAAGACCGTTCCATCTGCAGGCAAGGTCATGGCGTGGTTTTTTTGGAATGCGCTTGGGATAAATTGCATTGACTATCTTAAAAAAGGGGAAACTATCAACTTCGAATATTATGCGAAATTATTGCAGCGTTTGAGCGAAGAAATCAAGCAAAACAGCCGCATTTTGAAGTTGCTTTATCAAAACAATGCACCAGCTCATACATCCGTTATTGCAATGGCCAAAATTAATGGATTAAAGTTTGAATTGCTACCCCATGCACCAGATTGGCCAGATTTAGATTCCTCGAATTATTTTCTGTTTCCAGATATGAAAAAATGGTCGGTTTTCAAATATTTTCCAACAATAAAGTGGTGATGTATGCAGTTAATCGCTGTGGTGCTAATGTTGTCAAACTTATTGAACATTGCTGGGGAAAGTGTATAAAAGGAGAAAAATAAATATATATTTTATGTTTTCTTTGTTGGGCCTGATATTTCTGAGCCCATCCTCATAGTCGACGATTGGGAGCTTATTGGACTGGAGACTCTCTCGCGCTTGATGATTGGTCAATGCCTACATTTTCTCATCAATCTGAATGTAATACGTCAATATCAGTTCAATTAACTATTGTTCTAGAACACGTTTTTAGTGTGTAAATCTTAAGTGAATACAAAGTGTAGAATCAAACTTAGTCGATGTCCCCCCGAGTACTAAACCTAGAGACAAGTTAAGAGTCATTAAAGATGTTGTCATGTCAATGTCGAATTGACGATTGATTTAGTCATAGAAAACATCTCCATTGGAACTTATAAAGAAGTTAGTTGTCATGAAACATGCTATATTGGAGAAGATTAGGTTAACTGTATGCAGTTAGGACATCAGGAAGGTTATGAAAGAAAGACAAATAGGAATTCCAAGAAGAGATAACTAAGAATTCCATAGCTCAGGCATCAGTCAGTAGGATGGCAAAGGAATTTTCTTTTATTGTGGTAGTTCTTCGAAGAAACGGTATATGGGTGATTCCGTTCTAACTGTGATATTCAATGTCCTGTATTGTTTTTTTGTACTAGTCATTAATTAATAATCAATTAATAAAAATTTTGTGTTAATTGAATAATTCTTAAGATATTTAAACATTATTTTTATACAATATAACTTGCCACTTAAAGAAAACTTATACTACATCACTTGAATGTCAGTACCGTGTCATGTCCATTCCTAGAATTTACCGATAAATTATTAATTTTTTTTGTCGTAACAAATGATTTAAACTAATTACCTTATAAATTCTAATGTTTATGATCAAACTGAGGAAAATTGATGCACTTGTTGTTTAATATCTTAAGTTACCATGTCAGTACCGTGGATAAATGAGTCAGTACCGTGGAACTCAAAATCCGACATTTGTGTCTTGCTCGTGATACTTTGAAGTTGTAGTAAATTCCTCTTAGAGTTTTATTTTTACAGTAAAATAGATGAATAATATGCATAAAAAAGTTAGAAAAGTTAAATTTTAAAATCTTGAAATTTTGAATACAAAAAATCACAGTTAGAACGGAATCACCAATATAATAATGAAAAATGTCGTACCTGTAATACATACGAGGATATATTGAAAAATTCTTAGCCTTCTATAGAACCAAATGAAATTCCAATTAAAAAAATATTTTATTACTCAACATATTTTCCTCTTAATTGGATACATTTATTATAGAGGACCTGCAACCAAAATAAAATGTTTCTTCTTGCTCTCCAAACCAGACCTCCACAGCTTTACGACCTTTTGAACTTTTTTTCAGTTGAGGAAAGAGATCATAGTCGGACGGAGCTTAATCTGGTGAATAAGAAGGGTGCTTCAGTAATTCAAATCCTAAATCACGAATTTTTTTCATGGCAACATGAGATTTGTGTGCAAGGGCGTTATCCTGCAAAAACAAAACACCTTTGGATAGCTTTCAGCGTCTTTTCTCTTTAATTTTTTCTCGTAGATCGGTCAGTAATGTCGAATAGTAATCTCCAGTGATTGTTCTACCCTCATCATCATGATTACTCCATGGCAATCCCGAAAGACTGAAGCAAGAAATCGCTCGCATTTTTGCCTATTATGCAACAATATATGAAATGTTCGATTTCTTTTATCCAATATCAACTCCCACCAAAAAAATATAAATAATCTATCATCGAATTTCTTTTCCCTGGATACTTCATTCGGTCTAAATACGTCTCATTCACGCACAATACGTTATTATCTTCGGAAGTGTCAAGATCTAACATTTCCAACACGTGTCAAAAATCTCACTCGATGTAATGATAACACGATGTGACGCGACCCAGCCACCGTTCCATAAATAAAAAAACTATCGAGTTACATCATCAGAAAAACGATAAATAAAACGACTGTAGATTTGCTCCCCTATTGTTCACGGAGGGTGAAACGTCGTAAGTAAAAATTGCTGATATTAATTCTAGTGGTAACTGAGAAAAAATACCATTTAAATTTATAGCAGTCACTATTTGAATGAAACAGTGCCTTTTTTAAATATTAGAAGCCTCTTTATTGAGCTGAAGCAAAAAAAATGTATCACAACTCGGCTGAAATTACAGCAAAACAACTTTTGTATACCCCGTAGCACTTTGAAACGGATTTTTTCAAAAAGTAGATTTGTCTTAAGCACTACTAGCTTAAGGAGGAAACTAGTGATTTATTATTCATGCTGCTAGTGAAGATCAAAGCTTTTCAAGAAATAAATATTTTTGTCCAGGGTTTATAAGTTTCCTCATAGTCTATACTTTGTTTTGGTAATGTTTTCTTTTGTCCCGGCGTGCAATTTCTTGCATGGTCAAATTATTGCATAGATGAATATCGACATTACGCATGGCTGCCACTAACAAAGATGGAGTGAATAGAATTAAACAAATACTTGGATGTGAAGCCTGATGGATAGGTTGGTTGTTGAGTCAGAAGTAACTAGATTTCTCCCTAGAATTGCAGCTTGCACATAATAAAAACGGCACCAAACTAATGATGTTGTAAGTGCGATATTTCGCATGAAACAATGAGCTTTATCAAGAAAAATTGCACCTTGCATCGCATTGCATTGTATTGCATCATGTCAAGCAGCCTTAACACTTCCATTCACGACATTTTTTATCCTTCGACCGTCTGCCTAAACAACCTAAATAAAACTATACACACTAGAAAACCGGTGCGCAGCTTGCATTTGTTTGCGAAGCCACGGACTTCTCAGAGAGTGAAGCTTTACAACAAAAAGTTCAGCTCAGCGGAAATCCGTTACAGCGCTTTTGATAGCTTGGAATTCACCACGCTATCAAAGAGTTTCGACACATCGGAAGCCCGAACATTTATCATCTATACAGATTAGAAACCTTTAGGTAGTAACAAAAACTTGAAAAGGTACCTAATTTATATCATTAACTTGAGAATTATGACTTAATTGTTAGTTGTGAACCAAGTCGTTTAGTTCTTCTTGAGTTCTCAAGAGATTTCTTCAAACTAAGATTCATCATCGAAAACAAAAATGATCTATTGGTTTTCGATTGTGTTAATCATAATATTTTAAAATTGCAATACTACGGCTTCAAGGGAACACCTCTCGCATTCTTCAAGTCATACCTTACCAACGAAAGTCAGCTTGTAAGGGTTGATACAACGATCTCTTCTTGCAAGCCAGTTTGGAGTACCCCAAGGCTCAGTACTAGACCCTATTTTGTTTCTTCTGTTTATAAACGAATAGCTAGACATCAGTGGTAAAATATGTCTATTTGCTAGTTTATCTATGGAGCTACCCTGATCTCACGACACTTCATAGGACCATATCTAGTAACCTTAAATCATGGTTCTCTGTCTCAAAGTTTTATCATATAAAACTACCATATACAATTGACATCGTTGAATTTCTAAAATTCTTAAGGCTTGTTATGGAGAATTCCTCCCGTTTTCCGCCGAGATAAGTTTCCAAACAACTGAACTTATCCAGCTCCTTCGCATCTCCAATAGAGTCGCATCTCCAATATGCCCTTCTTTTCTGGGGTACGTATGGTGGGACTCGATTTGAGCGAATCTTTAAACTGCAAAAAAGAGCTGTTCGATATTTACACGGACTTAACAGCAGAGACTGACTCTTTTTATTCATCTTTGAATCCGTTTGCCTAATTCGTAAGCACGCTTCTCCAATTTCAGAACGCGGAGCACGACTATTACCTACGTACACCACGTTCTGAATTAGTTAAGGGCTCAATATTTTACAATACAAAAAAATGCACAATCACTTGCCAATTGAAATCAAATCCATTCAATCTTTTCTCGCATTTCACAATAATTTGAGGGCATATTTAGCGGAAAGTAATAATATTTAATTCCGTGCATTTTGTCTACAAATTGTAACAATTTTTTGACTATAAAACATTTTTCTTTCTCTCTCTCTGGTTCGGTCCAAATCATGTGTACAGCAAACGGCATAGAACGAAATTCTCTTCATCCAATCACTCTAAATCTTAATACAGGTTATGTAATATAAAGTGAGTCCTAAATTTGTCTTATGATCCATAGGAAAACCAAATTCTGCAAATATTCATTGACTAACTTCATTCAAATATTGGAGAGACTTTTTTTGACAGAACGGGTATCTTGATCGTTATATACAAAGAATTACTGATTGACTTGATAATAAAATGAACTAATGGAGATTGTTCGTATGGGGGAAAGGGTGGAACAAATAAATTATCAAGTTCACATTCTAAATGATCATGAAATATTAAAAAAAAAACAGAATAACTCACACAATTATATCAATTACCAATTATAGGCAACTTTTGGACAAGTTATTGAAATGAGCGCTGATATAGGAGGGTCGTAGATGAAACCTAACATTTAATATGATTTTTTAAACTTTATTAATACAATTTGGATTATCCAAAGAATAAAAAGAAACTTTATTGATATCAAAAGAATGATCTATTATTGTTTTACACAATTTTTTTCATTCATTTCAGTTAATATTTTGATGTTAGCATCAAAATTTGTAATCCCAATCTAATAATTTTGAAGAAAATATTTTCAATCTTATAATAAATCCTCCTCCATCTTAAAATGATTGAACTGAAAACAAATCGAAAGACAATAGAAGGAACATTCTGCCGACGCGGCACACATAAATCATGAAACATTTTTCGAAAATCCCCAAGGGCCCAGTTGACCGAATGTTCATGTAGTCTGACGTTGAGCGATCATATAAGAGAGCCCCTCGATCCAGATAGCACCCTTAAGGGTCATCCGTAGCCCTTGGTATATAAGCACACATGGAATCTACTCGTTCTATAATAAAGGAAATAAGAATAAAGGAAAGATCTCTTGTGAATTTTTTTATTTATTATACTGTTACGAAAAAGTTTGCAAAATGGTTCCCTAATTAAAAATTAGGCGAATTTGTCTTTTACATTTTTTATAAATGGCGGAACTCGTTCGATGTTTATTTGTATATAATTTTTTTAGTAGCAGGCGGTTTATTTACAGTCTTGCTTCTAAATAATTTCTAAGAAAGTCTATTTATATATTGTGTATAGTGTGTAAATAACGAATAGAAAGAGTGTAAATAAATACGAAAAACATTACAAAACATTATCGAAGTGGAATAATCATCAAATTCGTCAAAAATATAATGATTTCGACAGAAATAGGTACTCAGAAGTACTTAATAGAGGCAGCCAGCAACTATTTCGATTCGTCTATTAAACTGATTGACTTCATAAGAAGATTAAGATGGTGAACTTAAGCTACGTTTACAGGACCCCAATAAATCTAAAAAAGTCGTATTGGAATGGACCAAGAGCTACCTCTGTGAAATCTATCAAACAGAAAGTGATGAAAAATCGAAAAGGACTTAGGTCAAAATAACAATGCACGTTTCTATATTACCTTAACTCCTTCTAATGACTCTAAATTGGTTTGTATTGTTTTTTAAGGAACAGAAAATCCTTTCTGGTTGACTTCAGTGATGGGTGAATAGAAGAAGTAGCAATAACTGTACGATTTGTGATCTATGCAGAAAGTTTCATTCTTATTCTACTAATTGGACCAAAAAAGTCTTTTCCTTAAGCAAATATGGACCAAGGAAAGTTACTGGTAGATTCACTGCACACCTGAAGATAATGGGAAAAACTCCCGACAGCTCTTGTCGTTTTTGCATGAAAACAACCGTTAATCGGCTATTCTTAACGATTCTTAGAAGCTCCCAGATAGATAGCTAATTTATGATGTTATCCTCCCCATATTTTTACTTCTTTTAACTTCTACTATTATGAAATCGGACATATTTCGCAATAGGTTAACATCGGCAGCATCCCATATGGCAATCATTGGAAAGAAGAAAAAAAAGCAGTCATCATACTTGTAATTCGTATTTGTACACACTAAATGTCTATTCAGTTGCTTATGGTTGCGGTTGAAGTCCTCCGGGATATTTGTGTTGGATTGTTAAATCGGGGATGAAATAAAATGGATGACAGGTGCTTTGGGAAAGGATGAAATGTTTGTTTTTACGATACCGCGAGCTCGCGTTTAATCAGAAACACTTGATTTATATAGATGGATTTGATGCATTTTTGGTTGGAAGTTGAAAAGTTAAACATCATGGCGTTTAAAATTATAAACAAATGACCCAACAACAAACAAAATAATAGAATATAACAATTAACGTTGTTTGAAGAATATGACGACGAAACTAATTTTTTTCTACCATACGCAATCAGATAAATCCGAAGATGTATAGTATTAAAAAAGGTATAGGAACATAGATGTTGATGTTGAACTTGGGTAACAATAATAAAGATAAGTTGGGATGGGCTGAATTACCTCTTCTATCAACCACCACTATACCAAGTCTGTTATTTGTCACTTGTCAATCGATTATAACCTAAATTTGTCATTTTCGCTGGTACTTGTAGTTTTACATCCACTCTGCACCTATACCTAGAAGATATTTGTACTAGATTCTACATTTTATTGTTCTACTTCCAAAATACATAAACTCCACTCAAATGAGGCTATTTTTTGGGGGCTCTTGTGTCCCACTTCCCTAGGTGCTAGTTCTATTGTTTCAAGGTACTTTTAGCGGAATACGCAGGAAATTGCTAGCAGAATCTATGCCACGCCATTTTCTAAAGCTGGTATTTGACGGGACAGTGATCTGTCAGAAAACCAGCCATAAGTTTTGAGTCGTTTCAAGTCATGGTAATGAATCTTTTGGATAGTCTTAGGCCTAGAGTGTCTATTCAGTAAGATTCCATCTGATTCTTTAGCTATTCATTCAGTTTATTATTGATGTAATATCTCGTAAAGCTACAGTAGGGTTCTGGTCCAAGGTATGAAATCGTTGCCCCTTTTTTGACAAGTCTATCATCAGGGTTACTTTGATTTTGTTATCTAGTGCTTTTAGAGCGTATTTACACTCCCACTCTAGTTTAGATGCACACTTAATAGCTTTCAAGATCTTCTAGACCGCTTGGCTATCTGAGAGAATCTAAATGTGCTTTTTAGAGAATTGAGTGATTTTCCTAGAAGTATGGAGAGCTTGCATTTTGGTCTAGTAACGCTCAGTCTAGCTCCTGTGTCGCAGAAAGTGACATTTCGAGATTGGGGTATCTTTGTCCAGCATGCATTAGCTCTAAAATCCTTATGTGTCGCTTAATGACTCTTTTTTTACTATGAGCTGAAGAGGAGGCAGGTTCTGTAGCACCTCTAAGGCTATAGTAGGGCAGGTTGACATTCCCCTGTAGTACCTAGACATATTAACCTTCGAATCTTGAATCTGTTGTAGGATTTAGTCTCCATGTCTTGCCAACAAGCTTGCGATAAGTCCATATAGCTGGATGACTAGATATTGGAAAGTATTCATGGATAAAACACTTGGAACTTGGAACAATCACCTCAACTAGGTTTATAGGTATCGAAAAGACCGAACTGGTCGGCCAGTTTCTAGTGATTATGCTGCACACTCGCTTATACTAGCACGGATAGTCAGTGTTAGCTAACTGACTAAAGGCAGTTCTATATGTTTGCTGACACTTTCCGCATTTGTCTGACTCACTGCTCGGATGCTTAATCACATTTTTCTTGTAATTGTTAGTGTTCATAACTTCATCTTGGATAACCTTCGATCTCTGGAAAAAGGATTCCGTTAGTAAGCTATCTATTTGAAGCTTATTTGTCAAGATGCGGCTGGTTGAGGTCGTGTTGATGTCTACGGTGTAATGCATTTGCTTTTCGGTATCTAATACTAAGTAAGAATCTGGCAAGGCGAAGATCAGAGACCAGTAATTGTTATCTGTCTTGAGTATAGTCCGATATAAGGTTGAAGTTTCTGATTTCTTATAAAAGAATACACATCTGTCGAGAGTATGGGTTGACCAAGTCAACTAACCCCCTTCCACGCTCTTTTCGGGGTAATGATGTTCTAAATTCGGTCGGTGCTTTATTGTTGTTCTTCATCATCATTGTTGGTATTAACCTATGAATATCTAACTTTTCATCTATTTCAGGATTCAAAAAGAGAACGTTGAAATAGACGTGGCACAGGTGTTTGGTCTAAATTACCTTTAATTCGAACTTTACAAGTGATTTTACTCTTTTTATTGTATTGTATTCATCTAGGATTCTAATTTTTACTTGCAGGTACTATACATTATATAACGCAAAAAACTGTTTACAAGCTTACCATATACTGACGTCACTACAACGCCATATTGGTAATGGGCGTTTTAGCGTGAAGCTAAAAATTTATAATCTTAAATTTTAATGTGATGATAATATAAAAAATATTATGATAACTTTGTCCTATTAATCGGTATTCGATTTATCAAAAATTTACCATCATCGTCTATATCGTCTATCCCCTCTTGACCAAAAATTTTCGTCAACCAAACATTAAAACGGACTAGAAAGTCAAATTCATCACAGGTTAAAGTGCGGTTGGGAAAACGGCAATCCCTCTAACGTTTGATAACACTTCGGGAAATGTGTGGTGATTTCACAGATTACGTGTAAGAAGTCGAGTAGAATTGGATGAAGTTGGAGACAATTAAGTCAAATCGAGTCTGGATACCGAGCGGTCAGTTAACAGCTAAACTCGCACTTCGACGAAGGACAACGAATTTAAAATATTTTTGTAAGAAAATCTTAAAATTTAATAGACAGACAATACTAAATGGATTTTGAATTTTAGAATACACTTGGGAAGGAATTGATAACATAAGTAAATAACAAAATGAATAATATTCTGCTAAAAAAGACTCATTTTTAATGTAAACCACTTAATTTGCTAACAATTTCAAGACTTTCTATACAGGACGTCCCACGACGAGTTAAAACTATCTGTATAAGTAAAATCTTGAAAATTTCTTCGTTTGGGTTTTTGGGTACGATCTTTTCAACTAAAATATTTTCAAAGATGGCCGACTTCTGGTTCTACCGGAAGTCGACTGTAACTTTAATACATTTTTGAAATCTACGTGAAATTTTAGTATACTTTTGTCTAAAAACTTTATTCGCAAAATGCATACTTTTTGTAAAAAATTTGACCGTTGCAGACACTTATAAATCATTTTTATTCGAGGATACTCAAGTATGAAAATGGTTTTTGTTCGGATGTATTAATAGAATAGAAAAAACCGGGTGGTTCTATTAAAAAAATAAAGAAATTTTATATATATGAAGTTAAACTTTGAACACTTTTTATACACATCCTGTATAAAATGGAACATTTTTCAACATGGATTCAAATACGTTTGATCTTGCTAAAAGCAACGGAACAGAAACAATTTTTATATCTATAAGTGTCTGCAGCGGTCAAATTTAAAAAAAAATTAATAATTCAAAAAGTATGCAATTTTCGAAAAAAGTTTTAGGACAAAAGTATACTAAAATTGTACGTATATTCCAAAAATGTATTAATATACAGGGTGCTCTATCAGGTAGAACCGGAAGTCTTCACTCATACGTACGTAAATTTATAACGTAATCTTTGAATTTGATTTTCGAGACGTCAATATAATAATTTCATAAATTCGCACCATTATCCATTACAAAGATCATCAGGAAAGCATTTAACAGAATTTTTGCACTTGATTAAACGACCAGATACATTTATATACTTGACAAAGATAAGACAATACTTGAATTCCATAATTTTGCCCTAATTGTCTTCTAAAGGATTCATAGGTTTTCCCTTCGCTTCCGAAGAAATGGAAACTACTAAAACTGCGGGTTAGATACGAGGGAAAGCTCAAAATTCAAAATACCCTCCAATAAAACTAATAAATTCGTCCCACCGGTGCTCCAAACATTTTTATACTCCTCTGAAGAAATTGATAACAGTTCGTCGCTCGTCGGTCACACGGGACCAAGTCAGGTATGAAAAGGATATAGTTGCGAGTACAACAGACTTCCGTCTGTCACAAATCGGAGGTTTAAACAGACCTCTAACACTTTTAAGTAATAGGTTTGATTGATAAGAGCTTACTCATAACTATTAATGAGCTTTGAAAAAAAATCTTGATCAGTTTCAAGCTGTACCTTCAAAGAACGACTTATTTAACTCGATTTTATGCCAATCAAATTTCTAGGAACAAACATTAAAACAGTTTTAGCAGTATTAGATTGGGGATTAGCAAAGCTAAGCTGTTTCTAGAGACTCAGCTCGCGCGACGTGGTTTCTACTCTACACTACAACATGCGAAGCTGTACAGTTAATCTTGTCTACGTTTATCTATATTTTTCGTTATTTGCTGCAAGACAAACTTATGTACAAGTACTTATCTGCGAATAGCTTATAATTAAGTAGAGGTCCTTCTAAATGATTAGATTTCAAAATGATTCTGTCATGAGCTCATCTACTGACATGGAACTTTTCATGGAAAGTTTGGTGGAACAAATTCCATAAAAAGTTATAAAGCCTTTGTATTGTTTCCATAAGCTTATGACCTCTTTTTATAGAGACGATTCTAAGATGGCCTTTTTGTTTATTTACATTGATGAATACGAATTATCGAGAAATCTTTTGTATATAAATAGACGCTATTTTAGCAGACAGAATCAGTAAATAATTGGATGTCATAGTGAATAAATCGGAATAGTAAAAAGTGAATTTAAACATCTACTGACATGGAACGTAAAGTGTAAAAAGTGAATTTAAACATCTACTGACATGGAACGTAAACCGTAAAGCCTAAAATATAGAGACGATTCTAAGATGGCCTTTTTGTTTATTTACATTGATGAATACGAATTATCGAGAAATCTTTTGTATATAAATAGACGCTATTTTAGCAGACAGAGTCAGTAAATAATTAGATGTCATAGTGAATAAATCGGAATAGTAAAAAGTGAATTTAAATAAATTTTATAAGTGTTAATAATAACTTAGTGCATAATTTAGTGGGTAGTTAAGTGATACTAGATAATTAAGTGGATAGCGATTAGTTTAGTGCATTTAGTGGTAGTGTATGAATAAATGAAATAAGTAAGAAACACCGTGTGTATGAATTATAATTCGTAATTCGACTTGATTTTCTAAATTATATGATTTAAGAAATAAATTGTAGTTAAAAATACTGAAGAAAAAACACGAATATACGAATAAAATTACATTTTTGAAAGCAACCAAATAAACTATTAAAAAATAGTGACTTTGCTCGTAAGCCATTTAATTCTATTTTCATTATTTCCAATTGTATTGTTATAAAAGTGAATATCCATATCCTCTAATACCAAAAGTGTAAATTTTAGCTCGAATCAAAAAACGATCGTTTTTCATTTTTTGTTGGGTTTGTGTAAAATCCTGTAAAGTATTAAATAGATGCAGGGAAGTGATATAAAGTGTTGCGTATTCCGCGAGACTTGAATAAAACATGATATCTCTTGACACCTGCCTATCAAACTTTTCGTTTTGTTAACAAGTCACGTTTTACCCTTAGCGCATTTGTCGGCGTCACGGCGCCACCGGTTGTTATTGTTGGTCGGCCGTTTGTCTATTT
The DNA here is from genome assembly GCF_026250575.1 of Diorhabda carinulata. Lineage (NCBI taxonomy): Eukaryota > Metazoa > Arthropoda > Insecta > Coleoptera > Chrysomelidae > Diorhabda > Diorhabda carinulata. The sequence goes on from NC_079469.1 coordinate 5,600,366, forward strand.
AACGAAATCGTGCATCAGTTTTTACTTCCTTTAAATACCTAATGAGTGTTCTCGTATGTAGCCTATGAATACGTAATTGTTAAAAAGAAACAAAAACTTTAGTGTTGCGGCCCGTTACTAGTAACTCTGTCAGGTAAATTAAGAAGAAAAATAACATTAAACTCAATTATTCGTTATAGATTCACTTGAAAATCTCATCCTTGCACTTCGTTTGATAGGCAATTCCCATGAGACAATTACATACAGATTTTTAGTCGACAAACTAGTTTTAACTGATTCACAGTCCATTCGGCGGTAGTTTTTTGCAATTACTCTATTTAACTTTAACGATTTTTTAGTATAAAATAAAACAATCGTTTTTAATGGATCATTCATTTTCCATTTTGCTTAATGACCTTTTGCCATCTGTCTTTCACCTTCATGATTCCGCGCTCATAAAATTTCTGGTACTTATCTGCAAAAAACTGAACCAGGTGCGATTGAAAGTCATCGTCATTTGTGAAAGTTTGACCATTCAAAGAATTCTAGGAATTTCGAAAAAGGTAGTAATCAGATGGTGCCAGATCAGGGCTGTATGTGGGATGTGGTATCACTTCCCAGTCAAGCTCCAATAGTTTACCACGAGTTGCCAAAGATGTGTGAGGCCTTGTTTCATTAATTATTGACAGTAAACATCAGAATTAATCGTTTGGTTTCTATGAAGCAGCTCAATAAACATGAAACTTTTGTTGTTTTTCAGCTTTCGATGTGGTTTTTGCTAGTTCATCGTATTTTCTTCTCAATCGTTTTCGAACTATGTTATTGTACAGGACCCATTTTTCATCACCGGTGATGATTCTTTTCAAGAAAGGGTCAGTTTCATTTCGTTTTCGCAAATTTTTATTCTTTGTGTTAAATGAATTTCTTTCAATTCGTGAGGTACCCAAATATAAAGCTTCTCAACTAGCCTAAGATATTTTAAGTTTTTTTCAACTCGAACAGTTATATGACGAACCTTTTCGATAATGACTTTGATTTGGTCATCATTAACTTAAGTAGGCCGACCAGAACGTACCATTTCTGAGACGTGCGCTCTGTTAAGCAATCACAAACTTCACATATTTCTTTGTGAGCCGCAGCAGCTTTCTTTCCTTTGCAAAAATAAAGAATCGAAATATGCCAAAAATGTTCGTTTCTGCACTCCTTGTAAAATTAACCCACAACCAATAACCTTAAATAAAAATCCCACACTACTTGCTTCTAAAAAGTTACGTCAATGTGACTAGTATCACGTGACAAAAGACAAAGTACAGCAGTAACATAAGTTATTCAAAAACTAAAGCAATGCAATGCTATCGGTGAAAAGCAAAAGTACTTAGTTGACAACCTTATAATACGGAAATAGTATATTACGTAACGAGAGTTGTAAGTAACCCATTACGCACGAAGTGAAACATTTTATTCACGAAGCCGCGCAGCTACTTAAGAAAACTTGTCCTATTTTTAAAGAAATTGTATAATGTGCTGCCTACATTTAGGGGCATCACTCTTTCAATACTAAATATATCTTGCTAATTCTAAACGTTTTTATGTTTTTTAATTGACTAAATTTGTGTAAATAAACCAAATAAAGTATATAAAACGTTAATAAAAAATTAAGTTTTCTTCTCAAAACGCACGCGTATGTTATAAAATCTCATTACGTACATGTTATTGTTAAATGTCATTTACAAGGAATGTTGACAGCGCGATGTTTGACGTTTACAGACATAGGCGTAGAAAAAAATTATTAATGATAATAATCTTCATTTATTTCCTGTGTAGTTAAGGAAGTGTAATAAGGATAACAAATGACAGATGTTTATATCGTCCCTGTTCGAAAAAATAATCGACATGTTATTTCTCTAAAATCTATAAGTATCGTTGTTTCAGTGATTTATTGAGATTCGATCCCGTTTTCACAAATATGTCGTACGCTCATGTATAAAGGACAATACGTCGGTTTCTAGACGTAGCAAGCGCTTATCTATACTCCCAGAGGAGCCTCTGGATTTCCTCGTGTGTATTCTGAACTGCATATCAGGATGCGCCAGAGCTAGTTCCCTTGCCCCTTACTCGTTGTGGCTCAGATACCATCTGTGTTAACGGCCGATCGACGCTTCTGATACTGCCTGTAATGCCGATTTGATTTATATTGCTGCTGCCTGCCTTGCGTACGTGGATGAATATGCAGTAGGGGTATCTTAGTTAGATTGATGCCTAGTAGGGACGACAACAAAATATATATAATAAGAGAAACGATGAAATTCGAATAAAATGTTGAATAAAAATAAAATAAAAATTTTATTATAATTATGTGTAATAATGGTGGTGTTTTTACTACATATTATCTCGAATACTTCTCAGAAGCCATTTTGGTGAATGAGATTGAGTTTCAAAGCAATTATGCAACCATCCATACTTTAGAACGAATCAGTTAATACGCATTCACACGTTCATTTCAAGGTGTAATTTGAATTTTCAAAAGGAAGTTGATCCTATGGAGAAATTGTATTAAAAGATTTGTCCAGTTTTCATCAGAAATGCGTTTATCTTTTTCTCTTTTTTGAAATTATTCCCTAAATTCCTATTTTTATTATTACTTCTACAGTGTTGTCTATTTTATCTTATAAAAAGATTCCTGTACTAGTGGTATCGGATTTTTATCACTGTCTACCCAACCTTTATATATATAGTATATATATATATATATATATATATATATATATATATATATATACTTTATATCTATTTAATTTTGAATCCCTTAATTCCTTTCACTGTTATTTTATTTCACAAACCTCTCTCAATTTTCATTTGAAAATATCCATATTTATGAATTGACATTTGACAACGCTGTTGATAGCAAATGTTATTGACGTTTTAAAATTTTACATTTTTGACATATTTAAATAACAATTTTTAATAGTATAAAATGTATTAATTTATTTAAATATATTTAATTCAGTGAAGTAGCTATAAACCGAAAAAAACATAAAGTGAAATTCCTGAGAAATGAAATTAACAAAATAGGAAAAATCGCGAAATTTCTTTAGCGACGTTAACGAAATACGGTGACCAACATAAAACTAATTATAATCTTTCTCGTCCCCCATTTCGTAGTAAAACATTCCGATATTCAGTCTCATCTACGTACCTAAAGTAATAGCGCGCTCCCTTGACAAATTTACTAATAAACCCCAACAAAATAATGACTTGCTGTGATTCTACCACTAATTCTCAATTTTCAAGAGGGAAAATCGCACTTTCATGACTTCTGCCTACTAATCAAGTTAACCTTGTTGTCCAAAGGCGGGGACGAAACACTTTTTTCGAGGGTCTCATGTAAACAGTAAATTATTTTGGGTAAATTATTAACATTATCACGAATAATTAAATCAAAGCACTTTTATTTTTCAACATTTGACTCAGTATATATGTTTTAGAAAACTAAAAATTTGGTTTTCCAATCTTAATTTCCGATAATCTTCTTTTTCGCCATTGTGGTCATCTACCACAAGTCAACAGTACACATTCTGTGCCGTAAGATGTAGCTCCATTACGATTTTATTTTATCTATGGTGGATACAGTGAAATTTGAATTCGAAATTTATCAATTTATATTGATACTATTATTATCATTTTAATGCATCTAAATGTTCTTGATTTTAGATCTCTTCTGTTTTTTTTTTGATAATTTTTAAAGGAAAAATAAATTTTGACGTTTCGAAACAGAAGAGACCTAAAATCAAAAACATTTAGATACATTAATATATCAAAAGTTCTAAGAAAATTATCATTTTATTTACAAAAATTGATTCTTGTAATAAGAATGAGAATTATATCGTTATCAACATATTTACTGGGTTAAATTAAAAATTTTTGTAGATTGTTTATATCCTTAATGAACGCCTATGCATATGTAGAAAAAAACAAGGGAGGGTGTTCAGAATGTGCTTCAAACACCACCACGATCTCTCGACGCGTGAGGGTTGTTCTGTGACGTTTATTTTGACAAGTAATTGGCAATTTTGTTATTAGATTTAGCTCTTTTGATAATAATGTTTGGTTTTTGATTGGTATTAGGTTACAGCATTGGGGGAAACCAGAACATCACTCAGGTGTTATAAAGATAAATAGTTTGGCATAAAAAAACATGTATATTATTAAAACTTAACCAAAAATCAAAATAAAATTACTCTAAAAATAATTATTCCATCGGAAATAGACAAGTAAAAGATATTGCGCCATCTAGAAAAAATATTGAGAACTACTTATAAAGAAGTTTTTAATATTTCTTATTGCGTCCTTTTTCATCTTCTCCTGTACTTATATTAACTAACGTAGAAAGTGAGTTACATATTTCTCCCTTTTAATTGGCTTTAGCTGCCCTAAACCGTATTTTTATATTCCCTTACACCCGCCAAAATCAATGTTCATCCACCCAAAAATTAAACCAATATAACCGTTAACTAGTAACTTCGAATCTCGGTACGGGCCATTTATCAAATTTAGTGTCCAAATGAAATACTTGTTTAATGTTTCAGAAAAGAATTTCGAATAAGGGTGTAGGATCAAGGGCAAATGGTAATGGCAACAGAAAGGGACGTAACACAAGCTAAAATACTTGTATACACACTAAATGTGCCTAGAGAACTTACTATAATATATATGTAGGCTTTTACGTAACATCAAATTTGAATTTATTTATTTTCTTTAAAAATGTATAACGTAAATGTAAATAACAAAAATAAAACACTTTAAAAATCAGTCAATAAATTTATTTACATTAAAAGGCTTATAAAATAATTGTATTTTGATTTTATTATATTCTTTTATCTTGTATACGCTGGCATCTTCTGACAGAATAAAAAACAAGCAGATTCTTAGCACTCAAAATTACAGAAATCTTCACAACTCTTCTTCTTTATAATAATGGTCTTTCATATTTCAATGTATTCATTTTATAACCTCGAAATATTGTCAATATTTTGTATGTTACACGAATTAGAATAAAAATTTAAAATGTCTAAACAGTAAGTTGAATGACTAGATTTTTAGATTGAGTTTATATTTGAATTTCTTTTAAGGTACGGTTTAAGTTTTCCAAAAAAAGATATGGGCCACCAAATTGGTCAAGTGAGACCTAATAAACCTTCTATATTTGAGGATGATTCTGACAATGATGATCAAATAAAAGTACCTACAGGTAATTCAATAAATTTTTGAAATATCAATATGTTTTACTAATTTTTCAGGAGTGTCTAAGGGATTGAAGAAACAAGATAAAATTAGTCAAGAAAAAGCAGTTGAAGAAGATCCCACGGTTTATCAATATGACGAAGTTTATGATGAAATAGAACAGAAGCGCAATGAATCAAAACTAGCTAAAAGAGATTTGGAGAAAAAACCAAAGTATATCAATAGATTGTTAGCAGCAGCAGAGAAGCGAAAAAGAGAAAATGAGAGAAGAATTGAAAGACAAGTACAAAAAGAAAGGGAAGAAGAAGGTAAAAATTGTTGCATTGTACTCAATTTCAATAAAATAAAAAACGTTTTTAGGTAATAAATTTCAAGATAAAGAATCATTTATAACTCCATCATATAAAAAGAAATTAGAAGAGATGAGGGAACTTGAAGAACAAGAAAAGAGGGAAGAATATTTAGAAAGCATTGGAGATGTTAAAAAACAAGGAAACTTAGATGGATTTTATAGGCATTTATATGACCAAAAAGTGAACTATGAACAAAATGAAGATAAAGAAGAAAAATTATCAGAAAAGGAAAAAACAGTAGTACAAAAAAATGAGGAAGATGAAGGTTCGAAAACTCCTCCTTTAGATATAAAAAAAGAAAAAAGTACAGATAACAATCTTGAATCAAAACAACAAACAAGAAAAAGGAAATACCGATCTAGAAAAGACTCTGAAGAAGATAGTAACAATGAAGAAGCACCAGAAATCAAAAAAGAACATCTCCCGTCAAACATAGATGCTGATTCTGACTTTAGCATCAATTCTACAGACAGTGAAGACGAAAAAGAAACAACAGAAGGCAAGAATAAAGAGGAAATATTTGAAAAACCGCAGACCCCTCCACAAATAGAAAAAACTGAGGTGAAACAAGATAAACCAGAAGAGAAAGCTGTAGAAATGGAAAAAGAAATAAAAGTTAAACCAAAAAAACCAAAAGTTGATATTTGGAAAAAGAGGACGGTTGGTAAGAAGTTTGATGAAGCTGTGAAGAGATATTTTGAAAGGAAGGCACTAAGAGAAATGGGGCAATAAAAATAAGTTTTCATATGGGGTACATTCCAACACAGTGTAAACTTAATTAGAAATGTAAAATTCAACCCCCTGAAACTTATTAATAGCTTTGAAAAAAATTTAGAAGCTTTTTTAAATAAAGGTTTAGTCACAGGTACTTGAAAATTTAATTTTTATTTAATAGTGAATAAGTAAAAAATTTAAAGGTGTAAACTGTTGAAAGGTACCCTTATCTCCCCTATTATCAGGATATATAAATAGAAAAAAAATGTAGACAATAAAGAGTAGAAATGAAAAAAATACAATTAAACACCTAAGGAGGATAGCAGCAGAAACTCAGTGAGACAAAAATTCCTATAAGTATAGCAAAAAATGAAAATTAGAAAAATTATCAAAAAAAATGACGAAGAGTGGAAAGGGGAGATCAATTAATGAATGAATAGACTGAATAGAAAAAACAAACAAAAATTAATGAAAACTTTAGTGAGAAAAGATATCGGTATAAATAGGTACAATGAGAATGGAGACCAACATCTGAAAAAATAAATGGAAAATAGTTAAAAGTATTTTTTTATTCACATGAAAGTTATAAGAAACATTTTTTTGATAATAAAAATGCAAATTGAACTTAAATTAAATTTATTAAAAAAAATTGAAGAACATACAACTTGAAACTTTACAGTGTTCATCATCAGATTTATCATGCTCTATGTTTGTATAGAACGCGCAACAGTTCTCTTCCATTCTTCACTTTTATGTCCTGGTTTAGTATATTTCTTAACTTTAGCTTTCTTATGCGTATGCCTTTTGGTTGGAGCCAAAATGCTTCTCTTTTGCATACTTTTGAACCTATCCATCAATAAATTACCCTCAGTTTTTAGATTTTTCAAGTTACCACTAATTTCCTGTCCCAAATTGAATTCTAAGTCAGGTTCTTCAAATTTATTAGCATTCAACACTGTTAGCTTTTTATTTTGCTCTTTTTTACTTTTACGAATTTCTCTAGCTTTTTCCTGCTTTTCACTGACTGTATCAACATGTTTTACTAAGCCTTGTAAATTATGGATATCTGTTATCTTTTTCTTTTCTCTCTTAAGCATTTTACGTGCTTTTTCCAACATCATCTGTTCTTTTTGCTTTCTTCTTTGTTTTAATGTCTTTTTTGCATTTTTAACAGCAGGATTCAGAGATTTAAACTCGGAATCGCTATCTTCGATTTCTGACTGTGGGTTATTTTTACTAGGTAAACCTTGAGACATATCTACTAACCAATCTTGTTCGCGTTTCGTTTCTGTTACTTTGCTAAACATGCCACTTGTAACCCTTCTTAAGTGTTCTTCTTCTTTCATTAGTTTCTTCTCTTTTTCTGCCACCTAAAAACAATCAATACAAAGCTTATAACAAATTATATGAATGTATATGTAATCAGCATTTGCAAAAATTGTTTTTAAAGTCGACATTTATGCTGATTTTTAATTTATTTCACATTTAAATTACATTTTTCATCAATAAAATTTCAACTTTGCAAACTAAGAATTATTTTCACAATGAAGAATTGTTTAAAAAGACATAATTTAGCAAATTACTTTTATTTCTCCTTTTGAATAGGTTTTTTTTAAATTTGTAAATAAATGAGAACAAAGTTTGCTGCCCTTTATAATCTGTCACCCTAGGCTTCAGCCTTCTGTTAAATCCACCACTGGAATCATCATAGACTGTTATAATTTGTATATATTATGTGATAAAAAGATATATTAATTAATTTTGATAAATAATGTTAATAATTTGGTATTACGTATTAAAACAAATTCCTCAAGTGAGATACTAAGAATAGATAATGAAACTTTTAATTTACCTGCTGTAATAACTCTTGGTGGTCTTCATAACTTGGATTATAAGACATACCGGGATGAGGTGGTTCAATTGCTGGAACATCTTTATTTTTCCTACCAATCGTTTTTTTCACAGGTACACTAATGCCTCTCAAATTATGATTTTTTGTATTCAGGTCTACCCATTCCTCTTCTTTTTGATTGTCTCCTTCCCATAAATCAACGGCGAACTCCCCCCGTTTAGGTCTACTTTTTCTCTTAATGTCATCTAGTTTTCTATTCAAGTCTGCTACAATACTTTTACGTTTAACTATTCCTTTAACTTTATTAAATTTTTCCTTTTTCTTTACCAATTCATTTTTTCGTTCTTCTTTAGTTCGAACACGATTTCTTTTTGCTATTGGATCTGGGACGTTTGTATATGGTTGTAGGGCGGAAAAACATTTTAACGGTTTAACAGCTTTGAGTTTCCGCCTTTCTGTTTTAGACAACAGCTCTACTGACGGTTTAGTATCTAATTTGAAAAGTGCTTCATCTGGTATAGTTTCTATCGGTGGCCCTAGTCTCTCCTCTAACCTCTTTTCTTCTAAGAATTCTTCGACATCGTTAATATTGACATGTTTTCTCCAGGATTTTTTCAATTTTTTTGAAACTCTTTTCTTTTTAATACTAGATAAAACCATTATTATAACTTTAATACAAATTTAATTATTGAATTGCTATTAGAACCACGTGTAACTGACGTTGACATTGTTGACAATTTTTCTGATTAGAAAAATAATCTTCCAATTAGTGATCATAGACAAAACTACTTCTTGATGACAGTATATAATTAATAAGTTTTTTCAATACTTGAGTTTATATCTAAAAAATTCAAGATTTAATAAATGTAGTGATTTACTATTATAGTCAAAAATTAGTGTAATTAGTATTGACAGTTTTTTATTCATAGATTTAAAATTAAAGATAGAGACAGCTGCATGTAAGGAAAATCCATATAATACTCCTATATGGACAGTTGGTATAGGAAAAAAGTCCCTACATTACGATGTCGACATCGGCCTCTCTACCTATCAGCAGTTCTGGCTTACTTAAACAAGCTCCAATATCTCGCTTTTTCTATCTTTAATATGAACTCTATGAGTTTACTATTCTCTATCTTCGGATTGGTATGCATATACTTAATATTAAAGATCCAATCAGAAAATATTAGAGATAAGAGAGTGGTATACTGATATTATTTCTCTTTCTATCAGAAATTTGGGCCAATTTGAACTAGTTATAATACCTCCCTCTCTATCTCATATCAACTCTGTGGGTTAACCACTCTCTATCTCTCTTTACTAGTTTCTGATTGGTTTTCTATGCATCCAATCAGAATAGATAGAGATAAGAGAGTGGTATATCAATTTTAACTCTGTTTTATTATGACTTATTACAGGAAAGACTCACTAATAGAAATAATACGAAAATTTATGTTGAAAAATTTAATAATAAAGTTATAGGTGGGGCAAATTGAATACGAATTTAGTTTATATGTTGTTTTAAAAAGCCTTCAGAAGCTCTCAAACATTGTTTATAACATTTTTCAAAACCTTCAGATCCATCATCCTAAAAACAAATTAGAAAACAAAAATTATTTCAGAAAAATCTAAAGAACTTACATAATATGGATCTCTAATAATTTTATCTCCTTCGGGATCGAAATCTCCAAGAAGTAAAATTTTTGCTTTACTATCTCTTGGTGCTCTACTATGCAAATCAGATATATTTTCTTCATCCATACCAAAAATGAAATCAAACTCATTAAAATCTTTTTTTTCTATCTGAAATTGAAAAATGAAGCATTAATGAAAGTCATTTCTTACAAACGAAACACATACTTGCCGAGCCCTACCATTATATGGAATATTATGATTTTGTAAAATTTGTCTAGCCCTATGATCAGGTTGTTTTCCAACGTGCCATGGGCCTATAGCTGCACTATCAACCACCCATTGATTTGAAAGGCCTTTTTGATTCACTAAATTTTGAAAAACAGCTTCAGCGATGGGAGAACGACAGATATTACCTAGAAAAAACACATTATTTTTTTTTTCTAGAATAAGTTACAGCCTTGATTACCTAAGCATACAAATAAAACCTTTTGGGTCATTTTAATAATTATAAATGACTAGTATCACTTTAATTTTATTTAAACTCAACTAAATTAAGAGATTTTTAGGTGTTCTTCTATTCAATTAACTTCTTCAAATTAAACACATTGATGTTCTCCTACACTACAACTGTGTTCATGTAACCTCTAACTTTTTTTGTATACAGCCAATTAATTTCATAATATTGCTTTAGCTCTATGATCCACAGCCATAGATAACGTGATGATTTCGTTTTTTTACTCTGACACGCCTCTATAATCTACTTACAAAACAGCCTTAAATAATCAAAGTCGCATCTAAATAAAAAATAATTTCTATTATTCTTATACTAAAATCCAAAAAATAATCACATGAGCAGTTACATTTATAAAAAAATATTTCTCATCTTTATTTTTTTTATTTAGTTTGATATTCGATTAATTTTCACGGTACTTTGACTAGTGCGGTTACATAGTTAGTAATTTTATCGATTGTTTTGTTGTTTCACATCACAACAAGAAGCTAGTCGAACACGAACATTCATTTTATAAGTCGTAAATTTAAAATTTCGGTGATCAAATAAGTGCGATGAAATTCCAATACAAGGAAGAACATCCTTTCGAAAAAAGGAAATCAGAAGGAGAAAAAATTAGAAGAAAATATCCTGACAGAGTACCCGTAAGTACTTTGAGATAAATTTTCCGACAGGTGTCGTGGAAAATATATTAAAAAAATCTAACTCTTAATATCCTTTAAACAAATAAGCGATTTAAGTTAGATGGAATTTACTATATTTTTAGAATCGGTTGTTACATATTTCAAGGATTTTGTAGGAGAATTTTGTTAATTTGGCAAAGATCATCTGTTTAGTATTTACGTTGTATGGCGTTCAAGGTCATCGATTTTCTTTGTGTATTTTATTAACTAATATTCTGATAAATCTTTATAGATTCGTACATTTTTTACAGTATTGATCATTCTTGTAGCCCTATTTTACATGATTTTAAACATTTATTGCTTATTTCCTGTAATAGAAGCTAAATGTAGAGAAAAATTTTTTACGCATTTTCTAATCTTTACAGACACTTTCTACATTTATTTATTGAGAGTTAGATTCGGGGATTTTTACAAAATAGATATATTTTCTGATTCATGATATTCATGGACTGGGTCCATATATATATATATACAAATACGAATTTAAAAAAGCATAAGTACATTACTTGTATATGTTTTCTCTTATTACCCTTTCCTTATAGGTAATTGTTGAGAAAGCACCAAAAGCAAGGATTGGTGATGTTGATAAAAAGAAATATTTAGTGCCATCTGATTTAACTGTAGGACAATTTTATTTTCTTATAAGGAAAAGGATTCATTTGAGACCTGAAGATGCTCTGTTCTTCTTTGTTAATAACGTCATTCCACCTACTTCTGCTACAATGGGTTCTTTATACCAGGTAAATAGTGAAATATCGATTTTGTTAAAAAACTTGTGAAATAATAATGACTTGTTGAATTTTTTATGGGTCATAAAGATAAATTGAATTGTTCTAGGATTACTCTTGTTAACATTTTCAATCTTAGATACAAAGTAAATTGTGATTCAAATGCTTAAACATTATAACTTACAATTAAGAATTTTAGTATTTTAATCTGCTTTTTTGATAAAATATCTTCAATAGAAGGGGAGGACTGGAAAATTTAGTGTGACGAACATAGTTATTTGTTTTGTGCAAAAATACAATGTAGTTTTATTTATATATTAAAAAAAATAAGGCAGTATATTACATATGATACCACACCTATTAAAATATGGTAAAACAAAAGATTATTTTTATGAACACATTAAATAAAACATTTATCAGTTGAATAAACTGGTTTGAATATCATTGATCTCAATTTTGTTTATGTACAAGTTCATGTTTGTGAATAAAATGGCCAAGTCTGGAAATAATTGCTAATAATGATAAAAAAATCTATTTTTAGTATGCAAATATATCAAATGACACATGTTTTGATTAAATTTATCATCAAGTTTGTGCAAATATTATCAGATGATTATCTATTTTTAAAGAAGACTAGGGGTAAAATCTGCTTCCCTTGAACCAAAACTGATAAAAAAGTGATGTTAAGAGGAGATTTTAACAATTTGGGATATATGTGGGGCCACATATTCACTCATAATGTAGAGCATATCAGAAAAGAGCCTGGTTTCAATTTAAACCATTTAGAATTACTGGTTCTTTCCATTTTTGATATATTATTCATTTTCAGGAACACCATGAAGAAGATTTCTTCTTGTATATAGCTTATTCTGATGAAAACGTCTATGGTGAACAGTAAAAAGAGATCTTGACAGTTTTTACTTAATTATAATCTAATAATTCACACTTACGATTTATTTTTCAGCAATCTGATTTGAATGTATTATTAAATCACTCGTTATTATGTGATTAAAAATTACAAATTTTATTTTTTTGGTTTATTGATTCTTGTATATGTTATTTTATATCTAAAACCATCGTTTTGGTAACATTTCAAGCACATTATTAATGTTAAGAAAACTTAGATTAGGTAATAGAGTATTTTGCCATCGGATATCTTAGAACTTGGTGGGCTTAATGTGTTATAATTAACTTTAATTTAAAAAAAATAATAAAATGTTACGTTAATATTTGGAATTAGCCAATTAATTTTACCTTCCCTAATTCCTTTCATGTATAAAAATGTATACAGAACGTTTCAGTTAAAATAATCTACCCTAAATAAATTTTATGGCTACATTTATGTTTAAAAAGTGGGAAACGTTAAAAAACCATATATATGAGTATAGGTTTTACACTCCCTTTATTTAATTACATAGAACACCCTGTATGTTTTTGGATTTTAGATAATTATGAAAAAATCCCTATTTTATTCTATCAGATGGGATTCCTCTTCCACAAGCCTTTACCATCTTCAGCAGATCCCCGAAAGTGTTTTCTCTGCTTAACCCTAGTTACTTCATCGAGTCTTTTCTTTGTCTGTTTTTTTACAAAAAAAGTGCTCAAGACGTGAAATAAATCTTTCTTTTAATGGACATGGAACACCCTGTACATTTTTAAATTCTATATAATACTAAAAAATATTCTCATTTTCTTCTTTCTGATAAGGATTTCTCTTCAATAAGCTTTTGCCATCTTCAGCAGATCCCCGAAAGTGTTTTCTCCGCTTACTCCTAGTTCTTTCATCGAGTCTTTTCTTGGTATACAAGTGTGCAAAACTTGACTTAAATCATTGAAAAACTTCGGATAATATCAATTTCTTTCATTTAATGGACATGGAATACCCTATACATTATTATATTCTATATAATACTAAAAAATATCCTAACTGATGAGGATTTATTATCTTCAGCACATCCCCCACTGTTTTGCCTCCGCTTGTCCCTAGCTTCTTTATCGATTTTTCCCTTGGTCTGTTTTTTTAAAGTGTTTAAAATCATTTAAGAACTAGGGATAATATCAAATTCTTTTTAGAAAAAGTTTGTTTTAACAACTATTCTATAATGACTTTGATATCAACAACAGTTGAACTTGTTAAAGTTTTTAGCACAATATGAAACATTTTTGAATAATTTGTATACATAATTCAACTATTGATTTCAACTTAAGAACAAAATTTTCATAAGTAAAACTAAGAAGGTTAAATTATATGATATAGTTGGTTATTATAACATTGGGCCTCGACTCTCCAGCCAAATACCATAAAATGTTATAACTAGAACTTATGAGCAGACAGACATCTCCATTTATACAATTTTAGTATCTAACATCTTTATAGAGTAAATTTATCGCATTAAAAAGCTCGTTATAATATTTATTAGAAACTTAATCCTATTTTTCATTCTGTTTATCATCTTGATAAAGAAGAGACCAATTTTTAACTAAAAAAGAAGAAATCTAACATCTATGACAGTACTACAAGCACTTGAGTAACGATTTCAAAATTTGAGTTTTAATTTTTAACTCTGAACCGATTTATTCTATTTTACATTAGTTTTTACTTGAAAAATTTCAATATATCAATTCATAGTTTATATTACGTTTTTGATTGATTTTCATTACAAAAGTTTGATCAATATGAATATAAAAATGGAATCCGAACAAGTGAAACCTTTAAGTACGAATACCGTTGAAAAATCAAAGTTTAAAGCAGACACGGTACCAGTTTCCGAGATTTCTATTAAAGAATTCCTTAATTTTTTAAGGACAGCTTATCAGGTAAGTGATATTCACTTACACAAAAAATATGAATATAATGTGGGTAATTCTAAACAAAAATATGTTTGTTTTTAAATCAAGCATTGAGATCAAATTTACGTTAGCATCAAGAGTCACACTATTTTCATTTATTTATTAATTTTACTTATTGGGGGTAATGATAAGCTTTAATTAATAACGAAATATGCATTTTATAGCACTAACCTAAAATTATATTTTGTGTCACGTAAGGCTTGAAGCCAAATGCTTGTAAAAAACTACTTCTTTTTAACAACCTGATTTATTACTTGTAGTCCCTAGGAATAAAAAATAAAGTTTATAATCGACATAATATTCCTTTGAATCATTTTCTATCGATATTTAGGTTCAAGACAGCATCGAAAATATTTTGACTGCGAATGGTATGTCAGATGCCATAGAATGGCTAAAGAGAAAAGAAACTCTTATGTTACTAAATCAAAACAGCGTCAGCTGTCAAACTACTATCGATATAAATGGCGATGGAGATAAAAAAGGTAAAAAAATAGTAAAAACGCGACAAACTCTTCTATACATAAAGTAGAAACGGTGGAGGTTTTACATCACGTGACTAATACGTCGGCAACAATATTCATATCAATCAAATCGCAATTTCTATCAATTCATTAGGAATAATCGTTCTGACTAATATTCCAAAGGTCGAATTGGTAATTAAAAAAGAAATTAAATTTTTCTTTCTTCTTCGGTAAACATCTTCAACCGGAAACCTCCTGGTCTATGTCACTAACGTATAGAATAAAGCTGTAGAGAAATATAGGGAAACCAGAGCAATTCCACTGGACATATGGAAGGCTTTTGATATGGTTTGACATGACAACCTCCTAAATAAATTAAGATCGTACGGTTTATCGTCCTCACTCATCGACTAGCTTAATAGCTTTCTCAAATACCGATCGATCCAGATCACACCTCAGAAAGGTCTAAGGTCATCGTTGATGCTATCCAGGGATACAACTTGTCCCCTACTCGATTTCTTCGGTACATCAACGAGCTACTTGACAAAACCCCAAGCCCGATCCAGTTGTTCAAATTAACTGCCCCAATAAACTACTCTACTACCCAAATTCCTAGACAGCAACAATTCACCACCATCATCAGATTTAGCCAAGGCAGCTTCACAAAAACTTGGAGCAGTTTTCTAATCCTCTACAAGGTCCATATTTCTCCATCTTTGGAATATTGCTCGCACATTTGGAGCTCGGCTCCCAAGCATACCCTGAAGATACTCGACTCAATACAAAAGAGAGCAGTTCGACTTATCCAGAGTTGACCGGAAACTTGGACAGCTTAGAGCATAGAAGAAAGTTCGCCGACTGACTGTTTCACCAATACTACCACGGCAAATACCCTTCCGAGCTATCTAACATAATACCGCCTAGAGTAGTTTTTGCAAGACCTACTCGCTAGGCAGACGTGACTCGTAGACGTCCAGAACTTAAATTTATCGGGACCCATTTCTTTAGAGAAGTGCAAACCTGTGGAATCAGCTACCAAATCACGACTTTCCCGAACACTACAATCTACAGACGTCCGAGATCAATATCCACAGGCACGACAGGCACCACTTTAATTACTCGAATGTAAAAGGGTTTACCCTCATTTGCTTGCTTTTTACATAAGAAAAACACATAATTACAAGTATCCGTAACAGACGTCAGATATAAAATTCAAGCACATATCGGTATTAGAAACAAACAGCGCAGTTGCCACTCTTTGAAATATATAATATGAATAGATGTTGCCAAATGTATCTGTCCCTCTTGTGGTGCATCGGACCTAACCACAAACCTAAGAAATGTCCAAAATCAAATTCCTCTACTTGCAAAAAATGCGACGGTTCTCCCCCCGCTATCCACTCACGTTGTCCGAAAAGGATGTAACCTCCAAAGTCCCCCAGGAAACTGCCCCAATCACCCTGGAAAACCCCCCAAACCCTTTCTACCGACCCAAAATCCTAATCGAAATCCTGCAACCACAATAATGAAAATCATCTCCACATCTCGTGTGCTAGTAGCTGAAACGTTACAAATTACAACCAAGTACCTCCCACTGAAGTACATCAGATAAAACCCTACCTCCCACACCCACCCTACATACTCTTCGTGTATCTTCGGTGTTACAGGTTTTCTGCGGTTTCCTTGCAACCTGGTGAACCGGTTCCCCAGCCAAATGGCCGGCGATATGGAATAACGCAGCTGCAGTTGTACCTGCCCGCCACCTTTTAAATTAAAAATAAACAAAAAAAGATCTCAAAAAATAAAAAAAAAACCCAAACCGAGAAAGACCTTTTTGCTTGTAAGCCTTCTGGTCAAAAATCCTAAATCTTCGCTTTTGCTCCTCCAGAAAAGTTAGCTACCACCACAACCCCAACCCCGTAGAGGAGCATTCCTATATCAGGGACCCCTCCAACAAAATCAAATTTTTTCTTATCCTACCAAATTCTATCCAACGAATCTCTCTCTGTTTTAAATATATGTTAACCTTAGTATAATGCCTTCTGAACCGATGAAAGAGGTTGAATTTATAACAAACTCTTGTGCTCGTAAATTAATCTGTTTGTCAGCCATATTCCGAAAATAACTGTTTGTTAATATACCGTTACAAATATAATCAGGCCCTTGATTGACTCAATTTTGAAAATTCTTCAGATATTTACAAATTGTACGTAATTGTAAACACTATTTACATTATACTATTAAGTAGTAATATAAGCATTCCCGTCTTACGGCATTTTAGGTATTATAAAATGTCAAAGTTCATCTAACCTCAAAATGCGATAACGTCAAATTCAACTTTTAATACGTTCAGTTATTCACGTTACGTTAATTATATCGTTGTCTCTTTTTAAGATCACTACTGTCAATTCAAAGAAAATATTATGTTTGTCTTCCTGTTGGTCTTGTGAAGAAGACAATCGAGTTTTCATTGTTATGTTTGATTCCAATTGCTAGAAGAAGATAGATAGTATATAGAAAATATGTGTTCGACTAATTGTAAATTAAGTCACGTGATGGAAGACCTCGACCGTTTCTGCTTCATTTATCTCTCTTTTTGAGGCACTTTATTCTATTTTTAAAAATTTTGCTAACTGACCAACTCCTGGAAGTCTTTGCTTCTTCTATTGGCATTTTGGAATTTGTAATTCCGTACATTACATTATTACATAAACACGATTTTTTAAAATAGACATTATTAATTTATTTGCTCACGATTCTTAGAAATAATGGTTCAGCTCATATATAATACTTCTATATGGACAGTTGGTATGGGAAAAAAACCTTCCTACGTTACGGTGCCAACAATATTAATTATCTCTCTCGTTCGAGACACTTTTCATATACTGCGCATGCTACATGCGCACAAAAGATGCTCAAAATTAACTGACGCGCTCGGAGGAGAGAGAGAACGATATACCATTTGTTTCCCTTAGTCGGAACTCCTTCCACTTATAGGAACTGTCCATATAGAAGTATTACATACATAGCTCAGCTATAGCCAGGACCGGATTTGCTTCTGAATTATATTTCAATTTTTTATTAAACTGAATAGTTGCATAGTGATCGGAAACGTGTGGAACGTTACCTGTCAAGCCGTTTTTGATTTATGTAAACTGTTAGTTTTCGACAAGTGTATTTTCTATACAGAATGTACAATTACAAATTGGAAATAATTACATTGAAAAAGTACAGAAATAAAAAAATCGAGACAGCACTGAAGAGATAAAAGTAAAAATTGAAATTGCTCGCAGTGCATTTTATAAAATGAAAAACTTTTTTCGATGTGAAAACTCGAATAACGAATTGAAAAAAAAAATGATAAAATGTTATATATACTCGATCCTTTTGGGATGGAGGAAAACTGGAAGACTTTGAAATGTGGATATTGAGAATAATACTACGAGTATTATGGACGGATAGAGTCGCAAATGAAGAAATTTCACGCGAAATGGCAACACAAAGAGAATTATTTACTAAGAAACCATCAAATTAGAGTACAACGATACGAATTCCATAGGAAGTGGTTTAACTGCACATCGAACCAATTGTTTAGAGCAGCTGTAATAAAATACAAATAGTCATGATAGTCGGCAGCCTTTTTCCTAGAAGAATTTTCTACATTTTGGTTCCATTTTTGTTCAAAACGAAATTATTTTTTATTAAACTCAACGAGTGTTCAGTGTTTGGTGGTACTTTTGTCTTTTTTTTTAAGAATTACGATGTATATCCGAATAAATCTTCAAGCTTCAATTTTTTTTTCTTATTCTCTTGACCGAATTCAATCATTTTCTTTCTGACAAGGTTACAACTTAACGTTTGATTACAGAACACAGTTGATTTAACAAACTTCTGGTCTTGTTCTGTGTCAGTTTTTGCTCACTTTTCTCATGTTTCAGCTACTTAGCACAAATTAAAAGCGTTCCAGAACGTGTTGAGTTGAAAGAACGATGTTACCATATTCATTATAAAATTAATGATTGTTATTATGGTTATACTACAATATTTTCTAATAATTTGTCCACAATTTTGCACTTCGGAATATTAAATTTTAAAATGTTATAGAAATTTGTCGGAAAAAAAGTGCAGCATCCCTATGCGCCGGAGATTGCGAACCCCTTAAACGAAAACTCAGTGAGGTAATCTCCGAAGGCCTTCTAGATTCTGTATTACCTTACTTGGTTCATCCGACTAGTTCAAAAAAGAGTGTAGTATCAGTAAAAATGAACGAAAAAGCGGAAAAACCAGCTACCAGTCAATCTTCTATAACGTCAGTACCGCAAAACGAAAAAACCTTATCCCGAAGAAGATCTAGCGATCCCGTTCTTAAGCCTATTACTAATAAAACGGAATCCGAAGTCGAAATCAATGTTTGCGATGAACTAAAGTCCGCCAAAAAAACTTTTTACTGTAATCAAAATTTGCTAGTTTCAAAAATGGGATATTTCGCCACAGTGACGCAAGGACAACGTTTAGAAGACATGGATATATCTGTACATTGCGACATCGGGATATTTGAATGGTTAATGCAGTGGATAAAAAAAGATAATTTACCGAAAGAAGAATGGCCTCAATTAGAATCGAATTATGTTGTTCCGATATTAGTATCAGCTGCTTTCCTCGAAATGGATACTTTGTTAGAAGATTGCCTGTTGTTTTGTCACGAACATATGAACGAAATACTCAAAACTAACACCAATTTGTCGTGTTTAAATGATATTGTTCTCACCAGGTGAGTATCCGTGTCACCGAACCATTTTCGAACTTTAACCTTCTTAGAAAAAGTTTCTATAACGTCGAAACATAAATATATTATTTTAGATTAGCCGCCATGTATACTAACGTCGAAGTAGAAGCAATTAAAGATAAAAAAGATAAAATTCAATCGAGACTTTTCACCAAACTCATACAATCTCTAGCCGAACCGGAGCCAGAAAGCGTTAGAGGTCATTGGTGTTCTTTAGCGAGAGTATTTCGATGTGAAAAATGTCAATTGCTTATTACCCCCGACGTGGCTGCTAAGATACCTTGTTTACCGCCTTGCATGCGGCTTCAACCAAACGGAACCATAATAAGTTTACATATCAGGTAGTATTCAAGTCAGTCAACAAATTTGTATTAACAGACAAAAATGCAGGGACAAAATTAATTTTTTTAAAAGAAATAACAAAAGGGATTCGAAAAAGGGTTACTGCAAGTGTTCAAATTCATCCCCATCCATTTACGGCAACGTTTATCAACGGAGAGGCAAGTTCGGCAAAGCACGTTAAGCTGAAAATTTCAAATTCTTCTTCAATTGCAGCTCGGAGTCGGAAAGTAACGTAACGAATCCTCGTCTGCATAACATGCCGGATGTTCGCGAGTACTGAATCGTTGTCCATTTGACTCCGAGCATTTTCAAATAACTTTGGCTCGATACGTGACCCTCAAAAAAATACGCGCATGGATACTTAACCACAATCACCCCAGGTAGGTTTAATTCTTCTTCAATGAAGACATGAGGATTCTGGATGTTCCAGTGCACGCAGTTATGCCGATTGACCGTATTGACCGAAGATTGTTTCATCCGACCACAAAATAAACTACTGGAACTGCAGATCATCCTGACTGGTCTCCCGATAGCCACAATTCAGATTGGTTCGGCTGCTAATCTAACATCAGCACCACTGTTTCCATATTTTCGTTAGTTGTTACAGATACTGGTCGTCCAGAACGTGGCGCGTCGGCAACAGAGCCCGTTTTTAAGAATTTCTGGTATGTCTTCCACACTTTTGAACGGTTGAAGAACAAATTTGTATCGGTTATTAATTCTGAAAATGCGTCTACTGGACGAGCACGTTTTATAACACAGGCACAACATCCTTCGTTTCAATCTTTTTCGACGGCATTGCCAGACTTATGAGCGTTGCCGGACTTATGCCGATTTTTCGAGAGCGTTGCCTGACTTATGCCGACCTCTATATTTAATATTAGAATTTCTTCCACCATTTTTTTTGTTAAATTGAAATTTCGCAATTTCTAAATTAAGTACGACCCTGTTCTAGATTAAGGGGGCTTCACACGCTACAATGAATCCTAACAATGTGATTGACTGATTTATTGCTCTAATAAGTCTAAAGTGTAGAGCACTGTTTACACGTTACGATAAATTGTAAAAATTTTTTGTCAAATGTCACTTGTTACTACCATCCTCGTATCGTTACCATAAACCATAAATTGTGACAATCTGAGCGTCTAAAGCCGCCTTTAGTTATTATCATGGTGATTGATAGCGGATTTAATCCTCAAACGAATGATCAGTACTTAACAAATTCTATTGGAAGTTATGTTTTCATTTTTTAACGGCGATTATTATTTATTTTATTAACAATAATTTCAGTAATTATTAAATATTCTGGACGAGTTGCAAATGCTGTTAATGTCATTAATGCTCAAACTAAAATTTTGTTAAAACGATATAACACTGTTGTATCGTTTTACCGATCATTAGTGTTCCTTCTTTCAATAGATTTGTATGAGGGAGCTCTAATTTTGTTAATTAAAGTTTAACCATAAACTAACTTCAAAATAACCAAGTGTGTAGTGCAATTATTATGAATTTCTATTAAATGTAGGTATTTTGTATGAAATTTAACAATAATTTCTTCAATATTGAAAGTCTAACAAATTTATATTTTTTTATCACGAACTACTATTTATACAACAAACTTATTCTAAAGAAGTTGTAGTTTTAATCAAAACTATTACTTATTTTTTTAAGAGATCCAAAATGGGATATAAACACTTATATCGTCAAATTATTCAAAAATTTAAAATCATGGAGAAAAGTATATTGGAGATTATGGGGTGATGCTCATTTTCTTTTTTGTTCAACTTGTTTACGATACTTTCCATCTAATCAGATCGGTTGGTGTCGTTATCATCCTGATACTCCACAATTTTTCACTTTGGACGCCCAAAGAGCGCCACTACCTATAGGAAGGTTCCCATGTTGTGGAGAAAGAGCTTATAGGTTTCAGCTACTTGAAAATTTTAATGGTTGTAACTGTAGACAACATACGGTAAGTAAAGGTATTAATCAACCCATTTTTTTCTATAGATGGTAAACTTTGAAATTGTTGACTGTACCATTGGTAAACTAAACATTATAGGTACTTGCTGAAGATGTTAAAGACACTGCAGTATTTGCAATGTTAGAAACTTATAGACATTTAATTGAAGAAGAACCTCCTCAATTATTATTTCCCGACAAACTTACAAGACTCGTAGCAAGAGGTAAGATATAGATTATTATACTAGATACAGTATTAGGGAGTTAATAAAAAAATACATATAAAATATTCCACATTTTTATTATAATAGTTTCCAATATATAAAGATATATTAATAATTATATTTTATTTAATTTTCCTTAAACATAATACTTGATTTTTCATTTTGACCCTACTCTGTTTTAAAATATCTTCTACTAATGTTAGATCTGATTTTTCTAATTTGGGAACGTGGGCAAAAGCTTCTTCGAAGTGTCCTTTGGCGTTATCAGATAAATAATCTTGAAAAATCTCTTGTAAAACCTCTAGGTCTACCATAGCTTGTTGAGCACCTTCTTTACTAAATTTCTGAACGCAAGACATTAATCTGTATAGTTCTTCTGCTATTGTTTCAACTATTTTAATCAATATAATGTCTAAAAGATTCGTAGATACGTTGATTATTTCTAAATGGACATTGATAAGATTATTAATACATTCTTTAGCATAAGGACGTATATCCGTAGGAGTTATATTAATATCCCAATCGAAACGACCAAGATACATTGAAGGTTCTATAGTACCTACAAGGGGATCACTTTTTTGCTCCAAATATTTATCTAGAATGGATTTTTCCAACATTTCTAGATTATTTCTATTTGTTTTAATGGGCGTTTCGATAGAAGTGAAACCAGTTTCTTTAAATTTTTTACAAATGTGATCTAAAACTGTAGTTTTAGTAAACATACAATTAGATAAAGTTATTAAAAGTCTGTTCTCCCAAGCTGGAATGTCATGACAAGGTCCCGATTTATGAGACCCTACAGGTGTACCAATAAGTTGAGAAACCACTGGAGAGCTATCGTTACAATCGTCATAATCTTCTGTTGATGACAAATCGTTCAAAACGTCGTAAAAAGCAGATAATATATTATCGACTTGCTTTTCAAGTTCTTTTCGCGCCGAAGGATTTTCTAATAATGAACTTTCCCTTTGTTCGGCCGATAAAGCCGATTCCTTAACTATCTGTATTACGTCTTCTATTAACCTTAAAAATTCCAAAGGTAAATCCGTTACACCTGTATGTTTTCCACTGAAACTGATCTTCCAATTTTCCGGAAGCTGTTTGATTTGCTCGCAAGTTTTTTGGAATAATATACTCATGCAATGGATGCGCAAGTCTATTAGTAATCCTGCTATAATATCCAGAGCTTCGTTCGGTAAATCCAATTGAATTAATGTAGAATAAGTTGACCGAACTGATCTTAGAAGTTCGGGAAGATATAAAGCAACTTCATCGCGTTCAAGACTACTTAAAGAACCATATTGAATACGTTCAGATTTGTCCAAAGTATTGGGAATTATACTGGCTCTGACGTATTTAGAAAAATATTCAATTGCTGTTAATACCATGTGTTTATACTCAACCTTAAATAGAAAAAAATATATGGATCTTAAGAAAAATAACAATTCGTTCTTACCTGTCGTCCTGCCTCAATTTTTACTTGTAATTCCCCAGAAAAATACGCAAGTCCTATCTTCCAAAAATCAGGAAAAATTTCCGAAGTTACTGCACAAATTTCATCAGTAAAATTAACACAAGCAGGTACTACGTTAACATCTATTTGTGACTTTGTGTATTTGGAAGCTGAGTTTTGTTTCTTAGTATTCTCAGATTTATCAGTGGATTTGTGGAAATCGTATATTTCTTTAAACTTCTGGTTAATGTGTTCCCATCTACTTTTAATCGCATCCCAGGCAGCATCAAAAGGACAGTCTAGATTTACTAAATGTCTTATAAGACGTTTTTGCTGTTCCACTGTTATTGGCATGGTTTGTAAATCTTTATGTAACTTTGTTTGCAGCTCAAATATACGCTTCTCGACTTCATTTAAGGCTTCCCTAAATATGGGTACTTCAGTTTTATCAAACAAATTTTTAACTCTCATATAATCATTTATGACTATGTCATAATCCCCTTTTTTAATATTCCTTTCAATAACACAAGGAAGACAAAACAAGAATTTGTATCTGTGAAGGACATTTAATGCGTTTCTGGTTTTTTCGGCTCTGTCTTTTCTGGTTAAAACATCGTCAAATAATTTGCGAGCTTCTCTTTCTGATTCTTTGATAGCTCTTTCTAATTTTATTGTTGGAGTGCTACCAAATACAGAGGCATCTTGTTCAAATTTTTCTCTCAAGTTAATGAGTGTATCGATTTGATCCATTACACTGTTCAGATTTGCTTTTAAAAACGAAAGTTGTCCTTCTTTTTGGCTCTGCACTTTCCTTGTTAAATATACTAGACCTGCTTTTAAGTCATTAAAACTTGTGGCCTGATGATTTTCCAAAAGAAACCAGGCTGGGGAGAAATTCTGACTCCCAATGTCTCCACATTTACCTAAACTTATTTTTAATTACTTAAAAAAGTGATAAAATTATTATGAAATACCTGGAAAATAGGCTTGAAGGTCTTCTTCACTAATTTTGTTTTCTGTTTCTTCCACTGACAATCCTAAAGGATCTTCTTGTTGAAAACTACTTGGGCTCAAAGAATGTCGACCCCAAGAGTACATAGGAGTTTCTTCAACCCACACAGCACTTTCTTTCATAGGTCCAATGGTAGCTAAATGGTATCCCTTAAATGTAACATTACAAGTACCGGTGCCACCATATTTTGTTGTTACTATAACATCCCCTTTACCTTTTATAGGTCCTATAAAAATCACGCATAATTGATATTGTTCATACAATGAAAATTTATTGTACCTGAAATTGCTATAATTTTATTTGGAGACTTCCATTCTGCCGTTAAAAGACAATCCATGCCACAAATTGTTAGTCCTATAAGATCCGATGGTTTTCCGCCGAAATTTTCTCCTCTAATTTTAATCCTAGTCCCTGGAGGTCCTTCATTTGGAGACAAACCTGTAACTATGGGGGGCGGTGCCATACTTTTATCACTTTACGAAATTTCGAGCACGTTTTATTTTTCTGTGTTAGGATTACTTGCAACCATTTATTCTTTCAAAATTAAAACTATTTACAAATTATTACTACAAAAAATCATAAATTAACATAACCTTAATTTTCTGCTTCTTTTTTGTTAAATCTCAGACTATATGAAAAACTAAATCGATATGGTTGTCGGTCATTCGGATCAAGAAAATCTAGTAGTTGTCATATTAAAAAAGAAGAAGAGAAAATTACTGTAACCTACAATATTAAAAATCTCCCTCATTTTTAAATATTTTCCACAATA
Source organism: Diorhabda carinulata (assembly GCF_026250575.1). NCBI lineage: Eukaryota > Metazoa > Arthropoda > Insecta > Coleoptera > Chrysomelidae > Diorhabda > Diorhabda carinulata. The sequence goes on from NC_079469.1 coordinate 5,625,924, forward strand.
TATATCGTCTCAAATGGGATCAGTAAAACCAATATTTCGTGATCTGAACGCAGATGATCCTGAACCAGAGACTACAGAAATAGAATCGCTTTGTATGAATTGCCATGAAAATGGAATGACTAGACTTTTGTTAACAAAAATTCCTTTTTTTAAAGAATTAGTATTAATGTCTTTTACCTGTGAACATTGCGGATACCAAAACAATGAAATTCAATCTGGAGCGCCAGTTGCCGATAAAGGTGTAAGAATATCATTGAATGTAACAACAAAAAAAGATTTAAATCGACAAGTAGTGAAAAGTGATTATACAAGTGTAAAAATAGCGGAATTAGATTTCGAGATACCTTCAAAAAGTCAAAAAGGAGAAGTAACTACGGTAGAAGGCATTATAGATAGAAGTATAACAGGATTAGAGCAAGACCAACCTCTTAGAAGGATTCAATTTCCCGAAACGGCAGCTCAAATTGATGATTTCATCAATAAATTGAAAAGTTTGAAGGAAGTAGAAACTCCATTTGTATTAATATTGGAGGATATATCAGGAAATAGTTTCATTGAAAATCCCAATGCTCCTCGGGTAGATAGTAGTTGTACTACTAGCTATTTCACTAGAAGTAAGGAACAAAATCATGAATTGGGTATATTTACTCAAGATGAAATAATTGAAGAAAAAGAAAGTAATATCCTTCACCCTATTGAAGAAGGAGAATTTACATTAGATGATTTGGAAAGGGAAGTTTTACAGTTTCCTACAAACTGCCCTTCTTGTAATTCTCCATGTCAGACAAATATGAAAATGACCAACATTCCCCACTTCAAGGATGTTGTAATAATGGCTACAAATTGTGACATTTGTGGACTCAAAACTAATGAAGTTAAATCAGGAAGTGGAATAGAGCCAAAAGGGCTAAAGATAGAAGTAGATGTAAAAAGTAAAGAGGACTTCTCAAGAGATGTTCTTAAATCAGAAACTTGTTCACTAAGTATACCTCAACTGGATCTAGAAGTTGGACCACATGCTTTAGGAGGACGATTTACTACCATAGAAGGTCTCTTACAAGCTATGAAGGATCAACTTTGTGATCCTAAACATTCTCACATGTTCGGAGATTCTGTAGACCCTAAGTCCAAAAAAGAATTTGAAACATTTTTGGAAAAATTTGATGAGATTTTAGAAGGAAATTTAATGGTTACTGTAATATTGGACGATCCTGCAGGGAACAGTTACATTCAAACAATGAGAGATGATGACCAACCTGATGATAATTTGAGAATATTACATTATGAAAGAAGTTTTGATCAAAATGAAGAATTGGGCCTAAATGATATAAATACTGAAAATTATGGAGCATAAAATCATCAATTTTTCCAAAATAAAATGTTTCATATGACTAATGTTATGAATAATAAATATTTTATTGTTAATGTTGTTTTATTAATCTGCCTTTCACATGATAACTGGAATACCTGATCCATTTTTCCCTATACCTAAAGTAACTTACCAGAAATTTTATCTGCCTTTAGACCCTAATGTTTCTGACAAAAAATTCGTATGTAAGGAAGTTTTCTGGTGGGACGGTTTCGAAATAATACCGCCTCGACCAAAGCTAGGCTTGTTAAGTAATTTCACAAATCGTTGTGATTTCTCACAAGATACTGAAGAAAGTTCTGGAGAATATAGTGAGGAAGAATCAACGACCACAGGTTCATCTGATACAGAAGGAAGTGCTGAGAGTGACCCTAAACCAAGATTGAAAGTAAGTATGTAATCAACAGTCAATTTATTGAACTGTGAATCTTTTCGTCTTAGGTAGAATTACATTCTTTATCTGTAGTTCTGTATTACAGCCTGTCAAAAGGAAGCCTAAACGCAAACTAGAGACAAGTGTCTGGCAGCCAAATATATCTGCTAGAAGTAATCAAGACATTCAACGTGCCTATGAAGAGAAAACAATAAGAGAAATAACGGAATTTTTGAATCGAAACATAATCATAGATACCCTAACCAAAGGAAGAGGGGTTTCTAAAAATTCAACTCCAGTAGGTATGTAGATGTAATATTCAGAGGGGTTATAGTATTAGATGTGATCAGTGGCTGCGATTTGAATATGATGTTGTAGAATGTTATTTGCCACTGACAACAATACTAGTGTAACATTTTTATTTAGAGTGAAGCTTCGATTAAAAAGTTATTTTTGTATATTTTTATTATTAAAAGTGGGTTTTTATAATTATAAACTCATGATTATTGAGTGTATTTTATTAAATTTTCCATTTCTAGGTGGAATTTGGGTGAGGTTAGAACAAGAATGGAAAGAAACATCACAAAAAAATAAAACACCAGCATTAACACTTCCTGGAAAAAATAGATTTGCAAGGGGGAAATAGAGAAGATGTTGAACAAAATTCTGTAGTTACTTAGTAGCCAATAAAATTGTTTTTATGCTTAGGAAATTTGTTATTAAATATATATTTTTGTAATCTCATAAAGTAGAACTGCCATAAAGGCTAAAAAGGTATGCTCTAGGCTAGTGCTGAAGTGCAAGAGACTCCGACAGAATATGCCGAGAGATAGCTGCAGGATCCAGTTCGTTTGGATGCCCGGTCACTCGGGCAACGACGAGGAGTCATTCGCCAGATTGGTATCGACGAACTCACTGATGGGCACAGAACTCATCTTTGGTGTAGCTAAAAGCGTTGATATCGCGTCTCACAACGTAGTGCCGTTGGTGCATGGAGGAGAACGAAACCGCAGACCACGTCATCTGTGAGTGTCCTGCACTCATAAGAGAGCAGTTTAAACAGGCCTAATCACATCAAAATATTCAAGCCAAAGCGCCTGATCGGCTTATCAAAGAACATCGTTCTTGGGTAACGTCAAATTGGGCACGACTATCTGGCCTATCTGAACTATGAGGTAGAGCTTCACAAATCCAATTATGAGATCATTTCAACATTTCTCTTCACTTACTTTTCGCCATACGGATTTGCCCTTTGTTTTTTTTTCCATCAGACGATTGTTTTTTTTATTTAAATCCTCCACTTCTTACAACCGCTTTGAATCTTCCTTGATTCTTTAAACCCTTTGATTAGATTCCTACAATTCAGCAAATGTTTTATTTCCTTTTTATCGGTTCTTTTCATTTATTTTTATGGATCAGCAAATAATTTTATCCGTCCAGATTTAATATCTGTTTCTAAGTCCTTATGGGTTCATAGTTGAATATAACATAGGTCTGTCGCGCTCTCCTTAAGGGTTTGAATGAAAAATCAATTTTTACGACTATTTTGTTTATTTAATAATTAAAAATTACAACAATATACCTCATTGGCTGACGTAGGAGGAATAAACAAACATAAATTCTCGATATATAAAAAAAATCTGAGTAATCGATGATAGAATGTGCTTTTTAAAATCTATTTCTTCTCTGTGTTGATGGAACTTGATTGTAAAATAAATATACAATTAATATAATGGCTTTTATGTAGATTCAGCTAACTTTTCTGCTTTTTGTACAACTTCTTCAATAGGACCGACCATGTAGAAGGCTACTTCTGGTAAGTGATCCAATTCACCAGCAAGGATCTTTTGGAAACCCTGTAAAAAACAAATTATATGAATATTTCTCTGTAAAACAAATCAAATTGGCGTGTTCCCGTGACGTCGATTGCAGTATTGCGCGTCCACATTTCATCACAGAGAATACCTCGGCCTAGAAGACAGTAATGGGTTACCCATGCAGCAACCTGCTCCCGCAAAGCCATTCTATTAACGGTTGCATGCGCCATTTGGTCACTGATAATTAAAATTATTGAAAAAGTCCAGATTTTTGCGTGGCCAGTTGGTCGACTCTGCAGTTCTTTGTGAATTGACCAGAGTTACAAAATATTTATATAAATGGCTGTGATATAAATTACAGATAACTATTTTATGGTGAAAACTGAACATCCTGTACAATTAAATTTGTAATCACCTTAATGGTTTCTTCAAGAGGTACAAGTTTTCCAGCGTGACCAGTGAATACCTCAGCTACTTGGAAAGGTTGTGAGAGGAAACGTTGAATCTTTCTGGCACGAGATACAGTAAGTTTGTCATCTTCAGACAATTCATCCATACCCAAGATAGCAATAATATCCTGTAAAGAAATTCAAAGTTATTAAATGAAGTTTTTCAAACAATTATATTCATAATTACTTACTGACCTGTAAAGATTTGTAATCTTGCAAAATCTTCTGTACATCACGGGCTACTTTGTAGTGATCAGCTCCAATGATGTTGGGGTCCATAATACGAGATGTAGAATCCAATGGATCCACAGCAGGATAGATACCCAATTCAGCAATAGCACGGGACAATACAGTAGTAGCGTCCAAGTGAGCGAAAGTGGTCGCAGGGGCAGGATCTGTCAAGTCATCAGCAGGTACATAAATAGCCTGTACTGATGTAATGGAACCCTTTTTAGTGGTGGTGATACGTTCCTGCATACTACCCATATCAGTGGCCAAGGTCGGTTGGTAACCTACAGCTGATGGGATACGACCCAACAATGCAGATACTTCAGAACCGGCTTGAGTAAATCTGTTATAAATTATATAATTATGAAGCAGAGAAAGAAAAGTTGGTTTCTTTTTCAATACCTGAAAATGTTGTCAATAAAGAGCAATACATCTTGTCCTTCTTGATCACGGAAATATTCAGCTACAGTTAATCCAGTCAAAGCGACACGAGCACGGGCGCCTGGTGGTTCATTCATCTGTCCGTAGACAAGAGCTACTTTGGAGGTTTTGTCTTTTAAGGAGATTACTCCAGATTCTATCATTTCATGGTACAAATCGTTACCTAATCAAATTGATTAACTTAATTCCAATGTATTTTAATATTTTTTAAGACTTACCCTCACGGGTACGTTCTCCTACTCCCGCAAATACTGAATAACCACCATGAGCTTTAGCTACGTTGTTGATAAGTTCCATAATTAATACGGTTTTACCTACACCGGCACCACCAAACAAACCAATTTTTCCACCCTTGGCATAAGGAGCCAAAAGATCTACTACCTATTACCAGAATAAAATCATAGAGAATATACAGGATTTTCAATTATTTAATTTTGGAATAAAATTACACAGATTCTAAATTCAAAACATACATACCTTAATACCAGTTACCAAAATTTCTTGTTCAACACTCATATCGACGAATTCGGGCGCTTCGGCATGAATGGAAGCTCTTTTATCAGTCTCAATTGGACCCCTTTCATCAATTGGTTCCCCAATTACATTCATGATACGACCTAGAGTAGCTTCACCAACGGGAATACGAATAGGGTAACCAGTGTCATTTACTTGTTGGCCACGGACGATACCTTCAGTACCATCCATAGCGATCGTACGTACAGTATTTTCTCCCAAGTGCTGAGCAACCTAAAAAGCAAAAAGAATTAGATTATTTAGAAATCAATGTTGTAAAGTATTTCTCCAAAATTAATTTATTTACCTCAAGGACCAGCCTTGGTGATCGATTCTGGACTTCCAATGCATTTAGAATTGGTGGTAACTCTTCGTCAAATTGAACATCGACGACGGCCCCGATGACAGCTACTACTTTTCCTTGTGCCTTTCCAGCTGCTGCGGCAGCTTTTGCAGCAAAATCTCGTTCTGGCAATAAAAAAATAACCTATTACCCTTCGGTTTACGTAAGTTTCAAAATGGCGATCACTTGATAGGTGAGGGGTTATGTAACTACTAAAACTGGACGAAAAATAGTGTAATTTCACAAATTAGAATGATACTGGCCATTTATGCAAGCACACCACACTATTTTATTAAAGAATTAACAAAACTTGTCCCGCAAACTCAAAACTGGAATGATGGCGACCCGGGGCCCTACCCGGTAAAGTTCAGATTGAAATTACTTACTTTGAAGATTGTATGAAGAAACTACTTTTAAGGATTCAGAACCAACTTTTTCAATGGTTTTTCCAACCAAAAGGCTGGAACTTGCTCTTGCTACAGCACCCAACATTGTCCAACTTCGACAAGAAGGTAGACTGCAAAAATGAAGTTTAGATAATTACTTAATTCTGTTCACCACCGCTAGTAGATACTTCCTCTATGCGTAAAACTCGAGTGTTGATATTTGCGCAATGAATCCCCTCCTTAAATCATTCTTCTTTCTTAAGATTTATTAGAAGCAGCAAATCAAAATTTTGTAAAGGTGACTTTATAAGCTAAACGATCATAGACAGGAGTATTGAATAAAGAAGCCATTGACAAAAAATATGTCAAAATAATTAAGTATTGGATATTTAAAAATAAGGTTAATATGTCGGAAAAAGTAGATTGGGCAAAATATGTTTCCGAAACAGAGAAAAAGGTAATAATCATAATTAATTTCATAGTTTCGTTCCAAGTTTAAATTCGGATGAAACAAAAATATCTATTTTTGACATTAAGTAAGAAAACAAAGTGCAACTTAGGGTAGCTTGTTGGTATGTTCTTAATGTGACAATCAATTTTATTCTTATATTATGTAAATAATGGAATATGCGACGTAAGTAAATAGAACTCTCAATATGTTGAGAAGAGTTTATGAAACTATTTTTGCGGCGTCTGACTCGATCAGTTGACCAAATTTATAGTAAACATCTCGTTCATTTTAGTTGGAAGGTGTAGATATTACAAAAACAGAAGAGAAACCATCGAATGAGGAGCAAAAAGAAAATGATAGTGATGCTAACCCAGCTGAAGCCAGTCTTTTGGCAAAAATTATCAGAAAAGGATTAGTAGAGAATAAAAATGACATAGAAGTCCAAAGAAAAGATCCTCGATCGCCGTTATATTCGGTAAAAACTTTCGAAGCCCTAAACTTAAACCCTAACCTTCTAAAAGGTGTATACGAAATGGGATTCAACGCACCTTCAAAGATACAAGAAACAGCTTTACCTGCATTATTGGCAGATCCTCCTCAGAATCTCATTGCACAATCTCAGTCAGGAACTGGTAAAACAGCAGCTTTCGTGCTTGCAATGCTTTCCAGAGTTGATGCATCAAAGAAGTATCCCCAAGTATTATGTCTTTCACCTACATATGAATTGGCTATTCAAACTGGAGAGGTAAGTCATCATATTTACCATATTTATCTATTCAAATTCACTGCCAAGAATAAAATTAGGGTCACCCTGTAGTTTGAAGTTATTTGAGATAATTTTGTTTCTCAGATTTTTTTGGTTTCCACATAGTTTGTTAACTGTTGTTAAAAGTTAATAAAATAATTTCACTTTTCTATGATTTTTGTTGAAAAAAAGGTATTTTGATGCCTTTGATGCCTGAGGAATGGTTTGGATCAGATTTTACATCACATTCTGCAGAGGAAGGTCTCAGTATCTCATGGAGTTTTCTAGAATTTATGGAGGCCGGCACTTGTCTCCATAAACCTCTACCTACTCATCCCTAATGTGTTCAATAGGATTTAAATCTGGAATGCGAGCTGGTTTGTGTGATTTGAACCTCGTCAAAATCCTCAGTAATTATGCAAACAGTGCGACACTGTGCATTATCATGCATAAAGGTTGCGTCGTCTCTATTAATAATCATGAATACTACAACATTGTGTTCTAGAACCTCTAGCAGGTACCTGTGCGCAGTCAACGTCACATTTTCCTTGTGAGTGTCAATATATATGCCTCTCATATCAAAGCTGATCTTCCACCAAATGGAGATCATTCGGCACTACACGACTATCTCTAGCTTTGTCGTCGCCAAACTCTTACTTAATTTGAAAAAAAATACTGACTTCAATCCGCTATTGTCTAAGCAAGGTGTGTTTGTGCAAAATTCAACCTGGTAATCCAGTGTTCACGAGAAAGCGGCTGATCAGTAGCTCTAGTTTGAAAAGATAATCCAGTAGTATAAAGTCTGCTCCTAGCTGTCCACTAAAGTATGTTTACATTTCTCATTTCTTGTAAATGATTTCAAAGGGAAACTGCTATAATCGTTTGGTTTCTTAAAGCACTAGAAACGAGAAAGTTATCACCTCTAGCTGTTGTACTCTTGTCTTGTCGTGACCCAGATCTTTTCGTGATCAAACCAGTTTCTTGTACTGCTACCATACTCTTTGCACTCTCAAGATACTTACACCAACGTTTCTCGCTATTATGTACTAACCGCGACCATCTTCTAAAGCTGCCTCAGCACTTGGCGCAACAATACTACACAAACAACTTGCAATAGACACATGAAACGACAGAAACAAAAAAATATCCTGATAATGGTTCCTAGGAATTTACATGAGGGGCGGTTTATTTGTAAAATGCTTATCAAAACAACAAAAACTTGTTTATACAAGCAATCAGTTAGGAAACTATGGTACAACCTAACATACAACAAAAAAAACTTCTAAAAAATAAATTATGAGGTGACCCTAATTTTATGCTCAGCAGTGTATATTGTTTTGAGACGATTTGATTTTGATACTATTAAAATTGTGTAAAAATAATAAGGTATTTAAAGAGTAATGTAAAAATTCGGGGGAACAATTGTACTCATTATAATTTATTGTAACTTTTTATTGAAACAGATTTTATATAATAAATTGTCAAAAAAATTCTGACCAATCCTGTTTATAGTATTAAAATTCATTATTTAGATTGTGTAAGTAATAATATTTCATGTAGGTAGCTGCCCATATGGCAAAGTTCTGCCCAGAAATTGAAATGAAGTTTGCAGTAAGTGGAGAAACAGTCCCTAGAAACTCTAAATTAACCGAACATATAATCATTGGTACTCCAGGAAAAGTATTAGATTGGGGTGCAAAATTTAAAGTATTTGATTTAAAAAAAATTCGAGTTTTCGTACTGGACGAAGCAGATGTTATGATAGCCATACAGGGACACCGAGACCAGTGTATTAGGATCCATAAGATATTGGACGCTGCTAATTGTCAGATGATGTTCTTTTCAGCAACATACGATTCTGAAGTAATGGATTTTGCTGAACATATTGTAAAGAATCCTATTATAATAAGACTAAAAAGAGAAGAGGAAAGCTTAGATAATATTATGCAGTACTATGTACAGTAAGTAATTTTGATATAATAGTTTTCATATATTGATTGATACAAATTTCACTTTTTTAGATGTAATGGAGCAGAAGATAAATATAACGCCATAACAACAATTTATTCTATGGTAGGTGTTGGTCAAGCAATCATTTTTTGTCATACAAGAAAAACTGCTGCTTGGTTATCGGAAAAGATGTCCAGAGACGGACATGCAGTAGCTGTTTTATCTGGTGATTTAACTGTAGAACAACGTATAAACGTTTTAGATCGATTTAGGGAAGGTAAAGAAAGAGTACTTATAACAACAAATGTTTTATCTAGAGGAATAGATGTAGAACAAGTTACCATTGTCGTAAATTTCGATCTCCCAGTAGATATGAGCGGAAAAGCGGATTGTGAAACGTATTTACATAGAATTGGAAGGACTGGAAGATTTGGTAAAAACGGAATCGCTATAAATTTGATTGATTCTCAGAAATCAATGGAGATTTGTAAAGCAATAGAAAAACATTTTGAAAGGAAAATACATTTCTTAAATATAGAAGATTCTGATGAAATTGAAAAGCTTGGTAATTAAGATTAAATGAGTAATTGAATGTCATATTCTTTGTATTGAATAAAAATTATGTAACGTACTTTTTTATTATAATAATTAAATGAGGCAACATATAAATTTTTTTATTTTCCTACAAGTAACACAGTAGGGGCGGATGTACTCAAGGGTATTTTTAGCTGCAGTTCCGAGTCCTACGGATGCAAAAGGCGCCCGACCTATATTAAGCATAATCAATACAACTTGCAACAAAACTAAAAAACTATTGGTGATATTCATACTGAACACACTGTTCACTGTACACCAGCACTCACAATTACATTGTCTGAAGCAAGTTATTGTCTTCAGAGAGTTTAACTTCAGTCTCTGAAGACTTGATTATCAAAATGAGCGTCAGACAGTGTAATTGTGAATGTTAGTGTAGTGTGAACAGTTTTCATAATGAACAAAAAGTAGTCACGGGGGCTGCTAATAGAAGTCAAAACTTTATTATTTCAATAATCAAATATTAAACATCATTTTTCACAACCTAAATCAAGTACATGTTATTTTGCTTCATAAACTGGCACAGGAAATTTTACAGTTTGCGCTAACGTAAAAACTTCCTGTGACTCTCGATTTATTATCTTCATACTTTTCCTTTCGCAAATGATCTGATTTATTCCAAATGGAGGTATCAGCTCATCTGTTCTCATTATTATATGGTTGTTCAAATGAAAGGATAAATTGAGACATTCCATTATATACAACTTAAAATTCACTTGTCAATACAAAAGTGAAATTATAAATTGGTAAACCTTCAAAAAAATAAATCACTATTCCATCTATTTAACTTCACCCGAGTTACGTGAATTTTAACTTAGGTTTAATGGAGTTTTTCAAATTGCCCATTTCTAGTACAAGATAGGTACATTATCGCGTGTATTGAATAAAAAAAGAAGAAACAGTTTTATGAACACTTAACCTATCTATTGAATTAATTTCTTATTATTGAATATTTGGTTTGTTATATGTGATTTCTCAATGATATAAGATGTTTGGAAGTGTCAATAATTTAGATGTATGTACTAAAAATTAAGCTTTGCATAATTTTTGTGCTGTTTTTTGTTTACAGGATGAATTAGAGTTTGATACAAGTTTCTTTCCTGTTACTACTAGTACACAAAGCTTAGAAAATATAAGCGAGAAACGGAAAAATGATTTAATTCAGGAAGAGAAAACAAAAAGGTTCAAAATTGATACACCGCAAAATGTAGGCAATTCATTAGTAAAAGTTCAGAGTTCAGAAAATCATGGAAAAGAATCTTTTTCTCCCAGTAGAGTTGCTAAAAGAATGTTTCCAGGCCCGGCAGGTTTATTAACTGATTTGGGTAATAACTCCGAATCTACATGTCACAACACTTCTGAAAATATTGATGTAAGTTACTTACTTATAAAATTTTAAAATATTGTCATCTATTTGTTTACCAAGGATTTTCTCTTATGCTCCCAACAAACTGTGTCAACATTTATGGACCGACCTTGGACAATGATGAAGACAGATTATTATAGTCACAGTACAGAGCAGTTGTATGATAAATATACTATTAGTTGGATTAAGAAAAAATATTGTGCAAAAAATGTTTCATTCATTTGTAAAGCTCCATTTTTAGCAGCCGTTATTCAGAATTTGGAAACAGTTGATGCCAAAATTCCATCAGTTCACATTACCTTGAAGGACCCCACAGGTAAAACACTAAATAAATGATCAATTACCAACCTTATTTGAACTATAAGTCAATGAAACCCAATCAAAAATATGCATTTAAATATATCTGTTAAATACTCAGATTTATTATGGATTTGAAAAAGTTTATTACAGATTTTCAAAACTTTGTCTCCTATTGTTCAAATATTAGTGATAGAAAGCTTTTAACCACTATTATTAGTATAATTATTAATTTTCTCCTGCATATAATGCGTATGGTACCATATATATCTTTCTAAAACCTCCCTAAATAAAAAAATGCAAATTAATTCCACTCCAAATCATAACACCTCCTAACCAGGTTTGGTGCCCTTACGGTGCTGTTTTTGATTATCTAGGATTGAAAAAGGACCAATTGAAGTTCATTTACGTAGTAAGTTTGAAACTTAACTTAAACTTTTGGCAAACTGATTATTCGGTTCCTGAATTTAATTTACCAAATTGTGCATTGCCTCTACCAACATATCATAAAAATCGGATTTTTATATAGTCTACACAAAAATAAGGTCTTAAAACATTGAAAAAACTTCCTAAAGAAGTATCTTTAGTTCATGGGTGTTGAAAAAATTAATTTTAATCCAATATTGAATCAAAAAATGGTACTAAGATTTAAAATACAAACAATTTGCTGTAAATATGTTTTTTTAATACTTTGGTTGAAAGTACCTACCTGCACCTACTGTGAAGCATAAAGTTGAAGATTCGTTCATTTTTAAAGCGGCAAATTAGGTTCTGATTGCATCATGGTACATCGTGCAGAAATCTCAAACTTTATTGTAGTATAATATACCATTTTTAGGTGTGATAGATGGTACAATACTGTACAGTTTCTATAAGGGCATTTCAAAACATTTAACTGTTGGGTCAGTTGTGATTTTAAAGCAATTTGGTGTTTTGACTAATCAGTACGGTCACTGTCTTACAATAACTGCTAATAATTTACTAGTGATTTATCACCGCATAGAAAATACTACAGACTGTGATAAGGACAAAAGTGATCACGTAGAAAAGATGGTATTCCAAAAATGTAGTATGGATGATATATTGAAAGAGGCACATGATGCTGAAGTTTTACAAAGACATACCGATAGTTATAAACAAAAACCAACATTTTCTAACTCAAAAACGAATAATATTGATCACCATCTGATGACAAATACTTCGTTAGTTTCGACTAAAAAGAATAATAGCAATTTCATCGTCCCAAAGTTGAACAAAATCGTCTCAACCAATAATTCTAGTTTATTAAATCCAAATGTATTACAAAATATGGATATTTGTCAAAATACTTTAGTCAGTACAGGACCATCGAAAAAATTTGTTTTCAAAAAAACTGACCATAGTGTGAATCTACCAATCGATGCTGAAAATATAGTTATAAGTTGTAGCCAGATGTCAGTTAAAGCTGATAAAAAAGATACCGAGATATGGAAAAATGTGTTGGAAGATGTTGATACCGATTCGTTGTTTGGAGATTTTTGATTTTTGTTATTTTATTTTTAATGAATAAATATTTTTGTACCATACTTTCGCATTTTTATTTACCTAGGTATAAAACAACTGATTTTTTTAATCAAAATTAGGCGACATCCCTGATAAACAAATTAAATATAAAATTGTATTTTCCTTACTAAAATTTTAGATTTAAATTGATATAAATTATTGTAATATTTCTTGCTCTCACATTTATGACCGGTAGGCACCCTTTTTATGCTTGTTTACAAAAATGCTAATTGGGGGTAACCAAGCGGTCACTCTATTACGACAATGCCAGAGTCAACGAGAAGTGGCCGATGTGCTGATCGTGAGTCAGTCTGATCTTTCCAGAGTTCCAAGAAACTGGTAACTTTCATCGAAGATGCGGTTCCAGAAGAAAAAAATGCACATCCGAGAGAATGACTGATTCATTATTAGCATTTTGCTGAAAAATCGGATCCTCAAGTCCAACAAGAGCTCAGAGAAACTCGAGGAGTGGCTGGATAGTTAGAATAAGACTTAGGCAACTAACCTTGAGCCAAAAAGGAATTGGATTTCCAAAAAAAATCTAAAAATGTATTTTTGATTGGTTGCTTACAATCCTTTGTGACATTCTGCAAAAGACCAAAAAGGTATATACTTTTTCATATATTTAAAATGCAACAGTAAATTTTGACACAATCTTTTTTAAAAATTCATAAATTGCAGCAAATATTTTGAAAATAACCTAAAAATCTAAAAATTTATTATTGATTTCTTGCATACACTCTTTGGCGACATTCTGCAAAAGACAGGTGGTACAAAAAGGCATACACCCTTCCACATATTTTATTTTAAACAACTTAGTCAACATAAAATAAATATATTATGTTTACCTTTTAATAAAAAATAACATTTGTTTACTTATTGTCACAATTTGTGTGAATCTAATTGTTTTATAGTAATTACCTTCAACTGAAAAATAATGCGAATATATTATACAGTACTGACAAAATCAGAGATCCAAAAAATTATGAAAAATCAGTAGCGGATCAAGATGAAAACGTAAACGGATTAAAAGCGTTAATCACTTAATTATTATGTTTCTTATTTCTTAATCCCTTACTGATTACTACATTCTACTACTTACAAATTAATTATTAGCTATATACTGGCCCCTAGTACTGGCAAAAAAGTATACCTATAATAAATAATACAAAAAATAGATTGGCAATATTGAAATAAAAATAATCTTCCAAACAATCTGGCTTGAAATTATTGCAAAAATCTGCCAATTTTATATTTTTCGTTATAGCTTGAGATATACTATATTACAAACAAATTCTTGAAAAACATTTTATGCATTGAAAGTCTTTTTAAACTTAATTGAATATATAAAAAAATTCGACATATTAAAATCTGTACGTTTCCACTTCTAAACAGCCGAATTTATTATGTTATCCAGAAATGTACATTATTATTAATAATGATAAATTAACTTCTTATAGTTTTATTTGTATTATGTTTTTAAACAGTATTTAATAGAAAAAATTGAAACAAAGGCTTCTATGCGTTTATTTTTAATTTTTTTTGTGATTAATTTATATTGTACAATATGAGGTTGTTATAATTTGATTGTTTTTAAACTTAAAAAACTAACGCTATATTCAACTGGCAAGAAAAATGTAAAATACTTACAATTTCGACATGTGTTTATAAATGACAGTTTGTAAAATTTGTTTATAATATCAATTATTTAAAGCAATAAAAATGAACAACTATTTATCATCACGCACGATATAAATACATCACTACCGGGAAGTATATTCACGCCATCTTTATAACATGACCAAAACATATGTGCCACCATTTTGAAAGACCATCACCAACTGCATGTCAGATTGATTCAGTTAAAATCGAAGACAGTGTCATCTGTTTGACATACCGTGTTTTAAAATGCGGTTATGTCATATACTGCGTTCGGCTATGTTCATCTAATGTCTCTGATTGTTCGGTATCGTTTGGCACTCCACTTTATTTCGTTCTCATTGTTCGGTTCGCATTCGGTTGTATACATTTTTGAACACTCCGAGTAAGATCTTTTTGTCCCGAATCTTGAAAGAGAGTACTGAGATTTCTTTTGACTTTTCGATGCTTACCAATTAGAAATTTTATTCGACAGTTTTTTGTACTTTGTGTTGTTAGTTGTTATATATACGAAAATTCAATTCGGAAAATGGAAAAGCAGTATATTTTCTTTGAGCGTTTGCAGAAAATTTTTTTGAAAATGATGATCACGAAATGGAAGTGTATTCGAAGAGCATAGACTATGCGGAGCAGGTTGTCCTAAGATTTAGTGTAAACCAATTTCAGTATCATTTTCGAATGAATCTGGAAATATTTGAAAACCTGAAAGCATGATTATGCTTTTGTGATATGCGAATAAGCATTTAAAAAGTCAATTTGTGAATATTCCTTACTCTATACTTCAATAGTTATCGATCGCTAAATCGCTTTCTGCTCGCTATGTTCCACGACCAATATTATCGAACGCAACTATAGACTTAGTAGTAATAGACTGTGCACTGACGTGATCCTCCTTGTTTATTGTATTGTACTTTTTCCACCGTTTTATTTCTCTACTCTTTTATCTCATTTCATTAACAATCCTACAGTGAAACTCCATGTTAGACGACGGGTTGTTTTTTTTAAATTAGCACATTTTTAAATATAACTCGTATATGAACTGCGCATTCTACTATTAGTAAGTCTATGAATAATGAAATTTCAACTGTCAGAATTAGGAAAATCACATCAGAATAATTGAAGTTGAATTAAGCAAAAACATGCATTTGGTAATAGTCCGGTTACCGATATCAGATATATTTTACTTAAATCACCCTGATACAGATTTATTTATGGCATACATTCTTGTAATCGACGAAAAAAATTACATCAAGACAGCTCACTGTGTTTCGAAATGAATAACAGTATTACGTCGATTCATGACGTCATTATCACTAGCCAATTTACGGATGTATATTACGAAATACGGCTGATATATCTTCAGTTAAAACTAGGTTATGTCATAGAACTGAAATTTGTTTTTCATGAAATTGTTTGTGATTGTTTTCTTAATTAATATAAACTAATAAAATAATATATCTATATAAACTTAACAAAATATTATACAAATATTTTTATTTATTTATATATAAAAAAGATAAAATAAGCTTGCAACCACCAAAAACGTGTGGTGTTTATTTCTATAATAGGGGTTTTCAGCAAAAACATCTGAAATGATGAACCGTATGTAATTAACAAAGTTATTAAATCAAACATATGATAATACTTTCTCATTGTTTTTATTTAAACATACTAAATATCATGAATACCTTGGTTTTTTGGAAGAGTACTTAATTTGTATCATTTCATTTCATAATTTTATTGAAAGTTCAAACTTTACCTTTCTAAGAAGTGTGTTAAGCTTGAGAATAATTTTGAATAATCAGTTAAAATTTATTTACGAAGACAGATGTTTTATTTTATATTTTTGAATGTTATACGGTTCAAATTTTCATGTTTTCTTATTTGGAATTGAAAATAACTGCTTTGATTTTTCTTACTGGCACCTGTTCCAAGGACATATCCCTAATAATCTACAAATATAGGAATGCAAAAATTTTTACACAAAAACATTTAAAATTTTATATACAAAAACTGGGTTATAAAGTTCTCCAAAATATATTTATCAACGATTTTTATATACATTATATAATAATAAATTCAGATATTTTTATGTGCAATGTGTACCTGACTTGAACCAATTAAATAAAACTAGCATTTCATTTGTTAGGTCAATTCTTAGTACAATTTTTTAATTCGGATTTTCTAGAATATATTTACAAGAACAAAATAAATTAGAAGGTAACAATATATTTTAATAAAAAATTGTTTTTGTTCTATAGCTTAGACAACATCAAACTAATCATTTTTTCTGAAACAAGTCTATTAAATAATTAGAACAAGTTCTTGTTTGACATTGCCATGCCTCATTTTTCTATCATCGATATGAAACCAAAATAACTTATGTTTTTAAGATGTATAGTATAACCCTAAGAATGTTTGTTGTGTACTAACCTTTTTCGCACGGTTGAATTTTCATTTATTACAGAATTATTGTCGGTAGTTTTTAAAAACAAATTATTTCCCAATTTATTAGTTTTATTGAAATCGAAAACCCATGTCGAAATATTAACATTTAGGTATATAATAGATATTTTCAGGTCATGTTGATTTGAGTTTATCAACTTTGTATTGCAAAAAAAAGATTTCTGTTTCCCGGCAAAAACGTTTGTTTGCATAATATATCACATCGATACCAAACAGGCATAAAAGAAAATAATATAATACATGATTTTGATATGTATCTTTGAGTGACACGCCGATTGACGCTTTTCAGCAAGTGAATGGTTTATACCAACAAAGATTGTTAGGAAACGTTACTTGACATTTTAAAAATAAGAACATAATATGAATTGCGTTAACTTTAATACACAGAGTGATGACATAAATGATTTATCTTCCGAAGTTTTCTGATTGCATTGATTCACTCGCTTTCAAGTAGATAATTAACACAATGTACCAATAATCGATTTATATTCGATTTATAAAAATATACTACACTCCACATTTTATTTCACTATCATCTTCGTTATTATAATAGAAGTAAATGTACATTTACTGAAGATAAAAATATAATAAAGACATAAAAATGGACAATCTGGCAATATTGCAGCAACAAATAGGGAATATACCATCTACTTTCTGTATAATTTGGTTCAAAAATGTTTTAGAGGCGTAAATACATCCTTATAGGTTAAGAGGCAAATGTTTGATATACCTTAACCTCAATTTTTATAGATGTCAAAACTGCGTTAAAATATTACACAAAACTAAAATTTTAGTCTACATTTAAGAAATAATTTTTATCACAAAATTATTTTGAATTAATCTGATGTTGTAAAAACTATAAAAAAAATAAAATAAAAAGATAGCACCATATCCGAACTCAGTTTTCTTAGCACCTGTCGGGCATATATATTTAAATTCAATAATATCACAAATTGATATTGGAACAATTAACACTCCTTTTAAAAGGTCCGATAGACAAAGATAAATTTATAAGTTTTAGTGGAATCACATTGTTAGATTCTGGAATAACCTTGAATGTTTTTTTTAATAATTTCATTTTGTTGATCTCATTTGTTAAATCACAAGGAACGTTATCGCGTTCTGTAATTTTATTACAGAAAACAACTTATTTAATAAGATTTTAATAAGTTCCGATCTTCATCTAGAGATGACGCCACCATCTAATTCACGTTTACCTACTAGATCTTAATATGAAAACATTGGATGATAAAGAATTTTGAGCTGTCACTAAACACAAAATAATATTAGTATTTTTATGAACAAAGTTGTTTTATTAGTTCATCCCGTAGCTTATTGTTTCTAGCCAAAAAATATAATCAACCAAAAAGTAGTTTCACGAAGTTACACCCAGAAAACGAATACAAATTTGGAAGAGTAACTAAGTATCGGTATACACCGAGAAAAGTATATCACACATATTTATTTGAGATCAATCTTTTGGAGAATATCGTAAGTTTACAGTTTATAAAGGTTGGGTCCTACGATTGTTCGACGCCATTGTTCACGATTACGTTCGGATAACTTCGTGTGATTAATATTTGTGAGTCAGATTGGAATTTTTCACATCATGTAAAAATTTCGTCACTATTTTTGTAGTAGAAATGCAATTTGTTTAAAAACGTAACGATAATAAATTCACGGAAATCTATGTTAAATGTAATTTTAACGCAGGCCATGTCAAATTTTCATTCTAAACTGCAAGTTTTCACCAAGCCGCCATATTTTAAGTCAACAGCGTTTGACATGGGCGTTTCATCTATAACTTTCTCTATTTTCAAAAACAATATAAATCAGAAAAAACAAAAGTTACAAAGTAAAATCCATTAACATCTTGTACGTTAATAATGACTCTTGTCATAGAGTAAGATTATATCTTGTATATTACATACTATGATAAATTTTGTACGTGTTTTGACTTTATACATGACTATTTCAACATGGCTGCATCTAACCAAAACTGATTCTTTTCTGCTGTTAATTTGCGAATGGTGATTTACCCACCTGTGACCGTTATAAAATAAAACAAATGTTAATAACAAAATTCAGGAAGCAACAGACGAAAAGAATTATTTTTATAAAGTGCTCTAATCAATGAGATGATTTGACTGACATTTGGTTGATTGTTCAAACAAAAGTAACTGAATTTCCCTCTAAAATTTTAATTTGTATGTAATGAAAATGACATTAAATTTCAGTTTCTATATGAATCGATTAGTAAAAATTCATTTGCGCATGATTGCACTCCTCCATGTCAAGCAGCATCCAGCTCTAATCATTCAGTCCAATGTAAATCATAGTTCTTGAGTAAATGGGGCTATAGAGAGTCGATAAACGTTGTAAAACTTTATATATTCTCACAAGTTCAAACATCAAAGTAAAGTAGGTCTATTTCCAGTTCTATCATGCCAAATATTTTACGTAATCTATGGGACCTTCGATTGAACAATAGATAAAAAAACACCAAAAGTATATAAACTTTATATTGTTCAAAATTAGTTTTTGTAACTAAGTAAAAGTTATTTGAAAAATTAGCGACATCTTTTAAAGTCGATAACCTTGATGCATGTCTAGATGAATATTTGATAATTAATATAAAGATTTCGTAGGTCAGATTTTAAGGAAACGAAATCAGTTATTGAGTTAATAAAGAAACTTTTTGGGTTAGAAGAATAAAAAGTTGGAAATTTTTAATACAGAATTAAGGTTATATATTTTTGTTCACGTAAATCCATGATTGCCATGCTTTTAATAAATGTTTCTCGCTACAGATAAATGTGAATCCAAGAACAATAAAAAAGTTTTACGTAAACAAGAAGATACGTATTAGGTAAGTTGAAAAGTTCGGAGGCTGACACATAGATGACGCTACTGTTTGAAAAAATGTATAAAAAGTAATTTTGAATGTTAATAAAGTTTTGGTTTACGGAAAAAATGATATTGAAGCCAAGGCTGGAGGGAAGATGCACGCAGTAGACACCCCAAAAAGCATATCACTGACATAAGCATCAAAATAATTTCGGATAATCGTAACGTGGAGCTGATGGTGATATTTAAGATCTAAAAGATATCAAAGGAACGTGTTAAACATATCGCGAATAAATATTTGAGTATACGAAAGCTCCGTTCAAAGTGGGCGCTGCGCGAGCTTAGAATCGACCAAAACAACAATGAATTCATGATTCTGAGCGATGTTTGTAGCTGTTGAAACGTACTAAATCCGATATGCCACATTTGATGAAACATGGCTGTATAATTTCATACCGAAGGCCAGCCGATAGTGAGACGTGATGCGCCGACTCCAAAACGTGCAAAAGTCGACTGGTAAGGTTATGGCATTCCGAAATAGCAGGAAGAAGAAGAAATTTTCAGAGTATCAGAAGTCATGCTTATTTATTGCACGAAACGAATGGACAATCTTTTCTTTTCTGTTCACACTTACTTGTAGCGATAAACGTTGCAACATGGCAATCTCTGATCGCGACCATTTTTTAAATGGCAACCTTGTACTATGGCAAACAGGAAATATACAATTTAATTTGTATTGAAAATTTTCAAAATACCGTAATCCACCATGAATTCACTCAAAACTCATTTAAAATCAATTTCATAAAATAAAATAAACAAATAGCTGTAGAATCGAGCAGTGGGATCTTACACCATTTACGTTTTACGAAGGATGCTTTAGAATAAACAAAAATTCGTTCGCTTGTCTGGTTCCGAATCAGTTTAGGGATCGATCGCATGCGCACTTCGCGGGAAGAGATGTCAACGATGTAAAATTTTGGAAGTACGCATGCGGTCGGTTCGGCGTCAGACACGCGAACAAAGTTATATAAAACATCAATTTTTCGAGACTTTTCATGTTGTGGAAGCTTCGGTTCTAACAGTGATTAGATTGATGTAGGTGATTACTTCGAAAATAAATAAAATAATTTTTCTACGACTTGTGGTTTTTTGTATGTCAAGCGTTCTCCTCGTATACTGTGTTTATCAGTTACTGAAGAATTCGAAACTCGTAATAGATTTACTACTCAAGTATTAATTTTCAATAAATCTCCTTGATGTAATAAATCTATTGAGGAGTCTACTAGTTTACTGTTCGTAATTGTAGTAAACATGCGATCCAAAGAGTACTGGAATTACTGCTTCTTCTGATTGTTTGCTTGTAAAAGTATGGTTAATTTGTTTTTTTTTATCGTTTGAATTCATTACAAAGTTTCTCTAATATACAGGGGGTATCCCGCATAAGAATCGATACAAAGCTAATCCCGAAATATGACGATTTTTACCACTATAGAAGGTTTCATCCCCGAGGGCCCAAAATTTCGAAAAAAAATTATTTTTTTGCAGCCCTTTCATTCGTCATTAAATATTTGGGCACTTCTGCATTTTTTTTCTTCTCCAGTTATTTTTGGCAGGTAAAAATTCACTTAAAATGATGTAAACATATGAGATGACCTCGGGGTCATTTAAAGTTCCCCGGACAACTCTATAGCGGAAGCTTTTCGGAAGAAATTAAACCCAGTTGGGCATTTAAGAGTTCTATCGGACGAGGAAGAGGCCACCATTACGGAATTGTTGTCAATTGGGGATTCCCTTTAACTACATACGATGTAAGGACGCTTATAGAAAAATATACTGAAAAACAAGGAAAAAATGTTATAATATTCAAAAATAGCATCCCTGGAGGGATCTAGAGCTTCTATAGATAAGGATAATGACATTTTTTACCAATATTCAAGAGGCACTTGATGTAGACCTTACAGCTATTAGTATTACGGTTTGTGGTAATCATAGGTGTGATCTGTTTCTTCCCATGGTCGTTTATAAAGTCTTCAATATGTATAACTGAAGGGGGTCCTCCAGGAACTAGATATGACAACATCTCCAGCGGCTGGTTTGACTCGAATGTTTCCACATATCAACTCGGACACCAGGTTCAACAACTGTTGTGGGAGACAACTTAGCAAGCCATTTTTCTCTCAATGTAATCCAGTTCTCCAAGGAAAATCATATATATATGACTCCTTCTCCCACTTGATGCAAAGTAGAAACAAATTTTTGACACCTGGAGAAACGAAAGTCGGTATCCCGGAAACCGAATTATGAAAAACGATGTCTGCTAATACAGGTAAATTCGGGTTTTACAGCAACTGATTTATATCCTTTCCGATCTTACTCAAGTTTTTCGAGAGACACCGAAGCTATTGACAGAACGCTAGATTTCTCTCTCAGCGATCTTCTCAGGGAACAGAAAGAAGAGAAGTAAAAAATTCACCCAGGTAAACATTTAGCAGCAGATATATCAGCTCCCGAAGTCAGAGTTTGGGAAACTCCTAAACCAAAGAGATTCCCCAACTTTTGTACGAAAACATTCATTAATTCCTTTCATAGAAGACTCTGTTGACATCGACGTATTTGTAGGAGTTTGGGAAACTCCTAAACCAAGAGATTCCCCAACTTTTGTACCAAAACATTCATTAATTCCTTTCATAGAAGACTCTGATGACATCGACATATTTGTCGGAGTTTGGGAAACTCCTAAACCAAGAGATTCCCCAACTTTTGTACGAAAACATTCATTAATTCCTTTCATAGAAGACTCTGTTGACATCGACGTATTTGTCGGAGTTTGGGAAACTCCTAAACCAAGAGATTCCCCAACTTTTGTACCAAAACATTCATTAATTCCTTTCATAGAAGACTCTGATGACATCGACATATTTGTCGGAGTTTGGGAAACTCCTAAACCAAGAGATTCCCCAACTTTTGTACGAAAACAATCATTAATTCCTTTCATAGAAGACTCTGTTGACATCGACGTATTTGTAGGAGTTTGGGAAACTCCTAAACCAAGAGATTCCCCAACTTTTGTACGAAAACATTCATTAATTCCTTTCATAGAAGACTCTGTTGACATCGACGTATTTGTCGGAGTTTGGGAAACTCCTAAACCAAGAGATTCCCCAACTTTTGTACCAAAACATTCATTAATTCCTTTCATAGAAGACTCTGATGACATCGACGTATTTGTAGGAGTTTGGGAAACTCCTAAACCAAGAGATTCCCCAACTTTTGTACGAAAACATTCATTAATTCCTTTCATAGAAGACTCTGTTGACATCGACGTATTTGTAGGAGTTTGGGAAACTCCTAAACCAAGAGATTCCCCAACTTTTGTACGAAAACATTCATTAATTCCTTTCATAGAAGACTCTGTTGACATCGACGTATTTGTCGGAGTTTGGGAAACTCCTAAACCAAGAGATTCCCCAACTTTTGTACCAAAACATTCATTAATTCCTTTCATAGAAGACTCTGATGACATCGACATATTTGTCGGAGTTTGGGAAACTCCTAAACCAAGAGATTCCCCAACTTTTGTACGAAAACAATCATTAATTCCTTTCATAGAAGACTCTGATGACATCGACATATTTGTCGGAGTTTGGGAAACTCCTAAACCAAGAGATTCCCCAACTTTTGTACCAAAACATTCATTAATTCCTTTCATAGAAGACTCTGTTGACATCGACGTATTTGTAGGAGTTTGGGAAACTCCTAAACCAAGAGATTCCCCAACTTTTGTACGAAAACAATCATTAATTCCTTTCATAGAAGACTCTGTTGACATTGACGTATTTGTAGGAGTTTGGGAAACTCCTAAACCAAGAGATTCCCCAACTTTTGTACCAAGACATTCATTAATTCCTTTCATAGGAAACTCTGATGACATCGACAAATATGTCGATGTCATCATTAAGTTTATCTGCTCAAAAAAAGGTAAATATCGTGTTGCCAGTAAAAAATTGCACAAGACCAAAGAGGAACAAAGATAGTTCCAAATGCGGAATTCGTCACATTAATTGGAAAAATTGGAAGAGTCCGATAGATTAGATAAATTTAATAGAAAATGTCGATAATGGATTTGCGGGTTCTGTAATCACGACAGCAAAAATCCCTACTTTACGTTCGAGCGACGTGAAGATTCGGATAGTGATCAATATGAAATGTTTGATGATTTGGTGCAGATAAAGACTCAGATCCGAATGATGTTAAGGTTTCTTTTAAAGTTTAGGCTTAGTGTTCTTTCTTCACTGTTTTAAAGAAATCTTTATTTAGTTTATAGAGTTTTTTCACTATTATAAATTAATATTTCACTCAATTTTGTGTTTTATTCCCAAAAAATATCTTTTTTTGTATTCGCTAGTTGTAATTTTACTTATTTTATCTAAATTTGGGGTAACATGGACATGGTACTGATTTAAATTGAGTTTATAACGTATTTTATAAATGTGCCAAGGTTTACGTTAAGTAGAAAGCGATCGAATAATTTTTTCGTTAAAAGTTGCAAGGATATTGATTTTTTTCGAAATATTTTGATCCACTTTGAGGCTCTATAATTCCTTAGGGATACAACTTTGAACGGAGGTAAATTGCTATGCTTTGTGTCGGTTCTTATGCGAGGAGTATGTTTAATATCAATTATTTGTTATTTAATTTCTTTTACAGAAGTTGCTTTTCCATTGAAATTGCGGATATACAGGGTGTCCCACGACGAGTGAAAACTATCTGTATATATGGCAAAATACTTATAGTAAAATCATGATAATTTCTACGTTTGGATTTTCGGATACAATCTTTTTAACTAAAATATTTTCAAAGATGGCCGACTTCCGGTAGAACCGGAAGTCGACTGTAACTTTTTTATTTTAGATAGAACAGCCTGTATATTAATACATTTTTGAAATCTACGTAAAATTTTAGTACATATTTGTCTAAAAACTTTTTTCGAAAAATGCATACTTTTTGAGTTATTAATTTTTTTGTAATAAATTTGACCCTTATAAATTATTTTTTTACGACGATACCCTTAAAAATATGAAAATGGTTCCTATTCGGTTGCTTTTAGCATGGTCTGACGTATTTGAATCTATGTTGAAAAATTTTTCATTTTATACAGGGTGTGTATAAAAAGTGTTCAAAGTTTAACAGTTTAAAAGTTTAAATTTAAACAGAAGACATTTAAATCTGGATGACGGTAGGGTTTAGGTATAGGAATTTGCCTTATTTTTTACTATTACCCTGAAAGCATTAAAATTCTATTTAAAAAAATAAAGAAATTTGATATTTATGAAGTTAAACTTTGAACACTTTTTATACCCATCCTGTAGAGAGTGAAAAATGTTTCAACATAGATTCAAACACGTCTGACCTTGCTAAAAGCAACCCAATAGAAATAATTTTCATATCTTTAAGGGTATCTTCGTAAAAAAATAATTTATAAGGGTATGCAACGGTAAAATTTTTTACAAAAAAATTAATAACTCGAAAAGTATGCATTTTGCGAAAAAAGTTTTTAGACTGAAGTATACTAAAATTTTACGTAGATTTCAAAGTATTAATATACAGAGTGTTATATTTAGAACCGCAAGTCGGCCATCTATGAAAATATTTTAGTTAAACACCAAACGTGGAAAGTTTCATGATTCTACTACAAGTATTTTGCCATATACAGATAGTTTTAACTCGTCGTGGGACACCCTGTATAAGACATACGTACAGTGTAGGTTGTTGCATCGATGAAATACTTTTTACTATAAAATGATGAATGAAGAAAGAAGATCTAATTGGCGATATTAAAATAAATATTAATAGAACAATTTAGCTAAGATTACTCTAAAAAAAAGTATTAAATGCAATTTTTCTAGTGTCTTTTCATATGTAGTGAAAGATGATCAGACCTGCTGAAAGATCGCTGACACAAATTGCAGCTGAAAGGTTTTTGTCCGGTGTGTTTTCTATAGTGCCTTGTAAGTTCGTCGGATCTAGCGAATTTCCATGTACAACCTTCCCATGAACATTGGTACGGTTTTTCTCCTGCAAAAGAAAAATACAAAAAAAAACGGTAACGGATAACGAAATTTATAAAAGCATGAGGTACATTAAAAAATAATAGATCCCAATAAAAAGAAATAATTCACTTATACCCTAAATATGCAGCTATGACAAACTAATGCTCAAAAAAACTACATAATTAAAACTCAAAGTTATCTAGAGATTCGTTCTTATCAATTTTCTTCGCTGTTTTTTATAAAACTGTTTTCAGTTATAATCAATATCATTAAAAAAATACATTTTGAAAAACCTTCAATTGCTAATAGCACAAACTGCAGATTCAGCTGCAGATCAGAAGGAGATTCGATGTATTGGAACCAAACAGTTCAAGTGAAAATAGATACTGATACGACCAATACCATAAATATTAAAAAGGGAGTAAAACAAGAATGTGTGTTGTCTCCAATCCTGTTTAATTTCAAGCAATATCGCCCCGTATTGTTCAACATCGTTATGGACGAAGTTATAAAAAGAACTCGTAACCTGAAAGGGTATAAAATGGTGAACAAAGACCTCAAGACCTATTCAAATTCAACACAACGGCAAAAAGTTTAAAAAATGAAGATATCTGCAGCAAAAACGAAACGCATGATCACTTCAAAAGCACCTATCAGATGCAAACTGGTTGTAGATGATGAAATTATACAACAAGAGATGAAATTTAAATATCTGGGCATAGAAATATCAGGATATCGAATAAATCAAGCGGCAAAATCAGCACGAACCCCAGCTTACCTGAACGATACAATCTTCCTAAACAAATATATCGGAATCGAGACCAAATCCCGAATCTACAAGGCTGTCATCCGGCCTATATTAACATACACAGCGGAAACGAGACCAGATACATCGAACACAAAGAAAATATTAGAAACCATCGAAATGAAAGTAGTGCGCAGGATCGCTGGAAAAACACTTTTTGACAGGGAGAGAAGCGAAGACATTAGAAGAAGATGTAAGATTGACAACGTAAACGAATGTATATTGGGAAGAAAGAGAATCTATGATGACAGAATGGTCAAAATAGCTAGAGACAAATCGCACTTAGTCGTTTTGATCTGTAGATAGGTTTCACGACGATCATCTGCAATTATTCCTCTTAAGTCCCAAAACACGATACACAACAGCTTCCTTCGCTTTAACTGGAGCGCCTTCGTCTTTTTTCCTCCGTTCGTCTGTGGTGAATATTTGTTGCAATAAATTATCTCCTTTCTCTTTATACCGCGTGCAAACTTCACAGCGTGTGAAGTCATGGCACCCATCGGGCTGAAATTTTGCGATAACCGAGCCGTTCACGAATTATTTGCCGATACCCAATTCTTCAGCAATATCGCGTACAATACTGCGTCGATATCCTAAAATGAGTTTTTCCACAGCGCGTATCATTGGTTAGACTTGTTTTAGTGGGCTGCCATATGACAAATTGGCCGCAACTTCTCGGCCTTTTCGGAAAGCCGAACACTATTCATACTCTTGAGTTTTCGAGATTCACTCATCCCCGAATCTCTTGATAAATTTTTGATAAATTTCCGCGGACTTCACATTATCTGTGACCAAAAAACGTTGTGCAACAGACACTGGTACATCCTAGTCGCTCATGCCTATAAGTACACCAAACCTGCCAACGCACACGCAACCGAGGCAGGTATAATTCTTCTTCAATGAAGACGTGATGTACGTTTAGCTTGAAAGTTGCTTAATCCGATCGTAAAATGGAATGTTGCGCATTGTTTCCATATTTTCGTTGTTGTTATCGGATATCGGTCGTCCAAAACGCGGCGCGTCGACAACAAAGCCCGTTTTCAAGAATTTCTGGTACGTCTTCTACAATGTTGAGTGATTTGGTAGTGGCGAGTTCTGAAAACGCGTTTATTCCACGAGCACATTTCATCATGACACAGACACAACTGTGTGAAACACAAACATTATCTTTTTCGACAACGTTGCCAGACTAATGAGCGTTGGCGAACTTTGCCGATTTTTCCTTATTTATATCGACTTATATCGACCTCTGTATTATTTAAATATATAAATTTTCATTTTTAAATATATGAAAATGAATCGTATTTTTATGAATTTTTCCAATATTCTCTTTCTTCTAATACAAAATAAATGATGCAATCCGTTCCTGTATACACATTGATTGAAATATTTTTTACGCGCCTGGAGCTAGAAAATAAAAAAATAAAAGAAAGGATAACTTAATCACAGACCTTGAAAGTAGTATGTTAGTGAACACCTTTGGACATAAGAGTTGGCATTTAATTAATGATTAGACATTAGCCGGTAATGATATAATGTATTGAAAAAATTGTGAATTAATTGATACATATTTGTCTAGAGCTTTATCGTGACGATCGAAAATCTAACCGAATTTTTGAATTAATTTCGACTTAAGAGTAAATTGATGAACAAGAAGAATTCAAAAAAAGCACCGTTTATACTAACAGCTGCAGTTTTAAATTGAAAAATTCACTTTATCAAATTAAATTACTCATAGATCATCAAGAAATACGAATAATTTAAAGTTAGTTTCTTCCAAAAATATTACAACAAACTTCACTTCGTAAGGTAAGCAAACTTAACCTTAATACCTAAGGGTGGCGCCATATTAGCATCAGGGTAGTGCTAAATATTATTAGTCAGATAAATTTACTTTAAGTGCACTTTTTCTCATAATAATTCTTTTAGGTTATATTTTTAAACTTCATACTTCATACTTCAATTCATCCATAATTGCTACATTCATACTATATCCATTGTCTACTCCAGCGCCAAACTGCAAGATTTTTGAACTGCTATTTATCGTATACAGCTGGACAATTTTTCAACTTTTCTCCTACAAGAGATACTCTTCCTTTTGTTTACTTTCTATTTAAAAAACGAAAACTGCAGACAAATTAGCCAAGGTATATGCGCGTTCGTTTATATAAAATTTATGCTCTAGAAAAGAATAACCCAGTTCCGCTCCTAACTTATAAAACGAACGCATCTAAATAACACTGAATCTAACCTTACTTTTATTAGTTCTCAATTTTCAAGATATTTAGTCAAAGAATATACATTTTACAATTGATATATAAGAATTGAAAGTTTTATAAGAAATCCCACTTAAAACAATATATAAGTTTTAAATCATATTACTTTTTCTTTTAACTTAGCATACTTCAATTCATCTTTATTTGCTACATTCATACTATATCCATTGTCTACTCCAGCGCCAATCTGCAAGATTTTTGAACTGCTATTTATCGTATACAGCTGGACAATTTTTCAACTTTTCTCCTACAAGAGATACTCTTCCTTTTGTTTACTTTCTATTTAAAAAACGAAAACTGCAGACAAATTAGCCAAGGTATATGCGCGTTCGTTTATATAAAATTTACGCTCTAGAAAAGAATAACCCAGTTCCGCTCCTAACTTATAAAACGAACGCATCTAAATAACACTGAATCTAACCTTACTTTTATTAGTTCTCAATTTTCAAGATATTTAGTCAAAGAATATGCATTTTACAATTGATATATAAGAATTGAAAGTTTTATAAGAAATCCCACTTAAAACAATATAAAAGTTTTAAATCATATTATAATATACGAACTTTCATCTTATTTTAGCACATGGGAAAATCATATTTTGAAAAATATTTAGAGACGTGGCGTCTACAAATTTGAAATATATGTTGTATAGACATATGTGTCAAAATCTTATTTGACTTTGAAACACATATCAATATATTTCAATGGAGTCTGGAAACAATAATTTTTCGGTACGCGCGTGCGGTTCCACGTCATACAGGAAGTCATGCCAGAACGGAAGAATCCATTTATGGACGTGTAATGAACTATACTTTTTATTATACCTATCTGAAAACAACGCAACAAAAGGATAAGAATTTAATTTAGAACATTGTTTCATTTTCTGTCAATCCAAATCGAGAAATAAACTTTTTATGGAATGGCGGGATCTCCAAAAAGTTAACACTGTAAGTGATGATATTCTTTTAGTTTATTTTGTCGAAAAAGGCAAAAGTATGAAATATTCCAGGGTTGTTGAGCTATATAATACAAAATATCCAAAAACTATTGCTTTTTTGAAACTACAGGCTGTAGGCTATATACTAAAAAAGTTCAGGGTACCAACGGCAGAAAAAGTAACACACTAAAAATATGAACAGCGGAAAATTATTTGTTGCACACTGAAATCTTAGATGTTACGTTCAACATTTTGGATACCACACCACACCTCTGTCCCGAAACTTGTTGCAAAATACCTGAAATTGAAGAATCTCGAAGAATATACCGAACATGGGCTAAGGCGTTCTTCGGCAACCATTTTGGTGGAAAACGGCACTGCTTTGCTCATTCTGAAAAGGTACACAGGATGGCGATTCCACGTAAAAAAAAAGTATTACAAAAATTGTTTAATACTTTAAACTTCTAAACTACAAGATCTGTGACATTCCATTAGGAAAACATCTGCGAACTGTCTGCTTCAACATCTTTACTCTAAAGCATTAAATACCGAACGGTTGTTGTTGTTGTTTTTAGACAAATGTTATAAATAAATAATTGTTTTTTCTTCTAATTAATTCCAATTAGATTTTTTTATCTGCCGTACGGAAAAAAATTGGTGATCGGGAAAAATTTTCCTTGCGCTATTCTGAAAATGCCATATTACGTCTCTGTAAAAACAGATGAAGACATAATGTTTTCGGACAAGCATAATATTAAAGTAGTATACACACAATTTGTTTCATTCATGTTTATCTTACCTGTATGTGTTCTTTTATGTGCCTTAAGGTGCGAGCTTTTCGTGTATACTTTGTGACAACCGGCAACGTCGCATCGGTGTATTTTTCTTCTTCTAATCGTCACATCTGGCGTTTTTATATCTTCGTATTCCTTATTGTTGGGTGTCGTACTTGATTTGCTAGGAGATTCCAGCAGTGAACTCCTAGTAATCGATCTGAAATAAAAGTAAAACTCATCTAGCACTACAGAATTCGTAGTTTTTCTAATCAATATCAAAATGAATAATTCAGGATATTACATCATCGATAAAGTAGAGAAGCTCAGCGAAAATTATATTGACGGAACAAAGCTTTAAAATGACAGATGACGTAAAATTCTTTCTGCGTCAATCAGCATCAACTTATCAGAAATGCCTTAGCCACATGTAATGCTATTTTGCCAGGAAAGACGTAAAAAATCTTAAAGAACTAACGTTAAAACAAAGTTTTACATTACTTTGGGATTTTTTGATGATGATTGAAATACATGAATCTATTTTTCAAAATGTTGATTCTCGTTTTTAGGAAAACGAATCGAAAATCCCAAATGGTTAACGTTTGACCTAATATATGTTTTCTCATCTCTTGGGAGTATTGAAGGAATAACATGTAGCTGTAACCACGTGATCTAATATGGCGTTTGTGGGCAAGCAGTTTCAGGATGTGCATAAAGTTTGTAAATTTATTTATTGAAGTATTTTCGATCTAGTTAAACCTTAGTGAGACTTTTTTAAATGCCACTGCCATAAGTGTTTATAAGCTTACATTATTTACATTAACAATCAATTAACTTTTCACCTCACTTATCATCTTTCGATAACGCAACTAGACCAAAATTATAATAAATTCAATAAAATAGTCGATTGATATATTTTTTAAAAATAATTTTAAACATTTTTTGTATTGTTTTGATAACTTTTTAAATAATAAATGAATGAAGATATAAATTTTCGTTTAGTAGTTTATTTAAACAAAATAAAAAAATAATTTTTGGTGAAAACAATTAAATTTTATCATCCACATATGCTAAAGTCTATAGTTGTCACAAAAAATGAAAGATAAACGTTTAAAAGTCTTTCTTATATAGCTAACAATTTATTAGGACATCCGGTGACGTCACGTACATAACCTAGAAATGTGAAACGTTAAACATTGATTGAGGACTCCTTGTTAGTTGATTGTTTGTATGAAATACCCATTAAATTTGTAACATTTTTGTCTTTTAATTTCAATACCCCCAATATTAACAGTAATTTTAATATTAATGAATATTTACTTACAATGAAGCATCTTTTATCCTTTGGAAAGCTAAAAGGGCTGCAGTTGATGTGAGAGATCGAGGATCTGTCAAACTTAATCTGATATCTTGTTGATGTATCACATTTGGAATATCTGGAACAAAAAAATTATTTATTCATTTATAACCTCATTGTTTTCTTTTATTTCTTATATTACATTCAAAATCTGGCAACGTTGTGGCTTTGCTTGATAATTATGGATGAGTCATAAAGTCGATTGGGGTAAATCCTTATCATTGAAACCCAATTGAAAATTATAGCGGAGTGTATATCTCTTTTAGCTATCGAATCTATAACAAATCCATCTTTCTAAATCGACATTGAAGAGTTTGAGTTGATATGGACACGTGGTCATAAACTGTGTTCCTTGGACATTGGGAAAAATACTCATAGTGATGAGGTCTTCCGATTTTATTACCCAACAGAGCTACAGAATGAAAACATCGAAACAAATTGTATTTTGATTTCAGTAAAGACCCCAGCGATGATTTGGCGGATAGATCCGTCTAAAGTACTGGAAAAGAATCCATAGTAAAACTTGAAAACACAGAATAAGGTCTTCTCATGTTGTTCCAATGGCTTCACTTGACTCTTCTTGATTTCTTTGACAAAAATTCCTTTTGTAGTTTGTTTTACCAACCACCCCTATGAATTTTTAATGGGATTTATATCAGGACTACTTGCCGGCCACGGTAAAATCTCGATTTTGTGTTGTCGAAACCATTGTTGAATTATGCAGGCGGTGTGGACAGGACATGTTGGTAAATAAAATCGTTGCCATCATAAGTTCGATTAGAATATTGAGGTAAACTTCAGAGTTACACCTTCCACTAATTCTCCATCAAACACCAGGATCCAACCAAGCTCAAACATTTACTGACATCAATATATTGCTCTTCAAATCTGTCATTAATGAACGACTTAAATGTTTCATCATTTGTGAATAGAATTCGGTCCCAAATGTCCACATGACGATACACATAATTAAGTGCGAACACAACTCTGGATTGCTGGCACTCATTTGTTTTTCCAGCACACAGTTTTTCAAATCCGAAGTTTTAATTCGTTTACATGCCGTAGGATTGGATCCTGGAAAGTATTAGTAGCATTAGTAGCCGAATCAAAGGGATTTTTTCTTAAAAAATTAATCAACGTAACATCTTGTGCGTCATTTGAAATTTTCATTCCTTCAGACCCATCGCTTCTTCTTGTATTAAAACCTAGATGAGTTGCCAGTCTTCTTATACACCAGCCATCTTTAAATTTGACAATAATGACAGCTTTTTGAATTTCACTTAACTTATGAGGCTCTTTTACTTCCAAACTGAACAAAAGTGTAAGTTGAAAATTGTAAAAATTGAATAGTGTGTATTACTTATACTTTACGAATGTCTGATGCAAAAGGAAGTTGTAAGTAGGAGCGGGGTGTTACTAACCTAACCTAACATAACCTAAACTAACTCAGAAACTGAGAAATCAGCACTATCGGCATTACATTCCTGAATTCTTTTTTCTTTCTCGTAACGTAAGGTTGGGTTAGGTTGTTAGGTTAGGAACACCTCGCCCTTACTTACAACTTCTATCTGCATCAGCATTCGTAAAGTATAACTAACTAACTAACACACTATTTAATTTTCACATTTTCAACTTAAAAAACTTATTGGGAACGTGGCAATGAAACATCAAAGTGCACTAACTTTAATATATTTTCCGAGCTTTCGAAAACTTATGTATTCATCGTCTGGAACTGAAATTATGGTCAAATACATGAGAATGAGAATAATAAAATTTTTAAATAAAGATTTTCATTTTTTTTAAACGTATTCTTGTAAAACTTTTAAAATTCATAGGTTTTGAAAATTCAATATTCAAATTGACGTTGATAGGAATATTAATTAATTGAAATATTGATTCTGGTTACTATAAGAATTTTTACTAATTTTTAATTAGTTAGATTATGAACGACTTTGAATTTTCATAGGTTAGTCCCAGAAGATGAATACATAAGTATTCGAAAGCTCGGAAAATATATTAAAGTTAGTCCACCTTGGTGTTTCATTGCCACGTTCCCAATAATAAACTACTCATAATATAGGTGGCAAAGACTTTACAATTCAGCGCGAAAAACTGTACAAAATATTTTTCTGCCAATATTCGCTGCAACTTAGCAACGTATTAATTTTGAAAAAAATTATATCCGATCCTCCAATGCCATTAAAATATCCAAATAAACTAGAAACACACAATTATCGTATTTGTTTTGATCCGGTCACCGTGTATGACGTAAATTATTTTAGCTTAAAGTTCTGTTGGTCGAGTTGACTGTTCGTATAAACCCACCCATCAAGATAACATCGCTCACCAATAACCAATAAATAATATTTTTTTTAAAATGTTCATATCTACCGATAGGCGTTAACTGCGAGTTAAAACGAGTTTTAAAAACAAATTTAAATCAATTAGGCGTGACTAGTCAACCGAATCGACACAACATAATTGCACTTAATCTAAAGAATTAGCATAAGGAGAATCGATTTTCGTAAAATTATGTTATAAAAAACAAAGTGAAGCAGTAGCATAAAATTTGAATTGATTTCATTTAACTTATTGCCCTTGGCTAATAATAAACTTATCCATGAATTAAAGTAATTCTGGAAGGTCTCTTTCGAAATTTAATTGCTTTTTTGTGATCTTTTCAATATCAGAAATAGTTTTAGCACATTTTTAACTTTTGTGCAGAGCTAAAAGTTGCATGGTGCTAAATCTGGTAAATAAGATGGATCTGGATATACTTTAAGCGTCCAACAATGTTGTCACAATGAAGTTAAGGACAAGTTCTTAAGTATAATTGTAATTATTTTCGGAAAATATTAATTAAGATACCTCGTCAAAAATAAGTGGAACATTTTGAACAATTAAAGTAAATTACTGCTTGATATGACACCTGAGTCTAATTCTATGTTCAATATTTCTTTAGGTCACCATCAACGTCTTGTAGTTCAGCTGACAACAAATAATTATCACAGTTACAGACATGATTGTCTTGTGTAATTTTGCAACTTAATTTCTTTTCTTCTAGTCAAAGCAAATGTTTATTATAATGAATACAAACTAGGAATTCCGATAAAAATGATATGTGGATATAAGGATCATAGTAAATGAGGCAACACAACTGCGAAACTGGTAAAATTTCATGTGAACAGAAGTCTACAACAAGGTGATACCCTCTCCACTGTCGGAAATCAATGGAATGAAGCTGATGAAAGTCCAAGAGGGTTTTAAAAGAAGATTCAAAAGCCAGAAAAAATTAGTATGCCAACACTAATACAATCAAAGTCTCGCATATGAAACAGGGATATTAAGCAAGGCAGATGAAGACGTATTGAACAGAAAGATATCAAAAATGTCTGTTAAGGTAAAAGACTGGGATAAGTTTCTTCTTCTTCTTACGACAGTTGGCGATCCAAATGGCTATTGCAGCTCTGAAAATTTCTATGGACGTCTGTCTTTCAGCCGTGAATTTTGTCTACGGCCGACCGACCGTTTTCCTTCGATCTTCCCTTCTATTATCCTAGATACTGCTTGATTATCGTGAGAAGTTCTTTATGTTTACCCATTTGCAGTAGGACCTCTATGTTTGCCTGTATTCGCCTGTAGGCGTACATTTCGAACGCATCAATTTTCTTCTTTGTTGCCGTATCCATGGCCCAGCCTTCGCATCTGTACCGAAGACCAGGAAAGATGTAACAGCGAAGCATTCTGGTCCGGAATTCAAGGCTGAAGTTGCGGTTTGCTCGAAGTGTCTTCATGTTGTTCAGAGTTTTCCGCGCTTGCTCAATTCTTGATCTGATTTCGAGTTTTGGGTCGCATTGCTAGTTGATGAGGTATCTTAGAGATGACACCAATAGTTTGGAAATATATTTAGTGTTACAAAAAAATCCTAAGGACAAAAAGAGAAGAATCTCGAATCAAAAGGAGTATGTCTGATACATTGAAAAATATTTGTTAATTTTTATAATACACAGCTTGTAAAACGAAATAAAAATCAGCGGTGGCCAATTCGTTACCAGGATTATCTTTAATCCAACATGTAAATTGATGGCTGGAATTGAAGGGTTCATTTAATCCCTATAGGTAAATTCGTTATCGAGTTTTTATATCAGATGCAACTAGGTATTTAAAAAACGCCGAAAACTAATTAACATTCCATTAGTAATGACCTTTTCGAAAGGTATCTATATCTATAGTCCACTTTTGTGAATAAGAGAGTAATAAAACGATGAAGCATTAGTAATTTTGACAGGTTAAAATCTTTTTTTATTGTACTGTATAGCTTATGTAATAAAAGTAATAGATTTGTATTAATAAGATGTTTTTTCCCAACCAGTGCTGGCAGAAGCGTGCATCTCGGATGCACTAAAACTCAGGCATTACTTCGTGGGGGAGGCGACCTCCAATCGATGATGGTTAGTTGTGGCCTTATATTACAAACATTACAAAGAGAAGAACGATATTTTTGTTTGCTATACGACGTTGGCCGATTATTAGTCACTTCTTTAATTGTTTGACAACTTGCGGGAAGTACGAATTCCAATAACGGTTGTTATATTAATTGTATAATTTATTATTTTATTTCCAATTATAGAATTTGCCCATTTAATTTCGTATTATCTAAATTTATCGGAAAAGATTTGGAATATTTGTTGTAGCAGTCGTATGTTTGATGTAAAGTCATTATCATAAAGTTATTAATATGTGTAAGGAGTTTCATTATGAAATTATCATACAGGGTGGGCCTGAAAGTTTTGCGAATTAAAAAAATAATAATACAAAACTACATCTGGGAAATCCATTTCTTAAAAAGGACACCATCGCGCTGCAAAACATTCCTCGAATCTAGATCTCAAATTGGTAAAAACTCGCTGGCACATTGATTAAACGTGGCTGGGTTATTGGATTCTACTTTTCAGGTATCCTCACATAAAAAAAAATCCGGTGGTGTTAGGTCCGGACTTGTAGGCGGCCTTGCAATGTCACCTCGGCGAGATATCAGTTTCCCAGCGAACATCCGGTTTACTAACGCCGAAGAGAGGCATTAGAAGTATGACATGTCACGCCATCTTGTTGAAACCGTGTCGTACGATTATAGGCTTCAAATTGTTGTAGTTGCGGAAAGAAAAAATCCTTTAGAATGGTTACTTATCGTACACATTGCCCCTGATGATTTTGAAAGAAATAGGGTCCGATAATTCCGCCAAAACGGTTACTTTCGGCGAATGCAGAGGCTTTTGATGTTTTACACGTGGTTCACTGCAGCCCAGTAACGGCAATTCCGTCTATTGACATGCCCATTTAAATAAACAAAAGCTCGTCTTAAAATTAAATCATTCGGCTGTAATTTCTTCACAAGTTGAATTTTATACGGGTCTAATTTCAGATCTTTCGACGAAATGCGACGCGAAGATGCTCTGGATACCAAAAGTTCGGCTGATCGCTTGCGAGTCGATAGACCAAGATTACGTTGAACTTGTCGAATTGTGTCTTCTTTTCTTGTTGATCTTGGGCGTTCCGTGTGCTTCTGATTTTCTGATCGAATCACACTTTCCCTTGGACACTGATTTATGTCATTTAATCCAAACAATAGCGCACGAATCGCCATTTTTGTAATAATGTTTAATACAGAATGCACGTCGGGACTAGATTTCCGAGAACCGAGCTACCCATCCCCGCCACCCGCGCAGCTCCCTCTCATAACGTTCAGACG
Source organism: Diorhabda carinulata (assembly GCF_026250575.1). Lineage (NCBI taxonomy): Eukaryota > Metazoa > Arthropoda > Insecta > Coleoptera > Chrysomelidae > Diorhabda > Diorhabda carinulata. The sequence goes on from NC_079469.1 coordinate 5,663,707, forward strand.
CAAGAAAGTTTGTAAAATCGTACGCTTTTCTGGCCCACCCTGTATTTTCTATTATATTTATAAATTGACTTGTCATGAAACTTTAGATTTTGTTAATCCTATATACTTCAACTATCAAATTTTATTGAATTTACTCTGTTGGTTTGTTTGTCTGTTCTGGTGGAATTTTCTATCCTGATCGTCATTACGTCAATCGAAATTCTATTCAAAAAAACTTTTGGTGAAAGTGGAAGACTTTGTAACTTAACTGTATAAAGAATAAGGGCGAGAATTTTTGTATTTGCTTTGTATTTTCTACTATTTTAAAGACCCAATGTTGAATCAAATATCTGTATAAATCAAGAGCCAGTCAAGGGCAGTATAGAAAGTGAGTAGCTTCCACTTAAGATACGAGATGAGATATGAGATTATTCATGGTTCCAACGGCTTTGTCTGTGTCAGTTCATTTCGAGCCATTATAAGTTGTTGCTTAAGGTTATTAGAGCGGGGCTGTGAAAAATACTTTTCATTGAAAAAGACTTCAGTTTCAACGATCATCCTTGAATAAAGAATTTTTATTACAAAACGTTACTTTATAACGATACAACAAATTAATCTATTCATATTTGCATTGGCAAGTAACTTCTTTGACATCCACGGGGTGATTAGTTACATTTGAACAGATTGTGAATCAATTATTTTATGGTGTAGGAAATAATTATGTGCCCAGACAGTAGGGTGCTGCACTAACATAATGCACCCTTTGCAAAAGATTCCAATGTTACCATATCCATTCTATTCGCCGGATTTATCGCCCTGTGATTTCTTTACCTGTCATCTGTCATTGAATAATTTCAAAATAAGTAGTCTTCAAATCATTAGTTTCATTACTACTTAATTGTGAGACCTCAATAGTCATTTTTGTCTTATTTCTATCGCAGTTTTCTCTTTACTTGTTAATTAAGCAAGCGTGGCGAACAACATTATAACCATTAATTTTTCTCACGGGTAACCAACTTTTAAAGTTAATAAAACATTTATACGCAATAAATCCAATTTAATTAACTAATTGGTTGAATTTATCGGTTGTTTTTCGAAACCCGTGTAGCAATGCGATAATAATTTAAATTTTCCTGTACTATAACGTTAATTAAAGAGTACCGCGAAATGCTTCGATGCTTCGTGTACACTTGTTACAGTCATATACTCTTCTTCGCAGGCGGCCTTGGAATTGTTAACCGAGCTATACTAATCCAAAGAACCTTCTCTAGTTCTTCTTACTTCAGCGGCGGATCGTCAATATTACGAAAGGAACAATTACTTAATATTTTTTTTTATAAAATATAAAAATATATTTTAACAAAAAGATACGTTACGTAATTATCAGCTGTTTCGTTTGATACACATATTGGTTGGATGAAAATTATGTAGAGTTTGATTTACAAAAAAAAAAGAAGAAGTGATGATAAACAAAATTATTTTATATTGTTGGTTTATATTTTAACGTCAATAACAAAGACGATGAGGATATTACAAAGAAGCATCTTATCTTGAAAATCATTAATCCTTACACTTTGTTATTGAATAATGATTGTTCTTTAAGACTGCCGGCCATTTGGCGATAGTATCAAACAAGATATTTATGACGTACACTTCGCTTCTGTAATACAATGGACGTGAGATTAAATCTTTTAAGTAGGTAATTAACATATAATCAAATTAGACTGTTAGTAATGAGTTGTTTGATGGAAACCGTACATTAATTGTAGTCTCAAATTAAATATTCTACATTTAGAGTTGTTAGGTATTGAAAATAAATAAAAGCTACTTTCCGAGCAATATTTTTTACTATAATTATGGAATATTTTATATAGAAAATAAAAAATTTATAATATTTGTGACTCTGATTTTACCTATTCCTACTTCTTACAAACTTTTATACGGATTCTCTCTTTGCATCGTGTTAGTTCCACCAAACTGAATACGAGCTTGCAAGAAGCCATGAAAAGAACTATTTCGATTTCGTGAAGAAATTAACCCTAATTCAGATCTGCACCTTCCAAAATATCCTTTTAAAGAGCGATGGAAAGATTAATATCTTCTTCAGTGTTATAAGGAGAGCTGGAGACTTGGAAGAATACAACTTTAGTCGCCTCGGCGTGAATGCTGAACTACGTTTCACACAATCGTCGATTTGATCTACGATTTATTTAAGTTTTAAAGTCTTATTATTGGAGTGATCGCTTTATTGTGTCAACAACATTAAGAAATCGTCACTTTATTGCCGTTCAAGTACAACGGCAGCTCCGGGAAGTGCGAGGCGTGGTTATTAGTCAGAGGAGAGTAAGACGAAGACTGCAGGAAAATAGCTTGACCCCTAAAACACCTGCGATTGGTGCAAAATTTACTCCAGCTCATCTGTAAACACGCCATCGTTTTGCACAGAATCATCACAATTCGACTTTGGTCTCAGATCAGACCAGAATATGCCACCATGAAAGCTACCGAAGATCAAGAGGACGATTTGCATGACCCTGTGTTCATTCGTAAGGGCGACCGTGTTCACGGATCAGGATGTATCGAGGAGATTCTAGCAATTTACGTTGACTACATTGGAGACGAATTTACCTTTATGCAAGACAATGCAAGATCGCAGACCGCAAGAAACGTGCAAGATTACATTGCAGAAGTCGGTTTTCGGGTTGTGGAGTGGCCAGTATACATTCCCGACCTAAATCCGATAGAATATTCATGGGATGAGCTAAAAAGAAGATTTCGAGCTAGATTTTCTACCACAAATTTAGGTATTAAATATTGTTAGTTGGAGCATCAGCAAACAATGCTGACGATTATAAAATATTCTGTAACGTTCATCGGAAAAGATATATAAATCGTTGCAGGCCAAAACAAGATTGAAAAACAGAAGAAAAGACTACAATATATCATTCAAACTGTTGGCCTTCTTTACACTTTACGTGATTGGAGCTCGGTTAACAAAAAATATTTGGAAATCCGTCAGTCAATTTATTATTCCATCAATTTCGATCTTACACCTCCAATAGGAATGTCCATCTTCGTTTTGGATGTCATTCTGAACGGCCTGGTAATGCATAACTAAAATTATCTCAATGGCAGTAATTATGTTTATTTTAGTAGTTCAGTCAGTAAGTTAGAGTCGCGTTCATAGTTGTATTAGATATAGATAGAAGTCAATCAAAGTCCCAAAATATTGTAGTCATCACATTTTTGATGCTTCTCGTAATCTTTTGGCACGGACCCACTCCATGGAATCTCTTTACCGATAAAATTGTTCGAATGACACTTTTTTGGCGACAAAACTCTATAAATTGCTCATAAGTTTTTGGTCGACGCCGTTTTTGCACTGCGCTTATCTTAGAACACTTGTTTTGGAAACGCTGGTCTGTGCTGCAATTTCTTTTGTTTTGTCATACTCAAATGCTCGTGTCAGATCCTTAGAATACTTTTTTTTGGAAATGGCAGTTACTTGCAACAATCTCTTCCACCATATTCGTGTTTTCTGGAGTAGTCACCGTCATAGAACCTCCCGCACGTGGTTAATCTTTCTAGTGATTCTCCTCTCAAGTGAAACAATTTTTAATTGTTGAAAATGATGGACACAAGCCACAGTAATCATCCTCCGTTATGTTTTTGATTTGTGTTGGTGCTAATCCTTCTTCAGTCAAAAATAAGAGCGCAATACTCAATTTGAGACATTTCTCAAAACAAACTGACTTGGAGCTCTACTGTAATACAATGAATTGCAGCAGGAAGTTGAAACTTTATTAAAACTTGTTACTGTCGCGTGCCTAAAGATTTTTCAAAACGCACCCTATCTAATTGTTGAACAATCCTTCTCTAACTGGAGATACTATATCCCGAGAAAGAAACTCTTTGGAGAACCATTTTTAATTAGTCTTCCAGATGAGATCTGCAAGGAATCTTTTACTAAAGAAATCAGTTTAATGTAAGTGAATGGGATAGAAAATTGCGTCACGATTTGCGTTTTATAATTTGAAAGTTGACTCTCTCAACGGTAAAAAAAATATAAAATTGATATCCTTCAATTAATATATGTGCTACTACATCAGAAAACAATGTAGCTAATAAGACATTTCACTACCGACTGATTTAAAAACTCAAAAGTCTTAACAAAAAAGTAATTTACGCTAGAGTATACATCATATCCGTCAGTTAATTTTTATAACTGTCATATTTCATCGGTAGCTAATTACATCAATATATCATAATAATGAAATTAATATAAACGCGTATTGCGCGATCGCTTCAAGATTAAGTACATACGGACAGTTATATTTTTTATTACTCACATAATAATTTCTGAATATCCTTGGCAATCACCATTAGAAAGAATATTGTCGAAGACTTGGTTTATTGATAGAAATAAATTTTTTCGTATTAATATCCGTTGTTGATAGAATCTTCAAAAAGAATTCAATATAAGATTATAGAAGCAAAGTACAGATTACGTATAGGGAAAAGAAGAATAACCTAACCAAGTAAACAACCTTTCTTGTTATAATAGATCATTTTCATATATGTAATACTTATATATGGACAATTTAAACGAGTAGGATTGTCCTATTATTATACTATTTTCTCTCTCATTCCAGATACCTCGTTTAAGTTGCGCATGCTTGAGATTGCGCAGAACCGAGCTGAAACCTCGGAGGATAGAGAAAGCGTTATCATTCTATCTTCCTTAGTTTCCAGAAACTATCCATATGGTAGTATAGTTCTTCCAAAATCAATTGCAGAAGGAACAATCAATATTTCATAAATTCGCACGGCATTCATACCAAATTAAGTAATGAAACATAATGTTTACTCCCCGTATAAAATTCGGTAAACATCAAACGAACCGTCAGTCCACGTGAACTCATCATCTCCACTGTTTACCAATGAAAACAACGGATCGTAAACATAAGCGTGCGTATGAGTTTATAAATTGATTTTAAAGGTTATAGACTAGCCCAAAAGATTTTAAATCGATGCCCACGCTTTGCAAGAGAGATAAGTATGGAGCTAAAGGGGGCAAAATAAGAAGGGAATTCATATCTGGATCCCAAAGTTTCTTAGATTTGTTAATAACGATACTTCATCTTCAAATGCCTTTAAGTGCCCTTTGTCTGTTAGTGTTTCACTAACTGTCATTTTTTCTATTTTAGGATAGTGATGAATGTAGCGACGTTTTTAGTGATTTTTTTATTGTTTCTTTAGTACAAGTTTGTGTGGTTTAAGGATGGTTCAATCTAGCTGTGCCATATACTGTACGGCTAGAAAAAAGAAATATACAGATCATAGAAAACTATGTTTTCAACTTAAAGTAAGACCGGGGTGTTTAGTAAAAAAGGAAAATCAAATTTCCGTCTTTCTTCCGGTTTTTCAGGTTGGTTTTCACATTTTTCCGATGAAACACTTTTATTATGTTGAATATTTATTTTAGAAAATACAAGTAAAATAAGATAACTTTTATTTTTCTTGTTACTTTTCCCTAATTTTCTATCAATACTTTTCTACTTATTTCGTTACTTATTTTCGGATTACACTATATATACTATTCAAATTGATCGCACCCTGTATTTGTAAGATGAGGTCCTCAAGAAAAATTGGTTCATTTGTTTAGAACTGCCGACTTCAAAGATGTTTTATTTCCAATAGAATTCGCTATTCAACTACGAAATCATTTTGTAGTACAAAAAAATCATAATAGAAACTAAATAACGAGACAAAGCTACACCCAATTTTTAAACGTGTTAGAATAATATATAATCAAATTAATACTTGCAAAACAAAGAATAATACAGTCATTAGATATGGTAAAACACGATGATTGGGCGTTTTTTTTTATCAAACGAACTACTATATAAATTTAGAGTAGACCGTCAGAACTTAAATATGATTTTTATAGCATAAATTCCAATAATATTAAATATTTTTTTTGAAAATAGACTTTATCTTCTAAGTTCTTCCAATATCAATTGCAGATCATAAAAACCCTTGCTGATAATTTTGTTTAAATTTGTTGTTTTCATTGGTAAACAGTGGAGACGATGAGTCCACGTGGACTGACGGTTTGTTAGATGTTTATCGAATTATATGAGGGGAGTAAACGTTATTTTTCATTTCTTAATTTGATATGAGTACCGTGGATTTTGCAATATGCAAGTAATTTAAATTTACTAGAATATTGTTTCCCAGTCCCAATATTATTATAAAATCATTATTTACCCATTTATTTTTTTCTTAATGTATGGAATCTTTATCAAAAATAAGTTGGCGAAATTCAAATTTAATACACGCCTCAAAACTTGGACGTCTTGGATTTATTGAGGTCAAAACAGTGTGTAAATTGTGTTTGGAACAAAAATCCTTTTTATATTTCTGTTCCTGAAGCGTTTTTAGTTTCTGATTAATTTTCCGGTATTCATGATGACTGCATATTTTGCATTTAATCAAGATTTTACATTAGTTGAGGTCAAAGGAGTGGAAGCATTAACATGATCTTTCAACAAGACAAACATTTTATTATTGTTTCCTCATGTCTCATGACTATCGGTTTTCCTTCTAATAAAGTTTCACACTCCGATACTTTAATCGATATTATAACCTATAAAGTAGCTGTCACTGTCACTGTCACTACTTTAAGTAAACAAATCCTGGACAAATCCTTGACGACATCCAGAGCCCGCAAAAAATAGCGACGCTCAAAACAAACCAAATTTAACCGATACTTTGAATATTATTTTAAAAATTATTTTGTACTTTTTTGACAGAATATATATTTTGATAGTGAATAAAACATATAAAAAACTACATTACCAACTCTTCAAAACGCCGATATCCAATATTTTGAGTTTAGGTTGACTCTTCAATGTTTTCTACATTTTTTGTTGATTTTAAAAGAACTGTAAACTTATTTTTATATTTTATTCTTAACAAGAAGCAAAAACGTATAACTAATGATCAAGTACTGCCCTCTATATATTGACAAGTGACAAGTGACTTTCGATTTCAACTTTCTCAAGTTTTTCTGGTTCCCAATTATGGAAATCAACATAATTTTGAATTATTATTATTATCTGTTGCATTCGCTTGACTTTATCCGCTTTAGAATGCTATTTATCTACCACCTATCCCATTTTCAAACCAAAGTTATTAAATTAATTAATATTAAATTAATTATTTACCACTAATTGTTAATTAGTCGATTTTTTGAATTGATTCATGCAGCGGAAAATAACACACCAACATGTTGCTATATAATTTTATGTTTTGAATATTTTACTGGGAGTTATAGCTAATTAGAATCGTAAAGCACACATTTGAACAACGTTGCCAGACTTCTAAAATAGTATGCGGATTAAGAAAATTTAAAATATAGCCTGAAATTTCGAGGATAGCAAATTGAACTGCTATTCAGTTGGGATTTTTTAAATTATAATTTTTAAATATTAAAAGCATTTTTAATAGTTCCAAAACGATTTAAATTGCCATCCAAAAGGCAAGCATATATTTTTTAATGTAATTTGATTTCAACATACCTTTAAATGATTTTGAGCATCCCGATTATGCTAAAATTTTTGACGAAGCTTTTTCTTGATTAGAGAATGTAATCCCTAAAACGATTTTTACCACTAAAGCTGCTTTTACCCCCCCAGCCCCCTTCGAATTGATAACGATATCTCTAATAGTATTGATTTCAAAGAAAAAAGTTTTGAACAAAAAAAGAAACTTATGAAAAGGTCTACAAATACAGATTTTTTACATAAAGCTCTTCTTTAGGCTGCTACGATCCAAAATATCTCGGCAGGAGAGGAAACACTGAAACATTTTGAGTTATAACAACCTACACCTTTTTTGTATAGCTTTTTATGAGCTTCATTTTTTGTCCGAAAGTTTTCTCTCTAAAACCATTATTTTTGGAGATATTTAGTAAAATTGTTATAACATTGAAGGGGGAAAAAGGGAAAACGAAACTTTGTCGGTAGATATTCTTTCAGGGATTAAGTTCTTCAGCCAAAGACAAGCTTTAGTAAAATTTTCAACACAATCGGGGTGTTAATCTTCTCGGAACTTTATCCTACATTTTTTAGATAATATCATGAAAAGAATGAGATAATGTTTCAAACAAACAATATGGCTAATGCTTGCTAAAACGTTTGGATGAAATTGGATTAGATTAGCCAAGTTTAGATTCGTTTAGTTTAGGTTAGTCAGTTCGACTCCTGTTGAAATATCTTGAGTCATAACAACCAAAAGAATAAGTTTACGTGAAAAATGTTTATAACCTTTTTTGTACAGCTTTTTATGAGCTTCATTTTTTATTAGCAACGTTTTTTTCTAAAACCAATATTTTCGGAGATATTTAGTAAAATTAATCGGGGGGTTAATCTTTTCATAACATTTGGACACTTTTTGGACAATAACTCAAAAATGTGAAAAGAATTGAAAAAAAGGTTCAAACGAATAATGTAGAGATATTTTCTACAAAATAATTCGGTATCACTTTTGACTTATTTCTGCTAGAAATCGCGATAATTACAATAAATAATCAAAATTTATTGTTTGGTTAATTAGAAGATCGGAAAATGTTAAATTTTTTTCAAATTACATCTACAAAATGGGTAAAATGATTTCATACACTTTTTTATAAATTTATTTAAAAGTTACAATAATTAGTAATTTTTATAATATTTCTTGACTAGACTATAAAATATTTAGTATTGATTTCAAATTGCTGTGCAGCACTCGGTATACGTTTTAATTAAATTCAATTGATCGACAATACAATAGAATTTTATAACGTTTTCCAGATCTACTTAATTATAATAAGTATCAATCAAAATCGTTCGATTGTAATTAATTTATTATACTTACTTGCAATTTTACACTTACTTCCAATCCAATTACATTAATTTAATTAGCATTTATTTATAAATAATCTATTCATAATACAAAAAAGTATCTATATGACGGTATATTTTTGTAGCAAGTATTTTTAATTAATAAAATACGTTTTAACAAAAATAATTTGTTAGTTGCTTGTGAAATATTGAACGAATGTTATTGACACGTGGGCTTCTAATTATTCTGTGTCATAGATCAACAACAAACATAAACAAATGGATTGTTACAATCAACCGGACCTGTGGGAAGTAATCCAGTGGTTTATTTTTATTTATGTAAAAAGTTTTCCGCGTGGAGAGTCCTGCGGATATTTATCTGGAGTTTCTGTACGTTGTAGTATTCGGGAAAAACCTTTTTGGTAGCTGATTCCACAAGCTTGCAATTCTGGGCGTTCCACACAAACTCGGTGTTCATGAGTCACGTCTTTTATGCTCCAAGCTTGCCAAGTTTCTGGTCAATTCTAGATTGCCTATAAGTCGATTTGCTTTTTTCTGTATTGACTCGAGCATCCTCAGGGTATGCTTGAAAGTCGAGCTCCAAATGTGCGAACTATATTCCAAAGATGGACGAATCTATGCCTTGTAGAGGATCAGAAGCTGTTACGGAATATATATCACAAGTTTTTGTGAAGTTGACTTAGCTAATTCGGCCACGGACTTGCTCTGTGATGGTGGTAGTTTATGTCCAAACAGGACCAAATCTTCCCTAACCAACAGAACCTTCCAAACAAAAGTTATTGATGGAAAATCTAAACTTTTGACTATAGTAGCAGGGGCGTCACAGGGTAGCGTACTAGGCCCGCCATTTTACATACCGTATACAGCAGCTATACCATAGATACAGTATACAACGACAAGAACTTTTGCTGATCCTCTCTACTAATCAAGAACCACAAATAGCAACAAATATTGAGGATCATCTAAAACAATTACAAGAATGGCTATAAAAAATGTGACATTCACGCTAAGTAAGGCTGCATGTCCTCCAATAATACAGAAATGCCACATGTAGATAGTGATAAATACTTAGGAGTCCACCTAGACAAAAATCTTAACTGGAATCAAGAATTGCATTGGTTGATAGGGAGAAAATCCAAAGATTCACTTTTAAACGAAGTCCTTATTCAGAGATTCCAATCGAAAATACTCCGTCAACTGTAGATGCTCCATGTTATGTATCAAACCACACCATTCACGTGGACCTGGAAGTCCCCACAGTACAAGAAGTTATCTAAGAAAGGATCATCAAACATAAAAAAAACTATAGAGACCCACCTAAATCCACTACTAGAGGAATTTTTAAAACCAAGAAACGCAAAAAGACTTAAAAAAGTTGGACTTTAGACCTAGTATGAGGTATAAGACGTTACATCACTGGATGTAAATCTTATCAAGACATTATAGGTGTTAGATTATCTAGCACTCGCGAGCAAATTAACCCAAAGAGTTTCAATATATATTCTGATTGTTAATAAAAAAAAAAATAAATTTCGATTTGAAAGTTTAGTGGCAGTTTTCACCCCCATGCGGTCAGGATACATTTTTTTTTCATATTCAGGTCTATCAAAATTACGTGAACGCCAAATTTCTTTTTCGCAGATTCAGGGAAAAACCTCTACGACTGAACTATTAAGCAGAGACATAATTTTTTCTCCAATAAATAAAAATTTTATCGATTTCAACTTATTATAATTGAAATAATTATGTGTAACGAATACATTTTACCTATTTATTCTCATTGCATAGTCGAATATCAACAATTACAAACATTCAGCATGTCATTTACCTTTCTCTGGTTTTTTCAATTACAGGGAAACCACAATGCGCGATATAACCTGGTCAATTGTAGGCTAGTGGTTAAATCGACTGAGTAATACAAAATTATGTGTATTTAGCAATTATTCTGAATATCGAAGTTTTTAATTTTCTTACTGCAACGATCTTATTTATTTTAAACAATCTTTGTCACTATCCCGATGTGTTAAATGACATCAGATTGTTTATCAACCCTTCTGCTGCTAGAAATCTTTATTGGAAATCTCTAATTTTTCGTAAACTAACAAAAAGGCCTTGTCTCTATAAAATTCTCACAATATAATGTAAACAGGTTACAAAAAAAGGTTAAGTAATTAAGTATACAGCGCATTCTCCAAATTCAAGCTTCGATTAACATATTAGAACAGTACCGGCTTCTCCTCAGGATTTTCTTCTATCAAAGATAGAAAATATGCTTTGTAGTATACAAAGACATGAAGGGGGTAATTATTCACAGCATGTTCATTAATCACAATGATTTTATTGTGTAAGGACTTATGGAAGGAGATTTAGAAAACTAATACCTCCAATAAGTATTTTCAATAAATAATTACAATTTAAAACTATCTGTATATAGTAAAATCGTGAAAATTTTACGTTTGGGTTTTCTTATACGATCTTTTTAACTAGAAAAATTTTTATTTCTACCGGAAGTCGGCTGTAACTTTGTTATTTTAAATAGAGCACCCTGTATATTGATACATTTTTAAATCTAAGTAAAATTTTAGTACACTTTTGTCTAAAAACTTTTTTCGAAAAATGCATACTTTTTGAGTTATTAACTTTTTTGTAAAAAATTTGACGGTTGCCCTTATAAATTATTTTTTTACGAGGATACCCTTGAAGATTTGAGAATGGTTTCTATTCGGTTGCTTTAAGCAAGGTCAGACGTATTTGAATCTATGTTGAAAAATTTTTCATTATATACAGGGTGTGTATAAAAAGTATTCAAAGTTTAACTTCGTAAATATTGAATTTCTTTATTTTTTTTAAATATAACTACCCGGTTTTTTCTATTTTAATGCATTCAGGGGCAAAAAATAAGGCAAATTCATGTATATTTTCTCATACCTAAGCCCTACCGTTATCCAGATATTAAATGTTTCCTATAAATTCTTACTGTAACGATCTTATTTATTTAAACAATCTTTGTCACTATCCCGATGTGTTAAATGACATCAGATTGTTTATCAACCCTTCTGCTGCTAGAAACTCGTTTCGTATAATGTTAACACTTTCCAGAATCTTTATTGGAAATCTCTAATTTCCCGTAAACTAACAAAAAGGCCTTGTCTCTATAAAATTCTCACAATATAATGTAAACAGGTTACAAAAAAAGGTTAAGTAATTAAGTATATAGCGCATTCTCCAAATTCAAGCTTCGATTAACATATTAGAACAGTACCGGCTTCTCCTCAGGATTTTCTTCTATCAAAGATAGAAAATATGCTTTGTAGTATACAAAGACATGAAGGGGGTAATTATTCACTGCATGTTCATTAATCACAATGATTTTATTGTGTAAGGCGATTTAGAAAACTAAGCCAAAAATTCTGAGCTCTATGAATAATTACATGGTAATTGAGGAAAATAATTATTCTAGGGATGATAAATCTATGTAGTAGCATTAAATTTGATGTAAATGTGCTGGATCAAGTGGCTAGAAATCATAAATTATACAAATCAAAGTCTAGAGGATGACCATTGTAAGTATATCTCAACATTTTGGATGAAAAGATTATAAGACAAGAATTTTTATTATAATAGTCAGAAAAACTTGTCTCTGAATATAAAGAACAACAGCTATGACAATAAAACAAACAAAATATGTGATGAATGTTCAATTTTATAATTTTGACTTCAAAAAAAAAACGTAATTCCTTCGTCGTCGTTTTTTCTAACCATTAGCTATAAAATCTGTTATTAAAGTTTATATTGAGTTGCTCGTGAAAGCCAAATATCAACTAATCATATTTTGGGCCAAAAAAAGTGGTAACGAATGGTCGATTCAAACGTTGGAACCAAATTTAGAAACGAATATATTATAAATGACTAAAATTAATATTTATTGTCATAATTCTGCAAACTCTTCTTTACATACCGGCCTAGAAATGTTATGATTCGTCAGCGGTAAACGACAAAAGCTCGACTCGGTGTATCATTAAGCTCGAAAATAAATTGAAACTTCCTTTTCAATATTAATAAAACTATGAAACATAATTGAGCTTCATCAGGGAGAAAAGTCTTGAAGATTAATTAGGGTGGTACGACATCTTATTGCGGCAGTTTTATTTGTTAAACTATAACAAAAATCATATTTAAAACTAGTTGTAGATAGTAAGAATAAACATCGAATAAGGAATTCAAAAACAGTTGATGTATGAGGGCGGGGAAATAACTTTGTTTGAATTTGCCGCCTCTTAACTGATAGAGGATCAGCTCGGAGTAATGACCCGCCTTCTTAAAGTTTGAATATTTATGAGTTGAAGAGAAAACCGATATCAAAGCTCAATATTTTTAGTTCAACGTGGAATTGATACCGTTTCCTTTGCGAAATATTTCTTAGTTAAAACATTTTGTGTTCACCAAGATAACCTAGTGACCTAATATAGAGTTTTTTACGAAAGATGTTATTAAACTCTTATAAACGGCATATCCTGCTTTTATTTTGAAATGCATCCTAAGATTTGCAAATATATGCAAGGTAAGACTATGATCGATAGAATAAGTTTCCATTGTGACGCTATAAGTCGGAATCTGGAAATACTCTCCCAAGTTTTGATAAGTTGTAGGTTAAAAAATTGAATTTTTATTCATTATAATTTTATCCTTATATACGAAACGATGTTCGACAGTATGCAGTTCAATTATAAATGTTTGATTGTGTCTCAATACCTCCAATAAGTATTTTCAATAAATAATTACAATTTATGATAATTTTCTTCAGAATGTCTCTTTATGGCGAACGGTTTTCTTGGGTTGTACAACGATCTAAGAATCTACATATCTCCTAAACTAGAAATTTTATCGAATTAAACATGAAGTACCTTTTTGTTGAAAATTCGATCGAAAAGTTAATTTTTACTATTTTTAGTTTGTACAGGTTGTCCGTGTAAAAGTAACGGATTGTTAACCATTGGGTATGAACCGCCCCTGGCCTTCGGATAGTAGTGTAGAATTATTTATTCCAACAAACACACTGTATAGGGTGTCCCACGATCTGTATATAGTAAAATCATGAAAATTTTTACGTTTGGGATTTCGGATACAATCTTTATAACTAAAATATTTTTATTTTTACCAGAAGTCGGCTGTAACTTTGTTATTTTAAATAGAGCACCCTGTATATTCATACATTTTTAAATTTACGTAAAATTTTAATAAACTTTTGTCTAAAACTTTTTTCGAAAAATGCGTACTTTTTGAGTTATTAATTTTTTTGTAAAAAGTTTTACCGTTGCAGACCCTTATAAATTATTTTTTTACGAGGATATCCTTGAATATATGAAAATGGTTTCTATTCGGTTGCTTTTAGAAAGGTCAGACGTATTTGAATCTATGTTGGAAAATTTTTCATTATATACAGGGTGTGTATAAAAAGTATTCAAAGTTTAATTTCTTAAATATTGAATTTCTTTATTTTTTAAATATAACCACCCGGTTTTTTTATTTTAATACATTCAGGGGTAAAAAATAAGGCAAATTCATGTATATTTTCTCATACCTAAGCCCTACCGTTATCCAGATATTAAATGTTTTCTGTAAATTTTTAGACATGCAGGTGTGGTATAAATTTTATTTATTCGTTATTAAATTGAGAACGAACCATTTTAACGATTTTCGAAAGTGTCAACAAATGACTAATGACAGTTAAATAACTGTCATTTATTACAAAGTCTACTGAAAGTATACATAAAAAATTAAAACTTGTTAAAAAATACAATAATAATTTAAAGCCTCAAATATTTCGGAAACGACTAAAAATTGGAATAGGATTAGGAAATAAAATTTTATTTGATTTTTTTCACATACCTTGACAAGATAAAGAAAAATAATTTTTATATTTCTTGGCGCTTGTATCAACGGGTCAAAATAAAATTTAGACCACACCTGCATCTCTAAAAATTTAAAGAAAACATTTAATATCTGGATAACGGTAGGGTTTAGGTATAAGAAATTATACATGAATTTGCCATATTTTTTACCTCTGAATGCATTAAAGTAGAAAAAACCGGATGGTTCTATTTAAAAAATAAAGAAATTTGATATTTATGAAGTTAAACTTCGAACACTTTTTATACACACCCTGTATAGAATAAAAAATTTTTCAATATAGCTTCAAACACGTCTGACCTTGCTTAAAACGCCCAAACTGAAACCATTTTCATATCTTCAAGGGTATCCTCGTAAAAAAATAATTTATAAGGATCTGCAACGGTCAAATTTTTTACAAAAAAATTAATAACTCAAAAAGTATGAGTTTTTCGAAAAAACTTTTTAGACAAAAGTATACTAAAATTTTACGTAGATTTCAAAAATGTATTAATATACATGGTGTTCTATTTAAAATAACAAAGTTACAGTCGAGTTCCAATAAAACCGGGATTCGGCCGAAAACCCAAACGTAGAAATTTTCATGATTTTACTATTTTGTCATATACACATAGTTTTAACTCGTAGTGGAACACCCTGTATAGACATTCGTAATCATTGATTGAAAATCTAATGTTGGAATGTATAATTTAGAAAATATACTTCTCAACTTTGAAGCCCTATAACTCAAAAACGAGCGATCGTATGATAAAATTTTTTTCCAGAGTCCCGGAACACCCTGTATAGACATCATATATCATCGATAATTATAAAAAAAAACTTAATTATTCGTATGAACCAACAACTCATTTGATATAACCAAAAACGGGTTCAAAAAAATTGAGATTTGACCATTTGGCTAATAAATAATTATTTAATTTTGTCGAGCACATTCAAAAACATGAAATTGGAGTTTGAATTGTCCCTGTAGTCCCCAAAAAAAATCTCAGTCACCGCCACATTGTTAAGACTAGACTTCTTGAACCTCCAGTTTGAACTCTTCCAGCAGGCTCTTTCCAAACTCTCAATAGTCGTGAATCACAAATATTTCTGACTTATTCAACATTCTATCGTTCCATGGAACTGAACTTAACTAAGAGATTTCAACGCCATTATCTATGTGATCTGACCCCCAATTAGCTCTTTGTAAATCAATAACTGTCACAGAAACTGGCGTGGTTACATTTTTTGCTTAAAAGAAAAGTATTTCCTATTTAGTATCTAACTAAGTCGGTATTTTCTGTGTTGCAGATTGTCAATTGGTTTTCATTGATTGGATAGATAGTGTTTGTGATCCTGGCCATTCGGTCCTGGCCTATTCTGTCAACATACTGGTTATAATCCTTCCGACATCTCTTCCTATCTACAACTCAATGTGTATCATGTTACAAATCTTAAGATTGGTATCTCAGTTATTTTGGAGATCTTCTTTTCACTTATAGATGTTTCAGCTATTATTAGTTACTCCATTTTCCATTTTTTTAATTAGCATTTTGCATCGCTTGGATTCCCTTGTTCCTTTTGGTGTAAATATGAATCACATTCTGTAGCTGGTGGTTGTTTCGTATCAATAAATAAATGATATAGATTAAATGTTATTTGAATAGAGAAAAGTTTTAATAATAACATTATTTAACTATGCAGGTAATGCGAAAGCAATATTCAAGAGGAGAAAGCTAAGTGGGAGTGTATGTAAGCGACATATCCATCATACGTCTTTTCTGTGGTACCAAAAACGGCTTTCCAACGTGTACGAGAGGTCGATATTCACAAAAGATACTGTTTAATTGAAATAAATACAAGTGAAAAACGACTGCGGATTATAATGGACTTGGAAACATATATTCAAATGTAACAAGTCTCATATCTCTTAAATCTGCTGAAAGCTTAAAAAGATAGGCATGTCTGATTATATCTTTTTATTAATTAAACTTGCTATAAATAGAATTACTGCCAAATTGGGAAATTATATGGTGAAGTTATCGATGCAGAACATTTACCTATTTTGAAACGTACGAGCTTGTCGAGGGCTTTTTTATTGGGTCGGGTTCTTTTAAAAGGAACGCGTATAATATAATCAATAAGAAACTTTGACTTTGGCGGCTTTATTAGCAACTTACTTGTTTATTATTTAACGAACTCATTCGTTTCGCTTAGTTATTTTAATAAAAGTTGAAGGAATGTTGAAAAATCTATCAATTTGCTTAACAAAAGGTCTCCTTATAGACGATTAGATGTGTCCATCTCTATAGTTATTTTGTGTGTTACATCACTCAATAAATCGTTTAACTAACTCGGAAAAACACATTTTTTTGCAAAAATACGATTTTATTCATCAATATAATCTCCTTCAGGACCAATACAATCATTCCAATGCTTCACTAACTTCTCGATGCCGTGCTTATAAAAGGATTTGTCTTTTGCCTCAAAATAGGCTTCAGTTTCAGCGAATAGCCAGTAGTCACCGGTGGATAAGGAAGCAATTCGAAGTTTGATTCGTTCAATTTCACTATCGTTGCCATCGACTTGTCAATCAGTACATTGTCTTGGTGCAACAGTAGTTTCTTCTTCGACATTTTCCTTAGCATTCAAACGATCCAATAACTCAATGTAGTATCGCTAATTACTGTATCTTCCTTTTAGAGATAGTCAATGACTAATATTCCATGCGCTTTCCAAAATACTGAAACTATAACCTTCTCAGCTGACCGTTGTGCCTTTGGTGCTTGGGACGGTTGCAGTCCATTCAGATGATGATTGTTTGTATTCCGGAGCGAAGTGATGGATCCATTGTAACATATCGATGCAAAAAATGGTTCTTCTAAATAGAGCAGAGTCCAGGTAACACGTTTGAAGCCATTGCTGAGCTTGTACGCTATCGACTCAAGTCGCACAGTCGCGGCCAAAAATCTGTAGCTTCTGATCTTAGGGTCTCAATGCCTTTAGTCTTATCTCTATAATGAGTGGTTCATTTTGTTATTAAGTTATTTTTTTTGGCGAAGAAAAAATATCAAACGAAAAGATATCTTAAACAACGAAAAAATGTTTTTTATTAAATTCGCGAAAATAATGTCATTTGAAATTGACCTATAAGGTAAGGAACTTTCGGGCATTGTCCGGCATTAAGATGAAGATGCCGTAGGCAACGACGAGATCCCTAAAATTTCTTTTATGCATCGGTGCATAAAAGGCGACTCGAGTTTTGCTTCCATTAAAATGCCCGCCCAAATCAACCAGGAATCTCTTGCAACACTGCGCAAATCTTCCTGCAGGTCATCTGAGAAGAGCACGGTGCCCCATTGTTCCTCAGACCAATTAACGTTTTCTTTGGCACATCGTAGACGTGCTGTGCTTAATTTGTGACCAGTAGCTGGTCTGTTTGGTTCAAGGTTAGTTGCCTTAAGTTTCTTCTAACTGTCCAATCACTAATATCCATTTCCCGCGTTTCTCTGAGCTCCTGTTGGACTTGAACACCAGTGAGGGTCCGATTTCTCAGCGATGACCTTGGTCTAGTCGCAATAGGGTGTCCATTTTCAGGTAGAATTCTTGTTTGTTGTTAACAGAGTATGTATCGGATGAAATTTGATGACTAACGAATTGGGTCAAGTAGATAACCTCTTATAAGAGTCAGTTACCCCTGGTTAACTTAAAAAGGGTGGTTACCGACTATAACATTTTGTTGAACTGTGAGAACAAGTAACAATATTCAAGTTAATGCCATTAACTTTAAGATTTTAGAAAGAAAAATACAATTTCGTGTTCAGTTTTTATGTAAGTGAATTGTGGACCGCATTATTTCCAAAATCAATCTTATATTAAGGGCAACGAAACCACTGTTGATCAGTTATCACTTTTAATGTAAGAATGAAAGGACTGATGAGGAAACTGATGTCACTAATTATACATTTGGTAATAAAACTATTAAGAAACTATAAAGGTTGATTTTGAGCCCTCTATGTTTCGAATATAATGCCAATAATTAATATTTTGATATTATATCAAGACTTTTTTGTTAACGCGGTATCAATTTTTGTAATTTGTTTATTAAGACATCGAAAATGGATACATCCTTTCCGGTCAGTGTTTCCGTACAAGGAAAGTACATTACGTGTTGAATTGACTGACCTATCATATGACAACCGCTGAGAAAATCTAATTAAAATAAAATTTATACGTTCCACACAATTGCATCGTGTGACTTGATCCTATTAGTAATTCTTAACAAACTCTCGCAATTCATTTGTTTAATTCGAGATAGGTAATTAAGACAAAGTAACTAACAACGATATTGACGTAACTGAATAATCAGAATCGCTCTGGATGACCGGAAAAGGTACAATTTGAGAGAAAATTTACTAAATCCAATTGTATTAATCACCAAACTGTAGGAGTTTATCTTTTTATGTGAAAAAAAACCTGGAAGCACCCCCTCTGAATTAAAAGCACCCTCTGGAAAATTTTAAATGAGAAAGGGGGTCGTGTGACACCTTGTTGGAAAGAGATTTTACTCCTCTATTCAGAAATATAGAATTTTTTAAATTTGGTGCAATCATAACTGAGAAAATTAATTTTTAAGATGTTAAAGATAATGATGTGGCATAATATTCAGAATCTATCTTTCACTATTCACTTTTTGACAATAACCGAGGTGATTTTGGAATTTTGTTTGACCTCAAGGGTTATTTTGTTAATTTCTTCCGTTATCCTAACTTTTAAATCAGCAATCTATTAAAATATACCTTAGAAATAATCAGGTATTTTCGTATCTGTTCTGCTAAACATCAAAAAGAATATTTGAAGATTCTAAAATATTAATCAAAAAGCCAAATATCTATTTAAAGTGACTAAAACAAAGAAATTTAGTTATGAATCATTTATTCGAGACTCAAAGAATAGACATTTTAATTATGATTGGTTGTGGTACAAACAAAAACTCAAAAGGACGTTTGTGAAATTTTGAATATTAAATACCTTGGTTAACACGTTTCGCCGTCTACAGTTAGCAAAATTGAAAAAAAAATCTCGTGAAACTGGACATGGTTGAGGACTCTTACAAAGTTGAGTTGGTTCAGGAGTTAAATGAAGATGATCCTGATAGAAGACAAGAATTCTGTGAATTGATGATGGACAGAACGAACGCAAACTTACATTTTATAAACAAAATAGTTTTTTTCTGATTTCATTTAAACGGAACGGTTAACAAACAGACCTGTAGGTATTGAAGCTGAGAAAATCTTCACTGGACGTGTGAGGCTCACACTCAATATCCTATGTTTTCTGTGTCCATTATGTTCTAGGTTTCTGTTCTCCTCGACTCTCCCTATCATCCACAAATTTTAAAAGAACGTAGAAAATGCAGATCTCAATTTACAAGCGATCTCGTAGTAAATTTTCAGAAAACCAACGAAATTAATTTAACTTCTTATCGTATCAAAGAAAAAAAAAAAGATAAATACAATCAAATTATTCAATTGATTGTCTTTTTTGGCTTGAACTTGCCAGGGGCGGTTTCACGTTGAAGGGTCCAACAGTTTACCGTTAACATGTTTGAGGTCCATTTTCCAACGCAGCGCTTTTCTATCTGAGCAATTTGCTGACGGAGTCTCTCTCAAAGCTCGTCTGAATTTCATCCAAATTATCAGCAAAGAATTCTACATGGAAGTGAAGTATTTTTTGTTACATAGGAAGTTGCTACATACATTTTTTTAGACGACGATATTCGAAAGTTGTTCGCTCTGTATTCATTTACATACCGAAAGTTGCGTTTTGAGTGTTCCATGGAATGAAAGTGACAGTTCCGTACTGTAAAACACTTGGGAATCAAGCCAATTCAATGTTGACAGTTGACAGTTCCATTTCGATGATTTTGTATAACCTTAAATTTCAAATTTTCTGAAATTCCACCAACATCTAGTAGAGACATACATATTCCATCTGCATTCAATCCAATAAATATTAATAATTGTCCTGGAGGTACAATCAACATTACTTTTTGCAAATAATTAATAAATAAATATGGACATTGCAAATATCATTGAGTACATTATATTGTTCAATAGCTTTCAGTCCTTGACATACGAATAACTATCGGAGGCATCCCGTGAATTTTTTTCCATTCTTGAAAGTATAATTTTGGTTTTCATATTTGAGGATCAACGAATATTCTTTCTTTAAATTTGCTTCAAATATACACGGCAATTTCTATTTCAAATAAAGGCACAATGATTTGACGTAATAGACAATATTTAACTAAAAAATGTTAGTATCTAGCTCTATCACCATTTTGAGATCGGCACAGATATTCCACTTCAAATTATATACATTGGAGTCCTATGTACAAGTTTGGTACGTTTTTTCTGTATTTACAACATAACCAATAAGAATAAATGGTAATTTGTTGCCATTGAACAGCAAAAACGCCCTTTCACTTGCGTTTGAAAAGTCAATAAATAGTCGCCAATCGGTAGGTACATAGAAAAAGCCAATTTCGATTTACAGTTTAAATAAGTACGATTTAAGGAAATAAAGTATTTGTTCGACGGAGAGGATTTTCGTACAGGGCATTGTAATACTTGTCGAAGTCTGAAAATTTTGAAAAATGTGTCCCACATAATTTAAACCGTGGTCAAATAGTCGTAATCTTTTAATATTGTGTTGTTTAAAGATTCCAGAAAGTTTTGCTTGAAGTAGTATCGTAATTTCTTGTTCTTATGGAAATATTTGAAACTATAACTAATATACTTATAACCGGTCCTTTCGTACATGTATCCGTCTATCAGTTAAACTCAATTATTTCGAAGTATGTTTCACCGTCGAAATAATTGGAATCAGACAAATTATTATACAGAGTATATAAAGCTAGATTTCATTTCCTAATAATTATTGGAAGTGAGAACATCAGGCAAAATTGCAATAAAATACATCTCTCTTGAGCTGCTAATCACTAGAAAAGAAAAAAGTCTACTTTTCTATTTTCTTAGACGTGGCTCAGGCATTTGACAAAGTTTGGCATCAAATATAAACCGAATAAACTCTCCTAGATAAAAGAACGAGCCATCAGATTAAAGCAAGAAGATGCTTATTCAGACTTAAAGAAAATCAACGCGGGTGTACCACGAGGTAATGTTCTTGGGCCGGCCCTTTACATCTTATACACCAGTGACACCCCTCAATTAGAAAACCACACTATCGCTACGTTTGCAGACGTAGACCGTAGGCGATTTCCACGAAAAAGCAGCAACCAAAATCGGTACATGAGTAACTGAGGTGTATAAATATTTGGTAAAGAAATGTTGGAAATGACGTTTGAAAATGATGATTCAATGTTCGTGTCAATGTCAAATGAATTATACAAAATTCGTTTCAAAAGATATGGAGGATATGCGTTTTCATGAAAAAAGTTGTAAACAGACGATGAATACATAAGTATTCGAAAGCTCGGAAAATATATTGAGGTTAGTCCACTTTGGTGTTTCCTTGCCACGTTCCCAATAAAAAACTACTCATAATATAGCTGGCAAAGTCTTCTTTAAAATTCATTAAATTCATAGTTATTAATTCGGCTATCTAGAGCTTCTATTTCTTCTTTTTCATTTCTTAAATAGTTTTTTCACAATTTCGTGATTCTATGCTAAATATTTCAATATTCTCTTTGTTATTTTTGATGTTATCTAAATATTAGTTTAACGAATAATAGTTTTCAATAGATAAAGTTTGTATAAGCCCGTAGCTAAAGAGGATCTCTAATGTTATATAATACCCCTAATGGTTAAAATCTAAAACTATAATTTTTCTCTTAGAAAATACCGACTTGGATTGTATGTAATTGAACTTTAGAGAATGTTTTCCGTATACAAATTACAGTGTTTCATACCAAAAGGCATTGTTTCGTATGTTAACAAGTGTTGTATGATCTCGAAATAGCGTGGGGGCGAATTGATAGATTGTCGATTGACGTGTAGGCGAATAAGGAAAAAATTTCTTACATTAAATTAAAAACTATTTTTCAATCTGGTTCATTATAGTCGGAGGTCGATGTGTTAATTTCATTCTTAAATATCTGGACGTTGAAAAATATTTGTGGGAAGAAAATCGATTTACGATTACGAAGAGTAGAATAAACTTTCATATTTCAATCACAAAGTACGTGGAGGAATAAATCGAATCGCAGATTAGAGTATATCAAAATTAGTAGACTAAAGTTGTTAGAACCGATTAAATACCTTGGAATTCGAATTAATATATAAAGACCACAAAATTATCGCTGGTATTTTAGGATATTATAAATGCTTAATTTCAGTTTTTTGGGACAATCCGTATATGTATTAACTTAATAGATATTTCTGCTTTCTTATCATGGGCAAAAAAATATCACAATTTATTACAAATTTTTTTGGAAACAAAAATGCTCGAGTAAATCATTTCTGTCTTGGAGAATGCATTGAGATCGAGAACTTTCTGAGCAAATTGTGTTATTGTATAGTGAAAATTTGAATTTATTTTGTTAATAATGTATGTGCCTCAACGTTTAACAAGATATGTGACGAATGAAGAAGCCGCTAGAATCATCGCGCTCATACAAGATGGCCGCAGTCAAAGATACGTCGCCGGGTTAATTGGAGTTCCACAAAGCACCATATCCAGAGGTGTTATTCACTACCAAGAAACAGGGCAGCTAACCAAAAGACCCGGACAAGGCCGCGGAAGGGTAACTTCTATAGTTTATGATCGTTATTTGAGGTTAACAGCGTTAAGAATTAGGCATACAAGCGCTCGAAGGCTGCAAACAGATCTGCTGACTACTCGTAATGTCCGATTAAGCCTACAAACAGTTCGAAATAGGCTGAGAGAAGCAGGTATACGAGCAAGAGTGCCAGCTAGATCTCCACGTCTTACTAGAGAACATCGAGTAGTATGATTGGAATTTGCTCGAGAACACGCAAATTGGAATATTCACGTCCAATATTTTATTCACGGATGAATCAAAATTTTATCTGTATTCATCAGATTGGCGTGTACCAGTATATAGGCGACGACGTGGTGAACCTCACGATCAGGTTACTTTTTGTCAAACTGAAAGCTTTGGTGTTGACTCTATCATGGTTTGAGGAGGAATTACTTTTGAGGATCGCACGGAGTTGGTACCAGTGAATGATGGAAGACTAAATGCTGAAAGGTACATATCCAATATCCTAGAACTCTATGTACTGCCCTATATGCCTCATATCGGTGCTAATAATGCTCGTCCACACGCTGCTAGAGTGGTTCGGCAGTACTTAGAAGAGGTCGAAATACCCACCCTGAATTGGCCTGCACGTAGCCCGGACCTTAACCCAATAGAGCATGTCTGGGACCATCTAGGATGGCAAAGAACACTAGATGATCTTCAAAATGTTCAACTTCTGGAAAAACATGCCGCAAGGATACGTCTAGAACCTGTTTAGAAGCTTTCCAAGACGAATGGAAGCTGTAATTAGAGCGAGAGGCGGCAACACACGCTATTAGAAATTTATTGGCTGCTTTTAGTTTAAGCACCGTTAATTTTTTTGTATAGATGTTTTGTACAATTCTTTTGATATTTTCTTCTATGTTTTGGCAAATAAAACTTTTTGTCCTCTGTGGATTAAACTGATATAAAATGCGATGCGATAATTTTTGTGGGGTGTATAATAAGAATTTAGAACCTTGATTCCTCTCCTGTTTGTCAGGTTGCTACTATAGTAAAGAAGCAAACCTAAATGTTAATAAATGTGAAAATATGTCTGTGATCGATTCAAAAGTTGTTGAGAGTCAGTCAAAAACTATGAACGATCAATTCGTCGATTTTTACCCGTTTTTCGAAACTAATTTTCAATCAAAAGGGATCTAGCATAAAAAAGATTTATCAAGTAAAACAGTTGTACCTCCGACTATCGATATAATCGAAAGAGTTAGCAAATAAACAGAAAATGTGAGAGAGGAGACTACCGAGAAAAATTTTTGTAGGAATTCAAATAAATAAATAATTACTGATTAGGACCAACAATCAATTACCCAGGTTTTGAAGGTATAATGGCTGGAGTGCCTCTCCATAATTATAGAATACCAAAAATGTTATCAAGAGTAGTGGAAAGGTTAAAAAGAAAAAAGGAAGACCAAAGAAGATGGATAGAAGAGGTGAATGCTGATATAAGAAAGTTTGGTGTAGAAATATCGCAAGAGGAAGCACAGGAGAGGATCAAAATGGAGAAATCTAGTAATAAAGATTGAGCTAAGAATAGAAAAGAAAAATCTGAAGTAATTTCCATTATTTTTCATGTATATCTCCTTCTTTGTCATTCAATAGACGTTTAAAGACTCCTTAGTTTCGATAATCATTTCTTCACTTCTATTTAGTAATTCTCACTAGAACAATATTATAGTAATCTTCTATTTGGTCTAAGTATTTTGATAGTTTCTTCTCTTTTTTCGTCTGCAGATGCTTCTTGCAATACTTATCTACGTACTCTCTGCTTGCCTGTTTGCTTCCATATTTGTCTCTTATAATTTTTGCTTTATTACTTTGAGGACTGTTTTGCGCTCATCATTAAACTTTTCTTCTTTTCTCTTCTTCTGCATTGTCTTCCCTAGGTAGCTCTGGTTTTTAATCTGTGCCCATTATTCTACAATTGTTAAATTTGTATCTTCTTTTTCAGTTAGCTTTTTCTCGTTCCTATCTCAAATTTTTCCCTTTCTTTTTCTTTGTCATCCTTCGCAGTGTGTTCTTCATGATTTCTAGGCGATAACTGAAATCTTATCTTATAAATAAAATGTCAAATAGGTTTGTCAAATACACTGTCAATTGAAATTTCCAAGAAACAAAATGGTATGAAACGCCACTGTTTTTTATATAATACAATGACAAATCAAAAGTTTTAATACCAAAATCCCAAGCGCTGAAATTTAAGGCGTGGTATCACATTTTTTTCACTTGATTTCTCATCATCCGAGGCATTAGGTATAGGTAGAGATACAAAAGTTTGTACCTTGGGCTAAAATCGTCGCCCGCGATAAAATCTGCCCATCTTCGGACAAAAGACAATAGGTGGCACTCCCATCTTTAAATAATAAAAAAAAAGTTTGAATTGCGCCACTCCCACCCACTCCGTATCTGTTGTCTATTCCAAATGGGTCATTATTTGTCGGAATTATTTGCATTTCGAATGATGCATGTGATGGGAAATTACAAGAACTTGACAATTTGCGAACTTACCTACCTATTTTATGTTTATGCATTAAGTTACAGGGTGTGTCACGGCTTTCAACATTATAATTCAATTTTTAATACTATTACCACACTATTCCTATATATAAAATCGAATAAAACTTAAAATTTGTTTGTGGTAGCCTCCAGCTAACGTTCTAAAGGCTTTTGGTGGAAAATCTCGTATCAATTCACACTTTAATTACTATCTATAGCTTCGTGTTACAAACCGATTCTTTACTATTCAAAATTAAAATATTATTTTGAGTTTATTAGATAACGTTAGTGCTGTGTGTCAGCAACTACCGGAAATGTCACATTGCCCGAAATTTTTTTATTAAGCGGCTCATTACATGGTTCCTTTTATTTTCTTAAAATAACTTTTCGACCGCTTTTGGGCTGACAAAAAGCCTAGTATTGACTGAAATAAATGACGACAGTGAAGATAGTATAGAAGATGATGAGAATGTTACTGATTCTGATGCTGATGCAGATAAAGCTGAAGATTGAATTGAATTTCTGGCGATGGAAATGAAGATAATGTAGTAAACTTTGATGAGATCTGCGGTACAACCCACAAAGCTACTGAAACTCGACCAGCTTTGGAAAATGAAAAGCTTGCTTTTACTAGAACCTCAATTACGTTTTTTATGGATCGAAAACTTACCAACAAATCTTCTAGAACTTTACACAATTGCCCAGACTTTCTTTTTATTGTTTTATAAATAGACAGACTCTTCAAACGTAGACCAGTTGTACAGAAATTGAACCAATGGCTGATATCCCTTTAGAGCAATACAATAATTTGAAATAACTCGAGAAAGCATCAAAAACGGGGTGACAAGATTTACGTTAGCGGTGGAATATGTGGATTTGCGTATAAAATTGGATCTGAAACTGACTCAGAACATGTGGTACTGCTCAACAAACCTGAACTGTATGTATGTATATTTTGATAATGACAAATACACTGAGTCTTGGTATAGTACGCAGTAACCGGATTCCGAATTATAAATTATTTACAGACAAAGAAATCTCCAAGATAGCCTAGAAAGATAACGAAGTAGTGAATTTAGTATCCAGTTTTGTCGGAGAAATGCCAAAAGATCAGGTGAGAAGGTATGCAAGAAAAATTAGAAGTATATAACTGATGAGCGTCGAAATATAGTTGGACTTAGTATAGGGAAATCTCATGGCTTGTTTACAAAACAACTCATAAAGCTGGAGGTTTACAAGAAAACTTTTGAATAAGGCTGATTTTTGGCTTTCTAGAACAATCAAAGTGACACAAAGGTCCAGCAGAATATTTCCTTCCAGTGGTAATCAAGCAAGTTAAGATAGGTCTGTTTGGACAGAAAAGAGAATACGGTGCAAGTTTCCTAAATAATCTGCTGTCTTGCTAAAAATGAGCAAGAAGTGAAAGAAGTTGTGTTTTCGAATAAATTTAAAAAAATATGCATAAACACATATACTTTTTTATATTTCAATTCACGTTTTTCACAGTTATTTTGAAAATCGGATACCTGGTCCTATAGAGGGTAAAAGAAAATATTTGACCAACAATTCTACTTTTAATCAACGCATGTAATGGATTTTTGGTCAAGCTGAGTAAAATTTTTTGTTTTTGTTAACAAATATAACAATGTTTCAGTTTAATGTAAATCATCTGACACTACTTGAACTTCAGACAGGAAATGATATGCAGAATATAAAACCCAACTTTGATATGCATTATTATTAGCAAAAATTACTTTTTAATTAGAAAAATTGCGTCGTTGTATTACGAATTCTCAAAAAAATTCATATTGTTAAGATCTCTTTGAAAATTTCTTACAATTTTGGCCGAAATGATGATGATTACCGCCTTTGTGTATTGGTTTCAATGGTCCGAAGAAATGCTTCAACCACATGGTCGTCTTCAGAGGGATAAAGATCGCAAAGAGAATGAGATAATAGAGCAAAAGTTCCCAAACTTTTTTTCTTCGTAAACCTCCTTCTTCATTGGGTGCCTTCTTCTAACAAAAGTTGGCGATAACCCCAGCTAAGTCATTTCTGTCTCTGACTTCAGCCATGAAGCTTGTTGTTTGTCAGGACCACGTTTTCCCTCGATTTTCCCTTCGATCGGAAGTTGCAAAAGTCTGTATTTGTCATTTCTCTAAATATGTATCCCAGATACGAGGTAAACCACTTACAAAATACTTATTACTAGCTTTAGATGATACATTTACATCATTTTCTCAACTCGTCAAAAAATCAGATCTAACTGTAGAAATTCAAGTACACTCCTGTTGTAGAGCTACCCGTGGACACCTTGGGGTGCACCTAGACACTTTGAGAATCACTGTATTAGAGCAAGTACTCTGACCTGAAATATCTATTGCGCTAGACCAGATTAGAGTTGATTTCTATATCTTAGTACAGTAGCAAACGTTCCAAAACAACATTTGTCTCCGTCAGTATTTTCGATTATCTCAAAGATTTGGTTCAAGTGATAGGGTCCTTTCAGGAGTCTAAGGAAGACCAGATGATGACGCAGTTATCATCTCAGAAGACGAAGATAACTTACAAAGGATACTGTATAGGATTGAACAAATAGCGAAAGCTTTTAACATGCAAATATCCCTGAAGGAAACCAAATCATTTACAGTATCCAGAGAACCGAGAAGATGTAAACTCGCAATATACGATCAGTAATAGAAATCCAGAATGTAGTAAGATGGGCGAGAAATCGGCTAAAGGAATGGAGATACCACGTGAACAGAATATCAGATGACAGGTTGGTAAAAGGTAAAAAAAAACCCGAATACATCCTGACCACCAGGTCGACCACCTACAAGAAGCTGGTCTTCATCATCCCAGCTGCAGCTAGGCAATCATTGATGCAAACACAGGACACATTATGAAGAAGAAGAAGAAAATATTGTTTTAAACGAAATAAATGAATTTGGACCAAAATAAAAATAAATTTTGGAAGTCAATAAACTTTATTTCTTCTCAACTATTTTAAAATTGAATAACTTCGAAACGCGTCAGTTTATCGAAAAGTTACAAGAGAGCTTTTTTGTAGAGCGTTCAATTTTATATAGAAAAATGATTTGGTTTAGCATTATGGACGTACCATTGAAGAGTTATAGAATTATAAACTCAAAAAACAAGATTTCCCGTTCAGGAAATTAAATTTATCATGCGGAATATCTCTTGATATTGTGACTTGATCTTGATTTTTTTTTTCATCTGTTCCAACAATATTTTCGATATATTTGAGGAAAAAAATAGCCGATTTTTTTCAACCAGTCTACTAATATATAGACACTTAGACAGCAACAGGTAAAATTTCTTTGGAAACTAATGTAATTTATACGATCTCCAGCTACGGATTCAAATAGTTTGAGATCTTATACTAGAGGTTGTTAGCAGTCACAGATTGATGGATAGCATACCACATCATTTACATGAGATATAAATCGTAAAAAAACGACTCATTATCGAAAATTTTTAAAATATTTGTTTACAAATTCTAACTAATTTTCATAAAACAAAAATATCATGATATTTCTTTCAATTATTAATGTAAAATAGGATCAAAAGCATGCATTTCGTGTACCAAATTCACGTTTAATGACGCATTCCAGTCCTCCATTAGAAAACTATTCATTCTGTGCGCTTAATATGGAACGAACCATCCTAAGTAGCAACGCGAATAAAAAAATACATTAAGTAGGTTCTCACCTTCCCTTTCAAATGTAGGAGTCGATTCGAACGTTCCGATGTTGTAAATCCATCAATAACATTAATAAAAGAAATTATGACAGGTCGTGTTGAAACAAACGCTCAATAAATCCCAACACGAAGACAAGAAGTATTGCTATAAACCGTAAGTGTATGTGCAGATGAGAATTACTAAATCAACCGGCTCTGACATTGTTTAGAAAACAATAGAAATCATTTGTCGAGTGCTCCTTGGCCACTTCCATACTGGCTATTTATTATATATCATTAATTTGACTGAATTATTTGCGTCGAGAATCTACCGGATGTTCCCAGACGAGCCCAGACCTTTACATGGCGATAACAAGATTGTCCACAACGAAATATTTCAATGAATGAGGAGATTGTTTCTTGTAGATCCTTCATATCAAATATATTTTTGTGTCTATTTCAATATTTTCTTGTTTGTTTTCAGTAGAGGTTCTCGATCGGTGGGTTGCGATCCCCAGAAATATCACGGAACGGATTGAGAAAGCTGCAAGTCAGAAAGAGAGTACAAAGCATGCGGCTTGGACTTAACTAATTGTCGAATGTCTGGTTTGATTTTGATCAAACACAAAATAATTTACCTTTATGGAAAATCTTTTTAAACAAAAATCGTGAAACGTAAATTTCATTAACTGATCATTTGATATAACTATCAGTGAACGAGGAAGCCAGCATTTATTCCAGCTTGATGAACAGTTTTTTCGGAAAAGGTTCCATCCATCCACAAAGATCCATTTGTATCTTTGACAGGAAAATTATCATTCAATTGATTTACCAATATAACTAATGAGATAGTTAATTGTGCCAATGGATGATCACCAATACTTAAGACGTATTCTTTGAAGGCCTTCTGATGTTGAAGTGAAAATAGAAGATTTTTATGCAAAATGTCTAGCCTTGCTAAAATAATCAGTAATAGTGAGGGTCCCTAAAACTTACAGCAGTTGTAGAGTTGGTGCTATTAGAATAACTGGAGGTTGAAAACTTCGAAGGGTTGGAATGGCTCTTCAACAATTGCGTTATGAAGATGAATGTGCTCAACTCTCAAATCTGTTAAATATCAATATAGAGTGGAAATTACAGATGAACATCATGAAACAAACTTATGTCAACTACTCTTACCAATTACAGGATAGATTTGAAGCACACAAATGGAATAAACGCAAGAATAACATGATATTTTTGATTATGCTACTTTTTTAATAAACAAAATCATCATTCACTCATCAACTTCGTATTAGCCTCTCTTTGAAAGCTACTTCCAAGTTATCGACTCTCAAGTCAAGGCTACTGACCATCCCTGGTCTATAACTTTTATAAGAATGTATGACTAAGTTTAACAGTAGCTGATAAACGGAAAATTTGTTTTTGATCTGCATTTTATTTGTAGATAACGTACTTTATAGTTTGAAAGACCTACTAATATTCTTGGTTTGCTGTTCATTTGAAAACGATGATGACTAATTCACTACAATCTACTACTACGTTTAAAACGATGATTAATTTGTCTTAATAACGTATTATTCTAGAGCACGGGTTTTTAAACTTTAAAAATAATAAAACACCAAACAAATACCTTTTATTTTATGGAATTATATATCAAATTAACAATGGAATATATTTTAAGAACATTTTTTATGAAATGTGATTGACTTTTCATAATAGATAAATTTTGTACCCATTTTATGAAATTTACCAAATGTTCATTCATAATAGTTCAAATTTGGTATTTTCAGCGACTTTTTTTGTAGAAATTTATATACAAGCGGAAAATATTCTCAGTGTTTTCCACGCAAGCAATTTTGAAACTCAATTTTCTTTTAAAAATGTTAATTTATTTCTCGCCATATAGTTGATGATTTTCTATGCAAAAATTTCAAACATTTCGGCTAATTTTGTAGGCATACTAAAAATATTAGAAGCTTCAGACTTAATTTGCCTCGTTGCAAAGACTTATTGGTATTATTTATTCAATCAATCAATTATTTGATTCTTTTCATTTTTAGTTTCGTGATTCCGCGCTCATAAAATTTCTTGTTCTTATCAGCAAAAAACTGAACCAGGTGCGATTGAAGGTCATCGTCAGTTATTGTGAGAATTTGACCATTCAAAAACTTCTACAAACTTCGAAATAAACGGTAATCAGATGGTGCCAGATCAGGGTTGTATAGAAGACGTGGCATCACTTCCCAGCCAAGCTCCAATAGTTTACCACGAGTTGCCAAAGATGTATGAAGCTTTTCATTATTCCTATGAAATTTTATCCGCTAAACTAAAGCAAGACAATTTTATACCGAAACATTTGGAAATGATAATTTTATAGAGAGCAGGGGCTGGATTTGTAAATTTTGGAAAAAGGCATAGTCTGCGTGCTTTAAAAGTGTGCGGCGAAAAACTATCCAATGATCAAAGTGTCGTCAATAAAGAGAAGGTAAGACAATTAAATCTTGTGGCTACTCAAATATACAACGCAGACGAATCGGCCCTCTACTGGAAAATGTCGCCGGAAAAAACGCTGGTTCGTTCTCAAGAGAAGACCGCACCAGGTCGAAAAATAAGCAAAGAACGGGTAACATTTTTAGCTTGTTGCAATGCAGATGGGTTACATAATCTAAAGATGCTAGTGATTTAAAAACGCAGAAATTCCTGTTGAATACAAATCCTTTGCTAATGCGTGGATGACTACAAACATTTTTAAAGATTGGTTTCATCAGGTTAGGAGGCATTTTAGAAGTCGTATTTTGTCTGAAAAAGCGCTGTTAATCATAGATAATGCCTCAAGTCATGGAACTTTAGAAAAGCTAACTAGTGAAGATTTACATCATTATTCTTCCCACCAAATTGTACAGCACTCTTGAAACCTATGGATCAAAATGCTCAGCGTTGTTACGTTGTTAAAAACTCAACCTAAAAGATGCAGTATGTCTGCAAAGCAATGCTTGGGAAAAGGTCCCTTCTGAAGTCTTGCAGAAGTGCTGGAACAAAATTATGTACGATAACGATGAAGACATTGAATATGATGCTGAAAATCTAATTCCTCTAAGTGAATTACGCCTTAATCTGCTTTCTTTGGATGTAGATATGGAAGGTAAATAAAAATGTTTGTTATTTTTTCTCATTTTTTCATTTAACTTCTTAACATATTATCTTTGAGTAGAAATATTTACTTATTATATTTTATACCTCTTTTGTAGTTTTGTATGTACTTGTTGGTGACACACTGGGTTCCTGGAATTTAAGTGATTTAGCACAGTTTAATTCGTCCTTTTGTTGAACTATTTTTATATAAACAAATTGAATGTCTATTTTCTTTTGAGGTTAAGTCTTGGTCTAAAGAAGGCAAGCATTATTCGATGTTTAGATGTTGCTGGAATGCTTAATGTTTTGGCAGAACCAAATCTAACAAACGTGGAAGTACGTAACTGGATTGAAAATGATGAGCTGAAAATTTTAACCTGTGTTTAAAATGGGCCGAAGAAAATGATATTCCATTAAATGATGATATACTTGTACTTCAAAGATTAAAAGAAATGGCCTTTAAAATAAGCAAAGATGTGTAAAGCAATCGAAAATTACAAATTACTATATATCATATTCTCAATTTTTTATACATATATTTTTTAGTGTTAGTTATTCGTAATTACTGTTTTTTTGCGATTAATAATTAAGATTTTTATAAAAAACAACTGCTTCGGTAATCCGAATGATTTGTTAATCCGAATCGCCTTGGTTTTTATTAGTTGACATTATCGAGTCTGCACAGTATATATCATATCGATCCTATTCAAAATAATATGTAAATAAAATAAATGGACATGTATCGAAAATGAAAGCTATTAAACAAGTAAATGAATGATATTTTTTCGGCGAGTTTATTCGTATAAAGACGTGCAGTGAAGCATATAAATGTAGGTACCTAAATTTCAAGAAATCACGCAGAGATGATGGGATAGTGTTGGAACGTAGCTAATCTATTCTGTGACCTTTAGATGCAGTTTTTGCATGCATTCTGTTGGGAAAACCTTTCAGAAATCTAATCGATTTATCACGGAAGAAAAAGGATAGACGGAACTTTGCTAATCTGGTATAATCTGTCTTTCAGTAGCGTATCTCATTTTTAATAAAATCGAAAAAATCATTACGTTAGAAGTGAAAATTCTAATCGTGAAGAATTCAATAAAAAGTTTCGAAAAAATAATTCAAAAACTAGAGATCCTGTCTTTGCAACGACAACTTGAACTTAAGTTAAGACGACGAATCGACTTAGAGACTTGGACTCCAAATATCAGGACGATGAACCAACTGGAGGTATTCGAAATGTAGCTTCACAGAAGAATGCTTCGTTTTTCATGGACACAAACGTGAATATACTACGTAGAGCAAGCGTCGAAAGGCAACTATTGACGAGCGTCAAATTCTGGAAGACATCATATTTTGAAAGGCGATAAATATGTCTATTACATCTTATACTGAGGGGCAAGATAGAGGGACACCGTCGAATTGAAAGAAAGCAACAGTCCTGGCTCAGAAATATTCAAGACTAACAAGATAAGATTAATTTTTTCGTTTGGCAGAGGACCGTATATAGTCCAGTTCCCAGAGGATTTCATCTTACAAAAGGTGGGGTAGAAGATTTTATTTTTTTATTTCGTTTTAATGGTTAAAAAGTAAAATATAAAAAATGTGACTAAATCTGGACTAGGCACAACTTTTGGTAGCCGAAACACCTCGAAATGTTCGGACATTTTTTGGTTTTTTCGCAATATCTTGAAAAGGAGTGGTTCTAGCGAAAAACAGTTCCCTTATAAACTTATATAGCATTAAATTTCCTATAAATTTCATACTAAACTTTTTCTTCTACGAACAATAAGAAGCGAGCTACAGCATCTCAAAGATGGACCATTTTTCTCAAAATGGTAAAAAAGCCAAGTAACGCCTTCTTTTGTGTGTTATTGTGACCCATGCATTCTTTGATTCTATTTTTGACTTAGATTTTTGTCGAATAAGCTTCTCCAGAATTTATTACTCTATAACTTTGTATAGGAACTCTTTTTCGCTAGAACCACTCCTTTTCGAGACATTGCAAAAAAACCGGAAAATGTCCAAAAATTTTCCTGCTACCAAAAGTTGTGCCGAGCCCAGATTTAGTCACATTTTTTATATTTTACCTTTTTATGCCCATTAAAACGAAGTAAAAAAATAAAATCCCCTACCCCACCTTTTGTGAGGTGAACCCCTTTTTTGGTCTCTGGGAACTGGACTAATAGCTTTGTCGTGGTGATCGTCCACGTCAGGGAGATTGGACAAGGCGCATGAAAGAAGATTTGGAACAGAAATAAATAGTATAAAGTAGAAATATGAGGTTTCGAGTATTTCTTTTTTTTTGTATTGGCATGTTGCCTTGTGTGTGCCACGGCAAGCTCTAACCTGCTTTCAATGGTTGGTTTATTTCTTTCTTAAATTGAAAGAGAAGAGATATAAATAAATAAAACAGTAGCAGCAATTAAAAAATGGAATAAAGAAGAAGAGCAGAGTGGTTGAAGAGCTGGAAGTTCCTGTACAGACAACGTGTTCTCTTTAAAACAAATGATAAAGAAGAAAACAGAAATAAAGATACCAGAAGATCTAATGTTTATAGATTTACAAATATCAACACCTCATGTTACTACAGTCTAATTTTATGGACGAGAGAGTAATAAAACCTAGTTTCTAATGCAAAACATAGTACGGCCATTTTAAATAAGTAAATATATCCAAAAATTTTCATAATTTTAACTTATCTATAACAAGTTTTTCGGCTTTCATTGGTTTTATCTAATCATAAGCTGTACAAAACAATAAAAAAAGTTTGGACAGACCAAAAGCCCTGTGTATTAATGGGAAAAGATGATATTGATTTGATTTCAATTGGGAAATGATTGTACATTTTTTTGCATTGTAAATTATTGAGCCCTTAACTAATTCTGAACCTGTAGTAGGTAGTTAAAGAACGTGTTCCGCGTTCCTAAGTGGATCGTCGTGCAACGATCTTTCTAAAATTGGAGAAGCTTGCTTACGAATTAGGCAAAGGGATTCAAAGACGATTGAGGAAGGGAGAGTCAGAATTTTCAATCTTTTAAAGAAGTCTTAGCAGTGAGCCCTGCTGTTTAGTCCGAGTAATCTGGAAGAAGACTGTACAAAGTGCAGAGGTGTACAATACAAAACTTATGAATCTTCGGTATAGTTTATTATAATCAAGAAAAACACGAAAAGGTTTAAGAAGTGAAAAGTTGAAAGAAAAAACTACTTTAGCAATACATATTACATGTTGATTAATCGTTTTTTAATTATATAAAATAAGTTTGATATGCAAGATTAAAAATTTTCTGAAATTAGAGTTTGATTCGTTGTTATCTCCGCCCATGGCGAATGGTAACGGATCCAGAAGAGAGGTTACGACGGGCATACACAGTCTAGTGGTTTTTGTGGAGTACCTCCTCGACGACGTCGTCGTTTTCGTGGCCTCCGACTAGCAGGTCACGATCTGAACTATCACACGCTCCGACCAAAGCGCATCTTTGCCAGTCGGCTCTCTCGACTCGCACGCTGGCGTGTGTACTCCACCCAGGGCGCACCAGGAGGTAGTCGTGTCATGGAGGAGTCACACACATCTATCTACTGTTAATTTTTAGTTACGCGTGTTCAGACGGTAATATTAAACTGCTAAATGGCATTTATAAAGACATATATTTAATAAATAATTGAGATTCATATATTTTATTTGGAAACTGTTATATTTTTCAATATCAGGAGACTCGGGAACTAAAAAAAGGATTTACATTTCAATTAACGTATTTTGTTCGACCAGAGGCGGCTTTTATTCAAGAATAACTTTGTAAATTCAAGAGGAATTGGTGGAGAATAATTCAAATTGTGAAAGAAATAACGACAATAATTGTGGGTGTTACAAACCATACCAATTCATTTAAAAAAAAAGATAACGAAGAATTTGAATCTGACGGAAACAACAACAAGGATTGAAAGTAAAATTGAAACAGTAGATGTAGTATACGGAATATAGTCCGGTTAAATTAGACCAAAAAATAAGAGTGAAGCTACATAAATTCCCATCAAGCTGAAAATCAGTAAAAGCGTTTAAAATATAATTCAAAATAAAATTTGAATGTTCCCCATCAATTCCGTGTATGGAAAAAATTTTATTCAAGGTCAAAGGTGAAAAATATGAGTTTTTCGCGATTATCAGAAAAACAGTAAGTTTTATCACGAAAATACCTTAGACGAAAATTGTAGATCATAAAATTATCTACAAAAAACGTATTAATACTTTTTTTCCTACGAGCCACCGTTTCTGATATATAACGATTGCACGAGAAATATCAAAGCTGCAGAACTTTAGCAACATCTTGATAATTTATTTGATGAACTTATGACAGTTCCAGCTAGTTAACAGAAATTTCTTACCAATACTCACAACAAATATCGGTTTATTTCAATGTTGTAAGAAAAGTTTACTGCTGAAAATGGTGAAACCATTAA
Organism: Diorhabda carinulata; assembly: GCF_026250575.1. Classification (NCBI taxonomy): domain Eukaryota; kingdom Metazoa; phylum Arthropoda; class Insecta; order Coleoptera; family Chrysomelidae; genus Diorhabda; species Diorhabda carinulata. Next base: position 5,701,054 of record NC_079469.1, read on the forward strand.
ATACGACAACTTCCACAACTTTTTGAATCATTATATCTCAGAAACAGTGGCTTATAGGAAAAAAATTATTGATACGTTTTTTATAGATAATTTTATGATCTACAATTTTCGTCTAAAGTATTTTTATGATAAAACTCACTGTTTTGCTGATAACCGCGAAAAACTCATTGACGTTTCACCATGAATAAATTTTTTTCCATACAAGGAAATGATATAGAACATTCAAATTTTATTTTCAATTGTATTTTAAACAATTTTACTGATTTTCAGCTTGATGGGAAGTTATGTAACTTCGAATGTTTAAATTGACCGGATTAATAAGCTCATTTCAGCTATAACTAGCTCCAGAAGGCGATGGCCAAAATGAAAACCGGCAAGACTCCGGAGCCAGATGACATAACAGTAAATGCAATAGAAATAGCTTAGAAGATTATACCAGATAAAATCGTCGAAATGGTAAACCAATTGCTGAGTATACAAGAATTTCCAACGGAAGGAGGCCACAACAGTCATCCCGCTACCAAAAGAGGGAAACGATACAAAATTGAGGCGCAAAAATATTCACAAATGAAAACCAACATTAAGAGTAAAATTGAAAGAATGGAAAGCTGGGAAAAGCAAATCAAGTGACAGTTGATAAAAGTTATTCTAGAAAGACATGATTTAATAATGAAAGGGATAAACATTGAATATAGCTTGTCCTGTTCAACTTGATTCTTCCTTAAACAAGTCATGCATTAATATAATTCGCATATATATGCACCCCCACGCAAACCTTTTTTTGTGACATGTTCGATTACCACTAAATAAAAAATCTACAAAACACGAATGGTTATCTTCAATCTGACGATATTTCCTTCATTAAGCGCCGGCGAGAAATCCTAATAAGGGAAAAGTCTCGGCATTATTTGTCACTTCTAATAAATGAACATTTGACTCATTATCCTTTGTAAAAGAACATTAAACTACGCTAAGAATGTATAGTTAAGTTAGCAAGGAAACCGATACGTTCAATAGATAGTTTAATATACGAAATAGTTGGTTTTTTCATATGTATAGTCCGGGAAAAAAACACGAAAATGTTGTTAATTCTGATGTTACGTCTTATTTACTTAACATTCGAAAGATCTTCCATATTTAATTTTTCCCGGTAAACCTGCATTCACAACATTTTGCGAAACCGTTTAGGATATGTCAAGATGGGTCCCGAAAATATTGACGGATGACAACAAACGGAAACGTGTAGAAGCGATCGTCAGTGTTAACCTCTATTCCCTGAATTGAAGAAACATTTGGAAGGAACGAATTTTACAACCGAAGAAGAGCTGATAGAAGAGGCTCTAACTTCTTACAGCTCTAAAGAAAATGGATAAACATTTAGAAGTGGGGAACCGCCCCAAACTTACTTCAAATATTTTTGCGTGTAGGGATGTATTTTAGTGCTACCAAAGTACTTTAAAGGTAGAGGAGACACATATCGAAAAAAGGAGGGGGTGAATTTCAAAGAGCTTAACCCCAGGTAGAGACTGAGGGCACAGCTCCCAGTGTAAATTATAACTCTTCTTTATCGTTTCATTATATCAATCGTTGAAAGCTTATGGTGAAAACTACATATGAATTTCTTTAATTAAATATTATAGGTTCGAAACACTTAACAGTTAATCATACTTATAATGCGTTGATTATCGCGATTTTTATATTAAATGTAATTGTTAATAATTTTGAAATTGTTGATAATTCATAATAAGAAACAAAATAACTTTTTATTGATGTATAAAGAAATCATGAAACAGTAAAAAAATAAACTCCTTTAAAAACTGTCTCCCCAACTTTAACCTAACCTAACCTAACTTAACTTATTTTACCCCCTAAAAGGATCTGCGTGTAGCAAAAATTTTTTGAGTAAGTTTCGGGTGGAGCCTCACCCATAAATATTTGCCAGAAAATGGTACACCGCATGCAAAAACTATTTGATTTAAAACAGCGATTATGTCAAAAAAACTGAGAGAAGTCTAAGCTTTCAAAACATATATTTTTTAATGCCATGTTTTTTATTGTTAAAATTCGTTGGAAATCTCATTTTATGGGCAAGCCTCGTAATAGATTGTTTTAATCTAGATTCTTACTGATTGTTGCGGTTGTCCTAATTTTGACCCTCATTAAATGCCCAGTAATGTTTTTAAGTTTTCGAAGTAAGCTGCTGAGTTCTATATTACGATTTAGATTAAAAAAAGTAGAGGACATTCAACACATTTAACCATTATTAGGACGAGAACAAAAAATTATTTAGAGTAACCTCCCATTCTATCACTATGGATAGTGATGGATGAAATCATAAAACAAGTACGCAAACTAAGAGGATACAAAACGGGAAATAAAGAAGTCAAAATCCTGTGCTATTCAGACGATGCGGTACTGTTGGCGGAGAACGAGGACGATCTGCAAAGGCTATTATACCAATTTAACATAACAGCAAAAAAATTCAATATGATAATATCAGCGGCAAAGACAAAATCAATGGTTACTTCCAAGACACCGATCAGATGTAAGCTTGTGGTGGATAACAAAATAATACACCAGGAAATGAAATTTAAAATCTGGAAATCGAAATATCTGGACACGGGGACGTGGAGACGGAAGTAAGAAACCAAGCTACAAGAGCCTCAAGAGCAGCAGCATACCTAAATGACACAATCTGGCGAAATAAATACATTCGAACTGAAGCAAAAGCCCGCATTTACAAAACCGCAATCAGACCTATATTATCCTATGCAGCAGAGACCCGACCTGAGACCTATAAAACGAAACGGATATTGGAGACTACAGAAATGAAAATAGTTCGAAGAATAGCGGGAAGAACACTAATGGATAGAGAAAGGAGTGAAAACATAAGACGAACATGCGGGATAGATAATATCAATGACCGGGTACTGAATAGAAAGATAAAATGGAATGAGCACATTGACCGCATGACGGAAGAACGAATTGTGAAAATATCAAGGGACAAATCACCAGCAGGACAAAGAAGCATTGGAAGACCTAGGAAAAGATGGAGTGGCAACCTCCCAGGTGACTGAGCAGAGGCAATGACGCGAAGAAAAACAGGCAATGATGCCTATACACAGCAGGAAGAAGAAGAAGAACCTCCCATTGTAGATCCTCCTTCGAAAGTACAGTACTTCCTTAATCAGTTTGAGTTTATTGCTAGTTATTTATAAGAAGTCTTGGAGGTATAAATTGCTAAATTTTTCTTTATATAAAATATTGGCATATCCATAATCGTGAAAAATAACTTATTGTGGATACTTCCAGACATTCATCACGTTAATAATGAAAATTTTATCTCTAATAAATTGTCATAAGAGAAAACAAACATTCATTATGGATACAAATAACCTTATACCTTTCTATAAAATGAAATCTATTACCATGAAAGCAAATTATTCCCACAGGTTTATCATTCCACTTTTCTTTTGTAATCATAGAAGTAACCAGCGAAATATAAAATCAAACTGTAAGGTTTAAAAGCTTGATCGTCGAGCTCGTCACGAACAGGTTCGTTCATACTCAACGACAAGTTATTCCTCATCCTTTGTTTTTGATAATTTTGAAAATATTTTGAAAATAATAAGCATTCAAAGAATGTAGTTATAAAAAAATTCTATTGGAATTGAAACAGGTAGATGTGAAGTAAGTTGCTTCAAGAGTTTTTATTGATATCTTTAGAAAAAATTTTTTACTCAATGCGTAGTATATATAGTTGCCATTAATGTTTTCACACATATATCATTATTTCGAAAAGTTCTTTATTCGGTTATCGTTGACAAGTTACAAGGTGACTACCAATTACATATATGTGTATGCATGTTTTTTTAGTTCGTGTTTCTTTGACTGTACTATTACGAAAGAAATATCTACACAATCAGTACTAGTTGCATTACGTTATGTATTGCTATCTAATTGTATCAACAATCACAATTACCGCAGTTCTGCTTTCAATGCCATACTATTTGTTGTAGTCATAAACTAGAGTAGGTAGAAAGGTATTGAGAAATCGTTTATAAGGGCCAAGTTTTTTTTTATTCATGAATGATTTGCATTTGCAAACCTATGAAATGGAAAATAATGGACAGTTACCATTTTTATATGCTTTAGTAATTAGGAATAGTAATAGGTTAGAATTTAATGTATTTGGGGAAAACACCGCTACGTGCAGGTACATCCTTACATCGGTTAATCCACTTTCCATTTACCATCGACAAGAAGACCTTCATTGAGGATGTAGCTGTATTCGACGGTTATCATAAAAGAATTGTAAATCGGTTAATCAATCGTCATAGGTTTGAAAAATCTCCACTTTTTTCCAAACCAAAAATGAAAAATTCGCTCTGACACCTTTCAATCCTCGTTATACAAAAGGATTTAGCAGAATAGGTTTTAAATTGGTCGATAGAACCAACAATACATTAAAACAATTGTCGGGCAATCCTAAAGATAAAATAACAAATTTGGAAAACGGTGGTATATATGAAATTAGCTGTGGTGATTGCTACCGAAAATATATAGGGCAGACTAAGAGATCCGTTACTGTCTGGTTTAAAGAGCACAAAATCTGTTGGATGCATTTGAAAGCTAGATGTGAGGGTAGTTTAAATTGGCCACTCTATATTTTAGTTATCAAGGAATGAATCAGAAGAAGATTCCCGTTTTTTCCGTTAGAATTGATTTTCGCGGAAGAAGGTTTATTGATGGGAAAATTTAGTTTAAATCAGGTGAGTCAAATCATTAGATTTTAGTGTTGGTGTAGTAGAAGTGTAAAAAGTGTATTCAGTATAATATGAAAGTGATTTTGTATTAAATACGGTCCACAAGATTTTCACTTCCAACGTTAATACGAGATTAAAAAAAAAGTATGTGGAGACTCATCTTGGAGAATGTTGATATGGATTTAGACCCCGCAAATCAACAATAGACATCAACTACACGACAAGCATCATCCAATTCGTACGGAAAACCATAACCCCATAGAACCGCATTTCGTTTTTCCCAACACAACTGAACCTCATTTAGTTACAAGCAGAACTTTTTGGCTCGCAGCTCAAGCAATGGAATCTCTTAGCAAAAGGAACAAAGGTTATCGTTTTTCGAAGCCGCCACAGTGATTTTGTGCAGTTTTTTGTTAATGACGGCGATTTGGTTTATTGTAATAAAATCGATGTCCTCTTTGAATGCAAGGGAATAATCACGACTCACAAAATTGAGGACTATTCATAGATTCATCAAAAAATAGTCTAAATAGTACAACGGTGATACATACCTTTCTTTTCCTGTGGGTTATGAAGTTTCTTTGAAAGAAAATCTTGTTCTTGAGAAGATAAAGTATGGAAAATAATCTTGGAAGATCTGCACAGAAAATATTGCTATACTTTTGGATAGCCAACAAGATCTACACTAAATACTGTTATTTTTTGTATCTTTGGAATAGAAAACTTTAGCCACCCAGGAAAAGTTACTCGGCTCTCGCAAGACAGCCACTTCACACTAATCAATCCAAAAAGTAGTTCTACCACAAGTATATTACACTGATTAGTGGGAGACATAGAAAAGGCTTTTGGAAGCAAATATATTGCTCTAACAGTCTTCATAGATATAGAAGGAGCTTTTGATAACACCTCCTAATTCCAAAATTAACCAAAGTGATGCTATAACATATTTTAGTAACGGCAGAAATAAACAAAATGAAAAATTGGGGTTATGAAAAGCAACTCTCGATCAACCCCAGTAAAACATTATATGTACTTGTCGCAAACTTGTTGGCATGACATGGGGACTGAAGACTAAAATGGTATTCTGGATATACCAGACAGTCATCAAACCCATGATCACATATGCAGCGCTTGTTTAGTGTTCGAAATCTGAGCAAACAGCTCAGTAAAAATTAAACAAAATTCAAAGGCTAATATGTCTAGTTATTACACCTGCCCTACTACAGCCTCAGAGGTGCTACTGAATCTGCAACCTTTTCATCTCATAGTGAAGAAAGACGCCTTTAGTGACCCCATAGGCTTATTCAGACAGTAAAAGGAAATCTGATAGGATTCTAGAGCTAATAAAGCTAGAAAGTCGTGACGAACCAATGGACTAAATGCATAATATGTTGGTCAAATATATCCCATTAGAAATGGTCCGACCGTCAAACATGAGCCAACAGAAATCTTCCGCAAGCTCGAAATGTATCTTTGGTACACAGATGGTTCGAAGGTAGCACAAGAAGCTGGACTGGACATTTCTGGCAAGTTCTCTTACCTATAGGAACATCACACGCCAGTTTTCAGGTAGAAGGTAGAGTTGCTAGCGATAAAAAAATGTGTTCAGGAGTGTGAAATTTCTCTAAAAAGCATATATACATCTTCTCAGATAGCCCTGCGGTCTTGAAGATTCTGAAAGCTATTGAGTCCACATTCAAACTAGCGTTGGAGTGTAAACAAAACCCCAAGAGAGCTAGCTAACCAAAAAAAGTAACCTTAATGTGACTTTCAGGCCATTAGGGTATACCAGAAAATGAGGAAGCTGACAAAAAAAGGCGACGATTCCATACCTTGGACCAGAACTCTACTGTGACCTGACGAGATGCCACACAATGAACTGAACTAATGGCTAAAGAATCAGAGTCTTATAGAAGAAACACTCCATGCCTAAGACAATCCAAAAGATTCATAACCACATCACCTAAAAAGTCTGGAAAAATTCTCGTGATGACGAGAAACAACATGAAACTGGTGTGAATAGGAAGTGGTTTACAAAGAGCATAAAAAAATAGCCTCCTTTGGGAGGAGTCTATGTATTTTGGAAGCAAATATATAGTCTTACACAAAATATCTTGTAGGTATAGGCGCAGAGTGGTTGTAAAGCTAAAGCGACTCTCCAAACCAATCTACAATCAGCCTTTCAAAATTAGAAAATGTAACAGTACGAAGTCTGGCTATTAAAAAATTATTCTATATTCGAATGCTCCTCTTCAACATACTCCCTCATCTCGCCACACACTTTTCCATACGTTTTTTCCATCGATCGAAGCAGTGCTGGAAGTCTTCTTTGGTGAGGACCTTTAGGAGCTCTTCTATCGACTCAAATCGGGTCCCTTTCAAAGCAGATCTTTTTCTAGCCTTTCTAACTTTTGGACCGGAGTCAGATTTTTTGGCACCAGCTTAGCACAGACTTTTGTGAGGTGTAATTCCTTGGGTAAAATTTTTCTAACCGATTGTTTATCGGCGTTTACAGCTTCGGCAATAATCGACTTGGGCGCTAGTCATCCTCAGTGCTCTCTCGGACCTCACTAAAGCGCTTACACCACTAAAAAAACACGCGCATGAGATAGAATTGTCCCCATAGGCTTCTTGCAACAATTTATTTTGTCAATTTAACCCTTGCTAGGGCGCCCTCTAGGCGCGCAGTCTCGTTATTTAATAGCCAGACCTCGTACAAGTAAACTTTTAACTCAACTATGAACGTCTTTTTATTAATCCACAAAAAACCCGAAACAACTAAGACATAAAATTATTACCACGGTGAATATTTTTCTCTTAAGATCAGTTGAATTCCTTTTAGGGGTTTGCAAAAAATTAAAATAGAATATTAGGATCAAAAAATAAATCGATTTGTTTCAAATTGCGTAACGAGTTTGCGGATTCACTGGCAAACAACGGAGCAAAGTGAAGAAAAGATTATAAAAAAAGATATAAGCTCTGTTAAGTAATGTTTTTGATACACAAAGTAATAAAAATGAAAAAGAAACCGTTAACGCGACTATTAAACAAACATAAATTATCTGATTTAAACCGTATCCTGCAATAGATCCGTTTATTTAAATTTCTATCGACACCTTCTACTTATGCACCTCAGAAAAACACATGCACAAACACCACATTCAACAATTTTGCAATAACCAATAAAAACATTTATAGATAGTTTGTTAAATACATTATAATTACAATTTACAATAACGAGCTTACTCAAAATATAATTGCCACACTTCACTGGTTCCGTAGACTTCAAGCATATATTCAACAGCTAACAAGGTTACTCACCAATTTCCTTACGTACGTATTCTAATATATTATAAGACATTAATTTTAACGATAAAAGATTAGTGAAAGGTGCTACAAGTAACGATAAGGTGATTTTTTACTCAAACAAGAAAACCAATAAAAGATTTTAACTATTTTTTTAACGTGACGGGGACGCCAGCTCAGAACGAGATAGGCGTTAGGTTTATTGCTTTATCTTCATTTCCAGGTTTGTGTTTCTCTAACCCACACGTAAAATATTATAAAAAATACTTGGGAAACTATGCATTTATAGATTAGTACACGTTTTCGGCTAATATTAACATAAGACGTTCTAAAACAAAAATTTTATAACTCAAAACTCAAACTCCGTTTTTTAAAGCTTTCGATGCTCGACGAATATCGTGTCGGGAATGTGAGGTAAGTAAAATAACTATAGATGATGATATTTTACTGTTTATTTATGTTTAAAACTTACAAAGACCCCCAAAAAACATACACAACATACGTTGCATTAAATGCCAAGATGTATTTACATTTTTTTATTCGTGGGGTGAATTAATAAACACTGATTCTTACGTTCTTAATTTATTTACAATATTTATAATAATTTACTTTTAAATATCACTACTAATTCGATCTATTCACTACGACTATTTATTTAAAACAAAACTAACTGCGCTCACACAACTCCTTGTATATCCTAAATAGAATTCTACAAACTTCTACAATAAAAAAAACACAACAAATAAATAAAGAGATTTTCCTATAAATTATTTAAAAGAAATACTGTAAATAAACCGCCTGCTATAATAAAAAGTTCTAAAAAGAAGCATCAAAAGCGTGTCCGCTATTTATAAAAAGGCGCCGAATTTAAAATTCCATTGTAACTGGACGGGGCTGGCCTGAGGATCCATTTCGCGAACAAGTTCGCAACAATATTTATAAAAAACTAAATAAGAGAATTACAAAAGTGGCAACAATCGGAAAATCTCAATTTAACTGAATATTCTCTTAATTTAGACGTTTTCTTTTTTATTATTATTTTGTGAAGAATATAGATATTACTATTGATGTACCAAACAACAGCTCAATAGGAATTTTTCTATACATCTTTAAGTACTTCTAAAAGAAGTGTTGTAGCTTGCCATTTGATCAGACAGTTCTATAGAAAATTTACCACGGATTGAGGCTTTACAACTACTCCTGATCGTCTGTTATTGCTTATTATCTCATCAGCATGCTTTGTAGAAATCTTCAACACGTCACGCTTATTTTTCCATTTTAGTATCCCTTTTTCGTTTTCTTTGCTACAAATTTCATCTTTCTCCAGCTTTTTTTGAACATCTTCTATGGGTAGTTCTTTCCTATTTTTTCGCCAATAAATGGTTTTGGTTTCCTAGCAGCTTTTCTGCTCACTTCAATCTTGTTTACTAATTTTGTGTTTGCGCGCAGATCGAAGGAAGAAAGGATGTTAGATCCATGTGTAATTCCGACTGTAAAACACGGCGGAGGATCCGTGATGATTTGGGTATGGTGTGGAGAAAAGGTGACTGGATACTACTCAAAATTGAAGGGATTTTGAAGAAAAAAGAACGAAAAAATTGGAAAGAAAGAATTTAGTGAAAGTAACCTGACCTCAATCGGATTGAGTTGTTGTGAGACAGATTGGACGGGAAGTCAGAAAGCAGCCACATCTTTGAAATATCCTGAAAAACGAATGGAACCAAATAGAAGACGATTATTTGTCGAAATTGTTACAGGGAATGCCGAAATAATGAAAGCGAAAAGGAAAAAAAATTAAATATGGAATATTATCACTATATTCTTATCTATACAAGGTGTCCCACGACGAGTTAAAACTATCTGTATATGACAAAATACTTATAGTAGAATCATGAAAATTTTTACGTTTGGGTTTTCGGATACGATATTTTCAACTAAAATATTTTCAACTAAAATATTTTCAAAGATGGCCGAATTTTAGTATATTTTTGTCTAAGAACTTTTTTCCAAAAATGCATACTTTTTGAGTTATTAATTTTTTTGTAAAAAATTTGACCCTTATAAATTATTTTTTTACGACGATACCCTTAAAAATATGAAAATGATTCCTATTCGGTTGTTTTTAGCAAGGTCAGACGTATATGAATCTATGTTGAAAAATTTTTCATTTTATACAGGGTGTGTATTAAAAGTGATCAAAGTTCAACTTCATAAATATCAAATTTTTTTATTTTTTTAAATATAACCACCCGGTTTTTTTCTATTTTAATGCATTTAGGGGTAAAAAATAAGGAAAATTCATGTAAACTCTCCTATACCTAAACCGTTATACAGATATTAAATGTTTTCTGTAAATTTTTAGAGGTGCAGGTGTGGTTACGAAGATTATGTAAATTTGCTTTTAATACATGGTGAATGTGACAAAGTTGTTTCAAGAACATGTACTTTATTTGCTGCTATTTACATAATCTTCGTTATTAAATTGAAAACGAGCTATTTTAACGATTTTCGAAAGTATCAACAATTGACTAATGACAGTTAAATAACTGTCATTTATTACAAATTATACATAAAAAATTAAAACTTGTTAAAAAATACAATAATAATTTAAAACCTCAATAAAAATAAAATTTAGACCACGCCTGCATCTCTAAAAGTTTACAGAAAACATTTAATATCTGGATAACGGTAAGGTTTAGGTAAAAATAGAAAAAGCCGGGTAGTTCTATTAAAAAAAATAAAGAAATTTGATATTTAAAAAGTTGAACTTTGACAACTTTTTACACACACCCTGTATAAAATGAAAAATTTTTCGACACAGATTCAAAAACGTCTGACCTTGCTTAAAGCAACCGAATAGAAACCATTTTCATATCATCAATGGTATCCTCGTAAAAAAATAATTTATAAGGATCTGCAACGGTCAAATTTTTTACAAAAAAATTAATAACTCAAAAAGTATGCATTTTTCGAAAAAAGTTTTTAGACAAAAGTATACTTAAATTTCACGAAGATTTCAAAAATGTATCAATATACAGGGTGTTCCATTTAAAACAACATCCGAAAACCCAAACGTAGAAATTTTCATTAATTTACTTTTATTTTAACTCGTCGTGTCAACTAGTGTCAAAAGTCAAAAAAACCAACTATTGTTCGAAATAAATTGTACCTTTATTTTTCACTAACTCAAGAGCTGACAACGTACTAAAATGGATTGTATTGTTTTTTTTACTGTGTAGGGTAAGCAAAAACTTTTAACAGTTAGTGAATAAGTTTCTAGGCTACCCCAACAAAATTATCCTCGTGAATCACACAAATTATATAGCAAAGAAGATAATATGGGCGTGCTTAATTCTATTCATGAGTGTCAAAGAGTAGATTTCCGTCCAACGCCCATCTTTTTAGTCGATTATGACGCTAGTCCTTGTTTGTTCTATCTTCGAAGAGAGAGAGTAGCAAAGAATTATCTACATCGTTCTGGTAATTATACGTGTACAACCTTATAAGGAGGCATTAAATCATTTGTGTCAATTTCCTATTAAGAATAGTAAATTTTGAATTATGTTGAACAAAAAAAAATTACTAGATAAATCATATGTTAAAAAGGTGTATTTCAAATGGAACCCATAAATTATAAGGCAAACTATTTTTGTGCAATAAATCAATTCAAAACTTTACTGTCTGCTAACTAATAAATGAACTCGATCATTAGAAATTGAAGCAAGACAAAATTGAAAAAAGGAGGAACAACAAAATTTAATTTTGATCTTTTAAAACCAATATAATTCCCAAAAAGATACCCAGTTTGCAAACAATAACTTTCCATGCGCGCCGAAATGACAAAACCTGCCAACGGGCCATCACACATCAAGGGGGTGAGACGCCCTTTGATAAATGCCTTAAACTATATCTCCATGATACAAATCCATCAATCGACACAAGCAACAAGTATTTTCAGTTTCGTCCTCAAAGAATTGCCACTAGACGTGCCAGAAAACTTCTTTGTGTAAAGGATGACAATGATGCTGGATGGTTGGATGAGAAAGACATTAACAACCCAAACGAAAACGAAGTAGCTGCTACGCCAATTGTAAATAATTCAAAGTTCATGGACTCAAGATTATTAAGTCTATATCTACAATGAATATGATTCTTTTAATATTTTTTACTTTGTTAACTTCTTCAATCGATATAAATAATCGCTTTTTGTTTTGTTTTACAAGATACATACAGTTAACTCATCAGTGGGCTCGAAATAAGCAGCTTGAGTTCTTGGATTAAACCAAAAAGAGTGAATCGTTGCGTGGAGGAAGCAGATTAAGATCACTTCTTAGATCAATGAACGAATAATTTAATCTCGCTCGATAATTGCTAGTGGAAGCCAATTGCATGTATAAATTCTTTTCCATGGGATGCAATCAGCACCCCAATTCGTTTATATCTCGCTCATATTTTTTAATACTGCATCCAATCCTTTTTGCTTTGGACTCTCTCTTTTTAATTAATCTTCAATGACTCTCTCTGCATATCCGGCTTTAATCTCAACCATCTCTCTCTTTGATATTTTATGAAACTTGGTACTGATGGGTTTTGTATAACAATCAGCTTTTGGTTAGTTATTCTTGCCCAAAGTCCTTCATATCTTTTAATTCTCACAAAAATTCTTCAGCATCTTTTTTTCTCATATAACCAGTGTTTTCCGCATTGTTAAAACTTCAGTTCAATATAGTTGGACGTAATTTTGGATGTTCCATATAACTCCTGTGGTTTTATGAACGCATTTTCTGCCCTGTCCCGCTGTAATCTCTATGTATCCTAAGTTAAGTTTTATTGAAGACAAGTAATGCTGAAAGCAAGACGATTTTACATATGAAGAAGCTCTAACGACGTGAATGTGGACGATTTACATACGCTGTCAAATCTGAGCGGTGCTTAATTATTTGTACGTTTGGATGTTTGGCACTAAACCTGGGAAAAGTGATCTGCAAGGTTGTTTCTTATCGGTTTCAATCTGGTTTGTGGAAAAGAAACTTTTGGACTCGTCAACAAAGTCAGCGGTGGAAAGAAATGGGTGAAAAGATGTCTAAGCTATGACTGAAGGCAATGTTTATCGGTTTTTTTAGATATTCTGTAATATACCAATCGTCCTGCGTCGTTTTTCGTTAAATATTTCTCATGGTTTCATCTTCTATTACATAACTAATTCCAAATTCTAAATGAAATTGCTCTTGTCCTCCCAATTTATTCGAAAATTTTGATAAACTATCAAAAACATCCGGTTCCCGTGAGTGATCCTGTGTAAGAAAGATTTGGTCAAAATAGGGTGGATCTTGCAAATTTATCCCTTATTGATTGTACAACAAATTTTGGTAAAACATACATTATAACGGTTTTACGGTCCCGATTTTGTTTTTTCAATTTACCAAAATGAAGTCACACCTCAAAGAAACTCATCGCGGTGACGTAGAGAAGGTTTAAGCAGATGTAACCGTGGTTCTAAACGGGTTAACGAATTTTAAAGATGCTTTGATTGCAATACTTCGTATAGTTAATTTTTTTCAGATACACCTGCAAGTTGTATAAAATCGATTGTAAAATCTCCCACACTGTCACATCCGCAATAACTTAACGTGTAGATTCGTCTTATAAATGACGATCCATGCCTTGTTGACGTTTTGAAGAACACGTAGAATCGTGCTTCTCTTATCTTCGGTAGACGAGAAACAACAAACTCTTCGATTCGCTCTGTTATGTTATGTGGACGTGTAAAGTTGGCAGGTTTGTCAATGAGATCGAAATGGGCATGATCTTTCGTCACGTACGCGAAGATTTTATCTGGAATGTTTAAAATTTAAGATTTTTTAATCATATTTATTTCAACAAAAGAGAGTCGTTTCGAATAGAGTTTGATTAAATCTATCTCCAGTGTTAATATTCTTCTTCATATACATTCTCATTTGTTTAGTTGATAAAACATTTTTTCTGAAATGCAGCAAACTCCTTCTAATTCATTTCAACACGTCAAAAACATAAAATAAGCGACGATTATTTAATCAATAAATATGAATAAGACTAAAAAAGTATTTGGGAAGTTGTTTTATAAGATTTAGACAAGTTTTTTGACAAATATACATTCTCATTGGTTCAGTTGATAAAACATTTTTTCTGAAATGCAGTAAACTCCTTCTAATTCATTTCAACACGTCAAAAACACAAAATAAGTGACGATTATTTATTTAATTAATATAAATATGACTAAAAAAGTATTTGGGAAGTTGTTTTATAAGTTTTAGACAAGTTTTTTGACAAATAAAAGCTAAACTCATTAAATAAAAAGCAAGATTCGTTCAATAAAATAAAATGATTTACTTCTCTTGAACATACGAGACGTCTGGACTATTCACTTTCGCCAAAAGGCGTAGTGATTCAAACAAAAATCTGGTTAGGTTAGGTATTCATGAATATCTATAGTCAAAGAAGTTCAAGGAATTAAAAAAAGGGCCATATTGATCATCAGGTCGTCCAAGTGTGTTTTAAGTTTTCCCGTAGACCTCAGAAATAAAGTCGACGTTCTACTAGGTAACTAACATTTGTCCGATGTGTATTGCGTTGACGTTTGCGTATGAGATCATACAGATTACAAGTGTCGTGGGTTCGCTATAACTTCATGCATTTATATGATTCTGGGTGAGGTAATCAAACACATCCCAGTTAATAATTGGTAAGGATAACAATTCTGTAAATAGAACTGAGACACAATGTTATTGAATATAGAAAATAACAAAATCAATAAGGTCTATTGCACTACAGAAGCTTTTCAGGAAGGTGACAAAGTACAACATGTTGAGTTTTGAGTTTATTCGAAGCCAGATAGTGGGCGAAAATGACATGGAGATTTCGTATCACGTAAAGTGCTTAGTGACGAGCTATCTTTAACATTCACCCAACGTTGCTTCCCACAGCAATGTAAAAAAAATCACTTTTTGCCATCTCTTATCAGCTGTTTGGCGTTTCTTTGTGGTAGGCTCTAGTAGGATGTTTACCGAATCTGCAAATCAACTTGTTGATAGTTGATCTTAAAGCCACGGTTGCCACATACTTTATTTTTCATAAAACTTTTATTTTCTTAGTATTATTCGATTTAGTAACTAAGAATTCCAAGGGAATAATTCTTTTGTAACGTAGTTTATCTATACTTTTAAATAATTCGCTGAAAGGTATTTACTATTCAGTAAGCAACGGGGAGTCTTTTATTTTTTTTTTGTGAAGATAAGATTTTCGCTATTTTATGATTGACATTATACCGAAGAGCACTTGTAATTTTCTCTTATAAGAATCATGTATTCAATAAAGCGTTTATAAGATATCACATAGTACCAACATTTGGACGCGGGGCATCGAGCGACCACACCTATTTACATAGAATAAAAGCCGAAACCAACTAGTAACACGCCACCCCACGCCACGTGTCCAATATGTGTGCATATATATGTTTTTCCATTTAATTCAATTGTCTGCGTACACACCACGCCATCTCACGTGAAACGAATCAAAATTCTCAGATAAACGGAAAAACATATACACAAATATTCGTCACGTAGTGTGGGGTGGCGTGGCGTGTTGCTAGTGAGTTTCGGCCTTAAGCGAGATTTTTCGAGAGTTAATGTATCGGAATAAAGTTTGATATGTTAGAAAATTATCCCTCAACTGGAATCTTAATGTTATAGAGATTTTGAATATTAGGTTTTCATAGAGAATTCGCTTTGTATCAGTGGCTTCTAAGGTCACCGGACCTTAATATTTGTGATTGATTTTTGTGGAGATTTCTAAAAGAGACTGTTCATATTCCTTCCATTCCAACAACATTGCTTGAACTGAAAATCTATATTAGAGCAGCCATCGAATCCTTTAATAAAGATATGGCGTGGAACGAATTGGAGTATGATTAATACAAACGCCCTGTATTTATAGTTTCTAATGATCTATTAAATAGCCGTCAAGATCACATAATTCGACATTTGATATAATTGGACCCATATGGGCCAATAAACAAAATGTCTATTAAAAATGATGACGGTGTGGTTGAATCGCCCTGTATAAGAAGGGATTAACGCGTATCGCGAAAATGACACTGAAAAATATAAAGTGCCGTAATAAAATATCGACTGCCTGTTACTATCCTACTAGCGACGGTCTAATCAGAATGGAAAATATGTATCAAGGTCTCTAGAGTGTTCGTATGTCCATACATACATTCAAATTATTTTTATAGCTGCGTTTTTCTTTCTTTTATCTCGAACGACAAACGACACAACCGCTATGACTAAATAGATGAAAAAAAAACAGCCGATCCGCGGTGTATCGCTTGACTTTTACCAAGAAGGTTCGCTGCGTTCTTAGAAAAATCGGCATAATTACTTTTTGCTTTGTAAATTGTACCTAATTAATCACGGATAGCCATTAAATATCAACGTCCGATTTGTTGTTATTTGAAATACCGCTAACTGTACTTTGGCAATAAATATCGGCTTTAGATGTAGACACTACGATTAACAGAAAACACACAAATTATGTCACAGTCACAAAGAAGAAATATAAGAAATATTGACGGTAATAGAAAATTTCTAAAAATTGGTATTTATCTAATAAAATTAATCATAAAAAAACCAATAAAGACGCTAAATTGTCATATTCTTATCGTGTCTACAATTTATTAGATAATCTAACCTTCAACTAGACTACTACCTTAACCTTATTGTATATTGTGTTGCCTAAACATTTTTGTGATATTTTAATTAATATTAATCAATTTACCACTGTTATTTATAACAATAATAAATAGTGTAATAATTTATATTATATAAAATTTGTGAGAATTGATTGGTTCTTGTACTGTGAGTCACTGTACATTTTGAAAGAAGACTATGAAACTAAAAAGTTTGGGAACGAATGGTATGGCTCGTTATAACATTGTATAATTCGTAAAAAAACGTTGAGACAATCAAATTATAAGTTTGTATTCTGTGTTCTTTATTGTTTGACATATGTCAAGTGTTACTTCCTGTAATGAATAAGATGTAAGGTTAAGGTGTGTGAATAAGAACATGTGACTAGTAAGTAGAATAAAGATCAATTTCAATTTATCAGAAAGCATTTTATTCAACAAAATATGAAATAACCTTCTATGGTTCACTGCTGAACTCAACAAAAAATTCAATATTTAAATAGAATTATCAATATGTGTATTTATATCTTGATTTGAATCATTTTGAATCCGCCATTGGTCGTCCAAAATCACGTCGTTCAATTGTCAAATGACAATCATAGAATCTCAATTCGGCGTCGTGAATAAAAATTGCGAATTTCAAGAAACTCTCTACAGCGTAGCGTCTCTATGCTTACAAAATTCAATTATCATAATAGAAGCCTATTGACAATGCGCAGTGAAGAGAGTTTGTTAAATGAATTATGGAACATCAGAAAATGGATGCTGATATTTCGAGCAAAATCAACCTAAGCGACGAAGCATATTTTCACCTTGATGTGTGGTGTGCATTTTGGGCTGGAGACATACTTTTCTTGAAAATAAGACTAGTTAAAAAGTAATTGTTACTGGTGCTCGATATCGCGACAGGATAACACAGTTCTCTTAGATGATACTGATGTGGACAATATGTGGTTTCAACAAGATAGTACCACATGCCATACAGCCCATGAAACACTCCAATTACTTCATGACGCATTTCCAGGTCGTGTACCTACTCTCTCGTTTCGGTAATCAAAATTGGCCCCCTAGATCGTGTGATTTAACACCATTAGATTTCTTTTTAAGAGGTTATTTAAAATCGCAGGTGGATGTCAATAAGCCCACAACGATACGTGTTTTGAACGAGGAGATTCGGCTCGTTCATGCAGAATGGTCGTGGAAAATTTCGAGCCGTGGAAGCTATTTGTCCGATGTTTTATTCCATAAATAATCCTATCCTATTAACTCCATGATTAAATGAGAAAATTACGATAAAAAAACTAATAACTGCGTTTTCTATTCAATCCAAATCGTGTCTTATTGAGTCTTATTTAACTTCAAGCTGAGAAATCCTCAAAATTTCGAATCATCGTTGCTTTCACAGAAGAATTATTAGTTTTATTCTATTTTTTGTTCAGTCTTCAGCAAAAGGTACTGATCGTTACTTTCACAACCCCGAATCGAGTACTAAATCCTCGAATTTTTTTTAAATAATAAAATGTGGTTCGCCGGTACCAAAACTAGGCGTGGATGTTCCTCAGAGCTTTCTGAAGAATTATTTTCTAAAACAATACTGGTCTGCTTTGAGGAACATTGGAAATATAAAAAGCTTCTTCTCTTCTTGTCTCTCTTGTCTTGGTCCCCAAATAACAACACGAAAATACATAAAGTAAGCCTTTCTCACATTTCCATTAAATGATTTAATGTTTACTCTAGCCTAAACAACCATCAATCCACTGCAACAACTTTTTCTGACTTTTCTAAAGCTTTCGATTGTATTAATAATGATATTTTAATAAACAAATTGTAGGGCTTCGGTTTCAGGGGTATTCCTCTCGCATAGTTCAAATCATACCTTACCAAGACAAGTCAACTTGTAAGGATTGATACAACGATGTCTTCTTGCAAGCAAGTAGAATGTGGAGTGCCTCAAGGCTCAGTACTAGGCCCTAGGCCAGACGAAACTAGTTTATTACTTGGAATAACCCTAATCTCACTATTCATAGGAATACATTTAGTGACCTAATCACCTTTAAATCATAGTGCGATTCTAATCTTCTGTATCTCAACGTTTCTAAAACTAAAGTTTTCATATAGAAATACATTGCAGTCTTTTTTATTAAATAACACCAAAACTGACGTCGTTGAATCTGTAAAATTTTAAGGGCTTGTGTAGACATTGTTGTACGTGTGGTGCGACTCAATTTGAGCGAATCTTCAAACTACAAACTGAGCTGTTAGATATTTACTCGGACTAACCAGCAAGGCTCACTGCAGGGACTTTAAAAGATTAAAAATTCTGACTCTTCCTTCCTTAAACGTCTTTGAGTTCCTTTACGTAATTCGTAAGCACGCTTCTCCAAATTCAGAAAGATCGTTGCACGGCTATCCACTTATGTTCAGAATTAGTTAAGGGCTCAATATTTTACACTGCAAAAAATGCACAATCACTTGAAATCAAATCGATATCATCTGGAGTGCCTTCTAGTCTGTAAACGACTTCTAATAATAATATCTAATTCGGGATATGCTGCATACTGGTTTGATTTTTGCTATGGACTATACTAATTATTACCTATAATCTTTTGTTACTTATTGTGGTTTCCTTCTGTATATTGAAATTTTAATTTATTTGTATCTTTATTTAGTTATTTCTATGTTTGTTTTTTAGTTTTTACACGCTTTTGTTCACAAATGGCAACAAATTTTTGACAATAAAGTATTTTTCTCAAGAAAATCAAATTTCCACGTTTTTTGAGGTTAGGATTTATGCAGAAACTGTCAACTAAAATATAAACCGTCCGATTTCAGTGGTTTAACTTAACGGAGGTTTATATCGACTTGAACTGAGTTTAACTTGCGGTGCAAGTGGCCCTAAGTCGATGTTAAAAAGTTTTATATTCTTATAAATTAATGATTACCTATAATTTTGTTACTCATTGTGATTTTCTCCTAATTTCATTGAATTTGTAAGTTTATTTAGTTATTTTTATGTTTATTTTTAGTTTTTACAAGCTTTTGTCTACAAATTCTAACAATTTTTTGACAATAAAGTATTTCTCTCCCTGTCTCTTAAAAATATAACAAAGCTTGTCCATTAAAAGCATATATGGACAGTTGCTATGGGAAAAAACGTCTCTACGCTACGGTGCCGACAATATTCATTTTCTCTCTCGTTCGAGACATTTTATCTATATTGCGCATGCTTGGGAGTGTGCAGAACCGAGCTGGAACCTCGGAGGATAGAGAAATCGTTACCATTCTGTCTTCCTTAGTCAGAAACAGCTTCCACTTATAGAAATTGTCTATACTATATGATTAAAAGAGTATAAAATTATTGTTTTGTTTTGAAATTATTTACGTGATAGAGTTTCCTTCCATCAGCCGGCATTGCATTTTTGAATAGCTAATTCCAAAACTCCAATAAAAATATATTAGACGTCCCATATAAAAAACAGTTTCTTCATTAAAGCAGATGAATTACGCATGAAAATAATAAATTATTTCAAATTCTTTTTGACAGGTGTGTAGCTGAATTTTCGTAGGTTGTATAATCGATTTTATTTTAAATTACGCTACGACAAAATAGATTTATTTATGAAACAAAACGAGGTTTTGATAAATGTCGATAGAAATAAATTCAAACGTGGATCAAAGTAAAAGTTTGATTGCAAAATTTAGTTCGACGGTTCTCACGGTATTTTTTATAAAGGCAGTTAAAAAGCACATTAATTAAACTTATTGCTAAATGTTTGATGTATTCCAAGGATAAATTTGTTTTGTCCTCTATCGAATAATGTATAATCTATTCGTTACCGTCAAAAAAATTTCGGTTTATCGATCATTAAAAATGATAGTTATTAATTTCCACAGATAACTTACATTTCGTAGTTCTCTATTGTATTAGATAAATTCCATTAAAATGAATAAAGTAGTGTCTCAATTCTACTAAAGAAACATCTAAATATCGCTCATAAATTTCGATGTTTATAGTTTTTTAGTTCTGATCAAATATGTGAATTTGATCATCGTTTTTACCAAGTTGTGATACGTTGTCTCGATGAAAGAGAAGACAAGGTGTTTCTCAAAGTTATCTATCCGGAAA
The DNA here is from genome assembly GCF_026250575.1 of Diorhabda carinulata. Lineage (NCBI taxonomy): Eukaryota > Metazoa > Arthropoda > Insecta > Coleoptera > Chrysomelidae > Diorhabda > Diorhabda carinulata. Next base: position 5,721,977 of record NC_079469.1, read on the forward strand.
TTTTGCTTTTCACTTGACAATATGTTTTTATATTTCGAAATGCCCTTTTCAATATTTACCGAGGTAACTGGAGCGCATATTCAAGTGATTTTTCTGAATTTCGTGAATTTTCTCGAGGGTTTTGAAGGCGTTGTTTTTTCTGAAACGATTAAATATTTTTTTATTTACTAAATTACCAATTCTACCTGAAACTTTTCTTTAAATTATTTGAACATTTTAAAGGCATTCTACCCGTGTAGATAAAACTGAATATAAACTAAAAAGTTACAATTTTTTCATATTCTGAATTATGAAGCGAGTTAACACGAACTCACATATACAGAATGCATAAAAAAGGCCATCCCGTTCCTAGGATAGACGTTATTCGTATTCAAAATACATTTTTCACGATTTTCCCGCAACTACTGGCAACATTGTATTGAAATTTTATACGAATATGTTTTGGAACCTGATACATCTAATAAATTTGTTTTTATTTTTGACTCTCATAGAGGGCGCCTGTTACACGGTTCGTACCAAGTAGTATTGAACGTAATTTCTTCCATATTAGATGTATAAAGCAAAATTTCAACTGAACTTAACCTTCCGCCAGGCGCTTAGGCTTTTGCAACACCACCAGGTATTAACCGTATTTTGGTCGGCAACTTTTGTTTCATTTCACTTCCTAATTCACTCTTAATGATGATTTAATTTGCTTTAAAAAAATAAACGCCTTCGTAAACACCTTCCGTGGCATTGCAATGTTTCAACTGCTCTTTTCTGATGAATGCTTCATATCTATGGAAAGGCTTTTTACGTCTGATCTGGTTCTTTCATTATATCTTGAGCCAGATTTTTGAAAAAAAATATTTCTTTGATCAGTAGTTTCTATTGGTAATCCTGAATTGAACATTATCTGTTTTTTGAACCCAAATACGTTCATTATATTCTTGGGGCCTGTCGATTTCATCATTATTATGCATAGTTTAGATCAAAACTACACATTTAGTTTTCTCCATTGCCTATGAATCTGTTGGCAACTCTTTTTGGAAGCCGAACTGGGAATTGGCAAAATTCTTGATCGATAGCCGATGGATTTTTCCTGAGGGTGTCCAGGAATTTAATTTTCTTTCCTAAAAGAATCTGAGCCAAGTCGACATTTGAATACCAATTGTCAGTAGGTATTTTTGACAACTTTCACTTCAATGTTAACCGTTTATCGATGAGACAAAAAGTCAGCGGAAATTTCAATTTCCTAATAATAAAGAAAATCCCTGTCTGCCGTCCAACAGACGGCGTAGCGTCTAGCGAAAGGTTAAACATCATTTAATTTAACACCAAAAAGGTACTCGATAATCTGTACCGTTTTCGGTATATTTTGATTTAATTTAAATGGTGGTAAGTACCAATTTTTTAAGCAATCACTTATTCGAGATATTAGAAGATCCAAGCTCCAACGCACTTTGATAGAAGTTTTCGTAATTGATTGAGTAATCATTTTCTGAATCGATGGATTAGTAGAGGTGCAGAAGCTCCGATTCATTGGCCTCCTAGTTCTTGCGATTTTAATCCCTTGGATCGCAAAACAGTTATGTCGTATCTTAAAGAAAATGTTTATCTAATTTATCTTTTTGGTATTAAATTAAATGATGTTTAGGTACACTTGAAATTTTGCTTAATTAATCTGATATCTAATACTACTTGTTGCCAGTAGTTGTGGCCAAATCGTAAAAAATGTGTTCGAATGGCGTTACGCAAATTTTTACTGAGCAAACCAAATATTTTTCTGTTTTATATGTATTCTAAAGACGGGATCACCTTTTCTTGAAGCACCCTGTACAAATGCATCATTAAATTTCAAAATCAGCTCTAATCCAACGTGTATAATGATAATAATGTTAATGTATCATACCTTGGGTAATCGACTCGGTATTTCTTTGGCGTAACTCTCGACACCGAGTAAGAACGCGTTTAACACCTCCAATGATAAAAGAATAGAAAGGAGACAAATGACTCAAAACTTCCTATTGTTTGTTTGAACATTCAGTAAAAACAACATCTATTAATATCTGTCAATGTGCAAGTACCAAAGTACCATTATTTATAAAACGCTTACCGATTATGGTTCGACCAACATGGATTTTACTATAAGCGGGTTTATTGTTTATTTATTGCTACAATTGTTCGCGGTACGAACTCACGTTGGTAGTACTCACTAAAATAGGAATATAACCTAGAATTTAATAAAAAAAATGTCGTTTTAGTAACGAGCACGAGGTGATGCTTCTTCGAGATTTGAAATTTCACTTGTAGGGAATATACTCTGTTTGAATCAATATATATCATTTCGATTTCATTTTTAGAGCAAAGATAATGATTATTAGGGTACAATTTAGGAAAAATTCAACAACTACCAATAATATTGATACGAAAAGTGACTGGGAATCGTATCTATCGACACCTACCGATTTAAATATGACGATAAATATATTTGACACTTCTGGAAACATCCTGGTTTTATCAAAGAGAAGATTTAAAAACGAATAAACGTGGTGCATTTCCTCCCAAAAATCAATCAGAATACTAGTTCGAACCACGTTATGATCGAGATCGATGAAATGTGACTGAATCATCTCATCCTCAAGCTCTTAATTTATTTCACAATTAAAGTGGAAGATGTTATTCAGCTATTGTACATTAGAATCAGTGTAATCCAGACCATCGAAAACTCAGACAATCAAATTCAGGTTCGGATCAATGGTAAATAAACAAAACCCATAGCAGTTAATATCGTTATCAGTCGCTTGGTCCCATATTATTCAACATCATAATGGATGAAATCGTAAGGAAGGTTACGGAATGAGTGCCGAAAATTAAGATGATCTTCAAAGATTATCAATAATCTCACTGGAAAACAGTGTAGCACCAAAAGAGCCCATTAGATGCAAATTAGAACTAGATGGTCAAATAAAACAGAATAGAATGAAATACAAGTACCATGGAATTGACATAACTAGTTATGGAGACGTAGAAGACGAGGTAAGAGGACTAGCTAGAGGGAATAAGGTCGCGGGATGTCTTCAGAATGTAGATGGCGAAGCAAACACCTAAGACAAGAAACAAAGGCACGAATTTACAAAGAGACAATCAAACCTATAAACATCAGAAACAAGACCAGAAACATCAAACATGAAGCAACTCTCTGACATCGCAGAAATGAAAATGCTCAGACTTATATCGAGAAAACATCAGAGGATTAGGTGACGTAGATAAAATTAACGAATGGGTATCACAGCCAAAAAATTGATGAAAGCAGCATAAAAGTCGAATGACAGACGATAGACTGGTAAAAATAGAAAACATGTATATGTGTTTCACCGATATTCGAACAAGTTTAGTGCCACGTATTTCCAATACTGTAATACTGTAGATGAGGAAGCAATTCGAAGTGTAATTCGTTCAATTTAACCACCGTTGTCATTGACTTGTGAATCGGTGCATTGTCTAGGTGAAACAGTAGGTTTTTCTTCGACATATGAAGTAGTTTTTTGTTGATTTTTGCATTCAAACGATCCAACAACTATATGTAGTTTTCGCTTTTGATTGTCTCTCCTTTTTGGAGATGATCGATGAAAAATATTCCAAACGCATCCCAAAATACTGAAGCCATAACGTCTCCAGCTGACTGTGCTGTACATTTGCATGATCGTTTTGATTCCGGAGTGAAATGATGGATCCATGTTTCATCCATTGTCACATATCGACCCAAAAATTTGTATTTATTACGTGTAAACATGGCCAAGTACTGCTCTGAATCATCAACACGTTATTTTGATCGACTGTGAGCGGAACTCTCTTTGAAAAAAGCTTCCTCATGATGAAATGTTCATGCATAATTGTAAACAAACTTCTTTCTGATATATTTAGGGCCTCAGATATCTAACGCAATTTTAATTTACGATTAAATATAACCAATTTATGGACTTTTTTATTTTCTGGAGTGACCACCTCAATTGGACGACCAAAACGTTCACCATCATCGGTGTCTGTACGACCACCAATAACAAATGGTTCTTTTCGAAGGAGCAGAGTCCGTATAACACTTTTAAAGCCATTGCTGAGCTTGCAGAGTATTTTTTTCATCAAGAAGCAATGATAAATTAACACACGAAACTGTTTTGAATCCATTGTTGTGAAAATAACAAAAGTAGCTTCACTTAAATGGCTTTCACTTTTTTCTGACTAAACGAAATGTCATGAAACAGCGCCATCTGTGTTTCGGTCACACGAATTATTGAGTGATGTTATATATATAACCACATTTAAAATGCGGTTGATTGTGGCGACTCTAGACTTTAGCTCCGGACAACACCACAGACCAAATATAAAATTTAATCATTTTTCGTCAAAGTTTAGAGTATCATAACAAAACAGTGATTCCATCTTCTGGAAAGTTGCACGGGTTGATTCATCGGCTGCATCTAATTTCCTCATCCTGATCCAGTTGCTTGTTGTGTAGTATTCCAAGTGTTTCAAATTGTTGACCCTCTCGACGTTCTGACCATTTCTGTAGTGACTCGTTGAGGTATGGCAGGCGGCTGAAGACCATGAACTTTGTCATAGCAACATTCATGCTCAGATTCTGCGGATCCAGGAGATTATCGCACAAAGTAGCGGTATCGTGAGCATAGCGAATGGTATTAATTAGTTCACCGTTGATTTTGACCCCGAATAAAGGTTTAGTAAGAATATAGGTTAAGTAACAGTAAACACATCCGAATTGGATGCTTCATTGGAATTGACGTTGATTCTAACGAAAACTGGTCCTCACATTTAAAAAACTCGTCTTATGTTATAAATTTATTGGAGAATGTTGTCCTCTAATTGCAATATTCTTGGTCTATTAACGTTGACTTAACTTTAAAGAAGATCCCATGATAAGAAATCGCCTCAACAGCGGGGAAGCCATGGAATATCAGCCCCTACCCGCGCTAGTCCTATTACAAAGTTTATAGTCCACCTTGTATAAATTTTGGAGTACGCTACAATTTTAATTATGAGCTTAAATGAGTTCTTTTTGCTTCGACAATGACATGAAATGAAAATATATAGAATTTAATGATTTAAATTAGTTTTGGAATTATGTTTTTCAAAATTGATTATAATAATCATTCAGTTTTTATTTTGAACAAACTCGATATTCATATATGAAGAAATAAAAATCAAAGTATACCACGTTTTCGACCCGAATCTATTAAATCCAATACACAATGCGCACACACACCACATAGCAAAAGCAAAAGGAATACAGAAAGTTAGTTTTCAATATCGTGGGAACCATCAGCATCGCCTACTAAGTTGTTTGCACGCGGGCTTCTGGTGTTACGCACCTTACCATCTAACATCTCGCCAACGTGCAACGAGAAGAAGAAGAAAATAAATAAAGAAAGAAGAAAGAGAACCGGTGAATTCGTGAGTAATGATTGAAACGAACAATGTTCGCTGCCCAGTCATTAATCTATGAATAATAGTGCAGAGAACAGAATTTATTTCGTATTTTATATTGCGAGAATCTATGGCAGATATAGTGGGAGATTTCACGCTGGGAAAATGTATTGACTGAAAGATTGATGGGGTGCGAGATGAGATAGATGAATATGCATTTCATTGCTTATTTGCTAAAGGTTAAAACATTTTTAATTTTCATTACACGACAATAATGAGAATAAGATGATGGAATTTTGTTTGTGACTGGCATTATAAGAACTGGAAAATATTTCAACTTAAAAGACTGTTAAAAGAGTTTTACATCGTATAAATCCCAATTATTAAACAAAATTCCCAATACCAGTTAGAAAAAAAAGATGAGATTATGAAATAAAAATATTTCTAAACAGATTCCCACAAAAAGTAGTCGCTTCAAATCATAAAAAGTTATAATCTGATACGAGGGTTGCTAGTTAAGTTTTAAGATAGACAAATAAAAACAAATATTTATAATTCTTCCCATTCTGATCGAGGTACCTCCAAAACATATGTTTTGAACGCTTCAACCGTTTATTCAGGGTGTATAAAAAGTGATTTACGAAAATAAAAAGAAATCGTTGGCTGCCAAACAAGGACTCACATCGTCATGATAGAGAGTGATTCGTCCTCTGCGATTGGTTCCCCTGATTTTTTCGAACACTCCCGGCAAACAAATGCTGGTGAACCATTCAGAATTGATGGTTCTACGTTGCTCTAATGAAACGGTGGGGACGTGTGCAGTTATTACAAAAAAAACAAGCAACCATTTGCTTTCAAGTGCTACTTCATTGGATTCGGCTCTTCTTGAAGTTTCGGGTTCATATGCAGAGATCTATGATCCATCGCCTGTCTTATAGACGTCTTTTGAAGCACAGTGTTTGCACCAATGCGCAATGGACACGAGCTTTTTAAGCGATTGTCAAGTTATGCGGTATCCAACGCGAACAAATTTTTTTCACGGTCAAATGTTCATGCAACATTGAATGTATGAGAGTGGAACTAACGTCCAAGTATGCCTTAATCTCTTAATGGTATGTCACAAGAGAATCTTACAATATCAGTTTGCGACAGTGTCAATGTTTTCTTGCACAACTGCCGATTTTATACGATCAAAAGTCAACTATTTGAATTTTGTTAAAAACTATTTTAAATTATTTATCGATGAAGCTCAATAACAGTTCCACCTCTAAACAGACATATTTATAACGCCTCGCCCTTTATAACAGTGTGACAATTGTCAAAAAGTAAACAATGTTTGTATCGTTTATGTTTGTTTTCAACGCTTATTTTGAAACGTGATCTTTAGATAGAATTTTAAGGTGCCTGCTACTGGAGTCTCATTAAAACTATTATGGATATGGAAGTTGAAGGTGTGAGACTATTTAATTGAAAAATTGGGGTTGATAAAGCCATATTTTAAGTTATATGCTTCCTACATTAAAATTTATACTTAAGTTTCGGTAAAAACTAAAATCAAAGATGTTTTTGTATGTGGATTAAACCGAGTTATCGTTTAATTTTGTGTTTAATATAAACCTTAGTTATTCTTAATAAAGATTTTGAAAAGAAATTTTCCGCATATACTCGCCATTTTTATACAGGGTGTATTCAACTTGACTTGGGTCCCATCCAAATTTTGCAATCCGATTTTAACATATTTCCCGGCGTTTTCTTGATTTAAAATTTGGTATATATATCTAAGTCGGGTGACAATAAATGTTGACATATTTTTTGAAAGTCAAAATGGAGGATCCAAAATGTTCGCTAATTTTTTTTCCATTATAACATTGATTTCAACGAAAATACATTTTTTGAGGTTTTTGGTTTTGCTTACCTCGATTATTTTTCGTTATTTATACAAAAAGAAAGTGGCGAACTTGGAATGGCAAAAAAATCTGTAATTTAAGATCGCTTTTCATAAAATCATCTTGCATGGCCTAAATAAAAGCGTCTTTTTACTGTGACCACGTGTGAATTGGGAGAACCAGCAAAACACTGTAACTCAACATGATGCTTCATCATTAAAAGTCATAGCAAATCATCACACGAAAATGTTCGCGATTTAATTCCACGATTACAGCAAAATAAATATTTCAATTATCTGTAAACAACTTGAATAGCACTCGTATGACAACACGTTCTGAGTACGTTCACTATTAAAAATGTGAAACTTTATGATGACAATGTCAGATTTGACGTATCAGTGTTGCCATATCTCAAAACTTGAGTAGCGATTTTCGTAGTATTTGCAAGATTCAAGATTTTTTCAGTTTTGATATATTGTGATCTCGTATACGACGTCATTTTGTACTTTATGGATAATTTGAGTTAGTTTTTATTGAATTTATAGTCAATTGCAGCATTTTCTTTATCTACAACATTTCGTATTCTGTAAGTCCCAAATTAGACTAGCCTAGAATCAGTTTTTGAAGTTTATCTAGATAAAAACCTCTAAAGCCCCATGCTGATATTGCGGAGGACATCGAAACTGAATGGATGACGAATCTGAAACATCTATTTTTATCCTCGATGATGATTCCTCTATGGTAGGATACCTCTTTGTCCATGTCAAGTATTTCAAACATACCTACACGTAAATGGTATTTGGATAGCTTACTTGGTATAAACAGTAGAACTCGTCAAAAGAATTTGGTCACTCACTTACCATGGCCAAAAGAAGATACTGAAGGCGTTGTATAACCTAAATCAACATGGAATCTCTTTTCTCGGGCGTCGTTGTTATGGATATAATTGTCTAATCTACCAAAGATTAAACAAAACGTAAAAAAGTGAAATATAATTCTGAACAATGGTATATTGGACCACTGATTCGTATGGAATGAATTTCTTATTCAGACTCTTGTCTGATCTTCTCATTTTTGGTCTCACTTGTAATATAACATGCAGAAATGTTTTCGGCATGTCCCTTATCTCAGAATCTCCATTCATCTCCCACTTTCACGTTACCATATATTTTCTTATTCACTTTTCTGTCGAATCTTCTTAATTTTACTTTGCCGTGCTCTGTTAGTGTCCATGTCTCACTTCCTTATGAGTAAACAGGGCGAGTAAGAGTTTTGTAGATCTTTATGTTGGCGGTGCAGTTTAGATTTAGATTGTTTTTCAGTAGATTCTGATTATAGTAGGCCTTGAGCCCATATTACATCCTCTCCTTTATGGACATAGAGCAGTTTTCAATGTACAGATTCCATGATACCTGAAGGTTGTTACTTCCTCAAAAGTTCTGTTTTCTATTGCAAAGAAGTTTTATCCACTGAAGCAAACATGTACAGTGTTTTAGTTTCAATAGATATGAATCCGACGTTTCAAGCTTCCTCTTCGTGCATCTCCACCAGTTTAGTTGTCACATGAGAATCTTGAAGTATCAGTTTACAACAGCATCAATGTTTTCTGGTACAACAGCCGATTTTGGACGGTCTTCACGAAATTCATCCCGTAGCGAAGTGCGACCACGATTGATTCGGAGAACCAGCAAAACAAACACGGTGGCCCCAGATGATGCTTCATCATCAAAAGCGACCATGTGGTGTGTTTTACTTTCAATGGATATGAGTCCGACCTTTCAAGCTTTCTCTAAGTCGTCGTGCAACCCCACCAGGCTAGTTTTGCTTCCTGCTTTTTTTACACAGTACGATATTGCAAACAATGATGAAGAGCTACAAAATATTATGCAAAAAATATACGCAGCAAGTGAAGAATATGGACATCTTCCAGTGCGTCTAACGATAAACGATCAAGACATAGATCAGGTAGAAACGAAATCACAGTAAACGCGAAATACGATCAAGGATAGAAACAGCTCGAGCTGCTTTTAACAACATAAAGAAAATTTACACCAGCAAGGATATTTCTTTACAACTAGAATTAAGAATAGTCAGGTGTTACATATTTTCTGTTTTATTCTATGATGTAGAGGCTTGGACCACCGCCGAGGTTACTTTGAAAATATCCTGGACGGATCATATCACCAACTTGAAAGTTTTGCAGAGACTAGAAGAAGAGATAGTCGTCTTTACGGTAACAAAATGGAAACTGGAGTATTTTTGCTACATACTAAGACATGACAAAAACAATCTTTTGCAGTTGATTGTCTGAAGCATAGTAGATAGTAAGAAGGGATCAGAGAGAAGACGGCATTCATGGTTGCATAACCTACCGCCAGTGATTAGAAGTGTCATCTATTGATTTAAGAAGATGACTGGTCATGATCTTTGGGACATGATGTTGAAAACAACGAATCAAAAATTGTGTATACACTCACCAGGTGGTTGTTGTATTTTAGTGGAAGGTGCCGGGTTTTTTAATCTCTTCGGAAATTTAGGAACTTGTAGAACGACAGGAGTTTTGATACTAAGATCTACAGGTTCCATTTGGACTGGAGGTCCTTCAGCCTGAAACAAAAATATTGAATAATATAAAAAGTGAAATATTCATTTTTGCATAATCTGAAGAAACTGAGTTTACCTGTTTTTTTATCTAGGGACTGGATTTATCACTATTATTTGACGGCTGTTAATTTTGAAATTAATAAATACAAATTTTTTCGAGGTGCGAGAGCGGAGAGGAATTTTGATTTCAAATAAAAAATAAATGAATATTTGAAGTTATAAAAATCCTTAAAAATACCCCTAAAAACATCCATCCCACATTTTTTCCCCTAAATTTGGAGGGAAACCGCTAAGTTGGGAACCCTGTTGTTTACCCTGTAGATATATAAAAAAAAATGTTATTGCAATTTTTTTTCTTCAAACGCTTATAAAATTCATTTATATATAAGGGAGCTATAGAATTTTCGCCATACCGGTCGTATAGTCCTCGACCTACCTCAACATAAGAAGATAAGAAAAAGACGAAGAAGACTGCAATTGCAAAAATTCATCGACATTCCAAACTGCCGTAAACTGACCATCGGATGCCGTCCGCGTGTATCTGTCAACTTTGCGGGCTCCTTATACTACCATGGTACTTACCAGCTGATGGACCGGCAATGGCACGTGACCCACGATCGATGTTGCCGATACCATTACAAAATTTTCATATTTTTTCTATTGGTTATAAAGTAAAGTCATAAGAATACAATTTTAGTTGTATTTAAAAAAATGAAGAAACAGAATAATTTGAAAATACTATTTTACTTTTTTGTTGAACACATTCGATCACAAATCACAGGTTTAGATGAGACGCTACAATGCCACTACAAGTTTTCAAAAGTGAGAAATTTATATGATAAGCACTAATAAGTACTAAATAATTCTCAAATTTATATTTTTTTGCTAAAAAGAAGTCTCCAAATAGCAGATTGTTACGAAGCCTATTATGGTCATCGATGCTATAGTTTGGCGAATGCGCCTATTTTGTTATGTTACATTATGTTGTGGCCGTTTTTATAAAAACAGTTTCTAAGAAGGACTTTCTGTTTGTTCGCGAAAAACTAGAAATTTCCAGTAATCGAAAAAAAAAAAAATTAAACCAAACGGTGAATTTAAATAAATTAGATAAGTGTTTAGTAATAAGTGTTAGTGAATATACTAATGATAAGTAAATATTTTACTGTAAGTGTTAGTGTATAAAGAAATTACGTAAGTGACACCGTTTGTACTTAAAACTTTTTAAATAAATACGAAGAACATTACAGTCTTTTTAGGGTTAAAGTTATAAAATTATCTAATTTTGAGAACCAAATATAAAAAATATGGTTTTGGCACTCTGTAATGTAACTATGGAATTAATTATATGCTTCTGAATAAACGAATAGTCAATAATATAATTGGTGTCTTATTAATAATGTTATCCAATGTTCATTTAATAATTATACAAAAAAAGCGATAATTGAATATACCCCATCGTACTCCATGGTTCAGTACTCTTCCAGAACTTGGTAAAATCCTTCTATTGACTTAGATGCCAAAAATTGTCGCACTTCAATGTCAACATCTCCTTTCAGTTTAAAGTTTTTTACCACGTAAGAGTTTCTCTGTGGATCTGAATAAACAGTAATCTAACGGTGCTAAATCCGGACTAAATGCTGGATGTAGTAGGAGTCCAATACCACAAAAATCTTCTTCTTAATTCGTGTAACTTACGCAGAGAGTCCGCTTTCGGTAAACTAACCCTGGACATTTCTCCTATAAAACTACTGTCAACAAAACTCGAATCGACGTCTCTTAACTTCGAATTCTTCGTACAATGATGGTGTCTAATGTTAGGGTTCTATGTATAAATCTATTTTTCATAACATGTAACAATGCGTCTAATAAAACGATTTTATTTGGTTAATTCCTATTATATAATAACATATTCTCGATAAACTTCAAATTTCAACACATGAAGTGTGTCATCATTATTTGTATTGATCATAACATAAAGGCAACGCTGTAAGTATCGGTACTTATATCTTCAGCCGCAAAGCACACGAGTGATATGTCGTTTTTTACAAACACACGGACAGGTTTCTTTCTGTTTGGGTATAGGTGATGATTGCGGAAAATCTAGTTTTGTAATGGCATTTATTAATAGAGAGGTTGGTGGTCCAACCAAGAGATTCAGTTATTTCAAAAGAATATTGATTAAAAGAGAATGAATAGATTATATAATATTCAAATATCAATAAATATTTAAAAGTCTATTCGATTACTGAATTAATTCATTAAAAATTACGAGAAAATTTGATATATACGATATAACGATAAAGAGATTTAGTTGTTAGATTCTTCGAAAAATTACGGAAGCTCACTCACGCGATCCAAGCCGATAATACATAGTCAACACGAAAATAACCGGAGTTAAATATATTAATCGTTTTATTTCAAGGTGAAAATTAGTTAATGTATAAGCTATCAACACAAAATCTATCACAAACGAATAATTTTATTGATTAACGATAAAAACTATAATATATCTTTAACTTCATGCTTTCTGACAAGTGATGTCATTCTAATACCGGATATCCCTCCCTCTACAATGGAGAAGGGCTCTAAACCTGTCAGGCATCAAAGAAATTAAATTTTAGACGTACTCCACTAGAATATCAACCTATTCTTCACGAAGAGTCACAAACCTATTTAAATTATCCCACAAATTCTCTAAGAGATTCACATCGGAATATTGGATTCTTACTTGCTGCAAGGATACAATTCTGGCGAGAATTATCCTTCCAAATGAATAGCAAGGATAACAACCTCTAGACACGCTTCATCGATGTACCTCCGAGCAGTCAGAGCTCTATTATTAACGGAAATCAGATCAGTCCGGACGTGGAAATCAATTCCACCCCAAACCATAACTGATCTTCCGAAAGGCCGTGATTCGCGTAGAGCTAAACGCCCTCTGATCGTCTCCACACTCTTTTTATTGCTCTACAGTCCAATCAGAATCCTAATCGCTTTTTTCTATAATGTCTTTCCTGGAATTAAAGACCTATCGCGGGTCGTCTTGATATAATTCCAAGCTCTCTCGGTTTCTAACGTACTATGTCTTAGCTCGCGACACAATAAGTTTCTTCTACAGCCGTTGTTGTCCTTGGTCGTCCACTGCCAGCCCTCCGATCGTAGCTACTGGTCTCCCGGAAACTCCTGACCCTAAATTATATGTGATAATTATTTCAAACAAGGAGAAAACATCAAGAAATACGTTTAAGAATTCCAACAAAAGATCCCGATCGCCCTCGAATATTCGAAACGCCAGATGCACATCCATATCGGATTTTACGATGGGTCCAATATAGGCCCAGATTTGGGCCAAGTATGTACAACTCTGGCCCTAGCTTGGAAGCCGTTATTCGCCCAGACTTGGTAGGAGTCTGGGATCATAACAATGTTTCCCAGCGTTGGCCCCAGCTGAGCCCCGTCGTTTAGTTTATTTTAGTGAAATAAAAGAGTAAGTAGTCGATAAAGTTAAATACCTTCCATTCTCAATAAATAGATTATTATCGTTTTAATAGGAATTCAACTAGTTCTCAATCCACAATTAAGTTTGTATCGAACCTGTAGTTGTTTTATGTGATTTGAAAAGTATAACAAGAAGGCGGAATATGTCCAGCGACTTCCAAAAGACAAAAAAAAAAAGATTTATCAACACGGATACAGAATGAAACGAAACTAGCGACAAAGGAGAGATCACAGAAAGGGAAGAGACCCTCTAGAGGCGACTTAATAGATGCAGCTGTGTAATCAGAAGTTAATCAGGAACATTACATAAAGAATCCAACTGCCGTAAAACCTACCCTAACATAATCATCGGGTGATTAAGAAGAATGACTTTATTCTAAGAAGGAGGGAGATTAGAGAACTTCAAAGATGTTCCTGTGAAAACAAAATCACAACTAGAGAAAGATAGAAGTCTATTACATGGTAAGAAAAAAGGGCCTGCCAGAGACTTGAACAAGAGTTTTAGGTGGTTCCCAATAGGAGAATAAGGTTTTCAGTTGATAGAACTGGTTTAAACATCTCAGTTTGCGATATTGTGTGTAAACACTTTTTTAAGACGACGCCATCTGAAAGTTGTTCGTTCTGTATTCATTTACATACCGAAAGTTGCGTTTTGAGTGTTCCATGTAGTGAAAATGACAGTTCCGTACTGCAAAACACTTTCGGGACGCTCTGGAGTACACAACTTTGACTTCCTTAAATGCCACTTCAATGTTGACAGTTGACAGTTTCACTTCGATGATTTTGCATAACCTTAAAGTTATAATTTTTTGAAATTATTTGTTTTATCCGAAGTTTTGTCTAAATTAATGAATAACAATGAATGATGATGAAAAAGAAAACATCGGCGATGAAGCGTTACTCGAAAATGTTTATAATTCTCTATTATTCATTTCCTCGGTGTAATTGAAAAAGTTTTGGATACAATAGTATTGACATAACTATTGTTTCAGTCGTTTTCCAAAATTTGTAGTTGTGAGAGCGTTTCTCTAGACTTAGTTTCTTTAAACAAGCACGTTATTTTTTTTGTTGTTACATTTAAAAATGTTTATGGCACACTTTATATATGCGTTCATTTGAAGTTAACAAAAAAAACTATACAAACTGTATTTATGGACATCAAAAGATATTAAAGAAACCGTTCTAATCAACATCGTTAAGTAAATAGTCGTTACCTTAGTTGCAAAGTATTACCTCTGCTAAGTACTAGTATCGCATTTCATTTCAACACGACTACATAATTTATGCGAGGTTGGTTAATTTGTAGCGGATTTTTTCCAATAAACATTTTCAATGAACGCTAAAATTTCCTGCCCACGTTTTTACTTTGAAATAGTTGTGGTCAAAATAGTAACAAAATTGACCAATGAAACATAATAAGAAAAAAAATAGTGTAAACAGATATTTTAACGACGACATTCAAGTGTTTGAAGAAATTAATTTGTTATCGAACTCCAGATTCGTGGGTAAATCGTCCTCTACACACTTTGAAAGCATTTGAATCAAATATAATCGCTAGTAAGTTTTTCTTGTATCTTTTTAACGTTGCTTTTTATATATATTACATTTTAGAAATACAGTTTTTTATATGCATAAGCTCCTTTTTGTTCAAATCTGTTCTACCTACTCGTTAGTTCTTTAGTAATTCTCTGTGTTCCCTCATCTCGCACGATGCCAATAGTATTTTTGATGCCAGTAGCACCGTGCGAGTACATGCACGTGGCACGTGCTAGTGGCAAGTTAAGGAAGTGGGAACTTTTTGGCGCTCAATTTATTGGAAAAAGTCGTCGTCGTCGTCTTTAGAATAAGAAGAATAAATATATTTAACTTGAATATTGGTTACACCCTTATTAGCGCCCAAATTTTAAAAGTAGCCAATACATAATCAGCTAATAGCTTTGGGTATACTCAGAACAGTTCCAGAAGTTGTACTGAATCAATCCAGACACATTTAAAAAAATTACGTGACGTTCTAAGAGACCATCGTGACATAAAGATTAGTGTGATTCCGTTAGGGCTGTCTGCGTATGGTCATGTAACTTGAAAATGTGTTTTGCGTCTGCGCCAACTCAATACGCACGCTGTCTGCAGCGCCAAAATACCGACTGATCGGATATTTGTGGCGCTGCACGCTGCATGCGACTATCACACAAGCTGCACGATGCCAGTCGCATATATGTGTAAGCTCCACGTGATCAATACAGGCTGTTCTTCGAGCTGCATGCTAGTAGCAAGAAAAATCGCGCCGTGCGAGATACATAAGTGTATAACCCGCCTAAATTGTTCCTAATTGAAATACATTCTTGCACGGTTTAGTGAGTTAAGTTTATTGACTATTTGTATCACTTTTTGTATATATGCGTACATAACGTTTTTGAGTTTAACCCTGTCGAAAGTTTGGGTTAGGTCGACAAATCATACTCTGTAACTTCTTCTTTTATTTTATTTTACGATATAGTATAGTAGTATAGTTTTCTAAATAAACAATAGTTAAGAATTATCAGTTTTAAATAAGATAAGTGAAAAAATTAAAAAATAGCTCAAAGTCAGAGAGTAATCAAGAACAAACACACAAGTATCACTAATCTTTCACGGTGTTTATGTGTAGACTTTTACGAGTTTCTCCTGACACTTGACATTTTAAAAGTCAAATGTCTTAATAATTATGTTAATAGCTATGTACGCAGGTGTGATTTCTAATCAATTTAGAAACCGGTGGCATGCGCACTTCCAAAATTATTGATTGCCAGTCTTGGATTTTCAATAATTGATTACGTTTGCGTTATATCAACATCCGCAATGGGTTCGTAATCAAACAAAGCGATCTTAGATTGGTTATCAACTGATTCGGAATCGATTCTGAATTGATTCGTGAAAGAAGGTTATATACAAGATGGCGTACGTAATTTTATAAATTTTTTCAAATCAATTGAATTTGAATAGGTTACACTACAGATAGCTGATTGTTCGAATAAAAAAAATTCGTTTCAAATTAATGATTGGCGGAAGTAAAAATTATATTGATGTAAGTTTTCCATTTGTAATTATAGTTTATATATTAAGTAGGAGAGCGTTAATATTTCAGAAGCAGCAATGTTAAAATAAACTTTTTGACAGCTTAAATACCATTACACGGTATAAGAAATGTAATTATCATTATTATCAGGGTTATTATAATTTACCATAGACTGTAATTAAGATGTAAACTCAATGATGTCGACGGAATGTGTTATTAATGTTGTTTATTTTTATTTAAATTTTCCTCACATCAACTCTCTTAATTGCAGTCGAACTTTATTACTATAAAACAGATTTATTCGACGTGAACCACTAGAGGGCGTTGATAAAATGAAAGAATCAATAGGTACAGAAGCATTAAAAGATGTAAGACAAATGCGGAGAGCAGACTGCTTGTCTGATCATGAACTAGTCAGAGCAAAATTAAAAATTAGTATAAGAGAATGAAAAAGAAACAATTGGAAAGACTTTCTCAAAAATCCAAGTATTTATGGCAAATCAAGATGTATGGAAATCATATTAAGAAAGTATGCAGTGCAATAACAATAAAGATGGATGGATAACTGCAGCACCAAAAGCCAAAAAAATATACGAAACATCAACTGCTAAAGGCTTACTAGAGAAATATGGCAGAAAAAATGGAGATGTGAAATGAAGTGCCTGACAAGACAAGCGACTATTCACGAACGAAAGTAAAGAAAGCAGACTGTCGCTATACAAAATAACCTAAAAATTGATAGGTAATAGAAATTTGCCGCAAAGGATGAAAATAAAAAACAAATCAGGAGAAGTATGTACGAGTCAAAAAGACATAAAACAAAGATGATAAGAATTATTTTCTTAATTATATAAACAAGCAAATGTCGATCCAGTTTACCTAGAAATCATCGAAAACAAACAGGGAACACTAAAGATCGTGGAAGAAGCAATAACGATGGCAGAAATAACTCTGGAAAAAAGGAAAAGCAAAAGGCAATGACCGTACTCGTATTTCAGCAGATCTAATACAAGCATATATATCTTGCAACAGAAACGTTTCATTTACTGGATCAATGATAAAACTTCAAAAAAAGGCTCAAGTTTTTCGGGAAAGAATACATTTTTAGCACATAACTCGATACTTTAAAGGCAAGTGCAGAGTTATACATCGAGGACAGCTGTAAAAACACCACTTGGATTAGATCTTTTCTTGGCGAAGAAAGTTGGAAAGGGGGTTACATAAAGGTAAATAGCCACCTGGCTAGCCCTGAACAAGAAGAGAAGAATGCTCGAATCTTCCATAGAACTTAGAAGAGAAGAAGTAGTCTACGCGCGAAACCGCGACGCGACTAGGATGAGGAGCAGTTGGAATGGCTTCGCATCCATTCGTGGATCTATATAGAAGTGGATGCTAAACGACACGTGTGAAAAGAAGCTAAACTATGCGAAAACTAAGCCATGTTCAGAAGTGTTCATTCTTGCATTGACCATATTGCGTCAGTGAGAATAATACTGAAGCAAAGAAAACAACAAAATGAAGAAATCTAGTTAAATTTTATAGATTACGTGAAAGCATTTGACTCGATAACTAGAGAAGTTAGTAACGCTGTATAAAATATCAAGTACATCAAGAACATAACCAGACGAAGAAGATGAGTAATCAATGCCTTTGGAAACTAACTGAAGAAGAGAAAACCGATCACGAAGCTATAAATTGAGAATGATAGGTTTTTCAACGGTAAAAAGACCTTCCTAGTTCATAGTTCTAAAAATAATATCAACAACTCGTCGATGTTTATAGAAAACATACATCACAGCCAATATCAAAGACGCCGATAAACATAAAACGATTCGGCGTATTCACGAAATAACCGCACGGGACCGGCTTCACAGTCCATGTCTTGGACGAGTCCGTAACGATATTGTCCTGGAAAAAAATATAAAAAGAGGAAAAATTGTTTGAATTAGATTTAGTCACTTATTTTGGAATTTGAGTAACAAAACATAAAATTGTTGAGCTTAACTCTAACTTTGGGCGAACCCGCCTTTTCTCAAGTCTATAGTTCTTTGTTGCTCAATTTTAGTGAATTGAATTATCGTTCATGTCTTCTTTATTCATTCATTTCATTTAAGTGTAGTTTTAACTATTTTATTTACTTGTGAATAAATTTATATAGATATTATAATTCATTTAACTGACACATTGGAAGAAACGAAAGTCGTTTAAAAAAACGTGGAATAAACAACAAACTATTAAGAGAAATAAATTTTTTCAAAATCTACTACAATAATTTTTCATTAACAATTATTAATACAAGAAAATTTCCATAGAATATGACTAGCCCGAAGAGGAAAACCGAAACTAATGATTAATCAAAAAGCAGAAAGCAATAAAAGCAATAAAGTTTAGTAGAAGCGACAGAGGCATCGCTTCTCGAATCAGGTTTTGCGGTTGAAACATATAATTAGACCTGTTAAATTACTCACGAATCCGATTGCAAATGCGATTCATTTGTTTTCAATTATTATATTCGTCAGGGGAGTTGCATAACAAATTGAGCTTTATTTAAATTAATAATTTGTAAACGGAAGATGCGTGTTGTAAATAGCGCCCGTTCCACATCATTTGATTAAGTATAACGTCTAGTTAACTGAAATCATGATGTATCTTTTAGTTTATATATACATATGAGGATAAATTTATTTCATTTAGAAATAGAGTGTTTGATGCAAGCATATATATGGTATATTTCAAGTGACATGTTGAAATTGCAAAACATACAATATACATGCGTGTTTCAAATAAACGTGTTGGAAGAAAACATTTAAATGGCCAACTGTCATGTGTCATACATCATGCGTTCTGTGTCGTATCGTCGTTCTGTGCCAGAATTACTTTTATTGGCTTTCAAAACAACTGTTTCATAAAAAAGAACAGGAGCAAATAAATGGAAAATTCAACAGAGCGCTTCAGCGTATAGTGCTAGAAATTCGAGAACATTTAAATTGTCAAGTGTCATACATCGTTCATTTTCATCAATCTATGTCGTCTGTCACCTATTCTGTGTTATCTGTCACGTGTTCCGTGTTATAATCGCTTTCATTGGCTTTCAAAACATCTGTTTCTTATTGAAGAAGTTAAGCAAATAATTTGACAATTGGATAGAACGCGTATAGTGTTAGAAGTTCGAGAATATATAAATGGACAATTTTCATGTGTCATACATCATCCATTTTGTGTCGTCTGTCACGTATTCTGTGTTATCTGTCACGAGTTCTGCGTCTTTATTGCTTTTATTGACTAATAAAACAACTGTTTCATAAAAAACAAAAGGACCAAATAATTGGAAAATTGAACAAAATAGTAATAGAAATTAGAGAGCATTTAAATGGCAAATTGACATACATCATGCATTTTGTGTTATCTGTCACGTATTCTGTGTTATCTGTCACATGTTCTGCGTCATTATTGCTTTTATTGACTAAAAAACAACTGTTTCATAAAAAATAACAGGAGCAAATAATTGGAAAATGGAACAGAACAGTAATAGAAATTCGAGAACATTTAAATGGCCAATTGACATACATCATGCATTTTGTGTCGTCTGTCACGTATTCTGTGTTATCTGTCACGAGTTCTGCGCCATAATTACTTTTATTGGCTTCCGAAACAACTGTTTCTTTTTGAAGAAGTTGAGCAAATAATTTGACAATTGGACAGAACACTTCGCGTATGGTATTAGAAATTTGAGCATATTTAAATGGCCAATTGTCATGTGTCATACATCATACATTCTATGTCGTCTGTCATGTATTCTGTGTTATCTATCTACGTCATAACCGCTTAACCTTGAATAAGTAAAAACATGCATACTCTATGTTATGTTACATAAAAAATTGGCTGTATATCTACTAACGTATACAAAACGTTCGTTCGTTCGTTCAGTAAAAAATGTTTATAAGAGTTTCTTGTAAAAATATGGATATTTTTATATGTTATGATGCAATTCATGGGCATCAGTTAGTCCAGAATTACATAACTAAACGATGATTTGCAACTTCTTTTTTTATATCCAAGAAATCAACCATTAGGTTTTAATGGTAACAGAGAATATATTGAAAGATAAAAGAAAGAAATAAAAAAAAACAAGAAATATCTTCGTTGGCCATCTGTCCGCGTAATCTAACTGCTATTAGAGTCGCCTTTACGAAATCATTAGACGCACCAATGGTTATAGCCCGTGATGATCAATGCCACTAAATGGGTTTTATGGTTATTGTAAAATACCAATGGGATTATGACGTAGAAAGAGTGAGATGTTTTGTAAAGAAACAAGAATTATGTTGAAGACATTGACCTCTATTATCTCTATATTAGATTGCTTCATTATCTTTTAGTTTACATTTGAAAAATGTATTACACACTATTTAAAAATAGTTTGACTACCTCTCAATCGTTATCATTCACCTAATTAAACTCTCAGAAAAGGTGGAGTTTTATTAACCAGCCAATATTCAGAAATTAAAAGATGAGATCATTTTATTACGAATTCGCCTACTGATATAGACCGTGATGCAGGTCCTGTCCTAATATATTATCGATCCTTTTTTTGTGAGGCATTTTCAATTTCTAAGAAGATTGTGTTTGTTCGTTTACGGTAATCTCGAGATTTCAAGAATTTGAAGCTTCCAGATGGTGGTTTAAATATATCAAGCTGTAGGTCAGTCAACAATTCGTGAATAATGAATCCAAAAGGGAACAACTAAACAGTATATTTGAAATGAATCAGTTGAGTGTATGAATAAATTGAATATTTTTGAATAGTTAAGCATGTTAGTGAATAGTGTAAATTAAGGATTTTAGGATTAAATACTTTTTATATGTATAAATAAGAACAGATAACTTGAGCCCATAAAAATTTCGTTGTAACGTCACTGTCATGCAATTATACGTTTCAACAACTTCAGAATATATAGAAGCATCAGACCAAAGTAGAAAAACCACAATTTTTAAAAGGCTTCCGCTTGTATCATTTACTTTTCTTACCGCTATTACAAAATACTAATAAAAAACCGCTAAAAATAAATGAACATAGATAAAAGTCCCGGCACTGGTTGAGAGCGCGTACTGATTATTCAAAAAAGTGTCTTGTACAACATTTATAAAAAAAAAGGAAATTTAAATTGATTTTAACTATGGAAGAAGATAGTTTCTGAATAATAAATCCTTATAAGAATTTAAGTCAAATCATCAAACGTTTTCTACGTTATCTGTCACTTGTCATGTGTCATACAACATGTATTCCGAGTCGTCTGTCACGTATTCTCAGCCATGTAATATGCGTCACAACTATAAAAATATTACGAATAGAATAGATATGATATAGGTGCGTATGCAACTGAGAGTGTTTAACCTTTAGGAAAAGAGAGAAAATGAGTTATATATTACCATCTTTGTTTAAAGAGAACACAGTAGAAAAGCATTTTCAACATTTTAATAATATATATATATATATATATATATATATATATATATATATATATATATATATATATATATATATATATATACAGATGTATCGTAGTCTTGTTCCAAAGTACTTGGCCTGACCTAAAGATGGCGGTAGTTGTATGTTTCAAGTTTGAAGCTGAATTTGTAAACATAAACGAAGACCAGCATCGCACGGGTGAGAAAGCTGTGCGCAAGATGGGTGCCGCATTTGCTCACAATGGAACAAAAACAGCGTCGTGAAGATTCCAACGACTGTTTGGCTCTGTTTCACAGAAATAAAGCAGAATTTTTGCTTTGTTTCATAACCATGGATGCAACGTGGGTCCATCACCTCACACTCGAAACAAAATAACAATCAAAACAATGGACTGAAAAGGAAGAACCGGCTCCAAAGACGGCAAAGACCGCTCCATCTGCAGGTAAGGTAATGTCGTCGGTTTTTTGGGATTATACATTGATTATCTTGAACAAGGAAAACTATGAACTACAGCATTTGGCTAAGAAGAAAGTGTTTCAGCAAGAAAATCTACCAGCTCACACATCCGTTATTGTAATAGTCAGAATTAATGAAATGAAGTTTGAATTGCTACCTCATCCATCCTATTCGCCAGATTTAGTTGCCTCGGCCTGATACTTTTGGCACCATTTATCAATAATATGGTTTCAATTTATCGTTTATTACATTCATGAATCTATGATGATACGTTAAAGATATCAGCTCTTGAACTAAACTAGAAGATTAAGGTAATTTGCAGGAATAAAATAATCGAGAATTTATTTCTCTAACGGTAATTTTGAGATGCAAACGTATGCGTGTGGCGTATGGCTTTCCAAACGATGTGATATCATTGTTTATGTGTATATGGAAAAAATGTTAAGCTTGAGAATACAAATTTATTTCGGTCAACTCATATACTTCACCTCCTTTTACTTTAATTGCCTCAACAAAATTGAAATGCTGATTTATATACTGATGCATGGAGGGACTATAAAGGCGGGAGTTTTTCTGTACTTTCTCAGTACCATAGATAAATTAGTAATAAATAAATTTCCTTTTGTCAAAATATATTAAGTAGGTATCTTCCAAGCTGCTTTCTAGATTATTCAATTCAATCCTACTTTGAAACCGAATAAGAAGATATCTGGCAGCTATATCCATTCCATCTTCTGGCCTTTTTATAAGGAGAAGGATTGATAGATCTGCTATAAACACTGGCTTCTCCAGTATCGCAGAAATGAAGGGGGACACAATAAATCCTTTGGGTCGCAGTGTATATGATACCCCAATATCCATATTTTTTCTTAAGAAGCTCTTGATCTTCCTTTTCCTTTATTCTTCATTCCCCCATTCAAAATAATGATATCGAAATTTAGAACTTGATGTCACTTACATAACTTTTTAGTATAACTAATTCTAAAAGTTTAATTTCCTATTTTAAGCCCGTCTTTAATATGTAGAGATGTATTGATAGTTGCATCTCGATTTTGTAGGTCCGGGACTGCGCGCTTACCCGCTAACTCTTTCTTACTTATTATATAGAAGATACGAAAAGAAATATATGAATCCTGGATAATCTGATCGGGATAATAAGTTATTTTGATTGAATTGTTACAATATCGTTAGTCTTTAACGAGTATTCAGAAGTTGAATTGAATCTGATCACTCAAAGTAGAGCAAAATCGATGCCAAAAAGTCAGTTACAAACACACATATGAAACTAATGAGAGCTTGTTGAGAACGTGGCTTTTTATAAAGACGTATGATGAAATCTTTAGGGTTGAGGGGAGGCAATCCACCACCTTCTCGTGTTGGCTGCAATTTTTTCTCATGGTGGAATGATCTGGAACCAATCTTTTGGAATAAAAAAAAACTAACATAGTCATTTTTGTAGTGAACCTAGCGGGTAATAAATCGAAAGTTTTCATTCCTAGCTGGTGACGTGAGCCTCTAGGAGGCGCTTAGCAAAAGTATGGAGCTGGCAGAAAGATTTTACGCTACTAATTCTGCTTCAAAGTCACCAAAAAGTTTGCCACACAGTTAGTTAGTAGTAGA
Organism: Diorhabda carinulata; assembly: GCF_026250575.1. Classification (NCBI taxonomy): domain Eukaryota; kingdom Metazoa; phylum Arthropoda; class Insecta; order Coleoptera; family Chrysomelidae; genus Diorhabda; species Diorhabda carinulata. The sequence goes on from NC_079469.1 coordinate 5,745,990, forward strand.
ACTGGGTGCTGGATTGTAGTGAAGTTTAAAGTAGATGTTCACAGACCTTTTTTTCGATTGATGAAAGGACGATGCCTCGATTGTTTTGTACGATATCCTGAAGCGACGTAAAGTGTCAATAAGAAGCCATTTCCATCGCCAGCAATCTTACAATACTCATGCTAGTTTTTTCTGTCAACAATTTACTTCTAGAACAGACCGAAACGGACAGGGTATAAATAAAAATACCCAAGATCAACTGATAGATAAATAAAAACTTCCGTCAAATTTTACTGTTGAGTCACCCTTAACTAAACCCCCTAAAGTTGTTCGATCGATTTCCATTCACAATTACTTAAAACCCTTAAAAACCAAATTTGATATTTTTAAGTTGAAGTTTTAATTTTTTCCGAAATTTTCGGCTCAACTTTCAGGGTCTATAACTCCTCAGAGATGTAGCTTGGTATAGAGGTAAATTACTCCCAATCGTCATATTTTGGACTCTCTATACACTTCTCCTTTGTTTTTGGTTGTACACCCTGTATAAGAAAATATTATTTTTTCCATATGGCTGACTATGTAGGGTCAACGTCAGTAGCAGTCCGAAAAGATTTACTTCGATACAAGACTTGGCACATCTTTAAATATAGTAAAAAAGTTTAAAACTTTTTCGTGATGAAAATTACCATAATCTACAATAATGCCGTGAACGTGTATTTACAGTAAGGGAATCAAAAAACTATTCATAGTAAAACGGATGTTTGGGTTAATGTATTTTTAAACATTCTAAAAAGGAATGGAAGAAAAGAAAGATCTTAATGACACATAATGTAACTGTTATTAACTAAAAATTGCTTTTAAAAAGATTATTACCACGGTACATTAGACAGAATTGCATATTACAGTAAGCCGGTGCTTATATAAAGGTCAATCGATAAATTTAGTTGAATATTTTTGTCTTACTCTTGATAATTAATTCATAGATTGAATACAATTATTATTAATTAATCTACCTGATAGTTTGAAACTGAAGAAATAATAATTTGTGGACTACCTAACCTAACCTAACCTACGAGCCATTTTTCCAAGTCTGGGAACAGATAATAATCCGAGGGGGCTAAATCTGGCAAATAGGTGCATGAGGCAGCAATTCATTCATTTTGGCCATTGTAATAACGGATGTGTTAGCTGGTACATTGTATTCTTTCTTCTTAGCCAAATGCGGCCATTTATGTTCGATTTCTTCGCTCAAACGTTGCAATAAGTTTGCATAATACTCGCCGTTGATGGTTTTTCTTTTTTCAAGATAGTTAATGAAAATTATCCCAAGCGAATCCCAAAAAAACCGACGCCATGACCTTACCTGCAGATGGACCGTTCTTTGCCTTCTTTGGAGCAAATTCTTTCATTTCAGTCCACTGTTATTCTTTTATTTCGGGTGTGAAGTCCACGTTTCATACATTGCTAAACACTCGAAGGAAACATCTTCACGACGTTTTCGGCACCCATCTTGAGCACTGGTTTCTCATGTCCAAATTTTGAGTTAATATGCGATGTACTGCAATTTTTGAAAAGCCTACAATGTCTGCTAGCTCGCTCTCTTTCAGTCGACGATCATCCTGTACCACTTTGTGGATTTTCTTAAGCATTTCTAGAGTCGTCACCTCATTTGGTCGACCACTGCGATGCTGGTCTTCACAGATCGCACCATTTCTTCTGTTTGTATCAGAGTATCTGCCGCACAAGCTCGCAAATGCGATCGCAGCGTTGCCGCTAATAGAAATAGTAACAGATTTCACATGATGGATTTACCTCGTATATTAAATTACGTCATTAAATTCGAGACGCCCGGTAGATAAATAGCGTGTTTCCTTAATGATTCCGACATGTCTGATCCGAAAGATATGTCATATCGAATTACGTGCGATCATTTGGCTCAACGGACTCGATTGCATGTGTTCGCTAATAGTGACAATACTTGATGGATGATGATGCGTCGGGTGAGAATGATCGTGAGACCAGAAATAAAAAAACTAATGATTGATGATTTGTCTAATTACTTTTTTTATGTAAATACGACCGAAGAGGAATTGATTTATATTTTTTACCTCAGAAATCTACTTTATATTTCCTGAATTAAATACCAAATTGATTAACGTGAGAAATTAATACCGACTAAAATATAAACAGGGATTGAAGCACAATTTTTGACATACTGCTAAGCTCTCAATACTCCACAATAGTCTTGTAATAAATTGATCAACAGCTCAATAAAGTCGACTAATTGGATAATCCATCATACTTCTAATTCAAGCTGTTTTAACAATCACCTGGGAGAAAAAAACGCGATCTGCGCGCTCTTTCTAGCAGCTTTGATTCAAATGGAGAAGTTCACTATGCAGTTTCATGAGTTTCTTTTCGTTTCTTTCCTTGTTCTTAGATTATCATCAGACTATTGAGTCGTAGATTGTGATAGGCATTACCATTGCTTTATACAACCAAAGTATTGCCATTGGTTGTAGTCCCTGTTCTTTACCAAACATTTTCCATGATGAAACTTCGTCTTGTATGATTTAGCTTCCTTGTGCTTGTTCGTTCCATTAGATATCGCTTCTCATTACGAATTGATTATTCTGAATCCAGTCCATCACAACGTAATACGGTGGGTAGATGCCGAGTAAACAGTTCGCTCCCGTATTTAAGAGTATTTAACCATTTCTTTATTAAATACGGAACATACTATTTGTGGTATATCATTAGAAATTCATTTAGATGAGGTGTTTAGACATGCCAAACAGAAAATGTTATAGACTGGTACAGATAAAGATAAAAAACAGTATTGAGAGCAAAGAAGAATAACGAAGAAGACGCGTGGAACAGAATAAAGCGTACAGAGGCAAAAGAACGATAAATCCTCTAGAGAAGGCGAAATAGAATCACAATTAATCAACTACGGTGGAACTACACTAAAGGCGAAAATCATTAAATAAGTAATTAATGGAAATAAGAGACAACGCCAGTAGCGTGGAAAAGATGAACGCAGAACAGTCTACAAAATAATGGCTAAGACCATAAAAAGAAGAAGACATTATAAAGAAAACTAAAAGAGTAGACGATTACCAATGCGGATTCAGATGTGGAAGATCAGTCATAGATCATATTTTCACGTCGATACAAACGCAAAGAATACTGTCAATGAAATGATTTGTACAGCATTATGAACGATCCTAACACCCCAAAAAAGCTAATAACTCTTACCAAAATGATAGTTGGACATACAAAAACGAAGATAAAGGCAAACCAAAGAATATCGTGATTTAAACAGTATAGTATTAGAATGGATAGTACAGGGAAATTCAAAATAAGGACAACACAACTACTGGCATACGCAAAAGATGTAGTAATCCTTGTAACATCGGGAACCGAGCTCAAGGAAATATCATGACAGTTTATTATAATGACAACACCGCAAAGAAAAAGAGCAGTGAGAAGTTTTTCACTACAACTGAATGAAGGAAAATTAAATAGCTTAGAAACAGTTGAAAGCGATGTATATTTGGGCAGGTTATAAAGGAAGGCGAAGAGAAAGAAGGAAAACTAGAAGGACGAAGAAGGGAAGTGAACAATTGGGAGAACTACATGCGATAATATCTAAGTGCCAAAAGAATCTCCAGGAAAGCGAAGCTACATCCGCACAAAACAATAATAGTGGAGGAGAAACATGGAAAAGGACGAGAGGAAAATATTCGGGAGGAGAAAGAGCAAATAATGAAATATGCAATTTATTTGGAGAAGCAGAAGTAAGTAAAATAATGAGATAATGAAATAGAGTGATTGGTCAGATACGGAGAATGCAAGATTTCAGAGCAACAAAAAAATTGATATACATAGAGCAAGGAGGAGCAAGAAAAAAAGAAAAACCAAGGAAAATATGGTACGTAGAAGTGGTGGAAGATCTTAGAGTGAGCGGAATTCAGGAATTAAAATCAAAAAATAGGAAAGAGTGAAAGGGAACCACATAGTCCAAGAAAATGACGTCGAATTGCATCATCAACTAAATCAAAATCATTTATTGAAGAAAATTATGTCACAAATCGCGGGTCTGACACTAAGGGTGTTATATATTAACACCTAGTTAAACAGGGATAGTTATATAAACAAAAATACGTCCTAGTTCACAATCTCTTGAATAAAAGTTTCCATTGGAACCGTTTGCGGCCTCAATGAATTAGATACTACAGCTCCATTTTATTGTGCTCCTCGTAAGATCCACCTGTCGGACGAGATAAATTTTTCGTATTAAAGAATACCTATTGCAATATATCAAACAGCGCCTAATAACAACAACTACATACATCGATTTTATAAATCTCTACATAAAATAAAAACGATATAAATCAAAAGCTGTAACATCAATCTGTTCCACTCAATTAGTTCGATAAAAAAGAACATGGGGATTAATAAAGAATCTATGGAGTATCTCTTTTCTTCTTCTCTTTCTTTTGTAAACAGCTCGATGTATAACATAATGATGAGATACCGAAATTAATGAACTTCCTATAAATATATACAAGGTGTACGTTCAAGTGGAATTGTAGATATTTATTTTGAATAGCAATTTTATAAATTATTTTCAAAAATAATAGATGTGAAAACCAAAAGGAATTATATATTCTAGGTCGATTATTTAGTCTAGAAATGGGTTCTTAAATGTCAATCCTCAGTTTCTGAATTTTCAATTGACAAACTTTCAAGTGTACAAAATAGATGTTTAAAAAAATTAGAATCATTTCCTGGGTAGGCGTTAGAAAAATTAATAAAAAGTGTTTTTCTCAGAATTTTGGACAAACAGAAGTTCAGTTTTTCGTTAAATTTACGTAGTTGGGGTGGTTAGAGCTTAAGAGAGAATAATTTCAACTCAATAATTCTATAATGTTCACAAAATTATGAATAAATAAGAACCAGAATTCGCACTTGAAGACCGCTTTTTTTTGAACTTTATTACGAATATTATTTCATAGATATTTTCTTCGAAATTGCCATTGTTTAATAAAGAATATATCTTGATAATATCTCAAAATTAACTCAAAATAATCTCGTTCCCTTCTAATAGATATCTCTAAAGTAAAAATACAAAGGGCAGTCTGCGAGTTTTTAGCCTAATTCAGTTAATAGAGTGCTTCTTCTTCTTCTTTTTTTCCATAATAAGTCTAACGCCTGTTCGTTCTTCCTGATCCTGGCTCTAGGTAATCAATTCACCTGTCTTCTCCGTGTTCCAATTTATCACTTGCTATTTTTACCAGTCTATTCGACTTTTATACCCATTCGTTAATGTTATCTACGTCACATAATCGTCTCTTGTCTTAGATGTTTCTTCCGCCATACTGCGTTCGGAAGACATCTGCTACTTATCCTCGTACCTCGTCTTCTACGTCTCCATAACTGGTTATGTCTTTTACAAATTTAGTAGGTACGTTAGCACAATTCTTTATACACGTATCAGCGTCAAGTATCAATAAGATTCACACAAAGTTTCAATTCGCTGCTTTAATTATAGTAGTTGGTCAAGTTGTTTCGAAAAGTTTCTCAAAATGAGTTTCTCGAAATTTTTGACTAAAGAAGGATTCTCACCAACACAAATCAAAAACATAATGGAGACTGTTTACGGTGAATTGTGTCCATCGTTAAGTTAAGAATCATTACAAGATTATCCACGTACGGGGGGTCCTGTCACACAGAAATTGTGAACGGCGCCTAAAAACAAAAGAAACTGCGCCACAGACAGACATTTACGAAACAAGGGTCCTACATGAGCAATTGAATATGACAAAAGCTAGTGCAAGGTCCAAGAGATTCCATGGAGTGGCATCAGAAAGGAGACTCCGTGCCAAAAAAAGCAAAGATCGCGAAAAGCTCCAAAAATGTGTTGAATACAATATTTTGAGATTGCGAAGGTATGTTTTTGGTTGATTTAAGGAATCAAATACAAGAGATGTGTGTTTTCTTCATGAACAATTCTCCACTCCACAACGCTTTGTTTTCCAAGACAACTGTACACGAATGTGGCTTAACAGAGATTGATCACCCACCATATACTCTTGATCTGGCCACGTCCGACTATTAATTGTTCGCAAAGTTGAAGATTGAGTCAAGAGGTTAAAGATTTAATAGCGACGATGAAATTGAAAGGACGGTGTATGCATCATATCTTTATAGCTTTAGTCAGACGTCAGAGTGAACAGTGCCTGGAAATAAAGTGAAAAATATTGTAAAATTAATCACAGTTTTTTATCCTTTTCTTCTACGTTAGCTCATGGACCTCACGTACGACTATAATGTGCAAAAGACATCGTGAGTAGAGTCCGAAGAAACTTAACAAATATTCGTAAAGCCTGCGAAGTAAAATGATGTTTAGTGTTTGGAGGAATTGGAAGGTTTTTGTTTATTACTTGATAACACTATCTATTTCTAACGAATGTTGCGATTGGAGCAAACGATCGATAAAACAGCATTGATCAAAAGGAGAGACGTTTTCTTCCATCTTCTTATTATTGTGTTTTGCCAGGTCCCCTTGACGATGTCAATCACAATAGCGAGCTGATCCCTGTTTTCAGCCTCTCTAAATAATTGTTCGATGCTATAGATACATCCCGGATGTTCCTCAACCAGGAGATTTCTTTCCTTTCTATACCTCTGCCGCTCTCTATGCTGATTTGAATTATAAATTGTAGAATCTAGTTTCCTTATACGGGTCCAGTTGGGATTTAAAATAGAAACCTTCTCTTCTATCAAGGTCTCAAAAATCCACCGTATCGCTTCGACCTTGCTCTCAAGGACTGTCGTTGTTTCGGTCACTGCAAAATGGCGTAAAGCTGCTGCAGAAAATCACTTTGTTCAGTTCTTCTCCTAGAAATCTTAGAAGATCTACAGTAACAAAGTAATTGAAAATTATTTATTAAAATGACATTCATACATTGCTTGTAATTTAGTTTTTCCCCACCTAATATTCAAGAAGTACGTGACGGTTAATTTGCACCATGTATTTGATGTTATTTATCAAAATTTTACATAAACAAATCTCGAGATGGAACTGGAGCTTTTTTGAGCAGTTTCTTGTGCATATGAAACTTTTTGTATATACAAGATAGTTATTTGTATGCCAAGGACTGAAAATCGTCTGTTGCTCGCCTCGTTTCACTCGTCTCGCAATTTTCAGACTCGTCCAACAAAGTAGTATTTTAGCCGCGACATACACAACATTTTTTAGACGACGCTTAAGATCCAAAACTTTTTCAATTACACTGATGAAAGAAAATAAATAATAGAGAATTATAAACATTTTATTTATAATTTTTTCTGGTGACACCATTTCATAAAGTGCTCGTACTGTTTTTCGTACCTTGCATTAGATTTATCAGGCAACGAATTAAGAACGGCCGCATTGCTTTCTTCGGTGAGATCAAGTGGAGTGGATTCGAGTAACTCTTCATCGATGATGTTTTCTTTTTCATCATCATTCATTGTTATTCATTAATTTTAATTTAACTTCGGATAAAACAAATAATTTCAGAAAACTAAAAATTTAAGGTTAAGCAAAATCAACGAAGTGAAACTGTCAACTGTCAACATTGAAGTGGCTAAAGTCACATTTAAGGAAGTTAAAGTTGTCTACTCCAGAGCGTCCCGAAAGTGTTTTGCTGTCATTTTCACTACATGGAACACTCAAAACGCAACTTTCGGTATGTAAATGAATAAAGAACGACAACTTTCAGATGGCGTCGTCTAAAAATCATTTTTGATGAAATCAATATCATTATTAGTAACATAATTCACGTACTTCACAGTTCAGTATCAAAATCTTAGTATTTTATGTATAACTAAAGCGAAAATACTATTTAAAAATAGAAATCAGAACAAATATGCTGCGACAGAATATTCTCCTTGAATAATTCAAATAATTATATCGATGATGTAAGAAAACGTATCCAAAATGGGTTATAAACAAGTACAAATTCGAAAAATGCTTTCTTTTTTCATATAAAAAAATGTGTGTAATTAGATTGGAACTATCGGTTAAAAGTTGACGTAACTAGATTTTAAAATTATTCCAATGGGAACAAGAAATCCCTAAAGAAATTAATTTTCTTACGACAACTCTTCCGAGGATTGGTATAACTAACCGACAATCTAATTATATTTGCAAATTTTTCATTAGACATGATAATTGAGCAAAGTATTCAGGTATTTTTTTTTGTAGCGATTAAGACTGAGTCTCAGTTTTTGGCCGTCCCGAAAGCTCGTATCTGGTTGACTGACGACGTGGCCGTTTAAATTCAGCTGAAGTACCGGGCCACCTAAACACTTTTCCCAACGATGTTCAATAAGTTCGATACACAATCGATCACACAATGAATAATCAGACTGTAACGGCGTCAGTGCGTAGACAAGAGATGTAGGTAACCAGCGCGCATGTGCGGAACGCCGACCTTGGGGTTGCGGCGGCGGAATCTCAAAACGGTACTTACTTAAAAAATATCGTATTATCGTATTACCGTATACATACATACAAATGAATCTAATAAATTATGAATTCAGTGAAACATTTGGATTGAAATCTAAACTTATAGATTGGAAGTTACTGGGTTGAATAGAACATTATATTTCCCCCTGTATACTAAACGTAGGCCTTTTCAAAGTAACAGGTGGTTGAGTGAATGGTTTTATAAGATACGTACTTACATATTTTCGTCTGGGTAAAAATTTCAAGTGTTGAATAAATATAAATCTCCCGCGTCTATATTAAGCTGTTTCTAATGACTGTTGTTATTAAAAATAAGATAAAACATTTCGCTAAGAGATGTTATTAGTCAAACGGAAAGACTGAAGTTTATAGTACCGTTAATAGATACATCTTTTAAATAATGATATATTTGAAAGATAACTATAAATTTTTTGTACATCTTTTAACCTATCCTATTTTGTACGTCCACGTGTGTTCAAACCATTTTATAACTTTATTTTCGGTGTTGTCTTCTTCGCTTTCTTCACCTTAAGCGGGACCTACACCAAGGCATCATCGTCATTTATGTAGAAATGTAATGATCAAACGAAAAAATTGTAATTTTCATAGAAAATTACCGAAATAACGATTTGAAATCACCGTTTAAGAGATTTCAAGGATAATAGGAAAAAGTTGGGTATTTTTAAAAGTTTGTGTGGGAACTTTAAAGAAAAAAATAAAGAACCTGTGCACACAGTTTCATAGAGAAGCACCCACAAAACCACAAGTGGACAGTCCCCGAAGAAAAAGATGAAATAGTGTTATCACGGTAGTTTTCTTTTCTTTTGAATCTGAATTTATTACGTAACCTGATAAATAATAATAATAATAGTTTTTTGAAATGCAATGCTTCATTTAAGTGAAATCATTCTTGTCATGGCACTTTCCTTTTCAGCGCAAATATATAGGGTGTTTCTAAATTCACACGATAAAATCAATTTGCAACCTAACTAAACTTAACCCAACCTAACCTAATCAAATATGAAATGTACGAGGTCTGGCTATTAAATAACGAGACTGCCCGTCTAGAGGGTGCCCTAAACTAGGCGGGTGGGGTAATAAACAAGTAGTGCGTTGGGTATCTAGATATCTTGTCTATGCACGTCCCAAAACACGTTTCCGTCATTATTATGGTATTTGTGCAGTAACGGTTTGAAAAGAACGTGTTTTTTTCTCGTGCCGAAAACCAGGAGCAGCGTATCCATCTTAAATTTCTAGTTAAATTGAAAAATCTCCGACTGAGTGCTATAAATTGCTGCAAGAGGTGACGGAGCAAGCGCTTTGGTGACGGCCGAGAGAGCACTGAAGATGACCAGCGCCCATTTCGTCCTGTGACTGTTTCAACTCCGGAAACAGGGACCAAAATCAAACAAATTTTACGTGCAGATTGTCGAATGAACATCCGAATGATTACCGAGACTGTAAACGCCGATAAAGAAACGGTTAGAAAAATTTTACACGATGAATTACATACGACAAAAGTTGGTGTCAAAAAATCTGACTCCTGACCAAAAGCTCTTGCGTCAACGGGTCCGCTCAGATTTTCTTGAAAGGTTAGAAAAAGATCTGCTTTGAAAAAGACCCGATTTGAGTCGATGGAAGTGGTCAAGCAAAAAACGGCAGAGCTCCCAAAGACCCTCACAAAAGAAGACTTCCAACACTGCTTCGACCAATGGAAAAAACGTACGGAAAGTTGTGTGGCGAGGGGTTTGAAGGGGAGCATTCGAATGTAGAATAATTTTTATAATAAAACCCTTATTCGTAACTAGTTTCGTTAACAGCCAGACCTCGAATTGGTGTGAAAAAGTAATGAAATGTAGGTCAAGCCTGTCATTCTGTTTATTGTTTATTTACATAAAAATCTTGTTTTTCTCAAAGAAAAATGGCATATATTATGTTTTTTACCACTTTCATTTTTCTTTTCGTATTTTGAATATATTTTTAGTGGTGCTATCATTCATTTTTTCAGAAACATTCAGCACATCCTTGCTCAAGAAAGTTCTAACTATAAATAGTAGAAGTAGCAACGTTTGGAGGAGATTAACATTCCCCACTATTATCCCTCATCATCATCATCACCATCATCATAATCATCATTAAGCCTTTCAATCCTTTGGATTATGGCTATCACTTTTAGCGCTTTTTCGAGGTGGATTACTCCTTGTTTTCTATTTGTGTTTTCTTTTCCATTATTTCCGGTTCCGGCATTTTGCCCTTCAGTTCTCTATATTAAGTGCTCTTATGTCCTCCTTTATTTCGTTTCTCCAAGTCTTTCTCGGCCTGCTTCTCCTCCTTGGCCACAATGGAATCGATCCATTGCGTTATTCTTTTGATCATTTCAGTTGGTTTTCTTCTCATTATATGCCCAGCCCATTAGAGTCTTTGTGCTTCTATGTATCTCACTATATTTTCCTTCACCAGCTCTTTCTCTATTTATTCGATTTTCTTTGTTCTCCTTTCTCTTTTCTCTCAGTTCTTCCCTCGGTTCTTCTTCCATTTTGTTAATTACTTGTTTTGTTTCCATCGCATACGTGATTACTGGTCTAATTAGGATTTTGTTATATTTTTATTTTGTTATTAACCAATTTGTTTGGTTATGTCTTTGTTTTTCAATAGGTTTTTGTTTTTTTCATAAGCTTGATAACTTTTTTGTACCCTTGCCTTTATCCTATTTCTGCTTGTTTATCCCAACGTTATTCCTAGACAATTAAAGGTCGTTGACAAATAATAGACCCTTATTCCCGATATTGCCAGAGTGTGTTGAGTACAAATTCATAACAAATAGCGTAATACTGATTGATGATAATTAATTAGCCGGACGTTTCTCTTTGATTTTATTAAAAACAAGTTCGACTTACCTCTGGAGCTGTTGGTGACAAAGGTACTCCCGGTCTCGGAGCCCCTATGTACCTGTTGAGGTCCGAGCGACATTCGTCCTGAAAATAAGGATCAATTTATTGTAACAGATGACGTTTCCAGCAGAAAAAAATTTATATAAGCAAGTAACAACGCCATATAAAAAATGAAACATTCTTTTCATACGTCTGGTAATTAAATTAAATCCGCCTTTTAAATTATCAGAAAAATTATTGATTATTTTGTATTGTAGTAAAAATATATAAATTTTTTGATTTGCTAGCATCAGGTTGATTCGTTTTCTTCAACATAGTTATCGTTTTTGGTTAAGCTCATCTTTATTCTTTCAACTAAGTACCCAGAGCAACGTTCGTGCCAGCCGGTAACATCGCGACGAACCCATGTCAACAGAGGTCATATAATAATTAGACCAGTGATTCCCAAAGTGGTCCAGGGGTCCACGGGAAGCTCTACAACAGGAGTGTACTTGTATTTCAAGAATTATTTACGAGAAAAAAGTTTGAGAGCTTCTGAATTAGACGAAAAGCGCACGAGAGTCCGTTGCTTGGAAGACCGATGTTTCTAAGATATTCTGGAAATCTTAAAGACGCATTTGGGTTACGCGACAAAGCTCAAGGAGTTCATTCAGAAGTATACCTCAGGTGACAACGGGAATCTTCTTTTTGGATGTTATAACAGCATTCCAAAATATTATGAAATTAAGTTGTATATTCTCGAATACAACTAGAATGTAATGAAAGTTTCAATAGACTACAACTTGCATTATTTTTCCAGTAAACACTGGAACTTTCTTCATGAACAGAAAGTAGAAATGTGAAGATAACGAAATTTTTAGCTCTTTTTTTTTTGGATAAAAAATGGAACCTTTTTCTTAGACGATAACAATATTATGGAATGTTCTCGAATATTCTTTAAGATTCTGGATTGTTCTACAAATTTCTATATGACAAAATTTCCTTATATCTTTAAAAGCAGGCTCTTCAGGTAAAAACCAGTAACGGAAGGTGTAGAATAACCATTCGAAGTCTTCTAGAATATTATGGAACGTTCTCGACTACTCTCGAATGTTTTAGATTGTTGTATATATATCCAGCGAAAATTTAAGCTCTTATATCTTGAAAAGTACCCTCTTGGGGTGAAAACTGGAACCTTTCTCATTGAAGGAAGGTAGAACAATATATCAAATTGTTCTTGAAAGTTGTGGAATGTTCTCAAATAATCTCGAATGTTCTGGATTGTTGTATAAATGTTTTGAAAGCGAAACGTTCAGTCCTTATGTATTCAAAATTATACTTTTCAGCTAAATACTGACAACTTTTTCATTGAAGGTAGAACAACATACCAAATTGTTCTTGAATGTTGTTGAATATTCTAGAATAATCTCGAATGTTCTGGATTGTTGTATAAATGTTTTGAAAGCGAAACGTTCAGTCCTTATGTATTAAAACTACACTTTTCAGCTAAATACTGACAACTTTTCCATGGACAGAAGGTAGAACAACATACCAAATTGTTCTTAAATGTTGTTGAATATTCTAGAATAATCTCGAATGTTCTGGATTGTTGTATAAATGTTTTGAAAGCTAAGCGTTCAGTCCTTATGTATTGAAAATTATCCTTTTCGGCTAAATACTGACAACTTTTTCATGGAAAGAAGGTAGAACAACATACCAAATTGTTCTTGAAAGTTGTGGAATGTTCTCAAATAATCTCGAATGTTCTGGATTGTTGTATAAATGTTTTGAAAGAGAAACGTTCAGTCCTTATGTGTTAAAAATTATCCTTTTCGGCTAAATACTGACAACTTTTTCATGGAAAGAAGGTAGAACAACATACCAAATTGTTCTTGAAAGTTGTGGAATGTTCTCAAATAATCTCGAATGTTCTGGATTGTTGTATAAATGTTTTGAAAGAGAAACGTTCAGTCCTTATGTGTTAAAAATTATCCTTTTCGGCTAAATACTGACAACTTTTTCATGGAAAGAAGGTAGAACAACATACCAAATTGTTCTTGAAAGTTGTGGAATGTTCTCAAATAATCTCGAATGTTCTGGATTGTTGTATAAATGTTTTGAAAGAGAAACGTTCAGTCCTTATGTGTTAAAAATTATCCTTTTCGACTAAATACTGACAACTTTTTCATGGAAAGAAGGTAGAACAACATACCAAATTGTTCTTGAAAGTTGTGGAATGTTCTCAAATAATCTCGAATGTTCTGGATTGTTGTATAAATGTTTTGAAAGAGAAACGTTCAGTCCTTATGTGTTAAAAATTATCCTTTTCGGCTAAATACTGACAACTTTTCCATGGACAGAAGGTAGAACAACATACCAAATTGTTCTTAAATGTTGTTGAATATTCTAGAATAATCTCGAATGTTCTGGATTGTTGTATAAATGTTTTGAAAGCTAAGCGTTCAGTCCTTATGTATTGAAAATTATCCTTTTCGGCTAAATACTGACAACTTTTTCATGGAAAGAAGGTAGAACAACATACCAAATTGTTCTTGAAAGTTGTGGAATGTTCTCAAATAATCTCGAATGTTCTGGATTGTTGTATAAATGTTTTGAAAGAGAAACGTTCAGTCCTTATGTGTTAAAAATTATCCTTTTCGGCTAAATACTGACAACTTTTTCATGGAAAGAAGGTAGAACAACATACCAAATTGTTCTTGAAAGTTGTGGAATGTTCTCAAATAATCTCGAATGTTCTGGATTGTTGTATAAATGTTTTGAAAGAGAAACGTTCAGTCCTTATGTGTTAAAAATTATCCTTTTCGGCTGAATACTGACAACTTTTTCATGGAAAGAAGGTAGAACAACATACCAAATTGTTCTTGAAAGTTGTGGAATGTTCTCAAATAATCTCGAATGTTCTGGATTGTTGTATAAATGTTTTGAAAGAGAAACGTTCAGTCCTTATGTGTTAAAAATTATCCTTTTCGACTAAATACTGACAACTTTTTCATGGAAAGAAGGTAGAACAACATACCAAATTGTTCTTGAAAGTTGTGGAATGTTCTCAAATAATCTCGAATGTTCTGGATTGTTGTATAAATGTTTTGAAAGAGAAACGTTCAGTCCTTATGTGTTAAAAATTATCCTTTTCGGCTAAATACTGACAACTTTTCCATGGACAGAAGGTAGAACAACATACCAAATTGTTCTTAAATGTTGTTGAATATTCTAGAATAATCTCGAATGTTCTGGATTGTTGTATAAATGTTTTGAAAGCTAAGCGTTCAGTCCTTATGTATTGAAAATTATCCTTTTCGGCTAAATACTGACAACTTTTTCATGGAAAGAAGGTAGAACAACATACCAAATTGTTCTTGAAAGTTGTGGAATGTTCTCAAATAATCTCGAATGTTCTGGATTGTTGTATAAATGTTTTGAAAGAGAAACGTTCAGTCCTTATGTGTTAAAAATTATCCTTTTCGGCTAAATACTGATAACTTTTCCATGGACAGAAGGTAGAACAACATACCAAATTGTTCTTAAATGTTGTTGAATATTCTAGAATAATCTCGAATGTTCTGGATTGTTGTATAAATGTTTTGAAAGCTAAGCGTTCAGTCCTTATGTATTGAAAATTATCCTTTTCGGCTAAATACTGACAACTTTTTCATGGAAAGAAGGTAGAACAACATACCAAATTGTTCTTGAAAGTTGTGGAATGTTCTCAAATAATCTCGAATGTTCTGGATTGTTGTATAAATGTTTTGAAAGAGAAACGTTCAGTCCTTATGTGTTAAAAATTATCCTTTTCGACTAAATACTGACAACTTTTTCATGGAAAGAAGGTAGAACAACATACCAAATTGTTCTTGAAAGTTGTGGAATGTTCTCAAATAATCTCGAATGTTCTGGATTGTTGTATAAATGTTTTGAAAGAGAAACGTTCAGTCCTTATGTGTTAAAAATTATCCTTTTCGGCTAAATACTGACAACTTTTCCATGGACAGAAGGTAGAACAACATACCAAATTGTTCTTAAATGTTGTTGAATATTCTAGAATAATCTCGAATGTTCTGGATTGTTGTATAAATGTTTTGAAAGCTAAGCGTTCAGTCCTTATGTATTGAAAATTATTCTTTTCAGCTAAATACTGACAACTTTTCCATGGTCAGAAGGTAGAACAACATACCAAATTGTTCTTGAAAGTTGTGGAATGTTCTCAAATAATCTCGAATGTTCTGGATTGTTGTATAAATGTTTTGAAAGAGAAACGTTCAGTCCTTATGTGTTAAAAATTATCCTTTTCGGCTAAATACTGACAACTTTTTCATGGAAAGAAGGTAGAACAACATACCAAATTGTTCTTGAACGTTGTTGAATATTCTAGAATAATCTCGAATGTTCTGGATTGTTGTATAAATGTTTTGAAAGAGAAACGTTCAGTCCTTATGTATTGAAAATTATTCTTTTCAGCTAAATACTGA
The DNA here is from genome assembly GCF_026250575.1 of Diorhabda carinulata. Lineage (NCBI taxonomy): Eukaryota > Metazoa > Arthropoda > Insecta > Coleoptera > Chrysomelidae > Diorhabda > Diorhabda carinulata. The sequence goes on from NC_079469.1 coordinate 5,761,847, forward strand.
CAATTTTTCATTGATTGAAGGTAGAACAACATATCAAATTGTTCTTGAATGTTGTTGAATGTTCTAGAATAATCTCGAATGTTCTGGATTGTTGTATAAATGTTTTGAAAGCGAAACGTTCAGTCCTTATGTATTAAAACTACACTTTTCAGCTAAATACTGACAACTTTTCCATGGACAGAAGGTAGAACAACATACCAAATTGTTCTTGAAAGTTGTGGAATGTTCTCAAATAATCTCGAATGTTCTGGATTGTTGTATAATTGTATTGAAAGCGAAACGTTCAGTCCTTATGTATTAAAAATTATACTTTTCAGCAAAATACTGACAATTTTTCATTGAAAGAAGGTAGAACAACATACCAAATTGTTCTTGAAAGTTGTGGAATGTTCTCAAATAATCTCGAATGTTCTGGATTGTTGTATAAATGTTTTGAAAGCTAAACGTTCAGTCCTTATGTATTGAAAATTCTTCTTTTCAGCTAAATACTGACAATTTTTTATTGATAGAAGGTAGAACAACATATCAAATTGTTCTTGAATGTTGTTGAATGTTCTAGAATAATCTCGAATGTTCTGGATTGTTGTATAAATTTTTTGCAAGCGAAACGTTCAGTCCTTATGTATTAGAATTATACTTTTCAGCTAAATACTGACAACTTTTCCATGGTCAGAAGGTAGAACAACATACCAAATTGTTCTTGAATGTTGTGGAATGTCCTCAAATAATCTCGAATGTTCTGGATTGTTGTATAAATGTTTTGAAAGAGAAACGTTCAGTCCTTATGTGTTAAAAATTATCCTTTTCGGCTGAATACTGACAACTTTTTCATGGAAAGAAGGTAGAACAACATACCAAATTGTTCTTGAAAGTTGTGGAATGTTCTCAAATAATCTCGAATGTTCTGGATTGTTGTATAAATGTTTTGAAAGAGAAACGTTCAGTCCTTATGTGTTAAAAATTATCCTTTTCGACTAAATACTGACAACTTTTTCATGGAAAGAAGGTAGAACAACATACCAAATTGTTCTTGAAAGTTGTGGAATGTTCTCAAATAATCTCGAATGTTCTGGATTGTTGTATAAATGTTTTGAAAGAGAAACGTTCAGTCCTTATGTGTTAAAAATTATCCTTTTCGGCTAAATACTGACAACTTTTTCATGGAAAGAAGGTAGAACAACATACCAGATTGTTTTTGAATATTGTGGAATATTTTCGAATACTCTGGAATGTTGTGGACTGTTCCTTTAATTCCTTCTATTTCACAGAATTTTCAACTTCTATATACTAAAAAGAACGTTTTTCAAATGAAAACTGGATATTTGTTCTTTGACGTTTGCCTCTGCTATTACGTCTTCATTTGTCTGAGATCTTCTCGCCAATTTTTTAAGTTTAGGAATATAAAGTAATCAGAGAGAACCAAATCAGGTGAATATAGCGGATGATGTAAGAAATCGTTAATTTTCTGCATCAGAGGGGTACGAATTAGTACACGTATTAATTTGTACTTATAAGAAATATCTGAGTTATAATAATATAAAATGAAATTTAAAACTTGTAAATGAAACGTTTGTAATAGCGAAATATTAAGTTACTATTTGAATATTCATGATTTTCTTGTGTTTATTTATGTAAAATTTAAAATGCGCCTTATTAGCAGTTGCGTTAACACCTTTTGTAAGAAAGTTAACGTAAATATGTAACATTTCTGCCTCACCTTATTATACAATAAGATTGATTGAGTCATAATGAAAATTTAGCATGGAATTATTCAAGAAATCAGATAACCGAAGTAATTCAATAATCAACAATTCATATAAAGCTTTTGTAATTTTTTCCTCCGACAGAGACGGTTCTAGTACAATATTTAACAATTCTTATATACACCATGTTACACTTAATTGATGTGATAGAAATTTGGTACATTATGAATATTTTTTAGTAAGTAAAATGATCATAAAAAAACAAAATGAACGAATTTGATCGATACGGCATTTACAAAAAAATTGCAACACTGATGTCATTATGTCAAATCTGACATTGACAACGTGTTGTCATACTTGACTTTCGACGTGCATCATGGTGACTTTTGGTGACGGAGCGCCATCTCGAGCAACCGTGTTTAGTCGGTTTTCCGAATTGTATCGTCGTCGAACTTCGCTACAGGATGAATTTCGTGAAGTTCGTCCAAAATCGGCTGTTGTACCAGAAAACATTTATTATGATATATGATATTGCAAGATCGTCTTGAGATATGCCGTGAGATTGAGGCATACTTGGGCATTAGTTGGCTATCAAAAAGAAGAAAAATAAAAACGGTTTTTGAACAGTCAAAACATCGAATTGATGGGTCATCTGCCGTACAGTCCTTGTTGGGCAAAATAAATTGCAAGGTCAACGATTTTCTACACCTAAAGACGCGCTTGATGCGTTCAAATCACACTTTTGGAGGTACCTTAATCGGAATGGGAAAAATGCAAAAGTGTATTGTGTATCTTGATAGAGAATATTTTGAAAAGCATTATACAATTAGATATATTTGTTTTTATTTATATCTCTCAAAACTAAAGTACTATTAGTAACATAAATTGGGTAATTCTATACTTTTGAGGTCCCCTCGTTTTTTGGCTTTAGAAATTTTTTTTAAATCTTCGTTTTTACAGCGGATTTACGAAGGAAATTATGGGAATAAAAAAACGAAAACTTATATTAGTTTCGGGGCTTTAGATGTTCATGAAAATGCACTCATTCACGTATAATTGTTGATAACTCCAAATAATCAAATGAAGTTGTTATATTTTTTTCATTATCTACACAAAAAAACGGATAAATTGAAGAAAAGTTGTACAAAAATGTTGATTAATCATGTTTTTACAATTAAAAATAATAACAGTTTCTCTTAAAATTGACCTTTTCTCATATATAATCGTTTGTACCCATTTTATTAAGTAATCATTGAAATTATATGAACAAAAACATTCTCAAAATCACTTATTGTAATCAAGTGTACAATATTAAAAGTTAACTTTCAAAAATTGAGAATTTTCACCATTAAAAAAATGGTATCTCATTTCTCAATTTTTTTTGAAAAATGTTCGTTTTTTGTGTAGATTAACAAAAAAACTGCGTTTGATGGTTTGCAAAAAAGTTATGAACGATTAGAAAGTGCGTTTATTATCACATTTAAAGTCATAAAACTATATGAAATCTTTTTCCCATATTCCCATATTTTTTTTTTTCATAAAACCGCGGTAAAAACGAAGATTTAAAAAAAAATTCATCGAAATCGGATGATTTTTCGATTTTCTATACAGCGAAAATATAAAATTACTCTAAATTGATGTATTCAATACAATGTTCTGAAGTTTTCCAACAATTATTTTTAATTCTTGTACACCATCCCTAACGTGTTCGCGTTGTATACTTATATTTTTTTTCTCATTTTTTTCACTTAAGCGCGAATGTTTTGTCAGTATCAAATTTTGTTGAAACGTGGACATTTTCAAAATTTAACGATTCCACTCGGCTAAGCATCAAATATTCTGTTTTAGTTTTGAAGAATTACAATGCAACTAGAATTTAGACAGAAAATGTTCCGAAAACGCATTTTCCCTACTAATCCTCTTCTATAGTATTCTTTTTGTCAATATAATTATAATTTTTGTATCCGCAAGTTAAAATTATTATAAAAAAGTTGAATTGAATTGAAGAATATTGAGTTAGTTAATTGACTATAAAAAATAAATTATAATTTAACTATAAACATTTTCTTAAGCTGAAAGACGCAGACGGTCCAAAAAATATAAATGTTAATCGAGAATGTTGTGTTCAAATGAGTGTGCGAGATGAAGAACTTTCATTTTGGTTACTATTGACGATCAACGGGGTATTAGCACTAGAACTTTATCTAGACAAAGTGTCATATCAAGATCATCTAGATATAGAACTATTACTCCATCCATATCATGCCCAAAAAGTGCAAGAAGTGTTATCTCAAGACTTGGTTCAGCAGGGGAATTGTTTGCTTTCTTCGTTGGAAAATATTTCTGTGAGAAGAATCACGCGATTCGGAAACCTCCTCCGATATTCATCTGCGCTACTTCTACAGCTTCCTTCACAAAAATTTAATACCAATAACATAACCACTTGTTCGCTAAATGAAAATTGAATAGCAAATCGTCAAATTTGATGTATAACCAGCCAAGTTTTGATTTTATTGTCAATTTTTAAATAACATTCTTGAAAAATTGTCTTTGGTTATACAACTTTTCCTTGAAAATGTTAGTTTTATGAAAAATTCAACAAATGAAGAACTTCTGTAAAATTTTGAGGTTAGGTCATCTCTAATTAACCCCTCAGAATGGTTAAATCGTTATCTACTTATCCCTAGTTAATGCCCTTTACAATCCCATACAGTTTACCAAATTTGGTATTTTTATTTTGAAGATTAGCAAAGAAATTAAGTTTTTTCGAAATTTTGGTCCCCACTCTCCTCAAGGATTCAACTTGGTATAGATGTAAATTGTCCCATATCGACATATCTTATGCTTTGCTTCGTGTTGCGATAGATTATCCAGAAACTTCAATTCAGCAGTGGTTTTTGGCTTGGATGGTTTACCATTAAGACCTGCTGACGTCCATGCGCCATTTTACATGTTGCGATAAAATGTCCGTCTGTAATTCTCAGCAGAGCATCCCTTTTAATGTGGGAGGTTTTCTGTATGTCTTCTACGACAAACGGTGTTGGCTTCATTCTAGATGAATATTTCACGTCATTCCAGTTCATTTGGGCCTTTTAATTGCTTCGATGTGTTCCAGCTTTCTCCATAATGATATGATGTAGTTTTTATTTCATCCTTCACAAGAATCGCAGGATATTTCGAGACGTTTGACACCAAGTGGAAGAAGTTACGATTTAAGTGATATGATACACATTATCGTTTCATTTTTTCTTACTATTTCACTGCATTAATAAGAAATACTTGGTTGATTTGAAAGCGCATGAACATTGAACAAGTACAAGCTTATTGCAGCTATTCGAAGAGGCGCGAGAGTTATGTCAATCGGTAGCCTGGCTCTTGGGAATTTAGTCGATCTGGAGCGTTTCTCCGAAGCAGATTGTCCACTGTGCGTGCGTGAGTTTTAAAACAACGGTAATTTGGCTTGAAGAGACCGCATCAACACTGGATAGATCCAAAGGTCGAAAACATAGACAGCGTTAATCGGTCTGTTCATAACGAGCGTGAATTGTTTATTCGGAAGCGTGCTGTTGCTTTAAACGTACAAAAATCATCATTATTTCGCATTTTACGCAAATACTTGTGGTTACACATTAACAAAATTCAATTGGTATGAGAATTGATTCCTTAGGATACTGGTCAGAGGCTTGACGACGTAAACCAGATGATTGAGCGCTTTCCAACGTTCACGAACATTTTGATTTCGGATGAAGTATACTTTCATCTTAATGGACACGTCCACAAGCATAATAGCCGCTACTGGAGCGCCACCAATTGAAAAAAACAAACATCAGGAAGTATAGGCCTTTACTTTTTTGAAAACGAAATGGAACACACAGTTGCAGTGGATTCAAATGGTTCCAGTAGGAAGAAACAACGTCAAACCCGTGCAGAAGATCGCACGAATTTTTCTTGGCAAATTGATTTCCAGGAGAGGTTACAAGTTGGCCTCCACGCAGTCCCAATTTAACAACTACGGACTTTTTTGTGTGGGGATATGTCAAAACTGAAGTTTACACTAATAAACCGACTTTCTAGGCACAATTAAAAAAATTATTCGTCCCGAAATGGCAATTACGGAGAATACCTATCGAGCCTTCCTAGACAATATTGCATGACGCTTGACATTATGCAAGTTTTTTGCATATGAAAAAGTGGTCAGTAAAGAACTGTCAATAATTATATCTGCTGCTGTCTTGCTTTTGAAACCTGATTGACAGGTTGATTGCCAAGCTAAAAGTAACTGAATCTCTCCCTAGAATTGTAACTTGCACGACATAAAAATATCATCAAACTGATGATGTTGTAAATGCGAAATCTTAAATAAAACAATGAGCTGAACTTGCACGTTGTCTTGTCATGTTAAGCGGCCTCAATTGAATGCCGTGAGCTGCTAACATTTGCACGATGTTATTTTCACCAATTATCAAGCAACTTTCATTTGAGATCCCTTCTAAAAGGCAGATTTTTAAAAGTACCTACAAATGAATTCCGAGTTGTCTTAAAGCCTGTTTTATTTATCGGAAGCATGTTTTTTAGAGGTAAATAGATAAGTCGCCTTCAATCGTCGTATTTTCAGATCCCCTGTACTCATCTGTACTGTGTCGGATTATAAACCGTTTATACGTTCATTCGATGATTCATCTAGACTTCTCTTCTAAGGATGGTTCCAGAAGTACCTGGCCTGACCTAGAGATGGCGGTAGTTTTTTGAAGAAAGTACACGATCTATACAACATATGTTTCAAGTTTCAAGACAATACGTTATGCAGTATTTGTTTGGCAGCCATCAATATTGAACTTATTCAGTGAATTTGTAAACATGGAAAAAATTGGTCATCGTTATCAACAATGAGGGCATACGATCTATACGAAGACCAGCAACTCAGTGGTCGACCAAATGAGGTGACGACTTCAGGAATATTGAAGAAAACCCACAAAGCTGTACTGGATGATGGTCGACTGAAGGTGCGCGAGCTAGCAGTCATAGTAGGCATTTCAAAATGTGCAGTACATCACATATAAAATAAAAATTTGGACAACATGTTTCCATGAAGTGTTTGTCAATGTTTCATTCAAATAAAGCCGAATGTTTGCACCGTTTCATAACCATAACGTGGGTCTATAACTTCAGGCCCGAAACAATCAAAACAATGGTCTGAAAAGGGAGAATCGGCTCCAAAGAAGGCTCCAGGCGGTTTTTTGGCATGCGCGTGGCCTACTTTTCATTTACAATCATGAAAAAGGAAAAATTATCAACAGGGAATATTGTACGAACGTTTGAGCGATGAAATCATGCAAAAACGGCCGCATTTGGTTAAGAAGAGTTGTTTCATCAAGGTAATGCACTAGCTCACATATCCGTTATTGAAATGACCAAAATGAATGAATTAAAGTTTGAAATTGCTACCTCATGCACCCTTTTCACCATATTCAGCCCCCTTGGATTATTTTCGTATGTCCGATTATTTTGAGGAGCCTGACGATTCTTATTAAAAAAAAAGGTATTGAACTCATTGAATATTATATAATAATATAATTTTTTCCAAAATTTTTGTGTTTTCTTTGTTGGTACTTCTGAGACCATCCTCGTATTTTCATTCGCTTAGAATGGGATATATTAATCTATTGTTTTATGTAAAGTTTATCTATGTTTAAAGCAAAAATGCTAGTTTCGGTCCTGTCCATGATTTATATCTTTACTAACGTCAGTTACCTTCTGTTTTATCTACTGACCTCGAGAATGATAATAGCAAATTTAAATGTTTTTTTAATACTTCCTTCTCAACAAATTCTCACAAAAGAATAATGTGAAATTTTCAATGAATAGAGGACAAGTGGTACGAACTTTAAATTATATTGTTCCTAGCTTAATAACAAAACCGAAACGAAGGTTGAGGAGTGCACTTGTATTTTACTTTCGCTAGAAAATTATTTACTTTGTACAAATAATCATAATAAGACATTATTTTCACGACAATACGTGTACTAAAAAAAGAATTCATGTAGTGACGATAATTCATTTGTTCTCACAAGATGATTTTTTAGAAAAGAAAATTCTCCAATCACGTTATCCAAAATATACGAGGGTTGTCGATAAAATAAGGTTCCCAGTAGCTAGGAATTATCGACAACGTTCATTCTTGTATTAGTAGCCGTAAAACATTAAATTCCCATTTGATTATCACGCCAAGTGTCAATCAATGTTATTCCCAACTGTTTGAGGTGTATGGGAGAGAGTGTGGAACATATAGATATATGGTGCAGAGATTCCAACGAAGAACGTACATATTTGGATGGAATACTGACTCATACCCCCTTTACAGTCCAGATTTGGTTCCCAGTGATTACCATCTCTTCCCTGAATTCAAGAAATACATGGGAGAGACGCATTTCTCAATCGACGGAGAATTAGAAGAAGAATCTTTATTCTCTTAAGCGAAAGAGTTGAGGAAAGATTTTATTGAACTAGGTTCTAAGGTTTTGAAGGTTCATTTTCTTATTCCAAATATTTTGCCGTTGCAGGACGACTTGGAGTAATGCATAACTGGAATCGTTTCAAATTATGTGGCAGAAGTACTACAATCTGCAAGTTTTTATGGTTATCATTACTTCTCGTTCCTTTTTCATTCTTCTGAGGACTTTCCATTTGTTACTTGTAATTTTTTGTTCATCTTCATTCAAGGTCCAGGTCTCAATTCCATCTTTCTTGGGTCTTGTCATCTGGAAGGGATCTTATTGTCTAATATCTTCTTCGAAGAAGTTCAAAGGAATACCACGAAAGAGCAGACGTGAATCTGGCAGTGAAGATGGATTGTAATCGGTAAAGAAGATAACGCAGTATATAAATTAGAGTGGAAAGAGACTGGTAGAGAAAAAAATCAAGATAATCAACTTCCATAAGCAACCCAAACCAGTAAAGGGACAGGGTATAAGGATTATGTGACTGAATACTAATTATATCGGCTTGAAATTGCATTTATTACGTCAACGAAACTTTAATCACTACATTTCATCAATACATTTGATATTTAAAACTAAATTGTATTACTGAGTCGTTGGAATAATGTTATAGGTGGGCTGTTCAAATAAGATCAAGACTAACGCTCAGAACTGCGCTATGAGGACATGCGTTATCCTGAAGAAGAATCCTGGAATGCTCCTCCGTTTCTAGTGATGTTTCTAGTGTGTTCTCAGAAGGTTAAAGTAGTATGTAGCATTTATGGAACGTTTTATGCGTAGGGACTTTTCGTTGGTTCCAGAATACAGTGCACATAATATTACCCGCAGACCTGGTTGTCTTCGCTTTGACTAGCATTCTCCTACTTCTTCTTTCCCTCTTTAGACGACACCTTGTTTGTCTGTTGTGAAATTCCACTTGAAAAACCACCCCCCTCTGTCTCGTATTGCGTCAACAAACTTCTAATCGCATTTTTTCTCGAAGGTTAACAGTTTGGGAATCGATAGCTCCGTTCTTTTGCGATATTGAAGGTGTTCGTGGATGATAGACTCTATGCTATCAATACCCATACCGAGTTTATTCGAAAGTTTTCGAAAATTCATCATTCGGTCCTCCAAAATGAGTTTTTTCACGTGGTGATACTGGACAATCATGCGGCGCATTCTCGACGGTTTGGCGGCCATCTTCGAACGCTTTGACTTATTTGAGTACAGCAGGTCTACTCAGATAGTCACTACCGAACTGATTCCCTTAACGCCGAAGAATTTCCGTGTTTTTAATGACTTTCCACACCAAAAAACGAATGATAATAGGATGCGCAAAGGCAGTCGGTAATTTACGTTTACTTATGGTCGTAGCATGCGCGTGAAAAGTGCGTTTGTGACGAAACTAGGTTATACAGTTAGTACGGGCGTTTGTCTCGATCATATTTGACCACCCTCGTAATTTTATTGCAACAGTTAACTTAGAAATAAAAAAAATAAAATTGTGTATTATTACCATCAATTATTGTTAATGATGTTAATCGATATGAGGATAGATTTTTAGATTTGCTAATCCAATTATGTTGTTATTCATGAACGAACGATAGATTTTGTTCTTATACATTATTTACCTTTAGAAACCTTCACCTACATCATTAACAGTAGTTACGAGTACCTGTTCGAAAAAAAATTAATCATATTATCTGACATGGGTAATTTAGGCTGTCAGTGAATGCGGGTTTCTAAACAAATTCTTCAACTAAATCGGTCAATCTTACGTAAATTCTCTGGGAATAAACTTTCTATTTAATTAATCATGATTTTTGAAAATTATTTTTTATTGTATCGAACCAATTTGCAATTAGTGACTACTATTTTTCAAATCCTTATATCCCAGTTAATTACTCGCAGAGGGAACTGATACTAAATCAGGACTACTTAACCGTAAACATAAACAAAATCTCTTTAATCGAAAATCAAATGAAATTTTCTGTTTCTAAAGGCTTCGAAGCAGATTGCTCAATCAGTGAAGTTTAATATATACATTATGAGTATTGAATGAGTGTAAATGACTTTACAACTGAAGACTATATAAAATTCGGCCCAAAAGTCGTCAATTCATGGCTATTTATAGGAAGAGTATTGTGTAAACCTAAACCTAAACCTAAAAAATCCATAACTCCACATTGAATGTCCGCGCCTAGCTCCTCTCCAACTCGACCGATTTAGATGTTCAAAAGCTGAAAAGAAAGAAGGTGTTTCAGCGAGTGTTCTTAAACCAAAACGAACTCTATAGCTATATTAGAACCTGAGATATAGATCTTTGAATGTAGAAAAATTTGCCAAAAACCTAAAAAATCCATAACTCCACATTGAATGTCCGCGCCTAGCTCCTCTCCAACACGACCGATTTAGATGTTCAAAAACTCAAATGAAAGAAGGTGTTTCAGCGAGTGTCCTTAAACCAAAACGAACTCTATAGCTATATTAGAACCTGAGATATAGATCTTTGAATGTAGAAAAATTGCCAAAAACCTAAAAAATCCATAACTCCACATTGAATGTCCGCGCCTAGCTCCTCTCCAACTCAACCGATTTAGATGTTCAAAAACTCAAATGAAAGAAGGTGTTTCAGCGAGTGTTCTTAAACCAAAACGAACTCTATAGCTATATTAGAACCTGAGATATAGATCTTTGAATGTAGAAAAATTGCCAAAAACCTAAAAAATCCATAACTCCACATTGAATGTCCGCGCCTAGCTCCTCTCTAACTCAACCGATTTAAGTGTTCAAAAGCTCAAAATAAAGAAGGTGTTTCAGCGAGTGTTCTTAAACCAAAACGAACTCTGTAGCTATATTAGAACCTGAGATATAGATCTTTGAATGTAGAAAAATTGCCAAAAACGCCTACAAAAATCCATAACTCCACATTGAATGTCCGCGCCTAGCTCCTCTCCAACACGACCGATTTAGATGTTCAAAAACTGAAAAGAAAGAAGGTGTTTCAGCGAGTGTTCTTAAACCAAAACGAACTCTATAGCTATATTAGAACCTGAGATATAGATCTTTGAATGTAGAAAAATTGCCAAAAACGCCTACAAAAATCCATAACTCCACATTGAATGTCCGCGCCTAGCTCCTCTCCAACACGACCGATTTAGATGTTCAAAAACTGAAAAGAAAGAAGGTGTTTCAGCGAGTGTTCTTAAACCAAAACGAACTCTATAGCTTTATTAGAACCTAAGATATAGATCTTTGAATGTAGAAAAATTGCCAAAAACCTAAAAAATCCATAACTCCACATTGAATGTCCGCGCCTAGCTCCTCTCCAACTCAACCGATTTAGATGTTCAAAAACTCAAATGAAAGAAGGTGTTTCAGCGAGTGTTCTTAAACCAAAACGAACTCTATAGCTATATTAGAACCTGAGATATAGATCTTTGAATGTAGAAAAATTTGCCAAAAACCTAAAAAATCCATAACTACACATTGAATGTCCGCGCCTAGCTCCTCTCCAACACGACCGATTTAGATGTTCAAAAACTGAAAAGAAAGAAGGTGTTTCAGCGAGTGTTCTTAAACCAAAACGAACTCCGTAACTATATTAGAACCTGAGATATAGATCTTTGAATGTAGAAAAATTGCCAAAAACCTACAAAAATCCATAACTCCACATTGAATGTCCGCGCCTAGCTCCTCTCCAACTCAACCGATTCAAGTGTTCAAAAACTCAAAAGAAAGAAGGCGTTTCAGCGAGTGTTCTTAAATCAAGACGAACTCTGCAGCTATATTAGAACCTGAGATATAGATCTTTGAATGTAGAAAAATTGCCAAAAACCTACAAAAATCCATAACTCCACATTGAATGTCCGCGCCTAGCTCCACTCCAACTCAACCGATTCAAGTGTTCAAAAACTGAAAAGAAAGAGGGTGTTTCAGCGAGTGTTCTTAAACCAAAAAGAAATCTCTATCTTGAACAGAACCTGAGGTATTGAGGATAGAATGTGTGTATGTGAAAAACTCCCATAAGTAATGTACAGGGGGAAATCGCATTTGAGTATAACTTGGGAATGGTGAAAATTAGATGAAATCCGATGGTTGATGACTGATCTGTGCATCAATACCTTTCAATGAAAAAAAAAATTAAGCAAATCGGTTGGGTAGAACGCCTGAACGGACTCGGAATGGAAATTATCAATTTTTTTAATATATAAGATAGTTCTAGGGACACCTGAAGGTCCACTGAGGCAACAGTGCCTCGATAGAACTCCCGTTAATATTCATAGAAGTTGATACATTCATCAGATCTACTGGTTATAGTTTCCCACAAGAGTATTTGCTTGATTCAGCCCGTGTAGGTTGTCTCAATAATTGGTTTTGCTCCTATCTACCTTCTTTTCTAGAGTTATCTCTGTGATACCACAAAAGGGTTCGGGTCCCATGAAGGACTTGTCTGCCCCCGCTTCAGCTAATTTATTCCCCTTCGCTCCGGCGTTTTCCAGAATCTATTGTAGGGTAATTTCATTTATAAATAATGATAATCATTGTTGGCATGGCTCAAATTGAATAATGGATCATCGTTGATCAAGGAAAACGAAACAGTCAGAAATTTATAGGTTTCCGCGTCCAACTGATGTCTGCAAATTCTGTACATACTGAATATTATTTGAAGAAGAAAAAACTACAACAGTGTTATCATGCGCAGGATATCACATTGATAAAATGCTTCAGGATCCTTTCAGCGAATACATCTCAGTAAATTCAAAATAGTCTTACATAAATGAAACGTACAAATGATACAAAATATAATGCTAAATAATCTAATTATCATTTCGCTGTCATTACTATCTTGCAAATCAATAATAAGGTTTTTTAAGACTTCTAAACCATTTTCAGCGGTTACATTTTTAATTTAATCTTTATCAACTCGATCACACTACTGTTTAAAGTAGGTGTATTATGGTGAGGGCGTACATTAGACCCAATCGGATTGAAAATACAATAATATGGTGGAAGCCTAATTATTTCGTGATCTGTTTCCTATATATTGTGCTTCGAATAATTATAACTTCTTACAGTTGTCATATTCCCACAAAAAGTCTAGTATTTCACTCTTTCTATTATCAGAACTTTGTACTTTTGGAGACTATGGGTAGGATGGATTATTATCCATCACAATATAGTATGCATCGTTCTTCTGGCTCCGCATGTAGAATAGTTTTTTACCTTCATTGGACGGAGCTTCTGGGTAACATTTTTTTTGAACCATTAACCCATTTTTTATGTTTTTGGAAGCGCCGTGACTCCATTATAACTTGCCTTTTGTCTATTATTTTGAATAAAAACCCCAAACGACGTAGAGTACGCCACAAAGCTGTAGTGGAACCATTAATCACACCATCAGTTACATGGAACGGTCTTCGTGAAACTGACAATAACGTTGGTACTTTGTGCTCTACATTCCATAAAAAATACGGCGAGTCTTCTTGAAAGAAATCAATGCACTTTGGTACATTATCCTCTTTTCAATCCAAAAATTTTCAGTCAAAAACATCAAATAGCTCTTCATTATGGTCTAAATACTCGATGAGTATGGTTTATGAGAATGTCAACATTTTCCGTTAAGTTAATAACTTTTTTTTAAAAAAACAAAGTGTAGACTACCATCCAAACCAGTCGAAAGTACTAACAAAGGAAGGAATTGGCATTGCAGGAGGTTGTCGAAGGGAACACATTCATAATTTAGAAGTAGACGATGTAGAGGATACTGATTCTCAGTTAGTGGTCCGAATTAATCACACAAAAATACATGTTCGACGGGTTTTCTGTGTTCAGAAAATATAAAAATTTGCGAGAAAACATCCTTTCACTTAAAGCACTTTTGGTAGGCTACAGGCAAGGAAAATGCGTAGATCAAAGAACTGGAATACACACTGTTGGCGGGGCACTTAAAAAAATTGATGAATTCCTCAATCTTGAGCATCAAGAAAAGTACAACAGCTTCAGAAGGACTTCCTCAACGCTGTTGGCCAACGCTGGGGCTGATATCAATGTTTTAAAACGACATGGTGGATGGAAGAGTTCTTCAGTGACTGAAAAATGTGGAAGAATCCGTCGACAGCAAAAAGATAAAAACAAGAATGATACAAGGGGGCGAAACTTTTGTACAAGTGTTAAACCAAAACCTTAAATCTTCCAGCATTATTGAAAATAAAGAAGTACATCCAGTAATTTCTACAATAAATGTTTCTGGTAACTGTAGTTGCATAATTCCTGTTAAAATTCAAAAATTATAATAAAAGTTTAGTTACCGATTTTAATTGATTTTTTATTTCTAATTATTTCAAACGGGATTGGGAGAATTGTCATTTTCCGGACTCAAATTAGTACTGGAGAGTCGACTTTACAGTATAGTATGAAAAAAATAGTAGTTTACGTAACGTTCCGAGGGTGTCCAGTAAAAGACCACTTTCAGGACGTATTACGTAAAAAATTCTTCCAAAACTGGCATACTTTTGTACCATAAACTTCATATTATTCAGTTTACATCTTTACAACAAAAACTCTTTATTAACTAATTTCAACAATTTTTTTAACAATCGTCAGTTTTTGGTTTACAAATATATTATTACATTATTTTTGAATAGTTATATTGAACGTACAATCATCATCAATTTTATTTCAAAATTATTCGTTGACGTGAGATTTTTTGAATTGCTTACATTATAATGAGTTTCTGAGACAATTTCTGTGTTTGAGTTATCTGCTTTTTGAATTTTCTTTGCTATATCAATCTTATTCTGAACTGAATCCTCAACGTAGCCTTCGGAAACTTGAGATGAGCTCCAACCACCATGTCGTTTCAAGTTTATGATGTCAGCACCTTCGTTAGCTAGCAAAGTCGCCGAACTACGCCTAAAGCAATGCCCTGTGTATTCCTTTGGGTTTGGCATATCCCAAAAATGTAGCTATTTTGGAGGGAGCATTACCCCCGTCGACATGCACCAGTATAACCCATAATCAACAACACTTTGGTCATTAGATATTGTTCTTCTGAAGCTTCTACTAAAAACTTATCGATATCCTCTTTATTAAGTACTCTAGACTTCTTTGTTTTATACCCTACGGATTTTTTCTTCATAAACGCTGTTAATTCAAAATATTTGCTTATGTATTTCTTCTGGTACGTAGCATGGCCTTCAACATCGAATATAAACTCCACAACGAAGAAGATTTCAGCGTTTCTGATTTTTCTGACAAATACGCCACTAACACATCCTCACAAATGCTTATTACCTTCTTTTCCAGGCACCAATTTTCAAAAATTTGATATTTGTTCATATCGTGTCCGGGACTTCGACGGTAATAAATCGAACGTTGCTTGGGTGACCGCCTTAACAATTTCATCTGGTATAATTTCATCTTCCATTAATTCACAATCAAATGCATCATTTTGAATATCCATTTTATAATTCTGTCCTCTGCCTCAATCGGCAAACATTTGCGCGGTTAGGTAGACAGTTCAAAATAAACGATCGAACTTTATAATGCACACCATTTCATGGCTCGAAATGAACGGACACAGACAAAGTCGGTGGGACTATACTTAATCTGACCCTGTTAGGGTCAGGTATAAATATAAGGGTAAAATCAATTCTATTTCATCTCATAAATTAACTGGAGGTTAGTCACTTTCTCGTGAAAATTCTATGCTTCACATTATTTTTAACTTTTTGCATTGTATTTGTATGAATTTGTACATTTTTGAAAACATAAGTTTACATGACAGTTGGATACTATTTTCCTGTTTACATCGAATCGTAAACATAAATGCATTTCTAGCTGTCGGAAGGCGTGTGTACACAATTTCTCTAAAATATTCCTGCTAGGCAGTCTGCGATAAGCAGTGGGCGTCGTTTGGTGAGATTTATTTAATTCATAAATTTCTTCAAATAAATAGAAATATTACGTATATTTAACCCACTAAAGTTAATGTGGGCAAACGTAAAATCAGAATTACGAAAATGTAGAATAGAGATTGTAGTACTCGTAAAAAAAGTTCTAGCAGCAGACCGCCAAGAGTTTTGAAAAAACTGTGCTAAACATGTTATCAAAGAAGAAGATGAGTATCTGGTATCACCCTCTTTACAACCCTTCATAATTCAATCAAATGATTACTCTAGTTCAGACGATTCTGACTACCATTATTATTTATAAAGATACTTTGGAATTGAAATGTTTCTTTTCTTTTGTTTTATTTGCAAAGAATTTATTTTCCTTAATGGTTTTCCTGAAAAAAAAACGGACGGGGTACAAAAAGGGCTCAGGTCACGTCTGGTACCCGGTTTAAACCAAACGCTCTTACAGGCAGATATATATTACTCGTCTATTTACGTTTTATGATTTAATATTCAGTTGTAGCAAGTAAACGAAGTATAATAATGATTCGATTCGATTCGAAGTATTTATAAAAATAATAAATTTATAAAATGAGGTATCTACGCCTATGGTAGATCAAACGAAGTTGTCGGCAAGGGTTTTTATAATCCGCAATTGATATTGGAAGAACTATATTGTATTCAAAATTACTCTGGCCTAATTTACCACACCAAAAGGTCATCTACCTTCGATTTAAATGCTATTGATTTTGATAAACATATCCAATCTCCTGGTATATAAAAAAAAACTAGTAAATAGATGCGAGGAAAGAACGGGAATGAGTATTGACATACCTATTACTACCTCTGCGTTAAAAAGTTCACCCACATGAACTTAATTATAGCTTACAAGCTTTGCGTGCGTGTTAAACCGAACACAAAAAAAAACAAAAGTATTTAACGTTATCCAAGAGGTGATATTTAACTGAATTACAACGAGATCAGAACAAAAAACGTACACACCTGGTGTAAATAGTAAATAAACCACACGCAAGAGATCTTCATTATCTCATTATCTTCCGAAATGAAATGGCAATCAGAAAACGAGCGAGTGCTATGCTTATCAACATCTAGTAAGCCATAAAGATAAGCGCCTACTGCGTTTCACTCGGCGAGAATTGCGTCGCCCGTAACCCCGACATCTTAAAAAAATCTTGTTTTTAGACAGATAAGAGAAGATTCGACGTTATGCAAGGAATTAACAAGACTTTTTTAGATTATAAAATGCGCCTTGAAGTAATACACAGTTATTATAAATAATTGACCCATTTTTTTCTATGTAAACCTATGTTATAGTTCAAATCGTAGTTAGTCGGAAGAACCTCGATAAGATTAAAACCAAAAGAAACGTTAAATAATTTGAGTTATGGAAGTTTTTACTTACTAAGTGCATAATGAGAAGAAAACCAACTGAAACGATCAAAAGAATAACGCAATGGACCACATTGTGGTCAAGGAGAAGAGGCAAGCCGATAAAGACTTGGAGAAGAAACGAAATAGAAGAGGACATAAAAGCACTTAATATAGAGAAGCAGCCAAGATAAACTATAAACTATAGAGAAAACAAAAATAGAAAACGAAAAGTAATCAATCTCGAGAAAGAATTTTAAAGCGATAGCCATAATCCAAAGGATTGAGAGGCTTGATGATGATGATGATGATGTAGGGTTTAAATTGAAGAGGTTTTTATTGGTTTTACTTACAGAGGTTCGGTTATGAGCACCAAATCAGTAAAATATACTTCTTCAGTCGCAACTAAAAGAGTATGTGACTAAAGAAGTATTATACTACTGGAGATTTGTTTTGAGATCTCATTTAGAGAATACTTCTTTAGTTAAAACTACTTTAGTAACTTTGAATACTCTTCTAGTTTTAGTCTTAATCAACATAACCATAACCTGAACATGGTTTGTGTTTGGTTGAGAAATAATAACTTGTAATTGTATCATTTTAGTGTTGTGAAAAGGGGATATTTTATGACATTCCCTAAATTGTGATAGGCTTCTTTAGTATGTAGCTTCTCAGGACAAAAAAAGAAAGGAAAACACATCTCAGAGTTTCAGAGGGTGACAAGCCGTTGTTTCTTGAAGTGATGAACTAAAGAAAACATGACAATATTATCATTAGAAAAAGAAAAGTAAAGTGCTTGGGATGATATCCATACTGCCGAAGCAACAATGAACAAAACATAAGACCAGTTGAAGGTTTTTTAGAAGAAATATAAAGCAAAAGCAAAGAAATCAATGTCTAGAGACTAAAGAAGAAAGAATTAGAAGTGTGAAATTGATGGAACGACAAAAGTTATTGTTGAGATGATTCCTCAATTTTTTGATAGCGTATCATTTGTGCAAGATGAAGACAAAAAGCTGGAGCTGGAAGATATATGCAGTGATGAGGAAGAATCTGAAAAAGAAGAAGAACCTGCACAAGGAAACGAAGACATTGAAGATTCAATAATTCAATTCAATTGAACACAAAGATCTAAACAGTTTTCCCCCACGACAAATAATAAGTGAAATAATTGCGATAAACTAAATTAATACACCGTTTAAATGATTGGTAATTTGTAGTTATATGCAGTGACGAGGAAGGATCTGAAAAAGAAGAAGAACCTGCACAAGGAAACGAAGACACTTTAAGATTCAATAATTCAATTCAATTCAACACAAAGATCTAAATAGTTTTCCCCCACGACAAATGATAAGTGAAATAATTGCGATAAACTAAATTAATACACCGTTTAAATGATTGGTAATTTGTAGTTATATGCAGTGACGAGGAAGGATCTGAAAAAGAAGAAGAACCTGCACAAGGAAACGAAGACATTGAAGATTCAATAATTCAATTCAATTGAACACAAAGATCTAAACAGTTTTTCCCCACGACAAATAATAAGTGAAATAATTGCGAAAAACTAAATTAATACACCGTTTAAACTGATTGGTAATTTGTAGTTACATGCAGTGATGAGGAAGGATCTGAAAAAGAAGAAGAACCTGCACAAGGAAACGAAGACATTGAAGATTCAATAATTCAATTCAATTGAACACAAAGATCTAAACAGTTTTCCCCCACGACAAATAATAAGTGAAATAATTGCGAAAAACTAAATTAATACACCGTTTAAATGATTGGTAATTTGTAGTTATATGCAGTGACGAGGAAGGATCTGAAAAAGAAGAAGAACCTGCACAAGGAAACGAAGACATTGAAGATTCAATAATTCAATTCAATTCAACACAAAGATCTAAACAGTTTTCCCCCACGACAAATAATAAGTGAAATAATTGCGAAAAACTAAATTAATACACCGTTTAAATGATTGGTAATTTGTAGTTATATGCAGTGACGAGGAAGGATCTGAAAAAGAAGAAGAACCTGCACAAGGAAACGAAGACATTGAAGATTCAATAATTCAATTCAATTGAACACAAAGATCTAAACAGTTTTCCCCCACGACAAATAATAAGTGAAATAATTGCGAAAAACTAAATTAATACACCGTTTAAATGATTGGTAATTTGTAGTTATATGCAGTGACGAGGAAGGATCTGAAAAAGAAGAAGAACCTGCACAAGGAAACGAAGACATTGAAGATTCAATAATTCAATTCAATTCAACACAAAGATCTAAACAGTTTTCCCCCACGACAAATGATAAGTGAAATAATTGCGAAAAACTAAATTAATACACCGTTTAAACTGATTGGTAATTTGTAGTTAGATGCAGTGATGAGGAAGGATCTGAAAAAGAAGAAGAACCTGCACAAGGAAACGAAGACATTGAAGATTCAATTATTCAATTCAATTCAACACAAAGATCTAAACAGTTTTTCCCCACGACAAATAATAAGTGAAATAATCGCGAAAAATTATTCCGCTGTTTAAACTGGTAATTTTTCAATTGAACTACAGTACTTTTTTTAAAAATTAACCTTACCATATAGACCTACTGTATTAAAACTGTTAATTTTTATATACGACAAAAGAAAGAGAAAAATCTTTTGTGGTTTTTTGATTTAAAAATAAACAAAATGCCTTTTCACTTTTAGACGCAAACTGATGCCAGTCAGAGAAATATAATGTAACTGTTAAAGGATAGGTCTTAACCTTAAGGTCATAATCAAGTATTTAGGACAACCTTATATAGTTAAGACCTACACGATTTACGCAGTCTACTTTAACGTAACTAATTCTGAACGTGGAGTAGGTAGTTAAAGGTCATGTTCCAGCTCCCTTTTGTAGTTTGAAGATTCGCTCAAATTGATTCGCACCCCCAGAAGGGAAGGGCATATTGGAGATGCGACTCAATAAGGGCATAATAGACTGTTAAGAAGTTGGATAAGTCCAGTTCTTTGGATACTGATCTAAGCGCAAAACAGAATAGAACTTTATGCAGAGGTATAAGAGAGCCGTCTTAAGGTAATTGGGACTTTGAAAGGAAACTTTAATTAAAATGGTAAGTTGATTCGTTGTGTATTTATTTTTGATGTCATTAATTGTATTGCGAAGCTCTGCTAAAACTAGGGGAATAAAGAAGAAACTGTGTAAGTTAGCGTTAGCAACAGGGAGATAAGAAAGAAAGAAAGAAATTTATTTCTAACACTCCAAAGTTACTTATATTGAAAATTCTGGAACAAATGCACAATTCGCATTTGAAAATACATTTTTTTTACTAATATGTTTAGTTATCTCATCTATCAATGTATATCTCTTTTAAATTATTTACCACATGCATTTTTCATTGCCTTATGGGGCGGCGAACACATTAAAATGTGTATATAAACGATTTCTATTCATATACCACAATTCAGCCACAATATTCAGCTGCTTTTATTTCCAAGGTAATCCAGTGTCATCTTTTTTATTGTTTGCCTTTTCCTCGATAACTACCTTATAGTTGAAGCGCTTTGTAGTATTTTGTTAATACGTACGGATGACGCAGGACAGTAAGTTATTTTGAGTAACGTGATTTGAGCCGTCGGCCATCTTGTCGTGGTGGACAAAGACTTTATTTCATTTTTGTAAAGAGTATTGATTGTTTCGAGCGCTATTTTATTGAAATTAATATCTTTAGCCAACAAAAAACGAAAATAAAACATGTAACCATAATTTTAAGGTAAATAGCGCAATATTTGCTTTCCAAGACAATATGACGGCTGGATATAACGTCATCCCAAAATGACATATTACTTTTTATGAATTTTCATTAATTTTAAATATGACGAAAAGAGATGATAATAAACTAGAAATATGGGAAATAAAGTTTCCCGAAATAATATATGATGGTGTCAAAATGGCATATTTGAGGAAGACCAAATAATAAGATGATTAAGCCAGAATGAGAAGAAGAAAAAAGAAGAAGAGGATACTCAAAACAAATTGCTACAAGGAAGTTAAGCGGAATATGGATGTGGTACGAACGAGATTAGTGAAGAAAATTAAAGTCAAGGGTCTAGGTAATCGAGGATCTAGGAAGCATCTACGTTTTCATAGAGGGATTGTGGCAAAATTGAACACTAGGTGTATTAACTCCAATATATGTCTGAACTCTCGAATACTTATGTATTCATCGTTTGGGAATTAATTAGTTGAAAATTGTGACGAAAATCGATATTTAAATTGATACTTGCTAGTTTATAAGTTAGGTTCATAATAAAAAAACTTAATATTCATAATCAATGAATATTAATATGTCTAACAAGCGTCAATTTGAATTGAAGAATCGCCATGAAAGATGAAAACGCCACAATTCTTAACTAAATAATTCGTAAATATATTAGAGTTAGTACAGTTTGGTGTTTGATTTTGTCACAATCCCACTACCAAAACGTTTCTTATTCTATTATTTATTAACAAAATATAAATTTACTACAGCAAAGGTTGACTCATGATTCATTGTCTGGGTCTCTAGTTTTTGTAAGGAAATCCTAAATCCAGATAATAGGTATTCCAAAATCATTGAAATCCCATTTTTGGATGATCTCTAAATGTGGTAGTCTGCACATTCGCTTCAGCTCCATTCAAAAACTTATGGATCTTGATTTCTATGAACCCTAGATTTGCATCAATGAATAAATTGTATTTTCATGATATTAATATATAGTATTAATAGAAAAACATCGTTCAAATTTGTAAATTACAAACAAATATGAATGAAAATACAAAACAATCTTCTGTACTACAAGGCGTGGTCAAATACTCGAATGCGCGCTCACGCACACACACACGCGCTTACAAACATACTGGTTGACGTCATAATTTTAACAATTGTTCACAACATTTTTACCAAGGTCAAAAGAAAAACCGAAATCGCCAACGTTGTGGTTTGTGGTGTTTTTTTTTATTAGCATGTCATTGAACTTAACATGCAATTAATATTACCATTCAACAGAAGTAATCAATGTCGTTATTTTCTTAAATATCATTGAAGTGTTTATTATTTGAATGATATTAATGGATAGGTTTTTTGATTAAGGAGATTTGTGTCGAGGAATTAGAGATTTGGAAGTATCCCAAACAATTTTATTTGTTATTTATTTATTACAAGGTCTTCAAAAATAAAACTCGTGAATATATTTCAAAAATTCAATACAGTTTTATTCGAAAATATTTTTTAACTGATTTAATGACCTTATTGACGTGAAAAGTAGAATAATTTTTTCTAACCTTAAAGTTTCACTTGCAAAAAGAATATTTTTACTAAACAAGAATGATGACGTAAACGACTATTTTGGAAGTTTAAAAAGCTTGGACTAAGTGTATAGACTTGGAAGGAAACCATGTTAAGAAATAAAGTAACCCACGTAGATAAAGTTTATTAATTTGATTCAAATGAATTGATTTGTAAGTGATTTTATGTTTTAAAAAATGGCCGATTTTCAAGAAACGTCAAAAATCCATTTACTCAAGGTCATAATGGATGACATCAGTAGCAAAATCCGTTTTCGCAACAATGTCCACAAAGTTTGGGATTCCAAAAGTGTACTCTTTATTGGAATATATAACTGGACAATATGCTGATTTGCTAAAATACGTTTTGATATCGAATTTAAAAAACAACTATTGCATTTTTTTAGTAAAATCGTCCTCCTACTTTTTCTGCTATATAGGGCGTTTCGGAACTTGTTACAAAAAATTCGACATCGACTAGATGACGTGAAATTAATGTTTTAACAAAAAAATTTCCTCATACAACCCCTCGTATCTCAATTATAGACCTTTAAACTCAGAACTTATATTCAAGTATATTTTCTATTATTATGAATTTTTAACGAATGTACACTCTGTACAATCTAAAAATAG
This sequence comes from Diorhabda carinulata, assembly GCF_026250575.1. Taxonomy (NCBI): domain Eukaryota; kingdom Metazoa; phylum Arthropoda; class Insecta; order Coleoptera; family Chrysomelidae; genus Diorhabda; species Diorhabda carinulata. Next base: position 5,785,270 of record NC_079469.1, read on the forward strand.
AAGAAATGAATTTTTTAATCGATTGTTGAACAAAAAGGTAAATGTTGTTTAACTCGATAAAATTTATGGTTTAGGAACTATGTAGATTTTTAGATCGTCGTACAACCCAAGAAAACCGTTCGCCATAAAGAGATATTCTGAAGAAAATTATCATAAATTGTAATTATTCACTGAAAATAGTTACACAATCAAGCATTTCTTGGAAGACTTATGAATAAATAAATAAACATTCGTACTACATACTATCGAAGATTATATTGGGAAGAATTTGAAAGATATTAATAATTATTTTTTATCTAGTAGACTACTGATTATTTCCCACAAATGTTATATGATTGAGTCTCCTCCCACTTCCTAAATGATGTAAAAAATCATCTTCATAACATTTTTCCTCTTCCTCAGGGAGGTCTTTTTGAATGGCCACCACGTTCCCCTGAATTTAACGAAATGATCGATATAATAAACTGCCATTATGAGGCAGAATCTTGGAATGCTTTTCCAAATTCAAAGAAATATCCTCCGTAAACTCCGGAAGTGTGTAGAAGTGCAAAGTGCGCCCTCTTCGAACATTCATTATAGTTTTTTTTGTTGTTATTTATATATGCAGTTCAATTAGAAATGCTTGATTATGTTTAGATACCTCAATAAATAATTAAAATTTATGATAATTTTTTTCCGAATATCTCTTTATGGCGAACATCATTTTCACGTCGTCAATTCATTCCTGAATTTTTTGCTTTACACTCTGTATACATATAATATTAAGGGTCGGTAAATTTGAAAATAAATTATAAAAAAGGAAAAATTAAACACAATTAAATATTGTTTCGAAGCGGGTTTTTGTACCAATATTAAATCTACTTCCATATAATTAAATGAATATAATTAAAAGGATACCAAAGCCGCTGACTATATATTTACATAAATTTAAGGCATAATTAAATTAAAATAACCTATTTATTACAATTAAGGTAATTTTCGGTTCCTTATAATTAAATGAAATTACTTTCATAAAAGCAAATCGACATCAATTGCCTGCTGCCAATTTATAGATTATAATTTGGAAATAGAAGAAATACGTCATTGAAAAAACTGTTTTCATCTAATCATATTGATAATTCAACATGAGATATGATAATAATCAACTACGAGGATTGCATGAAAAGTTTTCGACCTCAACCTAAAGATGTCACAACTTTTCAATCTAATTTGGGAAATGTACAGTATAGCCCGAAATAATTAGTACTAAAGCTGAAACATAGGTGTCTCTATGTGCGCGATGTCGCACACCAGTTAACTAACACAGACCTGTCAAGTAAACCTCAAACAATGATGTTGGGAACGACACTTTAACTCGCAAATTATCTCCTTGTCATCGAAATAGCGAATAGTTACTTTAACGAGTAGCATTTCGTAAAACAGGCCGAGCGCTCTCCTACACATTCGGCGCTGATGACGTAGTACATATTTGGAACAGATCTTGTGCGGTATAAACTGTATCCAGTAGTATTTGTCAATACTATCGACTGGGAATAAACAATAAACCATCGTAATGATGCATGTCTGGTTTAATAAACATTCTACAAATAATGCTGTAATTTTGAAGGTTATTGACAAGTTCAGAATTACGGGTAACGTATTGTACCAACGAAAAGGAAACTTGGGGAGTCCCTGGCTGGTTAACAACAACAATAAGATGAACAGCCAGACAAAAATGAAATTCCTTGCAAAGAATCCTGAAGAAGTTGGGTGCTGTATGTGGTTTCAGTGAAATATTGCACCACGCGGAATCATTGGTCCGTACTTTATCGAAGAAAATAGTAGGTAAGTCTGGCATTTCGAGACCAAAGAACGGGGCAACTTGTTTTACTGCTATCGCAGTTCGTCATTTTTCTTCCGGAACTTTTTCCAAGCAGATTCATTCCACAAATTACTGACTTCCCTTATCTATTCTTCCCCTTTTCCAGATCTCACAGCTCCAGGCATACCTTTGCCGTTAAAACCTTCTTCACTGACCTGAAAATTGGAAATTTGGTATGAATTCTATCTTGAGCGTCGAGGAGCACATTCAGAACGTTTAATAAGTGTCAATAATATGTATTTCTTAAAACAATAAAATAATTACTGTTCAGAATTGCTTATTTCGGGCTACACTGTATATGCGTTGGGATATTCTGACTAAATTTTCAGCCATCTTTGACGTTGAAAAAACAGAAAAATGAATAAAGAGCTGTTATTAAACATTAATTTTTGAATGGCATTCACGACCGTGAAATTTTGGACAGCTGAATTCAAATGTGGCCGTCAAAACAAGTTCATTATTCCCAATATCTTAATCAGATGATTTTGTAACTCTTTTTGTGGGAAACCTACTTAGTCTTAATGGATAACTTCACTTTTGCAATTAGGTGAAACCCATTCCTAAGCCCCACCTCACCATTCGTCAGTGTTGCAGATTTTCTGCGATTTTGCTGTAGTTTCTCCCGTTTTCTTGCATCAACGGCAATCTGGATCGACCATGGTGATTTATTACGCAGATGGCGTCTTATATGATCGTCTTGGCCTTTGTACTACCTCAAATTCTTCTGTGACATCAGGTAAAACAGGTGCAGATGTACCCGCCTGACTTACACCCGACTGCGCAACATCTTTCAAAAGCTGTTTGGTTCGTCGAATCATTTTCTATATCAAGGACTTTCCCACAGGAGAACCCTATTCCATAGATCATAGATCTCAATTTTTAATTTTAAGCTGCAGTAAAAAAATTAATCGCCGCCACTGGTTAAATTTTCTCCGGTGTTGAAATAATGATAGTTTTTGTGAATAGCGTTTTAAAACTATTGTTTCTAACTACAACTAATAACATAGAGAAATGTTTTCTTCGACCTTAGCCTTCATTTATCTTATGAGAGATAAAGGTAGGGCAAGCCCGAAGGAATCGACGCTTTCAAAACTATTCAATAATATTTTTAAAATTATAATAATAATTATTATACAGAATATCGTTGATAAAAATTAATTTCCACTTGTTTCTTTGTCTCGAAATAAAAAAAATTCAAAAGATGAATAGCAAAATTATTTAATTTTAAAGGCGGACAGACTTTAAACTGCTTGAATCACCCACCTCCTCAAAAATTAAAATGTCTTGTTTCTTTGTTAGATCTGAGAATATTCAGATAACCCTCGTATAAAGTGAATGCGACTGTTTTTTCATTTCAAGAGAATCGTTTCATTTATTGAAAATAAAAATGTCTAGAAAATAATAACAATTACTAAACAAATATTAAAATACGAGACGTCCAGTGAGTCAATTCCAACTCAGAGGCATGTAATAACATCATCGTTTTAATACTGCGCATGAGCGTGATCGTTTCTTATTTCTATGAAGTTGGAACAAATCTATTATCACTATATTTTGAGGTTAGGTTAGGTACAACTACTAGTTTCTACTTGTACTTTGATTTACAGAAAAAAATAATGATTATTATAAATTATAAGTTTTATTAAAATATAGGATATTTATCAAAGTAGACTTATACATTCTATATTAAATGGTCGTGAAAAGAAGAAGATTGACGTATCATAGATATTTGTATCCTAAGAAACAATGGAATTCATTATATATTAGTTCTTGTGTATGTTACCAAATTAAATATTTTACTATTACAATTATCGTCTAAAAAATTAATATTCGGTTGTTCCAATTAACATTTCGATAAAATATTCAAGGTGACATTATCATTACCAATAACCTAATTCGATAAATAAATCAGCTAATTGTAAAAAAATGATTTATCTTCTTTTATTTTATGAACGTTATGAGGTACAATTCGTCAGTTGGTATATTATTTTAATAAGAAGCCATTATTTCAATTTCTACTTGACTGTATATTTCAAAAATTAGAAAATACGAAAGAATAGTTCTCCATTAAAACAAATCAATAATAGACATAACCTCTAAAAATCTTGAATGGAAAGGAGGATTATATTTCATTTTAAGGATAGTTTAATTACTTTTCAAAGGAACCACATACTTGACTTTACGTTTATAAGTTCGCTAAAAATATGAAGAAAATTATAAACAAATTTTTGTAATAAAAATCATTTTGTGATTAATAAAAACAAAATGAAACTGAATGTGTCTTATATAGGAACGGCCATAACTATGGGAATCGGGGCCGCTCTTTTCTGGTTCTTTCTTTGAGGAAAATTGGTTACAATGGACGCGCGTTCTCTTTTACTACAACTATCTTAATCACTGTCAAAGTGTAAATTCAATTAAATTACGTATGAAAAACTTAGTAGCAATTGAATATTCATAAAAAGCAAACAAAGCGACCATCGAGCAGGAAAAGAAACCGTAGCGCATGTTGGACTTACTAAATCCATTTAAGATATAGTTAATGTAAGACTTCAAATTTCTCAAATGAAATTCACTTTAAATAGGTATGTCAACAAACAAAATTGGAGATTTTGAAGAAGGGAAAACACATTACATGTAATACAACAGAATCTGATATCAATTATTTTTCATTCATCTCTTCTTGCCATGGAAGTAAAACTATTTTTTAATAATAGAGAATTTGAACGTACAGTCTGGATCGTACAATATTTTAACAGAAAACAGTTAGGTCGACTCTATAATAGCCGCCAAACACAAAAAAGATCATAAACACACAAAAGTCCAGTAAATACGTACAACTCCAACGTAATCTTAATGGCCAATTCCAGCGTGACGTCATGCGCGAGGCATGTCAAATTTGAGCCGATAATTCAGCATACGTGTATGGTGTCTGTTGCTATTTGTTAAAAAGGACTTCTCACCAATCTTCCTTGTATCGTTAAAATGACCTGGATTGAATTTTTTTTTTATCTAAAAGACCTTGTTATTCAAATTTTCCTACTTTAATTTCAGCTCGTCTTCTAACAACCTGTTTTCCCCAAGACGATATTTAGATTTTCCTCCTTCCAAGGTTTCTAGAGCTGTGATTAAACCATCATACTAGGAGGATAATGTTAATAAGATACTAACTTTAAGAATAAAACAGTAAATAATTTAAAAATATACATTATAGGTATTAGATTCTTGCTACTGAAACCTTTAATCAGTTGTTTGTGATAAGGACAACAATTTTAGTCCTTTGGAATCGACTTTAGTTTCCAATTGTTTAAAAATCTTGTACCAAACGACGTATTTGTAATTATGCAACCACAAAACGTATTTATTCACAAACGCTGAATCTGACTAGGAGCATTGCAACATAGCTCGAGGGCCGTTGAGAACCACAGAAAAAAATACGAATGGTACTTACTAAATTGATACGATAGTCAACTGTTCTCGTTGGCATTTTCTCACGGTACCAACGTTCGTTTTCTTTTTAGGATCTAACCGACCGAAAGTCATAAACTTCGTTAAGAGTTTTACTATTTGCAGTGAAGGTAATTGCGAGGTCTTTATTAGTTTTTTTGTCGATACAGAGTGTTTTGATCAAATTTACGAAAAAATTTAAATAAAAGTTTCTACTAAATCGGAATCATAGTTGTTACGGTCCTGTGCATCGAGATAAATAGTCAACGGGCCTTTATCGCGCCACAAATTGTGATACAGGATGTTTATAAAACTATAATCCAGTTTAAATATTCAAGTTAGCTGTAGGACCTCGCGTTCAAATAGTTTGTTTATAAATCGTTGTTAAATAGAAAATTATTTTTCAAAAACGAAATGTCAATGTCAAGTGTTAGTCTTATTTCTTCTACCATTCAGCGTCATGAGTAGTAGATGTTCAGCTTTCGTGTCATCTCTTGGAATATCGGCCGGGAGGTCTCCTTGAAGTTGGTGTTTCATCCTTAGCCCATCATTCTATCGACGTGATCTCGTGAATCATACTATAGCCTGAATTTTCATATCTCATTTTTATTGTGTCCGCTGCAGTTGTACGAGGATGATCCCAGAAGTACCTGGCCAGACCTAGAGATGACGGTAATTGCTACAAAAATACAACTGTATTAGAAAGTACACAATCTATACAGCATACGTTGTTTAGTATTTGTTTTCAGTGAAATTGGTCATCGTTATATGATGAATACTTATATTTGAAAGGCGTTAGCTCAATCAATATAAAAGCTGAACTAGATTCAACTCTGGGTGAGACTACTCCTTCTTTATCAACAGTAAAATGTTGAGTAACAGAGTTTAAACGAGGCCGTACGACCTACGAAGACTCGAACCGCAATGGTTGACCAAATGAGGTGACGACTCCAGAAATGTTGAGGAAAATCCACAAAGCGGTACTGAATGATCGTTGACTGAAGGTGTACGAGCTAGCAGACATTTCAAAACGTGCGGTACATCGTAATTTAACTGAAAATTTGGACATGAGAAAGCTCTACACAAGGTGGGTGCCACGTTTGCTCACAATGAAACAAAAACAACGTCATGAAGATGTTTCCATGAAGTGTTTGTCAATGAAACAAAAGACTGAAATGACAGAACCAGCTCCAAATAAGTCAAAGGCTGTTCCATCAGCAGACAAAGTCATGGCGTCGGTTTTTTGGCATTCGCGTGGGATTATTTTGGCTAAAAAGAAAGTGTTTCATCAAGATAATGCACCAGCTCACACATCCGTTATTGCAATGGCCAAAATTAGTTGATTTAAGTTTGAATTGCACCCTATTCGCCAGATTTAGCCCCATCGGTTTATTTTCTGTTCCCAGACTTGAGAAAATACTCAATGGTCAAAGATTTTCCAACAATGAAGAGGTAATATCAGTAGTTAATGGCTATTTTGAGGAGCTTGACGATTCTTATTATAAAAACGGTATAGAACTTATTAAACATCGCTGGAAAAAAAAGGAGATTACGTTGAAACTTCAATATGTTTTTTTTTTCAAAAGTTTTGTGTGGTGAATGGGATTGTCGTTTACATCTTGTAGGTTCTTTTGCTATCATATGGACGAATCTGGGCCTTGTAGAGGATTAGAAGCTGTTGCGGATTTTATAGTGTTTTGGTCTTGAAGTGGGATCCAAGTTTTCGTGAATCCTTGGCTGAATCACCCACGTGACTATGCCAGCAACAATTTGTGGTTATTGTGATATTTTATTCTGAGACAGGACCAAATCCTGAGCTGTAGTCTACATTGAACTCAATCAGATCGCTTCCAGCACACTCCAGAATGTTTTCAAGATCGGTATTGATGGTGGTAATCTGTTGCTGTTTACTTAGCCGAGTTTATTGGGGCGGTTGATTTGAACGACGGCACATATTATATAAGTTCGTGTTGTTTTTAAATTATAACTGCTTCGTATTCGTAGTGCTATCTTCGATATTTAGTTTAGAGAATTACCTTCGAGGATAGTTTAATTTTTTTTTGTTATTAATTTGATTATTTCAGCTTTGGAAGAGTATCCAGCCAAGAAAATTAATACCATTGTATGACCGCTATACTTTTTTATCGCATGTATTGAGTATAAAAAATGGAAACATTGAAGTTGATCACCCTGTACATGTAATATATTCTCACTATTCTACATATATTCTAATGTACACCATATTAGGAAAAGTAAAGCCATAGTTTTAAGCCAAATATAGCGCAATTTGCTATATAGGGGGCACCATCATCCTTCATTAGAAGATACTGATGAACGCTTTTGTCCAGATGAAGATATATACAAGCCCAATGTAATTGCGCCATTGCTGCACACCGGTAAATCATTTGTAATTGTCCAATTATATCGGCTTTATTTTCTCATTCGTTGGCTTTATTTCGATATTTTTTCTTTTTCAATTTGAACAAAATGAAATTACAGAAAAAATTGTTAAAGATGCCGTTACAGGAAAATCCAATGACTCATTGTCTAGAGAATTAAGCTTCTCTTTATATTATTCACCATTTCCGGTATGCTCGTGAAGTATACAAGGTGATTCAATTAAATAGCAGACTTTTTTCTATTTGATACTTTCAAGTATGAGTGTTGTAAAATTTATACAGAGATAGATTCTTGTATATATTCCTTATTATCAGTCTTCTTTTGTAATAAATTGAATTCAAAATATAATATTTATGAAATAACTTATTATTATTTTAAAAAATCATCATTATTAACCAACAATAACTAACAATATGAGATATATAACTGATTGGTTGACAAACTGTTAACAAGTGGGATTTAATCCTACTTATTAGTGTCATCCAGTTAGTTCCATAGAAATCCGATAGATGGAGCTGTCCAGTATCTGAAGTGTGACCTTCAAAACTTCAACTGCAGTTGAGAGTTGAGGTTATTTTGTGAATTCCCGCGGTGCAAATAGATAGGAGGTAGCGTCGTATGGAAATTTCTCTTTAGTAACGAGTTGTTGAAAAGTAAATCTAAAAGCGTAGATTGTTAATGTTAATTGCTGTATTTGTGTTCAAGTGGAAGAAGCTGTCTACATCATCCTGATATTTTTTGCTGCATATGCGAAGAATACACGTTACTGGAAAACAGAAAAACTATTAGTGACTTTGTAAAGAGGGCTTATCTTGGATATTTTGGTGTCAAGCTTGGTGATCAGGATAAAAACTGAGCATCACATATTGTCTGTAAAACTTGTACAGAGCATTTACGACAGTTGAGTACCGGGAATATGGAAAGTCTGAAATTCGGAGTACCAATTGTTTGGAGAGACTGTTATTTCTGGTTAGTAAATATTACTGGAATCAATCGAAAGAACCGTAAGAAGTGGACCAATTCTCACTCAGAAGAAGTGCCAATTCCAACTTTTCACTAGCTACCAAAACTCTGTGAGGACACATATTGTTTCTCTGATCAGAATTCTGACGCTACTGAAGGTGACTTTGAAACGATATCATCAATTCCTCAATGTTTCAACCAAGATGAGTTAAATGACCTCACTAGAGATCTCAACCTGTCGAAAGAAGCTTCTGAATTACTGGCTACCAGGTTGAAGGAAAAAAATTTACTTGAACCAGGAACGAAAATTACATTTTATCGCACAAGGCAGAAAGATCTGCCACCTTTTTTCCCTGAAGAACAAAATCTTGTATTTTGCCATGATATTAGAGAACTCCTGGTAAAAGCGGGTCTTCCTGAATATTTATTGGCGCCTATTTATTAACAGCTCAAAGCGAAGTTTGAAATGTGTTTTTCTACATAATGGGAACGAATATGGCTCAATACCAGTTGCTCACTCAACGAAAATGAAAGAGCAATATGACATCATAGCTTATGTTTTGGAAAAAATAAAGTATCATGAACACAATGATTTGTGTAGACTTAAAATTGATAAACTTTCTCCTTGGACAGCAACGTGGCCACACCAAGTATCCTTGTTTCTTGTGCCTCTGGGATAGCAGAGACAAAAAGCAATACTGGGTTAGAAAAGAGTGGCCTAGAAGAGAAAACATGGATGTTGGGGAAAAGAATATCATCAATGATCCTTTAGTTCCACGAGAGAAAATCATCTTTCCACCAATGCATATCAAGCTGGGTCTAATGAAGCAGTTTGTAAAGGCTCTTGATAAGAACGGATCATGTTTTGCATATATAGTATATATAGTAAAGAAAAAATTAAAGCAGGAATATTGGATGGCCCACAAATAAGACAGCTGATTAAAGACCCATAAATTCAATGATTGAGATTGAACAAAAAGCCTGGAATTCATTTGTTTCAGTTGTCCAAAATTTTCTGGGTAAACACAAAGATGAAAACTATGTTGAATTAGTCAATGAGATGATGAATATTTTCAGATCACTTGGGTATAACATGAGCATTAGGGTGCACTATTTACACAGCCACTTAGACCGTTTTTTTGATAATTTAGGCGACATTAGTGAGGAGCAAGGTGAAAGATTTCACCAAGATATAAAATGTATGGAGAATCGCTATCAAGGAAGATGGGAAACTCACATGATGGCAGATTACTGCTGATCTTTAAAACGGGATTTTTTTAAAATACATTCAAGAATGTCACGCAAAAGAAGTTTCCGAAATGTTTAGTGAATAATTGGTTTAAATAATGACTTCTATTTTCTATTGTATATAATAAATAATATCTGAGTAATATAATAAAAATTCCTTGTTTAATTTGTTTCTTTTAATTTAAAAATGATTTTTCTTTTAAGATAGTGTAATGTATAATTCACAAAAATGTTGATATCTTAAAAATTCGAGCTGATAGGCAAAAACTAATTGCATATTTGAATTCAGGGCGTCAAATTCATAAGAAATCACTTCCAAAATCTTCGGCACCAAAACCACTGTTGACCAGTGTTATAATCAGTGAATTAATTTATCCATTAGATTTTGATTAATTAATTTTAACAATTAACAAAAACCGTAGACAATTGTATCATTTTTCAACGGTGACAGCATTACTAAAAATATTTTTTTTGTGACAGGAAAAAAGTTTGACATTTCAAAAGTGACATTTTGACAGGTGACATACCCTTTAGCAACATAACCAACAACCTCCATGTTTCTTTAGTGTCATTAAGTCTCTACCAGATTTAACTGTATATCAGTTAACATTTTGAAAATTAGCTTGAACCTTATAAAACTGGACTTTACCCACAACCTATTTAATATATTTTCAATTGTGATATGCATAAAAATGGGGCTATGTACATTTGGTGAAATTTTAAATCTTTTTAAGTAACTACAAATCTGTTGACATTATTCTTCGTTTTCTCAAATTTCACAATTAATAACATTCAATATCACCTAATATTCAATCCCAAATACAACAACAACCGTTAAATAAACTTCATCGGGAGCATTATTTTAAAAATCACTAATTTGGGTACTCGTAAAAATCGCTGCTTTTTTGGGCTTGTAACCTTTCACATTTTGTTTCAGAAATGTAGTTAGTTTGAAATATTTCAATGTCTACATTATTATTGGATCGGAACGCTGTTAATGGCTTTTGTTGTTACGTCAATTTCGAAAAATGATTCAACAACGCCGTCTCCTAGAAAAAACCGCATGTTTTTTTTTCATTTTCCATTACACGAATCTTGAATACGCGGTTCATTAAATTTTCCGCGATTTAGCTGGCAACCACTTTTGTGGCTACTTCTATTGATTCAGGTGGAGTCTAATCTTCTAAACAACCACTAAGTTCACAATTTTTATATCAAATTATAAAATTAACTCGACATCTATTTGATAACTTTGAAAGTTTCCTTAGCAACGCAGGTACAATCGTCGCTTTAAGTACAACATTTCCCAAATTTCAAAATTCAAATTTCACATGCATAATTTCCTAACTTCAATATTATAATATAATTTTTCGTCGTTATTCCCGTCTCAGAAAAAAATTGTGTATAATACATTATTGATTATATACTTTTTTCCCTTGTAAAGGGTTTTCCAATAAGAGGTGTTATTTTGAACAGCCCGCTATTTCGGTAAATGTCACTTTTGAAGCTGTCATTTTTTGACATTTGACAAGTAGAAACTACGCCATTAATAAAAATGGAACGATACACGCTTCAACAACGTATTGAAATTATTAAAATTCACTATAAAAATGGTGAAAGTTTGGCAGAGACGGTTCGTAAAACTAAAACATTTTTGTGTCGACGTGAAGCACCTTCTCGGACCGCAATACAGAAATTGGTGGAAAAATTTGAGCAAGTTAGTGATGTAAAGAATAAAACCCGTGCACGTCGCTCAAGAACAACTGAGAATATTGCTGCTGTAGCCTAAAGTGTTGAAGAAAACCCAGCTTTGTCCATTCCTCGTCGTTCTTTGGAATTAGCCATTCCACAAACGTCATTACACCGTATTTTGCATAAAGACTTGGGTCTTAGGCCTATAAAGTTCAGTTAACACAAGAACTCAAGCCGGCCGACCATCAACAACGTCGTGTCTTTGCTGATTGGGTCCTTGAAATGTATGAAAATGATCCAGAATGTCATCGAAAAATCATCTTAACTGATGAGGCCCATTTCTACCTTGGTGGTTACGTCAATAAACAAAATTATCGAATCTGGGGCTCGGAAAACCCAAGAGTTATTGTTGAAAATCCTCTCCATCCTCAACGCGAGACTGTTTGGTGCGGTTTATGGTCTAGCGGTGTCATTGGACTTTATTTTTTCGAAAATGAGGCTGGAGCAACAGTTACGGTGAATGGATTGCGCTATCGAGAGATGATTAATGATTTTTTATGGCCGGAATTGGATGGTATTGATTTGGACAACGTTTACTTTCAACAAGACGGCGCTACGTGCCACACAAGCAACGAAACCATCGATCTTTTACGGGAAAAATTTCCGGACCGTGTTATCTCTCGAAGAGGTGATCACAATTGGCCACCGAGATCTTGTGATTTAACACCTTGCGACTTTTTCCTTAGGGGCCACGTGAAAGATAAGATCTACGCCAACAGTCCAGCATCGATCAAGACCTCAAAGATGGAATTCGTGAGGCTATCGAGGACATAGGGCAGCCGCTTTGGTTATGGAAAATTTCATGAAAAGGATATGGTCCTGTAAGCGCAGTCGTGGCGGCCATTTGGCTGATGTTGTGTTCCATTATTAACGGCATACCTTCCTCTTTATAATGAAATAAACATCCGATCATTTATCTAAAAAAATGGCATTTTTCTTTGAATATCAAAATAACACCTCTTATTGGAAAACCCTTTATAATAAATAACTATAAAGATCGTCAAATTTTAAAGTAGTATTAGTTTTCGCAGCATGGTTTCTTATGTCCGCTCAAATAAGCTCTATTGGGCTAAGCTCGCAAAGTACAAGTACAAGTGAGTAAACCCTATCAGACTCGAGAAGTTCGAATGGTGCCTACCATGTGGATATTGATCTTGAACATCTGTAGGTTGTTCGGGAAAAACCCGCGTTGGTAATGAATTTCACAGACTTCTTCAAAGAAAGGAATCTCGTTAAATCGGGGTCTGGTCGTCTGCAGGTTAACTAGATGTTAATAAGCCACGTCTGCCTATCGATTAGGTCTTGCAAATTCTGCTCTAAGTGGAATTATGTTGGGCAGCCCGGGAGAGCATCTGCCTTAGCTAATTCTGTTACGTGACTATGGCAGAACATATTGCTAACCTCAAACATATTGTCAGCTGTCCAGATAGAACCGAATCCTAAGCTGCAGAGCCAGCCATAAAAACAGGAACCCAAACTAAATCAATTATTGTTCAATAGAAAGTAAGCGTCCAAATTGAGTGAAATTTCAGTGAGTATCCAATATATTGATAAGTTATCTTGAAATTGAGGTCGGAAACTTCTCAGACAACCCTCGTATATACGTAGTTACGTAGTTTATACACCTATCGTAATTATTTTATAGCTTATTAATCTATCGGCGCCAACATATGTTTGTTTCAACGAAAACAAACTCCCTGTATAACAAAATGACAATACAACCGTTAAATACCATTACAATTTATATTTATAGGACCATTACTATGATGAAAGTACGATTGTGAAGGTTAGTTGCGAGTTTTTTTACAAAAAAAATGACTTTATAGTCTAATCAATGGAAATGGTTGTTGGCTTATTAAGAATGCAAAAGCCTACGTTTTAGACACTTAATTGATGCTTATTTTCAATATAAAATTCACGGAAAAAATAAGAGAAGTTATTTATGACGTTGACACATCGTTAACAGGGACATAATTAATAGATTCACTGAAAATACGTTCTATAAAAAGTCAATATAGAGACATACTGTATATAGAACATCACCACATTAAATATTCACAATAATATTTATACAATACAAACATTTTCCCAGTAGGACAATCGGTATAAAGACAAATTGTTAGTTAATTACTGTGTTTAAAAAGATTCTATTACGTGTTTTATATAAAACCTACAACATCGCGTGCAATAAATCATTATTCTTAAGATGATGCTGTATCTCGATCTTATACTTCGTAGTTAGCTCGCGAGTGAGCATAGAGAGGGCGTAAACCGGAAGTTTTAACCAACAATAAACCTGCGTCGCTTCAATTGCCACCCACATTTCCGCCTGGTGACTCTTCAAATTGTTCTCTCCGTTTATCTCACACTCATTAAAACGATAGATAAGTCGATCTTTCTCGAACGGTAACGAGCCAAGCGAGGCTGATACGATTAATTATGATCAAGAGATAAAAAAAAACAATAAAATATTATTTTCGAGATGTTATATGTTACGGTTTTATACACGGGGGTAACAAAAAGTGTTTTACATGAAAACGATATAATTATTGGTAAAGCATGAGATGAAATCGTGTTTTGTAGCAGCAGAAAAAAAATCGTAAGCATGATTATAAAGTGACGTAATCATTTAAATATTAAATTGAGCAGCATCCATTAGGTATCTAGTGATAAAATAATTTATTATAATATTCTTCACGCGGATTTATCTTCTGTGATTGAGGCAAAAAGTTTTTTATTTAATCGCTTGTTTTTAGGTTTATACGAGGCAAATAAAAATGTAGTTATATAATAAACAAAGTCCTCAATGCTTCTTATTTCTAATGTAATAGTACGAGGGTTGTTACTAATATCTTCGACGTTGATAGTAATGATTTATAATGGCATTTCCGATTGATGAACATAACCTCAATAATTTCATTTTGTCATTTCAGTGCAAAGACTCCAAATATTCGCAGATAAAATTGATTTTACTTTTTTATGTCACAATGCAGATATACAAAAATTCTCAGTAACGCGATAATACACGTAAACTTGAAAAAAATATAGAATGGAGACTATTTTAACAACTTTTTAATCGTTTACTTCAATTTGAAATATCTCTTTATTCAATTCATCTTACTTTCGATGTAAGTATGTAACGCGTGTTTTATTTTTCAAAATTTCTAAAGACACCTCTTATTTACAAATACTGCGATAGGTAGACACAGCCAATAAAGTATTTGACAAATTTTGAAAGTGGTTTTGGTTCAAACTTCCCGTTAAAACGCTCATTACCAATATCGAGGTGGACTGACGTCAGTATATAGTAAACAGTTAACGAATTTCTTCAAATTTTAATATCATCAGCAACAAAACCTGAAACTATGAATGCACTAGATGTTACTTATGGTCGGTTTTGCTTTATGGCATGGAAATCTACACATTTGAAAAATCAGAGATCAATAAATTGGAAGCATTTGAAATGTTGACATATCGTCGAATGTTAAGAGTACCATGGACTGACAAAGTGACGAATATAGAGAGCCCAAGAAGAATGAGAAAAAACAGAGAAATTCTCCTGAACATAAAAACAAAAACAGACTATTTGGGGCACATACTCAGATACCCATAGTTCTTCAACTCATAATTGAGGGTGGGATAAATGGTATATGGGGAGTCGGGAGAGATCAAATGTCTTGGCTGGTTCATACAGCTAACAAAATGTAATCGCCAACATCTAATAATAGTAGAAAGGTACCAAAAGAAGAAGAAGAATTTATTAACTTGAAAATGCTTTTAATTGACAACAAAATTATAGAAGACAAAACTTAATTTAGGTGTGAACCCATAAATACGTCTGTAAACCAAAAGAAAATTAAGCTACTGGTGCACTGATAGCCAAAACAGAGTGGATTTAGTGACATTAATCGAATTGCATCGGGCGTCCACTATTTAGTATCTTCGCTCGTTGCTGATTAATCTGTTTCTTAACAAATGATAAAATTTTTGAATTGAATATCTTTTATTAAAAATTTTCAAGAAAAAAATGAAAAGAAACCGTTGGTTTTAGGAGTTTGTGAGACTTTTAGCAATGGATAAATGTTGAGAGTTGTGTGAGTGTGTGTGTGTGTGTGATCATAGCTTTTTTAAAACAAGCTCTTAGCGATAATTCTTAGAAAAAATTATAAATTGATTATAAAGAATGTTGAATTATCTGATTACTTTAATATTATCAAAGTATAATGACAGAATAAAACAAAAAAAACGAGGTTTTACCCAACTCACTCGAAACAAATTAGCTAAATCTAATTATGATACCTTGCTATCAAATATTCCCCAGAGGCAGACCCATTAGCTGTAGATCGTGTATAGAGGTGTGTCTCAATGATAAACGTGTGAACCTGCCCGACGGGCTGACTCTTGGACTTAGTAAAACACAAGAATCCGGATTGTATTCATTGGTTACCTCATAGAAATTCACGTCTGTCGCTGATGGTTTCGTAAAATGAGAGAGGGAACAAGTTTTACTTTCTTCTAATTTTCGTTTTTTGTTTCTGCTTTTTTACTGTGAATTATACACAGTGATTTATAGATATACAGAGACGTGTTATAAAATCATCAAAAAACGAAAATGTTTCATGTTTCATTTTCATGCATTTTCATACACATCATTGCATGTGATTTTTGAAGCTGAATGTGACACTCTATACTGAAAAAAATGCATTTTTTCCTTGGATTTAATGATTTATTCTGAAAAAGCAACAAATTAACATTTTGGACGAAATTCAACATTGTGTTGTTAGGGAAGACATGGAACGAACAAAATAAAAAAACTTGATATTAATAGCGTGTATTCTCTCCTCTTGCATTGATGACTGCTTGAAGTCGGCGCTGCATATTTTGAATTAAGTTGCGGATCACGTTCTGGTCGATGTTATCCCATTCCTGCAACAGCAATCTTCTCAGCTCCTGGAGAGTTCTTGGTACTGGTGTGTGTCCTGCGGATCCCAACTCGTCCCAGACATGTTCTATGGGATTCATGTATGTGCTGCGGGCTGGCCAATCAAACCGCCTAATTTCTACCTCATCCAGATACTCCCTGACAATTCTGGCAGCTGGCTGTATGTGGTCTCGCATTATCTTGCATAAAAATGCCACGTTTCCCCATAGTCGCCATGAAAGGCATAACATGGCCTTCTAGCACCTCCGTAATGTACCTGTGAGAGGTTATGGAGCCATTTTTTATGAAGACCAACGCTGTACGAGCAGTGTTTCCCGCCCAAACCATAACTGACCCACCGCCAAAAGGAAGACTTGCTCGTCAATGCAAACTTCAGCATATCTTTCCCCAGGTGGTCTTCTCCACACTTGTTGACGTCCACCTGACCCAGTGAGGCAAAAACGCGACAATACCCAGCTCCAGTCATCATCATTCCAACGAACGTGATCTCTGGCAAATGTCAATCTTGCAGTCCGATGCTGGCGTTGCAACGGGGGACCTGTAGCCATTCTTCTGCATGACAGTCCAACAGCGTGAAGTCTTCTTCTTCCGTGAAATTTCTCATTTCTTCCAATTGATTTCGTACGGAAACCGTAGTAGCTATTCCGCAAACTTGTTGAGACCAAAAAACGGTCATCACGTTGAGTGGTAACTTTTTTTCGCCCAGTACCTGGTCTTGTAGTGATCAGGCCAGTCTCCAGACAGCGCTTGTACACCCATTGCACACCACAAAGACCAGCACCAACAATTCTTGCAGTTTCACGTTGACCCCGACTATTTTGTAACAGCGCAATAATTCTTGCCAGAACAATCGGATCTAAAGGCATTATGGGCCTGTTAAATCACTACACTTTGCAATCGTTAGGTTTTACACAAAGAATTTGCTTTAACGCTTACTAATCCTTATCAATATTGACGCTAAAATTATTCCCAATTTCTGAAATATTCGCAATTTCTGAAGTGACCTCAATTTTTTGCTCTCCAGTGTATTATAGTATTTTTTAACAAATTTTGAAAGATGTACAGCTTTGGCATGCATTACACAAGACAAAAACAATAAATTTGGTGTTCTGGAGCAATTACTTTTATTGCAAATTAATCTTTAAGCAGGTAGTTTAAAGAAAATGCATGGGAATTCCGAGTTTTAAATTCAACATAAGTCATTAAACCATAAACGTAAACTATTAACCCTGAGTTCTGGTTGACGATCTCTGCATAGGGGTAGACCAATTTGTATTTTATGTTTTTGAAGTGATAACAACAATTTGTGTTTTGTAGTGTTTAAATATTTTAATAATTTTAACTAGTAAAATGTCTAAAGTCAGTTCTGCGTCAGTTTGGATTAAGTTCTACAAAGAGCTACGTATGATATATTATTAAAAGTTTAATTTCTGTAACGTTTTATTAAATATGATGAAAAATTTATATAAATTACCCTAAGATGGAAAATCAGGGGTTTGACAAAGGATAATTACAAAAACCTGTCGCCAAGATAGATCGATTCAAGCGGAAAGTCTTTTTGTATGCCTGGTGGAATTATGAAGGTTCAGTATACTTCAAAATCATTTCAGATGGTCAAGCTGTGAATACCGAGGTATATAGTGAACAGCTGATGCGAATATATCAAATTTTCTTACAAAAAGACATTGCTAAACCACATATGAGAACAAAGAACTTGGTAGATCGAACTCCTACCACATCTAGAATTTGATCCGGACCTTGAACTGTCAAATTACAATTTATTCAGATCAATGGAGTAATTTTTGCGTGGAAAAAAATTTGAACTCGAAGGAGATGTTGAAAATGCAGTAATAAAAAGGAAAATTGGTCATATAGGAACTAAAACTTTCTATAATTGGTTAAAAACTTACAATTGAGTTCGGGAGCCTTCAGGAGCCTAAAATTTCCGGCTAAAATCCAATTTATTTAAAAAAAATCTAAAACAAACCAAGAAAAACTGGTAAAAACAATCAAAAATGTTTAATAATACATCAACATTGGATTGAATGATGTAAGAAGTCGTAGCAAAGCACACGGTGGTTTATTCTGCATTTTTCAAAGTATATATCGTAAAATATTTATTACGAGACCGTCAAATGAGATTCCTTCGAGTCATTATACATTTTTAGTCTACTTCAATAGCTTCCCAATTGCTTTGCATAAACTAAACGAGATTTATGGCTACGTTCAAACATCATTTCAAGATAAATAATTCATCTAAGGTGTGCCTTTTTTGTCTTTGACAAAATAAAGTGCTCATAAATCTCGAGAACACCTAAAAATTCAATTTTAAAAGTTTATTTCTGTTCTGTTCGTGTTAGGGAGTTGGTCCCACCCACTATTTCGTACCCACGCGTCCAAATACGAAAATAATTGTTCCAAACATTTTGTTTTCGTCCCACAATAACGTTCTCTAATCATTGTGAGATATTTTTGTTAGTTAATGAAGCTTTTGTACTGTTTATGTCAATCATTATCGAAGCAGAAACATAACGAACAATATGAGGAAACAAGCACTTGAACCGTAGATAGAAGCCTGAAGTATGGTTAACTTATGGTAAGATATAACAGATCATATTCGTTGGTAATGAATTTGTGATATATAACGATTTGATTCTAATGAAATTAATGTAATATAATTGCTATATGAGCATTGTAAATGGTGGCTAAATATTATTCATTAGCAGACCCGGCCACACGTTGTTGTGATTGAGTGATTTGATTTGAAATAATTCAAGTTGTTGCACGTTCTTCACAATTGCCCATAAAATAGATCCGAAGAAATTTTGGATCTTCAATGGGCATCGGCATCAAGGATCCGATTTTATGATATACCTGGCCTTGAATTTTGAACGTTGTCTCAAAATTACGACCATCAGATGACAAATCACAAACTTTGGATGCTCCAAACGACGTCATTTGGAAGCAAGAATTAAATTTCCGTGTCTTACGCAAAAATAATTTTGATTCATTTGAAATGCCAGAGAGAAGGATTTCAAAGGTTCATAATTAAGTCGAACAAATGATCGACGTGTTACTGCGCGGTTGGTTCGATTATTTTCTCGGTTTTGTTCTCTATATATGAATCTATATGTTGTTGACGAATTTCAGCTATGCGAATTCCTTGAGCTGCATTTCTTTCTGAACTCTGTTCGACTGATTCATGAGCTTATTCAATACGTGCACGTCGAGTCTTCCTGCTAAGGTGGGATTTTTTTGGGTGGCATTTTACTGAAAATAATAATTGAATTTTTAATGTGAATGAAGTTCGCTGTTCTCTGAATAACTGTAAGTAAGTAAGAAAAAAAATGTACGCAACGAAGACAAAATGAAGAATAGATTGAAAGAAGCGACGTTAAGTGGTATAAGCAAAATAAGATATGCATAGTTTGTAGACAAAGAAAATATATCGCATTAAAGTGTGGCGCCATCTATTAGGTGCAAAATGTTACAGTTCTCTGTAAAGAAATTCGCTTGATGCGCCATCTGTTCCAGACTTATGGAAACTACGATTAATAACAACAATCAACGTTGAAGATCAGTTTATTATTAATTATTAATTATTGAGAACATTTGTTTAAATAATAACCTATAATCCTATCATTTAAGTTGGACCAAATTACATATATATGCCAACTTTCATGAATATCAGTGGTCATTTTTGAGTTCATTCGGACACTGAATTTTTATATCTTCAAATTTCCAAACCTCCGGAAGCTTTCGGATGCCTTTTTCGTAAAAATCAAGCTTGTCACGTAAGGATTCTACCTCCGCATTGTTTTCGAATCACAGTCCGTCAAGTGTCTCTTTCAATGGACCAAATATATAATCGTCGTATGGCTACAAATCGGGATTATATGGAGGGAGTTCCAGTGTTTACCAATCCAACTCGTGCAGATTTAACAAAATTCAGAAGTCTTGGCATCCAACTTGTTTAAATTTTACGGTAACCAAGCCGTTTATGAGTTATTTGCTCAATTCTTCAGCCATATTGTATACAATATTGCCTTCGATATCTCCATAACGGATTAACATAGAAACCGGGGATTGGTATCACTCGCCTCGTTTGTATATAAATTAAATGATGCTTACAATTAAAAATTCAATGAAACTTAGAAACTGGATTATCTTGTAAATAATAAAACATGATTCCAAGTCAAAAGTTATTCAATTTGAAAAGAAACTCGATATTTCAAATTTAAGACAATTAGAACAGTCCCTTAGCTGCATCACTGATTTCCAGGTGCTTCTCCTTTGGTTCGTAATAAACGGATCCGAAGTCACCAGAGGCTTGAGTAACACGTCTTCGTTGGTAGATATACGAGACATTTTCCGCGAGTTTCAGATCCAGAAAATCTTGTACCTCATTCCTACTTTCTTGTGCCCTTTCCGACAATATTCCGATTGGAAGAATCGACTTCTGCGCTATTTCAGCACCAAGCAATAAAATTGTATGCACCATGGAAGGCATTTAGTACCATTTAGTGCCATTTAGTTTGCTATTGGGAAGGACACTTCCCAATAGCAAACTCTGCTGTTTCGTTTGAGAAGAGGTGTAATTTTACTGGTTCAGTACGATTGGTTAGGTAGATAAAGACAGAGGATTTTTGTTCTAAACTTTACTTTGTGAGTGACCTTCCACATCTCGGAAGAAGCCAGAGCTTTTTCTGAAATCATGGCTGTTCGTTGACCAGTTTGACTCATGTGTGGCTTAGTTGACCATCGTAGAAATTGAAATTCCTTCCATTATTCCGACAGTGGGTTTAAATTATTGGGAATACCCTTAGAACAGGGGCAAAAATCAAGCTGGATCCTGTAACTTATATAATGTGAGAATCATAAAGTAGATAATCTAAATCAACGCTTCCGTCGTTTACCCAAAATGAGTTTTTCTACGTCCTCATCGGAACAACTTGTTCTAGGTAGCCGCGCATGTGCTGTTCCGTCTTATCGGAAAGAGGATCATCATTCATAGACTAGAGTCTTGGACAAACGTTCATTCAATTGTTCAATATGTGAATGATGATCCGTTGCGCAACAAATCCTTCACGCTACTCATGGCTATAACTACACTAAAAAGCGAGGTAACGCGGTCCCGGCTCTTCTCTACGCTTCGTAACAGTCCAGTCTAACATCTAGTGCAGCCACTAAATTTTTCACGAGTTTATACAAAAATTACGGTTTATATTTGAACCACCATCTTACTATTCACATAATCTTTCGGAAAATACTGCTCAGTTTTCTACACATTTTCACTTTCTACTATTTCAGTATTGGATTTTTGGGCCATCCTATACATTGACCTTTATTCTGAATAATGCACATTATACAGAATATCTTGTTGACCTGATGGGAATATTAATGCTAGAATTTTTATTTCGGAATTATGTCAATGGGATTATAATTTCAAACTATTGATGAATTGAGAATCGTATTTTGCAATTTTATTGATTTTGTACAGACTACGTGGAGATTGATTTACGGATTTAATAATGAGAAATGTTTATTGAATCTATAGATCGATGAGTTTCTCCATGAATTTATTTATGTCAACTTTTTAAACATATAATTAGCTCGTTATTTAATACCAATTAAATGTGGATATTAATTTAAATTATTTATTATCCAATAATAACATTCACTTTTATTAAATCCAATATCATCAGATAGAAAACTAAGAAAATAGGTATGATAATACAGTCGATTTAGATGCCTTCTACAAGTTGGAACCAACGTTTCTAGCAACTTCAACTTAGTTAATCCTCCGTGGGTAAGGCGACTGTCAGACTTTCAAAAATAAGTTTAATAGTTATTTGAATGCCAAGAACTGAAAGTGCTACTTTGTTGGTCGAGTCCAACAAAGTAGTATTTTAGCCGCGGCGTACACAAAATTTTTTAAACGACGCCTAATATCCAAAACTTTTTCAATTACATTACAAGAAAATAAATAATAGAGAATTATAAACATTTTATTAATAATTTTTTCTGGTGACACCACTTTATAAAGAGCTCGTACTGTTTTTCGTACCTTGCATTAGATTTATCCGGCAACGAATTAAGAACGGCCGCATAACTTTCTTCGGTGAGATCAAGTGGAGTGGATTCGATTAACTCTACATCGCTGTTTTCTTTTTCATCATCATTCATTAATTTTAATTTAACTTCGGATAAAACAAATAATTTCAGAAAATTAAAAATTTAAGGTTATACAAAATCATCGAAGTGAAACGGTCAACTGTCAACATCGAAGTGAAGCTGTCAACTGTCAACATTGAAGTTATCTACTTCAGAACGTCCCGAAAGTGTTTTGCAATACGGAACTGTCATTTTCACTACACGAACACTCAAAACGTAACTTTCGGTATGTAAATGAATAAAGAACGAACAACTTTCAGATGGCGTCGTCTAAAAACTTCTTTTGAAGGTTAATTTCAATAGTATTTTATATTATTTCATGTAACTGTTATGATAAATTAATTAATATTACTCAGGAACAAATAATGTCTAACGGGTAAGGAATAAAACAATAAAAGCAAAAAAATTCATTTCACAAAGTCATTAAAATAGTTAAAAAAATCTCTATTCACAATTTATAAAAAAAAATTATAAAACTTGAGTTTCCGCTTGTTCAGATGTTGAAATATCTAAAATTTCGTAAAAATAACGCATAGTCCAACGTCGAGTACATCGTTCAGTCGTGACCACATCCACTCCTAGATTTGGGTTCTGCCTACCCAATGGATTTGTTGTATCCCTCTTTATTGCTGCGATACTGAAGAACTCAGTGTTTACAACTGATCCATCAATCCCATTTCTTTTAAGAAGCCTTCAAGCGCTCCCAGGTGCAGTGCTCTGGAGTTCCTTAGTGTTTCACACCTCGAGACAATTTGTATAGAAGTTTCGTCCTCTGTGCAACAAAATCTTCCGCATTATCCGTTAGGTCTGGCGTCTTCAGGTGTTTGTTGAGGCGACAGTGTCCCGATAGAGCTCCTGTTAGTATTCGTAGATTGTTCTTACTTAGGTTGATAAATTCAGCAGATCTACTCTGGTTATAGTTTCCCAGAAGAGTCTTTGCCACCACCACTCCTTTGGAGAGATGTCGAATTGCAGTCGATATCTCTCATCGAATGTATTTTATTTATGTATGATACCATTAATTTGTCGCCTTGATATTTGAAGAATGAAGATTTCTCTGGACCAGGTACTAACATCGATGGTGGAATCTGTGGCTTGTTTTTCCTTATGGTCCCAACAAAAGTAAGTTTTTTCTCGAGGAGTAATTTTCAGTTCAGTTCATAAGAACCAATTTTCAGATGTGATTCTTCTGTTTGTTCCATAATATGGCTGATTTAATGTCAATACGTACCGAGAATGGAATGATATTCCACTTATAGATTCATGATCCTCCTTACCAACATTTGATATCCTTCCCAAGAAGTGAAAACTTTATTATAAATAATAAAATTTCTGATTCCTCGTACTTTTCCTGTCGGTCCTAGTAAATGAAGAACAATATTTCAAGCCTAAAGGTTTACCCACCAGAATGTTTCTTGGTCCCTTCCCAACTCGAAACTTAAAACATCATCTGGTTCTTGCGAAGTGGGTTGTATCATATTCTACTCAAGAAAAACTATCTTCCAGATTATTATCATTTATTAGAACGCAATCTTCATCTTCGGAATTTGATCCATCAGACAGAAAAACTTCATTCGGGATTCCTCTTGCTGACGTCGCATTTCTTCTAAAACTTCTTCTGGAGTTGAAAGATACTTTCTTTTTCTCCATAGTAGTTCAAATAAAATAAGATCAAAACATTAAAAAAATATATATTTTCAAGATTCAATTAACTGAGTAGGTTATAACGTTTATAACTTGCACAGAAAGTGATCGAGCTAAAACTAAGATAATAGTTACTAGGAAGTGACTTTTTGGAAAACCCTCTCCGGTAAATCGAGAAATGAAGTATGACTCTTAGGATACCTAAAGTGCAGGGACCTTCAAAGCTATTGCGCGATTGCTGTTCCTAAAACACTGACTCTAGGGTCGGATTCGACCCCAACCTTACCTTAAAAGGGTTAACATGTATTATAAATATTTTTTTACAAAAATCTTTTTCGCTGCTACTGCTATCTTGAATGATTAATTACGATTCTGTATTTTCTCTACTAATACACAGCTTCGGATCTCTACCACCAGAAATCAATCGAGGAATAAAACTCAATAATATTCAATTCCAGGATGCCATTTCATCTAAAGAGAAGGATATTCGATCTAAATATATCTTTGTATTGCGGTCCATGAGTCTAACATTGAAAGAAAGGTCAAAAATTGAAAAAAAATCTGTGATTATTCCTCAATACATTCTTCCTTTATATACACTTTCACTAAAGCTTCTGTGTCACTATAAAAATATGATACACAATGTTTAATTTCATCGTTGCTGTTGAATCTTCTATCTCTACTCGGTCGTCAACTTTGCGAACAAAAAATAGTCAGACAAAGTCATATCAGGGGTATATGGTGGGTGTTCAATCACTGTGAAGTCACATTCCTGTACAGAAGCCTTGGGAAATGAAACAGTGTGGACTAGAGCATTGTCATGAAGCATACACACCTTGGTTGGTTTGGCCGCGCCTTTTTTCGATAATTTTTTGACGCAACTTCCTTAGTAAGTCCAGTAAGCAGTACTAAAATCTTGTAGCTATCACTCTTTTGGTGCTTCTCGTGATCTTTGCTTTTGTGGTACGGGCTCTCCCTTCCGAGGCCACGCCATCGAATCTCTTTTGGATGTAAAAGACCAAACTTTATTCACTCGTTACATTCTACTCGACTCTGCTTTCATCACCACCATCTTGCACTAAGTTTTGTCACCTTTAAATGCTCATATAGGATCCTTGGAACATTTGTTTTTTAAATGCCGGTTTGTGCTGCAATTTCTTTTGTTTTTAAGCGGCGGTCACTTGGAATAATTTCTTCCAATGATTCAATGTTTTCTGGAGTAGTCACCATCACAGGATCTCAATTCGTCAATTGGCAAAATACTGTTAATAGAGGAACCTTTCCAGGTACTACGAGGATTTTAATAAGCCATAAGTACCAGGTAACGATCAACAGTGGCAATTGTTACTCGGGGTTTTCCGATTCTTCGCCTTTCGGTAACAGTTTCCAATGTTCTGGAACCAATAGCTCGAGTAAACTCTTCTTCTTACCATTTAGAAATATCCTTAACCGTATATAATATATAGTTAGTTTTATTGTAACATTGACCAGCACTGCCGAGGTTTTTGGTATATCAAAAGAAATCATAGTCATCATCATCATCATGCTTTTTAATCTCTTGGATTATGCTCATCGCTTTGGGCGCCTACATATCCTTTTATTGAGGTGGATTACTTCCCTTGTTCTTTTGATATAGTTTTTTTGTTATCTTGGCTTCGTTTGTCAACTTTCTACATTCTTTCATGTTTCTGCATTTCGCATTTTTAGGAATCTGATATCTTCTTCAATTTCTCGGTCTGTCTCTGCCTCTTAGCCATAGTTTTATCCATTGTTTTATCCTCCTCACAATTTCTGTAGGTTTCCAAATTTAGTCTTTGTGCTTTTACATACCTCCTTTCAGTTCTTCTTCTATTTCTTTATTTTTATTCGATATTCTCTCTACATCTCTTTTAATATATGGTCTTAATATAGTTCTTAGTATTTTTCTCTCGATATGGTTTCCATGGTGTACATTATCACTGGTCTTATTAATTTTTTATATATTTTTATTTTGTTCTTATTACTAATATTCTTGCTTTTGAGCAACTTTCCATTTTTTCCAAATGCTCGATTACCTTTTGGTTCACAAATTTTTTTCAACATTCCTCCTTACCATATCTTAGTTAGGGACGGTTTTGGTGGTTCAAACCCTCCTCCCAAATAAGCAAAATATTACCTAATATTATACCGAAAAAATAAGAGGAGTGAAGAGAGTTACTTTTGAATATATATAGTAGCGTCTATCGCCATCTTTTGACAAGAGGTAGACGCCATTTCAGCCGAACTAGTGGACGTTGCGAAACTTTGCGTTGTTTCTCGATTATTCGCCACGCTCCTCGGTCGGAATGAGCGGAGCTTTGTGGAAGTTTTTAGACGGCTACTGGACTGCCGAAGATTTCTTCTTTAACGGTATTAGATTTAGCGGAAATTAATTTAACCATTTCATTTAAAGTTAAGAACTTTATAAATACCTAAGTCGTAATTTTTCCGATGAATATATACCTAGATATTAAATTTCATGTAAGTATATTTTTGTTGTTTCATTTACTTCAAACCAAACCCCGCCAAAACTAAATCCATGCAGCTTATTGTCAGTAATTCGTCAACATATTTTTTTTACCCTAAATTGTGACCTGAGACATATTTTCTTCGCGTTTGGTTCATTTTAATATAAGGAACGTTCAACAACTAGTAAAGTGTTGGACGTCATAAACCAAACGAAAAAGCTAGAAGACTAGTTCTACCAAAATTAGTTTTCTCGGTTCCCCTGCATCAAATATTGAATTTATTCACGTCTTGTGTTACTTGAAATCAATTAATTAAGAAAAATTCCTAACTAAACTTGTCCTGTCGAGCAATTTTTGTTTTATAAGAGACATTCATCAAGGAACAATGGATGTGTAGTGATAATATCGAATCAAAATGCCGATTATCGATAAGAATCGACTTCCTAGCGGGGGACAAACAAACTCTTACAATCGACCACCTAATATACACACCACAATTTCTAAGTCGTGAAAGTTCTTTGTGTCTTCCCCGCGATAAAATGCTGGTTAGGTTCGGCCACTTTTTAAGGTCATTCTGCTCATCCTTACGCCATTGTTATTATACTAAGCGAGAATTCAAAGACATTCCCATGATTCAAAATGTCATCGGCGAGATAATAAATCTAGTTTAATAAAAATATATTCGTAAAGGTAACGCACTCTTTGTTATTAAAAAATAAGTTAATTTTCAATTTAATACACGGTGGATTTGCGACACTCGAAACATACGCTCCTTTTAAAAAATTTTGATAAAACTAATTTCTTATACAGGGTGGCGCAATAGAACGTGCATATTGCATCATCTTTTTTCGCGTGGTAAACGGTGCGTGAGCGGGGGGAGAGACTAGCGTGGTTGGATAGTTGCACTCGTGGAGTTTCAGTTAGGGATGGGCAAATGTAAAGATTATATCGATATATTCAAAAAATATCGATGTATGCAGCGTAAAAATTGCCCCATTGGGAAATTGAAAGCATACAAAGTTTTTATACCTCTTTAACACAACAAAATCTTGGAACGAACCCCGAAAACACACATTAACATGATGAGTTTAGTCAGAGTCCAAAATGTGACCTTTTAGGTAACAGTATTATAAATTATATCTATCTACTACTATAGGATCCTTAGTTCCATTTCCAGATTTTAGTCATCTTGAATTTGTTGACATTTGTGTAAAACCATTAAAATGTTTTGTTTTCCAATGCGTTGCTAAATTTGTCGTATTTCCACCTGCAGACATTATAAATAAAAAAATAACAATTACACAACGAAAAGACACAACAAGACACCACGTAATGTCGCTTGCCGCCATTTTACTGTACACTACACACACATACACAAGCGACATGACACAGCTATGGTTGACACGGTTACACATAGAGGCAGCACTTATATGAAAGTTTACGTGTTGATGTAAATAATTTATTAATTAAATATGAAGTTAGTATGTATATAGTAAAATATAATAAAGTTTTCTTAAAAAAATATCGAATTCGATACTCAAAAATTAATATCGAATATCGATATTTCAAGATAAAAAAATATTGACGATATTGATCGATTAATTTTTAAAAAAATATCGATAGTTTGATATATCGATAACACCGACCGATATATGGGTGATTCCGTTCTAACTGTGATTTTTTGTATTCAAAATTTCAAGATTTTAAAATTTAACTTTTCTAACTTTTTTATGCATATTATTCATCTATTTTACTGTAAAAATAAAACTCTAAGAGGAATTTACTACAACTTCAAAGTATCACGAGCAAGACACAAATGTCGGATTTTGAGTTTCACGGTACTGACTCATTTATCCACGGTACTGACATGGTAACTTAAGATATTAAACAACAAGTGCATCAATTTTCCTCAGTTTGATCATAAACATTAGAATTTATAAGGTAATTAGTTTAAATCATTTGTTACGACAAAAAAAATTAATAATTTATCGGTAAATTCTAGGAATGGACATGACACGGTACTGACATTCAAGTGATGTAGTATAAGTTTTCTTTAAGTGGCAAGTTATATTGTATAAAAATAATGTTTAAATATCTTAAGAATTATTCAATTAACACAAAATTTTTATTAATTGATTATTAATTAATGACTAGTACAAAAAAACAATACAGGACATTGAATATCACAGTTAGAACGGAATCACCCATATTGCGACGTTAGAGGGATATTTGACTCCAGAACTTGCGCCTGTGAGACAGATGTTTTCTGCAAGACTAATTTCCTAAAGAGGTGATATCCGTTGGCCCCCACGTAGACCTAACTTGACGCCTCTTGATTTTTTGTGGGAACACCTCAAACATGAACAATCCCAGGGACATCAGTCAGCTAAAGGAAAATATCCGCCAGGAAATGGAAGCAATCACCCCAGATTTATTGACAAGAGTTTTCACAAATGTGCTTTCGCATTTAGAAGATGTTATTTTAAAAAAATAAACTTCATTTAATTATCTAATCATCATATCTTTTATTTCAACAATATCTTATGTATTTATTTTTTTAGCTTATACTTAATAAATGCACGTTATATTGCGCCACCCTGTATTTCATCAGTAAGACTCTTGGTAGTACTCCCTATGAACTAATTTTCAAATAATGTAATTAAAATTGAAGATAAAATCTTTAGAACAAAAAAATTTAGATTGATTTGATTATAATTTAATCGTTTTTTGTAAACGGACCAAGTCCAAGAAACTAAACTTTGGGAAAACTAAAAAAAAAACAGTTTAAATCAAAATACGAGTATTTCACTAAAGATATTTTTAAAAAGAAATTGTAAATTTTACACTTCAACCTTAATTTATCTAATAGCTCAATATATTTCAAGTAAATCTGTTATTTTTATTGGAAGGCAAACCAAAGATGTAGATTTGAATCCATATTTCTGATTTATCGGATCATCGTTGATTTCTTCAACCTCGAAATCGCTAGTAATCTCCCGAGATCTGTCATCAGTTGGCCAGTCAGAAGTTTCTTCGAAAAATTCTCGATGCTCGTCGTAGGTTTGTAGGCTCTCAGTTTTTTAATGTCTTCCATCTTTGTAGTTTTTATTGGCCTTGGTAAGCCTTAACCGAAGGTGGGGAGAGAGTATCCGCTTTTGTCTTAGCCAGTAAAAGGTTGTGATGAATAATATCATTTATTGTACGGTAGGCTTTAACACATCCTTTTAACTTGTATTCATAATCAAACATAAAGAAAGTACTAATCTGAAAGTACATTTTATCCTTCTTATGGGTGTTTTTTCCTTTTGTTTCTTGTGATTTACACGATTTTTTGTAAAACCTATTTTGCCAATTCTTGAAATCTAAAACTACGTCAGATGATGTAACCTCATGAACAGTGAACTTATTAAACCGTGATGAATTTTGAAAAATAACGTCAGTTATTTCATGAACATCAAAAATGCGACCATGTTTCTTTAAAGCCTTAGATGTTATTCCGAAATCCCTGTCACACGGGAGGAAACACACAGGGAAATACTGAGTGACATTGTGGAAAAGGCCCGAATCTGTCAGATATAAGCAGAACTTTTTAGGTATTCATTAAGAAAAAAGCAAAATGCTGATTAGACCCATTTCCACTCGTAATAAAATCGATGTATTCTGATGTTTAGACTACAAAAGTAGCTATTCTTCTTCTTTTAATGCTTATCGATTAATGGATGTTCGCGACCACATTTTTCATGGCTTCTCTATCTCTAGCGGTATGGATCAATGTCTGAATATCTTGTATACCCGTCCACTGCCTCACGTTCCGCAACCATGACATCCTCTTCCGTCCCAATCCTCTCTTACCTTCGATTATCAGCTGAAGGAATTGATATTTATGGCCTCGCATTATATGGCCAAGATATGCAATCTTTCGTTTCTTCACGATGTTAAAGAGTTCACGGTCTTAATTGATACGCCTGAGAATATCCTCATTCCTCACTTTGCCATCCATGGTATCTTCAGGATTCTACGACATACCCACATTTCGAATGCCTCTAATTTGTTGATGTTTTTTACCTTAAGGGTCCAATTTTCCATCCCGTAAAGAAGCACTGACCAAACGTAGCACCGCACAAGTCTCAGTCTAAGATCAAGATCAAAGTCGGTACATGTAAATACATTAGAGTCTAACTACAGTTAGACTTGCGAACTTGCTCAGCTAGACCATGATTTACTTGGCGCTTTTTGGTGCCAGTACAGATTTTCGATCCAATTTTTTAAGGAGATGTAAAAGTAGCTATAGCTAGCGATATATTACGATACGGAGCCGCGCTTTCCTCGGGAATCATAACAGCAACAAAATCAATTATTTAACAATAATTTTGCATTAAAATATCTATCAATTATAAGCCTATTGCAGAATGTGGACTCAAAAAGTGCTGCTGGATTTTAATATAAGCCTTTTCGAGATGTAAACCGGCTTCGCGCTACTACTTGGTAATTGATTTGAAAAAAGCCACTACTTTCAACGTTTTGGATTACCATACACAACTCATTCTTGGTATAAAGTGATCAAAAAACAGTTTTGTATGGTGTAGTTGAAGCAATAACACCCAAATACCTACTCTAATTATTTTTCATATCATTTGCTTCCACTACTAAACTCGGAATGTTGGATGCTGAATGCTGGATCTGCTCTTTTGGAATTTGGCAAACCAGTTCATCTCAAATTCCAAAAAAAAGTATGATAATTAATTATTTAAAAGTAAACAATTATTCACGATAACCTTTAACTGACTTACTTCAAAATACAAACGAGCTAACAAGTAACACAACCATCGCCGCAGTCAAAAATAGTTATTTATGTAACAACTGTGTAAAGTAGCCTTTTTTCGACGAATGTGAATATTGAATAATTCGAAAAAAGACCTTTACACACGAATTGCAGACAATATTTTATCAAAATTCATTTCAAGTTGAAATTTGTTGAAATCTATTATGTTTATTAATATATTAAACATTTTAATTAGGATTAGAACAAATTAACAAAACAACAGACGAATTTGTGTTATTGAATTTGTGAAATATTCTCTTTTCGGGATGTATAAATGCCACCTCATAATAATTATTACTAGATAAGTAGAAAATTAAAATTTGGCATCAGCGCGACTTGAACCTGGGACCTCCCGCATTTTGGCTTCGTACCCTACCCGCTACACTACGGAGACCTTAATAATACGTTTTTGTACGCACTACTACGTATATTTCTTGACGCACTAGTGCGTAAAATACTGTTTTACGCACTCTAAAGTTTGTCTAAAGTACCTGCTTTACGCAGGGTAGTAAAAAAAGGTTGTTTTTCAAGATCTTTTTTGCTAAGTCTAACTTAATCATTATACTTGCGTTGTGCTATTTTTTACCACATATAAATTTGTTTGGGTTCGAACCTGGGACGACTTAATAAGTAGGCATAGCACTATCCAACTAGACCAAGAAGTCACTTTTTAAATTTGAATTTTAAATTTAGATCCCATATATTTGTTTCAATTGCATTTTTCAAAATCAAAACGCGCCAGGAAATCATCATAGTATTAATCCTTTTCTAAAAAAGAGTTTACACTGTGGCCATGACCTTATTGGCAAAAAAACCAGTTTATGTTTTCTTGGGAAAACAATTTTCATATAAGTAGATCATTTCTACAGTATTTTTGGTTCTGGGGTATAAAGATATACCTAAAGTCTCAATTATACAGGGTTATTCTAAATTATGGACCCATTTTTAAAAATTCGTATTTATTAAAGTACAAATGCCACACGAATAATTTTCACACCAATGAAAAGAGGAAGTTTCAAAGTTTTTTTTAATGTATTACAAGTGTAGGTAGGCGATGATGGTTCCAGAAGCGGCCGCTAGAGTTCTCGCGGCAAGAGGCCGCCATTTGTGAGAGAGATGGGAGAAATACGAATTTTTAAAAATGGTTCCATCATTTTGAATAACCCTGTACTTTTATGCGTCTCGCGTCAGGGGGCGGGCAGCGGGCAGCGGATTAAAACGATGGGCGTTGATGTGTTCGGCGTTTTTATATGGCCAAACAGAAAATCACTTTAAAAAAGACAAACTAATATGTCTGTCAAAGATTTTGACAAATAACATGGCGGAAACTAACTAAAACTAAACAGCTTTCGTGTAGCGGATGACACTATTTATTATCTTCAATTTGACACTTATTTACATAATAAAAAAAATGCTGTAAAACAATTTTTTATGCATTTTTTTCCATTAGGAATGAAAAAGGATCGGCAGTTTATTGTATTCTCTTGATAATATTTCTTAGGTGTCTTCAGGGTGGAGAAAATCACGCGGATTCAACTGACATTTCTTTAAAGGTGCGTCTTGATTTGAATTTGGTAGAAATGAGAAAATTATTATACCGCGCATAAATTAAAAAGGTACGCGGATCAGTGTCGACGTAAAACAGTTTGTTTAAAAAATTAACAATGCGATTAATGCTAATTCGTAATTGAATTAATATTATCAAGTCTTGTGCGTCTATATATATAAAAAAACAAAGAGTTCATTTTATAAATAAAGATAGCGATATTAAAGTGGACCCGAACTGCTGATAGAGAAAGAAAGGACATCGCTATACCACTCTCTATCTCTCTCTACTCTATTTTAGCCGAATTTGCATGATGTCGAATTTCAAAAGGTGGGAACGGCAAATCGAGTAAGTTTTGGTATATTTCTGCGTATTTTTGAATTTCCCGCTTCTTAACTGAAGGAGTAGTGTCAAAAGGCATCTATCATTTAACTCACGTAAAAATCCGAGTACCCCACTTCAATTTTGAATGATCAATTATGAGATTTCGTTTATTTTCTACTTAGTTATGGATTTGTACAGTTTTGCTTTTAATTCCGTGTTATATTCGTTCCAAATTTGTGAAAAAGTCCTTAAGTAGATTCTGTTTCCTATGTGTTTGAAACTATAATCCTAAAAATGCTTATTTTATGATGGTATGTAAGTTTAATTAAGCCAATGATCATTTTTGGAGTCGAGGTAGCGTTTTTTTGCGAAAAATTTTTCTGTTCAGCTATTTTATTCCGTAAAAAATTCAATATATAAACAAAATTGCCAGCATGAGCATTTGTATCCGGGCTTGAATCATTTTAAAGCCGCCAACTTTTAATATATCCTGGAGACTCCGATGAGAAGAAAATTTTAGTGAAGAAGATTAGAAAATCATACAATGAAAATATAATAAGAAATCAATATAGTTCCCATAACTTCTTGAAATTAAATCATTTACTTGTGAATGTTTTTCTGATTTCCCAATTTATTTAAACTGTTTTTCATCGGTAAATTTATACACACTCTGTCTTTCACTTGTTTAATTTAATCAAACACTTAGACTAGACTTAACTCACTTTAACTAACTAATTTTTTATTATAAACTAACTCTCGCTGCGCAACAAGCTTGTATATATACCCAAAAAGAATTTCTCAATAATTCTAGAGGAGCAAACGAACAAATAAATAAATAAATAGATTTTCTTAGAAACTGGTTGAAAAAAAAACAAAGTAAACAAATATGTAATAAAAAAACATATCAAAGACGCCGCCACATTCGCCAAACTTCAAATTTCCATTATAACCGGACAGGATTGGCTTCACTGTCCATGCGATGAAGGAGCTCGTGACAATATGCAAATAATTTTGCAATTTTTTAGCTGTTTACCAATATTATGTTATCAGGTAAGTATTTACACGGAAATTTTCATTATACAATAATTATTAACCCTTTCAGTCCAGCCGATTCGGGTAAATCCATACCATTCGAACCCATTTGTTCGTTATAAGGTATGCTTAATGAAATAAGTCCGTTACTCACTAATACTAAAAAATATTGAAGAGTTTGAGTTGACATGAAAACGTGGTGAAAAGCTTTATTCCTTGGGCATTACGGAATGTACTTTACAATGAAACAAAGGTAGAAAGATGAGGTCTTTCATGTTATTACCAAAATCAGCTACTAAAACAAATCGTATTGATTCATACTAGAACAGCGAATTCGGTTACTTTTTGGTTTGATTTCAGATTTCCCGGCAATGATTTGGCGGAGATATCTATCACCTGTACTGGAAGGATTAAGATAGCTTCCCACGACTTCCCAAAAGTCAAAATGTCAGTTAAATGAGGAGGCATTAAGTACACTTATAATTCCAATCCCAACCTTTCGGAGCAAGGTCTCGTTTTGCTTCCATCGCTTCTTCACTCTGACTACGATAATCGCATTAGGACCTAGATGAGTTTCCAGTCTTCTAATAGATTATCTTTCTGGTTGTCAGTTAAATAAAGAGGCATTAAGTTCACTTTTACTTCCAATCCCAACCTTTCGGAGCAAGGTCTCGTCTTGCTTCCATCGCTTCTTCACTCTGGCTACGACACCCGCATTAGGACCTAGATGAGTTTCCAGTCTTCTGATAGATTAGCTTTCTGAATGTCAGTTAAATGAGGAGGCATTAAGTACACTTTTACTTCCAATCTCAACCTTTCGGAGTATGGTCTCGTCTTGCTTCCATCGCTTCATCACTCTGGCTAGGATAATCGCATTAGGACCTAGATGAGTTTCCAGTCTTCTGATAGATTAGCTTTCTGAATGTCAGTTAAATGAGGAGGCATTAAGTACACTTTTACTTCCAATCTCAACCTTTCGGAGTATGGTCTCGTCTTGCTTCCATCGCTTCATCACTCTGGCTAGGATAATCGCATTAGGACCTAGATGAGTTTCCAGTCTTCTGATAGATTAGCTTTCTGAATGTCAGTTAAATGAGGAGGCATTAAGTACACTTTTACTTCCAATCTCAACCTTTCGGAGCAAGGTCTCGTTTTGCTTCCATCGCTTCTTCACTCTGGCTACGATAATCGCATTAGGACCTAGATGAGTTTACAGTCTTCTAATAGATTATCTTTCTGGTTGTCAGTTAAATAAAGAGGCATTAAGTTCACTTTTACTTCCAATCTCAACCTTTCGGAGCAAGGTCTCGTTTTGCTTCCATCGCTTCTTCACTCTGGCTACGATAATCGCATTAGGACCTAGATGAGTTTCCAGTCTTCTGATAGATTAGCTTTCTGAATGTCAGTTAAATGAGGAGGCATTAAGTACACTTTTACTTCCAATCTCAACCTTTCGGAGCAAGGTCTCGTTTTGCTTCCATCGCTTCTTCACTCTGGCTACGATAATCGCATTAGGACCTAGATGAGTTTCCAGTCTTCTAATAGATTATCTTTCTTGTTGTCAGTTAAATAAAGAGGCATTAAGTTCACTTTTACTTCCAATCTCAACCTTTCGGAGTATGGTCTCGTCTTGCTTCCATCGCTTCTTCACTCTGGCTACGACACCCGCATTAGGACCTAGATGAGTTTCCAGTCTTCTGATAGATTAGCTTTCTGAATGTCAGTTAAATGAGGAGGCATTAAGTACACTTTTACTTCCAATCTCAACCTTTCGGAGTATGGTCTCGTCTTGCTTCCATCGCTTCTTCACTCTGGCTACGACACCCGCATTAGGACCTAAATGAGTTTCCAGTCTTCTGATAGATTATCTTTCTGGGTGTCAGTTAAATGAGGAGGCATTAAGTACACTTTTACTTCCAATCCCAACCTTTCGGAGTATGGTCTCGTCTTGCTTCCATCGCTTCTTCACTCTGGCTACGACACCCGCATTAGGACCTAGATGAGTTTCCAGTCTTCTGATAGATTATCTTTCTGGATGTCAGCAATCTGTCCGTTAGGAATTCTGCTTTACGCAGGCAAAATGTAAGTGAACAGAAGTCTACATGCGTTCCAAAAGTTGACGTTGTAGGTATAATTATTCATTATATTACAAGTAAATAATAAATAGATGAGATTTATCAACTTTCATATTCAAGAGAAAAGATAAAGTGTCTAATTTAAACAATGCGTTCGTTTGTGAATACGGAACAGAAGAGATGAGTAGTATACCTCGTAACTTATTTGCATAAAGACCATGTCCCACATAGGATTAACTACAATCTGCAACAACTATCTTTACGGTTTGCACAATGTTGTAATGTTTTTTATTAGAGAACGTCTTCGTTTCTGTACAAAAAAATCAAGGGCATATATCTAGAGATTTATCACTCTTAAAAAGGGAAAGGTTTGTCGGCAGAAACGACATAAAATGGGACATAAATTCATTGTTTTTATGTGGCGTATTTTACTTATACAGAAAACATCTTTAATAGAAAAATAACCATTGGTGTAACATTATTTTAATTCTTATTACTTGAGGGATTTATTTTATCATATTTATATAATTTAAATGATAAAACTCTTCTGATGATTCCTAAAAGCGGTAAATAGAATGAACCCGAGCATGACGTGCTTTAGACGTTCATAAATATCAAAGAGTTCAACTTGTTGAGAAACTGTGATAACGCACACAATAATAACGCTTATACGCGCTCATTACGTCGAAATTAACCAACTTTCTACATTTTACGCGCTGATAATCGCTGAACGTCAAAAACATAACCTCACTTTTCTAGTGTAGTTTACATACCCAGAAAAACGACTTCTCTGAGTGAAAGGTTTATAGAATTTGTTCGTGCTAATGGGTGTTTATATAACAAACAATCCATGGATACAGGAAAACTAAAATTTGCCAGAATCATTTTCCCATTTGGAAGTTCCATGACAAAACTATCTTCCTGATCTAATCGACAATCACCGAATAGGAAATTTTCCAAATTTGTTCGCACCGTTTTGCAAAACTTGATTTTTTTTACAACCACTTTTTATATCAACATGTTTGATATTTCAAAAACGGTATTTTTTTCAGTTTTTATAATCCTCTGACACTGTCACAGAAAAAAAATTAAAACCCGTCGCATAGTGCCTAGAATTAAATTTTTAGAAGAAATTAAGAAAAAAAACGATTTTTGAGCTGGGACCTCTTCAAAATATCACGATTTTGGCGGTTGTTCTGAGTTGATTTGGTTTTTTTTTCGAAATTTTTCTATGATAGTGCTTTCGAAACAAAATGATATCTTAGAAATTTGAAGAAAATTGATTATTTTATCCAATTAATATCCCAATGTCACCTCAATTTCGAGAAATCGCTATTATATGAGTTGTTAAAGGTTATTTCTAAATTTTAGCGGTTATTATGAGTTGTTCTAGGTTTGTTCTACTTTGTTCCGGAATGGCATAGGGCCGAGAATGATATTTTTAACAAAAATTAAGGAAAAAACGATTTTTGAGCTGGGACCTCTTCAAAATATCACGATTTTGGCGGTTGTTCTGAGTTGATTTGGTTTTTTTTCGAAATTTTTCTATGATAGTGCTTTCGAAACAAAATGATATCTTAGAAATTTGAAGAAAATTGATTATTTTATCCAATTAATATCCCAATGTCACCTCAATTTCGAGAAATCGCTATTATATGAGTTGCTCAAGCTCATTTCTAAATTTTAGCGGTTATTATGAGTTGTTCTAGGTTTGTTCTACTTTGTTCCGGAATGGCATAGGGCCGAGAATTAAATT
The DNA here is from genome assembly GCF_026250575.1 of Diorhabda carinulata. NCBI lineage: Eukaryota > Metazoa > Arthropoda > Insecta > Coleoptera > Chrysomelidae > Diorhabda > Diorhabda carinulata. The sequence goes on from NC_079469.1 coordinate 5,823,742, forward strand.
TTCAGAAGAAATTAAGAAAAAAAAACGATTTTTGAGCTGGGACTTCTTCAAAATATCACGATTTTGGCGGTTGTTCTGACTCGATTTAATTTTTTTTCGAGATTTTTCTAAAATACTGCTTTCAAAAAAAATATTTCTGAGAAATTTTAAGAAAATTCATTATATTATTCAATTAATATCCCACTGTCAGCTCAATTTCGAAAAATCGCTATTATATAGGTCATTCTATGTTGTTCAAAGTTCTTTCTAGATTTTAGAGGTTGTTCTACTTTTTTTCAGAACGGCATAGAGTAGAAAACAATTTTAAACTAAGACCGTATTTTCAAGATATTGCGACTTTGGGGATTGTTGTGGGCCGTTCTAAATTGTTCCAGAACGTTGCTTTCGAAAAAAATTTTTAGAAATTTGAATAATAACTATGTCATTTAATGAAAGAAAGAGATTTCTATAGAAAATTAAGAAAAGAAAACGATTTTCAAGCTAACGCCGCATTGTCAACATCGATTCTGGCGGTTGTTCTTGTTATATATTGTTTCAAAATATCGCGTTCAAAAAAATAATTTCTCACAAATTTCGCATCTGTCAGAAGACGTTCAGCAATATGCCGTGAGGTACAAGTGCTTTTGCCCACGAGGTTTCACACCTGCAACGCGAAGTCAAGCTAAGTCAACAATAAACATTCACTCCATGTCAGAAGACGTTAAAATGATTCTTTGCGAATAGAACCCAATAAATATTGGTAATTATCCATTATTAATAAAATCCAAAATCGACACTTGAAGACGCTAGACTTACTAGATAATGTGACGTGCAGATTTTGTTGCTAGATATATAAGGAGTTTGTGTGGCGCTGTTTAGTTTAGTTTATAATAAATTGTGATAGTGCCGATATAGAATGTAATCGAAGAATTTAAATAAATTAATTAAGTGTAAGTGATAAGTGGATTATTATAAATTAGTTAAGTGTAGTGTATAGTTAATTAAAAACGTAAGAGACAGTACTTATTAATTCACCCCACTAATCGAAATCGTATAAATAAATAACAAAAACATTACATTGGGGTCAGGTGTGGGGTATTGTAAGTAAATAGTGACATAAACATGGCGAACAGACCGACAATTGAAAGTGACAGAACTGACAGCCGAACTGGAGCATCGTGAGTTGAAAAGTCCGGTAATAAAGAATGCAAATAAAGTAGAAAAACATTACAGTATGAAATAGAAGACGAATATCTCTGGCAGCTACGTCCATCCCACATTCTGGGCTTTTTAAAAGGACTGGGGACAACAGATCAGCTGTTAATACTGAGGATATCGTAGCAAGAAAGGGTGACATAATAGATTCTTTGGGCCACAGTGTATATGACACCTCAATATTTATCAACAAGTTGGAATAAAGTACGGATCGATCTTAATATTCGGTTCGTAAATAATTATAAAAATAATTGTTTGTTTTTAGATATTATTAATAGCTCAAAAGCAATTGAATAATTAATATATAAATTTTATTATCAATCTCCAGACTTAATAATGTACAAGTAACTTCACATTTTATGAGTGAAATTAAAATAATGACACAACCCAAATGATAATTAAATATAAATATTATTATTTCTCATATAATTATACCCGCTCTCGTAGTAAATTATAGAAAAAGTCAAGCGTGCAGAAACAGTCTAGGGGATTATGTATACATACGACTTTTCCTTTCTCTATTTTTTTTTTTGAAACTGATGGACAATTTAAACGTAGTTACCCGTCATCTTTTCCATTTACAATTTATTATATAGGGTGATGATGAAAGATGCACGAAATTAATAAAACATACAACGTACGATTTTGAAAAAAAAATTAAAATAGTTATTTTTGTATTTGAGTGCGTGAAATGTTTTTTTAATGGTACATGAGAGTGTTAACTTGTCGCTGAGTGTCTTTATTTTTCTACGTTCTGGTGGTAACTCTTATAATGTGGTTGGTGAAAAATTTCTAGCCCGATCTCTTCTCTTAATTTCATCCCATAAATAATCGAAAGAATTTGAATCCGGGCTGCGCCCTAGCCAATCTGTAGCGACAGATTCGACATCCTGTAAATACTGCCGTACGGAATCTGCAGTGTGTGGACAGCTATTGTCTTCCATTAGGATAAAACTGACGTAGAGAACGAGGTGATCCCCTAGAATATCTTCTATGTATCGGTTTGTCGTTAATCCCTCCGCTCCAGCGCTAGTTTCAATAAAAACCAACTCAGTTTTCTATTATGTAAAACTGCGCGAATCGAAGGGAGCCCCATTGTTCGTCAGTCCAATTAACGTGTACTCTTGCAAATCTCAGAAGGGCTGTGGTTAATTTGGGGCCAGTAGATGGCCTTTACCTCTAGGTTAGTTGAATACGCCAACGGTTCCATAGATACCAGCTTAGTCTAGGTTAGCTGTCCAACCTCTCAAAAACAGTCATCGCGTTTATCTGAGCTACCAGTCCTTTGGTAACGACAGGAGACTGACTCATATTCAGCGCACTCGCCACTTCTCGCTGTCGCTGCTCTAGTCGCAATAGGATGACCGTTTGAGCAGCTTTATCACGGTCATGTGTATCGGTTGACGTTTGATGGCTACCTGATAGTGGTGGGACAGGTAGATAACCTTTTATAAAGGTCAGTTACCCTTAAATAGCACTATTAGTAGCTGATTACACTGTTTTAACCACCACTACATCAACACTACCGATTACACTGTCTGACGCGCGTTTCGGTAACCAAATTATCGTCTTCAGAAACTGAAGGTTTGTTTATCTTCAGTTAATATTGTATTCAGTATGAATATCGTCAACGGTTAGGTTAGGTTAGGTCCTTGGTGTTCTTCTGAAACTGTCCAACCACTCAAAACCAGTCATCGCGTTTATCTAAGCTCTTGTTGGACTTTATCACGGTCTTGTATATCGTTTGACGTTTGATGGCTACCTGATAGTGGTGGGATAGGTAGATAACCTTTTATAAAGGTCATTTACCTTAAGTAGCACTATTGTAAACAAGCATAACATATTATCGGTTTGTGAGAGGAAGAAACAAGAAGCTAATACTAAAAGCTTCAATATTTTAGTAAGAAAATTTCGTGTTCAATTTTTTTTGTTCACGAATATATATTCCCAAACTATCGTTGAAATATATTCTGTTATATACATTTCCCTGTCAATTATAATATTTTTTTTTCGCGCAAAAGTGTTCATACTATTTATTGATGGCTTTTAAAACCATTATAGCATCAAATTAAACGTTTTAAGTGAAAGGTGACCGGTCTCGTCTCTTTCGCGGCAGAGAATCGTAAAATTAGAAAAAAATCAAACTCGAATACTCCCACTATGACCACCTTTCGTCACGTTTATAATTCGGTTACGGATTTAGAAATTTTGCAACGCTTCTAACGTAGGTAGATAAATTTTCATAATAATATAGATTTTGAATATTTTCAGATTTAAGGTGAATTAATTTTCATAAAGCAGACGTTAAGTGACATTTTTCAAGCTGACATGATTTAAAATTGAATTTAATAACAATTTTTTCTGCTACAGTTCATAAAGCACACACTTTCGCGTGCGTGAAACTTTTCTTTACGCACAAGTCACAAATTTCATAATTGTACATATTTTAAGCTCTCGAATCGTCGTTATTGAGTTTAAAAAGTTAGTTGTGAGTGTATGAAATCCCCTGCTCAGATATCCCCTGTTCCTATATTGGCCAGACAAATCGAAGTATTTCCGTCAGTGCCAAGGGACACCAAATCCGATATTCCTCCACCCTCGCCCAACATCGTGTCCATACCGGACGTCTGAATACAAGGGACACTAGCCAGAGATTGCAGGCAACTTAGAAACACTTTCTTCATCCATTTCGTTCCAATACCATTCCAACCAACAACAACATTTCCTCTAAAACCACCCGAGAAGCCGATCTCCACAGATTTTATTATCCCTCCCGCCAATGATATACTTCTCACGCGCCCCAAAACCTCAAAACCCGCCAATAGGTCCCCTATAATTACAAGGTCCAGACGACTGGCTCCCCAGTTAACTCAAGATCAGCAGTGAGTGTGTTAATATCAACAGTGTTCTTGATGGTAAGCATATCACTTTTATTTCTTATTTTAATCGATTCATATTTTTTTGTATCAGCTTTTCATTTCCTGGGTAAAATTCCAAGGTGTAGGCAGATTGAGGCTTTGGAATCGATCGGGAAAAAGGAGTGATTCGTTGCCGTCTTTTTATTGGCAAAGCTTGTCAAGACCCTGTCACTTTTTTCTTTCGGATTAATCTTCTGGAACCACTGGACAAGGATTTGTCTCGGTTGTTTCTGCTAGTGCATAACATAAAATACTTTCAACAATAATCTTTGTTAAAAAGTGACGCAGATTCGCTCTGCGGTGTTCAATCATCGGCGTTGATAGTTCTTCACTTAGCTTCCGCATAAATAGATGACGTTCTGTCGTTTTTTTTTTGTAATCATTTTATTAATTTCGTATATGATGCAAGTGAAGATTGGCCATCTCGAAGATCGTCGTTGACTTGTGTAACTCCGGACCATTTGGTCCATTGTGTCAACGCCAGCTTTATATCTATTAGAAAAACTTATAAATTCTGGTTTTCGTTTAGCGTAATTATCAACTGATATATCTGAATGCATTGTAGATAGATAGAATCATCTTTTCTAGCAACAACTACACATTAATTTGAGTTTTTAAGTAACAAATGCACAAATGAAGCTCCTAAATAGTCTCTGCTCTAACCTAAACAGCCATCACTTCACTGCAACAATTCATGGTTTAAGTCATACCTTACAAACAGTAGTCAGTTTGTAAGGGTTGATACAACGATGTCTTCTTGCAAGCCAATAGAATGTAGAGTGCCCCAAGGCTCAGTACTAGGCCCTATTTTGTGTCTTCTGTTTATAAACGACATTACCAACCTAGACATCAGTGGTAAAATATGTCTATTTGCAGACGATACTTGTTTATCTTGGAACAACCTTACGGCATTCCATATCTAGTGACCTAATCATCTTTAAACCATGGTGCGATTCAAATCTTCACTGTCTCAACGTTCATAAAGCCAAAGTTTTATCATATAAAAATACATTGCTGCCTTTTTTATTAAATAACACCACCATTGACGATGTTGAATCTATAAAATTCTTAGGGCTTGTTGTAGACAATTTCTTGAAATGGAAGTTACAGATTGCGCTGAGATCAATTTCCAACTTATCCATTTCCTTACCAGTCCATTATGCCCTTATTGGGTCACATCTTCTATATGCCCTTCCCTTCTGGAGTACGTGTGGTGCGACTCAATTTTAGAGAATCTTCAAACTACCAAAGAGAGCTGTTAGATATTTACAAGGAATTAACAGCAGGGCTCACTGCAGGGACTTCTTTAAAATATTAAAAATTCTGACTCTTTCTTCTTTATTCACCTTTGAATTAGTTTGCCTAATTCGTAAGCACGCTTCTCCAATTTCGGAAAGATCGTTGGTTAGTTAAGTGCTTCATCTAAATTAAATTTGTTATTTCTTTTAGTCTTTAGGTAATTTCTTCTCCATACTATTATTAAAAAAGACTTTTTCTTTCTTTTCTTTTTCTTTTTAAAAGTTTCCGATTGATTTCAGGTAAAAAAAGCGCATAAACTTTCCTTCGAGGTCTTTTTTTCATATAATTTTCTATTCGAAATTTTTGATTTTTTTTGTAGTTTTACGTGCCGATTGAAACTCGCCACATTTATTTTTTTTAATAACACTATGAATCGTACATTTCCCAATACCAAATGTGTTACTAATTCCACTGGGTGCAAAAATTGATTATTACTATTTGAATGAATGATGTTTGGGCGTTTACGCGGCCCTTTCATACTTTCCATAATCACACTAGAATTCACAAAAGACTGCACCACTTGGACCTCCTTACTTAGTGGAAACCTACAATCGTATTTCCGATGAAATTTGATGGAAAGAGATTCTTGGAATTAGAATAAAATGAAATTATAATCTCAATTGGCACATAGGTAATTATTGAAAAAATCGGCTATGTAATATTTAGTACAAAAGGCTTCTGACTTGTCCAAACTATTTTCTATTTTTCTGTACATGTTATAAATATAAAAGGCCAAAAAAAGAGGGAAAACTTGTTCCAGAAGTACTTAGCCCAACAAAGAAAGCAAAAAAAAACGCTTTTTATAAACAGAAAATAATCCGACGGGGCTAAATATGGCGAATAGGGTGCAAGAGGTAGCAATTCAAATTTTAATTAATTAATTTTGGCAATTGCAATAAGGGTTATTTCAGCTGGTGCATTGTATTGATGAAACAACACTTTCTTCTCAGTCAAATGCAGCCGTTTTTACTTGATTTCTTCGCTCAAACGTTGCAATAAGTTCGCAAAATACTCGGCGTTGATATTTTTTCTTTTTTCAAGATAGTCAATATAAATTATGCCACGCTCGTCGCAAAAAACCGACGCCATTACCTTTCCTGCAGATGGAACAGTCTTTGCCTTCTTTGGAGCCGGTTCTCCCTTTTCAGTCCATTGTTTTCTGTGAAATATTGCCAAACACTCGATGAAAATATCTTCACGACGCCGTTTTGCCTCCTTTATGAGCAAATGCGGCACCCATCTTGCGCACAGTTTTCTTATGTCAAAATTTTCAGTTAATATGCGATGCACCGCACTTTCAAGCAACTACCACCATCTCTCGGTCAGGCCAGATACTTCTGGGACCATTTTCGTATTAGCTCAGGTAAGTTTTGCATTAGAAATGTTTTATTACCCTCCCGTAGAAATTAAGAATTCAATTAACAACTAAATTTTATAGATATACGCGTAATCTGTCATACATTCATTAACCCAGTTTCCAAATACCCATAATAAGACGAAAAAATAACAAAATCAAATACACATTCGCGATAAGAACATTCCAAAGTTCACTTACCATGAAAACCATGAAAATATCTCTGTCTTCTTCTTATCAAAAAGAAAACAAGAGTCCACGTGTGACTATTTTCAAATCTTTCGATCGTGTTTTATCTCATCACAACATTAACACAAATAGATTATACCATTTATCTCTTTTTAAATCAAGTAAACTTCTAATATGTAAACTAAATATTAAATGATCGAAAAACTTGTTGAAATAGTTCAAAGAGAGAAATCTGAAACAAATAAAAAGAAAACATTGATTAAGATCGTATACTAAATTTAAGATAATTGTACGAGTATTCATTATACGACCCATAGATGTCTGTTTTGTTCAGTTGTAATCCATAACAAATCAATTTAAATCTAAAAAAAAACTACCTTTCAATCTAATTATATATCTACCGGGTGGTCGTCTAAGAACAGCCGTCGTTCATATCTCCAAGAACAGCTTCAGAGAAAAAAATACAACAAAAGTGGCCCTGAGAAACAAGTGGAAACTATTTTTAGAATTTTAAGTTTACCACTAAGCGCGTATTTGAAAATATAAATTTTGATTGCTGAGACTGGAAACCCGTTCATAGTTGCCCACCATGTACAAAACAAAACCTGATAATTGGTTAACGTTCAGTACGTGAATATTGATAACAGCATGTCAAATAACAAATCAGCATTTGGTATTTCATTTCTATAACCTTAAAAACTGCGAAACCCTTATCCACTGGTCTACATTGAGAAACTAAACTGCCAGCTTAATCAGCAGCCGGATTATTGAAATATAATGTACGCGAAATCATCGAAAAATTACCCCGAACCCTACCAAGTATACCTTTAAGTATATTGTGGTAAGAGAATTTCGGGTTACGAGTTGGCCAGGTAAGAATATTCCGAAAAAAAACATGAATTGTATTGTTTTCGAGGAAATTCAATGAGTTCCTTCATCGAAATATGTAATCGAACGTATGTTTGTTAGACCTACGCAATGTGATAATGCACAATTCCATACAATTTACAATTTTCACTGTAAAAATTTACTACATTTTGAAAAAATTATCAATTTTGTACCTATAATTCTAACCTTATTTTTTATTTCTATTTTGGAATTATGATTTTTGTTATTCAAATGTTGAAAGCAAGAGCAAACTAGAGAACTAAAGAGAAAGAAAGAAAATGTCGTGTAATGGCGTCCTCGTGGAAACCATTTTCCTTCCTATTCGATGAAAACTCACGTGTGATGACATATTTCGTTGTGATACTACAAGAAGTACAATTTTTATCCGAAATTTGTTTTTGTAATAACTTCGTTTTTGAGATAAACGCGTAAAAAAAACAAAAAACTAGTTTTTCTCACTGTGTCTTTTTTATCTATTTTGCATAAAGTTGCGCTGATTTAAAAGTTATTTGACACGTTCAATAAACTACTTATTATATTATTGATTCAAATCGAATATCACTTAAACTCATTACAGATCGCGAAATACTTTAAATTGCATAAACACTAGAAAATTTTCCGAATAAATAAATCGATAAACATTTATTCACATAATTTACTAAACACGTTTACTTTTATTTAATGTATTAAATTAAAATTTACGTATCTATTAACATTTTAATACGACAAACATATTCGATTAACATATATTTTAGAAAACGGAAATATATTATGTCGAGTTGAAACATTACTTTTTTTATCATACTAATCTCTTCTTCTTCTTCTTCGTTAAATTCGGCTCCCGTAATCACAGAACATAAATCCCGCCTGACAATACATCAAAGTATAATATCCCGAGACGAAATTGTTATCAAAACTTTATTCTATAAATTAGTTTTGACGTCCTAGCGTGTTAAAAATATAATTAAATAAAAGTTATCTAGGAGATCAGATCTGATTTGGTGATTAAAAATAAAACAAATCGATGATTTCATCTTAAATCTCAATTAGAACGTCGTTATTAATTACAATCTATTATTTTAAAATAAAAGTAGGAGATAATGTTGATTCCAGTTACGTACGCTACTTTCTATAATGTTATCTTTGGTACATGGAACAGTGAATCTTCAATAATACGTTTTATGGTAGCTATTAAATTGTATATATCTTTTCTTTCAATCTCAACAATATCTCGAGCACCCGTAACTATCACCGTTATTATTGATTACATAAAATTAATTTACTTATTTTATTTATAAAGCGATATCAATTGATTGACTGGAATATGTTTTATCCCCCGAGTGTAGTTATCTTTTATTGTAATAGTATTTCTAAATTACGTCAAATTTATGTTGTTTGTAATTGAAGCTACAGTGAAATCTATTATACAGGGTTTCCAAAATATACCGGGACGTAATCATAAGTTTCAAACAAGTGGAGAAAAAAGCTGACAAATTGAGATTCACTAATTCCACATTAGGGAGTACCTAATAAAAAAAATCGTAATTGTAGCTTCCATCGACAAGTAAAAAAAGTAGATTTTAATACGTCGATGGCCATGTTTATTATATTCTGAGAATTTCTTTTGATTTTATCTCTACATCAACAGCTATACACATACATGAAGTTTACTGCCGACGAATCTCTGTGTTGTTGATTATATTTGTCATTACGATTTTTGTAAACTTAAATAAATTGTCATTAAAAAAAATAGATAATTTGAACAAAACAAGCTTTTCCATAAAAAATTGACGCTAAAAAGAGAAAATTTGCATTTTCAGTTTGTCTTCTGCCAGAACTTACGAAACAATGGTTGTTTTTTAATATACATTAGAATTTAACCAAAAAAACTTAATCTAATTCATTAATATCATTCAATGAACATTAAAGAGAAATATATTTAAAGGTTCTCCCCAGTTTTTTTAGTCTTTCAGTCAGAACTATTATTATATTTTTGTTATTTAAAGACTTACTTCATTTATTGATGATTTCTAACCGTTCAGGGTTACTGTGATGAACTTATAAATGACAAATCAATATTCATCCATATTAATAATATTCCCGCCTACTTTTACCTTAGATATTTAAAGTGAACATAATTTGTAATTTCATCAAATTATGTTTTGTAGTTCATTTTCTCGATTAAATTCCCAAAACAAACAATTAGTTTCCATAATTCATTTTCTAGAATAAATGGCCGAATTAGACAAGAGAATCTATTTTAAAACTGGCATCAACGCAACCAAAACAGTAAAACGACTACAATTATAAACCCCCCAAGGTTCATTAGGTGTACCAACCTTCAAAACGGAGCGATTATAATCCAAAAAAAGTGAACAATTAGATAAAAACTATTTCTAAAACTGGCTCATAAAACTGGCATGTGAAATAACTAAAAACAAAAAAAATATATCGATGTCCTAATCCATAGTCAAATGTAAAAACAGCCGACTCTCGCCGTGGCATACATGACCGGTCGCAAAGCCACGCCGCGCCGTTAACAAAACAACTGACAGTCTGATTTGTTTTGAACGTGGATGGGGCATAGTGCACAAGCCGTAGCCCCACTTGCGAGCTTAAGCTTGATGTGCGTCCCCACCCAATTGTAACACACACATAGTACCGTGTACCAACATTCTAATAGTTTTAGAATAGCAAAACGTTAAAAACAATTCATATACAGGGTATGCTCAATAATGTTTTTTATTTTAGGAATTTCGGTGATATGTTCTCAATGAAACATTTATTTTATAGGTTATTTTTTTATTTGAAAAATAAATACCTACACAAAATTATAACTCTTACGACTAGAATGTTCTATAAACTACGCATCGTTTCGTAGAACAAAGTCAAATAAATATACATGTCCCTATGGGCACAAAAATAAAAATGGCAACTGGAATAAATAAATACTTACAAATCTAATACAGCCAAATGAAAATTAGTATAACTGATAACCTAAAATGCAATATTCTAATTTTTAATTATCGCTTTGTTTGTTTTGAAATGAGCCTATAAAAAATTTATGAAACTTTTTTATGGTAATGAAAACATCTATAAAGTAAATGATTTTTTTTAAATGATTATTTTGAGACACTTGTAAATTATTTTTACTGGTGGGATGTTATAACTTGGCAACGCTGTAACTGATTTCTCCAATTATGAAAGGGCTTCTTTTCGGTTAATTTTGCAGGAATTACAAAATTCAAATAAAATGTACAATCTACCAAAAAATAAAATGAGATTTTAGAGATATGTGGAAAATAGAATTTATTCGATAATGAAACATGGCAACGCTGTAATTCGTTCGACCAATTATGACAGATGAATTTTAGCGGGAATTATGAAATTTAAAGCAAATCTATCACTTGAATCAATTATCCCAACTGTCGATAACTAAAATGAGAATTTAAAAGATTTGCGATGTTGCCAAGCTCAATTATATTTCCGTAATGATTGGAAAAAATATTTTAGAAGAAATTTTCTGAATAAAAATATAATGCTCAAATGAATTATACAAACTGCCAAAAAATCAAATCAGTTTTTAAAGACATGTGGAAAAATGGAATTTATTCGCTGATGAAACATGGCATCGCTGTAATTCGTTTGACCAATTATGACGGATGAATTTTAGCGGGAATTATGAAATTTAAAGCAAATCTATCACTTGAATCAATTATCCCAACTGTCGATAACTAAAATGAAAATTTAAAAGATTTGCGATGTTGCCAAGCTCAATTATATTTCCGTAATGATTGGAAAAAATATTTTAGAAGAAATTTTCTGAATAAAACAGGTTAATATTAACTTGTATTATTCTAAAATAAACTTTATAAATTTTTCAAACATTTAACTGAAAAAACAAAAGGACAAACAATTGCATTTAATGTTATCGAGATTGAAGGTCGCAATAATATTATACAGGGGAAAACAAATACATTCTATTGAGAGATATTTTATCAAAACACTTTTTAATGAATTCATAGTACACCATAAAGTAGGAATCACTTTAAAAACAATGAATTTGTTCATATAATGTTTATCATATTAAGAAAAGAAGATGTTTTGTTATCTGAACGCGATAAGAAAATAAAAAAATCATAGATATCGAAATTTGTGGGTTTTGGGAGATAAAATCCCCAAAATCAATCATCATGTCAAAATTTTAAACCAAGCGAGGATTTGGTTTATGGTTTTCGAAAACGTTACGTCATTCAACGTAAATACAACAGAATACACTGAGAAAACAAGGTGGTAAAGCTACGTTGTCGTATTTGAATTATAACCCAACCACTAAAGAAAAGTATTATTGTATCGTGTTACACAGATTTTTTCGAATACTGAATAGTATATACATATTCGAATTCAAATTAACAGAAATCAAGTATTATATACGTCCCAGTTAGCGCCCTATGTCAATTCTAGTGGATTTAAAAAAATTATTTTATCGATTTTATTGAATTTTTTTCAAATATAATCTATATACTTCACTTTTCGAATTAGAGAACCTCATTAATTTCAAAAAATTTTAATAAAGACCAAGTATTTTCTTCGATTTTTATGATTTCACGTTGAAATTTGAGCAATTCATAACGAACAAGATACTTTTCTCAGTGTACCTGTTGTACCATCCCACATGAAAATTTTACGCGCCAATAAATTGTCATCCGTCATTGGTGAGTAGCCGTTCTGTTCAAAGAAAGTTTCTTCGTTTACCTAGACTTGTCTTAATGGTTATGCAGTTACTTTTTCAAATTTGTCTTTGGTTCCAAATAAAGAGACTAATTAGTAGCTGAATCTTATCAACATAAAAAAATATTGAAAGAAGTAAAAAATGCGAGACAGGAAGCATTTCCGCGCGATTATATTTTAATTACGTTCAGATAACTTGGAATAATTTTAGTATATTAAAAGTCTGGAAATATTTAATTTTCAAATTACGAATTGTTCTAGAGACAAACGAAAATATAAAAAAGTCAAGACTACGGGTAATTTAAAGCAGAATGTTGAATTATCGATGGAAGATACTGTAAACAAGTTTGATATACTTTATGTTTGAAAACTATCAGACTATCTAATATACCAACTCTTCAATATTTGTTAAAACGACAAGTTTCATCACGACTTTTAACGAGTACTTATTACTCAACCCTGTATTAAGTATTAACGTGCTTACTAAATGTATACAGAATTGCTTTATAACAGTTTCATTCACAAAAATAAAAACATTTTCACATTTCCTGACTTTCTAAAATGTTTTGCAGACTTTGTCATATATTTTAAATAACATTGTACTGAGAACTTTATGTACGCAAAGAATTTAACCTGTTCGATTAAAAACTGATTTAAAATCCATTACAGACACCATTGAAGATAAATATCTTACAAACGAAAAGTTTTTGCTCACCCTGTATAAATGCTTGATTAAATCTAATTATCAGTGGAAGTGGTAAAGAAATTGATATGTTTTAAACAATAACTGCACGCTGAATATTACCAAGCGGTATGGTACGCCTATTTAATTAATACAACAAAAATTTATTATATTATGAGATCTAGAAATTAATTCTTGATGGCTTCCGTTATTTAAAAATAGAACTTCAGCATTTCGAAGTTGTGTATAACTTGAATTGACGCCATATTATTGATTTATTGGAAAATATACTAGAATTATTTATTTTTTTGTGATTCTTTCGTAATAGATTATTAATTAGGACAAAGTCGAGGAAATTGCCACTATTTTATGGGGGCACATCAGTCCAAAGCGGGGTTGTATTTATAACGTCATTATTACTGGTCAGTATACAGAAATACAGATGTATATTTTGGAAGATTTAGATAACAGAAAAAATATTAGGTAGTGAAAACATCTGTGATTGATCAGTAACAGTGGTTATTTACAAAGACACAAAATTGTATACATTTTCACGAAGTATTAGGTACCCCCATTAAAAATTTCGTTTCTAAGTTGTAATATCTTTGGTTATTGAATAGTATATAGAAATTGTAACAATAAATTCAAATAAATAAATAAATTAAGCCATAATGACTAGTAAAAATAATTTTTTTCAATTTAAAGTGTATGTACAATGACATAAATGAGTAAAACTGTTGAATTATATACCTCAAAGTTCAAAAAGAGTATTTAAAAAATAAAAAATCGATATGAGATCACTTCGGGTATACATTTTCTATACCAAACTTGTGTCAGAAACGACATAAACTTGATACTTGGAGGATTGGGAACAATAATATTATAAACCGAAGCCCTATTTTGTATATTTAATTTATAAAACACTTTAGAAACTGAATAAATTTAAGAGAATTGACACACTATTTCAGCAAAATATTTTTTTACACCAATTTAACGGAACTAACTTAACTTATTCATCGACCATTCCCTAACCTAATATTAAGTATGAAGTTTATACCATATGCATTAATGTCAGTTACAGCTGCTAACTTCGTGCTCTTGTTGGCAGTGGCTACTATACCAATAGTCAGAAAGATACTACCAACATTGTTAATAATGTTAACCAAAGAATTTGTCTACCACTTACAATTTTAAAACAATAAAATAATATGCGATTTATAAACGGAATATTTCGTTTCTATATTGTAATGTCTTTGGTTATTTAATAGTATATAGAAATTTTAATAATGAAATTAAATAAATAAATAAATTAAACCGTAATAGATTCAAATAAATAAAATGAATAGTAAAAATAAATATTTTTCAATTTAAAGTATATGTACCATGACATATTAAATGAGTAAAATTGTTGAATTGTAGACCTCAAAATTCGTAAGAAGTAAAATATCTAGATGAGATCGCACCGGGTGTAAATTTTCTAGACGTTAACTCACTTGTATAGTGTTAAAAACGACAAAAACTTTGATGATATTCGAGAATTTGGAACAATAGAATTATAAGCCGAAGTCCTAGTTAGAGATCAAAGCTATTTTGTGACTAGAATTTATAATACAATTTAGAAAATGAATTAGTTTAAAACGATTGACATAATATTTCAGTTGAGTATATCTACATAAATTCAACTGAACTAACTTGATATATTACGTGATTTGAATCATTCTCCAACACAGCTGCTAACTTCATGCTCTTGTTGGCAGTGGCTACTACACCAATAGTCAGAAAAAATACTACTAACATTGTTTATAACGTTATCCAAAGAATTTGTCTACCATTTATAATTTTAAAACAATAAAATAATATATGACTTATAAATGGAATATTTCGTTTGTATGTTGTAATGTTTTTGGTTATTCAACAATATATAGAAATTGTAACAATAAAATCAAATGAATAAATAAATAAATGGATTCTAATGAATAAAGTGACTAGTAAAAATAAATAAATTTAAGAAGGTATGTACCATAACACACTAAATGAGTACATCTGCTGATTTGTAGACCTCAAAATGTGAATTAATATATTAAAAAATTCAAAATCCAGATGAAATCACACCAGTTACACATTTCCTTAACCTAGACTCAATTGAATAATGTCAAAAACGACATTAACTCGATGGTATTTGGGGATGGGGGGCAAAAAGATTATAAGCCGAAGTCCAAGTTGATCGAAGCTATTTTGTGACTAGAATTTAAATTACAATTTGGAAAATAAATAAATTTAAAATGTTTGACATTTTGTTTATAATAGAAAAAATGTGTACGTTCTAAGACGATTCTGGTAATATAGTCCAGGGCATTTAGATCAAAATCGACGGGAATAAAGAAAAAGTACATATAGTGGTTGCGCCGTTTTTCGAAAATTGCATTCTGGTGCAACAAATGCATTTTGCAAATTGCATAATTCCTCGAACAATTATAAAACGATTGAAAACCAAGAAAAAATGGTTTGTCGAGGGTTGAATTTCGGAAAATCATACGAGAAATAAAAATTCGCCGAAAATTATTTCTCGGGAGTTTTGAGGTATGCTGAGTCCAATACTGGCATTAAAATTCGCTGGCGGTACACGGTGGGCGGTTCTAAGAGGCTGTTCGGGGGTTACAAATCATTAAGGTGGTATTAATGATAAAAATGTAAGTTCAATCTTAAATATTACCTTCGAATCATTTTATAATTGTTCCGAGAAATTATGCGACTGAAAAACGCATTTGTTGCATCAGAAAGCAGTTTTCAAAAAATGGCGCAACCACCAAAAAACCGCATCTCGATATCTACCGCGTACCAGTTCTTCCGATTCGTTTCAATCTTTCCTGGACTAATAAGGGTGTTCTATGAGGTACAAATTCAACAGTAAATACTTTCTAATGAAAATATATGGGTTAATTTCAAGTTTTCAAGAATCCCCATACAGTAGACATATAACACTTGTGAGCATTATAATAGTGTTTCATAACAAACTGTTTCTGGCAAACCTGACACGTATAATTCGTTCTTTTATCGTGAGTTTTTTTATGTTTCAAAAGATTATCGTTTCTAGAAAAACTTTTATCGCAAATATTACACGTGAAATTTTTTTGACCAGAATGTAGAGTACTGTGCCTTAACAAATGCTCCTTCCTCATGAAAGATTTGTTACAATGTTCGCAAGTGTACGGCCTCAATCCTATGTGATGTTTAACATGTTGATATAAATGTTCTTTCCTTTTGAATACTCTGCGACAAACTTCACAGGCGTGCGTTTTAGGTGCACCACTACTAGTACAATTTACGCTAGTGTTATTTATATTATTTTGGTCCAGATCTGTTTTACAACTCTCAGGTTCGGGTGCTACGTTTGAAGAAATGACGTTTGTATAAGCAGGCTGATTTATTTCTTGTAAATTTTGGTTTATAACATTCAAAGCCGAGTTATCTAAAGCAGGGGCGGTATTAGTTATAACATTGGTAGAATTGGTACTAACTAGACTTAAATTTGGTTGAGTATATACTACATTATTTGAATTGAAATTACTGAAATTTTGACTATATTCGGACATAGGAAAAATAACAGACTGATTCGGATTTTTATCATCGATTTTCATCGAATACGAATATTTACTTTGTGTACTTTTTATGTGTGGTAATTTTTCTTGTTTTAAATCAAAATTTGAATTATCAGCTCCTGTTAAATCTATTTGCACAACACTCTCTTGAACACCATTGATGTCCTTAAGTGTCTTATTTTTTACTTTTAAAGCGTTACCTTGATTTAAAATAGTTTCAAAATCACCCATATGTGAGATATTAATGACCTCCCCATTCGCATTCACTACTACATTGCTAAAAATTTCCGCTTTTGGTGTACTAAGTTTGTTATTTGTTGTATTGACAAGATTGAGATTATAAGCTAGTTGATTCTGTGGTATCTTTGGAGGATCGACATATTTTTGTGGTTTACTAACAATATTGGGATTGGAGACTATAGCTGGAAGCTGCAGGGTATAAAAAGGTACAGTATCTGCATTCTGCTGGCTCTTATTAACATTCACTAAATTTTGAGATGTTGACTGAACAGACCTTGTTACTACAGGAGATACACTTTCAGATGTTGGCTGAATTAGCGGTGTGGACTTAATATCCTTAATATAAACTTTTCCAGATTTCTTGAAATCATCTGTATACCTGAAATTTGTGTTGTTATCAATGTAAATCACGGATATATCGGGTGATTTTGTACCTAAAGTTTTTAAAATATGTCGACAACATCGATTCTGATCGAACACATTCTTGTCTGAACCCGAAACATGTTTCAAGACTACGTAAACATTTTGAACAAACAACTTTTGGCAAAAAATCATTTTCGTTAACCTAAAAATCATAAATTTCAGATAAATCTGATAAATTTTCGTTTTGAAACCTACAGTTAAAGCCAAACAAACTTCTATTTTATTTTGAAGTTGTATCTTTCTTCCTTCTTCTTGGAATATATGAGTTTTTTCTTTTTGGATATTGGACGCGCATAATCTGCAAAGTTCATAAAAGCTAACTCTTTTGTATCCAGACATTAGTAGTTAGAAAATATTTGAAAAAAAATATCATTTGATTTTATTGATGCAATTGTTGATAATAATGAAGTGATTATCAGTCAATAGTTGACAAGTATTTATTATTCACTGTCATTTGTCAAATTTATACTGCGTTACATCTATTCAGAATAGATCGTAATCATAGTACAAGGAGACACTCGAAATCAATTAGTATTTTTAAAAAAAACATTGCAGGAAATCATAGTTAAATGCTATGGGTCATTTTGGAATGAGGTCACAACCAGCCGTCACATTGTCTTGGGGACAAGTTATTTAAATTAAAATTATGGTTTATTGGTGTTTTATTTTTGTCAAAAATATGGTGGATTATTCTTTTTTAAAATATATACTTAATATAAAGCATCTAATAATACATTTCAATATTTCAGTTGAATTAAATATCTTTGTTCTCAATAAAATTATAATTTTAAAATAGGGCAATTGTAATATTTTTATCAAATTAATTTTTTAATTATTTGAATTATAGTTTCATAAGATGTTAATGACTTGACAACACCGCCTGAATATTTACACTGTCAAAGAAATGTCAGCATAATTTCGGTATAGGGCTGGCAAATGTTAAGAATGAAGTTTTGAAAAAATTTTGGAAAACATGGGGAATCATCATGGACACGAATCAAAATCGGGAACATCAACTCCCACTTCAATATCACGTTCCCGTAACGGCTCTAGGAAGAGTATCACCAGAACAAGTTCGGGAGATATTCAAGAAAAACCTAGTCCAATGTTACCTGTGGAAAAACTATCGAAGGTGACGTTAATCTTATCTTGTATATTCAGGAAATTAGCACGTATTTCACACGTTATTTGAAGTAATACGTAAATTAATGAATTTAAACTTTATGTAACAACCTTTTATTTGTTTATTTTTCCAAGGACGACAAAATGGATCTTATGTTTCAGATTTTGGCAGAGAAATCTCAAAAACTAGAGGGTGTCAACGGAATTAGCAAAAATGTATTCACGGTAAAATGTTTAAGGTTTTAGCTGATATGAGTTCCATTAATATAAATTCATATTTTCTAGAGATTTTTATTCCCAAGATATCAAGTGCTTGGTGAAAAATTGTACGATTATTTCTTGAAATGTAGCAAATCGAAGAACTCATATATTGGACAAAACGCTTTCAAACAACAATGTGAGATTTATTTAGCTGTAAGTATTTCTAACATAAAGGTATATTATTATTATTAATAAATACTGTTATAAAATGTTCTTGTAGATTATGGATGATGAGAAAATACGTGATATCCTAGTCAAGATGTGGGCTACTTCGGGCGATGAAACAGGTGTAGAAATGATCTCGCCTGATGATATGACTTCTCTTCTAATGTGTACTTACCATATAAGTATGGATCATTATTCTGAAGGTCCCCAAATGTGCCTTTCTTGTAATAAAACCCTTAAAGCTGTTGTGGATAGTTGTTTTCATAATAAAAAACAATTATCAGTACAATTTGTTTCGCATTGGATCGAGCTCAATACTCCTAGATTATTATTCCCCCTTCATAGATACGCTGTTCATTCTTTGGCAACTTCGTGGAGAACTTTAGAGGAATGCGAACATAGTCTGGCTAGTGGTGAGTTTTCATTTTATTTTAGTCTATATTTAGACAATTAGTACTCCTATAATAACATTTTAACTGGTATAATATTCAATTTAAGTGTATCTTAAAGTTCTTATATAATATCTAATAATTCTGAATATTTTTATTGTCATATATTGAGTTTAGTTTAGACAAGTTGATCACTTGAAACCAGACTTTCTACAATACGACAACCATATATTCAATTAAAGTTCAGAAGAGAGAAAATTTACTTTAGATTAGATTATCAATTAGTAATGTATTAAAAGGAAACTTTGTAATTTTTGTACTACATGCTATGGACCAAGATATAGATTGTTTGGGGAGTTGTTCTAACTTTTCAGAGACTCTATTAATACCTACAAGATATTTTGTACAAGACTCTACCTCCCATTGTTCTGCTTCTAAAATGCATAGACCTATACAAGGAATTTCTATGGGTTTACCATTCATTTATAATTATCCTTAATTTACAGCTTAAACCAAAAAATTACCACCAAAAAAATTTAGTTAAATGTTAATTTCAATTTTGACTGCACAAACCAAGCTTTGCTGTTACATAATACTTATATAAAATGTATGTTATACAATATTTATAGTTGTAAGGTAGTCATTTATTTTAATAAATGGTCAGTCAGTATAATATTTACCGTTTATATGAAAAATAAATAAATAAATTGTTAATTTTTCCTAGGTAATGCGCGTGAAAAGCCACAGTATACAGGTAAACAAAATGAAATAGATGTTGTCTTAACATATCATCTGCCGTTTTTTCTTTTCTGAGATGCAATTTATAACGCAACGCATTTCTAACACATTCAATAAATTTTTTTCGTGATGATTTATATTGATTTTAGGTGTTTTTTCATAGAAAATCATTTTAGTAGAGTAAATAAACATATAATATATTGGTAAAGAACGAAATAGGTCAAAACGTTATATTAATACCTATTATTTTAAAATATTATATTAAAAGCGACCGGAAATTAATGTAAAACATGAAGAAAAACATATAAAAAAGGAAAAAGTTGAAGAAAATTTCCTTTTTTAGATACCTGTGGAGTGTGGTGGTGCCCACTGGAAGAGGGGTCTTTAGATCGATATTAATTTATTATTTACCCAAATTAAGTAACATTACGAATCTTAAATATGAATGCAGAAATGCGTTGTTATTTTTCCAACTTATTTTTTATAAATTCTTTAACCAAACCTGCTCCTCTTTGACTATTTCGATGGCTTTTTAATTTTTTTTTCATTGTCATCCTCGAAATATACTAATAACTAAAAATATATTAAATTTTTCACAGATGAACCTACTGAAATACCTCCATATTCAGGTAATTTATAGGAACTTGTATGTCTTAGAGTCCCTGTCAATCGCTTTTCGTGTCCAATTATCATATAATTCAATCAATTTTAAAAAATGTTTGTATTGATATCATTATCCTTTCGATTTTAATATTTACCAAATATTATATAGTAATTGATCGATAAATGGGATATGGATAACGTTGCGAATAAAAAAAAAAATTAATTTGAGAAGTTGAAATTAGTCTTTATATTCCGGTAAAATTTTTCGAAGTTACATAAATTACCAACAAGCTGAAAATCGGTAAAATTGTTTAAAATATAATTAAAAATGAAATTTGCAAGTTCCCCATTATTCCCGTGTATGGCAAAAAATATTTTGAAGGTCAAAGGTCAAAAAAATGAGTTTTTCGCGATTTTCAGCAAAACGGTTTATCACAAAAATACCTAAGGGCCTCATCATATTAGCGTATTGCGGGCGCGCAACGATCACGCCGCGCACGTGCAGCCAATAGCAGAATAGCCCCGCAGCCGCTAGTATCATAAACTGCAGACGTCCTGTCACAACCAGTTATTGCGTGTAAAAACAGTACATGATTTTGAAAAAGTTGATAGACTTTTTGATGAATAAATTTCCGATTTATCTTGAGCTTTTCCTGGTTTTAAGAAGAAAATATTTTTTTCAGTCGACCGATAGAAAATTTTTTTAACATATATTACAACTCTAGAGATGTATAATATACGTGGCGAACTCATGCATATTATGACGATTACAGTTTTTACAAGTTTTTCAATCATTATATCTCAGAAACAGTGGCTCGTAGGAAAAGAAGTATTAATACGTTTTTTTGTAGATAATTTTATGATCTACAATTTTTGTCTGAGGTATTTTTATGATAAAACGTACCGTTTTGCTGAAAATCGCGAAAAACTCATTTTTTTAACCTTTGACTTTGAATAAAATTTTTACCATACACCGAAATAATGGGAGACTTGCAAATTTCATTTTTAATTATATTTTAAAAAATTTTACTGATTTTCAGCTTGTTGGGAATTAATGTAACCTCAAATGTCTAATTTGACCGGACTATTACTAAATAGTTTTCTTTGAATTACAACATGGAATGTACACTCTGTATATTTAGCGTAAACTTTTAAATTCAATTTTATTTTGGAAACTTACTGAGAACCAGTTATCAAATGTAATATATAATTGAACAAACCGTATTGTATCATACAAGGTGAGCCATAAATAAAAAATCAAATAGTTACTATAAAATTCATTACTTTTTACTCAACTGTTTCGCTTTATTGTGGTGTCTAAACTTGGTTTACGTAATACATTAAACTTGGAACTATGAACAATAAACAACTAGATACATTTATTTTAGGTTTGGAATTAACAACTCCTGTATTAGAAGAAGCGAATCCGTTTCCCCAAGCAAAACATCATCAACATTTATTAACTATGAGTATGTCTTGGCTCTTGGCAGGTGCTCTACCTCCGTTATATTCCAGACCACAAAAGGCCAATTCACCAAGTAACAGTGGCGTTGGTAAGTTGATTATTGTAACTCAATTAAGAAGTAGTGGGGCCTGGGACTAAAATCGACCACTTCAGAAAATCAAAATTAACTGTTTGTCAAAAAAGCAACACTTGATAAGAAGAATTACACATGACAGTCAGAATTTAGAATAAAAAATTGTTTCCAGTAAATTAGAATCTAGCAGAACTGAGATTTGGAAGGAGGTTATGGAAGGTGGAGAAGAGGATTTCATAAGATGACTCAATATTTAACTGAAGAAGCTGACGGTTTACATCAGAGAATTATTATTACAATCCAGGAAGATTGACGGGATCTTAAGGAAGGGCATTTGTTAAAGGTCATTCATACTATGAAGAATCTGACACTTTTAATAGTTTCAAATAAATCTTACCTCATTTATAGGAAAGGAATTTTTTTAAAGTTGGTATTAACCAAGTAATTTGAAATTTTACTTAATAAATTTGATAATAAAAAAAATTGATACTTGATCAGAAACTGTGTAACTAGGGCTGTCTATGAGAGTCAGATATAAATCAAATTCATGGGTATATCCAAAACATATTCGTATAGAATTTAATTACATTGTTGCCAGTAGTTTCTTAGAAGTATTGAAAAGTTGATTCCTGTAATAAATAGGGTTGTTATGGTATAAAGTTTTTCATTACGCAGGTTTCTATCAATATTTATTGCTATCATTGATGTGAAAACGACTTTTAACTGTTTCCAAAGATAAAATGATTTTTTTAAGTTTTGTCAACGAAACAAAAAAATGTTATATGTAACTTTTGGAATTTAAATAATTTATTGTCAAGCCTCTTCTAAAAGTTTCACATGTTCTTTTGTACATATCTATTTGAGAGTTGAACATTTTGGTTAGGTTAGGTTATGAACAAATTGTTGGTCAAAATAAATTCTAAAAATATCAGGAGTCAGGTATATTCGAGAAAGAAGTGTCAATGTGTGATGTTATATTTTTGTAAATTTTAACATCAATTTTTATAACTTTTTTGTTTCAGGATTAGCAAGTATGTCATTTCTGGCGAAAATAGTGTGCGCTATACCATCCCATTGGACCATTCTCTACGATTCTGACGAAATGGGTTTGGGTTCAAATAGATTCCTGCATCACGTCATGAACTACAAAGGGCCAACTTTGACTCTCATCAAAGTACAAGACGGTCAAAAGTTCTGCATCGCTTCCCCCAACGAATGGAGGGAATCTCATCACTATTGGGGTGGAGAGGAGTGCGCCGTATTTCAACTATTGCCAAAGTAAATGACCGTTATGAGATTGAACAGGCATTGACTGATTTCGGCTTTTGGTTTGTTTAGGTTTCAATTATTGGAGAAAGGACCTAAGATGTTGTATTTGAATTTTAGCGTTAGGGGGTATCCTCACGGACTAAGAGTAGGCAGTGATCCTAGAGCTCCTATTATTAGTATAGATGGAGGGTTTGAGAAGGTAAATCTTTTGAATTGTCCAAAAACCCAGTTTTTTTTTTAATTATAATAATAATTTTACATTCGATTGTAGTTGAAACAATTTCGATAAACTTATTGTGGAAATTGGTATATAAACCCTTGTACCTATTTAGAGAATTATGCTTGTATGAAAAAAAAATGTTCTAATATGTATATAATGTTTTTTTTTTTAATTTAGATCGAATGGCAGAAAATTCCTTATTATTTGGAAAGTATAGAAGTATGGGGTTGCGGGGACCAGGTGAGTAGAGAAAGACAAATGGAAGTGAAAAAATGGGAAATGAAAGAAGCAGAAAAACAGCGGGTAGTCAAATTAAGCGCCGCCGATTGGTTAGACCATCCCGATAGATATTTATTACAATTAGCAGGTAGACCGGAATACCATCAGAATCAATCATAGTTTTTGATTTTTTGGCACAGTTTGTAGATGTATAAAGTTAATTAAGCAAATATCTAAAATACTAGAATTACTTATAACGAAGTGTACTTCATTTATAGAATTTAACTTTCCTTACTTGGCACTGTAGCTCGGTGTGAGCTTTAGCCTCCTCCTCCTCGAGGAGGAGTCGCCTCCAAACTGATCTATTTTCATCAACGTTCCCCATCCTCTCACATTCATTGTTTGTAGATCTCCATGAACTTCGGTCCATCCGATACAGTGTCTACTGCTTTATATTTTGGCATCCATGGTTCTCTTAGGCATCCATTCTTCGAATGTAGCCAAACCATCTCAATCTTTGTGCTGGGATTCTTTAGTCCGCTTCGTTCATTCTAATTCGTGAATATATTCTTAGAATAATTTTTCTTTCAAATATTCTTAATCTTTCTTGGTCAATTTGTGTCATCACCCAACATTTACTATCATAAGTTACAATTGGTAGAGTTCTGTTGACTTTCAACTTCTTTCTTCTTGTTTTTAGTTTTTTTTTTAGGAGCTTCAGGTTCGTAAATAAGATCTTTAACCATTTTGAATTTAACTTAATGACTAAAATTAGATTTTATTTATAAAAATTTAGCAATATTCCCAAGTAGAAAATTTTTGTTTTCTATATTCCTTATGTTTAGACTCTAGTTATTTTCAAAAACCTTGTATATAGACTAATTGATTTGATAATTTTTTTTAAATTTAATTAAACTTTGATTAACACTGTAAAAAATGTCTTAATATTGAACCGATTAATTACTACCACTATACCAACCCTTACAATGTTTGGTTTTTTGAGCAGAATATGTACCGGTGACCTATGAAAGTCTCAAAAAACCAGGAAGTGACAATTTGAGTGATATGTATGCATTAGTAGTACACAATCTGTTACCCCCAACGATTGTAGGAACTTCATGTTAATACTCTTGGTGTTTTCCAAGACATCTTGGATTTCAACCATACTAAATGATTTTACTCATTAATACTTCCATCAATTCCTTTTGACCTAATTATTTAAAACGGTTAGCTACCTGGTGGTCTTCTTTGATTTTATTTGAATTAAAATTTAATTAGTCTACCTGCACTAATTAAATTTTAATAACGTCGATTTTCTCTGTGACACCTTAGACTTGACATTCCTAGATATTTTCGGCTTTTAACATAACTTGGATTGTATTGTATTTTAGATATTTGCATGTACTTAGAGTAGTACTTAGACTGGATACTTAAATTACATACACTACTTAAAAGTTTAGAAATAACTTTACGACTGTTTTTATGCCATATGGATATGATGCTTTAAACTTTATATGTATAAAATTGATTATTGAATTTTTAGAACAATTTATAAGATAAAAACATTTTTAATATTGCAAAAACTAGAGCAACACTGTTAGAGAAGTTGGTTCCAGTGGCTCATTCTGAAGGTGGAGAAGACTTTACATCTTGAAATTCCTTTGAATCACATCAGTTATGGTATTTTCCTTCTTTAAAGTGTTTGAATGATTGGTTAACTTTGATACTGCAAAAACTACAACAATGGTTCCACTTCAAGATGTTCCACAACTCAATTTTCAATGAATAATTCAGCTTTGAGTACCACTGTTGGCTCAGTAGATTCCAGTGGTTCAATTTGCAGGTGGAAAAGCCTTTACATCTTGAAATTCCTTTGAATCACCTCAGTAACGCTTTTTTCCTTCTTTAAAGTGTTAGAACGCTTGGTAAACTTTTATACTGCAAAAACTAGAACAGCGGTTCCACTTCAAAATGTTCGACAACTCAATTTTCAAGGAATAATTAAGCTTTCAGTATGACTGTTGGTCCAGTAAAGTCCAGTGGCTCAATCTGAAGGTGAAGAAGATTTAACGTTAAAGATTGTTTCCCATTTGAATGCCATTTCATCATTAATTATTGTGTAAAGGTGAAAAAAACATTTAGTAGGTGAGAGTTGTCTTGTTTTGCAAATAAAAATGTTTTTACACCTCTATTTTTGTAAACTCGTTTAGTAGTATGTTTGTAGTCTGGAATTATAACGATAAACAACTGCTTTTGTGCCTATAACAAATGTATGCTCAAACACTCCAAAAACACAGTATTATGATTGTAAACTTATTTAAGAATCAAAGATAGGTACTTACATCGTCACAATATTAATTTCTTTAAATAGATATTGAATTTTACTTGTCGGATATTCAAATGGATTTCCTTATATTGTATTTTAACTTTGGTGCATCTTTTAATTTATTATTTAAATGGTAACTGAATTTTGGCATTTTTTGTGATAAATATATTGTTTTGATGCCATTTGAACAAGTACATAAATTAAATATTTACACTTTACTCAGATTTTTTTTAATCCTTACTACACATGAAAATGTTTCATCCACTTTTTCATAAAATGAATGGAATGAAGGGCCAATAAAAGGGAACTTATCTAATTGTGGAAACAGGCGTAACTGAACGTCGTGAAATAATAAGAAAACCACTTAACGATACACTAAGCCAAAATCCCAACTAGATCCAGAAGTGACAATATTGCAACAAAGAGAATAATACTGTAGCTCATAAAATGACTTATTAATCAAATCAATGAAATTATCACAAAATTCAAGGAGCTTTACATATTTTAAAAAAGAAAAAATGTTACTTATATATATACCTTGAAGGAAACATTTGTAACTATTGTAGAGTTTGACGATTCATGGAAAGAAAACATTTCACATTTGGAAAATTTCTATATAGAACAATACTCACCAAAGTTGTTAGACAATTAAATACAAATTTTTGACAATACCATTTTGTCAAGATTTTTTAAACAAATTGTATTTGTTTACTTTATGAAAATTGTGGTTGGATTTACAGGCTTTTATTAAATTAGAAAAACACTATTATTATTAAATTTAAATTTCAAATAAAGTTAACCTAAACGCACTTATTTGTGAACTATGACACTGCATTTCGTAAGTTAAGCCATGAAAAGACGTATTAACTGACAAGCCAACGGACGTTGCTTTTCTTTCAATTTTATCCTGATATATATTTTATAAAAGGGTTATTAAATAGGGTGGAATCCTCTTCTGGCTTAATATGTAAATAAAAGCCCTGTCAGGTTATCAACACATATAATTTTTAAAATTAACATTTAAATTCTAAAGACACCAATATATAATTTGTCTAATAATATTGTTTTGTAAAATTCTAATTTGGCACCTTGATTCACATTTCTAACCGTTTTGACAATTAACAGGTATATTTCAAAAATATACAGAATATGGAAATCCAATCAATCAACCCTATTTTTCACAGTTCTAGTTTTAATCACTTTATATCTGATACATGTAGGTTTATTTTGACTGAAAAATTGATAAAATGATTAAAACCAGTTTATATCAAACTGTTTTGAAATTATGAAAAATAGGTAATTGATTAGTTTCATTTTGAATGAAAAATTTTTTCGTTTCTCGAAAAATTTAGAACTTCCTAAATATATTTTGTACATTGGTCTATTAATTAGTGAAAATTATATGAACTTTATTATTTGGTTTTAATTAAACATTTATTTTTATTGAAATTTCTTATAAAAATTCACCTTAATTCTTATCAGGAGACATATCTAAATATAAATTATAATGAGCGTTCAAAAAATTAAGAATACTACAGATTGTATTCTCAATTTCCTCATAAATAAGAAAGCTCATAAAAATTTTTAGATATAATACTCCAATTGTAATCATTCATTTTCAATATCAACCATATCCACAAATTAATTTTAGTGTATATGTCTACTAATAAGCTAACATATAAAATTTGATAAAAAATTCTGTATATTTCTTTAAAAACCTGTCACTGTAAAATATAGATTTTAAAGAAGTCTAATAGGGACACTTCTTTAAAAGCTGAAAGTAAACGTAATTGTTTGGTGAAAATGCTTTCATAATATTAGAGAAAAACATTCATATTCAAGTACATACTTTTAATATAAATACAATTGCACATAGCTGATCATTTATGTTTTCACGAAATTGTGAAGAATGTAGAGTTTTCCAATTTTGAGGTTATGTCGTTTTGTTTACATATGAGAAATAATTTCATTTGTATACAATTAATAGAAAATATTGTGCCACAGGATTTATATTAAAAATACTGATATATATGGATAGAAGGAGTATTTCAGGAAATCTTGTTTAGCCTAAAACACTTAGAAAGTTTTTGCTTTCTCAACTCTGTTTAACAAACAGATAAAAGAGAGAAAAAGCCATATTTAAAAAGGACTTGGGACATATCTTAAAAACCCAATTAATAATTTTTAAGAGAAGTCGTGGTTAAAATACATTTACCACACATAAAAATTTGAAAAGTTTTTTATAATAAGTTTGACAATTAACATTGATACATAGCAAATATAATGGAAATGCGATAAATAATAAATATAAAGAGATAAATAAATCATCGAACTAGAAATTACTAAAGCTGCCCAAAAATATTATTATCCTTATTTCCAAATATGGTATTACCTCTTTTTATTTATTATTTTTTAGTTTTGCTATGAGACAACTACGTACTTCTTCTTTAGTGTATATTAACACTTGAAGATCTTGATGATTTACATAATTCAAGACAGGAAATGTGTTAATTAAAAATAACCGTCATTTGCAAGGAGTAGAAATAAAATTGTTTTCTTGGAGACCCAGAACCCTTGTTCTAAGGGATAATTATCTGTTGCAATAAAAATTCTATCGCAATATTTTGTGCTCATACAGAATGTCCCAAATAAGAGAATTTAATTTTATTTTTAAATATAAATTACTTTTGATAGACTACCTTTTTTGGAGCTAAGCTGTAAATGAATGCAACTCTCATATATTTTGCATTTACTTCTAAAACAACAGTTTTGAGCCAATTTGTATGCATTTATGTTAAGACTAATTATAATACAGTACACAGGATTTTCACATCAATTTTTTAGCAAAACGCGTCGCTCTTATGTAGTACATTCTGTGTTGACCTTTTAGATTAACTATAAAATTCATCAACCTCTTATTCAGTATATATTTGGAGTTAGCAGGTACCTTTTAATGAGTTTTACAAAATCTTATTTAGAAAACTATTTGTACCAATTTTTGAAGACAATTAAACGTATACCTATCTAACTTTCCACTTAGTTAAAACTTATTTCGCTTGAATTTACGGCGTAAAAGGTTGTTAGTAAATTTTTAATACGCAAGTATTAAATTTTTTTAAAATGCCTTGTATTTGTAAGCATACGATTATATTACAAGATACAAAAAGTAGTTTGAAACGTTGAGTATATCTACCACCACGCAATTTTCAATATGTTGATTTTTTTATTTGATATACCTACGACGCTTTTAAAAAGAGTAATAATATATTTTTAATTAAAAATACAAAACCATATGATGTAACTGTATACGACTTGAGACTTGTATAGTATCGAATATCCACCATTTTAAATACATTCTAAATGATGAAATTTATATGTTATCTATATATGACTAACACAAAAATATTAATACAATCATCGTTTTACAAAATTGCATTCATTGCAAAGAAATTTCTTTCATAGAATTTTAAAGATATTTCTTTCTCTATTTCGAAATATTTGTCTACATATAATGGCATAGTTACAGCTTTCTTTTAATTCCTCAAATAACAACCATAAATCTGTTTAATTTTCATTACATAAACACGAAATCAGTATTCTCAATGGTTAAATGTTTCATTAGATAAATATTTATGTAACCAGCAATACCTTTTTAAAAATTTTTGACACATTACTGAGAATACCACAACCACCTATTTTTTAGACGTTTCACATAGAGGGTCCAAGGCTGGATCAATTTTGTAATTAAAGTTCAAAGCTCTAGATGGATCTGCCAGCGTAACTATATATCAAGCTGGCAAATTTGACACAAAACTGGATAATTTAATGTTGGTGAACATGTCATGATTCATTATAGTTATGTCGTACTCGTGTTTTTGTGTCATTTTGATTATGTATAGTGTTAGTTATTAATTTTTTAAGACATTTGATAAATGTTGTGTATAACATTACAAATCTATTAATGTAATGCATTTGTTCCCAAATTTTCATAAGGACGTTTTAATAAATG
Source organism: Diorhabda carinulata (assembly GCF_026250575.1). Classification (NCBI taxonomy): domain Eukaryota; kingdom Metazoa; phylum Arthropoda; class Insecta; order Coleoptera; family Chrysomelidae; genus Diorhabda; species Diorhabda carinulata. The sequence goes on from NC_079469.1 coordinate 5,854,118, forward strand.
GTTGCTGGATATAAACAATACTTGGCCGAAAGGGATATATTATGAAGTTCAAGTGATAAAATTTATCAAAATTAGGTTTAAACAGTTATTAATTTAATTGGTTATTTTTGCATTCAACATTTTATTTGGAAATATATATTCTCTTCAAGTTATATTTTCACTTTATTAATAAATAATAACACGTTTTGTTAAGGTTATTATTATAATATATCTTTTAACATCCGATTTGTCTACATTTCATTTGGGTAAGGAGAATAGTGCTCTTTTAACTTTAATATTTTTTTTCTAACAAGATTACAACATACATTTTCAAATTTATTTTTTTTCATAATAGTCTTCAAATTTCATCTTTTGTATCTTGAAAATGTGCAATTTTGAGAAATATTATAAACAAAAACATAAATTTGAAAGCTTATTAGTTTTAAGGTAGCAGTATGAAGTATCTTCAAATAATTTAAATTACGAGACACAATTAATATTCAAATTTGTCACTATTTGAAGGATATTGAGGATGTTATTAGTTCAAGTTCAGACCCCCAGTCGACGTCAATTTGGTTAGAACAAATAAGATTGTAGTGATCCATCTAAATATAGGTGATCTGTGAAGAATATGGCGCTTAAAAGACTCTTTTGATTGTAATGTGTCGTACTATTGCTAAATTTTAAGATAGCGCTACTGTAGAAAATTTGGAAATTTGATATGACAAAATTGAAAAATGTATCGTAGAGGCACAAATTTAAGATTTTCGTGTAAAAATTTTAATGTTTTATATGTACCTAATCATCATATCTTTTATTTCAACAATACCTTATGTATTTATTTTTTTAGCCTATACTTAATAAATGCCCGTTCTATTGCCCCACCCTGTACTTGTCAGTTTTAATATCTAGATAAAAAGACATATTTTCGTATAAAACTTTTTAGTTTTAATTTACATTCTATAAGGCTTGATTTTTGTTCAAATTTGTTTCGTTTTTTAACATATCTCAACAGTGAAAATCGGGTGTAATTGATCAATTCGGTTTTTCATTAATTGAATAGACGTGTTTCTTCCACATGTGCAACAGTATTTCGAAATTTTGAAATCCTTTGCAATACATATTTACCCCTAATAGAAACAAAGTATGCACTATAACTATGGCCATGAACCAATTGTTTGTCAAGAACAGGTACAAACTGATATAAGGTAAAATCGTCCAAAAGATGAAGGCTAAGTATAGTTCCCACTTTCTTTTGCACTGTAATATTTGACCATGAAGGAAATTACCAGTTGCTTGAAATTCTTTAATAATTTTCTCTTTATCAAACCATCTCTTTTCCAAAAATTGCTTCAGGCCCTCTTCTGATGTAGGCAGTACAGATTTGGGATATCTGCAATAAAACTTTCATTAAATATCGTTTGTCCAAAGAATTATCTCGTAACTCCTGATGGGAACCATTTAAGATCTGTTAACCATATATTAAGTTATACAATATGTCTCTTATTTTATGTTCCATTAACGTATCGTCTCGGATTACCTAATTTCTGTCTTGTGTTAATGTGAATGTGAAGAATCACTATTCAACTTCTAATTACTATTGTATTCGATAAGATTTATTGTACAATGACCACTCCTAATGGGAACCAACGTTATAGTTAAGCAATTCTAAGTATCCCTTAGACACTTGAAGCTCCATTAACATATCAAATTCCTTACCCATATTTTTGTATTGATGTGACTCTAACACTGTGAAGAATCATAAATTTACCTATTTGACTCTGACGACCATAAATATAACTAATTATAGCTTTTGTACACAATAGGATTAGTATTTAAGAAAGCATATACACGCATAGTATGTTCTTGGTAGTCTTTATTTATATTTTATGTTAATAAATAGTTTTTCAAAGTTGTGAATTGAGTAATTTAACTAAAGGGAGTATTTATGAATCGATTACAAAATTCATTTATAAAGAAACCTACCTAACCAAATGTATTTTGACTACATTTGGAAACTTTCCGTTTAATAACCATTTTTCGTTCTGAGGAATGGTGTCTGGGTATATCAAGGTAATGTCGTAAACCGCATCTAGACTGTTCCTATACAACAATTGTTGTGTCAAATATACAAATCCTGTTGTCTTCGGATGTAAAACATTATCATAAAGCTAAAAAATATTTAATTTCAATAGTAAAAAAAAAGAAATCCAATCCCATTCTATTGTGATCATATAAAAAAGACAAAATTTCCACAAATACGTTTTTGGTTAAAGACTTCTATTGTTGGGTGCTAGAAAACTAACTACAGCCACCTTCAAAACTAACTAGCACCTCGTCTTCTGTCGATGACTACCTCAATTCATAAACATTTCAACAATTATCTAGAAATTTATTGAAAACACTGGTCAATAAAATGTAACATACCAAATTTTGATTGTACCATGACCACCAAACAACAATAATGTTTCAAAACGTTCGCATTTGCATTGAGCAAAAAAAAATCGATTAAAAATCACCAAACAATCACAAGTCTATAAAGCATGGATTCATCGGAAATTAACAATAAGGTTTAGCCAATCAAAGCTTGTGGAACGTTTAAGATCCTCCCTGTCGAGAGAGCCATAAAAGTATTTAGCTGCTGCCGCATTTTTGAATTTACTTTTGTTTCTACAACGTACTCAAAGGTTCTTTTTGACATCAAGAAATATCTTTATGAAATTATAAGCTTTAGTCTTTGTTTCCGCTTTATGGTCCTCTAGGAACTTTTGGACAACATTTCCAGGCGAGTTTTTCCAGATCATTCAGCTTTCCTATAAAGTTTGCCATCTTTAGGCATAGCTTTTACAAAATTTTTCATCAGGCCGAGCTTAATGTGCAACGTTGGTAAATGTATGTCGTCAGGGTTCAGTAAAGAATCATTTTTAACATTCTTCTGCCCTCTAACAAGTGATCCACGCTTGAATCTTACTTTCTTTGTGTCCTGACTATTTTATGAAATCAAGCTGTAGACCAAGCAAAAGAGCAATGACTTCAAAATCTCCAGAAATTTCCATGTTCACTGTATTTGATTTTTTCAAGAAGGAACCTCATGTTCTCGTAAGCACCTTTCATATCATAACCATGGGTAACCAGCACTGAAGGACATTTGTTTCCGTTGTATAGCCAAACTGCTTTCAAGCTACTTTTTGAGGAGTCGATGAACAATCGCTAGTGACTTGGATCATATTCAAAAACCAACAACTTCATCACTACAGGAATGTTATTAAATAAGGTCGGGAATAAGAAATTTTCGAAGTAGGAGAAAGTAAATTCCAGACGTTTAATCTAGACCCTAAATCGTTTAAATAACATTTTATTAATAAATGCGTTTCTTTCAAAGTTGGGTGGGTCAATGTCTTTTGATACCTTATCGGGTTGACTAATAAATTCCGGATTAGAAACATAATAATGACTTTCTGGAACAAGCAGTTCGACACTCTGTAGGATTGTTCTGTTGGCCGATGTCAAGTTTAGGTACTGGACAGTGCGTTTGGACTTGTTGCTTGAATCCAACAAAAACAACAATCACTTGCATAATCTTTTGGTTCCGTCCAAATTATTGGTATACCAAAAGATAAATGTCTTGATTCTTGCTTAGCCCAACCTAATAGGAGTCTCCCACATGTTAAACAACATATAAGTGGAGTCCAGGATTTATCTTGGTCCCGCACAGGAAAACGAAAATAGTCTAATTGCACTTTTCAATTAATTTTCGACGCTGAGATATTTAAAGTTAATTCTCAAGACACATAACAAAAACTGTCCTTACACTTTTAACTTTAAATGGACTGTGGCAGACATTCAATGGATTTTTAACCATGATAATACGCCGTGACATTATTGGGCAAAATTTCCAGCTAAAATCCAATTTATTTGAAAAAAAATCTGGAACAAGCCCTAGAAAAAGCAATTGCAACAATCAAAAATATTTATACTAAATCAACATTTGAATGAATGTCGTAAGAGGTCCTAGCAAAGCAAACGGTGGTTCATTCTCCATCTTTCAAAGGATATATCGTGAAATATTTATTACGAGTTCGAGTTTTACAAAAAAAATCATCACAAAGTACGTGTGACAAAAACTGTGTTTATAAGTGAAATTATTGAAATTGCAGCTGCGGGATCTTCTTGCTTGCGAGTACATATAGCATCAGAATTGTCAAACCTCAAAGCTGATAAGCAGGGAATCATTCTTGGCTCAGTATTGCTCGAAATATATCACGTCTGAGTCATTTATCGCAAAAAGTTTGTTTATTTTCGTAATGTGATTTGATTCGTATCTTTTTATACCCAATGCTTGTTTGAGTGAATTTGTGGTTTGGCAAAGTAATCTTCAAGCAAGATTTCCTCAGAAAATAAAACATTTCAAACGGAAAGCTACTACAAGATCACGTGCTTTACCTCTTAGAATCAGAAATTTCATTACAATTTTATGTTTTCTACTGCGAGAATAAGAACGAACTTCCATAATCAAAGATTATTTCTTACAAACTACGTTAACAGTATTCTTTTCCTGACATTCCTCATTTTCCTTTTCCAAAGTTGTCGAGGCCCTGTTTCCACTAGTAGTAACATCTTCCTGGTTTTCTTAAACTCCAGAGGCACTTCGGATTTTAATTTTTCATCTTCTAGGAGTTTGTCTAAATCACAGTTTCTTCAAAGTTTTAATCACCATAGCACACCCTTCCTGATGGTTCAGCCATTATTTATAATGCAAAGACTCTTAATTTTCATTAGAAATTCGAAATTGAGATATAAAAAAGCTTCCAAACAGAATACATGACGTGACCGGGCGTTAGACGTGTAGGGCTACAAATAATTTTCAATTTTTTTCGCGTAGTTGTCTGCCAGGTGACATCATTTCGTTTAAGTGTTAAGAAAAATCAATTGAAGGCCAAATGCCTAAATATTTCCATCAATTTGAAGATTTTATTAGAAGAATTCAACCAAAACACATAATATTGCTCGAGAGCTCACTTACATAACCACACAAAGCTGGATTTCTGGTTGAAAAGAGAAACTGGTAGTTATTAGCATTCAGTAATTAAGCAATTCAAAAATAACTTTTCACACACAGATAGATATTGACGAGATCGATAGAACAAAGTTATCCATCGTTCGATATCTGTTAGCCTTCCAGAGATAATAGCCACTTCGGGTATCTCCGGAAGTAAATGTTTCCGCATAAAATCGATTTCTCGTAATACCCATATATGTAACACTCTTACATTGACTGTTTCTATGATTAGAAGTTGTTCCGACTAAGGAAGACAGAATGGTAACGATTTCTCTATCCTCCGAGGTTCCAGCTCCGTTCTGCGCATTCTCAAGCATGCGCGGTATAGATAAAGTGTCTCGAACGAGAGAGAAAATGAATATTGTCGGTACTGTAGTCTAGGAACGTTTTTTGTGCCAAAAGAAACAACAGAAACCCCATGAAAAATGTAGTTTCATTGAAATCTGAGCATAATCTAATGCAATAGCCAAATTATTTTTCTGACAATGTGAACTGAGTGGATGAATTAAACACAGTTTATTCATTCTTTTATTCTTACCGGCAAATCATTTTTAATAGCGAACTTGTCGCTATTTTTCTTAGTTGCTTCCGTGAGATCAGTTCCTTCTGGGAATATTAGAAGACTATGCTTGTAATTTATATCTGATACATATTCGACGTATTTTTTCAAAATAAGTCGGTCCATTTGCCAACATCTTTGAATATAAACGAAACAAGCCAATTGCATTATCCATCCTAACAATAGAAAATGTCAAAATTTAAAAAAAAAGTTATATATAAAACAAAATAAATTATTCTCACCTGGTCCAGGTATGTGTCTGATTTGATCTTTAAGGATAAACTTTGTGGAATGGGCTAATTTGCCTTTTCCTTCGACGCAGTGATACACGGTGGGCCAAAAAAAGTTCCAATCCGTTCTAGTTCTATGATTCATTAATAGGAGTGACAGTTCTCCTGTTCTAATCGCATCGCCGGTTACTTGGACGTGGCTATCGCAAATTATTTCTAACAAAGCCTAAAATTGTTGTTGAATAGAAGACATTTCAACGATTCTGTATAATTTAATGTTCCCAGTACACTTATGTCAAGAATTTGATATTTAAACACCTCTAATCTTTTTAAAACTGATAAATTGTTGTTGCAGAATCTACAGGGTCTCATAACGACCCAATTACTTTAGTTGAAAAAAAAAATACATTAAACTTATTTCTATATGTATTTATTGGTGTGAATTGAAAGATAAGAAACTATTTTTTTTTAAATACGACATTGTTTAAATGATAGCCATCACGTTGGCTCCTCTTCTCTTCAATATTGTTTTTTAAATGTGTCAAATTTCGTGGAATATTCTCGTAGACGACGCTCTTAAGATAACCCCACAAGAAAAAATCAGATGGGGTCAAGTCAGAGCTCCGAAGTGGCTATTCAAAATCACCTTTTCTGAGAACAGCTCGCGTGCAATGCAGCTGAAGAGCTCTTAGTGGTGTGGTATGTGGCCCCATCCTGTTGGAACCATGTCAGCCGGTTATAGGGCCCAATAATGCAGTTCGCCGAAATATCAACCCACATGGTGACTTTTTGGCTATGCAACGGGCGTGTATGTAACGTCTGTGGATTTTTTTCTTCCCAAAAACGACAATTTTGGCCATTTACGTATCCATACAAATGAAAATGTGCCTCATCGCTGACGAACATGTTGTTGAAATTGCATTTACAAAATTCAATCTTATAACGTAATAATTTTCATGTAGAGCTTGCACAATCTGAATTTTATAGGCTTTTAGGTGTAAATCAGATCGCATTATGCTGAATCGAGGCTGTCGGCTTAGGCCCCTTTCACACCAAACGAATCCGAATCAATCTGGATCACTCCGAATCAAGTTGAATCTGATTCGTCATCTCCACTCTTTCACACCAGCTGAATCAACCTGAATAATTCTTACCTGGAATGTTTAATTCTTCGCCAATTTTCCTCCACACAGAAGATATGAGATTTCTGTTGCTGTGATTTTTATCACTGGCTTCTATTTTCTTTAACTTTTAAAATTAATAACTCCACGTCCATCTCGTATGGTTGTTGATTCAAGACTGACCGGACGAGGAATCTGACAGGTTGAATCAAGTGCGACCTGGAATCAAACCTGATTGTACCAGATTCGTCCTGTCCCTTCACATTTAAACGGAGCGCTCGAAACCGAATCTTGGTCAATCAGATTCAACTTGATTCGGAGTGATTCTGATTCGTTTGGTGTGAAAGGGCCCTTACAAAAGCTGCTATTGACTGAATATTTTCAAGCGTTCTTGCTGTCCTTGAACGCTCGTGATGAATTTCGCCAATGGTGTTTCCAGTAGCATTGAATGTCTGAATCCAAGCTAAAACTGTTGAGTTGCTCGGAGCTTCCGCAATGTTGCGCAGTCGATAATGTAACCGATACGTTTACGTTGGATCGTTTTGAGACACCCGTAATTTTGATTAAAAAGCTCATTTAATTACAATAATTAAGATAGTTACGTACATTTATTTATTCTTACAAAAAGGATCGAGTCGAGCATGTCAATAAAATTGTAGTGTAATTTTTTTGTTTTAATATTCCCAACATGGCTTTCTAAGAATGTCAATTGTAAAAAATCTAGGACACTATGAGGCTTGTATTCGTAACTCATCGGAATTTGATATTGACATAAGTGTGTTAGGGTCTCGGAGGTATTTAGAACTAATGTTTACTTACCGTAGGATAATATTGCCAAAAAGTGAAGAAAATATCCGTAATATATCGGTAAAGTTTATTAGAAATGAACAACAATGGCAACAGAGGACAAAAAAGCAATGAGTAACCTGTAAAAAATATTAATATCATCAATAATTTTTGTAGCTCACTGTATATACAAATGTTGCTACCTAAATTTTGAGGTAGACAAATAAAAACAAATATTTATAATTGGATATGGCTTTAATGTTTCTCTTTGCATGTGTTTGGACCAATTGTCGAAGCATTTTCTCCATTCCGATTGAGGTACCTTCAAAACATGTGATTTAAACGCATCAACCCCTTCTTTAGGTGTTGATGTTGCAGTTTATTTGTCATCTGCAGGAATACAAAGAAATCATTGGTGCCAAATAAAGACTGTACGTTTTTTGTTTGAACTGATGTGTTAGAGTCCGCATTTTCGTGGTGGAGAATGATTAGTCTTTGGGACTCGAACTACTACGAGTGTAATAGGGTTTACCCTCTTCTGTTTGCTTTTTATATAAAAAAGTTTGCTATATTTTCAAATTTATTCAGTTTTTTTGTTAGTTAATTAAAAATCCTACAGTCCGTGTATCTTCTTCTTCATCTCTTCGGGTTTAATCAGGCACTTTTCTGTTCTTAAATCATATCATTAGCAAAAATCAATTTAGAACTATTTCCCTTCGACTAGAATACATTTTCTTCATTATGTTTTCTCAATCTTAATCCCGTGTTGATTCTTAAGTTCCTTGAGAGATTTTCATGCATTTGTTTTCTATATTAAAATCATTTTAAGAAGTTTTATTAATTTATTTCCAGATATTTTAAAATCATTTAACTTGTAATACAACTTTCGTCTATTTATTTATATATACATCATCATATACTTGCTAAAATCTAGAAGAAATTGGTATAGTTTGATGATACATCACTCAATAAGTCGTGTGACTAACACACAGATGGCGCTGTTATGACGTTTATGGAGTACCAACTTTCAAAAGACTATGTGTAAAATTTCATGACATTTCGATTAGTCAGAAAAAGGTGAAAGCTATTTGTGTTATTTTCATAACAATTTAGTGTGCTAATTTATCACTGCTTTTGATGAAAAAATACTATACAAGCTCAGCAATGGCTTCAAAAGTGTTATCCGGTCTCTGCTGGTCATACACACCCCGATGATGGTGAACGTTTTGGTCGTCCAATTGAGGTGGTTAAAACATAAAAAAAAGTTATATCTAATCGTAAATTGAAATTGCGTGAGTAGTTGAGGCCGTAAAGATATCAGAAGTTAGTGTGTTTACAATTATGCATAAACATTTGACCATGAGAAAGTTTTTTTTCGAGTTTATTTACAGTCAATCAAAAAGAACAACGTGTTGATGATTTAGAGCAGTTTTGATCATGTTTACACGTAATAAATAAGATTTTTTGGGTCGATATGTGACAATGGATAAAACATGGATCCATCACTTCACTTTGGAATCATCTCAGAGCACTGCAGCCGGTGAACCATCACTTCCGAAGGGTCCAAAGTCACAACAGTCTGCTGGGATGGTTATGGTTACAATATTTTGGGATACGCATGAAATATTGTCCATCGACTATCTCCAAAAGGGAGAGACAATCAAAAGCGAATATTACATTGAGTTGTTGGATCGTTTAAATGCAAAAATAAAGGAAAAACGACCTCACATGTCGAAGAAAAAGTCACTGTTTCAACAAGACAATGCATCGATTCAGTCAATGGCAACCATGGTTAAATTGAACAAATTACATTTCGAATTGCTTTCTAATCCATCGTATAGTCCAAATCTGTCTCCAAGTGACTACTGGCTATTCGCTGATCTCAAAAAAAATGCTCGCTGGTAAGAAATTCAGCTCAAATGAAGAAGCAATTGCTGAAACTGAAGCCTATAATGAGGCAAAAGACTAATCCTTCTACAAGCACGGCATCGAGAAGTTAGAGAAGCGTTGGATTGTTTGTATAGCTCTTGAAGGAGATTACATTGATGAATAAAATCGATATTTGGCAAAACACTTCACCGTAGGGTAATAATCTACTCACTATATTCATTGAGAGTACTTTGTAAGGTAAGAAGTGCTTAAAACAGAATTTCGAATACACACGGTACCATTGTTTTCTCTACTAACATATTACACTTCTTGATCTTTGGACTTGGACCATACAGTTACATGGACTGCTACTTTTATCGAGGAAGAGGCGAAATGACATCTAACAAATCTCTATCAACAAAGACAAACCTTTTATAGATGCATGACAAGCATTTGTATTTAGTTTATCCTGCCAATCTTTTTATATAAAACCTTTCTCCTACAACATATAATTCCTTCCAAATTCCAAGGTTATCCAAATTAGGTATCAAATGTATGTGCATACTACCCAGAAAAAAATCCTACTGCAAATACATTTAACACGAATTAACATAACATCCAATTCCATACCGTCAGAACGATTTTAAATTTATCAAAAATTGACACATTCAGTCATACTTTTCACCACAAACCTTGTGTACAATAAAAAACTCGGACGCTTAGATTACTGTCAATTTAATTGTCAAACCATTTGAAACCGACAATTTTTCAAAAATATTTCTAGTAATTAATGTAAGTAAGATGATTTTGTTTATTTTATCTAGAATGAAGGTGGGCCGTAATATTACAAAACAAACAATATAATTCAAATAAAAAATATAACTCACCTGCCAAAATACTAGAATACCACAGAGCACAGTACAACCATCCTTTAAAAAATGTCATTTTTAAATGATTGAAACAAAAAAACTGATGAAAAACTAAAAAGGGTTGGCCGCGACTCGCCGCCCTTTCGAACTACATCTTGCGAATGGAATAGCCAAAGTCGAATGGAGCATTCGTGAAGAGAATCAAGATTTATTGATTTTCATCCCCGGAACAGCATCCCTGAATGTATGTGGGTGGCTGCAACCAGGATTTTCCTGTTGTTGTATCACCTAGAAAGCCGGGAAACAGTTGGAAGCTAACATCTATTTGAAGCCCTTTCGGGAAAATATGCATGTTGATTGTTAATTGAAACTTTTCCGAATTACAAATGGAAACTGATATGTTGTACAGGATGTTTTTCATCGTATCACAATCAACTAAAGTTTTTACTGAGTGTATATACTATATATAAATTTTTAATTTTGGTTGTACAATTTTTCTGATGCTTAAATTCATGAATTTTTAATCAAATACTAACTGGGATTTTCACTCGTTGTTAAATTTGCAAATGTGTCAGAAAAGTCATCGGAATTGGTACAAAAAACTAGATTTCTTTTTATATCGCCCATTACAAATATTAATCACGTTTATAATGAATTTGCATTGAAATAATTTTATCTATAATATATAATTTTATCTTATCGCTTGGGGACACCCTGTATTTGATATAAAAACTCTTATATTGCCTTCTAGAAGGAAGTAAACCATATCAAAAAGATTATTTTGTTTATAAAAATATAGTTGTTGACTCAAGTACTGATTTAAAGCTATGCACACACTAAGTCGATCGACACGTTCGAGTTTCTGTTGTCCACATTGACCAGTACAACTTGAAATTCAAAGAATGAATGATGAGGAAGATGCTGAGGGGGCTATTATTGCCACAGTAGGTAGCCATCTGGACCGCTGCTGTCGCCCAAGAAGGTTTGGTAAAATTTCAAATTGCGAAAATCTGTTAAATATTGCGCCAAAGATTAATCGAAAATATACAACAATGAGGCAAGCAATCCCAGTCAGCCAGCGCCTTGTTGTAACACTTCGTTTTTTTGGCAACTGGAGAGTTTTAATAGTCGAACTGCGGTCAAAGTAACACGTCCACACTGGTGCTTTCGATTTGACTGTCTTCGATCCGGATCGACCTGATTCGGGTTCGGTTCGGCTCGACACGGCCCTATAAAGTCGAGCGACACATCTACACTTGTTCGACGAACCTGAAAGCTCTAGACATAGGAAAAAACCCTATGACAGATGAACGTCGGCCGAAAAAATGAAACTTGCAGGAAAAATAGTTCTACTAGAAGAATAATACAAGAAAAAGGATGAGGAAAATAGGAAACTGACGACGGAATCTGAAATTATAAACGCTACAAATGGAGAAATCATAAGATGGAGGTCACAATGACAGAACTTTTGGAAAAATTCGGGAATATGGGAAACAAAAGGAGAAGAAAAGACGTAGATCCTACTACAGTAGAAATTGAGAAGCAAAAAACTCAATCCAGAGTTCTCAAAGAAAAACAAACTGAAGATTGCCCCATGGAAGGAGAATATCGACAAGTCATCAACAAAAAAAGAGGAAGAAACCGGAGAGGCAATCCTCAGAGGAAGAAGACACAACGGACAAACAATCTCAAGAAGAATTAGAGAAAATAAGAACTGGAAAACAGGCGAAATCGGAGAGAAGGTCACCTCCAATAATATTAAAGTCCCCTCTCATGTGGACAGCAAAACGGAAGCAGCTAATGCAAAGGAGATTCGACGCACAGTGCAATATGGGAATACACACAGGGAAGAAAGATGATTTCAACAAAATGAAGATGCTTCTGAGCGAGTATAAAGAGATTGAGCGGTTTACCTAGGTACCTGCTCAACGAAGAGAAGGAAAAGAAGCTAATCGTAAAAGGGCAAAGCACTAATAGCAACACTCATCGCTCAACAGGTAAAGTAAATCGGATCACTAGCTTAAGTTAGGTTAGTAAAGCATTATCTAAAAACACAAAAAACAAAAAAAGTGCCTTGTTATATATCGGGGAAAGCTATAGAGAAGGATTAGATCTAGAATATTTAGTAACTTCAATTTTTTAAATTCACTAGATGATTCGCTGCTGCTTTTCTTCATTTTTAAATAATTTATAATATAATATATAATACAGTATAGATCTCGACTTACCTTTGTTTCATTTTCAATACAGAAACACAAGAATTAAAATCAGAAAAAAATATTTGAAGTACATAATATCTGTTATAGCCATTATGTGCATATTGAGAAACATTGGATATAAATTGTCCCTTCCACTTTCTTACGAAGGCTGCAAACTGACTGATTATTCTTTATAATAGGATTTAGAATTCTAGTTTAAAAGAAACCTTTCAACCCCCATAATCCATTTATAATAGAAATTGAAACTTATTCCGTTTAAATATGTACTAAGTTAGAATTTTTGGAACCGTTGGCGATATTCGTACTGAAAACACTGTTTACACTACTGCTACACTTACAATTACACTGTTTTATACTTAATTTTCCCACCAATAAACCTTCTCCCTCTAAATATAATTCCAGCGAGAATCTTTACATTTATTCCTTAACTACTAAACTATAGAGTGGGCTGTAAGGAATAAGCCCATATTTTTAAGAAATAATATCCAAATATTTAATTGAAATTGCAAAAATTTCAAATTTTTAACTACATAAACCATACAAATACCCTATACACGTTTTTTCGATCCGTCCATATTTTAAATGAGCTATGTGCTCCTTAAGCCGGACATTAACGGATCTCTTAGTCTGTCCCATATATTTCCCGTCACAATCACTACAGCTAATTTTGTATATATCACTCCTTCTAAAACTTGGTATTTTTATCGTTAGGATTACTTAACAATTGTTTTAATGTATTGTTGGATTTATAAACCCTTAGAAAGCCCTTCCAAACTCTCTGTATAAACAGAATCGAAAAGTGCCAGTTTTTCATTTTGATTTTGGAAAAGGTCCTTTCTTTATTGTAACTTTCGATGTTAATTGGAAAGTGATTTTCCTAAATTCCTCAAATTCTAGCTTATTACTATTCTTAATTACCAAAGTATCTAAAAATGGTAATTGTTCATCATTTTCCATTTCATAATTGAACCTTATAGATGGATATTTTGAACAGAGTTCCAAAATGAATTCTTCTACTTTTGCTGACAAGTTTCGACGTAATCGCAATTCAGCCTTAGTTACTACTTCTGGTCCTTATCTCAATACACCCAAACTCACTTGAGTTTCAATTTTTTTAATGATTCTATAATAATGAGTAAAAAAAACACTGAAAAACGGAGTTCAACAGTATATTGATCTTATAATCTATGTACAATCTAAAATAAGTGACCAAAGATGTAAATTCACTTAAAAGTATCAAAATTAATGAATGTAATAGTTTTTAGACCAGGCTAATGAGAATACTGTATCCTTTTTTCTTGTCTTCTTTCCTAATTTACATTTTTAAAATAAATTAATTCCCTATTTCTGTGCTTCTAACTTTTTCTTAAGGGATTCGGGCATTTCTGGTGGTGGTGGACGTGGCATCTTCATGGCGACCTAAAAGAAAAAATAATTACTACCAATCCAATGTATGTATGTTTCAATTTACCTTGAAGGCATCATAAATGAACCACTGCAAAGCAGTCAATGTACCAATCATAACAATCCTAGGTGTTAATCCCTTCCATAAACCTCCCCATCCCAATTTCTTGGCAGCTTCTAAAGCTGTTGATCCTTTTTCTTGGTTCAATTTACTGACTACAGTATCGGCAGGATGAGATACAATAGCACAGAATACACCAGCAATGTAACCGGCTGCGAATGTAACAATCAACTGTTCACCTTTAGAGCATTCAGAACGTGGTTTAGGTACTACATATTTGTACAGAATTTCTACAGTACGTTCGAAACAGGCGAACTTCATCATCGTGTATGGAATTTGTCTCATCCACAAGGGAACAAGGGATTTGTAGAAACCATTTAGTCCTTCTTCTTTGTATATTTTAGGCCAAGCTTCACGTAAAGTATTGGCAAATCCAGGTGTAGTTTGAATTTTAACTTTAGCAGCTTCCATGGGTGATAGAGCAATATCAGCTATGAATTCAGCAGATGCTGAAGCTGCTAAATACAACCATGTTCTATATAAATATGAATTTTCTTCTCCAATAACATCAGAGTAAAATACTTTGAAAACTTCATAAAAACCAAATTTGCAGAGACCTTGGGCAGAGTAACCGAAGAAAGTGGGTGCCCAACCCCTAGCAAGACCTCTTGCACCATCTTCTTTAAGTGTTACTTTGAAACCATAGAACACATTTTTGTATTTAGCTGGATCTACTTGAAGACGACATTTTACTAAATCAAGAGGTACTACAGCTGTGTGGGTGATACCGCAAGATAGTACTCCTAAAAATTAAAATAAAATTAATCAATAACACATTTTCACAAATTGTTTTTCAATAGTATAAGCTCTCCATATGTAACTGATTTTTTGAGACTTTTGATGATATATTTAGGTCTAAAAAGGTGTTACAAAATCAAATTTTGCTGAAAAATTTGTTGTTAATTAGTTGGCTTAGAATTATTTTCTGGCTCATCAATGTTGATGTATACTGTAAAATAAACAACATTGTTGATTCGGCTTAAGCAGCAAAAATGTATTTATTGGAAACTAACCAACAACAAATTTTCCCAAATAGAGGGATTTAATATCATTAATGTCTGGTGCAATAACTAAATCTCTTCCAAAGTTTATTTTTTTTACAATTCTTGTAAATAACTGGATTAGTATTTTAAATTTATTTTAGAATGAGAAAATTGACCTAAACTAGCTGTATCAGAAATGGTTTAGTTATAATTAGAATCAATGTCAATAAATTTAAGATAAACATACATGTCATTAAAATGTCATCAATATGTAAACTTCACTAATTTATCTATAGTGTTGTCACATGCTCATTGTAATTTATTGAAAATCACACCCTTAATTTTTTATTTAACTCACCTCCTAGACCACATAAAGCAAAATAGTATGAAGAACCAAATTCACAACTATCTCCTTCAGCAACAGCGGCAGCCGCTATTTGTCTACCAGCAACTAATGATTTTACTAAGCCCCTAGATGTGTTGTCTTCTGCTGGAGTTGGTAACGTATTTTCTTGTGAAGCCTGACAAGAAGCCCGGTTGAAAAAGGAAGAAAACATCTTTTCTCTGGTCGATTTGGTCCTAAAATAAAATAGGATAATTGTAATATACCCGATTTAAAATATTGTGAATGATATACCATTTTGAAAAGATTTAGAAATTACGGATTTAATATGAAAAATTCGTCACATAATAATTTGTATCGAAACTTATTCTTTACAAAAAAACTGAATACATTTTGACATATTACATAACCTAAATAACTACTACTTTAGAACTACATACACTTCCAACAGTAAAATACTATTTTATTTGAAAACAATAAATATAAATCCATATTATTGAAAGCAATCAAACTCTTTAAACCTTGTTGAGAAGAGAAGTACATTGTGCCATTATGTTACATAAGCAAATCTACACTGCATTATGTATTAGTTCAAAAGTTGTATTTATTTTTCAATGAGAGCAATCATTTATATAAAAAGCAATGAAACTGAACTAGTTAATTAATTGAATGAATATTTTAACCATAAAATATAACAGACTTACCTTGTTTAATTATGGCCGACCTGCAGCAAAAGGTGGCTGCTTGCTACTTGTAAAATGGATTTTAAGCCTACGCGGCTGCGCATGGTTTTGTGTGCAGTAAAAGAGCACGTGGTATTCGGTCAATGTTCAAGGGCGTGTCAAAATTAGTTTAAAATACATCCAAGGTTTTTTTTTTCAAATTATTAAGCAAACGAATTTTCATTTTTAATAGATGTATTTGTAGGGACATTGATGCAACTTTTAATTGATAAAATTCGTGTATTGCCAATATAATATCTTCTTTTAAGAAGCGACTTTTAATATTCAAGTTATTCAACCATCAACCACTGATATTATCAGATCATAACCACAAACCACTTTTTATAGTCGGTTCAGTAGATGACTCAAAGCGAAATAAAAATCATGTTACCAAAATGAGACGAAAGTATATAGGGAAGGATGTCATGTACACTACGACGCAAAGGATCTATTGTATGTTTTGAGGACGATTTTTTCTTGTCCATTTCTTTTTTGAACATTCTGAGTGTCGTTTTTTGGAAGATTTAGAATTACTTCTAGTCCAGTTGTTGGGGATTATCTCATAGCTTCGGCTGAAAATACGCAAGCCAGTCTTTGTACCTTCTAGAAATTGTTCCTCATTGTATTCAGACTATAGTTAGTTATACAAAGGTAAATAATATCATCCACGCTTTCTACGGTGAATGACAAAATTGTACTTATAAGTGAACAAGAGTAAATTTTCAAATTAATTATTTTCCAATTGGTTTTCACAATTCTATTTTAAAAATGTTCTATTGTCAACAAAAAATATTTGTAGGACAAAATTTAAATTTTGCACCTTTAATAAAAATTAAAACCACTAGTATTTCTTCTAAAGTTTTGTAATTAATAATCAAAGTTTACGCTTCTAGAACGTACCAATTTGGTCATAATAAATCACATTGTCGTGAATTACCTACGTATAGGTGATCTATGATCATAGTGTTTATAAATGATTGTTTTTAGAAAACCTATTATAGTTTTTGGTGTTAATACAAACAAAAGAACACTGCGGAATATATATATATATATATATATATATATATATATATATATATATATATATATATATATATATATATATATATAATATACAGCGAAATTCACTTTTCCTATGTAGATAATGTGTATTATATCCTAAACTAAAAGTTTTCACTTATGTTTCTTTTGGACAAAGTGGATTTAATGCCTTTATTGTAATGTAAGTGACCAGCGACCGCGACTGATTTTGAAAACGCTTTCTTATGTCATATGATCATGTTAGCGCTCCAAACTTTGCGTTCGACATTTCAACAACAACGTATTGACCACGTTACCGAGGTATTTATCAAAGAAATCAGAACTATTGATTGTAAATCCGTAATTCATTATCTTCAATGGTTTGATCTGAAATGAAGTAGAAAAACGCTTAAGCGTGACCGTATCTCCGCAAGAAGGACACCTTATCATATACACCTAAGTATCTATTGTGTCCCCCTTTTTGCTGTGATACTGAGGAACCCAGTGTATACAGCTGATCTATTAGTCCTGTTCCTCTTTAGTTTAGAATATGGGATGGCTGGTTCTGACAGAAAGATTCATCTTTTACTTCATATGCTCCTAGGTGTAGTGCTCTGGAGTTTCGTACTGTCTCATACTCCAAGATATCAACTGTGTATCTACATTATGATGCTTAGTAATAGTTTAAGCATAAAGAATCATAGTTGTAGAGCCTCATTTTAGAAGTATTAGTTTTAGTAATGAACCATTACCCAGTTTTCATAATTCAATTAAAATCCATAATAATACTTTTAATAATATATTGTACCAAAAAATAACACAGATTTCGTTTTAACTTTATAATACTTAAAATCTAGAAGTTGTCTGAGAATAACCCTAAAAAAATAAAAACAAACGACATAATCCAAAGTATCAAGTATTTTCCCAGAAGTTAAGAAAACAATATAATAGTATCACTCACTGTATACATTATCAATTATAACATTCTGAAATTAATACTAATAAACAGCGGCCTACTGAAACTACTTCATTCCAATAAGCAATAAATCGTGTAATAGTTTCACAGATTTTATTACAAAGTCAGTTGAATATTATTGTAATTGAAAATTTTTAATTTTGATGCTTCTTCTTGCCTTTTTTACGTCTTGAGGTCTCTGGTGCATCCCCTATAGTAACTGTACCACTAGCAATTTCTTCTTTAGCATCAGACTTTTCAATCACCTACAATAGGGAAGACACATATAATATGGTACCATATATTTAAATATTCATGTATTGCAGTAAAGCTTACTGAACACACTATTTTCACTACCACTACACCAACACCCACAATTACACAGTTTACCTTCAGTTTCTGAAGATGATAACTTGGTTATCGAAACACGCGTCAGATAATGTAATTGTGAGTGTTGGTGTAGTGGTAGTGTAAACTGTGTATTTAGTATGAATATCAAAAATGATTTCAATTTAGCTGTAGAACTTTTTTAAGAAAAATAAAGGAAAAACTTATTTACAACTAAATTACAGATACTAATAACATGAATAGAAAATGTGAAAGGATCTGCTGAGTTAGAGGAGATAAAATGTGAAGGATGAGATAGAAAGCAAAGGAAAAAAAAGTATATGTCATCACCCCCCAATCATACACAGCACAGTAAATCGGCTTAGGATTGAATGAAATAAAATCTAAACCATATATTTTACTTACTCTTTGTGCATCAATAAAGAACATTAGATCTCTAACTTGTTCTCTTAAATCATTAATTACTCTATCTTTGTGTGACATTAATTCATTGAACCTTTCTTCCAACTTTGTTATTTTAGTCTGCCATTGTTGCTGGTTATTTCTTAATGCTTTCCCTAATTGCCTCTCTTCATTTAAATCATTTAATGTCGACGTCAACCTACAATATTATATTGTGCAACTACTACTGAAACCAATGTAAATATAAAGATTTTTTATTAGATGTTTCAAAAGAAAAGTCTTATGTCATTTTATAAAAAAATTCAATCCCAATACTACTAGAAAAAAGGGGAATAATATTTGTCTAAGACATATCAATTCAAAAGACAAAGCTAAACAACTGTAAATTGAACAAAACTAAATAGAAAAGAAAATATATATGTTTTTTAGAAGATACACATACTTGGAATGTTGCTGTTGCAGTTTCTTTTCCAAAGATTGTTTTTCTTTATTAGTATTAGACAATTTTGTTCTCAGTTGATTATTTTCTTCTGATACAACAGACAAATTGTCCCTGAGGACTTTTGTTTCTTCAGATAATTGACTTTCCAACCTACAAATGTAATGTTAAATTTATATAACCACTACTAGACAGGCATAAATACACTGAGACGGTATCAAACATTTAAACTGAACAAAAAATCTACAAGTCTTGTGATTTTCCACTACCATTGAATTATTTCTAAATAATAACATATATTTTCCAAAATAACAGTTAATCACTTACAAAGACATTTTATCTTCGAAATACATCCTTTGTTGCTCTAACTGAGATGTTAGGAGATATGTAAACTCTAATTGCACAGAATCTACTTTTTCTTGTGCTCCTTCAGATTCTGGAGGAGGACCTTCTGAAGGTACAAGTTTTCCATCTGCTTTATTCTGAAGAAGCCGATGTACAAAATTATCACCTGGAAATAATATCTCATGATTATCAGTTCCTAAGGAAAGACCAGAGTAGGTGAAATCATGGGCAAAATTGCGTAATCAGAATCTACTTGAACAATTTGGATCAAATTTTGAATTCCTATTCATTACACTGTACAGTTTTTGTTTTGCAAGCTAATATACACCATGCTAATTTTGACATCAGTTTTGAAGCTCTAGAGGTAACAAAATCAACTACTTATAGAATTTTCAAAGAATTTTTGAGCCAAACTAATTTTATTTTTTGAAAACATTTCGCTCATGTCACCTGTTGAATAATTTTATTTCTTTCTAATTCATTTACCTTTGTAATCCCAAACTCGGTGTGATCCCAATTGTAAAGCATAGCAATGGCCAGATTCTCTATAATGGGATGCTGCATGTCCCCCTTGATATCTGTGCAATTCGAATTATTAATCTGTTGAAAAACCAAATGAAATTTAATACCTTCCACATCCTACATGGCCGCAAATTAAACATATCCAAAGAGATTCGGGGGCTGGAACTGAACTTCCACATTCTTCGCATTCAGAATTTTCTGCTTGCTCAGGACTCTGAACACACCTACAAACTGGACAAGTAGAATCGCCCCATTTTTCCAAACAACTAGCATGGAATGCATGATTGCAGAGTATTGTTAAAACACCATCTACAGACTCATCCATACGTTCTAAAAATACAATAACCGTAAAATGTTTGCTAATTTCTACACTTTTCAAAAATAAATGTACCTAAACAGACAGGACATATTGGTAATTCAGTATGACCAGGTGGGGCCATTCCATCATGTGCCCATTCAACTTTTGAAACCCAAACTAAGCGGCAAATTGTATCGGGTTCAAGGCTACTAAAAGCAGCCCCATTGAATGTTGTGTGAAATTCCATAGCAGCATCATGATGTCTAAAGCTATAGATATAATGGTTGGGAGTAATTTCTAAATTAAACAGTAATTGTATACTTACGTCAACAAAGCCATGTACTGATTAGGCATAGAATCTCTTAAAACTCTTATATGAGATATTTCATCGTGGCAAGGTGCTGTAAAAGATAGGAGATCATGACAGGTCATGGTTGTTGGAACTCCTACCATACATAACGTTAGAACCTCTTTTCTACTGCTCAATTGACTAAAACAGTACAACAATTTCAAATATTTCATACTGCATATTACACAAATATACTTACTCTTCTTTATATAAATGGATAATACCCTTAGTGATTTCTACAAAAGGATTTCCACTGAAAAATCCAATTTCACTCTCTTTTTCAAGAGGATCTTTTGTTGAATCACTAATGGGAGTAACTTCTCTAGAATATTTTGGCAATAGTCCCCAATCATTTCTGGGACTTTCTAAGCGACTAGGAAATGTTTCAACACTAATATCTCGTATCTTTCGTTGTCCTCTATTTTTTTGTCTGTTATCTGGATTGACAACTGCTTCTGCACCCCTATCTTTATGCAAAATAAAAAGTTTATGATAACCGCAACCTTTAAATTGATTTTTTGAATAATAATAGTACTTAATAAAACGATCTTATAATTAATAATTGACGCATTTGCTATAATCTTTAAAAAATATTAGAATTATGAATTTTAAAATTTTAATCCAAACAATTTTAATGTATACCTTGACTTTGGTTAGATTCGTTTACTTCAACTCTTAGAACGCATTTCGATACAAAATCTGACATTTTTGCAACATTTACCACTGGTTATCTTTGAAAAATAGTGAAAAACTAATAAATGGTAAATATTATTTGACGTATGACAGGCAAACTGTAAGTTATCAAGTTTTTTGAACTAATCTTAGGCATTTTTTCGCAATCAACAACTGATACATTTGAACTATTTTGTAAATCAAAATTATTTTAGCTTTTTGATTGTTCAAAAAAATAGTTATGAAAAATATTATTTAGTTTTTGATAGTTCCCCTGTAATAAAAAAATTTCGCAATTAAAAAACGAACAACTGATACAGGTCTTTATTCTTCAGTTAATAATTTTCAACATAATAAATAACAAATTGCTTATTAACACAATTATTCATATGAAATACAAACAAATAATATTTGGTACTATATAATTTCTATAAAAATACCAATATTTCTTCTGCATCCACCCCAGCAATTTCCCATAAGATACAACCCAAAAATATCACAATAAGAACATAATTTAAATATAAGGGTAACTATAAGCAAAAAGCCTCGTAACGCTTAAATCTTCTTCGATTCAATAGCTTTTTCTTTCTCTTTGTCTTTATTTCCATCACCTTTTACTACTTGCACCATTCTCAAAGTCAATCCTGCCAAAATTGCATCCAAAGGATCCATGAAGCCTCTTTGCATCCATTTAGGAATAGTAATTCTTGCATGAGAGAAACCTAATTTCTGTAAGATGTAATCTATACCGTAAGGTTCTATATATTTCCCTGCAACACTTAGTAAACGTACAGTAGGTTCCAAATGCCAAGTTTTACAATTGTAATTACGCCAATCTTTTGCAAAAATATCTACGTCTATTGAACCTTTCTTCGGCGTCTCGCTAAGTGGTTTTGGTTTCTCTTGGTCGTTCATGTTGCGTTTTTCAATGCCACCAAGCTAAAATTAAAACAATAATAGGTTGATTGAATTATTATTATCACTTAAAACTTACCACTCTTTCTTTTTCTTTAACGTAAGAAGTGATTAGATCGTGTAAAAAGAAAAAGGCTTCGGCATCTACTGTAACGAAAATATGATCTTCAAATTCTGTAATGAAACTGCAATCCACCATTGGTTTTTCCCCTAAAATATACAATAAAATTATCCAAAAATCATCTACTCGAAAAGGGTTTACCTGAAAGATCCGGTACATCCGCTGATTGTAGATGTTCGGTCTTGAGATGGAATTGCAAACTAGGAAGCGCAAATATAACCTCTCTATTATGATTATGATCAGCCAGTTTTGGAGAAGCGCAAGTTCCTCTCGATCTTTCCATAGATCCGTCCAACTTTTCCTTCTCCAAAGACGGAAACCTATCGACTTCTATGGAATTCATAACAATTAAACTTGGTAATTCAATAATCAAAATGGTTACTTACCATCAATTTGACTATTGGCAAAAGCATAATGGAACCACTCTTGTAAAGTCTTGAATTGTGGTGGAAATATTACACTTCTAGATACTTTACAAACAGTTGCCATTGACAAATGTGTTTTATATGTACTTAGACCTAAGCTGCAGGTTAGAGTTTGCACAACATGCACATCTTGTTTTGGAATTTCATCTACAATTAAAAACGTTTCAGTGAACCCGACAACAAGAAATATTAGAAAAGATTATTCACCTGGTGAAGTACTAGCGGGGATTTCTTGACTTTCCGTATTGAAGTTGATACATGGTTCTTTCAAACTGAAAAGAGCCCACGATTTGCTTTTGAAATTTATACCGTGAAAACATGCCAGAGATATATTATTTCCTTGTAGTTCCATTGTACCACCCAAGACTGTACCAAATGATGGTAAAGGTGATGGCATAGTTTTCAATTGTAAACCTGCTACATGAGCAAGGACTTTTTGCCAATGACGATGATGTCTAGCGTCAGTAGTTGATGTAGATTGGGAAGGAGGAAGTGGGACAGGTTCTTTTTCTAAAAAACAAAACAAAAGAATAAATTCTAAATTACTACTTTATAATACCATTGTTGGTAACCTAAATTATACTGGGAAATGTATTTCAAAATATGGACCAACTAATCTTGTGGTTTCTTTATTATATTTAATAGAGAGTGATGAAATATTAATTTTCTGTTTTACTTACGTCTTTGCGGTGTTATCCTGGAAGGTCTTCCAGATCCAGCAAAACTACTAAATGCTCTTTTACTGCTATTGAACTGTTGTGAGAAGAATTCTTCTAATTTGTTGAACATCTTTAATAAATCCGCAGTTGTAGATTTCGAAATCATCATCTGTAGTTGATCCCAACCAAGTACTCCATGCATGAAAATATTTGCTGGTCTAACAAGTTATACTATCAGTATTATTACATAATAATAGATTTTGAAGAATCATTTACCTTCGAGTTGGCATAAATGAATCTCTTGTGGAAGATACTTTATTAAGTTTCCATTCGTCTCGAAGATTAACATTCAAATCACTGACTCTACACATCAGTACGGATGTTGCCATATAGTCCAAACGCAGTTCTAGTGCATGTAGTCGCAATCCTACCTTGTGGTCAGGTTCTACATTCGCCTCTTCTCGGATATAAACTAAAGAATATAAATTTAAATGTATTTTGACTGTGAAATATTGAAAGGTAGTATCATGTTTTACATATTAGAGATATAAAAATCATATTTATAATAAACTTACTATATGTATTGATGCGGGATATTTCGATATTACCACCGACAATACCTCCTTTTGCATCTAATCCTGAACCTCCAAGACCTAGAGCGATGTACAAATTTTTATGTCCAGTTGAACCAATACTTAATCTACCATCACTTCTAAATTCCTTCGTCAACCAACTATAAACGAAAAAATATGAAAGTGAGATGAGAAGATGAATTTATAAACAAAATATGGTACTTACGAAACGTTTCCCATAACATTTCCCATATTCATGTGAACATTTAGTTTCTTGAAGTTTACTGCAAATAAGACTAAAGTTTCCCAAGCTGAACAATTTTTGTGTTCCGAAGGACTCGGAGTATCTAGATCTTTTGATTCTATACTCATAGTTTTTCCCATATCTCTCAATTTATTTTGTACATGATCGGAGTCTGTGTTCATTTTGTGACGGTCATTGGTATTCAAATGGGACGATTTGTCAGTTTTACTAGATCTAAAATCCATTAAAAAATTAATTGTGTTAGTTCATGTTTTACATATCACAAGTTTTTTCCTACATTTACATCTCTATTGTCACATAATAAGAGTACCTAAGCCTTTTGCTGAAATGAACAGAACAGAAGTAGATCTACTGTCTCTACGGCTTGCTCACAGAATCAGCAGTTGACCTTAAGATGGTGAAAGGTCAGTGACCTGTCAGACAACCTATTTATTAACGTCGTTTCTGGACATCTAGAGAAGCTCCTTAAACTTTTTATGGTCATGGGTATGAATATTTTGGATTGTTGGGTTATTGGACAGTTGGGCTATTGTCCTAAATTTTTAGACATTACTTCTTGCTTAATCATTGATGGGCATAGCCTGGTGGCCTGGTTACTTTGTTTCTGCTGTATATACTTTCACGGTATAAAATGTATAAAATTGTTAGGGATTGTATAGGATTGGACCTAATAGTCCACCGTTAAAGTGTTAAATAAAGAGATGGACGGATTTTACACATATATATTCACCTTTCATGACCTCTGGATAGATTAGGTGATGCATTGTGAGATGAAAATGTGTCTTCTTCTTCATTAAATGGCGTAGACATGCTCAAGTCTCCTAGGAACATACGACGTACTATAGAACGTCTATACCATGCCTTTGGGAACGCTAATATTTCTGTTAAACGTCTCATATCGTATTTAAAAGACGCCGAACCTATATCGATAATAGCTAAAAAGAAATAATATACAAAATGTTAAAAAATACAAAGTTGATTGGAATTGTCAAATATGTAATGTCAAACTACTTACTAGAGAATCTAATAACGGCTCTACTTTGATCACCACCTTTGCCTTTTGTGGATTCTTGTTTGAAATTCAGCATTCTAGAACGGGAGAGATGAAATTTAACAAATTCCACGTTAATGGAGAGCGAATCTTTTCTTTCACTATCTGATAAAGGTGACCATTGCGCTTCTTTGATGGCAGATTTTTTACCTCCATATGGATGGAAAACGTACACCGAGAAATCGGAAAGACAACTAGTTACGCTCAGACCACCGACAGCAGAGGCAGCCGTGTTAGGTGCACCGTCTCCAAATTCGCTAAAAGATAAGAAAAAATATATTACTTCACGGATGAAAGTTAGTCAACACTCTATAAAAAAACAATTATCCAACCAACTACAGCAATATCTCACTTTATACCGCTAAGATTGCCTACCGTTAATTCCTGCCTATACTATTATTGCGGTATTCCATAACATTCTAGAAGAACCTTCCAGAATGTATAATAATAGTCAACTACTTTGGGAAACCTCTATCAATGGAGCCACCCATCATTTTATTATATTTTCCTCACTAACTTATGACAGGAGCCGTCAGATGGCGTGCGATTTTGTATCCGTCACAATGTATACAGTAGAACTGACGAATATAAAGGGGTATAAAGTAATAGGGGAATATAGATATTATTATCTTTATAAATTTACCTATAAATTAGATCATCTTCGGCTCTTTTAGAACTGAAAACGATATCTAGAGATGGTAGTTGCAGAAGACATTCGACTCTCGAAACAGGTAAACAGCTGAACCGGAATGTGCTTGGTTGCATGTGGAAATATACTATGACGTCTACCGGGAAACTGGCATATACATAATTCCCATAATTTGTCAAATCTTGTTCCGTTGTTAATAATGATGTATCTAAAAAATATTTTCTATTAGTTCAAATAAATTCAAAGGTAAAAAAACCTAAAATGCTTCTTGGTAATTATGCGTTACCTGTATCAGATATAGTTTTTATAGGAATCGGTTCCAAAGTTTGTTCTAAAAATTCCAAAATATGGGGGCTGATTATAGTTTCTTCTGGTACACTTTGCAAAGTCATCCAAGCGAACAAAGAAGCTTTTTTCACACCACATTTTTTACCGAATGAAACATTACCAGTCACAGGTTTTTGATATTCACCAGGAGGAGTGAAATTACCAAACTGCAGATCATCTAAACTGGTTTTACTGGAAGTTGGACTGTGTCCGTAATTGGGATTCGTTATTCCTTGCATAGAACTGGAATTCTTTAAATCGAAATCAGATATATACTTTGGTTTCATATCAACGGAATGAGTTTCTTGTTTTTTAAATGCTCTATCTATTCTAACTTGATCGGATTCTCCACAAGGTTTGTTTGGCGTCTGCTGGAATGTTTTCTCAAAATCTGGCTCGTTCCTTTCAGAAGAAGATGTATCTTCAGTAATTACCTAATAAAAGTATATAAAGGTCAATCAACTTCAAGGAAAAAATATGGTTAAAAATGGGAGAAAGAAACAAAAGAGAATTCCTAGGTGGATAATGTTGCTTACCTTCGATTGGTATTGTATTTTTACATCCATGCCTGGTATATGGAAAATTGTTATCTCTGAAACGGAATTGTGCCCAGAACCTCTAAGTTTACTGGTACTGGTTTGTATTGATAGTTTTTCTTTATTCTTACGAATGGCATCGGGACTAGAAGAAGAAGGAAATTCCAGAAGGCCAGCGGAACAACTTCTGTCTTTTCTCATGCGAGTTCTTAAACATTTAACAAGTTTTTGTAAGAAATTTGGTATTTACTGTATCATTCATTATTTGATAATTAAAAATCTATGGGATTTTCTATTTATTTATTAATACACACTTTATGATAGAAACAAAGAATGCTTTCCGTTGTAACAAATAACCGATTATTCTTATTTACTTGGTTATAACAATTTATAACGAGATAATAGCTTACATTTTGTTTTCTTCTTCTCTAGCAGGATCTTTGGTATGCAGCGCGCACCTTCCACTGTTTATAAAAACTTTAACGTCTAATTCTAGATCAATGTTTGGTTCTGGAGCCTTTTGCGTTAAAGATGAAGTATTGATATTACCACTTTGGAAATGACTCGAGCCCAGAGTTTGATCAGAGAAAGAATCAGACATAACCGACCTAAAGTAAATAAAAAATAAAATATTGAATGTGAAAATTAGTTTCTCATATAATTCTTACCCCTCTACAGATTCATAAGATGCTGGTAACTTTTTTCTCAGTGTAACAGTTTCTCCGTCTATATCTATTTGGTCTACCCAATCACCTAGTTGCGTTTCTGGTAGACTTAGATCTGAACTTGCACTAGGTAATGATTTTTGCCTATAAAAAATTCATTTTTCAAAATGGTTTCGTATACTATATAATAATTATTGTAAATTGTATCAGATGTGTGCTATACAAAAGCAAATAGAATTAAAAATAATCATAAATGATTTAAATACTTGACCATGCTAAAATCTTTTTATTATTATTATTATTATTATTATTATTAGCAAATCAGTAGGATTGGTGTGGGAATAGGTGCACTATTGAGTTAGGATATATGTATTCAAATCATCAATATATCAAATAATACATTTTATGATAGCTGAATACTGTACCTTCCCATTGTCTGTGTATCGCTGAAAGTCACTCTAGGACCAGGGTCACCAACTTTTACCCTTAATGAAGCAGATCGAGAAGGTCCAGATCTAGGTGAGCTTTCATAGCTACTACTGGCTACGTTTGTTTCAATGCTGGTTTTTGCTATTTCAGGGCTAGAATTTATACAAAAAAAGCGAATAAAACTATCACAAGATTATAAAAAAAAACTATTCAAAAAGGCACAAAAAAATAAACTATAGCAAGTAACTATCTATATTTATAATTGCAATTTGTTTTCACGGAAAAAAATATACAATAGTGATTAATAGTAGAGAGAATAATAGTTCTAATATACAAAGTGTGTTCAGAAATTAACAGGTACATTAATTTTAGTACTAGATATTTTTGGAAGTACTTCGGAAACGCGTTTTCATTGATATTTCTTTTCTTTATTTTACAAAAAAAAAAAGAAAAAAATCATATATAGCTATGTCTGAGAAATATGGGACTTAATGTATCGTTTCATGAGCCCTAATAATACTGATGCTTCAATCATCCTTAATGTCTTAATTGCCATCTTAGAAACGCTTATATCAATACTTAACTTTTGTTTTACTTAAAGCAGACTCACCATAAGCATTTACTGATAATTTACATACTGTATGTCATGTTTTATGGAAATTTCTTTAGATTCACTTCTAAGAAATGAAAATCATCGAGTTCATAAAAAGACGTTCAACTTTAGAAGCTTTTCAACCCCCTATTGCAAGGAAGAAGACTAAAAAGACAATGGTCCGAAGATCTATTAGCTCACAGAGAACCATTAATGAACGGTATCTGACACAAAACACTCACCTGTAACATACCTTTTGTTTATTAGTTAATAGAAGTAGATTGTGTAAACAAAGAAAGAAGCTTTAGAGGCTACAAAGTAAACAAAGAATATAGCTGAATACTCCACTACAATTCTAAGGCATATTTATCAATATAATAAAAAATGTTGACAATCATTCTCCGTACCTCTTAGATGTGAAAATTTCTTTTACTTTCTGAATACACCTCGTAGTTAATATAAGAAAAATAACTTAAATCTAGAAAAAGAAACATAACAGAGTTTACAGAAGAAGAAGCAAATTACTGCTATATAGTGTTGACAAAAATAAAAAATGAGAAAAAATATGGAATGAATAATGAAATATTTTATTGATGATTTATTTTTTTTTGTAGTGAACTTTTAAAAGTGATAAAAGTCACCATATTAATCTTGTCAATGAAGAAAATGTTAAAAGTGGAAATAAATACACATAATCATATAAATAAAATAATTGAAAGTTTAGAAAAGGATTTCGAAGTAATACTAAGGATTAATATTAACTAAAATAAATTCTTTTTTAGAAATAAAACTACTGAATATGTCTCTCTATAATATGTCATTTTATTTTTATATACACGTCAAACTACTTACGGAAACAGTTGAGGATTTTTTTCGTTGTAAAAATAATTACCTATGGGACAACTACTATGAGCTATATACACATTGTTTAATTTCAAACTGTTATACTTTTTGAATTTCACCAACTACTAATTCATCGAGCTCAAATTGGTCGACTACACCTCCAACTTTGGAAAGGTACACATTAGAAACTATTAAGTGAAAAAAATCTACAAACACAGCCTTATACAAATAAAACGCATATTCAATAAGCAGTTTGACAACCATCCCCTTGTTTTGACAAAATAATTTCCTATATAAAATTATTTAAATTTGAGAACATTGCACGAACGTAACCCAAACAGAACCATTAGGATCTGTTAATCATCTGGTTAGATGATACAAAACGTTAGCTACCTAACTCAAGGATTATTGTATTCATTAAGATTTATGGTAAACGATTCTAACGAGGAGCCACATCGTAGTTAATTGACTCCAAGTGTTCCTTAGACACATACATATAATTCTGTAAATAGATACGAAGTTCTTAATAGTGTGGCATTCGTCGACTACGGTAGTCGGATTATTGAAACCAAGTTTAACTAATTATTTTATTGTTTAATAAATAGTTTATTCCAAAGTAGTTTTAATGTTTTAATACAAAGAATATGCTCAACCTTCATTGGTTAACCCGAATATACATTACACCCTTAATCTGATTGGAAGAAATTGAAGTCTGCACCAAACGGTTCTCAGGACATCAACCAATATACAAGCAACATTTAAAGCGATATTAAATAATAGTAAAACAAAGAACCAAAACGGAAAAAATTATTAAAAACATGCAACGAAGTAAAATACAAACCTCTGGCGACTATCATTATCAGTAATGGGAACTACTACTAAAGACTTTGACCTGAAGAAAATAAAAGAAAGGTGGAAGATGCAAATGAAAATAATTTGTAATATTAGACAAAATGAAAGATTCCGTGTTTGAACATTTATTTTAAAAATAATATACCTGTCTCTTCCTTCTGGCATAGGACTAGGTGCCACAAAGGATTTTGATCTGAACGTAGTTGGTTTAGAGCCCAAACCAAATTTTCCTTTAATAGAAGAGGCTCTTACACTCTGTCTACGTAGTTTCTGCAGCATATCCCTAAAATATATATTTAAATTGATGTATTGATCATTGATAGTACTAAAAGATATAAACCTTCTAAAATCTTTATAAACCATAGTTTCCAATTCTTGTAATCTCTTCATTTCCATTTCTATAGTACCATGGGAAGCTCCGAGTGATCTTAGATCATTTATAATTTTAGCTTGCTCGTTCATTTCTTTTTCTATAAGTTTAGACCTACTCTTATTATCCAACGTTGGATCGAACATGAAAGCAGGTAATATACTTTCTTGAGAAGCTCTAGTACCATCCCCTGGTTCATTATCGTCGCTATCGTAATCTACGGGAATTCCGGTATCTTCAGCGCCAGTTAACATCGTCAAGGTATGACCTAAAGCTGATAATTGTTTACCCACGTTAGTATCCAGTTGAATATCGACTCCTTCCATCTGCCACTGAACGTTCAAAAACCATTTCGCATTTTCTGAAAATATATTAAGATATTATTAAGTAAGTTAGATAAAACGTTGTCATTTACCATTAGGTTGTTTAGCGGCTATGGTTCGAGAACACACTTCGTAGGTGCCTTCGCTAACTACACATAGATTCATGATGGATGAATCTGTCATGTCAGGTTTCCAATCGTCGAGAGAATTTTCAAAATCTTCAGCGAAACGAAGACAAAGATTGGAAAATTTACCTTTGCTCACAAGGGATCCAGAGTTACAAGCTAAAAAAATACAAATTGGTGTATTAGATAGAATTAAACAAAAAAAAATAAATTATACCTATTAAATATAATAATTGAGCCAATACATTTGATGTTAGTAGAGCAGAAGTTTATTTATAACTGCGGTTTTGAAAATACTACTAATTTTGATTTTTTGACTTCTAGATGGCGACAAGTGCAACGAAATTATACTTACCAAGCAAACATTTTTTTTCTGTTACTAGGCTTTAAATTATAAATAATGACAGAGCTATTAACTACTAGATGGCGTTATATATGACTTACATTACACTTTCAAGCTTTTCTTCTACCATTGAAAAGAAGTTTATAAATAATGGCAGATAATTGAAATACTTTTAATCCTTGGAAGGTATTGGTGTAAGCAATATAGCCCTAAGGCTAGAATATTTTGTATAAGAGCCAATAAATATCAAATAGAACCTTTTCCTCCCCTTATTTTTTCAACTATTACAGAAAAATACTTTACCTGATATACTGGTATTTTCCAATGTGATAACCACGGCTCCCCTATTATCATCATAAACATTTCTTTGATTCCAAGTGGCCAAAGGTAGAGGATTCAATGGTAAGCAGATTCCCATGTCTTCAACGGTTAATTGCAAAAACAAGGTGCCCACATAAGGTGCGCTCAGCTGGCTAGTTAATTGACCTAACTGGAATTTTTCGTAGACTTGCTGGGTAGCATTCAGAACTTCTTTGTTTAAATTGGCACGTTTTTCTGTCCAATAATCATAAGCGTTTTTATAATTCAGCCATACTAGGATGGCTTTGTCGACGGCGACTGGTTGAACGTAAATAAGAGGGCGTTTGAGTGTTATTAATACTACTTCTTTATCCTCACCTTCAATTAGTTCATCCTTAAAAGAACAACAATAAAAATTTTACCTTCTTCAGATTAATGTTTGTAATAAATGATGAAGCTTTACCTGGAAGGCGTTTCTTAAGGCTATTCTTGTATTAAAGAAAGCTACTGGTTGGTACTCAATATCGGCTTCCTCGAAAACGGCATTTCTTATTAATTGACCCAAAGAAACATTCAGATCCACCTGAGCTTTACCGAAAAGTCTCGTATTTGCATTCTTTTTAGTGGAACCGGATAAATTTTGAACTCTATTGGATACTTCCAATACAACCGCACCTTAAAAAAATGAAATTAAATCAAGCGAAAAGGTTTGAATTTGGACAACAACGTTTCTTACCAGTTTCTAATCGAACAGCTGAGCTTCCTGCTGTCGTCGCAGTCAATTGCATCCTCTGCATTTTAATTACCAAAGAAAATAACAGTCTGTTTACACTAGACGGTTCTTCGGAATCTTCTAACCATATAGGTACTGGTCTCTCGCCTCCGTAAACTTTCTGAACAACTTCGTTGACTTCCTAAAATAGTATGAAACTCAAATACGTTTTTTTTTCGTTATTTCAGTGATAGATTACGTACTTTCATAAAAACTTTCTGTACAAATACCAGATGATTCAATAAATCAGTGGTTAAACTATGTTCAAATACTCCAATATCAGCGTTAGCGTTCAAATAACCACCTTCTCTAAAAATAACCCCTTCCGGACCTCTAACTTCGCTCGCTGCATTTTCCGGAATATACTCAGCCACAACGTGAACTGCTGGTAACGCAATACTGGCTTCCGAAGGTAAATTTGTCTCCGCTTTTTCATTTTGGTTATAACCTTGGGGTAATTTTGTGGTGAAACTGAGGGAATGATGCGGTAGGTCTATTGTGAATCTGGCTTTGCTTCCTGTGAAACCGGTACTATTTACTTGATCCATTTTGTATTGGGCTTGTAACGATGGAAGAAGAGCTGCTGTTATACTGAGACTCTATAAATTAAACACCATTTTTTTTTATTGGAAAACTTTGGTTTGGTATTCGCAACCAACCTGTAGAATAACAGAAAATTGCATTACCAAAGGCTGCAATAGCCCCTTTTCGTTCACATTTGGTTTATTTACTGTTGTATTGGGTATATGTTCATCTCTGATATTATGATTTGGTGAGCTTTGTTGTTCATCTTCCATAGGTAACCTCGACAATCTGCTGGAAGTTCTTGTTACCCTCAACTCTTGTAAAGTGGAGCTCAGTTGTTTACTGCCTCTTGTTACCATTCCGTGCAGAGCTACAGGGTGTTGTGGGATATCTATGTTAACAGCTCCTAAAGTTTGAATAAACAATTTATTATATCAACAATATTTTGTTTATAACTTCGTAAAAATACAAAATTATCACTGAAAATTATCTGTCACTAAGTACTGAAGATTATGACGGATGTGGAAGATTTTTTCTGCTAACAGGTTTTATGGATTGCATAAAATTAATATACTACATTGCAGTCATAAGTATGTATCAAAAAGAGAGAGAGATTCGCCGACGATCGACGAAGATTGTGTGGGGTGGGTTTCGGGGGTTTAGGGTTTAATCTGATGAATATAGGAGAATTATCAAGGAAGTTATGGTAGATTTCAGGAAGGTCACCGTACGTTGTTGCTAGCAGTCGAAGGAGCGTATGAGGGAGTTTCCTGGCACCGGAGTTATTTGATTCGATGGTGCGAATAACATAGCGGGCTTGGAGGTCATTTAGATGGTTAGGGATGGGGAGTATATATCATATACAAATGAAATTTTTTAATAGATCAACTAGTTTTTGTGATGTAATTTGGACTTAGGTTCAACCTGATCAAATCAAAAACACGCACATGTTTAATTCCAAACTCTTACTGCTATTTATTGATTGCACAAATATACTACAAATTAAACATTGACTTTGTAATTGGTTCTTTCCACCGAACTCATTGTTTTCTTGGTGGTTGGTAGATCAGAAGTATAAATTAGATAGAGTATAACTCCAAGTATACTTCCTTGTGGTACCTCTGAATTGACTAGGGTGTAATCCCGCATGTAAATCTTGATATTTAATAGAGAAACGTCTATCCTTTAAATGTGATTTCAATAATAAGTGTATGTATGTATGTATGGATGTTGAGGTGAGACAAACTAAGGTACACCACATTATTGGTCCTTCTGTCCCTCTTACCGAACAACTATTTCACCTAAACAAGCATAAGAAACGACTGTTCACTGGCTTTCTAACCGCAAATGGTTTCATTAAAATCATTTATTGATAAACAAGTATTACAACAGTATTGTTTTCATTACCAATTATTAACTGGAATGAGAACAAGCTAATAATATTCTGGTTTATACACCTAGGTATTTAATTCAATAAAGAGACTTAAACAAAAAACGAATCACGAAATATGAAGAAGATATCGTGAAGGAATTATGGACGAATCGGAATGCCACCAAAGTAAATACATCGGTGAGTATCTGGCGAGATTCAAACATTTGCGCAAGATTGACATCAAAGGTTTAAACCAATGTACCTGATTAGTATTTTTTTAATAATACATTTATTACTTACCCACAGTGAGCAAACCCGAATTTTTATCCTTTTGTCGTTTTGTAATGCTAGAATACAAAGCTTGCGATTTTCCTATAGTAACTTTAACAACGGTTTGTAGATTCGGTGCTACGCCTTCCAATAATACAATCATCGTTCTACCAACTTGACCTGTTAGAGAACATTCTAGAATCTGAGGAAACGATTTTTTTCGACAAGTTAACGATGAATGAAGACTCGTTATCTCGGCTTCTAGTTTTAATCCCGATAGTGTGGCTAACAGTCTTGTCCTGTGGATTCTAGCTACCCCAAAAACGATCAGTTTAGTATGCTCGTTTGATAAACCTAAAATATCCTTTTTGTCAAAATTTTAAATATATTTTTTATTATCACCTTCACCTTTGTTATTATCTTTACTAGATGTACCATTAAACTCTTGTTTATCCATATAATCACTAGATCTCATCTCCGTTAAGATATCATACTTTCTACTTCCTTTATATTGTTCCGAAATATCGTTATTCCCCACTGAGAATCTGTGTTTAATAGTTTTAGTATCCGGCATATTGGCGTACAATTCCAATAAATAATAAATTGTTTTCCAACATCTACCGGTGCTTTTGTCCGATGAAACGGTAATATGATCTAGTGCAGACACCGAGGGACTGGACATGGTCATCGGGGTACCGGCGCCTTCGCTTAAATTGACATAACCTTTAACAGTTTTACCCGTAGAACGTAATTTTTGTGCGAAACTTTGAGGACGAGAACGTATGCTAGGAGAGGGTGATATAACTGGTTTATGCTGGGAGGAATAAGAGCCGGGATCGGAGATTTTTAAACTGAGCTGTTTCGATATGTCTGTAGTAGGAAAATGAATATCAGAATCTACAAAAAAATATATATTCGTATACAAATAGTTATATTTTTTAATTAATAAATTACTTGATGAATGATGTTTGATATCGGCATGATCACTGGAGCTAGTTTTTGGTCTCCTAATATCAACCGGCTGTTGTTCCCTTAATTCGTTCTGAGTATCTTTAACGTTTTGATACATGTTACTGATCTGATGTAATAATCGTAGTAGAGGCATGTTTACCCTTTGATGTATGTAACGTACCCCAATAGTGAAATTAATTACCGTACTGGTGTGATTTTTAAGTTGACCTCTTGATATATACAACACATTTTTAGTTTTCATCATTTCGTTTACGGCTATATCAGTCATCCTGTCTATTTCTAATTCTACGCCAATTTTTTCGCAAACAAAAGCCGGTGATTCGTCTATAAACAAAAATATTACAATTCCAAACTACACTAATTATTCATTTTTAATACTGACCGGCGTTAATTTCAATAAATAACCTCTTGCCTTTATTCTTTCCTTTTTTCTTTTCCACCTTTCCATGTTCCGAAACAACTATATCGATCCTCATCGTTTCCATATTTCCTACTAAGCAGAAATTCGAACCAAGTGCGTCTAATGTCGTCACTTCATGTCCTGCTCCTGAAAAAATCAAATATCATCACACCGAATCAATTAAAAAATATTTTTTTACCAGAGTCTGACATTGTTGTGAATCTTAATTGTTGAGGCATCACGCCGAGACCAGAAAGTAGAGGTTGAAACACTTGATTGGCGTCCAAAAGTCTTACAGACTCTTGTATGGGATAGAAGGGAATACCGGGTGCTGATACTTCTTCTTTTGGTAATGTATCTGGATCTACAGATGACTGAGTGTGACTTGTATCTATTTTAGACTCCAAACAACCTAAAAAATATAAAATTGTTCAATTTCTTATTTCTTAGACCTTCAGATATATTATTGCATCTAAATGTCCTTGATTTTAGGTCTCTTCTGTTTCAAAATTAGTTTTTTTTTGTTATTTTTTAAAAATTTATCTTTCTATTAAAAACTATCAAAAAAAAACTAATTTTGAAACTGAAGAGATCTCAAATTAAGAACATTTAAATGCATTAAAAAATATTATATATAGAAGCTGACATAAAAAAAGTGGTACATATAGTTTTTTTAGATGAAAATATATATAAAAATTATTTTATACAAATTATTTCAACTGACATAATGACACAATGAAAATTTAAATTATGAAATTTGGAAACATATTTTAGATATAAATATGCATTATATAACTATACCAATTACCGAAGAGTAACTTTTACCTCATTTTATGTTGTCAGGTTCAGCTGTACTTATTAGAAATAAATATTCTCCACGAAAATTTCTTGTAATACTAATTTTTTTTGTAAAAATAGCACTAGCATCGAAAATACAGTAAACAAAATCAAAACAAAGGTCTCATGTTCGTCTTAGTGCTCACAGAAACACAAACTAGAAGAGAAAATCGCTAGAGGTACATGGAATTTTACATCATAAAATGAGAAAACTCATAATAGGAATGTAAGCAAATGAAATAAATATATTGGGAATCAGCGAAATGAAAAATCCCCTGAAAAGGAACAATGAGGATACAGAACCAGACTCAGGGAAAAAAGTAGGTCAAAGAGTAAAGGAAGGAGAGCTACATATAACATGAAAAATGTTATGGAATAGTATGAGGAAAATAAGAATCTATAGAAAAATAACAGAGATAAAAAAATGAATAATAGTAAGAGGAAATGTTTAAATAGACTGAAGAAGAGAAGATCGATGGAGTTTAGGATGGATTAAAACAAGAGATAAGTCTATTTAAACTTGCCGTGGATGAAATGATAAAAACAATAAAAGGAAAAGACTATAAACTGGAGACAATAATTGGCTACAGAAATCTATAATCGGTAAAAATACACGGATTAGTATCAGCAGATGATATAGAAATCAGCAGATATAAGAAAATGGAAGAAAAAATAGACATATGGATAAGGGCAATAGAAAACCTGAGAATGGAAGTGAATATCAAGAAATGCAAAAGGATGGTAGTAAATAAAAAAAAAAGAACTTGGGGAAGATTTAGTCGATGACAGTACCCACTTTAATATATGGAAATGAAACATCGGTAATGAACAAAAAGACATGAGGTAGAATAGTGAAATAAAGAAAGAGGAAGTCAAGGGAAAAGAATATAGTAAATGAATGAAGTAGCAGCGGATCGGAAAAACTAAAATTTCAATATTTCGACACTCAAAAGGGCATAGAGGGTTCTAGAGATGAAGTAATACTATTTTTTTGGTTATGTTTCTAAATTATCTTGATTTTAGGTCTCTTCTGGTTTGGAGTTAGTTTTTTTAAGACGGGTAAAAATTTGACGATTTAGAAACATAAACATATAAAAAAGTCTATGAAATTGAAGAAATCTAATTTTTTTGTTGTAGAATATGTTAATTAGTATTTTGCAAAAATTTACATAAAAGTATTAATTTATTATATCAATATTGGTGATTTACTTCAATAAATTTTTAAACTAAAAACAATAGTAAATAAATCTTTAATTAATTCTATTATATTCAATGCATTCTACCTTCTAAATTTGATGTTACTGCATCCTGCTTAGCCATCCAACTGTACAAGTCTTCTGAAGAATGTTCGTGAGCTAAATTTCTGTGCAAAGGACTGGATGGTAATTCTGGACTTGAATGACTACAGACATCACTAGGATCGGAACCTAATGTTGCAAATGCTTTATCTCCACGTAAGGTACCATAACCTATTAAACAAAAGGTACAAATTACTTTGATTTAAATCCAAACGAAATCTAATATTAACCAGATATATACAGAAAGAGAATTTTTTTACATAACACTGTTTTCCATTTATGAAACACTAGGGGTGGATATTCATAATTATTCTCAAGAAATTTGAAGCTTAGTACTTGATGGGGAAGGAGAAACGACTAGGTATGTTAAAATCTTTAGGACAAATTTTTTCTAACATACTTAAATAATTTAAAACATAGTTTGAACAGAAATAATGGTTTAACTTTTATTTAAAAATTGTTTACCCTCCAAGGAAAATAAAATTGTACTCGGTGTTGATGGTGAAAAATACTTTCTGTATATAAATCTGTAAAACAGTTTCAGTACACTCACATAAATTATCATCTTGACGTTTAGCTGCAAACAGGTTAGCATTAGTTAAAAGCGGCAAGACGACACTAGCCCTGCTACTGTTAGGAGGTTGGAGAGGCGGTAAGACACTCTTTCTACGTTTTCTGTGAGGTACTGTAACAACCCCACCAGAGTTAATAAACATACAAGAGCAAATTGAACAAAAGAAAAATAATTAGAAAGGAAAAACAATTAATTATGAATTTTATTTGTAATCAGAAGTGGTAAAAAAACTAAGAAAGATAGATTTACCTTTCTTTAATTGTTCTATTTAATCGGTTACAACTGTTAAATGGACTTAGTTGACCAGTTAGTATAAAATATAAAATCACAAACTAAATAACATTCTTTTAAAGCATCGTAGCTTCCTTATTCCCTAATTTAAAAAGAAAGTATATATATTTTACACTGTCAAAACAGCTCCAGAATATTCGATACATACATACTTTTAAAGGGAAAATTACTAGTGATAGAAGTATAACATAATCTCTTGTAACAATTTGTACTTCTGAATTAAGTTATTTCTATTTTGTTCAATCTATAGCGAAACATATAACACAATTAAGTAGCACATAAAAAATATTAACCCCTTAAAATATAAAAAATTAAACAGTATGTTAAGAATTATATCAGAAAGTAGGAACAGCTACGGGTTTTTCCTGATATTAGCATTGCAATAAATTTCGATTAGCAAAACATGTATTGAGTTAGCACAAAAAATTATAGCAAAGACATTTTATTCATACATACAGAAGTAACAAAAAATTATTATATATACGTACTTGGTGGACTTGGAGATGTTAAAATACTTTCAACACCTTCAGATACTACAGCCACTTGTGGTGTCGTACTTGATGAATCCCCTAATCTTGATATATGTGGTGACGGTTGTAAAGTACCAAAAATCTCTTTGTTTTGAGCTAAATAAAAAAAAATTGTATTGTAACAGTCTGTTACAAAAAAAAGAAGTAATAGCGTGCATTATATCTATTTTTGTTGCTGTTAATAATACATCCAAGCAAACTACACAGACAGGATAAGTTAAATCTCGGGCTTGACTTATAAAATGACGCCACCTAAATTAAACTTTATAGAGCAGCATTTATTTAAAAATAATTTAAATTTAACCAAGCGTGGGGGTATGAAGAAACTCTAAAAGAATAGCTAACAGAAGCTAAGTAACCTTTATATGGTTATCAGGCCATCGGTGTACACTAGGCAATGAGGAAGTAGATATATTTTGAACCAGAGCTCTTCTTTGGCTTCAGGAGATGTCATATAAACACCGAACTGAACGAATAGCTAAAGGATCAAATAGAGAAACACTCCAGGTCTAAGATAATCCAAAAGATTCATATCCATATCAGCTAAGTCTGAAAACTTGTGATATCCAGAAAGGATATTAAACTGGTAGTATGTCTTTCGACAGGTTAAATACCACCTCAAGACAATAGGCTAGGTTATAGGCACGGCAGAGGACGATAACTGTAGATTCCGCGAGTAAACCATAGAAACTACAGAGCTTCTACTCTGCGAACATACTACCCATTCTAGCAAAAGGATTAGGTTTTTCGAAGAAGTGGTACTAGCATCTTGGGAAATGAGACAAAAATCTCCTTTCGGAAGATTCTACTCATTTTCGAGGTAGAAGAATGAGATGCAGAGTACTGTACAAAATATTTTTCTAGATATAGATGTAGAGTGGCTAGAAAGCCAAAACGATTCCCCAAATAGTCTAATCTAGCAAAATGAGATTTATTATTTGGAGTAATAGATTAATAGAATACTGTCATTCATATGATTTTGAAGCAGAACTAGAAATGAAGGTCAGTTATGCAGAGGTTTATGCAAATAAAATCCAATCGCTGTTTATGTTATAGAAGTAACTATGATGATAAGTCCCACTAACAGAGGTAATTCAGTGTTGGGACCTCAGCATGAGTTCCAGTTATGGAGGTTTCTCATCTATCCAGGTCTCACTTAACCAAGTTTCACTGTATTCTGATGCTTTCAACTATACAATGTGTTAATAATTCTGAAGCATTTTGTACTTATCGAGTGCCACATAAAAATGATTTGAAATTCAAAAATAAAAAAAATGACAGCACTACTATGTGTATGATTATTTCTAACCTACCCATGTTTCTATGAGCGTTTGGCTTAAGAATGATACCGGCATGTAGCAACCGCGCATGTTCGTCGGTTATATCAGGTTCTTCATTACCGCTCACCTCACCGTCCGTCATGCACGTTTCCTGTTTAGTGATAAAAAAAGCACAAAAACATGGTGATAAGTTTTAAATAGAAGAACCGATAAAAAAGTGTGTGACCTGTTGGGTAAGCACAATAAATAAAAAAAAATGTTTTTTGTTGATTGGTGCTACGGTTAAAAAAAATAATTTGCTATTATTTGGAAAATTATAGAAAATACCGCACTACAGATTAACCAGTATTGTTTCCAAAAATTAGCAACAAAAGTGTTATCTACCAGTTCGATTAGCGAAAAACATATTTTCTGTTTTTCGCTAAAACGAATTAATACTTAATATAAGTCACTCGTTTTAAAGCTCTAATTGTTTATAGCACCGAAAATGAGTTAGTGCCGTGACAAGAAAAGCAATGGCCTAAACAAAGATCCATATCTATGGTTTAAACAATTTCCTTACTGTGTCTTTGAACTTTATAGCCAATTTCATAATTTTGGTTTACCTAAGAAACACAAAAAAAGATTAAGTTTCATTAGTATTAGTATAATAACAGTTTGTCCCATATATTAAAAGTTTTTACATCAGGATGAATGTTCATTGTGAAATTAGAAAAAAATTTTGACGATAAAAATAATTTTAAAATAAAGGGATGAAAAATCAGATTAAGTACAATTTATATACACTACAGTCCAAAATAAATCTGTTTTCAGCTATCGACTATATACGAGGGGCGGTAAAAAATTAATTCAAATTCAAATGATCAGATAGAAGCTATTCCAAATAAATCTATCTAGAAATGCTTCTGGTCATGGTTTAAACGTTTGTAAATAAGTGTATACCTAGTAGTATCGTAAGGTTTCAATCCAAATGTGCAGATAGAAGTTATGTCAAATAAAACTTTCTAGAAATGCTTCTGGTTATGGATTCAACGTTATTAAGTACGATTAATAATAGCAGTATCGCAAGATATCAATTCAAATGTTATTTTCACTTAGTTTTTAATAAATTAAATCACCAGATTATTGATCACAACTCTTAAATGAAAAATTAGCAATAATATGTAGTTTTACAACTTTTGCTACCTTAGATCCCATATATATATATAACCTGATCAATGTTCAAAATTAGGCTGGAGTCGATTGGTGTTGAAATGTTAAAAAAAAATTATAAAAATTGGTAAAGTTCGAATTCTACACAACCATCAGTTTACCAAAAGTCAATGGAGAAATTTTGTGAATGTCAAAACATTCTTTATTATGACAATGCAACAACCTCTCACACTGCTGCTTAAACAATTGATTTTTTTCTGTAGTCAGAAGATTAAGTTGATTAGTCATCAACTATAAAATCCTGATTTATCCCCAAATGATATATTTTTGTTCCCACGTATCAAAAACAAACGATTGTCTTTACATGGAGTGGAAAAAATGTTTTGAAAATTATGTGGATTAATTTGTAAGTTATTAGAAGAATTAGTAAATGTTTCCAATGAAATTTTCTAGCTTGATTTATTCAACAAAAATCATTATATTTCAATCAATTTATATAAAATTCTGACAAATTGTATACTTAAACCTTCCTCAAGAATCACTCCATCTATAGGTGAAAGTCCCATGAAAATCCGTTCAGTAGTTTTTGAGTTAACCACGAACAGACAGTCAGACGTATCTGAGGACTTTATTTCATATTACATCAACTTTACTTTGATTTTATTTTTGAATAGTAGTGTATATTTTCAGTTTTAATAATGTTCATTTCAGTTCAGTTGTAAATACATTTATATGAATAAAATATCTTAAGCTCATTGGAAAAAAGTGCGATAAGAATTTAAAAACATCTAATTTTCTTATCCACCTTTGTATTTGAGCCAGAAGGTATCTTGTAATTGTCCTTAAAGGATTAGAATTTATATATTTTCTAATCTTCAATGACTTTTTTTAAAGCTGATTTATTTCAAATCAAAAATTAGTCACACAAATTGTTACAAATAAAATCACTTCTCACCTCTTGTATATCAGGTACAGTGATAGTAACATTGACTGGTTTTATTCTACTCTTTATCGAATGTTGAGGCATTAGAGGAGTATACAGAGTGTTTTTCCATTGTCTGCTAAGAACAATTACACCTTGTCGCAGAGTAAACAACGGCGGTATTTCGGATTCACGTAAATTTGATTCGATTTGAGACGGTTCGGCGTCTAAATAATATTTTTGTAAAATTGAACATAGTTGCAAGCTTGGATCTTCTTGTAAAGTTTGAGCTAACGGAGTTAACTTGCCGTAACGACTCTAAAAACAGATTTAATAAAAAATAGAGTCTAAATAACCTATTTAGCTAACATTACCTTGGTTAGTGTAATTCTCTGTCCTTCGAGTGCTTCAGCCATCAAACAAGCTATAGTAGCAGTAGATCGTTTGTACATAGTTCGGACCATATGAACTACTCTAATCGCTAATCTGTTACTTGGATTCATCCAAGCGTTAATCGCAGGTGAAGCCGTGCTCAATAAATTCCAGTCTAATCTAAAAATTATATATTAATAGAGAACAGAGAATTCTTTTAAATATTAATTTTACTTACCTTGTATAATCTATCTTTCTGGTTATAGGAGCTCTAGGAGGTGCTGCAAAGTTGAACCACACTACACGAAACTCAATGATACAAGATGATACATTTCCGTTGTCTTTAGAAACTGGAATTATTTCCTTATTTTCAACATCATTGTCTGATTTATTAGGTACATCTTCTTGGGTCGATTTTCTGTCTTTTTCTTTAAGTTTAGGCGTTAGGAGTCCTTGGACTTTGTTTTCTGATAATCTGGGAGTGGTGTGGATGGATTTATCGGAATTTTCAACATTTTCTGGAATTTGCTGCGGACGAGAATCATCTTCGACATGTTCAAACAAGGACTTTTTTACTATTTTTATTGTGACTCCTTCCAAACCACATTCGAACATTATGAAACCCAGTTTGTCGTCGATGCTTATATCATCAGAAAGAATATTCTATAAAAATATTTATATATAAAAAATGCGATAATTTAATACTGAACATACGTTTACATTCCTACTACACTCACAATTACATTGTCTGTCGCGC
This sequence comes from Diorhabda carinulata, assembly GCF_026250575.1. Classification (NCBI taxonomy): domain Eukaryota; kingdom Metazoa; phylum Arthropoda; class Insecta; order Coleoptera; family Chrysomelidae; genus Diorhabda; species Diorhabda carinulata. Next base: position 5,898,418 of record NC_079469.1, read on the forward strand.
GTTTCGATAACCAAGTTATCGTCTTCAGAGATAGTTTACCTTACATTGTGTAACTGTGAGTGTTGATGTAGTGGTGGTGTAAACAGTGTGTTCAGTATAGATATCACCAATGGTTCCAGAAATTCCAATTAGGGATAATTTAAGCACAAATTAACAATGTAGTTACCGTATTTTCACAATCTGGCGACTGTAAGTAATATTCCATTCCTCTATACAACGACCTAACTTTGGTAGGTGTAAATAATACTTTTGATTTATAATTGGGTATAGCAGTGATGATAGCGTCATCTAACAGTGAACTTTCGTTTCTCAATCTTCTTAATTGAGCGTGCATTTTACCTATATTCAAACTAATGACTAATTGCTGTTGTTGTTTTTCACAACTTTCGATAAACACTGGATCGCACTGTATAACGTCGGAATTCGTATTTGTTTGAAAACCAAGTAGTGTTTTTGCTCTATTTGCTCCTTTTTTGCTACCGCTGCGCACCACAGCTGGTCTCAGGAATTTCTGTAGTACTTCTTTAGCCTGAAAAATGGAAACTTCAATATTGTTCGGATTTGATTTCGGTATTTTACCTGTTTGTCGCAATGCAATTTGACTGTAATGTTGTCAAAACAAACAGAAAACAACGAAACGCAAGTCAGATCTTTAATATTGTCCAATGCAGAGAAGGAAATAATCTCTTCAACAATTGATACTTGCAGTAGAGTAACATTCACCTAAAACAAACACAATTAGTACGTTCAATTTGAAATATTATAATGAATAATTTTTTTTATAAAATATCTTGATCGAAGGGTCAAGGTAAAATAAATTGTTTGGAGATTTACCCTTTTTGTTTCAAGTCAGATAAAAATTTATTACAAAAATTAAGAAAACAATTTTTTGATGATTCTTACTTAAACAATTATTTATTATTATTTAAACAAATTCGAAGTTGAACTATCTAGAAATAATAATAAAAAGTATTTATTTTTTTTATCTAGAAAATGTTGTCTCAAATATTTCCAATCATCCCTGAATTAAAATTGGCATCACAGCACTCTTATTACTTCTTGTAATTCCCAGAAATATTATTATAACCTATAAGGCTATAAGTACTATAATGAAATAATTTTTTGACGGTTTAAATTCTAGTGAAGGAACGGATAGATCCGAGGAACTGTCAAGAGTCACAGGGGAATAATAAACTAATTATGGTATACATGTGTCATGTCATTATATATATTGATACAGACCGCAATAGGTCGAAAGGTCAAGATTTTTATCTGTTTTAAAACGAAGTTTCAATTAAGAGAGACCTAAAATTAAGACAATATTTATTTATAAGTAGAAGTATATATTCAAGTACACCTAGTAATATGAATAGTTTAGGAATTGTCATGAAAAACACAATAAAAAGAAACTCAAGGATGTTCCTCTACGTGATAAGATTTCGTGCAAAACTAACATACCTTGGGCAAAAAAATTGCTGCTTGTAGTTGAGTTTTAACTGTTTCCTCATACACATTCATCGGTTTGACTTTATTATCTTCATTGGGAGGTTGACATAATTTGGCGACATTTTCTGTAGTTTTTAAAATATTAGCGGATTCAACTTGCCCGATACAAGAAGTATGAAGGTGATTTATAACAGTTAGAGGATGTAAGTTGGCCACTGTTGGAGTTAGAGCATCTATAAATCTAAAAATTATCTATGATTATCTTTGAAAATATTTAATACATTATCAAGTGCATAATTTTGTGAACTAATTTCCTTTTTTTTATTCAATATTGATAAATATGAACCAGAAACAAAATTTTGTCTGATTTATTTGTCTTATCTATTATTTGATTATTTTCCTGCGAGGTAGACAACCAAAACAACAAGTTCTACTTAAGCAGGTAGAAATCTCTGCCCGCTTTTCTTATTCTATAAAAGAAAAAGACTGCTAATTAATTAACGAAGCTGTGTTCAAGAGAGCTCTGTGAGGTTTTGATAAACTAGATAAGATCTGAAGTGATTAAATCTCTATTGGTTAGCAGTCATTTTTTATATTCAAAGCTAATTTATCGTCTTAAAACCCGTTTTCAACCATATTTTAGTGTAAATTATATGTTAACTCTACTTATATGAGTTATCTTACTTAGAGATCCCCAACACCGGATATTACCTTACCTTTGTAGAGTTTCCAAAAGTAATGGACTAATCATAACATCCAAATCTCCTTTCAATTTAACAATTAAGGTAGTCCTAGAGCAACCATCATTTTGATTACCCAATAGTTCTTCTTCTTGAATAGACCCGGACTCGTTTTCTAATTCTTCCTGATCCCAAACATACATAAAAGGTGAAGTAGGTGTTTTGTTATTATCTGATCTAGATACCATTTTTAGAGATGTTATGCCATCATTGACAGTTTCCATATTAGGCACAAATCTACCACCTACCACAAAATGAATTTAATAATATATAACAGACTTAAAATAATACGTACCAATGTATACCAACTTATTATCAACATTCTTCTCGAACATATGTTGAGAAAACTGATCGACCTGTCCGTTACTGCCCCAATTGTTACACTTAACCTGTGTCAAATGGGTAACGTAACTGGACATCAACATAGGTGAGTCGACTATTAATCTATTAACCTGCATATGTAAATCGACCAAAGTAAAATCTTCTTGACTTCCTATAGCTGACACGTAACTATTATTGCTATAACTGTCAGAGGAATCGGCGAGGGCGTCGTCAATATCATCAGTAGAATTTTCCAATAAATCGCTCTCGTCATAGGATACCGGTATAGGTTTCGGACTAACAGATCGCACTGTAGGATAACGGTGAGGAGTTACAAGTCCTTGAACTGTTCGTTGATGATCATCAAACTTTAAAAAAAAGCAACTATCACTTTTAAACAAGCTTCTTAAATGATCTGGTACTTACTTGCTTTCCCGCAACGAAACTTCTATGTTCTGGGGTATGTATCTCGTGATCACTTCTATGGGTCGATAATTTCAATCTATATGTGTCCTGTACACTGTTTGGTGTAATAATTTGTCCAGTTGCTAATTTATGAGGCAATCCATTTATGTCTGTAGCTATACTCAATTCACTGGAAAACTTTTTTCTTTGTGTAGGAGCGCTATTACTATCTTGTCTGAAACCATAGATAATATTAGTGGTCACAAAATAACAATTTATGCTTTATAAAATCACCTCATTATCGGATCTCGTGCGCTTAAAATTGAATTCCTCAAGCTAGAGCTTCTAGAATTCAAATTTATATCTTCATCTGCGGAAAAAAAAGCTTCAGAATGGTTTTCGCTTGACATGGATGTAGTCCTTTGTACTTCTTTTCTCAATCTTTCATCAGAACTCATCCGACTCAAGGAATGGTTGGATTCGGAGCCGGCAAATGATTTATTCATTAATTGCGGAGAAACTGGGACTTCACTGCTTGGAGGGCCCTAAAACACAGTAGTTGCATGAGAAATAGAGTCCATTCATCAAGTACTAGCACATTAATTATTTTTGTAATGCTTACACTTTGAGTCATTGAATATTGTTCTTTGAAGTCCCCAGAGTTGGCGCTAAAATAGTCAACGGCTAATTTTGAATCTGATACGCTATTTTTAGGTAGGGGTTCCGAGGAAACACTACCCACTGTCAATTTACTCTTATCGCATTGTAGCTTAGAATCGCTGTCTAATTTCGTAGGTAAATTCGCGGGACTGGTTTCAATCAGTCTAGAATACGGAACTTCTTTCAATAAAGCACTCCTAAAAACAAATTGGTGTAGTGGTAGTGTAAACAGTGTGTTTAGAATGAATGTCACCAACGATTCCAGAAATTCCAACTTACTTAATTGACGTTGATGAGAACCTTCTGTTAACTTTCTTATCACTGATAATATTTTCTTTTTCCACTGATCTTTCTCTTTCTAGGTGAATGATTTTGGGACTTTCGCAATATTTTCTAGACTGTCTCAATCCCATTTGGTTGTCCTGGAGAGTAATTTCTGATACTATATACGGGGGAGTTCTGAATATTAACATTCCTTCATGAAGAATACTTTGACCATATCCCAAGTCTCTCCCAGGGGGATTCACACTAAAATAACATATGAATTAAAACAATATTTAGTAGGTACAAGAAATTTTAAAAAGCACGGATGCTCGAACATGAATCACGTAAATTATTGATGATGAGATTCACCAGAACGATAATTAGATTGCTATGTTCTTAGTTTAGAGGTAATTTGCGTCTGGGTCCAACATGGTGTAGTTCTTATAAGATATGTCGAGGATTGGGTTCAATTATTTACTTCAAAAATCATATTTACTATTTTCACGTTTTTCAAAATTTCCCTTCTTTTGTGTGATCTGTAGCCAATTCGTTTCACTTTTCAAATCTTGTAACCCCTAAGAACATTCTAGAATCTTAATAATGTAGATAAAGTATCAGTAACTTATCTAGCTTCATTAAAATATGAAAGTAGGAAGGAAATATTTATGTATAACTTACCAAAAAGCAGCGACGTTCATCCCTTCTTCTAAATCTTTTTTGCTGGGTTTGAAAAATCTGGTACCATTGATATTGGTTCCGAAAAATAAACAACCGCCGGTACATCCACATTTTCCCGTTGTTTTATTCAAATTCGGCCACAAAAACCACAACTTTTTCCAACGGTCGTCGTGCATTTTCAAAAATTTTTGTTGATCATTGAACAGATTAGGTTCCTTAACGTCCGCAGATATTGCTGATTCTATAATTAGTGGTCCCAAATTTACAGCACCCACTTCTAACCATAAATCGTTGGTGTCATAATTAACCCTACAATAATATTGAGTGAGACAAAAATATTTATAAAGCATGTCTACTTACTTGGAATGGTTGTATTTATGGGGATGCCAGACGAGTTGTCGGAGAGACATGCTGTATATTATACAGCTTAAACCAGAGCTTACTTGTTTACCGTGTAGATTACAAGTTGCTAATCGAACAGGAGACATCTACAGAATATATATATATATATATATATATATATATATATATATATATATATATATATATATATATATATATACATATATATAAATATATGAATTAGAATCAGTTGTTTCTTAACCTACCCATATCTGTAGTGCAGCACCAGATTCGACAAGCCAAAAATCTACTGCATCAACTGCTAATCTACTCAATTTATATTTTAACTTGTGCTCGCTTAAATTTTCATTAGTTTCTATTGTTGTCATTACACTACTTCTTACTGAACCTTTCTTTTCTTCTTCTTTTTTCTTGTCTGTTTTGACAGATGGTTTTGTATCTAGAAAACAAAAAAAAGTTATTCCAGAGTATTAATATTTAATATTTCGTTTACTTCCTAAATTTCCTAAAGGTGTACCACTCTTGTTAGATACATTGGTGGTTTGTGCAGCCTTGTTACTAACATTAGCGCTATTTTTTGGTTGCAATAGTTGCTGAATGGCTTGTTGTACGTGCTGTACGTGAACATTTTGTACAGATTGTGTACTCTTTTTCTTTACCACCGGTTGACTCAAAATAACATCATCTTTGGGACTGTTCAATTCATTTTCGTCATCGATTATAAGCAAAATTAGAGTTTCTAGACACGCCAGAATAGAATAGAGTTGAGCTGTTGTTATTTTACCGCTCAATTTTCCTAGTAACATTTCCACCAACCAAGCGTACTCCACTGTATCTTGATCTAACGATTGACCCACGTCGGAGAACATGGCATGACCGCGGATCTAAAATTTATAGTAAATATAAATTTCAAAACAGTTTTTTTCAAATAAAACTTTTACTTGTAATGATGATAAAGTTAATTTTCCATGATTGAGATGTTTATCTTTTGATGATCTGTTTAAGTTATCTGAAACTAGTACCACCGCAGGGCTCAATAATAATTGTAATTCGGTTTGGTCATATCGTTTCTTCATTTCAAAACCCAATCTTTCGCATAAAATCACTGGACATGGTGGATCCTTTTCAGTACAATTCTAAAAAAAGGAAAAACTATTTGACTACACTGTATATATTGTTATGGAACTTTTAATAGACAAATATTAGGAAGTTGTTGGGATTATGGATTAGGTAATGGTAAATTAAGTCTTTGACATTCGTAACCGACATCAGCTCTCAAAATGTCATCTTTATTGTAAACAACATATACTTTTATATTTACTCCTAGGAAATACTAAATTAAATTTTGTTATAATGTGTTCACCAAATGTTATTCCAAAAGAAAACTTTCACTTTCAAATTATCATAAACTCAAAAGAGAAGAATCTTCAACTTAATATATCTACAGTACATGAAGTTTTGTTGCTTTACTCTTTTCTTTCTAAGCATTTTTCTACTATTTTAAAATCCATTAAGTATAGTATATTCTTCCCCTATTTTTACAACCCTTTTTTACACACTTAATTTAACTATAATAAACTGGTTCTAAATTCTCCTCTCTGTATATTTTTTTGTATTTTATAGTATTATTCTTCTAATCCTGATGCCTTTCTACCTTTTCAGGTGTAAAGTTTCTTGGAATTAAGTGATTGTGTGGAATCCTTTTTCCACAGTTGTTTCCAATCGTTTCTATTTTTTATTTTACTTTACTTTACCATCTTATTCCTAATTTTTCCTCGCATCTCTATTTATTCTGTGCAGCACCTCCTTGGTCTTCCTTTCATTTTTTGAAAGTGTTGTATTACACTAATTCTCATAGCACTTAATTTCTATTTACAGATAAGACAAATAATTTGTTTTCTTACTTTCAGAAGATGTGCTTGAATATCATGCATTATTATGGATACATCCACAGCTAGAGGTCTGTAGTATCTGTGATCAAAATCTTCCCGAAGTTCTAATGGAATACTGCTGTCACTATCTCCTGATTTTAAATCGGAGCTACTCCCATCTAAGTTGACAACCTTTTGCATATCTGTGAAACTTTGAAATTCCCCAAAAATGTTTTCCTAAAATTATAACATAAAATCTATAAACGAAAATTTTTATATTGTATAACAATTACCTTGAAATTCATGAAATTTTTCAAAGCAGTTCCGTAAACAAGAAGAACAGAGGGTCCGATTTCCAGTTCTACGCTTACCGTATCAGCTGGTAGAGTTGTCGGATCGAATTTCTTTGTGCCATCCGGAGAACGTTTTCGATTTTTTCTCTGATGAGGAAATCGTATCGGAGATAACAATATTTCTTCTTTCACTGGAGTGGAAATGTTAGCTTGTGGTTGAGGCCCTAGAGGGGGACTCGGATGATAAGTGTAAATGATGTTTATGGCTCCTATAGGTACCCACCAGAAGTCCACCCAACCGGAACTAAGAAAAAGATATAGTTTTATTTTTTATAGTGAGTTTGTGAGATAAATCATTATGTTAATTTTAATTTAATACCTTTTTTGACACATATTTCTCCATTTTGGTATAGCTTCTGTTTTTTTGGTAGTTGAACCATCTTTTGATAATACTTTGGCATGTTTTTCTAGAGCTAAAATTATATTACGACTGGTGTGGAATTCAGGAATAAATAAACTCAAGTCTATACTCTCTCCCTAAAAAAATAAATTTATAATTAAATAAAAAAGATAATTTTGTTGGAATAGAGTATCAAAAAAATGAATTACTGATCAGCAAACATATTAGAAAAGTAAACAACAAAAATAGTAGGAATAAAACTAATTAAATGTACCAAAAACAATTTATGGTATAGAAAAGAAGTCGAATAAAAAGAAATACTTTAAGAACACTGTAGTAAAATAAATTTAAACTCATATTATCTTACCTGTATAGACAAATTAACTGGTACTGTTATTGGTAAGTATTCATCAAAAGGTAAATCAAAAGATAGATGTAAAAAGTGAGCACATAATGCTAGCTGAGTATTTTCTAATCGGTTTCTTTGTCCTGCACTGCTACAATCTATCCAATTGTATTGGTTAACTAGAGTAACTAGTTCACAATGTTTCAATGTTAAACCAAATCTCCAAGTGTATGGAACAAAATTAATTAAATCCGGACGTTGTTTTGAGGCCCAATCGTTTATTAAATCTAAAATGACAAAAAGTATACACAAACAGGGTAGTTAATAGAGGGTGGCGACTGGAAGTATCCAAGAAAACTGTATGTCCAGTAATATCCAGAGCGAGACAACATTAATAAAAACTAAAAAAGCTAAGAAAAAAGTCAGTATATGTTAACACTTTACCATTTTGATAAATATGTGAGAATATTTCATAAGCCGTATAGTATTGCATTTAAAATTTGCCAGAAAAAATCATAAGATGTAACTATTATATAACTCCCTTTAGTTTTAGATTGAAAAATTGAAAATGTTATTTATTTCTGAAATCTGGACATAAAAAAAGTTACAGTATAAAACAATAAAATTCATATAAAAAATTTGATATCTGATCATTGAAATTCAAATTATAAAACATGCAGAATCTTTTATCAAGTATAACTTTTTTTCATAAAATTAATGATAAACAAGTTTTCCATATATATGGTACCAACTTGAAGAGACATTGTATATTTGGAATAGCTTACCTGTGAAAAACCATTTGTGGAAGAAAATTAAATTAATAGTAGCTTTACATCCCGTGAGGTTAACTTCCCACAACTGGTGATCATTCCATACAAGGGGATAGTGACACAAAATCGAAAATTCCAAAGTTTCGCTTTCAACAAAATCTCGAAACTGCAAACTAGTAGTCGATTCCAAATGTAATAGTTGACCTTTAATCACGGTGGTGTAACCTGATTCTGAAGTCACCCAGGGTATGGTAACCTATTGAAAATATGTATAAGATTGTGTCAACTTATACAAGGATCCAATAAAAAAAATTCATTTTTCTACATTCTGTAGAGTAGTTCAGAATTTCTTCATTATAAATAGTGATAATTGCATACATACAAAAAAATCTTTTCAATGACTCTCATACAAAACTCTTCCACCTCTAGAGCCAAGCTCTTAATGAGATTCATTCGCTAGTTACAAAATTCCCTGTAGTCTTAAGCACACATAAATTCTTGTAGAAGCAAGGATATGACTTCCTTGAAGGCACTTAAAGTATTAGAATTCATTAGAGGTCGTGAGCTTCAGATGGTACAGTACTGACAACAATGCTTATGGAGGGCTATATAGACATTTTGCAGTTCAATATGTTCACACAATAGATTCCATGAAAACTGTTCATCTTGTTCATCAAAGGTGATATTTTTGAGTTACAATTACCTCCAAATAGCTCCCTGCACCTACATTGATGTGAACGGCATTAGTTTCTTTATCTTTTGTAAATAATATATCTATAGTGGCTTCATTTTGCATCAATAATCTTACATCAAAAGACTGCATTTGTCTTTTTTCTCCCGGTTTAGGTGGAACAGTTACTTCCATTGGTAAATAGTCCTGAGGGTAGAAAAACTTGAAAAGGTGTTCTCTTTGTCGGTCAGCCCAAGGTCCATAGCTAAAATCAGTTCCTAAAAGACAAGATTTACAACAATTCATTAAAATATTCTAATTATACCTTTTCCACATTTAATGTCGATTCCCCATTGTGGCGGACTTGGTTCCACAATTTCTCCATTGGCTAAAGTGATTAAAACAGGTTCTTCAGGTACTAATCCTGGTTCATCCATGTAAAAATATAACTCCACATCATTGGTTGACATCAGTACAAAACCTTCACCCATATACCTTGGAGGATCGTCTAACATTCCTGTATATTTAATACTAGGTGCTAACATAACTTTAACATTTTCAGCTTTACATTTAACAAAATGCATAAATCTGTCGAGGGTGCACACTGCTGGTTTGGTAGAATAAACAAAGTGGGACTCTTCAAAAGTTATGCTTAGAGTTGTAGGGATTAAGTGATTGCCAAATACTACACGACTCTGTAAATAGAATATTTTATATTTCACAAAAAAATAATATTTATAGTAACTAACAGATGAAACATCACACTTTATGACTGGTATCAAATCTCTCCACGTTTTTGCCATTGCAGCTTCCGGTTTTTGCTTTTTTGAAGATTTTTTCAGAGCCACTTGAGCACCATCCTCATTTTTTTCAGTGTCTGTATCAAGTTTTTCATTATTTGGAAATATGGTCGGACTTAAACCAAAAACTTTTTCTAATCTCGAATAAAGTTCTGAGCGGTTGTAAACATGAAGTTCAAATACATTTAACATTACAGATAATCTTGTATCAGAATGCGATAAATCTATAAAAATCAATATATAATGAAATATTGATTATTTTAATAATATGAAGTTTACCTTCACTAACATCCTTGGGAACATAAGATCTCCACCATCTAAAGATTAAATAACCATCTTGAACCCTCACTGTGTAATCGTGGGTAATATATACCACATCTCTGAACATTATCTTCCCGGAGAGCGCATTTAAAGTTAAAGATCCTAAAAGTAGATTTTTTATAATATTTATTAAAACACTATAAATAATTATATTACCTATTTTGAAAAAGCCTTCTCTAATAAATAGTTTATTAACAATTTTTGTGATAACATATCCAATAACTCTAGAATTGTAATACGTGATATATATGACCCAAGATACAGCGAAAACCAAACTACAAAGTAACATTGCGAAGTTTGAATCCATTTTGATGTCATCTAAATTTAAATGCTTCGATGTTACATTGGAAACTGGAGTAAAATACTCTGGAGAAAATGTAGAAGACTCCATTATATTATTTCTAATTGTTGCTACTATTATTAAGAAAAATATATTTAATGTGCTTTATAAATAACTACATTTTGCACAAATATAATTGTGCATTAAGAAACTACACTTGCAACGATAATGGTATAACTTTTGACCCCTTTTATCATTACGATCTATGACTATTTTCCGGATAAAAACATTAGTTGATTAAATCTGTCATTAGGTAAACATTTGATGATTATTGATTAAATAAAGTCTGTATAATCATCGTCATAATATATCGACATTGCCAGTTATTACGAAATTCCAGGTTTCCCTTATTAAGAAACAAAAATTGTTGATTTTTCTCAAACTACACTTGCAATACTGAAAATGGTCATTTTCAAAAAATATTGATCACATTGAACGTGTTATATATTAACAAATTCTCTAATAAAATACTCTTAAAAAGTTTTAGATTCAATGTTTTGAATAAAAATAAAATGCGTAAACTAATTTTCTCAAAGGATTCTTCATAAAAACCTAATTTCGAATTGAAATGTAGGGATTATCATTAATAAATAAAAATTATAATTTATCCACATGCAGATAAACTTGACAACATCAATGTTGTTTGTGACTAAAGTTATATAGAAATTAGGTTAATTGTCAATTGTCATATGTGTACTAAAGTTTTTTTTATAAAAATTTAATTTTTTTATTCACGTACTTCATTTTATTAGATCTAATATTTTTCTATACGTTATAAAACAATTTATTTGTTAGGGAATTAAACGATATCTAATTAATATTGCTCGTAAATCTTATTATCGAATATAAATGCATTGAAAATTACGCCTGTAATTTTCCACCATCTGTATTAACCTCTAACCAGTTTGAAATATAAGGAGTAGGGGAACTTGAAAAATTAAACTTGCTTTTGTTTTTGTATTTTTTACGTGCTTAGAATTGTTAATAGTCGTTAAGTTAGACTGTACTTAATAATACATAGTTTAATTAGTTATCAAGAGAGTAGTTCACCTGGAGTTTTTGTACGTGTGAATTTGAGAAATATGTGAGTACGATTAGTTTTATAATTGTTTGATACAAATATTTATATATTACTCGGTGGTTAGTTTCTTGAGTAAAAATCCTGTTATTACCTTTGAGGATTATAAAACAAATATCAGTGGAATAATCATGGTTTTGAATGACGCTTATACCAATACAACAATATTTTAATTGCACTGGTGCCTACTTAGTACTGTTTACAAACGAATTCATTTTACGCAATACTGATTCTCATTTGTCACTAAATAAATTTTTATATATTTCAGATTAATAATTTATATTCAAGAATACATTTTTCATTTACCTACTTCACATATTGTTAATTTTATAGATTTTCATGATTTAATTAATAAGAATACAGGAAAATTGTAGTATAAAAAGTATTTTAAAGTACCGTTAAGATTATACCTAAGTGCACTAGAAGTAAATACTCGTTATTCAATGCTTGATCTAATTACGAGGGCATTGATATTAAAAGTCTTTTCAGTGTGCATGCATTTTTTCGTAATTTGATGGATGCATTATTCCTTGGCGTAAATAATTCTTTCGATAAAAAATTTGGATGAATAATGCATAATATATCAATAAATATCAGTATGCAAATACTAACCGGTGGTAATCCGACGCCATCTTAAATAGACAAATGTATGTCAAATAATGACTATATCGCCGGCAATAAATAAATGAAAATTTGTTAAATAAATATTTTGCACTACTAATTATTTAAATAAATGGCATCTTAGCAAAGAAAACAATTAAGTTAATTTTGTTAATTCTGATAGATGAAGGAAAAATCAAAACAATGTGCTAGTCGGTATATTCCGTACGAAATAGCATGGCGTCCATTTATGACGTTATTATTATTGCTACTACTACTTGAACATATTTGCATATAATATATTGAGTCGATATTACAAATAATATATATTCGAATATTTGTTCGTTCACTTCATTTTTCTTTGAATTTATAGATTCAAAAAGGTTATTTAAACTTGGTTTATGCAACTAAAATTAAAACTAAATTAGAATTAACATTAAACTAAACTTTCTTGTTAATTTTTTGGTTTATGCAGTAAATTAAGGATAATTATAAATTACTGGTAACCAGTAGAAATTCCCTGTATAGGTCCTTTTTGTTATACAAATGTGGAAAGCTCCTGACACCAAGGTTGCCAGATCCTTGCTGTTAAATTCGACACAATATATCCTCCCCCCTCCCGAAAAACAAGAGCGGGAAAAGTATATTTTATGTAACTTTTCATTTAATTTTTTCTAATTTGTCACTCGTAAAAGTAAAATACGGGACAAAGTAGTATTGCTGTTTCTTATTTTGTTGATATCAGTATTAAAAATAAAACACCACGGCGGAAAGTGGCGGAATAACGCGAATAACAATTTCATAACCAAAGAACAAGAATGTTGTAAACAAAACAATACAATACAGATCGAAATGACGTATTCTATACTCATAACCTCACAAACTAAGGAATTAAACTAAGTAGTTAAAAGTTGGCAAACTCTTAGTTTATTTTTAATATAAATTTACTGTTAACTTTCTGCACGAACTACAAGTACCATTTCTTTCAACAAGTAATTTAATTTGTTAGTTTTTAATTTTGGCTGCATAAACCAAGTAATAAATCCATTATTTATTTTTTTTATTTCATAATTCGTATCGGATAGATTATAACCTTTAATGTTATTATAATAAAAAAAAATCTCATATAATTATTTAATAATAGAGGTTCGTTTCAAATTTAGAATATTTGTACATATAAAACAATCCACACCGTATATAACAAGTTATATTACAGCAGATTAGATTTCAACATTGAATTTTATAAAATATGACACTGAAGTATAAATAAATATTTCCAAACCACTGGAATAATTTGAAATAGCATCATTATGGAATATTTACGTTGAAAGCGTTGAATTTATTTACATATTTATTTCATCAATTCGATCTTTCTTATAAAAACTTTATATATATTATAATTTAATAAGGTATTGTTTTCTTCTAATAAAGTTTTTGCAATATGGTTATATTTACATTGTTGTCAGATCTTCACTTTTTCTTGGTTTTGAAAATAACTTTGCTAATTTAAATACGCGATCCCTACACATATTATTATTTATTGCAGGGCTTCTTCGGAAATAGGTGTTACAGGTTTTTATAAAAACAAAAATATTTTTATTACCGGCGCTACTGGATTTGTTGGTGTGAGTCTCTTAGAAAAAATTTTACGTAGTATTCCCGAACACGGAGACATCTATTTATTAGTAAGACCAAAAAAAGGGAAAGAAATTTCTGAAAGATTGGAAGAAATAAAAAAGAATTCTGTTTTTGAAACTCTGTTTGAAGAAAAAAGCGTTGAACAGGTACGTAAAAGTTTCTATTTAACTCTAACCTCATTTAGATAATTGCAGTACATCTTTTTATTTCTCCATTTTAACTTCAGTATTTACGGTTTTCTAATTTGTCTCTTAAAAAGTTGGTTGAATAGCAGTAGAAGCAGATTAATGTAAATAGTGGATAAACGTATTTTATTTAAGGTATTTTCCAAAGTACGTGCTGTTGAAGGTGATGTCGGACAAGAAAATTTGGGATTATCAGCATCAGACCGGCAACTCCTTACGGAAAATATCGATGTTATATTTCATTCTGCCGCTACTTTAGACTTTGGTGATACGCTAAAAACTACAGTTAATATAAATTTATTGGGTACTAGACGTATTACCGAATTAGCGAAAGAATGTAGGCATTTGGCCGTATTGGTACAAGTCAGCAGTGCATATGTAAATTCATATAGACTGGATGCAGATGAGGTATTGTAAAAAAAATATCTATAAACCAAATCTTAACATGCTTCAATTGAAAGGTTATCTATCCCCTTCCAAGAGATGCCGATGAACTAATAGCTACAATTGAGAAACTCAGCCCCCAAGAGTTGGAAGAAGAAACGCCCAAATTATTGGGAAATCATCCAAATACGTATACAATAACAAAACATATGGCCGAGCATGAAATACAGAAATGCGAAAATTTATTTCCTTGTGTTATCGTTCGACCAAGCATGAGTGAGTAATATAATTTTATCTACAATTTTTTTTATCTACTCATTAGTATATGTATATATATATTATATATTAACCATTTAAAAATAATTTTAATTAGCTGAAGTTAGTTGAAATTACTTAATTTTTGGAGTTTGGTCATTATTTCCAGTTTAACAGTAATTATCACATTCAATTAGAATCTAATAAATTCCAATCACAAAAACTTGTTTATTTAATATGGTATCATTAGTTTCATGAAATATTTCAACATAAAAAAAATTCCTGAAATTTTTATTGTTTATTGATAAAAATATAACTATTATTCTTTTTTTATAAAAAACATCACAAAGTCAGAATTTTCAGTTTTCTTATTTGGTGTTTCTAACAAATTTCTGCTTTTTCAAGAACTTGTTCAATTTCGGGAATTTAAGGGCAAAGGTGTTATTTGAATTGATGGAGTCCTAGATTTGTCTAGAAGAGTAATCAGATATTGAAGTGTCTTGTACTTAACTTCAATAATGGATTTACACTTCATTTTATTTAAATTTAAGCTGATCAATATCCTCTTGGGGTATCTCATTCCATGCTGCTTCAATCTAATGTCAAAGAACAACCAGAAATTGAAGAGGACCTACAAAAAACATCATGAGTTCAAATTGCTCAATTTTCTCATATTATCTTAGTGTTTCTTGTTCAGTGATTCTTACTAGAGAACATTTCCTATAAGTAATACTTCTCAAACATCCAGTATAATTTTTTTTGTTAGTTATAAGGACCATTCGTTATACATACCAGGGTTCTTGTGAAAATAGATTTAGCTGATGTTGATTTTTTAGTATAAAATTATCAACAAATATGACATATACTCCGTGACATAAAAAGACACTCTTAAACTTATTTTATTTACTTAATATTCTGCTCAATAACTGGTTAATATGGTCAATAATGGGTTAAAGCTTCTATTCCGTTCATTTTATCTAATGCATCTAGCTGATCAACATCCATCTAGAGTCTCTCATTCTATGCTACTACTACTATATAATGTCAAATAATCACCAGAAATTAAGGAGGACTATGTAAATTTCTTAACCTTTCACCATGTGCCAAACATGTTTAATTCCTAAAATTTTGGGGCAAAGCTAGTATATGAATTGAAGGAGTCCAAGGTTTGCCTAGAAGCATAGTTGGATTTTGAAGTGATTTGTCCCTAACTTCAATATTGATTTGGAGCTTCACGATTCTGTTTGCTCTCTTCACTGCATCTAGACATAATTAGCTAGTCGATATCCTATATATGAATTGAAGGAGTCCAAGGTTTGTCTAGAACCATAGTTCGATTTTGATGTGTCCCAAGGTAGGGAATCAGATAAGGTTCCATTATTTTTGAGAAAAAAATACTACTTACTAACTATTCTGAATACATCTTGACTAAAACAGAACTTAATAATTTGTAATGAAGGAACAAGTGATAAATTATTTGTATAATCTTGAATCTACCCTCTACCCTTTGCTTGAACAGTACCATATATTTGGTTAGGCAATAATAAAAAACTACTTAAAGTATTGATATAAAAAAATAAGTCCTGATGCTTTGGTATATATATATATATATATATATATATATATATATATATATATATATATATATATATATATATATTTTTAGTAATTGGTAGTTGGAAAGAACCTTCTCCGGGATGGACTATTAGTAAGAATGGTCCTCAAGGATTTCTAATGGGTGCAGCAAAAGGAGTGATAAGAAGATTACCAGTTGCAGTTGATTTGATCTACGATTACATACCAATCGATATAGTTGTTAATACTCTTCTTGTTGCTGGTTTCCATGCGGGTGAGTCAGCCTATTACTATTTTATTACTACATATAATAAATTGTTTGTTTTTGTTACGAAATCTTATCACTTTATCTGTCATTGTAATAACTAAACAGTTTCATCACATTTATAATACTAATTCGTTTATAATGACCATAAAATGATAATTTTCATAAGTATCAAAAATTTTAATGTTATTTTTCAATATCACTAATTTGTTATGGAAAAATAGCTCTACTACATTATAATTTAACAAAATATATGCTAATTATATATTAAGTACACTCGTCAGCAAAAAATCTCGTAATTTGTTATTTGGTTTAGACTTTTTATGGAAGAACTTCAATATTTATACTTGAGATAAAGTTATCGTCTTAAGATTGATGATACCTTTTGCTGCTTTATTATCTATTGGTATTTTTCAATGTTTGTCTATCAATTTTTTATAAATATATTTAGATATCCACAAAATATCCAATAATATCTCTTATTATCTGTTTATATTCATTAATGTACGTTACTGACTATCAATTCTGCCAATATATATCAATGTGTCATTATCTAACAATTTTGATAAGAATATGTCAGTATTTAATAATATTCATTACTATCTATCAGTATTTATCAAAATTGATCACTATCTATAAACATATATCAATATGTCTGAATAGCTACCAATAACTATTACTATATGTCAATAATAATTGTAAATACCTATTAATATCTATTAATATTAATTACGATCTGCCAAAACCTATCAATATTTATTGGTATCGGTCAACATAAATCAAAAAATCTCAATAGCCATCAATATCTGTCAATATTTATTGGTATCTGTCAATATTTATTGGTATCTGTCAATATAAATCAAAAAATCTTAATAGCCATCAGTATATGTTAATACCTGTCAATGGCAGTGTGAAAGTCTATCAGTATCTGTCAATATTTATCAGGGTAACTCAGTTTTGATCATTTTTCAATACCTATGCATATATCTAAACATTTATCAATATTTGTTGCTATCTGTCAATTATAATTATAAATATCTATTTGTATCTGTCGATATTTATTAATATCTATCAATAACTATTACTATTTGTCAATATATCTAAATATCTGATGCTATCTGTCAAGTATAATTATAAATAACTATCAATATCTGTAGATTTTTATTAATATCTAACAATATTAATTACCATTTGTCAATATAAATAAATTTTTATCAAAACTAATTGCCATTTGTCAACATATATCAATATATCTGAATATCCATCAATATCTATTAATATAATTATAAATAGCTATCAATATCTGTTAATATTTATTAATATCTAACAATATGGATTACTATTTGTCAATATATATTAATTTTTACCACAATTAATTACCATTTGTCAACATATATCAAAATATTTGAATAGCTATTAATATCTGTTATCATCTGTTAATAATTGTTAATAATAATTGTGAATGCATATTATTATTTAGCAATATGGATTACTATTTGTCAATATATATCAATTTTTACCAAATTAATTACAAATTGTCAACGTAAAGGTCCATTAATAATAGATGCATAAAAAGTCCAAAGAGTAAGATGGTTGGGGCATGCTAAAAGGTTACCGGAAAATAGATTTTTAAAAATGCGTTATTTAAGAAGGGAAGAACCAAATAAAAAAATGATTGGATACACTTTTGAAGGATATTAGAGTGGTAGAACCGATTTGGAACGCAAAAGTACAAAATCGCAATCTGTGGAGAAGAACAGTTGAAGACCGATTAGAAAAGAAAAATAAATCAAGTGCCTAGAGGCTTGTAGTACTGTAAATATATAGTGTAACAAACTATTTTTCCTTTAAAAGATATTATGCTTTGAAGATAAGAATGAATATGTGCTATGATTT
This sequence comes from Diorhabda carinulata, assembly GCF_026250575.1. Taxonomy (NCBI): domain Eukaryota; kingdom Metazoa; phylum Arthropoda; class Insecta; order Coleoptera; family Chrysomelidae; genus Diorhabda; species Diorhabda carinulata. Next base: position 5,916,982 of record NC_079469.1, read on the forward strand.
ATATCAGTTTTATTTTTTGAAAAAAAAAAATTAAATCTCCCCCTTTCCTTTAAATCGAAATCTTGATAAAATAAGGGACTTAAGAGCTATAGATTCAAGTATAAATGCAAACGGCATTTATGTTAATTTTGCTGAAGAGTGTATAACTAAATATTGCATTGTTCACTACAGCGCTTGAGGTAAATGACTGCATTATTTATATATTTACCAAATCTTATGTCTGTCATCTCTGATAAATTTATATGGGTCATAATGCTACACGTTGTATCTAAATATATAAATATTTATTAAAGTGATTAACATCACATTTCAATCACGCGCTATACGATCAAACAGTGTAAATTTCGGTTAAAATCACTTATTCGGGTGTCTTGAAAATATGAGGAAATGTTTCACAATTAGTAGTGAACTTAGATCTTTGTTGTTCAATTTCTATTTAAAACTGAAGTATGCTTTTTCTCCTGAAAGATCCTTACCTATTACAAAATGTTTTCAACAATTTTTTTTCCTTCAAAGGCCCCACTTTCAGAGCTTTAATCGAAGTACGTCTTCTAATTTCCGATAGTGTATTGAAATGCTCTCCTCTGATGGTGAAAACAGCAGGAAATCGGAAAAACGGTAGAATCTATCGATCAGCACACCATGAACAATTCATAACACAACAATGATAAGGCATTTTCATATAAATTTGCCTGAAATTAATTATTCAAAAATTAAAAATTCACCCAATGTTGACAAATGCAACTAGTCTTCGAAATGAGATTGTGTGCAACCCTTTGAGACATAGAACATAACCTAAAAATGTTAAATCTTTTAACGTTTAAAGCCGATTCATAAATTTTGCAGTTACTAAATCAAAAACATTGAAGTGCACAAGATAATTCATAGTTGCCGTTTCCGTCTCCGTCTGACGTTGGTGACTTTCAACATAAACGGCAATGGCAAACGGAAAGTAAAGTTTATGAATCGGCATTAAAACCATTCACAGTTGCGTTTGCCGATCGGTCTGCCGTTGGTAACTTTCAACATAAATGAATTTTATGTTGCAATAGAAAAAAAGCCAATCACATCCGTTTGCGTTTGTCACGTGTTTTTGACGTATGACATTAGAGCATGATGTTGGGAGTCTTTCTATTTGTTTGTCTATGGTGGTCTTTTGGGTTTGTTTGTGACTTTCAACATAAACGAATTTTATCTTTTCTCGTCGGCCGTTCGTAGCAATGGAAAAGAGCTAATCACATTCGTATGCGTTTGTAGTGCGTGATGTTGGGGTAATTGCCCTTTCTCCTCGTTTATGATGGTTTTGCTTGTTTTCTTTTCGTTATTTTCCATAATATCGTCCATAAATACCAGATTACAAACAAAAATACAAAAATATCACGAAAACAAAAAGCAGTACCCACGTCATAAAGAATAACAAAATGTTTAGGTTAACAGCAGAAACGTCAAGGTTATGAATAGGGTTAATAGACGTCAAATGACAAACGTCACCTGCGAACGGTAACGAATTTTATTTTATCCCGTCGGTCATTCGTAGCAACTTTCGAAGCAATTAAAAAGAGCAAATCACATCCGTTTGTGTTTGTCACGTTATTTTGACGTATGAGTTATACCGTGGTATTGAGGTTATTTCTCTTTCTGTCTGTTTATTTATGGTGGTTTTTTGGTTTTGCTTGTTTTCTCTTCGTTATTTTCCGCAATAAAAAGAAGTACACACCTCAAAAAAAATGACAAAAGTTTATGAATTTGTTTCGAAAGTAAAGTTTATGAATCGGCCTTTATTGACCACTTCTTATTTATTTGATCCCTATTAACATTCATTATTAATGATTAAATTGAAGTTGTAGAAAGTCTAAATATTGTTCAATTAGTGCCTGCGGCTTGTGTTTGAAAAATATGTTATGTGTAGGTGATCGAAGAAAGCGATTTCTAATAGAATAATCAGTGGTAGGTGTTCAAAACATTTGTAAGTTCAACATTATTGTCCTTCCGTGTTATTTTTAAATGTGTGATTATTAGAACAAGACAATTATCGTTTCCCAATGATTTCACGTATAAATGAATTTATGAATCATCACTATGTTTATGCAAATTTATTGGAAATAAACATCGTTATCTATTTTCAGAGTTATTAAAGGAAGATTTATTTATCTATCATATATACATAGGCTTATTTACAGTGTTTTTGAACAGTACGTATACAGGGTATAGTCATATTTTATGAATTCTAATTTTTCATTTAATTGAAAATCTCGCTTGATTACTCATCACGCCAGCGTTATACTGTAACTCGAATCCGAATCTCTAGACGTGCAAAGACAAAAATGTGTATCTGGTATATATTCCGGTTCTTGTCTAATTATCTGCGGTTCATGTCTAATTATCTGCGGTTCATGTCTAATTATCTGCGGTTCATGTCTAATTGTATGCGGTTCACAAATGTGTTCACAAGTCTTCGGTTTATTTATTCTTGGTACGCAAGCTACGCGAGTTACATCCCCCGAATCGTTAATAATTCTTCGAGACTCATGTACATTGCAAACTTTAGTTTTAATGACCCTTCTTCTCCTCATACAACTCAGCCAAGTGAAGACAGTATCTACCCCATATATGATACCAGCGATGATGGCTAATAAAGCAGCTATAAAAAAATATCCGCTCAATTTAATGGAGCCCACAATACCCACTCCTATTAGCAATATAAATAGTATAATCCATGGGATACATTTGGAAAATAACATGTGAAAACTGATTACGAAGCCGAATAAGGCGAGTAAAAATAGGATTTCAGCATAACTGTTTCCTTTCCAAAACATGCCAAATGTTAAATTTCTATCCATTGATAGGAATAGAAGTATGAGAGCACAAATTATTATTTCTGCTATTTTGCAGATTTTGGTAGCGAGCATTGTTAACTGTAATTTTGACACACGTCAGCGTGACATATTTTGTCAAATTTCATTCAAATTAAAGGTTGTTTTTAATGATTTACTTCGAGAGATTATTCATAAAATTACCCAAATTGACATAAGATATTTTCTCGTCACATTTATACAGAATCGGATTTAGATGTGGATGGTAATAATTTTCACCTCCGATTTCCATGAACCTGCATCGATATTTTAATGAAATTTTGACAATATGTAGGGAATACCTCAAAAAGCAAAATCTACTGTATGCCGATGTGTGCTTAGGGGTGAGGTCCACCCCAACTAGGGAGCGAAAGTTTTCATCTTGAAAATGTTTTTTTTTTTTGAAAAATAAATAGCTTTTTAGTTATGCGCGATTGAAAACTTTTTCTTTTTTTTTTCTTGAAAAAAACACGTTTCAAATCGATTTTTCATGAATAACCCAAACTTTTGATTTTATCAAAAAAAGTGTGAGAAACAAAAATGAAGCTTATAAAAAACAAAGAGATCGATTTTTTTTATTCACTTTGGGCATAATACAAACCGAGTTGTTTTATTGAAGGTTGAATATTTTTATCGAACGAAAATTTTTTTAAATTCAACGTCGAGTAACAGAAAAACGGGCAACTTCTTCAAAGTACTTTTAAACATTTTTAAAATGAGAGATACTAGAACTCTCTAGCATAAAAACTAAGAAAGTTATGGTCGAAATAAAATCGATTTATATTTTTTCTGTAGAAAAAAAACCTCAATAAAAATCTAATCCAATGATTGATTATTCACTTTATTTACTAAAAATAATTTCTGGAAGTTTGAATTATTTAGAATACATAACTTTGAAACAATTTTTATTTAAAGTCGAAAAATCGTTTTCGAAATTTTTGAAAATTTCTCAAAAACTATAGAATATACATAAAAATATTTTTTTTAACAAATATCTTCCTTTTTGTAACTTCGAACGCTTTGAAAAATAAAGGGCTAAAGAAATTTAAAACTTTTATAAACTTATAGGTTATTAAATTCCCTATAAATCTACGACAAATTTGATTGAAAATGACCAAAAAAACTAAATACACTTTTTTTTTTTAATTTTGAAGTACAAGTAAAAGTATGTACATGAGATAAAACATCGTATAGTGGTTGAAAATTTTAAATACATAATATTCAAGTTAAAAGAGATAAAAAATGTCGAAACAGTTGAAAAGTTGTCCATTTGAAATAGATAAATCATCAAAAAGAATAAATATTTGAGTTGAACACAAACAAAAAAAGAATCATTTTAATATAAGTGAGCTACCCCAAAGTAATAAAATAATATTTTTTTAATTTTATATTTAACGGAGATGCTTTATAAGGGATTAAATACATCAATCAGGGGGTTGAAAAATTATAAATTCTATATTAAAGCAATGAAAAACTTTTATTTAAACCTTAAAAGTATTTTTCTACTCATTAAAAGCTTTTATTTACATTTTTATTGATTGTTTGTAATAAGGGGTAGTTTTCACTCCTATGAGTGATAAGCATATATCGAAATAAGGTAGATTTTGAAGTTAAGGATAAGTCAGACTTAATTCCAAATTTTCATGTAAATCGATGCAGGTTCGTGGAAATCGGAGATGATACCTTATTTTTACCTTTGTAGCATGGACTATAAATTAAAATTATATTTTTAGGTCAGGTGAAGTCGACCAAAGTAGAAATATACCATGCAACATCTAGTACGAGACAACCATTCCGTTGGGCAGCGGTGGAGAATGGAATTTCCGATTATCTCCATAAATATCCTTTGAAAAGTGCCGTTTGGTATCCACGTTTAAAGTTTTTGCCATCAATTACATGGTATAGAATTTCAGCACTTTTTGTCCACCTATTTCCGGCCATTATTCTGGATACTGTCACTAGATTAACCGGAGGTCGACCAATGTAAGTATTCAATTTTCAAATATAATGGGATATTTCTTAGAGCAGCTTTGTATTTGATTGCTACTCTTATACAGACATGAATTGAAATTTCGAATAAAATGCAAACGGTGACTTCACATCACCCAGTCTTCTCGTAAGGTTTCAGAGCATTAAACAACCAGATCAACGTTAAGGTGGATTTTAAAGAGATATAAGATTAATCCATGTAAAAGTCAGTACATTCATTAAAAGGTACTGACTCTACCAGTACACTAAATTTTGTGAAATGAATTACTTCATTTAACAACTTGTTATTCTTTGATGAGGTTCACTTCCACATCAACGCTCATATCAACAGGCCAAATTTTCCCTCAACACAAACATTAAAGGTCTTACAATACCTTAAAGTCAGTTTGGACGGCTATGTCAGGGCATGGCACCATAGGCACTTATTTTTTTAGGAATTAACATGGTCGGGCGGTTACTGTTATGGTATGTAGCAATGAACTAAGAATTTTTTCGACCAGAGTTGTAGAATTTTCCAGACTTCAATAACAGGATCTGATTTCAACAAGATGTCTGTCAACTTTGGCCTAACAAAGTGATTTCCTGAAGAAGAGAAACAAACCCGCGGTCAATTGATGAACTGAAAGAAAATATCTGACGAAAAATATTAAACATTATAAATCTCACTCACTATGTAATGATAGACATTTTTAAAACGATATGAAGCACATTTGGATGTGGTGATTTTTGAAAATTAATTCCTCTTATCCCACACATTCAAAAATTCTTATGTACATTGTTTTATTTTTATGGGATACCCTGTATGATCACCTTCACATGGGTTCATATTCTTACTTCCTATTAATTTGTTTCTATTTCTTCCCATTATTTTTGTTAGTTTTTTTGGAAATCCGTATTGAGTCTATAAATTGTTCATTTAATTAATTTTCTAGTTTGATGAAGCTACATAGAAATGTCAACAACTCTTTGGGAATGTTGGAAAAGTTTATATTCACAGAATGGAGATTTACTGCTGAAAAAACTAGTGAGTTACAAAAATGGCTAACGGAAGAAGATAAAAGGCATTTCAATTTGGATTTGAGTGATCTAAAATGGGATGAGTACTTTGTTGATTTGACATTGGGGGCAAGGATTTATTTGAATAAGGATCCTAAGAAAACTTTGGATGATGCCAGGACTAAGGATAAATTGTAAGTAAAATTTTACCATACTATGAAAATAAATTTAGTATATTTTATTTTTTAGGTTATTTGTACTACACATCTTTTGGCAAGTTTTGGTGATTTCTTTCATTTGGTACATATTTGCTTGTATAATTGGAAAATCCATGTACTCCTCAGTAATTATTGTTCCCGTTATTTATTTTTTGTTTCAGCTATTGTAGATTTTAAATCTGCTTTTATTAACACAGTATTTTATCAAAAACTATTTCGTTGTAAGAGATCTGAGTATTTTGTTAACATTTTTAAATTAATGTATTCATCATATTTTATAAATTTATGTATTTAATTACTTTTGTTTTATTTATTCTAGTGAATTAGAGACATTAGGAGCATAAAAATACTTGCAATGAACTGGTGTGGTGATTGTAAGCAATATTGTGATATTTCTCAGGTAAAAGGTCGTGGATAAAATTGTACAAATTCATTTCACACTCAAAAATTTTATTACACTAATCACAATAATACACACTTATAATTAACACTTTCCTTTAGATATCACTTCTTTACTGCCTGGATTTCTTGTTTAAATCGCTGTGTAACTTCAATAACTCTACTTATAAAACTAGAACATTGTAGACCTGATTCTATATGAACCGTTAAAGGCCGTGTGGCTGTTTACCTGTTACAATATATTCAGTAATGTTTTAATGACAATCAATAAAACGAAGTTAATGATTCTTAACATTTATTAGAATTGCTAATAAACTGGTTATAGAAAAATATCTATTTACAAAATAAAAAATTTTCTACAAAATAGTTAAAATTATCTTAGTCTAAAATGAAAGTCTTAGAGCCACGGATGCCAGGCGGGATCCATTCTACAGAGATTATCATGACTATTGGCGGCTGCAACTAATGTAGAAACCTAAAACATTGAAAAATAAAGTAGAAATCATTTTTTTACAAATGTAACTAGTGTAAAGTAATTATGAATATGATCAAATATTTGGGTACTCAATCGACACCATAGGGACACAGTAACCTCAATTTGCTTAGTTAGTATAGCTGCTATACAAGTGTCCTACAAGAAGTGGAGTGCAAGATCCAGCTCGTTTGGGTACCAGATCACTCGGGCAACGTCGAAGCGGACTCACTTGCCAATGGGTCGAGAACTCATTCATGGGTTCTAGCCAATAATGTTGCTTCCGAGTCTCTTAACAGTCTGCTTGCAAAGTGGGCTCGTCGGAGATGGATAAAGACACCACCGCGCATGAGACAAGCGAAGGCACACATAGATGGACCTTCTGCTTGCCTTATCAAACAACTGCTTCAATTAAATATGCGTCGAATTCCGACTAAAGACCAGACTTTTAACCGGATACAGTCATCTAATACGTCATCTCCACACCAAGGGCATCACGGTCCATCCAGAGCGCCGCTGTTGCATGGAGGTGGATGAAACTGCAGACCATGTCATCTGTGAGTACCTAGCACTCACATGGGCGTGGTTCAAATAGTTGGGTAAACCTGATAGCTTGACTAATGACATCAGGTACAAGCCAAAACGCCTGATTGGCTTCTTAGTAATGTTAAGTGGGGCACGACTGGCCTATCAGAAGACCTATGAACTAGGAATGTGTTCAGATATTAAAAATATACCCAAAAGTTGCCTCTATATACTCAAATACTACTGAGAAAGCCTATTTCATTACAACGGCTTTCACTTATCCATCGAATAGTTTTGATAATGGACATACAATGTTTTAAAATGGTCTCTTGGGTATTTTCAGTATGATTGTTTCCAAAATTGGTACAAAAGAATCTCTCAAATGTTAAAAAGTGTGATTGTGATAATGTAGTAAATGAAGACTGTCAATATATTATAAGCGAACAACTTTTCATTACACAGAAATGATTGTGTATGTGAATAATAATTAATGAGAATTCAAAAATGAGTAAACGACTTTTTGGTTTCTCATAATAAGACGTTGTGTCATAAGTCGCTTTTATTTCAAAAGTTTTCTAGTCTGTCTACATCTGATTTACCAGATTAGGCACTACAGAGCCTCTTACTGAAAATAAAAAAGGGGTATAAGAGTTTACACACCATTTCTGACAGAGCCATTCTGAAAAAGGCCAACGTTGGCATAAGTATATTGCAAGCCAAAGGTAGAACTTTGAGGAAGATTCATTCAAAGTTTACTGTCACCTTTTCACTTTTTTTCATTAAAATATTTTTGATACATCTCAATTGAGCAATAATGATTACTATTCTTGCTGCTATACCACTATGATAAATGTTTTGATAGAAGTTCGTATTTATTTATTTACCACGTTTGGCATATTGTTACAAATATAAACTTACGCTTTCGTTTCCTTCAAAATGTGCCAAACTTGTAAGTCTATTAGAAATTGAAGTAACCGCTTTATTCACCATATTTATAATCTGTTTAGCGGCGTCACTAGCTTTTTCTGGATTCGTTAGATCTTCTGGTTTCTTAGCTCTCGATAACATCATTTCATCTCTGATTATCGGTTTCAATATTGACAAAACCTTTAAACAAAATTTCGAAATTAACATATTTAACCGTGGATTTTATAATATCTTACCTTGAAATTAGGGTAAGTGAAACATCTTGCAGTAGCTATCATACTTGCTGTCAATGGTCCACTAACTCCAATCGTTGATAGATATTCAGTTATATTTGGTGTTAATCGAAATTGAACCGGTCTAGTAGTATTTAATTCACCTGAAACAGGATAAATTAGATATAATATTCTAAATTTTAAATATTTGATAATAAACACCTTAACTAAGTTGGAATTTCCGTAACAATTGGTGATACACTGAACACACTGTTTACACCAATACTCACAATTACACTGTTTGACGCGCGTTTCGATAACCAAGTTATCAGAAACTGAAGGTAACTTAATCTACATATATTATACTAAATTTTTCCACCAATGAACTTCCTCTTGCAAAAAACAAACTCTTATAAACTGATTAACTTACTTATGTTGTGCATATCAGTTAATGTCCGGTTTAAATAGCACAAATCTCCCTCAAAACATGGAGGAATATTTAAATGTAAGAACAGTTTAAATATGGACAAGGGGCCACACTACAGTTTAGTAGTTAAGGAATAAATGTAAAATTTCCGCGTCGGACAGTGTATTTGTGAGTGTTGGTATAGTGGTGATGTAAACAGTGTGTTTAGTAGAATAAACACCTTGTATATTTAGTTATTAAAGGATATTTTTTTCTTACCTGTACTATCATCTACGTCAAATTTAAAATAAGCGACGTTCATTAGTCCCGAATCTTGATGTAGGTACATCATGTCCGGATTGAGCCTAGTCAGATGGAATACATATTCCGCAAAACAGGCGAGAGCTAATTGAAGAGTAAACTGCAATAAAACGTTTAAATAAATTAAAATCTCAATTTAATGTGTATGAACATATTACCATTTTTCTAAATTGCCAATAATCCGTTGCAGAAGGGAAGGTTTGTATAGCCCATTTCTTAATAATCGTTCTTGGTACTTTTGTTTGTTGTACGCCTTTCAAAATATCCCTATACACCTGATGGCTTGCTTTAATACCTCTACTTTGTACTTGAGCAAGTCTTTCGTAATAATACTGGATAGGATCATCGTGTTCAATACCTGGAAGTTATTTCGATTACTGTTTGTCCAATAAATATATTGAAACGAAACTATTCCTATGTTTTTAAAATACATAGAAAAAAATATTGGCTATTAAACAACATATTCTTCTATGCAAATAGATTAGGCATGTTACGTTATTTTCCTGAAAAGATTTCTAAATAAATTTTTAAACCATATTTCACATTCTGAACTAACAAGATGGATTCAGGGCAACTTTAATGGTAGTTAAGGTTTTAGTTATATCAAACCCAAATTCACTTCTTATTGTAAATAAGTTAGCTAGGGCGAAGTTCATTGTTTTTTCTACCATCACACCACCTCGCGCTTTAGTCTGTTTTGTATACATCTGACCAGCTATCATAAACAGCACATTTAGAAGAAATGTACAATGTACTGTAGTACCTGCGCTATAGTCAACTAAACTAAACAATCAAGCAATAGGCTCAAAACAATTAACATAAATTAAACAAAGTTCAATTTGGTTCACTTGGGCTATATGAAGAATAATTATTCCAAGGTTACGTGTTTATTTGGCTAGAGACAAAAACAAGGTATGGATATACCTAATGAGATACTCAGAATATGAATCATCTGGTCGAACGAATACCATTAATTTGTCTATTGAGTTTAGCTTCTTTGGTTGCTCTATTAGATAAGAATCCCACTGCAGGTCCAAACGAGGGTCAGCGTTTGAGAGGCTCCAGGTCAGATCGTCGTCAATTTCATTGCACTCCAAGAAGAGGAAATAAGAACACTATGGTGCCGCATGCACAACAAGTAGAATACAAACTTTGCCAAGCACTGTCACACGTTCCCCTGGAAGCACTTTCACACGAGGAGGAAATACAAGGTTAGATTTGAGGAAATTGTGAGCTCCTAAACTCATGATGAGTCAATTTCTCACTATATCCCCTAAAAAAGCCATATTTCATCAAACAATAATCACTAGCAATGCTCCGGTATGTTATCTCTCCTCGAAGCACATCCACAATATGGCCGACGCCTTGTTATCATGAATGTTCAATAGATGGCGCTCGCGTCGCGTCGCCCTGCATTAAACCCAAATTCAGTTAGAATTATAATGAAGTTAGCTTCTAACGTTACTCTTCTTTTTTTCTAATTTTTCTGCTGATAAATACATCGATTAACTTAAGTGTGTTATTCTATAATTATTCTGAAGAGCTTGGAGAAAATTCAAGAGAATTGGATAGGTTATAAAAGCTAAGAAAGGAAGGGAGAAGTGATAAGTTTAGTTTTATAATATTTAATTCCTGTAAAATTGTTTTTGGCAACTACTGTATGTTAGAGTATCAGACACATTTTAGTATTCGGTGACTGAATACTAAGTTATTTTATTATTATTACACTTACCTAATTGTTTACAACTTTTTTTGAATATATCTAATAGAGATATGGAAGCTGGATTATCTTCAACTAATCGTATTTGTTGAGAAACTGCCACTACTCTTGGTACAGTGTAATGCAAAAATCTTCTTGCAGTTTCCTACAAGATAATTTTTATTGTTGAAAGAAAGAATAAACAAAAAACATTTGTATAAAAAATTATGCAAATATATAAAAAAAAGTTTATATATTAATTTTAATGATATAATATAATGATAACGAACATGGAGAAAGACAAACTAGATCAAATAAGAGAAAATCGATTACACGTCCCGAACCCCTATTCATCATTGATGAAAGGGGGAAGTAGTGAAAACATAGCATGCCTAGACGGTAGTACCATAGGAAATGCCGACATATAAAGTTTCTTCCAGTTTGGTGATGGTGATTTTAAATCAGCACCGTAAGTACCAAATTGTATTAAATTTCGTTCAAAGGTACTCGAGGGGTTCGTAAATAAATCAAAGAAAGTTTTGACTCCTTTAGAATAGTACCTTATTTGATCTGCTGGTTTGCATGCTATTGGTATGACTTACTTTTTGTTTTCCCAGATATAAGTTCAACATTCTCATCAATTGTAAAACTCTTTCTTCTCTCCTGGCGTCAGCCAATCCAGAATCATTTACAACCAAATAGGGATATATTTTACCGTTGTGCCCTCGTATGTACAATCTCCTAGCAGCAGCGTTGTGTTTCTGCACAACGTCTACTCTGGGCATGAATCTGGTGATACGAACAAAGTAATGATTATGTTTAGGAAAAAGAAATTCTCCCGGTAGTTCCACTTCTGCCGTTTTTAACGTAAAATTCGAAAGGAAGCGACATTTTTCTTCAATAAGACTCGATCTATAAAAAAATAAAATGTATATGAATCGCTCAAAAATAATACAAAAACACTTACTGCAGCAACATTTTAGATCTATCATCCAAAATCTTGATCCATTTTTTTAATTTGAAAATCAATGTGTGCAGTCTCATCGAATTCGATTGTGTAAAATCAAAATCTTTTGTAAAATCTAATTTCATGGCTTTGAAAACTGGATCTTGGTAAGTGGCCTCTGCTCGTCTAGCTAAACTTTCAGAAGCGGCCGAGTTGAAACTAACATTAACCGAACTAGAAATATTTTCAACACCGATACCGAATGTGGACATTAATTTTTTAACAAAATTTTGTATATGAGGCGGTATTTTCGCTTCGTTTACCGCTTCCCTATTTTCAAAAGCTATCGCGTAACATTTAGTTAAGCCCTGTCGAAGTTGTCTTAATACTTCTTCATACCTATAATTTATTATGATATTAAAATTAGAATCAAATTTTGTCGTTTACATTATAACGCACCATGTTTCTCTGAACCACTCCATCTGATCAGCGATACCTTCCAAACTTGATAATACCGTCGTGTGTATGTCTCTCTGCATTTTCATGATCTTTGAACATCTTATCATAGCAGGAGTTGCCTTAATGGACGATCCTTCCGTTGGGACAGTGGTTGTAGTAGTACCAGTATTCTCTTGAGTATTTGACGGTATTATTTTTATGGAAGATCCATCCGGTTGTATCGAAGTAGTCGCGTTTTCTTGACTAGTTGATTGTCCATCGTTAGATTGGGTTTCCTGTGATTGTTGTTGTTGTATGGTTAATTTCTAAAATAAAAAAATATTTATTTTTCTAAATCTATTTGTATTTATACGATAGAAACTTATATACCTGAACACTATTAGTCTTCCTAGCCACCGAGGTTCTTAGAGTGAGGTATAGAGTTCTTATAGGAAAATAAACTGCTTGAGGAAACATCCTACCGACCTTGAATATAAAATTATAATAGTAAATAGAAGAAATTTGTTCTAATATATGAGTTATTTCATACCTGACAGAGTAAATTGAGAATAACATTGCCTTCATACTGTACCAAGCAATTCAGTAGTTGTGGAGTCCACGGCAACCAAAAAAGAGGAGGAACACCTACGGAGTATTTATCCAGGGCTTCCATTAAGCTATAAAAAAATATTTGCTTTGATTTTGACATAATTACTTACATTAAAATATTACACAGAAGACAAATAGCACTTGTTGTCTGTGAAATTACAACTGTGGGTTAAAATAAAACTTGTAACTAAGTAGCACAGCATATTATTGAATAAAACGTATCCAAGCTATTTCTATTGGTTGCCTGCTTAAGATCTTCTAGGGGTAGAAAGTTGGTTACCAACATCCTAAATGTGTCAATATATTGAAACTATTATTTTTATGCAACGAAATTTTGATCACTGATCACGAACCAGAGTGCTGGTTTCATAGGTAAGCATGTTGGTAGTGATAATGAAACGAGGCTATTTGCCGCACAATTAACACCGTTAGTCATTTTCGCTGTTAGTGGTTTTTCCATTCACGAGAAATGAACTGAGGAAACACTTAAACCTTTTGAGGTACACATACATTTTACGGCAAAAAAAAGTTCACACTATTCTCAAGTCTTTTGCTTATCGCTTCGGTGTCCAGTTATGTATTTTCAAATGTGAGGGAACATGGCGTGGTCGCCTCAGACATATTCAGAGTTAGACTCGTAAAAGTACGGATTACCTTACCTGTTATTTTCATCATCGTAGCTAAGCAACCACAAAACCTTGGCCAGATATTTTCTGGCTTTGGCTTCGTTTTGATGTCTACAAGCATGTAAAAGACACGCCATAGCATTAACACCTAAATTAATCTGTCGTTGATCTCTTGTGAAAATTTGTTCGAGGTAATCTCCGTATAAGGCCCACGCTTTAGTTGAAGCATCGTGCATCTGAACGGCTGCGGAAAACATTTTATTCGCCTCATCTGATTTATCTAAAATATTAACATATTTGTATTTATAGATTTGAGTTATAAAAGCATTTTTACTCACTACTTAATTGGAACAGTAAACCGTTCAAAGCATAAAATTCTGCTGTCATCTCTTTTGAAAAATATTGCATCTTGGTACGACTTAGTACTTCCAAACCTTCGTTTATTTCGTTTTTATCGACTGCAGAGTTCTGTAAATAGCATTTAACTTGTTGCCTTACTTTCTGGAAACAATCCACTATAGGTACACTAGAGATACTGTAAATTTTGTTCAAAGATTCCAAACATACGTTTACTAACTTGTGTTTTCTTGCTATTTTTCCAAAATGGATACTCGACTGAAAAACAAAGGAAACAATATAATATTTTCACGGTTTTTAGTAGCACTAGCTGTAGCTGAAGTAAACTAAACTACCATGATAGTAAATATTTTAACATGTCCTCAAAATAGTTCAACATGATACTATTCAGTACCAAATAAAGTCTGATTCAATAAGAAGTTGAACAGCTTTACTGACCAGTTTTTCTCTTTTTGAAACTTGATTTGTTAAAGTGAACATCAGTTTTACTTTATAAAAAAAACATTAGAGAGTTGAAAATATTAATGTGGATTTATTTATTGTTAGTAGAACAAACTTTCTATGTTCACCAGTTAGGTCCACCTGCGAGTGAGTTCTTAAATATACAGGTAATAAAGCCTTTAATCACGGTGTCATTTAACATAACATTTCAGAGAGTACACTGTTTTGTTTGTGGATTATTTTGGGTCAATTTTTGTCTGGCAGTGTTTTCCAAAAGGTCATTGATTATGTTGGTTCTATGTCAGTCTAACTTTGGTCGTTGTAATTTTCAAAATTAATGAAAAATGCTTGATTTTGGAATTGATTTTACTGTCTCTTCAAAATGAGATGATCACGGACGAAGGCGCCACTACTTTTGTTGGTAACGGGCCGCAATTAAGCGGAGTAACATTATATCAGACACTCAACGCATTTACTGTGTAGCCTTCGTTAAATTAGTTGAATTACCTGTGCAGAAGCATGAACTCCTAACATGGAATGCGGGGTTGAGGTATCCCTACTGCTATCGTAATGGTTAACGATAACTTGATAATGATGTTGACGCCATGTGAAAATGTCATTCCAATGCACCAAATCATCAGCTATGACAGGCAACCTGTTCCTCCATGTTTTTACGATAGCTTTCATATCATGTAGAGAATTTTGATGACCTTGCAGGAGACCTTTATGAATTTGATAAGCTTCTTGTAGTTCCATAATCTGGAAAACGTTAAAATTGTATACTCATCTCATAAATGTGAGTCATCTTCTATTGACTTACTTGTTGAGCTGCCTGAAGATACTGTAAATGTATATGACTGACAATATGTGGTAGTTTCCTCCATTCGTTCAAACATAATGCACTAGCGCTTTCTACATATCGTTCTACGTATTTTAGAGGTTTGTTCTCGTCTGGTTGACAAATAACTAAAAATCCACCATACATAGTAATCTTCCAGCCCAATTCTTTAGGGCAAGTGTATTCTACGTTTGCAGACGCTTCTTTCATAATCTCCCAATTTGGTACTCGCCATGCGCTATCTAACAGCAAGTAAGGATCATAGCAGCCGTTTTTGGCATATTCCATGAGGATTTCCCATTGGTTCAACTCTTTAGCGCATCTATAAAAATTTAAAAGAGTTATATTTACATATTTTGGGTGTTGTAGTCATTTACCTTATCCAGTGGTCATTCCACAACAGAATCTCGCGTTGTGTATGCGCCGGTACTGGTCCCATGTTATTATCTGTTTTATGTTTAGTCATAGCGGCTTCATAAGCATTTTGTGCTTGTTCAAAAAATCCATGTTGTTCGTATGTGATAGCAATGCTTGTCTCTTTATAATGGGCATGTCTTTGCCACAGTCCCGCCCAACAGTCTTCTTCACACAACAAGTGATACAATTCACCAAGGCAATCTAATAATTCCTAAAATTTTAACAATTTACCATCAAATATAAAAAGTCTTGGTTAATATACTAACTGATTTCGTTGGTTCGCCTTCAAATTCGTAACAAGTAGTTGGATTTGAGGGTTTTGGAACTGTTGATGGATTGAATGCTATTTGTTCAAGTCCCAATGTCATTCTATGCCACAAATTGTGCGATTTCCCCAAATACGTCATTAGAGGACTGAAAAAAATTGATTTCGAAGAAGTAATTATTAAAACTATATATTATTAATTTAACTTACGCAGCCATCTGAATAGGATTGGGACATCTATACAAAGCTTCAACGAACGTGTTTATAGCACTGGGATGACAATCTTTTTGGATTATATGAGTTCCTGATGTAATAAAAGGCACTATTTCTTGTGCCAAAATCTAAAAAATTCAAAATAATAAATATAAAAAAATTGTTGGTGTACTATTATCTTTTTGATAAATTTGAATAGCTCTACCAAATATATTTAATGTCTTTCATCCCGTAGCTTTGAAGTTAGGGAATATAAAAAAATGTCAAAAAATTCCAGGAAGTTTAATAATAAAATTTATGTTCTTTCATTAAAATTTAACATAGAGTCTGGAAAGTTGCTTAATGGTGGTTGAAGCATGTTCAATGTAGACAGTTTTGCCTTGAATCATAAATGAAATGGAAATTTAAAGACATTTTTGTTGAAAAAATACATCTTAATATTCACCACTAATTATTTTTCAAGGTAATTGATAAACTACACGTCAAAAACAGGAGCTGTACTCTATCCGGTCAATTATTATTGTATATTCAGCTTCCGATATTATTTGCCTGATCTCATGTTTTATACCTTCAGATAAAATGTTTTTAACCCTATTATCATGATAAAACTTCAGATTTTTTTAAATTAATTTATGTTATTATTTTATTTGAGAAAGTTTTGGGTGATACTTTTATATCAATTAAAACATTTAGTCTGAATGTTCGTGTACTAGTGAAATAATAATATGATAAAATTAATTTTTAATTAATTAAGTATACAAGATTCCACTGTTTCATCATTATTATTAGGAACGTTTATTTATTTTCATAGAGATTGAAAAAACATTCGACAAAGCTAACAGAAGGTGGCAAATCCTAGAATACAGAGGAAAAGAAGAAAAACTAATAAAGGAGTAAAAGTTTTTTATAAACAGAAAAAAGGATGTCATAGGTATTAAATATGTTCAAAACAATGAAATAAGGATGTACTATTATTATTATTATTATTCACTTATTATTTAATGGAGGAATAAAAAGGACAAAAAGACAAATAAAAACAGTATAAAATTGGACACTGGAATATGGAAGATATTGAAGTTTGTATTATATGCAGATGACATAGTAATAATGACAGAAGATGAAAAACCCAACTTTGAACTAAAACCTAAAAATACAATCAAAAAGAACTACTAGGACGATGATAATAAATCAAAAGAAGTAAACAATGAAGATAAAACGAAAAGAATCAAACAAATAGATCAAAAGTTTTTAATCTTTAACATAGCATTAAAAGAAGATTAAAAATTGGAACAACAGATAAACAAAAAGACTGGAGCAACTAGAAGAATATGAAACGTAATTAAGACACAGTTTTTAGCCAAAAGTCCCAAAACAAATAAAAACAGAAATATATAAAAAAGTAACCATAATTGACAATAATAATAATAACTGACAACTGAATTAGAAACATATGCACTTATACAGAACAAAAAAGAAAAATATAAAGTACTGTAATGATATTTATAAGAAAAATGGAGAATAAAAGAAGATGCGACAAAATAATAACTAACATTATAAGAAAAAAGTTGATCCTAAAATAAATCTAGATAGAGAAGAAAGATATTATATGCAAATGACATAGTAATAATGGCAGAAGATAAGGAAACTTTGAGGTCAAACTTGAAAATACACAATTACAGACTACAGAAAATTAATATAAAAATAAAGGAACGACTAAGACGACGATAATAAGCCAAAAGAAGTAAACACTGAAGATAAAACTAAAAGAAATTAAAAAACAGTAGATCAAAAGTTTCTAATCCTTAGCATGGCCTTAAAAGAAGATAGATTGGACCAAAAGATAAACTAGAAAAGATACGACACAAAATAAGAAATAACATTATAAAATAAAAGTTGAACTTAAAACAAAGCCGAGGAACAACAACTAAGATGGTCATGTGAATAGGATACGAACGATCAATACTGAAGACATATGGAGAAAGGAAGACCTAGGAGGGATTGAACTGAAAAAATGAAGATGACAGGGGTGAACGAGAATCAAGATGGTAGGGGAAAACGAGAAAATTAAACAAGATACAGGATAGAAAATAATAAAAACAGCCGTAGATAAAAGAACCTACACAGTTATCAATTTCAGAAAGTCTTGCATTTGAAAATGTAGAAAAATCGTAGATGTAGATAAAATTACGTTATTCATATTGACATGGTGATATTCTAGACCTAACACTAAATTCCTTCTGGCGAAGCATTACATCACATCCAGAGTAGGTTGGGTTGATTATGATAATACAAATTATTGTTATAAAATTGTCTAAATCATCATCCTAAAATAATAGTGGACTTTCCATTCATATAATCTGCTGTAATAGATTAAATAAAAAAATAGTTGTTAACATACATTCCTTTGTTCGGGTTCGAGAATGGTCCACAATTTAGGAAACATCGATAACCAAACGTGTTCAGCTAAAGCCGTATCCATATGACATAACTGCGCCGTAGCTAACAAAAATCTATCGGTAGTAATATTTCTAGCTATCTCTGTAGATTCGTAATCCTTTTTCAACATCTTAATCGTTTCTTCTCGTATCACTGGTTTTTCTTCAACTAACGGATTCGCATCTATATTACTCAAATCGACGTCGAGCACTTCTTCTTTCATTTCCGTTGTATCGAAATCGGAATTTTGAAACTGTCGTCTACTAAATTCTTCTCTTTTTTGTTTATCCGGTATAACCGAGGTAATAGCAGGAAGAATACTACTTTCGTGAGACATTCTGATACCATCCCCTTTAAACAAATATGTATATTGTAAGCAGATTGCCAATAGAGTTGTTAATTATAAACCGTACCTGGTAAGGCGGTGACAAGGAGCAATTCTATACACTGTTTGATCCAATAGTGCGGTCCAATGGCGTCCCAATTTTGTGAACACACTATATACAATAATCTGTCTTGTAATCTTTTACGCATCGATTCGTCGAAAACTTTGAAAAATTTCGCTCTAATGTGGGGTTGAGTACAACGTAGTCCTGCCAAAAACGCCGGTTCTAATTTTGATGTCAATTCGGTTGTTTTCAAATTTTTATCCCTAAAAATTAACAATTAAGATTTTTATACGAACATATCGTATAATTCGGTAAGCTTACGTATAAACATAGTTAACTAGTTCTAAAAATTGAGCGTTCAAGTCGTTGTCATCTTGGAAACGTTTTTCGACGTACTGCATCATTTTCACAAGTAAAATCGATTTTTCTCGTAAACTCGGAGCCTGATTTAACGTCACTACGTTCTTACACTTCATCCATTCTTCCAACATCTAAAAATTACAATATAGATTATTCAGTAATCACTTTTCCGGTAATTAACAATTACCCTTGTGATGGCTTTCATGACTTTGATATCTTGCGTTTTTTCGATTAAACCAACTAGAATCGTACCGATAAACGTTTTTCTCATTTCAACTCCCATTACTACCACTCTAGTTTTGACTAAGTCCAAGCTTAAAATCAACAGTTCGCTTGTAAGGGCAGTATTATCGCTTGTGTGTTGTAAATGTTCTTTGGCTAATCTGTGTAATACCCTCATGAATGGGGTTATCAAAAGGTCTATGTAAGAATGGTTGTTTGCACAGGCTGCTTTCAGAATCATTACGGTACCAAAAAGACTTGACGGGTTTTCTTTTTTCTCATAACTACTCAAACCTACAAAGAAAACAACACTTACATAAATTTTCACTAAACTTAAAGATAAACAAATGTATTAATTTGTTTGTATATTATCAATTTTTTATTATTCAGAAATATCCAGTATTTTAAAATCCATTTTAAAAATGATAAAAGATATTTAAAATCTATTTATAAACCTTGAGAAGGCTTTTGGAATGATATATATCCTAAAAAACGATTGGATGAAACAACGATAAACGGAATCAAAGGAATATATAAGAATACAACGAATGTTATAAGAGCAAGGCACGAGATGTGTAAAGCGTTTCAGTTGGTTTTGATGAAAGTATAAAAGAAGAAACACACTAAAAGGTGGGACATTAGAATATAGAAGATGTAAAAGTATAGTAAACAGCCTATGCAAATGATTTGGTACTAATGAGAAGAAAATAAAAATAATGTTTATAAGTAACGACAAAAAAGTACATGAAATAAATAAACAAGTGACTAGCTTTAGATACTTTGGATCTTTAATAATGGTAGATGAAAAAATCAAGGATGAAATAAAGGAGGGCGGCAGGAAGACTCTTTGGAAGTATCAAAAATACCTTCCTCGCTAAGAAAAAGATACTGATGAAATGAAAACACAATTTTTTTCGGAGCAGAAACAATACAAAGCCTAAGAAATGAGATAGAGAGCATTGAGATATATAAGGAAGCTGGAAGGTAAAACGAGTTCGTGCAGAATTAGAAAAAATACATACAGAAAAAATTTAAACTTCTACAATCAAAATAGAAGAAGCGCAGTTAAGACTGTTTGGCCATGTTACAAAAATTGAAGAAGGCAAAATAGTTAGAAACGTATACAAAGTTAGAATAGCAAAATACGCCATGAAAATCATGGAATGGGGAATGACAGAAAAAAGAACTATTGAATGGAATGGTATAAGATGGAAAGTAATGGATAGAAAAGCATGGAGAAGTGATACTACCCACAAGGGTAGAAAGCATAAGCATTAAATAAGTGGAAATATATTTAAAATTTGTTAATACTATCATTAACTAGTGTAGTTTGGTACAGGATGAGATAAGAACAGACCTAACATCCCAAAAACAGAGTGGAAATTGTTTGATATCATATTATAGGTATTAAAACTATTTATTGATAATAAATAGTTTTGATAAATAACTCATTTTATGTTTTCTTTGTGACCTACCTTCAAAAATAACTTTTCCAACTGTAGCGTACAAAATATCCAGTTCTTCATATTTACAACTAAGGTTTGTGTTTGTTCTTTCCATGGGGAACAGGGTAAACAGCTTTGTCAACAGATTATGTACTAATTTGATTACCCTGCTATTAGTTGAAGTGATACACGCGCCGATTCCTCTCTGGAGAGGTTTGAAACTTGCTAAAAACAAATTGATTCATAATTTAATTCATATAGCTACCACAAGAGGAGGTCAAAATATCTTGTCAAATGTTACATTTTATTTAGAAGCTTCAGTGAATAATCGTTACAAATTCAAGAATGTTTTGAAGGGTATAGTAGTTCATTTATATACAAAACCCCTGCCTTTAGAGAGTTTTCTTTTTCAGAAACTTGATCTCTTCATATGGTTTGATTCCTTTAAGATCAGAAACCTTACTAATGAAAACTTATTCTTGTCTATTTTACCAAATTTCATTTAACAGAATCTTAGTTTATTCGGTATTGGCTCCAAATACTCCAGTACCAGATTCTGAGGGGATTTTTAAATCATCTGTACATTATTTGATGATATTATTTTTTGAAAGTTTGTATTCCTTTTCACAGATTACCTTCTTACTTAGGTCAATTTCGTTTGCATAATTATTTTTTGATCATTTAGTTAATTAGAGTTAGAGATGATCAAGCTTTTTGATTTTTGATAGTAGACCCCTTCCTGCAAATTCCCTATATACTCTCGAGCTATTTTAACTGGAATTGAATCATTTAATTTACCTAAAATCTGATCTTTATCAAAGACGGACAAAATATAAGTCAGTAGTTCTAATGCAGTACAAATATTAGCGATATTAGCGTTGGGAGTTTCAATAGTCATTAAAATTTTATCGAAGAAAGCTAATTTCAAGTCGACATGTTGTGGCCAAATATCTGGTCTAAGTGCGGTTTTCAACAAAATAACACATCGTCTGGAAAGGAGTTCTCCTGGACTGTTAGTTACTGGATTTGCAGGATTTGCCGGAGTCGGTTCATTAATCTAAAATAAATAAAAATATAAATATACACTTAAAGTATAAATACAGATGTGACTTACTTGGCATGCTAGTCTCAGTAGGAAATTTAAAACATTATCCGTATGCGCTCTATCTATGGGTTTATTAACGTTAGGTTCAGTTTTGACTGCAGTTACAGAACCTGAAGGTCCTGCAACCGCTAACTTTTTCCTACTTATTTCATTACTATCATCTATTGATGGTCTTTTAGTTGGAACATCGGGATTCTAAATAAGCATAGAGAAAAAATTTATTATGAAATAACATAATTTATAGAATACAATTACCTCTGCATTTTCTGATTCTTCCTTTATGCCATATATTTCCCATTTGATAATAACTTCAGCTAATTCCACTGCCAACTTTCTGTGTTCTAGTGTTGCAGTTGGACTAAATCCTAATCTCTGTATAGAACTTACCATATGTTGCACCAAATTGTGTCGAACTGGATAATAAACCTAACAAAAGAATGAATAATTTATAATAGATATTAAAAAAACAATAGAAGTATAAAGAAATATGTGAAAATCAATTTTCACTGACCTTGTAGTGTTTAACTACCAACTGCAAGATATGGAACAATTGTTGCATGGAATGTCCTTCATCGACTATAATTTTCTTGGTCCAATGTGTCAGCATGGTATTTCCTTCCTCCATTCTCAATGGCATGGAAGGAGTAAGAATTTCAAGAGCTTGTCGAACAACACTTCTTGCTTCTACAGCATGTGCTTTTAGTAAACTATGAAAGACTAAAAAGAAAAAAAATATTTAAAACATCAATTTCCAGATAAAAAATTTATATATTCCAAACTCACCCTGTAGAACGATCTTCCTATGAATGGCGAATTTGTCGATTATGTGAGACAAAAGCAAATGTCCGTGATAGCGAGTAGCCGGATCTATGCAATTTTCCACCAATAAACAAGGCCAAGCGAATGTCATCAATCTTCGTAATTTAAATCCTTGTGCCTTGTTAGTGGCATCGTGATCGTGGATATGAGCACTGGCTTGTTCAACAAGAAGACAAGAAAATTGGAGAAGGGATATACGTACACAATCCGCCGAAGGAAAAGGATTATCTGGGTCTATCAACTACAAAAAAAATCATATATTACATAGTCTTCTTACTGGAATGGAGCCTCAATTTCAAATAGCCCCAGAAAAAAAATCGATGGTATTAAATAACATTATAAAAGGAGACAATGACTTGCTCCTCCTGATGATGAAGAACCATCAACTTCGCAAGCTGTTCCTACTTGTTCTCCAGGAGATGAACGGCACTCTACTTCATTAGTTCATCTCGATAACTCACTCAAATCCCCAGATGGTCGGCATGTGAGGCTCAATGGAACCAATTTGACGTATCAAGACATCCATGAAAGTATAACATCCCCAATGGGGTAATTTCACTACCAAAAACTCTTAAACAGATCGTGTAGCAAGAAGCGCTAGGTTTCACAAAATTATATCTTTCTCTGAAGACTTATCTGAGATCAGCATCTACTGAAATTTACAAAATCTACATACAACTTCATTTTACGTAGTTTCTAAAAGAAACTAAAAGAAACTACGTTTTGTTATGTTTTCCTTCAAAACCTTAAAGTCACGCACCGCAAGAGTTAAAAATTCAATCTCGTACTACTTTTAGCTTTAATCTGGTTACTAGTATCATGGGCATTTAGCTGACAGCCGAAAAATGATAAGGTGAAAAATGTGGGTCTTTGCCCCCCCTACCATATTAAAAAAATTAAAAATGGTTAAAAAAGTATACAGATGTTTCAAAAGAACCACATGGGACAAAAAATTAAGTACAAAAAGTAAAAGCATTTTTTAGCAAAAATATGGCAGAAACAAAAAAGGGAAAAAACGAATGATACAGTTAAATCAAACAGTCGACTGCATATAGAATTTTCATAGTTAGAAAGAAAATAATTAATAGAATTTTTTAACTTATGAATATTGCAGTGGCAATGAAAAGTAAATAAAATACATAATACTAATTTTCAAAAACTAACCTTATTAATAAACACAGATACGACATTGTCACTACTATCCTGATAAGGCATCGGAGGACCACCTACTAACTTGTTTGATTCCCCTCTTTCAAAACTCACAGCAAAACAAGGAATCAGTATCAGTTGTAGTACTTTCGCCTTCAGTTCCTACAAAAAAAATAATGTAAGAATTTAGACTATATCAAATTAAAATCATACTGAATACACTTTTTATATTACCACTACACCAACACTCACAACTGAATATAAATTATCTTCAGTCTCTGAAGACGATAACCTCTTTATCGAAACTTGCTTGTAATTGTGAGAGCTGGAGTAGTGGTGTTTTCAATATCAATGGCTCCAGAAATCGTTCCGATTTGAATTAAATCAATTTTACCTGTGACATTTCATTAGAAGGAAACAATTCTACGAATCTAAAGAATGCAGATCTCTTCCATTCTACCGTATAATTTTGAGCGACTGTATTCTCCAAAAAATTCCTCAGGAATTGAAACTCCGGCAGGAATCGATCAACAGTTGCTCTCAGAAGTTGAAATAACAAATCTATATCCGTAGGATGGTGACAAAAATAATGTAACAAAATTTTGACGACTAGTTTCGGTTCCTTCCAGTGTGTATATTCCAATTGCTCGATATTTTTGTGTCTTTCTTGATACGAATCATCACACCAGATTTGTTTTAGAGCTTCGACTAACTCTTGTTGAGTGGATAACCATTGTTCGTCATATTTTATTAACAGAGATAAAATTCTGATGCTTTGGTATTGCAATTCGTTTCTTTCGGATATGTCTAAAGTGAGGTTGATATAGTTGGAAAGAAGCATCGTCTTCAAGCGTTTTGTCGTATTTGTTTGGATGCAATCTCTAAATATTTTTCCATCTTTATTTTTAATGAGATACTCTAAATAGCGACTGAACTGTTTATCTTTGATATACCGGTCACTTAGGAACATCGCGAGTGTTTCACCAGGATACCTAAAACATAAATGAAATAATTTACTAAGTACTGAATATTCTTTTTCAACAGTATTAAATAATGTATTAAATGAATCCCTATCAACAGTGGGTGTCTCTGTATTCTGTATTTTAAGGTAACATAGAAGGCTTTGGTGCTTGTATTTAGGAAGTCAGTTACAAAATAACTGGTCAAATATCTTAAAGACTTTCCACAGGAATCCTAATATCATTTAAGGGTCATATGGTGGTGGAATAGAAGAATGTTACTAACCTGATTAGGAATTTCATCAAAACATCCCTGAACGGACTGCTAGCTTCTATTCCCATGGCTTGTTCCGTTTCCAAAATCAAAGTACACAATTGGGTTATAAATTTAGAAGAAGCAGCAGGTGTTTGATGGAATATACTGATAATAGTAACAATTTTCTGTTCTTCATCGCCTTTCTTGGATACACCGTTACCTTGATTAGTCTTGTAAATTTCCTTAAGGTTTTCCATTAATTGTTTTAAAATTTCCATCAACTGTTCGCATAATTTTTCGTTAAAAACATTAGGAAACAATTGCGTTAAGTAAGATAACATCTGTACACCGTTTAGAGTGAGATTTTTAACATCACCTAACGTCATCAACAGCGGTCTAACTGTCTGATGTACTAGTTTGTTTTCAACAGGATATCCGGCAATGAATTTCTTCATACATTCAAAAGCCGTTTCTTGTAATTCGGCATTGGGTTTTTCTAAAGCTTTATATAACACTTGAAATATATCTTCTCTAACTTTATCCAGGTAATAAGACGCCGCTAAAACCCTTAAAGCGCTTGTCCGCAGAGGGATGAAATTGGTGATGGATTTATAACATGAAAACGTGTTTAGTTTGTTGTCTTCAGTATTGCACAAAGAAAGAAGATCTTGAATAAATAAACTGTGTTCTTCAATATTCATGTCTGAAACATTTATTAATTCAAAATTATTATATCGTTATATATAATGATTTTTTGTACTTACTGATTGTAAACAAACGGGGGTTTAGGGTGGTGCAAAATGTGTTCCCATCCATAAGAGCCATTTGTGCTATAGCAGGTTGATGTTTGAGGAGGTGCTTTTTGGGAGGCACCATATCAGCCAAAACATCTTTGAAAGGTTCCATAACTGCCGTTACAGTTTTGTTTTGTTTTTCGGCTAATAACTGTAATGATGCCATGGACTAAAACATCAATCATATTAATTAAAAATCACTGGATATCATCTAATAACCTCACCTGATTTCTAACCATTGTATGAGGACTTGTAACTTGTCTAACCAATTCATGAGTCACCTTATTTAGAGCCTCCTGTTGTAGAGTTCTTGTCGCTTGATCTGAACCCTCCGGAGGCGGGGTGACGCACACGATGAGCATTTTTTGTAGGTTATCTTTCGCCATATCCAGTGCTCCGCTGGAAACTTCACCTGTTAAATCCATCATAACGAATAACAGAGCTTTGAGGAACATGAACATGTGTTCGTAGATCCATTTTAATGCACAACGTTCAAACATAAACTTGATGGCGATACAACCACCAAGTTTGGCGTACCAAGCGCGTTCGTAACAGAGTGTACACATCTTTTCGGAAAGATATTCGATTAGAGGTAGACGACAAGCCTAAAATAATCAAAATTAACAAAGCAATTAAAGTAAGTCGAATTTAATAATAATAAAAGATCATTAAAATATTAACATACCATTTCTTTGCTTCCTAAAAGTGTAGATGCAGTATCAACGATCAGAACCAGCCCTAAATGTCCTGGTTTACACAATTCTCTTTCTTCATGGCCCATTATAATTGCTAAAGCATCAACGAGAACAAGAGGATCCAACGTTACTTGTTTATTAGGTCTATAAGACGAAATACGAAATAATCTTTTCAGTAACTAATTTGTATTCTGTCGGAAGTATTTGAAGACAATAATTTGGTTTACTTACTCAGGACTGTAAGCAAAAGCTCCTGATTGTTGAGCAACAGCTACCATAGTATAATGTCGTACAAGAGACACTAGAGCTGGAATTACTGTCTCCCTGAGTTCTTTTATAGCTGCACCCACAAACATACCTAGAACGATACATTGTTTGCTACTGTTTACACAATATTTATTACCAATACATTAACACTGACAATTGCATTATCTGATTCGATAACCAAGTCATCAATGATCAAATTGGTTCTTATGGTGTAATCTGCTGACTGGTTTTAATCTTATTGGATCTCTTCAGAGCGGTCTATCACCCTCTTGTTCCGTTAATTAAAACTAGAGGACAAGACTAGCTACTCAAGGATCTAGTGCTTATATATTTTATTGTTCAGTTGACAGGAATTAAATGATGAAAAATTATGTATTTTTAATTTACTTTGAGCTTTTGAAAACTTGGTTACTCAAACGTTCGTCAGATAATATATTTGTTATTTTTGAAAGATTGGATACAACCATAGAACAAATCTTTAGGAAAAGCCACGCCATAAATCAAGCACGCCATAGTAAAATACTAATTAAGTAAAAAAAAATTTGGTATAGTTATAGTAAAAAGTGTGTTTTTCATTAATATCACTAATACTTTCAAAAATTCCAACTTATATTGTTTACCGAAAAATAGTTGGTTAAAAAAAATTCCAGTATGTCAATATATAAAAATAACTATATAAATACGAGCAAACGTTCAAAAATAACACGTTACTTGTTATGTCATGATAGTACGACAACCTCGACATAAGTTGGTCGTGGTTCACTAGGAGGCTAGAGATCCATAGTGTTACCCTTTATATTCCATAATTTGGAAATTAACTAACCACTCTCCTACCTTTCCCATTTTTATAAATTATTTTTTACTTTTTCTATGTCTACCACCACACCTACGGTCCTCAAAGAAGCCCTGACCTCGTCGGCGTCTGCACCTCCTCACACCTAGCTCCTGAAACATAGTCAAGACAGTCGCTCGCCCTCGGGCATCTGCCGGTACATTTTGCGCACCTCCCTCACCTCAGGCATACACTTTCTATTTCTAATTCTGCTATTTATTGTCACTCTCTAATTCTGGAGTCTTATACTAACTCCATAATGTTCAGTCATCACTCTAATGGTCTTCTGGATTGAATTTTATTATATTTTGTGTTTTCTTTTCATTGATTCTTGGTTAAATCGCTCTGGATAATGTGCAATTGGTTTCGTTTGACCATATATCCTTATTGTCTTTTCAGCATCCTCTCTCCTCGATAATTTGCCTTACAGTTTCCTTCCACTCCATAGTATCCAGGTATCCAGCAGAAGTTTACTTTAGTATCACGAATCCCCCTACAGTGCCTCTAGACAACACATCACCACTTTTGATTTTGTTGTATTTGATGCTGTTTTTAAAGCTACCTGTTTAGATTGATTTTTTCCTTTTTGATTTGCCACTTTCCCTTATTTATCTGGCACCCTCCTTATTACAGAAATATCTGCTTGTTGCATATTACATACAGTTTCCAGTCTGTACGACTTTTGAATGTTCAGTTCCTTGGACGACGAAATACACAAACTCCTATTCCATTTTTACCAATCTATCAGTGAAGATCAAGATTCTTTTATTCTTTATGACAGATTTTTAATTCTATTATTTTCATACTTTCCTTAAAGTTTATTTTTTTATCATAGTCACCAAGTCCAAAAAGACACAAATAGGTTTGAAGGTTTAGATTAAATTAGGCAGCGCCGTAAGTGACTTATTAGGCACTACCTTTATTAAAAAAACAAATACATGTAGGACTTAATTGAGTTTTGTCAATCTATAGATCGGCTAATTTTATATCGAGTGGTGTGAATGTATGAAATTGCTGACTTGTGACTTTTGCCAAAACAACGAAGATATATTCTAGGCTAAGAAATCCATTATTTTTCCTCCTTTTTTATCCGTTTCCTTTAGGATTGTTTAATTTAGTTGTTAAGTAGGAAAAAAAGTAACAGAGCATACAGGATCCCTGAGAAGGAAGCACTGCACAAATATTAAAGTCTCAACATGTATTTCAATCTGTTTATAATAAAAATCGACTTTTACCCGTAAGAGCAGTTTGGTGAGTTTCCCTTGCTTCTTTAAAAATAGATTTATAAGTGGAACCTTTGATATTGGGTATGGTGTTGGGATCTTGGAAACTGGGATGTAAAAATAGATTGATCAAATTATTTTCGTCGTCGTCTAGACTTCTAGAAGCCGTTAGATAACAATTAATGACCTCCCAGGCTTGTTTCCTATAGAAAGGATCTGTACTACTCTGTTTAAGAGCGTTGAATGCCGTTTCTATGACCTAAAATAATTGGTATTATAGAGAATTATAACACGCAATGAAGGTAATACTTACTTTCGATACGGGGAACTCTATTTCTTGATATTGATCGTTAAAACGAGCTAGAATAGCAGGTGGATCGAATTCTGTGGATACATAATCTAATTTTTGTGGTTCTATCATCATTTTTCGGTTACCACCGCCGAATTTACCCAGAACCCTGAAAAAATTGGTTTTAAAAATTGCTTCTAGTTGAACAAATTCGTATCTTACTTGAAAGCCACTTGTGCAACTTGATCGTTATTTCTTAATGTTCTCCAAAGCGCTTGCATTAGCTCGGCTCTCACGGGTTGTATATGTTCGTATAGAAAATCATGTTGTAGATTATCAACACATAGCTCTAATGTTCTCAAACCCTTAAAGAAACGAAAACAATTATAAGGTAAAATAACAATAAGGATTAAAAAGTTTACCTGACTGATTAGAACGTGTGATCCGTTTAGAGCCGATACTAATGGATCCATTAGCATGGGCAAATAGGGTAATAAAGAACTCAAACGGACCGGAACAGTCAAACATAATTCAACAAATAAATCTTTCATATGTTGTTTATGTAATCCACTTTGTAATCGATTTAATCCTTCCAATAGATTTGGCAATAATGGTAAAAATTCTTGGTACAACAAATCGTGACTTCCACCTCCTATAGATCTGAATAGAGCACGTAGAAGAAGGAAGTAGTTATATGGTTCCATAGCACTCATGGCTAGCTCCATAGATCTGGAAATAATAGATATTTAAGATTATGGAACGAGCATGGGAAATAGAAACCGAAGGAGAGGTAATGAGGAAAGAAAATCCTAATGTATATAGTAATTTTATGTAAATTAGTTTGCTTGATATCATATATAAGACTAAAAAAGTTAATGAACCCAGAAGCAGGCACTTGCTTCTGGAGATAACCTAGCAAAAACAACGATTATTATGATCTCTTCTTGAAGATATCAGAATATGAATCAACTCATGAAGGTATTGAATGATTAAATATGGGAACAAGTCTAAAATTATACTTTTTATACATAGTTGTTGCTTTGCAGTTATTATAATATTGATTTCAGATAATTTCCATTTACCTGTTTACGATCTGGTGAAGATGAGGCCTTAACATATTTTCATTTTCTTGGGGGAACAAAGATACACTACCAAAAACTAATTTGAACAATCTTAAATATAAATTGCTTCTTTCCAAATTGGAGCCCATTTCCTCCATTCTTTCCAACAGATATTCAACAAGGACTGTTGCAAATATAGGACTAGTAGTGGGATTAGCAAGGAGAGTATTAGGTACTGTTTGTAATGTGGGATTTTTATAGACTCTCTTTACCAAATATTCAATAGTTGTTGAAAATATTTCATGGAAAGTTTGGGCGTTCATCATTGAAAACTAAAAAAATAAATTTATAAATTAAAACAATACTGAAAGTATAATTGTTTATTGATTGTACTAACCACACCACTAAAATGTTCGAGTACTTCTTTTTCTTCTTTACTCCTGACGTTCTGTTGATTCATTCTTTGTGGTAACCCTGCTTGTGTCGAACCCACGTTCAAGGTGTAAATATCAAGTGCCTGTAAAGCCCATTTTACTAAACGCACAAAAACAAGCGTTTCGTGTGGTGCAAAATGTTTAGATTGCACTGCCGTTTGTCCGGTACTAGTTTTACAAGCAGAACAACCCCAAGTAATAGTTTTAACGCCGCACACCAAAGTTTTTACCAAACTTCTATAGTCGGCAACGTTACAATTATTATTTTGAGGAAAACCAAATTTGGATTTTTCTTCTTTAGGTGGGTTACCTCCTTGAGCGGTTGCTAAAGCGGATTCCAGTAACTCAGCTGGGTTTGGTTTAACTTCAGGATCTGGTTTTTCTTGCGACGTTTGGTTTTGAGCTTCTTCTTTCCTTTGATTGCTAAAAACGAATTCAATGTACAAAACATATTTCCATAAAACAAATTTTATGTACCATTTATTGGTGAGAATTGGTAACTGAATTTTTGCTATTGTTTTGAATTTTAGTACAAACACTTCAAGCATCCGCATCAATAATTCTCTTCCTTCGTTGCTATTTTCTGCTTCTGATCTTATACGAATACAATCCACTAGATTCAAAAGTAATTTGCACGACATGGTCTGGATTCTGAAAGATATTTTTGTAAATCAAATCAAAAATAATAAATGATTAACAAGATAGAAAAAAATATATTTTTAACAAGCAAAACATCACAAAAGATGGTGGATAAAAGACATACAGAGGATATTACAAAGAATTTAAGCAGATAAGGGAAATTGGAGGAGAAGCAAAACAAAAAAGAAATTCAGAGATCTATGGTGGAGAGGAAACTACAGAACAGTGAAGCTGGAGGAGAAGCAAAACAAAAGAAGGATTCAAAGATCTATGGCACAGAGAAAACTACAGGGAGTATAAACAGAAGAGTGAAATTGGAGGAGAAGCAAAACAAGAGCAAACTACAGAGAATCTAAGCAGAAAAGTGAAATTGGAGGAGAAGCAAAACAAAAAAAAAATGAATTCAAAGATTAAAGTAGTACCTGAAACAAACGATTCATTGTATACTTACGTTGTAGCCAAACTATCATCATGCACATTCTTGCTGAATAAGTGAACTGCGCGTTTTAAATCTGCCAAAGGTAGTTGCTGTCGAACGTGATGAACTAAATCAGCTAAAGTAGAATAAGCAAGAGGCCTCAACGATTCGAAAGTTGTCCAGCCTCTTCCCAATAAAACGTCTTCGTCGAACAATTGTTCCATGTGAGGTACGAATTCTGAAATAAATCAAATTGATATACAAAAAATTTATTAAATCATAATTATATTTACTGTTTCGCAATTCTGTTGCTAAAATATGCCTTGCTGCAATGAGTAGTTCCCTTCTAAGATGAGCTACTTCCATTGGGCATAAAGTTAACAGCCCCAACATTCCCTGTACCATCATCGCTGAATGATTTTGTACCACTTCTTGGTAAATCTTGATAATATAAGCGAGAAACGAGAGGGTCTTTATTTGTGCACCCATGAAATCGACAAATATTTCTTTATTAAAGGATTCTGCTTGTCTTTGCTTTAACGTTGGTTGAAGAGTGATCGTGTTCATGATTAAAGGAATAAAATCACTAACATCTTGATGTACGCTTTGTTTATACAGTTGGTACATTAGAACTACTATTATAGGTAGTTCTTGAAGTACTTTCAACGATAAAACGGCTTTAGGAATTACATAATACTGTAACAGAAGTTATAGTAAAATATATTGATGGATGAGGAAGTTGTTACTTACCGCTACTAAGGTGCCATCGTCATTTCGTACTTCGGTTTGTATAACAGTCATAGTAAATGTTTCTTTGAGTAATTCTTCTATATTAACTTCAGTGAGATCCTTCACTTTTATTGGAGGTTTGGGCTCAAATATTTTATCCATTTGATTTGGTAAATTGGAGTAGATTGATTTAACAAATTCCAAAAACTTTTGAATCTACAAGATAAAAAAATATTAATCACTTTAACCACTCAATAACTTATGAATAGGTAACATGAAACGTCATTGATAATTATTGGAATTGATTTTTTTTTAAATGATTTAAGAGGGCCGTTTTTTTTCAGCCTCCGACAGGCTATAATAAAAGACAAGATCATATGAAACAATAATTTTATTACCAACAGATTGGTACACTTACAGTTACTTTTCTATATAATCACCGAAGAGATTGAGACATTTGTCATATCTGTGGACAATCTTTTCAATACAGTCTTCAAAGAAAGTTGCCGCCAATGTAGCCTAACCGTTCAGACAAAGCAGTAATGGTGAATCTGCGGTTTTCTTCAACCATTCTGTCAACTCGTTGAACCATGTCATCTGAAACGACAGATTTGCGTCCTTGGCCCCCTTCATCATGCCACCTTTAAACTTTCGACACCATTCACGCCAAACACCATCACTCATGAAGTTTTCCCCATACAGACGACTTATTCTCTGATAGATTTCTGCAGCACTATGGTATTCAGCCTGTAGAAAACGAATCACACTTGGCGGAAGCATCAATAATGGCTGTAGCACAACGCCGACTGACGCTACAGCGCATGTCCGCTTTCTTCTGCATGGAGCGATCGGAGGTTAAAAAAACGGCCCTCGTTTGTCATTGAACTACATATACCAATTGGTCGATGATGACCTATAATGGGTGCATGTAAAGGAAAGGAATTACGGATCTGTGGGGTTTGGAGGATCAGAATATATTTTTATTTATAAAATTTTTATAGCCATGATACTAAATATGATAATTAAGGTGGATGTAGATAGATACGAAGCATTATCAATATGCAGAGTGCCTTTGACTCCTTTTTCGGTTCTATTTCATGGTACGTCGTTTCCCAAAGTTCTTAAATTGGCAATCACCTGTTGGATCGAAGAGATTTGTCAACTTTGAATCACTCATACCACTTGTAAACAGTTTTAAAAGTTGCTACACTATCAGGAAGAGACACTGTAAACAGGATTTCACTAAAGCGAATATAGTAGCAGACTGGCAAGCTGGAACTGGTTCAAACTCATCACTACTTGTTCTAATGAATGGCGGTATGAGACGTATTAGTTGAAATTGATGCAAGATAAGTATAAAAATTTATTAACTATATTATACGCTCATGTATGAATCCATATTGATTTGAAGTTACTTACTTCTGGACTAAAAGTCGGTTTATATTGCTTATGTAATTCTATGATGATTTTTAAACAAACTAAAACGTTCTCTTCGTTGTCGATTTCCAATAGTTTCAACATGAGTGATAATATTTGTTTAACGTAAGGTCTTAACGTCTCGTTGGTCGGTAATCTATACAACATCTCCAATATTAATTTTCTAACCTAAAAATTAAATTTATTTTTATTAAATTATCATCATGTTTATAAAAGTTTGTATATTCTTACTTGTTGTATATTGTATTCGGCAACGAAAAGGGGATAGCCTTCATCTAATATCTTTAAAAATATATTTACAGAGTGGTCCAAAAAGTTCGAATATAGAGCAGAATTGAGTATTATCTAAAAATGAAAAATAACATTTTACATGACAATATCCGAAATAAATAATAATTGACAAAATTGAGTATATAGAGATAAATACTAAAATTAGTTCAAAAAGTCAAAGCAAATTTCATTCAAAATAAGTCATTGTATTTAAAAGAGACCTTAAATCGAAAAGATTTATGAACACAAATATATAAAAAAAAAGTCTAAGAAGTAAGAAAGTGAATAAATATATCTATGAAGATAAAAACTTTTGTGGTAATAATATTACGAAAAAAGTTATTATTCATAAAAAGTTCTACATCTTTCATCAATAAATCTATTAAAAATCAATTTGTTTTTTTTATTTTTCTCCTACCCACATGATCGACATACATTTACAGTTGCAGAATTTTCAAAAATGCAATTTTAGCTAAACTACCCAAAATCTGAAAATATATTAAGCGGTATAAGAAAACTAAAATTTCGGGGCTCTTGGAATATATAAAGTATTGGATATATTTCAAAAAGAAAAGGCGGAAAAAATTGTAACATATGAACTGCACTGGTTTTTCCATTTATGAAATATCAGATATCAAAATTTTTTCTAATATACATTATAAAAAATTATATACTCCGTATACAACTAATGGTAGCAAGTAAATGCAGAACTTTTTGCGAGGATTAATTTTTTTCCGTCGTTTTAATAAGTAAAAAGTTTTTGCTACGACATTTTGTATATTAAAATTCGCAATTAGACAAGACGAAAGCTGAAATCGATTATTCGATTCCTCGGACCAAATAAATCGATATTTCACCCTTTAAAATCGGTATACGATTCTTTTTATTTTGGTAAAAACCATAAAATTATTTATAATTAGTTGAATGTATTCGTCATATTACGGTGTAGCCGGTTAAAGGGTTAATTATTTAAAAAGTCGCGAGATGGTTGTTTGCTTAGTTTCCGTTGCTCGATTTTTTTATAAATCGATTCATCAGGTAACGATTCGAATCGATTTAAAATCGATCTTTTATAGAAAGAATCGCCATCTCTATTCACAATACTATCAGAGTTTAACCATAGAGTTAATATTAAAAATAGTGAGAGCAAGGTGTAGGAGCTTGTGCAAGTGAGCCCGAACTGCTAATGGAGAGAGAGAAAAAATCAGTATACCTTTCTCTTATCTCTCTCTCTCTCTCTCTATTCTAATTGGATCTTCTATATTAACTGTATCCATAAAACATCAATCAAAGGCGAATAAAGGAACATAGAACAATACAAAGTTTGGTAATAAAACTATCTTAAGCTTGTGTACACTCTGGTGTCCGGGGAAACGAAACAGCAGATGTGTTGGAAAAAAATGCTGCCAAGAGTACGCTACTAGTCTTCCCAATTCCCATATCCGTGTCATCAAAAGTATAATGAACAGAAAAGCTGGAATCAGCTTAATCAACAGATAACTGGAAACCACCATCATGAGACACACCAAAACCCTCTTCAGAAAGTCTTACAAGGTACCGGGGGAAAGTTTCGCCAAATTCGAAAGAAATGAGCTGTGCACGTGCTTATGCTATTTCATACTATCAGTTTTTATTTTATTAATAACGACTAATATCTAATAATCACAAAACACTTATTTTTATCACCATTTCTTCATTTCTTTGCTATGATCTTTGCTTTGTTCTGTTTTTGCTTAATATTTCTGAAATTCTTGCTATCTTTGTTCCACTGATTGTACCCTGAATCATATAGTTATGTTCTTTGCTTCTTACTACATTCTTCCTCTTAGTATTCTTGCTATCATCTTGTTCCTTATTTACTTTGATTCACCCTTTGCCCTTTTTGTTTCCCAATAAAACCATATATGGTTACGGTAAACCGATGTTCCTTCTTTTTCTTCCAATAGTACAATTTCACTTACATGACGCTCTCTCTCTATCTTTAATATTTACTCTATAGTTCAAACCAAACATTTAAAATAAGAATCAGAGCGCCACCTGTTGGAAGGTGGATCAAAACTGATAAAACTTTTCAACATAGACCTTCGGATATGTCGTTAAACTTAAGGTTCTTTCTATATGTGATCCCGGCAGGATTGTTGCATAAAAATATTTAAATAATTTCGAAAATATATACAAGGTGAGGAATTGAAATTAATATTTCTACTAAAACAAGCCTAAAAATCCTACAAACAATTTCTTACTTCGAAATGTTTACTTAGTTCTTGGGTGGCTTTCAACTTTAGAACATCTTTACAATCTGGATCGGCAAGCATCGTTACATAGCTCTTAAATTGGTTCATTAGAGCCGTATGGGGGTGGACACCCCCCATACTGGATGTTGAAGCTTGCATTGTTGTTGCTTTACGCTATTTACATTACTTATGAATCTGTAACAAAAAAAAAAATACTTTTCACTAATTGGAATATGTACGAAAAATATTTAGTCGATAAAGTGACAGTTTCTTGAATTACTATTTAAAAATATTCTATTTCAACGTATTTCTAAAATATGCAAAAGAATTAGAAGAAGTATTAGCCATAGTTTAAAAGAAAGTTATGAAACGGCACTGAAGATGGAATAGCAAATACAAAACATTAATTAAACGTTTTATTCAACATTTCTAAGGTACTGAAACCTGCGATCATTTATAGGTTATTATAGGAGCGCTGGAAAAAAATCGAGTTTGGTGCTACTATGTATGTATATATTTAGGGTCTCATATACACTGCGTCCCAAAGGATCTATTTTGACCCCCTTTTTTGCTGCGAAACTGAAGAACCCAGTGTTTACAGCTGATCTATCAATTCCACTCCTTTTAAGAAGTCTTCGTATTTTATCTCAAGCGCTCCTTGGTATAGTTCTCTGGAGTTCCTTAGTGTTTCACACTTCGAGAGAATGTGGATTGAGGTGTGGAACAAAATCTGCACGCCGCATTATCTCTGCTAGTTCTAGCGTCTTCAGGTGTTTGTTGAGGCGACAGTGCCCCGATTGAACTCCTGTTAGTATTCGTAGATTGTTCTTACTTAGGTTGATACATTCAACACATCTACTCTGGTTATAGTTTAGTAGTATAGGAGAGTCTTTGCCTTTCTCAGCCCCTGTTGGTGAGGAAAATTCTTGCAATTTGTAGACAAAAACTAAAAAACAAACATAAAAATAACTAAATAAACCACAATGAGTAACAGGTAATAATTAGTCGTATATAAGTCCATAGCAAAAATTAAACCAGTATGTAGCATGCCTGGAAGTAAATATTATTATTACAATTCGTTTACAGAGTAAATATGCCCTCAAATTATTGCGGAATGCCGGAAAAGATTATATCGATTTGATTTCAATTGGCAAATGATTGTGCATTTTTTTGCATTGTAAAATATTTAGGCAAACAGATTCAACGATAAATAAGAGTCCAAATTTTTAATGTTTTAAAGAAGTCCCTACATTGAGCCCTGCTGTTTAATCCGTGTAAATATCTAACAGCTCTCTTTGGTAGTTTGAAGATTCGCTCAAATTGAGTCGCACCACACGTACCCCAGAAGGGAAGGGCATATAGGAGATGCGACTCAATAAGGGCATAATAGACTGATAAGGAGATGGATACAATTTGGATACAATACAAGAGGAACTTAACTCTTTAGATAAGGCGGCAATCTGTAACTCCAATTTCAAGGAAGTGTCCACAACAAACCCTAAGAATTTTACAGATTTAACGACGTCAATGGTGGTGTTATTTAACAAAAAAAGATGCAATGTATTTTTATTTCATAGAACTTTAGTTATAGAAACGTTTTGAGACAGAGAAGAGTAGAATCGCACCATGGTTTAAAGGTAATTAGGTCACTAGATATGGAATGCCTGAAAATAAGGGTTGTTTCAAGATAAACTAGTATCGTCTGCAACTAGACAAAATAGGGTCTAGTACTGAGCCTTGGGGCACTCCACATTCTATTGGCTTGCAAGAAGACATCTTTGTATCAACCCTTTCAAATTGACTTCTTGGTTGGTTGGTAAGGTATGACTTGAGCCACGCGAGAGGTGTTCCCCTGAAACCGTATTACTGCAATTTTTTTTTTGAAATATTATGATTGACACAATTGAAAGCCTTAGAAAAATCACAAAAAGTTGTTGCTACTAAATCACATTTAACAGGTATTTTGACAATTATAACAATTAAAGTTTTGTAAACAAAAATATTTGTAAAGTTTATAGATCATACTTACCTGTTAGGTTAGGAGTTACATGGAAAAAAATCTAAATTATTCTAAAAATTAAAAACTCAAACAGGTCATATTTTGTAAATATGTGTCAGCATTTATTTTAGTATAAACTAGAATTGTTGTAAACACCTTTTAATGAATTTAGTTCGTTCAATGAATCTAATTCAATCGCTTGAAATTAATAGAGTTCTTTCATTTGTAAAATTGTAATTTGTGTTAATAAAGTTTTTAAAACCAAATTTTCGAAAGTTAAATATATAATTTAGGTTTTTTTTGGAAAACAAACAACAAAAAAGTATCGTCGGATGCTTTGCAAAAAAGTTCTCAACGATTACATTGAAAAAAGTGCGTTTATGATAACAAATAAACTCACAAAATCATATGAAATCTTCAAGTGAGATATATGACAATTTTTTGTCCACAAAGCCGCCGTATACAAAAGATTTAAAAAGAAAAATTCATTGAATTGGAATTATTCTAAAACGAGGGGAACTCGATAGTATAAAATTACCAGTTTTTTATGTAAAATCATCGTGTTTCAAATCTTGCCTCGGTTATATCATTATAAGACTAGTTCTTCTTAATCTTCTTTTTTTTTAGTATCTTCAGGAGCCCTTTGTCGCCTTGTTTACAAGTCGGTTGCAATAATTACATTTTATCAGATTCTTGTAAAGACCTACATCTTATTCGTTTTCAAAAATTCCGTCCCAGAAAAAGTACATACCATGATATAATACATACTTATAAGGTCGTCTTCTACTGTTAAGGTAGGATTCCCGGCGATATATAGAATTAATTTTTTATTATATATTATTTTACGTTTTTACTTTCAAAATTCGTTGAAGCGATTGCCGAAACCAAAGGAAGACTGACCTTAAAACGAGTCGATATTGATTATTTCCCAAACTTGTAAGTTTCCCGATACTTTAGTATTTGAACAGAAGTTGAAGCGCGTAAAACTTCGTTGCAACTCTCGTTTGTGAAAGCTAAACACAATTTGGTTTTCGTTCGGTACGTTTATGAAAAAGAAAACATGGACGACAGGACGATAGATTTGATATTTGCTGGGAGTTTAGAAAGCCTGCCTCCAGTCAGTTCCAAAATAGTAAGGATATTTACCAGTTCAACATTTACAGGTAAGGGGTCATTAATAAAGCTTTATAATGATAATGTCCAACTAATACTTTTGTAACTAAATCTTTTGGTTTGCTTCTGGTAGATTTTTGTACATATATTTTTACTATTCATTCTTATTTTTCTTTTCCTTATTGATTCTTCCACTATATTTTTGTTTATTTCAGCATCAATTTTTACTATCCGTTCTCTCTTATCATCTAGACTTTTTGTTTTATTAACAATTGTGCAAAGTTCTTAATTTTATTGAAGTGCAAATATAATTCGGTATCTCTAAGAAAATTTGGCAATGAGGATGGTCCCAGAAGTACCTGGACTGACATAGTGATGGCTGCTTGAAGAATACCACTGTATGTTTGATGTTTGAAAACGCTACGTGGTTTAGTATTTGTTTGGCAGCCATCAATAATAGACGTTTTCAGTGAATTTGTAACCATGGGAAAAATTGGTCATCGTTACTTTTATTTGAAAAGCCCAACCTAGCCTAACCTAACCGATATATAAACTAGATTCTACTCTGGGTGAGACTGTTCCTTCATTATCAACAGTACAATAATGGGTAGCAGAGTTTAAACAAGGCAGTACGACCTGCGCAGACGACTCCAGAAATGTTGAACAAGAAAATCCATAATCCGGTACTGGATGATCATCGACTGAAACTGGCGAGCTAGCAAACACAGTAGGCATTTCAAAAAGTTCGGTAAATGGCATATTAACTGAAAATTTGCACAAGATGAGTACCGCGTTTGCTCACAATGGAATGAAAGCCGTGTCATGAAGATGTTCCCATCGAATGTTGGGCAATGTTTATTAGAAATAAAGCCGAATTTTTCGCGCCGTTTCATAACGTGGGTTCATCACTTCACACCCGAAACAAAGGAACAATCAAAACAATGGATTAAAAAGGGAGAACCGGCTGCAAATGAGGCAAAGACCGTTCCTTCTGCAGGCAAGGTCATGGTTTCGGTTTTTTTTGGGATTATTTTCCTTGAATATCTTGAAAAAGAAAAAAACTTTCAACAGCGAGTATTATGCGAACTTGTTGAAACGTTTGAGCGAAGAAATCATGCAAAAACGACCGCATTTGGCTAAGAAGAAAGTGTTGTTTCATCAAGACAACGCACCAGCTCACACATCCATTATAGCAATGGCCAAAATTGATGAATTAAAGTTTGAATTGCTACTCCATGCACACTATTCGCCAGATTTAGCCCCCTCGGTTTATTTTCTGTTCCCAGACTTGAAAAAATGGTTGGGAGGTCAAAGATTTTCCAACAATGAAGAGTTGATGTCGAAAGTTAATGGCTATTTTGAGGAGCTTGACGATTTTTATCATAAAAAGGGCATCGAACTCGTTGAACATCGCTTGGAAAAGTGTATGAAACTAAAAGGAGATTACGTTGAAAAATAAATATATTTTTTCCAAAAATTTTGTGGAACACAAACTTCTCGGACCATCCCCGAATAACCGCTGGCTTAGTAGATTTTGACTTGAATAGACTGTAATCTCCAGAAAATTTCTATCTCCCGAAAAAATACACCAGGTGTGCTTGTAAAAACTGACGTCGGCCATATCTCAGGAACGGTTTATATTACTGCTTCAAAGAAAAAATTATAACGGCCTATAAGTGGCCTCGAGAAACACGTGGAAATTATTTTCAAAATTTTATAACAACCACTAGAGGGC
This sequence comes from Diorhabda carinulata, assembly GCF_026250575.1. Lineage (NCBI taxonomy): Eukaryota > Metazoa > Arthropoda > Insecta > Coleoptera > Chrysomelidae > Diorhabda > Diorhabda carinulata. The sequence continues at coordinate 5,958,457 of NC_079469.1, forward strand.
GTTGAAAATTCTGCGTATTTTTCATTCCACAAGTTTAATTCTATCTCTCAAAATAAGAGGCGGGGGAGAGTGGGAACCTTTTTTATGAAAAAATGACTAAAACTAGCGTAGCATTTGTCCTAAATTCGATTATCGTACATAAAGTATCACTTAATTAGATAAAGTTAAAAAAAATTTAATTTTATATTTTCAAACAATGGTGGATCTATAATCCTGAAAATAGTTTCGGGGCCCCGTTCTTCATAATTTTTTCTCCGAAGATGCAATATAATCCGGTCCTGAGATCTGGCCGCGAATAATCGCGAATATCTCACAACTAAAACATTTCTTAACGATACCGCATTTTAGACACTACTATGGAAAGAAATACTTTAATGGCCAAATGTTATCCAAAAATCAAGGATTATTGTCGGGAAAAACATGGACTAGAGTTTCAGGTAAATTTATTTTGATATTTATCGTTAAAATTATTGATTTCAAATGATTGAAATGTAGAAAGGATCAAATACCAGGTTTGTTCAAATTCCGATAGGCTATAATACTTATTTTTCTGCAAAAGAAGTTTGAAATAGTTGTCATAACGAAAGATCAGCTTCTCCTATACTCTCTAGAAAGAACTCTACCTATAATAAGCTCAGATAGATCCTCACAGTGTTTTGAACCTCAAATACACTCTGGAAATAAGTCTACCTTAATTGAGTTTTAAACCTCATCGTTGGTACCGACGCTTTTTGCATCCATGAGTTCTTGGCCTCATATGTTAAATAGAGTGCTTTGGCATACATATTTATGCATGCGTCAGAGACATGTCTCAACAAGCTTTATACAAAATTTGCTGTTTCAATAATTTTATTATTATAGAGCTCGAACGACCAGTCAGTTCTTTTGAAAAATGTCTCAAATTGAGTTTCGCGCTGCTATAAAATGTTTGACTAAACGAAAATAAACACCTGTTTACGGTAATGTGTGTACATCATTTCCAACAATTAAAAATTGGTTGTAGTTAATATAAGGACGAGAATCGTCAGAAGATGACCCACGTGCGGGAGGTCCTGTGACGAAACATTAAATTTAGTGTTCTAAGTGACCACCGCCTAAAAACAAAAAAAATTGCAACACAGACCAGCTTTTACAAAATAAGTGTTCTAAGGATCCTTCATTAGCATTTAAATATGATAAAAATTAATATATCGTTCGATTTCTGAGCGCAGTACAAAAGCAGCGTCGAGTAGAATGTTGTAAGCGATGTTTAGAGTTTAGCCGTGAAGGCCAGGAAAATGTAATCAGATCGGGTACGGAACTACCAGTGCCAAAAAACCCAAAAAAGTAATGGCTACATGTAGGGGTATAATTTGATCGACAGTCGAAAAAAAGTCGAGGCAAAATCGGCCGAGGTAAGCGCTTGCTTCATGATAATGCTCCAGTCAACACTGCTATAATTTCAAAGATATTAAACATCCACCATATAGCCCTAATCTGGTCCCATCCGACTATTTTTTAGTCGTGAAATTGAAGGCAGAGCTAAGGGGTGAAATTTCACAGCAAAGATTAAATTAAACAATCGGTGTACACTCGACTCATTTCTCTAAAGATTATTAACTGAGAATTCGATTTTCAGTGATAGAATTTCACACAAAGTTTGAGCCTCTATTTAACTCTATGTTACGTTGTAAAAGGTAGCTACAGATCAAACCTTGTCAGTCAATTAGGACATGTTACATGTTATTTTCTGAATAAAATATCGAATTTATTATCCGGCGGTCTTCAATTAAATTCAAAGTGACTTTGAGCTTAAAGACATTTTCTTGTCATATACATCGATTTTCCGTCGAAACTTTATGTGGGTCAAAATTCGTACCGACTCGTACCAGGCGAGTTCTAGTGCCAAGGGCAATTTTTGCGAACTTATTGAATACCGAGAATAGCGTGACTTTAAAATTAAAGTGGTAGCGAATTGCCGGATCTTTGAGATTAAAATTGTCCATCTAATTACTCTCTAGAAAGTAAATGAATAGGAATATAGACGTCGTTTCGACTTGTATATCTTTTTATTATATATACATCACTGATAAAATGTTTTTGCCTTTAAAATCAATTTCTCTTTCATATTGTCAAGCGAAGGTGTCTTACCAAAAAATAATAGTGTCCTTTTTTGGTTTACATTATATTTTGTTGGTGAGTGGATTACAACGTGAAAAAATATGCATCCATCATAAGCTTTGGCGATAGAAACCGGTCAGAGCGATCTCGAAAAACCTAAATCGCTGGGGATAAACCTATTCTATTGATCAGTGAAGGTAATCGACGACTCGCGGGTCCAGAGACAGCAGCTCAGATAAATGAATCTAGTGATTTGCCTTTAAGTACTAATAAAGTGAAAAGGAAATGGAGAGAAGCTGGTCTTTTCGATAGGGCGGTAAAGAAAAAAACCTTTCATAAATTTTCAAAATAGAATCAAGAGGTTGCAGTGGGCTAAAGAAAATAAAAATTGGACCCATGAAGAGTGTAGTGATGAATCAAAGTTTCAAGTTTTTAGGTCTAAGAGAATAATGTATGTGCCAAACGCCCATGTGTAATCCCGACTGTAAAACACGGCAGAGGATGGAGATGTTTTGGAGAAAGGGCGACTGGAGACTTGGTAGAACTTACAGGGATTTCAAAGATAAAAATCTTGAAGGAAAATGTAGTACGTTTTGGCCGGCGCCTCGAAGCTGCTCAAACAGTATTTGAAAAAATGGGAAATCGGATAGGGGAGACAGAAAACAGTGTCCTACTTCTACTTTATATCTTTTTAATATCCTGAAAAGTGAATGGAACCAAATAGACGCTGATTATTTGTCCAAATAATAACAGATAATGTCAAAATTGTGCACCGAAATGATTAATAAAAAATTGGAATATGCAACAATTACAGGTTGTAGTTTTGTTATTACATTAATGTTTTACAAAATTTTCTTTTGTTTTGATTTGTTGCGTATCAAGCAAACTAAGGCAAAAACTTTTGACTGGTAGTGTAAGTATTGAATGTGATTTTTGTGCACTATCGAATGTGTGTAATGTAATTTTTTTAGGTAGTAGACATGAGATGGGGTGTGAGGGACGAAGCAACTGATGATCACATGACCACTGAATTGTGTATGAAAGAAATACAGAATTGTCAACGTTTATCAATGGGACCTAATTTTGTGGTAAATACCAACTCACTTCTTATGTGGTAATTATGGAGTTCATTAAAATTATCTTTAGGTCTTTTTGGGTCAAAAATACGGATACAGACCGATACCAACTTACATATTAACATCAGAATTACAAATGATACGAGACGAACTCGCCGCAACTGGTCATGATCCCACTCCAATTGATATTTGGTATAAAAAAGACGCTAATGCTGTTCCTCCAATTTCAGTACTACAACCGATCTCATCAATATTGGTTAACTTCAACAATAAGGTAAAACTCCAGTCGCTTTTAAGTAAAAACTATAAAGTTCAGCACCAGGTGCCTTTTTTAGAGGATACCGAAGTTGCAAGCCGAAGATCAAGCGAAATGGTGGGATACTTTAGGAAAGTTTCAAAAGTTATTTAGAAAAGCATCCTCGTCCTTAAATCAGCAAGGAAAAATGGACGATGACGCTATGCACAATTATTTCATGTCCGGTAAGATAATTTTTATTGTAAACTTGGCAATATCTCAACAGTATGAGGCATGGCAGAATTTCTTTCCACGCGTATATTGGCAGCATTGACGCATTGCAAACGCCATCGATGGTTGACGACAGGGCATAAGTCAGCCCTTATTTCCGTCCGCCTTTTCAAAACACCCTTAAAGCTCTTTGCTTCGTGGAACTATTCTTTTTATTGTATTTTATCCTCTTTTCAAACTCTCAAATCAAATTCCACGCGCGATCTTGTCCAATACCCAAAAATCACACCAACCCCAGTTCCTGCATAGGAAATTTTTTCCTACATCAGGACCATTTCTAAAAAAACGGACAAAAACTGAAATAACTAAATATAGAGGAATGTTTATCGTGGGTATAAAGGAGCAAAAAGATCGTGAGTCGGTGAAAGATGCCGGGAGGTCTGGAGCACCGAGCATACAACACAAAATGTCGAGCGTTTTCGACCGGTTGTGTGTTAAGATTGAGGAATGCTGCTAGAACAACAATAATTGACCACAACAACGCGCCAAAACATTCGTTGAAAGTTTTTACGGAGTAGAAAGTAGAAATAAAAATGTAAGAATATGTTATGTTGCCAAATTTAACTATACTCATAAATGCGCTTTCTAATAACACATTGTTATAATTAAATTATTTGTTTTTTCTGTAGTAACCGAAAGAGAAGTTATAAATGGTATCCTTAATGTGAAAAATACAAAAAATCATTGCTTAGCGTACATAAGATACATAAACAACATAAATTTGCAAAATTTAAAGAAAGCTTCTTTATTCGTCGACATCATCAACAGAAGTTTGGATACAGAATCTGCCAAATTATTGGGCAACCTTAGAGATGAAAGACTACCAAACAAAATAGAGACCAGCAATATACAAAAGTAAGAAATTTGTTTATAATTTTTTTATTCACCGTTAGATTATATTAGATTAGATGAGCAAGGCGTAAGGTCGTGAATCTACCTCACAAGCAGTTTGACCTAATCTATACCACGGACTGTTCACCTGTCAGGCAGTAACGACTTTGTCTGGTGTGAACTACCTGTCTGGGAGCTATGCGGCTTCTCTCTTCTGGCTTTAAAAATCTTGAATGTAAGCACAGTAGCTTTTGTTCATGGATTCCCCGCACTCACAAAGGAGGCGTTCAGCGGTTTCCTTACAAAAGCGGCAATACCTGTAGAGAGTTTCTTCGATCTTTTTCATATGGTATTTTCCCAGAAAATGACAAGTAAGCATACCAGTAACTTTTCTTAGTTCGTCTTTGTTCAATTGGAAGAATAGGAAATAAATCTTCTCGATTGTTTCAAACCACGGTTCTTATTAAATATTTCTGATTTCTTCTTCTTCCCATTTCTTTATGACCATGACTTGATGGCTTTTTGGGAAATCTATGGAAGGTTAAGGTCTTCATAGTTCATAGGTGTGGGCGGCCGTTAAAGCCTTCGAGCACATATACCTTCAGATAGTCCGATGTCTTTTGAGAAGCTGATCAGGCGCATTGGCATGGACCCTTTGATGCCGTTAGACAGGTTTTGGGGTTTGCCCAGGTATTCAAACCGCGCCCGTATGAATGCTGGGCATTCACAGATAACGTGGTCTACAGTTTCGTCCTCCTCCATGCACCAGCGACACTCCGGATCATACGTGATGGCCATGGTGTGAAGGTGACGTCTTAGATGGCACTGTCCGGTCAATAGTGTGATTTCGCGCCAATTTAGCTGAAGCAGTTGTTTGGAGAGAGACGACAGGGGCCAATCTTAATGGGCCTTCGCTTGTCTCATGCCAGGGGTCTCCATCCATCTCTGCCGAGCCCGCGAGAAGGCTGTTGAGAGACGTAATAACAGCGCTTTTGGATAAACCAAGTATGGGTTTTGGGCTCATTGGTAGGTTCGCCGATCCCAGTCTGGTAAGTGAGTCCGTTTCGTCGTTGCCTTTGTTGCCCGAGTAACCGGGCAACAAAGGTCGTTACAGCTTGTATGGCAGCTGTTGGCAGGTTAAAGTCTTATGGAAGGAATTATCGCGCCTTTTTCGCCAGGTGATCGACTTGTTCATGAATGTGTACTTCGGTATGACCAGGTATCCACAGAAGAGTAGCTTTATTGTTTGTTCTAATTGAGTTTAAAGATTCGATATAGTCCCATACTATCTATAACTCAATTTTATTGGAGTGCAGTGCTTGCAGGGCAATTCTGCTATATTATAGAATGAATATCTTTGCATTGCGGTGGTTGCGTTGTGAGCAACGACCTGCGTATGTAAGGATACCATTACATTACTGCCGGGTAAATGGAAGGTTCAGTGCCCATTGAGATAATTGAGATAGCGAGCTTGGTTTTTGGGCCATATATTCCTGTCACAATTTGTCCATTTTCCGCTTTCCAACCATCAGTGTAGAATAATAATGAGCCTCGTGGGAACGGAACCCCTGCATTTGTCCATTGCTGTCGACTTGTTACTATAATTTTATAGTTTTTGGTAAGGCATGGCCATATCTATGGGTACCTCACATTCCTTTAGAATCCTGAGATGCCCAGTAAGGTCACCGGGCCCCATGTTCTGTTCCTTGCCTAAGCCTTTATTAATCACTTTATTGTTTTACTTTCTTCAAAGAGTTAAAGTTTAAAGTGACTTGTAGTGCTGGCGTGGGACATGATAGTGATGCGCCCTTTGCAGCTTATCTAGGGTTGTTTCCTCAATTTTGGTTTTTGTTCTTAGTCATCATATGAAAGTTGCATAGTTTATGATAGCTCGCACAATGGATTTGTACATCCAGTTCATCATTTTGGGTTTAAGCTTCATATTTTTCCGACCATTTTAAATCAGTTGTTGCACCCTTAAAGAAACTAAGAAAAAATAGAGAAGTAAAATAGTGATAAAGAAAATCGTAATCAAAACGAAAACAAGAGGGGAATATAAGAGAACATTTGAAAAGAAGATTGGAGGTAGAGACTCTGTAAGTGGGAGAACATGCAGACATCTGCGAAGTAAAGAAAAGCTAGATAAATAAAAAAGGGGTAGAGAGAGGAGGGAAACTGAAATGCTAATCTAATATCTCGTATTTCGATTTAAGGTACAACGTGGAGTGGATCGGTAGAGAAGGTTTAGATCCCGAGACCCACGAGGAATATCTGAAACATTTCATAACCCACTTTTATAAAAATATAGTGAAACTAGTGGATAGGGCGATGCGTAAAGAAGATTCTAGTGCTCAAGGACAAATAGTTACCGAGATATTGCAACATTTACATGCATGTAACAATTCCGTTCAGGTATAATTTACATTTGATAATATTTCCTCGTTATTTGTTGATATTTTTCAGGTTTTTTACGGCCGTGAAGATAGCCTCGAACATATACGTAATTATATGTTAGACGATAGTGATAAATGTCTTATTTTATATGGAGAAGGAGGTTGCGGAAAAACGTCTTTGCTTGCTAAATCTGCTAGTTTATCGACGAGCAAAGATTGGTTTCAAGGAGCAAGACCAATTAGTATTGTTAGATTTCTAGGCACCACGCCAGATTCTTCTGCGTTGACGCCGACACTCATATCTATATGTCAACAGGTAAGATGAATTTAGCCATCTAGAACCGACAAGATCAGGGACATTTATGTGAATTTACGATATTTTCCTCTTCTATATCATTTCAACTAAGCAATGATCGCGTTTCAAGTGATTTTGTTAAACATTTTACAGATTTCTTATAACTTCATACTGCCTTTTGACGGAATACCTGACGATTTGGTCCCTTTAACAGCCCATTTTAAACAGCTTCTAACAATGGCGACTAAAGCACAACCTCTAGTACTATTTTTGGATTCCGTTGATCAACTGACTGGCACTCAGGATGCTAATAAGGTGTCATGGTTGCCAACAAGGTTACCACCACACTGTAAGGTAACAATATTTATATTAATTGCAACTTTCGGCAACTTGTAATTTTGATATTACTACATTGTATAATAATCAATTAAAATTACTACATTTTTCTATAATTCTCTCGATGCTTCTATAATTATTTCTATTCTCCTTTATTTCTCTTATGTTTTCCTCTTTCATCTTCTTATATTTCCTCTATCTTTCTCCATCTCACATTATCTTTCGATATTCCTTTCCTATCTTCCTCTATTTCTACTTATCTTGTTCTGGTTCCCTCTTGTGTTTATCTATTCCTTTATATATTTCTCTTTATCTCTCTACCTTTCTCTTTTCCCGTCAATATTTCTAGATTTTTCTATTATTTTTTCTAACTTCTTTTCTCCCGATATTCCTCTATGTTTCATTTTTTTCGATCATCCCATATTTTTCCTCAATTTTCCATTATTCGTTATATCTTCCTCTATTCCTCTCCTGGATGATGTTTATTAGTATCATTTATTGCCTCTATGTCTTTCCCATCTTCCTCGATTTCTACTTATTTGTTCTTGTTCCTTCTTGTGTTTATCCATTCCTTTATACATTTCTCTTTATCACTCTACCTGTCAATATTTATAGATTTTCTATTATTTCTCTTTTATTACTTCATTTTTTTCGATCATCCCGTATTTTTCCTCAATTTTCTATTTTTCGTTATACCTTCTTCTATTCCTGTCCTGGATGATGTTTTTCGGTATCATTTATCGCCTCTATATCTTTCCCATCTTCCTCAATTTCTGTCAATCTTTCTCTAATCCTTTTTGTCTTCAATCTACCTTTATTTTTCTCGGCACTCCTATATTTTACTGTGTTTTTCTTTATTTATCTCTATCATTATTTATTCAACTGTATCTTCTTCCCTTTCTCTTTATCCACCTTTGTCTATCTCTCTACCATCTTCTTCCATTTCTCATAAAATTTCCTTATTTCTCTCTCTTTTTTTGAATATCATATTTTTTCATCTTCCCCTCTTTTATCTTTCACTATTTCCTTTATGAATTTCTTCATTTCTCTCTATATCTATATTTTGTTCTATTTCCTTTCATTTTTCTCTATTTATCTTCAATTATTTCTCGTTCTCTTTATTTTCTTCTCCTCTATTTTCGTTTATCTCTTGCCATTCATCCTCACTTTTCTATATTTTGTATTTCTGTAGTTCTATGAGATCAGCAAAGATAGTTAATCGGGTTTCTCATACTTTTATGTCGATAACCTTGCATAAAATCCAATACATAAGGTCTGGTTATCTAGTTGGTCATCCTACCATTGAGTACATTCCATATAATTGTAAAGATTTCGTTTGAACTCAACATTTTTCAATTCGTATAGTAGGTAGTGTTTCCACATTCTAGATCATAGTTTCTTGTGCTTGCGAAGAGAGCAATGCCGAGGTTTCTAAGGAATATCATATATTGAGAAGAATGATCGACGTGGACGAACATTTCATAGAAGTTGAAGCATTAGGAGAAGAATTAGCGATGAAAGTTATAAAGTGAGTAGAAAAATACACTTTTTCAATTGGAAGAAAATAACTGCAAATTTATAGAATGTGGATGCAATCGGCTCACCGAGATTTAACTAATTATCAATGGCGTTTGGTATCTAACGCTATAGAAAAATGTAGTCTACCGATATTTGTAAAACTAGTTTTCGCTGAAATATGTAGATGGAGGAGCTACACCAAATCCCAAGATACGCACTTAGCTTCTACTGTCATGGATTCTATAATGATGCTATTCGAAAGAATAGAGAAGCAGGTAAACAAAACAGATGTTAAATGTTAGAAGGGGTTTTTAAGATGAAGAAGAAAATTGTTCTAGCATGGTAGAATTTTGGTATTTCACGCCTTGGCTTATATAACAGCCGCCAAAAGTGGTCTATCGGAATCTGAATTAGAAGATCTGATATCGCTAGACGACAAAGTATTAGATGACGTTTATCAGTATCATTTACCGCCTGTAAGGCGTATACCTCCTTTATTATGGACCAGAATAAGAAATGATCTACCGAATTATTTATCGGAAAGAGAAGCTGATGGAGTGAATGTTATGAATTGGTATCACAGGTAATTCATATTTTCTATGTTTAATATACAAACAAGTACGCATAAACTTATTCGCAAGTACATCGGTTGATGATTCTCAGCGGGGTCAGTTTGTCCCTTCTATTTTTTGATAATTTTAAATGTTAACAATGCAGATTGAAACTCATCGTGCACATGATTCAGTACTGCTCTAATACATATATATATAATACTTCTATATGGTAAGTTTCTATAAATGGAAGCTGTTTCGACTAAGGAAGACATAATGGCAACGATTTCTCTATCCTCCGAGGTTCCAGCTCGGTTCTGCGCATTCTCAAGCATGCGCAGTATAGATAAAGTGTCTCGAACGAAAGAGAAAATGGATATTATCGGCACCGTAACATAGGGACGTTTTTTCCCATACCAAATGTCCACATAGGAGTATAACATAGCAAATGTTGCTCGAGAGGATTAAGTCGTACTTTCGCGTCTACGCTGACGCTCTTGTTGGCGTTACGTTCGACTTCATGATGGAATGCGAGCACGGGCGTTTCCGTTTATAAATCTTCGCAATCAGGGTTGCCAACTTAGAGATTTTCTCCTCAAATTAAGTGGAAAAATTAGAGATGGAATGTTTTAAAGGTTGTTAAATGTTTTGGGAGAATCCCAAATAATTGTGTAATACTGTTCGCAATCTGTTTAATTTATGTTGAACGAGACCGAGTGCACCAAAGCGGGCGCGAGCGTAAAAGTTTATAAATTGTCCTCTAGTCCTCGCTATAGAAACTTTGATAATGTTAATATCGAGTGCCTAAAGAATCCATTCTTTGATTTACTACTTGGAAGCGTAATAATATTTTTGTGATGTGCTAATAACTAATTGCTTCTGGAAACAGTGCTTCCAACTTATTATTACCTGAGATTACACGGATTTGTTCACAAACAACCTCAATTAGTCTAAACTTGCGTGGTATCTGCAGTGAAGACTCCTAAAAATAGTGAAGTGCATTCTGCCAATGATATTTTACACAAGGCAAATCCCAACGTGAGATTGGTTTACAATTGAATTGAATATCGAGGATTTGTGGTCGTGGCGCAATAACTAGATGCAGAAAGCCGCGTTGAAGTAAACAAAACCTGAGATGAATATTCATCATTGGCTACAGTAGATTGAGAGATACGAAACTGTATGGTCATGTCACCGTCCGAAAACCTTTGCTAAGACCACAAAGTAAGAAAAATCGGATGCAGAGAGCCCTTGTCCATTGATATTGGACTGAAGAATATTTTTTTAAAATTCTTTAGATAGATGAATCCAAGTTCTAACTATTCGGTTCAAAACGGAGTAAGTACCCAAGAAAAGATGATACCTGAATATATGTAGTCTCAACAATCAAGCATGGTGGTGACTCAATTATGATCTGGAGTTGCTTTTCTAGCCATAGAATTGGCGATTGGATAAAAATTGACGGTGTTATAAAAAAAGAATACGAAAAAATTTTAGAAAAGCCGTTCCTTCGGGATTGCGAATTAATTGGAGATGGATTGGATTTTCCAACAAGACAATGATCCCAAGCATGGTTCCAAATTATGCAAAGGATATTTGAAGAAGAAAGAGGTACAAGGGGTGCTCCTCAGAGCCCGAATCGATATCCTATTGAACTTTGTCGCTTCGTTTAGTAGCCGTTTGTGCCTGAAGATTTTTGGACCGACGAATCCAAGTTTGAGCTATTCGGTTAAGAACGAAGAATTTACGTTCGACCAGTGCCCAAGAAAAGATGTGGCATCATCTGTGTAGTCCCAACAATCAAACATGGTGGTCCGGGGTTGCTTTTCTAGCTGTGGAATTGGCGATTTGATCAAATTTGGCGGAATTATGAAAAGGGAACAAAACCCCATTCCTTCGGTTTGCGATTAATTGGAGATGGATTCATTTTACGACAGGACAAAGATTCCAAGCATATTTCAAAATTATGCAGAGGATTTTTCGAAGAGAAAGATGCACAATGGGTGATGAGTCCGGATCTCAATCCTAACTTTGTCGCACCGCTTAACAAACGTTTGGGCCACACTTGGAAGTTAGAGTTTACGTTTCTCATATCGTTGCTTCTTCCAGCTTTGTTTTTATTTTCGTGTATAGTTTATTTTTATTTTAGTTTTAAATCAAAGAAATTGTGTTTAACCGTTGTTTCGCTTTCTAAAACGACTCCGTATCTCAAAAGCTTCGTAAGTATCACTAGCATCAAATATCCAGGTTACCAATCCATGAGGGCCAGTAAAATCTGTTCAACTGGCCTCGACGTATTTATACTTACCCTAGAGTATTAATTTTCTTCACTAACGCTGCCCGGAGCAAGTGGAGTACACCACGATAAAAACTGGCGCTCGAGGCAATCTGCTATCTGAGCTTTGGTGTTAAACCTTTACGTAGCGATGAAACAACGTTAAAGTGGGAATAGCATGACAGAAATTGGCCGTATGCCGAAACTTGTGATAAAATTCATAGAATGTAAAAGAGGATTTTTTGATGAAAAATCAGTTTAGCTAACTATAGCCTTTTCTAGCATGGACTGTTAATATTTCTTTACACTTTTTAAGTATATTGATAGTCAAAAAGTGTTTTATTTGATGATTTAAAAGTTTAATTAAACAATTAATGTTTTATTGAAGTTTCATTCAATTTTCCTACTTTGATTAAGGTGCTCTGAAACTTTTGGCCTGCAGTGAATATTGCAACAATGTAAATGTCAAATATTGGACGCACGCTCTTCGGACTTGCATCCAAAGCACAATTTGACGTTGTTTTTTCATATATTTTTAGACAATTTCGTGATACTGCCAAAGAGAGATATTTCAAAAACATGAACATGGCATTTTATTTCCACTCTATGATAGCAGATTATTTTTTGGGAATATGGGGCGGAGGTAAACCGAAACCGTTTAAATATACCGAAATTCAACGACACAGGTGACTACTTACATCTTCGTTTTTTATCAAAACTCTTGTTTTCCACAGTAATTATATTACATAGACAAATAATTATTATTGTAATTGTGTAAATCTTGTAGAACGAGAAATTTATGTTTTGTATAGCAAGATCTCAACGCCATTTCAATTGGTAACATAATTTCAATCAAAATATTCAAAAACGATGAGATAATGAATAGTTTTCGTATAAATTTTCGTCTATTCACAAGGTCTTCTAATTAAAAACTTACTTCTCATTCCCCGTGCTCACCCATGTATATATAAAGTGATGAAAGAATCTAAACAATTATATTCTTAAGAAATCAAGCTAAAATAAAAAAATGTTAACATCGGTCAAAGGATAAGAGAAAATGCATTACATATTTCGTTGAGTTTTTGCCGGTGTGTTTATAAGCAAATCGGAAGTACTTGCCACGATTTTCGAAAAATCCCTGTTCAGACAAACAAACTGGAGTTGAGCATAAAACAATGTCCCCTCACTCTTCTAATTTTTCTTATATACCTTTTATTCTTCAATATTTGATACGTTGAACTGTTAATTTTTTTTAACTACTCTCAGCTATACCCTGTTTTCGAACTAGGAAACCTGAATCACACCACTAGAAATCATCATCAAAAAAAGTTAATAGATTGGAAGCGACGACATAAAATACTAGTCATACTAAAATTGTACATTCCGAAAATAATGAACCACAAACTAAATAATAATTAACCTAATAAAGACACAGATCGGCTGATGGGACAATCACATGAGTCGAAAAAAGGCCTTTACACACGAATTCCATACAATTTTGCGGAAATTTTATCAAAATAGTTAAATTTGATGGTAATTTTCTTAACGCCTAGTGCGTTAAATAAGATTTTGTGTTAGAAGAAATTATAATTATTAATATTCTGAACATTTTAATCGAGATTGGAACAAATTAACAAAACAACAAACGAAAACAATTATTAACAATATTGATATTGAGCGTGACTTGAACCTGGGACCTCCCGCATGTACTCTAGCCACTACGCTACGCAGACATTAATAATAACTTTACTGCATGTATGTTTTTTTACGTACTAATGCGTAAAGTTTTACGCACTGGAAAGTTCGAAGAATTTCAAAGTCAGTGACTACGTTTGTAAGAAGTTTAATAACAGTTGTCAAATGTTTTGTTTTTATTGGTGGAACAAATTTTAAAACAATGATAAGATCCCAGTCATTTCTGACGAAATGTAAATAATTCAGAATTAAGGAACAACAAATACAGAGCTCCTCTGTTGAAAGGGTGGCCGAATGATGTCTGCTAGTAGTTTGAATATTATCAAAGTCCATTTTCAAATTAATCTTGACAAGAACTGTTTTTATATTTCTATAAAAGAAAAACAAGAACGCAAGAAAGAAATTAATTGCTGCGATGTGACCAATCGAAAATCTTCAGAATTGCCAACTTAAATTCAACTCAGTCCTCCTAGTTTAAAAACAGGCTATAGGTGTTGTCAAAGGAAATTTTTCTTTCTTTCAAATATTTTTATCTATTTTCAATCCTTAACAATGCATCACTTTAATATAAGGCTTACTTTATTTCCTTGTTATATGAAAAGTAAGTTGAATTATTTGTATAATCTACATGATTCAATGAATGATCGTTTTTGTGGACTTACACACTGTTCTTGTTTTGATACTGGTCTAAATCAATTCTAATAAGTAAGATACTTAAAAAGTTAAATTTATTTTATGTTGTTAACATAAGAGCACTCAATATAGAAAAATTGGAGAGCAAATTACCGGAACTGAAAAGAATGGAAAATAATAACAAAAGCAGCCGAAACAAACGACAAACTATAAAAAAATAAAAATCAGAAAACGAGGAGTAATCCGCCTCAAAAAAAAAGGATTTAAAGCGCCAAAGGCGATAGCCATAATCCACATGGGATTGAAAGGCTTGATGATGATGATGTTATTAACAGATGATTAACTTTTTGGTTTAAACTTCAATTCTTTTAGATTCAATTTAACAGATAAAGAAGGCGTAGCTGACAGGAAAGTACCAGTTCAGCCGTTAGTATTTTATTCGAAAGACGGTAAAGTATCACGATATAATCTACGAAAAGTAAGTAAATTTTTTTGGTATTATTATCTACATAGTTTGAATATTGTAACTTCCTACCGCACTAAGATACCGGCAGCAATTTTCCCAAGCGTTGTACAATTCTATCAAGTCGACACAAGGGTTTGGATGTCCCCAATAGATTCAAAATGCGTTACTTTTATAAAGTTTGTGATTTTGGAGAGAAAGAAGTCATAGAGCGATAGATGCGGCGATTAGAATGGTTGTGGTAAAACTAAAATCTTTCTGGAAGCTAAAAATTCCACCACACTAGGACAATCTCTTGATAAAGCACGCAATTATTCGTGATGTCTGTTGAAGTATATCAAATACTTCGCCACTTCTGATTCAAATTTTATCCAGATGGAACGAACTTCTGATGGACCCTCCGTAACTGTCAAATAAGCTGATAAGGATTTGCTTGGCTGGACTCAGGACGGTTACGATCACTTTCTGCTTGTTCCAAACAGTCTTTTAAGATTTTAGTTTTTGTTTTCTGAAATTTTTTACCACGAACCTTCCTTATAACAAGTTAAAATCTTCCTAACATTTTCGATTTTGATTTTACTTTGTCTGGTATCATTCGAACCGTTAACGGAAGATATTGGTGGATTAAGGCGCGTACCACTTGTCCATTCGTGTCTCTCTGCACCTCGACCGGTTTTCCTCATGGCGTTTTGCCTACCACTCTTTCACGATCCTCTTAACCCAAGTTCCAGTAACTGAAACGCCTAATTTCAAAAAAAATTTGATCACCAACAGTACATGTATAAAACACACAACTGAGAAGAAAGTTCCGTTGTTCCAAGACCGCAGACATAACAAAAACAGTTTCTTTATTTGTTAGACCTCGTATAATCAAAATTTTTATTTCAGTTTGGAGAACTACCATTTCATCTCGTTAGATCGAGACGTTTCAAAGATTTGTACGATAATGTATTATTCAATTACGAATGGTTACATGCCAAACTTTCGAGTTGTCCACTACAATCTGTACTTGTCGATTACGAGGACGCTTGCGTGTTTATAGAAGATAAAGAATCGAAAAGGTACGATTTGTAGCAATTAGATCATAACTCATAACTATGTAGGAGATGATTGCAATTAAATATTTTCTCTTAATAGTTGCATCTTGTCACTTTCTCTCTTTCTTTTGTACATCAACAAAGCTACAAACCCGATCTATAGCTTCACCCAAATCCGAAGGCAACAACAGATCACTACCATCAATACCGATATTGAAAAAATTCTGCAACGGGATGGAAGCACTCTGAGTTTAATGCAGTAAAGACCCAGTCTGCTATTTTTACAAAAAAGGCTGTCACTTCAGCTCAGGATTTGGTCCTGTTTGGACTTAAAATATCACCATTACCGCAAATTTGCTTGTTGGATGTTGATATTCGAAGCAATATGTCCTGGCATAGCCACGATTTAACCAAGGCAGCTTCACAATAAATTGGAACCCTGTTCAAAACCAAAAAGCTATATAGTCAGCAACAGCTTCTAATCCTCTACAAGGTCCAGATTCGTCCATCTTTGAAATATTGCTCGCACATTTGGAGCTCGGCTCCTAAGAATACCTTGAAGAAGCTCTACTCAATACAGAAGAAAGAAGTGCGACTTATAGGCGATCCAGAGTTGACTTGGACATCTTAGAACAAAGAAGAAATGTCGCCGATATGACTCCGTTTTAGAGGTACCACCAAGGCAGGTGCTCTTACGAGCTGTCTAGCATAATTCTATATATAAATAAATCTACTAGACAGATAGACGTGGCTCATAAACACCGAGTTCTATTGCAATTGCCCATAACAATTTATCGTGACTCATTTCTTTGGAGAAGTGCAAGCCTATGGAATCAGCTACCAAGGCTCGTCATTCCCGAGCACTACAACTTATAGTTACTGGTCCATTTATAAATCAAAACAATTATTATCACGTCATATTATCACCTATAATGTATAGACTTTCGCTAGATATACTGTCGGTATCTGTTGAAGCGTATCTACAGTTGAAGACCGAATTCGAGAGAATTAAGTTTCTGTATCAAATTGATTCGTGCCGAGTAAAGCGCGGTGATTAATATAAATACCAAAACTTTTGATTCATTTTCAATTTAAACCATTTTCAAAATCGGTCAGACATGAACAAATTTATGTCTATCATGAGATGTTCGATTTTTTTAGAGAGCTAATGCTGGTGGCGGACGCGTTGAGATTAGGAGGTGCTGTACTAGGACAATATCCGAATATGTTAGCGCCACAATTAATTGGAAGGCTTCTACCAGAAGTGAGCAACAATCCTAACATAAAAATGCTCCTAAATTATTGCGATCTTAAGGGCCCCATGCACTGCGCTTTATTACCACTATATCATTGTTTACATACACCTGGAGGACCTTTGAAAGTAAGCAATATAATACTCTAACATATGTAAAGTTCAAAAAGTTTTATACAAATAGAAAACGAAAAATATCCGGAATTGTTTTTTAAAAAAATATTTAAAATACATTTTTCCACAAAACAATTTTATCTTCTTCAAACTAAGGCATTTGGCTGACCACTGTGCGAAACATTTTTCGTATACTTTTGTATAATCTGGAATCGAATTTGTTTCGTGCGTTTTTTCGATGCGTGAAAATAATAAATTCACACTTCAGGCGAATTAAATGCGTGGGACGACGTAACCCTACCATTTATAGCCAAAAACTGTTGAATAGAGATAGTGCATTGCCTTGTTGGAAGAACCAGTTCTAAATCTGCACAAATCGGGTCTTTTTTGGCAACACTGTTGCCCAATCTTCCGCTCACTTCCGAATAAAAGGATTGATCGATGTTCTGATTTGGGGGGAGAGTAAACTACACCCTTGATTATAACTTAGATTCTGGGTCAAAGCCATCACAAGTAATGACCTTGTTTAGAACATCTGGATCAGTTTTTCAAAAACATGTTTCAATCTTTCTTTTGACCGTCAGTCAGAAGCCGAGGAACAAACTTCTGGCCATCTACTTCTGGACGAAGGAATTTCCATGTCGGTCTCTTTTTGAGTGGCTTCCGTCATATTTGGCGAGAGCTTACCGTTTCTTTCTGTTTTTGGCTAGTTCTGTAGCTTCTTCCGTGTTAAGTTTATCTGTTGCAGTTGTATAACACAGATTATTTTTATTCTATTAATTTTAATTTAATTAATTTTATTCTCATTGAGACACTGTTCATATATTTATACATGAATTGGAACGAAGTCTTTGCAGCTAGATTATAAGCGTTTTCTTAGTGGGATTGTGACAAAATTAAACACCAAGTGTACTAACTCTAATATATTTATTACTTTTTAACTTAAATTAATTCCCAGATGATGAATACATAAATATTCGAAAATTTATTAGAGTTAGTACACTTTGATGTTTAATTTTGTCACAATCCCACTAAGAAAACGCTTATATTTATACATACATTTTTTTTAGTATTCTTTAGAAGGCCATCAGTTTGCGGTATTTTCTATATGTTTAACGTCCGATTATAGATACGTAGTATCTGTATCAAACAGGTTCATAACATGGGATTTATCTACGAGTGATCTAACAAGAGACGTTAATCCTAATATCGAAGGGATTATGCAACATTTGGTACTTAGTCCTGACAACAAATGGGCCGCCGCCTATACCAATAACAATCAGGTAAAAAATTTAATTAATACCAAGAGCACACGGGCGCGCTAAGGTCTACTATGATTTCAAGGTGTGTTTAAGTGAACAGCAAAGTCTTGTACGGTTGCTACTAGCATTAGGTGATGTAAGTCCTTCACGAGCAACTGTTTCGCTAGTATGACGAGTTTAAAAGACTGATATCGTTTGGTGATATGGTACGTGCTGGCTGCCTACGTTTTTGGCATGGAGAGATTAAGACGTATGATAAAAGAAACACCTCTCAAGCGATTAAGGCGAATTTTGGTGGTCCACTGAAACTAGATTAAATTTTCTAACTTCATTATTAAGCATATTAGCTTAGAGATCGAATCCTTCACTTGGTTTTACCAGGGACAGAATTTACACAAAGTCCTCTGTCAATCCCATCTATTGAGGTTACAATGCTCTATTAATAGATTCAGATCAATTTACCAATCCACCATAGCCTAATGGCTCACTGACCGCTCCTATCTTCGCTTCAAAATTTGAAAGTTGTTGGAGTGTATCATTTTGAAATTTGAGGAATGGATTACGGGGTGGGCGTAAATTTTTGACCGGTAGTGTATATACATCCAATTTATGTTTGTGTTAACCTCTGACCCTCTATTTCTCTATCAGTCTAGCTTGTTGGCTCTTTCTGTAAAATCTCTAGAGCGTTTTCAGAGCTGCTCAGCTGCGTGTGAACATGGCAATAGATATTTCCACTTGGGAAATTATGACGTCGATATTTAGGCTTATTGGGAAAGTTTCCTTTATTTTCGTGTTACTACTCATACTCCCCTTCCCAGTCTATATTCAAGAAAGATCAAAATTAATCTCATTTCCAGACCAGACATTTGCTTTTGTTGGTATTTCGTTAATGGTTGGCTCGTTATTATAGAGAAAATTGAAAAAAACAACAGTTTGCTTTGTATATTTCCAAAAAATATAGCACAAAAGGGTGCACAATGAAAATAAATATTAAAAATTTCGATTCATTGGATAATTTTCAACTTGTCCATGACTTCTTCTAATCTGTGGTCCGATATAGACGGCATCAATTTCTTAATCATCTCATTAACAAAACTATCAGTAATACCGGGACAGGTATCTTCGGCATCTTTGAATGCATCGCTTATTTCTTCTTTTCCACCTTTCAAATTATTTGCAATATTGCATATGGTATTTAAAATATTATTTCTACGAACTTCTACATCGTTATTAAATGTTGTTTTTAATTCTTCGTCGCTTTCTTTGACGGTTAAATTCCAATCGGGCATCGTGGACGTTGTGCTGTATATATCTTCGTTGAATGTTGTACTAATTTTTTCGACTTGCTCCATTTTCCATTTAACATATTTATCTATCAGATCAACTAAAAGATAATTCCTCTTGGCTTTTTTTATAAACGACGTTTTTAGTAGTTCTTTCGCCGGTGGTCTATGTTCAGGTTTTTTATTCAAACAACTTTCGACAAAATCTTTAAACGGTTTACTAAAGTCCCCTTCGAGTTTGGGAGCGTTATTTTGCGTTATGATCCTAAGAACTTTCATGGGATGTAGTTTGGAGTTCGGAGGTTCTCCGGTAGCCAATTCTATAGCAGTTATGCCCAAACTCCAGATATCAGCTTTATAATCGTAAGAGCTTTGTTTAATTACTTCTGGTGCCATCCAAAACGGGGTGCCGGTGAAAGTGTTTCTTTTACCCATCGTATGAGTTAATTGCCCGGCTACACCGAAATCGGCTAATTTTACATCGCCGTTTTCACTTAAAAGAATATTAGCGGCTTTAACATCTCGATGTAACTTCCTTTCACCGTGTAGGTAATCTAAACCAAATAAAACTTCACGAAGAATTATAGATATGTGAGTTTCTTCGAAGGTTCCCGCTTTCATCAGATCTAAAGCCGAACCGCCTCCCAAATATTCCATAATTATCCACAATTTAGAATCTTTTAAAAAGGATCCGTAATATTGCGTTATGAAAGGACTGTCGCATTGCGATAGGATCCTTATTTCTTGTTGAATATCATCTATTTCGTCCTGAGCTTTTTCTAGATCTATTATTTTTATTGCTACGAGTTTATTTGTTCTTCTATCGATACCTTTAAAAACTTCACCGAAAGAACCTCGACCGACAAGTTCGTGCTTTATAAGTAGTTCTTCGAAATTATCCGATCTCGCAGCAGACATCTTATTTTACCTACAAGGACATTTCTATACAATTTTCATTTTTAATGATCATTAATTCGGAAGGAAAAACCAAAATTATGCTTCAAATATTTGTTAATGAGAAAAGTAAACACGACATACTAGTGACGATGACAATCTGTCAGGTAACGTCAGTACAAAAGTCATCAATATTAAGTCCTGTCATTAAATCAAAACATCAACTTTTGCCTTTGACCTTAATCGAAAACGATCATCAAAAGAAGTTTATAGCAGCAAGGAAAACATGTGAATTTGAAAGGAAAAATATAGTTAATGAGCAAACGGTTCAGAATTGGTTTAATGGTTTCAATCATGCAGTATGACGCTTGAAGTTTGTTCGTGTTCAGGTCGTTCACTTGCCTAGGATATTGAAATTACAAGAGATGTGATAGGAAATCAAGTACCAGCCCATTATCGAATTCCTTAGACGTAAAGATAATCGTCTTATTAAGGTGAGTTCACATCTGACATCTTGTGTTGTACGTCACAACGATGGGGCGTAAAAATTTGAGCGACATGCGTTGTGCATCGATGCTCAGTCTGTACGTCGCATTTCTAATTGATGACATTTGATTTTGTTGAAGGTTGCGACGCCGAAAATGACCAGTACTGTCATCCAGGAATAATATATTAAGTAAATGCTTTCCACCATATTCATTTCCTTTTATATACAGATTTTTCATTCTCCTATGTTTAGTCTTCTTTTTGGTAATGAGGTGATTCATAATGATGAAATCGGCACATTTTTTCTTTGATTCTAATTCAGCAAATTATCAGTTGAAACTAGTGCATTAATCGCAAGTCTTCATGGTCTAGGCAGGGGAAAGTACGATTTCCGTGGCGCCGCGATTTATCAGGATTTGGCTTAATTAGGCCAAAATAAATCGAAAATGAAGAATGAAATTTTTTGATATCATGGTTCGTTTTCGAGATATCGATACTTAAAGTTACAATCAAACCTTCGCTTTATTGAACAGATGGCGTTCGATACATGAATAGCCAGGGGGGCGAAGCCCCTCATAAGAAAAAAAATAATAAAATAAAACTAAAATAATTCTCACACGAAGAAAATTTTTTTAGACAATTTTGGCTGTAAAAAATTCACGTTTTTTGAACTTTTTACACTCAAAGAACACCACGAGAAGGTTAGGTTAGGTTAGGTTAGGTTGATATATACAAATATTAAATAAAAATAAATTTTTCCAACTTAAAGTATTGATATCTCGAAAACGAAGGGAGATATCGATTGATTCTTCATTTTCGACTTATTTTGGGTCGGTTTACAAAACGGCATAGTCAAATCCAGGCGCCACAAAAATCGTAGGCAAAAGTAATCGAACTATTGCCTCCATGGACTACAACGTGATAAATATACATTCACCAAGAGCTTTGGCAATAGAAAAGTTCAAAGTTTTCTCGGAAAATCACAACCGCTGAAGATAAACGTATTGTATTGATCGGTAAACGTGATTATGATTCATTCATTATATTTATATTTTGATGGAGCTCATAATAGATCAAATTTATCTCCACCCGAATCTCCCCTGAACATAAATCAATACAATTGGAGTTTAAACACATACTTACGTATAACACATGTCTCTAAATTAAAGTCTTACGTTCTTTTGGATGCTTTACAAGGACCTAATAATTTTGGTGAGAGATGAAGATAAAGATCAATTTATATAAGGATTCATTTTGACTTTGACTACTGACAGCTGTCATTTTGATAAATTGACATGTCACTTAACTCTACATCGCAGCAGTGCACAAAATGTACGCGAACATGACGCTGGTTCGCTAGTTAACATAATGTTATAATGTTGGGATACAGATGGCGAAATAATTGGATATATCGCCATATGTCCATACTAGACATGCCAGATGCCGAAATTCGCCTTTTGACTATCTTAATTTGGCCATATCGCGAAATACACACCTCCATTGAATAAGCCGTTGCCTATCGAATTGTAAACAAGCAACCTAACCTTAAATTAGAGCTAACGAGGAGTTTGCTACTTGCTAAATTATTTATTGTAACAATGGAGGCTGATCAACATTTAGTTGATAAGCATGCTTTTAGAAAAAAACTCATTAAGTTGATTGAAAAAATAGTGGTAATAATTTTATCAGCGTATTGACTACCGAGCAATATTTAAATATTTTAAATAAAGTAGGCATGAGAAAGAAAGAATGCAATGAAAAACTGAGCTGCCAAGATATTAGACGTATAAACCTTATTGCGAAATTGCTCGAATAAAGTATTATTGCAAAGTTAATGAGGTACAAGGCATTTTAGAGCTTCGCCATCTCCCTCCAACTTATATAAAGCGACGTTTGACACGGCATTGTTGGGAGAGACCCCTCAACTTGAACAGAAATGTCTGCAGTTAATTTACTATAAAAGTAATGCATCTAAATGTTCTTGATTTTAGGTCTCTTCTGTTTCAAAACTAGTATTTTTAATAATTTTATCTTTCTTCCAAAAATTACTAAAAAGACTAGTTTCGAAAGAGGAGAGACCTAAAATCAAGAACATTAATATAGCAAAATATCTAAGAAATAAAAAGTGAAGAAATTTACTATAACATATATTAAAATGAATGAAATAGATACAGACGAATTTTTTAAACATAGATGAATGAATCGAGGTTTATATGATCAACTTTCGAACTTATTGAGGAGAGACTTAACAAATCATTCAATAAAAAAAACCTGCTCGTCGATTAGATCAGGTAGTTGATCACCAGTTCTCGTCATGGAATTTTCAAATGAGAAATTGATTCCCTATATTCTACTTTTCGTGGTATCGGCAACTACAAACTACACTAGAGAAGAGAGGTTATGTTTTTGACGTTCAACTCGTAAAAAGTAGGTTAACTTGGACGTCAACAGCGCCATCATTTTGTGCGTCATTACAGTTGAACTATCTTTGACATTTATGTTATGATCGCGTTAATTCTGTGTACCGCTTGAGCAACAAAAGTTTAGAATGCCTAAAATTTTTGTTGTCTATTTTTTAGACAGTATTGCTGAATATGCTTTCAAGCGAATTCGTCGTCATAGACAATCCTTTACCAGATCAAACGGCAGTCACGGGAATTTTTTTATTAAATCACAATTTATACATTTATGGAAAAGATACTTGGATTAAATACGACATGAGAGGAACCCGCCAAGAAGAATACAGTTCGCCGTTAGATATGTCCGATTGGGATATATTACGTATGTATCACAATCGATTTTTTTAATGTGATTAAAAAATGTTTCAATAGGTCATTGAATCAGGAGCTCTGGACATCACAGAAGGATAGGATTGTCGATTGAGGCTTTTGACTGCATTGTCTTCTATCCTACCAACTGCACTAGGTGCTTTTTCTTACATCTTAACATCGTCGTAGCCGGCTGCTCTGGTGTAGAGGTCAACAGGACCGGAAATGGAAATCCTTTTATATCGGGGACAAATCAAAGTACCTAGACGCGTAGAATTTCGACGTGTCCTAATTAAATGTCTTTGAAAGAGGTCGGATTGATAACGTGACACTGGTCTAGTGATTAAAAAATGTTTCAATGGGTCATTGAATCAGAAGCTCTGGACATCACAGAAGGACAGGATTGTCGATTGAGGCTTTTAACTGCATTGTCTTCTTTGCTACCAACTGCACTAGGTGCTTTTTCTTACAGTTTAACATCGTCGTAGCCGGCTGCTATGGTGTAGAGGTCAACAGGACCGGAAATGGAAATCCTTTTATATCGGGGACAAATCAAAGTACCTAGACGCGTAGAATTTCGACGTGTCCTAATTAAATGTCTTTTAAAGAGGTGGGGTTGATAACGTGACACTGGTCTAGTGATTAAAAAATATTTCAATGGGTCATTGAATCAGAAGCTCTGGACATCACAGAAGGACAGGATTGTCGATTGAGGCTTTTAACTGCATTGTCTTCTTTGCTACCAACTGCACTAGGTGCTTTTTCTTACAGTTTAACATCGTCGTAGCCGGCTGCTATGGTGTAGAGGTCAATAGGACCGGAAATGGAAATCCTTTTATATCGGGGACAAATCAAAGTACCTAGGCGCGTAGAATTTCGACGTGTCCTAATTAAATGTCTTTTAAAGAGGTGGGGTTGATAACGTGACACTGGTCTAGTGATGGACATCTCTGGACATCACAGAAGGACAGGATTATCGATTGAGGCTTTTGACTGCATTGTCTTCTTTCCTAGAAATTACACTAGGTGCTTTAGGAATTTGCGACTTGTCCCTCTATATCTGGCGAAAACCTTAACCTTAAATCAAGGTGAATGACCGCTGCGTTAATAGAATCAAATAGTTATTTCGCCTGAATAATTAATAACTCTAAGAACAGAACTATTAATTTACAAAATGTCCCCCTTTTTCGAAAATAGGTTTTAGCATAATGTTTTTTAATAAATCTGTTTAGACATGGAATTTGATAATAAAGAAGAATATCGTATATTGTTCTGGAAAGGAGATTTGGAGGATGAAAGAATGTCTTTACTTTTGCATTCGAAAGAATACTATGAATGCTTGGAATTTCATAGGTAATTTTCATTTTTCTTTCTTCATTTTAATTACAGTGAAATATTTTTTCCATCATCATAAATCAGTGATATTTAATCTTCTAACAAATAAATATTGACAAAAACCTGAACTAAAAATATAAATCGATGATATTTTATAAAAAAAAACTTGCTGAAACATATATAATCAACCAAGACGAAGTAAAAACATGTTTAACCACAATTGTCTTTTTAGTATTACCTCACAATAGTGAATCTTTCATCTACCAATTATAATTTTGAAAATTTCGATTAGTCTCTACACTAACAAAAAAATTGTTTCGTTTACCCTACACACGAAAAAGTGTATTCCAATCAGACAGCCATATTAGCAGGACCTGGCACTGATTGATATACAGAGTGTTCCGGAACTTCATGCAAACAATTCGAGAGTAGATGACGTGAAAATAATGCTGTGATATAAAAAAATTCTCATACGAGAATATTCGTTTCTGAGTTATAGGCCTTTAAATATGCGAAACCAGAACTTGTATTTATGTATATTTTCTAAATTATATATATCCGAACATTATGAATTCTTAATGGATGATTACGTCTGTCCATGTAGTATGTTTGATGAAATATACTACTATCTGAAGGCCAGGGGCGGCTCATGCCTAATGGTTAACAATCCTTAACTTTTACAGGGACAACCTGTACAAACCAAATGAATATTTCATTGATTTTGCAACAAAAACGTACTCTTTGTTTAACTCGATAAATTTAATGGTTTATGAGATATGTAGATTTTTAGATCGTTGTACGGAGTCCTTCATGAAGAGCTGAATAGATATGTATATGGGAAAGTATTGGTGGACCCAAACTTCGTTATTTTAAACGGAATGCTATGGTTTTTATTAAATTTTTGGAATCTACGCAAAATTTCAATACAACATTATATAAGGTATAGTATGCTTAAGGTCCACCATTTTTTAATTATTTCACATTTTCGAAATTTTTGGACACATGCAGCCCTCCACTAAAAAAAATATATTTCCAAGTTTAAGTGAGTCAGGTCTAATATTTTTGGGATTTGGGCAAATAACACTTACAGCTTTCAAAATCTTCGAAAATCTTGGAAAAAATTTATATAGGGTGTTCAGAAACTGGTGCCGAATTTCGCTATCTAAAAACTTCGAAAACTTAATATTTTCAAATCGCAGCCCCCATTTTTCTCTTTACCATTGGATTTTGCGCTTTAAATTAGTTCGTTAGTAAATTCATATATCTCAAATTAACGGTTTTTGTAGAAACTTGAAAAAACTGAAATTTTCATGGTTTTTAATGTGTGTTATTTGCCCAAATTCCAAAAATATTAGACATGTCTCACTTAAACTTAGAAATATAATTTTTTTAGTGGAAAGCTGGATGCGTCCATAAATTTCGCAAATGTGAAATAATTAAAAAATTACGGACTTTAGACATACGATGCCTTACATAAAGTTATATTGAAATTTCGCGTAGATTCCAAAAATTTAATAAAAACCATAGCATTCCGTTTAAAATGACGAAGTTTGGGTCCACTTCCAGTATAACCGGAAATGAAATTATTTTAGATGAAACGGGCATTTCGGAAAACCCATGCAAGCAAATTTTCAGAACACTTCGTCGCAGTACTTTCCCATATACATATCGATTCAACTCGTACATACCAAGAAAACCGTTTGCTATATAGAGACATTCTGAAGAAAATTATCATAAATTATTATCATAAACAACAAATTATCAAATAAAAACAAAAAAACTAAAATAAATGTTCTAAGTGGGCACCTAGCACTTCTACACATTTCCGGAGTCTGCGAAGAATATTTTTTTGAACTTGCATATACCAAGCTTTTAAGGTTCCCCCCAAAAAAATGAATCCGTTGTATTTAATTCAGGAGAATATGTTGGCCATGCAAAAGTCATTTCGTAGAAATTCCATTTAGGTTATTATCAAAATAATATGGACCTATTAAATTATTACCTACTATTCCTGCCCACACATTAACACAAAATCGATGTTGATTCTTTGTTTGAATCGTACCATGAGAATTTTCATCTGCCCATAAATGTAAATTATGAGAATTAATAGAACCGTCCTTTTACAACGATCTAAAAATCCACATATCTCTTAAACCATAAATTTTATCGAGTTAAACAAAGAGTAACTTTTTGTTGATAAATCGATTTTAAAATTAATTTTTGCTATCTTTAGATTGTACAGGTTGTCCGTGTAAAAGTTACAGCATTATTTTCACGTCATCTACTTACTCCCGAATTTTTTTGCATCAAGTCCTGGAAACACCCTGTAGATCAGCTCTAAACACTGAGCATCTCCACTGCCATAGCAAGTACAATATATCCTTGGGGATGCACCCTAATTTATACATACATTCGTACGTACAAGATTTAGCGACATGAGATTTCTATGTCAAATCTATTTTGGAGAAATCAGAATTTGATACTGAAAGCAACGTTGTGTGGATAAAGAAAAAAAAATAAAAATCTAAATAACGGTACGTTAATTGAGTAACAACAATTCGTTTGTGTTATTTTAATTATTATAACTATCGCTATGTTAATATCATTATAATGTATATAAAAAATGTTTCGCTGTAATTTTATTAAACCATTTTGAAAAATAAATAATATTATTTACCTTTTAGTATGGTTTTTATAACAAAATTTTTATAATTTACCCAAATAACAACATCACAGAATCATTTTTTGTCAAATAGCAGTATCTATCCTGATAAGAATTAGATACCTGCATATATTGATATAAAAACAGGAGATAACATTTATTAATATAAGGGGAGTGATAATTAAACTATTTTTAAACAAATGGAAAAGAAAATAACAACTGATTTGAGGGAAAATTTGCGGTAGACAATGTTTTAATTACATATCATCTAAATTATCTAACGAATTTGGAAAATAGGCAATCTAAATCTCTAATTTTTCCGTCAATCGGGGTAACTTTACCCATTTTCAAAGTTTACAATCAAATTTCAGATATTTGCAGAAAAGAAAATCACCCCATCTGTGAGACTATAATCTGAAACTAAATAAATACACCGATAATCTCCTAAGAATATTAAGTCCAGTATAAGTCACAAATCAGGACCGTATAAGCGAATTCTGTCATTTATTTCTGTTCTGAATTAGTTTGCAAAAGGACAAATATTATACAATTACATTAGATTAGATTAGAATTGTTTCTATTGACGTAACTGACATATTATTTGTAGTGCCATTGTTTTCAAAAAGGAAAAAACTAGTTTGTTCACTTGTACCACTCCAGGTTGTTATGTAATTTCGAAATATGTGCAAAACGATGAATTAAAAACGTGGGATAAAGTATGTGATTTACCAAGGGCAGAAAATGATAAAACTGAGGCAATACTTCAATTAAAATTAGACAAACATGACAAAATTCTTTTTGGTAAGACATACAATTTAATAATTAGATTATTTATATAATATACGAGGCATATTTTTTAAGTAAGTACCGTTTTGCGATTCCGCCGCCGCAACCCCAAGGTCGGCGTTCCGCACGTTTACCTACATCTCTTGTCTACGCCCTGACGCCATTACAGTCTGATTCTGAACATTGTGTACATTGTTAACTGAGTGTTTAAGATGCCTCCGACAATCGTGAGTCCCGCCGATTGTGAAGTACGGGCTGTTATACGATTTCTTAGTGCTAAAGGCGTAAAACCGATCGATATTCATCGTGAGATCTGTGAAGTTTACGGACAAAACATTATGAGTGATGGAATGGTAAGGAAATGGGTATCGTTTTGCTGCATGACGTGGCTAATAGGACCAAAGATCTCATCAAATCTTTTCAATGGGAAACCCTAGATCATCCTCCCTACAGCCCTGATCTGGCGCCCGGCGACTACCATTTGTTTTTACACTTGAAGAAACACCTGGGCGGTCAGCGTCTTCAAGACGATAACGAAGTCAAAACAGTTGTGATACAATGGTTAACAAGAAGTCAGGCGGCAGAATTTTATGAGGAGGGTATTCAAAAACTGGTGGCACGTTATGAAAAGTGCCTCAATATTCGCGGAAATTATGTAGAAAAGTAGATTAAGGTACAGGCTTTCATGTAAAAATGAAATTATTGCGATATCTTTGCACTTCCTTTTTTAATTCCAAAACGGTACTTACTTAAAAAATATGCCTCGTATTTTAGGCCATTAGATCCAACGCGGATGATAGCCGCCCATTCGAATTTTTTTCGATTTATCTTTTGCGGCGAATCACTCCGCTTTAAGTTTTTTTCGTTCACTCTCCGCTATCCCACTCCCTTCTATCCTCTACGACTTATCTCCAATTCCTCAACTCCACCGTTGCAATTTCACATAGTTCTTGATCTCGTGGTTCATTAACCTTCTTATGTATCCTCCAACGGTCTCGATATGTTCCTTAAGATCGTCCTTCCCCGACAGGCATATGGTTTCGCTACTTTATGTAATAACTGGTCTACTTCTTGTTACTGTGAATGTCCAATATTAGTGAATGTTAAGATGCACCAGTGTATGTCGACAATCACCAATTTCGATGGTGTAACTCGAAAACTGTTCTTAATTTATATTTGAATCGGACATACACCGGTGAAGGTTCACATACACGGAGGAGATACTGTGAACCTTAGATTCGGCGATTTACACTCTGCTGCACTCACTGACCACAGTCGAAAATGGCGACGCTACGCTATTTTGTTTTGAGACATGTAACAAAGAGGTTATGTTTGTTTAACCTAACCTAACCTAATTCTAAACTAACCTAACTTACCTACCTATACCAAGTACAAGTAGGTTCTTTTAATGATTTCGATTAATAAACAATTTGCATCTATTTATGATTCTATTTATTGTAACAATTTGTGACTTTATTAGTCATATACTGGCCCAGAACTTCTGTTTCCACACATCATTATTTCTCTATATCAATCAGACAGGCATCATAATTTTGGTCATTATGAACATTGACCAAGTCGTTGCGGTCTATGACAACAGTCACCGGTGAATGACCGAAATTGTCATGAAAAGGAAATAACGGTTATTCACCAACTACCTTGGTGGATGTTAACAGGCACCAGAGTATCTTAACATCACATACCTCCAGGAGGCCTCTCGGATCCTTTCCACCACTTCTATGACTCGCTTATTGTCATACTCAAATACTTGAAATTTTTCACTATTTGGAATTGATATCCTTTCATAATAATCTCTCCCACTCATATCTCATATATTACTCCTTTTATTGCGATGTTCAATGAAGAGTGTTCCGTTGCCTAAAGCAGGGTCCACACTAAGCCGCGGTAGGCCGGGCGGGTTGACCCGGGTGAGCTAAGCCGGGCGGGGACGTTCGGGCCGGCACGACGTCCACACCGAAAACGAAGCCGACCGGGTTATTTCTTCCTACATTATAGTTTCAACACCAAGACTGGTGACTTCGTTTAGAAGTTTTTTTAAAGTGTCCTTAAAGTGTTACTGTGCCGCTCGGCACGTCCCCACTCTATATTTTTGTTCGGCTCGGCTCGGCTTCCTTTGATCTGTACCTACTTTATGCGGGTTGGGATCGGCACCGCCCGAGCCGGCATTTTCTAACCCGGCAAATCCGCCCGGGGCATCTACATCCTTAGGCCGCCCGGGTCAGCGCGCCCGGCCTACCCCGGCATGGTGTGGACCCTGCTTTACACCTCTTTGAACTGGAATCACCTTCGTTAATCCGTCCTCTGCAAAAATGTGTTGTTGATCGTCATATTTACCAATAATCTTGGGGTGGTCCCCTATTTTCTCATCACATGCTCTATTAGGTCCCGTTGACACTAGTCCACAAACATCACATTCAGGTCCATACCGTTTCCATAGAACTTTTCTACTATTTCTAACATTACATTAATAATAATTCTTCATTTGTTTCAAGGTACTACTAACAATGGATTTATAATATGGGATTTCAATGAAGAAAGAAATTATGAGGATGTGGTTAGTTTAAGTTTACCCTACGGTACCAGAAATATAACTACAAAGATATCGCAATCTAATTCAATTACATTAAGCGCACATAAGAATTACGCCATTGCAGGTGTCAGGTATATAGTAAGGATGCTTTTGTATTTTTATTTACCTAAACTACACTTGTGAGCAAAAAAATCGACTTAAGTCGCATGCTGCTCGCGGTTAAAAGTCTCTAGCCAAAAATCTGTAGCTTCCATTCTTTTTCTGATTACACAGTCTCGAAACTATTAAACTAAGGTCCGGTTTCTTCACGTTCTAATAAAGTGCCAAATAGTTATGAGCCACATAACTTTATTAGGAACTTTTAATTGTCGAATAAAAGTTTACCGTTTCTTCACCCTAGTTTGTTTAAATCCGAACTAACTAATAAGTATTTGTCACTTTATTATGTACTCAACAAATAATATACTGTTGGTAACACTATATACCAATCGTCCATGTATTGAATAATGAAAGTTTGTAGTTTGTATTGAAAATAATTGATAGGAATGAAAAAAGAAAACGGTAATAAAATTTCATCATCGGACCAAGAATTTGAATTTGCTGTATTTCCTCAATCAATTCCTCATCAAACAAATCTTCTAAATCTTGGAAAACATCCATATCATATATTTAATTATTTGTATGATGAATATTTCCAAAAATGAACTAATGAAATATAGCTTTTGATGTGTAATATTTTAGGTTAAGTTTCTACTAAACTCTTTAATTAACAGTTGTGACTGCCTAATAACTTATTCGGCAAATAATTCGATTTATTCGGGCCGGGTTTCTTCACTTCCTAATAAAATCCCTAATAACAATTATTTACCTAATAACCAAAAATTCGGTGTCTTCAAATTCTAATAAAGTAAATCGAGTTATTTGCCAAATAAGTTATTAGGCAGTCACAAGTATCAATTAAAGAGTTTAGTAGAAACTTAACCTAAAATATTATACATCAAAAGTGGTTTGTTTGTTCATTATACCCATATTTGATTAATTCATTTTTAGAAATATTCGCCATATAAATAATAAAATATTTAATATGGATGCTTTCCAAGATTTAGAAGATTTGTTTGATGAAGAATTGATTGAGGAAATACAGGAAATTTCAGAACGAGCTTATTCCGTTCGTCATAAAATTGATCATTACAATTTTTTGTCCGATGATGAAATTTTTTTACCGTTTTTTTTCCTTTCCAACAGAATTTTTGTTTGTTGTTAACAGAAATGTGTATCAGTTGACATTTGATAGCTAACTGATAGTAGTGAGTGAGAGATATTCTTTGGGTATAATTTGGGTGGGATGAGAAAATTTTTTATAGAGAGGAAGGTTCATTGGAATTGGCCTTGAGATTGAAGTTGCTGCTCTGCAGGGCTCGGGTTGTGATGATAGGTTTGTGATTGCGCTACTTCAGACGGACGACCAAACGTAGCTCGAAGAAGAAGTGAAGACAGATCCAGTTTAAAAAAAAAAACGGTTCTTTCCAGTTAAGGGAGATATTTTGTTATTTTTAATAAAAAAGCGGGTAATTGGAGGAGGCGTGTACAGCTGCAGCTTCATTATTTCCTATTGTTGGCCATTAGGCTGGTGAGCCGGTTCACCAGGTACAGGAAAACCGCAGAAAACCTGTAATACCGACGATTGTGGTAGGTCAGGTAGATAACCTTTTATAAGTGTCAGATATTGACTGGACTGGGAGAGCAAAAAACATTACAATATTTTTTATAATTTGGAAGCTATAGCTTTAAAATTTTACTTAGAAAAATACAATTTCATGTTAAATTTCTTTGCCAGTGGCGTATTCATTTCCATGTACTTAACTCCCTCACTCAATTTCAGAAAAAATTTATATGTGTGGAAAATGGAAACAAAGAAATTGGTCAAAGTTCTCGATGCTCATTTCGGACGAATTATTCAATTAGAACCTTTAATGGTGGGTAATTGGAATAGTATTGTAACTTCCTCCATAGATCGAACGGCTAAAGTGTGGAATATAAACAATATTTTCGAAACGGTGCATGTTATAGACAGACACGAACTTCAAGTAGATTCAA
This sequence comes from Diorhabda carinulata, assembly GCF_026250575.1. Taxonomy (NCBI): domain Eukaryota; kingdom Metazoa; phylum Arthropoda; class Insecta; order Coleoptera; family Chrysomelidae; genus Diorhabda; species Diorhabda carinulata. The sequence continues at coordinate 5,991,676 of NC_079469.1, forward strand.
TAAGGTAAATACATAAATTAATAAATGCCATTCGTTTATCTAATCTCATTCTTTGGTAATAGTTTTTACCACTACCTATTATTATTTTAGTTTATCGGATAACTTGAGTTTAGCAGTTACAGCAACTAGAAATTGCGTTGGAGTATGGGACCTTAGAATTGGAAAATTGACAGCTAAACTAGCAGACAGTCCTCTAGGAGCTATAGTTACCCATGCTATTATTACCCCAGATGGAAAGTACGTACAAAAATAATGAGGGCTATCATTTTTATATTAGTCTGTTGCACCACTGGTGTTAAAGATCTCCAAATATAGCTGTCAAAATTTTTTATCGTCCACTTACACATATCAAACACTGACAATCATGCATTAAAGCTCCAAATGTGACATTAAATATAACCTTTTAGTCAGTCTTCCAAAGTTCCTTAAATCGCAAATTTGAACCCGGTAGCTCTCATTAGTCTATTAATACTATCTGTTTTTTTATACACAAACAAATAATAAAAATGGACCATTAACATTTGAAGTGAAATTTTTTTAATTTAATTTGCAGATATATAATTTCAGCTGAATCTGGTAACATATTGATATGGTTGAGACTAACTCAGCAAGTTATTTTCAAAGAAGAACAGCCTGGTATAAAACAATTAACTCTCATGGACCATGGCACTAAAATTCTGTCTATTTCGAAACCTAGTAATCCTCCAGGGACTGATTTTATAAGGACAATGGCTACTGTCTGCATTCGAGAAATTCCAAGTATATTATACATATAGTTTAAGAAAATTTCTTGACAGATATTTACATAATTTACAATTAATTTCAGATGGCGAGATGATCTATAGTTTTGAATATGCTGTTAGAAGCATAACTGGAGTTCCGTTTAGACCAGCAGTTGTCACTTCAGATGATCAACATTTAGTAATGGCAGGAGCTGACAAGACAAATAGAGATTGTATTTTTGTATACAACGCATTATCAGGCACATTTATACATAGGATTGGTCTTAAAATGTGCGCAATTAAAGTAAGTAACATTTACCAACAAATATAAATAAATAGTTCATAATTTTCCTATAAATAAATTCAATGATGATTATATAATGAATATTAAATGCATTAAAATTTGTTGAATATTTTTTTTTAGGATGTAGCTGGTTTAGTAGCTATGCCCCATAAAGGTCATTTGATAGCGGTTCTAGCAACTGACAAAGGAGCAATAATAGATATAAAATCAAAGAAATACTTACGAACAGTTCCAAAATGGGGAGGAAGTATTACAAAGGATGGCAAATATGGCTTATATGCCCCATCAAGGTAATAATCTACATTTCATATAAGGCATTTAATGACATTTATTATTCTAGAGGAGGTTTAGAATTAATAGAATTAAAAAAAGGACAAACTGTGCGTACTTTTATACCAAAAGTGGCGGAAGGTGTATTTTCAATAATTTGTTTATTTAATAGCACGGATGAATATGTGCTTTACTACCATAGTGGTAAAAAGACTCTGCGAGTTTTCCGGTAAGTTTTTATTAAAAATGTAAACATTTATCTGAATACACAATACATTATAAACAAATATGTGTTTTAGTACTGCTGATGCTGAGATGGTGGCAAATTATAGAGTACAAGCTGAACTTACAGCTGTAGAAAGTACTCCTGATGGTAAGGCACTTGTTTTAGGTACTGTAGATGGATGTGTATCAGTACTTGCTATTGTTGATACGAATAAAGGTGATATGAACCAGTACCTATCAGAAATGCCGTCCAGAGATGAAGAGGTAAATCATGTTATATGAAATACACATAAGTTTACCAACATAACCTTAATTCAAATTTACTCTTATTTATATTGAACTTCTTGTTATATATGGTTGAAATTGAATTTTGATTAATACATGCAATAACATAAAAACTATCGCTGTAAATAACAAAAAACTTTTTAATTTGTTTTGAATTCAATAATTTAGTTGGAACCTACTATTATTTTATCAAATTATGAAATAATTCTATAGAGTATAGTTGGTACTTACATATTATTTACGTCTTCTCATTATTTTATACTTAAAAACAAATCATTTTCATAATATTTTTCACTTACACATCAAAAACTTGAATATACACAATGAACTTAAATTCTCTATTCATTCACTCTAACATTCATATCTTGACCATGTGAGCATTCAGCCAATTTTTGAATAATCTTTATTCATTTTATCTAGCCTTCGATAGTATAGAGCATACAGCTATATCAATATATAAAATATATTTTAGTGGAAGAAAAAAGTGGACAAAATGAAAGCCCAAACAAGATTCAAAGCGGTAGGAACAATAGCGAGATTATCTACTACTTTTACTAATGATCCAAACGGTAATCAAAATACAGAACATATAAAATAAGATTGAAAATTAGGTATAGATAAAACATATTTTGAAATTATATGTTTTTATAATATATATGTGAAATTTAGAAAAAATTAGTGTTTTACTTATTAAATACTCAATATAATGAAAATCTTTGACAGCGTGAAAATGACGAGGGACTAGTGCAAGTTATGAGTGGGAAGCAAATTGTGAGAGGTAAAACTATATAAATAATATAAATTCAACATGAATTTCTGTAACTCTGTAGCTACATTTTTGACAAAACTAACTACAACTGTGAAAGGAACATCAGTTTCGAAATTGTAAAATGACTTATTTCGTCACTATAGCTTGAATAATGAATAGCCATGTATTGATGGAAATCCGCTCTGATCCGGACGCGGTCGTGAACAGTGAGGATTAAATGAGATGTATCCAAATATTGTCTAGAAATTATCAGCGATTTACTAACACCCATGGATTTTACGCCAAAAGTAATACGAAATTCTATGGTGAAAAGTCAAAAACCGGAAATTCTACACCTGTCAACTAATGTGCTTTTAAAATTAATCATAGATTATTAGGTAATCTAAGAAAACAGCTGATCTACGTCAAACTAGCGGCCGTGTGGTAAACAAATTATTATCTCCTATATACTTGTTAGCTTTTCTTAGTTTTTCCAGTAGTGAGAGTTGTTTTTTGGTTTCATCGTTTTAAAAGGTCTCCATTGATACTAGAGCTGTTTCAGTGAAACTGCTACAACTGAAACTGAGTATTATTGTAAGTTTTATTAGTCAAAAAATTTGCAAAATGTAGGACACTTGTATCTATTTTATGTTTAAATTATGGGAGTTTTTCAAACATTTCCACTGCTATGTTCAAGTTTATCAAACATGAGTAATTTTCAAAGTGATAACACAATGACAGCTGAAAAGTACAATCAAAACACTGCTTAATGTAAATAAGGCGACAAAGCCATTTTTCGGGAGGAAATTTCGCACGTATTTTCGTAGGAACTGTTTAAGAAGTAATTTCGCAATAAAAACTTGGAATAATAAGATCTAAGATCGATCAAATAAATTCAAAAATCATCAAAATATATGACAAAAGCATTTGTTTACCCCACGGTAGGTATTTTTAAATGGTCATCTGTTGATATTGAAGTTCAAGGACAAAAAACCATAGTGTTAATATTGAATATAGAGTGAATTATGAAAGTTTGTTCAATTGAGCCTGAACAGTTGTTAAAGAGAGAGAGAGAAAAATAACATCTGTATATAACTTCCTATATTTTTTCTCTATTCTGATTTTATCATATCAAATAGGTATAATCCATTCACTACGTTCAGCTTCAGGACAAATGAAATGTTCCGTCTAGATAGAAAAATTTTGTTGCGCGCTCTAATGTGGAAATTTTATTTTGTCACTTATACAGTATACTCCAGAAGTATCGTAAATTAATACTTTGTAATGAGAATATTGTCAAAAAGTGGGAATTTCGAATTAATACATTAACAAAGCGTTTTAGTTTGAAAACTTTATTTTCAAGAGAAATAAAAACAATAAATTAAAAAGAAACTCTACATTGACACAATCAGTACCATTTAGTGCAATTTCAACATAAAAAATTATACTATTGTAGGTAACTTGCATGACAATTTGTTCGATAGGAGGAAAAGTTATTATTGATAATCAATTTAAGAGAAAATAAAATGAATATTTTCTCATCAACTGTATTTCTAATTATTTCAATTATATATAATAAAAAAATAGTTCTGTGAAATATTTCTATTGATATATTATGAAATTGTCAGTTAAATTGTTTAAAAAAATGTTTATTCATTATTCAGTCTATTTAGTCAGATTCTCATGCAAATTTTAATTATCATTTTTGTTATACATCTAAGATTTAGTTTTACATTTTACATTCCAAAAATATGTGTTCTAAAATCAATACAGTCAATAATTACCAGATGGTAAATAAACTAGAAAAATACTGTTGTTTTTTGGTAAGCCCACCACTCATTTTGCTTACGGAAGCAAAGAAACCAATTCATGATCATGCGTTTAGATCAGGAGCAAGAAACATTACAGGGGCTTTGTAATTTGTAAATTTTTCTAAAATTGAGCTGCCAAAAAAATTAACTTAATTAAAACCATTTTTTATATTACATCAACAAGAGTAGTTCCTTATGAACACCAGAAAAAATTTCTGAAGCACCAGTCACGGTTTTAAAACTAAAAAATCATCGAATGTTTTGGAGAAGATATAGTCCTGAAAAATTTGACTTCCAACTTTATAAATAAACTACATTTTAATACATCATATAAGTAAATAAGCACAAAGAAATTTAAATTAATTCTCAACGAAAGTTTCCTGTCCAAAGCATTCCTTGTATAGGTTTGCAATGGAGAGATATTTTAGCAGATGAGTTGTTAGATTCTGCTAGAACTTCATGAGGTGACAGTTCATTGTAAGGAAACTAACGAGAACCCGTCGCTTGGTTCCCAAGGAAATGAAAAAAAACGAAAAGGAACACTTCTTTTCCAATTTCCTTCTTTAATAATACTTCTAGAATCGAAACGAATCTTTTCTTTTTAGATATATGCCCACACTTCTTTCTGCCTATAAGATGGTCCGACAATAAATATTTGGCACCACCCCCAACGACAACTCCGGTAATGGTTTTTCAACCATATGAAAACCATTTCCTTTAAAAGTTTGGGGGATGTATTACATATCTTTGTCTACTTTATATTTAACATCATAGTAGAGTTGTTTTTGGTGTCCATTTGTCCTATTGGGATGTACTACATTAAGAAAAACCACGTATTCTGATTTCTACTACTCTTATTTCCTGTATCCTCCCTAAATATTCTCCGAATGACCTCAGGAGCTGATCTATCTATAAACAAATTATTATTGCGACCTTTGGAAGGTGTAATCGAATTATAAACTCACTTTATAATAATTAAATGGAAATATGATATGAATCAATTTGAATTCAAGATCACTTATAAATAATAGAACTTGGTATTTAAAAATTGTTAAAAAAATAATTTGATTAATATGATGTACTGTGGGATTTGATGTAGCAGTTACTATCTAAAAAAAACTCTCTTCTAGTCGCTCATTCTATACATCTGAAGTAAACAGGTAACACAAATAAACAACAAACTGGTTTAAATCTCGAACAAAATATTTCCTAGGGGTATCTGTGTAATTATTTTTTTTTACCAAAAAATGTGTTGACCCCATCGACGGTGTGTACCTAGCGAGTCTTTAATCCATGCTAAAATTGTTTTAATATCTATTCTGATCTTAAGAATTTTTTGTAGCAAAAGCCTGATCTGATCGTGATCATGAAATGGTCTAAAAAATAGATACTTTGAAAAATACATTCATCTATATATATAATATACCTAAGCAAAAGCACACACTTTGTTGTAAATACATTTTTAACACTTTTTTAGAAATTGTTCTAACACCTCGTATATAAATTTTGTTTATACTGCATCATAGATTCGAATAGGAATTTTCAGAACAGTTCGTTAGAGCCAAATACAAATCAGTGACTTATAGAAAGATTGTTAAACCAAACAGTGTAGTGTAAATGTTGGCATCATATATAGCCAAATAATGATTACGTAGTGTTAGGACGATGTAAACAGAAATCTAAAGATACATTGATTTCCTAGGGGGAAAAATTTTATTTTCTTCATCAACAAGCTGCCTTAACAGGAATAAATGGTACATCGAAGTGGTAGTTACATTTTTCAATTCAATTATTATTGTATATTAGTTTGAAACAAAGTCTTCCTAACAAACTCTCTCCTTATCTATATTTGGTATATTTTCCCTCTACCCTTTGTTCAAGAAAGCCCTGCAGATTCTTTTGTTAGAATAAAAATAGAAAATTCCATGATACCATATATTGTAATTACTTTTCAATCAGTTATAATTGGTAACTATAAATTGTATGTTACTATATAGATGCACATCTAATTTTATAGATAACTGTAACAAAATATCCTACCCAGCTCTGTAATTAATCACAACCTTTTTCCTTTTTTTAACGCAATCTCATAGTATCTGAAATGAATCCCGTTACTTGGATTTCAGGGTTTTCATATTGTTATTGGTAATGGAATGTTTCAAAACTTTTGTTGCTCCATTCACCATAAGGTAAAACCAGTACAATTGTGGTAGCAGCAATATTGCTATACTTATTTTACAACCTCTGGGTAATGAATGAACTGCCTAAAAATATAAAAAAAAATTTTTGACTGCTTCAAGATTAAATTTTTTTTCCACTTACCGATATGAAATCCAAATTAACAGATATTGAATACATATATATTACATAGGGAAACATAGCTATTCTGCATATGAAGAACACAGTTAACATCATAAGTCCGTTTACAACATAAATGGGAGTGTTCTTTAATCCGATTTTGGATAAAATTCCTCTCAAAGATACAAAGGGAGTACTTGCCTCCATCAGGTACACAAATCCGAAAAAACAATCACCTAAACCTCCTCTTAAATACTAAAAATTACATGAACTTTATAAATAATTTTATATAATTAATTAAAAACTCACTGTTATGACTAAGAATCCAAAACATCCTATAAATATGTGATGTCCTACAATTACAAAATTATTCCCTAGATATTTCATCCATTGGTAAAATTCTGAGACGGTTTTATTACTTTTGGCATCACCATTCATTTGTACATTACCTATTTTGGCAATGTAAACTTTATACATAGACCAAATATCATAGAAAAAATATGCCGCTCCAAACCAAGCATATGCTTCAGATATATAGTGGGATGTCCTGAGGACATCACGACTACAGCTGTAACACGCAGCTGTTACACCTGTGATGCAACAAAATAGTGCCTGAACAGCTGATACATGCCTAAAAGATAATAATAATCATTTAAACATTTACGTTTATAAAACAAAAAAGGAGCACAAAAGAAAGAGTTTCAAGGGAAGAAAGAATCTGAAAGAGAATTACTCTGGCAGATTATTCTAGAAGTGGATCACTGGTTATCTTGCAAGCATATACCTAAGATATACAGTGGGATGTCTTAAGGACATCAGAACTACAGCAGCTGTTACACCTGTGATGCAACAAAAAAGTGCCTGAACAGCTGATACATGCTTAAAAGATAATAATCATTATTTAAACATTTACATTTATAAAACAAGGATCAGAAAAGAAAGAGTTTCAAGGGAAGAAGAACGAATCTGAAAGAGAATTACTCTGGCATATTATTCTAGAAGTAGATCACTGGTTATCTTGCAAGGTACCTAATGAGTCTAATCATCTAGATACAGAATACCCCACAATAACAGAACATGTTTTGGGGGAAAGAACTTGTACAACTAATTATGATCTCTTCCATTCCAGTTCATGGAATGAATTAGGCTTTGGGTACAGGTGAACAAGCAACTAATAAAGCTCTGATGGGGCACAGAACAAACATTAAAGGTATAACATTACCCCTAAATATAATCTAAATCAAATTTAAATAAACCTTTTTAAAATAAAAATTACTTACTTGTTACTGATGTCATAGATATCGCTATAACTAAGTTTATAAGTCTTTATGATTCGTCTTCCTGAGTGGGTGTGTAGAAAAACAGTATTTATGGCAAGATATAAAGAAGAAAAAAATACTAGACCACTAATAAATATTACCATTCCCCTATTGATTGATACGTGTTGTTCCCAATGAAGGTCACTGACTGCTACAATAGACACTATTACTGATGCTATTGTTAACAGCACATATGGTACTAAAAATGATGTTTTCTTTTGCTACAATAATAATTGCAATGTTTATAAATTAGGTAAATTCTCATATATGCAAAGAAATAAATTATCTTAAAATTTGTACTTCTTAGACCTTTTTATACATTTTTTTGTGATTTATTTGTCTTGTTTTCAGGTCTCTGTTCTATGAAAATCAGTTTAAAATAGCATGTAAAAATTTGACTTTTCAATATCCTTTGATCTTTATCAAAATATTCCAAGCCATAATTGATTAAAATCAAAATATTTAAAAAAATATTGCAACTTTACCAAACACTGTTTAAGGGATTATATCATTATATTAATCTCTTTTTCACATATTTAATTGTATAAAATCCATGTTTCACATTCAGTAAGTATACACTCAAGATCATAACGTAAATTATCTGAATTTGCGTTTCAAGAGTTACTTTATAACACGAAAGTAAAGAATCTTCATTATAAAAAGAGGTAAATTAGAGTTGTTTCATATATAAATATATTTCTATAATCTTAATCAAAAGTTACATAAGCAGGAAATAGGGAATTTTAAACATACACACTTAGTAAAACATACGAGTCCATTAAAAAGCTAAAAATAAACTAATGCCGGGTGAATACCAATGATTTAAATGGTTTAATGGAATAATAAAGATCAAAATCCTGTCAATATTATATTAACCTTGACATTTTTACGGACTACTTGAAAATGGAATTAAAGTAATCTTAGAAATGTATTTATTTTTTGGTTTAAATCAGAGTAATCCTCGTAAATGTAGTTTAAAATCGATGAAAATAATATTTCTTTATGGAATACTTACCTCTTTCTTGAAAAAAGGAGTAATATGCCCTGGTTTCGATCTCATTTTTAATTCCGTTACTTGAAGAATATATATAAATGAATTGAATCTAAAGACAAACTAAGCATACTTCTCTACCTACTTCAGTCTTTACAAATTTGAAGTCCATTTTTATTTTTGAAGAATATTTGAGGTTAAAAATATCGTATTGTCATTTGCCAATCTGAAGTTAACGCGCTTGGTAGCTTCGAGATTAGTAGAGAAAAACTATTAACTGATGTCATAGACGCTTAATATTCTATTTTATTGTAAAAATTAAAAATTGCCTTACTGTCAGTTTGACACGTCATTTTTAGGTTATGAGGAAAACGAAAGGGTGTAATGTTTATTTTTAAAAATCAGTGTGTATATCTTGCTTAAAATGTTTAAAAAACTGAAAGAAAAAATTACAGAGGAGGTTAAAATTTCTCCACAACGGTTTGCTGAATTTACACAATCCGTTAGTGATAGATTACAGAGTACTTCAAATTCAGACGACAATTTCTTTTCAATTGGAGAAGATGGTAATTACATTTAAATTGAAGTGAACTTTCAAATAGTTTTTAATTCGTTACAGATGCAAATCCTTCAACTGATAGTAATAACCACGGTTTTTCAAGTGTTCAGTTGATGTCCCCAACACAAGAAAGAACTAGAAAAAACTCAACATCTTCTTTAGCCAGTGATGTATCATTTCTTCCCAGATATGAACCCGGCAACATGTATCATTTACAAGTAATACACCATTTGTGCTGTACTGGCAATTCTTATTTTAATTTGAAATATTTTCATTAAAATCCCATATTTTTTTAAAACCAAGACTTCAAACTAATATACTGTTTTAGTCTGATTTGGATATTTCGGCTAGTGAGATTGAAGACAATGTTTCTACAGCTTCTTCTCAATTAGGGCATCTAACTAAAGAACAGATTTACTCAGCTTTCCAAAAATCTCAGTTGAGGTACCATAAGTATAGAGGCCGATATACTGATTTATCAAGACACTACAAGGATTTAGAAAGAGAAAATGCAAAAATGAAGGTAAATCTTGAATACTTTTTCTTATATTTTAAACCTTTATTAGTATTAATTTTTATTTATTTATTTATTTATTTATAGAGTGTACTGGTAGAAACGCAAGACAAAGCAATAAGAAGAGTAACAGAATTGAAAGAACAGTGTAGTTTGGAACAAACGGCCAAAGCTCATTTAGAAAGTGCATTGAGAAATGATCTAGAGGAGAAGAATTACAAAATAAAAAGTTTACAAACAAAAATAGACCTTTTACAAAATGAAAAGTCTTCAAATGCCCTTATAAACATAGAAGATGATGGGAATAATCTAGAAACTTTGACAAAATACCTCAACGAATCTAGGAAAGAAATAGAATCATTGAATTCGAAAATTCAAGAATTAAAAGCAAACAGTATTGTATTTCAGAGCAAAGAACAGGAATATAAAAATAAAATAAATAATTTAGAAAAAGAAATTGTACAGTTTTCTGAACGAGAAAAAGAAAACAACTTGAACTTGGCTCAAAATAAAATGGAGCTTCACAATGAAATTCTACTTAAAGACAATGAAATCTCCAGTTTGAAAAGGGATCATGATCAGCTAAAACAAAAACTGGAAACTCTGGAAGCTGATAGTAAAACTAACAATAACCAAAAATTGGAAAATCTTCAAGCTCAAAACAAAAAACTGATTGAAAAAGTTGAAAATTTGTCACAAAAATGTAATAATCTCGAAGCTGAACTACTTAAAATAGAAACCTATAAGTTGGAAATAAAGAAATGCAAAGAAAAAGAAGACGAAAGTGCGAAAGCAATAATTGAATTAGAAAAAGTCGTAGAAAAATTAACTAAAAATAATTCTGAGCTAAATAGCTCTTTACTCAATGAACGTGAATCTTATGAAAACCAGATTACTCAATTAAGAGAAGATGCTAAAAAAGGACTTTTATCCTTAGAGCCTAAGATCAGAGAAAAGATCCAAAACGAATTTATCATCAAAGAAGAAGAACTTCAAAAAGATTTCTCCAAAAAAATTCAAGAGCTAAGTTCCACCAATAATACCACAAAAGAAGTACAAATACAGCTTTTCCAAAAAGACGATCTTATTAAAAAATTAACAGATGAACTTAATGATACAAAAACAAAACTAATTAATAAGATTGCCACTCATTCAGATCTAGAAAAAGATCATTTGGATCTTATTGAAAACTGTACAGAACTTCGAAATATTATATCTAATTTAGAGAAAGATAAGATTAATCTAGATTCACAAGAAGAAAAAATTTCAAGGCTTGAATCACATATTGATACTTTGCAAGAAGAACTAAGAACATCAAAAGAACATGTTCAAGAAGCTGAAAAGGAATTGAACAATATTAAAGAAGAGTTAGTTGAAACATCAGAACAATTGAAGATAATGGAAGAAAAGAATGAAACAATAGAATCACAATCTTCAAATATTTTGAAATGCAGAGAAGAAGAAACTAATAAGATAATTGAAGACAAAAATGAAGAAATACAAAAACTAAAGAATACTCTAGAAGAAAAAAAAGACAAGTATAAAAATCTTATAGAAGAAAATTCAAATTTAAACATGGAATTAGCCAAATTAAAGGAAACTATTAGATTACTAGAAGAAAAGATAATTGCAATTGAAGTAGCAGAAGATGAAGCAAAATTAATGAAACTAAAACTAGAACAGTTAGAAGAAATCAACAATAAAAATTTAGAATCGTTTGATAAAGAATATGATTCCATTATAAAACATATAGATGACATTTGGAAAGAATTAAATGTAAGTGAAAAAGAAACAAACCAAGAAGAGTTTATCAAAGCAGAGCTGAACTTGAAATTAAAAATTTTGAAAAATTTGTGTAAGAAAAGACAAACTTTATACAATAATATTCTTGAAGAGAATGCTAAGTTAAAAGAAGAAAGTATTTCTAAATCTATCCAAATAGAAAAAATTCAAGAAGATTTTAATAACACACTTGATGATAATAAAGATATGAAAATCAATATACAATCATTACACAGCAACTTGAATGAAAAATTAAAAGAAAAAGAAGATTTGCTAAATAAGCTTACAGAACAATTGATGGAAAAACAAAATAAAATATTATTGTTGGAAAATGAGTTGTCAGAAGAGAAGACTAATGGTGAGAGAATGTCAAAAGAAAATTTCAAATTGCAGGAAACTTTACAGGAAGCTCAAGAGAAATATTATTTGCTAGAGAAAAAGGAAGCTATGCTGGAGGTGGCAAAATCTGAATGTGGCATTATGGAACTCAAATTACAGCAGCTAGAAGAAGAAAATAAACAATTAACATTAGCTATCAATGAAGAAAAATCAATTGCAGAAAAAACTAACCAGTCTATTAATGACAGTATTAAACAACTCGAATTTAGTAACAAGGAATTGAAAGAAAAATATGAAAATGAGAAAACGAATGTCCAAAATTTGAATGAAAAAATGGAAAAATTAGAAATGAATATTGTTGACTTAGAACAAGAAAAAGAGGATATAGAAACGAAATTTAAACAAATAAATATTGAAAATGGTACTCTCCAAAAAGAAAAGGAAGAAAAAGATTGTGAAATACTTATATTATCAGAAAATATAGCCAAGTTGAATACCTCAATTGAAAATCAAAGCTTAGAACTTAACACTCTTCTTGAAAAAACCCAAAAATTGGATACAACAATAGAAAACTTGCAAATAGAACAAATCGAATCTATAAAAAAGGAAAAAGATTACCAAAATGATCTAAATATGACAATCAGCAAATTACAAACCGAATTAGAAGAAAAAACAATTGCCTTAAGTCAACTCAAAGATACAATTTTAGAACTAGAAAATTTCCAAAATGTTGCAGAAGAGAATTCAAAGCAGAAACAAGAAGAGGCGAAGAACTTTGGAAACGAATTAAAAACCAAAAACCTACAACTCAAAACTAAAGATCAAGAAATACATATTTTGAAAGAAGAAAGAGATTGTGCAGTTGAAGAAATTAATTCTCTTAGAGGAGAAATAGAAGAACTTCATAGAGAAATATCCCAGAGAGGAAATTTGGACACAAAATTAGTACATTCTGAAAGTGAGAAGGAATTGTTGAAAACGGAAAGAGAAAAAATTAAAAGAGAACTTGAAGAACTCAATATCAGGTACCCATGTCTTTTTTTATTCACAAAAGTGTTGATTATTGAATGTAACATTTGTGACCAAATTTTATTTTTAGGATACAACAGATCTCTTTGGATAACAATAATATGATGGAAGAAAATCAGAGTATTTATCAAGAAAAAGAAGAACTGAAAGTAGCTCTAGAACTTTTAAAAGAACAGCAAGGTAGTGAATCAGATAAAGAAAAGCTGAAGGGAGATATTATAAGTTTAAATAATACCATTGAAGATTTGAAAAAACAGACAAATGTCTTGGAATTAGAAAACTTACAACTCAAAAATGAGGTCAAACCTGTAACCAACAATGAAGCTGAAATAGCAAAAATTCAAGAAGATTTTCACGAAATTAAAGAAAAATGTAATAGTCTGTTTATAGAAAATATGAATTTGAAACAGGAATATGAAAGTTTAGAAGAAAAATGTAACAAATTTGGAAAAATCAAACAGAAATTAGAGATGCAAATAAGTGAAGTTGAAAGCCTTTACAATGATTTACTAAAAGAAAAACAATTGTTGGAAGATGAAGTGCAAGAATTAAAAACGTCTCCTATTAACTATGGAAATAATTCTGATCGGTTAAATGACTTGAAAACTCTAAAAGCCGAACAACTTTTATTAAACGATGAAGAAAAACAACATTATATAAAAGAAATAGACATGCTTAGAGAAAAAGTATTAAAATACAAATCACTAGACTTGACCAATAAAAGCTCGATAGAATTTTATGAAAATGAACTTCAAAAAATTAAAAATCAAAATGACAAATTGAACAGGAAATTGGATGAGACGTTGGTGACTTTGAACCACTGTGCCGAGCTGTCAACTTCAACAGAAGTTGAATATTTGAGAAACGTACTCTATAATTACATGTTGGGTAAAGAAAGTTTGGTACTAGCAAGGGTGATTGCAGCTGTATGTAAATTCGATCCTCAGCAAACTGAATTGATTTTACAAAAAGAGCAACAGAAACAGACGTTGGTAAGTATGTTTTCTTCGCTTAGTCAAATGAGTTGGGAAAAACAAAAAATTTCGTTGGTTACATGAAACACAATTAAAATATTTATTATCAACAAATTGAGGTAAAACTATTTTTAAATGATTGTGTTGATTGAAGGTGAGGGGTCTCCAATCCATGGGAATGTTATAAAACCATAAGTACTGACTCTCGTCAATATGTTAGTGACCGAGTGCTCACAATGATAACAATGATCTATATGTGTAAATATTACTGATTCTGATTTGTTACTTATTAGCGTCGCTTTTCTAACGGGACGTGTCTTTTAATCGACTCGAATTACACGTTTTTCATTAATCATATCTTACAATTAATCTTATTAGTTTTGAGCGACCTTCTGGTTCAACAACCCTCACAAATTAACAACATCAAAAGATTTTTTAATGACAATTACATCCTTGTGACAATTCAAAATTGATAGTAAGATAACTATAAGGTTAAAGTATGGCAATCAGTGATTCTGTTATTTTTTTTTTCATTTCTCTTGTTACCCTCAAATGGATTCAAAGACACACTAAAGTGGAGGAAAACTAAATAGTTAACAGACTTGCTAAAGTAGTAGCAGACAAACCCTTCATAGGACCTTAACCCTTTTATGGTATCAGCTACAGAATAATAAAGAAAATACTGAAAAAGAAGGGGTAGAACCAGTTAATGGGACAATCTACTTCTGGGAAACTATAACCAGAGAAGAATGTAACAACCTGAGAATACTAACAGGGCATTTTCACGTCAATGGACACCTGAAGAAGATGGGTTTAGCAGAGAGTGCAAAGTGCATAGAAGGTGAAGCCTCTATTCACATTTTTTCTAAGTATGGGATGCTACAGAACTCCGAAGCATTACACCTAGGAGCTTATGAAATAGAAGGCAAAAATCTCTGGCAATTACAGACATACCAAATTCTGAAATTTCTTAGTAGGATTAATATATGAGGTTTAAACTCTGTGTCACTGCAAAAATAGGGGACACGATAGATCCTTTGGGTCGCAGCATACATGAACTATATACATACCTTTTCTCTTGAATTAGAATACTGGAGCATTCCTAAACGCAGGTCAACAGTAATTTGCTGTATTTCAATAGTATTGTCACTATGTCTCAAAAATAAAAATAAATAACTAAGTTTCTTTTCAAGACTTTATTAATGAGGTCGAGAAGAAATTACGGTGATTCATATGGTTTATAGATTTAAAAAACCATAACAAAAACTAGTTTTTTTTTAATTTTCTTAAAGCAACCGAATTAAAATATCTATTTGATGGCATTGATCTTTGCTGATATATCTTTATGCCAAATTAAAACTTGAAGTCTTAATAACATCAGTTTTACATTTCTGCATCGAAAATGTTGATAACAAATATGAAAATTTTTCACTGAGTTAACACAATTTCATAGCATTTTGATTTACTAAATTTTACATTTCAAAATAACTCTAAACAAAAGAACAGAAAGTTTATAACCTCCATGCGATTGTAAAACTTTTTTATTTTTGTTTATTGACAAGTTTGCCAACTTCCAATATCTAAATTTCCCCAATAGTAAAAATGTGACGGTACTGTATTTTAGAAGTAATCAGTGGCAATAACTTTTTCATATAGATTCCTGGAATAGTTTGTGTCTTTAGGGTGGTACTTCTGAGTGCTAAAGATTTGTTCTGCTAGTTATATCCTAACGATTATAGACACAAAGAATTGCTCAGTTCTATTTAAACTGTGTGTGAAATTTTGGAAGGGATAGAAGACCGTTGAAAAATCAACATCGGTGCGAAATAGTTGTTTATATTCAGTTGGCGTATAATCCTGTGATTTTATTGAATAAATTTTCTGCAGAAGTTTAAGTTTGTTTTGATTCAAACAAAAGACAAATAAACATTTTTAATTACATAAAAATAATATATTTTTAAATTTTCTAACGTAAATAATCTTCAGGCTTAAGTTGCATAAACAAAATTGCTCCGAAATATAACGAAATACAATATAAGCATGGGAGCGATCTCTGCCGAGCACATATAGTGACGTAACATTCGATTTGACCTTGTACATAATTTTGCTAAATAGATTGGGGAACTGGGCTATCTTTTGTGTCTATAATCCTTGGTTATATCTTCTATTTATAATAATTTGTTTTTATTATAGCTTGGACAATTGGGGCTTATTTAACATTTAGAAGATTCTATAATAAAAGTCACCTAAAAGTATGGTTTATGTAACTACAGTAAATGAAATTTACTCATGTCTACTGAAGATTAACTTTCACTAATCGACTATGAAGAAGAAGAAGAAGGTCACGAAACATGCAATGTTTTCAAATATACAGCACTTTTTAAAAGTTGCTAGAACTTAGTTCATTTTCTTATTTGAAGGTAATTCTAATACCTCTAGCATTCCATATACACTTGTTTTTAAATTTAATTTAGTTTCTATGTTTTCTATTGAAATAAAAATATCAATAGTACAAAAGCGGGCAAAGAATTATTTGCACCAATGGCAGCCACGTATAATCTTAATACAAAAATTTAGATGGAAAATTCACGTTATCAAATAAACCAAATCATTAATTATTTCACTAAAAATTGTCCAGTCCCTATTGATAAAATGAGCCTAATTGTGTCTAACTATTTATTTTAGTGTATTAACATTTTTACGATAAACTTTTAATTTATATGTAAATAAGTAGATTGTTAAAATATATGACTTTTATGTACGTTCTGGTAATTTTTGTTTTTATTTTTAATAAAACCTTTACCATACGATAATGCCATGAATGAATCAACAGAAGAAACAAGAAAAATTTCAACTTCTGAAGACGATAAAGTCATTATCGAAACGTGAATCAGATAATTTAAATATGAGTGTTGGTGTAATGGTAATAATTGTTCAGTATAAATATCACCAACGGTTCTATAAATTCTAACTTGGAAACAAATATGTGTATCAGAACCAAAGATTATATACACCGATCAGAACTACAAAAACCATCAACAAAAATGAGTTTTGAAATCGTACAGTATACAATTAATGGCTGCTGCACTGAAAAAAGTATCTTCTCATTTCAATTACTACGCCATAAATTGTTTAGAGAAAATTAATTATGAAGAATGGCTCGATCCAAATGCGTAATTTTACGTTGAAAATCAGATATTCTTCATTTTCTTCTAGATTACACAAAAATACATTTTATTGCAGTGAAGTATATAAAACTTTTCGTAGTGTATTCTATATAGCGACCACTTGATGATAAAGTATGACATGTCGCGAAAAAATGCCCGAGAGAATACATCAAACGTGTCGAAATTACATAAAAAAGAAGATTATTGTGTATGTTAAACATAAGTGTCAACCGGGGGTGTGGTGTTGTAGTTGATTAGTTTAAATAAACTTCGCCGACTGTTTTAAAAAATGTCTGCTACGTTAAAACCATATTTAACAGCAGTTCGTCACACATTAACTGCCGCTATGTGCTTGGATAATTTTTCTTCTCAAGTTATAGAGCGGCACAACAAACCAGAAGTAGAGGTTAGGACTTCTAGAGAACTTTTGCTCAATCCCGTTGTAATATCTAGGAATGAGAAAGAAAAAGTGCTTATAGAATCATCAGTAAATTCGATAAGAATAAGTATAGCAGTAAAGCAAGCGGACGAAATTGAGAAAATTCTCTGTAAGAAATTTATGAGATTTATGATGATGAGAGCAGAGAACTTCATCGTGCTCCGTAGGAAACCAATAGAAGGTTATGATATTAGTTTCCTTATTACCAATTTTCACACAGAACAAATGTACAAACACAAATTAGTTGATTTTGTTATACATTTCATGGAGGAAATAGATAAGGAAATATCTGAAATGAAGTTGGCAGTGAATGCAAGAGCAAGGATTGTGTCTGAAGAATTTTTAAAACATTTTTAATGTTGATTGTACAGTGTTAAAATAGGTGCTAATAACAGATTTCATACATTGAATTTTTTGAACCACAAATTCGTCAGTAAAGTGAAGCAAGGATAGATTTTAATAGTGAACATAGTCGACAATATTCAAACATAATTATTACGAACGATAGGTATACACACCTATATAGCTTTTCTTCGTTTTCAATTGGAAAAAAATAGATTTGCCCGATAAAACTCGTGTGAACAAATTAGTATTTATTGAAATTTTTCCTGTGTATTTTCAAAGTTATTGTGATGAGCAATAAAAAAATATTTGTAAATTATGACCCATGTTATTTTCTAATTTATCAAAAGTAGATATTTTTAAGCTTTTAATACACAGAAGTAAGTTTGTAATTGAGAGACTGCAACTAAAATATTTATGAACTTATTTCTATGCAATTGCTATAATGTATAATTTTTATATTATTTTTATTAAATAGTATTTTATAATAATCTATTTCGTGTTTTTTTAATTCATTTTATTATATTTAGTAGGAACAGAAAAAGTATATATTTGAGTTCATTCAACAAAATGTGTGACTATGTAAATCCAAATAGTATAATGTCAAATATACTGGAACTTATTTTAGGTAAATGATCCAATGTACCAAAAAATATGTTTTTCTGCAAAATATAAGGTACTAATAATTTTTATTGCTTTGTTGAAAAAGTGTAATAAAATTTAATCTCATCAGATTTATAATATTCTGTGGTTAAGCAAAAAAGACGTAATCACGAAGCTAAAGTTTTCTGCCAAATGATCTAATTGAACTGGGTCTCAAGCTTTTAAATATGGAGTTGCTAATATTGATTAGATTCTCATTGTACAAATCTACCATATCTCTATTCATAAATAACTTCATCCGTCTGGTAACACAGAACATACCATACTTAGGGTATGTTCTTTGTCTGTTAAATTTATTACAAATTTTAGGAGGTTTGCAACAGATAGGACAATTTTTCGAGAAACAATTTAACATCAAGATTTTCACTACTTTGTAAATTATTATATTGAATAAATTTGAGAACAAATACGAGAAAAATCACTCCATTTCGCATAATTATCAAAAAACCTTGCATTATAAATTTATTTGAAAAAAACTCGATCAATATTAGTAGACTCTATAATTAAACCTACAATCAAATTGAGGTGAACGCTAAAAATTGCCTGATTAGCGATTGTATAATTGACATATGACTTTTTAAAAGCAGAAGAAATCGGATTAGACGTTAACAGAAATTGAGAGCAAGTAAAATGGGAATTACAAATACGATTTATAACTCTATTTTTAAAAGAACGTCAACGATGGCTTTAGCTGTTGTTGCTTCCGCATTTTTCTTCGAAAGAACGTTTGATCTAGCAACAGACACCTTTTTTGAGAAATACAATGAAGGGGTACGTATTACATAAGTCTGATATCGATCTATGTCATTTTATAGAATAAAAGTTTTAGCAGTCATCATGATTATCTTTTCCTTTTTCAGAAATTATGGAAACACATCAAGGATAAATATGAACAGTAATTTGATTTTTATAATTTGTTACTATAATTTATTGTAAATATATAGATATATGAATGTAATAATTTGTGTGTGAAATAAAAAGCACAAAAGTAAATAATGTGTAAATTATTTAAATTTGAATAATGTTCCAGAGAACCCAGGAAAATAATTTTTGAAAAACTGGAAGATTCCAATATAAAGGTATATGAGAATCAAAACAGTTTTATAGTGTGAAATCGCATATTCATTTTCACCAACTTGTAAATATAAATATATAAGTAATAATTGGAAAATATACGCGAGGTTTTGTTAATGCAAAATAATAAATAAATTTTTTAAATAAATTTATTTCAACTACTAATTATTCAGTTACTTCCCATGGTTTTTCAGGTCTATCAAGATCCCATGGCATTGCAGCTTTGAACTGTGAAGGCTCAGTTAGGCTTACACCACCCTCTTGCATGGCTTGTAAAAATAACGCTACTTTATCATCAGGTTTTTTAGATTTAATAAAACATTCTACTTCTATTAAACCAGATTGTAAGCATCTCTGTGCCAAAACCTACAAAATAAGTCAAATTATTTTTAATAAAGTTGTTTAAACGCCTTACCCTTCCCAAATTTATATAAGCACTAGTGTCAATAGTTCTATAAAGCTGCTTTTTAATACACCATTCAGAAGTATTTGCACTAAGTACTTCCCCATTCTGAAAGTGAACAATTGATGCTTTAACGTATTTTCCTGAAGCAGTGAGCTGCAACCTAAAATATTATAATTGATCATCGGATTTCACCGTAATATTGTCTAATTTACTTGTGCCAATAACGTTTCCCTAAAGCATCTACATGATATCCGTCTGGTTTATAACCTATGCGTAATCGTTCTAGATTTCTAGGATTTCTATTTGTCAACATAGTTGCTACTTCATTTTTACCACCACTTTGGGTCGTACTACCAAATCTGCACTGTTTCAAAGTATTCAATAAACAAATAAAATTATAACTTTTAAACATTTTATTGTTACTTTCCAATGAAGCTTTTTATTACTTAACCTATTTGTTAAAATAATTCACATGAAGTTTTCGACAATAAACGATAAATAAGAAGATCTGTCCGTGATAACGTACGAATAAATCCCTAAATAGTAATGGTTAATGAACCATAATGTTTCAAATGCTGATTTCAAATTTAATTATATTGTAATTTCCATATCAGTCCAAGCGTGTAAAAAATTCAATTTTTTTGATTGATAGATTCGTTCTTTTTGGAAACAATGATCCAAGGTAAATCACCTATTAACTGATAGCGGATCCTAGCCCAGAAGGAGATTTTTATTTTCCGTTTTCGGTGAAAATTTGAAATTCAAAACTCAATCTTCAAAAATACATTATTTATTTCTAAATATACGAATAAATTATACGTTTAAATACAATAGCCTCAATTGCTTGCTTTCAAACCCTTGACGTATCTTAACAGATGACGCGCATAAATGAGCGTATTTGGTCATGTATATTGTCCTGCGACCTTTGAATGATTTATGTTAATTTTCAATTGTAAATAGATTTTAAACTTCACTAAACATTTTTAATTATTTTCGATAGTTCATATTAGTGTATAAAACTGAAATTTTATATTGTATAATATATATTTTTGTATCGAAATAAAGATTTTTACAGAAGTTTTAAACAATATTTATAATTAAGATTAAAATGGCACTTTATAGGAATGTCTTAAAAATGAGTGAGTGCTGATTTGAGCTATTGTTTACCTAGGTAAGTGTACTTACTAAAACTCTTTTGAAGGTTCTTACCAACTGAAAAGAAGCATAGCTTCTTTAAGTGCTCTTTCCGAAACACATCAAATGCTACAAAAGACTTGCAGAGATTTTGCAGACGGAGAGTTAAAGCCAATTGCAGGAAAAATAGATAAAGAACATTTCTACCCTAAAGAACAAATAAAGAAAATGGGAGAATTAGGGTTACTAGCTGTTACAGTACCAGAAGAATTAAATGGAACAGGCTTGGATTATTTGGCATATGCCATAGCTATGGAGGAGATATCGAGAGGGTAATGAATAGTGTAAAAAAATGCGTTTAATTTAATAATAATGTTTTAGATGTGCTAGTGCAGGGGTTATTATGTCTGTCAATAATTCTTTATTTTTGGGTCCAATACTAGAGTGGGGTACTCCAGAACAGAAGGATAAGTTTATTAAACCTTTTACTGGAGGAGATAGGGTAAATCTATTAAAATAATTTGTTCTACTTATTTTATTTTTAATTTTAATAGGTTGGTTGTTTTGCTTTATCAGAACCAGGTAACGGATCAGATGCAGGAGCCGCTTCAACTACAGCTAGTCTGCAAGGAGATAGATTTATTTTAAATGGTACAAAATCATGGATTACCAATGGTTATGAGAGTGAAGCTGCAGTGGTTTTTGCTACTACAGACAAAACATTGAAACACAAAGGTATTTATAAGAATTTGGTACAAATTAAAAAAATAATATATATTTTTATTTGTTTTATTAAAAATATTCTATTTTTACATTCATTATGGTTATAGGAATATCTGCTGTAATAGTTCCGAAACCAATAAAAGGTTTAGAATTAGGTAAAAAGGAAGACAAATTAGGAATAAGAGGCTCGTCAACTTGTAACTTAATCTTTGATAACTGTTCAGTTCCTAAAGAAAATTTATTGGGGCAACCGGGTTTTGGTTTCAAGGTTAAAGTTACTATTAATCATTGGAATTTATTTAGTGTGTTGTTTATATTTTAGATTGCCATGATGGCATTAGATGCTGGAAGAATCGGAATTGCTGGTCAAGCCTTAGGAATTGCTCAAGCAGCTCTAGAAGTATTTATTGTTATTTATACTGACAATAGGGTCAAAATATCAATAATGTATATTTGCTTAATTATTCTATTCAACTTTTAAAAAATTCCAGAACTTACACCAACACTTTCACTCTGATGCAAGTTTCGATTAAAAAGTTTTTATCTTCAGAGCTACAAGATGAACTGTTTCTTCTGCTTCTTAAGAAGATAATTTTGTTACCGCAAAGTGCATTAGACAAAGTTACTATAAATGTTTGTGTAGTACTAATGTTCCACCCCAACAGTTTTCTGTTCGTATTAATTGCACCTTAAATTTTTTCCAGGTAGCTGCAGAGTATTCTTCTAAACGTCTAGCTTTTGGGAAACCTATCGTGAAATTACAAATGATTCAAAATAAATTAGCAGATATGGCGCTCCGGTTAGAATCTGCACGTTTATTAACTTGGAGAGCTGCGTGGTTGAAAGACAATCACAAACCGTATACTAAAGAAGCAGCTATGGCAAAATTGGCCGCAAGTGAAGCTGCTACATTTGTTAGCCATCAATGTATACAGATATTAGGTGGAATGGGGTAAGGAAATATTAACATTTATTATAGAATTCAATGTATACCTTTATCTGTTATTTCATTTCGTTTTTTGTTTGTTTTTGTTTTTGTTCTTGATATGAATCAAATTTGAAAGTGTCTTCCTTTTTTATTTAGAAATGGAGATATGATACTGGAATAAATTTTTGATTTTGATTGAATTAAAAGTTTTATAGTTGATCAACACACTTTTTCAACCTAATATAATATTATTGAAACTAATATTTAGTGCTTGGGCACCTTGGTCTATTTGAATATGCTCTATCTGCTAACCATGATCACCTGGCTCAAACCACAGGGTCGGATTTAGCATTTTGGCGCCCCTAAGCCTAATAGTTTTTTCTCCTCTTAGTCTGGGTCAAGTTACGTTCCTAAAACTTTTTATTGGAAAATTATATCAGGCTTATTATGTTAATTGCTTGAATAACACTCCAGAAATAATTTTATGTATTAAATAGTGAGCTCACA
Source organism: Diorhabda carinulata (assembly GCF_026250575.1). Lineage (NCBI taxonomy): Eukaryota > Metazoa > Arthropoda > Insecta > Coleoptera > Chrysomelidae > Diorhabda > Diorhabda carinulata. The sequence goes on from NC_079469.1 coordinate 6,015,229, forward strand.
TTCGCAGGACTAAAACAAAACTATCTAACCCACAGAGCATTCCCATAACAAAGCATGACCATTACAGCTGCTGCAGAAGCTGAAGCTTCAAATTTCAGACCCATTAACATGAATTCGTACAGTACATGAAGTTATGACTATTAATTCTGATTCCTAGATATTTTCTTAAATATTTTTCTCTTATATATATATATATATATATATATATAACCTCTTAGCATATTTATCTGGAAATCTCTTCTATCCATAGTATCCAGAGAGCATAATATAAGTAGATTATGAAAATGAACACAATATTGATAAAAAAAAATCTAATAAAGTATAATTTCTAGTATTTAATTATTAAATTTTTTAGCTATGTTTCTGATATGCCTGCTGAAAGATTTTATAGAGATGCCCGAATTACTGAAATATATGAAGGCACTTCAGAGATTCAAAGGTTGGTTATTGCTGGTAGTTTGATCAAAGAACTTGGGTTATAAATAATTTGAAAAAGGGTTTATGGTATCCATTTATCACTTAAACAAGTGGTTAACACATAAAAAGACTAGGTACAGTTTATTCAAGATGATTTTTCTACAAATACAACTTTTTATATTATAATCTGGAGTCACCATTTCCCCCATACTCATAAAACACAAAATTTTATATATTTTTACATTAATAAATATTTTTTAACATAATTTATCTGAGTTTCATTTTTCCCTTTGCGACTATAATGATGGAGTAATTGAATGAAAGACAAAGAGAGGTTTTTGAAATAATAATAAACAGTGAACTTACTTTATTAATTAAATTTATTAGAAAACAATATAGTTACAGTCACATATTATTTAAAATTTAATGCTGTTTACGCCTGAAACTGCAACCTTCTGTAAGTCTCGCCTTGCCTCCAGTAGATGTGCAGAGGATTGTAGAACAACCTTTGCAGGGTACAGCAGACTGGGCATGCGAGAAAATAGTTGAAATTGCGTAGCAGCCTGGACACTTCACATCCATAAAGTAACTATTTGGATGCTGAACCAACCTGAAACAAGATTTGCATTTATAACATTTAATGTAAAAAAGTACAAAATGAAAGTTCTTTCTGTAATTATATCTAATTCAAAGTACATGGAAGGTACATATAAACAAATTTGATAAACCACATAGTATGTCAAAGTGAAAACTTTAGAAAACTGACGGAAAAAATGTTCAATTTAAAGTTACTACCAATAAATCAGATCTTCTTCATTAAGAGCCAATTTTACATCCCAGGGTAAAACTGGAGATTAAACTATGGCTTGAACTCTATTTCAAACCAAGAATAAACATTTTACAGGTCACAGTTAAACAGACATTTTTCTGCCAGTTGGCACAAATATGACCAAAATTTTTGTTTTGTTTTAAAGTTGCATTGTTCAAGAGAGTTTTATGTACCAAAATTAACAAAGAAAAAAATTTTGGTTATCCTTGTTAATAAATACAAATGAAGAGAATTTCACAACAAGGAGGCAAGCTGAACCCATAACTATTCTAGAGCTAATTAATATATGGAATGTGCCTTTGCAGATAATATAAAAGTTCATAGCAGAAAACCAAAAGGATCTATAGGAAACTTTCAATGACTGGAACCAAATATAAATATAACAGTATAAAGATGAACAAAAAGAAAACCAAAGTTATTGTAATGATAAATGTAAAAGAAAAAATTGAAATAAGGGTCGAGGAGGAACTTGTAAAATAAGTTAGTAGCTCCCAATACCTAGGAATAATGTTGGAAAAGACAGAAAGACATGATTTAGAATAAAACAATAGAATGCAAAGGCAAACGACATACTATGTAATAAAACAACAATAAATTAAAATATGAACAAAAATGTACAATGGAATTTACAATTCCAACATATGGTTGAGAACCTTGGGTATTGATAGATAGAGAAAAGAAACCTAACCTAACCAGGAATGATATATTCAGAAACTCATGCATAAAAGATTTAAAAGTTGTACCCAAACAAAAAATATTGAAAGAAAATAACTAGGATGGTGGGATGATCACCTACAAAGTATTCATAGCAGTGCCAGTTAAAGCACTTTCAAGAAAAAAGATGACCATGAGTAACAAGGGAGAACGCAGTAGGAAAAATATTAGGAAAGAAGAGAAGGTCGAGGGTCAAATTGAGACATTTGGTGCAAGAAAGAAAACATTTTATAAAAAATTAGTTAAATAGTAAAATTAACACCCTATACTTTAAATTTTATATATATATATATATATATATATATATATATATATATACACTGTCTCATATTTATTTATAACAATGATCTAATAAAATCAAAAATTCAGATGAATAAAGGCAAAACTGCAGAACAAAAATCTACTACAAGACAAAAGATTCAAGAGTCTTTTGACTCAACATACATATTTTATTATTAAAATAAGTTATAAATTTATAAATGAAGTTAAGAAATATGTATCCAATGTATATGAAAATTGAAAACACCAATCACATCATTCTAATTCAACATAACATAAGAGGAGCTCTGATGGTACAGTGAATTTTACAACAATTTATATAGTGAAAGTGAAAATTTGTAAACACAAACATTTTTCTATATAACAACTTCAATTTTCCTTACAGTTTTTGTTTTCAATTTTCTACTCTTACAGAATAATAAACAATAATTTAGGAAGCAATTTTCATAAAACAACAATAAATTAAAATACCTCAATTCATATGCACATTTCTTCTAAGTATTGAATAAACTTAATCCAGGTTGTGCAATATTGGATTCTTGAAATAATATTCAATATGTATATTTTGTATCATATTGCACAGTATTTTATTATTTCTAAAATGATAATTTCTAATAAGTGAATGGAAGATATTCCATAATATAAAGTTAATAATATAGCAGTTCAAAAAGTTGAAATATTTGTAAATAACGTTTACTGCCACTCAGAATAATATTAATTTGAATTAAATTTAACGAATATTGTACAAAATATTCTTGTAATAAGAGGAATTCTGTAAACTAAACGTTAAATAGGATGTAGTTTTTAAACAACGTAATCAGATACCTATATTTGACAAGTACGAACAAGTATAATAAATCTATATAGATAGTTGAGCATAAGGTACTAGTTTTATCTCAACAACAAGCAAAAAAAACTATATTTTGAGTAATAGTCAGTATTTACCTTTTCAATTTGTGTGACCGCCTCTGTTTTTCGGCAGAAGGATGCAATAAGTCGACAGCTAAAGGCATCTGCAATAAAAAAATGGGAACAATATCAAATATTTTTAGGATACTACTATTGATTGTATTATTGGTTAGTTAGATCTCGATTCAATTTACCTTATTAACTTTTTTAACGACTATATTTCACAAAAATTACTTCAGCAGCACGTGTTACTTTCGGCTATCAACCATGTAAAAGGATTTGATATTTGACAGAATTGAGGAATACCAACAAAAGCAGTGCTAAATATTCAAATTGACAAGTTGTCTTTCTATCTCTTTTCAATACGTAACTTATTGTATATGTTCATTGTCTATCATATACAAAGTTAATATAATTTAAATGAATTAGGCATTTTTTTGTGCGCTACTAGTAGATTGTTTGAATAAGGAGTAAGTTTTCAGAATATTGAAAACGGTTCATAATTAGTATTATTATTAACTGAATTTTGGGAAAATCAACTATTATCTGATTTCTAAATGTCGCGTTTCACTTTCGGAGGAAATTTCAAACTATAAACTCAATCTATCAAAACTTTTATTTTTATCACATTTGTTATGTGGTTTTATATATGATTTCATGATTTTCTTGTGTTTATAAACCTTAATTCAGTTGTGTAATAGATTTTAAGTGTTTTAATAATTATTATTTAGAAATAATTAACAATTTACAAACAAACGTATTTTAGTACCAATTTCTATACAAATAATATGATTTTATGTCGAAAAAATAAAAAGTTCAGAGATCACAAGATTCGGTGATATGTTAGCTCATGCTGCTCATAAGAATTAATCAATCGTAACCATGTACAGGGAACTGTAATGTTTTATGATTGCACTCTTTTAAAGTTGAGTGAAAGACATATTAGCGCAAGTCAATTGGTATTTTTATATCAGATCATAGTTTCCGAAAAATCCTTTGAACTGATTTGTTGTTAAGTATGACCAGATTACTTGCCGATCATAATCGGGTTAATCCTACCACAGCCCTAAACAGTTACATATGTCATTTGTCAACTCCCTTCTACTTCTAGTTTTTGAAATTGGATCGAATGAACTACTCATTCATAGATTGTCATTGTTTGTTATAACCTTTCATTAATGATAGTTCATAGTAGAATAGTGGGAAACAATGGGCTGTTAAGCACATAGGTCTTCTGATGGTCCATCGTGCCCCAATTAATATTACTAAAAGCCGATCAGATCCTTTTTGACGGAACCTTTTGACGAATTAAGATATAATTTCTAACCAACTGAAGAGCGAGAAATCGCATGATGTTCCCAGTCATTCCAATAACAGCAGCTGTTTTTCCATAAAGCCGGTATCGGGTTGTTCCACTCGACTCACGGCCAGCTGCATAGTCGATCTTTCCTTCGATTTTGCTAGCTAGTAGTTTTATGACTTTATGACCAGGGATTCTTGGCCTCCTAACAGTGTTTATCTAGATCTCCGGGTCAGAAACGCTGTAGGTGGAGGTCGAGGCAACATTAGGATATGGAGCAATTTAACCCTGAGCTGTCACGGCAGCCTTGGCTTTCCTTCTCAGCACTACTGATGTTGCGGCGTTTGCACCGGTCAGAGCTTCGGTATCGGAAGAAACCGTTACTTTGATGGTAATGGGCTCTACGCTCCCTGTTTGCTAGGAGCCTTTAAGGGGAAGATTTTTCATGGTCCATGCTCTTGGAATTTCGGCAGGTTTTCCGCGACACCTGATTAGGGCGCTGGTACCATTCGTCCCTCGGCACAATTGCTTCTGTCTTGGATTAAGCCCATAATTATGAGCCGTCCTATGCATCATCCCTCCTCATGCTAACGAAGGCGTGCCGTCAAGATCTAATGGCTCCTTGTTGAGTTTTAGAGAGAAATAGTATTTTGGTCTTCGATAAAAACTAGCAATTCGTTTTGAATACTTTATTTTTCAACATTACATTTTAAATTTCAAAACAGATATATCTATACAAAAAAAGTTTACATGTACAGTGAAGAGAAATAACTTATTATAAATATCACAAGAGACAAACTAAATACTACTATCTATCCCAATTGAAAAACGTGTCAAAACTAAAAGCTTTTGCTAAATATTTTGGTACACTATTCACGGTATCTCAAAAATTACTTGTTGGTATTCTATTTGATGTTTCAATTACTTTTTGCCAGAACTAACTTGACGATACCATAGACAATGAATTTTTTGGATCGAAAACGAAAGATTTATGAAAATTATTCAAAAACGTGTCAATAATCATTTGTGAGTCTTACAATCCAAAATACTAGTAATTGAAGCACCTATAAAAGTTTAGAGGAACTGGCTGTGCTTTTGGTAGCTGGATACCTCTAGAAAAACTTTCAATACAGCTATCTGCAAAAAGTATCTGGATCTTATCGAAAACATCCTCACAGGAAGCGCTAGTACAACAAAGTCTAGCATAGACTGATGAATGTATATTTTGTGGGTAGGAAAAAGACAATCTAGATAATGACAAAGATCTACAAAGTAACATTATTGCAAAAAATGCTTCGGATAAGAAATTTGTAGTAGCAAGAATCTAATCATGTTGTAACCGTAACAATAGATGGGATTGATTAGAATCCGGGTACTGGAAGGCGAGAACACTTATAATATGAGGCACTAGGTTTCAATTAAGTTGGAACTATTAGTGGTGTTCATACCAAACCTACCACACCACATTACCACTCACCATTACACTAGACCAGGGGTCTCCAAATTTTGAAGCCTTCGGGTTAGAATAATTTTTTCGGTATGTTCCAAAACAATTTGAATTTTTCTGCAATAGTAACTGCAGTTAAAAATTGGCTGTCGCGGATCAGATTGATGACATTACTGGCGGGTCGGATATGGCCCGCGGGCTGTGTAGTAGTGAATAGTATGTATAGTCTCAAGGTTGCAGTATTTATAAAACAGAAAGAGTCTTGGATGTTGTAGTCAAACATTAAGGTTTACAATTATTAGAAATTTCGTGATAACGAGAATAGTTTACCGAAAAGATAAAATTGAAAAGAAATATGTCTTAAATCCGCCCTAAATTCCTACATTACAATTTTTTATATTTTAGATTCTACCGATATTGATATACAATAGCAAAATATATATTTTTTATTAATCACTGATAATGATAGTAGTCTTTTACCTGTATGTTTAATAGACTTCTCTATACAACAAAAATTAGTCTTAGAAACTTCAGTTAAAAAAAATAATAACATAAAGAAATAAGGTACGTAGAGTTAGATATCTATTGAATGTATTTAAACACATTTGATACAGCTCGATATAAAAATTAATACAATATAAACCGAAGTTGAAGAAATTCGTTTTATTTTTCCGATACCATATTTGTGAACAATATTTTTTTTTCGTTTTCATAAGAACTGTTTTTTCGAATGGTGTTGATGTCACGCCATTTCAGTATGCCTTCCATGTTTGTTTATATAATTGCTACACCATAGTTTCATAGTATTTTTTATGTTGTATCAAAATGTGATAATACAATCGATATTATCTGTAGAAAAAAAAAAACTATAACGGGTTTAGAATATCGAAGATGGTGATTATTTTATAATAGACATCCACCACCTATATTATTATTCACACATATATTGTATAAGATATTATAAAATGTATATTAACAGCCTAGATAAATAGTCGCGTGAATGAAGCCTTCGGAAGTCCTCAAGAACAGCTCCGATTTTGATGATTTTTTTTTTAATTTTGTTTTTTTATATTATTTAAAATCAGAAACCTCTTAGAGCGGGGACGGAACTATTTATATTGTTTAAACAATATCAACGACATTTATATAAAAAATTCAGTTTGGTCTCTATTTTTTTTAAATCTCCATATATTAATCTTATTGTAACAACTAGTTGTTACAAAAAAGTTTTTAACAATAATTTAATATTAAAATTTATGTGTTACCTGCATACGCTACAAATACTTCTTTTTGCTTACACATATGTGGACGAGGATTTCTTTTTATATATTTTTCTTAATATTATTTTCGATGCTCCTTTTTTTCACTAATATATATATGTCAAGGCGATTTTCTTTGCGATTTATATATATATATATATATATATATATATATATATATATATATATATATATATATATATATAAATGATGAAAAAATTCAAGGTCTCAGAGCAGATGTTTGACTAGTTTTATATTTTTACTGCTTACTTCATTTAGTATTCATTTACTTTTTGGAGTATCTGCACGCTTCGTCAAGTACTAAGTATTAATTTTTTTAACTTACAGTGAATTATTATCAGTGTGAATTATTTATAATAATAATAATTTTTATCGGAGTGAATAGTGTATATCAGTATATCTTCAATAATAATAGTTATCCTGGTAGTGATAAAATGTTCTCAGAAACAGAATTGATGGATGTAATTCCTCAATCAATGAAGTTATTACTCCACGAAATTATAAGAAAGAACAAGAGGGAAAAAAATGTCGATAATAAACTCGACAAAAAAACGACAATCTCACATGCAATTATATCTGCTGTGAAACCACGTTCTTTTTTATCACCCCTTCAAATTGGCTTGAGTGTAACATTTCACAGAAAATTTGACTCCAGAAAAGTCATAGACGTATGTCATGCTTTAGGTTTCTGTGCATCTTATCATGAAGCACAATTATATGAAGCTTCAGCACTTTATCAAGATTCTACTGTACTAAATAATAATCCATTTGTCCAGTTTGTTTGAATACCGCAACTTTGACTGGTACCTACAGGAACTTTCCATAATCTTGGAGAAATTAGTATTGTAGCCCCGGCAATCCTTCCCGCGATTAAAACAAGAACAAGATACATAAATATCACAGATATTGTTTAAACAAGATAAATAGTTCTGTCCCCACTTCAAGAGGTTTCTTATTTTAAAGAATATAAAAAAACAAAATTAAAAAAAAAACATCAAAATCGGAGCTGTTCTTGAGGACCGAAGATTGTCTGTTTTATGTATTCATTGACGTGACTAAAAGAAATTAACAAAAGAAACCTGACAGTTTACCGATAGTCATCTCTAGAACCAGTTGAAAACCTATGATTGAGATAACATTAAAGTATTAATTAGATTACACCATTTTAATTAAGTTAGAAAATAGTCCATTATGCCTACTAATTTACTGTAAAACTATTGATTGGGCATAACACCAACATAATGATAAATTTGACCTACTACGTATCATAGATTATTTTATACCAACCTTATTAAAACAGATTAGTAAAAGTGGAGTTACGACTACATGAAGTAGAAGTTTTTTTAAAGACAAACTTCTGGTTATTCGAAAAAATTTGATGTAGGACATCCAGGAAGACATATTAACAAAACAATCAACATAAATAAAGCTCGAGTGAGGTATGAAGAAAATATTTCTGTTTTGAATAATGAAACTATAGCATTATGGTATATAATAATAGAATTATTCCATTACTGTAGCGTAATAAATTTGCGATTTAAAAAATATGTAGTTGGAAAATGGTGAAATTCAGTTAAGGGATAGGAAACAATAAAAAAAATACCCCATCTTAAAAATATAAACAAAGTGAATTGAACACGCTATAATACAACTACATCAACATTCACAATTACATTGCCGATGGGTGTTATCCGAATATCTCAGGGCGTTGATAACTGAAGATAATGACGTGACAACGGAGATCAATCCTGCGAAAGATTTTTGGCCCTGTTTAAGAAAATGGTGCGTAGAGGACCCGAGGCGAGCGTGTGAGGTGGCTGGAACATGCGCAGAGCCATGTATGGAGTTCCAGGCAGATAGCGTCTGAGAGAAAGACCTTGGCTGGTTGGAGAATGTTGAGGTGGACCTGATCCAGCTGGGGGTTCGACGTTGAAGGCTTCATGATCAGGACAGAAAAGATTTGCAGTTGATTGTTGGAAAGCCTCTGGATCTTAAAGGACCGTAGCGCCGGTTAAAGACACAAAGAGAGAAGACGGGTGTTCTGATAACATAGTTACCGTCTTCAGAGACTGAAGGTGAATTTCACAGTCAGTGTAATTGCGAGTGTTCGAGTAGTGGTAGTGTAAACGGTATGAATATCATCAATGGTACCAAAGATTTCAAATAAAACGTAGAGGTTAATATTATAGGAAAAATAATTTTTTTTTAAATTTTAGTAAAAAAAATTTATAAACATATAAATTTTTGTATCAAAAAAAAGGAATTAATAAGAAATATATCACTACATTATCTGTGAAAGTTTCTAGTTGTGATTAACAAAACAACAAATTGTTTGTTTTTTTTTTCATAACTTTTTAATATTCTATGCAAATAAAAAATAAATGTATTGCTTATATTTCAGTTTTTATTGTAAATATATAGTAAAATACAATTTTAAAGGATATTTCAATCTTTCGAGTGTGGTTTTCAATTACTTTTTTACCCCCTATTGAAATTCAACATTTTCCGCAACAAATCCTTCGAATGTATGCAAAAATGAACTTGGATTGAAGGATTGCTTTTTGGTTGGTATAATAAACCATCTTTCTATCGGGACTAATATAAATATTTTGAACAAAATAATCTTTAAAGGGGTTTAACCAAAAAAAGAAATTCATCATAAACATTTCAAGCGCACTTGTCATGCCATTTGATGACAATTTTCGCTTGTGCCGATAATTAAATAGTACAAATTTGTTATAATATATAAACACAGGTATTTGGAAATATAATGACCCAAAATTACAAAAAAATATTTCTACACTGATAATATACTTATGAAATAGAAGTTCTTCCTTGGAATTCTTGAGTTGGGGTCTTTTTAAAGCAGCAACTTAAATTAAAAAAATTATACATTGAACTTAGATAATTCGATAGATTAATCATTAAAAATAAATAAACAACCGGTGTCAAGTGTATTAGATAAAATATGCTCCAGATATATCTAATCGATAACAATCAGATTATTTTCAACAATATAAAAATGAAATATACTGTTTTATTGAAATAAGGAAAAAACATTTAAAATAATTTTTTCTAATTAAAAACAAGAGGCTACCTATCAATATATGGGTGTATCCGGTATTTCACATTGTCCTATTGTTACTCTGTGCATAGCCATTTCGGATATACCGTGATAGTGTACTAGAGCTCCGCCCAGTACGAAAACGTGAAAGATCTGATGAGAATGGAACCAGATGTCACATTTTCCCGGAAACCACCTTTCTGGAACTCGAAGGGCGTAGAACATTGCACCCACGATATACAACATACCCATTAATACTAACCAACCAAGATATTTTTGACTAACGTAATTGAACCAACCTAAAAAGAAAGATAAACAATACTAAATTATTGTTTAAAAAAAGATATTTACCTTCAACAATTCCGTAATGAATAGCCGGTACAATTCCGCTCAATCCAAACGTCATAAATACTCCAGCACGGAAAGGTCGCCATCCAGATTCAGAAAATTTATCCCATAAACTTACCATAATACTGGTTATGCCTAAAGCACATACTACCTATAAATAAACAAGAAATATGTTAATATAAACATTAAAAAAAATTAAATTAAATTAAAAATTAAAAAAAAACAACTTACCGATAAATAAACTACTTTTGGTTTAAAATGACAGTAAAAACCGTAATACAACCACGGCACAAAAGATCCCATGATCAACAGAGCTATTCCACAATAGTCTAGCTTCGAAAACAATTTACCTACAAACTGGGAGTGACAGTTCAATGTATGGAACATAAACGACATTCCTAGACATATAATAGCTCCTGCGAAGAATGCTCCGAATACAACTTTTTCTTGAATTTCGATTTCAGTATTTGGTCTCATCAAGAAGTATATTGCTATACCTATAAAAAACGTTTTATTATATTAGTTTGAGTGAAAAACAATTAGGGCGACCGATTTGAATCACTAGAGATGCTGTTATAGAATTTGGTATTTAAAATGCCAAATGTTCACTTGGGGGCTTTAATATATAATTTTTAGGATTTAAATGATATTTTTTACAAATATCGAAGAGATCTAATTATCTGTGAATGCTAATAACCACTGTGTTTTATTTACCATTCGGAACTTTTTTGTCTAAATAAATAGGAAGTGCATATCATTTTAATTGCATTTTTATGTTACAAGTATATTAATTATATTTAAACTCTGTTTCCAAGTATATAATATCAAGGGACTAATACCAGTTATGAGGGTAAAAAATGTAACATGCCAAATTTTTGGTGATTCTATTTTTCATATTCACTGGTAAGTTTTCTTCTTTATGGATTTTCTTTTCTTGTAAGCAAATTTTGTATGATAGTTTTCATATAAATTCGAATTTCTTATTTATTTGAGGAACAGAACGGATAGAATAGAACAGATTCCTGTTTGGTTATATTTTAAGAATTCAGTGTTTTTATACGCTAGAGCATAAGCTCTTTTTTATTCGAATCTGTTCTACCTACTCATTCCTTCTTCAGTAATTTCCATCTGCGTTCACATTTTCTTTCTCATTTAAATTTTTAACTGCAGTTCTACACCTGCCTGAATAGTTTAAACCACCCTAAACCACCACAACCTAATAATCTAACCAACAACTGGTAATTCAGTTGAGGGCTGCAACCATCCCGGATTTCCATAGATAAGTCCCTGTCTTATCTTTAATATATGTAATCTGAGGTGATTTTAATTTATGCTTTGATTTGTTGTTCTTTTTTGGATTCACATTTAATGCAAATTTATCATTTTTTTTAATAAAAATTAATTTGGATAATCATGTCCAGGGATAGTTTTAGTTTGTTTAGTTTTTATGATCAATGTAATTCAAAAGGTGTTTCAAGCTTTTTCACTTTTTTTTATTCATTTTAAGTCGTTAGTTAAAAAGTTGGTGGCGTCCAATTTAATATTAATTAGTCACTCCAACTGAGGCAGGGAAAGTTATAAATGATGCATAATTAAATATTTGTAATAATAAAGTGGTAAAAAATTTTTTTTCTTCAATATCATTTTATACAGGGCGTCAAAGTTGATACAGCGAAAATAATAGCCTCCCACTGCACTGAAGTAATCTCAAATTTAGTAAATATGAAACAAAAAAATCGAAAAGCTTTTCAAAGAGGAAGGTAATTTATATCGTAATTTACCACCTTTGATTGAGAAAATTGAGAAAATTTTTTTACTTTTTTTACAATTTTCTGATAACTTCAATAAATTTTACATGTCCTAGTTTTATGAAAGTAAATGATTCAAAAAATTTAAAAAAAATGAATGTTTTGAAAATTATTACCTTTACACAAATGTATTTTTAGAAATAATTTGATGATAAACAGACAGATTGTTATGTGGACTAAAGGATTCATTCTTATAACTTACCTATGAACGCCACACAGCCTAGCAAATGCGTCCATATATTAGCAGTTTCGGTATGTAGTCTGAAAATGCTCTTAAAACATGCTCGGAAACTGGGTAATGGCGGTCTGTGACCAAAAATGAGGAAGTCGTTGTCCTGCAACCAAGCGGGTAAGTTTCTAAAATGACAAACTGACCATCCCGCTTGTATCATTTTACGAACGACATGTTCGGCTTGAGAGGCGGCATTATGAGCGAGCGCCGTGATGTCCAGCTCATCACCTGATTGAAAAAGAACATAAACAATTATTTAAATACATTTTTTCAACAATAATATAGAAAAATTTGAAATTCAATGCCTGGCTAACTTGTTGCAATCCATTCGATATTTTTATTAACTAAATTGTTCATAATTAAATAATTAAAAAAAAAAAACGATTCATAGTATCTACGGTAAGTAGACAATTTTAAAATAGTCATGGATTCACAAGAAGTATCCCAAAAATATTTATAATATATAAATTTATAAAGTTTAGCTTTAGCTTTACTACTGGAATTTGAAAATATTTTGACACATTAAAAATATGGTAAATTTGGAAGGATTGTGGAAAAATATATTGAATAAAAATTTATGGATTACAATTCTGATATCCAACAGAAATTAATAATTGAATTGAAGGATAATCTTTGGTAATTTTATAATAATACATTCCATATTTGACTTTGTCGTTTAAAAAAATACAGGAATAAAAAATTGAACTGGAAAACGTCTAAAAATAAAGCACTGCTTTAATAATCAACATTTTCAAAACGAAATTTTGACCGTTTTACACCTGTGGGTCACAAGGGATACTGATTAACTGTTTTCATGATCAATTACTTTTCATATTGATGAAAACAACGGGCTTAGTGATCTTTTAATCAGATTAAAGTCACCATTTGTTGTTTTTTAATGTTAATCAATATTTATTTAGCTATATTGCCAAGAAATAAGCCGAAATATGTTTTTGAAATATTTAATTTTGAAGAGAAGTTATATATCTTACTATTACAAGCAGACACAATAATAGGAAAAATTTATTACTGCAACTCATATGCTTGAATCAAATGTATATTCGAGTTCAAATTAATAACATAAAATTAGTACAACTAATAACACCAACATGATCTGTTAAACATATAGTTAAGTGATACAAAGTGTCTTGATTTTTCTCATATTAATGAAGGACCATAAATGTCCCTTGCCTACCAGAATTTATAGTTTTCATTGTATTCGATAAAATTTAGTACTCAAGCTAGCTTGTACACTGACCACTCCTAATGGGAACCATTGGTATATGTTAATTATATAGTTAAGTGATTCCAAGTGTCCCTCGGACACTTGAAGTTCCAATAACGTATCAAATTACTTACTTTTATTTTATATTGATGTGACTCTAAAAGACCATTTCTATAATTAATTATAGCTTTTGTATAAATAAAATTTAGTACTAAAACTAGGTTGTTCACTGACTACTTCTAATGGGAACTATTGGGATCTTTTAATTATATAGTTAAGTGATTCCAAGTGTTCCTTGGATACTTGAAGTTCCATTAACATCCACTATTTTTTGCTTGATAAATAGTTTTTTCAAAGTAATGAATTGAGTCATTTAACTCACAGTAGAACTAAAATGTAATTATCTTCAAAATTAGTTAGAATTATTATATGACTTCTAACACCAACAAAAAAATTGTATTCAACTTTCAATGGATAATTCGATGCTAGACAATGTACGATTATTGCTGGGTTCATATAGTTGAACATTTCTTTACTATTTTTTTTTAATATGTCAAAATAGGCATTATATGGTTACCAAACTACATAAGAAAATAATGATAAGAACTTTTTTTTTGCCATGCTATTGATGCGGATAATCGGTTTAGGTAATACTCCTATAGTGCTAATAAGGATTGGGAGAAACGCTAAACATACTGAACCTATATTTAAATCTAATATCATGAAAGAGATGTGGTTTGTCCTTCTCCAATAGCTAAACGAAATAGAAGCAGACATATACAGGGTAGTTTATCCTCAATGAGACAGATATATACCAAATATGAGGAGATATATTATTTTCAATGAAATACCCTGTATTTTATTGTAAAATTAAAAACTAGATAATATAATTTCAGTTTACCTATTTTTTAAATTATTTAGAAGAAACATACCTATTTAAATTAATTATTTTTAATTATATAATTTTCTAAAAACTTTATAGGTTATAAACTTTTCTTGGAACAATCAAAATTTTTAATTTTTTACTATTAGGTTCTGTCTCCTAAAGCGTGAAGCATTAGATATATTTTCATTCACTATGTTGTTTCGCGTTTTTACTATGAGTACTAGCTATATAGGAGCATTAGATATATAGGGTAATCGAAGGGATAAAAGTGATTGTTAAAAAGGTTTTCTCCAATACTTGGAAAAATACCTACAACAAATATTTACCCATAGCTTCCGCATTTAATAGCAGTACTTCTGAAACAATAGAAAAACCCAGTCAATATAAGATTACGTTCAAATTTTATAGACAGTAATTTATTCTAAAATCACACTTGTAGCATCTACAAACTGGCGGAAATAATTTTGACATATTATCTAAACGCAATCTTTAAAATCAGTCAGTAAAAAACATCTCATCCTATAATGATTATTCCAGAAATATTTGTTAGAAATATAGAAACTGAATGAAACTTGTCTTGAATAAATGTTGAAAATTGTAGTTACAGACATCTGCTGCTGCATCTTACGATACGGATTTTTTTTAGAATTGAACAATACTGAATACATTGTTCACTAACACTCACAATAACATTGTCTGAAGCTTGTTTTGATAACTTATTGTCGTCAAGGATCGAAGGTAATGAAATTCTAATGATTGGGTTCAGTATGAAAAACACGGTTTCAGAAATTATAACTTGTCGGAATTTTAATTTTAAATTGTTATTACAGATTTGTAATGAGGAAAAAAGAAGATCAATAATCAAAAATCAATTTTAGAAGATATCTGTATAAATATCATTAGATAGATAGATTAGACAGTTTTGAAGAATTCCTATTATTTAAATATCCAATAAACGTATTAGGTACAAAAAACACATTTTAGTTAGGCCATTTTTAATTAGATTTGAGGTCACGACAAATATATCGAATAAAAACTCATATGAAATAATTTTGAAGTATTATTAAAAACTTTGTAGGGTTGATTAGGTTATTCTTCTTTTTCGAATAAAATTGTCCTTTGTTTATATAATTATGCAATAACTGTCAAATTTTCGGCGTTGCAATGATAAAAATTAAACATTACAAAACTTTTCACACAAATTTTGAAACTTTTTAAAATAAATTAGTCAATTTCCTTCATTTTCATATAATATATAATGTAAAATATGGTGTGGTTTTCGAACATAGCTCCTATATAATCATAAAGGCAAAGCACAAGTTATGTGGAAAAGAAGAAAAAATTAGCCAAACCAATATCTTCGTGTTTTGAAACTTAGTTTATTAAGGATCATTGTTAAAAAAGAAACTGTGATAAGAACGCTGAAAGTAACTACTAAAAATATGATATGAGAAAATGAGCAAAAATAAAAATAAAATAGTTGACAATATAGTTATATCATAAATACGTTTAGGTTTCAAGTACCCATGACTGTTTGAAAATTGTCTTGATTTCAAAGTGTTTATATATATTTTGAAGTGTAAATTGGGAAAAATTCTTACTTCAAGTGTTAATTTGAGGAAATTCTCATAATTATTAAATATTTTTCCATTTTTAAGAACTCTCAATTCAATTATTGATTTAAATAACAAAATATATATCAAACATATAGTCTTAATAACAAATTTTATACTTGTGTATAGTTTTTTTGGAGAAATGTTAATTTTATAATCAAAAAGTAATAAAAAAAATTGAAATGCCGTTAATGAAAATGAAAAATATAAAATTGATACACTACCTGAAGAAGAACACAAGCAAAACGATGAAAAAAATAAAAATACTAGAAAATATCTACACTACACGTTACCTGTACCTAAGACTGCAGCTTTTAATACGTCACTCATCTCGGTATCCAAAATATTTTCATCCTCAGGAGTGGACGGTAAAGGACATCCAACGCAGTCCTCCTCCACCTGTATCATAAATAAATATAACTGTATGGTTTCCGATTAAAAAATATACATATACGAGGGTTGGACTTAAGTTTCGAGATATGGCAACACTAATGTGAATATGACAAATCTGACATTGCCATCATAAAGTTTGACATTAGTCCGATGATTGCCTACGTCTTTAGACATGGATTAAACTAACAGCAGTATGACGATCAACTCGCTTCACGACTTTTGGTGATTAAGTACTATCTCTAGCCACCATGTTTCGCTGGTTTTCCGAATTCAATCGGAGTCGCACTTCGCTACAGGATGAATTTCGTAAAGGTCGTTCAAAATCGGTCGTTGTCTCAGAAAACATCGATCCTGTGCTTAAACTGATATTACACGATTGTCATGTGACATACCGTGAAATTGAGGCATACTTGGGCATTAGTTCCAATCGAATACATTCAATGTTGCATGAAAAAAAAGATTTGTACCGCCATAATTTGACAAGCGGTCAAAAAAGCTCGTGTCGATTGGTGCAAAGAAATGCTCAAAAAACTCAATCGCGATGCTTCAAAAGATGTCTATAAGATAAGATTATGACAGTGAAGTATGCTCTATTCCACGCTGTCACACGTTCTCTTATTTCCATCGAGTTATCATTATTTTATTTTTATTATACATCTGCCTACTTCGAAAGCCTCCGGGGGAGTTCTTCTGTTCCTTGACATAGCCATGTTTTGGACTCGTTAATGGTAAGCCCCGTTCTACAGGATTCCTCCTCCAGCTGCTCAAAGCTTTCCTTCAGTTCACGCTCCCTTCGACTGAGTATATTAATGTCATCAGCGTAGGCCAGGTAGTGCACCGTTCTGTTGATCAGAGTTCCTACTCTATTAACTTCGATATTTCTGATGACCCGTTCTGTTATCAGGTTGAAGAGGGTACACGAAAGGGCGTTTCTTTGCCTGAGACCTCGTCCTATTCGGTATCAGCTAACATCATCCGCACCAGGTGAATAAGTTTCGTAGAAATGCCAAAAAGACGCAGGGTGCTGTAGAGGTAAAATTGATCAACACTGTCATAAGCTTGTTTGTAATCCATAAAGAGGTGGTGTATGGAAATATTGTGCTCATAGCAATTTTCCAACAGGCAGTTGTTGATCTCCCTCTTCTGGTAATCTCCCAGGGCTATTACGGAGAATGATTCCAGTTTATTTACAACGACTTTAGCCAGTATCTTATAATTTTGTGAATGGAATCACAAAAACTTAACGAACGGTATTTTTTCAACATAAGTGTTATAAGGTTGCGGAATTAGCAACTCTAACCTCATTTATTATCAATTTTTTTTTTCTGAAATACAAATTTCTTTTTAGTTTTTTTTCTAGAATCAACGGATTCGTATCAGAAATATTATTCTCATACAATGATTTCTAGATTTTTAATTTATGGTAGATTAATGTCGTTTGGCGTTCTTTCTAAAAAAACTTTCTCATAACTTGCTATATATAACCTTGTCAATGATAATTATTCTGCAATATTTCTTAAAACAAGAGAAATTGATTTTACGGTTACTTTGAAACTTAAATTATTAAAGGACACTCGAAATTATTTCCATTTGGATAAATACGGTTGTCTTTCAAGGATTCAATAGTTTCTAAAAGTTCACTATGTTTTTTTTGGTAACAATTGAAAAGAATTTTTTTCTTGTAAAAGAAATTACTGGCTTTCCATGTTATTAAAGTTGTAACATTAGATGTCTTTGATTTTGTAATATGGAATTAGCCATCATTTACAAATTCCAATTACATATGTCATCAACTAACGAAATAATAGTTAAATTTACCTCAAAATATTAACAAATAATAGATATTCAAATTTCTAAAATAACATTGATAAGTTGTCATTAAAGAGATATATGGCAGTTGAATGATCAAAACATGTAGATAATATTTTGAAAAACAGAACGATAACAAGATACATAATTTTAAAATATTTTTAATTGGAAATTTAGAAATTTTAATTCTGAAAAAGTATCTCCAATTAGAGAACCATAGATCAAACTTCTTATCAGTTATAGATATGATTTTTTTACAAGATTCAATGTATTCAATTTTTTTAGTACAGGGTGGCGCAATAGAACGTGCATTTGTACGATCACCAATGTTGGTTCTTTTCAATAAAGCAGAGACGGGATAACACTTTTGAAACCATTTCTGAGCTTGTACAGTATTTTTTTTTCATCAATGAGTAATGATAAAACACGGGAAAATGTTTTTGATCAATTTTTTTTGGAAAATAAAAGTAGCTTCACTTAAATGGTTGTCACTTTTTTCTGACTAATTGAAATGTCATGAAATTTTACACGTAGTTGGTACTATATATAACGTCATATGGATTTGACAATTTCAGCGCCTTTTATGTGTCAGCCACACGACTTATTAAGTTATGTAATAAAATAAGAAAGTTTCAGATATAACAGAAAGCGGTAGGAGTTTATAACTATTTTAAATCAACTAGATATATGTCAAAATTTACATGTTGATTATATCAAGTTCTTCTACAACGTTTTATGTATATTTTTGAGGTTTTAAAATAATTTCTGAACCTATAACCAATAATACCTTCTTAAGTGCGCCAATATGATAATTTTGCTATTAAAAAGAGAAAGCTGAGATAACATGTGCTATGATTCGCTTAGGAATATCACAAATATGTACTTATTTTATATTTTAATGAAAGGAAAGACCAAATGTTGACATTTTGCAGATTTATGTGTAACAAAAGAATCCTTTCTTTCCTCTACAACTATATTCCAATAATAAAATAACCCCAAATAAGCGTTCCACTCTTTTTATAATATTCAATTTACCATAAACCGTTAACTATATTGTAAAAAGCGCTATAATTAAAAACCTATGCGTTATACAAAAAAAAGTTTCAAATAAAAAAGATGGCAAAAATTATTATCTATACAAAAAGTGTTTTAAGAGACACCCCTGAACATTAGATAACAATAGTTAATGATCATTAAAAACAATAAAATTAATTTTATATCGTGTGCTCCGCAAACAAATTAACCGAAAACTTTTAAACAAGTTGTAGTTTAAAGTGTCGACCTTGAGATTGGATCCTACAAACACGCGGCGAGACGTAAAACATGTTTATTATTTAACTTCTATACAATAAAAATATTTTCACTTTAGAAAGTTGCTTTTGAAATTTCTATAAATTCGCTGTTTATTAGATTGTAAAAGGAGCAAATGTAATATGAGGAAATGATTTAAATGAATTTGCAAGTCAAAAGTTCTTAGAAAATATTTGGAAGCTGAGAATTTACGAAATGATGAAATGGCACTAGGATTAAATGTGATAATAAAAAACCAAAAAAAAAAATCGTTATTGCCGTGACAAAACTAATTATAATTGACCACAAGTTCATAGTTCATTTTTAACTACGAATTAAAAAGTTACTTCAAATAAATTCAAAGTAGTTAAAAACATAATTGGTGTTATTATTATGTCAATTTTTTTTATAAACTGAAAATAAACTCAATAGAAAAACATTATAAATACAGAAACTATTATGCATATAATATTCAAATAATTATATACAGGAATGTCCCATAAGAAATATAAATAAATATATATGTGATTGAGTGAGTGATCAAACAAAATTTCAAATATTTCTTCCAAATGTATTCATAACACAGAATTGCTATTAATGTCACTAAAATTAATTATAACTGTCGAACAGAGAAGAGAATTTACACTGCAGGATTTAAATACAAATATTTATATATAGTTTGCTAAATTCCATATAGCTTTGAATCCCAATCAATTCTTCTAGCTAATTTCGAAAAATGTAAATAGAACTTATTAATCTATAACATTATTTTTGTAAAGGATACAAATAATTGAGTTTGTTTTTTAGCGTAAACTTGTTCAATCAAACAGAAAGCAATAAAATACACTTTAGGGTTTACACAATATGCTTACTTTGAAGGCACATGACTGAACAAAATGTCAAAGTTAAAATGTATTGATAAGCAAAATCTTTATCTTAATACTGCCGACATTACTAATTATTGACATAAATGAACTTACAATAGTATTGTAAAATTTATTGCGTTCATTTTGAATATCTTATAATTATATTCACATATTCACAACCCACATTTTAATTTGTATTTAGGCAACAAATAATTAAATCGTTTGTTATAATTAGCAAAAACTCAAAGTTCAATTTCAGATTAATCCTACTATTATTATTGAAATGATATTTTATGATATGAGACAATTGAAAAACTGAAATTTTATTACTTGGGTGTTTTCTAGAATAAAAATTACAATAAAAAATATTAATCTTATTTTTTATAGGATCATTAAATATTAAATTATAAATTTAATCTTTTTGACATACAATAAATTCTAATTTAATATGTATTTTGTATTTAAATAGAAACCTAACCAATTCATTTCAAAAGTAAAGAATACACAAGTAAATTTGCCTTCATTTTGAACAAAAATCACTTAAAAATACATTTTAATTAATTAATGATATAATCAATAAAAGTGCGAACTATTCAGTTCACAGAATCAATTGAAGAAGTAAATATTCCACTAATTAAAGCACAATTAGTAATTAGTAAACTTTTCCATAATATCAGAATGTAAAAATTGTTTGTTTGTTAATTTGGAAGCCCAATTTTAATAAAATACAATCATTTTTTATATATGATTTTATAAAATGAATATTGAACAAATAAATTATTTCACTTACCAAAGAATTAACATCCTCCTCTAAAAGATCCTTTATTTCAGAAGCAATTGATTCAGACTCAAGATCCCATCCTATTACTTTCCTTTTCCTAATTCCAATATCTAAATCTTGTATATCTTTAATAGAATCTTCAGCATCACTGTAGTGCGACATTATATTTCCTTATGATGCGCTACAGTGTATACACTAAAAAGAAGATAATTATTTTGCGTTTACCACTTAAGGTGTCAATGGTTTATTATCTATATGTTGTACCGATACACGATTCGTTATTAAACTGTGCTATTAATGTTCCAATGCAAATCATAACAGTAAAATCATTATCATCTGTCCACGATAAAAAATGGATCATTATTTCATAACAAGTAATTAACACGTAAAATTAGAAATTGAATAATTAGAAGTTATTCATATAATGGATAAATATAAAACAAATATACCTGAATTTTCAACTTATAAATTATTTATTTCACATAAAATTTCGCGTTAACAGATATCGAAAAAAAGTTATTCAAGACCTGTAAACAGCTGTCATTGCTTTTTAAGAGCTTTTTTTCGAGTTATCCTAAATTGAATAGTTTTCAATCAATAAACTATGACGTCATTCTTTGTCAAATATCAGTTATAAAAACTAAAAATTGACTACCTCTAATATCCAGGTCCTCTTTAAAAAAATGACTACTTGACACCCACATATGTAATTTAGATTTGTAGGTTATTTATTTGTTGATATTTATGTCGTTTTCCAATTAAAGTATTTAAATAGAAAGTATAAAAATATAACAACTATTGATGGAAGGAACCGATGTGAAAATTTGTAGATTATGTCTTACAATTAATTCAAACTTAGGTCACTATATGCTAGTTGGAGAAGTTTCAAATATGTTGGATTTATTTTTACCAAAGGTTGAAGATAATATTTTGTTTATTAATTTTAATCATATAAAAAACTGTTTTTTAGAGCCAGTTTATCGTTTCCGAACCAAGTATTTGTGGTAACTGCATTTCCAAGCTGGAAATAGGTTATAAATTTAAATTAAACTGTATAAACAATGAGAAAAAGATTCAAACCTACATAAATAGCTTTAAAAATGATTTTCATTTAGAAAGAAGCAAACTTGAGATTATATGTTGTCTTTGTTTTAATAATTATAGTAGATTTAATAAATTATGTGTACTTGCTAAATATTTAAAGGCGTATCTTCCTGAACTCGTAAGTTTAGATAACATTAATTATATACTTTTAAAATTATTTTTGTTGGTATTTCAGGATTTACAAAAAAATAGTGATGCGGTTGTGTGTAACAGTTGTACTAAAGTAGTTCATTCCACATACAATTTTATTAATTTGTATTTGGAAGTTGAGAGAAAGCTAAATCAATATATGTCAGTTGAAAATTTTAAAGATATCCATTTGAATAAAATGTTAAAATTCTTAAAGATAACAAAAATTGGTGATGCTAAGGAATCATATGAAAATGAAATCATACGGGAGGTATCAGAATTAGATAGACATGGAGATTGTGAGTCTAGGATTAGTACTTTAAAGACTGAAATTGTATACAAGAACACTCATCAAATTGAAACCCATTATTTCCAACAAGGTGAAACTGGTGCTCTTTTAGATGAAAATGTGGTACCTTTTGAACCGCATTATTTAGAAGCATTAAATCAACCTGTCAACATAAATCAACGTGTCAATGAAGACGGATCTGTTAATTTGACAATTAATGACATTTCTTTAAAGAAATTCAATTGTAAATACTGTAGTTACATTGCTTCAACAAAAAACGAATTGAATTATCATTATTTTGATCATAAAAACATGCCAAAAATGTATAGTTGCAAATTTTGCTCTTTTGTTACAAAATATAGGAATGTTATTGATAATCACAATATAACTCATTTAAAAGAAGATGAGATTGTTTGGTACAACTGTGATATATGCACTTACCGAGCGAAAATACAAGGAAATTTAGAAAAGCATAAACTCACTCATAACAAACATAATGAAGAACTGAAAAAGTAAGTCTATTCAATTTGATGGCTTAATTATAATATTTCTCTGAAATTATATAATATCCCCATATATAGGTAATAGCCCCAATTAGGGAGTAGAATTTTCTTTTCAATTAACATGAAATGCATAACTTACTATTTAGTATTTTGTATCGTTGGAAAAGTATAGTGTACAACACATGTGGAAACTAAATATTTCATGTTTGTGTTAAAGCAGTCCCAGATTTCCCATTAAGCCCGAACCAATGAACGTAAGTTCATAGGGGGCGCACTGCCGAGAGAAAATGATACATTTATAAAAATATTTTGACACAAAAATAAATAGCCATAATTTAACATCAGGTTAGCAAAGCACTCTGATTTTGAAGTCCATTGAAACAAATAATGGTCCTTCGAGCCGGATTTTCGAAGAAGTTGCAATTTTGATACAAGTTACCGTACTGCAGAGGTCAGACAAAAGTCGAAACTACGAAATTTGGAATTGCATCACAATGGCTATTTTCTTATGTAAAAACCAAGAGGGTATATCCTATTACACTTGAGTAGTTTAAATGGTGCCCTCCGGGTTCGATAAAGACGTGCTTTGGTAGCTGATTCCACAGGCTTGCACTTTTCCAAAGAAAGGAGTCATGATAAATTGACGTTTTGGCCTGTCGAGTAGGTCTTGCAGATACTGCTCTAAGTGGGATTATGTTGGATAGCTCAGAAGAGCATTTGCCGTGGTAGTTTCGGTAAAACAGAGTTAGGTCAGACATCTTTATTGTACGCTCCAAGATGTCCAAGTTGCTTGGGAGCCGAGCTCCAAATGTGCCAGCAATACTCGAAAGATGGATGAATCTGGACCTTGTAGAGGATTAGAAGCTTTTTGGCTTTAAAGAGGGCTCAAAGTTATAGTGAAGCTGCCTAAGCTAAGTTGGCCACGTGACTATGTTATGACATATTACTCTCGACACCCAAATTCAAGTAAATTCCTCAGAAACGTAATTCTTTGCAATAATTTTTTAAAAAAGGTTTTTAAGAAAGTAACTAGGGACGGAAAATATTATTGGGCTTAGGGGCGGCAAAATTTTAAATCCAGCCCTGTGCGAAAGGATTATTAACCACTTGTATGAAATATCTTATTCCTGCACCAGTTGCTCAGTATACTATAATGCATATTTGTTATTAATTTAGTTTGATTATAATGCACATTAATTTTTTTATTGGTTTTTACATGTTAGATATAAATGTGAGGAATGCCCTTATAAAACAATGTGGAAAAGAGATCTTGAGCGCCATGTAGTAAAACACAATCAAATAGCTTTTTCTTGTGAACAATGTATCTTCTCAACTAAACATCAACGATATTTGAAACAACACATCATAAGAATACATGGTACTAAAGATAATTCTTCGGGAGAAACTTATTATTGTGCCAACTGTAGTTATAGTACAAAGAATAAACGATGTTTGATTCCACACATGATAACTCATAGAAAAGTTGAGGACGTGGTATGGTACAAATGTCAATTTTGTAAATATAAATCCATATGGAAGAGGAGTTTGAGGGTACACGAGGTTATTCACCTCAAGGTTAGTTCATGTAAGTGGAAATAGTAAAAAAAATGACGTTTTTTTATATGTTTTTCAGAAGTTCAAGTGCAATCAGTGTGATTTTGAAACTACGTTGAAAAGATTCTTAAAAGAGCATTTAAGAGGCCATTTACCGATTACCTTATACAGTTGTGAGACATGCGATTTTACCACACATGTGAAGCAAACAATGAACAATCATAATAATAAACATAAAAAACCCGAAGAATTACAAACATACTATTGTAAGCATTGTAAATATCAATCAAAGAGGCTGCAAGATTTGAAACAGCACGCCATTATTCACAAAGATAATCCGGAATGGTTGAAATGCAGTACTTGTTCCTATAGAACAATTTGTAAAAAGAGATTGAAGAACCATCAGAAATTAATGCACGGGGAATCCAGTCAAATTAAGATGGTGAGTTAAAGTCAATTTCAATCTTGTACCATAGATTATTATTAAGGACTTCTTGGATACACAGAGCTGATGGGGGTTTGGTCAACACAAGTAAATATGATTTCCTGTTACTTAATTTTTGCCTATATGAAAACAAGAATATTCTAAGACCTTGTATCTGAAGCCCTAAAATATTCTCTTCTCTTTTTTTCGATAACAATGTTAACATATAGACAAAGGGGAGAAAAGAATAACTTATCTAGCTTTGTAACAATGTGAATATGATTAAATTTAATTCAAAAGATGAGGAGGTAATATTCAAAACCTCATAAGTGGTTCAAATAGAAATTTATAATTACTGCTAAAATCATATTTCCAATTGCTTTGGTAATTCAAACAACTATTAAGCTTTATCATTGAAATGTATTTTATATATATTACAACCCTAAAAAATGAGAAATATGTGCTCGGAATTGATGTGGTTTTGAATGAAATTCTCATTAATAATAAATAAATTATTATTAATTAGACTTACATTTTCATTCAAACTGGACTAAATAATAACAAAATGCAGATAGAATAGTTTATTTTAACATCAAAAAGATTAAATACAAATTTTAAAACATTAAATTTAGTTTAAAAATTTTTTTAACTTTGGAAGTTGAAAATTCAATCGAAAGGAAAATGCAAAGCTCCTAGTTTGCTAAAATAGTGAAAATTTACACTTGTGAGTAAAAAAATCGCTTTTTCTGATTTTAGCATCTCAAAGCCATCAGCCTAAGCTTTATAATGAGTGGTCTATGTTGTTATTGAGTTAAATTTTGGTAAAGAAAAAATATGAAACGAAAAGGAAAATTGAATAATTAAAAAGGATTATAATTAACAATCTGCTTACTCTTTGATTTCCTGGACCTCGGGAATTGGTAGTGTGGAACTTCTTATGTTTCACTCTAGGATGAGGAATGAGTCTACTTACTCTTTGGTCATTTAGGTCTAAGAAATTGGTAGTGCGGAACCTCTGATGCTTCCCTTCAGGATTATGAATGAGTCTAAGTTGAAATTTTTGGAACTGGTGGTGATATTCATACTGAACAATTTACCTTCAGTCTCTGAAGACGATAACTTGGTTATCGAAACGCGCGTCAGACAGTGGAATTATGAGTGTTGGTGTAGTGGTAGTGTAAACAGTGTGTTCAGTATGAATGAATCTACTTACTTTTTGGTCGCCAAGGCATAAGCAGTTGGTAGTGTGGGATCTCTCACCCTGATTGAGTCTACTTATTTTTTGATCCTGTAAATTTTGATCTGCCTGAAATGTTTGTAAAATCATGTAGACATTTACATACATTTAACATATCAGTGCTTAATTCGATTTTGACAACCTTTGGACATGTTACTTCCCCCAATAGGTTATTTCTGTTTTCATTGGTAACACTGTAAAGAGAATAATATACTGCAAAACACCACAAATAAAAACCAATTTGTATAAAATATTTACTGACACTTTAAAGACTTGAAATTGTTAACGAAACACAATAAATAAATTTTCAAAGCACATAATGAAAAATTAAAATTCTAAATAATTTAATAAAGATTAAAATTAGAAGCAGAATCTTCCAAAAAAAGCTTAACTTAATACGAAATTTACTGCCAAAGAAAAGAAATTCTTCTCAGACTCAGTTGGCGTCGATCAGCTGACATGTGACGTTTGAGACTGATCTTGGCTTACAGCTTGTTTGACTCAACTGCTTCAGAGTCGGGTGGTACCCCTGCGAACTTCTTTTTTTGCTTAGGATTATCAGCACACAGATTCTTTACGAGTCGCCTCAGTTGACCTTCTTCATAAATTGAAGCTCTTTGATTCAGATGCGAACAATTGCGTTGTTTAAAGAGATTTTAAAGTGTGGCGGGGGGAGGGGGGGGTTCACGCGAAGTCTGCCATCTGCTGCTGGGAGGTTAACTTGACGATGCCAAAAAACCAGTTGATATTTTGGTCTCTACAAATGAATTTATAATATTTATTGGCAGCAATTATTTAAGAATCAGATTTCTTTCCTCCAATTTGGCACCAAAATCTAGCATTGTATTTAAACGGCCCAGATCAAAAGGGCTAAACTTGTTTAGAGTTTATTTTTGAATTTTCTCCCTTTTCAATCGAATTGCCCCCTTCTTGGGAAACACGGTCTAACAATTTCTAGCAATTCAAGTAGGTTAGCTCATTTTTAAGTAAGAATTGATTTTGCGACGAATCGGGGATGTTTGGGCACTTATATGGGCAGTGTGTGTCTAAGAGAGTCGTTTATTTAATTTGTACTAATTTTATTCCTTTATTAGTTTCAGTGTTCGTTATGTCCTTTTACAACAAAATACAAAACAAGTTTCATGAACCATCAGTTGTGTTTGCATAAAGAAAAAGATGAATCGAATCTTATCAAATGTCCCAAATGCTATTATAAATGCTATAGGAAAGAATTATTCACCAGACATCTACTAGTACACAAAAAATTGTCTGACGAAGAAATGTTCCGATGCTATCACTGTGATTATAAAACCAAGTATAAGAGAGCGTTGGTTAAGCACATTAAAGGCCATCAAAATCTAAATGCAAATGAAGATCCAATTCTGCAATGCAGTAAATGTGATTTTAGTACAAAATGGCGACAATCTCTGAAACAACATATGTTGAAACATCCTGCAGATGTGGAAGAGGTTAAAATGGAAATAGATGTTGCAGAAACTGAAATTGTGTGGGGACCCAATGATGAATGTTTTTCATCTGATATAAAAGAAAATGTATCTAGTTGAATGTACATGTGATTTGTAGTTGAAATCAATTTGTGATTGGAAACAGTTTAATTCGGTTTTAGATTTCTTTATTTTTTTGTTAATTCGATATATATTCATGATAAGTTGAAATTGTTACTATAAAGAAACTGGATGTTGACATGTTTTTTCATATGTTTATTCTTCGTTTTTTTTTGTTTTAATGTAGTTTATTCTCTAAAAAAATGTATTTTTATGTTCATGACCATAGTTTCAAAAATAACTTTATTGTTTCAAATCTATCGATCATTAATATTGTATGTAAGTTATTATAGAGAGTTTCCTGAGTTTTATTCAGATATAAAAAAGCACACTCGAATTTCATACTTTATTTGAAAGTTAAATCTGTGTATCGATTTATTTAAAATTTCCTAGTATAATCAATCTAGAAATTGGAAGACTGTTAGCGTTTCTGTGAGTCCTTGCTAATGATTATACAATTTGAACTTTTTACCACATATACAACTACAACTATCCACTAAAAATTATTGTTTATTTGGACTAGAAATTTAGAACTTCTAGCGTAGTTGTGAGTCCTTGCAAATGAAAGCACTATTTGAACTTTTTGCCTATGACCTTCACTTAACCTATTCCTGGAACAGCTGCTGGTAAGTTTTACTAAATTGAAAGTTGATAATTATTGTTTATTCAGGCTAGAAGTTGAGAAACTGTTATCGTTGCTGCGAGTTCTTGCCAATGAAAGTACAATTTGAACTTCTTATCTTATGGAAATCTATGACCCCCTTAAATTATCCCTGAAACAGTTACCGATAGGGTTTACTGAACAAAAAGTTATCAATTATTTTTTATTAAGGCTACAAATTGATAAATTTTAGAGTTGCTATGAGTCCTTGCCAATTAAAACAAAATTTGAACTTTGTACCTCGTCTACAACCACGACTTTTGACAAAACTATCACTGAAAGGGTTTACTGAACTAAAAGTAATCAATTATCATTTATTTAGGCAACAAATTGAGAAAATGTTAGACAGCTGTGTGTCCTTGCCAATGAAAGCAAAAATTTTAATTGCCACAGCGTTTACAACTTTAACTTTCCACTTAACTAATCCTGGTACACTTGTTGCTTGTTTATTTAGGCTAGAAATTGAGAAACTCTTAGGTTGCTGAGAGTCACATCATATACAATTATAAATTTTCATTAAACTATCATTGAAACAACTACAGAAAGGGTTTACTCAACTAAAAATTATCAATTATTGTTTATTTAGACTAGACATTGAGAAACTTTTAGGTTGCATTGAGTCCTTACCAATGACAGCACAATTTTAACTTTGACATCATATACAACTATAACTTTCCACTAAACTAACCCTGAAACAGCTGCTGAAAGGGTTTACTGAACTTCCCC
Organism: Diorhabda carinulata; assembly: GCF_026250575.1. NCBI lineage: Eukaryota > Metazoa > Arthropoda > Insecta > Coleoptera > Chrysomelidae > Diorhabda > Diorhabda carinulata. The sequence goes on from NC_079469.1 coordinate 6,044,911, forward strand.
AGCTGTTCTCTCCAATATTTTTTAGAGGTAGCCGACTAAAGTTATTTGAGCTTCCTCGTCCTCCCCTTTAAACTTTGGCTCGTTTTTATTTGCGTTTATTCATTCATAATTGCCACTTTTTTGCTACACCATTGAATACACACTTGAATTTTTGCACGATTACACGTAAATAAACAATTTCCGCTCTCAGCAAATCCCCGATTCGACGAGAACCAAATCTCGCCACGCAACAGTAGGATTCCAATGGCCCAGTAGTTTTTCGTTATTTTAACATACGGTAAGTTGAGGTTCGATTCAAAACGTTCCACATGAATGATATTTAACTCATCTTAGTTTTATTGGGTTCGACGAAAATAAAATAAATTTCTTATTATATTTTATTTTAAGATTATCATTCTCTATATTATTTCGCAGAAGAAGACAATTTAATGGCAATGTTTGTGTACTAATTTTATTAATATGACAACGCCGCAATAGCAAATTTTCCTCCTGTCTCGTCAGTCGTCGTAGCTCAAGAACCACAAAACTATAGTCTTGTCACATGAGTTAATTGTAAGAAGTTGGGGTAGTAAAAAAAATTTTTTAAATAACAACGATATATTTAAAGACAATGTTATAGGTACACTTTTTTTCGCATGTTTGCTGTATTTTACATAATCTATTTCCTAATTATATAAATACCTATATAAATAAAAATCTCCAATTTTAAAATCATTTTACCTGTCAATATCACTAAAAAGTAGTATATACTGCAACTAATGCGGAATTAATTATTTATTATACAAGTTTTATAAGACAATATTTTGTTTCACGCGTTTTCTAAATCTCGCAAAATCTTTGCTTGTAAAATACCAGACAGATGGGCGAACCAGTACAAGATAACCAACAATATTAACTCGATCACAATACTAGAAGAAGAGCAGCAAGGATTCAGATCAGGAAGATCATGCGTAGACGTAGTTTTTATTCTCCGACAACTAGTTGAGAATATAACAAACCAGCATTCCTATGCTTCATGGACTTCACAAAAGCCTTTGACCTTATTAGAGTGGACATTGTACAATAGAAATATACCTATGAGTATAATCCAGATCATCGAAAACCTATACTCTGACAGTCAACTTCACTTTAATGGTAAACAAACAAAACCCATACCAGTCGATATCGTTATCAGTCGCTTAGTCCCATAATATTAAATGGATTATATAATGGATGAAATCAAAAAAGGTGCGGCTAGGCAAAGGTTACGAAATTGGTGACAGAGAAATCAAAATCCTGTGCTACGCCGATGACGCCATGATATGTGCCGAAAATGAAGTTGATCTTCAAGGATTATTAGAAGTACTTTGGAATTGACATAACCAGTTAGGAAGATGCGGAACAAACACCAAAAACAACAAACAAAGTGATAATCAGGCTTATAATGACCTATGCATCAGAAACAAAAACAGAATCATTAATAACGAAACAACTCTTGGAGACCACAGAAATATATAACACTGTTATACCGAGAAAGAAGTGTAAAAAATGGAACAAACATATAAGTAGATTGAGAGATGCTAAACTGGTAAAAACAGAAAGGGGTAAATCTCCAATTGGAACACGGAGTAGAGGTCGACCACGAAATAGGTGGAGTGATAATCTGGAGTCAGGATGAGGAAAGATGTCGAAGAAGGAACAGGTCTATTATGAAGGCAAGAAGAAGAAGCGTTTTTTTGAACACGACGAGTGCTACAAAATTTTCTTATAAAACAAGTCTAATACAAATTATTTCTCTATTTTACTCCCATTTTCTATTTTGAATTAAAAAGTTGTTTAAATATTATACTTAACCCCGTTTTTAAAGTAGGAGGACTGATTTGAATTTATGTTGGCAATTCTGTAGATTCCTGATTGATCAAATCGCAGCCGGTTTTACATAGCACTTTTGACATATATTATGATTGACAGTTGTATAAATTGTAAACAAATAATCATTTTGTTTTTCGTCATGTTATTCTTATATTTTAAGTAAAATATAATATAGTTCTTGTCAGGACTAATTTGAAAATGTACTCAGATAATATTCCAAGTATTAGTAGGCATCATTCGCCCCCCTCCCCCTCAAAAGTAATTTTAGCCATTTGTCGTTTACAGAAAAGATGATTTGTTTAAACAAATCTCAGATGATGAATCAGATAAAAAAGCAAATTGTGGTAACTATAATTGGATGGTAATACTGATAAACTCCATAAACAATTGATGACACGTCAAATATAAAAAGATTCAAAGTTTTTCTTAAAAATATAAAAAAATAGATTAAGAACGAAGTGGATAATTCAATTGCACACCTCCATAATTACTTGAAGTGGCAGAAGAAGCCATAAATAATTCGCTCTCTAAAAAGTCGCCGTTATTACACCCTGATATTAGTATACGTTCACCAGAAGCCACTTCAAGGGCACTAAAAAGATTTTCAACTGTGATGAGACGGGAATCGCGGTGAATCCCAAAACTTACTCTAATATATTAGCGGCAAATTGCTGATATCACATCAAGAGTTTGAACTGGGTCTGCCACCAGGAGGAAAGGCTGAAGTGAATGAAACTGGTTAGGTTTAGGTAACATCAGAATTTCTTTTAGCCTGATTCAAAAAGTGCTCTATCCTCTGATCTCACCATATTCAACTCTGTACGTTGCTTTACTGAGACCAATTAGTGGTTACTATGAGGAGGAAGTTCGGATGGACGAGATCTAATTCTCGAAAAATGGTGATATTATTTCAAATTTCTAGTTTAGTTAGAGCTGCATTTATTCGAGCATGTACGACGCAGAGCGCTTCAAATGGCTTCAAGAAAACAGGAATTTTTACTCCTGATAATACTGTTTTCACTGATGACGATTTTCGCACTGCGGCTACAACAGACATTGAGTTGATCGATCAAGATCAAGCTGATGATAAAAAACTCCATAAGGATATTATTGAAGAGGTTTATTCAATAGTGACGAGAGATGGATTGTTCAATCTACCACAATGGTCTTATATAACAGATTTAGTAGTAAAAAGCACATCATATCCAACAGTGTCTTCAAAAATGTTGTGCCTGTTCCGAAAATTGAACAGAACAAACAAAGAACGTCCAAAAAACAGCAATTGTCCATGAGTTAGAAAAAGTTACAGGAAATTATTAAAGAGGCCAAAAAAGTGGAACGTGCAAAAAGAAAAACATATTTAGATAATGAAAAGAACGTTATTGAAAGGAATATAAAGAATAGAGAAAAAAGAGTTGCGTTGGAATTTCTGGAAACGTCTGCGAATACACTGTTTACACCACTACACCAGTCTCTGAAGACGATAACGAATTTAAAAAGTTTACCTTCAGTCTCTGAAGACGATAATTTGGTTATCGAAACGCGCGTCAGACTGTGTAATTGTGAGTGGTGGTGAATATCTGGTTCAGCATGTCACAATTGGTGCTGACGTTGATAGTGATGACGATGAGGCCGTTTTTGTGTGCCTCCTAACTTAACTAAACAACTTAAATAGCTGCAAAGTTGACTTTGCTATTATTTCCAATTAATTGGTAATTTTTTGTAACCATGGTTAACGTGTAATTGGGCGTAATGAGGAATCGCAATATTCAAAATATTTTGCACTTCATATCCATGTTTGCTTTTTTTCTTATGATGAAACATAACCTCAATTATAGATTATTTTCTTCAATCTAAGTACCTAGATTTGAAATTTTATATTTAAAAAACGAGTTTAAAGCTAGCCGTCTCGTTCCGCCCCGCATTCCCCCAAGAAAAACGTTTGCATATTGTGTTATAGGTACAAAATAGAAAAATAGGATATTCCATACTTGTCTGATAATAATCTGTGTCCTCACGTGTTGCACACTATACTTTTCTGATTACCTACATGAAATATTTGACAAAGATAAAACAATCAACTAGTCATGTATCAAAAATTATTCGCTTACATTTTTCAAAACAATTTTCTAACTACCTAGTCTCATCATCTACATAACCTCTATTGTTGATACCATTAGTAATTTCTCCTGAATTATAAACTGTAGTTTCCTTATAATTTACGTTAGGCCAACTGGAATCTCTATTTAAATCACTCAAAACTACCAAATATTTTTTATGAGACCTGTGAATGCTTCTGAATTTCGGTACAATAATTTTTCCCAACAAACATTCTACTAAAACGTCCTCGAAAATAATACTAACGACGAAATTAACAGCGGCTATAACTATCATAGCAACAGCCCCTTCAATGGGAGTATCTTCAAGGTCCATTATGTCTCTAACCCAGTCGAAAGGTATCAAAGTCATCCAAACGCAAACTGCACATGTTACGAGCAACGATAAAGTAAAAGGTATGTTCGTATATAAAGGTCTTCTATAAGGACTTCCTTTTGAAAATACGAAGCACATTGTAATATATTGGAACATAGATACTGTGAAAACCGCGTAATTTTCATACGATGTATAATCTTGAACTGAAGACTTGACGTAAACGAAAGCAGAGAACCAACTATAAGTTTGAATCCAATAATAAGCGAAAATTTGAAAAACTGCGCATAATATTAAATAACAAGCTATAGAACTAATAGGAATAAATCCTACCAACGAGTTTTCCGGCGCCGATTTATATAAAACTTTATTAGCTTTCGTCATACCGAAGAGAGAAGCGAAATTTAATATGAGGAATATGTCGATGTAAAGGAACTCGAAAGCTGTCAAATTAGCGTCTATGTTATATAATATCATAACCGATGTGAATTCTATCAGACTGTAGCATAGCATAACTTTAAATATTCCGAAGGATGTTACAAGTGCTGCTCGTCCTTCTTTGATCACTTTCGGTACGCACGAGATGTTTTGAATTTTTGAAGTGAACGGTGAAGCTACGCTGGATTCCGCTTCTGATAAGGAGATTCCTACGTGAGCTGCTTTGAGTGCACCGCAGTCGTTGGCACCGTCTCCGCACATCGCTGGAAAAAAAATTTTTCAGTAAGAATCTAAAAGATTTGTGGAAATTAAGTGATGAGTAATTTAGTCGTTTTTAGTACGTTATGAAATCTTTTCACTCGAAGAAAAAATATATATATATAAATATGTTCTCGATATAGAGGAATTTTAATTTATCAAAATAAGATGTAATTTTGTTCTCACAAGTTTTTTTGAATGAATAGTTATTTGTATGCCAAGAACTATACAATTTGTAAATGTGTTTTCGATAGAATAAATTGATTGATTCGTATTTGTGGTGGGTGGAAGAAATTTATGCAAAATCATCGAAGTGAAACTGTCAACTGTCAATATTGAAGTGGTTAGATTCACATTTAAGAAATTTAAAGTTGTCTACTCCAGAGCGCCCCGAAAGTGTTTTGCAGTACGGAACTGTCACTTTCACTACATGGAACACTCAAAACGTAACTTTCGGTATGTAAATGAATACAGAACGAACAACTTTCAGATGGCGTCGTCTAAAAAAGATTTTTGCATCTTACGTAGATATTTGTGCCAGAGCCGTACTTAAGAAGCCAAAGATCCACATGAGGTTATGTTTTGTTAAGAAACAAGTTTTACCATGGTTTAAGGTATCAACGGGAGTAGATAGAAGAGAAAGCAAGTAACAGAAAGTATTTAACTGTAAGAACCGATGAAAATGTCGACCTATTCCGAATTCTTATTCATTTAGTCGATTAGAATGGATGTACATTATATTTTGATTAATGAATTGGAAATAGGAGAGATATGTGCGAGTTCATTAACGAATTATTTGTCTTTAAAAACATCCCCGAACCTCGTTATTCACCTGACGTGAGTCCTCCTGTTTTTCTTCCTTCCTAAATTATCTGAAACAATGACTATTGGTTTTTGGATGATTAGAAAATGTTCAAAAGGTTGTAACCGACCAGGTTAAGGCTATCAAAGTAAACGAGCTCAGCTATGAAGACTGGAAGAATCGTTTCCAAATTTACGTGGTTATTTAATATGAAGTAAGATATTTAATATGAAGAAGACAATCGAATTTCTTTAAAAAATTAGTTTCATCACTTAATTTTCAACACCAAATTGTATTATAGACTGAAATATGAATTTTTTTCAAACTCCGATCGCTCCATGTAGACGCTACGCGGGCATTCGCTGTAGGCGACTGCGAAGCTCTCGCACTATACACTCCGCCATTGTTGACATTCAGGCGTCAGTCGGCGTTGTGCTACAGCCACGTAAACACGTCCGCCTTTATTGATGGTCCCGCCAAGTGTGATTTACGAAGTGTGTTCGTTTTTTACAGGCTGAAGACCATAGTGCTGCAGAAATCCATCGGATAATCAGTCGCGTGTATGGAGAAAACTTAATGAGTGATGGTGTTATGCGTGAATAGTGTCGAAAGTTTAAAGAGTGCATGATGAAGGGGGCCAAGGACGCAAATCTGTCGTTTCAGATGACCTGGTTCAACAAGTTGACTGAATGGTTCAAAAAAACCGCAGATTCACCACTACTGCTTTGTCTACGGACTCTCTACTTGAATTCATTGGCGGCAGCTTTCTTTGAAGAGAGTATTGAAAAGCTTGTCCATAGATATGACTCAATCTATTCGGTAATTATGTCGAAAAGTAACAAGTGTACCAATCTTTTGGTAATAAAATTATGGTCTTTAATTTATATCGGAGGCTGAAAAAAAAATGGCCCTTATTTTATCAATTTATTAAGTTGTGGGATCAGATTTTGGATCCAATCAAAAAATAACAAGTTTCTATCAAATTGTCAACATCTTTCAAGTGACTTTAAACTATAAACAATCAAATAATAGTTCGTTCCTTCAATATTATTATTTTAATAAACCTTACATAAAAACAGCGAGCCTTAGCTATCCGATTCCATACGAAGACGCAGTAGGGGCAAGAAGGGAATCTACGTGTATGATAACGCTATCAACGCGGGCCTCTCATATATTAAACGTTCATATCCGTGAAGAAGGAGTTGCTAGTAACTAATAAAGTCACAAGTGAATCCTTACCAACGTAATATCCTATGGTCTTCAATTCTTCGACTAATTGTTGTTTTTGCATGCCCGACATTCTAGCGAAAATTACTCCTTTTGTTACTATTTTTGGTATTAATTCTGGAAAGTACGTCACCACGTTTCCCCAAGATTTACCGGTAACGGCGAAACAATAATTTCTCGGTTGGTATTTTTCTATATCAGACCTAGTCTTGAACTGTTTCTGAAAGAAAAACAAGACAAAAAATCATTTTACTATATACAAAAAGTATTTTTATGAAAATGATGTTTTTCATCGTTGCGGTTTTAACACTAAGAGTTGCCTTAAGCGCTTCATGGGTACATGTTTGATCTTCTTCGATGACATGTTTGTTTCCCTCAATGTTGCCAGCGGTAATTGAAAGAGACGAGCCTACCAGCACGTGCCTCATCACCAATCGATAACCGTCCTCTTTCAAACTCTCTTTACCAGCAAAACAGAGTTGCACGTACAAGACAATCATCAAGACTTATGCCGAAAGGTAGATGTTCCGTCGCCATTGCCATCGTGGCTGGCGTGCGGGAAGAAAGAGTCTCCTCGGTTTTTAACACTTGAACAGTTTAATTCATGCTCTGGAGAAACAAACTTTGTATGAATTGGTATCCTTGGTATCCTTAACGAGTGTAGGAAGAGCCCCAAAATCTCTGGATACGCTTCTTGATAAAACATCGATTTAATTCTTAATAATTGGATAAACTAGAAATTATTTGACGTCGAAACGAAAGGACCCAAACCCAAAAAAATAGTAGTGTATTATTAGAAAAAAATAAAAATGAATACTAACTGTTATATCGGCTTCACTAATAATTTTATAGCTGATGGTGGCCAGTTGTTGATCGGTCGGTTCTTCAGTTATAATCTCGATGATATGTTGATTAGGCTCCACCATTCCGCATTCTTTAGCCACGTGAACACCGGTTTGAAGGTTATCGCCTGTTATCATAACAACTTTCAAATTAGCTTTAATCAGCGTATCTATTATACCGGATGTTTCCGGTTTTAATTTATTCTCTAAAATTATCAATCCGCTAAATTCCAGATCGCATTCGACTTCTTCTCTAGCAATTTTATTGACGGTATCGGGACTGCTTATCGTTAAATTTTTCGTAGCGACTGCAATTACACGGTAACCTTGTACGGTATATTTTTGTACTTCGTCCATAAGATTTTTCGGTAAAGTCGACGGTTTGCTCAATGTCATGATCATTTCCGGCGAACCTTTGCAGAAAACTGAATATTGATCATGGTGTGTGGAAAAAGCGATTACGCTCATACGCTGTAGTTGTGATATGAATTGGAATTGTTTAATTATTTCTAGTTGTACGGCGATCTGTAACAACAAAAAAAAAACAATTGATATTTGTAGTAAAAATATAGAATGGATATTGATAAAATTAACGGATATGAATGTAAATAAAACCCATTTCTGTTTAGTATACCCTAACAATTCGTTTTACTTTATGTTCTTATATCATTTCTGTTGTAAATAGTGTCTTTTTGGCCTCGATTTTGCCCCACTTTGAGCTATCAGATTAAATTAAACTTTGCATACTTGTTAAAGACTGACGGCAATGCAATAATTTTACCAAAATATCTGATTATCCTGATTAGATTCCCCAGGAATCATAAATTTCTTTTGGTATACTTTGCATGAGAGTAAGATTGGTAGAGCTAGTGGACGAACTACGAGGGCCGTTTTTTTTCAACCTCAGATAGGCTATAAATAAAAGACAAGTTCATATAAAACAATAATTTCATTATATCTGTGGACAAGCTTTTCAATACCCTCTTCAAAGAAAGTTGCCGCCAATGAGTTTATGCAGAGTACAAAACAGACCTTGCAACTTCTGGAAATTCCGTAGACAAAGCAGTAATGGTGAATCTACATTTTTTCAACCATTTTGTCAACTCGTTGAACCGGGTCACCTGAAACGACAGATTCACGCACGCAATATCACTCACGAAGTTTTCCCCATACACACAACTCATTCTCCAATGGATTTCTGCAGCACTACGGCCTTCAACCTGTAGAAAACGAATCACACTTGGTGTGAGCATCAAGAATGGCGGACATGCTTACGTGGCTTTAGCACAACGCCGACTGACGCCTGATTGTCAACAATGGCGGAGTGTGTAGTGCGAGAGCTTCGCAGTCGCATGCCCGCTTTCATCTGCCCGCGTAGCATCTGCATGGAGCGATTGGAGGTTGAAAAAAACGGCTCTCGTATGTTAGGGCACAGTCCTAGACTTACAAAATCGAGATGCAACCATCAACACATTTGTAAATATTAAAGAAGGAGTTAACATGGGAAATTTGAAAAGCAAAAAAGTAAATACAGTTTGAAAACACTGAGAATCATTGGTTTTAGGGTTATACTAAAATATAAAATCTCTAATGACTTTTAGTGGACAAAAAAATACTACATTTTGAATGCACTATGGCCCCCAAACAACAATATATCAATGGAAAAAAATTGACACATCTGGTTTTTTGTGACATCAAGACATATATTTTATAAAAAGAATATACAAAATTTGTAATATGTTCGAAATACAATGATGTAGAATAAAAAAAAATATTTAATATTTACCCCTTTTTCCGAATAAGCTATATTTGGTCTGACGACGATGTGATTATGTTTCCTATCATCCATGGATTCTCCTATCACCCATCCAGTAGCTTCAAACATCTAAAACAAGTTATAATAAAATTTTTTCAATAGAGAAGACTTATAATATTAACAAAATGCTCATCATTATTTTTAAATGACTTTCTGTATAAACTAAACTTATTTTGCAATAAAAATTACGCTTATACAAATTAGTTTTCAATATAATTCCCTTTGTTTTTATATATTTATTATATACAGGGTCGGTTCTAAAAGTAGGACTGGTTTTTGCCTGCGCGAATGTGCGGACGAGAAGCGGTCTTCGTGCACCCGATAGAAGGGGTGGGATATTGGGAAAAATCGTAAGTTAACTTCCGGCCGTTGAAGAAATCAGATCGCTTGTACTGAAGCGTTTGCTGGAACAGAATAATTGCTGATAAATGACATTCCTCAAACCCAAGTTTTTGGGATCGTGCACGCGAAGTGTTGTCAAAGGAGCAAAGGAGCAAAAGGTCAGCCGGAAAGTGTTCTGCCAAGATATTTAGGGCCCCGCTAGACTTATTTATATTCCCAAGAATAAAATCTACGCTCAGAGGAAGCATCACGGCTCGGTAGAGGCTGTTTAACGCAGAAATTGAACATCATTACGGTCCAGACGGTCCTGGAAACTCGTTGGGAGCAGTGTATTGATGCGGAAGAGTGCTATTTTGAAAAATCGAGTTCTTTTTACTATTTTTATATTCTGTTACCGTATTAAGTATCTAACTAGAATGTTTCCACTTGAAGGTTGGCCTCACCTCGCCGCTGAGACTATCTCGTCTTTTGGCGTTCATAATGGGGCTTACTTGATCCAAAAGGATCAAAGTAATAGATCGCGTTGATGATCTTCATCATAAAGACATTAGGACAACAAAAACTATGGCCAACGCTTTCCACGCACATAATCGAGTTTTGACTTTCAAAGGTTTTCTTCGTCGTTCTTGCACGATTCGATTCTGAGGTGTTATGACGCATGAATATCTCTTCATAGGTGACAATTTTATGCTAAAAAATGTCCCTTTCTTCAAACGATCTAGAAACTACTGAGAAACGCGTTTTCTAGCTTCTAGAACATCAACAATCTTTGATCCTGATTGCAGAAGTATTTCTGAAGCCCAACTGCTTCCTGATTGGACAACAAGTTCTTCGGAAATTTCAAGCACTGAGAAGCATTGCGACTATGTGCAGTTTTTTCTTTGATCATACTGTTGCTAGGAAGACTGGTATCCATAACACGTAGATCATCTGGAACTCTTTGTGTTAGCGTAGATGCTAGCTATAAAACAGTTAGAGAGAAGTAAATCAACCCTAGTTGTCGATTATAGAGATGACAACTTTACCAATGGAATAGAATCAGATTTCTAATGAAATTAACAAACATTATAATAATTCTAATATAACAAAAAACCTTGTACTAGCTGTAGCCCCATCATTATCGATCAAACTATCTAATAATTTCAAATTAGAGACGTCCATTATCGTTTAAATGTCAATTATTCAAAATTATATTGAAAAAAGAGACGTATATAGAATATAGTTCGTAATACGAGTTGTAAGTACTCATGAAATAGTAATTTTTTCGTTATACGCTACCTTAATATCTAGAGGATCTCCACCTAACTGCTCTTTTATTACAGACAGAGAATGGCAGGTAGCCATTCCTTTAAAAAGAGCAGATGCCTTATTTAATTGTTTAACATCTCTCAGCGCAGGTTTCACTTCATTGTTTTCTACTGGAACTACGCCCCACATATCTAATTCATCTTCAGTTAATGTCCCAGTCTAAAAAAACGATCTTACTCGTATTTAAATATATTTAACCATCATTACATCGTACCTTATCGAAACAAACACAATCTATAGATCCTGATACGTTTATAACCCTCGAGTTAATACAGAAAATCTGTTTGTGTTTTAATCGATTGAGGGCGTACAATTTTCCTACAGTCATGGCGGCTGGAAGTGCAGGCGGTACTGCTATGGTAAATATATCTAAAGCTTTAATCAGTATATCAGTTGTTTCTATTTGTCTGGTACTCTAAAACAAAATTTAATATCATTTATTTAACATTCCCTTTTGGCGGTAGATACATAAATCTAATCTAAGAATATCTATGGAAGGTATAGACAATAACAGTATCAAAAATAATGGAACCAACGAAATAATTGAAATAATAAGCAACGAAAAGAAAGTGCTAAAGAAGAAGAAGCTGTTGCTTTCTTAACTGACACTTCTGGCAAAGGTTTTGATGTATCGTCTTTATCTTCATCGTTGATTTTTTCATTTGTATCTATCGCAGATTACATTTCGCCATCAGTGAAGTGAACCAGAGACTGCAACATCTTCATCCACTGGAACAAAGTTAGAAAAACTCTATTGTTGGTTCTTCATCATCCGTAATTATTGGAAGAGTTTCTTCAACTATTTTTGATGCAGTTGAACATCGTTTGTGGTGTTTCAGCTCTCCATGCCTTGTCAATCAGAACCGTGACATTCGCAGTTAGCTGCTTTTCGAGAGATTCCAAAACGAGCTTAATACGATAGAACGTCTTAAAATTATGGACGATCCCTTGGTCGAATGGTTGCAATTTGGAAGTTGTAATCGGCAGAAAGTATTATAGCTCTACGCTGGAAAAAAAACAGTCAAAATTTCCAGTTTTGTTCTTTCATGTCTCCGTTAACTGTTAAGAAGTTTTGTCGTCATGAAGTTTTTGTGTCTGCACGATCATTAGTAGGAAATGATTTTACTCATTTGAAACATCGCGATTTCATTGCTTTCTCTATCACTAATGGTTTTAGTTTTCTGATCCGACCAAATTCACTGCAAGTAAAACTGTCAACCTCTGTTTCATCAGTATTAGAAATGTCTCAGGAATCATAGTTTTCAATCAAAGTATTCAATTTAGCGCGCCAATCTGAGCAAACTTCATCATTAACACTTCTACTTTCCCCAAAATCATTTTTGTAAGCTACCCATCACTTGCCGCAAAGGTTTCGATGCTTAGAGTAGACGTGAGCTCTTTTACTTTTTCTTTTAACAGGTTTCCGCTTCTAGACACTTTTTGTTTTTTACCCCGTCTTAACCAAATGACCAGGTTTTCTTCCAGACGAGGAAATTCACCTCTTTTCCATACTCCAACAGCTGGAGTAGCATAAATTTTCTCCTTGTGCTTTATTATGATTGAGAGAATACTCTGAGTTTATAAGTGACTTATTCTTTACGATTTGTCGATAAGTTCGGATCAACGCGTCGTTTTGTTGCGTAGCGTTGGTGTTTTAAAATTTATTAAGTTAGTTCGAAAGTTAATGTTAAAGTTAAAGTTAAAGAATTATACAGAGGTTCGAATTATTGGTTTGAATGAACGAGAGTCGACTCGTTCTGAAGTCTGATATGTAAGAAACTAATGCGACTGTACTTTTAAAGAAATTTGAAGTACCAATTCATTTTGTTGGATGGTAGCAGATATTAAAGCATTGAACTAATATTTCATCTTCTTAAAAAATGCAGTTTAAGGTACGTGATCATGAAGAAATCAAAGAAAATGTAGAGACCAATCCATTCGTCAGTAGAATAGCACTAACGCCTTTAATTAGAGCCTGGTATAGGAAAATGTTCCAGAACAAAGAGGAATCCGGAAGAAAAGCACTCTAGAGGTAACTCTCCTGTCAAGTTCTGAAGTGTTATACTGCTATTATTTGAATCTCCTCACCAACTTTATTACACATTTACTTTTGTTAGTCAATAAACCAAAGAGAAATAGACAATGCGAGCAAGAGAAAATGGTCGTCGGTAACATCAGAAGGTGGCGCACTCAAAAACAACGAACGTACATGCGGAAAAAAAGAAACAGATAGTGAAAGATCAACAGAACAAGTTACAGCATATGTAAATTATGTTGGGATAGTAGCAAATATCAAATGATGATGATAAAACATAGAGAGATAAAAAAAATCGGAATACAGATGAAGATAGGTAAAGATAAGGACCCAATTTTGTTTCTTTTTGTTATTTATAAAACCGTATATTCCTAAAAATGCTTTACCTTAGATACCACTGTATATATGACTCCCAAAGTAGCAATTGCGAATAAAATTCCTATAAATTTATAGCTGTCAGTATCAAATTTGAAATCCGCAGGTGGTGGATATAAAATACTTCTAACAAGCTCTCCTTTCGTTGTTAAATAACCGGTTCTAATGACTACGGCGAAGACTTTTTCATTATCTAAAAAATAGATAAAATTAAAATCATAAATAAACAATTGTACCAACGTTTTTTCACTAAAACTGACCGAACAGCCTTAACAGTCTAGTCCCTTCTAATCTTTAGAAGAAGAAGAATCCTTCAGCTCTATGAAGACCTCAAGTATTTCTTTGCAATAGATCTGAGTAGCATTGATGAACGCACTTAATAAATTTATGAATGTGAACAATTATCCGCTCTTGAATATTTGTTTTTTCCATTCACAAGCTATTCAAAAGTTTTCTCATTTCACAAAAAATATTTTCTATTTTCAATACATGTATGAAGGAAGACATTAATGAAATTAAACGTTAAACGCAAAAAATAGTGGTCGAAACGTAATAAGGTCTTTAAAGCCCTTATTCACAGATAATCCTGTATGCAATGTGGGACAATTGACTAAATTATATGAGGAAATTCAAAAGAAACACCCGAGGTTGTTGACACGCAAATAATTGGTATTGTAGACTGCAATTTTTGCTATTTATCTTATATTGAAACAAGATGCATCATATTTTCTGTAAAAATTTAATAAAACCTTATACTTACGGTTACTTCTGGTTTGTATAATTTTTGTTCCATTAAAGAGGATATGATTTACGTTGTCTTTCAGCTGAAACGCCATAGAATCATTCGCTAAAGGCGTTTTCGTTATAGGTACAGATTCACCTGAAACAGATTCCTTTTTATCTCATCATATACAATCAACGTTTCAGCTTTCACTGTATATACCAAAAAAAAATTTTGTTTCCTAAGAAAAAACCAGCTTACAAAAGCCGGAGAGTACAAGTATCAAAGATCTACTTGTATTATACAACAAAATGTTTCCAATTTCGAAGATCTTACAAATATCACTATCGAATTATTGATTATCCAAACGTGAAAATTCTATACTGCCATGACGTGGTGGTTGTAAGAAGGTGCAGGAATACGAAGTTGTTTAATTGGTCAACCAAAGTGTACCAACGAGCGTCAGCATGGGCGGATTTAGTTCAAAATTTTTGGGGTGCCAGCTATCCTAAAGTATGTGTCACTGTATGCTCAAATTCCAACATCCTATTTAAATGGTCCGTTTTAAGCCTATCCCAAGTAGGCCCTAGCTGTCTCATTTATTATAACAAAAATAAAACCCCTAACATTTTATTAATATAGCTCATTTCAGGTGAGAAAACTGTCAGAATTTTATTATGAAAACCGCCCTAAAATATTGCTTTTATTCGTTGCTAGAAAAGCTTTATGAGAATCTTTAAATAGTATTTATTTGTTTTTAAAGAAAATAGTTTGCTAACCTGTATTTAACCTTCAAGTTAATTTGATTTGTTTAATTAATTACCGTAGGAAAGAACTAAGGAATATAAAAATGTTCATAACAAATTAAATTAGAAGTAACATTATTTTAATGACACAGTACTGTGAAAACTTCAAGTTTAATAAGAAAAAAATGTACAACAAAAGATTGTTTTGTTTGTGAGTTAGATCGTGATTACTGTATAACGAAAGTCTTTTTATTCTTCATATCTCTTTACCAATTAGGCTTTCCTTATATTCGTCGACCTTTCGAAAGATACAAGTCTGCTAGTTTATCATAGTCCATGTCCTTTACTATGTCACTTTCTGAGCATTAGGTCCGTCAGACGTTCTTAGTTCATTGTCGAACGCAGCCAGTTGTTTATTCTCCGCATTGCTGAGAATGTCCTTTCACAAGTAGCACTGTTGGAAGGCAAGCTAAAAGCAACGCACATCATTTTCTGTAAATTAGGGTACGTTGAAGCACTGCGTTAGGCGACGAGATCTGCGAAATCGATTTGTTACATCGTGTTAAATTGCTTGGAGAACAATGTAAACCGCATTCGAGATTTTTTTTCACGATCTGAACTTCCTTTGACGCTGACCAGTCGATATCATTTGAGCTGGTGTGACAATGGCAGCAAAGAATGACATCTAAAAACTATTTACGTAAATAGGTCGCGCTCAGCTCTATGTCAGCAACAAACTCAGCTCCACATTTGGCACGTTTCCAAAAACTTATCCCAAATATTTTGAGGGGCCATCTCAATTACTAAGTTTTAAATTTAACAAGTTAGGGATATGATGAAGTGAAGACTATAAAAATGGTCTTCCAGTTAGTATACAAAGTTGAAGTTGCTTGGAACGATGTGCCACAAACAGACAGCGATCAGTATCTTTGGTATCAAGATGTGTTCTGCAACGAGTACGAACTCAGTTCAGGAACAGTACCTTTTTATGGAAGGTGTGTCCACAGTTGATGTTAATGAAACTTCTTGTGAATACATTAATATTATTCTGGATAAAAGGCTATCTTCATTAATGTGTTCTACAGGCTATCTAGGCCTAGGGAAAGAATGGCAATATTACATAGTTTTATATACTATATATCAAAGTCCTCTATTTTGCATTTTCCACACAATATTTCTCCATTCCTTCCTGTTCACATTATTATTTTTTAGGTCTTCCATTACACAGTCATACCATCTCTTCTTTGGCCGCCCCTTTCTCTTTTTCCCTATTGGTCTTTTTGCAGGACTAATTTTGACATCCGTTCTCTCAAAATGTCCCAACCATCTCACTTTCTGTCTCTTAATAAACTACCTTATTGTAGCTTTTTCATAAAGTTCCTTCAATTATTTATTAGTTCTTCTCCTCCAGCCATCTTCTGTGTGTACTCCTCCTCTTAGTATCCTCCTCTCCCATCTTTCCATCATGGCTTCATCTGCCTTTTTTAATATTCATTATTTTTGTTTTTCTTGACACGTATTTTGGCTTCATCAGTGATCTAATACTTCCTTGAGTTATTCTGGCTTTCAGTTCTAATTCTTCTACTTCATTGTCTTCTATTACTATTCCTACATACACAAAGTTAGAAACTCTTTCGAAATTGTACTCTGTACTGTCTTCTCTTGATTTATTTCTAGTCCAAAATTTTTGGCTTCCTATTTCAATTTTATAGAGGCTATCATATTCCCAAAAACCAAAAAAGTCGATATATTCTTTCTTCTGGCTGTAATACTTCATCTTGTATCTGTTTTATCTGTTGTAAATAAACAAATACCTCAATTTTCTAAAAGCTGGTGCTGACCAATATGCTAAATGGTTTTTGACAATCTAGGAGCCACTAGAAACAAAAGTTCTTATTTCAGGTAATAAATCCATTGGAATTGGATTTTGAAGAGATATATCAGAAGGCCAGGATGTTGACTCAGAGTGCAACCACTCATGGCCATGAAACCAAATGTCTGAAGTTACTTGGAGACACCCCTCGGGAAAAAATGTCAGCAGGATTCGAGTCTGTTGGAACATATCTCCAAGTAATCATATGGGAGTTCGAAAGATTCTGAATTTCAGTAACGCGGTTAGCTACAAATATTTGGAGGGTATGTGGAGATGAACGTATACAAGCAATGACCACAGTTGAATCGCTCCAAATAAAAGTTTCGGAAAAATGTATGGTTAAAGAAGATTTCACTTTTTCGACAAGCTTTGCCAGAAGGACAGCAGCACAAATCTTCAAACGAGGGATACTAAGTGATTTTAAATGAGGAACACAAGTCTTAGAATTGAAAAGATTGATTTGTAACTCTCCATCAAGGTTCAAACTTTTTACATAAACGCAAGCTGCATACGCAGATTGTGAGGCGTCTGAAAATCAATGGAGTTCAACTAAGATGGGATTTGGACAAAAGTCTCTTGATGAACGCAGAACGTACAACAGCAGCGACAATTCGGTCTGTATTAACCTTCAAATTTTCTACTCTATTTTCGACTTTTGTTAATATAACTGAAGGAAAAAGAAGATTACCTGTTAGCATACTCTCATTAACAACACAATTTCCTGTTATTAATACTGCATCGCATTGCATATCACATCCTCCTGGTGGGATAGCTATCAAGTCTCCTGGTACCAATTCCGTTGTGGGTATTTCGGCGAAAACGCCATTCCCTCTACAAACTAGGGTTTTATCAACCAAATTGACTGTTCCTTTGAGATTTCTTTGATTCTAAAATAAAATATTAATTTGTAAAGAATTAGTTTTTATAGCAAAATCTACTGATCGTGGCTCATATCGAGTCGAAATAGGTAGAATTAGTAGATGTGACTTATACATATAATAAATAATGAGCATTAAATTTTGTAGTTCAGGCGCGAAGAAGTCGTTTAAAACTTTAAATTATAGTTCTTTCAATATCAATTGCAGAAGACAGTTATACGAAGAAAAATCAATATTTCATAAATACGCACGGCACTCATACCAAATTAAGAAATGAAAAATAATGTTTACTCCCCGTATAAAAATATAAAAGTGCTCAGTACGCGTCTGGTACACCGTTTAAACCAAACGTCCTTACATGTAGGTACATTTTACTCGTCTATATACGTTTTATAATTTAATATTCAGTTGTAGCAAGCTTACGAGCTATAATAGTAAGATAAACATATTTTGAAAGTATTTATAAAAATAATAAATTTATAAAATGATTTGATATTGAAAGAACTAACTGTCACCGTGCGTTCTCTACAATAATTTGTCGTAGATATGAATTGACACGAAAATAAGTGATGATGTAACTGATGGTACCGTAGGTAATTAGTTTGAACGTTTTCGTAGTGGAAATGTGGTTGTGTAATAAGCAAAAGTTGAATATGTACTTGAATATAATCGTAAACATTTATGAAATATTGTTACTTACCTTTCTCGTTTGAATAATAGAGGTGGAAATACCGAATGCTGACATTACAAATATAGCACCAGTATAGTAATAATAACTTTCACAAAGCCATACTATTAAACTGAACAATTGGAACATGTAGAATGGTGTTAGTGCTTCTAGTGCTAGTAGTGTTAATATTGATTGAACTGGAACTGATATTTCGTTGTCACCATATAATAATCTCCTGAAAATTATCCAAAATTCAACGAATCATACGTAAAGGAGAGATCAAACGTGAAATATATGAACCACGTTTGGTACAGAATTTAGGACTTCAAAAATAGGTTAAAATATCAAAATTTGCTTTGTAAACAAAATATTATTTATTTTTCACATTAGCCAAACAAATTTTTGGATTAAAATGTCTTATAAGTCAGAAATATTGCGAGGACTTTGTTTTGTTATATAGACTATGAAAAAAAGTTGAGCAGCGAGCTGGAAATTTTGCAGTTTCCAGTAGAATTACATTTTCGAAATCATTGAAACTTTGTCTCAAGCGAGTCGCCTATCCACCTAACAACGATAACATTAAAAAAATTGAGGAAATCGTCATTTTGGCATCGGAAATGAATTGAATTATTCAAAAGACTTTGAACCTTTGCAAAAGCAACAGTGAGTACAGGTCGCTTAGACGACGAGACTAGCGGTTATGTATAATTAAATATATAATTTGTCAAAACTGCACAGTAATTTATAAAATGGCGCTTTAAAAATGAAACGAAAAAAAAATATGTTCTAGTTGGTCGAATATCAAGGTGAGGCTAATCGTTTTCTTTGATTACCGTGATGTAGTTCCCAATGAATTCATTTCAGATGGTCAAACGGTCAATGAGGTGGTGTCTGGTCTGGTGTTTGAGGTGCCTACGTGAAGCAATTCGTCCGAGTCAATATTAAAAAGTTTAAGAAGAATAAAGAAATTAGTAGTATAATATCTGATTGAGGAATGTTAATATTTCGAAATTCAACTTACTTCACTTCTTGTTTCTCTTTACTTTGACCTTTTAAAGAATGTAATTGTGCCCTAGTTACGCCAGTATCGAACCCGGCTAATTTTACAAAATTTTCTGTTTCGTCGTCCCAAACATATAATAATTTCTTAAGTCTAATAATGCGAGCTCGGGTTAATCCTGAAAAAAAAAATTGTAAAAAGATCCGAACCAAAAAATATCTAAAAACTTACTTTTTTGTCTACCATCGCATAAATTGCATTCCAAAATATTTTCTTGTTTTTGATTCGCGGTCGATCTAAAATTTCAATACATTTTATGAATATTACATTCCATTGCAGTAACTGTTAGTAAGTTAAGAGAATATAGAAAGACAAGACAATCCTCACTGGAGGAAATAAGAACGTACGTAATATACTGATAAGTTAATGTTTCAGCAGGAAATGTTGAAAATCATATCATGGCTCCCTCTTTCATTGAACGAGATAAATATTTAGAACTGCTCCAACTTAATGTGATGCCAACTTTAGCAAACTTATATGATATAATATAGATCCAGGAAGATGGAACACCGTCTCATTACCAAATAAATAATCGGTGAATCGGGATGCGCGGATCGATAAATAGGCCAGCACGATCTTCTGATTTTGCGCCTTTAGATTTCTTTTTGTGGGATGTAAAAAATATTGTATCCAAAACTAAACCTGTTAAGTTAGATGAATTAAAAAGTTGAATCATATTAAGTAACGCTAGAAGACAGTTCTGTACCAGATTAGCCTGCTGCCAAGACGTTCGCGGCGAGCACTTTGAACGTATATACTATTAAGCATGATTACAAAAATTTAATCACGCGTGTTTGTGTGCTTTGTAACTTACCCTTCTTCATTGGCTTCTACGATCTTTACGTCCTTAATGAAAAATGTTTTGAACTTCTTATATACATCCTAGAAATAAAATAACCTCGTTCTACATATACTTTATTTGCTCTTATTACTTGAGCCGCGCAAATGAAGAATGTTTTGATAACGGGAAATAAGATAAAATTATTAATCAAATTTGATAAAAAACTTACGGTTATGAGAACTCTTTCCGCGTATCTGAGACTGGATCTAGTATGTGTTGCTTTAATGTACAAGTTGGGATACCAGTGAAAAAATATCCTTAGAGTTCCTACTGTCAGAATATACAACATCAAAAAGAAGTTCGATTTCAAGTTACTGTGGACGAATCCTTCAATTCCCTGCAACGAGAAAATCCGCTGAAATCTCTCATTATATGTTCAAAGAACTGGGACCAATAACGAAAATGGTCCTGGAAGTACCTGGCTTGATCTAGAGATGGCGGTAGTTACTACTGTATTAAAAAGTGCATAATCTATACAACTTAAATGAGGCCGTACGATCTGCCAAGACCAGCACCGCAGTGGTGGACCAAATGACTCCAAATATATTGAAGAAAATCCACGAAGCGGTACTGGATGATTGTCTAATGAAAGTACGCTTGCTAGTGGACATAGTAGGCATTTCAAAAAGTGCGGTGCATCGCATATAAAGCAGTGCAACAGAATGGTGCCGCGTTTGCTCACAATGGAACAAAAACAGCATCGTAAAGATGTTTCCATCGAGTGTTTGATAATGCTTCACAGAAATAAAGTCGTTTCATAACCATGGATGAAATGTGGGTCCATCAGTTCACACCGTAAACAAAAGAACAATCGAAACAATGGAGTAAAAGGGGAGAACCGGCTCCTATGAATGCAAAGACCGTTTCATCTGCAGGCAAGGTAATGGCGTCGGTTTTCTAGGATGCGCTTGGGATAATAAATAATAAAAAGAAGAACTATCAACAGCGAATATTATTCCAACTTATTGCAACGTTTTCGCGAGGAAATCAAGCAAAAACGACCGCATTTGACTGAGTAGAAAGTGTTGTTTCATCAAGACTATGCACGAGCTAACACATCCGTTATTGCAATGGCCAAAAATTAATGAATTAAAGATTGAATTGCTACTTCATGCACCTTATTCACCAGATTTATCCCCTTCAGAAATTCCCCAAACTCAGCGAGGCAAAAATTGAACAGAGATTATTTGTAGGTCCACAAATATGCCAAGAAAAGCTTTGAAGAAAAACTGAATGATTAGGAAAAGTCGCCTGAAAATATTTTTTAAACGCCTAAAACAGATTTAATAAATGAATTTACAATGTCGTATGGGGTCTTTTTGATTTGGATTCTCGGTTGTTTGGGAGGAGGCGATTGTACTTGCCAGAAAACGCCTGTTATTGACATAAAACCATTGTGTGGTATACGATAATGTACTTAAACAAAGAAGAATAAAGAAAATAAGAGATAAGAGACAAACTATGGTCGAACATCATTCTAAAAATTTCCTTTAACTCCCTAGGAAGCTATACTACTAATCTGTAATATTTTTCTCGGGACAGTAGTATTGGAGGTAATCAAAAATAAGTGTATTGACCAAGAAGAAACCGAAGATGAAAAGAGTGGAAGAAGACTGCAACATTATTTAATCTATCGCTAAAAATTGTGTATGGAATGGAATAAAGACAACAAACGAAGGGTTGAAAAGCAATTCAAGAATTAATCGAGAGCATATCATGGACAAGAAGATGAAAAGGAATATTCTAATTAAGAAGACCGAAATGAATATTCAAAAAAGAATGATAAAATCTATACTAGATGATTTAGAATGTTGTATTTTGTTGGAATTTATGTGGAGAAAAACAGTTTCCATCATTGTGTAAATATGTTTTTTATGAAACAGCATTCTTTGCTTAAAAAAAGTAAATAAACCGAGGAAAAGTTATGGAAATATTATTTTAAAAGTGCTGAGTCCCTCGAAATGTTTTATTCTGCTTTTAAAAGGAGTCATATGAACACGTATTATGCTAAACGTCTAAGACCCTCACCGGTTGTTTTTATCATACAGTCTGTCGCAAGATGAAAGCAAGTTTGTCTTTTCATTATACAGTGTGTCAAATCTGTATATTTTACTCTACATCCGCGTTATTATAAAATACGAACACATAATTTATACAATTAAGGAATTTTTTTAATAAATAATGAACTTTTATTATTACTAAAAATCATACCATTTGATCTTCATTGCCATAGTTTAAATATCTTGTTGATTCTTTATTCAAACTAGTTCCGTTCGACTGATATTTCGATTTATTTCTCACGTGGGCATCTGCAAAAGAAGAATACAATAGTGAAACAGGAATATTCAATAAAATAATAGTCTAGTCAACAAGTGCTTTTTAGGTTAAATCTTTTTATTTTTCTTTTGGTTGAGGTTAATTCGATTCGGAACCGAATGCAAAAAGTTTTTGAGAAAATTGAGGATATTTCAAATCTGAAAAAAGATTTAAAAAGCACAGGAAATTTCCTATAAAAACCTTGAGTTCCAGAGCTGTTGGAACAATATTTATAATTTTTACCGAGGGTTGATAATACGTCTAAAAAGGGGTACATGCGTTTGCGCAATCCATGTCTTTTTCGAACACCTCAACAAACAATATTATTTAGAAGTGTTAAATATGAAATTCAAAATTTTAAAAAATTCAGGCATTTACAGGATAGATCAATAAATGATAATCTACCGCAAAACTTTTATCCTTACCATATGTACAAGGATATTCATAAAAACTATCGAATTGTTTCAATAAATAATAAATTAGAACAAATCATAAAGGGCATAAAGTATTATCGGAACATTTCACTAAACTGAAATATAAAAACTTCAAAAACTAAAGAATTAGTATTATATATCACGTTTCGGAAAACACATAAAGGCATAAAACAGCCCCTAATAATAAGTAGGGAAAGAAATGATGTAAAACAGATGGTTATTAGCAAAACACCATACATTGGCGATACATATATACATGCGAGGTCTGGCTATTAAATAACGAGACTGATCCCCTCACAACACACCTTTCCATACGTTTTTTCCATTGATCGAAGCAGTGCTGGAAGTGTTTTTTTATGAGCGCCTTTAGGAACTATGCCGTTTTTTGCTTTACCGCTTCCATCGACTCAAGTCGAGTCCCTTTCAAAGCAGATCCTTTTTTACATCTCTAACCTTTCAAGGATATCTGAATAGATCCGTTGGCACAAGAGTATTTGGTCAGGAGTCAGATTTTTTGTCATCAACTTCGCACAGACTTTTGTCATGTGTAATTCCTCGTGTAAAATTTTTCTAACCGTTTCTTTATCGGCGTTTACAGCCTTGGCAATCATTCGGATGCTCATTCGACAATCTGCACGCACAATTTGGTTGATTTTGGTCACTGTTTCCGGAGTTGAAACAGTCACAGGGCGACCTGGGCTCTGGTCATCTTCAGTGCTCTCTCGGCCTTCAATAAAGCGCTCACACCACTCAAAAACACGCGCACGAGATAGAGAATTGACTCCATAGGCCTCTTGCAACAATTTATAGCACTCAGTCGGAGTTTTTTTCAATTTAACGGGAAATTTGAGATTGATAGTTGCACCTGTTTTTCGTCACACATGGTTTTTGGCAGGAGGGATAACACGTTCGTTTCAAAGCGCTACTGCACAAATCCTATAATAGTGATGGAAACGTGTTTTGGGACGTGCATAGACAAGATATCTAGATAGCCAACGCACTACTCGTTTTTTACCTCATCTAGGGCGACCTCTAGGCGCGCAGTCTCGTTTTTTAATAGCTAGACCTCGTATTCCGGCTAAATTCAACAGTACTTACAAATGTAGGACACACATTTCAGTATTTTGAAAACAGATTGAAAGGCCATCGATACGATAAAAAGATACAATTGCAAATACAATTACAAATCATAAAATATGAAAAAAAATATTCAATTATAAAAATTCTTGAGACGGAATATAATACAAGAAAATGATCATTTTTAGAAATGGTTCACATACATAGGAACAAGAAAGCTGTAAGTGATAAAAAAAGATTTAATCAATTTGAGTAAAATTTATAGTTAAATAATCTTAATGCAACTACGAATAATGGTTGCTACGTATTTTTGAATTGCAACAACTAAGGAAAAATATTTTTTATGGTTGAAACTGGTTTTTAATTTTAAATCAATGTTGTAGGTGATCTATTGATTAATATATTATGCAAGTTTTCAAAATCAACACAATTTAGCAATAAATACATGAGGATATATCTAGAAGTGATGATCCTTCATCATCATAGGTTATCGTAGCCGATTAACAAACGCGATCATATTGAAGATCGACATTCTAGCAGCAACTGAACATTTTACTCTCATTGGCAAATAGTTATTTATGCAATAAGTGAGTAAAGTAATACTTTTTTTTCACGAGTAGGACGGTTTGACCGCACGAGTGAAAAATAGTTACTTTACTCACGTGTTTCATACAAAAATGTTTCTACGTCCTCCGCTACGGTACTTTTTTTATGCTTTTTGACCGATTCAGAAATTAATTTCTTTATAAATGCAAATGAAAGACAAAAACGTGAATATTATTTTCATTCATGTGCTTTGAAAGCATGTTGTTTTAATATTCTAAAACTGTATTTGATTTCTTGCATATTTTCAACATTTTTGTGCATATTTTGACTAAAATATTGGAATTTGTGGGTATGTTTTGGGATTTCCATTTACATATTTGGGTTTCCTGAGTTATCACCAATCTTATGTGGAATTATTCCAGGTCCACTTCCACTATTGATTTCAGTTTTTTTATTTAGCTTAGCTTAGCATTACTCATACATAAATATCAATATTTGTCGCAACAATCAGGAAAAAAATTATGAACAAATGATTATTTTTTATAACTGCTTCGAATCGAATTGGTTTTGCAATCGATTTTTAAAGCCGATTAAAAGTTCTTCCTAAAAAGAACCACTTTTAAAATTTTTTTTTAAACCAACGGTCCGAATCGGTTCAAATTTCACTGGAAGAGACGCCGACATTTCAAAATGTGATTGTCCTCATTTTATCGAACTATCAGTCTGTATGAATGATAATTTATAGACTATAGTCTAGTCATTATATACATTTGGAAATGCAAATGAACAGAAAAAGCCAAATTTTGGGTATTACGTGAGAGGGGGGTCTAGAAAAGCTCAAGTTCAAATTGTCGACCAAAATAACCGTGTGGCGCCATAGAGATCGTAATCCTGGTCGAAAATGAAAAATCAAAAAAACGATTTTGTAGGTCTAATCACGCTATATAAGTTTTATACTGGACATTTTTCGATATCTTTCACGAGAAAAAAGGAAATAGCGAAAAACAAATTTTTTCTCTCCAAATTTATGATTTTTTTTATCGATATCTCGATAACGATGATCTGTACGTGAAAAATGTATAGAACTTAAGTTGTAGATCGTACAGAGAGTAACAAAAAAGTATTGTATAAAAATTTTCGTATCTCAACGGGGAACCGAGTTATGATGAAAAAACTGAATTTAACCCTTTTTTCAAGATGGCGGAAAATCCACAGTTAACTTTTTTATTAGTTTAGGAACCTGTAACTGGATTTATTAATCTTCAGCTTGCCAAAATAAGATAGAATATTGTAGCGCATCATATGATCGATGTATTTCGGACCCACGCTGCAGTTGAATGCTACGCCGATGTAAAACAATATCTCGGTTTTCTAAATTTTCACCCACGACTTCGTCAATTATTGTCGTGTTTTATTGCTGGCGTCTTATCACAATGGCGTCTTGATGACAATTTTGTGATTATCAGAAGGCATGCGGTCCAAAGCGGTCGGGAATAATGCAACCGTTTCTTTATGTTGATGAAAAAACATTTAGAGCTGTTCCACAATATTGGTCTTTTCAACGAATTATTGTGTGCACAACGCTGATGAAGCAATTTTATAATTGCGTTGAAAAATGATACGTTACGGCGCTTTTTTTAACGAAAAAGCGTGAAAAAATAAACCGTTACGGTACTTTTTTGACCGATTCAAAAATTACATTCTTTATGAATGCGAATGAATGAAAAAAAACGAACGTAGAAAAAATGTATTATTTCTTTCAGTTCCCTCTATCGTGCCTCCATATAAATCGCATCTATTATACGTTCTAAATCAGAAACAGGAAGGTTTTGATAAAATAATTGCACGGCAGGATTAGCAGCACTTCGCGAACTATGTTAAGTCCAAGGACAATTTTCTAACTGCTCTATATATTCACTTGACGTCAAAGCACGTTTATTGTATCCCGCGACACAAAATTGAATTTGATGTAATGATTAGAAGAGATATTTTTATCAATTATTAAAATACGTATCTTTATATTTCGTTCTTTAAATTTGGGGCAATAGCAGAGTACTTTTTTTAGAATAAATTGTAAAAAAGAGCAATTTGTTTTTATTGTAGATGTCATTTAATCATATATGTAATACTCCTCTTTGGACAGTTTCTATAAGTGGAACAAATAGTGTATCGTTCTCTACCTCTCTCTCCTCCGAGCGCTTCAGTTAGTTTTGCGCATCTTTTGCGCGCATGAAGCATGCGCAGTATAGATAAAGTGTCTCGAACGACAGAGAGAGAAAATTAATACTGTCGGCACCGTAACTTAGAGGCATTTTTCTCATAAGAACTGTCCATATAGGAGTATTACATACATTACATGCATTTGATACTTTAATTGTCGTTTCGCTACTTAATAATCAAATAACGAACTCGATTCAATTAAGGAATTTGATAAAAAAAGCAAAATAATTGTTTTTAGTTTACATTTTACTATGCAGATGGCGTTATTATCAATTAGTATTATTTTGACAAGAATGAGCTTTCTCCGGATATTATTTATAAAAAAATATTTGTGAAATGATTTATTTAAAGCAAAATCTACTAATTATAATTAAAAATATAATCCAAGAGGCTAGTGCATAAGTGCTATCTTAATAAACAACCCAGTAAAATTGACTACGTACTTTCCAATCCCCGGTATTGCAGTATTATTATTGATCTGGGGTTGTACGCGCTCTTTCTATGACCAAAGATAACCCACGTTATATCCACGGCACTGTAAAACTTAATCACTGATTTAATTGAAGAAGTTCGCTGCATTCAGTCCAGCGTAATACGTAATACGATGGATAGATGCCGAGTTTCGCGACTGTCCATTTGTTCAGAAAGATTTGAAATGAATAACAATCTACTATAATATTATAAACCTAACCTAACCTCTATGAAAGACAAAATAAAATCCGTGACAATTATGCCAGTATACCTTCATTTGTTACGCGAATTGATAAAGTGTCATCTGTAGAAATTTGGTCGAATCAAAATAGGTAGTTACTTACATGTTGCCTAAATTACGCTAAAGGCAGCTGCGAAGCGAAGTGCCAAACAAAATTTTAGATCAACATAACTTTGTTTTTCGTACACCAATTTTGATCAAATATTACCTAAATGTTGCTCCAGGCTAAGCTGAAGAAATTAGTGAAAGTTTTATGAAAATCCGTCCTGTAGTTTAGCGTGTACAAACAAAAGTACACTTCCTTTATCACCTGCAATAATTTTTTTGAAAAACAAACCAACGGACAGAGTCACCGATTCTTCAGTTTTATTATAGTGTAGAAGATAGAAGAAAACAAAAACGTAGATGCCTCACGCGATCACGACTACTATGATTTGGATAATGCAACTCTGCAGTTCAAGAAATGTCAGTCAAAAATTCATTTTGACAAAGTTTAAAAATGAGTAACATTATTGGAAAAATAGATGATAGTGATGAGGAAGAATTTGTTGGAACCTCACCAGAAATTAGTGAAATAGCAAATACAGCGTCATTAAACTTATCACCTAGTAAATCAAGAAAACTATATTATAAACTCGTTCTAATCGTTTCAAAGAGTAGTGCTTCGATAAAAAAGTTGTAAATCTTACAGAAAATGTACTTCTTGCATATTTTTCAAAAAGATCGAATGATATTAAACCCTCATCACTTTGGTCTGAGTACTCAATGATGAGAGCTTGCCTTTCTACAAAAGAAGATATTAATATTAAAAAAATTACAAAAAACTAATGGCATTTATGAAGAAGAAGAAGCTCCGTTTTTCCAGTATTTGACGAATAAAGTAAATCAGTAATTATTGTTTAGCTTTTGTAAGACATTTTTAAAATAACTTGTTGTACATCGCTGCAATATTTGGCTTCGCAGGGGCATTTCGTAGAGATGACCTCCACTACTTGAGTATTGACGACATAGAAGTTCAATATTAATAAGAGAGAGAGATTCGTTGGTCTAAGTTTGGTAGAATAAGGATGATTTTTGTAAGGAGTGTGGCTTGTTTGAGTAGGCCCTGATAGGTCCTCTGCAGGGCTGGGGTTGTGGTCGTTTCATTGGATTGTGTTTGCCTAACTACTTCCAACGGGAGATTTTGGAAAATCTGAAAACGTAGTGAAGCTTGTAATCAAAAACGGCCCTTCTCGTTTTTATTTTTGTTTTTTTTGTTTATTTTAAATTTAATTTGAAGTGGGCGGGTACATCTGCGACTGTATTATTCCCTATCGTCCGTCATTTTGCTGGAGAACCGGTTCACCAGGGAAACCGCAGAAAACCTGCAACACCGACGATCGCCGAACTGTACAGGGTGGGGTGTTGGGGGTCGAAATTTATCTGATTGATATGAGTTAAGGTAGATTTCAGGGAGATCATCGTACGCTGTTGCTAGCAGTCGAAGTGGCGGATAAGGGATTTTTTTTTTGGGGATTTGAGCCGAGGGGCCGCATATTGTTGACCCAAGGGTTTCTTTCGCAGATGAGTTAGTTGGTTTGGATGGTACGAATCACATAGCGGGTTTGGAGGTCATTTAGGCGGTACCTGAGAATGGACTGCTCGCGGGTAAGGAGTTTTTTGAGAAGATATTCGGGCAAGGTGCTGAAGACGTTTGCTCTATATTCGATAATGGGGCGGATGTATGTCCAACTGAGTGTGTGAGTGAATTTCACACCCAGATAGACGGTTTCTCTGCGGATTTCGAGTCTCTCTCCCCAAAGTCTCAAGTAGAAGTTTTGGGGTTGATGTTTGCGCACGTAATTGGGATGTGTGAAGACGATGGCTTGAGTTTTTTGGGAATTGATAGATAGAATATTAATTGTAAAAGTGCAACGTTCAAAAAACTGACAAGGTGAGGTTGAAGAAGGATTAAATTTGATCGATATATATCGTAAATAGACGTCCCAGTCATATTCCACGTAAACGTTTTTTTATCAATTACCGAAAGGAAAAGTGCACTGTCCAAAATGTTGGTGTGAAAAAGTTTGCTAAAATCCTGTCCAAAACTGCAAAATTTTTGAATCCTGATCTGTACACAGATCACTGCTTGATCCGCAACACTTTTTGCAGATACTGGAGCAGATATACTAGAATGGCGGATGAAAATCGTCAACAGTAGCGGAAGGATACGTAAAGCAATCATTTGCAAACAAATTCAATGTTGCAAAATAAATATTTCACGCTGAAGAAAATGATAACAAGTACTAGTACATTTAGAGAAGGCACAAAGCAAGAAGTAGAATTAATAATAATAAAAAATGGTACAAATAATGTTTGAGAGTTAAATTATTCCTAATTACTAGTTTCTAACTTTCTCAATGTTGTTAATATTGTTAACTAATTACTGAATGCTCTTAAATTACGCTTTTTATTCTTCTGCACCTAAATAAAACATTTTTTTTTCATGAATGTATAAAAAATATTTTATGCAACTCGTGTAAAAAGTGTTTATTGCACTAGACGTGTAAACACTTACTTTTTGCACTCGTTTTGCTTTGTCCATAAAATTGTAAAATTAAGACAATAAATCTTTCTTTCTATCATTATTATTTTCATACGGCACTGTTTGCAATTATTTCCAAAGTTTTTTGGTGATTCCGAAAGCCTAAATACTATAAATTATGACTTTATTAATTTTTATATTTATTTCTGACCGAAAAACTTTTAAATTCCTCAATCAATTGCAGCTCGTGAAATATTCGCAAAACCTTATGCGGTAACAAATATTTTCTGTATAATTTAATATCAACAATAGTATCAGGAAATTCTAATATCAAATATTTTGATAAACACCAATTACGGCAGACGTCGAAATATATTTTATTTTCGATAAAAAATAACAGGAAGTAAAACCTGCAATTCGTGACCAATCATTGACCAAGCGTATCGATTAAATACGACAGTTGATTAAGTAAACAGAATAATGATAGTTTTTAACTATCGCCTAAATAGAATTATAATGGATTACATCCGCAATGTTGTGGTTTTTGTTTAAACATTACCGTAACCGATATTGAAAATATTTACTTCTCATATTAACCATGTTTAATATATTAGTTCTACTCTTATTAATTTTTTTAAAAAGTGTTTTTAGTTTTACTTCTTTTTGATTGGTTTATATTCTTCTGCAGAATGCATTGCGTTTGGTGGAAATGCACTTTTCTTTCAAAGAAAATTAGAATAAACTTCTTTCTATTTATCTATATGATGGAAGAAACAATATGTCTCTGTTATTTCCAACTATTGTTTTGTTTTTTTCTTGGGTTTTACAAGAATTACAAATAAAGTCGTTGTCGCAAAGTTCAGGTATATGACAGAGTTTCATAGTCCAAGGCGTATGCGTTTTTACAAATTAAAACTGGCAGTTAACGTGTTAATTTATTATTGTATTGAATTGTCTTGTCTTTAGATCTCTTCTTAATGATAAATAGTTTCCAAAATAGGTAAAAAATTATTTTTCAATCAGGAGAGTCCTAAAATAACGACAAAACAATATAAAAGATCTAAGAAATAAAAAATAAGACTTATTATATCACTTATCACTTTGGAAGTTGCTAAACTGTTTAGAGTGATATTTACACTTCTTTACGATATTTTCCAAAAATTTTATTGAATCAAAGTATGCTCCACAATCGCACCGGTAATTATTTTCCTTAAGTTCCATTTTTTACAAAATTATTTTTTCATAAAAGCACGAATAAAAATATTAATAAATGAATAATAGATTATTTTGTAAATTATCAATTCTTGTTATTTAAATTGTTTGTTTTCATAAATTAAAATGTTTTTCGTGTTCACAAATATATGTCTAATGTTCAAAAACTCACCCATGTTCGAAATAGGCAGGACCACCACACAACAAATAATCAAAAAAATATAAATTAAGTCAATTTATAGATTTTTCTCTTAATATATTGGCGGTAATATGAAATTAAGTTTTATCGATGAAAATATTAATCCTTTTATGGATGTACCCATATACAATTTTATTTATTACTTATATATGTACACCCACGTTCGATTTAAAATTATTGATATATATATATATATATATATATATATATATATATATATATGAGTTTAATATTTCGACAACGTCAATTTTGGTAAAATATCGTTAGCTTAGAGGTAAAAAGTGCATTTTTTTCTAAATTCGAGAAGTTTGTTAATATTATCATTTCTCATGAGTAAAGAAAGTCTCCAAGTGAATATAGCTACTATAAATGAACATAGAGATTGAAAAAATTCACTATACAACGAGGATAGTCCCAGACGTACCTGGCCAACAAAAATTATGGAAGAAAATATATTTATTAACAACCTACATCATCTCTTAATTGTTGGGAAATCTTTGATCACTGAACCATTTTTTAAGTCAGGGAACAGAAAATAAACAGAGGGGGTTAAATCTGGCGAATAGGGTGCATGAAGTAGCAATTCAAACTTTAATTAATTAATTTTGGCCACTGCAATAACGGATATGTGAGCTGGTGCATTGTCTTGATGATACAACATTTTCTTCTTAGTCAAATGCGGCGGTTTTTACTTGATTCCATCGCGTAAATGCTGCAATAAGTTCGCATAACACTCGCCCTTGATAGTTTTTCCTTTTTCAATATAGTTAATGAAAATTATCCAATCGCGTAACCCAAAAAACCGACGCCATTATCTTATCTGCAGATGGAACAGTCTTTGCCGGTTCTCCCTTTTCAGTCCATTGTTTTTATTGTCCTTTGGTTTCAAATGTAAAGTGATGGACCCACGTTTCTTCCATAGTTATGAAACGGTGCAAAAATTTGGCTTTATTTCTGTGGAACACTCGATGGAAGCATCTTCACGACGCTAACTGGCACCCATTTTGCACATTGCTTTCTCATATCCAAATTTTCAGTTAATATGCGATATACCGTATTTTTGAAATGCCTACTATGTCTGCCAGCTCGCGCACTTACAGTCGACCATCATCCAGTACCGCTTTGTGGATTTTCTACAATATATCTGGTGTCGTTATCTCATTTGGTCGACCACTGCGATGCTGGTCTTCGTAGGTCGTACGGTCTCGTTTAAACTCTGCTACCCAATATATTACTGTTGATATCGAAGATCAGGCTCACCCAGATTAGAATGTAGTTCGGATTGTATATCAAATGTAAATGTAAATCTAAGTTTTGCATCATATAACGATGACCAATTTTTTTCATGTTCACCGACAAGCCACGGATATCGTTCGTACGCGCAAATGCATACACGTACTATCATTTGTCTTTGTACTCACTTGAGCAATTTTACGTGCACAGCGTGCATGCACATACGAATTTTCAGATCAGTACGTAGCTTCAAATAACTTACTTTTCGATTGAACTGTATTATATTCAAAAATATAAAGGATACTGACATTATTGAGTTTCTTTTTCTATGATTTTCAGGTCTATGCAACTTCATTCAAGTGCTTTTAAAAAAATAAATGTAATATAATCCTTTTCGGCGATTTCTTCAAGTACCATTTCGAAGATTGCGGAAGCTGCATCCTTCTATAGGTCAGTTGATAGTACTACATTAAAAAAAATTCGCAGGTTCCTAAGCCAAGAAATCCTTCTCGTTCCAATAGATCTTTTCCTCACAATTTTTCCTAGGATTACGAACTATAGGATCCTATATTCCGAGCCTCTTATCCTACATTGCGGATGCTTCTAGTCATCGCTCAAAATATGCGTTGAGGATCCAAGCTTCTACACCATACACGAGGATTAGAAATATAGAGCATTTGAGCATCCGCGTTCTTAGCTCCAAGCTCAATTTGCTGTTAAAGAAAAGCTTCTTGATCTTCATAAACTCTTTCCAGTCTTTCAGTTTCTACATTTAGTTGTTCAATGGGCGCTTCAGCTTTGATGGCAAAGATATATTTGATCTTCTTAACGTTAAGTGTCAGATACGACGATAAGAATGTGTAGTCGCCGAAACTTTCAACAAGACAATCGTGGATTTATCCAAGGATGGATGCTGGACATTATTCAAAATGATTTCTATATCTAGCATGGTTTCGACGAGAAGTACTGAGTCTTCTGTCTAGCGCAGATTGTTCAGTGCAGTGTCGATTTGACGCCGGGTTATTTATACTTTTGGGGTTCTTAATTAATCTTCCTTACTTTCTGATTGAAGGACAGGAAAGTTTAAAAGGGATTCGTATATCGTGTGATGTATTCGATATAATTAATATTAAAAATAATCTATCCATTTATAAGTGATTTTCATGGCGATTGTAGAGAAAATATGTTTCGATACTTTACGCGCGCCCTGTATATTAATCTGACAAAGTGTATGAGTCTTTTATAATAACAATAAAATACTTATAGTTTATTTGGGAAATAAGAATCATAAAACGATTTTTCGTAAATGTATAATGCCGAATTTCTGTAATATAACTTATTTTACATCGATTTTGATTTAGATAATTTAATACTTATCTACACAATATTATAAAATTTTATTATTTTTTATAGTTACAACAAAAGTCTAATGAAAATTAATACAACCATAGATATATTTTGAGGCGATGGTAATACTTTAATCTATCTATAATGTTAGGAAACATAATATAATTGAAACTGAGTAAGAGAGAATTCAAGAGGCCCGAATTCCGTTCGTTCAATAGGATTTAAGTCCGTGCTGATGGCAGGTCAGTCTAAAATTACAATATCTATCTGTTGAAGGTATTGGTGTAATAATACAACAACACAAAGCCTAAACATGTGGTTCGAAAATCTCTGTAATGTACATATGAACAGTTAACCAATTCTGTATAAGCCTTTAAAGATATATCACCTCACAACATAATAGCTCCTCCTCCAAAATTTGTCTTCTATTACAAGGACACCTTCGACTATCTCTTCTATAAACAGATATTCTCCAGTCTGAAGGTCATAAGAAAATCTTCACTCCAATCTTGAGTATTCCATTTCGCTTGATCTGGTGCAAATCTTAACCCAGCTGCACGGTGTTCTCTAGTTAGTTGATGAGTAGTGTCAGCTACTCTGGTGCTAATTTCAGCATTTCTTAAAACATTTCTCACGGTTTCTGAAGCTACTCTCATATTTCGAGCTTCAGCAACTCTTGTTAAAGCTGTTTTGCCGTTCCATGTCTTCTTCGTCTTGCAGTCTTAAAAATCGTTTGTCGACGCAACCACCCGAAACACAATTGAGTTCTGAATGCTCCCGTCTTCCATAAGAGCAGTTATTCTAACAATTTGCTACCTTGTTAAACTTGAAGATCTGTTTACATGCTATTCCATCTTCAATAATAGTTTGAAAATGCCCAATAAAACAAATATAATCTCGATCCGTGCTGAACAAAAACTGATAAGAAACAGCTACAATGCTGTCCAGCTACAATGAAATATTAAAATTCAGCGAATTCGCGCAGCGCCTTTCATCTGTTTTTTATAAATGGTGGTCGCCCCTTTGAAGAGCTTTTTATTATAGTAGGCGGATTATTACAGTATTTCTTTAAATAATTTCTAGGTAAACATATTTATTTATTTCTTGTGTTTCTTTTTGTTCTAGAATTTTGTGAACTTTATTTAGGTATATAAATGATTTGTATAAACGCAGTTTAGTTTTATTTTTAAATAAATAGTCGTAGTGAAAAGGAATCGCAAAAATTATTCAAATGCTATTTATAAGTAAATTATTATAAGTTAAGTGTATAAATAAATTATGAACGTAAGAGATAGTGTTTATAATTTACCCCACGGATACGAAAAGTGTAAAGAAATACAAAAAACGAAGATAGGTTATGTTATTAGATACTTCCCTGACTTTAAAAACGTCCATTAAATAACATGCTTTTTCTATATAGACTATTTCAACGTTAATCAGTACAACATTTATTTTAGACTAAGTATTATGATCACTTGTGACCAAACAGTTGTAAAAATGTCGAACGCATTACGTTAGTAACTGGATCAATTTTATGTCATAAATTGAATGACGAAATGATAAAAAACAAAAATTATATATATACTGACGTATTTATAGAAAGGGGATATCAACTTAAAATGAATTTCTGTGAAAGCAGGAATAAAGAAATGTTAAGTGAAGAAAACAAAATGAAAAAGGGCCGAGTACGTTGAAGAGCTCTACTGAACAAATAATAAGCAACTGATTGTGAAATTGGAGCATAATAAAAACCAAGGTTACTAGCATAATAGAAGGTTTTTGACAATAACAAGCTACGCAGTTGACAAGTGACGTAACCGGTTCTTCACAGCTGTGAATTCGTTAGTTAGAAATATATTCGTTTGTACAGCCAAATCAGCAAGAGATAACACACATCCTCATAACTAACTCGAACGTAATGTTAGTGAGGTTCTGTTTGACATAAAAATATAAACAAAATAAAAATGTAAACATAATGACGTAGCTGGTGTTCTAGTAGCTGATCGTTTGTTTACAAAAACATGCGCACCTCCTATTATTGTAGTAACCTTGATAAAAAACTATGGACTATCAATAACAAATTATAGATTCTTCTTCTTCTTTTCTCTATTGGCCTTTTGCCTAACGACATACAACATATAGATAATCACCAAAAGAGGACTGAATTACAACAAAGTAATATGGAAGCGAAAGCCATACATATGAATATCAAATAAAGTATGTTTTAATAATTTTGACACATCATTTAGAAGTTCAAAAATAGGTTGTAATAATAAAATATCAAAATGACTTTGTAAACAAAAAATTGTTTATTTTCTTGACATTAGTTAGTTAGTTCTTTTTAATGTCATCTGTATCAAAAAGTGGGAAAGCGGAAAAAGCATTTTTAATTTGACTGAACAGATCCCTAAGGCCCCTTTCACACCAAACGAATCCGAATCAATCTGGATCACTCCGAATCAAGTTGAATCTGATTCGTCATCTCCACTCTTTCACACCAGCTGAATCAATGCGTCATAAATCGCACTATTTTCTTTAACTTATAAAATTAATAACTCCACGTCCATCTCGTATGGTTGTTGATTCAAGACTGACCGGACGAGGAATCTGACAGGTTGAATCAAGTGCGACCTCGAATCAAACCTGATTGAACCAGATTCGTCCGGTCTGAAGGCGGGAAAAGAGTCCCTTCACATTTAAACGGAGCGCTCGAAGCCGAATCTTGGTCAATCAGATTCAACTTGATTCGGAGTGATTCTGATTGATTCGGATTCGTTTGGTGTGAAAGGGCGCTAAGCCTCACATACTTCTCATTTTCAAAACCAAAATATTTCACGCAGAAGCATTTACAGTGCTATAGCCGAATGTGAAGAAGAGATACCATGTACGAACTTCCCAACAAGTGTAAAACCATTTTTTACCCGAGAATGAATATAAAGACTGGTAAGAAAAATAAAATACTAAGTCATTGTGTACGTAAGAAAATTAAATTGCAAACAATATTTCAGAAAATTTCATAAAAAAAGGAAATATTTGTTGGCCAACAGATCCGTGAAGTTATAAAAGAGTTTGAGAGTCTCTTATATGTCAGTGAAAAAGCTGTTCAAAAAGGTTGTCCAAGAGAAAGTGCAAATATTGAAAATGTCGAGGTTGACTTATTAAAAAAATTTCAACAGATAGAAGTGAATCTTCCATTGAAGATCCATTTACTGCAATAATATTTTTTCCCTAACAACTTATGAAGTATGATTTAAGAATAGGTAGATTGTTTTCATGGATATATGAGGATTTTTGAAGAACGTCATCAGGTATTTTGGGATGAAAATATGTTGAGAGTTTACTGGTTAATAATAAGAGAAACTGACTGAAAAATAACTATAAATAGAGGCGAAAAATTTTGTTCCCTTGTGATATCTATATCACAAAAGCTTTCAACACAACCTGGCACCATAGCTATATTAAAACTCCTCATTCACTTCAACCTCAAAACAACAAACCAACGGAGATCCTCATTGCTATCAATAATATATTAAACCATCACTCGAAACTAGTTAAAGACAGATCATATGTTTACGACCTGGTAATATTTTCCATGGACAAGGGCATCCACTCGATTCAACGCGTCTAAGAAACTTTAACTCAACTTAACTGCAAATTTCAACTTAGAATTTTCTTTCTAAAAAAGATCCTACGTACCAGAATTAAAGCTTAATAAAAATTGTTTAAACTATGCCGATAACATCGGATTTCTTGGAATGATTTTTCACAAAAACTTAAAGCAGTACGTACCGCCTTGTGAGAATAATTACAAGCAAATTCTGGGGATCTGATTATATATGTTTAATGCATTTTATCAAGTACTTATTCGCTCAAAGATAGTATATGCGACTGCCACAAAAACTACCTTAAACCGACCAATAAAAAGCCTGCTGCCATCAGCATGAACCAGCAGAATTCTGTCTACTCCCTCAATCGCTGTGCAAATTTAACAAATTAGAAACTCCTAATACCCTAATCAGGAAATAATTCCCCTGCAGACTTGATAAGTTTTCACAGTTTTACTTCGCATATACAGCCCTCAATGTCATTACAGTACACTAAGTCGTTTTCTTTAGAAAATAAATCGACATATGAACTGTGACGTTTACTGTATAACTTTAACTCCCGTCTTAAGCAGATTTCACTATTTCAGTCTTAAACTTAAGAATTCAGCTTTTTCTTTGGGCAAATATCTTGTTGGATCATTAGTCTCCAATTGGTTAATCATACACCATAAGCTGAAGAAGGGATAGGAACTTTTTCCGAATGAGGGTTTTTGTTACAGAAGACACCTCCGCGGTTTTTATCGTATGTTTCCATTTTCCCAAAAAGCCTTTGACATTGTCCAAGCTAAAATTACAGTCGCTTATGTGATTGATATTGATTTACAAAAGGCGTTGTCCATTAAATCAACTGGTCAAATTTCTGTGACATAAGATACAGCAGCACCCATCCTGATTGAGAATATCCAGGTTAAAAAATGCAC
Organism: Diorhabda carinulata; assembly: GCF_026250575.1. Lineage (NCBI taxonomy): Eukaryota > Metazoa > Arthropoda > Insecta > Coleoptera > Chrysomelidae > Diorhabda > Diorhabda carinulata. The sequence goes on from NC_079469.1 coordinate 6,083,769, forward strand.
GATAGCACTACTTAATTGAAGGTGTAATAGTTTTTTGGCTTTTAGGGGTATATATATATATGACCGAAAACGGCCAGTTTCCGTTTAAAACAGCCACTACGCGTTCCGTGCGCCTTTCGTTTGCCAGAACGCGTTGTGGCTGTTCTGATACAGCTAGAACCCGAATGAAATTATTTTAGATTTGGAAGACGTTAGTTCACGTAATATAATGCTGTTTATTAATAATAGTTTGGTAACAAAATAGTACAACACTCATAGTTTGAATAAATGTTTAATGACAACGTTTTTATATATGTTTTATATCCTTATAGTCAATAGTTAATATAAATTATTAACAGTCGTTTTAATGTAAAAAGTTAGGTTAGGTTACGTTAGGTTAGGTTAGGTTAGGTTAGGTTAGATTGGGTTAGGTTAGTTATATTTACTATTGACTATATGGATATAAAACATATAAAAACGTTGCCATTACATTTATTCAAACTATGAGAGTTGTACTACTTTGTCACGAAACGATTATTATTCTTCAAACGTCTTCTTAATCTAAAGTAAATTCATTCGGGTTCGGTTAAGTTAGGTCTGGCAAACGCGAGGCGCACAGAACGCGTTGTGGATGTTTTAAACGGCCACTGACCGCTTTCGGTCTTTGAACAAAATAAGTCGGAAGAATCAACACATTTCCCTGACATTTTACTCGATTCAGCTGTCAACACTAACTTCAAAAGGCCACTTCGGAAAAATGATTGATGATAACTTTGAGCTACTTACAGAATTTAACGAAAAAGTGATGTTTTGGTAAAAAAAATATTGAAGCGATTTCAGATGTAAATGGCAAAAACTGATATTTTTCTGTTGCCTTTCTGTTACCAATGAAATGAACAACAGATTCGGTTCGAGTTACTTTGAGTATTGCTTAGTTTTATTTTGACATGGTTCGTACAGGGCCGGATTAAGCTAGGGGCTTGGGGGGCTATAGCCTCGGGCCCCAGGTCCAAGAGGGCCCCATCATTTGGAGATCATTCTGTATTTTTTGATGTGTTTATACCACAAATCTAACGTATTGATATTATTTTGTGAATTTTTCCGGGTTTTCGAATTTCTTAAGGGGGCCCCGTCATTATTTTAGCCCCGGGCCTTATAATCCGGCCCTGGGTTCGTACTAGGCAAGTTTTGAAAATTAATAAATTATTTCTGAAATCATACATGACAAATAATTATTTATGATGTGAGCGTTAAAAGTGATGTTTTATTTTGTGAGTGAAAATGAAATCACTTTAAACACAAATTTCACACAGTGTTTTTTGTATAACTGCCCTATTTTAATAATAAAATAGACAAATTTGGAATGACATTAAACTTCAAAATGCATTTTAATATTCAAATAATCACAAAACCGCGTCAAAAAATATTTTCCACGTAAACAATCACTTTTAACACTGTTAGCTGTCATTGTCCTTTGTAGTGTAATAGTATTAATATCCTTTCAGGTTGGACTAAATCAACAATAATGAATAGATTTCTGTTATTATTTAAAGTAATTAAAATTAAGTAAAAAACATCGATTGTAAAACGCCTAGTAATAATTTTCATAATTTATTTTACAAATCAAAATCCCATTTAATATATTGTACACCCAATATATATATAACTACTTACTATTTCTTGAAAACATTTTTATTAGATGCAAAATTAACGGGGGTGTCAAGTTATAATTAAAAACTCGTTAAATAAGAAGAAACAAGAAGTAAATTTCATGTTAGAATACACGTGTCGATATAAAAAACACGTTATCTGAAAGCTTGTTCTCCGCAAGGACAATACCAAACGAAATTTATTATAAAAACGGGATATAATTATGTTATTATTCAAATTTTACTTCTATAGTCTAGTCAACATCTTCAAAACGTGAAAAATAGTAATAAAGCTCCTAAAAATATAACAGTTTAATTCCAACGGGACCTTATTGTTTGAAATGTTTAGACGACAGAATAATTTTTCCAAATTTTTAAATTAATATTTAGTGCATAAAAAGAATTATTCATTGCGGTGTGCTGCTGTCTTCAGAGGCGATACGCTCATTCCGTAACGAACGCGCGGAGCCCTATTTTCGACGTTAAATTAAAATGATTGATGATGTAGATAGAGTTCCGGGAATAAAACTTTTTTATTGGATATTTCCTTCTCTTTACGAATCTTTCTATTAAATTTCTTAACTCTTAATATTTCTCGAGTTACAAAGAAAAAACAAAACGCCTTTTTTCGTCTTAATTTCTGTAAAATCCTCAAAACACCTTTTTCACATTTTTGAAGATGTTGACTGGACTATCTATTGCATATTGTAAATCACAATAAAAAATCTATGCGCAATATATTATTCAAAATTCGATTTTTTCAAATTATTCAAACATAATTACGAGATGTTTCCGTTGTAAAAGAATTTTTTTCCAATTCGACGACTTGTGCCTATAATATCATATAAAAATGAAGTTTTAAAACATTCTTTTCTCTCAATGGGTCAGTTAAATTAATGAAATTCGCATCAAAGGGAAATTAATCATAAACATATGATATACAGTCGGTTTTCATATGTGGAAATTTAAACATGCCATCAAGAATCTATATAAACTTCCATCACTAGAAGTTATATAAAAGATCGAAGAGTAAGATGGTTAGGTTAGGTTAGGATGCCGAAGAACAGTTGTATTAAAAGGATCAAAGAAGGAGGTAACCTCACCTAACCTAACCTAACCTGGAAGCCCAAAAAATGGTTGGATTCAATGTTGGGACATATTAGAGAGGTAGAACCGAATTGGAGTGTAAAAGTACTTCGGTTTTTGGCCTCATCCTATAGTAAATAGAGTGTGTTCGCAAAAATCTTTATGCACGCATCAGTGACAAGTCTTATCAATTTTTTCGCAAAGTTTCAACAATTAAAAATTGGTCTAAGTTGTTTCGCTGGGGATGAGAATCGTTAGAAGATGACCCATGCGCGGGGGGTCCTGTGTTGCTGACTGGTTCAGAAAACTTTAAATTAGTGCAGGAAATTGTGGCCGGCGCTTAAAAATAACAAAATTGCCACACAGACAGTCATTTATGCGAATTCTAAGGATCCAACGAGAGCTTTTAAATTGGTGCAAGGTGAGTTAATCGAATTCTTGACGCAGGATACAAACAGCGTTGAGTAGAAGGTTGTAAGTGGGAACAAAGAATGTGATGAAACTATGATCTTTTACTATGATCGAACATCCAAAAGAGAATCCATGGAGTGGCATTAGAAACGAGTGACCGTGGTAAAAAAGCAAAGGTCACGAAAACCACAAAAAAGATACAATATTTTGGAACTAGGCGGTCCTTTTGGTTGAATTTAAGAAATCAAATACAACCATGAACGCGGCATATTACTTTGACATACTAAAGCAGTTACTTATGACCACTGACTAGTTTCGACGTTATTAACCCTCATCAGAGTAGTATAACAACCTCACGTTCGAGTAGAAACCCGAACTTAGACAACGTCAAATAGCGCAGTTATTTGGTTCATATAGTTACACATTTCCCAGTGAACTATCTGGTCTATAGCCCTTTCCTTGCAATTGCGAGCCATTGGGGATGTTGATACCGACAAAAAAGGTCTATGGATATTGAGTTACAGCTCCTCAAGAGCGTGATGTTCATTGACCTTTTTTTATCGATACAAACATGCCCAATAGCTAGCAATTGCAAGGATAGGGTTGTAACCACTGATTAGTTTCGACGTTATTAACCGTCATCAGAGTGGTATAACAACCTCATGTTCGAGTAAAGACCCGAACTGAAGACAACATCAAACAAAAACAAAAAAGGTCGATGAATATTGAATTATATCTACATTGATGAGCGTGATGTCAATCGACCTTTTCGACGATATGTAATTCAACATTTTTATTTAATTTCTTATTTTTTAGACCTTTTGATAATGAGTAAAATAGTTCGAAACATCAAATTTCCATCTTCCATCTGACTTTGAAAAATTATAAAAAGGAAGAAATTTTTAAATCAGAAGAGACCTAAAATCAAGAACATTTAGAATATATAAATTCGTACAATGTTTGAGATACAATAAAGATTATTATTATTTATATCTGCTTAAATTATTAATTTCATATTATTTATCTCAATTCTAAATCTGTGTATGGGTGCATTCACTTCAAATAGACGTCTATATTTATTTCAAAATATTTTAATGTATTCGTTAACAAATCAATATAAATATTTACTTTTTCCCCAGTTTAGTACAGACAGTGAAAGTGCATTACACTTTTTTAGTATTTGTATCTGCAATAACACATAATATCAAACAGGTTTTTTTTAAGATATTCGTGACCCCGAACATTAATAATGAGAACAGTTTTTATCTATCGGTTTTTGTTTTCGAAATTTAACGCATGTGAGTAGAAAAATAACCTCAAAAATGAATTTAATAATAATTTTCTTGAATTGATTGATTGCTTTCAAACGCTAGTTAGTAATTTGCCATTATATGTAGTACCACATAATCTTATATAGTTAAATGTCTACTTCCTGGTGCTTATGCTGTCACCAAGTTCGTTCAGACAGCATATATCGAGGCCACAAATGTTTTCTATGCGTTAAATTCGAATTTATCAAAAGTTTCAATAGAATTTCAATCATTAACTAGTAGTCAATAACAATTAGTTATATTTAGGTAAAATCATTGCAACTTTACATTTCTATATTCTTAGGTCAGAAAATTTCTATTCGATATACATAATATATTGTTCTCTAGTAGATTATTTTTTCCAAGTTCCATGGTATAATGTATTCCATAGACGAATAAACCACAGTTAGTTGCTGTTAATGTTAATTTAAAAATTCATTTGCTAGTTACCTAGATGCCTAAATTTCGTGAAATGTAAACCAAATTTAGGGCGGTTGTTAACATAGCAACTTCTCTCTGTACTATTACATAATCTTAGTACTATTAAGCAATCTAAAGGCCGTTTGACATGATTTATTACAACGTGAAATGCAATCCCAGAAATCTAGTTACTTTTGACTTAACAGATCAACTGGCTTTCGTAAAACTTAGTTTTGTTATTGAGGTTAGGAATTTGTTAAATTTTACTAGGGGAATTTTAGTTATTGGCAGCCATGATACAAAGGCAAGAGACTTACATAATGTCAAGCGACGTGCAATATAGCAGACAATTTTTTGCACGTTGTATTGCATCATGTTAAGCGGCCTTAATAAAATATCAAAACACGCGCCGTGGGGAAAACAAATATTTTTGTTGTAAGTGCAGTTTTCTTTTCGGAAACATCATCGTCTTTTTTCCACTATGCATTTTTTTGTCCAAAGTAGGCCAGGGGTGAATAAAGTATATTGGAAACTTGTGGAAACTGAGCAGGATTTTGACTAAAGCTCTTTCAATCAAAATTTGTTTGTCCTTATACCTACCACTGGGTTATCACTTTGCAACCTTAGAATGTTTTAATAAACATGAACGCAACAGTTAAAACTAATGTTCAAATATAACTGCCGTGATTTAACAGACAAAAATGTCCTACATTTTGTAAATTGCTTGAATGCTTACTTGCAAACTGAGAAATAAAACTTCGGAAATATTCAGCTACAGCTTTCTTTCTTCTTTGACACTATGAAACAAAAAAACAATTCGAAACAACTCTCACTAGCGGAAAAGCCAAGAAAAGCTAACAGAGTAACATACGAGAAACGCAATTGTTTACCCAACGGCCGGCAGTTTAACGTAGATTAGCTGTTTTCTTAGATTGCCTAAATGTGGCATTTTGTGCATTTAGACAAGAGCTAAAGCTAGTGAAAAGAAAAATAATAGTAGACGAAATCTATTGGAAAAGGACGGGACTAAACAAAATAGAAGGTAAATGAGTTCCGGGCGAACTGTAGTAAATTATTTGAATTTGCGTTTTATGGTAGAAAATTAAACATTAATGTTGTAGGTAATTTAAAATTCTACCCCTTTTGTATCAACACTTTTCTCGTATAACCTCAAAATATATGTAAGGAATACGAATAACCAAATTTTTAGTTTTATATTTTATTCTGTATCTAGATAATTAGATAGATTTTCCATCTAAATCTTCTTGACGAGGGTTTTCAAAAAATTCTAACATTCTATTTTAAAAATGCAAAGTTTATAGTGAATTTCCTTTTTTTTTATTTTAATTTGGAATGACTGTATTTGAATACATATTGTACCTCAAACACATTTCAATATATTAATGAAATTTATTCAATAATTTGCAATGTTTAAGCAATTCTGCAAATTATTTTTTAAAGACGTATACTTCAGGTGAAAAATGGCAAACTGATTCAATAAACAAATTTTGTTAATCCTGTTGATCACCAAACCAACCCCCTTTCTTAATAGTAAGCACAAGAAGTAAATAAACGTCCAAAAAAGAAAATATAGAAACATTTTTCGGTAAGAGTCGAAAAATTAAATCCCAGGGCAAAGAACCAAATTTCAGGACTGAAATTAGTTTATATTTCAATTATTACAAAAAATAGGAACGTTTCTAATCAAAATTATCACAATTTAAATAAATGCATGAAAAATTCTGTAAACTAGGAAAAAAAATTTATTTCCGGTATAAAGTGACTTCCTTACCATAAGCTTGACACTTTTTCATACCGCCCCACACGTGTTAGATTTAAGGCGACTTCCCGCACAGCACCGCAACCAATTTTATAACAGATAGGTACCGCACTCGACATGAAACTACACAGTCTGTAAGTTTATTAACATATTCATTTATTTACCTACTAGCATTGGAGGTAAATAAATACACAGAATATCTACATATACATACTGATATAAAGGTGATTGCGCAAGACAATTTTTGCGTAAAAAATGTGACAAACAGTCGAACAAAACGAGAAAAACAACTGTCGAAATCGGTTATTTCGTACTGTACTTAACTCTAGAAATCGGTTTAATCATTCCCTTGATCAAAAGTTTAATCGAAAATTTATTTTTATTGAAAAAACGTTATTTTGTGAAATGTGGCTCTCCAATGGTATTATTTTATCACGTATCGTATACTATCGTTTGTTTTTAGTTATTCAAAACGTAGTTGTGAATTAAAATGCATAAAACATACGAGGCCTCCTAAAAAGTTTCTAACCTAAAAAATAAACAAGTCATTTTCGTCGATAATCATTTTTATTTTGCAACATAGCCTTCTGTGGAGTTTATATACTTTTTCCTTTGTTGATTTAACCTTTTTAATCCTTTCAAATGATAGTTGCCGTCTTTCTCCTCAAAATATGCGTCTACGAATGCTATAACGTCCTCATCTAACAGAAATCTCTCTCATGCTAATGAAACCTTTCAAAAACAAACATTTGACGAACTAACCGCCCAAAATTGCTAAAAATCCCTCGACACATGCGGAAAAATAGTTCCAAATTCTTTTTTGAAGGTGTGTATTTACTTTTTACTTTATTTAAGCACGTCTTTTATCATCGTGGCCAAAAGTTTCTATCAGAACCCGGCAAAAGATTTTCAGCAGAAAAGATGGTGTTTATTTCTCTCTGGAATATTTCCATATGACATTAGAAGAGTGTATGCTAGGCGTCGTCTTTGCTACATAAGTTTTGAATTAGTGTTCTCATACATTTGTTTGTGTTTTCCCATCGCTATTGTCATCCAAACATGATGGTGTTTCGAGTCGTAGTTTTGTCGAATACGTTGTTCTGTCACTAGCAAATCTATGGATAGACAGTTGACAAGTAGTTCTACTGCGTCAGTGGAAATAGTTCGGAATACACTGAAGACTCTGATTGCTACCTTTCCGCATGAACTTTGTATTTTATTGTGGGTTCCTATCATTTCCGTGGTTGCTCTCCAAGCAGGAGCTGCGTAGAGGATGGTTAAGTAGGTAGCTAAGCGCAGTACTCTTCTTCTGCTCACTTTTGGTCCTGAATCAGGATTTTTCTGTTTGTAAGTTAACTGATTTTGCGTAATAGCTGATAGGTAAATACAAGCTTTTGTTTTTCTAAAATTCATTGGTAAATGAAGTCCTGAAATTTTTAATGTCGAAAACGAAACCCAATTATTTTTAATGTGTATTTAGCTGTATTACCTAATTAAAAATAATCTGTAATTTTTCACTCTTTATTACACAAAAATAATTAGGTGAAAAACAAGGTTATGAGCTTCAAAACAAACTTTATTAAAAAGAAATAAAAACAATTCATCAATTAATATTGAAAACATAAAAATTTTGGAATCAAAATATTGGGTATAATATTTCCCAAAATTTGTCATCTAGTTCATGCAGAAAAATAAGTTTAGCAGCCATATCCTCTGAGAGGCGATTTCTGAGAGAGTTCAAAATCAGACCTGCTTGGGAAATAGAGGCTCAGATGGAACGGAAGTGGCTATTACAGGCACATATTTGAAAACTACTTGAAAAATAGTAGGGTAAGTGTCCTTCATCAATTTCCAGAAAGCCAGAAGGTTCTGCCGAATCTTCTCGTTTGAGGAATTTAAGTATAACGGAAGTTCTTCGGGCATTGATTCATCTATCGATTGTTTTTTTTTACCATGCGCTCTGAATTCACTAAAAACCTACACCTGTGTTCCACAACCTTCTTTATTCATGGGAAGGGACACAAATGTTTATTTAAAACCATCGATAACTGCAAAACATCGAAAGAAAATCATCGATTGAAAAAAAATCGATGTTTTCGTGAAACCATCGATGTTTGATAACATCGAATCATCGATACCCATCCCTAGTCCTATAAGCTTTGATGTCTTCTCGATGGTTTCCATATCACGATAAGAGAATTTAAATTTTGTGTCAAAACTTACTTTAGCGTTTTCGGTTGCCTTACAGATGTGTTTTCTATTTTGAATGCAATTGGTTCTAGTCGTATTCTTGATGTCACTAGCATCGATTTCGTTTAAGTTTTCATGTATTTATCCAGTAGCTAATTTCATCTACAAAGTGATTAATTTTGAGAACAAAATCTTCTTCGTCACGCGCAACAACGATCAGGGCCAGATCGTCAGCATACTTAAGAATTTATCTACTACTATATAGTTCCGAAATTATAATATATCTTTATATTCAAGTTGAAGTGAAGAGCCTTGGTCCACAATTGACCTTGTATTTCTAGCTCTTTCTATAATGTCTACTGTGATATTTATTTAAAGTATAAACCAGCCTCGCGTTAACCTTTTATTAGCCTTCATCAAGTTTTCATCTCCTAACTCTAAACATGGGAAAAAAACTAAAGCAGCTACTCTTAACGTCTTGTACGATGACCAAATGCAAACTGAAGCTACAAAACAAATATGGGGTGGGAAATTTTTATTCAAATGCGCTTTTGGTGATAATTATTCAGTCAAGATGTGTCAAATGCATTCTTTTAATATGTATATGAGTTTTTCTATCTCTCTAGCCTCAATAAGAATTGTTCTTATAACATGTTCTCTTTCTATAAGGCCTACTGTGCATCCAAGTGGATATTTTTTTCAAGAATAAATCAGTCTCGCCCCTATCAAGCTTGTATTTTCACTCTGAACTTATAGGGTACTAAATTTTTTGTATGAAAAATTGTTATTTTCCCATCCTGACTTCCAAGAAATGATTTCTATTCAATTTATCGAAATTTGATGTTTTGCTTATTATAAATGTTAGATATTATAGTAATTATCACCATCGATATTGTTTATTATAAAACTTCAAATAACTGTTTAGCAGAAAAACGACATGATAACAACGTAACAAATAGATGTACTTAGAAACAATTACACTTCAAGGTAAATGCACATTTAACAAAAAAACTTGTTAATTAAGACAATAAATATATCAATTTATATGTTTAAAACAGTAAATAGAATACTCAATTCACATCTAACGTATTTATATTATTTTTTCAATTTTTCCGGGTTTCCGAATTCCTTAAGGGCCTCGTCATTATTTTAGCCCCGGCCCTTATAAATCTTAATCCGGTCCTGTTTGAGGTCTATGTTTGTTGTAAGCTACAACTACAGTCAATTAGTTAATTACACTTTAAAACAATTTGTAATGTGATCAAAATATGAAAACAATAGAAAAAGTTTCTGTGTAAAATCGGAAAATGCGATTAGAAAATTTCACGTCTTTGATTCAACTTTTTATTTTATACTTATGCCGAAAGTGTTAGGTTTTTGTTGTTTTGTTGGTTTCTTCTGTTGAATAAATAAATTTTAAAACATTTTCAATAGACTGAAATTGGTTAGTTTTTTTCAAGTTTCGAAGTTTAATTTTCAACCAGACAAAATCTAAAATAAATACAATTTAACAAGAAATAAGAAACTAAAGAAACGTGTCACGCGTCAGTGACAAATCTCAACAAGCTTTATACAAAGTTTCAACTTGCTACCTCTTCTTGTACTGATCTCAATCACATTTTTTTTGCATGCTGCAATCACATTCATAAAACAAACAATTTGTTACAGTCACTTGTTAAACTAAACTACTCCCTACCTCTAAACCTACACAGTTTTTAAGCAGAGATAACCAACATATTCTAGATCTATTAGTAAATTTTATCAAGGATATTAATATTCAAGTAGAATAATTGACAAATTCTGTAGCTGATGGACTTTTTTCCAAGCCATTTTCTTTCACAAGCACACACACACACACACACACACGAAATCAAATCCTAACCTTTAATACGTTACTTGGGAGTAATGATCGATGTCAGACAGAACTGCAAGCAACAAGCAACGAGCAACAACAACGAGCAACAAGCAACGAGCAACAAGCAACGAGCAACAAGCAACGAACAACAAGCAACAAGCAACGAACAACAAGCAACAAATCCATAGGTGTAAAGGCTTCTGGAGAAAGGAACATCTTACTCGTATGTCGATTTATGCCAAAAGTGAGAAGTCCAAAACAAAGAAGAAGAGCTTTGTTGTCGTCGGTGATCACATATGGCATTGTCATCCGGTTCGACGTCTTGCAGAAGCAGGGATCACGACGGAAAGTAACATAGGTTTATCGACTGAGTGCCCTAAGAGTTACAAGCGCATTCCGCAAAGTGTCAGAGGACGCAGTATGCGTTATTTCAAGAATGCTGTCCATTGGAAAGATAGCGGCAGAAAGGTCGCCAAACCGAGCCCGACAGAGCTCAGCTGAAACGAGAGGAGACACATCGACCAAAGGAAGATGGACTCATCAACTTATCCCGCGGTTAGATATCTGGCTTAACCGGATCTATGGAGAGGTTAATTACTAGCTCACCCAAATGATCTCCGGACATGGATGTTTTAGAGAATATCTTTACAGGTGGAAACATGAAGATTCCCCGGAGTGCCCAACCTGTGCAGGAGTTGACGAAATTGTGAAGCACGTATTCTTCACGTGCCCACGCTTCGACATGCCAAGAAGGTCACGTCTGAAAATATGTTGGAAAATTTGGTGTCATCAGAAACTGGACAGCAACGAACAAGTTCGCAGCTGAAGTGCTGACAGAACTCGGCGCTGAAAAAAAAGAAGAAGTAGTAAACTCATGATAGTGGAAGGAAGAGCTTGATAACTAGATCCTTCCCTGCGAGGTTATGCCTTAGGGCGGCTCCGCAGGGGAAATAGGGGCCAGAGATAGAGGAGGTTTTTAGTCGGTATGGGAAAGGCTTCCGAGTCCGACATACAAAGAATCGAACAGCTAGTCCTGACGATACGTAAAGTATTTTCCTATCCCCGAAAAAAAACTCATACACATACACACATAGCTTGATGTACACTTCGATCATTCGTCGTCATTCATCAAGTTTTTTCTGTTTTTATTTGATAAGTTGTAGGCTAACCAACTAAATGTTTCAATTTCAATTTTTTCTTTATGTTCGAGTATTTTCAATAAATAATTACATTTTATGATAATTTTCTTCAGAAAGTCTCTTTATGGCAAACCGTTTCCTTGTAGGTACAACGATCTAAAAATCTACTTATCTCCTAAACCATAAAGTTTATCGATTTAAGTAAAAAGAACCTTTTTGTTAGAAATCGATTGCAAAATTTATTTTTGCCATCTTTAGATTGTATAGGTTGTCCCTGTAAAAGTTACGGATTGTTAAACACCCCTGGCCTTCAGATAGTAGTGTAGAATTATTTATTCCGTCAAACATGCTACACGTACATTCGTAATCATCTCGCAGCTTTTTTTATGTTACAGCATTATGTTCACGTCGTCTAGTCACAGATAATAACAGGAAACAATGATTGTGATACGAATGAAAATAAAACACTTATTTCTTCATTTTTTGCTTTATTATTGAATAAACTAACAATAATTGTACATTCTTGGTGGAAAAAATTATAATTATAGAAAATAGAGGTTATGTATATATCACACAATTACATTATTGTATTATTATAAGAACAAATAAATTTAAACGAGGAAAGACGTAAATTGTTTTATCTAAATCTGTTAAATTATACCACAATTTATAAAAATTACACAATTTTATTAAATATTTGATACATTTACGTAGAAATTTTTCATACTAGGATATCACCAAAGTATACATTTATTTGAAGGATTCATAGGACTACCCGTAGGACAATTGAACGCTTTTGAAAATTCCTCCATATTCGAAACGACACCATTAACGCGAAATTTCGATCTGGCGTGTTTATCATTGTGCATTTTTTGGAGGTAACTGAGCGATGGATTATTGCACCACATCTGAAATAATTCCACACGACAAAAATTGTCAATTTCCAATCAATTTGAATATACATGGTGAACCAATAGTCAAATTTTGTTATATTTTGAAATCAGAAAATGTTATTGAGAAAAATAATAATGTCTTTGAAATCCATATTTTGAATATAATCGTTACAAACCCCTATATTGTATTTGGGATTGTTTGTATTTTCTATTTTCTAACCTAACCTAACCAAAGTGAAGTTCGTAAACCAAATGATTTATGGGTTGAAACTCTTATTATTAATCGAAAGTTTTCATGGTCTAATCAAAAGTTACCGTACCATGGAAAACGTGAAAAAATATGCAACTACCATCTACCAGGAGCTTTATAGACAGAAAACGTTCGGGACGACCTCGAAAAACCACAACCGCTGAAGATAAACATATTGATCAGTGAACATGATCGACACCCCACGAGCCCAGAGCTGGCAATAAATCTAGGGATCTTCCTTCAAGTACTTCTACGGTGAACAGGAGATTGAGAGAAACTGACCTTTTTGGAAAGCGTCAAAATAAAATTAAGAGGTTGCGGTGAGCTAAAGAACATGAAAATTGGGCGCATCAAGAATGGGTTTTATGGAGTATTTGAAAGAATGTACTGGAAGTAATGATTTGGCCATCACAATCGCCCGACCTCAACCCGATTGAATTGTTTTGAGACGAATGGTATGTTTTAAGTAACATAATTCCTAATAGATGGCGCGGTCACACACTTCCTTCTACAGTGGCTTGATAGAGACAGTGTGGGCACTTGAGAGTAGCCGCCATGTTTAACCAAAACTCGGCTTTTTTAGCATTTGTTCTTATATAATAATGCTTATAAAATCATAATTTATATTCTCAAATATTTAATCTAATACTTTTTAGGAGCTTAATAGTACTTTTAACTGAAAAAATTTGAAAATAATTTATTTGTGCCGTAATTTAGGTTAAATATGGCGGCCACTCTCAAGTGTCTCTATCAAGCAATATCTAGATTACTTGAGGTAAGTATATAATTGTAGACCGAGGCAAATTGAAGAAGTATTGAACGAAACTGACAACAAATCAAGCAAAGAAGAAGCGACGTCGGATACAGGAATATTATAGTCAGAATAGCTTTTCTATTAAATCAACAAACGCTCATAAAGATCAAGATGAAAATAATGAGATACGTCGAAAATGATAATTCAATCACTTACCGTTCCGAACCCTATGAAAAATAGTTGTTCCGCAGTAAAAACGCCCGTATCAGTAACTGATCTATTCTTCTCTAACATATTTTTCATTGCTTTATAAGCTTCGCGAGCTCCTCCGTTATCAGCTATATTTTCATTTATTGTATTACTTCCATTTACCTGAGAAAAATGGAATTATTCACATCTGCTTCAGTATATAATTTCGAGAACTCTTAAAATTTGCGCTACTAATAAATAATAATCCAACATACCCTCGTAACTAAGTAAAATGCTAACCTGTCTGTCTATTATTTAAATATATATGTTTCATATTTATTCGATATTCGCTTCGATTGATTTCCTACTTTAATCGATTTGAATCGAAGAATTTATTTAAATCGATGAACTACCATTTTGACATTTGACGTATCGAGAAAGTTATATACATCTTTATATCAATACAACCAAGTTGTGTGTTTTGTATCCACAATTACAAGCACGGTTTTTTCTTCGAGTATATTTCTAAATTAGTTTTTGATATTCTTTCTGTAACCTCTCTAATGATAATATTGGGTTTAACTAAGTAGACAGTCATTCTATTCGTCTAATATTTAAATATATATTTTTAATATTTATTAAATATTCGTTTCGATCGATTTACCACTTCAATCGATTTGAATCAACGCATTTAATCATTTTGACAATTGACGTTTCGTGGAATTTATATATATATTTGAGAAAGTATAAAGTCTAAACAAAAGTTTGTGTGCAACATATGATTAAATAATTACATAATCGTACAAGTCAAATTGTATTGGTATTAAAATGTTTCATAACAAAATTCAGAATGCATGGTCATGTTTGCTATGCTAATTAATGTTATCAAGATTATATCGACATGAGGTACCTATTGATTAAGTTGAATAGATTTCGTAATCTCTATAAATGAATAGACATTATTACATGGTGTCCCTGAAAAATCCATCATTTCTTAGTATTCCTTCTCGTCTCAAATACTTAGCAATCAACCTTTATACGAGGTTTATCCATTAAATGAGGTTACCAAGAAGCTGCAGATTCTAGGAACGCTGTTGGAGAATCTGGCGTGTAGCTTGTCTCCTTTTCTCTCAGTCCCCGCTCCGGCGAGCTATCGACAACGTTCATTCTTGTCTTGGTATCCGAGAAAGACTGGGGTTCCATTTGATTCGCGAATTACGCTCCGTGATTCAATTTTTGTGTGCAAAAAACGTTCCTTCGGTGGACATTCATTCCCAACTGTGTGAAGTATATGGGGAAAAGTTTATGAGTATGCAACATGTGCGCAAATGGTGCAGGGAATTCGAAAACAACATACAGACTTTCATGATGAACAATGCTCTGGCCGGCCATCGTTTTCGAACGAAGTCATTGCGAAAGCGGAAGAAACAATTCGGAAAGATCGGTTCGGGACTTTATCGAGATGATCTCTGATATGTGAGAAACCGCTTTAAGCTAACTTCGTGGCGCAACGGCAGTCTTCTACGATTCACGATGAAGAACGCGTTGATCTAAATAACGATTCTGTCGAAAAGTAGAGTTTAAGTCTAAACTTTCCAACATATATAAATCAATACCAATAAACAAGGTTTTCATTGTGAAAATTCTTTGATAACCTTACTTTATGTACAAGCCTCGTAACTTAGCGCAGCCTAGCTTAATAAAAGTTATTTTGGTTGTCTTAGATCTATCATAGATACAAAGTTATTAAAAGGTATTAATATTAAAAAAATGTAAATGGTAAATAGTTTTTGACTACTTCTAGGTTGTGTTTAGTTATGGTTATGGTCACTGTCATCAATATCGCCTTAGTTTTCTTATTAGAACCGGATCTATCCCGCCCGTTTCGGCCATTTCGATGTGACTTATTGAGTAAATTAAAGTCCCTGTATTGTACAGTGTGGACACGAGCTGTAACTGCCATGTTTAATAGAGAGAACTCTGTGTCCTTTTCTATTTTCTTCATTCAAGAAATCAATGGAGCTCGCGCTTACGCTCGGCGTCGGTCTCTTCTGTCATGTGGTCTCGCAAATGTAAACAAAACAAACTAAAATTGTATTTGCTTGGGTCGTATTACATTTAAACATTGTCATTTGACTCATCTCCATTTGTAATTTCATTATTTATGTCCATAAATGTTATTTATTTTATAAAACTTATAATTCTTTTACTGGAGCCGCCAATAATTTCTTTGCTCAAGGTCAACCAATCACGGGAGCGAATGTTCGTGTCCAAACTTTCCAATACAGGTAACTTTAGGTAAATGACAGTTTGGTCACATGATCGCCATATTCAACATTTAGCATTTGTTATTCTCATAATAACACTTGTAAAATCGTAATTCATATTCTCAAATACCTAATCAAACACTTTTTAATGGTTCAATAGTATTTGTAACTAAAAAAAACGAAATTAATTTGCTTCGTGTCTTAGTTTGGGTTAAACATGGCGGCCACACTGTCTCTAACAAGCCACTGTAGAGTAAATAGGTTTATCGCGCCATCTATCAACGCAGGTCCGAAATAATGTTATTATACCAACAAATATGGACTGTCAGATGTATTCGTTGACGTGACGCCTAATGGGTTACACATCTGAGTCGTTGCAGACGAGAAACTGATTAACTATATTCGAAAATCCGATTAGACTAAATAAAAATATGTGCGTGCGCCATCTAACAGATTGTTGGGAACTAGTTTGACGTTTTTTTCTATATAAATTTTGGTATACACTACACATACTTTTAGCTTGTATTTTGACTCACGTATTGTTCTATTTCCGGTTCATAAAACTTATTGTACTGGTCGATGAAACAGTTCGCTTTTATTTTGAAGGCGTTCGTGGTTTCAGTACTCCACCATGGATCTACTACTCCGTCTGCATTATATACCATACCAGTGCTGTCAAATCCGTGGGTCATTTCGTGGCCTATAATGCTACCTATTCTTGCGTAGTCTACTATACTAACAAAAGACACATAATGATTTCAACTTAATATTTATATGCTCATAGTATACAATCTAACCAAAAATAACGATAGTTAAGTAAAACTTGGAAAACCTGTGTGAGAAATGAAAATTATATGAGGGTTGCTATTTAAATTTGAAGAGACACATAAAAAGAAATATTTATAATTGGATATGGCTTTATCTTGTTCCAAAATAATCTCCATTAAGATCAATACGTTTGAACCAATTGCCAAAGCACTTTTTCCATTCCGATTGAGGTACCTCCAAATCATGTGATTTGAACGCATCAACCGTTTCTTCAGACCTCGCAATTTATTTTTGATCTGCGGGATTAAGAAGAAATCATTGAGTGCCAAACAAGGTCTGTACCTGGGAAGACCCATTAATTCGATATTTTGGCTGGTCAAAAATGTTTTTGTTTTAACTGATGTTTTAAAGTTTGCATTATCGTGGTGGAGAATTCTGCGATAGGTTTCCAAATGCTGGGGTACCATCCAGAATTGACCGTTTCCATATGCATAGATCCGTGATTTGTCGCTGGTCACGATCTTTTGAAGCATCGCGATTTTTTTGCCCCAATTCAAACGAGATTTTTTGAGCGATTGACAAATTATGTAGCTTCCAAAGAGAACAAATCATTTGTCAGCCAAATGTTCATGCAATATTGAATGTATGCCATTGGAATTGATGCCCAAGTATGCCTCAATCTCATGGTGTGTAACGTGACTATCTTGCAATATCAGTTTACGCACAGATGTTTTCTGGGACAACAGATGATTTTTGACAACCTTCACGAAATTCATCGAAATGGTGCTTCATTACCAACAGTCGAGGCTAGTAGATTGGCTCACTGCTGTTGGTTTCATCCATATCGAAAGTCATCGCACGAAGTTGTTCACATTTGAATCCATTTTTTTGACCAATGATGAATGTTTCTATACTCGTAGTTCACCATTAAAAATGACAAACTTTATGACGGTAATATCAGATTTGACACATCTCGAAACTTAAGTAACAATCCTCGTTTAAGCATAAAAGGGAATCAGAGCTCCAAAAAAAATTTGAAGTTTTGAATTTGAGTACAACATTGTGAATATCTATTTGATGATTAATGATTAAAATCATTGTGGAAAGATGATAAAAAATTATAAAAATAATGGAAAATATCAGCAGACCAAAATGAATATCAAAACCTTCAATAGTGATGTCAGTATCCTTCGGGAAAGGTCATGTTTTCAAATTCGATATAATATCTAAGGTGACTAGTAAAAAGTCTCTATTTTGATATTTCAAATGTATCCATGTTATCGGAAATTACAGCTTTATCTTTCCTGACTGATAGTTCGCAATTGGAAGTGAAGACGGTGATAGTAAGTGTTACGTCGCTCTGATTCAATGCAATAACATCGAAACCGGTCAGTGAATTACGACTCCCGGTTGGGAGTCAATCTATATTGGACGTTATATTGTTTGAAAAAGATTTGTAATGAAATTTGTTTCATATAAATAATCTTGATTTACCATTATGCGATGTTGTTAAACTTAATTTATTTCTTTTGGAGCACTGAGTATAATTTTTGCTGCAGCTAATACATAAAGTCTTACGAGTTACTTTAAATACACAAAAAATGTTTGAAACTTACATAATTATGTAAATTGAACATACTTACTTATTTTTATTTCCGAAAAAAACAGAATGTAGCATTCCAAGTGGAAAAACTTGAACAAAATAATTATAGTTATCATCAAAGTAACTCGAATTATGCATATTTAATATAATTATGTGAATTGAATCTACGAGTTAGGTCAAGTATTTCATATATGTCATTAAAAACTTATCTCTGGATGAAATTTGTGAAATTCCTTGATTATTAGGCATTATGTATCATTTTAAAAAATAATTGAGCTCAAGTATGATAAATTATATCGTAATATCTAAATATAGTATCTGTTTTTTTAAGGCATTCTTGATGTGAGCAAAAAAATTAACGATTCAATTTTTAGAAAGTATTTCTGAACGTAGTCACATTAATTAACAAAAAATTCAACGAGAACGATGAATGCGACAAGTAAAAATCTTGCAAGTACCGGCTGTTAGTACAGTTAGCTCTGTGAGACGCAAGAGCGTGCTGTGCAATTTTAGCACCAAGACATCTTTGTGTGACATTCGTATACGAATTGATTTCGTTCTCGCAAATTCAGGTTTGTAGTTTTAAAATGGTAAGCAAGTCTTTATAGTCTAGACAAAAGTAACCGTACCATTGCCACCGAATTAGAAATATCTCGTCGTACCGTGGTCTACAACGTGAAACAATATTCATCCATCAGAAGCTTCGACGATAGAACGTTCAGGAAGGCCTCAAAAAACCACAACTTCGAAAGAACCTCTTTTAAGACGTTAAAATAAAATTAAGAGGTAGAAGTGGGCTAAAGAACATAAAAATTGGACGCTTGAAGTGTGGGAGAGAGTTTTATGGAGAGATGGAGTGTGAGGTTTTTGTACGCAGGTCAGAGGAAGAATGAATGTAAGTGTCATGTGTAATCTTGACTGTAAAACCCGGCAGAGGCTCGGAGATGTTTTGGAGGAAGGCATTTTAAAGAAAAACGAGTATAAAAATATTAAAGGTTAATGTAGTACTGAAAATAATGATTTGACCGTCACAGTAACCCGATTGATTTGTGTGCAAAATTGGACAGCGCAATCAGGAAGCAGTATCCTACTTCCACTTCACGTCTTTGAAATATCCTGAAAAACGGATAGAACCAAGTAGAGGACGATTATTTGTCGAAATTGTTATAGATAATGCCAAAATTGAGCACCAATAAAAGCTAGAAGGGGGTTAAATCGATGAAACCAAAATTTAAATATATTCTTTATAATATCAATATGTTTTCATTAATATTGTATCACGCAAACTAGGTATAGGATGGGCAAAACTTTTGACCAGTAATGTATATTATTGTAGAATTTAGAGGAACTTTTCGACTATTCCATAAAGATGGCGATGATGGTACAACGAAGCGCTAAGCTGTCCGAGGATGTATTGATATCTAGTTAGCCTAGACATTCATATGCAAGTACCTGTATTTAAAAGGGTTAAGAGGTAAGCAGATTTACGAAGATATGCTTAATACCCTTGGTGAACAATGTCCTTCGTATGCGACCGTGAAAAATTGGACTGCAAGCTTCAAAAGAGGTAAATTTTCCATTGAAGATGATGACCGATCTGGAAGGCCAGTTTCTGTGTCAGTCCCCCAAAATATCGATGCAGTTCATGATATGATTTTATCAGACCGTCGAACTGGGCTAAAACGGATATCTGAAGCTCTGGATATTTCATACGAACGTTCATCATAAAGTTCACGTCAATTTGGACATGAGAAAAATTGCTGCAAAATGGATCCTAAAATGTTGACGAATTGATTCGAAATCGATTTGAAAGCGATGTAGACTTCTTGAACCGAATTGTTACTATAGATGAGACATTTCTACGATCCAGAAACAAAGCAACAATCGATGGAATGGCGACACTCTGGTTCTCCAAGACCTGAGAAGTTTCGTGTCCAAAAATCTAGTGGAAAAGTTCTTGCTTCAGTTTTTTGGGATTGCCATGCTGTAATCATGATTTATTTTTTGGATAAGGGTAGAACAATAACTGGAGATTACTATTCGACATTACTGACCACTCTACGGGAAAAAATTTAAATAGAAAAGACACGGAGAGATATCCAAAGGTGTTTTGTTTTTGCAGGACAACGCTCCCGTACACAAATCCCATGTTTCCATGAAAAAATTCGTGATTCAGGGGTTTGAATTACTAGAACACCCCCCTTATTCACCAGATTTGGCTCTGTCCGACTATCATCTCTTTATTCAACAGAAAAAAAGTTTAAAAGGTCGTAAATTTTCTTCCAACGAGTGGGTAATGAAAGGTGTGGAGGTCTGGTGTGCAGAGCAAGAAGAAACATTTTTTTTGAAAGGTCTAGAGACGTTGCAGGTTCGCTGTAATAAATGTATCCAATTAAGAGAAGAATATGTTGAGCAATAAAATATTTTAACATTAAAATTTCGTTTGATTCTATAGTAGGCTAGGAATTTTTCAACATATCCTCGTACTTGCAATCTGCGTCGCAAGCTCCAACTCAATTTATTGTTTTCGATAAGAGACATAATATTCCTTATGGGAAAAAAATTATGATGGTTCTCTTACTTTCACCAATTCTTTCAGTCGATAAAATCAATGAAAATTTGACAAAGACGACAGAATTTCTAAAAGGTGAGTTTTTCATGGAAACATTGCACAACACCTGAATTTTTTTACCACCAGCCGCTACTGAACAACAACATTGAATATGAAATTATGCGATGAAAGTAAATCCAACCATATGTTTGGTATAACTTTCACATTTCGATAAACTATACTTATGCAACTTACTTATTTTATTATTAGGTGGATTGTAATAAGCGTTGGCTTCGAACGGTGATTTTTCCCAACTGGAAATTTACAATACGATATAATGCAGTAACTATCATTATTTCGAACGTAACTTACAAGGATCTATCTCTTTTGGCAACTTGCGAAATTTGATATGCATTTTTGAAAGCTTTCAAACGTATAAAATTTCCGTAATGATCCCATTTGCAAATTCTCAAGTTATCATAAAATCTATCCAATTTTCGTTTATCGTAGGAAATATCCGGGTGACCCAGTATAATTATCATATTTTCAAATTTCGCCAAAGCTTTTTCTTTAGATTGTTGGTCCATCCAAGTGGTGTTTTCTATTATTTCTTTATAAGAATCTTGTAGATCTTGTATTAATTTAAAAGCCTGGAAGTTGGTTACCAAATTTGGTCGAAATTTACACATTATTCAACTATGCTCACTTTTTTGTAATCGTTGACGTTGTAATGGCGCAACTGGTACTCGTAAGCAGTGGCGAAGCTTATACTAGCTGTGTCAGAGGAATCTATTAATTTCCTAGTACAATATTCCCACCTGAAATGAAAAAAAAACCTTATTCGCACCCCAAAATACAGTCAATCAGTATATAAATCTATCCACTTTTCACCCTATAAACAGTTTCCAGTCCTTTCTATCTTGCTTCAATATTTTCGCTTCGACCCATGACTTTTCCTTCTTTTTTAAGATGCTCCTTAATGTGTTGTCCCATGTTATTGTAAGTTTTACGAAAAAAAGTTTTTCTTTATGATTACATTTTACATTAGATATACAGGGTGTCCACAAATTGAAAAAGATTAAGAGGAATATTTTGACCACTTCAATTTCAACTTGAATTTTGCGAATTTTAGTTTTGATACAACTTTTATCTTATTTAAAGAGTCCAATAGGGCTATGTTGCGGATACGAAAGTAAGTTTTGTTTGTCTCAAATTACCTGGGTAAAACATCAACTTTCGTACTAGTAAAGTACTCTTCGATGAACCGTCTTGATTCCCCATCACTATCTGGAGCTAAATGTGTGAAAATCCTCATCATTACGAAACTTTTTATGACATGATCTTCAGTCGTTCTTACCATATTCAGAATACCATAAAGAAGCTCCGCCAAACCTTTATAGGTCATAACTTGAGTTTCTTCGTGTATATCTGTACCTGTTTGTGAAAATATATGTTGAAAGAATTCCACCCAATCTAACTAAAAAAAAAAACAGAGAGTTTTTAAATCGCGATATTTGTCCAGTATATGTTTTCGGGCTGTTGGTTATTCTTGACGGTTCGCCAACACTAGCTAGTATTTCGCAGCTTCTGAAGATGTCAGCCTATCGTGTAGGCGAAACGTCTAGATTAGAGGTGTTAAACTCAATTTTACAGAGGGCCACATTTTGAATTCGTAGGTAAGTCAGATTGAAAATGAAAAAAAATTAAATATTATAAAATTTTATTCATTAAATCATATAAGTATATAATATACGGTTGTTAAAAATCATATCAAAGTTATAAAAGATTGTAGGTAATTATATTGAGCTCGAGGATCCAGATACGTGTTTTTTCTTGTTTTTGACAAGCTCCTTGATGTCAGGTATCATATTCCTTGTAATTATTTTGAGGGAAAACATCTGCTACCACACATGCAGAGAACGCTTTTTTAATTCCAGGTAATTATACAAACTCTTGAAATATTGTGTATAAAATGTAAGAACGTTAATTTCTTTAAATTTTTCTTTCAAAAAACCGTCCGATGGAAGATCTATCAACTCCATTTGCAAATGAACTGGTGCCTGTGAAGCTTCAAAATTGAATGG
Source organism: Diorhabda carinulata (assembly GCF_026250575.1). Classification (NCBI taxonomy): domain Eukaryota; kingdom Metazoa; phylum Arthropoda; class Insecta; order Coleoptera; family Chrysomelidae; genus Diorhabda; species Diorhabda carinulata. The sequence continues at coordinate 6,106,947 of NC_079469.1, forward strand.
ATTGTTGAAAATTTGAAATTTCATTTCATTAATTTTGTGAGTTTTCAAAACGATTGTTGAATTCCGTAATAAAATTTTGCAGAAGTTGAGAATATTCATCCAATTTTTTTGCCTCAACTTTGTTTCAAAGGCTTGAATATATGAATACATTTGAGTGACAATCGGATTTTTACCGTGTAACTTTATATTCAGATCAGTTAACTATTTATTCATATTTACCAAAAAGGCACAATCAATTCACCAGTCATTGTCATAATCAATTTGTTTGCCTTTTTCTAACATGAAAGGTTGAATAGGATCAAGTATTGCAAAAAATCTGTTTAAAACTACTCCTCGACTGGGCCAACGAACGAACGGTGAAATAAGGGACATCAGAAAACTTCAAATCTTTGCCTGAACTGTCGGTGATTTAGTCCTCTGGTTCTTATAAAATTTACAATTTTAATTATAGGTTGCTGACATGGTCCATTTTTAAATGTTTGAATGGCAATGATTCCTGATGAATTATACAGAGAAATCCCACAAAATTCCCTGATATTTTCTGTTTTAATTTAGTTACAACGCCCGAATGTTTGCCAGCCATAGCCGGAGCGCCATCCGTAGTTGTGCTGCTAAGTATATTCCACTCGAGCTCATATTCTGTTCAAATGCTCAATTGCAGAATAAATATCATTAGCTGTTGTAGTACTTGTCAATGGAACGCACTTTAATAGTTCTTCAGTTATTTCAAAGTATTAGCCAGTTGCATTTTCAACTAGTCATTCCGTTCCACTCAATTCTGCTTGTCCTGACAGACTTTAGGATTAAACGTAATGACCTTCAGCTGAGAAGGTAGCGCCGGTCCGTTTGATCCAGGTGTAATAAACTCCGTAAATTCAACTCAATAATATGGTGGATTATATTGTATATTTAACAAAAAAAAACCTTCAGCTACATGTAGGGTGACTGAAAGTCCTTCAGCTGATACGTTGAAGGTCCCTATGGGTGCACGCGCGTTGGTACATAAGTATCAGCGTTGATCGCATAAAAGAAATCCTTCTATAGTGTATATTTAACAAAAATAAAATATTTAGGTCGTAATTAACGTGTAAAAAATATTTCTATTATGCGATCAAAGCTGATACCAATGAACCTACGCGCGCGCACTCATGGGAACCTTCGGCGTATCTGCTGAAGGACTTTCCGTCACCCTACATACAGTTTGTTAATTATACAATTTAATCTACCATATTATTCAGTTTGAGCCATCCCAGAATAAGTTGAATTTACAGAGTTTATGGATCAAACGGACCCGGCGCTATCTTGCCAGCTGAAGGTCAGGACAAGCAGAATTGGGTGGAACGAAATGACTATTTAAAATATGCAGCTGGCTCCTGGACTATATCAACAGCCAGTGAAAAGTTTGTAAATTCGTTAATTTTTTCCTTCAGCTGAAGAACCAAATTTTGAGATAAATCATTTATACTTGAAGCAACAGTGTTTCTTGAGATCGAAATATCTTGAATTACTGACTTTTGAGATGGAAATGAAACATCGGCAACTTTCAACATACAGTTTTTAATAAAATTACCATCAGTGAAAGGTTTCGATCTTTTCGCAATCTCCAATACAATAATAAAACTTGATTTCAGGGCATCCTCGCTCTCTGTATCGCTTCAAATTAAACTCAAACGAAACAGTTCGATTACAAATCCAACACAGTGGTTTCCCTTTCTATTCTATGAAAGAATATGCAATTCCCAATTTAGACTGAAAAACTCTGCACTCATTATCAACTTTTTTGTGACATTATGCCAAAATCGTAACAATTATGGAAATCGCACACGCACTACACAAACAAATGCACAATACCTTCACAATCATTACTTCGCAGTACAATTAAAATCCTTCTCCAACCGTATCGCATCGATTACTCGACTCAACTGACTCACGTCACTCCGACGCACGCGTTTTATATTTTTAGGAAAGGTTCTAGTCTAGATTCGAAGCACGTGGAAGATTCTATCGTTCTCAACAAAAATAATAGGATATTTCCGCATACTGCTAAGAGATGGCGATACTGTCTTTCTCTCGCGCTTGTCTAGGCACGCGCTACCTCTGAAATTACTTATAAACGTCCGTAGACTTGAGAGTACGAGTATTTAAAACATCCGTAGAGGTGTAGAATGAAGTCTAAAAGCTCTAGAAAACATGATTCTTCTTTTTGTGACACATTGCGGTCGCGGGCCCTATTGATCTTTGACATGACTGGTCTAGATAAAGAGACAACCGACGATGACCCAAAAACCGTCCACAGATGTCAAATAGGTTAATAAAATCGTGATGTATGAATTGTTGAAGTTTATATAATAATTTGTAGTAACTATATGGAAAAAACTTCAACTACCCACTCATAAAAACTTTTTTATACTCACTTGTAAAGTTTTGTTAAATTGACGTACAGTCCATTCATTCAACTGTTTCAATGACACAGAATAAAGACTACTTCCATTAATTGTTTCCACACTAGCATTTCCTAAGTACTGAAAATAAGCAAATAAAGATATTAATCTAAGAGATTTCGCCAACAGAGGTTGAGGCAGGCAACCTATAACCAAAATACACTACCCATTATAAATTTTACCCACCTTTTCATCAAAAATAATTCGCTAAAACGAGTTTCTCTTTCATATAAACCGTTAAAAGTTAAAAAAAAAAGCAAATAACGACTGATTTGTTTATTTATCTTCAAGTTTCAAGTATTTCTTCGGTGTTTATGATTGTAGTTTAGTCCCAGTTAGCCATGTGAGACGCAAGAACGTGCTGTGATATTATATTTGTTGGACCATGTCATCTTTTTGTGAATTTCATAAAAGAATTTTTTTCGTTCTCGCAAATTCAGACTTGTAAATTATAAAATGGGTAAAACTATTGGTTGAAACTCTATAACCGCTGAAGATAAACGAATTGTATTGATCAAGAAACGTGTTTGACGACGCACGGGCCCCGAAATAGCAGCTCAGATCTATGAATCTACGGATCGGCCTTTGAGATTAAGAGGAGCTGACCTTTGTGGAAAGGTGCCAATGAAGAACCTCTTTTAAGACGTTAGTATAAAATTGAGACATTGCAGTGGGCTAAAGAACATAAAAATTAGACGCTTGAAGAATAGAAGACAGTTTCATGGAGCGATGAGTCAAAGCTGGAGGTTTTTGGATATAAGAGAATAGTGCTTGTGCGCAGATCAATTGAAGAACAGATGTTAAGTCCATGTGTAATCTTGACTGCAAAAACACGGCGGATGCTCGATGATAATTTGGAGGTAGGGCGACTGAAAAGCTGGTAAAAATTAAAGGGATTTTGAAGAAAGGCTATATAGTGGCAATAAAGATTTCGCGCCGCGTTTAGCCCATGATGTTTACGTGCTGACCACGCACTGATCATTGTTTTGGTTTACTATATTTTACTATAGTCTTATATGTAAATGTTCTTTAGAATATGAATATCAAAATCGATCGTATTGTTTTTATTTGTTATATATCACGCCAACTATAGAATGGGCCAAAACTTTTGACCAGTAGTGTACCTACCTAAGTGATAATAATCTACGAATATCAACAAGAGTCTTGTCGAGGCGCTGTCACTATAATGGACACCTGAAGACGCTAGGTTTAGCAGAGGGTACGACTTGCAAATTATGCTACGTAGAAGACGAAACCTCTACCCACATGAAATAGAAAACGTAGATGTTTGGCAACTAGATCCATTTCACATCCTCTTTTATTTGTAAGGAGTGAGGTTGATAGATCAGATATAAAAACTGAGCATCCCCATGGCCACAGCAAAAAAAGGGGACCCAAAAAGCCTACATATATACAGCTTTTTATAAAATTCCTGCCGAGCATTCGCAACCAATATATCTGGCTAAGTAAAATGAACAATATTTTTGTCTTTTCTTAATTTCCTTATCTTCATTAAATATTGCGTCTTTCAACAAAACTCTCATCTTCCTCTGTAAGCGCAGTCAAGTTTTCCATAATTTATCTGTTAATGTTGGTATTCGTGAATCAAATAAATGCATTTTTCTTCGGAGAAGTGTTTCCATAATATTCGATTGATTTTTCTTCCTGCTGTTGACCACAATGTAGAGAATGGATGAAGAAGTGTTGATCAGGAACTAACTGAGCTGCGAAAAACTGTTTCTGGAAAGCTAGTCTACGGAAACAACATAGAATGTTAACATGATCGATAATGAAGATGAAGACCACCACATTATAACAGATGAAGATATGGGAGAAGAGATGATCGGTAAAGGTGAAGAAGAAGCCAGCGACAGTACCTTTAAACTAAAAACAACGATAATGTCATGGATACATTTGCATTTTCTATAAAATGAGCAGAAAAATCTAATATGGCCGCTAGGAACATTCTGGTTTCCAATAGACTTCGAGAAAAAAATTTTAAAAGTGTATTAATGTGACAAAGAAAAGAAAATCGACTTTTTTACTCCAATAGAAAAAGACGTAAAGGTACTACACTGTACCGCAAGTTATAGGTTATGTTTACTCTTAGCCAAGAACTTATTTTTCTTTGTTTTTTTTTCCAATATAGTATGAGACATTTAATCTATAAAATATACAGCAGTTTCTCTTTAAAGCATATTAGTTGTAAGCTCCTATATATTTGATACCTATTATTCCTAACCCAGAAAATATAAGAAATAAAATATTAAATAATTATTTCACTTACTCCTCCTGTAAAAACCCCTCTCGTAAAATTAACAACAGCATTCAAATTCTCGAAAACTTGATCATCCTCAAGCTTACTCCGACAAGCATCTCGTAGTTTCAAAGACATTTGACGTAAGAATATATCAAAAGGCTGGAGACTCCTTTTGGTCCTTCCAAGTGATAAACTCAAAGAGGAGAATGCTTCTTCTATAAACTGCTCGTATGGAGCTACATGCTCGGCTCTAATTTGTGAAGGTGTTAAAGACGTAGAGTCCAAACTAGATATCTATATATAAAAAATATATATATTGTTTCAATAAATCATTTTTCAATAAAATACTTACATAGATTAAATTATCTGATGCATTTCCCGGATTTCCGTAAGCTTGAACTTTAAACAACATTGGAATGCCGTATTGACTAACAGCATCGGCAACATCGAGGAAAGAATACGTCGTAGCGTTTTGTAGTTGATTTATTTCAATCAAAGGAAAACCTTTCTGTTGTTTTACGATTATTAGCTCGGGATTTTTGATATTATCTAAATAATTTAGATCTATGCAGGCTTCATACGCCGATTTCGCTTTTTTTAACGCTTTTGGGTCGTCGGGATGAATCGGCTCAGCAAGAATATCTAGAAAATTTGTCGATTTCTTCGTTTATGGGTATTTTAAATTAAATCTGACAACAGAAGACCGTTTAAAAAAGTAATACATGATTTCAAATTCCCCAGAATTATAGGTCTAATGTTTCTGTAAGCTTTCTTAATTCCGGATCGTCTGGTACATTCCGACATCATGAAAACCAGTTAGTAGTAAATAATTAATTGATTATTTTATTTAAAAAATATTGTTGTGAACTTATATTATATCTCTTAAATATATTATATCCCTTCCAATAACATTTTAGGTTATAAACTGGCCAATCCTCCCTTCGGCTACTAGCGGAAGTATACGAAGACCTCCCCGAACATAACCTTAACCTCCTAGATAAATTTCCATCGCTATTAGGTGAAACCCTTCTCTAAATCCCATCTGGTTGATCGACGGAAGTTTTCTGTGATTTCCCTGTAATCTGATGAACCGGTTCATCAGCCAAATGGCCGTCTATAATGAATAATGCAACCTACCCCATTATTAAACAAAAAGAAACAACCACATTCTGCGATGAAACGTTTATTTTTGTCGAACATTTGTTCCTTCTTCTTTCTTTCTTTTAACTTTCGTTCTATTACAGTACAGTTCGCTCTAGATTCCACCACAACTCTAGCGCTGCTGAGAAGAAGAAGCAAATGTCAAAAATCAAAAATGTGCAGAATGGCAAACTGTAACAATAAATAAACAATCTTGGAAGTAAGGTCAAAACGATTTTGTACGACCATGCACGATCCCATATTTCATTTGCTGGGGAGAAGAGGAATCCATGTATGTCTTTTATATGTATTTATATAGATATTTCAACAAGAAAGCTACCCAATATTCTTATCTACTGTTTTAATTATTATTAAAGTGTAATAATAAACTTTTTCAAAAACCACACTAAATAAAGATTTGAAAGTATACTAAAAAGTAAAAAATAAGGACATGATAGGGGTTCTAGCGTGTGTATGACGTCAGAAGTAAGTAATAATATAGTTGGGATCAATTATTATAACAATAGCAATCGTTTGGTCACATAACGATAAAATACGAGGGCTGCTACTTAAATTTTGAGATATAGTGATGTTCACTGATTTACATCAGTCAAATGTCAAATTGACATCATAAAGTTTAAGATATTTTTAACGGTGAACGTACTCAGTGTCATACAAGTACTATTTAAGTTGTTTATAGATACTTGAAACATTTATTGTGGTCTAAGCAAGGTCGTCCAAAATCTGCTGCCAGAAAACATCGATGCTGTGTGTAAACTGATATTGCACGATGGTAATGTGGTTGTAAAAAAGATTTGTTCGCTTTTTATGTCGCTCAAAAAAAAGCTCGTGGATAAATGCTGAAAAAAATCGATTGCGATACTTCAAAAGACGTAACAGGCCACGAATCACAAATCTATGCGTTTGAACCCGAAACTAAACAACAAGACTTGCCAAATCCAACAAAAGTTTCGGAATAACTGGACATATTGCCACAGTTCCTTTAGGGCAACGTAGAACGGTCAATTCTGAATGGTACACCAGCATTTGTTTGCCAGAAGTGTTCGAAAGAATCAGGGAAACCAATCGCAGAAGACGAATCATTCTCCACCACGACAATGCGAGCTTTCACACATCAGTACAAACAAAAACGTTTTTGAATAGTCAAAACATCGAATTGATGGGTCATCCACCGTAGAGTCCTTGTTTAGTACCAAATGATTTCTTCTTAATCCCGCAGATCAAATATAAATTGCGAGGTTTACGTGTTTCTACACCCGATGAAACGGTTAACGCTTTTAAATCACATGTTATGGAATGGAAAAAATGTTCAATTGGTTCAAACACAAGTAAATGTGTATTAATGTTAATGGAGAATATTTTGGCAAACAATGAAACCATATCCAATTATAAATATGGGATTTTATCAAAAAAACTTTTCATTATAATACATTCTTAGTACTTATTATTTCGGTTTTTTGATTTCTGAATTTTTCATTTAACTATACTGAGAAAAAGTAAAAATATACTGAAACAATAAACAAAAAAAATGTAATTTTGTTGTTGGGATACTTACATTTTGATAAATGAGTTAATTCATCATTCAAGATTGTAAAATGGTCAATGGTAGATACTCCATCAGGTAAAGGATAAACATGTTTGAAATTTCCGCAAGTGTATTCATAGAAATCTTCGCACGGATCTACACTAAGATTCATGTATCGAATTTCGGGAAAAACTATGAGTAGTAAAAACAAAAATCATCTACATATACTATCTTAGAATAGCAACACATAGCTGTCCGATCCACCTTATTTAACCGATTTGAAGTATAGTAACTTCCTGGTAAAACATATTTAAAAAACTTACCTTCATCTTCAACTTGTTCTGAATCAATAGCCTTCCATATTTTCGAAACAAAAATAAATAAAATTATTCTTAAATGCATCTTGTTTGTTATTTATCGATACCAAATATAAAATCACACAACTATCAGTTTTCATTAACTCGATAAGATATAGATCTGATTCTGATTACATGTCATCTTTCGATTACACGTTTTAGATAAGATGGCATCTTACTATTTTTAATAAATTCTTACCTTTTAATCGATTATTAGAAATAATAAACACATTGAGAGACCATAATGTAAGTTGGGCATTATACACACAATTTAATTATCCATAAGAGTCACTTGATTTTCATAAATATCTGTATAAGCGCAGAAAGTCGGTCAGAACGACATATATAATCAACAAAATAATCCTGAAATTATTTATTCACAAGAATATATATATTATATGAAAATGTCTAATAATTAACATACAAAAGTATTTTGTTGATAAGTTTAGGTTATTATTACTGTAATATTCAGTCTACTGTTTAAAACTAATTTTTAGTCACATTTGCTTAAAACAGATACAAAAATTTTAGACAAATTAGACGTCTAATTATTTATCTATATCTTCGACCTCCCTATAGATTGCGATACTGACCAAATCAATTATATTAATTAATTTCATTATATTGAAATCAAAATATTTTGGTTTATGAAATAAGTTGCAATACATATGCAGCACACTGTATATATAACCCTTTAATCCTAGTGTTACATTCGACTAAAGTTGTTATGTATGTACATATTGAATATCAACATTTCTGCATATCCATATAAGAGAATATTAGTATTATAAACCCTTTCTGATCGTTTTTACTCGATTCTCTTAAACATGAGAATTTTATTTAATTGCAATACATTCATAATTTCATAATATTACGCCGTTCGTATAATTTGATGTAATTTTCTTAAAATATTCAAGCTAGATGACCGAATAATAATTCTTATTACATAACCTTAAAATATATCGGTTCAAACTTTTATTTTAATATTCAAATTCGTTGATATTGTTTAACTGTTTCAAATTTTCAGGTTAAAGACTTCGCTAATGTGACGTATTGAGTAAATTTCGAACTTTCTGAAATGTTTGTTGTTCATTATTTTAATAACTAAAATGTTAATAATTATCTTTAGCGCCACCTATCCGTTAATAAGAGAGTGATCAGGTATAATCTATAAGTCATTTTTTAAAGAATAAAATAAAAACTTTTCTAATTTATGATATTAGGGTCTGAGCTAAGGAAACAAACCAAGTTTCATTTTATGACACCTCGTTTATTTTTATGACTACTGAAGATTTAGAAAATACAACATTTAATCCACTCAACTTCAACTACTGATGAAATGATGATTTATAGTTAATTTTCTAGTAAATAGGTCGCGGTATTAGTATATAAAATTATATTATATTTAATCTAATGGTTAAATAATAATTTAAACAATACAGGATTTTCGTAAATTCAGTACCATATATTATCTGATAAATAACGAAATACGTCATTTTTCAACTGTTTTAAAATCTAATTTTCCATCAGAAGAGAACTGAATTCAAGACAATTTAGCAACAAAAATCTTTAAGTAGTAAAGGAAATGAGAAAATGAAGAAGTTTGTGGATATTATATAGATAATGACAGTATTGGGAACGAATTGTTAATTTTCTGATTCCTGATTATATGTTGTTGTATTTAAGACAAAAAATTGAATATTCATAAAACTATTGAGTATTTATTAAAAAATGAACGTTATTTTATACAATTTCTGAATAGAGCTTCCAATATGATGGATATTGCCCTCTAGTAGCGAGTGGATGAACTATAGCACACGTAATGTAAGAAAACGATTAAAAATATAGAAACATTTTCATAGATGACGCTACAAGTTTTGTTTGTGTTCGTTAAGTCATAGATTGCTAGAATACTATAAAAATCCGTTACCATTTAAATTAACACTTAAATTGTAAATAGTTTATGTACGTGATATAACCTGTGAAATTTATGGGGTTATTATACTTGCAATTGTAATATAAATTCAAATTATTTTAAAACCTTCATACGGAAAATGCTTGTCAAATCGAAAATATTGTTAATTCCACCAAAAGTTATGAAAATAAATAATTCTATATTAAAAGCAATAAGAAAAGAACAAAAACCAGAAAGTTAATTCTTTGTTTAGTACGTAACATAAATATTTATGTGTATCGAAATAAAAATCTGAACAGCGGACATATATTAGTGATATAAGTAGGTATTTGATATTCTGAACTCTCCAGTTTTTTGCTAAAACTAACACTTATTGTTATATTGTAAAGATTTTATAGTAAATATCAGCTGTAGAATTTATGACCTTATTATACTTGCAATTAGAATATAAACTGCACAGATTTTGATAAATTAGAGTAAAACAATGAATACCAAATCAAAAATAATACTCAGTACACCAAAAGTTATGAAAACTAATAATTTGTACATATTAAAAGGATGGGAAGAAAACAAGAAAGCAGGTAAATTGTTTATTCAGATGAAACATAAAATTTTATAAATACAGAAATAAAAATTGGAACAGCAGACATATATACAAAGTAATATCCAAAGTTTCCCAGATTCTTCTCAAATTAACAATTATTGTCAAATTGAAAAAATTTATATAATAAATATAACTGAAATTCTAGTTTTACTATACTTATATTGATTATAAAAACTCCATTTATTGTAATACTTTTAGTGTGAAAAAATGAAGACCAAATCGAAAATATTGTTTATTCCACCAAAAGTTATTGAAACTAACTATTTTTTCGTCTTAAAAGGTATGAGAAGGTTAGAAAAAATACAAGAAGGCAGGTAAATTCTTTATTTGGATCAAACTATGAAATCTTATAAACATTTATAAGTAATAATTGTCAAATTGAAAAAAATTATGTAATAAATATAAGTAAAATTATGGATTTATTATATTTACAATCATAAAAATGAAGACCAAATCGAAAATGTTATTCATTCCACCAAAAGTTATGAAAATAATAATTTTTTACCTTAAAAAGTATGTAAAGGTTAGAAAGAAAACAAAAAAGCAGTTAAATCATTTATTTAGATCAAACAATAAAATTTATAAGTACAGAAATAAAAATTAAAACAGCAGACATATATTAGTATACTATGATATTTGCAATTGTTATTCAAAGCTTCAAATTTGATTATGGATAAGATACAGGTACATAAAAACGTCGATTTTCTTTAATTTTCAAATATTTAATTGTAAAACGCTAGGTAGTCATCATCATCTTCGTCATAGCTATCTTCCGTTCCAGGTTCTCCCAAAGCATTCACAAATTCTAAAAACGACAAATAAAACCTGACATTCGTTAAAAGTAAAGAGTTCAAAATGAAAAATTTGTCGTTGATATGCCACAATCCTTTCAAGAAACCTTCGTACTAACTTACCATAGAAATCTATTCGTCCATCTCCATCTACATCAACTTCTTTGATCATATCTTCAACTAGAAAAACAATTTAGCTCGAATTATATTAGTTCACAGAATATTTCTATTTTCTATTTAGATTTATAAACTATCTTATGTATCTATATGAGAAATTATTATGTATAACTCACTTTCTTCTTCAGATAAATCTTCTCCAAGACAATGTAACACTGCTCTGAGATCTGAAGCCGATATGTAACCTCTGTTATGTTTATCAAACACCCTAAAAGCGTCTCTAAGTTCTTTCTCTTCTTCTTCTAAGGATAAAGTTTGATTTGGATCGTTGCCAGAACTTGCTGACCAAGCTATATCGACAAATTCTTCAAAACTAACGTTACCATCACCTAAATCAGTATTTAGATTAGAAGAACTGTCATATATTGTGAAAAAATCGTGTTCTCACCGTCAGCGTCGATTTCTTGTAACATTTGTTGTAATTCTTCCGTACGAGCAAACTGTCCAAGCGACCTCATAACTCTACCTAATTCTTCTTTCGTTATACTACCATCGCCATCTTTATCGAATAGTCGAAAAGCTTCTCTAAATTCTACAAAATTTATAAATAGAATCTTCTTCGATCTATTTTATTATTACTAACCTTTCATTTGACTTCTAGATACAGGCATATTCCTAATACAAAAACTTTGATTTCTTGAACGATCTTCGAGTTTAAGTTTATTGTTTTCATACGAGGGGGACCTAGAAGGAGTACCGATAGGTTTGTCGACATGTACTTCGAACGTAGATTCGTTAGTGTCTTCTGGTGCATTTTGAAGAGACATCGTCGTTTCACTGTCTGATTGATTTGTTTGTCTTGTCTATAGTAAAAATAATTTGCAACTAAAAATCTACTAAAACTCTTATTTATCAAATTGAAAGTGTCAATGAGTAATTCCCAAAACACCATTTTATGTTTTTTTGTATACATTATTAATTGCAATATACATGGAGTCCCACGACGAGTTAAAACTATTTATATATGGCAAAATACTTATAGTAAAATCATGAAAATTTCTACGTTTGGCCTTTCGGATACGATATTTTTAACTAAAATATTTTCAAAGATTGCCGACTTGTGGTTCTACCGGAAGTCGATGGTAACTTTGTTTTTTTAAGCGAAACACCCTGTATATTTACATTTTTGAAATCTACGTGATATTTTAGTATACTTTGGTCTAAAATGTTTTTTCGAAAAATGCATACTTTTTGAGTTATTAATTTTTTTGTAAAAAATTCGACCGTTGGTTGCAGACCCTCATAAATTATTTTTTTACGAAGATACCCTTAAAGATTTGAAAACGGTTTCTGTTTGTTTGCTTTAAGCAAGGTCAGACGTATTTGAATCTATAATGAAACATTTTTTATTTTATACAGGGTGTGTATAATAAGTGTTCAAAGTTTATCTTCATAAATATCAAATTTCTCCATTTTTTTAAATGGAACCACCTGGTTTTTTCTATTTTAATGTATTCAGGGGTGAAAAATAAGGCAAATTCATATGTACTTTCCTATACCTAAACCTTATCGTTATCCAGATATTAAGTGTTTTCTGTAAATTTTCAAAGATGCAGGTGTGGTCAAATCTAATAACTCAAAGAGTAAGCATTTTTCGAAAAAAGTCTACTAAAATTTTACGTAGATTTCAAAAATGTATTAATATAAATGGTGTTCTATTTAAAATAACAAAGTTACAGTCGACTTCAGGTAGAACCGGAAGTCGGTCATCTTAGAAAATATTTTAGTTAAAAATAATCGTATCCGAAAACTCGAACGTAGAAATTTTCATAATTTTACTATACGTATTTTGCTATTTACAGATTACAGTCGTGGGAAACCCTGTATAGTAAGGGTAGGTTAGGTAAGAGGGGTAAAGAAAGGGTAAAAGACGACGGCCGCCTGTGTCGCCAGTGGAAAATTTATTACATAACAGTGATCGTAGGAAGAGTATCAGAATGATTGCTGATAAACTGGGTATCCCTCAAACTCAAGTTTTTGAGATCTAGTCAAAAAACTTGGCCAAGAGGAAAATGTCCACGAAGTTGGAAGAGGAACAAAATGCCAATTCAAAGAGCAAGCGGCAGAGCTCAGAATGGCACACACCTTCTTCCCATGCCCCAAGAAAACAATTGTGTGCAAAAGCAAAAGTCCATACTCATTTGGTTTTCTTTCTAAACATGGTGTCTTTAACAAAGAGTTGGTACCACTCGGATAAACAGTTAAGGCAGATTTTTACGTGAAAATCCTTAAAAGACTGCGGAAACGGCCAATATACCATCGCCAACCATTAGCGAATACACCATAACAACGCGCTGTGTCACACAGCATTCAACGAAGTGGAGTATCTTACCCAGCACAATATCCCACCGCTGCCTTAACTCCCTTACAACCCAGACTTGGCCCCACCAAACTTTTTTTTATTGACGAAAATAAAATCGACGCTCAGTGGGAAGCATCACGGTACGGTAGAGGCTGTCCAACAGGTGTACAAAAACTGGTAAACTTGTTAGCAGCAATGTTTAGATGCCGAAGGGTGCTATTTTGAACAATTTTTATGAATAAATATTTTTGTAAAGCACGAGTCCTACAAATTTCAGAACAGACCCCGGATAAGGCTCCGGTTCAACCGTTTGCGGTAAACTGAAAACTCAAGCGCTGCTGCCACTTTTACAAAAAAAAAAAATGTTGATTATACAATAAACTGTGAATTCGAACGGCTTTTTGCAAGCTAGGTTATGAGAGTTATCGTAGTGGGATCGTGACAAAATAAAACACCAATGTGCACTAAATTATGGAACAGATTTATTATTTTGAAGAGCTTACCATTAAATCCCTTATTTGATTCACCAACGGTGAAGTAGAAAAAAAATTATTAACCGCAGAAAAAAATTTACCCTCGAACTTCGCCACTTTCCCGAATTTCTAGCACTTCGTAGGAAATCTGTAAATGAAAAATTTTATATATCGAATGTCACCAGAAGATGATTTTTTTTTTAATTAATACCCTCTACTTGCTCAATTATACATATCATCAAGAAAAATATTGTTACGAACTCGTCCACTGACGTAGACCGTGAAGCAAGTCTTGTTCTATTATGTTAACAGAATTTAAAGTTCGTCGGAAGCGAGGGCAATTTCTTTGTATAGTTTATATAACACAGTATGTTGTGGCCGTTTTTATAGACACGATTCTAAGAACAGTGTTTTTGTGTTTATTCTTTGTCATTTGAGAACTTTCCACCTCTTATGTTTCATCCAATATATTGAAAGCAATGTTAGATAAACTCGCACAAAAATATACCCAAAAGATGAAGAAAGAGTTGCTTTTGTAGGAGGTTCGTGGATTAATTGGAGCGGAATTGCTTTATAACAGAAAACGTATTTTCAATTCGTTTAGGTAACAATATGAAATGTCATACGACGGTTTTATGAGAAAAAATTACTCGGAAATGCAGGACAATGCCCAACCACATCTAATACATTAACGACGTCGGTATATCTAACTGTTATGGAGAAGTCCAGACCTTAATGAGTTTGAGAAAAAAGTCAGTGCTAAAAGAAACCCTCCATGAACTAAAGGTTGTTATTGAATAGGACTAGGAAGGTTAATTAGGTGGATGAAACAAAATCCTTATATCTAAAGAAACGTGACGAGGATTTTGAACCCAAAAGAAAATTTCTTGCAAAGGCCCAAGGACATGTACAGCACAAATCTCAGCGAGGCTTAATTACGGAAAGTGACTATTTCAAAGTGCAGTGTCTTTATTGATATGTTTTCCTCTCTCCCACTTATTATTTAACATTAGTTATTACACAATAGCTTCTTTCTATTTACGTCAAAACTCAGATTATTCTCACTTGTGATTCAGTTCAATGCACGTTCCTTTTCAGAGTTACAAGCGAGACCTAATTGAGTGCTTACCAGCAATCTGCACAAGCTTCAGACCGTTTGCTTCACCTTCCATTTATTCACCATAAGATACTCATATAATTGAGTGACTCAGTTCATGTGAAAGCAAATGCAAACCAGCTAATGACTGTATGTAAACATTAACCTAACTTTATGGCAATTACAGTTTGTTGATAATTTGTAATGAATGCAAAATACCATTTTTGAATTATTTCGGATATGTCTTAGCAATTTATCATTTTTATATTCATTAATATATTGCCTATTATGAAAAATTTGTTTCAAATAATAAAACTATAACATCTTACCAGCTTTTTTCCACCGCTGACTAATGTGTTCGATAAAAACACTATAAACAAAACTTACATTTTTATACAAGTTATTTATTTTCATAATATTAAAACTAGACGTAATAGAAAATACTCTTATACAGTTTCCCACCAGATGTTCAACATTTACTGAATAGGAAATGACAAAAAATTCCCGCAAATACGAGTGTGAGTCAATAAGTACATTTTGAATTAAATAAAGGTTTTTGGATAACTTCTTTTTGAGCTCTATGCTTTGTCCATTTTTTCTCTAATTTATTTGTTTGTGGGTGTATTGGAAACAAAAATAATCACATAGAACTAAATCCGGACGATATAGCGGATGAGAAAGCCTAACTAATGGATTTTTACCACAGAAATTGCACATGTATGCCTAATGTGATTTGAATTGGCGATTCATAATAAACCCACAGTTAGGAAACTGCGCATTTCGTGGTTAAACTACAATAAATACTATGTTTAATGATTGAAATACCAACCTTGGTCTTATTTGCCGCCAAGTCACTTCGAAAAACCTGCTGTTTAGATTATTGTTGATCTCTAGTAAGATATGGAAGTTCCACGGTTACAAAATGGTGCACATTGATGTTGAACAACTCCAAATACTCCTAATTCACCCTAAGACACCCACTGTTCTGATTATTGTTTAGTGAACGTGGATGAATTACTTTTTTAATAAAAGTTTTAATAAAAGTTATTGAGATACAAAGAGATCGTTGCAAGAAGCTACTGATTTGTTTAATGATACATATCCTGACAGAATTTCTCTTGAAAAATCTACAGTGTCTCGAAATTTGAAAAAAATTAAAGGAAAATATTCCAAGTTGGAGAAGAACAAGAACAGCCACAAATGAAGATAATGAACTTAATATTAATCGGAGCGTACAGGAAGAGCTTAAAAATTCAATCTGATGGATCCACTGATAAGCCTACCCGCTTTTTTCCTCTGTTTTGATTGCTCTTTGGTTTTCGATGTATAATCGTGGATTCACGGTTATGATACCGTTCATATTGAGATCGACGCCAAATACTTTCGATACATTTCCAAGAAAACGCACATTAAATTCACTTCTTCTCATTTTCTTGACAATTATTCAGTTATAAATGTGGGTCAAATTCGAAATAAATGACCCAGCTGTTTCAAATTTTGACACGAGTGACGTGACTGATAACTGTTCAAAGATGCCGTGTTATTATTTCAGTTAAAAAACAGGAAATTCACACAGTGCTTTTACTAGTTTTTTGAAAAATAATCTATGTTATACTTAATATAAATTCTCAACAAGATTTAATTTTATCTATGGTATTGCTGGAATTATCTGAAGAATAATAAATTTGATAAAAATCTCCAAATTGGAGGTAAAAAAACTAACCAAAGACATCAAAAAATCAACGTGTTTATCGGAAGACGTAATCTTATTAATTTTATGTGAATAGAACAAATTACAAAATATATAAGTCTTGCAGCTGCTAGAAAAATAAACAATACAATTATGCGTTTTTAATAATTTTCTATCGAAATTAATTACAAACTTGTTAAACTTTGATATGTGAAATGACAGGATCTATATGGAAATAGAAAAATTATCAAAAAAAAAACAATAATATAAAATAATCAACCTTTGTCTCTAATTATCCAAAAATAGATAGTTTACAAGGTATGTTTTTACATCACTTATTTATTTAATTAATTTTAATTACTTACATTAAAGCAATTACATGCGAAACTTTTAACTCAAATCTGGAGATCTCATTCACAATTTTCTGGTAAACACTGCAAAGAGGTGTGTCAGATTTCCGTAGATTTTCCCTCCCCCACCACCGGCTGTCACAGATTTTTGCTATTTACGTCGTTTTTGTTTTATTATTATATTTTTAAAATAAAATAAACCGCTACAATGGTAGTGATGGTTCATCCAAGAATTTTCTTTGTTTATATGGAATGAATATTTCATAAAAAGCTCATTTACTTTTCAGGGACGGATCCTAGAGGTTGAGGTAGTCGACGAATTTTGTTACTACTATCATAAACGAAAATTTACCTAAAAATTTGGAATTAGAAATGAAAATATGTCAATAGATCGTAATATGAAATTTATTTCAATATTTATGAAGAAAGACACAAATATTTCGATAATAATACCCAGAAAAATATAGTTAATAATTCATCGAACCAGCTGGTCATACCAGTTCTTACAATTGCAACTTTATCGGTTTGAAAATCTAGGGAGAAATCTAGTTACTTTTCGTTCAACAACCAATCAAATCAGCTGATTAATTGAAATAAGTAAAACAGACTTTTTCGTCTTCTGATTGCTCGTAATTTATGTTGCTGGCATTTATTTACTTTTCCTTGAAGGTTTACCAGTCACATTAAAGATAAAATTGTTATTTTTGGTTTGTGGAAGCCATAATGCAGTGGAAAGTATCTCGAATAATGTCAAACAACGTGCGAGATTCTTCTTCTTCTAACGCAATCCATTAATTAATGTTTACGATAACGTTTTTCATTACTCCCTTTTGATTTTTATGGTATGGCGTATTATTATTTATTTTCACTTGTGCTCAATCCATTGAATATCCATTTGATCTATGTCTTTTGAAGAGCTGCATTATTTTGTGGTGTCGTACACTATCGAATGCCTTCTCGTAGACAATGAAGGATAAACAGACATCTTTTCTTTGGTCATGGCAATTCTGGACTAATACTTGCATGGCGACTATTGCTTCTTGTGTACCTAATTCTTGTCCAAACCCAAATTGTGAATCGCTCATATCTTTTTCGCATTTTTGGTATATGATTTTTAGAAATCAAAAACACAACCTATGTTTGGGCTAGTGACTTGTCTCATATATAGTGTTGCACACTCTATATAGAGACTTTCGTTTAGAAGTTTATGTATTTCTGCAGGGATTGCGTCTAGGCCAACTGGTTTATCATTTTTTTAGCCATTAATTGGTTTTTCGATATCGTGTTTAGTTATTAGTGAGCCAATTAGTAAGATATTGATATCAACTGGCGGTCTGTTAGTGATAAATAGTTGTGTTTTTCCCAAACATTATTCTTTTCTTTGTTCTAGAGTACTATCTGATTATCATTAACTATTGTTATTATTGTCTTTTTTCTATATATATCCGCGGTCTCTTTCAGCTTTTTATGCAGATTGAAATAATCGTGTTCATCTTGTAGTTGTTGTATTTCTGAACATTCTCGTTTGCGCCAACCATTTGTCTCTCGTCGGTCACCCATTTTTGTATTTTGTCTTTGTTTTATTTCATAATGTGTTGCAACATTTATACTGAGCCCACTGTTTACACTACCACTACACCAACACTCACAATTACACTGTCTGACGCGCGTTTCTGTAACCAATGTATCGTCTTCAGAGACCGAGTTTACCTTTAGTCTCTGAAGACGATAACTATTCAGTAACGGTACCTGAAATTCCAACTTAGTTGCAAGATTCATGATAAGCAATTTCTGTCTTCTGTCCTTCGTAAAATTTATCGACTGGAATTTCTTTATTAGAAAATGTCACAAATTAAGCGTTTGCTATAACTGAATTCGTAATAAAGTATTTTCCTTTTATGTCTTAATTTAAGATGACGTTCGACGATGAAATCGATTTAAAAAAACTAGTCACGTGGCACGAATCAGACTACGTGGTTTATTCGTGTTTTTGAAAATGTAATATGAATTTATTTTTAGCTACAATGAAATTAGATAATAGAATAATTATTTATTGAACAGAGATCTAAAATTAAAATGATTTATTGACAAGAATGCATTGAATATAGAGCTGATTAATTTATATTTGTTTCTATTACATCTATTTCAGGTGGCGCTCAACTCTAATTAGTACCACGTGATCGTATTTAACGTTCTTGTGTGGAGCGTCACCTCTAGGTTTGTCGGTGTAGATCAAAAATAGCTCGAAAATTACCGTGAAATGCTAAATGAGTGTTATTTATCGAAAAATGTTGTATAACCTTTAAATTAGACACTAAAGTAATTTGTAAAGTGAACAATCTCAATCGGTGGTATCTTTTTGATGCTCCATGTACACTTTTTTTATATAATAAAAATGAAAAATAGACTGTTGAAAAAATCACCAAACTATAGTTTGTTTTCCTGATTAAATCAGAGCATATATCCAGATTTCGAGAAAACTGATATAAATGTTAAAAATTGCTTTTTATTAAATATACACTTGTAGTAGGCAACCAACACATCATCAAGTTATGTGTGTTGACTATCATTATTAGTACGGTACCATTATAATAACCATAGACATATTAATTCTGGATGCTGAATATATAATTTCTATATATAAAAGTTGTGTAGATTTTAGGTCTCTGGTGAAATGAAATAAGGGAGTAAGGAATTATAACGGCGAGATGAGTAGCGTACAAAAATTGGAAGGAACACTTGACAGAGATTGTTTCTAATATTGGAACACGTATCTTATTGAAAGCGCAGTCTGGTTTTACTTTGTCTATGAAAACAACTTTACATTTGACAGCACATTTTGTCCTCGTTGTTCCAAATGTAAAGTTCTGTTAAAATTTTATTAAGTAAAGTAACAAGGTACTATTTTATCAGTCTTTTTCAACGTTATGTCCGGAATCGTAAAGCCGTCAAAAATTTTATGAATCTCAGAAGATATATTTTACTTGTAAGAACTTTATAACTCTAAAAAATGTTCCTATAGATTTATAAATAACTTTTTTACATCAATTATTTTTGCTTGGTACTAAATACCAGCAGAAAATATTGCTAAATAACTTATATATGTGATATGAGGGTGAATCCACTCCTGTTTTATCTAAGCTGATATTGACGGATTCTGGACCACGGGACGTGAAAGAGAAGCGCGTGCGTAACGTCGATTAAAAATTATTCTCAACCTCGTTTATTTCTTGATTATACTAAATTTGGGGATTATCATGAATCAAATTACATAATAACGCTATTATTTTGATAACTCATTAAGCTGTTCGATGTTATTTACATTTTTTTTTCAATTACTAGTCGTTTATTGCTCATAAATATTTATCATTAGACCTTTAGCTTCAATCTGGAATAAAATTTTGCCAAAAGTGATACTAAGATAACTCCGAATGAGAAATCCTAAAACGAGGGCTTCTTGAATATTGTGCATAAATCCAAATTCAATCAAGTATCGTAAACTGTTGCTCCGAAAAACAACAATGGTGGTGCTTAGTATCCAAAACGAGCTCGGGTCTGCAAACTCATAAGAACTTGTAATGTAATGTTATGTAATACTAATTCAATTAATATAATAAAATATCTCGAAGGAGAAAAATTTTTGTATAATTCCGTTTAAAGATTTTGATTATATTCTCCATATTTTGTAAGCAACGTTGTCAAATTGTTATAAATATTTTCGGAGAATTGTATAAGCACAGTTATTGTCACAAAAAATTCGTGCAATAATTATCATTGCACATGTAGAACCTAATTTAATTCGTTAAATAGTAATAAAAAAAATACCAAACCTTAATAATATGACTAGAATAGGTTGATATGGTGATGTTGAAAATTAAGTAGTCCCCTGTCAATCTTGTTCGTACGACGCCTATGTGATATTCATAGACAAAAGCAAACAATAGAGGGTACATGTTTGAAACTTGAAGGCGATTAAATATATTCTATTACAAAATAACTATTGTTTCTCAATAGTAATTGGTTTTTAATGAATTTTGTTTTCATCAATTGCTTTAATCACGATTTACTTTATATATTTTTCTGAACGAAAATTGCTAATATCTAATAATAATAATTGATATTACAATTTTTATTTATGGTGACATTTATTTGACATTTGACAGTATAACTATAATTCCTTTAAGTATTTATCTTTGTAAGGATATATTAATTTATAATTATAAATGAATTTACGAATATTATCAAGAGTATCAATAATTTTTCATTAACAAAATAAATGTTTTGGTCGTTTCGCTCCTGAATGTAATACTTTTAAAAATAGACACACAAGGAGCCGGATGCACGGAATAAAAAGCTTTTTTTATCAATTATAATCAAATAATTCAAAGTTTATTGTGAGTAATGAATGAAAATCGTAAATTTGTTCGGTTCATGCTAGTTTAATCATCTCACGCAATGTACGGGACAATTTTAGTATGCCGAATTTTTTTTTATTACTAGATTTGGAATGTAATTACTGTAACTGTATTATTAGTTTATCTAATTTGTATAAACAAATTATAAGTACGTAAACAAAGTATTAAATTTTCTAATTTATTTTTTAATTTGTTTAGTCGTAAAATGAATTGCTTGTAAAGCGGATCTAGAAGAACTTTTATGTACATTTTTCATCAATAATTTTATCTTTCCAGGATGATCACCCTACTGTGAATGGTGCACCAAATGATTGAAAACTCTCTCAAAATTTGTTAATGGGGTTCTGTTAGAATAAAACTAATTGTTGTTGATAATATTCAGATAATTATACAAAACAACAAAAAATTGTTTCTCAATATCTTATTTGTAAATTTAAATCAGACTTGTAAATTCTTATCTACCACAATTTTTTGTAAACTGCAATGGGGTAAGAATATTAGTCAATGTTACTGACCCGTCATGTTTGAAATCTCACTAATACAGAGTTGTCAGAGGCATTACGACAAAGATCTAATTTAGATCTGTAAATATGTAACCATTCATTGTTAATTGGACTTAATTTAAAGTCTTGTTATTCAATTAAAATGTTGTTTATGACAATTTCTCGATGCATGAGAATATTTTTTTGATTGGTTATAATTATCTCTAGAATTAGAAGAAAAAGGTTAGTATGCATTCAATAATATGTAATAAATATACAATGAGGTTGTTGATTCATTTTTTCAATCAATATTATTGATTTTTTCAATAAAAAATCTTTATATTTACAAAGGATCACATATCTTTTAGATGTTGTTTAACCTTCCATTGACCTTCTAGATTTCTATACAATGATCAGGTGCGGATTTACCGATTTGCCTCCAGTAGGCTATTTATCTTTTGCCGCCTCTACTGTCCTCTGAAATTCGATGCTTTTGATTGAGATTTTGATCTTTAACGGCAAAAAATTGTTGTAGGACATTATTTTAGGCATTTTTTACTAAGCATTCGGCAATTGTTCATGTAGAGACTTTCAAGTATAATACTATATTTCAATTTTTATTAAATTACTTCTATTTATGTAAAAAATTCAAAACTCGACTTCTCTAGGTGAACAATTTTGTTTTTTAATCTTGATAATTATAATAAACAAAAATTTTTTGCATAATTTGCCGCCCCTTGAAATCAGCCGCCGTAGGTTACAGCCTACTCAGTCTTCTGGAAAATTCACCACTGACAATGAAGCTTAAGAATAAAGTTTATTTCAAATAAACCAATAGCTGTAAATACAAATAATACTATATTTAGAGAAAACACAATATTTGAGACTTTTGAATTTAAAAAAAAATACAGGGTGTTCCGGGTTTATTGTAAAAAATTCGGGAGTGAGTAGATGACGTGAAAGACCTTTAAAGTTCCGAAATCAGAACTTATGTTTGAATATATTTCCTAAATTATGTATTCGAAGGCCAGGGGCGGCTCATGCCCAATAATTAACAATCTGTAACTTCTACAGGGTCAATCTATATAGCAGAAATGGATTTTTCAATAATCGGTTTTTAACAAAAAGATTGTTTAAATTGATAAAATTTGTGGTTTAGGAGATATGTACACTTTTAGATCATTGTACATGCACTTCTACACACTTCTGGAGTCTACAGAGGATATTTCTTGGAACTTGGAAGAGAATTCCAAGATTCTACCTTATAGCGTCACAATCAAAGTTTATTTTATCGATCATTTCGTTCCTTGTGTTTGTGATATGATTTTCGATAACATGTAGCACAAATATTTATTTATTTATTCATTATTTCTTCAAAAAATGTTTGATTGTGTTTTAATACCTCTTCCTACAAGTCCCGAAACACCCTGTAGATATTTATCAACTGACGTGCTTTTTTAATTTTGTATTTATTTTTAATAACCGTATTATCGTACGCCTCTGTGTTCCGGCTGAGACGCCCAAACCCTCACCAACCAGAAAACATCGAAATAAAAATCATTACGAAATCAGCGTCTTCCTGTATCCCCCACACGAACCCAGGGTAGTGCGCATGCATTTTCCCCAACTGACCTAACCTAAAAGTGGCGTGATTCCGGCTCTATTATACCCTGTCGTTAAATTACCCAGCGATTGTCGCGTTAAGCTTAATTTAGAACTATTAGTTTTTATCCGGTTGTCTCAGAAGGTACCCACCGAGTGTTATTTGTTTTAAGTACTTTCTGTCGGCTATAAATCAACTCTAAATGTAAGTGGCAGAATTCTTTTATTACGAAGTACGTTACGAAATTTAAAAAATTCCGCCCTAGCATTAATTTCAATTAATATTTTAAGTTTTTATGAAAAAGGCATCTTTTAAAGTTTTTAATGTAAAAGTATTTGAGTATTATTGTTAATTAAATCCCCCATATCTTAGTTGTATTGGAATATAATCAAAGAAATTTATTTTAAAACACATGGGAGTATCACTATGTTGTCTAAGTCTCCTTAATAATTTGATTGAATACTTTTCAAAATATATAAATTTTACAAAAATAAGCCCTATACCTGCCCTGTTAATGAATAAGAAGAAGAGTGGCCAATTGTGAAAAGTATTTATGGTTTTCTATTGATATTTTTAGATCACAATGGTTGACGAATTTTTGGGTAAAAAATACAAGCTCAACTCCAGCGAAAATTTCGATGATTTTATGAAGGAGCTGGGTAAGATTTTTATTCCAATTGAAATTATAATAATGTTTCAAAACTTAACCAGCATTGATTTATATATTTACGAATTAGAGTATTAAAATAATAAAGCATTCGTATTCCATTGGCGTATCATACCTCGAGTATTTTTTGTATAGAATAATTTATATAAATATTATGACTATATAGGGTGTACACTTATATATCCACCTAATTAACCTGGTTCTGAATAGCTTATAGGTTATAAAAGACCGAAAACTTTTAGGAAAATTGTATATAATCTTTATTTGCGGTGAAGTATAAATGTACAAAAATGATATATTCATAATGTTAGATTAATATTTTAACTTAATTGTTTATCCCCTAATAGATTATAAAAAAGGTGATGAAATATGATGTCTAGCATTTCTACTACCCTGTATATCTAATAGTAATAAATAAATTGATTACGCAACTCATACCAAATGGAAATCTATTATTTATTTATTAAATCAGGTCTTAATTAATGCAGAATGTTTGTAAAAGGTCAATGACTTAGTTAAACAGATTTTTCGAAATATATAAATTCATATTATACGTTATCTTTTTATTTACAGATGTTTGTATTACAAAATTTATTGGGTAAACACACGTTATCTACCATGAAATTCCAATTAACACTTATACAACAATATAGACAACCCAAATTACAAATTACAATTACTATAAGTTTTCTATAACATAAGTAAGAAAAACCTTGTTTCCAAGAAACTAATTATTATTTTGCTAAAAATGTATTGAAAAAATTGAACAATTTTGAAAATATAATTGCTTACATTTTAGTCAAAAAGGACAAAACTGAGGAGGTCATTGCTCGAATTTTTCAAGGTTTATAATTTTGTATAAAATATAAGCTACTTAGAAAAATAAAATAAAACAGAAACGTTATTTAGAGCCACGCTAGTGCACGTTATTGTATTAATAATTTTACTATCGCATTCCCTATGTTGGGTACATATTATAAATCATACCTCAACCTACCGGATAGGCAACAAGCAGCGCAGCCCTTCTCACATCAAATAATGCCGAATTATGATATTTTGGAAAAAGTGAAATGTTTAAGTTCGACTATTCAAATGAAATCAACAGACCTCAGCTTTTACGCACTAGTAATATTAATATAATAAAAACAGCTGAAACTTTTGTAGTTACCCCGGTATGACACTCAAATAACTTTTTATTCTTATCGTATATGTTATCGTAACTAGGATAACGTTTAAAACAAGCCCCAACCGATAAAATGAACACAGTTTAAAGTTGCTTGGTTGGAATTCAACGTGTACAAGTTCGATAGGTCAGTTCGATTCCAAAGATCGAAGGAGGTTAACCGTTTTATTGTTTTCAACACACGAGTTTCCGTTAGTTCGTTTCCGAAGAAATCCTTTTAGTGCAACGTAATTTAACCGGCTGACAAGATGGGTTTAATGGAAGTTTTAGGAAAAAAATATAAGCTACAGCAAAGCGAGAATTTCGATGAGTATATGAAAGAATTAGGTATTTTGTTTTTTTATTTATAAAGTACAGTAATATATGTTTATCATAATAAAAATACAATTAATTTGATGAATCTTGTAATTTAGATTTTTAATCCAAAAAAAGTGCAGATTTGTATAAAAAATTGCTTTTTACGATTTGAAATGTTTAGTTTTTTATTACTTATTTGTAAATTGTAATTTAACGTAGGTACGAGGTTATAATATATTTTACATATTACTACCAGGGAAGTGTATAATATTAAAAGTTAACTTTGAAAAATTGAGAATTTTCACCATTAAAAAATGGTACCTTACTAACGTTGACTCTTAAAGAGAATTAGGAGTGGGGCAATGGAGGGTTGTGTTTGAAAAGCAGACCAAATGTGAACATTTGTTCTGAATTTTTAGCACACCCCCCTAACCTAACATAACCAATATAAGTTTTCTTTTTTTTTTCATAAATCCGCCGTAAAAACGAAGATTTTTAAAAAAGAAAAATACAAGAATACTAGGAGGTAAAAAGAAGGGTGAGTTATGGCTGAGAAGAACAATGATGAAATAAGGAATCTATTTGGAGAAGCCAAACTAAGCAAAATAATAAGATCCAAAAGAACAGAGTAACTTGGTCACACACAGAGAATCATCAGAGATCAACAATAAAATATGATGACCATAGAACAAACAGGATCAAGAAAAAAGGAAGACCAAGAAAAAAATGATACGCAGAGGTAATGGAAGACCTAAAAGAGATAGGAATTCAAATCTGGAAAACGAAAGTAACAAATAGGAAATAGTGGAAGGGAATCACTTCCATGCTATGAGACTAAAATTACCCTCAGCTCTACATGAACCAAGTCTCAACTACCCGGCCAACGTTGGTGAAGAGAGGACGAGTGGCCAAGCGGCACCAACAGATCAACCTATTATTATATAAGTTTTCCTGTTTTGTTTTGTAGTATTTGTTTCGTAATTGAAGTTGTGTTAAAGATAAATAAAAATAATTCTATCTACTCTAAAGGTCAGTTAAGTAGTTTATTAATCATTGAAAAGAAGTGAGTGTATCCACATGCTATAGAAGTCCTGGACACTCCAGGAAGCCGCAAAAACAGACTTACAAAAACCAGCCAGCCATTTTGGTCATTCAAGCCGGATTAATTGTAAACTTCTAAATCCAAATTGCCGGGGACCTCCACCGTGTTGCAACAAACCCAATTGGGGTGTACTGCATTTCAAATGTATCTTTTTTCGCACAAGAGAAAGTGATGAAAGACGGTAATTTTTTGGAAAGTGAAAACAATTAAGCTTTTTTAATATATTCACTACTAACCACTAATAGCTTCAGTCCCTATGGTCAGTTTTGGTTCTAAGTTCACGTTATATCATTTTATCACCAAACAAAAATTGTTATTTCCCAAAAGAAACCTCAATGTCCTTCAAAAAGTACACATATTGCAGTAAAATTTGATATCAGTGTTATTTGTAATTATTTACATCATTTTTTTACCAGGTGTGGGTTTGGTCACTCGTAAAATGGGCGGAGCTGTATCACCCGTAGTTGATTTGGTGAAAGAAGGTGATCAATACGTTCTATCGTCCAATTCGACATTTAAGAACGTCGTTCTTAAGTTTACTCCTGGAGTGGAATTTGATCAAGAAACTCCAGACGGTCGTAAAGTAAAATCCACAATTACCATTGACGGGAACACCCTTCATGAAGTCCAAAAGGACCCCAACGGTAAAGATACAACCATAGACAGGACTTTCACAGCCGATGAAATCAAAATGGTTAGTAATTTATTGATGTCACAAAAAAATTATTCAAGGTCAAATATTTAAATTCAAAGATAATCTTAAAATTCCTTGATACTAAATCAAAATTCTCAACTAAGTGACTGTAACATAAATTATTTTAATATCATGAGAGACTTTAATTGAGTCAGGCACGCGCTATTTTATACAATGTATGTTTATCAAGCAAATTAATTCACCTCGTTACTAAATTTAGCATATTATCACGAAAATTTGTTAATAAATTCAATTTTTTAATCATCCTAGTACTCAAATCAATTTACATTAATGATGTGCTTAAGTTTTTATAATTTAATAAAATTGTTGCCGGGCAATAAAAAAGTACTTCAAATTCTCTTTCTATTATATTATCGCCACGAGATATTCTAATTGGTTTAAACCCAATGTTTCCATGTGATAAAAGTTGCATTGCTTATCTAACAAATAATGTTCGTCCAAAGGTAACTTAGATATATATGAATAAGGCACTTGAACCAACATTGCAAAGGTCAATTTTCAAACAGTGGAATCATTTATTGACCTACGAACCTCCTTAAATATTAATTTTAGGAATCAATTTTATAGTATTTTCCTTTATGAGTTTTGTTGTGAAACACGAGCTTGTATTTCAACTTTGCATTTGTATTAATTAATTATGGTTTTTGTTGAGCTTTTACTTTAAGTTTACAGTTTTGAAAATAGGCTATTTTATCACAATGTCAAAATAAAATCAACGGATTCTTATTTTTGTACCATAGTAAAGTTATTTCAGTATTATTGAAATTCATTTGCGAAAAGGATCAGTTGTTGTTTAGTATAATGTGGTAGCAATAATATTGTACCTAGTTCTCAATGAAGAATGAACTTTCACGTATAAGAATAGAAGAAAAATGTAGCTTACTTTAGTCCTGATAATAATGTAATTTGTTACTTTTCGACTTCCTGCCTTAACTTTTGGGTAACACTAAATAATTAATAATATCAATATCTATAAGTTTTTGGAAGTCCACTGGATCATTACTTAAATGTGGGGATATTCTTTGTTTATATTTAATCGCAAATTCCAGACTCTCTGTATGTAAATTCACAATATAAGTACTCATATCGGAGTCTTAAAACTATGTTTTACCCACGGAAACAACTACACAATTAAAACACGAAAAAACGTTTCGAAAATAAGCAATATTGCACAGTTATAATTACATGTTGAAGTTTCTATAGACAACAAAGACTTGTTGAGGTTATGATCTGAAATAGTCAATTTTAGTAACAATTGCAACCACAGAACAAAATATAAATATTTAAAGGGGATTATTACTTTTCTATTGGGAGAAACTACATTCTAAATGTTGGCTATCGTGGATGACTTTTCGATGTTGTAATATTTATTGTTTTCAAAATCGGCAAATTATTATTCTATTTGAAATGATTACTCATATTTCCTATTGGTTACACTAAATGTAATGTTAGGTAACTTACAATATCATTTTTTGTTAACAAATTAGAAAAATTGCAAATTTAATGTAATAGCTGTTTGAAACGTACTTTGTAAAACTTTATAGTACCTTGCGCGTTTTTTTTTAATTATCCTAAATCGAGTTCTTAAACAATTCATTGATTATAAAAAAAATTATAAGCTACATTTTATAAAAAATTTAAAAACATTAACTTAATAATTGAAGTTTAAACCTCACTTATGAACCCTACAAAGTACAGTAGGGAAATAATAAAAAATACATTATAGAAGGCTCTTGATATTTATAAACAGCAATGGGAAAATTCCATATTTGTATACTATACTTTCAAGCCTCTATATTGAACTCTATTCAAAAACAAACGTGTCCATTAATTTTTTGCTTAACCTAATGCATATTTCATAAGTAAATACGTAATATTCTTAAAAAGGTATCAAAAATAGTATCAAGTTAAATGATTTTTTATTCTACTACTTTAAGGCCCAATTTGACAAGTGAATATTAAACCTCAAACGTCATTTTAAACCCGTTTTATAGTTGGAATTTACCGGGGGTCAGGTATTCAGTTTAACATGAAACGGAGGATCCTAACCTAACTTTTAGAAATTGTTAATATTTTTACGATATTCTAAAGGGTAGATGATTAAAAATTTGCATTTTATATTTGATGAATTCGACTATCATGATAAAGAAATTATAATTACGCGCCGAGAAAACAAAAAGTTATTGGTTCTCAATAAATCTTTAAACTGTTCAATTTATTTTTTCAATTTGTTGTGGTTTTATTGAAAATATGACAATTTTTGTTGGGGGTTATCTTTCCACGTGAGTGACAATTGACAGAAAAATGTCTGTTAACTGTCACCTGTAAAATCTTTATCAGTTCAATCTCCAGTTTTATTCTAAATTATGAAATTGGCACTAAATTAATGTACACTATAATCTGCAACTCATTTTTTTATTTTAGGTTATGTCCGTGAATAATGTCACCGCCACCAGAATCTACAAAGCTCAAGCCTGATAAAAACTGTTTTTTTGAATAAATTATTATATTTTAAAATGTTTTATAGGCATTGATAATTAACTGTACCAATATAATTTTATATTTTTTATTATGCCATTTTAAATTTATGTATTCAATGCATATAATCATAAAAATTATAATTAAAAATTTGTTTTTATTAACTCCTTCACCTTTATACAGGGTTCAACAAAAATAAGGATTTTGTGAAACAGGATTTGTATATATTAAGTAACCTACATTTGATTATTTTTTTTTACCTTTTACTGAAATTACTCCCCAATTTATATGGAGATCTAATGACAGCTTCTTTGGAGACTTCTTTTGGGAAACTGGTTGGATTATATGTATCACAAATTAAAATTTGCAAGTCACTTATTTGAAATAAAACAATAGTTCTAAATGAAATTACCTACATCCATGTAATAATTCATTTAAATTCAAAAAAACAACTTATGATGGTTGAATAATCCAAATTTATTACAAACTTTAGAAAAGGAACGTATAAAAGCCTTCTTTCAGATTTTTTTATAGAAAACATTTCAAAAACAAAATATAACAAGTTACATCAAAGAATAGTATATTATAATACAAGTAACAAAAGGGTTTTTATTCCAAAAAGAGTTCCAAATTCGACTTTCTGTTACGAGTGTTGAAAATATACATTAGGGAAATTACACCGTAACGTAGGTGGTCAATTGGTAGCACTAATTCATGTTTGACAGTTGACTTTGGAAATTTTATTTGAAATTAAAAGTTTGTTATTCATTTGAACGTTAGGTCTTTTCAAGAAATTTCTTCATTGTAGATTTGTATCTTTGTCCATATTTCATGACTACATTTATTTTCTTTAAAAACTCATTATAACATATTGTAAATAGTATCTTAAAATTGAAATAACCTCACACATGACGGAATAATGCATTGTCATGTCAGCAGTTAATATGAAACTGTTATTCAGGGGCACCAACCCACTACATAAATTTACCTTGAACGAGAGAGAAAATGAATATTATCGGGACCGTAACTTAGAGACTTTTTTCCCATACCAACTGTCCATATCTCGTTCTCTCTATATTTAATATTAATTAACTCTATGTTGATTTCTTTTCAGTACCTAATTTGAAAACATATAGAACGTTGAGTATGTGTCAATTTTTTAATGTGTTTTCATGATAGAAGCCTATTCTATTTATACACTTCTGAATAACTTACTCAAACTACAAATGGAATATTTACAGTAATGTCTTCATTGCTTTCTTAAATTTAAATTTACAGTAATTAGTTCATTGTTAAAATATTTGTCCAAAAAATGGAGAATTTAGCGATACAACAAAATTCGTGTCTCATCTCTTATTTTGTGTCTCATGTTCTCTGCATGGAACTTATCTTACGAGTATAATATGGCGTCTATTCATGACGTCGTTACCACCACGAAGTTTTATGTGCGGTTCCTAATAAGTTGAAGGATAATAAAATGCCCGTTAAAAATGGAAAACTTTATTATAAAAACAATATATATAACAAACACATCAACAAAAATAATATGTATTAAATTTGTAAAAAACTGGTAAAACCAGTATATTCAATGTAAATTAATATAACATAAATAGTGAAGGCATCAAGGTAAACTTATTATAAAATCATCTGTGTTGTTATACTGGGTACTTTTATTTTTAATATAGTATCATCCATGCATTATATAACTAATTTTTCTCGTACACAACAGTAAAATTTGGAAAATCAAGCTATATAATCAAGTAGACAATATACTCTAATCAATAATTAAAAAATATTTCACAATCTTAACTATAACGGTGTTCACAGTTTGTTCTTGGTTAGATAAAATATTATGAAGTAAAAAATATGTGTGCATTCATACTATTCATATTTCGTCCGAATTCATTCCAAATATGAACACTTTTTACTTTATATATTATCAAATCAAGATTGGATCGCCCCTTATCGTGTTTGCGTTGAAAGTCGTATCGTATGACATAATTTTCCACCTCTCAAGTAAAATGTTGCACAATATTTTAAGGATTATAGAAAGTATTGATATTGAAATAGCTTGCAAATACCGTTGTTGATGAATTCTATATAGAAAACTGGTTCACAAATCTTCATGTATATACAAGAAAATTTAGTTTTAAATAATGTATCTCGACCAAATTTTCATATATTTCTTTTTCAATTTTTAACTATAATGTTATTAATGCAGTTGCCAAATTTCAAATTTTATGTTTTTATTGTCTTAAAAAAGTATTTTTGTGTGTTTTTAGCACATGCTAACAATTTTTTGCTATCTTTAAATTTTTCAAAGCTTGACAATAAAAATTTTAATCTAAATAAATAAAAAATTCGTTTTTAAGTGGATTTATTGATGCTCTATTTCTTTATTCTCGCCACTTTAGATTCATCACTAACAAAATTCTTCCAGGAAATGTTGAAGTGATGTTTCCATTATCCGTTTTAACTTATGTGCACCATTAAATAGTTAAATACCCTTAATGACTGTTTTTTTACAGGTAGCACCGTGAAGGTTGGAAATAAAGTATTTTCATATACTTTATTTGTATGCAAAAGTATAATTACCAAAAAGACTACCCAATTAAACTCAACATAAAAAACTGGTGCAAAGGTGCTTGTGCAAGTACTGCAGAGTTCATTAGAAATGGGCCAATTTTATGTCGAAGTGCGTGCCACTCCGCCAGTGAATTGCATTAGAAATATATATTAAAGATGACACTAAAGTAAATAATTTTATGTTGGTAGTGCATAAGGGATACAGATTGGCAAAACCTAGTTGTTAATTTGTAATCTTCGTGTTATACTTGCCTTTTTGGAACTAATAGTTAGGTTTATTTAATTGGTAAGTATATTATATAGTTTTTATGGTAGAGAGTCAAATAGATTTGTTGTGTAGCATTATATCGTTTGTATAGTGACTAGGGCTCATTATATTGTACTTGGAAATAATACGAAAAATTTGTTAAAAATGTAACACAAATTGATCTTTGAAAATAAATTTAACTGCAACTTGTTTGACCATAGGCGTCGAGATATTTTCATTATTCTAAATGTTTGTGTATTTTAAATTTTTTTGCTCTAACTATTATTATACTTTTCATTTTCCGCTTCTTGTGAAACTTCGGTAAATATTCTGAACTTCGTAAAAATCGTTTTGTTTCAAAAAGATATCCTTTAATTAAACTCAACTATTTCTTTCTTCTGGCGATTAATACATTAATGTAATGCATTTATTCTCATATCCTTGAAAAGATTTGGAGCAATATACAAGATTGATGCTGTATGTAGATGATTCAATTTTGGAATATAAATTTTTAAACTTCAAGTTTATTTTTACCTTAATAATGAATAAAAACACTTTTTGTTGGATTTATAATTGTAATTAATTAAAGTATTATAACACTGTTATAAACGAATTTTTGGAAATTTTGATTCAGTATGAAATTGAGTGCTTTAACATTATTTTAAAATCACGATTTGATTCTGAAAATTTCAGTGTTTTCATTATGATATACCTTAAAAACATGCGTTTTTAAAAAAATGTAGACTTAGTAACTAATATCCTTAAATAAATTAGAATAAATATGGTTTCAATGGTGCAAAATAGATTATTTTGTCTTTACATTGTATCACATCACAACATAGTTTTTTAAAATAAAATTAATTGTTCAATTCCACTCTATATAGATTAAGAGTAAAAAGACTATGAAGCCATTTAATATATTCGTCAATGGGTAAAGGCAAACAATTATTACCATACAAAAATTTTGTAAATTCCAAGCAATAACTAGTTAAATTAGGAAGAGCCTCTAAACTCAAATGAAGCCCGAACTTTTTGATTATATATAATCTTATAGTGGTTTTCCTTACAGCATAATCAAGATCATCATCGAGACTACCAGATATCAAAAGAAAAGTTTTAAATTGTTTAGTAGAGCTCTTTATAATACCTACGGTTTTTTCAAGGACGGAAGAAACGTTTCTAGAACCTTCTTCATAAAGAAACACCTTCTTTTTTAAAATACTATTCTTCTTACCTTTTAAGTACAGTTGATAACCTGATTTTTGTAAAAATAACGACTCTGGTAATGAATATACATGACTAGTTATGATATTGTACTGAACATTAGTTGGTACTACCTTCATCTGGAGAGATAAATATTCTGTAGCTTGGTACACTCCACCTTGATGCAAAAAACCATAAAATAAACTGAATATAAAGTTCAACATCAACCAAATTCTAATAAAACTATAATTATTGAATGTTTTTCTTGATTGCGTTACATATGGTACGTTAGGAGCTTCAACTAAAGCTACGTCAGTTTCTGGTAGTATAGATGAAGCATACAGATAAATTAATGGGAAAATGAGTGGAATTAAAAAACGTGGTTCTTGATGGGGAAATATTGACAAAGCTGCCAAAGGGACTATGAATGAAAGAGTCATCAGGCATTTAATACTTCTTAGTGATGGTAGTAGGTTGAACTTCTTCAAATAACACCTAAAAATAACAAAAAACATGTCTTCCTGTCAAATAAATTAAGAGCCTTGAGAGAAGGGTCAAAGTTATTATTTCCAAAATTTTCAGCTAGATTTATATAATTTTTTTTTATAATGTTTGTTTAATAAAAATCAGAATTCATAATTCTGTAGGTTATTTTATTGACTTAGAAGCTATAATAAAAAAAACCTCGCATATGTCTTTATGAGTCTACTCCAGTGAGAAGATCTACAAAACTCATTGTATGTATGTTGGCTAGTCTTCAGTCATCTCTTCCTTGCATCAATGGTTGGAATATGAGATTAGCATGTGATTCCAGCCTTTGGTGATGCATTTGGCTCCTCAGTTGTATGGTTTCTTGTACTGTTGCAATTAGAAGGTCTTAGTGTATCATCTGGTTTGAAATATTATACCAAGATATCCTTTGTCTAACAGCTATACTTGATTTACCGGCAAGTCCCTACAGTTTTATGCCGTAAGTCCAGATTGGAATGATGACTGTCTTGTACAATAAAATGTTCACATTTTTTATTTTCTGGCTAGCAACCAATTCAAATCTCTCATTTTAAGGTCTATTTGTGTGTGTTTCTTTTTAATGTGTTCTCTTCAGTTAAATTTGGCGTCTAGGAGCATTCCTAAATATTTAATGCTAGATGATTGTAAAACTTCTAATTATTAATGTATATTGATGAAATTATGTGTTGCTATTTGTTTTCATATATATTTATTCTCCACCTTTTGAGCTCTTCTTTTACTTCTAACACATATTCTTACTATAGGATCTTTGTGGGACAAGAGAATAACAGTGTAGTCTGCATGGTCTGTTATGGTGTAATTAGAGATGGGGAGGTTGGAGGTGAATATATTTATATAAATGAGAATTAATTTGTCATCCACGAATATGGGATTTAAATGCATTATATTCTTTCCTAATAGTTCCATTGCAATACAAATCTATGTGGGTGTCCCAGAAGTGAAACACTCCTTCAATTCTAGTCATCAACAATTACAAAACGGTGAATAGATTTTGAATCCTTCTTCCTAATTATTATTCTACTATAGAGCTTCTGAGTACTTAATATTGAGCAAGCAAAATGTTTTAATTAGCAAATAAATATTAGTGACAAAATCTGATACTAAAAAGTAAAAATAAATGAAGACAGTACTTACAAATATACATATTTTCCAACTGTACAGAGAGCGAAAATTCCCAGTAAATTAAAAAGTAAAGGAATATTCACCAGGACATGCAAAAATCTAGGATGCAATCCATGTACAGCCAAATTATCCAAATTGCTATTATATTTCAAGAAATTTAATGGAGTGAAAACAAATTTATCCATAGTAACATCTAACATACCAATTTCCCCCCAAGTTATATGACCATAATAAAATGAATCAACTAATATATTAAAAAGAAATGAAGGGATTGAGCATAAGGCGAAGACTAGTACTCTGCAATTGAGAGTTAGAGGAGAAATTGTTTTCTTACCAATACCTCTGTATAACCAGAAAAATATGGGAATAACTGAATATGCTAGGAAAGTTGGTCTATTGAAGAAACCGAAAACTGTTATAGTGCTAATAACAAAGCAATTTCTATAGGAATCTGATACCAAGTAAAGTTTTAATTTATGAAACTTTGCTTTATCAGCTGTTGTTTTACATTGTTCATATCTATAATTTATATAGTCCTTTTTCTTCAATAAAGTATTGTTAAAAATCAAACTTTCACCAACAAAATACAACAATAGGGAAAACAGAATCAACTCGATAGTATTTGAAAATGTCCTAGTACCATAAATGATGATAATATATGAGCTAGCTAACATTATTAATCGTGATTTATATTTCTCATTATTATTAATGCAGATTTTGTATAGACAGTAGTCTATAAGGAAAGTTAATAGACACATTATGAACCTAGGGATAGTAAGCAGCATATAAGGTGTTAGCAAGGCTTGGTTAAAATAAGATTTGCTTAGCTCATTTGCGTCTCTTAAAAATGTGTAACTTAATCCCATGGTGAAATAAGGAATTGTCATGCTGCGTATGGGAGTGGTTACATTAAATTCCCATGGTGGGCTACATTGAACATCTAGAAGTTTCCCTAAAACAAGATGCAAACATTTTTCAAGAGAAAATTTAAATTAAAATAATATGTTACCTGCTAAAACTTCCAAAGATTGGAAAAATTCATCTGGATGAATATAACCAGTTTGGGGTATAAAAACTAATAGTATTCGGATTAAAACTAGGAAATAATAATACACACTGTAATTATTTCGCTTTTTCTTCATATTAAAGCATACAGTATTTTTGTTTACATTCTCATGAAATGGAATTTAAACCGTATTTTCTTCTTTTATTTTATTATGGTCTTTTACAAAGAGTAACCTGAACTCAAGAATGGCCTCCACTAGTAACATGCTTATCCACTTGAGTTGTTGATTCATTAAATTAAATACAAATGTAACATGTCTACTTTATTGATATTATAACGAATTGAACAATACTGAATGAAAAAAATTCAATAAATAAGAGGTTAGGTTTATAGTAAAGAGAACCTATATAGTAGACTCGCTTTTATATATTAGATGCAAAAACATTATACAAAGCTTATTTGAAGACAATCATTGTAAATTTTGATAATCAATTAATAGCGCAGTTTCTTATTAATATATAAACAAAATTGAATAGGGAGAGTAGAAATTATGAACCAAATAATTTTACTTGAAAATGTAGAAGAATATGATCGACTGTCAAATGCCAGCTGTCGTTTATTAATCGGAATAACAAAGTTATTAGTATTACATTATAAAATTTTACTCTGAATATTATTTAATAAGATACTGATGTATAACACTTGTAATTTTGTTGATAAATTATAATTATTTTAGGTCTCTATCAATTAAAAGCATATAATATTGACTGAAAGTACTCCAAACGTCAATGTTATAAGCTTTTAAATGAAATTTTAAATTGATAAGGACCGAAAATCAAGATAATTTATCAACAAAAGCGTATAAAAGAGGTTTACTAAGTAATAAATCAAAGAAATATTTGTAATTTTATATATATTCTAAAATAAGGTTATATTTAATATAAGATATTGATGTGAATGTTGCAATAAAATATTTGGAATAGATTGGTCTCTTATGTTAAGATTATGCAAAAAAAGATGAATGTAGTGTTTAAAGCGTACTGTTGTTTGTTTTTTTTAGATATATAGATATATCTAAAAACAAAGTATTAACACCATAAAAGATAATTCCTGCTAACATAGACCTCAGTACATCATCACACATTTGTTATATCTTGTTTTTTAATGTAATTTTGGAATTGAAGGTGAAGAAAAAAAAACAATTGTAAAACAACTTATTTTATATTTTTCATTACAAAAACAATTTTTTGTTCATTTTACTTAACAGTAACTGAAATTATGCGAATATCATCATATGGTTTGTCAGTTTTTGCATTTGTCTTGACGTTACTGATATTTTGCACAACTTCCATCCCTTTAACTACTCTACCAAAAACTGTATGTTTGTTATCCAACCATGGAGTAGGAGTTAAGGTGATGAAAAATTGACTACCGTTTGTATTTGGACCAGCATTAGCCATTGATACCGTGTATGGTCGATCATGTTTCAAATGCGGACGAATTTCATCTTCAAACTCTCCGCCCCAAATACTCTCTCCTCCTGTACCGTTACCAGTTGGATCACCTAAAAATTTTCTTCATTGTGACAAAAGCACAAGCAGGTATGGAGCTGCTCATACAGATACCTGTAGCGAAAGGGATAAAGAAGTATGCGGAAAAACTAGAAGTTCATCCAAATGCGTTCGCAAAAACTATAGTGAATAATTATATCTATTACTTAATATCTATTTAACATAGATTGTAATAGGAAGTTGAAAAAAAAGTGTAGTACCTGTGGATTACAGAAACTTTTATACTTCCTATATTAAAAGAACATTGATAAACAGAGCAAAACACTTAAGAATCCTAACATACAAAAACGAGAAATTCAGGATTGAAACTGTTGTAAATATTATATTAAATGAATTGTAAACCCCTAAGTGTTCTATAACAAAAAAATGAAGTACCATAATAATAGACCAAATAGATAACAAATTAAAATTGAAATAGAATTTGAATTGTTTAAATCCGTTAATATTGAAGTAAACATAAACCATCTGATTGGGCCCCAAATAATAAATATATAGCATAAAAAGCTCTGTATACAAAAAGTACTATTCGTAGCAATCCTCTTTATATCAAATCAAGTATTTCCTTCTTTAATTTATAGTTGTTACTATAACTAGTGTATTTTCAATACTATTTTTTCCTAATACTAAATTGAATCTGGAAAAATTAATATTTACTTTAATAATATTAAGTGGAAGTTTTCGATATGAATGTTTTTGAATGGTATGTAGAAGCCCCTCCTAATTATTCATAATAAATAAATAAATACCTGTTTGGATCATAAATCCCTTTATAACTCTATGGAATATGTGACCGTTATAATATCCATTTTTACTATGTACACAAAAATTTTCTACAGTCTTTGGTGTATCTTTAACGAACAACTTGATGTGGATATCTCCGAAAACTGTGTGAAGAATGGCGTTATCGTATAAACGTTGAACTACAGGGTTTTCCGCTGCTGCTAGAGTATCTTCCTTAGATGGTTTTTCATTGAAAACATCTCTATCTTGATCCCCTTGTAAATCGTCGGGTTCTCTACGAGTGAACAGGTAAAACCGCGATTTTTTGTAAGCAGTGCAGATTAATGTAGGATCTGGAAGGATTGCATCCAACGTGGGGTTATTTGAGGCTTCTATTTCTAGAGTAACGGCTGCTTTCGATTTTTTCGCAGAACCTAGAATAGATATATGATAATAGAAACTATAATAACAAAAAATATCTCCAACTTTGTAGTCAAACTACATAATGAATTGATTATAAAGTTATTTACCTTGATAAAGGGCAATGTTGAGCATTCTTAAATTTTCATTTTTTCCTATAATTTTAACACATCTATTAGTGTGTATATTAATCAATTTGATTCCCAGAAGAGTAGCATACATTATAAAATATCCGCTTTCATCAAAAACGACATTTGCTAATTCAAAACTCTCGGATTTTTCTAAATCTCTTTCTATTGCCATTCTTCTACCGAATTCCATATTTGGTAATTGTTGTGTCTTTTGTTGATGCTCCGTAAACCTTGGTAAACTTTCATCCAAAACTAATAACTATTGAAAAATGAGGTAATGTACTTGGAATTGAAATTTTCCATAATCAAGCCAAATACAAGTTTATAGTTTTAGAGCAACAAACAGAAAAAAAAACAAAAAAATGAATAATAATAATATGAAATTCTGTTGTTAAATGTTGACACAGATATTTTTTATAGAAGATGTGCAAAATCAAATTCACATAACTAGCACTAAAGTATATATAAAGACTATTGCATTTATAAACAATATATTTAAGTGTTTTACCAATTTTCCTGTAACAAAATTAAATATCCTAATTCTTCTATCAGTGGAAATAGTTGCAAATTTTCTTCCATCATTGGAAAATGATAATCCAGTTGGTATAGTTTTATTTTTAGCAAATTCAAAAAGATCGGTATCCAACTTAGAATCAAATGCCACATTTTTTGGGAAATCGTAATCATGTTTACTACCTTGCCAATATTCTACAAAAACAAAATTTATTTCTATCATCAACATTTTCATACCTCATAACGAAACAAGATAAAAAATTGAAATTGAATTAATATTTGTGATATAGTGAATATATTAAGATTTATTTCAAATTAACAAAAGTTTTTCACTTATATCATAACTATAATAAAAATGAATTTTAAAATACAGTTGCGGCGCAAGGTATGTGCGATAGCACACGGTCCAGAAGCGCTATCAATCCATCATTAAAAAAAACTGTGAAGTTTTTATCTAATACTTCTACTATCTCTAATATTTCCCCTTTTCTAACGTTATATCAATATAATAAATTTTTTAAAATTGTCTAGGGCCCCGCAAGGTTTGAGGTATGAAATCAAATTTTTAAAACCGCAAAACTGCTACTGCTACTTGATAGACAACACTTCCAGAAGTAGTTTGGTGCCTTTAAAGAAATATTTACAAGTTCACATTCTCAGCATTTGTATTATTATTAAAGTATTGGATTATCACACCAGTCTTCCTGGGTGACAGAGAGCATACATGCATAAAAAAAGCCAATGTTGCAGATTTACTGCAAAGTGAATTTTGTCATTTGAGATATATCACTGATAAAAAGTAATCTAGAGAGGCTTAAAATGCGTAATTACAATTTGGCACCTAAATTTTCAAAAGTTTCCTGGAGAGGACCTCCTAATATCATCTCGCACAGGGCTCCACAGTGGTTATTTCTGCCACTAATAAAATATGATCAAATTTACTGGAAATAATTATTATAAATAGTTACTTACCCAACATTCCTTTTTTATCTACTGAAATAGCAACATCAAATCTATGATTATACCTTATAAGTGCAATGGGATTCATATGAATCTTTTCAAGTATTTTAATTGGTTTATTATCTCCCCTACCATCATATACATAAATTTTTGGTGATTCTTTATCTGACACAGCTAAAGTATGTATGGGTTCCCCTGAACCATGTATCCATTCTACTGTACCAGGAACAAAATCTAATCTAAAATAAATTTAAGAATATAAATATCAAATAAAAAATAGTTTTAGTTAATTTTAGATCTTTATAGGGTTCAAAAACATTGTACCTCATCATATTAATCATATCAAAATTAACCACGTCGAATATCTTGAGGGACTTATCAGAAGATGCTGAACAAAGTAAGGTTCCTTCGCTATTACAAGTTAATTTTACAATGGGTCCTAGATGACTCCTAAAATGTTTTACAAATTCAATTCCAGTTTCCATTTTTTTCCAAAATTTTATGTGTCCATCGTAACTTGCAGTAATGATAAAATCAGTAGCAGAGACAACACAATGCGTTACAATGTCCCTGTGCATGTAACTTTTTTCGTAAGATTCTGAAGAAGGTAAACTTTCCAAGTAGAGATTTTCATACTGGAGAATTTTGCGCTTTTTCGGCTTCGCAGCTTCGGCTAATGTAGGTCCAACAAAGCCATCTGAATCAGAAC
Organism: Diorhabda carinulata; assembly: GCF_026250575.1. Lineage (NCBI taxonomy): Eukaryota > Metazoa > Arthropoda > Insecta > Coleoptera > Chrysomelidae > Diorhabda > Diorhabda carinulata. The sequence continues at coordinate 6,148,749 of NC_079469.1, forward strand.
CCTCTTCCGATTCAATTGATCGTTTTTTATTTGTTTTTTCATCTGAATCACTCATTTTTGAAATATAAATATTTATAGTATATTTAAAAACATAACCTCAACTCTTCTTTTTTTGTCCAGCTTTTGGCAGATTTTGATCTACGTCGATATATTTTATTTATCCATGTGTGCAGTTTATCGAAGATTATATTAATGAAACAATGAGCTTTCAGCTTTTTTATGTCTATAAATTCTTTTGTTGATTATATTCACAGCTTTGTATCTCTTAAGTCTTTTAGAATATGCTAGAGGATTGAAAGTGAACATTGTATTTATATTTACCGCCATAGCATACCGTAATATTTTATTTTTAACTGGCAACACTGACGCGCATGCGCCTTTCTACCTTTCATATTTAACATCCTAGAAGGTGAGTGTAGAAAGAAAGTTATTTTAATTTTCCTATTAATCCAAGACATCTTTAAATAAAATAATTTTTTTTTAAAAGGATCATAAAGCTAGAAGTACGAGGATTCAATTATATGCTATATAGTTGGCATGATACTCTAATTTTAATAATATAATTTTTAAGTTGATTTGTCAACAAAAATTTGGTTAAAAGTAATACTGATGAATTGAAGTTTTATTATTATATTATAGATTCTATTTTTGGTGGACAAATCATAACCTTAAATTTATCTACACGTTTATTTAACAATTTTGACATGTTTTTTACTTATTACAGATGGCTGAGAAAAAGGCTGAAAAGAAGCCAGCTGGCGATGCATCTGCGAAGGTGCACAAACCAGGAAAACCTAGAAACTATGATTTAGGAAATGGAGTACTTAGGTTTTCCAGAACTAAAATGTTTCACAAAAAAGCTTTGTACAAATTTGTTGGAAAGAAAGTAGAGGCTAAAAAGAAGCCTCAAAAACCTCAGGTGATCGAAAAACCAATAGGCGGAGAGAAAAATGGAGGAAAACGTTTTGTTTTGGTGAAAAAACGTAGGGCCTATTATCCAACACAAGACAGGTTTGTTCTCTAATTATTTGTCACTATAATATTTATATACCTTGTGTTTTATTTTAGAATTAAAGCAAGGCCAGCAAGAAAGTGTTTCAGTCAACACAAACGTTCTATAAGAAGTAGCATTACTCCAGGAACAGTTCTTATTCTTCTGGCTGGATCACACAAAGGAAAGAGGGTTGTTTTCCTTAAACAATTGTATTCTGGTCTTCTCTTAGTAACTGGTGAGTAACTTGTAGTAATCTCATATAAAAAGTGTATTGATTTCTGTGCATTCCATTTCAGGTCCATTTGGAATCAATGCCTGTCCTTTAAGACGCATTAGCCAACGTTATGTCATTGCCACATCTACCAAAATTGATGTCAGTGGAGTTGAACTTCCTAAAAATCTTAACGATGAATATTTTGCTAGAAAAAGGCAAAAGAGGGCCAAGAAAACTGAAGGAGATATTTTCCAAACTAAGAAAGAGGTAAATTTAGAATTGTTTCTTCAACATTAAATAGTAGACCTTGACTAAAGCTTTTGAAAATGATAGTAGTAATTTGAAACCCATCTGAAAAGGAAGATAATAAAAATGAAAGGGAAGTAATTTACAGGTTTTGTGAGGTCGAGAAGTAGCAGAGGGGGAGTTTTTAAGGGTAAAAAATGGTTTATTTTGATTTGCCTTAGAACTAAAAGTCTTATGAAAAAACCTTTGATAGCAAAGTTGTAGGTAATAACAAGATCTACAACTTTTGTATCCAGTTTTTCACATAATGTCCAAATTTATGTGAAAAATTCAAATAAACAAGTTTTCCGTTTTTTATTTCTCTTTAAAATAAATTGTGTTTTGTGTCAAATTCTCTGCAAACTTATCTGTATATTTCAAACAGTTTGTAATTATTTTGATTCAATATACTTATTTTACACCCTATTTTGACCTATTTTTTTAGAGAAATATGTCAAAATATCAGCTTTTTTTAAAAAGTTGGTTGGTTTTTTACTCCTTGATATCTCTACTTTCTGATATACAATTTTCTCAGAAAGTTCATAAAAAACGAAAAAAACTAATCATTATGTAAAATTTTCATCTATTTATCAAAATATTATACTTTAATCACTTGAAAAACGTGAAATTCCATGTTACATTCATAAACTAAAGTGCAGCGAAAGTGCAAAAATACTGAAAATAACTAATCAGAAATTTTATTTTGTCATTATGTACTATTATTAGCTATTTATAAAAATTTCACATGTTAATAACATGTTTATTGACGAAATTTTACATTTTTTGAGAAATTGACATAAAATTTATATAAGTAGCTAAACATTTTGCATAACAATAAAAAAATTGGGACACAAGGATTTTTCAATCTTTTTGCATTTCTGAGGAAACTTACCATAGTATTGTATATTTTTTTAAGTTATCAGAATGTAGAGTTTCCAAGGAACAAAATGCCCTCCCACTTTTTTGAAAGAGCTGAAATTTTTCCTTGAGAATTTTTGATTGATTATTGACTCTGGTCTATAATTTGAATAAATTTAACTGATTTCTGAATTACTTTGTAATTACTTGCTAATAAACTAATTTTACAAATAAATAAATTATAGATAGAAAGAATGTAAGATTTCTTTTTTTTTTAATGAAGTTTGTGAGACATCCGATGCTTCTTTAGTACACTTTTCATGATATTTTTCTATTATTTACTATACAGAGTTTTGATTTCTTATTTATTTACATTACAGAGTTACAAAGTAAGCGAAGAAAGAAAAGCTGATCAAAAGAAAGTTGATGCACAAGTTATGGCTGCGATTAAAAAACATCCCGACCATAAAGTACTGTTACCTTACTTGTCGGCTATGTGGGGTCTTAGATCATCGCAATACCCTCATAGAATGAAGTTTTAGATAAGATTATTAAAAAAACTTTTTATTTATCATTTGACTTTGTAAAAACGATGAATAAATTGGAGATTTATAATTTGAGTTTTTATTTCATTCAATACCCTAGTTGATTTTATTTTTTGCATATAGTTGGTTATTGTTACTAAAATGTTGAGACTGTTTATAAAAAGAGGGTTTTTGTAGTTTGTAAATTGACCCTGTTGGATGTTGTATATAAAGTCCTCGCCAGAATTATAAGAAATAGATCATTCAAATTCGAAAAAAAATCCTTCGTTAAGTGCTAGTGCTTGTTTGAGAAATATTTTGAAGAGCAGATAAGACAAATCACATCTCAGTTTGTCATTTGCCTGTATAGTGTCCTTGTAAGACAATATCTTATACTTCGACTTTGAAGGTACTTTTATCGTCATTTTTTGAGTGCTTTTATAACTATAGCTTGAAGTCACAACGACTCACAATTGAAAGTGAGATCCTTCTCTTGATGTATTATCCAGTTTCCCCAAATTTTCCTTTACCAATATACACCTTTAGCCTTGGGATGCCGATTATCAAATTTGTACCTCCAATATCAATACTCAAATTATGTGTTTGGTACAAGTTTTCTAATATCATTCTTATCTTGATAAATCTTGATTTTAGGTCTCTTTTGATAACAAATTAGTTGCAAAAAACAGGTTTCGACTTGTTTTGATCTTTATCAGAATAGACCCAAAATCAAGACAATTCATCAAGGAAAACATATCTACCTAATCATTAAAATATGTGGATAAAGACCAAATTACGTCGAAATGTCATTCTGAAGGGAGTTGTATTCTGGAAGCTAGTATTCTAGTGATCATTTATAAAATTCTAGTGAACAAATTGTACCGACAATGTTTTCTTTTCAGTCAGAAGTCACAATTTTCAAGTTTTTAGAAGAAACACCTTCAAAAGTTAACAAAATGTAGTTAAAATATACATTTGCAATACACATAATGACTCGCCCTGTACACATACTATAAGAATAATTTACTTATAATTTATAAGAGGGTAATATTTAGTCTGTTTAATTCATCATAATTTATCTTATTTTATTAGCTTCTTAATTATTCAGACGTTACAAAACTTAATCGTATTTACAACATGTGTTGAAATATTGATGAAAAGACGATAGGCCAAGAAATACATTAAATAGCCGAATAGTTGGAGAGAAAACGTTCTGTCTAAATTCCTTTATAAATAGATATCAGTAAAAAAAATTCACAAAAAAACGTTTAATTTTTTTAAAAAATTGTTGCAATATGTAAATGACCAAATTTTATTTATTTACTAAAATGATATCGTTGTTGTTGCCCATAATATAAAGAAATCTGTGTATTATTACTGTATGGTCAGTTCACAATATCCCACTTACGCAAATTAAAATGACCATATCACATTAAACATCTTGAAGATATTATACAAAATAATTATAAGCATACTAAATAAATTAATTATCACATTTATGAGCACAAAGTTATTTTTATTCCAATATAAAATGAACCTTAATAAAGTAAGGATTGTTTATTTATGAGAGCGCATAGATAAATTCATAATTTTCATTTCAACTGACATCTTCAGTTATAATCGTAATTGAGTAGTTAATTTATTTATTTCAATTCGTGGAATAATTTGAAAATGACAAATGTATTAACAACATGAAGATAAACTGTCGATTTTGGTGTTTGAGGTCAATAAAGAAGAAGGGTTGTACAGTAAATATTTCGTTAAGACCATTGAATTTATCCATATACTTGAAAAGTGAGTGCGAGGGAAGTAGCCATTTTAGTGGTTTGAATAGATTTTTTTGTTTTTATTTTGTATTTATATAGATTACAAACAAAATTGTTAATTATGTAGCATGAAGATTCTCAACACTTTTTTCAGATCACTTTTACAGATAAGTTGTTTTTAACACGCTTATATTCACTTCAACAGTATGTGGGTTTGTTTGTCTGTGACTCTCCTTTGGAATTCAAGTTGCTTATTAAATAAAAATTTCGAAACTCCGATCTCCGTGTTGGAAATCGAGCACTTGGACTACCTCATCAACTACACCGCTTAGGCTAGATACAAGTTTCGACGAGATGTAGGAATATAAGCAGCCATTATAAGAGGGTGGTATCAATTAAATGAATATCGAGATTATTTTCATTCATTTTTTAGTTTGATGTGCTTGAAAAGCGAGTTTGTAAGTTCTTTTTAAACTATATTTATTTTTCTGCATCCATTTTAGCTACTATTAATTTTAAATTTGAAATACAAAATTTATATTTTGATAATTGACAAGGTTAAGACCTAATTATTTACTATAGAGTAATTTTTTTATAGCACGCCTATGGTTAAGCGGATATTGCCGTCCGCCATAGTCAACAACCATCCTGGGCCCTAATCTTTTCTTTATTGCTCCTTCCTTTAATTTTAATTCAATTGTTTATACCTTTTCATAGTTTGTTAGAGATTGACAGCTGACATTTCATTTTTCTTTGCGTTAGATACTTTGGGTTAATGAAAATATCAATTTTATACATTTTAAACTGTAATCTATTCTATTGTTTTTTATTAGAATAGTATTTACTAACAAGGAACTCAAATTCATCAAATAATTTCAAAATTAATTTGTGTCAATCGAAGCCATTACAATTGAATCTGTATCAACGAACTTATATTATTTGCCTCAATTAAAAATCAATATCAACAATCTTAAGACACCGTTTAATAAAATCTCTACAAGTATTTTTGAAATTGTAACCAGAGTATAGTATTGCGAAAGTCAATTAAAGTCCGATTTACAAAATGTATAAAAAGTGCTCTCAAAAAACACATTTGCAATGTTTGCATATAAAAATTATAAAGTAAATTGTGTGTATATTTAGAGAAACTTGCAATGATTAAGAATCTTTGGCTGATATTTTTAATAAATTATATGCATTTAAATGGTAGTAGGTATTCCGAATGGTTTCTTTGGGAATTTTTTTGGTTTTCTAAAAAGTGCACAATCTAAAATATGCGATGTCAGTTTACATCCTCAAAATATTTTTTTTAAATAAAATAAGCAAACTTAGTAACTTCCTCCACAACATCGTTTTTTGAAAAAGTAGGCGTTTCTCAACAGCATCTGTTAAAATAATCGAAATTGACTAATTGCCTCAGCATGCGTTCAAACACTTGTTGACTTCGTTTTGCTTGTTCTTTTCAGACTCTGATACGTCTAATAAATTCAAACCAGGGACGGACTCGATCTAAAATATTCATTTAAGTCCCATTTACAAGGAATTTTTCAATATGGAATACCCTTCTAATAGTTTTACTGCATATTTAAAATCATATAACGAAGATATGAGTTGGAGTTGTTTGATTATTGTTGGAAGTGCTGTTGAAGACATGCTAGTCTTGATGGGGATTAGTAAGGGGCTCAAACAAAATGTTTATCAACTTTAATATTAGAGAAACGCTTTACAGTCGATAGAAAAAAGTCTGCAACTAGTAATGGAGACGAGTGTTGGTAAGAGAGGAACCTGTTTTGAAGAAGCTAATGTACATTACGTACATTATTATGAATGTTTTTTATTTTAATTTAATTCAATATATTTTCAAATAAATTTCTATTCACTAAAAGTTTTAGAGCATCTTATCTATTTATGCAGAGTTGTTTTTCCTATTGCTAACCAACCGTCCCTGTGTCGATGGGGAACCCGCTACTAGATGACTTCTCTTTTTCACATCCCGAATTATTCCTAAGTTAGTAGTTCCGAACAAAACACAGAATTGTTGGTTGTTTAATCTCTCGAAGCAATTAAAGTTAATTAGCCGATATTAAATTATTAATTAAGAAGGAACGTTGATAGAACGTCAATTATTATGGAGTTTTTGCAGTTTTCGGGGCAAATGAGTGAGCGAAATATCAACGGATATGTACAGGGGGGTAAACATAGGAGATCTTATAATTTCGACGGAGATTTCGTTGTGCCTGTTAGGCAAAGAAGTCAGGCTAATGCAAGAGAAAGGGACAGAACTCAAAGGTAAGAAATCATTTGTTAATTTAATTTAACATTTAAAGGGCAATTATGGAAATTCATTTAATAATCATTTGCTGTAATGTCATGAAATTAAGTCTAATTGAAATTTAGTTTTATATCATTGTAGCTGTCATATTATACCAATAATAATTTACGTTATATGTTTAGTTAGAAAAATAAAGTGAAAAAAAAATAAGATTGCAAGTAATTGTATGTAAAAATCAAAATATGATGAATATTCTACTGGTATTACCATTATATCATGGTTGCCACTAATTATAGCTTATCCTTTTTTCCTCTGTAAAGCTGTTAATATATCAGCTCTTAAAAATTAAAAATAAAGTAAGGAAAATAAGGAACCAACAACAAGATTACGTTTACCACAGAGAAAAAAGTTTTACAAACGTGCTCTAATCAATCAGCTGATCTCATTCACATATACACATATAAATTTGTTTCGTGATCTCACTGATATTTGGTTGCACCAAACTCAGATCAACCACTTTCGCACGAAACCCATAAAGTTGCAATTACGAGGTCTTTTAAGAATCTATCAGCTTAGTTTTATCTTCCTTCATGTCAAGTGGCCTTAATATGTAAAGTTGAAAAAAGTTCATGTTGGTTTCTTGATTATTTGAAGAGTTTTAAATATTGGAATAGATTTTTAATAAACTTATTCGGATACAGATAATATCAAATTTTCACAAACAAAGTTGAGGCTATTTTGCTACACTGATTATCAATTGGTACTTCACGTTTTATATAATATTAACAAACTTTTATGGAATACATTAATAATATGAAGTATTATAAATATATATCCGATATTTCTGAAACTCAATAATTAAATGTTTATTTTTAGTTCTGCAACACACTTAACACTACGAAATATTGTGTCTTCAGCGACCTCTAGTGATATAACAAATTATTACTTGCAGAAAACGATATAATACATTTTTCAACTGTTTTTCTTTCCTTTTGTTTTTCAAATCTTGTTTAAATATTAGTGAAAAAGTGAAAATCAATGGAATATTTGTTTCTGGATTAGATTCTCATTACAAGATTAACTTTATTGGGTTTTCTCGGTTAAATAGGTGTGAATATGTCATTTTAGTGTGACCTAGCCTTAAACGATCGATTTTTATTTGGTCGGTACGATTTTTAAAAATGTTTTTCGATGGTTAAGCGGATGGTTTTATAAATTTAAATATCGACTGCGATCTGTTCCACTCACTTTGCCACTTGTACAAAACTTTTTTTTTTTGATTTTTGATTGTTGCTTCGTTATCTGCTGCTTCTTGGGCACGTTGGTCTGCTTTTTCATTTACTGGGTTAATTTTTCAATATGAAAGCGTCAAGTTTTGATTATAAAATGTATAATTGAAATCTAAAGAAAACTATTGTTCATCAGGCAACATCAGATTAAAAATTGAATCATAATTTTCTACTGCTGTACTAAAGGAAATTATATAATGTGTGATAAATGTTTAATGGATATTTTTCATTATTGAGAAATGAAATTACGGAAATTTTTGGTCAGCCACCTCTATTAATTACTAGAATAGAAAAAATTCTATTCATATAGTTTCCATTAAAGGCTGATAATTGACTGATTGAATTTAAACAGATTTTTTACTTCATATATCTTCAGTTTTTGTTTTATTTGAAATTTTATTTTAGTGTGAATGTGGCATTTTCTACACTGAGAACCCTCATACCAACAGAACCAAAAGATAGAAAATTGAGTAAAATCGAGACTTTGAGATTAGCATCTAGTTATATATCACATTTAGGTACACAGTTAATCGCTGGTAACTATTAATTCTGATGTACCGTGTCTAAATTCACTAAAAGATCATTTTCAGGACCGATAGAACAGCCTTGTTTAAGACTTCTGAAAGAGGAACAAAATAGTGTTTCAAATAGACATCAAGTGTGCACATTTTGTATAGCTCACAAAAAAACAAATGTAAGTTATGCTCTGATGATTAGTTGGTTGATTTTAATAAAAATGTAATAACTGCAAAAGCTAAACAATTTTTTTTATAATACTGCATTTCCAAATTTGAATAAACTATTTTTAAGATAATATATCACTTATCCAAATCATTTAAGAAGCTTTTGGTTCTTTGAGCATTTTTCTACACCCATTATTCTCAATTTTCTACCTCATGCGAGTTTAACACATCCCATAATCACTATAATCCCAGCTCTGTAGAGGAAAATGTTTCCTATATCAGCTTTATTCCTTAAAATACACCTTATCATACACGAGAATGTTCCTAACGCATTCAAAAACAATCCAACGAATCTCCATTTTTGTGTGAGGTCTATAATCATTCTAATCACAGTCCTGTTGAGGAAAATCATTCCTATATCAGGACCAATCTGCACAATACACCTTATCCCACATGAAAATGTCTCTACACCATTTAAAAACAATCCAATGAATCTCCAACTTTGTGTGAGGTCTACAATCACTCTAATCACAGTCCTGTTGAGGAAAATCTTTCCTATATCAGGTACAATCTATGCAATACATCTTATACCACCTAAAAATGTTCCTAGCCCATTCAGAAACAAACTAATAAATCTCTCCAACTATGTGTGAAGTTTAAAATCACCATAATCCCAGCTCAGCAGAGGAAAGCCTTTCCTCAATCAGGTCCAATCCTTAAAATACACTATATCCCATACCCATATGAAAATGTCAGTATCCCATTCAAAAATCAACCAACGAAAGCTTCTCATTAATTCGTTATAGTTTCTAATACCCATAACAAAACACTTTTTTTAGAGGACCATTTTAACTGAAGATTTCGATTGCCCTAGTTTCGAAGGGCAATTTTATCTTACACCAATTCCATCTGAGACAAGTAGAACTCCACCAGTTATTGATTCTGATGAATTGAGGAATGTTTTTTATTCATAATAGATTCTGTATCAAACTTTTATTGTTTTTATTAATAAAGTAATATTCGATTTACGTGTGTTTTCTTTAAGGTTAAATGTTCCAGCTCAAAAGTTTATACAGAGGAGTTTAAATCATTTTTTGTTTGTTCCAAAAAATATTTGAGAATCAAATTTTGGTCTCTTATTTTTAAGGATTCGCTTTGCAAAATAATGAAACTACTAATTAGATGGTTCATTAGATTTGTTGCATCCAAACAACTATTCTATACATTTCCATAGTTTTTGACATACAAAGTAAATTCTGTCCAATATCCATCTATACTGATACCATGGATTGACAACGTAACTTTGATAGAAGAAGTCTTGAATCTATATCTTACCAACAATACATTCGAGATTTCAGAGGTCGTAAAAATAAAAATCAACTAAATGTGTTGAAACATGGTATTTCTACGAACTCGTCCACGACATGAACCGTGGGTTGGTCTTGTCCGGTAATAATAGAATACTAAAATTTCATGAATGCTGCGGTGCAAAACATTTTCTCCTTCCTCTTGATTTCGCTGCAGGAGACGCGTGAAAACTTCCCAGCGAGTGGATTTCCGCTCAAAATTCACCCACTTCTCGGCCTTTTTGGAAAGCGGAACACCATTCATACATTCAAGTTTTGGAGACATATTCAGCCCCGAATTACTCGATAAATTTCCGCGTATTTTTCATTACCTTTGACCAAAAAACGAATAATGATCTGTTCCGCAACAGACATTGTTACATCCTTCTCGCTAATGTCTATAAGTACAGTAAAAAGCGAGGTAACTCGGTTCCAACTGTTTTCGGGAACTACCCTCGTATAAGTATTATAAAAGTATCTCATAAAAAACAACTCAAACTAAACTTTTGCTGCAATTGTATTAATATATATACACTTAGTCCTTATATCGATTACTTACAGTTTTTCTGGAGAAAGATTTTGCCAATTGTCAAGATTCAAATAATTCAAAATGTAATTTTGAATAATGAATAGAATAAATAGAAGCAAAGCTACTTGGTAATTTATGTTGATATGGTGAGTTTGGAGTGAAGAATTTTTTTAAAGCATAAATTATTATAGTTTACAATAATGGTTTGTCTTTAATAAGAATGAATAAATATTTTTGAAAATTAATATTGAGAAACATAATTATATTGATTCATTTAGGTTAAATTTAACAGCTGTCAGTTTCTTCTTCTAACATTATTCTACTAACCTGTTTTCATAAGTTATCTAGATAATAGTGAACTAATGAAAAATTAGAATTGAGTAGTTAATGATTATTTTTTGGTAAAAGATTTTTAAAAATCTATTTTATTCAAAAATATTTGCAATACACCATATACTAAGGTACTATTTGGCATTCTTTTTTTCTTTCTTCCTTATTAAATCAGATGGTTGTACGAATTTCTTCTCGTTTGCGAGGATCGGAGTAAAGTCCAAGTTTGCCAACTGAAAATTTTACATACTTGTTAATTCTTCAATCCCATATTGTTGAAATGTTTGTTAATTATATATCTCACAAATTTTAGTTGAGAAAATATTTGCAATTTAATTTGAGAAGTACCTGTGGTAAAATAGCTATTACAAAACTTCTGTATTGGGGATGATTAGATATGGGATTCCCATGAAAAGTAACACTTCTCAAATTGATCAGCGGTTTCAATTTTTTCACTTCGTCCAAATCAGAAATGCAGTTACCATGAAAATAGACAATTTTTAAATACTTGAATTTCGTTATACACTGAAATAAATATTTTTCCATTAATAATAAGATCTCTTCGTAAGTGGAGCATTTTATGAGGCATTTATGATACTAATTATAAAATATGCAACGTAAAGGCCAGTAGAATCATCCATAGAAATAATATTAAAGATAGACAGAACAGTATGAAATTGTACTATGTCAAGACAGGGTACACCACTGTCTCTCTCTCTTTACTCGCTATTGAAGTTTGTTATTCTTCTCCTTTTCCGTTCCCACTATTCGAAATTATGACTTAATGACGATCCAATCAGAATAGAGTCGAGAGTAGTAGTAAGCCGTTCTTTCTCTCTCTATCTGCAGTTTAACTTATCCTACTTGAAGCTGTCATACCTCTATTGAATCACCTTATATGGAAGACACGTTGAGAAAGTTTTAGACGATAAATAAAACCTCCATATTGGAATTTGTATGTATAGGGTGTAGTATAACTACCCTCTATAATATAACATTATAAGTCAATGTCAGTTGTCAAATGTCTTATTTTTATTGTAATTTTCGTTTACGTATTGTTGACATCTTTGTTGCTCTTATTAATATTTTATATATTATACATAATTTTATTTTAACAATTTTAAATACTTGGGAGTAACAGTTAACAACTTAAAGGATTCAAGCAGGCTACCGAGCATATCAAATTCCGGAAATAAGACCAACAGTAACCTTTGGAGGAGAAACGATGAATCTGGCAAAAGATGATGAATAAAAACTTAACACCTTTGAAAGAAAAGAAAACGCAGAAATTAGAAAAATCTTGAATAAATTTATAAAATCGCAGCGAATACGATAGCTAGGATGAAAAATAATAGTGAAGTTAAAAAAAACACTTAGGAAACCGGCCCAAAGGAAGACCAAATTTAATATTGACTCAAACTTTGAGTTTTTTTTGTTGGAAGTCTATTTAGAAAATACAAATACATTATTTCAATGCAAAGTTAATATACACAATGTTAATAGCTAGTTGACTTCATCGCCAATTAAAAAAGAAGAATCATTAAACTTAATTGTTGACATTTATCAAGGCTAGTAGTAAAATTTCTTCCACAAGGCAAATGACTGTTTACTTCCATTAATCTCACACAATCCAATTTTGTGTAGCCATCACCAAAAAGCTTCCATGTTGGTTAAACTGTCGAGAAAATTGTCATATTAAGTCCAAATAATATTTCTTCAATCTTTTGAGTTGATTTGTGACGACAGAAGACATTTGACACATTTGGTAAAGTAGATTTATGGTTTGTGAAAGAGTCCTTGGAGGTTGCCCAGTAATTTGTCCGATATAGACATGACATCATCTGTCAAGTCGACAGACGAGAACATAAGAATGTTTTAGTCGATTTGTTCGGCCTTTTTTGAGGAAAACTATAAAACCGGATATTTATAAATAAAAAGAAAAGATTTTGAAATATTCAGTAGTATAAAGGGTGTTCCAGTACATTGCAAATTTAATTAAATCAATATTTTTTGGAAATTTTATCATGGTAGGTACTGTTGTTTGTTCCAAATTCACACTTCACACTTTCATAACAAAGTATTTCTTGATTATTCCAAATACCTATTTAGTCTAATTAGAAGAAATCTATATTTACTTAGTATTGTAGCAATTTTTTATCTAAGTAAAGAATTTAACATATAAAAGCATTGATATATTATGTCAATAAATAAATTTTAAAACAAAGTCCATCAAAAAGCGGATACAAAGTAAGAGGTAACCACAAATGGCACGATTTAGAATGTTTACACTGCTTATTATTCGTATCGGTTTCAACAAGTGACGTAACGGCTTCCTTCTTTCGTTAACTGGCAACCTATCCTCAACAACCTTGGGGTTATTAGATTATAATACCATTTCAACAGTTTGGCAACATTTACAACTTACAACATAGTTATACGCATATAAATTTACCTCATCAATTTCGGAAATACGGTTAAATGAGAAATCGATCCAACCCAGCTGATCAGGGTATTCCAAGACTGCTTCGGTTAATATATCCATATTGGTTATACTTCTTAATTGATTGTTGTTTAACCAAATCGATCTAGTTAAGAATTTCTTTTTTTCTCCTTTTCCTGGAACTCCCGCTACTCTAGTGAACCTAGCTCCTTCGAGACCAACAGCTATAAAGTGTATATATGTTACAGGAAAAGTAGATTGTTAGAGAGAGTTGACTCTGTCTAGGAAGAGTTAACTTTTACTAAAAGTTTCAGTAAAAGTTGGATGAGAATAAACAGATCAACTTTACCTAGGAAGAATTAACTATACCTACTGTGGTTTAGTAAAAGTTGCTCTTCTTATAACTGCGCGCGCATATCTTTGTTTTGTTTATGTTTATTTCAGCTCTAGTTGTTTACTGTCTTTACCGTTGTCTTCCCGTTCACGTGTCTATTTGATGCTATTAACAACAGCGACCAAGGATTCAGTAAATGTTTACATTTCAATAATTAGTTGCAGTAAACCGAGTAGTTTAAAGTTGTAAAGTTATCTACCTAATGTGTGTCGTGATTCTCCGAATTTGAGGTTAGGTTAGGTTAGGAGGTTTTGCTTTTTTATTTATTTATTTTTTATTTATTTATTAGGAAGACTGTTTTTCATTACGGAAAGTCAACTTTCGCTAATTCAAGGTAGTAAGAGAATAATTTCATTAGATATAGTCAACTCTGACTTTCTTGTTGATTAAAATATCAGTAAGAGTGGACTTTACCAAGGCCAAATCGGTTTTCCCCTTGCAAAAAGTCAAATTTTACTAACTCAAGGCAGTAAGAGTATACTTTTCCTAGGTCTAGTCAACTCTGTCTAGTAAATGTTGTTCAAAATTTAACACTTTTCCTTTTTAATCAACTTTTACTAAAAAGTCCAGTAAGAGTCGACTTTATCTAGGAAGAGTCAACTCTTACTGGAGAATCCACTTTTCCTGTAACATATACATAAACAAGAATTGTAAGATAGCTTTCAAATTAAATAAAACTAAATTAACAGATAACCGGGAAAATTTGTTTTTACAAAACCAGAAGTTTTTAAATGAAAATTATAACATAAAAAACATCTTTTTACTACTTAGATCTTTTTATATGTTTTTCTTGATAAATCGTATTGATTTTAGGTCTCTTTTGATGAAAAATAAGTTTCAAAAAACAGACAAAAAATTGACGTTACGTCCTAATTCGGTTTTTATCAAAATATTAATTATCGAATTAAAATACATGACTTTTGAGTTCTAAAAAGGTTTAAGGTGTTTAAGTACCTCAATATTGTCTCGTAGTTTCGAATTTACCTCACAAATAATCAACTAAGCAAAGAAAATACTGTAATAAGGAGAAAAATTGACTTACTTTCTAAGAATTTTGCGACATCTATATACGTAAGTCTTCTGAAAGAAAAATCAGCAGGTTTTCCGGCGCGTAGCATGTCCTCGTGATCTACCCCCATTTTTAAATATTTCTTTTTATAGATAAAAATATTATCATAGAAAAATTATATGACAAAAGGTGTCACTATCATGAAGCATGCTTCATAACATTAATGCCAAAATTTGAAGTGAGTTTCTGCTTATCAATTCTAGGCCAGTTATTGTCGATTCTAACAAATATAAATATTTTTTTATACATATAGGTACTATTAATATGTTTTTTTGAATTCAGTTTTTGAGTTTTGATTGTTTTTAGGTTATTTGGAGATAGTTTACGGTTAAAAAGTTAAACATCTGTTTAATAATTAATTAGCTATGGTTCCATCTTTATGTAGTTATGTTATTTATTATTTTTGTTTGCATATAATGGCGGATTTACGTGTCCAAAAGGATCAACCAAGATGCCCAGCAAATCAGGTGTGTGAATAGCTGGATAACAACGTCGCAAGAGGACATATAATTTACAGAGAGAAGAGTGGTATTTAAGAGCTTGTAGTAAACAGCGGACTAATTTATGTTATTTTTGTGTCTCTTGCATGGCCTAATATTGATTTCGTATCGAAAAAAGCAACAATGGGAGACTAGTACGGAAAAATAAACGTGTTATGAAAAACTTTGAATTGGTGCTTTGCTGTGTTTTATTTAATGCTATTAGAAGTCTAAAAATAATCTTTTCAATAAGCTAATCACGTGATTCTGATGTAATAGAATGCGTATTCATTTTACATCAGGTATTTTACAATGTTAATTTGATGGTGTTTATAAAATAAGATATTTCAAAAATCTGAAGCATGTTATTGAAAACAATAACGTGAATAGAATACTTAAACAAATATTCTATCTACAGAATCAAATATGTGCATAGATTGATGATATAGAGATTTATACAGTGTTTTTCTCAAGTAACGAAACTTGTTGACATTTGGCGACCTCGTTTTGTGCCTTTGCATTTAAAAATACATAGTATACGTTCATTAACGACATTTTTCATTCTTCGACCGTTTAATAACCTTCTTAATGTCCAAATAGCGTGCAATTAACTTAATCCTTTCCGATACATCTGATACACGTTTTAGGAAAACCAGCATACCTAAATTTCTTTACCTTCTACATTATGTCATGGCACCTCCTTCTATTCTTCACTTACACAAATCAAGGCGTGAAGTTTGGAATAGATGTTCTCTATTGATGCCTAGATCTATGTAGAGTTACTCGGCTTCTAGAGATTCGACATGCGCGACTTCGTTCAATTTTAATTTTATTTGTATATATTGTTTTGTTGGTATATTTGTATATATAGTAAGTTAAAGTAGTTATCAAATGCAGGGTGCACTGTTACTCCAAATATAACTCCAAAGGAATAAATAACTTATTTAATTATATTTTCATATTGCGATTCATCTCTTCTTTTACAAAAATGAAATTTAATATAAAAAGCTGATGGATTGAATTACGAAATTTATAATTCATTATTTGACTAGTTTTTTTGAGGTATGGTCATTTACATGAAAATTCTAAAGTCAATAAATCGCTACACGTCAGTGTGGTGATGCACAATCTTGCAAAACTGTTTTTCTATTGTCTCAACGACGAGGTTGTTTCAAATATAAACCGGCATTTTTGAATAAACGCTGTACGCAGTGTGGCTGTACTGGAAGTTAGACTGGTCTTATATAGATATCTAGAATATCCAATATTTTACATGGTCCTTCGAGCCGGATTGTTCGAGGAGAAGTTGTGATTTTGATACGTATCGCAAAGGTCAAAACAAGGTCGCTTAGAAACTACGAAATTTGGAATATGATCAGACTGTTTTCCTCGTCAATAGCACTTCAATTTTTTAGAAAAAACCTCACATGCAAAGCAGAATGAATTTTCACAAAATTTCGAAAGAGGACCACGATTTTGACCTATGAGTCTCCTCAATATATTTTCTAGTCTAAATTGAAGCCCATTATAGTGACGATTTCCTCAAATAAAAACCATTTTGTGGGTATTATTTTGAAGACAATGATACAAACAAGTCATTTTCAAAATTATATTTTACCATATATAAATGTATTTATATAAGTAAGACGCAATAATTATTATTGATGGCGAAATTAACATAGATTTTAACCCTTATTACAATACAATAGTTTATTGTTCCCACACGAATGCCTAAAATTAATATCATTTTCTTACTTTGTTTTATTTGAGTGTTATCGAAAATGGCTGCGAATCTAGAACTAAGTGAAATCCAACATTTTTATAAAAACAGCACGTTTTTATTAACGGGCACAACTGGATTTGTAGGAAAGTTGATTTTGGAAAAAATATTAAGAACTTTGCACCCCCAACGTATCTACGTTTTGATAAGAGATAAAGATGGAAAAAGTGCCGAAGAACGTTGTGCCGAAATGTTTGATTCATTGGTAAATATAACCGTTGCTTAAATAAATAATTTATTTATTAAAACAGTTTAATACCTAAATGTATATTTTATCTTTTGAAGTATTCAAACTGTGAATGACAGCTTTCTTTTCTTCTTCTTCGGGCCTCGTTGGTCGTCCGGTTTTTTTTTCAGTCTGAAGCAACGCAATCACAAACCTATTACCACAACCTCAGTTCTGCATAGGAAAAACTCCTATATCAGGACCAAATCCTTTCTCTCTACATAATCTCCCTCATCCCATCCACATATCCACAACGAATATCCCTCTCTCTGTGAATGACATAGTCAAAACGTTATCAGGAAAACGAAGAATTAGTGTCACATGAAATGATAAAAAGGCCTTGAACTATGAGCTCTGCCAGCCATGACACTTTAAAAACTAATTAATTACAAGAAACAACATGGCGGATTTTCGATGCCAGTGCCTTCGAAGGTACGTGGCAGAACTTATATATTTTCGCGGGTTATTTAAATTTACAACACAGAATTTCTGTATTCTAAATTGTTCAGATCCACCCAGTTCTGATTTCGCAGTTTCCTGAATTCACGATGAAAAACATCTTAGAAATTTTCAAATTATTTTTTTAAAAAACCTCTGTGGAAAGTGTAATATGCAAATAAATAAACAGTTGAAGTCCATAATTTTGCTGTACCTTGTCTACACACCCAAATGATCCAATTTCACACATTTTCTTCAATGTCTTCAACAGCTTTTTGTTATTTTTCAAACTGTTTCTCAATTTTGATATTTTGGCTATTGTATTCCGATGAACTTGATACATTACCATTTCCCTAGGTGTTGAAATGTTCTTACTAGTTCCAGCTACAGTAAAAAAACCGAAATTTGTAAAATCACTTTTCAGAAAATTAGTTTCAAACAAGCGATAACTTGATGCTAAGCATTGAATTTTAGAAAATTCTTCCTACTTAGAACACACATCATGAAAGCTTTTGGGAAATTGAAAAAAATGTTTATTAATCGTGACAATTGACATTGAAAGTAATGACACATTTTTATTACATTAGCGCCACGATTGGTAAGTGGCAGAACTAAATTTGTGTTGCCGAAATTTACATGCCAGACTTTTTATTGGGTATGTTTTGTGGGTCAGACTTTCACATCAAATAATCAAACTATATGAGAAGGCATTCAAAGTAGGTAATTCATAATCAATCAATTTAGTCTATAATACGTACTTTATTAATATAAACAGCAAAAAAAAAAGATATAACAACACAGCAAAATCGATACCGAAGCATCTAGTTAGAAGAATTAGGCAACATAGAAAGTATAAAAGGAGGAAATGACAATTATATCCAAAGAAGAATAGGTTTAGCACTATATAAAATATAACAGAAGGATGTAACAGAAAATTAATACGTATCGTTTTACGTAACGATTTCGAAGCGAAAATAGAGATGGATACAAACGTAACCAGTCAATCATTTAATTTTCATACAACAGGCAAAAGAGAATATGAATATGGAGAAGAAGTATCAAGAAAGAACTGCTACAGAAAATTTTAACATGGAATATCTGATCCGATCTGTTTGATGTTGCATAAAACGAATAAAAGTGATGAAGTGAATGTGTAGTGGTTTGGTTTTATATATTATACATCCTCTTTATGGAAATTTTATTTTTTACAGGCGTTTGAACCTCTTAAAAGGAGCGATGCAGATTTTTTTAAAAAGGTGACTTTGATTCGAGGCGATTTACAAGAACCAGATTTAGGTTTATCGGTAGCTGATAAACAGCTAATAATAAACGAAGTAAAATGTTTTTTCCATTGCGCAGCTGCTTCTAAGCTTTCTGAAAGTTTAAAAAATGCCACGTCTGTTAATGTAAGAGGAACTATTGCACTGTTAAATATTGCCAAAGAAATAAAAAATATCAAGGTCAGTTTGGAACAGATTAATTTAAATAATAGCATGTAATTAGTATCAAATAATGTAATGATTACTTAATATTTCCAGAACCAAATTATGAATCTAATTAATAGTGGGTCATTAATTTTTATTATACTGATTTTCCTCAATTTTTTGTCTTCAATGTTATATTAACAAATTGATGATTTTATTCCGTATTTAAGGCATGTATTTGATGATAAACTCCCCAATTTTCCATAATTGATTTTAAGATTAAGAGAAAAAAAATTGTTTCAAACGTTTCAACTTCTGGGGATACTGGAGCTACTTATTTGGAGACTTATTTGGCATTTAGTGTCACTGAATGCATCAATAATTGGCAAAATTGGCGTTGACAAACGAAATATGTCATTAAATTATGACATTGTTGACATCTCGAGTCTATTTGCATCTTGAAACGATACGAAAAAGCGTGTTAAACTCACTAATTCATGAATATGATCGATAAAGAAAAGATAAATCGTTGGTTAATATGTTTTGAAAAGAATGTTTTATTATAAGCAAATTTATTCGCTCAAACAGGTTATGTTTCAACTAAGCATGTATTGCCCGTTAATATTCCAACGATAATTCTCTATGGGCGCGTTCCACTTAGGCAATGGTCCTACCAAACCAGTTCAATAACGGATACGATGTCGTCAGCGTGAATCTTCCATTGTTTATACCAGTGATTCCCAAAGTAATCCAGGTGCACCCTCAGGGCTCCACGGGAAGCTCTACAACAGGAGTGTACTTGAATTTCTATAGTTAGATCTAATTTTTTGACGAGTTGGTACTATGGTGTAAATGTATTAACTAAAACTAATATTAAGTATTTTGAAAGTGGTGTACGAGGAAAAAAAGTTTGGGAACATCTGTTTTATACAAAATGCATATCCACCAACGTCCCAGCAAAGATACAACCGAGTTGTACGTCAGCTTCTTGTTGCCAAGCGATACGACATGTCACTCGTGAAGCTGAGAGTGCGATCATGGAGCAACAAAAAAATAAAAATCAGATGTTGTTGAAATACATCTTCGGTTATAAAATTATCAACCAGGAGAATCTTATTTAGAAATAAACGCTACTTCCTAAGTACTAGTACGTGGTAATAACATCGTCGTCTTCATTTGAAGACAAAGTTCCTGTAACTAAATGTAGAAAACACGTTGCTTTGGTGTTGTAAACAGAATTGAAATTGACTTGATTTTTTATAGACGTTCGTATATCTTTCATCCATTTATTCAAATTTTCCAAAATTTGAAGTACACGAAGAGTTCTATGAACCAGCGATCGCAGCAGAGGATTTGCTAAAAAGTTTGGAAAACGTCAATGAAGATGGCGCTAAGTCAATGCAGCAACAGTAAGTATCAATAAATGTTTTCTTTTTAAATTGTACAATTATAGCACTCCATCGAGAACATGCTTCAAACGCATGAGACCTGTGCGACTCATGTCACCTAAACATCGGATAAATGGGCTCATGAGTGTCACAAATTGCGCTTCAAACAGAAACTATATAATTGAGGTTATGTAGGCATTTATTTCGAATTATTCACCTATTCAGAGTTCATATTTTGCGAAGCTTGTAGAATGGAGCAGTAATGATAGGTGGTGAAATTATAGACAACGTAAGGTACAAATATCATTGCAGAAAACACGCAAATACTGCTGGACAGAGTGCATGAGGTTGAGGTATTGATACAAACATCAAGAAAACCAAATGGATGACTGCAAGAAGAATAAACATAGAATTAATACCGATAACAATCAACGGACAATCACATAAAAGCGAATATTGAAAGAAGGCAAGAAGGACATTCATAAAATGGAAACTAATTCTCTAAAACTAACTAATAGAAACCTCACGCACTGCTGTTACGTATTAAGAATTTTTTGTACGGATAAGTGACATGCTCGCTTGAAGCTGATATTATGAATAAAATACAAACGTTGAAGTTGTGGTGCTATCGGGAAATCCCCAAGATTCCGTGGACTGTGCATACTAGAAATAAAGGGGTACTCAGTCAGCTGAACAAGGATCGAGAGCTCCTAAGCATAATAAAAATAAGAAAGGTCGGGCATATACTGCGGAGTACCAAACATCTTCGCCTGATCATTAACGGAAAGGTTTATAGAACACAAAAAGCTATCGTGGATACGAAATATTAGAAATTGGAATGGACTGGAAGTAGAGCAACTATTCCGAGACCAATTCAACCAGATAGCCCACGCTTGAAGACAGGCACGGCACTGAAAGAAGATTACATTCCTACATATATGGTTCATAATGAAAATCACTGTGATGATAAAGTTCGCTAATAATTTGCGTTCCAGTTTTTATATTTTCGACATCACTTTAGTCTTCTTGGGCGATCGCTTTGGTAGAAGGGAACTTAACGAAAAAATATCTACTCAAGATGCGTTGTTCAAGTAAGAATATAACTGCTATATAAAATAGATCAAGAAGTTGTAAAATCTTCAACAAAGCATACCACAGAATCACATGAGTTTCAAAAATTGGTATTAAACTTAATCTTTTCTGTTCTGTTCTGTATGTTTTTGTGTTATTTACTATAGTTTCGTGCTCATATTTATACTTTTCTTAGATTACAAGGAGATTGGCCAAATGCTTATACATTTACTTTGAGTGTTGTGGAAGATTACATAAAAAGGAAATCAAAAGGATTACCAGTTACGATTGTTAGACCCTCTTTACGTACGTATTTCCAATCATTGATACAAAGTAAATATTCCGAATTTGTAACGATGAAAACACAATGTACTTCCTTAGAATCATCAACCTAAATGAGAGCATCCCACTTTATCTTCGTTACCTACCTGATATAACCTTTTCTCTGCGACCTATTCAACGCTTTGGAATTTTCAAACTTTCCACGATGTTGGAAACCCGCATAAACGGTCTCATGCCCAAGCCCGGCAAAGACCTGATCCCATATCGCTCATCAGAGTACTGGGTAAAGTAAACCTACCCAACCATCTCCTCATTAGCAGTTTATTCTCAGGTACTGCCAATACAAGTGCCAATATTTCTCTAGGAACATCTTTTAAGTCAATATAACCTACAACCTGCATCCCACGGCATATAGAGAAGTCCCTAGAAAGTATCTTGTCTTCCAGGACAATTCCCTCATCGCCATTAGGTGAAATTCTTTTCCAAACCCTATTTCGACGACGGTACATTTTTTTGTGATTTCCCTGTAACTAGGTGAACTAATTCATCAGCCAAATGGCCGACGAGAAGCCGTTTGGTACGTCGAGCCGTTTTGCTTTGCTCCATTCGCGCGGTAGTCATGGTAGTACCACAGAAGAGGTTATCTTTACCTAACAACCACCACAATCCCAAACCTGCAGAGAAAAAAAAATCTTCCCTATATCAGGTCCAAGGCCCAAATATACTTTATCCGACATGGAAATAATCCAACGATTTTTTCTTTTTGAACTAGCTTTTGAAAACATTTAATTGACAGAAACTGAATTTCTCACGTGGTTAAGGTATAACTGATTAACTTTTTCTCATTGTAGTTTTACCATCTGAATCAGAACCAATAACCGGTTTTGTTGATAATATTAACGGACTCTATGGAGACACAGTAACTTATGCTTTAGGTGTTAACAAGGTTAATTATTATAATAGTGGAATTCTAGATGTTATACCAGCTGATTATGTAGTTAATCTTTCTATCGCATCTGGATGGTACGCTGGATTACAAAAGTAAGCAAAACAATAATATTTGAGGTATAGCTTCGACATGGTAAAAGCTTCCGATAGAAATAATCATTTTATCAATGCATAAAGTCTTATATGAGCTAAATTCTGTGCTTTCACTTTGTTTAACAATTAACAAAACAGATTTTTTGTAACGTTATATCCCTAATAACCCGCTGTCGTTACGCCGATGCCATTTAGTTAAATTCCTCAGATTCCTAGTTCCATTACGTTATCCAGGTAGATGTATTATAAAGTTGTGTGCACTGCTCTTCGATGGAGACAATTTGTATAGATTTTTAAAAGCAATTGCAGCACAGACCGGCGTTTCCAAAAATAATGTTATAAGGAAGAATTCTCAAAGCAGCGTCGAGTAGAATGTAACGGTTTTACGAAATACAAATTGTTATTTGACCCTCTTGTATTTTATTTATGTAGTGAGGTTTTTCTTATTTATTTAAACTGTGATGAATTTTACAACCCGTGTATTTTAGTTACAGAATTTATTTACACACCAACACCCAATACATTTAATTATGCACTAACACTTATTACTTAGCATTTATTTAATTTATTTAACTTCACCGTATGTTTTACTTTTTACTATCTCGTTATGTTCCCTATGACATCAAATTATTTACTCAATTTATATCCAATGACTTTCTAAATAATTCGATCTCTTCAAATCGTGAAACTAAGGCCTTTTTAGAAACTGTTTTCATAAAAACACTCGCAACATATTGTAAATAGCGTATAAAAACAATACAAATAATTACCGTCAATTAAAAAAACCCTAATTTAAATTGGAAAAATATAGGCGCATTCGCCAAACTTGGCTAGCACTTATTCATATAATAGAACAGAACCGGTTTCACGGTTTATATCAGTGGACGAGTTCGTCAACATATTCTATTGCTATCTTTCTCTTCTGTTTTTTTATGAATTATATTTTTTAGGCTAAGGCTACAAAGAGGTGACGTCAGTACCGTTGATGCTAATATATATCATTGTATAACCTCACAAGAAAAACCTATCACAACTGGTAAGTGATATAAAGGTTATCTTTATATTCAGTCAATTATAAAAAGTGGCCGATTCGTAAACTTGACTTTTCGTTTGCCGTTGACGTTTGCTGCTACAATATTAAAAACTGTTAGTGACAGTTACCATCGACCGTTCGTAGTAACATCCGTTTGCGTTTGTCACGTGATTTTGACGTATGACGTTAGAGCATGTTGATGGGGCTTTTTCAAGCTGTTTGTTTATGGTGGTCTTTCGGCTTTGCTTGTTTTCTCTTCGTTATTTTCCATAGTATCGTCCATAAATACCGGGTTACAGAATTTTTAGGTTAACAGTAATAACGTAAAGTTTATGAATAAGGTGTAGAATTTGCTACGAATGGCAAACGGCAAACGAAAAATTTATATGTAATGAGAAAACAATTATGAGTAGTTTTCTATAGTATTATAGGAGCAGTAAAATTAAAATAGAGTGGAAATCGTCTTCAACATAATCAAAAAGTGGAAGTAATTAAGTTGGTGTGAGATTAAAAGTGATCCGAAAAGACGACAATTGAAAAGAATACTGGGGGTGACAATTATAAACAAAAATATAGAGTTTTAAGAAGTGCATAAAAGAAAAACAGTGATGCTGCTGCTCTAGATTATTAATGGAAAGAGGATGCAATTAGACTGAATGTGTGGTAGATAGAAATATTTTGGAGGAATTCAATCTGGAAAAGAAAGAAATAATGGCCATTTACCACCAACCGTCAATTACCCGAGTATAAAAGGCTATTGATGGCTAAGATATGTCGCACGAATAAATAATTGAAGAATACCGAAATAAATGTTATCAGAGGAAAGAGAAAAGAGACTACAAAACTACAAAGAAGAAATGGATAGATGTGAAAATAGATTTAAGGAAGTTTGGTATAGATAGTTGGAAAGAAGAGGCAAATAACAAAAAGACGATTATGTAAATGATATCGAGAAAACCGATTCTGATACTGACGTCGATTTAATCACTTATCACCATAAATATCACGAAATTATCGAAGAGTTTGCACTGCAGCTTTTCCTCTTCGGAAGTGAAAAGCAAGATAAGGCGAAAGTGATTGAATCTACTGTATAAAAGTATTTTTGCACTCTAGTAGATGATGAATAAATGCAAGATGATACCAAAATCAGATTAGTCTTGATCTTGCAACATAATAAGTGATGTTGATCTTACTCCAAGACTCTTGCAAATCTTGCACTTTTTGAAAGAAAATTTAGGAATAAACAGTTTTTAAGTGATTCAAAGTAAATGAAGGATTAGGAAATAAGAAATGGTTATTCGGTAATATGAAAATTTTGGTTTTTAAACATTGAGCACAAGTAACATTTTGAGATTATAAATCACATGTATAAATCTACTCAATTCACAGTTTTTATTCCTTCCAGATGACTGGTTTGAAGTAATACATACGGTAACAAGAGAAGTTCCATCTGTAAAAATGATCCAATTGCCGATACAATTTAATACGTCATCTTATTACGTTTATAAATTTTTGACGTTCTTTTTGCACGTGTGCATGGCTTTTCTATGTGATTTAGGATTAAAATTAGCAGGAAAAAAACAATCGTGAGTAAAACAAAATATTTATAATCCAGATTGATTATTTTTAATTGAATATCGTGATCAATTCTTTTATAATAATTTCGAGGAAACATTCGAAAAAAGTATAAGCAAGAAGTGGTTCCAAAACAACTTCGTCTAGTTTTTAGGTACTTATTTACAAAAGAAACAAATGCACTGATAAACAGTTGTATTGTGACCCCCCTCTTCGGCTCTATATTCTATTTGGCCTAATTTATCACACAGCTACAATTCTCTCATTCCGTAGCTTTGTTTTTTAAATTTTCCACTTCTACTTTCTTATGCCTTTGTCTACACCATTCCACCGCATTTTTGTGTCCTTTGTTCCGCTTTCTTCGTCCATCCGCTGCAAATATTCGAGCCACTTTATTTTTCAGTGCAATCTGAAAATTCTATTGAAATCACTGGATTTGGTTTATCACGTATTTTCAAAGAAAAAAAACAAATGCACCAATAAACAGTTCAATTATCCCACACCCTTCGATTGAACAATTCAGTTCAACACGATTCTTACTCACTTACTCTTTGGCTCTACAGTCTATTCGGCCTAATTTATCACACAATTCTCTCAATCCTAAGCCTCGTTTTTTAAATTTTCAACTTCCATTTTCTTAAGTCTTGTTCTACTCCATCTAAACCCATTTTTGTGGCGCGTTCAATCCTTTTTTTCCTTCCGCTTCTCCTGTATAGATATTGTTCCACTTTCTTCGTTCATCCGCTACAAATATTGGAACCACTGTAGTTTTTTATAATGTTTACTCTGTATTTTCCGTTGTAAATATTACTTCTGATGTCTTCATATATTGGTTCAAATATTTTACTTTTAAAATCATAGACATTTTTGCTAATTTTAAGGGATAGTCCAAGTTTCAGCTGGATAACAACAGGTCTAATTATTGTTTTATTTAGTTTTAGTTCCAATTTTCTTGATAGTAGTGAGGATGTATATAGTTTAATGATTGAAAACAGCATTAAATTCATTATTTTCAGTTATAATTAAACCCTAATATTAAAATTCCGTGATTTTTTAAAAACTAGATTGAGGATTTGAGGCATCTGCGGCCATACTTTTTCCATAAGTTCATCAAAATATACTCAGTTTTTATACTGCTGTTAATTAAAAGTCCCACATTTCGTGTCTGTCCTTCTAAGTCCATGCAAATTTGAATTAAGGCCTTTTCTATCTTGGTATCAAGTCTCCATTGTCGGTAAATGCAAAAATTCGTGAAAACCAGTTTGGAATTGTTTCCTTTCGACTAGAATAAATTTTCTTTATCATGTGTTTTGAATATAAGTTAAAAAAAATAGAGAACAGTAAACCACCCTGTATTAATTCCGTTATATATATATATTTTAGCTTCAGATTTTGTGGTTTTCATAATTATTTCAACAAGTCTTATTATTTTTCCTTTAAAATAATTTTAAATATAGCAGCTTATTTCTATTTAAAATCTATGAAAAGTTGATCTAGTTTGAAGTTTAATTTCAAAAACCTTTTCCATGAGATTCCTGATACTAAAATCTCATCAATAGTAGCTCTCCCTATTCTGAAACCACAAATCTTTCTGAGCCTTTCCCCTCCACCTTTCAGAAACTCCTCTCCTGGCGACTATCCAATATTTGAATTTTTTTTAACTTGTTTTATTTACTTACTAACTGGTGGTTCATTTTTTTCAACATATTCCTCACGATATTCATTCATCTCTACTTCCACATTAGTTACATCTTCCTTGCTTAGTAGCTTTTCAAAACACTTTTTTATTCTTGAATACATCCTCCTACTATCCCTTATCCGTGATAGATTTTCCTGAAATTAAGGTTTTTAACGACTTCAGAAAACTGGTATTGGTATTATTTGAATAAATGCTTTTCTGGTTTTTCTTCAAATAAGTAAACTGACAGTATTTATCTTTTTTGTTATAGAATAATGAGCATGTACGACAAAATTCATCAAACACAAGAACTTTTTAGTCCTTATTTATTGAAACAATGGTATTTTTCTAATGATAATACACAAAAATTACTCAAACGACTCTCCTTCAAAGATAGATCTCTCTTCAATTTCGACATATTCAATTTGAACTGGGAGGCTTATTTTGATAGTTATTCTAAAGGCATTAGAGTTTATTTGCTCAAGGATCCCATGTCAACTTTAACAGAAGGGAAAGAGAAGCAGAAAAAGAAGCTGATAAGTCAAATTCTTTCCGCTTCGATATTAACAATTATTTTATATGTAATTAGTAAATTTATCTTATTCAGAGTTTTGTTGAAATAAGTTACAAATAGGAAATAAACATTTGCTCACAATATTTCTAATTGTAGTTTTTTTATTTAAAAAGTAATAAAATGACAAATAAACATTCAAAGTACCTGTAGAGACCCGTGGAGACCCAGTCTGACAGCATATACCTGAACTCTTTTTGGGGGTTGAAACAAATCTAAGTACAGGTATTAAACTGAATACTTGAAACTTGAAACAAGTACCAAAACACGAATTATTTCTGATACGTTCAATAATTATAGGTATTTAAAAGTACTTCTCGAAGCATGTGTATTTCAATCAGTCAATTTGTTCACATTGTACTTGACTGTAGACTATGGACTAAACGTAAAAAAAAAAATTAAAGTACAGTTATGATCCATTACTTTACATTACATTACATTTTCTTTCAAAAACTCGTGTCAATTATTATCAAACCCACTGATGTTATTGTGATGAAAACAACTTGTTAAGTAAGAGTGAAACGAAATAGATGCTACGTTGCCGCCTCTACTTTACACCGATAAATTTAGGCGGCAAATTTGATAGTGTATCAAGGTTCCCGGAGTATCAACTCTGCCCATTTTCTCCTAATTAGATCTAATAACATGTGATGGTAAAACTTAAATTTCTTGGTTAAATCAAATAGCAATGAAATTTTTATCTACGTAGTGTACACTTAAATTTTTCCAGTGTAAATCAGAGCTCCTAACTAATGTCACTGTCATTGTCAGTGACAGATAATTCAATAATTAATTTGAATTCAACTAAGTAAAAGTGTACTTAATATTTCATCGGTTAACTGAAATTCAAGTGAACGTTCTGAACGGGAAAACATCAAAATTGGTTATATCTAATCGAAAATTGAAATTGCGTGAGATAGCTGATGCCATAAAGATATTAGAAGGCAGTGTGGTTATAATTATGCATGAATATTTGACGATTTGTAAGCTTTTTTCAAAGTGGGTGCCGCGATAACTCACAGTCAATTCAAAACGACAACGTGCTAATGATTCAGAGTAGTATTTGGCCATGTTTACACGTAATAAATCAGTAAATCAGATTATTCACGTTGATTTGTGATAACGGATGAAACATGGATCGATCACTTCAATCCGGAATCAAAACGATCATTATCTGAGTGAACTGCAGCCGGTGAACCATGTCCGAAGCATCCAAAGGCGCAACAGTCAGCTTGGAAGGTTATTGCTTCAGTATTTTGGAATGCCCATTGAATATTGTTTATCAACTATCTCCTAAAGAGAAATACAATCAATAGTGAATACTACAAAGAGTTGTCGGATTGTTTGAATGCAAAAATGAAGGAAAAACGACTCATGTCGAAGCAAAAACCACTGTTTCATTAAGACAATGCACCGATTCACAAGTCGATGGCAACGATGGTGATATTGAATGAATTAGATTTCGAATTGCTTCCTCATCTACCGTATGATTTAAAAAATGCTCGCCGGTAAGAAATTCAGTTTAAATGAAGAAGCAATTACTGAAACTGAAGCCTATTTTGAGACAAAAGACAAATCCTTCCACAAGCACGACATCGAGAAGTTAGAGAAGCGTTGGAATCATTGTATTGCATTTGAAGGAGATAACATTGATGAATAAAATAGATTTTTGGTTACATACATCTTGGAATGGCATTTCCTTTGTTAATTAAAGGAATAGATAATAAAACAAGCTGTAGCGATAAATATAATTGATGGTAATTCACTTAAAAATATCTTCATCTTTCAAAATTAAAGATATATGCTGAAATTGGCTTAAAATATTGTTAGCCAGTACATTAGTTGTTGCAGGAGTTGGTACGCTATCATTAACGTAGGTTGGAGGCCGATTATCTTCTACAATGGGAAAAGGAAAGGCTATGGGAAAATGCAAACAATGCATTATGAATAAGGGAGGAGATTACCAATTCTCAACTTTCATCTTTTGAGGTACAGTTATACATCTGTTAAGAATTGATCAAATTGACAGCTGACCCGACCTATCCCAACCTCGACCCTATCCTTACCTCATACGGTTTTGTTTTATATAGAATCAAAGTTGGCAGCCATGTTAATTTTTAATTTAGTTAAGTTGGCAGGCGATAAGTACCTTTTGATATACTCAGGCGACAGCAAAAAAGCGAAATGAAATGGCGATAGGCAAACGTGCTCCAATTTGTAATCTCAAGAAACTCTGTTCAATAAACGAACATTTTGTCAACTTTGGACTTCATCATTTCTCAACAAAAAATCCAAACCCACTGAAAATAACAACAACATCTAATATATAAAATTCTCGTGTTACGATATTTGTAATTGAACTCCTTCGAAACGGGTAGGTCTGAAAATCTAACATCTATTTTTCATCCTCCTAAATGTTAAGGGTAGTCCACCCCTAAATTTTTTTGATAAACTTTTTTGTTTTTATTTTCAACCCTCTACGATTTTTTAATTGGCAAGATTTTTTTTTTGTTATGGCTTAGAATAAAAAATATTACTCCGAATTTTTCATCGCGATTTTTTTATTTTTTTACTTTATCCACAGATACGATTGAAATTGGCAATGGAATATAATAATTATAGTACAATAAATTCTCACTTAGAATTTCAATTTTCTTTTCGTATCGATCGTAGCAGTAACTGTTAAACGTATCATTTCGATTTTTCTGTGTATCTCTCATCGCAAATTTATCATTAAGTTCAAGCGCAATAATTATTTATTAATAACTGAAAAGACAGTTTCTGCTCTCATGTAAATAAACACGTGTTGTGAACTGCCATTATCGTACCTGTACATATTGTACTTAACATTTTTTGCAAATAGTTTTAAACCTTAAACGGTCGTGGTATCAAATATGATGCCAATATTTGGAAATGGTTCCTTTTTTCAGGACAACGACATTTCATTGTGAATGTGTTGGTTACACCGTCTCAATCTGGAAAGGTAATTTGTTTTTTGTTATAGTGTTTTTTTGATTGCGGTAAATTGTTACAGCTTTATAATATTGTGCAATTCTGGAGAGGAAAAGTCATGATAACTGATTTTCTGTTATCTTGCGAGAGAAATTGTTTCTTTGACTGAATATACTATTTACACCACCAAACAGTATATTCAGTATGAATAGGAGAAAATGGGGACTTAGATAGAAACAATGTGGAACGTTACACGAGTTATAAGCCCCTTACACATTCTTGAATAGCTCCATCAAGCTAGCAGCCAAACATCCGGAAAAATTAAAAAAAATATATCAATCGAAAGGATTTTCAATGCTCGTTCTGAACATCCAAACCCCGAATTTTCTCTTTGACCCGATAAAAAGATTTTAATTAAAACTGTGGTTGCAAATTCAGAGTAGAAAATTTTGTATTCCTGGCCCAAAGTGTCCTCTGGAAAAACTAAAAATACCTATCAAATGTTCCTAATTCTCTCGTTTCAAAAATGTTTTCCTTTTTGTCTAAAGCATTAGGGAAACCTAACCATAGTTTGACATGCTACTATGTATTTCAAATTACTTAATTCAAATTGATTCAAACATCAAAACATCATCAATTTCTGCGCCCGCTCCCTGCCAACTCACAGGCCTGTGCGCAATGAATAATCCAGAAAAATTGATAATTTTTTTTCTTAGGTTTCCTAAAAATTTTGACAAAAAGGAAAATATTTTTGAAACAACAGAATTAGGAGCATTTGATAGATATTTTTATTTTTTCCAGAGGACACTTTGGGACGGGAATAAAAAATATTTTCTAATCTGAATTTGCAACCACGGTTTTAATTAAAATCTTTTTATCGGGTCAACGAGAAAATTCGGGGATTGGATTTTCAGAACGAGCATTGAAAATCCTTTCGATTCATATATATTTTTTAATTTCCCCGAATGTTTGGCTGCTAGCTTGATGGAGCTCTCGTGAATGTGTTACTTACGAATCTTGATACGTAATTTACCATTATAAAAAGTTTATAGGAAGTTTTTTCCGAGTTGCATCATCGAATATACTTAAAATCAATGAATAAAATAGTTATTATATCAATGTAAAATATAAATACAATGATATGATCATATTTGCAAAGAAGTAATAAGTTATAATCTGATTAGCATTTCTTTTGTTTAAAAAAAAAACGAATGTAAATATTCCTAATAATACCTACTCTGTTTTTCATTTAAAAAATTAATAATATCGATTATTTGAATGGAGTGTGTAAACTTAAGGTCGCCGACTGGAGACTAAATCAATAGGAAATGGTATTCGGCGACAGTTAAAAATTTTATACAAGGGATACTCAGATGATGAGAATGAGACGCCACTAGCTTTTTAATGAAACTATATGAAAATATTAAACCAATTTTCTGATTCCTGGAAAGCCGCCTGAATTCCTATTAACATTTTCCGGTAATTATACACTTTCGCGGTCACCTGGTTTTTTGGTTAGGTTAGGTTAGGTTAGGTTGGCTCTAGAAAATCGAAAAATGGATGGATTTTAATGATCTTGGTCTCAAAATGTTCCATTTTACGGCGGATTTATAAAAAAAAATACGAAAATTAAAAAAAATAAATATTTTTACAGTTTCATGACTTTAAATGCAAAAAAATGACTTTCTACATATAATCCTTCGTAACTGTTTCTGACGTCGTGGAATCAAGTTCGTATATTTTTTTTCGCAATTTACATAAAAAAATGAATATTTTGAAAAAAAAGTTTTTCTACTATTTAAGGTTTAAAACTATTAAAAACCGCAAATTCAGCCACTACCCCCGTGTTTTTCATAAATTCGTCGTAAAATGGAACATTTTGAGACCAAAATTATAAAATTTATCTATTTTTCGATTTTTAATGGTCCAAAAACTATTAACATTGAAGAATATAGTACGAAACTATTCACGAAAATTGATTGTTTTTCATCGATTTCATTTTAAGCTATAAAAACTGAAAAAATCATTCTTTTTGGATTTTTTTTAAATTGTTTATTAATTTATGTAGAATACAAAAAAAATATAAGTACTTTATCTGATAATGAGATAATTTTTTGTAAAGGATTATTTTGCAAAACCGTTTTTTTTACGATTTAAAACAGTAAAACTATGAGAAATTTTCATTCCAGCTATTTCTACTAATTTTTTTTATAAATCCGCCGTAAAACGGAACATTTTGAGACCAAGATCATTAAAATCCATCCATTTTTCGATTTTCTAGAGCCAAAAAACCAGGTAACCGTGAAAGTGTATAATTTTCCTGGGAAAATGAAATTTTCCCAAAACGAAAAAAAAGGATTTCCTGCCGTGGTTTTTTGATTTCTGTCATGTTTATAGAACGATAATTTATCTTCAATTTTATTAATAAAAGGGTTGCAAGGGTTCTAATGGTTAATAGAACTTTATGTGGAAAATTCTGGAGTCAGTAGATGGCGTGAAAATATTCTATGGAATAAGGAAAATTCTCATACGATAAGTTGAAGGCTAACCAAC
The DNA here is from genome assembly GCF_026250575.1 of Diorhabda carinulata. Classification (NCBI taxonomy): domain Eukaryota; kingdom Metazoa; phylum Arthropoda; class Insecta; order Coleoptera; family Chrysomelidae; genus Diorhabda; species Diorhabda carinulata. The sequence goes on from NC_079469.1 coordinate 6,182,233, forward strand.
AAAATTTTTCTACATTTAAATTTTTTAAGTAAGAAATGTTTGATTGTGTGAGTATTATCAATAAATAATTACAATTTATGATAATTTTCTTCAGAATGTCTCTTTATGGCAAACCGTTTCCTTGTAGGTACAATGATCTAAAAATCTTCATACCTCCTAAACCATAAATTTTATCGACTTAAACAAAGAGTAACTTTTTGCAGAAAGATTGTACAGGTTGTTTGTGTAAAAGTTACGGATTTTTAACCATTGGGCATACGCCGCCGAAAACGGGGGGTCGAATGAGAAAATTTTTCATGTCACAGTATTATTTTCACGACACCTACACACTTCAGGAGTATGCAGGTGTCGTGAACACCCTGTATATATGAAAATGCAAGATAAAAAAATTAGCGGTGATTTCCTAAGACCTACTAAGTAAAACAATCAAACATATAGGGTTCAAAATGATCAGAAAAATGTCGGCAGAACGTTTACTAGGGTGTAACTTCTCCTGGGCAACGAAAAGGCAGCAATTAGAAAATCACGGTCTCAGAGTGAACATTTTCCGCATTCTGTAATAATATTTAAAATGAACATACTAAGTTTGGCATTAGAAATTATAGATAATATCTATCTATTAAAAAAACTTACCAACTGTGTAAAGCAAGACTCTTCTGAACTGGTCTTTAGATATGGAATACTTTTAATTGTATATGCAATATATTTATGTAAAAGTGTATCGAGGTCATTATTTTTATATAGAATTTCTCGTCTGGGATTTTTCTCTTTGTTTTGTTAATCGCAATTATTTCAATTTCCGTTAATTAAAACTCTTCAAAGTCAAATACCTACTAAAATGTATTTCCAAATAAATTAGTCAGAAATAAAAATTTCACTTCCTTTTTTTTTCCTATACAGTTGAAGTAATAATAAATTACGAGGTACATACACAATGTAAGTTCCTTTTCTATTTTTATTAGCCGTGGAGTTGCGATTCCAGTTCCGACATGCGTAGCATTTACTCTGACTCAAGCAAAAATGGCGGCGGTGGGCTAATCAATCGATTAGCCCACGGTGGTGAGAGTTGTTTAGAATAGAGGTTTTGTTTTATGGTATTAATGATACTTTTTATATTTATTTCAGAGGAATTAATACAGCTAAAACTGTATGTTTTTGTAGTTTTTTCTTTAGGCAGTCTGAAGGTAAGCTTACAGAAACGTTGGAAGAACTGAACAGAGCAACAAATAACGTTGAATTTACGATGAACGTGTCTTCTTCTTCTTCAAGTATCATACATTTTGCAGCGTGAAGGTGTTTTCTTGTCCAAAACTTCTAATCTATTATCTGAAGGCACCCTTCTTCTGTCAGCCGTTCTACGTATATGTTAAATAGCATGGGCGACAGTATGCATCCCTAAGGGACTCCCCTAAGTATCTGAAGGTGTTCCGTAGTTCGTAGTTCCGCTGTTTGATCTGCATACAGCTTTTGTATGAACCTGAAGTCTTTACTATCAATATCAACATCCTTTGGGATGTCAAACAGTAAGTCATGCTGAATGAAGTCAAACGCTTTTTGGTAGTCTATAAAGCAAACGTATAGTAACAGTACCTAACCCGTTTTTAAACCCAAACTGCGTTTCACCACTAACCTCTTAGCACTTTTTAAATATTCGTTTGTGTATAATCTTCAAAAAAGCCTTGATTGCATTTAAAAAAACAAATATATTGAGTGATGCAACAATAGATGTAATCATAGAATATCGTAATATTTGGGTCACAATATGAAATTGGGCAAAGATAAACAGACCCCCCGAAATGGATAAAAGAAATAATTTAACTTTAGCAGAATTTGGTAAGCTTCGTTGTATCGTAAAGGACATAACCATCCCAAATGAAAGAGACGGCTGGAAAACAATAACACACAAAATAAACGTAAGAACAACAGAAAGGCATTGGGGAGATCCACGTTAAGAATCTCGCCACAGAGATACGATCCATAAAGAGAAATTCATAAGACGTACAGTACTTCATAAAGCGTATAACTGAGTTAAAATGTCTTAGAGGTTATATTAGACAAGATGGACCATAAAGATCAGAGCATGGCAACCAAGAGAGACGAAGAAGGAAAATAGTAAGACGCCAGAAACGTTGAATTTATGATATTGCAAACGAAATTACTTACTTACTTGATCCTTATGTCTATCTACCATTACAGGTGTAAGACGTGGGGTTGAGTTCCTTGTTTTCATGGAGTGCCTAGTGTAGTTTCTACCCTCTGTTCTTAGTAGCTTTGTTAATTTCGTCTTCCTTAATATGCAAACCTAATCTTACTCCATTGTTTGTTTTTAATATACTTGATTTTTCATTTTGTGTTCTGATGTAGTTTTTGTTGGTGCTGTACAGCCTTCTAGTCCTTGCTTATTAAGTTTTTGTTCTAATATCTTTCATAGGTCTCTACTCTATTTATTGTATCGAGGGCCTTTTCAAGATTGATGAAACAACACCTGTGTGAATTCCTCTTTTCTCGTATTGATTTCTCCGCTGTTTGTCGCGAATGGTTTCCTTTCAATTTTCCTCTTCTTACCTATGATTTTGACAAATATTTCGATAAATTACTTAATAAGGTAATGGCTATGTAGTTATTACATCCTTGTCTGTCTGTCTGTCTGTCTTTCAAATACGAGGATTGTCCCATAAGTACCTGGCCCAACAAAGAAAACACAAAAATATTTTTAAACGTAATCTCCTTTTAACTATACACTTTTCCCGGCGATGTTCAATAAGTTCGATACCGTTTTTATAATAAGAATTGTCAAGCCCCTGAAAATAGCCATTACCTTCTGACCACCACCGAGCCATTTTTTCACGTCTGGGAAAAAAAAATAATCCGAGGGGGCTATATCTGGCGAATAGAGTGTATGGGGTAGCAATTCATTATTTTGACCGTTGTAATAGTGGATATGTGAGCTAGTACGTTGTCTTGATGAAATAACACTCTCTTCTTAGCCAAATGCGGCTGTTTTCTCTTGACTTCTTCGCGCACACACATAATATTAGCCGTTAATAGTTTTTCCTTTTTCAAGATGGAAGTTATCCCACGCACATCCCAAAAAACCGACGCCATGATCTTGCATACAAATGGAACGGTCTCCGTCTTCTTTGTGTCTTCTTTGAAGCTGGTTCTCCCTTTTAGGTCCATTGTTTTGACTGTTTTTGTTATAAAACAGCGCAAAAATTCGGCTTTATTTCTATGAAATATTTCCAAATACTCAATGGAAACATCTTCACGGCCCTGGTTTTGTTTCATTGTGAGCTAACGCGGCACCCATTTGGGCTAAAGCTTTCTCATATCCAAATTTTCCGTTAATATGCGATGTATCGCACTTCATGGTTTGCCTACTATGTCTGCTAGCTCGCGCACTTCCAGTTGACGATCATCCAGTACCACTTCGAGTATTTTCTCAAATATGAATGATTTTCAACTTGCTGAAATATAATTCATCAAAATATATTAATCTGATTGGCCTAATCTGCATAATTAATTTGTATTCGATAATTTTTAATTGGTATCGCAAGCATCGTGCTTTATCGAGTCAAATAAAGTATAAAAGTGGGGAAAACACGCAATTATCGCGCACAGGTGAGCTGAACTTAACTATGAACTTCCAAGCATTTACATTTAACAGTGTTGTTGATAAGTGACGTGCTCACAGTTCGCATTAAAATTCTAATTTCTTAATTATTAAGAATTGTAACGGAAATACGACGGAGGAAATTTTGTAAACAAATTTACAGGTATGCAATATTTTTTTAAAATATGATATATATATATATATATATATATATATATATATATATATATATATATATATATATATAATTTATATATTTATTTATTTATTTAGTAAGCTTTTAATTTACTTGTGATAATAATTAATATATTCCTATTTCTATTTCCATAATTTCTGCAATTTTATCTAATGTCATTTAAAAATTATGTTATTTAATTCATGCATCGATTGTTTAGTATCCCGAATATCATTGAAATTTAGCAGTCACTAAAATATATGAGGAAGGTTATTATGTGTTTTTGATTGTTAATCTACCTTGAGAATTCCGTATTGACAAGTTGAGATGAATTTCTTAAGGAATATTAATATTTGTCTTCGAAATTCAAGTCAAACAACTTATTTAAATTTTCTTTCTAATACGTCAGTTGAATAAATTATATATAAAGTTATATGAAATGTAAAAGCTTAAATAGTTTGTATTTGCGCAAAAATATTCATTTTCACATATTTTCACGCGAATATTGGAAATAATTTTTATTAAACTGGAATTATTTCAAAATTTAGGAAAGGTGAGGCCCTGCTGCAAAGTGAGGAAACTCTTAACGGCTACTTGGAATAATTTATTTTATCTAGAACAAGAGTACAAATAAAAATATATCAGTTATGACGTGGTAGGATCATCCTTTATATGGCAGGAAATTGCACGAATTTTATTGGGTGATTTTTATAAACATAATCCTCGGTAGTATAGTGGTCAGTATCCCCGCCTGTCACGCGGGAGACCGGGGTTCGATTCCCCGCCGTGGAGATATACTTTTTGTTAAACTGGAATTATTTCAAAATTTAGAAAAGGTGAGGCCCTGCTGCAAAGTGAGGAAACAGTGAACGGCTACTTGGAATAATTTATTTTATCTAGAACTAGAGGACAAATGAAAATATCAGTTATGACGTGGTAGGATGATCCTTTGTATAGCATAAAATTGGACGAATTTTATTGGGTGTTTTTTTATAAACATAATCCTCGGTAGTATAGTGGTCAGTATCCCCGCCTGTCACGCGGGAGACCGGGGTTCGATTCCCCGCCGTGGAGATATACTTTTTGTTAAACTGGAATTATTTCAAAATTTAGAAAAGGTGAGGCCCTGCTGCAAAGTGAGGAAACAGTGAACGGCTACTTGGAATAATTTATTTTATCTAGAACAAGAGTATAAATAAAAATATCAGTCATGGCGTGATAGGATCATCCTTTATATGGCAGAAAATTGTACGAATTTTATTGGGTATTTTTTATAAACATAATCCTCGGTAGTATAGTGGTCAGTATCCCCGCCTGTCACGCGGGAGACCGGGGTTCGATTCCCCGCCGTGGAGATATACTTTTTGTTGAACTGGAATTATTTCAAAATTTAGAAAAGGTGAGGCCCTGCTGCAAAGTGAGGAAACAGTGAACGGCTACTTGGAATAATTTATTTTATCTAGAACTAGAGGACAAATGAAAATATCAGTCATGGCGTGATAGGATCATCCTTTATATGGCAGAAAATTGTACGAATTTTATTGGATGTTTTTTATAAACATAATCCTCGGTAGTATAGTGGTCAGTATCCCCGCCTGTCACGCGGGAGACCGGGGTTCGATTCCCCGCCGTGGAGATATACTTTTTGTTAATCTGGAATTATTTCAAAATTTAGAAAAGGTGAGGCCCTGCTGCAAAGTGAGGAAACAGTGAACGGCTACTTGGAATAATTTATTTTATCTAGAACTAGAGGACAAATGAAAATATCAGTTATGACGTGGTAAGATGATCCTTTGTATAGCATAAAATTGGACGAATTTTATTGGGTGTTTTTTCAAACATAATCCTCGGTAGTATAGTGTCACGCGGGAGACCGGGGTTCGATTCCCCGCCGTGGAGATATACTTTTTGTTAAACTGGAATTATTTCAAAATTTAGAAAAGGTGAGGCCCTGCTGCAAAGTGAGGAAACAGTGAACGGCTACTTGGAATAATTTATTTTATCTAGAACTAGAGGACAAATCAAAATATCAGTTATGACGTGGTAAGATGATCCTTTGTATAGCATAAAATTGGATGAATTTTATTGGGTGTTTTTTCAAACATAATCCTCGGTAGTATAGTGGTCAGTATCCCCGCCTGTCACGCGGGAGACCGGGGTTCGATTCCCCGCCGTGGAGATATACTTTTTGTTAAACTGGAATTATTTCAAAATTTAGAAAAGGTGAGGCCCTGCTGCAAAGTGAGGAAACAGTGAACGGCTACTTGGAATAATTTATTTTATCTAGAACTAGAGGACAAATGAAAATATCAGTTATGACGTGGTAGGATGATCCTTTGTATAGCATAAAATTGGACGAATTTTATTGGGTGTTTTTTATAAACATAATCCTCGGTAGTATAGTGGTCAGTATCCCCGCCTGTCACGCGGGAGACCGGGGTTCGATTCCCCGCCGTGGAGATATACTTTTTGTTAAAATGGAATTATTTCAAAATTTAGAAAAGGTGAGGCCCTGCTGCAAAGTGAGGAAACAGTGAACGGCTACTTGGAATAATTTATTTTATCTAGAACTAGAGGACAAATGAAAATATCAGTTATGACGTGGTAGGATGATCCTTTGTATAGCATAAAATTGGACGAATTTTATTGGGTGTTTTTTATAAACATAATCCTCGGTAGTATAGTGGTCAGTATCCCCGCCTGTCACGCGGGAGACCGGGGTTCGATTCCCCGCCGTGGAGATATACTTTTTGTTAAAATGGAATTATTTCAAAATTTAGAAAAGGTGAGGCCCTGCTGCAAAGTGAGGAAACAGTGAACGGCTACTTGGAATAATTTATTTTATCTAGAACTAGAGGACAAATGAAAATATCAGTTATGACGTGGTAGGATGATCCTTTGTATAGCATAAAATTGGACGAATTTTATTGGGTGTTTTTTATAAACATAATCCTCGGTAGTATAGTGTCACGCGGGAGACCGGGGTTCGATTCCCCGCCGTGGAGATATACTTTTTGTTAAACTGGAATTATTTCAAAATTTAGAAAAGGTGAGGCCCTGCTGCAAAGTGAGGAAACAGTGAACGGCTACTTGGAATAATTTATTTTATCTAGAACAAGAGTATAAATAAAAATATCAGTCATGGCGTGATAGGATCATCCTTTATATGGCAGAAAATTGTACGAATTTTATTGGGTATTTTTTATAAACATAATCCTCGGTAGTATAGTGGTCAGTATCCCCGCCTGTCACGCGGGAGACCGGGGTTCGATTCCCCGCCGTGGAGATATACTTTTTGTTGAACTGGAATTATTTCAAAATTTAGAAAAGGTGAGGCCCTGCTGCAAAGTGAGGAAACAGTGAACGGCTACTTGGAATAATTTATTTTATCTAGAACTAGAGGACAAATGAAAATATCAGTCATGGCGTGATAGGATCATCCTTTATATGGCAGAAAATTGTACGAATTTTATTGGATGTTTTTTATAAACATAATCCTCGGTAGTATAGTGGTCAGTATCCCCGCCTGTCACGCGGGAGACCGGGGTTCGATTCCCCGCCGTGGAGATATACTTTTTGTTAATCTGGAATTATTTCAAAATTTAGAAAAGGTGAGGCCCTGCTGCAAAGTGAGGAAACAGTGAACGGCTACTTGGAATAATTTATTTTATCTAGAACTAGAGGACAAATGAAAATATCAGTTATGACGTGGTAAGATGATCCTTTGTATAGCATAAAATTGGATGAATTTTATTGGGTGTTTTTTCAAACATAATCCTCGGTAGTATAGTGGTCAGTATCCCCGCCTGTCACGCGGGAGACCGGGGTTCGATTCCCCGCCGTGGAGATATACTTTTTGTTAAACTGGAATTATTTCAAAATTTTGAAAAGGTGAGGCCCTGCTGCAAAGTGAGGAAACAGTGAACGGCTACTTGGAATAATTTATTTTATCTAGAACTAGAGGACAAATGAAAATATCAGTTATGACGTGGTAGGATGATCCTTTGTATAGCATAAAATTGGACGAATTTTATTGGGTGTTTTTTATAAACATAATCCTCGGTAGTATAGTGTCACGCGGGAGACCGGGGTTCGATTCCCCGCCGTGGAGATATACTTTTTGTTAAACTGGAATTATTTCAAAATTTAGAAAAGGTGAGGCCCTGCTGCAAAGTGAGGAAACAGTGAACGGCTACTTGGAATAATTTATTTTATCTAGAACAAGAGTATAAATAAAAATATCAGTCATGGCGTGATAGGATCATCCTTTATATGGCAGAAAATTGTACGAATTTTATTGGATGTTTTTTATAAACATAATCCTCGGTAGTATAGTGGTCAGTATCCCCGCCTGTCACGCGGGAGACCGGGGTTCGATTCCCCGCCGTGGAGATATACTTTTTGTTAAAATGGAATTATTTCAAAATTTAGAAAAGGTGAGGCCCTGCTGCAAAGTGAGGAAACAGTGAACGGCTACTTGGAATAATTTATTTTATCTAGAACTAGAGGACAAATGAAAATATCAGTTATGACGTGGTAGGATGATCCTTTGTATAGCATAAAATTGGACGAATTTTATTGGGTGTTTTTTTATAAACATAATCCTCGGTAGTATAGTGGTCAGTATCCCCGCCTGTCACGCGGGAGACCGGGGTTCGATTCCCCGCCGTGGAGATATACTTTTTGTTAAAATGGAATTATTTCAAAATTTAGAAAAGGTGAGGCCCTGCTGTAAAGTGGTGAAACAGTGAACGGCTACTTGGAATAATTTATTTTATCTAGAACAAGAGTATAAATAAAAATATCAGTCATGGCGTGATAGGATCATCCTTTATATGGCAGAAAATTGTACGAATTTTATTGGATGTTTTTTATAAACATAATCCTCGGTAGTATAGTGGTCAGTATCCCCGCCTGTCACGCGGGAGACCGGGGTTCGATTCCCCGCCGTGGAGATATACTTTTTGTTAAATAGGAATTACCTTAAAATTTAGGAAAGATAAAGCCCTGCTAGGATACGAATAAGCAATTTGTCATTCAACTCCATAATCTTTTTCTATGTATCTAAGAATAATTTCTTCAAATGGAAATATACTTTTCGTGATAAAAGACTGATTCCGATATTCTGTTAATGAATATTGTTTTTATAAAGAAATATAGTATTACGTAAATGGATCCTCTCAAGCACGTTTCTATAAAAGTTGCTCATAAATCTTGTTGTTAATGAATTAAAGGCTATTGAACTGTTTTTGAGAGACAAACTTTGACTTTACTTGGAATTTATTGTAATAGTATGAATAATAGTGTGATAAACATCAACTAAAAATAATAATACCTTCTAGTGCAGATGTTCGAATGAATCCCATGTACAGTCAAAGTTCATTTAATGAAAATCGAATAATGATGATGCAAATTACTTTGGAAATACCCTGTATACCAATATTATGTGACGTTTGTGATTACACTACAAATCGTTAACAATAAAAATAAACACTTTGCATGCTGAATTACGTGTACAAAAAATTCCTAATTGTTGAATAATTTATTTCTTGGTTTTGCGTTCTATTTTATAGATTATTTTTATTTTAAATTGCACAACTGCTTTCGAATATACATTACGCACATTGCAACCGAATTAATATATTAAAAAATATATAAATTCGAATCTCTTCTACGTCAAAAATGTGCGGTTTACCTTGTGGAAGTGAGCATCGTGTTCTTTAAATCACTTCACTGTATTTATCCGTGGTTAACCTTGTAGCAGTTAATATCCTGGTTCTGTGATTTATTCCATTAATACGCAAAGAATTTTCGTGTAAACAATATACATTGAAATAAGAAATATCTAAATCCATCGTTTTGAATTTGTTGCTTGTGTTTTACATATGAAAACAGACAATACTTATAAGACACCCCCCGTATTTCTGAAAAACATTTCATTACATTATATTTCATATTGATTATGAACCATTCACTTCATTACAAATAATCTTTTTATAAGTATAAGAAGGATAATCCAACACGCAGAATTCGGGTTAAAAATCAACAGGAGCAAAATATTTAATAAATAAAATGATCATATAGTTCAAAGAAATAGATATAAAAACAAACAAATACATTATGCAGGGTTGCCAATGGCGATTAAAACGCGACTATTTTCTAAAGTTTAATAGTTATTTGAGAGAATAAATCGAATTAAGTGATCTTAGGGTATATTTTGAATGAAGTTTATGTATAAAAATTATCTACTTGTTTATAAACTTTCAGTCTTCTGTGATAGTCTTGAATTTTAAATTTTTTCAAGAAGGTGAAGCCGTCTCTGCTATCTTTCATAATATTTTCAACCTCCAGGCGTTCACTGACGGACAAAGACCTTCCAAAAAACACGTCACAATAACCTGCTTACTGTTTTTTTCTGCTCTTATTTGGCTATTTATTTCATAAATAGTAAAACTGAAGATTGAAGTTACAATCTTACTCTTCGAACTTTTGTACTGCAAAATTTAACTTGTTATAATTAATCTCATGTGAAATTTCATTTTCTATCAAATAGATTCAAGACATTTCCGGGCAAATGATTTTCAATTTATCACATTTTTAATCAAATCTCGAGGATATAATAAAAAGCAAGAAATATTGAAAGGAGTATCCTGTAAATGCACATAAAACTATTGCAAAATGTAATATCCCAAAAGCCTTTCTGTTATCGTTAAATGAACGTCGAATTTGCTAGATATGTACCAAATTGTTCTGGTGAAGATTATAAACTTATCTAATCTCTTATTTCACATTCAACCGCATGTTTACGTTTTATGAGTCAAGTAAATAGTTGTTAAGCACAAATTTGTTGTTGTTTTTTAAGAACTCAATGCTCAAATTTCTAAATTTGAGTTAATAAATTTAGTGTTTAGTTTAGGCTTTCCTCCTGTTACACCTAGAGCGGGGAGAGTACGATTTACGTAGCGCCGCGGATTTGGCTTAATTAGGGCAAAATAAATCGAAAATGGAGAATGATATTTTTTGATATCTCGCTTCGTTTTCGAGATATCGATACTTAAAGTTATAATCAAATGGCGTTCAATACTTCGTTTCAAATGAATATTTTATCACTTCAAATTCAATATGAATCTTGTAATTCAATAATTTTTATATTATTTACCCTGATACTCCAAAATTATAATGACAAAAACAGATTTTTATAACAAAATGAGCCATTTTTGATAAATTTCATCCTTCTGTGATGAATATAATTTAACATACCATAAATACATGAATAATTTAATGTTTTTTATAAAAAATTGTCGGTTGTTTTTCATTATTTATAAAATAAAAAAAAAGTTATTTATTTTCGTATGTTTTATAATTGAAGAAGAAAAAAGTTTTTTAGACAATTTTGGCTGTAAAAAATCACGATTTTTGAACTTTTTATACTCAAAATGCACCACGAGATAGTTAAGTTAGGTTAGGTTAGGTTAGGTGAGGTTAGGTTCGGTTAGGATAGGTTAGGTTAGGTTGGGATAGGTTAGGTTAGGTTAGGTTAGGTTGATGTATACAAATATTGGATAAAAATAAATTTTTCGAACTTCAAGTATCGATATCTCGAAAAGGAAGCGAGATATCGAAAAATTTTATTCTTCATTTTCGACTTATTTTGAATCGATTTACAAAATGACATAGTCAAATGCAGGCGCCACGGAAATCGTACTCGTGCCTCTAGCTGTATTCTGACCGATATTTTTGATTTGGAATATTTTTTAAAAACTTCCTCGACTTATTATGTTATAAACATTCTTTGGAATTATAAAATATTTCATATTATTATAAAAGAGGGAAATAATGATATACTCATTATGATTTGATAATTAGATTCCAAAAATAATAACTTTTCCACCCAGATTTCCCTAATTCAATGTAATAACATTTTAATTTATTTTGAAATTAAAATTTTCCATGTAAACATGCACACAAATATGACTAGATATTCACTTTTTTATAGAAAGATGGATCGTAAAATTACAAGCCAACCAAAATATTATAATGTGGAATTTTTATTTCAAAAAAACGCAAAATTCCGCCACGTATCGTTAAATGAATGATTTGAAATAAAATCAAAACAATAATGTTACGTCGGAATAATCCATGTCAATCACAATAAGTAGTTATTATGAAACTCTATATTTATTCAAGTAACAACACATAATTCTGTAATTTATCAATTAGTTGTTGAACAAATATTAAAGCGAAAAAATACTTTATAATACAGGGAGCTACGGAATCGAATATATATTTTTGCGATACCTTATTCTGGTAAGAGCAATTTTGGGCTTCTTTCAGTGGTTCAAACATCCCATCCCAGTTCTGATAGTGTATGAGGGCGCGCATTTTCCCGAAAAAGAATCACACCGAGCTGGAATGCTCTTCCGTTTCGAACGGTAACCGAGTTTCACGTGTGTATTTAGAAGGCAGCATTTATGGAACGTCGGTCCCAGAATTCAGTACACATTAACTAACCTACGAACCTGGTTGTTTTCACTGAAACTGGCGCCCCTTTCTCTTTCTTCTTTCATTCTTCACACGATACATTGCACTTGGGAGTTTAAAAGTGTACCCGGTAGTGAATATTCACCACTTTCAACCGCATGAATTTTTGGTCAACAATTTGGGAGTCCATGGCGATATTGTAGGTATTTGTGGACTCAAGACGCTGCACTATCAATTTTTCATGGTCCTCCATGCGGCTCATTCTCAACGGTTCAGGGAAAAACGAATGACATTCACTCAGCTAACACATAATCAAACCGCGACCTTTAAAACATACAGGCGCGTCAGGTACACGTTTGTCTCAATTATATTTGAGCCGCCAACTTAAAATAATGACCCCAATGAACAGGTCACAACATCACACGCAACAAAAACAACACGTCTTTCATTCTCATTGCTTAACAAACCATTCATGATGCAAGTTTGTAGTGCTTATGATTTACCACTCCCATATGACCCATGACTACAAACATGTTGGCATCCTAATTATTAAAATTCTTCAATTGGGAGTAATAAGGCAAAGATTTTCCAACTTTTATAAAATAAAAATTACACTGGACGACAAGATTGTCGTAACACAGGCGGAACCTTTATTTTTAAAATGAAAATACACGTCCAATAATTTATTAAGCCCTAACACGTACCACTTTTCAATAGTTTAATTATCCCTGTTTACATTAGCATTAGAAAATAGTGTTCTGTTAAGTTCCATGGTAAGTGGTTCTCTGTTTATAGTGCAAAAAGTGATTATAAAGACGAACATTTCGAGTCAAACGCGCCGCAGTTGCAAAACTTCTCCTGACAAATCTTACTATAGTTGTGGAGAATTTATGGTGAAATTGGAAGCCAGGCAATTTTCCGAAAATGTAAAAAAGCCTATTTCAACTATTTCGGTACTTTAATTGGAGACCAAGACAAGCAGTGGGCTCCCCACGCGTGCTGTGTTAGTTGTAGCGTGTCATTGGTGCAGTGGATGAACAGGAAGAACAAAGCATGCCTTTTGCCATTCCAATGGTAAATAGTAGTAATAGTAAAAAAGTGTGTTTAGTATGAATATCAATAACTGCTCCAGAAATATTTTCTTAATTGAAATACAGAAGTAGAAAAAGGAGCAGACTCCGTATCAGATGAACTGATCAAGTTCACGAAAACTTGATGTGAGACACTGGTAAAAAACAAACCAGTTTTGTAGTGTCAATTGGTAAGTAAAATGATGAGGTCTAAAATACAACAATTAAATTCACAAACGACACAGAAACGGTGGCCATTTTCAAATATGAATCAACTGATTTTGACAATTCATTAAATTTGAAAAGTTTGTCTGTACGAATTGACGAATTGGGTGTCAAACTTTGTAGTGAGGTGAAAGCGGAAAATTCAATACCCGCCATAAAAGTTTAACTTCTATTACAATGTGCCAACTCGTGATCGTAGTTGTAGATTTGACAACTCGTGACGGAAAGTTACGTAGCTCGGGATTTTAATTATGAAATCAAAAACAAAAATATAATAGATATTAACAGGGTATCTAAGATAACCTAATCTAACCTGTTCCACAAATTTATATTCTGTTATTTTGATTGATGAAAAACTTTCTAAGGTATATGGATGAAGAGGGTGATGGATTCAAATACCTAGAAGACTTTCCCCAGTTGAGTGATGCGAAATGAAAGGAAGGTATTTTTATTGACCCACAAATAAGAAAATTACTGGACGATGACAATTTTGCAAAAAAGCTCCCAGCAGCAGGAACTTAGTGCATGTAAGGCATTTGTTAGTATGGTTAGGGGATTTTTGGGCAACAATATGGATCCAAACTATCAACAGTTAGTTGATGAACTTCTAGACGCCTTCAAATCCCTTGGTGCTCGAATATCATTGAAAATTCATTTCCTCCATTCCCGTTTGACATTTTTTCCCGAAAATTTGGGAGCTGTCAGTGATGAGCAGAGTGAAAGGTTCTACCAAGATATTAGAACAATGGAAATTGGCCATGATGGGTGATTACTGTTGATTTTTAGAAAGAGAAAGTGCAAACCCTCATAAAAGGGCTAAAAATTAGAGCTAATTGATATTTAAAGTGATTTTTTTAAAGTTTTTGTTTTTAATAGATGTGATGCATGTTTATAAGATGTAAACTATAAAAATAGTCAATATATATGACTTAAAAAACGTGAAATAATTTCTTTAATAGATATTAAATATTTCACCTTACGTGTTACAATTATTTTTTTCATATTTTCGTATTTGTGTAGGTCCCTTTTATCACAATATGCTATTCATTCTTTTGTTACTACAAAATTTTGTCGACTAGTGTTATTAGTTAATTGAGAAAGTTAAATTTCATTGGTATATATAATTTTGTAAACTTTATTCTCAATATTTTGTGTTGTATGAAAATCGATTTATATTTTTGTACATTTACAAGCTAAACTGATTCCAATAAACGTCATAATCAGTTTACTGATTCTAAATACTCATTTACGGTAAAGTAAATTACCATTTTAGATTCTTTAATGTTAAATTTCAAAATAGCAAATGCGTTTGTTTAGCAACGTAGTCGAATGTGTAATAGTATCTATTGGGGTCACTTTATTGCATCTATACGAGATCAAAATTTGAAAAAAAAAATGACATGGCAATTCGAAACCTGTCTAGTTGTGCAACAATCTATTTACGTATTTCCATTTTGTAGCACTCGATACCCACATTCCTATGCATGCAAAAATGTCGAATAGCAGTCTCTGCAATCTAATAGAAGAAATATGTCACAAAATTTTATACAGTGTGGTACATAATTTGTGAAATTAACGTTTTTTTACAATATATCAAACCTAATTAGAGGGAAATGTAACACGGATCAGTTCAGATCTTTTCCTAAATCAAATATTACCTTATTGAATTAGATAAAAAATGACATCATTTATTGAATTAATACCTATTTTGATGTTCCATTTGTAAATAAAAATTATAAGAAGAAATTACAAAACTTACATAATCCTCATACATTTTCAAGTGTTGGAGTTGAGTTATTGCATAGAATCCTTGTTCCGCAGTTTCCATTCAATCATATCCTATCCTTTTTATTTTATTTCCTCCCATCTTATTCCTCATTTCCCCTGTCATCTTCTTCCTTCTTTGTTTATTATTCGTTTTTCTCTCAATTCTCGTAACGTGGTCAAACCATCTCAGTTATCCTTTCTCGATCCTGTTTTGAATTGGTCTTAAGTTCAAATTTTCTGATAAAATGTAATCCCTTCTTCACTAGTTTAAAATAAAAATCATTTCTTTTGTATACTTCGCTTGTTTATTTCTATATAAGCGATTAACTGTGTCTTAATTGCATTGATTAATCTTCCAGTTGCTCCAGTCTATCGTTTATTTATTGTTCCAATTTTTCATCTGTTAATGTTTTATCATTTATATATTCTCCTGTATGATCTTTTTCTTAATCTTTAGACTGTCATTGCTTATTTCAAAGTTTTCTAACTACTAGCGGACCCGAAAATTTTTCCAAAAACAAATCAATAACGTTTGTTCAAGTTTATCTTGATGCGAGTTGATTAACAATAATTTTAGTCAGTTTCTGAGGAGTATAAATGAAGAAACTTGACAGTTTCCAACGCGAGATCACGCCACATATAATTGGCGATGTGAGAAATATTTTTGTAACTTATTTATAGTCATGGAATTGGAAATTGCAAACTTCTGAATGGAATGAGTCTATGGGGATCATTGTGATTCGTGGCAGGAGAACCTTCAAATTTCTCGTTCAAAATTGTATCTTCAAAAACATTGCTAATTATTTTATATGATTTACACAATCGAAAAATTAGAGGAATGGTTGGAATAAGTGCCAAGATAGTAATTTCAAGGAGATTAATGCATATTTTATGTTATTCCAACGATTCTAGCTTAAACTGTAAATTTTTTTTAATATTTTTCGTACTTTCAAATCTTCCTCGGTGTGTTTATCACTTTTTACTATAGTGGAAAGGATTGTATTACTTTTCTAATCATATTTGTTGATTTTCTTTCTATGGTGTGCCCAATTCAGTTAGCTCTCTTTTAGTTTATGATGTATTTTTGTCTTTTTTTACTTTTATTTTTCATTGCATTTGAATAGTTTCCGTTAATTTCGGCATGGAAATATATACGTTTTCTTTATTCATTAACAATTATTTGTTTTTCAGTTTAAATAAATATGGATAGATCCAATCAGAGCGTTGAAGATGAACGAGAAGGAGGGGACATAACATTCGCTGATATGGTCGTTGAAGACAGCGAACTCTTGAAATTTTATAACGATTCTACCATTCTTTTAACGGGAGCCACTGGATATCTTGGGAAATTACACATGGAGAAGCTGTTAAGAGTCTGTAACGTGAAAAAAATTTTTATTATCGTTAGGGCGAAAAAAGGAAAAGATCCAGAAAAGAGATTAGAGGAACTTTTCAATGATCCTGTGAGTATCAAGTGTTCTAATGGTTTCATTAAAACTGAAATTATTTCCTCGTATCTTAAGTATCGGTATAATACAAAAGTTTTTGCGAAATGGCTTTGTATATA
Source organism: Diorhabda carinulata (assembly GCF_026250575.1). Taxonomy (NCBI): domain Eukaryota; kingdom Metazoa; phylum Arthropoda; class Insecta; order Coleoptera; family Chrysomelidae; genus Diorhabda; species Diorhabda carinulata. The sequence goes on from NC_079469.1 coordinate 6,199,131, forward strand.
ATAAAATTGTCTATTTTCTCAACATTAGCTAGTCAATTTTTTTTAGACAGTTGTAATAAAATGCCTTTTAGTTGGAAATAGGGAAAAACATTTATAATTTGGTTGAACAGATTCCTAAGCCTTACATAATTCGCATTTTCCAAAACCAGAATCTTTCACCATCCTATAGCCAAATGTGAAGAAGGAATACCAAGTCTCAACTTTCCATTAGTAACATGGAAAATACCTAAAAAAAACGAGTGTCCTAAATAAACCAAAAATACAATCGTTAAGGATGTTTTATGATATTTAGTTTTTTATGTGTTTTTTGTGATTTTGTTTTTTCTATTTTTGTAATTCTCGTAAGCGTGTTTTTGTAGTTAGAACAACAAGTTGTGTAAACCTTTTTAACATTATGGAATATATTGGAGTCAGAAGTAGACCATTAAAAGAAAGTGAAGTGGTTTTTGAAGCGGAATATAGAGTATTATGTGGCCTAGAAGGAACAAAAACCATTAAAGTTTGTGTCTACGGACGTCAGGTCTAACTTCTCAGATTCATGAGATCACAATTAAATTAAATAATGTAGTTAAATATTGGAAATGCATTTGTTCGTGGAGGAAAGGACTTGAATATCTACATGAAACTACCAAAAAATATGCACAAGAGTTTTATTGGCCACTAGATTGGGATACAAGCAGTGCATTTGTAATCTTACAACTTTTACCACGTTTTTATTATTTTCGAAGTGCATTTTATGAATCTCTGGTTGTTTTTAAATCACAAAAGCACTTTAAACAGTTATATTTGTTACTATTTAGACTAAAATTTTCAATAATACTAACTGGAATTATGGCTTTATTGCTCATCTGAATTGAAGTTTGGAAGAAAATCAACAGATGCTGTCCAATTCGTAGTTTTCGCGAATTGTGTGAACGCAGATATTCGAAGGGGCGCGGGAGGTATGTCAATTGGTAGCCTAGCTCTAAGATTTCAGTCGCTATGGAGCGGACCGTGCGTGCGTGAGTTTTAAGCCGGGTCCATATTTCAAATGAATCATTGTAATGCGTAGCGTGAGGCGAAATTTTTTGAGACGTATATGATTTATGTCAAATGTAAACGTAACGACGTGCTCGGTTCCTAAACAAAAACACGACGCACACTACCCGGAAGAGTCGTTTTTTCAACGAACCTTACTATTTGTGTCGAATGAGATTTCCAAGTTTGGTCTTTCTTAATTTGCACTTCGTTTTGTGTTTTCATTACCAACTGAATTAGAATTAAACAAAAACGTGCCGTTTCCATCATTATGAATCACCTCATTACCAAAAAGAAGGCTAAACTAACGAGAAGTTGTTGGATGAGGAATCTGTATGTAAATAGAACGTCGTAGTCTAGACGTTCAACAGATTGAAAAATAGATCGAGATGTCAGCGCGAGGAATTTTGAAGATAAAAAGGAACGCACAGTGAATTCAGAGCGTTGAGTGCAGATATTAGACGCAGCAACATGACACACGTCCAACAAATTTCTTTTACGAGTTCAAGTTTTTCCTGGCAATTTGATCTCCAGGAGAAGTGACATCAGTTAGCCTCCACGCAGTCCCAATTTAACATCTATGGACTTTTTCCTGTGGTAGAATCTAAAGTTTACACTCACAAATCGATTTCCCTGGGTCAAGAAAATAACCATCACCAAATGGCAGCTATCATGGAGCATACATACGTACCAAGTCGTCATAGGCGATTTTAGTGCTCGATTAAATGAATACCGTGAGCGCAACGGTTTACATTTGGACGATGTTTATAATTCTCAAGCAATGTATTTTAATATGTAACCAACATTTTTTCCAATAAACTCCTTACTCTTCTTAAAATTGGTTAGAAGAGTGTCCTCGCACAAAGTCCACAGTTTGTTCTTCCAAGAACCAGAGATATTTCAGATCGTCTATGATGACTATAACATGTAGATGGCGTCTTAAATAACCGTGTCTGGTTAAAATTCCAGCCGTCAGTCGTATTTCGCGCCTAAATGGTTAATAAGACAAGAAGAAGGCTTTTCTAAGCGTGCCTTAGCTTGTTTCATACCAGTGTTTCCATTTGTCGGGTGAGCAGATTTCTCAGCGATAAGAAAATCACTCGAAAACTCTGAGTATCGGGAGCGTATCAGCCTCGTAGTTGCCTGAGTGATCAGACACGCGAACGAGCTGAACATTGCGACCATCGCTCACCAGTTCCTGTAAGACTTTTTGTTCGCATTCTAGCACAAGCTTAGAGCACACGTTAAGGCTTTTATATCAGCTCAGCTGTGTCACCACACTTTGGCTTGGAAGACTAGATAATGTTCCACAAGCGAAAAAATCTGCTGTATCATTAAGTATTACAGGCTTGGTATTCACTTATATCAAATTTTAACGATTAACCATTTCTTTCCACTTTGTTTTCATAAATTTCCTTCAGTATTTTTAATTTCTTGCATATTTTTAGAGTTACGCTCCACTAAAAAGGAAATATCCTAATTTCACCAGGAAGATTCACTTGATGGCAGGTGACGCAGCCTTACCGAATCTAGGTTTGTGTGAAGAAGATATTGAAACGATCAAATCAGAAGTCGATTGCGTGTTTCATTATGCAGCTACAGTGAGGTTCGACGAGAAACTCAGAATAGCGACTTATATAAACGTTAGAGCAGTAAGAGATCTCATACGAATAGCGAAGGATATCAAAAAATTAAGGGTAAGTGTTGAATTAAACAAAATGAACGGTAAAAGAAAGATAAATCAGTTCAAGTTTTGTGTGAAACGTAAAAACTGATTTGGAAAACTAGAACGGAAAGGAGGGCCACATCTTTTTGTTCAGTTTCAATTCCATTTCAGTTTAGTAGATTTCTGCTTCTCTACAATAGGTGTCACTAGTTGAAGAAGTATTCAATGAATCGCCTGGTTCCAAACAAAGTAATTAGTATGCAACAACGAATTTATTTTTAAGAAACAAGCTTTACTTTATTGGAATTATGCTTTTTTTCAGTCCAAAAGCGCTAAGACAATCTTCATCCATGATATTATTTAATAATGACACTTTGAACAGGAAGTATACGTCTTTAAAACTTAATGCGGAAATGAAAATTTATATGGCCGTGTAAAATGTTTTCTGAACAACAAAATCATTGTCAAAAATGAGGAATTAACGTTTTATTTAAGCAAATAATTGGTTATGTTTGTAAATAGACATTTTTATCACTAATTTATGTTAATATATTCTTCAAACAATATAAATAACATTTTTATAAACCTAAGTTATGACGAAAAAAAGTATAAGCTCGTAAAATTTAAATCCAAAAAAACCAATACATCCTCCAGTGAAACATTAGCATTTATTAAGCTAATTATTTCATATTTTCGAACACAGAAACAAATTATAATTATTTTAAATAGTAGTTTTTGTTATAGAAATTGTTTACAACAAAAAAATTCCTAAATTATAGACAATATTTTAACTAATCCTTTGTAGTAGAAAACTGTATTCAAGGAGTTTATTTGAATACATTTAAGTAGTAGTAGTAGTATTTTCTGTATATACTAACACCCAACGATTGAAATTACAATTATAACAGCATAGAACGACAATTAAATGACATATTTGTATCAATCTGAAGGTAAATTATTTAAACAATGTCAGTTCTAATATGATTGGTGTACTAAAATGAATCAGAACTCAAGTTTACTTGAGTTATAGGTCTTTATATAAATCAACAAGAAATTCTGAGACAGGGAGTTATTTAAATGAATTTCACCACGAATCAACGGCTACTTTTCATTGAATCATTAACGTCTTTATTAGACTCAATTTTGAGATTTTTCTGTAGATACCAGCACCCCAACGGTTGAATTTAGAAATAAGCTTAGGAAAAAAATGTGAACATCATAGAAGGACAATTAGAGGACATATTTGTTATTCAGAAAAATGTATTAGATGCGTGATCTTATTATAGTGTGAAATTTATGATTTAAAAAAAGAAGAAGACAATAAATTTCAAAAAGTAGATAAACCAAACACGAATTCTAACTAGAAAACTGTGTATGTAACATGAAATAAAATGAAAACTAAAAATATAAACAAGATTCGTATCAACCTAAGCTGAAATATTTAAATAATATCAGTTCTTCTGTTTAAGATTGGGAAGGCCTCAGCTGTCAGTGCTGTTGGGCCCGTTTTTTAGTGACTATCCGACTTCCTATCTATTTATGGTTAGTGTTTTTATGTTTATTTATACTGTAGACTTGTTGCTACTGACCAAGTTCTAGGATTATAATCTATTGCTTGAGGCACTTATAAGTTTTATGTTTTAAGTGCTTTGAAATTTAAACACTATGTTTTTCACTGAGAATGAACTGTAAGGTCTGTTAAATTCTATTTATCGAAGAATAATAGTAAACCAAAACATATTCGCGCATAGTGCACGTGATCAGAGTTGAAAACTCAAAAAGTCGAGCTTGTAACAGGACCGTATTCCGCACTTAAAAAATAATTTGCGCTTTCATACATACGTCTCGTTGCGAACACCAGGAATGCTACCCATGTTTCAGATAGTGAATTGTTCTATTTTCTTCTCGAAATTTCTTAATGTTTCTAAGGTATTGTCGCCTTCGAATAAGTATTATTGCTTCTTCTACTAATAAACAACTATTCCTTCCCTGTTTTTTGTATTTAATTTCCATTTCTTTCAATAAATTATAAAATGTTGATCTTTCAAAGTTCTTATCCTCGTTAATTACTCTCAGAACTTTATCCGCTGTAGATACATATCTCTTTGCTGGATAAGTTTGCCCCCGTGTAAAACCAGGGGTTTTTTCTAGGAGAGTTGATAAATTGTGATAATTTTTAATGGACTGTACCACATCTGAATTGGGTCCGGCAGGGAGGATGGAACGTCTGATGGTCCTTCTTAGAATTATAATAAAAAAAAATCATATCCTGTTTTCATAAGCTAGGCGTTGAAACGGGAGCGTCGAACATAAAAATCGGCAATTTCTCAGCGCGAACTTGAACGCGAGCGTTGGTGTTTATAAATCAAGATGCGAGCTCAAAAGCTTGAAATTGATCTATATACGAATCTATATTATATAACCCAACAAATAATTCGAAGATTATTGTTAAAGGTAAAAATATATCTCTCAAAATCGAACTATGAACCTAGCAGGATAATAATTCATTACTTATATTAGAGAAACTGTATAAAAATTCACAATTTCCAAAATTTCAGTTCTATATATACCTCAACAAGTAATTATTATATCGCAAAATAATTCATAATGGTTAAAATGAAAGAACATTAACGTCACTGTTCCTTGAAGCGTTGGACAACGTTTTTCTTTCAAAACTAATTTTGCTTTAAAAAAATAATCTAGTAGGAAATTATAACGATTAATATTGAGCATACTATATATTTATAATAAAATAGCAGTTTGATTAACTATAAAAGTTTGTTTAAATTTTCTTTAATTTCTCATTTCTTAGACATTTTGATATGTTTATGTTTCTAAATCGTCTTGATTTTAGGTCTCTTCCGATTTAAAATTGATTTCTCTATTTATGAAGACATATAAAAATAAATTTGACGTTTCGTATTAATCAGTAGATCACCTAAATCATAAATATTAACATTCGTTAATGCAGTTCTATTTTTTTATCATATTGATGACCTTTTATCTATTTTCTAAATACTGAGATGTCTGCCCTATGTAGAGAGCATAACAATCATTACAATGTACTTGATATATTATTTTGATAAAGACCGCAACAGGTCAAAACGTCACATTTTTATTTGTCTATAAAAATAATAAAAAAACAATTTTAATCAGAAAATATCTTAAATCAAGATTATTTAGAAACATAAAAAGTCTTTCTTTTTTGACTATAAATCCCACACAGCAGTAGTCAGGAAGCTTTGAAAAGAGAGAGATTTGAAATTTGAAAAAAAATCGTATATACAACTAAAAAGCAATGAATTAAGAATCTATTAAAGGTTGGTTTATACAGCCAAAATTGAAAATTTTACATTAAAATAACAATTTTAATTACTAGTTGAAAGACATTGAGATGGTACTTGCAGTTACTGCATAAACCAAAAAATTACAACCAAGAAAGTTTATTAATTTGAAATTTGTTTCCATTTTAGCTGCATAAACCAAACTTTTGACAAAACATTTTTGTGAATAGTTCTGAGTAAGGTAAGGTGAAGAACTAAAAAAATAACATTTATTTTCAGGCATTCGTACATATTTCCACGGCTTATTCTAATTGTGTCCAATCTACAATAGAGGAAAAATTTTACGACCCCCCAATAATGGCGGATAAATTAATAACATTAGTGGATTGCTTGGATGACAATCAACTAGATGCCATAACTAAATCGTAAGTGTTATAATTTGTTTTCTATATTGCTTTAATTAAGCAGTGTTGTCAGATTAAAAATTATAAAATTCCCAGTATTCAGTTTATTTCAGTAAGATTTTTTATTCTTGGTTATTTCTTACGTAGGGGAGACCGAAGAGGGTTGTGATAATTTTTACTAAGAGCAACATATCTCAATAAAAAAACATACCACAAATATAAACGTTATGCCATAATTATTATATCCACGAAAACTTAAACAACAAAACGCGGTTTTTGCCTGGAAATACATTTAAAATAATAGTAAGAAACAATAACATGAAATATTAAACATCAAAATAACAAATATTAACTCTGTTATCTGTATTCATGTTTTCATAACGAGGTCAATCAAAAATCATAATCTAATCTCACAACTAGTTATGACAGATATATTGCAGCTCGCCCTCAGTGCAATCTTCCAGCCTTTACATTCCAGTCACTAAATCCACTTCTCATTTGGTCTGTTATTCATTCAAGGCAGCAATAATAAGCATTAGTTAGTCTGCTTCTTGACTTTTTATAGTACCTTATTTTCTTCATTTAAAACACGTTCTTTCACACTATTTAACTTACTACCAAATTCTATGGCAGCTGTTTCATCCTTTGTAGGTGTGTCGGGAAGAATAACTAATTTGATCATATGCCTATTAGGTTGGGTCTGTTTTCTTAATGTAGCCTTTGGCAACGACCTTACTGATTCTGGCGAGAACACTTTAGAAGTGGTAAGAGGAGAACGAGCTATAGAAGTGGAGACAAGGGGTTTATTGGCGTTACGGCTTGTCAAATGTAGATTGCTAGATATCATGGCATGATCTGATCATAGTTTATTGAAGATTTGACGATTGTTCTAGTTCTGGATTGGGCAAAATACGATCAGTGACTTGACTTTGGAGAAGGGAGAAATTCGCAAAGATATCTGTATTAGCAAGCCGTGTTCCAGTTGCAAACTGGAACAAACGCCACATCAAATGCTGATTTTGTTACAGATGGATATCTTAGATACTTATGACTACATGTAAGATATATTAATTGCTTTCTTTAGAGGCTTAATTTAATGGTTGTAGCTTATGTTTGCAGTTTGGGGCAAATGTCAATAATAAAATCCCATTATCTCTGCAGAATTCAATATTTTTCTCGAATCTTTTGATCCCCCGACGTGATTTTTAAAATGTTCAAGGAAAAAGTGGAAGTAATATTCTTGCTTCCATCCCGATTCGTTGGCTGTTCTTACGAAACCAGCTGGGCTATCATGAATGAAATCTTCTTGGAATCTCTTTCGTCGAAATAAAAACATAGGGGTTATGTAATTGCCTAGTGTTTCCAGAAAAGACAGATGTCATCGCACTGACTTATTTCCCCCCATGCCGTACTATTACTGTCAGGCTTTTGAACAGTGGTTATCCCTGGTTCATCGACATTCTAAATATTTTTTGCCTCAAGATTATATTTGCTGAAAACGCCTATGAGGTTTTCAGAGAAAGCAATTGTTTTATTAAAGCTTGTGGCTTGTGGCCATTTTAACGATATATTCGGATGTCGTTACATAAAAAGCTTGATCCACATTTCTTCTTCTTTTTTATTTTCTTTCCACGACACCGGAATTTTTTATTATATTTTCCTGATAACATAAAGTTTATTTTGTGCACACATCAACAAATATTCGCATACCTAAATATCATTGTTTCAATGCTATAGAATTATAGTTTCTAAAATATTTGCATTTAAAGGTATTCTAAAGGGGAAAAGGGAAGTATTTATCTCTATAGCACCCCTCTATTAATGAAAGAAACTGTCCTTCAGCACTTTAACAAATATTGGAAGATGTTAAAACCATTGAATGCTTTTTTTTGTATATGGGTAACATTTTATACAAGTATTTTGGGTTATATCATCATATTTTGTAAATTTCTTCATTAACCATCTTTTTTTCAAAGATATTTATAAACCTATTTTATCTTAGTAGCTTTTAAAGAATTAAAAATGCGCCACCAATTTTTTGATAATTCTCAGAATGTTGAGAATTCGAAAGCTGCAATTTTACAAATTTCAGAATTTACAATAAAATTAACCATTATAAATAGCAAATTCATCATAGAACGCAAAAATTGCGTTTGAAAACAGTTTTTTCGGCGTTCTGTGAAGATAGAAAATCCATTATATGATTGTAACGCAGGCCACTCGACCAATCGAAAATAATCGATTATCATTTTTCATTCGTAACTCAACGTATACTTTGCAATGGGCTTAACTTTTTTTTTCTTATCTAAAGCAACAAAATTCAATGACAAATTTGAGACATAATATTTAAATTTTACACCTACAACATTCCAACTAAGAATCAATTTTCACTTGCTTCATTTTGATTTGTATTTCGAACCAATTCGAGTACAAACGTTGTTAATACCTTTAAACAAACAATAAACCCTACGAAAAACTAGAATAAATCGAAAACCAACCTTTTAGGAAACACCAAAATGAATAATACGGACCTGCATATAAAAACTCACATACATCAATGATAGAATTATAGGTTATATATCAAAACGGTAATTCTACTGTGAAAACGATAGATCTGACAACACTGTAATTGATTAATTGCTTCGTCTTCTTTTATGAGTAGATACGTATGAATGAATATATGACAATGTGGCTGTTCGTCAAACGAAAGAATGAGGTTCATAAATAGAAATTTGAAATGATTTTTTTTCAGCTTACTTGGAGACTTTCCCAACACGTATGCGTTTACGAAATGTATAGCCGAAGATATTCTTAGAACTGAAGGAAAAAAGTTACCAATAGCACTATATAGGCCATCTATTGGTAAGATAATTCAATTAGCGTACCGTAATGAAGTGATAAATTTACATCTTCTTCCACACTGTCGTTGATAAGTTTATAGTCTCTTGACCAAGTACATATTATAGTTTATTTCAGAAATGTATAGAGTAACAAAATCTCATTAGGTATTCAAAGGGGCCACAGAGTGACCCAACGAATATTTAAGCCACTTTCATAGTTTGGCATTCATTTCATTGCAAAAATTTTTTTATCAAGTGCAGGTAGTACCACCCAACGCGGGTGGTACTATGGTTGGGGTCAATATATGGGTTTAGACTATTGTTATCCATTCACAAACACTGAAAATAGGATAGGATACTCGTAAAAAGGAAAAAGAATTATTTTAACAGAATAAAAATTAGGCATTATGGATATATATTATACAGAAATTAAATTATAAAAAATCATAATATTCTTCGTCGGCGTATTTCATAAAACAATGTTTGTGTTAATTTGCTACGGCTAATAATTCTTTTTTTATCAAATTATCTCCAAATTCAATACTTTTGATGGTTTACCAGTCAACAATTTCTTGTTTTCTCCAAGATGAAGTTAGAGTCTTCTCTATGCGTCGAGAATGATAACTTGTGTTATCCATAACTACTACTGAATCAGCCGGAAGATATTTTGTCATTTCACCAAAATAGTCTTCAAAAACATCCGAATCCATGACCCCGTGGTAATCTCCCATATGGCACGACTGAAAGGTTAGCAAAACCAATATGGACGATTATTAGTTTTTTCCCTTTACCTGAAGGCACCTTAAAACCCGTTGAAGGCCTTCCATGAAAGCTTGGCGAGCACTGGTTATATTTTTGTCTTGCTTTTCGTACAGTATAACCTTCATCAATCCACGTCTCCTCTAGATAAAAGATTTTCTTCTGCTCTGTTCTGTACTGCTTTATACTTCTTAAGTATTTTCCTCGCCAGCAAACAATTTCATCGCTTTCCAGTTAAAGTGCTTTACTGTTATGCTTTTCCCAGGCAAAATTCATATTTCTCAAATTGGTCTATCCTGGCCAAGCTCCATTAAAATCTTATCTAGGGTGGGTATTTCTTCTTTAAAATAAAAAGAGTGAACTTTTCTTCGAATTACACTTTTGGTGTCTTCATCAAGGACTTTTACTGGTCTGCCTGGACGTTTCTTGGGAGGTTCCACTTGGCCTGCTATCTTTCTCCCCCGCAATAATTTAAAAACGGTGGACTTTCCAACTCCAGTCATTCGGGATCATCGGTCGACAATTTCTTGTCCAGTAAATTACAGGTAATCGTATTTTATCCAATCGTGTACATTAGAAATAAAAAGGTTTTCATTCGCTGATAGTGTAGAATTTTATTACTAATCTTATAATACGGCTTAACAGCAAAACGCAAAACTTAACTGTATAATCTACTACCTATGTAATTCTTACACAATATTCAAGACCTACGCCTATGGCCGACACCGAAATTGAGCCGAACTGGATGGAATTCTCCATTTTAGTGCTCTATACATTTCTGAAATAGACTATAATAACTAATTTTTGCGAGTTATGCTACGGAAACTATAAAGTGCTGCCAACTGTGAAAAAGAAAAACACTATTTATACTTTTAATATATTTATAGTGATTGCTACTTTGAAAGAACCAGTTGCTGGTTGGATCAACAATGTGTATGGTGCTACGGGGGTGTTAATAGGTGTGGCTATTGGGTTGCTGAGAACGTTAAGGGGAAATCCTAAAAATTATGCAGATATGGTACCAGCTGATTACGTCATTAATGGTGTTTTAGCCAGCGCTTGGGATGTAGCTTGTATAAAGTAAGTATACACATTTTTATTGTTTATGTATGAATAATTGTTTTTTCTTGATCTTGAGTCTTTTCTGATTGAAAATTGGTTTTTGAAACAATTCAAAATATTTTGTTAAAATCACTAATTTTCAATGAGAATAAACTAGAAATCAACAAAAATTGGCAATTATCACATTTTGAAAGATCTAAGAAATAAGATAGTGAAGAAATTTATTTTTTTTGTTATTTTTTTATAATATTATCATATTTTCTGACGTAATCCGTTATTTTAATGTATATAAAAGAAAATTTGACTACAATGCTTCGAGATAGAATGTTTATGGAGCTACTAGAATCAGCTGGTCACTTCAAATCACATCAGAACTCTAAACTCTAAAAAATAAATGTGATTATAGCTTCACTGATTTTTTTCTATACGTATTTATAGAAATTCAAAATATATAAACGAATATCCTACAAAAATCTTTTGAAAATTCGAAATGATTACCCAGCTCTTAAAAAACTGACCACGAGCCGACGCCCTATATCTTAAAAAAGGATCAATCAACAGTTCCCATTATAACTTTCAGTAAATCTTTATTTTCTCTATAGTTCCCCGGTAACATTTTTAGTGGAAACCACGTCGATGCCACCAATGAAAATCTTGAAACCACTAGTGGCTGTCACATGGTTACCACGAAATAGTCACGTAGCTACCACGTAAATGTGAAACACTTATTGGATGGTCACCACGTTCCAATCACGTTTTAGGAATTTATCCCGCAACGATACAGCTACGTGTGAAAAACGCGTATCTTGAGAAGGTCCCATAAGAAGAAATCACAGGGTGTCAGATCACATGAACGTGCGAACCACTCAACGAATCCTCTTCCGCCTATTCATTCTCCAAAATTAACATTAAGGTACTTCCGCACACATAACATTCGCCCACGTGAATCTCCGAGCATTTCCGGATAACTTTGATCCGTAACGTGACTTTCAAAAAAGTTCGGACCCACGAGACTTCTCGCATCGATACCTACTCACACACACATAAACATTGGCCCGTTCAACTTGACTTCATCCAACCATAAAATGGAATGCTGTAACTGCTGATCATTGCATCCGAGGTACCACTCGGATGCAATGATTGATTCGGCTACTCAACTAACCTAACCTAACCTAACGCAAGCGCCACTGTTTCCAGATTTTCGTTAGTTGTTACAGATACCGATCGTCCCGAACGCAACGCGTCGGCAACAGAGCCCGTTTTTAGAATTTCTGGTACCTCTTCCACACTGTTGATCGATTTAATAGCGTCGAGAGAAAACTATTTTTTGCAGTGTGAATTTGTATCGATTATTCATTCTGAAACCGCGTCTACTCGACGAATACATGTTATCATGACATAGATACAACTGTCTGAAGTACGAACATGCCGATTTTTAGAGAGCGTTGCCTGATTTATGCCGACCTCTGTATAATCCGTTCCTGAGATGTGGCCGCCTAGCATATCAAGTTTTAGTAATTGTAATTTTAATTTAAAAAACAGACCATACCACAAACTTTATAACCAACTCCAAATATTGTTTTAGAACTATGAATGATAACAAAGAATTACGAGAGGAAAGCAGCAGAGAAGAGCAATTTGATAAAGAAATACCTGTATATAATTATGTGAGTACACCCGAAAAACCTATAAGTTGGGGTGAGTAAACATATATTCTCAGTTTGGAAGAAAAATAATACAATTTTCATTTCTTTTTAGACCAATTTCAACGATTGAGTACCAAACACGCCACACAAATACCATCAGAAAAAGTTATTTGGCACAGCTATTTCAGGATGATTCAGAATAAATGGTTATTTTTGATAGCATCATTTTTGCTTCACACTATACCAGCTCACGTCGTCGATTTTATAGCAGTATGTGTCGGGAAGAAGCCCATGTGAGTATTGAACTTATTAGTCTGTCTATTAAGATTCAAACGATTTATCAACTATCTCAAAAGTTTATTAATATTACCGGTATTTTGATTTATTTGATTATAAAGTATTCAAATGCTTTACTAAAATGAAATTACTATAAATAAAACTGAAACGCACGCTGCAGTTGCCAGGTTAAAGCACGATCTGCAATTCAAATCAATGATCGCAATCCAAATTGACTGACAATGTACGATATTGAGTGACGTATTGACGTAAAGAATCATAAAATTTTGACATCTTGATTGCGATCTTGTGATCACGATCATATTTGTTCGCGTAAGCACAAGATCTACGTCATTTTGACAGTAGGCGCTGTGCAAATTGAATGTAGTGACTCGTTAAAAGATTTCTTCATCCATCTATTAGATTTAAATAAACACAAATTTCTCTTTTTTATGAACATTACTTAACCCAGTGCCTTTTTCGAATTATTTCCTTCAATGCTATGGTTAAGATCAGGGATACTTTAGCTTTAAAAATTATTTTACTTCATTACTTCATATTGCTGCGCATGTGTATTGTCACAGCGTGATCGATCGTTCAGTGATTGTAATCAAGGGCTACACTGATTGTGGATTAATATGAAAACTGAAATGAGTTTAAAGGTAGGCAACCTGCAGTGGTAATGTATATCCATCCTTGTCTAGATCATGGTATTGAATAGAAAAACAAGAAACAAAAAGACATAGATATTATTGTACAGTATTATTATCATAAATAAGTGGTATTGATTCTCATTGTTAACAATATTATTTAGTTAATATAACATACGTTGTGTCTAAGATTATGTTGTTACGATGATATTTACTACTTTACACAGAAGAAGGTGCTTAAACCTCAATGACAGAAAAATAACTATAATAATTATTACATATATAGGGTGTCCCATATATGAACCCACACAGTACAGGGTGTATAGGGGAGCTCGAAATTTGATGATGGGGGCAAGTAAACTGCCCTCAATCGTCATTGGGCTTACATATAGGCCTCCACACTGTATCGGTTCTTGTGCGGGACACTACGAAAAACTAATTTTCATTTTCAGGTTAGTTAAAGGATACGCAAAAATAAATAAATTTGCCGATGTGTTGTCCTATTTTTGTCAACGACAGTGGGTTTTCACGAATAATAACATTCAGTCGTTATGGCAGAGATTGAATAAAAGAGATAAAGAATTATTTGAATTCAGTATGAAACTTCTGGACTGGGACTTGTATTTCTACACCTACACAAGAGGCGGTCGTTTGTACATCCTCGAAGATCCTCTCGAAACCATTCCAAAAGGAAAAATAAAGTACATCAAAATGCTTTGCGCTCATTATGCTTTAATGGCCTTCTTGTTGGCTGCATTCATCAAGATTATTATGATTATGTGTAATTTGATATTCTAAAATAAATTTTATATATAAATTACCATGTTTTATTTCGTAATTCAATGTTTTTCTAGCAAATTTACAACGTATAAGCACCCACCTTGATATAACCCACCACAACGTATTTATTTAAAAAACACTTAAACTAAGAGATTTATGTAACAAAAAACTTTCCAAGTCTACATTTTATACCCTTTTCGTTTATAACTATATACAAATTACAGTTTTTAAAGATATAATACTATTAAATAATATTCTGAAATTGACCTTGGCAGTCAACGTGTTAAAAAGCGGTACTTGTAAGTTGTATAATCATTCTTTTTGTGCGCAGCACGCGCAAATCACAATGCGGAAACGGAATTGTTATTGGTTGACAACAGTCTCTATCGAGGGCACGCAATTCAAGAGGACTGTTTAGCACGTAAATAAAATAAAAGGTATTACACAAAATGAATACAAAATAAATATACATAGCATTTTTCACATTTTGAACGTTGAAAATTTAATATTTCTTAACCTTTTACAATAGTTTCCATAATGATTGGTGAAATTCGGTGTCATTCTTTGGGCCATCTAGAAAATCTACTTCCAACTAAAAGTTGGTATCAACATGTGAATATATAAAAATTTATTAAAATAACACCTATTCTGCTATCTATTGGTGAATAGCTAAACACAAAATGCAGTTTACTATAATAGTATAAACTACTTGCTGTGATGTTTGAATATTATGCCACCCAAATTGCGTGCACTATCATTTTCATTTATTTTCACAGGAAAAAAAGAAGAAGAGCGTTTTCCCGAAACAATCGAAACGATTTTGACATCGGCTGTTATCAATAATTACCGGTTCTAATGATCTTACAGATTGTTTGTGGGTCATTAAATTTATATAAGTGAAAATGGTGCTAGAATTTATTTTATAAAAATAAAAATCTCAATGATAAACTTTGTAATTTGTAATGTAATAATACAATTAATCTTTAGTTAATAGTTGATGCAAGGTGAGTTGTATATTATGCTTACATATTTATGTCCTTCCATTTGTTTCTATTTAAAAATGATAAAATTTGGTTTGGTGTCTTTATATTTAATGAAACAGATTTCAAATCACTCGATATATCTTAAATATATCAATAGAGTGACTCAACTCCTTTTTTCCACAATACAAAGCTAAAATACATTTTTTCCCTTAAGTTATTGAATTTTCATACTTACCTATTTGTAACTTATTATTGAACAATATAATGCATCACAATGACATTTACTTGATAATATTATTTTATAATGATTTATAGAATATAAATATTGTACTTTATGTGTAACTTTCTCAATTGATCCTCAATTAATTGGTAGTCAGGAATGAACATTGTTTTCTCCACTGATTCTAAATATTGCATCTTCGGAAAAAAACTGTATAATCTCAAATTGCAAGCATTGCAGGAGACCATAAGTTCCACAGTAGATATAAATGTATTGAATGAAGTTTTGTAAATGGATCTCCAAGTGGAAATTTGTCACTATTCTATATAAAATGTGGGCGATTCTGAGCAATTCTATATAGTCAATGTAAAATTGTGTGTGCATGATCAAGATAGTAGCAAGTCTTGTGATTATTAAATTTATTATGATGAAAAGAACTCAGGGATACCATTTAAAATTCTTTTTAATTATTATTCCAGTATTCATCTTACAAGCCCTTTTTATTCTTTTTTTAGTGCTTGTTTACTGAATTAATTCGTTGTTTCTGTTTCAAATTGAACTTCGCCAGAAAAGGTGAATCAGAGCTCTGTTTATTCACAAGAATAAATATAGGCAGTCCGATTACCCAACAAGCTTATAATAATACATAATAAAGCAATTGACCTTTTTAAGGATCATATGAAAACTTTTAGATCCAGTTTAATTTATTGGTTTGTTGATGCAAAATACATTATTTTTGGTTCCATTTTTATCATGAAAAGTACATTAAAGTTTAAAATAAATGGTAACTTTAGATTTGCCAAGTGTTATTGATTATCAATACCTGGATGTTACCTTATTATTGGTTATTTCATTTATGCTTTTTTACCCATTTTTTTTTGAGTATCTTACTGAATTTTACTTGTATTGATTTAGACATTGTGATATTGATATCTTTGAAGATGTACTAGGAATAGTTTTGTGATTGTTATAGACTTCAATCTCGATAAGCTATTATACTGTAATCTCTAAAATATTAGAAAACCAATAAACAATAAACTATGCTCTTATTTATAATATAATAACTTGATATTTGAAACCCATTCACGCAATCTGGAACGTTATTTAGGGCATAGTTGTGGGTCTGGATGAGGGTGGAAACATGTATGCCATTATGTGTGACCTAACTTATGCCTTTCACCGTGTGAGCTCAGACATTTTGTTAATTAAGATGGAACACTACAAACTCAGATGTAGGAAGTTGGATCTGTTTGAACCTTATTTGGAAAATCGACAGTACAACACCTCTTAATTTAGTCAGGTCAATTTAGACATTCGAGATTACATTAGAAATGAAAATTAGTGAAATTGTTCAAAATATAATTGAAAATAAATTTACATATTTATATTTAAGGTCAAAGGTCAAGAAAATGATATTTCGCGATTTTCAGCAAAAAGATAAAATCATAAAAATACATTAGACAAAAATTGTAGACCATAAAATTATCTAAAAAAAAAACGTGTTGATACTTTTTTCCTATTGTTTCTGAGATATAATGATTCAAAAAGTTGTAATTGCTATAATATGCACACTCCACCTATGAAGTGGTGTATTAGTGAGTTTTTTTTATGTTGTTATCCAAGTAGGTCTATTCCACGGGTCTGTTGTGATCATGTTTAATTTGATACTATTGCAAAATAATGAATTAGCCGAGATTGAGAAGATAAAATCGGTTTAAATAAAAAAAGTTGCAACTTTCAAATTCTTCTTCTTATTCTGAGTGAATGTAAATTTCGTCAATTGCGTAAAATATGAGGGACTTATCTATGAAAATCTGGGATGGTTGCGGCCCTCAACTGAATTCCCAGTTGTTGGAATTTGTTTGTTTGTGGTGTGCCGGTTGAGTCCTTTGGGTGTGGTTGTAATTCCAACCTGGCAGTTGTAGAACAGCGAATATGAAGAATAAAACCACCACAAATTTACTCTGATGGGTGTAGTGTAGATAGAATTCCAATACATTTTTTTCAAACACTCGAATTTTAGAATAAATAAATCAGAAGTGACTATTGTACCACAATACGTGAACAAAGGAATATTCAAAATGTTTGAAGAAAAACGTAATAAGCGGAATGGCATGTTACAATTTGTAGTACAGCTTGATATCAGATTTCATGTAGGAGATCTTCTTTTTTGAAAACTTGTGGATTAAATTGAAGTAAATATATGCTTATTCATTTTTATTTAAAATGGAAACAATTCAAGTGATATAAATATTTACAGTAAAATTATTTTGTTTGAACAATTTTAGTTTTTGTAGTTGTAATAATTAAAAGATATAGTACATTAAAAACAAGTATATAAAATCTCACATTACTTATATAAAAGAAACAGTCTTTAAAACTAACATTAATATATGCTAGAAAAATTTAAAAAATTAGAAAACCCTACCTAAGATCTTTTATTGGAATTTTTGAATTTGCATTTTTTTCACTTTAATAATGTACCTTGATTTTTTTTTTATATAGAATACTTTAATAGAATAAGAACTGCAACATATTATAAGCTTTTTATGAATTTTCTATAGTTCAATTTGTTCCAAGAAATTTTTTTATCGATTTAAAAACATATATTTGCTATATAAAGATTTGAGTTCTGTAAAAATTGCTAATAAATCGTTTGAATTTAAGAAGATAAAAAAAGAGACTTATTACTTTCCGATATATTTTATTTTTCTAAAATTTGTTTGTCACTTAATTAGTCTTTAGAAATAAATTGATAACATTGATCTGTTTAATAACCAATTAAATTAATATATCAACAATGTTTTATGAATATTATCTAGAATAATGAGAGATTATTACAATTTTCGAATACGAAAAGGTGAATAATATCAAGTATTTCGTTTATATTACATTAACCTCACGAAAAATTAAGATTTATGTTTTATAAATAAATATTTGTAAATCTTACTCAATATACAAATTATTGTCAATGAATTTTGGAAATTAGATAATTCTGTTTGGGTCAAACAGAATTTTTTTAAAGATAAAAAATCTTGTAAATTTAGGTACACTATAAAATTGAGTAAATCAAAAATTTGAGGTTTAGATTTAAAGGAAAAAAGTTCAATCCAAAAATTCCTATAGATCATTCCGAGTTATTATTACTTTTGGTAGTACAGTTGCCGAAAACTTCTTGAGAAGCATAAGTGATGTACAAAAACCCATTAGCATTAGCATGTTCAGCATATACTTGGGATATAGTTAGAGTTAAACTCGTCATAGATTTGTTATTTACTAAAATGTATAACGCTTGCTGAGGATTGAGACGTATCCTATTCCTAGAACAAAAAATATAATATTTTGACAATATACATTCTAGAATCAATAAACTAATCAATTTTTGGCATATTTGATCACTCAATAAGTGGTGTGACTGACACACAGATGGCGCTGCCATTGTCAAATCGTTTATGATGTTTATGAAATACTAACTGTCAGAAAAATTATGGCGATCTGGCGAAAGTGAAAACAAAAAAAATCGAAAGTGTATTGAAATTAATAATTAATCATACACATATTTTCTAAATTTTATGTGACGAACCATATATAAAACAATTTTTTCTACCTTTATTTCAAATAATAAAATTCAAGTCTACAATGCTCAAGGGGTAGAAATATCAATTAAAAGTCATCGCTGAAACAGATGTTCTGTAAAAATGCCGAAGAAGGGAGGTCGGAGAAAGTTAAGCTGATTATATCGTTCTAGAAAAAAATATATTAAAACAAACATAAACAAAACAAGTTTTTTGTTTACTAGACCAACGACTTAGGGTACTGATTTAAATTCTAACAGAAATTACAAAACATTCTAAATCGGTAGATGTACCTAGTAGATTATTTGTATCATTTAAAAGGGATGTTGACATTTTTCCAAACTTTTTATGTTTAAAAGAAAATTGTCAAATAATACTGATTGTGTTTTATGAGATATATTTTTGATATTGTACAGGGTGGCGCAATAGAACGTGCATTTATTAAGTATAGGCTAAAAAAATAAATACATAATGTATTGTTGGAATAAAAGATATGATTATTAGGTAATTAAATGAAGTTTATTTTTTAAAAATAACATCATCTCAATAACGGCACGAATGCAGATTTGTGAAAACTCTTGTCAATAACTCTGGGGTGATTACTGCCATTTCCTGGCGGATATTTTCCTTTAGCTGACTGATGTCTCTTAGACTGTTCATGTAGACTTGTTTGACAAAAAAAAAAAATCGAGAAGCGTCAAGCGAGGGCTACGTGGGGTCAAGGGATATGACCTCTTTTGGAAATTAGTCTTGCAGGAAATATCTGTCTCACAATCGCCATAGAGTTATTTGATGTGTGACAGTTCGCTCCGTCTTGTTAGAACCAAGTTCTCGTATTCGATATTCTTGATATCCCAAGTTCTGGAGTCAAATATCCATCTAACATCGCAATATATCGGTTAGTGTTAACGGTGATGTTTCGTCCTTGTGAATCTTCAAAGAAGAAAGGGCCAATAATTCATTTGCTTCAGATTGCTGCCCATACCGTTACTTTCGGACTATGCAGTGGTTTTTGATGTTTCATTTTTGGATTTTTTCGGTTGAATAACGACAATTTTGTCGGTTTACGAACCCATTTAAATGAAAATGAGCCTCATCTGAAAAAAGTAGTGTTGTCAAAAGTGGAAAATCGACTGAGCATTTCTTCAGCAAATGCCAACCTCTTTTAATTCCTGTGTTAACTAGAGCTTATAAGGATGCAGTTTAAGATCCAACTTATAAATTCGCTGTAAATTTCGTCGTGACTAGTTTAAAGTCGCCGATCGCTTCCGGATTTTCTCGTACTGACTCCTTCATCCTATCAATATTGTCTGTGGTCCTAGACGCTCTTGAACGAACTTTTGCTGGTGGTTTAAACGTGGAACCGGTCTCTTCAAAACGCTTAACCCATATTTTAAATCAAAACGTATGAACGACTTTGCGAAAAAAAATAATGCAACATGTACTTCTATTGCTGCACCCTGTATGTACGTACCTAATTATTATTTGAAACTGGGACATTGTAATATCTTGCGGCACTAAAAATTTTGCTTTATCCAATGGAGGTAATTGAGTTTCTTTATGATAACGCTGTACTATTATCTGCAAAAAAAGAAGAATTACAGTATTCTCAGCTACCTATCTGGTGATTTTGATGGATAAAAAGATATAAAATATTAAAATCATATTCAATCATACTTGATTTAAAAAAATTATTGAAACTTACAGGTATTTTAGTTGGAAATCGATTTTTAATAGCAAGAACTTCTTCTCTTCGTACCTCTGTAAAGAAAAAATCGAATTTGTTATTTTTTCAATGCGACTTGTATATTATTCTTTAAAATTGCGTTAATATATAATTTTCTTTATTGGTAAGGTTGTTTCACTACCGAAAAGTTCTGATTTCAATCATTCGGATTATTCTATTATTATCGTTAATGGTGTGGTACACAAAAAAGTAGATAGACGGAGTTGTTCGTCATACAGCCTCAGTTATAGTTTTTCTTAATAATTACTAATATTAATTATATACAAAAAAAATGTATCAAATTAGCGTAAAAATATTTCAAAAATACCCCGAGTACTTTTTTAGGTTATATTTGCAATTTTATCATATTTTATATCGTTCCCTAGTATCAGTGTTAGCAAGGGCTGTTACTTATATTCTTGGCGTTAACAACTGACTGTTTCTATATGTTATCTTTCATTGTTAAACATAACCTCACAACCTAAACGAAAACATTTTGCGATTTCTGTCGAGTATAAGATGCTATCAATGGACTATACATGCGATGACGTTCCTTCATATTTCAACAACTAGTGTAATTAATTCAAACGTAGACTATGTTCACTCTAGTGACAACCAAACCATCAGCAAGTTACTTTATACTCATTTGGTCATGGGTCACCAAACAAAATAACTATTGATTATATGAGTCCCTCACGACGAGCCAAATCCAACAATAGTTGCCGTAGAAGCGTTTAATTCGGAAAACGTCAAAGAAAAGGCGTATCATTGTTTTTCGGGCCAATTATTACTTACAGACAATTTAATTTTTAATCAGAAACTATGGGCCAACCACGATGAAGCTTTGATTTAGCATTTACTTCTACTTTTTGTATCTGTACATCAATAAGAAACATCTGGTCGCTGATTTTTAATGACGTCAGTTCAAAGCAGTAGTGATTTGATCATATATACCTCGGAATGACAGTAAACGCGATAAAAACGGATAGAAAGAGCTCGAGTTGCGTTTAACATCAAAGATATTTCTTTAAAACTAAAATGCATACTAGTCAGGTGTTACATATTTTCTGTTATGTCGTGGTGTAGAGGTAGTAGCTGTAGAGGCTTGGACCACGACCGAGGCTACCTGGGTATATCTGCATATTTTGAAAATATCCTGGACGGAGCACATCACCGACATGGAGCTTATACAAAGACTAGAAGGAAGACTTTACAGTAAAAAAATTGAAACTGGAGTATTTTGGCCACATAATAAGGCATGACGTGGTTTTGAGTGTCATCTGTTGATGTAATTAGAAACTTGGTGAACAAGATAAGAATAGGCTTCTAATAGCTAACGTTCATAACGGATAAGTCATTGAAAGAAGAAGCAATAAAAAGAAGACGAATGTAAACAGTATGCTTTTAGTTGTAAGAAAGGTTTGTTTATTGATTATTTGTTATACCTCGTATAAATAGTAATTAATACACATAGTTTGCTGATAATATTTAGCTATTTATAAATATTTTATGATAAACATAAATACACAACTGTTTATTTTATAACTTTTATATCAGTTTTTGTAGTATGATTGTTTCATTTCAATTGAATACATAGAGGAATATTTTGATTTAATCGAACTGGCAATAATTGTAAAAACACTAAAAATAGATGCTGACGATTCTACAAGGAATCGAAGGTAACAGCTCTTCTGTGAATGCGAGGCTTTCCTTAGACATAAATTAAGTTACTTACGTCTTTATAACAAAAGAGGTAAGTCGCATAGCCCCCCGACAGGTATATTTCTTTACAAAATAAACTTGAACGTTGGGAAGTGTCTATTTTATATGACTCAACTCTTTCGACGGTTTCTTATTCATCTTTGATTAAGACAGCTTTTTATCTAAACAAAACTGTCATTACTGGTCCTCTGAAATTCCCCATAAGAAAATAAAAACGCCATCTTCCAAAAAGACAGTATTAGCGATAAAGAGCGCTTCTGGATTCATTAGACTTAATTTACGTTAAAGATACTGCACTTAACGTTTCCTTATCTTGGAAACCGCAATATGTTTCATAACTTTTTTATACCGGAAATCGATAAATTTGCTGTATTCGATTATATACTTGGTTCCAATAGGAAAGTGCCACTTACCGACTGCAAACGTTTTAGTCAGAGTCATGTTTTCGGAAAGGGTGATTTCTACGACGTATTCTAATGGTAAAAATCTTTTTGTGTACTCTGTATATTATATAGCATGACAACAAACTGACAGGCTACGTCATTTCCGAATTGAATAATAGCAGTTTTAGAACTTAATAACGTTTGAATACTTGAGGGTCTTGAGGAATTTTTTATCTCAAATATTAAAAATTGGGGCAGTTTAAACACTAACAATCTCGTACATCAGTGACATTGACGATATGGAATAATATAACCTCATTTTCATTTGTCATCATACTTTAGTTTTAAGTCTACATACTTAGTTCAACAATGTTTTAACCTTGTAACAATTCCAAATAATAGTGATAGTCCTTCTTCTCAAAAACCTCAAAAACAAATTTGATAAAATCCTCGTCAGATAAAAGTCTTTCTTCTGCAAATTTAACTTTAAGGTTAGGATACAGATTCACTTATACGATGGTCAAACAGAACTTAAGCGTACAAAATGGCCGAAATGTCACTATATTTTTCAACTTAAGCTTAGCTTAAGCTTAGATACCAGAGATAATAATGCCTTTTTTGACATCTTTTTTCGGTATACCCTGTATGCTTTTTTATCATCGATATTATTTTTCTGTATACCCTGTATGTAAAGTATGCCACGTGCCTGGTTGCGAGGGCGTATGTACCGTTATCATGATAGGGATCTTTCCATCGCTCGCTAAAATTTTCTGGGCGGATGTAATATGGGCGCTAAAGGATTGTTGTACTTTTTACAACATGTAAAATGGCGCCAAGACCGAAGGGTCATTTTAATCCTATGTGTATTTTGGGCGCTAACCGACTGAAGTACATGATTTATGGAATACAGTTATTTATTAAATCACCGACATTTATAAGATATATTTTTGTATTTTTAGATTTTCCTATAAGAGAAATGACCTATTATCACTTAAGGTCTGAAAAAATTTACCGTTAGAGAGGGCTACTTTGCACTTTTTTTAAACGAAAAATATGCCCTTAATAAAGTTTCCTCACAACATTTTTGTAACATTCTACAGAATAAAGTAAATTTCATATTTCTTTATATTTTTATTTAGTACTTAAGTACATATTACATATAAAATAAGAGATTTACATAACCTAACCTACTTAAAAATCTATCAACTTTCCCTCTATTGGGTTATTTTATGACTCGACCTACCTGCACTTCTTAGCGCCGAAAATACATGTCAGATTAACTACCCTTCTTGGTCAGACAGGTAAAGAAGGATGGTTAGCGCCCAAATTACACCCGCCGTATTTTTTCACGTTCAATGAGGCCATCCCTACTTTTCTCGCCGAAATCGGTAACTTTTCATACACCCACGTATTAATTTAGTATAGATTCGGCCAGCTATTGATATGTCAACGTATAAGCACAGATTCCTATTTAAAAAGAATCTTTATGCAGTGGAAACTAATCCTAATCCTAATAATATATTTTTACCTTTTGAAAAAATTTTTTTTAAATTCCAATAAAATCTTAGTGATAGTTATATACGTCAAACGCAAATTAATCCACGATTGAAATTCTTTGATCTCATTTCATTATTTAAAACTTTTAGATTATTTTCGAGAGAATAATATTTGTCTCATTTTTTTTAATTGGATCAAGGATGTTTGCAAAATCATACAGTGTGTTTGAATAACCTGACACTGACCTACGTTTTAGAAACTTTCGACGTTGCTATTGTGGTTTTACATGTCTAGATAAATACATTAGTTTTAGTAAAGTGTTAAAATTATCCCACGCGCATCCCAAAAAACCGACGCTACGACTTTGCCTGGAGATGGAACGATCTTTGTCTTCTTTGGAGATGTTTCTCCCTTCTGAATCCATTGTATTGATTGTTCTTTTGTTTCGGGTGTGAAGTATTCCACGTTTCATTCATGGTTATGAAACGGTGCAAAAATTGAGCTTTATTTCTGTGGAACATTGCCAAACACTAGATGGAAACATCTCCACGACGCTGTTTTTGTTCCATTGTGAACAAACTCGGAACCCATCTTGCGCCCAGCATGTAACCCTTGTGTATTAAGATAGAAAACTAAACAGTGGTATGCAATGCCTTGAAAATATACAGGTTGTTTAATTTGAAATGATAAACTAATTGATGTTTGAACGAGGCCTTCAAGATTTCAACACCCTATTAAGAAATTATGGAACAACGAATGTGTATCCTAAATTATTGTTGTAAACTGTATTATTCTCCCTGTATATTCATATGAAGATAGTAACCGAAATACGAGTACAAATGTTTTTTTTTTAAACTTATATGTATATTATTAATATTATTATAGTAATAATTATTATTATTATTATTTTGTAGGTGGTTTTAGTGGCAAATTGTCTTTTAACTTAAAATTGATGTTTAAACAGATAAAAATCATGAAGCTTCGATCTATTTCGATATTTATCCAAATGTAATTTTACATTGACAATTGATAATATTGATAAATAGATCACCTACACCATGAATATCAAAATGAAAATATTTTTTTGAACGTCACTAGATAATTTATTTATTTTCAGTTGTCATATTTTGAAAGTAAGTAGCATCTTTTATTTAAATTAATCACAGTTACATTAGAATTAATAAAATTGAATTATGAATCCTATTTAAATTAGTCTTTTTTATCACTGACAACTTTCGTGTTTCTATGTATGTGAACCATTTCTAAAATTCTCTTTTTTATATTTGACCTTGTTTCAAAAATTTTAGAATTTTTCTAATCGAATACATGTTTTTTGATATTCCATGGTTTGTTTTATTTTTTTATATCATATTGATGACTTGTCAATCTATTTTCTAAATATTGAGATGTTTGTCCTATGTGTCCTATCGTTACAGGACACTTTTTTTTGTTTTTAGGTGTAGTAGATTTTATTTTAATGAAATATCTCGAGATGCATCACTATTTATCTGCTTTAGGACCAATTTTCAATTAAAAAAGGCTTAAAATCATCCAAAACGTATTATAAAATTTGAAAAAAATGCTCGAATAGATAGGCAACTATTTTTTGAATCGTATTTATGGCTTCTTAATCTATTTTCTCAATATTGAGATGTTTGTCATATATGTTCTATCATTATAAAGCATTTTTTTTTTGTTTTTAGGTGTGCTAGCTTTTAGTTTAATGAAATATTTCGATATACGTCAATATTGATCTGCTTTAAAATCAATTTTCAATTAAAAAAATCTAAAAACATAAAGTATTATTAAATTGAATGAAATGCCTTTATTATAGTAAACTATATGTTGTATCAAAGCTAGTAAATACTTTAGGGTTTGCCCATTTAGATTTCACGATATATTGTATTTCAGTTTTTTTTTTAGCTATTTATACTAGAATTAGTGAAAATTCAGATAAAAAATTAGCAGTATTTATTTTTTTTTCAGTTTTATATATAAACCAATTTTCTAATGAAAAAGGCCTAAAATAGACAACTATTTTTTGTATCGTATTTATGATTTCTTAATCTATTTTCTCAATATTGAGATGTTTGTCTTATGTGCCCTATCATGACAAAGGACTTTCTTTGTTGTTGTGATTTAGATTTTGGTTTAGTGGAATTTTATAATTTATGTCAAGATTCTATTTTGAAACCAACTTTCAATTAAATAAGACCTAAAATCAACAAAAAACCATTATTAAATTGGAATGATAGGTATGCCCTAATATATAGTAAACTCTTTGGTGTTACAAAGTAAGTCAATTAGGTTAAAAAATGATCAATGTCCATTTTTTCCACTTTACTATCCTGTATATAGTCTTGTGCCCCGAAACTGTCATTTTCACTAATCTTTAGTTTTTAATAGATATTTGTATAATTTTATATAACCGAGTATTAGATTACAGTTATAAACCGATTACCGATGATAGAATAGTTATGACAATCTGTATATGATATGAATAATTATTTTTAATATTTAAATAACCTATTACTGACCTACTGTTTTTAGTGCCTTTTTACTGACATTGTTGTTGAAATTTGTTATCCCGTTAAACTGCTTGACTTCATTTAAAATATTATTCATAATTTTAACCGAACACAAATTGTTATTATCGCACTCACACAATTTCAAACTGTTAAGACTGTTTTCCGATGAATCTGAATACATTTTATTTATCACTATTTACCCGTCTCTCTCACAATTAATTTATTTGCTTTTATTTCGGTTTGAAAATATTGAAATTGTTCTACGAGTGTATCAGTTTGAAAACAAAGCGTTGTTTAATCCTATTTCTTCGATTTCTTATCGTTATCTACTGACCGACTATATTTAGGTGGGGGTACAGGGTTCAACAAAACTCTGGAAAGTTTCGAATTGTTAAAAAAAGTAGGTACATTATAAATAATGTATTTAATACAGATTCAAAGTGAGGTTAGTTTTCCGCTTAGTACTTAAATGTTAGAAGTATTACCTATTTCTAATTCGGTTTTTTCTCCATTTGCCATTTTATTTTTATCAATAAACGTAAACTTCAACGACAATTTTTTTTTTTGAAAAAAAGAAGTTGATAATATTGTATATTTTCAATCGATAATTACTACTAACTGAAGTACTTCGAAATAATGTCTGCTTTTTGTGTAGAGATACAAAAATATATTAATATTTCACTCTTTTCTAAAATATTCAACTGGTAAACAAAGTTTTTAAGCTAATTTTCACTTCATTTAACAAAATAATTTTCTTTGAAACTTTTCTAACTATTTTTTCCACCATTTTTATAAAACATCTATTTCTGTTTCTGTTTTCAGATCATCAAACAGTCAGTAAATCCTTACAGAGAAGGCACATGGCCTTTCTTCATCATTTCCTTCTTCAATCAGTTCAATAATATACCTACAGTGATATAATAGTTACTGTTGATCATTTTTCCCCTTTTTTTTAAATATTTACTTTTCAATTTTTTCACAACACAACATTATCCCCTTCAATAAAGCATTACAACTAATACAATTGTAGCACCGGTGTTTCATCTGTCGAAATAACCTCCACAATGTTGTGGTAGTCACTCGGAGCCAGGTCGGGCGAGTAAGGTGCCTGGGCAGCGTAACCATGACATTTTTAGCCGAAAACTGTTGAACAGAACAGTCTACACCTTAATACATAATCTTCCGAACACTTCCAAATAGAAGGTTCAACGTTTTGACCTGGAGGAACAAACTCTACATGCATTAAAATATCCTCGCTTCAGTAAATTGTACTTTACTAGGTTCTTTTCACTCAGATGACTGCCATTTTGATTCAAACGAATAATGGTGGATCCAATTTTTATCTATGGTTACGCTGAAACTCCTTTTGATGAGGACATGTAATACTCATTTGGATATATAGCCGAGAGTTATTCTTATTGAGACACTCGGTATATTTAGGAATACAGACTATAATGGTGATGAGGTCAATAAACTTTTATCAAAAAATTGCATATTTGAAATATTTAATTAACATCTAACTGAAATAATACTATATTTATATCATTGACAGGCTTTCACTAATGAGATTTGCAACATAAAGATTCTTATCTTGTTAATATATATATAACATCAGTAAATATTTTTTATAATTGAACTTCTTATCTATATTTCTTTGTAGCTCTTGGACTTTGATGTGAAAATAGCACAATTGTGTCTTTATCGTTCAAATTTAATTTCATATTTATAACAGAAAGAAACAATTCATTATTACGATGTTTTTTTATATTTGGAACGTTTTTATTTATTATTTTCCTTTAAGATTAGTATTCTAAAATAATTTCAAAAGCGTTTTCCCAACAATATGCATTCAGAATCAGCTTCGTCCAGTGCACTTTATAGGATATCAACCACTACCTGTAACTATGTATGCGAAATTTTGACAGATGACATTTAAAACATGTTGAAACAATATAATTACCGTATCGTTATTAAACAATTATACAAATAAACAAAAAAAAATAACCAAAAATTTTTATTTTCAGATACGATTATAGTTTCGCTGTTGAGATAAAATGTTTTTAACATTATTTTACATGTACGCTACAGTAATCCAATGGTTCAGATTGTCGAATTTGAAAAACAAATTAAACGGGACCCTAAATAACCAAAACGCCCTTCTAGTATGCGACGAAACTATCATATACGATTCGAAAAAAAACAGAAGTTTTGAAAATTTGCTTTTCAAAACGCAGGATAGGGTAGGGTGTACTGTCGTACCAAAAGTGAGCAAAACCAAATAAAAATATAGGAAATTCTTCTATAATATTTGAGTTTGATTTCAGCAAAAGATCAACTTATCCCAGTGGTTAATATTTCCGAAAGATTACAGGCAGTTTCCTATATATTTTAGTAAGAAAACTATAAAGTTAGAACCGCCTCATGTTTATGTTTTAGTGCAAGCTGTACTCGAAACGTACGTTAAACATTCTGCCGATATGATTCAGGTTAGTAATCACATCAATATTTAGAGGTTGTAAATTTTACCAGCGATTTATAAACATTTGTATAAATTAATTGTTTTCGAATGATTAAATGAACTAGCAGGTTTCTATTCACAGAATATTGTACAGATTTAACTTCTGGGTGAATAAATTCTTAATTACTTTACCTCAACTAACTTAATAGTCTAGAATTCTTACACAGAAGCGGTAATTTATTGATAAAGTAATTAATTTGCTTGGTAAAGCATTGGATAAATATATTTTGGTTAAAAACAACTTGTTTTCTTTATCTCAACTAACCTAATAGATAAGAAAATCATACACACAAGCGATAAGTTGCTTGAAAATGCATTGGGTAAATTTATTTCGGTTAAAAATCTAATTTCTTTATCTCAACTAACCTAAAAGACTAGAAAAAAATACACAGAAGCGATAATTTGCTTGGTAAAGCATTGGATAAATATAGTTTGGTTAAAAACTTGTTTTCTTTATCTCAACTAACCTAATAGATAAGAAAATCATACACACAAGCGATAAGTTGCTTGAAAATGCATTGGGTAAATGTATTTTGGTTGAAAATCTAATTTCTTTATCTCAACTATCCTAAAAGACTAGAAAAAAATACACAGAAGCGATAATTTGCTTGGTAAAGCATTGGATAAATATAGTTTGGTTAAAAACTTGTTTTCTTTATCTCAACTAACCTAATAGATAAGAAAATCATACACACAAGCGATAAGTTGCTTGAAAATGCATTGGGTAAATTTATTTCGGTTAAAAATCTAATTTCTTTATCTCAACTAACCTAAAAGACTAGAAAAAAATACACAGAAGCGATAATTTGCTTGGTAAAGCATTGGATAAATATATTTTGGTTAAAAACTTGTTTTCTTTATCTCAACTAACCTAATAGATAAGAAAATCATACACACAAGCGATAAGTTGCTTGAAAATGCATTGGGTAAATTTATTTCGGTTAAAAATCTAATTTCTTTATCTCAACTAACCTAAAAGACTAGAAAAAAATACACAGAAGCGATAATTTGCTTGGTAAAGCATTGGATAAATATAGTTTGGTTAAAAACTTGTTTTCTTTATCTCAACTAACCTAATAGATAAGAAAATCATACACACAAGCGATAAATTGCTTGAAAATGCATTGGGTAAATTTATTTTGGTTAAAAATCTAATTTATTTATCTCAACTAACCTAAAAGACTAGAAAAAAATACACAGAAGCGATAATTTGCTTGGTAAAGCATTGGATAAATATATTTTGGTTAAAAACTTGTTTTCTTTATCTCAACTAACCTAATAGATAAGAAAATCATACACACAAGCGATAAGTTGCTTGAAAATGCATTGGGTAAATGTATTTTGGTTGAAAATCTAATTTCTTTATCTCAACTATCCTAAAAGACTAGAAAAAAATACACAGAAGCGATAATTTGCTTGGTAAAGCATTGGATAAATATAGTTTGGTTAAAAACTTGTTTTCTTTATCTCAACTAACCTAATAGATAAGAAAATCATACACACAAGCGATAAGTTGCTTGAAAATGCATTGGGTAAATTTATTTCGGTTAAAAATCTAATTTCTTTATCTCAACTAACCTAAAAGACTAGAAAAAAATACACAGAAGCGATAATTTGCTTGGTAAAGCATTGGATAAATATATTTTGGTTAAAAACTTGTTTTCTTTATCTCAACTAACCTAATAGATAAGAAAATCATACACACAAGCGATAAGTTGCTTGAAAATGCATTGGGTAAATTTATTTCGGTTAAAAATCTAATTTCTTTATCTCAACTAACCTAAAAGACTAGAAAAAAATACACAGAAGCGATAATTTGCTTGGTAAAGCATTGGATAAATATATTTTGGTTAAAAACTTGTTTTCTTTATCTCAACTAACCTAATAGATAAGAAAATCATACACACAAGCGATAAGTTGCTTGAAAATGCATTGGGTAAATTTATTTCGGTTAAAAATCTAATTTCTTTATCTCAACTATCCTAAAAGACTAGAAAAAAATACACAGAAGCGATAATTTGCTTGGTAAAGCATTGGATAAATATAGTTTGGTTAAAAACTTGTTTTCTTTATCTCAACTAACCTAATAGATAAGAAAATCATACACACAAGCGATAAATTGCTTGAAAATGCATTGGGTAAATTTATTTTGGTTAAAAATCTAATTTATTTATCTCAACTAACCTAAAAGACTAGAAAAAAATACACAGAAGCGATAATTTGCTTGGTAAAGCATTGGATAAATATATTTTGGTTAAAAACTTGGTTTCTTTATCTCAACTAACCTAGTAGATAAGAGAATCATACACACAAGCAATAAGTTGCTTGAAACTGCATTGGGTAAATGTATTGGAGCTTCAAATGTCTAAGGGACACTTCGAGTTACTTAACTATGACGTTGGTTCCTATTAGGAGCGGTCACTGTACAAGTCTTAACGAATACAATAATAAATTGAAGTTAGGTAGGTACATTTATGATTCTTTACAGTCACAATATTATAAAATGAAAATTAAGTAATCCGAGAAGATACGTAAGTGTAGGGTAAAATAAGGGGCACTTTGCAATATTTAACTAGATGATTAACAGATCCTAAAGTTTTCCAACGCAAGAGGTTATACTGTTTGTGTTGCATGCGTGCAATGTTCACTAATTTTAAATAGGAAATTGTTATGTCAGAACAGGTTGTAACTGAGACATTTCAGCTTTCACTTTTGTTTTTAAAACAATTGGGAAATTTACTTGTTTTAGGTTGAAAAATATGGAGAACTAGTTGCTTGGAGGGCTTCCGATACTTTCGAAGCCATAATAAAATCTGATATCAATAAATTGACCAGAATTGTTCACTGTTTTTCAAAAAATCCACTCGATATTAACCATGAGTTGAGATTACTGAAAATTGAAAGTAAGATTACTCATAGTTTTATGCATATATAACATTTTTTATAGATGAAATATTGTTAACTATCTAAAAAAATATTTAATTCAATATAGTACCTAAGTGTTTTTGTCTGTATATTCAATATAATGATAAATCCTTTTATTTGGAGTTTTAACTTGATAAATTTGTGTAGAAAAGTAGAATGTCTTCCTAACTCTAAGAAATTTTGTTAATCTTCCCACGTAGAACATATTTTTCATTGTTTTGAGGGGATAATGATGATTATTTTGGCTTTTAGCTGTCGATGTCGAAGGTTTTCCAGTTAAGATTAAATTCGAAAAAAAATTTACCAAAGAAAATATTTTAAAATACTCATATGCTCCCATTTATTGGAAAAAATTTGCCGAAACAACAAAAGACTTATATGGTAAAATCAGGGACGTAAAAAAGTAAGTGTACCATCAACGATTTAAAAGCTTGGTATTTGGATAATATTTTATCCACACCATATCAACAACTCGTTAAAGAATCAGATCTAACTATGGAAACTCAAGTATAATCTTCCTGTGGACCCTTGGGGGTGCTCTGAACCACTTTGGAAATCACTGATGTAATATTTAAAGAGTTACCGTTTAGTGAACTTGTTAAAAGTCTCCATTTCATAAATTTTTCACTTTCTATTACGATTATACAATTTTTTAATTGACTAAATGATATTGAATATTTCATATTACTTCAAATCCAATACCTGAATTATGAATATGTTCAAATTGACAATTATACTACAAATTTAGTGATTAGTTAAATTAATGAAAAAAGTGTTGTAATTAATTCTTAGAGCCAATTTACCATCACTGGGATTTATTTAAATGCTCACTAGTATCGATTAACTGAGACACAATACTGGAATTTAGTTTACTATAAAAAAAGATGTTTTGTTCTTAGTAGAAGCACTTGTACCAATTAGACAAATAAAACTTGACATTGCATTTTTCTATGAACCTTGTATCAACTAATAACTTATAAAAATAATAATATACGAGGTTAATCTACAGGCTACAGTGCCTCTTTATCAATAAAAAGGAAAATTTTGTTTTTATAAAGATTTCAATAAAAATTAAATTGTTTGCGGTTTGTTATGAAACCAAATATAAATAAAAACCCCGTTAATACACTAAAAAAAAAAAATAGTAAACTCTACTGTTTGATGAAGAATGATGATGATGATTATGTTATGTACTAATTTTTTGATTGCTGGCCATCATATTATTTAAAAAAATATAAATTCCACTAAATATATTCCAATTTTTTACCAATCACTTTCTTTCAATAAATTTAATTCCTGTTTTTGAATTCATTTAATTTTTTTAGTCCAAAAATCACAATAGAAAGCGGAAAATCTGAAGAAAGGAAAGTCCCAGTAAATGAAGTTAAACCGATTAAAAAAGATGGCAAAAAATCAGATGACAAAAATACTCTAGAAGTTGGCAGCGGTGATTACAGAAGACACAAATCCGGCGAACACAGACGAGATAAAACAGTAGAAAAACACAAAACTGCTACAAACACCAAACCAGAAGTAACCACAAAAACGAAAGATGATGTAAAGCATAAAAAAAACGAAGACAAACATAAAAATAAAGAAGATATTAAATTAGAAAGTGAGGATCAAAAGAAGAAAGAAGCTAAAGCGAAAAAGCAAACAGAAGAAATAACAATAAAAGAAGTTAAAGAAGATAACAAGAAAAAAGAAACAGATATAAAAACTGATCACAAAAGAAAAGAAACAAAAGTTGAACAAGAAACGACAGTCACCGATGGAGTAGTATCTATAAAAGAACCCAAAGAAAAATATAAAAAAGAACATACTAAAAAATCTAAAAGCGGAATTGGAAAACTATCGAAACGCTCTAGCTCTGAAAAGAAATTAGTGAAAAGTACAGCTCTTTGTGAAGACGTAGACGATGGTTATTCACAAAAACCTAAGGATTATTTAGCAGTTAATCCCAAAAGTGATAAAAATGAATCTCTTAGCAATGCTA
Source organism: Diorhabda carinulata (assembly GCF_026250575.1). Taxonomy (NCBI): domain Eukaryota; kingdom Metazoa; phylum Arthropoda; class Insecta; order Coleoptera; family Chrysomelidae; genus Diorhabda; species Diorhabda carinulata. The sequence continues at coordinate 6,233,588 of NC_079469.1, forward strand.
ACACGCACATTAATAAAAATAATAGTATAGGAAAAAATAAAACTAAACCTCCGAACATACTAATCTTTTCTGATAGTTTAATAGCCAAAGAAAACGTCAAAGTGACATTCGACAATATGTTAAATAAAGAAAAGTAAGTCGTTTACCGACATAACTGATAATTTTTCAAAAATCATTGCAGTATCCTATTTTTCTTAAAAGTATGTATAATCTGATCTAATTGTAGGTACGTCATCTATGATCTTCCAATTGATTCAAAACAAAACGTGTGGAACGATTCCACGGCTTTGGTGGTAGTATGCGGTGATATACCGCCCAATCTAACCTCACATTTACTCCAATATTTTTTAAACGGCGGTCAATTGCTTTGCCTGTGCAGCGATTTTCTTTACAGCGTTCTAAATACATTTACAACAGCTGAAGTAAGTTCTCCGTTAAACCGGTAGATATAGAAAATATTGGGTATGCCATTTTTTATTATAAAAATTGTTTTTTTTTAAACCAAAACTAATTGATACATTTCCCTGTCAAAAACTATTTAAAAACAACCTTGAACATAACCTAGAAATCTCGGAAATTGTTATAATTAATAAAATATTATCGAAAGAATGATGTTTTTAGGTTAGGGAGCACGAACTAGTAAGATTCAGTTACGGACAATGGAAACAAGTGAAAATGATGCATCACATTTTCTGTTATCAAGCATCTCCGACGAAAAAACAATTTTCCAAAGAATCCGATCAAAGCAGCGACAACAGTTCAAGCCCCGTGGCACCTAGAACCCCATCAGCAGTCGAGATACAAAATAACGGAAAAGATTACGTTATCCAAGTCAAAGTTCTTGGTACTGAAGAAACATGGCAAACACCAAGCTTGCTATTGGCTACAGTGAAAGGAGGTAGTGGACGAACAGTTTTTTCTCAGGTACATTTGGAGATCAACCCCGATCAATTTGAGGATGATGAAAGTAAATTTCAAGCTTTAAAAGAAAGTAACGCAGCTCGCTTGGAGATTTTGAAAGATATTTTAACGAATCATTTGGAGATCGACTGTTCTGGCAGTAAAAATGTGGAATATACACCTGGGTACTTCTTAGGTCGACATGATGTGAGTATAAAAATATCCTCTGACAATTTTTTTACTATTATTACATAACCTAGCTGTTAAATTACGTTTTCCGACTACTTAGAATTTGTAAAACATCTTCAGGGTCTGGATATAGTATTAAGCGGTGGGTGGCTCAATGGCTTGATCCTAATCAACGGTGCTATTCCTTAATGGAGCCTGGAAATTGTTACAAACCTTAAACATACCGAATAACCTAGAAGGTGATACAAATGTATAGGATTATACACATATCAATATGGTCTATGGATATTTTTTAAAACAAATTGTAAATTTTTGGATAGTTTAATGTTACATAGAGTATTAATTCAAATTTGATTCTATAATGGATACGTTTAATGGCAAAATGCTGGATTGCCATGTGCCGCCGAATCTTTCTCATATTATCCGTACTGACTCTTCTACAGAATATTCCTCGTGTGTCAGTTGGTCTACTTCGGTTAGAATGTAGACAGCGTGACTTTCTACTAGAAAGATCGAGTAATACATAACAGAAAAAGTAATATGTTCAAACGTGCACAATCCTCTAAGAATGAAGATATTCTACTTATTACTTTTATCGTTCAATTCACCACCTCCTCTAAAGCCAGTTCTAGCTGCCTTTGCGTCAAGTATTCGGCATATTTTGTAAAAATGAAGCAGAAATACGGGTATTTCTAGACGAAAACTGTTTATGTACTTCCCCCAACAATATTTCCGTGTTTCCCAAGACTTACGCTGACAGTTTACATTTATTAGGCGGTTGATGCGACTTCTCAACAACATAATTTATTACCTAATTTAGGGGAGAGGTATTGTGGACGTTTCCCCAAAAAGTACAAACGGAGAACTTATTTTAAGTATGATCTAATCACATTTGTTTGATATTAAATTAATGATATATAAACTTCTGAACAAAACTAACGCACCACTTCAATTAATCTGAATATTCACAATATAAACACGAAATATAACGAATATGACCTTAACATAACCTAATTTGCCTTATTTTTTCTACAAATTTTGTTTTTGCTGGCAATGAATAAATAAACTTTCAAATTGAAAATAAAAAAAATCAATAAAAGAATAAATGCATATCGGTCAACCCTAATATCTCGTTGGCCCTCCCCTATGTTCAACAAAAGCTTGCGGTATATTCTCCCATTCTTCAATAGTGGCCTCTATGAGTTGTTTGTTTAATATCAAACGAGGTTTTATACGAATTACTGTCACAACAAGATTATGTGGTACAATGAGTTATCAATAAATAAAGAATATCGAGAAAAACATGAGTGGTGCGTTAATTTTGTCCAAGAATTTACATGCAGTAAATGTACAACTCGACATTTTTGTATAAAAATAATTTGTGCAGTGTTGCATAATGTTTAAACGATTTATTTGAAATGTGTTACCTGGTCTTTATATTATCTGGTAGATGTGCTAATTCTTTTTATTTATTTCAGCTCAAATTGAAATTATTAACAGACTGCGAAGAAATACAAGACATGAAAATGGACTGTAGAAAAATATCGTTATTATTTTGTGGTAAAGACGAAAACCCTCCGAATACAACTTCGAATTTTATGCCTGTGTTCATCCACACTTGTCCTTCGAATTTTTCCACTGTAACTTATTTCGAATCGCTTACCACAGATCAAATAGGTCGGTTAGTTATCTATTCCAACGTAATGACTAGCTCCCAATTGTTATTGGATAAAACTTTAACCCACGGTATCGCAGTTATTCCAAGACAACAAACCTCCGGTACAGGTCGTTCGAATAACCAATGGATCAGTCCGGAAGGAAGCGCTAACTTTTCCCTTCAACTTCACGTGCCTACCAAATCTCCTTTGGGTAGAGCCCTTCCGCTTATACAACATCTAACGATGGTAGCCATAGTTTCTGCCCTAAAGAAAAGAAGTGAATTCGATCTGGACATAGGGATAAAATGGCCGAACGATTTGTACGCCTATGGGAACGTCAAAATTGGTGGATTGATAGTTAGTTCTGTTATTACAGATACGACAGCTATTGTTAATATCGGTAACTACATTTCGGTACTCGTGTAGTGTTAATTTATCTCATTAATTTTCTTATTTTAGGTTGTGGTGTTAATTTGGATAATTCTAATCCGACTACTTGTATTAACGATATCATTAAAAAAATTAATACCGATGAAAGAACCTCTTTAAAAACAATACCTTATGAAGTCTATTTCGCTGATGTTTTTAATGAACTCGAGAGGATATACAATATAGTACAAAGTGGAAATATCGATTATTTTTTCGATTTATACTACAAGTATTGGTTACACAGGTAATCCATTAAAATATACTACCACTTTTGAAAAAATATGAAGTATAGTTAACAGCTGATACTCTTCTACTGTGCTAATTCACGGTTTGATCAAAAAAAGACAAAAAAGGAGTATATAAGAGCAAAGGGATTGAAGGACACATCCTTCCTCTAGGAAGACACGTTTCTGTTGTGTAGTCAGAACTAGTGCCCAGTTTACTGCACAAGATAATAAACAAAACAACCAAAGGCTTGCGACAAGGGTGTTGTTTATCCCCAACTCTGTTCAACATATACATAGATGAAGCCCTAAGAGTTTGGAAGAAAAAATGTAAAGGAATGGGACTAACTATTGGGGAGAGCACCTTGTATACACTGCACTATGCCGATGACCAGGTAGTGGTAGCACAGGAAAAAGAAGATCTGGAGTACATGTCTAGAAAACTTATAGAAGAATACCAAAAATGGGGTCTACAGGTTAGCACGGAGAAGACACAATACATATGTATAGGATCAGAAGATTCACCTGGGGATTTAGATCTAGAGGGAAAAATAATTAAAAACTGTAAGGAATGCATATACCTAGGTGTAAAACTAACAACAACAGGACGAAACGAGGAAACAATTAGGGACAGAATAACCAAAGGAAGAAAAGTAATAAGAGCCCTGAACTCAGTGCTGTGGCAAAAGAATATTAGACCAGAAACAAAAAAGAGAATATACAACGCCATTTTACAACCAATAATTACATATAGCTCCGAGGTTTGGCAACTTACAGAAAAGCAAAAAAATAACTTAAATGCAGTGGAAATGGATTTCTGGAGGAGAGCAGCAAGAATATCTAGAACGGAACATATAAGAAACGAGGAAATAAGAAGACAATTGAAAGTAGAAAGAACTTTAGTAGAAGATATAGAAAAGAAACAGTTGATTTGGTACGGACACGTTAAGAGAATGGGAAGAGAACGACTACCAAGAATAATATTAGAATGGACCCCCACAGAAAAAAGAAAGAGGGGAAGACCACCTAGAACATGGCTACAAGGAATCACTAGAGCAATGTCCGAAAGGAACCTAGCAGTCGACGACTGGCAAGATAGACAGGCCTGGAGATTAGGAACCCAAAGGCGTATAACGCTATAAAAGGGGATATATATATATAATAAACATAGAAAGTGCAACGACCCTAAAAGCACTGCAAAGCATAACCTTCAAATTGAAACTGATTCTACAATGTTATAAGGCACTAAATGAAATGGCTGGTACTCTGAAACCAACTTTGGAGCTACTCAATCTGCCATAAGAAATACAAATAAAGATATATGCTTTTAGAAAGGTTAAAACTTTATAAATAAAGCAAATCATTTGTACTAGATAGCAGAAATACTGTAGCTGAGTAAAGGTGGACAGACACTCTGGTAGACATAATACTCAATGAACTAGCTGGGAAAAGAGGGTGAATACCTTGATATAGGGCACTTAGGGGACAAGCTTTAATCCACTTAACCTGCATTGCAATAAACAAACAAAGAGATATGGCTTCAGTTAATCTAAAAATTATCGTCGGTGTTGTAGGTTTTCTGCGGTTTCCCTGCAACCTGGTGAATCGGTTCTCTATCCAAATGGCCGACGATAGGGAATAACGCAGCCGCATCTGTACCCGCCCGCCCCCTTTTAAATTTAAAATAAACAAAAAAACAAAAAAAAAAGACATGACTTAAACACCAGCGCCTCTAGTGTGAAAGTCAAATACAGTAATTCTCATTGATTTCTTGAATTGACAATATTTTTATTTTGACGATTTTATTGTGTTTCTGAGAGACTAGAAGCAGTCGTTGGTTTTTTAACCTCGAAGATTGTGCATTGATGTCTCCAATCGAACAGTGACATTTGACATGACATTTCAGAAACCTCATTCAACACCAGCGCCTCTAGTGTCAAAGTAAAATGGAATAGTTCTTATTTTGTTGAATTGACAATGTTAGTTTGTTTGTTTTTATTTTGGCGGTTTATACCTAACCTAACATAACCCAACCGTTAAATTATGAATTTTTCTTATATCTTGTACTCTTTTATACCTTTTATTATCAATGAACAATTAAAAATACCTACATCTATATCTATAGTTTATATCTTATCGCCCTACAATCTATAGAAAACAATATACTATAAAAAGTTTTTTTGTTCATATTTTTGTTATTGAAACTATTTAAAAATAAAACACACAGTAATGCCATGAACATAACCTATAAAGGTATTTTTCAAACATTGAGCACTTTTAAGGTTAATTCTTATAGTTCACAGTAGCGTAGTGTGCGGCGAAGTGCCTTTAAGTGCTTAGGTATTCTAATAGGCCCGTCATGCTCGGTTAATTATCATTATTTCTTTTTTGATTTTAGTGACAGCGAAGTTAGCGTAGCGTCAACTTCAGGTCAATCGATGAAAATGAAAATCGTTGGTATAGACGAGTTTGGATTTTTAAAAGTACAATCACCAGAGGGCGACGTAAGCACTATTCATCCCGATGGCAACACCTTCGACATGTTACAAGGTCTAATTTCAAGAAAAACTTTTTGAAAAGACAGAAGATGCTGTCCGTGAAAACATATTGTTCTACATTATGTGTGGTCTTATATTTTAGTTAGGAAATTTGGATATGAATGAGACGTTTTGAATACAGTGTTTACACTATCACTACACCAACACTCACAATTACACTGTCTGACGCGCGTTTCGATTATCAAGTTACCGTCTTCAGAGGCTGAAGGTAAACTACAATCTATTAACCTGTTTTATACTAAATTATCCACCAATAAACCTTCTCCCTCGAAAAATAAGTCCAGTGGAAATACCTCCTTTGCGGGAGGTTATTTCTCGATTACTGAAGAATTTATTTTAAATTTTAAATATTAATTGTTAAAAAATGTTTCCAATAATAAATTGATAAATGCATTTGAAAGCATTGAAATTGCTAAATGTAAGAAAAGTTTGAATAAGGACAAATGGGCCAATTCCTTACAGCCCACTCTATAGTTTAGTAGTCAAGGCGTGCAAGATTCCCGCCAAGGTGGTTTTCCCACTGGTATTATTTTTCGCCGGAGAAGGTTTATTAGTGGAAAAATTAAGTATAAAACAGGTTAATTGATTTTAGTTTACCTTGAGTCCCCCAAGACGATAACTTTGTTATCGAAACGCGCGTCAGACTGTGTAATTGTGAATGTTGGTGTAGTGGTGGTGTAAAGTATGAATATCACCAACTGTTCCAAAAATTCCAACTTGGTTATGAATGAGATGTTTATCAAATTATCATATATCCTTAAGAATTTTAAAAAATGAGACCTCTTCACATAACAAACTGATCTTTTGTGAAAATAGCAGATAAGTATGGGCTTTTATTAGAACTTTTTTTGCTGGGAACTATTTTTCCAATCCTATGTGCTCTTTTGATCATATAGCACAAGGTTCGTTGTTGATACTGATATTGAACACACTGTTTACGCGCTACCACTACACCAACACGCACAATTACACACTTTACATTCTGTTCCTGAAGCCGATAACTTGGTTATCGAAACGCGCGTCACATAGTGTGAGTGTTAGTGTAGTAGTAGAATAAACAGTGTGTTTAGTATTAAAGTGAGCTGACAAATTGTAGGTCCTCTATTTTTGGGAAGAATAAATTTATTTTCCATTTCAAAACAAATAACGGCTGTTGTTTCATCTTTATGTTAGCAGATCAATTATCTAGTATGTCTTTTGCATAAAAAAATTCCGATAATCCCATCAGATTACATATAGAGCTATCAGCTCTTAGTAACGTGATGGGGTCTTCTATCCTGTGGAAAGTCCGGCTTTAACCGGACGATTGGAAACTGTAGATGAAGTTTGTTTAAATCAGTGTAGATGTATCAATTTTGAATAAAATATATTAACCAAGTAAAAATACATAATTAAAAAAAATGCAGACATTATCTTACCTAATAATATTCTAATTCTAGTTACAAAGACTTCCCTTATATTAAACAATTTACTAATCAATTTTAATGTTCCAATAGAGTAATTGCATAGAGAAAAAAAAATTATTGAAAATTCAAAAATTTTGTAGGTAGTTTAAACATTTCAGTAAAGCCGCCATATTGCATGACGTCATAGGTATAAAATAAACACTGAACATATGATACAAAGTAAATACGACAGTTATTCTCTCGGTTAAAACATCTGATGAAGTTTTTTTATGATGCCAAGAAATTCCAATATACAACAAAAATAGTTTGAAAGTGTTGGTCGTTTTGACGATCCTACGAGGATTTCATATCATATCATCATATATAAAATATACAAAAAATAATAGTATATTATATAACGAGTTTGGAAAATGATACATTTCGCACTAGCTACTGTTTTTCACGAGCCGCGTAGCTGAAACGTGACGAGGGCGAAATACACTTTCCAACCTTTTTCTACGACCACGTAAAATTCTTCAAAAAACGTATTTTTTAAATAAGAAAGTCAATTAAACAATATCACATATGTATTGAAAAGTACATAAACTTACCTGTTAGTAAAATAAAGACAGTCATGAATAATGTTTTCCTCTACTATGGAGAATAAACTTTCATTCAACTACTTTATACATTTCCCGGTAATAGCACTGAAATTTAACGTTTAAATTAACTTGCCGACACTAGTATGTATTTGAACACAAATCACAACAAACTTTTAATTTTTATTGCAAACACAACAACCTCAAAAAATCATATTGTCTACTTCTTCAGTCTTCTTAAATTTGGCCTTCTGCCTTTCGGCACCCAGCCATACATGTGTGAAATAGGCTATTTTCTTAGGTAAAAATGAGTGTACAATCTGTCATTTTCATGTGTTTGTAGAAAAATACTTTTTAATAAATGCAAGTACCCTATTGTGAAGTATCCTACTAGTTTTTTAACATATCAACTTAAGTGTAAAATTTTGTTATATCAAATAATATTTCTATATAAGAAAATCAAAATTGTATTGTATCGATTGTATTTCGATTTTATGGAGTGGTACTCGATTGTTGTTGTGCAATGTTTATTTCTGTTATGTAATGTTACAAAATTGTTCCAAATATATTTTGAAAGCATATTTTTTTTTCTTACATCCTAACCGGTATCCACAAATAAACTTCAAGAACATCTCAACATCCTGGAAAAATGGTTTACCGACTGGCGAATAAACGTCAACTCGAATAAAATAGCCTTCACTGCAAGAGTTATTGAATGTCCCACTATTGCAATGTGCCTCATAGATTATTGTTACACAAACTAGAGCATTTTGAAATAAGAGGGAATCTTTTGGCCCTAATTTCATCCTTTCTCCAGCTTAGGCAGTTTCAGGTGAAAGCGAATGGTAGGTACTGTGTCAACCAAGCACGAAGTTCTTAGTGGAGTACCTCAAGGGTCTGTTCTTGGTCCCCTTCTCTTTGTGATCTACATTAGTATCTTGCTGTCTACAGATTTGGGTAGTAGCCGAGTTTATTGGAGCGGTTAATTTAAATGACATTAGTGTGCTATCGTCGGAGAAAGGTTTGCAGTTTTGTCAAGTGGATCGATGATATGCAGGAGAAAGATGCATCTCTGGGAAACACCAGCATTGACCTCAAACCCTTTTGAGGTGTGTCCATAGCTACAGTCGATAAGGGAGGACGACAAACCGTGCTATCTTAATTTATTTAGAAGTTTCGATATGTTCAGTGTGATTGCTCTGGATTCCCTATATTTCTCTATAAATTCAGTCCATATGTTGATGACATAGACCAGGATGTTCCCAGTTGATCTATGTTTGCCGCCGTTTACCAACTTTCTCCAAGACCTTCTCAATGGCTGGGACTAAAACAATCGGACGGTAGTTCTTGGGAACCGTCTTTTTTCCTTTTTTTTTTGGCATTGGTTGAACCCTAGTAACTTTCCAATCTTCAATACGATTGGTGGTATTCAATCCGGGCTAGTGGCTTAATTGATGTTAAATTTTGCCACATCTCTGTATCGAAATTTTATTTCTGGCATAGATCTAGTCACTTCAGGCAGGCTGGGTGGTACTTTTCTCCGCAAATAAAGAGTTAAATTTGAAGAAAACATGCGATTCAACAAGTCTGCCTTCTCCTTCGCGATTACTGCTATTGACCCATCTTCTCCAGTCAATGATGGAATTTTTTAATTGCAAAAGCCTTGGATCAGAAGGCTCTTGACCAGAAAGACTTTGATCAATTTGGGAAATTGAGAACTTTGTTTCCCACTCTCTCATTATGTCGTTATGTGCAAGCATCTACGAGTATAGTCTGCTTGCAGGTATTTCTCGAGATAACAAAGTTTATACTATTTTCGGCGCTAGGATTTAAGCGCCACTTGTGATAAGCAGCATTTTTGTTGTTGACTCCTCTAGTTAGGTTAGGTTAGTGCTCTAGTGCAGTTTTTATTAAACCACGGATTGTTGAAATACTTGAAGGAGTAAGGAATATAGGTTTCCATACCTGCCAAAATTACTTCTGAAATCTCGTTTGTACACACTTTGTCATTGGAATTGAAGCAAACATTATTAGACTTATAAATATTAGAACAAAACAAAAATACGGAGAGTTGTCAGTAGGCAAATTACTGGGCTTCGCTCGCATCGAATCCATTAAATAAGTATCAGAAATCATTATAATAGAAAAGAGCGAACTCTGTAGCTATATTAGAACCTGAGATATAGATCTTTGAATGTAGGAAAATTGCCAAAAACCTACAAAAATCCATAACTCCACATTGAATGTTCGCGCCTAGCTCTTCTCCAACTCAACCGATTTAATTGTTCAAAAACTCAAAAGAAAGAAGGTGTTTCAGCGAGTGTTCTTAAACCAAAACGAAGTCTCTATCTTGAATGGAACCTGAGATATTGAGGATAGAACGTGTGTATGTGAAAAACTCCCATAAGTAATGTACAGGGGGAAATCGCATTTGATTATAACTTGAGAATGGTGAAAATTAAATGAAATCCGATGGTTGATGGCTGATCTGTGCATCAATACCTTTCATTGAAAAAAAAAAAATTAAGCAAATCGGTTGGGTAGAACGCCTGAACGGATTCAGAATGGAAATCATCAATTTGTTTAATATTTAAGATTTACTTTTTGTTTGCTAATAAAAGCAGATTGTGAATGAGGTTTAAATTTAAAGAAAAATAAATTAACCGGCACCATGATCGCCCCTATATTGAACTAGGCCCTGTCGAAAATGATTTAAATAATTCACCTAGAACGATTCAGGATGTTTTTAACAAATTGAATTAAAGTTAATTATCTGACAAAATCACTTTTACATAAATAAACAACGAAAGGACGTATCTATTATATTCTCATCATGATTTTTTTGAAAATTGTAATTTTGACAATGTTCTAAATGAAATACCGGTGATTAAGTAATTATTCAATAGCCCAATTTACCAATTAAAAAAATGTTTACTAGAAGATTTTAATTTGATGTCATAGTTAAACATATTAAATGTATCATTATTTTTACGTGGTTCGTTAATTCAAAGTATAATGTCACAAATGTAATTTGTAACAATTTTTAAACAGATGTTTGATGATAGGTTTCTATTTCGCACTGAATAAATTATTATTATTTGACTGCCGTTCAAAAATTAGCTATACATTCGAAATGAGGTCAAAAAAATTGGTAAATCAATTGCTGTAGCAGAAATTACCTATTTTGCATCTATTTCAACTACATTCATGAACAAAAAATCGACTCAAGTCCCACACTCGTCAAGTCAAAAGTCTCTAGCAAAAAATCTGTAGCTTCCATTCTTTTTCTGATTATACATGGCATTTCGAAGCCATTAGTCTTACCTTATAATGAATGGTTTACAAGGTCTGGCTATTAAATAACAAGACTGCGTGTCTAGAGGGCGCCGGATGAAAAAAGAGTAATGCGTTGGGTATCTTGTCTATGCACGTCTCAAAACATGTCTGTGACGAAAAACAGGAGCAACTTATCAAACTCAAATTTCTCCGATTTAGTTGCAAGAGGCCTATGGGGACAATTCTCTATCTCGTGCGCTTGTAAGTGCTTCAGCGAGGACCGAGAGACCACCGAAGATGACTAGCGCTCAGGACGACTGTTTCAACTCCGGAAACAGACCAAAATCAACCAAATTGTGCGTGTAGATCGTCAAATGAGCATCCTGATGATTGCAGAGGCTGTAAACGCCGATAAAGAAACGGTTAGAAAAATATTATACGAAGAATTACACATTACGCACTCCAGTGTTCGAACACCCGCCGTACTCACCAGATTTGGCACCGTGCGACTTTTTTTGTTTCAGAAGATAAAATCTGCTTTGAAAGGGACTCGATTTGAGTCGATAGCAGCGATAAAGCAAAAAACGGCAGAGCTCCTAATGGCCCTCACCAAAGAAGACTTCCAGCTCTGCTTCGATCAATGGAAAAAACGAGCGTATGGAAAAGTGTGTGGTGAAGGGAGGGGAGTATATTGAGTATATTAAAGGGGAGCATTCGAATGTAGAATAATTTTCATAATAAAACCCTTTTTTGTAACCAGTAACCATAGAGTTATTTTTTTGGCAAAGAAAAAATATAAAAACGTAAAGGAATCTGCAATAATGAAAAAGGGTTATAATTAACAGTAAATAAAACTCGAGCTCAAAAACTTACTTTCTTATTAACATTGTTTAAGAATATTTGGAATCCAAGTAACGGATTCCACTAGGAGAGCTGAGGGGTGGAACTCCCGTAGCCCACCACTAAACCGCCACCGCCAATCAGGAACAACTGTGATATTACTTATGGTAGGTAAGTCGGTCCGTGTGTGTTGTTCGGCCTGTTACGTTTCTATGATATCGTCATACCAGGCCGCCCAAGAATTCTTTATGTGTGGGTAGGAACCAGTTGCCACCATTCTACCTTGTGCAGCATCACCTGAATAATATTATCAGGGTTTATGCTGCCGACAGTCTTCTGTACTTTCTGTCTCGACGCTTCTAGTGGTTAAACACGAAGAACGTGTGTTCGGCATCATCTGAGATATGTTTACAATACGTACACTTAGATGTTTGAGTATCCCGTCAGAAGCTGGGTAATGTAGAAGTTGTTGTTGCCACGTTTGTATTGTTCTAGTGCGTTCGAAGATTGCTGCATCTTGTCGTGTTATATCTGAGCTGCTTCTGTATATTCTCTTACGCTTACTTATCAACATTAGATGTTCCCTCCTCTGGCCCTAATAACAGGTTCCAATCGCCGTTTTAAAGACCGATTTCGTGGCTTGAGCAAGATTTCTAGCACGAACTTTTCTCTTGAAATAAATTCTCGATAGGATTTAAGTCCGGGATACGCGCTGGCTATAGCGGCAATTTAGACATCATGTTCTCGCTGACTCTGTTGTCCTTGTCGCTATAGGGGGACTGCTTGAACAGCTTTATCACTTGTTGTGTCCATTTTCAAGCAGAATTCTTATTTGTTGTTAACTGAGATGAGTATCGGTTGAATTTTGATGGCCAACTGATAGTGATAATTCGTTTACAGTTTGGATATTCTAATTTGTTCATTTCCTGTAATTATCACTAACAATAATTGCAAACCTACTAAAAAGAGATGTTTATTAATAACAAATATTGAATAAGATACTTTAAACAAGTGTAAGTAATATAATGCTAACGATTATATATTTCAATAGAAATAATCAATAATGTGACCGGTATCGTGAAAAACAAAATGCAGATTGTGATAGAATAGATATGTGTACCTTTAAAGAATAAAAGCAACCCTGTTACGTATTTCTAATATTTTAACACTATTTTTGTTCGTTAAATTCCGAATCATATTGGGTCCAATCGCATGCACACTTTCATTGATAAACAACAATTTTGAAAGTGCGCATGCGATCAGTTCTAAACTAATTCGGAATTCAATCCGCGATTAAAGTTACTATAAGGATGTCATAACGAGATAAGCAACTACAAAAAACATTCTCAATAGTTTGAATAGTGATAAAAATTATTTAAATAGTTTTAATCTGTATAGGCTGATTAACCTACTTATTGTTAAAAACTAAGAATAAATTATTCGAATTAAAACTTGTTTTTGAGTAATTTGAATATGACGATTGAATTTAAAATTTTATCGATGTCTGGCACGTTTAATAGATTGTTAGTTCAAGTCGAAAAATATTTAAACAAACCTCAAATAATTAAATAATTGCATTTGCTTTGAAGCGGTAATCATGTAACACATGTATGTGAAATGTTTAAAATTAACATTTTCTTATTTATGTTTTTTTCTTAGTGTTTATTGGGAAAGTCGACTTATTTAAATTGATCGCTGGGTTTATGTATGTATGGATTTGGGATCTCATATACACTGCGACCTAATGAATCTATTTTGTCCCCCTTTCTTCCTGCGATACTTCAGTACCTTGAGTTTACAGCTGATCCATTAATCCTACTCCGTTTAAAAAGTCTTCGTCATCTATTTCATACGCACCTAGGTGTAGTGCCCCGAAAAATGTGGATAGAGCTTTCGTCGTCTGTGTAACAAAATCTGCATGCCGTATTATCTGCTAGGTCTAGCGTCTTCAGGTGTATTATTTAGGCGACAAAGCCCTGATAGAGCTCCTGTTGATATTCGTAGATTTTTCTTACTTAGGGTGATACATTAAGCAGATCTACTCAGGCTATAGTTTCCCAGAAGAGTCTCAGCCCCTGTAGGTTTTCCCAATAATTAGTTTTGCTCCTATCCACCTTCTTTTTCAGTGAGTTTTCCATTGTTCTGTAGCTGATACCACAGAAGGGTTCAGGTTCCATGAAGGGCTTGTCTGACTCCACTTTAGCGAGCTTATCAGCTATTTCATTTCCCTTCGTTCCGGTGTGTCTCGGAATCCATTGTGCGGGGATTTTATTTTTCTTACCAAGCTCGTTTAATTTTTCTAAGCAATCCAAAACGAGTTCGGATTCTATGATATTGGAGCTTAGAGCTCTAATGGTTTCTTGACCGGACAAGATGATGATCTCCTATATAGATTGAACTGAATTGCATAAATTTCTGCGCTGTCCAGGCTTTCAGAGTGTTTGGTTCTGGGCCCGTACACTCCTATTCCTGTTCCGTTTGCTGTTTTTGATCCATCCGTATATCATTTAAAGGCATTTCTGTCTTGTATGGTATTTTGATCCCACTAGCTTTCCCACTTTATTATTGACATGAAGTTTTTCTCTAAACTTTGCGATGCATCGTCCTGAGGCATGTTCCAGGGTTGATCATTATTTAGGAACTGGTTTTCTTTGATGATTCCGTCCCTAAACATTCTTAGCGATGTTTTCTCTGCCACGCTTTCCAGATCGTCGGGCTTCGCTTATCACAAAAACGATCTGTGTATACGACTAGACAAGTTTTATAATAATAATATATTATCAAGAAGTGAATACAAAGTAGGACATGTACGTCACTACAGACACAAAAACATTCTCAGAATTTCAAAGATTACTTGAAATTCGAAACGTGTCATTATGATGATTATTAAGATAAATTTTAGGAAGTGAGTACGTGAATCCTTCAAAGTACTTACCAAGAACATACCGCAACTATTGGTATTTATTAATATTAAAGAGTTTTTAATTCATTTAACCGATCTACTTACGTTATTTTTATTTTAATTATTGATTAGATTCATTTTATTCCTCCACAATAGGTAGAACTTTCCAAAATTGAGTATAAAACTGCATCTTATGAATATTTATGATACAATTGAGCGGTTGTGTGGATAATCTTTTTTAATTTTGTTTGGGGTTAACAAATTTCGACTTGACGGGAACTTTTATTTAATTTTCTTTGCAATTAAGAACGACTGTTGGTCATACCTTCTCGGATTTAAAAAAAATGCATCGTCAAAATGATTTCATTAAAAAATTACAAAAGGAATTCGAAAAAGTGTTACTTAAGTCAGTGATTCCCTAAGAGGTCCAAGTGCACCTCCAAGGCTCCACAGTTCGATAGTTAGATCTGATTTTTTGACGAGTAATATGGTGTGAATGTATCAACAATGTAATTAGTATTTCGAAAGTGGTTTTGAGGTAAAAAAGTTTGCTGTAAGTGTTCAAATTGATGCCCATGCGTTTCGGCATTCGCCGATGCTTCGTTTTAATATTTTTCGACAGCGTTGCCACACTTTTGCCGGTTCAGGAAAAAAATTACAACAGTAATCCCGAGACACACGTGGAAATTACTTTCAGAATTATAGGTCCACCACTAGAGGACGTATTTGAAAATATATAAATGGAAAAGCAAATTTTTTTAAAAATTCACCCAATAAATATATATTACAATCGAATACGAATAACAACGAGAAAAAATCATTGGATAAACTATTAAGCAAATCTAAAAATTAGCAGCTTAGATAATTAATTACGTAATTAGTGGCGCTCTAGATGATCAAATTGTCATCCATCCTTTGCTATAAATGAAATCAATCGTTGACGCGTGGATAGGGCAGCAATTTCAATTTTTGCCATTTGAAACTGTCGTATTATTTCAATCATATCATTTGTCGTGGATCTTTTGATGTAAACGGGATCGTTTATTCGGCCCCACAAATAAAAATTAGGTCTGGAGATATGGGTGGCCAAATAAATAAACTTCCACGCTTTATCCACCTATCAATGTATGTTTCATAGATAGATAGATGAAAGTGGCGATTCTTTTCTTAAAACGTCTAAATATCTACTATCTCATTAAAAAAAGGGCCCAAATATTGGTCCGCCTAAAGTAAGTCCTCAAATAATTGGAGCAGAGAGGTTAGTCAAATGGGATTGACTAAATTAACTATATCTAGATTTTCTTCAAATCTACAATTGTTATTAACTTTTGGTTATAGGAAAACAATTTTTAACATGTATACGTTTACATATTTAATTTTTTTCAAAATATCTTTTTTATTCTCAGATCTTTTCGTAAATTTTTTATTATAAATTTTCTTTATTTTAGGTGATTTTGATTAGAAATTAGTTTCGATATTGTTTGAATATTTTGATTAATATTCAAATTGATTGAAAAGTAAATTTGTAGCTGTTTTTGATAAAAGTTACCTATCAAAAGAGACCAAATGTAAAGACTATTTAACAAGAAAAACATTAAAAAACTGGAAACTTACTCTAAGCTCTAAAAAGCACAGGTTTCTAGAGGGATAGTAACAAGTATAAACTATAATATTATTCTTCTTTTTAGGGGCGTTCCACTGCAGAGCTTTCAATAAAAAAATCGAGAACTAAAAAAGATTATATACATACAACCAACCCAATAGTAACTATCGTCCTATTGAATTATTACCAATATTATCGAAGATAATTGAAATACTAAAGAAAGAAAAATCGTCCATTACCTTTTCTTTTTAAGAAAAAAAAAAAATAAAATAAAATAAATGCGCTATGTTTTCTGTACTTGATGAAATATATATCTCACAATATAAGTTTTATGTGGCTCTGTTTTTTTTTGTGATTTTCCTCATTTTGAGTTTCGATTTTTCTTTGAGTCTTTATCTTTATGTTTTGATAAAGACTCAAAGAAAAGTCGAAACGTCAATTCTTATCTATCTTTTAAAAATGATTGAAAAAACTAATTTTGAAACAGAAGAGACCTGAAATCAAGAACATTTAGAAACATAAATATATCAAAAGGTCTGAAAAGATTTCTATAGAAACCAGAATCAACATTTCTATCAAACATCATTTTGAATATGGAATGTTTAAACCCATGATTTATATATTTTCACAAGAATTAACAAAATTTCAAACCGACGCAAATCTTGATTAATTATTGTACGTAAAAATTTTATTTTTATTTATTGTTATACATTTATACATATTTTCTATATTATACTTGACCATAAATTCAGTTCCAGACGATGAATACATAAGTTTTCGAACGCTCGAAATATTCATTAAAGGTAGTTTACTTTAGTGTTTCATTGCCACATTCCCAATAAGAAAACGTTTATATATATATATGAATTGTAAAGAAGTCTTTGCCAGCTATATTATGAGTAGTTTTTTATTGGGAATGTGGCAATGAAACACCAAAGTGGACTAACTTCAATATATTTTCCGAGCTTTCGAATACTAATGTATTCATCGTCTGGGAAATAATTAATTGAGATTTCCGGTGATTTTTGATATTATTAAAGCTTTTAAAAATTTTTAAACTCATAGAATTCAATGTTCAAATTGACGTTGATAGAAATATTTTTATTGATTCAACCTATATTTGAATTATAAAAAATTTTGCTTTTTTTTATATTCATTCACGTCCGGTATTTCCAAAACTACTTTTCCAAATTAATTATTAAAATATTGTTCTCGTTATAAAAAAATTGCTTCGAATTTTCGATACCTTGCTCACCTTGCTAGACGCTGAGCACCTCATTTTTCCCGCCATTCTTCCAATTATTGTTTAGATAATGTGACCGGCTATAAAAGGAAAAAAAAATTATCTGCGTTATTACTTCGTGTAGATAAGTACACACACTCGAAGAAAATCTAACCTCGTATCTCTTCTACCCACGAAACGGTTAATCGTTTGCCGCTATGGGTTTTTGTGTCAAAGCTGGTCTTCTGATCGTGACATTTTTGAGTGTCGTAAGTCAAATAGCCTCAATAGCGAAATTACGTAAGTTTTTTTATGGATATTTTATCTCGAAGTTAATAAATTAAGTAATACGAACACAAATTTTATTGGATAAATTCATATTATAGTTAATAATATACAGCAAAATATGTTTTGTATAATTTCACAGAACAACCCTTCACAATCTAATTTACTTAAATTTCCCCTTTAATATTTTTTATGTAGATAAAATTCTTGGAATCACGTGCTCAATTACCGAAAATTTCACTTCAGGATTCCAAGTCATAAATCAGTTGTAGGGATTATTCTCCAGTTGAATTACATCAAAATAGATCGATATTTTTTAGACAAACATTAATATTTTTAGCTTAATTTCAAGTACTACATTAACACTAAAAATTGATAATACAGTTTTGTATTAAAAAAAAAAAAAAATTAAATTAGTATATAGATCTCAATTATATTAAATCCGGCAACAACTTATATTTGTAACCCCAAATGTTTAGTAGCGTAGCGAGCCTAACTCGCACCATGGGCACAATACTTTTTTAGCCTTATACTTATTATTTATTGCTGATCTACCACCAACTAAGGGCCCAATTAGACGTTGCGGGATGGATGTGCGTTTCTCTCTCTCTCTCTCACCCCGTTCTGCAATAGTTGTAACGCACGTCCATCCAGCACCGTCTAATTGAGTCCTACGTCAACCTTAGTAACAATTTACGCATGTTAAAGCCCTCTTAACGTCCCATACTATAACAAAAATCGCTTCTAAATGTATAAAAATAAGATGCTACACATAATAGTGAACGCGCCATAGTCATAGTACGTAAAATAGTGAAATCCACAAATACTTAGAGTTCCCTTTGTTAGAAACACTATAAAAAAGTTCTGTGATTCAATTAGTACAAAAGTGTTATAATAAACAAATACATTAGCAAGAACCATCATGATTTCACCGCCAAAAACGACAAGACCACTGAAAAGTTCAAAGAAATCATCAAAAACACTTATTGTTACTTAGACAGATTGTGTAATTAAAGAAACAAGAAAAAATATAGATCTTAATTATATTATATCCGGCAACACCGTATCCGCAACTGTCTAGCGGACTTAACTGGTTCACGGGGCACAAATATTCAGCAATCTTTTCCAAATGAATGTGAATACAGTTTGTATTGTTTGCAATGTTAATACTTCCTTTTAAATCAAAGGAAATGCTGTTCAAACTGATATTACCTTAATATTCACTTAGACTCTAATATACTACTAGCAGCGAAACCCGGCGTTGTTCGAGTTGGAATACATCGCATGTTTAATTAGAAAATATATAAGGATACATTTGTTAACGTAGATACTATTTTCGATATTAAAAGAGCTCTCCAAAACATTCTAAATCGTTTATAATAAATAGAATTATCTAGATAATTCTAGAACTTCCTCGAACATTATAAATGGATCATAATAAACTGCACTCATTTTGAGACTTTCTAGAACATTCTAGAACTTTTTAGAACTTTCTAGAATATATAGAAACTTCTATAATTTTCTCGAACATTCCTAATCGATCATAATAAATTGCATTCATTTTGGAACTTTCCAGATCATTCAGAAAATTTCTAGAACGTTCTCGAATATGCTAAATTGATCATATTAAATTTAACTCATTTTGAAACTTTCTAGATCATTCTAGAAATTTTTGAAACTTTCTAGATGATTATAGAAACTTCTATAATTTTCTCGAACATTCCTAATCGATCATAATAAATTGCATTTATTTTGTAACTTTCTAGATCATTCTAGAAATTTTGAGAGCTTTTCAGAAGTCTTCATGCGTTAGAAAAGTACAGAAATATATGTTTTCACATTTTCGTCACCCACAACCAACATCCGCGACCAAACTCCCTTACCTGGAGACCAAAGGGTATTTGCTACCATAACGGGAAGTTGATTGGGGTTATTGGTCATAGAAAAAACCGTGTCTTTTCGTACTAAAAAAGCAGTTTTTATTTATTATACGAGGATGTATTGAAATCTAGTTAGCCTAGACCAGTTCCATGCATAAACAAATTATTGCGTTACCATAGAAACGAACAATAACTTATTGGAAGTGTCAGTGTAAAGTTTGACGTCAAAAAAGTAAACCAGAGTCACGAAATAAATTATGAGAAAAGAGATATCCACCGAAATTGTGAAAATAGAAAAATTGGTGTATTGAGCCATCATCAAGTACCTGTTTTTAAAAGGGTTAAGAGGTAAGCAGATTTACGACGATATGCTTAATACCCTTGGTGATCAATGTCCTTCGTATGCGACCTTGAAAAATCGGACTGCAAGCTTCAAAAGAGGTAAATTTTCCATCGAAGATGATGACCGATCGGGTAGGTCAGTTTCTGTGTCAGTCCCCGAAAATATCGATGCAGTTCATGACATGATTTTATCAAACCGTCGAATTGGGCTAAAACGGATATCTGAAGCACTGAATATTCCATATGAACGCGTTCGTCATATAGTTCAAGTCAAAAATTGCTGCAAAATGGATCCCCAAATGTTTGAATGTTGACCAAAAGCGTGCAAGGTTAGAAGCATCGCGTTCGATCTGAGCTCGATTTGAAAACGATGTAGACTTCTTAAACCGAATTGTTACTATGGATAAGGCTTGGATACATTTCTACCATCCAGAAACAAAGCAACAATCGATAGAATGGCAACATTCTAGTCCTCCAAGGCCTAAGAAATTTCGTGTCCAAAAATCTGCTGGAAAAGTTCTTGCTTCAGTTTTTTGGGATTGCCATGGAGTAATCAATTTTTGAATAAGGGTAGATCAATAACTGGAGATTACTATTCGACATTAATGACCACTCTACAGAAAAAAATTAGAGAAAAATGACGCGGAAAGCTATCCAAAGGTGTTTTGTTTTTGCAGGACAACGCCTCTGCACACAAATCTCATGTTGCCATGTAAAAAATTCGTGATTTAGGGTTTGAATTACTAGAACACCCCCCTATTTCATTAGATTTGGCTCCGTCCGACTAAAATCTCTCTCCTCAACTGGAAAAAAGTTTAAAAGTCGTAAAGGTCTAGAGACGTTGCAGGTTCGCTGTAATAAATGTATCCAATTAAGAGGAGAATATGTTGAGTAATAAAATATTTTGACTTGGAAATTTTGTTTGGTTCTATAGTAGGCTAAAATTTTTTTAATATACCCTCATACATTATAGATTATGTAAATTATTCTCGCGAATTGTCTCACGCTTAGCTTTAAATTTGAAAAATGTAGTTAAGTAGTAAGTAGATTTTGAATTGTAAATGATCATCTATAATTAATTCAATAGATACTTTTATTAATTTTACATAATATCTAAAAGAAATATTTCGTAAGAAGCAGTTTCAAAACAATAAAATAACTAATATTTATTATTACTTAGGAGATACATATATTTAATAATAATGATCAATATATATTAATAAAGACTAATTATTATGTATACATTTCAACACTTAAAAATGTAACTGCAACTTTTGTATATTCACCCATAAACATGAGAAATATTCAAAATTTTGATTAAATTTTTTCATATATACTTAAGTGAGTTGATTAGAAATATTACGTAAAATAACTCAAATATTTAAGCTACTCGTTTTTTTTTATTTCAACTATATGGTTAAATGGATTGTGGCCCAAGGTTAATAAACAAAATTTGTCAATATATTAATCATTTTGTCTCATTATGTTATTATATTTAACTAGTTGCAGGGTATATTTGAGATTATTACAAAAATTTAATTCAATATGTCAATTATTATGTATATGAATATTGTTCAGTTGTATTCTGCAATATTCAATAATCTACGAGTACTTATATAGACGTACTCAATTTATTTTGATTTTCAATTTAATTTTTTATTTCCAGCTAGTTCTTTTGGCAGATGTAGTGTGAAAGATCCAGAAATGGATAAATGTTTAGCTAAAAATGTTGAAGATGCAATTCATTTACTTAAAGCAGGTAAAAACAATAATAAAAATCTTCATTTCTACTTTTATATTATTATTATTATTAATATTATTAGGTGACAAGAATAAGTAATCGCGAAATCGATCATCGGTATCAAGAAATTTGACTAGACTTGGCAAAGTTTTCCAAACTGCAAACTGTCTGACGTTCGTAGTAAGCAGGTCTATAGTCATAGAGTGTTTATATTTCGGGGTTATACTTATATTTGTAATATATATCTAATCTAATACATTTCCCTGGACCCCTAACCCCTCTTTCTAGTGTCAAGAGTATATAGGCTCTTTCTACACAATCTAAACTCAGCGCAATGATCTTTTGAAAAATGATCGACACCCTCACCAGAAAACAACATATTTTATAATAAAAAGAGAAAAAACTCAAAGTGGGGTATAGTTAAGAAACGATAAATTTGACAATAATCATCATAAAAGTCATAACAGCGATGAAACCTGTCTAGTGAAAACGATCATTCGATTTTGATCAACCATTCGAGGATTTTAAATTGAATTTTCATGTTAGTTAATTTTAATTTTATTCGACAAACCAAGCTACTCTTGTATAACTTCCATATATCAATAGGAAAAAATAAAAACCTCTTTTTTTTAAATTGGGTCCTATGATATATTCTCTAATTATCTAATACGAGGGCCTCTGTATATTTAGTGATAAATATTATACGGTAAACTAAAGTATTAGTTAATATCCGCGGGTTAATGAACATCCACCTCATTTACCTGATTTAGCTATGTATGATTTTTAGTTTAACTTAAAGAAACAAATCCGAGGTCGACGTTTCACTGCTTGTGATTTTCTTAAAATATATAGGCCTCGTAAATCATATCCAAAACAAAATCTTTTAGATACGCCGGAAATAGGCTTGGCAACGCTGGATCCTTTGGATATTCCCGAGTTGGTAATTGGAGAAGGAACTGGTCCAGTAAATGTAGTACAAAATTTCAAAAATATTAAATTACATGGATTAACAAGTTCATCATGTCTAGACGCGCAGTAAGTTTTTCTCTTTTAATTATCTCATTCACTGTACAAACTCGATTTGCTTGATCTTCTTGATCTTCTATTTTAATATTTCATTCATTCATTTCACGCAATTCATGTCAATATAGCTTAATAAATGTTATACAATCTTAAGTGAATAATTTATTCAATTATCAATGAAATTGAATATAAACTACTTCAGTTTGAAAATTTCTGAATCTATTTGGAAACGCTTGGACAAGCTAAACGGGAAAAAAGTTACCTTGTAATGGATTCTGGGACATACTGGAGTGGAGGTAAGCGAAATAACTGACAGACTAGCTAAAGTAGGGGCAGACAAACCCTTATAGGACCTGAACCCTTTTGTGATATTAGCGCCAGAGCAATAGAGAACGCATTGGAAAAAGGTAAATAGGGGTAAAACTAGTTACTGTGACAATCTACAGGGGATGAGGCAGGTTATATCCAGAGAAGATATACTGTTATCAACCTAGGCGAGAACAACCTACGAATACTAACAGAGGTTGACTAAATGGACACCTAAAGACGCTAAATTAAGTAGATTCTGTGTGTGCAGAGGACGAAACCGCTATCCACATTCTCTCGAAGTGTGAGACACTACAGAACTCCGGAGCAGTACACATGGGAACATGAATTAGAGGACGTGAACATCTCTGGCTGGAGCCATCTCACATTCTGAACTTTATAGGAGGAGTGTGATTAGCTGTAAACACTGAGCATTACCCGGTAACACACTAATACACAGTAGATTCTTTGGGTTGCGGTTTGCATGATACGCTGATATACAAACATTGGTCATTAATTCAATGAGATATAATGAAGTGACTCTAATTGTTCAGTGATGACAATATTGTTCTTTGTTAAGCCTAGTTTGCACGAGGCCATCGCTAGCTGACAGTCACATCGTCAGCTTGGTATTTGCCTTGTGTAAACAGTTTTCAAACGCCGGCCGCCATCGCTGGCGAATGTTTTTTGTTTATGTGTAGAATTTCTACGACAAAATGCCGAGAAAATCAACGAAGAGGTTACTTCAAAATTCGTGCAACTTTATATAGAGCAATCAACTCTTCTCTTAATAATACAGACAACTTTAAACGTGTGTCCAACGCTGGTTTGTCTGCTTTACTCTTTTAAACATTATCACATGTCAGTCCCACTACATCAAAGAAATAAAATAATTTAAATCCAAATTCTATTGTAGTTTCGACTCGAAAAATAACATATTGACAGCAAGATCTATAACGCCCGAGTTGAGACTACAAGGCAAATATTCAATGAAGGGGAAAGTACTGTTGCTACCAATCTATGGAGACGGAGACTGTAATATTACATTGAGTGAGTACTTTGAGTTTTACTAGAAAGTTCTAATGTATTGTAAGGTTTATCGTATTTATTCAATCGCAAAACGAGTGAGATAAATTTATACAAACGGTGTATCTTATTTATGTAATTTATTTATACACGCTAACTATTCACTTCTCATTGTCCCGATGTACTCCCTATGCCATCAAATCATTGACTCACTGTTGAACTTTCGCTTTATATATAAAAACACCTTCTGGAACCTTGGAATTCTTGAAATATCGAGATTACCTCAAAATACAATGGCTTTTCTAGAAATTATATCTATAAAATACAGTCACAAAAAGGGTAAACAGACTAAAAATATTCTAGGCACACACGCCAAAGTTTAGCTTCGATAACTATAATTGTTGAATTAACTTTCTACCGTAATTTTCGAGGCACTTGTATGTCTTCTTCATAGAAGGTTGTCACTTCAATGTGAGTAGTTTATTAGACGCGGGAGCCTCCTAAAGTACCTTAATAATCAAATCAAAATTGTGTCGCAAGAATGCAAATTCATTCACTCAATCACGAAAAAACAATGTTAAGAGAAAGAAATATGCTGAATTGTTTTTAATTTACATTAAATTAAATTTTATTTGCAGTTAATACTAAAATTAATCACACTATATTGGGAGAAACCGTAGAGAAAAAAGGACACACTTTTTTTAATATCTACAACTATACTGTAACTTTGAGACCAGAGAAGATGATTTACAAATTCGATAACTTATTCAATGGAGATCGACAATTAGGCGAACAAGTTTTAAATGTTTTGAACGATAACTGGAATGAAGTTTTCACAGATGTAAGAGATGGATACGAGAAGAGTTTTGGTCTCATTTTTCATGGATTAGGAAACAGAGTATTTTCTAGAGTACCTCTAAAAGATATATTCTTAGATTTGGAATGATAATTTCACTATTTTTCGTAAAATTACTATTAAAAAGTATTATTAGCTTTAATAGAAACTGTAGATATTCGTGGGTATTTTAATAAAGATCTTATATATTAAAAAAATTGATGATTTCCATTCCAAGTCCGTTCAGGCGTTCTACCCAACCGATTTGCTACATTACTTATGGGAGTTTTTCACATACACACGTTCTATCCTCAATATCTCAGGTTCCATTCAAGATAGAGACTTCGTTTTGGTTTAATAACACTCGCTGAAATATCCTCTTTCTTTTGAGTTTTTGAACACTTAAATCGGTTGAGTTGGAGAGGAGCTAGGCGCGGACATTCAATGTGGAGTTATGGATTTTTGTAGGTTTTTGGAAATTTTTCTACATTCAAAGATCTATATCTCAGGTTCTAATATAGCTGCAGAGTTCGTTTTGGTTTGAGAACACTCGCTGAAGCACCTTTTTTCTTTTTAGTTTTTGAACACTTAAATCGGTTGAGTTGGAGAGGAGCTAGGCGCGGACATTCAATGTGAGGTTATGGATTTTTGTAGATTTTTGGCAATTTTCCTACATTCAAAGATCTATATCTCAGGTTCTAATATAGCTACAGAGTTCGTTTTGGTTTAAGAACAGCCTCTTTCTTTTGAGTTTTTGACCATTTAAATATAAATTAGATCCTTAGATGTCAGATTAGATGCCAAGGAACCCGTTTGCCATAAAGAGACATTCCGTAAAGTATTAGCATAAATTGTAATTATTTATTGAAAATATTCACAGGAGGTACTAAAACACAATCAAACATTTCTAATTGAAATGCATTTTGTCGAACATCGTCTTATCCACTTGGTTCAAACAGTGTCGAGACAAATAGTGTACCTGGGCTTATCTTACGCGAAAAGGCAGAAGAATTTTCAAAATCACTGGGACACAGTTCTTTTCGTGCCAACAACGGTTGATTGGTAAATTTTTAGAAGTCCCATGAAATTGTGTTTAGGAAAGTTTGCAGCGAAAGTGCAAGTGTCAATAACGAGATATGTGATAAATCATTTTTTCAAGTGCTTACCTGATAAAACACTCATTTTAAAAAATGAAAAATATCATGGCGGTAAGCACAGTAAAGAGCGATTAACGATATTGCTGGCAACAGACATGACAGGCTCTGAAAAACTCAAACCATTAGTTATAGGAAAGGCTAGAAGGCCTCGTTGTTTTTCTGGTTGTAAATCTCTACTACTAGATTATGATGCTAACAAGAAAGCCTAGATAGCAGCCGAAATATTCAAAGGATGGCTCATTAAAGTACTATTCATTGACAACTGTACAGCTCACCACATAATTCCGCCTTTGAAAGCAGAGAAAGTTAAATTTTTTCAACCCAATACAACCTCTAACCTACAGCCCTTAGATCAAGGAATAATAAAAAACTTCTAATTCGCTTACAAAAAGGAAGTTGTTAGGAAACTGATAACAAATATGGAACAACAGTCAGCTTTATCTATTAATGTATTACATGCAATTAGGATGATTGAGAAGAAGCTTCGGAAGAACCTTTTGAACCGGACATGAGTGTAGAGGCTAATTGGAATAAATTATGTAACATGTGCAAGTCTAGCTACTACTGGAACACGAAATGATGCTGAAATCACCGACATAGTTAATCAGAATATGGATGACGATGACGTTGATGAAAAAGACGTTGATGATACTCATTCAAGAAGTTTTGAATCACTAATAATAAATAACGAATCCAGAGCTGCAATCAACACACTACGAACTTATTTTTGTTGTCTGTTATCTAATAATAAAATAAGGTCTTATATGATTAAAAGATTAAATTCATTGAAAATTGTTTTATTTTTATATAAAATCAAATAATTGAACAATAAAAATATAGAAATTTTCAGGATATAGTTTGTTTTTATGTTTATATTTTATTTTATTTTATTTACAATAAGTTTTAACGCATTATTTTTTTTTAATTTTCTTTGAACTATTTTTTTCTTTATTATTTTCATTGGTTGATTTTATATTTTAATTCGATTGAAATTTGAAGATATTAATTAGGTTTTTTTTAAAAACCCCCATTTTTTTTGTTAACGAAAAATTTTGATGAGCAGTATTTTGATTTAGTTTCAAGGTTAAGAAATTTAATTTTAATGATAATTAATTTTGGTTTATGGGGATAAACTAGAAATTTTAAGTAAATTGTTTTATCATTTTATTGTTTACATTAGGGGATGTAAATTAGTTTGAGTTTATGTGGATGAGCTAGAAATTTTGAATAAATTAATTTATCATTTTATAGTTTACATTAGGGGATGTAAATTAGTCTGAGTTTATGGGGATGAGCTAGAAATTTTAAATAAATTGATTTATCATTTTATAGTTTACATTAGGGGATGTAAATTAATTTTAGTTTATAAGGGCAAATTAGAAACTTTAAAACTTTAAATAAATTGTTTTATAATTCAATAGTTTACATTATGGAATGAAAATTAGTTTTAGTTTATGGGAATAAACTAGAAATTTTGAATAAATTAATTCATCATTTTATAGTTCACATTAGGGGATGTAAATTAGTTTGAGTTTATGGGGATGAGCTAGAAATTTTGAATAAATTGATTTATCATTTTATAGTTTACATTAGGGGATGTAAATTAATTTTAGTTTATAAGGGCAAATTAGAAACTTTAAAACTTTAAATAAATTGTTTTATAATTTAATAGTTTACATTATGGGATGAGAATTAGTTTTAGTTTATGGGAATAAACTAGTAATTTTGAATAAATTGTTTTATTGTTTTATAGTTTACATTAGGGGATGTAAATTAGTTTTAGTTTATGGGGATGAACTAGAAATTTCAAAGAAGTAAATTTATTGCTTAATAATTTATATTTTAGTATTCATTTCTTTGATTGAGGTTGAAAAAATAGTTGATAAAAAATCTGCAAATTGTATAAAACAAAAATAAATAACGGATTTTCTTCAGTGTACACTTCACTTCACTAATAGGTTATTAGTTTTAATATGTAAAAAATATATGCATATTATATAAATTAAGTTGAATTGTTATTTAAATTTGACTCCCCAAATCGAAAAATATACTTAGAAATAGCGCCTTGGTCAGTCTAAATTGCAGCAGTTGAATTATATGTATCTCGAAGTTCTCTTTAAGTCGAAAACTTGTTAATTAGAATTTTTTTTTTCGTGTCGTGATAGTTTTTTTTATATTGTTACACTAAACTTATCTGATTATTGTTTTACTTTTTAATTTAATTATTTTTATTACTTACCATATATTTTTTAGCCTTGATAAGGATCAAATAAATGATCGAAACGTTGGCATTTTAAAAAAACTCTAGACAGTTTTATTTCGAGTCTTCAACCCACAACATCATTCGAAATTACCTACAGTCTCTGAAGACGATAACTTAGTTATAGAAACGCGCGCTAGACAGTGTAACTGTGACTGATGATGTAGGGGTAGCGTTCCTACTTGCGGGAATAAAAAGAAATATGTATATTTCCCAAGTATATTTAGAAACTTTGTACTAAGTTTAATAAACAAAAATTTGATTATAAAAACATGTCATCGAAAGGAATTTGAGACAGTACAATATTCATCCTATCCATATAAATTTTGCTGAATGTCGCATCAAACGATGGCTTGATCTCTTTGAAGATATCAAGTGAGTTTTCGTTCATTGTATTTAATATATCTGCTTCTATTTTTCGGTTGGTTGGAAATATATCTTGGAAATAGTATATCACACGTGACGGACGCAAATCCATAGTATAACTTTTAAGCTTCATATACTTTTTGCCGTTTTTCTCGAAAAATTCGCATTTAATCGTGTGCCGATCGGTATAATCAACTGAAATAAAACAAGAAAAATATTAGTTTATTGTACATCAGTTGCCGAAGGAATTTTAGCTTTTGCTATGTTATATGATTCAAAAGATTTCTATCATTTCAAGTCTCTGAGCTTCGGCCAGATATTTAATTGTTAATTGATCATTGAGTTCTGATGAACAACAATTCAATGATCTTTTTTTGAGATGTAGACTTTGGAGACGTATCAGAGATCAACAAGTCAGACATTATACTTGTATCCCAGAAACCCTTGTAGCGCTCTTCCATCATGCATAGGCTCTCTATGCTCTTAGCCCTTAGTATAGGCCAGGGATTCCCAAACTATTTTAGGTAAGAGACCCTTTTTCTTTACTCAACTGATATCTCAGACCCCCGACAAAATACTTACCAATTTAGAAACTTCGCGGTTGGTTAAGTGAGTGAAATTAACATTCTTTAGTCATCAAAATTTATCAAAATAAATACAATTAAACTCAGTAAATATCAAGTGTAGTTAATAATTATTAATACAAGTTACGTAGAAATACTTGAGTAGGAATTATTTTTTGAAAAAACATTTAAATCGTAAAGTGAAGATAAAAAAATTCAGTGCGATGGATGATTCTGGTGACTTTCTACCAATCTAGCTAAATTTGATTTAATATTGGTGGCCTTAAATCGCCACGTTCGTTGATTTTCAAACGGTACCTTTGTTTTTTCAAAATGTTTTTTTTTTTTGGAAAAATCGCAGTGACAGTTTCGAAGAGCATACATTAAGTATATTGCCCTTTCGATTCCCTTTTTTAGAAACTCTGTACGACTTTTTTTGCCCGAGAAACCTACAGTATTATCGTTCAAGTTCCGACGAAATTGAAAACGCAAATGCACTTTCAACATAAGTGCAAGCGTGTCGTATAGTCAAATATCCGGAGCATTTTTGGACTTCAACTTTATAATCTCGTTCGGGTTAAATTGCGTATATGCGCGCTTAAACCAGTGCGAGTCAAAACATGCCTGAAAGATTTATACGCTTGAATACATTATATTATCTTACAGGAATTTTTCCCGCTTTTTAACTAGTCAAATTACTCATCTTCTACGAACTTGTGCATGCTTATCGATTGTTAAGTTTTTTTAAAAGTACAAGAATGATACGTCGTTGACTCCCAAAAACAGTTTTCGTTTATGTCGACCCCTTGGAAACCGATATTGACCCCTTTAGGAATCCCTTATTGCATATCCTATTTTTTATTTGCAGTGTTGTCTTCAACAGGTTCACCATAATTGTCAGATTTAATATTTCTAAGCAAATACTGCATCACAGATACAACATATATCCAAGCCTTTAGCTCTAAATTGATTAATTATTTAGGGGCCATCACAAATACCAGCTTCAATATTTTCTATAGTGAGCTGAGGGAATTTTTGTCAAATGTCATAAAAGCAGTTCCCCTTTTTATCTAATGATTTAACAAACTGTTTTATGATCTCCAGTTTCATATTTATTGGTGGAAGGATCATTTTGTCATAGAATGAATTCTGGACTATATTTTTGTCCAGACTCCAGATTTTTTCATATTAAAACTAGCTGACTCGGCGAACTTCGTACCGCTTAACAGTCGATTCTTTATTTTTTTAGTTTTTTCAAATACTTATTCTGCTATTCGGGACTTTGGTTCTGCTAATAACATAAAAAAGAAAGTTAATAAGGCAACAATTACATTAAGAATTAAAAACTAAAAATCATGAAACAACTAGAATTCTTCCATTTCATTAATTTCATTTATTATATTTAATTTTTTTCTTATAATAAATTAAGTTGTATTTTTATTGTAGTACTTTATGAAGAGTCAAAATAAAGGACTTCTACTATTCACCTTAATATTTCGAAAATGACTTTTGCTGTTCTTCAAATGAGAAAACAACTACTTCCCTGGCTAATGCCTCGACGAATTTTGAATCACAACTCCTCTGAAAAGCGTGATGTCAATGGACCCTTTTGTCGAAATTAACATCCCCAATGGCTCGCAATTGCAAGGAGTAACTATCCTTGTTCGGGTTTGAGACCCGAACTGAAGATAACGTCAAAAAGTGTCGCTATTCGGTACATGCAGTTAAACATTTCCCAGCGAATATTAAGTGGCGCCATCCTCACTTCTAACTGCGAACCACTGGTCAGGTATAGTCGCCAATTTCTATGGTAACTGAGGTCTGCAAAATGTATAAAATAAAGGATTTGTACTATACCCGTTCTTCAAAATGGAAAACAACTACTTTCCTGGCTAATGCCTCGACAAATATTGAATTACAACCCCTTTCACCATTAACATGATTATGAGTAACATGTCGTAAATACAATTACATTTTACAGGAAGTCCTCTTTACTCTTAATAGTCATTTGGTCATGTTAACTCCAAATAGCTGATTTTTATTCAGTAATTTTTTGGTTCCGCAGCCCTTGAAACTGCATTAATCTTTTGCATTGTGGTTTTAAAAAAATTCCATTCTGCAGTCAATGATCATTGTTATTTTCAAATAACGGTGCATTCTGTATACGTTCAATTGACTTATACACTTGATCTGAATTTTTTATTTCACTTTTCTTTTGTAAATTTAATAGAAATCAAAATATTAGCAAGTTACGTTACTTTATCAACACACTGTATATAATTTAACAGTAAATATTCTTATTCTTATTCTTTTAATAGTTTCATCTACAAGATCTTTCTTACCCATTGTTGAATTGAATTTTCCATGTGCTTTGATGGGAAAAAGTATGGTTGCTTCCATTTCGTAATCACCTTCCATAGTTGCTTGTGGAGTTCTTGTATCGACAATCCAATTGCAATCAGTTCCTAGATTTATTCTAAAACGAAATTTAAAAAAATTGTGAAGCCAAGTTTTTTTTAATATTAGTAACTGCATTATACCAAGCTACAATCGAAAAGAAGTAATTTTCTTAACATCTTAAACGAAATGCTATCTAATTGCAGGTGTGATTCGTTCTTCAGAGTCTTCTGAATTAACAGATCGAGTTTTCTATACAATTTTTTCATTGAGTAGTAGCTTTGTTTATAGATAAAACTTTGTTTTCACGTGGTGGTTTTTGTTAAAAATATTAGTCTTTGATTTGTGAAAAAAATTTTGAAATATCTAAAATCATAGTAGACCCATGATTTTTAAGTTTTGTACATCGACTTAAATGTTAATTTTACACCA
Organism: Diorhabda carinulata; assembly: GCF_026250575.1. Classification (NCBI taxonomy): domain Eukaryota; kingdom Metazoa; phylum Arthropoda; class Insecta; order Coleoptera; family Chrysomelidae; genus Diorhabda; species Diorhabda carinulata. The sequence continues at coordinate 6,265,986 of NC_079469.1, forward strand.
CTAATCTCAATATCATTTCGTATTTGCTATACAAAAGAAACTTTAATGTATAGAAAAATAGGTTTTTTGAACATTTTTCAAACATTCAACATTAGTCTTCAGCCAAGCAGGACTGGAATGAAAATTACCTCTCTGGGACAACAGTTTATAATAAAATGTTTCCGTTTTGCAGTATCTATAAATATATGAAATTAAAATATTCGTCAGTCTCGCAGGAACACAAGAACGGCTGGACCGATTTGGTTAATTTTGGTCTTGAAATATTTGTGAAAGTGGAGAGGAGGTTTAAAAGGTGAATAAATATGAAAATGCTCGGAATTAAATAAAAACAACCATTTTGTTATTCCTCTATGTTTTGTCACAAATTAAACTTCTGAACGCAACCATAATATTTTATATTTGACAGCCAACCTCAGACAAAGAGTGCATCCTTCTATCTTTGTGAGTGACAACTGACTGACTGTGAAGAAGGTGATGAATAACGTTATTGAGGCATCAATCATAAAGGAAAAATACAAAGGAGATGATGTTTTGATCCCGCGTAAACCGATGATTCCATACGCCTGGCCTTTGCGTTGACTATAAATAAATCGCAAGCCCAGTCGTTGGAAGTTTGCGGAATCAACTTGGAGTTTATCTATTTCACGCATGGACAGTTATAAGTCGCTTATACGCGCATCGGAAAACAGTCATCTTTGTTTATTTACGTACCGCAAAACAAAATAAAACTTTATCAGAAAGCTCTAAATTGATCATCTGTAATTAATCCAACATAATAATAAAAATTCATTCATACCGAGAATTTTTATTATTTGCTTCAATAAAAAAAGGACTCCTTTTGTTTATTTTCAGTTTATTTTATACAAAAGTTTTATTTATTGATTGAGACAGTACGAAGTCAGCCGGGTCAGCCTCAACAGTTTATGGTGTATTATTATTTCTTACAGATAATTTCTACGGACTCCGAAATTTCTGCTCAATCAACCATCGTAGAACCATTCGCGGGCGCTCCTTACCAATTCTTATGGTAGTAGTAGATTCAGGATCCCTGAATAATAATTTTGAAAATAATTATGCAATTGCAAATTGCATTGATTGCACTCTAATGGAACTTTTAAATCTACTATATTTTGAATCGGTTTCATGGGATTTCACGCAGAAAATCGTATCTCGATATGTGGTGTCTACCAGTTTTTCTTTATTTATGACGATTATGATCTGAATGTCCTTCACTATACCAGAAACAGAAATAATTTGTTCTACACCTTATAAAATAAAAATAATACACTAACTTGACATTGTCAACGTGAATGTTTTTAGTTGTCCCACGTACGGTTACATTTACGAATTTTATACGCGAAGAAAACTGCTTTGAAGAATCAGAAACCAAATTCATCTCTTTCACAAAGTATGGTTCGTTTTGGGGAAGACCGAGTTCTTTGTTACCTGAAAATGGAAAAGCATAAACTATTATATATTTTGAAATTATAACAATAATTTCGATGAAATTCACATCTTGAACATCTCTGTAATAGTAGCAATGACATAATAGTATAAAACAACTAATATTTTTAATGAAATAATCACTATTCTAAAATAAGTTGTATTTTGAATTTTCAATTCATCGATGTAATCATCTTCTGCTTTTATTATTCCGATACACAATTTTGTTAAAAAAGATTTCGACAAATAATTGTCGTCTATTTGGTTCCATTTGTTTTTCAGGATATTCCAAAGAAGTTAAGTGGAAGTAGGATATTGTTATTCGACTTCCTTATCCAATTTGTCTCAGAATAACTAAATCAGGTTGAGATCAAGCGACTGTGACGGCCAATTCACTACTCTCAGTTTATTCATCTTTACAATTGTTTCCAATGCTGTTTGCATAGCTTCGAAGAATGCTTGGGATCTTTGTCACGCTGGAAGTTGAATTTTCTGCCGATCAGACGCTGGCTAGAACGTTTTACATTTTCCTTTAATATTTTTTATAACCTTCTTTCTTCAACTTCTCTTTAATTTTCACCAGGTATTTAGTCGCCGTTACTACAAAACATTTCCAAACTATCACCAAGTGTTTGCCGTGTTTTACAATCGGGATTACACATGGATCTAATATCCGTTCTTCCTTTGACCTGCGCACAAAAATTCTTCTCTCAGACTCAAAAAACTCGAGCTTTAACTCATCATTCTCTTCATGCGTCCTGTTTTTATATTCTCTAGCCCACTACAACCTTTTAATTTCATTTAGACGTCTTAAAAGACGTTTTTTCCTTCCAAAAAGGACAGTTTTCTCAATCTCCTTTTCACTGTAGTAGAAGTACTCTAAGACAGATCCCTAGATTCATTGATTCGAGCTGTTATCTTTAGGCCTGTGTGTCGTCGATTACGATTACTGATCAATACAGCAATAAATTTAGTAGAGTCGTTAAAAATTGCCCATTATTGACCGCGGTCAGTAAAAACAATAAGAGTAGTTTTGTATAGTAGCTTAGTCAAGTAAATAGATCCGATTCTATTTTTGGGATCAGGTAGAGTTCCCTATCAAGGGCTGTTAACTAGTAAACTGTCCCTAAACCAAGTCTAAACGCGAGTGTTAAGTCGATTAGTTTACAATATAACAAACCAAAATGTCGCTTTCAGTTGCAAGAAGATACAACACATATTGAAGTTTATGACGTTCTGAGTGCATTGAAGTATTCTGAAAGGTTTTGAGCTTCTTAGCATCCTTTGATTGATAAGCGTTTTGATTTTTTGGATATTCTTTCTCCAATTTCTTCTAAGATAATATTCATAGTACCGACAACTCTTTGTCTTTTTATTTTGATACAACCATTTGATGCTTGCACAAAATTAGTCTGAACGAAAAATGATATACTTGCCGTTTCTGAACTAAATCTAGAATAATTTCACAAATTTATATACTTATATGATTTTTTCAATATTTACCGTTTTTGAAAGTTTCAAAAGATGTTTCTATAGCTCTGGCTACGCATTGTGGTAAGTCAGGTTGGTTTCGGTGACATTTTTGAATGCTGCTAGCTAAAATAATAACATCTTTTCAATATATACTATCGTATTAAGCAATTTGTCTATTATCACTATTTCAACGTTCATTCATTATCATTAACTGCTTCACAAATTCTACCTCAAAAATTTGAGTTAACTTTTTCACAATTTTATAAAACTCTGAGAGAACTTTAACTCTATTTAGGAGAAAGAATGTGGATAGATCAGGGAAAAAACTAACGGAAACAGAAGTTGGGATATAGGTAAGGAAAATGCGGGTGAACAGAAAACTATTATTGGACTCGATAACACGGATCCAACTCACTGGACATGAACAAGAAATGCCTACAGCTCTTCACTATTAGTAAAACGGAGCATAATTTTACTCAATGCATGAGAAGATTGGAGGAAAGGAGAGAATGTAATAGTATAGCAAACTGGATAGGCAAAGAGCACATTAACACGCGAAAGATATCTGGATAACAGTGGCAACAAGATAGGAGAAGAATAGTGAGAAGAAAAAACACCAAAAATCAGTAGTTGAAGTATTAGCAGAAAGTTGCTCTGAGCAAGACCCTCTATTATTTCTATAACGAACTCTATAATGTCAAAATGAACCTTCATATCCGATTTTGCCTTTTTAGGAAGATATTAGCCAAGTTAGAGTCTGAGCAATTGAAAAAATTGTATTGTGAATTAAGAATAAACAAAAGTTGCTGTATTTTACAGATCATAGTTAAATAGACACTTCTTTGTCAGTTGTCTCTCGCGCAAGAATGTTACTCAATTTTCTAAGATGTAGTACTGATCTGCTTTTCAAGTTGAATTGTTTAAGAAAAGTGATTAAACAAAAATGGACAAAGAATAAATAGGATCATGCAACTTTCCTCAAATCAGCTAAGAACATCCGTACAATGACTTGGAAGGAGTTGGCTATGGAATTGCAGTTTCTCTATGAAATTGATGGGGAAACAAAACCAAAACCATTGAGGCCTATGCGGTCTTATGTACACGCCTGGAACATTCTTTTGCTAAAGACATATGGAGTATACAGTATTGAGTATTACTAAGAGTAGATTTTTGGTTTAAAACTGAATGATTTTTAAGTTCATTTAAAACTGTGATTGATAGATATAACCTTCAAAAATTACGTTTAATACTACTTGTTATACTAAACGTATAACTAGCACCCTCTATGAGATTCAGATATAAAAACAAATTCATGGGACGTATCAGTTTTCAAGACGTATTCATTTGAAATAACATTGCAATGTTGCTAATAATTTTGGAGAAATCGTGAAAAATGGAAGGAATTATCAGTTAGTGGATAATTCGGATTCTAATCATCATACCATCGTTTATGAAAAATTCTTAGGCCTATTCTTTTACAATTTGAAATTTTTGAAGAGTTCAAATTATCCGTTAGAAAAGTATGTGAGTAAAGTTTTGGAAATTTTGTTGACAGTGTCTATCAAACTGTCTTCAAATATCTATTGCCGTCAATCGCATCTTAAAATTTTTAAAATTAATTAAATTGGAAAAGCAGCCATGGCGTCAAAGAAAAGTTGATGAGAGAACGGTACAACATTGCACATTGGTTTAATCTTTTTAATAGTGAACATTTCAAGCTTGAAGATTTTTCGCGCTCAGATCTCCCACCTGAGTGCAAATTAACTGAGATTCAAAAGAAACGTGTAGATTAAGGATGTGGTTGATCTGTGGGTAAAGTGTGTAAACAGCTAATGCTGAACCACTTACTGCAAAAGTTGCGTGAAATAAGATTAAATAATTTGTGGACCAGGAGGGATTGGAAGCTCGTCGCGATTTTCTGCCTATTAGAGTACTGAAAAAGTATAGAAAGTACTCACGATCTGTGGAAAAATCCCATTATGATTCCTAGCATGTTTAAAGAGCGACAGCTTATCATCGATTTTATTATAAAAATTTTTTCGGCATCTAAAATATGTATGAACATTCGTAAAAGTCTCCAAGTGTTTAATATGTTTCCGAAAAAGACCTTTTTCAAAAAGACGTGGATTGATGTAAGCTATCGTTCTATGAACATGACAAGGATAAGAAAATCTCAATCTCAATGTATACCCAAGATTTTTTTAAACGTCATAAATACTACGACAAAAGGCAGAAAGAATCAGAAAACCGCGAAAAATCACTGGTCCAATTCCGTTTGGTCTATGGAGGTATTGAGCCTCTACTACATCTATCATCTATTCCGGACCTTGCACCGTCAGATTACTATTTATTCAATTCGATGTTTTCTTTTTTACCAGACTTTAAAGAAAATAAGTGTCCCAATAAGAATTTTTTGGTAGGTTTATCTAGTTATAGGGTAAAAAATTTTTTACGATTTTGATGTCAACAATTTTTTTTGGAAGGCAAAAATGTCAGAGACTCGTTTTTCCATTAGGGATATACTACCCCGTTACCAAAAAAGTGGTTTTCCTACCCGTGGCAGAGGGAGAGAGATTCGTTAGATGATTTTTAGGTAGGATAAGGGAAATTTTTTATAAGAGGAAGGCTTGTTGGAGTTGGCCCTGATATAGGAGCTGCCTCTCTACCTCCTACCCGTATTAGATGACAGAGCTCACTAATTTCTCAAAAAAACTACTGAAAATTAAATTCACTGACAATTTACTTGGTGTTCAATTTATATAAAATAATAGGGCAGACTTTAGTTACACAATCATTACGTTTTCTTAAAGTATAACTTCAAAGAAATTGGAAAGATAACTAATTTAAAATTACAGAAAATAAAATTAGAAGATGATTACTTACGCAATTTCGCTGCTAATGCAATGGAAATACAACTACATAATAAAAAGAATCTCATATTTTACAGCTTAATAAAAGTTTTACACAAATAAAATTGATTTTAAAATGACAATGAATTTATAATTTTGCTAATTATCAACATAATTACCTTGGTTCAAAGTTTAAAGAAAAACTTATTTTTTTTTTCTATCGAAATGAAGTACACGTCCTTGTATCCTATAATATTATTTGAAGTTTTCCTATGTGTACTAGTATTCATTTACATGATAACCAGTTAAAATATGCTCTGGTGTAAATAACAATATGATGTCATCAATGTTATTCTATTTTTAATTTTTGTTTGACGAAAATAAGACAAAAAGTGAAAAGTCTGAAACACACTAAAATCTATAGGAAAAAAAATGACAATTATTGTCACTTTCGGACGTAGCATTAGTCAAAATTTTTCGTTTAAATTACAATCTTCCATTTTAAACCCGTGAAAAAAACCAAAACAAAATGGCACAAGATAATCTATCAGCAATTCTAGTCAAACCGAACGAAATTAAATTAGAACAAAGACCAATTCCTGAACCAGGACCAAATCAGGTGCTATTGCAGATGGAGGTAGTCGGAATTTGTGGATCAGACGTACATTATTGGTTAGAAGGACGTTGCGGACCTTTTATTTTAGAAAAACCCATGGTAATGGGTCACGAAGCATCCGGGACAGTGGTAAAGTGTGGATCCGAAGTAACTTCGTTAGAACCAGGAGATAGAGTCGCTATAGAACCGGGAGTACCTTGTAGAAGATGTGAATTTTGCAAAACTGGCAGGTATAACATTTGTCCTGATATACTTTTCTGCGCAACTCCGCCCGTTGATGGAAATCTCGCAAGATATTTCGTCACAGACGAAGATTTTTGTTTCAAACTACCTTGTAATATGAGTTTTGAAGATGGGACTTTAATGGAACCGTTAGCAGTAGCAGTACACGCATGCAAACTTGGGAAAGTTACTATTGGTTCCGTCTGTTTAGTACTAGGTGCTGGACCTATTGGGCTATGCACGGTAGCTGCTTTCAGGGCTTACGGAGCGCGTAAAATCCTCATCACCGATCTATTAGATTATAGATTAGAACTAGCGAAAAAAATGGGTGCAAACTTTACTTTGAATACCTCGGGAATGGATGAAGATGCAGTTACTGAGAAAGTATTGAGTTTACTAAAAGAAGAACCTCACGTATCTGTCGAATGCGCTGGATCCGAACAATGCGCAAGACTTTGTATGAAAGTAACTAGAGCTGGAGGAGTTATGATACTGTTAGGTATGGGTGGACTTGAAATGACGATGCCGTTCGGTGCTGCTTTGGTTAAAGAAATAACTTCTATAGGATCTTTTAGATATAATAACGATTATCCCGAGGCTATAGAAATGGTGAGATCTGGAAGGGCCGATGTTCGAGGTCTTGTTACGCATCATTTCACATTGGAAGAAACCCAAAAAGCTTATGAAACGCACAGGGATAAGATTGGAAATCCCATTAAGATTATGATACACTGTAATCCCAATTGGAAACCGGAATAGGAATATTTAGAATTGATACTAATTTTTTCTGGAAATTATTCGATTTTTTGTATAACCTAGTAAGAAAAGTAGACTATAACATTGTTAACAGTAAAGGTTCTATTGGTTTCGTATACAAGCACACACTTTTTTGCAATAAATAAAGTTTCAACTCACATTGTAGCATTTCATTTCTATTACTTTGAATTATACACAAAAACGCTGGTTTTTAATTTATACGAGAATGGCGCTATATATTTTATTTATATTCAAAGTAATCACGATGTACATCAACCCATTTTTGTAACGAAGTTACCAAAACTTGAAAACTTTTGGAATGATCTCTACTAATTAATGAATTATTCCTTCTTTGTGTTAAAGAATAGCCATCACACTTGGCCACATCCGACGAATTTGGTGGATGTTCAATGATGTGCAAGAACTGCAGGTAAATATTTTGTGGTGTACCAGTTTGCTGTAACTGTACGTCAATCTTCGAGCTGAATTGGTTTTGTTAGGATCCTATAAATAATAGACCACTATAGAAATTATCTATTTATTATTATTAAAACTTAAGTAAACGAGTTTTACGTGCGCAACCATCGTCCATCAAGATTCTGATCGATTCCCGACGTTGCTGTATTGCTCTAGTTTTCTTGGAAATGAAAACGAACAAAACATTTTTCTCTAATCTGGTATGTTTAGTCACCTGTTACTACTTTAGAAAGAATAAGAGTTTTTTTGTTTTATTCCGTTAATTTTTGTGATTGTTTGTCTATTAGTGCTTCTTTGTTTTCCTCCAGTAATTTTTGTGTTTCCTTTATTTTCTTCCAGTAGTTTGTTGTTTTTTACCGTTAATATTTTTTTGTTTCCTTCCATTTGTATTTTTGGTTTTATTTCGTTAGTTTTTGTTTTATTCCATCAATGATTTTTGTTTCCTTCCATTCGCGCTTTTTATTTTCTTCCATTAATTTTTGTGTGTTTTTCTATTAGTGCTTCTTCCAGTTAATTCTGTGTTTTCTTTGTATTCCAGTAGCTTTGTGTTTTTTCTGTTACTATTTTTTGTGTCCTTCCAATTGCGTTTTTTGTATTTTTTTTTTCGTTAGTTTTTGTTTTCTTCCATCGGTGATTTTTGTTATTTCCATTAATTTTTTGTTACCTAGGGTTAGTGTTTTTGGTTTTCTTTAATTTTTTATTTTCTTCCTTTAGTTTTCGTGTTTTTGTCTATGAGTGTTTATTTGTTTTATTCCATTAATTTTTGTGTTTCTGTCTATTAGTTTTCTTCCAGCACTTTCTGTTTTTTCTTCCAGTTTTTTGTTTTTCTGTTACTACTTCTTTGCTTCCTTCCATTTGTGTTTTTTGTTCTCTTTCGTTACTTTTTGTTTTCTTCCATTAGCTTATTTGCTTTCTTCCTTAGTTTTTTTGGAAACATATTCAAGTGAGCTTGAACTGTTGATAGAGAGAAAAAGGGCATCAGTATACCACTCTCAATCTCTCTCTACTCCATTCTTATTAGATTGCCATGACGTTGACGTTACGAGTATTCGGAACGGGAAAGGAGACAGAGTATGGTAAAAAAACGATCTTTCTTTGTCTTCCTACCATAAAATTCCACTTACATTACTCTCTCTCTCTCTCTCTATCTATAATATTAACTCTGTATTATTTTCTAACTTTTATTGGACATTTATTTATCTTTCCAATAATACGAAGTTCGATCATTTTCTTCCATTCATAAATGATTTCTTTATTTTCCGCTATCAACGAGACGTTTGTTTTTCCATTTTTTTTTCTCAATAAGCTAAACGTTTATTCGATTTTTTCCATGCTAGACATTTGTTGATCTCATTTCATTAATAAAACGTTAATGCATTATCTCCATTAATTAAACGTTTTTTTACTTCTCTACCTTTATCTAATTTCTTCTATCCTAATTAGACCTTTGTCATTTTCCATTAATGAGACGTTAATGATTTTCTGCATTAGCTAGACGTTTATTTGTTATCTCCGTGTAAGATGGCTGTTTATCTTCTTCCATTAGATAGACGTTAATGCATTGTCTCTATTGGTTACAAGTTTATTAGATTTTTTCTTTCTTTAATGGAAGGGCTGTTTATTTTCATCATCATTGGACGTTTGTTTTTTCTTTGTTTATCTTAATATATATAAATCTCGTGTCACAATGTTTGTCCTCAATGGACTCCTAAACCACTTAACCGATTATAATAAAATTTGCACACCATGTGCAGTTCGATCCAACTTGAGAGATAGGATAGTTTAAATCTCAAATTATAGTCGCAATTTTAATTTATTGCTAATTATTCGTCTGTTATTATTTGACAGTCAAAATTATCTGTTAAAATTAATAATGTCAAATGCCACCGAAAAAATCTAACCTCAACAACGCGTGCACCAGAGAGGCACGACGCAAACGTGTTGTTGAGGTTAGATTTTTTCGGTGGCATTTGACATTATTATTTGACAGTCAAAATTATCTGTTAAAATTAATAATGTCAAATGCCACCGAAAAAATCTAAACTGAATAACGCGTGCACCAGAGAGGCACGACGCAAACGTGTTGAAAGAGCTCAGCAATTACCAGAACAAATCGAAACAAGAAATGCAGCTCAAAGAATCAGGACTGCAGAAAGTCGTGCACAAGAATCTCAAGAACAGCGTGACGAACGTCTGCGACAGAATATTACGAGAATAAGAGCGGCACGAGAACGAAACATAGCTACAGTACGAGTACTAGATCGACAAAGGCAACGGATCAGCCGCTCATTAACACGTGCATCATTCGTTCGGCTTGCCTTTGAATATGCACCAGATATTAACTACTCAGCGCATTCAAAAATTGCTATCGGTGGAATGGATAAAGTATGTCAATATTGTCAGGCATTGAAATTTCGGAATGAAGCAGCCGGCATGTGCTGCGCATCAGGAAAAGTTGTGCTGTCACCTCTACCCGCTCCGCCGGAGCCTTTATTATCCCTTCTTACTGGCAATTCAGATGATTCCAAATTATTTTTGCGTAAGATACGCAAATTTAATTCTTGCTTCCAAATGACGTCATTTGGGGCAACTAAAATTTGCGATCGTGCATCCGATGGACGTAATTTTGAAACTTCATTCAAAATTCAAGGCCAGGTGTACCATAAAATCGGATCACTGATGCCAATGCCTGATAACAATCCGAAATTTCTTCAAATTTATTTTATGGGCGATTGTGAAGAGCGCGTGACGACTCGGTGCCTGTATAATTTTATTGAACAAGCAGAGGAAAGAGCAATTGTGATATTATTGGAAAATTTTTTAGAAGATCACAATCAACTAATTCAATTGATCAAAAGAGTTTCGCCACGACTGCAAAATGACAATTATCAAATCGTCATTAAAGCCGACAAAGTACCATTAGGTGAACATGCTGGTAGATTCAACGCTCCAACTGTTGATGAGGTTGCTGTTATCATGGTTGGTGATCCAGTTGACGAAAGATCTATAAAAATTACACGGCGAGACAACACTGTCAGTACAATTTCGGATCTACACCGTTCATATGATGCACTACAATATCCATTAATATTTTGGCAAGGACAAGATGAATATCACCTCAATATCAAACAGTATGATCCAAATACCGGTAAATTTGACAATTATCTATTTATTTTCTTACTGTATGTATAGATTTTAATTTCGTATTGCATTTTATTTTTTATTTTTTTAGGTGATTACAGAAATAAAAAAGTTAGCTCAATGAACTACTACGCACACCGAATAATGGTTAGACAACATCAAGACAATTATATCCTTCGATATCGTCAGCTGTTCCATCAATACATTGTTGATATGTATGCTAAGGTCGAAAGCGAACGCTTGCGATTCCTTCGATTCAACCAGGCGAAACTACGATCGGAAGAATATATTCACTTACGAGATGCTGTTGCTGGAAACATCGATGGAAATTTAAATCCCAATGACATCGGTAATGCTTTCATTTTACCTTCAAGCTACATCGGCAGCCCACGGAACATGCAGGAATACATACAAGATGCGATGACTTACGTACGTCATTACGGCCGACCGGATTTATTTATTACATTCACATGTAATCCGAATTGGGAAGAGATACAAACTTTACTATTGCCAGGACAACAAGCCATTCATCGTCATGATTTAACTGCACGGGTGTTTAAACAAAAATTGAAATCCTTAATTGATTTTATTGTTAAATATTCAATTTTTGGTATCACACGTTGTTGGCTGTATACGATAGAGTGGCAAAAGCGAGGTTTGCCTCATGCCCACATTTTGGTTTGGCTTAAAGATAGAATCCGTCCTGAAGAAATCGATCAAATAATTTCAGCCGAAATTCCAGACCCATTAATTGATCAAGAATTATTTGATATTGTCACCAAACACATGATCCATGGGCCATGCGGTGCTTTCAACATGACGTCACCGTGCATGGAAAATGGAAAATGTAAAAAAAACTTCCCAAAGCCGCATACGAATGACACGATCACGGATATTGATGGTTATCCAATGTATCGCCGCAGAAGTACTGAGAATGGTGGCCACACATTTACAATGCGACTGCCGAACTTTCCAAATCAAGTTGAGTTTGATAATCAGTGGGTGGTACCATACTCACCACTACTTTCAAAAACTTACAAAGCTCATATCAATGTTGAGCTTTGCAGTTCTGTTAAATCAATTAAGTATATTTGTAAATATGTAAACAAAGGCAGTGATTTGGCCATATTTGAAGTACAAAACATAAATAAAAATGACGAAATAGCACGATACCAAATGGGCAGATACATTAGCAGCAATGAAGCTATTTGGCATATTCTCAGCTTTCCCATCCACGAAAGAGATCCTGCTGTCCAACATCTGGCAATACATCTTGAAAACGGTCAACGTGTATACTTTACTGGAGAAAATATTCTCCAAAGAGCGTTCGAAGCTCCGAAAACGACTCTAACTGAATTTTTTACATTGTGTCAAAAACCTGATGTTTTTGGCCAATTCGCGAAGACATTGGTGTATGGTGATGTTCCACGTTACTTCACATGGAACAAATCCAGTAAAAAATGGGAGCCACGGAAACAAGGAAAACCACATCCTTCCATTACAGGCATATTCAAAGCTAAGACATTGGGGAGACTTTACACGGTACATCCAAAGCAACGTGAGTGCTTCTATTTACGTTTGTTATTGGTGAATGTTCCCGGACCAACGTCTTTTGAATTTTTACGAACAATTAATGGTCGAGTATTCAATACATACCAGGATGCATGTCGTGAACTGCAATTGCTAGAAGACGATAACCATTGGGACTTAACGCTTGCTGATGCTGCGTTGACATCAACACCGAATAACATTCGTCAGTTGTTTGCAATTATTTTGACGACATGTTATCCCTCGCAAGCACAAACTTTGTGGGAAAAATATAAAAATTGTATGACAGAAGACATCTTGCACCGAATTAGACAAACAAATCAATGCCAAAACATAGATTATACACCAGAGATGTACAATGAAGCATTGGTCTTGATCGAGGATTTATGTGTTCTTATTTCAAATTTACCACTTAATCATTATGGTATGCCATCACCTAATCGTCCAGCCACCGACTTAGTCAATACCGATTTACAACGAGAAAAGCAATATGACCATGGAAGTTTAGCAACAATTATCATGAACAGTGAACCATTACTGACAGCAGAACAAAAAATTATTTATGATCGGATTATGCTGGCTGTTGCTGCTGAACAAGGCGGTTTTTTTTTCTTGGATGCACCCGGTGGAACCGGTAAGACATTTTTAATATCGTTGATTCTTGCCAAAATACGGTCGCAACAAAAAATCGCATTAGCAGTAGCATCGTCAGGCATTGCGGCTACTTTACTGGATGGTGGGCGAACAGCACATTCAACATTCAAGCTGCCATTGGACGTTCATAATAAACCAGATGCAATGTGTAACATCAAAAAGAATAGTGGAATAGCTGCAGTGTTGCGAAAGAGTTCTATAATAATTTGGGATGAGTGCACAATGGCACACAAATATTCACTTGAAGCATTAAACAGAACTATGCAAGATTTAAACAGCAATAATAGACTTTTCGGTGGTGTTATCTTACTTTTGTCTGGTGACTTCCGGCAGACCTTACCGGTTATACCTCGCTCAACTTTCGCGGATGAGATTAATGCATGTTTGAAACAATCATTCTTATGGCGAAGTGTTGAAACACTTCGATTGACCATAAATATGCGAGTACAATTGCAAAATGATCCATCAGCACAAATATTTTCCGAACAACTACTAGATATTGGGAACGGTAAAATAGAACTGCAACCAAATACGCAATGCATTAAACTACCAGACAATTTTTGCACTGTTGTTCAGGATAAAAATGAATTGATTCAGAGTATTTTCCCGGATATACAGAATAATTATTTGAATCATGAATGGCTCAGTCAACGGGCGATTTTGGCAGCCAAAAACGTTGATGTTGACGAAATTAACTTCCAGATACAACAGTTGTTACCAGGCGATCTGATGTCTTTTAAATCAATCGATACTGTTGTTGATGAAAATGAAAGTGTAAATTTTCCGATTGAATTTTTAAATTCATTAGATATACCTGGAATGCCACCACATAATCTTCGATTAAAGATTGGTTCCCCTATTATTCTCCTCCGTAATTTGAATCCGCCTCAATTATGTAACGGTACGCGTTTGGTCATCAAAAAGATCACCGGTAACATTCTTGAAGCAACCATTTTGGCTGGGAAGTTTAAAGGAAAAGTGGTTTTGCTGCCACGTATTCCGATGATACCATCAGATTCTACCATACCCTTCAAAAGGCTACAGTTTCCAATTCGTTTAGCTTTCGCCATGTCTATAAATAAATCTCAAGGTCAAACAATGTCCATTTGTGGTTTAGATTTGGAAAATCCATGTTTTTCTCATGGGCAACTATATGTTGCGTGTTCACGTGTTGGGAAACCGTCGAATCTATTTGTGTTAGCTAAAGACAGGTTAACCAAAAACATTGTGCACCGATTGGTGTTAAATTAAATTGAAATTGAAAGTATTTATAATTCAAAAAAAGAGACATTAATGTTTAAAAGTTTAAGACTGTCTGCCTTGCCTACCTCATTCATGATGTTTAAGCGTCACATGTTATTTACTGTATTATACTGTAATATACTTATTTGTTATAAAATTAAATGGAAATAATAAATCTGATAAATTTTTATTTTGTATTGATTTCTGCTTAATATCAAGTGTAAGAACATTTTAATTAATTGTGTTCAACGTACTTCCCCTTCAAATCTCAATCCAGTGAATTTGTATACCACCATCAACATTTTCGTCTTTGTTCGTAAATAATTTCATTGTACTAAAGGGTTATAGTAGTAGAAAGTCAAATAAGGAGATCACCATTTTTTTTTTCAAATACCATCTGTGTAAATAAGCATAGTGGACTCCGTGTCTGATGTTCTTTTATCGTTCCTCTTAGATTGTTTACTATAATGTAATATAACAAAAACTTCAGCCACAGCAACGCGTGGCCGGGTCAGCTAGTCTTCCTCTATAAAATAAGACGTTTATTAAGTTTGTCCTTCTCCATATTAATAATTGTTCATTCTTTTCCATTATTGATACGTTGATGTAATTTTTCCATTAATTAGACGTTTGTTTTTTTTATATTAGTTAGACGTAGCTAGTCAAAATCAGACTCATAGAAATCAAGCTAAAAATAATTGATATTTTCCTAACCCTAAAATAACACTGAATTATGACCATTTCGCTAATGTATTTATAAATAAGACAAATATTTATCGTAAAATTTAATTTGTTACTGTCTACAGTATTAAGAAATATCTTGGATCACAGTATAACTTAATAAAAATAAAATTTATATACAAAAAATATACATTAACATTTTACGATCATTTTTCATAACAAAAATTCATTCATACATTCTATTTTTGTTTAATTATTTTTATAGTCATTATAGCGGAAATAACACATCGTAATTCCATTCTAGTAAAGCGTGTTATTAACACGAAAAATATGAATGATATCGTAAAATGTTACTATTCATTTGTACTACAAATTTCTATAACCGATGATTTTCGTTCTCCATATTTTTGGTGTTTTTCACTAAAGATGTAATCGTTGGTAAATGGATTTCGTCCCCTGTGAAAACAACATTATCATGACCGGTCAAATTCTTTGGAGGATCTTGTGGTTTTTTCGGTCCTTCCATGAGGAACGTCGTAAACAGGAACAATAAAGAACCTAAACAATCGTATCAAGTGTTAAAAGAAGTATAACTTACAAAGCATCAGAACGAACATTTTATTATATTATTCTGTTTTTTTATTATGAAAAAATTGGTATTGGAAACAGGGATTTACTTGACAACAAGTATGAGATAATATAAAAGTCCTTATAAAATTAATATACTCGTATATTAGATTAGACTTATTATTAATTAGTAGCATGGTTATAAATTTTCACTCGCTAGTCGATCTCTCGAATGATATGCTTGACGTCCTTTAAAGACATGTTGCAATATCGAGAAATGTCGCCAGTGGTGTGCACGCGAGGTAAAATTTATTAAGAACTACTTAGGAAACAATATGATGTATATAACCGACTGTCTATTTTAGCAATACTCGCAATTTAGGAGTTTGAGATTGAGAAAATTTCGATTCTAAGTCGTAATTGGCATCAGAAAAACAAGTATATTACATTGCAATTTGCACTGCCAGTGTTTGATAACCCTCAAGTCCCAACAAGTCTCAACAAGACAAAGTTAAATGTTTATAAAGCGATTTATAGACCAATATTGACTTATAGAACAAATAGATAAAAATTTACATTGCAAGCTGCGGGGATGAAATATCGTGTGTGGCAGGTATTGGAGCAAAGGATAACAAATGGCCAAATATATCCACCCATTGAGTTCCTTGAGCAAAGACAGAAGAGTTGGTGCAGGTCATTTACAAAAAATGGAAGATTCAAGACCAGTGGAGAGCGTATGATGAAAAAAAGGAAGACCTGAAGCGACTTGGGATAAAACAATTGGTACTTTACTGATGTACAATATGGAGAGAAGTTTAATAACCAAATTTGACCAGCTCTTTTGACATACAGTAAAGCAAAAATTCGAGAAACAATTTTTTTATAAAAAATTCATTAACCGAAGTTACAAAATAAAACATTTTCAAACCATGAGTAGTTCTGTTGTATCAATAAGTTTCCCAGAAAAAGAAGCCTACACCTTCGGAAAAATATTTATCTTCAACAAGTACAGCAATGTTTTAGCCATCACCTAATTCAGACAATGGTCGATACTCGGGATACTTTAGTAAAACTCCGCTGCCTGTGACAGACGTCTTCAAGTTTTCGTTGTTGTCGTTGTTTTACAGTTAGAGAATAATTTCTTGAGGTGCAGCAGACCTGAAAATCGTTGGGTGTGTGTGGAGTGGATTCCGTCAAAACAGCTGAGCAGGAATTTTTTTTAATAGCAATTTCTTCAGTGTTTCACAATCCCGGCTATCGTTTATTGTTCAACCACATGGAAAGAAATCAATGAGTAGAATATCCTTCATGTTTCCTAACACCATACTATGCCGTTTATGCTGTTTAGTCGAAGAAGTCGCTCTTATCATAATACTGTTACAGACGTGCCAATAGTGTTCCTAAGCGTTAGTTTTTGTATGTTCGGGCTTTTAACAGAAGGTAACCAATGAAAATACTTATATAATGCAATAAGATCCACGATATCTGTGTGAAAAGTTTGTAATCGTAACGCTCTTCATCAAGCACTGCCGTGCAATCTCACCTACAGTGCTCTTGATAATAGAAACTTTGATGACCAGCGTTCACCAGAAGACCAGCTGCAAAGACCTGATAGAACTGACTATGATTTTCAATTGTCGTAGACAAGAAATCCATCGAAGGAGAAGAAATACGAGTAACAACTCTAATTTTATGATGTAAAAAATAAAATAGTTATACGAGGATGGTGCCAGAAGTACTTAGCCTAAACTACACAATCTATACAACATGTTTCAAGTTTGAGGACGCCACGTTGTTCAATATTTGTTTGGCAGCCATTAATAATGAACGTTTTCAGTGAGTTTGTAAACATGGAAACAATTGGTTATCGTTATGTGGTACAATACTTTTATTTGAAAGGCTTTAGCCCAACCAATATAAAAGCAGAGCTACATTCTACTCTGGGTGAGACAACTCCTTCGTTATCAACAGTAAGATGGTGGGTAGCAGAGTTTAAACGAGGCCCTACGACCTGCGAAGATTGACATCGCAGTGGTCGACCAAATGAGATGACGACTTCAAAAATAGACATAATAGGCATTGCAAAATTTGCGGTACATCGCATATTAACTGAAAATTTGGACATGAGAAAACTGTGCCTGAAATGGGTGCCGCGTTTGCTCACAATGGAACAAAAACAGATTGTAAAGATATTTCCATCGAGTGTTTGGCAATGTTTCACAAACTATCAACCGCGAGTATTATGCAACGTTTGATTGAAAAAATTAAGCAAAAACTGCCGCATTTGACTAAGAGGAAAGTGTTGTTCCATCAAGACAATGCACCAGCTTACACATCCGTAATTTCTTCAATTAACATAGTGAAAAATAAAAGGAGATTACGTTGGAGAATAGATATATTTTCTTCCAAAATTTATTTCTTTGTTGGGGCAGATACTTCTGGGACCATCGTCGATATAATATATTTTTTTATTTCAAAACAGATACATAATGAATATTCCAATTATATATTTATATAATACTTACTAAAAGCATAAGCTCCTACATAGAATATATACAAGCTCTCTCTGTATCCTATTTGTTTCGAAACCGGTTCGACAACAATCGGTAAATTTCCTCCAATGTTGTTCATCACAAACAAAAATACTCCAACTGTTGTAGATCTGACATGCAACGGTACGATTTCCACTACCATAGCGAAAAGAATCCCGAACCACATTTCAGCTAAAACCGAATAACAAAAAATTAATAAACTTGTTTGGGGAGTATATAAATAATTTACCGAAGAAATAGGAGATTCCCAAGGTGATCATAGCTCCTACGGGAGAACAATAAACACTTCCAAATGCGAAAGGTGTCGCTGCTATCTGACTAACAGCTAAAATAACACATCTAGATCTTATACCCATTTTAGCCACAAATTTATCTGAAATAACTCCTCCCGCAACTACTCCAATTGAACCAATAACTATAGTTACAGCAAACAACCACCAACCTACAAAAAATATATTCACATTTTATTATGGGTTACTTAAGAGCTTATCGTATCGCTTATCGGCGGCTAGTGCACAGACGCTGCAGTTCTCATAGAGAAGATAAATATCCATGAAACAGCAGATTTGATTACCGGATTTCGGTGGTGTTATTTTAAATGTTGCAAAAGATCGATTACAGTTTCAAGAGTATTTAATAAGTACACCAATTTTCTAGTCCAAAAACTCACTTCTTCATGTTTCTATTAACCGCCACTTCATAAAGAGCGATAACGAACTGAACCCTTATTTAAATGATGATGGTAACAGGCCCTTGATTGACTTCTAGTTACGCCACGTAATCGACTCGCTCAGTTGAGTGTTTTCTTCCTCTTTATCCATAATCTCCATTTGACTATCATCATAGTTATTTTGATTTTGGAAATACGGTTGTCAATAGGTCAGATGATGTGACGTTAAACCATTTTCGCAGGTTGCTAAACCGAGGTATTCTTCTTTTTCCAATCTTTTTGCTACAATTTTTACCTAATTTATGAGGTGTAAAATTTCATATTTTGGACCTCTCAGGATGTGGACAAAATATTGATAATTTTTTTCCACTCTCTCTCTCTCTCTCTCTCTACGTCTTCCTTATTCTTCTAAGATTATCTACTTGTCCATAATATTCGCAACATCATACGGTAGGCCCACATCTCGAAAAACTCTAATTTTAGTTCACAATATGCTTTGAGAGTTCAAGCTTCACACTTTATATGAAGACTGAGAATAACATAGTACTTGAGCATCCATAGTCTCAGATTCAAGCTCAGGTCGCAGCTACAGAGAAATTTCTGAATCCTCATAAACGATGCAAGGAATTTATGAATTGGAAATCTCATCTCTAAACAATAATCCACGGAGCAGTAAACACTTGTACCCATGTTGTCATATTCTTTCTTCCACATTTCACATACAGTTGTTCCTTGGGCGCTTTCGATTTGGTGACAATCATATATTTGATCTTTTTCACGTGTTTCAGATTATTCAGTGGAATGCCGTTAAATCTTATCCTGCCGGCATCATTTTTGTAGGCTTTGGAGACTTCCTCTGAGTAGACGTTGAAAAGAAGCGAAGAAAGAGCACACTCCTATCTTACTCCTTCGACTGGAGTTGTCAGTTTTGACTGAATGCTAACAAACGCAATTCGGATCAGTTAGTTCGATTATTATTTGTGTATCCCTTGGACCAAGGTTTGTACCAGGGCTTTAATTAATCGTTTTTGTCTTACTTTATCAAATGTCTTAATATAATGAATAAAACAGACATTCAAATCAAAGCTTATTGTAAATACAAAAAATGAACTTACCCAAATCGTAGTCTGGAAAGTAAGTTTGATAATACAAATCGCAATTGTAAGCAACGCACATTCCACCACAATGTCTAATGGAAGCGGCCAAACACAACAGAATTATTTTGGGATCTATTATAATGTGCCAAATTGTTATTTTTTTCGCGTCTTCGTCTTGAGAATTATCTTCTCCGATAACAGTACGTTTCGGTTCTTTCAGAGTGAACCAAACGAGAGCAGCAAGAATTAAAGCTACGATCCCGGCACCGTAGTAAGTTATTCTCCAACCTAGACCCCAAGTGTTCATCGGAGGAACGTAACGACCGACAGGAAAAGCAATACCTAGTTATAAAAATATTTTATTATAACTTATATTCTGACCCTCAGCATTACTCAGAACTTCAGCTACATAATTGGTTGATAAAAAAGCAATTCCAAGTTTTACTGAGGGATCAATCAATAACAAACTAAATATTATACAAATTAAATGGTCAGTGTGGCAATCTATAGGGAATTACTTAAAAAAATCAGCTATATAACTGATTGATACAAAAGCTGATTGGACCTATTTAAAGTGCACAAATCCAGCTAAAAGTTGTATTGATGTGTGAATGAATAACTATTAAAACATTGAAAAAACCAAATACATGTTGTTGCAATCAACGAAAGTACTTCAGCTACATAACTGGTTGGTACAAGTGCCACGAAATATGCAAAAACCGAGATAAAGGTGTTTTTGATGAATCAATAGATAACAAACAGAACATTGGCAAAACCAAAAGGTCAGTGAGTGAATCTACAGGGTATTACTTATGAAGAACTTCAGCTGCTAGATAATGGTTGATGCAATAGTTGAGTTGAGCTGTTTAAAGTGCCACGGAAGATGTAGAAACCAAGATAAAGGGTTTTATTCATGAATCAATAAATGACAAAGGAAACAATGACAAAGCTAAATGGTCAGTGAGTGCATCTACAGGGTATTACTTATAAAGAACTTGAGCTAGATAATGGTCGATGCAATAGGTGATTTTTGCTGTTTAAAGTGTCATGGAAGATAGAGAAACCGAGATAAAGATTTGATTGATGAATCGATAAATAGCAAACAGAACATTGACCAAACCAAATGGTCATTGAGCCAATTTACAGGGTATTACTTAAGAAGAACTTCAGCTTCATAACTGGTTTAAGCAAAACCGAGCTAAAGGTTTGATTGATGAATCAATAAATAACAAACAAAACATCGACAAAACCAAATGGTCAGTGAGTCAATCTAGAGGGTATTACTTAAGAAGGACTTCAGCTACATAATAGTGTATCGAAAAGTTGATTTGATTTGTTTAAAGTGCCAAAGATGCAGAAACCCATCTGAAGATTATATTGAGAAATTAATCAAGATATTGCAAATAAAATTCTCCAGTTGAACGCTGCAGTTGAAGATGTTAACAATGATAATAATAATACTAGTACATTTAAATTTACAATATAAACATAAATATATTATTTTCAGATATAATAACTTCTGAGATCCATATTTAATATTTCAATAGTTTTTTTTATTTGCATTAGGTAAATAAATGATATATCTGAATCTATTTTATATATGTGATCCATCCTAAATATGAAACTTTTGTATTGGCTTAAAAAATCCATGTAAAATATATTGAATCTTACCGTATCCTCCGTATATTCCCCAATTAAAAACTGACATGACCAGAGCTCTTTTATCCTCTGGAAAAATATCTGAAAGTATTCCTGTTGCCAGAGGATTGCATCCAGATTCCCCAGCTGCCATTACCATACGTAAAAGTACCAATTGCCAGAATTCATTAACAGCGCCACTCAAAATTATAGCAACGCCAAAAACCACAGTGCAAATCGCTAACATTCTCACTCTAAAATTTATAAAATATAGAGTAGTGTTCGAAAAATTCTTCAATTGAATCAATTAACAAAAAAGTTTTCTTAGTAAATAGAGATGAGAATATCAAAACAACAAAAATTTAGTGTGACACCTTATGATCAGTATACAAGTCGGAATGAATTCGATAGTTCAAATACTTGTTTTCATGAAAAATGATCAGATTCATTTGGATTTGTATTGAATTTATGTACCACATTCGATTAGAAATTTAAGGTATGACGAAACTGAAAAATGAACCAAAATGTATAAATCCATTATTACAAATTTTCAATTAATCATACACTAAACATACCTGTTGAATTTATCAGCTAAATAACCCATAATAACCCCAACTATAGTAAAAACGGCTATAAAACTGGGTCCAGCTAAAATTTGGTAATCTAAACCCAATCCGTTGTAAGTCCATTCGCAGTATCTGTAATAAAAAGAATCGGAATCCTCTTCATTTACAAACAATTAAAGTTGAAACTAAATGTATAAAAGTTTAAAAAGAAAACAACAAACTTTTTGGTATATCATAACTTTTGGTATATGATAGCCAACGTTTCGAAATAAATAATGTTATGAAACGCTCATCTCCAGTGACCGAACAAAATCAATCCAAGCTTCACTACCCCATATGAAAGCATCTTAAATATAATTAGAATACCCGATGCTTCAATAATAATTGGTTTAAATGATAAGATGGACCAGAACTACATGAAGAGGTCATATAAAAAACTGATACATCATCGTGTAGCCGGTATTTTGTTTTATCGACAAAAAGCTCTACATTCATTTCGGAGTTGAACCAAGATGACTCCTTCACCATCTTTCACCATCTTTTCTGTATAATTTGCGAAATAAATTAACAGATACTTGAGTGAGGTTGTTATTGACTAGCAGAGAAAACTTCTTTCTCAGTTTAGCGGAGTGCGGTCCTGTTACATGTCCGGCTTTGTTGTTTTAAACCCTGATCACGTGTATTATGCGTGAATATGTTTTGATTTACTATTTTTCTTCGATAGACAAACTTGAATCAACGAACGATTAAGTATTTGCGTATTTAGGCAACCCATACATCAAATAATTGCTGTATTGATTGCCTATATTGACTATTGGTGAGTGAATCCGTGAAAATCTGCTATTCGTTTTTTTGTTATAACTTATGTAGTGTTATTTCGCTTTCAAATTTAACTGTGTAGTGCGTTAATACTAAATATGCCTAGATTTGTAAGTGAAATGTCGTCAATGCTCTACAAAACGATCCTGGGTAGATTTACTTAGCTATTTACTACTTACTCAATAAAAACTGAAAGGTTTTTAAAACAAAAATTTTCTAAAGAATCAGTAATTTGCAATGCGTTATCAATAAATTAATAGCTAAAAAATAGAATTTGTTCATTCATTTAATTCGAATAATCGAGAACAATCGAATTATCGATAGTTTTGTTTGAAGAAACCTGCTTGAACGGACTAAATAAGAGATTTTTTCGTCTTTGTAGACGGACTACTATAATGATTAATTAAATTTAATTAGTTTGTGTTTTTTTTCATATCATGCAATTGTGCTATTTTGACAAATTTATGTTGATATCTCATTGTGTACACCATGACCTACTCTGAAAAAAATACGTCTGTAATTTAATATTGGGTAACTGTGATATGTCATACGGGTACGGCTATTTACGTTTATGTTGGTCGTTTCAATAACTGTACAGCTTATCAGAAAATTGATAACCGTAACGATATCGGTTAGAATCCAGCGGCGGCTTAAGGACATAATATCTACTGAATCAATTCTCGGATTGGTGTAGGAGATGAAGAATAACTCTCAATTCTCAAAAAACCCAAGTCAGCGTTTTCAACTGTATCAATACCCGAAGCGTAAGACTTCGTGATTTCTACTCAATGTTTTGGGAAGAACGTACGGAATCCGCAGAGTTCAACATGGACTATGTGCTAGTTTAAACATTTTTATTAACCACATGGTAGTAAACGATATCATTTGATACAACCGATTTGTGTAATCATTAGCTGCTTTCCATTTGCTTTCACATGAACTGAGTCACTCAATTATATGAGTATCTTATACTCAGATAATGACGTCACTGCTCAGTGAATGAAAGGAACGCGCAACTAAGTTAATATTGGTGATCCAACCGTTTTTTACTCGCAGCAAAAGAAACGACATAACTGAAATAATATTATTTTGAACATTCTATTTACGTCAATGACTGTTTGCAATCATTTATTATTGTGTACTTTCTTGCTTATTTTGATGACGAGATCTCACAATGTGATGTCCTCAACCTCACTAAAGCACACGATCTCAAGCTTGTGCAGATTGTTGGTAAAAACTCAGTTAGGTCTCACTTGTGAGACTGAAAAGGAACGGGTATTGAACTGAGTTAATCTGAGTATGTCAATGGAAAGCAGCTAATATACAATTTTAAGTAGCTAAATGAAAACGGAAGAATAATGTTGTGAAGTAAAGGTATTTGAGGTTATATTCCATTTTTCAATAGTCTTACCTTGTTCCATTTAACGTCAGCGAAGCACAAGTGTCCGAGTCGTTGGCACTGGAACATTGTACGGGCAGTTCGCTAAGATATACATCTGTCAAATTAAGTTGACATGCGATGTCACCAAAATGTAAATCTTGAGCTATAGCTTTACTTGTAACACCTATTAGATAGTGACCCAATTCCCCACATATATATCCAATAGACACAATCGCCAAAACGTAGGTGGGGTAAAAAGAGGCAAGTTTTTTAGATAATTCCAACATTTTTAAAGGGTGTGCTTAATATCTGTAACAAAAATATCTATTGGTTTATTCAAATTAAAAGTTATTGATCAGAAAGTTTAAACATGATTTTCGGAGATTTTCCGTCTGTTAGTGTCATTTTGACAGGGTTTGCCACCAAATTCTGGTATTAGAAAGCTTAAGCATGATTTTTGATAGTTTTCCACCTTTTTGGGGTCATTTTTGCCCTAAATTCTTTCTGGACTACTTATCGATCTGTTTCAAATAATTTTCTTTTTAGATTGAAGAGCTTAAGCATAATTTTTGTGAGATTTCCATTTTTTAGGGTTCATTTTTGTCCTAAATTGCTTCTGACTACTTATCAAAGTCATACTATTCAAATTATTGTTTGTTTTTGACAGGGTTTACCACCAAACGCTAGGATTAAAAAGCTTAAGCGTAGCGTGATTTTTGGAATATTTTCTATCTTTTCGAGGTTCATTTTTGTCGTAAATTGTTTCTTGACTACTTATCAAAGTCATACTATTCAAATTATTGTTTGTTTTTGACAGGGTTTACCACCAAACGCTAGGCTTAAAAAGCTTAAGCGTAGCGTGATTTTTGGAATATTTTCTATCTTTTCGAGGTTCATTTTTGTCGTAAATTGTTTCTTGACTACTTATTGAAGTCATACTATTCAAATTATTGTTTGTTTTTGACAGGGTTTACCACCAAACTCTAGGATTAAAAAGCTTAAGCGTAGCGTGATTTTTGGAATATTTTCTATCTTTTCGAGGTTCATTTTTGTCCTACATTGTTTCTTGACTACTTATCAAAGTCATACTATTCAAATTATTGTTTGTTTTTGACAGGGTTTACCACCAAACGCTAGGATTAAAAAGCTTAAGCGTAGCGTGATTTTTGGAATATTTTCTATCTTTTCGAGGTTCATTTTTGTCTATATTTTGAATATGGATGAAATAATTGTATATTTCTTCGAGAAATAAGATAAGGAATATAGATTTTCTGCGTTATGTACGCAACTTTCGGTGAATGGTGACATTCACAAAATTTCATGGTAATGTTGATTGAATAATTAATGGAAATATGTACATTGTCATGAAAAATACGATCAATAATAAAATAATAAAAGTAGTTTAGTCTCAAGGTTACATAATTTCAAGTTTTGCATAAATCGGGTGTGGCTATAGCGGATACATTGTACAGGTAGTACGAACGGAGCTCTAAAATTTAATATCGTTATCAATCAACTCACATTGAAACATCAGATATATAACGCGGATAAATTTTTGTATAACTTAACCCGTATTACAAGATGCGTCCAATGTTTGCGTTAACATTCCTGTTCCAACCTAGGGCTGAAGATTGGAAGGAAGGCTGGATACAGTGCTGCAACTACACGATACGTCCAACGGTTGCACCATTATTCAAATACCAACGTTGTCTAAATTTACTCAAAGAAATGAAAATCTAGCAAAAATTTATGAACTTTGGTTTTTCATACAATATACGTACCATTCACACGCAAGACGGCAAGAAGCGTGTGTAATTGTGCAAAAAGTGTTGGTTCTAACTTCTAAAATCAACTTTCTATGGCCAAAGTGGGAAGCAAAACATTCGTCGAATGACATAGGCACTACGATCCCACGATGCGTCCAATATCATACCAGCATCCAACGTTGGAAGCATTGGACGCATCGTGTGGTACCGGCTTTATCTCAATGCAAATATACGTACAAAAAACGTCCTAATTAAGTGAATAATGAATATCGATTTTTTTTTCTAATATTTCATGACTATTTAACATTTTGTAACGAAAATGGATGACTTTCTTATCGTAAAATTATCTTTTCATACGAATCCTCAAATTCTGCACAAACCATACAAATTTTAGTTTTTGTTGTGTTCAAAATATCATTTTTAAAGGGTTTTTGTACTTAGTATTCATATTATTAAAATCAAGTATAAATGTGCAGTATTCACTTAATAAATGGCCTCCATTTCCAGCGAAAAATTGCGTCACTCCTAACGGGCAGTGTAGTGGTTGCCTTGTTGTGATACAACAACTAATTGTGCGCACTCTATTAGCCCTTTTCCGAAGTCTATACTGTCTATACATACAACCTTTTTTTTATTGATCATTGATCATTTGTTGACTCAAGCAATCAAGCAACGTATGATCAGTTTGCATCCGTTTTTGATAGTCTTTCTATTAACATTCGATGTTGCTTTTACTTTTCTGAAAGGTTTTTCACAACAATTTTTGCACAGAGATTTCACATCTCAAGTTAAATACGCCTGACGATTTCGCGGTTACTATTTAATACGTCTGGTATAACTCAAGCCGTTGACTTGGTTGATAAGGGCACATACTCGTACTTCGTCTTCTACACAGTCCTCTTGAAATATATTATGCCAGAAGAACACTTGTGCGCGGCTCAAAGAAATTCATCAACAAATACTTAATTGTCTACCATGCGTTGCAGTCGCCGAATATCTCAATTTCGTATAAAACACATACAAAACACAGAAGTGGGACAGAATTAATGATCGCAAGTTGCTGAAAAAAAATGTATTGATGAAGCAGGGTTATTACATCAAGCTGTGGAAATTTCCTTTTTCCAGGATTACCTCGAGCGAGGCAAAAAAATCCAAGAAACAAGAAAAAACCAAGAAAGCAAAAATCAGTAAGATCTGGACACCTGGCTAGCCAATAAATAAATCCATTAAGGCTTCTTCTAATACAACTAGGTCCGTAGGTAAAATTCGACAAAGCTTTTATAAATTTATTTTGTAATTGTAATATTAAAAGTACAATTGCAAGCATTATTAATTTGAAGTGAGGAGAAGTTGTTTTAAGTCGAACTAGTTCTTCCCGTTAAAAATTTCACTGCGGATTCCATATTGTTTTTTATTGAGTCGTCCACGTAAACCGCCGCAACTGTGTTGGATTTCCACCCACCGTGCTTCCTAGAGACGCCGAAGAGCTTCGAAATGTATGCCCAGAGTAGTTTTTTGGATTAGGTAAATTCAAATATGTCGCGATAAGCGGGGGAATTTTTGAAAAGGTATTAATACCTACAACTTGGGTTTTGCATTTGCCATTTCTATACTACAAAAAGAAATGATCTGTTTTAACATTTGTGGGTCGTTGGTTTTTATATTTTATATTTATAAAAAATTCCGGTATTATTAATATCGTTATACTTCTTATTTTATATAAAGTTATAAAGCAACAGCTTGCAACAGAAACTTACTAATTTCTTCTTTACATTTGTTGGGTATATAGCCAACTGATTTATTTTTCAAATTATTCAAAGTGTTGAAAGTCTTCAAAGTGTTGAAGACTTCCACATTTTGGATTTGGTTTCAAAGTAAGCTAGTAACACTCTTTCGGTGAAGCTGTTTATGCCTTTTTTAGTACGCCACTCCATAAAAGAATTATATACCCTCAAATACTGATCCCTGGATTTCTCATAGTCGCGTCAGTTGCCGATTCAACAACTTCTTCTGGTGTGCAGTTTAAACTTTCTTCACTATTACTCTCCATTAATAATAATAATACTACATTCCTTTTAATTAGATACAAAACGGATTTTCTTGAACGAATATCAAGGAATTTTTTTTAACGTAAAAACATGAAAAAATGAACAGCTACGTAAAGAACGAATAATGCAGAAGGGACTGAGAAAAATATGATTGTATCAAGGAATACCTGCAAAATAATAAAATTGAGAACTGGAATAAAGAAGGATTTCTCTATTTGGAATAACAAACTTGTAATAAATATGTTATTTCGACAGTCTTCCATCTATCGGCTTTTCCTGTAGATAATATAAATGAATTTTAATAATAGCCATTATATGTAGTATGACCCTGATATGTCAAGCATAAATGAAAGTGACATACTTAAATTCGATAATTTACCAATTCGTATACATATTACAAGACACAATTAAAATTATATGAATAAAATATATTTTTTATTACATTTTTTTAGAAATATTCTACGCATAAAGTTGAAAAAACATAGCCTGAAGAAAGACTGAACCTTGGAGACGGCAGATGGTTAATGGCGGATATGAAGAATGATTATTAAATTCGATTGAAAAAATTCACTACTTTATCTACTATCTCCTGCAGGTAGAAATTAAATTCTGGGAAGGGCGAATTTGATACTTCCAGAAAACATTTTCTGTGTAAACGGATGGACAAGAAAATAGCATTTTATTGTAATAGGATGAAATAATTGCAATGATTATTTCGTTTCGATTAGCATGCGTGTATTTTGATACGTATGTCACATATAATGATGTAATTGTGTCATTAGGAAGGTTATTGTTACTTCAGTTAATTAAATACCATATTATCATATTAACAACAATTGTATATAATTGAAAAAAAAAACGTATATTAGCAATATTATTTTATAAATAAGTAAGGTCAGGTTTGTTGTACGAGTGATGCTACTTAAGTTTTGAGATATGACAGTATTGATGTGAGCATGTCAAATCTGAGATTGGCATCATAAAGTTAAGAGATTTTTAATGGTGATAGTGCGCAGAACGTGTTGAGTGCTATGTGATTTTTTTACAGATACTTGAAACATTCATGCCGATCAACCGACTTTTGGTGATGAAGCACTTTCTCGAGACAGCGTGTTTTGCTGGTTTTCATAATTCAATCGTGGTCGCACTTCGCTACAGGATGAATTTCGTGAAGGTCTCCAAAATCGGCTATTGTGTGAGAAAACATTAGGTATATATAGGATATAGGATATAGGAAGAACGTCTTTCACACCAAACGAATCCGAATCAATCTGGATCACTCCGAATCAAGTTGAATCTGATTCGTCATCTCCACTCTTTCACACCAGCTAAATCAACCTGAATCTATAAGAATCCTTTCATCTCCTTTTTGTTTTCCTTCTTTTAGTTGCTTTTGAGCTATCAGAATGGACGCAGTTGTTTTAAACGCAATAGTGTTTCGTAGGAGGCAACGGCGAAAACAGAAATGTTTCATTCTTCGCCAATTTTCCTCCACACAGAAGATATGAGATTTCTGTTGCTGTGATTTTTATCACTGGCGTCATAAATCGCACTATTTTCTTTAACATTTAAAATTAATAACTCCACGTCCATCTCGTATGGTTGTTGATTCAAGACTGACCGGACGAGGAATCTGACAGGTTGAATCAAGTGCGACCTCGAATCAAACCTGATTGAACCAGATTCGTCCGGTCTGAAGGCGGGAAAAGAGTCCCTTCACATTTAAACGGATCGCTCGAAGCCGAATCTTGGTCAATCAGATTCAACTTGATTCGGAGTGATTCTGATTGATTCGGATTCGTTTGGTGTGAAAGGGCCCTAAGATTGAGTCATACTTGGGCATTAGTTCTACTAGCATAATTTCAATCTTGCATACTTGCGTACTGCTCCAAAAAAATCGATTTCTTTGTACCAGTCTATATGATCATGACAGGATCCATTCCTATTATTCCAAAGCTAAACAACAAGCTACTTCTACGAGTCTTTCAACACTAACCAAATCCAACAAGTTGTTCGCGCACGAATAACTTTGAAGCAAATGATCTCCTGTTTTGTTCGGAATAACTGGACATGTTTCAGCTTTCCATTAGAGCAACTAGGAACAGACAATTTCTTATTATTCAATTATTCAACGTTTTCCAACACCTAAAGAAGCGGCTGATGCCTTCAAATCACAAACGCATGCAAAATGTACCTTATGGTGAATAGTATGCAAAATAAAGCCTTATCCAATATAAATATTTGTTTTTATTAGTCTATCTCAAAACTTAAACCAAAAGTATTAACCCTCGAATTGATTCCATTGTTTGATATAGTTTTCTTCAGAAACATACAAAACAAGAAAATTGAAATATTTCAATTTTGAAATAAAAGTCTAATCACCACTACCATTGTCATTGGTAATGGACTAAATTATTACTAGATTTAGCAGCGCTGGATTCACAGTTTTAGGCTACGCTGATAATATGGTAGGTGTAGTGTGAAATAACATTCAAAAGAAGAAGGAAAGTAGCTAACCATACGTGCACCTACCCTTACTGAAACCCAACTAATACTTTCTAATGAAGTAAAGGAGTCATCCTGGATAAAGGACTTACTAGAAACAATGATCAAGACGATGCAATTTTCGTATAATCTTGGTATACTTAACGGTTACCAAACTCATGATCACATATGCATCGCTTATTTGGTGGTAAATTTAAAGGCTGATGTGTTTGGGTATCACATACCTCACTACATCCTTCGTGGCACTAGTAAACCTACGTCCATTTTACCTTTTAGGGAAAAAATGCTGACTAGACACTGTACAGTGAAGTTCCATCTGAAAACATAGGAGAAACTGTCGACAGCTGTCATCGTTTCTATAAGGTAACAAAGGAAGCATCCGAGCACCTCCTTCTTAAGTGCGACGCCGTTTATCGATAAAGATTATGGTACTCACAGACCAGTTTCTTAAAGCGACTCCCAGACGGGTGACTCATATTGCAAGTCGTTGCTACCAGAATGATAAACAGTCCAGGCTATAGAATAGGTCAGTGGGCTAAAGTGTTGGCTCTAATTCAGAAAAAAATGAGTTTTGGTTCAATTCTAAAAACTTGCGACTAATTATCGAATAGTCATTTGGATGATATTTCATTTTAGCGTAAATTCTTTCCTCCTTTTTTTGGATACGCATCTTACAGTCAAAGAGAATTTGAACAAATTGTAATGAGATCCTAAAACAATGTTATTATTTCTAAAGTATCAATAGATATACTATATACAGATTTGTACTATCTACAGAGTTCTATTCAGGATTTCAGTAGTGCCGAAGGTTTTCCTTTGACTATCCATTCTCTTCACACAATCTCTGCAGTCTCTCCTTCTATTTCTAACCGATCTCCTACATCGCAATTCTGTCTTATCATGTTGAGCAACTGTTATTTAGGCTCTTAGATCTGGAGATTTTTTACTTAGCTCATTATTCATATTAGCTTATTTTAGAAAATAATTTCAGTTGAAAATCCCAATATTAGAATTATATCTTCTATCTGTTCTTTATTTCTTCTGCTTTTGCTAACATGAGATAGTGAAATAAAACAGGGAGCTTCAATCCAATTTCAGTTTATGTAAAAAATCCTTACTAATATTATAAATGTGAATGCTACGAAAACTACTTAATCGATCATCATGAAACTTTGTACACATATTCTTGGGGGTATTTTTTAAGAAAGAAAAAAATTATTTGTCAAAAAGGCTCAAAATCTAGCTGTTTCAACGCCATCTAGCAGTCCAGTAATGAAGTTCCAACCCTGAGTACTCTAATACCGTTGCTCTGTATTACAGACGGTCACGTCAATATCCAATCCAATTGTTATTATTTTCTATAATTTCGTATGCAGTATAAAACTATTAAAATTTATGAGGTTAGATTTCATTTTGTGGTTAGATGCTATTCTTTGTTTTAGATCTTACTCTTTGGTTCTAATTTTTACTTTGTTCTTCTTTAAAAATGTCTTGAAAGCGGAAATCTGATTTATCTATTCGTCGCGGGCCGGTGCAGCAAAATTGCACGAAATGAAGAATCTTCGGTTCACGCAGAACTGAGAATATAACAGCAAGCAGAGCGACAAAGTGTTTAGAGAGCAGCTGAAACTCCTCCTCAGGCACGAGTTCGTTCAGAAAGACAAGATACGCTGCAGGCAGCTAAAAGAGCGATAGAAACGCCAGTTTCAATATGATCCTTCAAATGAATATCATAATTATCCTTTGATTTTCATTGTATCAATGAATAAAAAATGCCACTATTGCGATGCTATCAAATGGAAAGATGAATCTGTTGGAATTTGCTGTTCCAGAGGTAAAGTTTCACTTCTATTACTTGGTGAACCAGAAGAGTCTTTAGGAACGTTATTGTTAAAACAATAAAGATGAGTCAAAGCAATTTTTAAGCAAAATAAGAAAGTATAACTCTTGCTTTCAAATCATATCCTTTGGAGTTGATAAAGTGATAAGAATGCCCGGATTTTCCCCAGCTTTCACTGTACAAGGCCAGATATATCATGTTCTACAGAAGTCAGAATTTCGCAGTCAGAACTTCGCAGCCTCATGAGATAATTAATCTGAATGATGTAGTTAAATATTGTAAAATATTTCTTCATGTGAATACGGGAGGAAGAGACTTGCATGTCGACACGAAACTAGCAAAAAGGGGCACAAGAGCTTTATTGGCCAAGAGAATGGAACATTTACTACAATTTTCACCGAGTTTTTATTGTTTTCAAATTCAAAATTTCAAATAACACTTTCTATTGCTTATAGAACAACAAAATTTGTTGGTAATCAGGCTTTGTTGTTCACCTCTATTGAAGTTTGAAAGAAAATTGACAGATGTCGCTCATGGTCAACTATATGTAGCCTGTTCACGTGTCTTGGATTAATACTCTGCATTTATATCTTTTGAAATTGTTAACATTCAATATTATTTATTTTTGTTACAGAGAAACATGTTTAATTTTTGCAATTTGATAATCCCAGCCAAGCAATAAAATATAGTTATCGTATTGATATCTATTGTAATAATTTCTGATATTATAATGGCTTAAATGCGAGCGAAGCCGCGGGTAAAAGCTAGTGTTAATATAAAAATGGAATCCACCCACAAAATGTATCACCTGCCATCCGCTTTTTTATATATTCTTGCTATAAATTTGTCAGTTTCAAGGATCATTCACAAATCAATCTACATACATCCTGTTCATTAATATAACTATTTATTGAAATCATGCTCGTGACTATTTTATTATAATTAAAAGTAATTATTTGTCTCCTTTATTTTTTTTATTTTCAAATAACAATAGTCGATCGTAAAGAAAATGAGCATTTCCTTTTTACACGCTTAGAATATGAGTTTCAGAAGATTTCCTCTTATTATGTAAGTATTTGCCGATATTAGAAAGACTTTTTTGTGATTCAAGCTTACATGCTTCCAATTCCATACTAAATATAGTTGCTACAGAAGGGCTTTTATCAACAAATGCGCATTTCAACCCTTAAATAGACTTTAAAATCATAGTAGATTGACATATTTGGAAGACAAATCTTAAGTACCTCAATCTACTCCTTGATATCAGTCTACTAAAGCCAGACCTTACTACTTAAGTTAATTTAAGTATTTAAGAACATTGTTGCCAGCTCTAACTTCTCTCTAACACTTGAAATATACAGACTAATCTTCGAACTAGTGACGGATACGATGGAATGTACGTGTAAAATAATTTAGTCAAGAGAACTTAATTTCAACTTGAAACCGGAAATTTCTTCATCTAGATGAAGCAAACTCGATAAAATGACAGAAAAATTAACCTGAATAGTATAAAGAGCTTGGACTCTACATTGTATTGGTGATGATTTTCTATAATTAGATTATGTAATACCTCTCGATAACCTGTCTGAAAAATACATTTCCTCGAGGTGTGCAAAACAGGCCTTCGTGTCAACAATCATCTCCTCAAATAGAAGTCGCCAAATCTAAAGAATATGGATGATAAAGCAAAAGTTCCTATTCTAATTCGACCAATTTAGTCGAGTCGAGGACGGAGCTGAGATATGTTGCATTATCATGATGAAAGAATACGATGGAGTCTTTTTAGTATTACCCTGCGACTGTTTCGCTTTTCTATGAATACTCGATGTATATTACACCATTACACCTTGTCAAAACGGTAAAGATCACCTTTTGGTACTATAGAGTCTTCGCTTTCTTCGGAACTCTTTCTACGGATGAAGTCCACTGGTAAAACTGTTTCTTGGTATCTGGTGTGTATTATATTTCATCGACTATCACGAAATGACGCTTAAGCTTCTTCGGATTGCGCTTTAATAGCGTTATATGGTCGCTTGTTGTCAAGCTATTCTCCGTGGTAGCCATTTTCGGGACACTTGGACGAGGCTCATCAAAAATTAACGTTGAAAGTCGTATATACAATGTTTGACGGTCGCTATCGTAGAAGAAGAGTCAACATGCATAACATACAAACGCTCTTCGATTTATCTATGCAATTTCTCTTTCAAAAACAAGAACCGAATATCGATGTGGCTGTTTTTCAATTTTTCTAAAACCCGCCGACACAATCCAGTTAGAATTTCAACAGTAGGCGTCAAGTACTTATCGGACTGTCCTACTACAATATTTTTATTTGATTTTGCTATTATTGTCATAAAAAACACAAAACCCGACTCCATAATTAATTAAATCGAACTTGTAGCTTGAACTTAGTATTGTTGTCTCATAATCTAACGATGAATACATCAAATCAAGTTCAAGATCTATTACAGCATCTTTACATACTATTATTATGTAATAAACTCTCGATAGAAAATATTTGCTAGGTCGAGCGACTGCATTAGAAATATTTAAATACAGAGAAGAAAAAATATAAATTTTTATGTTATATGTATATAATGACAAAGCAAAAATTTTAAGCACTTAACACGAAAAATTTGAGATTCCTTGAAAGTGACACAGGAAATTTTTTAAATTTCCGAATATTTCTGTTTCTAGACAATCTATAAGTTTTTTTAGGCAGCTGCAGTTACAATGTGAGTGTAATTTTTCCAGTAAAATTGAATGCGCAAGAAAATGTACAAAAACTCTCATTGAAATTTTAGAATCGAGTTTACAACTCACAGAAAATCTGAAGTTATAATTCTATTAATAACGCGGGCTTTTCTTGGAGACTACCTCGTCCCTGTGGAAAAGCTAGAAATAGTTAAACAAAATTTAATTGTACTTCATTAGATTTTGAGACGAATTGGACTCTTACAAGTGAAAGTTAGACAAAAATAATAAAACAATTAGTAGAAAGAAAAAAACTGGTGCGGAATAGAGGATAGAATAGAAAAAGATGAACAAGAACATTCAAATTGGTAAGGGAATATTGTAAGATTTAATTAGAATCGACAATAGAGAAAAGCAGGAAATAAAATATAAGGAAGTAATGCATAAAGCAACTAAGAACAAAAAAGAGAAAACATAAGAGGAAATGACGCATCAAAAGATAATAAACATTAGAAGAAACGTCTAAAGCTGAAGAGAAATGAGAAGAAGACTTTATCCGAATTATTATTCACACGTTGGCTTTATGCAAGAGGGTTTTATGTTAATGCATTAAAAACCTCATTAAACCCCATTAAAAAGTAGGGAGAAGTTTAAAGAAAAAATTGTTGAAACAACTAATAAAGAAAACGAAAAGCATAAGATAGCAAAAGACAATAAATAATGAAAGAAACTGGAGAAGATAAAAGGAAATGACAAGAGGAAAACTCTATTCAAATTGATGTTAATAATATACCACAGCTTAAGAGAACATTCAGTGATAGAAATCAACCCCTAAAAACTTTCCAAGAACAAGTTATTTTTCCAAAAATTCATAAAAATTTGATCGATAAGAAATACTATTTGTTTCAAAATAAGATTAACTTAACTATGTTTTCAGTCTATAAAATTTCAAAAATGTTATACTGTAAAAAGTCTTATGTAACCTTAGATTCCTTCTTAATAAATTGGGTTGAAAATTATTGTTTTATAACTAACTCTTAAGGGGTAGGTCGATTTTTCTTATATTTTAGAACAATAAAATTCTATGAAAATCCACCAACCATGGTTGAGTCTAATTACTTACCTAAAAAACACTTCCTTCAGAAAGTTATACAACTAAACACAAAAAATATTAAGGGTCCCTAGGGTAAAGTCACTTCCACACCCCGAAGTCTACTTCACCGCATGACCCGTATGAAAAGTAACGAATGATGGTTGTGACTTCAACTTTTTCTTACATTCACAATATTTTTCAGTCTCCCACTTACTGAAGTAGGCCTAGAAAAGTCCTTGCTATTGAGAATAGCAGAAGGTCATTTTGAATTACGAGATTTAAACAATTCGTTTTGGGTAAGAATTTCAAGCTTCATTTTGTAAATGTATATAATGAGGTATAAGTGTGTGATCAATGAGCTGCAAATGATTATCTTCTCAAATTAATAAAATATACAAGAAGTTTTGAAAAGTTGCCTTATTTATAGCTCAATTTTAGATGAGCCGCAGTATCATACAAAACGTTTAAAATATATAACTGAATAAATATGTTTACATGAAAAATAGTGAGTTTAATTGAGAAAAATCTACAATTACAGCAATGTACGCTTAAATAAAAATTCTTTTCCTATACGTTTTACAAGTAGCGTTCGTTTTTGTCTATATCCTGTCATTCCTCCACTTATTTTTTCTAAAAGTCCAATGTGACTATCGCTACGAAGATGTATTGATATCTAGTTAGCTTAGACCAGTTCCATGCATAAACAAAATATTGCGTTACCATAGCAACGAACAATAACTTATTAGAATTGTCAGTGTAAAGTTTGACGTCAAAAAAGTAAACCAGAGTTACGCGATAAAATAAAAGAAAAAAGATGTTCTCCGAAATTGTGAAAATCTGAAAATTTGGAGTATCGAGCTATCATCAAGTATTTAAAAGGGTTAAGAGGTGAACAGATTTACGAAGATATGCTTAATACCCTTGGTGATCAATGTCCTTCGTATGAGACCGTGAAAAATTGGACTGCAAGCTTCAAAAGAGGTAAATTTTCCATTGAAGATGATGACCGATCGAGAAGGCTAGTGTCAGTTCCCGAAATATCGATGGAGTTCATGACATGATTTTATCAAGCCCTGAAGCACCTGAAGCACTGAATATTTCACACGAACGCGTTCATTTTATAGATCACGTCAATTTGGACATGAGAAAAATTGTTGCAAAATGGATCCCCAAATGTTTGAATGTTAACCAAAAGCGTGCAAGGGTAAAAGCATCGCGTCCGATCTGTGCTTGATTTGAAAGCGATGTAGATTTCTTAAGCCGAATTGTTACTATGGATGAGACTTGGGTACATTTCTACGATCCAGAAACAAAGCAACAATCTATGGAGTGGTTCTCCAAGACCTAAGAAGTTTCGTGTCCAAAAATCTGCTGGACAAGTTCTTGCTTCAGTTTTTTGTTTGTTGTTTTGTTTTTGCAGGATAACGCCCCTGTACACAAATCTCATGTTCCCATACAAAAAATTCGTGATTTAGGGTTTGAATTACTAGAACACTACCCCTATTCACCAGATTTGGCTCTCTCCGACTATCATCTATTGTCTCAACTGAAAAAAAGTTTAAAAGGTCGTAAATTTTCTCCCAACGAAGAGGTCTAGAGACGTTGCAGGATCGCTGTAATAAATGTATCCAATTAAGAGGAGAATATGTGGATTAATAAAATATTTTGACATTGAAATTTTGTTTGGTTCTATAGTCGGCAAAGAATTTTTCAATATATCCTTGTATTGCCTATTTCTACATATTTCAGCCATCTTATTCTTTGTGTCTTTAGATGATGAGCTTCCCCTTATTAGTTAGTCCTCTTCAGGATCCTTATTCTTAGTGTTTTGTGTGAGTATCCAGGACGAAAACCTAATTTACATTACAATGAAAGCTGAAAGCTCTTTTTCTTCGAAAACTTTTTACTAATTTCGACTGTTTCGACTGTTTCTCCATGTGTATCTAACTATTTGTTCTATAAACAATCAGTGCGTTGTTTTTTATTTTATCTTATTATATTTTGTTTTATTTGTGTTTATTAAAAGATTATATTTATTTGCTTCGTTGCCAAATTCATCAAATACTACTTCTAGATCCTTTTTTGATTCAGTACTCAAAGTACTCATTTCATTCTCATATAAAATTTCTTGATGTTTACAATGGTATATCATTCCTTAGTACGACATTCAGCCTTTTTAAAAACTATATTCTAGCACCAAACTAACCAATTTCCAGATAAGTTATATCTTCATGTCCTGAAATATTTTAGACGCTGATGCACATCTATCATGGAAACTTGCCTAGACGTTTTGTGTCAGGTTTGTAATTCTTGGTCTCCTTAGCAATCCATCTGTCTGTTTGTTTCATCGTCTCTCCATTAATAGCATTTTTGGTGATAACCAGTAGTCCAAATTTTCTCAATTATATACTCTGCTGTTTGAACTACTTTATAGTTCACTATAGTTCTAATCGTTTCAATAACACATATAGACCAAAGCATTGTAGTCAATTCCCTTTCGCAAATTGGTATCTAACACGAGAATTATCATTCTTAATCTGATGTTTAGAGCAGCGATGATAATTTTCTTCAATCATGATTCCGATAATGACACACGAATAGTAGAAATGGAAAATCCATGAACCTCTGTTGGTAAAACAGAAGAAGCAGAATTAGAAATACAAATATAACACAAATCGACAAACAGTTTATAATTCGAAGGAAAACCCCCAACTACCAAGATTATTTGAAAGAAGGAAAGACAAGATTCAATATAGGTAACGTAAAAATTGATAATTAAGAAGTTATATGTCTAATCAAAGATTTATAAATACACCTCCCACTTCTACTTAAGTATTTCGATATTGTAGCTGTTTTCATTTCGGCTTTGTTGACTTCCTTATACTTTGATCCATAATTTACTTTTACTATTAGCATGGTGTACCAAATCTTCACGTTGTGTCAAAATGATAGACAAATTTTTGCATATACCTGTTAAAGCTTTTCAATCGACAAAACAGAAATATAGTTACAACAGGATGGAGTTAAAAATGTTTCCTGAGCACGTGATTTCACGTTTCGGTGAGTTCTATTGGACGTTACCTTCGCCAGATCTATAGCCATGTCATAACTTTTTATGGAGCGCTTATAATACTTGAAATATAAAATTTGAACCTCATTTATTCGAAAATTTGGAAGTCCTAGTAGGTGTGCAGTTGCAGAAAAATTTGACAAAGGTCATGGACAAATTTTAGTATGCATTAACGCTATTTTTTCAATTGTAACGTCACAAGAACTTCTCATATTTCATTTTTGCTTAGGTGTTTAGTTAATATTTTAAAAATTATGTCTTTCTCTGCACACATCTGCTTTAGAAACATTTTGTATATTTCGAAGATGCATTTTCTAATTACAGAGTTACATAGGTATTAAAAAACAAATTAAAATCACGACTTTCCAATTGTGGAAGTACTATTTGCAAAATAATTACTACTTTAGTAGTTATAGCAAAAAGGTGTGGTAAAGCTTGTATTGTTCATCGAATCGAGACATAATAAATAAACTCGATACAGGTATAATATACATGGTATAACACAGAATATATCTCACAAAACTGAAAGTTATTTGTTTTATCATTATCAAAATGTCAATTTATTTCCACTGGTAAGGTGTTTAAAGACTACAGGAAATAGATGGTACAAGCTTTATATTAACTATTCAGAAGTACTTCTTTCTTATTGGCATCAAATGAGAGAGAAAGAGAAATGCTTTATTGCCAAAAAATTATTAGAATTTGCAGACAACAGCTTGTAAAAAATAACACAAAAATAACTGAATAAAGGTAAAACATATAAAATAAAATTTCAAAATACAGAAGAACACCACAATAACAAAATTATATATATATAAATTATATATACATGCCCTCAAATTATTGAGAAATGCGGAAAAAGATGATTTCGATTTGATTTCAATTGGCAAGTGATTGTGCATTTTTTTGCAATGTAAAATATTGAGCCCTTAACTAATTCTGAACAAGGAGTAGGCAGGTAAAGGTCGTGTTTCGTGCTCCGAATTAGGCAAAGGGATTCAAACATGAATAAGTAAGGAATCAGAATTTTTAATCTTTCAAAGAAGTCCCTGCAGTGAGCCCTGCTGTTTAGTCCGAGTAAATATCTTACAGCTCTCTTTTTTAGTTTGAAGATTCGCTCAAATTGAGTAGCACCACATGAACTCCAGAAGGGAAGAGCACGTTGGATATGCGACTCAATAAGGGCATAATGGACTGTTAAGGAGATGGATAAGTTCAGTTCTTTGGAAACTGATTTCAGCGCAAAATGGAGGAACTTAATTTTTTAGATAAGGCGGCAATATATGAATCTCATTTCAAAGAATTTTCAATAACAAGCCCTAAGAATTTTACAGATTTAACGACGTCAATGGTGGTGTCCTAAGAAGTCCCTTGAGGTCAGGGTTGCTCCAAGTAGTGAACTAGTGTCGTCTGCAAATAGACATATTTTACAACTGATGTCTAGATAGACGATGTCGTTTATAAAGAAAATAGGGCCAAGTACTGAGCCTTGAGGCACTCCACATACTATTGGCTCACAAGAAGACGTTGTATCAGCCACTATAAACTGACTCCTGTTCTGTTTGTAAGGTATCACTTGAACCATGCGAGAGGTTGTAAAGGATAAGCTGGTAATAGTAGTAGAAGTGCGCGATAATGATGTAAAACCTGTAAAACATCTTTGAATTTACCTCAAAGTCGTTTGTAATTTCCTATAAAACTTATCAATGGGTTTATTGAAGCAATGGGGTATTGTTTAAAAATTATTTATTTTTTTGTTTATTTTATAAACTTTTCATATGAAATAATGTCAGAAACTAAAGTATTTAATTAGAAATGAACTAATAATATATAGATATTTAATTGAAAATCGCAAGAGTTTCAAATTTTTAACTACATACGAAAACGATTGTCATTGGTTTTCAGTTGTGACGTCATAGGTTTAATAAAAAAGGTCACGAGGTTATCGTTGCCGGCAACATAGTGTGTGCTGTTATAATACGGTTTTTTTCTTAGGTACTTATAAATAAAACATTTTTCTATATATAAGAATAAAATGAATAAACCTTTTATAGGTTAAGTTATTACGTTATTACATAATCACGTAAAACATTAAAAGCATAATAAACTTAATCGCTATAGAATATTAAAATAAGTTAAATTAGAATCTTACATTAAAATGATCCTGGCAACAAAAATTACAAATACATCTAGCAGGATCGTAGAAATGACCAAAAAACGATTTTTGTTGTATATTCGAATTACTTAGCACCATAAAAAACTTTATCAGTTGTTTTAGTCGTGTTATTTTTATATCCTGGCACAAAATGCGATTTATATACAATTTTTCAGATTAATCAAAGTTTAATTATTTATTAATTATTTTATTTATTAATCTATCAATTTAATTTGCTTAGTGTTTATTTTACACCTATGACATCACGCGGTATGGCGGCCTCATTGAAATGTTTAAACTACCTACAAATTTTTTGAATTTCCATCAATTTTTTTCTCTATAAATGTTCATCAAAGAATTGAATAAAAATTATAATGAAACTAGTTGTAAACTATCCAAAACTGTTTTTTCTCGAGCCATGCAACTACCCTATTATTTTTATTTTTTCTTTTAAAACTAAATAACTAAAGATATAATTTAAATTATCGTATTCATAGTTCAAAATAATATTCAATGATCAAGAAACATATATTTCAAAAAGTGTTGGGAGATGCAGCATCCTTGTCTTAGACTTTTGTTGAAGGCTTTCGATTTCTACTGCAGACCTCATATCTGCCATCTGGATGGCCTTCATGAGAGTATCATTGATTTTGGTATCCTCAGAAGCTTCTAATAATTTTGATATCGGTATGTTATCGTAAACATTTTCTAAATCTATAAACATTAGGCGTACCGGTCTTTTTCCTTTTCTACCAATTGCTTTAAATAGAACGCTGTACAAGAACTTTCCTGATATAACCTCACTCTTATTTTTCGTAATTAGAGTATTCCTGCTCTATAATATCTCTTATAAACCCAGCATATTATACTTGTTACCGATAATTCACGATAATTGTTCTATTTTAGTGTGTCTCTCTCTCACCATTTCTGAGTTTTCTTAATATACCAGCTGAGGATTCTAAGAGTTTATTTGTTCCATGTTTTATTAGTTTCTACCTGGACTCTTCGATTTTTTAGTTACTTCGCTGTATTTATTACAATTATAAGTAACTAATTTGAAAGCAGTTTAAAATGAACCACAAGAATTGATACTGATATCTCATTCTAATGACATTATTTATTCTTTAGTTGGGATATCCTTTATCATACGTCAAAAGTTACTAACAACGCCCACGATTATAAAAGGACATGCAAAGCATGTGGTACCTTGAAGGTTAAATGTTAATAATGGAATGTACTTTTTGTTCGCTTTCTTGTTATCTGAGATATAAATTCCTATCTCACACTGTGGTTATTAGACCGAAAGCATTGATAATTCCTTAAATGGCATAGCGACAAACAGAACGAGACACAGTTTTTAAGACTACTACTGATTGCTGGAGAGAGAAAAAAAGAAATGCATTAATTGTTTGAGGTTTTCGCGACCGCACACTGGGGCAGAAAGGTCCTATACCTGGTAATAAATCGAAATGTAATTAGAAAAGTAAGACTTCTTTTCATAGTTTTTGGAAAAACCAATATCTCCCCCATTATAACACAGTGAAATGTTATCATTAATACCAAGCGTTTACAAACCATCCCTGTACCTTCTAAAGTCAGTTATCTACGGATAGTATATAGAAAAGTTTATGTATTTAGTTAATATTATTTAATTTTTTTATAATTGGTTTTATTTTAGCTTTTTAAAATTGTTTAGTTTTCTTGCACTTTTCTTTAAACAAATATTTTCTCTCTTTACTGATATAGTTCGGTCAAATTAGACCAAAAAATAAGAGTGTAACTACATAAATTCCCATCAAGCTGAAAATCAATAAAATTATTGAAAATACAATTGAAAATAAAATTTAAATGTTCTCCATTATTTCCATGTATGGCAAAAATTTTATTCAAAGTCAAAGGTCAATAAAATTAATTTTTTGCAATTATCAGCAAATCGGTGAGTTTTATCATGTAAATACGTTGGAGAAAAATTGTAGATCAGAAAATTATCTACAAAAAATGTATCAATACTATTTTATCTACGAGACACCGTTTCTGAGATATAACGATTCAAAAAGTTGTAAAAGTCAATGTTTCAGATTTACTGTACTAAAGAAGTAAAAAAATCTACAAATTTCGTCCGCATCTCTAGAGTTTTACTTTCTATGTTATCTGTATATTTTATCCTGTATATTGTTCCAAATACTGATATTTGTTGAAAAACATAAAGAGAAACAACGCAGTGACAAATGAAACATTTACACATTGACCTTGTTCGTAAGAAGTTCAATGTCGTTTTGCGTTTTACTTAAATCTCAGTTTTCGTCGATAAAATCTAACCTACCGTGATAAAACAATTAGAATGAATGTTCACTTCCTTTTACATTTTCGTGCTTTAAAAAAATAAAAAAACCAGCTAGACTTTGCTAAATTTTGCTTGAACTCAAAATGCTTCCTTTGAGGATTTGAAGCAAGAGTAGAAGCATCGCGTTCGATCTGTGCTCGATTTGAAAACGATGTATACTTCTTAAGCCAAATTGTTACTATAGATGAGACTTGGGTACATTTCTACGATCCAGAAACAAAGCAACAATCTATGGAATGGCGACACTTTGGTTCTCCAAGAACTAAGAAGTTTCGTGTCCAGAAATCTGC
Source organism: Diorhabda carinulata (assembly GCF_026250575.1). Lineage (NCBI taxonomy): Eukaryota > Metazoa > Arthropoda > Insecta > Coleoptera > Chrysomelidae > Diorhabda > Diorhabda carinulata. The sequence continues at coordinate 6,310,183 of NC_079469.1, forward strand.
TGGAAAAGTTCTTGCTTCAGTTTTTTGGGATTGCCGTGGAGTAATCATGATTAATTATTTTTGATAAGGGTAGAACAATAACTGGAGATTACTATTCGACATTACTGATTACTGAAAAAATTGAAGAGAAAAAACGCGGAAAGCTATCCAAAGATGTTTTTTGCACCTGCACACCAATCCCATGCTGCAATGCAAAAAATTCGTGATTTAGGGTTTGGATTACTAGAACACCCCTCCTTATTCACCAGATTTAGCTCCATTCGACTAGCATATCTTTCCTCAACTGAAAAAAGTTTAAAAGGTCGTAAATTTTCTTCCAACGACGAGGTAATAAAAGCTGTGGAGGTCCGGTTTGCAGAGCAAGAAGAAACATTTTTTGAAAGGTCTAGAGACGTTGCAGGTTCGCTGTAATAAATGTATCCAGTTAAGAGGAGAATATGAGAATATTTTGACATTGAAATTTTGTTTGGTTTTATAGTAGTCTAAGAATTTTTCAATATATCCTCGTACAACTACTCGAAGTTACATTCAATTCTTTCAAAACTGTTTCTCCTATTTTTATAATTTTTAAATTCATTTTTTTCTTGTGTTTATCAAGAATTTAGTATTCCTAGTTTATTTTCAATAATCTTTCTTTTGCTTCTTCTATTATCCTAAGTTTTGCTTCTTCGAACCGATCGGACGATTCTGCAAGGATTCTTTTGAAGCAGCCTATCATTTGTCAAACTTTCTATGATTAGTACCGCGACCTTTATTTTGTAATTTTTGTTAATTTCATAAGTTTTGTCGGTACGTTTATATCTTCTATGTCTTTTGTTAGTTTTTTCTATTTGTTCTCTTTAAAATCGATAAATGTAGCTCTATATCATGTTCGTAATAATGTGTTTCGTCTTCCAAGTGCTCCCTTATTTTTTGTATCACCATTGTGGTTAAAATTTTGTATGTGGTGCTTAAAAGCATAATTCCTCTATAGCAGCTACATTGCAGGTTATTTTCTTTTTGAAATATTGAAATTTTAACCTCTGACATTGACTCTGTAAATACTGAAAATTAGTTTATTAAATTCTTATCGCGATACTGACGATCATTAAAACACATGTATTGTTTACACAGGAATGGTATTAAAAATGATTTACGTCCCGACAACTTCACTTTTTGACCACTCTATATGTATACCTCAGTACAACAAAATTGAAAATCCAATATCAGAATAATTATTTGATATATTTATAACTGAACTTTTAACTGTTTATTAAAAATGCGTAATATTGTTTATATTATAGCAAAATTACCGGAAATATATGAGTTCGGTTGATTTATATAATGATATACAATTAAATACTTAACAGCCTTGGCACAAGCTTCAATTAATCGATTCGGAGGCCACCAATATCATATTAATTTAAATAAGATTTTTTTATAACGAGATGCCTCGAAATCTTTCTTAGTAAATAGACGAAGACGAAAAAAAAACGATTCAGCTCATTATTATACTAAAAAAAAATTCACAATAGCATTGAATCACGTATAATTAAAACTCGGATTATATGCAAAATGCATATTTTTGCATATTCTGAATCGAAAGTTCTCACATTGGCCTACTTGCAGTAAATTAAACTGTTAGTTAAACTTATGCTGCTAAATGGCTGGATTATTCCAACGACGATATTGAAATCACGAATTTTGTGGACAGAAGAAGCTACGTCTCATAGTAACGGTAGAGTGAATCGCCATAATATGCACTACTGATCCGAAACGAATCCCCGTTGGATGCAGGAGGTCCAACATTAGGGTCGTTGATCTGTAAATGAGTTGTGCGGAATTCTAGAAGACAAATAACTGAGCAATTTTTTTTACGATACAGTTGATAGAAAAATATATTTAGACTTTCTAAGAAACTAATTGTCACTTCTTGTAGAAGACATACCCTCGGCCATTACCACATAATGGTAAATTATTCCATACATGTCCAGCATTTTTTAGATCCCTAATAGGTGGATGGGATATAGAAGTTTAGGCCTGAGTTACTTAGATTCTTATTTGTGGGGCCGAATAAAAGATGTGATCTACACCAAGAGATGATATGATTGAAAGAATACGACAGGCAATACGAAGTATTTCAAAAACAGAAATTGGAACTGCTGACTTATGGACATTTTGAACACAATGGCAACTAGCAAATAATTACGTAGCTAGTTATTAGGTTGTTAATTGTTAGATTTGTTACATGATTTGTTCCCATTGTTGGTAATATTAGATTTAAGAGGCAGTTATTCTAGTATGCTAGTAGTACACGTGGCAATATCTTGGAAAGCTCGAAAGGGTAAACATTACGTAACAGTTATGTTGTCTCCAAAGGAAAATTTAATGTACCGTATCGAGTCTCGTCTCGTAAGCGAGAATATCGTGGGTAGCACTATGTACAAATTAATACTCAATGAATCTTTTAAAATCGAGCTAATTCATTTGATTTTTTATCGTGGCATAATTCTAAATTTTAGTGCTTTTTTCCTAAATTTACTCATTTGATTCCCAAAATATGATCGTATTTCAAGTAACTTCTTTACAAGTAAATCAGAGCCTTATTTGTAACTATAAATAGTTCATGGTTAAGTCGATGAAAAAACAAGGCTCACAACAACCTGTGTCTCTCACCCCCTCCTCCAACCCCTCTTTATTGATCTGAGAGGCGTTCTGACCGTGAGCTAAATAGCGAATCAACCCCAACTCAGAATCCTGTACGGAATCTGCTTTTAGTTTTGATATCAACACCGTGTCTGGAGTTTTATTATCGAATTTAACTCGTATTTAATTAGTGGTTGAAAGTATAAAATGGGTGATACTAATAAGTGAAAATATTAGGTAAATTATTGTATTTTTATATAGGATTCGCATGTTGTTCTTATATCAATATTTAGAATGTGATTGAATAAGACATTTGCCATGTAAGGTCAAATCAAGGCAACTATGAAAATTTATACAAATTAATTTATACTTTGTTTATATACTGCTTAGAATTTCATATTTAATATCTTAAAATAATAGGATAAATAGTCAAAACAATCGACTTATATTTATTATTATAAGTTTGTTTAAGTTTTTATTATATATTTGTGTTTACCTCCCAGTTGTTTCTACTAATATCAACAGTCGCAATTACGGAAAATAATATTCAATTTTTATTATGGTTTATTATATTTCAAACATGTTATAATATTATTTGAGAATCGGTAATGCACATGATAATTCACGCATATGAAGACCATTACAACCAGTTGAATGCCTACGATGTTTTATATTTAATGTCAGTTTCCTACGCCTTAATTTAAACAAGTTTCTAGTCTACAATTTCTTTATTTTCTTTCAATCATTTTCTCTGTCTTTATTAGACAATTAGAACGGTTATATAATGGATAGTATGAAGTGCTATAAAAATGAAATTCGTCTATTGTCGAAACATTACTGGGAACAAAAGTTTAAAGCAGCCATGGTAGTAAGGAAAATATGTGAAATTGAAAGAAAAGACACTATTAATGAGCGAACGGCACAGCGTTGGTAACAAAGGAGCTAGCACTCGCCGATGATCAAACTCCCTTAGACCTTCTTAAGATACCATACATCACCATTTAGAATAATTATATAAAAGCTGTCGAATTAACCGAGATTTAAGCGAAACGTGAGTCGAGTAGATGTGTGTAAACAGCTACTTACCCTGACGAAACATCATTGTTTTATTAGATAATCAATTCAGTGGTTAGACAATAAACAATTACCAGAAATAGTCTTAAAGTGAGATTGTAGTTCGTAAACATTCCAGCTGATGCGATCGTATGAGCTTTTATCAGAGAAATATCCAGGTTTAGTTAACCGAAAGCATTTTCTCTTGCAACAAAACAACATATTGCAAAAATTAGACGGAATAAGATCGAAGAATTTGATGGAATTGACCTCCTATTACATCCAGCATTTAGTCCTGGATCAGACCTTACAACGACAAATTACTGTTTATTCAGATCAATGACAAAATTCTTGCTTGGAAAAAATTTGTTCCAGAAGATGCTTTTACCAAGTTCTCAAAGAGCTTGCAGAAAGTTGGGGTGAAGCCATAAAATACGAAGGTTTACACTTATTAAGGCTTTTTCATGCTTATTTTATGAACAAAGTGAACATTTGAAATCGACATTATTTATGAGACACCCTCTATAAAAATAAATACTTAGAAACAAGTAAATAGAAAGAACTTTATTCACTAATTTTGATATTTAACTATAACAATGCTAAAAAAATATTTTAGTTGTAATTATTCAAATTTGCTATTAAGAAACAAGAATTCTTTTATAATCATTTCTATTCCAAGTCTATACACTATTCTAACGATGCTTCCATCTTTCTTATCAAAATGTAATCGATAATGTTCTCGTCTGACGAAAATCTCTCTACTGCAAGTGAAACTTTGAGGTTAATAAACAGAAATAAGTCGCTGGGGACCATATTTGGTGAATACGGTGGGTGGTCAATCAATTTGAAGAGCAATTCGTGAGTTTTAACCATTTGTGATTTGTGCTCACCTTAATGTAAGAAGATCCGTTGTCATGATTGAAAAACACTTTCTTTTTTTTTCAAATGCTCTGACTTTTCCGAAAAAAAGTCGTCTTCATTCAACCGGCTTATAAAATCATCTTTTTAAAAACATATTCACCTTATTTTCCTTAAGCCGCGTCAAGCATTCGGAAAGATTCGGAAAATCTTATCTTTTTGTTAAAAGTTAGCCCTTTGGCTATACACTCTTGTCTTCCTGGTTGTCTGGACGTCTTAATTTGTGTGTGTGTGTCTTCGATGCATCGGGTAAACCCTTTCCAACTTTCTTCCACAAGGAAGAATCTAATCGGAGTGTTCCTTCGCCTTCTTTACAGCTGTCCGTGACACTTTCTTATGGATTACGAAGTTACCGTGTCTTGGGGTATCCTCTTAGTGGGTATTCGCATTTTTTTGTATTTTTTATAGATTCTATGATAACCTAACTTAACCTATCGATCCTGTTGTCCTCCTTTTTACTTTACCTGTTGTGCAATCAGTGCTACTATGAGTGTCTGCATATTCTGCAGCATACTCCATTGCTCAGGCGTTTCTTATCCTGCTGTAGCTGGCGTCTTCTTAGCAGCTAGTGCGTAGCTACTTCCTGTATGGTTATCGTCACTGGTTTGTTTGTTTCTTTTTTATTCGGGCTATACAGGCATCCTCTGTAGTTCGCCGGGTACTTTCCTCTGTTTCACGCAGGGCCTGTCCATGTTTCTCTTGTGCATCTAACGCAGGGCCTGTCCATGTTGCTCGTGCATTATCCGTGGTGGAAACCTTGGCACTTAAAGTATTGTACAAGTCCGATTTTTGTAGGACTGTTCTTCTACGGGCTACCATGAATATTGGTAGTAGTTTTTGGCTGTTGTCATAAGTGCTGATATCTTCACGTTGATTTTTTGTATGTATTTAGTTTGGGTGAGAAATAACACCGAATATTATTTAAAAAAATATTTTTTCAATGGCAACCTTGGCATTGATCGAATTTTTTTGTTAAAATAGAATTTATTATACAACGCATGATAAAAAAAGGTCTGTGACGAATTGGTTTCTTTAATAATTTGCACCAGTTTTTAAGTCGATATGATAAATCGCAAAATCATTCTATGTCTACCGAAACGACATTGAGATTCTGTTAAAAATGTGGTTTATTTTTAACCAAAAACAAATTAAATATTTATAACAATAGAGCATTGTCTTTATACACATTTTCTTCTTAGACCATTCGAGTATACAAAGGTTGTTCAAAAATAGTCTCAAATTAGGAATAAATTCAAGATTTATTTGTCGATTTCTTTCAATCTAGTGGCTTACACATTTCTTTTTATTTTTCGGTTATGAAAATCTATATATATTGATGAACAATTTCTCTTATGTTTACACCTACTTATGTTTTTATTACAAAGAACAAAAAGGCTTAATCAAATGATATTAAAAAAACCCTAGCTTCATATTTAAAAAAAAATATTGTTGACATCGTAACTTTGAAAAATTGGAATTTTATTTTCCTAACTTGATAAACTATTTGACTTGTTTTTACATTGATTTCAAAAATGTAAATTGCACATTTTATATAATATATGTCATTTAGTAAAAAACTGGATGATTTAGTGGAACTTGTACAAAAAACATTTTTTATATCCTATACTCATCTAGTTATAAAATTAAAATAAAATTAACGTAAAAAACCGGTACATAAAAAATTCATTCTCAATTTAGTCAAAATGTTATACAAACTAATTTCTAAATTTATTGGTTAAGTTCAAAAAAATGACTCGAAAGTTTGGAAAGAAGCGGAATTCTAAAGTGTCGATACAAAACGATTTTATATGATTATTTAAAGATCTACTATGTAATGAGTGCAGATGTAGAACTTTTCACAAAATGGGGAGCCTACCGAATTTGCACGAGCTTGGAAGGTCTCAAGGAGGAGAATCGGGCTACAGACCAGGTAATAATTAAATTTTATAAAGGCCGGTTGACATGATGCAACCCAACGTGCAATGTAATGCGTGGCTTAATATTTCTTAATAAAACGCATGCGCAATTCAAAATCAGCTTATTTTTTCATGTAGATTTCGCATTTGCAACATGATCGGTTTTGTGTCATTTGTATTGCGTACAAGCTACAATTCTTACCTTACTTAGCTTTGTTATTTTTATTTTTAAACCAACCACCCAGTATTATTAAGTAAAATTTGAGGTTAGGAAGTTGTTTACTTTCACTGATGAAATATTTGGTATTGCTTGATCTAATTCATTCTCCGTGGTGACGTAAATGTTTGTTTAGAATAACTAGAAATCACACACAGACAAATCTAGCAAATAAGGTGGATGTTCAAAGACTGCACTACACGAGTTTGACTGACTGAAACGTTTTATACTGTTTGGTGTAAAAAAATGAACATTCACATTTCCATGTAGACGGTTATTTTTCTCAATTTAGGTGTGTGTAGCAACTGTGTGATGTCCTAATTAAAGTGTACGTCTATTTATCACAAAGTGAACTGAGAACCTTTTTTGAAATTTGTATTGATCTCTATTATTAGTATTTTACTTTTAAAAAACAAAATTTCTCAACATGCTTTCATTATTATTATATTCACAACATTTCAGGGCCTGCCCTTGGTCATTTGTGTGGTGGGTGTACTAATGCCCTTACAGAAATGGAAAGAACGAAAATTTTACATAGATTTTCCGGCCATAATAGAATTACTAAAGCCAGAAGTAATCCACAAGACCCTCATAAGATAGTATATGATGAAGTAACAGTGGAGGTATTATATGAATTTGATTTTTAAGTAAAATAGCTGTTTTTCAATTGGGGGGTTCAGAAAAGCTGATTAGCACTCATTTACAGGGAATAAGGCGAAGGGATTCAATCAACAGTTCCATTGGTGCTACATCTGTTAGAAGACTCTTGGCTGTAGTGAGAGGAGGAAACCAAAGTGGTCCTATCGGTAATATTTTTGAAAATTTTGAATAACCTTTTATGTCAAATATGTATCAAGGACATTTGTATTTTTAGTAATTAATATTTTTCAATCATTTTTATTTGACGTTATTATCAACTATTACATTTATATATTTATATTTTAACCCTTATTATCAAATTTATTATTCTCAAAATAACTCTCACTGTGGAGCGAATAAAATATGAACAAATATACAACCGTTAACAAAAAAATGTTTGATTAGAAATATACGCAATTGTACAAAACTTATTATACGATGTGTGGTTATTAAATAACAAGACTGCTGATATATAATATTTGATTTTCATTTTATATATATTTTTTATATATTAGTATTTATTATTACCTTCAATATATACCACTCTTCTATCCCTAGATAACTCCATGCGAATATTTTTTTGTTCGTAACCGTGCAGGAAGTCTTTCTGTTAGTTTCTTAAGGACGCACGCTGCTTTCTCTTTCACAGCTTCAAAAGTCTCAAATTTTGTTTCTATTAATGTAAATTTGACTCTAGGAAAGAGGTTAAAATCACACGGTACAAGATCCGGCGAATAAGGCGCTTTTTTTTCTGTGGCCCCCATCCCGGAATTACAATTTGTTGCTAGTAACTTTTTTTATCGTCTATATTGCACTAGAAGAGTTCAATCTTTCTTTTAATCTCGGCGACATTATTTACACCTAAAACTTTTGCAATATCATCTAATGCAACCCTTTTTTTTGATTTTGTTTTTATAATCATCATTATTAGGGTTCCACAATAAAGGTTTACCTTCGTAAACGTTAATTAACCTCATCAAATTCTCCTGGCTCCAAAACTCTTTACTCATTTTGCGGAAAAACCACAACACACTTTTCTCCAGAATATTTTCAATAAAAAAATACAAACAATAATGTTTACATCCAAAAATTACGCCGGAAAACCACTTCAAAATACACTAAAACAAGCCAAACAGGTGGTAGGGGAAGTCACTGACAAAAAATGTTCGATCTAGAACGGGAACATTCTAGACAAACATAAATAGCGGCCCCTTTTCCTTCCATACATGAAATGTTTGTTGGGATAGCGTAAATTTTCGACAAATGTTTGGCAAACAATGTTTGTCCAGTGGGGAGGCGGCTTACAGAAACCACTTTACGCCTTTAAAACACAAAAAATCCAAATCAAAAACTCTCGAAAATACGCGAAATTGTAGGGTTTTGGTGTTTAAAATCGCCTTAACATAAATATGTTATGCTTAGAATTCCGTTGTACATAATTATAACCTATTAAACGAAAATGAATAAGTAAATATCAACATAAATCGATTAATTTACATTGAAATTCAAGTTAAAAATTTTTTTATTCACACTTTTTGTTTATTTTTTCTCTAATTTTCGTTAATACAAATATTAAAAATAGGCATTTTCTAACCTCAAATAAACTCTAACGCAATACGCCGACATAAATATCCAAGTATGTATTTATAAGTATATAATAAAAAATGTAAAATATATGTGTATACCTGTTCTATTCATTATATGCATAAAAATATTATTTCATACGGAAATACTCAAGAAATAACTTGAAAACATATTTTTAATTGTGTACTAAAAGAAGTGATACGCCAATGGATTACGAATCCTTCGTGTTTTTATTACTCACTTATTCATAAACATAGCCTAAGGATTATATATAAAACAAACTTTGTTAATACGATAAGTTATAATTCACATTATTAAAAAACATACGAGTATAAATGGCGGCACTAATGTGGATCCGTTGTGAGGCATAAAAATTCCGAAAATAATTTACTGTTATTGGCGTTTAATTTGATACACTGTTACATTGAGTTCTCAGTATATTGCAGAATATTTTCTTATTTTTTTTAGGTCGACATGAATGTCCAGTTTACACGAAGAGGATACTGATAGCTAATTTGATAGTAATATGTTTCAGTCATTTATTTTCGTCGGTACCGTTGTTGTCGTTTTTGGTACTACAAAGTTCCGTTACGGTATGGTACGATTCATCTGTTTCAGAAATAAACGCGTACCGAGGATCTTATTTGGTAGCTGGTAGTTTCCTGATAGCGGCCATAATGACTTTACTGTCGCCATGTATATTGAGAATACTCAGTCCCGGTACCACTGCTGCCTTTTGCCACGGTAATTTGACCAATTTAGATAATAATCTAAGTGGAATTACTCAAAGTAACAAGTTTAATTGTGTAGATAAGTCTTTTCTTGTTCATTGCGCAGTTTGTTTTCCATAATCTTTTCGTGATCCGACAATAGAGTTAGAGAAAGAGAGAGGTATGGAAGCAAGTGAGTCTAAACTTCTGGTAAAGAGAGAAGGAACATAGATACCCCTCTCTCTACTCAATTCTTAATGGATCTTTAATATCAACTATATGCATAAAACGCCAATCAGATGTGAGTGAAGTGAGATTGAGAATGATCAATTTCACTTACTAACCTTTCTCTATCTTTAATATTAACTTTATGTAAAGTAAGAGATAGAGATACACATGGGCGTACCCAGCGATGGGCGAAAAACGATCGCTATTGAATTTTGTTGCTGGAATTATTGCAATTCTAGAAAGAACTATTTCAATGATGAAAAAATTGTTCAGTTGATCAGAGCCATTCAGTAGATAATGAGTTGGATGTTACGGATGCTCTAAGATAGCTGGAAAAGGAGAAAATAAATTGCTTATGGCACAAACTAAATCTTGTAGTCAATCAAGCTAGCAAATTACCGGAAATAAGAAACTTAATTACAACACAAGAGAAGGATATGTGTGAGTGTTCAGCTTGCAGGAATAAACCAATTTTCATAAAAAGTTTAGTCATGATTACAAAATATTCTGCGATTTTGTAACCTATTGTAAAGGTTTGACCTAGTAAAAATATGGATTTGATTATAATATTGGTGAAATCCTTGAAAAATCGCATGATATCGTGGAGATACTCGGCGTTGAGTTGACAGTTTCACGAATTGTTCAAAAGCATATACACAGGAGTAATCCGACATCTAAGACTGCGATTGAATACTGAAGACTGTCGTTGATCATCCCTTACCTTGACTGTTCAACTTCATCATTGAATGTTAGTGTATCTCAAAAAAATACACCTGGCTTATCCTATCTCCTTTTAGCTCTATACACTTTTCCCAGCGATGTTCAATAAGATCGATACCCTTTTTATAGAGAGAGAAAAAGAGATAAATGCTCTATTGTCAAAAAAATATTACAATTTGTAGGCAAAAGCATGTAAAAACTGAAAAACAAAAATAGTTAAATAAAAATAAAACAAATAAAATAAAATTTCAATATACAGAAGAAAACCACAATGAGTAACAAAATTATTGGTATAATTAGTATAGTCCATAGCAAAAATTAAACCAATATGCAGCGTGTTCGAAATTAAATATTATTATTAGAATAGAAGTCGTTTACAGAGTAGAAGACACTTTCCAGTAGATATGTCTCCTTTTTTGCGGAATGCGGGAAAAGATGATTTCGATTTGATTTCAATTGGCAAGTGATTGTGCATTTTTTCGTATTGTGAAATATTGAGCCCTTAATTAATTCAGAAGTGAAGTAGGTGAGTAGGTAAAGGTCGTGCTCCGCGTTCCTAAGTGGATAGCCGTGCAACGATCTCTGTCCCTGCAGTGAGCCCTGCTGTTTAGTTCGAGTAAATATCTAACGCACCACACGTTTCCCAGAAGAGAAGGTCATATAGGAGATGCGACTCAATAAAGGCATAATAGACTGTTAAGAAGATTGATAAGTTCAGTTCATTGGAAACTGATTCCAGCGCAAAACAACAGGAACTTTATTTTTTTAGTTAAGGTGGCCATATGTAACTCCCACTTCAAGGAATTGTCCACAACATAATAAGAATCGTCAAGCTCCTCAAAATAGCCATTAACTGCCGACATCACTTCCTCTTGTTGGAAAATCTTTGACCACTGAGCCATTTTTTCAAGTCTGGAAACAGAAAATAGTCCAATCAGGCTACATCTGGCGAATAGGGTGCATGAGGTAGCAATTCAATTTTTAACTCATTAATTTTGGCTATTACAATAACTGATGTGTGAGCTGTTGCAATAAGTTCGTATTATACTCGCCATTGATACTTTTTCCTTTTTCAAGATAATTAATGAAAATTATCCCACACGCATCCCAAAAAACCGACGCCTGCAGATTGAACGGTGTTTGCCTTCTGACCTATGTTTTCCATGTTTACAAATTCATAGAAAACATTCACCATTTATGTCTTCCAAACAAACACTAAACAACATGACGTCTTCAAACTTGAAACATATACTGCATGGATTGTGTACTTTCTAAAATAGTGGTGATTTTTAAGTTGCTACGGCCTATCTCTAGGTAAGGCTAAGTACTTCTGGGATCATCCTCGTATCTTCAGAATTAGATCTGTACTATAATCTGTGAAAAAGGAAGGATTTGGAAGGACATTGAAGTGGATGTACTTTAAGATGAGACTAACATTTTTCCCTGCAACTAGGCATTTTAAGTACCCTTCGAAGGGTAAAACCTAGCTGAGAAGTACAATGGATAGTACAAACTGACTGGGCTGGTGTTTGATGAGTATTCATCGGAAACTCTTTAAGGAAAATCCGGACTGGATTGAAACGAAACTTTTGTACGGAAGTTTTCTACAAATCCATGAAAAATAATAATATTATAAGACGTGTAAGCAAATTGTAATAACTTCGTTGATAAGGCACTGCTATAAATATACATTATGTTCTTAAAATATCACTTTTTTTAATTTCGTGAATTGAAAAAAAAATCAAACTAAATTTGCCCTATTTTTCCACTTGAAATATCATTTCAAGCTAATGTTGTACATGTTATTAAAGGCATTGACCTTTAGTACAGTTAATCTTCGCAATTTTTTCGGGTTTGTCTCGATTTTTATAATTTGATAAGTTGATCATGAATCGCCCTTGGGAACGTCCTCAAAATTAGCATATCAAATGCGTCTTAGTGAACCTTGTATTACTTTAAGATTCATTTTTACAGGTTTAATGATGATTTTCTATCTCTCTCACATGTACAACACCGTATTCGTGACAATCCCAGTTTATATTTTACTAGGAATAATACAGGGTGTACTGTATTGCGCCAATATATCTTTTCTTCTTATTCTGTCACATAAAATCACCGGATTGTTTCACGAGGAAGACGATGATGGAAGGATAACCAGAAGAACCGTCATTATTCGAAGAACGGCGAGGGCGTTTCAGGTACGTATTCTTAATATTTGATTCTATGTATATTTCCTCGATGAGAATGATTAGATCCCTTCAGAAATTCATAAAACTAAAATTAAAATAAAATAATATCAACAATGACATCTTCAACTGGGTTTTCTAAAGCTATCGACAACACATATGACACAGAGCATCGATAAAGATCAAATAAGAGATGGAAACGTTGGCATTTTATGAAACTCAGTTTTATTTTCAGTCCTCGATCCGCAACACCAAATTTAGTTGGATTTTGGAACGTATTTTGAAGTCTAGAACTCAAATCTTCAATTTTTTTCTCAAAATTTATTCTAGTTTTGGAGTTCGTGTATGGTGGCAGTAATGAGCTCTTTCAGCTAGTCACTTAATTTTGTGTTGTGATTGCACTTGCAATTTTTAAAAATATTCTTATATCGACTCAAAGTGTTTCTGTTACCTTTGTGGATGTGATATGATCAAAAAATACGAAAAAATTATGAAAAGTGAACTTAAATATGAATCTGTACAGGACGCTGTTCCACGTACAGGCATTGGCAATTTCTTTGTATGTAAGTGTGAATCTTCGTCGCTAGGAAGCAGTTAAAACATTTAATTTCGCAAAATGTAGAAAATGCTTTAATATGTGGTACTAAATTATTAGAACAAAAAGTGAAGCTGCAGACTATTATTCCGTTCTGTTCTCATGTCAGGAAACGATAACTGGAATGTCTTAAGACAAGACATGTAAAAGATAAAATAGAAGATTCTCAACAATATTGAGATAATTAGAATAAATTAAAAGGAGTTGAAAGAATATATATTGAAAATTTGAATACTAAAAAGAATATTAGTCACTAAAGGTTTGTTCCAACCTGAACCGTTCTTGGAAGCGTTTAAATGATATTTTCTGCACAATCTCCGGCTATGCACGGTACTGTCTATCAACCTAGTATCGGAAATGGTTCAGAAGTCAGTTAGAACAGAAAATAGAATCGAATAACAGTAACTACCCGGTTGGAACACGTAAACTCTATTGCGCAGAATCGTCACCGTACCATGGACGGTTTTTTTGATGCTTCTTCTTCATGCGTGTATTAGGCGCAGACATCCTTGCTTCCTATCCTGCTTAAAGGTTGTCGCTCCACCTCTTTCTTTCTTTCTTGGTAGAACTCATTGGTTGACATCATCTATTTTGCACAATCTTCTGATGTTCTCACTTCTTTCTCTGTCCAGTAGGGGTTTTCCGGCTATCCTGCGTATCATCCTTCCCGATCTAAATCCCTGTTATTAATTCGTTAACGTGATAATACTGTTTATTTTGTTTGTGATGACTTTTGTTTCTTTTGATGCGTTGCAACAAACCTTATATATTTTTTAATCGTTTCAGGGTTCACATGATATTGGACTTATGTTGGGGTCTTTATTATCAGCAATGATTATAAGTCACACTTTTCGCTTGAACAATACCAATGTTCTTGTGTCTACAAATTCTACTGTCGAATCTAATGTAAGTATTAATTATTTTTAGTGAACAAAGAAAAGGAAATGAAAAATTTGAATTAGTATCTCTTGATTAACAATGTCTTCATTCCAATTTTATTTCCATGAGTAGAAGCATTTCTGGAAGGTGTAGAAGCATTTCTGGAAGGTTTTCTTCGGAATGTTCTGTCGTTGCAATGTCAAAAATGGTACTGAACACATTGTATACTATGCCATACACTGTCTCATTTTACAAAAAATAATATTGTCAATTCCATAAAGCTCATTAATTTACAAGTGAGAAAATGTATTAATTAAAATGGAATAGTCTTAAAATTATTTAACTTTAACCTCTAGGGCCGGATTAAGCTAGGGGCTTGGGGAGCTATAGAATATATAGAATATAGAATGTTTTTGATGTTATTTTTTTATGCAAAAAATTCATCCCATCTAACTTTTTAGCCTATGCAAAACAAATAAGCAATCAAAAACGAAAATTGTATTTGTTTTTTAAACGTGTAACTCACGGGAAAGCGTGCGCGTGAAATTAAGGATGCTAATCCGAATTCCTTAAAGGGGCTCCGTCTTTATTTTAGCCCGGTGCCTTATAAATCTAAATCAGGCCCTGTTAACCTCCAATATCTTTCAAATAGTGAGAGGTTTTCGAATAAAAAAACGTTATGATCCTTTTTTGTAGAATAATAACACAATTTTGTATACGATGATGTAACTATGAGATATATTGTAAAAAACAGAAAATTGTAATGCAGAGAACCTTTATATTGAAATTAAAAGCTAAACCACCCTTCTGGTCGTACCTAATAGTAAATTTTCTCGTACTTACAGCTTATCAAAATTAATGTTTTTGAAAGTCATATTTGTCCACCAGGAATTCGATAATATCCTATATATTTGTATACAATTTCTAGGTTTGTACTTATAACACCAGTTACCAACTACCATACTGCCAAAATAGCACAGATTACAGTTCTTCCAATCTTTATGATTCTAATAGTATTTTGGACGACATTTTTGATAAATCGGAAGATGGAAGACTGTGCGGTGCCCAGGCGTGTCCAGTTAGTAGTTCTTCATTGAATTCATCATCTATAATAGAATCAGGATTTAGGATTTTACCCGAACACACAACAAACATTTTAGTGACAGTTTATGGCGTAATGTGTGGGGTAGCAATGGTTTTAGCTATCTTTGGATTGGACACTAGAAGACAAGTTATATATCAGGTATTAAGATAGGGATATAACCTAAATATAGGACTTTTCGGAAACTATAACTCGGATTCAGGTAGATCACCTATCAGCTGATCGCGGATCCTAACCCAGAACGAGATTCAGATCACACTTTACTGGTTTAATTTTCGGTGGAAATTTCAAATTTGAAACATGATCCACAAGAACTTTTGATTTTTATCACTATTTAAGTTGTATAGTAAATTCTAGATGTTAAATAATTGTTATTGAGCAGTTAATAACGATTTCTCCCTCACACGGATTTTACACTAAAGTTTAATACCAATAATCCATTTTTAGACGACGCCGTCTGAAAGTTGTTCGTTCTTTATGCATTTACATACGGAAAGTTGCGTTTTGAGTGTTCCATGTAGTGAAAGTGACAGTTCCGTACTGCAAAACACTTTCGGGACGCTCTGGAGTAGGCCACTTCAATGTTGACAGTTGATAGTTTCACTTCGATGATTTTGCAAAACCTTAAATTATTAATTTTCTGAAATTATTTGTTTTATCCAAAGTTTTGTCTAAATTAATGAATAATGATGAAAAAGAAAACATCAGCGATGAAGTTACTCGAATCCACGCCACCTGATCTCATCGAAGAAAACAATGCGGCCGTTCTTAATTCGTTGCCGGATAAATTTCGTGCAAGGTACTAAAAACAGTACGAGCACTTTATGAAGTGGTGTCACTAGGAAAAATTATAAATAAAATGTTTATAATTCTCTATTATTTATTTTCTTTCATCAGTGTAATTGAAAAAGTTTTGGATCTTATGCGTCGTCAAAAAAAAGTTGTGTACGCCGCGGCTGAAATACTACTTTGTTGGACTCGTCTGTTGCTCGCCTCGTTTCACTCGTCTCGCAATTTTCACACTCATCCATCAGAGTATCACTTTCAGTCCTTGGTATACAAATAACTATTTTATGCTGAAATGCAGAAAAGTATAAAAACTGCAAACCTCATCGATCAATAACGCTGCTCGTGGAAATTGGTCATTTAAGAGAAATAAATCACTTTCAAAATACAAAAACTATAAACAAATCCACCTTAGTTTCCGAAAATTCAGATCATGACCGAAAAGTCTTTATCCTGGACAGACTGGAAAGTAATGTCGTTTGTGCACATGTCGATATTTTATTATAATTTGTTAGCTTATTATCTACTTTCAAATCTTGCCAAAGAGATTTGAAAATGAAAAATGGTCAGCCATATACAATAATGTTATGCTTATTGAATTTCGCATGGGTAGTACCACAAAACATGATGTTGTAAGTGCCTTCGTGATTGCCAAAGATGATTCTCTAAGGTCGGATGAGGTAATTTTGATATATCTGACTCTTATTGAATGGGAAGACCAAAAATATTAGAACACGACATGCTTAAGGCGGAACTCGAGGAAAATTCATGTCAGACAATCGAGGGGTTCTCAAACACCCTTACCAACCTTAGGAAAATAAGCGAAGCAGTTATTTGGATCCCTCATGACCTATTCGAGAACAAAACAAAGCCAATTGCACCATACAAAGCCGGGCTTCTATGTGGATTACACGCGAAAACCTGAACATTCGGTTAATACAGATCATTATTATAAACAATTGGACAGAGTAAATCTATCTTTAATCGAAAAGTTAACGGTACTTCAACAGAAAAGGCGATATTCTGCAACGCGACAATTCTAGACTTTGGAAAGAACCCACCATACTCACCGGATAAACACCCTCTGGTTTTCATTGATTCCTATTGCTATAACATTTTCTAGTGGCATTTAGATGATATTTAAATTGATTTTTATCGGTCCAGCTTTGAAAATTTGGTAAAATATTTCTTATAACGATAATAATTACATTATTTATTAAAATAAAAAAGTATTCTTTTGAATTTAATTTAAGAAAACAACATTACTTTCCGGTTTCCCTTTGTACTTTCTATTGCTTCATAATACAATTACAATTAGCGAGGTTGTTCCACATTTTTTACTTGTAATTTTTGTTTTATCATCTTAAAAATAAAAAAAAAACGATTTTTTCCTTTTTATTAAGAATTCTATGGACAAGGGAAGTATATTGGTAGCTTTAAGGGCAGTAAAGGAGAGCTTTAGAGATATAAGACTGCAAATGGCTGCACCTTTAGCTGTTTTCATAGGAATTGAACAAGCTTTCATGTATGCTAGTTTCAGCAAGGTAAATATATAATTTCTTAGCTAAAATCTTTATTATACGAGGGTCGTTTAACTTTTCACATCTTCTTTTTACTTCACACACTTAAATCTCTCTGTCAAATTTACGTGAAATTTTGACAGATGACATTAGAAACATGGTGGAAACTAACCATATAAACACCGTCGCGAAAGTATTGTATTTCTATCGTTAAACCGCCCTCGTATATTATACAAGGTAGTAATTTGAAAATATCGTCGGTCCCATGCCAAAATCATGAATCGTTTTGACCGTTATTCGTTTGACCTGAGTGCACTATAAGTCTTAAAATGACCAATATTAGTCACGCCAATTCTCCAAAAGGTCTCCAGTGGATTTCACCAAGAACTCTCCACGAATGTGACAGCTTCGCGTTTTTGGCTTTGGAAACAATTATTCAAAATATCTGAATGTGCCGGTTCCGTGAATTCGGCGTTGTAAAGTCTTATATTTAATTTATCTGAATACCACATTCGCGAGTTTGACGTTGCGAACATTTATTTAGATAGATCGGAAAGTGTCGGTTTAGTGATTATCTATTTTGAGCTTTACATATAATCCTGAATGTAACATTTTCGTGCTTTGGGAATTGCAGACTAGGTATATATCTGTGAATATTGCACCTTCGTGTTTTTCACGTTGCAAAAAACTGGATAAATTCAAGTGAATGTGTTGTGAAATATGAAGTAGGACTTTCGCATTTAATTTTACAAATATTTGCTTCTAAAAAACGTGAGTGCCACAACAAAAGGAATTGTGCAAATGGCCGATAACAATTAGCCATCGGCAATTTGACAGTTTACAGCTTAGCCAACCAAGATGCTCTTTGTTATGTTTGGGAGGAAGCTCGAGGAAAAAGAGGATTAGTTGAAATCTCCTGACGGCTCCGACTGTTGTGACCTCCAACAAAAAAAACTCCATTTTGCTGTCATGTACTCGAAATCAAGTAGATTATAAATTTTTTTAAACCGGTCACACAGAAATGGAGTACATTCAAAAATAGAAGTAAAAGCGAAATATGTTCCGGTGTATTCTGCAGAAGATTGGACACAAATTGTTCATAGTGCAAGGACAAGACCGCGACAAAAATCTGACTTTTTTGATTTTAAGATATTCCGAACACAGTCTTTTAACATGGATCAAATTCCGTGGCGCTAAGTTTGCTGGCTTCGCTTTGTGAAGGATAAGCCAATACAAATTTTGTTTTGAACCAATTACAATATTTTGAGGAAGTGAATTGTTCTACTACAGATCTTTGAAATGTAATGAAAAAATCCGGGACTGATTACCAGAGCCAAAAGCGTCGAAAAATGATTCGGAAAAAAGTGGTTAGTTTTTTTGTTATGTTTTTTGTTACAAATGATTTTTGATTTTTATTTATTCTTAATTAGCTAAGTACTACAGTTTATTTCCTTGTTCATGTTCATTAATTGAATTTGCAAGAACTCAACGAGTACATTTATTTTAAATCTTTCAACGGCACAAACACTAATGGTCTTTTTTTCAAAACAAAAAATGAGCAATTATCTCGTACTATAATTTTGCACATTCATGTTTTTGGCATGGGATCGATAAGGACTTGACAACTTTTTTTCAAAATAAAATGTAAACCATTTGAGATATTTCAAAAACTTCATTATCAGGTTGAAGTACATTCAAAACATATATGAATGGAACTCGACTTCGCTCAATGGCCACCGCGGGCACGTTTGCAGCGGTTGTTTCGTTGGACTCAATTTTCCATGACTTGGCCACACATTTCTGCCGAAACGACCCGCCCAATACCGCAAATTTTGTTTATTGACAATCCCATTGAGCCAGAAATGAGCTTCGTCACTGAAGATGATTTTGCGATAATCATCTTGGCGCATCTTTTCCAGAGCCCAATCGGAGATCGCACGTCGCTTCGAATGGTCCATCGGCTTCAATTCTTGTGTGAGCCTGATCTTGTATGGATGTAAAGTAAGATCCTTACTCAATATTCGCCATAAAGTTGTCTTGGCGATGAGAACGCCATGGATTTGACTGATTTCGATCATTTGCTACGTACGTTTTAAAGGCAGCGATATTTTCGACACTTCGACCAACCCGTAGTCTCACTGGCACGGCAACATCATACAACGAATATGTAGACTCAAACTTTTTCACTAAACTTGTTACTGCCTGTCTACTACGTCGATAATTACGACCGAAAATCGGAGTTAACGCTCTTAAAGTAGCGGCCACCGACTCCGAATTTCTGTAGTAAATTTTCAAGATTTGCAGACGTTGTTCGCTCGTGTACTTCACCATGATGAACAGGTTATGTCTACTGAATAAACTAACAGTGACAGTTCGATGTTAAGTGAAAAGGTGCGTTCACAAACTAAATTCAAAATTGTCAAGTCCTTATTGGAAAACCCATTAGTAGTCATATAAAGCAATGTTTTTTGTTTCAGTCTTACGTTGTTTGCACTTTAGGAATAAATAGACTGAATTTTGTTTTTTTGGGAATGGGGTTACTACAATCAGTAGCAGCTTGTACGCTCAGCATGCTGCTGAGATCTGTCCGAAGATATTACGTTGTGGGTAAGCTAAAAAGTAACAAATTCAAAGTATACGATTAAAATTTTTTCATTTATTTAGACTCTCTCTCAACCATAAATACTAAAAAAGCAGACACTTATTATTATATACTCAAAAATGGTTAAAAATGAGAGAAAAAAATTTAATTCCTATCATTGTTGTGCAACAGTTCAAAGTTAATTTGATGATAAAGTTTTAATCAGACCTATCTGGTCCCGGGCTTCGAGTTTTTCAATTTTTTATGTTTTTTGTCTCATTTTACCAGTCCCTCGCTCCCACTATTCTCAAATCTCTTCTAACTTCCTCCAACAGTATTCCCATGACGAAATTTTTGGAGGTTTCCGCTTTCCTGTTGAAAAAAGCGTACTGTAAATTTTTATTTTTTGTTAAGGACTAGTTCTATGATACTAGAATTGGGACAGTAGGAGACACAATTTCATTAGTGTACCTACGGTACGCCGTTGTACGAAAGGATGGTTTTGATGACTTGTCATGGCATCACAACGAAAGGATGTCACATATGTGTGGCATCACGGTATTAAAGATCTAGAGATCTAGTCATTTTCCTTTTCAATTGTAGCATATCTACATTAAATTATATTTTTTTCTGGATATTCTTCAACTTTTTTCCAAATTCTCCACGTTTTACCCATCCATCTTCTATCATTCTGACAGTATATCCCTAACCATTTCTCTCTATGCTCTAATTATATGGGATATACTTGGGTGCTTATACAATTCTGATATTTCTTTGTTTATTCTTCTTCTGTAAATTCCATCTCTTTAAATTCCACCATAAATCTTTCTCAGCGTCTTACTATTGCTGACGGTCTTAATATTGCTTCGCACATACTTATTTTAGCTGTTCGTTATACATATATTAAGTTTAACATTCAAATACATAAAAAAATTGGTAATAGATTGCTTAAAACCTAATTTGGCGGCTATAAAAAATTAACAATCGAATTGTTATATAAAAAACGAATTAGTAGCCTTGACTGATATAATTTGGGGCAAGTTTTACTCACCGACGCCTCAAGAGTTCATCTTCAAAACAACTGAACCGATTTCAATAAACTTGGTATCTTTCAAAAAAATTTTCCATCTTTTCTGTGATATGTCTAATTCTCTCTGTTACCATTACCAAGTATTTAATCACCCTACGTTGCTCAAATTTAACTACTATTGCAGATGTAAAGATAAATGATTCATAAAAGGGTCAAGGGCAGAGATGTGATTTAAAGTTTGTAGGCTAGAATCGTTTGATGTAATGGTAACAATTTGAATGCAAAGACACATTTTCTAATAAAATAGGCAATTGGGTCGCACCAGGAAATCAAAGAACACGGAGTTGAATAGATAGGGACATATACTGTGTCCCTGGATGGATGAAGGGACTTTATTATTTAGAGTTTATAGTTATGAGATCCGGGAACACATTGTATAATAATCGCGCAAAGTATACCTCATCACGTATTGATAGAAACACTTATAAAACATGAAAATATTTTAAGCGGTCTTTTTCCAAACACTTTTATGCCAATTTTTTCTACCAGAAGTATCTGCGACATTCTTTTTTGGCCAACCAGAACGATAGTTGTTCGCCGACAGAATTATTTTAATGTGATTATATTTTAGGTGTTGGTTTCGCGTTTCATGGTTGTCTTTTTATGGTTCTTATCGTGTTAAAACCGAGCGAAGATGACCCAGCTATCTTCTATGTGATATCGGCTGCCTGGGGAGTGTGTAATGCCACGTGGGAAATGCTCAGTTTCAGTGAGTAAACAAGTGTTTTTCATGAAACCAGCAACCAATAATAAAATTAATTTTATTCACCAATTCGAACCATATGCTTACTAGTAATTTAAACTACTTTTGAACAATTGATAGTATCTATAAAGATGGAGTTTTCTCAAGTCTGACTGTTGGAAATGCTGTCATTTTTTTCTGCAAATTTAAATATTCTCGAATTATTATTAAATTTAAATTTATTTCATAGTAAAAACCAAAAATTTTATACGATATATACTTATTACTTGATATTTTAATTTGGATAGTAGTTTAATATCCTAAGCAGTAATATGAGCCAAATTGAATGAATATAAAAGTCAAATTAATAAATGTTTCAACAATATAAAAGACGATTTTAATCTTGATTTAATATCGATAAAATAGAATATTTACGAAATTCATTTTCATATGGTGTTATTTAAATAATTTTTTATGTTTTTTCTTTGCGATGGGGGTTTTGTTTAATTCATAAAAACACAACCTTGTAATGAAAACAAGTAGGTAAACAATTTTTTCTACGTTATTTTTATTATAATATTCACATTTTTTTTCATTCATTTGCATTCATAAAGCATGTAATTTCTGAATCGGTCTAAAAGCGTGAAAAAAAGTACCGTAGCGATTAATTTTTTCACGCTTTTGCGTTAAAAAAACGTGCTGTAACGTGTCATTTTTTAACGCAATTATAAAATTGTTTTATCAAAATATTGGGCTTTCTTTCTCATGTCAATTCGTTTCTCCGATAAACTGTCACACTTTTACTTCTTGATTTTTGTTCAAGAAAATCCGTTTTGTGTCTACTTAAAAGGAGTGTAGTATTATTATTAGTGATGGAGAGTAATAGTAAAGAAAGTTTAAACTGCACACCAGAAGATATTGTTGAATCGGCAACTGCAGCTATGAATCTTCTTCCTGAGTAATTGAGTAACCAGTATTTGAAGGAATATAATTCTTTTATGGAGTATCGTACTAAAAAAGGTATAAACAGCTTCACCGAAAGAGTGTTACTAGCTTACTTTGAAACTAAATCCAAAATCTGGAAGTCTTCAACACTTTGGTCGACTTATTTAAAACTGAAAGGCACCCTTATGGTAAATAACGACACAGACATCAGTAAATACTCGAAATTCATTGCAAAATTGAAGAATAAATCAGTTGGCTATAGACCCAAAAATGTAAAACATTTGTCCGTGAAGAAATTAATAAGTTTCTGTTGCAAGCTCCAGAAGATCATTATCTCGTGCAAAAGGTGTGACAGCAAAAAATTTTAATGTACGCTTAGATATTATTTGTAACATCGTTCAGGTTGCTTTAATATTCGGAATCACAGGAGCTCTGCGGAGAGAGGAATTATATAAAATGAAGTGTAATGATATTAATAATACCGGAAATGTTTTAATTATCACAGTATCTGATAAAAAAACTCATGTTCAACGTGGAATTACTGTTATTGGTGAAATAAATTAAACAATAAATTAAACTCGGCGTAATTATTCAGTTTAAGTTGCATACGCCCGATTTCCTTGAAATTATTCCTTCACATACTTTTTTGAGGTTGAAAATTTAGATAGGTTAGGTTACGTTAGGATAGGTTAGGTTAGGTTAGGGTAGATTAGGTTAGGTTAAATTAGGTTAGGCTCTTACACAAAATATATCTTCTTTTTCAGCAGAAAAAACTATATAATATACTAAAATTTCAAGGAAATCGGGCGTATGCAACCTAAACTCAATAATTACCAAACTTGGTAAACATTTATAAAAAATATAACAACCAACGACCCACAAATGTCAAAACAGATCATTTCTTTTTGCAGTATAGAAATGCAAATGCAAAACCCAAGTTGTAGGTATCAATACCTTCTCAAAAATTCCCTCGCTTTTCATAACATATTTGAATTTATCTAATCCGAAAAACTACACTGGGCATTCATTTCGACGCTCTTGGGCACCTCTATTAGTGGATTCCGGTTATGATATAATTCAACTAAAGAAGCACGGTGGGTGGAAATCCAACACAGTTGCGGAGGGTTACGTGGACGACTCAATAAAAAACAAAATGGATTCGGCAGTAAAAATTTTAACGGGAACAACTAGTTCGACTTCAAGCAACATTGTAAATGTTCACGTTTTACCAATAATCCAATAAGAACTGATACAACTATAGATGATGTTATTTCTTTGAAATCGTTACATGTTGCCAAATCAAGTACCAATAGTAATATAACTTCTTCACTTCAAATTAATAATGCTCACAGTTGTACTTTTAATATCACTATTTCAAATTAAAAATTGATAAAAGTTTTGTCGAATTTTTTTAATTCTATGGACGTAGAAAAAATTTTGTATGTAACTCGTGCGTAAGGAAACTTTTTTTCACTCGTGAAAAAAAGTATACTTTACTCACTAGTTGCATAAATAACTAATATTTGCTTAGTTTTGTCCTTAATATACTCCAAACCATTATTATAGAATTAAACACATAAAAATATAGCAGTCTTAAGAAGATATGTCCACGAGAGAAACAAAAAAAGGAGAAGAATCGAAAAAGGAAAACAAATATTTTGGGTAAATGATTGGAAGAGGAAAAAAATCAATTTTGTTTCATAGAAAAAATTAAAGTCTTATAAACAAAAAACTAATTAAATCATTGTGAAAATCAAGCAAACTTACAAAAAAAACATGAAGGGAATCCTAACCCAACCTAAAAAAAATTTATTTTCGATGTTTTGTGACCAAAATTAACATGGATCCAGCCTTCAAATAAAACCCATATTTTACATTGAAATGCGATATAGACTAACAAAATTAAACGTATCCACTTTTTTAATTAATTATTTTGTTTCAGCTTTCCTAACTGGACATTATGCCGATCACTGGGAAGCCCCTTTTATCAATACGGCCTTTTTCAAGTTTTCGGGACTGTCTCTATCGTTTTTTCTCCACGGTTTCCTCTGTAACATATGGAAATTGTACTCTATAGCTTTCCTCATGGTTATAGCTGTAGTTTTTTTTGCTTGGCTGGAAATATGGCTGGAAAACGTGAGAAAAGTGAAGAATATATCTAGATTATGACCTAGACTTAGCTTTTGGTAATACATAGCGAACATATCAGCAAGGTTCAGAATTCTTTTTAATCAGTGATACATTATCTGATTAAATCAAAAACTCTTTGAGGAATTTCATATAAAATTTATTTCATATTTCGGAAACTATGATCTGAATGATTAAAATTATCCTATTCCGAATAGTTCAAACAAAATAATGGATTTGAGGTTATATTTCTTCCAATATCAATAGCAAAAACAATGGAGAGGATGCGTCCTCGTGGACTGACGGTTTGTTAGATGCTTACGGAATTTTATACGGGGAGTAAAATTATTTTTCATTTCTTAAATTGATATGACTGCCGTGCGTATTTATGAAATATTGATTGTTCCTCGCATAACTGTCTTCTGCAATTGATATCGGAAGAACCATAACGGTTGTTGTACCATCTTACTCTACCGCCACATAACATCGATTCTACGAGGCATATTTTTTAAGTAAGTACCGTTTTGGAATTAAAAAAGAAAGTGCAAAGATATCGCAATAATTTTATTTTTACATGAAAGCCTGTACCTTAATCTACTTTTCTACATAATTTCCGTGAATATTGAGGCACTTGTCATAACGTGTCACCAGTTTTTGAATACCCTCCTCATAAAATTCTGCCGCCTGACTTGTTAACCACTGTATCACAATTGTTTTGACTTCGTTATCGTCTTGAAGACGCTGACCGTCCAGGTGTTTCTTCAAGTGCAGGAACAAATGGTAGACGCTGGGCGCCAGATTAGGGCTGTAGGGAGGATGATCTAGAGTTTCCCATTAAAAAGATTTGTTGAGATCTTTGGTCCGATTAGGACGGGCATTGTCATTCAGCAAAACGATACCTTTACTCAACTTGCCACGTCTTTTGTTCTGGATTGCACGACGCAGATTGTTCAATGTATCACAATAAGACCCATGATTTTCCGGGCAGAAATTGTTTGCTTAAACTTTACTTTTTTGGGTGATGATGAATGTGGCCATTCCATGGATTGTTGTTTCGATTCTGGTGTGACGTAGGCCACCCAGCAATGTTTCGTCCCCAGTAACAATTTGGTCTAAAAAATCTTCACCTTCATTGTGCTACCACTCAAGGAAAGTCAATGTACTGCCTAAGCGTTAGGTTTTGTGCAAATTCTTCAACATTTTTTGGAACCCAACGTGAACACAATTTACGGTATTTCAAGTTCTCTGTCACAATGCAAAGCGTTTGTTTTCATTCACCTTTTCGTCCACTTTATGCACCAAATCTTCATTAACGACCGAAGGACGCCCACTCCGTTCTTCATCATGCACATTTGTGCGGCCATCTTTAAATGCTCTCACCCATTTCCTTACCATTCCATCACTCATAATGTTTTGTCCACTGATCTCACGATGAATATCGATCGGTATTACGCCTTTAGCACTAAGAAATCGTATAACAGCTCGTACTTCACAATCGGCGGGATTCACGATTGTCGGAGGCATCTTAAACCCTCAGTAAATAACGTATACAATGAAGAATCAGACTGTAATGGCATCTGTGTGTAGACCTTGGGGTTGCGCCGGCGGAATCGCAAAACGGTACTTACTTCAAAAATATGCCTCGTACTTTGTTCCATGTGGGATATTACAATTCATATTCCATCCCACCAGTTCGCCAACACACAATTCTGCCACAATGATCCCGATCCAGTTTACTAATCGAAGTATTATATCAGATGATTGGTTATTTCGTTTTCGAGTTACTTAGGCTTGCAGTTTTTGTACTTTACGACATAAGTTCTCATAAGTATCAAATTTGAATGTAAAAGCCTTGTACTTGGGTAAATAACGGCTCAATAACAATTATTTAATATCTAGAATCAATTATACAACTGAATAAACATCTATAAACATTAAATATCATGAAAAATTACTTTCATTGAAATATCGTTCTCGTTTAGGATTCGCTATTAGCTAATAGGTGATCTAGATGTTTCAGGATCATATATAGAGCAAAAAGACCCAACTTTCTTAATATTGTTAGCTCTATCTTTTTTACTAAATTTTTCCATTTGATCCTGTCCTTTGCCTCTTGCCCCTATTTATTCATAACAAACTTTTTTATATCTATCTTTACGTCTTCTATCCATTTCTTCTTTGGTATTCCTTATTTGTCTTTCCTCCTTTACCTACCTTTGCTGTATTCTATAAATATTTTTTCAGAAGACGTATCCCAGCTAAGGTTGCCAGGTGGCCAAACCTAATTATTAAAACGGTACAATAAAAAAATGATAAGATTTTCTTAACTGAAAAAAAATAAGCAAAAACTTCTTCTCTTCAATTTAAACTATAGAACAAAAAAATTTCTTCCCTTTGAATTACACAATAAAAAATAATTATTTATATTTTTTGGTTTACCGAAACCTGCTTTAAGAGCTCATTTCTTTCAAAATTTATTTATAAAAATCCTTACATCTCAATTTAAATTCTACAACCAACATTTTGGCAACAGTGTCGACATACGTTTTTCGTCCATTGCTGACCTATTAAGAAAGCTCTTTCAACGTTTGCGTTATCTGGGATAAAAAAAAGTAATATTGACAACTTGTTAGGAATTCTGAAAAGCAATCTTGACTTATCATTGATTTGAAATAGGCTACTCATTTTTTATGAGCTAACAGCTTCTTGAAATCAACGTTCTTTTAGTTAGTGATTAGAAAACGAGGGACGGGCGGCAGTTGGGCCTGCATGAGCGACCGATATTCGACTCTCGTCGCTTGCGCTCGACCACGCTCGTTTGCGAAATGTAAAAAGCCTTACAAAAGGCCTATCTATGTCCGGCTTTATCCGGACGTCTGGGCACGCTAGTCCCAGCCATAACTCTTTGTGCACTTGAGCAATAGATGGTTGATCGCAAACGATTCTTATTTTTACATTCGTTCTTCTCCAGACTCCTTCATCAGAATATGAATTTCTCCACAAATATTTTTCACTCCCACATTTTCAATTTATTTGCAGCCTCTTTCAATAATATCCATAGCTCGAAGCAGTTGGCCGAAAAACTGTTATATAATCTGTAGTTTTACATTGCAGTTTTCTGTAGCTTTGTTTTCCTTTCAAATTCTTTTTCCCATCTCTTGAAATCCTTTTTTTTTATTTGTAATTGTTACTCCCAGATATTCAAATTAGATCACCTCTTCAAGTATCCTTCTTCTTTTTCCATTTGCTGATCCAGGATCATAGTTTCCAAAAAACTCTTGTGGTAATTTATTTTTCATTTTAATCTGTCATTCTAATAATTATAACACTAACAACTATCTGTGAGATAAAAATGATAAAATGTTGTAATTTAATTCTGGAAGAGAATTAAGTATTTTTCTGATGGTTGAAGCACACATTTTCTACTGTCTGCTAGTATTTCACATTGAATAACTTGTAAACACATTTTGGAACTATTAAAAATATTATAAATGATATTGTTTTATTTCAAGATTTCACATTTTGGCATCGACTACAAAATAGTCACAATGATAAAACAGTCAATATTCTGCGCAATCCATTTCTCTGCGTACATTCAAAACAACTGATTTTACTGACAATTTCTTAGCTCAAAAATGCCAATTGAATGTGAAATTTATGCTCAGTAGTTTTTAAACTTTTTCAGCTCTGTATACAATAGCGAATTTTCGAATAAACCGGGAATTTTAAGTGATCCAACCCGACATAACAAGTTGGTATAGCTCAAAAACTTTCCGACTGAGCTCAAAAATCGCATCATTCAATGGAAAAAACATGTTGAACCTTCCTCGTAACTGCACTCTTACGAGCTCACGTATCTATGGTTGCCTAAATTGAGAGCATGCTACAACTTGTTCAAAGACAGTCCTTCCAGACATGAAATGTTCTTATCCATTGTTGCTCCGAAATCCTGTTCAGTACGATGGCTAGGAAACATACCTGATTCTCAGAAAATTCATATCTTCTTCGCAGAACACGAATCAGAAGCACGGTTGCCAACCCTCCCGGATTTCCCCGATTCCCATTCGCTTGTCCCGTCTTGTCTGCCCCCGGGACATGGATTATCCCGGGTTTGGGATATAAGCAGTGAAAATGTACAATTGACGTTCATCTGCATGCGTTCAACTTTGAAACTTCAGTAGAAATGGGGTCAGATTTTCACATGCCAAAGAAGCAAATTTGGATGCGCTAAAAACCGTTGTGTCCTGAGTATCCTTTCTTGTAACGCCTAAGTCAAGAAAGAATTTTCTCATATGCAGTTCAAATGAACGAAATTTCTGTGACCAGAAGTTGGCAACACTGATCAAAAGCCATCATGTGAAAGTTTAAAAACCATGGAAAAGTCTTTGGATAATAGCATTCTTTCAGTTCTTATCCGAAGAACCATTCCTTAAAAAATCCTCAAAGTGATTAACCCCTAACTCCATTTCTTTATGAAGACCTGAGTTCGGTTATGAATAACTTACTGAAGCGGTTCGTTCAAATTCTTCCAAGCACTTCTATTTATAAAATGGATATTTTCAAAAAAGATGCCATTGGTTTATTTTGCGGCCTCAAAAAAGTGTAAGAAATCGATTTAGGATATTGGGAAATGCTGATCTTTCTCAAGGATTATAGAATCTGTTTGATGTACACGGTTTCCAAACCTTGCCCCTTAGCATTCGAATTAACCGAAGAAATAAGTTTCCTTAATCCCAATAAGTCTGGCATCTATCCAGCTCATGTCTGAAGCATTTGACTTTTTGTTGACTGCAAAGAGATGCAATGCCATTACATTGGAAGAAGCAGACAGGACTTTTCGAGATATACTGATGAATCTGATAAGATAAGAACCTATTCCAGATGGGATAGAGTAGATGATTTTTGGATGGAAATTATCGGAAACAGTGAGTTAGTAGATCAATAGCGAGACACACAGTATTTGACGACGAAAGAAATGATGAAATAAGGGAGATATGTGACATCCAGGATGTAGTGAAATGGGCGAGAAAACGGCGAAGGGAATGGAGATACCACGTGGACAGAATGTCAGATAACCGGTTGGCAGAGATTGCACCGACAACCACCTAAAATAACATAAGTACTAAAATTTTAACAAAATCGGAGGGGTGTAACCTATTCTAGATAATTACGCCAAATATTGATGTAAGATTTTCTACAAAAGATTCGTGGACCAAAAAATGTATAAAAAAAATGACAAGATTTGCAGGAAACCGTAAAAAGAAAAATTGGAAACAAAAAAGAAACAAATAATTGAAGAATCTCAAAAACATCTTGCAGCAGTGGAGCAAGAATTGGTTAAATGAATATTTCAACCTGGAAAATGTGAAAACCAATCTGGAAAAACCGGGAGAAAGACGGGAACTTGATTTTCAGTTTTTACTAGATACCCTGTATAAGCCTTTCAGGTTCAGTGGAATAAATTTTAAGACACTTTACATTATGTCTTTCATTTACTCCTTCAAGTATTTTTTCACACTTTACAATCATTTTTGATAATGTACTGTAATGGCAAATTTTCAAAAGAATTATTAGAAAGTAATAATTCTTTTATCACCAACTTTCCTTCACATTTTTGTACCTATACGAGCACAGTAAACTTCTAAAACTTTCTCACCTCCACCAAAATCATTCTTAAAGACCAATATTTAACCAAAAAATTTGTTTTTAATGCATTTTTTTTTCAAATAAAACAAAATTTAGTATATATCTACTTTAATCCTATATATACATACATTAAAAAAAATCGACTTCTTTCTATAATATTTATACATATTTTTAGTTAAAACTGTCATTTTTATACAGCACTTTCATTCGGTTGGGTCATCATAACTACATCCGAAGGATAAACGTATTTTTTCCTTCTCACGTAACAAGGACTGGGCTTTCTTTCACTCGCGCTGTTGTTCAAACCACTCAACAGGGGTAGCTGTTCTGTCCTCGAAAAACACTGCTCGCCTTCCTCGTTGTTCTTTTTCGATAACGCACTTTTTAACGGTAAATCACTCGGTACCGAAGTTTCCAAATCCTCGTGACTTTTCCTTTTAACCGATAGAATCGTTTTTATTGGCACGGCACTGGTATTTATTTCGACTATAGGCGACGTAACCTCGGGTCGTTGTCTAGAAGCTTTTCCCCGAAACAACTGCCGCCATCTAGGCGGTGAAGGACGTCGTTCGCGAATGACTGCGTCTACAGTGATAACTTCTGGATTGAAGGTCACATTTTTGGTTATGTCTGAAGGTGTGCGACAAACGCTCCCGGAATCTACACTGCTTGATGGTTGACTAGAAGGTTGTCTTTGAAATTTTATAGATCTATGGTCTTCATCCAAATTTAGATCTATGGCTAAGTTAGATATCATATCTTGATCAATGGGGAGAGGTGAACAAGGTGACATAACCTTTAAAAAATACAATTTCATCTATTACCTTTATAATCTCTAGACTTATAATTTTTTGACTTACCGTTGGATAATTAGGAGAATTAGCGTAATATCCCGAAGTTATATTTTCAGCGGATTGGTCTTGTAGAAAGTCGAAGTTGACTTCTAAAATATTTGAATCAGAGTTAAAAAATTCTTTACATCCGGCACTGGCGAGAACGTTGTCTAATATATCTTCTGCTGATTGGAATTCAGCATCGCTCGTTTCGTTGTCAACTTCACTAGAATAAACACAAATTCAATTATCCACATCGAGAATCTAAGGCAGTTTAAAGAGGTTAATTTTCTCCTTGTAAATTTTCTGAAAGACACTATTGTAATAGAAAATTTAAATACGTACATTTTCATAAATTAAAATATTCACACAAATTTATATATAAAATATATTTGGGTGCATTGGCATTTACTTTTGTCAGATATTGTTGATTGGCATCCATTGAAGCTGATTGAGGTCGATTATCACTCCTAATTCAACAACACTTTTACTTCCAAAGAAATGATTTAGAAGCTCTCCCGAGGCGTTTAAGGTTATTTTCTAAACAAGCCTGCTTAAAAAAACTGTTAATAGTCACAGTTTTGTTCAAATACACCATTAACATTATTCAGCATTCTCCAGGCTCATCTCTAAACCCGTTCATTCAATTTTTGCATTTTACTTGTTGATGTAATTTAGCTCCTTATTTAAAACGTCATTCATATCGCTTAAAAAGGCTGATCCCTGTGAAAATATATTATCAAAAACATCACAATAATCTAGTTGCAAATTTAGACCCTGTATATTGGAAAGTCGCTTTGGCTTTTCAGCCACTCAACATCTAAATCTAGATGATTTTTGTGTCCCACTTCCAGATACTCAAGCATTTTGTTGAAATGGGCAGGACACTCATGGAGTAGATGATCTGCTGTTGTCGTCCTCTGCTAAATCTATCATCTTAAGATGGTGACCCATCAAAAGACCAACCACCAGTTTAATGTCGTTTCTAGTCATCATGAGAAGTTCTCAGCTGATAATGTTATGAATTATATTATTCCAGTAAGACTCTATTTGATTCTTTAGGCATCAGTTCAGTTTGTTATTGATGTGGCAATTCACAGTAGGGCTCTGGTCTAAGGTAAAGAGTCGTTACCTCTTTTTTGGCAAGGCTGTCTGTTTCCTCATTGCTTAGTATACTCTAGTGACGTTGTAACCACACCATGGTTATTTTTTTTCTGTTAACTAGTGCTTTATTTAGTTATTTAGGCGCTGACAAGCCTTTGAAAGAGACAGAAGGCTTTAGGAATCTAATAATTTCATTATAAAGGCTTCAAATGTTAGAGGTCATAATTTTTAAAGTGATTAGGACTATTATGAGCTAGAGTTCCACTTTCAGTGGTTGAATTCTCCTCTAAGGGTCAATTTCACAGTGTAAAGCTGGAGAAAAAACTGGACTTTAAGCTATGATTTGAACTTTTCTGCCAGACGTCACAATTTTTTCCGATATTTGTTTTAAAGTTGAATTATTTAGGAGAGTTGTCTGAGGAACAAAAATCGTGCAATTTCTATGAAGGAGTACTTTTGGTTAACATTAAAAAGTGGTACAGTAACTTGGAAGGAAAAAGAAAAAAATTGGGAAGAGTTGGGAAGGGAATTTAATGATGTCATATATGTTTTCGATTGAACCACAACAAATCTAAAAAATGTGAGAAAATATAACAATTCGCTCTAGAACAAATACATTTTCGTTTTCTCGTCACGTCGACAATGTTGATAATTTCTTCATCATCGCCGTCGGGCTCATCAAATATTAAGTTTAAATCTTCAATCACCTTACAAAAACCCTTTGTAATATTGTGAAAATGTAGTCAATATGAAAAAGTTAGGTTCGGATCAATCGTTTCATGTTAAACTGAAGTTTGAGCTACCCCCAGGCGTAGTTTGTCGATAAACGTCATCTATAATCTGGGGTCTAAATCAAGTCAAGGTCCAAGTTTATACTGATTCGTAGTTGCCAGTCAGTGATAAATGTAATTTGAAAATACAAAAATGTATAGCGTGCAGCCTTCTTGCTTAAATTACAACAATAACATACAGAAAAAATTTGAATTTAGTTCGTACTCGTTCGTACTCGTTGTCAAAAATTTCTTTCCAATCATTTTGATGCAATAATAAGAAATGTGTAGTAATTTTGAGTGATTTTTAATGAGTAAAAAATAAAAATAAAAACATTGCAATAAAACCAAATTTTCTTAAAAATAAAATAGCATTCTAAACAATAATGTTCCTTTTTTTAAATCGCTAGTAGCGTGTATTTCCACCTCTGGATGTAATTGTTGCTAACATTCTCCTTGACATGCTTTCAATTAGGTGCAGTATCACTTCTTGAGGTATGTTCCCCCATTCCTCTAATGCCGCTTGCTCAAGCTCTTTTATATTTTGAGGAGATGGATTTCGACGACGAATGCAGCGTTTTAAAAGCTCCCATACATGCTCGATAGGATTCATATCTGGACTTCTTGGTGGCCAGTCTAGGATATGAATTCCTACTTCGTTTAGGTAATTCAGAACATCTGCCACAACGTGAGGTCTAGCATTATCGTGCATTAAGCGGAAATCATCACCAATAAATAGCCCAAACGGAACGACGTGATTTTCAAGAATGTCAGTTATGTATCTAGCTGCGTTAAGGGCGGGTCTAGGAAGAGACACTAATTCTGTACGGACATCAAAACAAATTCCTCCCCAAAACATGATAGAACCTCCTTGGAACGGCTCCCTGGGAATGATACAAGACTGCACAAATCTTTCTCCTCGCCGTCTACGAATTTGATTACGTCCATCTGGACCTCTTAGACTGATTCTTGTCTCATCAGTAATTAAAAGTTGGCACCAATTTGCCTTGCAAATCTTAGTCTAGCAATACAATGCTGCCTGGTTAGCAATGGTGCGTAGGTGTGTAGACCAGCATTCTGAAGGTATCGTCTTAGTGATCTATCATAGATATTTACATTTCGGACTTCTCGTAAAAGGCTGTTGAGCTCGACACTTGTCATTGACCGATTTCTAAATGAATTTAATTGCAAAAAACGGTCATCTCGAGGAGTTAAAACTGAAGAACGTCCTTGTCCAGGCCTCCTAAACGTGAACCGGTCTCTCGAAATCTTTGCACCAATCTGCCAGTGGTTGTGTGGTGTACGCCAAACAGATTTGCCACTCTAACTAACTCGCCTATTCTTTCAGCTTCGCGTTCACTTAACTGCCTAACTCTATTAATTTTTTGTTTAACTAATCTCGACTTTAACACACCTTGATTGACTTAAATACTGCTGTCCACAAGTTGGTACAACAATACAATGAAAGAAACATTAAAATATGTATAAAATTAAAATTTAAAAAAAACCACAAAAACAGTTATTTGCTGATAAGAAAGTTTGTTACATTATATCGCTAACATTTAAGATACTTAACTTTTTGTGATAGAAAAAAAAAGAAACTCAAAAGATTAACATTTTAGGTTTTGATACTGAAATGAAGGGTGGTGCGTTATTTATGGCCACGAGTTTATTTATAGATAAATGTCTTTAGTTTTTTATTAGACTTTTATAAATGTTTTTGTTCCTGCCTTAATTTTAGACCTCTTCCGATTGAAAATTACTTCTTAAAACAGAGACATTAAATATATTTATTTGATTTCTATTTACTTTAAATAAATGTACAGTTAAGACTAGTATGCCACTATAAAAAAGCACAAGAAACGAGTATTTATTATGTAAAGTAATAATAAGAGATATGGAGGACTTGCAGCTACACTAAAATTGATAAAATAATTATAGTAACTTATTGAGAGAATAAGAACCGAACTTTACTTAAAATTATCACTATACTACTTACCAGCATTTATTAATCACACTACTGTTATCGGCAGTACCATTTTCCGTGCAACATTTAGTACTGCTTGATGCCGATTCGTAGCTCAAATTACTGCTAGATGAACTTTCGATATTATTATTGGTGATTAGTCTTGTTCTGAAAGTTTTAGCTTTCTGGAAATTTCGAATGTTTCTTATATCATCAGCGCAAGAACTTAAGTTACCAATAATTTTAGGTGTTCTCCGTATAATCTAAAGAGATTTAATAACAATTAACAAGTTGAAAAGTAATTGAAATAAGTACGAAAGGTGGGCAACTAAGACTATCGGCCATATCTCATAGCTTCGAGGGAAGAAACATAAAACAAAAGTGGCCAAAAAAAATACGTGAAAATAACTTCCAGAATTTTAGGTCCACCACTAGAGGAAGTAGTTGAGAAATTAAAATTATATATATAGAGCGCATACCACTTTTATATCTATCCACTCGTTTTCCTGGATAGCTCTGTATTTCATATTTTGTTCAATTCCTTCCTTTCAGGTCTTTGAAGGTCTACCTCGTCTCTTTTTATTCTGCGGTTGATACATCAATGCTTTCTTCAGCCAAATGCTCCATCCTCATCACATGTACGTACCAGAGCAGTTGCTTAGACTGTATTCTCTTTGAAGTCGTGTATACTCGACCAGTTTTTCGTCGTATATCTTCATTCCTTATATACTCTGTTCTGGATACCTTGCACGATCTTCATAAGTAGTCAATTCCCACAGACTCCCCATATTTTTCTTCTGTCTATCTGTTAGTTGCCAGCACTCACAACCATACGGTAAAAAAGGTTCTACTTTGACTTGGTATATTGTCATTTTTGTGCTTAGGTTAATTTTTTCTGACCTAAACATTTGTGTAGCTTTTTCCCCTTTTTGCACTCTATTTCTTTTATCTTCTTCTTCTTATTTTAAGACTATGTCTTGTGTTTTCAAAGAGGCAGCCTAAGTTGTGAGTCCGAGGACCAGCTCTCATACCAGCGCTTTGGTGGTCTTCCAGGCGGTCTACTTGTATTGGGTCTCTCTTCCTTTGCGATTTTCGCCAGTCGATCGTCGTCCATTCTATTGACATGATCTCTCCATGCTCTTCTTCTAGTTCTGGCCCATCTCACTATATCCGGAACGTCACACATTCTTCTAATTTCATTGCTCCTTATTCTGTCTCTTAGTGTTTTCCCTGTGATTGAGCGTAATGTCTTCATCTCTGTCGTTCTAAGACTCCGCTTAGTAGTTGCGGTCTTCGCCCTCGTTTCTATGGCGTATGTCATTACTGGTCTGACACAAGTTTTATACTTCTTGTATCGTATGCTTCCTAGGCATTTGAATCGTCTCCTTTTGTACTTTCTACTTGAAGATATTCTGTTTCATATTCAAATCCCATTTTGCATATTCATTCTCCAACTTTCTAGCGTCCTCGTCGCCTTCGAAATATAGAGCTGCTAAGCACTTATCCTCTATCTCAATTCCCATACTCGCAATTTTATTTCTCTAACTACTCAGAGCTTCCTGAATGTATATTTTAAATAATGTTGGTGATAAACTGTATATGTTCTGAATAGGTCGAACATAAAAATTGCTGAGACCAGATTTCGTCAATTTATCAAAAAGCGTTTTCAACGGCGACGCGTTATATACAATAATCGAATTCTTCAACAAATTCTACGCAATTTAATTACCAACGTGAATGCTAGAGACTCACTTGTAGAATAAATTAAATATTCTTGGTGCAGCTATTGAACTTTGTGACGCGCCGACTAATCAGTGGTGTGACGGCTTCATTTTTTGATAGTTTTTATTTAGTCGTTACACAGACCAATTTGAAACATTCAATGAAAGAAGTATTTAAAATTTCTGCAAAAACGGTACCATAGACAGAAGTTACCAATAATGAAATAAAAACTTATTGGATTATTAGTATTGATGGCCCAAACCAGAAAATCTCATTTGAGAGATTATTGGTTAACTGATCCTTTAGTTGAAGCACCAATATTTCGAGCAACTATATCCAGAATGCGATTTGAACAAATTAGACTTCTTTTGAAATATTATAATTACAAAATTTCAATTCCTATGTGAACCCAAGTGTGAATTAGCTTTAGACAAAGCAATGATACCATACATAGGACATACAATCCAGCGAAAAAAAACGGAATATGGAATTTTAATCTCAATGCTTTCGGAAATTGAGAGTGTGTATATATGCAACTTCAAGGTCTATTAGAGGAAGGCAACAAGCTACAGAAAATAATATTGTGTGTGTTGGAGTCGTAATTTTGTCAGTGGCATCATATATACCAAGACAATTATTATAATAATGTATCTACAGCCGTGGCTTACCAAAGATCCTGATGGAAAAATCCTAAAGCCTACACACTGAAAAATGATTTTTTTACGGAAGGGACCTGATATATTGCTTGAAAGTATAAAAGAATAGTACGAATATCAACTATTCAAAATGCTTCCATCAAATCGTGCTAACATTTTTTTTTTCTTTTAAACTGCACCTTCTTCAACGTTTATAAACTCGACTGTACCTAACTGCTAGAGAATAGTACAAGATAAAAAAAATTTCTAGCTATTTCTAGGAAATAGCTAGAGAATCGATGAGTGTTGTTTTTAAAAAATGTATTATTGCACCTGATACTTTTCGAATTTATAAAACAGCTCATTATAAAGACACACCCTTCAGACTTTCCGAACAAGAAAGACCACGTTCTAGAAAAAATATTTACTTCCAGAAAAAATAATCCAACTAGAACGTGTAGAATATGCTATTCAACGAAGCGAAACGAGATATATTTGTAAAATCTCTTATGTACCATTACACCTAGGTTATTGTTCATCTTACGAAAAATAAATTTTAAAAGTTGAATAAAAATTAGTAATAGTATATTACACACCGAGTGGGAAGAATTTCCTTACTATCGAGAGATTAGTTATCGCGTAGCGTCGAGGTTAAATATGATCTCGAGACAGGAATGAAACTTCCTACCGAGGGCGGGAAGTAGAGGTTTGTAATATGACACTTTCTAACCTTCAGTGACGTTAGTAATGACAGCATTGCATATATGGTTGTAAATAAAGTTTATTTATAGTTTTATTTCCACTTCCAATTACGAAATAATAGCCGGTAACATAAATATTCGGTAAAATTGCCGGTGAACATTGCCTAAATATCTTTCCCCATATACTGTCTATGAACTAATTATTTGTTGGATATTCTGCATCCAACGGGGATTCGTTTAGGATCAGTACTGTATATTATAGCGATTTACTCTACCATTACTATGAGACGTAGCTTCATCAGTCCAAAAAATTCGTGAAAGTTTCTGTCGAACATTCAGACTCTGGTGTAGGACCATATAATATTGGTGCAATATAAAATTCCCGCCACTTTTGTTATATTTTTTTCCTGAAGCTGTAATATAATCCATTCCTGAGATAAGCTGATCTTAATTGCCCCCCCGTACATCAATTTTTTGAGAATAACTGCAATAAAATTGACTTAAATCTAAAAAAAAAATAATTCCACTACATCTACACTTCTTTTGATTGCGAGTATTTATTTATAAATAAACTAACACATATCCACTTGAGGAAAGTATACTGTTTTATGAAACGAATTTTGAAAATTCCTGATGCTGTATTGTCACTTTTATTAACATTCTAATTGTGAAAAAAAAAATAACTTACTTACCTTCGGTGTACGATTAATCTCGACGATAACATTACTGGTAGTAACTAAACTAGCTCTAGAACTTATACTAGACAATTCCGACAAACTCTCAGGGCTAGCTAGTGGAGCTAATCCCAACCAATCATCATGTATCAGCTCTGCTCTCTGCGTACTAGTAGTACTTTTTAAACTGAGACTTAAACTTCTGCATACAGTTTTTGGTTCTTCCCTGGACGGCAACTGCTTCGGGTAAATGATATTAGGTGTGGAAGAAACTGGAGACTGTTGACTTCTGGTCGAATAGTAACCGTTGGTTATGGACGAATTACTGGAAGGGCTTTGTAAAGAAGTGAAACTTGTTTCTAATAAGCAATTAGGTAAGGATGGGGCTGAATAATAGTTGGAAGAGGGTTCGCTGGTTGAAGCGGAACGTTGAGGTTTTTTGGGACCTTTGCTGGTTACAACCTAAAAGGAGAATTTATATGCTAATGATATTACTAAGGAGCACGTTTGTTTCATTTAGTACGAGTTACAGATGTCAATAACAAATATTTTTGGGTTGATAATATGCTATAATTGTGGTAGCAGTATAATATTATTCTATTGGACAAGGACATTTTGATTTTTCAAACACATCGACTGTCGTTTACTATAAATTGACGCATACTTTCTATTACTATTCTTTAAAATATCGGATTTAGGTTATATCTATATTTTTCCATGTATCAATATACGAGGCGTCAGTCGGCGTTGTGCTGCAGCCACGTAAACATGTCCGCCATTATTGATTCTTCCTACAAGTGTGAATTGCGAAGGTGTGGTTGGTTTTCTACATGCTGAAGTCCATAGCGCTGCAGAGGTCTATCGGAGAATGAGTCGTGTGTATGGGGAAAACTTCATAAGTGGTGGTGTTGTGTGTGAACGGTGTCGAAAGTTTAAAGATGGCCGTAATGATGTGCTTAATGCAGAGAGCCAAGGACGCGATTCTATCGTTTCAGATGACTTGGCTCAACGAGTTGTCAGAATGGTTAAAGAAAGCTGCAGATTCACCATTACTGCTTTGTCTACGAAATTTACAGAGGTTTCAAAGTCTAGATTGAACTCCATCTTCCGCAAGTTTAGTGACCTATCGAAGCAACAGCATTCGTTTGGGTTTTTCAGTTATTCACTTGTAGGAGTCCTCGTTAAGTATTAACGTGATATTTTTGTGACACGAAATTGATAATTTACGGCCGAGTAAATCAAAATCATATATACTGACACTAATATTGAAGAAACTACACTCTTGAGAAAAAAATACTCGACTCAGGCGACATCCCTGCAATCGCAAGTCATTGGCAAAAAAACTGAACACGAAATTGTATTTTTTCTTAGTGAAAACTTGAAGCTAATGGCAATAGCTTGAAAATTATATGGAATAATGTAATGTTCTCACAATCCAACAATATGTTATGAGCTAACACCACAGAAGGATTCGGGTCCTACGAAGGGCTTGTCTACACCCGCTGTAGTAAGCTTATCAACTGTTTTATTTCCTTTCACTTCGGTGTGTCCCAGAATCCGTTGTAGAGTAATTTCATTTTTCTTGCCTAGCTGGTTTCTAGGCAATCCCAATTAGAGGCTTTATGATATTGGAACTTAAATATCTAATGGCTGCTTGGTTATCGGACACGATAATGGTTCTAGACTATCTGTACAACATTTGATTCTACAACTTAGAATTGAGGTAATTTTTTTCTCAAAGCTAAGCTGCATTGGTCATTATTTAGAGACGGTTTTTCTTTGGTGATTCCGTCTCAGAACATTCTAAGTGATGTTTTTTCTGCCATCCAGTACTATATGGAGAGGTGGAAGATTTAGAATCACTTCTAGTGCAGCTGTTGGGTATGATTTAATGGCCCCGGTTGCATATATGCAAGCCTGTCTTAGTATCTTCAAGAGATTGTTTCTCGTGATATTTAAACTAGTTTTAGTACCCCAAACCACTGCCCCATATGTAATGGTTGGTCTCACAATTGCCGTGTACATCCACTGTAGGATTTTTGGGTTACAAGCGAAGTTTCTGTACACCATCAAGTTTTTTGTGGTTATTTCCTTCTCGAGTTTGTTCCAGATAAGTTTATTATCTAGTGTGAGTCCTAGATATTTCCTCTCTATTTGTCACTCAATGACTTACCCGTCTAACTGCATTGGCTGGAGGTTTAGTTTTTCTTCCTAGTGAAGGAAATTAGGTAGGTTGACATTTAGTCCCAATGATCGACACCACCTTCTTGTATAGTTGAATCCTGTTTGGACTATGTCACAGAGCATTTTCTCAAGCATCCTCTTACATATATGACTATGTCGTCGACATACCTTTGACATAATATACCGATACAGTGCTTGAACTGCAAATCGAAACTGTCAGGTGTATTTCTGACATATTTATTTATAAATAATAATTCTTATGTTTCATATTCATTGAATCATATTTCGAATTATTTTCTCATCTAATTGATTTATTTGCCTAAATAACTCGCTTGATAATAATTGGAACAAGCTTTTGGGGGTCATATACTGTACCTGGTATCAGACGGTGGAGGTTTGAAATCTATGGGAGTGGTAACTCTGATGTGTGAGCCCTGATGTCTTCTATCCTTATGTTGAACCTGTCCATACACATCGTGTCAGACACCGTCTGTTAATGTAAGGAAGGTACCTACTTTTTTGGGGCCATGCCACGTGCAGGTAAAGCCATTTTTTGATAAAAATACTGAGAGTAACTTTTGAATAAGTAACTGAAGTGAAGTAACTGGATCTAAGATAATTTTTAATACCATTCGATAGAAAACAATGAGGATTTAATGGAAAATGACTGATAATTGTTCAACTACACATTAGAAACTAATCGAAACGTTAATTAGTATTGTTTAATCGAATAAATGAGGTATTTATGAACCTGCATAGAGTGCACCTCAATAAATAGGCCCATAATCAATATTTCTAACCCTTGTATTATTAGTAAGAGAGAATTTACAAGAATTGCAGCGGATAGTAGAGTTTTCTGGAACAATAATTAAAAGTTGGATAGATTTCGACAAATGTAAATTGCATAATTATTGTACTTTCAATTATCAAAAAATATCCAAAATTAGATTGGTATTTTTGGTGCTGTTCATACTGAATACATCTACTACCCCTGCACCACAGAACATACCCAATAAGAAGGTCGACTTGCATCTAAATTTAGTTCTGCCACTTGTGTCATTACTGTCAATTGTCAAGATAAATAATCATTTGCTTAAATCTCACAAACGCTTTTCTGATGTGTTTTCTAAATAGAAAGTATGTTGTAAAATACAATGCTTAACATCAAATTATCTTTTGTGTAC
Organism: Diorhabda carinulata; assembly: GCF_026250575.1. NCBI lineage: Eukaryota > Metazoa > Arthropoda > Insecta > Coleoptera > Chrysomelidae > Diorhabda > Diorhabda carinulata. The sequence continues at coordinate 6,352,705 of NC_079469.1, forward strand.
AAAGTTTTCCTATCTATTCCTACCTCTCATCTGTCTTCATTGTCTACTTCTATTTATGGAGATCACAGTTACGCTAAAGTTGATGATGACTGTATAGTAAACCAAGAACATTCATATGCTGTAAATACAGGTTTAGTAGACACTGAGATTTCTTCGTTAGCCGAACCCAGAAAATATACCCAATAAGAACATCAACTTGCATGTAAAGTTAGGCAACACAAATTTAGTTCTGCCACTTACTAATCGGAAAGATTTAGTATTCCGCCATGATATTGCAATGCCTTACACATCTTTGGTAACTCGTGGGAAACTATTGGAGCTTAGCTTGGAAATGATGCCACATCCCCCATACAGCCCTTGTCTGGCACCATCTGATTACCGTTTATTTCGAAATTTAAAAAAATTTTTTGTTAAAAAAGTGTTTTATTTTATACTACAAAACCAAAATTACTTTGTCGCCAATCCTATATTTCTGAGTAGTATTTACTTACATATTACACTTTTCACTTGAGTTGTTATAAAAATCTGTATTTTTATATTTAGTTTTCATTTTGAAAGTGATATTGTAATCAACGTCCACTAATTTTCCTTGGTTTAGTTGAAAATGTATGTGAATATTATTTTGTAAGATGTAAATTGGGGAAACTGTGAAATCGGAACTGGATAGAAATGTTGTAAATTTAAATGAACCGCGAAAATAGATTAGTTCTGCCAACTACCATCGAGGGCACTGGCATCGAAAACTCCACTGAATAACAACTAAGTTTGCATTTCTTCTTAGGGTATGTTCTGTGCCCTGCACCAACTCAAAATCTTACTGTATGGTGCTTCAAGCTGATCACCTGGGTCATACGGAGCTCAAAGAAGCAGACAGAATTATGAATGTTGGTGTTTTACCAGTAAACACTGTATTACAAAATTAGAAACTGTCTCTTATCAACATTTTCATATAGTAATCAAGCATTTAAGGCCGCTTTAGTAAATTATTTTGAATTTATTAACAGCAAAATGTAAAAAAACTTCGAACCCCTTCTTAAATTTTAGTTGGTGATGGGTTATGGGTAAAAATTAAAAAAAAACAAATTTAAAAAAAAGCTTTAATAACAATACTGGTATCTAAAAATATAATAATAAAATCATATCAAATAAAGGCAAATTAAAAAAAAATTAAATCTAATATAAAAAAAATAAAAAATAAATTAAAAAAAATAGAGAGATAAATTTCTGTCGAAACTAAGGAAGATTTTATAAAAGATTTGTGGTAACTTCATAGGAAAAAAACCATGCTGAAAGTAATTCACCAAAATAGTGTTTTAAACAACTTTTGTATTAAATTTTCTAAATACTTCTTTTCTAAAAACACATTTTATCACAAATCGTTCACTTTTGTTTGCAATTAAAAAAAAGATAAAGCAAAGTCATTTTTATGCTTGTCTATACCATGTGCTCTTCAAATTGCAAACTAAAAGCCCAACTATTAACCACTCTATGAAAGTAATTTCAAAAATTTTATCTTTAAAATTATTTCCAAAATCAATTCAATACAAAGTAAAAAAAAACATTCGAATCAATAACACAGCCACGAATATCTCTGTTTACGAGGAAAGTTCAAAGCAACAAAAATAGGTCAACGTATGAGCTTTAAAACAGTTTCATTGTTAAACTTAATCATGATATTTATTTAAATAATTCTAGGAAAGAATTTGTGGAAAAATTTCTTACAATAAACATGTAAATATCTGAAAAAAGAAGTCTTACAATTTGACAGTAGTCAAAAATACATAAACAAGAATTTATTCGTGCTTCATATAAACTTTATAAATTATAACAATAAAAACATTTCAAATTACCAAAAATCCTCTTTGCACACTTGTAATTAAATCATATTTTTTCGCTAATAGAGAACCACAATAGTTTACTATTATTATAATAGAAGAAGAACTGGGAGTAGAAAATATAATAAGGTATTTAAAAGCAATAAATTGGGCAGGACACATCATGAGAAGGAAACCTACAGTAATGGTGAGGAGGATAAAACAATGGATACCTCTATGACCAGGAGGCAGAGGCAGACCAAGAAATATCTGGAGAAACCAAATTGAAGAAGATACCAGAATCCTAGAAATAGTAGACTGAAAAGACAAATGCAAAAACAGAAAAGAATGGAAAAAGGACAAACGAAGCTAGGACCAACAAAAAAACTATAACAAAAGAACAACGGGAGTTATCCACCCCAATAAAGGGATATATAGGCGCCCCAAGCGCTAGCCTTAATCCAAGAGATTAAACGGCGTGATGATGATGATGAATAGTTTATTTAACATTCTATTATAATAAAATTAGAGCCAACATTTGTACGGAAATTTGCTGAATTGTAAAATTTTGAAATCAAATTATTCTAATTGTTATCATCACAGAATAGGGTTATGATAACAGTCACAAGTATTATATGGCTAAAGATGAAATTTGAAATTATAAACAAATTAACATTCAAAGTAATTTAAAAAGATGAATTTAAAAATGAGCTGGGAAGAAACTGCAGCATCTATCGAAACAACTGAGTTTCCTGGTTACACAAAATTAGAAAACCAATACAAATGAAGAAGCACTAAGGCCTTTTATTGGCTCAAAAACTTTAGGTGGTGTGAGAAAATGCTACTATAAAAAATAGTGTCAGAAGAGAAACGAAAGATTTTTATTACCCTGGAGCTTGTCTGTAGTGTAAAAAATGCTCCTATAAGAAATAGTTTCAGTAGGAAGTCAAAAGCTTCCAACTAGCCTCGAGCATTTCTGTTGTGTAGAAAGTGTACCAACTGACCTGAAGCTTTTTTATGGTGTATAAAATGCACCAACAAGAAATAGTTCCAAAAGAAAGGCAAAAGCTTTCAGCTGAACTAGAGCTTTTCTGAAGTGTAGAAAACGCACCAATAAGAAATAGTTTCAGAAGGAAGTCAAAAGCTTTCAACTGACCTAGAGCTTTTCTATGATAAAGAAAGTGTACCTACAAGAAATAGTTCCAAAAGAAAGACAAAAGCTTTCAACTGACCTAGAGCTTTTCTATGGTGTAGAAAGTGCACCTATAAAAAATAGTTTCAAAAGAAGAATGAAAGCTTCTTATTTACCTGGAGAATTTCTCTAGAATAAAAAATACACCTATAAAAAATAGTTTCAAAAGGAAGTCAAAAGCTTTCAACTGACCTGGAGTTTTTCTGTGGTGTAGGAAATTGCACCTACAAGAAATAATTCCAAAATAAAGACAAAAGCTTGAATTTGGCCTGGAGCTTGTCTGCGGTATAGGAAATGCACATATAAAAAATACGTTTCTTTTCGAGGAAGGAAACTGAGAGTAAATTACTTTGGTAGTGTCTTACTAGAAGGGATTAATACAAATAATTCGTTTGAAACTAATATTCACACTGAAACAAGCTACAACCCTCACTGAGCACTGTCACCCCAGGAAGCACCAGATGACATTAGGGATCTAGCTGAAACTAACAAGTATAGATCTAACCTCCTCGAGCCGAAAACAGTCACTGGAGTTTACACTGGAATTGAAAAGAGAACTACTTAGGTCAAAAATGAGCTCTGATATGGGAGACACTATAAATATTAAACTTGTAGTGTAATGTAACCCTTAATTAAATATATCTATATAACTCGCGAACATTTTTCATCCCTTAATAGTTTAAAAATACACAATATGTTTTATAAATTACAAGATTAAGTTTAATTTTATCAAACTTATTCAAATTAATGAAAAAGAAGAATCACCGTTTTATATATACTCAAAAAAAATAACACCTAGCTCCTAAATCACAGCTTAAATGTTTCAAATAGAAATAAATGAGATTTATCATAATTTCTCAGATCTATATAGATCTACATGAACTTAATCCTTTTATACACGACAGAGTCCAAAATCTAATCGATTAACTGCTGCCATTTCAGCAGCTGCTCAAACAACAATTTCCATCGAAATTAGGGGTAATGAATTTACTTTGTAATAAAAAAATTATTTTAAAAATTGAATCATTGTAAAATTATAATTTTCATCTTTTTTTAAGTAATCCATTAGTGACCATTTGATTCGACGTCATGTATGTCAAAAAATTTATTCTATGTTTATAATCATTTTTGTCGCTCTCAAATATCCAAATTTGATTCCTAAAAATGATTTTTGCTTATTTATATAATAAAACGAGTCGAATTTAATATCTCAATAAAAATAAATTGAATATTCAATTTAATATATATTTTTTTCCAATTTAATGTCTCTTCTTTTTCTTTATAAACTTTATATAAAATAAAAAATACATCAAAAGCTTCATGCAACTCATTATTCACTAGATTGTATGCGAAACGAATATGACAGACACTGTTTCATATCATCACATACCTTATTCAAAGCATCCAGCAGTTTATCCGGCATATGATCCGTAACCATAACGGGAGATATTAATACTTCGTCGAAATCCGTATTACGCGCCCATAGGGCTTGGTACACTGGTCCTTTTCTATTTAATGATTGTCTAAAAATACACATTCAGATGAAGAAAACAAATTATACTAGATGAATGTACTATGTAGACACATATTTAAACGTTTACGTCGTGGGATTGGGGCAAAATTAAACACCAGTGTACTATTTCTAATATATATACCGAGATTTTGTTTTTTATCAAAACAGAAAGGAAGTAATGCACAATTGCACAAATTCCTAGTAAGATTGCAGGTTATTTAAAATTAGCAGATCCCGCATCTTACACGGAACACTGTTATAGAATATATTCTGTTACTATTTTAGCTGCTGGTGGTGGAAATACTCTTCAACTTAAACAAGATGGGTGTTAGAAATCACCAGGAGTAGCAGAGAGCCTTGCTGTTATAAAAACAATTCCAAGAATGGTGCAACGAACATCAACGTCGCTGGCTACATCATACTACCTTCAACTTCTGCTTTAACTCCCTTTGTACCTGCTCCTGGTCCTATTAATGTGAATGACACTGTCCTCAACATAAACACTAACCTTACTAATGCTTCCTAAAACAGATCAGAGCCTGCGATTCATATGACATGCCATAATTGCACCGTCGATTATAATTTCTATAGGTAAATAATTTATGAATTCACGAGTAGTAACCGTTGAGCATAAAACCGAATCAATCTTGTAGGGATACGTTCATATGAGGGCGATTAGAAAAAAACTATTTTTTGACAGAGCATCTACAAAAAGAATGAAGTAGTTTTTCACAAGGTCAATACAATTGCCAGGGTAATTCTCAAAAAAATTATCAACTTACCAAGGCAAGTTTAGAAAATTCTTAGGTGTTGACGTTAAAAAAATTTGAACATAGATGATAAAAACATCAGCAAGAGAAGAACTGTCCATCCTCTGAATAGGGTCAAGTAGATAATAAGATCATTCAACAAAATATGTAGAAACAATTAAAACAAACTAAATACATTATTAACAAGTAATATTTTCCCAATTATAATGCCTTGATACGTCACTGCGCACTACTCGCTTTGGACCAAATGGTCACGGGCAAATTTTGAAGGTCAAATGTTCTCTCTTTTTCCTAGTCTAAGAGTATTTCTCGAACCTAACCTTAAAACGACCATGATTTGTAATTGTTGAAGCTATTAGCAAGGTGTCAAAAATCAAAACAAGCGCGAATTTTAAATTAAGCATAATTCTGATCTGAAATTTTGGTATTGTAGTAAGTAAATTAGCGCACTAAACACTAAGTACAATGTTCTAGATTTAGAACAATATGTTCTATGAGTTTTTTCTTTGGTACTAATCTCAAAATTGAACAAAATGAAATTTGTTCATTAGTGGTTTCTATGAGTTAGTAGTGGAAAAACTAATATTCGAAAAATTACTAATAACGTGATCTTGATAATTGTATTATTATTTCATTACCCTGGAAGTAGCAGGCAAAACAAAATTTAGGGTGGGAATACCTCAGTGAAAAATAAAAGTTCCTAGAATTTAAACTTGAAAATTTGTTCGTTTTTTATTTCTCTACATGTGCAATTTAAGGGAATATTTCCATCATTAACCAGTTACTTTTTATAAATTAAAAAAAACTATTTACTTACTTACGTACGTTAACATAATTTTTTCATTAAATAAGAAAAGGTACTAAATTTTTGACAAATACACATGAGTCAATTTTTAAAATAAAATTTTTTTCAAAAAATAATATTAAATCATTGAATTTTGATTTTAGTTAATTTTGCTAATAACTTTAAGAGCTAAAAATATTGGAAACAAAAAAGATTAAAGAAAAGGCACATTCAATTTTTGAAAAAATCTACATGATTCAATTTTTAGAATTTTATTTTTTTCAAAATATAATTTTAATTCTTTGAATTTTGTTTTTTGTTAATTTTGATAATAAAATTAATAACAGAAAATCTCGAAAATATTGCTTTTAGGGTCATGATCATTTCATTTTTTAAAATATTCGTATTCTGTATGGTTGTTTAGAAAAAAGTGTTTTAAAAGTGTCTCATCATAGAAGAATCCAAAACAAATCACCATTGAATAGAAAGAGGATTATTCTGGAAAGAATTTACAGAACAAGTTCTGTGGGTTGTAAATACAAGTATGAGGTGGTCTTTCATTGAACATTTTAGTTTTGTAAAAAAGGCAATTTATTAAATAACTCTTCTTTGAATTTAGTCAAACAGAATAAATTGTTATTCTCGGTTTCATATTTTTTATTTATTATCCCAAAAAATGTTCAAAAACTTTTTTTTTCAAATCATCAGTAACTACAATTTGATTGTCTACCACTTCACATGACGTCACAAACTATGTAATTAAGTGCATATATATTATTCAAACATGCATTTGGGTATCAAACTCAATTTTCACCACTCATATTTCACTCAGTTCACAAACAACAAGCAACATTTCCATTTATATTGCGAAAACGATTCAATTCATATATCTTGTTGACAAATTATGCAAAACAAAACCTAAATGTAAACAGCACTGTATATTATTAGATATTATGGTAGTTGAAACGAATTTTTATTTATTGCGGGCTGTATTCCTGATCATTAAACATGGATCAAGAGGATATACGTTAGCTTCAGTTCGAGTAATTCAGCTCTAGTTAGTATGGATACTCGAGTGAGTTCAACAAATATATGGATAGATGTTTCTTTTTCAAACATCTGTTCCCACCAGTTTGGGTTTCACGTCCATTAATGCGACAATGTTTTGTTATAACCTCTGATAAAACCCTTACTGCTCTGATTAATACATTCTTCTGATTCCTTTTGTTCATAGTATCATGTCTTAGCTTCAGCCACGTTGTCCCAGTAGTCCAATTTTGTTTTCATTTGGATTATACAGAAGGTATTTAGGTCTTTTTTTATTAATTCCTCAGCTGAATGCCAGCAGATGGATTAATCAAATTCACAGAGGCTTAGAAACAATGAATTTGAGAAGATGGGGTACGTTGATGAAAAACATACCAGTTTCCAAGCGAATTCTAGAGGAGACCAAGGCTTACACTGAACTGCAATGTGAATTGGTTAGATAATTTATCAGCTATTTTATTTCCTTCTACTTTAGCATGCTCTCTGACAAGATTATGATTCTCTGCATTATTCCGCATAATATACTCTTCTTGTGGGCAGATTTTTTTTATTTTCAATTAAAATACAAATCTTGCACACAATATGTACCTGGTTACTTTATACTTCAAATATATTGTCATGCGTGACACTAATGAAAAAATGAAACCTATCATTTCTAATTTTAGAAGAACAAAAATCAAAAATTTCAATTTTTTTATTTTATTTAAAGAAAATCAAAAAGATATGGTTTCATTTTTTTCATTAATCATGCATAGGATATGATTTGGTTAGTAAATTGGTTTAATATCATTTACCTCCATCTTTTTTCATACTTTTGTCTGAAATTGTTAAGACGATACTGTTAGTAATTGTTACTACTGACTCAACATTGAATATAAAAACAAACCAATTTTTAAGAAAGTATTCGAAATTGTCTTCTTAAGATTCCGGTAGAAGTAACCAGAAAAATTGTTCATGATTTAATCACTCTGTATTATTTAAATTGAAACGTACATAACTTTCAAAACGATGGTTTTATAATTTAAAACAGTAAATGACAAAGTATAATATGTACAAAAAAACTCTTTTTATTTATAACAAAATTAAAATCTTGTTTAAAAGGTAAATAATGTGGACAATGACAAATTGTAAAACAATTGGTTAATTTCTTGTTAATTTCCTTTTTTTAAGTTTTTCCGGTTAACTACCAATAGTCAGTTTTTACAATTTTGTGCAGTCTTATGTTTCTGGGACAAACTTTTTTAAGAGAAATTTGTGCATCAAGGTTTTAATTGATATTCGTTGATACATTGTTCCAAAAAATGAGGGTAAAATTACAATCTACTATGAAATATATATAATAAATTTAGAGCAAATAAACTCCTCAAAAGTCTCTACTTTATCGCCTCAGTAGGCATCAAGGAATTATTTTTCTTGCCTAACTTCATTCTTTTAAAGTTTTCTCTTCAATTTATTTTTAGAGATAATTTTTGTATATTTTAGATTGATATTGTTATAAACAATTATCTTTTTTTGCGTTCAAGTAAAACAACTTCAAACACTTTCTTCGGATAAAAAAAATAATAACAAAAACACTGATTACAAAAAAATGAGAAAACTCACTGTCCGGATGTTGGATGATGTCTAACAATGTGTATCATTCTTCCAGGTGGGTATAATGGCGGATGACTAGATAAGGCGATCGTACAATCCGATGGATGAATGCTTATCGCTCGTGCTTTTTCTTTACTCCTCATATATTCAGTAACGTCTTTCTCTCCAGTTGACAATTCCACAGCAGAAGTTGGTTGTGAACACCCACAACAGAGGACGCTACACGAGATTGTTTTCCACTGTAAAATACGTAATCACTCTCTTATTTTTTATTAATCAAATTAAAAAATTACTTGAGTCAATAGAAATGTTAACTCCATACTTACTTTTGGATCAACACTTCTTTTAATGGCATTAATAAGATCAGTTCTGAGAGTCTCCATTTGATAGAGTCCTATCCTAGGTACAACGTCCTTTCCTACCACTACCGAGACTGTAAACTCTTTGGTATAATCAACAGCTGGAGCTGACAGAAGACCTCCTGGTGGAGAATAACAAAAACATTGAAGAGTAGGTTGTCTTTGCCTTAACAATATCCCGAGTATACTAGCAGTTCCAGCACCTAAATAAATTTCTTATAGGCAAAAGTATCAACATAACATTTTGGTACCAACCCAAAGAGTGTCCCACAATGACTAATTCAAATTCGTGAGTACCCCTTTCAGGATTGTGAGCCCAAGCCCGTTCAACTAATTGTTCCTCATCCAATATTTCCAAAATGTACTGAGCCGCTTGAACCATTCCTTTATGACCCAACCAATCTTCTTTGGGTGGGTTTAAAGGTAATGTTTCACCTTCAGCATTCAAATCTGTTAGAATATCCTACAACAAAATGTATCTGTAAGCAATACGGTTGAATTTTTGTGACATGGTATGTGATTAGTCATAGATCAGCCTTATGGAAATAATAAATAGGCAAATGTTAAAAAGAAGAGTATTTAGAGCTAGAATAAAATTTGAGAGAATATAAAAGAAAATATGAATAGTGTAGAATACAATTAGAATACAATATCAATAATGTATTCTAAAACAAAAGTAAGATAATTACAAGAAGTTCTAAATTAAATAAATGATGGAAAAAATGGTAAAAAGCCATTGAAATAAAGAAAAACTATGATGATATGGATAAATTTCAAATAAAAACTAGGGGGTCATCATAATATCTCATATTTTTTTTAGTTTAAAAAATGTTCCTATACTTTTGCTACCCAAATATTGAAGAAAACAATATTTTTATTGAAAAAAATTCGTTTATTTTGAAATGACTTACCTTCATGGAAAGAGTGCCTCGAATACTTATCACAATTTTTTTTCTATCGTAATCTAAAGCTACAAAGAACGGTGTCTGGCCTATGTCTACGTGGTAAGTAGCATAAATAATTTCGATATCTCCGACTATACTTAATTTTTCAGTTGCAGCATAATTACAATGACAACAGTTATCGTCGACTATCTGCGGAGATGTATTATGTCTAATAGGAACACAACAACAACACCTGAAACAACAAATAAAACAAAAGAAAATTTTAAGTGCGCGTGTCGAAACGGCGGTATCTAAATACCTCAGACTAGGACACAGTTTACACATTCCTAACGGGTTATTTATTATGAAGACTGGCCAACCGTATGCTTTGACAGCGAAGTGAGCGAAATGGATCACCGATTGAAACAGTTCTAGATCCGCGCCTTCTTCATGTAAAGATAGAAACTGCGTTGACGGTGTGATAGCCACTCCCGATAGAAACTCGTAAGTGTCGTTCTTGCGCTGAAAAGACGTTAATTCTTCAATACATCAGCTTCAGAGTAACAATAAGTGACAAAATATTTGGTTTTATATGAAATAGTTATTTTTTCAGATTTGTGTAGATTTTTATGACACTTTAAGTTTCACTGTACCAGATGATGAAAAGAAAAAAAATTGTGAGGAAAATTGATTATTTTTGGGTTAAAAAGAAATTATAATAATTGCAAGAAATTCGACCTTTTAAAAACTGCACCTGCCTTGAAATTTTTTGAAATAGTTACCTGGAAATACCTGAATAGATAAAAATGATCAAAAACAGACAGCAACTAAAAGGAAAATTACCAAAGTGGTAAAGAAGTACAGGAAAGAGAGAAATTTGTACGATTGCGTGAGGATACCCAGAAAGATTCAATGATAGAAGGTAATCACTTACAGGAGCCTTCCCCTCCAGAGATTCCGACAGATGGTGGAGATACACAAAATAAACATACGATTTAAAAATCAATACTCAAATTGACAAATATTGAGTTTATCGATTCTGGTCGCTATTCAAATTTTTGTGAATTGGTTAGATTATAAATGACGTTAAATTTTCATAGGTAAGGTTAGAATAGATTGGGATGTTAGCCTTGAAATTCTATAAATCTTCGTATTACCAACCAAGTTTCCACTACATATATTGAAATATTAACGATTTTCTTATGTTAACAATGACTTGCAACATGTATTGTTCCTTTTGAAACCACCCAGGATGGTTACAATGTTAGATTTTTCAATTTTCAAGAACAATGGAAGAAGGATTGCAGTATTGTCGAAACCTTTCGTTAAAATGAAATGAGAGTTTTTGAAAATTCGAGCTTTTAACGACTTGACCTGCTTTGAAATTCTGCTCTTATTAAAATTGAAAACGAAGAATAAAAAAAAATATACACGCTTGTATTTTTTGGTGATTTCTGGTAGAATTGACAATTACTTTTCAATTTTTTGAGGCTATATAATAAAAACAGCATTTTTACTATGTAAGGACAACATTTTTTGAAATTTCTTCATAAACTTTTTTTAAATTATCATTTAGTTTGATTTGTGGTTATTCGTTCAAGAAAAGATCACAATATCGCTCCTCACCTGTTCTACTATCGCTTTTCGTTCGATTTTTTGGAATTTTCGTAGTAATACTAAACCCACAATGACGTCAGAAGGTACTACATCTAAATCTCTAAAAAAATCCGATAATAATCTTGCGATATCGGTAAAAGAATTCCTATTTCTATCGGACGTTGAACAACAAAATAGAAAACGGCATCTATTATGCCAACTGTCTTGATAAGCTCTAAGAACTTTTCTGAAAAATGAAAAAATTACATTCTAGGTATAGGTTATATACTATAAAAATCGTTACCCGACACGGGTTTCAAGTCAGATTTGTACAACGTTACCAAACTTTGGAAGTATTAACGAAATATAAAACAATGAGGTTATGTTCATATTTAATATCAAAAAACAACATTAATGAGTAATAAAAATTTGATCTTAGTAGTTTAAGAGAAATAATCAGTATATTTTCTATATTGTCTCAGTTAATTTAGAAATTCCAAATTTGACTTAAATAATGGTAGAAAAAATCATATTTTATTTTTTATGGGGAAAAATAATTCCACCAAATTTACAATATTGTAAAAAAACACAGAAAAAAATTGAATTTTTTAAACAAATAAACGTGCTTCGTTGTATATTTTCAATTAGCTTATTTCCCCATAAGACTTAGGAAAAAATCCACGAGAGGCATCACTACTGGGGGGGTACATATATTTTGATTCCGAGTAACGTTAAACCCACACCATTTGACTGAAATAAATAAATTAAAGTAAACAAATAAATTATTCTGCCTAATAAACATTGTGCTTTCATTAAGAAAAAGATATTTAACGATTAAAAAATATTTGTGGGTATTAAACGTTAATTTAAATGGAATAAAACGCAAATCAGTTACCAGCAATTGTTATTTATATTAGTAACTGTCGATTTTGTAAGGTTATGGCCCCAAGATTAACTTTTAATACAGCCAAACCACAACATTTTGTAACGTTATGGCCCAAGACTGAACTTCTAATACCTAAAACAAGCAAAACCCAACATTTTGTAAGGTGATGGTCTACAATTAAACTTTTAAAACCAAAAACAGCCAAACACAGCATGCAAATATGATTTTATTTTCGCTTTTAGTTCAACATCTTCTGTTAACTTCAATACACCCCCTACTGATGCTGCCTCTAAAAGATCTTTTTTAAGAGAAAACTAATTGAAATAATTAAATCTACATACCTCTGTCTCCAATTCCTCGTACTACCTGATCTTTTGTACTGAAACTTGGATTCCGATTCCCTCATTGACCTTTGGTACTGTTTCATTTTGACCCATGAGCGTCCAGCGCTATCGTAAGTACACCAAACGGTTATTATCACTGAGAAAAGGATGCACCAATTGAAAACTACCATAACTAGAAACAATTATGTAAAAAATAATTTTTAATTTATTATATATGTGTTTTAATGTTTACCTAAAACAATTTCCTTGGCGTTATCTATTGGACATTCTAAATAATATTTTACTAACCAGGCTATTCCTGCTGATAACCAAGCAGCTTCTACTAGCATCACAGCTAGGAGAAAAAAAGATCTGTATATTCAGTTTTAGTAGACAAAAGATAAAAAATAATTTAAATAAATGTTTTGTTGAGAAAAAATAAACGAAAAGTGAAGCTATACTTCCGAAACTGTCCGGCTTATTATTATAATGAATCCACGTTAGTTTAGCGTTTTCGAAATTGTGAAATCCATTTATCGAGATCCAGTTGTCTGAATTATTTCCACTTTTACCAATAACTGGATTTGTTGGCTTTCAGTTCAACTGGAATTGTGAATCGAACCGAAGGTTTAATTTTGGAGGTAAATTTTTAAAAGATGGGGGCTTGACAGGAAAGAAGAACAGTACAAAAAAAGTAAAAAATAATTGTTGACGTTTTTATTTCAAATTTTATATACATTCGAATTGGGAACTGTCTATGTTAAACCAAAAGCGATGAACGGATGTATGTTTTGATAAGGTTATGTTTACTTTAAGTAAGGTTAGGTTTACTCTAGCTTAGGTCAGGTTACCTTAATCAGCTGATAACTTGAGAAAAAGTTATTTTTCTATGCACTATGATATGTTTTCATAATCTAGAAGAACTGCTATTTCTTGTAATTCATAAATCCAGTTTCAAAAAAGCGAACCAGTCAACAAATCTAATCATAGGTAAAACAGGAAGTATTTATTTCCGCCACCTGAGACCGCGATAAATGGATTCTGCTATCTCGAAAACGCCAAATTAGCATGTTTTATTATGATTCTAATTTACGGAGAGTATTATAGGAATAATGTGGTAAATCCCAGAAAAAGAATTGAAACAAATTCCATAAAAATAAAGAAGAAAATCAAATAATATTAACAAAGGTTCTAGTTAACCAAGGTTTGGGAAAGATTCCATATGATATTAAATGAAAAAAAAAACATATTAGATGAAGACGCAGCAAAGAAAGTAAAGCTCAAACACCACGATGACAAAAAAAATGAAAAATGATGCAATCAATGACTGCTTACTTAGTCTGAGGTAGAGTATATACTGCATAGAGGCTCTTTTGCCTGTATCTAGAATGCTTCCACGCATGGCCACTACGCAGATGACGAGTTCGATGAGCATAGAAAATATTAATATGACTAGATATCCGATAATCAGACACCATAGTAAAAAAATAGAATAAACGCTTCTGTCGTAATTTACTAGGGAGAGTATCACACTCAGTATAATGGTCCTGAAACAAAAATACTATAAAATATCACTAGACAATTCTAAAATATTTTATTAAAGTGTCTTCCTACACTTTATTTTACTTAATATTTGATCATATTTCCAGAAAAACTCATTTAAGTGTTTTCACTTTAATCTGTGGTGAAATCTGTGTTTACAACGTTCCCAAACTCTTTCTACCACTCACTAACAATGGTTATGGGTAGTTCAATTCAACCAGAATCCAAAGACAATTTGATATATTTTAGTAAAGTGTCTCCCTACACTTCATTCTACTAAAACTTTGATCATATTACCAGAAATACTAATTTTTAAGTATTTTTACCATATTCTGACAATACTGTTTAGTTAAACTTGACGCCTATGCTGAACTCTGTATTTACAACGTTGCCAAACTCTCTACCACTTTCTAACAATGGTTTTGGGTAGTTCAATTTAACTAGAATCCAAAGACAATTCGAAATATTTTAGTAAAGTGTGTCCATACACTTTATTTTACTTAATCTTTGGTCATATTATTTTATATTTTACAAGTATTTTTACCATATTCTGACAATACTGCTTAGTTTAAACCTTCATTCCACACAAAAAATTCCTACATTTAGAGATTTTCTTCTAGTGGTTTCATTTTAGTTCTACAATTTTCTCAAACACGTACTAATATCTCCACCATCCGCCGACTGCCATTTTTTTTCAGATAATTTGTTACCTGACTTTTTGGTCTTTCTGTAGGCCGGTTTCCATTCTGTTTTTTTATTTTTTCAACTGCACTATTATTTTTCTTCCGTTTCATGTATCCTGATCTTATTTGATACATATTCATAAATCTGCCCATCTGTTTTTGGCCCATATATTATCATATTAAGTTTTTCTTCATAATTTTTTGCTCTTCCATATTGCAACAAATCACATTCACTCTATTATAGTATATTGCTATTCAGTTCAAGAACTAGTAAATCTCGAAAAACAATGTGCATCGAAAGGTAGGTGGATTACCCAATTGGTCGATTTTACGTTGTTGTTTTTCAAGGTAGGTATTACAATCTAATGGAAGCTTAAGAATTAATGTTGTAGACAGCTTGTTGAGACAGGAACTGAGAGAAAGGGAGCCAAGCTACACAACAGTGTCACGAAATCCCGCCTAACATCGTTCCTAGCATCTGCAACTCCTTGTGAAGGCTACATAATATAAATTGTATTTAGATTATTATTGTCATTTTATTTAGATTTCTTGAGATCTCTACAGCAATTATGGGCTAGCCGCCTCTAATAGTACTAAATAAGGGTATTGATATGACATTCTTTAATTTTTTATATGCCTATTGATCAATGTTTTCAAAAAATACTGTTTTAATTTCTTTTTTCGTACTTCAAAGACATAAAAGAAACTAAAATATCTTCCAACTAAGTTGTATAGTCAGTATGTGTCCTTATTTTTTTAAAAACAACAATAAGCTAGATATCTGAATATATAATTGCTGGTTCAGTATGGTGTGAATCTATTTTGGATTATTCCATTCATAAACATATTCTTCTAGACCCTAATCAATTTTTTATTTCGTACTATTAATTTTCACATGAATTTATAGAGACATTTTCAGAGATCTTATAAATCAATTTTACTCACCATATCAAATGTACAGTAGAAAGAAACACTCCAGGTACAACCAAATCATCTGAACCAACACTCCATCGTCTTCTAAATACCACCAGCCCTGGCATATCCGTAAGTAATACTCAATGTTATTCCTCTGTTTTTTGATATTTCAATTTTGAATTGTCTGTGAATAAATATAATCGAAATTCAACTTTGCTGCGAAGCATGTTTATATTGTACCAACGTTACAAGGGAACTGTAACAGTTTAGAAGTAAAGTTTCATTTTGTGAGCTACAGGCACCCACATACAAGTCGTATTAAATTTCCAGAGAAGTATCTACAAAAAAATATATAAAATAATTAAACCAAACCTAGTTATTTAAAAATAACTATGATAATTCCCGCATCTAATACATCTAATTATTTATCATAATGTTCTACATTATATTTAGGACATTTAGAATTGTATGTATAATATCCAGTAATAAAAACTGTTATTTGATGCTTTCTAATAGAAATTTATTGAACTCCCCGTGTAACTGTTGAAAAATTATATGGGTCAAGCACATCTGTTATTAAAATTCCGTTATCCAATATTCCTGCATTAAATCAACATAATTTGCCGAATAAATAAGGGAAGTTCAAATATATACCTTTTCGTGACAATAGCGGCTTTGAAGTGCCACTCTATTTAATTGAAGTGCTTCATATCAACGTTTTTTCCCGCTTAATCTGATAAAAAAATGTTGTTCAACCCAATTATCACGAACATACGAAAATAAATATCTAAAAACCTCTAAACGCTGAGCAACAGCATTAGAATCATCACCAATGTGCTAAAAAAATCTTTTATAACATCAAAAAATGCCTATACGGATATAGTTATAAACATTAAAATGTCTATAATCACCACTTCTACGCAAATTGTAATGAAAAAATCACAAGTACGATGTAAATTGATTATATAAACAAAAATTTATTTGCATATCTTCCTCCCCCCGTAAATGTTAATACGTAAAAAAATAACACGATGGAAATGCGTTTTTCGCTATAGAAAGTACAAACTTGATGCTAATAAAATGCAAACATTCCAAAAAACAGAATCGAATTATTATTTCGACTTAATTAAAATGAGATATTTCAATACTTTTTATAATGTAAATTCGTATTGACAGTGTTAAAATATTCACCTTGAATAAACATTCTAAACAGCGGATATTTTTTTATCTTTACCAAAACAGGGAATTCTAATCTAACCTTCCGGATAGATTAGTTAAAAATGTACGACTATCTAACTTAACCTACACAAATCAATTTCTCAATTTTTTGCAAACTAGCCGATCCCACACCTGTTCGACAAGTTCGACATAGTGAAATATTTTTACTCCCGTAAGAAATTGCTATAAAATGTATGGGTTTAATTAATAACCAACCGTGAAAAATAGTTAGATAAACATTTGCTATCTATTTAACTTTAATCTATACGTTTATTTTTTTAGGTTAACCAGTCTATTTTATCGAATTCGAAATGCGCGTAAACGAAAGAATTTATTAGACGTTTTCAAAATAAATTCCAGTATCCTATTGATCTTCGTCTAAAATAACTTCTCAGCTTCACTTAAGAAGTAAGCCACCTGCTTATTACAAGGCCTGTTTACCTAAATACCTCCGTGACCTATTTACAAACATTTCTAAATATGCTTGACATTCACAACTTTTCAACTTACTAGGTACAATCGTCTGTATAAATTTTATCGACTTTTATTTATACACACAAGCATTACACCCACAAAACATTTATTTAGATCAGCACATAATCTTTAGGATTCGTAAAAATAAATAAAATAACCATTCTAACTAGTCATAACAAAACAGTAGGTATCCAATACTAATTATTTATGTAAAGATATTGCACATGATTAGCTCTATTGCAGACGTTGCTGACTAATTAATTAGATTTGCAATATTGTATCAATTCTTAAACTACTCACCAATAAATATTTAATAAAAAAATACCACACATTGTTTTAACACCACCATTAACTCAATATTATAATACCACTGTTAGAGTTGCGTTTCTAAATATAAAAAAACATTTTCATTAAAGATTCTGATAAAATGAAGGCACACACATAATCTGACATATTTTCGTAAAAGCAAAATAATGTTAATTGATCTTGATCACTTCATAATTAATGTGAATGAATTGGTTTCGTAATATACAAAAAAGTAGACAGATCTTGAATCCTCAGTGAAATAACATTTTCCACGAATGCAATATTTAAGAGGGCGAGATTTTAAAGATACCTCTGATTTTGTTGGGTGAGATATTTTCAACGATCGACGAATACTAGTACGCGGTGTTGCCAAATCATTAAACAAGCATCCAAGCATAGTCGAATTTATGTATGTGTTGTTATTTTGGAACTAGTGAACTCCGACCTTTAATAAAATAGTCGATAACGTTACTAAGAGATATAAAAAATGCAATACAGATTTGTATGGCGGGTTACGTAACTAGTAGAATGGAACTTGAACCTTCTTAAAATATCAGAGATGTAATGTAATGAAAACTTTATACTAAAAACATGATGTGTAAATATTTCACTGAAAAATGTAAATAATTTTTGAGTTTCGTGGTCCTGACATCTTACTGTTCCTCAAGAGGGACAGATGGATTCAATTTTTTATTACTAAAGTCTATTTTTATTCACCTAATTAACCTGCTTACCTATATCTTTTTAACAACTGGAGATAAAGAGTGCAACTTTTTCAGGCTTTACATTATTTACGGCCCTCAAAACCAACTGTTTTACATAACTCATTTTAAAAGAATTTCTCTTCCATAATTATTCTATAAATTCACTGTATCATAAACACTTTTACATAAATGTTTAGCTAAATCAATTGAATATTAATGCTTTTCTCATCAACTGTCAAAGGTCCGATTTTACAACATTTACGAGGTCCTTCCAAAATTTCCATAATCACAATAGACTGCACACTTGCACCTTGCCAGCTGCAACTAAACTAAACTGTTATTAATTCACAACCTGGATCTCCTAATCAAATGGAAAAACCTAAAATCGTATTCTCGGTGACAATTGTTGTGAAGAGATTCTTGGAATTGAAATGAAATAAAGTTTCTAACCTTTATTGACAAATAGGTACTTATTGAAAAAGAAATCTTATGATACGGTTCTATAATATTCAATACACGGGGCTTTTGGCCACTCTAAACCTTTTTCTGTTGTTCTGTAGGTATAGCTTATGGTTAGACTAGACCGATAAAAGACGAAACACTTGTATTAGCTCAGACACAATTATGAAAATTTTAGGAAATATTTCGTTTCTTTTTTAATAATATATAGTACTTGCATTAGAAATTAGGTTATATTATTCGCTCCTACATAAATTGGTACTCACGTATTTCTTCATGTATTGACCATGAAATGTGATTTTGCTAACAGGAAACGTCTTCAAAATAAGAGAAACGAAAATGTAATGTAAAGTCGTTCCCTTGCACTCGCATATACCAATAAAAGTGTCTATTCATATGTTACTTATAATTAATTTATACAATAACGTTTCTTCAATATTTATTAATGAATTTCAAAATACAATATACAAAGTTTGTATATTGTATTTTGAAGAAACGTATTAAATGAAGTTATAAATATTATTTTCATAATTATTTACACTCCCAAATATAGTACATAATCAGCAAGTTGTTGTTGATCAAATTGGAATATAATAATAACAATTTTCTGTATTAACGACACAACAATTTTAAACAATTATTTTAATACATGACAAAAACTTGGAATGTATAAAAATGAGCCGATTAGCTCAAATAGGCAACACGTCATACACATGCTCCCTTTTTACTAAAAATAGAATACTTTGCAATTTGAGTTCAATTCAAAGCAAATTACTGGTCAAGGTGCACTTTCACTGTTTTTCAATACCTTGAAAAATAATTATACTTGCCATTACCAAAGAACTGAACAACAATGATTGCGAAAACGGCGGCAGGAAATAGTTTTTCAGTGTGAAATTCATTGTATGAAATTACTCGTACTCGTTAAGATTTTAACAAAGATGGAATTCGTTCTGCAAAAGAGTACCAAAACCAATATTGAAGTAACGTAAAAGGTCATCAAAGATTTTAAAAGGTTAATTTAATTTTAGGAACTACAAGATAATTCGATGGGGACATGTAAAAAAGAAAGATTTCATTCTTATGTTTCTGTAGTTAACGTGCTCAAAATAATAACTAATGTAATACAATCACACTTCAGACACATAACTACAATATTGAACAGGGTCGTATTTGTAGTAACGACTAAGTCAAATTATGTAAATAGTAGTTAATGAAGAAATAATATTGATTAAATTGACTTATTATAAAGAGTATTTATTCATTTTGAATAGATTATATAAAAATATAATAATAAAAAAGCTATTAAATATCGTAGAGTAGTTTTTTTTAGTATAATATGTAATAGTTGATGTGGTCTTTGGCATTTCACATTATAATACTATATTTTTCTCAAAAGGAATCTGAACAACATGTTATATAATATAAAATGAAAGTGAATAATTACAAAATAATGAAGATGTAGAATGTAATGCAGTAAGAAAGAGATTCTAATCAAATTTGATAACGAACTATTTGCAACGAGATTCACAGACTATTTTATAAATTCAGATACACTTGATATACTAGAATACATAAATTTATTATTTTTTTTACTCATATTAAGTATCGCATTGAGTTCTGCTTTCAACAATGTTATAGGGATAATCACGGGGAACATTAAAGTACATAATAATTACACCTGGATATTAACGAGAATAATATGGAGATTGTAATATTTAAGTAAACATTTATTATGATCTACATATTATTATTACCCAGTCAATTAATGATTTTGATTTAATGTCTCTTGAAGAAGAAATTAAAGAAATTTATATTACGAGGATGGTCCCCTTCTTCAACAGAGAAAACACAAAAATTTTGGAAAAAAAAATATATTTATTTTTTAACGTTATCTCCTTTTAGCTCTATAGACTTTTCCCTGCGATGTTCAATAAGTTCAATACCCTTTTTATAATATGAAACGTGAAGCTCCTCAAAATAACCATTAACTGACGACATCATCTCTTCATTTTTGACCACCGTTTTTTCAAGTCTGGGAAAATAGGGTGCATGAGGTACCAATTCAAACTTTAATTATGTCTTTGTTTTGATGAAACAGCACTTTCTTCTTAGTCAAATGCGGCCGTTTTTGCTTGATTTCTTCGCTCAAACCTTCCAATAAGTTTTTCCTTTGACCTCGCCTGCAGATGGAACCATCTTTGCCTTCTTTGAAGCCCGTTCTCCATTTTCAGTCCATTGTTTTGATTGTTCTTTTATTTCGGATGTAGAGTGATGGACCCACTTTTCATCTATGGTTATGAAAAGTTGCGAAAATTCATCTTTATTTCTGTGAAACTTTGCCAAACCCTCGATAGAAACAACTTCACGACGCTGTTTTTGTTCCATTGTGAGCAAACGCAGCATTCATCTTGGGCACAGTTTTCTCATGTCCAAATTTCCAGTTAATATGCGATGGACCGCACTTTTTGAAATGCCTACTGTGTCTGCTAACTCGCGCAATTTCAGTCAACGATCATCCAGTACCGCTGTGTGGATAATCTTCAAGATTTCTGGAGTCGTCACATCATTTGGTCGACCTCTGCGATGCTGGTCTCCGTGGGTCGTACGGCCTCATTTAAACTCTACTACCCAATGTTTCACTGTTGATAACGAAGGAATAGTCTCACCCAGAGTAGAATCTAGCTAAGCTTTCATATTGGTTGGGCTAAGACCTTCCAAATAAAAGTATGGTATTAGAAAACGATGACCAATTTTTCATATGATTACAAATTCACCGAAAACTGTGTACTTTCAGATACAACGGTCTTTTTCAAGCAATTACCGCGATCTCTAAGTCATGATACACATACACCGGTATGCTTAATTGACGGATCAAATTTGACACGCCTCGCGCATGACGTCACGCTGGAATCAGAATGTTTTCTTGGCCATTAAGATGTATTCACTGGGTTTTTATGATTGTGTTTAGCTGTTATTATAGACTTGACTTAACTCTTATTATTTTCTTTTAAAGGATTGTACTTTCTTATTATGAGACCATAATGCCGTCTCTACATGCAAAAACACTAATCGAAATATCAAAGAATCAGGTATTAAATATTTTGGTTTCTAAAATAAAAAAAGACTTGGCGAAACAGTGGTTAGGACCCTGTGGTCGAGAGGATAAAATTAATTTAAAATATGGTAAATTAATGTCGCAAATCACAAAATAACACACATAATTCCTATTTTTTCTGATAATTATACTTATTTTATGTCGTTGTCGATTCACTTGTAGGATTATTAACAAAAACGGTTTCAGTCTGGTTATTTTAGCGCATGTTTGCTACACTCGTTTCGAAGAGGGTAGTTCCATATAATGCAAAGTGTCTAGACTCAAAACATTTATTTATATATGATTCGCTCAAAGAAATCAATAAAATATACCTATAATATATCAGAATTAATATTATTAACTTGAATAATTTCATAATTTTGCGAATATTATTTTATAGTCTCTTATTTAACGGAACTGGAAAGGAATTATATTCCTTGACATGTCTTTGCTTCAAATATTACTCTTAGAATCAAAATAAAACTCTAAAACGCTATGCGTGTCCGCGCATAGGCACACCGGTATATGTCTAACTTACTCTATGTCAACCAAGTACTTTTGGAACCATCCCCGTATATAATATTGATTTGAAGATTTTTGAAAATTGTTTTATTTTTATGGCAAAGTCATGAATATTAAATTTATGTATAATAATCCATTCATTGTAGACACTTACCTACATAAAGAAAAGTGAAACATGTTTATGGTTATAATTTTGTTGATTTGCCCTTGATCTTAAGCGAGTGAGTCAGGTTTAGTTGGTTTTTATTATTTGTCACAGTCATAAGCGTTGGTTTTGAACTTTTTGTTTGTCCGCAAATTATACGCTTGATCTGATTACTAATTTTGTATTTCTCGGACTTTTATACATCCTTGTCGTTTTTTAAATTGGCATAAATAACCGTAAGACTTCATAAATAAACATAACAAAGATAAAGTCTTTTAAAACAACGAAAGTTGAGAAACCAAACGTATAAAATATGTGCAACTAATTCGACTATGTAAGTTTGGTTAAGAGTGTCAATAGTTAATATTTTCAAAAGCCTTTTCTCTCTAATACGTCTAAAAATATGCATTAAAAGTCTTCTCGTTAAGATTTAATAGGTTGACACTCTACCTTAGACCAAAAAATTATTTGAACTGCTATGTTGGCCAAAATTTTCAAGAAAGAAATGTTGAAACGATCTTATTTAGCTTTTGATGCTTTTAGGGACCGAGAATGGTTTTCGTGTTACTAAGAAATGCATAAGTTTGTTGATATTGTTATTTTTTTTATTTAAACCTTTCCACACACTTTTCAGAACGTCTGACTAAAGCTTCTATACCACTTTGAAAATATGATGCATCTATAGGTGGGTGTGGGTGTTCAATGCTCCGTAGAGAACCGTCATGAACCAAGCGCATCCCTTATCTGCTTTTACCGCCCTTTTTTCTACGAGGATGATCCCAGAAGTACCTGGCCTGAACTAGAGATGGCGATAGTTGCTTGAAAAATACCACTGAATCATAAAGTACACAATATATACAGAATATGATTCAAGTTTGAAGACGTCACGTTCTTTAGTATTTGTTATGCACCCACAATTTGTGAATTTATAAACATTGAAAAAATGGGTCATCGTTATGTGATACAATACTTTTATTTGAAAGGCATTAGTACTACCAATATAAAAGCCGAACTTCGATATCAACAGTAAAATATTGGGTACCAGAGCTTAAGCGAAGCCGTACGATCTGTTAAGACCAGCATCGCAGTGGTCGACTACATAAAGGTGAATTCACACTAGGCGCTCAGGTCACACTACGCTCACGTTCCGCTCACAATCAAAGATTTGAGACAGTATTAACATTATGCTCAATTGATACTCAATTTTTAGTCAGTATGAAGCGTAAACACATACCACGGACAAATTTTCCATAATTGATATAGCTGCAATTGCCATATGTTTGGGTGATGAAGAGCAACACCTCGTACACACTGACGCAACAGTTCGATCCCGTGCCATTCAAAATATCCGCCAGAAGAAAGGCCGCGATCAAAGATCCTGAGCGTAGCGTGAGCGGACCGTCAAATATGAATATTACCATTTAAATACACAATCACAATCATTGATCGCACCTTGATTGGAGCGTGAGCCAGGTGTGATCTGAACTATGGTGTGAATCGGCCTTAAGGGGACGACTCCAGAAATCTTGAAGAATATCCACACAGCGGTACTGGATACTTCGATATATTGTATATTAACTAAAAATTTGGATATGAGAAAGCTTTACCCCAAATGGGTGCCCCGCGTAAGCTCACTATGAAACAAAACCAGGCATTTCATAAAGAGCGGTAACTGAAAATTTGGACAAGATGAGTGCCGCATTTCCATCGACTGATATTTCACAGAAAAAAATGTATGCACCCTTTCATAACCATAGATGAAACGTGGGTCCATCACTTCACTCCCGAAACAAAAGAACGATCGAAACAATGGACTGAAAAGGGAGAACCGGCTCCAAAGAAGATTAAAACCTTTAATCATTTTAGGAAAGGTCTTGGCGTTGGTTTTTTGGGATGCGCGTAGTACATTTTTCATTGATTTTCCTGGAAAAGGAAAAACTATCAACGGCGAGTATTATGCGAACTTCTTGCAACTTTTGAGCGAAGAAATCAAGCAAAAAGGCCGCATTTGGTTAAGAAGAAAGTGTTGTTTCATCAAAACAATACACTAGCTCAGACATCCGTTATTGTAATGGTCAAAATTAATGAATTAAAGTTTGAATGTCTAACTCATGCACCCTATTCGCCTGATTTAACCCCTTCGGATTATTTTCTGTTCACAGACTTGGAAAAATGGCTTGGTGGTCAAAGATTTTCTAACAATGGAGAGGCGTAGTCTGCAGTTAATGGCTATTTTGAGGAGCTTGACGATTCTTATTATAAAAAGAATATCGAACTCTCTGGGAGAAGTGTATGGAGCTAAAAGGAGATAACGTTGAAAAATAAATATATTTTTTTCCAAAATTTTCGTGTTTACTTTGTTGGGCCAGGTACTTCCGAGACCATCCTCGTAAACCGTCTCAATAAATCAGTATTATGCCGCATTCGCGGTGGTATTTGATCCTTAAAGTCAATTCCAAAATATTGTAGCCATTCCTTTTTTGGTGCTTCTCGTAACCTTTTTTTGGCACGGGCTCACACTACATATGTTATATTCAAATTGATTGATTTTATTAAGATTTTTTTCTTAGTTGTAAAAAATTATGTACGAAAAAGAAGCAATTATGAATGTGATTTGTTATTATTTAGGTATAAATATAAGATTCTTCAAATAATGGTATGTTGGTTTACGTAGTTTCACATTTGTTGATGAGTAAAAAAGTTGTTCTGTTTTTATTAACCGGAACATGAGTTAAATATAACCATAATCTTACTGTTCAACATTTCTCAATCTACATAATACTTCCACAGTCTGACAACGTTGTAAAAATGTGAAATCTACTTATGAATTTACATGAACTTGATTTGATTAAATTTCAAACGAACTTGTTTTTTTTTAAAATTTTACATATTATTTAATAAAGTAAATACAAATAAAACAGTAAATCTACAACTTAACAATAATAAATAAGAATGTAATATTAAAATTTCACGGTTTCTTCTTCGACCTTAAGCTAGAATAAGAATAACAACTGTATTGTTTCAACCAAATGCATGTTTGTGACAATTAATTCTTAAAACCGTCATCGTCAGTGATGAGAACCAAAAATTAATTAAATGAGTTACATTGTGACAATGACACAGTTGTCACTTTCACAATTGTCTCCTAAATAATCGCGATATAGTGAGAAATAAACAATTCTTATAATTGCGTAAAGAACCGGTCGATCAGGTTTAGGAAGATTATGACTAACCGGGGAGGTAAGGCTAAAGGTTAATCGAGATGATATTTAGATAAAATGAACTGTATAGTAAACTACATTTAAAGTAGACCAGTCGATAGACATAAATACTTATTATAGATTTCATATTTTCGCAATTATGTTTGAACTATCACATTTATACTCAAAATATTCAAAATTCACCTAATATAATTGTAAACAACTGTAAAATTAAAATGTCGAATCATTTTATGATTTGACATTTGAATTTTACAGTTGTTGTTAGGCAAAAGTCGAAGTAATTTGGAATAAACCGTAAAAAACAGTGGGAGGTATTAAATCGGTGAAAATATTCAACCATACAGTCAATTCGATTGCTACTTTGACCGAAAAAGTGGCTAAACGTATGGAAAAACTTCTACCAATATGCAAGGTCCTATATTTTTTTACAGTTTACAGGCCAACAAAGCGTCTAAGAGTCACACCTTGAAGTGCAATGTCGAAAATACTTCACCCGAAAAGACAAAATCGCCATCTTCAAAATTAGCCTGCCAAATTGTTTTTACTCCAATTTACAACACGAATTTCTTAAGAGACTTTGCCAATGAAACCGAATTCTTAGCCACCGATATAATTCAATGAGCAGTAATTGAAAAACCTGTCGGCTATCGAGGCCTTTCCCCAGCTCTACAGCATATTTAGCGCCTGGTATTTTGCCCACACAGTTTTTATTCCCAAACCCGGCAAAGACACTACTAAAACTGATACTTACCACCCCATATCGCTCACCAGATTTTTTCGAACGTCTGATCAAAGATAGTATCTGGGATTTTTGCAGACAGCAAAATATAATTCTAAAATTCCAATTCGAATTAAGGCCCGAGCATTCTAGTCACAACGCCATTACCAATCTTCAAACTACCATAACTCATGCTATCAATCTAAAACACTGCACCACCGCTACCTCCTCGACCGCCCAGAAGGCTTTCGATAAGGTCTGGCACGCCGGACTCGTTAGGAAGCTTCTGGCTATCCGACTGCCATATCCGATAAAAAGATTGATTTATTTATATTCCACTGACCGCTTCATTAGTATCAAAGTCGATTATTGCTTATCTTAACCATTTACCTTCCTTACTTACGTTCCACCAGACTTCTACTAGCTCCCCTTCTATACATCATTTATACATATGATACTCGTCACCCCTTGGAAAAATCCCCTTTATATGCGTACGATACCGCACTAAATGCTTCCACCCCAGAGATACCATCGCTCAACGTCCGGCCCCAAAATCTCCTGAATCAATTCACGGATTGATACAGGAGATAAGCCCTCAAATCTCAAAAAACCCATTTAAGGCTTCGGGAAGAAAGTATAGAGATCCACAGAGAAGACGCCTGTTTGGGAGTAAGATTCACTTTGAGTTGGGCTAATATGAACAGAGTACGGTTTCATCAAGGCACTCGTACGTATAAAACCTACATCTTATAATTGAATATACGCAAACGCCTACCTACTACACTTACCTAATCATCTCGTCTTATCATGCGAGCAGTCCATTCTCAGGTACTGCCAACTCAATGCCAACTCAGCCCTAGTAATACCGTTGATGTTGATATAGACATAAAACCCAAATGACGTCGTCTAAATAACCTCTAGGCTCGATACGTGATTCGTTACATCGAATTAAACAATTTTCTTGATAAAAACACCCTACTCAACTCCTGGATCACCACTAGGAGTTTTCTCAAAGCTCAAGATAAAACTTTCCTATCCCCTATCGTTATTTTGCGTTACTCTCTTGCATACCCCACCTTGTCAATCGTCGGTGCTGTAGGTTTTCTTGTAGCCTGTTAAGCCGTCAACAGAAAATAATTGTACCAGTACTGGGAAAGATTTTCGTGAAGAGACCATAGAATTAGTATTAAAGATATGGTACTATTGGAAGAGAAAGTTTTCCACAATCTATTTCTCTCTACTCGCTATTGAAATAAAAATCTTGTTATTCTCGTCCTATGTCATTCTTACCATTCGAGTGGTAATCCAATCTGAAAAGAATAGATAGAGATAGAAAGTGATATACCGATGCTCTTTCTATCTCTATCAAAAGTTCGGGTCACCTTGAAGAAGCTCCAATACCTCGCTCTATCTATCTTTGATATTAACTCTATGATAATGATTCTGACATCTTGATTCGGACCATATCCAAATAGATGTCTTCGCTTGATAAGGTTTCAATTGTTTTGACGTGATTCTCCCAATGTTGACAGTTAAAACTTTCATTTATTCATTTTTCAATTTTGAGGAAAAATGTATCGTTATGCTGGTTAGTATGTACCTTTTTTCAGTATCATTGTGCTGGTTGGTAAGCATTTTTTCAGCGAATGATCGTGATCATATGGTTACCAAATAAAGCATAGTTTGAAAAGATTACTAGGTCAAAGAAAACTCATTTGGGGCACACTAAATATATATAACATAATACAAACATTGACTGGCCTATTTAGATTGTCCCGATACTGGACAAGCTGGGCTTTGCTGGGTAGTGAAAAATGCGATATTAAAAATTAGAAAGTTATAGGCGTTACGTGTAGTATAGACTTATATTATCTTGTATTATCCCATATGCCATAAAATTTAATTTTATGATATAATATACGTATTCCATGCTATAAGTTACAATGAAGAGATTCCTATCCAGCCAAGTGTACTTTTGGATATGGTAATAAACTTGACAGATGAAGGCTAGTCATAAATAAAAAAGAAGAGGCGTGCCTCACGTCAAATAATATGATAAACTTACTGACCTACAAAAGTTTACGAGCTATCTAAGTTTACCGATATATTGATATTATTCCCAATATAATAACTAGAAATAAAATAAACTCAAATATTAAAAAATGGTGTAATTAGAAATATATGAGAAACATTATCACGTTTAAAATTGAGTGACATATACAATCGATCAAATTGATGTCAACCTATATGTTATCACCATAAATATATACAAACTATCTACATTCTAACCTTTTTAACTGATAATAGACACACATTTGGGAGAATATATGGTGTATAAAGGGGTTAAATATAGTAAAATGGATGAAAGCAATAGACACAGAAATTATTAGATGCAGTTTACCTGGAACAAGTGACTAGTTAATCTATAACGATAAAAAATATGAAATTGATTTATACAGGCGAGAGTATGACGTCATTGACAGCTCGTCCATCTTTGGTGGGTGGCACATAATCTCATTCATATATTCATTGTATTTGTGAGCCATTAAAAAATGGCTTATTATTGTTGTGTTGTTAATTGCTCATCGCTTATTGAGCTTATTGAACTTATTCCTCTTTCCTGGCGTTTCGATCAACTGAGAAGAACTAGCTGTCGGAAATCAGAAGAAAAGCTTGGATTACAGTTTTCAAACGTGGGACTCTAAAAGGAATTGCAAAGGGGTTAAAATTGTTCATAAATTCTCATTTTTTTAACACATCGGCACCTTACATCACCGCTTAAGGTCATATAATATTCACTTTCATTTTGTCGAAATAATGGTGAAAAATAATGCGAAAAATATAAAAATCACACTTAAAACACAATTAAAACGCACGTTAACAAACGAAGAATAAATATTTTGTGCCACTTAAGCCGATTTGTCAAAGTCTATACGGAAAAAGAACCTAACCTAACATTTTTTTGACAGATAATTCTTATAAAATTTTAAGTTTTATGGAAATTAACTTCGTATTCTGTGTTGTTATGTTTTAAGTAGCTTGTTTCTACTCTATATAATAGGAGTGGCCACTAGCCTTAAAATAGTTTTCAATAGTAGCCAAATAGGATAGATTCTTGTACTGTGACAAGGTTATTTGAGATATCGGTTTCTCTCGACAAAAACAAATCCTTCTTCCCAATCACAGTTAAATCCCCGGTTATTATGTTTCATAATATGTGTTGCGATTTATTTCAGTTTTATTTTTTTCAAGAAATCACAAACTAAATTCAAAAATGAGAGGCTTAGGAAAATATATCTGGTACCCAGGCGGCTCCATTATTTAGTATAGCGGGCTAGGAATCACCAGTCTATTGTGATATATGCATCCAAGCCCTTATTTGTAATAGTCGTGGGCATTATTTGGTTAGTGCCCATCAAAATAATTCTGCATGGCCAGTTGGTCAGCCTCCGGTTCTACTGTAGGGCCACTACATAATGGCCCTGTATGTGAGAAGGGTCAAATTGAGATATAAATCCAGTGGAGGATCTTAAGTGAAAGATCCCATAAGAGGTTCAGCTGTTCCAAGCTCAAGTATAAAGGTAATCAACGTAGCTACCGCCTTCTATCAAAAAATTTTAAAACTTTACAAAAGGATTATTTAAACTATTTTGAGCTATAACTATTTATGATTGTCTTGTAGAAAAATTCAGATAGATGACTTTAGAAGCTGTAATTTGTCATCAGGAAGTGGCCTTTTACAGAAATATTCTTATAGGAAGCTCAAGTTAGGTCATGAGCCGTCGCTCCTGGTTTATACTAAATTTTTGTACAATCCTTATACACTATCATTTGCGCATCGTCAAATACCGTTAATAACAACCAACTATTAAATGAAAATTACATTGTTATTTCCACAATAAAAAATAAACAAATATTTTGAAATCTTAAATAGGTGATAACAACAGAAAGTAGAAGCATATTCATGTAAACAAAAGAAAGTTTTCGTATCTATTGTTCCACAGAAATAAAGTTGAACTGGTTCAATCGTATGGAAATTTAATTGCTACCTTGTTTAAAGAACCGTTTAATTTCTATCATTTTTGAAGAAACACGATGTCGTTCGAAAAAAACATCGCAGAAATTTGTGTGCGTAAAAACAATATTCCGTCCAGTTCATTTCTATTATTGTCTGTTTGATTTGTGTGCTAGCTGAAATGTTTTTTGTTATTTCTTGTGAGTGTATCCATATCTTTAAATACTTTCCACAAACCCTGAATATAACCACTCTCTTTTTCTGTATTATCTATTAATCTATTTCTTTATGTTTCTGAATCTTCTTGATTTTAGGTCTCTTCTGTTTCAGAAATAGTTTTTTAATAATTTTTGGAAGATAAAATTTGACGTTTCGATTTTTCTTTAAGTCTTCATCAAAATATGATATTGACACTGACAATTTGCGTATTTAAATTCATCAATAGATCATCATGAATATCAAAATGAACATAATATCAAACTAGAACTTTGTTCTAAGAAAAATTATTTTTTCCCTCGTCCTTACATTTCAAAAATTATTAAAAAAAACTAATTTTAAAACAGAAGAGACCTAAAATCAAGAAGATCTAGAAACATAAACATATCAAAAGGTCTAAGAAATAAGAAATCAAAGAAATTTAATCTATTTCTATACCTAAAATTTCTCTCATTACATTTTTTATTCTTTAATTCTGTTGTATAAACTTTTTTTGATTTGTTTATACTCATATTTAGACTATAGTAACGAATTTAATATACTTTCTTCTACTCACACGTTATTGGACTTCTTTTAGTGTTGTTCTCATCACTTTTTATTATGATTCCAGTGCACTTTCCTCAGTTTTATCTTCTTCTTCTTCTTCCTGCTGTGTATAGGCATTATTGCCTGTTTTTCTTCACGTCATTGCCTCTGCTCAGTCACCTGGGAGGTTGTCACTCCATCTTTTTCTAGGTCTTCCAAGGCTTCTTTGTCCTGCTGGTGATTTGTCCCTTGATATTTTCACAATTCGTTCTTCCGTCATGCGGTCAATGTGCTCATTCCATTTTATCTTTCTATCCAGTACCCAGTCATTGATATTATCTATCCCGCATGTTCGTCTCATGTTTTCACTCCTTTCTCTATCCAGTAGTGTTCTTCCCGCTATTCTTCGAACTATTTTCATTTCTGTAGTCTCCAATATCCGTTTCGTTTTAGAGGTCTCAGGTCGGGTCTCTGCTGCATAGGATAATATAGGTCTGATTGCGGTTTTGTAAATGCGGGCTTTTGCTTCAGTTCGAATGTATTTATTTCGCCAGATTGTGTCATTTAGGTATGCTGCTGCTCTTGAGGCTCTTGTAGCTTGGTTTCTTACTTCCGTTCAGTTTTTTACAAATGTAAAAAATTGACGCATAGTAACTACACCACCACTACACTAACACTCACAATTACACCGTCTGGGGCGCGTTTCGATAGCCTTGTTATCGTTTTCAGAGACTGTTGAAACAGTTCAGTTTCAATTCGAGCGTCACACAGTGTAATTGTGAGTGTTGGTATAGTGGTGGTGGTAAACAGTGTGTTCAGTTTAAATATAACCGAACGGTTCCAGAAATTCCAACTTATTTAAAAATCGTTCCCTAGTTGCACTAAATGATAAACAGTTAACTAGAAAGATGCAATTAACTTGGGTATTCATATTGACCGTAAATTTACCCGGAGAAAGCACGTTTTCAATAGCTAGGACTACAGTTTATTACGTATGAAATGTAGAGAGAAGGAAGAGTATCTCGTATGGAAGAAAAGTGTACAGCTGTTTACGATAAATAACAGTTCAAAAACCTTCTAGATTGGCGCTGGTTTAGACAAAGGGTATGACGAATTGCGGAACATTTCGACAACTTTCGTTGTATAAAAGCGTAAAAAGTTTCCACATTTACACTGATGCTAATGTGGCGCATATTGAATTAAGGGACATGGATAGATCTCAAAACAAATTTTCGTGTACATAGTTGTATAGACTTTATGGTATATCAACTTCAAATTCTAACAAATAATTCGTTAAAAGGATTCAATATAAAGACATACGTTGTATAACTGAAGCTCCCTAGTATGTTATAAATGCGTTTATTGCCAGAGACCTACCATGAACGTCCCAATATCTGAGGTTTTAATGCAAAGTAGCGTGTATTCATCATTATTATTAATAATTTTTGACTCCACTCGAGGTAAATTAGTAACTGTCTACCTATTTAGATGTGTTTAAGGTGTAAACAAACTTTTTTTGTCTTACACATTGCACTTTGTCGTATTCTAAATAACGTAATCATGAATCTTCAAATCATGAAAAGATGGCGGTGATTGGGGGTGTTTGCAGTCCAGCAGCATTACCACCTACTAGCACCATCAAGCATTATTTTCACCGTTCTTACTGGAATTGTAAATGCATTTTTGCATTTTTAGGTCCATGACTTTGTCTCCTTTAGGATAAGAGAAAGCTCTCAGCCATGTTGAAGATTCTTGTGCCATCATTGACAATATAAAAATGTCCTTCGCTTCTTTGATCCAGTCACAAAATGTACTCAAATTTTCAAGAGTAATGCTTAAATGAACTTGTACAGATTGCCATAATTTGCTTATGGTATTGACACGCGTCAATAACTCATATGATAAATTCCGTACTAAACATTTCGTTTAAAATGGAATCGCAATCACTGAGTGGGTCCGATTGATCCGTTTGGCATTTTAAGTTTTCTATGCATTCAACAACATTATCAAATTGCAATAATACAGCGTTCACCGCCTGGTTTCCGCTTTCTTATCTTGTGTATGATAAAGGCTTCATAGTAATTTCTAATTTATCTTTGATTATTTTCCAGCGTTTGCCGGAACTTAATTTTTTTTACGGCCAAACGAAAGCTTATTTTCGATATTGATTACCTGTAAAATATGGATGCTTAATATACAGTAATTACTGAGATATTGGGATCCAAAGATTTTCTAATGACGTCACACAAGATTATTCCTGGTGGCTCGGCGCGGACACAGGAGGAGGTGGTGATCGTACGGTAGTGGGGCGAATGTGTGCTTGGCGCCGAGTATCTACCAGATACTCTAGAACAAGAAAAACCTTGTAGCGTGTACCTTTGAATTTTCCATACTTTTTTAAGTTTATTTTCGGCTGTGAGGCGCGAGGCTCTTAGCACGCGAGGCCGTGGGCGGTGGCCCACACCGTCCATGCCTTACGCCGCCTCTGCTTATTTGTATTGCTCTTCTTAAACTACGAATTTTTATTTTGGCTTAACAATTTCTCTTAATGTTTGTTAGAAAATTTTTGCTTCGCCATTTCACATTTAAAGAGAAAGAGAAAGGACCTGAGATATCTAAGATTTTAATAATGATGAATAGTGTTACCAAAAAAGACGAAACATCAAACAACATACAAATTAGTATAACGACCTATAAAATGAATAAAAAGAAATAATTGTTATTTTAAATAATTACGGCGTGATTCATATAATTTGATTTCTTGATAGGCAATTAGAATAATTTATTATAATGATACGTATTCTACGAGCAACTTTTTATACATTTAAAGTAAAAGCTCGTTTACTTACCAGGTTAGCTCGTAAAATGTATTATATAGAACTATCTTACCCGTCAGACTGACTCAATCGAATAAAAGACTTGAACTTTTGTATCAAATAAACATAAAACAAACAAAAGGAATCCTTTTAATATTAAAACAAATAAAAAATGAATTTTTATTATTATTTTCGTTTAATTACTTACAATCCTAGTTTCAATTTTATTGTCAGACACACACAGTTATTATACAGTCTTTTATAAAGCTTTCTTATAAACTAATTTTTTGTTTTGTTTTGTGGTGCGTAAACAAACAAAAATGTCCATGCGCGAAACAGGGAAACTCCACGTTGATTCCGCAAACTTCCAACGTCTGGCCTTGCGATTTATTTATGGTCAACGCAAAGGTCAGACGTATGGAATCATCGATATACGCGGGATCAAGTCATCCTTTCCTTTGTATTTTTCCTTTATGATTGTTGCCTTACCTTTTTCACAGCCAATCTTCTTCAATTGCACAGTCGACGTTGATTAATGGGATAGTTAACTACGTCATCCTGGTTCATAACGGTGTCGACTGAGTTGGAGGAAACCAACTATCACGGAAGAAAATATTGAATGATCACATTGAGATCCGCGACATCTTTATTTTTCGCCGTCAATATTGGTCGTTCACCCAGTCAATTATGATTATTGAACGGTTGCGCTATATCTGGGAAAACACGCTGAATAAGTTCCTCTTTTGAATATGTGATGTGACAGAAATCTGTGGGTAATGTGATGATGTGTCACCAAGGATCACTAAAGTAAAAAAATTTTTCGCGCACGTAGCAGTAATCGTCACTCACAAAGATAGAAGGATGCACTCTTTATCTAAGGTAACAATCGACATAGATGATGGATCGACATACCTTTTAGTTAGTTGTCAAATGTCAAATATTATGGTTGCGTTAATTTGTGATAAAACATCAAGGAGAAACAAAATTGTTGTTTTTATTTTATTCCCAGCATTTTCATATTTATTCAACTCAAATTCAGTTGGCAACGTGAATCGGATCAGTTGATCAATCAATATACCTTTGGTTGAAGAGGTGGAGGAGCCTGAAGTGTTGTATAACTACCACCTTCCTGGTTATTCAAAAAAAGATGTATTCTGCCTCTGTATTGTAGGAGCAATCAATCTCACCAATTCTTCAAAGCTTTCTTTTGTCATCCTATAGAATGCTACAAACTTTGCATCTGTTTCTTTCAATTCTTCGGCGGCAACAAACAACCTACGGCTTAAGTTTTTTTGAATATAAGGACGACACCGATATTTCCTTCTTCCTCCTCTACGATATTGTCTGTACTGATAGTAATCTATCATTTCTTCCTCGGACTTATAACTGCTAGAATGCATTTTCAAAAACTAGCACCACATAAAGTAAAATCATAGAAATATAATTTCATTGTCCGAGTTCTGTTACCAACTGAAACCAACTATCAGCCGAGTGTTGCATACATGGCCCTCCTGTGTGCAGACTCCAGTTGAAAACAGGTTGCACAACTCCGATTGCGCGTTGCGTAGTCAAGTTGCAAACTCAAATTGCAAATGAGTCGACCCGTGTGCGGAGAGCCTAAGAATTCAAACAGTATCTTTACAATATGCAACTGGACCTCTGAGGAGACTTCCTTGTTATGATATAAACTTATTAAGTTCATTATTTGCAAAAATAATCATTTAAATTGGCAATTTACATACAAAGGAAGACAGAAGAGAATAGAACTGCATAAACAGTTTGTTCAATTTTCAGTATTTTATGCTTCGTTTTGCGTTTTTGGTCATCTTTGGTAATCAAGCCATCAAAAAATAATTCTGTATGGTGCCGTTAAAGTAATACGTTGCTTGTGAAGGATCAATTCACTCTCTTCGCTCAGATTATAGAGGACCCAAACACCTGCTCTGCTTATTTTAATACAATCTGCTGTTGATGTTCTTGTATGTTGAACCAAAGTTGAATGGTGATGGATTTACTTCTACTTTTATCCATATGTCATTGTCTATTATTTTATGTCTCTGTCAGGTATATCTCTGATGTCTGTCGATTAGTTTTCAGTTTATTATAGCCTTTATTACCTTTATTATAATAAGCCATTATTTGATAAACTGATTAACTTAAGCCAGAACGACTTGACATAGAGTAGTGTGAAGCTCTCAAAACAAAGTTAACATCCTTATCAAATACGTTAGTCCAACTCTATTTGGGTCAGTCCATTCAATTAGATCACTTTTATGTACTGTAATAAACTGGACGCCACATAAACGTATGATCAATTATCCTCGAAGATCTGCAAATGGGTCTTCTGTTCCTACTTAGTGAGGCAAATAAATCAAATATGAACCACTTGTAAAGAAGTTGAACTTCTAGAAACTAATTCTGACTATACACTGTTCGACTACCGAATGGTAATGAGGCCAGTTTCAACACGACAACCAGCTTCTAGGGGAAACCCAGATACGCGACCATAGTACAAAAATCAACAAGACCCGGAAGATGAATACCAACAGTAATAACCCGCCATACATGACACCCCATGACACCCCCATAGTTTTACATCGGGGACAACTTTAGAGAAGGTGAAAGACCACGCGGATTAGAGCTTTTCTCAACGAAGAAAGAATAGAAAGGTTCTAAACGCGGTAGAGTTAACCCTTTGAAAATAAAAAGACTTCCCTAAATCACTCACAGAACTAGGGAGAGAGGAATCACGTTACGGGAATTCGAAATGACAGTGTTGGAGTGTTCTGTTTCGCATCTATCCATGAGCTTTGTTAAGGGGTGGATGTGCGCACACTCCCGTGTTTGTCGGTATTCTTTTGGCAAAATAGTTTGCCCATCACCAAATTTACCCGCCACAGTTGTGGAGAATAATGAAAATTATAGTTGATCATGTGAAGGAAAGTCTTTTAAAAAGTTTGGCAACATAGTAGTAATGTTGAAGAACGTGTTTAGAATTCGTTTATTTGGTAATGGCAAAAAGTTTATATTGTGAAATATTACAACGTGATTAAAATCTTATCAATAATTTTTTCAAAATATTTATTGTACTACATACAAGACATTTGGTTTGAATAACGCGATACAACACGAACTAAAAACTAAATATTTGTAGGACAAAAAAACATATAGTGTAAGGTGTTCAGTCCTGTATGTTTTCCATTTATTGTTAATAAAATCACTCTGTATTCAAACGCATTGTCTATAAATACAAAATATCTTTTCGCTCTCGTATATTTCCATCAACCAACACAATCACTAAACGCCGGCATTCGAGCGAAAAGAACTGAGAGCAAATGGTGGGGCTTATGCACTTAAAAAAACTATAAAACCCATTTGGAACCATAACTTGATTCAGTCTTTCTATAACTCGCAAAAACCAAGGGGTCGGCACCCTCAACAACTTACTACCTTGACTTTACAAACATGAACAGCTACGTAGTGTTCGCTGCTTTGTTTTTGGTCACAGTATTTGCTGATGAAAAGACCGAACAGACCGTAGATGGAATCAAAACTTACAGGAGGTTGATCCCTGCTGACGTACTTAGGGGTAAGTTCCATTCAGATTATTCTTCTTTTCGAAAATATATTTCAATATATCAATAATTATTTTTTCACAATTTTAAACATTAAATACTTAATAATAATTGAAATTAATTTAATGAATTTCTTTATTAAGCATAAAATTTAATCATTTAAATTTTCAAAATATCACTTTTGACTAATTTTTCAGAAGAATCAAATATCAGGGTATCTCCTGAATAATTTTGGTTTTTAATTTTAATTTTGTTCATTAAATAATCATACAAAAAAAAGCCTTATTATTTGAAGTATAGCCCATCGTATTCTAAGGTTTTAACGTTCAGAAAGCTCTTTGAGACCTTGGTAAAACTATTATTTGAGCTTAGATGCAAAAAATTGTAGCACTGCATTTTCAACATCTTCTTTGGATTCCAATATTTCTTCACGCAAAAATTTTGCCATGGATCTGAATAAAGAGTGATCTGACGTTGCAAAGTCTGGACTAAATGCTTCAATAACACCAAGGTCTTCGATCTTATTCTCTATCGGTTAACTAAACATGATTATTTCTCCGATAAAAGCTCGTACGTACCGATAGCTCGATCATCATGATGTCTAAGTTACACCAAACATTCATAATGCTTCCGGACACAACAAGAATTTTCGCTCGAATAAACCTCTCTTTGAGACGGCTTCTGATAAGTGTCTTTTGTCAAACCACTGATTTCCCATATTCGGTTTGCTTAGATAAATCCATTTTTTTCTTTTCGGCAGGGCAATGAGATGTTCACAGACCTCTACTCGATGTTTCGCTTAAATCTTAGTTAATTTGTATGGCTCTATTCGACAATTTCTATAGATCTTATCTAATGATTTTAAATTATGACGTATGATATCTTTAGAAGGTCCAACGGAAACCGATAATCGTTACTGGTACTAGGTTGATTCTCTACTGCTTCCCTTGTAACCTCAATACCTCACGCAGAGGTCAAATCTCCAATAATAAAACGATGGAACCAACGCTGTTCCGTTTGCCCATCAATTGTGTCTTTTTTTGTCAATTTCACCTATTTTCCTCACTGGCACGACTGCTTTAAACTTTTGTTTCCAATACACGAATTCCATATTTGTCGCACTCCATACTATTTATTAAAAAAAGTACTGCGTTGTCAATAAACAAAGAAAAAATGATTAAAAGAAAGTAAAGCAATTGCACTCTTCATAGATCGGAAGACTAGTCTTAACAAGTTATGACATGTTACTGCATTTTTACATAGGAAAACCGAAATCTCCCATGAGACACCCTTAGTATTTCAAATCGAGCCTACAAAAACAAAATAAATGACAGATGGTGTTTAAGAATTACGCTAATTTAGCTAAAAAAGGATTCTGCTTGAAACTTTTTCATGAATATCTTCTGTAGCAGACAATACTCATGGTTTTTGTAGATATTCAATATATTTAATAAATTCTCGTTTTGAAGCTGTCTTGTTGTGCAAATGATCAACCCCGGAGATTCCAAAAATGTGTCTGTACTTACCTCTCGAAACGTGTTTACTTCAATGTCAATATATTTAAAAAAATTTGATTTATTTGATAAATACTCTTGATTCTTTTCTGTGGTTCATGTTGTCCACACATACTAATCCAGAAACTCTTTCCAGAATACATCTTCAAATAACGATGAATTTCGATGATGTCATCAGTCTTATTGCTTATTTTCTTCTTATCTTCTCGTTGGGTATATGTTTCCGGAAAGGCAAGATTCTTAGCCTTAGACTAGAACCGACCTTAAAGTGTCTCTTCTCGAAATCCTTCTTATATTTACCAATTAGTAGACATTCTAATAGGCTTTCTTCTTGTTAAACTTGATGTCTTCTCTGCTTGAAGTGGTCCAGCTGTTTTCTCAACTTTAGCCTCTTTTAACTAAATGCTGGGGTGTGCACTCAGCTCTTTGAATCTTCTCCTGATGTCAACTAAGATTTCTCGTATCTGCTTCCCATCCAACTCTCGCTAGATCAGCTGGATTCTTTTATTTTTTCAAGGAGCGTTCATTGCTTGCTTCTTGCTTCTGGCTGATATTTTCTAGGCTTCTTATGATGATTATTTGCAGTCTAATTTTATGCTGTTGATGCGAGGTCGCGTTCTGAGTCTTCTCCATGATCACACATGATTGCTAAACGCTCCGATAAATTCATTTTGATGCCATTTTACATTTTACCATGTTATTGATATCTAAAATACTCTAGCATCCATTTTTACTCAGCTAATGACATCAAATAGTTCATATTACCTTTTTTGGTACCTCAGACTATTTTTTTAGAAGAACCATTTTAACCTATACCTGATGAAACCGTATCTCAACCTAAGAATCTTAATTTCATTGTACAATCACTTTTTTGTAGTCTTGAATGTTTATTTTGTTTTTTAATTAAATCTGAGCTTGATTCCTTCAACTTTTAATGTCACCGAATATTTCAAAGTTAAATCCTCAAGTAATTTCATTTAAAGTCAAAGAAATTCCTAAACCTGAGACATTTTTCTGGTCTAAACTCAAACAATATAAAAAAAATGAAGTTGAGTATATCTAAATCATGTTTAAAATCAATAAACATCAAGTGAAAGTCTTCTTAGTTAGTAGGAAACGGTTTTTCACAATAAAGTTCATTCAAAATCATGTTCTATACACTTTTTCAAATCCATTGTATGCAATAAATTGCAGAACGATTGTTATAGATCGATGAACTCCTAGTTTCCGTTAAAACATTGAATTGACACAATAGGTAATAATGGCTGTTAATATTTTTTAAATTTTTTCTGGTTCAATTCACAAAACAAATAAT
Source organism: Diorhabda carinulata (assembly GCF_026250575.1). Lineage (NCBI taxonomy): Eukaryota > Metazoa > Arthropoda > Insecta > Coleoptera > Chrysomelidae > Diorhabda > Diorhabda carinulata. Next base: position 6,393,446 of record NC_079469.1, read on the forward strand.
GGTTTCAAAATAAAACTTTCATAAAGTACTTAAGCTTGATCATTCGGATACTATGATCGGATCAACTCGATCATGATCTGATTGTTTGGAAAGTAATCCGGATTCCGTTCACTGTTATTCTAAAACTGATAAAAGTAATCAGGTCATGCCTTTCCATTCTATAGTGTATTGTTAGTAAATGCGACCAGCTGATTATTTGTATTTCATTTTTTTTTACTTTAAAAATTGTTTATTCTACTTTTTCGTATAGAAATTTGTTGTAAATTACGCGTGTGTTCATAAATAGCTAGTTATTCAATAATAATTATATTAAAACACCTAAAATCTATAAGACAAATGAAATGAAACTGAAAACACGATGTTTGAAGACATAGATAATCTACCTGATTCCTGATTCCAAAAAACACTCATATAAGGTAGGCTATAAATTATTGTATTTTTGAAATTGCCACGGCAAAAATAACACACATTGTTTTCAAACAAATGTTTATTTAAAATAAAGAAGTAAAATTGAAAACTATTTCTCTAAAATAATTTCGTTTAAGTGACATCTCTCATTTCTGAATACTATCCCTTAGATGTTCGAAAACTCCTTGGCATATGTGACTCCTGTCTTGTTAAATGTTCTCCCCTGGAGTATTATCCTAGACTCGACTTTTAAGAAAACCCCATAAAAAGAAATCAGCTAGAGATGGTCTAAGCTGCCGGAAATCCATCGGATATCTCCTCTCCGAATGACTGGTTACGCCATCTTGCTGCATCCATTATCTATTATGTTTTCAAATATTCTGTAGAATCAACAGTCATTGAATCACCGCGTATATTTTCAAAAAAATATGACCAAATTATGCCCTTATTACTCAAACCCTCACTTTTAGAGATTGTAAAAGTTTTTGGTGTTTTAATTTGCTGCTGCAAAATCTGCCATTTTGTTTGCAGGCACACCCAGGAAGAAAGTTATACGGAAAGTGAGAAAAGAAAATATTAAATAAAGTTACTAAACACTTTTACATCATGTATTAATTTTATTAAATTGAATCGTTTCTTGTATTAATTATATCTTAAAGAGATTCAGTTTGAATTCAAACTCCAACATATCGCCAAAGTATTTAGAACACGCGTAGACAACTTCGAGTCGTCGCTAACATCGTAAGGGTCTTCTTACTTTTGGGGAGATTCAGAGGTTGGTGTGAAGGTATTAAAATAGAGAAAGAAAAAAGATATTCTTCAATTTTGGAAAGAAAATGATGGCCATTCGGATTACCTAGGTAACCGATTACATATTAGTACGGTAAATTATGGGGAAAATATATCTCAGTCCAGTTACTTATTTATCATTAGCATATTTAAATATTCCAAATTCTGGACGCAAAGTACCGTACTAAAAATTTCATGAGCATTTTTACGCTCTTTCCAAATAGAGTATAATAGTCGAGACAGTTACTGGGAAGTTTCCAACACATGATTTAATTTTACACTTTGACAATTATTTATATTGAGAAATTATTTTACAAAAAACGGCGTTTCCGGTCTGCACTACACCATAGAAAACGAATGATCAACAAATTTTAGCAACAGCATATTTAGTACCAAGCAAGCACGTAAACAACGAACGACGAAATGTTGATGGAAAAAAAATTATTTCAGAACGATCCACGCTTAGTTTACTAACAAATTTAAGAGCAGATGATGGGGTCTTATGTAAAGACTTTGCCTGAATATTAACTGAATACTTTCAACTTTTACTACAATTAGTTACTCATATTTTCAAATAGAGAATAGTAACTAACAAGATACGTTCCGTTAGATTGAGTATAAACTGCAACGATTAATAAGAAAATCATTTTTTTACTGGTTTTGATAAATCTAGACTAGTTATATGTCGAAGGATCTTTATTTTTTTGATACTCTCTTCATCGAAATCGTTTTTATCTTCAAGGCCACGTTTCACTCTATTGCCAAAATCGTCACTATTCAAAATAAATACAAACAAAACCTAGAAACTATTCTGACGAACCAATAATGTTGCATGGACAACCACATGAAGCAAGGTATCGCCATCGATGTGCGACATTTTTAATTCTTGTAATATGCGTTCCTTTGGTATGGTATAAAAAGACCTTTACAGTGTTGAGAACATCGTTGTGATATTGCAGACAAGTCAAGCGAGAAAAAATCGTGTACACTTCTTGACTATTTCCCTTATTTGTATTATGAAGAACCAAGAAGACGTGTGCGACAAGGATGTGTATTATTGTCTCACCTACTATTTAACCTTTACTCTGAGGCAGTATTCAACGAAGCCCTCCAGAATACAACTGCAGGCATAAAGATCATTATAAACAATCTTCGTTAAGCAGATGATATCGTAGTAGTGGCCAGTAGCCTACTGGAACTTCAATCTCTTATGGACTTTATTGTAGAATGTTGTGAACAATTCGGCCAAAAATACAAAGAAACGCCACCCAAGACTCCATGGAGAAATCATTGAACAAGTGTAATCTCTAAGATACCTGGGCACGCTCGTCAACCAGCAATGCGATCCAAAACTCGAAATCAGATCAAGACACTTGACACACATCAAAACTCAAGAAAACACTTCTGGCAAACCGCAACCTCAGCCTGGAACTCCGGACCAGAACGCTTCGCTGTTACATCTTTACTGTTATTCTGTACGGATGCGAAGGTTGGACCATGGATGTGGCCACAGAGAAGAAAATTGATACGTTCGAAATGTACGCCTACAGGCGAATATTGCGGATATCATGGTCGAAACATAGAGGTCCTACAACAATTGGGTAAACATAAAGAACTTAGAAATTAGAGGCGAGCGATATGAGATCTGATAATAGAAGGGAAGATCAAAGGAAAACGGTCGGTCGTAGCCAAAATTCATGGCTGAAAGACTTGCGCAGATGGCTCGGACAGATATCTAAAGAAATTTTCAGAGCTGCGGTTTCTCGTGCGACAATAGCCATTTGGATCGCCAACTTCCGTAGGGAGACGGCGTCGTAAGAAGAAGAAGTATGTTTTGTGTAAAGCTCCAAGGTCATCAAAAGGATCAAATTTATTATTGTTCGGAAACTGATCGAGTTAATCAGATCGTAGTTATATGATATGATCCTATCTACCTACTCTGGTCATTCCGATGACCCTGGCTAAATAAAGATTGCAATAATAGAAAAACTGCAAATAGTTTACTGATAGATGATCTACCTGCCCTTATAGTTTCCAATAAGCCTTAAAAAGAGATAATTATTTTGTTTAAAATGTAATATTATGGAAACCATCCATTATATCCAAATTAATACGCATACTTCACTGTTCTGCGTATATTTTTTGCTTTTAAATGAACTTAGAATAGTAATCACAATTTTTTTAATCATAACAAGTAGCAGGAATATGATATCTCTGGTCAAAGAAATTATTATCATTACTTTCAGATTTTTTCAACTCTACTAAAGCAAATGGATTCAGTTCTATATACAGATTCGTAATATCTCAGGTTCTTGTGCAGAAATTATTATTATTGATTTGAGCCCGTCCCATAAATGCATTTATTATTCAAGGTGATCCATCCTATTTTGTGGGAAAAAATTTTAACGTTGACAATATTTCAAGTTTCTTATTAGCACGATTTGTAGATCGATATTTTAATTGATTGATGTTGTCGGAATACTTCAAGGATTTGTTTTAAAACCACAATTTCCCAATATCCTTATTAACATTTCAGTTTTACATATTTAATTCGTTTTTATTATGAAACTTAAAAATTTTAAAATGCAGTAAAAATTACGTAAACCTGAAATAATTTATAAATATTCTTTTATTTTATATTAAAAATGCAAAATAATATTATAATTACCTGGTTTTCTAAATATGTAAACTATATTAGAATGTTTGTTCTACATTATTCATTGAATATTTTTATTTATAAATTATTTAAATGTCATGCATTTATATTCAATATGTATATGAATGATGAATCAAAAATACTTATCGATTCACATTAATTAAAACATATATTTATGGTGACATTAATATTTAATACGGATAGTTCCTGTTAAAAAAGTCAGGTTATGAATATTATGAACCTTGTATTTAACAAAATACCAGAAAAAATGTTTTCTTTCAAATATATTTCGTGTCAAAATTTCACCATTCTCAACAAACTGGTTTTAAATATTGACTTCAACACGTGTTTTTATATAACAAACTATGGTTAAGACGAAAAATGTTCTCACTAATAAGAACCTAACCCAACCAACAAAGAATCATATCTGTTTCATAAGTCAACATTCCTTATCATTTATGCAACTAGGTTCTGTTATAATACAGTGGACTTCTTCGAGTATTTAATTGCAAGTTCACAAGAAAGCATTGCTTTTATAAATCCAACATATTCAATTGAATACAGATCGGGCGATCTTGGTGGCCAGAGTAAACGATGTAGTGTTTATCCAAGTAGACATGGTGGGTTGGTATTGACTTTCTGAAAACTGTAATCTTGCATAGGTTGCACATATGGAATGATATGTGACTCCTCTATTTCCTGAACATAGCGCCAATCTGCCTGTAAAGAATAGTCCACAATTTTCTATAGAAACCTTCTTTAAAATAATGTGATGTTCGTGAAGTTAGACTTAAAATTCGTTGGGTTGTTAAGATAGTAGACATTCTTAGTCAGTCGAAATCCAATTCTAGGGTTTTTTGGAAATCGTAGTCTTTGTTTTTAGTGGCCAATAGGATCCCTAGCAGCAATTCTAGATCTCTAATTAGATTAAGTATTTTAGCACTAACTCGTAGAGCAAGTACCTCACTTAGAGGTCAAGGTTTCAAATCGATGTGGGAGAACTGAAATTCTCCTTTCCAGTTTTCTCATTATCCCAAGTGTGCTAGTCGTTTTTAAGTACATTACTTTTCATTCCAAAGTCTCTTCATTATTTCTCAAAAGATTGTTTTTAAATTTAAACAAAAAGATCGGTGTTTTACTCATTTAGAGCAACAGAACATACTATGGAAATATTAAAAACTCAGATTGTTTTTTTTATTTGAACTCATTAGAATATAAATATTAGAAAAATTGATTGACGAATATTTTTTGGTGGAATATTTATTCTAATATGTACATTGTAAATTTTTTTCATATTCCAAAAGTTTAGCTTAAACTACTTCCTTTTCATCCTTCGCATTTAGATCATTACACGAATATGTGGAAAATGAGATCACCTCAATTTAATATCCAATGAAGGACGTGCAACTTGTATGCTAATTTCAAAATCATAGAAATTTACATTCAAATAAATGCACGAGATAAATAATATCAGATACATAATAATAGTCAAGCTTGAATAATTGCAGAAATAATTTATGTATAAACCGACATGGATGGGTGCGATTTCTTTTAATTAATATTTTTATAATAAATAGGTGTGGTTACTAAGGATGTATATCTTACCGTGAAACACGCCAAAATTTTCAACATCGTCCTGTTAATTTACGAGGTCAAAATTACAAAATTAGAATTAAATTGTCAAAAACTTTAATACTGATATTGCTACACACTTCTATACAAAATTCACTAAACGCGGTTAATAATTCATATCATTTATTAAAATATTTTACATTATTTAATTTTTGACATTAATAAATAGAATACTTTATTCTTTAGTCCGGACTACAAAGTTCATTGCCTGTCCCACTTATCTTTTTAATATTTACAAAGGTATATCACTTCATCATAATCACCAATGACAGATTTTTGCAACCCTTCTCCTTTCTGTCGCCAAAATAACGGAAAATTGATTTCCTCCTAGTTGAAAGTCTCTTACTTAATGGTTTATATGAAGAAATAAATTTAAATCAATAAAATATCACATGATTATTCTTCTTTTTCATCTTTTGCCTAATTGATCATTTTGTAGCACCTGTAAAGATCCTTAATAGGTAGACAACCAGTACTTCATATTCTGTTAAAATTTTAGCATTTTCTATATTATATAGACAATGTCTTGAGAAATTACTATACATTAGAAGATTTACTACTACTACCCAGTCTGTATAGCAAAGTTTTCCTCAATCTTATAAAAAAAAGAAACTTACAAAACATCATGGAATATAATGTTAAAAACGAAGATGTTAAAAATCATCAATTCAGGTTATATAATGAAATATACTATATGTTCAATTTTCTTTATTCTTTATAATCATTTATTTCCGTATATTTAAAATTTTCCTAATTTGTTCAATATAATAACATTTTTTTCTGCAGTAATAATTTATTAATCTCAATTTGTTTAAACGTGGGTGGTTTCAATTTTGAATGACACTTCACTTTGTATACATTGTGAGTCACTCACTTTCGTTGAATTACTTGCAAATCGCCGGCATTGATACGTCATATTGTAAGGGCAACAAAAACACTTTCGCCAACTTTTACTTTAAACTTATATCGTTTAGTGACACACTTACTTTTTTTTGTTGTCGTACAGCTGTGGGATATTAATTTATTTGGAAGTTTATGCATTCGATCTTGTATGCAAAATTATGTTGCAATTTTCAACGGAACCGTGGAGAAAGTAAAGAAGATCGCTAGTGGGAGTGGCGAAAAGCAGAAACTGTTACGAGGGATAGTTTATAATATGCTAAATTGGACATGTGGCAACGAAAAAGAAATATATAAATATGCAATTGTCCTTATAGATTTAATTCAACAATTAGCTTCTCTTTAGACTTATAAATAGAAAGTTGCGAATAGATATAAGTGATGTTTATAATTTTAGAAAAGTATATTACGTAAGGTGTTATGCGATTTGATTATAGATAGAATTTAAATTCAGTACACGATATCGCAACACTAATATAGAAGAAAACAAGGCGAAACAATTATTTTAAAAAGACGAATACAAACAAGATATTTATTTTTTTATAACTACATCACAACAGGAAGTAAAATTTCAACATGAAGGTTTAAGGAATTTGAGTCTCTTAGCAATTATTACTGACCATGAGTTCATTTCTGTAGACTCTAATTTGAATTATTAAAAATATAATAAATACACTTATTTCATTATCATAAACAATTTCTAACATCTAGTATGGAATTGTATTTTAACATAATTTCCGTTAAACCCTATTGTAACTGTACACATGCTACAGTTCATAAATTAACCTACTAATTGCAATAGTTGTTCTGCATTGATAATTTCTATTATTATTCGATGTGTTTGAAATCTTTTATGTCGGAAACTCAATTTCCCGTTCAGTCATTGTTATAGTACTTTCAGCAAGTACGATTTTTAACAATAGTGTTTTCAAACTTGATGTAAACCAATGAGAACTTAATTCTCATTGACATAAACAATATGTTCGTTTCGTTTAATCTGGAACAGATAGAATCAGTTTGTTTTCAATTGTAATACTTTATGGCATTAGATGAACAATGCCTTGTGTAAATATTTCACTCCTCATATCATTTTGTATAATTTGAAAGAATCTAGGTGTAAAACTCACATATTTATCTGCAGTATTCATAATTTAATTTTTTTAATATATCATCGATGGTTCCGATTCGTGATCTATAAACGTCAATTTTATTATGTTTTGTGAGATTGTCGAATCGGTTGTGTCTATAGTTCCGACTCTGCATATATTATTATTTTGAATTAGAACCGAAAGTAAAACTTCATTAAGTTGTTGATAACTTGGAATGAATACCAATTGAGAACTTTGTAAGTAACTCAAATCAGATGAAATAGTTAATATTCCATAGACACTAAAATTAGAATATCAACAACTTATTTGTTTTATATGTACTCGACTTCAAACTAGTCTCGAACTTTGGCAACGTTGTTGAATTATATGAAACTTGAGAATTTAGAAAATACCTACATCAAATAAATGTAATAAGACTTTCGAATTAATTTAAGTAATTGAAAAGTATTGCAATTTCAAGCAGTTTCCTAATTGATATGTTTCTACGTTCAATTATTTTACGTTCAACGTAACTGTGAGTTATGAAACTTGATTTAATGGTACAAATATCGCTCTATCTTGTTTGGAGTAGTTGCGGAAATAACTAGGTACTACCTTTTATTAACTAAAAAACGTCTTATATAACACTTACATAGTGAAAATAGAAAAAGTTGATGTCATAGCCATTTTAAACGTATACTTATTGCTTTGAAATGTTAAATTATACAATACAGATTATTTCAAGCCAGAGGACCCGAAATAATATTTGAAATATATGAAAATGTATCATAATTGTCAGAATGAGTGAATATATTCCAAATAAAGACTTTCTTCTCTTAGGAAAATCTTATCTTATTCACAATATTTTGTACGACTGACCATAAATGTTGCATTGGGAGTAATAATGAAAATACACCCACTAAATGGATGAAATTTCATTTTAAAGATTAGAATTAAAACCGGTTGATTACTGGACGTATGTTGAAGAAAATTAAATAAATTGAATGTACATATCAAACAATCTAATAAAATTCGAATTCATATTTGTGAAAAATGTATTGAAATGTATTTTCTATGTTTCAAACATAATTTCAATCAGATTAAGTCATTATCTCTCTAAAAAGATGCCATCTAAAAGAGATTTTTTCCCCTTTTAGATATACCGTGAATCCTTTTTTTTATCCATTTCTCTATTAATTTTACCTACCATTTATTATTTATTTTTCTTTTTCACGCATGGTACCTATAGTGAATTTATGTTCCCAATTACGTAATTATGTAAATTATATTTTCAATTTTATATTGAATGCCAACTTTTTTATTTAAATGCTGTTATTAATTTTCATTCAATAATAATAAATTCAAAACAGTTATTAAATTGTTTACTCAATGTTGACGAATCATCTGATAGACGACGGTTAATTTGGCCGTACCTATCGGTACGTCTGTCGTTACGATATCAATATACTTGACGACTTTCTTACAGTAATTAGTATATATTTTTATCCTTTATATTTCTTATAAATTATAGAAGGATGATCAACCTTTCGTTTCAAGTTATTAATAAACAAGATATTGACAGGAAAATGTATTCAATTAGACTGGTGCTTTGAATTCTGTTCGACTCTATCTATTTTTATGTTATGATACAATTTTTACATATATTTCTTATTTTTAGATTTCCCTGGTATGTGCTTTGCTTCAACTAAATGTGCCACTGTAGAACCAGGTAAAACTTGGGACCTTACTCCCTTCTGTGGTCGTTCAACTTGCGTCGTCTCTGAAGACAAACCACCACGTCTTTTGGAGTTGGTAGAAGACTGTGGACCTCTTCCTTTGGCCAATCCAAAATGCAAACTTGACGAAGGTAATTTTACTCTAAATACCTACATGATTAGCTCTCTGTGATATTTTTCATCTGGAGATAAATAATTGTTCTCATTTCTTTTTAGAAAAAACTAACAAAACAGCCGCATTCCCATTCTGCTGTCCAACTTTCAAATGCGAAGATGGTGCAAAATTGGAATACCCTGAAATCCCAACTGTAGCTCCAGTTCCTGACGACGCAGCAGTAACCACAACCAAAGCTTAATTAATATAAAAAAGCTGATAATCAGTCTTTCATCTTTTTACGATTAGAATAAACTGTTGGAAGATCATTAACAGTCGAAATTTTTTGTAATAAAAATTAATAAAAGGTTGTCGTAGATATCTAGTTTTATTTAATGCCTTCAATACCAGATAAAGTGAATGACTTATCCCAATTAAAAGAATGTTGAGATTGTTACCTACCTTTTTAAGGTAACAACAATCACTAAAGATTTGTTAATATAATTAACACTTAAACGAATGTCATCGTGTACGTATTTTATGACCACTTGTAGCGTTCTGCTTAAATTACTGTTAGAACTAAACAGCAGTTTAAAACTAACTAACCGATTAATTTTCTTATCATTGCACCATATGATATCAACCCATAGTTGAAATTTAACTTTCTGTTTAGGAAAATTTGATTGAAAATAGGGATGTTGGTATTAGAAACTAACTTCCGGGAGTACATTTTTTTGTTATGTTGCCGGCTTATGGACTATTCCAGAATGACATAATTGACAGTTCGGCCATCATTGGTTATGTGACGAATACTAAACTTAACATACAGATTGATCAAGCTTTACGTGAATTTGTGAAAATGAAATTCTATCACAAAATTTATATTATAGTGATTTAATTTGAACACATAACCTTCAAATCATATACAAATCTCCCTCCCTGTATTATTAACTAAAGAATCATTTTAAAATAAATACATAATAGTTGATACAAGCGTATATCTTATTAATATTATTTTGTATTTAAGATGGCTATAAATAATTGATGAATGTTTTGACATTAAGTTAAGTTGATGATGTGAACTGAAAAATGATTTAACTATAAAGATTTTATATTTCATGTTGATTTGTCTTAATTTTAGGGCTCTTTTCTTAGATAATCAAGACAAATCATTACGAAATATATATATAAAAAGGTGAAGACGAAAAAAGTTATGAAGATTTTATATTGATATTCAATTAACTAACTAAATCTCTCAAAACATTGAATGAGAAAATGATGAAGAAGTGCCTATATATAAATGTAAATTACATATTTAAATACAGTTTTCTTGGTTTTATAATTGAAAATATATTTACAAAAGTCATATAACTTGCCAATTATCTAATTTACTTGACCAATTTTTTTGAATTCTCAAACTTGTCAGTCTTTTGAACTGAAACTTTATAATTTTTTATATAGAAAACTTTTAATTGTTGTATGTCTTTTTCTGTTTCTTTTTTCAAATTTGCAAAAGTGAAAAGTGGCTGCCTATTGTTTATTATTTACTTTTTTGTGTGATAATTACTGGTGCAATTTTACTTTAGTGTGTAAGAGGTAGAAACTAATATCTATTAAATGAAAAACGATCTGTTGCATAAAAGAAAAGGTCCTCTAATTTCTGTGAAAATGAAATGGTTCGCATAATTGGGGCAGAAATATAATTAATAATAAAGAAATTGATAAAACAACAAACATGGAGAAACACTTGGCTTGGAAATAAAATTCCAAATATACTTAATGTAACGTCTTCAACTCTGATCAATTTTCAAAGGAAGTACTGAAGAGATTTTATGAAAATAAAAAGGAGATCTTAGGAAAAAAGTGGCAAATTCTAAAATTGAGGTGATAACCGAAGAAGACCGAAAATTAAATAAACTTTACACAAAATTTCTAGATTTAGAAAGCAAAATATATATTTCCAATTTAATTTTATTTTTATGATAGATTACAGCAAATACGCCCAATTAAATCAATTTCCAATTCTTGCAAAAATGTGTATTTATGTATAGTGATAATTGGAAAAAAACAAATTCCAGTTCTTCAAGAACCAATCATAATCCATACAAATATGATTCGGTTATATAAATGCACCAATATCCTCTACAGCATTTCATGAACATCTAAATGTACTTACTATACATACCACTCTTTTTAACTTCTCAAATACAAAATGATAATTTTATTGTACTAAACTACAATAAAATGTTAATGAAAGAAAATCATTCACATTATTACGTTTTGAACTGTTTCGCAACGTTGTAATGGTCATAGATAAAAAAAGTATAGAGGGTATATTTGAGGCAGGGTTCAAATAAGTTACACGTTTTTACATTCTCCAGACACTTATTATAACAATACAATTTTTAACATTTAGCAGTTCACAGGTTAAATTTGAGGCACGGTTGAATTAGTATCAAATCTTTAGACACATATTATAAAAATACAACAGATTACTTTCCGGATGCTTAAACAAACCTCTGCCTATTTTATAATGGAGTGAATAAATGCGCCCCTAAATATAAGCTATGCTCAAAATTTCGTTGAACATATAGTACATTATATTTCAGACAAAAGATTGATTATCTCCGAGAGCACGAACAGTCAAATTTATCTGCCATTTCGTTGTCTTCCATGCTACTAGTAAAAGACCAAAAAAACAAAAAAAATGTAGATGAATATTGTCATTAATGTCATATACACATGTTTAACATTTGAAGTAAACAATCGAATAATAATGGCTTTTTGGACAAAAACCGGTTGGGTAATAAGACAATGTATATCATTTTACAAACCTCTCAGAATAACAGGTTGATATAAAAATGTTTTTTTTCTACTATCCCTATTTATACCGACATTTTTTTATTTACTAGAGATACCATCTCGTCATATCCATAGATGGGTAGCACCTACTTTAAAAGAACTGTATAGACGAAAAGAAAGATTGGGACCAGAACCTGAACAACCGAGATCTAGTCATCTTGAGTGGAATTATGATGCTGAACTATTCGCATTTGGAAAACGTCTAGGTGAAGAATTGGACAGAAGTTTACTTAAGCAAGCCCTTGTACAAAGAGAATACGCTAATATACAAGAAGTAAAAGATCAACGTAAAGGTAGGGGCCTAATAACAACTTATATATAATTATAAAGTAATAATAAAATTGTTTAGGAACACCTTCAGAGGAGTTGAAACATAATTACGAGTTAGTTCAAGAAGGGGAAGATATAATTAATGATTATTTAAAAACAGAGTTGAATAAAACTTATCCAAAAGATATTGTAGATGCAGTTTTAAGATATCTAACTGAAGAAGAAATGTTGGCAAATATAGGTAGTCATATTGGTCTTAAAGATTTAGTTTTAACAGATGTAAGTGAAAAGGTTTCAATTATTATTTTCACTTTATTAAAAGGATAATTACATTGATTACGCACGAGTACTATTTATGTAGGGTCAGGATTTGGCTATGTGATTTTGTGAATCAACCCAAAATAAGTCAAAAATGATTAATAAAATTTTTAGATATCTCGCTTCATTTCATACCAACTATACCGTAATGGTGTAGTTGGTAAGGTTGTCATAATGCTCAATTAAAAACATGGAGATCGGCTGTACGTTGTACGAAATTTTTATTAAATAAGTCACTTGCTCTTAGTCCAAAGGAGGGTTACAAATAAGCTCACAAATAAACTAACATAAGTTGAAGCGTGTTTGAAAAGGTTGAACTATTCCTGTATTCATCATATGTAATATTTATCACAGATGGAAGTCATTTATAACTGCCCATTTTGCTTCAGCAATCTGTTCTTTGTAATATATTATTCAAATATTAAGGTAAATTATATAAAAATTGAATAAAAAATATTTTTTTTTGATAAATTACAAGGCTTCTGTTGAATTTACAGCTGTAAAATATTTATCAGTGATTTCAAGTGTCGATATCGCGAAAACAAAGCGAGATATCAAAAAAATTTTTTTTTCATTTACTTTTTATTTTGGCATAAAGAAGCCAAATTCATCAGATTGCGGCGCTACGGAAATCATTTCACATCTTAATATGATGTTTTTGCAATTTCTACTGTAATGTTTTATTTATTTTATTAATTTATGGACACTGTCTCTTACTTACTTAATTTATAGACACACACTAGACTTACTCACTATTTACATTAATTAACTATTCACTACTTATATAACTTATTTGAAATCACCTGTTACTTTTTACTATTTCGATCTGTTCACTATGTCATTGAACTATATACTGACTTCTCGCTGCTAAACAAGCAGGAATTTATACTAAAAAGAATTTCTCAAATAATTCTAGAAAGTAAACAAATACATTCCTATAAATTTATTCTAAAAACAATATAAACAAAACGCTATGTAGAAAAACAATATCAAATAATTACCGAGAACCAGCGCATTCGCCAAACTTTAGACTTTTACATCATAACCGAACAGGGCCGACTTCATGGTTCATGTCATGGATACTACATTAATCAATGATTTAGTTTTGTTGAAATCTCTCACATATTTAATATAAACTTCTTATCTGAGACTGTTACTGTGGAGGTTATTAAGTTATTTGAAATATTCTTCATTCTAGAAGCCTATGAATCTTAAATCTAGTATATGTAATATTACAGGAGTATCCACCTACATCTAAAACTTTAAGTGATACATTTAAAGCTGTTGTAGCAGCTTTGAAGCGTTCTCAAGATTTAGCACGTGCCGAAAATTTCGTTAAAGACTTTGTTTTGGTACAACTTAACGGAAAAAATGTATACGAGATATGGAATCTCAAAGATCCTTATGAATACCTAACAAGGTTACTAAAAGAAAAAGGCATCACTGATATTGAACCTCGTTTGTGTGCTGTATCTGGTTCTAATACTATCATGGCTTGTTACCAAGTAGGATTGTACAATGATAAGAAATTATTGGGAATAGGTATGTATCAACTGATAAAATGTATGTCACTGTAATAAAACTTTGTTTTGTTTCGAAAAAGAGTTTCTAAAGTCAATACAATCTTATAGGTCAGGGAAATAGCTTTTAATAATTTACTGTACACATTATTATTATTAATTTGATTTGTATTTTTATGATTTGACACTAAAATCTGTAAGCAGCAACAGACCACCACCATTAATGCCCTTGAAAAAATTCTGGAGTTGAATGGAAGCAATCTGATTGAGTTGATTATTAAGCTTCTATTTGTACAAAGAAGGCTGACACTGCAACTCGGGATTTGGTTCTTTGTTGAGGTTAAAAGTAATATGTTCTCGTATAGTCATGTGTGGCAACTTCACAAAAACTTTGAGCTCCCTTTATGACCAAAAAGCTGTGTACTCTGCAACAGCTTCATATCCTCCACAAGGCTCAGATTAGTTTATTTTTGGAGCTCGGCTTCTGGGCATACAGAACAGAGCAATTAGACTTATAAGCGACCTAGAGTTGGCCAGAAACTTGCGACAGCTTAGAGCATAGAAAAAAGGTCGCTAACCTGACACCGATTTACAAACTCTACAACGGCAGATGCTTTTTGAAGCTGTCCAATATAATCCCACCAAGAGCAGTATTTGCAAGACCTACTTAACAGGTAGACTTGATTCATGAACACTGAGTTTGCCTGCAGGAGCCCAAAACTTGAATTTATCAGAACTTCTTTCTTTGAAGAAGTGCAAGCCGTCGGAATCAACTACCACTGCACTACAACATACAGAAATTCAAGATAAATATACACTGGAATGTAAGAGGGTTTACCTTCATGCGCTTGCTTTTTACATAAAAAAGGTATTCAACAAAACTAAAACTATTTTGAAAAGTGCCTCTTATCCAAATTGAGCAGTTTTTATGTATAAATATAAAGATGTATCTATATTTTGGAAGTAGAGAAGTAGAATTTCATGTGAATCTATAAATACAGAATTTGCAGATTGTATTTTTACACTTTTAATAAATTAAAAAACCGAAAACATAATTTACTGTAAACTCCATTGAATTTGATAGTCTCTAGATTAGTAGTTGAGCCATACTGCAAGAGGGACACATAAATATAACTTCATATATATTGTAACGAAAAAGAACTAGTTTTAAAATTTTAAATTGATATAAAAAATGCCTTTATTCTGTAAGATGTTCTAAAATAGTGGAAAAGGATCTCATTGGCAAATGGCTGGCAGACCCTAGCAATGGTTGATGTAACTTCGAGTTATTAATATTCAAATATGTATTTTAATGTTGAATTTTGACGGACTGGTTGACAGTTTACAATAAATAGATTTTGTATTCATTCAATATCAATATAAATTCCAGGAAAGTAACCAGATAACGATTATTAGCTAATGGTGAATAATTTTGGCTGAAATCTGATGACCCAGTTTGAGAATCCCTGGATTATGATATATATATATATATACTCTATATAACTCGAAAAAATTAAACGAAATGAATCTTTAAGGCAACTACTATTATTAAAATAACCGAATTTTTTGCACTGGAATCGTTTATAAAGTTGAAAAAATACTGTAGTAGGTAAATTATAATAGCGACAGAAGAAAGTCGCGTAATTTGACATGAAGTGCAGGAACACTTCATACAATCACAGAAACAAGTTGTTAATTAGTCCTACTATTTCTGGATTTGACATTTGTGGTGGCTAATTCCATATCACTCATTGTTACCATAACGAATAATATTCGCTATAATACATTTTTTAATATGAATAATTAACAACAAACCGTAATAAAATACACTGGCATACTGATCTACAGGTTTTTTATATGCAAATTAACTCAAGTATGCCCCTTTGAACCCCTGTGACCTTAAGTGAATTTGTAATTGTTTTAGGTTGGGGCGAAAGTACCAAAATAGCGCAAGAAACTGCGGCGATTGACGCAATTCAGAGGCTACATAAACATGTAAATAAAGATTAAATTTGTATTATTAAAAATTAGATAATAAAAATTGTTTTATTCACCTTTAATAAATTGATTTTTATTAAATAAAAAATGTTTAGATTGTAATATATTGCAGGGAACAAATAAACGGACGAATAGAGACCGATATAATTAACATAAAATATATACATTTAATTAAATAAAATAAAAAGTTTTGTCATTGTGTTTCATTAATATGGGAGTCCATAAGTAACGTGCCATTTTCATCTTTGATACGAACCCTCCCGTTTGCGTATCGAGATTCTTGAGTACCATCTGGATAAATTATTTTAATGGTACCATCAGGATATTCCCTTTTCTAAAAAAATACATATAGTCAAATCTAATTCTTCTCAATCAGAATCAGATAAAAAAAAGTAGAACAAAAAATCTCCCACAAATTCAAAACAGAAGTAAATGCGTATCTAGTGAAGATTATGATTTTTTGTAAATTCTAATTGAGTTATACCAAATATACAAAACAATTATAGATTCTTGTAATGTAAAGAAATTTAACAAAAATGTATTTAATACCCAAACAACTGATTTTTTTTGAGATTCGAGTACCGAGTACATTTTGAAATATGCATTTTTTTGTAGTAATTACTTTAAACTGTGGCGTATGTGTTTCCTTTTGACCATTGGTTAGATATATTATTTTCTCTTCTTTGTTTTTGACCATTTTAGATCCGTCTGGATAATTTATTTCCTGATGTTCTTTGTAGGTTGTTAATGTAGTACCATCTACAGCTGTTATTCGCACTCTACCATCTGGGAATCTTTCTTCTTTTTGACCACTAAAATAACTAATTTTAGTTAAAAAAATACAAGATAATTGGTTACTTACTTGGGAAACTCGATAAGTTCTGTTCCATCTGAGTGTTTCGTTAACCATATATCTTTCTTGAGAAAATAATACTTTTCGGTGTTTTTAATTAAATCTGTTTCTCTGATATCACCGTTTGAATACTGGAGATAGATCAGTTTACCATCAGGTGATATGGTTTTTATTGTCCCATTAGTAAATTTTATTTCTTTCGATCCATCAGGAAATTCTCTCTCTATTAAAACTAAATAAAAAGTACAAAACTACCAATTATAATACGTAATGTAACAATATGAGAGGATAAAACTGAAAAGAGGCGTAATTTGAGCAAAAATAGGCATACATTTTCTTGAAAGTTTACTGACTAAAGAAAAAACTGCACAAATATTCAGTTTCATCTGTATTACTTCCACTAAAATAGATCTAAAAAGAATTCAAAACAACTCTCACTACCAAAAGAAAACACGGATACATACGAGGTAATCGATTGTTTACCCCACGACCGCCATTTTAATAAAGATAACTATTTCCTCAGATTACGCAATACGAATTCGCAGCCAACTTCACGCATTAGCATGTTGTCGATTACTCTTTTTATATTTTTGTCGTTAAAAATAACCTCTAATACTAAATTTTTCCTCATAAATTGAAATTAATTAATTCTCATTGAATCGCTAGAAACATTTACATGAATATACAATTTATATGATATATTGACGAATATATATGACAGATGTTAACATAGTTGTCACGTTGGGTTGTCAATTTTTTCCGGTTGATGATGATGAACATTGTAAGTTGTTATATTCAATTCAATCAATATGAAATACCAACTAAAAATTTTCAGGAATGTACGTATTTTACCGCATGTTACCGATTACCCGTTTTACATTTATGACGTTAAAAACAACCTTGAACGACATATGACAGATGTTTACATAGTTGCCACGTTGTAATACTTTTCCGGTTGTAGCGTTGTGAGTTGGTTAAAGTTATATTTAATTCAATCACTAGGCAGTAAATAAGGAAATATTAAGAAATTTATTTATATTATATATATAATTTATATATATTTCATATTTTATATGATTTATAAAAGTCAAAATTGGTATGGAAGATTTTAATATTGGCGGCTATAATTTTTATGAATAAAAGATTTTTAGTAGAATACCTTTTTTACGTTGATTGGTTCCTTCATTTTGTCCGAATTCGTTATTTGCTAATCCTGTCGATGATTCATTTTGTTTATCTAAATTTTTAGCAACCAATTCATTATTATATATAACTTCTACTTGTAGTTCCCTTTCGACTCTTTCTTTTAATTCTCCCATACCTCGTCGCTTATCTTTTTTCTGAACAAATTTAGTTCTATTGTCTTTTTTCAAGTCTCCATCTTTTATTGTCTCTTCCGTTAACCTACAATTGTACCAATCTTGAAAATATTCGATTGAATATTAATTAAAAATAAAACCTGTGTAAATTTCTGTTAATTTCTTGTAACATTCTAGCTTCTGCGTTCCTATTTATCTTCTGAGAAGCACTGAGTTTTCCATTTTCTTTTTGCAGTTGCTCCACCGATAACTTCAGTTCGGATTTTTCTTTTTCCAATTGTCTGATTTGATTGCGCAACCGAGCCTGAGTTGTACCATTTTTAGTTTCTTTCAGTTTCATTAATTCTTTTAGATCAATCAATTCTTTTTTCAAACTATCCATTTCTATACCGTCTTTCTTTTTAGGTTTAACATCTTTTACATACCTTAAAAAAAAACAATTAAAATAAAATAAACTGCTGCTAGTAACTTACATATCAAGTAAAGCTTTTTCTCTAGCAAACTTTTTTCGTTCCTCATCCAATTCTTCCCTCAAATCTTCTATGTCTTTATCATAATTCAATTTTAAGTTTTCTATTTCTGCAGTAAGTTCTCTACATTGATGTTCCAATTCTTTCGTTAAATCACATAATTTTCTCTTTTCTACCTAGAGGCAACAAAATATTTCTCAAATTACATTATTTGGTCCTTCGAGTCGAATATGTACCACGAAAAACTTGAAAAAGTTTCAACTCACCTCTACATTAGTTGATTCATACAACAACTTCTCTAGTTTATCTTGAAGATCTATACAGTTTTGACAACTTGCTTCTTTATTTTGGGAAAAACTGGTATTTACAGCAGTGTTTATTTTATTAAAACGTTCCAAAGTACTTTCGAAATCTGTATAGAAGCTAGAGGGGGATAGACAGTAGCTATCTGGATTTTTCACATACTTTTTATCTTCAGAAAAACTATTGGTGCGACTGGTTCTTGCTGATGAATTATCTATGGCGAATTTCTCCTTTTAAGTACCAATAAATTGAAAATAAAATGTTCATTTTCAATTGATATGTAGGCAATAATCATGAAACAATACATGTTATATATGTCATGGATAGAAACATTTATAAAAAAGGATTTTGCTAACTATAATTGACAAACTTGGGTATCACAGATGACGTGGTCTGCGGTATAGTCCTCCTTCATGAACCAACGGCATTCCGCATCATCCATGAGTCCGCCTCGTCGTTGCCTTTGTTGCCTGAGTAACCGGGCACCCAAACGAGCTGGATATTGCATCCTTCACACACCAGATTCTGTAGGACTCTCTAGCACTCCAGCACTAATCTATAGCACACCTTTCCAGCCGTTATGGCTTGTATGTCAGGTTTACTGTCTGAACAAATTGAGATTACAGTGATCCTGTGGCGTCGATTGAATATCGCGCGTCCGCATTCCATCACAGCGAATACCTCGGCTTGGGAGTCGGTTCCTCAACGTGTTTCTCAACTGAAAAAGATTCGCTTATTTTGTGGTGTCCTCCACAGAAGACTGCTCCGGCCAAGCTATTCCTCCTAGGGACGTCTGTGTACCGTGTGGCTCCATTATTCAATATAGCGGGCTTGGAGTCACCATTCCACTGCTCCCGCTCAGAGATGTGTACCAGATGGCCCCGTATATGAGAAGAAGTTTGACCCTTCTGCATGCCCAGTGAGTGCAAGGTGGCCTTTTTTATTTTGTTATCCACGTGTTTGTACCAGAGCAGTTTTGTATCCAGGATTACTCCCAGATATTTTATCGCTCTAGAGTATGTAAGAGTCACGTCTCCCAACGTTATATTTGAGAGCATGCCATTATTGCGCCTCCTGGTGAAAAGGATATCAGTTTACCCTAGGTTAATCCTCAGCCCTTTGGATTGGCACCACCTGTCCACCAATTACAACAGGCAGTCACTTTACGAATATAACTTGAAAATGAAAATTTTTCCAACATTAATTGAGTACACCTGAATTAGTTCATACTAATTCCCTCATTTCCAAGTAATTAGTTTCTGAACTCAAAACTTGGAATTTTTGATCCAATACAAATTATTTGTAACAATAACAATGAATTAAAATTTCTCACCTCTATATTCTCCTTTAGTATTTTCAGCAGATATCAACTTTAAATTATTTAAAATTTTAGTCAAAACATTTGAACTCTGAATCTCCTGACACATTTTCAAATTTTCATCATTAGTATTCTTTTGGGGAGATGTGTGAACACTATTAGGAGTACTAGCCAGCAATCTAATAACACTAGTATTAGTAGACACAAAACTAGAGTGATTAATTTTTTTTTCAAGAGTTTCAAAAATATGTAATTCTTCTTCTGATTGGTTACTGAATGAGTTTTCTAACATGTCCTCATGGTTATATCTGTCAAAATATGATTCTCTGAAATAAAAAAATGAAGCTTATTCTGAAAAAGCTTCTATATTCATAAAAATATGCAATGACTTAATATCATTAACAAACAAAAGAATTGAGTTCAAAATGAATTTCCTAGATAAAAAAGTAACTCAGACAGATTATAAATAAATAATTTGCTTTGAAAGATAAGTTATGAACAAGAAATGTTAAAAAATCATGCTCGATCTATAAATAAAAGAGATTTTAATCAATAAAGCAAAAAATACTGTATAAACTTTAGGATTTGTTACTTACAAAATTTTTTCATCATTGTACTTCTTAGAAGTGCAGAATGAGTGAGCAAACTCATTAATCTTCTCAATCACGTATTGAGGATTAAACTTGTTATCTTCAGAACATTCTACTAGATTTTCATCGTTAATAACCTTAGTCCATGTAGCCTTAGACTTAATATTAATCTCCGGTGCCTTTAAAGGTGTTATAGAATTCTCTACATATGCCTGCTCATTGCCCTTAATATCTGTGTAACATTTTTCTTCATTGCTCTTAATATCTGCATTGCTCTTAATACTTGCATTGCTCTTAATATCTGCATGACGTTTTTGTTCAATACCCTTAATATCAGTGTGACGTTTGTGTTGATTATTTTGAATTATTTTCTGTTCGTTGAACTTTTTTTTAATAGGATTCAGATTATATCGTGCTAAACCTGATCCCTTTCTTAGAAAAGGTTTTTTGGTTTTAATAGATACTTCTATAGGTTCATCTGCAGCCAGTTTTTCTTCAATAAGTTCATTGAATGGTTTAGTTTTCGGTAAAATGGCTTGTTGATCCCAGTCCACAGATTCGCATGTCTTAATTTGTGATTTTTCGCTTATCGGAGTTACGTCGTCCAAATCATCCAAATCAGACAATTGTATATCTTTAGCTAAATTATTTTTTTGCTTTTGTAACAGATTATCATAATTTCCTTGCCATAGTTTCAATTCTTGTAATCTAACTAAATACTGAGATGGTACAAATGACATCGCAGATATTATTATTACATGCTAAAAATTAATATCAGCGACAAGCTAATACAACAAAAAAATATTAAATTTGTTTGTATTTCCGTTGTCAAATTTTGAATTTGTTTCAATTGTGAGAGAAAACTGTCATGTATTTTAAAGTTTAATAGGTCATGTTTTCGATTGTACACAAAAACCAAATAAACTAGAATATGCCATTTTAAATGACGTCACAATCAACCGCCATATTGTCTTGGGGGACAAATATTGGGTTATTTAAATTAAAATTATTATTAGTAGTGGTTTTATATTTTAATGTCTTTGTATAAAGATATTGATTTCAATAAAAAAGATCTCAAAATAATCAATTTTCCATGCACAAATGAAATAAAATGTTTGTTTGTCCACCATGACAATATGGCCGACGTTTGAAATCACCTTACTCCAAATGACGTATTGGCTCTTGATAATCATATATTTTATTATTAAAAATTAACTATATAACTTATTAAACTGCATATTATTCTCAATGTAGTTTTTTCGTAATAAATTGTGATATTAAATAATGAAGCGCTAAAATATGACTTAGAAAAGTGTCTTCCATTCTATCCAATCACATTGACAGATGGCTCTGATGCTCTGTCAATGAAAAGTGTCAAATTTCCGAGATATAGAATTAAAATTGGATAGTGATGAAAAAAACTCCATATGAGTGTTGTTGATAGTTAATGCATAAATCAACTGTTATTTAGTCGTTTTCTTATTTAATTTGTCATAAGTTTGTAAATATATTATAGACGTGAGTTGCCCAAAGATTTAACAAAATGGCAGCCACTAGGAGATTACAAAAAGTAAGTTGGGGTTAATCAAAATTTATGTAAATCATGTAATGTTTTTGCGTATCATTTATATTTGAGATTATTGTTTGTTATAATTTATATATAGAATTTTTGTAACATTATGTAAACGATAAATCACATTTGTCGAGGTATTTTCACAAGCTAACTTAATTAACTACATATTTAGAAGTATTATGAATAACAATTTCCAGGTAAATTCTAAGAGTATAAAGATATTCACATTAGTATTACTTGAACTTGTAATCAACTGAGTTTTATTAAGATATTTTAAGAAACCAGTAGTGGGGGGTAATGACCCTCGCAGACCTCGCTATATTTTTAAACTTTTCTATGTAGTATCATAAAACAAAGTTATTATTAATTGTGATGTCTATTTAAAATCTTGAATATCAAAAAATATTTCTGGGGAATTTATTTTTTATTAACAAGTTGAATTTTAGTAACAATTACCAAACAAATGTTATTATCATATCAACTCATATATTAAACTATGTGAAATGTAAAATTAAATAAATTTCTATTTTACCTGTCTTTGTTGAAATTAACGATTTTATTCTTCATTAGGAACTAGGAGATATTAGAAATTCAGGATTGAAATCATTCCGTGATATACAAGTTGATGAAACTAATATTTTAACTTGGCAGGGTTTGATAGTTCCAGTATGTATTCAAACTTATTAATAATAATGACTAATAGATAATTAGATTCACTAAAACGTTATTTTATTCATTGAAATTTTGGTTATTATTTGAAAGTGGAGTTCGCCATATTTTTGATCTTAAAAAATCGAAAAAAATTAATATTTTTTAGGTTAGGCTAGGAATTAGTGTATGAAAATTTATTTCTTGTTAATAGAAGTAGTAAAACTATTATCAAAAAAGTGTTGAAATTTTGGTTTTTAACTTTAGGTTTAATAAAAAAATTTATGGAAAATGTTGATCATTTTAGAGTCAAAAATTTCACTTTTTTAGAAATTTCTAATTTGTTTAAATTGTTTCAATTATGATAATCAATTTTTTATTCAAATTTTTCGTTTTAGTATGTACTTAATAAAAAAATATTGAATAATTCAATTTTTTGATTATTATTATTATTCATATATGAGGCTTTCTATTGGAATATTGGGTTAGTGTTTCTGGGGGGTAGGCAGCCAACCATGCACCCCAACCCTCCTCTGTCTTTTGAGCTTGGGACTGGTAACAGTACTACTAGGCTAATCCACCCAAAACCAATGCAGGATGAGTTATTGACATGTGCATATCACAGCATAAATAACAATGGAATCAACATATAAGTCAAATAACAGATGATAGACTGGGAAAAATAGCAAGAGCAATCTCCAACTGGAACATAAGGGAAGATCGACTACGAAAGAGCCTAGAGAGAGGTTGAGGAAAGATATTGCAGAAGCAAAAGGCAATAGAACTGTTATGGAAAAAAGAAGAAGAAAAATGATGTTTTATTGGCTAAATAAGTCTTGAAATTCTGGTTTTCAAACTTAGTTCTAACTTTTATCATAAATGTGCTAAATAATTAACAAAATGGAAAAAAAATTATTGAAATATTAATAATTTTTGAGAAAATGACAAAAATTTCAACTTTTTCGAAACTTAGTTAAGAGTTCTTAAAATTGTTAGAATTATGATATTCAAGTGGATACTTGAAATTCTTTGTTTTTGTATGTACTTAGTAAAACACATTTTTAAGTACACTTTTTGAACACAAATTGTGTAATTTATGATTTTATTTATGAAAAATAAAAACATTAATTTTTTATGACTAAAAATAGAAGAGATTCCACTTCCAAATATCTTCAAAATTTTTTATAGAATGAACAAATACTTATTTATAATTATAAACGTTTTAGTAATTGAAATAATATGTTGAAATACTTCTTTTAGGATAATCCTCCTTATAATAAAGGAGCTTTCAAAATAGAAATCAATTTCCCTGCCGAATACCCTTTCAAACCACCCAAAATAAATTTCAAAACCAAAATTTATCATCCAAATATAGATGAAAAAGGTCAAGTGTGTTTACCTATCATAAGTGCTGAACATTGGAAACCTGCAACTAAAACAGACCAAGGTAATATTTTCAAAAATTTGGTATATTTCAATAAATTTGTTTCTGTTTTCATGTCAATTATAGAAAATTATTTTTGAAATGCTGCACATTGTTTCGTATGTTAAAACACCAAATGCTAGTAATATTTGAAAAGATATGTAGTTATTGAAATATTTTTATGTTTTTGACTATCAAATACAAAATATTTATAAGCACTTCTACTTTTAAACAAAACATACTTGGCGTGAAAATTATCAATCAAGTTAATTTTTTCTACGTTTTACAATTGTTTAGGATTATTATTTTAGGTTCATTATGTTCTAACAAATCTGTGGTATCTAAACTTGCTTTATACATCTTATTTATTATATAGCTTTGAAAGTATACCATGATACCAAGCTAGCATTTAAAAAATCTTTCTATTTGTTCCGATAAATTGATTAATAATGTGTTATAACATGTATCCACAATAAAAATAGTATTTTTAAATATGAAATATGACTGCAACTTATTAATTTTTCTTGTTTAGTGATACAAGCTTTAGTAGCTTTGGTAAATGAACCTGAACCGGAACACCCTCTTAGAGGTGATTTAGCAGAAGAATATATCAAAGATAAGAAGAAATTTACGAAAAATGCGGAAGAATATACGAAAAAACACAGCGAGAAAAGACCAGCGGACTAAATTAATTCTCATTTATTATAGATAACCGTCACTGAATGAATTTGATACAGTTTTAAAAATCAAAAAACGATCTTGTGGTTGTAAGAAGCGTGGTGCAGGCAGTTTTGTAAAAAAAAACAAAAAAATAATAAAATTTTTGTCTTTATTTTAATTTCATTAATTTCTATTGTGCTTTCTGTATGTACATATATCAGCTTTAAAAATTCAATATGAGTTGTATAAACCATATTTTTTTGCTTTCATTAGATCGTTTTTGGTATTTGTTACTGTCATCATATTTAATACAAGGAAAAATGTTCTATTTTCAAAATAAAAGTATAACAAAGAAACGTTGGGTTTCAACACATATTTGTTAGTAATTTTCAGAAAATACTAGTTGAAATTACACCTTCCGCTTGTGTACCAGCGTTTTCCATTTCTGCTCATTCATTGCCATTTTTTTCCAGTTCCTCCTGTTGTTATCAAATCCATCTTCACCTCATGCAACCATCTCGAGCATGGTCTTCCTCTCCCACCTTGGTTGCATTCTTTCATCATTCTTATTCCTGCTTTTGGTCCAGCTCTTCATATTCGTCCCAGTCATTTTACTCTTGTTTTTTGTATCATCTCTCCAATGATTAGATGTTTTGATTGAAAATGATGCTACTTTGAGATATGTTACAGACATCAATGTTGTTTTTAATGAATTTTCTCATTAATTTAAGTATTTTTTCCTTAGTACATTATATTTTCATGAGCATTCAATCGAATACAATTTTGTAACTTCAGTTGTTGCTTGAACATTTTGATAGAAGTTAAAAAAATAAAAAATGCTGAGGAAGGCGAATCTACAACCTTGTTGTTTCCTATTAGTTCACAAGTTTAGTTGGAAATTCCAAAATGACTTCTGGAAATTTCTATCGTTGCTCATGTTGAGGATGGCCAATTATAGAAAAATATCATCTACACATTGCTGTTTAATATTGATTCACGGGCTTATGAACAGATGGACATTATATCAAAAATATCTGCAACGTTTATTGTAACACATGATGAAGAGTACAAAAAAGCATAAACTTGTTGAAAATGGCCAAATATAGAAAGATATCACCTACAACCTTGTTATTTCTATTAGTTCGGATGATTAGTTGGGAATTCCACCAACAATACTTTTGCAAAATTCTATTGTAGAACATGATGAGTACAAAAGGACAAAAAACTTCCTGATAAAGGTCAGTTTCTTGAAGATATCATCTACCACCTTGCTGATTACTATTCTCCCTCAGGCTTATGATAAGTTGGTATTACATAAAAAATACCTTTGCAACTTTTATCGTAACTCATGATGAAGAGTACAAAAGGGAAAATAACTTGCTGCAGATGGCCAATTGTAGAAAGATATCATCTTTTCTATTAGTTCACTAGCTTAGGAGAGAATTTCACCAAAAAACTTCTGCAATCTTCTATTATAACACAAAATGAGTAATGATGGCCAGGTCTGTTTGCTATTGGTTCACCTTTGCTACTCAATCTATTCTAACATATGAAGAATACAAAAGTACGAGGAACTTTGGAAGGCCAATAAGGCAGACTTAGATGCGGTGACTAATGGAAAAATAATTATGAAAAAGAGATAAATTTTATTGAGAGAATTATCATCAATACCACCTTCTTTTACTTTCTCAAATTCAAGCTGCTCTACTTCTTCGTTCTTACAAGAGAACAAACTATTCTCAATTTAGACAATTCCCTTGCTAATATGCTTATTAGTTTTTAACTTTATTACATGTAAGTTGTTCTACTTCTTGATTGACAACGGAACAAGCAATTTTTTTCCTCATGTTTATTTTTTCTCTCCCTCATGGGTACTTCAAAGTATTTTTCCTCTCAAGTTTAGTTCCTTTTTTTATTAGTTTTGTAACATAATTATTAACATTATTTAATGAATCTTCAGAAACTTTTATTGCATATAGGTATAGAAAATTCAACATTGGTGAAGTCCAAGTTCTTATAGCATCTTCAAAAAAAATATTCACCATTTCTCACTCCATTCAAAAACCAGTATTGTAAATGTTAAGGGAAGTAAGAATTAGTAAACATTAATACCATACTGGATATTTCAACTCTACCAAATTTTTATTAAAAAACTATTTTGGTCAATAATGTTCAAAATCTGAAAAATCCCATGTTAAAGTTTTAATAACTTCCACCAAAAACGATCCAAAGTAGGAAAGATATTAAAAACAACCCCAACACTATCCTAATGTTCACTAACATGCTTCTTGTACTACCATGTTTGGTCCTTCTGGCTTTCTATTAGTTGTTTATCATTATCCGGCTCGAAGGACCAGGCAGTTGTAGTGGTAGTAAACAGAGTGCTCAGTTATCTTCAGAATATGCAGAATTGGAAAACTCCTTACTGGTAATGAGGAACAAGAAAGGTAGGAAAATTTGTGGGTTTGGTTGATATTGTTAGAATTAATGGATCTAAGGGTTTCGTTACATTAGATTGTACATATGATTATTCCCATTTTTTATAAATATAAATATCAGTTTTAGTGAAATAACTTTTCAATCATCATGAAAGGTTGGTGTAAATAAATTTAAGAACTTATTCCAATAATACATTGAGATAAAATGATTTATTACTTGCTTATGACATATATTAGTCAATTTCATTCAGTGAATATTTTTTGCATTTTCATGTTTTTTTCAAATTTTTATAATATTTACTAAATTATGAAATTGAGATGTTTATTTATTAAATTAACCAATTTTGTATATTTTAGCTTGCAGTTGCATAAAATCAATTTATTATTTTTCTCGAAAACCATATTTGAATAATACTTTTTGAATATAATAAAATTATAATTGAATCTAATCAGTGTTTCATTTTCTTGCCCATCAAGAATATTATTTAACTGTATAATCATAAAGGGAAAGTACAAGAAGATAGAGAAAAAAGAAGAATTGAGCAATCTAATGAATTGTCAAAATCCATTCAAAAATTGTCGCCGTGGGGTAAAAAAATGCTTTCGCCATAAGTTTCTGTATGGTTTGTGAAATTATTTGTTGAATTTTAGATCCAATTTCATTAAGAAATGCGGAATTTCTTCACAGAAACATGGCTTAGTGTAGATAAGCTGGAAAAGTGAGTATATTACAAACTGATGGGAAATGAGCAAAATTCGTAACTAAACTATCCACTGAAACGTTCAAGTCTGTCGTTGTACCTTTCAGATGCCACTGGATTATCATTTTGTAACCTCAAAAATTAATCGCTCATCTTTGATAAACTTGAACTCAACATTGGAAATTAATTTCCAAAAAAAAAGCATACATTTTCTGAAATATTTGGGAGCTAACTGACTAAAAAAACTTCAAAAATACCCAGTTTCTGCTGTATTGGTACACTGAAATAAAAAACTAAGAAAAGCTAGCACGGGTGCGAAAAATTCTATTGCTTAACCCACAGTCGTCATTTTGACGTAGATCAGATATTTTCTTAGATTGCCTAATAACCCAAAGTACAAACGGTGGAGGTCTTCCATTACGTGACTAATACGTCAGCACAATATTTAAATGAAAACTCAGTATGAATAATCGTTACAGCTAATGCTCCGAAGGTTGACCTTCTACTTGGCACTTTACAGCAACAAATATTAACAAACAAATTTAAAAAATTACATTAACGTAGCATACCGTTTTTACAAATACTTTCAGCACAGTTGTCATTCAATAAAATATATAATATAAATAAAAATGTCATTAAATAGATGTTAATTTTAGTATAATTCCTCCTGAACATATGAAAGAGATTGAAAAGGCCCGCCATTTTTTTTTATCTCAAAATACTCAATCAAATTTAAAACAAACTCCTGTGCTCGTGAATGCTGTTTTTCAGCCATTTTCTAAAAATTACTGTTGGTTACTATAGCGTTAGAAGTATAATCAGGCACTTGATTGATGTAATTTTGAAAATTCCACAGGAATTTACAAATCGTACAAAATTATAAACCCTATTTACCACTAATAAGTAGTAAAATAAACATTGTAATCTTCCATCTCCCGTCATTTTAGGTAATAAAAAGTCAAAATTTTACAAGTCAATGATTTACTATATTCGTACTTGCCGATGTAAAATTATATAAAAAGTCAAATTAGTTCATAAAAGAACTTATTATAACAATAAATACATGTTCAATCTAAAAATTCGCTAAGAACAATATGTTAAACAAAGCTCACATAACCTCAAAATACCGTAACGTCAAATTCAACTTTTAACACAGTCAGTTATTCACGTAACGTCAGTTATATTGATGTCTATTTCTAAGATTACTACTGTCCATTCAAAGCATATATTATGTAATACTCGTATATGGACAGTTGGTATGGAGAAAACGTCTCTCTCGTTCGAGAAACTTTATCTATAGTGCGCATGCTTGAGAATGCGCAGAACCGAGCTGGAACCTCGGAGGATAGAGAAATCGTTGTCATTCTGTCATTCGGAACAGCTTCCACGTATAGAAACTGTCCATATAGAAGTATTATATATATGATTCAAATAAATCATTACGCATATCTTGTAGTTGCTCTTGAGAAGAATATAGTCGATCTTATGTTATTTGATTTCTTTTGATAGAAGAAGATAGTAGGTAGAACATATTTGCTCGATAAATCGTAGATTAAGTCACGTGATGGAAGAGATTCACCTTTTCTACTCCAGTTTTGAAACCATTTTAACATAACCTCACAAATTCAATTTCGAAATTTATTTTGCACAGAACATAATTACATTGCTAAGGGATGAGTAATTTATAATTAATAACCCTATGTAAATTTAATAAAATTAACACGCCGCCTTGGTTTTAAAAAAATAAAATAAATAACGTTAGTATAAGTAAATATTTAGCTGCCATATACCCCACCTTCCATAATTTCTTTAAAATGAAAGTAAGTAGATGTGTTTCTTAGAATCTATTAATGGTAAAACTCATTCAATTCCAAGACCTTAGCCAGGTGTATTTGCACTTACACCTTTTCTGTGACGCTTGCGATAGTTTTTCCGCCTTACGGAATTATAAGTGGGGCGATATTTGATTACTTCAATTATATTATAATTAAACGTTACTCGATTACTACCATATAAATATATATACCTAATTGTTAGTGAAATTATAAGTTTGTGTTAAAAGGAAGATGTCACAAACTGAGGTAAGTTTTTAAATTGAAAATAAAAGTAATTATTTTCGAAATTATAAATTTAGAAGTAGATATGTTCATAGTATTAGCATGTATCTGTAATTTTACAAATTTATTTTAAAATATAGTATAACTTTCTTTTTATTATTATTAATAAGCTACCAGCAACTGTTTAGTTGGGTTTTTTGGAAATATAATCAATAATTTTATTTAATATATTTCTATTGATTTTTTTATATTTAAAGATACTTTATATCGAAATTTTTTATTCTGATAAACATATATAAAATCATTTTTATTATACTTATAATATTTTCTGTTTTCTATATAACAATCCAGCCATTTTTAATTCAAGAAACTTGGAATGTTAGAAATATTTTGTGAAATTGTTAAAAGTTTCCACTTATTAACCGACATACATCTTCATAACTTTCAACCCTCGTATTTTTACATCCCCAAGTCTCACATTTCTCACAATATGCTACCACAATAATACACGATACATACATTCATACAAACACCATTAGTCTTCAATGTGTAATTTTTTTTGGCAAGTGGAATGCTTATAAAAATAAAAAGGACGTTGCGTAGATTTCATTTAATGTTTCTTGTTATTTATCTTCTACAAAATGAAATTGTGAGAAAAAATTATTATTAATGCTTGAAATAAATTGTGCAAATTACATATGAACGTGTTTTTCTTAATAATATACGGAAAAACTTGTGAACAATACAAATCGTGTCAAAAATCGATCGCTTCTGTCAATTTGTAATCGGTAAACAAACTCTACAGTAGACCAAATCAAATTAGTACAGCCGACCAAGCAAATATTCTTAAATGGTGAAATACTTCAAGTTACTGTTTATAAAAATTTTATTGGCACAATTAAACTACATTATTGACCAAAATTGTGAAATGACCTATTTAGGGGAGGGTTCCATATTATCCAATATTAGCAAGTAAGTTAAAAAAACAAATGAAACTGTATCCATTACTGTAATTCATCGCTTAGTATTTTGTGGTTTTAAAGTACAGAAAAAAGACAGTTTCTAATAAATATATTTTATTTTGTTACTCTTCTTTTATCTTTCTATTAGTTTTCGTTTATCCTCGTATGATTAGTATGTAAGTCCTAATGTACATTCTTCCTGTTGATTCCGACAGTATTGTTTTTGCTTCTTCTTTCGTAGGCTGTTAATTTTACAAAAAAGTAAATCTTCGATGGAGGAGAGAGAATGTAGAATGACATTTGGCCTTTTACGTTCTCCATAAAAGATTTTCCTATTTCGTTAGTTAATTATTAAGCACTCCCATTTCATAGCCACTTACTTATCATAATTCGTTACAATTTCTAGCTTAGTTTCATATATGGGTGGTGGAGTAAAGAAGAATCATCTGTGTATATGAAAAGTTCATCAAAATGTGTTAAAATAAAGGTGGCGCTACGTTAGCATCAGGGTAAATTTCTTTTAGGTTATATTTAGTATATTCTTTTGTACAATGCTAGTTGTTGAAATTTTCAATAATGAGCTCCGTGAGTCAAAGAAGATATTAAATGTTTTAATTCGACATACTTCAATTCTTCTTTTCTCTACCGTCCATATTTTAAATTTTCTATAATTAATTCTTATTGAAAGTCAATTAACAAGTTACTGAGGGTTGAGATTTTTTGATTTTTCGACTTGTTGGTATTTGATGTTTTGATTTGCTTAGTGAACTTTATTTTATGTTTATTGTTGTGATGTACGATGGTTGATTGAATTAATATGAGTAAAACTGAATGAGTGCGATAATTAAATTTTATTATATTACTTTCATACATTTAGAACTTCTCTTTTACTTGGTTTCGATAACGAAAAATAACTTTTTACGAACATATGAAACGATACAATATGTATCACAAAAAAATTCAGTCTCGTTAAACAGAGATATAGATGGTATATAACAGATGTTGTTTGAAAATGTACAATACAAGAATCCGATTGAAATTATATAAACATAACATGTACGAGGGTTACTACTGAAGTTTTGAAATGGACTAATAAAAAAATATTTCTAATTGGATATGGCTTCATTGTTTTTGAAAATATTCTCCATTAAGATCAATAAACATTTGCTTGCGTTTGAACCAATTGTCGAAGCATTGGGTGCCAAACAAGGACTGTACTCGTACAGCGGATAACCAATCAATTCGATATTTTGACTCGCATTGTCGTAGTGAAGAATGATTCGTCTTCTGTGATTGGTTTCCCTGATTTTTTCGAATACTTCTGACAAAAAAAACTGGTGTATCATTCAGAATTGACCGTTCCATTAGAGCAACGTAGAATGACATGTTCTGTTATTTCGACTATTTATATCAAAGTGCTTCATGCGCGAACAACTTTTGTTGGATGTGGCCCGACTTGACAGACCCATACAGGCGATTGTTGTTTAGTTTCCGGTTTATATGCATTGATCCAAGATTAATCGCCTGTAACGATCGTATAGAAGTTTCGAGTTCAAATTTTTTCTCCATTTCTTTGCACCAATCGGTATCCAACTGTCAAGTGCTCATGCAATATTGAATGTATGCGAGTGAAACTAACACCCGAGCATGCCTTAATCTCATGATATGTCACTTGCAATATCGGTTTACGCACAGCATCGATGTTTTCTGTCACAACAGCCGATTTTGGTCGACTTTCACGAACTTCATCATGTAGCGAAGTGCGAACACGAAAAATTCGGAAAACCAGCGAAGCATGGTGGCTGGTGCTTCATCACCAAAAGTTAAAGAGAGGTGATCGGTCACCGCTGTTGGTTTAATCCACGTCGAAAGTCATAGAAAATCATCGGCGATTTGTTTTTGACCAAGTTGAATGTTTCTAGTAAACTACTTAAATAGCACTAAGATGACAACACGTTCTGAGAACGTTCACCTTTAAAAATGTCAAACTTTATGATGACAACGTCAAATTTGATATTTTCACATCAATGTTGCTGTATCTCATAGCTTGAACTATTACACAAGTGAATTAACATCTACAAATAGAGAAAAACTATGAAATTATGAATAAGTTAAATAAACAGAACGCGACGTTCGGACAATCTTATCAAAATTTCGTTCTGGGTAATATCCGCAATCGTCTGATCTATCTGATTGCTGATTATAGACATAATAATGATTAAAATATGGAAGATAGTAGATAAAGATCATTTTATTTCGCGAACCATGGATAAATATAAGATAAATTAACTTTGTCTATGAAAAATGTTTTTATTTGAATATTCTGTATTGGATTAGTTAACTTGGGAGTTGTTGATATTCATACTGAATATTCTGGTTATTACCACCTCACTACATGACAATGTCTGACGTTTCTAAAACATGTTTATCGTCTTCAGTGATAGGAGATCCTCATTATACACAGAGAAACATTTATTCTAGATTGTATTCATTGACTATAGACCAAGATAATCTTAAAGTAGACATTAAAACGAATAAAATAAAAAAAAAACATGTTACCTAATGAGGGAAAAATTTTCTTCCTCGTCACATACTTTAAAAAAGACTTGCCCAACTCTCCCGACGAAAAAAATTGGTTTGCATAAATTCTGAAAGAGAATGGAATTTTTTATCGAATAAACTTTAGGCAAACCATTCCATACTATGAGAGAGAAATATTTATCGATTTTTTTAATAATTAATTTTTCCAGCTTTGCAAATCTATCATGTTTTCAATTCCTACAGTTTATAGAACTATCAATTTTCATAAAGTCATGTACGATATGAGGGGACTTTTTAGATTGACAGCTCCTGGACTAATAATAAAATTCAACGAATGGGTTGTACATGAATGAAATCTCATCTTTTCAATTGATCTTACATGAATTTAAAAATTCTTGAATGTATCGTTTATTGTTTAATATTTCTGTACTTGTATCAATTGAGTGATTGTCTGTTAGGTACCTATTATTATTTTAGGTTAGTTGTTAGTTTCGTATGGTCTAATTGTGTTAGTTTATATAATACTATCAAAAGTTTAGTAGAATTTGATTACGTAATGACGAAAGTTGTCTAGCCTCGTGGTTGCCAAATATTTACACTTCCCATCATAATGGTAAAAAAAATATTATTTTAGAAATACATATGTCATAATACGTGAAAGCAGAAATGATTCCAAATAATTTTAACATAATTTCGAAATAATTCAATACATATGTTGTTTCGTCTAATGCTTTCGAATACAACAAAAAGTTAATATTCGGAGTTTTTTGTATAAATTGTATCGTTACGAATAGCCAGAAAGCTTTATGGTTTAGAATTGGTTGTATATTGAAGAAAAATTTCAAAAAATTCATTCTTTTTGTGAACCTAAAAGCAGGTTTCTTGTTTGGATAGTTAATTAATTTTTTCATATATAATGACACACATATCCACGTCTTCAGCCAATATAATTATTTAATAACTGATTGTATTTATGGATGGATATGATTAACTTGTACCAAGTAACGGTTGCATTAGTTTGCAATTAGTTTCGAATGGTCAATATGCCATTAAAAGCCAAATTTTTAATGCAGGTTATAAGAAAGTATTTTCTCTGCATTATAAAGTATTTAAAAACAAATTACTATTGAAGAATTTCAATAATATACCTGTTTAATATCATTGATATAAACAATTTATGGCAAGGTTACTCAGAAAAACCGCTTACGCAATTTGTGGTACTTCTGCGAAATTTCCTAATAATATCACTAATTATCCTGTTGATATGACGTATTAGTTTTTGTAACAATTAACGACTTTATTAATTATTGGAAATCTATAAATAATAAAGAGTAAACATTCCATTTAATATTTGATTAAGTACTGTTACTAATGATAATATTTACGTCAAATTAATCAGTCAAACCTATTAATGTTAGTTTCAGTTTTTGAAGAATTGTTCAAGAATCAATTATTCTAATTGAGAATTTTTTCAAGGAACTTTACATACCGACAGCCTAATTATCAGAATGCGTAACTCCTTTTGGGTGAACTTTACAATAGCAAGTAAAAACTATTTATTTTTACTTGAAATTATGAATCTAGTAGTAATAAATATAAAGGAATTCAATTTTTCAATGTATTTCTAAATTTGCAAATTACATTATTAATAAAATTGACTTATTTGGAGTTACGGAGTGCGAGTGGAGCTAGGACTTTTTATTGTTTTTATTTATATCTTTGTTAACAATATCATCATCATGTGGATGTGGATTATGGGTATCGCTTTTGGCGCTTTAA
This sequence comes from Diorhabda carinulata, assembly GCF_026250575.1. Lineage (NCBI taxonomy): Eukaryota > Metazoa > Arthropoda > Insecta > Coleoptera > Chrysomelidae > Diorhabda > Diorhabda carinulata. Next base: position 6,429,352 of record NC_079469.1, read on the forward strand.
ATCCTTTTTTTTTTTGACCTGAATTACTCCTCGTTTTCTGATTTTTATTTTTTTATAGTTATCGTTTGTTTTGTCTGCTTTTGTTATTATTTTCCATTCTTTTCGGTTTCGGCATTTTGCCCTCCAGTTTTCTATATTAAGTGCTCTTATGTCCTCTTCTATTTCGTTTCTCCAAGTCTTTCTCGGCCTGCATCTTCTTAGCTACAATGGGATCCATTGCGTTTTTCTTTTGATCATTTCAATTGGTTATCTTCTCAGTATGTGCCCGGCACAGTTGCTTGCTTGCTTTAATTTGTCTCACTATATTCTCCTTTCCCAGTTCTCTGTCTATTTCTCCGTTTTTCTTTGCTCCTCTTTCTCCTTCCTGTGTTATGTTTGGACCTGTTATAATTCTCATGATCTTTCTTTCTGTTCTTTAATTTCTTTTTCTCTTTTGTTAATTACTGTTGTTTCCATTGCATATATGATTACTGGTCTTATTAGGGTTTTGTACAACTTTATTTTGCTTTGTTTGGTTATATTTTTGTTTTTCCCAACGATATTCCTAGATAGTTAAAGGTCGATACAAAATTGTATTTGCTAGTTTTCAGTTGGTTTGATCTCTGTTCTAGTTTTCCTCCTATTTTCATGTATTTTGTTTTTTCTGCATTTATTTCCAGTCCGTAGTTTCTTGCTTCTTCTTCTAATTTGTTGGTCGATTTTATTAATTCCCTCTGTCCATTTGCTATGATCGTTACTTCATCTGCGTATGCTACTATCTGTATTGCATCTGATATAATGTTCTTATTTTGTAGTCCTGCGTTACTCACAATGCCTTCCAGAATTATGTTGAATAGCGTTGGTGACATTGGGTCTCCCCGCTTACCGCCCTTATTTGTATACGTTTTATCTTATGTTGTACCTTGGAATGTCACTTTAATGTCACTCTTATTTAGTATTATTTCTATGAGTTTTATCAATTTTTTTAGATATCCTTGTCTTTCTAATACCTCTGTTATTTTCTCTCTTTTTATTGAGTCGAAAGCACTTCTGAAATCAATAAAAACTATTGTATTTCCCTTTTATATTCTGCTGTCTTTTTTATCATTTGGTCTATAGTGTGGATTGCGTCTATAGTTGATCTTCCTGGTCTAAAGCCGTTTTGTTAATCCCCTAATTCTGTCTCTGCTAATTCCTTCAATCTTTTATTTATTGTATTTGCCAGTATTTTATAGGAGGTATTTAGTAGCTTACAATATACTGGGTAATAAATTTTAGGAAAAAGTCATCGATAATATTTTTACAAAAATTTCTTACTCACACACGAAGTTCGAGTGGAGCTAGGACTTTTTATTCTTTTCATTTATAACTTTGCTTACAATATACTGGGTAATAATTTTGTGAAAAAAGGCAAGAATATTTTTACTAAAACTTCCTATTCACAGAGAGTAACAATTTTAATCACAATCAAATGTGTGTATTAAAAATGAACAGAAAATTTTCAACAAAACTGTTAGTATTATTGATTATTTAGGCACAACCTTTAGTTTTAAACCTATTAATTATTTTTATTAATTATCTTATGGAATATAAAACAAAGATCCTTTATAAGTCTTCATGAAGTCTTAGGTACCTAGTAGTTTAAGAATCAATTAACTTTAACTTTCTATTTAAAGCAGTTTCAAACTTACATACATCAGATCTCATAGAATATATACAATAGGTTTGATTTAAATATCGTATCTTTTAAAGCTTGTAAACGCAAATATTTCTCTTTCTTTATTTTTAATTTTGCCGAATATAATTGAGGAATGTTATGCCAAGAAACGGCACATATTTTTTTCATTCTGATTCGGAGCTCTTCCCACTCAGTATTAGTATAATCCAATTTGTAAACAATCTTTCCATCAAATGTGTACATCAGAGGTTTTATATTAGTCACTGTCAGCCATATGTCCATAGTCTTCTGGTACATTGATTTTTTTGTGTCTCAATGCCCTTTCTATAACAGAATGCATGCTATCGACAATACCGCATTCCTGTTTTGGTAAGTACAGCCATCACTGTACAATATCAGTTCCTGGTCCACACCTTTCATAATATGATTGATGAGTTTTCCTAGAGCAAAACTGAACTTGGGAGTTAAGCATTTTCCGTATTACAAAATGGTGGCCATTCGAAAAGGAAGTTTCTAATTGAGTATGCACTAACTTACTTACGTGTGCAGACAAAGCCGCATCGAGTGTTTCCGCACTAAGTAGGACTTTTATATAGTGCGGACGTGTGGGCCGAAGCCCTAAGAATACTGAATTATCAAAAAGACAAGCATCTGAGAATGATAATGATAGGGAAGTGAAACATCATACAATAAAAAAACAGTTGATGTACGTCAAAATGGCGGCCGTGGGGTAAACAATCGATTTTCTCGTATGTACCCGTGTTAGCTTTTCTTGATTTTTACCGGTAGTGAGAGTTGTTTTTGTATAGTTCTCTTTTGTTGAAGAGGATACTTTTCAGATCTGTTTAAGTGGAACTAATACAGTTTGAGCTGAGTAATTTCGAAGTTTTTTTATTTAGCTTTTTTAGTAAGTTTTCCACTGTTGCGCTCAAGAGTGAGCACTTTTTAAGGTTGCAAATAAGTAATAGCTCAGTGGCATCCGAAAGGTGCAAGGACAAACTTAAAAGCTTTACGTGGGGTTAGCTCCCATTCATGAGATAAAAAGAATTTCAGTTAGAATTCTGCTCATTTTCCACAAGTTTACAATATACTTGCTTTTCTGACTAAACTTACCGCTCATTTATACTAAGCACAACACTGCATAGTAAAAAACAACAACAATTTTGTACAACTTTTCAAAAACCATTTCGTAATAAAACTGGAAATAATAATCCAACAAATAACTTCACAAATAATTCAGAAACATATGGCAAAAGCATTTGTTTACCCCACGGCGGCCATTTTAAAATGAACATCAAGTGATTTTGACAATTATTCGTTAGATTGCGCAACACAAAATCATAAGCTGATTTTATATGAAAACAGACCTAAAATTAAGATGAATCATTATGAGAAAAATTGATATATTCATTAATCTTCGCCTATGATGTACAAATTGATTCGACACAATGGACTTTACCTTTTACTTGTGTTCTTCGTTGAATTTCAAATGTTTCTAATATTATATGTTGCTACAGGAGTATAAAGTGTGTATAAAGCTTGAGTATTTGGGATTAGAGGGAGGCTTCATGTCCTAATCATTCATATATTATTCATATATCATTGAAGCATTATTTACATCATTTTATTTCCTATAAAAGCACATTGATCCTTAATTACCTACATAATAACTATGCCCATATTGAAGTGTCTATGTATTTCTTTCATTTATCAAGGCTAATACTTTTACGTTGAATTCTATTGAGGTAAAAACTTTGTAACTAGGTTAAGTCTATTATATAACTATCATCAATGTATATATACAATTACATAAACTTTCATTTTGCTGATAGTTAAATGGAAAAGAAAACTTTGAATAAATTTGTTATAAGTATTAAACGCCGTTTAAACATACAGTGAGCTTATAATTTTTTTAAACACCAAATGTACGAGTGGAGGACAAAAAGTTCTACTACTTTCTCTTACATGTTTCAAGGAATATATTTATCTGTTTCAGTGCCAAAAAATGAACGACATCGATATGTATCCAGATCGAATAGCGGAACTTTACAAAAATAAGACTATATTTATAACAGGTGGTACAGGATTCATGGGAAAAGTTCTTATTGAAAAATTGTTAAGATCCTGTAGCGGTTTAAAACAAATTCTTTTACTGATTAGAACTAAAAAAGATAAGAAACCCGAGGATAGGATCAAAGACATCATGAATGACCCGGTAAGCTTAATTGTGTGATATATCAAACCCATTTAGGCCGATTCATAAACTCGATTTGGCTTTAAAACGTATAAGACCATTCATAGTTGCCGTTTGACGTCGCTGTCTGCCGTTGGTGACTTTCACGTTCGCTGCAACTTTCGTCGAAAAGAGCCAATCACATCCATTTGCGTTTGTCACGTGATTTTGCCTAATGCTTCCAACAATAAAAAATTCTTCGTTATTTTCCATAATATCGCCCATTTATAGTGGATAACAAACAAAAACACAAAGATATTACGAAAACACAAAGCAGTACACACGTCAAAAATAATAACGAAATTTTTAGGTTAACGTCAGCTATGTCAGGTTTATGAATCGGCCTTTTATCTCAACTGATGACTTAATCGATTGTACCGGCAAGTAGTGTCTAGTTTGTGCTCTTCTAAATATCAAAATTGAAAAGGATTATTATGTTTTTTTACTATAAGAAAGGGCGAAGCGTTAAAAAATTATCCCCATGCGTGGAACTAACTCCTGATCTGTCAAAGAAGCACAGAGGCATCGTTTTATCAATTCCGACTTTTTTTTGGTCTTGGACGTACTAAATTATCCTCATCCGTAATAAGGCGATCAAGCAGCAGTCTTCTGGGACTAGCATTCGATTCTCTTGCTTTTGTAACAGGTTTTCTGGAAACATTTTTGAACAGAACTTTATTATCTGGCTTTTTGTCTTCTTTCGTCGTCTTCCACGTCTCCATAACTGGTTATGTCAATTCCAAAGTAGTTGAATTTAATTCTTTATATGGGATAGGGGGGGGGGGGCTATCACATTATAGGATAGAAAATTTGTTGTTTTGGGGTTTTCGTACAAGTATAGTGATATAACTCGCTTGTGATGTTTCAAAGACATTGAGGAAGATATGCCCCACATTACTATATTACATTTATCTATTATCAAACATCTAGATTTGATAACAAGTCTCAATTTATGGGTTTTTTATATGGATAAATATGTACCATGGTATTAACATCTTGAATTAACAGCCGTATTTGTCTTTATATCAATAAATAAGATGTTTGTTTGAATCTGAATATTTTATTTGAATATAAAATATGGATATGGATATTCGGATACTTATTTTGATAAATAAGTTAATTATTCCGAGGTTAACAGAGAGTTTTTCTTAAGATTCACTTAATTGTATTGGGGACATTCTTTTAAACAGACCGTTACATGCTTTAAATTAGAATGTATTTGTTAGAAGCTCTACAGTTATAAAAACAATTTTGCAATAAGAAAGTCGTAAATGGTCACGTTGTTGATAATCGCCCAGAAAAAATTTCGACATTTCATAGGTTATTAGCATTTGTAGAATAACTATGCAGGCATGGGGAAAAATCGTATGATTTCTAAATAATATAATAAAATTGGAATTGTTTTATGTAGTTCACAATTAGAAAAAATTATGGTAATCGTGTTTTATTGAAGATTTCATTTATTTTATAACAAAGTTTAGATTTTTAACGTAGAATGCAAACTAGTAGTCTAAGAAAATGGGTCCTCAAATTCTAATTCTGGGTAATTTACAGAGTTTTCAATATGAGAAATTTAGAGGTGTATTTTTGTGAACTTTTTGTAATCATCCCCTAGAAATGGGAGAGAAAAATGTATAAACAATATGTTTTGTGAATTATGGAAAAATGTAAGAGTTAGAACAGAAACTTCAAATCAAAGTTCTCAAAAATCTTTCTTTTACAGCTCTAAACAATCATAATATGTTAATCATGATAAAATATTTTATTACATTTGAGCTATTCTTAAAAATATCGTAATTTTATATTAAAATCTGAATTTTTATAGCTATAATCACCATTACTGAAGCTCTAGCTACCCTAACTTTGTAGATATCGAAAAAACTTTAACGGATTATTTTTGTGTAAAATTGAAAGATCTACTACTATGATTTGACATTTCTTTTAAGGTTTACCGTTTTTCCAAAGTTTAGAGAAACTTTTCATAATCATCTTTTTTACCCTTACCTGGATCACACATTATCTATCTCATATGCAACGGTTTAATGTGACTATGAAGGTCAACGCCTAACCCCATCACACAAAAACGGCGCACCGGAAATAGTATATCAGGAAATTTAATTGGCCAGCCCATTCTCTTGATCTCAATCCATTGAAAACACGTCAAATCTGTTACTAGGGCCATCCACATCGCATTTCAATGCACAAACGTGTCAACATGTTATTGAAACCGAGTTTCAATCAAAGTTCAACATGTTTCGTTATTATATTTTGTTGACGAACTTAAGGCCGCTTGACATGATGCAATAAAACGTGCAATGCAACGCAAGTCGCAATATTTCTTGATCAAAAACGTGCGCAGATGAAGTTCAACAGTCTAGTTACTTCTTTCTTTGTCATTTCACTTAGCTATGTTATTTTTAAATTGGTTTGAACCGGTCACAAAATATTAAATGAAATTTGACGTTAGGAATTTGTTTATTTTACTTCTGGAAGTTTTGATTGGGACAGTCATCATCCTGTGGTAAAATGCTTGTCAAATGACGTCCAGTATTAATATGTGAAATAATTTAACTTTGATAAACATTGCATGCAATTTATTGCACGTTGTTTTGCACCATGTTAAGCTACCTTTACATACTAGATAATTCTTGATTCTCCTAGTTTGTAAAAATTATTCATTTAACAAGAATTAGAGGGGTTGCAATACTTTTGATGTTGTGTATTTGAGGTTATGTAACAGAAAAATAATTTTTTTGGTTACTTTCTTAGTTTCTATGTCTACAAATCCTATAAAATAACAATAGGTGATTCAAATTTGCAATATAACGTATTTAATTATAAGAATGCTGTTATAAAATTGTGTTTCTAGTACGAGGATGGTCCAAGAAGTACCTGGCCCAACAAAGAAAACACAGAAATTTTGAAAAAAAATATATTTTTTAAACGTTATCTTCTTTTATCTCCTACACTTTTCCAATGTTCAATAAGTTCGATACCCTCTTTATAATAAGAATCGTCAAGCTCCTAAAAATAGTCATTAACTATTTTTTTTATGTTTACAAATTCACTGAAAACGTTCACTATTAATAGCTGTCAAACAAATACTAAACAACGTGACGTTTTCAAACTTGAAACATAAGCTGCAGAGATTGTGTACTTTCTAACGCAGTGGTATATTTCAAGCAACTATCGCCATCTCTAGGTAAGGGCAAGTACTTCCGGGACCATCCTCCTGCTGTAGATGAAGATAGAAGGGCTTTGAACGCACTATCCCTTGATTTATGTCAAAATTCATTTCTATATATCGTTTTAATTAAATAGAATCACTTAATAATAGCGGTGATAATATTTTTTGTAGCTTTTCGACTTGTTAAAAAAATGTAGAGGACCTGATATAATAAAGAAAGTTGTAGCCATACCCGGAGACGTAACTCTACCAGAGTTGGGCATATCCAAAGAACACAGACAGCTGATCGCAAATGAAACAGATTTCATATTTCATTTGGCTGCTACTATTAGATTCGACGAGCATCTGAAGAAAGCTGTGATATTAAACGTCCGAGGCACGAAATTCATGCTAGATTTGGCCAAAGAATGCAAAAAATTGATAGTAAGTATACACGACATTTGCTATATTTTTAATGTCGCCTGAAAAAATTTTCTAAAAGTTATTAGTTTTGATATTCACGTAGAGAAAAATGTTTTCATTGTACGTAAATATGAAAAAAAAAAAGAATTTAGAGTGAAAATAAAAAAACAATTAAGATATCCGATGAATAATTATGTAAATATTATTCTGAAAATGATCCATCCCTTGGAATAATTTGTAGTTGTAATGTTTATTGATTATTTATACTGATTTGTTGAAAAATTAGCGAAATCTACATCAATCAGTTCAAACTATACTTGAATTTATTCTTTAGTCAATCTACACTCATCTTTATACGTTGTCCTCTTTTTGAATAATAATATGAAGAAGTTCTAATCTTTATTTTGATTGAATAATAATATTGGTAATAAAAAGGTTTATAAATCGGGATTGAACCAGTGATTGTACGCGAATTTCTAATTCCTTCCTTCTGGAGTACTGAAAGAGAATAGAAAGTACTTACGATTCTTGAAAAAATCCTTGGGTTTCCATTGAAATTATCCTGGGAAACTGAGATTTTATAAAAACAAAAAACAAGTCCTGTCCTGAAAGGATTTTCTTATTCCTGTCATGTTTATAGAACGATAATTTAGAAACAAAATTTGGACAAGACAGGAGAGTTGCAAAGTTTCTAAGGGTTAAAATATATACATGAAACTGAGAGGAAAATCATCGATTTTCCGTGATATTCTGAGTCCTGTCAACTAAAGCTATTGAACATATTTTGGCAGGACACTCCTGTCCCTGGGCCTCGCAAAATTTTTCGGAAAATTCTCACCTGAGACCGTGAGAGACCTTTTATGTCCCAGATAATCACGGCTTCGACTTAAAGAAAAGTCAAAACGTCAATTTTTATCTATCTTTTAAAAATTATTAAGAAAACTAATTTTGAATCAGAAGAGACGTAAAATCAAGAACATTTAGAAACATATCAAAAGGTCTAAGAAATAAAAAATTAAAGAAATTTATATATATACATATATATTAACCCTTAGAACCCTTGCAACTCTCATGCCAAAAAAAATTTTGTCATAAAATCCATGTAAACCGTTGGAAATATCAGTTTCCCAAGAAAATGTCAATGAGAACTCAAGGAAGCTTTCCACGAATCGCAAGTACTTTCTATGATCTTTCAGTACTCGAAAAGAAAGAGAAATTTATAAAATGCTGGTATATTTTCAGATATTTTCTCATTTATCCACATCCTACTGTCATCTCCACGAGAGGGTACTTAAAGAGAAAATTTATCCTCCTCCTGCAGATCCATACCAAGTTATGAAGACTGTGGAATGGTTAAGCGACGATATTATTGAAGATATAACTCCAAAGTATGTTTTAGATGCCTTTCGTTTAATTTTATTTTAATTTGACCGTTTTTATGATCAATTAATTATATCTAAAAAAGTCTGTTCCATAAAGAAATCAGTCAAAGAAGCATATCAAACTCTAATTCGACAAACAAAGATACATTTGTATAATATTTGATGATAGTTCATATTAGAATAGTGGGCAGCCAAGGGTGTGAAGCACATAGGTCCGTCGTGCTTTTCTTAAAATTACCGAAAGCTCATGTCTTTTGAAAATCCGATCTGGTCCTTTGACGACGAATTAAGATATGATTTTCAAACAGCCGAAAAGGGAGAAACTGCTTGGTTCCGATTCCGGATGGAGAGGCTGCGTCGATGGAATCCAGCAGCTTTTCTTCCATGTAATCAGTATCCGGTTGCCCTGCTTAACTCGCGGCCAGCTGCCAATGCGATAAATCCTGCGTTGTCAATCGGGCTCTATTGACGATGCAGCCGAAAAACAAACCTCAAATGAACTCCACTTTCGCCAAATTTTAGACTTTCATTATAACCGGATAGGTCCGACTTCGCGGTCCATGTCGGGGACGAGTTCCTAACAATATTGAAGATTGAACCCTGAAAACAGTACAAAAGCTCATTTTACATGTATAAAGGGACTATACTAGCCCCAACTTGTTCAAATTTATTACAAGAGGGTGTGTCGCTTGTAAGACAATATTATTTTATCTTTCAGAATATTAGGAGATATACCTAATACGTATGCTTTTACAAAAGCTCTAGGCGAATCTTTAGTAGCAGATCAAATGGATAATTTACCAGCTATTATTTTAAGACCATCGATAGGTAATGTAAAATATCTAGGAATAAGTTATATAAGTATCTATATGTAAATATCATTTTTCAGTAATTCCAGTATGGAAGGAACCTATTCCTGGTTGGACTGACAACATAAATGGTCCTGCAGGACTATTGATCGGTGCTGGAAAAGGAGTTATAAGAACTATGTATTGTAATTCAGATGGATATGCTGATTTTTTACCGGTAGATATTGGTGTGAATGCTATCATTGCTAGTACATATGATTACGTCACTTTTGGGTGAGTTTTTTTCTATGGGATAATCACAAAAACAATTTTTTTCTTCGTTTCCTCAATGTCAAATGTAATTAAAGGCAAAATCTATAGCGGTAATCCATTGGGTAGTTTATCTCAAAATATGACCAGTGTTTAACTGTTTATAGATACATATATTTCAACTAGACCTTAAAGAAAGTAACAAAATGTTTAAAGACGGTAATAAAGTCTACCTGTCTGCTCACATTCATTTTATTTACCAGATTTAACATCATCCGACTTTTGGTTATGCAAAAATGTTCTAAAAATGTACGTTTTGATACATGGAGGGACCACGAGAGAGCAAATGAAAGCCATTTCGAAAAAAGCCTACTAATTATACCTTGTAGATTATAGATCGTACAGAGGGTAAAGTTACACTATCTCAAGGTCTATTGTATACTTTCAACACAGCTGCTTTTCGAAAAGAACATTTGAAGCTCGTCTTCCAGTTGCAGAGTCCATAAAACTGAAGTATCCTGGTTTATTCGATCCAAAGAGTTTCCAAGTTAGCTAGGATATTGTTTAATCTTAAAAACAATTAAAAATTTGCAAAAAGTTGATAAATCTGTTTGTTGAAACAGACTATTGGGATAATGGAACGTTTGCGATGCTACATGAGAAGAAAAAAACTTTTATAATGGACGAGAGATTACTTCTTTCAACATAGCACCATGCTATGATACAAGTCGTATATTTTTTGGCACCTAAAGTCTTTCTGTCTATTCTTATCCACTTTATTCACCATATTTAGTACCATATAGTATCTGGTTATATAAAAATGCTAAAGTATGGAAGATTTGACACGTGACCACAATAGAGTAGGTTAAAGCCTTTCGACGAAAGCCTTCTGATTATGTCTTTTAATATGGTAAAGCTACAATACCTCAATGTTTATTTTATAATTCCATCACAGCTGCTTTCCATGAAAACCATTGAAAGCTCATCCTCCAGTTCCACAGTCTTTATAAACTCATGTATTAAGATTTTCCCTTTCGATGAAATCTCCACGTTGGCTTTTAATGGCAAAGCACTTTGTAACTTGTTAATTTTCTTACCCACAAAATCTGTACAAGTCAATTTCTGTTTGAGATAGTCTCATTAGGTGCTTCCAAAGGTATCAAGGTCATATTAGAAAACCATTAAGAAGATAAAGTATATTTTCGCTAAGATCCAGATATTTCCTGAATCTCACAGTAACCAAAAGAACTTTATCGAGTGGTCCACTCCTATAAGCAAGGACCAGGTTTTTCTTACTTTTCTTCATTGTATCACCAAAAGTTTCAAGTTCAATGACAAGTTTTTGGACTCCTTGATTGGCAAGTATCTTGGACCAGGAACCTATGAGATCTTGCTTAACTTATTGAATTTCTTGTAGGACTCTCAAATAAGCTTTGAATCGAGGACTTTGGAACTTAAACTATCTAAACGATCACTATGTCCTTATCATTCATCTTTCCTAGAAAGTTTAAGTAATATATCATCATTTTCAATTGTTCTTTTTGCTTAGGATCGTGAGGAAAGATTTTTTGACGTTTATTATCTTGAATTGGATCTTTTTTAATCACCTCTTCTTGCTTTACATCGGGGTGAAAGATTTTTTGACGCTTATTATCTTGATCTTTTCGTTAGAAAGATCTGCTACTAGGATTTTTAATTTTCATAACTTGTACCTTTCTTAGATATCCTAAGAATCTCCTTATAGGTGATTTATCACTAGGTGTGAAATCTCTAATGATCTTCAGTGCCCTAGTTGGACACGTTCTTATAGTTCATCGAGGGTTTTCCTTATAATACTCTGACTTAATTTGGTACTCCAGAATATCACCCCATGAGTGATTATGAGTTTTAATATGGTACGTCGTCTACAAAGTAGTATTTAGAGCCTTTATTAGTTTTCTACTTTCAGTTATGGTTTTAAGTATCGATAAGTGCATTGATAATCAATTGTAGTGTTTAGATACATTTTAAGTGTTTGTTTGTTTTTAATCATAAAAAGATTGTTCCAAACTTTATTTCGTCCTTCGTCCTTATACCATCAGCTTTTTTTCTAACAAAATTCAATTTTACAGAAAGAGAAGAATATACAATTTAACAAGTTCTTCAGAATACAAAATATCCTGGTCGGAAATAATAGATATAGGAAGGGAAGTAATAGAGAAAAAGATGCCGTTGAATAACGTTGCGTGGTATCCGGGAGGTTCGATGAAGAAATCCAGATTGGTTCATAACATATGTTTTTATCTATTTCACATATTACCAGCCATATTGGTCGATGCGCTTTTAATTCTTTTGGGATACAAACCAGTGTAAGTTTTGTCTCTTATTTAACTGAAATTTATTTTCATTCAACAGATGATTCAATTAATGTAAGGACAGTACTTATTACAACAGCATTTTCGCTCAATCCCAACAGGACTGAAATGGAATATTCTGGATTGCCGTGAGACGGTTTAATTCCTAATTCAACAAAACGGATCAACTAATTTTGTGTTTTTTCCATTTCTAATTAACAAAATAACGAGATGAAGTATCAACAGGAAGTTGAGCATTAAAATTCAAGCTGTGATTCAATTTGTAGTCTAGTCGAGGAGTGTGGGATAATCTGGGGTGTAAATAGACTAAGTTCGTTACATGTTAGTTTTTCTATACCTTCTCAGATCACTCTGGACTTGAAATTAAATGGAAACGTATCGCATATTCTTCGTATATACTGTTATCCAAAACTCCACGAAATCGATATTCAACTTGAACACATTGTTAGTGTTCAACCAACCCCTGGTTAAAAAACTAGCGGAAATTCTTCATCAAATTGTTCTGCAATCTCTTACATTCCTTCCATGGGTAAACTTATCAGCTTTGATATTATCTATTATAGACAATAAACACTAGATTGTCTTTCATATTATGATGGTATATGGTATCAACAAAGTACTTCTTCCCTTATTACACTAAAGTTTGGACGAGGATAGTCCCAGTAGTAGCATGAGCCCAACGAAGACCAGCATCGCAGTGGTCGACCAAATTAGGTGACGACTCCAGAAATGTTGAGAAAATCCACGAAGCGGTATTGGATGATCGTAGACTGAAAGTGCGCAAGTTAGCATATATCGTAGACATTTCAAAAAACTGAAAGCTTAAGCATGAGGAAGCTGTGCGCAAGATGGTAGCCGCGTTAGATCACAATTGAACAAAAACATCGTTGTGAAGATGTTTCCATCGAGTGTTTGGTAATGTTTCATACAAATAAACCTAAATTTTGGCGCCGTTTCATAACCGTGGGACCATCACTTCACACCCAAAACAAAAGACCAATCAAGTCAATTAACTGAAAAGGGAGAACCGGCTCTAAAGAAGGCAAAAACCTTTCAATCCGCGAGCAGCGTTATGGCGTCAGTTTTTTGGGATAATTTTCATTGACTATCTTGAGAAAGGAAAAACTATCAATGGCGATTATTATGCGAACTTATTTCAACGCAAGGTTCTTGTGATACGGCCGGTATTATGGTGGTATTTACATTGTTGTCAGGTCTTTCCTTTTTCCGGAAAAATAATGAATAATGTTATTTCAAATGGACCAATTATTTTGTCGCCTATTATTCCAGCTCATACATTCAGTTTTTCGGGATATTGGGTGAGGGATTGACGCATCTAACGAGGATTGTTACGTGATCAGTATCTACAATTATGCCGATTTACGTTTCCATTAATACAAAAGTGGCATCCCCATCATTAGGTCTGCAAACTCTTCACGTCTATCAAAATCGTCATCTGACAACTCTTGAACCAAAGTTACTTTGTATGAATGTAATTTATTCACTTAAAATTTTCATTACGGATGTTTGCGAAATATTAAGTTTTCTGGATATTTTTCTGGTACTCAACATCTAAAGATTTGTTTCCTGTTGCTGCAGTTTTTCTGCGCCCTGATTTGCATCAATCTTTCACTAAACCAATTTACAGAGTACAGACTAACCGAAATCACTTGTTATAGGATTAGATAAAGATATTGTTGACTCCTACGCCTATCACCACATCCTAATATTATTAAAATATCAATTCGTTCTTTTTCAAATAAACGATCCATCATGACCTTCAATAAACTTTCAACAATAATAATTTATTGAACCGTAAATTTGTTATTGTAGCCACCTAAATGTATTATTATAACTTCGGCACAAATGTAGCTATAACTCCGAAGTTATGGGATTTAGGTATAGGGAACATTATGGTGTTATCTACATTGTTGTCAGATCTTTCCTTTTCCCGGAAAAATAATGAAACTTTGTTATTTCAAATGGACCAATTATTTTGTCACCTATTACTCCAGCCTATACATTCATGAGAGTATTTTTTGAGGATAAATATACTGGGCGTTTCAAATAACAAAGTTCATTGTTTCTCCGGAAAAAGAAAGATCTGACAACAATGTAGATAACACCATAATACCGGCCTAATCACAAGTTCCTTGTACACAAAAATTTGAGACATTCCACACATAAAACTCCCTCTCTATAATAATAAAAAAATGATTAATTTACGGTTAAAAAACGTATTGGAATTATTTATTTTTACTTTAAGATTGATGCGTGTGCAAAAAAGAATTTCTAAAGGTTTCGAAGTTTTCGAATACTACGCTAACAATCAATGGGACTTTGATAATGAAGATTCTCTTAAAGCAAGAGAGATTTTGAATCCAAAAGAGCGACAAATATACAAATTGGACGGTGATGGTATAGATTACGTTGATTATTTTACACATTGCGTTCATTGTACGAGATTATATATTCTTAAAGAAACTGATGATACTATTCCTGCCGCAAAGAGACATATGAGAAAGTGAGTACAGCAAAAATATTTTAAACTTAATTAAATCATTAATAAATTATTATTTATATACTCGTGGCCATAAATAACGCACCACCCTTTATTTCAATATCAAAACCTAAAAAAATCTTATGGGTTTCTTTTTTTTCTATCACAAAAAGTTAAAGTATCCTAAATGCTAGCGATAAAATATAGGAAATAACTGTTTTTCTGGTTTTTTAAAATTATAATTTTATGCATATTTAAATGTTTCTTTCAATGTATTGTTGTGTTAATGTCGAGACTAGTTAAACAAAAAATGAATAGAGTTAGGCAGTCAAGTGACAGTTAGTTGGACAGGGACAAAGTTATCGTGAAGTGGCAAACCTGTTTCCAGTACACCACACAACAATTGGCTGTCGAGAGACCGGTTCACATTCTAGGAGGAATGGACAAGATTATCCTTCAGTTTTAACTGCTCGAGATTTTTTGCAATTAAATTTATTAAGAAATCAGTCAATGACAAGTGTCGAGCTCAACAGCCTTTTACGAGAAGTCCGAAATGTAAATATCTCTATCTTATGATAGATCAATAAGACGACACCTTCAGAATGCTGGTCTACACACCTACGCACCATTGCTAACCAGGCAGTATCGTATTGCTAGACTAAGATTTGCAAGGCAAATTGGTGCCAAGTTTTAATTACTGAGACAAGAATCAGATGGACGTAAACAAATTCGAAGACAGCGAGGAGAAAGATTTGCGCAGTCTTGTATCATTCCCAGGAAGCCGTTCCAAGGAGGGTCTATCATGTTTTAGGGAGGAATTTGTTTTGATGCCCGCACAGAATTAGTGTCTCTTCCTAGACCCGCCCTTAACGCAGCAAGATACATAACTGACATTCTTGAAAATCCCGTCGTTCCGTTTAGGCCATTTATTGGTGATGATTTCCGCTTAATGCATTATAATGCTAGACCACACGTTGCGGCAAAAGTAGGAAATCATACCCTGGACTGGGTCTGGGACATTTTAAAAGGCCGCATTCGTCGTTGAAATCCATCTCCTCAAAATTTAAATGAGCTTGTGCAAGCGGCATTAGAGCAAAGGGGGAACATACCTCAAGAAGTGATACTGCACCTAATTGAAAGCATGTCCAGGAGAATGTTAGCAACAATTACATCCAGAGGCGGAAATACACGCTACTAGCGATTTAAAAAAGGAACGTTATTGTTTAGAATGCTAGTTTTATTTATAAGAAGATTTGGTTTCATTGCAATGTTTCTATTTTAATTTTTTCACTCATTAAAAATCACTCAAAATGAGTACAAATTTCTTATTATTGCGTCAAAATGATGAACACTCTTATGATAAAACATGTCAACCTTTAAGATGGCAATTTGATATATTCACTTCGGTGTTGCCATATCTCAAGACTTAAATAGCAACCGTCGTACTTTTTCAATTAATAGTCATTATTCAGTTAAACCATCCTCGTATATTATTTTTATAATTTTTTGTTTTGTTTTGATCTAATTTCGGTCTATGAAATTATAACCTGACATTCGACAACTAAATATATGAATTAATAGAAGATTAACCACTTGAATATTCAAATACAATGTTCTATTATCAATTTCGGTCTAAGAAAAGTAGGACATCCTTGCCCACGGGTGATAAAAATCGCGGGCGTAATGTACTATTAATCATTTTTGTGTTTTCGTTGCGTAAGATGTCAATATCGATTTGGGGTGCATTCCACTAAGCATTCACGACCACGATCTTTCCCGTTTCACTTAGTCCAAGTGTTACAATCGTAAACCCGTTGAGCGTTGAGATAAATATTAACGAATGGCAAAACAGAAAAAATAAAGTGAAATTTTTAAGAGGTTATGTTATAATTTGTAAATTATTGAATTATTTAGCGAAGTGCTTAACCGATTTACATTAAAATAAAATCAAAATATCTTCTGCGACTATAGTAAAATATTTGGTGGTGCATCAAAAGAACTTATAATATCCCACACCGCACCAATTAATGAGATAGATTCTCATGGTTGCGATCTGTGTTGCTTCAGTTTTGAAATTTCTTCCATTTTTTCAACGTTCGCTTCGACTCACCTCTTGACAACGGTTGTGGTGAACGTTAGTCGTGACGTCATCAGTGACATACTGAACACACTGTTTACATACGACATTCACAATTACACTGTCTGAGGTGCGTTCCGATGACCAACTTATCGTCTTCAGTAAACTGGTTTACCTTCAGTTTCTGAAGACGATAACTTGGTTATCGAAACGCGCGTCAGAATCGAGTGTTGATTTAGTGGTGGTATAAACAGTGTATTCAGTATAAATATCACCAACGGTTCCAGAAATTTCAACTTAGTCGTGAAGGACATTATCGTCGCGACCACAAAGGTCGTAGTCGCTTTGTGGAATGCCCAAAAAATAACTTCAGGTTCCAGGCGCCGTGAACGCTTAGTGGAATGCAATGTTGATGAGTGTATTCATATTGTAATCACTTATTTTTCATTTATTTTCAGTATGTGGTACGTCGACAAAATTTGTAAAGTGACCTTTATAGTTGGAATGCTATACCTATTATGGACCAAAATAATAGTACCAACCTTTAGTTTATTTGTTTAATTATTGTATTTATAACTTTTAAAAGTATATATTTACAAAAAAAATGAAGATTTTTGGGACATTTTTTCACTTTATCCTATTTACCTAACCTAACTTAACCAACCTAATCTAACCTAACTTAAACTAACCTAACCTATATATATATATATATATATATATATATATATATATATATATATATATATATATATTTGATCATTTTCATATCATATGATATCATAGATATCATTTTTCAAGATATTTCGACGTCCTTTTATCCTGGAATTATAATTTTTTGAGATTGACGTAATACGTTTAGTACGTCACGGACGCCCATCAAACTTTTATACGGACTACTTGGTGTTATTTGCTAAACTGTAGATAAATAATAGTTTTTTAGATGATATTTGTTTTGTTTATTAATAAAGATTTTAAAAACTATTTTCTTTTATTTTTTCCCAGCAAATTACACTAAAAAACAAAATGCAATTTGCGACTCACTAAATTTGTACAATATTTTAAATTTCCAGATATAGCAAAAATTTTAGAAAACCCTCCATTACAACCACAATTAATGATTTTTGGCACAGAAATAGATTCTGAAGAGTCTTTGAGGAAAAAAAATGTTCTTCGCGCGAGCTGCCAAGGAAAATGGGGAAAATCATCGGAATAAACTCTAAAAATTTCGATACAATGTATGTCAACAGATATTTTTATGTTTCTATAAATGTTTTTGATTTTAAGTTTCTTCTGTTTCAAAATTAATTTTTTTTTTATAATTTCTCAAAAACAGGAAAACATTTGACGTTTCGACTACTTTTACATTTTATGTCGTACCAAAAAAATCAAATTGAAAACATAAATAAAAAATTCAGTTCTTATGAAAAAAAAGCTCCAATTCGCAATCGAAATCGATCAAAAAAATAAAATCATGTCTTCTTATGTGGCAAACAAAATCATTGATGCTAAGTTTAGCTGATAAATATATCCAACTATCAAATCATGAATTAAGATCCGAAGCTGTTCAAAATGCAAAAGCTGCATCGAAAGAAAATAATTATCCGAAAAAAATGATAAACAACATATTCAAGAGAAGGATAAACAGATACTATAATCAATTAAGAGAGAAAACAAAAACTTACCGACCACACTGTTCACACCACCACTAAAACAACACTCACAATTACACTGTAGTAGTGAAGGTAAAACAGTTTACCTTCAGTCTCTGAAGACGATAACTTGGTTATCAAAACGCGCATCAGACAGTCTACAGTGTAATCAGTATGAATATTACCAAATGTTCAAGAAATTTCAACTTAAAATAAAAATTAAACATCAAACCATAAAACATTTTCCCTTACCATATGTACAAGGACCCTCCCAGCAACTATCGAATTATGGTAATTTTATATTTCGCGGTCCCCTCGTTTTTTGGCTCTACAAAATCGAAAAATCATCCGTTTTTGATGATTTTTTTTTAAATCTTCGTTTTTACGGCAGAATTACGAAAGAAATTATGGTAATAAAAAAATGAAAACTTATATTGGTTTCAGGGCTTTAAATAATTTTTTCAAATAATCAAATGAAGATGTTATATTTTTTTTCATAATATACACAAAAAACAAACAAATTGAAATAAAATTTATTCTGATTTGTTGATTTATCATGTTTTTACAATTAAAAATAATAATAATTTCACATATAATCGTTTGTACCTTTTTTATTAAGTTTTATTAAGTAATCATTAAAATTAAAATTATTGAAATTATTTACAATAAGTGTACAATATTGAAAGTTAACTATGAAAAATTGAAAATTTTCACCATTAAAAAAATTGTATCTTATTAAGGTTGACTGTTAAAGAGAAGATTTAAAAAAAAATTTATCGAAATCGGATGATTTTTCGATTTTCTAAAGCCAAAAAAACGAGGGGACTGCGAAAGTCTAAAATTACCTGAATTATTTCAATAAATATGATATTAGTAGCCTAAACCCCCTCTAAGTAAATTTTTTTCATTATTCAGAAAAATAATAAACCGTTCATTAAATAAAATTCAAAATAAAAATAGATAAAAACAAGACATTTTTAAAATTTTTACTCAATCCATGAAGACTCGTGTACTTTTTCGATTGAAATAATTGGACACATGTCATCTGGGATTTGGCAACTTTCCTCCACAACGCACAGCTGCTCTTAAGCACGACGCTTAACTACACGCATTAGTTGAATCCTGACTATTTTCTCGTCAAACCGCATGAAGAGCTGATCTGAGCTTCTGCAGCGTTACAAACCAAGCGAAATATTTGACTGAAACACTGTGACGGTACAGATTCCACGAAAAACTGACTGACGAGTAACAAGTTTATACGAATTTGTATTATAAGATTTTAATAGCCATGAGATTTATTTTAGCTGGCAATAAGAATTTTTAAAATAATTTCTTTTTAATATCTGTAATATTGTTGACGTGAGATTTTCCATGATCCCCCTTCGGTTTAAATGAGATTTGGCGAGATTCCATTGAACCCCTCCCCCTATCTAGATGGGACATACATCTCTGTATTTAAAAAATAGACTAAAAGGTCATCAATACGATGAAAAAAATAAAACAGCATCAACGAACCAGGAAATATAAAAAAAACATAAATTAAATTATAATGATTCAAAAATTCTCTTGAAACGGAATCAAATACACGAAAAAGAGAATTTTTATAAATGGTTCCCATTCATAAGAACAAAAAAGCTATAAATGATAAAAAAGACCTTAATAATTCTAATACAACTACAAATAATTTAATTTACATATTCTACATATTTTTGGGATGTGAAAAATTAATTTTTCTTCTAGGTGATCTATCGATTAAGATGGTCGAAAGTAGTCGGAACGTCAAATTTTTATCTGTCTTTTAAAAATTATAAAAAATAAAAACTAATTTTAAAACAGAATAGACCCAACATCAAGACGATTTAGAAATATAAACATATATAAAAGGTCTAAGAAATTAGAGAAAAAAGTATTTAGAGCGTGAAAATTCGTATAAAAAAATATCTACATGTCTCCATTTTGGAGATAGGTGGCCCTGAAGTGTTGTTTTTCATTAATGGACCCTTGGCGTAAGAGTTGTGACGCGCATGCTCAAGTTAATTGGGCTGGAATTGTGTGGAATCATGATTTGAGTAGACGGAAATTAGATTCTCATAATAATTGTTGTAGTTGATTTGCTGGTTATACAAAATTGATATTTGTGCATTCGCTCCCCGATTCTGAAAACAGCTTGGACAGTCCGAATTATTTATTTATGACTCAACAGCAATCCAAAAAAAATTGCAGGAAGTTACATAAAGATAAATCTAGAATATTCTAAAAATTAATACATAAAAAGATCATACTTTATAAACATGTGTCAGCATTTATTTTAATATAAAAATAGGATTATTGTAAACACTTTCTAATGCATATTAGTTAATTGAATCGTGAAATTAATTAAGTTCATTCGCTTATAAAATTGTGAATTGTGTCTTTCTGTAAAAATAAAGTTTCGAAAGTGTAATATATAATTGGCGCAGTCGTAGTAGGATTTGTGCGGTCGCGAATTATACGCATATAATTATATGCATATAATTATACGTGTGGTATAACATTACGTATTTTAATACACAAGAGCGAATATCAACTTTTTTTCGAGGGACAGAAACTTGAGATCGTTAAAAATAAAGTTGGCAACGTTGATAATACTCATTATCTATCAGAAGAGTAAAACTGAAGATGTAAAAATTACACAATTAATAATTTTTGTTGTTACCAATTAATTTAGGACCATGTAACCTTATACTAGTGTATACTAAGTATACTTTTATATATTGTATAGATTCAAAAGATATTAATAATCAAATAGAAAATTGAAAACAATATTTTTATATTACTTTAAGAAGTACTTTAATACAAGCGAATACAACAAATCATATCATAACTTGGATGAACAAATGATGAGCAGAACAGAAATTTTAATAGACATTTTAGATAGAAAATCAGAAAATATTTAACCACATATTAGATTAAAAAGAGGTTTAATAAATGCTGTGGGAAAAATAGATAAATAGCTTTTTGGAACTAACAACTTTATGGTACAACCAACAAAAACAAAAGAATAATTTTGAAAAATTTCACATATCATTAGAAAATAAAATAATAACTTTAAAAAATTACATTACATTTTATAAATTCACAAACTAATCTGGATTGTAAAAATTTTATTACACTAATTGATAATATTAAGAAGCAATAACATTTTCTGAAATAAATACAATACATAGTTCAGTAATATCTACTCAAGAAATTTTAGGAATGATGGAATATTTAAATACTATTTAGAAAGAAGAATAAATTCCAAAATTTAATAATATTCTCTTTCTGGGTTTACAAATAACCTTTTCCAAATCAAAAATAATCCTCACTGCCTATGTACCAATATTAAAATCCCAAACCTCTGAATTTTCCACTTATACCCCGTTATTCAAGAGCAAAAAATATTTATTCCTTCTCAACCTTACTTGACCGAAAATTCTGAAGAAGTAATTATGATTTAAGAAGATTATCCCGTTTAAGAAGAAAAATATTATTGCAAAGAAAAATTTAAACTCAAAGAATATTGTACTATAGAACTGTTAAATGGCCGCTCTCCTACAAACTGTTTCGTCAGTGATGTGAATCTTCAGGAAACTATAGTGGAACAAGCAACAAATAGTGAAATTTTAGTAATTCCAAATTTAGAAACTAAAGTGTTATCCAAATGCGCTTCAGACCGTTATCTAGAAATAAAACATCGATCAATAATTATTAGAATTTCAAAAAATTGTTATATTCAAATAGAGAACGAGATTTTTTCGACTAATACACAAATTACAGAGGGAAAATCAATAATCTTACTAGACTTAAAGTTTTTAAACAATATAAAATATACAAATCACCGATTTAAGTGAAATTAGATTTTTAGAAACTTTATGAAATAACTAAAATTGCAAAAAATTATTTTTAATAATAGCAATAATTTGTGTAATTATTTCAATATTTTGGTTAATACGAGAATTTGGAGGAAGACTTTTAAGAAATCAAAAAACTGAAGAAAAGAAGATTAATTTGAATAAAGAAGAAGAACCACAGAACAGGATCTGAAAAATATCTCCGTTATTTTCCATTTTTAGAGATGGAGGAGTTACATGAAGAAAAATCTAGAATATTCTGAAAATTAAAAACTCAAAAAGATTTTAATATAAAAATAGGATTGTTGTAAACACTTTTAAATGAGTATTAGTTGATACTATTGTAAAATTAATTAAGTTCATTAGCTTATAAAATTGTAAATTATGCTTTTTTGTAATAATAAAGTTTAGAAAGTTAAATGTATAATTAGCATAATATTTCATTATCTATAGTTCTACATCAATTGAAATAAATTTCTAAATACTGGGAGAAAGGTTGAAATCATATAGACCGAGTGACATGAAAACCAATAGAAATGATTTTTTGTACACGAACAGTTTTTGAAAAGTACTTAAAGAAAAAAAAACTGTCAAACTTTATGATTGCAATGTCAGATTTGACATATTCATATCAGTGTCGTCATATCTCAAAACAGTAGCAACCCTCGTACAAACACCATCAGTCTATAATGTGTATTTCTAGTGTGGTAAATAAGAATAAAAAGTCGTTAAATAGATTTCATTTAATGCTTTTTGTTATTTATTTTAGATAGAATGAAATTGTGAGAAAATATTATTATTGTTTACAATAATGTCAAATTTGAAATATTCATATCAATGTTGCCATATCTCAAAACCAAAGTAGCAGCCCTTGTATGTTTTATATTAATTTGCACTCAAATACAAGTTACATTATTCACTGAAAACAACGAGACAATTAAAAACTTCGCCATCAATATAAATATAACAACAATTTAAAAAAAAATTGTTACTCTTGCTTAAAGGAAATATAATTCTAGACATAGAAAGCGTGTGTTTCGTTAATGTTGCATTTTAGTTATTTTCTGATCAAGGTTGTGCAAAGAACATACTGTAGTACTTTGTTCTTAACAAATTAATAATTAATAAATAGTTACTTACTGGCATTTTACTTACTTGACACTAAAAAACGTTTTTAATGAATTTTCGTTAATTATTATGTAATGAAAATAACACATTGAATTAAAAAACAAGATTCAGGTGGAGTGCAACTGGAAAACGATATTATTAATTTTTTTAATTACAAAGTTCTATTAAAAAAAATTATTATATTAGAAGCTTCATAAAAAACATCTACGAGGTGTTTTACTAGTTCACTAGCTTATTGCGTGGACTCAGCTATTCGGGCGGACGCGGGAGGAATGTCAATCAGTAGCCTGGCTCATGGGAATTTAGTCACTGTGGAGCGTTTCTCTGGAGCGTTGTACGTGCTCGAGTTTTAAACAAACGATAATTCGGTGACTGTAGATCGTAGAAAAATTCGTGTTCGTCACTCAAATGATGCGCTAGACGCTTGATTGATTGGAAAATGGGTCGAGAAGTACGTAGACAATATTTCTCGGTTTATTCGTGACTTATCTATTCGGAAGAGTGCTGTTACTTTAAACGTGCACATTTTATCACATTTGATTGATTTAGAGCTGCACACAGTTGGGGGAAGAATTGAAGCTTCAGGATGCTGGTCAGAGACTTCGTAGACCACATGGTTGAGCGGTTACCAACATTTACTAACGTCTTATTTTCGTATGAAACTCATTTACATCTTAATACACATGTCAACAAGCAAAATTGTCGCTACTGGAGTACAACCAATCCAAAAAGCAAACATCAGAAAAGCCTACATCGCCTAAAGTGACCGTATGGACTGCGATGTTAGCGCGATGAATTATAGGCCCTTACAGGAGGGACGTACAGTTACAGTGAATTCACAGCTTTATGTGTAGATGTTGGAAGACTTCTTCGTGTCTGAATTGCAAAACTGCAATGGTTACAACCAAAGGACATGTGGCGCCGGTTTTAGCATCATCAGCGTTCTGGGCGAAATTTCTACGGCACCTCTCAACTACTGTTTAAATCTATACGAAGCAAAGCATTTATTAAGATAACTATTTTTTATATCCATTTATTTTGAAGAAAAAATCTAATAAAATTTTCCTTTGTTAGACTCGTCGAGATCTTTTATTAAGTTATCAAAGTCCACGTTTCCAGCAATTTCATTTTTGATTGACAAAACTGCTGGAAAATAAAAGAATGCTGAAATTGAATAAGGATCCAATTTAACATTGTATAACTTTTGAAGAACTGAATATATCAAAAAATTGTTAGGAAACTTTTTTGTAGAGCGTTAAAATTTTTGCAAGAATACATCCTGACAATGTCAAAATCTCGTGCCCATCGTGTGTTATAAAATTTCAAATTCCAAAAGTACGTTGTTCATGGAAATGAGAATTGGAAATTTGCGATTCGCTACCTCTTAAAATCAATTTTACGAGCCCTAATTTGCACGATATTTTTCCAATAACATTTTCGGTATAATAAAGAAAACAAAAATTCATCGATTTTTTAAAACAGTTTTGTGTTTATCTCTAGTTGCGGATTCCCGTCCTTCCTGTCCAACTCTCTTTTCGAAAGTTTATGGTAAGAGAGAAGAAGATTATGTTGCCCTATCGCCATTTCTGAGGACATGGTTCCAGCAGAACGGAGCAGCTTCACAGAAGTCCAATAAATGTACGCCACGAGATCGTGAATTTCTTTCTCGGCAAATTAATTTCCAGGAGACTTTTTCCTGTGGAGTTATGTCAAATTCGCTGATTGAAAAAATGGCAGCGATCACCGATGAATGCCGTGAGCGCAACGATTTTATTTTTAAGAAATAAATCCCTAAACAATGTATTTTAATATTGAATGCAAAAATACTAATCTTTTAAGATCTTGTACTTTCATAATAATGATTTTAATATTTTGGAAATAAAGTTTTCTACTTTAAAACAATCTGTTAAACAAATTTAAACCTTGTCAAAGAATATATTTCGGTATTACCTAAAATAAAGAAAAAAAGGTTTTCGAGCTACGGGGCATAAAACCAGGTACAGTTTTATATATAGAATGGACAATAAAATCCAAAATGTATTCATTTTAGGAAGTAGGTGGTTCAGTTCTCTCCGAAAATTGTAGGGACATACATCCGAAATTCATATTTTCATGAAAATATGATCTTAATTGTTTTTTATTCCTTTTTTGTTCTTTTAGGAAAACATCGATGATTTTCTTCCGATGATTATCAGCCATCGATGTTCACTAAATGAAAAAAACATCGATGGCAAACATAGGAAAGAAAAAAGAAAACGGTTAAAAAATTTCATCATCGGACAAATGGTCAATTTTATGACGAACGGAATAAGCTCGTTCTGATATTTTCTGTATTTCCTCAATCAATTCTTCATCAAACAAATCTTCTTAATCTTGGAAAGCATCCATATTAAATATTTAATTATTTGTTTGACGAATGTTTCCAAAAACGAATGGCCGATTGCTACATAGACATCTTTCATAGTGTTACCAACAGTAAACTATTTGTTGAATATATAATAAAGTGACAAATACTTATTAGTTAGTTCGGATTTAAACAAACTAGAGTGAAGAAATGGTAAACATTTATTCGACAATTAAAAGTTTCCACTAAAGTTATGTGGCTAATAATTATTAGAACGTGAAGAAACCGGACCTTATAATTGTTTTTTTTCAATGTGAACTTTATTTGAGACACCTTATATTTTGGTATTCTGAACGTTCTCTCCAAAGTCATATGTAAAGAATTCGAAATATTCAAGGATAAAGATGAAAAAATTTTTTTTTGTATATATTTCTTTATCTTTACTGAACTAAACGATTTCTGTACAAAAAGCCATAAAAACTTTTTCCTATGTTTAACAGATAGAAGACGCTAAAGGTAAGGAATTTAGATAAAAATGACGAAATGCAAGGTCGATTGCTAATTACGAAGATGTAACGTTTTTTTAATGAAAGTTTTTGAATAAAAATTCAATTTATTTTATTATGCAATTCTCCCAATGTTTGTCCAACTTTTCTAAAATAAGATTTGTCAAGGTTATCCAAATCTTTAGTAGTTTGCAAGATGCTTTTATCGATAGAGTAACAACTACGAGGGTTGCCTTTCAAGTTTTCACAACACACTCAGTTTATTTAGTTTCAAAATAATTATTTTCTACTCTATTTTATATTTCTGAGCTGCTTTATTCTCTGTTGTTGAGACTGACAATACTTATATGAATAATAATAGTTGATGCTAATGCTAATGAGATGAATTATCTCTTTTCAAATCACAGTGCTGCCATTATTTTTTTTGGCGAAGTGTACTAGACAGAGAATCTTAGTCGGGGAAATATTACAGAAGACTTCTGCCCAGGCTCTCATTCAAATTTACAGACTCCAAAGTGTAGTAAAAAAACACGTCTAGACACTTTTCGAAGTACTAGTATCAAAACAACGTTCAAATTACGTACGACTGTGAAAAAAAACTATGGACATCATTAAATTAAAAAGATATAATATCATTATTGATTTCTAGGTCATTGAATTAATGTGTATATATTATATATTTAAACGCAAACACATTATTTCTCCCATCATTCCATAATATAAGTGAAGGTATCTAATGATTATAGATTGTAATCAAAATCACACAACGAATAGTTTCAAATTTTATTCGTTTCAGGTAAGTTCAGAGATTCTAGTTTTCAATTCAGACGAAATGTTATTAACAAAAATTGCATCTTTGAAATGATTAGATTATTATTTAGTTATTTAGTTCATTCAACGCAAAATAATTAGTATGTACCGAATGAATAAACAAGTTTTTGGAATAAATGAGATATATTAGCTGGAGAACTTCAGCTTACTTTCATTTCATTAATTTCACGTCTAAATGCTTATTTAGATCTCATCATTCTACGATAAAATGTGTAAAATGGTATGTTCCTTAAACCAGAAGCAATATTTTCCCCCAAAAAGTATATTCTTACTTTTGTTTCTCAATGTAAATTATTCAAGTTGCATCCCCATCAAGGACCAATGTCTGTATTTAATGTACACTATCTGTCAAAAGTTTTTGCCCACCCTATATTTTGCGTGATACATAACAAATAAAAACACGATCGATTTTGATATTTATGTTTTGAGGAACATATTCTCTTGGCATTATTTGTAACAATTTCGAAAAATAATAGTCGTCTAGTGGATTCCATTCGTTTTTCAGAATATTCCAAAGATATGAAATAGAAGTTGGACACTTCCAGTACATTCTTTGTTTCCAATTCTTTCAAATACTCTTCGCACAGCTTCGAGGAATGCCTGGGATCGTTATTGTGCTGGAAAATAAATTTTCTTCCAATCAGGCGGTGGCCAAAACATATTACATTTTTCTTTGATATTTTTTATAGCCTTCTTTCTTTTAAATCTCTTCAATTTTGCCAGGTCCTCAGTCGCTCTTTCTCCAAAACATCCCCAAACCATAACAGAGCCTCCGCCCTATTTTACAGTTAGGATTACAAATGGAGCTAACATATATTCTTCCTTTGACATGCGCACAAACAATCTTAAGCTCAAAAACCTCAAATTTTGACTCATTACTTCATAAAACCCTCTCCCACTCTACATGCGTCCAATTTTGCCGAATACAACCTCTTAATTTTATTTAGATGTCCTCTTCACTGACGGATTTCCAAAAAAGTCAGCTTCTCTCAATCTTCTCTTCACTTTGGAAGTACTTAGATTCCTAGATTGATTGATCTGAGCCACTATCTCTGTGTCGGTGAGTCGTCAATACATTTATCTTCATTGGTTGTGGTTGTTAGAGGCCGCCTTGAACTTTTTCTGTCACCAAAGCTCTTAATAGAAGAAAATTTTTTCACGTTATAGTCCACGGTACAGTTTGGCAAATACAGGAGTGAATGTCGAGAAACGTACGGGGGGCACGAAGTTGAAATGAGAAAGATGTGGATGACAAAAAGGGTGATATGCGCTTGGAAAATTAGTACGGTAAATAATCAAATTACTATATTCTGTACCCCAGAATAAAATATATATTCTATTTCGGTATCCAGTAAAAACAATGAAAGTAGGTACCTACGCAGTGCTCTTCACTATCTAGCAGACACAATAGAACTGAGAATAGAAGTCAAGTATAACTTCTTGAGGGACCGTACTAATCCCTACTACCATCATCTAGTAACGCGAATTGACGTCCGTGGCTATTTCACATTCATCCTGTCTTTACCAAAGTGTACGTCGAGGTATTTTTAATTCGGCAGCAATGGTACGGTTACTTTCGCAAAGACAATGAAGACTTGCGATTAATGCACGAGTTTTAACCCGTAGCTCATTTTAAAATTCATAAATCTGAATTTGCGAGAACGAAAAGAATTCGTAAGTATACGAACAAAAATATGTCTTGGTCTAAAAAGTACAAATGACAGCACGTTCCTGCGTCTTACAGGACTAACTGGAACTAATCTACAATACATAAATCAACCGGTAGGTACTTGCATGTTTTAACTTGTCGCCCTCATCGACAATAAACAAATAATGGAAATTACTACTTTTGGTTTGTAAGACAACGTTTCGACCTTCGCTTGACAATATGAAAGAGAAATTGGTTAAAGTGTATTATTTTGAACTGGAGAAAATATTTTGAACGGTAGCGTATATGTATATGAAATGCTAGAGCCTTGTTTCATCCATTGTCACAAATCGAAGCAAAATCTTGGTTTTATGAAAATTGAAAATAGTTCCAAGCACTTTTCAGAATCATCAAATCGTTGTTGTTTTAGTCTATTGTGATCTCGTGCGACACCCACTTTGAATAGATCTTTCATATACCAAAATATTCATTCAAGACATATCCAATACTTTAATGTTTTCCTCGGTGACAGCATCATTGGGGCGTCCACTTCGTACATCTTTCTTGGTGCTCATTTTGCTTCGTTTGGACTTAGCAAACCACTTATCAACGATTAATTTTCCTGGAGCAAAGTCTGATTAATGTTTATCAAGCCGAGACTTGTATTTGATGGTGTTTGTTACCAAAAAGTAATGCTTTCTTAACGCACGAACTTTGTTTTTATGTATATCTTCAATCTAACAAAAACTGCTTCATTCAAAATGCTATAACTCACAAACTAATAGACTGATAGTTGTCAAATTTCTACAATGTTTTTTAAAGGTTAGGACTAACTGAAAATCATATGGATTCAATACTTGTAGCTCCATCTATGTATCAACCTACATAATATTTATGAGACAGTGAGCGCTCGCCTTTCTTCTTGATGGATGATATATCGTATCTTCGACCAATAACTAATCCTCTAAACTATGATATCTAGTTAATATGGCGTGTAATATACGATTAGAACTAATTTAATGTAAAAATAATTATTATACGATGATTAATCAATGAAACAATTTCCAATTTTTAGGTGAAATAATCCGCGATGGCATCAAGTGAATTATTAGATCGAGTATCTGATACTTTCAATGGAAGTACCGTATTAATAACAGGCGTTACAGGTTTTGTTGGGAAAGCTCTATTGGAAATATTATTGAGAAATACAAACGTCAAAAAAATTTACATTCTTATTAGATCTAAGAAAGGTAAAAGTCCAACGGAAAGGATAAGTGATCTTTTCACCAATGTTGTAAGTTTTTTTTTACATATTTTATTTATTTCTTTTTCCTCTTTCTCTTTTTCTAAGACATGGTCTTGTTTCTTACATTATTCAGCATCTTGAGAAGTGGATGTACAGCTTTCGAGCCATCTCTTGAGAAGTCGGCCGGGAGGTCTCCTTGAAGTTTGTTTTTCATCATTTAACCCATCGATCTTCCATCATTCTAACGTCTCTTCAATATCGTCGTCTAGATCTCGTGAATCGTACTGTATCTCCTCTTATAGCTTTACTTGTTATTTGATCTCTTTGGCTCACTCTTCAATGTTTATATCTCTGATGCCCTCTTCATGTTCTTCGTTTTTGCATTCAAAACATTTAATTTATTTAATCCTTTAAGATACTTTCGGGTTATACGTGTCCCAAACCCGTTTCTCTTAGATCCGCAAAGGTGGTTAATAAAAAATATTAATATTTCAGCTTTATTCTTCATTGTTATCTAAGAAACCAGATGCACCAAAAAAATGTATCGTTATTGCTGGAGATGTTTCGGAAGTGGATCTTGGTATCTCAACCAAAGATAGAGAATTGCTTGTAAATGAAGTTGATTTTATATTCCACAGTGCGGCTACCACGAGATTTGACGATAGTATCAAAACAGCTGTTACAATAAATACAAGAGGCACCAAGTACATGTTAGATCTTGCAGAACAATGTAAAAAGTTAAAGGTATTTGTTTCTACAATAATTTCAAGAATATCCGTCAGATTTTGTTGTACTTTTCATGGATATCTTTCGAGGTTAAAAAACTTACCGACAATTTTTTGATCTACCATAGGTGTAGATACCTCGTTTTATAAATTTATTATTTTTATAAATACTTTTCAAAATATTTATATCTTATGCGAGAAAGTATTAGTTAAAAAGCAATCTCGTTAACTGACTATAACTTATTAAATTATAAAACGTAAATAGACGAGTAAAATGTATCTGCCTGTAAGGGAGTTTGGTTTAAACAGGATACCAGATGTGAACTGAGCCCTTTTTGTACCCCATTCGTTTGTTTTTCTACAAAACGAAATTTTAAAGCAAAACCCACAAAGAAAAATAAATTCTTTGCAAATAAAACGAAAGAATGAAAAACATTTCAATTCCAAAGTATCTTTATAAATAATCATGGTAGTCAGAATCTTCTAAACTAGAGTCATCATTTGATTGAATTATGACTAAATCTTTATTATTAAATTCATAGCTGTCTTTATTCCTACTAGACTGTGCAATTTCATTGTCTTCATTCGTCCATGATCTAAAGAACGCCATATTTCTATTTAGTTAAAGAAATGTCACTCAGCAACGCCACTGTTTATTGCAGATTATTTCATAGGTAAACAGTGGAGATGATGAGTCCACGTGGACTGGCGGTTTGTTAGATGTTTACCGAATCTTATACGAGGAGTAAACATTATCTTTCATTTCTTAATTTGGTATGAGTGCCGTGCGAATTTGTGATATATTGATTGTTCCTCGCATAACTGTCTTCTGCAATTGATATTGAAAGAACTATATATATTAACAAACTAAAAGGTTGATGATGTAAGTGTTGTTGTCATTTTTCTAGGGCGTATCAAAGGCTTTAGATTGTATTTGATAATGAGTTCGTGCCTGATTTCTTTGAAGCAAATTCATATCTTGATTGTTAGCCATACATTATCCCGCTTAAAAGTTGAATTGTTCTGAAAATAGTAAAAAATTTATAAAAAATCTTTATAAATTTAGAAGGAATAGGACAGATTATTCAGAAGGTCTAAAAAATTTTTAATTGCACAAATAAGCAATATAATTGGTAATTAAATTATTTTGAATGGATTACAGTTGCTGAAATAATCCTGTAATTCATTCAAATTATGGATTTTAATAATAAATTTTTATAGTGGCGTCTTTGGGCAAATATGATTGTTGTCCTACATTTAAGTATAGCATTGGTCGATTGTTTTATGATAGAACTCTAATTATACTCCATTTAATTGCAGTATAAAAAAATTGCTTAAAAACAAGTTAACAGACGACCAATTAACAATCATTCTGTAATTCATTTAAATTATGGATTTTAATAATAAATTTTTATTCATGGCGTCTGTGGGCAAACATGATTGTTGTTCTACATTTAAGTATAGTATTGATCGATTGTTTTATGATTGAACTCTAATTATACTCCATTTAATAGCAGTAAAAAAATTGCTTAACAACAAGTTAAGAGACGGCTATTTAACAATCATTCTGTAATTCATTTAAATTATGGATTTTAATAATAAATTTTTATTCATGGTGTCTGTGGGCAAACATGATTGTTGTTCTACATTTAAGTATAGTATTGATCGATTGTTTTATGATTGAACTCTAATTATACTCCATTTAATTGCAGTAAAAAAATTGCTTAACAACAAGTTAACAGACAGCTAATTAACAATCATTCTGTAATTCATTTAAATTATGGATTTTAATAATAAATTTTTATTCATGGCGTCTGTGGGCAAACATGATTGTTGTTCTACATTTAAGTATAGTATTGATCGATTGTTTTATGATTGAACTCTAATTATACTCCATTTAATAGCAGTAAAAAAATTGCTTAACAACAAGTTAAGAGACGGCTATTTAACAATCATTCTGTAATTCATTTAAATTATGGATTTTAATAATAAATTTTTATTCATGGTGTCTGTGGGCAAACATGATTGTTGTTCTACATTTAAGTATAGTATTGATCGATTGTTTTATGATTGAACTCTAATTATACTCCATTTAATTGCAGTAAAAAAATTGCTTAACAACAAGTTAACAGACGGCTAATTAACAATCATTCTGTAATTCATTTAAATTATGGATTTTAATAATAAATTTTTATTCATGGCGTCTGTGGGCAAACATGATTGTTGTTCTACATTTAAGTATAGTATTGGTCGATTGTTTTATGATTGAACTCTAATTATACTCCATTTAATAGCAGTAAAAAAATTGCTTACAACAAGTTAAGAGACGGCTATTTAACAATCATTCTGTAATTCATTTAAATTATGGATTTTAATAATAAATTTTTATTCATGGTGTCTGTGGGCAAACATGATTGTTGTTCTACATTTAAGTATAGTATTGATCGATTGTTTTATGATTGAACTCTAATTATACTCCATTTAATTGCAGTAAAAAAATTGCTTAACAACAAGTTAACAGACAGCTAATTAACAATCATTCTGTAATTCATTTAAATTATGGATTTTAATAATAAATTTTTATTCATGGCGTCTGTGGGCAAACATGATTGTTGTTCTACATTTAAGTATAGTATTGGTCGATTGTTTTATGATTGAACTCTAATTATACTCCATTTAATAGCAGTAAAAAAATTGCTTAACAACAAGTTAAGAGACGGCTATTTAACAATCATTCTGTAATTCATTTAAATTATGGATTTTAATAATAAATTTTTATTCATGGCGTCTGTGGGCAAACATGATTGTTGTTCTACATTTAAGTATAGTATTGGTCGATTGTTTTATGATTGAACTCTAATTATACTCCATTTAATAGCAGTAAAAAAATTGCTTAACAACAAGTTAAGAGACGGCTATTTAACAATCATTCTGTAATTCATTTAAATTATGGATTTTAATAATAAATTTTTATTCATGGCGTCTGTGGGCAAACATGATTGTTGGTCTACTTTTAAGTATAGTATTGGTCGATTATTTTATGATTGAACTCTAATTATACTCCATTTAATAGCAGTATAAAAAATTGCTTAAAAATAAGTTAATAGACGACCAATTAACAATCATAACATAAGAGGTTAGTCAGAAATAATGGGACTTGATAATAATAGAAGTTTGATTTGCTTAAGACTACTTTCTCATCATTCTCAACATAAGCTTTATTACTGGGAACAGTAAAAGAAATAGCTATGAGAAATGTAAAAATGTGACACATATCTGTCTGGTTGTAGAAAATTATTTTATGACAACATAAAACCCAATTAACTCGAAAAAGGTTCAAATAAACATAAAACTGTTCACAATCTTAATACATACTTCGAAAATGTTCACCCTCAACCTCACATATTGAATCAAGAAGGAAGAACAGAAACGATCAGTCATTAGTAGGCATTGACGTCCGTCTAACAAGTTTTTGGAAGGTACCCAACCTAATACATGGGATTCTTCTTCTATATTTAATATTAATAGCAAAAAAGAAAGGCCGATATGGGGCTCATACACTCCTCCCCCTCAGGGTTGATTTAATGTTACACAAATTCAATTAAATTGTTTGAAGGGTCTAAACAACCGAATATACCTAATGGCGAAATAGCCCTTCATTTTTACTTTGACGTTTTTCATTAAATGAAAAATAAAAAGTATATCCTATGTTTGTAATCGAAAAATAAAGATTGTTGTTTACAATAGAAGGATGAGACAAAAAATTTTCCAGTTATTCCTTCATGTTTCAACGGCTTACGCTTTCCCGAACGAAAAAAGAACGCTTGAAAAGGAATACAAAACGAACGTGAATCCGCATGACGTTTTAAGTACGTTAACATGGCTTGATGATATGACTCCCGAAAAAACGAAAAAGTAAGTAATTTTTATTTTAAAGAGAATTCGCTATTCTAATCAATTCATAATCATATTGATATACATCTATTTCAATCAACCGTTATTTCGAAAAGAAATCTCTTCTGTTTTTCTGGTATTTCTTCCACAAAAGAAATAGAAAAATGATGATTCATAATCCGAGCACCCCACCGCCTAGTACTTACCGAATGTCGAGAGGTATCCTACGTATTTGTCCTTTCCGTTTTACATCATAGCTTCGGCATCAAAGAAAAAACACCCTGTCTATTTCTGTTAAAAGCGAGATGTTGGATCAACTCAATGAATATACTTCTAGCGCTGAAATATGATTTGGGCAATTCTTTCATATTCGATATTAAGAAGAAGAAAGAACAGTTACGATCTTATGTTGTGAGAACTGAAAAGTGTCCAGGTGCTCGAAATACCCGAAAATCCACATCAGCGAGGAAAAAACGTTTCTTTATCAGGCGATATTTTCATGGAGAAAACAAAATACTTCCATGAAAAGCTTGGCAACGAGAGTAAAGTCAGTAAAGGTTGGTTAGAAAAATTTAGAAAAGAGACACGGAATACGTCAACTCAAAATAACCGGCGAGAAGTTGTCAAACAACGAATACGCCGTAAAACCATTCCAGTACAAATTCGTATAGATAGATTTATCTGCATCTGAAATCTATAATGCGGATGGGTGTCGTTTGTATTGAAAAACTATACCAGACAAAGGGCTGTCATCTGACTTAGAAGTTAGAGCCTCAGCTTCTAAGGTTTACAAAGAAATAATAATCATGCCCAATGCTTCTGCATCTATATGAAATCTATCAGTACATTAATGGGGCATGGGAGACAAGACCTATATATCTAAAGTGGATAAAATGTTACTTGATTCCCTGAATTAAAAATATTCTTTTCTAAGAAGAACCTACCACTGAAAGAAATATTGTTTCTCAATAATACGCCGGCACATCCGCTTGGTGAAGACCTGCAATCCATTGATGAAAATTCCACAGTTTTATACAAGCCTCCTAATTACACAGCTATCAATCAGCCAATGGACCAAAATGCTCTTCAAAATATAAAGTTGAATTATAATTTGGCTCTGATTGTACTATATCCGATGTCCTTAAGAAGACCACTTTGAAAAAAGTTGTTTTTTCATTGGTAGAAAGTTGGTATCAGTTGAATGAGAACCTAACAAAAAAAATAATGGCCTCAATTAAACAGCGAAGAATTACTGACGGTGACCTTGAACCCGAAACTGAGATTCCTTTAGTTTTTTTATTTGATAGAGGCTTCTCTGAGGCTGAAATTAATGGTTTTTTATAACGAGAAAAGTAACACAGGATTGTGAGGACAAAAGTTAAGAAATGTCTCACGTTGAACCAGTAGCAAGCGC
This sequence comes from Diorhabda carinulata, assembly GCF_026250575.1. Taxonomy (NCBI): domain Eukaryota; kingdom Metazoa; phylum Arthropoda; class Insecta; order Coleoptera; family Chrysomelidae; genus Diorhabda; species Diorhabda carinulata. Next base: position 6,465,459 of record NC_079469.1, read on the forward strand.
TTCTAATTTAAGCGTGGTGTCTTGCATGAGTTGAGCAAGTGGATATATCTTTGCCAGACAAAATACTTTACGAGACAAGGTTTTTAATTGTCACTAAATACCTTCCGACAAACTAAAATATTGGATTTCTTTAAAAAAGTTCAGTAAATGCCTACAGATTTACATGTGAAATTTCACTATACTTAAGTTTTATCTCATAAAATATACCCTGTAGATTTGCTGTGCTATAATTTGAGAAAAAGTGATTGAAGGGATCCTGCTTATATCCTACTTCATTTCCAATCCATAGAGTAATTACATTGAGCTAATTGGTAATTCTAATTTATTTACATTTTTGAATAAATAATTGAGTTGTGTATAGGGAACCATGATAACTAATAATTAATTTTATGAGACTTTTTCAGTCTAACAGTTCTAAAATCTTTTAGCTAAGTCACAAGTGTGTTATCTACTTAGCCTTTATGGATTGGGTGGTACCATTAGGTTCCTTGCTAGATTATTGGGATGGTTGCTGAGTCTTAGAGCTTATTTCTGGGATAGATTGAATATTTCTTCTTCAACACTTTTCATTTGGGTGACCTAAGCAATTAAATTATTAGGTATACACCAAGGAGCCTCCACAATATTACGAATAGCTTTGAACTGAAACTTTTCTAGAGTTTCTATGCTGGGTTTGCATACTGCACCTCAGTGTTTCATCCTATAACTTTATATTGGTTTCTGAATCGCTTTGTAGACCTCTTCAGTCATGACGTGTATTAGTTTTGACTACAATTGTTGTGAGTTTTTTGATATTAAATCACAACATATCAAGATTAAAAAGTATTATTCCATTTCTCGCGATATATCTTCTTCATTTAAGCGCAGATTAGTTCAATAAGGTTAAGTTCACAGTGATAAATTGGTAACCAAATCATTTTAACGTTTTAATGTTTTCATTCACATTATACCTATACTATACTATACTTAAATTTTAAAACAATGTTGTTTACATGTCGTTTTCAATATCTCTTTCTTGAGCAATCCCTCTTCGGTAACTATTTTTTTGGAAATCGGAGAGTTCTTACTTTTGAATGGGTATTATACTTGAATCCATTTCGTTGCTCCTCTAGCTGCGGACATATTTGAATACTTAGAAATCATTCTTTATTGAATTTTACTCCGATTTTAGATAGATATTCAGCTGATAAATATCTCGTCCATGCTGATAAAATTCTCTTGAAAAGATATATTTACTCAAATCTCCCTTGATAACATATTGTGCATCAGTGCAAAATCCTTGGTATTACTTTCGATTCAACTGGAGTCACCATATTCATGATGTAGAAGGCATTTGGCTAAAGAGGCTGAACATAATTAAAACACTTCAATAGGGTTCCAACGAAACTATACGTCTAAGAGTTTACAGAGCTCTCATACGTTCAGAGCTTGACTATGGTTGTTTTATCTATTCGCTTCCAAGTCTAAAACTGACTTATTGAATTCTGTACACAACACTGTACACAGCACTGTACAACTCTTCGCCTCTGCCTTGGTGCCTTTCGGCCAAGCCCCGATGGTAGTATCAATGTTAAAGCTAACGAGCCACCACTATCCTTAAGACGACAATCTCTTCTCCTGTCATACGCTGCTAAAGTATCTTCCAATCTTTCTAATCCAGTTCATTCGCTACTTATCACCACGTCCCTACCTACTAACTCACGAACAATCACGAACACCTCTACTCCGAAATACCAACTTTTCTTTTCCTTCTTCCCGCCCTTGGACGAAAAATATTCCCATAGTAGACACCTCACTTACCGTTTACAATAAACATGAATCCACTAGCGTCCTTGTAGAGAAAGCAATCCTAAAAATTCTGCATAAAAAATCCTTCAACCTAAATCTCTATATATGGATACCTCCAAAGCTGAATCCGGTGTTGTTTTCGCAGTCACTACAAACCACGAACTCATAAGTTTTTTTCAGTCACCTTCTACGTGTAGTGTTCCTTCAAGCTTTCAAATTTATGTCTCTTCTCCGTTAACATCGCCAAATGTACTGACTCTCTTTCATCAATACAGTCAATTAAAACCATATTCACGTACCATCCAATAATCCAAAACATTCACGACATCTACCAAACTCTCATTGCTCTTGATATAACAGTCTATCTTATCTGGCTTTCATCGCACACTGGAATCGGTGGAAACGAATCTGCAGATCGCTATGCCAAAGAAGCCGCAAAGAATCCTTCTGAAATCCCAGTTCAGCTGGCCAATGATCTGAAGACTAACTTCAAAAACCTCATTCAAGAATCTTAGCGCGATATATGGAGCAAGAGTTCCACGGTATTACATAACATCCACCCATCTATTTGACACTTTGTCAACTTTTTGAGTTGAGAAGCTGTGACGATGAGAAGACACTGACTGCTCTTTAAGCTTCAACCACACAAAACTTACTCACGGCTGTTTGATGTCGTCAAAAAGTCATCCTATCTTCTTGTGTCTGTTAAGCACATCTTCACTGACTGTAGAGAATACCTTACCGCATACCAGCAGTTTGATATGAAAACCAAAACCTTCAACTTATGTATCATATGTATGTTTTTGTGTGCCAATGATCAGCGCTGTCGAAGCACGTTAAAATGAAATAATTCTCGCACAAGACTATACAAACAAAAAGGTAAATTTTCACTAAAATAATGTCCAATCTCTTGGAAGCTACTAAAATTTTAAATATGTTCAACCTGTAGTGACTACATCGTTACCTTGGTTATTTTTAGAATGATAGGCAATAATCCAAATACTTACACATTTTCAAAAGCTTTGGCGGAAAATCTTGTATATGAGAAAATTGGAACGCTTCCTATTATTATATGCAGGCCAGCTGTGGGTAAGTACTACCATATTCACATAATCATCTGTCTTCATTTAAAATGCGTTATTTACTTGAACCGTTTTGGATTAGAGTAGGGAAATTCCGGGGGATGGCCAATAGAAAAAAGTTCTGGTATTAATAGGCCGATGGCACTACTTTCAATTTAGTTCGTTTCTTTTCGGCACGTACGACAAGAATTTTTTTTTTCGTAAAAATAATGATGAAAAGTAAGTAATTTGACATTGTTTTTCAATCAAACGTTCGATTTAAGTTAAAGGGTTAACATATTAACTGGTCACATAAAGGTTTTGTCTGTTTACGTGCTTTCTTTGTGAAGTGAATTATTGGCCGTGTATTCTAACCTCAAAATAACCTACAAATTTGAGAAATTGCTTTAATTACTTAATATGTCCATCTGTTGAGTGGGAGTGATAGCCATGAAATTTGATATGGTAATTTCGATTGATTTTTAATCTTCAATGCCCAATCAATACAAACGGTATGCGGCGAAGACGATTTGAAAAATGCCATGCCAGACAAAATTGAGGAATGACTGTTATAGTGCCTCTTTAATTTACAATATTCCACGAGAAAACACTAGAAAGACAATTGCATAAAGAAACCTATGGGACCATTACCAACCTTTGGTGCAGAGAACGAAAAAAGACTGAGCAATCATATAAAAGACTTTCATTCAAGTATGCTGAGCAATTAGGAATTAAACACAGTTTTATCATAACACCAAAGAAGGCGAGTTATGATTAGTTACAAATATTTTTGTGAAAAAATTCCGATACTTCATTGAGAAAATCAGAAGGGTTGTCATATGCTAGAAGTAAAGGGATAAATAAAGCGGAAGTGAGTTCCTATTTTGAAATGCTTCATAGGAATCTCAATGATCATGACTTTATAAATAAACATGACCATATTTACAACAAGGACGAATCCGGGTTGCAATGAAATAATCGACCAGGTCATGTTTTGGCTGAAAAAGCTTTCAAATCTGTAGCTATGTCAACGTCCACAGAAAAAGTTGAGGACATGTGTTTTTACTGCGGTAATAAGAAAAAATGATTTGAATATTAACAGGAAAGGCAAAATAAGTACTCGTTATCTTTATCAGATCACTATGGACATCTTCCTCAAACTACTATGGCCATCACTCCTGGATACTCTGCGATAGATGGTCAGTCATCGTTTTTTGAATGGTTGAAACTATATTTTTTTACTTCACCAAAGTGATTTATCGTTGATTAAAGTTACTAGGACCATCTCCCCCGAAATGACCTTATAAGTAAACGTATCCATTTATATTTGAAAAAATAGCTTACTCAAAACATTAGATTCGCCGAAAGGTACTTTCGGACTTTTTTAGACACACTTTCGATAACTAAATATTGGGTGAGCTAGAACGGAAACCCGAACGATAATCTACATAGATGAGACTTGATACGCCACCCATAATAAACCCAGTAAAGAATGGGTTGATGTTTCAAAAGCTAATAAAAATAAAAATAAAAAAATTACTACCATAACGAAGATGATTTCAAAATAAATTGTGATGGATAATTAATCTTTTTTGTGCAAACGTATTTATATATTTTCACGAAAGTTATAATGTTCAACAACTGTAAAAAGTTATAATTTTTCAAAGGAATACGTTTGTGATAAAATTTCAAAGGAAACAAGTCACGAAGTAATTTGGCTTCTACCATATTATTGGATTTTTAATCTGATCGAGTTGATATAGCATAAATTAAATGTAGGCACTCACAATAATACATCTACTGTAAACAGTAGTGTGATCGAATTGATAAAGATATAGATAAAGTTAATAATGTAACCGCTGAAAACTAGAGAAACTGTATTCAATATGTGAAAAAATTTGATTGAAACTTATGATTCATAAATAAAATGTAATATATGTAGTGCATGTACAATTTTGTCCCAATTTTCATAAATTTACGACTTTTGATTCTCATCGAATATTATATGGGTTTCCGTAGTAAAGACACGTTCTTAGATTATGAAAGATACTTTACCAAAACAAATTTCAAATAGTTTTTGTTAGAGATTCATTTTTCCAGTAATACCATCCTTCCGAGACCCAATGCCAGGTTGGTTCAACAACTTACAAGGTCCGATGGGTTTGTTCGTTGGAGCTGGTAAAGGTATCATAAGATGTATGTATATGGATAGTAAATCTTACGCTAATTTGATACCAGTGGACGCGACAGTTAGTGGAATATTGGTGTTTTCGTGGTACTATTTGAATACAAAGTGAGCTTATTATATTCAATTAGTTGCGGCACTTGAAAATTTTTATTTATTTAAGGAATTCACCGCACATATTTAATTTATGCGTCCCCGAAACGGACGTCAAGAAAACTTGGGAAGATATATTGGATTTGGGTAGAGATATTATCGAAAACGATGTACCTTTTAACGGTATTCTGTGGTATCCGGGTGGAGGTATAACGAAAAATCGATTATATGCGAAAATAAGCTTTATTCTTTTCCAAATTATCCCAGCTCTGTTCATCGACATGCTGCTATTTGTATTGGGTTACAAACCGATGTAAGTAAAACAATATCATAAAGACATCTTTGTCACCTCGTAAAATACTCTACATCTGGCAACGTCAAAAATATAAAAATTCAGATGCTGTTAGATATGTACCGTGATATGAATGTTAATTTTTTCCGTAAATTACAATAAATAGTTCTGTTTTCAAACATTTCCACATGTTAATAGAGTAATTTCAATTAGATTTTCCGTTGTTTACTGTAACTGCATCGTCTCCTTCTGAAGGTCTTTCCATTAACGAAATATTTGTCATGCAAATACTTCAGAAGAACAATCCCTGCCACATAAATCGTAAGAACGTTAGCCTAGATTAAATACTATAGATATATCACTTTTGATTTTTCTAGAAACGTTGCCACAACCTCGAGCATTTAAATTGGTTATGTTCAGCGTTGCCGGAATTATTTCTTCCCAGTTTCATATGCCTCACTATCCGGCCGAGAAATTAAATTCCACAGCTGTCTTCAATCGATAATCGTTCGCTTTACTATGCTGTCACCTTTTGCATCTTAGGAGCATTAGGTAGCAGTCAATTTCTAACAAACATACTCGTTTCTAATTGTTTATTTATAATTTATCACTTTTTTATCATTTCTGTTCTTGTAGAATTTTTGTATTGTTGTAAAAGCTCTGTCTTGTTAGTTAGTTCTTCATCCTCTGAAACAACTGAAAATCGCTTCTATTTGAATGAGTTGAGTGGTACTTGAATCACCATAAACTCGTTAATTTTTGTTTAACAATTTCAATCATAAAATCCGTGAGGCATATAGAGTTATTTGACGAATGATTGAAAAGTTTGAGGGTATATTCACTTGTTTTTTGATTAGTGCCTAGTGATTTACATCGTGGTTAAGATTTACGAATTTATATGTATTTTATTTTTGTATTGACAAGTACATTTTGGTTTGGAATGAACTGAATGAATGTCTCAATTTGTCATTACATTTTACCCACCATATCAGCTCAATATAAAATAAATCAGATCATTTACAAAAGGAACGCAATGATTTTACCTACTTAATTTGTTTATTAACCTTAGTTTATCAGTCACATAGCTGTTTTCTTCAAAGTTAGTTAAGTACTTTTCAAACCGAATGACTATTTCCGATAGGAAGTCTCATTTATTACATTTCAGTATACTTGGAAATAACAAGGTTAACACTAATGACAAGAAACGGAAACATTCTAATTAACCCTCGTATATGTTAAAAATATTTTGATTGTTTTTCAGTTTATTCAACTTCCAAATGCGTATTCTGAAAGGTACAGAAATGTTTGAATTTTATACAACCAGAGCTTGGGATTTCGAAACTGAAAATACTTTGAAAATCAGAGAATTGTTGAACGAAAGAGAGCTTGGAAATTATGTTCTCAAAGCGGGTTCCATAAATATAAGAGATTATTTAATAAAGTGTATGTTGTCTTGCCGTAGACATATTCTTAAAGAAACTGATGATATGATTCCTGCAGCCAAGAGGAATATGAAAATGTAAGTAGAAATGTCACAATATTATGAAAAACAGTAGATTAGTGAAACCAACAATGTCAAGCGTTAGCTGAAGATCTTAAAGGATTAACAAGAAACGGACTAAGGAGCGTATTCAAGAAGAAACAAAACAATAAATGATATCAAGTAGTGACAATCATTACGCTTTTGACAGATTCGTAAAACTAAACAATTTAGTAAGGAGACGAAAAATATGATGGAATCCAATCGAAAATAAAGGTCTTCTTCTTCTTCTTATTCATTTTTAGGATGTCATGATCTGTTAGTTTTACAGGTTCCTCTGTATCAGTACCTGAGAGGCGAACTGCCAGCTGTCTATCCATCTCTTAGGTGGTCGTCCGGGTTCTCTTTTTCCTATTGGTTTCCCTTTAAGTACGATGCGTGGCATTCTACTCTCTTCCATTCTTCTCACGTGGGCGTACCAGTATCTTTTTCTTTGTTTCCCCTATCTTACGATATCTTGCACCCCATATTGTTCCCTGATGTCAGAATTCCTGATTCGATCTACTCTTGTTTTTCCCACTATAGTCCTGAGCGTTTTCATCGGCTACCCGAAGCATGCTTTTCCTTTTGTCAGTTTCTCTTTTGAATGTCATGATTGGCCTGATACAAGTCTTATAGATCCTAACCTTGCTATCCTTTCGCATGTAATCGTTCGCCCATATTATCTGCCTTAAGCAGCCCGATATTGCAGTCGCTTTGTTCATCTGGTTTCTCAGGTTCTTCACTGGGTCGTGGTAACTCGTCAGGTCCATACCCAGGTATTTAAATTGTGAGACTTGTTCCATTATTTTGTCCTGAACTACCATCTTACATCGTACGGGCTCTTTAGCATACGTTATGCTTTTCGTTTTTTCTGTGGATGTAGTCATGTTCATCGGTTTGCTGACCTGGCAGAATTTGTGTAGTTGCCTATATAAGTCGTATCGTAACATACCATGCTGATTCTTTTATTCTGACCCATTCGGTATTACATATTTAGTGATGGTACTTCCTCTATAATTCTGTCCATTAAGAGATTAAACTGAAATAGTCTGAGGCTGTCGCATTGCCTGATGCCTCCTGGTGTTGGTATCTCTTCCGTACAAGTGTCTCTTGCCTTTACTTTGGTCTTGTTGTTCGTCTTGAGACTGCGGACTGCTCTTACGATGGTGTCTGGCGTTTCTTTCGATATCAGTATATTTATGATGCCGGAGAGGCGGTCCCTATAAAATGCCCTGGTCAAATCGAGAGGCAGACATACGCTGGTGTATTAAATTCGATCGATTTTTCTTTTAGTTGTTTAATAATGAATATGGCGACGGTCATGGATCTGATCCAAAATAAAGGTGATGAAAAAAATCTTAGTCTGTCTATTAATTATATAGAAAATGTCTCAATAAAAATAAGATAATATGAACTAGATAGACTAATCAGATCAATAGCCATTTTTGACCACTTATAACTTCGTTGAGGATTAAAATAGAAGCCTGTATTTCTAGTAACCAAGCAAGCATCATATAAACATGATATATTTCAAATTTTATTCAATTTGAACCAGTTGTTTAAGAATTATAACTAGTCAAAGATTTTAATTTGTCACTTACGGATTGACTGATCATCAAAACTATAAGGCACTTCTAGAAGACATAGAAGTTTCAAATTTTGAATACAATTAATGTATAGTAATTAAAACACGGAAAAACAAAATTACTTTACAATTTTTGTCCAGTAGATGTAATAAGACTTTAGATATAGGGATATTAATGAGTACGAGCGAGATAGATGGCGAAATTAATGAATGCGATAGAGATAGCGTTAAGTCACAGTGACGCAGCGTGACATTTAGTCTCATGACGTCAAAGGAGGCCTATGACATCTACTTACTGTCGAGAGTTACAAGTCTGGGCAGGTTTCATCTAATTAATATCGACTTTAAAAATATTAAAGCGCAAGAATCCTCAATTTGTGAATACAATAGGCAAAGAAGCATTTACCGTACAAAGTTATCAAAAATTGTAAGATCAAAGCATCCGAGAAAACCCATATAGACAGAGAGAGAACTTTGAGAAATACTGTAGCTGGAGCTCAAGAAATAGTACCGAAAAAGTAGAAGAGGAAGACTACTTACAGAAATAAGAAAAGCTCATAAGGCAGTGAATGGGCTTTATGAAAATTCGTTGTCGTATTTAAGAATTAGATGGTACTGGAAAAGAAAAAAAGGAGGTCTATCTTCAAAAAGAAATGAGATGCCATCAAAAACAAAATTAGTAAAAATCTATTTTATTTAAACATAAAAGATTTTTAATATTAATGTTGTCACTATAAGATGTTGTCAGTTTAGCTAATTACGTAATAGCTTAAGAAAGAAAGTCCCTCAAGTACGGACTGAAAAATAAACCGACTTGGTATTAGATGGGTCTCACGACTTTTTACGGTGGAAGAGCTGGTTTTTTCAACAAGTAATGTTTTTGATAGCATTTGTACTGTACTGAATATAAAACTGAAATCCATTTAGTAAAAAAATGAAGATTAAAGATAAGATAACAGAAGAAAGCTTAAAAAGCGTCAATTGTCAATGGAAAAAAAGAAAAATAGAAGGGAGTAGAAAAGTGAAAAAGTTCAAATTATAATAAATAATAATAAATTAGTATTTGATGCTATAGCAGCCAATTACTACCAAAAAAACCCTTTTCTCAGTGTATATTTATAATTTCAACACATTCGTAATTAATTTCTTTTGTTGCAGAATGTTTGTATTGGATAGATTCGTCAAGTTATCATTTTTCATTTTGCTAGGATATTTCTTGTATCAATTTGGTTATCGCATCATAGCAGCTCAATAAAAACAAATTTTAATGTATTTATATATTTATTTGTTAAACGAATTTTTTGAACAATTGGTTGTTACAAAAAACATTTGAAAAACTCATGTGTCTTTTATTTGTTGATCCAAGAATATATACAGTTGGGTTACGACCATGGAATTCACAACTACTTCCAGTGACAGCTATAAAAAAAAATAAATTTATTAAACATAACTGATATTGTTTTGAATATTTGTCGGCTGTTGTGGTTTCTGAATTTTTTTCTTGCCACCAGATAATATTTGCAGCTCGAGTTTCTAAAAGTGTACGTTAATGTTTTCTAATTCTTTAAATTCCAAAATACACGTAATGAATCAAAACCACAAACTTATTCCATAATCATTTTGCAAAGAAGACATAAAGTCAAGTTAATTTTGATTTTCGATTAAACTCCTAGCATAAAAAAATCAAATTGACGAAAATAACAGTTGGCAACATTATTCAATAGTTCCCTCAGTTCCGTGGTGCCTCAATTTTCACATAAATTAATTGCTTTCCAATTAAGAAATCTAAAAAATTGTCAAAATTAGCTGATGCCTATGCTGCCGTGGGGTGAATGCTTTTGTCGTATATTTTGATGGTTTTTTAAATTATTTGATCGATTTTACACCTTATTATTCTCAGTTTTATTGGGGGGCTATATCCCCGGGCCTCAGGTCCAACAGGGCCCCATTTTTGGAAAAACATTCTGTATTTTTTGATGTGTTGATACTACAAATCTAAAGTATCGATATTATTTTTTTAATTTTTCCGGGTTGCCGAATTCCTTAACACGTTGACTGCCACGCAAGGTTCAGAATTCCGATTTAATTAATGGTTGATTTAATTATATTATATTATTAAAAACTCAAATTCTAGTGCATAGTTATCATAAATTGCATAAAAAATGTTTGGTTTTTTAAAAAGGTGTTACGAATTATCTCGTAGTTGGCTTCTGTAACATAAATCTCTTCGCGGAAGCCAACTACGAGTTAATTCGTACGCAGACACGCACAAACACGATTCAACCTGTCGCTTTTCTAAAGATGTGCAACAATTTGAACACTTACAGCAACCCTTTTTCGAATCCATTGTGTAATTTCTTTAAATAAATTAATTTTGACGCTGCATTTTTTTCTCTTAATGCAAATTTGTTACCTGACTAATGCTGACATCTGTATTAAAATTGTACAATTATTTCTATCATAAACCAAAAAATAAAAACGTTAAGTCGAATAAAAACAAGGTAAGTTGTTCCGAAAAAAGTAAATATGAGAAGAAAGACCTTCGTAGCAGTAATCTATTACTGTAAATAGTAATTAGAACGAATAATAATGAAAACCGATTGTTTTGGTCAGCAAATTTAACTATTTATATATGTGTCACTTACAGAACAAAGTGAACCAAGACTAAATTGATAAGAATCTCTAGTAGTATGCATTGGTTGTTTCCAGCTTAATAATTTAATGAAATTTTCCACCTAAAAAAATTGAAAACAATAAAATTATAAACAGAATTAATAAAACTTCTAAATTTACCTCTGCTTCTTCTTCAAGAGTTAATTGTCTAGATGGAAGTTTGTATAGCACGGTTTGCAGGTTTTCAATCTGAATGTAATCGTAATATTTCAAATATGAAAAAAATATAATGAATTTATTAGAAAGGAATTTTTAAAATTAAAGCCTTTGCACTTATCAATATAAATTACAGTGGCTTGATAGAGACAGTTTGGCCACATGAGAGTGGCCGCCATGTTTATCCCATACTACGACACAAAATGAATGATTTTCGTATTTTTTTTTTAACTCAAAATTACCATTTCGTAACTACACAAACGACTTCGTGAGCTAGATCTACATAAATAACTCTGCTCTTCATCTAACTACTCGAAATCAGATAATAAATTTTGCTCCCTACTACCCTGGCATTAGAAACATTTTCAAAGTCATGCTATAGACTAGACTCTCGTTAGGCGGCTCCAACTGAATGGTCAGGAATTGGTCATAAAAGGTCAGGTGGTCTTATTAATTAGTCAGCGTCAGAAAATTTTTTATTAAGCTTTATAGTAATACTCCAATATACCTAAGTCGCTTTTCTATAAGAGAAATATTGGTAATTATTTAGATTGGGTTGCACCCCTCCGATTTCGTTAAAATTTTAGCATGTTATATGTATATATAGGGCGCGGAAACCATCCCTTCAGATACTTTTTTGCGTTTAAAGAATCAAACAATTGTAATGATTTTTCAGTGATTGTAATGTTTAAATTAATCGTTGAAACCTGACCTAACCTATCCTACATACTTCACTACAAAATGAAATCCAATCACAATCAGGGGCTGCTGTTATCGAAAACTCTTCCATGGTTTTTTCTTGGCGGCTATAAATAAAATAGATATACAAATTGTATGTAGAATCATCACTTATTTTATTTATTGTCGACCACCTCATCAATAAAAAACCACGGAAAAGTTTTCGATAACAGCAACCCCTGATTGTGATTGGATTTCATTTTGTAGAGAAGTATGTAGGTTGGGTTATGTTAGGTTAGGTTAGGTTTCAACGATTAATTTAAATTTTACAATCACTGAAAAATCATTACAATTATTTGATTCTTTAAACGCAAAAAAGTACCTGAAGGGATGATTTCCGCGCCCTATATATACATATTCTTGTTCAGCGTAACTTTCTTTATAACATACTAAAATTTTAACGAATTCGGAGGGGTGTAACCTAATCTAGATAATTACCGAAATATTTCCCTACTCTATCTGGTTTATTGTAAAGAACTGTACGTAATTCTTCATTGCCTGATACAATGAATCGGCCCAAAGCATGGGCGTTACGACAATTACAACTTATTTATTTAACCCTTAATAAAAAATTTTCTAGCGCTGACCCATTAATAAGACCAAATGACCTCTTATGACTAATTTCTGACCATTCAGATGGTATGATTGGTCAATCGAAATTTCAAACGGAGGTGCTAAGATAGAGAAGTCTCGCGAGACACCACCTAGAAGCACTGCTAGGAATACACACCCTCGATTCAATTTCTCGCTGCGTATACTACAAAAGGGATGTGACTTAAGTGACGTTTATACTGATAACGCAATCAATTGAAGCTTTTTTCGTTTTCAAATGCTTTCTAAGAGTGACCATTAATGAAACTTGTACTTGTACTCAGTTCCCTCGTGTAACCTCGTGAAGACTCGACATGTGATTTTAGACAAAATCCGAAACGGATTTTACGTGATAAATCTTCAGAAATTACAGATGTTTTACATCGTTACCACGTTGTAATTTTTTTCCGATATTATTATTATGATCATATTCAACTAATAGGAAAAGGGAGCGGAAATTTCCAAATATAAAACAAAAAAGTCTGATCCAATTACCTAGATTTGGTCTTTGGATATTTAGATTTTGTTCAGTTCGATCTACTCTATTTTCGTGACATCACAACGTTTTGTAAATGTTTTAAATTTTGTTTTTAGATAGTTTATAATGAAAAAAGTTGGAATGAGGACTTTTGTATATTCATTTTTCATTTTATTTGATACATTTTTGGAAAATATGTGACTTTGACTTGTGTCCATCCTTTTCAACAATTGAAAATTGGTCTAAGTTGCTTCACTGTGAAGGAAAATCATTAGAAGATGACCCAAGTGCAGGAGGTGTTATGACGGTGACTACTCGAGACAATATTAAATGAACCGGCGCCTAGAACCAAAAGAAATTGCAGCACTGACCGGCATTTCCAAAGAATACTGAGGAACCTACATCAGCATTTAAATGTGAAAAAATTTAATGCAAGTTGGGTGCCTCGAGTTCTCAACGCAGTACAAAAGCAGCGTCGAGTAGAATGTGAGAGATTTTTAGAGCTTTGCCGCGACAACGAAGAAAATGTAATCCAATCAACCGAAACGGGTGATGAAACTTTGGTCTTTTACTATGATCCGACGACCAAAAGAGATTCTATGGAGTGGCATAGAAACGAAAGTCCTGAGTCCAAGCACCAAGAAATTGATCGCTACAATATTTTCCATATTTCCAAGGCTACTGAACACGAATGTGGTTTCGCAGAGATTAAACACCCACCATATAGCCCTAATCTAGCCTCGTTCGACTAATTTTTGTTCGCAAACCTGAAGGCTGATTGGAATGAATAATTGTTGATTGACTTCTTCATATATTTAAACTTGCCTATGATTATTTTTGAGAATTATCTTAAATTTTGTTGTAAATACAAAACGGAACACCGTTATCTGTTGCCTAATAAATAAGTCAGCTTAGTAGGTACTAATTTATCGTAAATATTGAAGAAAAAAACAAATATTTCAATGCACTTAAACAAAGCTACAATATAAATAAATATTGAAAAAAAAAACATCTGGAAATAGAAGAAAAACCATGAGAATATAAAAAAAGAATTAACTAATAAAATTTGACATGACAACATAACCTAGCATTGCGAAACTTTTCATATTTATATAGAAATTCAGTTATTTCTTGTGGTCATTTTTTTCCAAATTTATTTGTCATAAACAACTGCTTACCAATGTTTGTACGCTATCCGTAAGAAGAGAGAACGTTATTAACAAAGCAGATTTCAAAGTAAACCTTATAAAAACAGCATAATCGTTAAATCCCAATGAATGTCTTCCAATTAAAGCTATACAAGACATAGCTAGTATCCAAATAGCTATTAAAAAGTTTCCTAGAATAGTATTTTGTAATATACCGACATATAAATGTCTAGTTCGTTGAAAGCTTTCTAATATCATTAGATAAAGTCTCCTCGACGTTTTTAGTTTTTTCAAAAAAGTTGTTTGAGGGTTTACGACGAATATTTGGTTAGTTATTAGAGTTGATTCGAATTCATACATTTTGGATTTGACTTCTCTAGATATTTGATCAAATAATCTTTTGAGAAATATTACGTAACTAGACATGTCCAACCAAAATTTCAAATAGAACCCAGCTTGAAGATAACCTACAAAATTTTATAATCAACTTTTTTTACCATGAAAATTTTTTGCTCCAGTAGAAATCCAATGAAGTCAATTTATTTTAAGTCATATGATTGAAGACAACTAATCAGTACAACATTATACTGAAAACAAATCCCATGAGCTGAATACATATTGATTTATTTCAATTTTGACGTTTCAAATATTTAATATTTCAAAATGTCATGTTTTGGTTGTAGTACTGACGAGAATATTAATGAAATTAGAGAATAAAACATAGCAGAAATACAGTTCGCAGTAAACCATTTGTATGGAAAACATTTATGGACTTTTGGTATAATATAAAGTATCTATTAGATGGAAATCAGACGGAGGAAGAATTTATTATAAAGAAATGAACGTTATTACTGACCCAATCAAAAATAGAATCAGATCCCTGTAAAAGGAAACAAAGTCAGATAGCATAAGTTCCGTAGAAATATCGAAAATGATAAATTTATGGAATGAAAATACACCAAAAGGGCTGCAACAGAAATTCTATCACATAGCTGCGATAGAAAATTGCCAGGTGGGGAAGCTGCTGCTTGCTTGACTGACTTTTTTTGAATCGAATCAAACAACGATGGTTATGTAACAAATTGAGTTGACTATAACTCTGTATCCAGCAAGTTTTGCGAGTGTGGTTCAAGAATGTGCAGTGAAAGCAAATGTTAATAGAAAACAAAGTAACGTTTGTCCTGTGAGATTATTTAAAAAATTTATGTCAAAAAGGGGTTCAAATATTAAAATTGACAGATTTAAGAATAAATCGCCACAGGAAATCCGGAAATGATCACTGATATGATAAGCTTAAATACCAAAAAAAAAAAAATTACCAATCACTCCAGTAGATCGACCGCGGTTAGTAGATTCGCCAAAAGTGATGTACAAGATCAAGAGTTTATAAAAATTACAATGCCCACAAATAAAACCCTGACGAAGAACATCAAATCAAATTATTAACAGCTTGCCCATTGGAAATCTTCATCAGATCAGATCAAGTTCTTTTGCTAATTGCACCTTCAAATAAATTGTTATCTATCCGAATAACCCATCGAACATTGATAAAAGCTGAAAAATTTTATAAGAACTTTCACAAGCTAGTTGCTTATAAGCAACGGCGTCGGTCTGTTTCCAAGCAACAAACTTCGAAATCTGAAAATTTTTTCGAATAATTATCAATGTCCTTGGGTTATTACTACTGACAATATACTTATAACATCACAATACTTACCAAAACTTATTCTGTTTATACATTTGAGATAAATTAAAATATTTATATCGTCTTTTATCAATAACATTGTGATTTCGAAACTAGATATACCGATCGTTAACAGAATCCAAGCAATCGATATTCTGTAATTCCATACGAAGTAACGATCCTCCACTGGGAATTTATTGAGGTAATGTGATATGTGAATCATCACCCTGGTTTCTGTAAGCTTTTTTTTCCAAAATAAATTTGCTTGTATGATTGTAATGATTGTAACTAGAGACGTTACGAGTTCCATGATGTTTAGAGCGGTAGCATCTCCTATGTGTTCTGTTTTTATTATGAGGTAAAGTTCCATAATTCCTGACAGAAAAATGATACATTATAGGACTTTTCGGAAACTATGATCGGGTTAACCATAGTCGTATGATAGGATCCTTTCTACCCTGGTACACCGATGGGTGTATGTATGAAATATGGCAATTGGATAGTATCGTAGAAACACAAGGAGGTTAAAGATTGGTATTATAGGTCTCGGAGGTCGCAAATTCTATCCTCATATCCTCTAAGATGTGCATGGTGCATGGCGTACAGTGAGATATACATTATGTAGTAGACGGCTCCTCTAAATAACGGGAACAAAAAGCTAAAAGAAGCCAAGAAGCCCCCCTACAGAAACTTTACTCCTTCAGGTTGGGGTTTGTGACGATGGGCTTGCTCTCTATCTCGTAGAAAAAAAGAATGTAAAAAAACTAACTCTATGCTATCATGGATAATGGAACTAGAATAAAAGGTGAACAATAAAGGCAAAGAAAACGCACATTTAATTTTAGAACTTTAAATGTACAAGGTTGCAGAGGTAAAATAAACAGCCAACAAATGATTATACTGACAGAATCAAAGAAAAAGGGAAATGGTACAGAAAGGCTTCACAATTATATACATTTATAGAGTTGCAGACCAAAAGGCTAGCATGCAAGTAGAGTATTACCTATACTGATACTATGGGTAGAAAAGAAAAGTACGAAAAATGAGATCGATCGAAAGTATCGAGCCATCATCAAGTACCTGTTGTATTTAAAAGGGTTAAAAGGTAAGCAGATTTACGAAGATATGCTTAATACCCTTGGTGATCAATGTCCTTCGTATGTGACCGTAAGAAATAGGACTGCAAGCTTCAAAAGAGGTAAATTTTCCATTGAAGATGATGACCGATTCTATTAGACCGTCGAATTGGGCTGAAACGGATATCTGAAGCAAGTTTTCCGAAGGTGGTTCTAGAATATGCACTGAAAGCAAATGTTTAATAGAAAACAACGTCGGCAACGTTTGTCCTGTCAGATTATTTAGAAAATTTACGTAAAAAAGAGGCTCAAATATTAAAATCAACATATTTAAGAATAAATTGTTACTGGAAATCCGAAAATGATCACTGATATGACAAAATGTCTATTGGAAGAATCACGATTAAAAATTGGACAAAATCGTCTGCCCAAGCGATTGGCTTGAATACCAAAGAAAAAAAATTATCAATCACTCCAATAGATCGACTGCGGTTAGTAGATTGGCCAAAAATGGTATACTAGATCTAGAGAGACTTCTTAAACCGAATTATTACTATGGATAAGACTTGGGCACATTTCTACGATCCAGAAACAAAGCAACAATCGATGGAATGGCGACACTCTGGTCCTCAAAGATCTAAGAAGTTTCATGTCCAAAAATCTGCTGGAAAAGTCCTTGCTTCAGTTTTTTGGGATTGCCATGGAGTAATCATGATTGATTTTTTGGATAAGGGTAGAACAATAACCGGAGATTACTATTCGACATTACTGACCACTCTACGGGAAAAAATTAAATAGAAAAGACGCAGAAAGCTACCCAAAGGTGTCTTGTTTTTGCAGGTTCGATGTAATGTATTCAATCAAGAGGAGAATATGTTGAGTAATAAAATATTTTAAGGAATTGATGTAGTAAGTAAAGTAAAGTAAAGTAAAGTAAAGTAAAGTAAAGTAAAGTAAAGTAAAGTAAAGTAGAGTAAAGTAAAGTAAAGTAAAGTAAAGTAAAGTAGAACACCAGTATACGGAAAATGAGGAACATCAAGGAAAATTTGGATGGAAGGAATAAAACGATAAATAAGCGAGCAAGGGCTAAGTAAGAGAGAAAGGCTACAATAATAGGAACCAATGATAAATGGACATCGGCAAAGGAACACAAACAATGCAATTCAATTAATGTATACCAACCTAATATAACAACTGATGTATGAAAAATAGAACACAATAATCTTTTAGTTGGAGAATCTGAAACCCATGTTTTTCTCGAAGGATCCTTTTTATTATGTGGACAATTATAATTCATCAAACCATAACACAAAGAAGTGAAAATTGATGTGAATTTAAACATACATATAAAACAAGTGCTGGTCATTGTTTTTCATTTATATATTTTGAATGCGTTGTAAACTAAGAATTACCTCTATAGAATCACAGTTAATATGAAAATTTCTCTCGGAAAATCCAATATGTAAGTGATTTTTGATGATGATTTGATTATTTATCGTTATGATATCTATACTAGATCTAAATTATGTTTCATATTTATTTTCCTATGAGGTGTACTAGGTGGTTTAACGAAAATGCAACAAAAGATATAACCAATCCATATTTTCAGCATTCACTTTCATAACACTGTAGGTTTTTGAAAGGAAACGATTTAATTTGAGTTAGACGAATAGGCAGTATGTCAATACTAACAAAAACCTAAGAGTAAGGAATCAAAAGCCCTCTACCACTGGTATTTCATTAAAAAAAATTTGGGGCGCTAAGTAGGACCAATTTGTACTACATTTCCCTCTCACGAGCAGACTGCTACTTCACTCAAAACATAGAAAAGGCTATTAACAGTAGAGATATTGCTGTAGCAGTTTACATCCATAAAAAAAGACGTTAGAAGAACGGGAGGTGGAAATCCCTACTTTCAAATGCACCCAAGTGATGCTATAACGACGTATAGTAACGGCAGGAATGAACGGAAACATTTCCATAATTACCAGAGTGAAAGACTGTCCGCAAGGCGGAGTTCTATCAATCCTACTGTGGTCATTGGTAGTGGACTAAATTATTACTTGATTTAGCAGCGCTGGATTCACAGTTCTAGGCTACGCTGATAATATGGTAGTGGTAGTAAAGGAGGTAAATATACGCGCACCTATCCTTCATGGAACTCAACCGATGAAGTAAAATATCTGGGAGTTATCCTGGATAGTATGAATGAAAACACAAAATACGAACGATTGATTCGATTTGGGATTCCCGGAATTATAGGGAAACAGGTTCATTGTTGCCAGATGTTTTTAACAAATATGACATAGGTGGTAGGAATGAGAACTTATTGGTAACTAGGAGGACTGATTTAAATTGACAATTCTGCAGATTCTTGATTGGCAGCCGGTTTTACACAGCACTTTTGCCATGATTCGTAAACAGTGACCTTTTTGTTCTTTCTTGCGTTCTTGTTATTTTTTCATTAAAATATGAAAACAGTTCTTGTAAGGACTAATTTGAAAATGGACTCAGATAATATTCCGAATACTAGCAGACATCATTTGTGCTCCAACAAAGGAACTCTGTTATTTAAGTCCAAAACATTGTGAATTTGTATAAACAAATATCGGACGATGGATTGTGTGGATCAAAAAACGCAATAAATTATAGAGTGTTCCATTTAAAATTCCAAAGTTGATGTCGATACTGAAAAATTGGGATACCCTGTATCAATAATCTTTTTAATACAAAGAACTTTTGTAATTGAAGTTTTTCAATACTAGCCATTGTCAAAGTCATGGAAAAAGTCGTTAACCAGCAAATATTGAGTCTGCTAACTTCATCAGCAATCATCAATAGATCAACCGGGGGGCCAGAGCTATCGCACTAGATATATCGAAGGCTTTTGACAGAGTTTGGTACACCAACCTTCGAAATAAATTAAGATCGTACAGTTTGTCATCCTCACTTATTGATTGGTTTAATAGCTCCTCAAAGACCGATCCATTTAGATCGTTGTCGATGGTCACGCCTCAAAAAGGTTTAAGGTCAACGTTGATGTTCCCCAGTGATTCATCTTATCACCGACTCTCTTTTTCGTGTACATCAATGATCTACTCGACAAAACTGCAAACTGATAATCAGTAGAAACGTCAACATCATTGCGATCCGATCTTGAAAACATTCTGCAGGTGTGGGGTAGAAGCAATCTGATTGAGACCTAGGCTGCGGTTTTTACAAAGAAGGCTGACACTGCGGCTCAGGATTTGGTCCTGTCTTGACATAGAATATCACCATCAACACAAGGTTGCAGGTTTTGAGAAAAGTATATGGTTTAACTTTTTTTTGACACTGTACTATGAGATGTTCCAAATAAGAAATATAATAAAATATATATTAAAAAAATGAGAAAATGATGACAAATACATTATTCTGCTAAAATGTACAGAAATTTTTGATGATTAATTTCTATATGAAACAAAAAAACATTTGTTTTATTTTTGAATCGAATGTCATCAACTAATTTTTTATTCAATTGATCTTTATTTCTCATATAGCTCAATTTTCGAAAAACAACTCTGCTCTCTGATTAATGACCAGAAACTACTCAGATCTAATCATTGTTTTGAAATTTGTTTCACCAATAAATACAAAACTTTTCAAAACTTCATGAGCCACCACATTTGACAACTGTTATTAACCTTCTAAATGCCGCTTGACATGACGCAAGACAACTTGCAAAGCTATGCAAGATGCAATAGTTCATCTGATTGTTTCATACAAGATCTTAACATTATCGATTTGTGTCATTTTTATTGCGTGCAAGTTGCAATCTATTTACTTTTGGCTTAACAGATCAGCTAACTTTCGTAAAACTTTGTTATTTTCATTTTTAAACTAAAAATATTAGATAAAATTTGAGGTTAAGTATTTGTTTACTTTTATTGTTTACATAGACTTGCTTGCAATTTCTCGCACGTTTTATTGCATCATGTCAAGCGGCCTTTACAAATGTAGTCACCGACATTGAAATTCTTTATACATTTAATTTTATAATTCGTCGTCGCTTTCAAACTGGGCGGTGTGATTCAGGTCCTCCTAGGTTCAAAGATCTTATTAAATGTATCGGAATTATTACTGTTTTATATGCAATTAGCATATTTGACTTTCTTCTTTACTTATTCTGATACAAAAATGCCTTAAAATCCATAATATCGTAAGAAGAATCATCTCTATACTACAGAAAGTGTCCATCAAATCCTTTACGTTAGGGAGGCGCCTACAGCTTGAGTGTAAATTTTAAATAAAGCGCTAGAAATTTAAGAATAAGGACAGAGAAGGAAAGAAATACAACAATTCTTACAAATTCACAATAATTAATTAACATTCGGCGTTATCTCACAGTAGCTTTGCTAAATTTTATTCAAAGTTATTATGGACTACGTGAATAGCTTGTGTATACCAATTAGTCCGGTCAATTTAGACATTCGAAGTTACATAAATTCCCATCAAGCTGAAAATCGGTAAAATTGTTTAAAGTACAATTGAAAATAAAATTTGAATGTTCCCCATAATTTCCGTGTATGGAAAAAATTTTATTCAATGTCAAATGTCAAAAAAATTAGTTTTTCACAATTTTCGACAAAACGGTGAGTTTTACATAAAAGTACTCTTGACAAAAATTGTAGATCATAAAATTATCTACAAAAAACGTATCAATTCTTTTTGTCCCACAAGCCACTGTTTCTGAGATACAATGATTCAAAAAGTTGTAAAAGTTGTATTTAATGGTTTCACCAATATATTTTCAGCAGTAAACTTTTCTTACAACATTGAAATGAACCGAGACTTGTGAGAAATTTCTCTTGACTGATTGGAACTGTCATAAGATCTCAAATAAATTATCAATTGACGAAGATGCTGCTAAAGTTCGACGATGTTGTTCTGCAGCTTTGGTATTTCTGAACTTGAATCGTTATATCTCAGAAACGGTGACTCGTAGGACAAAAATTATAAATACGTTTTTTGTAAATAATTTTTTGATCTACAATTTTTGTCTGAACTACTTTGTTCATAAAACTTCCCGTTTTACTGATAATCGACAAAAACTCATTTTTTTTTAACTTTCTCCTTGAATAAAATTTTTTCTATACACGGAATTGATGGGGAACATTCAAATTTTATTTTCAATTGTATTTTAAACAATTTTACTGATTTTTAGCTTGATGGGAATTTATGTAGCTTCATTCTTATTTTTTGAACTAATTGACCGGAACAAATATTTCGTCCGACAGGAGCGCCAATCTGGTCTAATTTTTAATTATAATTTACCGTCTACAAACGGACAGTTTTAAAGCTAAGCCCCCATATGAGATGGTCCTCGTAACATCTATCCTCCATAATGTTTGCGGCTGATAGGAATAGAAAAAAATTCAATTTAACCGATTTTTATTATTTTACTTTTTAGAAAATATGAAAATAGATTGTATGCCTCAATAGATTTAGAAAATATTTATAATTAATTTAAAACAAAGAATTTCTATCATCTACAAGAAATTTTGATACAAATACATAGAAGAGCCATAACAGTAATCCATATAAAAGAATATTCTTCGCAACGTCCAAATAATATAACCTAAAAAATATTAAAAAACAATAATTTTATTAATTCATCAGTGATTGCAATGAAGATCACCTTCTAAGAACCTTTCTAGCGTGAGGAAGAGTGGAAGGATCCTCTTTAACACAATATTTTCTAGTAGCCAATATGTAATTTAAAAAATATTTATTATAATCTATCTTTTGTCGATTACTGTAGAATATCTGTTGATCTGTTTCATTCAAAGACTCGTAAATCCTCGTCAATTTATCGTTGTGGAAGTACCAGGGTCTCGTTGTGTAATATTGTAATAATTTCAGTCCTTGACTAACTCTCTTTTGAATACGAATCATACTGAAAACATGTTAAATGCTCAAAAAAATTAGTAAAGTGGGGTCAAAATCCGTTATGTGTCCACAATTCCATTATTCCCATATGGACATAATTGATACTAGGAACTAAATAGTTAAAAAACGAAATTTGAAGAAGTTATACGCACTAGCGAACTTAAGACAATGCGTCTATCTTTTGAGGCAAACGTTTAGATCTAAAAAATCGCTCTTGAATTGGGGAAAGTGACCTAATATGGAATACCATTTTGTTTTTGTGTTATAGAAGAAAATCAAAACATATCAAGTCATATAGCTGCGCTTAAATTATTGACAGTATTGTTTCACATATATTAATTTAAAATATAACAATATTACAAAAACAAAATCAACATTCTTCTTCTTCTCATGCCGTCTTCTCATCGAAGGTTGGTGACCACGTTTTTAAATGTGTCTCTATCCCTCACAATATGAAACAATTCTCCGAGCTAAGATTTGTCAATTCTCTTATGTTACTGAACCAGGATTTCTTCTTCCTGTCGATGCCTTACTTTCATTCTACTCTGCTCTGCATTATGTTCTGTAGCAGTAGGTATTTGTCGTTGCGTAAGTTGTGTCCTATGTAAAATGTTTTTTTTGTCTTAATAATTGTCAACAGCTTGCTTTTTCGACCAATCCGTCTTAGTACTTCGTCGTTGGTGATTCTGTCAGTCAAAGGTATCTTCAGGATGCGTCTATAGAGCCACATCTCAAATGCTTCAAGTTTTTTTATCACTTGAGCTTTCAAGGTCCAGGTTTCCACTCTGTACAGCAGTATTGACCAAACATAACATTCCATGAATCCTGTTCTAACGTGGAGGTTCAGATTTCTGTTTGCAAACATTGAGGAGTACTTGACAAATGCCTTTCGAGCCATTTCATTTCTGATCTTGATTTCAACATCAACATAAAAAACTATAAATAATAACAATTGACTTTTATGAGATACTTCAATAACTTTGATCAATTTTGTCAAGTTACTTGCAAAATTATATATTCAGGTATCGAACTCTGCACCTGCGCAATCACCATGGGCTCAGAACCCCCACATGATACATTTCATCCATGATGTTACAGATCAAACAGATCAAAGCATCTTCTGAGACAGAAACTTTCTGTCCTATAGCGGCATCAAGCTCACTGTCCTGTGGCATAGTTTTCTCTTTCTGCTGTTTTCCTTTAGTTATTTTTTCTTTGTGTTTCTTATTTTTTGATTTTGATATCTATTCTTTTTTCTATTACTGTCAATGAGTTGATTTTTTATATAGAGATGTTATTACTTCATCACTAGGTGCCTTTTTTCTTCTATTATAAATTTTTCTTGTTTATCAGACACTTGGCTGATTTCTTAGGGCGACACCAGATTTAGACTACTGCGAGCAAACTTGAAAGTTGAGAGCTTTGAACGAAATTCTATATCTTGTCTTGGTTGCAAAGAAGTTTCACAGTTAAAAAAACTATTATCAGGTTGTCTTACATACAGCGTATAAGAAACAGTTCTTTGTTTCTTTGCGAATGCCACTGAACGCCCACAGTTCTTTCGGTACCTATCAACATCATATTTACTTTACATATACCTGTTGTATTTAAAAGGGTTAAGAGGTGAGCAGATTTACGAAGATATGCTTAATACCCTTGGTGATCAATGTCAATGTGACCGTGAAAAATTGGACTGCAAGCTTCGAAAGAGGTAAATTTTCCATTGAAGATGATGACCGATCGGGAAGGCCAGTTTCTGTGTGAGTCCCCGAAGATATCGATGCAGTTCTTGACATGATTTTATCAGTCCGTCGAATTGGAATAAAACGGATTTCTGAAGCAATGAATATTTCATACGAACGCGTTCATCATATAGTTCACGTCAATTTGGACATGAGAAAAATTGCTGCAATATGGATCCCCAAATTTTCGAATGTTGACCAAAAGCGTGCGAGGGTAGAAGCCTCGCCTTCGATCTGTGCCCCATTTTAAAAAGATGTAGACTTTTTAAACCGAATTGTTACTATGGATGAGGCTTGGGTACATTTCTACGATACAGAAACAAAGCAACAATCGATGGAATGGCGACACTCTGGTTCTCCAAGAACTATGAGTTTCGTGACCAAAAATCTGCTGGAAAAGTTCTTGCTTCATTTTTTTGGGATTGCCATGGAGTAATAATTATTGATTTTTTGGATAAGGGTAGAACAATAACTGGAGATTACTATTCGACATTACTGACCACTTTACGGGAAAAAATTGAAGAGAAAAGACGCGGAAAGCTATCCAAAGGTGTTTTGTTTTTGCAGGACAACGCCCCTGCACACAAATCTCATGTTGCCATGTAAAAAATTCGTGATTTAGGATTTGAATTACTAAAACACACCCCTTATTTATCAGATTTGGCTCCGTCAGACTATCATCTCTTTCCTCAACTGAAAAAAAGTTTAAAAGGTCGTAAATTTTGCGTTGCAGATTTGCTGTAATAAATGTGTCCAATTAAGGGGAGAATATATTGAGTAATAAAATATTTTGACGTTCAAATTTTGTTTGGTTCTATAATAGGCTAAGAATTTTTCAATATATCCTCATATATATAATAGTTGATGTTCAATTCACATGACGGATTTTGACCGAAAGAAACTTAACGAGATATTTGATAAGTATATTACGTCAAAACTACTGCTGTTGATACTTACAAAGGTTTATTGCCGGTTAAAGTCATCAGAAAATCTACGAAATAAGCAGGAATTATGTGGAAAAAGAAGGCGGCTATGCAGTGTACGAAATAATTTGATTTAGCGCTTCCTCCAGGATACCAAAGACACACACTGAATGGATAATCGTATACGTGCTTTCTGCATATTTCTAAAGCTTCCCCCCATTTCAATATATCATCCTGAAAAAGTACAAAGAAATTTCCGTTTCGAGAAAATTGATGTCGAAAATGGTATCTTAATTGGGTTGGGGTACTTAGTACTTAAACCACAAAAAAATAAAGATTTTTAATATTGTCTCATTTTAGTTTACATATTTTTCTCTAAATTTCCAAAGTTGGGACGATGACCGCCTTGGAAGACTGAAATTTCTGAAAATTTTTCATGTTTGGGTACAAAAAAATCACCCTGGTATAAAACCAGAGAATACGGTTACTGAGTCAGCAGTGCGTAGCCCAATTCAACCAATCTCGTCGAGGCAGGACGGACGCGTTATCAGGGTGAAAGAGTACTTTTTCTTTTCCAAATGGGGTGTTTTTTTTTAAACATATAAAAAATTTTGACGATGTCACCTTTCTCCATATACCTAGGCGATGTAGATCAGATACTGTAAATACCAAAGAACGTTTAACATCACTTTTCCCCCCGAAAGGACAATCTTTGCCTTTTTTTAAACACATGCGTCAGATAAATCTATGATTGGACTGTTCCATGGTACTTGGTACGCGCCATGTTTCATCGACTATCACGAAACGACGCAGATTGCGCTTAAACAATATCAAACACTGCTCTACAGTGGTCTCATGGTTGCGATTGTTGTCCGAAATAAGTAAGCGCAGGACTCACCACGCTAAAAGCTTTCTCGTGGTAAAAATTTTGTCCACGTAATCTTTTGAAACGCCTACTGTCACCAGAACAGTCCACGCACTTTAATTTCGCTGCGCGATTTGTCAAAATTATCCTCGGAAACTCCCATTTCCCTAAAAGTCGAATTTGACTGAAACTTCGAAAATAGCCGTCTACGAAAATGTACTTTACAAAAAAATTTAAATTATTTTTGCGAACTTCACTCGTATTGTAGGTAAAATCATATGAAATCTAGTAAATATTGTGAATTCCATGAAAATGTTATGTACGAGTAATCACATTTCTATAACCTTACAGGCCATTAGTTACATAGGCTACTTTGACCGAGAAAGTGGGAGAACATCTGAAAGTACTGAAGTCAAAACGGTCTTATACTTAAGTTGGAATCATATGAAAAACTTTTTTATTTGTAATGTTACGAAAACGAAAGTTATATTCTATGAAAAGTTCTGCATGGTCCAAAAGTTAAAATGCAACCATCAGATATCAATTTTTTAAGACAGTATACGAGGTTTGTCAAAAAATTAGAATTTTGTGCAAGAGATTTTCATAATAAATGGCTGCAATTGCATATTTGAATATAACTTTTGATTCAAAACAACTTTAGGTAATTATTTAGAAGTGCGGCTCCACCCCAAATTTACTCCAAAAATTTGTTCGCTCATGTAGGGTTGTTTTTTACTACTCCGAAAGTACTTTAAGGGTGGGGGAGACACATATTTACCGTCACAACTCATTATCTTAATCATATTGAATTTCAATCATTATTATTCAATCATATCAGAATACGCGGTCATCTAGAGCGATAGCACATTAGGTTAGGTTAGGTTCGATTCGGTTAGGTTAAGAAAGGCTAGATTAGGTTAGGTTAGGTTAATAGTTGAAAGGTTATCGTGAAAAATGTAAGTATTTCTTCCATTTAATATTATAGGTATCGATGACGTGACAGTTAATCATACTTATAATTTCGTGGTTCCCGATTCCGGTGCATACATCCATCATATGGATAGTTACATCGCGAAATTTTCATATTAAATGTAATTGTTAATTATTTTGTAATTCTCTTAAAAAATATTTACCCTACCTTCTTGATATAACTTATTTTGTCCTCTAAAAGGATCTGAAATGCGGCAAAAAATTTTTGGAGTAAGTTTGTGGTGGAAGCCCACTTCTAAATATTTACCCAACTTTACTTCATAACAATTTTCTGAATTGTAAAAAATAAAAATACTTAAATTTTGCGCAAAATTCAAATTGTTTGACATAATGTTTAAAAAAATTGATATCTGATTATTGCGTTTTAACTTTTGGACCATGCTGAACTTTTTATCAAGAATAATTTTTTTCATAAAACCAATAATAAAAAAGTTTTTGCTTCTTTTCTTTTGCTGTATAGGACGAATTATTCCCCCTTATTAATACTTATTGTGTTATTAATACCCATCGTTTTTTTTTCAATTTGTTTTCGTATTTATTACATTTGATGTATATTTCTGTGAGAAACCGAAACTCCAGGTATTCTTGGAACATTTTTTATTGAAATTTGAAAATAAAAAAAAAATCTGTAAAACTGATATCGATGCTTTACGAATTTCTATGAAACTAATTCTCATACATACCCTATTAGCTGTGATATTATAAACTTCCACTTCATTTTTCTTCGGCTCTTTACCAACCTTCCACGCAACAGTTAACAAACTATTAATAGCCATATCAACAGGTACAATATCAGCATTATATTCTAAATTACAGTGCATTGTCCTTATCACTCCTTTACCTGCTCCTACTAATATTCCCGTAGGACCATTCAAGTTATCAATCCAACCAGGAATCGGTTCTTTATAAGCAGCAGTTACTACAACAAATTTCTCAATGAAACGATGTGAACAATTGATCAGAAACTGATGATTGATTCCATTGTACTATTTTATTTTAGAAATAGTCCATACATCTCCAAACGAAGCTGGAAAACTAAAAAAATATCATAAATCTACGTAGTTTCAATTTACAACTGGATTCCCACTTCACTCTTAAATACGGTACATATTAGAATCTAAATAGAAATATTTATCATAATGGGGAATTGAAAGAAATTAAAATAAAGATGAAAAGATGAAAAGTTGGAGTGTTTTGTAAAACTTTGCGGTCGAAGACGTAATTAACAAGAAAAAACAAAAAGGAAGGAACAAAAACAGTAATTTGCGGAACAATTTGGAGAAAAGATGACAAACTCCTACAAGGAAATTCGTAAACTATCCTTTGGAGACATTCAAAACGCAAGAAGTAATAATAATAAGAACTAATTCATAAAAATAAAAGAGGCAGAAGAAGATATAATAGCAAACGAAAAAGATATAGAAAGATGAAGACAATATTTTAGGGATCTTTGAGAAAACGAAGCGGAATCCAAAGAGACGGAAGGACAAGCAGAAGAAGTCGAAACTCGAAGTTTAAAAGTTGGAATAAATACAAAAAAATTGATACTAAATGCTTTGGTTATTTTGATGTGGAAAAACAAGTCGGGTGACTTTCCTATTTGCTTCAGATTTATACAGGGTCATTCACGGGATCCTGGTGTTTTTGAAGTGGGTTGTACACAGGCGCGCATGTTTGGAGGGACACGTGACTGGTATCTAACGTTTCCTTTGTTCATAGCATTTACATTTCAGTCATTGAGATGGAGCTGTGGATACTAGACCAACGCTTGTACGCGTATGACAGTTTCGTGCGAAATGACGAATCCGTAACTGCTGTTCAGCGAGATCTCCGCAGTAATGCAAGTGTCCCTTCTCGTAACACAATATTGCGATGGGTAAACAACCTTCGAACAAGTGGGTCAATATTGAAGAAAAAATCACCGGGTCCCCACCGTGAGGCTTGCTCGCGTGTTTAAACCTCGCCAGTGAGAGTGCATTCACAGATGACGTGGTCTGTCGTTTCTACGTTCTCCGTGCACCATGCTGGTCCATGATGCCCACAATATGAAGATGGCGTCTTAGATAACCGTCCAGTTACTAATCGAGTTTCGCGCCTATTTAAATGAAACAGTTATTTGGTGAGAGATGCAGAATGCCTATCTATGTGTGACTTAGCTTGTCTCATACCGGGTGTCTCTATCCATCTCACTAGAGCCTGTTTTGCAAGCAGACCGTAGAGAGATCTCAAGAATGAATTCCATAGCAAGAGCAGTAATTGTAAACCTACAGTTTTGCTTAAGCTTCTCTTCAATTGGGTCTATCAGTTCACCAAAGACGTTTCTCATCGTGCATCTTCAAATAATTGGAATCTGATTGAATCACTCCTAGCATTTTGTCCGTAAATTTCACAGATTTGCTAATAAATTTCTCTTGGTTCAACTTTATTTGCACTTAGAAAACGAATCACAGATCAGATTTCAATGATAGCTGGCATCATAAAGAAGCACTACAAAGAACACGTTGGCAGCAGCGATCTCAAAATGGCGTACATTTCTTCTGTTTTAGTCAGAGTAACTGCAGTGCATGCTTGGAACTGTGATCGCAGCGCTGCCGCTGGTAGAAATAGAAACGGAATTCACTTTGTGGATATACCTTGTATCATATTAAGAATGAATTGGGCGTCAGTGTACAATTTCCTCAATATACTAACCTAATGATGGTCTAGTGATGACAATGGGTATTTTTTTATTATATTCAGCAACAAGATGTTCTGTTAGTCCCTTTGTATACGCATAGCTGTTAGGATATTTACGTAAGATAGTCGGAGCTAAAGCTGCCAAAAGATCGTCGCTCATCCAATTGGCTAAATCCAGCATTTTTCTGGAAAATACAATTTCAATTTTTGCTAAACATCATAATCGAAATTTGATTACCTTGGTTCTTGTGGAGCTTCGTACAGTTTTTCTTCCAATTGTGTAACGTCGCAATGACAATAAGAAGTCGAAACGTGTACGAAAACTTTCAGTTTTTCTAATTTACACAACCATTCGAGAACATTCAAAGTACCACCTGTATTTAAAAGTATTGCTGATTTGATTGGTTGATCGAATTTTACATTTGCTGCCATGTGGAATACGCTCGTTATAGTTTTTTCTAAAAATGTTTGATCTTCTGGTGACATTCCGCAGTTTTGTAATGTAATATCTCCACTAATACATTTCAGTTTTTGCAGAATACTTTTTGCGTCAATTTGTTGCTTGACGTTATCAAAAATCTAAATATAAAAATATAAATATAGAATGAAAACATCATTAGTGTTACAGGTAGATAATAGGTTTGACCCGACCAGCTAATCTGCACCGTTCTTGGTACGATTTAAATCACATTTTAGCGCAGCAATCTCCAGTTATGCACAGTTCTTGTAATAGTACTTGCTGTCATCCGGAGACGGTTCACGAGTCTAAAAACAGAATCGTTCGTAACACGCAAGCTCTATTGCGCAGAATCGTCACTGTACCAAAGACGATTCTTTGACGTCCTGGAACAAATCTAAATAGGCGCTCGCGTTGGGAGTTAACCGTCCATTGGATTTTTGAAGATCAAAGTGATGAGTTTAAGATGCTTAAACATACAAAGTGAATTCTTATCAAAAATGACTTTGTATTAGTACAAATGAATTAGTTTTGGAATTTCAAGAACTGTATCAAGCAGAGCCGTAACTAACTTGAAGCTTTAGGTGAAGTTAAGCACTTTTCACTACAAAAAAAGAGTTCTAGCAACAATTCTGCTCATTTTCCACAAGTTTACAATATCCTTGCTTTTCAAACTACATTTCCCGATTATCTACACTAGCCACAACATTGCATATTCAAAAAAAAACTAAGCCGCGATTCCGAGAAAAAATTTTTCACTTCTTTAAGTAGTAACTCTTTAAGAAGTCATTTCGCAATAGCACTAGGAATAATAAGGTCTAACACTCAACAAAACACATAGAAACTTACAGAAAAAGTATTTTTTGACCCCATGACAGAGATTTTTCAATGGGCATCATCTTAATTTGACAATTCGCTATTTTACTCAATATTCAAATATTCTCGGCTGCGCATGTTATCACAAGTTTCAGAATTTAAACAAGAATGCTGCATTCGAATGTGAGTTAGTAATACAATATTAATTCCACCCCTTTCACTATTTCTTAAACAAACAAAATTGAAACTAGCGCAACTCTAAGAAGCTCTAAAACTTTCATTAATGGTGAGTAAAAATCAATCTATCAAATAATACCTACTGGAGAGTTTAGAAATTCTTCTAGCCTCTGCGTAGAGTTTTTGCCCTTCTTATTTCTGATTACCATGTAGACGGCTGCTACATCTGGACAAGATCTGTGTATTTTTTCTACCAATATCTTCCCCATGAACCCAGTAGCTCCGGTAACAAGAACATGCTGACCTTTATACCATTCTGCTATTTCTGAAGTTTCCATTATTGTGGAAAATACTAAATAAAATCTATAAGTTAAGAAAATTTCAGTGTTTTGGTCAGTCATTCTGATGAAAAACAATAAATATAATGATTGTATTGATAACTAATAATTAACTTTTAATCATTTTATAATGGCCATCGACAAGTTAAAGATTTAATAAATTCTGTTAAAGAATTTTATCTGACTGAGTGAACATAATTAAATACCCATGAAATGAATGTTACTAAACAAAAAGTGAAAATTAATTGTGTGATGAAATTGTCGACTGCAATAAGCAATTTTACCAACCAAAGTAAAATATGTAATTATAAAAATCACTGGTTCTTATAGTTATGGAACTGTTACTCAATTGTACTATAATCACAATTGTCTAGTATTTAATTTGATTATTTATTTCCATCGGGCTACTATGACTATAACCTCAAACTGGAGCAACAGTCAAGTCAATGGAAAATGCCATCGTGAGCCGGTCAAAAAATGTCAAATCAAGCATCGAAACAATGTTGATTTACTTTTATCCGTATTTCAGGTCATAGCATCAATCAAAGCTTTTATTTGGAAGCGTTAACAACAAAAAATGAAATTAGATACGAGGATCACCAATGTTGCAGCTGTTTTTGCTCATAAGTCTCTTGTAGTTAGTTCTTTTATTTTTAATATATTATTCTGATTGTCAACAAGTTTAATCAGTAAATTTCTAACCTCGAGAGTAAAATTTCTGCCTCGCATCTTATCATTAATATTTTTCATTTCTTTAGAATAAATTTCACTCACAAAAAACCAGTAAAAAAAATCGGAAACCAAAAAAATATTTTGATTCAGATGCCAGACCTCAAATTTCTATCATACGGTATATATGGGATATCATCATGAAACTCTATACTTAGACTATTGATGATACAAGAAATCGATTTATAATATCTATTTTATGCGGAAACATTTACTTCCGGAGATACCGGAAGTGGCATTATCTCAGGAAGGCTAACAGACATCGAACTATGCATAACTGTTCGATAGATCTCATCAAAATCTATCTGTGTATGAAAAGTCATGATGATTGACGTATGTACAGAAGAGTTTTTGTGAACAAGTATGCAAATGCATCATTTTTATGAAAAAAAGCTCGTAGTTCCAGGAAGCATAATTCATATATGCCTCAGCAATGAAAGCTACATCCATGAGTGGGTCAGTCACAAAGAAAGATTTGTTTTTCATAGCGGGGTTCATACCCAAAGAATTGAGGCCAGCTGGAGACCTCTGAGAGCATTCTTCCGCGATAGGAATGTACCTTGGAGAATATTGGGAGGACATAATCATAGAATATACATGGCGACGAGAATGTCGTAAATCTGAACCAAAAACAGACCCAATCGTTTCATTAATAGAAGAAATCAGAAAAGATTTTCAAATTTAAAAGTTATAGATTGAAGTTCAATCTAATTTTCATTTTACCTATTGATTTTTCGTGAACTAATGCATCAGAAACTCTTCTGCGCACGCGTCAGTCATCATGACTTTCCACACTCAGATAGATCTTGATGAGATCTATCGAACAGTTATCCTTGGTTCAATGTCTTAGCCTTCCTGAGATAATAGCCACTTCCGGTATCTCAGGAAGTAAATGTTTCCGCATAAAATCGATATGATCAATCGATTTTTCCTATCATCAATAATCTATGTATGGAGTTTCATGATGAACGTTGTGGGGTGGCTTATCATCCACTTAACTGATTATTCGCCAGTTGAAACTAAGAGATAACTCTCACAAAATTTGATTATATTTAGATTCCTTTCATTTTACAAATATAAATGGTGTGAATCGTGATATTAAAGTCCAGCAAGGTCAAGACAGGTCATAGAAATAGAGTTCAGTGTACTACTTATTGGAAAAACTATATATTTATAAATAAAGGTAATTGGTTATTTATTATATTACTGGTACTTCTATATTAATGGTACTTCGGGTGCTCTTGACCAAATGTAGTTGTGTAAACAATATGTTTAACTAGTCAGAAGTAAAATATGTGTTTTAGTAGTGTATTAAAATCCCAGGAACATGCAAATTTTCGTTATATAACGTTTTGTAAACAAAATTGAAACCAAATATATTTTTTTAAATAATTCTTGTTATTTCTGTATTGTCCCCCGTATTTATTTCGATCATAAACAAGGTTTATAAGGCTATTAAACGAAATAAGATTTTTTCAGTAATACGTAATATCATATAAATTTGGTTGTATGATTTATTAATCATTAATATTGATAGAATAATTTTCTACGAGGGATGCTACTTAAGTTTCAAGATATAGGTAACACTGATAAGAATATATCAAATCTAACACTGTCATCGTAAAGTTTGACATTTTTAAAGGTGAACGTAATTAGAACGTGTTGTTATACGAGGGCTATTTGAGTTGTTTACAGATACTTGAAAGATTCATCGTGGTCAAAAAATGCAATTGAGTCCAGAACGTGGATTGAACCAAGAGCAGTGTTTCCCTGATTTTCCGAATTCAATCGTGGTCGCACTTCGCTACCGGCTAAATTTCGTGAAGATTAACCAAAATCGGCTGTTGTGATATACCGTGAGATTGAGGCATACTTGAGCATTAACTCGCATACCTTCAAGCTTAATATCGATTGGTGCAAAAAAAAACAGAAAAAATTCAAATGGAGTCTTCAAAAGATCGTGTCAAACGAATACGAGCCAAATCGAACAAAAGTTGATCGTGCACGAAGCACTTCGAAGCAAATGGTCGGTTGTTTTTTCGGAATAACTGGACATGTCGTCTCTATTCCATTAGAGCAACGTAGAACGGTCAATTCTAAATGGTACACCAGCATTTGTTTGCCAGATATGTTCGAAAAAATCAGGGGAACCAATCGCAGAAGACGAATCATTCTTCACCACGACAATGCGAGCTCTCACACATCAGTTCAAACAAAAATTTTTTGGAACAGTCAAAACATAGAATTGATGGGTCACCCGCCGTATAGTCCTTGTTTGGCACACAATGATTTCTTCTTATTCCCGCAGATCAAAAATATATTGCGAGGTCAAATTTTTTTCTACACCTATCTCAAAACTTAAGTAGCAACCCTCGTATATTCCTATACGTACAGAATTGTTGGTTAATCTCTCAGACCTTCCTCATTTACATTTTATGATTTATTTTAATCGATGTTTTTCTAATAAAACTTTTAATAAGAAAGTCTGAATATTAACTTTTTTCTCTCGAATTTATTTTCTATATTTCTAGCTTTTCTCACCATTCATGTGAAAGTTATAAATAGTAAATGCGTATAAATAAAATAAAAACTAATTGTTGATTTTGTAACTCTTACTAAATATTATATAACAGTTAACGTGACAATGACCGAAAACATTAGTTCGTAGTACAAAGAAAATCTTGATGCTTAATAAATAAATATTACATGAATTTCTTTTAAAGACCGTAAAGGTCAAACAGATACGTGTTTACCAACACACAAAGATACATGTTTCTAACAAAAAACAGCTTCTTAAGTAAAAAAAACGATTGAGAATTGAGAAATAAAAGAAATTACTAGTAAACTTGATTGAGTAGTCCGATTAAAGCATCGTTTATAGAAAAAAGAAACTGTAATTAAAAATTATTTTTTACAATGGTCGTATCCAGTATTCTGACCTCAAAATTAATTTGAAAAACTTTTCTCTTTGTCCCTAAAAATACCTCATCAAGCATCAGTTTTCAGTCGATAGAAATAGTTCTTCCAATATCAATTGCAAAAGACTATTTTTGCGAGGAACAATCAATATTCCATAAATACGCACCTCATCTGGACTCATCACCTCCACTGTTTACCAATGAAAACATCGAATCGCAAACGTAAATGCATGTCTA
Organism: Diorhabda carinulata; assembly: GCF_026250575.1. Lineage (NCBI taxonomy): Eukaryota > Metazoa > Arthropoda > Insecta > Coleoptera > Chrysomelidae > Diorhabda > Diorhabda carinulata. The sequence goes on from NC_079469.1 coordinate 6,501,325, forward strand.
TTGGCCGAAGCTATCGGAAGGCGAATGTACACAATTTCTTTGAAATATTCCTGCTAGACATTCCACGATAAGCAGTAGCGTGGCATGGTGAGATTTATTCAATTCATAAATTTCTTTATATAAATAAAAATATGGCGTTTTAGATCATGGGCGAATGAAAACAATGAAATTGCACAGTGTAATGAGAATAGAGACAGGTATGAATTTAATAATAAAGATTTAGATATATCTACAAACCCGGCAAGTTATTTTAAATATATTCGATTGTTTTAAATATTCAGCAATCTGATAATGTAATCATCATAAGAATTGCTGAATTAACTAGAGTAAATGAATTTTCCATTTATCGAGTAGTAACGAAAGGGGTTGCTGTGGATCATTCACAGAACCGAAAAATATGTAAAGAAAACACAAAACACAAAAAACTTAATAAACAGATGGCAATAACCGAATAGTCAAAGATCGTTCGATAGCCACAAGATTATTTGCGTCAGATAAAAGACTACCGAAGTACTAATATACGAATGGGGGGCTCAGTTAACGTCTGGTACCCTGTTTAAACCAAACGCCTTTCAAGTAGTACATTTCACTCGTCTATTTACGTTATATAATTTAATATTCAGTTGTAGCAAGTTAATAATGATTCGATTGCCTTTTAACGAATAATTTCTCGCCTAAGATTTACATATTTTCAAAAGTATTTATAAAAATAATAAATTTATGGTAGATTAAACAAAATATTCGGCAAGGGTTTTTATAATTTGCAATTGATATTGGAAAAACTATACCACGTGATTGGGGTACTAGGAAGAAACGACGTTAGTACCTCAAATTCGGAGGTAATTGAGGAAATTAAAGCTAAAATTAGAAATGAATATTTTCACAGATATATTAATGGAACCACCGATTTTAGAGAACGTTAAATTGCTCATTTATTGGTGTTCGAAATTCTACCAAAATATTACATCACTGCTTAAAATAAACGCACTGACATTTGTACAAGAGGCTCCTCCAGCATTTTTTCTTCCTGCTGCTATTCCTGGAGATAAATTTTTAATCATTTTGTCAGATGAAGGACCGTAGATGGAAAAAGCTGGGCAAAATTTGAAACTCTTTTACCCCAACTTAAAACATGTAACATGTGTAGTTCACGCTTCGAATAAGATTGCTGAAGAAATATTTTCTTCTAATAAATAATTTAATTTCATACATGAAAAAAATCTTCCTTAAGGCGCCTATAAGGGTTTAGCCCTATAAAAAAATATTCCCTCTCAACCTATTATTTTTAGCTAATTTTTTTTGTTATTTATAGCGTTTTCTGCGACCTTCCGTCTGTTTGTAGCGAGTTTGGATTTTTTGTGTTTAATTCCTGTATAGCTTTGGATGTGACGAAACGAAAGATATTTTAGTTAAATCAACCAAAATGTGATACCATTGGACAAATGATCTCAAATGACATAAATTGACGTGAATCGACATCAATAGACATCATAAGCCATCGATCAACATCAGATGTTAATAGACTTCAATTGTCTTCAATGGACGTCAATGTATGTCGTTTGAGGCCTTTTTTCATTTCATAAATCACGTTATTATGAGAATTGTCATTGTCAAGAAATAATGATGACAAAATGATTACATAAATGACATTTTTCTCATTTTATGTTTCATGGAAACTTCTTTTTATGAATTAAGGTTTTTGATAATATTTATTGATTGCTAACGGTAAAAAATTCCCACGCCGAGAGTTCGACGACTTTTTACTTGTTACAAGATGGGACACTTGGTTGGAAACCGCTTTTTTTAATCCGAGAATTTTTGTCAACTAAAAGTTTCAATTTCAGGATTCTCTGTCGAAACTTCCCAATCCCTCACGCAATTATTCGAAAACACAGAAATAAAACAACTTATAAAAATCAATAATTGCTTTGTTTCTATAATAATAACCCAAATAGAGGAATCTGATTTGCCATTAATCCAAAGCATGAATTTACTGAATCCGTTTATTTGATTCCTGCAATAATTAGCAATTATAGAAACGCCCCTACCCCATCAGTTGATGTGGAAAGAAATTTTTTTATTTATAAATTTTTATATTTAGACAGGAAACAAATTTTGCTGTAATTAATGCATACTAACGTTTAGTTTAGTCAAAAATATATGCATTAGAATTTTTTTGCGTATTTTTAACATTTTCGTACATATTTTGACTAAATTATTTGCATATCTTGTTATCTTATGTATTACATATAATCGATTATTATCTTATGTATTACATATAATCGATTATTATTTTTCACTTGTTACTCGGCTCAATACTTAGGAAACCACTGGGAGCTACGCTTACGTGATTTTTCGATGATTTTTTCATGATATTAGGATTCATTTCTTTCGTTTGCTCTATGGTTTTTATTTGTCTATGTTGCGACACAATATAAAAAAGAAGAGGAAGGAGTTTGGGTTTTTTCATTCATTATTCATGATCGTGATGTAGCGTACACGAAAATTAAAACTTTCCGTTTAATAAGATATAATAATTTAATAATAATCCAGAATGATAAAACACAATAACTGACGTTGTTAATTACACAATAGATTTCGTCTTATTACTCCTAACATAATCGATTATTTTCTAATATCTTGTGATGTAACTGATTGATTCAATTACCAAATATGTTCATTTTTATCTCGAAGGTGTTATTAACGACTACAGTATAAGACCTACGTTAAAAATAATTGATTTTTGGTATGTAGTTGTTAGGCTCTAATAATCCAACCTACCTGTATGTTTCCTATAAAAAATTATTTATTTCTTTTATAATGGTTTGTGAACAGTTAGTGGCGGACATTAAATTTTCAATTATTTTTGTAAATTTAAATTTCATAATAAATTTTAATATATACAATTTATACAAATATTTCTCGAATTTTATTAAGGACGAATTTTGAATTGGAAAATGAATTAGCTGAATACTATAAGGGGACCCTGACCGAAATATATTAGCTAACAAATTGAGAAATCTTTTGTTATATAAAATTCAAAAACTTCCAACGCCTCAGATCGGATTTCAATATTAATGACGAATATTTGTAGATCGTTAGAAAATGACCTTGATCAAGATTCGTTAGGTAGGAACCATTAAAATCCTTTTTATTACGTAATCATGAATCACACAAAAAAACCTCTTAGAAAGAATAAACGTATACCGAAAAATAAGTAAAAGTTACACAAGATAAATAAAAAACTGGAATTTATTTTGTACTAATCCTCAAAGGACAGTAAAAAATGCTCGGTTTGAAGTTTAATTCTGGTTTTTATGTATTTTTAATATAATAAATTAAAATGTGAAATATATTATTCAAATTCTGTAATAAAAAAAATTTTCGTGATTTTAAAAAGTATTTTCTACATCCTCCATTTAGTAGCTTTCTTTTTAAATAATAGAAACAAATATAGATTCTCACAAATATACTGATTTTAATTTTACTATTTCAAGAACAACTATCATTTGAATTGTTACGTTTGATTGTTAGGTTTTAATTGTTCAAAGATACCTAAAAAAGTTGAATGAACTAACTATAAACATTTTTATGATATGTAATTATAAAAAATTGAGAAATACGATATAACTATCTTTTTACCACTGATTTTCCTCAGTAAACTTTAGCGGATTTACTTAGATTTGTCAAAGCATCGTTAGTTTTTAAGAAAAAAACATCAAGTATCTGAAATTTGTGCTTATATTTTGCCAAAATATGCTTGAATTTTGTTTATTTTTGAAAAATTCACAGAAAAACAAAAAAACAATTTATATCTATATTAATTCATCCGTAAACAGTTCTGGGTACTCATAGTAAGTCCTAAAGTTTTTTTTGCAACCCAAAAATATCATATTTTCTACATTGTATGGGACTGCTAAGGGCATTAAGTAATATAGAAGAAAGTGATCGAACCATCTTTGGGAAAAAATTACAAAAGTGAATAAATTTCTAGAATTATCCGTGGCATTAATTTTGTAAATCATATCTGTATATGGCAAAATAATTTTAACCAGAAGTCGACTGTAACTTTGTTATTTTGAATAGAGCACTCTATATATTAATACATTTTTGAAATTTTCGTAAAATTTTAGTATACTTTCTTCGAAAATTGCATACTTTTTGAGTTATTAATTTTTTATGAAAAATTTGACCGTTGCAGACTCATAAATTATTTTTTTTCGAGGATACGAAGATATGAAAATGGTTTTTGTTCGGTTGCTTTATATACTTTATATACACACAGGGTGTGTATAAAAAGCGTTCAAAATTTAACTTCATAAATATCAAATTCTTTATTTTTTAAAACAGAACCACCAGGATTTTTCTATTTTAATGCATTCGGGAGTAAGAAATAAGGCAAATTCATGTATACTTTCCTATATCTAAACCGTTATCCAAATATTGAATGTTTTCTGTAATCTGTGAAGGGTCTGCAACAGTCAAATTTTTTACAAAAAAATTAATAACTCAAAAAGTATGCATTTTTCAAAAAAAAGTTTTTAGGCAAAAGTATACTAAAATTTTACGTAGAAATCAAAAATGTATTAATATATACGGTGTTATATTTAAAATAACAAAGTTACAGTCGATTTCTGGCTATTTTTGAAAATATTTGAGTTGAAAAGATCATATCCAAAAACCCAAATCTAAAAATTTTCATGATTCTACTATAAGCATTTTGCTATATACAGATAGTTTTAACTCCTCGTGGGACACCCTGTATACATAAAAAAAAATTTTAATTAAACCCCCAGAAAGGTTCAATCACATTCTACTAACCATTACTCAATGCCCTTAATAATTTCATACAGTATGCAAAGAATCGTCATATTTTGAGTTTTCCTCTACGTATCTCATTATATCGCTCTTTTTCAGGACACCCTGTATATAAAAAAAATCAGTATACTGAAACCGAAAATATATTTATTGAGTTGTTCTGCTTTCCTCTCATTTTAAATATATTAATTTATTTAATTAAGTATAGAACTATAACTGGAGTTTTAAAAAAAAGTGCTTTTCTATTAAATTACATTTTCAACTTACATATTCTCCAAATTACCGTCACTAAAAATGTACCAAATTTTCTAAGTCAAATCCACCAAATCACAATCGCGTTACGAACAATGACTGGTGCCATTTTCTAATAATAAAGAAGGTAGCGCAAGATTTGCAGGTGTTCAGAATGGGGAGATACTGATTTACAACCGCGTTGATAAATTGTTGATTCCTAAGCATGTGTGTAAGATAAGATTTAGATCTTCTTACCCTCACTCGCTTTCTAGGATCGTTAGATTGCGACACACTGTAGAGATATTTGATTGAAAACCAATTACATAAACGATGATAGGTTATTCCACATGATTTGATGTTTTATTTCAAATAGATAATTCCATAAGACAAATAGAAGTGAAAAATTACCACATACAATGGATTTTTGCAATATTTGCTTCATTTCAAATAGTTTGAAATAATTTTCAAACATTTCAAAACTGAATAAAAGGTGCAGGCCCGGACTGGTAAGGTTTAAAAGTCTCCGATCGCGAGTGCCCCAGGCCCGAGAGGACCCCGAGTTTCTTTCATCAATTGTTGATGAAAAATTATTAATCAGTGAAGTCAGTGTAAATTCAGCTGAATCCTCTAGTGGTTTTAAAGAGATCTCTAATGGAACATTTGATAGAAAATATCGATTCACGGCTAGAAATCTAATAAGTCAATGGCCCAAGTATGAAAACTTTAATTTACTTAATTTCCTTCTAGTCACTTGGCCCAAAGTCTCCGATCGCGAGTGCCCCGGGCCCGAGAGGACCCCGAAGTTCTTTCATCAATTGTTGAAGAAAAATTATTAATCAGTGAAGTCAGTGTAAATTCAGCTGAATCCTCTAGTGGTTTTAAAGAGATCTCTAATGGAACATTTGATAGAAAATATCGATTCACGGCTAGAAATCTAATAAGTCAATGGCCCAAGTATGAAAACTTTAATTTACTTAATTTCCTTCTAGTCACTTGGCCCAAAGTCTCCGATCGCGAGTGCCCCAGGCCCGAGAGGACCCCGAAGTCTTTCATCAATTGTTGAAGAAAAATTATTAATCAGTGAAGTCAGTGTAAATTCAGCTGAATCCTTTAGTAGTTTTAAAGAGATCTCTAATGGAACATTTGATAGCAAATGTCGATTCACGGCTATAAATCTAATAAGTCAATGGCCCAAGTATGAAAACTTTAATTTACTTAATTTCCTTCTAGTCACTTGGCCCAAAGTCTGCGATCCTGGGTGCCCCAGGCCCGAGAGGACCCCGAAGTCTTTCATCAATTGTTGAAGAAAAATTATTAATCAGTGAAGTCAGTGTAAATTCAGCTGAATCCTTTAGTAGTTTTAAAGAGATCTCTAATGGAACATTTGATAGCAAATGTCGATTCACGGCTAGAAATCTAATAAGTCAATGGCCCAAGTATGAAAACTTTAATTTACTTAATTTCCTTCTAGTCACTTTCTCTGTTTCTAAGAAGTTGCAAAGTAAAACCATTGACTATGTTTTAGCTTGGAACTTACTAAAAAACACTGTTTAAAGAAGGAATAACAGACATTTTATGCGAAAACAAAAACCTATGTTAGTGAAGTTAATCTTAATCTGGATGAAAATGACATTTATGTAGAGTTAGAGTTGGACTTTAAGAAAAAAAAAAAACAATGCCTGGTGAAAAATCAAAAGATGAAGCGGACTATATTTCAACTTTAAAGAAAGATTTTGCGGAAAATGAAGAGTAAAGGATTGCTTTTGGTGGGACCTCGAAAAGTTTGACTCTATATTTAAACTTTTTCCACAGAAGCCTAGCAAAGTGTTTATAAACTGTGTAAATTGAAGAGAGAGTCGGCTACGAAAGTTTGTATACAGCAACTTCATAGCGACAGAGTCCACTGAGAACTACGGAAACAGGTGCAGTGACGAAGAAGACTATTGGCACCCAATCGAAGAATCGTAAAAAATGTTCATGTTCACTGCTCTGAAAGTAGACAATATCTCCAATGTTTGACATGTGCTTTTTCTATTGTATGTATGAACTTACTCAATCTGGACTGTTTGCCAACCTCCCATTAATAACGAACAAGAACTATTTGTTAGAGACGCATGCTAAAAAAACATATATGGGTGGATACAGAATCGAATTTTGAGAAAAAATTTAGCATCTACGACCTCCCCCCACCTCCCCATCTTGTCCCCAATATAGCCTAACTTTCAGATATCAAATTCTAATATAAAATATCTCTGCAGAGGAGCAATTCCTATCTCAGGGCCAACTCCAACAAACCCTCCTTATAAAAATTCTCCCTATCCTACCAAATTTAACCAACGAATCTCTCTCTATATTTATAAAATATATTTCTACCAATGGCCTCCCTGGTTGTTTTTTCAAAAGCAGATACACCAGTCTCATGGATTTTTCTCATTCTAAAAACATGTGAATTATTGTTCTTTTTCCCCCCTTCTTGTAGGGATTAGAGGACGCCAAAAATGGAATTTTTAGATCAAGGTCCTTGAGGGGATGCAACTTTTTTACCGTACACGATAGCGAAAAAAGGGGAAGTATATTTGGTAGACAAAAAATCGCCATAATCACATCATAAAATTTAGGGGAAAATATATGCGAAAAAATTCGGAAGAAGATTCAAAAGGTTTTTTTTTTCTAAAATTTTGAGTCGTCATCACTTGTCTTGATATATCCTAGTCATTGATATATAGAAGCACTACTTTCCCCCCACACTTGGTGGGGTCCAGAAAACGCCATTTATTGAAATTGGAGCCGTATTTTTTTGGAGAATCTTCCGGATGTAGAGGGCCTATAAGTGACTTGGGTTAAAAATATTCTTAGAACCAAAAGTCAAAAATCATATTATCTACAAATTCGTATAACAACTTTTCTGAATTTCCTCGCACCCACAGTTTGCTGAGTGTTATCCATACCCCCCCCAGACCGCAAGGTAGAGTGGCCCTTTCACATGTTTTAACTCTAGGCCTAAATGGTTTCAGGCCGAGCCTGAATATACCTAATATCATATTTAGTGAAATTACTAGTTAAGACATTATCAACTGTTCCAATATCATGACAATTTCCCAATGAGATAATAATTTAGAAATCTCACTTCAATTTGGGAATCCCTGTATGTAGTAAACAATTTTCATGTATCAAATTGATAATACGTGTTAAACATAACCCTGTATAATATATCCTCAAGTTAAAAGGCACACTTTTGAAACCTACTTAACGTATATCTTACCAAACAACTCTAACTGTACTTTTGAAATTGAAATTCATTGAATATGTGTGTACGTCCATTTATATAAAATAGTCAACGAAAAAGTTCACTTATATCTAGTCCAAAGTTACATTTATAATCCTTAAGAAGTATAATATTAAAATTTAATTATCAGTGTTTAATGTACCATACATGAAGAGCTGCTCAAAACGTTTTAATATCTTTAAAATACTTTAATTTATAATATCATGAAGAAAATGAAGAATGTTTGGACAGTTCTTATAATCGTAATTGTTATTTGTTTGTTGTGTACCTGTGAAGCTAAGAAAAAGAAGCTCAGTAAAAACAAACTTTTGAGACAAAAGGAAACAAATCCCGTTGACTTTATAAGGTAATTTATTGATTTAAATTCTTTTGGAGGCAGTAATTTGAATACATAAATATATAACCACAACTAATATACAGATAATATATCCAGCGATTGTAATATTATGTCAATCGGTGAGTTTAAATAGCTGCTCTGAGACTATAGGCAAAGTAGTAGGAAATTGATTATGACTTTTAGCAAAAGTTCTTAAACTGTTTTTCCTCGTCAACAACTTTCAAAACCCCTATTGCTAGTTTTAGTTGATACATACAAGGTGTTTCAAAAATAGGTAATCCCGTCTCTATGATAGATAGGAAACTGTAAAATATTTGGGGTTTTCTCAGTAAAAAATTTTCGTTTTTTGCCCCAACTACTGGCTACAGCTACATCCTTCTCATTACAGACAAGTCCAAGAGATCTTGCCAGACGATCTACCGGTTAGAGTGGATTTTTGTCAAACATCCAGCACTCAATTCAAATTTTTTTAAATGTATTTTTTTACGCGACGAGGTATGTTTAACTCCCATAATGAACACTACTTGTGTGATGAGAATCCACATGTCAAAAAGATATCACATTTCCAACACTCATTTAAAGTTAATGTTTGAGCAGCAACAAATTAATAAGTGTCGTAATTGGTTGAATAACCATTTTCCGAATCGATGGATTGGTAGAGGTGCAGAAGTTCCGATTCATTAGCTTCCTCGGTCATGCGATTTTAATCCCTTAGATTACACAGTTCGATTGTATCTTGAAGAAAAAGTTTATGCTACAGAGGTAAATTCGTCTCAAGAATGGAAAGACAGAATTCAACGTCACGTTAATGACCTCATAGCTGACTCCCAACCATTTAGAAGATTAATATACGAAATTTAGATATACTCCTGTTGGATTGCTTCTCTTGGACCATGGAGGTTCACCTAGACCACTTTGGAAATCATAGACCTATAGTCTAAAGATAAATAGTTATCATTCACAATGGACGTTTCTCACTAATTAACTAGATATTTAACAATATTTCAATATTTATGAAGAAGTTCAATAAATATTATAATTCCGGATCATGTGAACTTCATCATTCAATTGGTGCAGATGAGTTGTGGTCTGTAAAACACAAAGTCGGTTTTTTATTGTTCTTACAACGATTTCGTTGTTCTTATAACAACAAAAATCACTTTCTGTTTGTCTATGGTTTATTTTTATGAATGAGAGAGTAATAAAATGATGAAGCACTACACGACATGTAGTAAAATGTTTGAACTGCCGATGGGTATTATTATCAGTTTCCTGTTGGTGGGTTAAAACCAGGAGATAAATCATTTGAAAAGCCCTGTCTTCGACTTACAACAATTTCATCTTGTCAAAATTTATTTGGTGTTTATCCCTCATTGGCCAATGTTTTATCTAAATAAAATATATTTCTTATTTGGTTTCTTATATATTTTATAATCATTAGGTAATTTCTTCTCCATGCTACAATATTGTTTCTTTCTATTGAAGTAGACCCTGTAGTCTGGTCAATTCAGACATGAAAATAGTGGTCAAATAACAAACATTCTCGGAAAGCCAAATATTGGTGGACTGCTGGGATTTACCATTACAAATAAATTTTTAAAAATCCTCATCGATCCTGTGTACTACAAAAGTTATTCGTGGTCAAAAGTCAAAATGTGATGTTTTTTGTATTTTTCTCGAAAACGGTAAGTTTTATCGAAAAAAGACTCGCAATAAAATTATAGATCTCAAAGTTCCCTACAAAAATACTCAGTATGATTTTTTTTAAGAGTTGCCATTCCTGAGATATCGTTATTCTAAGAAACACATTATATATGATTTGCACATACGAGGTCTGACTATTAAATAACGAGACTGGCCGAGTCGTCAAAAACACGTGACTTGGAATAACCTATTTGATAATTCAGTGAAGTAAGCCCCATGATTTAGGTTAGATTGGGTAATTATTTGATATTGATTGAAATACTTAGTCTCTAGCAGGGCCGAAAATTTAACTTTCACCCTTGTAGTGTAATATACTATTTCATATAAAAACTATTTACCCTCTAACTCTCCAGACTACATTTTGTTATACTTTCGGTTTCAAAATTGTGTTTCAGACTGACTGTAATGAGGGTTATATATGGCATTGCAACGAGGGTAGGTTTTGGAGAACAGATTTCCGAAGCTTTAAATGGTGCTTTTGTTCCACCTGGTGCGGACTACGATTCTGATGAGTATGACGACGATTTTGATTATTAGAAAAAAATAATTATGGATATTTATTTTATTATTGAACTGAAACTACAAAGCATTTCGTTAATAGTTTTACTGTATATATATTTATTGTATTTATTAGGTCAATTCAAAAACTTTTTGTTACAATTATATAAATAAAAATTACTTTTTCTACGTCCGTTATAAAAGTCACGTTTTTTTCATACATTTGCTTTCATAAAGCAATTAACTTCTAAATCGGTCAAAAAGCGTGAAAAAAAAGTACCGTAGCGTTTAATTTTTTCGAGCTTTTGCGTTAAAAAAAGTGCCGTAACGTGTCATTATACAATTATAAAATTGTTTCTGTTGCAAGCTCTGCGGAGAGAGGAATTATATAAAATGAAGTGTAACGATATTAATAATACCGGAAATATTTTAATTATCATAATACCTGATAAAAAAACTCATGTTCAACGTCGATTTACAGTTATTGGTGAAATATCTGACAATAGATTAAACTTGGTAAAATTTCCCCAAGAGAGTCTTATGAATTTCTTAGATGTCTATAATAAAAAATTATTGTTAAATTTCAGTATATATAATAAAAATGTGGTCAAACGTTTAAGTAATTTTATTCTAACATTGTCCAAAACCACCCCAAGTTAGAAACGATTGGGACACTTTTGGGTATATGGGAGGATAAAATGTCAGAATAATTCTATTTTTATATGTAATTAATTTTCAAGTAGTATCATTCCGAGGCAGACAAATTGCTATTTCAACTCAAATTGTAGTTAAAATAATGAAAAAATAAATTGTAACAAACATCCCCAACGTCCCTTTATAAATAAACATTAAAAATAATAAAGAATTCTACCACAAATGAAAAGATTTTTATTTATCAATCATTTATACATTTAAAAAATCATTTTAACCTAATCACACAATTACTAAATAATTTGTTCAGTACATAAACTTAACATTTTCTAATTTGACAATTTACATATATCAGTCAAGGGAATTAATCATTTAAAAGTCTATCTACAGGGAAAATATATTTTGTCACTAAATTGGCACAAGTGTCCTACATGGTCATATGTAATTTGAGCAAATCATTTTGTTTATTTACATTGTTTTTTTATTTATACAAAGAATCAGCATTAACAATCAATGCCATTTTGGGTAGAAAAGCACTGAAAATGTTGAGGCTTTCAAGTTGAGAGGAAATTCACATTCTTCACTTTTCACAGTTCCTATAACACTAATTAATGTTTTGATGGAGGTTCCAAATTTCGTGCTGGCCAAGATCTTTTCAAAGTTTCCAAAAATTTATTTGTTGGCGCAGATAGATATTCATCCATTCCATTGAAGTTTATTTTTTTCTGTAAGTACTTCTCAGCTGTAGCTTTAATTAGTTTTTGTTGATGAAACTCTATCATCATCGTAGGTCCTATAGAAATCCCAGTCTTTGATTCTTTATTGTCAATAACTAAACTAGAAAAAAATCTAAAAAAATCATCCTGTTTAATTTTTTCTCTAGGAGAATTTGGTACTTCACACTTATGTGGTGTTAAATAATCAATATATGATATTCCTGTCATAGTAAAACATTTCAGATCAAAATCCAAATTAGGTATAAGGGCAAAGTAACGAGGTTTATTGTTTGTACTATATACCCTTTTGCAAATAGCATACTTATTACTTTCAGCTAAAATGTTCACTAGATGTGTAAATATTTGAAAACTATCATTGAAAATCTCATTTGGTAGTACATAAAATGTATCTTCTCCTCTTAAGTATGTCTCTGAAACAAATTTCTTATGTGTAAACCCCATGATTTCAAAACAACTTTCAGTTTCAATTCTAAACATTTCCTCATCAATTTTCAAACAAGTTCCATGGCGAACAATTCCCCTAATTATTTCAGAATCTTCTACTATTACATTTCGATTTTCTGCCAAAGTTTTAACAAAATTCCTTTGAACTGGTGAATACATCTTTAGAGAAATATCCTTCCTGTAAATCTTTGTAGTAGTAGATTGAATCGATAATTTATGACCAATAGTGAATGGTTTTCTCCATGGCTGACTTCCGTGAGAATTCTTAAAACTGATCAATAAGTGTAAACCAATTTTTGTGTTACAAAGTAAACAATTAGGTCCCTCATCTACAATTCTTTTGGCAACAACTAAATTTTGGTTTTTCTGGTCAACTTGTATTTCTTTCATACACTTTTTCACTAAGCCTGGAGATGTAATTGCAAAAGGTAATTCTATGTTTGGTCCTATTATATAAAGAAACATATTATGTTCTTTGAGTTTTGACACAATTGTTTGAATATTAGATACATCTAGAACTGGTGTATATATAACGTCCAATGTAGTGAAAAAAATCAGTTGTAAAGTTATCAAACCGTTCATACCTACAGCTTCTTCTAAATGATAAATTGCCAGAAGTAAGGCATCTAACCAATTAGATTTTGCCACTTTAGCGTTTTCTATAATTTTAGTAACCGCTTTAGGATCGAAATCTTCAATTTCAGTTGTAAATATATTTGGATAGTTCTTCTCATTGCAGGTTTGTTCCGAATTAACTAAAATAAGTCTATACAAATTTTTGGAATTCATAAACCATTTAAAAGTCGAAAACTGTATTAGACCATCAAGAAGTTCTTCTTTCTTTGACGAACCCACATCAAATAAAACAAGACCACAATCTCTTTTAAATATTGGTGCCATTTTTATTTAAAAATAATAGTTAAATTCGATTTATTTGATAGATAAATATTTACTAAAATGCTGGTTTGTCACAAATTAAGGTTATATGTATACAATCAACAATCCCAGTAACACCAACGCCTCAAAAACTATATCACCATTAATTAATTTAGTGATATAAAAATTCTATTGTCTATTTTTGACAATTTTGAGAAACTTCAATAGTTCAAGTAGATACCATTAAAAATTTTGAGATCGATAACATAAAATTTTAACCATAACAAAATAATAAGGTCCAAAAGTAACGAACTAAAAATTTAATAGTAATAAAGTTAATAGACACGTTCTTATGTGAGCGAATGAGAAAATCTAGTGCTTGTAATATTAACTATCTTGAAACAACAAGAAACCACGAATGCAAATAATAACATATTGAGACTTTGAAAAGTTTTTAGTTAAAATCTGACTACGTAACAAAATTTCCAGCCTCATATAACTTCTCCTAGCTTAAAACCATAAAATTAATTTTAGATAATAGAGAGAGCTTGTTCAACTGGGTGCAAATTGCTGATAGAAAGACAAAGAACATTCGTGTACCACTCTCTGTTCTCTACTCTGATAGAATCGTCATGATGTCGAAGTTTCGAGAGACGAGAGCGGGAAAGGAAGAGAATAACTATTTTTTTATTTTAATCGCGAGTAGAGAAAAATAGAGGGTGGTAAACCGATGCTCTCTCTCCATTTCAATAGTACTACTCCTTACAGATCTCGCTCTCCATCCTTAATATGAACTCCTCAGTTGAAACATTGTATTGCATTGAATGAAAAGTTCAGTAAAATGTAGTAAGCTAAAACTCACGTTCTTTGTGTGGGCGAATGAAAAAGTATTTGTAATATTTGGAAAAGAGTTGTAACAAGAAATATTTTTATGATTTAATAAAACAAAAAGAAATCACGAAAGCATATAATAACAAAATGGAGACTGATTATTTGCAAGATCCACTCTCAAAAATATTGAGTTGAAATCTACTGTAATCTGACCTATCAACAAAATTGCCAACTCCATATATCTTCTCCTATTTTAAAACCATAGTGTTAATAATAAAGACCTAGAGGTCTTTATGGGAGGTATGGGAGCTTATTCAAATGTGCCGGAGCTGTTGATAGAGAGAGAAAGAACATCAGTATACCACTTTCTATCTCTTTCTACTCTGATTAGATTGCCATCACGTCAAAATTCTAAATGGTGGAAACAACAATGAAGAATAATAATGATTTGATTATAACAGCAAGTAGATATAGATATATAGTAGTAAACCGATGCTCTTTCTCTCTCTTTCTTTAGTACTATCTCACGTAGACGCCTTTCTATCTTTAATATTAACTCTATGATTAAAATAAGTGTAGCATTGAATTAAAAGTTGAATTCATCAGTATAAAGTATCTGACAGATTACTTTTACATTATAAAAATCGAAATTCAATGAAGATTACATCCAAAATAACCCACCTACAGAGCAATGTGAAAAGGGCTGATTCAAATATTGTTGTTAGTTAAATAAACTTCCAATTAACCAAAAATTCTTCTAAATTCACAACCAATATGAAAACACTATTGGATCAAAGGAAAAATATAGTATTCTGTATATATTTGAGAGTTGAAAATGTATGAGGTGATTAACAATTTAATAAGAAAAATACTGTAAATACATTATTTAAGCGAATATTTTAATGACTTATAATTACTTAAATAATTCCATATGAAAAAAAATTATGAATAAATCTATAAAACTATAAACTTCTATGATATCTTTGAATTCATCAGCCCGTTACTTTGACTATTCTGCAAACTGTTATTTTGTTCCATGTTACCATTTACCGTAGAAGTTGTTAATAATCTACTTCTTCTCCTAGTATAATGCTGCCACAGTAGAATTTGTTGATTGTCGATGAATTTAGAACATTGTGCGTTTACTAATTCTCTTCTAAAATGTTCGTATTGTAAGAGATCCAGAAAGTATAAACACATAGGATATTTTAAATACTTTGCATATTCTGGTTCTTTCCAATATAGCAGATATTTCAAGTAATTCACAAATGTACTGTCTTTAAAATAACCCCTTTGTGCTAAAACTAAATTAAACTTGATAATAATTAGTAGGAAAAAATTTGAGGTTAACTACTTACAATTTAAATAATTTGGGTTCCCTAAACATTGAACGAACTCCAATTCTACCTGAAAACGATATTTTTGTTGCTCCTCAGTTTCTGGTACACCTGAAACGTAATTCCAACCTTTTAAAGAGATTAAAATAAACTTTTCTTATTGCTAGACATACCTTTCCCTGCTAATGCTGCCATTTTTGTTTTGGTTTTCAACTTTCATTTATCTATGGCTTCTCAACACAGAATGCATGATATACAGGGTGTAATTGATTAGTACATTTTGCAATATGAAAGGATATTTATTACTATTATTTCTATTACAGGTTTATTACTGTTTTTATCTTTCTTAAAACGGATAACTTGAAGCGTTATCTAATTATATACGTACATAAAGTAACTATTCAATCCATTGTATACATAGAATTGAAATGTGTTATTTTAAAAAATATAGTTTTGTCCTACAAGAGGTGGTGAATGATAGCTAACTTACTATTGCCCTACTTACTATTACCCATCTTAACAGTTTATTATGCACTTATTGAGTTATATCTCCGATATACCCTTCTCTTCTGGGGTACGTGTGGTGCGACTCAATTTGAACGAATCTTTAAACTACAAACGAGAGCTATTAGATATTTACTCGGAGTAAACAGCAGGGCTCACTGCAGGGACTTCTTTAAAAGATTAAAAAATCTGACTCTTCCTTACTTATTCATCTTTGAATCCTTTTGCCTAATTCGTAAGCACGCTTCTCCAATTTCTGGGAACGACGTTGCACTCCACGTTCAGAATTGGTTAAGGGTTCAATATTTTACAATACAAAAGAATGCACAATCATTTACAAATTGAAATAAAATCGATATGATCTTTTTTCGCATTCCGCAATAAATTGAGGGCATATTTACTGAAAAGTGCCTTCTGCTTTGTAAACTATTTCTATTCTAATAATAATATTTAATTCCGGGCATGCTGTTTACTGGTTTAATGTTTGCTATGTAATAATTTTGTTACTCATTGTGGTTTTCTTCTTTGTATTGAAATTTTATTTTATTTATCTTTATTTAGTTATTCCTATGTTTGTTTTTAGTTTTTACAAGCTTTTGAGTACAAATTGTAACAATTTTTTTGACAATAAAGCATTTCTCTCTTCTCTTCAAATTTACTAAATATTATAAAATCCACTTTTACACAAAATTGTGTGAATCTACATGTGGAACAGGTTGACATTTTTAAATATTTCATAATCTAATAATAATTATAAGCTTCAAATAGATGGCTTACAAGAATAACTATTTATCCTAGCTATCCAACAAATAATGAAGAAAAATAAAATTAAACAAAATCTTATCCTGATAAGGGCTGCAATAATTCGCCCCTCCTAACTTTGAAATATCAAATAAATTATATAAAATATCCTATATTTTCAAAATAGAATGAAACATATTTAAAAATCATATCCTGTGGACAATGCTAATTGTGATTCAAAATAAATAAACAAAAATTGGAATCTTATACTTTTATTATAAATATATATAAACATTAAATTTCATTACTATTTATTATACAATAACAATTCTTTACAGTATTTAAACTATTTATTTAGACTAAATAATTTAATGAATAATAAATATTTCTTTTCATATACCTATTTAGAAAGTTAATCCTCAAACCTTTCAGGCCAAAGCTGTTTAAAATCTTCTAATTTTTCTGGTTCCAAACAGTAAGAGTCGCTGTCCAGATTTTCAAAATGCAAATCACGTTCAAGATACTTCTTAGCAGTAGCATTAATAAATTTTTGTTGGTAAAACCCTATCATCATAGTGGGACTTAAGGGAATTCTATGGTCAAAATTTGTATCATCGATAATAAGACTATTAAAAAAAGCACAGAAATCATCATCTTCTAATTTTTTATTCACAGGACTATTATATTTATGGGGTACTAAATTCTCTCCAAATGGTAGTCCTGTCATCGTTAAACATTTAGGATTGTGATCCACATTAGGGATAAGTACATAATATTTAGGGTTATTATTACATGCATAAACTCTTTTTATTATACCATATTTATTAGTTTCTTGTAACACATTCACTAAGTGAGTAAATAAATGGTAATCACTATCACTCAATTCTGGAAGTATGTAATATGTTTCGTTACAGCCAATATATGGTTCTGGAATGAATTTTTTGCTAGTAAATCCTATGATATCGAAACACCTTTTTGTATCCATTTTAAACATGTCATCTTCTATTTGAATACATTTGTTGTGAAGAACTATTCCCTTTATCAAATCACTTTCCTCTATTTTTACATCTCTATTATCCGCTAGTGTCTTATCAAAAATTTTTTTTGTATCCAATTGTAAACTCAAAGAAATATCTTTTCTGTAAATTTTTGATGTGCTAACTGGTATAGATAATTTAGTACCTATAGCAATTGGCACTCGACAAGGTTGAGTCCCTTGGTGCTTTTTAAAAGTGACTATAAAATGTATACCAAGTGTGCTATTGCACATTACAGCAGTGTTAACTTCAGATACTATTTTCTTAGCAACAACTAAATTTTCGTTCATTTCATCTATTTGTAGCTGTTTCATACATTTTGATACAGAATTGTTATTTATTATGAAAGGAAATTGGACGTTTGGTCCAATTAAATAAAAATACATTTCATCTTCATTTAATTGCGATATAATTTGTGCAATCTTTTCTTCGTTTAAGCTGGATCCATTTGATGAATCTAAAGTTGTGAAATATATTAACTGTAAGGTGATTAATCCCGGCATTTGTAATCCTTCTTTTAAAAAGTGAATTCCCAAAGACACAGCATTTAACCAATCTGATTGGGCAGTTTCAGCATTCTCTATTAATTCTACTATTGCCTTTGGATCTAAATCTTCAATTTTTGAGATGAATATACCAGGATATTTTTTAGGGTTGGACGTTTCAGCTGAATTTACTAGTATCAATCTGTACAAGCTTTTAGTGTTTAAAAAATATTTAAAAGTTGCAAACTTTATTAGCTCACTAAGAAGTTCATGCTTTTTTGAAGATGCCACATCGAATAAGATAATTCCACAATCTTTCTTTGTTGCAGGAGGCATATTTAAACCAGACAATTTAATTATTGACACTTATTCAGTAAAATAACAGAAAAGTTTGAGAAGCATTTGAAGTGCAAACCATAGACAAATAAAAACAAAGTAAAGGAAATAGATATAAATCATTGAGTTAAATTCAATGATCTTGGCTGCTACATAAAAATTTTAAGTATCTAAAGCACGTAATATAGTTTAAATATATATGTGACTAATTTAAATTATTTGTCGAGGTGTTATTTTGATCTTCTCATTTTTTATTTTTTCACAATATCATATGTATAATAAGTTGCGACGCGAAAGGGAAATAAAATGTAGCAAACAATACAATATACATATTTGTGTTACTGGTTGTATGTGTACTAGAAATATTTTTTTAAATCCCCTTTAAATTTTGTTATTCATATTATAAAAACTAACAATAAAAACCGGATCATGTAGTGTAAAACCTTTTATATGATGACAATATACTTCATAATTAAAACTAACCAACAACTAGGGTATCTTCATTTAGATAATGATGTTCTGGTATTTTCAAATTTATTGGTGCTGGACCTTTTCTAACTCGTCCTGCTGCGTCAAAATGAGCGCCATGGCATGGACAATAATAACCTCCTGGTCCGAAATCTCCTGCGTCTGGTATAGGTGTGCATCCTAAATGAGTACATACTCCAATCACGACTAAAAATTTGGGATTTGTGCATCTATCTTCATCAGTAGCTGGATCTCTAAGGATAGATAAAGGAACTTCTCTAGAAATACGAATCTGCTCTTCTGTTCTGTGTCTTACGAACAACGGCCGTCCTCTCCATTTGAAAGTTACAGATCGTCCTTCTGCGATTTCACTTAGTTTTATTTCTATTTTGGCAAGAGCCAATACGTCTGCAGAAGCATTCATGAAAGTAACATATCTGTATATTTCAGCTTTCGTTGCATATAGTCCCATTAATCCGGCCGCGAATACTATTAAATTAGAGAAAACCTTTCTGGAATTTTCAGAATCATTTGTGATAGATGTAGGTGATCGAACGCTTGATCGTCTATAGCGGGCAAAATCTGGTACTTTAATATCGGTATGGGCATATCGAATAACGCTTAAACATACCAAATCACGAAATGTAAAAAAATTCGGAGTATGGTATTTGTAAAGATTTTGAAATATCTTTTGTGACAATTTAGACTGTAACATATTAAAGTCACAGATATCTGGTTTAATAATTCTGTTATTAAGTTTAGGGGGATGAAAACTGTATTCGCGAAAAAATGACTATTATAGCATTACGTTAATTGTCATATATTTGACGGTAAGACAAGCTTACGTGCTACGAGTGTAATGTTATTTTTACAATAAATTAAAAATTTAAAAAGGCGGTATACAGATATAACGCGAACATGATGCGATCTAGACGTTCATAAATGTCAAAACTAGTTAAGTAACCGTGATAATACACACAATCTTCAAAGTTAACTAACTTTCTACTTTTTACGCGCTAAACGTCAAAAAAATAACTTCACTTTACTAGTATAGTTTGTAGTTGTACATGGTAATAGATTAATTGGATTTTCTCATTTTAAAACTCCATTATAAGAACTGGTTACTAACTCCCTAATCTAATCCCACACGCAAAATATAAAGGTTTTCTTAAGTTTGTCACCAATAAGTTTATCATATAAACCCCGATTCATTCGTGTACGTTTAAAAAATCGTCTGGATCTATTCCTCCAATGTAGTAGAAAACGTTTACTGAATGTTTGCTTATAACTAATTCTATGAAATAAAACAAAAAGTAACAATATACAAGCTTTATTAGAAATGGCACCGTACATAACTGACTGTATATAATGTACACTTACATAAAGGAAATAACTTGTGTCAAATGTAACATATTAAAAATACCTTAAAAAATAGTGGAATCAAAAATATCAGACTAGGAGAACATGTACAGAACTTATACAATAAATTATAAATATTCAAGATCACACTATCTCACATATATATATGTCGATTCATTTTTTTAAAAAAGCATTTACCATCCTTTCAAATATCTTTGGCATATCTATAATAAAAAATGACGAAATAAGGTTAGTAAAATTTACGAGCTAATGAAATTTGTCTGCATAACATCGTTTATTCCAACATTAGTAAGTTAAACCATCGATATTAAGATGACTTCAAGACATCTTGAAAAAATTAGTTATGAAACTATTTAATCAAAAACTTCATTATATTTCTTTTATTCATGAACCAAAAATGTAAAAAGCTCGTAATTTTTATTTAGAACCACAAATTTTCCAATTAAAAATGTTGAGACATGAAAAATTTTCTTAGATTCTGTTTCGCCAATCAAGAAAAAAGAAAATCTCTCCGGCGAGCATCTTTTTTAAAAAATAATCTTTATACAAATAGGCATAGGCTTTATCGTTACTTAATCACAATAATTTTTTATTTATTATTAATTTAATGAGGATATTCTTAAACGAAAAAAATGCTAATGATGTGGCAGATCACTATATATAAGTGGTCAAGAATTATTTCTAGAACTAATAAAGATGGATACTTTTTTACTAAAATCAACTAATAAGGAGGAAACGATCCTTTATAGGGGTGAATTCAAGAACCCTATCTTTTCAAATATCTATCAACCGATTTTAAATGTCGACTTTATTTTATATCCAGCAATGATTTTGTGTTTATCTCAAAATAAAGAATTGGGTATTTAACACATTATTTATTTCAAGTTTAATTGAAAACACATGGAAAATATTCAAGATCAAGAACATTTTTTTATATAATAAAGTCAAAGAAAAGAATTTCTTCATTTAAAAAATAAAATATGATATATAATAACCTCTCCAAAACTCTTTAATTCTTCCCTGGAAATGGTCATCTCCCTTATTATTCAATTTCAGTAAAACATAAAACATTAGATTTGCTCGCTACTGAAAAGAAGCCAAAACATTTACAAAATTGAAGTACAATATACATTTAATATTAATAAATCTCGATTCGAATGAATTTTGGAATGAAATTTTGACAATTCTACCACATCATCGGCCCCATCCGAGCGGTTCATCTTATCTCTATAACTTTCCTTTAAATAAACTGAATAGTAAAAATATAACACCACTATTGTGGTAAATATAAAAATAACTAACAGTTCTTTTAACTATAATAAATGTAACAAATAGGCAACAGAGTTTTAAAAAATTAATAAAGTACTAAATATATTTTTGCAATGTTAATTAAAAACCTAAAATAAAATTATAAGATTTCAATATGAACATTGGGGTTCTACCACAATGTTTTTGTTTGATTTTATTAGATTATTGCCATAGGTTTCATCGATATATTTCGATATTTCCAAAATATATATTTTCCTGCTTTGTATGCGTAATAATTTGGAATGTTGAATCGTGTTATCACATGGATTTACAAAAATATTTTCAAGCCTAAAACGGCTTGTAATTATTTTTCATCTTACCGGGATTTTATTGTAGTACTAAACTTATTTTTAAATTAAAACTCTTTGCCATTAACAAAAATCAATAAAACCAACAAGTATAACCCATAAATTTAAAAAAAAGGTCAGATATTTAGCTCCCAACCTTATATATTTAGAATTTTTATTTTTGGAAAATAAAAATTTTTATATTTTCTAATCCAGAAAACAAAATAGAGTATCAAATGTACTTTATATGTTGAAGGTATTTAGAAAATAAGTAAATTTCACAGAAAATAAATGAAGAGATACAGGTGTAAATGACAATAATTCATGATAAATAGATAAATGATTATCATAACCTTTAGTTTTGCAAAAATAATGTATTGAATAAGTAAGATGAGAATAGGTCACTTGAAGTTTTGTATTTTCATATGTTTTATGTATACTTAATAACTAATTGAAATTTTATCAGATAAATTACAACAAAAAATTATCATTTTTTGTTTCTATCAATATTTGGGGTGAATTATTTGAACATTAACTTTAATTCATACATTTTTGTCATTTATACCTTTATAACTAGACTTGATGAAGGAAACAACACATTTGAAATCACACATTGTGTTGATTAAATTGATCAATAATTAATGGTAATAAATAATAAACTTGTACCTGATTTTAAGAAATGTATAAAAACTAGCAAATATTAACATTCTAAACAAAAATTTATGACTTCCATTTTTTTGTTACGGGAAAATTTTTTTTCCGACCAGATTAACAAACTTAAAATTGAACTACCAGAGCTTTTCTCATAAAACCCCGGGTTACTGAATCGAACATGCTTGCTTTCTTAATTCGGCATCAGTTTCGTCGAGGTCTTCAATAGGCACTTGCTTGCCGTTAGGAACCACCTATTAACAGTAAAATATTTAAAAAATTCATTAAAAACATATCAATTTGTATAATTATAATTTACCTTTGGTAGATACGGGTCATAATCCAAACCAGATCTTTCATAAAACAAAATATATGCGGTACTAGTGTCTATCTTCGGTATCTTCACATCCCGATAAGGACATTTAAAATTATTCAAAGACTTCCTACTGCTGTATTGCGAATCTCCCAACAATTTTTCGTTGTAATTGTCCAAATTTGTTCCTAATTTATCAACGGAACTCATCGAATTCGATCTGGAACTATTCAATGTTTCTACCGAACCTGTATTTTCTTTTTTATCTAAATCTTCAAAGGCTACACTATCGGAGCTTAGTTTTCTAACATTTTTCTTTTTAACTAGTGGGGTACAAGAGGAGGGTCGCGAATTGAGAGAAATTGTCGATTTATTGCTGTTGATTTCAGGATCGGGAAGGACTTCACGACAAGAACTATCGTTGTAGCAGTACCAATTGCCGTTAGGGTTGCAGGCGTAAGAGACATAATGACCACCATTCAGCATCCCAGAATGGCACTACAAATAAAAATACACCGTAATTCCACCAAAAAATATAATTAGTTGTTCCCTTTATGTTAAAATTTCAAAGCCATATAAATAAACATTTTGTTTTAAATAGCTCCAAAGCTAAAATTTTCAAGTTTTGATCCCAATTTTATAGAACTCGAAATAGTTCCTAGACTGTTTATTATTGGAAGCACATAGCAATTTTTTTCATTATTTTGAAATTTAATTTGAAAAAATGTACATACCACAGCAGCATATAGCTGATACTTGAGATCAAAAGCATCCTGTCCTATTTTTAACTGATGCCTATGATAGTCCTTGAGGTGTTCATCTATTATGGGCGTTTTCAATAGACTAGTGGATTCCAATCTCGCCCTACCTTTATTTATCCTCTCCCCCACTCTACTTATCCCTTTATCACTATCATGTAACAATTTACAACTTTCCAAAGGAGAGTTAGAGTCTTTAGAGCATTGTCCTTTACACTTGTCATCCGGATAACACTTTATTTCACCACCCAATTCTTCGTTTTCTTCTACGATTCTTTCTGGTTGAGCGTCGGTTGATTTTTCTAATTCTTCCTGTTTCTTTTCCAAGAGCTGTCGATGTCTGAGGATCGTTTCTTGAGGAACTGATGCTAGGTATGCAGTGGGATCGAAATTCTTGAACGGAAAATTGACTACTTTTTGAGTTTTCACCCACTTTCTATTGACGTAAACGAATCGTTTCAAATGGATGATCTGCGAATAAGAAAAATTAATAATCATAATATGGTTTAATAATTTGTTTTCAGATTTTACTTACTAGAATAGGTGGCAATCTCCAAATTTGCATTTTTTTAGTGGCAGGTTGAAGATTCTGACAGCTACTACAATGATATTTTGCCTCCAATCTTTCTTCTGAAGTAAAAGCTCTAAGACAATAGTCTAAATCAATTGGTTCGGCATGCAATTTTCTACATGTTGCCACCGATTCATGCTCCAACCACATCTACACAAATATAAAAGAATTAATCGAAACGATTGATGATTAAAGCACATTAAAAATAAATAACTCCTTATAGAAATATTTATTATGTACCTTCTCTCGGCTTGTCTGATATCGTAAATGGAGTGCTGTATGATCCCAGTCGATTGAGATACACATGCTGTTCAAACTGGATCCGCACATGTTTATTACTAGTTCTTCTGAACAGGGGATGATACAACCCCTACAGAATTGCGTCCAGTGACATAAGGCGCATATCTGACCACCTTGTAGGACGGCCTTTAACGTAAACGGAAATTCGTAACCTAGAGAGTCATCACTGTAACAATAATAACATTTAATGAAAAAAATGTTTATTTCTACTTCTTACATATTTTCGTGATGTTTTGTTTCGATTATAGGTCTCTTTTGATAGAAAATCAGCTTATCAGCTATTTTCTACGATTTTCTATGAAAGAAGACCTAAAATCAAGACAAATTATCAAGAAAAAGAAAAATGTTAATTTTATCATATACAATATTTTTCAGTACACAAAGAATTTTAAAATAAATCTTCAATCACACTTTCCTACTACACTCCGGGGTAAAGTAAAGTTAGGAATCCAGTATAGCAGTTAAGTTTCTTATAATTTATCGCAATTTTTTAATGAACAGTACACTGGTATATTGGAATTTAGTTCGCCAGAGATTTCACTTTGATATTTCATTATATATTTTTTATTAATTTTGTATGTTTTAAATTTCGATCTAACATGTATATTACAAAATGAACATTGAGAATAGTCGAAATACTACAAGTTTTTAACAAGTAAACAACTTGGAAAATAAGCATTAGAGTAGAAAATTGTAGGGTTTTCGGGGAATCGTTTTGGCTTCACAGTCACTCTGCACTTATATCTATTTTATATAGATATTTTGTACAAGATTCCACTTCTCATTGTTCAAAATGCGTAGACTTCCTTCCAAATGAGGTTATTTTTTGGAGAATTTTTGTGTTCTACTTTCCAAGGTATTAATACTACTCCTTCAAGGTACTTAAGACTTAAATGGGCAGAATATTTGCAGAGTAGATGCTTTGCTGTTTCCATGGCTTGTTCGCAAAACCCGCAGTTGTAGTCCTGTGTCATGCCTATCGTCTTTAGGTGATGCTTGATGGGGAAGTGACCCATAAAAAGACCGACCACCAATTTTATGTCGTTTCTGATCATCACGAGAAGTTCTTCAGACTTCTTAGCTGATATGGTTATGAATATTTTGGATTGTCTTAGTCCTGGAGTGTTTCTCCATATAATTCTTTAGCCATCCATTCAGTTCAGTATCAATTTGACATCTCATGAGGCCACAGTAGTGCTCTTGTCCTAGAAATGGAGTTGTCCTTTTTTGGCAAGGTTGTCTGCTTTCTCCTGGTGAGCCACATTAGAGTTACTTTGATTGGGAACTTACACAGATAACACATCACTCAATAAGTAGTGTGACTAACTAAGAAAAATAGAGCAATACAATCATTACAACGCTTTTGCCTCAAAATAGGCTTCATATTCAGCAATTGCTTCTTCATTCTTCATAGCCAGTAGTCACTTGGAGACAGCTGGACTATACGGTAGATGAGGAAGCAATTCGAAGTGTAATTCGTTCAAATTAACCATCGTTGCTATCGATTTGTGAATCGGTACATTGTCTTGGCGAAACAGTGGTTTTTTCTTCGATATATCAGGCCGTTTTTCCTTGATTTTTGCATTCAAACGATCCAAAAACTCTATGTGGTATTCGCTATTGATTGCCTCTCTTTTGGAGATAGTCGATGAACAATATGTGCATCCCCAAATATTAAAGCCATAACCTTCCCAGCTGACTGGGACGCTTCGGACGTGGTTCACTGGTAAGCAAAATTTAATTTGAAAACCTTGAGAATCCCTCTCAATGATCAGAGGAATTGAATAACTGTGTGATAAATTAAAAATCAATTGGAAAGAAAGAATTGTGAAACTAAAGAGTTTTTAACAATGATAGCAATTGATTCACAAAGCCAGATTAATCATAATCAATAGATTAGTACATTTAACGAGGCTGGTTAGGTTATGTTATTCTTCTTACCCTCAAAAAGTTATCCAATATTCTAAACTAAATTGGACCGGGTTTGATGAATCTACAAAAGTATTCGAAACAAGGAAAGATAAGTTCAAATTCCAAATGGAAAGTTATAAACCTAAATTTTTGTTTAATATTTAGATTTTTCGAATAAAAGTGAAAAACCCGATGTTACAAATCGAAAAAATTTTGTCAAATTTGAAGTACACATCAAGATCAGGCAGTAATTATGAATCCATAAATAAAGAGATGTCCTATCTCAAAACTAACCAGAAGAACGATAAAATTGTACATAAAGTGTGATGTTACAACAATATAAATATATAATGCAAATAGAAAACCCAAAAAACTGAAAAAAAACAATAATAATAAATGTAAATTTGATCAATATTTCTATTGTACATTATGAAAATTTCACTTTTCATCACAGAATGTGGATGACTTTGTTTCAAATTTGTTTATATATAAAAATAAAAATCTAAAGAAACAAATGTGTGGTACCCACCAGTCGGTTGCATGATTGGGTTGGTCACTTTGTGGTAAAGGGCTTAATAGTCTCGTCACTTGATTCCAGACACCTTCGTATAAGCTTTGACAGGTAGTTTTATCGTCGAATCCTAAAAGTAGCGGCATCCCGAACAAACTGGGTTTGGTTTTTTGTTGCGATAAGAAGTAAGTATCTTGTCGGACGCATTTTCTATGAACAGCAATAAGATAAGAAGGACACTTGCGTTTCGAATCGGAGGAAGCTGGAGAAATAAAATCATTTTAATTGTTAATATAATTGATATCAAAAAAAATAACTTGACGAATGAATGGAAGCAGAAGGTAGGCTGACATGCTGGATCGGAGGTGTCATCTATGTATAAGATTCATATTTGCCAGTTTTCATCCTAAATATATTGATTTATATTAAAAACTGATGATGTTTTTACGAGAGTTATCAATATCAATGTTAAGATACTGAAACAAATATGAACCTTTGGTGAAACTACTACCCGCATTTTAATTTCTACAGACCTGAGGCAGTAGATGTATCAGAATGTACAGATATTGAGGATTTTTTATAAGATATATTGCTTATCCTAGGTTCCACGTTTTCCTGTTTAGATCTGTTGTTCTGAAAAAATAAAAAATATATCGTTTGACAAATCCATATGAATAATTTTATTTTAAAAAAATCGTACATCAAAACAACAACACTAAAAAACGAGAAAATTAAGCCTCAACGATTTACTATGCAACAATTATAAACAAATTTACACTAATTTCTTAAACAGAACAGAGCAAAAAAATAAAAATATTTGGTCAAAAAGTTTATATTTGATGTAGATAGAAAAAAATATCACTGGTATCATGTTTTTAATTATTTATATCTTTTTGAGGACAAAAAAATTAGTGATAGGTATTTTTATGTAGATGCCATCACCCGAACGGTTAAATTAGAAACATTAACAAATTATTACAAAATATAAATAAACAAAAAATTAGTTCATTATATTATGTGAATGTTAAAATGTTTCTTTATCGAATATTTAGTACTACAAAATAGCTAATGTAATTGTAAATTGTTCATTAAAATTACCAATCGTCGATACAATCAGATTGTCATCCAATTTATTAATATCAGAGTTTAGATGCTCCTGTAGTGTCTTGGCTGTTTAAGTTGGAATTTCTGGAACCGTTGCTGATATTCATACTGAACATACTATTGACACTACCATCACACCAACACTAACAATTACCATGGCTGACGCGCGTTTTAGTTTACCTTCAGTCTCTGAAGACAATAACTTAGTTATCGAAACGGTTATATTATAATGTTATATGGTAATTGTGAGTTTTGGCGTAAACAATGCGTTTAGATCTTGGCAATTTGTGAATTTGCTTCGAATCTAACTTCTACACAACGGTAGTCATTTGCACATCTACCTAAATTAGTGACTTTGTGTTTTATCTGCAGCATAATTGATTCGATATCTGTTGCCTTGATTGCTGTGTCATCGGCTAAGGTTGATGTGAAAGCATAGTTCGAACATTTGTTATGAATATGAGATACAGAACGCTGCCCTGAGGTAATTCAGATTGTATGATATAGTAATTTGAGTGGGTACCATCATGTCAAACTTTGTCGAACGCCTATTTTATGTCGAAAAATACTCCAGCACACACTTTTTTTCTTAAAATTGTGTTCTTTTAATTATGTTTACTATTCTGTTTACTATTATGTTTATGTGAATAATTTTGTGGCAAGTACTTGGAGAACTATGAACTGCTTTGAAATATTTCCCAAAAATATGAAGTTTTTAAACTCAAATGAACAATTTTGGCTTCTCAAATATTTATTTCGAAGAAATTTTGTTTTTATTCTCTTTTGTATTAAAAAAAATTAAAACTTAAGACAATAGATGATTCTTGACTATGAATTCCATCGAAGCAAACTACATTAGTCTTTGCTCTAGGACACCATTTTGAATCAATAATTTTTTTTTAAATATTTGAATCAAATTTAAAATAGGTTGATATAGAACTACAATTCTAAAGTATCTGCAAAAACACTACAAAAGCTTGTAATTTAATTAAACTCTGGTAAGTTTTCTAGGAAATCCATTTATGCAATAGATGTTCAGATTTCTATCATGTCAGAGAACATTTTATAAGATTTGAATTACTCTGTTCCCTTTGTGAAACCAGTACCATATAAAACAGTACCCAAACATTACATCTACCAACAAGCTATTACAAATTTAGTACCTCTAACTACCAAAATTACAGTGCTGTATGAAATAAAATTTAATTATTTGACAAAATTTTCAAATAAAAAAATAGCACTTATCCTTACTGATTTCAAATAATTTCCAACACAACTATAGTACGAATAGACTTGATAACTTTGAGGTTATAACATCGTGTTAAAATTATTCAAAAGTTGGTTAGATTTTAAAAACGTAAAACGTACACAATTTATTATGAATCAAGATTTTCTATTTACACAAATTAATTGGAACAAAACACTGATAACGTTAAAATTTAAAATAAATAAAATGCTATCTGGGTACGTGCATACCTTGAAGCATAGAATGTTGGGCATGCATAGGGCCGAACCGTGGCTTACCTCGGGACTTCTTGCCAAAGGACTATCACATATTTCCACCTCCACGTCTGGGAACAAAACATGTTCAACTATTATATTATTTCCAAAGCATCAAGTTTATAATACAAACAAAATGTGAAATTATTTTCAATAGGATTGGTAACATATAACAAAGTTACAAATGTTTCTTAAATTTATTATGGAAGCCAACACATTTTGTAGTGCCAAAACTTGATGCTTTGAATGTAAAATTATAAAAAAAATATTTATAACAATTTTTGCAAGGTATTGCCATTATAAAATTTAGCTTAGTTGGCACTCCTGATTATTAACTCCCTGGAACCATTTTTACAGTTTTTCCTGTTCTTTTTATGTGCACAATCACATAAAGGATGTTTTAGCATTCCAGTTGTCGTAGTACATGCAAAAATTATGCAATTATTGCAAAATATTAAGTTAGGATATTATATACGACAGTGGCAACCCTGCTAAAATCAAGTAACATAAATGTAAATATTGCCTTACAAAAACTACACTAGGAAAATATAACATTCAATTATTAATTTATATAAATACCTGGTTCGATCTCTATTTCTGCCTTTGGTACTACTTCGGTCGTTTCCGGTAGCTCATAGGCGTACAGCTCCATGGCGGTGGTGGGGTTTATTTTAGCATCGTCTGCGGGAATGTTGCATATCTGACTAAAAGCTACTTCTGCAACCAATAATCTTTCCGGTTTTATTCCACAGATGTTGGACAGATGTTCTTTAAGATCCAAATATTTGGCTTCAGATTGAAGACGCATGCCATATTTTATTGAGCATTCGCCATTCAGCTGAACAACTACAAATTCAAATTTATTGAATGAGAAATTTCAAATGGTATTGAAAACCTACCCAAAACTTCACATAACGTGTAACTTTCCATAGGTAACGGAAGGCTGAGTACATTAAATACGTCGAAACGTACAGATTCGTGTCCGCATGTCTGACATGTTACCTAAAATGAGAACATTCGTGACTTTTCATGATAATTTGTCATTAAAAGTTTCTTATCTTCAACTCAAATAATCGTTACTTCTATTTTCTCTTCTCGTGTTATGTTTCAAAGGTCATTACTTGTCGCATTTAGTGAAAGTTAGTTTCAGCTCCTTATAACAGAATAAATTTTACATTGGACAGAAATAGTCTTAGTTTTGTTGACTTTGAGATATTTGTTGAATACCACATTTTATACAATGAATG
The DNA here is from genome assembly GCF_026250575.1 of Diorhabda carinulata. Classification (NCBI taxonomy): domain Eukaryota; kingdom Metazoa; phylum Arthropoda; class Insecta; order Coleoptera; family Chrysomelidae; genus Diorhabda; species Diorhabda carinulata. Next base: position 6,532,490 of record NC_079469.1, read on the forward strand.
AAAAACCTCTTTGTATACAAATTAAGCTGCTTAAATAGCAAACTTGTTCAATTTGCTCTATTTTTATTCTTCGTAAGTATATCAGTATTGGTTTTGCTGTGTCATAACAACGTTGTTTTTTACTGTCGATGTTCAGTGTTTGGTTATTACATAGAATATCAGTAAGGATTTCTATTTGTTGTTCCAATTGATTCCTGACCTTTTATCCTCTGTTTTTTTCTCATTATCTAGTTTATTACACACTATTACACAATACATCCCTGTCTCACTCCTTTTTCTATTTTGATTTGCTGGGGTAATTGCCCTATCGGTTAAACTTATAATTAGAAAAATATTGTTAAAGAATTTGTTCAATAGATGGGAGGGGACAATTCATCAATAATTGTTTTCTCTCTATTTTCAAGAAAACGAGAACTGCAATGATGTCAATTGCTTCATAAAGGTTAAAAAAATTTGAAAATGGAGCAAGGAGTGATTTAATACTTGAAAATCAGAAAGTATTGAACAAAGGAGTTCAAGCAGTGTTTTAGAATACTTTAAAACCTAATCATTTGTGCACCGAACTCTTTTTAACGTAAATCAATTAGTGTGATCCCAAGCAAACACTTATTTGTGGAAGTATCTTGATTATACAAAATACCAAACAACCTTAAGAATTTTCCTTCCTGTTCCACTTATCAGTGATAAACCAAGTATTTTATGATATCAAGTTTTGTTATAAGAATAATTTGTTTCAGTCATCAAATATATTTTTGTCGAACTATTTTTTGTTAATTTGTTAACTTACTTTGCTTTTAAGTTGACCATAAAATAAATCGGTAATGATAGAATGATCCCTAGATAAATGTTGCTCCCAAGCTTCTTCCGCCACAATTTCATCAGGTCTACCATTACTATCTTTTAGTTCTGTGTATTGTTTAACTGCTACCCTATTCAAATCTTCGTGAAGAGCATCCAATAACCAAGCCAACAGCTCCTATAAGATATTCGATAAGCCAAAGATATATTTCTTTGAAATAAATAGAATCTCACTTGTGAATCATGTTGGCCCCCGTCTTGAAAATTTGGCGAATGTTTGGTAACCAAGTACCGCAGTTTAAGCGGCGCTACGCTTCTCGTGGAACCCGCCCACAATTCTTTAACGAGTTCCGCGTATCTTTTAGCTACGGCCCCTTTTGATCCTGATGGATTTGTAACGTTCAATTCAGACAACATATTATCCCTTCTAAAATAAAGCGTTAAAGGTCTAGTATTAGATACTGCTTGCAAAGCTGCGTTCATAAAACAAGTATTTCCTAAATTGTGAAGGCCGGTAGCACCTAGAGAAAATACAAAACTTAAAATCATTATAGTATGTATTAATAACGTAAATTACCTTCTGGTAAAAAAATCGTGGGTCTTCTTTCGACACTGAGACCAACTTCGTGTCCTCCACCAGCTACCAACTGTCCCAATTCCTCAGGCCACGTTTGATCTTTATTTCTGACTTCTAATAATACTTGTTCCCCATCTACAATTCCCAGTTCCTCCAAAGATGCAATATCGTCGTCCAAAAGTCTCGTGGAATTTTCTTTGAGCAACCATAATCTGGCATCTTCGATTCTAAGGTTTAAGCGATGGCACAAAAATTCGGTTACTTGTTGTATAGTAGCCAATCTAGAAAACGCTGCCGTATGGGCCAAATAACGTCTCGGACTGGCATTTACAGCGGAAGTTAAACCTGCCGTACTTAAAGCGGCCGCCCCATATCCGCCTACTACACTGCTCCAAGAAGCTGTGCTGATCCTTTGTTGAGCATGATGTCTGAGTATTTTCAATGTTCTGGGATAAAATTCGAGTTCGACATCGGATCGTCCCGGTGGCAGGATAACTTGCCGAGGAAGAGGTACTGGACCTCCGTACCACATGGAAAGAGCTTTCCACAAAGATTCCGGAACTAATTCGAAATCTCTATGTTCTGCCAAAGGTACATCACGCTTTAGTCGCCCACCTGGAACGAATCAAAATAAAAATACCTCAAATTTTGCAATCAAATAAGGCAACAATTGGAAGGGACTAACAAAATCAATTTTTATTTGAGCTTACCTTCTCCAGTTAACGTTGAAACTTTGTAGAATGATTCTGCTATTAAATTGGAATTGTCTATTGGTCCTGGTTGTCCTAAACTTCTCTTAGGTCCCGTACCCGAACTACTGGATACTCCAGAACTGGAAGAAATACTGCACCTACAAGAAGTGTTGGTTTTAATAAGCACCGGAATTTGGAAAAAAACTAAATTTTAATCGATAGAAAATTATTAATTCGAGACTAACCTGTCACCTCCACGTGTGAGTAGATCCCCCATTGATTCCATACTGTTAGAATTAAAATCGTTAGATGTTGACGTATAATCAGTGGTATTACTTATAAGACTTTCATCACACGCTATTCCTTCTTCGATGGGTATTCTATTTTCATTACGACAATTACATATATCGAGATTACTACGAGGCGCCGAAGTATAATTTAACCATTGTTGCCACCAATCAGAAGAAATGAGATACCAAAATTGACCTACGTGGAAACCGCGACGTTGCTCTCTCTCCAACCAACCCATCACTAACAAAAATCGTTACTTGTTACTAATTTGTCAACTGAATTATTTTTTATCAATAATTTGAGATTATAAGTAATATACATGTCTGATTTTTATACATTTCAAGTCTATAAAGGATGAAAATGTCTGTTTTTATAAATGTAAAGTCCATAAGAGATGAAAATGTCTACTTTTATACATTTTAAGTCTATAAAAGATGAATAATGCTGGTGTTGATACATTTTAAGTCTATAAAGAATGAAAATGTCTGTTTTTATACATTTTAAGTCTATAAAGAATGAAAACGTCTGCTGTTTATACATTTTGTGTCTATTAAAGATTATCATGTCTGAAGTTTATACATTTTAAGTCTATAAAGAATAAATATGTTTGATTCTTATAGAATGCCAGATTACAACGGATAGAAATGTCCATAGTTATGTAATAAAAGATTAAGAGAGATAAAGCTGTTTGATTTTTACTCATTCTAAGTCTATAAGGGATAAAAATGTCTGATTCTTATGCATTCCAGAACAGGGAGGGATGAAAGTGACTCATTTTTATACTTTTTTGATCTGTAAGGGATAAAAATGTTTGATTCTCATAAATTCCAAGTTTACAAGTGATTATAAGATCAAGGGGGATAAATTGTTCGATTCCTATTAATTCAAAGATTAGGAGGAATAAAAAGGTCAGATTTTTATACTTTCTTGATCTATAAGTGGCAAAAATGTCTGATTCTTATAAATCCTTGATCTATGAAGGATAAATATGTCTGATCCTTATAGATTCCAAGATTGAAAGGGTTAGAAATGTACAATGTTACACACCAAAAGATTAAGAAAGATAAAAGTGTCTGATTCTTAGTAATTCTAAGTCTATAAGGGATAAAAATATCTTATTCATATACATTCTAATACATTCCAAGATTATAACAGATCAAAATGTCAGATTCTCATGAACAATATTACACTAAGCAAGACTATAAGAAATTAAATGTCTCATCCATGGCAAAAATAACAAGAAATACACAAATCTCATTTTACCTATCTCGTATTCATTGTGCCTGCAATGAGGTCTGAGTCCTAGGGATACATGACAAACTTGAAACAACAATTCCAACAAAGGTGCCACCAAACTGTTATTTTCCACGCTCCAAACTAAAAAATCCTCCTGCGCTAAACCTCCTTTATTATCTAACTTCGATTGGAGACAAGCTAATATTTCCTGATGCATGTCTCCACTATCAGACTTTGAAATTGGCGTCGTATCGGTGAGTAGATCCTGTTGTTTCGGTGGAGATTCCGAATGAAATTGTTGAAAATAAGTTAATTTGTTTTCATTAGCTACTATTATTAAAGTTTGTGTCATATGTTGGACTTCTTCGGAATTTAGGTAAGAATCTCTATCCATATCGAATATTTTAAAACAAACTGAAATGAAAAATGTTATAGGAAATAATATACAGAGTACTTGAACTTACATTTCATTCTCTCGACCATTGGTCCTCTACATGCGGCCGATATACCACAGCACAATTCTTTAAAATCCACATGATCATCTCTATTTACGTCTAACGCCAAGAATAATCTGAAAATTATTTAATTCATAAAAAAATTATTGTTAATAATATTATAGTCACGCATACCCTTTACAAGCTTTCAGAGGTACAGGTGGACATACTCGAGATTTTAAGCAATTAAAATCCAAATTAGAGGTAGCTGAAGATGATTGTAAAGCCCAAAAACATTTTTCTAATTCACAAATATCTTGTTCCTCCAAATGAGTTACCCCAGCCAAAGTTTGGTAAAATGTTGGTGTTTCCAGTTCAGAGCTTAATGATACACAAGGATTAGCCAACAGCCTGAAATCAAAACAAAAGCAACGGTATACAAATAACAATTAAAACAAATTATTGACTTACCATTTTGATAGTACGGTACATTCTTGATTATACAATATCCATGCCTTAAAGTCATCAAAACTAACTTTATCCTGATTACTAAAAAGCGATTGGACAGTACGTTCCCAGGTGACATTTATTTTATTTTCTGTAAGGGACAAACCCCCTTCTATTTGTAAGGCAGTCTTAAATTCACTTCTTGTTAGATACGTAGCTGAGTCGTTACAATAGAGAGTCCACAAAAATCTGAGAAACAAAAAGATTTACTCGAATAGGAAACCAATTAACTTCAAGTTAAAAATTTGAATTTTAAGAAGTAAAATACAATTTTTTCTAATTTTCAGACATGTGAGAAGTTTTTTTGGTGCATTGAGAATATTAATTACTTGATTTTTTCTTCCTGGGTACCCTTGGTAAGCAAAACGAGTCCACAAATGAGATCTCTTAGAGATGTACCTCTGGCAGTACCTCCGCACGCAGTGTACAGCCAATCTGCTATAGTTGATGGTACACCTTCGCCTAGTACGTTCTGAGTAAAAGCGTGTCGACTCAACCATTGTCCGCCATTGGTAAGTCTTTTGAAGGTTGCACATACTCGCCTGTATTCGGCATCGGACACTAGAAAAAAAGTTTCATAAAATCATCTACCACAGGTAGTAAGTCACAAACGATTAATATTAATTAACTGGTCGTGGAGAAACAGAGGTAATTGAATTAATGATAATATGAAAACAGCATTGAGGAAATAAGGATAAAGTTATAGGGACTACTGGACACATTTACATATTGTAGGTAAGTGGGTTTGCACTATAACCCTACTTTATATAATCATGAATAAGCAGATAGTAAGAATGTGTGGTTTTAAAAAATTTTTAAAGCCACTGCTATTAACTTTAAAATATAATTGTCGTACTAATGACCATACATTGGCAATTCCACATTGTTAATACAAATGATTTATCATTTGTTATGTATATTTGTTTAAACCGGTTTTTTGGTAATTGCTGTTTACACACCTGACAAGCGTTTCAAAGAATTTGTAAGTAAAAAAATTAAATTGACACCTCCAAGGTACAATGATATTTCTTAAAATATATTTAGTTACAATATTTATATATATATATATATATATATATATATATATATATATATATATATATATATATATATATATTGTAACTAAAGCAAATTTCCTAAAAAAATAAATGAAATATAAAAATTCTACTAGGCAACTCTGTGATTAGATGGCTCAAAATTTAGAATAATTTTGGTACACACATTGATTCAGATCAACGATCTGACTACAATTGACTATATTAAAAAATGTGCATTTCTGCGTCTTAAACATTTTTGTATTTTTTAACTGACTCACAAAGTTAGGTTATGAATCAAAATAAATTCTTAGACAAGAAAAGATAAAGCTTAAGGATAAATTATTCAATAGTAAACTGTTAAAGAGGCTGTAGATATATCAGTTTATTTAGGTAATGGTTAATTATTCATATTTAAGACTAGTTAGGAATTTGTATACAAAGCTTTTTTTTAACAATTTTATGAACCAGTAATAACTACGAGAATGGCCCAACAAAGAAAACACAAACATTTTGGAAAAAAATATATTTATTTTTCAATGTAACCTCCTTTTAGCTTCATACACTTTTCCCAGCGATTTTTTCAAGTCTGGAAAACTAAAATAATCCGAGGAGGCTAAATCTGGCGAATAGGGTGTATGGGGTAGCAATTCAAACTTTAATTCATCAATTTTGGCCACTGCAATAACGGATGTGTGAGCTGGTGTATTTTCTTGATGAAAAGACACTTTCTTCTTAGACGAATTCGGCCGGTTCTCCATTTTCAGTCCATCGTTTTGATTGTTCTTTTGTTTCGCAACGCAACGGCGCAAAAATTCAGTTTTATTTATGTGAAACATTACCAAACACTCGATGGAAACATTTTAACGATGCTGTTTTTGTTCCATTGTGAGTAAACGCGTCAGTTATCTTTCGTACAGCTTTCTCATGTCCAAATTTACAGTTAATACGCCATGTACCACACTTTCTGAAATGCCTACTATGTCTGTCGATGATCGTCCAGTACCGCTTTGTGGATTTTCTTCAACATTTCTGGAGTGGTCACCTTATTTGGTCGACCACTGCGATGTCAATCTTCGCAGGTCGTACGGCCTCGTTTAAACTCTACTACCCAATATTTCACTGTTGATAACAAAGAAACAGTCTCACCCAGAGTAGAATCTAGTTCAGCTTTTACATAAAAATATTGTATCACATAACGATGACCGAAACAAATACTAAACAACGTGGTGTCTTCAAACTTGAAACATATGCTGTATAAATTGTGTATGTCCTTTCTAATAGATTGGTATTTTTTAAGCAACTACCGCCATCTCTAGGTCAGGCCAGGTAATTCTGGGACCATCATCGTATACTATGCCAATTGTGAAGCTGATTACTGAAAATCAGACCGAGCACACGAAGAAGAACATAAAGGACTTTTAGGAAACTATAATAGGTAGATCACCTAACAGCTGATTGGTAACCTATCCTAATCCAAAACGATATTCAGATCACAGCTTCCGAAGGTTGCGTTCGTTTTTCGGACAAAATTTTAAATTTAAAACATGATCTATAAGAGCTTTTAATTTTTATTAATTACTTTTTTTCTGAGTTAATTCTTTCCTGATATTTATTTAGTTGGATAATAAATTCTAGATGTTTAATAATTGTTAATGGTCAGTTATCAATGATTTATTCCCTCACACGGATTTTTGCATTAATACTAGTAGGCTATTTTCATGGAGAAATAAAAACCACAAAATTCAGTAATCTATCAATTACGATGCGACCATTGTTACGTCTAGTATCGATGTGAATAAATTTTGACTGGGCTATCGAATTTGTCATTTATTCTTTAATGGAAATTTAAATGCAGTCACCATTTCAAGAAACAATTCCAATCATTTTACGTTTTCGTTAAAATTCTTATTGCGTTTAGCAAGGATGTAATTGTAATAACATTAAAATGAACAAAAGATCATATGCTTGTAATGCTTACGCATATATTATTCTATTGAATACAAAATTTTGGTGCTGGAGCCCAATAATGACACGGATTCATATAGTGTAGGAAATATCCTATTATTTTTGTCGAGTCTTCCTTAACCATATAAAACGAGTGCGTCGGCGCGACGTGAGTCAGTTGAGTCGAGTAATCGAAGCGATACGGTCGGAGAAGCGTTTTAATTATACTGCGAAGTAGTGATTGTGAAGGTATTGTGCATTTGTTTGTGCCGTGCGCGTGCCATTTCCATAATTGTTATGATTTTGGCATAATGTCACAAAAACGTAAAGTCAATAAGAAATAAAGTTAAATTGGAGAGTAAGAATAAGAAGTAAATCAGTCCATAGATTGTATTGGAGAATCTTGATTAATAATAGAAGTCAAATAGATAAATACGAAATAAATGTAGAGAAGTAACCAAATAAATGAAAATTTTTAGAGAACTAAATTGAGGAACATTAAGCTTGGTGTTCCAGACATCCAGTAAAGGTTTTAAAAAAAAATGTTGACAGAGCTAGAAGTGAATTATAATGTATTTATATAATATGTCGGCAGACATAACAGTGTTTCTTTATAAAATCGTATGATTCATATTAAAACATATGAAAAGGATAGAAGAAGCAAAAAATTTGATAATAATAGCAGAGGTTAAAAGAAATAGAGGTATAGAAAACTGTAGAAAAGTAGCAAAACATAGAGAAAAATAGGCAAAATTGCTTTGATACTTGGAAAATGGAAGGTAGTTTTTTTGTATTGAAACCAACAGCTTCTATCACCGTGCGGTACCAAACTCCGACTGAAATTTTCAAATTCAATTACATAAATGACAGGCTGTTTCATTTTTAAATTTTTCACTTTGTTTTTCAAACATATTTGCTATTAAATTATGACAACATGTACGAGGTGTGGCTGTTAGGCTGTTGTTTAGCCCGAAGCCTACTCTTTCGAATGCGATATCTACCGTGTCTGTTGACAAACCAATGTAGCCGTTCCTTCGTTTGTACAGCGGCTGTTTTTTTTTGTTTTGCTGTAAAAATTTCAAAACAAACTTGGAAAAACTGCAGCTGAAACTTATAATTTATTAAAAAAAGTATGGCAATTAATAATTATCGCGTTTTGACGATGGCCAAGGAGATGTTGAAGATGATTCACGCTCGGATCGTCCTTGCACGTAAAAAAACGGATGAAATTATCGAAAAAGTCGGTAATCTTGTTCGAACTGATTTTCGACTAAGTATTTGTGCGATTGCTGAATCTACAGGAATTGACAAAGAACGTGCCTCATTCCGCACTGTGCGTCAAGAGGTTTCTATCAAAAAACAACATCCTAGTGTTAAACCATCCACTTTATTCGCCGGATCTTGCACCGTGTGATTTCTACCTCTCCCGCTAAGATCAAATCTGCTTTAAAAAGAACAATATTTGAGTCTGCTGAAGCTGTGAAAGAATAAGCGGCACGCGTCCTGAAGGAACTGTCAGAAAAACATTTCCTGTACTGTTTCGAACAATGGAAGATTTGCAAGGAGCTATGTAAGGATGGACGAGGGGTATAATAATTAAATATACGTAATAAAAATCAAATGTTTTATATCAACAATCTTGTTATTCAATAGCCATAGCTCGTACTCCATGTTCGTAAAAAAATTTATAGTTCTGTTTTGTCGGAAAACAAATATTTAAGATTTTTTGATTTCTCTAACAATAAGATCGAGTCATGAGTAAACTTTGTGGTATGCGGTTAGAATGTGAATGAATACCAGTATTTATAGTCCAAGAAAATGGGTCTACAAAAGCGAATTCCTGATTTTTTTCATATAAGTTACTTTAAGTGTCTGAAAATATATGTTTCAAAAATATTATGAAATTTTATACAAAAATGATTCTTTCAGGTTTTTAGCTATTACTGATATTTATAGAGTAAGGGTGGGTAGAGGTTAAGGAATGACTATTACAGCTGAAAAGTTGCGGTTTTAAAAAACGAACATCATAAAGTTTGATTTCAGAAAAATGTTTGTAAATTGATTATAACGAAAATTCAATAGTTCAAATTTCGTAGTTAACCACTTCGTTCAATCGGATTTTTTTTTAAATAGCTCCTAAACTTTTTTTACATCGAGCGATGTAGTTAAAAATGTAATTTTAATTTGTTTATAAACAATTAAAAAATTCTTTGAAATTAAATCAATGATTTTTCACATGTTTAAGTTTTTTTTTGACACATCACAATTTTTCAATCAGTTGTGATTTTTTAAGACTGTATTTATCCTCCCTTAAGCTCTGTAAATATGAAACTCCAAAAGAACTTAACTTACAATGAAAATTCAGGAACTTAACCAGAATTCGCATTTTAGGATCAATTTTCTTGGACTATTAGTAAACAATTCACAATACAAAGAAATAAAGAAAATCGACAGAGTGTAGTATAAAAAGATTCGTTATAAACCTTTTTTTAACGTGCTAATGTATAAATAACTAAATAATTATAAGTTTGTTATCATTTCTTGACGTCATTATTTTTTTCTTTTCAAATTACATCAGTTGGACGTGTTCTGACATCGAAGGATAAATGACACATTTATAATTCATGATTTAACTGGAAGTATGTAAATTTAATATCGACAACTTCTTATCAAATTACTATCAGGTTGTTTTACGACACGGAAAAAGAAAAAATTATGTAGTTCTACAATGTTATTACACATTTAATATACAGAGTGAGTTTTTATGTATGGAACGCCTCAATTTAATCGGAAATGGCTTCTACGATTTTTATAATTTTTTGTGCGCAACGGTCTTGTGATACGGCCGGTATTATGGTAGTATTAACATTGTTATCAGATCTTTCCTTTTTTCGGAAAAATAATGAATTTCAAATACACCACCACTACACCAACCCTCAAAATTACGCTATCTGACGCGCGTTTCGATAACCAAGTTATCGTCTTCAGAGACTGAAGGTAAAACAGTTTACCCAAATGTCCTTTTAGTTCTAACTTTGATGTAGAGTCAGAAATGTTTCACTTTAGGCCTCAAACGTCGGTTTGAACTAAACTACTAAGTTTTTTTCACGTTTTACTGATAAACCTAGGTTTACACATTACCGGCGGTCTGGGGGTAGTTTAAACTTCAGTTTAACATGAAACTAAAGATCCGAAACTAACTTTTTCACATTGATTACATTTATACAATATTATAAAGGGTTTCGGTAGAATGATTGAAGATTTACACTTTATATTTGATGAACTCGACGATGATGATGAAGAAATTATCAACATTGTCGATACACTGAGAAAGCAAAAAGTTATTCATTCTTTTTGTGGTTGTACGAAAAACACGATCGTGTTTGTTATTTTCATCATTAAATTCGTTTGCCAACTACCCCCAATTTTTTTTTCTTTGTATTTCTTCACAAGGTTAACCAAGAGTACTACTTCATAGAAACTGCACGATTTTTTTTGTTCTTCATACAACTTTAGTAAACAATTTTACTTTAAAACAAATATAGGAAAAATTTTGATTATATTTGTGACATCTGACAGAAAAATGTCTATTTAAACTAATCTTGTTTATTCTTGGTTTAAACACACCATAGTTTGAATTTAAGTTTACTTTCCAGTTTTACCCAAGCACATTAAAGTCTCGTTCATTGGCAAATATATATCAACTATTTGGAAATATACAGGGTGTTGCGGGATGCAAAAAATTCGGTAGTGAGTAGATGACGTGAAAATAATGCTGTCACATAAAAAAATTTTCTCGTACGACCCCTCGTTTTTGAGTTATAGACCTTTAGATCAGAAATCAGAACCTATACTTAAGTCTATTTTCTAAAATATAAAAAAACTTCGTATTGCTGATCAGAGGACTAAAATCCAACAAGGTGCCACACGACCCTCTTTCTTATTTAAAATTTTCGAGGTGGTGCTATTTTCATACTGTTTAAATTGTCAATTTAAGAATAAAAATCGACCCGTTTCAGTTTTTTTGCATAAAGTAGATAATAACGCTAAAATTGAATTTATTCCATACACACACACACATAAAAATGTGTGCTAACTGGGGTTCAGTTTTTGTTTTCTCTTTTCGGAAAAATAAAAAAAATTCAGGACTGCTTTCTAACAACTAACCTAAATATTTTCAATCTTTTGAAATCTCAAAATCGCTCAATCACATTTATCTTAGATTATAGTTATCAATTCGTTGTTCGTTAAATGAGTCACAGAAATTTCTGGTGATCAGATAGCAATATAAATTCAATAAAATAATAATCATAATAAACTCGAATCTTATCTTAAAAAAAATAAGACAATATGGGTTAATTTTATATATGATAAGACTTATTGTTAAATATATTAATTTCTAAATAAAAGTTTATGATTAGCCTATTTCACATGATATTTGTCTATAAGTCTCATCAGAGTTTGTAATGGTTGTTGTCAGGGGCGCAACAAACCAACTCTCAAAGGGGGTATCCAGCGAATTCTTTATATTGACTAAAAAATTTCGATCGGTTGACTACTTTTTAAACGCGGTTTAGTATTTCTCTAAAGCTTTGTTCCAGTAATTAGAAACTTTTTTATCAAATATATTTCGAGATTCGTCAATTTCATAGAGAGATTCTGAAAAAATTTTACGGTAATTTTATACTTTCACGGTCCCCTCGTTTTTTTGCTCTAGAAAATAGAAAAATCATTTAGATGATTTTTTTTTAAATCTTCGTTTTTATAGCGGATTTATTAAAAAAAATATGGGAAAAAAATGAAAACTTAATTGGTTAGGTTAGGTTAGGGAGGCGGGTGTGCTAAATATTTTCAATTTTTCAAAGTTAACTTTTAATATTGTATACTTATTGTAAATAAGCGATTTTAAGAATGTTTTTGTCCATATAACTTTAATGATTATTTAATAAAAAAGGTACAAGCGATTATATGTGAGAAAACGTCAATTTTAAGAGAAATTGTTATTATTTTTTGTAAAAAAATGATAAATCAACATTTTTGTATAATTTTTTTTTCAATTTGTTCGTTTTTTGTGTAGATTATGAAAAAAAAGTTAAAAAACAATTATACGTGAATGAACATGAACATTTTAAGCCCTAAAACCAATATAAGTTTTCATTTTTTTTTATTCCCATAATTTTGTCGTAAATCGGATAATTTTTAGATTTTCTAGAGCCAAAAAAACAAGGGGAAACCGCGAAAGTATAAAATTACCAATTTTACATATTACACTTAATCGTGGTTTCTTCATAATCCACGTAAATTCTTTACACAAGTGGTCTTGAAAAGATCAAGATTTTTCACCAATTATGTGAACAATTAATTAAAGTCAGTGCTTTCACTACCGGGATTCATGATTCTAGCTAAGCAGATTTGTAACATTATAAAAGCACCCTGAGTTACATGAATTTGCCTGCTTGATTTAATTTCAAAATGGGTCATTTTGTTTTGAGGGAAACATTGAGTGGACGTTGTTGCGCCGCTGGTTGTAGCCAAAATAAAAAAAGTGTAAAAATCAATTATTGAATATAATTTTCAATTCCACCCCACACCACAAAGATTTTATTGTACAAAATGCATAATATCTAAACTCTCTTTTGATTCGGAGTTCTTTGTAAAGAAAATAAGGATTTCTTCATCTGCAGTTGATACACCTTCGGAAGTATTAGATTCCCAAAACACTCGTAACATAACAATTTATTTTCAGCAGGAAAATCATTTTTAAAATTGTTATAAAAACAACTTTCCATATGTTCTTCTTTGTATGTTTTCACATACTCATACACTTTTGGAAACATTTCCAATTTTTTTTTTCACATTTCTGCTCTAAACTCCAATTTTCCATAGAAAAATCCAACTCTGTCACTGGTATTCAACATATAACCGTTTGTAGCTTAATATTTCTGTAATATTTTACATCGCGTGGTTGACACACAGATGGCGCTGCCATTGTCAAATCCATATGACGTTTATGAAGTACCAACTTTCAAAAGACTATGTGTAAAATATTTTCAAAACAATTTATCATAGCTTTATGATGAAAAAATACTGTACAAGCTCAGCAATGGCTTCAAAAGTGTTATCCGGACTTTGCTCCATCGAACCTTCTGGTCGTCCGATTGAGGTGATTACTCCAAAAAATATCAAAAAAATCCACAAATTGGTTATATCTAGTCGTAAATTGAAATTGCATGACAGCAGAGACCGTAAAGATATCAGAAGACAGTGTGCTTACAATTATGCATGAACATTTGACCATGAGAAAACTTTTTTCAAAGTGGATGCCGCGTTTATTAACAGTCGATGAAAAACAACAACGTGTTGATGATTCAGAGCAGTGTTTAGCCATGTTTACATGTAATAAATCAGATTTTTTGCGTCGATATGTGACAATGGATGAGACATAGATCCATGACTTCATTACGGAATTAAAACGATCATCATCTGAGTGCACTGCAGCCGGTGAAACACGTCCGAAGCGTCCGTCCAAAGGCACAACAGTCAGCTGGCTTCAATATTATGGGATGCGCATGGAATATTGTTCATCGACTATGTCCAAAATGGAGAGACAATCAATAGTGAATACAACATAGAGTTGTTGGATCGTTTGAATACAAAATGTAAGGAAAAACGGCTTCATATGTCGAAGAAAACACCACTGTTTCACCAAGATAATGCACCGATTCACAAGTCGATGGCAACGATATTTAAATTGAACGAATTACACTTCGAATTGCTTCCTCATCCACCGTATAGTCCAAATCTGTCTCCAAGTGACTACTGGCTATTCGCTGATCTCAAAAAATGCTCGCCGGTAAGAAATTCAGCTCAAATGAAGAAGCAATTTGCTGAAACTGCAGCCTATTTTGAGCTAAGTTAAAAGAATGATTGTATAGCTCTTGAAGGAGATTACATTGATGAATAAAATCGATTTTTTTTCTTAGTTAGTTACACGACTTATTGAGTGATGTGTTATTTTCCAATTTCCTCTTCTTCTTAAGTGACATTCTAATCGTTATTAAATTTTGACACCAGGACTCATTTCTTTGTAAACGTTTTTGGGAATCATGCAATAAATACCTAAAACTTCTACACTTTGGAACTTCCAGATATTGTTTGAGCACCATTAGTAGATATTCCAATGCGATTCTTCCACTTTACATTTGTTTAAATAATATAATCTTAACAATTAAAGGAAGTGTTGTTGTTTGGAATTCTATAGATTCGCAAAAAAGTAGTTATTCTACTGCTGATACATCTGTTGCCTGGTCAAGTTGAAGCAAAAAAATTTGACTCTCAACTTTTCAAGAAGAGACTGTGCATTTTTATATTAGGACTCCAAGCCTAAAGTCTATCGCACTAAAACATACTGCACTATGAAGCCCCAAACTAATCACAAGTTCCTATTGGAAAATCAGTGGAACTCCAGAGCTCATGAATTCAATTTACATTTAAATATCAAATTAAATATATACTTAGAATGAAAGGTAGAACATTTAAAAGAACATTTGTCGAATTTCTATAATGGTACTGGACAGTACGGTCTTCCTTAAATGTCAAAGAATAGAAGTGAATAATTTTCTAGACTATTTTTATTTTGCTTTAATAAATTTATTTTTTATTAAAATAAAATTATATTGATTAGACATATCAACATTAAATAAATTAATAACCACAAGTTTGGATTTATTTCGACCTTGGCAAAGTTCATAACTTATTTATTTTGTCACATTTTAAAAAAATATAACAATACATAAATAAAAGTAAATTAAAAGCAATAAAAGTGTGTAAACTAAATGATAACAGAATTGATGTCACGATTTAAATTATTATCAGACAGGAGTCTATTTAAAAAAAAAAAAAAAAAGAAGCTAATATTAGTGTGGGAATGGCGCATGTACAGCATCAATCAACCGTTTTCAAGGTTATTATTCAACAACATACTTAGATAACAAATAGTAGGTGTTATTTACCCTAATCACTCGTAACGCTTATCAACGGATTTTTAATGTTTAGGCTAACCTGATTTGAATATGAACAAAGACAGTTTTGTCAGCGAAAATATCTGCAATAACTATTAGTTTTTAAACCAAATGCAAAAAAAATGATTTTCAATGTACAGACATTAAATATTCATATGCCAAATGTGATAAACTACTTTTTTAACAACTAAAGCCTCCCTGTTATGAACAAAGCTCAATTTCCTCTACCCATTACAGTAAATCCACATATTTCATTATTTGTACAAGCCTAGATTTCTTTAACATTACCTAAGTTGGGGCTTTTCTTTTCTGAGACAATATCATTTGGTTCATTCACTAACTTCCCCATTATAGTTTTTTCCACAACTAATCTTCTATATGTAATCCTTTTCCTACCTTCTCCTCTGTGAACCATATTTATTAAGTAATAATATATAAGCACCCTTATGAAGTTAAGCTTCATAAGGTTTTCTAGATCCTTTTCCAGGGGTCGATGAATGCCCATTATTTCGATATTCCACTGTCCTCCTCAATCTAGCAGCCACCAGGGTATACCAGGAAATAAGGAAGCATACAGCCTTGCTAAAAAGGGTGCAATGACTCCGTACCTAGGATTAGAGCTCTAATGTGGCCTCATGAGATGCCACATCAATAACAAACTAAACAGATGGTCAAATAATGAAATGGAGTTTCACTGGATAAATATTTCAGGCCTAAAATAAAAGCCAAAACGACTCCCCAAACAATATACAATCTACTTCTTCAAACCACTTTCATCTGGGTCTTTCCCTTCTTCTTGTACCTACTGGTTCCACTGTAGTATTAACAAAGCTACTGTATTTTCGTGTGCTCTCCTTGATATCCAATCTTGATTGGTTCTAATATTATTCCTATTATTTTTTTTTTCAACTCCTCTTCTTTTTTTACTGTTTCTACATTGTGCATTAGTATGCGCCTTTATTTATCAATTTGGCCTTCTTATTTAGTACTGTTTTTAAACATCTCTTTATTTGCATGGTGTTCTCTATTAGTTGCAAATATTTTCTCTTCTATTTCTGTACTTCTTTCCCTATTACAGTTAATAATTCTTCCTAGATACCTTGCACTGTTCCCATGCCTCTTGAATTTTGTTTTATTTTCATTTATTCTTAACACCATTTCTTCTCCCTCTGCTTTCAGTTTCTTTAACATGCTTTATATTATATTTCTACTTTTTGTAATCAGGACTATGTATCTGCCTATATCATTATTTGAGCCCCACTCTTTCTTAAGTTTCCTTTAACCATATTTCTTCATACAAAGTTTAAATATTCAATATTATCTATCTTTTCTATTATTCTTTTTACCATATTGGTTATTAAATTTCATTTTATTTGTTCAATAGTCCTAAGTAATAATCATTACTAATTTTAAAAATAATGTATCATTTCATGAAGGAACTTATAAAAAACTCAGAAAATACGTCAAATGCTTCATATTTATAATACAGTGTGAAATCTTTACATGGTAAATTTTCCAGTTTAATGAACATATTCAAATTATCATAATTACATTTATATTTATAATACCTCAATTTTCAAAACATTTTACTTGAACAACTTATGTAAGATTATGTTTATGTTCAATAAACATAAATATTTTAAATATTGTTTCAACCATTCACTATTTTTGTAGTTGTTGTTTCCACATGAAGATAACATATCTATAAATTTGGAAAAAGTTCATAATAAAATTTATCTGCAGTAGACAAACTGGTTGTTATGGAATCATAAAAATTGTTGAAAGTAGTGATCAACCACAAAAAAATATCAACTGTTACATTAGTAATCATATAAGAAAAGCAATACAGATAAATCTAACATTCCAATATTACAGTTTTTTCATAAATACTCTACATCAACGAGGACATAAGATATTTAAATAAAACTAACCTCAAATTAACTAAAGAATTGTCAAATGATTTTCAGAAATGGAAATTATTGTTTTTAGTTGTTTCAAGTACTATCACAAGAAATAATATTTACTTAATATTAATTATAAAATGTTTCCTTCCTGTATTTTTATTTAAAATTGAAATATAAATAACTTCCTTATTTTATAACCTCAAAAACCATTATTGAATAAAATAGAATTAAATACCAGGACTAGTATATATAGACCAATATAATATTTGTAAAATATTTTATATATAAATATATTAGTTTACTTAAGTTAGAAAATGTTGAGAAAATCACTTTTTCAACTTTTTATTCATGTTCAGTATATTCTACACTTTATTTTTTTGCTATTTTTATATGGATTTTCTACTGTATCAAAGATGATTGCCTTTTAATTAATTTCATGTTTACACAGAGAAAACTATCACATTTTGACAGATCTTATGAACACCTTGTATTATATTGTAAGGAAATTTGAAAAATAAACAAACATTACTGATAAAATCTGATGAAATTTATTTTGAAATAATTCAATATATAAACTGTGGTTTTTAAATGAAAGTAAGGAATTTTAGTTCATAATGTAATAGGTAATTATGTGTATACATAATTCTATTATAAACAGGTACTACTGGACTATCGATACTAATGTATTTCTTATATAACAATTATTATTGAATCAGTTTGTTATGTAGAGTTTGTGCTTCTATTAACAAATAACAAGAAAACACGACCATTGAAGCTGCGAAATTAGACAACTTCCTAATTTGATTTAACAAATTAAAAGTCAGCGCTGGAAATCGCCACTTAAACCATTAATTGACGTTAATATTTATCATTAAACAACTAAATAAACAAAAAATATGTAAAAACCGATAACATAATTTATTATTCTCAGCCTCATAGAACATTAGATTAATGAATACGGGAAATAATATTTCAATTATTTTTTTCGAATTCATATGAGTTTATTAAACACATTTTTTAACAAGAATAATCCTAACATCACATGATGTAAGCAACAGAAAACGTTAATTGCGTTTGAAAAAAATTACTTACTTCGTTTAACTGCATCGTCGTAGCTTAAGCAACTCCTTTTCGAATCCTTAGCACCCATTTTTTAAAGTTTATTTACGCATAATAACATTTTTTACAATAAATTCCACAGCTATTACACAATTTACAACAATCACTAGAATGACAAGATACCAAAACAAGACAACTGTCGTAGTCGAACTATTCACGAAACACTTACTTGCTATTTGACGCAGAAGCAGAATTGCCGATTTGCACCATGATTATGTTATCATATCACTTATGCAACCAATATTACAGGTATTACTACTCTGTATGCAATTCACATGCAAACAACTGGTAATAATAAATATAATCAAATGATAATATCACTAATATAATATAAATAATAAATATAATCATATGATATTATCATTTGAATATATTTATTTGATCATGCATATAGTTGAACCACTGAGACCAGTAGATTCTCTATTGCAGTCAAATGCTTCAACTAACGGTTGAAAATATTTGTGACTACCTTTCTATACTTTGGTATCAATATAATCAAAAGCTTTAGAAATTCCAACTGGAGAGTATTAAATGGTTTTGAAGTCTTTACAAGCTCAATTGTCGGGAATTGGGTGACAATAGTTTCTGTTAGAAAATAATGTCAAATCTATGCGAGATTTGAAAATCATGGCGCAACCTTCACCGTCGCCTGATTCGAGCCCAACAAAATTATAATGGAATTAAATTGCTCGAAAACTTGGGTTATTTATAAGCAAAATGAATAATAATAAAAATATTGAAGTAATATTGGAAAAATTGAAAAGAATCTTGATGAAATAATCAACAAGATTGTCAAGCTTCATAGAGAGATCATTAAAAACGAAAGTAGATTATTCTAGAATAACTACAAAAATGAATTGTTGTTTGTTGTTGGGTATAATAAATAATAGATTATCAATTTTTATTTCCAATTTCTTAGACCTTTTCATGTTTTTGTTGCTTAATTGTGATCAGCTGATTTCGGTAAATTTTTTACCTGTTTTAAAATCTAGTTATCAATTAGAAAGACATTGAAAATAAGACGATTTAGCAACAAAAAATAATAATAATTAATTAGGCCCTTAACAATATACGAGTTTTGAGAGTTAATAATTTTATGTAAATATTTGTATTATTTTATTATGTTATTTGTAATGTCAATCACCATCTCTAACCATATGTTGAGGTTGGTCATACTGAAAGCCAACGTAAATAATTGAAAAAAATTATGCATCACTAATTTGACGCTTTGCAAACGTCAAAAATAATAGGCGTTTCGGGAATTTGATAATTTATATCGTGTCCGAGAGAATAAGTCATAAAGGTATACTTTTTAAGTTTATCTTCTTATGTATCGTTTATTAAATGTAATATATTTTAATCTACGTACTTTAGTTTGTAGGTTAATATGACGGACTCAAAATATTTTACCACTACCAAAAAGGGTGAAATATTTGAATTAAAATCTGAATTAAATAATGATAAGAAAGAAAAGAAAAAAGAGGCCGTTAAAAAGGTACAACGCTCGTAGGAAACATTAAAGTTTTGATAATCTGATGTTGATAAAATATTTATTGCAGGTTATTGCATCTATGACAGTAGGTAAAGATGTTTCAGCTTTATTTCCAGATGTAGTCAATTGTATGCAGACGGATAACTTGGAGCTTAAAAAGCTGGTATATCTGTATTTAATGAATTATGCAAAATCTCAGCCTGATATGGCTATAATGGCAGTTAATACTTTTGTTAAGGTATGTGACATATTTATATATTTATATTTGTCATTTCATGACAATCTTGCTTCAGGATTGTGAAGATCCCAATCCGCTGATCAGAGCACTTGCAGTAAGAACTATGGGTTGCATTAGAGTGGATAAAATAACTGAATATCTTTGTGAACCTTTAAGAAAGTGCTTAAAAGATGAAGATCCGTATGTACGAAAAACTGCTGCTGTTTGTGTTGCCAAATTGTATGATATATCATCAGGTAAGTGATTTTTATTTTTATTTATAGATATTTCATTTTTTATTGATTTTATGTTTATAAAATCTGTTATCAAGGATTAGTAGAAGACCAAGGATTCTTAGAGCAACTAAAAGAGTTACTGAGTGACTCTAATCCTATGGTTGTTGCAAACGCTGTTGCTGCTTTGTCTGAAATCAACGAGAGCAGCCCTACTGGCCAACCGCTCGTTGGTAAGAGCCATGTTTCTCAATAATTTTGCTTAAATTTTATTATTTAGAGAATTTTTTGCATTAATTTTTTCAAATGGTTAAACTATAATTATACTTATTGTTAAATAAAATTCAAACTTTGATATTTACAAAAGAGTATCTCGTTATAGAATTGAGCACAAATACCATCAACAAACTACTAACAGCTTTAAATGAGTGTACCGAATGGGGACAAGTATTTATCCTTGATTCTTTATCGAACTACACTCCCCGTGATGAACGCGAGGCTCAAAGTATCTGTGAACGTATCACTCCTAGACTAGCACATGCTAATGCAGCCGTGGTTCTATCAGCAGTTAAAGTTTTGATCAAAATGATGGAAATTTTGGCTGGAGATACTGAATTTTGTAATACTTTAAGCAAAAAATTGGCTCCTCCTTTAGTAACTTTACTCAGTTCTGAACCAGAAGTACAGTACGTTGCTTTAAGGAATATTAATTTGATTGTGCAGAAGAAGCCTGATATACTGAAACATGAAATGAAAGTAAGTAATCATAGTAGTAATACAGCAAAATTACTAATGATCAATTTTAGGTTTTCTTTGTGAAGTACAACGATCCGATCTATGTGAAACTAGAGAAATTGGATATAATGATCCGTTTAGCATCCCAAGTAAATATTCAACAGGTTTTGAGTGAATTAAAAGAATATGCCACAGAAGTAGACGTCGATTTTGTGAGGAAAGCTGTTAGAGCTATTGGGCGTTGTGCTATTAAAGTAGAACCATCTGCAGAGAGATGTGTTGCAACCCTATTGGAGCTTATACAAACCAAAGTTAACTATGTAGTACAAGAAGCTATTGTGGTGATAAAAGATATATTCAGGTGAGTTAATATATCTTCATGTATTAACAAAACTACTGTTCACTGTACTGTATCAAAGGTGAATCAAAGGTTTAACAAAGAAAAATTCATCAGATATAATTATCATTTGAATTACTTGAAAGTGAAAATTTATTTTTTGAAAAATATTTGTTGTCAGACATCCTCATCTGGTGATAGCCCATGAAGCCGTTTTCTAAATGTCTAGGGAATGTAAAGACAATGAGAGTATCAAAAATGAAGGTGCAAGGTCCTTTTTATCAAAATATATCTCATAATAAAGAATTATGGATGAACTAAGCAAAAGCACGATGTTAAGTAATAAAGAAAGAAAATACAGTACAGATATGGCTCAAAAAAATCACAGGAAATGGTAATGAAGTACTTGGGGCTGTTGGTACATCCGTATAATTATAAGGCTTATATCAAAGTATTTCAATAGTTAATTGAAAGATGAGTGAAAATGGATTTATCAGATATGTGATATTGTGAGTCATTCTAATAGTCAAGCACTGAACCAACTTAGAAATGAAGAAAAATACTTGAGGAAATAAGTTACTATAACAATCTGTATTCTTCATCATACAAGAATTGAATAGATCAACAAACTTGCTAGAAAAGGGCCAAAAACGCTTCTGATTAGCCCAGAATAGGAAAATACTTATTTAAAAAAAGATATTCACAAGGGGGAAACCAAAACAGATGTACTCTGGAGATTCTGCTAGGTCCAAATAGTATGTGGATCTAAGCACAAAGTCACACTTCCTCACTAGCTTCTATACAGAAAGAAACTAACGAGATTATTTTCAATAGAAAGGGATGAATGTAGATTCAGTGGAGGATATTTATCCAAGCAAAAACAAGGTGTCCCTCCATACTGACATCTATAGAGGAAGTACTTCAAGAGATTAGATTGAATAGGAAGAGATAAGTGCAGATTCTGTCGATCAAAGCAAAAACAAGCTACACTGACTTTTACATATGAAGCGCCTAATGAGATTAGTTTGAATAGAAAGTGATGTGAGTAGATTCAGTGGAGAAGTGGATTAAAGAAAAACACAATACACCTCCTCACTTGCTTCTATAAAAGAAGCACTGAATGAGATTAGATTGAGTAGTGAAAGAGCGCAGATTCATTGGAGATGGGGGTCCAAGCAAAAACAGGCTGAACCTACTCACTGCCTTCCATGCAGAAGCCACTTGATGAGATTGTTTTGAATATAAAGTGATGAGCAGTTTCTGTGGATCCAAGCCAAAATAAGCTACACTGACTTCTACATATGAAGCTTCTATTGAGATTAGTTTGAATAGAAACCAATGAATGCAGATATTGTGAAGAGGAGAATAAAGCTCTAGTTTATTTCGCTTTAAAATGCCTCACGGTTGCAACCTAATCTAAAAATTTTTTGAACAACAAATCTGTAGTAGAGTATATTCTTGAATGTATAAACAGATACTGGAGTTCACACTACTTTAGAACTGGAGAAGTGGACCAAGATAATGTGTAATGTAACCTTTACACAAATCTATCTCTTATTGAAGACGAATCAGAAACCATTTAAAATTTCTCGAATATCATCACAGTATCCATTATTTCACTATATACAGAAGTTACCAAATTATTAACAATAGTTATTGGGATGATTAAAAAAACAATTTCACAGCAAGTTAGTTTTAATTAGCATTAAGGAATGTTACAAGCAGTTACATAAAATTTAAAACAAATAACTTTTAAAAATTAACTCAACAACTGGTACTTATTTTTTAATACTGAAATAGTTCTATTGAAAATGCATCTGACAATTACAAGTCGGCAGCTTCCTTCAAAACTTTATAAGCCATTTCCAATCTACTTTTTTTATCAAGAAGATCTATATATAAGTTTATGACAAGACCCCCGTCGGTCTTCAAAAAATGTACACCATTTTTTTTGCAATACAAGTGAATTTCCTCTTCCTTTTCTTTTCTATTGGTTTCATCTTTGGTGGTAAATACTTTAAAAGCTGATTCTGGATCACTATGAACTTTGTATTCACAAGTCTCCTCTAGGAACAAATGGAACTCCTTAGCTAAGGTTTTCATTTTTTTTGGTCTATCTTCCATCAATCGGATTGCTTCTATACAAGCTTGAACCAAAAATGTTGGTAAAGAAGCTGAGAATATGTATCCGGATCCAGATAATCTTTGGTGTTCAATAATTGAGTGGGTACCAGCACAGAATCCGCCTATGGAACCCAGAGCTGCTTCTAGGGATGCTATTATCATATCAATACGTTCCGGATCGATATTAAAATGCTCTGTAAGACCTCGACCATGGTCACCATAGATACCTATAGAATAAGATTCCTCAAGGAAAATGCGAATTTTGAACTCCTCAGCGACTTTAAGAAATTCTTCTAGAGGGAGCAGTTTACCTGTGAATACAAAACATACAGTTTATTATAATCAGTGAGTTAAAGAAACTGAAAAATTAGGAAACCTCCATTGCTTTAAGGGTCAGAATTGATTGTCTTTTTTGTAAATTATGAAGAACCTATCACTTCTGAAATAATGACAAGGTTCATATTTAAACTTCCATGTGAAGACTTTGATGTATTTTCTGAATATCTATGACTTACCAGTTTTCCAAGATATGCCTTCTACAATTAAAAATTTCCTAGATGGTTTCCTTTCATTTTTAATAACATTTTCCACTTGTTTTTTAAAATTAATTGGGTCGTTATGATCGAATTCGACAAATTTACTTCTGGATGCAGTAAGTCCTTGCCTGATAGCAAAATTAGCTTCTTTATCAATAAATACAGTATCACTTTTTTTACAATATGCTGCAATTGAACTGGAAACAGCTACAAATCCATAGGAATATACAATTGAATCTTCCATATTCATGAAATCGGCAATCTTTTGTTCTAGTTCCAAATGAACATCAGTTGTACCTAAAATTTTCAAAAATTTGTAATTATCTGGAATGTCGAAATTAAATATTTTTTAGTCAATTAATAATATTGAATTTCGTGTTTCTATTTTATCTCTATAATGAAGGTCAGTGTAATCTAAGTTGTCATTATATTTTTATTTTTTGTGATATTGTGATAAATCATCTTGATTTAGGTCTCTATTTATAGAAAATTAGTTTAAAATAGCAGGTAAAAATTTACATTTTGACTTATTTTGATCTTTAACAGCATAAAATCTAAGAAAGGTCAGTCATTTTCACCTGTTCTTTTAAACTATTTTTCTATCAAAAAAGAACTGAAATCAAAACGAAAATGATATAAAAAAGTATAAGAAGTAAATAGTTAAAAAAAATTATAATTCTATGTAATATCACTAAAGTTAGCAGAGCAATATGAGCAGACAGAGAAACAATAAGTGGAAAATTAAGTGCAAAATCAATAGTTAATGAAAGTAGAGTGTTATAATCAAATGCTCCAATGTTTTATAGAAGAAATTTCCTATTCTTACATGGAATTGAAAACTTTCATGCATGTTTTCAGAAAGTAAAAAAGTTTTCACAAAAAGGCGCTGCAAATAAATGATTTTCTCGAATTTTTTTTGTAGCTTTGGTATCAATAAATTCTGTGGAAAACATGAATTTTTCAAAGACGTTACAAAGAAAATGACTTTACGGGTTTCCTCAGCAGAACCCTATTATTGCCGAGGAATTATAAACTTGTGTGGCCTTGTTAGGTCCTAAATAATAAGGTGTTCGACAAACACCAATTAAATGCTACAAAAAATGAATTTTTGGGAGACATCACAAAGAAATGACATTTTCCGAGTTTTCCCAACAGATTTCTGAAAGTCATTTCTTTCATGACAAAAAATTTATCTTCTCTACAGCATTTAATTAGTATTAGTTGAGCACTTAATTATTCAGGCTCTAACGAGTTCACACAAGTCTATAATCCTCCGGCAACAATGATAATGTTCTGCTGAGAAACTTCAGAAAAAGTAATTTCTTCTGTAACATCTCCAAAAAATCCATTTTTTTCACAGTATTTAACTGGCGTTTGTCAGGCACCTTATTATTTAGGACCTAACAAGGCTAGTCAAGTTTATAATTCATAGGTAATAGTGTTCTGCTGATTAAACTTGGAAAGTCATTTTTTTCTTGACATCAGTGAAAAATACATTTTTTCCACAGCTTTCAATTACCATTTGTAAAGCACTTACTTATTTAGGAGCTACCAAGGCTACAAATATAAATAATTCCTAATTTTTTACAAAAAATGTTTTGATTTTGCACATTTAACTTTCATTACATTGCTAACTTTATTCTAAAGTTAGCAGAACAGCTAACTTCTCAAAAAATTGCACAAAGGAAAAGTAATATGGCATTTAATTTTCAGCTTATTGTTTTTTTTTGTTTGCTTATATTGCCCTTTAGTGACATTTCTACTTAAACAACTCTGTATAATTTCCTTTTATGATAATATTAATAAAATTCCTTAAGCATTTATAGCATCTTTTGGTGTGAATTATATGACACACTTTCGGTATTTGGGTTAGTTTGATCACTAACATTAATTTTTATGCGCTGAATCATTGTTTATTATGTTGAAATAGTTACCATAAAAAGCTCTTGGTCCACAAGTTCCAACTCCATACTTTCTTATAATATTTTCAGCTGACTGCTTAATTTCTTCATGATCTAAGAAGTTTAAAAAATTTGTTTTCGCCAGATCAATATTATTCTCATCTTCATTAATAATATAAGATTCGATTGTTTCTTTGGTTTTAACGTTTGTAGTATCTACTAATGGTTCGGGTTGATATTGTTCCAACCGTTCTTGTAATAATTTTTCATCTAACATTTTTTGTACTATTTCGTGATACAGCACTCAAATTATTTTTCCACACTGCACCGTAAATCGATTTCTATTAAAAAAATATTTTTTAATTTAACAACTACCTACAAGTTGCTCTAATTATCTAAACGTCAACTGTCAAGAGTGTCGGTGATGTGGCAATATTTCAGTAACAGTTATTTTGGTAACAGTAACATTATTCGGAACGGTATTCGACAGGTGTTTATAAATTTAAATATAATTTTTTTTTTCAACCTGCGAAATCGCATCAAATCCTTTGATTTAAAATATAATAATCGAAACGTAAATTTGTTTATTTTGATTTTTCAAATCATGTTAATTGCTTGTAATGAATAATTGGATTGAATGTTTGGATCACTTAAAGAAGCCTTCAGAGGTAAAAAATTTAACACTGACGACGAGGTAGAGGAGTTTGTGTCCAATTTATAAGCTTTATTTTCATTAGAACATTTTTAAATTTTATGTACAAAGCGATACAATGTTCTATTGGATAATATAAAATAACAATTTGGCTTATTAATGATTGTAATTGATAACTGCATCAAAAATATTCCGGAGAGGTGGCAAAAATGTGTAATTTCTTTATCCGGCGCTACGGTCCTTCTCAACGATCGACTGCCAATCCTTTCTGTCCTGAGCATTGTGCCTTCAACGTTGAACCCCTAGCTGGATCTGGTTTGTCTTAACGTTCTCAATGTGTGTGTAACTAGCGTTTGTCCTGATCATGTTTGTACCGCCCTCGTATAAATAAATGGGACAGAAGTAAAATTCTTCCGTTTTTCTTCAGAAAATATCCGAATAAATATGAGAGTATCATAAGTACGTTATGCGAAAATTTGGATACGTTAGACGAGCCTGAAGCTAGAGCCAGTATGGTATGGATTATTGGGGAATACGCTGAAAGAATAGATAATGCCGATGAACTTTTGGAAAGTTTCTTAGAAGGTTATATAAATTCTATTATATCATAATATAATAAATAATTATTCATATTCAAATTTACAGGTTTCACTGATGAAAACGCCCAAGTACAATTACAACTTTTGACAGCAATAGTGAAATTATTTTTAAAACGTCCCCAACATACTCAAGGTTTAGTTCAACATGTTCTCAGCCTGGCGACTCAAGATTCCGATAATCCTGATTTGAGAGATCGCGGTTTTATTTATTGGAGGTACAAAAAATAACGAAAAAACCTATAATATATATAATATGAAACAATATAACGAAAATTGTAATTTTTAGATTACTTAGTACGGATCCAGCAGCTGCTAAAGAAGTAGTACTCGCCGATAAACCGTTAATTTCGGAAGAAACCGATTTATTAGAACCCACGTTATTGGATGAATTGATCTGTCACATATCATCCCTTGCTAGCGTTTATCATAAACCACCAACTGCTTTTGTAGAAGGACGATCAGCAGGTAAACACTGATACTTATCTAATTGAAACGTTTTGTAAAATTTAGGTTTTTAGAATGGTTGGTGAGTATAAGATTCATATGTATTGTTTTAGGTATCAGAAAGTCGTTGCCTGCTAGACAGGGTTCTACCGAAGAAAATATCAACGCAACGGAACCTACTGTTATTCCAAATCAAGAAAGTCTCATAGGAGATTTGCTCTCGATGGATCTTAACGCTCCTACTCCAGCAATGCCGACTCCTGCTGCGCCAGCAACTAGTAATGTCGATCTTCTTGGAGGAGGCTTGGACGTTTTGGTAAATAAAAGTTATTATTATCACAATACCTTAGGTAGTTTATTATGTATTAACTAGAAATACCCAGTTAAAACTAGAATTTACCATTGATATATTCGATTTTCAGATAAAACTAGTTGTCACATCGAACTGTAGTTGAAACTAGCACTAGAAAAACTAATTTGGGATTGAAAACAAGATAAAGACACTGTACAATTATCTGGAGTTGTGATTGTTAATTTGTTTTATTTCTATTTTCAGTTAGGTGGAGGAGATCTTACAACTTCAACTACACCATCAACAACTACCGGTTTGTTGGGTGATATATTTGGAATACCTACAGCCCCTACTATGTACACGCCACCCAAAGCGATTTGGTTACCGGCTGAAAAAGGTAAAGGACTCGAGATACAAGGAACGTTTTCTAGAAGAGCAGGGCAAATGTCTATGGATATGACATTTACAAATAAAGCAATGCAGGCAAGTCCAACTATTGAACCCTTAGCTGCCACACTTCTGATGCCAACCATAGCTTTCATACTGGGACGTTTGTGACCCCTGCCACATAATCGTCCATTCTGAGTAAACTAAGCTGTTTATTTTGTAAAAAAAGTTATAGTTGTACATCAACTCCTCATTTTTACGACAATATATGTGCCATGCAAAAATTTTTCAATTTAATATGTTGAAAAAATATATAATTTGTAAAATTACTAGTTTTAATTGTACTGCACTGGGTCTAAAGTCAGTTCAGGCAGTGTAGTGGAATAAGTGTAATCTGGAAATGGTGGCACTATATCTTCGTCATCGGACGAATGTAAAATATCAAAAAGTACTAAATCTTTTTCCATTATTTTTAACACTACAAGGCCTGAATCACCTCAAATACAACAATCAACAAATACTCCATTACTCTCTGCACTATATCGTTCTTTGTATCTGATCGAACCAACTGGTCCAGTTTGATACAGTTCTGGTGCAGCTAACAAGTACAAACCTATGAAATATGTTAGGCATCTAATCCGTTATCCAATGCATCCGAAGCCTCGGAATAATCAGAGCTATGCTTAGAAACTTTCTCGCTTTTTTGAGCCTCTTGGTCCTCGAGAGAAATTTCTCGCGTTTCGTCGAGTATCTCTTGCCGAATTGTTCGACTTCCAACATTGTAGGCCAACTTACTTGACACAAAATACAATTTAAAAATATAGCGTACTCACCTTTTTTGATGATTTGAAACATAAGAATTCAAAAAAAAAAACGAATCACTGTTACTGTCACTCTGAGGTTGTTGTTGACCCCTCTCCAATTTACTCGATTGTCACAGATAGACTGACGCAATTTACCTATGGTAGTTATACTAGGCGGAAGAGCAACTGTCCAACTATTACTAGATGGCACTACGGTCCCGGTTTCCCAACATTAGGGAGGGGTAAATCGAAACATATAAGGGCTACGAACGACCCCAGTGTGGCGGCTATACAGTTGAATTATTGTAAATTTCTAATGTTTTCAGGCTATGTCAAGTTTTGCTATCCAATTCAACAAAAATAGTTTCGGTATCGTTCCTGCTTCTCCTCTTAATATTCCAGCTCTCCAACCGAGTCAAAGCCTCGAATATAATTTACCTTTGGGTACTACTGGTCCCGTGCAACGTATGGATCCGCTAACAACTCTTCAAGTTGCCGTTAAGAATAACGTTGACATCTTTTATTACGCCTGTCAGATACCCATTCAAATTTTATTCTGCGAAGACGGTACGTTGGATAAGAGAGTATTCCTTACTACTTGGAGGGATATTCCTGCAGCAAACGAGGTGAGACATGAACTATTATATATATATTTTTTACTGAAATATGTTGGGAATGAAAGAAATAAAAGTTATGGAAAAGCTGAATATGACTACGATAAATTATTTGTTGTTTTTGGTTTGTTGTAAATCCAAAACTATTTTTAAGTTTTGTTTTCTTTTTGCTACCACGATTAAATGATGAAATGTTACATCTTTTAGAATATGGTGAGAATATTTTTTTGTTTTTCACTATATAATTTGAAAAAAGAATACGAGGGTTTATTGAAAAGTTTCAGACTATTCACATTATTTATGTGATGTAGTAGTAAAAAATACAAATCAAAACTATGAGGTTGTTTGTGTTATTACATCTAGATTAAGATGAAATTTTTTCTATTAACAAATATTGATTTCGTGCGGTATTTATCAACCAGATGGAGCTCAAGAACCTATAAAATTTATTATAAATCGTTTCTTACTGCTCCATTTATTAAATTTTTTTTAAGTCATAGCAATGAATAGCAATAAGGTGTTTGCATTTTTTGAAAAGTGTTAATTTTTTTGTTTATTTTATAAGTTCTTGATATGTTTTCTACTTGATGATCTCGAGATTATCGTTGGGCAACGTAGCGTGTGCTGTTATAATACAGTTTTTATTTACAATAAAAACATTTTTCTAAATATAAGTGAATAAACTTTTTATAGGTTAAGTTCTTACATTATTACATACTTACATTAAAATGATCCTGGAAACAAAAATAATTACATTCTGCGGGATTCTCGAAACGACCAACACATTCAAACCATTTTTGTTGTTTATTCGAATTGCTTGGCATCAAAAAAAATTATCGGGTGTTTTAGTCGTGGTTTTCTTATATCCTGACACAAAACACGATTTATATACCATTTTTCAGATTAATTTTAGAATAACCGAGAAAATAACTGTCGTATTTACTATGTATCATATGTTCAGTGTTTATGTTATATCTATGACGTCACGCAATATGGCGGTCTTACTGAAATGTTTAAACTACCTACAAATTTTTCGAAGTTTCAATAATTTTTTGTCTATAAATATTGATGAAAGAATTAACAAAAAAATGTAATAAAAATTATAAACCATCCAAAACATCTTTGCTGGTTCCTGTTGCCAATTAGTACCAATTTTAGGGTTTATAAAAAGTTGATAGTACATACTGAAACTTTTCGATCAGCCTCTGTACATTTGCTGTAGGTTTTCATTTATGTTTTAATATGTAGCAATTTTTTATTCCCAAATTTGTCATTGTTTTTGAATTGGCTTTTTTATATTTTTTTGTGAATTTTTTTTCCAAAATTACACTTCCAAAGAACGGCGTTTCTTTAGTTTTTTATTTTTTTATTCTCACTTGGTTGAATCTGTTAAAGGTTTTGACTTCCCCGTAACAAATACAACTTATGTCCTTCTCAATTTATTAGATTCTTTTTGTACCAAAGCAATATTCACCTTTGTTTTCCTTTCCATTGCCATATGTCCTAACACCCTATTTCCTTTTGTAATAAACAAAAAATCTCATCAGGGTCCTTCAGATATCTTGTATTATAATGCTTCCTAATTATAACTACCCCGTTATTTTTGCCTAATGTAAACTTTCTGGCTTCTCCAATTATATCAATTTTTTCTTTTCAAAGTCAACTCTCCAACTTATTTTTTCCATGTCTTCTCCATGTGTTTTCTCATTTTCTGTGTTTGTATATATAATATTGAAGAGATCACGGGCAGTCTCCTTTAATCTGTTTCTATATCCCCAAATTGAACAATCAATTCAAAACATTTTCAGCCTAAACACATTTGAATATTTTTGTTTAAAATTGCTCGAATTTCGCCACTTGTATGTTACTTTTAATTTTGAATGTAGAGTTAGTGAAACTCAAATGCGAATCATGGGATTTTTGTTATCACAATATTTATTGAAATTGAAAAAAACATTCAAAAGCTGTACGAAAATACTGACAAACAAAACAAAAATATGAAAACTCTTTAAACAAAATTTGTAATACAAATGATGACCATGCTTTTCCTTTTCTATTTTCATGTCAAAATAGAATGCATACACAATCACCTGGTATTTGCATTTGTTTTTATCAGCTCTACATTTAGCTTCAAAATTTTATTTAATTTTCTATCATGATAATTATTTGTGGAAATTTTAAGTCACTTTGTTTATTTCACTAGGTGCAATATACCGTTAACGATGTGAAAGGTAATACTGACGCCATATCAAATAAAATGACCCTGAATAACATCTTCACCATAGCAAAACGCAATGTAGAAGGACAAGACATGTTGTATCAATCCTTAAAATTGACCAACAATATTTGGGTACTTTTGGAACTTAAGCTCCAACCAGGGGTTTCTACTGCGACTCTAAGTTTGAAATCTAGATCTGTAGAAGTAGCTCCTTATGTGTTCCAAGCTTATGATTCTATTTTAAAGAATTAGTTATTGAATTGTCAGCTTATGGACGTTAGGAATCGCTTTATTTACTCATTTTTGTCATTCCAATATATATTGTATTTAATCTTTAGAGTATATTTGACTTTAAATTGTACATTATTCGTAGATTACATAATATAAGAATATTGAAGTGTTTTATTTAATATTGTATATATGAAGTCTGTCTGTTGCTTTTCTCCAATTCCTTTTCCTCATGGCGATATTATGCCAATTCACTATCCCCCACTTCTGTATTTCTGGCGTCGATTTACCAACTCCAGACAGACTGGGTAGTAGTTTCCTCGCGAATCAAGTGTTGAAATTGGCTGACCGGTTTTATTATAGATCAAAAAGACCATTTGCCTTAAACAGTTTTTTGTTGACTGCTCTAGTGCAGTTTATATCAAACCAGAGGTTGGTGTCTGCAAATCCCTTGAAGGAGTAAGGATTATAGGCTTCCATACCTGCTAGCATTCCATCATCATTCACAAACATCATTCCAAGGAAAAATAAAAAGTAAATCTTTAGATAATTCCACTTGGCTGATTATAATGTCAAACTTTACGTGGTCTAGGTGGATCCTGAATTTTGATTTCTAGTTCACACATTGCTGTTATTAGTTGTGTTATTTATAAATCAAAATTTAACATCACATACTATACTTAGCTCATGTTTGTGGGTCTGAAATTTGAAACCGTGCTTTTTTGCGGGAATGCTCTGCAGGTTGGATCGATTTGTTTCGGTCCCATGAACGTTAGGTCACTATTTAATACATAAAATGACTAAAAGTGTTTAGAGACCACATTTTTTTAAACCCAAGACCAAGTAAATTCCTCAAAAAATCAAGCAATTAACATATTAGCGATATAATTTTTCAGAAAGTTACTTTAATTAGACTAAGGGGCGAAAAAATTATTGGACTTAGAGGCGCCAAAAATTATAAATCCGGCCCCAATGATATTCTGAGTGGTAGAAATTCTGGTTGGTTCATTGATAAGTTGGGTAATTCCATGACTGTTGGTAAAAATCTTTAGCTTCTTGCCCTGCATAGCCAGTTCTGTAAACAAAATTCCAACCAGCTGACGTGAGGTTTAAGAATAGCTGTATATAGTGGGTATCACTAGGAAGACTGTATATGAAGCATATGTTCTTTGATTCCTTTTAATATCTGCATTCTTCTTTATTAAACTTGCACTACCCTTGAGATGGTTTTGTACTTTAAAAGATTTCCTAGTGCTCCAAGTGTTTTATTTCTACTTGATAATCTCTTATAAAATTATTTATATTTCTTCAACTTTACTTGTTACTGTCACTCCTAGATATTCAAACTCTTGTAGTCTATTGATTCGAAACTCTCTGATTTTTTTTATTAATTATGAAACAGATGAAAGAAGTAGGAGAATTCCATAAGTAAGGGGTATTGGTACCGATAAGGGTTACGTTTATAATTTTAAAGTTAAAATAACAACACGAGGAAGTGTTGATGCAAAATCATATTGGAAATCTTTGATTCTGTGAATAAGGTTTATAGGTACTCAGAAAACAGTGGTACTAGATCTCCAACTGAACTAGATATACCCATATAAAGTTTTAATACTAGTAATTTGCCCGTGTACTTTAACCGGCTAGAAAAAAAACACATTTTCCAAAAACATCTATATTTTGAAAATAAAAATGTATACACAGTATTTACCAAATAGCCATTATGGCCTAATACGTTTTTTGTAATTACAATACAAAAATTACAAATAAAATAAAATTCTACTAATTATTTATTTGAAACGTCAAACAAGCGATTGTTAATAAACCACGTTAAGCTAAAACAATTTTGAATAAATGTGAATAAAAAATTTACCTTCAATATAGATATCCAGCAAATGGTATTCCAAACACACCAAAATTTAATTATACATACAATTATTAATAAAGGTGAAAAGTACAACACGATGTATACATAACAGAAAATGCTGTCCACCATATATTCAAGTTATAAATAACAAATGGACTTTATTTTACACTGTTAAATATTATTCGGAGTCATGATGTATAACTATTGAAACTTGCTCTCGTTACTAACTACAGTACAGAGAGTGGACTACCAATGCTCTTTCTTTGTCTTTTAGCAGTTCGAGCCTACTATAATAAACTCCAATACCTTGAGCAATCTAAAGAATTATCAAAATCAGTTGACGCTTACATAAAAATGGCCGCCGTGGGGTAATGAAATGCTTTTGTAGCAGGTTTTTGGGGGGATCGTAAAGTTGGATTTTAGACCTTTTTATTCTCAATTTTATTGAAAAATGACTTCTTAAAGAAGTGCCAAATTTGTCTCGAAAATGTGGCTTACTTGCACACTGACTAAAAAGCTTAATAGTCAGTTTCAGCTCGATTAGTATCACTGAAATAAATCTAAACACTATTTGCATAGTCCTCTAGATATTATAAATAAAAAAAGTAATAAACAAATCTCACTACCGGAGATAAGGAAACAAATTTTACACGAGTACATACGAGAAAATCGATTGCTTACCTTACAGCCGCCATTTTAAGTAGATCAGTTTCTTTACATATATTTATGTTGGAAGCATAAACGTTACAAACAAATAGTATAGTTACAATAGATAACCTCATTACCACCGATGTATACTTTGGAACACATGTGAAATAACCTCATGACACCGATAATAATTTAGAACCGAAAGAAGAATTAAAGCTCGTTATTAAACAGAAAATTGCAGTTAACTTTCTATTATAGGAATGTGTGTAACTACCACCAAAACGCAGCTTTATTTACAAAAGCAGTTTAGTTTTAGCACAGAATTGATACGAACAATTTTAATAAATATAGACATTGTGTAAAAAAGCTGGTATTTGACAACGGTACCGTTTAAATCGATTTATTACACAGCTACATTTTGATGAGTTTAATAAATGTTCACCTATTACAATTCACGAGAAATTCAATCTCAGTTTACGTTACATATATCAAGGTTAACAAAACTAAACTTGTAACAATTTTTATAACTTCCTTTTTCTGACATCATTTTTTCGGCCAATCTAATTTTGTCTAATATTACCGTATATTCTACGCTTATCTAGAAAATTGCCAAAATAATAGTTGCCCGATCATTTATACTATGTGGTATGTAAATCTGATGACTCTGACTGTTCGGTATCGTTCGGCAATACACTTTATTTCGATCTCACTGCTTAGTTCGCGTTCGGTTATATAAATTTTTAAACACTCTGAGTAAGATCTCTTTGCTCCGAATCTCGAAAGTTAGCTTTGTTTTGACTTTTCACGTTTTGTTTGACTTTTCAATTCACCTTCTTTTAATGTTCTGCTTCTGACTCCCAACATATTCCATGATGTGTGAAAATGGTTATTTCAATTTTCGTCTTTGTTAGACCGATTCTTATACATTTTGTTCTAACCACACAAACACGTTTAGGAGATAACGGGAATTTTAAAAATAGAGAAAATTCTACCAAAATCACTATAAACACATAACAAACTAAAGACGCCATCTACAGACGTTTGATTTTCGCATGTCACCGGAATAGAAGAAGAATAACCTAACTAAGTGAAAACTTTGGAAAATGTCAATATTTTCTAAAACTTATTGAGCACTAGGTTATTCTCATTGTGGAATATACGGTAGATATTCAAGGAATTTTGATTGTTTCACGAGGTCAATTTGGTTTGCATTCATACTTTTTGGATCAGTTGTTTTTTGATTATTGTTTATGTAGATCGAAAACAATCTATCATACGGGTGTTGATCTCCTCCAGCTGGTTTTACTTCCCGTTAAGCTACTGCTGTGAGTACCCTGTAAGAAAATAAATTTATTTAGAAAACCAGATTTTTTTTTCATTTTCCTTCCATAGTATTACATTTTTAGAATAAAAAATACACGCAAAAAATGTTTACGTGAAATAAAGAAACTTTGGTGAAACTGTAAAGGAAGTTCTAATTATTACCATTCCTTTTTTATGGTAATTTATAATCATTTATAACTAAAGGGCAAATAAATACCACTCGGCACTTGTGTCTTAATATAATGTTTGATCAACAACTTTCGGAAACTCGAGATCTCAGAGGGCCCGTAGTGGAAAAGCGGACTACATAAAGCGCAAATCCCTGGAAACTATAAGACAAATTTCAATTTTAAACCGTTTCACTGCTACCTATTGATTAGAGCGCGAATTAACTTGTGTCAGATATTTTGACAATTATTTCTTGTTGTTAGAAAGTGAAAGAAAATAGAAAGGAATATTATAATGAAGAGAAATTAAAGAAATATGCAGACAGAGTGGAAGAATTCATTTCGAATGAGATTTATTGGAAATTGGAAATATATAAACAAACAATGATATGAAAAAGGATCGAGAAAGAAGTAAAAGGCAAAATCAGAAAGCACCTTATTAAGAGGTATATATATAATAGGTGATAAAGAAGGAAAAATGGAGTCGCGCAGTATTTAAAAGAATCACTAGATGATAGTGGAGAATAACTAAGCAAAAGGGAATCGGAGGAAGACATTGGCAAAAAGGAAGATAGCAATATTTCAATTGATATCTTGTAATATGGAGACGAAGAGATTATGGCTTTTGTTGATACAATAAGCCAATAACCACCGCGAAATAGCACTTTTGGATGTAACATACAAAGTTCTGGAAAAAATGGTCTACAAAAATCTAAATTTAAAAGTGAAGTTGAAAGTCCACGATTAATTCTCTTTAGACTCGACCAATTCGTTCATATTATATCTCAAATGAAAGGGGTTCATTTACTGAGTGTTCTTAGACCAAAATGAACAACTTACCTCAATTAGAATTCGTGATTTGCAGCATTGAGTGGAGAAAAATCTAAATTTAAAAGTGAAGTTGGAAGTCCGCGATTAATTCTCTTTAGACTCGACCAATTCGTTCATATTATATCTCAAATGAAAGGGGTTCATTTACTGAGTGTTCTTAGACCAAAATGAACAACTTACCTCAATTAGAATTCGTGATTTGCAGCATTGAGTGGAGAAAAATCTAAATTTAAAATTGAACTTGGAAGTCCGCGATTAATTCTCTTTAGACTCGACCAATTCGTTCATATTATATCTCAAATGAAAGGGGTTCATTTACTGAGTGTTCTTAGACCAAAATGAACAACTTACCTCAATTAGAATTCGTGATTTGCAGCATTGAGTGGAGAAAAATCTAAATTTAAAATTGAACTTGGAAGTCCGCGATTAATTCTCTTTAGACTCGACCAATTCGTTCATATTATATCTCAAATGAAAGGGGTTCATTTACTGAGTGTTCTTAGACCAAAATGAACAACTTACCTCAATTAGAATTCGTGATTTGCAGCATTGAGTGGAGAAAAATCTAAATTTAAAATTGAAGTTGGAAGTCCGCGATTAGTTCTCTTTAGACTCGACCAATTCGTTCATATTATATCTCAAATGAAAGGGGTTCATTTACTGAGTGTTCTTAGACCAAAATGAACAACTTACCTCAATTAGAATTCGTGATTTGCAGCATTGAGTGGAGAAAAATCTAAATTTAAAAGTAAAGTTGAAAGTCCGCGATTAATTCTCTTTAGACTCGACCAATTCGTTCATATTATATCTCAAATGAAAGGGGTTCATTTACTGAGTGTTCTTAGACCAAAATGAACAACTTACCTCAATTAGAATTCGTGATTTGCAGCATTGAGTGGAGAAAAATCTAAATTTAAAATTGAAGTTGGAAGTCCGCGATTAATTCTCTTTAGACTCGACCAATTCGTTCATATTATATCTCAAATGAAAGGGGTTCATTTACTGAGTGTTCTTAGACCAAAATGAACAACTTACCTCAATTAGAATTCGTGATTTGCAGCATTGAGTGGAGAAAAATCTAAATTTAAAATTGAAGTTGGAAGTCCGCGATTAGTTCTCTTTAGACTCGACCAATTCGTTCATATTATATCTCAAATGAAAGGGGTTCATTTACTGAGTGTTCTTAGACCAAAATGAACAACTTACCTCAATTAGAATTCGTGATTTGCAGCATTGAGTGGAGAAAAATCTAAATTTAAAAGTGAAGTTGAAAGTCCGCGATTAGTTCTCTTTAGACTCGACCAATTCGTTCATATTATATCTCAAATGAAAGGGGTTCATTTACTGAGTGTTCTTAGACCAAAATGAACAACTTATCTCAATTAGAATTCGAGATATAAGAGATGAAAACTATAAAAACATTGGAAATGAACTGGAAAAGAGTCGTGTTTGATCTCTACTCTCGTCTGGAAGACGTTCTTTTGTCTTATAGTGTGTAACATTTGTGCAGACTTCTCAGCAATGAAAATACTATTGCTGTAGTAGAAGGTTATCTGGATAATTCTCGGCAACATAATCTTGCGACTACTAAACTGAAAAACTTGACGAAAAATACCGCTATAACTTTTTAAACTACACAGTTTCTTGATGGAAAATCTAGACGTAAATACCGTACATTTAAAAAAAGGCAACGGAATAAAAAATAATTTTTGGTTACTGCCTGTAAAAAATATCAAAAACATTACAAAAAAGTCCCTTTAAATTTCTCTTAAATTTAATGGTTCCGTCGTAAAATCGAAGAATGTTGAGTGTCTTAAGTTACGTCGCAAGCCTCAGCCGAATTTATTGAATAATTCACGAAAATATTCCATCCCCGAAAAAAATTAACAATTTTTGACCGTAGTATAAGATTTTAACTATTCGAAGAACAATTTTCTCAACTCACCCGGTAACTAAAATGTTTTTTCGGTATTGGAAACACTCCGAAGCTGAGACTCAAACCAGATTCTGATGCGGGGTTGTCAGATTTTCTTCGACAACAAGAATTTAACATTTTTCGTATCTGAAATATGATAAATATTTTATTACATCCATAGATTTTCAATAATGTAAG
This sequence comes from Diorhabda carinulata, assembly GCF_026250575.1. Classification (NCBI taxonomy): domain Eukaryota; kingdom Metazoa; phylum Arthropoda; class Insecta; order Coleoptera; family Chrysomelidae; genus Diorhabda; species Diorhabda carinulata. The sequence continues at coordinate 6,571,811 of NC_079469.1, forward strand.
TATAGACGAATAAATCTTACTTGTTTCTTAAATATACTAGTAGTTAAAGTATAAAGAACTGGATTCAATGCTGAATTGATCGGAAGTACGAAGATGGCCAACCAAGCATATAAATCTTGAGGTATGGATATCCCTTAAAATTATTTTTAACAAATCATTCCGTCGCAGGATAATAAAAAAGATTTTATTTTACCTGATAAGGCGACTAATTTCACCAACACAACGGGAACCCAACATAAACAATCTGTAAAAACAATGATGCCAAATCGTTGAGCGACTTTATCGGTGTCCTGACTTTGTCTCGTCGATCTACAAGCTACACCGCTAGATTTGATTTCATTAATCATTCGAAGATAAGCGTAGCAAATAAATATTAATGCCAAAGTGTTCAGTAGAATGAACATCACTGCGGAGTATTGCCATCCCTAAAAATACGTAACCTTCAAAAAAATCGTAGTAAAAAGTGGCGTCTATATATATCTAACCTCAATATGAGGTTTTTCAAGATCATAAAATAGACTATTTGTCACAAAAAGTTAATTCAGAAATAATTGTTTACTTTTACAAAACAAAATTGAAAAAATGTTTTCCTCACGATTTTTAAAATTTCTTATTTGTATAAAGCAAAAAAATATTGTTAGCTTAGGCTGAGGCCGCACTACGGTTTTTTTCAGCAAGTGGTTAATCGCTACAACCGCGAAACCGCTTGAAACGCACACACCACGATAAAAAACCGCGAAACGACCCGCAGTTTGAATATGGATTTCAAGGTAGCAGTATGTGTTGTTGCTCTGATAATAAGAAATAGAAAAAGAAGACGTCAACGCAAATTTCGAAAATATTGGATCCATCCACTTACTGGGCGTAGATTTGAGAAATGTTTCTTTCATAAGAAGTATCAAAGCTTAAGAGACCATCCTGATAAATTTTTTAATTACTATAGGATGTCAGTAGCCAGCTTCGATAAGATTTTACAAATTGTGCGTCCATACATCACCTTCAAGGATACAAAATTTCGCAAATGTATTTCACCAGAGGAGCGCCTGTCTGTTACGGTCTACCGAATACTGACCAAAAAACCGTCCGCGTTTACGCCAGTGCGTGCGCGTCAACCAAGTTTTTACTCGCGAGCATTTTGTAGCAAATCACGGTTTTAAAATCAGTCGCGGGAAAAAACCGCAGGTGCGGCCGCTTGTATTAGTTTTCTAGGGGCACAAATTCACGCGATTAAAAACCACAGCGGTTTAACCGTAGTGCGGTCTAGGCCTTAGACGTTACACCATTTTGTATATTCCAGAAGCTGTGGAAAGCGGAACAGTGTGGACTGAAGCATTGTCATAAAGCAAGTGCATACCTTAGTGAGTTCAAGTAATATGCCGCGTTCACGGTTGTATTCGATTCTTTAAAGTCAATCCAAAAAATACCCCTACCGTCCCAAAAATTTTCTAGCAGTTACTTTTTTTGGGGCTTTTCGTTACATTTGCTTTTTTTGTTATGGGAACTTATATAGCTATGGCTTGTCTGGATTTGAAAGTTTGCTCCCGTTCTAGATGTATCTTTTTAAAATAGACTAGTTTTATCAAAAATATATTTTTTAAACATTTTCTTTGAGGGCCGATATAAATAGAAAAAAAAAACATGTTCACTAGCATATGCATAGGGCGTAAAAAACAAAATTTTGATTTATTTGCCACGTGGGTGCGCTACAATTAGTATTTCAGGTAAACGAAAAGGTAGTCAGAGTACATAGTACTCGTGACAGATTCACTAAGAGTATTACCTAAAATTTAGTACCTAACCCACTACGTAAAGTTGTAAAGTCGAAAAATTGAAACCTAGAATTTCTTGGTTGGGTTGCCAAATCTTTTCAAAAGCGACAGAGAAGAATATTTTTTATTAGACAATGATAATAACATAAATTTAAATTGTATAGAAAACAACATTTTATATGAACGTACATAATTGAAACCCCAAATTGCATAATCTTCCTTTACGAGTTGTCTAATCTTCATGACAACCACGATCACGAGTTGGCACATTGTAACAGAAATCGAAATTTTATGTAGGGTATTAAAATTACGAACTGGCACACTCCCTGACAAGCGTATTTTATAATCACACAGCCTTTATTTTAAAAACAATTAACGTTACTCAGACTGATATAGGTGTTTATACTAGCATATATACAGTAATTGTAAACAAAAAAGTTTGGCTCTTATTGTCGATTTTAAAATAAATGTTGGCAATATATATATATAAAAATGAATTGCTGTTCGTTAGTCTCGCTAAAACTTGAGAACGGTTGGACGATTTGACTAATTTTGGTCTTGAACTATTTTTGTCCAGTGTCCAGAGAAGGTTTAAAAGATGAATGAATATGAAAATGCTCGGAATTAAAGAAAAACAACAATTTTGTTTTTCCTTGATGTTTTGTCACAAATAAAATTTTTGACCGCAACCATAATATTTGACATTGGACAACCAACTAATATGTCGATCTATTCTCAATGTCGATCGATACCTCAGACAAAGAGTGGCGATTACCGCTACATACGCGAGATCTTTCTTTACTTTGGTGATCCTTTGTGCTAGTGACATTTCAAGTTTTTTGCTCTTGTTTGCGAAGCAGTTATTCATCATCATAGACTCAAAAGAGGAACTTATTCAGCTTGTTTTACCAGATATAGCGCAAAAGTTCAACCATAATTGCAATATTGGCGGCAAAAAATAAACATGTCGAGGATCTTAATACGACCATTCAGAATTTTCTTCCGTGATAGTTGGTTTCCTTTAAATCAGTCGACACCATTATGAACCAGGATGACGTAGTTAACTATCCTACGGAGTTTTAAATTCACTGGAATTGCCTGGATTACCACCTCACAAGTGGGATCAGTAGTCATCATGCTGAGTAGCATTAATCAACCTCAACAATGCAATGGAACAAGACCGGCTATGAAAAAGGTGATGAATAACGACATTGAGACAACAATCATAAAGGAATTCCAAGATTCCAAGGAATTTACCATTAGATTTTGAACGTTTACAATTTCCGCTACGTCTGGCCTTTGCGATGACCATAAATAAATCGCAAGGGCAGTCGTTGGAAGTTTGGAGTTTCCCCGCATGGACAATTATTCGACACGTGCTAGAGTGTGGAAAGCTGTTATCTTTGTTTATCCAAAGACAAAAAAACAAAACAAAGAATATAGTTTATCAGAAAACTTTAAATTAATTAACAGACTGTATCATAACTATATGTGTCTGTCAATATCAAATTGAAGCCTTATAAATAGCCAGAAATTTCAGGAAAACTCCGTTTTGTAAGTGATCAACATCATGTGTAAATTTTTTATTTTAAGTTTAAAGTTTAAGTCTTTCATTTATCGATTAGTTTATTAGACTAGTTTATTATAAAAGCACCCTCTGTAATTTCTTCAACAATGCTAGTTTCTATTATGACTAGAATTGTTTTGTTTAACAATATAAAATCATCAATAAACTAAACGTAATTTATTCAACTGACGTATTGAAAGAATTTATTTTTATTTATTATACTTATTTATCGAGGCCAGAACATCTGTAAATGGAATCGAGTTTCATAAATTGGATATTGTCTGACTAACTGCATGAATTTTCACAGTGTAACTTCTATAGTTTATTCTATGAGGGTTGTTAGTTTATTTCTTTATATCATTACCATTGCATAAGGTTCGTGGATGTGTAAGGACAAACAAACTCCGTTGTTTCCATAAAATTCATCACCAAAGTATCCGTTCATAAAACCGCTAAGCGGGGCGAACGCGACGATCATAGCAAAGCTCCATAGCGTGAAAAGAGTTATAATTGCCATTCTTTTCGAATGTTGTTTCCTTAGCAACGGTTGTGTCACTGATACAAATCTGTCCCAAGTGACCAACGTCAGAATCAAAACTGATGACTCGCATGATAATGTGCTGAGGAAACCTGAAAATCAAGATTTTTTTATTTTAAATGAATTAGTTCAATTTATATTTATATCTTTATTCAATTTCTAGGTTGGTAGGCTTATTTTATACAGGATGTTTCTATATTCGACGGACAACCGTTACGGGATCTGATTGCTGGTATATAGGGTGTTCAAAATTTTAAATCAAAATAAAAAAATTGCCATAAATCAAGAACGCCTTTAACTTTTTTTTCAAATTTGGTGAGCAATATGCTCCTTAATAAAGTAATATTTTGACAAATTTTGAAAAAATTCAATCAGTGGCGCGCTGTTAGGGTTAATTGTCACTCTTATCCCCCTATTTTTTACGTCACTTAAGCAATGTTTTTAAAATTTGTTTTATATTGCCTGATTATTTTTAGTTAAAAAACTAATTATGGAGCTAAAATGAAAGGTGTAGAAATTGAGATTATGAATAATTTTTATTTCTTTTCAACTACTTATGCTTAATCATTATTCGATATTAAGTGAATAATTAATTCACTCGTAAATTACTTACGTACCTGCAGACATTTGTTTAGAGGCAAATTTCTACACCGTTCATTTTAGCTCCATAAAAGGTTATTAGTTTTTTAACTAAAGATAATTAGGCAATATAAAACAAATTAAAAAAAAAATTGCTAAAGTGGCGTAAAAAATAGGGGGATAAAAGTGACAACTAACCCTGACAGCGCGCCACTGGTTGACTTTTTCCAAAGTTTGTTTATGTCAAAATATTACTTTAATAAGAAGCATATTAGTCACCAAATTTGAAAAAAAAATATAGGCGTTCTTGATTTATGGCAAATTTTTTATTCCGATTGAATCATTTATTGAGATCTCTCTGGGGTAGAGCGTAGACTTGAAAGGAATAACCAGTCGACCTTCATATAGAATATTTAGACCCACATATCAGGTACACTACCTATAAAATGCGGGATGGTTGACCCATGTGATTCGCAGTTTTCCTTTAACCTTGTAAGCTCCTTCATAAGCCAATTGGTCACCACATCCCAAAAGCTCTGTTGTTCTATTGTATTTTATTTTCTTTTCATTCAATTCGCCAAAAAAAATCACTTTGCAAAGCGAACTGTTTCATCATTCCTAAAAGAAGCCAAATCCCATTAACAAATTCCCCTATTTCACCCAAAAAATCAATCACTTCTCGCTGGTTAACTCTGGTGTCAGTCATAATGACAAAATAACGAAGGTCTGGTTGAAACAAATCAATATAGTCATTTTCAAGTGAATACATTTACTCAAAGTTGAACGTTGATCGATTTCTGTTTGCTCTCAAAATACACGTTAACCTTGGACCAAATGTCCTTCACTCGTGAATTTTTTTTTCAGTTTTGTAATTACTTAGATCGAAGCTGCCTATTTTGAAGCATTAGTAAGCGTAATTCGTCCAATTTCACTTTCTCTTTTGTATTTGAGAACTTTTTTTATCCATATTTACTTTACAGCCAATCGATCCAAAAACTTAATTTGAAAACGTCACATAATATACACAGGTGATGGTTTTATTTTTAACAAGATAGTCGGTTAATAATATAATAATAATAATAATAATAATTTCCAAGAAACATACGTAATTTTCTATAAAAATCTGTGGTAATTATTTAGATTAGGTTGCATACTCCCGATTTCCTTGAAATTTTAGTGTTTTATACAGTTTTTTATGCTATTGGGCGCAGAAAACTTGATGTTGGAGAGGATTAGACGTGGGGGGAGGGCTGTTGAACATTTAGACTATATTTTAATACCCCTCCATCCCCAATCCTCTCCAACATTTATTATAATTGGCTACGACTAATGTAATGACACAAATAAATTTCTAACAATAATCATTTATTTACACGCACAAATAATCATCAATTTCTATCGGATACATTCGTGACATTTCTTCAATAAATTCTTCAATTCTATTTGAATATGAATAATGTCTTTTAAATAGAAATTCCCCAAAAATACTGACGATAACGAGATCTAGTTCTTCCATAACGTTGTATATTATCTTGAAAATCTCGCTAATATGTATTAAATTAATCAGCATAATTTTCTCTACAACGTACTAAAATTTCAAGGAAATCAGACGTTTGCAACCTAAACTAAATAATTACCAAATCTTCAAAATTTGGATTTTTTAGGTAATAAATTCTGTATGGTAACATTCACAAAATTCATTTAATTTGAAAACGTCTAGAAATTATTATAAACTATTCCGTTTTATTTGTGTTTTGTAAATTTGTGTGTAGAGACAATTTTTTTACGTCGTCTCCAGTCTGTCTATTGTTGATTCATACACGCCGGTATCTACACCAGACTATAGAGGGATTGTTTTTATACGAGCTTTTCATAAATGAGTCGAATACGTATTGCTAAGAGCGCAACCAATTAATTGAATCTTTATTAATGCATAGAAGACAGTCGCAGTATAATCAATTATGTCCTTTGGAAAGTAACCGTACTGTCAAAAGTCGTTTGAAGGAGCGACGAATATTTTTAAGAGATTTATTTTCAAGTTCATTCAAATTATTCGTTTGGAATTGAAATCATTTGTTTTTATGCTGCTCTGTTTACATTTTTTGAATTTAATTGATTGGTTTACGAATTTTTTGAAGAATTTTTCATAGTTTCTGTTATACAGTTATACGAAATACAAATATGGTATATTCAATTGACTTACCACAAAGTTTACGGATATAATTATGTGTTTTCACACCCAATACAACATCTAAGCTACAGCCCTTAGATCCAAGAATAATAAAAAACTTCAAATCCGCTTACAGAAAGAAAGTTGTTAGGAAACTGATAACAAATATAGAACAACAGTCAGCTCAATCTATTAATGTATAACATGCAATTAGAATGATTGAGAAGTGTATATATATATAAGGCTATACATTCTATTGGGAATGTATAGCCTTATAGCCTATTTTTTCGTCTACCAGGCAATCTTCTCTCGCTCGGTCTCCAAACTGTGATTTTCCTTGTATCCTGCCGTTTTCCATTCTTTTAATGTGTCCGTACCATTGTACTCTTTTTGCTGTAATTGTATATACTACATCCTAATTTTCTAATATAGATTCTTATCTTGTAGACACTTAATTTGGTTGTTCTGCAAAGTCTTTTTTTAGACGACGCCATCTGAAAGTTGTTCGTTCTGTATTCATTTATATACCGAAAGTTGCGTTTTGTGTGTTCCATGTAGTGAAAGTTGATAGTTTCGTACTGTAAAACACTTTCTGGACGCTCTGGAGTAGACAACTTCCTTAAATGTGACTCTAGCCACTTCAATGTTGACAGTTGACAGTTTCTATCAACATCTATAGCAGAGATATACATATTCCATCTGCATCCAATCCAATAAATATTAATAATTGTCCTGGAGGTACAACCAACATTACTTTTTGCAAATAATAATTAATAAATTAGTATTGACATTGCAAATATCATTAAGTACATTATATTCTTCAATAAATAAAATGTTTATAATTTTAAATTATTTGTTTTATTTCTATTTCTGTCATTTTTGTTGCTTATCATTGTTCCTAGGTCCTCAAAGTTCCTACTTCGAAGATGAGGTCATTTATATTCACTGTGTCTTGTTTACGAAATTCAGAAGTGTATCTAAAACTACAATATCAAATTGCTTCAAAAGCTGTGGATTTTCGATGCCACAAGAAGCTTCGGAAGAACCTCTTAAACCGGACATGAGTGTAGAGATTAATTTGAAGATTATGTGACATGTGATGAAGGTCTAGCTAATACTGGAACACTAACTGATGCTGAAATCATCGATATAGTTAATCAAAATATGGATGACGATGACGTTAATGAAAATGACATCGATCATACCGATCCAGCAAGTTTTGAACCACCAATAACAAATAAAGAAGCCAGAGCTGCAATCAACACACTACGAACTTTCGTTGAAAGATGTAATAAGTTGAAATATTATTTAAACTTGATTTTACAAATTGAAAAATATACTTAGAAATCGCGCCTTTTTGAGTCAAAATTTGAGTTAAGTCAAAAACTCGTTAGCTCGATTTTTTTAGCGTTTCCTTTGACATTCAAGTTATAGAGATTCATCTGTATATACATTTATAGGAAATACAAATTTGGTATACTCAATTGACTTACCACAAAGTTTACACATATAACTATGCCTCCAAATGTACTGGTAACTAAGATAAACACCCCGATAATGTTGATCTTCAGAAGCTATTATAAACAAGTAGATTCCCATCAATAAATCAGAAAGAGCCAGATTTCTGATGTAGAGGGAATGAATTACGTTAGTTGTTGGTGCAAATCGTCGACAGAGCAGAACAATGAGATTACCAGTGCATCCTATTGCTCCCATTAACCAAACACTGAAATTAATTAGTCTGAATCAGAGCAATTTTATTATTAAATAATATATTCACTGTTTTCATTTAAATTTCGTAATATAAATAATTTCCGAACGTTTTTAAAATTCGTTCACAATTTTTTCTAGGTATTTCACAAACTACAATGAAAAAGGGATAGAATCTATGGTATTTTTGAAAATGTATAAGAAAATCAAGCTCCGTTTCCATTAAATATTTTAGGGACTGTCACCGATCCTGCTAAAGGGTTGATGTAATTTAATTGATGTCTAGAAACTGTCCTTTTTGAGTTTTCTATGTAGGGTGATAGGGTAGACCATACAATTAACATCAACTAATAGGAATTTTCGATTTGCTTTCTTAAAATAATGTTTTTGTTGTAAGAGACAAAAATAGAAGCATTGAACAGGTTAATCGATTCTTTTGAAGTTATTAAAAAGAACCAAGGGAATAAAGAATCGTGGGTAGTCGTGCCAGATCGTTTTGACATTAGATGTGTCGCCACTTTCTCAGCCAAAAATAGCAGTCTCTTAAAATCTATGATATAAGATAATACAAATTCCAGGACTTGACGCAAAAATTCGGAAGTGAGTAGATGAAGTGAAAATAATGCTGTGATAAAAAAATCTCATACGACAACTCATTTCTGAGTTATAGGCCTTTAAAGTAGACAAATCAGAACTTATATTTACATAGATTCTCTAAATTATATATTCGAACATTATGAATTTTTATAGCGACAGCCTGTACAATCTGAAGATAGCAGAAATTAATTTTCCAATCGTTTTTACGAAAAAGTACTCGATAAAATTTATGGTTCAGGAGATTTGTAGATTGTTAGATCGTTGTTTATGCCAAGGAAACGGTTCGCCATAAAGAGACATTCTGAAGAAGATGATCATAAATTGTAATTATTTATTGAAAATATCTACAGGAAGTATTAAAATACAATGAAAGATTTCTAATTGAATTGCATACTGTCGAACATTGTGTTATATAAAGAAAAAATAGTTGTCGTTGATACGTTGAATTATGGTGACATTTTGCGCACTGGTGTTCGTATAGTTCGTTGTTGACCTAAAATATCATTTTATAAAAAAATAGTGGAAACTGGATTACTTAGTTATGTAAACAAACCTGTTTCCAGTAAGCATAGATCAACCTATAAGTATTTGCAATAAATAATTACGATGTATAATAATTTTCTTCAGAATGTCTCTTTATGGCGAACGGTTTCTCGGCATGTACAATCTAAAAATCTATATATCTCCTAATGCATAAATTTTATCGATTTAACAAGAACCTTTTCGTCATAAAATCGATTGACAGATTTATTTTTGCTAACTTTAGATTGTACAGTAAAAGTTACGGATTCTTAACCGTTGGCCATGAACCGCCCCTGTCCAGATAGTAGTGTAGAATTATTTATTCCTTCAAACATACGACATTGATATACGTAGTTCACTCAAGTACTTTAAAGGCCTATATCTCAGAAAAGATAGGTCGTGTGAGAAATTTTTTTATTTCACAGTATTATTTTCACCTCATCTACTCACTCTTGAATTTTTTGCGTCAAGTCTCGGGTCACCCTGTATATATATATATATATATATATATATATATATATATATATATATATATATACGATGGTAAATGAGGTGTATCGAAATAAAGGATTTGTACTATTCACCTCTGAAATAATTTCGAAAATCAATATAATATATTCTGCCGCTCTTAAGACGGGGAAAACAACTACTTTCCTGGCTAATGCCTAGAAGAATATTGATTTACAACCCTTCTGAAGAGCGTGATGTAAATCGATTTTTTTGTCGATATTAACATCCCCAATGGTTTGCAATTGCAAAGAGAGGGTGTAACTACTGACTAGTTTCGACATTATTACGTCTCATCAGAGCGGTTTAACACCCCTCGTTCGGTGTTGAGACCCGAGCAGAAGACAACGTCAAACAGCGTCGCATTTGGTACATGTAGTTAAACATTGTCCAAAAAACTCTATCTTCACTTTCAACTGCGAACCATTGGTCTGGTAGAAATTTAGCGTAGTTGCCGATAATAAAGATTTCGAAATAGAAATATTTCTATCAACGTCAATTTGAATTCTACGAGTTTAAAAATTTATACAAGCATTAGAACTATCCAAAAACACCGAAAATCTTAATGACAACAATAAGCAGTTGAGCATTTGTGAGGTTAGGATGAAAGATGACACAAAAATTGAAGAAAATGAAGCACGAAGCACCTAAGAAGGACAGTAAGAAATCAATGAGGACACAATAACGGACTAAACTAAGATCTTAATAACCAATCATATTAGAAATAAGTAATCGATTGGTGAAATTATGAAGAAGAAGCACTAAACATGTTAAATGTCAAGAGAATGTTTTGATTTTTGAATTGTCTTGAGTCATCTTGTGAAGTCACATTTTTATGATACTTTCGGTGAAAACTGTAAGTCTTATAATAATTGGTTTGGTTTGGTAGATTACAAATTATAAAAAATTTGTGTTCATAAGTAATTAAAATATTCACCAAGTTCGTAGAAGTGGGTTTGCCAACATGTGTTCTTGATTGGAGATACCATCACCTTTGGGGTAACAATTTCTGACGTGTTGCGCGGATGAACACATCTCAAAACGATCAAAATATCTATAAAATTTACACTATTTCAGAAGAAGTTTACTTGAAAGGTGTTGTTACTTACATGGTTTGTAAATGATGGCATTTTTCTAAAATTATTTTGTCCAAACATCTAAATTGGTTACCTTCTAAACGTCTGAAATATATTTAGTTTTAATTTGGATATTTATAATAAATCTTTTGTGATAAATGCGTAGAGTTCCATAATTAGTGTCGGTTATTCAATAAGTTTTGTAGATCTATACGAAAAATACAATTTTATGGTTCGAAAGAAATTGTACTATTCCATATGCTTTTCTTGAACTTCATTAACTCTTAATTCAATATTTTTCCTCGCTAAGTTTCGCCCAAAAGATGAATATTCGTACTGTAACTCATTGAGAAGGTGAGTTATTAGATTTAAAATAATGTTTTTCATGTTATTTCACTCAAATTTGTATATCAAGTTGATCCAAAATAGTCATACATCATGATTCCTGGAAACTTTGACGCTTTGAATTCGAAGTAGCAGGTTCATACCTCCCCTAAGCATCTTATTTTCACTAAGGATCAAGTTGGTAGACCCAAGTCTTATATAACATTATAAGAATATGCAAAAAATATTTTTTTTTGTCTAAAACGCTTCCAATGTTGATAAATTCGTTTACGAATGTTTTTTTGTTCCGGCTTTGGCGAATGCCGTACTTATTTTGCACAGACACTTTTATAAACAAAATAAGATGCTCAGAAATTCTACCAAACCTTTTTTGCTATGTTCGCTGCTGTTGATGCATTTCTAGACGTCTTTTGTATGGAGCGTCTTCAAGATTCATATATTCACTTATAAATGTAGTAACAAACCTTTCCAATATTTCAAATTAAAGATAGAGTCCTATTAAACGGTCAAAATTCGTCTGTGAAATTGTTTTGGTGCTACATCTTCCAAAATTGAGAATTTTCTTATTACACGACTTTCAAGTTTTACCATTGAACGACTGAGAATATGATTGATTGAGTTGATCGATTAATTCGACTAAGTATGTTACTATACAACTCACATTTTGAAGAAAATTGCTAATATCACCAAAATAATTAGAATCTTTAAATTGAAATAAAGGAAAATTCATTATCAACATAACATATAGGTTAGAGAATGCAACAAAAATTACATAATACTTACAGAGATTGCAGTTTCGGAATATCTACAAACACTTCCTTTTCCACGGTTCTGATGAAATTATTGTTGAGGGTTCTAAAAAATCGATTAATAACAATTGAATGTATATTAGAACAAGTAGAGACACTCACAGTGCTTCTAGTTCCGTTAAGTTTGTAAAAGTTCCATTTTTCAGTTCGCTTAAACGGTTATTTGATAGAAATCTATAAAAGAAAATCATCAGATTAATGATTAAAGCATATATCTAAATTTTATTCATCTATAACTATAACATAACACTAGTTTATGATGATGGTCTCAGAAGTACCTGTCCCAACAAAGAAAACATAAAAAATTTAGTAAGAAATATATTTATTTTCTCAACTTAATCTCTTTTTAGCTTCATACAATTTTTTCAGCAAGTTTAATAAGTTCCATACCCTTTTTATAATAAGAATAGTCAAGCTCTTCAAAATAGTTATTAACTGTCAACCTAACCTAACCTGTTCATTGTTGGAAAATGTTTGACTCCCGAGCCATTTTTTTTCATCTAAAGGGGCTAAATCTGGCGAATAAAGTGCATCAAGTAGCAATCAAAACATTAATTCCTTAATTTTAACTATTGCAATAACGGATGATTGAGGTAGTGCATCGTATTGATGAAACAACACTTTCTTCTTAGCGATATGCGACCGGTTTTGCTTGATTTCTTCGCTCAAACTTGCAATAAGTTCGCATAATACCCGTAGTTGATAGTTTTCCATTTTCCAAGTTAGTCAATGAAAATTATCCAAAACGCATATCAAGAAACCGACACCATGACCTTGTCTGCTGATAGAACGTGAAATGATGGACTCTGTGAAAAACTCGACAAAAACATCTTCACGACGCTGTTTTTGTTCCATTGTGGGTACCACTTTGTGGATTTTCTTCAATATTTCTGAAGTCATCACCTCATTTGGTCGACCACTGCGTTGCTGGTCTTCGCAGGTCGTACGGCCTCGTTTAAACTCTGCTACCCAATGTTTCACTGTTGATAACGAAGGAATAGTCTCACCCAAAGTAGAATCTAGTTCAGTTTTTATATTGGTTGGGGTACTCCAAATAAAAGTATTGTACCACATAATGATGACGAATTCACTGAATAAGTTCAATATTGATGGCTGCCAAACAAATATTAGATATAAGAATATGGTTAGGTTATATAATAATATCTTCTGGTTCAGTAAAGGATTGATCCAAATCAGGGCGCAGAAAAATCGATTCACTGAAATCAAATCTTTAGATGTTTGTATCTTGACGATCCACACTTTAGTACTAGACAAATATCCAGGGAACTTGATATTTCGCAAAGTGATAATAAATTTCACCCATACAAAGTAACGCTGGTTCAAGAGTTGTCAGATGACGGTTTTGATAGACGTGAAGAGTTTGCAGACCTAATGATGGGGATGCCACTTTTGTATTAATGGAAACGTAAATCGGCATAATTGTAGATACTGATCACGTAACAATCCTCGTTAGATGTGTTAATCCCACACCCAATATCCCGAAAAACTGAATGTATGGGATGGAATAATAAGCGACAAAATAATTGGTTCCTTTTTCATTAAGGGTAACTTAAATGGTCCGGCCTAGTTAGATCTATTGGAAAATAGTATAATACGAATGTGGATCTACTTCTAACATGACACAAACATTTAAAGATTTGTCTTGTTTAAGTTCCCGAGTCCTATTTATTGCACATTGACCGCATGACGGAAGAACGAATTGTGAAAATATCAAGGGACAAATCACCAGCAGGACAAAGAAGCATTGGAAGACTTAGGAAAAGATGGAGTGACAACCTCCCAGGTGACTGAGCAGAGGCAATGACGTGAAGAAAAACAGGCAATGATGCCTATACACAGCAGGAAGAAGAAGAAGAAGTTCCCGAGGTAATTGAGGCGTTCCGTACATAAAACTCACTTTGTATTATATTTTTAGTTATATTGAGAAGTTTCATTTCATTTCATTTTATCCTGTGATTATCAGCTCTCGTGAACAGAGTTATTAATTAGAGAAATTTTATCCAGCCCTCTCGTATAAAAAAATTGATTTATGTGTTTACCTTTAACTAAACCAACACGTGTATTTCAAAAAGCGACGGTAAGAAAATTATTATACAAAGAAAGTTGCTTTTTATATTTCCATGACTTTTAATTGAAAAGTTTTAGTATGTATTCAGTTACACACTTGGTTGAATATAATTTTGAAGATATGGATAAGAATATTTAGACTGTTTAATGGTTCATCTTTGTAATGATAACTTCAAGTTTCAGTCCTCACATTCTTAGATTGATACAGACGATACGCAAATTTTTCAATGCATAATATCAAAGAAATAAGCCAAATCGAAATGAGAATTCAATAGACTATATCTTTATTGGTAGAAAGAAATAGAAATTAGTAAAATATGTTAAAGTAGGAAGAGATACTATTAAAAATTATTAGTAATAGTATATTAGCCACATAGCAAGACATGACAAATACCGTCTTTTGCAGTTGATTGTCCAAGGCAAAGTGGATAGTAAGAGAGGACTCGGGAGAAGACGGCATTCATGGTTGCACAACCTACACCAGTGGTTTGGAGTGTCATCTGTTGATCTGCTTAAAAACGCTGTAAACAAGATAAGAATAGCTTTGTTAATATCCAACGTTCGCAACGGATAAAGCAATGAAAGAAAAATAATAAAATCACAAGAATATTTGGAGATAGTAAAGAAAAATAACAAATCATAGAAAATGGAGGAGATTAAAAATGGTATGCTTGCAATTGCCTACAAAAACAGTTAACAGAGTGGTGAACGAATGAGATGAGAAAGATAAAAAAGAACAACGATTGAAATAAATAAGTAAAAAACAAATATGCTAAACATAAATATAAATAAATAAAGATAAAGAGCCAAAGAGAAATTATGGATAAGATTCATGCACAAATTGACAGAAAACTATAATGAAAATAAAAATTTATTCTATGAAACACTAAAACATTGAAGATAGAAGAAAATATAATAAGATGAATATATAAGACAAAGAAGTAAATATAATCACTGAGACTAATAGAGTAATATACAGATGGAGGTAATATTTCGAGTAGCTTATAAATCCAGATATTGATGATGTGGACAGTAATGAGAAAAGATGACGAAAGAAGTAGAAGCAATTGAAACATTAGAGCTAGGAAAAGCACCAAGAAGAGACATTATAACTGCTGAAATAAATAAATAGTCGAATGCGAAGGGAATAAATAAAATAAAAGAATTATTAATCCAAAATAATGCAGAAGGAATAAATAACTAAAGATTGGAGACTAGGAATCGTATTACCTAGATATAAAAGTGAATACGAAAGAAATTGTGAAAACAATTGAAGTATAAAAAATAGCAGGAAAAATAATACCTACAATAATAGAGAAAAGAATAAGAAATAAAGACGAAGTCACGTTAGAGGAGTCGTGGACGGAAGTGGACGAAGCGCCAACTACTAAATATTTACAATTAAAGATAAAAAATATTCGTTATTAGATGAGATAATGAAAAGAGATAAGAGATAGATAAAAAAATCAATATAGCATTAGATCTATAACATAAACACGAACAAATAAAACTAAAAACATGATAATAGCAAGTGAAGATGAAGTATATTATAATCGAATAAAGGGTTAACAAAATGAACAATTGGAAAGATTTAACTATCAAGGTTCAAAAAAAGAAAATAATGACAAACTAGAGAAGGAAATAAGAGAAAAACTAGGAGAAGTTGATGAATTATTTAAACCAATGAAAGCATCATTCTTTAGGGAAAAGTGCTAGGAAACATCAGCAGAGAAATTGTGAAAATGCTTCAAAAATAAAAAAAGATAGAATAAGAAAAACTTATAAAGAAATATTAGAGATAAAACCAGTTAGAAATGATATAAATGAAGTACAATAGAGATAGTTTTAATGCTCAAAAACAGAACACCACAAAAAATTTTCGGATTCAAAATAGCGGATAAAAATATTAGGGAAAGAAAGGTATAAATCATAACCCCTGATGAAACAGCCATTCACTCCATTGTAATCTGGCTTAAGCTCAAATCTTAATCGTAACTAGCTAGAAATTAATTATGACCACAAAATATACAGGGTGTTTCAAGACTTTATTCGAAAAATCGGGAGTGACTTATGAATTTTCAATTGATGATTATGTACGTCCATGTAGTCTTTCCAACGGAATACGCCCAATGGTTAACAATCCGTAATTTTCATATGGACAACCTGTATAATCTAAAAATAGTAAAAATAAATTTTTCAATCGATTTTTAAACAGAAACCTTTCTTTGTTCAACTCAATAAAATTGTATATGCCAAGGAAACGGTTTGCCATAAAGAGACATTCTGAAGAAAAATATCATAAATTGTAATTATTTATTGAAAATATTTACAGGAGGCATTAAAACACAATCACACATTTTTAACTGATCTGCATAATGTCGAATACCTACATAATGAAAAAATTGAAATGTAGATACCTGTAGATAGATAATATATTACAATTGTATAAAATTTGGGTTATTTTTGTGGGTTATAAAATTATTACTGAATATTCGAAATAGTAGCAACATTATTTCTTTAATTAAGTGTATAGTAATGGTAAAAAATTCAAGGAATACACCTTAACCAACTCACTTCTAAGCTACAAGCATAAATTTTCATAGAACGTCGAGATCAATTATAAATAAAACTGTTCCATTCATACAAGTGAGAAGCCTATCAATAGAATTCGATAGAACGAGGAAATAAATGTTTGTATTGCTGCTGAAACCCGTGATCCTTATTCAAGTAAACAAATTTCTGAATAAGTTAACGTTATAGAAGTCGATTTCGACACGAAATGATTACTGTTACTTTCCCGTATGATAAATGATGAATCTACGTTTTTGATACACCGTAAATTTAAACCGTCTACCCTGAAATATTGGTCTAGGGAAAATAAACACCTGTGCGTCAACAAAAACAGGATTTTTCGAGGACTATATCGTAGAACCCTTCTGGATTAAAAATCAACTTGCAATTCTATCACTATTTGAATACCAAACGAGAAACATGATGAACGATTAAAAACAAAATGTTAAATTTGAATTAAGATGCTTACGTACTTATTCATTGTAATTTTTTTTGTAGTGTAACGTTCCTTTTTAAAAATACTATTCTTAAAGTCACTCAACCATCTGCTGTTTAAGTACAAAACGATAAAAGTCCAAAAAATCGAAGATCTTCTAAATTTTAGAAGAGCCATATTCACTTTAGATAATTAACGAGGAGTCTATTTTTGTTCAAGGTTATTTATTGTTACAAAAAACAGCATTGATGAACAATAACAAAAAATTCTAAATACCTTTCAAACGAGGTATCACTTGCCATAAGGTCCCATTTAATATTATTAGTTTCAGTTACCTGGTGACGTCAATAATGTCTATTTTGTCACCTGATACCACTAGTAGAGACAAAAGTGAAATTTTCACTCTCCAAATTTCATCAGTCTAATTATCACCGTACGAAATAGAAGAGGGGGAGGTTTTTTTTGAGAAGCCCTGTATATACTTCAATCGCTAATTAGCTGTGACTGCTATTATTATTTATATTTCTGAGAGAAAAATATAGACCTGCACAGAATGAATGATAATTCGTAAAATTTTTCAAATTTTGGTCTCTATTTCATTATAACTTACAATAAACGTGATTTATATCTAAGTTTTTTTTCTTGGCTATGGCGCCATTACCACAAAAGCCCTTTCTTATCGTGTAGTACATTTTCGTAGATGGCTATTATAGAAATTTCAGCCGGATCGTTTCGCCATGTAAACCGACTCCTTCAATGCAGACCGTCAAAAATTGGTTTAACGACCCACACGTCGGTTTTTGGTAAGCCATGTCCAGGTGCCCCAACTATTACCATGATAATGTGTCAAAAATTTACAATCTCAAATTGAAAAACCACCGATTGAAGGTACGTGAGATAGTTGAAACGATAGGCAAATCAAAAGATAGCGTGGGTCATATCCTGTATGAAATTTCCAGTATGAGAAAGCTGTCGGCTGCTTTTGCTCACTATGGTCAAGTTTAAGCGATATTCGAAAGGAATTTTCGCCTAATTTTTTGGCAGTCGACGACACATGGATCAACTGCTACACACCAGAGATCAAGGGACAATCGGAATAGTGGATTTCATTCGGCTAACCTGCTCCAAAGAAGGTGAAGACTGTCGAAAAGGCGACTGCTACCGTTTTCTGGTATTCACAACATACATACATCAATTAACTGGAGATAAAACGGTCACAGGGTATCTGAACTGTTGCTATATCAAAATTTGGTTCCGTGCGACTTCTTTTAGTTTCCAAACTTGAAAAAGTCACTTTCTGGACAGAAATTTGAGCCGATTGGAGGAGGCCTACTTTGTACACTTTGATAAAATGTTTTTTTCAGACGGGTTTGAATCACCACTATGTTAAGTGTTTTGATCTAAAAGGAGACTATATTGAAAAATAAATCGTCACTATTTCAAAATTTTTCTTTGTCTTCCTTGTATGTTTTCTCGATTTAAATCGTAAGGTTGAATTCTATAAAAAAGCTAAATCATCATCATCGATTTCATTCCAACAGTAATGGTGAGTATTTTGTCTCGCACTTTATTTAACCTCAAAATGATTTATTTCTGTCAGTTAAACGACCACATTTCTCCAGAAACGCAACTCATTTTTCTTTTTTAAACATATAAAAACCTTTTCCAGAAAATTGGTTTTTCACAGAAGTCACATTTAAAGTAATTAATTTGAATAGTTCCAGCCTGTTTCTTTTGGTTCCTTTACAAAAATAACATTCAATATCTGCAACCATCCTTGATCTACACAAAAAAAGGACAAAATATCATCTGCATCAAGTAAAATACTTGATCTAAATGAATTGATATAAAAGATTTCAAAACCTCAAACGCATGAAAAATGATTAATAATGTTAATATACGACTTGAAATTATTTTTGATAAGCCATACATTCTATAGCCCGTAGTTCAAACACATGACATCGACCGGTAATTTCAAGTGGGGCACAAGGGGCCTATGTGCTTAACAGTCCTTGGCCTCTCGCTGTCCTACTATGTAGTATACTACCATAGTATGAACTATCCCATAGAAACAGTTTGGAGTAAATTAAAAACAAAATCACGCAAGCATATTTGTTTAACTAACGAAATAAGAGAAAAAAATTCTAATCTACCAATGTAACGCCTATAGGATATAATGGGGAGATGGCGGTCAGTGGGCAATGCCGGTCACGTTAAAATCTTAAACTTCCAAAAACATTCTGCTACTAATATTGCCATCTAGTATGGAGCCGAGTAAGCTTGTTTACCAAGCGGCGCCATTTTGCATCGCGCGTAGTGAGCTTGACAGTTGTGTAAAAGTACGGACGTTTTTTGTTTTTATAAAATCAAAAATTTAGTTTAAAGTGATTTATACCATTAAATATATTTTTAAAAAATTCGTTACTATACATTTACTATCCTATCTTATGTATTTGTTAGATTTTGTGAAAGTTATTCAGGTTTTTCGTGACAAACCAAAGAAACTGTTTTCAAATTTTGGGGTTATGGCAATCATTATAATAGAGCAATACCGGTCAATGGTCGGTATTACCCCGTATGTATTTATAAGACATCTTATTATTAATTTATTTGTAAAATAATGCCTCATTTACCACTTATTTTTATACTTAAGTTGATGCAGCCACACAAGGAAAGAACCACAAAGAAAGGAAAAAGGACAAAATAGTAGTGAGATAAAGCTATTGAAGCCGTTAGTGCTGGAAATTATTTAAGATTAACAGCCAAGAAGTTCGACATACCCTTCAGTACGCTACAAGATCGGATAAAGAAGAACGTGTTTGGTTAATTTTAGGAGAAAAGTTCACTTTGGTTAAAACAAAACAAAATGAATATAATATACTTAAAAACTAAGTAAAAGACAGTTTCTATGCGTCTCAATGTGTGATTTTCAATAATTTGGATAATTATTTTAAAAAATAAAGATGATATAAATAAAACGTCGCTTTATTTTGTTTTACTACATGTAATAAGTAAACCTTTGTTAATTTTGAATGATCGGTAATACCCCAACAGTAGACCGCCATTACAAGCACCATAGGGTAATAGCGGTTAATGACGGGTTTTACAAAATGATTGAAAAATATGAAACCCGTGATAGATTGATAATTTGCTTGATATATATATTTAGTCCACTACATAGGCTCTGTAAATTAATGCCGTAAGTCCTTAAAATCAATTGAAAAATGGATCAATGCTCAATTGACCGCCATTTCCTCATCTTACCCTAATATCTTGAGGATTCCAATTCCGAAAGGTCTTGTTTTCTAGATTAATACGTTGATGAATTTTGTTTTTTATATTGTTCAAAGCAGTGATTCCCAAAGTGGTCCAGGTGTATCCTCAAGGGTCCACGGGAAACTCTACAACAGGAGTGTACTTGAATTTCCATAGTTAGGATCTGCTTTTTTGATAATATTGTTACTAATAAGTTCGTAAAAGGGGACCGTATGGCGGCCATGTGTAGCTGCAATGGAATTTTTTGATTTGGTGAAGGCGCATATGGTAGCATTCGTTTGATGTATACCAAGCGGTTTATTTACATTGTTTCTTTTGAATAATTTCCAGGAAACCCTATTCATTTATTTGTTTTGTTTATTTTTGTTTTAAATCTGGAGATTTCTTTTTGGAGTAGATGATGTAGCGCATTTAGTTTAGTTTTAAATAAATAATCGTAGTGAAAAGAATGAATTAATAAAAGTAATCGCAGGAATTGCTTAAGAGATATTTATAAATAAATTATAATAAGTTAAGTGTTTTATATAGTTTGGTAATAAATTAAGAAAGTAAGAGACAGTGTTTATGAATCCCCCCCACGAATAGAAAGAGTGTAAATAAATACGAAAAACGTTACAATGTGGAGTAAATGTATCAACTAAAACTAGTAATAACTATTTTGAAATAGTTTAGGAGGTTTACGAGGAAATAAAGTTTAGGATTTGAAGCAATGAAATGATGATCAACAGTTGTTTTATTTATGGGACATAATGTGTCAAATAGAATATGATTGCGACTGATTCAAATTTCTTATTTTAAAACAATTTAGCGATTCTACAATGGTGTGCTGATGAAGACTGCAGAATCCTTTGTTATTTATTAATTTGACCGTATTTTTTGTTTCTTCAAGTAAGGATATAATTAGTATAAAAAAATTAATAATTTGAACACCACCTGTATTTGGAAAAAATTTGTTTTTTGGTTAACAAGCTTCACAATGATAAATATGAAGTTAATAAATACGTTAATTACTGTAATTAAAAATGATAACATTTCATTCTATTGGCTTTCAAATTTACGTATATACATTCTACGTTTAACGTTTTTTTAACAATGCATCGTTTACGTATTTGTTTCATATTTTTTCTAGTTCTGCATATGCGATATGGTAAGTTTAACTATATTTTGAGTTTGAATTAATAAATATTTAGTTACTAATATTTCTCGAAACTAAATTATTATAATTTATATTATGATAAAAGATTGTGAATTGTCTTAACATATGGATAGCTTATTCCAAAAACCGCTCGAAGTTGCGTTCTCAGATAGTTTTTCAAATAATTTATTTTGTTATTTCAAATAAACTAAAAAATAATTTTTTTCAGAAACTAGTTTTTATTATAATCAAGTCGGGCTATCGTGGAAACCATTCTATTAAACCATGCTTTCCGAAATATCTTCTGCGACACACTATATTATTATTCTTTCTTTAGAATATTGGAATGGAAATTTTTTTTTAATATTAGATGAGTTAGGATGTAAAGGTCATGAAATGTCTTCACCTATTTATCTATTGTACACCCTAGACTGTTTCTGAGCAAGTAGCATAGACTTTATTTGTCTATATACGAGGATATATTGAATTCTTAGCCTACTATAGAACCAAACAAAGTTTCAATGTCAAAATATTTTATTACTCAACATATTCTCCTCTTAATTGGATGCATTTATTACAACGAAACTGCAACGTCTCTAGACTTTTAAAAAAATGTTTCTCCTTGCTTTACAAACCAGACCTCCACAGTTTCTATTACCTCTTCGTTGTTAGAAAATTTACGACCTTTTAAACTTTTTTTCAGTTGAGGAAAGAGATGATAGTCGGACGGAGCCAAATGTGGTGAATAAGGGGGCTGTTCTAGTAATTCAAACGCTAAATCACGAATTTTTTACATGGCAACATGAGATTTGTGTGCAGGGGCCTTGTCCTGCAAAAACAAAACACCTTTGGATAGCTTTCCGCGTCTTTTCTATTTAATTTTTTCCCGTAGAGTGGTCAGTAATGTCGAATAGTAATCTCCAGTTATTGTTCTACCCTTATCCAAAAAATCAATCATGATTACTCAATGGCAATCCCAAAAACTGAAGTAAGAACTTTTTCAGCAGATTTTTGGACACGAAACTTCTTAGGTCTTGGAGAACCATGGAGGAATCGCCATTCCATCGATTGTTGCTTTGTTTCTGGATCGTAGAAATGTACCCAAATCTCATCCATAGTAACAATTCGGTTTAAGAAGTCAACATTCAAATATTTGGGGAGCGATTTTGCAGTAATTTTTCTCATGTCCAAATTGACGTGAACTATATGATGAACGCGTTCGTCTGAAATATTCAGATAACTTCACGCTACAATAATACACTTCAACACTTCACTTCACTTCACACTTCAACAGGATCCTAGTATAAGTTTCTAGCGTGAGTCTGTACATGATCTAGAACGATATGGCGTGAAAATTGATTGTTTTGTTTTATAAATGGTTCAGGAGAGGAATAATCGATCAACCCTTGTATCTTCCTTAAAGTAAATTTTAAAAAACATATTTTTCAGTTTATAACGTTGTTGAAAATAATTCCGTATCCATAAAGGAGAAAATCACTTTTGCAACTGTTGGGAAAACTAAAAGTTAATTCAATAATCTTTCTTTATATATATTGAAGAGATAAAAAGCTTTCTGGCCTACTATCAATTCCGCCTTCCATCTAATCCTGCTTTCGGGATAATATGACCGGGTTAACCAGGATATAATAGGAGCAAGAGACGTGGGGAACTAGAGTGGAAGATATAAATTTTGATGTATTGAAATGTTATTGGTTGTTTGCATTTACAACATGGTTGTATTGAAACTATTCTAGTTAGGAATATTTTTCTTGATAAAGCATCTTAATTTTTAGTTTCTTCTGATAGAAAATTGGTTTCAGAAAACAGGCTAGTATATGTTATTATTGTATGTATGTAGCTTTCCACTAAATAGTCATCGTATTTCGAAAGTCTTTCAGCTTTCATTTGAATCATCGCAATAATTAATACGAAGCAATCACAGTGTGATTCATAAAAAGGAAGCCTTATGTGTACAACCACTTCAAATCCAAACCGACATTTTTGAAGTAAGACTTTAGTAACAAGGAAACATTAGTTGTTTATAGAGAAATAAATAGAATGCTAACGCTATTTTCTAGAGTACGAATAGTGGAACAATTTTGTACACCAGTCAAGTTAAAGATACGGCCCGCGGGTCGCTTCCGGCCCCTAGGCCGTATCAATAAGTCCCACGATTGCAATATGTCACAGAAAGAAAAATCATGTTTTTAGAGCTTTTAGACTTCATTCTATACCTCTACGGATGTTTTAAATACTCGTACTCTCAAGTCTACGGACGTTTGTAAGTAATTTTAAGGGCAGCGCGTGCCTAGACAAGCGAGAGAGAAAGACAATAGCAGCAAACGGAAATATTATTTTTGTCGAGAACGATAGAATTTTCCACGCGCTTCGAGTCTAGACTAGAACCTTTCTGAACCATATAAAACGAGTGCGACGGCGTGACGTGAGTCAGTTGAGTCGAGTAATAGAAGCGATACGGCTGGAGAAGAATTTTAATTGTACTGCGAAGTAGTGATTGTGAAGGTATTGTGAATTTGTTTGTGTGATGCGCGTGCGATATCTATAATTGTGTTACGTTCCATAATTGTTACGATTTTGGCATAATATCACAAAAACGTAAAATTGATAGTGAGTGCAGAGTTTTTCAGCTTAAATGGGAAATTGCATATTTTTTTATGGAATGGAAAGGTAAATCACTGTGTTTGATTTATAATCGAACAGTTGCTGTTTGTAAGCAGTTTAATTTGAAGCGACGATATGATACGAATCCTAAGTCAAAACTCGATTGTTACACTGAAAAAATATGAATCGACACATTGTCATTTAAAAAAATCTAAACTTCAAGGTCAATTATCTATGTTTACTAAAGCTAATACAGAGAGCGAAGATGTCCTGAAATCAAGTTTCATTATTGCATTAGAAATCTCGAAAACATCAAAACTTTTCACTGATGGTCATTTTATTAAAGAGTGTACGTTGAAATTTGCCGATGTTTCATTTCCATCTCAAAATTCAATAATTTCATATATTTCGCTCTTAAGAAACACTGTTGCTTCAAGGATAAATGATTTATCTCAAAATTTGTTTCTTCAGCTGAAGGAGAAAATTAACGAATTTACAAAATTTTCAAAGGCTGTTGACAAGAGCGCTGATACTGTTGATACAGATCAACTTGCTGTTTTTATACGAGGCATTAACAATAACTTTTAAAAAACTGAAGAACTATTAAAGTGCGTTCCATTGACAGGTACTACAACACCAAATAATATTTATTCTGCAATTGAGCATTTGATAGCACAATATAAACTCGACTGGAATATACTTAGCAGCACAACTACGGATGGCGCTCCTGCTATGGCTGGCAAACATTCGAGTCTTGTAACTAAATTAAAACAGAAAATATCAGGGAATTTTGTGGGATTTCTCTGTATAATTCATCAGGAATCATTGCCATCCAAACATTTAAAAATGAACCATGTCATGCAACCTATAATTAAAATTGTTAATTTTATAAGAAGCAGAGGACTAAATCACCGACAGTTCAGGCAATTTTTACAAGATTTGGACGAAAAGTTTTTAAATATTCCTTATTTCACCGAAGTTCGTTGGCCCAGTCGAGGAGTAGTTTTAAAAAGATTTTTTGCAATACGTGACCCTATTCAACCTTTCATGTTAGACAAAGGCAAACAAATTGATTATGACAATGACTGGTGGATTGATTGTGCCTTTTTGTTAAATATGAATAAATAGTTAACTGATCTTAATACAAAGTTACAGGGTAACAATCTGTTTGTCACTCAATATTCTCAACTTCTGCAAAATTTGATAACGGAATTCAACAATCGTTTTGAAGACTTTCACAAAATTAATGTAATGGAATTCCCAATTTTCAACAATCCATTCAATTTTGAAGCTTCACCGGCACCAGTTCATTTGCAAATGGAGTTGATAGATCTTCCATCGGACAGTATTTTGAAAAAAAAATTTAATGAGATTATCGCTTACATTTTATGCACAATATTTCAAGAGATTGGAATTAAAAAAGCATGCAGCACGCATTCTCTGCATGTTTGGTAGCACCTATTTATGTGACCAGATGTTTTCACTCATGAAAATAAATAAGAACAAACATCGCACAAGACTTACGACTGTACATCTCCAATCAATTCTTAAAATAACTACAACGAATATGATACCTGACATCAATAAGCTTGTCAATCACAAGAAAAGTCACGTATCTGGATATAACTATATGATTTTTAACAACTATTATATACTTATATGATTTAATAAATAAAATTTTATCATAATTCAGTTAATTTTTTTTTATTTTCAATCTGGCCTGCCTACGAATCCAAAATTTAATATATGGCCCTCTGCAAAATTGAGTTTGACACCTCTGTTGCACACAATAACTAAATGTCTCATCCATGCATTTTTTTTCTGATAAATACTTGTTCACTCTGTTTTTTAAATAAACAGGATATATTATTTTTTAGACTGTACCTTTTCATAATTTGCCAGCTTAATTTTTAAACATCTTCATTCTGGTGGCAACGGAACATAGATTGTCTGTTCCCATTGTAAAAATTTTGATGTAATCACTCATCAACATCTTGTTTTATGTAAATTTGCCAGACTAATAAGCAAATAGTACTTCCTTTCCATTTTTACTAATAACTTAGTAACATTCCATCACTTTAATAAGCAGATCCTGCAGTTTTAACAAAAAACATAGATTACCGCTACCGCCAGGTAGCCCAGACTCTAACCGTAATATCAAGAAGGACGGAATATCAAAAAATCAGCTGAACTAAAATTCTTGCTTTCTAAACGTTGCCAGCTCCCATAATATAATTGGTATCAACCACCTGTTTTATCATTTCCGTATTAATCCTTAAAGAAAGACGTCTAAAGTTGTTGATCCGGGCATATAGCTGGATTAGTAGATTTAATTGTTCTGTAATTGTAAATTGTAACTTGTCGGTAAACGTTACCCTTTTTTGTAGTGTGAACATTTCGGTTTAAATGATTTAAGTTTGTTTATTTCGAGACACCGGACTACATTTAATGCCTCGCGTATAATGGAACCGAAAGATTATAATTTTCTGGTTAATATTGGAAACAAGAATAACTTTGGTTGAGTTTTTCAGGCTATGCAAGTTTCAAATGTTTCTCATGCGTTGGTGGGCCAAACACGAAATGTGCGCGAGAACTAAGTCAAGACGAAACGGAAAATTGTGAAACACAGTGTTTTGAAACATATATAGAGTATCAAAGTGAGTTACTTTCGATAAATCAGAATTATGAAAATCAACTAACTTTTATTTCGATATAAAACGACCTTCACCGAGATGTTTATTTGATGCCTAGCAAGTTTCAGTGCAGATTATGATTAATTAATAATTATAAAAGTTTTTTTTCAAATATTTCACCGGTTTGATTATTAGATAAATTCCAACCCAATCGAAAGTATGAAGCCCGTAGAATATGTAAACGTTAGTTTTCCTATTTTCCTATAAAGTGGATTTATTTGCAGATCATCTCACTACACTTTTGCAGCCACTAAGTCCCGAAATATATCTAGCAGTAGAGCAAAACTTAGCAATTTCAATAAACACAAGAAGTACAAAATGAAATAAAATTAATAAACCCGAAAGAAGAACCGAGCTCCGACCCAATAACCGTCAAAATGCTGAAAGAATTGCCACAAAAGGGGGTGGTAATACTAACATACATTTACAATGCAATTCTAAGATTCGGATACTGGCTAAAATCATATAAAGTTGCACAAATCATATTGATTGGTGTCATCTTACCGTCCAATAAGCCTTTTACTCTTACAATGTCCACACTACTTGAAAAATTACTGCTAAATAGAATATCTGAAGACAGGAATGAATTCCCTGCCATCAATTTGGATTCCGACACAAACATTCTACTTTGAAACAAGTTCATCGACTCACGCAGAAAATAATCAGAGCTGTGGAAAACAAAGAATACTGCTGCTGTTTTCCTCGATATCGGACAGGTTTTTGACATAGTGTTGCAGAAGGCTGCTATATAAAATTGAAAGAGCTCTGCCCCCAAACTACTACCCACTAATGAAATCTTACTTAATCAACAGAACCTTCTAAACAAAAGATAATGAGGAAAATTCCAAACAGTTTACTATAGCAGCAGGAGTGCCACAGGGTAGCGTACTAGGTCCGCTATTTTACATACTGTATACATTAGATATACCAGAGACACAGTATACAACAACAGTCATTCTCTCTACTGATCAATTACAAACCAATTACAAGAGTGGATACAAAAATGAAGGATTAAAGTTAATGAGACAAAATCAGTAAATGTAACATTCAAGCTACGTAAGGCTACATGTCCTCCAATTTAGTTAAATAATACATGTAGATAGTGCTAAATACTCAGGAATCCACCTAAACAAAAAACTGGAAGCATCACAACACAAAAAAATAACTTGATATAAAACAAGAGAAATACATTGGTTGAAAGGGGGAAAGTCCAATTTCTCACGTAAAAACAAAGTCCTTATCGACAAATCTGTCATTAAGTCTATATGGACATATGGAATAGAGCAGTGGGATTGCGCTTCCAAATCTTATATAAATATTATTCAGAGATCCCAGCTTAAAATACTAGACAATGTACAAGAAATTATCTGAACACCACGAAACTATAGAAACCTACCCAGCTCTACTACTAGAGGAGTTGTTAACGCCAAGAAACGCAAAATGACTGAAAAAAGTTGGCCAATAGACCTAATATGAGGTACAAGAGGTTACATCACTGGATGTAAACCTCACCAAGACATTAGATGTCAGATTTTCTAACACTCGCAAGCAAATTAACCCATAGGATTTATCAAATATTCCGAAACAAAATCTCTAGTTTTCCTTTTCAATGTATGACTAAAGTCATCAGTACCAAAGAAGAGAAGAAGAAAGTATTATTGAAAATGGAACGAGACGTTATTTGGACGACATTTATATATTGATATATAACTCGGAAATTTTTATGGAAACGGATCAGAATGAAGCTTTTTCCGTATATCTAAGTCTTAACGCGTATTCCGAAATCGCCACCCTCCACGGAAAAATCCGTGGCCATCATTTTAACCTCATAGACCCGTACATTTTCATAGAAACGGATCAGAATTACAGGGAACGTAGCGGCGACATAAGGCAAAAATGCAGAGTGGAAAATATTAACGAATGGATACTAAGCAGAAAGCACGAATGGGACGAACACATATGTAGAATGAGCGAGGAAAAATAGTAAGGATAGTACGAGGCAAAACTCACCACTGGGAAGAAGAAGTATGGGAAGGCCACGAAAAAAATGGAGTGATAATCCACAGGCAATCTGCCTAAAATGGAGTAGGAAGAAGAAGAAGAAGGATCAGAGTGAAGCTTTTTTCCGAGTCTCTAAATATTACCATATGATCCAACATCAGCACCCTCCACGGAAAAAAAACCGTGGTCTAATTTTAATCTTAGAAACAAAAAAATTTTAAAACCAACCTAACCTAACCTGACCTAACCTAACCTAACCTAACATAATTTAACCGAACCTAACCTAATCATCCGTATCCAATTGCCACAGATATTAGTCACTCGTAACGTTGTGCTGAAATTAGAGACACAGATAGAGCTTCACTCGGCTCATTTCTTTAAAAATGTCCGTGTCTCTATGGTTGAAATTAGAGTCACGGATTTTTCCGTGGAGGGTGCCAATAGAAAATTGAATATAAAATATGTTTCACCAAATAAACATTTCGGAGGTGGTCATTATATATCGGGATCCTATACTATTACATTATTTGTTTAAGGTGGTGTATTTCCGTTGGTAGAACGTAGATGCTGGGATAAACCTGCAAATACTAATAAACGGAATTATTGTGAATGGTTACCATCTCAATCAAGAATTTTAAACACCAACGCTACAATAAAAAGTTGTTCGACTTGTGAGTCATCTAAATGTAATAATAACCAAAAACTTGCTCCTGTAATGCCGACCTGCAAAGCCTGATATTGTTTTTAGAATGTTTATTCATTTTATGTAAAATATTAAATATATTTGAAACGTATCTATAGTTTCATTTCATTATTTATGGTTCTGTATTGCAATGTTCCCCAAACTTTATGTTCTAGGTACACCTAGGAAAAGGTACAAATTTTTAAAGGCACACCACAAACAAAAAACATTATTAAGTAATATTCATCATCATTTGATTAATAATCATCGAAATAATATTTATTATTAACCAATAAACGTATTTTAAATTGTAAGAAAGGTATTTAATGCGAAACATAATCCTGTTCAATCAAGCATAGATAGTCTAAATTTGGAGTAATGGTTGACGCAGCTGTTCTCATCTCTTCGTCGATCGTTTTGAGGCTTTCTTCTTTTTTTTTATTTTAGTAAGAATCCTAATTCACATAAATAAGTCGTTGTAAATGGCAAAAGTATTGCAATAGTATGCACACGTTTTTCACACATATCCAAAAATGTTCTAAATCTGTTTCTGAAAACTTTATTTTCAACGTGCGATCCGTTTTTATTTCCAACAGTTCTTTCTGCTCATTTATTAGTAAGTGTCCAAAAAGAATGTTCTCGGAGAATGGATTTCGAACCCAGTCCATAGGTTGCAGATCAATCTTAGGAAAATAGAAATTCTTCGGAAGAAGTTACAAGTTTTTGACAATCAAAGCTTGAACTCTTTTTTCCGGATTAGCTACCATGACATTCGGGAACATTTCATTTTTACCATTGATAGCGCAACTGATCCTTAGTTCCAATAAAGCTCGAAAGCTTTTAATTTTATCTAACGATGTTGAAATATTGGAATTTCCGTCTTTCATTTTTTTATTTAGTTCATTTAAGTGAGCAAATATATCTGCTAGATATGCAGGCCATCCTTCTTTTTTACACAGATACGCATAATCTGAGCCCTGGTACTGCAAAAACAAACGACAGTCTCATTTTTTAACTCATAAATTCGGGAAAGTAGTTTCCTGTGAAAAAACCATCATATTTTTAAAATATGATTGATGATCTTCCCCATTTCTTGACATACTGCATTAAAAAGACGAGAGGTCAGCGGTCGCGACCGATTTTGATCATTTCTTGATAGTTCCTCTGGTAGAGACTTCGTTATAAGAGCTGAATAATAAACAATGATGTTCTTCAATATTAGGATTGTTTTCATCAACCTTATTTATAAAGCCTTTAACCATTCCTGTCAGAGCTGCTGCTCCATTTGAGCAAACACTTATACAGTTACTCCATTCCAAATTATGTTCTTTGAAATATTCTTCCGTTACTTTAGATATTTCTTCACCAGCTGTATGGTTACGCAGTGGTAAACAAAATGAAAAGTCCTCTTTCATTTCACATCCATCAATATATCTAACATTTGAGATGAGATACGCGGGACCACTGATATCAGTAGGCTCATCAACTTGTAGCGCAAAAAATCCACTTACTCTCAATTTTTCAATCAACGATAGATATGTCATTAATTTGAAGTGAAATAGTTTCTACCGATGCAGGTACTTTTTCAATTTCTTTTGCAGCTTCTTAGCTAATCATTATCTTGACAATTTCTTTGCTGACAAGTTTCAGCAAGAGAGTACGTTTTTAACTAACATGTTAGCGATCACGTAGCTTGATTTTGTGTTTGTCTGAGGTCTTGAAAGACGAACTCATGAGATTTACCTGCTTCTTCCATTGGTCCTTTAAACGTTGAAAATACGTTTTGTCTTTTTGGGCTACTGATGAGTGTTTAGTGGTTAAGTTAAGTCGTATTAGATAACTGGGCGCCACTGAATTATTACCTAAAATTTCTTTGCACACAACAAATATTGGGGTTGGACAAGATCCATCTCCGCAATATGAAAAACAGTAGCTTTCGTCACATTTTCGATGGAGAATTTTGGTTTTTTTTACGTTTTATGGATTTATCCATTTGTTATAGTATTTATGCAGCGAAACAAAAGCGTGCGGTGACTTTAAACGGCGCGTACGTACTGATTCGACGAGAGTACGGATAGTGGAGGCGGGAGGCCTCTGCCGTCCGTATACAAACTCTGCTGTAAACTATACAAACAAAGCATTATACTTACAAACTCCTTAATTGTGTTAAATTTGACAACGCTCCTTGTTCTATGTCCTTGATTTTATTTTCCATTAAAGATAACTGAAATACCGACAATTTTGGAAAAGACCCCACTTTGACGTATGCTATTTGATTATTCTGTAAGTACCTAGAAGAAGAAGAAATAAAATATCAAGACTAAATAATTTGGTAATTCCACTTCAATGAACTATCTAAAGTACGAGGGCCGGTTTTTTATCAACCTCCGATCGCTCCGTGCACACTCTACGCGAGCAAAAGAAAGCGGGAATGCGCTGTAGGCTACTGCGAAGCTCTTGCATCTTTGTTAACATTCAGGCGTCAGTCGGCGTTGTGCTACAGCCTCGTAAACATGTCCGCCATTATTGATGTTCTCGCCAAGTGTGAATTGCTAAGTGTGTTTCGTTTTCTACAGGTTAAAGGCAATAGTACTGCAGAAATCCATCGGAGAATGAGTCGTGTGTATGGTGATGGTGTTGTGCGTGAATGGTGTTGAAAGTTTAAAGATGGCCGTGATGATGTGCATGATGAAAGGGGCCAAGGACGCAAATCTGTCGTTTCAGATGACCTGGTTCAACGAGTTGAGAGAATGGTTCCGTAGATTCACCATTACTGCTTTTTCTACGGAATTTCCAGAAGTTTCAAGGTCTGTTTTGTAATCTCTTGTTACTGAACGGTTAGGCTACATTGGCGGGAACTTTCTTTGAAGAGGTTATTGAGAAGTTTGTCCACAGCTATGACAAATGTTTCAATTTCTACGGTGATTGAACTTGTCTTTTATTTATAGCCCATCGGAGGTTGAAAAAAAGCGCCCCTCGTATATAAAAAAACCAATTTATAATACATAAGAAAAGTGGTTGATATTTTATCATTTCTAAACCATAGTTCAAAAGATAAGAAAGATTATAAAAAAAAGTGACAAGAAAATCACATATCGTGAGATGGCGCTGGTAGTAAAAGTTCAAAGTGATTGAAATTGTAAGGCGCTTAGAAAATTGTTCACGTGTGACAATGCGATATCGGGATTCGATTTTTATAGGTATGTGTCCGCATATGATATTCACAGTCGAATAGTTTATGGAGAAGCAATAGGGTGACAATCTATAGAGTCATTTTTTTCGATAAAACAAACAAACTATAGGAAACCGCAATATATCAGGCAGTAACCAATTTCTTCAACGACAGAAAGCAACAGGATACGAGCTAAATAACTGATTTAAAATGATTGTCACTGCATGAAATATCGTTGGAACTGGAACGTAGATTTACCAATCTGCATCTGCTCGTTTCTGATCTCTTCCACGTTATTTATCCGATAAATATAAAATTACACGAATGTTGTACGTATTTAACATTCCTTCAGCGTTACCATTGTCAAAACTTGACGAAATTTTGTCTTTACCACCTCAAATCAATTATGGAGTATATAACCAACGAATTTAATGTTTACATTATTTTGAGATTTATCCTGATCGATTACTGGAGGCATCGCTGGACCATAAAAGTAGATTGCTAAATCAATGTATATATTTTTGCAACGAGTCGACTACATGCAGACCAAATTTTATTCTAGGTGACTCTTTCCTGTTTCCGAGGTTAAAAGAGTCCTAATCCAATGGTTTTCATCAGAAAGTGTTGCGAAAATATCCATCAAGTTCAAGCTCAATGGATTTATATGAAGACAAGTTCAATAAGTTAGTTTTGCGTTATGATAAATGCTCAAAGAGACGTAATGATTTCTTTTTAATTTTTTTATCTATTGTTAATATACAGGGTGTTTCTAAACCCATGCAAACAAAATTCAGGAGGTGATTGCTCTTATGAAATTAAGATGGATCTTGGCTATAAAAAAAAGACTCTTCCACCCCTTTCCGAGTATTTCTAAAAATTCTGTACTTTTCGTACATTCGTAAAGGACTAACTACGGGTATTTTAGGTATGCATTTATTAGGGATTTTACTACCTTTTACATATTTACTGTTTTTTACTCAATTTATTGAAAACATGATAAATTATGGTGTTTATTTTTTTTCTCTGCAGCTATTGGTTTTAGAAATAAATTTAAGTATGAAAAATATGTATAAATACAACAAGAAGTTGAAGTTATAATTTTATTTCATAAAAGTTTATTTTCAAAAAAAGTTTTCATATGAAATATAGTGAGGGGTTACTAATTTCACCCCGTATAATTTAAAAAATACCCGTAGTTAGTCCTTTAAGAGTGCATCAATGAATTTTTATGGAAAAAATGAAAACACAATTTTTTTCACCACCTTTTAAAGGTGGGTATATCAAAGTGCTAGGTAATCGAATAAATACTTACAATATTTCAAGTCTGTTTAAATGTTGGAATACTTGTAAATCAATTTCTGAAATCTTGTTTCCTCTTAAATCCCTAAAATGATAAAAGCAATTGAGAATTATTTCTCAAGTAAGAGAGTTGAATGATCCCGTAATTTGCGGCGTGTCTACCGAATTTTTCTATCGCAATAAACTTGATAACACTTCAAAAACTATCAACGAGCATTGGAAAGCGATTTTCGGATTTTCTAACTTACTCTGAGCAACGCTCAAATATGGTTATGCTCAACACTACGTTTCCATAGTACAGGTTATGGATCTTTTTTGTTTACCATCCGGGTTTGTTTACACAGAAGTCACAGTTGCACATCTCATCTTTGTGCGCTCATTCATAAGATTCGATGTGAAAACATCTGGACGTTGGTTTTCCTGTCAAAAGTGTTCTTTCTTCCGTTTACAATACAAATTTTCTATACGTGATAAACAGGAATCTGGATTTGTTGAGCGAAAGTTTTATTCTAGAGCTGAATAATTTTTAATTTTAAACAATTCATACAAGATGGAAAGAGCCCATCAGATGAAAGTAAAACTAGAAGATCCAATTATTCCACAGACAATTAAACTCAAGTACCTTTGAAATGAGCTAACTAGTTATGGAGATGTATACGACGAGGTGAGAGGTCGTGTGTTGTCTTCAGAAACAAAGGCACGAGTTCATAATGCAAAAATCGAACCTATTATGAGAAAATCAAAAACAAGCAGTCCGCAGGAATGGAAATTCTCAGGCGGATCTCGGGAAAAAATCCTACTAGACCAAGAAAGAAACGACAACATCAGAAGATCATATAACGTAGATAACATTAATTTATTGAAAAAATAATGGAACCAACATATAACAGACGCTAGATAGAGGTGGAGTGACAACCTAGAACCAGTATGAAAGGAAAGAAGTGCCGATAGACCTGTTATAGAAGAAAGAAGAAACTAACCAAAGAGAAGCATGAGGTTTTGGAGAAGAGTAAAGGGCTCAAGCCATCCAGTTACATGAACTATGAAATCTTTCATTGCTATCTCATTAAAAGCAACCAAAGGATGACCTACGTTTTTTCTTTCAGATATTTTGTCCCGGTGACTGTTAGGTTAGCTTTGACCAAATGACAATCTAAATTTAACTGAAGACGTTTCATATCTGTTAGTCGCTCGAAAAACCTCAAGAGACTTAAATTGAGACAACTATGAATTGGTTGAGCGTTACTTTTATTAGATGTAGAAACTTATAGCTTATGAAGATAAATGATATTGTGTATTAAGCACGACTTGTTACATCCTTTGATTGGCGAAATGAAATGGAGCGAACATTCAACTCTCAAACATCATTTTTCGGTAGAATGAATGAATCTAAATCTAAACTTGATATTTTTCCTGACTTCTTAATTGATTATAATATAATCTTACAGCTCAAGAAGATGTTCCAAATTTGCAAAAGCCTCTTTATGGATTCGCATAATATCATTGTACATCAGTGATCTACAAAAAATTTCATGAAAGTTTTGTTTTAATATTAATTTTTGATAAACTTACAAAATGTGCAACTTATTTCTTGGAGGAAAGAGATTATTTGGAAAGATCTTGATGTGATTGTTATCCAAATATCTGCAAATAATACATAAATGTGAAAGTGAGTTTCACAGTAACAAAAAATAACATTCGTTCCTAACTACAAGATTGATCTTTGTTATAATTCGGAGCTAGTAACTGACATTTACTTTATCGTAAAGCTTCCTCGTTCGAATGTATCTCTCGCATCTGTAAATATATAAATATCACCGATTTCTCTGACAAAAACTAAAAGAAATAAATTTATCGATTCCTCACTTGAATTCGATTCTATTTAGGTAGCAGTATCCTCCGTTATTTCTTACAGTAAGTAACTTCTCTGCAGCTTTTAGACCTTCGTTTAATAATAAAAGATTATTGCTAGGCCACGGCTATGACCAAAAACAGACTACCAGCACCTAGATTAAAGTGGAGAGCTGCAATGAACTCTGCCTTCTCCAGATACGTTTGTCAAGATTTTATTAATAAGTGGAGAGGATTTGACCAAGCAGATGTATCTTGTTCACCTGGAGGATTCTCCAGTTATAGAGCGATTTGAGGGCTAAGGCGAGAGTGTCTGAGAGAACTATAAACGGATTACCAAGCCTATTAGGACAGACAAGGTTTCCTAATTCTGTGTAATAGTAAGAAGAGTCTCCAGCCAGGGATATTTATGGGACTGCGCATCTTTACTAGAATTTTGAGGATCAAACTATCGATCAAAATTACTACTTTCAATTTCCTGCCAAACTTCGTGAAAAAATGGAAAAGATACGATCAGAATTGTGGAAAGTCAACTTAAAAGTTCTACACCAAGACAACACGCCAGTTAATTTCAGTTGAAGCGCGGAAGAGTAATGTTTAATTGAGGATGGAAGATTTTCGGTGCTGTTGCAAACAACGCCCTACGATACCGTAGCTTATTATGCAATATCCTCACTCGATGCCACTTTCCCTCTCTCACTCCTGTAGCATCTAACGTCTACCTTCATCCAAGAGCTGCACGATGACGCTGTGGCATCATATTGGTTGACATATGTCCTTCTTATCCTAACTCAGCTTAAACTACCTTTCATTCTACTGTGAGGCATGGCAGGGTATTATTTTAAAAGGCTTCCACTAGTTCCCTGTGACATTCCATCAGATTTATCCCTTAGAGAAAAGATATTTTGATGTGTGTGTACTGCTCAGACCTTACTATCACCTATTAAAGAGTCATCTGTTGTTTTACTACATACAAATTATCCCTGCGGAACTTTCATATGACACAAACTTGTGATTCCTCCACATTTAAGTACAGTTGCCATAACTTATGACCCAATCTTTGTATGTAAAAGTGAAAAGTTAATTAAACTTTTTTTTAGTAGTTTGCAAATTAGATTAAATATAGATTTCTCAATACTCTCGAGCAAACAGTTAATGTGGTACACCTTTGATCAAATTGAATATTCTACAAATTAATTTCGTCGAAATAGAATGTTTCTAATTAACTTACAAGCTTTTGGTGTGTTCCAGTTTGTAAAACGATTTCTCTTGGATTTCAATTACGTTGCAATGCACCAAAATTCTGTAAAGAAAAATAATAAACATATAAACATTTCTCATTAGATGTAGTGTATTGGAAACCATTGGGTTTGTCTACCCATAAATTATTTTAACGAATTCTACAGTGACAATTGATCAGAAATGGAATTAATTATTCTCGTTTTTCAGTTAACAGTCTTTACGAGTTGTTAATGAAAGTGTTTTTTAAATTTGAGTTGGCAACAACACTTCATTCGACAATTTATTTAACAGATTTTTGATAAGTTTTAAAAGAGAAATATGGTTTAAAGCCCCTCCCGCTCCTAAAATGGTGACATTCATTTTTACGTCAGTCATTTATTCTGAAAAGCGTATTTTTCAACTTCATTTCGCTCTCTAAGCATTCCATCACTACATTAAACATTTAACAGTTGGATTATAGGCGATTAGGGACCACTTAAAACTAATCCAATCAAACAACTGAACCTCATAACGTCATTAGACAAACTGTTAAGCTTGGCATATATTGTCCAAAAATATGGAGATGACGTCTTAGTTGATCTTGTCGAGTTAAAATGCCCTTAGTCCTCTCTAACTCCAATAGCATTCAGCGTCTGTCTTTATTCATGAGCTGCTCAATGATGGCACGTTCTCACTGATCGCTCTTCTATAATATGGAGATGATGTCGTAGTTGATCTTCTTCGGTTAAAATATCAGATGCTAGTCGAATATTGCGCCTGTTTAAGTGGCGCAGATATTTAGTAAGAGAGGCAGCAAGATATTTCCATTTATCTCCATAGAGTTTGTTTCACGAGAAGACAACTGAAAGATGTAATAGCAGCAAGAATAGGCTTTGGACAGTGATTTCATTCTAGCGAGCGAATCAACATCATCGTTTTTCCGAGTACAAACAAAGAACTGGAGGACGTTTTTACAGTCTAGCATAAGCCTAGAGCCCACCGTTTGAGCTGAAGAAAACAAGTTCTTCGTATTTGTATACCGTCTAAGTGCTATTCCATACATTTGGCAGTCGAGAAACTAGATAAAAGTCAGCGTGATCTTTCTTACAGCCCCGCATCTTGTGGAGCGTGGATGCCTAACTTAGAATGACAATTTCCAATCGGTGAAGATTCCTATTAGGCCAATTCCATTTTCCAACAGTGAATATTTATCAAATTAATAATTTATTTACCCCATTAAACGTGATAAGCCCGGTAATATTATCAAATTAATATGTTTCTATAGATCATTTGAAATGGGTAGAAATCTATGCGTTTTAGCGCGTCTTGGTGATTCTAGCAAAGATAATGGTGAGAATTCAAGAAATTATTGTATTGCTAGTGGTTCTTAATAAATTTGCAACAGTTAAAATAAATCTAATGCTCGAAAATCGAGTTTAAAGATTCCTTCACATACATAAAGTAAATCTAATACGAACGTGACTATTTCTTGGAGAAAATCGATAATAATACGGATAATTTTTTATACATGTTTGCAAATATAAATTTTACAAATTTCCATTCCATAGCAAACCCTAAAAAAAGAGAAACCGGCTAAGGTAATTGAATTTCGATCACCTTTGCGTATTCAACAATTTTCAATTTGAAATACGTTCAAATATTGACCTATCGTATCCATATAACTAAAGAAATTCGCTGCTACAACTACAAAATCCTTTCAAATATTTTATATTGAAAAATTTTGATTATTTGAATAAATAAACAATTTTAAACATTAAAAATCATGTGATTTTTTGACTAGTTCCTCATCAGTGTCGTTATTACTAGAAGTTAATCAATCACATCGGTTTTTCGTATATGAAAGGAACATTAAATCATCTCAAGAGCCTATGGAAGACAATTTTCATACGAGAACGTATTTTTGAAAACAATTGAGTGCAATGTTAAATAACAATTTGATCTAATCAAAAGATTTTGTTTTCTGATGAGAGCACACACGGTTATGTTAATCATCAAAATAGCTGCGATTGATCTAATGAGAATCATCACTGGATAAAAGAAGAATAAACGAAATATCCTGATATATTTAATCTTTGGGCAAGAATTGTTGGAAATCATATTATTGATGACGACTTAAATGAAGATAAATATTTAGAACTTCAAAATAATATCACGTCAACTTCAATGAACTTATATCTTCCATCCATCCTGCAAACCGACAAGTTTCAGAAAGATGGAGCACCACCCCTTTATCAAATCAATGTCCGGCAGTACCTCAGTGCCTAACCAAATTTCTCCAAATCGGTGGATAGGGATGCCGGCACGATCTCCTGATCTGAAGCCATTAGACTTCTTTTTAAGGGGATATTGTAAATGTATTGTATACAAAACAAAACCTCTCAGCTTAGATGTATAAAAAATCAATTCACGCATGCTATCACATTAGTCATGTTGTATAACGTGCAAGAACTGTACGAGAATGAAAACGAAAATACAAACGAACCAAACACGCCTTTGAATTGACAGAGGTGCAAGCGGCTATCAAACAGCACAAAAACAGAAAAAGCCCAGGTCAAGATGGCATAACTAAAGAACTAGTGATGTACGGGGGTAAGATCAAAAAATCCCAGACGATTTGAGAACGAGTATTACGATTCTCATGTTTAAAAAAGGAGATAAAAAATACCATCTAATTATAGAGGAATCAATTTGCTGGGTAGCACTCTGAAACTTACAACAAAAGACATCAGAAATAAAATAAATAGTCTTAACACGTTAATAGATAAGCAACAGGGATTTAGATGGGAAAGGTCGTGCACAGATGCGATTTTGGTCATCAGGCAGATCACAGAAAAATCGATTGAGTACAACAGACAACTAAAAGACGTAGTACATCTACTATACGAGTAACAAATCCCTTATGACTTGATAAAAACCATTGAAAATATATACATGGACAACAAAATTTTCTGTGTCATTTTTGTTGCTTATCTTTGTTTCTAAGTACTTAAAGGTGTCGACTACTTCGAAGATAAGGTCATTTATGTTCACTGTTTCCTGTTTGCAAATTTCCTTCTTTCTTTCAATTTCCATATATTTTGTCTTTTTCTGATTCATTTTCAATCCTCTTTTTCCTGCCTCTCTTACAATTTTCTCCAATGTGCTCTCTAGACTCTTTCGGTCTCTTGCTATTAGTGTCAAATCATCAGCATATGCTATTACTTGTATTGATTTATTAATGATATTTCCATTGTTATTACATTCTCTTATTATGCCTTCAACTGCTATGTTAAACAATACCGCTGAGAGTCCGTCACCCTGTTGTACCCCAGCATTTATTTCATATTCCTCAGCTATTCCGTTTTTTGTTATTACCCTTGACCTAGAATTTAGCATAGTCATTTTACCCAATCGTATTAACTTTTGGGGTACTTGTAGTTTTTGCATATTATAACATTTACATATTAATGTTGTGCTCATAGCTTTTTTCGACCACTTGCTTTATAGTATGTATGGTATCTACTGTAGATTTTCCTTGCCTAAAACCTTTTTAGTATTCCCCCATTTCTGGTGTTGTTACCTTTTTCAGTCTATCATTTATTAATGTTGATAGTACATATGGATTTTCTCTCTTCAGTTTTGGTATGATCAATCCAGTAGACCACTCTCTTGGCATTGCCTCTGTTTCCCATACTCTTTCTATGATCTTGAATATCTTGCACCTTAGTTTATCTCCTCCATATTTTATTAGTTCATTTACTATTTCGTCTGGTCCTCCTGTTTTATTGTGTTTCAATTTGTCTATGATGTCATTACATTCTACTTTCGTTGGTTTTTCTTCATTCCCTAATATGGAACCTTTGTCACTTATATCATCTTCTTCGTATTCACTGTCTTCTTCCGTAAATAATTCTTTGAAATACCGACTCTATTCTCTTTCATTAAAATTTTGTTGTATTTCGTTTTCTATTCTGTTTCTTTATATGTTGATATAATTTTATATTATTTTTATTAACGAATTTATTCCATTTGAATCTTCCACACCGTAAAAACCAACAAATTTATGTTTATTCACTTTTTATAGCAATTTCCGAAATAGTTGAACGTATCAATATAACGTCATATCACGTTACAATTTCAGTATACAAGATAAAATATTTCAATTTCCTGGTTTCCGTTGCTGAGTTGATGTTAAAAATACATCGTTAATTGCCTCAAATTGATAGGACGTTCAAGTATATACAAATAGCATTCATGCGAGATTGTTTGTTGTGTATCTTTCCAAACCAGAAAAGCTTTGTTTCCACTCTATCCAGCTTTTCACTTCAATTGGATTCTGCTTGAGTTGTTTATCCAGAAATTCAGCCATTGTGTCAAGGCTCTATGAAGAACAGTTCATTCAGCATTTGTATCTTACCACCGACCAGTAATCAACTGTATAAACAACCT
The DNA here is from genome assembly GCF_026250575.1 of Diorhabda carinulata. Taxonomy (NCBI): domain Eukaryota; kingdom Metazoa; phylum Arthropoda; class Insecta; order Coleoptera; family Chrysomelidae; genus Diorhabda; species Diorhabda carinulata. Next base: position 6,613,496 of record NC_079469.1, read on the forward strand.
GAGTAGAGTGCCATCAGACAATTTCGAAGTGCTCTCTGAAGAGGGTTTTGGGGTGATTCATTCAAAAGATGTTTTCAGCTCTGTAGTCCACTCTAGACTCATATTGGAACTATCAAGTATAGGAATTATGAATCTAAAAAGTATTTTGAAGTGTTCATGTCATTGGTTCGAAAAGCTGTATGCAATCCAATAGACTTATGACGGAAATTGTTAGCTAGACCATGTGCCCTTCCATTTTCCTGGACAGTTATTCGTCTAAAGCTTCTCATGTTCTACCTTAGAGGTGGTATCCACCGCCGTGAGTGACTTGAGAGCTAATCGACTGTTGCAGGAGATTGAAATGTGAATTTCAAATGCTTTCGATTGATTATATGTCCAGGAAAATCACCAAATTGGGCACTGAAGTTGTAGCAATTGAAAGAGACGTTAGGGCTTCTTCGAGGTTCCTATCTATTAGTATAATTGCTGCTCATTTTGTCATTGCATCCAATTCGCTAGTTTTTCTGTTCATTACATTCATCATTGTTGAAAACAGAAATTCTATGATATCAAAATATTTTCTATATTCAAACTTTGTAGAGAGTTATTTATTTTGCGTATAATCTTATCGAAACAAACGAAGTAAATAGTTTTTGTTGGTTTAAAATGTGACGTATGGGAATAACCAATGTTAATATATGTAAATATTCTTTGATACATAAGATTAAGAACGAAGATAATTTTTTAAAAACTCGACATATTTATATTGTTATGAATTTCAGTGTGAATATATAAATAGGTAAAATATTAATGGAAACAGTGAGAATGTGGTCATAAGAAATAACAAACTTCACTACTAATAAGGGATTAAGACAAGGAGGAAGCTCAAGTCCATTATTATTTATCACACGATGTCTGGCTAATAAATAGTGAGACTGTGCGTCTAGAGGGCGCCCTAGAAGGCTGGGGTGAAAAAATGGTAGATATCTTGACTATGCACGTCCCAAAATACATTTCCGTCACTATTATAGTATTTGTACAGAAGCGGTTTGAAACAAACGTTTTTTTTATCGTGCCGAAAACCATATGTCACGAAAAACAGGAGCAACGAATCAATCTCAAATTTCTCGTTAAATTGAAAAAAACTCCGACTGAGTGATATATATTGTTGCAAGAGGCTTATGGGGACAGTTCTCTATCTTATGCGCGTGCTTTTGAGTGGTGTAAGCGCTTTAGTGAAGGCCTAGAAAGCATTGAAGATGGTCAGCCCTGTGACTGCTTCAACTTCGGTAACAGTGACCAAAATCAACCAAATTGTGTGTGCAGATCGTCGAATGAGCATCCGGATGATTGTCGGGACTGTAAACGCCGATAAAGAAACGATTAGATCTGCTTTGAAAGGGAGCCGATTTGAGTCGATGTAAGCGGTAAAGCAAAAAACGGCAGAGTTCCTAAAGGCACTCATCAACGAAAACTGCTACTATCAATTAAAAAAACGTTAGAATTTATCACTTGATCAACAGATTTTTATAAAAAAGAAGAAGTTGGAGGAGATAACACTTTTCCGCGAACCTCCCCCATGTTGAAACAAGAAGAAGAACTGAAACTTTGCGATGTTGTTCACTTTGGCATGGTTGTTGGAGTTTTATTTTTATCATATTTCATAATTTTTTATTCAAAACATTCTCATAATATCTTATTTCAAGGTTTTTATAATTTTTTAAAAACAGTTTCTTTAAAACATTGATAATTTTCCCATTATCTATCCTAGAAATGTCCCAAATTTTCAACTGTGGCATGAAATTTTTCTTTAATGAGACATAATTTGGTAAATATTGCAACTATAAAAATAAAAAAAAAACATACTCTTTGCTAACTCATATAATTCAACTTAAAAATGGTATTTTCGGATTTATTATTAAAAAAAGTTTCAAGAAAATGCATTTTCTGTCAAAAACTCAGCAGTTTTAATCATGAAAAATTAAAGATCTATGTTTAAAGCTTACATCATTAATAACTTCATAATTTGAATCCCCCTAATATTTAAAGGCGTTTAGTGATGGAAACAAGATGTTATGCTTGCACTCGGAAGCTTACCATTTGTTAAAAACTCTTATATACACAGTTATATTAAACTTCAAACCCCTTGACGAAATTTTCCTACTTCATCAACAAGATTCACTGGTTTTAAAACACTGAGTTCGCATGCAGGCACCCAGAACGTCAATTTATCGAGATTATTTGTTTTTGGAGAAGTCCAAGCTTATGGAATTAGCTACCAAGGCACACTACAATCCAAAGAAGTTCAAGATAAATATCCACAGGGTAGGCACCACTTGAAGTACTTTGTGTCTGCTTCTAACATAAAAAAAACATGATGGTGCACTTCCGCATAAGCCTCCCAAGGTACTAAATCTCTTTTTTGTGGTATGTGGGAGAATCTAAATATACAAAAATGTGCATATATTACTTTCTTTTTTAATTTAAATACGTTTTCATGAAAATAACATAAACTAATCTTCTTCTATGTGTAAAAGAATTATACATCTGTATGTAAATATGATACAATAAAAATAAGACGAACGTTTTTGTTGGAATAAACGTTTATTCAATGATAAAAGAGTACAATTGTGCAGTTGGTCTAAAAGAAGATATACTAAGAAAAATCAATGTTATCGATTTTGGATTTTGGAGATGCGTGGCCTCAATACATGGCGGTCATGACAGGTAACGTTTTCAAAATAAAAAAATTATATATCATCCAGAATCTCAGTAGTCTTATCATTATCAATAATAAACATACTAATAAAGTTGCATCTAGAAGGAATGATTTCTTTACCTTGATTTTATGGCAACATCCTGACCATATTAAAATTTTTGTCATGCTGTTGGCAACTTTAAACGCATCGTTTTTCATTTCAAATTCTCCTTTTCGTTAACCGTGAAATATTTATATCACATTCTTAATAATACAACTTTTTCTGGTATCGTTCGTTATAATAAATTTTCTTTTTAACCTTTTCTGTTTGAATCGCAATGAACGAGATTTCGTTTTTCTAATTTATTTGTATGATTTCTATTTGTTAACTGCATTAAAAAACACTATCTCTTACGTTTTTAATGTATTTAAATACCTTACACTACACTTAACTATCACTCAACTAACATTAATAATTTATTGAAATTTTTCAATTACTTCCTATTTCGGTCTGTTCACTACGACTATTTATTTTAATATGAACTAAACTGCACTTCATAAACACCTTATATATCCCAAAAGACTTCGAAAAACTTCTAGAAAATAAACCGATACAAATAAATTAATAGGCCTTCCTCGAAATTATTTAAAAGAAACAATGTAAATAAACCGCCTGTTATATAAAAAGCAAACATCAAAGGTGGCGCGTCCGCTAAATCCGGGTAAGGCCAGCTCCAGGGCGGAGATGCCTTCGTAACAAAATCTTCCTCGAGGAATTTACAATCTGATTGTCACAACGATTATGACATCAGTGATGTGAATCGTTTCTAAACGTTGTAGTATTGATGTATTTCTCTATTTTATTTTTAATTTTAGACACCTTCAATTTTGTGGGGCTATAATTATGCTTTTCAGTTTACTTCAAGATCGAAGACGTCAAAATTATCAACATGATTTTGACAGTAGTAAACAGTGGCCCGTAGTGATTATATCATATGACGAAATTGTGTGATCTTCATATCATATTGGGGCCAAAAACAAAATCCAAAATAAGCTGCAAAGGGTGGTTTGCTTTGGGATAACAAACATATCATGATCATGTCCCTGGGAAGCACTACAAGTCATTTCGGTAAAACAGAGAGTGTACAAGCAACAGAGCATGGAAGCTCGGTGATCTAATATTGAGGACACAATGCGTTTTGATTTGAATGACTATTTTCAGAAAAGAATTCATCAATCTTAACACGCTGCTCAATAGTTTACTCTTCATGGATGAGTTGGATCAAGACTGAAATATATAAATGCCAAGTAAAGTTGCATGAAAAATATTACGCCATTTTTCACAATTGGTGGACCGCACTAGCAATAATTTAAAACGGTAAATTTATATTCACTATTTTCTTTCAGCTTTAATAGCGATGGTAAATGCTGGTATCCATTTTGCTTGGCCTAGTCCTAGTTTACCAAAAATTATGTCAGATGAATATAAATTTGAAATAACTTCGGAAGAAGCATCATATATAACCATCATAGGTAAGTTTTGTCTTTGTAATTGGAGCTTTTAAATAAAAATAGAAAACTAGAAATTATGGAAATTAGCTAAGACTTTAATTAGACATTTTAAAAGTATTTACAAAGATCCGAAGTTTCCCGTAACAATGTAAAAGAAATTTTTTCAATAAGCATCCTGTAGTTCATTCCAAATGTGAATCCTACTTTTTCGTTACTATAAAGATTGGTACCCTGATTTTTTCGAACACTTCTGGCAAGCAAATGCTGGTGTACCATTCTCCTACGTTGCTCTAATGCAACGGTGGCGACATATCTAGTTATTGAAAAAAATACAGGCAATCATTTGCTTTAAAGTACGTACGCGAATAATTTTTGTTCGATTTGGCTCGTCTTAAAAGACTTTTACAGTCCATTGTCGTTTAGGTTCGAGTTCAAATGCATAGATCCATGATTCGTCGACTGTCACTATCTTATAGACGTCTTTTGAAGAACCGCTATCGAATTTTTTTAGCATTCCTTTGTACCAATCCACTCGAGCTATTTTTTGAACGATTGTGAATGTTCATGCAATATTGAATGTATGCAAGTGGAACTAATGCCTAAATATGCCTCAATCTCCTGTATGTATATGTTATACAGAGTATTTAAATATTATATTTATATAAAATGGTAGACGAAAATTTTTCGACCTCTTGTATATGTATATGTTGGAGCTACCTACCTCGTACTTGGTCAAACAAAAAACAACAACAATGGACTTTTGGATATCGAATTCACGGAAAGGTTTCTCTAACTATTTATTTTTTTTACGTTGCCGTTTAATTTGTCCTTTTTTAATTTGAATTTAACTCAAGAGGTCATGGGCTCAGCACGCTTCCACTGCGTACCTCTGCTTTGATCCTCCAGTTTCTCAATAGAAGAAGAAATCAAATGATCCTGACGTAATCATGATCAACTATCACACAGTGACACACCAGTTCACTAAATAAACTTGATTGTGTAGAATTACAGACGGCTCTCAAATCAACTGTTTACTACTTATTAATAGAAGTTGTTGCGATATAAATAATAATCCAGTTGTTTTCCTCAAGCTTAACCTCAAGCTCAAATAATATAGGAATGTGATTCTAGCCTAACATTTTCTCTAGATTGTAACACATCTACTTTTTCGGTTTTACGGAATCAAAAGAGGACATCCGACATACGGAAACAAAATTACGTTATACCCTTATAATAGTTGATAAGTTTTTTAGGTCCTTGTGGTGATATCCTAGGGAGTATCCTGTATCCCGCTTTAGTCGACAGAATAGGCAGAAAAAAGACGATTCTTCTTATAGCAGTCCCACAGATAATTTCCATGGGAATGATATATTTCTCATTCTATTCCAAAGTTTTACTTTATTTTGCAAGATTAATTGGAGGATTGGCCGAAGCCGGTTGCTTTACAACTTTGCCTCTGTACATCGGCGAGGTAAGAAATCATATACAGGGAAAGGAAATGTTTGAACTGGTGACTTATGTAAAAGTATAAATATAAAATAGGTACATAGAACAAAGTTCGATTCGTTTTTATAGTATCTTTTTTTGGTGTCTTGCTTTCAAGTGTGACTTCCAATCGCTGGAGTATAGATCTGGGAAATATGGTTCGTTCATTTGATAGATTTTGATATAGTTTTCAAAGAATGTTTTTTTTTGCGTACGGGGCTTTTTCTTTATCATTTTATTCCTCAATAAGACCAAAAATGTACAGTAATATTTATTATTATTAGTTATTTAGTTTCGGGTTCATAAGCATATTGACGTCTTATGAAGCACCGCGATTAATTTTTTCAGAAGTTCTTTACATCAATCGACACGAGCTTTATTTTGAGCGATGGTCAAATTACGCGAACAAATATTTTTAACAGCCAAATGCTCATGCAATCTTGAATGTATGTAAGTGAAACTAATGCCCCAGTATGCCTCAATCTAATGGTATGCTACATGACGATTTTGCAATATCAGTTTACGCACACCATCGATTTTTTATGGCACATCACCCAATTTTGGACGACCTCTACGAAATTCATGCTGTAGCGAAGTGCGATTACGATTAAATTCGGAAATAAGCGATACACGGTTGCTCGAGATGGTGCTTTATCACATCAACAACATTTCAGATAAGCGAAATATTTGCAAATGCATATATTCAAGCTGCAACAATGTCTACAGCAAACAATTCCTTCAAAAAATGTGGCATATTGCCTTTCAATCAGAATAATTTCACAGATACAGATTTTTTAGCTGCATCAACCACAGACGTACAGCTAGCAAATAATGAGTCTGGAACAGGTCCTTTAAATGTCGATATTCCAGCAACAACCGCCACCTACCCTTGAAGAACATTCATTTTAAGCAGATTTGCCTGCTTTAACAACACCACAGCCTCAGCCTGGACCATCAAAACTTAATGAACATAGTCTAATCCAATTTCCGATTCGAAAAGAATGCTATGATTTGACAACTTCTTTGGCAAATGCTTCGACACAAAAAATTCTCGTGATCCCGACAGTCAAACAAAGAAACCAAACGAGAAACAACTATCGCCGAGGGAAAACCCTATAAAATGGAGTTAAAAGAACGAGAACAATTTAAGAGAACGAACAGATAAGACAAATAACCCCAAGTTAGAGAAGAACTACAAGAAACAGAAGACCCAAAAAGTTCCCTATGGTGTAGAAAATGCCGTCGACGATACCATGTGCACCGTTTTAACGTGAATAACACTTATTCAAAGTCTTCGGAAGGTTGGGTGGCTTGCCAACTATGTGGATGGTGGGATCATACAGCTTGTGTTGGTGTAGAGGACGAAAATACAGAAGAAATCCACATCTGCTTGTACTGTGACGCTAAATAAATATGTACCCTGGGGCACGATTGGGTTTTCATTATAGTTTCAAAAAATTCACCAAATTCTATGCCAAATGATACTTTAGTAATCAAAGTGTTGTGATTAGTTTTAATTAATAAATGCATTGTATTGATTATATCACTGTGTATTTTCTTTAACGTCCCCATAATTTTCATTGCCTCAAATTTATTTTTTAGGTGTCGGAGCCTCAAGTCCGTGGCGTATTAGGCTCTCTATTTTCCTTAGTTTTCATCATAGGTGTCTTCACGGTCAACAGCATCGGGTCTTACGTAACAATCCATACAGCAGCTTTAGTATTCTTAGTTCTACCCATAATTTTCGTTCTATTGTTTTCTAGAATGCCTGAGAGTCCTTATTATTACATTATGAAGTCGAAATTTGACGAAGCGGAACAGTGTTTGAAAGATTTGAGAAGGAAAGATCAAGTTGATAGAGAGCTTCAATGTTTAATAAACGACGTTAATAGACAGATGTCTGAACCTGGGAGGTATCAGGATTTGTATCAAATTCAGAGCAATAGAATCGCTTGTATTGTAATGTTCGGCTTAAGAATTATCCAACAGTTGAGTGGAACTTCGGCGATTTCTTTATACATGCAGATTATATTTAACAAATCTACTAATATTTTATCGAAAGATTTAGCGTCAATCTTCATATTTGGTTTACAATTGAGCGTTAATTTGACAGCTGTTTTTATCGTTGATAAAATAGGACGAAAACCGCTGCTAACAATTTCATGTATTGGATGCTCTCTACCTTTATTCATCATGGCTTTGTTTTTCGTCTTACAGGATTACAGCAGTTACGATTTATCAGATTTAAATTATATCCCCTTAGTCGGTATAGTAATCTTCACCATAGCTTTTGCTATTGGTCAAGGTAACGTGGTGAATCTCATGATTGGGGAGATGTTTTCTTCAAGTATTAAAGCGAAAGCTTCTTGTTTGATGAACATCCTTTTCGCTATATTTATGATTTTAACAACGAAATTGTTTCAATTGACTTCCGATCATATAGGCATGTATGTACCGTTCTTTTTTTTCGCTTTTTGTCAAGTTGGTGGCGCTGCTTTCTCATATTTAGTCGTACCAGAAACAAAAGGGAAAAGTTTAGAAGAAATACAGCAAAAATTGAAAAAGAAATGAACAGAAAAGAAGCGCTATTTATAATTGTTAATTTTAATATGAATTATAATAGATGTGGATATTTTTTTAAATAAAATTATATATTTCTTATTCGTGTATGATTTCTAATTATTAACTTTAAAATAGTATATTGTTTGTCTACTCATGTCTGGTTTCTACTTAATTCCTTCCACTTTTTAAGTTCAACTTTCAACTCAATTAAAACATTTTTGAATCCGTCAGTTAAAAGAATACAATCTAATTTTCAATAGGTCATGGAGACCTTCAATAATTAACGAAAATGTTACAACTGTGATGGCTCTTGTGATATCATTCAATAAATAAAACACACATTATTACATATTCAATACATGCGAAAATTTGAGCCAAAATGGTGCCGATATTTCTTATAACCGAACAAAAGAAGAAATGTCTGTATTGAATTTAACGAGGGGATTATCAATGACCAAGAATTCTTCTCTAGATCATCTTCGATATTTGAGTGTTATCCTGTAATAAAGCGGCAAACCGAGGAGTGAAGCACAATCTCCAGCATATCAAATCATTCCGATTTTTTGCTTTGATATTGTGCAAAAAAATTTGAACACAAACTGTCAATCAAATGTTCTATACGAATGTCTTAAAATATAATGCAAATAATTTCCACAACGTCTTCATAGTATTGTGAGAGGAATGTTTATTTTTTTTTATATTTTTATAATTTTGTCCACGTTCTGCCAAACAAATACTAAACAACGTAGCGTCTTCAAACTTGAAACATACGCAGTATAGATTTTGAACTTTCTAATACAGTGATATTCTTCAAGCAACTACTGCCATCTCCAGGTCAGGCCAGATACTCGGGGACCATCCTCGTATATTGTTTTATCAATGTTAAGCGGTAGTTAATTAATTGCAAGCCAGTCAGAGACAAATTTTAGGTCATTACTCATAATTTCACATGCTTCATCCCATGTTTTACCTTCTACAAACACTAGTGTGTACAATGACACCATAAGGTCATTCATCATTCATATTTAAGCATTAAAATTGAATGAAATGGTTCAAAACCAATTTAGTTGATCATGGAAGAGGATTTTTTATAAGAAATTAAGATTCTATAGGATTTGTCTCTTTGTAATCATTACGGGTTTGCTTAGCTCATTTCTCTAAAACTACAAAATAGAGAAAGAATTATAATTAAATCAGAGTTTCACACTGGTTTTTGTTTCTATTGAACTACGTAATAACTAATGGCTGTACTAAATAAAGTACATACAATTATCGTTTGGTAATGGAAATAATACTGATTTCATTATATCTAACATTAACCAGGTATAAAAGGATTTTATACTCATAACAGTTAATGTTTGAAGAGGATTAAAACTGTACGGGGTAAAATCCTTTAATAAATTGTCGTACAAATTACATGGTATAATCGAAAGGGTTTGATTTGGCGCTTAATTACTTTATCAGTCAATATAAAAATAGTATATATAAAACACGCCCTAAAAAGACTTTTTCGTACTATCACTGCCTCAAAACTCACAATTATAATGCTTACTTTCGATCTCTGATATAATTGTGATAGCAAATATCATGAATATTATCGAAGGTTCCAGAATTTCTAACTAATTTAGTTATTAATAATCATTTGGAAATATCTGATGTTTTTCTAAAAACTTATTCATGAGCAATAAATCAAATAAATAATTAAAAATTAGAGTTTAATTACAGAAGTTCGTTATTTTGATCGTGAAAAATTCACCGCTTCTAAATGTGATCTCATACTATAATAGTTTTACGAAATTGGATCAATTTTTACGATATGTACTTTGTTTAAATTACTTTGTTAGTTTGTTTGGTATCTGTATAAATCTATTGACTTTTACATTTTTGTTATTCTGTTAATATATTTTCAATTAAATTAATTTGTTTTTAGAAATTTTGGAAAATAAATCATTCACATGAAAGCTCAATAGTTGGTAAGCGTGGCTTACAATCATGTAATTGTTAGATAGACATAAAATAGTGACTTTTTATTAAAAAACCTTGTGAACTTACTCTAGAAGTATTTTAAGTCTTATATACAAAAAAATTCAACGAAAAAGTTTCAAAAAAAAAATTGTGAACTAAAAAATAAACTTTTTGGCTCGAGTCTTAATACAATTGGTCTTCTAAAATGCTTTAAATCCGTGATTCCAAAAGGGGTCTAGATAGACCACCAGGGGTTTATAGGAGACTCGACAGGGGTCTACATTGGGGGTCAGAAAATGGGTGTCCACAATCGTAAGCGGGGGTCCATGAACATTTTGAAAGATTTTGTTCGATAGTGAAGAACTAAAACTAAAACTGTTAATTCGTCGATGAAACTCAGACACAATTCAAGTACACATAGATAAATCTAATCTTCACTACACCGGATCCATAAAATTTTGAATGAAACAAAAAAATTTGGGACCCAATGCTGCAAATAAGTAGATGCTGATGATAACAAAGTTAAAAATTTATATTGTGAATTGTAATGTGGTCTATGAGTTCTAAGCCTAACATAGAAAGAAATCTGAAAATGAAAAAACTTCTCAGTATTTTTATTTCTACACACTTTTCAGAACGTCGAACTAAAGATTCTAGCAACTATAAAAATAATCGGACGGGGCCAGACCAGTGCTTTACAGTGGATGTTTAAACTCTGTGAAGCTATGTGTACTATTATAGCCTTGAAAAGTGAAGCAGTGTAGACCGGAGCATTATCATGAAGCAAGCGCACATCTCAGCTGATGGCATAAGCCATAATAAGTTAGAGTGATATGGCGCGTTTACAGTTGTATTTGTTTGTATTGTAACCATCACTTTTTTGGCGCTTTTAGTGGCCTTTGCTTATTTGGCACGAGCTCTCCTTTCTGATACCACACCATTGAATCTGTTTTGGATATCGGATCATAGTTATAGACCATAATTTCAACACTAATTACAATTGATAGTATATTTTCTTAGTCCTAGCGGCAAAATTCTAAAATTCGCTCACAACATTCTACTAGACATTGCTTCTACACTGCGCTGAGAAGATGCTGGTTGCTAAGAATAATTTCTTCCACAAATTTAATGTTTTCTGAGGAAGTCACCATCACTGCACCTCCAATGATCTTCGTACTCAGCGAAACAACTTTTAATTGTTAAAACGAAGGACACATGTCAACGTAAACAGCTTCCATTTTATTTTTGATTTGTGTCAGTGTTGATTCTGATCAAACATACTACAAAACAACTTGACTAGGTGGTGGTTCGAGTTCTACTATAATAAAATGGATCGAGGCTACAACTTAATAATATTTTACATAGATGATGCAACACCCCTGTTTTTCAGCTGCTTTTCAGGTATAACCCAGCTGAAAAATTCTGGGAGTCACAACTATATACCGTGGACAAAGTTATTATAAAAGTATTAAATTTGTGGATAACGCCCCGCACGCAAGGAGCCATATAAGCAAATCATCAAAGGATTTTTAAAACACTGGCCTAAAATATGTTTATCTTTAAGAAAATTGAATAGAAAAGTGAATAAACACATTCTTAATAATAAAGTCGATGCAGAGGATAAAAAAGCTAAAAAAGTATATTGTGGAAAGTTAAAATTTATAATTATGGATATTGTAGTAAAATAATTTTTTTTAGAAGGGGCTATTATACATCGATGGTATCGGTATCGAGAATCGAAAAATTTTGCTATCGACACATCTCTAATATTAAGAAATAATGTAATGTTAGTTAGAATTATTGTAAAATCATTGTGGTGTGTGAAAAAAATTGTTAAAGAATGAATGAATATAAAGTATGGACATTTGATGTTTGTAGTTAGTTTAGGAGAGGTGAATCGTTGATGCAAATTGGTTATTCTCGACTTATCAGAAGGTGGAATTAACCAATTTTAGATAAATAAATATGAAGAAATTTGTCCAATGAAAGTGGACGATAGCTTATCGTTCAATGTCTAAAATTGTATGTATCAATACTTACAGCTTTTCTACTGAATAAGGTATATTTTTCAGCGAATCTCTTGATAAATTCTTAAAGTTATTACCAGTGAAATCCCTAAAAAATATTTTTCATAAACTTAGATAAACATCCAAGAAATGCATCTTACAATATGTTTATATCTCCGATAGGAAGATCATTAGGCGCCTTATCGTAATTCTGATGATCGCAAAGTAAGTCTTCTTTACGACAGTTACAAGGGCCGAAGTACACGAACGCTGTAATAAAAAAATCGATAAAGAAAAAGGTTGATTATTCATATAGAATACATATAATGAGCCGTTACTCTAAAAAAGTTCAATCAAAATTGGACTTACAACAATTGTTTCCATTCCAGTCGTCATGTTCTGCAGCTGGGTTTTTTCTATAAAGATGATCCCAATACTCATCATCATGCTCATCGTCTGCAACAAATAGAAATATTTCTAAATGTTGGAATGGAATTTCAAAATGAGAAGGGCATTTTTTATTCACTGCTAGAGAATATATAATTTGAAATAATGTGATTGGAATTGATTCGTTGAGTTGGCATACGTTTTTTCCGTACTTTTAAGAAACGGATATCTGCTTTAAAAGCATGAACTTTTGATAAAATTTTTCATATTTTAGTAAATTCTAATCATTCACTTATATTGCATGATTTTTGGGCTACGACTACTGATGAAAATTTCGGGGGAAAATTCGCTTTTTCGGCATTGTTATATCAATGGTATTCTTCCAAGTCAATAATATTATAAGAACAACAAATATATAACTACAAACTACTAAAATAAATGCTGATTCATAAACTTGACTTTCTATTTGTATTCTATTAACCCTAATTATAAACTTGACATTGCTGCCGTTAACCTAAAAATTTTGTTACTTTTTGAGACGTGGGTACTGCTTTTTGTTTCTTTTTTTTAATATTTTTGTGTTTTTGTTTGTTATCCGTTATTTATGGACGGTATATAGAAAATAACGAAGAGTTTTTTAATTGGGAGCATTAGGAAAAATCACGTGACAAACGCAAACGGATATAATTGGCTTTTTTCTAGCAGCAAAAGTTAATACGAACGGCCGACATGAAAAGATAAAATTCGTTTATGTTGGAAGTCATCAACGGCAGACGGCAACGTCAATCGGCAACAATGAATGGTCTTATGTATTTCAATGTTTTCAATTTTGTAACTTCAAATGTCAATGGCAACGGCAAACGCAAAGTTAAGTTTATGAATCGGCCTTACTAGGCGATTGGTTGAACGCGTGCATTGTTATTTTATGTGCAAAGCATTCAAGACTGTATTCGGTGTTAAGTATGAGTAAATTTAATAGATAACATAAGAGGTAATAGACAACATATATATGGTTTGCGATGAAGAGGTAACAAATGATTTTTATCGGATATTGCCCCTTACCACTCACTTCAGAAAGATGAAATTACAAGCAAATCTTTCCTCAAAATTTATAATAACCTGGTAATCTCAAAAAGGTATTTATACATTAAGAAGGTTACTTGGAATTTCCTGGATCAGGTATCGGTCAGTTATGTGTGGACGGATTATCATTTTATTTGCTGGGAAATTGGTTCAGAGAAATGTTCCCTCTCTGGTCACCACACATGTTTTATTAATTAGACTTCTTCTAATGAGAGAAGAACTGTTAATTGAAACCACGGCCAACATTTGCATTGTTATGGACAATCACTTACAATGTGATAAAGTTAAAATTGTTGTAGTGTGTTAAAGAGAAAATGAAACTCACCGCATTCTTCTTCATCGCTTCCGTTAGGACAATCAGCAACTCCATCGCAATTTTGACTTTGTTGAACACATAAAGTATCGTTAGCACACTGAAAGTAACCATCGGTACATATCCCACTTGGTATAGTCTTGAATTGTTCTGAAAAAAAAAAATATTAATATGATTTTTTTGCTAGAAATATATTTTTTAACAGAATGCTTAGAATGTTTTGATTCTTAAACGTGTCATTTTATACTGATAAGCAACACTTTTAATGAGAAGGAGGAGTATCTTTGACATTGATAAAAGCGTTAGATCTGAAATTATTGATTCGAAATTTGTTTTATCAAACTGGATCATAGCAATTATCAAAATTTTCGCTATTAGATTGGAGAAAGTGATGAGTGGCTCAGTCCATTTAATATCATCAAATTGGGGATATATTTTGTGTCGAAAACCTCAACAATCTTCACCAAAAATTTCACTTTTTTATTGACATAACGAACACATCGTTTTGTGAATTAGTATAGCAGTATCACCACACATAAGACAATTATACTGACCTGAATGGACTAAATTTTGAACATAAATTAGTTGGTTATAAGATCAAGAATTCAATGATAATATTGTCAAGAAATGTTTGTTGTTATGTTCTATCGGATATGAATCTGATGAGAGGGTTGGATACGGCAAAAACATTACATCCAGGTGTAGTGCTCGCGCATTATCTGTTGGGACTAGCGACTTGTTTGTTGAGACGACAGTGCCCCGATAGAACTCTGTTTCAGTCCCTGTAAGTTGTCCCAACAATTGGTTTTGCTCCTATCTACCTTCTTTTTCAGTGCTGTTACCACAGAAGGGTTCGGATCCCATGAAAGGCTTGTCTGCCCTCGCTTAGCAGCTAATTTATTTTCCTTCACTCCGGTGTTTCCCAGAATCCATTGTAGGGTAATTTTATCGAGATTTGGAAAACCAAGAAGCCGAAGGTCTCAATAATGAATTCGAAGATCTCAACAATGAAAAAGATGAAAATATTGTTGATCTAGTATAACAATAAAGACTTTGTTCACTTTTCACAAAACAATGGATTTTATTTTATGATACTTTGCTGAAGCAATTTTTGTAATAATTAAAGCCAAATCCCAAATCTTTGCATCAAAATCCGAGAAGTCCAAATATTGATTTTAAATTTTTCTAAATATTTATGAAACTATTTTGGAAATCTCGATCATTGTCTCTATTATAAAGTAAAAAGTTATGATTGGTCTGTGTCAGTTTTTTCCACATTTCCGATTCTAGCCTCAATTGTTCTAGTCATATAGGCTGTACTTATCGGACTGGTCTGGTATGTCAACTTTTATTGTTAGGTTATCAAAACAACTCAATTTTATACGTCAAATAGATATAAAATTTTATTTGAAGTATTGACATACTTCAACAAACATTTTATGTACATTTCCATATTCAAATAAATATATTTAAAAGCCTCGTGAGCATAAATTTGAATAATCTGTTTTTTAAGACAAAATTTGTTGCAGTCGTTCGTCCACATGAATTGTTGAATATTCAATGAACAAACGTTACGTTGAGACATATTTTCACTGGAGAAATAGTAATAAACTTAGACAAGTACTTTTTTAGGGTATCCATTTTGATGTCGAGTTGAAGAATAGCGAAATCGAGCTGAGGAATTTATACCACATTTATCTTTCAAATTGCCTTTTTAAAAAGTGATAAAAAACAGTTTTTCATGAGGAATACAAATATTGGACTGTTTTAAACATTCGGCAATGTATTTCTACTGATTTATTTTTGGGGTATTCATAAGGAAACAAATAATTAATTATATATAATAGTCAACCAACGTGGTAGTCCAGTACCGAAAACTATTTCACCTAAATTTGTTTATGCAATGCCTTGGGACAGCCCTGCGCCTTATTGGTCAAACCGAAATTATCCAAACAATTGCAAGGATTTTCAATTTTTCAACCGGATAAATTTTTTTATATGTTTTATTGAAATAGGTTAATATTTTCAGATATATGAATTTTTGAAGGTTCGAAAGATTTTGGGTACTTTTGACCTATCAATAATATATTTAAAAATATAAAATATAAATATTACTTTTTTATGATTCTTGTACAATAATGAATAACATTCTTAATAGAGATTTAAGAAAATTTCATTAGTTATAGCTGTTTAACACATTCAGCCCTGGTGCGGTCCATAAGCCCGCAATTGAACTTTCCCCACTGCTCAGAGTAGTCCTAAAAACCGCACGACGTATTTCATTTCAAACCTTCCCCATGGACCGAAGGACCTTATTTAAATGGTTTTACAGTTTGCTTGGACGAATCTGGGTCCTTGAAACATTACCCTTGGTCCATTTGCACGATCTTCAACTCCATTGTAAAACTAAAACCTAATTTTTTTTGTTTTAAATAATATTTAATTGAAATTTTTGAATTTGATTTATGTTACCACCGCTTTAAGTTGATCTTTCATTTTTCAAAACACATCGCACATTTTTGTACACTTTACATATGAGTAAAAGCATAAATCATCATTCAAATGATAAAAAAGCAAACAAAATTTTGTTTTCCCATCCTGCAAGTAGGGTGTATCTTCATAGAAATATAATGGAAAGATTTATTTAGAATAAAAAGTGCAAAATATGTTTTTTTTTGTGTACATAGGACTGCTCTGAGCCCTGGAAAAAGTTTTAGCGCTAAACACAAAAAACATCATTTTTTCGCACTACTTATTTCCAATTTTGGTGTGTAGAAAGTCAAAAAAATGTTTTGGACCCAGGGTAAAATTCATCAAGTTTGGTTAGGACTCAATGTTTTAATCGTTAATTTTGCGCGCTCATAAATATGTACCGATATTATTTTATTATTTATATATAATTGTGATTCCAAAAAATGTTCAAAAGCTTTAATATTTTATTGTTGTTGCTAAAAATCTACTACATATATAAAATAATATAAACTAATTTTAATTACGCTCCACATTTGAATAACTTTTGTAAAATTGCTCCCAGAAAAAAATTTATTGAAAACAAATTGTAGACAATTTAATTATATTTAATAGTTTTTTAAATAAAGGATAAATAATAATTCAGGACGATGCAGCCCATGAGTCACAGAGAGACGGTTATACTTGAAGGCATACTTGTGAACACGCGAAATGAACAATTAAAAAACAAATATAACCAATTAAAATGTTCTCAAATCTCTAGTAATAATATCTTTAACTATTATAGAAAACAACAGAAAAAACTAATATTCATATTTTTTTTCAATATATTTTTCATGGATGAAAAGTACCCGAATGTGAGTTTTTTCGAACTTTCAAAAATCATCTCTAAAAATAATAACTTTATCGCGAAAACTCATAGGGCCTTTTTATTTGTATTTTAATAAATTATTTGCAATTGTTTGAACAATTTCGATTCAAACAGTATGGCACTGGGTTGCACTCTGGCGACATGCGTTTATATAATATGTAGGGCAAAGAGGATCGCATAAACAAATTGAAGTTTGAAGGAATAGTTTTTGGTACTCGGGCGCTGACTCTTCCTATCCTATGGTGATAGATAGATGATTTTTTCGACTTGTATGGAACCGCTTGACGAGTTGAGTACCGGCTATTCCGATCGGAATGCACTGGCATCGATCAACGATACCCACTACTCCGATCGGAGTGTTGTGTATGCTTAATTTCTACGTACTAATATGCAGTCGGCATTAGCGAGGGTATGTTGGAGCTGCTCCGGCGTCCTTCTATAAACGTTTGTCGAGCACGTGGTATAGTTGGTTACACATTTTTTATTTTTTGTGTCTTCCAACCTGAACCTTTTGGACTGCAAAAAGTAAGAGTGATTGTTCTAATAAGCTCAAAGGTGAATAACTATTACAATGTTTAGAAGTTAACAGTGGTGACGAATATTTGTCGGAGTTCGAAGATGAAGTTTATCTCTACGAATCAGAGACAGAAAGTGATTCAGATGTAGATGGACATGATGATGACTAGTCGTTATGAAATTAGCTTTGCCTGTAAATACTGGTCCAGCTTCGATTAATGCACAATCAAATTTCCAGTGGACAAAAACAGGTACTAGAAAAAACAAGAGCTCTTAGTACCGGTTTCGGGCAGAGACTTTGTAATCGCAGATTGTAGACCAGACAAATGATTATGCTATTAAAGGTTTTCTCTGCAGTGAAACATCTGCAAAATGACGTATCACAAATTGGTAGCACCTTTCAGTTCCAGAATAGATTTTTTCTCATCTTAAGGTGTCTAAACTTTACATGTACCAACACTAAAGCTAACAATATCTTAGTCAAAATAAGATATGGAGTCGATTTTTTCAATGCAAAGATAAACAGTCTCTGTCAACCAGGAAAAGAATTGAACCTAGAATCTATGGTGCTATGGCGAGGGCGTTTACAGTTCAAATAATAAGGTTGCTGCAAAATGACACCTACTGCAACGGCATCATAAGAAGTGATCGTAAGCACAACCCACAAGACGTCATGAAGGCGAAATTAAAACGAATCTAGGTTCTCTGATGTTATTCATATTGGAAAATGGAAGCATAAAGGTCAATTATACAAGCACTGAATTTGGGAATGAAATTGGAATTTTCCAGAATAAAAGAGGAAAAGAAACTGAAAAACCTAAAGCCATTCTAAACTATAATAACTATATGTCAGGAATTGATCGCCAGGATACTATCCTTGCGATAAGGTAGTACAAGAAACTTTTCATTCATGTTCTGCAAATAAGTTTGACTAATGCATACATAGAAAGTACTCTGGTGGTCGTCGCCTTCGTTTTTATGACTTTCGACTAGTAATCGGAGATCTGTTAGACCCAAGTGATGATGTAGATGTATCTGATATCAGGATTGTGTCATCGGCATATCGTACATCATCGTAAATTATTATCGATTAAAAGTTTTTAGATCTTGTAGAAGTTACTATGAATGTAAATGATTTCCAGTGTTCCTTAAATACAAATATTTGAAAATTGAAATTCAGAATGGACTTTTTGTGTAAAAGATATCCAAAAGGGAAACCAAAACTTTTAAATAAACATTTATCGACATAACATATTGGAGAATGATAATGCCATTTTAAATTTGAAATATTGAAAACAAATATTGTATATCTTCAGGATTAATGGTGGGAATTTAGAATAATTAGGAGTAGATCTGTAGAACATAATTGGAGCTATACAATTGGCGAATTAGTTCACTAGGTTTCGAAGTAAAAATTGTAGAAATTGATTCAGACTATGTCCCTTAGGTGATATACTACTCCAATTTCCGATATAGTTCATTATTTCACAGAAATTAGATTGTTTGGAAATGTTAAAGTAGATATAAAAAGCAGATTGTTATAATAAATGAAGCAGAGACAGCAATGAAATTGATAACAAACAAAGCAGGATTATATTAAGGATTCTTTTTTTTCAGGATAATGAATCAAAAAGTAATTAATCACTTTGTTGCCTTGCTCTAATCAAAATAATGAAATACTATTTCGAGAAGGATAATTACTGAAACTAGAAATTCTAACTTTTGTGATTATATATAAAAGGATTTGTAATATTGACGTCATATTAGAAAAATAATTTAAGTTGCGATACATTTTCTTTTTAAATACTTCTTGTGATGGTTTTGTTAATTTAGGAATGATTTTGAATGACCACCAAGAAGGTCTGAATATAATCCACTATTACTGTGTAAGGGGATGCAGTCCTTAATTAAGATAAGTCTAATAAATTCATGATACGAACTGTGTGGGAAATACAAAATACCTTTGTTATATAAGTCGGATAAGGCTACTTGAAATATTTAAGTTTGCTTTTTCGATGTTGAGTTGTTTTAAGTAGCCTCATTCATTATTAGAAAACTTTCGTGAAGTTTCCGGGCGAAGCTGGATCATCCCTATCCTTTCTAAATACTCTCAATAAAATATTCAGATATTTGCTTTGGTTATTAGTCTGTTTTTATATTTCAAACAAATTACACAGTAGTTGTTAATTACTATTTTTTACCGGTTCCGGAATTTTCAGACTTTTCGTAGCAGCTTTAGTTTTGGATTCAGCATTAGGTCATCTTCGATAACTTAAAACTATGTTTCCACATATAAAATTGAAATTTTTATATCTCAACACAACGGCTTTGCTTCGACTTTTGGACCAAGGTCCTTAAGTTCTTTATCATTAGATAAACTTTCAAAAGTTTCATATGGAACTCCTTCTCTAGCTGCAGGAAAAGATGAAGATCTATGCTAATTCAAACTTTGATTGCACATATAGCTGAAATTGCGTTCAAACGAACTTGAAAGACTGGAATGATTTTTTAGGAAAATTTATTGAACGAAGTTTTATTAACTGGAGGAATTGGTAATGCCAAAAATTGTCAGGCAAGGTAAAATCATAAAGTTGTTACAATAGTTTTTGAGTTATTATGAAGAAAAAGCGATTTTTCGCTAGATTACGAAAACTATATTTTCTAAAATAAGTACTTTAAACTGGTCAAACTCTCAGAGCGTTTATAAAAACATGAATAAAGTGATTTTTTTTTCTTATGCGATGGATGAGAGGGTGAGATTTTCCCTAGATTATTCCAAGGAAAAAATAAGAATTAACATTATTGTCTTCATACTTCCATTAGTTCTGGAGCTAGGAACTTCTATAAAAAATAAAAATGAGGTTTCTAAGGGACGTTGAAAACGGTTCTATGAGCTTTCCCCAGAAAATGATTTTGATTTGGTTATTGTACGTGGAAACTTTCCATTTTGGCTTTTGAAAATACCAATCAACTTTTAACAAGCAATAATTCCTTTTGTATTGGGTATGCAGATATCTTAAATACACGATTTCTTTGTTTTTTTTATAAGCTATCATTTTGTTCTACACAAACTTTTGGATTAAATTCATATTTTTTCTGTTATTCACGAAAAACTGTTTATAAACGTCGTTTTTTGTCTGAAAATCGACAATTTCGCTCGAGAATAAGTCACAAAGAATTAAACTTTAACTTAATTTTAAATTAACTTTTAAAATAATTGTTCATATTAGAGAATGTAGCATCTACCTTCAGGGAAAAATCAACCGAATGGGACAAGTAGAACCTGAATACAAATTTTTATGAAAATCAGTGCTGCATTGGATAAATACACTGGAAAATGGTATTTGACTGGACTAATAATCATATGTTAATTACCATTTCATATTGTTACGAACTCGTCTATTGACGTAGATCGTGAAGACAGTCCTGTTTTAATGTTAAGAGATTATAAAGTTTGGCGGATGCGGCAGGCAATTCCCATTTTTTATTTATCGCAGCACTTTCTTGATATAGCTCTTATAACTTCCTATAACTATTAATTTCTAATAATGCCTTTTTGTTTTTTCTTACATTCTATAATCCGAATGGTCAATATATCCGTTTTGTATAAAGTATAAGGCGATTGTTTATTAGCGAGTAAACAGTAAAAAATTGGATTTCATAGCGAACTGATCAGAACAGTAAAAACGGTGAATTTAAATTAATTATATAAGTTAGTGAATAGATAAGTGTTGGAGGAGGATTTAGTGAATAGTGAAAAGTTTAGTGTTTCGTGTATACTTTAGATTATCTAGTGTAAGTGTATAAGTAAATTAAGTACGCGAGAAATACCGTATGTATAAATTCACCCATCCGGTAAAAACAGTTTAAATAAATAAGAAAAGCATAACAATATTCACAATTTCTGTATCCGTGGCATACAACCCGCAAATAAAAGATTTGACTCTAAATTATGTTTATAACTTTCAATATATACAAGAGATTCACATTATACAGGCTTGTACGATATTTATAAATTTTTGCGAAAGGGTCTTGTAATACGACCGGTATTATGGTGGTATTTACATTGTTGTCAGATCTTTCCTTTTTCTGGAAAAATTGATGAACTTTGTTATTTCAAATGAATCACCCCTCTATATAACTTACGTTTTTAGAAATGCTTAAGAAATACTGATTATTTTTTGACATTTCAATAAATTATTGTTGTTGAAGTTAATTGAAAGTCACAATGGATTGATTATCTGAAAAAGAACGAATTACTATTTTAATGATATTAGGATATGGTGATAGGCGTAGAAGTCAACAAGAAACGTGTAATATCTTTAATAATTTATATCCTAACCGAAATCCCTTAACAAAATCTACTGTCAGTAAAAAAAAATTTAACGAAACTGGTTCAGTAAAAGATTTATCCAAACCAAGGCTCAGAAAAATCGCATCAACTGAAAACAAATCTTTAGATGTTTGTGTCCTGTTAGAAGACGATCCACACTTGAGTACTAGACAAGTATCCAGGGAACTTGATGTTTCGCAAACAACAGGATGCGGTGCGGATTTATTTCCGCGCGAATGTTTTGTTACAGTATAAATTTGTATGAGACTGGCCCCACAGCGAAATACAATTCGCGAGCTTTGCTCAGTAATCGTGCTCTTACTACGCTATGGGCAACATGTCACGTGATTCGTCTCCTGCCACCTACCAGAACATGACGACATTGAAATAGGGCAATTAATCACCCTAATGCGTGGGACAAGTTTGATCCAAAGTATCACGGAATATTAAAGGCGAGATTGTGGGAGGAAATATATCAACAAATATATTTTTCTTGGGAAACATGTAGTATTGCTGAAAGAAAACAAAAAGGTAATTAAAGTTATTACTTTATTTATACAATTGCCTTGTCAGTGCTGCCTTTGACTATTTATTTGAAGTAAAATAAGTTTCACTTAAATATAAGTGTATTTCAATCAATTTTTAGGTTAGGATTTTAATCACAAATTGTAAACTCTGGTGTGAGTATAGAATAAATGTTTATAATCTGTCTAAATATGATACGCATTAAATTGTAACAAAAAAGCTGCTGTAATAGACTATTTGTTCACGATAATCAATCAATACTTTTATTGATTTATTTATTGATTATTTATTAAATATGTACGAAATTCAAGTCGCGAGAATAAAATTCATCCGCTGAAAAATCGCAGTGCGGACTGGGATTTACTATATATTTTCTAAAATTCGTAATTATTCTACTTCACAAATGTGGATATACTTCTAACATGACACATTAACATATTTAAAGATTTGTCTTCAGTTGTAGATTTTTTGCGCCATGATTTGGATAAATATTGAACTGCACCAGTTTCGTTAAACTTTTTACTAACATACTGGCACTAGACCTTGTTACTAGATTTGTATTAGCACATAAATTATTAAAGACTATTCAAATTAAACGAGTTTATTCAATCGTAGCCATCTAAATGTAGAATATTTATTTTAACTTTGGTGGATATTTGACAACAACGTAAATACCACCATAATACTGGCCGTATCACAAGACCCTTCGCACAAAAATTTATAAAAACCGTTTCCGTGATAATTGAGGCATTCCATACACACTCTGTATATATTTGAAAAGCTCTGAGAAAGGAATTTACTTAATCTATGAGACTGAAAAATCCTAAATTCGATCGGGGTCTGCTCAAAAAATAATCATATAATTTCCGCAAAACTCTGTATAATATATATTGAAAACGTATCTTCATAATGCGCAGATAATTTTTATTTCTATAATACCCTATTTGTCAAACATAAAGCTCATATTAAACAGTTTAATAGTCCTTAATCTCGGAGGATATTCTGCTATGTCAATATTTTTGCAATACCAGCAACTAATGGATTATCTACCGAGTGACTGACGTCAAATGTTGATGTTTAGTTTGATTTTATTTGTTTTTCTTTATAGCTTCCATTAAATTTGGAAATTTAAATTAATTTTTGTGGCATCATTAAATTTGAAATGTTGAAATCAATGTAGCTATTAAGAATTTTAAAGTAATATCACGGGATGGAAATTTGAAAATGGGTTTGAAAGTTAGAGAAGCAAATACAATTACCGAAACAATTCAATTTCGAAAAAATTATATTCAGCTTCAAGAATAAAAAAGTCCCTATAAATTTGAAAAATAAAGTTTTCTAGATAACCAAGAAAAGTATCGAGAAGCAGCAAAAAGCGATAGAGAGGAAGGAACTTAAGGAAGCGTGTCGGAAGAAAACTAAATTAATAAAGATTTAGAGAGATTATATACAATGAAGTAAATATGATTTAAAGATGTGGCAAGATTGACTTATAGATTGTTGCAGTGACCTATACCTATAAATTTCGTCCTCGTCACCGGTAGCGCTACGTAATCGAAAACCAGGTTTATTTTAAGAGGCCCACCATTACAATATTTCCTATCTTATTTTGATAACCTACTTCCACTCTTCATTGTCATCCATTGTTTTCGTTTGTGTTTTACTATTTGTATACACAGACATATCTTTAGTGATTGTGTTTATTGAACATAGTTCAATACTGTATAGTTTCCACTTAATACAATAATGGAAAACAACGGTGTTTGTTCGTAAATTACTTTCTATTTGACCAAAGTATTTTCCTTTTATTTTGTATATTTAATTACATTCTAGTTCATTTGTTAACTCGTGCTAGGTATATTTATAAAGAATTTGTTTTGGTTTTTAGCCACTATGCACCTATACCTAGAAGAAACTTTGTACAAGACTCATTGTTCTGCTTCCAGAATACGTAGACTCCTTCCAAAGGAGCTAATTTTCTAGTTCCATTTCTCGAGGTATTTTAACCTTTTGATGGATTGTGTAGAACATTCGCATAGTAGATGCTCTTCTGTTCCAATGGCTTCTGCCATGCCTATCGCCTAAACCTAGGTGCATATATAAAACTTTCAATCGTACTATTATTTAGTTGTTCGTCATATGTCTACATCTATGGAATCAAATGGGATTGCGGATACTGCCAACACGATACTTGTTCGACTCGACTTCGTTTCCTCTTTCTCTCTTCCTCCACCAAGGGCAAGGGCCTGAGCTATTCGATTAATCTGATCAAGATCCCATCGGCTATTAATTGTCAGTTTGCGCGCAACCTGCATAACTAAAAACTTGAGATGAGATGAAATCGATGAAGCATGAAGATAATGTGGTACTTAACGGAGCAATGATCTGTTAGAAACGACCAGTTTAATGTCGTTTTAGGTCATCACTGAAAATACCTTAGACTTCTTAGATGATACAGTTGGAGGTCTGAAGTGATTTTTCATGAAGATTCCATCTGATTTTTTAGCCATCCGTTCAGTTCATTATTGATGTAGCATTTCATGAAGCAACAGTAGGACTCTCGACTATATTATGGAGTCATACTCTCTTTTTGGCCATACTGTCTGCTTTCTCATTGCCTGGTATACATTCGTGCTAGATTCTCTGGCATCTGTATTGTCTTGTGAGGTTTACATCCATCGATATAGCCTCTAACCCCTTATGTTCATTTTTTCGACATTTGGTGTGCTTTGATACAGTTCTAATAGAAGATTTGGACGAGTTTCTGTGATAATGTGATGTTTTCTGAATCTTCTTTCAATAACTTCTCTTATTCTTGGTACATCTAGATCTGTATTTGGTGTGGTTTGATTCATGCCATTTATACGTTATATTTTGAAATAGTCCTATAGTTCTACTCTACATTAGTTAAATGATCGTTTTTGTTTTCTAAAGACACTTCAGATTTTCTTCTTATCATCCAGTGCGATTTATTGTTTTCATAATTCATAAGTTATTTTTTTTTGTTACTAAGTTGTGTCGAGCTGAGTCTGAGACTTTTAGCCCAATGTCCCTAGCCATTTTTTGATATATTTTATCGGTTTGGAAATAGAATAGAATTTTTTTTTCATATTGGGGAAATTATTTACTGTTAGTTTAAACCGATATTGACTATTGCTTTTAAAAGTTTTTACCTAAGTCTATTCTTAGGTTATGACGAAAAGTTGAAAGGGTATGCAATTATCAATTCTGCTGTATTATTTATTAATTTCTTTAGGCATTTTCTCAAATTTAAGCTTCTACTATAGGCATCCTTTGGATGTTCAGACTTATCAGTTTCTGGTGTGAATCTATACATAAAAGCTTGTATTTTACAGAGACGAGGCAAAGGAATCAATCTTGTATAATCTCTTCTTATTTTAGCACAAGTTTTTGAAAACCTCCAGCACAAATAGTTGATTATGATAATATTTTTGATTAAAAAAGTATCAATGTCGTTGTATTCTTTTCGGTTTATTTATTATGAATGATATATCGAACTTTTGAAAGGTTTAGAATCTTTTTCTAATATCTCTAACGTTACACACTGCTTTATTAATCTTTCTTGCTACTTACTGCTATTCCCTATTTAATGTTTAATTTGAGATTTAATAGAAAATATTGTTAATCAAATTGTTCAGTTTTCTACTTTTGCCTGTACTTTGTATATTATATCTTGTGAGTATAGATAACAAAATAGTATTGTATCTTTTTATAGCTTTTATCTCGATAATGGTTTGTTCTTTTTTGATTTGGCCCATCAATGAACCTGAAATGTTCATCAAAACAAAGCTCATACGAAATTTTCATCATCCATTAACATGAGACTTAATTTGATCTATTCTCATATTTTTATATCCGAATATTTTGAGAGTATTTGTGTTAATGCGACGAAAATGAAGAGCTCAAATAGGAAATTACTTAAATACGTGGGCTTTTCAAAACGAGGTTAATCGACGATAACGATTGAACTTTAACTCCCTCGGGACTTTCAATCGAATTCTACCATTTCATTTGGCCATTATCAGGATATCAATCTTAACATTATATAAAAACATCTTAAAACTTAAAGTATTCGTGAGTTTTCTAATATGAATGTATACATAGGAGACGCTATATATTTTGAGATATAATAATACTACAAATCTTTATTAAAGTGATTTAATTTACGATGGCGGTTCAAATATTATCGAGACAAACAAATTTATTAATTTTCGAAAATATTTACATAACAACACACGTTGCGGCTTTGTTAGCTGCAAGACGTATCTGAGTTTAGTTTTTTATCGATAGTTATTCCAGCTGTGCCAGTCTGTGACAGTTAGTTCATGATTCTCTATCCAGCTATTGACCACCCACATCAACTGATTCAGCTAACTGACCTATCTCCAGATCCCGAGTAGCAATAAATGCCTCTACATCGTCAGCATATCCTACTAGCCTAATCATTTACCACACAAAGAAAAGTCTTAAAGTTTATTGACCAATACGTACGTCAGGGCAATATACAGGGTGTTTCGAAACTTGATGCAAAAAATTCAGTCGCTTATTTTTAAGTATATTTTCTAAATTATACATTCGAACAGTTTGAGGTTTCAATAGAGTGTGTTTGACGGAAGAAATAATTCTACGCTACTATCTGAAGGCCAGGGGCGGCTCATGCCCAATGGTTAATAATTCGTAACTTTTATAAATAATAAAATTATGAGCTTTTCAATCGATTTTTAAACAAGAGATACTCTTTGTTCAACTCGATAAAATTTATGGTTTAGGAGATATGTAGATTTTTAGATCGTAGTACTTGTTCACCATAAAAAGACATTCTGAAGAAAACTATCATAAATTGTGATTATTCATTGAAAATACTTACAAGGGGGTATCAAAATACAATCAAAGATTTCTAATTCCACTGCATACTGTCAAACATCGTGTTACTTATCAAAAAATTAAATGTAGATAAACGTAGTTGGTTATCCTACAATTTATCGTATTAAAACCAAAAAATACTATAATAAATATTCGAAGTGGGCACCTTACATTTCTTCACACTTCCGGAGTCTACGAAGGATATTTCTTTGAACTTGGAAGAGCATTCCAAGATTGTGTCTTATAGCATCATAATGGAAGTTTATTCTATCGATCATTAAGCTCCTTATGTTTCTTGGTGGAGCATATACCAAGCTTTTGAGTCATACTCAAAACAATGAAGTCCATTGTATTTAATTCAGGGCAACGTGGTGGCCATGCAAATGGATCTCCCTGACCAATCCACTTATTATTAAGATGATTTTTTACATAATTTAGAAAGTAGGGAGATGCTCCATCGTACATGAACCATATGTCTCTTCGAGGAATATTTCATAACGTGGGTCGGAAATCATTTTGGAGATATTCTGAGTGTCGCTGACCACTCAGGTTATCATCCAAAATATATGGACCTACTAAATTATTACCCACTATTCGTGCCCACACATTAACACTAAATCGATGCTGATTCTTTGTTTGAATTCTACCGTGAGATTTTTTATTTGCCCGTAAATGTTAATAATGAATAAACCAGCTTTATCAGTAAACAGTACTTTCCCAACAAATATATTATCAACTCGTCGTTTTTTTTGTTTTTATTTGATAAGTTGTAGGCCACGAACAAATTTTTTTTACATTTCAATTTTTTCCTTGCGATGTTCGACAGTATGCAGTAAAATTAGAAATATTTGATTGTGTTTTAATGCCTCCTGTAAGTAAGTAAATAATTACAATTTATCAACTACATGGACATACATAATCATCCATTAAATGTACTTAAATATAAGTTCTGCTTTAAAAACTCCAAAGACCTATAAAAAAACGAGGAGTCATATGAGAAAATGCTTGTCATGTCATCCTCTCACTTGCATCGAATCCTGCAACACCCTGCATATTGTTAGTGGTTCATCTTTGCCTTCAAATAACAATTCATAATTTAAGCAAGGATAACCTGTAAGCTATCGAAATTATGTTCTATAAACTAAAAACACTCTCGTAATAGCTGTACTATGAAAAATAGTATTCATTTTTTTTTGTTTCAAACCCTATTTCTACGCTCCTGTTGAATAATGAATATTATCCACGTTCTGGTCAAGACTCTAGATATGGCTGAGGTAAAGCTGTGTATTAAACCCCTCTATTGCATCCTGTCATACCTAAATTAGAAGATCTGTGTCCCAGTGACTGATAGGAAAACGGATTAAATTTGATGGATGATGCGAGGGTAAACATACTCAAAATACGTTATCGTTCCCCTTTCAAATCCAATTCTGTGGCAAACAATACCACCTGCATAATCTCGAGTATATCTTCAGGATGAGCGGGTTGTATGTCGACCATTATGTTCATTAATTGGAACACAAAGAAATATTAGAAGATGGGTACTTGAAAAAGTATATAGTACATCGAATTAATATACCCAGTAATACAGATATTTTAATCTATTTAAATTTAAAGCTAGAAAGTACTCTATATTCTACACTATTATGAAGTACTTGTATAACCAAAATATGTTTATTGATCCTTTACACATTATTATCGAATTCGAATATATAGCCTCTTTTTGAATAATGATGTTATAATAGAAACTGCTTGTCTTCGGTTTCCAAAATTAGAAAATTTCATGTTGTCATAGATGTCGTAGAATAACTATCAAAACATTTGGTGGTGTGAAAGTTTACTCATTAGTGAAATTATAATTATAAGGTAAATATAGATTATTTGTTTACTTTCGTTAATTTTATTGATGCTTATTTACTATTATTTTGATCAATATTATTCATAATAATTTGAATATAGGTCATAAATATTGATTAACGTCATCAATTATCCTTTTTTGTCTTGATATTAACAATTCTTATACTATTTTTAGGCAGTATATTATTTCTTCTTCTTCAGGTGTCATCTCCATTAAGGTTACTTAAATCAATCTTGAGATGATGTGTTCATACCAGTCCAATCGCGTATGTTTTTTAACCATGAATGTTGTCTGCGACCACGTCCACGTAACTTTCCTTTCCAATACGTCTAAGCATTTCATCGTTAAATTTGGGTCTATAACTTTATTCGTGCGGCTTGATAAGAGATGGCGTAACTTGTATAATATTACATCGTTCCAATATTCCGAACCTGCGTTGGAAAGCTACTGTCATTTGAAGCGTTAGGCGAATTTTTTTTCTTTCATATATGTCGAACTTATACTGTATGAAGAAAAATGCTGCCGAAAGTCTTCATATTTTGGTAGATGTTTATGGTTAACATGTTCTAGCTGAGCGAACGTGCCAAAAGTGGTTTGCACGATTTAAAAGTAGTGATTTTGGCTTGGAAGACAATGAACGTCCTGGGCAACTAAAAAAGTTTGAAGATTAAGAACTTAAAGCATTAATCTATGAATATTGTTGCCAAACACAAGAAAAGCTCGCAGAATCTTTGGGTGTCGCTCAAGCAGCCATTTCAAAACATTTAAAAGCACCTGGATATATTCAAAAGCAAGGAAATTGGGTTCCACTTGAACTCAAACCGAAAGATGTCGAAAGGCGGTTTTGCATGTCCGAAATGCTGCTGGAATGCCACAGAAGGAAGTCATTTTTGCATCGGATTGTTACTGGTGATGAAATATGGATCTATTACGACAACCCCAAGAGCCAAAAATTATATGTGAAATCTGGCCAGCCAGCCAATTCAACGGCAAAGCCGGACATCCATTGCGCGAAAATAATGCTCTCTATTTGGTGGAATCAGAAGAGTGTGCTGTATTATGAGCTGCTAAATCCGGATGAAGCCATCAATTAATACGTTTGAAAAGAGCAGTAGCCGAAAACGCCCGGAATATACGACCAGACACGAGGCATAATTTTCCATCACAACAACGCTCGGCCCCACGTTGTTATTCCGGTTAATAACTATTTGGAAAACAGTGGATGGGAAGTTTTACTTCATCCGCCTTATAACCCAAGCCTTGCCCGTTCTGACTCCGGCCGATGCAGAACGCTCTCACTGGAAAACATCAGAGCAAGATATCAAAAATTGGCTTGATTCATTCTTGGCTGCCAAGCCAGCGCAGTTCTTTTGGGATGGGATCCACAAATTGTCAGAAAGATGGGAAAACGTCATAGGGTCAGATGGGCAATACTTTGAATAATACTCTTGTACCTGTTTTTCTTAAATAAACGTTCAAATTATGAAAAAAAAAATGCACGAATAGTTATAGACCACAATACATGTTGAGCCCATGATATTTTTAGTAGTCTACGGAAGATCCACATTTCAAAAGCCTCGAGTCTGTTCATCGTATCCACTTTTAATGTCCATGTTTCTGCTCCATTCAAGAGAACTGAGTGCACGTACACCTTTACAAAATGGAATCTTAAGATTAAGTTCAAGGTTGCGTTACATGATAGGTTTTTCACTGTTAAGAATATGGCTCCATCTTGTTCTGTACGTGATTTTACTTCGACATCAGGGTCTACATTTCTCGTTATGCAGGTGCCAAGGTCAGTTGTGGGTTTGGACGTATTGTTATGGCCATCACTTCTGTTTTTGTTACATTAATTTTCATGCCTAGTTGATTTCCCACTTCTACAACATTATTGATTAGGCGTTGAAGGGCTTCTGGATTGTCTGCAATGATAACCATGTCATCTGCATAACGTATATTGTTTAATGTCCTGCCGTTAATTTTTATTCCATCCTCGACATCGCCTATTGCTTGGTTAAATATGTGCGCAGAGTACATATTAAACAGAATTGGCGACAAAACAACCTTTGTGTTTGTCCATATCTAACCGTTGCTTCTTGGTTCCAATAAAGATTTCTAATAAACTCTTGTCTTGTCAGTCTAACCCTTTTTTCTCTAGCAATGACAGAAGGACGGTATGATTAACTCGATCGAAGGCTTTCTTGTAGTCTATGAAAAGGCATAGACATTCGCGAAATCCAAATTGGATATCGCTTTGATCTGTTTCACATTTATGGTAGATTCTGGCTTGTATAATCTTAAGTAGGATTTTAAGCACTTGGCTCATCAAGCTTATCAGTCAGAACTCTATAAAAGACGTAAATCAGAACACTGTAAAGTTCGATATTCCCCACTTGGTAATGCAAGGCAAAAAAATGAGTAGGTGAAGCATAGATCGGAGCAAAACATTTTGGTTGAAAAATATGCGTCAATAAAGCAATGATAGTCAACAAGATAGCAAGCGATCATGGCATGGCGATAGAGTTTTAATTGTTTTGCAACTCTATTTATTCCAATCTCCAAGGGATTCGTCGAATCGAAAAAAATTGCAGACTTCCTGTGATGAGAATTCGGTTTTTATAAAAAAGAATCACGATATTGATGCTGGCAAAACTTTGGAATAGTCACAAACAAATTCTAATTCAGTTGAATTGTTTCGTATAGAATTAAACTAAAGATGACAAAAGATTTAGCTTACAACTCCAATTTAATAGCGCCAGCAAATGTAGTCTTCACGTGATTCTCTTTATTCTCTAAAAAAAACTTTATTACGAACGTTCGTCTCATAAAAATTTAGTAGATTGAGTAATTCAGAATACATTTGAATGTAAACTCATTTATTGGGTAACTTTAGAAATATCCTTGGAAATAATGCATGTGCCAACAATTTGTAACGTTAAGCTAGTTATTACTCTCTAATTGCTTGTTTCCAGAGTCTCTTAACGAAAATCTGTAGCGTATTCCAAAAAGAGAAACAAACATAAACGAGGCACGATAAATTTTGTTTCGTTGGAATATTCAGGTGTGTTTAATATTTATAGCATAGTTTATAACTGAATATACATCTTACTTCCACTACACCAATATTCATATGCACAATATTTCGATAAACGTGGTATTTACTTTAAAAATCTGAGGAAATATGTGAATTTTTAAACAAACGAATCCGGATATCAAACTATTAACTTTCGAAGAGATAAACTCCAAAAAGCTGGTTGAGAAACTCGTATTTCACAAACTGAATGAAGGATTTCAAGTAGAAAATTAGGCCAGAGCACCAATTGTTTCAATTAAACTTATTAATCAATAAGTAAATAATTTATTGGACGACAAGTGAGATAAATTATTCATTTCTCATGAGCGCAGAAATCTGGTAAAGACGAGTGGCGCAATTCAATGAAGATGTCACTTTTCCACGTGTCGGACATTCTATGTTTTCTACGAATGCGTTGTATTTTTAACGAGGTTCAACATAGTCCCCATAGTTTTTTCTCCAATATGCATTATGCGATAACGGTCTCGTCCGATGAGAATATCTCTTCTGCAAATGAAACTGTAAGGTCAGAAAAAGTTGCTGCCATCACATTTTTGGCCGATGAATCTGTATTTTTGCCTATTTCAGAGCAAGTTCGGCCTTTACAATCAATAGTTTTAACTATTTTCACTCTTTAAGGAGTGTAGTGGTGGATCCAAGCTGCATCCTTTATGAATTAATGCCCTTTTGATCCAAAGTAAGCAAACGCTGCACCCAATATGCGTATAGTGCGGAGAAACGGGATAGCTCAAGAAAAACTACATAAGTTATGACAAATAATTGAAATCTAATGATAAAAATAATCAAATATAACAAAAACAAACAACCTCATCGAAATATCTGTCAAACAAAAAACACTTTAAAAACGGCATTTGATATGAAATGCATATAATTTGAAATATAACTTTCATCAATGTTAAACTTGCGCACAGCAGGGAAAGGCATCAGCCTCGAATCTTCCAAGATTGTAAAATTCGTCCATTCTTTTTTTAATAAACCCAGTAGCTTGTGCTTGAGAAATTCCAGTAGGCTGTATTATGGACAAAATTGTCTGGTATCATTTTAAAACCGTTTTAGCCAGTATCTGCCAGCAAACCCATCCTCAAAAAGATGTTCCAAATTATTTTTTATAGCTAGTTGATACGCCACAAAACCATTCTTACTGACCAATAATTTTTTTATCATTTACAAATCGAAAAAGTGTTGGGAACGTTGCACTGTTCCTTCGGAAGTCAAATTTGCGTCCTGTTTGGAATACTCGATGACTTCGTATGTCTTACAACGTTATGGTTAGGGAATAAAAACACAGATGGCGTTTACATTAAGTTAGATATGGAAGTATTCCAAATCACCTGTAGTACCCCGAATATGTTTCAATTCCTCTCCCATTTGGTGAATTTTTTCGATGATATCGCTGGGTTAGGCTAGGCTTGCTCTAGGTGTCGTTTCGTTTCAAACTCTCTGTGCTATTTGAAGCAATTTTTTTCTTAAATTTCACGCAAATCATGCGATTTTCTTCTTTCAATATTTTTTTTCTCCAATTACAGCTGCAGAATCACTTTTTCATAACTTCGCCCCTTTTAATTTCAGCAATGAACAGTTGTATATTTTTAGTCCTCACCTCAAATTCAGCTACATAGCAAACCCCATCCACTTCCGTCATCGGCAAGGTACGGTAGTTTTACCAAAATATAATTTTCTATGATGCTATTCATCTCATTACTTTCTTTAGTAATCTTGCTTCTGCCCACACCATACCAGTTGTTTCCTTTCTATACATGCTATAGCTGTTTCTTCTACACCCATTTGCTCCTTAATTCTCTCATTAGTCACTTTTTCCAAACTTGATACGCTAGATGCGTCCATTTCGGTAGCTTCTATGTTCCTTTTCATTTGTTCTTTTAGTTGCCACCTCTGTAATCCATATATTAACGTGTTTTTGGTCATGGTATCATATATTCACATTTTTCTTTGTTTGTCTATCTCTGTACTCCCGATTAAGTTCTTTTATTATTTGTTTTGCCTTGTTCATTCTCGATATCTATTCGGCATCATCCGTCCCTTCTTTATTACAATTCAAATATCTATAGCTATGACATTTTTTATTGTTTCATTATTCTCCAGAACAAGATCTGTGGTCTCATTACCAATGCAGAGATACTGTCTTTTTGTAATATCGATTTGAAGACACCATTTTTCGTACATATCTTCAAGTTTTCTCGCCATGTATTGCAGATCCTCTTGCTCATTTTTATTTATAAACTGATCATAGATGAATTGTAGAGTGTGAGAGCAAGTATCGTCGTCATCTGATGTCCTTTCCTCTACAATTTATTTTCTACTCGGAGAGTGCTTTTGCCACATATATCTTAGAAAGTGTGGGAGAGATGCATACCCTTGTCAATTCTAAATGGTCCTGTTCTGTTATTACCTATTTTTACATAAGATCTCATATGCGTATATAGATTTTGATTAGTTTTTACAATGATTTATAGCTTTTTCTTGGAGTACTGCCACTAATTTCGTAATGGATACGTTATCGTAAGCTTCCTTTGAGTCTATGTACAATAGATGTGTTACCTTAGCCTCTATATCGTGTATCGATGTTACAACGGCCATTTTCTACTCTTCGGATATATTTCCACCATTGGCGCGTTTTGTAAACACGTGCGGCCCGAGAAGAATACACCTTTTCAGTTCCATTTTTAAGTAGTTCTGTATTTATTTTCTCTGGTCCCGCTGCTCTGCCATTTTTTAGACGTTTACTTGCATTTTTTTCTGCATTTTGTTCCATATGTATTTCTTTACCTATGATTAGAGCTCCGAAACCCATTCTTTGTTTATCCTGACATTTCTAATCCCATTGTTTTCTTATTCTTTGTCTTGTTTGTCATTTTTTCTTCCCTGTACTTTCTCAAGTCTTCCTTGTATTTAGTGTTCAGCCACTTTTGATATAATTGATTTGCAAAATTACTAAATATATTTATTTACTATTAAGGATGGAAGTGAATTAAATTATTAAAGATTACGGCATCAGAAGTTTCTCGTTCATACGATTGAGGGCGCTTCCAAACGACGGTTAGCTTTCAAAATGTGTTCGTATTTTCTTCACGAAGTAATTTAAATATAGTGATGGAGACGTGCTATACACTTTGGTATGTGATAATCAGGCATCTCATGTGGATATCATGTTTTTAACCGCACAAATAACGAATATTATACGCAGTGTAATCCCATATTCTCCGATATATTCGAGAATCCGTGCTTCAGCGCTCCATGCTCATGTAGTTCCATAATCACCTTGGTTAGGCATAAGAGCGAGTAGAATCGCAAGAAAATACGAAATATCACAAAAATTATAAGCGCCTCTCCATCTAATTGATAAAAATGTATGAATTTTTTTTTAGGTATTTTATCATGCTTTCCACGTTCATATTATCAATATATTTTCAATGATTGACTCTGATTTTTGGTCTATTCGTTATTTATTAATATCAATAACATTTTTCAAGTACCATTTTTTAGTAAGAGGGAAGCTGTGACAATAAGTATTAGTTTATAGTGAGTAGGACAAGATACACAATTTCTCGTATATAGAAAATTCTATGTACCACTGTATACAACTATAATTATCAATTCACACTTTGTTTAATTATATAAATTGTGTTTAATATTCATATTTACATAAATTCCTAAGTTTACAATAACTACCCTTTAGATGTTTAACAATATTATGAACGTAATTTTAATTTCTATTAACCTTGACCTTTGATTAGGGTCAACTTTAGTTCATATCGACTTTTTGTGACCTCCGGGATTAA
Organism: Diorhabda carinulata; assembly: GCF_026250575.1. Classification (NCBI taxonomy): domain Eukaryota; kingdom Metazoa; phylum Arthropoda; class Insecta; order Coleoptera; family Chrysomelidae; genus Diorhabda; species Diorhabda carinulata. The sequence goes on from NC_079469.1 coordinate 6,649,836, forward strand.
TATCCACCACAAAGACTGTGTATTAACCGCACCAAACTCACTCACTCACTATCGATATTCTCAGAGAATTGTTCTCCCTGTCAAAAATTTCAGGTTTCAGGGTAAGTCAAGCATATTTTGGCGGACTACAGATGATATTTATTTATTATTATCAATAAAATCTACTTCCAGCTCTTCCCCCTATTTTTTTAGTAAGAGAGAAGTAGAAGACAATAAGTTTAAGTTTATAATAAATGAGACACAATAATACCCAATTAGCAAGACATTTCTATGAACCACTTCATACTTTTATAGTAATCAATTCTCGCCTTGTTTATTTCTGCAAATTGTGTTTTATATTCATATTTACTTAAATTCCTAAGTGTACAATAACTACCCTTTAGATGTTTCACAATATTATGAACGTAATTTTTATTTCTATCAACCTTGTCCTTGCTTAGATTCAACTTAGTTCATATCGACTTTTTGTGACCTCCGGGGTTAACAACCACTCTGAAAACTCTGCATTAACCGCACCAAACTTACTAACTGTTGATATCCTCAAAGAATTGTCCTCCCTGTCAAAAATGTCACGTTTTTGTGTCGGTCGAGCACATTTTGACGAATTGCAGACGATAGTCTAGCACATGCAAGAAATTTAATCTGAAATCTAACCTTGAGGAAGCAGTTGAGAATGTCTTTGAGCTCCTCAAAGCTACTGATACTCTGTGTCTACTAAATACAGTCTTCATCATTTTAACCAATTTGTCCTTCGAATACAAGCAGCACTGTGGTTCTAATGATTTGTTAGCAGGTTGAAATGTTTCCTTCTAGACATGGTACTATACCTTTGTAGTAAATATCTAGTCCACAGTTTGTACTAGGAAACCATATTAAAGACAGTATTTTGACGGTTTAACTAAGATGGTAAAAAAATAAGAAGTAAAAATGATGTATATGAATACAGCATTTACTACTACTGTCCGCCGATTACTAGGTTATCGTCTTTAGGGACTGAAGAGTTCACCAGTTCAAGTACATTTTTCGGAAAGTTATTTAATTCTGTCTAATTTGATATGTGAAAAGAAACTCAAGGTCTGGCCTAGTTTTACGCTTGAAAACATTTATTTATGTTGCGAAATATAAGTTTCTCAAGCAGCTTCGGAACAACAGATAGTAAATTGTGGGGCTTTACCTATCTATTTCTAAGATTATTTCTACGATCACCGGACTTATTTGTCTTGAAATCTTCCATTTGATCACTATAGGTATATCGGCAATGGCACATTTTATCACTACTTATTAACAATTATTCTAAATGGTGGATCCATTTTGAAAAATTCGTATTTATTAAAGTACATGAATAATTTTTACACCAATAAAAAGAGGTAGTTTCAAAGTTTTTACAAGATTTCAATGTGACCTCCAGCTACTGCACGACAAAAACATTTAGGTGTCATCTGTGTGTGTGTCATCCTCTATCATTTATAGCACATTACCGCAAAATACGAGGCGCTTCTCTTTGTCATTAAGCTTGAGAGCCTGTACGATTTCTAAAAGGTAGATCTTGTACAGCAAACGCCGTCTCAGATCTTTCCATACAGTTTATTGGGGTATTCCAAGTTCTCTACTAGCTCTATTGTTAGAATCACTTGGGCTGCGATCACAACTGTCTTCTATCCATCTGACATCATCTTCTGAAACACGCGGTCGGCCTATTCTTTTTCCTTTACACACACTTGCAGTCTCTTTAAATTGATTAAACCAACGAGTAATGCTTTTTCTAGTTGGTGGATTAATACCAAATGCTCGCTACACTACAATTTGCGACTCACTTCTTGCTAACTCAATAACACAGAACACCTTGTGCTTCACAGTCGCCAACTCACTCACAACTGGTAGTGACAGAGAATGGCGGCCTATTGCCGCGAGAACTCTAGCGGCCGCTTCTGGTACCATCACCACCTGCCTACACTTGTAATACATTGAAATATCTAGTATTATCGCAAACTATTTGAGTTCGCACAACTCCGAAAAATACACTGGGTATTACTACGTTGGAATTAATGGAATTGTTGGTGACATTCCTACTGAACACACAGTTTACACCAACACTCACAATTACAATGTCTGACGCGCTTTTCGTCTTCGGCGACTGAAGGTAAAACATGGTAGTTAAGTGCAGTGGTAGATATAAGAGTAGCCACAATTGCTGAAGAATATTTACAGCTTATCCCCAAAAAAATGAGGATTGAACAAGATTGGTAGGCGTATAATCTCTATCTCGTATTAACTCTTAGAAACTAGAAATCTAGATGATCAATCATTGGTCAAACTTTCCTGTAGGAAATTTAGTTGTCGACAGAACCTTGCAGAATTCCACATAAATACAATCAAATAAAATACTGGAATTTTTATTTTGTCAACACCGAATAACTTAATGACATCTTATGGTTTGGCACAATAAGAATAGTATCAATTCACTTTTGAATTATGCAGCAGAAACCAATGTAAATGCGAAACATGAGTCAAGTGAAAATACTCACATTACTCGGTAGAGTTCTATTGCAATCTTTTTTCCAAATGAAAAAATGCTATAGAAATAAATGAAAAATCCCCGAGGCATTTTTATAAACTGAAATTCGGGTTGGAAAAAGTAATTATTTGTTTGTGACAAAAAACAACGAATTTGTAATATTTGAATTATTTTCCATACCCTGAAGTATACCTTGAATTAATCGATTTCAACTTCACAGGCACATCCTCTTATATTTAAATTACTTATAAGAATGGGTTCAAAAATATGGAGTTTCTCCCACTTATTTGAAATATTGTTTGAATCAATCAAATTTCTAATTGGCTATAAAACGAAAAAATATAATATACAATGACGTACCTCATACATACATTTGCTCAAACTTATTAGCAGCTCATTTGAACACAAACTTGGCGTGATACAATGTAGTATTCAAAATAATAGACATGGACCGTTTGTTAAAGAATGCTATCGATCTCAAATTTTCAGATACAGAAAAATTAGAAAGGTAGATGAAGTTACTAAACTGAACTGGACTTAACAGTAAAAGACTAAATTGAGGTACTGTAGTCGCGAGTATGCAGTGCACTGATACGGCGATGCCCAGTCGTCATTCTAGAAACTTATTTCGCTTCATCAAGAACTTAAAGCATTTTGCGCGCGTTTGAATCGCTTTGTAAACGCATTAGAGTCTGTACAAATGCACTAATAAGGTGATAAAGACTCGTTATCCTCACCGCGAATGTATTTTGGTTAGGTTAGGTTAGGTTAGGGAATCGTTTAATCGATTGAATAGCTAACTATTCTAGAGTATCGATAAAATGCCTCAGGTTTGCTATGAATTTTGACGAAGTTGAGTGTGTTGAGGTTAGACGGTATACCTAGCTGGTACAAATCGCTTCATCTGAGAGATTTTTCATCGGCGTAGGGAAAAACAACAACCACTCTAGACGACCTTCGACCAGCACGATCAACGAAAATGTACCGGTAGTTGTAAGTTTATTAAACAGGGCTTGTACGATTGGTATCAGGATGATAGAAGATTTAGCCATGAGGAAATTGTGGAGAAGTTATTGCGGCGAGTGTTGTCGGAGTAGCAAAAGCGCAACCGGAAAGCGATATGTCTTGGCTCTACCAGACATTTTTCTGTTCACGTAAATAAAATCGACGCTCATGAGGAAGCATAACGACTCGGTAAAGGCGGTCCAACAGGCCGTGACGCAGAAGCTGAACAGCATTCCGATCCAGACGTTTCTAGAGGTGTACAAAAATTGTAAATTCTCTTGGCAATAGTATGTGGATAAGGGAGGATCCTATTTTGAAAAATTCTAATCATTTTTACTATTTTCGTAAATAAATATTTAAAAAAAATGAGTCCTACTACTTTCAGAACAGACCCTATATTATAATTCATTTGAAGTTGATTATTTGATACATATAGTTAAGTATTTTATTTATAAGATCTCCAGTGCCGAGTTAGACTCTAATGTGAGGTGAATCTAGCCTTCGGACTCGAGGTTATCCACTGTTGATATAAACATTTATTCCATTGTTAATATTTTTTTAGAATTGTCTTTAGATATCTCGCCACTAGCTCTTCTCTACGTTTAGATACATACTCTGGATATGATGCTGGTCAGGTTTAGATATACCGACAAATGAAGCAGGGTCTCTGACGGACTCACAGTTCCAAAGGATGTCGTCCGCGGCGTTGAAACACTACTTGATGCTCTTCCGGTTTGGATCAGCAAATGAGCTGAGGTGGGCTGTTAAATGATAATGATGCAGACAAAAAATTGTCGCACTGCATTTTCAACATTTCCTTTGGATTTAAATTTTTCTCATGCAAGAATTTCGTCATGGATCTTAATAAATAGTGATCAGACGCTGCAAGGTCCGTAATAAATGATGGATATGGTAGGAGCTCAATACCACCAAGTCTTCAATCATTTTCTGCGTATCTTGTGTCCTGAAGGCAAATTTTTCCTCTCATTTTGTTTCTGTGTTTCAGGTTTCAAGATGTTGCTAAGGTAACGCAATATTTTGTTTATTTATGGAACTGATCTAGGCTAACTAGATATCAATACATCTTCTTAAGTGAGTATTTAGTATTTATTTCAGCTGATTGAGGGCGCTCGGTCCCTAAACTGATTTGAAATTTGACCCGCGAACGAAGCTGATATATATGAAAAGCAAACTTATTGCTGCTAATTTTTGATAACTATGTTAGCTTTAGATCAAATCGTATTTATTAGAAAATCGTTGTTCTTGCACATAAATATGGATAATCCAATTTATTTTGGACTTTACCACCGCGCTAAAGATACTTTTAGTAAAAGTTAGCAACACTACGAAGTAAAAATTCATTTTGTGTAAGAATTAATAATACTTCTACGTATAAAATTTTTTCCTGATTCTCCTCGTATAAAATGAATTTATTTCTCGATACGTTATTGATTAGATCGGTAGAACTATTTATCCGTTATCACTGAAATTAAGTATATCCTAATAAATCTAGATAAAATCCGAAATTATTATGGAGACATCATTAGATCGAGAGTCGAAATTCATCTAACTCGACAATGTTAATTAACGGAAATATATCCATTCTCAAGACATTTCTTGCAAGATAGAGAAATCATTATCGAAACTATTCTATCTAAACTTAATTGAATACTTACACGATACTACACACCGTTAATCGGGATTTGGTCAAAGCCATTGGGATACAGCAAGAGTATAAACTTAGATTATAATTCTAAATGTCTTGTTTACCCCCGTAGCATTTTTAAGACTTTGGATGTACAATCAAAAATTTGAAGGTGACATTCAAATATAGTCTCCCATTGTTGAAAATGATTCAGATATCGAAAAAAAGTTTCATTAGGATACAGGAAGAGTAGAAACTTAGTTTATAATTCTTAATGTCTTGTATACCTCCGTAGCATTTTGTAGACTTTGGATGTACAATCAAAAATTTGAAAGTGACATTCTTATATAATCTACCATTGTTGAAAATGATTCAGATATCGACGACATGATAGAATCTCAAGTAAAACTTCAACTTAAGTTGACCATTCAAGAATACTGGCAGCAGATTTGGAAAATAAGCAGAGCAGGTTTTTAAATCTCACTTAATCTGTTCGAAGAGAAAAAGCCAACCGATCCATCACATGTAACGTAATACTTCAATAGCATCATACAGAACCGTGATAGAAAGTGGGAATCAGTTCGAATACTACAAACCCAGGTTCTCATCGCAAAAAGGCGCTTCGGTATTATTTATGGAGTAGACGCGAATTAAAAAAAAATGCATTTTAACAAAAGCACTTGAAAATCAATGAATATTGAGATTTAACCTAACATAACTATATGTAGTTAGATTAGTAGAAAGTTGACAGCTTCATCCAGGGCACTGAATTTTCTATTTCGGCTTTCGGATATTATTCTGTTAATGTTTTATTAATTAACAAGTAGTTTGAATCAGATTTGTTTAAAAAAAAGTAGCAAAACAAAATTATTTACTTATAACAGCAATTTATCTTATGGTTAGATATTGATCCAAATGCTCCTGCTGGATACCTGGAAATCGTGAACGATTAAGCTCGTAAAATGTGGGACGGGGAGATAAGATGCCGAAAAAGCCATTTTTGCCAATTGTTAGAAGATACTATTGACATAGGAATCAGAACCAAAACGTATGAGCAACCAGAAGTGATGTTACGATATCCAAAATGAAGAGAAAACAGAAAATATTCATGAACTTTTCCTGATATTAGCACAAAACTTTCCAAATAAGAATTGCAAAAATTTAACAAAGACGGAAATGTTAAAAAATAAGTTATAAAAGATAAAAGGGTGGGATAATGGTTAGGTGGTTACCTAAGTTTCCAAATTTGAAAAAAAAATGATAAAATGGGCCTACTATCAATCTAGGTCGAGGTTGCCTGTGTCAACCTAACATAACCTGCATCTGTTTGGGTGTACATTATTATTATCTCTCGTAACATGATTTCCATTTCAAATATTATTTTAATATATCAAATATAATATTTTGTTAAAATTTAATCCAATATTGATAGCGGTAAACCAAGTTAGGACTAAAGTAAGATATTCTAGGTGTAACTTGAACAAGAGGATTATGTAGATTAAGTTATACAAGATTATTATTATAGAATTGATTTACATCGTGTCTACATGTTCTAGTATATATGTAAATCTAATATTATTTCAAAATTCCATTCAATACTTGATGAATTTTAATGATTTGATTGTATTTATAAACCTTCTGAGACCAGGAACTTTGATTTGATTATTATTTGACTGAAAAAGAGGAATCCATTGAAAAAGGATAAAATAGAAGATTACTGTATATTCTGAGCTTACTGAACGTTGAGTCGAAGCCATCGCATACGATATGATACTGCGAAAATCAAATCGTCTTTTTGGTATGATTATTTAATAAACACAGTGAACATTATGAATCACCCTCTATACAACGTATTATTTACTTTATAATATGTTTGGGAACTCTATTACCAAACTTTAGCAAGTTTGAATTGTTTTTGATATCATATAAACCAAACAGAAACTATAGTTATGATGATATTGCTGAGAAATGACCTAATGTAGATGTTTTAGAATATATCGATAAACAAGTTTCATTTCTGAGCCGTAAATTCTTCAAAGTAAAGCGCTACAGAATGCTAATTCATTTCTGTTTTCTTAGAAAGAACCGCTCAACTTTTTTTCAATTTCAAATTGAAGTTCAAGTACAACAAATAGTCTTTGTATATATAAATTGCTTCCACTCGATTTGAAATTAATAGAAGACTTTCATGTTTTCTTTTGGAATTTGCAAGAATTCAACAATCCCGTTGAGAAGCATTTAAATTTAGACTTTATTTCACTCTCATCCAATTTGAGACTTCAACGGAGTTGTTTAAATACCGAGATAATTAAAAATATTTTCTTATCGTGAGACCAATCCAGAGCGTAAATATCCACTGACGTCGTTCAATCCTCACGATGTTAACATTCTCAATAAATAATTTGGACACTAATATGCGCATCCATCCCCCTCACACAGAGCAACTAACAATCGAAATACTATTATTAAGAGATGAATTCAACAATGTTTTATAACATTTATCTCCTTATCAAAACCCAACCTACACGTACGTATAAATGAGAACATAAGAGGTTTTTTCCAAGCCATTAAAAAACCGTCCTTGGTACGGTGATGATTCTGCGCAATATTATATTACGTGTTCCAAGCGGGCAGTTACCGTTATACAAACGACTCTGTTTTGTGTTCCAACCGAGTTATGAACCGTTTCCAGATAGTAAGTATTGTTACCAGAACTGTACATAACATTTATACTCTTCCAATAACCGTTCCAAGAACGGTCCAGGCTGGAACAAACCTCGAGAAATAAAGTTTCATTACACAGTAAATTGTTTAAAGCTGAAAATGTAATGAAAATGATTGAAATCAGGGGAAAAGATGATACTATATGAACAATAATAATAAATGAATGCTAGGTTGAGCTTCCACCAAAAATGTTTTAACATCTTGATCTTCGCTTCAGAATACCATCTATTAATTGGCATAAAGAAGTGGCTCGTGGGCTTAGTACAACAACTGGGTAGTTTGACTTTTTTGGGAAATAATGTAACATTGGTGGCACTAAATATGTTTAGAAATAGGTATCTCTTAAATCATAATAATTCTTGTTACTACAACCAGGTATTTAATTCTTGCCGAACCGAGAACTCACTAAATCCAGTTATCTAGTTGTTCAATTAACATATTGTAAATGTTTTTGTATGCGGTATCAAAGCTGTGAAAAATTTTAGTTCTAGAAACAAAAGGAGATTTTATTCATAACAACACAGAGAGAGTTGTGAAGAAAGTTACTACTACTGAGGCATCAAGACGAAACTAGACTGTTTGTTTTTATCGACGAACAGAAACCCAACAGAAAGTAAAGGTTTGCAAGACCATGTTTCTAAATACACTAGGTATTTTTAAAGGTATTGTTGACATTGCCGTGACCAAAAGGACATTATAGCCGATTTGACACAAAACGTGAATATCTTGACCCTTCGATCTTCTGTTTTAAAATTTTTTTTTGATAATTCTTAAAAGAAAGATAAATTTCTACGTTTCGACTTTTCTTTAAGCCTTATCAAAATATCTTTATCTTCCAAATCGTGTTTCTTTTGTATAATATTTAGTTTTTATTCTATTATTGATTTTAATAAGTGTCATGTCTTAAAGAAAAGTCGAAATCAAAATTTATTTTTTTTAAATTATGAAAAAAAAACTAATTTCAAAACAATTAATTATATTACTGGATGATATGGATATTGATGTAGTGTTTTTCAGAAGATACGTTGACGACTGTTTAGCAGTAATTCCTAGTAACAAATGCAATACATTCAATGATAACTTTAATAAATTTAGACATGAAACTTATTAAAATCATTAATAAAATAAAAACTAAATATTATACAAAAGAAACATTGTTTGGAAGATATCTTACTTATAACTCATGCCATGCCAAATCACAAAAAAACAGCGTCGTTATAAGATTAACAGATAGAGCATTAAAAGTAACTTCTCCAGAATATCACCGTGAAATAATAAAAAAACTCAAAAATACTTTGAAAAATAATCAATATCCAGAATATAAAATTGACAACGTACATATAAATTACACAATAAGAACTAGTCCAACTACACAAATAAATTCAAGTAAAGAAAAAAATACATGTATAGCACACTCCCCTATACATACCAACTATCAGAAAAATTGAAATACATTTTATCAAAACATAACGTCAATATAAGTCATAGATCACACAACACATTATCACCACTATTCACTAAATTAAAAACAAAACTAAAGACACTAAGAAATCAAATATTATATATTCCATACCATGTCTGAATTGCCCTAAAAATTATATAGGAATGACTACACAATATTTAGAGAACAGAATAAATAGTCACAAATACATCAAAAATTATATAATTACCATAATTTGATCAATTAGTTTATTTAAACCTACCTGGTATAAAATCGTTTTATTGAAATTTCGAGGTAAATACACTGATTCTAATACTATGTTTTTAAGATATCTACTAATATGTTCTTATCTATTCTACAAATATTTTAATCATCATTTATTAATTACTCTTTCGAAAATGCTCCCAATACCTTATTTGTATGAAGTACAAAACCTAGGTTTGAAGGATTTGAGGAAACTTACCAATTATATCTTTTGGCAATGAAGCTAGGTGAAGAAAAATGATAGGGAATGGGAACATCGAAATCGCATGTCAGTTGCACTTTTGATGTGTACCAACAGATTCTAGAAGTAATGCTCTGTTTTACAAGCAACGATTTAAGTCATTCAACTTCATAATATACAATGTTACTTCACAACAAAAAGATTGTTTTATTAGGACTGAGGAAAATGGAAAAAGGGGCAATTGTGAAATAGCAACATGTTTGTACAAAAATTTACAGTCACTTCCCCCAGAAATAAGTCTCATATCGTGTTTCAGTGGTCGATTCGGAAGACAAAATTTAAATAGATTTGTTGCAGAAATGTGTACGGCGGCTGCCGTACAGGAGTTACCACATTTAAGTACCATAGATTTAAAGTTCTTGGTTGTTGGTCATAGCGAAATGCATGTATGCCTCCCGCTATAACTACCAAACAGTAGAGAGTCGGAAAAGTAAACTGGCCGGCAGACTGGAAAACAATTGCTCGAAGATGTAAATGGTATGGTGGTAAGCTGGCAAAAAATGTGTTTGCTAAACTTTTGAAAAGAGCGTCTATTTTCTATAATATTTAAAAAATTTTTAAGGAGAGTTTAGAACCCTTGAGTGTACCAGAAGAACGAGGAACAACAGTAATTTTCGACTGGCCGAAAAAAAGTGTATGTGTATCATTGCCAATATCAAACGAAAAGTATATCAATATACAACTGTCCCTTCAACAATAAATTTGGAATACAAACCATTTTATGAGAATATTCCTCACAAAGAAAATACCAAAAATAAGAAATCTAAAAACTCAAGACCAAGAACTTGAAGAGTCTGGATCTGTCTGGATCTGGGAGTGACTACTTTTTTATTATTTTTGTCATTATGAATTTTAATCTCAAGTTGTATGTTCATGTAAATTAGTTTTTTAATCATTTTGCGCTATTTTCTATAGATAAAATTTTGTTTTTTATGTTTTTGTAAGATCGAGCTTATTAAAAACTGGGAACCTTGATAAAATATTGGATAACTCATTTAGACTTCAAATTAATAAGACGCTGAGAAGAAAATCTGAAAATTACTGTTTATTTAATGAACAAACACAATAACTACCAATTATTCGAAAATATTGATTTTTTTTTCAACAGGATTTCCCCGAAAAATGATTTCTTTAGATCCCTAGTTGTTGTTCTGAAGCTACAGCATAGGGTGTTGACAATACAAGAATTATTTGAACTGCATTAACTTTCGTATTTCGTATAAAATTTCTTAAATATTGTACCTGAAATATAACATGAAGTCGAATTAGGAACTAGATTATGTGCGGTATGAGGAAACCAAATGGAATAAATTCGTTGATAAAGAAATGAAGGCGCGTTGGGAAAAACTCTGGAATATGTCAATTTGTATTTTTAAGTTCGTTTTTTATAAAAATGTGATGTGATTATTGCCTATATCAATTTTCTTATCTAGAATACAACCTCCTGTATATTATTTAAATTTTGGATTCTCCAGAAAATTCTAGACATAATTGATGTACAATTTTTCTATAATTTATTCGAACTAAAAATCACAGCATATATCGTAGAACGCCGATTGTTTTACATTTACATTGAGCTGTTATTTCAAATCTTTTCCATTTAATTTTATCATTCAAAGAATATTACAAGTCTTAAAATATCAGTCAATCTTAGTCTCATAATTGACTTCGGTTTTTCCATATACGCTTTTTTACTTTTCAGGTATCACTCGTACAACTCCACGATCAACTAAATGTTCTATTTCCTAGTAAATTAGGTAGGATAAGACACTTAAGAAGCACATGTAATATTACTTATTGAGATCTCATTAAATTCGTGTCACATCAATTCACCGCACGACAATTCATCGCAATAGAAATTGATTGCACAGTCAATATTATTGGTATTATTTTCAATTTACTGTCTTCTTATTCTGCTGGCATTTGTCTATCGAATCCTATCGACGACTGTTTGCTGCATTGAAAAGCTAGATCTTCATTCGACCTCAATAATGATGGATTTTGAGAAATCCGTACAAACGAAATATCCTGCTACACATATAAAAGTTTTCCTTTATCATTTTAGCCAATGTGTCTGGAAGCAGATCCAGAGTTGTGGACTGCAAAAGCGCTATGTGACGAAGCTGGATTTTTCACGAATTTGCAACATTAACTCACGTTTCCCAAAAAATAATTAGGTTAGGTTAGGTAAGTTCCAATGAATGATAATACAGAAAACAGATAATCTTGCACTCATTGATTTTCCTGAACCCTGCATCCATGATAATTTGAATCTTCTTCTTTTCCTGTTCTCTTGTGAGATTCATTTCATTATTTTTTCTTTTTGGAAAATTTTCACCTTCATCACGTGCCTGTACCAAAGCAACTGGCTTTTCTCTAAGTCTTTCAGTTTCATCTTTTATTGTTCCGTTTCTAATCGATCTACCCTTGACGTTTTATTTGTTGTTCTTAAGCTCTTCTTAGACAAGGACAGTCAAGCTGCGCAACCAGTCGCAGCCCAACCCATCAACCCCACTGGCAACCACTGGCTGTTGCGTTTCTGTGTAGCGTAAACATATTACTACACAGGTCTGCCAACTGCAGTCGCTCCTCAGATATTCACTCAGTCAAAGATCCAGTAATGTCAACTCTTATTAGGTCTAACAGATAGAAAAAAAACTAGTTTCGACATGCGAAAGTGATTGAAAAACTTATTGTCATCTGCACATAGAAAAAATACAATATATATGCATTGTCCTTCTTTTTCGTCTTGTTTAAAAGGTGTTTCACTATAATCCATTCGGAAAGAGTGTAGAGTAATAAATCAATCCCTCTCCTGGCCACCATAGCCGTAGTCACATTTAAAAACAATTTATTATTTTATTTTATCAAACCTTAGCAAATGAATCCAACATTTATTTTCTGAGAAATTTATTGCATCAAGTTCAAATTTCCAACTATGCTTACTTTTCCGCCAAAACAATTCCTTTGAGGTATTTTAAGAAAGGAATGATGTTGACAGGTAAATATTTCACGCCCTTTATAGTATATACCTATATCAGACAGGTTAATTTGAAAACGATTTGTAAAATGTTTTCTGGGAAAAATAATAATTAGGTATTTTTTATTTTGCAAGAGGGTAATAAAAGATTAAAATATGAGGTATACTTAAATGGTTATTGACAAGTTTCAGTTTAAGAAAAAGTCCTATAAAGGAAAATTCCCAATACACAACTGCATTTCTAGCGCAGTGTTTTTCAGAGAAACGTTTACAAAACTTTAGTGAATATTAAATATGTCGACTTTTGAAAACTATACTCCAATACATAAAGTGAAGAGGCATGCACTCTCTGTTAACGAGAAAGCAATGGCTTTAAATGTATTTGGTGCATTAAAATATCAGTTCCCTTCAGTGAGTGTGGATGATCTAACAAGTATGTGTTCGAAGATGACAGGTCAAGGAAAATCAACCGTTTACAAACTTCTTAAGGAAGTTTCAGTGGTCCAAAGTCTCGGTCAGGAAGGTCAAAGAAAATTCCTACCATTGATAAAATTTTGGCGTCCTTTTTGGAAGACGGATGGCCACCAATCAGCAGAAATAAGCTTTGGCAAATTCTACATGAACTAAATTTTTGTTTTAAAAAACAACGCAAAAATTCATATTTAAAAGATTTCGAAGAAATCGTGTGTTGGAGAAGGTCTCATTTACGGAAGATTAATAAACTGCGGGAGGAAGGAAAAACTATTTTTTATTTGGACGAGACTTGGGTTAACGAGGGGCACACTGTAGGAAAAATATGACAATATAAGACGGTTAATAATTTTAGACAAGATTTCTTGGAGGAACTGTCAACAGGATTGAGAGCCCCATCAGGGAAAGGCAGACGATTAATAGTAACACATATTGGCGGTGACAGTGGTTTTGTTGATGGTGGCCTACTGTTATTAGAATAAAAAAACCGGTGACTAACACGAGGATATGAATGCAGATGTGTTCGAGGAATACTTTATACAAATGCTAGATCTTATTCCAGCCGGATCTGTAATTGTTCTTGACAACGCCAGTTACCACTCGAGACAAGTTGAAAGTCTACCTACGACGTCATGGAGGAAACATTATTAACTGGTTAATACAAAAAAATATTACATTCAACAATGACTTTTGTCAATTGTCAAAATAAATAAAAGTCCCCACAAGAAATATAATATTGATGAAGTGACAAGAAATCGCCAAATTACTATTATTCGTCTTCCTCTCTATCACAGTAAACTCAATCCGGAAGATCGAAAAAACACAAAATTTACATTAAAGGACCTTAGGATATTACTAAACGAAGCTTTAAAAAACGTTACTGCTGAAAACTGGCAAAAATGCATTCGGCATGTTATCAAAGAGGAAGAAAAAATGTGGGAATTAGACAACATTATTGATCAAACTGTAGAACCTCTCATGATTAATTTCAACTATTCATCCACTAGTTCTTCGTAATAAAATACATATATTGCAAATATGTACATACTTTAAATATGTTAGAGGAAATATTTGTAGACTGTTGTATATAATATAGTAATGTGTAGTATATAAGTATGTATATGGGTGATTCCATTATAACTGTGATATTCAATGTCCTGTATTGTTTTTTTGTACTAGTCGTTAATTAATAATCAATTAATAAAAATTTTGTGTTAATTGAATAATTCTTAAGATATTTAAACATTATTTTTATACAATATAACTTGCCACTTAAAGAAAACTTATACTACATCACTTGAATGTCAGTACCGTGTCATGTCCATTCCTAGAATTTACCGATAAATTATTAATTTTTTTTGTCGTAACAAATGATTTAAACTAATTACCTTATAAATTCTAATGTTTATGATCAAACTGAGGAAAATTGATGCACTTGTTGTTTAATATCTTAAGTTACCATGTCAGTACCGTGGATAAATGAGTCAGTACCGTGGAACTCAAAATCCGACATTTGTGTCTTGCTCGTGATACTTTGAAGTTGTAGTAAATTCCTCTTAGAGTTTTATTTTTACAGTAAAATAGATGAATAATATGCATAAAAAAGTTAGAAAAGTTAAATTTTAAAATCTTGAAATTTTGAATACAAAAAATCACAGTTAGAACGGAATCACCCATATAGTGTATATATAATAGTAACGTATAGTTTAGTATATTTTGTATTTTTATTTTTCATACTTGCATGTATATACTCGTATTTGTGAATAATTGAATGAAAATAACTGTATATATTAAAAAGCAGTAATAATATTTTACTAATTACGAGAAATCCATTGCAACGGCTATGAGGAAATTCAGAGGTTGGTGTGAAAGTATTAAGATAGAAATAGAAATAAAAATATTCTTCAATTCTAAAAAGAAAAGGATGGTTATTCGGATTATCTAGGTAACCGCTTACATTTTAGTACGGTCAATTATGGGGAAAATATATCTCTGTCCAGTTACTTATTTATCATTAGCATATTTAAATATTCCAAATTTTGGACGTAAAGTACCGTACTAAAAATTTCAGGGTTTTGCATTTATGATGAGCATTCATTACTCTACGCTCTTTCCAAATAGTTAATAATTGCTTTGTTTAACAACCAGACTGGCGACTGGTTGCCAGATTGATTGAGAAACAGAGCTGCCACGTCTAATACGAGCCTCAAGGTGTCAGTTTCCGTGGTTTCTATTTTTTCTTTTGTTGCTATTTTATTGTATATTTCCAGTTTTCGCTATTTCAGTATTCCATAGTATCTGATTTCGTTATTTATCTATGGCTCTTGCTCTATTTAATCTACATTTTATTTCTGTACCATTTGTTTCTTCTGTATGGACAATCTTCTAGTCCTTCTTTTTGTTTTTCCTTGGCTCATTTCGTTTTTCTTTTTATTATTTTAAAATATTGTTTCATCTTAGTTGCATAATTTCATCATGATGATCCAGATTCTTTCCATTACTTTATCCTATTTCCTCTATATGGACAATCTCCTAGTCTTGTTCAACCATCTTGCTCAACTCGAAACAGTCTCGTAAATATACAAATTTCAAGTTATTATTTCAAACTTTTACTTCTTGAGGAGACGTGAATGTGTAACTAATATTTATAAAAGCTGCAGAAACTTTCTACTGCGGTTTCTACAAATTGGGGATCAGTGTCTTTTTATCATAATAGATCCAATCTTGTATGAGTACCTATAAAATAACTAAATATAAGATCGTAAAATCAACTGATGGACCGACTGACGGATCAATATATCTACATACTACGAGTGACGAAATATAAAACGGAAAATTCGTATACGGAGAGAAAAATTTATTTTAATAGAAATATTCTATTGTAGAGATTGCTATTTCAAAACGCAAAAAAATCTTTTAAAGGTTTTAGTGCTAGCATAGATTGATTAGATCTACGAAAATTGTCTAAGAAGATAGTTACGCATGCTATTGAGAATCATAAGTGAATTTCTGCACCAGCATGAATCGGAAGTTTAGGAAGGAAGTTATTTTTAGAGGTATAACATTGTGACTGAATTGTTAAAAATGATGCAGATGCAGCAGATGGGGAAGAAAAATGATTATTCCTACCTCTAGAAATAAGAAAAGTAGCTAATGTACGAAATTTGTTACCCAAAAAATGTAAACAACAAGCACGAGAGTTGCTATTTCCTTCATTAAGTTAAACCACTTCAATATAGGCACATAGACATCTTCCGATCTAGTGCTTGATTTTTCGTTTTTTTTCTGCTTGTCCACTTTTAGGTTGTAGGTACTTCGAAGAGATTTTATTTTTTCGTTGACTTTAGCAATGTCAAAATCGTCCAACTTCATTTCATCTGAAAGTTTCCTAAGCGCCGTTTCCCGAGCGAGTTTGTTTTTGTATAATGGATCAAACTGGTTCCTTAAACATTATTTTTCTCTGTAGGTTTAAACAAACTTCACATCTAAATCATAGCTCCATTTTTTCGGTGGCATAATGAACTTTTAATCGCAAAGCAGAAAACGTAACAAAAGGCCGTGATTCACACGATTCCAATGAGTCACGCCAGCTCGAGTTTTTTGTGGTGGGGAGAATTGGTCTGGCCTGAAACCTACTCATGAGGCCAGTTGACTGGAGCGACTTGGACGCCAGTGGAGTACACACGAGGATTGCTGCTGGCACCAGTGAGCTGGCTTAAGACGTCTACTGGCCTGTTATAGAAGAATATGTATCTTCGTTGATTATTTTAAAATGTGTAATTTGATGCTGGGTACTATATTTATGACAATTTCGCTTAATAACAAACCTAAAAAAAGTTGATTTATAATTATCAACACATAACCTAACTTTATTCACATTTTTGAGAAGTAGTATAGGTTATATTAATATACCATTCAAATAGGACGTGAAAAATTAAATCTGACACGTGTACATGTGGATAATAATGCATTAAGACGCCTAATCAATGCCAGTTTTCGTGATTTTCACTCTTTGAAGCTAATCGATGGAGTGTTCTCGGATATACCTGTTTCGCTGTCGTGTAGTTGATTAATATTTCCTTTATTGACTGAGAAAATAATTGATACACACCTCGAATTACCAACAACATTATGGTAATTTATGTAATCTGACTTTTGAAGGTTGGATAACTTCTCCAAAGTTTCCCTTTTCGCTGTTACACCGTTAAAACAAAAAGTATATTTTCAATAACTTCATTAAGAGTTGCCGGTTTAACGACATCGTCCTCCTAATGATGTTTACATCGGATCAAATGTAATTTCGAGTCATTAAATAATTATAAAGTTCATAAAGAAGATTAGAAAGATTTTGACGGTTTCGTTCCCTGTATTTTTCTGTTGATTACAGATCAATAATTAGCGAACCAATTTTTAAAACTTTCTGCAGTATAGTGTTATGTGTAAATGAGATAAAAGTTCTTATGAATTACCAATTTATTCTTGTTGTGACTAGTAAGAAGACAAATGTCGAGTATAAAAAAATATAACAACAAAATGGCTGGTGCTACCAAATTAGAATTATGAGAAGGCAGTAACATGTTTTTAAGATATAATACCTCGAATTAAGCTTTTCACTGCTTAAGGCGAATATTCTCGTATCATGGGTATGTTGCTCGAGATAATTAACATTTCAAAATTAATACCTACATATTTATATAATAGTTGGAAATTTGGCAACACTGCTCTACAGTTGATCAGGTAAACAAATCCCTCCACGAAAGCAATACGTACTATACCATTTTTGAAATGTATTTATTGCATTTGCGGTTTAGTTATGGATCATATTATGCCAAAAAAAAAGATTAGACAAACAGTTAGAAGACATTTTAGCGATGACACTGACAGAGAAGATGACCAATCATCGCACACAGACAAATTTGCAAAATCAACATGAATATAAAGCTTTATTTTAACTATAAACCATATGCCACGTGTGAAGTTTATTGGTAAAATACAAGAAACTAGTCGTCAAATATTAAAGCCAACATACATTACAGATCATTAAATTTATTATGGGAGTTATTGATCAATCAGATGCTTCTTCCACCAGTCGAGTACGTCCCCAAAAGCGATACGAGTGTTGCCACTTAAGTTTCGAGATATGGCAATACTGATGTGAATATGTCAAATCTGACATTGCTATCATTTTTTATGGTTAACGTACACGTTTCCTGTTTTAGTTGTATACATATACTTGAAGCATTCATCTTGGTCAAAAAATGGAATTGAATCGCAAATTTCCGTGCGATAATTTCTTATAACTTTCGACGTGGATCAAATCTACAGGTGTGTCGATCAACTTACTTCGACTGTAGGTGATGAAGCGATATATCGAACAACCGTGTTCCGCTGGTTTTTCGAATTCAATCGTAGTCGCACATCGCTCCAGGATAAATTTCATGCAGGTCGTCTAAAATCGACTGTTGTGCCAGAAAACATCGATGCTATGCTATCGATGCTGATATTGCAAGATCGTCATGTGTATTTGGGCATTAATTCCACTCGCATACATTCAAGATTGGAGAAACATTTGGCTGTCAAAAAGATTTGTTAAATTCAACAAAAGTTGTTCACGCACGAAGCGCTTAGAAGCAAATGGTCGCTTGTTTTTTCGGAACAACTAGACATGTCGTTCCATTAGAGCAGCGTAGAACTGTGAATGGAACACCAGCATTTGTTTGCCAAAAGTTTTGGACAAAATCAGGAATACCAATCGCAGAAGAAGAGAGAAGCAAGCTCTCACACATCAGTTCAAATTAGAACGTTTTTAAACATCCAATGGTTCCTTCTTATTCTCACAGATCAAAAATAAATTGCGATTTCAACGTTTTTCTACACCTAAAGAAGTGGTTGATGCACTCAAATCACATGTTTTGGAGGTACCTTTAACAATTGATTCAAACCCATGCAAAAGTGTATTGATCTTAATGAAAAATATTTGGATGAATGAAGACAATGAAGCCATATCTCATTATAAATATTTGTCTATCTCAAAACTTAAGAAGCAAACCTCGTAAATAGTACAAAAGATTTTATTTTCACCTTTCTTTCTTTTCTTTTTGTTTTCATTTAGTTTGATTTAGATGCTTACTTGCAATCTTTTGTGTAATTTTTATATTTTTTATCGCAAAACACATATTGCTATACTGCTTCAGACGGCTATCCTCGACAAATGCCAATGGAAAGGGTCAAAGAAGATAATGAACAGCTACTACCATGAGAAATAGTTCTCCCAATGATTACTCTAACATTTACGTGCAAATGTATTTCGACATTTCGATTCGTTCTCCATGACGGCTGTTCAACTTTCTATGTTTATCTACGCTGAATACGAAATTACGCCACAGTTATTGATAGTGAAACTTGAAGCTAGGTGATTCAATATCAACCACGTTAAACTGAATGAAGTTATCTTTGTATAAGAATATTGGAAATTAACGGCACTCATTAATTTCTAAATTATCTGGGAAGCATTAAAGAAGCTATTTTCCATAAACATAATTAGAACGATTTGTTTTTTACTGGATTTTCGAAGTTGTAGAGAAAAATTTCCCGACTTGCCTTACTCGCACGTGATTTTTGGCTTTTTTGTTGGATCCTATTCTTCCGTCTGGACGATCATTTCTTGGACTCAAACTTGATAAATTATTTTTCAAAGCGACTGAATTACAACTAAAAATTATGACACGTTAGTTGTTTGTAATACTCCTACCAGATTTCTTCAAACTGTCTCTCTTCTTCATCTACTTCTTCGTTTTTTAATTTTATTTTACATTTATATGTCTCGTTTTCCTCACTCATCTTCCTATGAAATGTTTTTGTCTTGCTTATAGTATTCCTCTCTCGATACATCATTTAATTATTGTTGTTCTAATTGTTTTATTGCTTTTTTCTTTTATGCATTTTTTTTTGTCTTCTATATTGTTTGTTTTCTTGCAATTCCTATTTTTACTTATTGATTTTCCTTTCTATACCACTCTTTTGTTGGTTCTCTTTCTTCTTTTCCTGATTGTTTTTCTGCTAATTTCAATAAACTTTTTCTATTATTTCCCATTTTTCATCTAGATTTAAAAGATCCTCAACTTGCATATTATTCTATTATCGTTTCATTCAATAACTTCTTCGCATTTCATTTTATTTTCCTTTATGTTTTTAAATTCATTATTTTTGTTTTTAGTTTAATCATGGTCATGTAGTAATCAAAATCATCGTTAGCTTCTCTATATTTTCCTATCGCTGATTGTTTTCGTTTATTTTTCATTTTATGGTCGATTTAATGATGTGAACTACTTCGTATCATTTTTGCAACAATTAAGACAAATAATATTACAAATCATCAGAATTAAACTGAAATAAAAACAAGTAATTGCGTTAACACAGTGTTTGCAATCTCAGTGTTGACATAGATCCGAAGTTCTACGTTAGTAAATGTGATTTTAATGAAAAGAACGTGCCGTATTCACTTAGAAATGACTATTATTGACATTCATTTCTGATTCTATGTATAGTGTTAGTCTATCCACTTCTGGCTGAGAATACTAATGACTCCAAAGACGGAACAATCGATAACGAAGGTAATACTGTATATTTAGGGTGAATTTTCAATACCCCCGATAACTATAAAATATTGCTGAATACTAATTGAGAAAATCAACGCCGTTTTGACGGGAGAAACTGATTGTTGACGTGAATTATTAAGATTAAAATTTCTAACAAGAAAAAAGTTTTTTGGGTGTAACTTTTTTATTGCAGATGAAGTAATATTCGCTCGATTGATTTCATCTAGTTCTTATCTTTATCTAATCTTGTTATGAATTTTTTTATCTTGTCATACACTTTGTTAAAGCCAAATGAAATGAATTATTATTTCGATTAGTGTACGTATTTATAAAAAATCCCAAAGCACCACAAATTTAAATTATAAAAGGACATTCTTCAACGTGAGAATGCGATCCCTACTTTCCACCATCTTCGAATGACAGGTACACACCCATTTTTTTAATAGAAAATATCGTTTCCTATTTCTCTTCATTCTGTATTAAAAATGTTATCGTTTTCAAGTTTATTGCATCAATTAAATGCTATTTAATCTTAAGTAAAATAATCTTCTAACCTTATTTAATATATCAGCCTTCATCGACCTAATCGCAAGCGTTATTTCTTGTTTTAAGTCATTCAAATGGAAAGGTTCAGTTTTGTACACTGCCACCAAAGGATCTATTGGGTCCCCCTATCTTGCTACGATTCTGTAAAATCCTGTGTTTACAGCTAATCCATTAATATCACTCCTTTTAAAAAGCCAGAGATATTCCTAGTGATTCACACTTCAAGAGAATGTAGATAGAGGTTTCATCTTCTGTACTACAAAATCTGTACGCCGCATTATCTGCTAACTGTAGCGTCTTCGGGTGCCTATTGAAGCGACAGTGCCCCGATAGGACTCCTGTTAGTATTCGTAGATTGTTCTTACTTATGTTGATACATTCAGCAGATCTTCTTTGGTTATAGTTTCCCAGAAAAGTCTTTGTCTGTCTTAGCCCCTGTAGGTTGTCCCAATGATTGGTCTCACAATTACCATGTACATCCATAGTAAGATCTTTGTGTTAGAATCCCATATACCTCCTACGAAGCTCCTACACACCATCAAAGCTTTTGTGGCTTTAATGATTATTTCTTCGTTGTGTTTCTTCCAGAAAATTTCACTATCTAGTATGAGTCCCTGATATTTCCCCTCTGATTTCCACTCAATGACTTGCCCGTCTAGCTGGATTGGCTTTAGTTTTTCTTCCTGGTGGAAGCCAAAAATGTGTGTGAATTTCAACTCGAACGTAAGCGATCGAGAGCGTCAGTGTGGGCGCGAACGTAGAGTTTATAAATCTATCTTAAGAAGTGGTACAAAGAGTTCCTCGTCAGCAGCGATCTGAAAATGACTTAACATAGAAACGGAGCTTATATTGTGGTCATACCTTGGAATAATGAATTTCTTTTATTCGAATTTTACACACTATATTTATTTATTGTTTTACTAGTTCAGAACAATTCTAATATTAAAATTTGTCTCATGTTCTTTATACTCTCAATCACCCTTCCACTTATTATTGAGGATTGTACCCGAAACATTCTATGGAGCTCTCAATTTTGGAGTTGTGTCAAAAAATAAGTCCGTCTGTGTATAAGAAACTGATTGTCAGCTGCAGATACACATCGAACAACCAATCAGACAAGTCTGAGGTCTACTAAAACTTTTCTATATTTTCGATGACACTTGATTTTACGCGAGATTGTCTGCAACACTTTTTCGTAATATGAAGGTTAGGACAGTGAGAACGAGATATTTGATGCCAAGAAAATTTAGTACAGTTAGTGAAAATTGGTTTTACGTTTTATCAGACACACAAATAATTGATTTTGAATTGTTGGATATTTATAAAACAAGGCTAGTATAAAGTAAAACACAAAATGTAGAAAAAAATCGAACATTTCATTTTGTTGCGTGTCTTTTGACATAAGTCAAAAAATAAAACGTCGAATTTGTCAAAATTACGACGTAATCAATATTCTTTCGCTATATCTTACAGAAATTGTTTCCTGTATCCCCTTCAATATCTGAGTTACGCCAAGACATGACCTAAGCGACCAGTCTATAGATCCACGTCTTCTAATCCACTTTGCATTAAGCTGAGTATCCAGAAACGAATATTGAGATTATAATATGGTGGTGCACCATTATTCTGGGATCCAAGTTCTGCCTATTATTCGTCTTCGGAAAGGCCACAATTAGATCTGGAAGCACTATCCTTACGAAGATGTTCCAAATATCGCTCAGATGCCAAGAAACTCGCCCTAAGGGTGCAGAGAGTCTCTACCGGGATAATACTGAAGCAGAAGATATTTTGATATCCATTGTGACAGGTGATGAGATAATCACAACTATAGATGCACACAAATTATTCAACGAGACCGCAAAATTCAAAAGAACCTTCAAAACTCATAAGATTATAGCAACTTTCACCTAACCTAATCTAACCTAACAAATGTACGATGCTTGTGGTATTAATGCATGAAACAACATTTCAAGCAGATTTATTTTGAAAAACTTTACAACGATCACGGAGAGTTTTTTAAAACAAACGAAGAGGAATACTGACTTCTAGAATTGTTCTGATCCACGACAATGCCCGTCCCCATAGCACTCGTGTGAACCAACGACTCCTTCAGCAATTTCAATGGGACATTTTCGAACACCCACCATACAGTCCTGACTGACTTTCATCTTTTTCCCGAACTGAAACAGTGGCTTGGAGAACAGTGTTTCCAAACTGACGGGGGGCTCAAAGAAACCCTCACAACTCACTTCTAATCATTAGCGGCTACATTCTATGAAGAAGGTATTGCAAAGCTTGTTCATAGACATGACAAATGCCTTCATCGTCAAGGTGATTATGTAGAGAAATAAGATGTACCTTACTGTTGCTAATGTAATATTTTTTGTATATCTATCTTTTGTTTAGAAGCCTATCGTAGATCGAATAAAAAAACAAACCTCGTATCTGTAGCAATAAATTGTAACTTTACTCAATGGCGGATTTTCTATATAATTATTAGAAAGTAACTTTCCCTTATATGTCAGTATCTGTATGTTAACAATATACTTTAAACTTTTCTATCATGATTTACTCCGTTTTCGATAAGAAAGACTTGGCCTAACTATTTATAACTCTCTCGAAACTAAACTTTTTCTAATCTGCTTAAACTCGTTCAGATATAGACAATTCCTTTACACGCTATTACTTTTTATCCGATTTGTCCTTTCCAATATGAAACAATTGTACCCAGATTTAAACTTTCATTGACATTTAAACCGCCGAATTCGCCAACTTTTCGAGGAAAATAAACGAAAATTTCAACATTCCGAGTTTCGAGTTTCCTGACTAGTCGTAAGGAGCATGTTTGCCTAACGTTTTGTTACTCGACCAGGGTTTTGGTGACGGAATAATTTCCCGAGAAACAGACTCTCAAAATCGTTCTCATTCAGTCTATATCACATCTAGGGCATGATGAAAGTCAGATTATCGTAGGCGGATGTTAGTTGTAGAACTGCGTTTTGTCATTGCCCTCGTCAAACATTCTTTTTGAACAGATTGTGGAGTATCCAAAAGGAAACAATTCATTGTTAATATTATTGTGAAAATTTGAAAAAGCCTTAAATATAGTATTTAGATTATATATGGGCTTGGGCACAATGTGATGTCAGGTAGATCAATAAGTTGATTGCGGATCCTAACCCAGAACCAGATTTTGATCAGGCGTAGTTTTAGGGGGAAGGAGACACGGGGTGTCATAGCCGCTACAAAATTGTCGTAGTTTCGGAAAAAAATTTTAGGGAAGCATCTAAGCTTCGGTACAAGAAATGCCGAAATTGAAGAAAGTCAGCTAAGCAGTCGCTTCTTAAGTTCACAAAAACCATAGACAAATGAAACAAACCATTATCTAATCACAAGTTCCCAATAGTCTACCTACCAGGGTGGAAAGGATCTTATCATAAGACTACGACACTATTAACTCGATCAGTTTCTGCACAATAAGGAACGTAATCCGGGTTAGTTTCCGAACAACTGATCATGATTTGAAAGAAACGTATTCATATTTATATTTTAGTGTACTTTGCAATTATAACATTATAATTTTGTAGTCATGAAATTGTAGTTTATTTAGAAATAAAAAAAAATACTTACCTGCTTGGTTTACATAAACTCCTGTGGCGATAAAGAGAAAAAGTGCAATGAAGATAAACATTTTATTGGTTCTTCCCCTTTATGATACCATAAAATCGCTAAAAATCACGCACAAAATGTACAGTTTCACAAACACATTTCCGACTATTCATTGACGTACCGAAAAGTCGTAAACTCTACATTTGCAAATCGTGCATATATCTCAAGGGCATATATACTTTCAAATCAATCATAAAAAGGTGCTAATGGAATTACTCAAGTTTAGTTCTTCTTTAATGGAAAATTTACAGATTATTTCTAGTAATATTTTATCAGTACCAATGGCCTATTGCCATTTGGTGATAGTTGGATACAATGTATCAATCACAAATACCGAGTGTTTCATGAACTATGCTTTGTATAATTACAAAAAAGTGTAATATTTTTCTCACAATAATTTAACAATTAAAGCCTCGAAATATCAAAGGGGTCAAGTGCCAATTTTGATAATTTTCAATTGTAATCATAGAAAGGAACCAAAAGCCATCGGGTACAACCTAAGTAAGGAGTAATCTGCCAACGGTGTATTTAGTACTTTTACTTATTATTGCCAGATGACGTTGGTGCCAAGTACCACGTCTGGATGTGACTGGATGTATTCCAAAAAAGCAGCAACAAGTAGTTTAATTGAATACATTGGCTGTGTTGTTGCTACACAAAATTGAGGTCACCTTGAAATCTTCACGTTGTTTGAAATTTTACATTTTCAGATAGTATTCGCAAACTGTACATCACTGCATGTTATACTCTATACTGAAAAAAATGCATTTTTTCCTTGCCTTTAATGATTTATTCTGATAAAGCAACATTTTGGGCGAAGTTCTACATTTTGTTTTTAGGGAAGCTATGGATCTAACAAAATAAAAAAACTTGACAATAATAACGTGTATTCCCTCCTCTTGCATTGATGACTGCTTGAATTCGACGCTGCATATTTTGAATTAAGTTGCGGATCACATTCTGGTCGATGTTATCCCATTCCTGCAACAGCAATCATCTCAGCTCCTGGGCAGTTCTTGGTGCTGGTAGGTGTCTGCGGATCAGTGGTCTCAACTCGTCCCAGACATGTTCTATGGGATTCATGTCTAGGCTACGGGCTGGCAAGTCAAACCGCCTAATTTCTACCTCATCCAGATACTCCCTGACAATTCGGGCTGTATATGGTCTCGCACTATCTTGCATAAAAATGCCACGTTCCCCCTTAGTCACCATGAAAGGCATAACATGGTCTTCTATCACTTCCGCAGTGAAACCGCAGTACCTGTCCTATTCCGCAAACACCCTTTGGACACCACAAAGAGCAGCACCAACAATTCTTGCAGTTTCACGTTGCCCCCGATTATCTTGTAACAGCGCTACAATTTTTGCCACAACATCGGATCTAAAGACATTATGGTCCTGTTTAATCACTACACTTTGCAATCGTTAGGTTTTACACAAAGAATCAACAATAAACTGGAAAACAGGCAAGGGAAAAGTGAATGTTCAATTGGCGCAAAGGGACTTTTTCATCAAAGTCGTACTATTATACATCGAATGTCAGCTAATGACAGCGGTCAAGTCTCGAAAAAAATTTGCTTCAATGCCTACTAATCCTTATCAATATTGACGCTAAAATTATTCCCAATTTCTGAGTTATTCGCAATTTCTGAAGTGACCTCAATTCTTTGTTCGCCAGTGTATTATCTTATAACCTTAGTAAAATTAACCTGAAATATGGAAAATGGACGACGAAAAAAAGGTAAGGGGTCAGTGGCAGACGCTCAAAAAAAGCTGAAAAAGCATATCAGACCCGCAAAAATATGAAAATTCCAACAAAATCTCAACCAAATTTAGAGGTAATTGAATTCTGTATAATCTTAATTAACGGGATGAACAAAAATACGTAACTGTTGTAGGTCCGTGAAAGTGCAAGCTGGACTGCAAAATTTTATTATTTGAACTTGAGCTATTCACTAAGTTTCACTCAACGCCGCACAGTACTCAAGGAACCTTTTTGATGGACTTATCCAAGTGAGACCAGTGAACAGACGTAGACATGGGACATACAATGCTGCTCGTGATAGTTATAGACAGGCTACAATGCACTATACTGTTTCCAATGGTACTGGAAACCTCGTGGTTTGTAAGAATAACTTCATGAAAATTTTTGGAGTATGAAGGAAAAGACTTTTTACCATTATTAATAAAAAGAAAAAGGTTGAAACAACCTTTGTCGACAAGAGAACTCGTACTTGTGGTAGTAAGTTCACTAAAGGCGGGTTCACACGGAGTCGTAAACTTGATGAGAATACTACTTGTTCTGCGCATGTCTCACGACTGCTTGATATTCACGACGGATAATATACGACCTCCAGTTCCCAATTCCCAATTTTTTTCACCTATTTGTGATTTCCAAATCAATTTACCATCTCAATTATGAAAAGCCATCATTTTCACTACGTTTCAATTTACTTGAGGCGAATCAAAAATTTTAATTGCTTACATTCTTCTTACTAATTAACAAAATCGATTGAATTTTATTGAAAGAAGTTGATCAACGAAAAATTAACGTAATAGAACATAACTCTATAAAATCGACGTATAATAATGGACGCTCGACGCTGGATAGGAGCGTCAAATGCGATACGAATTAGATTAGGGCGCCATTTGAAATAGCGCAAAACTGAGCATTGTTGAGCTTTTATACCCTATCTCGGTATTACTGCAAGCCGCGCTGTTGTTGAAACTGTCTCTAATATAACTTTTTTTTGTAATATTCCAGAACCAACTGAATAACTCAATTATCCAAATTGAATGTCTAATATTCTTGAAGAATTTTTCTGAATATAAAGAGATGATAGGAAACGAAGGTTAAGAAAACTAAATAGTTATTGTAATTCAAAGATAGTTCGTACAGAGAAACATTTTTCATATAACTAAGAGAATCACACACAAAGCCAAGAAGTTATTGAGAAAATTAATACTATTAATATTATGGTCCCAGTAATTGATGCTGAAGAGTATCATAATTATTAGAAACTGTGTTGCTATACCAAAATACGAAAGACTTAGAATCTTTTTGAGACAAAAATCGAAAAAATGTATCACAAAACGGTATAAAAATTAAGAAAATGCATCTGAGAAAAAATATTTATTGTAAATGTTATGGAAATTTGTTTTAATTTCAGACTATTTCAGTGATTCACTGCTGTGATGGAAATTTTATTATGTGGAATATATTGATACGGCCCTTCCAATAACCCTGCCCGATACTATAATCAAACTACGCAGAAATGTTAGTTATTCTACCAAATTTACAAATATCCAAAGCCTCGACCATTTTGTTAAATCACTTACCAGAATGGCAATGTACAAAACAGCCCGTGGAAATAAATAAATTTGGCACCATAACAAAATATATAACGAAAGTTTTGGAATTACCAAATCCGACATTCTAAATATTCCAATGTGTCTACGAGTATTTCAGTTACAAGCCATAGGAATTTGAGTCCAGCAACGATGATGGAAAAATGAAAATATTAAAAAGTGTAGGCTCCAAAGCTACAAGAAACTGAATAGAGCAATACTGTGAAAGATCAGTACTTTTCACCTTAATCCATCCAAACTTTACGACGATTACGGAGAGCTCTTCAAAACAAACGAAGAGTAATACTGACTTCTAGAATTGTTCTGATCCACGACAATACCAATCCCCATAGCACTCGTGTAAGTCAACGAGCTCTTCGGCAATTTCAATGGGACATTTTCGATCACCCACATACAGCCTCGACTTAGCATCGAGTGATTTTCATCTTTTCCCTGAAATAAAGTAGTGGCTTGGAGGAGAGTGCTTCCAAACTGACGTGGGGCTCAAAGAAATCGTCACAACTCACTTCTAATCATTAGCGGCTACATTCTATTAAGAGGGTATTGCAAAGCTTGTTCATAGATATGACAAATGCCTTAATCGTTTCTTTAGAAGCCCATCGTAGATCGAATAAAAAAACAATCCTCGTATCTGTAGCAATAAATTGTAACTGTACTCAATGGCGGATTTTCTATATATTTATTAGAAAATAACTTTCCTTTATATGTCAGTATCTGTATGTTAACAATACACTTTAAACTTTTCAATCATGATTTACTCCGTTTTTGATAAGAATGACTTAGCCTAACTATTTACATATAACTTTCTCGACACTAAACTTTTTCTAATCTGCTTAAACTCGTTCAGATATAGACAATTCCTTTACACGCTATTACTTTTTATTCGGTTTGTTATTTCCAATATGAAACAATTGTACCCAGATTAAAACTTCCATTGACATTTAAACCGCCGAATTCGCCAACTTTTCGACGAAAATAAAGGAAAATTTCAACATTTCGAAATTCCTCACTAGTCGTAAGGAGCATTGTTTGCCTAACGTTTTGTTACTCGACCAGGGTTTTGGTGACGGAATAATTTCCCGAGAAACAGACTCTTAATATCGTTCTTATTCAGTCGATATCACATCTAGGGCATGATGAAAACCAGAATATCGTAGGCGGATGTTAGTTGTAGAACTGCGAGAAACAATAAAAGCGTTTTATCATTGCCCTCGTCAAACATTCTTTTTGAACAGATTGTGGAGTATCCAAAAGGAATCAATTCATTGTTAATATTATTGTGAAATTTTGAAAAAGCGTTAAACAAAATATTTAGATTATATAAGGCCTTTGTCAGGGAGATCATCAATAAGTTGATTGTGGCTCCTAACCCAAAACCAGATTTTGATCACAGTTCAGGCGCGGTTTTAGGGGGGAGAGAGCTACAAAAAACTGAATTAATAAAACATAACTGTAGTGGAAACTATAAAATATGGTGAGTCACTTCATTCATTATTGGGCAAATGCTGTACTGTAACTAGATTCAGAAAGTTTCACAATGTTT
Source organism: Diorhabda carinulata (assembly GCF_026250575.1). NCBI lineage: Eukaryota > Metazoa > Arthropoda > Insecta > Coleoptera > Chrysomelidae > Diorhabda > Diorhabda carinulata. The sequence goes on from NC_079469.1 coordinate 6,679,847, forward strand.
CGAAATGAAGTATATATATAAAGCAGGAGCTCATAGTAGAGCAGTTAGTTGAATATTGAAAGTACACAGCAAAATTGAAATCAAATAAAATTTAAAATATTAAATTTCTTCCAAAAAACTTTACGCAAGAAAGGTTACAATTTGTAACGAGTGATTTTTTTGACAGATCGTATCTTGTGTCAAACTTGTTCAGTTTGGTCTATAATTTAATCATGAATCGACTTACGAACAAACAACGCTTGCAAATTATTAAATTTTACTATCAAAATTCATGAATCGCGCACTTCTTCCAATTTATGGGCAGTTCGGTCGGCCTACTGAGGATATATTCGGAAGCTTGTGACTAAATTCCGAACCCAGTTCAAACTATTGAACTTTAAACAACTAACACGCAAACGTACAGTGAGGACCAAAGAAAATATTGCGGCTGTATCCGCCAGTGTTACTGATGACTGTGAAATATCGATTCGCCGCCGTTTGCAGCAATTGGAACTCTGTTACTTCACTACGAGGAAAATTTTGCGAAAGGATTTGGGTGTAAAACTTTATAAGATACGGCTGGTGCTAGAATTGAAGCCATACTGTCTCCCACAACGTATAACATTTGGTGGATGGGCGCTGGCAAAGTTGAAGGGAGATCCAATTTTTTATCGAAAAATTGTGTTCAGCGACAAAGCTCATTTCTGTTTGAATGGATACGTCAACAAGCAAAATTGCCGCATCTGGAGTGAAGACCAGTCAGAAGCATTGCAAGAGCTACCAATGCATCCCGAAAAAGTCACTGTTTAGTGTGGATTATGGGCCGATGCCATCATCGGACCGTACTTCTTCAAAAGCGACGATAGCCGGAACGTTACTGTGAATGGTGAGCGTGTGATAATTGACGATTTTTTTGCCCATAATGGAAGAAATGGACATGTCTGACATGTGGTTTCAACAAGACGGTGCCACATGACACACGGCACGCGAAGCAATGTCCAAATTGAGAGCCGCCTTCGATGAACAGTTCACCTCACGTTTTGGGCCCGTCAATTGGCCGCCTAGATTGTGTGATTTAACGTCTTTGGACTATTTATTATGAGGCTATGTTAACGCTAATGTCTATAGGGATAAACCATCAACGATTGACGCACTGCAAGCCAATATTGAAGCATTTATTCGTGAAATACCGACCGATATGTTGGAGAGAAAATGCCAAAAATGGACCTTGCGCATGGGCTATCTAAAGCGGAGCCGTGGCCAACATTTGCATGAAATCATCTTCAAACATTAAATTATACTGATACTTCCAATGAAGTTTTCATCAATTTTTTTTCAGATTTTTTGTGGTTTTTTTTTTCCAAAATCAAATCCTATACCTTATATTATTTAGTTCTGCAATTCGATTTGATTACATAAAAACGAAGCAACCAACTTTGCGCTCGGGAGAATGTAATTTTTATCACTCGTTATGCAATATACTGTTGATAAATGATTAGTACACGTGTGCTCATGTTTTACAATTGAAATTACGCACATTGCTTGGATACATTAAGCTACAAACGAATAGGACACGATGATCGAGACTATTTAGTTTATATTGTTCTTATTATCCGAGTTTAGTCCACGAAATATAGTCTAATCGGTGTAGTCTTTTTCACAATATTACTATAGACCAATAACATACCATAATATTGTTAAATTTTCAGCCACTGGTTGCGCTAATGTGGACACACCAACTGTTTTCATCGCTTGCCATATATTTTTTTTAATCTTTATATTCATTATAAGTATTAACATGTTGTTGCGTTTTTATTTTTTTATTCAAACATCTTGAATATTCCGTATTGTGGCACAGTAGTAACTTCGGATTTATTTATTCTAGCTCTCGAGTTTTTGAGGAAATTAATTTGTTATCGACCTCCCACTAAATACGAAAAATTCAACAAAACCTCGAAATTGATTCGAATTCTTCCTCTACCTACACTTCAAGCAAAAGTAAATTTTAATAAATTCGTGGTGATTTTATTCTTTATATTCATTGGTAAGTTTTTCTTTGCTTTTTTTATTGTGCTCACAAAAAGTTCAGTTATCTTTCTGAATATCCTTTCGTTTTAAGCAAATTTTGTATGATAATTTTCATATGAATTCATATTTTCTATTTATTTGGAGAACAGAACGAATAGAATAGAACAGATTCCTTTTTGGTTATATTTTAGATAATATAAATTCAGTTTTTTTTTTAAATGTTAGCGCCTTTGGCTCAAATCTGTTTATTCCCGTTTCCGTTTTTTTCCCGCAGTTCTACATCTGCCAGGTAGGGAATTTCCAGATCAATCACCAGACTACAAACCTCAACTCTAACATCTAGAAATCCATTTGAGAGCTGCAACCGTCCTGGATTTCCATAGATAAGTCCCATTTATTATTTTTTTAATAAATTTATTTGTGTCTGAAATTTTTTTTATTAATCTTAGCAATAAATATTAATTTGGATAATCGTGTCCGGGAATAGTTTTGGATGGTTTAATTTTTATTTTAATTTAATTCATAAGGTATTTCCAGCTTTTCCGCCTTTTCTATTAATTATTAACTTCGTTCGTTAAAAAGCTAGTGGCGTCCAATTTAATATTAATTGTTCACCCCATCTGAGTACCAGTTTTTATATATTTTAACTGAGGCCGAATACCACTTTCTGAGGAAAAGTCTCCTGCCGGGGATTTCAGGTTACATCATGTTATTTTTCTGATCTTTAATATTGAAAGAAAATATTATCGCATGAGTTAGAGACAAACGGTATTTCTCCTAATAATTTCAACTAGTACTTCCTAAAAAGTATCTTGCTTTAGCGATAAAAAATCTGTCCCCTCGAATTGATGTCATTTTTTTCAACATTACTTTTGGACTCCTTATATGTATACTTCGTGGTTTTGACGCTTGACTATCTTTACCTTTGCGCTGCAATTAAGATGGCGCTCTAGTCTACGCGATCGAGTCATCATGAATTGGCACAATAACATGTGAATATACGAGTTTTCATTGACTGCAGAAATCTTCAACATGGAGAAAATTAAGAATTGAATCTTTATACATATCGAAAGATAAACAAATAAAATTTAAAATCCTATAACCTTCTACGGGCTCTTTCTAAATATTTTTCTTCATATTAGATAATTTATTAAAAAAAGTAGTTAAGAATAATAATAGTTTATTTTTCTATAGTATTTGAAAAACATATGAACTAGGGAAGTAGTTTCTAATTGATTAACAATGAATTAAAATGGTCAATCGGGTAATCGCTCGATTGGAATTTCTAAATATCCTAAATGACTATTCCCGATTCGAACTTCATTAAATTTTGCGTTTTTCCGTCCACCAACAACAAAGAAATGTAATAAAATGATAATATTAACTGAGAGAAATAGCCGACAGCGATAATTACAACTAAATATTCTGTTAAAACACGAACTGCGTGCCTTTTCCTTAGGGATAACGACTGTAAACTATTTCTGTGAGGTAATCATTCATTTTTATTAATCTCGCTCTCACCGGAATATCCTTATCTTTATTGAAATTATTAATTCGACGAGATGAATAGATGAAAATTTCGCGAAATAAACCATTGTTACTTGTACCGTTATATATTTATGAACCAGTTGAAAATAGAAAAGATATCTACAAATGAAACTGATATTATTGATGTCCAAATCCACTGAAAAGATTTGAAAATGGGACTTACATCACCAAGATACGTGATTCACTTGATTCAGGAAGCATTTCTGCAAATTTCACGCAAATTTAATACATCATTCAATAAGTCGTGTGACTAAATGAGAAAAACACATTTTTTGCCAAAAATCGAATTTATTTAACAATGTAATCTCCTTGGAGAGCAATACAACTATTCCAACGCTTCTCTAACTTCTCGATGCCGAGCAATTCCTTCTTCATTTGAATTGAATTTCTTACCTGCAAGATCAGCGAATAGGTAGTTGTTACTAAGGGCCAGATCTGGACTAAACGGTGGATGAGGAAGCAATTCGAAGTGTAATTCGTTCAATTGAACCATCGTTGCCATCGACTTATGAATCGGTGCATTGTCTTGGTGAAACAGTGGTGTTTTCTTCGACATATGAAGCCGTTTTTCCTTGATTTTTGTATTCAAACGATCCAACAAGTATATGTTGTATTCGCTATTAATTGTCTTTCCGTTTTGGACATAGTCGATGAACAATATTCCATACGCATCCCAAAATATTGAAGCCAGCTGCCTGTTATGCCTTTAGACGCTTCGGACATGTTTCACCGGCAGCAGTGCACTCAGATGATCGTTTTAATTCCATAGTAAAGTCACGGATCTATGTTTCATCCATTGTCACATATCGACTCAAACAATCTGATTTGTCTGCCTCATCTATCTCACGCAATTCCAATGTACGATTAGACACAACCAATTTGTGGACTTTTTTGATGTTTTCTGGAGTAACCACCTCAATTAGACGTTAACTATCATCGGTGTCTGGACGACCACGTTTAAATTCAGCAAACCATTTACCGAAATATTATTAAATTTTACATACAGTCTTTTGAAAATTTGTACTTCATAAACGTCATATGTATTTGACAATGTCAGCTCCATCTGTGTGTCAGTCACACGACTCATTGAGTGATGTAATTCTGGAGGGAGGGAACGGTTTTTAGTAAGCCGTCAATACTCTTTATACAACAGGGTAACTATAAAGTAAAATAAAAAGATATCGATTAGAAGCCCAATTGATTATTTGAGAATATATTAACAGGTAAATCGAAGAGCTTTCGTATAAACCTTCATCTCCTTTTCGCTTTCATTATTTTTTAATTTCTGTCCTAAACACAAATTGGGAAGATCCCAACTTCAGAATATACCCCCTTTGAGATATCTATTTTCAGAAACATCAAAATATGTAGCTTAATTTTAGCCTAAAATTGGAGAATCCTGAATTCAAAATTGACGAAATTTCATACAACTGCCACCTTTCTAATTACATCTTTGAGGGTTGAATTCTCGAAAATTCTGAGATACGTGTTAAAATTGACGGAAGGAGAATATCGAATCTAATACATATTAGACGCGACACCCTGTAGATTATATCCTAAAAGCCATTAAGAACTTTATTTTATCGAGAAACCTGGGGTCCGAGATTTTTGTTCTACAATATACAGACTCTTAAAATACAATCAAAAGTTAAGGTATAAATAATCTTTTTAGAAAGAAAGAAATATCATTCAGGCATTTTATAGCTTTTATAGCTAGAAAGCAAATAGTTTTGGAGGTTAGATTGAGGTTATCGACAATGTAAATTTAAAAGTATGTTAGCAATCGCACCATCTAGTTTTTCTCATTTCTTCAATACTTTATAAACATATAGATAAATCGACAACCTTTCATTAGATAATGCAGGAAAGTATTAGGCTCAAATTATTTTTAATTAGAGACTCAAAATTCCATATCCAAAAAAAATAGGATGAGTTTTCTGGATTGTATAAATAAAATTCGTAAAATTCACAATAGAAGATTATGTTTTTCTTCTATATGTCTAGTATTGGGTGAGAATTCTTCAGTCTTTTCAACTCATTTCTTCCACGGTCCTTTTTTATCTTCTCTTTTCGACTCAATATTTGCTTAGTTAATTCCATTATTTTTTCTCGTCTATCTATCTATCTCTATTCTCATAATATGTCCCCAATTAAAATATTTTGCCATATTGTGAAACAAACAATCTGCCCACAGTTGATGTCTAATAGTTTTGAATTTTTTCTACCGCATTCTAGATATTTGTAAATAGTACGTCTCATTAATAAACCCTTGAATTGTTGAAACGTTACAGTTGCTATTACCTCGAAATTTTCCTTACATCAACCCCATTTTCACGCCTCATTTATAAACCTACTTCTGAGCATCTACTCCGGACTCTCACCATCTTGTGCTATGATTGCTTGGCATCCGCAAATTTTAATATTTATAGATGTCCATTTCTTACTGTAGGGTGTATTCCATGAAAAAAATCAGTGTACATGATGAGAAGCTTCTCTATAGAAGTCCTTTCGATGCTAGAAAACTGTTGGTGGTGTCCAGTTCTCATAGTGATTCGAGTTTTCATTGTACAGATTTCTCGATGCTTGTATTATACTCTGAGAGCATCCATTTCATTCCATAGCTCATCATTCTTCTTTTCTTGGCACTGTATCAAAAGCCTTCTTTATGTCTATCCATTTTAGTGTACATTTTTGTTATTAGTTTTTTTCTTTTCTAGCAGTGGTGGAATTGTATAGATCTGATCTATTGGCGACTTTCCTGCTGTGAATTCTGTCTCTTCAATCCTATTTCTAAGTCTCTTTCCATATATTCCTCCCATTAAACTCGTGACACAGATCCCGACAGTTCTTACCCAATTTGCGATCTCCTTTATTGAAAAGTGATGTATGTCATGCATCCTTGTTGCCCTTCTTTCGGTCTGTTTTCTCCGTTTATTACTCTCTGAACAAAATTCGTATTTCGGATCCGTATTTGACAAATTCCTGTACTATGTCTCCAGTTCCGGCCGCTTACAGATTTTTAACTGATTCTACTGTTGTACGGACTTCTTCTAAAGTTATTTGGGTTTAATTTGCCTCCGAATCCAGAAAATCTTGACGAGATATGCAATGAGGAAAGGAAATTTGGAAGAACAAAGATAGATGGAAAACAAGATTGAGAAAAGGGAGACAGTGGTAGCGTTTACTTCACTCACGAGATACCCCTGTAAAATATGGAATATCATACTACTGAACCGATTTTTTCAGTTTCACAACAAACAAATATGAACAAGAATATACGCTCATCAGTATTAATCTTCATTATGTAGAATAAATATTGAAAAACTTCAAGAACAACATCTTGAATTGTAAACATTGTTCTCGGCATAGCAATGCCAGTTAAAAGATGGACTACTACGAAATGTCCTAAAAGGTCGTTTATATACTTTTCAAACTAAACTACAAGGAAACGTTTCAGTCTCTCCGTAGCGCTAGAAATTTATGTTTTATCGACATCGCACGTGAAATACATTTAGATGAGGCTCCTCTTGAAGACGTAATAGTGTGTGAAAATTGTGTGGACTAATATTTTAGTTAAATACTACTTTTCCTGACATAGATACGCTTTACTATTTTGCATAGGCTAATGCTCCGATCAAAAGTTACCGTAGCATAATTTGTTTTTTAGCAGGAAATGCTGGAAAAAAATTTTAATCTATATGTAATATACTTCAAGAATCCTTTGAACATTCATTCCTGTAAATTCTTCTCCAATTATACTGTACGGATGGGTGTCTGTGTACTTATATATGTTGTGAAACGTACCGGGTAGATAATTGAGAAAAGCATTCACCGTATCTCGAAAAGTAATTGTATGTAATAATGTACAGGATAAAATGGTGGAGATTATTTTCGAGCTTTAAAAATGACCCTCATGCATTGAATTTTTAATCTCATTTTTCACACAAGTTTTTGTTACAATGCTATAAATAAAATATTAGTAGAACAAATTGAAACTTTAAATCATGTGCCAATCTATTATTTTTAGTAAACTTGCTATTATTGATTCGATTTCTATCTCTTCTTCGTTTATTAGAATCTCGACAGTCGACAAGTTGCGAGGAATCATAAAAATTGAAAAATATATAAATCAAAAACGTATTAATGTGTTTTGGGTGAAGCGGTATCTTCTCGAAAGAAACGGCTTAGTCAAACATGGGATCAAAGGCATTAAAAAGACTGTCACAACACCACAAACATTTATAACTACCCATTTATGAGTTTTATCGCCCCATTGTTGTGAAAAGTTCTTATACTTTTGTCAGTGATATTTTAACCTTTTCCAGACTTTCCTATCCTTCTCCTCTCAGTGATTGGTCAACCAATTCGAGGTACAATATGTGAATTTCATTTATAGCGATTACCCACGTGCATTGTCCTGATGGAAAAGCTCTTTCTTTATTTATAGATCTAAATTTGATCTACACTTATGAATAAACGCAAATTATTTGATCCATTAAACCGTGAGACATACGGAGACGACTATAAAATAATATTACTTAGTTTCAGGACATTTCGCACATAATTTGCTTTGATCCATGTAGGAGCTCCCAGACTTCAACGACGGGGCTAAGCTCGGGCAAACGCTGGAAAACCTGGCCTTGGCAAATCAATAATGGACCAAGCCTGGATAACTTAGCTCCGGCCATTCTATAGTCAGCCAATCCTGGCTGAACTCTGGATAACCCACATCTGCCATCCTATAGTCAGCCAGGCCTGACAGAACTCTGAATAACTATATAAAGTTCTAATATCTTAACCATAATAGATATCTTAACATTAGAAATAATAATTTTCTATAAATGATAGAATGCATTAATAGAAATTCGTTGGCCCAGGGTTGCAGACCAGTCTTGGGTTTATCTAGGCAACCAGGTCTGGTCCAGGCTTGCAAACCAAGCGAGGGACATTGTTATCATCCTAGATTCCCACCAAGTCTGGGTCAATAATGGCTTCCAAGCTAGAGCCAGAGCTGTACATACTTGGCCCAAGTCTGGGCTTATACTGGGCCCATCGTAAAATCTGGTATGGGGAAGGGTTTCACCACTATTCTTATATTACCAACAGACATGTGTAAACATCTTGTTAACACAATTATCTTGTAATCACATTATTCAGTATTCTTATTTCTTTTTATGTTTTACAATTCAAGAAAAAACATTATTTGTTCTATCACCATTTATTAAAGTCATCAAGTTTAAAATAAAATCTTTGTAAAAAAGTATTTGTAACTTGCATCAATAGGATATGGGAAATTTCCTTCAAATTTGTTTTTTGTGTAAAGTCATGCGGCACGCAACCCCAGATCAATAAACTTCGTGGCCGTATTGCCTTTCAAAAACAAATATTTGATGATAGCTCGATACTCAATTATTTTCATTTTCTCTCACTTCTGTGATTGTCAAAGTGCCGCAATCAGATCAGGTTGAGATCGAAAACTTTCCAGATAACTCCCGTACATAGTGTTATATCCCAGTGTATTTATGAACATATTGATGTCTTATCCGTACTTATATGAACACGTATCATAGAAGCGTCACTAAATGAATTATTTTGCTGTTTTCTCAAGATGCCCAGCACAACATATCAAATCGAGGCATTCTGTGTAGACACCTGTCAACATCTTAAACAGTAATTCACCAAAGCTATTAAAGAAAGTAGGAAAAGAGTAATAAATTCCAAAAAACAATTTCCATTGTATTTGTAGACGAGGATGTTAGGAAAAGAGTACTCGTTACCTTTTTGTTTATGATGGAGTGTTTTATGATGGAAAATGGATAATAAAAGTACAGTTTATAAAATTACTGTTACGTTCTTACAATTTAATTGAATATTAACGTTATATTTCTACTGATACTTCAAAAAATACTTTTATCAAACAAAACCTTGAAAAAAAACTCGTTAATTATTAATTTCAATCTTTCAAACAGCAGTACTCCATAATAAGATTAATTAACTATGAGGAAGGACCCAAAAAATATTTAATTTTATATACTCATTTGTAGAAATGTTAATGTTAGAAATGTTAAGGAATCAAGTCTTTACATAAGTCTTTTCATGAGTGGAGATGCTCCACAGGGCCCGGTCAGGCGAATTAGATGCAAAGGGCAGCTTAATCATGTCATTTCTAGCTAAAATCTATTTAAATGAGTAGGCTGTGTTTATGCAGGTGCATTGTCACTGTGCAGAAACCAGTCCCTGTTTGTGTCAAATCTTTTTTGCCAAATACTGTTACGCAAACTGACCTGGGAGAACAAACTATCTTGACATCAAAAAAGATATAAGTAGTCAAATTGACTAGCGTCTCTTTACTGTTGCTTTGATTCTGGATCAATACTGTAGCACCCATGGCTCATCACCAATAAGGACCTTTGACAATTTATCTAGATCAGTTTCAAGTTGTGCTTTCAGAGCAAGTCATGTTTAAACTCGATCTTCTTTTCGATTATTGAAGCCCGAGAAACAATTTTTTAATCCCCAAGAGCTTCTAGATACCCCATTCCTTACTAACTAAGTTCATTAATCATCACTCAATGATCTGTGTGTGCAAACTACTTTTATGTTTGATTTTTTCCCATAGCATCATCCTTGTAAACTGTTTTCAATTTTAATACAATTTCAGCAGCATTATTATCATGTGGAAAACACAATTCCACGGCTGCACGTTGTAAACTTGAGCTTGACATGTAGCGCTAGCTAAAAATCAGTTCAAGCCACTTCGATATCATTATCCAACATCTTGTGGAGAGATTTTCTTTCGAGGCAATGCTACTCCAGTTATTATTACGTGCTTTTAGTATTTAACCAAACAAAAGATCGAATCATATTCTAATTCTTTAATAAATTTTCCTGGAAATGACTGAGTACATGTAAATCAGAATAATCCAACTAAAAGCTTGAACATTATTAAATTTACTTTAGGGAAGCAATTATCCCACGGACACCACAAGTTTCCAGATAACTAGATTTTCATTTTATAAATAGTGTATCCTGCAATTATATAAATACGGGAAGTCACTTTGATATAACTTCATATTATATACCTGGATTAGCAACAACAGTAATCCCAGTGCCGGAGGGCGAATTTTGAGTAAACCCTCTCAGTTAATATTCAGTATTAGATAATAATTTTATAATCATAAGACAATTCTGGATTGACCGATTTAACCTAGGTTTTTCTACGAAATAAATTCCAATTTTGCTCTTCAATAAAAATATTTTGAATCAAACGTTGAATGTAGAATGATTTACTTCGATATTTTCCTATAGCAGCTCTAGTCAAACATCGATATGTGTTACACTTGTCTTCTTCTTTAGTACTCTTTATGAACCTTCGAGGGTCAGAGCATTGGGTTTTAGCTTTTAATATCCTTTTTTATATTTGTCATATCTCTAGGTTCATTTACTATTTCGTTTGTCTTTCTTCCTGTGATACTTCCAAGTTTTTCTTGGGTCTTCCTCTCCTTCTTTTCTTATGTCTCTTTGCTTCTATTCCTTTTCTTGTCTTATTCCCCGCTATTCTCATTAATTGTTTCATCTCTGCTTATTCTACTTTGTTATTAAAAACCTTTATATCTAGTTAACATTAAATAAGAAAACCTTTAACCATTCCAGAAATAGTTAATAAAATCTTTGGATGAGTAAGTAAATTTTTCGCTCATAGTAAATGAAATTTGGTTATACCATTATACCCCCAAAACAAAAAAAAAACGTCGAAACAGTGGCTTTATCCGAGGACGATCTCTCAAGAAAACAAAAACCGTTTTTTTGGTCAATAAGGTCGTGCCAATTGTGTTTTTGAGTACCAAATTTTCTTTATGTTGGAATACTGATAAATCAACTTAAGAAAAACCCACTGCATTTTTTTAAGTGTTTTGTTTCATAACAACAATTATCACCTTATCAAATAAAGGAACTTTTTCATGAAAATGCACTATTCTGTCAAGACTAATCTGGAACTTTTGGACCCTTTGATAACATTCTTACTGAACACACTGTTTACATTACCACTACACCACTCACTATTACACTGTCTGACGCGCGTCAGTTTACCTTCAGTCTCTGAAGACGATAGCATGCGATAGATTGCGTTTACTATTCTGTCAAATTGTTCACGTTTTATACATATTTGAATGCAGCAGGTAAGAAAAACTTCTAATTTACTAATAATAGAACCAAATAAGTGACAAGGCACAATTCAGCGAGTTCACACTATGTTCACAACAGGTATTATTTTATATTATACGAACATCATACTATTAAAACAGAGTAACTGTGTTTTTATGATATTGTGACTATCGTGTGAAGTTAACCAAAAATCTAGAAAAAGAAGAAACGAATCTACAGATCCCCATCTAAAGGAAACCTCTAACAACCCTTTAGAAATCCTAGTTCAGCTTAATAATGATCTTAACATTAACTTTAAAAACTAATTTTTTGAGTAGGAGAGAAACTGTCACAAGAAGCCTCCGTATTAAAAGCATAAAAGTTAGTCGTCAGAAAGTCGCCCGATCTGCTAAAGTTGTTACGTTACTATATCCGTCAAGCACATCTTCACCAACTCCAACATAAGCCAGCAATTTAATGGAACCTAACTTGAAGAAGACACTCAACTGCTCGACAGAAATCGAGAAAGTCTTGGAGTTCCTGGAAAGTACAAAACTGAATCGAAAATTAAATTTATGTACTTTTATAGATTTTTTAACAGTCTTTTATGTATCGTTTATATTTTTTGTTTGTTTTGTGTGCCAATGACAAGCGCGGTTTAGGCACGTAATGCTGAAAAATCAAAAAAAAAAAAGGAAATCGCGTTTTCGGTATTAAAAACAGTTATAATAAATAAAAGTATGCAAATGTATTGTTCATTTCGGCCTAAAGCATTTATAGGAAACCTTATTATTACACCCAACATGATATACAAGGTGTAACAAAAAGATATATGAGATACATGATTTGAAATTGAGATACATATTCTGAGGTCAAAAGTTACGTCCCTTGGAAAGTGAATAATAGTTATTTATGCAACAAGTGAGTAAAGTAATACTTCTTTCACAAGTAGGACGGTTTGAAAGTAATTCCTACGAGTGAAAACAAGTTACTTTATTCACGTGTTTCATACAAAACTTTTTCTGCTTATAAAAATTCGATAAAACTTTTACCAATTTTTATTTTCTAATAGTAATATTAAAAATACAACTGTGAGCATTATTAATTTGAAGTGAAGAAGAAGTTATATTAGTATTGGCACTTGAACGAGTTCAAAGAAATAATATTTTCTATAGTTGTATTAGTACTTATGGGATTGTTGGTAGGATAGTGAACATTTACAATGTTGCTTGAAGTCGAACTAGTTGTTCCCGTTTAAATTTTCACTGCGGAATCCATTTTGTTTTTTATTGAGTCGTCTACATAACCCTACGCAACTGTGTTGTATTTCCACCCTTCTTTAGTTGAATTATACCACCACCGGAATCCACTAACAAAGACGCCGAAGATCGTCGAAATGTATGCCCAGAGTAGTTTTTTGGATTAGGTAAATTCAAATATGTTATGAAAAGCGAGTGAATTTTTGAAAAGGTATTGATACCTACAACTTGGGTTTTGCATTTGCATTTCTATACTACAAAAAGAAATGATCTTTTTTGACATTTGTGGGTCGTTGGTTTTTATATTTTTTATAAATGTTTACCAAGTTTAATCTATTGTCAGATATTTCACCAATAACAGTAAATCAACGTTGAACATAACTTTTTGTGTCAGGTACTGTGATAATTAAAATATTTCTGGTATTATCAATATCGTTACACTTAATTTTATACTATTCCTCCCTTCGCAGAGCTCCTGCGACTCCGAATATTAAAGGAACCTCAAAGATGTTACAAATAATATTTAAGCTTACATTAAAATTTTTTGCTGTCATACCTTACGTATGAGATAATGGTCGCAGCTTGCAACAGAAACTTATTTATTTCTTCACGTACAAATGTTTTAGACTTTTTGGGTCTATAGCCAACTGATTTATTTTTCAAATATGCAATGAGTTTCGAGTATTTACTTATGTCTACGTCGTTATTTACCATTAGGGCGCCTTTCAGTTTTGAATAAGTCAACCAAAGTGTTGAAGACTTCCACATTTTGGATTTAGTTTCAAAGTAAGCTAGTAACATTCTTTTGGTGAAGCTGTTTATGCTTTTTTTAGTACGCCACACCATAAAAGAATTATATTCCTTTAAATACTGTTCCCTGGATTTCTCAAAGTCGCTGCAGTTTCCGATTCAACAACATCTTCTGGTGTGCAGCTTAAACTTTTTCACTATTACTCTCCATCACTAATAATAATACTACACTCCTTTTAATTAGACACAAAACGGATTTTCTTGAACGATTATCAAGGCACTTTTTTTAACGCAAAAGTGTGAAAAAATGAACCGCTATGGTACTTTTTTCACGCTTTTCGACCGATTCAGAAATTACATTCTTTATGATTGCAAATGAATGAAAAATAACGTGAATATTATAACGGACATAGAAAAAAATATTTTCTGTGCTGTTTAAATTTAAAATAAATACACGCATTTATTATCATAGAAGCACCTCTTTCATAAAAAACCATTTGAGTATTAATAAAATTGAACATCTAGTAGTTTTCAAAGTATACATAATACTTCTTAAGTCTACTCGTATACTAGAGAATTTTTGTTAGAGGTATTTTGAAATTTAATTTATTGATAAATAGTTTTTAGGAATTTGAGGTTCTTGAATACTTCAGATCCTTTTCAAACTTCAAATACTTGCAGTTGATCAGTATTTTTGTTCCCGATATTTTAATTTGATTTAAAAAGTTCACTTCAGCTACTTACATACTTTTTTCCACTATATTTAATAAATTTCCTTCTGGCGACGAAAACAATTTCTGACAATAAACAATGATAGCATACAATGTAGATTTTTCATGCCAATTTTATGCTTAAGTCGTAATATTTTTATTAAAACTGAATGTGCTAGCGCGGACTTAATCTAATTAACTGACATATTGAAAAAAGAATGCTTGAAAAATTCATTTCTATATGATGTTAATATATTCAATTTCAGAGCTACGTAATAAAAAATGTTTTTAGAAAATCTATACACTCGGCATAATTATAATTATATTTTATGCAAACATCTTTTAAAACCTATGGTCAGAATTTGATAAAAAATTACTGTAAATTTCCATTAGCACATTATTTTCTTCGTCTAATATCCACACAAGTATTTTGAAAAACTTTCGAAAGCTTTGACGCGCTTTTCACTTTCGAAAAACTATACGTGTTTCGCATTAGACAGGAACGCGCACACTGAAAATGCCGTAACTTCCAAAACGAACATTGAAAGATAGCGTCGTGACGCCCTGCCGAAACTGATACAAAACCAATCATGGAATAAAGAAACTGGAAACAATTTGATTGTACAAGTACAGAACAACACTTAAATTAGTTTGTTACAAAGAAAATGGACAAAATTTTTGATATACTCGAGTTAATTGTAGGTATTTATTGTTCAAGTATTTTAGTTTCTAAGCGTTTCTAAGCAGAATTACTGTTCAAAAAATTAAGCTTCTATCCAAACTATCCATATTCAATATAGAAAATATTTTGGCGGTTGTTTACTAGGAATTAAATTTCAATTTAACAATAACGAAAAGAGAATATTTGAATTGACACCAGTTTTGGTAGTCAGACATGAAAAAGCTTCATTGTGAACTATTATTGTTTATTTTGGAATGTTTTATCGTAATTAGAAGAAAACTCATTAAATTTAGTGGAGAAGAAAGATTTCCTAATCAAAATTTAATATCAGCAACAAAAAATACGTCCAAAATTATCTCGCGAGACTGTGGATTCACTCACAAACAAACAATAAGTTGTTACAAAATAAGTAATTTAACTTAGTTTTTATAAACTTTGGACATAAATACGACGGTTGCAACTTATCTTGAAATAGACAACTGATTTGTATTTCTACTGAACTGATTTTTTCCATTCCGATTGAGGAACCTCCAAAACATGTGATTGTAACGCATAAACCGCTTTTTCCGGTGTAGAAAATCGTTGACATGGCAATTTATTTTTGATCTGTCACAATAAAAAGAAACCATTAGGACTGTACGGAGTATGACCCATCAAATTAATATTTTGACTGCTCAAAAACGTTTTAGTTTGAACTGATGTGGAAGAGCTCGCATTATCGTCGTGGAGAATGATTCGTCGTCTGCGATTGGTTTCTCTGTTCTATTACTTGATTTTACTTGCTCCAATAGAACGGTGACGACATGTCCAGTTATAATGAAAAAAAAGGCAACCATTTGCTTCGAAGTGCTTCGTGCGCGAACAACTTTTGTTGGTCGCGGTCGATGGTTGTTTAATTTCGAGTTCATATGCATAGATCCATGATTTGTCGCATGTCACGATTTTATATACATCTTTTTTCTAAACTAAAGTAATTCTTCCTCTACGCGATAGTATTTACTAGTATAGCCTAGTCCAAACTAAGCCCGATAGGATAAACCAGTTTGGCCTAGGCTAAACTAGTTGATCCTGATATAAATACGCACACTCTAGAATAAACTAGAACACCCTGGTCTAAACCAATATTCCAGAGTCGACAATCACTGAGCAAACATGTCAGGATTTGTACATGCGAGAATTTTAAACGCCTTTTGCGTCTAGTTACTAGACGTACGTAACTTATTCAGTTAATGACCGCAATTTACGTATTACACTTCATTATGAAGTTTTTTTCGTTTTCAATGTGGATGAATCGACAAGCAGATCAAAAACAATGGGAGGAAAAATTTTTGGCAGAAGAGAGTAAAAAGTCTAGGTTATGCAATGATACTCTGCAATTCTAAGTGTTACCGAAGCCCACCATGTAAAAATTGAGATTGATTATTGCTTTTATTAAAAAAAAACTTATAATTTGTTATAGTTTGTATTTCCAATTATCCAACTTTTAACGACGAATCATTATTGTTTTATTAAAAATGATTATTTTTCCAATTAAGGAGTATTTTAATCAGTTTACCTATTTATTATAACTTTCTAGGCCGTACTAGTTTATTCTAGAGTGTGCGTATTTATATCAGGATCAACTAGTTTGACCTAGGCTAAACTGGTTTATTCTACCGGGCTTAGGACTAATTAGTTTGGACTAGGCTATACTAGTTAATCCTATCGCATATTTGATGAACTAGTTTAGCCTAGACAAAACTAGTTTGTCCTGATATCGGGTTTTGCCGGTAATCTTCACAATATTATGTCATTCAATCAACAGAAAAAATTCAAAATCCATCCGGTTGTCGATCACTTTCCTTAATGCAAAGTTAATTGTTTATGGAGCGGTTAAGCCTTAATGCAAAGATTATATCGGTTTACTTTTCAATCTAAGAGAAAACAACGCATTCGATAAATATTTAGCACGAAATCTGAAAGCAGTAGCGGTCTCTATGATTACAAATTAGAATTATTGACAGTCAACTTTAACAAATTTAACAAACAATTTCTGTAATCGTATTTACAGATTTCTATATGATATTAAACGCTACCGACTTCTGTTTGTCTTCATAATCTCTATTATATCGGAAAGAGGGATGAGGTTGTAATAGTAAGATTTATACATGAAGGGTAAAGGTAAGGAAAACTATCTTTTGTGTGAAAAGTGTCTGTACTAACTGTCGAAACTTTAAGATGGCGCTACTGTTTCAAAATACGGAAATTTATACGGATGGTAAAGGTGCCATTTTCAAACCATCTCTTCGCTTACCTATTTAGAAAATGGCTTTGAGTTAATTTTTTTCTATCACTTAATATATTCACCATTACATTTCTTGTACTTTCTTATACTACTTTACTTACATTTTTTTCTCAAACCGTCCCCTCTTTTAACTTTTTTTTCTATCTGCTCAATATTCGCCTTCAAATTTGATTTATAATTATAAATAATAATGCAGAATTGCGTGCATTTTTCTAACTAGATAACTGCTGATACATATTGTCCATCGTTTTCCCAGATTCCAATTATTGACCAATATTGTGCCCACGATCGACAATAACTGACTTATTGGAGCATAACTATTGAAGAGAATTTCTTCTCGAAGTCAGAGAAGTTGTTGCTTGAGTTTGTCGATTCTTATTTGAGGTAACTAGCGACAAACTCCCACTGAAAAGTATGTTTTCCATCGAATAGCTTTCCTAAACTACAGTTGACGTCTGAATTTGACTCTGTTTGTTTGTTGAACAGCTGGGTTACGGAGAATTGCCAATCCATTCCGATTGAGGCACCTTCAAAACATGTAATATGAACGCTTCAACCGCTTCTTCAGCACGTTATGTTTGATCTGTGAGAATAAGATGAAATCATTGGTTATCAACAAGAACACATCAATTCGATGTTTTGAATGTTCAAAAACTGATGTGTGAGAGCTGGCATTGTCGTGGTGGAGAATGATTCGTCTTCTGCGATTGGCTTCCCTGTTTTTCAGGAACACTTCTGCTAAACAAATGCTGATGTACCATTTAGAATTAACCGGTCCTCGTTGCTCTAACTAATGGAACGCTGGCGACATGTCCAGTTATTCTAAAAAACAAGCGACCATTTGCTTCGAACTGCTTCGTGCGCGATAACACTTTTCTTGCCTTCTTTAAAGCAAATTATCTAATTAAATCAGTAACATCTATACTGGAACAAATATCTTCGTATTGCTGCCCCGTGTTAGTGCCACCGGAGTGCCATGCACCCCTTCAACCCCCGGCACGGCTCGGCTCTGGGCACAACAGCCGATTTTGGACGACTTTCCCGAAATTTATGCTGTAGTAAAGTGCATTTTTTATCGAATTGCTTCCCTAAACTACAGTTGATGACTGTATTGACTATATTTGTTTGTTGAACAACTGGGTTGCGGAGAGTCACTATTTCTTTCTAATATGTACGTGTTGTTTTTCTGTTAACTGAGGTAAGCATATCCTACAATTGAATTAAAAGGAAAAATCTCAAATGTTTTGAAGCTATATACTAAATTATTAGCTATAGAGAATTTTAGCCAGATTTCACGACAATCTAAATATTTTCTTGTTAAACTGCATTTTCTTCTAGATGTATTAAAATCTTGAAATAGCTCTGTATAGGGATTGCAGGTAGTGTGCTGTATGACTGAGTGAAGACAATAAAATTTTATCATCTTCTTCATCAGATACAGTAATTTGCTACGTTGGTTTATCAACAATTCCACCTATTAAAATGCTTCTTTTGAGTGTAGATCAAGGAAAGTTGAAATGTTGGGATTGATTGATATATTAGCCTTCGTGTAATGTTTCAACTATACAATTTTTCGCTTCCAAACGTTTATTGGTAATAATAATAAATCATTAACGATTAATTTTTATTGAATAATGTTATTTTACATTTATAAAATTTAATTTCTAAAATACATTATGACTATTCAATTTTTGACTAGTGCGGTTATTTGTTCAGTTAACAATAAATTTGAAGTTTATTTAAGATACAAAAATAATATTATCTTTTAGTGAGAAACAAGATATATTCTAATTTTCAGTTTGCGGTAACAACGAAAAACTATTAAGGCGTGGTAACATTTATATTCAGAATGTAGTCAAAACAATTATTGAATCATACTTGGACACCTCTTTGATTGGAAAAAAAATGTAAAAAAATTAGATAGGGAATAATTGTGATCCTTAAAGACAACAACTAATAAAGGATAACAGCTTTGGAGAGAAATTGAATGATCAGAAAACCTCGCCGGGAAATATTTTGTGAACGCTGTGAACTTATAGTGTCATATAAAGTTTTGGGGTGTTATATGTCTAAAAATTTAAATTCTTGACTCTAGTTTGGATTGTGTAAGTGACGAACAAGGCGAGAGGTTCCATCAGGACATTTCTTTAATGGAGAAGCGCCATGAAGAGAAATGAAGTCGAGGAATGCTAGTAGGCTATTGTTGGAGACTTTCTAGAAGCCAAATATTCATCATTATATACAAAATAATATATGTTTTGATGTGACAAGCAAACCTGTTTTGTGGCTCTGTACACTCAAAAATTGATATGTTTTCATTTAACCAGCATACTCAGAAAATTGATAAAATTCCAACCCATTCATTTCAACTAAATTTATACTAGAAGATAATTTTCAATCAATGGCTTAAGCCATCAATATCTTGTTTCTCACTATACTTATAAGGTATTTGCTAAGCAATTCACTTTACAGGTACAAGCAGACACAGTATCGACTAGTTTTTTTCATAATATCAAAATGATATCATCGGAAATACATTTTGTTAATCACCATTGAATTCTATTGTAGGTTGTTTCTTATATATGAGATTTTATTATATTATATGGACGTATTTGAATGTGTTGTATACTGATAGATTAAATAAAATGTTGAATTTTGATATTGGCTGACAAGAAACGACTTTCAAGTGCCCTCTAGATGCTCAATTAAATTGACAATCAGTCTCATTGATGTATTGATTGGAAACGATTGATGACTTGACAGCGATTGAAGAATATTTGATTGAAGCACATTCAGGGGTCCGATTGACGGCAGCAATTGATCGTCAAATCTAACGATTGACAATCGTTCGGCCATGATAATGAGTACCCCGATGAGCTTCACGTACTTCGAAAACATGGCGGATAAAGAACGGGTGATGCTTTCAATAGCGTTTTATCATAATACAAATATTTAGGGGAGAATAAACGTTAATATGCATGAACCATATGTAATACTCCTATTTCGACAGTTTCTATAAGTGAAAGGTGTTCCGACTAAGTGAAACAAATAGTGTATCGTTCTCTCTTTCCTCCGCGGGCTTCAATAAGTTCTGCGCGTCTTTTGCACGCATGAAGCATGCACAGTATGGATAAAGTGTCTCGAACGAAAGAGAAAATGAATACTATCGGCACCATAGCGTAGAGACGTTTTTTCCCTTAAAAACTGCCTATATAGGAGTAGTAAATATATGGCATGAACGTACTAATGCTGTAAGCTGACATGTTTATCTTAGTTTCGGCGGTAAATTTGAAAAAACGGTATACTGCAGACTTTGGACGTTACTCGTTATAACACTATAACACATTTATTTGGTCCGTACATCAAGAAAACTTTTTTAGTGTGTAATAGCTCCTACCACTCTTCTGACAAAGTATCGTCATTTCAACAACTGTAAGAAAAATGTATTTTCATTTATGATAAATACACCAACACAACTGCGATGATAGCTGTCGCATAATCACTGTTTCAACCTAAAATTATAAACATTAAATATTGGTATTATTTATTTTAGCACTACTTTATGAAAACAACAACTTTTGGGAGGAAATACCTATTTCAACATAATTTTTGAGAAAACGTGTTCATTTTGATACACCTTTGTCAAAAATTCATGACGCTGTACCTTATGTAAAGATCAAAATGGATGCGCACATCCATTTGCGATCATCCACAGCCGTGGAAAGTAAAATCTAAAGATTTTATGAATAAAAATTGTTTTACAAAAAACACCTTGTACTTCAGTTCAGCTGATTGTTATATGTAATATCTCGCACACATTATCGCTTTTGTGCCAATTTTATTGCGTGCAATCTCTAGGGAGAAATCTAGTTACTTTTAGCTTAACAACCAACCTGTCTATCAGGCTCGAAAATCAAGACAGCAGCAGATTTGACAGTTCTCCACTGACCACTTTTTTACTTCGTCACTCGTTTTGTTATTCTCATTTTTAGCCGGCTACGGAATATTGAACAAAAACTGAGGTTAGGAAATTGTTTAATTTTACTAATAGAATTTTAGTTAGTGGTATCCATAATGCATGAAATTGCTTGCAATTTCTTGCACGTTGTCTTGCACCATGTCAAGCGGCCTTAAGAAACCATACTCTTCATAAACAATAGGCTCGAGAGCAGCTGGCGATTGATAAAACATTGAAGTGTTCATTGGAGCCTTATTAATCGCGATTATAATTTAATTGATCGTTTCGAAGGCACTTTAGTCTTTTATAACCTAATTATATTATGTTTTCTCAAAGGAATAATCATTATTTGTTATTGTGTCAGTTCGATAAAGTGTGTTTAACGACATATTGAGACATATTTATTACGTCAACTGCTTATTAATTAACTAAACTAAATGTATTGAACTACTTATGAAAATGAGTAAAACTAAAGCTAACGGATATAATTTATTAACAGAATTTTTAGGTTTTTGCAACCCGAGTTGATTTGGTTCATCTACTTCATTACTTATTTGATTACCAGCTGCGGGATACCACGTTTCCGAAGTCACTTCCTGTGTGCTCCAAGATGGAGAAAAATTTCTCCTCGTAGTTGAAATTGTACCTTGAACAAATTCAATATCAAAACTTAAGTTAAATCTAAAACATTCCAATTTAGTTACTTGGACTGGTACTTCCTTGTCTGGTACTCCATGCTAAAGAGCTACCCCAATCCGGCCTAGTTGATTTCGTTGAAGAAACATCGGGAAACATTTGGACGGTATTAGCTGGTAACGCTGAACTTCCTTCACTCCAACTAGCTCTTCCATATATTCCTGGACGAGTTCTAGACCCTAAGAAATCGTTAGTACTATATGTTGAATAACTTGGACTGGTAGGGGAGCTTGAGAAGCTCCAAGGAAAAGTAGAAGGAAATTTTGGTGATGAAAATGGTGCTCTAGAAGGACTAAATGGAACTTTCGTTGGGCCGATACTACTTGGAAAATCTTCCTTTGGTCTTAAATCTTGAAACGTGCTCCAAGGTTGAGCCTCACTAGATGAAGTTGATATCACCATAGAATCAGTTCGATCTGCGTAAGGGTCTGTAAGGTGGATTGTGCAGTCTCCAGAATTAGGACTAAAATTTAAATTATTCACGTTTCGACTGTCTAACAAACTTACTTATTGTACAAATACTTACATATAGTTGACACATTGCTCTTGTAGAAATCGTAGAGCTTTATCTATTATCTGAGTGGCAAACCGAGTAGCTGGACCATCAGCCATACCCCTATCACAGAGTCTTCTAGTTTCTCGGTAAACGCACTGCTTAAATCTGTCGTGTGAACTATAAAATCAATATATGTTACGATTAATGATCATTATACATGAACCTGGTCGTTAGAAGTGGCTCTGATCTATCAAAATTTGTAAATGTGCTACTAAATATATATTTCAAATCATAGATATTGACATACAAAAGAACTCATGTATCATATACACCAAAACACAATTCAAACACGCTGTGTGACCGTATTAAAGTGATATTTACCTAGGTACCAGATTAAAATGGTTATACCTAGGTAATAATACCAAAATTCATGGCAAAAGTGATAAGTACAGAGTCTGTTAAAAGGGTATCTAAAATTGATGAAGTGGGCAGAGATTTTGTATACTAGGATTAGAAAATATGCAGACAACTTCATGAAAGATTCAATCTGTAGACTGTAGAATCTATGTAGGTGGCGAGACAATTGAAGAGATTTGACTATTTTCCGAAGAAACCACACTACAATGTTAGTAAAGTTTATAATTATTGGATTTATATGAAAAATGATGAGTTGATAAGTTTTGTTACTCTAAAGGTAAAGGTTAGATTGTATACCTCAAAAGAGAGGTATACAATCTTGATTGAAACGTAACTGCACATGTAGCTTTTCAACCAATATTTAACCGCATCATGCAATAGTAGTAGAAGATTTCGAAAGTATCACGTATTTGTCACGACCCTCATCATGATAGAGACCAATCACGAAGATTCTTGAATGCTCATCAACTAACTCCACGGGCATTCCAAGAATTCAGACAGCCTTTGTTCCGTTTTTGAAGAGTCTAGACTCTTTCATCAACAGTATTGAGAGTGAGCTTAGGTCTTGTTTACCTGAAATAAAGCTAATTCATTATGTTAACTAATACTGACCAACATAATGTAGATTTCGAAATGATATCGCCTTGTTCCACTTGATCCACCAACAGGTTATATTGAGGTCCGCAATGTAATCTTTGTACAATAGTTCCCTTGATACATGGAGCATATCGAAGATATTCTACGATAAATAATGATTATTTTGAATGATGAATCGTTAAAAATCTAAATTTTCACCTTTTTGATAACTGGGTTGGGTACACATTTCATGTACGCTCTCAATGGGACTTTCCACTGCTCTGTTAAATTGTTTTCTTTGTTGTTCGGTGAAGCACTCATCCGTATACGTTTTCAAACAATCCACAAATCGATTCCAAGTATTACAAACTTGATCGATGTCATTAAGATTATCGGGAAAAACTAGATGTACTTCCTTCACCAAAGGATCTGCAATCCTTACGCATCTATTGTATTCTGTTCTGGAACAATCCAGTTTTGCAGTTACCAATAATGGTAAAAGAGTCGGCAGTAACGCACGCCACATTTTCTGAAATAAATATAAAAATTTTAGTTTATAGTTAGGAACAGAAAGATTCTATTATCAATTTTGTATCTAGACATTTTTCCTTCATCAATTTTCAATTACTACTACCACTATAACTGAGAAAGGAGAAGCATTTTTGAACCTTGGTAGTCTCTTTGCAAACTCTGCAAACTCCTTTCGCCTCTCGTGTGCCCAGTTGATAATACTCCGCCAAAGATATCGATAAAAGCAGCAAAAATAACTTTAGATTTGTTGCCGGAAAATTTAAAAAAAATACGAATTAGCTTACGAGAAATTGATGGAATGGAGAAGAAATACAAAAAAAAATCTTTTTCGGAAACTGTATTTTTGGTACACTTTGAAGAGAAAACTTTAAAGGCGTCTACACTTTGGTCACAATATTCAATGTTGCAAAGTAGTATCAATATAAAAAATAACATTGATATATCCAAGTATCAGAAATTACGTAAATTTTTGAAAAGAAAGTCCTACAATTTCGTCCCCAAAAAATCAAACATATTGACCAATTGCAAAGAATTTTAAACGAAGCTCCAGACAAGGAATATCTACTAATAAAAGAAAATTTATTTAGGAGGAAGTATTTTTAGATTTTAATTTAATTTTTTCTTGAGTTAACATAATCCTAGTTAGTGGGTTTTTCAGTAGATAAAAAGAATCAAATAATCATTAAAAATTCTATATCAAATTGTGGTAGATAGATATTTGTACTTTTAACCATCTTCTTCTTTTTCCTTCTTGTATGATAGGTTTAAAATCTGTTTCTTCTTCAGTTTCAGCCTCCTGGATCCAGATTGTCACACCATCTCTTTCTCGGTCGACCAATACTTCTTCTGCCTGTTGGAGATTTATCCCTTGCGATACACACTAGTCTTTCGCTTGTCATTCTGCTTAGTTATATCGGGTCTTGTCTCTGCTGTGTATGTCATTATAGGTCTAATTGTTGTTTTACATATTCTGCTTTTTGTTTATTTTCTAAGATGTTAATTTTTCCAAATAGTGTTGTTGAGGCATTCTGCTACTTTATTCGTTTTGACGACCTACTGTCGCACCTCATAGCTCTTTATTTCTATTTCTAAATATCTAAATTTTAGTACCTGTTGTATCACATGACCATCAAATCAAATTGATGGTTATACTCTCAACCAATACATTTAAATCAATGGTCAATGGTGCAGTGGATGTGGTGGTGTCTGCTTGGAACAAATTCGGTAGTATGGCTAAGACAATTGGATTTTTTTTTTAAATTAGAGAACCCCCATTTATACACAGGTCACTGTTTCAGACGTTCTTCGGCAACAATTTTGGTAAATGCAGGAGGGGACATATTAATCTTAAAGCACCATGGAGAATGGCAATCCAATACCCTAACAGAAGAATACGTCGAAGAGTCTATTAAGAATAAAATTAACGTTGAAAATAATTAAATATTATTTTGGTTTCACTAATCATAAAAATAAACTTTTACTCTTTCAATTTGTGCAGTTGTAGAAAATGTGTATAATGTGCAACATGTGGGAAAAGTACTTTTCTCACGAGTGTCGCAAACACACGAACTGAACTTTTCCCGCTTGTTGCACAAATACTATTTTGTTCATATTTGATATTTTTGTGAAAACAGTTATGAAACATCTGGGTATATATTCCGTTTCTTGTTGATTTTCTCGAACAGCACTAAAACAATTTTACCCAAATTCATATGGGACTATCTCTGACTTATGATCTACCAAACAAAAAAATCATCTGAATCGATTCATAATTGGTAGATTACTCGCCTCCTTTTTGTCAAGTTAATTGCTTTAGTAGTAAATATATGACCTATATAAAAGTGGCATTAACAACAAAGCGAATTTCTACCTAAATATGCAAATGCAAACGATTTGTCTACCAAAACTAGGTTAACATTGATTACAGAAAAGTCCAGGAGTCATAGATTTTCCTCGAATCAGTTAAGATATATTGTTTCCTTTTCCGTTACGCTCCATGCGTGACTACAAGTTAGTCATACTTATCTAAAATAACACTTCAAACAAAAAACTTATAAGTTTTAGATTATTTTTACGAAGAATAGACATTTTCAATAAATATAAGTATAGTATAAGGACCAGTCAACAAAAATCATTGCTTCTCAGCGATACCTGATTCCTAATTTCAATTTTCAGCAGATTTTCTATAAATTTCTTATGAATTTAATCTAGGTTTCCCTTTTGTTTCTATTAACGCTATTAATATAAATATTTTTCTTCCTTTTAAAGAAGAAATCACCTGAATGATACTCCACTTTGATATGAGCTAAAGAGAAGGTAAAAGTTATGTAACAAGAGTATTTGATGTCCTGTTAGGTCTCATCTAAAAAAGCTCCTTCAAACTCTAAATTCCCAAAGCTTTTATTCAAGAGAACAGTAATAATGTGTATGATTTGGGATGAAACTAAAACCAATCAAGGAGAAATAATCCTGAAAACATGTTTGAAACTCAATAATATGGACTAGAAGCTGCAGTGGAAAGAATATCAACGTGATTTTCATGTACTACGGGTTCTAGGTATGTTTTCACACTGAAAGAAGATCTGTTTGCTACACATACGCACTAAAGATAAATTCAAGGCTACATGTTTCGGAATTATCCATTTGTTGTAAGAAGACGTTTCATTTTAATCATATGCATACACAACAGTTTGATAAAGGAGATACCATGTCAAACTACAAGACTAGTTTCACTGAAGGAACATTCAACAAGTCAAACTCATGATTAAAGCAGCGAGAGAACGGGATAGTTGTGATGATACAATCATTTCATTGAGATAAAAAAAAAACGAGAGAAGTTATGAGAAATACAGAGAAAGGCAGATCCTTATCTGAAAATATCGGACGTAGGGAAAAAGCTTTCTGTGTTATAAGTACATCCAATAAAGCACAAATAAATAGATGAATAGATGATAATTTCAAGAATTTTTTGCTGTCTCACTCAATTAATCGATATGTAACTGAGCCTTCAGTTCATTTTGTTGATTTCTTTAGTCTAATACTAGTTAATATTTTTCGATCTTACCCATTTTTTGAAATAATTATGATAGTTTGATATACAGTGACGGAGACTTTTCCAATAATAATTATGAAGTATTAGATCCAGGGCCCCCGCTACCATATGTGCAAAGTGTGCGATGCACACGGGCGCCACCCTTTAGGGGCGCCAAAACCAAAGGCCTAAAAAAAATTTGAAAAAAGAAACAAAAATAATTTTAAAATAAAAGTTGAGAAATTGAATAGGATTAGGTATAAGTAACATGTCAGGCGGTAGTTTCTTTATTTTTCCTGTTCAGACATGAATAATGCCGGGAACTATAAAAGCGATGCAATACCAGAGGCGTTTTAAACTTATTAGTTTACTGATTCTACTCAAGATTCTGAACAAACTGATTTCAGGTTTTGCGCTTCTCATTAACACCTTGTATATGTAGACATGAGGAAATATTTCTGTTATTTGTTCCTAAAATAATGTGATTTTCAGTTTTAGGTTATTTTCTAGTATTTATGAACAACGTGGCTGTACCCCATTAGTTAAGTTAATGCTTTAAAATGAGTGTGAACAAGAATTTATTATTATTATTTAATTTTAATATTTTAGTCTACAAATAAATGTGACTCGTAACGTTCAGTTCTTTGCTTTATTTCAAGCACCTATCTACCATAAAAAAAGATAATTCAAGTTGCCTTAAGGGGCGTCAAAATCCTTGTTTGCACACAGGCGCCAGTAGCCCGTACGAGGGCCCTGATTAGATCATTGTACATTAACATGAACTACTACTTCGATCTAGAAAGTTGCAAAATATCTAGAAGAACTAACATTGTAACTAGTTAGTTAGTTTTTTATGCGTTTTCAATTCCTTGATTGTTCGAAAATGATTTTCTATTCTTTTGTCAGAATTAAAAAGAATTTCAATTGCTTTAGATGAATCAGAAATTATTTCTATTTTCGACGAATTTAAATTGATTATTTATTCCTGGGAAAAGAAGAAAAAAATAATATTTTGGTACTGTTTGAATAATTGGAATGCATAAATTGTATTCGACTATTGGAAAATTGAATTCGCGTTTTTAAGAAAACGAAACGGAAATTATCCAATCCACTGATGGACGTGCCATATGATGCTGTAAACATTGGCTCCAATGTTTCCCGGACCTTGAGGCAGCAAGCTTATTTGCTATATATTTCATTGAAATGTTTCCTTTTTATAAAATTAATATAAAAGAATGTACAAAATATTTACACTTATTCACGAAATGAACCAAAATTATTCCTAAATAAACCATTTTAGATCCTCTATTTCAACTAATTGTAAATTCACCAAGATTTTCCACAAATTGTTTCCTATTCAATTCAACTATCATAATTATTGCATATATCATATCAATCGTTATATTTTCTACTGTTTCAGTGAATTATTCAATAGTCTTTTCTTTGATGACTTTATTGTTTCACCTTGAAAGTTGTTATCCCCAATACCTAATTTAATGTTACAGAATCGAAATTTTAAAATAACTTTTACTAGGTTATTAAGTAATTAGATTGATCTATTTTGTTTAAATAATTTACTAGTTTTATTGGATTTTGTATAGGTGTCATGGGAAGATACATCTGCTTCTAAAGTATCATTCAAATTATGTAACTTTATAGTATTCAATACGTGCAAAATAATTGATTTAAAAATCTATATTAGGCAAGTTTGTTTAAATACAATAATCAATTCGTATTTACTTTTTGGCTATTTCTATTATGGAAAAGGCGTAATTTTTTACTTATGTACTATTCTTTACTGCCTATTACTATTTTCTTCCAATTCGCGGCCCCCAGTACTTTTAGGCTTTCTTATGTTCGGTCTTCTTACATGAATTTTGATCTCTCTTTTGGCCTATTCTCTATTGTTTTCTACATTACGATCCTTTTTAAAGGGAAGAGTCGTATTTTCTTTTTATATATCCGAAATATCTTCAATCCATAACTTTACTGTGTTTCCCCCACAACAATTATCATGAAACTATATACATAGACTATCGATATTACGAGAAATCGATTGGAAGGCTAACAGATATCGAACCATGAATAACTTTGTTGCAAATACATTATTTTCCCGAAAAATCAATAGATGAAATGAAAATTTAGTAATTTTTGTAAGGTTAGGTTGGGTGAGGTTAGATTAGGTTAGGCTTTTTGATAAAAATGATGCATTTGCATACTTTTTTCACAGAAACTCTTCTGCGCATGTGTCAATCATCATGACTTTTCACTCACAAATAGATCTTGATGAGATCGATCAAACAAAGTTATCCATGGTTCGATATCTGTTAGCTTTCCTGAGATTATGGCCACTTCCGTTATCTCCGGAAGTAAATGATTTCGCATAAAATAGATATGATCAATAGTCTATGTATAGAGGTTTCATGGTGATCTTCCTGGGGTGGCTTATCATACTCTTACCGTTTCCTCCTTCCATCTGTATCCATATTTAGTAGTTCATAAGTATTCTATATTTATTTTCATGTAATTTTTACATTATGAAGCTTCTTCTCAGTATTTTTCTTTATAATTTTTTGGTTTTTCTACATCTCCAGCTCCTCACTTCAGCTGCATTGTCGGTCTTTGTTTTTAGTGATGACCGCTATTTCCACGATAGTTTATCATCTGCTCGTTAATCTATATATTCTATTCTATTCTTTTCTCTATCTACCCCAACTCCAAGGAATTGGGAATAATTCCCCAATACTAATAGGAGCAAATAATTGGGATAAAAGAATCGTATAAGATACAGTACTTGTTAACTTAAACATCGATAACGTAATTTAACCTCTTTAAATTCGAAAAATGATGTGTTCCCCTTGGAGTCCAAAACCTCTTTCACTTAAAATATGAATTCTTTTCAACTTAAACGATTTATTTGGGATTCGCACCTCAGTAACTCAAAGTTGAAACGACGACGACCTGTGTAACTTCAATCATCTATCAATGAGTGATTTTGAATATATGTGCAAACAAAAAAGGTTTCCTGTATACCATTGTTATTGTCATTGCTTACACGTGTTCATCAAATGAATTCAAATGTAAACAATAGACCGAAACAAACATATGCTGAGAAGTTAAAAGCGATCGAAGCTGTGAAAAGTGGTTTGAAGAGAAAAGACGTTGCAGTCCACTTTGAAATACATTATCCATTATATTAAAAAACGAAGCTGAATTATTGAAGAAGCAAGAGTCGGGAAAGTCTTCTATGTCAAAGACGAAAAATTGCTGAATACCCCAATTTAGAACAATGCTTGTTTACATGGTTTCACAGTGTAGAAATAAAAATATCAATGTTAGCGGATCTGTACAAAAGCTGAAGAGTTTGCTGAGTCACTGCAAATAAATAATTTTAAAGCTAGCAATGGTTGGTTGGAAAATTTCAAGAAACGACATGATTTGGCCTTTAAAAAATTTGCGCTGAAAGTTCAAGCGTTAGCAAAGAATGGAAAAGATTTCAAAGTTTCATTTGCATTTAACCTAGATCGCCTATAAGTTCTAAACAAAGTTAATAATCGAACCTCTGTAAGTAAAAATATAATCTAATAAAAAATCTTTAGCTTAAGCCCTTAGCAAGTAAAAATGTCTATAACTCAAATTATTTAACGTTGATAATTTATCTTATCTAGGCTCTACTGAATATAATCCGTATTTGTGGAATGACTTGATTACATTTTTTCACATTAATATCGTCAAATTCCATTCTGCAGTCATGCTCATTTGCAGTTCATTCACATACTAGCTTCTAATTCTTAATAATGTTTTCATATTAATCATATCAATATAGAAGGAGATTCTAATAACCTTATGGGAATAAAAAAAAATGGAAACTTATATTGGTTTCAGGACTTTAAATGTTCGTGAAAATGCACTCATTCACGAATAATTGTTGATAACTTTTATCCAAATAATCAAATGAAGTTGTTATTAAATATAAATTATTATAAATATATAAATTATACAAAAATGTTGATCCATCAAATTTTTACAATAAAAAATAATAACAGTTTCTCTTGAAATTCACCTTTTCTCACATTTAATCGTTTGTACATTTGTTATTAAGTAATCATTAAAGTTATATGAAACAAAAACATTCTTAAAATCGATTATTTACAATAAGTGTTCAATATTAAAAGTTAACTTTAAAAAATTGAAAATTTTCACCCTTAAAAAAATGGTATCTTACTAAGATTGACTGTTGAGATGTTGACTGTTAGAGATAAAAAATGAGTAAACAAATATTTTTCAATTTTTTTCCAAAATGTCCGTTTCTTCGTGAAGTTTACCCAAAAAATATATAAACTGCGTTTGATGCTTTGTAAAAAAGTTGTGAACGATTGTATGCGAAGAAGTGCGTTTATGATCATATTTAAAGTCATAAAACTATATGAAATCTCCAGGTGAAATATTTTTTTTTTCATAAATCCGCCCTAAAAACAAAGATTTAAAAAAAATAATCGAAATCGGATAATTTTTCGATTTCTAGAGCGAAAGTAAAAAATTACCAGCTTTGCATAATGTTTAAGGGTTTTTAGCTTGTTTTAAGGCGATTATTAATTGAGCCCACTTATTTTAAATATTTCATAATCCTCAAAATCGCCATTTTGGTAATTTCTTTGCGATTTGGATATGTTATCATTGAACATATAAGTGATTTATCTCATATAAACTTTTTACGATCACTGTAATCTCTTAAAATTTGTACCGTCATTATTTCCTGTTCAATCAACATATTTGAATTTTTCAAGTACATAATTACAATCGCATTGCATCTTTATCTACTTCTCTACGCATATTCCGATAAAAAAAGACGGCAAATCTTATTTGTAATAATGTTAGGAGGTTGGAAACTTTTCATTTAACTCTCGTAGTAACGACTGAGTTGAAATATTACTATATTATTGAATAATTGTTATAAATTACCAATAATTTAAATTGAAACTGGAAAGTTCACGGAATGATAACATATTTTTTACGTAAATATTTATAGTATGTACCAATGACTAACATTTCCGGCGAACCAGGCAACCATACCGACCGTAATCTAAATAAAATAGTGAGGAATGTAACATTAGCTAATTATTTGACCAATAAATACATATTTAAAAAAGTTCTAGAAGCATATGGTTCTCGATATAAATCGTTACAATTTGTTACTGCTTATTCCCAAATATAAAATACTCCATGCGTTTAGAACAATTTTTCTTATAAGATAATCTAATATTAAGCAGCATTTTTCACTTTTTCATCAACTATAAAACCGGGTCTTAGTATTATTAACTATAATTCATTCCTCTGTTTCTCCATATCGAGAATATTGAAAACTATTATGGAACTAATGACTTGTTTATAGTCTAAATTGCTTGTTTTTCCTTCAATGCCTTTTCGGAAATTATCTTAGTTTACAGTTCATCTATTGCGAAAGAAATTTTAGCTGTTGCTAACTACATATGATCTACCATACTGAACACACTGTTTACACTACCACTACACCAACACTCACAATTACACTGTCTGACGCACGTTTCGATAAACAAGTATCCATCTTCAGAGACTGAAGGTAAATTAATCAGCTCTGGTTTCTGATTTTCTGCTATGTAGATATCTAACAGAAAAAAAACTGTAGTTACAAAAAAAAGCGTTGAATTCTGAAAAACTCATATTTTTTTGAGGTGTAGACTTTGGAAAATGACATATCAAAGACAACAATAGTCAGACATCATATTCGTATCCCAGAAACCCTGGGAGCGCTCTTCCATGAAGCGAACTGTTTCATAATACCCAGTTTTATACATTATGGTGATAAGGTAATTTCGTCAAGAACTACAAATAAATTCTGGACTATTCTTTACTTTTCAGACTCCATATTTTCCCTAGAGGTCCAGTTTCTTCTCACCCAATGCTCTTAATAAACTCTACTGACCCAAAAACATATAAAACAGGGAAACATAGTTTAACCATTTTATTGACCAAGAAGAAATTTTTGATATCTGATCAAAAGGTAATACCGTTTTCTTTGGAAAAATAACGCCCCAATTCGTTATCTCAATCACGATAAAAACTTATTTGAGTGCTTGAAAAGCACATTTTTTTCTTTTAGTCTTGATACTAACAGTTCAGAGCATTTAAATCTCTTACAAGATCATCTAACTCATTTTGGGAGAAGCTCATTTGACATACCTTCAAAATCAGCATCATTTTGTAATAAGCTTGGCCCTTCAATGTCTTGTTCTAAAGGTTCAGATATATTTTTAGGAAATAAAGTGAGTGATGAGCTGGACGTTGTAGACAACGTGGATTCTGCCATTTAGCTCGAATTTTAGAGTTTAAACCGTTTAGGTATACTCATGCTACAAAAATAACAGTCTAGGAAATGATTTGGTAGTTCTTGTCAAATAGTCAGTATTCCAAATCAACTACTTTTCCATAATCTTAAATATTCCATACACTATCTACAAACAGAATTGGGAGCGCATTTTTTTTCAAGAGCATCCCAAAATACTCAAAATAGGTATTTTGCACCAACTCTGATATAACTTTCCTACAATTTTCCTATACACATTCTCTGCTTATACAGCAACAATCATCTGAATCGTTTAAACAACGTCTCTTTGAACTACACATGGCGCAAAAACTAATTCTCTTCTAATACCTCAAAACGATTGCTTTCAAGTAAATTAAGTTATAAAAAGCAAAAAGTTACTTTAACTATATCTCGGTGACTGACAATTGATACGAGCAACTTTTCAGCCACTCAATGACTTAAGTGAGGATTTTTAATCACAATGTTAATTCCAATTGTCTTCAGATAACCAGCCAGAAGCAAATATATTATGTCTACCTCGTATATGAATTTGAAAATTTTAATTTAATGTAAACATATAAAAAAGCTTTTCAGTCAATAAACTCAACGTAAATGATGCTCAAAGATGAAGATGATAGTTTTACCTAATTTGTTCGAAACT
This sequence comes from Diorhabda carinulata, assembly GCF_026250575.1. NCBI lineage: Eukaryota > Metazoa > Arthropoda > Insecta > Coleoptera > Chrysomelidae > Diorhabda > Diorhabda carinulata. Next base: position 6,713,941 of record NC_079469.1, read on the forward strand.
GATGAATTCTGGTTCTTTCTTGATTATACGTTTTCTCTGCCCAATATTTTGTACTCTCTATGAGCAAAATAATTATTTTTAGCAATTTTGAAGTCAATTTTCAAAATCGGTTAATTTAAATAAACAAATAAGAGCTTTGATCATACATCTATAGCGTGTTGAGTAACTTGATTTCACAAAAATTAAACGATGCGATCATTGTTATCAAAAAACATTGGACCAAAAAGAGAAAATGATGGTATATATATTATTTTCTCTGAGAGTTTATAAAGTGATTTCTTTTTGTATTGGGATAGGTTATTTCAAACGAAAACAGCTCGAAACTCTTTTTAAAAATCTCTTTTCGATATTTTCAAATCTAAATTCCTACTTAACTATTAAAAGCGAGTCTATGTTTGAACCAAATTAAAATACAAGAATCAATATCCAATATTCACCCAGTATATGCTATTAAATATTTGTGCTTATATTTATTGTATTTCCATTGCGCTACCGCACAATTGAATGTAGCTGTTGGTCACAACAGAATTTGTCTTAATATTTCCTTGGCTGATTACTTCCTTTCCAAAACACGCGAGAACATTCATTTTCGTTTTCAACAAAAGTTCAATCTACGAGGGTCTCTTGTAACACTTAGTATAAATAAAGAATTCAATTAAAAAATCTAGACAAATTGTGAAATTTTTTCGATAAGAAGGCAATATAACTATGTATCTATTATATTAAATTCTTCATTGAGATTTCTGTCATGATCATTAAATTTGTTATTCACATATCACTTAGTGAAAATGACGAAACGTACAACTACAGAAATATGTAAACTTGTTATAAGATCACAATGTTTCTTGTAAAATATTTGACACGTCAAAACTGAAGTACTGTAGATTCTACCAATTCTAGATATACATATTGGATGTAATCGATCGAAGCTTCTACGGCAGGATGTTAGCCAAAAAAGATTCGAGTTTTAGAGTGGCTTAACATCAAAACATTTATAGTATCTAAGAGTTAAAACTAAGAATAGGAATGGAAAACTCTACCAGTGAAGCTACTTTGTGGAAGAAAGAGTACAATAAAAAATTAATGGGATTTTATAAATAAAATAGTTATGTAATATAAAATCTCTTAGTACATTGTGTACTGCATGTACGTTAAATGAGGATGGTCCCAGAAGTACCTGGCCCAACAAAGAAAACAAAACAATTTTAGTAAACAATATATTTATTTTTCAACTTAAGCTCCTTTTAGCTCCATACAGTTTTCCAACGATGTTCAATGAGTTCCATAAACTTTTTATTATAAGAATCGTCAAGCTCTTCAAAATAGTTATTAACTGTCAACATCACCTCTTCAATGTTGGCCATTCTTTGACCACCGAGTCATTTTTTCAAGCCTGGAACAAAAAATAATCCAAAGGGGGCTAAATCTGGCGAATAGTGTGCGTGAGATAGCAATTCAAACTTTAATTCATTAATTTTGATTATTGCAATAACGGATGTGTGAGCTGCCGGATTTCTTCGTTCAAACGTTGCAATAAATTCCCATAATACTCTTCCTTTTTTAAGATAGTCAGTGAAAATTATCCTCAACACATCCAAAATTGATGCCATGATCCTGCCTGCAGATGGAACAGTCTTTGCTTCTTTTTAGCCGGTTCTCCCTTTTCAGTCCATTGTTTTGATTGTTCTTTTGTTTCGGGTGTAAAGTGATGGACCCACGTTTTATCAACGATTATGAAACGGTGCAAAAATTTAGCTTCATTTCTGTGTCGGCATCGCCAAATACTCGATGGAAATATCTTCACGACTCTGTTTTTGTTCCATTGTAAACAAACGCGGCACTCATCTTGCGCACAACTTTATCCTGTCCAAATTTTCACTATGCGATGTATCGCATTTTTTGAAATACCTACTATGTCTGTCGATGATGGTCCAGTACCGCTTTGTGGATTTTCTTCAACATTCCTGGAGTATAGATTGTGAACTTTCTATTATTTTCAAACAGCTACCGCCATCTCTAGGTCAGGCCAGGTACATCTGGGACCACCTTCGTACTATTGTGATTGGGAAGAGTATAACTACATTTATAACTTCTATTGTCATATTTTTAATAATTTTCGATACTACGAACAAAAGAAGAAGTCTATTTTGTAAATATTTATATACATAATTTTTTACTAATATAATTCAATAACAAAAAAATAATACTTTAAATTGATACATACACTTTACACAATTTACCTTTGACGTTTGTTAAATAATCAAAAACATTATCTATGGTTGTCCTGGTATTACTGCTGATTCGTTTTCTTAAATATGTTTTAAATATGTCGTACGAGAAACTTCACTGCAATTTTTGTGCTCAATCAACCCCATTTCGTAATGCGCAAACTTACAATTTTTATTGTATTTAGAATGAGTTAGTTGAGAACATGAAATCGTAAAGATCAAAGCGATTAAAACCACATTTTCTTCGTATCAGGTGACCTTTAATAAGCAAATATGAATATAATGAGTAGAATTTTAGAAAAAAAAACACCTTATTTGAAATTTTGGTTTAACTGGTCTTAAAAAATTATTTTAATATTAGATGTTGATGATGAAATACGTAGAAATTTGAAGGAAAGTTTAGGATTAACGCTAAAAATTTTATTTTTTTATTGAATTTTGACTAAAGAGTGGTTTGCCGTGAATTTCTTTTCCTTTTTCTTAATGTTTGAAGGTCCAGAATACCATTCCATACCTAAAGACTAGACCAAACTTCTGAACTATTTCATTTTAAATTGTAATTTCTGGAACCATTGGTGATTTCATACCGAACATTCTGTATACATTACTACTACATCAACACTCACAATTACACTGACTGACGCGCGTTTCGATAACCAAGTTATCGTCTTCAGAGAATGTAGGTAAACCAAAACCTATTAACCTGTTTTATACTAAATTTTTCCGCCAATAGACCTTCTCCCGCGAAAATTATTTACATTGGGAATACCTCCTTGGCAGGAATCTTCACATTCCTTGACCCCTATACTATAGAGTGGGCTATAAGTAACTGGCCGTTTGTTCCTATTTAAGCTTTTCTTGCATTTAGCAATTTCAATTTTTTCAGCTACGTGCAACAATTTATCAATGAATACTTTTTTTATCAATTTTACATTAATAATATTATGACTGGCAGCGTGATTGGCAATACTCGATTTTTCGGTCCGTCCATAAATGAGGTATGTGCTGTTTAAGCCGGACAATAATGGATCACTTAGTCTGCCCAATATTCTTCCCGTCCCAATCACCACAGCTAATTTCATATATACCACTATTTTCCAAATATTATATTTTATACTTAGAATTACCCAGCAACTGTTTTAATGTTTCAATTCATTTGTATAAACAGGCTTGAAAGGTATCAGAGCATATTTACCTTGTTTATTATTTTGAGTTTGGGAAAAAACTTGTTTCAGATAGATTTCTTAAACCTATGACGGTTAACAGAAAGAATTAGCCAGGATGTATCTGAAGGTAGCGATGTTTTTCCTAAAGACATAAAATTTTAATCTATTACTGTTTTTAATTACTATAGACGAATATTTTCAATTAAGCTTTAAAATGAATTCGTTCACATTTGCCTTTTTCGTATTGAATATAGCGAAAATATCATCCACATCCTGTACTTGGGAAAATACTGAAACTGTTTTCAAAATGATTACACTGTCCGATGCGCGTCAGACAACTCAACCTAACGTTGTTGCAGTATTATTATTCATCTGGATTGCACGATCGTATTCTGCGTGCTTTTTTTATTATTAACCGTGGTTAGATGCCGAGTAAATAGTTTTGTCCGCGACTTTCTGAGCTGTCTAGTTCCTCAGGACCATTTAAACAGAATAACAACATACTTTAATAGAGTGAGTAATTTTGTGCAGTATGGAAGTTACTTTTAACTTAATAAGTATCAAGAGATGTGGTTAATATTCATACGAAGAACAATAGAATTTAAAATAAATATTATTAGAGAAAAAAGGGGAAAAGGTAGCCAAGACAATTTATTCAAGGTATTTATACTACGAACGATTGGTTTTGGGGTTGTTTCTAAAGTAAATGCATTACACTGTTTTCTCTGGTACCTTTTGGTGAAGATAAAGCTTGGCGGTAATATCTCTATATCTCTATAATTGTATGGAATACGCGTTATTAGGATCACATCAGCCAATATTGGGGCTTATTGATTAAACAGTTAAAAATTGAACTAATCACGCTTTCCTTTATTTTCGTTAGGTTTCGTTACTAGGATGGAAAACACGAATTATATGAGTGGATAGACGCCAGGCGGTTCCATAGGATGGTTTCAGGGGGTTATATTGTTCTCTTCCTCACGTTTGTAAATATCTGGATGGTCGCCACAATCCTACCAACTTTCCTGCTGTGCCGCCTCGGGTGAAGTGATTCCAGTACCATACCTTAACTTAGTGAACACTCTCTCATCTTTGTTAATTTATTGAAAGTGCTCGGATCGTGAAAAACACGTAAAAGAAGGTATGGGAATTCATATTCTCTTGTGTGAAGTATCTTCCAACAATCCATAATTTCAGCACCAAGGTCGATAAAATCAGTAGAAATATTCTGTTTCAAAAATCTTGAATTATGAATTTCTATTGTTAAACGAAAAATTCGTATTTTTACTATAAAGCCATGATCGAAAAACCGTTAAAACCAGGCGATTGCTGTGCCATTGGCACTACAGTTAATTGCTCAAAGTATTTTGAATAAATCATAAATTATTAATAATAATAACACTAAGAAATTTATCAAGCAAGTTTCTTATCTTGATATAACAACCCTTAACCCCTTTATATCCAAGGTTAAATCTGGAAATATCTAAATTTTACTGTTTTTTCAACATCACGCAATGGTGATTTATGTTAAGGTGGTGAAAAAAATTATCCAAGGATGAAGTAAAGGAAGACGAATGGTTTGAGTTAATTTATTCAATTTATAAATTGAGGTTAAGGATCTGATGAAGGACTTTAAGACTCATATAACAATAACGATCAGAAATATGATTGCGAAGGTTAAGGAACACGTGAATAAATTTTCTATTCCACGATACAATTTAACGTAATTTTTGTCCTAAAATACTAGAGGTCACTCTATAATTTACTCAGTTTTATTTTCTAAATAAATTTAATTCACTTTAATACACGTTTTCATTGTTTTAGTTATTTTTTCATCATTATCATTATAAACAATTTTTACGCATAAGGCCTTTTTATTTCTTATTTAACATTCGTTAGAATCTGTTCTCTTTCCCGACCGATTCTGCGTATTTTAACAACGTGCATCATTTCTCCATAGGTGTCAGTTTAATTTCTCCAAGGAAATGAAAATCAAATAGTATTGAGAAAACTTCAAAAAGTTTAGGTCTCGTTGATGTTTTGGTTGATAGAACAAATAACAAAGGATTTAACATAAGAAGTTTCCAAATATGTCGTTTTGAATTATATTAATATACTTTTTTCGACACTTGATATGAATATGCTATTTAAATAGTTTTTATGTGAGTAATACCACATTTATAACTTGTGTTAGCGCCTTAATTATATATTGTGATACTGCTGGGATACCATATACATGCGTGAATATCGTAAATGCGCGATGCAAAGCGAAGAAAAACGCGACAAGTAGACAAGCAGGAATCAGGCTTTATTTTATTCAGTTTATCACATTATTTTATGTTAATAAAGTGTAGAATAATGTCATTAACAACTCAATTGGTCCTAACCAATTCATGAACACATTAACATTTTGGTCCTTCGAGCCGTATAAAAGCGAAATAAAGGTTCATATAAACTTTCTGTTTATTGTTTTTTTTTTATTTGAAAATTCTGACGTAACTAGATAAATTTTTAATGTTGTTGCTCTGATAATCTGATTTTTTGTAAATTCAGTTTTTTTCATAAATTTACCGATAAATCGAAATAATATTAATTTAATAGGCATCATTAACGAAAGTCACTGCCCTCGGCAGTGTCGTATTATGAAATATTTATTGTGACACAATTTTTATGCAACGTTTCATCAAAATATGAGTTTATCCTTGTTGTAAAGTTAGCTGTGATAGTTATTAACGTTCCGGAGCATCAAGTTACCGGAAGGCAATACTTTCGCTGTTTCCGGTCAAATGGTTAACAATAGAACAATATTTTAGTGAATTTGTTTTTTATTTTCGAAGGTATCCGTTTTATATTCGAATGAACAATAATTAATTTTTAATTTAAACTAACCACGGAATAGATGCGGAACTAAATAAAAATAATACGGGCTTTGTTTATTATGATTCATTAATTTGTTACAAATAAATCGTTATTAGTGGTTTTCAAAAGTTTGTCCACCGTGAAGGCTTACGTTCTAATTATTATATTTATTTTATGCCGTTCGTCAAAGATCCTTCTTTTAAAGTTTTGACAACGTTGCTCATTCTCGCGTTATCACATTTTATAGATCCAAAGATAAACAAAGTTACAAACACCTTGTACATTGTGTCTATATTTAAACGGTCATTACCCTAAGTTTAGGAAAATATTCATTCAGTTTTTTCCACTAAAAGTGAACAAATAAAACCCTTCATAGTTGTAAAAATACTTTTTAGAGGGGTTGAATGAGTGATTGATTCTTTATAACAATAATAGTAGTACCCACGTGCTTATATAACAATTTCGAACGGATACAACAGATGTGGTTGGTCCCAAAAGGGGTTGATGTACAGGGAAAATGAAACTAAGTAAGGAGATACATAACTTATGAAATAATATTAAATGAATTTGAGTTAGATGGAAAATAAATTATGTAATTGATTAGATAATAAAAGCGATGGAATTGTTGTGAAAACTACTAACTTTGTCGCCAAATATTTCTCATCAGGACGTTCGTTGATGAAAATGTCGCGATCAACCCACAAATACTTAATACAGGTAGACATTTCTCCGAACAAGTTCCTCCAATAAAACGATTATCCGTTCACACCTGACTGACAGATACTTGAACCAGGAAAGTTCACTTCATACAACGTTGTCGAGAGGGTTTTCGCAAACACACACACACACACATACTAATGCCGGTAGTCGTAAGGAAACAAGGCTATTTACTATACTATAACATATCATCGAAATTACATACACAAAAATATATACATCAAAAGATTAAACCACGTTTCGCGATATAAGTATCTGGAAACGACTGAGACCTCGGCGATCGAGATCTGGTCGATTCGCGATCTCGAGACAGAATGAATTTGTCCACAATTCCAAACGCCTCGCCTGGGCTCGTGTAAGAGCAGGTAGGTTTTGGTTTTTCCAAAATTCGAGTATATTAATGAAGATTGATTTAATTGTGTGCTATTTGAACATTAAGAAGGTGACTTGGAATTTCCTCGATCAGATATCGGTCAGTCAGATATGGAGGATATATCTTTTTATTGGAGAAATTTGTTCGGAGAAATGTCTACCTGTATTAAGTATTTTTGAATGCATAGTAGTCGCCACAAAAATATTAATGGCTCTAATGTAAAAGTTTTTGATCGCCTCCAATTATATTGAATTTGCTCTTTAACATGGAGTAGGAACTCCATAGAAACGATGCTTTATATTCAGTATTGAGATCTAGAAGCTCAATTTGATCAAGAACTTCTTTAAGTGAACCTATTACAATAAAAGGAATAGAAATATTCGTTTCAATTTAAAGCTTAGCAAAGTAGAAGATTTTAGTCGCTTAATTTCAGTGAATAGAAACTAAAGTCTATTTCAGAAAGGTGTAGAGTAATAAAATAGAGAATTCCGTTCAGCTCAGCTCAATTTCGGTGTCGGCCATTGGTGTAGGTCTCGAAATAGTATTGTTTGTAATATTAAAATTTCAAGTAATTGCGTAAGAGAATTAGGAAAAGTATGTTTTCTGGCCTGAAGTGTCAATATCGAAATATTGTGTAGAGATTACTTAGTTGGTAGATTATACAGTTACGTTTTGCTTTTAACAGGTACCGTTTAACTTTCTATTAGTGCCTCTGCCTAATTCCAACTCTATTTCAGATTTGGCTTTCCTTTCTACGATTATCCTACCGGCACGCCTTTGGTACACTATTTTCAGTGTTTGTGAATGGATAACAATAGACTAAACCCATAAATTGACCTCAACCCGGGTGGTACTACCTGCACTAAAAAGAATTTTTACCAAACTATGAAAGTGGCATTGATTAAATATTCGTTGGGTCACTCTGTGGTCCATTGTTTTATTTCTCTATACCTTTCTGAAATAAACTATAGGGATGAGTCGATTCTCGATACCGATGCTTGGACATTGGTATCGATATCGAGAATCGATCGTAAAAAGTCGATACCGATACCAGTAAATGGACGGAAAAATTATTTTTTAATCCAGTTTAGGTGTAGAGTGTAGAAAAATCCTGCTTTCGAAATAACTTGGATAATGATTTTGATAATCAAAAAATCAGAGCTTAACGTAGACCATGTGTTTCCCTCTGTTAAGGATTTTCCAGTAAGAGAATTTTTTTACAAGCGGCTATTATTCATCGGTGGTATCGGTATCGAGAAACGATTTTTTAGGTATCGACACATCTCTAATAGAAGCGTATAACAATAAATTTAGAGATTGTTTTCCATTGACAATTTGGTGCGAAAATGAAGTAACTATTTACTTTTCGTTTGGACTAAGAAAATCTATGCTTATAAATTGGATAGTGTATTATTTCGGGAGAAGCTTTACTATCAATTCTTACGCATCAATTAAAACATGCCGTAACTTGTTAAGACTAGTCTCTAATTCTATGAATAGTTCAATTGCTTCACTCCCTGTTAATCCTTTCTCTTTGTTTATTTACGACACAGTACGTTTTAATCATAAATAATATAAAGTGCGATAAATATGAAGTCGTGTATTGTTATGACAGTATTGGAACAAAAGTTTAAAGCATCCGTATCAGCATGAAAATTATATGAAATTGAAGTGGAAGACATATGTGAAGAGTACAGCGTTGGTCTAATAGTATTAAGCGGTGCACAGAATGAACGCGAACATGGCGCTGGTAAACATAACCTTAAAAGTACATGTTTATAAAGAAATTTGAACGGTGATCAACGATTTTGAATTATTTATAATTTATTATATGAAATGTGTAGAGAAATATATACAGAGCGACATTTGACACGGCGTTTATGGGTGAGACCTCTGAATTTAAATAAAAATATCTAGTTACTTTACTACGACATATTCTAAAATGAACGAAATAGATTCAAGACGAATTTTTTGCGCATTGATGATTTAATCGGAGTTTATACGATGAATTTATTGAGCAGAGACTTAACAAAAAGTTCAATAAGAAAACCTTATTTGTCAATTAGATCAGGAAGCTGATCACCAGCTCTTGTCATGGAATTCCCTAGATTCTGCCAAATTTTAGTTTTCTTGTAAACAGTCGACTGTTTGTTGTAGAAACACTCATTAGCACCTACAAATTTTATCAGCTTTTCACGCAGAGAAGTAATTTTTGAGGGTATTTACACTTACAATATATATTAGAAAAATGAGGTTATTTTTTTGACGTTCAGCGAAAGTTACGCGCAATAAGATCCAAGAACTTGGTGGTATTGAACTCCTGCCACATCCAGAATTTAATCCAGTAGATTATTATTTATTCAGATCTGAGGCGAAGGGAAAAAATTTAAATCCAAAGGATGTAGAGGATGTAGTGAGAGCTAGGACCAAATAATGGTTTTACAAAGGCTTCAAAGAGGTTACTGAACGTTGAGTGGAAACTATATGATTTCAATTAGCTATACCTCGAATATTAACGCTTTCTTTTTCTGTATAATATAAACCTTTTTTAGTAATTATTACTATTAATAATATATATTTTTACTTCTTTTTACTTCTTCGTAATGAAAAAATACATTTTCTCATTTTTTTATTTCAATAAACCTTTTAAAAAAAAGTTACCTGTATGTTATAATTATTTTTCCTGTATATAAAACTCTCACAACCGAATTGTTCACTAATTCCACGTGAAATCTGGAATTTAAAAACCGCACAAAAACTCAGAAATTGAAAAATTAATCTGTATTCGATTCCAAGCACTAATTAAGTATAAAATAAAATATAAAATATTTAAATAATGGCGCACCTCCACTCCAACGCTTCCGATGATAAACCACAGAATAAATCTGAGAAGAGAGACCACAGACTGTAAACGTAATTTAGCAATCCGTTCCGGTAAAGAGCCTCCGTAACAATATGAATCGATGGTGCATGTGGGGCCTTTGATATTACCATTGACCCTTTCAGGTGCAGAGTGGGACAATACCGACCCCTTGCGGTTTCTATGGAGTTAATTGGAGACAGAATTGAGCAAGGGAAAATCTACTAAGTTTTGGAGAACTTGACCGAGTATGTGCATATACAAGGGAATAATTTAAATAGTTTCTTATTGATATATTTCTATCCAGCTGTATGAGTATATTGAAACGGAAATAACAACAACAATTTCACTTCTAAGTGACAATACAATGCCTTTTTAATTAATTAATAGATTTCTTGTTTAACCAACCCAGTAAATAGTATTTATGTATAGGATGGATCTATTGAAATAACTTTCTTACTTTAATAGATGTGTGATTGATTTTTTTTACAGACCTTGACAAGATAAAGAAAAACACTCTTTTATTTCTTTGTATCAACGGTTCAAATATTTAATATCTGGATAACGGTGAGGTTTAGGTTTAGGAAAGTATACATGAATTTGCCTTATTTTTTACCCCTGAATGCATTAAAATAGAAAAAACCGGGTAATTCTATTTAGAAAAATAAAGAAATTTGATATTTGAGAAGTTAAACTTTGAAGACTTTTTATACACACCCTGTATAAAATGAAAAATTGTTCAATATAGATTCAAATACGTCTGACCTTGCTTAAAGCGACCGAATAGAAACCATTCTCATATCTTTAAGGGTATCTTCCTAAAAAAATAATTTATAAGGGTCTGTAACGGTCAAATTTTTTACAAAAAAATTAATAACTCAAAAAGTATGCATTTTTCGAAAAAAGCTTTTGGACAAAAATGTGCTAAAATTTTATGTAGATTTCAAAAATGTATTAATATACAAGGTGTTCTATTTAGAATAACAAATTTGCAGTTAATTTCCGGTAGAACAGTTTAATTAGGGACAACGGGCTTATTTCCTACAGCTCACTCTATAGTTTAGTAGTTAAGTAATGAATACGTTGAAGACGTTTTCCCCCTACAATTATTTTTCGCGGGAGGAAGTTCATTGGTGCAAAAATTTAGTATAAAATAGGTTTCAGTTCACCTTCACGTCTCTAAAGACGATAACTTGGTTATCGAAATGTGTGTGTTCAGTACAAATATCACCAACGGTTTCAAAAATCCCTTAGCGTATACTTCCTGTCTAATTTTTCATTCCTTCCCTACCCAAGTATATCCCTAGATAGAAACGTCGCGGCATGGCTATTTAAAAACCCCTAAAACCCAGACAAAAACTACACATCTCTGTAGAAATTGATCTCGGTGAAGACCTGTATGTAAGACCGTATAAATGGGCATAGGCAGGCATATCCCATATTTCTATTTGTACAAATTGTTCAAAAATTATGATAATGGATGTGAAATTAGTAATTCTATGATTTCTTTCATTATTTTTTGATTTTGTTACCTTATTTTTGCAATTTCATGACTGCTTATTCTTGAGCTTTATCTATAGTTGTGGTTTTCATATTGTGCTTGTGCTTAAAGGCCGCATGTAATGGTGCAAGAAATTGCATGCACTTTCTTAAGGCCGCTTGACATTGTGCAAGAAATTGCAAGGTCAAAATATTGCCCAGATGAATATTGCACGTTGGTTGACATTATGTCTCTTGCCGTTCCCCACACATCATAGCTACCACTAACAAACGTAAGTAGAAGTGAACAAATTCTTAACCTCAAATTTTATTTGATATTTTATCACTAGTAAAAATGAACATGACCAGCTGAGTAATCAAGAAAACAGTTGTCAGTGGATGGGGAGGTTGATTGTTAAACCGAAAGTAACTAGATTCCTCTCTAGAAATGTAACTTGTACGCAATAAAAATGGCACCAAATCGAAAATGTTGCATTTGCAAGGTTTTTCTTGTATGACACAATCAGGTGAACTTCATCTGCGCATGCTTTCGATCAAGAAATATTGCGTCTTGCGTTGCATTGCACGTTATATTGCATCACGTCAAGCTTTCTTTACAAGGTCAAAATATTGCATAGATGAATATTGCACGTCGCTTAACATTATGCAAGTCTCTTGCCATTGCATTATGGCTGCCACTAACAAAAATTCAATGAGTGAATTAAACAAATACCTTATCTAAAATTTGCTTCAATATTTTGTGCAATATAATGTTGCAAGTGCGAGATCTTGCACGAAATAATCAGCTGAACTTCATCTGCGCATGCTTTTTTATTCACCAAAGTATTATTTTTTGCTAAAATGTACAGTATGATTATTCTTCTGCTTGTTGAGCAGCTTCTCTTAAATATTCAGACATTGTCTTACGAGGCGGTGGTGGAGGAGGTTTTTCAGCTTCAATGCGATCCGCCAAAGTATACACATTTTTCTCCCCTTCTGGTTCATACTAAAATATTAATCTAATAAGCCATAAAAAAAATAGAATTGAAATATTCACCAGTAGTTGATTGACATAATACTCGTAATTGATTGTTTTACTCAATGGATCAAAAGCTATCTCCATCATTTCCTCCAATTCATCATTGGTAAAAGGTTCTCCTTCTGTAGTCATCAAATTGGTAAGCTCTTCTTTTGTTAAACAACCTATTCCTCTTGGATCTAACCTTCGAAATGCTGCTAGAAGTTTGTCGGGAGTTGGAGGAAGGAATCTACAAGTTGTTTTGAGTAAAGTATTTAAACATTCTACTTAAAATTTTTTACGACGATGTAATACCGAGTACTAGTAGGAAGTTACACAATTTTCAAGAAAGAAAGACTTGAAAGTTGTCAAAACTTATTTTCTGCTCCTTATTATGTGTGGTTCTATTCAACAATTTCAAAGAAACAACCAAGATCAGGATATACAACTATAATTGATTTCTGAAACATTTGTATCCAACATTTTTTTTGTAGTTATTCTAACCCTTTGTGATTGTAAAACTTACTTATGTTGTGTAAACAAATCCGTTACTAGTGGCAAAAAATTTACCAAATGAACAGAGCCGGGATACTTTTGAGTTTCTAAGCTTAAAATGATGTCTTGAAGCTCTGCTTCAGTTGGACAACAACCCAAACCTCTTATTATAGAAGGTACATCTTTCAGTTCAATTATTTTGGTTTGGAAGGGGTCAAAAACTGCAAATGCTTCTGCTACTCTTTGCTCTAGGTCGTTAGTTATAGGAACTAATGAAAAATAAATTGTTAAGAAATAATTCACATATGAAAGCATTTGATATTGTAATTATTAGAACAATGGTAAAAATAAAAATATTATACACTTCAATTGACTGCAGTATACAAAAATTTTATGGGAAATATGTTTACCTTCAATTTCTTCTTCATCGTCATCCATATTAATAAGGAAGTTGAAGTAATTATACAAAATTATGTCACATTTTAAAGAAAAGAATTTATATTGACATCGACATTGTACGACATGATAATTTTTAATATATGTACGCTAAAATCCATGGAAACTTGTGTTTGAGATTTAAAATTAAGATTTCAATACTGGTACATGAAATATACAGTTTTATTTGCTTATATTGTAATTAGGAGTAGCATGATTTATGATGTTTATGCTACTAGTTATCAAAAAATGTCCAAAATGTCGTTAAAAAGTGGCTCGCAGATTTAATATACTACAGTTACCATCCTTCCAGAAGAGACAGCCGACTGTAACCAACAATGTTTTCCACAAGGTGAAAGAAAATCTTAACCCAAACATACTCTGCACTTATCATCAACAACGAAGTGCACCAGGAATGTGCAACTGCCAATAGTCGTGGATCCTTAAAATTTATTTTTTGCCACTGACACAATAGGAAATAAAGCTCTTTAAGAAATATGTGAAATAATTGGGAATGAAAATATTTAAAAATAATTATCATCAAGTTATGAAAGTTACCTCAAAAATTGTAAGACAAAAAACTGAAATTATCTCAGTACCTAGAGATTTCTGTTTAAATATTTTTTTGAATTTTTTTAGGTTCAATGTTTTAATAAGGTTTTGTTTTCATTTTTGCTTTATTGTTGCTAAATTTTATAACTACCAACCCTAAATGTAACAGAAAATATAAGATACAAACAACATTCCATCAAGAAATGGACCTCTACTTTCTTACATCAGCAGCCGCTTGCTTGTAAAAAAATATACAATTCAGTTTCAAAAAAGGGAAACTTGTTTTAGGGTATCTGATACAATGGCCAATTCATTTCTAATTTTCATTATTAAATAACCCATTGAGGTACCTATTCGTCTATAAAATAGATTTATAATAAGAAACAATCCAAAGTTTCAAGAGTCACTAGTTCATTTCAAGTGTTATACTCCTTTTTTGTTCTTCCTCAATAGATTTCTTCTTCGTATGTCTAGGTTATCATTGCACCTCTTTCGTGGTCAATCTCCCTTGCTACTTTTACCAGTCTATCGTCTGTCTTTCGACTTATATGTTAGTTCCATTATTTTTTAAGCTGTGATAGCTGCTTCTGGATGGACTGAGTAGTTAGTACACTGTTCCCACAACTGAAGGCTGGAGGCCAGGTTAGCATCGTACCTTAAAGTACCGATAGCATCATTTCAATTGAAATTGAAATTTTCTATTGAATTGGTCCTGGCTAGCCACCACTAATATGTTATTAAACTATCAATTAGTATTATGAAGGGTTACCCAACAAATTTTTGCAGGCTTCACTAATATATTATCAAAATATCAATTAGCAAGTCCGGAGGAAGAGGAGGACGTATCACCCTACGCACTCGACTTAAATGTAAAATGACGCCCTCTTGTCATCAAAGGAAAATTACGATTTTTGTTTATTAACTCTTGCTTTTTGACTCTTAAAATATGTTTAGTCTAACGAAATCAATTGATACAACTTTATTACCGTCCTTCATAAAGTAAATTTATAGTTCAAGCAGGTTGTGATTGGTGCAACTTGTTGGCGAAGTGATTCCAGCGTAAAAATATTTGGCAGACATGACAACTGGATTTCGAGCATTCTTGACCCTTCCCAAGGAAAACATTTCCGTTGTGAACTAACTGCATGCTCATAAAAGATTTCCCTATCAGCTGAGATCAATCCTACAGTTGGGAGAAATGCTTTTCCTCATTTTGTAGGTAATCATCATCATCATTATGCCGTTCAATCCCTTGGATTATGGTTGGCGCTTTGTATGCTCACAAATCCCTTTTTTGGGGTGGATTACTCCCCTTGTTCTTTTTGCTACAGTATTTTGTTGTGCTGGCATTTTTAGGATTCTGGTATCTTTTTCAATTTGGTTTCTCCAGGTATTTCTTGGTCCAAGAGGTATCCATTGTGTTATACTACTCATCATTTCTGTAGGTTTCCTTCTCTTGATGTGTCCTGCCCAATTCACTCTATGTGGTTTTATATCCCTTATTATATTTCCTCTTCTCAGTTCTTCTTCTATTTCTTTACTTTTCTTCAATCCTCTCTGTCCAGCTACTGTAATATTTGATCCGAATATAGTTCTCAGTATTTTTATCTCGATTATCTTCAGATCTTCTTAATCCTTTTTATTTATCACTGTAGCTTCGATATCCAGTTTCCGAGTTAGCCAAAACGTATATGCCTATGCCCCATCTTGTAGTCTGTTAGAGCGACGAGTCAGTAAAACAACCGTGTCACCGTAGTCGCGACAGTGGATTTAATGTTAGCATTTCAATGTCGCGGCGACAACGGAGTGCAAACGGTTAAAACACTCAACTCCCTACATGTCCCTGATATTTTTTAGAAGTCTTTGTAAGTTTTGAACATAAATAAATAGGAAAATATCATCGTCCATCGTTACTTTACATTCCCCACTCTTCCTATGGTAAAAGGAAATCCCAGACACGATTTAACCGTGCAATGAAAGCTTTAAAAAACTTTGGGTTTTGAGTTCTGAAATTTTTGTTCTTGAACGTCTTATGTTCTTATTATCGCTCGTGATCCACAAAATACAAGGTTTTTCATGTTTTTAACATTCATGAACTGAAAATGAAGAGCGAGAAATAAGCTTAATGTCTATATCTTTCTGAGCAAAGCGAACGGCACGCGTTGCTTGACTGTATGGTTGTCACCCCTGTTCATAGCATTTCGCATCGCACGGGCCTTAATTAGGGTTTTTCGATAAAAAAAACACATTTCGTAATCAGTATATTTATTATTTAATCTATATCCATATTTGTTAACAGTTAATCATATTAATTAAAAATAATAGTAATAAAAAGAGTATCAAAGTCATATTCAACAGCTATATTATTAATGAAAAAAACTGCTATGACAAATAACAACATAGGTATATTCAATATAAACTATTAAGTAGCACATTCATAACATTCTTTTATTGCAAAAAACTTGCAAAATGCAAATACAGAATTAATATGAATACAAATTTTTTTTTGTATATATATGTATATAAAATAAATCTAAGTAGTGTTAACACAGATTAAAAAGAATGGTTAAAGTTATATAATCCTTCAGATAAGGTGCACATCAATAATAAAAAATCTATTATCAGTCTTCTCAAAATTATTAGAAAAAAAAATAACAATTAGGTTATAAATGTGAATGGAACAGCCCAAAACAAATTTAAAATTGCAAAGGTACAAAAATCTATGTATTCTTTAGCAAATTCATCATTGGGTCATATAAATTATTATATGAAGGGTATGCAAAAGGGTACAAGTGCTCTTTTTAAGAAAAATACCAATTTTGGTTGGAGGCAAGAGGATTCAAGTGATCTAACATCTAATGTTATCTATAATATGACGAAATATATCAAAATGAACTCTAAAGTAAAACGATACAAGTACATTCGTTTCATTTAGATCCTAATCATTAGCATCAAAAAAAATTAGTAGCAAAACGGTATAAGCGCGATTGTATCAGTTTGCCTCTATTAATGTAATCTACCTAATGTAATTAGCTTGTCTATATCCTTTGACAATGTAACTTGTGTTGTTTGTTATTTATGCAGTACATAAAATAGTAATTAATGACTTTTTTCTTTAAAAGTACAAGAAACGAGAATTTTTCGTTTTTCAACTCTGAAAATTGTTCTAAGGTGAAGAAAGGAATACTAATGTTTAACTTGAACAAACTTTAAAATGTCTATAACGAAATAAAGAAAATTTCTTATTTAAAATGTGAAATTTTATTCTCATTACTTGTGTTTATTTCGCACCTATAAGTATTCTACACATGAAGAAAAATATAGCAAAAAAGCGAACCCCAGCAGTGACAATTTAGAAGTTGAAGAAACGCCCGACGAAGATGCTGACGAAATGAACCGTATACTAGATTCAGATTAACATTTCTTTTGTAGCATTTTTTATATTTTTTAATAAAGTTATTTGAAGCTCAGAAAATTTTAATAACGAAAATTTGGTTAGGTTAGGTTAGGTACAATACATTTATTGTATTTTAATAATTTACAATTTGAAAAATAAAAACGGATTCTCTATCATCTAACCCCTACATGTTATACTCTCCAATCTCTACTTTCCCTAATGTTTCCCCCTTGTTTGTATTTATTCCTTTAATAAGTTCTTCTAATGTCAGTTTTATGTCTGTCTAGTTTGATTTCATTTATATCGGCTCTATCTATTAACAAATTCAAAAAGAATCATAATAGGGTATTTGCATCGTTTGAGAGAAAAATAGTGCATATACAACTTTTATTATAATTTTTTTTTAAATTCTTTGATCAACATTTATAGAGAAAAAAATTATTAAAAATTCAAAAAATTTGTAGGTAGTTTAAACATTTCTGTAAGGTCGCGTGACGTCATAGGTATAAAATAAACACTGAACATATGATACAAAGTAAATACGACAGTTATTCTCTCGGTTATTCTAAGATAAGCGTTATTATTAATCTGAAAAAAGTTTATATGTAATTATGCAAGAATGTAAAACTGCGATTACAAACATGGTGCAAATATGTACTGAACTCTACAATTTCACAAAGTAGCTTTTCTTTTGATTGACCAAAGTAGTGAACAATTTTTTTAAACGAAAGAGGTGTTCTAAAATTAGTTTTGGGACTGCCATTCCACACCAAGGCTGCTTTCCAACAAACGATATCTACAACACACTGTAGCTATATTCATTACCCGGAGAATATACATTTTTGTTTGTACCAATTATATTGACAAACTTTACAAAAATAACCCGTCAAGATTGAATAAAAAAACTAGGGTTTCAAAGCCTAATTAACCAAAATATCAATATTTTTATTTGTACATAAGATTCAAGACTCCCTTAATATATACTGCCCATTTGCTTTTATATATTTGACAGTTCCTTGAGACCGCGGCGAGACTAGGAAGTTTTAATTATCTGTTGCAAACGTTGTCAACATTATAAATCTGTTGCAAATTCAATTCCCTTATGAGATTTCTTTAACTTAGTATTATGAGGAATCCTGTCGTGGCACTGTCGGCTCAATAAGCACCTGAAGACCCTAGCACAGAATACAATGTATAGATTCTGCTGCACAAAGGATGAAATCTCTATCCACATTCTCTCGGAGTGTCTAGAGTATTACACCTGGGAGTGGGATTAATAGATCAGCTGCAAACACTGAAAATCCGCAGTGTCACAGCAAGAAAGGGGGACACAATAGATCCTTAGGATCGCAGTGTACATGGTACCCCAATATGCATAGAACTTAATATTAGGTTTATAGAAACGAAGTTAAAATGCAAATTTTGGATGGGTAACATTCGTACGGTGGCAATGAGAAGAACCTACTATCTCTCTTAGAAGATCCCAGAAGACAATCAATAGAAGTAGCTATTCAAAAACAAATTGTGTTACTCTAGCTACTGAAAATGGTTATATCAATACATATTTGTAAAGTTTTTAAAGTTTCAGAAGGGCATTGATTTAAACTGACTTATGAAAAACTAGAACAGGTAGAAATTGGTTTGAAACTCGGTTGAAAAATTTACATCGCGGGTATTGGAGACATCTGTGGATATCTTTTTATAGTAGATAATAATAAATTTCCATTAATGAGTATTTTTTTAGAAGATAATGTATTGAAGTTAATAGAGGAGGAACTCTGCTCAACAGTTCAGTGGCCTACACTGATGACATTGATATACTCAGTCGAAGGGAGCGTGAACTTAAAGAAAGCTTTGAGCATCTAGAATAATCCTGTAGAGCCACCATTAACGAGTCCAAAACAATATACATGGTTACGTCAAGGAACAGAAGAACTCCTCTGAGGTTTCTCAAAGTAGGCCAGTATAAATTCGAAAATGTACCGTAGTTTAAATACCTGGGATTACTAGTGACCGAAAATAATGACAACTCGATGGAAACAAGAGAACTTATGAAAGCGGGGAATAGAGCATATTTCAAGTCTCCAGCGACTTCTAAAGTCACGTTTACTGAATTGGAGAACGAAAAAGCGGATCTATCGCACAATTCTCTACCCAGTTGTTATGTACGCTAGCAACACCTGCGTGTTGAACAGCCGTGGGAGCGTAGCCGTACAAACACCGCGCTATACCTGCTCGATGAAGAGCCCAGCCTGGTGACAGAAGTCAAGAAGGCCAGACTCAGATGGTTAGTCCACTTAGAGCGTATGTCTGAGGAGTGGGGGTGCACAAAGCGTACTGGCAGAAGTCCGAGGGCGACGACTGTCTAGGCTACCGCGCAAACGATAGCTGGATGATGTAGAAGTGGATCTTCTGGAGGTAATTGTGAGGAGGTGTAGACGCTGAGCATTGGACCGTGATGACTGGAGGATTGTGGTAGATGAGACCAAGGCTCTTTGAGGGCCTTAGTGCTAGTGGTAGTAGTAGTAATATATCGCCACAGTGTGGATCTATAGAGTCTTTATAATTTATCTATTTAGTGTGGAGAAAATTTGTCTCTAATCAACATTTTTTCCTTTTTACTGTCTGCAGCTGCTTGTTGCTCCGATATTGATAATTTATTGGACAAATTTACACCGTTTTTACTAATTCCTGAATCATTTCTACATCAACACAGTTTATCTTAGCTCAAAGTTTCAAATGTAAATTTAAAAATTCTCAAAGCAACATTGGTAATTAAAGTCTAACAATTACGAGTGATAATGAATCTTGTTTTCAAAGATGTACTAATAAAACTGACATGGAAACTGATGGTAACTATATAGCTCAATTTATATTTGTGACATGTTCCTGGAAAACAGCCTAACTCTAGCTGTAAAACGATCTAGATTTCGTATACTAAAAAGACTGTACAAAAAGTATCTAATTTCTAATTCTTTTATCCATTTTACATCATCTACCTACAATTTTAGTACAAGACCTATTTTTTTTTATTTACATTCATTTTATGTCCATTTTCAACACCAAAATTTTTTTCAACTATATCATTGCTTATAATAAAATTCTATGACACATCTGAATTAAATCAATACGAAGATAAGCAAATTTGAGGGTAAATATACTAGGGTGTTCCATAAAACACGAGAACGAATGTCCCAAAATAAAATTAAAAGGTTGGAATCATAAATTCTTGGGATAATTATTATTAAAAATAAAATGTCTCTCGAGTTTTTCAGGAAACACGATTAGATTAATAAAAATTGCATACTTATTTTGGATAAGAAACAGCTAATTTCAACTAATGTAATTATTAAACAATTTTTGACAGCTTAATAACGTAAAAATATTGTCCAGACCCTGTACACATACTTTTACCTTTTATTACGGATCACCCTGTATCTATATTAAAACGATCATAAAATAAAACATTTCTAAACTTATACGAGTAGATAACCCCCTAAAAAAATATATTTTTGAAACTAGAATAAAAATAAAACGAAAAGTTTTACAGAATTTACATTACATATATCTCCCTATCTAAAAAATATTTACAAAGATAAAATAATTATTTGTATCTATAAATTCTATATTGAAAAAAAACTATAAGAAATATAACTCAGCTGCTAAATATTTTGATTCAAAATTAAGTAGTTTTATACAGTATTGGAGAAAATTTTAAGGACTTAAGAATATGAATATAAATTCTCAGTTAGACAGTAGAAGTAATATTGTGTGAGTGAGGAATAATTTGTTTTCGTAATTTCAATAGTAAAATAACATTCAGTTTCGTATATACATACATCGAGTTGAACGTGAAAAGCCTAGATATTTTTACCTGTTTGGTTTTCCTCAATCAGGCGTCTATTTTCTATATTGTTACATTTGATATTTATGTACGTACATATTGATTATGTATTATGTATTGGGTACTCCAAACATAAAGTATTTAAAAAGGTTTATGATGATATCAAAAAGAATGGCGCTGAGTTAACTGAATAGGTGCAAGGTTTCCCGCAGTGACCCCAAAAATACTCTACCAGTAGACCACAATTGTCTTTTTCGACGTTAAGTAGACTAGAAGAATCCTACCTCAGAAACATAACAAGTGAGATACGTTTGAATGGTCTGTGTCTGCTCAATGTCTATCGTGAGATCACTCCTACTGATTTGCTGGATCCAAAATAATAGAGTAACAAACATTTTGGTGTCAATTCGAAACCATGTAAAAAGATTTGGATAACTTTAGCTGAAAGAGGTAAATTATTTCAGCCCTTGTTACGCTTATTTTTGGATTTTTTTATTTACTGTTTAGAATATATTTCCAAGAAATTTTAAATGATCTTTAAAAAATGATCATTCTAAATCCATAAATTATCGTTTATTACCCCTAAATTTGGAATACAATAAGTAGGGTACTTGTATGTGTGTATGTAGATTTGGGGGTATCATATACACCGTGACCCAAAGGATCTATTGTAAAACTTGTAAAAATATACCTGTTGAATAATAATAGTGTAACATATTAGTATTAATTTGTATCCATTATAACTTTTTTACTGACACTGAGAGTAGGAAGAGACTCAAAATTTTTGGTAAACCCCCCCCCCATTTGAAAATTCTGGCCATGCTACTGGTTTCTCGGTCGTGTAGAACAAAGGTGATAACAATTATAAATTGAAGACAACCAGGGTGTTTTACATTAACATAAAATAATCAGATAACAATAAGTTGATCATCTTTGTTTTAAATCATTTATGAACGCCTTTGAGTAGTTCTTTAAGGCATACTTTTATTTTTGATATCATTTTGTTATATTATGTTATATTATTTCAATTTCTGTATGAACCCAGTTTGATACTTCCTATGTTCCTCAAAATATTTTCCAATACCAGTTCTTAGTACCTAAAATCAAACAATTCTATAAAAAATGCTATAAATTATATGTAGTTTAAAAATAGAAATGTTTTAATTTGAAAAAGGTTACTTTTATTGTCCCTTTTTCTCATACATAGGAGTTATGTACTTAAATATTTTCTATTGCTTTCTTTGCATTTTTTTTCAACCAACTTTACATGTGTAAATATACAGGTTTTGTATATTCATGCAGAAATACAAGTTGTAGCCTTTTAGCCACATAGATTTATTTATTCTTCTGTCATAGATAGTTCAACTGTTTAATTTCATCTCTTGCTTTTCATTCTTTATTTTCAAATCATAATCAAATTATTTTTTCTCGGTTTTTTTTCTTGGATTTACTTTGTTGTGATTCATATTTTTTCCATTTCCAGTTACATATTTACTGCTTCAAATTAAATATTAACTTTAAAAATGAGTAACCTGAACACTATGATAATTTCAATTCCTAAAATATTTTCTTATGAAATGTTTGATTCTAGTTATTAAGATTACCCTCTACGTCAAATTTAAGAGTAAATTTGATGTTCAGTCTTATACCAAGTACAAACAAATTACTGTTGCCTCTTTTCTTCTTCTAACATTGCATCCAATTCGTCGGTGAGATTCGCTAACATATTCCCTATATCATTTAGGACATCAGCTGGTTCCGATCTTTGTGTTCGGACGTTCGGTTGTTGCCGATTAGGCGTGGGGGACGGATGAGGTGGCAAACCGCTGGGGCGTGTTGGTTTAGGAGAAGAAAACTCAGCGGCACGGCCGCCGCCAGCGCGAGTACGGATGGTACCGGCGTTCTCGTTGGCAAATGGCAAAGAATCAGATTCTGTACTGGAATTCGACTGAAATAGACAATAAAATTAAATCATTAATTTTGGTCTAACTCATTGGTGGTACTTGAAGACAATTGTCTTACAACGGATGGGTAGTAAAATCCTTCTTCGCCAAATTTTTAACAAAAACCACTTAAAAGGAGTTAAAAATTATGAAACTTCAATACAATGACATTTATAAACTAATAAAAACACTATCAAGGCTCGTTTAAAAAAGGTCAGTTAGAAAATAGAATATTCGATTATGTCTGGTGGTTAACAACTTGAAGACACTAGTTTACTGAAGGATTTATAGAAATTCTACTGACTTGTATCAGAAATTTGTTAAAGTAACATGTGATATCCATCAGGAAGTAAAATAATCTACAGGGTAGAGTTTTGAAGTCAGACCAGTGTACCAGTAACAGTGGAAAGTGAATTACTGACCAAAAATTACCCCTAAGGTTTGTCCTTCAACAAACTTGCATTTTGGCAATAGATAATCTTTTTGTAAAGGTGTTATTAGTATAATAAATACCTTGAAGCTTGCGTCAGAACCGTTTCTGTGCTGCAATGCCAACGTTTTGATTAGCTCCTGTTCCTCAACGCTCCAAGATTGAGATGAATTCAGCTTACACTGAGTATGGGACATTCCTGGAGGAGTTCCCGGCGCCGGTGGAGGCGGTAGTGGAAGATCACCTATGAAATCAAAATAACATTATTCAATCGACAATCAACACTAACGCATTTAATAATTCTTACCTTGGTTATCTAAAGATATACTAAGACTATCCGAACTAGGATAAGCAGGCAGAGGTAAAGGACTAGAGGTCTGAACGTGATGGATTTCCACCGTGGTTGTTTGTTCATTACACTCACTGTCTTGCCTTTTGGGTGGATTCGGTGGAATTTTCTTCCCCATGAGAGGACTTCCAGTATACTGCACGTGATAAGCGCTACCATCTATAACATCTCTTGGTAAAGATTTATACTGAGGGCTAAATTGGGGTTTCTCAAAGTCCGGGAAAGTTTCTCTAGCTTTAGCAGCTATTTTAGCGATAGGTCTTGGTCGAATTATGCCACGTGGTCTCGGAAGGGTCCCTCCTCCCTCGTATAATAGTGCTGTTTCATTAGTTGGTGTTATATCACCGTCGTCATATGATCTTGTACGCCAGCCTATCGGTTGTTGGTAGTATACTGTTTGGGGATTGTCGGCAGTAAATGTATGATGTGTTCTCTCATTGGGATCTTCTAGGGATTCCAATGATTTACCTCGACCAGTCCGTATCTGAAAAGTATGCCCAATAAAGGAATTTATCCAATTGGAAACTAGTTTCAAGATGTATATTAAGGCATTTTAAGGTATAATGATATCGATAAGAGATTTTACTCATTGGAAATTAGAAATAGAATAATTGAGGTTATGAATTCATTCAACATGAAATTTGTTGGGCAGTTTTTACAAAATTGACAAACCATATGGACTAAATAAATTCATTTGGTTTTCTAGAACCTTTTCATACTTTAAAAACTAAATTTATTTTGTTTTGAACACATATATACTGTAAAAAGTAATATTAACGTAAATATTAAGCAAAAAAAGAACTGATATATATGTAATGAATGAGAATATTATTTTATATGAGGTGTTAAAAACTTTCTAATCAATACAATCATAAAATATGATTTATTTAAGAGTTAAGTACTTTCAAGAGCAGTTTCTGATTTATTTATTTAATGTATGTGAAAAAAGTTCATTGAACCCATTCAGTCGTAATCACTAGTATGTAAAATGTATTATTTTAAATATATATGGATTTTGGAAAGTTTATTAGAAAAAATTAAAAACAAATTTGATTGTGGTATAATTAAAAATGCCTAAAAATACACCTAAAACGATTATTCGATTAAAAGACTGAATATATAATGTGTGGATGTTGGAAACAAAAAAAATAATAGTGTACCTTAATAGGAACAATGTCAGTGCAATACAATGACGATTGTACGTAGTGTGGATGTCCTGCGGCCTGTAGCTGCCTTGTCTGGTCGATTTCCCAGGGTTGGTGAAAAGAACGAAAAGTGCTGTGGACTGGGGGTACACCAGGCGATGGAAGGTCCACAGGAGCGTGCACCAGGACGTCCTTTTACACATAAACATGCAGCATAAGCAAACGTAGAAGGTATATGGATTGGTTCGGGGGTTTTGCGGCTAAAGTGCAGCAAAGGTCTTTCCAATGCCATACCACAAGTAAATATCATTACAGAACATATTTTCGTTTATAAAAGAGTATTTATATTAGTTGAATATTTAGAAAAAAAATTTATAAATATAAAATTGTTTTTGTGAACTGTAAAAGTATGTTCTGTAATGAGAAAATAAATAAAAAATGAACAGTGTAACGTGTATCGTTTGGAATTAATTAAAAAATTTATTGGTATAAAATAATTAATCGTAATATCAATTAAGTATATAATTTTCAAAGTAATTAGAATGAATTTGAAATAAATAACTAATAAATTTAATATTGAAAATGATATTTACTGGGAAATAAATAAAAACTGTAGGCTATCCTTACTGACCTTAGTAAATTTTATATATAAGATAATAAATTGAATTAAATATTAATAATAAAAAAGTTGAAGGTATTAGCAAAATAATTAATACAAGGGATACAAGTATACGGCTGCACCAGTAATCATAACGAACCCCAATCAACAATCATCAGAATATAATTTAAGCCTTCATTCCAACGAATAAATAAATTCTTAACTATTGGGTACAATTCTAATAATATTTTGAAACCTGTTTTATTCTATATACTTGGTAATAGAGATGACTACAATATTATAGTCTGCCATAAACTACTATTCAGTTATTCAGTCTAAACAAAATTTCCTAAGATACTCAAAGGGTTTGGTTGATTTGTAGAAACATTTTAATCTCACATAAGTAGGAGTATATCTGCTCAATACCTCAAGAAATGTTTAATTAAGCAAAAATTCATGTATTTTGAAGTTTTGTATAGAATTTTGCTAGGATCTAGTTTACAGCGATCAGTTATCACTAATAGGGTTTGAAAAGTCACAAATAAAAAATTATGTGCCAACCAAATAACATATATGTATTATAATATCTCATGTTTCAAATTGGACTATGTTTTGAACTTTTTTTCCAAATCAAACTTACTTGGATCATTAACTAATATAGTAAATGAATTTGTAATTAGACATTGACTTTTAGAAAACAAAAATCAAAATAGATTTATTAGATTCTTCACAGTAACCAGATAATAATTTAGTTTTTGACAACACACAAACTGTTTTCACATTAGTATGCATATTAAAATTGGATTGCTGCGCTGTTAGCAGTATGATTTATGAAGGCATAACTAGAATGCTGGCAATACATTTTGGCACACACCTATTGTATAGCTTATATGGTCCTTCCTATATTACAAATCAAACTAAATGTTCTGTATAAAATTTGAATGGTGAGTTTTATTACCTTTCATTACTTTTTATGTCTATTCATACAGTTAGGACCAAAACAAAAGTAGATTTAAAAGGATGAGTACATATTTTTAGGACGTGAAGAGAAAATGGAACATTGATGTCTTTTTGTTGCAGGAAAAACTGCTTATTAACAAGTCTAGTATCGTGACAAGGAAAATAAAAGTGATTTTTAATCCAATATTTGAGCGAACTAGGATGTAATTAGTATGAAACGTTTTAATATATGTTTAATAGTTGAGCATCCAAATTATCATGAAAATTAATAACTGTTAAGAGCTTCTTTTTAATTTACACTAATTGGAGCACAAGTTACACATGTCTTTACATCTTAGAAGAAATCTAAAATTGAAATACCCGTAATATTAATAGAGATCAATTTATATACAACAGTTAAAGGTAAGTAGCCGTTCACAGATTTATGACGGAGGGTTGTAAGTCCAGGAAAATAACATTTTTGGATCCACGCTTCAATAGACGACAAGATACTATAGAACACAAACCAAGGAAGAGACAGGAATACATACCAATATCACGAAAGAAATGAAGTCTATATAAAGATTCCCTTAAGACAGTACAACACTTTTATGAAGAGAAACTAACTTCATTTGGTCAAATCTAACAAAGTTAGATCAAATATTAACAGTACAGTAAAAAACCTCAAGCTAGGAACATGAAGGATTGGATGGAAATTGATAAGTTGATCCATATCCCCCCTGGGTTTTAATTTCGTGCAGTTATGTAGATTGTGAGTATAGGAGAAGAAATTTAATGAGCTTACACTTGAAGACCAAAAAAGAGACAAGGATACCAATATAGCAAATGAAATGAAAACTACCTACAGTACAACACTTTTATGAGAAGAAACTAACTGTGGAAAGCCATTTAAACGAAACTGACTTTGTTATTGAGACAATACAGAAAAATATCGCAAGCATGGGACATTGAGAATTGGATCTAGGTTGTGAGATATGGATACATGTTGTTAATTTGTTTCAGATCTTCCCTGGATTATAATTTTGTAGAGACTTGAAGATCAAGAAAGAGGCAATGATACCAATATAGCAAAAGAAATGAAAACTCCAAGAAGACAGTACAACACTTTTATGAAGAGAATCCTACTAAGAAAAGCCATTACTAAAAACTTTACTTTGTTATTGAGACATTAAAGTGAAAGATATCAAGCTCGGGACATCAGGATTGGATGGAGGTGGTGAGATACAGATACATGTTGTTAATTTGGTTCATATCTCTCCTGGCTGCTGGCAAATATGTGAACATTCGTGTCAAAATTTTTTATTGAAAAATCGGTTTTAATGTTAGCAAAACTTTTTATAAAAATTTGTTAGATGAATCAGAAATCTGTGTTGGTAAGATGTGGAAATTAGGATAATTGAAAAAACTGTTACTAATATAAAGTAAAACTCTATCGGCATTCAATATCATGTTTGAAAATAAACTAAACATGCTCAAATAAAAACTTATAATGATGATAATGATAAATATAATAATGCATGTCTTGAAATAAAAATTACTTGGGTTGAATATAATCAGTAATACATTTACATTTTATGTATATATTTGCCATAAAATAAAATTTGTGTATTTAGAAGACAAATCACGTTATGTAATAAAATTATAATTTTTATTGTAGAGATTTAGATGTCATCTTCTAAAAATAGTTTTGTGATACAACACAGATTATTGCATGGAAAGAAAAAATTTGACCTTCTGTTGTGTATCAAATGAAATTCACTATATAACATTCATTCTATATTCTTATATTTTTGTGTATTTGAACATCTTCTGGTCACCTTTTTTACTTTATCACTGGCTTATTAAAGTCTCAGCAGTACTGAAATACCTGTCTCTTAAATATACATTACAAGGTATACACAGATAAGCTAGATTCAGTTTGGAAATAACCAAAATTTGACTGAAAAGATTTTTAAAGCGCAGAAATAGGCTAAAACTTAGCAGTTTATGCTAAAAGCTCTAAATCTAGATTGAACGGTTTCGTAGAAACTTGGAAAATCAGAAATTCCTTGTGTTTATTAAATATATCTGAATTATCAGTAAAATAGAATAAATAGTATTTAATTTAGTCATTTATGAATAGGTAAAACCTCTTCTTTATAATGACTGATGTTTCATTCACTATTGCAAATCTCATTGGTAGTTTAATAAAATTTTCCTTTGTTTTTTTATTATAGAAACCTACAGCAGCTACCTTAATATATTTTTTTAATTTCAAAAGTTTCAAGCTTAATTCAGAAAAATTATGGTGAGTTTTGATTTGTGTCTTTGTTTCCAAAAAATTTACAATTCTATGAAGGACTTCATCATGAATATTGACTTAACCTAAAACTGGAACCCACCAGACATATGAAATTTGATTTTAATAATATTGAAATTGATTTAGCTTTTAAAAATTTTATAAAAACCAATATATGATATAATTGGTATATATATATGACTGAAAATATTTCGAATGAAACGAGGAAACTCACATTAAAATATTTAGTAAACTATTTCTAATAGTTTCTGTTATTCAAGTGGAGTAAGTTCATCATGTTATACTCTGTACATTCAGTACTAACTGTTAAAATGCTTTGGTTACTTTCCTCACTGTATGCAGCAACAAATCCAAAGGACATCATCAGATGTGATATTATTAGTAGAAGCAGAAATTCAGCAATGTGACAGAAGAACCCTCCTTGTCTGATCATTTAAGTATCAAATTTGATCTGGAGGCAATACCAACTCAACCAGGGGTAAATAGAGATTCAAAACTCACTAATTGGGAGTCTTAGATCGAGAGCCTCCAACGGAGTCTGGACGAATCTCCTAATAACATAGAGACGGTTGAGAAAATAGTAGTAGAGAAGAAGCCTTAAACCACTTGTCCTACTTAATCAAGGTGGCATGTGTAAATAACTGCTCAATTAAATCAAATGCTATGCGGATGATCTAGTAGTGGTAGTGAAGGGTGAGCCTTCAGGCATAACCTCTGCCCGTTTGCAAACGGTCAAACACAATTAAAAACTGGGGTGATGAAGATCAACCCCAGTAAAACAGCACTAGTTCCATTTACAAGGAGAAGGCAAATGTAAGCGCACCAATTCTTAATCTTTATAAGATCTTTCCAATGAAGTAAAATATCTAGGATGAAACACTTACTTTGAACAATCACCTAGACAACTGCGGCTATATGGACTTGTCACAAGCTTATTGGCAAGACATATGGACTAAAGTCTAAGATGGTATTCTGGGTATACCAAACTCATGTTACTAACTGTTAGAATGCTTTGGTTATTTTCCAACTGTATGAAGACATTGTCACTTTGTCATTTTGACATTTTTCTCAGTTATGATCCAGTGAATTTTATAATTTTCTGAATTCAAATGAGCTCGAACTTATTCTGCATAGTCAAAATGTTCAGTATCGTAAAACCTTAGGACACATTTATTATATATACATTTCTCAAAATTATTTTTCTTTTTCTCATTGCTCAGATTTCATATAAAGTTTTTGTTGAATTTCTCTTTTGGGTTCTGAAACTACAATTAAACTCGCATCAGATCAAATAGAGCGAAAAGCATTTTCTTAGGTTGAGACACGTTTTTCAATAAATTTGTATTCTGATTCTTCAACAGAATTAATTGGGGAATTCTCAAAATGGCAATAAGAACATAAAATAAAAATGTACTAATGAATATTAAGTACCTCTAAAATAGAGTTCGTAACACGAGCAAATGGTTTACGGTTTAAAACCAAACTCACCTGTGTGGCATATATTCTATTATCATTGTGTATTCTTTTTCCGGACTTAATATCCTTGATCCGTTTTATGGCTAACATTATCTTTTTCTGATGGCCTAGTTTTACTATACCGAATTCCTCTAAATCTTCCCATGTTAGCTGGGTAACGTCGTCTACCGTTTGATAATTTTGTTCCAGAAGAGCAGGAAGATACTCATCTAATCGCAACAAATTTAACCACTCTTCTAGGGACCCCTAAAAATAATTAAAATTCATATATAATTAAGTTATTGAAGATATTGTATTACTTACTGGTATGAATTCGGGCAAGTTGTCAGGGAGATTAAGTTGAGCGATTTCAGCTTTCAAACGTTTTCTATGATTCGGTTTTTTAATTCCTATGGCAGTCAAATCTTCTGGTGTCATTCTTCCTATTGTAGGCAAATCGTATCCAGCTGCTATAAACAGTGGAAAATATTCTTCAAATTGTAAATCTACCAGCCAAGAGTGAATTATTTCTTGATCCTGGGAAAAAAACAAAATTTTATATAAAATAACAAACAATGAATGAATTTCCAAAATATTTAGAAAAACATTCCCGCCGTTTAATAAACTATTTTTGATTATGATTTAAAAAAAAATATGGAATCATATTGTATTAAGTTGGATTAATTGTCGCTGATGTCTAGTCGTTTAGAATTGTCTCAAAAAGGCTTAAACATAAAATTATACCATTTTAGTGGTATCAAAGAAACTTTTTTGTTTTTAGATTACTGTCGTTTCTAAATTATTGTTGATAAAAGAATTCTCCTGAAACCTTAACTCCAAATGTCTAAAACTGATATAGGCTCTAAAGAGGATTCTTTCTACACTTAAAATTTCTTATTGACTTCAAATTACAGTTCAGTTAGAAAATAGTTTATGTGAAAAAAGAATTAGTAGGATAATGCATCACCATATTTGCCGTTTCAAAAACCTTAAAGGATGTTTTCCAATCCAGATTGAGGAAAAACGAGTACAAAAGGATGAAGATCATTCGAATCATCTACTTTAGACTGAGAATATTGATTGTCCTCCGCAAACTATGCGTCTTACAAAAAATTTGTGAAGACATCATTTGTTGCAAATTGTTTTGCCTACAAATATGTTTATTTAACTTTTTCTCCTAAATTTAAAATTAAACAAGTTATAAGCAAAAAATTTTCTTTTTAGCTCTATAACTTTTTTTATACATTTTACAAAAAAATACCTCAGACCAATCTTGTAGATGATCTTTTGAGGAAAATTTGCTCTGTATTTTTTTTAATTTCATTCATTTAAAATGCGGTTACAACGCTCCAAAGTTGACTGGGTTCGTCAATGCTCATGAGGATCAAGACTTCAGTCTGTATCAAAATATGTTATTTTGAAACTAATTTTAAAACAGAAGAGACTTAAAATCAAGAACATTCAGAAACATATAAATATATCAAAAGGTCAGAGCAGATCTTTTTCTAACTTTCCAAGGAAATCTGAGCATACCCGTTGACGCAAGAGCTTTTGATCAGGACTTAGTCAAACTTTTGTCATGTGTAATTCCTCTTGTAACATTTTTCTAACCGTTTCTTTATCGGCGTTTATAGCCTCGGCAATCATCCGAATGATCTGCACGCACAATTTTGGTCACTGTTTCAGGAGTTGAAACAGTCACTGGGCGACCTGGACGCTGGTCATCTTCAATGCTTTCTGAGTCCTCACTAAAGCGCTTACAGCACTCAAAAGCACGCGCTCAATATAGAGAATTGTCCCCATATGCCTCTTGCAACAATTTATAGCAATCAGTAGGAGTTTTGTTCAATTTAATTCAATTTTCGGCAGGAAAAAAAAAAATGGAAACGAGTTTAGGGACGTACATAGACAAGATATTCAGATACCCAACGCACTACTCGTTTTTTACGTCTAGGGTGCCCCCTAGGCGAACAGTCTCGTTATTTAATAGCTAAACCTCGTATATAATTGATTAAATTATGGTAGGTAAAGCAAAAATGAACCTGTTTCATCTTTAATAAATATAATTTAGACATGGAAGTGGTATGCAGATTACTAAGTTTTTGAAGAAGCTACGAAATTATGTGGTTAAAAATTTTCAAAATATTTATTAATTGACGAAAACAATTTCTCATTCAAATATTGGTTCTTTATAGTCATATATAAATGGAGGAATATAAAAATCTTCCCTTCCTGATTTACGACTACTTGTAGAAAGTGTTGCTTAAGATATTAAGTAAAATTTTGAAGATATACTCATTATAACATATATATATACGTAATATAAATTAGAAAAATGACAAAAAGCAAGTTTCTATAAACCGTTTAACGGTGATGGTAATAACAGTTCAAATAATGCCTTATCTCTTATATCATATTTACACACATACATGTGTGTAAACCTAAACAAGGAACTTTCTGAAGATAAGGGATAAATATAAGCTCCATAATATATGATAAGGAACGACACGCGGTAAATTTCATGCACTTCGAGGTTGTTTCAAAACAGTTAATAAAGAAAAATAAAACATTTACACAACACTTGAAAATCAATCATTACATAGATTATATTGTGGATTGATAAGTGAACGTTTTTATATTTAATAAAAAAATACGTTCAACAAATTATTTTTTTGGTAGTATTTAGAATCCTTCTTAGAGAATTTTATTCCCACAGCGTCTAATCTATTCAGTTGTCTGACCTCGGTCCGTTAGACTTATTTTCATAGACTGTTCTACAATTTAGATTCACTAAAATTGTCCATAAATTGTGTTGTGGCAAATAACAAATATTCCAATTAGAACCAATTAAAAGTAATCATTTACCATGGTGTTAGGTGAAGGAATAAAAAGAACTGAGAGACAAATTAACCAGTGTAAAGTAGGAGAATGAAAGATATGATAATTAGGGTTCACGTCAGTATGGCGACATAGCGACAATTGTCGCCAAATCATCAAGAAATGTCGCCAAAATCATACACATCGACGTCAAATTTGTCGCCCAAAATATTTTTAAAAAAACCTATGTTTTATATTTACTGTGCTGTTTTTGCATAAAATAATATATATATGCCGTAAAAATATGTATAAAAGTGTGTGTAGCATGCATATGTTAATTTTTTTACTTTTGTCTACCACGTTATATTTTTGGACCACTAAATCATAACTTAGGCGATCCTTTTGGACCACTAAATTTTCATTGCTGGTGTGAACCCTAATGATAATAAACCAAAAGGAGATGACGCACGAGATAAAAATTGAAAAATCAAAAATAAGGCGTGGCAATAATACAATATGGAAGTCTGGAACGAGAGGACTGGAACACCTGGAAGATTATTCAACGCAATCTAGACATAGTTTCTAACCAAAAAGAAAATACCAAAACAAATAAAAACAGAAATATATATAATATTCACCTCTGAAATAATTTCGAAATTAAATATTTCGAAAATGAATTCTTCCGTTCTTCAAAGGGGAACACAACTACTTTCCTGGATAATGCCTCGACCAATATTTAATTACAACTCCTCTGAAGAGCGTGATGTCAATAGACCCTTTTGTCGATATTAACATCCCCAATGGCTCGTAATTGCAAGGAGAGGTTGAAACTACTGACTAGTTTCGACGTCATTACATCTCATCAGAACCACTGGTCAGGTCAGGTAGAAATCTAGTGTAGTCACCGAAAATATAGATTCCGATGGTAATGAGGTGTTTAAAATGTATCAAAACACAGGATTTCTACTTTTTACCTTTTAGATTATAAGAGAAAATTTGAAATCAATCAAAAGGAAATTGAGAAAATACAACTAAAATGGTTTTTGGATAATAGGAGACGCACGATTAATACGGAAGATATATGAAATACAAACATGAAAAAAAACAAGAAAAGAATACTGAGAAGAATCGCTGGACAAAATAAATAGAGATGACATGTGAAAACGAGGATTATATAACAGACAATGAAGGAATGAAAACATTTGTGGAAAAAGAAACTCATTTCCAATAAACCTTACACCTGAAAAAGTAGAAAGACATCATCATGATGTCCATTAACTTTGGGAAATGCTAATATATTTTTTAATAATAACATATTATATTGAATTAAATTGGGCTTACCGGTATCCCTTGGTGTATCATTCTTTCGATACGTCCTTGATCGGATCCGATGGAACAAGAACTCAAAGAACATCTGGGACTATTCGAAGAACCAATGGTACTTCTTCCTGCCGTGCTTAATGGATGGTAAGACGCTCTTCCACTATCTAAGGAAGCTGTACTATGTCTGGAACCGGAACCGGCGCTACCACTTGAAGAACCTGGACTATCTCTACCGGGTGACTGTGAAATTTGAACAAATGTAATTATATTTTTTAGATGAATTATTATCATTTTTTTGTACCTGGGTCATATCAATCCCTTGATCCTCTTGCAAGCTAAGTTGATGGTGGTAGTAGACGGCTGTCTTATGGGTAAGAACAGTTCCAGCTGGTAGTTGACCTGGGAAAGTGAAGGAAGGAGCAGGAAATATTGGACCTGGAGACTTTCCAGTGCTGCCGCTGACTGTGCTGCCATAATCGGAATGGTCATCTGAAAGAGCAACCCATGTTAATATTTAATATCTATTGTAAAATATTTTAGTCAAATTTCGAAAATAAAAGGTAGATATTAAGGGGTGTTTCTCACAGTAACACCCTTCGAATATTGATTTCCAAGTGTTCAGTTGTGTTTGGTTTATCTACGAAAAACTAGTGACTTTACATAATCTTAAAGAAAATAATCCAATGGGGTTGAATAACTCGATTTCGGTGGCCAATTAATTGGACAATTAAGTGAAATGTTTCCATCAATAGTGTATTTAAGTAAATGAATTATAGCGCGCCCAGTTTAGCATGTGGCTCCATTCTGTTGAAACCACATGCAAGCCAAATTATGGTAAGCTAATTTCTCATCTTGACCATTGATAGTATCATTCTGACCATCATCGTTTTTGAGGAAATATGGACCAATACCTTCTCCAGCCCATAAAGTGCACAAAAATTAATTTTTTGCGTATGTAATATTGATTGAACAAAAGCTTGTGCATGATCCTTACTCCAAATACTATAATTCTGCTTATTTACGTGCTCATTTAACCAAAAACGGGCTTCATCGGTGAACAAAATTTTGAATGGAAGTTCGAACTCAAATTCTGCTTTAGCCCATTTGCCAAATTGTCGGCACATAAGATGGTAGTTTTCTAATTCCTGCACAAATTGAATATTGATAGCTTCTAAGTCAAGATACTTCCATTAAATGGAAGGACATACCTCCAGTTGCTGAGAATGGCGTCGCATTGATTGATTACGTACAGCTTCTTAAGTGCACATATTCACGGGATACACATTATAAATAATAGAAAAAGAGTAAATGTAAATTATGAAATTGACGAAGTGCCCGATGAGTTTGACGGAAAGAATCATTATTATGATAAAACATTTCAACAATTTGCAAGCGTTGATTTGATGTAGAGTCTATTCATATTGAAATATCAAATCAAAGAAAAAGCAATTCTCTCTGTTCGTTTCCTCAGGCATGAGTATCTTGACCTCTTTAGAATGTCTCAATATCCTTTTTTCTTTCGATGTAACGAGACGTGAAGGGGTTGATTAATTACTTGTTTGATTGCATAAGACAATCCTCTTTCCCCTGTACTTCGCTTTAACTGTCCATGAGTCTTACGAGAAGATTGGGAAGATAAATATCCCGACCAGATTCATTTTAGAGTTTATGGTTATGCAGAAGCTTTTCCATATTTTAGTAAGTCTCAGCATCGCTATCTTAGCCAAGGCTATTCTTTCAACTTTTTCGACGCATCCACTCATGCTGCTAATCATTGAATCCAGATATGTAAAGCTGTTTTTCCTTTCTAGATCGTCAAGCAGATGAGTCCTGTTTACAACGTTAGACTTATCAACTATCATTAGTTCTGTTTATCATTAGAGGAAACTTTCCACTCTTTCGCTATATTCTGTTTAGGAGAACCGCCATTTCCTCCTGCGTTTTAGTGTATGGTGGTGTCATCAGCGTAAGTTGTTTATTCGATCTCCTCCAATAAGAATTCCATTATCAGCTGTTAAACGGCTTATCAAATAGGCGTGCTGCCAACTCAAAGTTGTGAACCAAACAACTATTTCAACTTGTGTCATATCATGTATAGAAAACATTTCATCGAAATTTTTCCTGTACGAACATTTACATTTTTCTGGCGTCTAAAATCCTAATTAGCATTATAGTCAATTTCAATTAAATTATAATAAACAACCATTTTGACATTTTTCAAATTGTTGTCCTAAATGTATTATGAAATCAACCAGATCAATTAAAATATTCAAAACAATGCCCACACTGCTTTCAACATTAATTCCTGCCAGCTGTGAAACTTCGAGTAATTCTATGCTAGAATCCGAACTATGTCTGTGGGTTTAAATAAAACTGGTATTTTTTTTGTTTCATTAGTGTTTAATAACATCGTCCTTTTAAATCTAGTTTCGTGTGTGACCCTGTTTTGGCATTGTGAATATCTCTCCTCTATTTATTCGCATATTGTGTTAATAATAGTCTAGGTATTAGCAAGTCATGATAGTGTCGTATGTCATTAAACATTAGATTCTTTTGACCTTGCATAATAATTAAAGAGTATATTCAAAAAAAAAACCATGAATTCGTTTTGGATACATCAAGGATTTATACGAAAAACAACTAGAACGTATTTAGAGCTTTATTATCAATATTTTTTTATAGCGTATAATTGAATTGGATAACCATGCCGAGAAGAAAAAGTTTTCCATGTCAAATCAACGCTAGCCGAAGGCTACAACTTCACATATTTCAAAGTGATATTCCAAGAAGAAAGATTTTGGTTCGAAAACTTGATGTCCAATTTTACCAAAAATGTGTTTTACCTCTATGCAATTCATTGGATTCGTATTTGCTCCACGAAATAGAGTACTGTTTAAAATATTCTATTGAATAAATAATCTAACAAAAGTAGTTCGCGAGAGAAGCATTATAAATAGTTGTCTG
The DNA here is from genome assembly GCF_026250575.1 of Diorhabda carinulata. Lineage (NCBI taxonomy): Eukaryota > Metazoa > Arthropoda > Insecta > Coleoptera > Chrysomelidae > Diorhabda > Diorhabda carinulata. The sequence continues at coordinate 6,751,647 of NC_079469.1, forward strand.
TTTCTTTGGGTCTACCGGTCATGTGGTATCAGTGGTGTTAGAGCAACGTGAGACGATCAAAAACGAATAATACACAACCATCTGTTTGCTAAAAACCATTGGAATCATTCTGACTACGTTCAAGAAAAGGCTAATCAATCTTTATCGATCGTGTTAATCGGCTATCCATCATATAATCGCACTAAAAGATATCTTTTTACTCCCGTGTATCGAAAACAAACGTCAGTGATTTTCTACATCATAAGAAGCCGATTTTCTGTTTAAAATTATCGTAAAGTTTATTTTTCTTCATATTTTATTTTTTGTAAACAATTTTAAATGCCAAAAAGACCTAAATATTCGTTTAAGCTGAATGACTATTGAGATTGTTTGAAAATTCTAATTTATGTGGACTGGATATACACCTTCAAACTCTTGTTTTATTACTGATTGATTTAGATTCTAATAATTATTATACTCAGGGAGTGGAGTTTAAATTCAGTGAAACAGTTAATATTTTTGTAATTGAACGCGACATTAAATTCAAACTCAATTGTAATTGAGTCTATTAAAGTGTTTAGATTTATATGTTCCGTAAAAATTTCCAATGTCGTTAAAAATTAAGTAAGTGGGTCCCTACTCTTTCCAAATTAGATGAATTAAATTATAAGAAGAATTCTAAACAAACGTAAAAACCAAACCAAGCTTTGGACGTAGATTAACTTTTGGGTAGTTGTTTTAGCTTCCCAACAGATCCGCAGCTAAACCTAAAAAAGTGAGTAACTCTTCTCATGCTCATTGTTCTTCCTTCAAAATACTTAGGAGGTTATTTATTTTTTGTTTTGTTTATCCCACTTCTTCGAGGTACGTAAGCCTTTCGCTGAAATAAACAGGACATGCTGCTGTGGTTGTCCTTTGACTACTAAGGTGGTATTTGGCGTGACAGTGATCTGTCAGAACACTGACCACCAGTTTAATGTGGTTACATGATATCTCTAGAAGATCCTCAGCCTATTCACCTGATATGGTTATGAACCTTTGGAAGTGTCTTAGGTCTAGAGTGTTTCTACAGTAAGACTCCATCTGATCCTTTATCGTTGTTGATGGATATCTCAAGAGCTTCGATCCAAAATATGGAATTCTTGTCCTTTTTTGCAAGACTCTCTGCTTCTTCATTGCCTTGTATACCTTGGTGACATGGTAGCAACATTAGAGTTACCTTATCTATGTTAATTAGTGCTTTTAGAGTTAGCGCTCCTAAGCGAGCTTAGATATACACCTAACAGCTTTCAGGACCTTCAAGGCCGCTGTAAATGAACTTTCTAGCGAGTTTTATATTCAAAAATTTTCCTAAGAACATATGTTCATTGCTAGTAAGATTTTATAATTAGTGATTTTCCTAGTGACATGGTTTATTACGAAATTGTTCAATCTAGCTTCTTGTGCTAGTTTAGTACCATCTGTATAGCATAGATATGCTTTTAGAACTTGTATAAGATCTTTATAGACCTATGATTGGCGGTTTCCACTTATGAAGGTGATGTCGACCATTATAGTACGAAGATAATGAAGAGAACTGGTTTATCACATGAACACATACCAACATGTGCAATAAATTAAGCGAAACAATACGGAAATTAATAGTACATGTACTAACATATAAGAACAGTGATAATTCTAAATGAAATGTAATAATAATGTAAATTTTCTATTTTTGTTGTGACATTAACGACCAAGAATTGCAATTGAATTCTCACACAATCTAATAATAGTAAATTGTAAAATAACTTGACGTTATAATATCCTAGCAAATTGACGTAAGTACACTACTAAAATCGTTAATTACTTTGTTGTTGTATGGAGAATTCTTTTCAAGGTACGAAGGCGACATTGCAGCAGGTATGTTAATTAATCGTAACAAATAATTATTCTACAGCACTTCTCCATAATTTTCAATTTTATTAATAAAGGATCTCAAATAACTGTTGAAAAAGACTCAAAAAAATTAACCTCTAAAATATTATTTTGACAGCAAAAAAACCATTGCTTTCCTAGCTATATATAGCAACAGGTAAAGAATTCAACATATTTAGATTTAAATGATATGAACGGTTTTGACCTAATTGGTTTCCATCAGCACAATTTTATAGGAGGCTTTAACCTCAACTGAATACAGTAGTACATGTCCAAAAAAGATAATAAATTGATGTTAATAAGAGTCCATGTATAAACTTTACTACAAGGGTTGTTTTTTAAAACCTCCGATCGCACATATTGGTGTGCGTAGTAGAATCTTTCCCACGCAAACGGAGACCTATTGACGACTCCAACAAGTTATTTCCCGTTGAGTTGCAGTTACATAAACATGCCTGTCGCTATTGATTCTCTCGCCAAATGTAAATTGCGAACCGTTATTCGTTTCATGCAGACAAAGGGAACAGTACAGCAAAAATTCATCGAAAAATGAGTTGAGTCTATTGAGTTATGACGTTATTCGTGAATAGAATCGAAAACTTAAAGATTGTCGAGCTGATGTTGTCACTGATGTCACTAGAGACGAAATTGTTCATCAAGTTGACTAAGAGGTTAGAGGAACTCGATGGTTCACCATAAGTTTCAGAATCTGCCTTGTATTTATCATTACTGAACAATTGCGCTACAGAAAAGTTCAGCCAACCAGAAAAATCGACGAATGGGTGCAGCTTCTTGACCTTTGCAGTACTGACGGAAAAGATTTTTTGAAATCCTTTGTGACATGTGATGAGATATTGATTCTCTAATTCTAACTAAACCCACAATATTCAAAAGAACCTTTAACAGTCGTAAGATTATGGCAACTGTTTGTTGCGACCAAAAAGGTGTGTAGCTTTTGGATTTTATGCAGCCTAGAACAACAATTAATTCATATTGTGAAACTTTGCGACGCTTACGGAGAGTTATTCAAAACAAGCGAAGATGTATGAACTTTCTTCTGTACCTTGTAATTGTACATGGCGTAATTTTCCTTCCTCCTCATTTTTTTCTTTTTATCGGCTTTCGAGATATTCTTTTAAGTTTTGCCGGCTTTTCTGCTGCCTTCGGCTAGCATCTAGTGGTATTATTTCTCTTCTGAAGCTGTTCTGATCCTCGAAAATGCTCGTTTCCACATTACTCGTGTAACCCAACAACTCCTTCAGCAATTTCAGAGGAACAATTTCGAACAGCCACTATCATAGTTTCGACCTAGCATTTTCTTCTTTTCCATGAATTTGCTTGGAGGGCAACGCTTCCAAACTGACAAAGAGCTCAAAGGAACCGTTACCATTTATGAAGAGGGTATTACAAATCTTGTTCAAAAATATGACAAATGATTTAATCATCAAGGTATTTATGTAGAGAAATAATCTGTATTGTAACTTACTTTTGGTAATAAAAACTTTTTTCCTATATTCATCCGTCTTTTCGGAGGTTGAAAAATGAAACGACCCTCGTATTGAGATTCTGCAATATGTATCAATTACGAATTGATTTTTAAAATACAAAATCACACGCTCTCATTTAATTTTTTTATAATGTTTTACCACTTTGCAATATTAAATAACCAATTTGACAAATCATCTGTGATATAAAACAGACGCGCTTGATTTTTGGGTCATTAAAACATCTCATTAAAATAAAAAAATTGTTTTTCTATAACGGATAAAACAATTTTAGTAATAGTATATAGAAAAAAGGTAGAGAAATCAACATCAATTGAATGATATATTATGAAAACAAAGCCTGCATCTCCTCAGTTTTCGGAAAATGGCTGTTTTAAGTGTACCAAGTCCTTTATTTATCTTTCCATCCATTGGCAACTTTTGACAACTTTAGTAACAGTAAAAGGGTAAAGAAATAAACATCAATTTGAATGATATATTATGAAAACAAACCACTTTAATCAGTTTTCGGAAAAAGGCTATTTTAATTATACCTATATTATATCCTTTATTAACGTTTCCATCCACTAACAAGTCTAAACCATATCAAAACCTATTTAATTTGTGTTTTGGATAGTAGAAAACTTTTATGTGGTACTCGGTCTCATACACTCGCTAGTATTGCAGCTAAACTTAGGTCTCTCGGAAACTATGATCTGAGGTCATGTAGATCATCTATTAGCTGATTGTGGATCCTAACGAAGAACCAGATTTTGTTCACATTTTCCGAACGTCGAGTCGTGTTCAATTTTCGGTGTGAAAATTTAAAACTTTATTTTAATACCTTTTTTAGGGCGTTAATTCTTACATGATATTTATAAAGTTGTATAATAGATTGTAGATTTCTGTTATTGAGCAGTTATCAACGATTTATCAACGCACAGGGTTTTTGTAATAAAGTTTAATACTAATAGTTATTTTTATGGTGAAAAGTAACCTCAATAATCCATAAAAAGAACGGATCGGGGTGAGCACACAAGTTCTATACGCTTCCGAGTTCTTTCCGATTTCCAGCTCCAGCTCGATACATTCGCCACTCTCGATTCAATCGAAATCGCGAAAGGTTTTGTGCGCAAAATGCTCAAAAATATCAGCAACTGCGAGTAGAAGAGGAAGATGAACAAATCGGAAACATTTCATATAGTTCATACGCAAATTTTGGGTGCATTATTATTTTCTTATTATCGTTTCGTATCGTATTTGTTTGATTCAATCAATAGTGAAAGATTTAAGTGAATTTGTGAACATGAAAAAAATTGATCATCGTTATTTGATACAATACTTTTATTCAGAAGGCTTTAGCCCAACCAATATAAAAGCTGAACTAGATTCTAATCTGGGTGAGACTGCTTCTTCATTATCCCCAGTAAAATATTGGCTAGCAGAGTTAAAGCGAGGCCGTACGACCTTCGAAGACCAGCATCGCAATGGTCGACCAAATTAGGTGACGACTCCAGAAATGTTGAAGAAAATCCACAAAGAGGTTCTGGATTATCTTCGACTGAAAGTAGGCGAGCTAGCAGACATAGTAGGGATTTCAAGAAGCGTGGTACATCGCATATTAATTGAAAATTTGGACATCAGAAAGCTGTGCGCAAGATGGGTGCAGCGTTTGCTCACAACGGCCAAAATTAATCAATTAAAGTTTGAATTACTATCTCATGCACCCTATTCGCTACAATTAGCCCCCTCGCATTATTTTAGGGGTGATGTTGGCAGTTAATTAGTATTTTGAGGAGCTTGTCGATTCTTATTATAAAAAGGGTATTGAAGTTATTAAACATCGCTGGGAAAACTGTATGAAGCTAAAAGGAGGTTACGTTGAAAAACCTTTTTTATTAAAATTTTTGTGTTTTCTTTGTTGGGCCTGGTACTTCTTGCACCATCCTCGTACTTAGGATTCGAACCTAGGTCTATTGTTAGAAGCTTTACCAGTAAAGTTATCCTAGAGACGAGTACCGTATTTATGTTCAGTCATAGCCTATCCCGTTAGGCATCAACTCCTGGATAAAGTGCACGGATGGGTACAAAACGTGACCTTTCACCATCCCCTGTCATTTTGACAATATGGATTACGAAATTTATACCATAAAAACAGAGTGAGTTGAATAAAGTGTAGTAAAAATTATAATAGGAAAAATATTTCTACTATATTGAACAGAAATGAACTTTTATACTTGAAAGTAATAATTGATTACTAAACTCAATTCTGTTATTATATGTTTTTGACTTGTTAAAAGTATTTAAATTACAAGTACTTCCAAAACAACCCACCACAAACACGTGAGGTAATGTCTTATTAAAATTACCACCGTTGTAACAGAATCTGAAGAGTTCCGGCCCGAAACAGGTCCCATTACGACAAAGAAAGTCCCGCCATTTCATTCATTGTTTCATTCATCATCATATTTATTGTCATTTTTTTTACATTTCCATAGAATGCCGGTTGAATACGAAGAGCCGTTTATAATAATAACCCTATAATAAACAATCGTATATTCTTTATATATTTTTTCCTAATTCATTAATCGTTTTTGGAGTTCCGACATCACGAATAAAACGAACGGTTAAGAATTTTTATTAGAAACTGAAAACCGCCTTTTTCGATTCAGACGCCAACTGAAACCATACCTTTCTGCGTAATATCCTCATTCTTCAAATGCTAGTTGTGTGCTTCGAGAAATAACGGACGAGTTTTTGCAATTTGTTAATGTCAACGTTGTTGTGTGAAGATAGATTTGCTTCTGTATATGTCCCGTGTGCACATTTTTCGATATGGTTAATGTCACACAAAAAACAACCGCCAATGTATAAAAAGAATGAATAATGTTTTAGACGATAGACCCGATGTGTTCAAACGGAGCATCTCATTCAACTATACCCATAATCTATAGATTAAATATTTTACTGTTTGTAATAGATACTTAACCAACCCTCGGCGTATTTTTTATTCAAAAAACAAGAAGTGCTTATGAAAGGTATCAAAAAAATTTTATTTACTCGAATTATTTTAGCATACGCCGCGGAAATCAACAAAAAGTGTTATTATTTAGAGGCTCATAACTTTGAGTTGGCACCACTGCTTTATTTGACAACTTATTTAACAGGTAAGTTGAAATTTATGGAATCATTGGTAATATTCATACTGAACACACTGTTTACACCACCACTACACCATCACTCGCAATTACACTGTCCTACGCGCGTTTCGATAACCAAGTTATCGTCTTCAGTGACTGAAGGTAAACTGTTTATTTTCAGTACTGTAAATTTGTTTCGTTATCAGCATCTTGAATAAATTTATTGATAACATCCCTTGATGAAACTTTAGATTTTAGAGCGGGACCAATTTTGAAAAGATACCTATATCAATATTTTCCTAAACATTCGATGAATACCACTGTATAAGAAAGTACACAATATATAAAAGCTGAACTAGATTCTATTCTGGCTGAGGCTTCTTCTTCATTATCAACAGTAAAATATTGGGTAGCAGAGTTTGCAAATGAGGTGACGACTCTAGAAATGTTGAAGAAAATCCACAAAGCGGTTCTGGATTATCGTGGACTGAAAATAGACGAGCTAGCAGACATAGTAGGCATTTCTAGAAGTGCGGTACATCGCATATTAACTGAAAATTTGGACATGAAAAAGCTGTACGCAAGATGACTGTCGCGTTTGCTCACAATGGAACAAAAACAGCGTCGTGAAGATCTTTCCATGGCAATTTTGCGCAGTTTCATAATCATGCATGAAATGTGGGTCCATCTCTTCACACCCGAAGCAAAAGAATAATCAAAACAATGGACTTAAAAGAGATAACCGGCTCCAAAGAAGGCAAAGACAGTTCCATTTGCAGGCAAGGTCATGATGTCGGTTTTTTGGGATGCGTGTTGGATAATTTTCATTAACTATATTGAAAAAGGAAAAACTATCAACGGCGAGTGTTGTGCGAATTTATTCCAACGTTTGAGCGAAGAAATCAAGTAAAAACGACTGCATTTGGCTAAGAAGAAAGTGTTGTTTCATCAAGACAATGCACAAGCTCGCACATCCGTTACTGCAATGGCCAAAATTAATTAATTAAAGTTCCTCAAGTTTCCAGATTTGAAAAAATGGCTCAGTCGTCCAAAATTATCGACAATCCATGGCCATTTTGAGAAGCTCCACGATTCTTAGTATAAAAAGGGTATGGAAGTTATTGACTGGGAAAAGTATATGAAGTTAATGTGTGTTCTTCGGGCCAGGTACTTCTGGGACCATCTTTGTACACATATCGTACATATAGTTGACAATGTTCCAAGAGATTTTATATTATATAACTATTTAATGTAATTAGGTTGCTAAATAGTGATTTTTCTAGTTACCTATTAAAAACAAAGTAATTAAAGTTATATTTTTTTTGAAAAATGTAAATTGAAATCTAGACAATTGAAAAGACGAATTGTTAGAAACCTCACCTGAAAAGATTGACCGAATAATCAAAAAAATGATAAATAAATTAACCGAAGTGATGATTTACACATAGTAGAACGTATAACTATAGTAATAAGTTGATTTCCACCTTCGTATATATCATATGGTATAATATAATCCCACAAACTACCGAAGATAATATCTTTAAATAAGTTTATTGCAGGAAAATGACCCATGTAATCGATATTGTGTAAATATACATATAATACAAGCTTTAAAGAATCGCTCTGTGGGTTACTAACAGAAATTAAAACCACCTACTAATAACATCCATGTAGGATGGAGAAAAATAATAAATTATTGTTCTTTAGGTTGTATATATATATACATATAAGTGTGGTTTGTGATTTTTTTATTATTTATTATGTTGCATCAACCCAACCCGCGCGTCATAATTCTGTTTTCCTATTCTCATCTCACTTCATACTTACGAATTGTTGAAACTTTCTGTCTATAACTGTAAAATTTGTATCAGCTTTTGTTCAAAATATACGTAGATTCTTGCTCATATTTCTTAGAAGAATTTCTTAAAATATATTAAATAATTTAATATGGCATCATTGGAATAATAATCTCTTAAAGATCTAGAGTTTCCCAGCCTTTTTTGTATCGTGCTCCACCCAAGCCCTTCGAAAATTCTTATGCTGCACTATGTATATAACAAATTATTATATTAATTATTATTATATTTAATAATATTAACGAATTATTCAATAAAGAAATGATAGGCTTTAGGAAGAAATCACAAGGAAATTGTTAACGAAAGTAACATATATTGAGAAACTAAATTCAAATTCGAAATCATTTTAATGAAGATTTTTCTCTATAATAATTTAATGTTTTAAATTTGGTCAGATCCTTACGCTTGACGCTTGCTGTACAAAGATTTTATATTAGGTTCCAATTTGGTTGATTTCCGTCTCAAGTTTTATAACCCGGCGAATTCTTTTTTTTTAACAATAAATCATTTACAGCAATAAATCCACATTCAGTATAATATGAAGATAGAAACAGTAAAACTAATTTTCCAACAAATTTGGGTATTTGATATGTGTTTCCTTACTAAGCCTTGTCATCACTACTTTTACATTAAATAAAGTTTTAACTAACTCCCTATTTTGCAATTGAATTTTGCTGTTTATCAAAAAAAGTCAAAGGAAAAAATAACAAAATATAAGTTACTTAAATGAAAAGCCTAAATTCTTACGAAATCTCTAACTAAAAACACACGTTGCTAAGAAGAAGATTCTTTTCAGACTCAGTTATAGTTGGTCAGCTGACCCGTGACGTTTGAGATTTATCTTGGCTTACAGCGCCACTTGTGAGATTCAATTGCTTCCGAGTCGGGTGGTAGCTTCTTTTTTTGCCAAAACCACAAATTTTTTACAAGTCACCGCAGCACCTTCCCATAAATAGAGGGATTTTTAATTCTACGTTGTTTAGCGAGATTTCAAAGCGTCCGGGGATTAACGCGGAACCTTCTGTCTGCCGCAGGGAGGTTAACTCGACGACGTCAAAAACCCAGTTGATATTTTGGTCTCGTCAAATGAATTTATAATTTTTATTGGCCGCGATTATTTGAAAATTTGCTTTTTCCTTTCAATTTAAATGGTTCATTTTTGAATTGCCCTTCTTTACAATCAAATTGCCCTTCTGTGTGACGTAGACCCCACGTTGAGAAACACGGATCTAGATTATACATAATTTGAATGCAAGTACAGAGAAGAAAGTAAAATTTGTTATAACTTTTTATTAGTTACTATTTATTTGAGGGAATTTGTGATTTCTTTTTTGGATTTGGTTGAAACGATTTTGTTCTCGCTGGTGAGGTTGATAGTTCATGGTGGATTAAAGGGAATAGGAAAAAAAGTGTGTTTGTGAAAGGTCTATATATCGACAAGAAGTGGTGAAATTTTGAAACTCTCTACATAAATAGAGGGTAGAAGCAGAATAAGAAAGAAAAATTATCCAAAATAATTTAATTACAGTAAAGTACCTATACAGATATGAGTTTAAAAAGGCCGTTATAGGCCAAGCAACGGGGATTTTTTCGTGACACAAATCTTAACAGGTAGCGAGTGGTGCCAATCGATAGAGTAAGTTGCCCCCATCAAAACAGTATACTTTTAAACTCGAGAAAATCGCGCGTTTGTTTGTTATTAACAAAAAACTGTAAATTTTCGGACTTTTTTTGGTTTTTTATTTATAAATCCGAAAGATTTGTAGGAATCGTTATGGTTGTAATACGAAAGTTGTAGAGAATTGGATAACGAAGAAAATGAGCTGTCGCGCGACTTCGTAGCTTGATTAGAAGCTGAGAAAACCCGGAAAAACTGGAAAATTCTCTCTTTTTTTTAAAAATTCATATCTCCGTCAATTTTTGACGTGGAGAGCCGAAACTTCGCAGAATGATAGAAGAACATATGCGCTTTATGCATGCAAAACCCTGTAACTGTGCGATTATTAGTTTTGCCGTAACGGTTGTTTAAACAAATTAACGCGAAATTTTCCCGAGTCTCCTAGTGACACAAAGATCGTTTAAATTCAATTTTGAAAACGGATTTCGAAAGAATGCGACCTCAGCTACACAATGTATATTCTGATTTTTCGAAAAAAAAAAGAAAAACTGTTTCAAATCCGACGTCAAAGATGACCGTTTTTCTTCGCGCGCCGCGAAATAGTCGAAGAGTGGGGGGAGCAGCGGCGGAGGAGAGCAGCGCATATATAGTAATAGCTGCGCGCTGCTCGCTAGCTCAGTGAGATTTATGAAATAATAGCAAAGAAATTCTAAGATTAAAAACGAATGAGGCGGCATGCTACAAGCAGCGCGCAGCTATTACTATATATGCGCTGCTCTCCTCCGCCGCTGCTCCCCCCACTCTTCGACTATTTCGCGGCGCGCGAAGAAAAACGGTCATCTTTGACGTCGGATTTGAAACAGTTTTTCTTTTTTTTTTCGAAAAATCAGAATATACATTGTGTAGCTGAGGTCGCATTCTTTCGAAATCCGTTTTAAAAATTGAATTTAAACGATCCGTGTGTCACTAGGAGACTCGGGAAAATTTCGCGTTAATTTGTTTATCCAATTCTCTACAACTTTTGTATTACAACCATAACAATAACAAATAACTGTAACAAATTTCTAAACAAAAATAAATTCGTAAAAGGGGGATTTTTTTAATGAATTACTAACGGATAATCGTATTCCGGTATCCTTTTAAGTGCAAAGAAAAACACAATTATCTTACAAAGATAACTTCAAACTCAATTAAAATTCTTAAGGCAAAAAACAGTTGCATAATTTAAGGAGTGGCCGAACTAATTAACGAACGGAACAAAAAAATAGTTAGTCGAAAACGCATGGAAAAATAAAATAAAGTACGTTTCACGATCCCATCTTTGAAAATATGAAAGAAAGCAAGAGATATAAAACTAGAGAATGCAGTCCCTTTTATGGAAACGTCAAGTTCCACTCCGCGACTTCATCTTATATATATAATATGTCCTTTTAGATTCCGCTACGAGGAGTAACCGATAATTTTTGAGAAAATTGACCAAATGAAATACTTTGGTTCTACGCACCAAAAAATCGTATTTAAACTTCGACAGGATTTTTCGTACCCTCTTAATAAGACCGTGTATATGTATATTAGGATACCATATACACCGAGACCCAAATGATCTATTGTATCCCCCTAAACTATCTATTATGTCCCCCTTTTTTACTGCGGTACCGGGTATCCTAGTGTTTACACCTGCCAAAGATCTTCGTAGTGCTCTGGACGTCCGTAGTGTCTCACACTTCGAGAGAATGTGGATAAAGGTCTAAGTTTGCTAAGTCTAGTGTCTTCAGTTCTGGACACATTTTTCAATTGCATTTATTTCCGGCAAAGGTAAACGTGAAACTTGAGTAAATATAATTTGTGAAATTTAACAGTGCCCATTTTCTAGAAGCAGCGTACCTCGACTATAGACGAGTCTCCCTTCGTTTAAGAAAGGTAGGAGAAGGTGACATAAAATAGTGAGAAAGGTAGAGGGACCTATCGATTTTATCAAAAAACGTGCTACAAAGTATATTGGAGAGGATTAAGTTAATTGCATACAGTTAGGAACGTTAGGACGGTTATAAAAGAAAGGTAATTTGAAATTCTAAAAAAAGACAATTTGGAATTCTATAGATCACGCGACGGTCGGTCTGGTCGCAAAGGAATATTGTTCTATTGAGGTTGTTGTTCGGGAAAACGGTAGACGGATGAAAAAGGTCGTGAATGAAGATGTATTATAAAGCGTAAGTAGCAGTTGCCAAACCGGCTAATAGTGCAAAATTAATTCCCGCACATTACGGCTTTAATCCGCTCATGCTTCAGAGGGTTGCACAATAAGGTTCGTGATTACTTTGTATACCTAGTAAATATAATATTTTTGGTAATAATAAACGCAGAAAAGTATACCAAAGATTGGGATTTACGTAGTCTTAAATTGATGGAGGAGATTCGTGGAATATTTGAGGCAAATGTGCTATCAAGAAACAACTGAATTTAAGATCTTATCCGCGACATATCTAAGTAATATTAATGCAAAACAATATATGTAATACCGTACACCATGTTTTCGCATTAATGCAGGACAATGTTCGACTAGATACAGCTGCATTAATAACTCAATCTTTTAGCGAAAGAAGAATTACTGTTGTTGTGGAGTGGCCAGCAAGGAATTCTTACCCAAATTACCATTAGACATATATGGTGTAAGCTTAAAACAAGAATAAGTACTAGAAATAATCCTCATGAAACCTTAAAGGTGACTATTGAGTAGGAAGATAGACCTCAAACAAAAATGATAAAAAACGGGATAGAAGTTGCAGAGAGGCACGTGGTGGTAAACACAAGTTACTGAATAAAGTGTTTTTAGCCATTTAACTATTTCTGACTTTTTGCGTGGGCATTAAGTTACAAAAAACAAATTATCAGCTTCAAGAAACTCTTCCAGAATTAAAGTTGGCTATTCAAGTTGAGTGGAAAGATATATCTCAAACAAAAATGAGATGGAAGTTTCAGTGAGTCACATGGTAGTAATTCAAGTTAATGAATAAAGAGTTTTAGCAATTTCTGACTTTTTGAAGGCATAACATTGAGGACAACAATTTTTTTTTGTTTGTAAACAGTACTTTTTTTTTAAATGTGAATTTCGCTGTACGGTAGTTTACCCAGTTAGTAACGCGGTACAAAATTTTTCTCTCAATAAGTGGTTTTGTCTTTCAATTTTCAACACACCCACCTCGTATATCTACTTGTTCGAACGGAGCAATTGCTAATAAGCTTGCTAGCTAGCACAGCTTCTTTTTTTAACGATAAGGTTTCATCTCGCGGCGTTTTGAGGTCGACGATTCTTTTAACTGTTTGTCGCCAGCCTTACAAGGCCTTTCTCACTAATTCGCAGAAATGGCATCATAAAAACATATACTATGTAGGAATTAGTCGTTGTATGTATGTACATTTGGTTGTTCGTCAAAAATGGAAGCCAGTCGTAAAATATTTATGTACAAAGATTCAAACACAATGCTACATTAGTCATTTTATCATTTGATGTTGAGTAAACAGAAATTCACTTGTATGAGAAAAGGCGAAGTATTTCCACATCAACTACACTTGTGATAGAGATAAAGTAAATATTTTTAGACTATAAAAAAGATGAACGTCATACAGTAAGTTTGGTGTTATATGATGTGGATATTGAAGGAATGTACGAGGGCCGTTTTTTTTTCAACCTCCCATAGGACAAGTTCATATAAAACACTAATTTTATTAGTTACTTAGAGTTACTTTTCGACATAATCAATACAAAACAGGCCTACAAACTTCTGAATATTCCGTAGACAAAGCAGTAATGGTGAATCTGCGGTTTTCTTTAATCATACTCGTTGAAGCAGGTCATCTGAAACGACAGATTTGCGTCCTTGGCCCCCTTCATCATGCACATCCTCACGGCCATCTTTAAACTTTCGACACCATCCACGCACAACACCATCCCCATACACACGACTCATTCTCCGATGGATTTCTGCAGCACTATGACCTTCAGTTGGTGGAAAACGAATCACATTTGGCAATTCACACTTGGCGGGAGCATCAATAACGACGGACATGTGTACGTGGCTGTAGCACAACGCCGACTGACACCTGAATGTCAACAATGGCGGAGTGTGTAGTGCGGAAGCTTCGCAGTCGCCTACAGCGCATGTCGGCGATCGGAGGTTGAAAAAAAACGGCCATCGTAAAACGAGGATTTAATTGATAAAATTCATGATCTTGTATCAATCAAACTAATCACCACTGAAAATGACATAAAATCAAATTTAAGTATCTAGAGGACTAATTTTTGTATACCATTCCGAATTAATGTTATTGCACGATAGAGATTTTTATCAGACGAGAACGTTATGAAACTAAGAAACGAAAATTATTTTCCTTCTTTTGTTCAATTTCGTCTGTAAATTTAGCTGTAAATTAATAATAAAAATCGAATGACTAAAATGAATATAAATATATAATTTCAATACTTAAAAATCCGCTTTCAAGTTATGAGAAATAATTATATTACGAAGCACTCCTAGGCCTATTTACCCTACCAGACATTGAAATAACTCTCTGAATTAGTTGTGAATCATTTAATAATGGCGGTATAGAAAATTCAAAAATACTGAAAAACAAAGTGAATAAGACGCCCGAGTTAATTGTAAAAAAAGTGAATAAAAAGAAAATACATTGGTTACAAGGTAAGATTTGCGATATATTATTGAACTAGATTATTCAAATGAAGAAGCAGTAGACTACTTTAAATTGTGTTAAATCTGAAGACGCCAACGGGAATAAAAGACAAGGATAATCGTTTACGATACTATTGAACTTTTCATGATTGACCCGAATGAAGATAATAAACTATATTTGTTTTATAAAACATTACTATAAATACTTTCGTATGAGATATAAATTAGAACGATAATAGTTTTTTTTAATAAAAATGATCATATAGTGATTTAGATTAATTAAATAGTCAATTATACTAAAGATGTCGTTATACGGTTTTTGTCGTATTCTACTTTTCAATAAGGTGGAAAGTGTTTTTATAGTAGTACCCTCAAGCTACCGTTATTAGATGTAACAGGTCTAAAAATGGATTTCTGAAATCATTTTTAATGCGGTAAAATATTCACTTTTGTAAATTCCATTTACGAAAAATTACATTTTCTGAACTGAAATTTGACTAAAATCGTTTTTCCTATGTTTAATTTGTTTTTTTGGCAATCATTTTGCTCGCAAACTCATTTGTATGAAATGAAATTAGTTATTCCATGTTTTCATTCCTCTTTTTATGGGTTTGTTTTATTTTTTTTATCAATTTATTCAATTAAAATTGTATTTTGTATTTAATTAGTTCAAAAATGTTTCTTTGAGGTTATTTTGAATTTAAATTCGATTTTTTTAAGATAAATTTAGTAGAAAAATTACTTCTCCATGGTAAACTTTAGCGTAACTGAGATATATTTAGTTTAAAATTCACGGTTTAAAAGCATTAATTGGTGTAATAAGTGTGTGTTGAAAATTGTATTTGTTGAGTTTGATTTCGCCAAAATACGATTATTTCTGTTCATTTTAGTTCTGTTCTGTTCTGTTTAGTTCCGTTGTACCACGTTTAATTTAGTCGGAAATCACCATTTATGGGATCAATTTAGTCGAAAATTTCAATTTTCACATTCAATTTGTTAAAAAAATTGGGTTTTGTGAGTTTCGTTAATCGAAAATTGTATTTTTTTAGTATGGTTTGATAAAAAATCGTATCGTACATATGTACTTATGTATTATTTGGTAAGAAAGAGGCTTTTGTAAAATTTATTTTGAAGAATGAAAAACTCAAGTTTTTTTTCTATGTTCAATTTAGTCGGAAATCTCCTTTTCTGAGTTGAATTTAGTCGAAAAGTTCATTTTTCACACTTAATTTCACACAAAATTTAGTTTCCGGGGTTTCATTTTTCAAAAATATACGATTTGTTCATAAATCCTTTTTATGTTCTTTTTGATTGAAAAATCGATTTCAAAAATTAATTTGGTTAAAAGCCGCTTCTTCATGTTTAATTAAACACAAATTTCCTTTCTTGAATTTAGTTTCATTTTTCAAATTTAATTTGTTCAAAAAAATTGGGTATGTATTTTCATTCATTAAAAAAAATATATTTATTAGTATAATTCGGTCAAAAATGCGCTTTTTTAAGTTTTTTTTTTGGACAAAAAATTCTCTTTCTAAAATTAATTTGTTCAAAAATTCTCTTTTCCATCTTTTATTTAGTCGGAAATCCATTTTCCGAGTTCAGTTAAGTCCAAAATATCTCTTCCAAACTTGATTTGCAAAAAAAATTAATTTGTGAGTTTCATTCTTCAAAAAATGTATTCCTTAGTATGATTTGGTCAAAAATCGGTTCATCCATGTTGTATTTGGTCAAAAATACATTTTCTCGAGTCCTTTTTGGACAAAAAATTCGCTTTCTGAAATAAACTTGGTCAAAAACTCACTTTTTCATGTTTTATTTAGTTGGAAGTTCACATTTCAAATTTAATTTATCCAAAAATTTGCTTTGATGAGTTTTTTAAATTCTTTTGGTCGGTAATTGCGTGTTACATATTTAAATTAGTTGGAAATCTTTTTTTCTTAGTTCAATTTAGTCAAAAATTTCATTTTTCACAATCAATTTGTTCAAAAAATTAGTTAGTTGTGAGTTTCTTTCATCAAAAATTCATTTTGATTTGGGTAAAAATAGGTTTCTGGTCAAAAATACGCCTTTTCAAGTTCATATTGGACAATTTGGTCAAAAGTGTGGAGAAGTGGAGAATCCTCTATTTTGAGTTCAATAAAGTCAAAAATTCAATTTCCATTAAAAAAAATTGTAGTTTGGTTTCATCTAAACTAACTCACCCATATTTTATTTCAATTTGGTCGAAACCTTTTCAAAACTTCAATTTATTCAAAAATTCGTTTTTTTAGGCTCATAATTAAAAAATTGGCTTTTCCATATTCTATTTGGTCTAAAACATGCTAGCTGTCGAAGAATCGTTTTTCTGAGGTTAATTTCATAACCATTGGCTTTTACAGTCAATTTCCTCAGAAATTCGTTATTCACTTTCACTAAATAAGTTTTTTTAAGTTCAAGTTAATAGAAACCTAGATTTTCGAGGATTTTTGTTTCATAAAAATTGGATTTTCCAAATGATGATATAATGAAATTTAATAAAATACTAGTTTTCAAATTTTTTGTTGAATAACATCCTCACATCTTGTGGGTAATAGACAAAAAATTGGAAATGGTGAAAAGTAGACATCTACAATACGTTTAGAATATAATATTGGATTGACTTGAATCAGCTTCTAAAGATAACAAAATTAACTAATAAGATTTCAATGAGATGAGTTCAAAACTTACGGAAAGTCGCAATAAATCGATATTCAAACAAAGTAAGCTGAATTCTCCAGGAAATATAAATTAAACAAAGTTGACACTGTTTTATCATGATTACTTCCCCACTTACTAGTTCATTACTCATATATTTATACCATAAGATGAAAATAACCTTCACTTTCTTGTTAATAATCGTAATATTAACATTTTACTTGACAATATTTTTTTTAAACATACATTATTGATATACGTTATAATCAGACACCACACAAAATTTGGACTCTTAGATTTTTTCGTATTTAAATTTAGTTTTATCATTCAAAAATACAGAGGACGGCACAAGTCAGGCAACGCTCTCAAAAAATCGGCATAAGTCCTGCAACGCTCAGAAGTCTGGCAACGCTGTCAAAATAGGTGGTTGCTTCAGACAGTTGTGTCTATGTCATGATAACACGTGCTCGTCGAGTAGATGTGTTTTTAGCATGAATCACCGATACAAGTTCATGCTACAAGAAATAATTTTTGTTGTATCTGCGTACAAACGCGGATTCTTCTTCTACTTCTCTATTGGCCTTTTGTCTAACGACATACAGCCAAGATCTGTATTTTACTAGTTACTACAAAGGGAAGCAGATAAAGACTCTTCTCGTCCTTTGGTGTATCCAGGACATTACACAAAAGCGGATTACGAAACTATGTTTGAACCGAATTTCACAAACAGCTGTAAGACTTACTAGAAATTCTTGAAAGCGGGCTCTGTTACCGATACGGCAGAACAAAACTGCAGTGCGGCTATCGGGAGAACTTCAAATATCGAGTTTACCGTCCGCGTCTCAACACACTTCACGAGTAAGATTTCGATCGTAGATTGGAATTTTGCATGTGGTATGCAGTCAGAATGATCCACAGTTCCAGTAGTTTATTTTGTGGTCGGATGAAGCAACCTTCAAGCTGAACGGTACGGTCAATCGGCATAACTGCATGTACTGGAACGACCAGAAGTCTTCATTTAGAAGACGTGAGGATTCTGGTAAGAAGAATTAAACCTACCCGGGGTGTGTGTATCCATCGGGAAGATCTCTGTATTTTTTTAAAGCTTCAAGGCTTAAGTTATCTGGAAATGCTCGAAGATTTACGTGGACAAACTTACACATACAGTAATCCTTATTCGAATTCCTTTTGATTTTGACTTTGCTTTTTTTTCTCTTAATGTAAATTGTACTCTGTACAATAATTTAATTATTTAAATGATGTATTCTTATTATTAATATCCGACAACAACTTACCTCTGGGGATACCTGGTGTGTCTGACGACGCCAGTAATCCTGTATCTTCTGAACTAGCATATCCCGCGGATCCGAACGAACTTCCAGAATGTCTGAACTCATGTGGAACGGCTGGAGGGGCTACTTTCTTCGCAGTTGCCGCCGGCTTGGGTGGCCGCGACATGCCTCCCACTGAAACAAAATAACAAGCAACTTTAATTTTTTTCAACGCGATCAAAATGTCAAATAATTGAAAGTCTAGAATCACTTAAGGCCTAATATATTTTGTACCTAGGGTTTCCTATCACAGTGAATACTCGAAATTAACTAGATTAAGGATTAACAGCATTGGTGAGTTTATCTTTATTTACTCGAGGTGGTAGGGTTATACAGAAAGGCCAAACTGGTGTAAGTTCCTGGATATTATGGTGTCAAGGGGATTAGTTCTGTCACTAACGTCACTAATATTCAGAAAGCTTTCTGAACATTAAAACCCCGTTCAGACGGTACTGGGTACTGGGGGACTATCTCGTCAGTTAAGCATACAAACACGGAGGACATTAAAAAGGAAACTTTACTCTTTTTCGGGGTATTTGGGAAAGGAGAACACATCGAAATCAAGGATCAATCAAAATCCAATGTTATTTTTATTTTCATATGTTTAAAGTACGCCTCTAAACCGATTGCTGCTTTGATATGTTTAAGATTTAAAAAATAATATGTAGTGAAATTTTTAATAGAAAAATTTATTTTAAGTATTAGGATACGATCGTGTGAACTTGACACGATTTTAATAAAAACAAAACGAATGTATTACGATAAGCCATGATTAATGTTCATAAATTATATTAGTCGGTAATAAAAAAAAATATTTGAAATTGCATGACATAAAAAGACAAATTGCTTGCACATATGTGTTAATATTTTAGCAATCGCTTTACATAAAAAATTTTAATGAATTACAGGATGTGTATCATACATATGTCGACAACATAGCGAATGTCAACCAGTTTATTATTATTGTGAATCAGAAGAGAATAAAAATGTTCTAATTAAATATGTATAATATACGAGGGCGATTTGAAGGAAAAGTAACTTTTCAGAGGTCAAAATGTCACATATTAACAGATTAATTTTAATAAATATGAAAAATAAATCATTTTTACTTTGGAAAAACAATTAAAGTAACCGAGATAAAGACACCTGGCATGAGACAAATAACTGCTCCATCTAAATAGGAGCAAAATTCGACGAGAAACCGCCATCTAAGACGCCATCTTCACACCATGGGCATCATGGACGATCCGGAGTGCGCTGCACTCACACGAGCGCGGTTTAAACGCTTATGCAAGCTTCACGGCTTGCCTAATGACATCACAAAGGGTTCAATCCAATGCTCCTGATCGGCTTCTCAAAGGACATTAGCATTTGGTAGCGACAATTGGGGCACGACGTGCCTATCTGAAGACATATGTGCTCAACGGCGCCTTCGCCGCCCCAATGTAACTATGAACTATGAAGTTAAATAAATATTATCCTTCGCCTCCAAAGGAATAACTTGTAAATAGTTTTCTGCTTCTATAGCTGACCGTATCGATAGGAATGATGATGAAAATTCGACACCGTTATTTACTTCAGAATTCCTTTGAAAAAAAATCACTTTTCTATCAAACCGCCTTCATAGATACGAGGATATTCATTATGATTGCCTATATCTGATTCTAGGCATCATAAGATGTTATATTAATATCTTACTCCATAGTAACCACTTTTAATTCTGATTGTATCTGATTGAATAATTTTTTGGCACTGAATACGATGTAATTTTTAACAAGATCATAAGTGGGTATTGTTAAGTAAATGTCCAATTTTTTTCTCCTGGTAGATTAGCTATGAATGGTTCTTCCAGTTGAGTTGTGGAAGTGTTTGCGATCCAAACAAAAGGATTCTAAAACGTAAAGAGCGAGGAGTAAAAATTTTGTATTTCTTAAAATAGAATTCGCAATTCGTTCTACTACTTAAGCCATAAATGTAACGAATAGCTGTTTTTTGAAATATAAAGAGATATTCGAAGAGGCGCAAGCTACAAGACCCTTTTGAAAGGCAAACCATACCGAAGGTGCGATTCGAACACCGAGAAGTAAATTGTTAAAGTAGTACGAAAATCGAGCTGTTTAGACATATATGTAATAGCAAAACAAGCAGAGGATAATTTTTTCACCAAAGTCTCTACATGGGCACCGTCAATATGTAGACCAAGAAACTTGATCGAATTTGAAGATCGTATTAAGTCATTGTTGAGTTTTAGAGGTTGTAGAATGAATTGAAGAATTTTTAATGTTTAAACAGAACCCGTTCGCGTCAGACCAGGACTTAATACTATTGAGATGGTAGGATGTGAAGCTTGTATACCTGGACCACTCCAGGTTACACAGATGTCATCAGTAAATAAAGTGAATTTACCATTAATTCGTGAGTCTGTGCAATCAAAATGAATACCAAAAAGAATTGGACCTGAAACTGAATCTTGAGGTACACCACTGCCAACTGGTAAATTAAACGAAACTTTACCATTAGCTCATAACAGTTTTCTACATTCAAGGTAAGATATAAACATTTTAAATAGGTTTTATTCTGTTTTGGTTACAAATACCTGTAACAAAATTATAGAAAAATATTTGTTTAGAATTCAGAGATTCATAATTTCGATTTGGTTATTTTGACTGTCAAATAACTTATTAACCTTTGCTATACACTCTGGGGTCCGAAAGATCTCAGTATATTTTTAATTATATGACAATCTTCTAAGATTTCTAATACAAATTGGCAATGAATTGAGTTTAACTCACTTTTCTCCCATTATCAAATCGTTATATTTCGGGATGTATTCAGAATTTCAGTAACAGTTTTTTTCTGGCAATGATTAATAACAGTGAAAAGGAAACGATATTAAAGAACCAGACTGTTTAGATATAGAGCTAATCAAAGAAACCGACTATAAAACCAGGGCCCAAAATGCAATAAAATTTTTATGACGTGATATTTCAAGTCTGACTTTTTAATTTGATGTTCAGTTTACTTGAAAAATATTATTTTGATAAGTGTCAAATCTCAGTTATTTTTGTGCATTTTAGTTAGTGAATTAATTACCTCAGAATTCAAATGCCAACTCAAATGCTATAAACAGTTTACGTAGATCACTCTGAGGACACGAAACTAAATGTGGCAGCACTGCAGTTATTTATTTATCTACAGCTGAATTTCAGTTTCGCTAATGGTAATGTTTTGAAAGAAAAAATAACGTAATTTATGCGTAGGTTTTGTTCAATATATGAATTGTAGAAAAAACTATATATCTTGTTCTATTAATATATTCATTGTAGTTGCAATAAATCTGACCATTTAACTCTTTGGCGCCATTCAACTACAAACAGGTGGGCGAATAACAGCGTTTCGGTTTACCAACAAATCAGAACCGGACTGGAAATAGATGACCGAATACGGAATACTACTAGTACTTGTTCAACCTTGTATATAAAGAGAAAGTTTAGTATGCAATTTCCTACTCGAGTTTAAGAGGATTATTACATTTTTACACGGTCTTAATGGATTTAATTTGAATTAAATGTTCGATAATAAGACCTGATAACGAAGCTAAACAAAATATTTTCACTACTATCAATAATACTGCAATCCCACCTACAACAGAGAATATAAGAATTAAAATAGATAGCCCAAAAAAGAAGTAAATGAAGGTTCCAGGACGCAATGGTTCTGGATGGATCTGGACTATACTTCTAGGATAATAGGGTCAATCTTAGAAAAAAATCGAATCTACAAAATTCTCGACATCAAACTTAAATGGAATGTTAGATACAAAAATAAGTATTTGAATATTAAGTACTAGCTGTTGCCAGCGTCTTAACTCGCCCTGTATTTGTGAACCTAGTTTATGTATTCAAAATTTTAAAGAAAATAGGTGTCTAATAATTTTTGGTAGATTAACTACAGATATACAATTTTTAGCCTAAACACAAAATTGACGGACTCTCATACAAATTTCTGTCCCTTATTTAACCCCTCACGGTTTAAAAATCCAAAAATTCTGTCTTAATGGGAGCTTACTGTCCAAATTTCATGATTGTAGCTTTATTTGTTTCGGCTGCGCGATGAACAATCGATTCTTTCGGAATAAATTATTGATATATAAAAACGTTTTGACACTAGTGTGGAAGTTGGCTTGAATGGTAGTACTAGAAGTTATTTTGAGACAGCTATAAAACACCAAAATCTTGATATTAAAGCTGCTTCTTTAGAACGACGATCTAAATAGAGATCTTCAATTCGAGTATATCCTAAAAGAAATAAAAAAATCGTCAGGAGTTTTGAAGAAGCTCTGTAAATATCTCAACTTCGAAGTTCTTCTATTTCTAGAGAGTTAACTCCAAATACAAGGGCTCTAAAGAACTAAACTAATTGAGTTTTGTTTGAGTTATGAATTACTCTTAAGAATTATTTTCTCGTTTTCTTTATTAAAATTCCATATAAAATTTTTGGTTTATTATTTTTTGGTAATAAAGTTTTAAAAATTTTTGAAAATTATAACCGGACTAGTCCCTTAAGCTTAAAATCTTTTCTGTCGCAGTTGTTATTTCGAATTTCGCTATGAAATTTTTGAACATGTTTTTTGAATATAAAAGGATTGGAAAAACGTAAAAGAAATCAATTTTTGACATTTTTCGAATCCTGGGAAATGCTCATTGTTTGGGATGTTGGATGATTCTAGCTGCCAATCTTTCTACTCTCCCCATGAATCCTGAGTCACTACCAATATACGTAGGGCTATTGAAATTGTCGATAAACCATCTACAAAAACTTGATGTTAACTATTTCTTTTAGATGTTTGCATTACTTTCTTTTTTTCAATAAGAGTAGTATTCTGGTCCACTGAGGGTAAAGAACATGTGATTTTTATCTCTCCTAAGGAGATTCTCAGCAATGTCTTCTTCCAAAATTACGTAAAAATGTACAGAAACATTTATTATAAGAAAATAAAAGCCGCAAAGATATTTATTATAATAGGACACTCGCCAAGTCTCGTAATATTTCTAAAGAAACATGGTCCATGTGAATGATCTAAGAAATAAGGCTTCTTCATCTTCACCCGAATTTTCTTAGTTTTTTCTTTATGCCTGTGGTTTTAGCAGAGCTTCGCAGTACAATTTATGACATCGAAAAGAAATCCTCATCTGATACCACTTTTAATAGTAGTACCTTAAACTTATAGTGTTTGGAAAATGAGTAAAAGAAAAATGTTTTGTAAATTTGTAGAATATTAAACAGTTTTTGTTGGTAACCACTTTTTTAATAATTTTTTTTGGTATTCGAAAATTAAGTCAGTATTAAAACCAGCTTTTTGGTACATAGTAAAATTCTAATTTGATTCGTCTATAAAATGCTCTATAATATGAGTCACTTTCAATATTTGTAGGATTTAACTAAAAATCAAACAATAGGGAGATAAAATCGAAAATCTGAAAATATATTTAAAAAGCCATAAAACTTATGGATGATTCTTTGAATGGAAATTGAAAACTTCTGAAGGCCGGTTCTGTGTTCTTGATCACAAGATATTCTTTTGTTTTCATAATAATATAACGTAATGGTGAAAGGCATTGGAGAATGATATGGTCCAGTAGACGACAGTTTTGGCGCCTCTACATCGATATCCATGAGTACTGTCGTAAGAAAAATCTATTAGAAGTACGGCATCTTATAATTATTAACATATCGGTTTATGCATCGCTATTCATATGCACTGAATCTCACGTTTTTCTACCTCGTGGTTGTTGATTTCGTAATACATACAAATAGATTGAAAGGGGACCTGATATAAACCAATACGACTATATCCAGACGAGGTATTCAACCAAAAGTTTCCAAACGAGGAAGACTTAACAGAATAACTTTCGGGATAAAGAGTTTAGAGATAGGTCGAGTTAGGGGAAAGTTATTAAGAAAAGGAAAGCAGAAGGTTAGTTCTGATGATTTCGAATGCACTAGGTCTCACTTTTTTTTGTAATATATACAAAAAGCTATAGAGAGGACTTGTATAAAACAGTACGGAAGGTATTTTATTGAGGCTGCTAAAGTAATATCACAATGGACTCGTATAGGAAGGAAAGAAGAAAAAACAAACGAATATTGAGTTAAAAATCCCTTCAGAATAAAGAGTTTGGAGATAGAACGAGTTAGGGAGAAGTTGTTAACAAAAGGAACACGGAATATAAGTTTTGATGATAGCAAACAATTTTCAGTCATTCTATTAGTTAGACTTTTCTAGATTTCTAGAAAATTTTAACCTTTTCTAGAATTTTTCCTACAATATTGTGAAATTAATACACTATCGGCAGGAAAAAGAAAAGCCTCAAGATCTCGTAAGACTTCAGTATACCACCTACCTCTAATTCTGATGAAATTTCTCATAAAAAATGTAAATGGAGTAAGGTAAGTTATTGACCAAATTTGATTCGGTGAAGATGCCTACAATCGGAGATATGCAAGTCTTTTATTGTGGAATAGGGATGATGGGTCCAGTTTTCTGGAGGGTTCGATGTAGAAATGGGGTGTTCTTTGCTGAGGATAATGCAAGCGACCGATAAAGTGCTACACGGAGCGATAGAATACCGCAAGGAGGTAACGGATTAGACAAGGTTTTCAAAGGTACAAACATAACTTAACTTGTCTCACTTAACCTAACCAAACCAATGCGCCGTACATGGTCCGAGAAACCTGTAGGTGGATCATTCACTTGACCTTGCCCACTTTTACGCCCTAGACCTAGGAGGTGAAAAAATTCGGATATAGATACAATTCCTTATACCTATAACATTCCCAGTAGTAATTATCGAATCCAATAGGTTTTTGACATATTATCGTCTAAAATGAGCAGGACAATCATTATGTATGAGCTATAAATGTTGCCTTGTCATTAGAGTTATTAGAAATATAATTTTTTAAGTGGAGGGCTGCATGTGTCCAAAAATTTCGAAGATGTGAAATAATTAAAAAATGCTGGACTTTAGGCATACGATGCCTCATATATAGTTATATTGAAATTTTGCGTAGATTTCAAAAATTTAATAAAAACTATAGCATTCCGTTTAAAATAACGAAGTTTGGGTCCACTTCCGGTATAACCCATGCAAGCAAATTTTCAGAACACTAGTCGCAGTACTTTCCCATATACATATGGATTCAGCTCGTCGTGAAGGACCCTGTATGTAGGTCAACCAGGACTATGTACATACATTATTTTCTGATCTGATAGTACCAATTTTTCAAAGGTAAGAAGATAAAACACTTTGAAGATATGAAGTGGTAACTTTACTATTCCAACTATCTGCCAGAGTTGTCATTACAGAGCTTATCTTTTAGCAGTGGTTATAGGGCAGAAGGAACATCAACTTCTTCTCATTATGTTCCTCTTGAAATATGAAGACAAGGTAACTTTTCATGATAAGTAAGGGTTATTTCTATCAATGTAAAAATATTTAAGGAAATTGTTTGAAAAATTGTGTGAAAAGGGTAATAAAACAATGTTTAAATTAATTATCAAAATTATCCAGTTTTTATATGCAATAGCATCAATTTTATATAGAAATTAATATACTTGTATATATAGTCTGGACCTGCCTTTTCTCTTCCATGTAATATGAAATTTTACTGATGTGATAGATAATTTTAATTTCCATCTTAGTCTACTCAAAATGCTTTTTTAATGACTTACTTACCTTTAGGCCGTTCAGCTTTGTTATAAAATAGATGGTATTTTAAATACCTTAAAGATATCGTGCGTCCCATTAATTTTAAGAAAGGTCGTCTGGTCTATGAACTTATGAAATTTTTTAACTGATCACAACACAACTACTTTGTGAAGGACACAAACTCAATTATAGCTAACTCACTTTAAAATTAGAGTACGAGGTTATGTCAGTTGAAAGAGTGTATTGACAAATAACTTCCCAGGTAAACAGTAACAAAAAAATAATTGGTAAGCAAAAATTTTCTCTAAGTTTTCTAATATGAGGTGAGGAAAATCTGGTTTTGCATCTTGATCTATCATTGTGCCAAGAACAATTGACCAAAATCAATTCATCTCCTCCCAGGCGACCTTCGAACACTTCAGGGGCAGTTTTGACGACGTGGTTGGGGGGTTTTGGGGTTTCGTACCCATCAAGACTTTCAATTAGCTTGCTTCTAACTATCATTGTGCCAAGTTTTAGAAAAATTGGCCGAAATCCGTCTATCACCCAAAATAACCTTATTTGTTACGAATTTTATTCATGTTGCACTAATAGAAACTAACAAAAATACAGAAACAGAGGTAAAATAAATATCGATTAGTATAATTTTCATAAAAAATTTGAAAGACATGTTAATTGGATTTTGCTTCTTACCAGTTTTTTTTCGGCACATTTTAAATTAATGTGGAAAAGCACGTAAACAGAATTTGAAATTTAACAAGGAAACAAATTGTTAGAATAAATGGTCTTATTAAAGACGGGTGCCTTCAAAGGTACGTTGCCAATACCCTGGAAATTAATCAGTCAACTGTGTCTGAGATAATTGCGAGATATCGAAAGACCAAAGAACATGAAACAAGGCCAATGTAGGGTCGACCATCGGTAATTCCACCTGCAGGTGGTAGATTTTTTAGAGCGCAAGCTTTACGAAGAAGACATGCATGAAACGGCAAGTCAGCTTCAATAAGATTTAGCTCATCCTTGAAATGTAAGAATACCTTCTGAAACCGCAAGAAATGTTTTATAAAATTCTGTAGTCAGAGCCGTAGCTGTCACTGTTCCTCAACTTACCAGGGAACAGCGTGCAGCTAGTTTCCAAAAACTGGAATGTTCAAAATTGGGGTAATGTACTTTTCACGAGCGAGTTCAACTTCAACTCTGAGAAAACCGTTTATAGAAGAAATGGTTAGGGGTATTTTCCTTGCAACATAACACCTTTAACAAATTTTGGAGTAGAATATCTTCAAAGGCTCATACAGAATTAGTACTATCATATGAATGATCGTTAACTGATCATAGATACTTTATACAAATTTTAGAGCCATATGTTGTCCTTACGCCTTTTTATAAGCAATTACTTTGTGTTAATGCATGATAACGCACGTCCCCAAGTACCTATAATAGCATACTAGTACCTTCAAGAGGTAAATATTGTTGTTTTAGAGTGGTCTGCATACAGCCCAGACTTAAACCCTATTAAGATTAGGGTGAGATCCACAGATTTGATACCAGCTAACCTTTAACCACTGCAAGATGTGGGAATGATGGAGTGGGAGAATTTTGACCAAAATTACTCGGAGGACTTGGTCACGGCGTTGTCGTGATGTGATTAGAGCTCCAGGTTCTTAAGCCTATAGTCGGGGCAGTGAAGCATTTCCCCATTTTAGTTAGTTTAAACAAATGTTCCGTGGTTGCGGACCATCTCTAAAGCGGGACGCAAAATTTTTAACATTTGGTTGCTGTAACTGGCCATAAACGTATTCTAATTCAGAAATTATCGATAAAATAATAATAGTATTGGAAAGAGTAACTGTTATTAATTTAAAAACAGAAAACGGTTAAGAACTATGTGAATACATTCATATAAATAATAACAGTTATTAAATTTCATTATAATAATCAGAAATCATAGTGATGCGAAACCTTTTTTGGCGGAGTTTATATCAAAAAAATCAATTTATTTCACAAAGATAATTTTCACTCAACTTCATATAACATTTTTAACAATTATGTACTTTCTCAAATACTAAGCCTTACTATAACTAATTTCAACATATATGTCAAGAAACAAAATCAAAATTATTATAAGTTGAAAGCAAAACGTTGTTGTCGGTAACCTGCCAAGGTCGCCAATCCACTTCCTTCTCGAAGTTGTTTATTAAAAATTTAAAGCAATTCTCCCATGACGAATCGGTTCTACAAACCTACATTTCAAGAGATATCTCTAATCTTCAGTCTTGTCAATCGGTTTCACGAAACTGATGTTAATAGATTTCTAAAAAATCATCTATTATCGGAAAGTGCATTTAGAGAAATCTTAATTTTAAAATTGGTTCTAAAAATTATGTAAATGGTAATTATAAAGATATGTTCATTAAATATTATATCAAATGGATTTCTAAGAAATAAGACATCTATCGTGAGGTTTATTCTATATATATAAAAGAGGATGTCCTGATTGACTGACTGATTCATTCACTCATCAACGCCCAGCCAAGGCTATTAAATATAGAGACTTGAAATTTTGAGGGTATGTTTGTATAGGTGTGTAGAGGTGCGCTAAGAAAGGATTTTGCAAAATTTCGATTTTAAAAGGATAAAACGGGGTATGTTTGCAAATTCAAATTTTTCGTTTTTCAAAATTCAAAATTAAAAATTCGACTTGGAAAGAGTTCAAAGAGTTGAACAAAAATTTTTATTACGGAACCATATATTTAGCAAATTTTCATGACAAAATGAGATATCAAAGCGATTCTTTTTTAGAAATGGTTCCCGTGTGAATATCTAAAAACTAATTTCTCCGTCTTGAGATAGAACTGTTTCTCCCATGGTCAATTTTATGTAGCCTGCACGAGTAAGTTCTCCGTCAAGTTTAGTGTTATTTTAGCAAAAGATAGCAAAACAACTAACGTGGTTTACAGAGAAATATTGACATAAATTATATATGATACAATATTTTGTTTTGCGTTTTTGTAATCATTGTTACTTTAATAATAAATCATTTATTCAATATTTTTATGTAGGTATGTATTTGTTATATTATTTATCATATATATAATAAATGTGTGCAATTTTTAAATGATAATGTGTCTTTTCTTTATAACACTTCCAAATTGAATTAATTCATAGAATAAATAAGTCATTTCTCATTGAATTATCCCTATAATACGCGAGGTTTAATAAACCGCGGGCGAAGCCGCGACGGGTATTACTAGGGTAGTGTTAGTATAAAGGAACAGGGGATTTTACAGAAAACAATGTTTGTCAATCAAATTTTACGTTTTTCTAAATGTATTTCATAATGTGTTGATTTTATAGCCCATCCGAGTCTGATGAGTTTAGTCTTAGAATACGCTTAAACACTTAGTGACTCTCTAGAATATCCTATCACTACGTAATCATATAAAAAAAGTCCAAGTTACAAGAGAAAAAAAATATAATAAATACACCTAAAAAAAATCATTTATTTATATTTATATATTCTAGGTT
Source organism: Diorhabda carinulata (assembly GCF_026250575.1). Taxonomy (NCBI): domain Eukaryota; kingdom Metazoa; phylum Arthropoda; class Insecta; order Coleoptera; family Chrysomelidae; genus Diorhabda; species Diorhabda carinulata. The sequence goes on from NC_079469.1 coordinate 6,781,567, forward strand.
TTGTATTGATATCTCACGTTTGATATATATTATGCTCTATAGGCGTAGGGCAAGAATGGCAATATTACATAGTTTTATATATTATATATCAAAGTTCTTTATTTTGCATTTTCTACACAATATTTCTCCATTCCTTCCTGTTCACAGCTTTTTCTCTCCAATTCTGAACATTATTATTTTTTAGGTCTTCCATTCCACAGTCATACCATCTCTTCCTTGGTCGCCCCTTTCTCTTTTTCCCTATTGGTCTTCTTCGAAGTACTAATTTTGGTATTCGTTCTCTATGTAGTCTCTCAACATATCCTAACCATCTCACTCTCTGTCTCTTAATAAATGATCTTATTGTAGCTTCTCCATAAAGTTCATCCAATTTTTCATTAATTCTTCTCCTCCAGCCCTCTTCGTGTGTACTCCTCCGTAGATTCCTCTTAGTATCTTCCTCTCCCATCTTTCCAACATGGCTTCATCTGCCTATTTTAATATCCATGTCGCACATGCAAATGTGCGGTGGGTCTTACTACCGTTTTATATATTCTTTTGATATACAAATATTTATATAATTTTTGTCAACTCTTGAGAGATCCGTTATTTGTCTAGCACAACAATGAGCGTTTGGTTTGATTTCTTGAATCTCATTTCCACAATTAAGCTCTTTCTACAATGAAATCCACGGACACTCTGGTTGGATGCAAAGTGTTACTGATGGAATCTATGGACATGCCGTGTTGAATTAAGTTCTTTTTTATGTGAAAAGCAAGCATAGGGTGAACTCTATTACACTCGAGTAGTTCGACTGGAGCCGACCGTGTTGAGATGCCTGTGGATATTGATAATGAATTTCTTTAGATTGTAGTGTTCGGGAAAGACGTGCTTTGGTATCAGACATCACAGGCTTGTACTTCTTCAAAGCAAGGAGTCTCGATAAATTGACCTCCTCGCGGCTGCAGGCTAACTCGGTGTTTACTAACCACGTGTGCTAGTTGAGTAGGTCTTGCACATCTAGGTGGGATTATATTGGATACTTCGAGAGGTCATCTGCCTTGATGGTAACGGTAAAACAGAGTCAGGTCAGCGGCCTTTATTTTATGCTCTAAACTGTCCAAGTTTCTGCTTGCTCTCTTCTGTAGTCGCGTCGAGCATCCTCAGGGTATAATTGGGAGCCAACTCCAAATGTAAGAACAATTCTCCATAGGTGGACGAATCTGGACCTTGTGAAGCTGTTTTCGTATATTGAAATTTTATTTTTTTTTGTATCTTTATTTAGTTATTTTTATGTTTTTTTTTAGTTTTTACAAGCTTTTGTCTAGAAATTGTAAATTTTTTTGAAAATAAAGCATGTCTCTCTCTCTCTCATTTTTCCTTTTTCTTATGATTTCTTGTTTTATCGGCGCTTCGTGAAGAGACTATAATGTAACCAAATATTATTGAATTAAGACGAGGAAAATTTTAAAAGATTTCTATCCAAAGTGGGCGCAAAAACACATAAAAGCGAGAATATTATAGGTAATTTTTTTGCTCATTATGAAAATAATACATTTATGTTAATTTAAAATAAAAAAATCTCGAAACGCTATGAAAGCCGTAACGCAAAAAGAAATTGAATTTCATTTGTGGGTTCTATCATGGTTGCGCGGCCTACTTGTTTCCTTGGTCAATTAGTATTTCAATTTCAACATTTTCATCGTTATATAAATAATTCAGCTTTGGTAGAAATGAGTTGACAAAATGAGAATTTTAACAAGAATTGGTGCAAAAAATAAGACAGTTCAAGAAATTTTCGTAGTATGTACACGTCCAAAAAATATATTATATCAGTTTTTTTTTGAACACCCTTAATGAAATAGTTTTGAACGTTCTCTTGGAGTTAATTCACGTGTTTGTTGCAATTGTGTTTTTTTGCTGTATCTGCTTTGTTTTATTTGCCTGAGGGTGAAGCTGTTACTGTATTTCGTGTAATACAATTTTTTATCGAATTGTGAGAAATCACAGGTATTATCTGAAAAACAAAATATCTGTTACAGTCCTCGTGCAGTGCCAATCATCACACATACTGTTTTAGCAATAATAAAATCAAAAGGAAAATAATAATTGGCATAAGAATAAAATTACTGATGAGAAAATTGATGTCACTAGCGTGAGATGTTTTGTATGTTATTTTAAAAATAATTTTGCGTTTTGAAACCAATAGATCTGAATCTGATCACACTGTTTATACTACCATTCCACCAACACTCTCAATTACACTGTCTGATGCGCGTTTCGATAACCAAGTTATCGTCTTCAGAAACTGAAAGTATGTTACGTTTTCCTTCAGTCTCTGAGTAGCTTGGTTATCAAAAAGCGCGTCAGACAGTGTAATTCTGAGTGTTAGGGTAGGGTGCATCGAGCGCACAGGCAAATTTAGAAAATATTTCGTGCATCTAGCGCACATTATCTGTGTCGAATCCGAAAGATCGTTCGACGAACGCACAAGAAAATTTAATCTCCTAGTTCTAGAGATGGGAAAACATACGAATTTTTGAATAATTATTATCATTAAGACAAAACGAGAAACCAACAGCAACATCTAAGATTTTTCAAAATTAGCAAATGTTCATATTATATAAAATATTGAACAAAAATGATAGAAAAAATTGTTTTTTTCTAAGAATGAGTGCATATTGGTATTAGTTTCAAAATAATTGAAAAATTTTGTACTTTAAATTTTCCACAAAAAAGCCTTTCAATTTAAGAATGGTTAGGTTGTGTTGGGTTGGGTTAGGTTATGTTAAGTTGGGTTAGGTTAGGTTAGGTTAGGTTAGGTTAGGTTAGGTCAGGTCAGGCCTTTATACCAGCAAATGTGCGCTCAATGCACCCTCACTTCACTTGTGTTCGAATATTACCAACGGTTCAAGAAATTCCAACTTAGATCTGAGTCTGATTCCCAGTCAGGAATAATCAGAATTACTGAAAATTATTCACTGACTAGAACTTTCCTTTCTATTATTCTGTCTCTTCGTCATTTGTAAGTCTGCGCCTGCGTATTATGTACTAGATCTTTCTTACTCTTATGCAGAGGATACAAGAAATTCATGTATCAGATATTTTTGACGAGGGGTCATCCATGAATTACGTCACATGTTTAGGGGGGAAGGGGAACACCAGAATATGACATAGTGTGACAACGGACAGGGGGTCAAAAACATGTTACATCACATGTTAAAAGTCAAAATTCATAGTTCGAAATTTATACGTGAATAAAAAACTTTATTTATATTTATTAGTAATTTAGCACTTCCGATATGAGATTTTCTCTTAAGCAACAACAACTTACATCTAGAGCGGTGTTGAGACTCTAATTTACTTTGTTTAATGAATAATGACGAAGCTTTACGGACGGAAGAAGACGATGTAGACACTGAAGATGTTAAAATTCAGAACGAAAGAATGAAGTGCCTGATTTACCAGTCATAGCTAATATAAAGGAGTGGTCCAAAGGCCATGGACATAAGATGATTAATTTTGTGTTTTTAATTAACATAATTAGTCATTTATTGCTTCCTCACTAGTCGTTTGTGTTTTCCGATATCTAAAATATTTGAATTTACGTTGATTTTATTTAAGATTATAAAATAAAAGTAATAAAAAAATAAAAATAACAGTTTTCTTTTGATTATTTTTAAATATGTCACATCAGGAGGTAGGGGGGTTGTAAAAATGTGACAACCTGTGACAAGGACTGGGAAGGAGTTAAAGTGTCCTAAAATTAGTGAAACGTAATTTACGGATGGACCCCAAAGTCTTTGTCAAGTGTGTACAGTTTAAGTCAAACTTCTCTATTAACTCAGCAAAAGCTAAAAAGCACGTATTGATTTCGAATAGAATTCAGTTTCTGCTAATGCTAAATATCATGACAAATCCTTCCTGATACCCACAACTAGGAGTAAAATTGTCCTTCTTCAAGATAAATCTGTAAATACTACGAGGAAATATTCGACCTCTAGTTCACTTCTTTACTAGACATAGAGACGTATGGGAGCTTTTTTTCTAATGGTAAACCCAAGTTCTCCATAAAAACTCAGTTTTGTTGTAATTTTTTGTTATTTGAGATGTTTATTTTGAACGAATCAACTGTTTCCAACGTCGTCACCTAACGAATCGACAACAATCAATTGTTTCGTGCACACTATGGGTAGAGGCTGTACGCTTATTTGGATTCAGTGTATTCAAACTTTCCGCCGTATTTAATTTCGATACCAAATCTTATAATAATTGAAATTCCATCGTATTCATATCAAATTTCTGTCGTTGTGTTCTATATTGGTGTCTCATATCAAAAAGGTGTTTATCCAAGTGTGATCCGTCTTATTGTATTAATACCTTAAGACTTAAAGTATTTCGAGTATCTGATTTCAAGATTTCAAGTGTCTGACCTATAAAGATAGGTGACAATATAAACAGTTTTTTTTTTCGACCTCGTTCAGAGAATTATGAGAGATCTTAAAATAAATCTCCCGCATGTAATTAATTTGATAAAATTGTTGGTAGTACGTCAATAAAAAAAAATAATTACACACAGTTACGCACAAAGAAGTTACTGTTTGGTGCGCTTTATGTGATCATTGATCCATATATTCCGTACCTTAATTATCTGACGTTGGATTTGTTGACATGTGGATCAAACAGAAGAGGGAATCTACGATAGAAATGATCAAAGGAGCATTTGAAAGGAAAACGATAAAACCACATGATAGAATTATCTAACTCTATTCGATCATTGTTTTCTGGATAAATCATCATTTAATTTGTTGGTTTAACGACAATGCCTCTAAAAACTATTTTCACTCCCATCAATATCAATTTATGTGTATATATAATTGGTTCAGACGCCAAAGTAATAAACAGTATTCATTGAAGTGTTTAATAGTTAAAAGGCAACGTGTTTCCGGGCCGACAATAGGTATATTGTGTGATTTACGATTGTAGACGCATCAAAATATTTACCTTTCAAACATTTTTTTCGTAGCTCGAAAATTCAAAAGGAAGCTAAAAACAAGATTCTACGTTGCTGGTCAACCTAACCAACTAATGCTTTTCGTTTTTCGGTGTAATCGATCATATCATGCTGCGCGTTAATGACATTTACGTTACATTTATTCTTTTTTGTGTAGATAGACATTTTCTATATTGAATACGTTTGATTGGATGTCAAGAAAATGTGAGGGAGGTTCATTATTTTGTGCTACGGGAGATAAGTGATAAGAATCTGGGTTAACAACAACAAGTAGCATCAAACATTATGGTACTGTTGTTATTTATTCTTTACAAAGTATTCTTAATTGCGGTGGAACAATAAATCAAACAATGGGCCAAATTCCTTAGGCCTTTCATAATGAATAGTTAGGATTTAAAATGATTTCTCTATGAAAATCTTTACATCCATTTTCAGTTACGTCAGATTAAAATTCAAATGGCGTGTTTTGCTTAAATAAACGTCAGATCCTCTATTTTAGAGTTATTATTAAATATAAATAGTGCAATTTTGCAGGTCTTCTAGAATCTTGTATTCAATCTTCTTGATTTCTTTTAGCCATTTTTTTCTTTTGACGCCCTCTTTTTTCCTACTTTCTATTCTCTCCAGCACAATTCTTTGCTGTGGCAATCTGGTAATAAACATATTGCTCATTTTGATCGAAATATTGGTCTTATTTTATGCTCTTTATATATCATAATCAGTTCTCAGTTTATACTTCTCTGTTTATACATTTAGTTTTTTTTGTGTAGATAGACATTTTTTATATTGAATAAGTTTGATTGGATGTCAAGAAAATGTGAGGGAGGTTCATTATTTTGTACTACGGGAGGTAAGTGATAAGAATCTGAAGGTTTGAAGGTTAACAACAACAAGTAGGATCAAACATTATGGTACTGTTGTTATTCATTATTTAAAATGTATTCCTAATAGCGGAACAATAAATCAATTCCATAGGCCTTTCATAATGAATAGTTAGGATTTAAAATATTTTCTCTATGAAAAGATCCTCAGGTCTAGAGTTATTAATAAATATAAATGGTGCAATTCTGCAGATCTTCTAGAATCTTGTATTCAATCTTCTTCACTATTTTTCTTTCCTACTTCATCTATATCCCGCTGTATTTCTTCTAGCTTTCCTTCCTTCTTTTCTCTCCAGCACCATTCTCTGCTGTGGCAATCTGGCAATAGACATCTGGCTCTTTTTGATCGACCTATTGTTCTTATTTTAGATTTTTTGTATATCATAATCAGTTCTCTGTTTATACGTCTTCTCTAGATATCATCTGCCATTTTGACACCGCGGAGGATTCGTTTTTCCCATATTTCGAGTTAATTTCATATTTTTTGTCATCGTACATCTTTCTGATACGTATAGAACTGCTAGTTTTAGAATTTTTCAATTCGCTCTAATTTTGACTGTTCCTGAAAAGTTTTTGCTATCAGTATTTTCGATAACGATCCTTCCGATCAGTTACTTTTTAGAATTTTCTTATGTATCTCATTTTCTTCTAGATTTGCGGATGTTTTGGTTACTTCTAGATAATCAAATTGATTAATTTTGTCACAGTTACATTTCCTTTCATTTTTTTTTTATTTGTTAGCCAAATTGCTTTGCTTCAACCACAAATTTCTCTCCTCGATCTTGTTAGTATCCCTATGTCAACGGCATGTGCAATTTACTATGCTTTATGATGAAATTTTGAACAAATAGTTGGAAATTCATATTTGGAAATTTACTACTAGAAAACAACACTAAAATCGATTTGAAGTGTATGTTGTGGACGAAATCCCATTAAATATGAACATTATTAAAAAGGCAGTTGCGCGAAAGAATATATAGTTTTAACTAGCAAACATTAGAAGAAATCCATCGAACGTGTCATGGCATAAGAATTGTCTATGTAGAAGATAATATTCTGACAAACTAATAGATGCAGCTATTATTAACGTTCTTTCTCTAAGTGACGGATTAATATTTTCAGCACAATATATGTAACCAATTATTTTTATTGTTAATTTTTTTTGTTATTGCAATAATACGCGACTTATAAAAGTTATAATATTATACAAAACAACAGTTTTAGTTTGTTACATCATAGTCGACATATTTCTTAGTTTGTATAAATTGAAAAAGTTGGGATTTCTGGAACCGTTGCTGTTTACACTACCACTACACCAACACTTACAACAATTACACTATCTGACACGTTATCGTCTTGAAAAAAATTTAGTATAAAGCCATCAGCCTACGCAAATTAGAGATAGTTAGACACTGTGTACAGAGATTGTTAATCATCATTCACGACCAAATAATTTTGGGCAGCTGAATTCGAGACGACCAAAAACTGCGCCAATAAGCGATAACATCGATAAAGTTTCACCAAGTGATACTGAGATATCGGCGTATCAAAAGAATGTATTTGCTATATACTTACAAAATAATTATGTATGCTTTGGACCAAAAGTGCATTTATTGACGCGGTTGAAGCAAAGTGAGTCTAATTATCACTCTAGATGAAATATGAATCAATCTCTGTACTACTAGAACGAAAAAACTTCCAAAACAGTGGATTGCAAAAACCTGCTCCGAAAAAGTAAAAAACGGTTTCATAGGCCGGAAAATTGAGTGCGACAGTTTTTTTTTTGAAATATTCATGGGATTGAGTCATCGGCTATCTTGAAAAATTTCACCAAATGATACTGGACGATCATCGAATAAGTATTAGAGAGATAGAAGAGGCTATCGGCATACCAGAACAATACATTTGCTATATACTGACAAAAGAAATGTGTATGCTGTGGACCAAAAGCGCTTTCGAAAGAGCATTTTTCATGATTTATTGACGCAGTTGAAGCAAAATGAGTTTAATTATAACTGTGGATGAAATCTGAATCAATATCTACAACTAGAACAAAAAAACATCCAAAACAGTGGATTACAAAGGGAAAATCTGCTCCGCAAAAGTAAAAAACGGTTTCATCGACCGAAAAAGTGTCGGGAGACCGTTTTTTGGAATATTCATCGACTATCTTCAAAAAGATGAAACAACAGCTGAAGAGTATCAGACTTCAATGTTTCCTAAGGACAATGCACCTTCTCACACTTCGATGGCAATGGATAAAATTCAAGAATTGTACTTCGAAGTAGTTGTGCACCCATAGTATTTATTCACCAGATCTAGCGACTGATTCCTGTTTCCTAACCTTAAAGTTTCACTTGCCGGAGGGAGATTTTCATCGGACGAGAACGTTATCGCTTATGTAAACGCATAGTAGAACTAAGTGTATACACTCAAAAGGAGATTGTGTTGAAAAAGTTTTCAGGCAACCCTCGTATTACTTGAAAGTATCATTCTATATTATTTTTGCAAGGGTTACGAAGTTTTATTACTGTTATGCGTTTATGAATAAGTAATTAAAACGAGACGTAAATGGTCTGGTATGGAAAAGTTAAAATGAAAGAAAATTGATGAAACAACATAAAAATATACCAAAAAGGAAACAAAAACATAATCATTGCAGCAAATAAAAAATATTTGAAAAAACTTAATTACAAGTTTATACAAGAAAATTGATTTCTCCGTATTTCTTGTGAATTAAGCCAAATTTTTACAAAACTTTAACGAACTCTTAAATCTGGCTCCGTAGTTCTTGGCGCCACTACATATGGCACAAAAAAGGCGCCACTCTTTAGGTTTAAGTAAGTTAAAATCTGTCTACTGATGTGTATCATTCCATTATTGAAACTGTACATAAATATTGCCACAGAGTATCAGATCAAAACTAATAAGTAGTTAAACGTGATGTGGCTATTGTAGAAACAAATTATTTGGATAGCTAATTCTATATTAGAGATGAGAGCTTCTCAATACATCTGTAGATGAAAACGAAGGTTTGACGTTGCCCAGAAAACGTCTACGATTTTTTTCCGAAACAAACGACGGAAAAGCGAATAACTCATAATCAAAAATCAATTTGCTTAATGACAACATACAAGAAATTACATGTAATTCCTCGCAAGAACAAAATACTTTATAGAGGAATATTGCAGGTCGTTTGACATTATGCAAGTCTCTTACCATGGTTGCCACTAATCAAAATTCCAAAATTAAAAGTAAACAATTTCCTAACCTCAAACAGTGGCAATAATTATATCTGTCTCTAACTTGCTTTTGGAGTCTAATGGACAGTTTAGCTAGAGAATTAAACGAGAAAACATAGTAAAATTAGTTGAAAATGGACGAAGAAACATTTAAAAAACTCCCGAGGAAAATAAAATGTAATATAAGCAGTACAGAACTAATTTCTCTATAAAATTGAAACTTAGAACCAATAAAAATGGCACCCCATTGATAAAATTGCAAGTGCGAGATCTTACATGAAAAAATCAGCTGAACTTCATCTGCCAATCCTGCGAATCAAGAAATATTGCGTCTCGCATTACATTGCACGTTATTTTGCATCACATCAAGCGGACTCAATTGAAATAAACAATAAAAAAGTGATCAGCGAATAACTGGCAATAATGATATCTGCTGCTACATCGCTTTTGGAGCTCGATGCACGCAAAAAAAATGGCACCAAATCGATAATGTTGCACGTGCGAGATTTTGAGAAATATTGCGTCTTGCATTGCATTGCACGTTGTCTTGGATTATGTCAAACGGCCTTAAGCAGAAGCCAAACTCAAATCCAATATTACATCTATTAAGTATAAATAAATGAAGTGTACTTTTATGTATTTTATAGATTTATAACATATTTTTTCAGTTATAGCGAGTGTTGTTGAGTTCGTTTCGACATTTGAAGCTCACGTTCCATTGAAAAATAGAGTTTAGAATACATTTCAGAGTTGTAAAATAGATAATAACAATTATTAAAAAAATTAAGTGACTGTAAAAATTAACAACTTCATTATCATCATCAATCAGGTGCTTAAATTATAATTTTTGGAATAAAAAAAACTAAATGAATGAATGTAGTCACATTTTTCATTTATCGAATGTCGTTTACATAATGTGAAAAGACAACCTACAGGATAAGTCATAAGCAATATGTCAAATTTTGATACACCCTCATGACGATTTATATTTTGGGATCCAAAGAAAAAATCAAGTATTTAAGGAAAATGATTCTATTTGTACTCGAAATAATCCCCACCTACATCAATACGTTCATAACTGTACGTTCCCAAACTTAAAATCTTGAAGTCACTAATTGGAATACTCTAAAAAATTTATGAATTATTCCATTTATGTAAAGATCAGATAGATCTTCGATTACTTACTTATCCACAAAATCATCTACTATAAGTTGTAACAATAACATTTATTCTCCATTTGGTTATATCATTTATTTCCTGTATCGCTAATTTTTCCTTTTTTTCCAGGTTGTTTGCAATGTCTGTATTCTATTTTCTTTTGGATCTGCCTCTTCTAGTCTTATTGTCTGTTTCGGTATCCCATATCCCTTTAACTGTTGCGTTATCTTTTATTATCACTATGTACTTAAATCATTTCAACTGTTGTTGTCATATTTTTTAAACTACACTCACTATTTTGAATTCGCATGTAATTGTGCCGTTATTATTTGTTTTGTTGAAAAATCCTCTGCATAGGACTACATATACAAATATTATCTTATTTACTTTACTGGCTATCTCTTTGTCAATTAACTTGTTAACGTTTTTCTATTTCTGTTGTAGTATTAACAATTCTTTCTTGTGGTTAGTTTGATATTTCAATTATTTCCGTCTTTCGTATGTTTATCTGCAGTTGGTATTGTTCCATTTCATTACCACATTCCTCCATTCTATTATGTACATGTACTGAAATCACCCATGGCGAAATCAGGCGAATGTGATGGCAAAAACACAAATGCAGTTAGAGCTTACTACTTGACGATAGTGGTATCACCAGCTGTAACTCTTCTAGCATCTCAAAATATATAGAGTGGCCCTTTAATCATTAGCTACACTACTTGTTTTTTGCAAAACAACGCAGTTTCAAATTGTGAAATTCGAATATATGTAGTTGGAGTTTTCCGAAGAAGCTGGCTTCCATTAATTTGTCGCGACCATTCCGATTACCAGATTTGAACACCACTGAAAATGTGCAGGATATGCTGAAACATTTGGTAATGTGCCTAGCGCATTTATGAAGATGTACCATCTACTTTTGTCAATGCGTAATCATATATAGGAGAGTATTTAGGTACGGGATCGCCTAAATTTTATGTTGTGTCTCTCAATAGTTCCAAATGGGTTTAAAAAAAGTGAATGTGTTTCCCTAGTAAGGATTTTTGTTCGCAATAAACTTGTATCAACGAGAAACTATGAATGAAGAAACATGGGATTGAATTTATTTATTATTTAGTAAATTGGTGCTAAACTAAAATAAAGTCAGATTGGACGCTTATAATTAATTAGTTGATACTAGAACTTCACTTAAACCGATTTTCTGATTTTTATTTATGACTCACCATGTATTACAATTTTTTTTATAATCATCTTAAAATATTTAATCGTATTTAAACTTACAATTTAGTAGATTCTTCCAGCTTCCGCTTAGTACTTTCATGTACCGATTGATAGAAACCGAAGAAGTGGAAGACAATCCGGCCTTATCGATATTCCCATCGGACTGACTTCTCGTCATCAGAACAGGTCTCGTATCCTTTTTCCTTATCAAGGAGTTCGTATGAGTTAATTTCCGGCACTTTTTTTCGCCTAAAGCGTCTTTGAACTTAATACCACCGATATCTTGGAGATTTAAATTGTCGTCGTCGTCGGATGAATCGCGAAAACTTAGATAAGTCGAAGAGAGAAGGGCGTGGTTTTGTTTTATACGCGTTTGACGACTATTCGCATTTGACGGATGGTTTGATTTTTTATTAGGCGGTAAAGGAGGCGGGCGAAAGCAGATCGTAGTCATGTCTGATTTCGTTTTATTTGTTGTTTTACCTGGAAGGACTGTTTTAAGAAAGAAGTTAGAAGAGTGAATTTTTTTGTCAGTTTAGTGGTTACTAGATAAACTAGACTAGATTTATCAATTTTTTTAGTCAAATTCAAGTAATCATTATCAAATTAATGTATTAAGAACACACTTATGATAGATACTATCTTATTAAAGAAAATTAAGGTCGATACGGACATGAACGTCCTATCTCTGGACTGTAATCAGGCCGCTGTCAGTGGCGAACACCCCCAACAACAACTGATCCGTTTGTGGGCCATCAAAAGTACTTAGGATCTTGGTGTTACGAATCGAGACTAGCAGAATTTCGACTGAATTAGGACTACTTACCACACGACGTCTACATAAAGCAGACACAATGTGGTCATACCTTTAAAAATTTTCTAAAATAAACCACCACAACCCCAGCCCTGAAGAGGAGCTATTCCTGTATCAGGGCCTACTCAAACAAACCACATTCCTTACAAAAATCCTCCTTATCCTACCAAACTTAGACTAACGAATCTCTCTCTCTCTTCTTGGTACTATGCTCTATATGAACTTAAAATTGAGCTATTCTTATTATTGCGGTCTCCAGTTAATACACGAACAATATATACAGTGGTTTTCAAAAAAATTCTTGAAAATATGAATGAAATATTCTTAAAGAGTTTCAAAAGTTAAATATTTATTTTTAAACAATGATGAAAATGATTGAGAAAACCTTATTTTTTCTTTGATTATAATTTATAACCAAGAATTTCGCCCTCTAGCGTATACGTTACTTATTAGGTTGTTTCGAAATTATAACTCTTACATTGGTAGAAAGGAGCTCTCTTCAAAAAGACTAAGTTTGCATAGATAGTTAAGTAGAACTGGACTTTCATGCATTTTTTCACAATAAAGTTCCCGCTTCCCCCTATCTCTTAAGAATACGATTATAATACTTTAAATGTATCTTAATTAGGCAAAATTTGTAAATTATTCATTTTATAATTTTTGGTATTTAATTACGCCCTCTGGCGGTGGACCTACAACTGTTTAAATAATTTCCAAGTTTTTCTCGAAGTCACTTTTGTTATAATTTTTTTTTCCCGAAGCTGTACTATAAACGGTTCCCGAGATATGCCCGAGAGCCATTCTTATTGGGACACCCGGTACAATGATTTTACCAGTTTGGTTAATCCACAAAATTGTCGAAATAGGGGTTGAAAGTTCGGGTAATGTGCCAACATTTTGTTGAAACTAGAAATAGACTGATTTCGATCAAACATGGAATTTTCCCATCAAATCGTCATATTTTTTTCTATTTAATCCAATCTTCTTATTTCTCTGCTTTTCCTTTTTCCATCTATTTACATAATTCTTTTAAGGTTATAGTCACAATAAAGTTCGAGTTACAAATAATTTTGGCTACAAATTTTTATAAATCAAATCAAGTAAATAAAAATAGACTAAGTGCATTTCTATTAACCAGTTTAAACAAAAAAAAATTGACATGTGAAATAGCGGACACGTAATCTGTAATCTTACAAAAAAAAAACTAACATTCTGCAAAGTTTCTTATATTATTCACGTAACCCACAATTGAAACCTGAAATACCGCGTGTTAATTAGAGGCAATCCAAAATTGATTTTCTAGAAAGAAAACTTTTAAATTAAAAAGAAAACACATCAGGAATCTAATAAATCAAGTTCTTAATGAACAAACAAACTTGAGTAACTCTGAACTTGTTAATTGCTTATTAGGAATGGTATTGAATTGATTCGAAGATATCAGTCGAATCGCTTCTTAATCAGTGACTAATTTCTTTGAATTATTAGAGTGTCAATAATCTGCGGCAATTAGTAAAAATTATAATTTTATACTGGTTTTATACTCATTTCTTTCTAAGGAAACGTTGACTATACTATATAATTGAATATTTATACATGTCATAGTGGCTAATATAATTTAAGCGTAAAATTCCTCATGGCAACTGAAGAACCGGAACAAAATCTTATTTAACATCAAAGTGAGTGGAATGATAAATGAGGTGAACTAAAGAAGAAAATGATGATTGCATATAGCGAAAACGGTTTAATATGCAAAATCCGCGTGGAAAACTGCGTTTTAAGATCATAGGAGATGGAAAATTATCATTTTTGATCAGAAAGTACAACTACCGATGTTGTGTATTATCATGCATCAGCAAGCTACACGAAGAAAGATAAACAGAGCGCCAGAAGCAAAGTAGAAATTTATAAGGATTACGTCAAACCGATTATGAGTAAAAAAGAATAAAAGTATAATGATGAGATTGATAATAGAGAAGAAACACCAAGTGTGGTGCAAGAACAAGACTCTACAAATGTGAGGACTGATCCTATTATGTCGTAGTTTGTCATGGAGACATCAATATAAAAATTGACAGAATTTTAGACTCCAACTAAAACTTGAGTCGCAAGACCTAAACCATATAAAACACAAATGACTCATTGGTGAAAATTGGTAAAGAGAAATAACCGAAGACATTTACATGCTATGGACGACCGTTTCCAAAATAGTATGAAAGTCTGTCTGTAACATTTCAATTGTTTTTAGCTCGAATTTAGGAAAAATAAGACAAAACCACGTGGAGTAAGATTCTGTACTAGAAACTGATACCATTACGATTAAAATTGAGTTATTGAATGAGTTATTATTAACAGAATTTAAAACTCCTAAGACTTTCCCAATCAAAACCGAGATCTGCAAGACCAATATCGTATATATGAAACCGCCAAAACCAACCCGATCTTGGTCTTGTTTTGCTCCTCCCCAGGAAAGACCACGTAGACAGAAAGCCGATGACCCGTTGGTGAAAATTGGTAAAGAGAAATGAACAAAACCATCTCCATAGGCTGGACGATCATTTAAAAGATAGTTTGAAAGCTTGTCTTGAACATTTCAATTGTTTCTAGTCCTAGCTCGGGAAGAAGAGAACAAAATCACGTAGATTAAGTTCCTGTACTACAATCTAATTCCATTACGTCGAAGTTTCTCATGAAGATATTAATGATAATAAAAGAAAACATGATATTCAGATACAAATTAACAGTATTTTAAACTCGTAAGACTTTTGTAACTCAGACCTTTATCTGCAAGTTCAATACCATAAAAGACACCGCCAAAACCAACCCGATCTGGGTCTTGTTTTGCTCCTCTCCAGGAAAGACCACGTAGACAGAAAGCCGATGACCCGTTGGTGAAAATTGGTAAAGAGAAATGAACAAAACCATCTCCATAGGCTGGACGATCATTTAAAAGATAGTTTGAAAGCTTGTCTTGAACATTTCAATTGTTTCTAGTCCTAGCTCTACAAGAAGGAAGCAAAATTATGTGGATTAAGCACCGGCACTACAAACGGTGCCCATTACGTCGAAGTTTGTCAAGTAGATATCATCACAGGAAAAAACAGAATAAATTTAAGATTTTTTGGTACAAATGAGCAGTATTTTAGAATCGTAAGGCTTGCAAGCAAAGACCTAGATCAGCAAGACCATATGTGATAAAAATTGGAAAAATTGATAAAAACAGATATTGTTTCTGAGTAACTTAATCTTTCTGTTATGTAGTATTTTTCGTAAATTCAAAATTTAATTTATTTTGCCTAAGTTTGTTGAAAGTTGAAATTTGAACCTTTTTCTTGGAAAACTAAAAACTTTTATGTATACGACAAAGATTAATGGGTCTACAATATCAAGATTTTGATATATTCCAAGTAGTGATTAATAATTAAAGTTTGAGTTTGTTTTAAAGTTAGAAACAAACTCTTACAAAGTTAGTTTTATAACTCATTAGCATCAGATAATCAAGTATATAATATAATAACTAATTTTTTATCATTTAAATACATCGCAACACAACAAAATTTATTGTAACCACTAAAACTGACAAGAGAAAATCACATACAAAAACATATCTCGCGATATGGTAGAAAACCTACGTGAACATATGCTTAATTCAATCATTACTGTAACAACTGTACTTCTCGCACCATATGAAACTAATGACAATAGTACGCGTCCAAACGAAAAAACGAGAACGATATCAAAAGCAAATTAAGAAAAAAGCGCAGAGAACCGCCAATTTTCGCGATAGTTTCATATATAAACTACAAACGACGACTGCCGTGTGTATAATTTTCTTTTGCGAGATATGAGTGGTATCTAAGTATCCAAAAACCCACACAGGAATTGCGAAGCAAAACGTAAAAAATAAGCAGCGCTTCGCCCACCTGTGCAAGAATATAACTCGCAAGCGACAGGTTCGGATCTAAAAATCTGACTTTATGACGATATATAAAAGACAAATTCAAAACAACTAAGTATTTCAGTAGGCGATATATAAAGCGGTTGAATTAGATAACATCTATCTTAATAAAATGCAAAGGATACTATGTTAAAGTATCTTAAGGATAATGGAAAATAAGGTTAATAAATCGATGATATTATCTCGTGTTGTCAATTGATTGTTATGGTTTACTCATGAGTTATCTATTTTTTACTCCGAGAAAGAAAAAATTGAGAGGATTTAGATCTGGTGATAGAACGGGTTTAATTCCTTAAATTCAAGGATGAAGAGGATGATGATTTGAATCAACATCTAAAGATAAGCCTACATGTTTCAATACTAGTGGATATTGAGTTTACAAGACAAGCACCAAATGGAAAATAGAGTTGATAAATCGATGATATTATCTGGTATTGTCAATTGATTGTTTTTACTCATGCGTTATTTATTTACTACTTAGAGAGAGGAAAAATTTAGAAATTCAGAGGATTTAGATTACTCACATTCAACAGTGATTCTTGATTCAATAAAGTTCACATGTAAGTGAGGATTTTACTCCTGAAAGGTTGTTACAGGAAATTTATAAAATTGAAGGGGAAGACATAGTTAATGAGCGAATGGAACAGCCATGGTGTCAAACAAAACGTAAAGCTCCAGGAAAACAAAAATTTCAAATAAAAAATCATTTGAAAGAAAGACTTCGGAGGAAAGTTCTTCTTTAGACAATGTTCTTGTCACGGTTCGAGATGAACTGAGTCGAAGCACACTATGGAAACTTTTAGAAGAAATAAGTTTTAGAAAGAAATGATATTGATGTATGAAGAAGACTCAGATTTACCCAAGGACTATAAACGAAATGAGAAACCAAAGATATGTATTTTATTTAGGTGGCTCAATGAGAGACACCAAATATATTTTGGCAAAATGAAAATGTTCCAAGTCGAAGACATGCTTTTCCAAATAATTCATTTACTGGTTTAAATCCACCAACAGGAAAAGGCGCAGACTGTTAATAGTACACATCGGTAGTTCAAACAGTTTTGTTAAAGATGGTTTAATGACATGTTTCGAATAAATGATAGTTCTTTTTCCTGAAAACTGTGTAATAGTAATGGATAATGCAAGTTATCAATCAAGACTTTTGGAAAAATTGCTTACAAAAGGGCTAAAAAAAGTTTAACAGAAGTGGCTAGATTCAAAGAATCGTAATTTTCATCCTATTTCTGTGAGAACAGAGCTTTGTGTTCCCTTCATAAAAAAATTTTCTTATTTTGATACGCCTATGAATTACGAATAGTTTATCATTGCTTCAAGAGGCCTATGGGGATAATTCTCCATCTCGTGCGCGTGTTTTTGTATGTTGTAAGCGCTTTAGTGAGGTCCGAGGGAGCACCCAGCGCCCAGGTCGCCCTGTGACTGTTTGAACTCCGGAAACAGTGACCAAAATGAACCAGATTGTGCGTGCAGATCATCGAATGAGCATCCGGATAATTGCCGAGGCTGTAAACGCCGATAAAGAAACGGTTCGAAAAATTTTACACATGACAAAAGTTTGTGCGAAGTTAGTGCCAAAAAATCTGACTCCTGACTAAAAGCTCTTGCGTCAACGGGTCTGCTCAGATTTCCTTGAAAGGTTAGAAAAAGATCCGCTTGGAAAGGGCTTGATTTGAATCGATAGAAGCGGTAAAGCAAAAAACGGCAGAGCTCCTGAAGGCTCTCGCAAAAGAAAACGCCAGACCTCGTATTCTATTTTTTTAATAAGGAAGAAGATTCATTTATTACATATATATTGATAAAATGTATTCACATCTTCCGTATTATTCTATAAAATACATGAGTGATAAATTGATTGTGTTATTGACCTATTCTGTATACGTTGTTCCATAAATAAATAAAGTTTTTGTTATTATTTTCTTGTCAATAATTGTTAACACGATTTCTCTTTTGCACAATATCTATTCATTGTTTTTTCGACGTTATAGTTTCTAATTTCTTCTCACAATATAATTTTTAAAGTAGTTGTAGATCTCAATTTGACAAATATTAAATTTCAACAAAAACATTGCTAATGCACCAAACTAAGAAGCTTCTCGAAGAGTGTTTGCAATGAAACGCGACCCAGAGAATTAAATCGATAGTGAACAGATTTTTTTAATGGAGCAAATCAGTTGTGTTTAAATTTTGAGTACCTTGACTTGGCATTTCAAAATAGAGCTACTTGATTTCATTTGATGTTAACTTAGAATATATCTTAAGTTTTTGATAAGTTTTGATGTTAACTTAGAATAGATCTTCAGTTTTGATAATTTCTGATAATAGTTCAATCAATTTTCATCTTATATTGCGATTTGAAACTATGATATGTTAACTTTTCATATGGTTAACACAGAAAGGCAAAGCTGTCCCACAAACGCTTCTCCTACACAACTCTTCGCAATAGTGTCAACATAATACTTGAAATATTTGGATGGGAATTAACACACTAGTGTTTATAAGCAGCAGCAGTTTCTTGTTGTTTAAGACAGATAAAAACCAACTCTCGTTCACATGCTGCTAAAGCTATTGGTTGAATTTATTCCAGCTCAACTAACTTCTTCGACCGACGAATATTAATTAGAAATTCTTTTACTGGGGTTTAGTAACTCATTTGATCAAGACTCGAAAGCAAAAATATGTTAGAAAGATACGCGAACAGCGATTTTCATCACCTCAAGACGCTGTTGAAAACTGTACAAACCATATTTCTACAATATTAGCTTCAGAGTGAAAAAATGTTTGCAGAATTGGTTTGAGCGAAAGCAAGAATGTATAGAGTTTAAGGGCCAATATTTCTAAAAATAATTGACTATGGTGCGAATAAGAAAGCCTGTATAATCTTCGAACTACTTAAATTATGGCTCAGTGAAGTTGACAAGAAAATGATTAAGGAGAAACGCTTTTCATTGAAAGCTGTACAGGTCACAACCTAATTTTGCCATTACCACTTAACGCAACGTCTAGGCTACATCCTCTGGACCTTTAAAACCTGTTATGGGCAGGATCAAGAGTCCATTTTCTCTATTAATCTACTGAATGCCAGGCATAGCATTAACTGACGTTGAAATCATTGACAATGACCAAATTGATATTGATCATACTGTTTTTAAGAAAAAAGAAAGAAAAATATTTGGCGTATAATGATATTCGATCTACCAATCACAGATTGTAAGCCCCGTTTTACAGCCATTGAGCTCATTTGAAAAAAGTCTCTTATGCGGCAGACCCTGTATAAACTTGTTTTCCGGTTGTTATGACAATAAAAAAAAATCCATATTAGCTTTCTACGTCACTATGTAATCCATTATTTTCTTAGTTTGATTTATATATAATTTACTTATTTAATTTTCACTATTATAATGTACACAATTCTTAATCACCTCGTATTTTAACAGATAAACGTGTTGCGCGTTCACACAGCAGATTAAAACGCATTTTTTTCCTCACAATCTCTTGTATTTCCTAAAAGAAAAAAAAAACGACCAATCCCATTTGTACACCCATAAGTATGTTTATCGTAGAATTCATTAAAGTGGTTCTTCGCCATATAACTAACGCCTTCTGAGTTCAGGTACCAACTAAGGTATAAGGAAAAATACCGAGCTATAAATCCATGGTTGAAAAAGCATCGAGAAAAAAAAAGATATCTTTCCATTGGTACAGCTATATCGATCTGTCATCCCACTCCTTTTGAGATACAAACTGTTAAAAAATGTACCAGTACTACAGGAACCTGGCGAAACTTGTTTATGGTAAATAATAAACGTTACCCTAATGTACGAGGACGACTTAAAAATTTTGTTTATTCGGGAATACGATTTTTTCAGAAGATAATTTAGAATATAGATGACGTTCAAAACAGTTTATCAGATAATTCGGATAGAGATGCATTTAATACAAAGGCTGATTGTTTCACTCCACCCCTAATTACCCTAATTACGAGAAAATATTTGTAAATATATAATTTTGGGGTGAAAATATTGGTATATTTTCATGATAATTAATATTAGAACTAAAAAATTGTTTACTATTACTAGAAAATAAAAAAAAAGAAAATCAAAAACTGTTCCTATCGAATAAAAGTTTATTAAATTTCCTACAACAAAAATTTCTTGCCCTTTTCGCGAACGATTATCCCGATTGTAGACCCCAATAAATTTGTTTCACCCCAAGTCAAAAATTGGACTAAAAATTTATCGTTAAAAGAAGGTGCTATTTATCTTGATGAGTCGGTGTAGAAATGTTAATCGAAAGAAAAGTAATTCACGGAATTTTTGAAGGTGAAAAGTTTAATATTAAATCCTTCTTGACAGGAATCTCTTGCACTTAGACCGGCTCTGTCCAGCTAGAATGGAATTTTTGAAATTCGACAAATTCGCGCGACGCCTTTCTACTTTTTATAAATGACAGACGGGCCTTTGATGTTTTCTTTTAGAACTTTTTATTATGTATTATGGCAGGCGGTTTATTTACAGTATTTCTATTAATTTGTTGTGTTTATTTTGTTCTAGAAGTTTGTAGAATTCAATTTAGGATATATAAGAAGTTATGTAAGGGCAGATAGTTTAGTTTTAAATAAATAGTCGTAGTATTATTAAAAGTAATCGCAGAAATCATTCAAGTTATATTTATAAGTAAATTATTCAAGTTAAGTGTATTGTATAGTGTGTAAATAAATTAAGAACGTAAGAAACAGTGTTTATTAATTCACCTCATGAATAGAAAGAGAAAGAATTTAGTTTTACGAATCCCTATTAACTTTATTCGGAGCTCCGCAGTAAAAGTTGAAAAGAATCTTTAATATGCTTTTTACATGAAAAGTATAGGTATCAATTTTAAACTCAGGGTTAAAGATTTCTGATAGCGTGAACTAATCAGCGTAAAATTGCAAAAAACTTAGGCATCTTCAACATTGTTGTTGCGCAATACAAAGTTTTGATGTTCAAAAAGTCGAACCACAAGTCAACCAATACCGGAAGTACTTTCCGACATCTGAAAGATCGATAGATGGATTCGACGATATGGAAAACACCGATTTAACGTTTATGATCCTAAATAGAGCAGCCTATTTGTTTTTATTAACTGAACAAGGTACCAAACGCAATGTATCCATGTTGAATAACTTCACACAAAACCATAACAAGCTTAGTAGAGGAAAAAATCTATTACAGGGCCGTTTCAAAAAGCCTAAGCAAATAAAAAACATCAAACCCTTCAAGTATGAATTTCTCCTCAAAAGAAGGTGAAGCCAACGCTATAAACCTCAATTTTGTTTATAGTTCAATGTCACCTACGAGAAGTAATGATTTCTTAGCTCATGACGCTTCAAACCTTAGTTAGGCTCAAATGTATACTCATATAGATTAGTTTGACCCTAAGATTTCCAAATTTGTCCTTAATTGAACATGTGTTGAACAAAAAAAGGTACAAAGTTATAAATTGACAGCGTGCTGCTTAAACCTCGATGGATCTACGACATAGCATGCAACGGATTAGAATTAAATATATTTTTCTCTGGTTGTTCAGGTTTCCACATCACCAAAAATATTTACTTGTGGTTTTTCCAGGAAAATTGTCTAATAGGATGAAAATAATAATTCTGCAGTTTGCCACATAATTAATCTTCGTAACATAACCTCAACTCAATTTATCGATCTTTGAGAGGATCCTGTAAATACATTCTATTTGCTGTGTAATATTTACGTCTCTAATTTCTGTAATTAATTATATTCTCATTTTTTTAAAGAGTAGATTAATTAGTACATTATTTATAGAGCCGCCCTACCCTCGCATTTGAAATAAACGAGTGATTAGTGACTTTGCAACTCCTCCCGAAACAAAATTGAAATTCGGTAGCTGAGGTCATTATTAAAAATAATATGACATGGCTTTGAAAAAATGTAATACGACACGTCTACTTTGTGAAAAGAGGAACGGCAGTATACAAAGGGGACCTATTCGATGATGACAAGATGAATTTAATATATGATACAGGACGAACATCGAATGATTAACAATTTTTCTGGAAGCGGCAGAAAAAAATGGTAGTGACATAAATGAAATAAAAAAAGGGTGAAATTAATGAACTGATAACGTGTAAATGAAAAAAAAAACAACTAAATTGGAAACTGAGTGTCTTTTTATTCATTTGATTAATGACTAACAAGAAGAATGTGGCCTTGGTATTACATCCCAGAGATGCTATTTTTTTTGCAAACTACGAATCGTTCAACTACTTATGATCAATTAGTTTGTTCTTAGACTTAAACTTGGTTTCTATAATGTCTTTTCATTAGAGGAAAACAGTTTTGTTTTGGAACCTTACCACTAATTATGGAGGATAGAGGTAAGATGGCAGTATTCCCTTAAACTGGCTAAAATCCACCGTTGTGACTCTCCCGAAGAAACCCAGTGTCAAAACTTAAGACTTTTTTGAAGATTATACGCAAAAGAATATTTAAAAAGTGCGAAGAGATTAGTGGTTAAACGAAGTTTGGGTTTAAAAACGGGTTAGGCATCAGTTACTAATTCAAAAATGTTATGATGAAAGAAAAGACATCTTCGTTTGCTTTATAGACTACCAAGAAGCGTTTGACTCCATTGGGCATGACTTACTGTTTGACATCTTAAAGGATGTTGATACTGATAATAAAAACCTCAGGATCATACAAAATCTGTAAGCAGATCAAACAACGGAACTGCGAACTAGCGGCTCTTTAACTACAGAACACCTTCAGATACTTAGGGGAGTCCGTCAGAGATGCATACTCTCACTAATGCTATTTAATATATACGTAGAACGAATTTCTCAGCTGGCATTGAAAAACTAACGAAAAGATATTAAAGTAAATGGAACTCTCTTAAATAATATTAGGTATCCCGACGATACTGGGATATTAGCCGATAACGTGGAAGATCTACAAGAGGTGGTCAAGTCTATCAACGAAATTGGAACCAAATACGGCCTCATAATAAACGCGCATAAAACCAAACTAATGGTCATAAGCAAACAACAACACTGCCAAGCTCAATTATTTGTCAATGGAAATAACATAGAGACAGTCACTAAATTTAAACACCTTGGATTTATGTTAAATGAAAAATGGAATTGCGACGAGGAAGTTAAAACTCGGATAGCAATTGCAAAAAAACCTTTTACAAAGTTTAATAAGCTCCTAATCCGCCGAGAAGTTCCCCTAAGCATTAGATTGAGGGCGATAAAATGTTATATTTGGCCAATCCTTTTGTATGGTGTGGAGACGTGGTCCCTGAAAATGAGGACCGAAATATTAAACTCTCAAGCTCATAGTAACGAGAAAGATCGATGGAAGGAAAGGACCAGGTCGTAAACAACATTCCTGGCTACGGAATATAAGAGACTGGTGCGGCATTCAGGGTGCGGAAACAATTATTCGTCGTGCAGAAGTGGGGTACTTTCAGATAATAGATTAGAAGTTTTGGACAAGAGATACCTACACGCCTCAAAGTGTATGGTACTTGAAGAAGAAGGAGAAGGGAGAAAAGTTGAAAAAGTGTCAATCTGTAAGTAAGACTCACGAAAATAGCACTAGTGTGGAAATTATATAAATTTAGCAGTCATATATTTTATGTACAATTTTTGAATGGATTTATATATTAATAGTTTTGTTGAAATAGTTAGAGTAAGATAGTGAATTAAATACTTATTTGAATAATATAACTGGCGCAGTCTCTAAATTTTTTCCACTTGCTACTAAAGCACCACCTTAATTTCCAATTTTTCAACGGTTACTTTTTGATTCACTGAGATGGTTTTGAAAATTGTAATCTTGCCAAATGTAGTTTTACACAAAAGCTTGAGACATTTTAAAAGCTTGTACTTTACTTTCGATAGAGTGACCTGAGCTGTTAATTGAGCGTGTATGGAGTACTCAAAGTCAATTCAAAATCAAAAAAGTCATCCTATACAATTTGTTTCATAAATAATTTCTTTATCGTTATTTTTAATTAATTATTAGAATAATTGCATCTTCTACTCTGTTTAATATACTAATGTTTAGATAGAGACTCTTAATAAAGACTTTGACAATTGCTAACGGCTATGTTGTTGAACCTACACGTCAAATTGTCTGTCATTTATTCAGTTTTGTCAAATTCTTGCAAATGATGAAATTGTTTCCTATCTTTGCTGTAAAAGTTTGTTTTTCAACTTATTATTGATAATAATAATATGTGTAGATCAAATGTGCACTGATAACCTTTGCGATTCTTTCGGACTTTGTTATTGTCGCAAATCTTGAAGAGAATAATAGGCCGAATTCCCGTCATCTGCTCTTTTTTTTCGCTTGTTTTTATATGATTATTTCTTATCTCGAAAGACATTCTTGTTCTAAATTGATTAAAACTAAAAGATAAACAAATAATAAGTAGATTATTTGTTTTTATTGAATCATGTATTACGTACAAACACAAAGAGAAATACTTTCACAGATAAAATAAGTTAAATCGTATAGGTATCTCAGAAGAAAGTTTATATCATACCATAGATCTTTATAAAATGTTTAATTTTAATAAAATTACACATTTCTTGAAAATATGTGTATATGAAGTAAATATCTGATATATCGAAGCCTAAAACCGAGAAAGAACACCAACGATATATTATGGTACGAAACAGGGTAGACGTATTAGAAGAAGTTCTCAATCCAATTGCAGCGTGATCTTTATGAGGGTCAAAGAAGAATATGGAATCTGATCACAAGACTAAGATAATACCCCTAGTATACTGGAACAAGAGACTGATACTTTCGAAATCAGCGAGGGCGTGGTTCAAACAGCGATTCCAAGATTGAGAAATAAGTCTCCAGAACCTGACGATATTAGCAACGAAATGATTAAGTATGGTGACAACTCACTAATAAAGGTGCTGGCAGTATTATTTAATTTGACTATGAATTTGAATTAGACAGGGTGACTGTCTAAGTCTAATGTTTTTCAACCTTGTCCTAGACAGAAGCAGCGTGTTCTGAATGCTACACAGATTATGATGCTGTTCTTATAGCAGAAGACGAAGACAATCTACAACGAATTCTTTCCAGATGCAATCAAATGGCAGAAGAGTTCAATATAAAGATATCTATCCCCAAAACAAAGTCTATGACAAAAAGTAAAAACACAGTACGCTGCAAATTAGCGATAGACGATAAAATAATGAAACAAGTTATAAGATTCAATTATCTAGTTACTATAATATCATGCAATAGAAACATCAACGAGGAAGCGCGCATATAAGCTAACAAAGCTGCCTTAATCTCCGGAAGTTTTTGTCCACCTCAAGTAAGGTGCGTATATACAAAACAAGTGTATATTCACCTATGAGGTTGAAAGAAGAGCGGATCCAAGCAGGATAAAACAACTTCTCCGAAGAAGATAGATCAATAGCCGGAGTAATTATCTGGGACAGAAAATACAGTTCCGACATTGGATAGGCCTGCGACCATATAACAAATGTAGTCAGATGGGTACAGAGGAGAAGACGAGAATGGAAGGTATAAGTAGACAGAATGGAGGAGGAACGGCTGGCGAAGCAAGCATTCAATGAGAAGACAAGTACCAGAAAATCAGCAGACAGATATCCAAAGAGATAGCCGAATCATGGACTATGGCATCGAGACGGGAAAAATTGGAGAATACAAGGCAATTCCTACAATAAGTGGAAGACAAAGAAGAAGATTAGCACCTAAATGACACCTTTAATCGTAATCTTGTCGAAGACGTACTAGACGGTAGGTTGTTTATTGGCTATTAAATGTTATGTTATGTTATGTTATGTATGATATGTCGAATAATATAAAAAAGTAAAAACTTGAAGAAATACTAAAGTTTTAATTTGTCAAATGGTAAGAGAAAAACTTTATTGAACAGTACTAACGACATGTTATTGAATGGTATGAGTGACTTTTTATTAAATGGTATAACAACTTGTATAAGTAACACTCTTTATTGAAGTGACATTTTTTAAATGGTCGGTATAAGCGAATTGTGATTGAATTAAATGAATTAAATGGTATAAACCATAAGCGACTCTGTATTGAAATAAATAGCGCCTTGTAAGTGGCATGTTGTTGAATGGTATGAGTGACTTTTTATTAAATGGTATAACAACTTGTATAAGTAACACTCTTTATTGAAGTGACATTTTTTAAATGGTCGGTGTAAGCGAATTGTGATTGAATTAAATGAATTAAATGGTATAAACCATAAGCGACTCTGTATTGAAATAAATAGCGCCTTGTAAGTGGCATGTTGTTGAATGGTATGAGTGACTTTTTATTAAATGGTATAACAACTTGTATAAGTAACACTCTTTATTAAAGTGACATTTTTTAAATGGTCGGTAAAAGCGAATTGTGATTGAATTAAATGAATTAAACGGTATAAACCATAAGCGACACTGTATTGAAATGAATAACGCCTTTTAAGTGGCATGTTGTTGAATGGTATGAGTGACTTTTTATTAAATGGTATAACAACTTGTATAAATGACACTCTATATTGAAGAGTCTAAGTGACATTTTATAAATGGTCGGTATAAGCGAATTGTGATTGAATTAAACGGTTTAAACCATTCGGCATAAAAGGATATAAGCGACTATATATTGAAATAAATAAGTGGCGTGTTATTGAATGGTATAATCAACCCATCCATATATAATTTTTTTATAAATGGATATTTTTTGAAGTGACAAGCGACTTTCACTCAAATTATTTATTTTTGATTGGTCTGAGCGACACTTTATAAAAGTTATCAAATTAGAAGATATAACCGTCACGTAAATAGTTGCCGTTGCAGTGACTTCGTTAGTTTTTGAGTTATCATTCGAAAAGTGAAAAAGAAAGTTATAATTAATTTTAAATTCTAATTATTATCAATAGTTTAGTTTTTTCACTTATGACACTATTTGAGCGGAGATGCGACATGTTAAATTGTGCAAACTGCACGTTGTCTTCGGTTTGGTATGTTGTTTTCGCTAGATTATATATACCTGTCAATGTGACAGATACATGTTTTTTATTCAGAAAAAGCGATGGATAATTCTTGGTAGTTTTAAATAAAATTTAAGATATCAACTGCTAGTTAACCTAATAATAAATTTTAACGATTTTTTTGTGTTTTAAATAAGAACGTCCATGTTCTCGACAGTTAATCCACATATCGTCTATTCTTTTTGCTCTGATCGGGAATGGTAAATAAAATCCGAACAAGCGAACATTTGAAATTACTAAAAACTTCCTGCTGGTAGTAATGTAAAGATTTAATCGTCTATTCGTCGGCGAGTTTTAATATTTTTAATGCACCAACAGTTACAGAGTACAACCACAAGTAGTGTTGTAGATACAATCATCAACTAGGAAATTACGTAATTTATTTTATAGTGGCGTCGCTCGTTAGTCGAAACGTCGACTCAATATCGATTTGATTTATTTTTGTAAACTAGGTCACGTTACAAGAAAACAAAGCGCATTGAAAACGAGTAGGTTGTCACCAATTCCAGAAATATAAAGTTCAATTTGAACTAATCATCGTTAGATTCTTGCCACATACTTTCGATTCGTCGGGAAGTTCCGTTTTTGTTTATACATCAAACTGTATAAACATTTTATCTTTTCAAAAGTAGTATTTACATTAGGATGTATTTATGTTTAGGCTAAAATATAATATTGTTGTGAAATCGATAGAGCAAATACTACTTCCTTGTTCTAGTATGTTGTTGATAGATAGATGAAATTATAAAAAGAACCGTCGTCAAAAAACTGTGATAAAAATGAAAATTTCTCGTATTACAAACGTCTGATGGATTTATAGAAAATTGTGATATTCGTAATATGTTATTTGAAGAAACATGTAAAATTTTTGAAAATGGAATATCAGTGAAAAACGATAAAAAATTACTGGAAACAGTTTAGAACTAGAGAAGCAATAAATGGACTTAAAATAATAAAGATCGGCTAAAAATAATGTAAAACAACTGTAAATAAATTCAGTGCAATTAAAAATTGGAAATATTAACTTAATTCAACCTAAAACTACTTAAAACAGTATATTCAAGGATTAAATGTACTTAAAACAATAAAATGATGTTAATATCAAATAAAAATGATGTAAAATAAGTACAAACAAACAGCAAGATTTAAAAATGGAAATATGAACTTAAAACAATAGAAAACACTTGAATCTTGGAACTACTTAAAACAATAAAAAGAAGCATTGAATGTACTTATAATGATGAATATATAAATCAACCAAAACTTTTCAAAACAATATAAAGCGGTATTGAATGTACTCAAAACAAAGAAAAATGATAAATATGAATTAAAGATGACGTAAAACAACTTGAAACAAACCTATCGTAGTTTAAAACTGGAAATATAATCTTAAATCAATTGAAAACACTTTACTTGTACCTGGAACTACTAGAAACTATATAGAAAAGGAGAGAATATACTTAAAATAATGAAGTTCAACTTAAAATTATGTAAAACAACTTGAAACGAATTCATCATGGTTTAAAACTGGAAATATAAACTTAAATCAATTGAAAACACTTTAATAGTACCTGGAACTACTAGAAACTATATAGACAAGGAGAGAATGTACTTAAAATAATAAAGTTTAGCTTAAAATTATGTAAAACAACTTGAAATGAATTCATCATGGTTTAAAACTGAAAATGTAAACTTAAATCAATTGAAAACACCTTAATAAAGCCTGAAACTGTTCAAAACTTTATAAAGAGATATTGAATGTACTCAAAACAATGAAAAATGATAAATATGAATTAAAGATGACGTAAAACAACTTGAAACAAACCTATCGTAGTTTAAAACTGGAAATATAATCTTAAATCAATTGAATACACTTTACTTGTACTTGGAACTACTAGAAACAATAAGGACAAGGAGAGAATGTACTTAAAATAATGAAGTTCAACTTAAAATTATGTAAAACAACTTGAAACGAATTCATCATGGTTTAAAACTGGAAATATAAACTTAAATCAATTGAAAACACTTTAATTTTACCTGGAACTACTAGAAACTATATAGACAAGGAGAGAATGTACTTAAAATAATAAAGTTTAACTTAAAATTATGTAAAACAACTTGAAATGAATTCATCATGGTTTAAAACTGGAAATGTAAACTTAAATCAATTGAAAACACCTTAATAAAGCCTGAAACTTCTTAAAATGGCCCTGATATAGGATTGGGAAGGAACACTATGAAATGGGAAACTATCCCATATTAAGTGAGTGGTTCCGCGAGTGAAATATGTAAGGCTATGTTATTATTGAAGTGACACGTGAAAATGTGGAAGCAGATAATGATACAGATGTGGCGAGACAATTTAAAGCAAGAGTAAATGTAAAGTATTCGTAAATACTTAAATCTATAAAAAGAAGCATTGAATGTATTGAAAATTAATTGAAAACAACTAAAATTGATTAAAAATAACTAAAAGTAGCTGGAAAAAATCCGGAATTGATTGGGCATAGCTGCAATTGATAAATTATATTCGAAATCTATTGAGAAAACCAAAATTCGCTTAAAGGTATAATTTAAATCTTTTTTCCAACCGATAATATTTGTAAATATTGATATATTTGGGGGATAAGAAAAAATTTCTGTGTATAATTAAAAAAAGTCAAAATCATCTACTTCACAAATCTTAAAAATAAAGAAAACAGAAAAAAATTTATATTAACTTTGATTAAATCAACTGATGTAAAATGAAAACAAAAAAAACCACAATTAAAACCCATAAATTACCAATCAAAACCTATTTTACAAGTAACTTTACATCGAAACGAAAGATACCTAATTTGAGATAACCAGTGGATAATAATTTTGATATGATTATTGTCGGTAATTGGAAAAAGAAGCAAAACTTTAATATTAAGTACCTCGTCTTGGAAGGTCACATCTTGTGAAACATTAAAACTAAAATAAGAGATGAGGTAATTTGCATAATAAGCGGCCTCACTATCACGTAAAGCTGCTGCTGCTAGCTAAACCAGATAACATGGATAAACGGAATTTAAAAAGGATCATACAACTTATTTGACATTGAACTCACTTTATTAAGATATAAGTAATTAAATCGCCATATATTACCAACAATTATTTTCAGAAGCATTCGAAAATATGCAAAATGATGTTACAACTCAGCGAGATACATTTTACGAGGGATAGTTGGTAAAAATATCAAACTAGAAGTATGAGAAAAACAAAAATAAATAGGTATGGCAGTAGCAGAAGTCTTTTTGATTTACTCAACTATTTAACAATTGACGAATGTCTATCTAGAGGGGTAGACAGAAACTTTTGATAAAAAAAATTCAATTCAAATCACTATGTCCTCTGTTTTTGCGGTTTTTACAATGTTTTTGGTAGATTACGAAATAAAAGGATTTCAAAGCTTTATAAACTCAATAAATAGTATAAAATTTATTCTTGTCGCATGAATAAACAAAAATGAGACTGGCAATAATGGAAAGAAGGGCTAATGAGACAAGATTATTGATTGAATGTTGACGCATTTATATCTGTGATGGTGCTGACATGGATTGTAGTATCCGTCATGTCAAAAATTCAAATATCATTGTTTGTTTGGGGGCTTTATTTAATTAATCACTATCAATCTCACCGTTATAAATGATATATTATCTTTTTCAAACATTTTCATTCTGCTCTAATTACCCAACAACTTTCCAGAGGAGTCTCTTCTCTAGCTTTGTCTTCCCATTTCTATCGTGGCTGCTCTGCCCTAATAATTTCGTGGGTTTTCTTTCTCATTTTATTTTTGTTCATGTGTTTGCTTCTTTAATTTGATTCCTACTTATGATTCTTCTAATTTTGTTATGAATTTCATTTTATTTTCTTTTTATTTTGTTTTGTTGGCGTCTCGGATTCGTTGGTATCCTCGGCGAGTTACAATTTACCAGTTTTTATAATTCTAATTTCAATTAACTCTTAAAATTTCCCTGATTTTCCTATGAATAAGCATAGAGAATTTAATATTCTTGTTTATCGGTTTTTATATTTTATTTCTTCCTTTAAACACAAAAGAATGGTTCCATTTTCTTCGATTTTGATTCTAATATCAATTCTTTCCTTCTTTTTGGTATATACCATCAATTGCCGACATCACCTCTTAATTGTTGGAATATCTTTGACCACCGAGCCTTTTTTTCAGGTCTGGAAATAGAAAATAATCCAAGGGATCAGAATCTGGCGAATAGGGCGCATGAGGTAGCAATTCAAACTTTAAATCATTAATTTTGATCATTGCAATAACGGATGTGTGAGCTGGTGCATTGTATTGATGAAACAACACTTTCTCCTTAGCCAAATGCGGTCAATTTTGCTCGATTTCTTCGCTTAAACGTTGCAATAAGTTTGCATAATACTCGCCGTTGATAGTTTTTCCTTTTTCATGATAGTCAATGAAAATTATCCCACGTACATCCCAAAAAACCGACGCTATGATTTTGCCTGCAGATGGAGCGGTCTTTGGCTTCTTTGGAGCCGGTTCTACCTTTTCAGTCCATTGTTTTCATTGTTTTTTTGTTCTGGGTGTGAAGGGTTGGGTCTACGTTTTATCTATGGCTATGGACCATCGTAAAATTCGGATTTGTTTCTGAAAAACATTGCCAAACACTAGATGGAAACATCTTCACGTCGCTGGTTTTGTTCCATTGTGAAAAAACGCAGTACATCGACCAAGACAGTGCAATACATAACTATATAGTCTAAGAAGCATAGTGATTATAGCTCAAACAATGAGTTATCTTTGCAAAAAATCAGTAGAATATTAAATAATGGACTATTCAGTTCAATATCCAAGGTATAAAGTAAATAAGTTATAAATTGAATAGCCCCCGTATAACTATTTACGGAATCTTTATATTAAAACATGATGTTATGCGCAGCAAGATATGAGGAAATTTTTAACGGTAGTTTTACAACATCAAATGTTATTGATATGATTCAATTTTTCATATAAATGCGATAAAGATTGTTTTCAATTTAGCAAAGATTAATTATTATGAAAAAAATCATATTCTTAGAATTTATAAACTACATTTTCTTGAATACATGTTTCAACGTTAATATTTTCTGCTTAATTTTGACCTTTATCAAAATATTATTTGACATTGATAACCTTAATATATAAATATATAAATATATAATCAAACATACGTTTTAATTATTTTATTAACACTTTTTGGTGTTCTATTAGTTTCAATATACGAAAGATAAGAAGAAACAACAATTTATATTATGAAATTAAAAATTTTGCTCGTTTAATCGTGTTTTTATTTTTATTATAACATATACAATGAATTATCTTATTAAAAACAATGTTAAAAGATAAAAAATAGTCAAAGCACTGCCCTAGACAAGCAATACACTTATCATAACTAAAGTTTTTTTATGTTTATGCTTTTTAACGCACATCATGGTGTCAAATATGTCACAGCTACAAGTCCATAGTGCTAGTGAGTCAGGAGAGTGTGGCCAAAATATACTTTTATAGTATTGATGACTTTCTAATCTAATTTTCCAAGTTTTGCGATCTTTGTCCTAAGTAAACAGTATCTTAGTCGTGACCAATATGGTATTTCTTGTTGTTTTACATTTCACTATCTTGAAATATTTCATATTTAGCAAAATTATTTTGATAATTGAAGATATTTTTCATACCAACATCGTTCCTATCTACTTTTATGATGACAGCTTGCATTCAGGTATCATTAAAGATTCTGAATACACTAACCTTCACAACTACACTGTCTGATGCACGTTTCGATAACCAAGTAATCTTCTTCGGAGACCTAAGGTTAATAGTTTACTTGGGTATCAAAACACGCACCAGACAGTGTATTTGTGCGTGTTCCTGTCTGTTCTTCACTTCGCATCTTGGTAACCGCTGAATCAAGATTGAATGCTTAGATCGCTATTGACACTTTTTTCTTAAGCTACTCCTTTTTTTGGACATAAGATAACGTGCCTCTTTTTCCTACACTATCTTATTCAATTAAAAACGGTAATAGCCGTGTATTCTCTGAAACTGTGTCAGGTAATAGTCCACCCTATCATGTTTTTTATCCATACAGTGTCCAAAGTTTCCCATTAGGGCAGCTATTCATCTCCTAATATCTGGGATCATTCCTGAAGCGTTTGATGATCGTTATTTCTATTGTTAGATGAGTGGCTCTACCTGCCACCGGTTATTTAGTTTCCATACATATAAAATTAGAGCAATTTCCTTAAACTCGACGTCAATCTCCTAGATACCCTTTTTTCTAGTACAGTTTCTTAATACTTTTTTGTTTTCATCTAATTATATGAATCAATATTCACAATTGTATTAATTCTAATTTCATTTCATTATTTTGATGGATTGATTCCTTCCCTATTCTTTTATTTTGTTCTTTATTGTATCCATTTCTTGTATATAATTTGCTAACCACCCTCCTTCATTTAAATTACGGATGTTGCTTTACTTATCTTTGTCTTTTATGAAAACTTCCCCTAGCGTAGTTTACATCCGGAGATCCGATTGGGGGAGCTTTTTACCTGCGGGATATTTTAGGGGACTTCCTAAAAGTATTTATCAAACAGGAAATGTATACAGAGTTCTAAAATGTGAGTTTCAATGCTTTAGGGTAGATTTCATTGCTAAATTATGACCACCTAAATTGGGAATTCTAATAATCTTTACAAATAAAGTTGATATTCATGAGTTATTGCAACTCTAACTAAACTATGTCCAGTGAACAACACTGGTTTACATAATGTAAATTTGTGTCACTTAAGACTTGTTTGGTTACTTTGTTATTGATTTTCATCATTTAATCGTACATATTAATCGATGAACAATACTCAATTTAGAAATTCTATGACTTAGTTAGAACTAAAAGCTTGGACAGCATTCGTCTTGGCGATGCAAAATTTTCTTGGGAATAAAAGAATAATAAACTTTACTTTGAACTTGTAGTAGAACACCTTCTTGTACCTGGTATAATTAAAAATATGATGTCTCCACATCAACTCAATAATTAATTTTTTAGTAAAGTTTTTCCTAGTAAATACATGTTTTTTTCTGTTTTATACCTGCATAGGAACTAGAACTAATAAAAAATGATATGTTCCAGGTGTTGATATTATAATTCGGGAATGAGTAGATGCCGTGAAAACATTGCTGTGACATGAGAAAAAAAAGTATATTTTCTGAATTATTCATTTGAACATTAACAATCCGTAAATTTTACAGACACAACTTGTATAATCTGAGGATAGCAAAAATTAATTTTTCAATCGGATTTTCTACGAAAAGGCTCTCTTTGTTTAAATCATCATGACCATTGTACATGTCAAGGAAACTGTTCGCCATAAAGAGACATTCTGAAGAAAATTATCATAAATTGTAATTATTTATTGAAAATATCTACAGGAAGTATTAAAATACAATGAAAGATTTCTTGGTGAACTAATGAATGAAAAAATTAAATGTTTTATCTACAGATTTTTGTTAAATTAAGTTTATGATCGAGATCTGTTTAAGGTAAGTAATATTGTACTTAGGTCGTAAAATTTCACGTGTTGTTCCGAGTGGTAGATTTAATGATGAGTTATAAGATGGATATTCTGCGATTATGTGTTTTATAGTCATTTTGCAATAGCAATTGCTACATTTTGGTTCAGGTTTCGCATTAAATAAGTATCTATGGGTCAGTCGCGTGTGGCCTAGACCAGAGATTCCCAAAGTGGTCGATGTTGACATCTTGGGGTCGATATCGTATTCTTGCGTAACTTGTATTAATAATTATTAATTACACTTGGTATTTACTGAGTTTTTTATGACTAAAGAATGTTAAGTTCACTCACTTAACCAACCGCGAAGTTGGTAAGTATTTTGTATCAATAGATAAAGAAAATAGAGATAGAATTTTTTTAATTAATTGTAAGGTGATTACGGGGGTCTGAGATATCAGTTCAGTTAGGAAAAGGGATCTCTTGCCTAAAATGGTTTGGGAATCCCTGGCCTAGACGGAGATGCGTCGCATCTCTACGATTTTTCGTGTTTTCACTGCGTCTTTCGCTTCACTAAGCTTATATGTGGACATGTGTTCTCCCATTCGTTGAGCATTTACGCGTTAGGATTGATTTAATATCGGCAGTAGTTAAAAAGTGTGGGGATACAAAAAAATGCTATTTTTTGTTGTTATCTTGTATATATTGTAGTTGCTGCTTGATTTTGATTGCTAAGGAATTTGTGGTGTGAATTTTTGAAGAGTTTGGATTGAGCTGAGGGCATCTGGAAGTATGAGGTGATTAGGTTCGTTTGATGTAGCGTCGACCTGTGTAACTCGTATAATTCAGCATTGGAAGTTGATGGGGTTGGAGGAGCTCTTAGCATACATTTGGAGGTCGGTGCAATGATAGAGATAGAGATAGAGTCTTGATATTTCGATGCGTCTGTGTAAATGTGTTCAAACTTTTTGTACTCATTGAGTATGTTATTAAAGTGTCCTTCGATTGAAATGAATTTGGTGCTTTCCATTGTCCATGGTGGAGTCTGAGAAGATTCTATAGGAAGGCGTTCAGGAAAGAAGAAATTGTTCAACAGTATGCAGTACATTAGAAATCTTTGATTGTGTTTTAATACCTCCTGTAAATATTTTCAATGAATAATCACAATTTATGATATTTTCTTCAGAATATCTCTTGATGGCTAACGATTTCCTTGACATCTACACATATCTCCTAAGCCATAAATTTTATCGAGTTAAACAAAGAGTGCCTTTTCGTAGAAAAACCGATTGAAAAATTAATTTTTGCTATCTTCAGATTGTACAAATTGTGCCTGTAAAACTTACGGGTAAATTTAGGTGGATAATTTCATGGTTAATTTGTAAAATAAAATAAAATTTCTCCATTATATTAAAAATTCTATTTGGAAGTGTATTCCAAAAAAGAAAACAGTTTATCTAACAATGCAAATCTATAAATTTGCGAAACCACAAACCATAAACTAGTGTTGACAATACAACCTGTTTTTAATTCTACGGAAATGAGCCGAATAGTAATACTCCGAATTCTAAGAAAAGATTGGTTTCGATTCTACCAACTTCTCGAGGTCGTTTCCAACCGACAATATGCTATTCTGTGTAAAGATTATTTCACGAAACTCTTAAAACGAACTACATCGTTCCGCATACTGAATCCTTTTAAGTTTCGTTG
Organism: Diorhabda carinulata; assembly: GCF_026250575.1. Classification (NCBI taxonomy): domain Eukaryota; kingdom Metazoa; phylum Arthropoda; class Insecta; order Coleoptera; family Chrysomelidae; genus Diorhabda; species Diorhabda carinulata. Next base: position 6,818,174 of record NC_079469.1, read on the forward strand.
AAAACTGCAGTTTTATTTCAAGGTTCTATATAATTTATATTGAAAATAATGATAATATACAAATTATATTACAAAGATAAATAATAGACTAGAATATTCTTCTTTTAATACTAACATTCATAAATATATTTAGCCACCTCCTGAGCTCTTCTCGAGACGATAAGCTCCACCTCTTATACTATATTAGTAATGGGCTGCTAAGTGGTCTCCATTGTGTTTGGTGTTGGTTTTCTGGCATTCTCCTATCCAATATAGTTCTTCGACCCATTTCACCACTTCTTGAATTCATCGTTCTTTTCTAATATCCTGTTTTCTCATTGCATTCTCACGTTGCATACGTGAGAATGGATCCCAAAGATGTTTTGTCGGTTCTTATCTTGCTTTGTGTACCCGTTTTTAGATATTATTTTTGTCGGTGTTCAGTTCTTTGAAGAGTTTCATACTAATGATCTCTATTATTCCCTTCTAGAATACGTCCCTGAATAGTACTTTATTAAAAGCTTTAGAGAGGTTAACAAAACATATAAACATAGGCTTGTACTCTATTCATTAACGTATCATTAATAAATAGTGATTTTTTTGCTGGTATATTTTTGGCAACACTGTTTTTGACAGATAACGCGTGTATCGTGTTTTGTGTCATTGTCAAACTTGTTCAGTTTGGTCTATAATTTAATCATGAATCGACTTACGAACGAACAACGCTTGCAAATTATTGAATTTTGCAAAATTCATACTTGGTTAAGAGAGTGCAGTTCACACTATTGGGCATCAAACCACTAACACGCAAACGTATAGTGGGAACCGAAGAAAATATTGTGGCTGTATACGCCAGTGTTACTGATGACCGTGAAATGTCGATTCACCGCCGTTCGCAGCAATTGGGCCTCTGTTACTCCACTACGAGAAAAACTTTGCGAAAGGATTTGGGTGTAAATCCTTATAAAATACGACTGATGCAAGAATTGATCTACACGATCTTCCAAAACGTCTAACATTTGGTGAATAGGCGCTGGCAAAGTTTTTTATCGAAAAATTGTGTTCATCGACGAAGCTCATTTCTAGTTGAATGGATACGTCAACAAGCAAAATTGCCGCATCTGGAGTGAAGACCAGCCAGAAGCATTGCAAGAGCTACCAATGCATCTCGAAAAAGACATTGTTTGGTGTGGATTATGCACCGGTGGCATCATCGGGCCGCATTTCTTCAAAAGCGACGATTGCCGGAACGTTACTGTGAATAGCGAGCGTTACCGTGTGATGATTGACGATTTTTTTTTTGCCCAAAATGGAAGAATTGGACATGTCTATGCGATGGATGCATCCAGCTGCTGGGCTAACGGACTATATCAGGCATCAACGGCTGAGAAAACAGCTAGACCACTAGCAGGGCTACTAATTTGGTTCAGAAAACTGATCAACTAGATAGATAGAAGATATTTAACCTTAATAAGTATGCTGAGAATTTGCCACTTATAGAGTTTTGCATCATTCTTTTATAGATGTGTTTGGTCGAGAATTTGAGCACTAAGTGATGGCAGGTGCGCACAAACTTGAAATATAAATATACATACAAATGAGCGATCTAGCAAACACATTTGTACTATTTGCAATGTAATTTCCAAGAGATGGACAAAATAATAACAATATGTGTCTTCAAAAGACTTAATTAAACTTATTCAAAAAGTACTTATTGTGGACAATAAGTGAAAAAACCACTAACAGAAGATTGTAAACTTGTTTAAGTAAAGGATATTTGAAAAATAAGAATCGAAGTCGTTGGTATAAGTGTCCACCGTGCCCATCGCGTCTGTCCCGCTCTGGTTTGCGCAGGTCTTAAACATTAAATATAAATGAGAGCTTGAGGGTCTTAGACGAGAAATTAAAGATGTGATGCGCTGAAGGTTAATATTATAAATTGTGGACTATAAACTAGACAAATTTTAGTTTTATATACTTGGTCACTGTATAATTCAACAAATAATTCAATAATTCAACAAAATTTCCTAGTTGTAAGATTTTTTTTATATGCTTTCGCTGATAAAACGTCTTGATTTTTATTTTGAATTATGGCGAGCGAATAGATCACCTTCCGCATGAGTATCAATATAAAATCTGTGTAACCATCCAAATTTTTAAATTACGTAAAAGAAAACATTGAAATTGTAGATTTTACTCAAATTGTTGTTTTTTTTTATCATTAATAGTTTACTCGTTTCTGTATTGGTTGAGGTAATTCCATTTTTTTCAACGTATTGATGACTTTCTAATCTATTAACTAATTATTGAGATGTTTGTCATACTTATATAAAATTTCGGTCTCTATTAAAAGCATTATAATTATTAAGAAGATCTTAATTCAATGTTTTTTTATTCTTTTATTACAAATTTACCTGACAATACATAGAACAGCCGTTTCTTGGCTTTTTTTGTCATCCTAAAGTATTCGAGGTTCTTTGACATCAAAATCAACATCAAAAGAATTTTTGCGAGTTCCCGGTATATTGTTTTAAGTCTCAGAAACTTTTGGATTGGTTCCCGAGCAAGCAGAACATTAAAATATAATGTTGTATTTAAATATTTATTTTGCTTTTTCCTTGTCCTCTGTTTCCTTTCCAATATTGCGATTTCATGTCTTTTTCTTTTCATTCTACTAACAAATTTTGAATTTTATTGATTCATTACTACGACTTATAAAGTTAATCAATTTATTCAACGGGAATATCCTGTAATTCGTCAAAAATCCTTTTATAGTGGCCCAGAAGATGTGTAGCAGTAACGATATAAGGTCGTCTACCTTGACACCCAACCCTAAACATCATCTCCACTCCCAAAATAAAATTGACTGCTTTTAGTTTTCGACAATGATGGCGCTGAAACACGTTCGTGTTCCATGTGTGTATGTTTATAGACGCACCCATCCATATTCGACGGCAAATATTTTGTTAGTACATTAAATCGCATAAGAGATTTTAGGTCAATTAGAAATCATAATTTCCAAGCCAATATTTTATGAATTTAGGTCATCAATATTAATTATTAGTATACAAGGTGTTTAAATAAAATTGATGTTACCATATAGTAGCAAAAAATATATAGGGTGATAGTTAATATGTTATTTGGAAACAAATATGGCGATAAAACTAAATATACGACAATAAAAAGCTGCAACCAGGTTAATGAGAGTATGAAAGGTTCAAAACTGTTGAAAATTATAGAAGAATGTGTAGAACATGATACGTAACGGAAAAAACAAATTACTGAAGAAATACTAGTAAATGACATTACAGAAATTAATTTGAAAATACATATTACTGATAATGTTAATATACCGATAAAGATCGCAGTATATAATAATAATAACGAAACGGAAACACTAAAAGAAGGAAAAGCATCTGATATTGATAATATAAGAATCAAGTATGGAGAGACACTAAAAATGAAGATCGCACTGTGCAATTTCATTGTCTTCATTCTCCCATAGTCTAAAGAACCAAGCCATTTAACTATTTGGTTAAAGAAATTTATAAATTAAATAAATCTCACCTAGCCACGCCACTGCTTATCGCAGACTGCCTAGCAGGAATATTTCAAAGAAATTGTGGCAGCTTCGGCCAATAGAAATACATTTATGTTTACAATTCATTGTTTTTATTGGTAAACAGTGGAGATGATAGGTCCACGTGGACTGACGGCTTGTTAGATGTTTACAGAATTTTATACGAGGAGTAAACATAATTTTTCATTTCTTATTTGGTATGAGTGCCGTGCGTATTTATGAAATATTGATTGTTTCTCGCATAACTGTCTTCTTCAATTAATATTAGAAGAGCTATACTATGAAAAATGAGAAAAAAAAGGGATTCCGACAAATTTAAAAGGGTGTTAAGGTCAGTGCTTAAACTATTCACTATAATCATAGCAATGAGACTTGGGAATGGGATTCCAATATCGCAACAACAAGGGTCCAAACAGAAACGGCAACTATGGAAATGGCAAAGATCTAATGTGCCGCCCTCTTGAGGATGTGTCATATCTTAACTACTAGTTAAGAGTAATATACACTCATGTATACGTCTAAGAGGAAAAAGTAAGATAATTATAAAAAAGCCATCGAATTTCAAATACCGCAAACAAATTTGTCATGAATTGTTTATAATTTGCAATTTTTGCGAACGGCTTTTCAATTTTTCAAAACCTTCCTTCATGCGATTCTGAATCCGCCATATTTTTAGGAGGAATGAAAAAAGTTTGGAACTGAAAAGCAATTGATGCCTAGACTATCACCACTAAAAGTTTATGCTATTGCTGAAACTAATACAACTTTTGAACGTATTACAAAATATTTTTTTCTCGAAATAAGTGTTTTTACAATACCAAGGATATACTTTGTATGCTAAGAGACCTGATTTTTCAGTATCTTAATAAATGAAAGTACCTTTTTAGGATTACTTAATAGTAGAATGTGATTGGAATTAGTAATTACATTGAGATATTGGCGACGTATCGCCCACTGTGTCTGGACTGGAATTCCCTTTGGCATTCGTTTCATAACCATAATTTACAGTCTTATAAGCTATATATGAATTATTGGTTCACGACAAAATTTCTTTAATTGGTCTAACTATGACGCGCTAGCTATCTTGTATATTTTTTTATTGTGTACACTTTTGTGTTTAAAGTTATTGATTGCTTTAATTTATTCATAAATCTAGCGCCGTGCTAAATCAATCAAATGATCAAAATAAATAAACGAGTTCAAGAAAAGATCACAGCTGTAGAAAAACTAGGAGGGTGAAAATCAATTACCTATGTTTACATCGACGACAACATAAAAAACAAGAGAGAGAAAACAAAAATATAGAAATACTTAACAAGAATAATTGTACCACACAATATTATGAGTGCAACTACAATAAGTAGTATTAACGTATTGATTTTAGGCCTCTTCTGTTATAAAATTTGACGTTTCGACTACGTTCGATTGTTATATTTTGTTGATTACACTATTTTTAACTCAAGAACGGCTGAACCGATTTGGATGAATTTTAATGGGAGGGTAGCTTGGAACCAGGACATAGGATACTATTTATCCATGAAACGTGTTGTCACAAACCTAAAAAATTATGGGTCAATCAATCTAGCTGTTGATTTGTTAAAAATGTTATAACAAAACACAACTGACACGAAATAACAAATTGAGCATGATTGAAAATGTGACAATTAGAAGTTTTGAAGTTGACCGGTTGTTTCGAGTTTCCATTAGCTTATCGTGCGGATATTATCATTAAAAATGCCAAAGACAATCGAATTTTTCCTGATGAAGCTGTAATGCAACATTCGAAACATTGCGAATGAAAGAAATAAAGCAGAACAAGAAATTGCACGTAGAGAGCGCCTTTGTTGTATTTCTCAGTACCCAGCTTACACTTCCATGTTAATATTGTCCAAAATACTGTCTTGTATACCATCATTTGGGGTTTCTAGGGGATTTTGAAGGTGTATGATACAGTGTCAGGGCACTATAGATTCTTCAATTTATTTTTCTTCATTTACTTTGTATAGTAACCCCTAAATATTCCATCGTTATTAAATCTCTTTCTGTAGATGCACATATCATGAGGTTATCTCCGAAGGCGCATTCCGACAATCCTTTCAAGTTTAACCTTTACTATAACATTCTAGTTTTTCTGAATTATCTTTTTGTTGCTTTAATTCCATTATCCATCTTTAATAACGAAGCTTGGAGATTCTAAGCTGTATTACCTGGCCTTACCATTTAGCCCAGTCATATTAGGGGTACTAAATATTGTTTCAAAAGTCGCCATAGCTATCGTGTCCGCGTCTTAAGATATTCAAGGTCAAAGGTCATCAAAATCGGTTTTTTGCGAGTATCTCGGTTCCTATTGCTCCAATGAGATTTGTATTTATTATAAAAGTTGTAGAGTATGAAATTATCTAAAACTTTTGTTTAAATTTTTTTTCCAAACAACCATTTTTGGGGTAGAGGGCGAAGAGTGCGCGGCGTATATGGGCTTATGCAAGGTCAAGCGTGAGATACGGCCCATTATTTCTGTACTAATTATTATTTATTTATATTTAACTATATTTTTAATTCTGGATTATATATTTTGAAATAAAAAAACAGTAAGGAACTTTTATTCATTATTAAATATGGCATATTATACATTTATTAAAATGGGAGTTTAAATATTGAAATTGATTGTCATTGTAGCTAGTTATCTTCTTCTTCGTCGTCGTCTTCTTGTTGTCGCTCAAAAATGTTCAATTCATTGTCAGCAGCCTCATTATCGGTCATATTCATCTCCAAACCTTCCAGAATTTCAGGATAGTGCTTTCTTCATCAGGATTACTTGGATATAGTGGAGCGTTTAGGCAAGCTTGTCCATTGCACTGGTCACTAGCTAAAGAACATAGTAGCCCCGATTTTTTGCATCCACAGCGGGACCCACAACCATTTTTGCAATTGCAAAATATTATGTTAAGTAGTTCGGCTGGTGCTGGAGGTAATAACGTTCTGACGGGCTCCGGGATTTCATTTTCAAGTATCCAGCCCCATTCTTGAGGTTCTAAGTTCTTCCCTAACTACGTTTATATGTTGATGTTGATAAATATAAATAATTGATAATTAGTAAATAAATAATTAATAATTCGTACATAAATAATTGGCATTGCTTAATAATTATAATTTTTAGTAAGTGATTGACTTTATACAACGTAATGACAACCGTAACTCAGCTTAACCTTGCATAAGCCCATATACTATACACTGCGCACTCTAAGCGCTCTACCTCAACAATGGTTGGTTGTCTGGAAAAAAAGTTTAAACAAAAGTTGTAGAGAATTTTATACTCTACAACTTTTATAATAAATACAAGTCTCATTTGAGCAATAGGAACCGAGATACTCGCAAAAAACCGATTTTGATGACCTTTGACCTTCAATATCTTAAGACGGGGACACGATAGCAATGGTGGCTTTTGAGACAATATTTAGAACGACAAAACAAAGGTTTATATCAATTTTCAGCTTATTATCTTTCATTCTGAGATTGACTCCTTTTTTTTACCTGATAGACTGGGCTAATTATTTAACAATCTTGAAAATCTTGAAAATTATAAAAGGTGTAAACTACCAAAATAACAAAAGAATCCTGATATACCAATTTCTATTCTATTCCAGTATGAAATTTATTATTCTGTCCCATTTATATGATAAAAAATTTATGAAAACCGTGAGAACAATTAAACATTCTACGACTTTTCTAATAAATATTTCATTTCACATATTTTCTACCAATTCCATCGACCCCCGAATCCCTTTCTTTTCATCTACCTAGAGAGTGGGTGCGACCCTTTTCAAATTCGAAACCTTTTCTATTTCTGGATGGCTTTTGTGAACACACGTGTTTCAAAGACGTGTAGCGGTCTTTAAAACCGGGCCGAGCCATTTTATTACACACAAAACAAAGGTAGGTTTGCTATTGTTTTCGTACCTATAAAACTATTTTTGTGACAGATTTATTAGTTACGAGAATGTAGAATGTACGCAATCTTACCAAGCAATATTAAATCAAATTCGTTTTTTAATAATTTTATACTTTCAGCTGTATAAACATGAAATATAAAAGCAGAACTAGCTCGTGTAAAATTAATTTTTACGTAACTTATGAAAACACCTCACAATTATTGTTATTAACTTATTGTCTTCCATTTATTCGGAGTTTCCTTATACGAAATGATGCGACAATCAAGGAATATAGTCACAACTTTGGAACTGGCATAACTGCGTCACTAAATCAACACCACAGAGATCTTCTCTTTCAGTTTCATTCCAATCCTGGTTTGATTTATCTTGGTTTTGATTGGTGTATATTAAAAACAATCGTGTATGATAGAAACCGATTCTAAGAGAAGCGTGAATCAGTAGAAGCCATCCACGTGGAGGTTACTACTCGTAGCTACGCTAACATCAAATATTTGCGAAAACTAATCAAATCCAACTGGCGCCTAACCAATCGTACATTAACTGATGAATTGAATATCAATTAAGAAACTCCGAAAGGTTATCACTCATGAAACGATTACTAGAATTCCTAGGGGCGCATCAAGACTGACAACAGAATCTGAATGATTCAAGTTATCATTCAGGGATGTATGACCTTGAGATACGTCAGCAATGTGGGAAATGTACAACAGAATCGAATATGTCCAAGTGACAATTAAAGGTAATGTATTCTTGATATCCACAGGGCAGTACGTCGGCAGTCGAACATTTCTAGCGCTAGCCGTGGATGAGAGCTAGCCAGATTGTATTTGACACCATGATTACGAACCGGACCATTCCACATTGATTGTGAATAAGTTTCTTAGTAAAAAGTGATTCCGATAATGCCGCGCCCATCCTATAGTCACGGAATTGCCCTATGCGATTGGTTTTAATCACAAGATAAAGTCACACCTCAAATAAACTCATTAAAGTTTAGTAGGGGAAGTCAAATAAGCTTTAAACGTGGTTCTAAATGAGTTAATTTCATACTTTAAAAAGGATTCTTTGAATCATAGACGTAACGTTAGGTGTTTAAGATCCATATTTCACGACAAACTGCGAACACAATCTAACTAAAGCGAAATGAGTTTTATATGAGGATACGAAAAAAACTAATTGACAAAAGTGCTAAAAAATTCAATCAACGCGTTTTTGATTATACCTCGTATTCGAGTTATTATAATTGTAAATGGTGAATGACGGTAGATCTATAACAAGACGTTTTAAAGAGTGTAATAACGTAATTCATTTAGGAATTTTTCATGTAATATTCAATTAACTTGGCTGCATTTATAGTCCAGTCACCAACTGTTTTTGGTTAGTAACCAAAAGGTTCCAAGTGTCGATGTGTGTTTGCCCTGACGAAAGATTACAGTTTTATTAGAAGCATTGTTTTTGAGATGAAAAATGGATTTTTCTGACAACTCGAATATGAAAAATCATAGGTTAGAACGCGTCGCAAAGAGTGATCAAGTCTAGCGGAACGTCTGGTGGAATGATGAAGGTTTAGTGTACTTAGAAATCATTCCACATGGTCGAGCTATCAATACAGGACATCTGATGTCAATCTGTAAGGTTTATCGGAGAAATATTCAGGTTTAGTTAACCGGAAGCGGGTTATTTTACAACAAGACAATGCTAAACCTCATAATGCGAAATATTCTCGGAATAAGATGGAACGACTTGGTAGTATTGAACTCCTACCACTTCCAGTATTTAGTCCATCATCAAATTCTTGCGTGGAAAAAATTGAATAAAAAGGAGATGAAGAAAAACCACTGGAAGAATATTTTGCATCTAAGCTCAAATAATGGTTTTACCAAGGTTTTAAAGAACCTGCTGATCGTTGGATTAAGACCATAGAATATTCGAATATCAAGGCTTTTTTTGCATGATTATATAATAAACAAAGAAAACATTGGAAACTATCATTATTTATGAGACACCCTTTATAATTCAAAATCTGTTATAAATTATACATTCTACTACTTTTTTCTTAACAATAATTGAAACAATAAAACAGATTTTTGGTCCTTCGAGCCAGATAAGCAGTTTTAGTTGAAAAATCAAAGTTTAGCCACAATAACAAGCTACAACATCAAGAAACAATGAAAATGATTGAAAAAATTGTTAAGTTTGGTTTGATATAAAGTCTGACGGCAAAAATTATAAGAATAAGTTCTTAATATTTGTTTTCATTTTTTTTAGAGACGACGTATTTTTACTTGTAAAGAGCAGTGCATATTCAATTTTTAATTAAGAGGCCAAGGCAACAAGCTTAATTCCTAATTTCCATATAAATCGATACTTTCCGGAAAAATGTTGCTTTGATGCCTAGACTATTATCGCATTCCTCATTTATAAATAATGGAATTAAATACACATTGTTTGTGCATGTAAGTACTTACATATTCACGCAATTGCAATTCAATTAGTAATTCTATATTTTTAAATATACAAGACTTCTATAAACCTGTCGGGCTAATAATTTATTTTGAAAATTTGGGGAAACATCTAATTGATGGTGAAGCACGTTCTTAAACTAAATATAGAAAGCTAACCTATAATTCAAATCTCATAAATTTAAGAAAGTGGAAAGTATCTTCAACAGGATCGTTCTTTATAGTGAATAAGCACTAGAATAGTTCGAGAAAACGAACTGATTTTGACGATTTAATGGTTTCAACATGTGAATAATACAAATAGAATTTTGTATCATACTAATCCGTAAAACGAAGTCAAATTTACTGCATTAGTTACGTCGTTAACACTCTTTGATTCTTGAGAGATTGTCGCCTCTAATTCGTATTAGCGCCTTACAGACGTCCCACATTTTTCTTTCAACACATTTTCATCAGGTTCAACATCTTCAATGTTTAATAATTTAGCACGGCAAGTTAATTTCTGGTTTAAATCATATTTGTGTATAGATGGTGTAGACCAGTTTCTCCAACGTGGGGCCCACGTCCCACAGAAGAGAAATTTGATTGTAAGAGCAATTCAAAAATGAGACTCGACACGAGTTCAACTCGCTTCCGCTACGGACCATTTGAATGTGAAATAAAAATATTAACTGGTTATTTGGCGTCGTCAAGTAAACTTGAACCCCGGGAACCCCGGACATTTTAGAATTTCACTAACAGCTTGAATGTTCTATCGCAACTACTGTAGTAATAAATTTTCTAAAAGCTTGTTGATTGAATAATTATATAAAAAGGAATTTGGAGTCTCGTTTACACTGCGATCTAAAGGATCTATTGCAGCGATACTAGAGAACCCAGTGTTTACAGATAATCCACCAATTCCACTCCAATTAAAAAGTCTAGAATGTGAGATGATTTTAATTGCCAGAGATCTTCTACACCTCTCAGGTGTAGTGCTCTGGAGTTTCTCAGTGCTTCAAACTTCGAGAGAAGGTGGATAGAGGCTTCGTCCTCTGTGTAACAAAATCTGAACATCGTATTATCTGCTAGGTCTAGCATCTTCAGGTGTTTGTTGAGGCAACAGTGTCCGGATGGATCTCCTCTTAGTTTTAGTAGATTATTTTTACTTAGGTAGATTCATACATTCAGATCTACTCTGGTTATTGTTTTCCAGAAGAGTCTTCGCTGTCTCAGCCCCTGTAGGTTGTCCCAATAATTGGTTTTGCTTTTTAGCGAGCTTAACAGCTATTTTATTTCCGTATACTCCTATTTCAGTTCCGTCTGCTGTTTTTGATCCATCCGTATACCATTTAATGGCATTTCCGTCTTGTATGGTGTTTTGATCCCACTTGCTTTCACATTTTATTATTGACGTGAAGTTTTTCTTAAAGATAAACTTTTTCGATGTAACGTTCTGTGGCATGTCCCAGGGCTGGTCATCATTTAGGAACGGGTTTTATTTGATGATTCAGTCTCTGAATATTCTAAGTGATGTTTTTTATGCCACCCAGTACTATATGGAGAGGTGAAAGATTTAAAATCACTTCTAGTGTAGCTGTTGGGAAAGATTTCGTGGCCCCATTTACAAATAAGCCAGCCAGTCTTTGTACCTTTAAGATATTGTTCGTTATGGTATTCAGACTTGTTCTAGTACCCCAAACCACTGCCCCATCGGGGCTTTTGTGGCTTTGGTGATTATCTCTTTTTCATGTTTGTTCCAGAAAAGTTTACTATCTATTGTGAGTCCCAGGTTTGAAAACATTGGTCTAGACGTGGAAGATTCACATTTTTTTTTGTCCTGGAAACCGGAAAAATTTGCTTTGGTGAATACAGTGGATGATACACAAATTCCATTCGTGACTTTCAGTCTTGGCAATCATCGAAGTGGATCAGCACTTTTTTTTCTCCAAATGCGGTCGCTTTTTATGTAATAATTCATTTTTACTGTTCCACCTTTTTTTAAGACAGTTAATGAAGACAATTCCAAAAATGTGAAGAGCTTTAACGATGATTATTTACAATTTTCCAAAAATTATATTCTTATGTTTCCGCACTACGTATTTCCAGTCGTTTATCTACCCATTTAGTGCAAACCATTCTCCTTTTTTCCGCTTTTGATTACTTCCTGCCTGCTGTATTCAAGTACCTGTGACCCTTTTCAGCGGAATTTATTACTGAATTTAAAACGACTTTTGTGAAGCCGTAGGTCAGGTAATTTCGCGGAATTTATATCCCCCAAAAAGTTCTTAGAGGTGATGTTACTATAATAATTATTCATGATCCAAATTCTATACAAAATTTCAAATCCTATTTAGTAATAAAAACCGACCGCTTACATAAAGTTTCATAATTCTTTCTGATATTTGTTAAAAGCACAGTATATTCATAATTGACGTCGTCACAATGCAAACCATTTTGTTTCGTATTGTAAAATTTCACAATAACTTTTAAAACAAAATAATAAATGGGATTATGTGGATTTCTTATTACTAAATATACAATTTTTAGCAATTTCTATGCTTAACGCTTAGTTTTGTTGAGCATAAATTCTATTGTGTAATAATCGCGTTTCTTAACGGTGGCAGAAAATAACGAAGTTATCTTTCAAGTATTACAGAACATATTCAACTAAATTATTATTTCATTATATAATAGTAAACAAATATTTTGTAGTAGTAAATAAACTTTGGGAGCAATTAATATTGATGAGCTAATAACAAAGTATGTAGATGAAATAGGCAAGAAATCGGACTAAAAATATAGAATAAAATGTGAGAATAATATGACAAACTATAATTTGAACTAATTATTGGAAAGTTCCGCATAGATAACTGACCTAATACAAACAATTAAAAAGTATTAATTAGAACGAAAATATTTGAAAAAATATCAGTGTCTGTTCATGTTTGTTGCAAAATGTATCCTTAATAATTCCGTTCTCGCTCTCGTTTGTTTTCATATATCAAAGTTCATTTTCTCGAATGAATATTCCATTGCAATAACTTTTATGACAATAGTCATCCTCAGAGATATACAGTGAACAAAGTTTCATGTATTACGTGACTTGTTCCTCAATTTTCATTTTTGAAATCATGGCTTATCTTCTATCGAGTTCCTGCCAAATTTCAATTTTATTTTCATTTAGAAAAAGACAGTGGATGATCCTTTTGCATTAAATATGAATCACAATGAAGCGAGGACCCCACTTCGAAAATAGATATATTTAGTTGAATACGATAACCAATTGAGTTGATTTATAACTAGAACCACCACTACACTGCGAAAAGAAAAAATCATTCAAGACAGTGGATTGTAAAGGATGAACTCGATCATAAAAAAGCAAAGACAATTTCAACGACCAAAAAAGTGATAGCGCCCGTTTTTTGCAAGTCATGGGATTGTGTCCATCGACTATCTTGAAAAATATAAAACGCATCATTGCTTCATAAAGTGAAATTGCAAAACTTCCGCATTTGAAAAAGACGAATGAGATTTTTCATTTGAACAGAGCACCTACTCATAATTCGCCGATTGCTATGGTTAATACTCACAAATTGCACTACTAATTCGTTGACCACCCACCGTTTTCACCAGATCTGGTCCCCAGCGACTTTCAGCTGTTTCCTAACCTCAAAGTTTCACTTCCGGGAGAGATTTTTATGAGACGAGGACGTCATCGCAAACGTAAACGCCTATTTCGATGAAAAAGACTTAAAAATATAAATGATTATGAAAAAAAAAAATGTCTTCTTTCTTTGTTAGTTTAGAAACGAATGATTTAATTGGGAATGTGAAAGAAATTTGTCAAACAATTTGATAAGTTTAAAATATTCGTAAACATAAGAATGTAAATCGAATGCGACAAGAAGAAAGTGATTTTGATACATAATGTTATAAATTATATAAAAATAATATAAATTTACTTGAAACTATTTATAAGAATATATATCCCCCTCCTAAACCGTTTACCGTTACTATCGTTGCCTAGCAACGTTTATAACATAATTTAATATCGGTTTTTTCGCAAAAAATCACGACACCTACGATATTTTTATCACTATAAGTAAGAATCACTGCGATTCGGAAAAATTCAGTAGTCACTATTGACCATATTAACGAAAATATCGACAGCAGGTTTAAAGACACAAATTCGCGCACAGAAGTCTATATGCACGAACACGGGACAACCTTCACGATAGTACCGATACTAAAAATGACGGCAGTACCATGAGTACGTGCATCTGTGATATAAGCCCTCGGTCATAAAATTGAAATGTGATGTTGCCGATTGCTCTTGTGAATAGAGACCGTATATTATGTTAATTATTTAGAGAAGTTTCATTTCAACGATAACATAACCCTTCATTCTTTCTATACTATAAACAGTTTTTTTAAAATTTTGTAAATGTATTAAAAAGAGTTAATACAGTTTCTTCTTTCAGTATATTCTCACATCATGCTTTCTCATTACATCCTGTCTCCATATATGTTGTTTTTTTAATATTTCCCCTCATCTATTTCTTGTCTACCTCTTTTTCATCTTTCAATTTCTCTTCTATTACTGCTACTATGAGTACATCTTTTCTGGGATACAATTGTTGCTTTTATTACTCACTTCGTCTAATTCTTGTCTACACCTTTTTCGTCTTTGAATGCCTCTTCCATTATCCCATTACTATTCTTTAAGTCTTTTTCTTCTTACATACTTTAAATTTCATTGTTGCTTTTATTGCTGATATCTCATTCCATCTAATTTTGCCAACTCTTTTTCATCTTTCTACTACGATAAATTTTTTCTTCTTACATCATTTCTCAATACCATTGCTGCTTTTATTACTGATGTTTCAGTTCATCAAGAGAAATATCTAGAGACAATATACAAACAAATTTTAACATTTGGATGTGAATCTCCTTTTAGTTCCATACACTCTTCTCAGCGATGTCCAATAAGTTCTATACTCTTTTCATAATAAGAATCGTCAAGGTCCTCAAAATAACCACTTCATTGTTGAAAAATCTTTTACCACCAAGCCATTTTTCAAGTCTGGGAACAGAAATTGATTCAAGCGGGCTAAATCTGGCAAAATGGGTGCATGAGGTAGCAATTCAAACTTTGATTATTAATTTTGGCCATTGCAATACCGGATGTGTGAGATGGTGCACTGTCTTGATGAAACAATACTTTCTTCTTAGTCAAATGCCGCCGTTATTACTTCATTAATTCGCTCAAAGGTTGCAATAAATTCGCATAATACTCGCCGTTGATAGTTTTTCCTTTTTCATGATAGTCAATGAAAATTATCCCATGCACAACCCAAAAAAACCAACGCCGTGACCTTGCCTGCAGCAAAAGACCTAGCTCAGAATATTTATGAATGGAGGAAATCTATACAAATATAACCATTAATACCTGATACCATTAAGTGGTAGAAGGCTTTACAGATTATATATATATATATATATATAGTAAATTATTATAATAGTAAATTATTTTAGATTGTAGGTAACTAGTTTATTACTTCATAGATTTTGTATAACACTTATCCTTATAATTTTTGTTACTTTTACTTAATTAATTTACTAATTCTTTTTCAAATTCTTGTTCTTTCTCTTTGTTAAAATATTCTTACTTATAAATTTCGTACTTCTTTTACATTTATTTTTATCTTTCGTCTCCCGATGTGAAAACTACATTGTCCTCATCACTAAATCAATTTTACTGAAAATACGTGATAGAAATATTTCGCTACGAGTATTTTCATTGCTTTCAGTGACAAAAGAAATTGAGTATTTTCAATTTACGACATCAATTGCGATCGGGAATCTTTCTGTTTGGTGTATTTCTTAAAACAAATCTATATTTATGTTATATTTCTTGACAATCATTTTTAGAAAAGCTTTAGCTGTAAAATTCCTCGTGATATATAAGAATTTATTCAATTCTCTCACCTCTATCTCAAAATTTTATCCCTTTCGGTTTTTATGACACCATATATTTTTCTGTGAAGCTTCAAACTCAATAATATAATCAACAAATTTTTGAATATAATTATTGTTGACGCATAAATTGATCACACAGGCCCGAATGAAATTTGTGATAAGTGATTTTAGATTGTTGAGCTCAATTTTTATGTAGAAATAAGACATTGGACCAATGGGAATAGAAAACACTTAAGGAACATAATAGAAAAGCTTCAAAACATATTTTGTACCCAAACTAAATCAGCTATCAAACCAGTTTCTTCCAGAGTTGAAGTATATACCTATATCTCCAAAGTACTAAAAGAAGATACTGAAACAACCTGAACTTCCGGCTACCTAAATGCTTTGGAAAGTGATTTTGAACCGAAAATCTCAGTTCGAAACCATCCACAATTATTATTTTTACAAGTCGAACTGAATGATGTAGGAATAGATTTGGAATTTCTTAAAGACCTTTCGGAATAACTAAAAACGCTAAAAACTTAAAAATCATAAAACACACATC
Organism: Diorhabda carinulata; assembly: GCF_026250575.1. Classification (NCBI taxonomy): domain Eukaryota; kingdom Metazoa; phylum Arthropoda; class Insecta; order Coleoptera; family Chrysomelidae; genus Diorhabda; species Diorhabda carinulata. The sequence continues at coordinate 6,834,653 of NC_079469.1, forward strand.
GCATAAAAAATTTTTATGCGATGACTGGTGGTTTTAGAGGGATGAACAGATAGATAGATAAATTCTACAACCTAAATAACATATTCATATATTTATCTTACAGTTTAACCCATAAAAATTTTTATGCACAGAGGGATGGTTATTGAGAGATGAAACTTTATAAATAAATCATGAACCACCTGGTAACCATTAAAAAAATTATATTCATAGTAAATACTCTGTTAAGATATTTTAATCTGTTGAAAATGAATTTATCTCAGGGGTGGATTTTCGAATGGCTAATTTATTGAAAACAATTATATCGTGGATTTTGAATTATGAAGGCATATTTAAAGAGTAATATGCAAAATTAAGTTTATCCAATCAAGCGATATTTAGCCCAAGAAATGTTTATTTATTCGTTTTGAAAAGAAGGGGTAGATTCCACCCCTTAGGAGCATACACAACTTTTGATGAACAGGGTAAGACAAGCTTTATGCAAAATTTTCATAGAAATCAATGTTGTTTGGAAAAAAATTCGAGGTAATACGAGGTCTGCTACTCAATTTTTGAGATAAGGTAACACCGATGTAAATATGTCAAATCTGACGTTCAGTTGTTTACAAATACTTAAAACATTCATCAAGATTTCCAACAAACGTTCGCACACAAATCACTTCGAAGCTTGTTTTATCAGAATAACTAGATAATTAGAGTAACATAGAACGATTAATACTGAATGGTACACCAGCATTTGTTGGCCAGAAAAAATCATGGAAACCAATTACAGAAGACGAATTATTCTCCACTACGACAACCTAATCTCTCACTCATCAGTTCAAACAAAATCAGTCAAAATATAGAATTGATCGGTCATCCGCCATACAGTCCATATTTGGCATCCAGTGATTTCTCATTATACCAGAAGATCAAAAGTAAATTGCGAAGTCAACGTTTTTCTACACCTGAAGAAGCGGTTGATGCGCTCAAATTACATATTTTAGAGGTACCTGAATCGGAATCGACAATTGGTTCAAACGAAGAATATATTGAAAAACAATAAAGTCATATCCAATTATAAATATTTATGTGTCTATCTCAAAACTTAAGTAGCAACCCCCGTATCCTATTTTTACCATTGTTAAATGGACTAAAGCTCAATATCAGAGAAACGGAACTGAGAGTTAGCAAAATTTGTTGCTGGAGAAGTTGGAAACTCATAAATAACAAATTATGACAATTCTCGAAAGTTTTGGCCATCTGCAATACCATTTTAATCTACGGTTTTCAATTATCATGAGACTTTTTTTGTTCAAACCATCCAAAACTTCAATTCGTTCAATTTGTGTCTAAAATAAATGTCATTACTGTATTGGATTAGATTGTTTTTGAACCTAATTTAAAAAGAAACTTTCTAAGAGGAATTTATTATATTTTTTCAGGCGTAGAAACTACAACCCAACTAAATAATCATTTTTCTTTCCCTTCTGAAACCCGTAAATCCAAGAGTCGATTATACATAGTTTCCTTGGTTCTTTTGTATTGTTTTTTTGATACAAAAGCAACCCACATTAGAGTTTATTTTGATGTGTTGTTGATCTGTATAATGAGACTTTGTAAACACTTTACGATTACCATCAACAGTTCAAACCTCTGTTTTATTACCATACGTTATTAGATATATCACTCTATCGAAATTCAAAGCAGTCCCCAACCCACCATATACACAAGAACCACACAGTAGTTTTATGACCACATACATCTAGAAAAGATGCATCCGAGATGGCGAGATTCTATTGCTTTGTTTTGGTTCTTTTAAGAACCAGACTACGGCTTCCACTCCTTCATCCAGTCGTTCAACCAATTTGTCGAGGTAATAACACACGTTTCAACCGATTGATGAATTTTGTGTGACTTTTTTGATCTGGATTCTAGCGAGTCGTACAATTCGACATTGGAAACTGTTCGCTCGGCGTGAATTGTTCGATTTAATTTGAATACTGGTATTACGGTTCGGGAACAAATTTTAATATCGGTTGAATGTAGTACGGTTAATGGAATATGACCTTCACAGAAAAAAAATAATTCGCGGACATGTGAACTGGATCAATTTGAGGTTAGAAGGAAGTTTAAATTAATTTGAAAGTTTTTGCGAGATAAAAAATTTTATTTACAAGACTATTATAAGATATTCAACTATGTGTTCGTGTAAAGACCATATTTTTGTACGGCTAGAAGCAATTTTTTTATATTAAATTGGTTATATGTAATTATAGAAGATCCCAAGTCAATATCTGTAGGTCTGTATTATTTAAAATTTATGGTAGTAATAAAGTTGCTAAACTGGTTAAAAAAGTGTGAATCAAACAGAAACAGGAACACTCTCCTGGATTCGTCACTTTGGAGGAAACCTCTGATGAGTACTTGGTCGCTAAGATATGAGATCCAAGGCTGGTGAAAAGACAGTAACAGTGTTATAACCGATGAATTTATTGAAAGATCAAGATATATGGTCAAACAGATGTGATTGCACGATTTCCATGTAAACTGTACATTGTACTGTTGGCACAGAACTGCAGAAATGAGGAGTGGCAACAGACAATTATTACGAAGAAGAAGAAACGATGAAGTATCTACAATACCAGTATCCTACATTGACGAAGAAAGGGCGAATACACAATAGATTGTCTCGACACAATTGCAGAATTGGATACGAGGATGTATTGATATCTAGTTATCCTAGACCAGTTCCATGCATAAATCAAATATTGCGTTAGCATAGCAACGAACAATAACTTATTAGAAGTGTCAGTGTAAAGTTTAACGTCAAAAAAGTAAACCAGAGTTACGCAATAAATTAAAAGAAAAAAGATGTCCACCGAAATTGTGAAAATCGAAAAATTGGAGTATGGAGCCATCATGAAGTAGCTGTATTTAAAAGGGTTAAGAGGTAAGTAGATTTACGAAGATATGCTCAATACCCTTGGTGATCAATGTCTTTCGTATGCGATCGTGAAAAATTGGACTGCAAGCTTCAAAAGAGGTAAATTTTCCATTGAAGATGATGAGCGATCGGGAAGGCCAGTTTCTGTGTCAGTCCCCGAAAATATCGATGCAATTCATGACATGATTCTATTAGACCGTCGAATTGGGCTAAAAAGGATATCTGAAGCAATGAATATTCCATACGAACGCGTTCATCATATAGTTCACGTCAATTTGGACATGAGAAAAATTGCTGCAAAATGGATCCCCAAATGTTTGAATGTTGACCAAAAGCGTGCAAAGGTAGAAGCATCGCGTTCGATCTGTGCTCGATTTGAAAACGATGTAGACTTCTTAAACCGAATTGTTACTATGGATGAGACTTGGGTATATTTCTACGATCCAGAAACAAAGCAACAATCGATGGAATGGCGGCACTCTGGTTCTCCAAGACCTAAGAAGTTTCGTGTCCAAAAATCTGCTGAAAAAGTTCTTGCTTCAGTTTTTTGGGATTGCCATGGAGTAAGCATGATTGATTTTTTGGATAAGGGTAGAACAATAACTGGAAGTTATTGACCACTCTACGGGAAAAAATTAGAGAGAAAACACGCGGAAAGCTATCCAAAGGTGTTTTGTTTTTGTAGGACAACGCCCCTGCAAACAAATCTCATGTTGTCATGCAAAAAATTGGTGATTTAGGGTTTGGATTACTAGAGCACCCCCTTATTCACCAGATTTGGCTCCATCTGACTATTATCTTTTTCCTCAACTGAGAAAAGATTTAAAAGGTCGTAAGTATTCTTCCAACGAGGAGGTAATGAAAGCTGTGGAGGTGTGGTTTGTAGAGCAATAAGATTTTTTTTGAGAAGTCTAGGTTTGCAGTAATAAATGTATCTAATTAAGAAGAGAATATGTTGAGTATTAAAATATTTTGTTATTGAAATTTTGTTTGGTTCTATAGTAGGCTAAGAATTTTTCCATATATCCTCCTATATGGGTCATTCCATATCAATTCACTCATACCATTTCACCAAATACCTCAGATTTTTATGAAACTTGGTAGATTTGTTCTATATATAGAGCTGAATAATACCTCCAAATTTTGAATTTTTATCACACATACTTTTTCAGTTATGACACTTTAAATTTGGATCGAATTTCGTATCTTGTAAGATAGTTCTTTATCGCATCTTTGATTAGTGGTGATGTTCAGATCGTTATGAATTGTTTGTATCAGGGGGCTCTACTCAACAAACAGAGTGTTTAAGATTATCTTCGTATTTGAAAGTTTACTGCAGCCACATAGTTCTATTGCATACGACCAGATTGGTATGAATATAGTTTTGTAGATGAGCCTTTTATTAATTGAGACCTTTTGTTGAGTAGCCAGTGCATATTTTTTAGTTCCAAATCTGTTTTCTCTTGATTTTGATATTTGTTTTCCATATAAATGCAACCTAAGTACATGACAACTGGTTTTATCAGAATGGGGATATTATCGATGAACATTTGCGGACAAACAGATTTTCTTGTTGTATAATATTATTCCCTCTGATTCACTGAAGTTAATTTTCCATTGATGAAGCCAATTTTGTTACAAATTTAGATTATTTTGTACCTTTTCTGTAGCTACTACATCTATTTCCATGATTGTCGTGTAGTCTGCAAAGGTTGCTATGAAGGTATCGTCTGTGCTTGGAACGTCTGCTGTGAATATCAGATACAGACATAGGCTCAGAACGCTACCCTGAGGTACTCCAGATTCTATCCTATGGTAAGTTGAGGCCAAAACATATGAAAAAGTGTTGTATTAGATTAAGATTAATGCAGTTCATAAAGAGAAAGCATCCAGAAGGAAATTTGATGTTTTGGCTAGATACGGTAAGTGCTCATTATGCAAAAGACGTTGTGCTTTTGCAAGATTGAATATATGAGGTATTTTTCTGCAAAATTTATCAAAGAAAATATGTATCCGATCGTCAACTCAGTTAAAACTTTGTTTGGAAAGTGATCCGTCACCTTCCAAATTTAGTATTTCATAATTTAATGCAACATTTAAAAAAAATTAAAAAAGGGAGCCGACTGGGTGCTGAAACAGTTCCTCCCCATAGCCTAATATTAATTACAACATTATTAACATCATATTACATCCAAACAGGCCTAAATATAGACGGTAGGTATAAGGTGCAACGTTGCCGATTGATAAAAAGCTGTTCTCAGAATTTAGGCAACGATCGATACTCATTTATTTTTTTTTTTTTCTCCAAGTTTCTATTTACGGTAAGACAACATATACTGGACTCTGACCGTGTACACAGTGAAATCAAGAAATTAAGGGCAAAGAAAATGATACAACAGTCCATTAAGTACGAAGTCATTTTGAATAAAATTCAGATTATCACCAGCAATTATTCTGATATCGTTGTGACAGGTAATTATAGGTCGGTAATTGGGTTGAAAAATTTGATTAACTAAATCACGGCACGATATAAAAGAGGTTTGAAATATAAATATTCAAAATAGAAGGCAAATAACAGCGTATATGTAAACAAACTTTCTCATACAAATACTTTTACAAGTGATAAAGCTAGTTGTTGATAGTGTATACAGTAAAAAGTTATATAGATTTTTGAAAAAAAACTCAACCACCATTGAACATATTCCAGAGTGATCGATGCCAATATTAAAGCCTTTGAAGAAAGAAGTCACTGTGATGCAGTTTTCCTTGATGTTTGTCAAGTTTTTGAGTTTTTGTCAAGGTCTGGTATAATATAAAGTAAGGAAAAATTACCAAGACATTCGAATTTACATAAATTCCCATCAAGCTGAAAATCAGTGAAATTGTTTAAAATACATTTGAACATAGAATTTGAATGTTCCCCATCATTTCCGTACATGGAAAAAATTTTATTCAATGTCAAAGGTCAAAAAAATGATTTTTTCGCAATTTTCAGCAAAACGGTGAGTTTTATCATAAAAATGCCTCAGACGAAAATTGTAGATCATAAAATTATCTACAAAAAACGTATAAATACTTTTTTACCTACAAGCCACTGTTTCTGAGATATAATAATTCAAAAAGTTGTAATGTTCCAGAGTTACTATCGTATTTAATGGTTTCATCATTTAGGCCAAGAGCCGGATTTTTTTTCTAAAACACGTACAGGTATTTTTTTTTAATATGTTCAGGGGTTTCGAAATTTTGAAAATGATTTTTTGACTTTAAACATAATTTTTTTCGAAATTATGCATTCTAAATCGTTCAAACTTCCAGAGATTATTATTATTATTGCGTAAATAAAGCAAATATTCACTGGATTATATTTTTATTGTAATTCGGGTACTATTGCTTAAGGTGAAATTGAAATATTTATAAGTTATAAGTTCATAGGTTTTTTAATTTTTATGCTAAAGAGTTCTCCTAGCTCTCATTTCAAAGCTTTTTAAAAGTGCTTTGAAAAAGAGTAAATGTAATTTTAAAAAATTTTCGCTCGATAAAAATATTCAAACTTCTATAAATCATAACAAGGTTTGTATTATGCCTAAAGCAAATTTAGAAAAACCAATCTCTTTATCTTTTCATAAGCTTCATTTTTACTTCTCACACTTTTTCTGATAAACTGAAAAGCATTTGAGTTATTCGTGAAAAATCGATTAAAAACGTGGTTTTTTTCAAGAAAAATTCAAGTTCTTAATCGCGCATAACTAAAAAACTATTGACTTTTCAAAAAAAAAATACTAAGAAAATATGGTCCTCTACCAGTTTCCGCGGTTATTTTCAACATAAAAATGTTCACCTCCTAGTTGGGTTGGAGCTTACCCCTAGTGCAAAAGCACACATCAACATAGGGTAGATTTTGCTTGTCATACTGTCAAAATTTCATTAAAATCGATACATGATGGAAATCGGAGGAGAAACCCGTGGTAGCCTGGACTATTATTGACTTTTGAATCTACTCGTTCTGGTAACTGCCATGAAGACATGAATACTGATGTTTTTAACGAATTGTTCGAACAAATGATAGATCTTCTTCCTCAGAAATGTATAATAGTAATGGATAATCACTCGAGACTTTACTCAAATCCAAGTGGTTGAAACCAGATTCATAGAGTTGGCTAAATTCAAAGAATATTTAGTTCTGTGACAAAAACCTGTTTGAACTGGTATGAACACAGATAAAGAGAGAAGTTTTAAGAAAGAAGAATTCTTTTAAAATTAGTGATGTTAAGCAATTGTTTTTGGAGGCTGTAAGGAACGTGAAGCATGAAAAATGGGATACGATTAAAGAAGAAGAGAAAGCTATAGTAAATGTAGAAAATCTAAAAAATAGACAAAAAACGGGGACTTGAGTGCCCAAAAAAATTCAGTTAGATGGGGTGGAACAAAACTGGAGGAAATAAAAGTTAAAAGTTGGAAAAACGAGGTCGTTCCTAGAGAAGTGTGTTAAAATTTTTGTTAAAAGTTTTTCCCTTCAAAAACATAAAGTATATTGAGGATATCATGTTTATTTCTAAGACAATTCCATCTCAGCTGAATCAATATCTATCGAGCAATTTCCTCGTGTTTTGGAAAAAAGATATAATCAATCAAGGCTAAATCAGGACAATAGAATGGATGAGGAAGCAATTTGTGACATGGGTACTACACATATTGTATTTTTGAGCTGCAAAAAACTTTCTTCTCGTTAAATCGAAACAATATTAACTGTTCTAACTGTTTGAAGTAAGTGAATGTAGATTATATCGTGAGTATTGATCTACCCTAAAATATCCATAGTTGTTTGGTCTTTATTGAGTTTCGATAGACTAACAGTTACGAAACGGCGCAAAAATTGAAACCATTGATCAAAATGACAAGTTTATGGCTTCCACAAATGTTTCGTACGTTCAAACTCCAATAAGCCAACATCGTTAATTTTTTCGATTGTTTCGAGGATAGACACCTCAGAACGTCCGGTAACTGCTTGTAGAGCCACAACGAAACTTAGTAACCACTTTTTTATTATTGTAATAGTTGGTATCAATTTTTCATTGTATTTATTAATCTAGTTTTTTTAAATAATATTTAAGAAGAAAGGAAATAATTTCTTACTTCTACTTAACGATATTAAGATGAAGACAAATTGATTTTTTTTTGATGTGCTTGTTTTGTTAATACTATTTTTGACGTTTTATGACTTGATTTAATGAAAATTTCTATTCACTTTTTCATTTTTATCTATTTATGTTTTATTTTTGGCATTTCTAACTATATCTGATAGGCCAATAAAAAGTCTTTTTTTGAAAACAAAATGAAAATGATTTTACGCAATTTATGATTATCCTCAAAAGTTAAATTAGAATCTTGTAAATAATGAAAAAATATACTAAGACAAAATGAGAAATACCTATTTACCTTCCCTTGAACATAATTAAAATTTAATGAAATTTTATAAAAAATATACATTTTTTAATATGATTAAAGTTCCTGCTATTAGAGAATAAAGTGGTTTTGAGAAATTACTAATTTCAAGAGAAAAAACGGTCGTAACTTTTTTGAGGGTACTCCGCAATTACCTTTACGATCGCCCCTGCCAGTTCTTTGTATAGCTAACAAAGACACGACCGGTGGAAGCACTACGTTGTAACTGGGTATGTGTTAGAGAAAGTATTCGGAAACTTTCTGTAGTGTGTTTGTTTCAATTTTTGTTCAAAAATATGATAAAGATCTATATAATTTTATTAAATATTAATACTATAAGGTGATTTAGTTTTTCCAATACCAGTTACAAACGACAGTTATGCGAGGAACAATCAATATTATTATTAAAGAACAAACCGTCAATCCACGTCAATCATCATCTCCACTATTTACCAATCAAAACATCGAATTGTAAATAAAAATGCATTTCTATTGGCCAAAGCCGTATGTTCACAATTTCTTCGAAATATTTCTGCTAGAAAATTTGCGATAAGCAGTGGCTTCGCTTGGTGAGATTAATTTTATTCATAAATTTCTTTAAATAAACAGAAATATAACATTCTTTAGACCATGGGCGAATGAAGATAATGAAATTGCACAGTGTAGTGAGAATGAAGATAGGTATGAATTTAATAATAAAGATTTAGATATTTAGGAAAATATTCAGCAATCTGATAATGCAATCGTAATAAGAAAGAATTGCTGAATTAAATAGAGTAAATAAATTTTCCATTTATTGTGTAGTCACGAAAGAGGTTGCTGTGGATAATTCACACAACCGATAACAAGAAAAACTGAAATCAGTTGACAAAGCTAATCAAGTTTTTATAAGAGGGACAAAAAGGTAACAAGTTTTGTTTCATCAAGACAATGCACCAGTTCACACATTCGTTATTGCAATGCCTTAAACTAATGAATTAAAGTTTATATTGTTACCTCATGCTCCCCATTCACCAGATTTAGCCTCCTCGGATTATCTTCTGTTTCCAGACTTGAAAAATGGCTCGGTGATCAGATATTTTCCAACAATGTAGAAATGATGTCGTCAATTAATGGCTATTTTGAGGAACTTGATTCTTATTATAAAAAAAAGAATCGAACTTATTGATCATGTATGGAGCTAAAAAGTGATTACGTTTCCCCATAATTTTTGTGTTTCCTTTGTTGGGCCAGGTACTTTTGGGACCATCCTCGTAAACATATTTCCGGTGACTTTCGTCTAGTGCCACTAACACCAAACTGTCATTTTTATCAAAACTAAAAATTCTATTGGACTATTTAACAAATATAGATTCGATAGAGACCTTGTTTGTTTACGTTTTCATCTTACGCATAATAGACTACTTTCTTGCTAGAAACCATCTTCCGTTTCTTGTACATCCCCTCCGTTCCTAAATAAATACCAAACAAATATTTTTTTCTATCAACAGAGGAAACACTTGTAAGATGATATAAAGAAAAGTGCCATCTGTATTTCCAAGTAATGGAGGTGTAAGAAAACGCGCGCACAGATGTGAGATCATTCGTTACACCGAACCAGATGTTCCACAAGGCCTTGTTTTGCATTTAACATACATAAATATATTTCTTTAAAACAGTAAACCACCCAAACAAAGCTTATAAGGCGAAGAATAAACTGGACTTTTATTGCTAAACAAAACTTATCCGTGAGAATATGTGATTACATTCTATTCAAAACTATAAGTTTTTTATCCAAAATGTTAATGTTTCCTATGGTTAGTTTTTAAAAAAATTTGCATTAATATGTTTATGAAACCAATAGATTTTTTGGTGCGATTACTTTTTTAAATGTTGCTGGTTAACTTTTTGGTGTAGAGTCCAAAGTATGTATAGTTCTTCCAATATAAATTGCAGATTAAAAGGCAACCGAATCATTATAAATTGGACAGCATTATACACTGTTAACGTGCTACAGCTGAATATTAAATTATATAACGTAAATAGACGAGTGAAATGTACCTACTTGAAAGGCGTTTGGTTTAAACAGGGTACCAGACGTTAACAGAGCCCCTCATTCGTCTATTAGAACTTCGGTAGTCTTTTATCTGACGCAAATAATCTTGTAGTCATCGAACTAGCCTTGACGATTTGGTTATTTCCATCCGTTTATTCAGTTTTTTGTGTTTAAAACCACATGCCGCCAAAATTTGATGCAATGTTTCTGAACTGGTATAATTGTATTCTGGATAATTTGTTCTCTTTTGCTGTATTACTTCTAATGTTGCAGCCCTGTTCTTCTTATATAAACTATAAATTGTCCTACGTATAAAATCTTGAGTAGCTTTGTCAACTGATTTCTTACGATATTAATTCAGCAATTCTTATTAAGATTGCATTATCAGATTGCTGAATATTTTTCGTTTTTAAACATTCGAATAAATTTAAAATAACTTGCTGGGTTTGTAGATATATCTAAATCTTTATTATTAAATTCATACCTGTCTTTATTCTCACTACACACTTAATTCGCCCATTGTCTAAAGTTCTAACCATAGTTCTATCTATTTAAAGAAATTTATGAATTAAATAAATCTCACCTAGCCACGCCACTGCTTATCGTAGACTTTCTAGCAGGAATATTTGTGTACATACGCATTCCGACAGCTTCGGCCAATAGAAATGCATTTATGTTTACGATTCGATATTTTCATTAGTAAACAGTAGAGATGATGAGTGCACGTGGATTGACGGTTTGTTAGATGTTTACCGGATTTTATACGGGGAGTAAACATTATTTTTCATTTCTTATATACTCATTTAAGTTCCCTTCAACGAAGGTCCGATGATTCCTTGTTTTTATGAGACGCTCCAATATTTTGGGGAACCGAAACAACACTTGTGGTAGAAATACTTTTGTCGGATAAAATTATCAATTTATGAATATTTCTGGTTTCTGAAATTAGCTCCTCTAAAGACAAACAAAACTGCCATCGCCTTGCTTCGTCACCTTCTTCTAAAGTGTGAAAAAATTTGACTTTGTACGTATAAATACTGTGTGCTTTATAAATTGTCTGTAAATGTGTTCTACTCATATTTTTAATTAGGCTTCGACACAAATAGTCTTTGAATTGTTATATATATACATAAAATTATACGAGTAGTTAACTGATGATTTTGAGGTTTGGTATAGAATTATGTACGTTGATTCTAATTGAATAACTTTTTGCCGTATTCGCAAAGTAAGAGACACATTACTGTATAGAAGAATAGGTTTTTCGAAAATTTTAAGATACTTTATTTTTTAAAATTAAAATTATTCTTCAACCAAGCAGTATATAAACTTTCGGACATGTTCCGTGCATAAGCACATTTAAAAAAATACAATCAATTAAAGAATGTCAACTTATAACTTACACGTGTAATTTTCCGGAAATTACTGAAACGTGACAACGCCGATAAAAAGCAACAATGGCCCAGTGAGTGGTATGTTGGATATACAGCGTGTACTGCAAGGCGCAGGCAGGCAGGATAAACATAAAAAAGACTTGGTGACCTCCGCAATAGTCAAGAAAGCAGCAATACACGAGAAGAACGCATAATAACGACGAACTGTTACTTCTTTTTCTTCTATACTATAGAGATGGAACACGATATAGGAAATGAGCGTTGTTTAGACACATTATCACGTAATTTTTTATTTTTATTATTTTAGGTAGGTAGGAATCAACATTCGTGGTCGACTCCCTTACGAAATGGTTCTATAAAATCCTCGTTTTTGCAAAAAAATACATTCCATTTATTAATTAAGTAAGTACGGAGATACTTATTCACCATTCAAAATAGATAAATAATTTTATTGTTAAAATTTTCGATTTCTTAGCAACAACTGGCTTTTAGTTTTTCAAAAACTTTTTTCTTCAGGTTGCCTCACAAGAAAAATGCAGTGAAATTAGAATAACGGGATATCAGTAGATTTGGGAGAACTTCTTGTTGAGAATCATGCATTCATTCAGCTCACGTTCGTGAAGACTTGGAATAAATAATTTTCGAGTAACATCCAACATTTCCAAAAAAAAAACATTGGGCGAATGGAAAGGTTTTTTGTCAAGTTCTTGAGCTTCATAATTAAAAGCTTTGTGTTCCACATTTTCAAAAGCAAAATCTCTCATCATTTAGTGATTTGATTTTTGTACGAGTGAAGGTGAAAATCTGACCACAAAAACTTCGTTGGCACTCATAACCAAAGTGAGTTAACAGAAGACAAGAGTTGAATGTAAACACTTATTTGATACAAAGTCATCACAGTGAAGGATCTTAGTTGCTTGGACTACTGTTTCATGGCTTCTGAAATGCTTTGAAAAAGAAACAGTAGGCACAAGCCGATTACCGGTTGAATATAAACAATTGTTTGATACAATGTCTTCATGGGGAGGAACCGTTCTGACTTGGACTACTGTTTCATGGCTTCTGAAATGCTTTAAAAAGGAAATAGAAGGCCCAGGCTGGTTACCAGTTGGATATGAACAACCGTTTTATACAATTTTTTCATGGAAAAGAACCGTTCTTGCTTGCACTACTGTTTCATGGCTTCTGAAATGCTTTTAAAAGGAAATAGAAGGCCCAGGCTGGTTACCAGTTGGATATGAACAACCGTTTTATACAATTTTTTCATGGAAAAGAACCGTTCTTGCTTGCACTACTGTTTCATGGCTTCTGAAATGCTTTAAAAAGGAAATAGAAGGTCCAGGCTGGTTACCAGTTGGATATGAACAACCGTTTTATACAATTTTTTCATGGAAAAGAACCGTTCTTGCTTGCACTACTGTTTCATGGCTTCTGAAATGCTTTAAAAAGGAAATAGAAGGCCCAGGCTGGTTACCAGTTGGATATGAACAACCGTTTTATACAATTTTTTCATGGAAAAGAACCGTTCTTGCTTGCACTACTGTTTCATGGCTTCTGAAATGCTTTAAAAAGGAAATAGAAGGTCCAGGCTGGTTACCAGTTGGATATGAACAACCGTTTTATACAATTTTTTCATGGAAAAGAACCGTTCTTGCTTGCACTACTGTTTCATGGCTTCTGAAATGCTTTAAAAAGGAAATAGAAGGTCCAGGCTGGTTACCAGTTGGATATGAACAACCGTTTTATACAATTTTTTCATGGAAAAGAACCGTTCTTGCTTGCACTACTGTTTCATGGCTTCTGAAATGCTTTAAAAAGGAAATAGAAGGTCCAGGCTGGTTACCAGTTGGATATGAACAACCGTTTTATACAATTTTTTCATGGAAAAGAACCGTTCTTGCTTGCACTACTGTTTCATGGCTTCTGAAATGCTTTAAAAAGGAAATAGAAGGCCCAGGCTGGTTACCAGTTGGATATGAACAACCGTTTTATACAATTTTTTCATGGAAAAGAACCGTTCTTGCTTGCACTACTGTTTCATGGCTTCTGAAATGCTTTAAAAAGGAAATAGAAGGCCCAGGCTGGTTACCAGTTGGATATGAACAACCGTTTTATACAATTTTTTCATGGAAAAGAACCGTTCTTGCTTGCACTACTGTTTCATGGCTTCTGAAATGCTTTAAAAAGGAAATAGAAGGTCCAGGCTGGTTACCAGTTGGATATGAACAACCGTTTTATACAATTTTTTCATGGAAAAGAACCGTTCTTGCTTGCACTACTGTTTCATGGCTTCTGAAATGCTTTTAAAAGGAAATAGAAGGCCCAGGCTGGTTACCAGTTGGATATGAACAACCGTTTTATACAATTTTTTCATGGAAAAGAACCGTTCTTGCTTGCACTACTGTTTCATGGCTTCTGAAATGCTTTAAAAAGGAAATAGAAGGCCCAGGCTGGTTACCAGTTGGATATGAACAACCGTTTTATACAATTTTTTCATGGAAAAGAACTGTTCTTGCTTGCACTACTGTTTCATGGCTTCTGAAATGCTTTGAAAAGGAAATGGAAGGCTCAGGCCGGTTGCCAGTTGGATATAAACAACCGTTTGATACAATTTTTTCATGGAGAAAACCGTTCTTGCTTGCACTTCTGTTTCATGGCTTCTGAAATGTTTTGAAAGGGAAACAGTAGGCACAAGCCGATTACCATTTGATTACAAACAATTGTTTGATATGACTATGCTTTCATGGGGAAGAACCGTTCTTGCTTGAAGTAGTGTTTCGTGGCTCCTTAAATGCTTTGAAGAAGAAACAGAAGGCACGAGCCGGGTACCAGTTGGATATAAATACTTGTTTGACACAATGTCTTCACGGCGTCCAGTTTCTTAGTACTCGCATACTAAATACGTCCTTCTCATATCATCAACAGTGGATTAAATCCTTAAGACAAATTAAGAAAATTACTATAACAGACGATGATATGAATAGGGAAAATACGAGTAGAAAACTTTATATAGCAATCGATCAAATGCGGAATGGACCTTTATTATGAGAATATCTGGTTATTGTCGACATTAGAAATAGCCTATCCATCTCTAATACAAACGAACCGTATTTTCTTTTTCTTCTTATTCCAAGTAACTAGGTATTCTATATATAGAAACTTGAAAACCACGTTTAGTGGTTGTTTTGATTATATACGGTCCGCTATGTAACCAACATTGCATATAATATGTTGTTCAAATAGTTTACGATATGTGAAACTATGAAAAAAGAATTTAAATAAATAATTTGATGAATGACAGAAGTACTGCCCAATACCGGTAAAGTTGATATAGCGGTAAATTTATTAGTAATAGGTAATAGTTTATATTTACTCAAATAACTTCTATGCGCACTAAAATAACTTAGGGTATGATACATTTTTTCGAAAATACCCGTATCCGTCTATATTTAATACTGTAACGTTTTTCGTTTTTATTTATTTACACTCTTTGTATTCGTGGGGAGAATTATCTCTTACGTTCTTAATTTATTTACACACTATTTAATACACTTATAATAATTTACTTATAAATATCACTTAATCATTTCTACGATTACTTTTAATAATACTACGACTATTTATTTAAAACTAAACTAAATGCGTTTACATAAATCTTTTATATATCTAAGTAAAATTCTAATAAGTTCTAGAACAAAAAGAAACACAACCAATAAATAAATAGACTTTCCTAGAAGTTATTTAGAAGAAATACTGTAAATAAACCGCCCGCTATAATAAAAAGTTGTGAAAGGAAATACCAAAAGCGCGTACGCCATTTATAAAAACAGATAAAAGGCGTCGCGCGAATTCATCTAATTTTAAAATTCCATTATACCTGGACAGGTTGGGCCTAAGGACTAATTACGCGAGCTTGTTCGTAACAATACATTTCTTTAGGGTTATTTGTAATTTCAAGTTCTAAATTGGAATATTCCTAAACTTTATTGATCCAACTCGTCTAATCTTAGTGTAGGGTAGCCTTTTGCGACAACTCGAGATCGACACGAGCTAGCGCCATGAATCATTCGATAAATTTTATTACTATGAATAGGCTTACCTACGGATATTTGAAATTTATCCTTGGACGATAAACTCGCACCCGGAAATGGGGTATAAAATTATGGCAGACATTATTACCTCTAGACTGGGGTCGACGACGTATTTTGTTACTATAACTTCGTCAATATTATTAAAAAACAAACTTCATTGTTTAGAATTCACCCTCGTTACTGCTTTATTAACTTGCGGTAACCAATCCGCTTTAAACCGCAGAAAGGTGCTTTTCTTTTTGAGTTTCACGTTTAGTACGTTGTCCACCAGGACAAATATTGATTTTTCATATTCCATATTTCCATTAATCCAATGATGTACTCCCCTAAAATTTCCAATCAAACTTTTTTGGGTCCGTACAGGAATTCTCGAGTGTTTATTTTCTTGAGGCCAATATCTTACGGCGGAGTATGTTTTTTTTAAAAATATCAATTTTCCACCTTAGAAACATGAAAAATGCATCCGTTTCATATTGTCTCCTGGGAAGTATTTTCTTAACCTAAGTCGCAATAGTCTTTTTTGTCCGTAGCATGAGAATGTCTCGTAAGTTGGAAATGAGTAATAGCGTTTATAATTTGGTTGGCACATCCCCAAGGCTAACATAGTTCGCATTTACTGTGTAGACGAGGGTCGATAATTTTTGAAACCAAAAAAAATAATAGTAGGACGAAACCCATTGCAAAAGGAGGAGAAGTAGATAACAATAAAAGGAAAAATAATTTACGGTTGATCTGCGATCGGGAAGGGAAAGGGGGTGAGTTTTTAAGGGTAAAAAACGGTTTCTCTGGATTTCTGGCAAGTGCTATGGAAAAAAACAAATAGCAAAGTTGTAGGTAATAAGAAAATCTACAACTATTGTATTCACACTTTTAAAAAAATCAAGTTTGACATAATATCGAAAAAACACCCTAAGAGAATTCTCCCGTCAAAATATCCGCTTTTTTTTTAAACGTCGGTGAGATTTTTGTCCGTTGAAATCTCTACTTCCTAATTGTGTAAAAATAATACCGTCACCACGGTAAATTTTCTCAGAAAAGGCAACTATAAAACGAAAATAACTACCATCAGAATGTAAAATTTTTAGTTTGTTTATTGAATTTTTCCGCTCTAATTACACACAAAATGTGAGATTTCATGTAACATTGATGGACATAAGTAATTAGACAGCTCAGTAGCCGTCCAGAAACTTCCACTAAGCTTGGCTCATTCCGATCGAGAGCGTGGCGAATAATCGAGAAACATACAATGCAAAATAAATCGGCTACTCGACTAGAGATGGCGTCTGCCTCTTGTCAAAAGATGGCGCTAGGCGCTACTATATATATTCAAATGTAATAATTTAACTCTCTTCACTCCTCGTATTTTTTCGGTATATTATTAGGTGATATCTTGTTTATTTCGATGGTGGTTTGAACTCCCTAAAGCCTCCCACTGGCTACGACCGTGCTTATTGTATTATTTGCATAAATTGTGAACAAGAAGTTTTGTTACCTATCGAGTACGATTCTAATACGTAAAATAGGTATTTTTTTTCAATATTTCAGATTAGCAGATAGATTTATGTAGTTCTTGAAGCCAAAAAAATAATTTATGATGATATATCACGTAACACAGTATAATAAATATTTTCTTCTTTGCGGTCGATTTGTACATTTTTAATGAAGTTCATCAGTTAATTTGATTAATGGCAATCCGTATTTACATGCTAATACAACGAGACCAATCTCATTAACCTAAACACGTCCTTGATAAAAATCAATCACACAAAAGACAATATCTGACGTTCTACATAATACGTGATAAGAAACTAGTACTCGATTTATATTAAAAATAAGAAATTAAAAAATATTTCCCGATATGTTGTATTCGGAAAATCATTTATATCAATCATGAATCGTTTCCAATATTAAAGTGTCAAATACTGCCAGAAATTAAATTTACAAGCGGACATTATTAAATTTATTACACATTTACGTATATATTTAAAGTAATTAGTAGATTGGGACAGGTCCGATATTTAAAATAAAATATTTTATTATTTACAGGTTTAGATGCTAGAAGTTAAAAAGTTTGTATACGAGGGTTGCTACACTTTGGCAAATACAGGAATGAATGTCAAATAGCCACGACTCTCAATGTGCGTTACTAAATGATGGTAGTAGGGATCAGTACGGTCCCTATTTTTATTAATTAATAAAAATATTTGAATAAAATATGAAAAATAGTCATTGAGATATAAAACAAACAGTTTGTAACAAATTTTTGAAACTTAGGTAAGTTATAGACTATAACTATTAGATATTAGACACTATAACATATAGTTACAACTAAATAGTAATCTGACTCCACTCCTAGGAGCTGTAAGACCTTAAAGTTGGTGGAGTGGCTCAGTAACTTTCTCTCTTCTTGTGCCGTCTTGTCGGACTGGTGGAGAGGAGTGAAACAGCTCAAAAATCCAAAGGATTAAGTGTTGTACGCTGATGCAATGACAATTTGTTGTCTTCCCGGCGTACGACACTCCCGAGGATTGAGGAGGGTGGTTTAGTGGGTGAGAGTCCCAGACAGCATTTGCACCCGCCCGTTGTGAGGAAGGCATTAGCTTCCACCCTACCTCTGGGCAAAAAAAAAATAGTAATCAGGACGCTGCTTAAAAACTATCCAGGAAGTCACAGGACACTACAAAAACTAGAACATGTCCTGGGAAAGCAGGACGGTTGTCAACCCTACTGTATTTGCCAAACACGTGATTTTCGACTTTCCTATTCTGAAGCCTCTAAAATAAGCTCTTTTAGAGCAGCACTGTGCTTGAAAAATACATTACCTTCTTTTTAGTGACAAAACACTACAGTACAGTGATTGGAATTATTTATCTTTTATTTGGGAACTATCTTTTTACATTTATTTTTGAATTTTTTGCCCTTTTCACATTGACTTTAAATGAAATATATGTTAGTAATGAATATTTAGGGAAAATGCACACAAAACAGTGAGAAAATTACTGAAATTGAAAAAAAAATTCCTTTAAAATAAAACTTACGATGCAAATAAAAATTTCATAACATCGATGAATGGTTCGTTTACATACTTCATTCATTCCTATTTATGTTTTATTATCTGATTCTGATTATAAATAATTTCAAGAAACCGGTAAAAACAACTTCACCTATTATACTTTGGTATTAAATTACTCATGCACAACAAGGACGTGCCAAAATTCACGCAACTCTAAGTGTAACGTTCAATAAATTATCCATATCTAGTGATATCAGTATTTCGTAATTTACATACCTGTAAATACTGAGTGTGAATTAACTGAAGGTCGTTGTGACAAAAAAGTAGACTGCGTGGCAAAATTGTTATACAATACAGAAAAACAATAAAATTGTTTATTGGCAATAGTTAATCATTATTAGTGATAAGCCGTTTGATGTAATATGCCGAGGATAGTAACGAGAACAATATGGTTCTTTCTAAAAAAACTCAAAAAATTCTAAATCGTGAATATTTAGAGAGAAACGCGAGATAAATTAAACAAAAAATGATTGTTCCAAACTAATCGTGTTGACATCAAGTCAGTTTCGTTAAACAATTATGCAATTAACTTCTCTAAACTTCCTACGTTTCTAGACCGATTTTTCTTTATTCTCAAAATATGCTTCTGTTCCAGAATATCTCATTTGACTGATATTTCCATCAATCACGTTTTCCAAAACCTTGTTCATATTTATTTGGCGTAACTTTGTTTTTTTTTAGTACTTATGCGTCCATGATTAATGCACAGTGACTTAGGCCTGTCGCGGAAGCAACGAGCAGTGAGCAAAAGTGACTCGCGAACTGTTAGAGCGCTGACTCGATCATGTTCGTCGTGCTAGGCAAATTAATTGACAACATTCATTTTATTTGATAATTGGATTTGACAACTTTTTGAAATTGTGTCCGAAAAGTTGATCATAGAAACACCAAAGGAACAGAAATACGCATAGGAAAGAAAAAACAAAACAGGAAGCCGAGAAACCCTTAGATGCTCGAGACTTTTCCTCGCAAACTACGATCGTGAAAAATCAAATAAACACTTCGTCATTTGCATGAATAATCCACTTATTCTCACAGGATGTTACTTAAAAGAACACCTTGAGTAAATAAAAATAATTAACTCCTGCGACTGCAGCTTTTATGGGGAAGATGATGAACGTCTGCTTGGGATATTGTTCTCTCTTTCACTCTTATTATTATTCATACATTTTAAGCATTCTATCACCTTCTCTTCCTTCAATTATGACTATATCCTTCTCTTATAATTTCTTCCTCCAATTTATATTCACATAGTTCTTCTTCACCATCATTTAATAATTTTTTAAACTACTGTGTCTATATAGGAGTAGTACCTGGCTTGCCTTAGAGATGGCGGTAGTTACTTGAAAAATTCCACTGTATTAGAAAGTACACAATTTGTACAGCATATGTTTCAAGTTTGATGAAGCCACGTTGTTCAGTATTTGTTTGACAGCCATCAATAGTGAACGTTTTCAGTGAATTTGTAAACATGGAAAAATTTTGCCATCGTTATATGATACGTACGACCAGCGAAGACCAGCATCGCAATGGTCGATCAAATGAGGTGACGCCTCCAGAAATGTTGAAGAGAATACACAAAGCGGTACTGAATCGTCGATGAAATGTGCGCGATCTAACAGACATAGCAGTAGGCATATAAAAAAATGCGGTACATCGCATATCAATTGAAAATTTGGAGAAAGCTGTGCACTAGATGGGTGCCGCGTTTGCTCACAATGGATCAAAAACAGCGTCGTGAAGATGTTTCCATCTAGTGTTTGGCAATTTTTCACAGATATAAAACATAACCATGGATGAAACGTTGGTCTATCACTTCACACCCAAAACAAAAGAACAATCAAAACAATTAATTGAAAAGGGAGAATCGGTTTTTAAAGAAACAAAGGCCGTTCCACCAGCAGACAAGGTCATGGCGTCGGTTGTTTAGGGTTGCGCGTGGGATAATTTTCATTAACTATCTTGAAAAAGGAAAAACTACCAACGGCGAGTATTATGCGAAGTTATTGCAGCGTTTGAGCGAAGAAATCAAGCAAAAATGGCTAAGAAGAAAGTATTGTTTGTTGTCAACAATGCAATGGCCAAAATTAATGAGTTAAAATTAGAATTGCTACCCCCTATTTGCCAGATTTAGCCCCTTCGAATTATTTTCTGTTCCAACACTTGAAAAAATGGCTCGGTTATCAAAAATTTTCCAACAATGAAGAGGCGATGAAAAGTGTATGAAGTTGAAAGGAGATTATGATGGAAAATAAATTTATTTCTTTCAAAATTTTTGCGTTTTCTATGTTGTGTCAGGTACTTCTGGGACCATCCTCGTATAGACATTTAGTATATTCCGTACCTCAAAATTTGGCGTGCTAGCGGATTGCCGTCTCTTTTTAATTAGTTAACTTGTATTATATTGAAAAATGTCTTAAGCGCTTGTACTAATAAAAAAGTCGTTGGCGTTTTCACGTCTCTACTATAGAAATCTACCCATATAATGTACGCTTTTAGGAAACATGAAACTCGCGTACCCATTAAGAGGAACCACATGCGCCATATTTAGGTTATAATGTGGTACTGCTCAGCATCTTGATGGACATGATCTAGCATTTTATAGATAGTAAAACGAGGTAATCGACAATTTATATAGTAAAAGTTTGTTAAATTGAGTTGTTTTCCAGTTTGTGACTTTCATATCGATTTTAATTTAAATTTATTGTAAAAAAATTAAATTGAAAATTTAGTACAGGTTCTTATCAGTACTTAATAGGTCAAATTAAATGTACAGCAATGTTTTGATAATTTACAACACAATTTTTATTAATTACACTGGATATTATGATAAAAATAATAATAGGAATTACTTTTCTATCCTAATACAACATAATACCCAATACAAAACAAAAATCAAAGTGGGACATCAACAAGATATAGATGTAAATACGGGAATCAGACAAGGAGAATCACTCAGTCCCTTTATATTTAATTTGATGATAAAAGACAGTAGACTTGTTAAGAACGCAAAAATAAACTTTCCGGAAGAAAGAAGACTACGGAAACCACAAGAAAGACCATCTAAACAATAGCAAGATTGCTGGACTTAACCTTGCTTGCTGCCAATGAACATGCAGTAGCCTACTTATATGTTAGAAAGAAGAAGAAGACCTTTCACATTTTCGTACGAATAATAATTTGTAAAGAGAGACACGAGCAATGAATTGAAGTGAAATGTCTCGTTAAATAAATTGTTAGAGAACCACGACTCTATCTGGTACATATTTCGAATTGTGTAAAGGTTTTTTAGAGGTTTATAGGGTTTCAACTTTGCAAAAAGTAACCAAAATCAATGAAAATATGTGAGAATAGTATAAGATGACCATTCAGATGATTGCAAAAATTTTTAAACGCGAAAAGAGAAACTGTCAGGAGCATTTCACATGATCATGAAGAAATTGTGAAAGAATTTGATCTCAAAAACTGAATTCATCCAATGCCCATCCGTCAACAGATCTTAATATAGCATATCGTACTATCCTGATTTAGCACCATGTGTTTTTTTATGCTTCCAAAGATCGATACCTTAGAGACGTAGGAAATATATATTTCCAAAAAAGCTCCCTAACTTACTTTGAACAATGGGAAACCGATAAGACCTTCCATTGTAGGAACAAGTTTAAAATTGTTCTTTTTTTAGTTAATAAAATATTATATCTGTTCTTGTCAAATTTATCACATTTCTAAGAATTTCTATACCATAAGATTTAATTCTTATAATTACTAATTTAAAATTATAACTAATCTCTATTTTATTAGAAAATTTCTCTTAACAGCTGTTTTTGTATCATCAATGTTTAAAAAACTTGTATAATTTCCTGTAAGATGTCGATATAGACATTAATCAATCTTATTTTGTAGAGGTGACTCAGTGGTAGAAACGTGACTTGAAAATAATTCGACAATGTACAATCCCTAATCCTATTAACTGCGCCATTTGTGTGAAAAATGAGAGTAATTTATCACAAATTACTTGAAAAATTGATTCAATCGCTTAGTTACTAGTTGCTAAGTTAAAATTTTGATTTAATATAATTAAAATTGAAAAGATTCTTTATATGATAAATAAATAACAAATTCCATAAACATTGATTTACTAGAATTATCGAAGAATTGGGTATTTTCCACATATGGCAATAAAATAATTTTTATTTGTAAATAAATCATATTATTTCCATTTTGAATTCAAAACAGTTGTTTCTTCTACCTACACCTTCAAATTTAACCTCATTATAATACTGAATATAAAACCATTAATCATTATCAGTTCCTACAACAAGAACGTAAAAAAGCACATACGTAATAAATAGGTAATCCGCTTTTTATATAAACCCTATAACTATTGATTTCTAAATTACCAATAAAGGGATATCTTAATTAACCAAAGATAACATTATTGTTACTTTTAGAAGATCCTAGTACGTATCTGTACTGTCCATGAACTGATCTGTTTTCTAATAACAATAATTAATTCGAGAGAATAATAAGCATTCATTTGATAAATAAACGACCTCTTTGTCATCAATTCCCATGGAAACATATTTTCAAGACATAAAGTCTATTTAGTAAGCACAACAATTTTTAAAACAATTCATAGCAAAACAACAACAAATCTAGAAACATACAAATAAGAATGTATTGGTACTAACCGTGTTTTGCCAATAAAACCATAATAATATCCACATAAGCTAAATAAAGTTTAATTTAAATCACACACCACACAATTTATTGTTTACAACAATTCATCTTATTAGTTAAAAGTACTTTTTTGACGGAGCTGTACCCGGACGACTAAAGTGCGGCAAACAATCGACACGCTCACGATAGGATGCGATAAAGAACTGAAATTTTCGCTCAAGTCGAACTCTAACAAGAAGGGAACAAATACAATACTGACTGTGGAGCTCACGGATAGGCAACCCAAATGATTAGACCGGTCTTAAGCGACTGAACATAATACAGTGCACATGTAAAAGATTCTTAGTTTAATTTGAAAAATTGGTCTCAAAAAAAAACTTATTGCTTATAAATTTTGAGATATATTAAGTGTAATATTGGTTGCCTACATAATTTTGATTATATAAAGTACAATACAGAGTCGGTTTAGGCTTAGTAGACAGTTGAAATATTTTTGAAGTTATAACTGGAGTATTTTCGTATGAAATAATATTTGTATGAATATAATGAATATGTACACTTATATTTGCTTATAACTTCTAAATAGCGGTAAAAAAGTGCAATTTTTTCAAAAACATTTTATTTTTCTAGGTGTGTTAACACGTTGACTGCCAAGGCAATTTTCACAGTTTAATTTAATTACATTTTACTTTTATATTTAAAATGATGTATGTGATTACTCAAATATTATAATAGAAATTCACAAATGAGCCATGAGTAAATACTTTTTACAGAATTTTTTCAGTTCTATAACGTCTGGAACTGGACTACTATTGTCAACATTGCATCAAAACAACTCAAGTTACTGAGATCGTAGTCAGACATAGACAAACATCCAAGAACCGAATATTCTCTGTATTCGATAAAGTACGTGATAAAAAGGACCGTAAAAAGCAAAAAAAGTCCCATTACCTCGTCTCGTTCGGAACTCCGTTGCTGAATACGAAATTTTTGATTCATGTTTTTCTCACGTCAAAACGTCAATTCAGTCACAGTACCTAATAAACATTGTATTTATATGGAGTGAAACACGTGCACAACTTTGAAAAATAAAGTTAAAATCTATACTGGTAACCATGAAAAATTCTTATATTTACTTTTAATGTTATTTAATTTTCTTTTTATTCAATTTTTAATTATAAATAATATTTCGCTAGCTTCTAATTTTGTTGGGCGAGTTCGTTATTGATATATTCAATATGTTCGATGTAATGTAAAATTAAATCTTGTGCATATGCATGCATCTGGACTGTGTACTAATTATAGAAAATATGTTTACTGCGGACGCGTATAAAATATAGGTACATACATACGTAATGCATTTGTTTTATATTTCCCGTATTCCGCTTTCTCGGCCGGGTTTGATTTGTGGTCGGAAAGTTTTGACAGATTTCGATATTACGGTCGGGGTATTGGGAATGGCGGGATTTACATACAAGATTTGATATTGGTATAATTTATTATTTCCAACAGTTTCAATTAATATTTATAAGCTTAATGTAGACAAAGCATTTTAAAATAGGTTTCAAGCATGTTTATGGCAGTACTATAACCTACTAACATGAGGAAGTTTAAATGAACATTGATAATTGAAAATTCGTAACATTAGAATTTTGTGGTGAATAATGTTTACTTATGACTCGTTTGCATCAAATCTACCCTCAATATTTTTTCTAATAGCTCGAGTTATTTTTAATTTAGTTTAGTTTAGTTTAATTAAGTTTTAATTTAGTTTAATTATTGAATCTTATACTTGATTATTCAAATAGCTGAATTATTAATTTAAGAATCCCGAAAATGATTATTTTATAAAAAAATTTACGGTTTCGTTCATAACCAACAAACAGGAATTAGATCAAAACGAAGTCAAATTAAAGTGGTTACTGTTACCGTGCAGTGGGCGTGAATATTGTGAATAATTCATATGTAATTTACTGTTGGTGTGATTTTGTTTTAATAGGTTGTTATTACTTTCTGAATATTTTAAATAAAAAGACAATAGTGGAAATAATCATTGAGGATTATTTATTTTATCTACTACTTATTCCCAAAAAATATAAATAAATATGTTGTATACATCAATCCCGTTGTATGTATTCTTAGACATAATAAATATGAATGTAAACATAGAAAGGTTATACCTAGTACTAGAATTGAATGTTATGTTCTATTATTATTTATCATAAACACGGAGTAAAATGAAAATTACTGATTAGGGCATTTCTCAATAATTGATTCCGATTGCAAATAATAAAATGTTTTAGAAACAATTGATGGCTGAAGTGTTGGAAGGTATCAATACGAACCGTTATGAATAGAATCTAATTTTATTTTTTGTTGTTTGTTTTCCAGTTATGAGCTTCCAGACATCCAAAACAATGAATATGTGTTACGAAATTGTGACATCAATGCACAGCTGGAACATTTCAATGACACGGAAATATATTGATTACCTACTTGAAATCGAAATGACGCAACTTTAACATAAACAAATTTTCAGTCTAAATAAATGTATAGTACAAATAAATAAAAATAATACACATCGATAATTAACCTCAAATTTATAAACTCACGTTAAATAAACCCCTACCCAGGGATTATTACAAGGAAATAACTGATGATTATTGTTTACCAAGAGAAAATATCTTTTGCCGTTATTTTGAGATTCATATCACCTACATGTTATTTATTTAGACTGCGTTTTATTTAATGGTTAGAATTTAACATTTAAAATGTATTTCTTAAGGCTGAAACAAAATTTTAAAATCAAATATTCTTTTTAGTGGTAATACAATTAAATTCAAACTTTATTTTGAAAAAAATATTTCTCTATAGGCAACACATTTTACAAATATCTCTCAAGCTTCAATCATGAAATTGTTATTTGCTACATCAAGAAGCCTTTTGTATGGGCAAAGCAAATACTTTATTGTTGAGAAGTTGTAAAATTATATATTAGGTAGTTCAATTTCCAGTTAAATTTATACGTTATTTCTGGAAATTACATAGTATTCATAACACGAATTCAAGAATAATAACTACCATTAAATTTTCGATGATTTTGTTGTTTCACGATAACAAATCTGATTTGAAACGTTCCTTTCTGAAATTCCGATAGAAAATAACTATTTTTAAAAGGGAGTATTTATAATTTGAAAATGCTTTGAGAATTGTGATGTTTAATTTTGAAAGTACTATAATTAACGGAAGCCGTCGTTGTTTCGTAAAATATTTCATTTACATCTGTCAACAAACTCGTGCTTTCAAACCCCATTTCAGACGATTTTCTATCATTTTTTTTTAAATTTATAAATACGTTAATAATGTTATATTTATTTTAGGTTAGAAACTACAATTATCGATATACAAAACATGTTATTTCGGTCTTAATGATCCACGTTTTGAACATTTAGTTTATTAGATAAAAAAAATATGAAACTGAAATTTTCGGCAATTATGACATGCCCAGGGCAATCAATAATTATATTTTTTTAAGATTTGGAAAGTTTTTAATATCATAGCGAATTTTACGTGCTTTAAATACAGGATGTTAGTTTAAGAACTTCAATTACGAACAGATAACTTTTCGACTAGGTTTTTCTTGTAGTGTTCTATGCTTAACAACCTTCAGCGTCCTCAATCCTACTGTGAACTATGAAACCATAGATAAATAATGATTAGTTGCAATATTATGATTCATCTGGGATATACGAGCGATCTCTACGCGCTTTTCGATCATTTCAGCGGTTTGAAACAGTGTAATTTAATTGGAAAAGTTGCAACTACCCATGATTGATTGATTAATTTCCAGTATATTGGCAAAGTACCTCTGACTGCGCCAGTCTTCTACAGGAAACAATTTTAGGCTTTATTCAAAATTGCATAAGGGCACTAAGTGTGCAAGATATTGAAGTATAACTTAATTTAGTGAACTCTTTCTCAACATGGTCAAGTTACTGGAAGTGTTGAATCAATTTGAGCTGTTTAAGGATATTTTTAAAAATTGATTATTTTCTTTGAAGACAATAAAAGTAGTACTTGATGAATAACATTCTTTTCTTGCATGGAAATCATTCATTTCAACAGCCCACCGTTTTAGCACCTCCACAAGGTAATTTTTTTGGTTAGTTTAGGTTAGAATCAAAGAAATAGGAGATTAAAATATGATTGAAATTCCATATAGATAAATTGTAAATGAACCTTTTGCATATTTTTCTATCTAAATTATATGGGTACCAAATACAACTTAGATTTTCTCTTTGGTAGTGGTATAATTAACGTTCAGGACACGGGAAAGTGAAGTAATTAAGATAAGTAATTAACTGTTTGAAATTAACGACCTCTTCTGGCTGTAACTACTGCAAAAAAACGGACATTTTAGTGAAACGTGTACTGCTTAATTACCAAAACAATATAACGGTTGTATGCTGCAAACAAACATCATCGTTGAATGGATTTTTTCTCCATAATTAATGTTGAAAGTTTACTTTACAAATTAGGATTTCAAAACTTTTTCTGAATTCTGCTTCTAACACAATTTTTAGGCCAGGAACCAGCTGTAGAAAACGTCGATTTTTATGAAAATTGGGATTTAAGCCCTACTTACCCCCTTATTCAATATCTACTCTGTGCCGAAGGGTGCTTTTTATTTTGTATCGAAAAAAATTTAGAAACCTTCGATTTTAGCATGTATTTCAGTAAAATACAGTTTAAATGAATTATTCGCAGATCTGTTGATATTCTCTAACAAGTTTATAATTAATCGAACTCATGCAACCCCTCCAAATCATCCCCTAATCATATGAAAAGTTAAAAAATAATCTGGACGATTCGTTTATAATTAAAAATTATTCAAAAGTGTATTTATATTGAATTGAGAATATTTCGGCAGTATTTTTAAAAAGTATTGCTTTTTAAATATTTCAACCCTTATAAATCCCAATGACCAAAAATTTCAAAATTGCAGTTTAAATTTTCCACGTTTCTCTTTTTCCAATGCTCCGAAATTTAAAAAAAAGCAGTTGTCTTTTCGACAATAACTCGCTTAATTTTCAAGCTGAAAACTTTTCTAAAAGAACATTTTGTAGGGGATTTCAAGTACTTCAACTTCATATCAGTTAAAACTTTTTTCAATACCCGATTTTGAAAAGAGTGTAGCTCAAAGGGGTTACATAAGCCACATTTTGTACGCGAATGCAAACTTTGGACTAATATATTTCCTACAATTGTTATGATACATAAATTTAAAAAAGGTCAAAAATTTTGGGAAGAAAAAACTTGCAAATAATATTGGAAACATTTTTTCATAGCATGAATAATTTTTGGTTTATTTAAGAAAATTTTTTTTTCAAAATTACGGAAATGCAGTGTTCAATTTAATCAATTATTTTTCTAAAATAAGCATTCAAAATAGGTCAAATCATAAGGATCATATCAATGATACATAAGTAAAATTAATTGTAATTGGATTACGATTAATTTCTATTAGAGTGGTAATAGCGAGGGTATAATTATTATATGTTTTTCAAAAAAGGATAAAGAAGAAACCTTATTTTTGTTATAAATCAGTCAACTCTTATGCAAAAGACTTTTGACAGTGCTCGTTTTAAGGGTTTTTATATGTGCTTTGAAAAAGATCTCTTAAGTTTTTTCCCTAAATTTCATTTGTTATTTGAAGTTAAAGGTTTTTATTTTCGGGGTTCCCCAAAAATAACCTTCCTTCAACGAGCGATAATTCAGTTATTATTGAATTTACAGATGTCCTTGAAAAACGAATATCTTTCTTTTTTTTTATTATCTACATTTTTGTTCTTGATGATTTTACTGATAAAATGAAAACTTTTCAAGTTATTCATGATTTTTTCAATGAAAAATGAGCAGTTTCAATCGTTAATAACTCTAAAAGTACCAACTTTAGAAAAAAACTTTATAGAGTGAAAGCTGCTTAGAATTAGTTAATCTATAGATCTACGAGACTATTTTATAAATAATTTTTTATCTCCAAGAAGGGGTGGCTTTCACCCCCGGGGCAAAAGCAGCCTTCGGCACAGGATATATTTTAAAGAGGGTTATAAATACTACCTCCATACCAATTTTTAAGAAAATTGACTTTGATAATCAAAATTGCACGGGAAGTCTGTTGGTACCTGGCCTATTGGAAATTCGTCAAATTTTATTTTTCGCTTCAATTCGACTCTCGCATCAACTGTGGTGGTTACAAGCGACAAAGTTCAATTTTATAAAATTTTGAATACATCATTATCTAACTATTGATTCATATAACAATTTGAAAACGTTTAGTACACTCAAGTACTCAAAATATGACAGAATTAAATGCATTCAATAGTTGTGTTAGCGGAACATAGCAAGCAGAGAGCGATTTGTATCACGTGATCATGGGTTATACAGATCGATTGTAGCAACTGCCGGGCACTAAACGAATAACGAGGAAAAGAACTTAACCTAAAATATTTAAAGTCGACTGGTCAGAAAAGTAGCTAGTGGATTATGAAACATTCTTCAAGAAGATTTTTTTGAAAATTTTCGTATATTTAGAGTTTTAGAAATAATCATAAAAAAATGAATATCTTCATTATTTTCATTTTCATCTTTTTTATGTACTAAAAAATATTATTCCAGACATCATACCAAATCTAATCTTTCCACTAATTTCAATTAACTTTATTTCACTATCTAAATCTAATGAGCGATTCTGTATTTAGGGTCAAGTAGAAGCTGAATTAAAATTAATCTCGTCAAAATACGAACGTCTAGCACCTTTATTTAGTATCCTTGTAACTACTAATCTCATGGAATTTCTCTCGGAAATCCCAAAATTTCACAGCCGCACGGTTTTATAGCGGAAAATAATTTTAACTCTTACACATTCCGTAATTTAGGTCCTGAATTACGATAAGTAATTTAGGATCCCTGTTAAATTGTTAACTTCAATGGATTGTAATAGTTTTCTAGCTACCTACAGGATATACCTTTCTAGATATTGAGGTGATATAATGCATACAGTGTGTACGTAAAGTATGGATTGTATAATATATCAAAAATGCCAAACTTACTTGGAGTCATAAGTTTTTTTTTCTGTAGCTTCATCGTGCATTGTAATTTAATAAAAAAAAGTATGTTTTAATGGGTTTAAAATTATTATTTTCTAA
The DNA here is from genome assembly GCF_026250575.1 of Diorhabda carinulata. Lineage (NCBI taxonomy): Eukaryota > Metazoa > Arthropoda > Insecta > Coleoptera > Chrysomelidae > Diorhabda > Diorhabda carinulata. The sequence goes on from NC_079469.1 coordinate 6,865,496, forward strand.
TTTACAGATCTATATCGTCTTTTGTACTACTGTAGTGCAGTCAGTGAAGCTTTTCACCTCCGAATTTTTTGAAACAGTACAAATTTACTTGAAATTTGGCACATACTTAGAGAAACGGTCAGTGATCATTAGACATAGCGCCGATTGTCGCTTCCATCCCGGTGGGGGCTGACACCCCTTCTCGGGGGTGAAAAATTATTTTTAAAAAATAGGAGAAATCAATAGAGAATCAAATTCTGAATATAAAATATCTGAAGAACTTTTTCGAGAAATCTATAGTTTTTTAGTTATTCACGATTCAAAACTGAGTTGAAAAAAACACGTTTTCAAAGTATTTTTCGCGAATGAATAGCCACTCAGTCCATTACATTTCTAAATGTTAATTCATGCCCATATATGTAAAACTTCTATATGGACAGTTTTTATAAATGGAAGCCTGTTCCGATTAAGAAAGACAGAATACTAACGCTTTCTCTATCCTCCGAAGTTTCAGCTCGGTTCTGCGCATTCTCAAGCATGCGCAGTATAGATAAAGTGTCTCGAACGAGAGGGAAAATGAATACTATGGGCGTAGGGATGTTTTTTCCCGTACCAACTGTCCGTAAAGGAGTATTATATATATGTTCATGCCAAACCTAGGTATTGACTTGGATGGACAAGGATTGAAATTTCGGGAACGAAGTCGAACAAACCAATTCTGACACTGACGTTCGCTCTTGAATGAGTTACTGTGAACTACTATACAAATATATCTCCTCATTTTATGTTAAAATTGATTTAATCAAACTATTCTATTGTAGTGTAAATTTTGTGTCTGGAGACACCTTGTACGATACATAACCGTATTTTGGGAAGTGATTTCCCGCGGGTGCGATCCTAATATCCAGTCTATAAAGTAAAAGCTAAGGTATGATGTCGCGTTTATTCTCTCATACGCATTTCGTTGACGCTCACCCTTTAGACCATTGTTTCTCTACTCTCTTTGTAATGTGCGCAAGGTTTTCTCCACATAAATTTTCCCGCTATATTTCATTGGTGATAACAAGTGTTCCACGCACACATATACAAAACGGGAATGAATTTACGGCACAGCTGGTGTTGTTATCTACTTTATTGAGTATAGTATATTTGCTGATAACGAAGACTTCAGGGACACTCTCTTATATATCAAATATTATTTTTAGTTGGTGAAGAAACATTCCGTCATAGTAACTTATAGCATATGGCACACCGGATTATTATACCAATAGAATGGGAATGTGATTTAAAACACATATAGAGTGAGTTTTATGTATGGAACGCATCAATTATCTGGGATTCTAGGATTTTTATAAATTTCTGTGCGCAATCGTCTTGTGATGTGGCCGGTATTATGGTGGTGTCTTCAGTGTTGTCAGATTTTTTCTTTTTTCGGAAAAATAATGAGATTTGTTATTTCAAATGGATCACCTAAATGCCATAATTTCGGAAGTTAGAGCTACATTTACAGTATCTCCAACAATTCCAATAAATATTGTACGAGGATGTGTTAATATCTAGTTAGCCTAAACCAGTTCCATGCATAAACAAAATATTGCGTTACCATAGCAACGAACAATAACTTATTAGAAGTGTCAGTGTAAAGTTTGACGTCAAAAAAGTAAACAAGAGTTACGCATTAAATTAAAAGAAAAAAGATGTACACCAAAATTGTGAAAATCGAAAAATAGGAGTATCGAGTCATCATAAAGTACCTGTATTAAAAAGGGTTAAGAGGTAAGCAGATTTACGAAGATAGGCTTAATACCCTTGGTGATCAATGTCCTTCGTATGCGACCGTGTAAAGTTGGACAGCAAACTTGAAAAGAGGTAAATTTTCCATTAAAGATGATGACCGATCGGTTTTTCGGGATATTGGGTGTGGGATTCACGCATCCTACGAGGATTGTTACGTGATCAGCATCTACATTTATACCGATTTACGTTTCCCAATGATACAAAAAGTGGCCTCATTGCAAAACATAACATTACTTAAAAATTTTGGATCGTTTTGATTGTAATATTTTTCTATCATTAGGTGTGCAAACCTCTATCAAGATCGTCATCTGACAACTCTTAAACCAACGTTACTATGTAGGGATGGAATTTATTATCACGTGAAATTTTCGTTACGAATGTTTGCGGAATATCAAGTTCCCTGAATATTTGTCTAGTACTCAAGTGTGGATCGTCTTTTAACGGGATTTGTTTTCTGTTGATGCAGTTTTTCTGCGTCCTGATGATGTTGTGTGTCTTGAGAATTTATGAAGGCTTAGGGTACTTCGAAATGTATGATGTTTTAAAGGAGAAATATCCAGATTTAGTAAACCGAAATCGGGTTCTCTTACAACAAGAAAATGCTAATCCACATACTGCGAAAGTTATGCGGAATATGGTACAGGAAATTCTTACGCGAGAAAAAATTCATCCAAAGAATGGTCTTATCGAAGTATCAGAGAGCTTGCGTAGCTAACGTAGGGTTAAAACCATAGATTACGATAGGCTATACTTTGAATTGATAAGCAAGAGATAAATTATACTATATATTAAGAACCTATCATGAAGATATCACAGAAAACTGAATCACGATAAATGAAATTAGTATTTGAATGACTTTGGGTTAAAAAAAGAGGTTTTGGGACGGTAAATAGGATGGCAGATGTAGTACTGGCATCTGAAAACAGCGTCACACCAATGCGCAGCGGCAGGGTGCAGTACCTAATTGTACGCGACATATAGGCTTACAGTGTTGACACTTTTTCAAAGTTTATCAAGTATTTCGATTGATTCAATACCTGTCCAGGTACAAAAAACTCCTTATGGAACACCAAGAGGCTGTCAAAGAAGTAGATGAACATTTTTCTCACTTTCAACTTGATCTTGAAGACTTTTTATGGTAATATTTGTTTTTATAAAGCAATAGATGTCTATATATACATATATATGTTTCTAAATCGTTTTGATTGTAGGTCTCTTCCGATTTAAAATTAGTTTTTTTCATAAACAGGTGAGAATTTGACGTTTGGACGGTCTTCATCAAAGTATAACTTGACACTGGCAATTTGCTTATTTATATTAATCAATACATCACCTATATCATGATTAGAAGAATAAAATCAAAATAGAAATCTGTTTTAATATATTTTTTTAATAATTTGGGTATTGTGTATGTGTATTGTGTATGTAAGTGGTTTATTGATTAATATAAAATCGAAGAAAACTTAAAATCAAGATGATTTAGAAACATCTCTTTTAAAATGTGACAATAACCCGTTCAATAACCGTTGTATAAACATATTTAATATGTTGATAGCAAATTGGCAACGTCGCAAGCGCAAAATTAAATAGAAGATAACGTCAAAGTATAGTTATTGGTTGTATATACTTAGTAAATTATATAAAATACGCAATATAGAATTAATGACATATTTCAGGAGGAAATATATTAAATGAATAATTTTATTTTACTTATTAGAGTTCAGTTAAACTATTCACAAAGTTCGAAAAATTGTCTAAGTACTTAGTTCAAAAGTACCATACTGATTTTTGGTTGTTAGACACCAATTCCTCTGTTACAAATTGAATATCTAAAAGTATAGTGATTCTCGTTAAAACTTTCTTTTGCTAATAAGTTGTTATGTAAGAATAGTACGTGTTCTTTTTGTTGCGTGAATTAGTTTTATTAGAAATGTGGCACATTTTCACATGATTCAAACTTTTAATGAAAAACAATTTGTCATGTGAGAAACAGAAGAAAACTGCATATCAATAAGTCACAAACTTTTCGAAACTAAGTGATGGTTCACACACACACGTGCGCGTGAGGAATCCCGTCCCTCTAAGCATCCACCCCCGGATAAATCCACGCATGGATAGTAACTGTCATTTCAAATATATACCTGATTTTCTAAGAAAAATATACTACAAAATGTTATCGGATCTCTCTGTTTAGAAGGAAAAACAAAAATTTAAGATTTATTACGTGTTTTGATATACATAGGAATTTTCTAGCATTTATAATATAGTTTTTATTTATATTCAAATTCCGGACACTTTCTCATTGGTTTTCAACTAACTGCAAACATTCGTAAGATCCCCATTGTTGAAAACTTCCAAACAATTGCTCAAATTTTTATGAAATATACAAAATGGAAACATATTTTTGTCCTTTGATTTTTGGTGAAATAACACGTTCTAAACTGTCATTTCTGTTTTTTTATTTATTATTACGAAAACTTTTTATTACATTAATTGAAAAATTAACAACTGTAGCACACTTTTAACCCACAATCATAGTATCAACATTCATAGATGTATCTAAACTTTTTATTTATTATTTATTTATATTTTATGGAAAAACATCAAAATCTTTCCACGAAATTACATTATTAATTCCAACTCTAATATCTTTTAAATCACAATCGCAGTGCTCAATGGGGGGGAGTGAAGCTAATTACCTGACTCATATGTGAAATAAAAATAAGGCACTACAGGGGGGTTCTCTCTTTAATAAACGTACTCTCGGGTGATAGTTTATATAGATAAATGGTATTTCATCTTTAACACTTTTATCTGTAACTTTGTGGTTACTTATATAACCATGAAATATATTTTAGCGTTTTTGTACCCCATTAGTCAATTAAATGCTTGAAAATGGGTTTGAACCAGAATTTATTTGATTTTGACATTTTATTCTACAAATAAATATGACTACTAATATTCATTTTTTTCGCTTTATTTCAAGCACCTGCCTACCTACCTATCTCCAGAAAAATAAATAAAAAAAGATGATCCGAAATGCCTTACGTGGCTCTAAAATCATTTTTTGCAGAGTCGCCAGTAGCCCTTACGAGGGGCCATGTTTTAACGATACATATATCCTTTTACTTGTACCCAAATAGGCTCAGATTTAATTCGCTAACTCTTATTTGGTAATGGCCACGATTAAAGAAAAAATAAAAACAATAAATGGAAAAATAAAAAGAAGGGAAAGTTATAGAATGAAAAGAAAAAGTACAAGGCGCAAGTAAAGACTATCTTAAATCTGGTTAATAATTGACAGGATAGTACTGAAGGTTCTATAACTTAAAATATAGTCCCACCCTTAAGGCAGGTTCGCACGGGCTAGAATACTACTCGTTCTGCACATATCTCACGACTGCTTGATTTTCACGTCCTATAATATACGATCTCCAGTTCATACGAATTAGTGTTTGAAAGGCGTCCCGACCAGAAACGAACCGCCGCTAACATCTAGTTGTTCATGATACGTTTTTTATTTATTTGTGTTTTTATTGTGTTTTAATCATGGCTAAACAGAGCAAAAATTGTTTGTGAACTTTTATTTAATGAATTACAACGTTTGAACAATGTTAAAAAAATGGAACTCTTGGTGCCACTAATAATATATGTCGAGAACTGTCTTTGGAAGATCAAAGTGGATACAGAACCTTTTTCAGAATGGATCCAAGTCTATATTTCTCTGACGTAGGAGATGTTATCAATTATTATTATATATGAATAAAATGTATTAATTTATTTAATTAATAAATAGAAACTTCACATTCGGTGGGTGTTTCACGACTAAACCGGTCGTGTTCACTCCAACTTGCCGGAGTAACCACGACCGATCTATTTTTGGCCGTTGACGACTCCCACTACAAAGACTACCAGTTCACACCAGGTAGTGATTACGACTAACTCTTCTAATAGTAGTATTCTCGCCCAGTTTACAACTCCGTGTTAACCCGTCTTTAGTCCATACAGTTACATGAATTGCTACTCCTTTTATCTCAGCAGCAAAACATGAGGATATTAGGACTAGTGGGGGTTTTCAATCCGCATTCTTACAACCCAAATTGACTCCAATTCAAACATTTGATTATCTAAAGAGAATACACACATTACTTTTAAACAATTTTAATCATTTCTGATTCTTCTTAAAGAATGAAAAGCAGTCGGCATCGCACAACATCATTTTGACGGTAGTCCTTTTAGATATTTTGTCACTTTTTTCTTTAAAGTAGCACATTGTATAGTTTTCGCGTCAGAGTTCAATATATCAACACGCTCTTAGTAATTTCACCTGTATGTTTGCAACTAACTGAGGAGCAATATTTTAGAGTCAGCTATAAAGTAAAATATAATTTGATAAAACTGAAAAACAATTTAGCAATAATGAAAAAGTGAAAAATAATTCTTGGCATTAAAATAAAATTACTGATGAAAACATTGATGTCACTATTATAAAAGCGTGGGGTGCTTGTAGGACTTTTTTAACTGTTAAATTTCGATATCACAGTTTTGAGCGAGTCAGGTAAATGGGGATATGGGGATTAAAGGGAAGGGAATACCTATTTACTAAGTAATTTTCGGTAATGGCAAAATAATTCGTACGACCCTGAATAGCTTTATCAGTTTAGTTATCCTAGAGGCACGTTCCGCATTTAAATTTCAGTCACCTACATTAGAGACCCATCACCGAGAAACACTACCGTCCATTTTACTATAGAGAGCCATTTCGAGCTCATTAAGAGAATAGAAAAAGAAAGGAATAAGGTCCTACTCAGTGAATAATTTTTAGTAATCGAGAAAATCATTCTGACAGTATTTGGTCTGGGAATCTGACTAGTTACAAAACAAAAGTTAAGTAGTTATAAATACTGCAAAAAACATGTCATAGAATACACTCCACGCTTGTATAATAGTGACACTAATGTTCTAATTAGTAATTTTCTTCTTGTAACAAAAATTATTACTTACTAATTAGTTTTTCAGATTCATTTATTTTTTATATATTCTAATAGTTTTTATTGCCACGCCATCACAGCTGCTTTATTAAAATCATCTCTTAAAAATATTATTTTTTTCTCGTATGTTTGCCATTCTGTGGTGGATGTATTATTAAAAAATTGGAAATATCTCCCTTGCGTGCTATCCATATTACAATATATTCCACGAATACTAAATGTCATGATAAATAAGCAGTTTGTGATACATGTGACGCCCTCTAGGTGCTTCAATAACAATTTTTATCAACTAATGGATTTGTTAATATCTTTAATGAATATTGTAAATATAATTGAACATTTTTTAATTAAATTTAGTATTGTTACAAGTATAAGATAATTTCACAAAAACTTTAATGTTTTTAATTGAGATTAAAACAATTATTCAAGGTTTTATTGATGAAATGATGACTTACAACACCGTATACTGCTTTACTATATAACCATTCATTAATATTTTTAGCGTACTCACCTAGATACTACCACCGGCACTTTAACGGCACAAAAAACAACTCTCAACATATACTTTTAAGTGTTGAATGAAAATTTAGCCGTTTTTAACCTAAAACCGAAGCAGTTCTTGTGCCAAATACAAAAATCAATGAGTACATCGTACAATATATCTATCCGGCGATATTCTTTTAACACTTTTCATCATGTTTTCACTTACAAAAAACCGACACAAGTTTAAAAATTAATTTGAAATATTTCAGAAACACACCTCCAATTCGCGATCGCGTCAGTAACATTTTCTATTTTGATGAAATTAGAAAAATTAAGGCTCAAACTTTGATATGATGGACAGAAAAATTTTTACCATTTTTTTTTATTCTGCTTATCGGTAAAACATAACTTATTGTTTTTTAACTATTGGTTGGGTTTTGTTTTGGCTGTAAAACTAAAGGCGGCGATGCCAGATCTAGGTAATGTCATCCGTAGAAATAGTACGGCGGAAAAAGTTCGAAATTTGTTAGAAATAAACGAATTTAAATGTTCAAGTATAATTCTAACAATCATTTAGTTAGTTAATTAATTAAACAATTATCCATGTATATTTTTCGTCACTCAAATGAATTGATAATAAGACACAAGTTTGACATTCTATGAAATTATTTATCAAACGTGCATTACATGGCAGCAGAAACATTTACAAATATTACAAAAAAACATAACATCAAAAATAGCAGAAAAATTGAGCTCGAAACTAGGGAAGATTATCATAACTGAATATTTTCAGTTCAAATAAAGAAAGATGTTCAAAAGATGGCTTTCGAGATAAGGATGTGTGGGAATATTGAATGCAAAGATCTTTCTCTTTTAAGATATTGCACTTTTATAATATTTTCTTCCTTGAACCATCTGTTAAACACATTATAACCTTGACCAAGAATATATTTTGGTATTATATAGTAGTAGTATCCTAAAACAAAGAAAAAAAAAGGTTTGGGAGCTACAGGTCTTAAAACCAAGTATAGGTTTATGTATAGAATTGAATAGAATTAAATTCAAAATGTATTAAGGTTAGGAAAAGGTAGTTTAGTTCTCTCCGAGCATTAACGTTATATATAAGTTCAATAAAACAATTGAGAACGTATTTAGTTTTTTTTTTTCATAAATACACCTTATCCATAATCCCAACAGCATACATGGCCGGTTCACATTTCAATTAAAGACTAAAAATAATAAAAAAAATTGAGTAGGGCTCTTCAGCCACTAATTAGCAACAAATTTTGGTTTATTTTCAGTTTATATTCTCTGATATTTATCTATAATTATTGATAGTGAAGTGTTGTCGATTTTTTATGTCCGAAATGGGCAAGGAAATCGATTTTTTGACTACAAATAACGGTCTATTTTTGCTCATTTGGCACTGTGATATATATATATATATATATATATATATATATATATATATATATATATATATATATATATATATATATATATATATATCCCCTTTTATAGCGTTATACGCCTTTGGGTTCCTAATCTCCAGGCCTGTCTATCTTGCCAGTCGTCGACTGCTAGGTTCCTTTCGGACATTGCTCTAGTGATTCCTTGTAGCCATGTTCTAGGTGGTCTTCCCCTCTTTCTTTTTTCTGTGGGGGTCCATTCTAATATTATTCTTGGTAGTCGTTCTCTTCCCATTCTCTTAACGTGTCCGTACCAAATCAACTGTTTCTTTTCTATATCTTCTACTAAAGTTCTTTCTACTTTCAATTGTCTTCTTATTTCCTCGTTTCTTGTATGTTCTGTTCTAGATATTCTTGCTGCTCTCCTCCAGAAATCCATTTCCACTGCATTTAAGTTATTTTTTTGCTTTTCTGTAAGTTGCCAAACCTCGGAGCTATATGTAATTATTGGTTGAAAAATGGCGTTGTATATTCTCTTTTTTGTTTCTGGTCTAATATTCTTTTGCCACAGCACTGAGTTCAGGGCTCTTATTACTTTTCTTCCTTTGGTTATTCTGTCCCTAATTGTTTCCTCGTTTCGTCCTGTTGTTGTTAGTTTTACACCTAGGTATATGCATTCCTTACAGTTTTTAATTATTTTTCCCTCTAGATCTAAATCCCCAGGTGAATCTTCTGATCCTATACATATGTATTGTGTCTTCTCCGTGCTAACCTGTAGACCCCATTTTTGGTATTCTTCTATAAGTTTTCTAGACATGTACTCCAGATCTTCTTTTTCCTGTGCTACCACTACCTGGTCATCGGCATAGTGCAGTGTATACAAGGTGCTCTCCCCAATAGTTAGTCCCATTCCTTTACATTTTTTCTTCCAAATTCTTAGGGCTTCATCTATGTATATGTTGAACAGAGTTGGGGATAAACAACACCCTTGTCGCAAGCCTTTGGTTGTTTTGAAGCCGTCTGTCACCTTGTTACCTATTTTTATTTTTGCTGTTGTGTCTCTGTATAGTTCTTTTATAGCCTTTATTAGAGTGGTATTTATGCTCGTTCTTTCCAGAACCTCCCATAATTTTGAGACAGGTACTGTGTCATACGCTTTCTTCAAGTCTACCAATAGTAGGTGCACTTCTTGTGATCTTACGGTTCTCTTTTCGATTATTTGTGATAGACAGAAAATACTATCTATCGTCGATCGACCTGCTCTGAAGCCGTTTTGTTCCTCGGATTCGTATGGGTGATATTCTTCACAAATGATCTCCTGTGAATGATCCTACTGTGATATATACGAAACTATATTTATCGTACTTTATCGTTCAAAGGATATCAAAACAATGATAAAGAGTCTGTTCAAGCTAATGCGTCAAATACCACAAAGACACTTGTAAAAACCGACTTGGAGGACTGTTTCAGGAACTGGAACAACCATTCGAAAAATGGTATTCCTTCGAATGGGAATACTTTGAAAGATGTCCCCCACTGGTTGAAAAAAATTTTTTATGTATATAATAAAGTTGAGGGGCTACCATTATCAGCAATATATATTTGAATCCATATATGAAACAAGAATTTGGGCTATAGTGGGGCAGGTACTATTCCGTTTCGAATGAATGGAACTTGAAAACTCAATACAAATTGTGTAATCATTTCAACAGTCATTTTCTCAGACCAGCCAAAGCTCTTAATTTTTGCGCGAATTTCTTTTAAAACAGAGTCAGAAAAATATTTCATTGCCAAAATTTGTGGACAAAAGCTTGTGAAAACTAAAAATAAACTTAAAAATAACTAAATAAAGATACAAATACAATAAAATTTCAAGCAGCATGCCCGGAATTAATTAATTATTTACAGAGTAGAAGGCACTTTCCAGTAAATATGCCTTCAAATTATTGCGAAATATGATATCGATTTGATTTCAATTGGCAAGTGATTATGTATGCAAAAATGACGATGTACGTTCATAAGGAGCAACCCAGAGAGTCTTTCTTATCCCATAGTTTTCAATACCAAGTTTTGACTGTATGCAAATGCGCAAATATATGTTGGCTTTATGGAACAGATCCACGACTCTCAATTTTTCCTACAAATCGAATATTTAACAATATGAGTAAATCTATATATGACATGGTAATGAAACTGTCGATTACTGGGGTGTTTTTGTTGTGAATCCGAAATTTCGATTCTCAATTCTGTCATTCGCATAATTAAGGTCAATTTATAAACTTCTACGCACACGCCCGCGTTAAACACAAATGCCCGCGTTCACGTTCCAACGTAAAATCGAACGTAACGCCAACGAACGTAGACTTTCTAAATCCACCTTTGGACATCTTATATAATATCAGTTATAGCAAATATATAAAAAGTAAATAAATGCGAGAAATCTAGGAGGTTGGATCATCCTGTGAACTTTGACGAAAGTCGTTTATAAACCTTTCGTTACCCAACTTTTTCGTTAAAACAAATTTCCCATAAGAACTCCTTTTTTGAGTTAAGTCACTGTTTCTTCACTTTTTCTTCTCATGTTATCTGATGAAGTAGCAATAATAAATCTCATCCGAATCCGACTCAGAACTATAATCCAAATATTTTAACAACATGCTCATCACCCACAGGACGATGCTGTCATGGGCTGTGCTTTCCGGACTGCGCCACACAGCTCAATATGCGCCTAAGCCTAACAATGCACGAATCATTCTTTCTGCCTCTAGATGCATAAGATGAGTACTTAAGGCATAAAGAAAAAAATATTTTCTGATTGTCGATAAATTTTGATAAGTCACTATACAAATTTGTACATTTCGGAATATCTTTTTACTAATGATAATTCCATTGTTAAATATTGAAAATTTAGCAAATGTACATTTTATATACCTTCTAATGACAATTTTCTCAAATATACATCAATAAATAAATTAAACAGATAAAAACAATGTGTTTTAGTATATAATAAATGTGATAAAATACATCATTAGAATGAAAATGTATTCATCTAAATTAACAAACTTGTAGCGCTCTAAGTAATTATATTTCGATGTTTTCAAAACATGAAATCTTCATTGGCAATTCTAAATTGACGATTTAATAGAACGCATGCTATAAATTTTTCAATTGCAATTTAAACTTTAATAAAAAACTGTTGATAGATACATTTAAATTGATAGATTAATAAATCTAGAAGTAAGATAGTGAAGGAAAGAGTTAGGGAGGGGAACAACCAAGATTTCTTTCTAATTTTTAATACGCGTCTATAATATTTTATAAAATATTAGTTGCTATGAGATTATATTGAATCTGACAACGTCGCTTTCAAATAACTAGATAATATTATCGATTCTGCGAAAGGGCGGTAGGTAGGATGTTGGGAGGCAACGCGCCGGTCATTGGGGAGTATTTCAAAAGAGACGACGACGTTTCGCGTCGAGACGCTCTCAGTAGACCTCCATTCAGACGATCAAAGTCGGTATTGTTAATAGAACACATAAATCTCGAATGTGTTCCTCTCCTTTCTTCTATCTTTATCTTTTAAACACACACAATTATTAGTCTTGACACCTTGTTAACAGTTCTAAATAAACAAATCTTGATGCTTTTAACACCAACGAAAAGTACGGGATGTAAACTAAACTTTAAGTTAGAATTTTCGATGTGCGTAGCATCTTGAAAAACAATACCACCTTTTATACGTAAATCCTGCAAGCTACGATAAGCCCGTAAAATAAATAGAGCTTCATTTGTCGTGTTTACCCGTGCCCACACAGTGAATATCTGAACGGAAAACTGATAAAAAATATAAGTTAACATTTGCTTATATATTTATACCTAATTACAATTCCGAAACATCTAAAATATAGAGAGAACTGTATAGAAGTAAATAAAACATCAAATATAGTACGCGTAAAGTAATTACTCATTAATGAGTATAAATGTGTCAATTACCTTTACCTATAACCTCTAGTTACCGCAACTATCTTTTCTAAACACTATTATGCAACTTATAGTTCGGTTCCAAGTAGTTTTTTTTACTAATATTGTGTGCAACGAAGCAACCTTGAAATTACCGAAGTTCATTGAACGAAACAAACATTGATCTAAAAACGATAATTTTTTGTTGATAAATTCGCTTTATACCATAGTGACAAAGATATAACCTCATTTTAAGAGCATCGTTTTTCTCTAAACATTCTTAAGTGTATAACAGACTGGCCTACGATAACGTAAAACCTACGTAATAAACGTGTTTATATCGATATGTCTTGGCCTGAAAATTTGTTTTTATGTTCCCATCGCGACAAGGACAAAAAAAGAAGTTATGGGAGAGGTATTCAGCTGAAAAGTCTGTTCAGTGAATTAGCTGCACGTCGAAGATTACCGAACGCTCTTGCCATAGACGTGGCAAAAAATATTGGTTGTATATATTGGATGGAAAATATTAGATATATTTTAATTGAAATTTAAGAATAATTTCATGATATGATAAAACCTAAAGAATAAAATGAAAATATTAATATATTAACAAATAGAGTAATAAAGAAGTTTTTTATGGAAAATTGAAAATAATTTAGTTTGCTGAAATTAAATTCCACCTTCCTAATCGAAAACACTAGTAAGGGTACGTTCCAATCAACTCTCCCTTAGTATTATTTTTACCGTTCCATCCATAATGCCTGCGGTTACTCAAAAAATGGCACCACTGTTGATGACAACGTCACATCCGCTCAGCTTATAAAATATTTGTGTGTTAGAGCGGACTTAATCAAAACTTAGCAGCAAATTAAACTAAAAGTATATATTGTACACTCAGCAGTTTATCCTAAGTCTCCAGTAATCTAGGGGTTCCACTATAACTTTTATTTACAACACCTACGGTTTTTTACGTTATTGAAGAGAGCATTTCTCTAGTCCTGAAACTAGGCCCTGAGGTCGTTAAGAGGAATCCATATTTCTAAATATATATTGAGAATAGTTCACATTATTACAACCAACATATAAATCTTAGTTTTGAAATAACAGTAGATATATATCCAAGAAATAAAACCAACTAATTATATGTCAGGCTCACAATTACTAAATCTACTAAACTAAAAAAAATGTAATAATTATGTATGGTAGAGAGAAGGAGGAGTATCTCATGTGGGAGAAATATCCAGTTAAATATTATTCATTATTGAAAATTTCAATAACCTACGTTCTACAAAAGTGTGAAAAAATATCTAAGGCGAAAATAATAGTTGGCGTTTCCTTTGAAATTTCCCTTGATAATCATGTGGCGGCACTCTTAATTAACACATATAATAATAGCATTGTATAAAGAATATTTATATTATATTCTTTATACAATGATACTAGTGTAACTATAATAATTGGTGAAGTTACCTTGATTATAAAAATTCATGAACGCTTATGTTACACTGATCGTGTAAGCTCGTGCTGAAGGTCATTTCAATAGGATCAACTAACTTCATATCGCTAATGCTGTCAGTTAACTCAGTGTCGCAACTGTCACTTATGTTTCATTTTGATTTTAGTTAGTAATGATATACACTTATTAACTCATTTTAATTACAATTTAATTTGAATCAAACGTTTAAAAATCTGAGTGAGTTTCTTAGACATTGTTTGTCCTCGTTTAACCGTTTTTCCGTCAGTAATAGTGACTCAACAGGTGCAATATGACAGGAAGATTAGCAGGGCAGACTATAAACGATAGACTTTTGGCCGCAAAACATAGCTTATCTGGTTCAGGTATAGCAAAATCAGTATGCAAAGCAACGACAGAAGAAATGATTGGACCAAAAAAGAAGCATTTAGATTGTGAGTTTTTTTCTCAGTCTAGAACTGGTTCGTTTAGAATTATATCCCTTGTCAAAAACTAATCATTCCACCAAATATGTTAGAAACCCTCTCCATTGAATTTTGTATAAAATATTCTATTACAGTAGAAAAGTTTTGATTAAACTATTGTTTATTCTATTGATGAATCAGTATTTACAAATTTATCACTAGTTACAACGACATTCCCTTGAATTTGCATCCCAAATATTTATTTGACTAAACTATTTTAATATATAACAAACATATTAAATTGGTAAGATTGCAAAAAATAAGTTAGATTAATGTTTTATCGAACATATAATATTAAAGCTTATTAGAATAATTCTTTTATGCCATTGAAAAATGAATCCTATTTTTATGTATATTTTTCAATGAATTGTAAGGTTTCACTGATGTAACTATATTATTTCATTATTTTTGGACTATATGGTAAAAGACACAAGATATCTGACAGAGAAACCTGTTTTCAAAATTCGGGTCAACGTTAATTTTTCTTTAAATGATAAATTTGATTACCTCCATCATATTTAGCAGTTATATAAGTACCAACTTTTAGTATTGCCAAACAGATCGATTTAATAGATATAAGGTTATTTTGTATTATGCAAATTTTTGAATATTTTACAAGCACACATTTTAGAACTAGAATTACTTGATTAGGTATGACATGACCTTCTCTTTTGAACAGTAAATGTAGGATCATATATTTATTTCTCACAGTAAAGATTTTAATGTTTTCTTAAAAATCAGTTGAACTATTCTGATGAGTAAATTTGAAAAACATTATTTACAACAGGGCAAGAGTATTTTTAATTAACTAAGTTTATGAATATACAACTTAACCCAGAAGGTAATAAATTTTAAAAGGTTAAATATTTTTGTCCCTAACTGTATGTTAATAATACATTTCTATATTCTATAATAACATAATAATACATTCAATTATCTTTATTAGGTGTGAATAATGAGTTATTGGAAGGGAGTGTGGTGATCAGTCAAACATGAATTTGTCATCATTATATAAATATGTTTTTTTTATCAATTTTTTGTATTTACATTCAAATTTTTCACTTTCAATCTGATTTCAAACTAATTTTTATAAATTGTCTATTACAGGAATTTATTTTTAAAACAACATTTGTTTTTAATGATAGAAACAAGTTTAAAGTATTAAAAAGATGAAAATGCAAAATATCATTTAACAACAAATTAATTAAATAATAATTTAAGTAGTAGGTCATTATCGAAACAGGTTCAGAAAAACAAAAATTATTATTACCATTTGATGAAATGCTGACTTACAACTATTTATTTATAAATTTTAATTCATTCAATACAAGTAATTGTTTGACACATTAAATACATTTTGAATAAAGTACATTATGAATTCTAGTACTCATATTAACTAAATGAATATTGAATAATAAGTGTCCATACTTGGCCTCAACTTATAATAAGAATTGCCTTAGTTATCTGTCTGAAACAACATAGTTTCCACTTCAAATAGAATTTATAATCTGGATCACAAGTTAAAAAAAAGCTGTTTGTTCAATTGATTTTTTATTTGAAATTTTTATGGTGTATAGTGTAGTAAATCCGCATATTTTTGGCTGACTACCATCGACTTGATCCATTCTATGAGAGGAATTTTCTATATACATAATCTATTTGCCTATCTATATTAAACAATTCTGTTGAAGCGGCACTGATTTCAATTCTTTGAAGTTTTAAAAACTTCAAAGTTGTTTTGCTTTTGTCATATCAAAAGATAGAAAATAAAATCTTCTCAACAGATTAGATGAGTTCTTATTTTTATTAATATTTACAATCAAATCTAGTGGACATTCATTAAGGCTTCATAAAGGTCACTTGATATGATGTAAGACAATGTGTAATTCAATGCAAGACGCAATATTTCTTCATCAAATCATGATCAGATGATGTTTTATTCTGTATAAGTTGCAATTCTAGAGAGAAATGAATTTCTAATCTTCTGATATTACTTCCGGCAATGATTTCTTAGTTATCTTATGTTTTATTTTCATTAGTTTTTCAAATGTTTCTTCATCTAATTCCAGGGCTTATCCCACCATCTCCTAGGTTCTCTTTTCTGCCCACGAGACTGAAAAAGCAAGGCAGAAGCAGATGTAATTATTGCGAGTGATGCACTTTTTCTTATCCACTTTATCTAGCTTTCTTATTTTCATTTTTAAACCGATCACAAAATATTGAATAAAATTTTATGTTAGGAAATTGTTTGCATTTACTTATGGAATTTTGATTATTGGCAACTATGACGCGTTAGTAAGAGACTTACATAATGTCAAGCGAAATGCAATATTTATCTATGCAATATTTTGATCTTGCAATAAATTGCCTGCAGTAACAAAGCTAAGTGAAATAAACAAGAAAAAAGTGGTCAGTAGCAATAATGATAAGTGCTGCTACCTCACTTTTGGAGCCCGATGGAGGATTTAAGAGATGTCAGGGTAGGGTAGGGGGTACAAAAACGTTTGCAAAATAATTTATAAAGGAAGAGTGCAAAGAAGGACCAATAACTTCTTCCTTATCATCACTACTAATCATGCTATAATTTGCTTTTGATTCATAAGTTTCTGACCACAAAAAAACTTCTTTTCCGCTCACATCACCAGATTTGACACTATCCGATTTTCGATTCTCTCCGAAAATAAAAACTGTGCTAAAAGTGAAAGTGTAATTATTTGTTTAACTAAAATGAAAAATAATGTTTTGGATTTTTTGACTTTGTAGAATTGTTTTAAGAGAAAAAATCTGTCAATCATAGTTTAAATATGGTAAAGAGGTTTTGATTATTTCTATTTCTTCTTTTAGAGAAATTGTTCCAATTAATTCCAAGTAAGCCAGAGATTTTAACGTTTAATGTCATGTAAATATGTACAGATGTAAATTTAATTTAAAATTTAAAATATTTTTTTTATCTTGGTCACATATGTCTTGAAACGTTAACCCGAAACACTTTCACAATGTTAATTTTGTCGAAATTGATAATTAAAAAGATAAAAAACAGGACGCCCAGCATATCATCTAACAACACCAGTCTAATAAGTAGGCGTATCATTTGTTAATGATAATATCACATCCATTCTCTTTGTATTACATTGTTATAAGTTTTTAAATATTGTTTATGATGTTAAATTCAATACACATAATATTTCTGTCAATTTACACATCACTCAATAAGTCTTGAGAATAACTTTTTTGCCAAAAATCGATTTTATTCATCAATGTAATCTCTTTCAAGACCAATACAATCATTCCGACGCTTCTCTAACTCCTCGATGCAGTGCCAAGTAGGATTTGTTTTTTGTCTCAAAATAGGCTTCAGTTTCAGCAATTGCTTCTTCATTTGAGCTGAATTGAGAATCGGTGCATTGTCTTGGTGAAACCGTGGTTTTTTCTTCGACATATGAGGCTTATTGATTCATCACCTGTATCATCCTCAGACATTCATTTAATGAAAAAAAAATTAGATCTTACAGAATCAACTGTATAGGGGTTAGTTCCGAAATGCTATTACATTCTTATAATTTTAAGGAACAGCTTATTCAATAAAAAAAATTGAAGGCATGCTCCAAGCTCATTGGTTCTTCCCTGAATCATCCTCAGACATTTATTTATTGTAAAATAATAGATCTTCCAGAATCAACTTGTATAGAGGTTGTTTCGGAATGGTTATTACATTCTTATAACATTCAAGAACAGCTTGTTTAACAAAAAAATTGAAGGCATGCTCCAAGCTCATTAATTGATTGATATCAATTCCATGCCTCTTATGCGACTGCATAGACTACTTTAAACTTGTTCTTAAAATTTCATAAACCATATAAGAATCATGCAAACAGAAATGCAGAAAGTTTCTGTTGTATGTTAAGATATCTTAGAATAAGTGGAGTTCTGTACTTTTATATATACAAATTTTCATCCCTTAACTAATATAATTTCTTTAATTTCCATTGAAACAATAATACAGTATATGTACAAATATCTCAGTTTAAATATTATATAGTTTTTGAAAATAATTAATAGTATAAAAAAGTAAACTATTGTTAAAAGTTTCAGCGTGATGTGCGGTAAGTTTTATGATTAAAGAGGCAGAAAGATTTTTTATCTACGTATAATTCAAAAATATATGTGACAAGGTTATAATTCAGGGCCGGGGGGGCTATAGCCCCGGGCCCCAGGTCCAAAAAAGCCCCATCATTCTGTACTTTTTTCATATAATTTCACAGCTCAAAGTGCATAAATAAATTCTAATGACTTTTTCATGTAGTACTCAAAGAGCATATAAATTTATACTCGAATGTATACATTGTTACTGAGATTCTAAAATCTAGTTATAATGTATACTTTTGATATAATATATGTAATAATTATTTGTACAAAAAATATGTGGTATAATCAATTTATTGGAAATGCCTATCACTTTTACTAGTCTTGTTTTTCCGAGTTTCCGAATTCCTTAAGGGAGCCCCGTCATTACTTTAGCCCCGGGCCTTATAAATCTTAATCCGGCCCTGTTCTAATTACATTTTAGTACTTGTATGAAATGTATGAAAAAATAAAATATATTAAAAATTAATTCCTTAAAATAATGGAGTTATTTGAAACTTTGGCAACGTTTTTCTCAATAATAACAAATGGCTAGTTAGAACCTTGTCTGCTCAAGATAGCGACCATTTTACTCTTCCATCTGTCGATTTAAAATATTCGTGAAAATCTGTTAGTTTTCTTTCAAACTTCAATAGAGGTGAACACTAAAGCCAGAATACGAACTAATTATGTTGCTTAATAAACAATAGAAAGTGTCATTTGAAAATTTAGTCTAAATAGTAATTTAATACCTGTTCAAAGTGCTTTTCTGAGATAAAAACAACCACACATCCTTCGAAAACAATAAAAACGTGGTAAAAGTTGTAGTGTTACAAATGTACTAATCATTAAAATCCGATTCTAGTAGTTAATAAAACTTTTGTGCACTTTTTTGGTAGTTTCAAGTCTTTTCCTCCACGAACAAATCCATTTCCACTCTTTGAATACATCATTCAGATTAATTTTTATCTCATGAGGCTGAGAAGTTAGAACTGACATCTTTAGACACAAACTTTTAATGGTTTTTGATGGTTTTTAACATATTCTATGGTGTTAAAAGGGTTATTTCAATTTTTGTCACTTTTAGACCGATTCTTAAGCACAACTTTTTATTCTACCTACACAAACAAGTTTAGGAAACAGAGGAAATTACAAAAATAAAGAAAATCCTACCAAAATCACTAGAAATATTTAAAAAAAAACTAAACAGCAGTAAACACCCTTACGGATTGTATTGTTGTTCATCGCTATAAAAGCCAAATTCAAATAGTTTATTGATATTTAGGGTTATAACCAATTATTTTTATTGACTAATATATTGTACTATGAAACTGTTAAACTACCCATTCCAGACATTCCTTTTTCTTCCACTTTTACTTTATACTTCACGCTTTTCTTATTTGTCTTTCTTATATTCATGCTATAAACCATATTTTCCTAATCAAATTTTTATATAGATATTTTTTGCTATGTTTTTTTTATTGTTTTAGATTTAGTTCATTGCACAAACGAACCGAACGTGTCAATACCACAATTAGCAAATTTGTTGATAGAAAGATCACAAAATGCGAACTGGATAGTAGTATACAAAGCATTAGTTACAGTTCACCACATGATGTGTTATGGAAATGAAGTATGTATACCAAACCTAAACGTGCTGGTTTGTCTCAAACATATGAAAACGACTCTTGTCAAACAAACAAACCCTCCATATGTTTTATTTGATCCGGGTGTGGAATATTATGTCTTGACAGTTTTTCATAATTTTCTTTTTCTATTTAAATGTCTACTTCTAGCTTTACCCGTTTTTTTCAGCAGCTATCATATGATTGGAAACTGTGGAAAATCCTTTAAAGGGGATATTCTGGTCTAGAAGCCTAAATTTTAGGCATTTTTGAAACATAAAAAACATTTTTTCTATCCATTTTTTTATATGATATTTATTGACGTTTTGAGCATATTAAAAAACAGAATTTCAATAAATTACAAGCAATCGAATTATTATAAATTGGACTGCATTATACGCCGTTATTAAGACAGATGCACTTAATTGTAGTCCTACTTGGAACTTGAAAAAAATCATTATTATACCTTGTTAACTTGCTACAACTGAATATTAAATTATAGAACGTAAATAGACGAGTAAAATGTACCTACTTGTAAGGCGTTTGGTTTAAACAGGGTACCAAACGTGAACTGAGCTCTTTTTGTACCCCAATCGTTTTTTTTTCTGGTAAACGAAATTTCAAAGCCAAAACCAAAAAAGTAAAATAAATTCTTTGCAAATATAACAAAAGAAAAAAAAACATTGCAATTCCAAAGTATCTAAAACAATTTTTTTGACCTTTTCGAATAAAAATACTTCAAAATAAAATTTTTTCAAATACAAGGAAGACGCGATAGACAGATATTTTAAGAAATATTTCAACCAAATTTCAAAGGAACTCGTCGGGTAGAACTTAATATATGTCAACCACTTCAAAAAAATAGTTTCCAGAAAAACGCGTTAAAAGTTGGAGAAACAATCCGGAAGAATAACTTGTTCCACTCGGCCGGCTTAGACGCTACGTTTAAGGACATAATCTTAAGGGTCTAAGCTTTGAAAATATGCAAAAAAAATGGTGTTTTCAAATTTCTAGACCAAAATACCCCCTTACAATTTTTACTTGAATTTCCATCAAGTCCCATAGTTTACCCAATAAACTCTTATAATGTATATTGCCAACTTTTTCCCTAACTATTAAGGGTAAGATGTTTTATAATATTGTACATTTGATTGTCTACCAATATGATATAAGATATTTTTGATATAAAGCAAGCAAGTTGCCTCTATAATTTTCTATTCTCAGCCATGTCTACTTCTCCATTAAATCTCCTTACATTCTCTTGGTCTTCCCAGTGTGCGCCTTCCTTCTGGTTGACTTCTCCTCACTCTTCTTATTGTCTATTCATCCCTTCTTCTTACATGGCCCAGTCACCTAATTCTTCTACTTCTTATCACAGCTGGTCGTCTATACCGGTCCTTGAGTTCTCTGTTTTTGAGTATTCTCTATACACTTTCGAAAACTGGCCTATAGATCCTCCTTAATATTAACTTCTTCTGGGTGTGTTTAGTTAGTGTCCACACCTCAGTTCGATACAATAAATATCTACTGGCTACATTTAACCTCATCTGTATCTTCTTCTATTTTATTGTTCCTGTTCATAATAAATCCTAGGTATTTAAATTCTGTAGTAATTTTAAAGCTGTAACCCTTAACGTCCAGCGTTGAATGATTGGGCTCTGCAACTCTTCCCACTTTCATATATTCAGTATTATTTTTATTTACCCTCAATCCTACTTTTCGTGTTTCTTCTAAGAATACTTGTGCCAGTATTTTCAGATTATTCTCACTGTATAACCTCAATTTTTTTATCGAAACATGAAATTTTAGTATTTGATATAGATATTTTGTTAAAACTTTGTTTATAGTTGTATGACATTATAATTCCATACATTTTTCTTATAATATATTGAAACACCCGCTGATATAGCTATTTAAATTTAAAACATACTTAGCAATAAATTCCACTTTTATAACGTTTGTTAGACTATGAAGGGTTGAAATTTCGATTAATTCTCAATTTGTTTAAGCCTTGCCATTTTTTTTTTGAGGGCATCTACAATTGAATCATGGAAAGAAAACAGAAATTATTTCAGTTAAGCATTTTGCCCTTTACAAATTTCAATAACATAAATATTTCTTTTTCCGTTTACTTTATAAAATTTCAAGGTACGCTGTAGTTAAATTGACATATTTTATTAAAACTTTGCGTTCTAGTTGGATAAAGATGGAAGTGAATTTTTAAGATACCCTCCATCTATCACATTCTGATTTCATGAATAATTTACAAAGTTATAAATATTAAGGCTCCCATAAACGTAGTAGCAGTTTGAATTTAAGAACAGATCTAGTACTTTATCACTGTACTATTATACAGAGTGAGTTTTATGTATGGAACTCCTCAATTATCTCGGATAATGGTGGTATCTACATTGTTGTCAGATCTTTCCTTTTTCCGGAAATATATTGAACTTTGTTCCACCAAAGTTAAAATAAATATTACACATTTAGATGGCTACGATTGAATAAACTCGTTTAATTTGAATATTATTTAATAATTTATGTGCTAATACAAATCTCGTAACAAGGTCTCTTGTCAGTAAGTTAGTAAAAAGTTAACGGAAACTGGAGGAGTCAAATATTTATCCAAATCATGGTTCAGAAAACCTACAACAATGGAAGACAAATCTTTAAATGTTTGTGTCTTGTTAGAGGTAGATCCACATTTTGAAGTGGAAAAATTAGGAATTTTATAAAACATACAGTAAATTAAAAAAACATACAGTAAAAACGATTACAGCTAATGCTCAAAATGCTGCCAATTACTTCTATACAACAAGCCATGCGATTTTTAAAACTTTGCAATACATTTTGCAACATCCCTGACTGCTCAATTCATCTTATCTCTGTGGTAATCCTATCTTTTAATTCCGAAATATTTGCAGGTTTTGTTTTATAAACGATGTTTTTTAAGTAACCTCACAGGAAATGGTCTAAAGTTTTCATGTCGTGTTATTGCGGGGACCATTCGATAAAACCACGCCTTCCAATCCATCTTCTGGAAAACACATTATTTAGGTTTTTCCTCACATCACACGTATAGTGAAGGTGGGACAGCGTCTTGTTGTAACCAATTATTGCCGTTTGGGATATTGTTACTGTCTGAAAATTTCTAATAATGAAGTTTTTTTAAATGTAGTTGAAAATATATACTTGGATTTGGAAATATCTGAGCCAACTCAGGTATAATACTATTTTCCAATAATTCTAAATACGCCGGACCATTTAGTTGCCCTCAATGAAAAAGGGACCAATTATTTTGTTGCCTATTTTTCCAGCCCATACATTCAGTTTTTCGGGATATTGGGTGAGGGATTCATGCATCCTACGAGGATTGTTACGTGACCAGTATCTACAATTATGCCCATTTACGTTTCCATTAATACAAAAAGTGGCCTCGTCACAAAACATAACATTACTTATAAAATTTGGATCGTTTTGATTGTAACTATTTCCATTATTAGGTCTGCAAACGTCTATCAAGATCGTCATCTGACAACTCTTGAACCAACGTTACTTTGTATGGATGAAATTTATTATCACGTGAAATTTTCATTACGGAGGATTACGAAATATCAAGTTCCCTGGATATGTGTCTAGTACTCAAGTGTGGATCGTCTTCTAACAGGACACAAACATCTAAAGATTTGTTTTCAGTTGATGCAGTTTTTCTGCGCCCCGATTTGCTTATATCTTTTACTGAACCAGTTTCGTTAAACTTTTTTACTAATTTACTGACAGTAGATCTTGTTATGGGATTTCAGTTAGGATATAAATTATTAAAGATATTACACGTTTCTTGTTGACTTCTACGCCTATAACCACATCCTAATATCATTAAAATATCCATTGTGACTTTCAATAAACTTCAACAATAATAATTTATTGAAACGTCAAATTTGTAACCCAAATGTAGCTATAACTACGAAATTATGGCATTTAGGTATAGAGAATATTACATGAAACATAATCAGTATTTCGTAAAGCGTAAAATATACAGGGTGATTCATTTTAAATAACAAAGATCTGACATCAATATGTAGATACCACCATAATACCGGCCGTATAAAAATCGTTCAAGCCGTTCCCGAGAAAATTGAGGAGTTCCATACATAAAACTCACTCTGTACATAATATGACTTAGAAGAGACAAACATTTGAATCGATTTTTGATTATTTCAGTAAATTTTCATCATCTCCTGTATTAGGTACGGCTTTAATGTATAAATTGGTATATAGAAACAATCACTACGAAATATTATTTTTTCAGAGATTCACACAATATTTAGCATCTAGTAACAGCACATTCCAATTGAGTAATTTCTTAGACAAAGGCGGCGTTCAAGGTAAGGAAAATAATTTTCATAACAATTTTTTCCTTTTTATGTATTTATTCTATAGCTGCAAATCAACGATGTGAATTTCATTGAAAATAATTGAGTTATTCGCGTGCTTCTCGTTGCTTACGCCGATGATGTCACAGTTGTGATCACCGAACAATCTGCATAATTAGCGCAGCTTAAAGTGTACCAGACAATGAGACGAGTGGGGGGATGGATAACAGATCATGGACTTCAACTCTCCACGAAAAAAACTGGAAAGGAAATGTATACAGACAAGACTGTCCATTGAGATCGGGACAGTCGAAATAGAGTCTAGATGCGAAATAAAGTGACCTTAGATACGAAGATGTATTTCTGGCCCCACATACGGAAGACAGCTCAAAAACCGGCCGAAATAACAGCATTTTTGAGCCGCTTAATGGCAAATATTAACGAACCACGGCCGAAGAAACGAATGTTGCTGATGGCGACAACTAACTTAATTCTTTTGTATGGGGCAGACGCCCTGAGAATAAAGCGATGACGATGGGACAGAGACAAGGTGCACCGAGAATCGCCCAGCTCCTACCGGACTGTCTCTGCATAAAGGGTCCTAGTGGTGGCGGCTATAATTCCCGTGGACCTCCTGGCTCTCAAGCGTAAGAGGATATGCAGAAGCAGCTCAGATATAACACGACAGGATGCGGCAACAATCGAAAGCACCAGAACAATACGGACGTGGCAACAACGATGGACAGAAGAGAAATCAGCTGAATGGTCGCGGGGTCTAATAAAAAAACCTTAGACTGTGGATCGAAAGGAAGTTTGGAGAGGTGAACTTCTACATTACCCAGCTTTTGAGGGGATACGGCTACTTCCGACGGTATCTTCACAAAATGAAGAAAGTACAAACAACTGAGTGTACGTATTGTGGAAACGACTTAAATGATGCCGAACACACACTCTTCTTGTGTAATCACTGGAGGGGTTTGAGAGAGGAGGTAAAGGATAAAACTTGATAATATCGTCCAGTTGATGCTGCACAAGGTAGAATGTTGGCAACGGATTGTTACCTACACAGAGAGAATGTAGACGGCTGCCTGATATGACGATATCATAATAGAAACGTACATCATAAACGGACAGACCTACCAATCAGAAGTAATGTCACAATAGTCGCTGGTTGGACGGAGTTGACAGAAGATGGCGGTTTAGTGGGTAGGCTAAGGGAGTCCCACATTTCCATCAGTTCTCCTGGTGGAATCCGTTAATTGTTTATTCGAATTGCTTGGCATTATAAAAAAAAACTTTTGTGTTTCGTGTCTTATATCCTGACACAAAATACGATTTACATACCATTTTTCAGATTAATCAAAGTTTAATAATAACACTTATTTAACGATAACCGAGAGAATAACTGTCGTATTTACTTTGTATCATATGTTCAGTGTTTATTCTATACTTATGACGTCACGCAATATGGCGGTCTTACTGAAATGTTCAAACTACCTACAAAATTTGGAATCTTCAATAATTTTTTTCTCTATAAATATTGATGAAAGATTCAACATAAAATTATAATGAAAGATATATATATATATATATATATATATATATATATATATATATATATATAAACTATCCAAAACTATTTTTTTCTCAAACCACGCAAATTCCCAAATGGTACGAATTTTTTCAGGTTATGATATGTCCCCGTTTATAAGAAAATATTCAAGATATCTGAACGAAAAGGCACTAGCATACAGAACGATTGCTTTTGATTTTTGTAAAATAAAAAGGGGGTAACTATGATTTTTTTAATTTTTATCAAAATTATAATAAACTATTCCAAACGAATAATTTATAATTATTATTTATTTTTTTCAGAAAAGATGATGGTATGTTGAGAACTATGAATGCAGATAAATTATTAAAAACACTTCCAACATTACAAAATCAACTGGATGTTTTATTGGAGTTTGATTGTTCTGCAAACGATTTAACAAATGGTGTCATTAACATGAGCTTCATGTTGCTTTTTAAGGATTTAATTCGTTTATTTGCCTGTTATAATGATGGAATTATCAATTTATTAGGTAAGTGAATATTATGGAAATTAATTGACAACATTTTTATTATATATTTTTAGAAAAATTCTTTGATATGAATAAGAAACAGTGTAAAGAAGCTCTAGATATTTACAAGCGGTTTTTAATTCGAATGGATAGAGTAGCAGAATTTTTAAAAGTAGCCGAGGTAAGTTAAACATAAATTTCCTTAACCCATTAATGCTCAAAACTTTTTTTCAAATGTTTTTCAATTTATATTGTGTCAAAATGGTGTTGAATCAATAAATCATCAATAGAGTTACTGAATTTGCGCTCTGATCACTCAAGGAGCAAATCAGGATTTAAATTAGGATAATGACATCAAATATTTTTGAAAGAATTTCTAATAGTCATAAAAGTTATTAATTAATTAAATTAAAAAAAAGTTACTAATACATTTCATTAATTTTGTTCCAAATAATTTATGTCTTATTGTTGATGGTACCTAAAAAAACATTCTGGGTGTAGTGAAACATTGAAGTTATTATTGCAATAAATTGTTTTTATACATTACATAAATTTTATATTCATATTCACTTTTCACAATTAAATGATCTAACCGCTCCAAGTCATGCTCATTTCTTTTTGGTAAGACCATACAGAATATACAGAAAAAATTCCCTCTGGTATGGCAAAAGGTCTATGTTAGAACCTAATTGCCTATGCAATATCTATCTTTGGACCGTACAAACATTTATGGCATAAGGCTGCCCCATTTTTTGGACCTTGTTCCATTTCTATGTATGGATGTATGTAGATATTGGGGTATCATATACACCCTGACCCAAATAATTCCTTTTCTGCTGCGATACTGAGGAACCCAGTTTTAACAGCTGATCTGATCTGTTAATCTCCATCCTCTTAGAAGGTTCAGAATGTGGGTTTGCTATAGCTGCAAGAGATTTAGAGTCATTTGAGTCTTTGATTCTTTTTGAATTACCTATTGGCGGATTTTGGGGCACTAGAACACAATTTATCAAAACTGAAAATTTTTATTTCATCGGTCCATATTCAATTTCCCATTGGAAATCAATTTACCCCATAGTTTCCAAGAAAAGGAATGTTTATACCCTGTTTATTTCCACGTAATGTCCCTTTTCCCACAGGACTTTTATATTAAGTGTTTATTTAAGTTATATTTTCAATACATCAAAACTAAATTTTTTCCACATATTTTCATTGTAAATTTGAATTAGATTTTCAGTTTTTCCTGAAATAAGCAACTTCAATTGCATTAAAATTTGAACATAATTCCTTTTTTTGGCCATAGTAAAAGAAAGGATACATGAATATGAAAATAATAGATCTGTTAGGAAGAAAATATTTTTTTCCCTTTATGAAATCAAGCAGGTAACAATATGAACCACGTGATATTGTTAACTAAACCACCTGCTCATTTTAACATCAAAAGTTTCTCTAAACATTGAAAATTTTTTATTACTAGAAAATTCTAAATTGTCATGCAACTTTAGTTGCAGTTAGACACTAATGGTTTAAATTTAGTCTTTATGTTCAACTCTGCTCATTTTATTCATTTATTCAACACATGGAGAGATGAAGTAACATAAGATTTGAAATTTATCTTTTACTTTATACTATCTGATGCAAAAAAATCAATTACATTTATCACAATATCATTATTTTTTATTGAATAAAATTTGGAATTTTTCTTTTTCAGAACGTGGGGATAGATAAAGGAGATATACCAGATTTAACAAAAGCCCCGAGCAGTCTCTTGGATGCTTTGGAACAACATTTGAATTATATGGAAGGAAAAAAAACATCAGGTTCCAGTCAAGCAAGGTATTTTATGTTTAGTTTGGAAAAGTAAAGTGAACATAGTTTAGATATGGATATTATGTACTGTGGACTGTTCACCAGTAACGACTTTGTGGGCTATTCGGCTTACCTCTTCTGGCTTTAAAAAACTTGAATATAAGTTCTGTAGTCCTTGTTTAATGAGTGCCTCTTACTCAAAAAGGTATTTGTCAGTTTCTTTTGATTCCTTACAGAAACGACAAATGCTGTTGGTAGTTTCTCTGATGGTTTTCAGCTGGTAGTTCACCAGACTGTGTCCGGTAAGCATACCAGAAACTCTCTTTAGCTCGTCTTTGTCCAATGATTTTTTTGAGTCCAGTTAGTTGAATAAGAAAGAAATCTCTTCCATGTTTCTAATTTGCCTAACAGATTTTAGGGTCTTAATGGCGTGTAGTTATCCCTCAATTTTTCTAATGTGAAAGGAAATTGCCACTGGGCAATCTTCCTACATGACAACTTATAATATTGCTATTAACCATTTGCTAGTTGTAAATTTTACAGATTGTTAAAAGAACCTTATTAATGAAGCATTATATATTTATGTCAGTTCATGTTTGCATTCACCTGTTGTAACTTAATTTATCCTGAACTACTTAATTTTATCTACAGTAACGCCAGTAACCAGAAAAACGTGAAATCGGGAGTAACTGCATTGTCTTCAACAAGTAATGCTTTCGGTAATGTGGCAAATTCTAAATTTGGCTCAGCGAATGGTATAGACGAACAATTAAAATTACAACTACTGGCCGAAGAGGAAGCAGCCATGAATCAATTTAAGGTATAAAATTATTTTTCACTACTTTCTACAGCTAATTATCAATAAAAAATTTTTTACAGACTAAGGTGTCACCGACAGCAGCTAACAATCCGTTCTTGAACAAATCTCCTATGTCATCTACGTCTAAGACAAGTTCTTCTTCGTCTCAGTTCACTAGTACTCCAACATTTGATCTATTCACTGAGGAACCTGCTTCAGTTAATTCTAAAGCTTCAGATGATCTACTGCAACTTTCTAATCCCTTCTCAGATGCTTTCGCACAACCAATACCACAAAATTTGAATGCATTCTTACCGCCACAACAGAATAACCTTTGGTTGACCAATGGAAATGGTGAGTTTGTAAAATATTATACAATGTATAAATTCACTATAAAAAATATATTCCAGGATTTGCTGTAATGAATCCGGGACCTAGTTCAACATTATCGTCTACTGGTTCATTCGTATCAGAAAATAATTTTGCTTCAGTATTTGGAAATACAGAATCTAAAGGTTAGTTCTATCTTACTATGTGGTAACTTGTAATTTGCGTTCTTTCTGTATAAAATGCATTTCTTTAAGGAACCAACTTTGATGCCCTAGGTGGTGTGCTCCAACCATCTAATTTAGACGGAAAACAGAGTTCAAACAGTACATCCAACAATACCGAAAATAATAATCAACCAACGTCTTCGAATGGATTACTTACTGGTGATTTGGAATCAAGTTTAGCATCTCTTGCTGAAAATCTTTCTATTAACAGCAGAACGACCCCAAAGTGAGTTCAACAAGGATCTAGATTATCTATAATTTATTTATGTTGAATATTTATTTTCAGAGGAGTTCAATGGAATTCTCCTAAAATCGGTTCTAAAACCAGTTGGACTCCTCAACCCATATCAGATACTACAGGAGCAGGTTATAAACCTATGAATCAAGCCATGTCTTCATCGCCATTTAATAATGCCACAGTTTCGTCACCGCAACCACAGATGTACCTTCAGCACCCTCAAATGATGGTATTAAAAAATTAAAACAAATTTTACCAAAAAAAATATCGGATTTTTTTTATTTTCAGAGTATGCGTCCTATACAAACGATGCCACAATTGAATCCTGCGATGAGTCAAATGGGACCACAGTCTCTCCTATTTCATTGATCATTACAATATCTCATCCACATCCGTCTATAAATAAGAAATTCCCAGATGTATAAAATTATTTTTGTTAAATATAATGAATATCAATTAATATATTTAATAATATTAAAATATAATAAATACATTGGATTAGGCTGATGTTAAAGAGGAACAAGAAGTAAAAATTAAGTTGGAATTTCTGGTACCATCGGTGATATTCATTCTGAACACACTGTAAATACACTGTCTGGTCCTTCGAGCCTACTGAAAGGTTCGAGGAATCAAACAGCGTAATTATTGTGATAATTGATAGTATATAGTGTGTTTAGTAATAAGTAAAGAAGAAAATCACATTTTTGAGATTTGTTATTGTTGAAATACTTTGAATATATTTATATTGTCTGCCATAAAGTTTAACAACTTTAAAAAACAAGGGTGATCACTGCAAATTTATTATAATCGACTGTAAAATGCTAGAAGTCTAACCTAACCTAGATTTTATGACGTTATGGGTAGATGTGAGAGAAATCTTTCACAAATGGTATCCCGATATCATCATGCAGTGTTTGGTCTATACATATACCAAGGAGCATAGCTGATTACTTCTCTTGTGGTCTTCTATTATGGTTGGGCTCTATTAGTGCTTATAGAAAAACATTTGGGTGATTTTCTATTCTTTTATGGTGTTTTAGACTTCGAATGTTGACGACATGTTTCACAAATTGTATCGTGCATTGTTTAGAATTTTCTATTGGCTTCTTGATACTACAGCTACAATTGATTTGCTTGCTCATCCCTTTATATCTATTTTGTGTAAAGTAAAATCTTGTACATCAACGTTATGTATGAATTAGGATATTGATATGCGAATTGATATCAAATTATTGTTTTTACACGAAAAAATATGTATTTTAAAAAAATTTTATGGCAGATAAAATGATTTGTTCACTTTACAGCCTTGTTATTTACAGTGCAATTATAATTAAATTAGTTTTAAGAAAAATGTTGGCACTAACTCACTATTTTGTATGTATATGTTGATTTACACAGTGTGCAAAAAGTTGATGTTGTAATTGCACTTTTTTTAGGATAAGATTTAGTCTTTTTTTTCAGATTAAAATAAATGAGGTATCCCAATCCAAAGCGGAATAATTTTTATAAAGCAAAACTATTAAAATCAAAGAAATGTTGAAAAATCGTTATACCCATATTATAGTGTGTCTCAGAATTAATACAGTGATCGATGTTCGTTATTTCGGTCCTCACTGTATATTTATTTATTTTTTTTTCAAATTTGAATTTTAAATTCTTGTTTGTGTTATCATTTATACAGGGTTAATATTTATATTTTTAAAGCAGAAGTTACAAAGTTTTCAAATCGTCATTGTTCTGGCAGAAGTTACTAAATCCAATGAAACACACAGTAGGACGGTTTTAAAGGTTTAGACAACATTAGGCAGCGCTGTAGTTGAATTATTAGGCACTACCACAACTACATGTAGGAGTGAGTAGTGAGTTTGTCAATCTGTAGATCAGTTAATTTTAAATTGAATGGTTAGGTTAGGCCTATAAAATTACTGAAAACTGGAATTTAGTGACTTTTGCCAAAACTTAGACGAAATAATATAAGATAAAAGTGTCTTTTTATTTCAACTATTTTGAAATCTAAAAAAACTTGCCTTTTATATAAATATTGAACTCAAATTTTAATATGTCAATTCCCTGTTTCTCAATCAATTACTTTTGCCATAATTGTGTGCCAAAAATTCCATTTTTACATCCAATTTTAAAATTTTCGTGCAGCTAGTTCATTTTGAAAATATTATGGTACTTCCTTTTGAATCTGGCACATTTTAATACCGAATTAATGTAATAGACAATCAGTAAATTGAAAAACAGTTAAATTATCTTTTTTATGACAAATATCGGAATCATAATATAAAATAAAATTAAGAAAAAAAATAAGTGTATCACAATAAACACTATATTATTGAATAAATGATTAAATAATGGAAATATTGTTAATAAAAATGTTGAAATCGGAACCAGTTACAAGTAAGATGTAAAACACTCGACGTCAGCAGAAAATGAACCAAATTAAAATGTCGAGTTGTCCTAAATTGTCACTTTTCTCCTTCTAAGATTCTAATTTTCAATTCCCAGCAACTCGGTTATATGTTTGTGAGGTATATGATATTGCTTCTTATTGTCTCTTTTTCTAAAATTTTCAATTCCTCCTTTGACTTTCCATTTCTTGTACCGTTAGGTTTTCTAACTAAAATTCTTTTGAGTTTTTCGAGTGTTTCTAATGAAAGTGTTAAAGTTAGACCAGCAAAATGACACATATCTCGAAGGGAAATATGAATAATACCATAAAATGCCAGAATTATAAAGAAAAATTGAAAGTTGAAAGCAAAGAAACTGTCAAAACTATATTATCAAATAAACAAGAGAAAGGTCGATATGTTCTCGAAACTGGACCACTTAGAAGTATCCAAAGCTCTAATAATAACTTATCGAGCCTTCGTTGTTATCACCCCTTTTTATCCTTATACAGCAATATGCTACTTTCAGGATCTCATTTATCTATCTGCTGGTTGGAATTTACTACAGTTTACATACAATTCTTGTCTCGATGATATATTAATTGCTTTGAAGCATTCCAGTTAGGTTATTCTAGAAATAAATCTGCTAATGTCAAGGTATTTGAATAATGCACATTGTAACTTTCCATTTTTTCTGCCCCAAGACTCTGTAAGTAAAATTTTATTAGTCTTTCTATAGGCAATGGCCAGAGACAAGAAGAAAATGGAGCTACTTAAAATATAAAGCCTTCCTAAGTTGTTATTAATTCTTTTACTACTCAGATTTCAATATGTAACTTGAAGTAACTCATCTATTGATCTGCCGGATGATATCTACTCAGGTTTATATACAATTCTTGTCTCGATGGGCTATTACTTGCATTGAAGCAATCCAGTTAGGTTACTCTAAAAATAAATTTGAAAATTGTCTCTTTAGTCAAACCTTAACATGATCATTGAATAATACATTTTGTAATCTTCCATTTTGTCTGCTATAAGGCTTTGTAAGTAATATATCCTACATTGATCTTTTTAGAGTTAGTATGTTTCTACTAAAAGTGTTCAAATTAGAGTAGCGAAGTGATGAGTAATAAATAAAATATTGCCTAAATTCATCTTTCAACTTTGTTCCCTCTTTTTTTCCGCTGCTTTTACATCCCATCCGAGGCTCTGAGAATAACCTTAGAACGTTTGCGAATATTCTAAAAGTGGTTATCAATAATCTTTTTCTCATATTTCAATATGTTATTTTAAGTATCTCATTATCTGTTGGATGGGATCTACTCAGGTTTATCCTTAGGTCCACGAGGGCCCGGTTTAGCCATCTATTGACAGGTCATGACAACAAGGTGAGAGCATACCGAATCATTACTAGTGATTATTGTTTGATGAAGATGAGCGCTATCAGAAGAAAGGTGAGGAGTGTAGTTGTGACCCGTTTCAGCTGCGGTATGAAGATTGGAGGAAGATAAGGACCAGTGGCTACGCGTGACCAAATTAGACAAACTGGAGAACCTAGTTTTCCGCACGACCAAAGAAGCTTAGAAAGAGCTTAGAAGCTCACAATTTCCTCACCTTTAACCTAGTATTTCGTCCTCGCGTGAAAGTGCTGCCAGGGGTTTGCATTAAACTTATTGTGCATACATTTACCTACTGAAATTTATGTCTTGCGTCCCTATGAGTAATTGAGATTCTTCCCAGATATTTCGATATCAGATTAATAAATTTAGGTTCTCAGATCATCTTCGATTTTTCAATATTTGATAGAAATTTCACGCGCCTTACGATTCATTCTTTAGTCCGACAAGGCATTTATCTGTCCTATGAATACAGTTCATTACAACGCAGTTCACCATCTTTCAGTAATTCTTTAAAAAAAATCAAAGACAAAGGTATGGTGCTATGATCACCCTGGTTTGTTTACAAAAAACACATCAACAATATGGCCGACGAAAAGCTGTTTTATCTGACCGCTAGATGGCGCTTGCGTTACAGGAGGGCAAAAAATGCAACTCACATGACTCGTGAACCCCAAGAATATACAATTCTTGTCTCTAATGTCTATTACTTGCTTTGAAGCAATTCAGTTAGGTTACTCTAGAACAGTGGTCGCCAAAGTGTAGCAAAACAAGTTTAAATGTTCATTTCAATGAAAAGAGTGGAACTCTTTTTGGCCATCAAGTATTTTCTTGATGTTTGGAGAGTATGTTGCAGCCGCCATTCTGATGCAGTTGTCCAAATGTTCATCACTCAGTCTATTTCTATATTTGTTTTTTATGAATTTCATACTTCAACATACAACACAAGTATGTAGAACTGAACATAGCTTTCAATCTCAATGTAACTTCAACCTCAATTGTATACTTTTCTTTGGGGACTCAACGGCAGCCTGATCTCCACCAAAATAGATTTTTATAGTAAAATTAGAGTCTTTCTCTATTTATTGTCGAGTCCTCCTTGTGTAGATTTGTTGAAAGTATCTTTATTATCACCATTGTTTGGTTTTTTTTATTTTCTCAAGTTTTCTAGACGTTAAATAACAAAAAATATATCAAAAATTAAATATTAATAAATACGGAAAATAGATTAAAAACGACGTTATTGCGGGATCAACAGAAATTTATTTAATGCTTGTACATTTTGATATTTTCCTAAAAACTTCCAAATAAATCAATTTAATATTCTTGTTATCGAAATAATTCTATATTTTATAGATCGTTTAGAACGAAATAAATTATATATTTAAAAAATTATATAGTTAATACATATAAAGCTATTTTTTTGTTCCGATTCTACATCGTCCTTTTTCTAAATTATGTTTAGTTGTCATTGGCCAAAACAAAAAGGAATCAGGATTTAGCTGTTGTTAATTGATATTTGTGCCTTCTCTCGCGCCCATATGGGTCCATTATCAATACGGTGATAAAAACTATTCATATTATATAATCACGAAACATACTCGTGTTTTGGCGAGTGGTAATTGAAACTTCAATTTAAATCTAATGGAATTTCATTTAATAGATAATTTTAGTAAGCACTATCGTCGACAATCGTCCTCTATACCAATAAATCCTCTTATATTTTTTATTTATTTATCAATTATCCTAA
Source organism: Diorhabda carinulata (assembly GCF_026250575.1). Taxonomy (NCBI): domain Eukaryota; kingdom Metazoa; phylum Arthropoda; class Insecta; order Coleoptera; family Chrysomelidae; genus Diorhabda; species Diorhabda carinulata. Next base: position 6,901,179 of record NC_079469.1, read on the forward strand.
AAATTTTCCATCCTTAATGCTATTTTTCCATTATGCGATTAGTCTGCCTCTCCCTATTAAGTTGTTTGTATAATCAATCGTATTTATTACATTTTCTTCCTAATCATTTGATCATTTTATAATTATTTACTTTTAACCCTTCCATCTTTCGTTCTATTTGCATATTTAATAATATTAAATAAGATTATTGGATAATTGAATAATTTGATTGGACTAAATTTACAAAAACTTCATAAAGTCAACTGGAAAACCAACCCTTTCATCCCAATATTTAATGAAAGGGTTTTTTCGTTTGGCACTGTAAATATAATTTAAGTAATATTTTATTTCCAGATTGATTGTAATGCAAAATGTATATTAAGTAGTAATAAAAATTAGTGGGTATTACTGCACTAGTAACCGCTTTTACGGTAAGTTTCCAAGACATGACGTATTTTACATCGTTGCCACGTTGCAATATTTTCCGTTGCTTATTTATAAGAAAATAAGCTTACATTGTAAATGAATTTTTTATATATATAATCTTTAACAAAAATCTGTGGGACTGTTGCAATCAAACACTAAAGTGTACTCTTTTTAATATGTATTCCAAGCTTTCGAATAAGTACGTATTTATCATCAGGGAATTAATTAAAAAAAAGAACCTTCAAAATGACAATTAGACATAAGGTAAATGTGCCAATAGTCGACACTTTGAGGATTTAACTTTTACAATTTGTCTGTAAATCATAATAAAACAGAATATAAATTATGTCGTCTATTACTTTGAGCGCATTAACTATTGATGGATGTTTTAATTTTTTTTATCAAAGTATGCAAATGTCATAAATGTCGACATACAAATTTCAGTGGAGCATGTGGAGCTTTTCCTACAATTAGATCAAATGAAATTTTAGATAATATATCATTTTCTTTTGAAACAAATGTTTTTTTTTTCTCATCGGTACTTTTTAGTCCCATTATTTTAATCTCATTTGATGAAAACAATTTTTTAGATTTCTTCCTCATCCTCACATTCAGCTTCCCATCGAGATTCGTCAGATTTCCTAAATGACATTTGGTCATTAGAATCACTATCATTTTCATCAACTTCGCTTCTTTAATTTTTTGCTTTAAATTTTTCAGTAGCTCTTTCTTTTCTTTCAATTTCTTTCATTCTTCCTTTAATATTTGCGCTTCTTTATTTCTTTCTTTTTGTTTACACCATCAACCTTTCCTGGTTTTGTGTTTGGGAAAAATGCTGTTTTTTTAGTGTGTCGACAATTGGAGACTGTCGGAAATTGGTACATTTACTTTAGGTCTCCCTTTTAACCATATCTAATTGTCATTTTGATGGTTGTTATAATTAGTTATTTGAAAGCTTGAAATACATATTAAAAAGAGTTCCATGGCAACAGTCTCGTAATAATAACGTTTATAAATTAGTTGGAAAAGACTTCAGTGCTACACACTGACCATCTAGGCGTGGTAATACTTTTCTTCCACTCTTTCCCATTTCTTGTATTCGCCTTTCAGTGTCGAACTCCTTCCCCCATTAGATCTCTTGTACCTCCGCATCTCTTCTTCTAGACCTAATAATTTTACGAATTTCTTGTTCATGTATATCCTTCTAAGTAATTTCCTCTTCCATATATATAATTCGTTGTCTTCTATCTAAACGGGAAGGAATGTCCCACTATTATAGTGACTACAATCGATCCAGATACCTCGTATAGATTGCGCATGCTTGAGGAATACCTCGTACAGGTTGCGCATGCTTGAGAATTACTCGTACAGGTTGAGAATGCGCAGAACAGAGCTGGAACCTCAGGATAGAGAAATCGTTGCCATTCTGTCTTCCTTAGTTGAAACAGCTTCCATTTATAGAAACTTTCCATATAGGAGTATCACATATATGTGAAAAATAAGTACACAAGAAATTTTACCACAATAATCTGATTTTGATAACAATAAATTCTGCCACGCCGAGGCCCGATACCACACGGCTGCCAACGTTTAATATTTATTTTTCCCTAATACACGAGTATTGCTTTTATTTACACTTTCCATATTTAGTAGTTGTTATTGTCAAATTTGAAAACTTTACGTAAGAGCTCTTTAAATATATTTATTTCTTGTAGAAATAGTTATTTTCATTTAGTTTATATATTGATAATTTTCAGGCAAAAGTTAATAAACATGGAAATATAAGTTAGAATAATTTTTTTAAGGTATAATCTGATTTGTTTGCCAGAAACTGCCGATTGATTAAAAGATCCTATCTATAATATAAAGATGGTTAGTTTCATACTATATTTAAAGTAATTCTATAAATTTTTAATATTAATATTTTCTTTTCATTAAGTGTATTAATACAAATTTAGTCCAATCTCTATGTAACTTTGTTAAATTCTGTATTTTGTCATTAATTTCGATTTTAAATATGTTCTTGTTTCTTCAAACTTTATTGACTGAAAAATATCAGAAGTCATTAAATATTTTTTGGAAATTGTGCATTTTTATTTGTTCCTGTTCCTCAACTTGGGTACTGTTACCATTAGTTTAGCCAACAAGGATAGAAGTCTTTATATATAAACAGTATTCTTCTTGTGGTACCTATTCGTGAGGAATGTTGACAGTTCTAAGGTTCTTACGCCATGGTCTTCGTTTTTTTTCCTGGACCTCTTCCAAATATATTTTGCCTCACAGTAGCAATACATATCTGGATTTGTTTCGCATTATTTTTACTAATATCTTCGTCAAGATCAAGGACTCAACTCCATAAAACAGGATAGATAAGACGTAAAAAATTGAAAATGTGCGAAAACTTCACCTGGAAACTATAACGCTTGCAGGACAAGGAGCCGAAAAATAATGCTTAAACATGAACCAACTGCTTCATGTTTTAATTCCCGATAATTTGATCCCTAAAAGCCTCTATACCTGTCCACATCGTCCTTATATATTTAAACAATAGGACTCATGGTTTTAACCAAAAATGATTCATGAAAAACTTTTTAGAAGACCACATCAGAGAAAATGGAGGGCATTCAGAAAAAAGTCTTGCAGCAAAACTTTCAGGATTAATTCTAATTTTATGGTAGATACTATTTCATTTAGTTTTCAATAATTCTTTGGTAACAACTCGTATTAAATTTATTAAAAAGAGTTAATACCACTATCCGAAGTGAATGGATTATATTTTCAATAAACGGATTCTATTATTTGGATCAATTCTCTATCTGATTGTGATTTTGGATCTCCCAAAACCCCATATCGTTTTAAATAAGCCCTTGAAGGACCAGTATATCTCTGACCTTTAACAGGTTGATCCCCAACTAAAATTGATAAACTTTTTCCTGGGCCCAACATTTTTTTTTGTTTTTACACTCCATATGAGGTGTGGATTCAAGTTAAAATTTATTTGAAATAAAAAGTGCGAAGAAATGATGTTTTTTGTGTGCGTCCATAGGCCCGCTATGAGCCAGAGGGAAAGTTAATCACTAAAACTTTCCCCAGGACCCATGGTCCGTACACAAAAAACATCATTTTTTGCACTTTTAATTAGAAATAAATCTTTTCATTATATTTCTTTAAAGGTACACCTCAATTGCAGCATAGAAAACCAAAATTTTGTTTGCTTTTCTATTCTTTAAACGATGATTTATGCTTTTAATGAAGTATACAAAAACAAAAATGTTTTATGAAGGATATTATATAATGAAGGTAATTTAGAGGTAGCACAAATTAAAAATTTTAATCAAATATTATTTGAATTATTTGAGGAAAACAAAAAAATATATAATAAGTAAGTTTTTTTGTTTTACAATGGAGTTAAAAGTCATGAAAAAAAATCAAACCTAACCGTAGGATAATATTTCAAGGACCCAGGACTGTCCATCCAAACCGTAAAATATATTTAAATACGGTCCTTTGTGACACGGAGTCATATATTTAATACTTTCTTCTATAGCTTCTATAAGTGGAAGCTGTTCCGATTGAGAAAGAGAGAATGGTAACATTTCTTTATCGTTCGGTTCTGCGCTTTCTCAAGCATGCGCAGTATACATAAAGTATCTCGAATTAGAGGTAGGGACGTTCCTTTCATACCAACTGTCCATATAGGAGTATTACATATATGCGCGGAGTAGATTCGGAATCAAATTCGTCGTGAGGTCTATAGAAGTGGGGCTGAACGTGTTAAACGATCTGGAATATCAAAGAAATCACCAGGCCGAGATGGCTTAGAATGAAAGTTATCTAATCCTCGTTTATAATAGTGCCAAGGTCTTTATATTGTTTGACTCTTGTATTGGAACTTGATTGATATAGAGATGCCTTCCTGTCATCGTATTTTTATTTTTTGTCTTTTTGACATTGATATTGCTGACAATGTGTCATCTTCATATATGATGTTATTTACCCCGTATCCATTTAGTAGTATACCTTTTTCTGTTTCATATAGGGCTTCGCTGAATATCCGCTCGAGTACTACTCGAAGATCATATGCAGCTTTGACGGACTCCTCTCATTATTTTCCTTTTTCCATGAGTTCTCCTTCGATTCTAAGGTTTGGATTGGTTCCAGTAGGGGAACAGCATTGATGGTATAAATATCATGGTGCTGTTTATTCCCAACTGAAAAGTCCTATGCAAAACACGGTTAAGTCCTTTGTAACAAACTTTTCAATTAAGAATAAACATTTAAAGTAAGAAAATATTAGATAATTTTGATTATATCTTTATTATACATCCATATAGCCTCCTCTAGTAGCAATTTTGGTAAGAGCCGTGTTACAGGAAAAATTTGATAGACCCGTTTTTGCAAAGTTGTTTATATTAGAAAAACACATTTAAAAGGAAAAGTTCAAAAATGAAAATTTTATTGTTTACAAGATATTTTAGTTAACATAAATTATCTATTTTGATTAGTTCAGTATTATCGTCATATAAAATGGAAATTCCGAGGGTTATTTGTGCGATTGTTACTTTTGAATTTCTATCAAATTAATCGAAATTCAAACGACTTTGTAAAACCAAATCCCATAACGAGGTTCCACAAATACAACCGCCACCATGTATTGTATAAACATAATAATGACCATAAGTATAATTAGTTTAAATTCTAGGAATTTCACTTTTAATTTTTTATTGCAACTTATATAAACAATACCGTATGTGTAACGAATTTCCCATATTTTTATTCAAGGACTCGTCCATCGAATATATTATGTATGTAATTCAGAGGTGTAACATGTAATTGGACCATTGTACCTGACATCATAGATTGTAGCATCCGCTATTTTAATGAACTGCATATAATTATGTTTTATAACGATAAACAAATATTTTAATGTTCGTTATTATACTATATTAGAGACATACTAAAATCTAAATTGTTTTTTTTATTCCTGTATCGGACAAGTAGCTTCAGGACTAGTTTATGGTTTTTTATTATCAAACAGACCCGGACTGAGCATGTTTGCAATCGCGGAGGAAGGCTCTTTCATCAATTTCATCAATGAAGAATTCTTAATCAGTGAAAACAGTGTAAATTCAGCTCAATCCTTTTTTTAAAGAAATATCTAAAAGTTTTGACGACAAATCTCGATCGACAGCTAAAAACCTCGTTTATGTCTTTTGTTCTCAAGATACCGTGGACAGCTATGCAAATAAACGATGAAGTTCTTAACAGAACAAATGCGGTTCATGAGTTGGTAGATAACATTAAATGTAGGAAAATAGCTTATTTAGGACACATAATGCGTGATAGCCGGTTTAGTATCCTCCAGTTGATTATCATGGGCAAAGTTGAAGGTCTTAGAGGAATTAGAAGGAAACAAGCTTCTTGGTTGAAGAATATTAGAGAAGCAGGACAGATCTTGGTGCTTGTTATAGACAATTCCTTGGAATGAGAGTTACATATTGCCTCCTTATCTAAAAAATTAAGTTCCTCCTGTTTTGCGCTGAGATCAGTTTCTAAAGAACTGAACTTATCCACCTCCTTAACAGATTATTATACCTTTTTTGAGTCCCATCTCCGATATGCCCTGGGGTACGTGTGGTGCGACTAAATTTGAGCGAATCTTCAAACTACAAAAGAGATCCGTTACAGATTTACTCGGACTAAACAGCCTAATTCGTAAGCACGCTTCTCCAATTACAGAAAGATCGTCTCACGGCTATCAACATAGGAACGCGGAGCACGATCTTTACCTACCTATTCTACCTTCATAATTGGTCCAGGGCTCAATTCAAAAAAATGCACAATCACTTGCCAATTGAAATGAAATCGATATCATCGAAAGTGCCTTCTACTCTAAACGACTTCTAATAATAATATTTAATTCCGGACATGCTGCATACTGGTTTCATTTTGCTATAGACTTATATACTATTGTCACCAATTACTATTACCTATAATTTTGTTACTCATTGTGGTTTTCTTGTGTATATTGAAATATTATTGTATTTGTATCTTTATTTAGTTATTTTTATGTTTGTTTTTTAGTTTTTACAAGCTTTTGTCTACAAATTGTAACAATTTTTTGACAATAAAGCATTTCTCTGTCTCTCTCTTCCTTTTCTTCAAAATATGACCTCACGACTATTCACTTTAAGAAATGAACAATTTTTATATACATAATGTTAGTTAAAATAAGTACAGTCCGTCACTGCGTTAAAGAACTTCATAGAAAAACGTATACATAACAGAATCGCTTGTGGTACCTGCAAGAGTGTCATCAGTATCATCGGATCAGATATGGTGGTACCCTTTTACTTTTGATTTAAGCAACACTGCCGTATAAGTGTGAACACTTACGGTATAATAAAATCTACCAACAGTAGTTTTAATTAAAGATTCCCCTCTCCGTCATCTTCAAAAAGAGAGAGAATGTCTTTAGTGGAATGGCAATTTAGTAATTTGCGTTATTCGCAGTTACTTTGACTTGACGACCTACGCGAATGTTTGAATGTCTTTTTACCGGGCCAAAGGTTTTTCCATTATTTTTGTTATAAAAGCGGAATAAAACCCATGGATTTGACAAAGGATACCGACCATTACATCCGGAAGTATATTTTCAATTGATTGAATTTGCAACTACTAAACATCAATGATAATTATGGGAACCGTAGGAATGTCGAGAGTTAAGTGTTTTGATGTTGGGATATTTTTATTGTGCCAATCAAGTTGAGTCTAACTACCTATTTATTATTGACGGTGAGTTCATTTTTGCTAATTTTCCATACACTTTTTCTTCATATCAGACAATAGGTTAATGAATAGATTACAATATGAAGTTAATATTAAAGAAATAATTAATTTCATTTGTTATGGTAAAATCAGAATAAAATTATAGCTTTATACAATTGTTTTCGAAGGTTTTTTGCAAAATATTCCTTTTTACTAGAGCCAAAAGAAACAGTCGAAATCAGTAGATTAACAGAAATTTGATAATAATAATTATTCAACTAAAAACAAAAATCTAAATAAAAAAATAGGAGTCTACATTTTAAAAAAAAATTATGAAGTATTAAATTTCATAAAATAACTTTTACTTGCACTTTTTGCTAAAAAATGGATGAAAAATATGACGCGAAAATATGCTAGTAAATAGAGATCATAAATATGCAGCAAATGGAGGTTAATTATTACGAGGTATGATTAAAAAATACGCGGAAATATTTTATTGAAAAAAAATAAAATTTGATTGATATTATTCAAGATATAGCTAGTAAAATACTTATACTAAAGTTAAATCCATTACTTTGATCACTTATGTTGTGAACTTAGCTTACATGATGCCAAATCCGGTGTATAAGGCGGATATTGGCATACAAGAAGACTAATATCGAGCAAAAACTCGCGAATGAAAAGCAAAATTTGGCACTCATCTCATTTGCATATTAATATGCTTTGTAGGGTACAAATTTTGAGTTTTTCACTAACCTATCGTATAGTGAATTATCTGAACAAATAGGTTTTTCTAGTTCCTGTACATTTTGACCGATTCTCGTCTTATCTAACGCATTTCCAGTTACTGAATTATTAACAATTTTTAATGCTTGTCTTAACACATGATCGTATAGACATACCATAATAGATACATGTGATTGCTTCTATAAAACATTCATTCGCCTCGTTTATTAATAAAAAAAAAGCTTCTGTAAGCGATGGACCGCGTAAAGATAAAGGTTAGCATAAAAAACTTTCAAGAGGATATTAAAAATAAATACTTCTTCTTCTTCCTCTTATAATAGGTGTATCGCTTGTTCTTCTTCGATATCTTTTGGTTTTTGTATTCCTGGCTTTGTTTCTAACGTATTGTCTTCATTGTGGGTCTGATTGTTGCTTTGTAAATTCCTACCTATGTTTCTTATCTTAGGTGTTTATTCCGCCAATGACTAGTTCTCCTTTTATCTCGTTTTCTACGTCTCAATAACTAGTTATGGCAATTCCAAGGTATTTGAATTTCATTTTCTGTTGTATTATTTGATCTTCTAGTTCTAATTTGCATCCAATGGGCTCTTTGGATGTCGTAATGTATAACTGTTTTTTCAGTCGAAATATTCATAGTCACAGTCTCAAAAAAATACTTTATCGGAAATATACGTTGTAATATTGTCTGAAAAAATGTGAATAAATATGAATTATGGGAGATGAAATTGAAAAAAATAAAAAAACAATAATATGGATTAGTAGTTAATTAAAATTCCTGGAGGTAGTAAAATCGACATTCTACGAATACTTGCCTATTTTCTAGGCAATGTTTGAGGTGAAAAATGTTGTCGTTAGATTACTATTACGTGATTTTGATATTGATTAGGCTATTTGAAACCATTGTCGTTTTGGCGAGTATCCATGTTTGCAAGCAGTGGAAGGGACAAGACAGACAACAAAAATTCATAGTGCCTTGTAATTAAAGTATTTTATTCTGTATATATGTGAAGAAATCTTCCTTTTTTTGAATGTTAACAAATATTTTCCCATGAAATGAAAAAAAATTGATTGATAAGTGACCCAAAACTGAAAAAATAACAGTTATGAGAAACTTTTTAGAAAAATTGAATCTATAGGGAAAAAATTGCAATCAATTTAGATGAATTTGGGATAATAACCCATTTTCAGGTGAAAAGGAGAAAGGTTTTTTTCAAATGGGCATGCAGGTGAGGTTATTACGAATAAGTAGAATTTTCCAGAATATCTCAATTTTGGAAGAAATGAGACAGTTATTTGTACAAGATGACGAGTTCATATCCGGAAAATGGAGTTAAACTACATGAAATATTTATTTACCACAAAACTGCTACAGAAATGGCGATGCTGAAGAGGGCCTTGATTGATTCTCGAGATATTTGCAAACATGAAAATTTCACTTCGATTTTCGCAAAAACTCTAGTTAGGCGAAAACCAGTTTTCCAGACTTTCGTGGAAAATTCTTCCTGGAACAGGTTTTTCTCCTTTCTACTATAAATTATCAGGTTCTTTTAAAGATTATTTATTTATTGATAACTTAAATTTTATCTCAATTCAAACAGAGATTGTCTTTTTTAATCGTTTTTAATTTCATTAAACGATTTATTCGTTTTTTTTTCAGAATGCAATGCAATTACAAACATTTTGTTCGTGATGTCATTTTCTAATATTGCCCTACTTTAAAATTTCCTCAGTTCATTGCCACGATATTATGCATTAATCTTAGGCAGTTTGTTTATAAATTAAATACGTTTAATTCATACTCTGTGATTATAATAAAATTATATAATAAATATACTTGGAATTTGTTTATAAACAATATCATTAAAACATGACTGCTTAATGAATTGACGAAAAAAAATGGTTGATATATAGTTGTTTTCAATAAAAAATCGAAATATTTTCAACGTTTCTAATAATTAGAACTATATAAATTGATGTTTTTTCTCGCATTGCATTCCACGTTATATTCCTTTCTATAAGAATTAAGGGGCGGATTTTCTATTTAATTTTAGTAATAATGATTTTTTTCGTCATCATCTGTCTTGATTTTAGGCCTCCTTCAATTGAAATTTCGTTTAAAAACAGACGTTTCGACAAAATTGATATTTTTATAAATACCCAAGAAATTACTGGAAGCTTTATCACTTTTTATTGTTGTTGTAGGGAAATGGTTTCGGCTTCAGAAAACCATTCATACTTCGGGATGGACAACTACTGTTTTCAAGATTCTAGCTGCAACTCCAAGAGATTAGGTCGATCTGTGAGCGTAAACGTAGACGTAACCAATTTTAACATTTACAGACCTCCCACGTCAGGTACGATACTGAGATGGAGGAAATCCAAAGGCGATCCGCAAAGCATCTTCGAAGAAGAATTACCTTCTGACGATTTCGAATATATGGAGTGCGGACCGTCACCACCGGCCGATCATACGCCTCATATTTACGAGAGTTTCGAAGAATTCTCGACAAGTGCGGATTTATCTGTTCAAATATGTCACGACACCATCAAAATGAATCTGTTAGAGCATATGAAAGTTTCGTCGGGGCGGCATCAATTGTTGGACGATATAGAAAATAAGAAAATTCAAAATATAGAAGATTTGAAAGTTCATTTTAAAGGAGCTTCTAAAGTGGAAGTTAATACGGGATTTCTTTGGGCGGCATTTATGAGAAGGCATGATTTATTACAAGGTTTTTTAGAAATGGGTGCCGATCTTAATTATTACGAACCTATTCAAGGTTTAAGTGCGATACATTTAACATCATTCAGCGGTTGTACAAGCGGTACCCAATTCCTGATATCAAAAGGATGTGACGTAAATGCTTTGTATAAATGTTACACTCCGTTACATTGCGCAGCTTTCGGAGACAGTCCCGAAACGGCTCTGATTCTCCTAAACAATGACGCTAAAGTACAAACACTCACCAACAGTCCTCATAGTTGCCATGAGAGTGTCCTTCATTGCGCGGTTAGAGCAAACGCTATAGCTTGCGTGAAATTGTTCACACAAGAAGGCGCCGACGTAGCTGAATGCGAATCAGGTTTATCTCCAATCCATTTAGCTGCTGATTTAGGTCATCCGCAATGCTTGAAGATCCTTTTAGAACCCAAAAAGTTTAACGTCAATACGAAAACGAAAGATAAGGAACAAACACCGTTACATTTAGCGGCCGAAAGTGGTTACGTGGAATGCATAGAAATTTTGTTAGAACACGGAGCTGATGCAAATATAAGAAATCATAGAGCACAATCACCTCTACATCTAGCAGCTAGAGCACAAGCTTACGACTGTGTAGAAATTTTACTGAGAAAAGGAAACGCTGATCCGAATATGGGGGATTGCGATCAAAGAACGTCCTTACATTGCGCCGTAGGAAAAGCAGCGAGATCTTACGATATCATAGAAATTTTAATGAATTACGGTGCCGATATCAACACTAAAGATCAATATGGATATACTCCTCTACATATAGCAGCTTTAAACGAACTATCTCAATGCGTCGAGGTTTTATTGTATCACGGAGCTGATGTAACTGCTAAATCGAAATTCGGCATGACCGCTTTAGGGATAATAACTAGAAAAACTCCTGCTTCGTTAGCTATGGTAACGCAAAAACTAGATTCCGCCATAACGTTACACCACCATCCAGAATCCTCCAATAGAGAAGTAGAGTTACGTTTAGATTTCAGAGGTATTCTACAATATTGCCATCCGAGAGAAATAAGTTTTTTAAATACATTCGTAGACGAAGGACAGAAAGAAATTCTACTCCATCCGCTTTGTTCGGCTTTTCTCTATTTGAAATGGGAAAAGATACGAAAGTACTACATAGCGCGTATGTTATTTTGTTTTATTTTCGTTTTAAGTTTATCTTTATACGTATTAACAGCTTTAGCGCATAATTGTTACAACCACGGTAAGAATATGAACGATACTCAACCTCAAAACGTTATAGAACTTTGCGAAAAAAAATCCATGATGGGTCATATGTTGAGAAACAATCCTTTTGTGATAGAAATGCAGTGGTTTGTGTTAGTAGGAATAACTTGCTGTGAGATACTTAGAAAAGTGTACGGAATAGCTGGATATCCATCGGTAAGACAGTATTTATCTCATCCGGAAAATATCATAGAATGGACTGTTATTGCGAGCGTTTTCGTTATTTCTTTTATATATACAGGAAGAACTTATACTTGGCAGAATCATGTAGGTGCGTTCGCTGTGCTATTCGGTTGGACTAATTTGATGTTGATGGTGGGACAGTTGCCTATTTTTGGTTCGTACGTTGCTATGTATACTAGAGTTCAAGGGGAATTCGCTAAACTATTACTAGCTTATTCTTGCTTACTTATTGGATTTACTATTAGTTTTTGCGTTATGTTTCCAGATTCGTCGACATTCGCGAATCCTTTTATAGGTTTGATTACAGTAATGGTAATGATGACGGGAGAATTGAATCTAGATCTTCTAGTTGACGATGATCCCGAAGATCCGCCATTTCTTTTAGAAGTAAGTGCTCAAGTCACTTACATATTATTTTTATTATTTGTTACAGTTATTTTAATGAATCTATTAGTAGGTATAGCTGTACACGATATACAAGGTTTACAAAAAACAGCGGGGTTATCAAAATTAGTTAGACAAACTAAATTAATTTCATACATGGAATTAGCTCTTTTCAACGGATATTTACCTCAATATTTGTTAAATTTATTACATTGGACGGCATTAGTATCCCCTAAGGCATACCGAGTGGTTCTAAACGTGAAACCTTTGAATCCGAGGGAAAAAAGGTTACCTAAAGATATACTGAAAGCAGCGCATGATATTGCGAAACAAAGGAAACATTTCGGACATACTATATCGTCTAGAGCTAGCGAAATGGCTTATTCCAAAAAACCCGTTAATAATAATCTAGATCAGAATTCTGAAATTTTAGATTGTCACAGTGTATTGCCGATAATGCAAAGTAAAATTGAGAAAAATGGCGAACAAGTCGAACATCTTAGTAAAGAAATTAGGGAATTGAAAAATCTTGTTGAAGCAAATCAAAAACTTATCGAACAGCTTTTGAATACTATTTTACAAAATAAGAAAAACAGCAAATGTTAATAAAGTAGATAGATATGTATTTAGATATTAGCATACGAACTGGAATGTATACAATATAAAAAAATTAGTTAAAATATTCACTATAAAATACACGATCATAATATCCTGTGCAAATCAATATATTTATCGATCTATTTCATATTTCACTTGTGAAAGATCAATTAGTATAAAGCATCGATTGATTAATTTGACATATTTAAGGTTTGTTCCCAGCTGGAACGGTTATTAGAAGCGTTTATAGATATTTATTCTTGTAACAGTACTTGCTATCAACTAAATATCGAAAACACCATCCCGGAATCGGTTCACAACTCGGTTGGAATCGTTCGTATTACGGTTACTGTCCGGTTGGAACACGTGTAATATCTATTGCGCAGAATCGTCACCGTATCAAGGACGGTTTTTTTATGAGTTGGAACGAACCTTCAATTCAACCTTCGATCATACAGTTACATGGACTGCTCCTTCTTCTATTCTCCCCAGTAAAAGAACAGTAGTAAAACAATCAATGATTATTTTCGATACAGTTTCTTAAAAACGGGCAGTCAATGTTTCAAAAATCCAAAATCAATTATCAAAAGAAAATAGAAAAATACTTTTGAGTCTTTTTGTTTTAGGAATCAATAATAATCGATTTCGATTGCTTGGATTTAATAGAACACATTTCTGATTTTTTTAAAGAGCTTTCTACGTTTACGTGCGAATGCGCTAAAGCATGGAACCAAGTTGCAAATTTTCCATGGTTCATTAACTACTATATTGTAAACACAGCTAAAATGAGCTAAGAAAAGTGAATATGGAGAGCCTATAGAACAATTAAAATAACTTTTAATTCTTCTTGTAAAAAAATCTAAAACCATTGACAAATTATACAAATATTGAAAACTGTTTTGGAGTCAATAAAAGCAGACGGTGCCTCATAAATAATGTTCTATTCCAATGTCAACTTGGTTTATTTAATAATCATACAATGAAAAAGCCTTGATATTCGAAGTATAGCCTATCGTATTCTATGGTTTGAGCCCAACGATCAGCAAGCTTTTGAGACCTTGGTGAGATCATTATTTGGGATTAGATGCAAAAAATTGTCACAGTGCATTTTCATTACTTTCTCTGGATACCACTAAATCAATTGATCTCATTTCGCGTAACTTTTGAAATGATTTTGAAGTTCACTAAATCTTCATAATTCCACCAGACACAAGACTTTTCGCTCGAATCGACTTGTATTTGCGACAGGTTCTGGTAATTTTCTTGTGTCTAACAACTGATTTTTCATGTTCGGGTTATTTAGATAAATCCATTCTTCATCGGAAATAACAAAGCGTCTAATAAAACAATCATCTTTCGGAAGGGAAAGGAGCTGTTTCGCTTGAATCTCGATTAATTCCTCTGGCCCTTGTCGATAACTTTCATAGGTCTTATCTAACGATTCTAAATGGTGATGTATGGTATCTTTAGAAGGTCCAAAGGAGTGCGATAATCGGCGAGTATGGTTTGCTACATATTGCACATATTTTCCTTCCTGCTACGGCTGATTTCAACTTTGTTTACATTAATATCTTATCAATATACGAATTTAATGTTTATCGCATTCCATACTATATAGAAAAAAACGATTGAAAGAAAGTGTACAAAGTGTATGTACAAGACGTTAATTCTTTAAGATGTTTAACCAGTTTCTCTACCAAAGTATCATCTAACTGTATGATCTAAAATTTTGAATATTTTGTGACGAAAAGTTGAAAATAAAATATCGATGCCTTAGAGCAGAAATAAGCTGTGAGCGTTTCGGACTACTTTTAGAAAACACGAAGTTTTGATACGTGCATAACTCTAGTAATGAAGCTCAATGCCTTTTGATTTTCAGTAATTTTATGGTCTGTAATCTTTGTAAAAATGTTACAAAAAAACTTTTCTCATTCTGGAATCTCAGTTTTTGCTCTATCGTATCGTATCGTATCGATTTTTAAACTAAGAAACATTCTCATTTATTAGCACTTGTATTAGAATTTCCAAAGTTGAAATCCGCAATCACAGGTCACCTATATTTAGATGGTTCATAACAACGACAAATAGGCGTCATCTATATGTCTAAACTTCAACTACTAAACTGACATATTTGACAAAATACTGGCAAATTCATATTTTAAAAATAGCGCGAAATTTAAATTTTATTTTACGGTAGTTAATACCAAAAACAAGTACTTAATAATACTTTTTTGCTTCAAATAAGTATCAAAATTGCATATTTTTTGGTGTATATTGTTATAAAAATAATGAAATTTCTTATTTCCTAGACATTTTTATATGTTTTTCTTGTTAATTTGTCTTAATTTTAGGTCTTGTCTATTTGAATATTTGAATTTGACGTTTCAACCAAATATTTTGACAAAAACCGAAATAGGTGTATATAATGTATTTAACAGTGATATACAGGGTCCAAAAAATTCGTAGATGACGTGAAAAAAATACTGTCAGAAAAAAAATTCTCATACGTCTCTTCGTTTCTGAGTTATGAGCTCTTAAATTTGCGAAATCAAAACTTATATTGAATATATTTTCTAAATTAACATTAGAATATTATGAAGTTTTAATGGATGATTACGTATGTCCATGAACTGTGTGTTTGACGGAATAAATAATTCTACACTACTATCTGAAGGCCAAGGGCGTCTCATACCTAATGGTTAACAATCCATAGCTTTTACAGGGACAAATTGTACAATCTAAATAGCAAACAAGAATTTTTCAATCGATTTTTTAACAAAAAGATACTCTTTGTTTAACTCAATAAAATGTATGGTTTAGGAGATATGTAGACTTTTAGATCGTTGTACATGCCAAAGAAACTGTTCGCCATAAAGAGACATTCTGGAGAAAATTATCATAAATTGTTATTATTTATTGAAAATAATTATAGGAGGTATTGAAACACAATGTATAATTATTTGGAAAATATACTTAAATATAAGTTCTGATTTCGCAACTTTGAAAGCCTATTAGTCAAAAACAAGGAGTTTTATGAGAAATTTTTTGAATGAACATGAAACAAAATACATTCATATATCAAGAAATGTGTTGTTGACCTTGTCATATTATGTAATTTTATAATGATTTGATTATTCTTTTTTGAATAATTCATGAAATCTCGGAAAAAATACCAACATAAACATATATGTTAATTAAATGTATTGCAATACAAGGACTTGGTTTTTTAAAATAATTTCCAGTTGTTGATTATTTACAAACTATTTTGATAAAGTGCTAAGTAAATATGTGTGTTATTTGTACAATCAAAGTCTTTCCAAGTGGAGAGCTGATGAATTCCTCTATGTATATTTTCTGAAATAAATTAGAAGAGACGTTGCTAACGTGATAAATATGTAAATTTGTATTATTATTCATAATTAGTGATGGATTGACGCCTAGACCCATGAGGTGTAAGACGGCAAAATTTTTGCCAGAAAGATAATCCAATTCAAAAATTGATTTATATTAGTTGTAATGAAAAATTTTTCTATGGAATAAAGACTGAAAAAATAGGTAACTCGACTCAAGATAAAAAATCTTGAGCCAAGAACTTTTTCTCGGTTTGAGTAAATTTTTTGAGTACAAGTTATTTTTCTTTTTCTCAAAATTATTGACTTGGTTCAATATTTTTTTTCGTTGAATGAAGTTAACAGTTTTTTCATCAATTCTAATTCAATCTTCATTAATTAACTTCTTAATCTGTTGATAAGATATAAATTTTTTTATATATCAGTGATAGTCTTTTCCTTGCAATTAATCCTTTACCAGATTATGTTGCTTATGCTACCTATTCTTTTAATTTGGCAGGATTGTGTGTAGTTGAATCGGTTTCAGAAACAGTTGACTTATTTTCTACTTAAAAAGATCAGAATTGAAATGGCTCGAAAGGCATTTGTCAAGTATTCCTCAACGTTTGCAAACAGAAATCTAAAACCTCCACGTCAGAATAGGATTCATTAAATGTTATGTGTGGTCAATACTGCTGTACTTGGACCTTGAAAGTTCAAATGATCAAAAAACTTGAGGCATTTGAGATGTGGCTTTATACACGTCGTTGGGAAATCCTGGTGTAACGTACCCAATTCAAGATTTAATCACAGTTCATAATAACGAATACATAAATACAAGACTATGTTCCATACGAAATATTTTTCAAAAAAAGCTGTCATAATATTTTTGGAAATAGTTACTTTAAATTGTAGGAATATCTTTGGGTTATAATGGGTTAGGAAATGAAACTGGAAGATTTCGCAAATAATTTTTTTGTCGAAAAAATACATTAATAGGAAATAAAAAAGTAGCCATTCGATATACATTTATTTGAAAACTCCATCTGCCAAATGTCCTCTGTAGACATCTATGTATTCATGGAGTCGTGTCTGAAATATCTACATAACTCTTCGCAGCATATCAACAGGTATTGCTGCAATCTCGTCACGAATTCGTTGTTTGAGGGCCGGGATTGTCCTGGGTGGATCAGTTCCAAACTCTTTCGTTTTTAGATAACCCCATAAAAAGAAGTCACAGACAGAATGGTCGGGAGACTGAGAGGGCCAAGCGATATCCACCGTCTTGTTGAAAAATTGTGTTTTCATTAACTGGAAAGCGATGAAGTTTCAAATCATTGCAACGTATTTCTCAGAATTAACAGTAACGGCATTTTCAGCCTCATCTCAAACAAATACGGACCGATGATTCCATTTGCCGACATTGTTGAGGTGTTTCGTGAGGCAAACGAGGGTTCTCCTATACCCAGACCTGTTTTTTGTGCCTCATCATTCATCCACAAATTGTTAATTTGGTCATCAGTTTCTTCCAACCTGGCAAGCGTAACCTCACAAAATCTGAGACGTTGTTGATACTTATCCGGGTGAAGAGATTGAACAACCTGTATTTTATACGGGTGATATCGAGGACCTTTTCACCGATCTGTCACTTATTCGAAGGCGTGTGACGTGACGGACGGTCGATAGACGTGGACTTCCTAACACGGCTTGTCGAACACGTTCGATATTTTCAGGGGTTTGAAGCGTTCTGGCACTACCACCTCTTTTTGTAAACGTCGATCCAGTTTGCTCGAGGTTATTCACCCACGTTTTAATCGCATGGTCTGACAGGTTGGGTACACGGTATGTTAAAATGTCGTCTAAAATCCCGACGCTAAACTCTCGCCATTTTGATAATAAGCCTTGATTGCGTATACGCGGTCCTCACCCGTCCAACGCAGACCTGTGACTGTTTTCCCTACCACATCATCCCGCGCTGCAAGTTCCACCCCAAATCTTCCCGTTTCATTGCCGTTGTAATGAATGAACATAAATCGTCCACATCTATTAGATTTGAAGATCATTTCTTATATTCACAGGATATTATAATCCATTTACAACTAATCTTAAAAGTAGTACAGGACTAATTTCGATAAATGGGCATATAAATACCTACTCTACAAGTTGCCCAAGGACAAGTAAAATAAATCTTGAATTTTTTATGCTTTTTAACTTTTTTTAACCACCATTTGAATTAGCTGTTGATTTATTCAATATTACATATTAAGTTTTGACTTGATAACATGTGTATGCATGAAAATTATTACTTAGATGTATTTTTTTATTTAAAAATTATAAATATTTTAAATAGAAAAGTCATCTTGCCATTGAAAGTGTGATACTAGATCTAGGATTGTTGATGTTTTTTTGAATAAACGTTGTAAACAACATTTTTCTTTGAATTTTGATTCGACAGAATAATTGGTATAACAAATGTACACCTGACAATCCATTTCATACTATAGTGAAATGAAATCTTATTTGCCAAATTTCTAGGGCGAAATATTAAATATTTCATGTAAGTCGTCAACTAAATAGAATAACTCTACTAACATCGCAAACAAGGCATTAGAGTAAAAGAAAAAGCATAATCTGTATTCAGCAAGTATTTAACAGAATTTTTTATTCCCTTAACTCACGTAAAAATTAAGATAAAAAATGATTTAACACATTTTCACTTGAATCATTTCAATACAATTTATATCTTCATAATAATGCCACGTTGCCTGATCGTCGGAAAAGTCGTCGATTGTTGAAAGTTTTGTAATTGTGAGGTTATGTTATTTTGCTTTATTTATGTTACCAAAAGAAATGTTTCAACCGAGTAACCCAGAAGGGCTCTAACGGTATCAAGACATTTTGCATTTGTAGGTCTAGTTCGTGACATCACTGAGTGCCCTAATTGTTTAATTTACCTTCAGTTTATTTTCAAATTTGTTGTGATAAATTTAGATTTCAAAATATCTGGATAATTAGATCGTCCACTTTGGCGCTGTATAAAAGGCAATAATGACTGAAGTGGTTATATTTCTTGGTCCAACTTTCAATTCATTGACCTGCTCACGAATTTGTGGTAAAAGTTCGGGAAAAACAACACGCTTGTCAATTTCTTTTAAGATCGACACATTGAAACGTGGTTGCCTCAAAATGTGTTAAAATATAATACACCATGTATTTTCACTGCGTGCTTGTCTGAAATACGAAAATCTTCACTTTCCTCGGTTTTCTTACGTACAACAAACAGTAAGTTATGAGAACTGTACAAAGATTTAAAATCTTTTAAATTGGGTACTTCCCGATAACACAGCCTTACGAGTTGTTTCCACAAAGTAACCCAGAAGTATTCTAACGGTATTAAGACATTTTGCATTTGTAGGTTTAGTTCATGACGTCACTGAGTGCCCCAATTGTTTAATTTACCTTCAGTTTGTTCTCAAATTAGTTATGATAAATTAAGACTTATAAATATGTGGATAATTAAAATTGAAAGTCTCTGGGTGTTTACACTTTCAAAAATAGGGTTCGTTTTCGTTTCCTTTCAATTGAATGATTACCATAGACCTTTATACACATATGGCCTCATATTAGAAATTGGTGATCACACATTTTTGTTACCGTTTTCCAACTAAAAATGGTGTTTTCTCTGTTATCCGATCCTGGTCCTTGACCAGATGAGACGACAAGAGTACTAGCCAGCTACACTCTTGATTGATCCTTTGAATCACGCACGAAACACCACACGGAGCGGAGCGACAGGGAGGCGAGTCGATTGAACACGAGCGCACCGTCCACATTCTCTCGTTCCTTGGTAAAGAGTGTGGATGATAGACATATTTACTCAATATAGTAATTAAAAATTGGAGATTCATGGTATTTATTGTTAAAATTCAAATTGTGAATATCCCAGGGGAGGCAAATCTTCAAATGCGCCCCTGAAAACATTCTTTCACTATTCTGACGATCAGACAACATGGTATAGTACCTAAATTCTTTTTTCGTGCCGGTTATATGTATAAAATCCAAATGAACAAGATGCTAATTTTTAAAAATTTAACTAATCTGGATGTAGATGCCACAAATAAATTAGCAAACAGACCACAAAATATGAAGAGGATTACTGGTTTTCTCACATAATAACAGATCTTATTTGATTTTAACAGAATGGCTTATAGAGCTATATTAATTTTGATTGCTAATAAAAATAAAATTGGTTTATAAAATTTTATTTTCTTAAATAAAACACATATATTCTTGCTAGAACCAACTTTTACTTTAAATAACTAAAAAACTATAAAATGGGTTCCTAAATTACATAAAAACAGATTAAAAATATAGGTATACATGAAGGGTGTCCAGAAATTATTCCTCTAACCCAACAGATAACAGATGTTCATTGTTCAAATCAGTCTGTATCTCAGAATCAAAAGTTTGATAATCAATTAATTATTTGATTTCTGGATATTAAAAAACGAGTCATGGAGAGATCCATGTTAGAAGTGACATTAAGAGAAAAAATCCGAAATGAAGAACTACTTAAAAGAACAAAAGTTAATGATGCAATTGAAATAACCACACATTTAAAATTGAACTGGCTGGACATGTTGTAAGATTATCAAATAATATGGGGACATAGCGAATACTAGAATGGCGTCCCAGGGATGAATTATACAGAAACAAGCGATGACTCCTGAATCGATGGACGGCCGATTTGAAATGTATATCTTCCAACTGGGTCAAATATGTGCAAGACCAAACAAAACGGTCTAGGTTAAGAGAGACAGTGGACCAGACAGGCTGCTAAATAATGATTAATATAAAAAATTGAAGTGGATTTTCCTGAAAAACAGTACTCGAATTTTTAGAGAAGTACCAAAAAATTTAGAAAACTTCGAAAATAATACAAAAAAATATATATCTTTTCGTTTTCTTATAGCCAATGGTCGTTAGCTTTTTCTCCTTCCCAGCCAGGATAGCAAACACAACCCCACACAACCTTCACAAACCCTCCTATATGAGGGCCAACTCAAACAAAATTTCCCTTATCATATCTAAAAATTGTTCAACAAATCTTTCTTTCACAAACATCTATCACTGCAAGATTATAAAATGTACAAAATGTGTAGGTAACAGGTTTTCCAAAAATCTAGTCATTTTCAAAAATATCTAACTGTTATAGAAGAAACTTTTAGATAAAGGTAAATTACATTAGACAAACATAAAAACACATTTGTTATTTGTGTTCAACAGTAAACTTTCTGGAGACCCTGTAGAAATAGAATAAACTTATGGATGTTAAAAGCGACCAATACAATACTTATTTATAGAGCAAATTCTATTAGAAATAAATAAAAATTTACCTCTACACCCTTCATAGAGAAATAAACATTGTACGAGCTTAAAAAAACATAGGCAAATGTGATTTTGAGAAATCATTTAAAATTTTTAATTCATCACTATACCCATACTGAAGAGTATATAAGGCTTTATTCAATATACAAATTTGAGAAATAGTGACGAAAGCATTACAACAAAAAAGATTATAGTCTACATCACTTTGATAAGCATCTGATGTGTTAAAAAATATATTGTGATTATATCATGATAATTACTAAAAAATATTCAGTGGTCAATAATATTAATAAAGAGATAATTATTATAAATTAATCTTCCAAACCATAATAAGTTGATCTGTTCCTCCAGTTGCAAACAATGTTCCATTTGTATTAAATTTGCAAGTATTAACATTACCTGTGTGTCCAGTGAGAGTATACAAGGGCCTTCCTTCCATGACATCTACAATTGTAACTTTACCATCTTCTCCACAAGTAAGTAAGAAATTTACTGTGGGATGCCACGATACACATTTTGTAGCTCCTTTGTGTAAAGTATAATGTTGCTGCAATTTATTATTTCTTACATCGTACACTCTAACCGAACCAGAATCCATTGCAGCTGCAATTGTATTATTATTAGCATGGATTGCGAGCCGAGTAGGATTACTACTAGCAGAAGCAAACTTTTGTTCACATTTTCCAGTATGACAGTCCCATATTCTGAGTGTATGATCGTCTGCACTTGAAGCTATGAAGTTTCCATTTGGGGAATATTTTACACTATTCACCCAATTAGTATGGCCGACTAAACTTGATAAAAATAATCTCTGTGATACATCCCAAATTTTAACACTTTTATCGTTAGATCCTGTAAGAAGTTTTGTATCATCGGAGGAAAAATTTAAACAATTCACACTGGAAGTATGTGCTTTGAATACTGTTGTTTCTCCTTTAACTGCAGGAACCCAAAAACGAACTGTTTGATCTTTCGAACAAGTGGCTACTAATTTGCCATCAGAGGAAAATTCTACACCTGTTATTATATCGACATGACCACAGAAATTATAACTTCGTACGTTATTTCCTGTATTCCATATCATTAACGTATGATCTTCACTACTACTAGCAAACTGATTGGTATGCGGGTTAAATGATATATCAGTGATCGCCTTTGTGTGTCCTTTCAAGTTCATTACCAAAACAGGATCTTGAGAAAATGTCTCACTTATTTCCGACATTATTAAGCACTTTCAGAATGAACTATTCAAAATAAATACTTTTGTCGTTATTCCCTTTCAAATTTATTCTTATTTAATCAGTGACACCAACTGTATTATGGAAAATCGAAAAGTGTATCCCACAGAATTAATGTTCTGTAATTGATGTGTTATTTTATGAAATACTATTATTTATATTTTTTGTGTACCCACATGTTTTAGTCGTCACTAAAATTTCATTGATTTACAAGACAGAAAATAGTAATGTATTGCTTCCAAGAAATTCACAGTAAATTGATTAATAAAAAATGAGATTATAGCTTAATCAGAAGTATATCGGTTCATAACCTAAAAAGGATAATCATACTATTTTTGAACAAATTGAATGATAGATCATCTATCAGCTGATTACTGATAACCTTTGTCAATTTTGTGTTTCGCTTATGGGAAATTTCAAATTTAGTACTCAACCTTTTATTTTGATTATTTTAGCTTCGCGTATCAATTTATAAATTTATGGATTTTTTTACTTTGTTCAGTTTTCGAACGACAGTGAATGGGATTCGAATTACTTTTCCAACATTCAGATGAGTATTGAGTTAATCAGATCGTAGGTTTCGAAGAACCCTTCTGTCATATGATCTGCTAAACTTTCTTAAAAATCTAGTTCTGTGATTGACAGTAGTACTATGTATGATAATAAAAACAAAATAATATATTGAATTTCTTTTTTTTGTAATTGGTAAACTAATAATGATTAGGAAACCTGTGATAGTCATACTACTTAATATATTGTGTTGCGATTTTGGTAAGTGATTTTATGATATTATCAATACTATTTTTGACTTTAATAATACTCATTTACATATTTAGTATGTGCTTCCCCTTTTAGAACTTGAATATAAAAATTCCCTTGAACAGTATATGAAATTTTCTTGTAGTATTTCAAATAAGTAATGTGTGTTTACTATCCTACTTTTCTTTTACATCTAGGGTCTACTAATTTTTTAGTGTATTCAAGCTATGATGTTGAAATCAAAACTGATAGTCCAATTGTACAAGGAGCTACCTTACATGTCAGTGCTACTGTACTTGACTTTGTACCAGATGGTAAGCTCTTGCAATTTGAATGGTACGATAATGCTATACCTCAGCATAAACAGGTTTGTTTTATGAATTTAATTATCTGGTTCTATTGAGATTAATAGAGTTTATTTTCAATTTAAAGACGAATGAAATAACTTCACCAAAAGATATCTGGAATGTTACATACCCTGCTGATAAATACCCAGGCGGTGCTTACATTGTTCAAGTAGTTGTAAGCAGATGTTGGTTTCTTGATGTTTGCTACCAAATTGGTTCTGCTAGGACTCAATTTATCATTACAGGTAAATATGTACTATACTTTATATTTAATTTTCTTCAACTTTTTACTTCTTATACCTTTTTATATGTTTTTCATGATAATTTATTATTTTATAAATTAATACATTAACAATTCTTTTACAAGGCTGACAATATTTTACCAAA
Organism: Diorhabda carinulata; assembly: GCF_026250575.1. Classification (NCBI taxonomy): domain Eukaryota; kingdom Metazoa; phylum Arthropoda; class Insecta; order Coleoptera; family Chrysomelidae; genus Diorhabda; species Diorhabda carinulata. The sequence continues at coordinate 6,925,693 of NC_079469.1, forward strand.
TAACTTTTATCTCCAAATTATAGTAAACTGAAAATATGAAAAGTATAATATCTTGAAGGATTTTTTACTCAATATTGCTACCATAAATATTGTAGTTTAACAGACCATTTTCCAATTTGTAATATAAATTACTATTTCTGGAGCTGTAAAATTAATTTGGCTCAATGTTTCATCATAATCATCTTATAGCTCCTAGTGGAGCAAAGGGCATCTTTCAGTGCTTCAGCAGCTGTGATAAAAAAATGAGGTAGTAGTCCTCATGAGTCATTTAGTGGGTTATATACGATTTTGTGATGATGGCTCTTCAATTCCTTCTGTTTTTGACTATTTCTGTAGTTTATATTCCTTTTTAAGTTTATCTGTTGCAAATCTTTCTTGCTAATTCTTCTCCATGTTCATACAGGTCTGCCTCTTTTTCTTTTGCCTGTTTTATTGTAATTAAATGCTTTTCTGGCTATGTTTGGTGCTAGTTTTTATAGTGTATGACATGTATCCATGTCCATTTTAGCTTCATAAGTGCATCTAGTACATCTATTTCTCTTCTTTAGTTATGTTCCTAAGGTGTTTTTTACTTATTTTGTTTGGCCAAAAAATTTTTTAGACACTCTTGATGAACGTTTGAATTTTCTGGAACATCTTCCTATTATATGTTTCAGCCCCATATAAGGAACAGATTTATACATTGGGCTGAAATAGTTTTAATATTGTTCTTGAGATACTTGTTGAAGACTTTATTTTTACAACGACTTGAAAGCTATTTCTCTTTCGATATTTTTTTGTCTGTATATTTAGTTTTAATAATAAAAATTTCATTGCTAATCTTTATTTTTTTATTAACAGTTGATCTAAATGGAGATCTTCTCATTGAACAACATAACCAAACAATAACAAATGGGTATGTCTCGACTAAAGCAGAAGTTGTCCATCAAGTAAAATTGAAACAAACTGATGAAGATTTTGTTCAAAATGCAGTGACATTGAGAACATATTGGTTTGTCGATTGCAATTATTATGGAATCACGAATGGATATGAGTTTGCTTTCAACTATACATTGCCCTATGAAAAGCATATGATTGAAGCTTTAGTAATGGCAGATTTTACTCCTCTACCAACTACTACTGTACCTACTACCACATCAACAACAACTGCTACCACATCAACAACAACTGCTATCACATCAACAACAGCTCCCACATCAACAACTACAACCATTGCTTCTACTTCTAATGGTACCACAACAACTGTGTCTACTAAACCTAAAACAACTACTGCTAGAAAAATCAAGAGATCTCCTATTAATACAAAATTTGTGTCTGAACCAATATCATTGGCCTGTGCAAATGGGAGTTTTCGACCTTATCACAATCAATTTCCAATGATTCATAATTATTCATTGGGATCATATTATGATTTGCAAAAGACCTACGGTTATTTTTATAAAATATTACAGTCTAAAGGTAAGAAAATATTGTAGCTAACTTATCTTTTGTCAAATAGATATGTTGATTTATTCTCTATTTCTCATGAATCCAATATCTAATATTGAATAAAATAGGCAGGTTATGTAGTAAGATAAAAACATAACAGATGATAAAAATATTTTCTGAGAGTGAAGATTAGTAGAAGGATTTTGTCACAACAGACTTTGTTAGGATTGGAAACCAGCCATGGGAAATGAAAGCACAATATTACGGACGATTGAGGACGATAGTGAATGAGATCAAGACCCGTCCAGATCTTATACTGGTTTTTTATATATAATTTTGTGAAATTTAATGATTTTTGTGTTTTAGATCCTCTATCGAAAGTTAATGTTACCGGAAACAACTGGCTCCAACCAGGAGACATGTTATCATTGAGAATTCGATGTGATGGTTCGAAAAACTTCTCATATTGTGTTAAGTATAGAAGAGGGGAATATAATATCACTGGTAATGAAACTTGTGATATATATGAGATGTTAGATAACTGCGATTTCACTATATCTAGATATTTGAGTTCTCCTAAAACTACTGTATTGATCATCATCGAAAATGACATCAATAAAGTGGTAACACCAGTAACTGTTAATATTTACAAAGGTTAGTTAATATACATAATATTTTATAGTTTGTTTGTTTTTATAAAAAATTGATTTATATGTTAAATAATATTATATATAATTATTTCAGTGAAAAAACAAGGTCAGTTGTCAGTCATTGTGGTTCCAGTGGCTTTTAGTTTAGTAGCTGTAGTCCTAATTGTATTTGGAGTTGCATACTACTTCCAAAATCGTTCTAGGTGAGTATATATGTAGCACTGATTTATTTTTAAGTTAATTTTGTCCGTTCTTTTTTGTTAAATGCTGTTATTTTTGTTTCTATGAACGTAATGCCCCTTTTCTCAAGTATAGAACCAATTACTTTGTACCACATCGCTTTAGGTGTTCCTATTTTTTTGTTTTTGCTTTCCATACTTTTTCACTGGTCTTAAATCTTCCATTCTTTCTAAATGGTCCCACCAATTTAACTGTCTTTGGTAATTTTTGAGTATCTTTGCCTTATTCTGAGGTATGTTGCATATTTTTGCAAATAATTCTATAGTGTTATCTCCCTTTTAATATTCCAGGTATTATTTTGTCGCAGCTTTTCAATTTTTTATCCATTTGATCGCTTCTATAACTTTTTTCGTTATCCTTTCTTCGCTTTCATAGTGGTCATTATTTTTTCTTTTTCTGTTAAAATTCTACTTGATGTCATACTTAAATGTCTTGATAGTATAGCAATATAAAATGAAAGCTTACCTTTTAAATTAAAGTCAATTTAATTCGATTTTAAAAAAAATATTCTTTATAATTTGACCGATAAAAACATTTAAAAAATTAACTTTTTAAAAATCACTGTTGATGAAACACATTTCAAAACACAGATTTCCATTACAATGATAGGTGCTAATATTGTATTGAAGTAATTTACTAATTTTAGTGTAGAAAAGTGAAAATCATTTCAATCATTTAAAGGGAGGTATAGATCATCAGAACATTTTTGATTAACTTGAAATTTTTCTTGAATTCTTTTTATACATCATCGAACAAAATAAGAGGGTGCTTCGTGAAATGTTTTTAAGGATCAACCTACTGTACACTTTTCTTTCTATTCTTATGGGTAGGAGATGTGTTTTTTAAAGGTATTTTTATTTAGATTTATAATAGAAGTGGCTGATTTCAATTTCGGTCAACAATACACCGATTTGGAATATAAAACATTTAGAGAGAGGCTCAAAGACTCAATATCCAATGCTTTTACACGAACCCCGACGCCTAGCTCTTCAGAAGTTCCAGTATGGCCTCCCGGTAGTAAATACGGTAGCATGACATGAGTGAGTATAAAAAACTTGAAAAAACTTCCTTATTATAAAAATTTTTTTGTTCATTTTCTTCGATTTCATATTATTCACCACTTTCATAGTAAAATAAGGTTTTAAACTGGAAAACTATTAAAAATTTTTAATCGATTTCTATTTATTTTTGTCGCAGTATATGGATTTTGGTGAAGATGTTATCAGAGATCATTATCTGGATGATGAAGGAAAAATACAATATTTTTAATATATTATTCTGACTTGGAAAAAAAGTTCTTCTGTATATTTTATCTATAAGAAGGATTTTAGTAGCTATTTTCTTATTTTATTGCATTACAAACTTTAAATAAGTTTATTTCATGTATTTTATGTAGAAAAGGTCTAAAGAAACTAAAAATATTGGTTAAAAGTTGTTTTTAGAGTAGCGGTTTCTAACATTTAGACCAGGTTCGATAATTTTTGAATAAAGAAAAAATAGTAATAATTGTAGGATGAAATCTATTTAAAAAGGAGGAGAATGCATAAAGATGAAAGGAAGATTAATTTACAGGCGATCTAAGGTCTAATTTGCTTTAAATGAAATTAACTAAAACTTAAGTTTTGGTCTTATATTTCTTTATTGATATAATTATTAAGCACAAGTATTCTGAAAGAATCCTAATTTGGAAAAACTGCTTTTAATAAGGATTTAAAAGTTATAAGGAAATCTTAGAATTTTGAGAAATAATTTGTTTTTACTAATGTTATTAAGTCTTCTAATGAGCTCTTTTGGAAAAATTTTGCAAACTTTCAGGTGACCTCTAGTTGGAACATAGATAAAATATTAAAGATGTAAAGAGTGAGTGGAGTATAAGTGAAAATGTACTATTGGACAAAAGAGAAAAAGCATTGGTTTATCACTCTCTATATCCCTCTACTCTACAATAAATGCAACACTTGTTATTATCCATCTTCTGCAATTCCTACCACTTGAAATTTCGACATCATTTCGATCCAATCAGAATAGAGTAAAAAGAAGTAGAGAGTGGTATACCAAGTTACTATACCTCGCTTTCTTTATCTACAATATTTTCTCTATGGGTTGGAAACCTCAACTCTATAAAAATCAAGATAAATACAATATTGTTATTTTATTCTGTGATAACTTTTTTCAACATTGTGTTAATGAAACTTTGTAACAATATAAACAAAATTCTTATTAGCCACAGCAGAATTATTGGCATTGACACTAACACACAATTACACTGATTAGTCGTTTGAACTAGATATGAATCCGCTACAAGGCTCGAAGGACCAGCTAGTGGAATTGTGTAATGGTGTATTTTCTATGAATGTCATTAATGTTTCAAACGTAATTATTGGCTTATATGTAATAAAATATTAACTCTTAATATAATCATCAGACTGATATTGAAATTAATTTATTCCAAAATAAAATTGTATAAACTTAATTTGTAAGAGATAGCTAGTAATTTTACCGTTTTTGTATAAAATAAGTTGTACATTAAAGCTTTGCCATAATTATGTCACAATATATTCATGAAATAATTATCTATAATTAATATGTGATAGTTTATAACATGTGTTTGGACAATTATATGATATAACGCATTTTTTGTTGATTTCTTGTCCAAACTATGGTCAAAGGTACTTAGTATTGAAAAAGTGTATCCGTTTGAGATGATCGATTTTCCAAGGAATCAGATGAAAATGCAAATTATATGAATAATATTACTGAGAGGTAGAGTTAGTGTATAAAACTTTAATTGGCTGTTCAAAATCGATTTCGCAGGGCGATTCAACTATTCAAATTGGCTTAGTCATAAATATATTGCATTATGTATACATATGTTGAACATATTTTTTTTATATATATAAGAGTAGTGGAAATAATAAATTATTAAACCAACTATCAACTTGTTTACTATTTGATTATCTATAGATCTAACATGAAATATAGGTACAAATAAACCCGAGAAGTGGAAGTCAAAAATGTATCTATAGCTAACAGAGTTTATTGAAAGCATGAAATCTCCCATCATCTAGCTATTGTATGATCGGATTTAGCAGATGGAACTTCGATCAAGTGTCTACATTAAACATGGTGTTGATATACATGTCCTGGAAAAATTTGGTACTGCCAGATAATGTATGAAGAGACAAAAAAGACCAATTGTAAAACTAAGCTAATAAAGTTAGCTTTTAATACTAGTTTCTAATTACTGTTGGGCAGAATACACAGGGATCACCTCAGAAGAAATTCATTTCCGACGCAAATCACTAACCAGTTTCTATTCAATCTGATCTCGACAACATAATTTTTTCACTTCAATAGCATAGTAATTCATTTTAGTAAAATTCATATCTTTACTGCATTTAATCATTTATTTTTGATCTTGGAACTAAAGATATTTTTATGTAAAAAGCAATCACAAGAGGGCAAACCCTATTAATCTCTAGTAGGTTATAACCTTAATTCCCTGGCAGGAGACTCTTCTTCAGGAAGTGGTATTCGGCATCAGTTGAGGTATTTAAATAACTGGTGGAGTGATCAATTGATATTAAATTGGACGCCATCAGCTTTTTAATGAACGACGTTAAAAATGAATAAGAAAGGTGGAAAAGCTGGAAGGCACTGCCACAAATGAATTTATTGTAAAAATATACAATATATAATCCTAGGTTACAACGTATTGTCTGAATTTTCCAGAATTAAATATTCTCATCAAATAATCATATTACAGTGTTGCAATATTGAAAGGTAAAAGATTTCCAGACATAATTTGAAAAAAGAATAGTAATATAATGTTGTTCTTATTTATTTAAACTATTTTTAAACGGTGGGGTGAATTTATACATGATTTTTCTTACTTATTCAATTTATTTATACACCAACCCAAAATTCACTAAATTATACACTAAGACTAAACACTTATTTAATTATTTACATATTAATTCATTTGAATAAAAGAATTAGAATTCTAGAATGTAAGCAAACAAAAATGTCTTCCTATTAATTCTATCAAAACCGCTATAACGGATTGTAATTGAGTTATAAAAAACAATATCAAAGGTTTCCACTTTATTTCTCGGAAATTCATACCCGGCGCGTCTACTAAATTTTCGATTCTATTGAATTAATCGAACAGAACCGGCTTTACGGTCCATATAGTGGACGAGTACATAAGAGTAGTGGTTTTCAAAAAAGTTTGGGGAATAAAACATTAATATCGCTAAAGAAGGATATACAACAGAATTGAATCAAAGAAAATGAATATCTAGAAAAACATACGCAGAAAATTATTTAGATGGTTTTGGAGACAATAGCAAGGTATAGGGATTAAACGGAATGTTAGCACAGTAACAAACTAAATTGTAGAAAATTAAAATGGAAAGAAAACTGAAGATTGTGATGTCATTCGTAGAAAAAGTAAAAAGGACATTTGATTGAAAGTTAGAGAGATTAGCAGTTAATAGGTCTTTCAATTTTAATTAAAGGAAAAGTTTGTTATCAGTTTATTTTACCTGCATGAATTTGTATTCTAAAAGTCAATAAAATTCACAAAAACCGGTTGATTAGAACAGTGCTGGTACAAGCAAACAACATAATAGTTTCACAATTTCAAATATTAATACAGTGTTGCAAGATCAAAAAGTAAAATCATATATTTCCAGACAAATTTGAAACAAATAGTGATTTAAGCGATTATCACAAGCAAAATTTAAAACGTGCCGAAGAAAGTATTCAATAAAATTAAAAGAATATTTAGAAAAACGTATACAGAAAATTATTTAGATTGCCATTAGATAGGTTGTGGAGAATTTTTCAGGCAATAACATAAAAGCATTTCAAGCTTTAGGTTATCTAATGAACTTAAAAGTTCTTTTTCTTCATTCTCATCTCAACTACTTTCTAGAAAATTTAGATGATGTGAATGATGCCATCATGACACAAAAAAGATGAAAAAAGACACTAGGGAAGATGAAGCATCTCAATCGTTTTAGAGACACCTTCCAGATACTTTCCACAATCCAAAATGTACCAAAAGAAGTCCCACTGCGAAAAAGAAACGTGTTAAGTGCTAACTATGAATGTATTTTCGATAAAAAAGGCCATTATAGAAATTTGTGGATTTTACCTTTATGGGAACGGATTTGGATTTATAGGTTAGATTTAATTTCATTAATTGAACGTTCATATGGTTGTACTTACTGTACTGTTATTTTCTCTAATTTATATACGTTAACAATTTTGTTGCCTTTATTTTCCAATATTTAACGTTATTAAAATGGGGAGTTTTGAGATTATAAACAAAAATCTTCAAGTCGCAAGTTTGAAATAATGCTAGTTCGGAATATTTCGATGGATCGATATTTGAAATATCGAAATGTCTCAGTATAACAGTTGGAAAAGGATTGTAATAATTAGAAATAGTTTCAGTGAAAGATCGTTTAGTGACATCCCACAAAGCGTTTGTGCTATATAAACCTGTTATTTTTATGTCATCAGTATCGTAAAAGTCCAAATTTTCAATTACGTCAATTGAAAAATCGATTTTTTCTATAGGTATTTGATACTTTGACGTGAAATCGAATTTTATTTTACTAAACAAAGCTTTTGGGAATAAAAAAGCTCCTAACCAGAAAACTTTCTTTTTATATTGCTTAAAATAATCTGTTCTCTCTTTTAATTTATGTAAATATTCACATAATGAATCGTTTTCGAAGCAAGTCAGTTTTTTCCACAACTTCGGAACATTAGTTCTTAAAATATCGTTAGCTATTTCTTCTACTTCATCCGATATACTTTCAATTCCACTCAAACCTTTTCTAACCGAAATCAAAGAATTGTATATAATCTTTATTAAATTATTATACGTTTTGATTTCTTGAATAATGAAATATTCGTCAAAAAAATTGTTTATTATCATTTCTGGTAGATGATCTAATATATCGTTAATTTTAGATATAATCTTGAATTCGTTTTCTTCTATATAATCTTTTTTATTGGCATTGAATAGTTCAGAAACTGATCTTACTGTTGCTATAATAAAGTTGGTATTGTGAATATTTTCTAAATTCTTATTGATTCCAAATATTTCGACGTTATCTATTTCCGGTAGAGATTTTACTAGTTTTAAATAATCTGAATAGTCGCATTTTTTTGGTAAACTATATCCAGCAACATTTCCGAAACAATAATTCCTATTTTTCATCATTTCTGGATTTAAATATCCACTTAACATATTAATGCAAAAATCAATATCACATTTGTTATTTAATTGAGTTCCATACTGATAATTTCCTATGATGAACAATATTTTTTCTACGTCTATAATTCGTTCACTTATAGCTGATTGTAATAATTTTATAGACGTTCTTAAATCAATTTCATTTATAATATATGTCGGATTCCAGAAGGGATTTTCGTAAGATTTTCTTTGTAAAATAGCGCTGTGGAAATTAACGAGTCCGTATAAATATTTTGTGAAAATTTCTTGTTTTCCTGGTACACCGTTCGAAAAAAAATCCGATATAAATTTTTTGTTCATAAATTTACGAACGGTTTGCTTAAAACTTCCTGGATCATCATATACGATTTTAATACAATTTTGTAACAGTTCTAAAGGTATTGATTGTGTTGGTTCAATTGTTAACCATAATCTGAAATTTTCTTTTGTATTTTCAAAATCCATACTGACTAATTCGTGTTCTAAATTTTGTAACCAGTTTTTGTCGAGATGGCAGTTTCGGAAAAGCAACCAATAACCGTTATCTTGTGCTTCTTTTAATAATGAAGAAGTTTTTTTAGAAGATTGGTCGCTTAAACAGAAAGATCGAAAATTATGGTTTACTTTTTTTTTGTTTATCAACACGTACAGGTCTTCTATAAATTCGTTTCCTTCTTGTATTATTAAAATTGGGGATAAACTATAAGATTCGTTGTAAATGTCGTCAATTGTCCATTGAAAATGTTCCATAAATTCCTTCCCGAGTTCGATTTTTATAAGATTTTTTATGTCTGCGTATAAATATTTAGGTTTGAATATTTTCACTAGGAGAAGTTTTTGAAAAATATTAAGTTTCGATTCCCAAGGTTCTGGTAGTAAACAATTGGAATATATATAATTTTTCCAGCTCGGAAAATTGTTTTTAAAATGGAAAGAAAAATTATAAAACACCGGTATATTTTCTAGTAATTTCAAAGTTTCCCAATTCAGTTCACAAGTTTTGAAAAATAACATCAACTCTTCCTCACTTATTTTTTTTTGATACACTAGAACGCATATAGATAAAAAAATTAAAACTGGAAATGTATCTTTTTGATATAAAGTGAAATTGAGTGATTTATACAATTGATAGAGGAAGTTTTTGTTGATATTTTCACACTTTTTTAAGACATATTTTGATTTTTCTGCGTTTATAATCGATTGATAATACAAATGATTGAACCAATCGAAAGAAAAGTTATAAATAAAGTTCAATGAACTCAATTTAGTTACATAAATATATAAATCAGCTACGAAACGTGCTACACTTGTATATTGATTCATAAAATCTCTTATAACATTTTCTGCTTGTTCATATTTATAAAAATCGTTTCTTAAAGTTTTTAAAACTAATTTGTATTCTTCTAATATTTTTATAGAAATGTCGTCTTCCAGTATATCAGTTTCAGATTCGCACAATGTTTCTAGAATCTCTTTTTCTTTTTTAATTATATCGACATCGCATTTACTTTTCTTCAAAAACGTTTCTTTTTTAAATTTTCTCAGTTCCGGTTTTTCCACTCTAGCTACAGTTCTTAAAAAGTGATTTGTTAAATACTCAGAAGTTGCTACGAAGTTAATAATTGTAAGTTTGTTATACATTTCTGGGAAAAACTTGGGGTTCCGTAAGTTACTTATTAAATAAATACGAAATTTCATATTGACTTCTATATGTTCTCCGTTTAAGAAAACAAAAACTTTTCCATTGCTCTCGTAACTTTCTTTCGATATGAATTGGTAGAGGAAAAGTGGAATGACGTCTTTAATTTGGTGGATGAGGATTGGTTTTCCTAAAACGATACAATCTGTGAGTTTATCCAAAAAATCTTCGTGAGAAAATGTCGTTACTGTTAATTTGTTTCTTTTCTCAATTTTTTTTATCCAAGTGAAACTCCGATAATCTGGATCGATAAATAAAGAAAATTGCTGTGAAAATTCGTTTATTATGATGTTTTGTAGGAAGAAGTTCTCCCTAAGGAAATCTCCGAGTTTAAACCGACTCATTTTTAATTGTGCCGAAAAAGATTGTTCGATGGAAAAGCTTTTCGAAATTGGAGTGTATTCTGATATACGTTGTTTCCATTTATTCATTATATTATTTCTTCTTATAGAATCTACCGGTGCTAAATACCCCATAATTCCTGCTGTTAATAACATATTCCCCAATATCACTTCATTTCTTTTTTCTAAATTTTCCACCGCTTCACTCCACCTTATTTGTTCTTCGCTCAAACTTCCCGTCAACTTTTGCGCACTTGCTAATTTCCTATTACAAATATCAACTTCCCTTTGCAACTTTACTTGTTTCTTATTAGCTTCTTCTAATAAAGCGTTTAATCCCGCTAATTTTTCTTCTATTCTTTTTACTTCTTCCTTTTTTTCGTTAAGTACGGCTACGGTTTCGGCGTATTCTCTTTCAGCTTTTCTCAATTTTTCTTTTTTCGGGGCTACTTCTTTTGCTACTTTATCGTACATATCCATCGCTATTATCCATTTACATAAACCTTCAGCGGCACTTGAAGCTTTTGCTACAACGTGTGGTTTAAAATCTTTGTGAGGTAGAAAATCTTTTCTTATTTTTATCATAATTTCAGATTTTATGTGATCTTTATCGAAGTCTTTGAGTGATTGTAAAAAATTCATGTCGCCAAGGATACGTTTACTGGGTCCCCAGTAATCGTATGTTTTTCTACCAGTACTAGGATCTGGTATTCTATCAGGTTTGACGTCTTTAATAACGCACACGGCTGCCATTACTAGTTTTATAGCATCTGGTGGATTTTTCATCGATTTTACTAGAGTTATATCGGAAGGTTTTAAAGTATTTAAAGCCGATATCGCGTCTTCTAATATAGGTATAGCTTGTGCTAGTTCAGATTCACATTCAGATTTTAATATTTGAGCTACGATAGCTTGTTCGCTAGCTATTTTTTCGTCTTGTCTCACTAGTTCAGAAGCTCTTTCCACTTCAATAGTTTCTAATGCTATTTCTTTAGTCATTTCGATAGCTTTAGCTGTCATTTCGGCTAATTGTGGTTTGTACTCAGCTAATACTTTCTGCATATTCAGGATTTGTTTAGAAGCGTAAGATATTTTAGCTAAACCTTGAGAAAATCTCTTAATTTTTGTTCCTATATACATTTTTTCTTTAGTTAACAGTTCTATAAATAATTTTATAGCGTGGATAAAACGTGCTGATGATATATATAAAGAATTAAAAGATGTTTTAGCGTATAATTGAAAATCTCTGTGGAAGTAAACCAATGTTTCGATTGATTTAATTTTATCATCTATTTGTAAATCTTTTATCATTATATCGGCTACGTGTTGTAGACTTTGATCAGGCCAGTCGTCCCAAAACATAATATGACATTTAAGTAGAGCTGGGAAGATTCGTAAACGCGTTCTTAGTTGTTTTGGTTTCATCGATAGACATAGTATTAAATGTAGATTCAATTTACAACATTTGTTGAAATGTAGAAACACCGCAGAACTACTGATGTCGAGGTTTCTATTTCCACCTTGTGCTGATAAGCGTGCTAGTTCTAAAATACTTTGTTTCTCTTCCAAATTGAAAATATGAGAAACATCTCCATCTTTTATTATAGATTCTATATATTGTAGAAACTTATCTTCTTTTAAATCTTTCTCGTTTATTAAAAACACGGTTTTATGTTCCATAGCGCCGGTTTCTTTAAGCACATATTTGATTTCTTCTTTCCAATTTTCTATAGTATAATTTTGTGTTAATGTCGGTTGAAACAATTTGTAATTATAAATAAAAGCAGAAAGTTTCGTTAATACGGATTTCCCTAATCCGTTAAATCCTAAGAATAAACAATTTCCAGGTGATAAAGATAATATCCTACAAATTTTTAATAACTTTTCCAACGCGTAATCGAAGAAATTAATATTTAATTTCACCTTATTAACGTAATTATATCTATGTAATTCATCTGTTATGATATCGATAATATTTTTATGATCAACAATTTCTTCATATTTAAAATGTTCTTTATCTTGGATAGTACTAAATATAATTTTATTAATGTCTAATAAATCTTCTCCAGTTTCGTTAAAATATATATTAATAGCTTCTTTAACGTCATTATCAAGTAAATTATTATCTAATGGATGGAATCTATCGCCGAATATTCTAAAAACCTCATGGATCCATAATTTGACGTAAATCTTTTTATTCGCATCGTAAGTTTCCTTTTTTAATAAAGCGCAGCCTTGAATAATTTTTGAGAAACTATTCAAATCGAAATTATAGTAACTACGTGTTAATGTTGGTCTACTGCGTGTTATTATATTTTTGTATAGAAATAATGTCGCGTCTATTATATGATTTACGATATTTCCTATATCACTCGGAAAACCGTTTTTTTTCCATATATGTAATAAAGTATTATTATAGATTCTTGTTATGGTTTCTTCTGTAGGTTCGTTAATTCCAAATACGCAAAAGTGTCTTAGAAATCTTGAGTTGAATAAATGTTTGGTTTCACTCATAGCTGCTATTATGTTCATATCGCTAAGTTGAATTTTGTTATAATTTTCGTAATCGTACCAAACTTTATGATCCACGTGTTGTCGTAGAAGTTCCAAACAACTGAAAGTTCCATATTTATCTGGTACTAATCGATTCATATTATCAATAAAAACAATATAATTCTTATTCATAGAAGGTGAGTATATGTTGTGTTTCCTTTTGTTGGTTTTTGAGAATATCATTTCTTGCATTTTACGCGCATGGAAATTTATATTAAAATTAATGTGAGATATTTCATATAGTTGCTCGTCCAATTTAGTCCTTAACGTATTTTCTATTAATATAGTTTTACCTGTACAATTAGTACCGAATAATAAAATAGGAGTTTTATTTTCTATACAAAGAGAAAGTATATAAGAATATTTAAGAGTATCTACTGTAGGTACTAGAAACTCACACATATAAACATTTTCTACAATTTTCTCCGTTTTTAATAAATCTTGGTATAGTTTCCAATTACCCCTTTGTTTATAAATATACTGATATTCGTCTAAAAGACCATCGTGTGGGATACTAACTTCTAATTTTCCGAATGAATGTGGATAAGGATGAGACGGATTTTGTCCTCTCCATAATAATTTATAAAATTCATCAAACTTATGTTTCGAAGCTATATCTAGTAACCCCCCTAAGCCTACCACTCCCGCTTGGATGATAGTAGCTTGTATCCAAGTCGATAAATTCTTAGAATCTTCTTCTTTTTTATTGATATTGCAAACGTCGTCTAAGAACATTTGAGTTATGGCAATCATATTACGTACCAAGTTGATTTCGCTCAACTCGTAGAGTTGTTTGCAATGATTCGCAAAAAAATCTAAACTAGCTGAAATTATCCAATAAAATATGTCTTCCATCTGAATACGATAACCCTGGATCCAATCCGAAGTGCATGAGTTAGTCCATGATTTAACTAAAGCTTTCCACATCGGTATCCCGTGATTTACGTAGATAACCGTTGATTGGGAAATCTGCAATTTGAAATTAGCTTTGGAATGTGTAGAGCTAGGTTAAAAAAAATGAAAATTAGCTATCATGATAATTGAAAAAGTGAAAAGAGCAAACAATATGATTAAATTCTTATAAACCCAATATCAAAAGATTAAAGCAAGATAGCTATAAGAATTCTGCCTTAATAAGTTTTAATTGAACCTACTGCTCATTTAGATCAAGTCAAATGTATTGCGTATTATTTTTTTATGTAAAAAGCAAGCAAAAGACAGTGACCTCACTACACTCGTGTAGTTCGAATGGTGTCTGGAGTGTGGAGATACCAGTGGATAAAGACCTTGAACTTTAGTAGGTTGTAGTGTTCGGAAAAGACGTGTCTTAGTAGCTGATTCTAAAGGCTTACACTGCTGGGCGCCTGCAGGCGAACTCGAGGATCTTGGGCCACGTCTGCCTCTCCAATAGGTCTTGCATATACTGCTCTAGGTGGGATTATGCTGGACAGAACGGAAGAGCATCTGCCGTGGTGGTATCGGTGAAGCAGAGTCAGATCGGCGACATTTCTTCTATGCTCTAAGCTGTCCAAGTAGTCAACTCTGGATCGCTTGTAAGTCGAATTGCTCTCTTCTTTATTGAGTCGATAATTCTCAGAGCTTGGGATTCGAGCTCCTAATGTGCGAGCCATACTCTAAAGATGAACGAATTTACCAACGAAGGTTTTGTGACTAAGCTAATTCGGCCATGTGACTATATTAGAGCATATTGCTTCCAACGTCAATACTTAACAAGAGAATTTGCAGTGATGGTCTTCTTTATAATTTAGAAAATGTAGAAGCTTGGGTCTTTGCTGTATTAAACTCAATTAGATTGCTTACACCCTACTCCAGAAGGATTTCAAGATGGGTATTGATGGTAGTAATCTGTTGCTGTCTACGAATTTGTCAAGTAGATTGTTTCTGAGGTGTGTCCATTGATAGTGACCTGGATGGATCGGTCTTTTAGGAAGCTATTAAGATAGTCGATAAGTGATACTCTACTTTGTACATATATTTGTAATTGTGTTGTTGACAGATGACAGTGTGACGTGGTGTCTACCAGACATACCAGCTGAAGTCATTAATACTTAAGTGTCAAGAGTATTTTTTCATAGAAAAAAAAACATCTCAAATAGAATAAATCATTGTACTTACCACAGACGGAGAACAATTTTGCAGATTATCAGTTTCGAAAACAACTTTATTCAAGTTTCCAAGCTCTATAACTTCACCAGATTCCAAATATACTCTTTTGTCTTTGAACCTAATGATTTGTATCCAATTTTCATTAATATCTCCATCGAATACTATCCAGTTTTGCACGTGGGGATTGTCATCGATATTTTTCCTCAAAATCGACGTCACTAGTCCGTCAATCCACTCATGAGGGCTGTTTAAGTATC
The DNA here is from genome assembly GCF_026250575.1 of Diorhabda carinulata. Classification (NCBI taxonomy): domain Eukaryota; kingdom Metazoa; phylum Arthropoda; class Insecta; order Coleoptera; family Chrysomelidae; genus Diorhabda; species Diorhabda carinulata. Next base: position 6,941,241 of record NC_079469.1, read on the forward strand.
CATGAAGAGATCGGTAATGGTAACAATTTGGAACAACGAAATGGAGATGAATTTTCTGTTCCTTAATAACCTCCGATAATTTTTGACATACTTTTAATATTGTAGTTTTGGAAGTACAGGTTTTTCCCATTACTATAGTGTATTTATCATTTGAAATAGCTTGATTTATATTTGAAATTATAGAACAGAAGTCCCCAGATGTTTCTAGTTTATTCTGTTGGCATATTTCCACAATTTCTTTGATTGAAATATTTTTTTCATAATTCATATTATTACTTGGGAAAACATACTTTATAATAGTTTGAAATTCTTCACGATTATCCATATCTATTTCTTTTTCTAATACGTTAATTAGACCTGAGACAATTCTATCTGTTTCATTTACGTCTACATTTTCTTTTGTAGTCGATTCAATTTCATTCAAAACCTTTATTAATTTACTCAATCCAAAATAACATTTTTGTTTTGCCGATAACAAGTCTTGTGTTGTTTTAAAGATAAAACATATTTTGTTAGATAAATACAAGGAGTTTTTGATTCCTATACTACATAACATAATCTCAGCGATTTTTTCGTAATCAGGTTCTAGTAAGCTTATAGCTCTGACATACTTTCTCATAGTTTCTGGTAATTTGTTGTGAGAATTCTTTGTTGTACAAAAGCATATAAAACTACTGAGTTTTAAATTAATATTTGTACTTCCAAATTGACAATATTCCAAGTTTTCTTTTCTAGCGTGTTCGATATTGAAAAGACATTCAGTAAGTCTAGACATTACGTTGGGGTGCAACTCTGTTAAGTTCTCCAAACATAACCAAGATCCACATAGGAGAGTACCTGAAATACAACGTTTCTCAAAGCGAATTGGATAATCAATATATGACAAGGAATAAAGATTGTAGGCAGCTGGATATTTTATATAATATAATTGTCTATTATCTCCTTCCGATTATACAAAAGATAATGGTAAATACGAGGATGTATTGATATCTAGTTAGCCTAGACCAGTTCCATGTATAAACAAAATATTGCGTTACCATAGCAACGAACAATAACTTATTAGAAGTGTCAGTGTAAAGTTTGACGTCAAAAAAGTGAACCACAGTTACGCGATAAATTAAAAGAAAAAAGATGTCCACCGAAATTGTGAAAATCGAAAAATTGGAATATCGAGCCATCATCAAGTATCTGTATTTAAATGGGTTAAGAGGTAAGCTGATTACGAAGATATGCATAATACCCTTGGTGATCCTTCATATGCGAAAAATTGGACTGCAAGCTTCAAAAGAGGTAAATTTTCCATAGAAGATGATGACCGATCGGGAAGGACAGTTTCTGTGTCAGTCACCGAAAATATCATTGCAGTTCATGACATGATTTTATCAGACCGTCGAATTGAGTTAAAACGGATATCTGAAGCACTGAATATTTCATAGGAACGCGTTCTTCATATAGTTCTCTTAGGTGCGTGAGAAATAGAAAATGAGTGTTATTGGCAGCTAGTGCCGCTTTACTAGAATTTCTCGAATGGAGTAGGATCAATTATAAACGAAGCATCTCTAGTACTAAAGTAAGAAAACGGGAGTTGTCTCAACATAGTCATTGATATTCTATACACGTCTGTTGTATTGTTACCTTTTTGAAGATAGTCGATGACAACAATTTCATGTTTATCCCAAAACCTTCGGAGGAAAATCCGCATTTGCAATCTACTTACCACTACAATCTCTACTGTTTTTTTGTATCAGGAGTGTCGTGGTGAATCCAGATGATGGTGCAGAGTGTCTCACTCTTTCATCTGCTAAGCTTATTGCATTTCAGAAGCAAATCTTTAATGACAACGTGATACTCAATTTTTTCCTTTTTCAGGCAAATCTTCACAACGTCAAACAGAAACCTAGCGTCTAAAATGGTGGAAATGTTAATGAGATCCTCTCATTAAGTCATTCAATATATTTCTTAATTTATTTCCCAGGTTGAGGTCGACAACTTTTTAGACAACCCTCGTAAATCTTTTTACAGTGTAGATGACAATCTGAATTATACCTAGATACATTTGTAAGGCAATTTAAATCCTCATTTTATTGGACTAGATGGTAGGTAACCAATTGTGAAGAGAACGGAAAAAATTATTGCATTCTGGAAGCTTTAGAAACACTAGCTGCGAACCTATGGGACACTCTCTATATTAGAAAATACTTTCAATACGTGAAACTTTGTTTTATGTTCGTATATTTTGAGACAACGAAAGTATTTAATTTCGGATTCACCTGGTATGGGCTTACCTTTCAAGTATCGTTCCAGCGTATAACTCCTTAAATGGCTACTGCAAACAAATTTGATTAAAAAATTTCCCAACAAGGAAACTAAACATTTTACGGTTTCGAATTTGGTTCCATCTGATTGGCCTTGAAGTAAACTACAATAATTCATTTTATATGTATTAATCAATATTCTAAAACACCTGTCAGTGTTAGGTGTTATTAGGTTACAATAATTTCCTAAGTATTCGTATACGTAGTCGAATGTTGTATTCATACATGTCACTTTGACGTAATCGTTGATTAAATTATATTTAAAATACGCTTCCCATTCGAAATTATAGATACTTATTTTAGTAGTATCTAAAATCTTCTTTACGAATTCTTTTATGTACAATTCACTTACTATAACATGTTTAATTTTTAGATAATGAGCGTTATTTGAATTATCTTTTATCATTTCTACTTTTTCTCCAATGGAATTGTATAAGTTCTTAAGGCATATTTCTAGTTTTTTATCTGATTGAATACAAAGAGCCATTTCTATATTTTCCGTCCAATAACATTGTAAAGACACTTTGATTACTTGTTCGTTATATTTGTAAACAATTTCTTTAAATTCTAGTCCTGTAAAAATTTTAAAACATTCAAAAATTTGTGTCCTAATTGTACGTCTGATTTCAGCTTCGATTTTTATAAATGTAGCTTGTAATGTTGGCTCTATGTCTTGAGAAGTTTCCAATACAACTTCTTCTATCGTGCCCTTTATGCCCGTTATTTCATTCCCTGTTACTTTCAAACTAGTGACATTTTGGAAGAGTTTTTTCAAGAAATGTTCACACATCAGGATTTCTTTCGAGTTTGAAATAGCTTTTATAAATTCGTCATTAGAAATGAAATAAAATCTCGGAAAATCAACTCGTATTCTATCCAAATAAGTATTTACGCCCACAAATACTATTTCTAAATTATTTACGTTTGTCTTCAAATCCTCTACTATATTAGTTTCTTCTATTATTTTAAAAACATTTGGTTGATTACAAATTACATCAATAGATTGATTATATTTTTCGATTATATTTTCTAGTATTTTTGTTTCGTTCGGTATGATAATTTCGAGTTCTTTAAGTGATATGATGGGGTAAAGTTTAAGTAAAATATTTTGAACGTTATACCAATTTTCTATTGTTTCTTGCACCTTGGAAATTTTCTCAAAATAATCTTTTACTTCTGCTTCGTGTGGTGATACAAAAACTGAACTTTTCATATTCCTTATTATAGTATTGTGATCGTTAATAATAGTTTCTATTTCATCCAATTGTACCAAGATTTTTATATCATATATTTTGTGTTTATTTACGTTGAAATTGATGTTAATCCATTGTTTCCTCAAATCTACTAGTTGTTCTAATAGAAGTTGTTCCTTTGTAGCCCCGATACTGACGATTTCGTATTCTTCTATTTTCGAAAAAAAATCTACTTTCATAATTTTACGTAAAGTTGTACCTAAAAAAGTGAAATGCATCCAAAACTTATCCTCATGTCAATTTTTTCTGATGAAATGAAACTTTTGGGCATAGAGCAAGTCTACGGCCATCCTTGCGTCCTGGTCGCAGCGTTTACGTCGCCGCGACCAGATCGCAAAAACGCTATCCATACTTTCTTATGTCGATGGTCATGGTCGCATCATTCAACATTTCAACGGCAACGAACTGATTAAGTTTCATTCAGTCTGTTGACAGACAAGATTACGAGGAAACGTTAAGATTGAAAAAATCTAATACTGAGGTATTTACATATGAAATTAAAACACGGCTGACGGTTTTAAATGTAAAGTTGAAGTAATATTCTAATAGAGGCATCAAGGGAAAATTATGTATCGAAGTGAGCAGTACTGTGGTGCAATACTGGGCTGAACTCAATAATGCTGATAAAAGTAAGTATGAAAAAAACTTTTCTTGGTTCTAAGAAGACCAAATAATGTGTGAAACTATCGACATAAATAAATCTGTTTGCGTTTACTGAATGGATAGTATATTTTCTTTTCCCTCGCTTTTTTCGTAAATATCTCGAGACAATAACTACTAACAGTACTTTATATTCTATAGTTTGATCTGATCTGGAGAAGGAAAACAACACGGCGATCTGATCGTCACGATCGTGTCGCTGCGACCAGGACCTAAACTGAGGCAATCGAAATCTGAGTCTTTTACGTTGATATCTCTTTCATTTTTACTCGTATTGTTAATAGAAGAATTGTAGAAAACTTCATGCCCTATAATATGATTTCACTATATTTCTAAAAAATATTTTTTTTCAATCCTCAATTTTTCGAAAATTTGTTTATTTCTACAAGTTTAGTGAAAATAATTATATTTAAAGGAAAGGTTTATATAAGTTGTTTCCAAATTTTGAGAATTAAAAATGATAAAGGGAATTTATATATTTTATGGCTAAAGCCCAATTAATATGAAGTTAATTTGAAACGTAAAAAGTCATTACTTGCGACTCTCAAAACTTTTTCAAATCTCTCTGTGAAAAACTGAAGTTTTGTATAGAATAAACGTAAAGTAAACAAAATGTTGAATGTTCCGAATTTATTTTAACATGCATTTATGATTTTTTAGACTCGATTTTGCCATACTTTGGGTGACTATATTCAATTTAAATTTTGCGCACGTTTCAGACTGACAAAAAAGCAATAATTCGATCAAAGAGCTGATTATCTTGACTAGATTTACTAGGATTTATAATTTTTTTGTATCCTTTGCATAAGAGTACGAAAGATTGAACTATTGGCTACCATGATCAGAATTTTGTATTTTTAAGTTTAGCTGAAGAGAAAAATTGATTATAGATCTTGTGAGTCTTTTTTATTCAAATTTTACGTAATAAAAGCGATTCATTCGATAATAAAAATAAAATATAGATTAACACACATCTAATTCAATTATTCTCATTTTCTAGAATTATTCTTAGTTTCTAGAAGTCTCCATGCCCCGTCGACATATTTTCAATCATTTGATAACTGTGGCACACTGGCACTAACCAAAAATAATAATAATGCTGCCAAAATATGTTGCCCCTAACTTCTATTTCAATGAATTAATGACACGAATTAATTAATTTATTGATATTGCAAAAGTTATCACTATTGAACTCCGATACATTTATTCACTCACCAGCATTAGGAGTTACGTCAGTCCCAGCAATTTCAGACATGGTTTTCCAATGTCTTTTTCTCAAACAATCATTGCAAATAATTTTCATAACTTTCACTGATGGTTGGAAAGCTTCGATCCGTTTCAAAGCAGTACCGCACAACTTCAACGGCGCCGGCCAGTTTAAAATATCAGGATCATCCACCGTTCCTTTGAATCTAAGAGTAATATTTTCATCTTGAGCTTGTCTTAACTTCTGTCTGTAAATTTTGTATATATCAGATAATTCTTTTTGGTATTTTTTTACTGCATTCTTGGTACTCTCGTAACTTAACATCTCAAAAGGTCCGTCTTGCCAACAGTAGAGGTTTTGCTGTACTTCTAAACATACTTTCAAGAGATGATGAAATGGATAAACGTAATTTTTTAATTCTTGGTATTCTAAATACGTGGATTTCGGGAAACTTAACGTAACCTGCAAATATTATGTGAATCTCTTATTATTTTTGTTAATATTGGTTAAAATATCAGCCCTTTCTCAGTGAATATAATATTTCTGAATTTATTTCAATGCAAATTAAAATTTTATTTATAATTTTTGGTTTTATTAAATGTTTATCAACAAATAACAAAACTGACGAGATTTTCAATAATTTTGCTTTATAAAATAGTAAGTAATCTTCTTTTTGGATTCTTTGATGTTAATGTATTTGTATTAAAAAATTACTATGCGAAGTTATAACATATTTATTTGCATTCGAAAGGTCAAAATGCATCACAAAACGTTGCCTGATATACCGTTCGAAAAGCTTTAAAAAAGTTATCAATCAATATTCCTGTTAGTATGAATGGCAATTTACCTTTACATAAGGCATTATATGTCTATCATAAGCAATAAGCTGTCAAACAATCGCCTCGAATGTCAACTAGACTGTATAAGCTTCCAAACTAACGCATATATACCAATCGTAATATTACATTGAGCATTGAGCTTACCAGAACGTTCAGATACTCTTCTAAGACGATAGTCATTAAACAGATAAAATAATGTAGATGGCTCTGTTCACAGTTGCCTTAAGTTAATTTTCGAGCAAACTGAAGACGTTGCCTTAGTTGGTTAACGATTAGAAGAGGATTTAATGTTGTCAACAGTGATAGAATTAGTTATGAACGTTTGGTGAAGGAGTTTTATCAATGCACCCCCAAAGTGAGAGTACACATCGAGTATGCTACGAAAGAGTGCCCGAATCAAGTGGTATGGATACATTTAGGTTTTCTTCGATGTACATTGCATGTAATCTGAAGACAATCGTGAGGAATACAAGAAGAATTTCATCGTACATCCTGGTCGTACAGACATCGATATGGTGAACGTTCTGGTCTTCCGATTGAGGTGGTTACTCCAGAAAACATCAAAAAAGTCCACAAATTAGTTATATCTAATCGTAAAATGAACTTACGTGAGATAGCTGAGGTCATAAAGATATCAGAAGTCAGTAAGTTTACAATTATTCATGAACATTTGATTACGTGAAAGTATATTTTAAAGTTGGTGCGCGTTTACTCACAGACGATCAAAAACAACAACGTGTTGATGATTCAGAACATTGTTTGGTCATGTTAACACGCAATAAATAAGATTTTTCGTGTCAATATGTGATATTGGATGAAATATGAATCCATAACTTCACTTCCGAATCAAAACGATCATCATCTGAAAGGACTGCAGCCCCGGTGAACCACACAGACACAACAGTCAGCTGGGGAGGTTATGGTTAAATTAAACCAAATAGTTCAGACCCTAGTAAGTACTGGATATTCGCTGATCTCAAAAAAATGGTCGCCGGTTAGAAATTCAGCTCAAATGAAGAAGCCTGAAGCCTATTATGAGGCAAAAGACAAATCCTTCTACAAGCACGGTATTGAGAAGTTAGAGAAGCTTTGTAATGATTGTAGTGCTATTGAAGGAGATTACATTGATAAATAAACTTGATTTTTGTCATTTTGTGTTAGTCACACGCCTTGTTCAAACATTATTGGGAGTGCTGCAACTTTCTCTTGCATTTTGGTATAATATTTGAATAGAGCTTTTTGAATATATAAAAAACACGAAATGGCTTATTCTCTCGACACACGATGCATCTTTACATTAATTTCGATGTACTTACATAGTTAAATCTTCTAATAATTTTTTTATACGTTCAAATATCTATTTACTTACTTCTTCTTGATTGATCCACTCTATCTGACTCTCAATTTCCCTAATTTTTTTCATATGTAACGTTATAAAATTCAAATAACTTTTGGCGTTATCAATATCATCCATCTCGTCTAAAATCACCAGTAAGGGAAAAACTTCCTTAACCATTTCGGAAACGTCTTCAACTACTTTTTGCAATTTCTCTTCGGCGTCATATTTAAGACTGTCAAAAATTGCGGACTGATCTTCCATTATAGGTAAAATTTCTGTCAACCATTGAATAGACATGGCGTTTAATTGCATATGTTCATCGGCTAGAATGCCTAAATCGATTATTTTACATAGGGAAGCTAGTGCTTCATTCACTCGTGTTTCTAGATTGTTGAGCTCTTCGTTTCTTATCTGTAATTAGGTAAAAATTGATCTCAATTGACAATGGTAAGCTACTATTATTTATTATACTGAATAGCAAGCATATTTGTTCACCAACGCGTTTTTTCTTACTTATATTTCGATTTAAAGCTAAGTGAACCAAATACTGTTTGTAGTCGATCTTCGTGAATGAATTCATTATTTTGTCAAATTATATTAGTATCGACTTTGAGAGGGGTTGAATTCTTTGATGCAAATCTATGATCGACGTAAGTTACTATACTCTATTTGGAAAGAGCGTAGATTAATAAATGCTCATTATAAATTCACAACCCTGAAATTTTTAGTACGATATTTTACGTCTAAAATTTGGAATATTTATATATGCCATTGATAAATAAGTAACTGGACAGAGATGTAAGCGGTTACCTAGATAATCCAAATGGCCATCCTTTTCTTTCCAAAATTGAAGGATATCTTTATTTCTCTCTCTATTTTAATACTTTCACACCAACCCCTGAATCTCCCCAAAAGTAAGAAGACCTTTACCATCATAGCCGTTGAAATGGGTTTTTCGCAATTAATTAAATATTATTATTGCTTTTTAATATATACAGTTATTTTTATTTAATTATTTATAAATATATATATACATGTAAGTATTAAAAATAAAAATATAAAATATACTAAACTACACATTATAATAATATATACACTATATACATACTTATATACTACACATTACTATATGAATTTTTACGTTGTTTTTCCCAACAAAAATTTAGTTCATGTAGACCGTGCCAAAGCTTATTTCTGCTGATTGGTGGCCATCCGTCTTCCAAAAAGGACGCCAAAATTTTATCAATGGTAGGAATTTTCTTTTTAAAGTAAAATGAGTGGACTTTCCCGCGGATTGCATATTTGTAATCTTCACCGATGTAAACCTTTGGCCTTCCTAACTGAGACTTTGGACCACTTAAACATCCACTTGTTTTCCTTTCCTTAAGAAGTTTGTAGACCGTTGATTTTCCTAGACTTGTCATCTTCAATCACATACTTGTTAGATCATCCACACTCACTGAAGGGAACTGATATTTTAATGCACCATATACATTTAAAGCCATGGCTTTCTCGTTAACAGAGGGTACATGCGTCTATACTTTATGTATTGGAGTATAATTTTCAAAGGTCGACATATTGAATATTCATTTAAGTTTTGTAAACGTTTCTATGACAAATACTGTGCTAGAAATAATTTTTCGTCGTTCGGGACAACTGCAATCGCGTGCGGGAAAGTATCACTTTCCGCACTTGTTAGGAAAATAACTATTTCAAGCTTTTTGTTTGGATCGAATGGATGTTTCTATTATTCCATTAATTCAAATCTTTAATAATTTAAAAAAAAAGGAAGAAACACTTTTTCATTTCAAACCAAATTTCAGTTCTGTTGTTGAAAATTTAAATTTGGTTTCGTCTTATGAAAAAAACTAATTTTAAAACAGAAGAGACCTAAAATAAAGGAAATTTGGAAACATGGATATGGATCCTCCATATCACTTATCTCATATGAGTTAATTGCTAAATGCTTTAATTAGCGTAATATCAAAAGCATGCTTAGAAGTGTATCGAGCATTTGATTAAATAAAGGGCCAGAATGTTACTATTGTGTTTATTTACAAGGTAAAGGGCTTTTTTATCAGTTAGTATAATGAATGTTATACTTACCCATGTCATAAATTTCCCAATTTCAATTAATTCTTCTGTAGTTTGCGGTTTAGTCCCTGCTCTCATTTTTATATGTTCGAAAGTTTCGCACAAATCGGTAACTTCCCACAGATGTTGAGACGACAATTTTCCAAAAACGAGATCTATGTTCCTGTGAAGACCGTAGTGAAGGTTTTTTTTGTAATTAATAAAAGATACTTTCGCTATTCTGAAAAATTCGTAATCCGGGATGAACATAACTTTATCTAAATATTTTCTGTAGAAGTTTATTTTCTTACAACCTTCTTCGAAAATTATATCCACTATAGATCCAAAGAAGCCATTGGAACAAATATCTTTGTAAACAACAGATAGAGCGTTGTTAATATTGTTTAAATATTCCATAATCGGTTCAAATTGTTTGTTTATATTCATTTTTATATTTTCTTTACAATTATTGATAAATTCCTCTGTCAAGTACAGGTTGATTGGCTTTTTTCTATTTCCTCTTAGTTTGTAGGTTAATAGATCGAAAATATCATTTCTTATCCCTAAAAATTGAATCAAATCGGATCTTTATTGGCCAAATTGCGTTCAAAAGTAGTTGTTCACATTCTATGAATAGCAAAAATTTATTAAAGAAACTTCGAACGAACACTTTTGAGTATTTTTGTACAGTTTTAAGATTTGATTTGGAAAATAAACCCGTTTAAAGACATAGTTCTTAAGATACCAGAAACGCACTTACCACCAAAATAAGTACTTCCATAGAAAAGAAAATTCACTTGTACGGCTCTGACAACTGAAGTGATCAAAAAGATTGTAGAAAACTATGATAACAATTATCCAGATGATTTACAAAAGGAGTCCTATCAAATTTCTACCATCAAGTTTAACATCAACAACGAAGTATAGAAGATGTTAATCAGAAGACCACCGAATAGCCGAACAAACAGATTATTCTTAGATTAGATTAGAGCGTAAGATCTTGAATTTACTTCGCTAACTAGTTGTATTGTGTACTACGGACTGATTAGTCAAGCATCACCCACTTGTAAAGTGAGCTATGTCTCTAAGATCTATGCAGTTTACCTTTTCTGGCTTAAAAAAGCTTGAATATAATTACTGTAGTCTTTGTTTATGGATTGCCTAGCAGTAACAAAGGAGGTGTTGGGCGCTTTCTTTTGATTCTTCACAGATGCGAAAAGAGCTGTCAGGTGGTAATTCACCGGGCAGTGTCCAGTAAGAATACCAGTAACTCTCCTTAGCTCGTCTTTGTTCAATGAAAGTGCCTTTTCAGACCAGTTGGTGGAATAGGAAAAAATCTTTTCAATTGTTTCAGACCTGGGGTTTATTCCATGTTTCTGATTTTTCTCGTTTCCCCTTTTCTTTATAACCATGACTTAACGGCTTTTTGGGAAACCTATGAAAGGTTGTGATGCTATAGAAGGAATTGTCTCCCCTTTTTTCGCCAGATGATCGGCTTGTGCCGTGTACATCGGTGTGACCACGTATCAACAAAAGAGTAACTTTATTGATTGATTCTAAAGATTCGATGCAGTTCGATACTAGCTTTGACTCAATTCTATAAGAGTCAAGTGCTTGCAGGGGTGCTCTGCTATATGATAGTCTGAGCCCGTTGGGGTAGCGAGCTTGGTTACATAAAATTCTGCCCCTACATGTCTTTTTTCCGTTTTCGATTCATCAGTGTAGAATACTAATGAGCCTCGTGGCAACGCAATTTCTGCATTTACCCATTGCTGTCGATTTGTTATTATAATTTTATCTATGATAAGATTTCCAGTCAGGTCATCAGGCTGCATGCTCTGTTTCTTGTATGCCTTTATTGACCACTTTATTGCTCTACTTTTTATAAAGGTCTTCAAGGAGAGCAAGTCTAAAATAACTTGTAGTGCTGCCGTAGGACATGACCGTGTCGCGCTTGTTATCGCCCTTTGCAACTTATCTAGGGTTATTTCCCTAATTTTGATTTTTGTTCTGGCTACTATATAGAAGCTGCCTAGTTCAAGATAGGTCGCACAGTGCTATTGTACATCAAGTTAATAATTTTGGATTTTGAGCCCCAGGTTCCTCCGATTATTCTACATCAGTTGCCTTTTGGCTTACAGCTTGAAGATGTTGTTTCCATCTTCAATATCTGACTTAAGGGCTAGTTCGACCTCGTTCATTCTGTTTGTTTTTAAGAAGTATTTGTTACTCTAGTGAATGGAACTAGGATAGTCTTTGAGGGGTTTATACTCTGAGCAATTGTTAGGAGAGACTTCATTTGTTCCCAAGCGATCCCATAATGCTTACCATACACAAAATGTTCGTAACTCCAAATCCGTATGGGAAGAAGACAAGAATTTAGTACAAAAAGAGGTGCGCAGAGTTTTGGGATTCATATCAAGAAGGTAAAAATAACCAATCTTTCCATAATCTGAAATAATACAAATTACTGGTCATTCTTACACTGAGTTTCTTAAGTCATGCCTAAGTCTAAGTGAAGACCATTATCCTAATATTGTTGAGAAGAAATAACATTGCCGTGCACTACCAACATGGTTAGCTCAAGCTCATTAACTGAAACAATGTTCCACATTTTCCTATATTATATTTCCCAAGTTCTTGTGATATTGAAACTAAATATTTAAAAAGGATATTAAATCTTGTAACATACCCAAAATATTATCAATAAAATTGTGATAGATTTGTATAACTTCCTGTTGAGTAGGCTTCAAAATTAATCCATCAGAGAAAGTAACTTCCAAGAATATATAAGGTTTAGGATCTCTGGCAACTGTAAAATCCGTTATCTCTCTTAAACTGTCGGCAATGGAATCGCTGATATGAAGATTTACTACACCAGTAGCAACCTTCAACAAATGATGATCCTCGTGTTCTTCTTTTTCAACTAGAGTCGTTATCCTCGAATATAAACCGTGAATTTTCTTAGCTGCTTTCTCACTGAGGTCTTTATATTCGTATTGGATGTCTTCTACATTTACAACGTGATCGAAATGTATTTGAAATAGCTTTGAAGATAATTCTAGTACGCAATCTTTTTGAATCTTCTTAATTATAGGATAATGAAGGATACATTTATCTTCTAATAATTTTCGTGTCGAAAGAAATTGTTTATAATTCTCAGTACGACCGACGAATTTATATGGGGTAATTGTGAATTTACCTTCTGGATGATAGTTTTTAATTCTCATATTCATACCGGCGTAATGGATTATCTTTATAAAATCTAACTTGACTTCCTTCATAAAATTACTAACAAGCTCAGGGTGTTGTTGTTCCAATCCTCTTGCTTCTATTCGTCTTATTATAGCCTTTTCTTGTAATTTAGACATTTCGTTTATCGTATAACGTTCCGAGAGTTTCCTAAAATCTTCAGCTGTTAAAGATCGACACGGTATTGGTCTGTATTTACCGTATTTTTTTGATTTTAGTTTAGCTTTCATAGCAGTCCCACACATATAGTCAACTATTTTCTTTTTTTTGCCTTTTTTAATAGCGAATAGTTTATTCAAATCTCTAGTCGTGTCTAAAAGTACAGGTTTTTCTACACTAAGCATTGGAATTTTTGAAAATTTATAACTAATTGTATTTTGTTGATACATTGTTTAAGAATAGCGTTTGAAAATACACTGATTCTAATGTGAAATTGTTTACATTACCTTGGAAACCAAACAGAAACGTAATTGATTTTCCAGGGTATGATTCAACAGCGGATTCGAGCGGTCGCGGTCGGTTGAAATCAGAAGCAAACTACAATGTACATAAAAAATACACTGCCAAAAATAACTAGTGGAACATGCCTTTTGATCTTTATATTCTCAATATATTATGTAAAATGTGTGTCATAAATAATTTCGGATTCCAATGTTCATTTTAACATGGTTTTAACCCAACGTTCAGGAAGCTCTTTGAAACTAAAGTTCCTCCTGAGAACAGTTTCCAAAGAACTGAACCTATCCACCTCATTAAAAGTTTATTATGCCCTTATTGAGTCGCACCTCCTCCATGTTCAGAATTAGTTAAGGGCTCAATATTTTACATTGCAAAAAAATGCAGAATCACTTGCCAATTCAAATCAAATCGATATAATCTTTTCCCGCATTCCATAATAATTTGAGGGCATATTTACTACTTTGCAAACGATTTCTATTTTAATGATAATATTTAATTCCGGGCAAGCAGGAGGAACCAGATAGACGATGTCGTTTATAAACAGAAGAAAGAAAATAGGGCCTAGTATTGAGGTTTGAGGCACTCCACATTCTATTGGCTTGCAAGAAGACATCGTGGAATCGAACCTTACAAGTATTTTGTCCTTCAAAGTTGTGTTTAAGACATTTTAAGTTTCTTATAACTTGTTTCTTCCTAAATAATTAGGTGTTAGAAATATCCAGTCAAATACCAAAAGGGCATACCTAGCAATATAAGTTCAAAATATATCCTGTATTTTTGAGTTTAGCAATATAGCAATAGCAATATATTTATCTAAGTGAATTAGACGTTTCTCGAAGCTTAGATTGGATAATTTTGATTTCTCTTTAGATCAGGGAGACAACATAAGACAACGTCATGCTAATCAATACGAATATAATAAAGCCAACGAATCTATTACATGCGACGTTATTTCATACAGAGCTTGGTCACTGGCAACGAAAAACGGTTTCTATATAACAATCCAAACCCACCACTAAGTACTGTGAAGCTGAGTTTGAATAGTAAAAAGTCGCTTCGGTGTGTTTGGTGGAGTATTGTTGATTATGAAGTATTGAAACCTGTACAAACTATTGATACAGATCATTATTGTGAACAATTGGATTGAGTGAACCATTTTTTAATCTATTGTCAACAGAAAAAAGGTTTTTCTGCAAAACGACTATGCAAGACCGCAGTGTGGTAGACGAACCTCGGGATGAGAGGTAATTCCTTATCTACCAGACACGTTTGGATGTCACAACTCGGATTTCCATGTATTTCGATCTATAAAATATTTTCTTAGTGTCAACAAACTTTGATCGAAGTATAATAGTTTCATCTTTGTATTGCTGTTATAGAAACGAAATCGAAAACAGGTGCATTATCAGAACTTGTTTGTTTCAGCCGTCAAGATTTGCATTTATAGTGCGGTCAACTGTCAGTGGAAAGAGAATAAACTATGTTAAACAATACTTGTAACTTATCCCCGTGGTGTCAAAGCTATTTATTTTATAATTCCACATTGATGTTGATCCACTGTCCGCAATGTTTGTTGCATAAGAGGATGAGTTGAAATAAAATACAAAGTAAAATAAAAAACTTTATTTATATCTTAATAAAAACATGTTTTATTAACGTTTAAAGAAGCATAAAAAAGAAGATAATCATACGTATATTTACATTATTTCAATAATCAAATTGTTATATTTTGCATATTTTTAAAAACGGCTTTCTTTTTCGCGTTTTGTAAATGTGACTGTTTGTTACATATTACATCTAAAGACTTACCTGCTGTTTTTTTTTTTGATAATCGTAGGTGTTCAAATATCGGTTAGAATATCGAATTTTATAATAAAACGACAGAGAGATAAATTATTATCAGCTATTGAATTAAATCAAAGTGAATTAGGTATAAATTCAACATAATCTTAACTGAAAATAAAAATAGAAACAGTATAGAAGAAGCAGACTTTCTGATTACCATTTTTTCCGAAGTTTGCAGAATTGTTAGAATGATCAAACTTTCACAAATGACGATGATCTTCAACCACACCTGGTTCAGTTTTTTGCTGATAAGGACCAGAAATTTTATAAGCTCGGAATCATGAAGCTGAAAGGTCATTGAGCAAAATGGAAAATAAATAATGTATATTTTATTTTATAATTCAATGCCGATATTACTTTGTCGCCAATCCAATATTACGGCCAAGACTCGTGAATATCTCTATTTAGAGAAACAATAATTATGATTTGATTTCTTGATTTTGAGCATAACAAAAAAACCATAAGTTATCAAAATATAACAAACAGATTAGTTTTTTTAGTGATATATGTATTGCACTACTCCCAACCACCATAAGAAATATATATATACAAAAACGATAATAATAGAAAAGCAGTGACTACTGCACGATGTAGAACAGTAATTATATAACGTACTCCTCTAGTACAGTGATCATTGTAATAGTAAAATTATATAATATACTCGGAACGTTTAAGATTAAGAATATTTTAGTACCTATATTACAAAATAAACTTCCAACATATACATGGGGAATTAACAACAATAATTATATATATAACATATACAAAAATGTATTTATATTATGAATATTATAACAGATATTATTGTATAAAAGTGTATTAACACGTTTATCATAATTACAATTGTATGGACAATAACAAACAGTACACGAAATGTTTTCAAAACATTATATTTATACAGAGCTGTTCAAAGGATTTTAACTTCACTTCATACTTTTAGTTTCCTAGTACCTAGAACTCTTTTTATATACTTCAAAATACGCTTCCAGTGTTAACTTTCGAGCTGGAGCAATATTTTAATGGAAGTTGAAGCTGAGTCAAATATTTTTCTATACGTAAATGAAAAAAAAAAACAGTTTTTGATTACCACGAAAGTAAATATTCATACGAGAATGGTTCCAGAAGTACCTGGCCTGACCTAGAGTAGTAGTAGTTGCTTGAAAAATACCTCTGCAATAGAAAGTACACAATCTCTGCAGCTTATTTTTGTTGTGTGATTCAATACTTTTATTTTAAAGGTTTAAGCCCAACCAATATAAAAGCTGAAGTAGATTCTACTCTGGGTAAGAATGCTCCTTCGTTATCAACAGTAAAATATTGGGTAGTAGTGTTTAAACGAGGTTGTACCAGCATCGCAGTGGTCGACCAAATGAGGTGACGAATCGACTACAAAGAAGGCAAAGACTTGAAAAAGGAAAAAACAATCGACGGCGAGTATCATGCGAAGTTATTGCAACGTTTGAGCAAATAATTCAAACAAAAACAGCCGCATTTGGCTAAGAAGAAAGTGTTGTTTCATCAAGATAATGCACCAGCTCACACATACGTTATTGCAAAATCCAAAATTAATAAATTAAAGTTTAAATTGATACGTCATGCACCCTATTCGCCAGATTTAGCCCCCTTGGATTATTTTTCATTTCTAGTTTTGCAAAAATGACTCGGTGGTCAAAAATTTTCTAAAAAAAAGAGGTGTTGTCGGCAGTTAATGACTAGTTTGAGGAGCTTGACGAATCTTTTTATAAAAAGGGTAGTAACCTATTGAATGTCGCTGCGAAAAGTATATGGAGCTAGAAAGAGATTACGTTTCAAAAATTTTCGTGTTTTCTTTATTGGAACAGGTACTTCTGGGACCATTCTCGTACATGTGGTTTTTATATACCCAGAATTGCGCGAGAACTTTTAGATTTTATTACCATTGAAGTTGATTGACGCCTCATTTCAATTTACACAGAATGTTTTATTAATAATTAGACATATTCATAGGCAACCCTTAAAGATAGCTGATAAACTATCAGGTAAACAGAGCACGTTTATGGAATCAGCACCGATACAATATTAAAAGAAATCGATGAAAAAGAATCGAAGAATTGGGGGCTTCTGGTGCTTTTTAACTGATGACTGATGACATGAAATATTAAAATATAATTTCAATCATTTACATGAATAGTTGAAACTTTGGAAACTAATTGACGTATCCTTGACAGGATATAGAGAGAAGAAGAAGTATTGTCATATGGGAAAAAAGTTGAAAAATACTTGCGTTGTACAAAAGTGTGAAAAGTTGTCTAGGGCGTAAATACTATTTGGCGCTTCCTTTGAAATTTATAGTGATGTTAATGTGGGGTCACCCTTATTTACTAATTTTGACGGACACTTTCTCTCACACACAAATTATTTTTTTTTCTTCCATAGCTGTAATGTTACCAACGGCCCCGGATTAAGTAAGGCAGTCTCGGATTTTCTATGTACCTCCCTCTTTGTAAATTGTCCGTAAAAAGTCCCGCACTAAAGGATGTGTCCCACAATATCTCGATTTAATTGCTCGATACGTGCTCATATAGTAACAGATTTCAGTGCCATGTAATGATTACGTAAGGTTTAGTAGGTACTGGTCTCCTAACGTGTCACAGGCGCCTGGTTTTTATTCTGAAACCTTTCCGTCAATTTTAAGAAATTAGATGTTTTATTATTGATCAAAAAGTATAACTATAAGTAATATTGTGATAATATATAAATAATTAAAAGATCTTCAGTGGTAGGTTCAGGGCAAAAATCACTTAACTAGAAGTTGTTTTGGGCGATTAGAGTTGGAGGAGGCAACACATGGTACTAAATTTAATGTATTTAGTTTTAAAAGAATTATTTTGTACTGTATTATCGATTTCTGAGTTCCTATAACTAACATGTATACATTAATTTTATATAATTTTTTGTCTGAAAATGTAAATACAATAAATAGTAAACTAAAATCTATTTATCAATGTAAACCAAAACCATGATCAGCGCGTGATAAATACGTGAACATCCCGGGCATTGCAATCCATTCTGTCGTATTGCAATGATCATAAATCTTAGTGATGCGATAATTTTTTCACGGAGTGTGTTTAATATTTAATCGCAATAAAGATCTATATTTGATTTTTCATTATTTTGACAAGATTCTGTATAATTTTTGAAAACAATTCATGTGTAATAAGAAGTCGATACACAACAATTTTTGTGAGGACGGGTTGTACTTGCAAATACTTTAGTGATATTCTAAGTATAAAGAAAGTACAATTGTTTAGTAAAGTTCTTTTTATTGAAATTTAAAACTATTTACTATTCTAATATTAAAGATACTGCCCTTTCCGTACTGGGATTAGTTTTGCGTAGCTTTATAGTAGCAAAATTGTTAGACCTGTAAAATATCAATGACAATTTGTTAATTACAATAAATTTTCCATATAATTGTCATAGCTAATAGTGGAATCACACGTACCTATTTTAACAATGTTATATATGTTTAAACAACAGAATTTCTAAAAAATTATGCTATCTACCAACGAAATCACATTCGCTACAAAATAGTTTTGTAGCGTTTGAACAACCGTCACCCCTCAAGGGTAAAGGCCGATTCATAAACTTGACTTTACGTTTGCCGTTGCGTTTGACGTTCGTAGACAATTCTACACCCTATTCATAAACTTGACGTTGCTGCCGTTAACCTAAAAATTTGACGTGTGTACTATTGGCTCTTTTCTATTGCTACGAAAGTTGTTACGAACGGACGACGGGAAAAGTTTCGTTTATGTTAAAAGTCACCAACGGCAGACCAATCGGAAAACGGCAACTATGAATGGTCTTATGTATTTAATTTTGTAATAGCAAACGGCAACGGCAAACGGAAAGTTACGTTTATCAATCGGCCATTATACCTACTCGTAAACAGTGAAAGCCAGTATTCCCAACAAACGTCTAGTACGATATAATAAACGATTGAATCACGAGCCCTGTTACAGCGAAGTTGGCATACTCCACAAAACATGTTGTTTGTGACTTAATTTCAAAGCTAATTAAAATTTTATTTGTAAAGTAAAATTCTACGTTTGTTAATAGATGAATATTTTCTGATTGTCTACAACTAAAAGTAATCAGAGGCTTTATTAAGAGCAAATTTGTTTTTGTACATTTTACGATGAACAACAAATATTATAAAATTTTGGCATACAGTTTGAGGAGCAACGGTTTTGACACGCAAGAGGCGGTATTAAAAGGGATGGCTATACAAAAAGTTTAAAAACTACATAATATCAGAAATAAATTCAATCTTTTACATTCTGTCATGCCTAAAGAAAACTACGAAAGAGTTAAAAATATGTGTGTTTCAAAGTATGAAAAACATCTTTAGCAGTGATAGGGGGTTTCAAGATGGTTTTAAGAAGGGTACTCGAAAAAACCAAGAGATCTTTACTTTTTGGAAAGTAGAGCCGACGTCCTTCCCTACAAACTGCACTTATGGCCTAAGCGAATCGAGTTTCAGAGATTAAAATATTATTTGAATAATGAAGATTGTGAAGTCTAAATCTTTTGAAAAAACGATTCTGTTTTGAATTGTTGAAGTTAGTATTAGTCCCAGAACTCCTTCGCCAAAATGTGATAAATTGATTAACGTTATCAAAGACAATATGATTAATTGGGTAATCAAATTCCTCTATACACAAAAGGAAAAATATTTCTTTTAAAACCTCTTTGTACTTCATTTTATGTATTTGGAGATCTATTGCGATTGTTCTTTGTAAGTAAAAGAAATTAACATATAAATTAATTTTTTTTGATTACTTATTCTACTGAGATTTTCTTTAAAATTGAAATTCGGTTTTGGTTGTTACAAAAACAAACTTCTTCATATTATAATTTATTTATTTGTATTTTTAATAAAAATATTGAATAGGTACAGTAAGGTGTCGTTGGTTGTGTTATTTGAAGGTAAGTAGTTAAAAAAAATATTAAAGCAAAAATTAAATTTCAATTTGCCTTGTAAATATCATGTTTTGGGGAGTTGAGCCAAATTTACTTAGACTCATTGTAATAATTAATTATTTCTTTACAACAATATTCCATTTAAAAATTCAGTAAAAGTAATTTTTTTCTGTAAAATTTATTACAGGTAACACGTTTTTGCAAAAGGCAACTTAAATATTAAATTGAGCAAAACAATTTTTACTGTACAACTACTACAGCCAAAATAATAATAAAAAAATAGATGCTTATTTGTACTACTATTTTTTCCTGGCAGTCCCAGTAGAATCGAGTCCCCACAAATCGTACCAAGGTCCATACATATTTCCATTATGAGGTGATCTTTCGTCGAATCGAGAATTATATTCTGGATTCTTAAGCCTTTTCTGTAACGTTTCCCCGTAATCCATTAAATTGTTATCCTGATCGTACTTACTATGAGAAGAATTATTACTGTTCGTTTTAGTAAGTTTGGATCTAGGTAATATCGATCGGGGTTCCACTGTGTCTGAAAATTCGTCATTGGTAGAGTCGTAATAAGAATTATTATGCCTTTCGTTATTATCAGCGTCTCTTTGTTTCCCACTTTTTCGTTTACTGCTACTTCTTGTTTTAACTTCAGATTGTATGGATTCGTAGCTCGGACGACTTCGCCTAGTCGCTTCTTGTTTACGTTTCGGATGTTCTTCTTCGTAATATTTATCATCGTCTACGGTTTCTTTTTCACCGTTTTCTCTATTTTGTACTTCTATTCCGAACGTTTTGAAACTGTTCTCTCTTAGCTGGACAATATCATCATGTCTTCTTTCCAATTTCATAATTTCATTTTTATCTTGTCTAGTTTTATCTTCTTTTTCTGGTAAATATTTACTCTTTTGTGATAGTTTTTCTAGCTTTTTACCTAGTTCGACTACGTTGGGGAATTGGTTTTCGTTTTTACGAAGTTTTTGGTCATCAACTAAGATTGAATCGTAAGGATCATCGCTGGTCATACCAGATTCTGATTCAGAATCTGTGCCAGATGAAGTGTTATACTGTTGGAGAATGTTTTTTCTGTTTAAAGTCTTCAACATAAGACCGTCACCATCATCATCATAAAATTGATCTTCGAAATTGTAAGATTTGTTCGGTTTCTTGTACATAGATTCGTTGTTATTAGAAGGTACTTTCTTGATCGATTCTTCTTTTTTCTTAAAGCTTTTACTACGTTTCATTTCTTCTTTATTTCTGTTACCATTTTTGTTGGGAATTACTTCGATTTTGTTATTATTGTTTATCGTGGTATCTGAATCTTCTGATTTTGCTAAACTTGGTTTTCTTCTTCGACCAATATTCCTCCCATCGTCTTCTGGCTCGGATGCGTTTGATTCTATATCGACTAAGTCTTTGTGTTTCCATAATGCCATTCCTTCTAATATTTCATTGTCAGAAGCGCTTTTACCAAATTTCCAGAAGGATTTCGTTCTTTTCACTAATTTGTTTTTCTTTTTGGAAATATCAGGCGAATCAGATAAAAAATGACTATCTGTTAGATTACCATAACTTCTCGATTGTTGAATTGGGTTTCTTTTCTTAGGCACCTGCGGAGTTTCCGTATTTTTGGTTGGAGGTGGTGGAGGCTTGCGTGTAATTTTTCTATCTTCATCATCGATGTTTTTCAGTATTTTTCTTCTGAATAATAAAAAGTTATAATTAAAATAAAAAAAAGAAGCAAATCAATGAGCAAAGCAAAAATTAAAAAACTATAATGATGATGTATAAGGCAAAAATAAATAAAGTAACTGTTATTAAGAACTTCAGAATTTTAAGACTTAATCTTAAGCTAAATTCAGCTCCAATAATTTGTAAAATTAGGCATGTTTTTAACTTAATGGCTTGCTGTAATATAATTCAAACGTATTTTTTTTGTGTTTCTATAGTATAACTTAGTATTTGCAAAGAAGTCATGATTTATAAAAAAAACTGACATGACAAGCATTTTTCTTCAGAAAAAGAACTTGAAGAACTTGATTGTATGAAAGAATAAGATCCCTATGCCACTGATTGAGTATATTCCATCTGAGGAAAGCGTTAGAAGATGCCATTGAGAATGAAATTAGCGACAGTGACGAAGAAGAAAATCTCGCAATATATTGGACAACAGATATATGAAAATATGGTATCGAGTTAGTTTTCAGGATGCTGGATTCATTAACATAATGCTGTATCATTCACAATTGACTGACGTGGTCTCATTGGCAATTCCTAAATAATACATGTGACAGTGTAAATATTAAAAGTGATGTAGTGAAATCCACACTGATCAATCGAAAGGAGCTGGATCATCTTCATATCTAGATGTTTTTGAAACAGTTCTTTTGCAATTTTTTGACAAAAATTGCATTTTTAAGTGACTTTATCATTAATATTGTATGAACGCTTTTCACAAAAACGTTAATCTGATAATATTAAATGAAAAGTGTAATGGAAAGTGCAAGTAACAACCTACACGTCCATAAAAGTCTTCACAGGATAAAATGATTAACAGATTTATGGCTGTATAATAGTCATGTTGTATGGTATGGTATGTACGAGTCTAATTTACTAAGTCGCAAGTTAAAAGAAATATATTAAGCACGTGCAGAACTACAAATTAATATAGATCAGGATAATTTGGTGGCTTATTTCTTGTACCGTCTACTTCTGATCAAAATCGATTTAACTTACCGGCTTGACACTTTTGTTTGCCCATGATTGGAATCATCGTCGGAATAATCAATTTCCGGTTGAGGTGGAGGATCATTAGAAAAACCTGAATCGTTGCTACTATGAAGTGAAGCATTTCCAATCGGACCTCCTGAAAAACAATTATTTACCTGTAAACAAATATTTTCAAAAGAAAACAAAGATATTACCGATTTTTCCTCCCTTGGACTGTAAATGAAAAGGCAGCGGTATTCCGGCTGAAGGTTTGTCGGATCTGGATGGTGCTGGATGCGTGGAGTAAGCAGTAGCGTTGGGTGTAGTTGAGAAGTTATAAGATGACGATGATGATTTCATACCTAATGATACATTTTGTGATTGGGCGGCAACGATTTTCGATTCTGGCAGTGACGGTACGGGAACTGGTGCTGGTAAACTTGGCGGAGGTACAATATTAGAACCTATAGCTCGGCGAATCTAAACAAAATCAAAATTAATAATAGAATGATGAAGATATGGACTTAAACGTTAATCATAGTGTACATTACCTATTTTACCTTCTTTTACAATTTTTTTCGTCATGATTCATCAATAGACTAATTATGATAAAGCTGTTTAGCTGATATGTGGTATATTTTGAATTTAATGGATATTTCGTACAAATCTGTCGTTGAAGATCACTTATGGTTCGTTTTAAAAGCGTCTACTGTATATTCTAAAACCTACGATGACCTACAATTTCCAATTCCGGAGAAATCAGAAAATGGGAGCCTACTAGAAAATTATCAAATTGCTAAAATAAGTCATAAAGAGCAACTGATCAAGATATTAGAAGAAAGCTGATAACTTGACATGTTTTAAATGCATGCTTCCACGTTTTATTCACATGTAGTCATTTGGCAGAGAGCAAAACTTTTTTATAACCTTTACTTCTCGACTGCTGTGGCCATACAGAGAACGTATCATCCATAGAGTAATGAAATAGTGGGACATTTCAATGGTCATTTAACAATTCTTTTAGAGAATCTGGAATAACAG
Source organism: Diorhabda carinulata (assembly GCF_026250575.1). Lineage (NCBI taxonomy): Eukaryota > Metazoa > Arthropoda > Insecta > Coleoptera > Chrysomelidae > Diorhabda > Diorhabda carinulata. The sequence continues at coordinate 6,965,207 of NC_079469.1, forward strand.
ACTCTAAGAAGGTGGACTCTCAATTATTCTTTTTAGATTTGGTTTAAGAATACGAATATTCTTAGAAGAGCTTATTTCAGGATCAAACTTACGGTTTCAAGAGGATTTTAATATAAATTCAAAGTAACTCGATTGGTTACTGTTTACATTTTCAATGAATTGACATCACCAACAATCCAAAAACTGATAAGGAACCAGCGAAATTTTTGCAGTCTTTACCATTTCTGGCCAGTGGGGGAAAGCCCTCTAAGCTTTTCTGATCTATTATAAAAATAATAATAAATGTGAACGTTTAGAAAAATTGTTAACGTTTAACAAAGGTTACCATAGTATTTTCAACCTTTTTTATTAAGAGATAAAGTCGATTTATCGATGAATTGGTATTTTTTTTACACTGTTAAAGACAAAATCCAGTTTAGAAACCAGCGAGAAGATTTCTTTTCACATAGAGTTTTTATTAGTGATATTTGCCTATAGTAAGCTATTGTTTGTAGCTTTATGGACAAAATCAGTTATCCCAGAATTGTGACACTCAAATGATTTTGTACAAAATTTCTGACTTTTGTTTTATTATTATTTCGGAAGATATCAAGTGTTTTACTTATGCCAAATCAAAATTATACCAATAAAGTAACACCACACAGTACAATTGCGAACTTTCTTTGATTTTGTGATCGCTTTTTAGATTATTTTTCCAATTTCGAGCCAAACCATTTGAGTTCCGCAGTTGTTGGTAATAGGGAAGTTTATTATGTACTAAAGAAAATTCATTGTAATTGAAAAGACGAATACAGTGAAGTTTATCAACACACTTTAATCGCATCTTTTAAAAATGTTTGCTGCTAAATGTGAAAAATTAGTAAGTTTCTCATACATGAATTTTTTCTGATAAAGATTAACATCACTCCTTCCCATTCTTCATTCACTCTTTTTGCAAATCTACTTTCCGGCACTGTTTTAGTATGTCCTCATTTTTTTGCATCTTTTTATTCATTTTATTCACAGATCCTCAGTTCTCGCTTAGTTCTTCTTCTCCAAAGTCCTTTATTAGTTTTTATTTTCCTATAAATTTTCCATATGACCAGTTTTATTTCTTCTGCCTTTCTTATAACCTATGTTCCATTACCTTAATTCACTGTTGGCCTATTATTATTTAATATATTCTAATTTTGACTGCTTTGGATCTTATGATCCTATGATCTTATCAACTTTCTTAATAATCCTTTTCTTCGTTTCTCTATTCTTTTATCTATTTCAGTCAGTTCTTCGTTTTCATATGTCAGTATTGCTTCCTGATAATAGATTTTACAACCCTTTACAATCTTTTTTTTCCGCTCTAGTCTTAACACTATACTCTTTGTTTTCTCTTGGTTTATTATTAGTCCACTGCTCATTTCATTTACTTCTTTGTTCTTATTATTCATAATGAAGATATTTTCTAAAAAAAATCTTAAGGACTAAGATCACGTGCACCTCGGTATGTTGATAAGCAGCTTTCCGCAATATACGAGAGGTAAGGGACTTCCGAATAGGGGTATTTGAGCTTATAGCCAAATATCTTTTAAATTATTTATTTAATTCAGGAGAATTTAGAAAGTTTGTGAACATATATGAATGTTTATAGAAACTTGTTGACATTCCTGTTTCTGTAGCACATAATAGTTATTTGTTGTATATATACGTTAATTAATGATTGTTTATTTTACGCATCAATAATCGGGTTTAAATGTTCATCCAATTATGTTTTAACCCCTATAAAAACAATTAATCATATTCTATATAACGTTGACCCTATTTGAATTACTTATAAATAACACAACCGAGCTAATGACCAATTCATTAATCAAATAAAAGCCTAGCGTTCTACTCTACCTGCTTAGCGGTATTGGATGATCTGTGCAAATTTAATGTATCTCCAAACATACGTGTGCCAGGTGTTTCTATGGGAGGATTACCAGAGGGAGTTCCTGTTTCGATTGAAGACATATAATTGTTACCTATCGTTGGGGTAGAGACGTTGTTGGTATGCGATCCACTTGCAACACTTCGGCGGCTAGGGGAACTACAAAAAATTTTGATGAATTATGATCAATAAAATCCAATTTACTATATGAATGGAAAGGTATCCAAGTAGAGAGAAAGAATAGTTGACTTAGAAGCTACAATCTAGTCGTTAAATACTACAACCATCACCAATATATCATTTGACTTTTGACAAATGCGAAAGAAGCAGTGATGGAAAATAGAATCTTTGATTCAGAAAAGAGAAAAAAAAACTAAGAAATTTGAAGGAATAGAAGATTGAAATATGAAGAACGCGTTAATGTAACGACTTAGAAGTTCAGAATTGTGATGAAAAATGTCTTTAATCACTACAACCATCACCAATATATTATTTGACTTTTGACAAATGCGAAAGAAGCAGGGATGGAAAATAGAATCTTTGATTCGGAAAAGAGAAAAAAAAACTAAGAAATTTGAAGGAATAGAAGATTGAAAAATGGAGAACACGTTAATGAAACGACTTAGAATTTCAGAATTGTAATGAAAAATGTCTTTAAAGACTACAATCATCACCAATATATCATTTGACTTTTGACGACAAATGCGAAAGAAGCAGTAATGGAAAATAGAATCTTTGATTCAGAAAAGAGAACAAAAACTAAGAAATTTGAAGGAATAGAAGATTGAAAAATGGAGAACACGTGTTGAATGAATCGACTTAGAAGTTCAGATTTGTAATGAAAAATATCTGGTACTTACGTCGGAGGATCGTCCAAAATTTCTGTATAAGCCAGCGGAAACCATCCACTACATTGCGTTCTTAAATTTTCCCCGAACTGCCAACCTTTATTTCTTTCCCCTATAAGAGCCAGCAAATCTCCTTCATGAAAACTCAGTTGATTCTCTCCGCTGGAGAGATAAGCGTAAAGGGCGCGGGCCAATTGACAGTCCCAAGTAGGTGGTGGTGGTACCGCCATGGATCTAGTTGGTTGACGAGTGGGAGTATTACTTCCTGGAAATCAAATATTCATTAAGTTGTATCAACGTAATAAATTGATCAAGAGATATATTGCTCTTAAATTTATAGTTATGATCCCATCAAAAGGACGTAAAGGATTTTTTGCATTGAATAAACACCCTTCTCTAAAGCATATCTTTGTAGCTATCATGTATCTATGAACAAATTCGTTACCTTGAGTATTGGTGTGAATTGACGAATTCAAGTTGTATTCTGATTTAGCTCTGTTCAAAGTGCTATTGGGAGACACGATCTCTTCAATTGATCGTATATCTAGGCAAGATGCGTCCATACTTCTTGTTTTTCTTAGTTGGGAATTGACACTTAATCTGTCATCTTCAAGATTCGGGCTTCTCGGGTTAGAGTAGAGGTCCTCGTTTTGCCATATGGATATTTGCTGAAATGAATATAGTGCTACATATAATAAACTTTATCCTTTGTTTATTACCACTTCAAGTGAAGAATTTCGAAATAATGTAAAGAAATGTGTGATAATACCATCTTGACGTTTTCTTAATGGGGAAATTTCTATAGAAAAAACAAACTTCTTGATGATGCTGAATTGAATTTATTGTCATCAAATTGTCTCAACGTGGTTGCTTCAAAATATCTGCAGTTGTAGGAATCTACAGAGTTCAAAAAAAAGCGAAAAACGGGAATGGAAAGAAGATAGAGAAAAGTCTAATATGGCCGTTCCTGCCCCATCGTAGGAGTAATTTTTTATCAGTTTTAATTTTGAAAAAGTTCTTTCACTGGAACTGGAAGTGTTAAGAATAGAAAGCTTTATGCAAGGCTATTGAATTTTATCAGCAATAATTCGATGAGTTCCTTAATGGAATGCATTTTTTGAATTTCAGATTTTTAGCATGTTTTCAGAGCAATAAATTGTTCATAAAGTCGTTTGAAGAAGATAGGAGTTTCTCCGGTTGTAATACTTCGAACATATTACTCAGGTCACAAAGGCTCTGAAATCTAGTTTGAGAAATTAATATATCTAAACAGTAATAGTATAAATTGACTTGGCTGAAGTTCCCTCATTTTGTGATAACTCATCAAAAAATCGCTTTGTTATCTTTCGTCTTTTATTTTTAAAAACAGTTGTTACTTTTCACTATTTTGCTAAATCTCTGGACTCTTTTAGCAAACCATTGAATGAATTTTGATTTCTTATTTTGCCCAGTCTATTCAAACGATTACTTAATAAAATATTAGCTTTCTGTAGGTCATTATTTTCATGCTGTAGAGCTTTAGAAACAGGATTAATGATTTCAAATAATAAAGAAAAAAATGTGACAAGCATTAAGAGAAATCTATAGTTTGTGTACGGCATTTAGCATTGAAGAGGCTTAGCGTGTTGAAAGTATTTACAAGAATAACACACTTGGATTCGCAGTGCTTAACCCGGAAAAAAAGAGATTGCTTTTTCGAATTTTGTCATTTCTGAAGTAAAAACTCTATAGGCACGTATGACAGTTTTTTATATGTTTTTTCCCGGAAAACACGAGATTAAGTGACATTGGGGATGACATTTGACTAATTTTTGTTTACACACGTTAGGGCCTCTGTAGCCCGACGGCCCCGTATCAGTGATACGGCTGATACGACGGTAGCTACGCTTCTGCTCATTAAGTAAAACTCGTAGCAATATGTTCAGAAAATAAGGAAGCAGAAGAAAGGATTTTACCAAAATTATTTGCCTTTTGATCCATGTATAAATAATTCATAAGAATAAAGAAACAAGTTTGAAATTGAAAATACTGAATAGGTAGTTTTTTGTAGTAGGAAAATGAATGTTACATGAACTGACAATTTACAACAAAACTGATTAGACGATGAAATTTTGTGTCCATGTCGGTTTTATTTGTTTTTTTTTCATATTACTCTCAATGTTTCACCCTTCTACGATCATCCCCTATTTTTCCATCGCGATTTTTACTTTTTTTAATTTTATCTACAGATCCGCAAGATGGCAATCGAATATAATAATTATAATACGATAAATTCTTAATTATAATTTCAATTTCCTTTTTGTATTGATCGTAGCAGTGACTGATATACGTATCATTTTGATTTTTCTGTGCAACTCTCATGTTAATAATTGCACTCATCGTAAATTTATATTTAAGGTCAAGTGCAATAATTATTTATTAATAACTGAAAAGTCAGTTTTTACTCTCATGTAAACAAACACGTGTTGTGAGCTCCCGCTAACAACGGCCATTATCGTACCTGTACATATTGTACTTAACATTTTTTAAATAGTTTTAAATCAAAACAGAAAGGTGTACGTGTTTAATAAATATACGTGTTTTAATATTGTGATAAGTAAGTCAAATAATAAGCAAACGGATACAATATTAAGCCACTGAGAGAGACAATTAGAACGAAGAGGAGTTGATCAACAACGCCAACAAATTCCTTGAGCAATAACATGAGATTTATTTATTCGACTAGCATTCCAGTATGAGTCTGATGTAGAATATTAGGCTCATTTCAAAGTGGTTATTGGACAAATATGTGTGGCATATTCTCGCCCAATTGTTAATAAAAATATGAATAATCATTTTTGATGTCCAGACAGGCATCAAAAATTTTAATTTGAAATAGTATTTTTAATAGTAATTTAGTAATAATTTCCAATACGATCTAACTTAGGAAATATAAGAGTTGTATCAATTTGGCAACCCTGTAAAATAAATTCAACTATATTCTTATCGTACGATATAAAAAAAATTTTAGATTCATACGAACTTACTTTGAGTTTGTTGGTAAATATATTTTCCACAGATTCGGGTAGATATTCCCTAGTTTTTGCGACGTCAGACCATTTTTCGATGTTTTCTTGATAAGCTTCGACGCCGTGTGTGTAATAAGAGAGATAATGTTTCGATAGAGAGCACTGCCTTTCCAGAACGAATCCGTATCTTCTTCTTTCTTGTGTCATCGCCTTAAACAATGGGTAATTTCACATCGATGTTATCAATTCATTGATAGAATGTGTTTCAATCACAACAAACTTCTCAGATAACAAAAACCATACTCTCCTATTTACTTACTTGTATATTCCACATACAATTAAGTTTAAATATCTTGAGTTATATAAAAATTAGAACTTACATTTTTCAAACTTTGTTCGCAGAAAGCATCCAACTTAGTTTTTTCTTCTTCCAAAATTTGCATATTCTGAAAAGAAAAAAAAATGAATTGAACATTCTCCAGTGTGCAATTTATTTTTTTGGAATTTATTCAATAAGTTTGGTTGATTAGTAAGAAATTACGATATAAAGTTTGTCACTTTAGTCTTCTCCAAGTGGTACTATCTCTTTAAAAACCTTAAAACTTTCCTATAGATCGGTAAATGCATTCCTGCATTTGCAATTATTCAAAGTCAACGCTTCATCGTATTTTTAGAAAATAGAAAACTCTTGAATATCTTATTTTAAGTATTGTAAAAAAATTACGAACGATTATTAAAAGTATATAAAGACTCTTTGCCGTCAATGCAAACACTAGAAAGATAGACTGCTGTATTAAAAGTGGTCTTACAAGTCTTGAAGACGATGGACGTGAAGGACGTCTAAAAAGTACAGGATATGATTATGCGAAATCGGCCATTAATTGAAAGAGATTTATTAGAAGCATCTCATTAGATAGAGTGAGAAATATTTTCTCTAGACTTGTATATAAAAATAAGTGCCGCATTCACTAACATCAGAATAAAAACCAAATCATATACGACTTTCTCAACATTTAGATGATTATAGAAATAATATAAAGGATTTTGGGCATTTTTTTTATAACCAAAACAAGACTGGTGCAAATGTGTTACTTAAGCTTCAAAGCGTGCAAAGCGTGTTAGTGTCCAAAAATCGGATAAGAAGGAGTTAGTATCAGGTTTTTTTGTTTGCAAAAAAACTTAACGTGTGGATTACGTACACGTTGATAAAACAATAAACGCAGAGCTTAATTTTTTATGTAAAAAGCAAGCAGAATAGGGTAAACCCTATTACACTCGAGTGGTTCGAGTGATGCCTGCCTGTAAATATTGAGTTTGAACTTCTGTAGTTTGTAGTATTCGGGAAACACGTGCTTTGGTAGCTGATTCCCTTAGCTTGCACTTCTCTAAAGAAAGAAGTCCAGATAAATTGACGTTCTGGGCGTCTGTAGACGAACTCGGTGTTAATGAACCACGTCTTGCAAAAACTGTTCGAGGTGGGAATATGTTGGACAGATCGGAACAGCATTTGCGGTAGTAGTATCGATAAAACAGATCAGCGATGTTTCTCCTATGCTTTAAACTGTTCCTGGTCAACTTTGGATCGCTTATACATCGAATTTCTCTTGTCTTTATTGAGTAAAGCACCTTCAAGGTATGCTTAGGAGCCGACCTCCAAATGTACAGGCAATATATGTACGAATCTGGGCCTTGTAGAGAATCAGGATCACGAGGTATATAGTTTTTGTGAAGCTGCCTCAACTAATTCAGCCACGTGACTATGTCGGAACATATCGCTCCCAACCTCAACACTTAACAAGCGAATTTGCAGAGATGGTGATGTTTTATTTCCGGACAAGCCAAATCCTGAGCTTCAGTGCTAGCTTTCTTTGTAATCCCTACAGCCTAAGTCTTTGCTGCATTGAACTCAATTAGATTGCTTCCATCCCACATCAGAATGTTTTCAAGATCTCTATTGATGGTGGTGATCTGATGTTGTCTACGGATTTGGGTGTGGTTGATTCATTGTGGCCTCGCGGATAAATTGGATATGAAAATTCATGGAAAACAGCTGGTTTGTACAACAAATTTTTTATCAATATATCAAAACACAGTCAATTAAATTTAGAAGATCCATTCTTTTTGCCAGACCTTGCTCCCTTCTATTTCTATTGTTTTTACATCTCAAGAAATCAAAAAATCATGTGTACAGCATATTTGATCAGTTTTCCAAATTTTCACTTCAGTCTATGAATCAGACAATCACTAAAATAAGTACATTGAAGTTCAGGGAGAGAATATTTATTATAAAATTTTTTCAAAACAATAAAATTCTATTATTTCTTACGGAACAACAAAACTTAGATAAACGATGTGTGCGTATTGACAATCAATAAACATTTTAAAATAACGAATCCGAATTTCGAAGCCGAGACAAGTTATAAAAGTAAAGTAATACTACCTTAAGTTCCTTATCCATTGCCAGTCCTGTTTTACTGGACCCTCTGGACTTTTTCCTTTGTTTTTTCATTAGAGCTGCAGCTTTGCTGTACGTTTCGGATCGCTGTTTGTGTTGTTGCAGAAATCTCTTTTGTTCGCACTAGAAAAAGTACACAAAATAAGAATTAATTTAAGTTTATAACACGATCGTAGTCGAGTCTAGTGTTTTTGATGATATTTAGTGAGATTGAACTTTCCGAGTTATTAAACAGGTCGTAAAGTTTGTTTTGATAAATAAAGTTGTTTGTGTAATTATTGTGGCGCAGTCAGTAGGATGTGCGATTACAAAACTTAGACATTTATGGCCTTGTGATAACCGCATATTCAGTAACTAATTTTTTAGTACCACATCATTTTTGTGAATCTCTACTGGAATATAGTCGATGTAAAACTTTGGAAGATCTGTTTATTTATTTTATTCATTTTTCATTATCAAAATGTTTATACTATTCATTTTTCAGTTCATAGTATAAAGGATGATAAATTTTGAGTTGATTACGATTTGGATTTTGCTTATGATAGACATTTGTAGCAAGTAAAAAATTCTTATGGTGTTTATCCAATATTCACATCATATCTCATTATTATATATAGCTATATAACAGTTATTGTCAATTTGTGACATATCTTTAGAGAAATCTTGATTTTACTGTCATAGGGGCTCATTTCGCGCAACTACTACAGAACAATTTTTTATTGAATGTTTGCTTTGATTTAGTGAAGTAAATGAAGTGAAATGGATATAATGATAAATTTAATTGAAAACAGTTTTTTTCAACATAATTTAAAGTATGCGAATCCAAATCTTTCCAGTTTTACTGAAGAGAATACTTAAAATGGAACAAATGGACTGTAGTCTATGATGGTGAAATGAAATACAGAGAGCTACATCTAACTATACCTTTTAGTTATTTTAATGCTAAACAAATTGTTTGAATATGTTTTTCTCATAAGCAACCCATGCAACTTACATAAAAATAACTTATATTTGATAATTACCTGCACCACTTTCGTATCTTTTTCTAAATTTGTTTCTAAAGGCACCAGTAGATCCACGTAGAAAGCTTTCAACTAGAAAAAATACACAACATTAAGGTAACGAAAGAAATTTATGATTATAGTCGAGAAAATGTGTAACAAATTCACAAGAAAATAAAATATAATACATTTTATAGAAAGTTATAGAGATAAAAAGATAGTACACATCAAATAAAGTCTAAAAATTTATTTTACGTAGAAGCTTTTGATAAGTATGTCTTCTGAAAAGCATCAGGATTGAAGGATTTGAAGGTTATCAAAAAAGTGAAACTGATAGAGAAATATCATTATAGGACAGACTGGTTAGATTAGATACTAGTTATTAATATTAATTTTGATTTTTAACTAAAACAATGCGTTTTCAATATATATTCTCCATTAAATAATATTTCCGTTTTAAGACTTTAAGGGCAACAATTGGACTGGAAAGATTTGGACGTTTTGGGGGCACCCGAATCCTCGCTCTCGTGATATTTTTGGACCCTGAGCTTAAAAACGTTTGTTTCATTAATTCTGATATTAGCGTGAAACAAAGGATCACAACGGAAATGAGATCAAAAAATGCGACACAGGAGAAAAAACTGATAAACTCAATCCGTAAAAAGATGAACTAGTTGATGCAAACTTGGATACTATCTTAGCTAGATCTAAAAAGAGAAGTACCCGTACCTCTAGAGCTATAGTAAAGATACACCAATAAAAAGAAGATGATAACATTGGACCCTTTATTGTGGTGGAGCTGCAATAGTCTTAATTAAAAGCTATATTATAGAAATATTTTTGTAGTCAAGCTAACTGCGTTGGTAATGCCTCGAGAATGTTAATGTTCATGATTCAAAATAGCGAAAGAGAAGAAAAATAACATACAGAAAAAAAGGTTAAAATAAAAAGCGGTGACTAGGACGAGGAAGAAATTATTTATAAATTGCATAAGTATGTTTACCAATTCACCAATACAAAGATAACGTCTCGATTTATCATATTAGTGCTGGCGAAGAACTAACTAGTAAAAAAGAACAGTTAAGACCTTAACAAATCACAGTTACAGTTATACATGTAACACGTCACAGTAAAGCCCACTACTCAGTGTAATGTAACTAAAATTGAAAATGTCGACGCTAAGCAAACAAAGTAAATTCAACTGTCATTCATCCAACATCTATTGGATAGCTGAGAATCTGTTAGTGAGATTTGCTTGAAATCAAACTATTAAAATTGTGAATATCTCAATTTGAAGTTGCGAAGCCAAAAATTAACTAATTGCCGTGGAAATTGGGCTAGTCCATGATCACCAAATATCATTCTTTAGAAGTCTATTAGAAAGCTGAGATTCTATTATGGGATTTTGTAGATATACAATTCAAATTGGACCAGTAGGAGTCGAACTTTTTTGAGATTTCTTAACTGTCTGCAAGTTATAAATCATAGGTCTAGATTTTAAACTGTAGTAAACGGAAAGCCTTTTATGATTTTTGGAGGTCTAAATATCGGAAATGGGTTATCTATTACATACCAAATTTTCATGGTAGGTTCTTTAGAGGCCCAAAGACAAGAAATACAAATAGCTGCGATTGAAGGATTGGGTTTTCTTCTAGGGGCTTGAATTTTAGCAATTTGTATTAATTTTTTGTGTATATATAGCGTCCTGAATATCCCCATTTGTTCTTATTTCTGAACCAGGGAAAACAGCACCATAGGGTCGTTAACCGTGCTCTAGTGAGATTGATAACTATGTCCTCAATATCTTGGTCCTCGTGAGAAAATTTACTTGACAATTTTTCAGAACATTAGAAAACTTTTAACTTCATTTAAATTTTTGCTCTCAAATTATTGATCATATTAGGTGAGTTTGCAAATATTGCGTTGGTGGTTCTTTTATTTTAATGATAAAATCTATTAAGTCATAAATATTTTCATGCGTATTTATTTTTATATCCTCTTTCCTAATAGCAGTCACTTCAAATAGAAATTTTTATATAAATATTATAATACGAATGATGAATGGAGAATATTTTTAATGAAACCAACTGTTACTTCTAAAAGACTAATAATCCAAATAGCTTTTACTTCGTTTTTTGGTCAATTATAACATTGCAGACCTTCAACTTTCGCGCATTTACTTAAATTTATTCCGCGTATTCATTTATCTGCAATGAAAAAAAAAGAAACGTGATTTCAAAACTAATTTGCAAATTATATGTTCGCGGTTATAAATGACTGTCATTTAATTCGTCCTACGGATATAATTACTACATTTTCGTTCGATATTAATATCGAACTTTCTCCATCGAATCTTCTCCACCCGTTTTCGGTCAAAATAAAAATTGTAAATTTTATTTAATTCTTATAAAACAAAAATATTTTCATTAGCTTAACAACCCCACTGTTCTTCATCAAATATCTTCGAAAATAATTAGATTCCATTTACTTAATATTGTCATTTTAACAGAAAAATTATTGCTTCGAGTTTTAGGATGGAAGACAATTTTCCGTCTCTTGGAGATACAACGTTTACTTCCACATAAATAAGATTTATCGAGAGCCTCGAAATATACATAGTTAATAGATTTTTGCACACCATTTGCACATGTCTGCACTCTGTCATTGCTATAGTGTAAAATAAATTAAAATAGAGGGGGTACCCAAAAATAACCGGAATTATTTTTTAAATGCTAAATATTTACAAAACAACTTTAGAGATGGCTGCAAGCTCCTGTCTCGTTCTTTTCTTGATGTCTTCAATATTTTCAAATCGCCGTCCTTTCATGCCCATTTTCATGCGTGGAAATAAGAAAGAGTCGCATGGAGCCAGGTCAGGCGAGTAAGGTGGTGGGGCAGCGGAACCGTGTTATTTTTAACCAAAAACTGGCTAACAGTAATGGCTGAGTGTGCAGGTGCGTTGTCATGGTGGAACCAGTCAACTGTTTGCTGAACCGAGCTCCAAGATATTCCACTGATTTCAGACAGTTAATCAATTGTCTGTCGACGGTCTATGCGCACAAGTTCTCGAATTCTTTTAACATTTTCATCGATTCGGGCAATTCATGGACGTCCAGAGCGAGGTTTGTCATCAATCGACATGTCGCCATTTTTAAAACGAGAGAACCACTCATACACTTGAGTTTTACCCATAGCATCATCTTTGTAAGCAATTTTCAACACGTTGTTCACTGTTCACTCAAATTTGCCATTATAAAAAAACGAAGCAACAGCGAAACCAAAATTAACAAAAACGGTCACTAGTAACGAGCAGAACGTGGCAGGTCAACGGCCCGCGCGGCACTGAACTGGCGAGAAGTAGCGCTAGGCAGGCCCTAGCGGCAGAAATCAGTACTAAAAAATCTCCACCCATGGCAATGCTATTTCGGTTACTTTTGGGTACCGCCTCGTATTTGGTACAGTATCCGTCCTTAATTGTTTCACCGTTGCAAAAGTGGTCAATATGTATTATTATATCGCATGTCATGTATTTCAAAAAACAGTCACCATGTCTTTATCGGTGGATAAATCCACCAAGGAATTATTTGGTGCATATTTACCCCAAGGAACCTAGTATTGTGATTGCTGTTTAAACTCTGGTAAGCCATGGTGGATCTACCTTTCGTCTAGAATAACGAAACGTCAAAATTCCGATGGAATAACGCCAAAAATATTGTCACATCTTTGTATATACCATTAGTACTAAGCAAACTCATTTAAAATTGAAACCAAAGATCTATATGACTTCCACTTTCTCTTACTTTCAATCACCATCGTTCGTGCTTGTACGAGTATCTAGAAATCTTACCATAGTATCTAGCTGTGCCTCGGTTTTATTGATGGTTTTGTCAAACATAGTAATGATAAACGAGGACTAAATTGTTTCTTAACATCGTGACTTTTTTGACTTATTGACTCGCCGTAGTGTTAATGATGATGATAAGGGGAGCAAAGATTTACTTTGTCTCCAATACTGATCAATACTGATCAGGAAGCAATAAAAGCAGTACATTTGTGAATCTACTTCTAAACCTTGAACTTTATTATACGTTATAAATGTCTATCTTGGCTGGTCCAGCTTCTGCAATTGTGTACTGTACCTTCATGATCTTTCTTTTTTCTTCAAATTATCTTGATAATTTGGCATTTTCACATTTTTTACTAAACAAATTCCAATCATTTTTCTCCTATTCTTTCATTTATTTTTGAGACGGAGTCACATTTTTAAAGCACAAGTGAGTAACAAACAACAATATAATAATTGGAATCGTTAAAATGTTTTTGTTTGTTTCGTATGGGCAAAGTGTCTACATTTAACTGTCCAACACTCGGTTGTTTTTTTCTCTAATTCAAGTCCGTAAAGGCGTAATTGGAGCGAAGGGCATGGAATCGTAAGAAGAGGCCATAAAACTAATCTGCGGCACACATTCGGAATATATGAAAACGAGTACAATAGTCCAAAGGAACTAGAACGCTATTAATTTCCTTAATAATTACACTACCGGGAGACGTGAGAATAATTCTATTCTAAATGGTATTGTTCCCTATCAAAGGCTTTTTCGCTGGGGAATTACCGACCACTACAAGGATTGTTTATATGTACAAAACAGGGTGATTTTTTTCATAACATTAGAGCGAGAAAGAGAGAGAGAGAGAGAGAGAGAGAGAGAGAGAGAGAGAAATTCTTTATTGTCAAAAATGTTTGTACAATTTGTAGACAAAACTAAGAAACAAACATACAAATAGCTAAATAAAGACATAAATAAAATAAAATTTAAATATAATATATTCACAAAAAAAACTCCAATGAATAACGAAATTACATTTTAAAATGTACATGTGGAAATTCCTGAAAACGTCGTTTTTTGAGTAGAAGATACTTTCCAGTGAATATGCCTTCAAATTATTGCGAAATGCCCTCAAAGATGATATCGATTTGATTTCAATTGGCAAATGATTGTTCATTTTTTTGCATTCTAAAGTATTGAGCTCTTATTTAATTCTAAACGTGGAGTAGATAGATAAAGGTTGTGTGCCTCTTTTCTAAAATTGAGAAGCGTGCTTACGAATTAGGCAAACGGATTCAAAGATGAATGAGGAAGTAAGAGTTAATATTTTGAATCATTTAACGAGCTGCCGCCAGTGAGTCCTACTGTTTAGTCTGAGTAAATATCGTGAATTGAAGGTTCGTTTAAATTGAATCGCACATACGTACTCCAGATGGAAAATGCATAGCGGTGGCGGCGACTCATAATAAACCGTTATAGATGTGGATAAATTTAGTTCTTTGGAAGCTGATTCTAGCGCAAATCAGGCAGAACTTAATTTTTTAGATAAAGCCGCAATATGTAGCTCCAATTTAAAAGAATTGTCTACAACAAGTCCTAAGAATTTTACAGATTCAATGACGTCAATGATGTACAAATGGCTACAATATATTTCTTCTTTAGTTTTAAAAACCTTGAGATTCAGAAAATTAGAATCTCCTCTAGGGTTGCTAGAAAAGAAACAAATTTGTTTGTAAAAAGACATATTTCTAGATAGGCAATGTCGTTGATAAATAGAAGAAACTAGGGCCTAGCTTTGGGGCACTCCACATTCTATTGACTTGCAAGAAGACATCGCATCAACCCTGACAAGCTGATTTCCGTTTGTAAGATATGAATAAAGCCATGCGAAACTACTACAATTTGTTAATTAAATAATATGATTTACATAATCAAAACCTTGGAAAAGTCACAAGAAGTTGTTGCAGTTGAGTGATGGTTGTTTCGGCTGGAGTAAATATCATTTAGGAGGTCGAATATAGCATCGTTTGTGCATTTGTTACTTAAAAATCCAAATTAACTGGTAGTAAGTATGTTATATGTAAACAGAAATGATAAAAGTCTCTTTTGTACTAATATTTCTTTGATCTTATTATAATTAACAAATTTCATAAATGTCATAAAAAATTTTACAACTGCCTGAATTGAAAAGCAATAAAACGATTATCCTACAATGTATTTGAACGGATGAAACAATTGATATTGTTGCCTAATTTGGTTAAATAGCTTCAATATCTCCAATTGAAAACTTGAGAATTAAGTTTCCATGTTGCTTTATATTGATCAATTCCCGGTCTAATAAACAACAAAATGTTTTGCTTGAATTTCATTGTGTTGATTAAGTTTAAATCGAATGTGATGAGGTATTTTAATGAACTCTATTCCTTTGCATGTTTACAAAACAATTTTCCTTTTGCATCAAAATAGGCTTCTAGGTAAGCATTCACGGCTTGATAAAATACAAATGCATGGGAAATAAAGCATTCCATCATCACAGTTCATTCCGACAAGACCTCATCGTATTTCGCGTTTAGAGCTTCGCTTGTACACTCTCTAGACCTACAATAGACCTTTTCGTTTCGTGAAGATTTAGCTTCCGTCGCGGTTCTTTAGTCGTCGCATAAATATAGATGTGCGGTTCGTTACCTTCTACTATTCCTAACTCTCTTTGGTCTTCTTCAAGGCTGCCTCAATACATACCTTGGCATTTGCCACGAGATTATCGCGTTGGAAAGTTGTGGCGAGTCCTAGAATTTATCATTTTTAGTGGCGATATTTTGTTAATCCTGTAGTTTCTTCGTGTCCATATAGTATTTGTGTTTATCAATATTTTACTAACCTAAGTTTGGTGCTTTTCCTACCTATCAATATCCCGATCCTTCTTCTGTGTTTTTTTCTTTTTTCATCGATCTAGAGAATGTCAGTAGTAGTAACAGTTCACTGTTACGCCCAGTCCCAATCATTGCATTTCTTCGTCATTTATTTGTATATCTTTCGTTTTTTGTAGAGGCTTTTGTCGCTGTTTATCTCATATATTATGTTCTACACTATGCGTCGGAGTCTTTGGATGATTTTCGTTCTCGGCATAAAGATGTTGTACAGCAGGATGCTAAAACTACTCCTTGGGGTACTCTATCATGTTTTTTGAGATCAATGAATCTTTGTATCTTCTTGAGATAACTTTTCAGGAGCTTTTTATAACTTGTTTCATATATTCAGCATCTAAAATAATCAACAGCTCTGCTTATATAAGGAAAAACTACTTCTTTTAGATTGAAATCTTGAGTTGTGTATGTCGCAAGTCTCGAGATTGGTTGTTTCATGCTGTATTCCTGAAACCGAACTATTCTTCTTGTAGTTTGTCTAAAATTGTGATTTGTTCTTTAGATTGAAGTCTTGAGTTGTGTATGTCGCAAGTCTCGAGATTGTTTGTTTCATGCTGTATTACTGAAACCGAACTATTCTTCTTGTAGTTTGTCTAAAATTGTGATTTGTTCTTTAGATTGAAGTCTTGAGTTGTGTATGTCGCAAGTCTCGAGATTGTTTGTTTCATGCTGTATTACTGTAACCGAACTATTCTTCTTGTAGTTTGTCTAAAATTGTGATTTGTTCTTTAGATTGAAGTCTTGAGTTGTGTATGTCGCAAGTCTCGAGATTGTTTGTTTCATGCTGTATTACTGAAACCGAACTATTCTTCTTGTAGTTTGTCTAAAATTGTGATTTGTTCTTTGGAAATCGTCTCGTCGATTTGATTCATGGTGGAAACCAAAAGCATCGCATCGTAATATGAAAAAGTGAGATCTTTTCCGTATTTTCATACCATGATACTATCCCCTTGCTCCAACCTGTAAAAAATCTTGTCACTTCAACGTTTCTTTACTGTCTGTAAAAATAACTATACGTAGTAGACGCGTCTTCTCGTCTCTTGTCTTCTTCTTGTCCCTGTTTCCACTCGATAACATGTTTCATTCATATTTGCACATGTCCACAACAGAGAATTTGTCTATTATATCTTCTTCTGTTGTAAATTTGGTTTAAGTGATTTATCTGATCCTGTCCGTGATGTTCCCAGATCTTTCCTTCGTTTCTCTTCAGAAATATATTTTCGCAGCCTTCTTTCAACGTCCACTCCTCTGAACTATATCATGTTATTCTTGGTTATTTTCGTTACTTATGTTCTTGTTCCAGATTATTTCGTTAAACAACGACATTGTATATATTATCCCATGTGAATTCCAGTTTTTGTTTCATGATTCCTTGTGCACTATTAAGCAAAAGGTCTTTTTGCTCTCCTTCAAGACACATGTACATACAGACTGGAACAATCTCATGAATCTTGCCTCATACTCATACTGTTAGTTGCATATACACCAGTTTTTTCCGACTTTGATTTTTATTTTTTGTTGAATTTCATTGTACAGCTTATCATTTTCATTTTCACTGACAATATAAAATAAAATGGGAATTTGGTTTCGACAAAAATATTAACGATCTTATAATTTTTATAACCGTGTTTGCCGACACCCTAATTCGGATTAGCACGTTTTTCCAAAGCTCCTCGTCATAATTCGCTTCCATACTAACCGTCTATTACAATGCCAATTAACTAAAGTTGATTAAGGGTAGAATACAGGAGTTATAAACTCGTTAAAACAATAAATGGGAAGTAATACTGAGCGTTGTTGGGCTATAATTACTTCAGATATTTTGTACATTAATGTCTATATTTTACTGAACAAATCGTCCTAAGAAGAGAAAAGATTTAAGTTTAAATTTGATTATTGAAAATATGAATATTAAACAGACAATCAAATATTTTGAAAGAAAAAGAATACTCAGATAATATATATGAATCATCATCATTAAAGGGCTAAATCATTTTCCTTTATTCAAGCTCTCATTCACTCCGATTACCCTCTAATAATTTTAAAGAAATTTTTGATTTCATTCTACTAAGTTCTAAGTATCTAAATTTCCTGCTTCAATACTGTTACGAACAAGTTTCTGCTTTCATCTGTCTTAGATGTTTTCTTTTAGAATTTTTTAGTTTAGCAGGTGGTTTATCTACAGTATTTCTTTCAAATAATGTCTAGGAAAGTCTATTTATTTATTTGTTGTGTTTCTTTTTGTTCTAGAAGTTTATAGAATTCTATTTAGGATATATAAGTTGTGCAAGCGCAGTTAGTGAATTATTATAAATAATGAATAGTGTGTAAATAAATTAAGAACGTAAGAGTTAATGTTTATTAATTCACCCCACGAATAAAAAAACATAATATGTATATAGATAGTGACTTTCTATTATACATGAGATGTATAAAATATTAAATCTCAATAAAATGATTCATTCATTGACATTTATAATAACTGGAAGACAAGCCTTCAACGTTAAGTTGTACCAACGAAAGTCTATTGGAACTTTTAGTTATACTATTTCGTTGGCTTTGTTGTTTAAGTGATGCCAAATTATTTTTATACTGCTATGATTACTATTAAGTTTGTAGCAACATATTTTCGTTTTAATATGTATTCAGTGGATGATAATTATATGATAGTTGTTGACAAATAGTCAAGTACAAATATGATAGCAGATCATGAGAAGGATTTATAGAATTTGATAAATTTTTGGCTACAATCACAAAGTGATTATTAAGTTTATCAGGTGAAGTAGAGAGTATGCTCGATGAAGAAGCCTTATTTCTTAGTTCATTCACAATGGAACATGTTTCTTTAGAAACATTACGAGAATTAGCGAATTTCCCTTTGAAATAAATATCCTTGGCGGCTTTTATTGTCTTATGATAAATTTTTCTGCATAGTTTCTTGCAATATTTGAAGAAAACACTAATGGAGAATTTCCTTAGATAAAGATTGCATTTTATTTACAGATATACGTAAAGCTTTAGTGGACCAGTTTGCTTATTTTTAATACGCCTGTGGGAGAAAGAATTGGATGCCAAACTAGTTAGTGTTTTTATGAATCTAGAAAATTTGAAGTCCACATCACCAGAGAGCATGTTCCAATCAGTTGTTTGACAACGGTGCTTGAAGTTTTAAATTTTATTATTGACGAGAAGCATTTTTGGTATTGGATTTGATCGAAAATTTGTTAACACTGCTTCATGATCGGAGGAACCTGAATTATTAAAGACAGTAAAGTCGGTGGATTCTGGATCATATGATGACACGAGGTTTTATTTTAGAGGTAAGGACTCCAGTAAGGACAGTAGTTTGTGACAGAAAGTATTCACGTCAGCCTCAGGTGTTCTGTAAATACAAACAATACAGAGGTCTTGTGGTAAACGATAGAACATTCGAATACTTTCTCGGATATTGAATCATTAAACTGTGTTATTACAGAAAAGTCGTCGATTGTGGACATGATCATACTACCTCAATGAGATAAATCAGTTCCATTGAATCTTACTACTGAGGTATAGTTTTTACAAGAACAGATTCATTATTATTCAACCAATTTTCAGTGGTAGCAACAATTTCTGGAATAAATGATAGTAGTAGTATCTAAGACGGTCTCTTATCAAAGAAATAGTTGCGGATCCATAAACTCTTCCCCGAAGCTATCATTACCTTCCTTCATAGTACAATGTGAACAAGCTTTCGTAGAAAGGCTGTAATTTGCGGCGTAAATAGAAGTAGACAGTACTATTCTTTGTGGAAGAGTCACTGTTGCAGATCTACTACAAAACACAGCTAAGGGATATGAACAATAAACATCATGCTATGCGCAAGGTAAACAAAATAACAGCTGGGTGCCACGTTCAAGAATAAAAAAAAAGTGGAGATTCGTTGATTTATAATAAATATTAGTAGGTTTCCGAGTAAGGACAGCTTTATTACGCGTTAAGTCGTTTCTATCTGTAATAATTTCGTTGACAATTCGTTTTCGTGGAGATTATCAAAAACCAAGATACCAACATTGAAACAGTAAAAAATAAACTTGGTTCATTGAAGAAAAGATTATAGTCAGGCACTTCTATTAAGACCAGAAAAGAAAAAAAGAGAGTAAATGATAGAGTAGATTGAAAGCACCATTGGATGTGATGAGAATTGGTAGGAATTTCTTCCTAGAATGCATCTTCCTATAATGGGGCACATTCTGGAAGGGACGGACTTAATCGACAATGTATTTATGCTTATTTATTTAGTTTCAGAACCCTATAAAACTGGATAAAAAAGGAATACTTACAATATTCATTTGCCTGTCTTGAATTTCTTTATAAACTTCCACAATTTTGAAGAGTGCCACACCTGTAATAAAAAACTATTTTTATTTGATAAATCGAGAAAATTCAAAACAGTTCTTACGCCCCAGTGGAAACATAAAGCGTCATAATTATATTTAATTGCGAGGTGAAATAATTAAGCCGACGATATGTAATATATAATTAAAGAAAAGTATTATTTAATGCGGTCGTAGATAAAATATTGCATAATACTCGCGCGTGAAGTAATTTTGCGCAAAAATATCACCTCACGGACTTGTATCATATATAAATTTAATTTAATGCCATATAGTTACAAATGCATTTGATTGATTTATGAAAGCCTACCTCTTAACCATTTAGTACTAATCATGTGATATTTAGAACTCACATTTAGTTGTGTTTAATATATTTTTCTCGCATCTATTTAATAAAATAATCGTCTAACTTGTATAAGAAACGTTCCTTTGCATCTGTATTAACGACAATATCAACAGAGATGAATTTTAGTGAAGCACACCAATGGTTGGTTCGTGTGATGTGAGCGTTTTTCTGAAACACCATTTTGTTAAGCCGTTCGTCGGTATCGGTATGCCACTATTACAGAAGCGTGTCTTGCCTACGGAGAGATAAAAAACCCTAGTATATATCAGAACGGTAAATAGAACCCTCAACATTCTCTCTAGAAAGAATCGACGTTGGAGGGTAGTTTATTACGAAAAAAGGTTTTTTCTAGTCATTTAGCTTAACGGTAGCTTAATTTTTAAACCAACTCTCAATCTTCGACTTAAAAAGGGAATATTTGCGGTGGATACTAATTATTCAGGTAAACGTTGTGGTTGAGAAAAGGTGAAACTATATGTAGTTAAATTTTATTTGAGTGATCCATCTTCTACTAACTGTTCTTTACTTTATTTGAATTATTATTATTGGGTATAGTTCTCTCAATATTAATTTGTCTAAGACAGTTATGCGAGGAACAATCAATATTTTATAAATACGCGCGGCACTCATTCCAAATCAAGAAATGAAAAATAATGTTTACTACCGGTAATTCTGTAAACATCTAACAAACCGTCAGTCCACGTGGACTCATCTTCTTTACTGTTTACCAATGAAAACATTGAATCGTAAACATAAATGCATTTCTAATGGCTGAAACTGTCTGTACACAATTCGAAATATACCTGTCAGAAACTCTTCGATAAGCATTGGCGTGACTAGGTGAGATTAATTTTATTCACAAATTTCTTTAAATAAATAGAAATATAACATTTTTTAGACCATGGAGGAATGAAGACAATGAAATTGGACAGTGTAGTGAGAATAAAGACAGGTATGAATTTAATAATAAAGATCTAGATATAAAAACACAGCAAGTTATCTGAATTACAAAGCACAAGAATTTTTGATTGAAAATAGCGTTTCAAATTATTCTTTGAACCAATTTTCAAACTACTTCCACTCTTAGTGAGATAGATTGTTAAACGCAAACATGACTTCTTCTGGTATCATCAGGTGCCAAATTGTGTCCATCATCTCAACCTTTTTGTTGTCTCCATATTCAATTGGTGAAGTAGCAGTATAGAGAGCCTGTAAGGCTGTGACAGAGGTGATTCTCCAAAGTTTGAAGTTTGGAAAACAAATATACACTATTCGAAGTTTATCATCTCATGTATATCTAACCTCATTGTTGCCACATAATTTCGTAATGTGTAAGAAACAGGCAACCATTAGTTTCGATGAACTTTTTGCACCAACTACTTTTGTTGTCTTGAAACAATCGTATAAATGAATTTCAATGCTCCACTCGACGCAAGACTTTTTCCGAAAATATTTCAGCTTGTTCGACATTCAATGGTGTAATTTTTTTTGCAGTGCTGTGAAATGATCATCACAGTAAAATGACAACATGTTATAGTCGAGGTTCTGTTCAATAATGTTTACACCAGGAATGTCAGTGACAATCAGAAACGGACAGTGCTTTCTAAACCAAAAATACATACATATAACAATCCTTGTGGTTCAAAAGAGAATCAGAGAAAAACTAGCCTAATGTGGGCAGAAAAGCTCAGTTTCAACTTAAAGGATGATAAAATACTCTAAATAAAACAAACTCTGTATAATATCAGTGCTCTAGAAACTATGGTAATAATAAAAAATGGAAGAACAACAAAGATTAATTCTAGGAATTATGGAAAGGGTACCAGACGTAAGGTTGAGTTTCTTTTTTATCGAGTCTTTCTACGAAAATTCTTTCCATTTTTTTCGATCTTTTATTTTTCTTTAGTTTCTTTGTTCTTAGTAGTTTTGTTGTTTTCGTCTATTCAGGTTTCCTCGGTCTTCCTCTGTTTCTCGCTCTTATTGTTCTGGCTTCTGGTATTTATCTTGAAATCTTTTCCTCAATCAATGTTTTCACATGTTTCATCTTACTCGACTTTTTTTCTGCAGGTTTTTTGATTAATACTTGCTTGCTATGGTCCAATTAAGTTTCGACCTCAATTTTCCAATTTTTTCTGTGTTCTTCGGTTGTGCCTCGGAACCATAACTTGGTATAGGTATGATTCTCTTTTGTAAATTTCTACTCCTATTTCCTTGGGTATTTCATTGTTCCCTAGAAAGATATTTTTATGGCGATAAATAGTTTTTCTGCGTTTGCTGCTCTTTATGTTAAGTCCTTCTCTAATTTCTCATTTTTTGCTCTTTCTATTTGTTCTATTTGTCTATTTTAACGTTGTGTGCTTTTCTTTTTGTACTTATGATTATTGTCTTGGTTTTATCTATGTTTATGTTCATACTATATTTTTTTAGTGTTTGGTTGTACAAATCGAGATTTAGGTACAGTACTTCTTTGTCTTCTGAAAATATGTCTTCAGCGTTACATATTTCTGTAGTGTAACTTTTTCCATTTTCCAGTGCCCTAATTTATAGTTTCTTAAACTGATTTTTTTTTTGATGATGATGATCCCGATTGGCGTATGAGTTTTGCGGCATTTCGCAGGATTCATAGTACCTCAATCTACGATCTATTAAACAAAGTATGTTCATACTCAAGGACATACTCAACACTGATGATTAAATTATGAAAAGACAATTCTGAGGAGGTATTAGAAGTCCCACTTAAAATCAGGACCTATTCCATGAATTCAATCTAAAAAATATTGAATTTGTTTCATAACTCACAAGCACTTTATGTATATAATTCTTATCTTACTGCTATTCGTTTTGGTATGTAGTTATAAATATAAACTGCTCAAAATTCAATAACTCAGAAGTTAATTATTAAAATTTCGTATGCAATTCTGGAAGCAAAGATTTGTTTTTTTTTTCTATAAACGTTTCATTAGCGACTCTCCTGGAATACTAATTTCCATTTTATTTCCCTTTTGAGTTGTGTAAACTGACTTAATTCGTTTTCTTGGAAACATACAACTGATTTTATCCTAAACACTATAAATGCCTCTACCGTCGCTATTCCTGAAAAAATATATCTTCGGATGTAAGTCACACAACAGTACTAAAAGCACTATGTTCCAGACGTATCTGTTTTCTATCGACTTTTATGCCGCCCTTCGGGCATGAAACATTTCTCCATGCAGAGTTTTCTACTCCTGCTGCTGCAGCTATTCCCAAGAATGTTTGCGGAATTTTCTACAAGCGTTCACATTCAAGTTTTCTTTGTGAAAATGAAAATAATTTCCCCAATTGGATTGGTGTTGAGAATTTAATATAGAAGTTTTATAATATCTAAATAATTGTTGCATTTTGAAACGAGTATTTCATATTAGTGATATATACGAGGATATATTGAAAAATTCTTAGCCTACTATAGAACCAAACAACATTACAATGTCAAAATATTTTATTACTCAACATATTCTCCTCTTAATCTCAACATCTCTAGATCTTTCAAAAAAAATTGTTTCTTCTTTCTCTGCAAGCCACTGCTTTTATTACCTCCTCGTTGGAAGGAAATTTACGACCTTTTAAACTTTTTTTCAGTTGAGGAGAGAGAAGATAGTCGGACGGAGCCAAATCTGGTGAATAAGGGGGCTGTTCTAGTAATTCAAACCCTAAATCACGATTTTTTTGCATGGCAGCATGAGATTTGTGCGCAGGGGCTTTGTCCTGCAAAACAAAACACCTTTGGACAGCTTTCCGCGTCTTTTCTCTTTAATTTTTTCCCGTAGAGTACACAGTAATGTCGAATAGTAATCTACAGTTATAGTTTTACGCTCATCCAAAAAGTCAATCATGATTACTCCAAGGCAGTCCCAAAAAACTGAGGCAAGAAATTTTCCAGCAGATTTTTGGACACGATACTTCTTAGGCCTTGGAGAACCAGAGTGTCGCTATTTCATCGATTGTTGCTTTGTTTCTGGATAGTAGAAATGTACTCAAGTCTCATCCATAGTAACAATTCGGTTTAAGAAGTCTACATCGTTTACAAATCGAGCACAGATCGAACGCGATGCTTTTACCCTTTCACGGTTTTGGTCAACATTCGGGATCCATTTTGCAGCAATTTTTCTCATGTCCAAATTGACGTGAACTATATGAAGAACGCGTTCGTCTGAAATATTCAGTGCTTCAGATATCCGTTTTAGCCCAATTCGACGGTCTGATAGAATCGTCATGATATTTTCGGGGACTGACACAGAAACTGGCCTTCCCGATCGGTCATCATCTTCAATGGAAAATTTACCTCTTTTGAAGGTTGCAGTCCTATTTTTTACGCTCGCATACGAACGACATTGATCACTAAGGGTATCAAGCATATCGTAAATCTGCTTATGTAAATTTGCTTTTAATACATGGTGAATGTGACAAAGTTCTTACTAATTAAGAGAATCCTCAACAATTTGAAGCTATACGGTTCATTTGAAGCAATACGGTTCATTTGAAGCAAAAGTTAATCGAATTAAACCAGTTATTGACAATAATAATGCCGAAATTAATGTTGTTGCTTTTCTTAAAATATCAATATATCTTTCACCTAAAAGTTACCGAACAAAAACCATTTTCATATCCTTAAGGGTATCCTCGTAAAAAAATAATTTATAAGGGTAAAAAAATAATGTATCCATATACAGGGTGTTCCATTTGAAATAAAAAAGTTACAGTCGATTTCCAGTAGAACCGGAATTCGCGATCTTTGAAAATATTTTTTTAGTTGAAAATATCGTATCCGAAAACCCAAACGCAGAAATTCTCATGATTTTACTATGAGTGTATAACGCAGCAAGGCTGGACTCTAAAAAATGAGCATTTGAATCGAGAATTTCTTATTTTTTACTAAAGTCATTCCGACTATTTGGAGACGCACTTTAAGCCATCGTTCGAAAATTTATCTACATATTTTTCCACACAAAGATAAACAAAATGATTTTATACTAACCTTTTTGTAAGTTTGTGGATTATTAAATGTAACAGTGATGTAATAACCCCTTTTAGCTCACCGTTTCGATATTAAATGGCTTCTAGAAGTGCCTCATAAATCCGACGTGTGAGTACGTGACAGTAAGTTATATAGATTTTCAAAAGGACTTTCTAAATGACGCTAAGCGGAACTCACGTATGTACTTCTTTACACTTTCAACAAAAATTTATCTGACAGTTCGACAAATGTAAAAGAATATTCAAGTAAAATAGAAAGATTTTCTAAAATGGAATTTTTTTCTTTAAATTTAATTAAAACTAAACTAGAGATTATTATTGAGCAATATTTTCTTATTAAACTCTTGAAAATAAAATTGTTTTACCGAGTTTGAACTATTGAGGTTTTCTTCTGTTTTAGCTATCAAACAAGCTCAAATCTTTTGTGTCTTAGCTGGTTTGCTTCGTTGTTCTCCTGGTGAAGCCGTTCTCATGCTTCCGTGCAAAATATCTTGTTTCTAAGTTTCCATGTAAGTTGCTGGTTGTTGGTAATACCCCTCAATACCTTTTTTTGGAATCTTGCTTGAGCTGGAACAGTCCCAGGTTGTGATCTACCTAATAGCCAGCACAGTTTTTCAAATTTGAGATTCAGTTTTTCCCTTTCTTCTTGTGTTCTTTCCTTAGCTTATTTAAGTTCACATCTAGGTACTTAGCGGTGTTTGCATATGGTTATTGATGGAATTGATTCATTTTAATGTACCAGCTTTTCGATCGATCTATCTCTTCATGTATATCATTAAATTCTCAATTGCCACTACGCATATCTGCTGTATATTGTTATTTAATTCCCATTAAATAATAAGTGACAATCGATTTACAATATTTATTCAATTGTTACTAACTACTATAAATCATATAACATATTACAAATCACCAGCAGGACAAAGAAAATTATAATGAAGTTTAAATAATTGCGATGTTTTTTATTTAATGGAAGAAAATGAACGGGCGTAGAAAAAGTATAGTACGTTACACGAGTTGTAAGCCCATTACGTAATCATGACATTGATGAACTCGCTTCGTGCGTAAAATTTTTCACTTCGTGCGTAATGGGTTACTTACAACTCTTGTTACGTAATATACTATTTTAACAGAAAAATTGGTATTCAAATATTGATGGGTTTGTTAATACGATGAAACCGCATTGGGCTTCATCTTCATTTGGATCAGAAATCCTTATCGTGTTCGGTTTTCATTTTGTTTATCTCTTTTGATGGGTACGAATTTTGTTTTGTGACAATCGAAAAATTTGACAAGTAGAAGTAGATGATGTTTGAAAGTGGTGAATGTGTTAAAAATAGGAAATCAATACTTCAATAGACGCCTTCAAGGAACTTGAGCATTCGTGAGATCTAGAGTATGCAACTATGAAAGTATAAGGAAAAATATATTTTATTAAAAAAGATATGTAATTAGGAGAGAACGGAAATAAAACCTGAACATTAAATTGTTCACTTGATAGAAACAAGAAGTCTGGATTAAATGGAAGATTCATGATTAGTAATACGTTTTTGAGAACTGTCAAATCGACATATTTTATCTCTATCTCCCTTGTTAACTTGTTAAGTACTTAAATCGAGATTTCTTGCACGAGAAGAAAGTAGTGCGTCGTACAGAAACTAGCTTGAAAGTAATCAGTAAAAAAGGAACCTGGATCCTCGACTATTATGTTTATCAGATTCTAGAAGACTTGAATAAAATGCATATGAAATGTGCGTTTAATGGAAAACCGTTACGACATTGTGATTTGTCTAATAACATATTTTTCCTGATCAATAATTTTTTTATTATATTAAAACGTTATTGTTGAGCAAAAACATTCTCTGAATTGTGACGTTGAGTTTTAATAATTTACCTTTGGGGGTCGAAAGGGAGTGGCTTATCAATTTCGTTAGGTAAGGAGTTTACGAATAACTTCCGATGACTATATCAAGGTGCCGTTGTAGGTAAACTTGTCGAGTTTGATAAAACCACATGCCGGAGACGGGGGTAAGGACCTCTCGTACTATAATTGAATATCTGTTGGCTGCCGAATATTGATTAGGGGAAACTTGGGGATGACTAATTTATCGAGATATCACAAATTTTAGGATAAGGACACTTATAATAATCTCTTCTTTTGTTCTTGGCACAGCTTAATATACCTTCTAGTTTTACGGGTGTAATACGATGAGTTATGGTGGGTTTATGTGGAGTGAACAACTTAAGCCGGTTAACACAATTTCGATTATCTTATTCAAATTAAACTTTATTCAACAAATTATTTATAAAGTAACGTTGTATTCGAAATTGTAACTTTAGTTTGAGTCTAACAAACTAAAAATGAAATTAATCAGCTACATTATTGCGCCAGTGTTGTCTCAAAAACATAAACATAGAAGATAGTGTGTGAAAAGATCATGATCTGATGAACGTGATTTTTGTGAAGCAAATCTAATATCTAGTATATTCTTTTTATAAAAATAAATGTTGACAATTTCATTTTGTATGATTTTTTACATTAATTTGGTTTAGAGTTTGCTCATTTATATTGTATTTGAGATTTTTTGGGATGAAGGTTGTCTTGAAAATTGAGAGGTTTTTACTAAAATTCTACAATTGATTATGGAAAAAGAATGTCTTGCTTCTTTGTTCGGTTGAAAATAATTTTTATATCACCCTCGTAAAATTTAGTGAAAATTCAGATAAGTGGCTATCGATATTCACTTTCTTATGCTTTACAATACTGTATATACATCTTCAAAAAAGCTTTAGTTTTTGTTATAGTTCTTTTAATATCAATAGCAGATTATAAAAACCTCGTCGACAATTTTGTTCGATCTACCATAAATTTATTATTTTTATAAATACTGTATCTTATGCGACAAATTATTCGTTAAAAGGCCATCGATTCATTATAAATTGGAGGGCATTATACACCGTTAATTTGCTACAACTGAATATTGAATTATAAAACGTAAATAGACGAGTAAAATGTACCTGTCTATAAGGGAGTTTGGTTTAAACAGGGTACCAGACGTGAACTGAGCCCTTTTTGTACCACATTTGTCTATAACGATAAAATAAAAAGCGGTAATTGTTTTTGTTTCATACTGTAGATTCACGATAAATTCAATAACAGGAGAAATTTTTTTGTATCTCACGCAATTTTCCTACATTCTATAACAAAGAACATCATTCGTACATTTAGAAAACGATGTCTCCGTCGTGAAATGTCTGTGTAGATAAAACATAAAGGCCATATGTGATATCAATAAAGAATCGTCCCTTTTTTATATACGTAATTAGCTTTTTCTAAAAAAGCGTCGAAGCCCTTTACGACGAAATCACCGTAAAACTTTTTCTTACATTTATTTAGGAGTCCTGAAAGGTCGGTGTTTTTAGGGAGTGACTACACCACCAACTAGAGCATCTCTATTAAGATCCCTTTATGTTTTCGTTTGTTCTATTAGAGAAGTTTACTACAATTGTGTCAATTATATAAGTTAATATAATCGATTTTCAAGAATGTGAAAACTAAAGAAATTACGCAATTGCCTCCAATAAAGGGAACATAAACATACTTCGTCCCTTTTATCGATTATGTTCTAACCGAATCAGTGCCACGTGAGGAAATAATTATATTGATAATTTCTCACAGATTTTTTTGTGTCTGTACTGTCGTCTTCGCAGGCACATATTCGTGTCGAATGGTTTTTTGACGCAAGAATTTGGGTGAGATTCACATAGATGATGTGAAAATAATGTTCGGTTTATGACTACAGCGATGCCAGTCAGGAATGTAATAAATATATTTTGAATAGTCCGTAATATTGGACGTGTATGTATGTTGACTTGCAATAAAACTATATTAGGAAGTGATGTATAGTTCCACAGAAAATTAATGTTCTGGAAATATTTGATCAAATCGCAAATGATCCAAAAATATCAGTTCCAAATATTTTTATTATTTTTAAAGTAGAATGATGTATAAATTGATTTAAATGTATTAATGGTTAATACAAATCAGAAATCAAAAGTTGGTTATTTTAAAATTATACGAGGGAGGTTCAAATATGACAACAAAGAGACAAACGCTTTGACACATTTATTTATTATCGAAAAAAATTACAGTTTTTTCAAAGAAATCTGCAGAGACTTCATAGGAACGGCAGAGACAGTAAATCTATGAGTCGGCGAAGATAAGTCGGAGTTCATGATAATGACAACACCACAAAGGAAAAGAGAAATGAGAAGTTTGTCATTGCAACTGAACGAAGAAAAGTTAAAGAGCTCAGAACAAGTTCAAAGTTATGTATATCTTGGTGGAGTTATCAAGGACGACGGTGACGAAGGGAGGAAATCTGGAAGCGAGGATGACGAGGGGAAGTACATTATGGCTGAGAAGAACGATGATGAAATAAGGGAACTGTAGAGATGCATAACTAAGCAAAATAATGATCCAAAAGAACAGAGTAGCTAACATACAGATAATCATCAGATAAATATGATGGAGAACAAGGAGGAATAAGAAAATAGGAAGACCAAGGAAAAAATTGTACGCAGAGGTAATGGAAGACCTAAGAGAGAGAGAGGAATTCAAATCTGGAAAACGAAAGTAAAAAATAGGAAAGAGTGAAAGGGATTCATTTCCATGCTATTGGCCTAAAAGGCCTGCATGAAGCAACTCGGACAGCCATGTACTTTTCTCCACCTCCTCGTCGGTGTTGACTGTTTGTCCTCCGAAGGCTTCTTTCAGTGATCCAAACATGTGGTAGTCTCAGGGTGATAAGTCCGGACTGTAAGAGTATGTTCTAATATCTTCCGCCCTAGTTCCAATATTGGATTTAGCATGTGGGCGCGCGCTATCCAGAAGTTTCTCTGCTTCGAGCGATTGGTAGGTTCCACGCGTATTTTGAGAAGGCTAGAGTAGTATGCAGCATTTATGGAGCATTGTGTATACAGGAAGTCAACGTATAGCAATCTCCGTCGGACCCAGGATACAGTAATCAAAATCTGGTTTTCTTCGGTTTGATTAGTGTCCCTTCCTCCTTCTTCCTCCACGCTTCAAACGATACCTTGCTCTCAGGAGGATAATAGTGTACCCATAATACTTCTGCAGTGAATATTTGCGTTAACAAACCGTTTCCCCCCGCCTTGTATTTCGTCAGCGTCAGCAAATTGCCAACGGCATGAATTTATGCTCAAAGCTCTATAGTTCGTGCCGTTATTTTGCAATATTGAAAGTGTTCGTGGATGATAGACACTACATTAACAATACTAATGCCGAGTTCAGTCGAAATTTTCCGAACATTCATCCTATAGTTTTAAAAAATGAGTCGTTCTACGCGGCGAATATTGTCTGATGGGATTTTGGATCGAGGTTGATGATCATGCGGATCATTCTTATCAGTTTCACGCCAATCTTGGAACGCTATGACCTATTTAAGACCTCCTCAGGTACTTACCACCGAATTGTTTCCACAAACGTCGATTTCCATGTTTTTAATGCATTCCGACACCAAAAAACATGCGAAAATAAGTTGCGCAACGGCGACTTGCACTTAGGCTTCGGTCTCCTATTAAATGCTATATGCGGCGTCCGACTTAAGCGTACACGTTTCGATCGATGTCTGAACGCCAGGCACAGCGTCAGCGGTCAATACATCTCATACGCGAACGACGGCGTCTCGTTCACAACACTAATCGACATAAAATGAATATGAATTCGACACACAAGGCCCCGATTATTTATGAAGAGAAAGAAGGAAGGATGTTTCAATTTTTGTGTCAATCAAGAACAATTTGAACATATCGTAAAACTTGTGAGGGAATATATAATAAAAGTGTCATCAAAAAGGCATCTCAAGCTTATATCACCTGAAGCAAAAGTAGCTTGTCACTTTTATTATATAATATTGTTATTTTCAAAAAATTATTTATTGTATGTTTTGTTACACAATTTTTTTTTCATTCCAATAATTTTTGTAATGAGAAATTTGCATACTTTCCTGCTCTTGTTTTGATATTAATCGTTTTCAATTATAATATATAATTATAACAAGAAAAGTTGCATGGGAGTCAAGTGGAACGATCGAAATTCATATAAAAATTCACTTTGTTCGCCTCGACGAAAACATATGTTCAAAATCTCATTATTATTATCATTTAATACACCAAGATTCGGTTTAATTATATATGAGGTTATTATCGTTTTAAATTTCAAGAATAGCTTAATTAAAACGATACCATATACGCCTACAAAGTCAAAAAGCTATATATCCAAATCTAAACAGTAATAACATCGTTATACCCTTTCCAGTAAAATATACACAGCCCTTATACAACGCGTGAAAGGCAACCGTGTTTTCTTTGACTTAATTCGAAACAGCGATCCGAGTGTAATCCAACTTTTAGTAATTGGATTAGCATACTTTCAGTTAATTATCGTTTATTTGGCTTCTTGTTACAGAAACAATTCCGTATGTTGCATTGACACTAAATATCTTAATTTAATTAATTCAGATTATCAAATAATGATTCGCTTAAAACCATCATGGATAGATTATGGATAATATTGAGACATTATTTGACTAAAAGTTGTTTATAGAATAGAAGGCACTTTCCAGCAAATATTCCTTCAAATTATTGCGAAATGCGGAACAAGATGTTATAGATTTGATTTCAATTGGCAAATCATTGTACATTATTGGCTGCATTTTTTAACAATTTCACATTATTAATATTTCGGTCACAATTCCATATATACCACTGTTTTCCAAATTTGGTATTTTATCCTTGGGATTGCCCAACAATTGTTTTAATGTATTTTTTGGATTTTCAAACCAATTTAAAACTCACTCAAATATAGGCAAAACTTAATTAGTTTAACAAGCTCTTGAGGTAAGAAGACATCGTTGTATTGACCTTTACAAGTTGACTTCATATTTGTGCATATGTATATTTGAAAAATTTTTGAAAGATCTTTGAAAGGCGTTTGAGGACGAAAACAACTTCATAAATCTGTTATTCTGAAGTAATTACGCTTTAATTCTTGAGAAACTAATCTTAAAGCATGTGGTCAAACAGTTTTAATAAAACGTATGGGTATTTCCTGTCAAAACAGGCTGTTCCAAACCCTTAATCCTGAGCTCTGTTGGGCGGTCTCCATAGGGAGTAGTTCAATTTGTGTCAACACTTATTTATTTTGTGCTTATCCTGCCAAAATGTTACCTTATTGAAGAGAGCCATGAAAAACAAATGAAAATGGTCAGATTTGTACAATTTTTCTTCTTAAGCCTGTTCTTGGGGGTAATTCTTTGCTAATTTTGTCACAAGTTACACCGTATATTAAAAAGGCTGTGCAAAATAAGGGAATCTAATTTGCTTTTTAAATTGACAAACGTCATAATGTTACAATAAGAAAGTTTGAAAAAGGGATTCATTTTTATATACATAAATTATATTTTCTTCTTTCAAAAATTTTTAATAAATTTAGCACGTTCTCTCTAAAAGATTCTCACACGTTTGATGCTATAATATACGTTCTCTGATCCAAATCCGCTTATTATATGAAAATTTGTTCGTATTCTATACAGATGAACAGTTCTCTACAAAATGCACACGATTTTCAGAACAATTCATAAAAATCCAATTTTCTGTATTAAACGAAATATGAAATTTGCGATGGTTACAAAAGCTTCTTTACAATTTTCCTCTCATAAAGCTTTTCACAGCGCACACATATAATAATATACTTCTAAACTAAAATCAAGATTTGAGCTGTTCCGAGTTGAACTAAGCGTGTCGAGTGACACAAAGAAAAGAAAAGTTTTTTCATTACACATTTCTCACAAGTTAATAACAGAAGTCTAGCTAAAATCTCGAATTATTAGAAGTGGTACATCAAACACTTTCATTTTTGTCTGTAGTCTACACAAAAATATTGTAATAATGAAAAAATTATCTTTTCTTTACATTGAATATTAGGAAAGTAGAAAATCATCAAAAAGTGCTACATCTAAATCATCAGCATTTTTCGTTGGTTATAGATTTAGATATAAAGGATGTCACAAGATCGTGTACTCAAGATTCAAAAATTTTTTTCTGCTTTTTCACTTTCATTTCCATTGCGTTCTCTTCCTCCCCTATAATTTTCATTCCTTTCATATATTTCAAATTTTCAACCATTCCTAATTTTCTTCCATTTCCAATTTACTACATTTCTTTTTCTTTCTCTTAAACCTTCTCGTTTCATCCCTTATTTTTATATCAATTAATTTTCTTTTCTTCTTAGTGTTGCTTCTAGCGTTAAGTCTTTATTGCTTTTTTCCCATATCTTCTTTTTTCCGATGATTTCTTTGTTTTTCTCATTTACTTTGTTTTACTACGATTTCCTTGATTTGTCTGTTACTACATTTATGACTGTTTTTCCTTTTTATTAGTTTATATTGTTTCTGCCATTTTTGCTTTCATTCTTTCATTCGATTCATTTCTTAGCAATTATTTAGACACTTATTGGTCATTTCATGGTCATTTCTTAGTCAGTTTTTATTAGTTTCTCATTAAAATTCTTAATTATTTCTTCTCGTTCCTTCCCTTTCATTCCTTCGTTTCCTTCGTTTCCTTCGTGTCCTTTTGTTTCCTTCGTTTCCTTCGTTTCCTTCGTTTCCTTCGTTTCCTTCGTTTCCTTCGTTTCCTTCGTTTCCTTCGTTTCCTTCGTTTCCTTCGTTTCCTTCGTTTCCTTCGTTTCCTTCGTTTCCTTCGTTTCCTTCGTTTCCTTCGTTTCCTTCGTTTCCTTCGTTTCCTTCGTTTCCTTCGTTTCCTTCGTTTCCTTCGTTTCCTTCGTTTCCTTCGTTTCCTTCGTTTCCTTCGTTTCCTTCGTTTCCTTCGTTTCCTTCGTTTCCTTCGTTTCCTTCGTTTCCTTCGTTTCCTTCGTTTCCTTCGTTTCCTTCGTTTCCTTCGTTTCCTTCGTTTCCTTCGTTTCCTTCGTTTCTTTTTTCTATTGGGAACATTTTGTTCACTCTACTACTAATTTCATATAGGATATCAATTTCTGATTTTTTTTGTATGATGAATTGAATAACATCCTGTATATAGTCGACAGGTGAACGTTCCAAGTTTCTCATATAAATGCACTAGACAATGAAATTAACTTTCGTAATGTGAAGAATGCTTCATATAAAATTATATTTTCTGTTCTAAACAAAAACAACTTTTCATTAATATAGTTTTCAGTTTTGGAAAGCGCAATTTTCACCGTTAAAGTGCTTTTGGAAAGCAAACGGCACGTGACGAATTCGAAGAATGTTCATAATACATAAATCGAGAAACAGTTTGAATCTAGTTAACATTTAATAAAACGCTGAGTTTCAGACGAGCTTGTTGCCTAACACAGTTTAATAAATATACTTCGAAATTATGTTTGAATTTATAATAAACTTTTATTTTTAAAATATCCATAGCATGGAAGTAGAACTTATAATAGAATTTTTTCAATATATACGGCTATGGAAATAAATCTCCAGAGCTTTATTATTTTTTAAGGTCAATAACAATTAAGTGGATCGCGTTCAAAGCGTCGGTGGAAAATATAAAAGTGCATTGTGTACTTACCGATGTCAGATGAACCTCCCCATGTCCCTTGTTGAGCTTGTCGAGCCAGTTTACTGATTGCGTCTACGTACATCCTAGAAGCAGCGGCGGCTCCTGCAATTTAAATTATTTTCCATTAGATCTTGAACGTTATTTCAACATGACTTTAATTGAAGCAACATACTGTATCTGCCATAACAATAAACAACCGTATCTGGTGAAAGCTAGTTTTATCTCGCTTATTGTGATGGAAAAGCAAGGCGATAAACCAGACTATCTATTAAATGAAAATTTAGTATCCCAACGGCACCTTTATTACCCCTGGGTCAGAGTTATAGTTAATTAAATATGTATATAAGATATTTAGGTGATTAGTGGTACACTACAATATCGTAAAATTTGGATTTATACTGCACCATTCGCATCAGCGTATCATCCAATTATATGCTACTAAATCAGACAAATTGTTATTGGGTCACTAGTTGAAACATATTGCGATTTGGGGTGGTTTGCAGAATGTTACAGGAGCGTTTATTATAGGGAGTAAATTGATGCAATCCGGGAAAGCTTAAAAATGGACGCGATTATTACACTTAATATTTTATACTTGTAGCGGTTTTTTTGTCGAAAAACAAACATTCACAAGAAATTATTGCAGCACGTGTTTCGAGAGTATAATACATTTTTAAACTACAAATAAATGAGAACTAAAAATTTTGATTAATGTTAAAAAATTCTATTTCACTGTTCTACAAATAGCTTCTTCGACTATTTGGAAGATCAAACAGATCTTGTGGGTACTTGTACCTTAATCAGCAATTCGCAATTAAATACAATTTATAAAGGAACACGCTGAATGGAAATCAATGTGTATATAAGAGGAATGCCCAAAAAGTTTCAAACCTTGACCTGAAGAGCGCATACGTTGACAGATTCTTTCTAAAATTTCAACCATTTGGAATACTTGGCTTCTGTTACAATCGTATAAGTGATGGAGACCGTTTTCTGGATTGTATGTATGCGATACCGAAGAACTCAGTGTTTACATTTGATCTGTTAATCCCAGTCCTTCTAGAAAGTCCAAAATGTGGGATGACTGTAGCTGCCAGAGATCTTCGTCTTCTATTTCATACGCTTCCAGGTGTAGGGCTCTGGATTAACGTGCTTCAAACTTGTGGATAGAGATTTCGTCCTTTCTCGTAGATTGTTCTTACTCAGGTTGATACATTCAACAGATCTTCTCTGGTTATAGTTTCCCAGCAGAGTTTTTACCTGTCCCAGCCCCTGCAGGTTGTCCCAATAATTGATTTTGCTTCTGTCTATCTTCTTTTCCAATGCTTTGTCTATTGTTCTGTAGCTGATACCACAGACGTGTTCAGATCCCATGAAGAGTTTGTCTGCCCCCGCTTTAGCGAGCTTATCAGCTTATCTATTGAAAGGTTTTCTTGCCTAGTTCGTTTTAATTTTCTAGGCAATCTCAAACGAGTTTTGATTTTATGATATTGGAGCTTAGAGCTCGAATGCCTGCTTGGCTATCAGACTGGATAATGATCTCCTTTTTGCAATAATTTCTCTCTAGATTGAACTGGACACATTTTTCAATTGTATAAATCTCTGCTTGTAAAGTGCTCCTTGTGTTGCCCAGTCTTTTGGAGTGTTTGGTTCTTATTCTTATTTCAATTTTGTTTGCTGTTTCGAATCCATCCGTATACTATTTAATTGCATTTTTATGTATTTCTTGTATGGTGTTTTGATTAAGAAATTTCAAAAAAGCGACTGCATTTGAAGAAACAAAGAGCGCTTTCCCACCAGAATAGCACACCTTCTCATATTTCAGTGATTGCCATGATTAAAATTTATGATTTGCACTTCGAATTGGTTGACCACCCAAAGTATTCACGAGATCTGGCTTCTACTAACCTTACAGTTTCACTTTCAGAAGAAAAAAATTGTATGAAACAAGTACGTACTTTAGGAGAAATACGGCGACTAGAGGTTGAAAAGTTGTTGCAAAAAATTGTCTCATTCAGAGGACGTAGCGCATAGAGCTACTGCTATCGATAGGAAACGAGCGTTCGCTGTGAAGCCTTTATTTCTTTCTGACAAATTTTAGTTTAAAACAGGTGTTTTCTCAACATAGAGGCTATTTTGGGTGCTTTTATTAAATTTAAACAAGTGTTATTTTAAGTGGTAGGTAAATGTGTTAGCACTTTGTATAGTTTCTTTTCAAAGAATTACGAGGTGTATCCATCACTCACCCACCATATTTATAAAAAAATTAAATTATAGAGAATAATCTATGCAGTTCCACCTCGTTTTTCTCATCTTAATAAACGAATTCAATCATTTTTCTTCTAAGAAAAGCTAGAACTTTATGTTTGATCACAAAACACATAAATTAACAGCGCTCCGAAGCATGACCGCTGCTTCAGAACGCGTTGAATTTGTAGCGTAAGTACAACCAAATGATTACTCCAGAGTTTTACAACAGTTGTTCAATATTTCCGTTTGTTGTATGCTACCAATGTCTTTATCAATTATTATATTAAACAGTAAATATCAACACAACAAAATTCAAAAGTGTAAAAAGTACAAAAATTACAATGTGAAGTACTTTTTCTTCATTCTCTTTACTTGGGACTTTGTCTTGTTTCTTGTACTATTCAGCCTCTTTAGAAGTAGATTTCCAGCTTTCGTGCCATCTGTTGGCAGATCGGCCGGAAGTTGATTTTTCATCAAGTGTAAAGTACAACTTTTGATAATTACCTATATTTTGCTTTGATATATAGACAAGGTTAATATCTATCAGTTCAACAACAATCACATGTCTGAAGCGCATTTCGATAACCAAGTTATCGACTCGAGGTCTCAGTACATCTTCACTACTAGAAATTCCAACTTAGAGGTTGATACAGTTAACGATAGAGAGCTTATTTGGATAAGGGACTCTGTTGAGCTTGAACGATCATTTTCACCCGTTTTTTCCACCACGACATAAACTTGCGATGGAATTTTTGAATTCTGCAATGCAATTATAATTTCCCGAAAATTGCACTTTTCCCATACTCCACCATATGAAGTATTTTACATTTATGATATTCTCATTTCTTTCTGTTTTTTAGCTGTAATTATAAGTACCAAAGTTGAATTATTTTTTTGGGAATTACAAAACATTGTGCTCGTATCAAATGGAGGGACAATTCTATTATCGAGAGTGTTCTAAAGCTCATTCAGTAAATGAGAATTTGTTGTTTGCGAATCCACGTTGTTTATAGTTTTGGAGAAACGGGGTTAACGTCTATAGAATGCCAAAGAATTTTCGTTTTTTTCGTCTGCAGCCAATTCGAATAAATTCTACTCCTAGTTGCAGGTACTATTGTTACTTTAAATTTAAAATTACAACCGCATTGCACAAAGTTGGCAAATAAATTAAAGATTAAAAAACTTGGAGTTTTCGTAATACTTTTTCGGTAAACCTTTTCGCGAAAGTAAAATTCAAACTAACACTATATTTCAAAAGAAACTTGTATTATGAAATTTTTACTTCAAATTGAAGATTTTCTAAAATATAAAATGTCTGACGTGTATAACTGAATCAATACGTCGATCAACAGGGTATTTAATGTTACTTTTGATATGATAGAATAGATATTACATAGATACCATTTCTATCATTCGCAATTAACCGAAAAAAAAAAACATTTATTAGAGAGCTTTCATGTGCTTTATAGATCTCACTCAGGCAATAAAGTGAGTTCATACCTCTACAGAAAAAAGAGGAGAATTAACTAGATTATAATCGTAACAAATAATAGAGGCCAATAAATATTACATCAGTGTAATTATTACATCAATCAATAAGTTGTATGACTGACACACAGATGGCGCTGCCAATGTCAAATCCATATGACGTTTATGAAGTACCAACTTTCAAAAGACTATTTCATATAAAAAATTTCATAACATTTCGATTAGTCAGAAAAAAGTGACAATCATTTTAAGTGAACTCACACGTCATTTTCAAAACAATGGATTCAAAACAATTTTGTGTTAATTTATCAATGTTTCTTTTTGAAAAAAAAAATATTGTACATGTACAGCAATGGCTTCTCTACTCCATCAAAAAGAATAATTTGTTATTGTTTTGCTGAATTTAAACGTGGTCGTATAGACACCGATGTTGGTTAACGATCTGGTCATTCGATTAAAGTGATTACTCCAGAAAACATAAAAAAAGTCTACAAATTGGTTATATCTATATATAATCGAAAATTGAATTACGTGATATAGCTGAGGCCGTAAAGAAATTAGAAGGCAGTGTGTTTACAATTATGCTTGAGCATTTGATCATGAAAAAGCTTTTTTTTCAACAACAACTTGATGATTCAGAGCAGTGTTTGGCCATGTTTACACGTAATAAATCAGATCTGACACAATGGATGGAACATGGTTCCATCTAAAGGCACAACTGTAAAGGTTATGGCTTCAGTATTTTGAAATGCGCATGGAATATTGTTCATTGACTATCTCCAAAAGGAAAATACAATTAACAGCGAATACTACATAGGGTTGTTGAATCATTTGAATGTGAAAATCAAGAAAAAAACGGCCTCATATGTCGAATAAAAAACCACTGTTTCACCAAGCATTGCACCGATTCACAAGTCGATGCTTAAATTGAGCGAATTGCTTCCTCATCCACCTTATAGTCCAGATGTGGCCCCCAATGACTACTGGCTATTCGCTGATTTAAAAAAATGTTCGCCGGCCAAAAACTCAGCTCGAATGAGGAAGAAATTGCTGAATCTGAAGCCTATTTTGATGCAAAAGACAAATCCTTCTACAACCATGGCATTGAAAAGCGTTGGAGTGATTGTATTGCTCTTGAAGGAGATTATATTGATGAAAAATCGATTTTTGGCAAAACATTGTGTTTTTCTTAGTTAGTTACACGACTTGAGTGATGCGATAAGAGAGATTTAAATCTACTAAAATCAGAATCGCTTTGAGCCTAATCCTGTTCAAATTTATTAAAAATGAACATAAATGAGGTTGAGCAGGCTGGGAGAAATAAATAAAAATGGTATTCTATGCTGATAATGCAGTAATCATATTCGAAGAAGATAATTTACATATATATTCGGTATAAGTTTCAACAAAGAGGGAAACTATTTGATATGCAAATATATGAGTAGAAAATGAAATTCCTCACAGTATCTAAAATACCTAGAAGATGAAAACTCTCGATCTATTATTAGAGAATAAAGTGATATCGTT
Organism: Diorhabda carinulata; assembly: GCF_026250575.1. Lineage (NCBI taxonomy): Eukaryota > Metazoa > Arthropoda > Insecta > Coleoptera > Chrysomelidae > Diorhabda > Diorhabda carinulata. The sequence continues at coordinate 7,005,797 of NC_079469.1, forward strand.
TCAATATCTAATTCTTGAGGAATATAACTTGAAGAAACAAATATACAAACATTTGAGGTAGAATAAAAAAGTATAAGGCTTGTGAAAGAACACAATACGGTTCTTAAGAACAACACTTAGATCAATTACATATATATACCTTATTTGATCACAGAATGAATGCAGCAATAAGAGTGATAGAGTATGAGTAATGTGGACAAGAAACGGAAGAATTGCATTGCAAACAGAGTTAGACTACCTGGACGACTACCTATCAGATAAAAAGCTGTATATGTGTGTCTGAAAAAGGAAATGGCTTAGAAGCATCAGCCACAGAATTTTTCAATGAATCTACTTAAAATTTTAATATCTTTGACGAAATTCATTAATAAATTTGTCAGTTATCTTTGCTCTAGTTTTGTTCAACAAGTGACTGTAACAAATTGTATGTTGATGATTGTGTTAAACCCAGCTTGGCCAGATGGGTGGAGTATCTCCATTCTAAAGGTACTTGCTGAGTAAAATTTCGAAGTTGTGTATTCAAAAATATAGTTCGGAGGTGAATGTGAGGTAGGATAGATTTTAAAATAGGTGTTATTTGAGGATCGTGAGGAGGTATCTCAGTGTGTCAGCCAAGATACGTACATTTTATCTTTGTGATGAATTACTCGCTTTTCTTCCTATATATACGCTACAAACACTCCATTAAGTACTGAATCTTTTGCTTACCGATTCTTCTTGTCAAACCCTTGAACAAAATATCACAAAAACCCTATTTCGGTAGTGGATGGGTAAACAAATTATAATCCATAGATAATAAAACTGAGGCATTTAATCTTAATTATAACTAAAAATTGATAATAAATATTTTGAACTCATTTACATTATTTTAGATCAAAAAGTAATATACCTTTTCACTTATTTTTGATAAAAAGCTAGCTAAAGCTCTCTTTGATTTTGGAAATATACTGGATCCTAAATATATATGAAGCAGATTAGGACTGTTATAATACGACTATTTCCCTTAGAAGTGAACTCAAAATTTATCTTTTGAGAAGCGCGTAGGTGATAGCGATCTTAAACACTTTCTTCACATTTATGTATATATTTATATATGTACAACAAACAGGTAAAAAATTGACGTTTTGTCGCCATATTTTGAGAAAGATCGAAAAAAGTCGAAACGTCAAACTTTACCTGTTTTTTTAAACTAATTTTATTTCAAAAGACGATTTATTAAGAAAAATATATGAAAATGACAAGTAATAATTATTATATGCTCTATTCCAAGGTATAAGTTTGTATTTTGTATCCCCCGAGAAGGGATGGCATTTACTCTCAGGTTAACATCGGCACAATAAGACTTTTTAATCTTGAGGTATTTACCAGTTCCATTCCGATCATGATAATTGGTGCTATCCGAAAGAGTTTATAGCCAAAAAATGGTGGTGATTAGAGTACTATTGCTCAACTTGTTATACGCGGATTGCTATTGACAAACAAATGTAGGTACCATCCAGAATTAACCTCTCTCTATGTTGCTCTAATGGTACTGTGGCAACATGTCCACTTATTCCAAAAAAACAGGCGATTATTTACATCAAGTGTATCAGTTAGAAGTGCTTCGTGCGTGAACAATTTTTGTTGCATTTGGCTTTTCTTGAAATAGAAACGCGCGACATACTGTGTACATGTGAAAGTTTGAGTTGTGGTATTGGAAAGTATAAATATCACCAATAGGTCCAGAAATTCCATTTCCCAACTTGTTCATGTAAATAACCAACGATATTTTTTTGTTGAAGCAAGTCCAACACCCAGGCGAATAATCACATTGGCTTAAATCATCGCAGTATTTTACAGTTAATCGAACAAAACTGCGTTTTATCCGTAACTTATTTTGGGAATTCGATGTCACAATATTGCCTAGTACAGTTCAAATATCCGCTAAAGGGCAGCGTCGAGATAATTCTCGACTAGTTTGGTTTCCGTTACAGTGATTGATATTTTACATGTAATTTGAGTTGATTTGAACTGATACCGAATTTTCCAATACTCCGCATCCCGTTCGCCGCATCGGGGGTGTGATTACGATCGAAATTTACAGCTGATCGGAATTGATACATTGTATGTAACAAGCTGCGTTTATTGGAATCAGTTTCTGCATTTTGAATACATACAAATGCCGGGAATAAACATTTTTACAAATACTATTTCCTTTGTTGCAAATTGAGAGAACAAAAAATGTATTTTTTCTTATGACTCAGACCATTATTTTATTTATATTGTTATACTTTTAATTTGTACTCCGTTATCGTTTTTCTTTGATATAGACTATAGATAAAGAAAACAAAAATTTTTTGGTGAAAGAAATATATTCATTTTTCAACGTAATCTCCTTTTAGCTCCATACAATTTTCCCAGCGATGTTAAATAAGTTCGATAACCTTTTTAGAATAAGAATCGTCAAGCTCCCCAAAATAGCCGTTAACTGCCGTACAAAAAATAGTCCGAGGGGGTGAATCTGGTTAATAGAGTGCATGAGGTAGCAATTCAAATTTAAATTAATTAATATTGGTCATAGCAATAACGTGTAGGCTGGTGCATTGTCTTTTATTCTTAGCCAAATGCAGCCGTTTTCGCTTGATTTCTTCGCTCAAACGTTTCAATAAGTTCTCATAATAGTCGCCGTTGATAGTTTGCCCTTTTTTAAGACAGTCAATAAAAATTATCCCACGAGAATCTCAAAAACCGAAGCCTGTAGATGGAACGGTCTCAGCCTTCTTTGGAGCCGGTTCTGTCTTTTCAGTCAATTTTCTTTATTTTCGAGTGTGAATTGATGGACCGTTCTATCCATCCAATGAAACATTGCCAAACACTCGATGGACATATCTTCACGACTCTATTTTTTGCCATAGTGAGCAAAAGCAGCACTCATATTGAGTTCAGCTTTCTCATGTTCAAATTTTCAGTTAATATGCAATGTACTGAACTTTTCGAATGTATACTATGTCTGCTAGCTCGCGTACAGCTTCGTTCAAACTCCGCTACCCAATATTTTACTGTTGATAATGAAGGAGCAGTCTCACCTAGAGTAGACTCTAGTTTAGCTTTTATGTTTGTTAGGCTAAGCCTTTTCAAATATCACATAACGATCACCAATTTTTTCAGGTTTACAAATTCACTTATAAAGTTCACTATTGATGGGTACCAAATAAATACTAAGCAATTGTGGGGTCTTCAAACTTGTGCTGTATAGATTTTCTACTTTCTAATAGTGTCATTTTTCAAGCAACTATCGCCATCTCTTGGTCAGGCCGGGTACTTTTCGGACCATCCTCATATAACAGCTTCAACCTGAATCAAATCTTCTAGATTATCATTAGTTTGCTTCAGTTCCAATGAAGATTTAAAACTGATTATTTGCAGCCGATCTACTTTCTCTGTTTGGAATAACTCATGATGTAAAAAAAATGTGAATTTTATTTGTGATTTTTTTGTAATTACGACATGTTTATTATATAGAGCGAGAATTCTCAGTTCTATTAAAGTGTTGTTAAGAATTTGTGAGGATAATGACCGGGTAAGGGACAATGGTTATACTGGATTTCCTATGACCACTTTTAGTTTGTCCGTTAAATACACATACACGTCATTCCCAGAATGTTCCAGAGAGCACAAACTAAAACTTTGTTTGACTAGAATCGTGACTAATACAAGTTGTTTCATACATTGTAAAGTAACTTTAAAATTAATTTAACTTTTAATTGATGAATATCGTTATATTATACTTGCATTTCAACTATATATGTTGGGATCTTTTCATTGATTATTTATACGAGGGATTTGAACTTTTTATTTTCTGCAGGTTTACAGATGCCAGGTTGGACCAGGTTCAACCATACAGGAATGAGTAGGTAGAACATATTTAAATAAAAAGAAGCTTTTGCTCTAACAAATAAAAAAACTAGATTTATATTTTTTTAAATATAACCAAACAGGAATCTGTTCTATTCTATTAGTTCGGTTCTCCAAATAAAAATAAAATACGAATTTATTCGGATATTATTATACAAAATTTGCTTAAGACAAAAGGAAATTAATGAAGATAACTGGAGAACTATATAAAAAGCAGCATTGGAAAGATGTAAAAAAACTTACCAGCGAATATAAAGAATATTATCAGCACATATTTTTTGAAATTTACTTTGACTTTAAGATTTTTGGAAAGTAAATAGATAGAGGGCGATTTAGTAACGAAACTGGAGTTTCTTAAATTCTTGTTCGAAGAAAAACGTCCCAAGCCGATGGACTATTACAACTAATAAATTTCAACCTTTTAAAAAATATATCATTTATTTTATTTCAATAGAAAACAAAATCAAGAAAGGAAGTTTAGTTAATTTATTAATCACATTTTTTAAAAAAGAAAAATAAATATTGTAATGTTCTTCTTATTTATTTGAACATTTTTTAATTAAAAAACGGTATGGATGTATACACGCTCCATCTAACAAACGTAATTTATCTATACACTAACTATTAATAATTACTAAACACTTTTTATTTAAATTCACAGTTTGGTTTTCTTTATTCTATCACTATGACATAAGATTATTTATTAACTATGTCTCTCTGCTTCGTTTTATATACTTTTTCACTTTCCAGATTCGTCGATTTTCTGGATATTTCCAATTTGCTGTAAATAAATGAAATCTTTGAAATTGTCTTTATAAAATCAGTCACAACATAATGTCACGAAAATAATCCAAAGAAATGGCTGCCACAGTGTGAATAGGCAGACTTTCCAAGAAATACCCGGCGCGTCCAGCAAAATTTAGCTTCGACATATTGGGTAGGACCGGCTTTACGGTCTATATCAGTAGACGAGTTCGTAACAATATAAATCTCCAAATATATTAAGAGATCTTTTTCTCCAATATACGTAGAAACTTTCTGGTATTAGACAACACAAGTTCATCACATTTTGGTGAGAGTTTTTTCCTTACTTCCACGTTATTTCGTTAATTCAGTTAAGAGACATTCTGTAAGTTTGAAATTATTAAGCATGTTAGAAATGAGCGCTTTACAATTTTTATGACCAAGGAAACCATCGATAGCTACTTTAAGGCTATACACACCACGTTTCTATTTCGTGGTCGTTAAGTATCTCTTGGAATTCTTCACTGGTCATTATTTAGGGGATTAAGAAAATAACAGCTGTCACGTTAACTTCTAAAAATTTAGTCGAAATACTCTTTACGCATTCGAAAGCTTTAGAATCTTGACGAGTCCTCACATCAACAAATGATGTTAATGAAGTATCGGGTGATGCATCATGATAATACGTCTTGTGTTAGCTTCCAGAATAATTTTTCCGTCATCAATCTCATTACTAATATTTATAATTAGTTATTTTTGGAGCCAGGGTTAGTTGAGAAAGACATTCTAATCTTGCCTTTACAACAAACTGTCCAACGGCGAGGAGCGGCGCTGAGGCGAAAGCAATAATATGCGGGTGTGAACCCTTGGTTGGGCAGACTACGCTTGTGTCAAAGTTCATACACAATTTTGGTGCGCTCCTTTCAGATTTTCAACCCTTGTTACAATTTTTCTAATTATGTATTGATTAAGGGAGTAAATTCATAAGGGTTTTTTGTTTTGGCTGGCACTGACTCCAGAAATGGTGAATGGGTATGTAAATATTCATAATCCATAATAAATGAGATAATTTTCGTATTTTAACATTCTAGGTTTGAAGAAATTAAAATATTATTTTTAACTTAAGTTGTTTTAGTTTTAAAGTAATCAAAATATCTTCTACTTTAAGTTGGTAAAGTTTTAAATTCAATTTTTTTTCATTTATTAATATCATTATCAGTGTCCTTTGCATGTATGTAATCTTAATATGGTTCAACACAAAGAACCCAAATCAAGTGGATTGTATTGTGTTACTATGAGCAAGTGAGAATTAAAAGCCAAATCCGCCACTGATTTTAAGGAATTAATTTTGATCTAAAGTTGTAAAGTCAAGAAAGGAATTGTTCCGTTTACTTAATGCAAATTTACGGTGAGCGTTATCTCAGAAAGTCGTTCAAAAGTTTGTGGAAGTTGAGTTGGTTAGAAACTTGAGCTGGCATAATTTGTTTTCTGTCTGATGTTTTTGTACATGCCACGAGATAGACTCACATCTTAATTAAATTTTATTAAGAGCATAGGTAGATATTGTTGTGGTGGTCTAAAAGAATCCATCCATTTATCTTTTAGTTAATTTCAAAAAGAATTTATTGGATATAAAATTAAAGTAACTGATAACTTGGTTCACCCGTCTTCTGACTGCTCAAATTTTGTGTCTAGTATACTAAACATTTTACGATACATTTTATTTGCAATTAAATTATTAAATGTCTCTATCACCAATATGCACATAAGAAAACATCTTCCGTCATAAAATATATAACTGATAATAACGAAATGGTGTCGTAACTTCTTGTTCTTGTGAATTCAGTTGTGTTGTTCAAAAAATGAACGAGTGGCGATAAAATATATTGCACATACTTTATTAAAAACAATGTAAAGACATAATAAAACTTTCGATTGAATCTACTTCAAACTACACTTATTTTTATAACTGGAAACATTGTTGATAAGCTTGCTTCAGGATGGCTCACATTTACATTGTATTGGTTTCCCAAGGTCTGAAATAACATAAAGCGCTCCATTTTTAGCATTTGTTTTCGATAAAAACCAGAAGTCAGCAAGTGATAAATTTGGTATTGTGGATGAACAATAACCAAAAAGTCGCTTGGAACCAAAACTAATGATACTGAGTCCCTAAAATAGATACAAACAATAACCATGACCACAAAGCTCAACTTTGCGGAAATGGCTGGAAACATCTGGCATAAGACACGCAAATGCAATTTAAATGGACACAATAGTCATCACGAATATCACTGCTACACGGAGGAAGAAGAAACTGCAGATCATGTCATCGGTAAGAGATGACCTTCATGCTGCGAGGTTCAAACACTTGGATGAGCCTCACAATTTGCCTAATAACTTCAAAAGGGTCAAGTCAAGGTGCTTGTTTAGCTTCTAAAAGAATATCGATTTTTCTTAGATTTAAGTTGAGTAAGATGTGCGTATAAGAAGAGACGAACCTTACAATAAACAATCGAAATACACTCGTGGTCAAAAATAACGCATCACCCCGTTTTCTGAAAATATTTTTTTGTTTAATGAATTTTAATTAATATTGCTGTTGTTTGACTTCTTTTCAATCATTTTGACGCAATAATGAGAAATGTGTAAAAATTTTGAGTGATTTTTAATATAAATAAAATCATTGAAAACCAAATTTTCTTAAAAATAAAACTTCCATTCTAAACAAAATTGTTCCTTCTTTTAAAACGCTAGTATCGTGTATTTCCGCCTCTGGATGTAATTGTTGCTAACATTCTCCTGGGCATGCTTTCGAATAGGTGCTGTATCATTTCTTGAGGTATGTTCTCCCATTCCTTTAATGCCGCTTGCTGAGGCTTATTAAAATTTTGAGGAGATGGATTTCGACGACGAATGCGGCGTTTTAAAATGTCCCAGGCATGCTCGATAAGATTCATATCCGGACTTCTTGGTAGCCAGTCCAGGGTATGAATTCCTACTTCGTTTAGGTAATTCAGAACATCTGCCGCAATGTGTGGTCTAGTATTATTATGTATTAAACGAAATTCATCACCAATAAAAGGACCAAACGGAATGACGTGATTTTAAAGAATATCAGTTATGTATCTTGCTGCGTTAAGGGCGGGTCTAGGAAGAGACACTAAATCTGTGCGGGATCGAAACAAATCCCTCTCCAAAACATGATAGACTCTCCTTGGAACGGCTCCCTGGGAATGATACAAGACTGCGTAAATCTTTCTCCTCGTCATCTTCAAATTTGATTACGCTATGTGGACCTCTTAGACTTATTCTTGTCTCATCAGTAAATAAAACTTAGCACCAAAACTTAATGAATTTAATTGCAAAAAATGGTCATCTGGAGGAGTTAAAACTGAAGGACGTCCTTGTCCAGGCCTCCTAGAATGTGAACTGGTCTCTCGAAATTTTTACATCAATCTGCCAATGGTGTACACCAAACAGATTTGCCCCTTCACGATAACTTTGACCCTGTCCAACTAACTCGGCTCTTCTTTTAGATTTGCGATCACTTTATAATTTTTTGTTTAACTAGTCTCGATTTTTACACACCTTGATTGACTTTTATTATTGATGTCCACAAGTTGGTACAACAATAGAATGAAAGAAACATTAAAATATGGATAAAATTAAAATTTTGAAAAGCCACAAAAACGGTAATTTGCCGATAAGAGATTTTGCTATATTTAAAATACTTTAACTTTTTGTGATAGATAAAAAAGAAGCACAAAAGAGGTGCGTTATTTATGGCCACGAGTTTAGTTTAAAAAGAATGAATATTAATTGCAATTTTAATTTTATTTACAAGAATGATTATTCAAAACAAAACACGATTCTCTAGCAACAGGCTTTAACAATATTTGTAGTCTATTGAAGCTACAGAACTCTAGCTACCCATAGGACTCATAACATCTATTATTTATAAACAGACGACAAACTCTAATTCAATTGTCATCACTTGGGAATGATTTCGACATTCAATTTAACATTGAATTTTCTTTGTGTTTCCAACTAGGAAGAAGGAACAAAAATTCGAAAATATTCCAATAATAGTTGCTAGTTCCAATACTTACGTTGAAAATGAAGTCCTCAATGAGTTCTAATATTAACAATACAGTTTATTTCTTCGTTCTAAATTTTTCGATGAGAATCATGCTCATCCCAATCCTCAAAATTATCGACTGTCTTATTGCCTTATATAGGGCAAAGAGTATAGCCAATGAGTAAGTAATCAACAAAATACATAATTTGAAGTTGATAAAAATTGCGATTCGTAACTGTCCCTGAATGTGATAAATAAAATTTCAATGGAAAACAGAGTAAGTGAAATCTAAAGTCATAACCTTTCTGTGATCTATATTTCAATTTTTGATAAACATAAATTTGGAAGGAATAAAAAATTACCCTTTTTATTTTACGTGTTCATAAGTGTACATTAAGATATATCTACGTCAACATTTCACGTTTAATTTATCTATTATCATCTCTGTCAATCTGAACCGTTGGCAGAAATTCCACTCACAAAATGAGATCATTTACTCGAATCTGTATTATACTGCTTTGTCTAATGTACCCTCATTTTCCTATATCGAGTAAAGCACAAAATTAGTTTCGCAACCCTTCATTCGACATCTATATCAGATGTGTTACTGTGTGTGTCGCATTTCAACTAGTCCAGTCAAAAACGCCAATTTTTTTAATCAATTGCAACAATAACATAATCATATTCAAAATATCTTAGATCGAATTAAATTGCTTTTCATTATCATTAACGTCTATCGACTTGGATGTTTTTGATTCAGAGTAAAATTATATTGCAGCCAGTGGATGAAGAAAAATGTCTGTTACAAGAGGATACCAAAACTTTTGACAAACGATGTTCTTCTTTATTTTTCGATGCTCAAGTCTTCTTTTTTGCTGTTATCTGTCCTAGTTAACACCGCGTGACATCTGGCTCTTCGGGGGAATAGATACCTTTCAAAAATAAATAATAACTGAACTTTTTTATCACATTTCGTAGACAAATAAAGTTCATTTGTAAGAATAAAACGTAAAACAGTAAAACGATACAATGATAAGAGAAGGGACCAGTGAAATCTTCATCTTGGAATAAAATTCTCGAAGCAAAGAACGAATTTCTAGTACATTCAGAAATTGTGTACTTACAATTTAAAAAATATAACAATCCACATGAAATCTGGCATACCTACAAATAATATCCAAATTTCGTTGAGAAAAATAAACAGTTTAAGGTAATATGGATATATTGGATTATTTCCTACGCAATAATTTTAGAAAAACTGGAAACACTAACATTTATATTTATATTATTACATAAATTCGCTTAAAATTGTGAAATAAGATAGAATAAAACATTCCGCGATTTCTGAAACTATTCTCAAAGTTATAAATGATAAAATTAGAGATAAAAACAATGCGCTGATCTGAACAACAAATTTCCAACATATCATTCAGTTAACCAGTACAAGATAATCAAAGTTGGACTATTAAATATCAACTTCTATTTCAGGTGGTGTTATGGGTAATAAACTGAATATGGGCCATAAATTGGTGAAAACCTCCATAAAGGTGTTAGGTTTATGTTTTGTTTGTTCTCTTGAAAACAAATTAAGGTCGATAACCACTACTTTTCGCACACATTTTGAGGCCGTAGTCGAATACACATCCTAATTATGTATATATGCTTCTTTAGTCACATTCCAAATAAAACCGCACCTCGAATGAAATTTTGAGCCCGCGGTAAAAGTTTTTTATCCATTAACTTCATCATCCTTTGTGTAACGAACTCATTTACATTCGTTGGACTATCTCTCCATAATCTTTAGTCTGTCCAAAAAATAAATTCTTAGAAGTATTCTAGTGCTTGTTAAGAAAATTACTACAATTTTCTTATCAAGTATAATTAGCCCTAACGTTTATAGCGCCATGAAGATACCAGTTTAGGACACGTTTTTAAAGAGCATTATGGAGAAAAGGGAGACTAATTGAGTGATAAATTCAGAGACAAGCATATGTAGAGAAGCACAAAAAATAAAGATCTGCAAAAAATACGAATAAATGTAATTGTCAGTGGTAATAAAGATATGAATGCGGGAATTGTACGTTTTTTAGGCGATTCGTTCATCAATTCGTATGGTTGGCATCTTCAGACACTTCGCTAGGTGTCAAACTGATCTCAGGAGATGTCAACCTCTCTTGTTGGTAAAATTTCAGAAGCAGGAGATAACAATTTATTTAAATACTATACACTACACTTAACTAACTTATAATAATTCACTCATCACTTTCCCTTAACAAATTTTATTTGCTAATACGTTCTATTTATTATAAACTGAACTAAAGTACGCTACATAAATTTATTTATATGCCAAAAATAGAATTCTCCAAACAAAGAAACAAAACAAATAAATAAATAGACCTTCCAAGATATTAATAAAAAGATATAAGTAAACTGCTAGCTATAAAAAAAACTTTAGATCAAACGAATTCCGAAATTTATAAAAAATATGCACCGTCGCCCGAAATTTAAAATTCGTGGACTTGTTTCTAACAATATATTAAATAAGAGAGTTTGATTCCTAAAGTTTTCTATTTAGTTTACATTATCTTCCATAGATCAAACGTAACCAGGTTTCGGATTTACGTGACTATTGCTATAGAAAAATTCGAAAATAATTCATGAACTGATAGTAGTTTCTTAGTAGTATTAGCTTTGTTCGCGGTGGATAGTTTGAACACATTCTGAATGTATTCAGAATATCTTCTGGACGTGTCAAATGCGCATGATTTGTTCTTGCATACACATACTATTTATGAACATCTGAAAGTATAATTGGAATTCATAACTAGCTAAGAGAATAAAAAAAAATAATTGCCCGGAGATTTATTCTTGATATTTGTGAGTATAAAGTCAACTACCACGTTTTTTTAATTCAAATACGTAGAAAACCACTTAAGCTAGAGATTATTTCGTGGTAAATATCACAAAAATACCAAATAGGATGAATGCACATGCGCCGGATTGAAAATCCTCACTCAACTAATCTCGTATGTAATGAATTTCCAGACAATCCTCTTTTTATGAAATTGAAAAGTGGATAAGTCACCTTATATTAAAATTTATGTTTCTAAAACTATTTTGATCTTCTTGCTCCTGAAATTTTTATTAGAAGAAATTGTAATACTACATATATTGCATTAACAATTTTTTATCGAAACGTAATGAAGATTCGACAATTCCTCAAAATATATTCAATGACAGGCCTAAAATGTTCCTCACTTACCATAAGATTCTGATTTAATTACATCGAATAAGACGTGAGTTTAGTAATGTGGAACATCCGAGACAGATATAATGTCGTAAAGTCCCAATTATTCTAAGTAATTAATTTATTCCAGTCAGTTTCATCTGAATATCAGTCTCAGAGATATTTAAACAATTGTCCAACGATAGGAATAGATCCAACACATAAAACTTCTAAAAGACGAGGAGTTTGATATTCTCTAATAACCTGAACGAAGCTGGTAATGTTCCCCTTACTCTAATCGTACTCAATTGCAATTCTAACGCATAAATTGTTAGTTATTGCACATAAATTTTCAATAATTTTGTTTTTGTCTCCTTTTCAAATCACATTTGTACGAATAATGCTAAAGCTGGCTGTAAAAAACTTGGCCTATTGAATTACTGGATGAATCTAACTAATCTAGTAATTTGAACTTCAATTCATTTCGTTTGGCCATAGCAATAACGGATGTGTGAGATGGTGCATTGTCTTAATGAATCAATACTTTCTTCTCAGTCAAATGTCGCTGTTATTACTTGATTAATTCGCTCAAACGTTGCAATAAGTTCCCATAATACTCGCCGTTGACAGTTTTCCTTTTTTCAATATAGTCAATAAAAATTATCCCACGTGCATCCCAAATAACCAACGACATGACCTTTCTTGCAGATGGAAGGATCTTTGCTTTCTTTGGAGACGGTTCTCTCTTTTCAGTCCATTCTTTTGATTGTTCTTTTGTTTGCCAAACATTCGATGAAAACATCTTCACGAAGCTGTTTTTGTTCCATTGTGAGCCAACGCGGTACCCCTCTCATTGCCAAATTTTCAGCTAATATTCGATATACCGGAATTTTTTAAACGACTACTATGTCTGCTAGCTCGCGCACTTTTAGTCAAAGATCATCCAGCAAATTTCTGTCGTCACCTCATTTAGTCGATCACTACGATGCTGGTCTTCGCAGGTCTTACTCTGCTACCCAATATTTTAATATTTTTTAACGAAGTAACAGTCTCACGCAGAGTAGAATATAGTTCAGTTTTATGTAGGCGAGGCTGAGGCCTAAAAGTATTGTATCACATAACGGTCACAAAGGTCACACAAGGCTGCCAAATACTAAGCAACGTAGTGTCTTCAAACTTGAATCATATGCTGTATATATTATGTACTTTCTAACATAATAGTATTTTTGAAGCAACTACAGCCATCTCTAGGTCAGGTCAGGTACTTCTTCTCGTATTTTATAAAGTATAAACTTAAAATACAATGGAAGTTTTCTCATATATTCTACTTAAAAATTAATAAACAACTTGTGAACAAATATTTGAAAATATACATTAAAACACGGTGGCGGATTTAAAACGTGTGTTCAACATTAAAAGGTTTTCAGAATGTTCTGTATACTAATTACTAAAGAAATAGATTAAATTTAGCAGAAGGCAGATTGAAAATGTGAAAAGGATTTATTTTTAAGTGCATTGTACATTCGAGAGTAGTTCTACTGGTTAGAGATGAATAAATAATGACTGAAACACAGATGGAATTTTTTTTTGTAAATTTGGTGTGATGGTCTAAGAATTAACAATGTAATTCTCTTCATCGGTAGTCACTGTAGAGAAACTGCAAACGTGTTGCGTGCTTTCAAGCAAACTTGTCAATTACCTGTAAAAGGTATACGAAAATAAAGATAAAGGTAGTTTTCTTAGGTTATTATAGTTACCTAAAAAGAATTTATGTTTATTGTATTGTTATTAATGTTCATCAGGGTGAGGCCGTTGGGTCTATCTTATCGCATTATTGTTCTCAAACAATTTTTTACTAATTTTATTGATGAAAAACTTCGATTGCTGTAGATGGTACTTCTAGTTTACCTTTACTTTGGCTCCAATTTTCTCTCCACATTGCAATTTCATTGTACAATTAAAATAAACTATATTCTCCATAATATTTTTTAGCTACATTCATGATCTCAACATCATATTCAGCTGGTTTTATAAATGATGGGACAAGACTAAAAAGCTAAAAAGCTTTATTAAACTTCAATAAAACATATATATGGAATTATTATTAAATATTATCACTATCGTCATGATCATTGTCACTTTTATCATGAATATCAACAGGGTCAATTTTATTTTAATAATAATTATCATCGTCATTATCGTCATGATCACTGTCATTATTTTTGGTGTAACCATTAATATCATAATGATAATCGTCACAATTGTCAATTTAATCAAGATCTACTTCACCAAATTTTACCTTAACAATGTCTTCAACTAAGAGAAGTGTTGGATCACTTTCGAACTAAAGTGGTTCAATTTTATTGTCATTAACTGTCCTCAGCATACCTTTGTAAGACACTTAAACAGCAGGGCTTGTTGTTTCTGAGGTTACTTCTCTAGTAGCTAATATCACCAGATTCAAAGTGTATATTGAGAATGTACAGTCTCTTTATTTCAAAATAGTCAAAGCTTGGCTAGCCTTGGTATATGAATAGTAATAGTACAGAGGTTGAAGAATTATAAAGTATTGTACTTGTAATATTTTCTTAATTAATAATACACTCCAATTTGATTATAGTTTGAAACGGTTATTCGATAGGTAAGCTTAGAAAAAGTGTCGTGCCATGGGACTAGCACCAGATTTAACAAGGCACTTTTCTTTCTAATTATTCTATTATTCTAATAATTTCTTTTTACTTACTCGTAACTAAATTTTAAAATCAAATTCAAGCGGTTACACGATATGTCCAAAAATGAGTGGTATCATTAAAAAAATACTTCTAGCTCTATTATTTGAGTTATATTCTTCGTTTCTTAAGAAATCATTTAGAATAAGAATTTATTTTTGAATCAATATTTTTTTTTCTACGAGATACTAGTAGCCCAAGCTTTGATAACAATCCTAAATGATACTTCCGATGCCACACATGTGGTAGAAGTAAATAAGGGTGGATTTGCGAAATCAATTTGCCACTCGGACGCCTTGACTGCAGCTCGTTCAAACAAGGGAGTAGCTTTTCATCTCTTAAAAAGCTATTAGGTTGCAGTTTTTATACGTAAATTATTATAACTTAATCATGAAAATTGTTTAGAACAATCAATTAGTTGCCATGTAAAAAAAGAAGAATTTGTTTTATATTATTTTGAACTAATTTTTATTGGAAGAATTGCAAATAACTGATGTCAGTATACATTATTGATATGCAGAATAACTTACCACCCCATATAACTCTGAAGGTGTCAGGTTTTTCACTTCGTATCCAATTTCTTGCTATAAAAGTTTTCATAATGGAAAAAAAGCTCATATGAAGAAGAATTTGGTTTTATATAAGTTTAAACTAATTTTTATTAACAGAATTGAATATGATGTCAGTATAAATTATTTATGTGCCGAATAACTTCCACCTAGTGTCCGGTTTTTTTATTTTCTATTTAATTTCATGCCAGAAAGTTTTCATTATGGAAAAAAGCTTAAAGTTATTTCTGTTCGTTGAAGAAAAAAGTGCAAAAGTAATTTTGTAAATCTTTTGGAAGAAAATTAATATAATTCGTTTAAGAAAATCCTCGCATATTTCAATCAACATCAGTGTTTGACAAAAGTTCTTTTGAAAGTTTAGTTGGAATCGTAATATAACGACGAATATTAAATTTAAAGTACAGAAAACCCTAGCACTTGCACAACTTTGAGCAACTGTAGAAATTTGAAACGATAATTATGAAGAACATTAATTAGGATTCAGAATAAGTGAGATTATCTACAATAATTTCTCAGTTTAAATAAAAATTTCCTCCACATTTTCTCAACATACATTTATTATATTAGTGATTGCTCAAACAACTTTTTAATTCATATTCTTTTAATATACAGAGCATGAAGAAGATTTGTTGATATAATTAAAAGGAAGTATTTTTTCTGATCTGCATCTCTATTATTTACAATAATATATTTGTTCCTGTAATTTGTAGATTGTACTTGTTCCTGTCGCCTCATCTTCGATGGAGACTGTTAAATATCACTTAAACGAGTTTCTTTCGTTCGTTTTGAATAAGCCACCTCTATTGATACGAAAACGGCTACCATGAACGAAAACGTATCCAGGATGGATAATTTCTTATTGAAAAACAGCGGTTTGAAGATGCTGGGACAGCAGACATTTCAAAAGATCGCGTGGGTGATGTTCTTCATGAGGAAACTGTCTCACGAAGGATATTTTGCAACATTTTGTGGTAGTCGAAGAAACATATATCCACTGATACACACCAAATAACAAAGAATAGTTGATATAGTGTACTTAATCGTGCTCCAAAGAGGGCGAAGATTGTTCTATCGGCCGGAAAGATAATGGCTACCATTTTCTGGGATCGACCACGTATTTTTTAGAAGCGTTGAAGAAGCTGGTGGATGGCTTGGTCAAGTGCATAGAAATAAGAGGACTATATTGATAAATAACTAGAGTAAGTACTCATTGAACTACTTTTGCACATATATTACCTATGAAGGAGTTTTCTTCGACTACAATCTGCTCCCTCAAGAATTCCCTCGAAATTTTCCCACTAAACCAACATAGAATAGGTGGAAGTTCTCCATCACGTGATTCAATCTACGATTCATCGAATACATATTTTCTACATACTATATTATTCTATCGAAAGAAATCAAATATAACATTATAAGATCGATTGACTTCTTACTCGTGAAAAGATATAAACGATGTAATTAAGTTAACGTGATACTATAGGGTATTAAAGTTGAATTTGATATGAGCTTTGTTTACTGAGTTTTTTTAGCGAAGTTTTGGATTGAATGTGTATTTATTGTTGAAATCAGTTATTTTAAGAAATGATTTGACTTTGTATTTTATTTTACATCGGTAAGTACAAATATAATACACCATCATCTCAACAACATAAAACATTCTCGTTGGGAATGAATCTTAAACTTCATTTTTCCATAACATAGGCATTTGAGATGTGGATCCACCAAAGAATTTTGAGAGAAACCAACGAAGAAACTCTGATGAGAATAGGAAGAGGTACTAGATGTACCATTTTTTTCTTGATAGAAGGAAAGATAGATGGAAGAAAGGAATTACTGCATACCAAAGACAGAATCAAATGGTCAGAATTGATCGCAAACATCCATTAATGGATAGCAGAAGAAGTAGAAGAAGAAGGTGTTTAATTGAGAGAATTCCTATGCTTAAATGTACAAAAATATTACCCAACATTTGATAATTCTAAATAAATCAGCTACTTCTTAGAAAAAGAATATCATAGCATGGTGTATTGTAGTGAAGTTACTGTTTGTTTTTCACAGACAATTGGACAATACTTTCATAAAGGCTATCGAAGGAATTATTTGGAGACTCATCAATAATGTACGTCGTTTTGTCTATATCACGAACAATTCGTTCGTATCCGAGTTCAATTTCCTGGTCGGATGAACAACTCATGTGTCGAGGTTACGTGTAAAAATCAAGCGGTAAATTATCAAGGGGATTAGAGTATTAGCATTCCTGAAATAACGGTAACTGATGTGGAATTTGGAATATGCGGAAGAGGCAAAGTTCGTCGGAGAATTTCATTGAGAGGATGAGTGATAAAGGGCGAGTGATTTGTTTTTTCAAATTACATTCAGTGCGCTAGTATGGTATGAAAAAATGTCACCTTGTAAAGTACAAACAAGATTTTGTATATTAAATATATAAACCATCAGAAAGAACTGACTATATGATCAATCTGTCAATCTCCAAACACTTTATTTATGCAGACATTACTTCTGAATTACTAGAAGCAGAAGCTTCTGACACCAAACCCTTCTAAAACAGAATTGTGCTTTCCAACTAAGTAGTAAAGATGTAGAAAGAAAATTAAAGGTTATTTGCGGTAACATAATACCAACTCCGAAATACCTAGTGTGCTTTTTAGCGGGAGAGTATGCTACTACATTGTTGCACAACTAAATCAATGCAAAACAAGTCGACTTTGTTGTGTCGACTATGCTGTCAAAAAAGTAATTTTCTCGAATAAAATATCTTTCACATTATTATTATTATGATTATTCCTTAACAAACAATTAACATTATCAATTGATTCAATTTGAGTATTCCATAATTCTATTATTTTCCAGATTGTATTTCAATTTCAGTATAGGAATGGATTTACCATATTATCTGTAAAAAAAGACGGAAAGCAACGTAGAATCGAATTTTGGCACGTGCCTGTACCTCAGCAGTGCTGGAAGTCGTCTTTGGTGAGTGCGGTTTTTTGCTTTACCGCTTTCATCGACTCAAATCGGGTCCCTTAATATTAATTAACCAATAAATAATATTTCAGAATAAATAGAAAGCAATGTAGGAACTAATTTTGAATGATATTATCTTGGCTTTGAAGGAAATTTCAATGGTTTTAGAGAACTTTCAGCTGTCTCCATTTTTATGATGACTTTTATTTCTTAGACAGCTTATGGTCTATTTACCAACAATTTGCTGTATAAAAACTAAATCTAATGGGAAAAGCTTTAAATCATTTTGAAACCAAATTAATCTATGCACGAGATAAGACTATTTATATTTATTATGAATAGTTTATAATCTATCGGTATCGAATAGAAAAATTTTGAAATAACATACAAGGTTCACAATCTAACCAGTTTTATGGTTCGTAAAATTGTGAGACACTACGTTTAACAGATCAGCGCGAAAGGTGCGTTTCAATGTATGCCAGTTTGATATCGGCAGTTTCATCCTCTGACATTGATGAATTATAAACTATCCAGAAATATCACGTTACGCTGTAAACGGTTGGTTACTGTTTACAATTTTTCATCGCGACATCCATTTAAAACTAACGATATCCACAACAACATAAGACAATAGAATTTTGATATCAATTCTAAAAATATTTAATGGTGATTCAAATCTAATAATTTATTTTTAATAATTGATCTTCATTCAACAGTAATATTTATCTCACTTATATATGCAGAATTATTTAATAAAACTTCAATTTAAATCGATTCAACAATTGTATTTTATAGTGATGCCATATATCTTATTTTGAATATTTAAGAACAGTTGTTTGACTAATTTTCCTTTGTAACAGTACTAGTAGCTTTATAAAGGTCTTAAATCCTCATCAGTTATTTATTGTATGCTGTAGGACGGCTACTTATTGTACTTATTGAACATATCTAGTTACCTAATCACCGTTAAATCATGGTGCGATTCTAATCCTGTCTAAACGTTTCTAAAACTAAAGTTTTATCATATAAAATACATCTGTAAAAATCTTAGGACTTGTTGTGGCCAATTCCTTGAAATGGGAGTATTATGTTCCTCCTGTTTCCAAGGAACTATCCACCTCCTAACAGTTTATTATGCCCTTAATGAGTCGTATCTCCGATATACCTTTCCCTTCTGGTGTACGTGTGGTGCGATTCAATCGCAATGCGAATCTTCTAACTACAAAAGAGAACTGTTAGATATATATTTGAACTAAACAGTAGGGCTCACTGCAGGGACATCTTTAAAAGATGAAAAATTCTGATTCTTCCTTCTTTATTCATCTTTGAATCCGTTTGCCTAATTCGTAAGCTCCAATTTAAAAAAAATCGTTGCACTGCTATCCGAGCTTTACCTCCCTACTCCACGTTCACAATTGGTTCAGGGCTCAATATTTTACAATGCAAAAAATTGCACAATCAGTTTCCAATTGAAATTAAATCGATATAATCTTTTTCTGTAGTCCGCAATAATTTGAAGGCATATTTACTGGAAAGTGCCTTCTACTCTGTAAACGACTTCTATTCAATTCCGGGCATGCTGTATACTGATTTAGTTTTTGCTATGGACTTATATACGACTTAAATTCTAATTATTACCTTTCACCATTACCTATAATTTTGTTACTCATTGTGGTTTTCTTCTATATATTTGAATTTTATTTTATTTGTATCTTTATTTAGTTATTTTTATGTTTGTTTTGTAGTTTTTACAAGCTTTTGTCTACAAATTGTCACAATTTTTTGACAATAAACCATGTCTCTCTCTCTTTTATATAAAGAGAAATCTACAAAATTTTTTATAACTACGTTAAAAATTGAAAAATAGGAGGAAACTATTAGGGAAATTAAAAAAAATTTGTAAATATTACACCATTCATTGAAATGATTTATGAATGGTTATCTGCTTTGGCTATATCGATACGCTCAACATCCTAGATCATCATTTACAGGAATTATTCTACAAATGGTTTAAAAAATACGTGCCCCTGCACATAGCGATGTTAAAAAAAATACGTGACGTTAAAGGGAGTGAAGTTAAAGGTAATAAAAGGATATATGAAATCTAGAAGGTGAGTGTCGCGATTCTAATAAAAAATTCTCTCTGATTGGAAATTCAAATCAATGTTTCAATTCTTGAATGGTTAATATTATGCTGATTTCCTGTCACGTTTTGATGCCAAAACTGAGAAAAAACGACTTCGTTTATTGAACAAAGAGTGATGTTCCATCACGAGAATACGCCTGTCCATTCGTCTTCTGTTGTTGAGGAAAGGTTAGCAAAACTACGTTGAGATTTATTGCGACATTCGCCATATTTTCCTGATCGTTTCCCGAAACTAAAAACAAGGTTAGTGGAAAACGATTTTAGTAAAATGTTGATACGGCAGATGATAAAGCGTATTTCCGAAACGTGGTTTGAAACAATCGGAAACTTGTTAAACTAACTCTGTAGAGTTAAAAATAGATTATATTGAAAAATAAAATATATACTTTTTCAATTTATAGTCAATATTACCATTTCATTTTAGGAATACGCCCAATTAATTTGGAATATGTAGTCAGCTTCAATCAATATTTTTTTATTTTAATTTTAATTGTACGTTTCACATGGAGGATAAAGATCAATGGGTGATTTTGACCATCTGTGTGTCCGTCCTTTGCTTTATTAATATCCTTGGAAATTCCGAAATCCTGAAATTATTCGATGGCACGTGAGAATTATTTCAAACTACATAATCTCCTCTGTGCATGCTTGTACGAGAATTAATGTTATCATACAATGTTTCGCTTGAAATTCGCATGTTTTTTAAGGATAATGTTCAAGAGGACTTTTTGCAAATATGATTAAGTTACTCAAATATTTCACCTCTTAGAACTTGTTTATATGGTTTGTAGATAAAGTGTCTAGAGTTTAAGTCTCCTTTAATTGAAGCTTCGTTTAAAAACAGACAAAAACCTTGACGTTTCAAATTATTGCGGCCTAAATCAAAATATAATTTGACATTTACAATTTTTATAATATAAATATAATAAATATAAGGAAAAATTTCCACATTAAATGATTTTTTGAGGTCTTTTTGATTGTTTTGTTTATTTGTATGTGAAACATCTATTTCTTGTATTTCTCTATGACTCTTGAATTTTGGAATTTTTATAAGCGAATATATGTTTTTTTGTCATTTCATGTTTGATTTGTTTATCGTTTGATGACTTTTTAATCTACATTCCAAATATTGAGATGTCTGTCCTATGTAAGCAGTGTCATATTCATTACAAGGTACTTGGTACACAATATTACTTCTTTTATTTTTGAATGTTTTAAATTTTAGTGAAATATTTCGATAATGTATTATATCCTTCATGACTTTCTCTCATATTATATTTATTACATGGTTTGTTAGCTGTTGTCGAAGTCCTTTAATACATGGTAGGGAAAGGTATTCTACATTTTGATGATGTGTACTGTTTCGTTTCGTAATTGATTACATTATTTTTCTTAGTCAGTTATTTATCATTATCATATCAATAATATAGCTGCTGGACTACAAACAACGTGTTTAATTTCATTATGACCACTGGGATTTGCTACTTTTTCAGTGTATCCGTTCGTTTTGTTGCCTTGCATTGGAAATCCTGGCAATCCAAATTTATACGTTACCTTATTATTGTTCTTTGCCTGTGAGAACTGTATGACTCCAGTAAACTTACAATAATTTCGAAAACTGTGTAGTTATTTTCTTCTTCTTCCTGCTGTGTATAGGCATCATTGCCTGTTTTTCTTCACGTTATTGCCTCTGCTCAGTCACCTGGGAGGTTGTCACTCCATCTTTTCCTAGGTCTTCCAATGCTTCTTTGTCCTGCTGGTGATTTGTCCCTTGATATTTTCACAATTTAGTTATTTTAACCTGTATAATATTGAGTTTTCTTCCCATCATTTCTTAAAGATTCGCTAGAAAGGGCGAATTTTAATATTGTACTGATACGAGCTAACTTAGTAAAAACATCAGATATGTCTTCTGATGATAAATCTGTCCACACTTCTTGAGAATATCTATATGGAAATTCTTCTGGAACATTTTTTGAAGCTAGAATTCAGGAATACCTGAAGAATTTCTTTCATAAAAAATGATATTCAATTAAATTCTGCTCAATTAGAGTTGTGACTACAGACAGAAAAGAAGTAGGCTTCATCAAAGACAGAATTGATTATAATATAACTTATTCCACGGACTAAAAATGTGATATACTCCACGATAACTATATTTGAAGCTTTCTGTTCTTTCGAATGTTTTTTGTTTTTCAGAGATGAAGGCTTCACCTGCTTCATAACCTATATTTAAACTGGGAACCCAATTAGGGTTTAATGTATCCTCGAGTCACTTACATATACATATTTTATATAGCCCCAAATAAAAATGAATGACTAATAATTCTGGTTATCGATTTGGCCATACAGATGGTCCTCTCATCCCTATTTATATATTTTCCAAGAAAATTGTTAATTAATTACTTGTACATGAGGAACCTGTGTGCAGAATATCGAGATAATAGTAGTAAATAATTCTGAACAAAACCAGATAAATATCACCCACGCGACTGTTGAAGAAATATGACTCCAACTATACCACCCAAAGTATTTATAGACCATCTCCTTCTTCTTCTCATGCCGTCTTCTTATTGAAGGTTAGCGACTTCGTTTTTAAAAGTCTCTGTCTCTCGCAACATAAAACAATTCTCCACCGCTGAGATTTGCTCATTCTCTTATGTAACGGAGCCAGGAATTCTTTCTACCGAAGCCTTTTTTTTCCCTCTACTCTGCCCTACATTATGTTCTGTAACAGTAAGTATTTGTCGTTGCGTAAGATGTGTCCCTATGTAAGATGTTTTTCTTATCGTAATAAGTGTCAACAGCTTTCTTTTGCGACCAATGCGTCTTAGTACTTCGTCGTTGATGATTCTGTCAGTCCAGGGTATCTTCAGGATGCGTCTAAAGAGTCACATCTCAAGTTTTTTGGTCGTTTGAACTTTCAAGGTCCAAATTTCCACTCCTTACAACAGTATTGACCACACATAATATTCCATGAATCCTATTCTGACGTGGAGGTTCAGATTTTTGTTTGCAAACATTGAGGAGTACTTGACAAATGTCGTTCGAGCCATTTCAATTCTAATCTTGATTTCTTCGTCTGGATCCATTTGAGCGATACTTATATTTTTGCACCCATTCTATTTGTTTTTCATTCAGTGTGATAATAGTGTTAATATTAATATTTTGGTTTTTACTTATAAATTAGAATTTAGTTTTTTCAATATTTATAGTGAGTTATCGGTTGATTATCTCTGATAGGATTTGAAGATCTTCTTCACTCTCAGCCATTATTGCAGTATCATCGGCGAATCTTAAGTTGTTGATTAATGTTTCTCCGATGTTTACCCCCTCATGTCTCTCCTCCAGCACTTTCTAAAATACAAACTGAGAATATAGATCAAATAGTTGTGGAGACCATTTTTTATGTATATATCCATTGAAAAGAAATAACTTTCTATTCCATTAGATACCTCTACATCTTCATACACTTCGATACAACAACGTTTATGGCGGCAAATGTATTATTTGTAGTATAAATATAAATTTCAGCCAATTGTACATTGTAGTAGTAGGTACAAATTCGAGAACTGGGTCAAAACCGCTCTCGAAATATATTCGGCAACTTTATAATAGCTATAACTTGAACCTACGTCAGCTCTTACATAAATTTAAGAAGGGTAGTTCATGTGGAGATGTACTAAACCTTCCCCACGCAAAAAATACAGTCCTATAAAATTTTATTTATTCATTCCTTCAGAAAAAAAAAGATCTAATGAAATTGTTCCACCTAGCGCCCTACTGTCCTCATTAGTTTCGAATAAAGGCAAAAAAACATCAATCAGCATCCAAAATGAACGTATAAAAGGGCGCGGATAGATATTCGGTTATTTATGGCATTTTCAACCCCTCGAAATCAATTCAGGGCATGCTTTGCATCAAGTAATTGCATTGTGTAAATTCTAAGCAGGCCTGGCAGCTACTCCAAGACAGCTAAGATCTATTCCAAGATTTTATTGAGCAGAGGTGGACTTTAAAACTCTATTATCAACTATATAGAAATTAGAGACGAATAACAAGCTTAAAATAGGAAAGGATAACAAATCGGATGGGGATATGATTACTCAATGCTTCTATAGTTAATGCAAAGTATATATAGAGGTTCTATTTTATATTTCCTCTAGCAGAATCTATCGAAGACTCATTCAAATAGTACATTGAGAGAAGGAATTTCCAATCATCCATTGAGGAAAATCTCAGTTTTGGATCTGAAGCAGTGATTTCAATTTTACATGATCATCTTCATGTGTAAAAAATTATTACTCATTAGGTGCCGCATACTCTTAACGATTTCTAAAAGACAAATTAGTAAGAATTGCGCTGAAAACGTTAGAAGTACTGAGTAATGGTGGACATTGGTAGCAGGTACAAACCAGTTTATGAAATTTCTACATGCCCTGAGAGCCGTGTGTGGATTCACGAAGATGCACTAACACCAACAATGGCCGAAAAGCAAATATCATTATCAAAAACAGTAACTAATGACTAAGTACCGGATGTTGGCTATATTAGAGATATTGGATCAGATTTCTCAACAATTTCTTCGTTTCTACTACAAGATGAAAAATGGCTTTGTCATCCTGACGGATACAATAGTATTATCAGCTGTTTGCTTCGGATGGTATCACAATAACGATTTGAGGTAATGATCTGAACACGTTATAGATGATAGATCAGAATAACACCACGCGAATATCAGAAGATGTTAGAGGTCATTGGTGATCTAGATTGTTCACAATACAAAGTTGCTTTATGGTTGTGGGGATGTATTGATGTTCATAAGTTTGGATCAGTAACGATTATGCCTGTGTGATGTGATGTAGAGACATTATTTACATATCGAAATCGAATATTAGTTTTTTCTAAGCATCTTATCATTAAAGAACAGTTTGGGAATCTCTACTAAGTTCACGCAAACCAGTTGTACGGCAATTAGCGCTATTTGTCTCAATTATGGGGAAATAAGGTAGTGATTTCTAAAATTTTTATCTAATCTATTCTAAATTGTCTATTTACATAGAATGGTATCAATAATCATTTTCTAAATCACTTACAATCCATATTTTTCTTATTGTTACGATTTTTACATTCGATCGTCTTATTGAACTAAAGTACTAAAAAATGTTTTCAAGGGCTGTAGCTCAAATTCTTCTAAATTTGAATAATGACAAAGAATTTTTATTCGTTTCATTCTAATATCAACCCCAATTCAAACACAGCTTAAACAATTTTTTATGGTTACCACCAGAAAAGCGATTGCTGTGATTTAAGAACCTATTTTTCGTAGTGAAGACGTCGGTAGTTTACCCACTCACTCAAAAATAAAATTGAAATATATGAAGATGTGGGATAAGTCGTTGAAAATGACAGGAAAACGTTTTCAATCAACTACACGCATTTATTTTGTTGGATTGTGTTGCTGTAGGAATTGAATTTATCGTTTGTCGTGCCTTTGAAATCACTGGTCGATTTTTTAGATTCATTCGAATGATGTTCATTATTTTTCTTATTCATATTATTGAACATCAAAAATTCAATAAATTCAATTCAGAATATGTTAATTGATTGAGGTGATTGTAATACAGAATTATTTTAAAAGAGAAATCTGTAACAGGGATTAAAATTTAGATCCCCCAATCTTAAGTATTTATCGGTAAAATAAGTAAGGGCCAGTTCCCTTCTGTGGATCATTTTCTGGGGTATCATCAGATGCCACCCCAAGTCTACGACTTCGTATATTTTATGGCTGCTTTTTCATTTCGGCGAGTCAAGCAACGGATCTTCTTGGCGGTGCAACTTATCTCTATTTTCCTTTTCTTTTCTGTTAGATAATCGCGTTACCTTCAGCAAAAACTATCAAAAAACGGAGCTTGAAGAATCGTATTTTGTCGTAAGTTCAAAAGGAGAAATAATTTATACAAGGAATACTTTTGTTAGAGTTGAAATTCAATGTGTGGACACAAAAACTTAATGTTCATATCTGCAATGATAATTTTAAAGATAACAAAAACTCTCATAGTAAGTTGCATGGAAGTATGAAAGGAGGGAACTAGCATTTGAACTGTAGAGAGAAGCCTGTAGTGTGATTGACTTATATAAACCTAACAGAGCGTATTGGTCTTGATCAAGTGTTCGTACAGATAACACCTTGTAAAAAAGACATTTTAGTGTGTGTTTAGTAATAGTGCTGTGATAAATAAAGTTTCTTTCTCTTCAAATTTACGCTCAATAATTTAAAAGCAATGTTTGGATGCTTGTCCATCTCAACGAATTTTTTCAATAAAAAATATTTTTATTTGCATTGAATAATACATGTTTGAAAAGATCAGACTCTATATTTTTATTAAATCGTTTTTTAGATCAATGCATTTTTACACGGGGTGTACCATCTTCTTTATGCCATAATTGTAGAAGTGTACCGCCACGAAAATAGCTTAAGACTCTTCGTCAGTTGTGAAACGCGTCCTATCCAAGTATTTCTTTAATTTAGATAAGAGTTAGTAATAGCATTTGAGGTATAAATTGTGGGAGAGGTACGAGGAAAGGCTTTTGTGATATCATTCCTCTATTTAGCCCTAAGAAGGATGTAAACTCTCAAATAAATTTGATATCAAAATTGTTGTTGGAATATGTTTCAAATGAACAGAAGTGCAATTATAGAAAATTGTTTGTCAGTCTTGTTGAGAAAATTACCATTAATTCAGGATTAATGTTTGTGTAATCGATTACCGTCTAATCAAACTCAAAATATCGTGGTTAAAAATTTAAATTCAATTAGAAATTTTATTAAAATCCGTATTTTAAGCGAGCCAATATCCTGCAAGCAGGCGTACGATTTTCTAAATCGGTTTTTGAGTAAGACGCGACTGAACGGAATCTCAATCTGAGCCAGGAAGTGCATTTTCTGTCTCCCTATTCCAATTGGCTGTAGTATATTGGGCTGCAGATATTTGTTCCGTCTATACTACGGAAGTAAACACAAACAGTATTCCGCAAATGCTACCGCCGCCGTTGGCCGTTGACGTCCTGAAAGTTTTGATGGTTGGAAAGCTGATAATCCAATGCCGTTATCACATCAGACTCGATGCCGACAGCGAGATACGTATATATCAGAATTGTTGATCAGGGTAAGATACTTCCGTGGCGGAACGAACTACAGATAGTTTAAAGTACATTTCAAGTCAGTTTTTAAGAGGGAAAATCGCGCTATGTGAAGAATTAATTATTTTATTAATAGTCTTACCGCAAACAATCTACTAAAGTTAACAGCAAGTTATAGTTAGAAATTTTCACAACTGAATAACATTTTTGATTATTACATGTTTGGTGATAAACTTTTTTATCCGAAAAAATGTTTGTTGCTTAGTATCGCAGTATAGTACTGAAAAATATACTCCACAAAAATTATCGCATCACTCATTATTTTTTAAATATTTTAAATGTGTTGCCTGTTAAAACACCCATAGATACGCCTTTTGCAACATTTATTTTATATCAGTTTAATCTTCAGAGGACAAAAAGTTTGATTTACCAAAACATAAAAAGTATCAAAAAAGTGAACGGTGTTTGAACTAAAACCAGCCAATGAATTTCTAATAGCATGTGTTGCCGCCCCTCGCTTTAATTACAGCTTCCATTCGTCTTGGAAAGCTTCTAAACAGATTATGGACGTATCCTTGCGGCATGTTTTCCCAGAAGTTAAAAAGAACATTTTGAAAATTATCTAGTGTTCTTATTGGTGCCGGATTTGCTGAATTAGCCATTACAGATGGTCCCAGATATACTCTATTGGGTTAAGGTCTGGGCTACATGCAGGCAAATTCAGGGTGCCTCTTCTAAGTATTGCCGAAACACTCTAGCAGCGTGTGGACGAGCATTATCGTGCATTAGCACAGAGGTGTCACCGATATGAGGCATATAGAGCACTACATGGGGTTCTAGGATAATGGTTATGTACCTGTCAGCATTTAGTCTTCCATCCTTCACTGGTAGTAACTGCTAACTAAAAATTATCAACTGTCGGTTTGAAATTTCTTCTACGAGAGTTATTATTCGGAAAGTTTCCGACCTGAACTTGAAGATGTCAGCTAAATCAGACGTGGCCGTATCAGTTTGACTGACGACAAGCATTTAAGACGGCTGAAAACTATAACAGGCAGCGATATCATCGAAAAATCTCACCAAACTGTCGGATTAAACTAAGAGGGATAGAAAAGGCTATAGGCATATCAAGAGAAGAATTTTGCTATGCATTCGTTAGCTATCCGCCCGTTTTTTTACTGTGGACCAAAAAGATGTTCGAATTAACATTCCCCAGGCCTTATTCAAACGATTTAAGCAAAATGAGTCAGTTCATGAGCAAAATTCACGAATTGGACGTCAAATTAGTTGACCACCCACTGTGTGCACTAGATCTGGCCCAAAGCGACTTTTCCCAGCTTCCTAATCTGAAAATTTAGCTTGCAGGAAGTAAATGATTATGGGAAAAAACTTCTTGTTTCTGTGCTAGATCGGAAACTGTACAAAATGTAACCCCTTTAGGAGTTGATTTTCTTAAAATATTTTCTTAGTGCGCACATCTCCTGTAAGGTAAACAGGTGTAGAATGAGTTAGAATCTTAAACCCAATATGGTGTTTTTAAATTGGGGAGCGTAATTATCAAAAATATAATTGAGCATGTTTAGCCTCAACACAAAAATGGAAGATTCAAAATTTCTATCCCTTATTTCAAGCTTGCTTCACTATTTCAATAAACTCTAGCTGTATGAACCCAGCTGCTTTGTTTAATTTTGCTTATTAATGATTTATTCCAAAGATAACAAATGTTTTTTTGTGTTTTCAAGCAGATTGATGTCTTCAAAATTGTTATAATCATTTCAATATGAAACTAAATAATATTTGCTTACCAGATTACAATCAACAATTCTTTTAGGCATTTGTAATATCGCTCCCCTTGATTGGTCGTATCATGTTCATGTTAAACGATACATGCAAGTGAATTCCATTATTTACACCCCAATGTCCCATTCTACACCGTTACGGCTCATTTTGTTCATTCTATACACAAATTAATTTCTCTTCCACATGTAATGGTCCCTTTTATCAAATTGCTTGGTTTTTGGCGTCTTATTACGAAATAACCGTAAATCTTGGTATTATGTAATTTTAATTTGACGTTTTTTTCTTGAAAGGAGATACTAACCCGATTCCTTGGCTGATGCTTAAGGTCCATATTTCACGTCTTATACTTTAGAAGTTTAGTATGATGAACACGCTCCGAGGGTCAATTACCAAGAAAATTCAGATAAATGAGTTTAAGAAAAGCCGCTGCATCATGTACCCACTCACTCTTGTCCCTTTCGCTTCCCTTTTCGTACACTTTCGCCAACAACGGAGGCCAATTTTCAGGATAAAACCTAAGTAACTTGAAAAAAACTTGATAACGTTATTGCCGGAGTTAATTCGAAATTGCTTGTTCCAATTAGTAGCAGCTTATTATTTGGAACAACAAGGGAAATTTTAAAAATCAAATTGAAAAAATTGAGAGGTTTATACATGCACATTGACTTAAAATGAACTATTAGTAGACATAGTAGGGTTATAGCTCTTCATACAAACCCAGAGTAGGCTTCGTGAAAGTTAATTTTTTTCTTCTTCATAAAATCTACAGCAGTCTGTTTTTTCTACTTTCATTTCCACTAAATATTTCTTTAAGTTATAATAATAAGTGAAGAAGTCGCTACTATAATTAGACCATAGTTTCGAATGTATTGGCCCGTATAGTATGTACTGATGTTTTCTATTTTGTTCAATTCTACATTTTAATGAATACATTCTGAGGAACCGAACGATTTTGGTCTCCGTGAGATGATGTACCTCATCCTCTTTGCTTGCTAAATCATTGGGTTTTTCCGTTCTCTCTAAATCTATGTGCGGTGACACTTAGATTTGGTAAACTTCTTTCTCCTAGTTCAGTTCAATTAGGATCTCCAGACATTCCATGATAAATTTCAATCGATTTAAGGTCCATATTCTAGTCATTATATTCCTAGAATATATATTTTGATTGAACTAAATGTGTCACATTACTAAGAAGATATTGAAGTCTTAGGATCAGTATTTTTGCCACAAGTATCTTCCATTTTTCTGAGTTTGAAATTCTCTCTTTCCCAAATCTGCCTTTGGCGATTCTGATGATGAATGCGTTCATATTTCTTTCTATGACAATTAACAAATGTTGAAGGTACTTCTAATGTAGATATATGCTAGTTTCTGTGTTTTGATCAAGTCTTACTCTGTCTACTATTGAATTTTCAACGATATTTTATAGTAAGACTCAAAATCGTTGTATTCATGGTTGACACAGAAATATAATTTGGTAATTATATCTATATAGTATTGTAATATAGGATAAATTTAGAATTATTGTTACTGAAAAATCAAGAGCATATGTCTCAATAGTTAAGACACAAAATATTCAACCATATATTTTTGTAAATACTTCAACTAAATGGAGAGGTCCGTTCTCCTCAACTAGGCGTAATTTTCTGCAAAGATCTCTCATTAGGTCTTTGGCGCCATGAGCTTCTATTTCGCATCTATTCTACGCTGTAATTGTTCCTTATTTTGGCTTGCTACCCTTCATTATACACTTTGCTAGATAAAAGTGCCCAAAATGTTTAATCAGACGGGGCTGAGGTAAATTAGGGGGTTATCTTATTTTTATACTAAAGCATATTTTTGATGTAACCATTTTTTAGTTGCTCTTGCATAATGGCAGACCTCTAAAACATTATATCTTATCCAACGTGAAATTGACGTTCAAAATCAACTAATTTAGTTGTTGATATACTTTTCAGAATTTACAGAATCCCCCATTTTTTCGAATTTGCATACCGGACTAGAATCTTATTAGCAAATTTTGTCTTGTCTTGTCTTCCTATTTGCCATTGTTAGGGCACTATTCTACTATTGTCCGTGAAAAACCATTCTTTCGATTTCTGAATTAGTAAGAGTGAAATATTTTTCATAGTTCATTAGAATGACACATTCGCAAAATATACCTACTTTAGTTGTCGACATCATTCTGATATTTGTGCTAATTGATCTGGGGTATATTTAGGACTTCTCCTTTTCGGTATTTTTGACTATTTTTTGCTAATTCCTTTCTTACCGGACTTTCTTCGGTGGAAATTCTTGATTTCGCACTTTTTGGAAGGTTCAGATATGGTATTCCTTCCTACATTCAGCTATAACACGGTAAATGCTTCTGCGTAAAACATTTTGGTTCTGAAAAATGCGGATTATGTCATATTTTTCCAGTCAAATTATGAATGATTTTTCTAATTTCCAGCTTGATAGACATTTTAATACAACCGACATAAAAAAGGAATCTAATATCAAGATAATAAACAATTTTTCGTTTATAATGCCATTTTGATATTGTATTATCACTACCTATTTTGAAGTTCCAGAATTTTTTGCCCAAACTACCTAAAACATACGTTAACAAACATCAGAATGTAAATATGAATTTTGTCACAGATTATGCATAGAAAATTCTATTCAATTAACCTGTAGGAATTATTTTATTTGCTAGTCTCATTTCTCATTTTCGGTTGTCATTAGATCTGATCAAACTACTGTAGTTATCATTATTCTATTTGCGGTTACCCGGTTTGTACGCTAGGGATAAATGTGTGTATACCTAGCAACATAAAGAAATAAGAAAACATCGTTTCGTATCACGAGAATACGCTAGAGATAACCTAAAAGTTAGACTAAAAGAATTCCACCAGAATGAATGGATGTTCGTATCTCTAGATCCATATAAATGAAGTCTCTCTGACTGCTTGCTTGGTTGGCAAATGATCCGTGGGACGAGATCGCAATAAAGTCCATGCAATCGACCAAATTTAGGCCAGTACAATTTTCTCGGAATAACGTCAAAATTAACTGTACGTGATAATTATTTGAGAGGATTCAATATAACAGACATTATTATGACATTTTGTGATTCAGAACTATATTTAAACATTGAACCTTTCCATTACATGAATAATAAGAATTTCCAGGCATCATATTCAATGAAAACTTTCATTGGAAAAGCATATAGGTACAATATCTTCGAATGGCATGCTGGAACGACCTAAAAATCAATTATCAACTTAATATCGAGTCCATTTGGATATATTATATATACTTCTTCTATGGAAATTGATAACTGACTATAGTGCTCCAAATTTTTTTACTATTTATGTATTATAGAGGTTCAATGTTCAATATAGTTTCAGATATTGAAGGAGAGGAAAAAAGATACTAGGGAATATGAAACGTATCAATGTTGACAAACCTTCCATATGCTTCCAGCGAGTGTAAAAGTACCACTGGGAAAAAGAAAATAATTTTTTTCTAGACTTTTATCTTTTATCTTGATATGATATAGTCAGAAAACCTGACGTTTTGACAAGATGATAGTCATTTTCCGATTTAGCACAACAAATGGAGCTCAAAATTCGTTATCGTCTAAATAAATAAGATGAAAATAACTTAAAACACAACGACTTTCAATTTTGCCATTCATGAAAAAATAATACTTAGATGTGATGTTATCGTACATTATAATTTCAAAAAATTAAAAAAGTGGGTCGAATATCAGCTGTCAAAATTAACTTGTAATTAATAAAAGTATTTATATACTTTTTACAAGTTTATGATTCAATTAATCGTTTGTGATTTATTGATTTCATTCTAAATGACCATGATGCAATGAACAGTAATTATACGTTACTGTATATTGCGTTTTGAGGGTTTATTCAATAATTATATCATAATTTCTATGAATCAAAAATACATTCAAAGAAATTTATTTCTATAACAAGTTATACACATAAATTTGAAAGTTTTGTATTACCTTGAAACTGTAATTTCACTATATTTAAAAATGGGTTTAAACTGGTTTTCAATCAAAAAAGAGCAATTTCACACATTGAGAAACTGTATCGATAATAAGTTGAATAAAACAATTATTCCAGAAAACGATAGTATGCTGTAATTTCTTACATCTTAGTTAGTTTGACGTCTGAGCAAGCAAGCAAGTTTAATTGTTGAGAAATATTCTTGCATTCTTTTTCTGCAGAATAAACAAGCTTTTAAATTCTTTTGTGTTGATTCTTAGGAGCTATAACTACTGAAAAGCATATCTCGGGCATATTTTTCATATATATAATCTGTGTAGCTCTCGTTTGCGCAAACTATTTCCGTATTCGACAATTATCACTCATTAAATAGTCTGTTTTGATCTGAAACAAGTACGAATTTCTTTTTGTTGATTTATATGCTCTAAATTTCACTGGGGTCAATAAATTTGGTTCTTCTGTTGTAAAGTAAAGTAAGTGGGAACAATCGATTTGAGTTAAGTTTGCTCAAGACAGTTTTGTGCCATAACTTTGAAATGAATATTTCTTTGACACAAATATCAATTTTTTCTTATATTCAATCTTTTAATTAAAGATTAAATTTTACTAATTAAGTAAATGGCTATTTCATGATTGTTTATTGTTACTAGCTTATATATAGTTCAAAAGTTTACACTGTTGTCTGTATTTAAACATACTCTCCTTTTTTTTGACACACTTTTGAGGGGGGTACCCCAGTTTTTGTATTCCTAAGCCTAAGAATCCTCTGTCAATACGTTGAAGAAGCGAGTGATCTTAGCTTAAACTTGAAGCGTTTGCTATTCAAGTGTTATCTTAACTTGGAGAAGAGGTCATAATCGCTGGGGGCAAAATCGTCCGCTATATGGAAGATGAGGTATAACAGTATCCCCTTCAAAAACTGTGTTTGGCGAGCAACGTGCGATCGTTGTCGTAAAGAAGCACTACTTCCTTCGTCTGTCATCCTATCCGAAGTTTATTGGCGTGCCAGGTCACATGAAATCGATGTTGTGTCGGAAGAGTTTCAGTTTTATCTTGTCTAACGATAGATTTCATCCTTGTTGCTCATCCCTTCACATCGTTGAAGAAATATAGTCACAGCGACCTAACGAGCACTGTCGATAAACCAACGTTTCTATTACAGTTCTTTCCATAAAGCTTCAGGAATGCGATTAACAAGTTCACGAACAGTGTCCCTCCAATCTTTGAGCAGTTCACTGTTGATCTTTTGGACAATCGCCTCCGAAACTAGCGGTCTTCCACTCTGTTCTTCATCGTGAACTTTCATGCGTCTCTCAGTAAAACTTTTGTACCATTTGCGGACTTCAACATCATAGTTTGTTGTCGAAGAAATCATTTCTTAAATCAAATGGAATAATTATTCTATTTTCGATACAAATTTGTAATGTGTAGTTATTTCGTGATTTAATATTTATCAGTATAATGCTGCTAATATGTCATTATAAAAGATTGATCTGCTTCCAACATATTCATAGATTTTAGCTCTGTTTATTGTTTTTGAAATTATTGATAGTATTGGTGGTGAATAGAGATAAATTAAAACACAAACATAGAGTTTTCTATAATACGTGCAGTTTTATATCGAATTTTTTAATAAAATTTTTTGTTTGCTCCTTTATATCCTTATTTATTAAATCAATTTTTTAAATTCGTTTATTTTTTTCTTCCAAATCAGATACTTATTTGAACAAAATTCACTTTATACAACAAATATTTCATCTTCAAACAAGATAAAAAATTTCGCCTTAAGGCAAACACGTTTCGATGTCTTGCGAAAATACCGGCCTATATTCAAATTTTGCAATCTTTTTTCCTTTTTTCTTTCTGTGAATTATACGTGATAGCTTCTGGCTATATAAGAAAAGACTCAGCTTTCAAACAAATTAGGTTCTCAGCAAATAGTGACTTCAGTCAATTGGTATAAATAGAGAATGGCAGAAGAAAAACTTAAGGTCGATTAATAGGGCTTATTGAAAAGCTTCTACTTTATAGAGGAATATTATGAATGAGTCCAATGTTTCTTCTTCGAAATTTTCTATTCGTCTTGAATTGCCGACTGGTTTTTATTCATTTTTTATTGAATAAATATGAAGAGGTTACTTATACCCATTAATTTACTAGATAGAAACATCTGTTTATGATATTTATTATACCACGAGGATATATTGAAAAATTCTTAGCCTACTATAAAACCAAACAAAATTTGAATGTCAAAATATTTTATTACTTAACATATTTTCCTCTTAATTGAATACATTTATTACAGCAAACCTGCAACGTCTCTAGACCTTTCAAAAAAAATTTTTTTCTTGCTCTGAAAACCAGACCTCCACAGCTTTTATTAACTCCTCGTTGGAAGAAAATGTACGACCTTTAAGACTTTTTTTTCAGTTGAGGAAAAAGATGATAGTTCGACGGAGCCAAATCTGGTGAATTAGGGGGTTTTCTAGTAATTCAAATCCTAAATCACGATCTTTTTGCATGGCAACATGAGATTTGTGTGCAGGGGCGTTGTCCTGCAAAAACGAAACACCTTTGGATAGCTTTCTGTTTATTTTCTCTTTAATTTTTCCCGTAGAGTGGTCAGTAATGAAAATGAAGCAACAAGTTTTCCAGCAAATTTTTGGACACGAAGCTTCTTAGGTCTTGGAGAACCAGAGTGTTGCCATTCCATCAATTGTTGCTTTGTTTCTGGATCGTAGAAACATTCAAACATTTGGGGATCCATTTTGCAGTAATTTTTCTGACTGACACAGAAACTGGCCTTCCCGATCGGTCATCATCTTCAATGGAAAATTAAGCATATCTTCATAAATATGCTTACCTCTTAACTCTTTTAAATACAGGTACTTGATGATGGCTCGATACTCCAATTTTTCGATTTTCACAATTTCGGTGGACATCATTTTTCTTTTAACTTATCGCGTAGCTCTGGTTTACTTTTTTAACGTCAAACTTTACACTGACACTTCCAGTAAGTTATTGTTCGTTGCTATGGTAATGCAATATTTTGTTTATGCATGGAACTGGTCCAGGTTAACTAGATATCAATAATCCTCGTATTTCAATCGCATATTCATTGTTATTATCAAAAATGTTATCAATCGCTTCTCGGAAGTTCTAATTCGTTTTTGAGCCGGATCTTTTCCGAACAATGGTTTCATTGCTGTAGACTTATAATCAAGATACCAAGACACAGAAGTGGTTTGCTCAACATCATTTAGCAGCAAAGAACTATAAAAGCAATTATAATATCCAGTTTGTCAATATAATATCTCAGAAAGCAAAAGAATACAAGAGAGATTTATAAAAGTTGTTAAAATATGCCAATTCTACCATCCAAATGTAGCAAATTGGATTTAAAAAATTTAAAGTAATCACAAACGTTAAGAAACATACCAAATACTATAAATTTACAGACGACAACCTAGAAATTAAACATTTGAGCTTGTAATCGAGAAAACCACGTTGTCAAGATGTCTTTTATTTCTTTTAATTCATATTGTGACAGTACTCAATAAATTTGAGACCATGCCATTCTCGGCTTTACTCG
Source organism: Diorhabda carinulata (assembly GCF_026250575.1). Classification (NCBI taxonomy): domain Eukaryota; kingdom Metazoa; phylum Arthropoda; class Insecta; order Coleoptera; family Chrysomelidae; genus Diorhabda; species Diorhabda carinulata. The sequence goes on from NC_079469.1 coordinate 7,042,725, forward strand.
AATTTAATATATGTACTAAAAGACACTGAAAAAGCCACGTAATAGCAGATACAAGAAGTTCTTAAAGAAGTTTTCCAGAAACTTTGGTTTCTGAAGACGATAAATTGCTTATAGACAGTGTTCTTTCAAGTGTTGGTTGCAGTTGTAGCGGCCTCAGTATCAGAAATTATGCATGTATGTTTCATCTTCTCTTCATATTATTAAAACAATACAAGGGATCCATATCAAATGATACATCTTAACAGCCTATAACTCGACAAGGAAAAAAATATTACCAATATACAATATAAAAAAGCTCATTGAATGATAAATTTTTTATTTCGTAATAAATCACTACATACATAAAAAATATAGTTATTGATTTTCTAGTAACTTTTAGTTTAAGGAGCGTACTTAATTGAAACTACAATTTTTGATTTAAAACAAAATGTTTATTATTGAAATTCATTTTTTTGGGTTTTCTGTTCAACAAAGGTGTTAATAACATCATGAAAGTTTGAATTTGGGGCTATCAAAAGTTCAATGGACAGAATAGCTAAGTTTCGCAACCTTTCTTGTCCCATAGAATTTCTTGAATAAGTTTTTATCAATTTCAGTGTTAAAAATAACAGAAATGCAGTGCACATTTCAGGAAAGCTTGAAGAAATAAAATGATTCTTCATGATTAATAAATCAGCAAGTTTTCTTACAGAAGGTAACGTTTTCATTTCGTGTTTGAAAGTGAATTTCCTTGGCAAACGAGATAAATCGTTTTCACATGAATCAACAAAAACTAAAGTGTTTCTCAATAAATTGGTATCATCTAAATTTCGCAAAATGGTAGGTTGCAAGTGACTAAAATTGGAAACAATTTCATTCATTTCAAGGAAACGCAATCTCAGTTGGTTAATGATTATGTCTAATACACGATAAAATAATAAATAAGCTTTCAGGATCTCGGAGACGTTCATCCTCGCAAATTTCATCAAAATGACGTTTCACTTTCCCCTGACAAGTTTAAGGAAATTCAGGGTTTATCGACCATTTTTTGCTTCGCTATTTGCTTCCGTTTTTTAATCTTGAAATTAATTTCGATACTTGTCAAAGTCTTCCAGGCGAACTTGCAAGCGTTTTGAGACATTTGAAATATTGATAGCTATAAATTGAAGTGCTTTAGAGACCGCGTCGACGGTTTGTAAAATGTTGCAATGGAAAACCAGTAACATTATAAAGTATTAGTTTTCGGCTTTGAAATTTGATAAAATACGCTTTTGAACCAAATTTGATGTTTTTGATGAAGCTAAATTTGAAGATTTCCAGCCTTCATTTATTAGATATCAAACTTGATAATATACGAGTATTCCATGTTTTAATACTATGCCTAAAAAATTATGAATAAATGTTTGTCAACCAACAAATAATATTCTTCAATTGCCACAAACAATGAATTCCTGCAGCCATAAAATGAAGGATGCGTCTTTCTTATACCTACAAAACATAAAGCGGGGATCCCCCGAGAGCCAACGCCATAACGGAAGTCTTGCGGCAAGAAATGAACAGACAAGAAAGCTTCAGCGTTTTCTTCGCAGTTTCCAAAGAGATTGATAGAGGACATTGATATTTCGGAAGAAATATTGTTACTTACATTAATAGGCGGATAAAAAAATATCCAACCTTGTATCAATTGAGAGTTTAAACTATATATTCATGTTTCATCAAATTATTGAATAATACAAAATGTTTAAGGAAGTTATAGAGGTTGTTGTTTACACGAAATATTTTATCACTTGAGGTTTTGCATATATGCAACGATGGCTGGGGGTGTCATGCCTCATCTTAGATCTCCCCACACACTTCTTTATTTTGTTTTATTGGTGCATCAACATGTGTTTACTGATTTCTGTACATTTTGACCATTATTCTTTACTATAACGATACATTTGAACATTTTTCAATTTTAAACCAATATAAACTCAAAACTTTATAATTTCTTATCTTTGTAAATGGACGACATAAACAACGCCATCTATTAAGGCTTCAAAATCGAAATGATCAAGAATAGAGGAAGACGCCCATTCTTACAGCTACAGCGCTGCTTTTAAACTTAGCTACGATTTTATTACCTATCGCCCCTACTGAATACGTTCTAAAACAGATTGGGTGTTACCTTTACCAAAGATTTCATTAAAATTTTGATAAAATTTTTTGTTCAACTCGTGTATGCACGTAGATAACTTAAACTAATAAAAGATAAAACTAAAAAACTTTACTAAATGTTCTAATAGGGTCCTCTACAGCTGCGGACCCGTGGTCTTTTGCCTATTCTGCAATCCTATTGCTACGCCACTGCCACTAGATTTTATAGATACAAAGTTTCTATCAACATAATTGCCACTTGTAATATTTTTAAAACAACAACAAATGATTTATTATAATTAAAATATTGAAAAGGGCCCCCTATAATTATATCATCATTAAAAAGAATATTTCTCATCCTTTCTAGAGATTTATACATGGTTGAGACATAGTCACTTCTTTAGGAAAGTATTTAATCATCGTGGTACAATTTATATAATAATAAAAATATTTCAATAATTTAGTAAAAAATTACATGTGACAATAAAAACTTATAGTATACTAGTCAGGGCAACGAAGTTTTATTGTGAATGTGTTGGTCACACTTCTAATAACTATAAATTTCAGTACCCCCTAAACAGGCAAGGAAACATTTATAACACCTTATTGAAATAGATATTGACAAAAATCATTGGTAAATATCCTGTTTAGTTTAAGCTTAAGGGTTAAGAAACGAAAGGTTATTCGTAGGTTATCTGATAGCAGTTCCCTTCGTTCTTAATGATACCTCTGAAAGTGAAACTGAAGACAGAGAATAAGATAACTACAGAGGTTGTGGTGATAATTAGTGATAATTATCATATGATAATGAACACACACTAATTGAAGATTGAATACAGTGCAATATTTGCATGCTTTGGGTGCTTCAAAATTACACCGAGTTTGAGGACATGTGTTATTACTGCGGTAATAAGAAAAAAGTTAAAAGATCTGAAGGGCAGAAGGTTAAAATTATATTTTGTTAATTAATTCAACTTATTTATCTTTGATTTTTGATGAGAGTTCAATAAAGTCCAATTTTATAAATAATTTCAATGTTTTATTCAATAAAATTCCTACCCAGTAGAGTCTTAAAGTTACTAGAATCATCTCCCCCGGATTTACTATATTTTCCCTTTTTTATATTATAAGTATACTGCCCTTACAACTAAGACAACTATGGATGCTTTATCCATGACTACAACTGAGAAAAGATCGAGGTTGCTCAGAATATCCAACTGTCGACGTTTTTTGTTCAAAACCAACCTTCCATAAATGCTTATTAATAACTTTTTATTTTCTAATTTTGATGATATTTTGAAGATATGTTGTTTGGCATATATTTCGCATTTAAAAAATATCGCCTGGCCAAATTTGCTTCAAACTTACCATGTAAGGCTTTTAGATAGGCCTTTCCAGCGTTAATCATCTGACGCGCTCCTGGATTGAATTTATCCAGAATATTCTGGAACAAAAGACAACAATAATTAAAATATGTACAGTTTACTCGTATAAATTCATCAAGAATTATATTAGGTGCCATTTGTTTATTTGACGTGATCTACTACAACAATTATTAATATTAGGTATTAATTTCTCGAAAACATCTTGTATATTTTAATAGATAGACTGATTAAGTTTTCTAATATAAATACATAAAAGCATTATAAACAACCCATTTATCAGAATCGAATATCCTTGCACGTAGAGATGGTCACAGGAAGTTTTCGAAAGGATTATCTGTATTGCTAACGGCGGTGATTCGAAAGCAAAACATCTTAATCCGTTCCTGGCTACGTTCTGTAATCAATTTCTTCCTTAGGGGTGAAACTAACTTTGTTGCACCGAGGGATACCGGACTTCACTTTCCAAACTAAAAATAAGGGTCAAAAAACCACTTTCTGATTCGGTATTAGATAAAGATATATTTTCTCCTATTAAAATTTGGAACGAAGCTACGTGATGTTATGAAGCTATTTATTTTCGTGGAGTTCAACTTAAGTCTGAAGCAGAAGTCTGATTTAAGGAATATTCATCAATATTTTTCAATATCCTCACTATTATCCTTTTGAAACCTCCCTCATCCAGACTCCATCTCCTCGCTTCCCAAAACCTCTCCCAGAACTCGTTGTTTCTAGAACTCGTTGCTTTTTAGAGATGGTATATGACAGTTCTCATATTATAGGATTATGAAAATTAAACATATATAATCCGTTTATTTTAAAACACTATCACTATAATTATTACATCTATCAATAAGTCGTGTGATTGACGCTAAGATGGAGCTGCAATTGTCAAATCCATACGACGTTAATGAAGTACCAACTTTCAAAATACTATGAGTAAAATTTGATGACATTCCTATTAGTCAGAAAGAAGTGACAGCCATTTAAGTGAACCCACTTTTGTTATATTCAAAACAATGGATTTGAAACAATTTCGTATGTTGATTTTACTTTGCTTCTTAATAGAAAAAAATACTGTACATGATGAGCAAAGGCTTCAAAAGTGTTATTCCGACTCTGCTCCAACGAAAACAATCATTTGCTAAATTAAAACGTGGTCGTACAGACACCGATGATGGTAAAAGATCTGGTCGTTCGATTGGAGTGGTTACTCCACAAAATATAAACAAGTCCACAAATTGGTTCTATCTACTCGTAAATTGAAATTACGTGAGATAACTGAGCGTGTTTATAATTATGCATTTCACTATGAGCAGGTTTTTTTCAGTGGGTACTGCGTTTACGCACCGTCGATCAAAAACAACAACTTGTTGAAGATTCAGAGCAATTTTTGGCCATTTTTACACGAAATACATCAGATATTTTGCGTCGAAATATGACAATAGATGAAACATGGATCCATTACTTCACTCCGGAATCAAAACGATCATCATCTGAGTGGACTGCAGCCGGTGAACCGCGTCCGTAGCGCCCAAAGGCACAACAGTCAGCTGGGAAGGTTATGGCAGAGTATTTTGAGATGCTCATGGAATATTGTTCATCGACTAACTTCAAAAGAGAGAGACAATCAATAGCGAAAACGCCATACAGTTGTTTGATCGTTAGAATGCAAGAATCAAAAAAATCAGAAGAAATAACTACGGTTTCGTGTTTTCGATTCACTAGTCGATGGCAACGATGGTTAAATTGAACGAATTACACTTCGAATTGCTTCCTCATCTACCGCATAGTCCAGATCTGGCCCCCTAGTGACTACTGGCTATTCTCTGATCTCACACAAATTGTGTGAGTCTTGCAGTTTCTCTATTTCCGTGTTTTTATCTTTTACCAACTCCTCTTTGGCTTGAAACTTGTATTATCCTTTTGTATTTTTTTATTTTTGTGTGCACCTGTTTTTATTTCTTTATGTAAAAAGCAAGCACAACAGGGTAAACCCTATTACATTCAAGTAGTTCGCGTGGTGTCTGCCTGTGAATATTGATTTTAAACTTCTGTAAACCTTAGTAGATGATTCCACAGGCTTTCTTCAAAGAAATGAGTCCCTATAAATTGAAGTTATGAGCGTCTTCAGACGAACTCGGTGCTCATGAGCCATGTCTGCTTGTCGAGTAGGTCTTGCAAGACTGTCAATTCAAATAATATATTCATTCAATATAAATTGCGGATATTCTAACCTCACTTCCGAGATCATAGCAGATATATTGAGCGAGATTGTATAATTTTTTTAATCTTTTTCAAGGTTTTTCTTATTATTCTAATATTTTATGAAATATTTCATCTCATATTTATTTTTTCATGCTTCTAAATGTTCTTGATTTTAGGTCTCTTCTGTTTTAAAATTAGTTTTTAAATAATTTTTGACAGAAAGATAAAAATTGACGTTTCGACTTTTCTTTAAGTCTTTATCAAAATTATTAAAAAAAAACTAATTTTAAAACAGAAGAGAACTAAAATGAAGAACATTTAAAAGCATTAATATATCAAAAGGTCCAAGAAATAAGAACATTAAATTTTTATTTAATTTTCGAAAAATTGACAATAGAAACAATGTTTTCTGAAAATTAGCTTGAGCCGGAAATAATGAATAAAATTTGATATTCACAATTTCTTTTATACAAGCAAAAACGCACAAGATTTTGCGGGCCCTAAGCTGTGCTTGTAAGCTGCGTTTTAAGCTTCAACTTAATTTTTCAGAGTATTCAGAAAACAATGTGGTATCAATTTTGGGCATTCTTTCCCCGAACTATTAAATTTCCTCTTGTATTCCAATTTTAAGAATAACATGAAATCCATAATTATCATTTAGAACAATAGAATTTGTGTTCAGAAACTCAAAGAGAACAAGTTATGTAATGTATAGAACAATAAAAAAAATAGTTCCGTAACAAAGATTTAAACAAATATCCACATAATATGATATAATATATAAATATTTCATACTTTTCAAAACACTTCCCAAATTATAATCTTCGCCATTCATTTGAAATTGCATTGGAGGAATGTCATATAAAAGTCACCTACTTTTTGTTATTATTAAAGCAAACGGACAGAAGTTTGAGAATTCTAAAAAAGATAAAAGATGTCGATGTCTTTTGTCGTAAAACATCGATAAAAACTTGGCGTGTCTTTTAACTAAACAAAGTTTGTAGACAGTATGTAGCCGATGCCTTTTGGGAATGGAAGTCCTATTTACTACGAACGATTGATGAACATTTTCTTAACTCGTTGGGGATGTTCGTGTGCCAATTATGTCCTCAAGACTATATATTTCACGGAGGAAACGTCAACATTTTTGTTGTGTTACTGTCATTCCATTTATCTTTTGAAATAGACTACGATCAATTCACATTTTTTTCCTGAGAATTACACGTTTTTATTTGCTTAGAATGAAACAACATCTAGAGTATAATAACTATTAAGTTACGAGTCACATTTTAAGAAACAAAACACATTTCTAGCTATACATATGTATATTACACTACTATTATTGTCGCATTATTCTTTCATCTGTTGAAGTGTTTAGTACTCTCTTCATATAAATAAATCGATAGGAAGATATTAGAGAATCTTAACGGAACTAAATTCTTTGTGTTATGGAAAAAATATTGAGCTAACAGAGTGTAGTGACCACGCCATGTGACTATGCATTTGAAGATCCTTAATACTCAATAAAACTATAATACTGACTGAGCGATACCTGACCCAGAAAATTCTAAGTAACCTTCCTAATGTCCAAATAGCATACAATTGAATTAGCCATCTCCAATATATCTGACTTTGGGAAAAACTAAAACCTTTTACCTTCTTCCATACTTACACGAACCCAGGTGAGGCATTTGGAATCGTGAAGGCCCCCCATTATGTCTCAAGGCCCCCAAGTGATCAGACCTCGAACGTCGAGATAGTTTAACCTTTCGATGTATATATTTTTGTGTAAATAGTTTGATATATTATAGTAAGTTAAGTTAACTAGCTTTGTTGATTGTGCTACTTCTATGCTACCCTCGATAATAAGACTAGTCCTCATAAGGGGATAGAAGATAAGTCCAAATCCAGTTGAGGCAAATCATCAATAGAATAATTGTTTTTCTCTTAAAAGCTAGTTCAAACATTTTATCAAGATATTCATTATGTAATAAACATGAATCGGTATCCATTTAGGAGTTAGCTTTCATTGTAATGATAACATTTTTTCTTGTATTCCAGAAATTGCTTGAAATGTACCATTATTTGGAATCCTACAATCAAATTCCCATAACTGTCTTCTATATGTTCAAATAGGCTTTATATTTTAGCTTTATAAACCAGAATTTTATTTGGTAATGACCACATGTGATTTTCTATTAATAATCTAGTAAATTTCTTGAAATCTAAGTCACTGTCACTTTTTATTGTTGAGTATATGTATTTTCCATGTCAATCTTTTGCCTGGATATAATATGTCCCAGAAATTCATGCTCTCTACTTGTGTAAGCTGACAGTTATTCAGTTTTTAATAGTTTTTGAAAGAAAGATAAAATTAACATTTCGACTTTTGTTTAAGTCTTTATCAAAATATGATATTGACATTGATAATTAACGTATTTATATTGATGAGTAGATCACCTTCATCATGAATATCAAAATAAGAATAAAATCAATCTAGAACTTTGTTCTAATAAGAAAAATTACTTTTTACCTTGTCCTTACATCTCAAATATATAGAAGTAGTCAATTAAATTATTTTTGGTTTTATTAGAATTTACAAAATACAGTTATAAATTTTACTTAAATTACTTAGATCTTTTTTATTATTTATAGCTCTTATGAATGTAAACCATTTCTAAAAATTCTCTTTTTGTGTATTAGATTCCGTTTCAAGAATTTTTGAATCTTTATAATTGGAGTTATGTTTTTTTGATATTTCATGGTTCGTTAATGTATTATTGATGACCTCTTAGTCTATTTTCTAAATACTGAGATGTTTGCCCTATGTAGATTTTATTTTGGTGAAATATTTGGATAATGTATTATGTCCTTTATGACTTATACTAATATCATATTTATTGAAATAATTCGATAATTTTTGGGAACGTCCTTGTATATATGGTAAGGAAAAATAATGTGTTTTGTTTTTCTATTGATTGTGGTTTCTGTTTATACTTTTCTTAAATATGTTATTTATCAGTTTTTCCGGATAATTATTTTCTTCTAATGCAGTTTCTGTTTTTTGAATAGCTAAGCATCCAAACTGAGGATCTGATAGTTTGACAGATCTATCAGCCAAACTTATTATAACTGATATTTTTTGTGTCATCAGATGAAACAAATTGAAGTTTAAATATCTTGAGGAACAAGTTAGTTTCGTATACCATTCTGTTATTATGTTATTGTTAATTTTATATAATGTAACATCAAGAAAATTGATTCTATTATTTTGCTCGACCTGGATTATGAATTGAAGTTTTTTATGATAAGAATTGAATTTTTTATTTATGTTTTCAGTTTGATTCTTTGAAACGGCAGTAATGCAATCATCTACATATCGGAAAAAGAATGTTGGTGTATATGAACTAAATTCTGGCAGTCTTCAGAAGCATTATTAACTCATCTCAATTGCTATTCCTTTTCCTCATAGCTTCTGAAGTTTTCTACTTGTTGCGAAATCATATTCTTGTATTTTTTTGGGGTTGATATCTTTTAGATTCGTTTTTTCGATTGTTCATAGGTATATTCAATTGAAAAGAACCTTTTAGGTTATTATTTATTTTCTCTATGTTATATCAGTTCGTTTCACTTTCAATAGTCTTAAATGTATTTGTTAAATGTTAAATACATTAGGTTTTTCTTTATTATTTATGGCTTATTGTCCATCTTGTTTCATCTTTCAATGTAAATAGGATATGAAGATAGGAAACCATCTCCATGAATATAAGGAAATCTATTCAAAAAACTTGTGTTTTGTGTACTGGATTGTAAATTTATAAGTAGTAGTTATTTCTCTGTATAATTCATTTAATTTGTCAATTGGTTCATTTCCATATTAGTTTTCATATATTTCATTCACATATTTCAAATCCTGAGACCGGTATAGATCTACGCGATTCAACTATGGGGATAAATCAGCGAAAGCAACACCCAAACAATGCAGAGATTTCAAAATAAAGTGCTAAGGAGCATCGTTCATGCACCCTGGTACTTTCGAAATGACGATCTTCATCGGAACCTGGAGATAGACACTCTAAGGCAGGTATTCCATAAATTTTCAAAGAGTCATGGCTCTTAAAACATGCAATCACACTCCTCGACAAAATCAATTTAGAGATAATACTGAAGAGGACAAAAGTAGTTGAGTTAGAGTGCGGAATTTTACGTATTAGTGTTAGTGTAAATTATAATAATTGAAGGAGTTTCTACTGACTAAGACCCTCAGTTTCCAGACATTTATAGTGATTTAAAATAGAATTAAATTGTTCATTGATCGTAATAATGATCAGATCTCAATTATAGGAAAACCTCCCAGGTTTTTTTAAGAAAAATATTTATGTTTCAAATTCAAACCTTACTGTTTACTGATCGAATTCGAACATGTGCTTCATTATAAAAATACGGTGACTCGTAAATAATCTGATACGCGTTGGAAGTATTCTAATGAGAGCTCTGTAATCAATCAAGTGTTAAGCGAACGTAAGGAGGTGAACAGTTCGGCAACTGTAAATGATTATTTGTAAACAGGCACTTCTCAATTTTATTCGTATTTTCAGACAGAAATCATTAATATTTCATGAAAAATGAAACATTGTCAACTGGAACGCAAAATAATGTAAATGAGATATTGTACATCGAAGAATACCATTAAATCATACAGGGTGTATGATCTACGATGTCCAATTAGTTATTATGTTCACTGCTACTATACCAATACTTGACCAAGTTATCGTCTTTTGAAACCACTTGTGGGTATTGATGGAGATAACCCAACTACGTAATATTAATTGAAGCAACGAAAATAACACTTGAAATGATGCTGATTTTAAAGTTATTGTAATGTTAATATTGTCCAGTAACTGTTTACACTAATACTACATCAACACTATAACTCAATTATCGACTTCAGAGACTGAAGGAAGACTGTTTTTGTGTTTGGTATGAATATCGTGAAGGGTTTCCAATTTCCAACTTAATTCACTTATTGATGTCAGTACCAATTATATAAAGGATAATTTATGGAAAATTTTCCCCAATTTTATATTGCACAAAGATAAACTATCTGCATTATCAGCATTTTTCGAATTTCTTCCTCTTATGTTAGATTGAATTTCTTAACGACTGGTTACTATTATCCCGTTCTTTCGGATATTTTTTTCTTTCCAAAGAAAAGGCTCTCCTGCACAAAAAATATCATTTTAATGTGAATTGATCACAAGCTAACTTGTCTTCAATAAAAAATATAAGGAATGCTATGAAAAAGATTGTTTGAAATGTAAATATGTATAAGGTTTTGGGGAGAAAATTTTTTGAGGAACTTTCGTTTGACGCACTAAAAGTGAAACAAAACAATAAATCACTATCCAACTTGTATTAGTGTACTCACTTGTTTCACTTTGATTATTAAATAGCATTAAATAGCAAAATACTAACGCATTAAGATTGGAGGCTCACTAGTACGGTCAAATTAAACTGAAAAATGAGAGTGAAGCTACATAAATTCCCACTAAACTGAAAATCAGTGAAATTGCTGAAAATATAATTAAAAATAAAGGTTTTTTATAATTCTCGTGTATGGAGAAATGGAAAAAAAAAGAAGAGAAAGAAGAAGAATAAGAAGAAAAAGAAAAAAAAAAAAGAATATCTCAGAAACAGTGGCTTGTAGAAAAAAATTGTTGAAACGTTTTTTGTAGTTAATTTTATGATCTACAATGTTTTAGGCATTTTAATGATAAAACTCACCAGTTTGCTGAAAATGGAATAATGGGGAATTTTATTTATAATCACATTTTAAACAATTTTACTCACTTTCAGCTCGGTGGGAATTTATATAACTTTAAATAACTATAATGTCTAAATTGACCGGACTACACATAGAAATCTGAAGTTATTTAACGATTTCTTTTCAAATAAAATTGGAAAGTTTATTTTATGGTATTTCGTAGTCGAAGATAGAGAGTATATGATTTATTAATAATTAAAAATCCATGCCCTTAGCTTTCTATATACGATAGATAATAAAATTTCAGAAATATAATATTTGATAATAATATCTAAGATAATTTGAAGCTTCCTAAAGTGAGAGTTCTAAAATAAAATCCTGTATCAATGTGTGGCCATGGAAATTTTTTTTCCATATCTATAAATTTAAACTCATATTTTCCAATAGAAAATATTTCAAAATGGATTCCCAAAAATTATCAAACAATTGATTCACATTGCTTTTTACGAGCTAACATGGTAGAAAAATGTCCGTCATATTTATCATCTTTCGTGTCATTGTACTGGTGAAAGCGGTCGCAGATATAGTCCAGATGACATTAAGTGTTATTGTATTCTTTTATCGCAGCTCAACATTTGAAATTTTGTGAAGTTTGTATAGTTTACTAATGATCATTTATTCTTGATTCTCATAAATTAGTAACTATTTTAAGCCCCATCCACACATTCTTTGCGTCTTCGCGGCTCGTTCCACGAAAATTGTCGGTTTTTGTCCCGAGAAGCGCGCACGAACACGTCAAGACTCCACATTCGCAGTTTGCTGAGTCTGAGTGTTTCATGATAAGTGGAGATGCTGGTGAGTTAATTTGAAAAGCTATAAAAATAAATTGAAAAAGCACGATGCTTGCGTTGTGCATACGCGTTAAGAGCGCGAACTATACTGTGAGCTCGACGCAAACCTGCGGGTGTGGATCGGCCATTAGAGTAATTCAAGTATTTCATTCACCGGGGCTCTTAGCATATGAGAAAATGCGAAGTTTGGTATAAAACTGTAACTTTTATTTTTGATATCATTTAAATTCAGTTTTTCCATGCTATGTAGTTTCAAATTCCTACCTATTTAGATTTTTAATCATTTATTATTTCTAGTGTGTCTGTTTCTATTGGTGTAAGTTACTTCTGTTGTGCACATTTTAGAGCATTCGATTCGAAATACGAACAGTTTACTCCACTATTTGCGGTTTACGGCCTTCAGAGACATTTGTGGGTTTGTAGATAGCAAGTTAAAATGAAATATCTTTCCAAGCATATCTTATGTCATTTATTTTTAGAGAGACTATGAAAATATGAATAGGTCAAGGGTAATCCAATATTGGCTCTAGAATCTTCAGCTGAAGAGAAAATTATGTCTTATTTGAAAAAAAAAACGGCCCATCATGGATTGTTTCTCTATTTGCTTCAAATTTCCAAATAAAGATCGCCGTTCAAATCTCACTTATATTGGAGGAGATTGACTGTCGACAGGATCTTACTAGAAATACCATAAAGTGACCGCTGATATTTTTTAGGAATATTTCAGTCAAATGATGGTTTATACCGACTAATTCTAAAGTAAATATGGACAATGCCACTATCATAACCATGTTTCTACGATATCAACTCCATAATGGAAAAAACGTTCACAATCAGTTTCAGTCTCACTTTTTTTAAAAAATTACTAAATTCTACAAAACTGTTGCAGTCTGAAAATTATGGGAAATAATATCCAAACCCACCAATCACACAATACACAATACCATCACATATTACATGAAGAGTTTTACCATTCACAATTAAATGAACCGTTACATAGTGGCAGAAGAGTTAATTGAAAAAAAATGATCCATTGCAATTACGTAATCAATTTTTACCTCTTTAGTAATATGGGATAATTTCATATCATTTTTCATTATGCAAGTAGGTCGCATTTGGGGTAATTAGCGATAGGAATTGTTTTATAATATTATTAATGTTATTGTCTTGTATTGATTGTTGAAATTTTTAGCAGTCAGCTATTTGATGTTTTGCAATGAGTTGTGTCTTGCATAGTTCACATTGTGAGGATTAACTTTTGGTATTTAATTAACTGTGGGCGAGATTAGTGTAGCCTATGGCCTTTGGAGTGATCATCCAATTTTCAATTTAAGTAGTGTTCATATACACTTGATTTGTGTTATATCTAGATTACTATTTTTAATAATTTCTTATTTCTTAGACCTTTTGATTAATTAATACATCTAAATGTTCTTGATTTTAGGTCGCTTGTACCGATCAAAAACATCGGCACTCAATATCAAAATTACGTTTTATCTAAGTTTATTTTCCAAATCATACAGATATCTATTACCGAATCAACTACTCTAATAAGAAAATTACAAACAATTAATATAAGTGAAGTAATTTCTATTGATATTTCAAAAAAATTGAGGAAAAATGTCGAGAAAGAACTTACTTTTTAAAAAATACAAAGAGAAAAATATTAAGAAAATTGATAAACTAATATTGAAACAACAACCTATTGCTAAAAATACAAATGAAATAAAATCAAAATGGATCGAAAATTTAACTGATACTGTCATACTAGATGAAGTGAAAGAAGTTTTATCTTTAGGTCCCAATTTGGAACAAAATATTTTCAGTGACAAATATCTCAACAGAGCAATATCAAACCCCAAAATATAATTAAAACCAAAGAATTTATCAATCAAAACAGAGATCTGAAAATTTGAAATCAGGTAGATCTAATAAAACTGTTATTATGAAATCAGAAGATGATAATGATAAAATGATGAAATTATTAAGCGATGAGATAACTAAAAAAATTAAACTCTACGAATTCTTATCAAAAACAAAATAATGATCTAATTCGATCTTGGGGAGAACAACTTTTTATTTCGCCATCAGATGCAAAAAAATTGAAAATATTTATGTTCTTTATGAGTCAAGTAGTGTTTATTTGCATTCGCTTTTTTTTTAAAATACTTAAAACTGTATTGCACAACAAACCCATTATTTTATCTTTCCCAGCAGTAAAGAAAAAGTCTAACTCCCATTCTACATTAAATGTTCTGTTGTCATCACCTAATTTTCTTCTCTTACTATTTGACATGATGGATAAAAAAACGAATTTCAAATAATATCTTTAACAAAGTGTATACTTTCTAGAAATACAATAAAACCGTGTAACTGTTATAAGCACGCACTGTTAACTACAGTTTGCTGAATATCGCAACAGGGAAGCGTTGAGAGATGCGAGTCAGAGAAGCCAAAGCAAGGTGACACTCAAATGGGAAATCAGAAACCGAGTTTGGTTCACTTCTTAGACAAGGTAGTTGACGCTGCTAGCGCTAATTTAAATTTTTTTTTGCAAAGACAATCAGCTGACTAATGAATTGCTCTGTGTAATCGATGATGCAACCAATCAATATCGATGTAAACATATCGTCTGCTAGCATGTGGCTGCTCTGTATGACAAATTTTATAAATAGGATTTTGTAATTTTAATTTATTTTCAAATAAATATTACATAGAATATTATTCGTTTCTTTTATATATGTAAATTACATAAACATTGTGGAATTTTCAGTAGAGTGAAAAATTATTTATTTGGATATTCAACAACATTTCGGCACATTTCGGCAATACTCTGAAAAAGGCATAATTGATTACTGAAATTCTGAAATCACCGAATAAATAATTTATCACTTACCTCAAAATTGTACAATTTCTTAATTCCCAATATTCCTTCTAAATAAAAAAAGAAAAAAATAAGAAAAAAGAAAAAACACACACACATAAGCCGGCTTTTTTTTCGTTTAGTTCATTCTTTTTGCAACTTGAGGGCGTTAAAAACTGTTTAAAAAATTAACATCCAGTGACCAAGTCTGAAACCGATGGTCTGTGGGTCAGAGCCTCACTCATGCGTGTTAGAACTAGTATTCTGACGTCATGTTACAATATGACTGTCTTTGGCGTTGATGTGCAATAGTTGTTCGAAACGAACTCTACCATTTTGTACTAGGTGGTAAAGGGCCGCACAAGAACCTCGCGGAGGCCGCAGGTTCCCCACCTATGACCTATACTATGAAATATCCATATTACAAAAAAACAAAACAGAGAATAGCACAATGATTCATGTGTCTGTCCTAGTCCATTTTAGATTTCTTCTTGTTGTTGTTGCATCCTTCGTGATGATAAACTTTAGATATTTTAATTTAACTACCTTTTTGAATTCAAAGTTTTATCTAATCGGTTATATATAATGCTATATATTATATATATGGCGCTTTAAACTACTGGGTGATCAATATAAGGAGTGAAAAAAATATCACCGTATTAAAAATGGATTATTAGCGTAGAAGCTGCGGATTGACGAGACTGCGTAGACGGATGAGTGCTATTGAATGTCAATGTAGCTAAGAGGAAGAGAGAATTAGCGAAAGTCGACTGGGAGAACAGAAATAAATGGAGAAAAC
Source organism: Diorhabda carinulata (assembly GCF_026250575.1). Taxonomy (NCBI): domain Eukaryota; kingdom Metazoa; phylum Arthropoda; class Insecta; order Coleoptera; family Chrysomelidae; genus Diorhabda; species Diorhabda carinulata. Next base: position 7,058,707 of record NC_079469.1, read on the forward strand.
CCAATATATATTTCTTATATTAAACTAATTTCCTGTTTTCCCTTCAGTGAGGTATAGAAATATTGGTTACCGTTAGGGTTTGCTCATTTACATTTTATGATGTATTGTGATCCAGGTCTTTGGTGTTTTCTATGTGTTTTCTAACTAGTGATCGTCTTGTTTTGTTTCATTTTTACCGATAGCGTTTTACCTGAAAAGTGTTTTCTATTAATTCGAACTGACGCGCTTAACGGAGAAACAAATTTATATGTTTCATAAAGAAGAAAAAAAAAGCCGTATCGATCGGCAATGGTGCGTTAAATGGGCACAAAATCGCAAAAGATCGTCGAATGGCGGAAGCGGCTAGGAGAAAGTTTCTCAGAGGCCAATGCACTTCTCCTAGTAAAGATGAATAATTACATTCCAATGACTAAATTTATTTAATGTTGTGGATTGCATTACGCTGTTGCTCAATTTATAGACTAGAACGGACAATTAGAACAAAAATTTACAAACAGATTTCTAGTGAAATATATAAAACAAAATTGGTTTTTTTTTGTATTTGAATCCAAAGAAAATTAGTTCATACCAAACATACGAATATTGTAGAACAAATTTAATACTCAATTGTTTTTATATAGTACATTAGCTGAGTTTATTTTAACATTATATGGTTTTTCTATTGAAAACTATAATTTTGTCATTACTCTTTGATCTTTAAGGAACATCTTTTTTCACGCACAAAACTCAATTCATAATAAAACATTCAAAAAAAATTGGTCGTTCGATACTTTCGTCTAGTAAGTAAGAAAATGGACTAATGTAAACAAAAGTTATTTGTATGCCAAGAACTGAAAGTGCTACTTTGTTGGACGACGTACGGCGTACACAACATTTTTTAGACGACGCATAAGATCCTATACTTTTTCAATTACACCGAGGAAAGAAAATAAATAATAGAAAATTATAAACATTTTATTTATTGAAAAATATAATGTACTCAATGATATTTGCAATGTCAATATTAATTTTTTGCAAATAGTAATAAGTGAAACTGTTAACATTGAAGTGGCTAGAGTCAAATATAAGGAAGTTAAAGTTGTCTACTCCAGAGCGCCCCGAAAGTGTTTTGCAGTACGGAACTGTCACTTTTACTACATGAAACACTCAAAAAGCAACTTTCGGTATGTAAATAAATACAGAACAAACAAGTTTCTAAAATAGTTATTTACGTTATAAGTCCGGGAAGTGATTTAATACGGTACGAGATAGATGTTTATGGACGAGGCGACGAAGGAGCCGAGTCAAGATTATCTAATCGAGTACCGTGATAATAACTTCACGAACGTATATCGTAATATGTTTTTTTCATCCTATTTTTGGTTTGACAATTTTACTGAGAAATAGCTCCTTTGATTATGTCAATCTAGTTCACCTCCTCAAAAAGTGAAGAAATATAATACCTCCTACTGTAAAGCACAACAGATTTTTTATGGTAAATTATAATAGAACCTATGGGAATGAATACCATTGAAAAATTAACAGAAAAGATTGCTCAGTATCTGGGAAAATCGAAAGTTAAAGGATATATAAGACATTGATCCACACTCTCGTCAGCGTCTCTCCTGGCAGACTCACGAGTGAAAATTGTGAAAATAAAGCAACACGAAAGATGGAAATCCAACAGTATATTCGAAGGCTATATTGAGAGTTCATTAGAAAACTTTCTGGGCATACATGAAGATATCACAGCTTCAAATGAAATTAACATTAGACAAAAATATTCACCTAGAAAATGGACTTATTTTAAATAACTGTGTCTTTAATGATGTTCATAAATCTTAAAATACTATTGAATAATAATGAGTTAATTGTCAGTTTAAATGATGAAATAATTGTTAGTTTTCATAGTAATTAAGAAATTATTCTTTGAAAAATTAAACAGTTACGTAAATTTTTCTAACTAATTTTCATATTTGATATATGAAGATTATCAAAAATGTGACGTTTTCTAATGTTACGTTTATTTCACATATCCATTTTTGACGATATAGAAACAGATTTTCCAGAAATAATGATAATCTACGCTATAAGGTCAAGATACCAAAATAATTTGAACCAAATCTATATAAAAGTGAAGATTATTTAGAGATAGAATCTATGAGTTACTTTTCAGAAAGCACAAGGACTATGCTTATAATTGAAAAATATGTTGCTTAATCTCACATGTGTACCGTAGCTCATAATTAACCAAATTAATCTTCTCAAACAACAAATTTAGACATTTTTTTTCATTTATTAATAAATCCATACATCATACTCTCGACAGACCTGAAAAACTTCAGCAATAAGAAAATATTCCAGCTTCAAGATGATCGATGTGCAGTTTCTCACGAGGCTCACATTTCAAAAAGAGATTAAAATTATGAAAAAAAGTATCAAAACATCTCGGTCTTTACGAAAATTTTATTAATAAGATATAAATCTTTTTCATTTAGGTGCAAAGAGATGGGAATTTCGATTCTTGATACAGGAGAATCACATAATAAAGCTACTTTTTTTTATGTTCCATTAATTTCAACCGACCATACTATTAGGTACGTTTCTGCTACCTACAACCTTAAGATGCCATTCTATGTCTCCGTATTTGATTAAAAAATGTCTGAGGATTTTTCTTTATGTAAATATGTACCTACTTACAATGTACGTCGCAGACGAAAAGTCTTTTAGCCTTGTCACTAACAAAAGGAGAAAAGAGCTGTTGGGATAAAATGTTAGGAGGACCAAATCCTGAAGTATTTATTCGAGATTGTGTCAACATGAAGTCGTGAAATACATTATATATTATAAATATATATTGTTATTACAATGATTTTGGAGGGTATTTTCTTATTATTTATTTGCATAGGGAATTTATATAATTTGAATACGAATGAATCCATAGTTTCGTGTATATTAGAAAAACATCACTACTTTTCAAGTATTTATTTCTCAATTTTTCACTTCATATGCATATATGCATATAGAACTATTCAATCATTTGATAGATGAAACATATCAAATGTAGAAGTGTGGAGGCTAGGCAGAACCATGGAAGACATCATGAAGAAAGTATAAGGATAAATGAGACCAGGCTTTTCTTCTTCTTCTTCTGCTATCCATTAATGAATATTTGTGATCAATTCTGACCATTTTATCCTGTCTCTGGTGATATTAATTAATTATTCCTCTCCAATTTTTGATATTGTGGAGCCACGACATCCTCTTTCCGCCCCATCCCCTTCATTTTTCTATCTTTCCTTCTATCAAAAGTTGAAGCAAATGGTACCTCTCGCTCTGTACCACATGTCTCAGGTATGCAGAATTTCTTCGTTGGTTTTGCCGCCCATGAAACTCTTCGAGAGATCCACATATCAAATGTCTGTTCATGGTGTCCAGCCTTCCATACCTTAGAAAAGCACGTAGCATTTTGTTATTCTTATTCTGAGGTTGAGCTAGAGTTCCAAATTCATGAATGAGCTCTTCGCTTTTTCAATCCAGCAGTTGATCTCTACATCTGATGACCAGTCTTCATATAACCAAGTTCCTAGATAGTTTAACTTTGTTACCCGTTCAATCTCTTCACTATTGTATGATAGTTTTCCATCCTGGAACTCATCTAATTTGCGTATGATTACTAGGAATTTTGTCTTTCTTATTATTCCCTTAAGCCAACTGTGTATTCCAGCCATGCCTTTGGAGTCATCATGTTATCTGCTATCTGGACTGAGTCATCTGCATATCGTATGTATGACAGATGTTAACGAATAAAGATATGGGGGAGAACACATCCCTGTCTAGCACAAGTGCACAAAAATATGCGCTACTCTGTAGATGTGTTATGCCTAATATTAAACTTTGACTAATTATGATTGATGAGATTTAATAAAGTGAAAAGGTTTAGACATCCTGGTGAGATTGTGGACATAATGGGTGAAACTAGTAATGCCATTAGAAAGAGAATTGAGATGGAAAGCAAAGCATGTTTTGAAAATGAAAAATAATTAGACCGATAATAATGTACACCAGTGAGAGATGTGATCTAACTAAAGTAGATCAAGTAAAATCAGAGGATTTGAAAAAAGTATTAGGAATAATGTTTAGACAAAATTTATATAATGTGATGCATAGAGTCGCCAAGATGGAGGATGGAGGAAAATAGAATGATATGGTAGTTTACACCACTAGGAAGAGGATGAGATAAAAATTGAGGTGATGTAGTGGAAGACCTGAAGTGGAATGACATTTTTGAAGAGGCTTACCCCGGGTTGTGGTGCCATCTGATGAATTAAGGTGATGAAGTCTTGTTTATCACAATTTTATAGTTGTTCATTATATTTTTTCAAACTACTATTTGTTGATACAAATATATGAAGAAAAGTTCGTTTTTTATTAAGATTAGAAGTGGGAAGAGACTAAAATGCATTAATAACTAGGTATTCAGCTTTTATAAAAATTTTGACGCATGATGAAGCATTTTTGGAGCTGAATTAAAGTTAAACAAAGAAAAGTTCTTTCCAAAAGAAGTTCATATACCTGAAAAACAACTACTATGTCATCCAACGATATTATTTGAACATAAAGGACCTCGCCTATGGAGGTATGGAAATTTTCATTGACGAACATCATTTGAAGAAAGCAAGTGATCAAATTATTCGAATTCGAATTAGTTGATCGATGTATATCTACGACTTAAAAAGACTTATTGCTACTTTATGGAAACTAAAATTTTTTAATTATTAGCTAAATATCTTATTAAAGGTAAAATTCATTAAATCGTCGGTCATATCAACATTTGGAGCATCTGAAGCTGAAAGAACTAACACTATATTGTCGCAGCAAATTAAATTTAGAGAAAAAAGCATTAGAATTTATTCTTTCCGGTCAACAGATCCTATCTCACGAAATCCGGGACAATCCAACGCCTCTTTCCATTATCAAAAAAGGCAGAGGATAATTGAAGACAAAAGTAACCGTTGATTTCGTCTACCCTTGATATAATTGTATCCCGCAGTATCAAATTTATTCCAAATGCTTTTCTGTTTATCATGGGAAAATAACCATCAATTTTAAATGATATTACCCCGAATTACCATCATGTCGTTAAAAGTTTTAATTATCTCCTCAAATTTTGTGGGATCCATTCTGTTCTCGAAGGAATGTGTTAATCCAAAAAGATAATCGAATTATTTGGAAAACTTTTCTAATTTACATGATGCTAAAGTCTTTGTTAAAACTCATGGGTCACGGAGAATTCTATTTCTTATTATATCTTCGGCACTTACCTACAGCCTCATCTACAAAAGAGTAGCACAAATAGAAATGAAATATTATCATTTATCATATTATCAAAATCGAATCATGAATGTTTTAAAAGGAAAAGCAGTTACTTCAATAGTTAGATGCAGTGAGGTGAATTGAGCTACATCCTGTTAGGATAATAGATTAGATTATGGTATATTTGGTAAATAATTAGAGAATTATCATCTTCTATTCAAATGGTGTATGTCGTAAATGTCACGGATCGAAAAAACCTTGGGTTAATACAGTTTATATTACGCTCAAATTATACATGGTGTTCTGACTCGGAGTTTGAGAACTTTTATCTTTATTTATTTATTTTTTGAACTTTATGTTCAGGATAGCATAGCTGGTGAGCGTGGTCTTACAAAAACCAAAAAGCAGCTCTGATTATTGTCATTTTCAGTTTAAAAATTACAGTTTCCTAGCATAGCTTCGTTTTGACAAGATGTAAATAAATCAAAAACGGTCGAGAGATCAATCTTATGAATATTTTGATGATGGTACGGGCCTGGACGAAAATCTTTATATATTTTCCAGTAGTCAATGTATTAACTGACTCGGAAATCATTAGATTCGTTTTCTGTAAATTCCTCGAGAAGAAACAGTGTGTATTTAGCGATTCGTTGAATTTATTCAAGTATGTAGTCGATTCACATTTAAAATGCGGAAATTCTACGTTTACTTAGATCGTGAAAGGCATAGAAATGCATTGCAAAAGTTTCAAGATTCGTTTGCAGATATTTAGTTCTTTTGTACTCCAAAGAGAATATTCAATTTACCAGTAGTACTGAGAAGTAAAACGTAATAAATAGATCTGTCATAGAATGATTATGAAGCATGGAAAATGATTACCACAGTAAATAATTCGAGTTTTCACTTCAACTTTCGATCTTTTGTTATTATATTATATACTTATTCATATATATTTCACCAACCGTTCCAATAAATTATTTAGAGTTATTAGTTAGAATTATTATTATTTTCAAGTATTCAAGTACGTCTTTAAAGCAAAGCCAAAGGATTCAGATCTGGAAATCCAGGCGACCGATAACTAGATTATCTTTCTGCAATAATAACAAATATCGTAAATCAGTGAAGTTCTACGAAGAATGTCAGTTTCTAGAATATCTATCCAAACATTTGGTTCTTCATAGCGTTGTGAGTAGACTTTTCTTATATTCACAATTTAATCGAAATATTGTTTTAATTCAAAAAAACTGAAATTTTTTCATGATTATCTTGCAATGCTAATGTCGACTGGATACTTAGAAAGAATGTTCCAAACAGGTAGTAACACATTTATTTTGATATATTCATTAAGGGTAGTTTATACTTGTTTACACAACCACTACACCAACAATTACACTGTCTGTCGCGCGTTTCGATAACCAAGTTATCGTCTTCAGAGACTGAAGGTAAACTGTTCACCTGAAGGTGTAGATATCACCAACGGTTGTAGAAATTTCAACTTTCTTGACTCTATTATTCAATTATTTCTATTAAACTCTACTCACCCTATAATAATAGCCACAAAATGGTAGTGTCAATAAAGTCGCTATATCTTCAAAGTGGTACACCCTGTATATAACATTAGTGAATGTTAAAAATCGCGATAAAAAATTGCATTTTTCACTGTTTTTCACTGTTCAATTAATCTCAAGGACCCACATTATAAACTAATAAACTTATAAAGAAAATTATGTAAATTATATCTTCTGTTAATAATTTGTTATTTTAACAGTGTATTTTACGGTTGCTAGTTTCTCTATTATTTTGTTTTTGTAGAGGAGGAACAAAACAAAATCTTCAATAAAAACAATATCATAACAGAGTTATCGTGGGACAAAATCTAATATAACTCAAAACTTGAACGAAACTTTTATTAAAAGTTTTCAGTGCGACCTCACAACAGTTTTGTGTTTTAAATGGTGCTACTTTAATATCATATCGCCGTTGTTCTTGAGAAGTGGCGTAACTCAAAAATTGCTACTTTTCAGGAAAAGAAAAAAACGCCTCAAAAGTCAATAGCGAGGTTTCAAAATGTATTTTTCTTCAATTTAACCATAAATAACTTACATTTAGCTTTGCCTAATTATTTCGTTACTAATTAATACAGTATATTTTCGATTTGACTCACTTGTACATTGTAAGTAAAAGTTTAGGTAGTATTAAATCAATATTAAGAACTGAAATACAATATTGAATAATTAATAAGGAAAAAATAATAATAATAAGTAAAATAAAGTGAAGAGACAAGTTAGATAATGGCTTAGGAGTCCAATTGGTATACATTGGGGTAAAAATCTATAATCCCTACTTATGAGGAAGATCATCATAAAAAGAGTGCACGTCAGCTGAGATAACAGCCTTCAACTGCACAACGACAATCTTTATTTTCCAATCCACGTTTTTCTGTTTCCTGGGACGTCAATAAATTCGTTGTCAAAGTTTAACTTGAACTTTATTACTCCACTTGGATTGTAGAGTAGGCTTGTGATGTTGAGTCTCCAGCTTTAGTTCCTTGAAGTGTACTCCAGATTACAGTTAAAATCGCAAATGAATCCCTGGTCTACTGCATGCTGAAGCTAATCATATTTAGTAATAATATGTTTTTCACATTCTGATATTATTGACATAAAATCTGAACGAAATGTAACAGAAAATGGCAAATAACTAACCTAAATTGAGAGATCCTTCCTCTGTAAGGAAATGCACAGGTCTGAGCACCTTCTGGAACATTCTAAAACCATTTTGCGATATGCTTATTCACTAAATCGTTTTCTCTCGGGCGGGAAAATTTTTCATAGTTACGCTTTTTATCTAGAAAGATGTGCTCAAATTTTTCTGCTCAGTTTGGTTACAAACATGAAAAATGTAATTTTTTCGAGTTACGCCACTTTTCAGGAACAACGACGATATAATATGTTTAAATCAAGACTTCTAACGAATTTAATTTTGAAGTTCAATTGCTATTTCACAATACAGACATTAGTGTATGTCAGGTTTCAAATATGTAAATCAGTTTTAATAAAGTTGAGAGTTAGTGAACTATACTGAAATTATTTAATTTTCAAAAGTTTAAAATAACTTAACCTCAAAATATTCATTTCGTTTCTATTTACATTTATAATTTAAGCATCTTGGAAGCCTATTTCTAAATATAATCTAATTTACATGAGTTTTTTCGACTTGAACATGACTTTGTAAAACGCATCGTCTCGCATTTAAAAATTCTTTATTTTTCCATTCCAATGCGTACTGTTTCCAAAATCGTTTAATTTTCGTTGCGTTTGAATATATGTTTATTAAAAAATATTACAGAATATAATTTTCTGTTTGATTTCACAGAGAATTTCAAAATTGTTGCCAAGTATGGTTTACCATTTTATTACATACAGTGTTTTAATCAACTGTTGCGAAATGTAATTTGTTTTTTTGTAAACTGTTTCATCCAAAGCTGTTAAATGACAATTTAATGTTCCGTTATATACCGCGTATTCAATATTGTTGCAGAATATGAAATTTTTTCTTTTTGCTTACAGTGTTCATCCAAATTGTTGCAAAATGTCATTTGTATATATTTTTAGTATTTCTTGCTTTATACAGTATCATATCACAGAACATAATTTTATGTTGAATTACATACAGTGTTTTCCAGAATTATTGCAGAGTAAAATTTTCACCTACACTCTACAAAATACAATTTTTGCATAATTTAATTGTTTATTGCAGACAGTGTCTTCTAGGGAGATTAAAAATCTTGATTACCCATTGAAGAACGCACAGCGTTATCCAGAACTGTTCAAAATATAATTATTGTTTCAGATGCATCCAGAACATTCTAAAATTGTTACGCATGTCAATTTCCATTGTTCTTATCTGGTCCAAACCCATAACAAGACATAATTTTCTAGAACTTGACATATAGTGTTTTCCAAAATACTTACAGAATATAATTTTCTCTTTTATTGTATACACAATCTTCTAATTTAATTACAGATTTTTGTTTTTACAACATACCGAACAATATTCAGCGCTCACTAGGTTCGATGCAGAATGTAAGTTTCGGTGTATTGTATATACAGTGAAGTCCAGAATCGTTACAGGGTACTAGATGCTCTAGGACGGTCTAGGGGCGGAAGTGACGTTCACGGTCTACCTCGTAGTATCCTTATCGCTACGTTTGACCGCAGAATCGAAACTTCGAATGTGTTGAAAAAAATTATAGCGGCGATGTGTGATTTGTCTTGTTAGAATAAATTTGATACCTCAGTTCAATTATGCCTGTAGTAGAGTATAGAAGTAGACTTGAAGAATTTATTGTGAAAATCAGAGACGTTATTATTATGAAGACAAACTTACGGTTATAAAGATACAACGCAGGTTAACTACAAAAATGGGCACCTGAAGAATTGGAGCAGAAGCATTCCAAGTTACCTCAAACAACCACATATTCACTGATGAGAATTAAGCAAATAACTCTTCAACGTGATCAATATAACTAGCAACAACATGTTTACCAACATGAACGATGAAATAAACAATGCGTTTGCAATAACCTGTGTCGTATTAATATCTATTTTTATTTTATTTAAACAAATTGTGAAACATAAAGTAGAATCTTCATGCAATATAAAAATTGATGAGAATATAAGGCGTTTTAATGAAATTTTTTCTTTTTTGAACGATCTATTTTTTAATTATATAATATTTACAAAGGTAAGATAATATTTGTGAACCATTACCGTAGAAATTCTACGTTTCTTTAGGTGCAGGAGAATGAGCCAGTGGTATGACAAGGATTTGGATCCAGTACAAAGTTTCCGGTGACGTACGATGTACCGTCAAACTTACAGACATCGATAATAGTTGGAACAACGCAAATAACATGGCATTTCGTTGTCGAAAAGTTAGCCTTCTGTTGTCCACGAACATAAATGTAGTCAGCAGCATACATGATCTTAGTTTTTAATATTTCAAGTCTAGAACACTTAACTTCTCCTGAAGAGTATCGTATACCATGGACATTCTTTTCGTTGTCGCGCCACTGTCTTCTTCTCTTTATTACTTAGTGTAGTAAAAGGCTGCAGAGAGCTAAACATAAAGTGGATTGATTTAAATCCAATTTCCATGGTTAGTTCTTTAGGATCAAATTGATCGTCTACGACAAATCCTTGATTGTCTACTAATGCTACTCTCATGATGACGTCTGATCACTCGAAACATGTAAAATATGTTAAATTTAAACTGATGTTCCATTATACAATAATGATTGATGATACAATAACTTTCCGTTTTATCACATACAGTGCTTTGCAGAATTGTTGCATCAATTTCTCGTTTTATTCCATACAGTGACTTCCAAATACATTACAAAGTTAAATTGTTCATTCTACAACCTATAGTGTTCTCCATATTTGTTGCAGAGCGAAATTTTTCGTTTTATTGCATTTTCTGAAACTAATTCGTAAAATTTTCAAAATTTCATGTTCTTCGACTAGCCAGATACGTTTGTAATTATACCTCCATATATTTTTTATTTTTTGGGGCACACCTTTGAAATCAAAACAAATAATGTACAAATTGTTTGATGTAACATATTTTTCACATAAAATTCAATCAATTGCGCGGTGAAAAACTTAATGAAGTATCTTGGTGATAAGAATTATCTGTAAACAGTAATTTCCAAGAAAGGCTACCATTTTTAAATTCAAATCAAATATTATATATTCTCAAGAGAATTGTGTTTTTAATGTAAAGAAAGACTGAAAGAACTACATTACTTGATATCGAATTAATTGTTCTGAAAAGCATTTCGACCCAGTTGGGCTCTGCTGTTTATTTACTTTACCGAGCGAACCTGTCAAGTGACATTACAGCTTGAAAAGGAAGAACTTGAAAAATCTATAGTGTTCAAACTGAATGTAAATACGTTATCAAAACAGTTCAGTAGTGCCGAGCAGTACAGTATTAAGGCGATATTCATATACCAGGTCAGACGATAAAATCACAAAAGATCAGTGGACTAACAAAAAAATTGAAACCGTAAGCTTCAATAATGAATTTGTTCAAAAAATTGATTGAATTGAATATACATATTATAGTTTATTGTTAAATTCAGTATTGACTTTGATTAAGTCATTCCTAAGTTCTTATCAATAATTCCAGTGGACACATCAGAGAGTTCGTAAAAACGCAAAATAATATTTGTGTTAAAATATATACAATTGATTCGAATTCTTAATTTATCATACATTATCATTCATAAAAAATACTGATCAGAATACGATGACGTCATTCATCTAGAAACAAGCTGACTTTTCTATCGAAATTAAGTTAAAAGTACACAATGGAGTTTGGTTTCATCCGAGGATATAACTGTACATACGCGCCTTTGGAATCGCTTTGATTTAGTCTTGTTAACCCCTGTTTCCGACCGGAAAACAATTGTTATGTCGGTCACTACGTTTTGGCCCAACTGCAAGTACGACAAAACCAAGAATTGGAGTTAGTCGAATCCCTAGAACCCCCAGAACACATTTAGTTAGTGAAAGTTACAATGTTGAGGGTACCACGACGTTCTACGCTCAAACATACGTTCGCTCTTGGATTTTCTGATCGTTTTATGTGGAGAATTCTCCATGAAGGCTTGCATTTCTATGAACATAAGGTCGTGATTTTGCAAAAACCGAGAAAACGTGACCATCATTTTCGGAGGAACGTGTGGGAGGTTCTTTTGGATATCTTTCCTTTCCTGAGGAAGCTGTTTTTTTAGTGATGAAGCCTATTTTACTTGTGTATATTCGTAATTAGTAAATGAAGCTCCAGAATGGGTTTAAAACATATTGGAATCAAGGTTATATATGGAAAACTTACCTGCAAGTTCGTTTTAAAAATTATTTTGTATATTTTTAGATCTAATATGAGTAGATTTGTTATAGTAAATAAAATTTGCATTATACCTCTGGAACAATGAGAATAATAGACTTCCTACGCCTACCTATTCGTTCGTTATTACAGAAGTTGAGCAACTATATTATTTATGCCTCATTTGCCATATTCATATGAAACTATCAAATTGAGGAAACTATTATTTAATAATACTAATACATTTACAATCCAATAGTGTCTATTTCAGATCTTTAAAGCAATTTCATTCCCCAGGAGACGTTAAGTTGTAGAGGTTAATTTATATTCAGCGAACTAAGGGTCCGTTAACTTTGATATAACGAGACATTTGTTTATCAGTCATAAAACAGTTAGAATCGTAATCGACAATCGTAAAACTATTTTGTATCTACAATGGGTATTTCCAAATAAAATCAATTCAAAAAATTGATCAACGTTGCCATCTCATATTTTATTTCCGGCAAGCAACATTAGAAGCGATCTTTAGCCTTCAGCTTCTAGCATTGTTCACAAAACGTGTTCTTTCAAACAACGCTCTTCGGTTTATAGCGAACCAATCCAACAGAAAATGGATAAAATGGGAGGAAAAAGATTAAACCTTATGTTAGCTCAGAACACGCACTGTTCATTACTAAAACGTATTTCAAGGAAAGGACAAAAATAAAAAATTTGAAAAAAACGAAATGAAAACCGAAACCTTCTTTTTAACAAAAAAATGGTAAACAAAAGAGTAACCTTTAAGTTAGAATTACGCGATAGAGAAGCTAAAGAGTGTTGAGAAAGTGATGAATCCAACAGAAACATAACTATCGACAAAAATTAAACAATATCATAAACAACAGAATCAAAATTTCAGTCCTGAGGCAGTCCCCTTTTATTCTTGATATTGAAGTCTCTACTGAGTACATGGACATTAGAAGTGGAAGAAAACTAGAAAGCCGATAGGCTTCCAAAGTGGAGATAGAATGCCAAATGGGACAATTACAGTGCTACTATCGATGGAATTCATATAGGAATCTGAGTCAAACATCAGAATACATCGACTAATTGATACAATTGCACGATATCTAGAGTGATCTGGCTAACAATCAATCAAGAACAAAAAGGATGACAAGATTCACGAATACTCAATCTAGGAGATCATTGGAGTGGTCAGTGGACATTGTAATTTTGAATAATACAGTAGATTGTTTTGGAGAAATAGCAGAAATAGAAAAAGGCAGAACTTCATTCTGGTAAATAAATGCTAAGCTATACAAGTGGTTTGATAATTTATGAAGTTTCCAGATTGTAGAAACTGGAGGGTAACACAAGGAGACTCAACCTTTCGAGTGAACCATGACCTAACGAAGAGGAGGTATTCCATACATACCGTAGTTATGTAAAATTTATTTCTATTCTTATTTTATTCTTCAAAAAAATGTCCATTAAAAAATTGTTGCAATAAAAATGTCTTTCTGCGTTCGTTTTAAAAATAAACTCAAGCAATTAGTAGGGAATTGTACGGTTTTTATAATGTAATTAGTTGTGAAGTAAATTGAACAATTTATAAGGATTACATTGTCGAGAAATACAGACTGAAATTATTGCTGTGATTACGTGGAAGTAATAATACTGCTTGGGAAATAACTTCATTTCATTTTCTGCATGAAGATGACACAAGGAGCAGAATAAGTAATTGTGTCAGAAATAATGAAGAGGGGCAGTCGTGGTAATTTATTCTTACAATGTTTATACAGGAATGCCAATTCGATCACATTAAAAGTTTTTTCTTACGCAAGTCTTGAAAGAACACGATTTTTATGAAATTTGTATTATGGAACAGTAATTTTGGCATTACGATAATATTGTGATAAAAAACAAGGAATCCAAAAAAATTGCTTATTATCAAGTATTTCCAAGTACAGAGAACATATTTTTGAAAATTATTATTCCTAATGTGATGTCTTGGTGCAAAACTAGTTCGAAGCTTAATCAATACTATAAGAATAACATAAAATGAGGGTACGGATATCGAACAGGGTCAATTTCAACAGCTAATAAAAATAATCAACACATTAAACAGTTGTAGCTTTGTTCAGGTATTGATTGAATATTTGACGTGTTAATTTAATTTACATTGAAAGACTTATTCTAATGATGTATAAACAAGTTGTAGAATGATTAGAACTATATCAACAATATGGAAGACTCAAATAATATACTATGTGACTCAAATATTGGCGAAATATATACGAAAAAGTCAGTGTAATGCTGTCATTATAGCAAATATTGATTTGGATCAATATTGGCTAATTTAAATAATCAACTGATCCATATTAAAAGCTCAAAGACACCTAATTTCACAGCGTCGAAGATTTTGTATGTCATAATCTGAAAAATGATGATGACATCGCACTGATAGAAACTAGTGGTGTTGTTCGAAGTAATAGAAGAAAAATATGAAGAGTCAATGAAAGTAGAGCCCAGTAGACTTAGGAATAGAAAGCAGAACCTTTAAGGAAGTAACAACCTTGAAGTACCTTGAGAATCTAAGAGAGAACAATATAATCTGCTCAATATCCATCAAGCGAATACAAGCTTGATTTCAGGGCCTACTACTTAAATGTAGAGTCTACTGAAGAAGAAGAACCGCGTGAAAGTAGGATCAAATATAACTCTGAGGTAAGCAACGTATTACGAGACTGAGACTTTTTTCGTTTCATCAAAGCTTAAAGAAACCAATGATTTTGACATATTTACCGTATAGAAGATTCCTGGATATCAAAAAATGTTCCTAATGTTGGAGTGAACAATACAATTGAAAGAGAGAGGCCAATAAATAGATGG
This sequence comes from Diorhabda carinulata, assembly GCF_026250575.1. Lineage (NCBI taxonomy): Eukaryota > Metazoa > Arthropoda > Insecta > Coleoptera > Chrysomelidae > Diorhabda > Diorhabda carinulata. The sequence continues at coordinate 7,073,767 of NC_079469.1, forward strand.
TTGAGCAATGTCACGGATGATCTTTGAACTTAAACAGTTACAGGTTGGTGCTCCAAATCAAGGGACAGAATACTATGGAGGTCTATTGTTGAAGAAGCCAAGAACCACACAGGGCAGTAGGTTATTCTATCAGAAATGTTCATATCCAAGAAAACGACTACTGTTTCAAGCAAAAAAGTTACTCTAAAGAATAAAAGACTTTAAGTATGTAACTATCAAAAAACTATTACAGAAGAATATATTTTTGTTATTATATGAAGCATTTTAAGGAATCCTCTGTTATTGGAGGAAATAGAAATCGCATGTTCTTCAGAACCGTCACTCTATGTTGTGTATTGCAAATTTTTAATTGTTCAAAATGCTCAGATATATATTATTTATCATTGATAGGTCTTCGCAAGTAACATTTGAACCCTTACGATTATCATTAAAGCCACTAAAACAGTGACATTTTCTTAGATAATCTAGGACCAAAAGGCTGCCAATTACCTCGCTATCACGCTGCACTATTGATCTTTTGTATACTGATATGATATTTCGAAGACTTCTACACCAGCACCTCTATAGGTAGAATATTAAGGTGTAATAGTGTTTATGGTTATTAACCACGTCCCAACCAAGTTTAATCATTAATATCCCAGGTGTATTGCTTTAAGTTATGTATGAACGTTAAAAGTACAAAATTAAAATGATGAAAGTATGAAATTTGAAAGTTTAAATGGAGTGCAGACGTATGAATGGTTGCATAGATGACTTATAAGATGAAGACGATCTATCCAATCAACATAATTGTAGTTCGATCTCCTCATCTAACCGAGCAATATATGAATTTTGTTCAGGTCTTTTTAATTAGTGACGCAGTGAGTCAGTCGTTTGTTTTTATACTTGTCAATTTTGAATTAATGTCGTTTACTTAGTATTGTAAAAATCAAGATGAAAAACGCTGATTCTAATCAATTAAGTGGTTTCCGGTTGCCGGTAATTAATCTGGGTGGAGGATGTAATCGGATAAAAGACTCGGAGCTGCGATCAAACGAATGCTGCGGCTTGTGAGCTGATGTTTTAATTTATTTTGAGTTAAGGTTGACTGAAAACAGTTTTCAGTCCCGGAATATATATAAACTTTTCCTTTTATGCAAATCCCAAGCAAAATAATAAATCGAGGTATTTATGTTTTTGATAAATATATTATTAAGGTTGTTTGATATATTATTTAGCTATAAATGTTGGGAGGAAGTTAGATAAATAGATAGTTCATTTAATATATTTAATATCTTTAGAAAATTCCATAGAATTTTGTTACACAGTAACGCAACGTGTCTTAAATAATTATCAACTTCAAGCAGATTTTTTTAAAACGTAAAAATATTGATGTTTGCTGAAATAATGAATTTGCCCCTTAAATACACTAGGATTTATAACAACTCTTGTCTCATTAAAAAATTTAATGAATGTTATTCTTCTTTACAACATCTCAATCCATAACAAGCAGATGAAACGAAGTTCAATCTAATCATAAAACTAAATCCCAGACAAACAAAATTCCTTTTCCTTTCTCTTTGTATAAAATGGAATTATTATTTTCATGGATAAAATAGAGTATTGACAAAAACCTTTTAAACCCAGTATGGTATGATAACCTAGTTCATCAACTATTATAATGTTAGTAGTTACTTTCTGCTCCAATTATTTTTTCTATTTGCTCTATTCATTTTTGTAGCGCAGTAGTCACTTCCAATATTAAGAAAAAAATGAATAGTTGAATGTCTCGAGTTCTGAAAGTTCCCCTACATCACATACCACAAGCAATAACTAAAAATTTGGATGAACTTTAGAACAAATATGATTGTAATAAAAATATACTCTTCATTTTGGCTGCGGTACAGCAGTAGCAACATGAAAAATTGGAACCATCATCGGCCTCATCACTATTATATAAGTTACCGCGTCACCACCGTTCAACACATTGAACGGTGGAGAATTGGAACTGAATGGAGATGGGGAGACAAAGTAATTTAATATCATTAGTTCAATTTGAATTTCTTCTGATTGATATTTAGAGTAGCAAGATGGAAAATTCAAACCATCAACGGCTACATTACTATTATAACAATTACCTCTTCACCAATCTCTCATCACATTGTATTTATCTTTGTTTTGAACTATCAAATCAAATTTTTAAATTTCTCTAATAGATGACGCTACAAGAGCAAAGAAGATTGAAAATCTCATCTTCTGGACGCTTTTACTGAATGAAGATGGTAAGACAATGTGATTATATTAATATCATTGGCTCAATTTCTATTTATTGATATCAAGATTTAATCAATAGATGATGATAACAAAGTTGAGTATATTGTGAACATAAATGTAAAGGGAAGTTATTCATGTATACTATTACTTTCCATTATTAATTTTGCGTAACATTTTCTATATCAAGCTCTTGCACCTTTTTAAAATACATTCTGTTTAAAAGGCAGTTATACTTAAACTGAGGCCGAATATCACTTATTGAGGACTTTAAAATCCTCTAGATTGTAGAGAATTAATTTAAAAAATGTGGTTTCATACTGAAATATTATTTTAGGATATTCAACGTCACTTTAAGAACTCACTGGTCTTTAAACTGTTTAAAAACTTCGAATGTGCTCTAATTTTTTGGCTTCCCATGCGAACAATTGAAACTATTTTCATCTAGTTTTGTCTATCTACTTTTTTCCACCTCTTATATTAGTTTGAGCTGGAAATTGCCTCAAATTTTAGAATAAGTTTTCTTAGGTATACATTAATACCTGCTCTCTATTCAGGTAGATTGTTACTCTGCCTGATCCGTTAGTATGAGTTTTTTGGAGTGGAGAAAATTAATAATCCAGTTCTAAGTACCATGAAAATGTTAAATATGACGTTAAAATTCAAATTATGTTGATAATGATAACTCAATTAACTAATATCAAGTTATTAATCATTTTCCGTGTAGATTCTTCTTCATCAAATCCTGCGAGTTATAGGCATTCATCATTATAAATTTTCAATAACTTGATATTGAATGATCGAATTATGTATATCAACATAAATGGAATCCCCGCAATATTTTCAACGAAAGTTATATCAACCTCTAAAACCACACTCGTATATTATCAACAAAACAGTATATTTTCAAGTGTATATTTAATAAAATACGTATAATATTGCTTTAATAAAGAAATATAATGAATAACCAGCTTTTCTAGTGATTGAATTCTGCTATTTTTTTCCAGTCAGTTCGATAGTGATCTGGCGATTAATATCAAAGCTGAACTACATGTTTGAAAAATTGTTTGATACCACTTGATGTACACTAGCTACGATATTAATTTCAATTTGTGTAGAAACAGATCTATTTCACTGATAAATATTGATGGGAGTTTAATCAAAATGAAATTCCACTACTCTGATTTCATATTAATTATAGTGCGATTTTGTAGACTCAGTATCTACATCTGTACTAATTTCGATGATCTAACAATAATAAATTACTGTTGGTACTTTCCCATGAAGATGATTTTTATGTAGAGTGTTTCAATATTGATATTTGCCATTTGTGAAGAGATAATTTATAAAAAACCAAAAGCAGTAGCTTATTGGAGAAATTTTTATTTTTAGTTGATTCTTTTTTATTTTGCTATTGTTGTTTCTCAGGACATTGATCTCCTAATATTGAGGTACTTATGGCACACAATAATAAGGAGGAAGTCTCTTATGAACGCCCAGCAACAATTATTTATATAAAGTGATGGATTTATTAAGCCGATCTCCTAATACCAACCTAATGAATGGGAAGAGAAACAGTATGTCTTTTGCACTTTCAATGTACGGAGCCCAGCTATTTTTGTACGACAAAAACTGGAATTAAAGAGCGTAAGATCGGATATTCAAATTTACAATCTGCCATAAGACTTTCTCCTCACAATGCAAATTTATCAGTACCGACGGCGCCTTTGCATTATCAAGATATTATTTTGGAAAAACAAATGAAAATTATCCTTCAGGAAGCACCGAGGACTAGGATACTGACCTTGTATTGATAATTGGATCCAATTCTGGTGTACCAAATTTAATTGTTCAAAAATATTTAAATGATTTAGTACGTTGTCGAAGCAATAGTAAGAAATTCTTTTTCTTGGGTTTGGTGCTTGATCTTAGATTCATCAAAATATAATTTGTGTTGTCACATAATGGAAATCATTATTATGAGGAAGACTTATACACTACTTAGCTTAGAGAAGATATTATTCACCTGCCCAGATACAATGTATCAGACGGATTAAGCCTATTTCACATAATAAACTTCAATTACACAGCCTTCTGGCTTCGTGTGGGGTGTTAGACACGATAATAATTAGGACTATTTCCACATTTTCTCTCTGTTCTTTCTAAATTTCGAGATGTGAGTACTTTACTTGCTTCTCCAGGTGTTTATTGAGGATGTTAGGAATGTGCGATATGGCTACGTCGATAAGAAGGGCTGAATTCAACATCCACTACGATGTCAGGTCTGTTATCGTAAAATTGTCATTCTCTTGTACCTTCTGCAGCTGTTACTTGTAGTACAGTGTATAGGTATCAGGAAGACCGAACTTGTTGGTCAGTATCTAGTTAATTTCAATAACTTGGATAACACTCATGGAACCTTCTGCTAGTGATCCATCTGTTTGAAGCTTCTATGTCAATATGGGATTAATTGAAGTCGTGATGATGTAAATCTTCTAATGCCTTCTGTGATCATTGTACCAGCTTCTTCTCTATTTAATACTAAGTCAGATTTTCACGACGCGAGGTTCAGAAATGAGTTATCCTTGGATATAATTCGTTATAAGTCGAGGTTTCTTATTTTTTGTAAAAGAATTTACGTAGTCAGGGTCAATTATCCTCTTCCACTCTCTTATCTGAGTGATGTTGTTCTAATAGTGGATGACTTCAGTTTGTGGTTGTTGTTTTCCGTCATCATTGTTTGTGTTACGCTCTGAATACCTTATAGATCTGTTTTCGTCCATTTAAGGTTTCCAAAAGAATACGTTTAAACAGGCGTGGTATAGACTATATACACTAAATTGCCTGCATTTAATTTGGATTTCATAAGTGATTTACTTTTTTTGTGTATTGATCCTGGATTCTAACTTTTGTCATTTGTTGCCCAATAACCTATCCTGTTTAATTTCGAGGTATTGGTAGGTTTTCTATTTTTCCAATGCCTGCACGATATCTCCGTGGGCGATTACTTATTTCCGTTTATAAAAATGCCTTTCTCGATGTGTAGGGTCTGGCACTTATACAGTATATGTATATCAGTGTGGAATCGATGTGTTATATCTAACATGATAATTTATTTTTTGCCTCAAAACGTGACATAGGTTTATTTGGGACAAGTAATAGTTTTTAATGAAAAAAAAAACACTTTCTTAGGAAAAAATATTTCTTAGATGTGTTTGAACGGGTTTCCGTGGAAATATTTGAACTATTCCACTTTGTTGATTCATAAAATTCGTCAAAAACTTCAGTATTTTTATTATAGTCATTTTCAATAAATAAAATCAGAGATTTTTCAATGTCTTTTTTGAATATGCCCAATAAAATATGTCTATTTTTTTCGTAAGAAAGCAAGTCCACTGCTCCAGATAATCACGGCTTGTTTTATAGAATTCTGAAGCCGTCCTTTTCACAAACTCTTCATTTATATGAGTACCATTATCTTTTGATTTCAATATTAATTGACGACCATAAATGGAAGAAATTAATTGGTTTGTTTCTGAGTTAAATTGTCTTTTAATTTGTTGATTTCATTCGCAGCTCCAGTTGCCGATACAGTCTGACCTTCAAGTTTCAAGACAGCTTAATAAAAACTTGCTGAGTGAGCATGTAAAAAATAAAACCACAATTTGGATGTGGGATCTTCAAAAAAAGTTTTTAGGAGCATGGGATATATTTCAATAATTAAAAAGTAGCTTTTTAACGGCTGATACATTTTTAAAACCCCGTCTAGCCAACTGGTTTCAATATAACTAATATAACCAAGTTGATATTTCGTTCCATTTTTGGTACAAAACTTCTTTAGAGTTTCAACTCGAATCGTGTAAATATTAAAAAATGAATCGTAATATCCTAATCTATGGGTAATCCGTTTGTAGCAGATTTTACTGCATTGTGAGTTACATGGACTCCACATGCAATACCTATTATGTAATTCTTTTTTCAGAGATGATTCTATTTTCATTAATACATCGCGCCTTCGAAATTGACGTTGGCATGGTCCACGACTTTTGCTGTCAAATTATTATATGTTATGTAATTTTGCGTCCCAGAGTTAGTTTTGGTAACACCGGATTTAGTGATTATAAAAACGGATAGTCCCGTTTAAAACTGGACGTCTGGTCACATTAGTTATATCGAGCATTTATTTGATCATTATTATTAATGAAAAAGAGAATATTTCTTCAGTCCGTGTGATTGAACGCTTGAAGAAAAAACTCATTTTCTGTACCGATTACTATGGTTTTATTGTGTACCAAATAGTTTCAAAATAAAGTTGGTTATAAATCAGTCGAATTCGTACTGAAGGTATCCAAGCGGCGGCGTTACTTCTTAAACTTTCGCATTTCTATAGAATTTTTTAATCGAGTCTAAAAACTTCGTAATTCAAGTTTTTGGTTTGTTGCATCGCTATTCCGTAGACATATTTAGTCGGGCGTGGAGAAGCTAGTCTGCTCGAACTAATTACTAGAGTTTCTAGTACGAAAAAATATCTCTCAATATTGATTATCGTTTTAATTGACTTTACGATTTGTAACATATACAGGTGATAATGTTTTTTTAAAGAAAATTAACGATTAATAACGGTAATTCCGATTTCAGTTGAAGTATTTATATCGAATGGAATGTGGTCATTTTAGGTGTAATTTATTTTTTATAACCACGTTCAGCTAATATGGTCTTATATATGTTTCTGCTCCAATTTCTATTATAGTGTATCAATTCACACTAAGACAACTGATTATTTGAAAATTTAGCAAAAAAAGGTTGAGAAATTGAATAAAAATGCGATAAAAATAATATTTAAATATCAATATATGTACAAAGGTTGTTCGAAAAGCTTCCCTTCTGAGCCTAAAGATGTATGCACTCATTTATATAAGTTTGGGAATATATTTAGAAATCTGTCTAAAATTTGTTATTTTGTATGTTACTGTTTGACAATAATATCTTTTAGTGGGAGTATGGTAAAATTAAACACCAAAGTGTACTATTTCTAATATATTTTTCGAATATTTATATATTGATTCTTGGGGAGTCAAAGTACAACGTAAAAATATCCATGAAAGTTACAAGTCCCGGGACAACTTGTGCACCTTGCTTTATGTGTATCGATATTTATATTATATCGATATGTTTGACTCAATTGAAACTAAAATTGATAAAATATTCAATGTAAATATATCTCTATTTCCCAAAACCAAAAAAAACCATTTAAAAAAATGAAACCTAGACTCTTGTATGGCTAGACTCTTCAGTTAATTATTTAAACAATTTAGAAATACTCATTATTTGCAGCCATTTATTCTTTACAACATTTCAATTTAACAAGATTTGGTTACCGATAATATCATTTTGATAAGAAAATTGTATTAGAAACTGTAGTAGTATTCAAATTGTTTCCAAAATAAACTCATTGTCATTTCCTTATTTTACGTACTAAATACACCATTTCTATTTAGTTCTTCTTGTATTCCAGCAATAAAGTTTGTAGCGGAACACAATAAACATAACCACTTCCAATATTACCAATATTTACTTCTGATACAGTGTCCTTCCAATACTTCGAATTATGTAACCAGGAAACTGGTATCTATATCAAAATGTTTCGTTTGCACCTGATCAGCAACAAAGAAGGTGCATTTTAAAAGCTGACAGGATGCATTTAGCTTAAACAGTACTGGTTATGTAACAGATATAATTGTAATATTAACTACAATTGAAAGATCGGTAGGTAATAAGCACCCCTTCAATAATTATTATGAATACTGATTAAAAATTAGTTATGGACGGACGTGTTTCTGGTTGCAATTGTACAACTTATGTTTAAATATTAACCGTCGGCGTCGTATTATTTAATTTAGTATATCCGGTGTATATGAATTACAATGGGCTTGGAAAATAGTATATTTTTCAACAAAAATAAATACAACTAAGGATTAGTTTTAACAAACTTATGGATATATTTTATGCCTCCCGAGATTCGTTCCAAACAGGTATTATGTCATCAGCGCCGATTGTATAGGAGAGCGGCCGGCCTGGCTAAAGTGACTTATCGCGATTTTGAGGACAAAGAGTTGATTTGTTGATAAAAATGAGGCAGGGGTTTTTTCGTGGTTCTTCAAACAACTTGCCTTGAATAGATTTCCTTGCATTGGCAAGTTATTTTACTACAAATAATGATTTTATAACTGTTAAAACCCGCGGCATGAATCATATGAACAGACAGATCGATGGATTGACATATTCACGGGGCAAAAATAAGAAGATTTTATGTGGTCGGAATCTCCCAATTTTTCAATTTTGACATGCCAAGTGTTAAAGTTCAAACAAATATATTACATAGAATTTGAAGCAAATTCGAGTGTCTGCTTTTCACCATAAAATAGTATAAATAAGACAGGGAAGTACTATTGTTTTCTAAAAGTTGTAGTACCCCTATCCGTAAGATTATTTGACAATTTCCACATGAAAATCAGATCAATTTTATTTTTTACTCATACAAATTTGCTGTGTGTTTAACGTGAATTTTAAAAATTATTAGTTTTGAATAGCCAGTGGTGTCCCTTTTACCTTTTACAATATTCAGCTTGGATCTCCTACGACCACGCCACGCCAATACAAAAAACAAAAAAAATAAAACAAAAAAATTACCAGTAACACCTTGAAACTTCTATATTATTCTTAAAATAATACGTCAAGTTACCTTGTATCGTAAGTTTTTAGTTTTGAATATGCAATTTAGATAATGAAAGTACCCCGGAATCATATTAACAACAAAACCGATTACTTGTACGTGATAAAACAGTATTCCTCCAATTGTACCTTTTCATTGCATCGAACCATTTTTTCCGCAATTTTTCTCCCCTTGGGATAATTTATTTGGTGCAGTAATATTGGCGTTGGTACATTAGAACCTAACCTAACATTTATCGATCCAGGCTTCGATATATTGGTAAAAACAACGTGGTGTGAATGCAGTAAGCAAGTGATTGACGCGTTGCAAAAAGATATGAGAGTAGATAAAAATATTAAACTCTTAAAAGTTTATATCAGTGTTGTTTTGAGTCCTAGAGCCGTGAGGTCTAAAAACATACGCCCGACATCGTTTTAAAACCCTATAATAATTATGTATATTCACAAAATTCGTAACTCATACAGTAAAAAAGACATCCAGTATGATCCTAGATTCGAAATTCTCGAAAATTCAATGAGCCTAGGTTTTGTGTTTACAAATTCATTTTGCAAATTACCACAGTTAGCCTCATTTTCATTCTAATTTTCCAAATATAATGATTTTTCAATAAAAATTTAAATACCCTCAAATATTTTCTAAGCCATGCGGAAATGAAATAGGTCGGTATTATGAAAGTTACCTTTGTTAACACCACTAAATCAAAAAACGCAATAAAATATATGGTGTTCCCTTTGAAATTCCAAAGTTCGATGTCGATACTGAAGAATAGGGGCACCCTGTATAATCCAGAAGTCAATAATCTCAAATTCCTTTAAATACGGAGAAGTTTTGTAATTAAAGTTTCCAATAACTCTTACAGGTTTGGAGAAAAGTATATGGGTCACCTGTACGTTAGGATCAATGAAAAACAGTTTTTCTCTATTCTCCAGCAAACTTTATAATGTGTTGTTTTTCTTTTAAAGGATTACTTATTTTAATTATATTTTCCTTAAATCCTTATGAATAACATTCTGAAAGTTTTATTATAACATGATTGATACTATAGTTAGTTTCGTGAAGTTCGTGTGTAATTTTTATTAGTTTAGTCATCAGACCATAACCATAAATATCAATGTGGTTCATCCATCCTTGTATAGTGAATTTAATTAATCAACACTTTCACGTAGCCATGAATAATAATCAATCAACATTTTAAGTTAATTATAATTATTTAATTGTGCATCATCAAACCGACGCTTCTTCATACTTTTCTTAATTCCCATCCATAATAAATGCAGCATGACCTTTCCGTTCACGGTCACAGTATTTTTTTTACTCACCTAAGTTAAATTCCAACTTGTTTTGTATTTTATAACAATTTGAAATGAATCTGAAAGATTTAACGCAGCATGCATAATTCAGTTATGTCTCAGGTGTAATTTTTGAATGGTTTATTCAAGGCATGATTGTACATAACCATATTCTAAACAGTAATATATTCTTCATTGAAATAGTCTTTAACAATGTGGGTAAGGCTGAAGAAATCTTTGCGTAGGTACTCGATTTATTATACAAAGTGTCCCACTTACCGAGAGAAATTACAATATTTATGAGAAGAAATGGTTAAAATGTAGGATCAGGAAAAGTATTTTCAAATTACAAATAGTCTTATTATAAAAATTACAGTCGTCTTTTCGAATGCTCTAAAAAATTACAAACAAATTTTTCATAAATTTTTACGAAAAACTTGAGGTTTCTGTTGTGCTATATGTGCTTGTATATGCATTATCCTGATGCAAACATACTTTTCTTGACTTCTGTCTTTTTGCCACTTAATCCACACATAAAATGATGTAAATGTTTCATCGTCTGGTACTATTTCAAAAAGTATACGATTTCCACCATATTCTGACATTTCTTAACATATTCTTACTCGCTGTTTTGTGCCTTTTGGAAATGGTTAAGTGTATATAACACCATAAATTATATCGATCAATAGAAAATCCTTCTGATATGATTAGTTCCAGAAATTCCAACTTAGTAAATGTAAAATGCTCTATATTAAGCATCAAAAATATGTATTTGTGCGAAAATTATTAATTTCCACGTAAAATTACCTTGTACTATTGTAGCCAAAGTTAATTTTTGTTTAATAAATACATCAGATTAGGAACAAAAAACACATTTGTTTGAATTTTGAAAAGGCTTTGGGGTGTTCAAGTTCCTCAATGTTCAAATCAAAAATGTGTCACGAGATTGCGAATTCACTGATAAAGCAAATAAATACACAACGGAGTAAAATGAAAGAAATTATGTAAAAGATTCTCTACTTTGGTTCAAGTCTAAAAATATGAGTTTCAGCTTCGTTACAAGATGAAGTTACCCACCAATTATTTCCAAAATTAAAATTTTTGCATAAAGTTTGGAGTTGCAAACCTAACCTTAAATTTGAGAAAATACAAAAATAATTATCTACGGCATACGACACACTCCCGTGTTACTTGAAATTAAATTATCAACGATTTAAATGTTAAGATCGGAATAAAATGTTCAAAATTGTCTCAATGCTTCGTAATAAACGATATATACTTCTATTTAGTTCTTATACAGTATTTTATGGTATAATCAATGATTACAAACAGAGTAATTATAACAATTCGATTCATTCAAAAAACTATTGTCGGGATTATCATTAAAAAAAAACGCTATCCTAATCGTATTTCTTCCTTGTCCGGAAGTATTCTTATTAATTCACTTATATTAGTTTCATCTGTATGTGGGTTTGTGAGGTTGTTTGTTGCTTATTACTTTTAATATATCTCACCACCTCAATTACGTTCGTTAGCCGAGCGGGCTAAGGCTTCGATAAAATTTTTTTTTTTGAAATTATCACTGCAAATTTTCTCTTTACTCGAAACAAATTTTACAACCGTCTGCCTCCTGTTGGAGATTTACTGTAATACCTGCATTAGTATTAGAATTAACACCTTAAATTTTATTATGTTGTTCGAGAAAAAATTCACATCAGTACGCCCTCTGTTGGAAATTTACAATACTAATGACTAGAACTTGATGAAAAATGTTAATTTTTGACAATAGATCGAAATAAAAAGTGGAAAATATTGTTTTAGGTATATTTAAGAAGAATAATTTTTTTAGTTTTATTTGCCCTTTTTTAGTTTGTTCAAACAATATTATTTTTTTACTTCTGTCTTATAAATATATGAAACTCTTTGAAAAATGTTATAATAAGCAGTTAAAAATCATTAAAAAATTGTTATCTCTCATAATATTTAATTTTTCAATAAAACCGAGTGTTTTATTGCAAATTGTCATAGACTATATTTTTTAAATAAAACAATTTGCAAAGTTCAATTCAAATTCTTATCAGAGAAAAAATTGGTGAATTAATCTTGAGAAAGTTTGAAATTACATTTCAAATGATCATATTTATAGTCGTTAAATCAATATCCTATAATTTCAGACTTGTATCTTCTCTCTAACAAATTTTTTCCTAATTTTATTCATAAAACGTGAAACAATGTAATCTAACGAACAATAATGATTATTACCGTGAATAAATATTATCCTACAAAATGTTTATTAACAAATACCACACACAATTTCTCATGCAATGTATCGGTTCGAAATCATTCATTTTTTAGTCTTATTGTATACGAATATCGTAAAAGTGAAAGTGGATTTCGATGTTTTTTTTGCGATCCCCAGAAACTTCAATTAATGTGTTGATTGTTGTAACATCGTGATAATATATTTTTCACATTTATGCACTTTCTAGCTGTTATGTCGATGTTTTTGAAGTACTCACATCAAATTGTTAAATTGACACGTTTATGGTAGTTAGTTGTTTATATTACTATCCTATTTCTTTCCTAAATAAACGATTAAATGAGAAAAATGATATTTGTAATATGAAAACTAGAGATTTCGAAAGTTAGAAAATTTCTGACTAATATTCAATGTGATATAATAACATTGAATCTTAAAACAAAGATAAATCGAATAAATTCAACCTTAAAAAATTTGATCATTATGATCAATATGATCATTGAGGTGTAACATAAAAACGAACGAATATTGTTTTGTAATAGTGAAAATTCTGTTTTTTTCTCTATCCACATAACAAAAATTAGGTATATTAATCTATTTTTAGACGACACACAACCTAATTGTTAGGCATTGGTCTCCCATAATGCGCTCAGTCATCAAAACCAGGCTGGGAAGACATTGCAAAAAGAAATCCCGGAAAAGTATATTAATCTCGCTGGTTAACGACTGCGAATAGAAAAATCTTTTGCTGGACAAACTTGAAGTCCTAGAGAATTTTCTGGTCCAATAGGCAACCAACTTGAAAGTCGCGGAGAACTTCTTCGCAAATTATAAAAGAATTGAATTGAATTTGCCAGAAATTGATTGGGAAAACTTAAATGCTACCCAGAAGTATTTATTTGAAATTTTTCAAATAGTAACAACCGAAGTATTGTACAAATACATGGCAAGAAGAAAGCTTGGAAAAGTTCATCATTCTCGCTGGTTAACGACTGCGAATAGAAAAAAAACTTTTGATGGACAAACTTGAAATCCTAGAGAATTTTCTAGTCCAATAGGCAACCAGCTTGAAAATTGCGAAAAACTTCTTTGCAAATTATGAAAGAAATAAATTGAATTTGATAGAAATTGATTGGGAAAACCTAAGTGCTGACTAGAAGTACTTATTTGAAATTTGTCAAACAGTAACAACCGAAGTATTTTACAAAGACATGGCAAAAAGAAAGCTTGGAAAAGTTCATCATTCTCGCTGGTTAATGACTGCGAATAGAAAAAAAACTTTTGATGGACAAACTTGAAGTCCTAGAGAATCCTAGAGACTATCAGCTGAAGGAATTGATATTTATGGACTCGCATTATATGGCCAAGATATGCAATATTTCGTTTCTTCACGATGTTAAAGAGTTCACGGTCTTTATTAATACGCCTGAGAGTATCCTCATTCCTCACTTTGGCAGTCCATGGTATCTTCAGGATTATACGATATGAGTGAGATCAGAGAACAAAAATATTGAAGAATACCTCAAACTGTTGAGAACGAGAAAGTAATTAACAAATTCAGCTGTAGTACCAATTCGCACCAATCATATCCAATTTTGCAATAGAAATATGAAGTTATAAATAAATATTTTACTGCTCAACATAGAAATTTTGAACACTCTATTACTGTGATGCATACATCTTTATAAGCATAAATACACTTGTTGAGAATGCCGCTTAGACAAAGACATTATCCAGATAACGATCGTTAACACTGCATCTTAATGTTCAAAGTTGAATACTTAATATACACAATATCCATTTTAAAATAGAAGTGAATGCATGGTAGTATACGCATACACTATACAGCGTGTCCCACGACGAGTTAAGACTATCTGTATATGGCAAAATACTTATAGTAAAATCATGAAAATTTCTACGTTTTGGTTTTCGGATACGATATTTCTAGCTAAAATTTTTTCAAACTTCCGAATTTTCATTATTTCACTTTTTCTTCTACTACTTATCTCTTTCCCTTATTCAAGTTTGATGCAATTGAATTTGTTGATGTTGTTTCTACAACTATCTATAAATAATGTTTGGATAGGAATTGCTGGAAACCACATTACAGGCTTCTTTTTGCTTGATACCTGCTTGAATGGAGATGAATGTTCATCCACTATAATGTCGTGCTAGCTTTAACAAACCTATATCTTGATCCTGCTAACCCAAAAGTTCCTGGGAATATGATTTTAGGAAGATGGAGCACCGCCTCAATATCCGGCAGAACCTGACCAAATTTTTTCAAATCAAAATTATGGATGGATAGAATGGCCAAGACGATTCTGGAGCCAGAAGATTTATTTTTCAAAAAATGCCCATTTAAAAATACCAATCGTCGTGTCCAAGCGTTATTCTCAACACGCCCTCATTTATTTATTAACGATTTTATTCCATTTGGCTGTTCCACTCTGTATTCACAAAAAGAAAAAGAAGAAATCATTCCGTATTTAGAGTGTGTAGCACCATATTCCATCATTCTAGCTTATTACGAAAAGAATATTATCCAGATAGAAGTCATTATGGTTTTGTTAAAAAATTATTCATTATTATGAATTTATAGGTAAATAAATGCCCTAAATTATTTTGAAGGGTATCTAACTGCCTCTATCTGAAAAGAAAAAACGCCTTGTTGATAAAATAAATCTCTCTCTTATCTTGGACTATAAAAAATGAAGTTCTACATTATTAATTGAGCGACGGACGGCTCTCGAGGATCTCCATTATATAGTAGATAGCTACTTTTGTTGCAGGCTGTACCGTAATGCATTCCATGAATCTCTGCCAAAATATAATAAGAATTTTCAAGATATTTCCGAAATTAATTTTACCGGTGTTGAGGCTTGTTAAGAAAGCTTGTATTCTTACACAAAAGAGAACAGCAAACGGTAATTGTATAATGGGGATACTTATAAAGATATTAAACAAAATATAGAAATGGAAGATTGGATTATATTTAGAGATAGGCGATGGTTTTATGAAAAATCTCAGAAAACTGTGAATTTTACGCCAGATAATTGATATTGTCGTTAGAAATTCAAATGAGATTCTAAGAATTTCGAATAAGTCATATCTATTGTCATAATTTGAAGAATTATTTTACCTTTTTCTAAAAATATTATATAAGTAGAAAATTTTTCAAAATCAAGTTCTATAAATGACGTGATTGATGAATTTGGATGATTCCTTATCGAAAATAAATGATAATAACGATATTGATGTTAAAGATTTGTGAAACAGCAGACAAACCCATACAACTTTCAGTAATAAGAATACAACAAATACCAGAAAAGAAAGAAAGGAAAGATCATAAGGAATTATGAGGAAGGTTTTAGGATAACTGGACTACTATATATCAAATACCATCCAAATTAATATCCACGAAAGAGTTATCTTCCAAATGGTTCAAAACAAGACTAACAAGACTAGATTTCGTGCAGATATTTATGAGAAGTACTGAAATTTCTGTTATAAAGATCAGATTGAATGTTATTATTTCAGTAATAAGCATTTTTGTAAAGTCCTATCCCAATTCCGCATAGGAATAGCTGCTGTAGAAGTTTATGATAATTCATTCAACTTGATTGTAAAAACGTACTCATGGGAATAAAATGATAGATGGATGATAAAAGAGGAAACGCGATCTGGCTGTTAAAAGGGTACTCCTCACCGAAGACTAAATTCACGGTACTGTCGGAAGTCACTAACCGTATAAAGGAGCAGTAAATGTTAGTTATAAAATCTTGACATAAAGAACTGGAAAGACACGTAGAGAAAGCTGGTGCTGAAAAAATCACGGAGAAACAAATTTTGAGTAGGAAAATATAATTCTCTCAGAGAAAGACGTGGGGATTTTGGAAAACTCTATAAAAGAGAGACTCGCTTACATTCCACGGCAAATACAGCGTTTTTAAGGGACTAAATGTTAAATTTTATGTTGCCCGTAAAAAGAAGTAACAATGTACGACTGTGAAAACGAGAAAAGAGCGGTAGCAGCTATAGTAGCAATAATAGAATGACCTGTAAACCTCTTTGTATATTGTTGGAAAGATAAAAGAAGTAAAAGAAAGGAGAAAAAGCTGGATATATTAATCAGACGACGACAATTGAACTAATGATGCCAGAGACATAAAGAACTACATTATCAGCAATACTACTGGAGAAATATCACTCTTTTCACTTGAGAACAAGATTACTGAAGGCGTTGTGAAGATGCATCAACTTATCTTCGCCGAAACCATTATCATAGACAGACTAGACGTTAAGCATTGATAAAGACTTGAACAAGCTCAAAATATGAGGCTAGACTCAATGCTATAGCTGCTATAGACAAAGTTGGATGGATGGATGAGCTGTCGAATATGAAACTAAAAGCGATTGAACCGATTCTACTGGTGCTATGGGCACAGTCATGCACCAAATGTTCTCGCTGCTTCTCGGTACACCCCTGTGATGTTAAAATATTTTCCTCTTCTTCTTACAAAAAAGACGTCAAATAGATAAAACTCGGATTATGTTGACATTGACGACTGTTTTTTTATAAAGTGTTTTATTTTCTCGATAAAGAATATAATTAGAATTATCTTTTATCCTAGATGGTTAATAGAAGATAGTAAATATTCTGTACCGTAAATCTATTAATGTTAGTGTACAAAGAAGTTATCGAGGCAATGGATTCAATTTCCACATCGATGAAATCTGTCAAGAAGTGTATTATTTCACATTAAAAACACGGGAACAGCACTCGGCATTACAGCAAAATCGGGTTCGTAGGTGAATCCATTTCACAGGATATTCTTTATGTTTTCACAAACCATTAACTTCTGTTTAAGATTATTATTTTTTTGAGAACGGTAGATGTATCAGTGAAGTACAAAAAATTTGACAAAGCTACAAAAGAAAAAGTACAATTGCGAATATTTTTTAGATGACGTTTGAAATTAGTATGTCTACGGTATTAATAAAAGTACGAGGATGGTCCAAAAGAAGCTGGCATCACCTAGAGATGGCGGTAGTTGCTTAAACAATACCACTGTATTAAAAAGTACACAATCTATAAAGTATATGTTTCAAATTTGAAGAGGCAACGTTGTTTAGTATTTGTATGGCTTATAAAATTTTATTTGAAAGGCCTTAGCCCAACCAATATAAAAGCTGAAGTGAATTCTACTCTGGGTGTGACTGCTTCTTCGTTATCAATAGTAAAATATTGGGTAACTGAATTTAAACGAGGTCATACAACCTGCAAAGAGCAGCATCTCAGTGATGGACCAAATGAGGTGACGACAGAAATGTCGAAAACAATCCAAAAAGCGATGATCGTCGACAGAAAGTGCGCGAACTACCTGACATAGTAGGCATTTCAAAAAGTGCGGTACATCGCAGATTAAATGAAAATTTGGACATGAGGAAGCTGTGCGCAAGATGGGTGCCGCTTTTGCTCACAAGGTAACAAAATCGGCGTCGTGAAAATGTTTACATCAATTATTTAGCACAGAAATCGATCCGAATTTTCGAACCGTTTCATAACCATTGATGAAACGTGCGTCCATCCCTTCCCACCTGAAGCAAAAGAACAATTAAAATAATGGACTGAAAAGAGAGAACCGGCTCCAAAGAAGGCAAAGACCATCTGCAGGCAAGGTCATGCGCATGTCATAATTTTCATTGACTATTTTTAAAAAGGAAAAACTATCAACGGCAAGTATTATGTAAACTCATTGCAACGTTACAGCGAAAGTGTTGTTCAATCAAGACAATGCACCATTTCACACACTCGTTATTGAAATGGCCAAAATGAATGAATTGAAGTTTGAATTTAGCCCCCTCGGATCATGCTCTGTTCCCAGACTTGAAAAAATGGCATGGTGGTCAAATATTTTCCTACAATGAAAAAATGATGTCGGCAGTTAACGATATCGAACTAAAGAGAGATTACATTGAAAAATAAATAAATTTTGTTATAAAAATTCTGTATTTTTGTGCCAGACCATCCTCTTAGAACTATGATCCATTCAGAAAATAAAGAACGTCTATTTTTGGCGCCGTTAGGTACGCGTTGAATTCAATGTCTGCCGGCAAAGCTTAGTTGATGATGTTTATGAGTTCTACAATGTTGCCAGTTTGTTTAATAACCGTATTTGAGATGGAAATTTATCGTAAAATGTGTGAAGTATACAGAAATAACGATATATGTTATAAATGAAAATGGTGTTTTTTTCAACTAACAATAAAGATAAAAATAATAGTATTATAGTTGAGTTGATGGAAAGATCGTAAAAGCTGCCTTTTCACAATAACGGAACTCTAGTGTGACAAAAATTTCACGGGTTCTTTCATTATGAATTGTCAAAAAATTGGGCTACCACCAATTTTAAGCAAGATTGTTATTAAAATTGTTTACATGCCAACATAAAAGTTACATTCTTGACATTTATTGATTATTGTGATGATAAGCGATTGCGACAAGTTAATTTCTGAGACATAATTTCGGTTCATACACTTTTCGCTGAGCAAACAAGATAATGTGTGCAAAACTTGTCACCGAAGCATCAGTTGTTAAGTGATTAATTGCCTTGATCTTGCACCTGGAGATTTTCACTTTTCTTCAAAAATTAGGCAATTATTAGGAATGTAATTCAACTTTACTTCATGTACTAAATTTGGCAAATTTATGAATTATTATATGTAACATGATTGATTAATGACAGATTTGGCTAATTTTTTTGGATAAAAATTCTTCGATACTCATGACAGAAAAAAAAAAATAAGTAGTATAGTTTTAACATTGTAAAAAATGTTATCCTGTGACAGGTGCAAGAGCGTTGATATGGATTGAAGAATACATAAATCTTTTAGTCTGTGTTGTAAATAAGAATTGAAAATCTTGAAAACAATGCCTGAACATATACGAGTTTATCGATTTTTTTTCACATTTCGAGCTACAATTTTCCAAGAGATAGATTTTCTTATGATATTTCATTTATTTTATCGCTCGGCAAAACCACATTTCTATCATAAATAAAAAAAGTTATCAGTATATAATCTCAAGCTCGACATCGAGAATATTTATAATGCACCCAAAAGAATCAGGAATTGTTACGAAAGCTGCTGAATCAGATAAAGACATTTTCGGATTATTCGTCGAGTATAATTTAAATTTATTTGAAATCTTTGAAATTAGTAGTGAATGAGAAAAGTAATAAAATGAGAATATGAACTATAAGTGAATATGAACTTCCAAAGTGACCTCAGTCGTTTCGGTCACCAGTAAGTCTTGTTATTGATGTTTAGATTACTTTGAAAATGAAAATTCGTGCAGCAATAGTATTTTTACTTCAAAAACATTGTTTCTACTTCAATTTAAGTGAAATAATAAGATTTCCTGAGAAACAAAGCATTCTTCATTTGCGAGTAATAGCAACAGATTTCTGATGAAGCCTGATGAAGATGAAGCCTGTTCTGCTACTGAAAATCTTTTTAAAATCCCTATAAGTATTACAAATATCACTCAGAAAGTAAATAAACGTAGAATGCAAAGCGACCAGCCATGTTTAATTTCGCAAGATCGCCGTATAATTGTTCACTGTCAATTTGAAGCACAATGAGGTCAGTTGCAGATTTCCTGGCCGTCTGACATCAACTGGACAAACTCTGTGGCGTTTGAAAACTCTCCTTGAAGAAACTGGAACAACAAGTCTGGCCAATTGCGGATCAGCTTTTTGTTGTCATACCATTTAATTGGACATCAACTAGCGGTTCGTACACAGAAGATACGAAGTGCAAACACTGCATCTGTTGTTAGAGATATTGACCTCGAAATGTCTGTAAACATCCTGAATCTCAACAAAAGATTGAAGATTTTTCATCGGAAAATATTATGAGCAATGAAGTTCCATCTAAATGGTTATGTGAGTAAATGGAATAATCTTTTTTGAGGCACTGAAAATTCGTATATCACCTACGAAGAACTATTACAATCGCTCATAGGTACTACGTGGTGTGCTGTTTAAGATGGATGAGTCATACATTTTTTCTTTTTTAACAGAGCGAATTTAAATTGGAAATTTGGCCACAACCGGTATTCTATAGGAAGCATTTCTAGGTCGCTTAATCTCCCGTTCTGGGGATTTGTACTGGACGGTCAGATAACCCGATTTGACTGTTCCTTTTGTAGTTTTCTGAAGTCTACAGTTTATCTCAACAGTCTTCAGACTCTTTAAGCTAGTTACGAGAATATCTGCCTAGAATGCGAGAACCAATCGCCTGAAACTTGGACAAGAGTGCTGGAAAATGTCCCATTAGTCATTAACTTAAAGAAATTCACTTGTCCATTATAATTTTCTCAACTTGATAGAATAAATTCTAATGGATTGAATAAACAAAATTCACAAGCAGAATCAAATTTTTTCAATAGAAAAGAAATTACAGCAAAAGAGCATTGGGTGATTTCTTTTGCACCACCTGGTATTTCAGTAAGATTTTGAATCAGTTTCTTTTCTTTTTCTTCATAAAAAAAGATGAATCGAATAGTAACCTAACTTAAACTAATAGTGAAGATAATTTTGGATAAAACATAAGTCAAAACACATTTAAACATATACGGTGGTTGTTCAATAAGTTTTGTCAAGCAATACAATCATTTCAATCGCTTTTAAATTTAATATATCATTTGTAAAAACATACTTTCTATTCATAAGTACGAGGTCTGATCGAAAAATGTTCCACTTCTGGATTTTTGATTAGCTACTACAAACTAGAAATTATGTGTAACATATCTTGAACAATGCATTTATGAAGATTGAATTGTTGCCAACATGGTTACTGGAAATTCTTGCAAACCCTGAGATAGGACTATTCAATGGCCAATGATTGGTATGGCAACATGTCATGCTTCAATTTGCTTATAAATCGAGAATTTTCTAATCGCAAAAGGCTCTTGCATAATATATTTATACATGCATGTACGACTTTTAGGTTTTCCTGACATTAGCTTCATAAAATATTATTGGTTAAATGAATTGGAAATAAATATATGTAGCAGATACTTTTTATTAATTTATTATGTTTAAGATAACCACCTCACATTATCTTTACCAGTAATTGGAGACTATCATTATGAAGTTTGATCCCATAAAAGGATTAAACGCAATAATGCAATTATGTCACAAAAATAAGAACCAGTTTAGTCGGCTCTGATATATGGTGCGAAGACTTGAGCCCTCCACAGTTGTCAACAATAGATCACATATGGGCAAATATCTTAATTGAACCATGAGATGAGATGATATAGAATCTGTATGCTGATATGGAATATGGAATACGTGAAAAAAGCAAAAGAATGTACCATGCAGTACTGTTGATATTGACAAGGCACGTAAAGAAGAATAAATATCATAATTTTTCTGTGTGTAATTCCTGATTTTGTGACTTTATAAATGAACGCCGATGTTACGAGTATTCTCTTGTTGTAGAACATCAATCTTAATCCGACAGGTGACTTGTAAATCGGCTTTTACATGTAGTAAATGACGATAATAACAAGGGAAACCGAGGCAAAGCGTTTCAGCTTTTGTTTCATACTCACCAAAAAATCAATTCACGCCTCGCAGCTACGTGAAATTACCAACCAATTAAGCTCTTGACAAAATCGTATTTAAATGAACCTATTCTACTAAATATTCACTTAATGCTTTTACACTCTCCCCCATTTATTTTCCTTGACATTCACAACGATGCAGAAGTAATTAAAAATAATTGCATCATGTGACAGTTTTCACCTACCTCCCAACCCACTCGTTCCCTGGCTTGGGGTGAATTAGTGGTTTCCGAAATAGGGGTCGTGATGCTTTCCGCATACAAAAGAATTGGTGGCTCAAAGTTGGAGTTCTTTATCTCGAGCGGTTTTGTTTTAACGCAACCGACCAATTTCTATACTAAAATTAACTTTTATCAATTGATAAGTGAGACAGTTTCTCTTTCTTTCGGAGATTTGGAATTTAATACTTTTATACGATATTGATTCGAGATTTTATATCCAGGACACGATTCTTCGCTTTTCCAAATATAGGATTTCACAAAATTAAAGTGAATCTCACACTGTGGATCTGAGTTAAACGCTCGATTGATCGGGTCAGCAAATATTAACATCAAAATTGGTCATATTACAAGCAGTGTTTCATTTGTATTCTACTCTAAGCCTTTAGATCTAACCATCTAATTTTTCAATCATTTTCCTTCGATGTTTGTGTTAGGAATATTGATCCAACGTATTGTTACTTCCCTTCGGTTCCTAATTTTTCCTTCCCTCTATCACTATAACTATATGACACTTGGAGTATCCAAATGTCTCAGAAAATACAAATATTATTGCAAAGAACAGAAATCTAAAGAATAAATTTACACCTGCTACTAGCCACTGGGTAGGTTCAATAATCGATTCGAACAAGAGAGAAATCGAATGTGCTGAAAAGTTGTCTAAAAACTCCACCTTTACCTAAAATATCAGCCATTTTGGACGCTTAGCTTCTCTGTGACAATAATATAGGTGAGTCATAGTGAAGATGTTTCTGATAATGGAAAAAACCGAGAATCAAGCTTATCATTCATCATCAAATATTTGTTTTTGAAAGGCAATGAGTCTACGCAAATGAAAAATGAGTTACACACTGTATACTGATCGTACCCCTAGAAAAGTTCATCAAATGGTACTGGACGATCGTTGGATTGTAGCTGGAGAGATAGAAGAGGCCATCGGTATATCAAAAGTACGCATTTTATATATATATATATATATATATATATATATATATATATATATATATATATATATATATATATATATATATATATATATATTGATTGAAGAGTTATGCATGTATCTGCTATCCACGTATTTTGCTCTCTTTCAACCAAAAGCATAAAACTTGAATCCACCACTACATTCCTGAAAAACGAAAAACAGTAAAGACAATGTAGTACAAATGGTAACCTGCTCCGAAAAAGGTTCTATTAGCTGGATCAGAGGTTAGAGGCGTTTTTGGGATATTCATGAGATTGTGTTCATCAACTATCTTCAAAAAGGGAAAGTAATAACGCATTATTGCTTTATGAAGTAAAGCGAAAAATAACAACCAAGCGACTACAGTTGAAGAGAAAGAAAGTGCCCCTCTATCAGGATAACGTGATCGCCATGGCTAAGATCAACGATTCTCATTTTAAATTGGTTTAACACCCTCCATCAGGTTTGGTACTGTCTTTTTTCTTCGTTAGGTCGAAAACTGTTGCAGACATCTGTTGTATGTTGGGCAAACTAAGAGATACATGTCAAATTGTTTCAAAGAACATTCTAGTTTTACGTATATGAAAAGTGTTAGAGGGGATGACTTCAATATCATACCACACCTTTAGAAAATGTTTGTTTGTTCAAGAATGTATCAAATAAATTGATTTATGAAGACAACAAGATAGTTATAGATAATGAATAAAGTTGACCGAATCAGATATAAATTGAAATTAGAATAGTAACGTTGAAGTTTTATAAAAAAGCATATTTGATTTCAAATGATACGTTACTTCAATAAAACAGTGATAAACTAATACGTGATCCTTCGTAAGGATTTATTTTACCACAATAAGATAAATTGTTGTTTGAAGTGGCTCTCAATATTCGAAAACACTATTATGAAATAATGAAAAAAATATCACGATTGATAATTCAAGGTATCCCAAGCCAGCCTGAATTACGTGGATTCATCGTGATTAAATTTCTGAGAAAGACAAAAACTAGTTTAATGAAACTCCAATTCAATTTGGAATCAAATATAGGGCGATCCGTTCAAAACGTACTCTCCCTTATTATAAATGACATCACTATTTAGATTTTTGAATATTCAAAAAGCGAAATTCAGACGTTTATATGTTTTCAAAATGACCTTGTATGATCAATAAACAAATCTAAACAAAGTGGATCTCTTTAGAATTAAATAAAATTCCATTTTCTGCTTATATTTGATATTTATAAAAAGAAATAAACTTGAATTTGATACCTGTTTAAATTTCATTCTATATATATATATATATATATATATATATACGTTCTAGTTAAGTTACACTCACCTTGTAGATCCCATCCACAAGTTTAATGAGTTCTTCCGTTTCCATGATGCTCGTATATGATTCTTATCTATTTTTAAAACATAACAGTTCACTGAATAAACACTAAAGATTGTTATTAAGTTATCTATATTTGTTGTTTACTGTTCCAAAGAAGTGAAATCTTTTCAACGATTTTCAACGACGTCTTCTTCTGGAAATTGTATTCAATGTACGGATAGGACACGAAATGAAGATACTTGTGAGTCTCGAATAAGAAATCTGAAACAATAAAAAAGGAATGAGAAGATCACTACGTTTTATAGTTTCAATTAAAATAGTAGAACTAGGCCGATACATTTGATTGTTGAATTAAATTAAAAAAATTGAGTAAGATGCCTCACTCCTTATATAAATTCGTCGAAAACTAAATTCATTTCTTCTATTCTAATACACAATATTAATTAATAATATTCAATGTGTTATAATTTGAAGGAACTAATCATTTTAGAATTATTTCCAAAGTTATAATTTCTGTGCTAGTTTGGTAATGCAAACGTAACCTAAAACTTGAGATAATACAGAAATATCCATATACGAATCAAGCAATTAAACGCATACTTGCATTTTAATTGAAATTGAATATAAAATATTTAATACCTTCAAATAAACGATAGATACTCATTTGGTACTTGCAGAGTTTAATTTCCTGATAATTCCAATTTACGATATAATTAACGATTTTAAACAGTATAATTAGCACAATTCGTTGCGTTTATGCAATTAGGTCAGACATTATTGTGATTAACTTGAAGTAATAATGTTAAAATGTGCTTAAAATTTATTGATACAGGGGAATTGGCCGGCTCCTTGGAGCTCTTTGATTCTTTTACTACAGGGGATTCAGCTTTAACTCTTTTATCTGGTTTTCTCATACTTATTCTTTTTCATTCTCTAGGTCTCCCTATTCCACATCTATAATTTTAGATATTCAACTATCACTTGTCCTTCTACCATCTCTTTCAGTTCCTTATTTCTCAGATTTCTGTGTACATTTTCCTTTATTTTACTGTTTCTAGTATTTTTCTTTCGAGTATTTTCAGATTTTTCTATTCTTTTTTTCTATTCATTATCTTCCACCGCTTTTTTTGTCATTAGTGCTGAATATATTAATAACTATACTGATGTTGGTACAAGGGTTCCTTTGTGTTGTTGGTTGTACCTCTTCCTATTTGATCCCGTTCCTCTTTGTCAAACCTTCAATGGCTGAATTTTTTTCATATTTTATACTTTCAGAAGCTTGTTGAATATAGAGCTGAATCTAGATGATTGAAGCAACAACTAAAGGCTTCCTCCTAAATAATTTTCCAAATTAAATGAATGATTTATATGAGTCGATTCTCATGCTTTATTGTTCCAAAAAGTCCTGGGATATAAATACAATTACGTAATCTCCTGCTCTTTTGAAAAATTTCAAGTAAACTTATGTTTCTGGACGAGGTAACTTTCGTATTCAGTTGTTTGTTGTAAGCGATGTTCTGTTTCAGATCATGATAACTGTAAAACTCTAAAGAGAGCATTTAATTCAGCATCATTAATCAAAAGTAGAGTTTTTTCTTGAAGAGATAATCGTCCGAATCACTAGAAATAGAATTCTTTTCAATATCTTTTCCATTATCATCTTATAATATATTCTAATTAGATTACACAAATTGGATATGACAGATTTTCGAACGTATAATTGACTTAAAAATAACATTCAATTTAATGATTGCTGGTTCTCTCTTTAACTAGCAAGCTTGAATTGAGCCACTTGTTACAAGGCATTGAACACAAAAATAAAAGTCTGCTATTAATGAAATTCACTTATAAACTTGGGCAAAATTGTTTACAGAGGTTAGTAAGTGAAATTAATAGTGACGGAGGTATTGGTACAAGATAACAGGACAGAAGAATGAGAATGAATGAAAAAATCTGATAAACGAGGAACGTTCTTTATTTATTTCAATTTGTCGTGCCTCGGAACAGAAACAACAAGTATCAAAATTAACTATTGAGTACATGAAGGGATATTACAAAATCGTTACATTGAAAAAATTAGATTGGATTATAGTTTATGGAACAGATTCGTAATTTTGAAGAATTTCAAAACTTTTCTGATCTCTGTATCTCCTTGAGGTTAAATTGCAGACTTTACTGCTGGTATGTAGTACATTGTCTGCAGTCGTTGATAATATGCTTAATCGTTACAGAGATAGAGATAGAGAAAAATGCTTTGTTAAAAAAATTGTTAAGATAAGTTTGTTAAAATCGAAAAAAGACACATACAAATCACTAAGTAAAGACAGAAATAAAATAAAGATTAAAATATACACTAGACAATTAACTATACGCCACACTAAAATAGGTAAAATTTGTATTAAAAATCAATAACAACATTAAACCAGTGCGTAGCAGGCTTCAAATTAAATATTATTTTTAGAATAAAAACACTTTTCAATAAATATTCCATCATTATTGCGAAATGAGGGAAAGATGTTATAGATTTGATTTAAATTGGTAAATGATTGTAAAGTATTGAACTCTTTACTAATTTTGAGCGCGGAGTAGGTAGATAAAGGTCGTGCTCGGCATTCCTAAGTGCTTACAAATTAGGCCAAAGGATCGAATATTTTTAATCTAGTCTTCGTAAATATCTAGAAGCTCTTTTTTGGAGTTTGAAGATTCGCTCAAGTTGAGTCGCACCACACGTACTCCACAAGAAAAGGGTATAACAGAGATACGTCTCAATAAGGGCATAATAAACTGTTATAGAGGTGGATAGGTGCAGTTCTTTGGAAACTAATCTCAGAGCAAAATAGAAAGAACTTAAGAAATTAGTATCGTCCACAAAAAGACATATTTAACAACTGATGTCTAGATAGGCGATGCCGTTGATAAACAGGAGAAACAAAATAGGGCCTAGTACTGAGCCCTGATGCATTCCACATTCTATTGGGTTGCAAGACATCGTTGTATCAACCTTTACAAGCTGACTTCTGTTGGTAAGTGTTGTGGACTCAAACCATGCGAGAGGTTTTTCTTGAAACCGTAGTACACCAATTTGTTAATTAAAATACTATTATTAACACAATCGAAGCCCTTGGAAAAATCACAATAAGTCGTTGCAGTGTAGTGATGGTTGTGGAACGTATTTTTCGATCATACTTCGTATTTATACACATTTAAAAGCATTTGATACACTTTTTATAATTTCAACTGAACTAATGAAACGCGTCAAATTTTTCTATGCTATTTTCAATAAATCTCAAAATAAAAAATGTGGGTCAAAACAGTGACATTTGTCTATTTCTGTTTCATTATTTATCTTCAATTTTAACAAATTTTACATGGTTTATCATCATGTATCAGTTATGCATTATACTTAACAAATATATATGCGAACTGTGCATCAATTATCTCTTTTTCTTTCTCGTGATATTACGATTATATATGTATCCCACTTGTTTCTAATACTAAAAATGTTCGAGTGAGAGGTCTGACCTCAACACGTTTACCTCCACATGTACAAATCTACGAGTAATCGTTTACAACAAACATTTAAACTCTCCTTAACAGGTTATATTTATTGGATCTTTCACTTGATTACATTTTTATACGATAAATTTATTAGTTATAGCTGCCTTTGGATAGGACGTTCGTATACCAGGTGAATTTTGGAACAATACTGAAAATATCACTTTAATATGGGCTTTTGCATATCACCCTTAACAAGGTTCTAACCTTTATTTGTATTATTTTCATTGCCTCACACAATTTTATCACTAATTATCTTATATAATCTTTTCCACATACTTTGCTTCATTTTTTGTCTGTTAGAGAGAGAAAGAGCTTTATTGTCATAAGAAAATTGTGAAATTTTCTTATGACAACATTAAATATTGAAATATATTGAATATTGAATTATATCAGTCTATGGTAGATTGTAGATTTCTTCAAGCAGAAATACCATAGTCAATCCCTGAAAAAAATTATTAAATATATTTGCTACTTTTAATTGTTAAGGTAGCTGATTTTTGGCAGTTAAGATGATTGAATTTTTTCCCACATCAGTTAAGTAATTATCCAATTTTTCTCTTCTAGTAAGGTAGCTATGAATGGGTCTTTAAGTTGAGTTGTGAACGTGTTTGCGAACCAAACAGATGGATTTTAAAATGAAAAGAGCTGGAGCGAGTTAAAATTTTGTATTTTTCTTAATGGAACTCGCAACGCGCTCTACTACTTTTTTGTAATTCGAAGAGGTGCAAACTATAAGACCCCCAAAAAGGCGAACCATAGCGAAGACACGATTCGAACAACGACTAGTAAGTTGTTAGAGCAATATGGGAATCGAGCTGTTAAGACACATATTCAATGACAAAACAAGCAAAGGATAAGTTTTTCGCCAAACTCGCTACATGTACAGACCAATAAAGAAAGCACTGTCAATATGTAGATCAATAAAACTTATTTGAATCTGAAGATCGTATTAGTTCATTGTTCAGTTTTAGAGGTTGTAAGAATCCTTGTAGAATAAAATTAAACTTTTCTCTGTATTTAAACAGAGCTCGTTCGCTTCAGACCAGGACTTAATTAACGAGATCTTTGCCCATGGTAGAATGTAAAGCTTGTATATTTGGAACATTCAAGGTTACACTGGTGTCATCTGCAAATAAAGTGAACTTACTATTAATTCGTAAATCTGTAACATCATTAATGATTACCAAAAGAAATTGTTCCTCCAACTGGGCCCTAAGTTACACCAACTGGTGAATTACAATTAACTTGTATCAGATGTTTTCTACATTCAAGGTAAGACACAAACCATTTTAAAGGAATGCCTCGGATGCCTCAATACTCTAGTTTGTGAATCAGAATTTGATGATCAACACAATCGAAGGCCTTATCGAAATCACAAAAACCAAAGCCGTATAAAATTTATTATTGGTTGAGGTATATTGAGAATAGAAAGCATTTAAAAAGCAAAGGCAATAGGCGGTTTTCCATTAGTCTTCCAATTATCTTCGATAGGAGTGGTAATCATGCAAGAGGACGATAGTTACTGGTGTTATTTCCTCGCCACCCTTGTGAAGGGGAACAATTATAGCAGTTTTTAGACAGCTAGAGAAAAAACTTTTTTGAAATGAATCCATAATCTTGTTACATAATTCTGATTTGAATTTTGAGAACATCAAATTTTCTCATTTCGTTTACTAATTGGCTGGACAGTGATATATTGAATCTTAAGTACAAAAGGTGATATCAAAAATGAAATAAAAATCTTCTATGTATTATTTTCGTCTGAATAAATTATAAAGAGGTATCCAAAATTTCTTCTTAAATATGTAAATGACATGAAGGTATGTTCGTTGGAATTCCATGAAGATAAATATGTCCCAATGTTGCTGTTACATAACTAGTAGTGACATCTCAAAAAAAAAAATATTAATTCTGTAAAAGGTCAACGTTAGTTATGTCAGTATGTTAATGACGTTTCTTACCTTTTTCGTTTATTGGTGAATTGATTTAAATGTGGTTAATAACAGTTATTTCATTCAAAATTTAATTTTTAATTATAATATTGATGTTGTACGTTTCTTATTAATTCATGATTATAATGAGCTTCATGTTTTGTGCAATATTCAAATAATTATTAACTAAAATTCATGAAATATTCTTACGTAATACTTGTGTATGATTATTGATACATGATCATCATTACGATAATCAAAATTACGAGGAATAGTCAAAAAATGTAACAAGTCGCAGCACTCGTCTAGTCTACAAGTTCAAATCGGTGTTAATCAGATGTGATAATTCTAAAACTATGTGTCTTAGGTCATTAACAAATTTAGCAAAGAAATTTTTCTCTCGGAATCATACTTTTATTATTCAATATATTAATTTAAAACTGAAAACAGCTCCCCACCCGCCTCTTTTCAATAATTCCAAGTTTTAGTTGTTTTTTAACACTCAAGGATTATGCTATATATCCACATTTCTAAAGCCTCTAATTTATTAGCTCCATCTTTCTTCAACGCCCTTCCATTCTGTAGAAAAGCACCGACCACACCGACCAAGTATTTGATGAATCTTAATGGTAGATTAGGTGAACAGTTTCAAAATTGTTGATTAATAAGATTTTACTTGAATTTCCTTCATCGATCTAAACTGGAAGAAAATAATTATTCTAATTCTTTTTGCTTTGTTGAACCCTTATAGTCTAGACTATATATTGCGAAGATTTTTTCTTCCCCCAAAGTGGAGAGGAATCGCTTTGTCATACACTAGTGCACGGTTAAATAGTGAGAGTTTCCAGGTAGTTCAGATGAATCAAGTATACCGTTTCCTTTTCTCCAATAATTATTAAGTTTTAGTTGTTTGTTAACACTTAAGGATTATGCTATATATCCACTCTTCGAAAACCTCTATTCACTTCATCAATCTTCAACGTCCATCCTTCAATTTTGTAGAAGAGCACCGATCTCACACGTAGCATTCGATAAATCATAATCGTAGATTTGAGTAAACAGTTTCAGAAATTGTAACTTAACAAAACTTTTCTTGAAGTTCCTTCGATCTGAACTAGAAGAAAATATTTTTTTTGCTCTGTGGAGCCCTTATAGACTACACTATAATCGATTGAAAATACTTTGTCAAAAATGAAACTGACTTATATACATGGATATTATTTCTGATGTGTTCTGAAGACATCAGCCCAGACCTAGCTCAATGTACAAACAGATTCTATAAATATTGGTGTTTTGTATCTCGTATATTCTTTGATTTATTTTTTTATTTACTTTCTTTTATCACAATTATTCAATTCTGAATCCATAGTCGTCACTTTTGTTCTGTTAATTCTCATTCAAAAACTAGAAATAGTTTTATATAAGAGTTTGTAAGAGATAAAATTATTTCTAACTTTCTTCTCTTCACCTTTGACAATATACTTACAGAATTGTCCAACAAACGGCGAAATACAAGAAATTAGAGAATTAGTTATTGTAAATTGAATGAATAATTAAAAAACCTAAACAAAGTCCTTTACTTTCGATAATTTGCAATCTATTAGCAATCCTGTTGTTTTCGAATGTTTTCGTTAGATATAAATTAAATAACAACCAGTCTGTTCCCAAAACTGATAGGGAGAGATTCGGTTAAATCATCTAGAAATCTCATGAATAAAACATTTTAAACTTGAAAAAAAAATAATACAATTCCCATTGTTTCTCTTCTGCTTGCATCTTCATTACTGTTTCGGGAACGATTTGTCATTTTTATGTTTGTGCCACCAAAGTATCTAATAAATCCTTTACGATAGTAAAATATTGCAGACTTAGATGCGGACTCAAGCATCAATACACAAAATAAATTTATTGGGGTTGGCAGTGTAAATACCTCAAAAAAAGTTAATGTTTAGTTTACAAACAAAGTTCAAATAATTGATTGAAAAAATTTGTATCTTCTAATGACATTGAAGGTTGATATTTTTACCAATTACCTGAAAGAACCATATGAGTGTATAAATGACTTTTACAGACTTATTTTTGCCGTGTATACTCCTTGTTATAATCTTTCGTGAATATAACTCTTACAAATCCAATATTTCAACTTTGGCAATTCCCAATAGTTGTTTTTAAGTATTTTTGGTACAATAAAGTAATTTTAAACCTATTCAGTTTAAAATATTTCTTATTGTATGAACAGGATTGAAAGTAAACAGAACCGAAACCTTTTTTGCTTTGATTTCGGTAAAAGGTGATTTTACGTAAAGATCTCGTGTAATGGACCTCCATATTTTTTTTTCATTAATATAATTCATTCACTTAGTTATTCAGTGTTGCATATTTCTCTCGATTTATGTAGTAATGTTGTGTCAGTTCTATTTGAGTATAATAACAGAATTGTTGTCATTACTAATTAATAACTGGAACAGGGACAAGGTGAAATTAACATTTTGTTTTCTGCTTGACACACATTAGTCACTAATTCAATAGAAAGAATCCAACAAAAAATACATGGTCCAAAATCTCACAGAAACAACTTATCGTGGAGGCATCACAGCGATTTTTATGACGATACATCATAACTGATAGATACCACATCATCCTCTATAAAAGTCTTTTCTGAACCAGGAAATATAGACTGGTCACTGTCTAGGATAAAATGGAAGGATGCAAATACATCAAATATATTCTTATATTTTATTACTACTATGATAGTCTGTCCATTATCTCCCACATTTGCTTTGTTCGTATCAAATACAGCAAAATAATCGTATAAGAGGATGCTTTCAGAAGTACCTGGCCCAACAAAGAAAAAACTAAGATCGATACCCTGCAGACCTTACCTCTTCATTGTTAGAAAATCTTTGACCACCGAGCCATTTTCCAAGTCTGCGAACAGAAAATAGTCTGAGAGGGCTGAATTTGGCGAATGGAGTGCATGCAGTAGTAATTTAAACTTTAATTCATCAATTTTGGCCATTGTAATAACAGAAGTCTGAGTTGGCACATTGTCTTGATGAAGCAACACTTCTTCTTCCTTCAAACGTTGCAATAAGTTCACATAATACTCGCCATTGATGGTTTTTCCTTTCTCAAGATAGTCAATGAAAAGTATCCCACGCACATCCCAAAAAACCGACGTCATAATCTTGCCTGCAAATGGAAAGGTCTATGCCTTCTTTGGAGCCGGTTCGCCCTTTTCAGTCTATTGTTTTGATTGTTCTTTTGTTTCGGGTGTGAAGTGATGGACCCACCTTTCACCCATGGTTATGGAGCAACGCAAAAATTCGGCTTTATTTCTGCGACACGCTTGATACAAACATCTTCATGACAATATTTTTGATCCATTGTGAGCAAACGCGGCACTCATCTTGCGCACAGCTTTCTCATGTCCAAATTTTCAGTTAATATGGGATGTATCACACTTTTTGAAATGCCTACTATGTCTGATAGTTCGTGCACTTTCAGTCGATGTTCACTCAATACCACTTTGGGACTTCAACATTTCTGGAGTCATCACCTCATTTGGTCGACCACGGCGATGCTGGTCTTTGCGTCGTACGGCCAATATTTTACTGATGATAACTAGGGAGCAATTTCACCCAGAGTAGATCCTAGTCCTGCTTTCATATTGGTTGAGTTAAGGCTTTCTCAAGCAACTACCGCCATCTGTAGGTCAGGCCAGGTACTTCTGAGACCATCCTTGTACATATCTGTACTATACCCCTGAAAAATACTGAAACTCTTGAATAATTTGCTTCATTGAGTAGATAACTGAGGGATCAGTAGGCAATTCAATAGAGAATTTGAAAAATGTGTGAATAGAATATTTGAATTGCAGAAAGTTTGACTGGGAACAGATCTCACCATTTATTACTACCACTACAACAACAATTAGATTGCGAGGTGAACGTCCATAGATATTATCGTCTTCAGAATCCGAATGTCCAAATAGCTCCACTGAATAAATAAAGTATTTGTGAAAAAATCATACATCCTTCTACCTATTTCATATTACTGCATATAAAAAGATAACTCATAGTTACCTCATAACAAATACCTTCTCAAAATTTGTAATGTTAGAACCCCAATTAGAAACGGAACACCCTATATGGCGAGGGTTCTTGAGGAGCATATCATATTGATGACAACAGTCAAGCTTCACTTTAAAAAAAGCCTAAAGGTATGAATAAAAGTGATGTGATTTCTCACAGTTGACCTATTTTTATTAGCTTTCGATTTCCCTGGTATCTATCTGATGATTTCTACTTTGATTCGATTGTACGAATTTAAATTGGGGTAACATATTACACGTGCACATGCATAATTCAATTTCCCCCGAGAGATATTTATCATTGTGAGGTGGGTGATTAGTGAATCGTTTCAGAATATTATTGCTGTTTTGTTATTACTTATATCTTTGGATATATACATTACTAGAAAGGCATTTTGAAAGGCTTTCGATTCTTGTCACTTGTTTCTCTATCCGTCACAAAATTTCGTTATATGAATAGTTATACGGAAAATGAGATATTTGTAGGAAGCAGCATACATATTAAAATATATAATATATAATTATAATTATGGATAAGTATCTATCCAAAATTCAACAAATCATGTAAAACAACCACCATAGTACCCAGATACCGTATCAGATGACTTGTTCTAAAATTCGAATTATCAATGATTCTAAAGGGAAATCAGCAGATTCCTAAACATCTTCACTAGAAGAGCTGAAATAATAACCAAAGAGAAACATACATCCTCAACGACTCATAAATTTTAATGATCAAAGAGGATAATTCAATACCAAATTCCGTCTTGAACCTATTCTATTCTGGTTGTTCCATTTCATGTTTGAATTATGAATATATCATATGAATCTATGATGGAATAACATAATTCGAAACCATTTTTCATTATAGGAGACAATTTACAGCAAGAATAATTTTTTCCAACGTGATATGAAGTTATTATAGAATAAAGAGTGGCAAAGTGATCTACTACTTTGAACGTTTGAATATGAACAATGATTCACCTTAGAAACGAAGCTATGGTGTTAAAAGGTATTAAAATTGTTGTATATTTGATACTATTACACATATTAGGATATTTTTTTAATTAAACTGATAGTGTGAGCCTCCGTATTTAAATAATGCATGGATATGGGAAAGTAATTTTGTATATTTTGAGCAGCTGCGAAAGTACAGAAGTTAGAGCCAATAACTCGGCATTTTTAGATACCATCAGCCTGAAGTAGTACACTTTGACTGCTACAAACATGAAAGTTGTATTACATTATGGAGTTGGACAGCTTATTTTTCCAATGTTATGAATGATCAAGGCAGTGGGAATTGAATAATGTATAGGGAAGAAGCCAAAAGAATGTAGTGCTCTTCTACCATCAATGTTTATCTAATACTCTCTCAAATTATTAGCTGATGATTTAATTTTCACATCAGAAAATCAGTATTAACAAAATGAAAGATTCATAACGTTGAGCGAATATTCAAGAGTAATTTGAGTTGAAATGCTGTGAAAATAATTGTTGAAATAGAAGTTTGTAGACACAGCAACAAAGTAGTCGAGTCCAGAACCTCTAGATGAGTACTTCAATAACATTTCACACCCATGATATAGTAAAATAATTCGAACTACCTGATTATTGTTAGTTTTATCATAATTTCCTTTAATATAAATTGTTTGTAATTAATTGTAAGTTATAGAATAGTTATAGGATATTGGTACGAACTCATCCACTGATATAGCCCGTGATGCGGGTCCTGTTAAAATATGTTAATAGAAGTTTTGTGATCGCACAAATTATTCGTATCTTAGAATTTCTACCTATTTACATTCGTTTCTTTTTCGTAGTGGGTATTTCTTTGCATTTTTGTAGCCTGTTTACATTATGTTGTAACTGTTTTTATAAATAAAATTTCTATGTTGGCCTTTTGGTTTATTTAGAGCAAATCAAAGATTTCCAAGAAATCGAAGAATCCAGAAAGGATGATGGTGGATGTCAGAGAAAGTCAGTAAATAATTTGATAACATCGCGATACTGAACAGTAAATCAAACGGTTGATTAAATTAGTTAATAATTGTTAGCGAATAGTTTATTGTTCAAATAAATTACGCAAGTAAGATAAACCGTTTGTATATATTCACTCCATCGTTTGAAAACTGTTTAAATAAATAATAAAAACATTAAGAAAGAACAACTATTATAGGATTATCAAGGAAATGAAGAGATAAATGCTAGCTAATGTAAACAATAGTATCAAAAATACATTTTAGAGAGGAGCGAGGTATCTGTAAGAGTAAAGATATACATCCATCCCTTCTTTTGACTACGAAAGCTTAAGCTTAATACAATAATGACAATAATGGTTTTTTTGATGTTTTGTGAAAAGTTAAGCAAATTTCTAAAATTTCTGTACTAGAAAATAATATTTTGTAATAAAAATATCTGTTAATCAAGGTCTCGTAAGTATAGCTAGGAAATATTTTTAATACTAATAATAATTGCTAACCACTGAATATTTGAATATAAAAACAATTAGATATAAATCAACCTTGCATATCGTATCTCCTTGAAGGTATATACCATAATAGAATTTACTGCTTTTTTTTTGGAGAACAAACCAGGAAAAGCATAGATGTCTTAATGTATATCACCTTCACGACTTTAACTATGAAGTAATTTCTTTAAAAATTGGCGTCGATTAAGAGAAGAATTATTTGTTTGACGTGAGCAATTACAGAAGAATATCAGGTACCTTTTTACGTGATAAGATTGTAAATATTTCAAATTTCGACAGCAGTGGCAACATTAACAAAATCCGAAGGGCAATAGTGCAATGTGATATGTTCAATGGAAGCGAGTTGATGTTGAATATTTTTCTTTAAAATGTAAAGTTCACTAAAAATACGACCTAAGTTAAATGTTATCAATGAAATGGAAATCAGAAATTGGACGCGAGAAACAGAGATGTTGTTATCAGAAGGATAAATATCATATTTGGAAAAGAGTGATATTTTTGAAATTAACTGTAATTATTGTGTCAGGAAGTATGTTGGACAGACTAAGAGGTCCGTTATTGTCCGACTTAAAGAGCACTTAGCTCATTCAAAATATGGATGTACAGAAAAATAGGGTATTGCAAGGAACACTGCCTGTCATAATCATAAAATAAATATGAAATGTTTCGATGCGTTTGGAAACAATGAAAATGTTAAATGTAAGAAGAGTTTACATAGGGACCAAGGGTCCATTCCTCACAACCCGCATTATAGTTTAGTAGTTTTGAATGTGAAATTTCTCACCGAAGAGACTTTCCTGCTGGAATAATTTTTTGCTAAAAGGAAGGAAGTTCGTTGGTATAGAAATTTAGTATAAATAGATAGGTCCTAATTTACCTTTA
This sequence comes from Diorhabda carinulata, assembly GCF_026250575.1. Lineage (NCBI taxonomy): Eukaryota > Metazoa > Arthropoda > Insecta > Coleoptera > Chrysomelidae > Diorhabda > Diorhabda carinulata. The sequence continues at coordinate 7,111,404 of NC_079469.1, forward strand.
GTCTCTGAAAAAGACTAAATTGTACTTCATTGAAATGGTCTAAAAATCGCTACCCCAATCACATTATTTTACAGATTTTTACTACGTGCAGTCACTGAGAGTTATTTTGAACCTCGAAGAAACCTATTTTCCAGAAGAGTTAAAGAAATTGAAGCAATGCTGGCGGAAGTGTATTGAGCTAATAGGAGACAATATTATGTAATAAATTCGTTTGTATTTTTCGATTTTATTGTGAAGAGTAAACGCTATATTTAAATTTATTTTTATTCATGGAATTTTGAATTTCTCCTGTAATTTATCGTTGTGAGCTTTGTAACTTTTCGTAATCTTTGTACAAATTGTTCAAGACGAAAATAATTATATTGCAATTACTCCATTCGACTAACATTCATTATATTTTACCATTTCATAGTTTGACTTACTATATTATAATGGTATTCAGTGTAATAATATCAATGGTCCTAACCATTGCTTTGAAATCATGTTATTCAAAAATATTTTTTATTTATAAATTAAATTATCAAGTATTTCTAACAATATTTCGATGAATATTTCTTGATAACTGTTGAATGCGTTTCATTTTATTATACGAGGATGGTTCCAGAAGTACCTGGACCTTGGAAAATCTTTGACCACTAAGCCGTTTGTTCAGATCTAGGAACAGAAAATAATCCGAGGGGGCTAAATCTGACGAATAGGGTGCATAGGTAGCAATTAAAACTTCAATTTTTTAATTTTGGCCATTGCAATAACGGTTGTGTGAGATGGTGTATTGTCGAATGAGACAACAGTTTCTTCTTAGACAAATACAGCCGGTTTTGTTTGATTTCTTCGCTTAAACGTTACAATAAGTTCACATAATATTCGCCGTTGATAGTTTTTCCTTTTTCAAGATAGTAAATGGAAATTATCCCACGCGCAACCCAAAAAACGCTGCTATGACCTTATCTGCAGATGAAACGGTCTTATCCTTGTTTGGAGCCGATTCTCCCCTTTCAGTCTATTGTTTTTTAGTGTCGTGTGTGAAATGATGGACCCAGATTTCATTTATGGCTAGAGAATGGCGTGAAAATTCGTCTTTATTTCTGTAAAACATTGCCAAACACTCGATGGAAATATATTCACGACGTTGTTCATGTTCAATTGTGAGCAAATGCGGCACTCATTTTGCGCATAACTTTCTCATGTCCAAATATTTTCAGTTGATATGCGATGTAACCGCAATTTTTGAAATGCCTACTATGATTGCTAGTGAAGTGAAGAATCCAGTTCAGTTTTTCTATTGGTTGAGCTGAGGCCCTTAAAATGAAAGTATTGTATCACATAACGATAATAAATTTTTCCCATGATTACAAATTCACTGAAAACGCTCAGTATCGATGGCTGTCAAACAAATATCAAACAACGTGATATCTCCAAACTTGAAACATATGTTGTATAGATTGTGTACTTTCTAATATTGGCCAGGTACTTCTGGGACCATCCTCGTTTTACGATGAAGCTTCTGATACAGTAGTGGCCGAAGCAGCTTTTTTCATTTCACATAAACTTAAACAGTATTTTTCTAAAATGCCCTCCGTCGAACAGTTTTACGCTGACAACACATCAAAACTGCTTCTCATTTGAAGCCTTGTCACCTGATATCATCTCAACCTCGTATAAAATAAAATTTAATTGAAGTAAATTACTTGAGTATTATCTCGCTTGCACGAAATACTTGAGATGTTTGCCAAAACTGAATACAAAATGTTCTTTCTCAAGGTATGTTATTATTTTTAGCAAAAACTAGTTAAGTGCGCACGAAGAAGTAAATTTTGCCGTTTTCCCAGATGTGACATGAATATCTAATTGAAAATCAGATAATGGATATTTCTTATAGCGGGATACTTAAGAGTCGTTCTTGGCAGTAATAATAATGTTTACATAAATTTGAGAGATTTAAATTGCTGATAAATTGCACAGAAATGATCATTCAAGCAAAACTTATCTTAATGGAATAGAAAAAAAATCAAATAATTGATGACTGATATATCAAGATGAGAAAAAATATAAAAATCAATTCGATGATGTCTTAAATATATCTTGAACACAATAGAGCTGATTTCTATTCAAAATAATGTAAGAGTTCATTCAAATGGCTTTGGAATTCAATCACTATTTTATGCAAGAAATAAAACTGAGTTTAGATTTGTTGTATGATGTTAGTAATGGCAATAATAATGATGATTCTAATAAAAATAAGAGTTCATATCAACAGCCTTTTCAACGGCAAAAGCCGGAAAACCAAGACGGTGTATGGCGTGGAAAACAAAATGAACTACAGTATCATATGGTGGTACTAAAAAGTAACACAGATCTAGCACAGAAACTAGCAGACCAGAGGAAATAAATTGCTTAACGAATAATTAAATATCAACAATAACGTACAAAACAGACTTTTGTTCCAGTAACTAACCTAGCCACAGCAACTATCCAAATTCACTGAAACCAACAAATAGAATAGACTAATGAAAGATATATTGACATTCCGATAAATATAAGAACCATATACGAGGGTGGTTAGACCATCAACCTGAATTTTGCTATAAAAGGTTTTATCATTAAGGTACAGAGCTGAAATTCTTTACAGTTTTTCTAGATAGTCTCCGTCACATTCTATATATTCTCGCTACCATTCGCGCACGAAGTCCTTGGGAATATAGGGAGAGTGTTCTAGGGTTTCCCAAGCCAATTCGTTCAACTTTTCTATCGTAAGCCGAGATGAATGCGGTCTGGCAATGTTTTACAGCAATATCGCACTAAGTATTGGAATATCGCGTCATTTTGATCGTTAGATAGGTTTCACTGTTGTTACTATAATGTTGCTCCATCAAAGTTCGTTGTTTAGTCAGAAAATCGACGACAATTGCTACTCAAAATTCAGAAATCCTGGCACCCATCTGGCTGACGCTCTAATCGGTGAACCTTGTCCTGAGGGCAAGTTTACCACCACTTCTTGACTTTAGGAGAACGAAACACCATTCATACACTTGGGTCTTTGAAACGCATTTATCATTGAATCGCACATAACTATTAGTACACTGAAAAAAAAGTGAGGTTACGTGGTCCCGGCTGTTCTCTATGCTCTATAACAGACTAATCTAGCATCCAGTGCAGACATTAAATTTTTCTTGCGTTTATTATGGTTCATATTTACACCGCCCTCGTATATCGTACCTAGCCTAACCTAACCTAACCTAATCTAACCTAATCTAACCAAACCAAACCAAACCTAACCTAACCCAAAAAAACCTAGCCTAACCTAACCTAACGTAACGTAACCTAACGTTACCTAACGTAACCTAACGTAACCTAACGTAACCTAACGTAACCTAACGTAACCTAACGTAACCTAACGTAACCTAACGTAACCTAACATAACCTAACCTAACCTAACCAAAGTAAGACATGCACACACCGTAGCAAGACTAGAAGAACGACACGGTCTTGTCAAATCTGGCACCACTATTTTTCGTAGAGAAAATGAACAATAAACACAACTACAAGCTACCGGTGCAGTGTGCAGAAAAACCTACATGGCAGAGTATACTAGAAAATACTATAAAAATCGTACGCTTCATCGAATATAAGTATTCTTAAGCACAATTACAAATCGCAAATATCGATCCTGGATACAAAAAAGTATACACCAAGCAACTAAGAAGATATGGAGAAGGAAACGACAGAAAAATACAGAACAATTAGTTCAACAGAGATGGTGAAACTTCTGATCGAAGCTTTGAAAGGAAGGAAGTGATACAAATAAATCCACTCAGCACACAGGCAACGGAGAACTTCTGAAAGTAACTGAAATAAATATCAAAATAAATGGAACAAAATTATACCACATCATCACCACCGATGAACAAGTATATATACTTCAAACCTAATAACCAAGAATCCTTCCATCACGTATTTACGCACACTATTTGAAATTATGACAGCCATCATACTATCAAAAAAAAGTAGGATTATCGTAGGATGAAACAGATGAAAAAGCAACCAAAAAACCACTAAAAAGACAAAGATATATTTGACTTCATACAAAGTTGATGCAAACAATGAGAATTTAGAAAATAGACAAACACATACTTATATCTCGTGGAACATTTTATTGTTCCTCATCAACAAAGCAGATATGCAATGGTTTCTAAAAATGATAGAAGAATTAACAATTATTACAGGGATGGAATCCGGAAGCAACAAATAGTACACATACAAAGAAGACAACATTCAAGTACAAAACCCTTGATATCATGGAGCTTGAAAATTTATGTTTTTTTGCATTGCAACAATTTACATTGCACAACAATCTAAACAAATATTGGAATAGAATAAAAACAAAACTATAAAAACAGAACTAATACTGAAAATACAACTAGATTCCGTAATTTATTTAGAACAATAAAAATTCTCGTCTCTATTGATTTGATTTGATTCATTAATCTAAAACTTCAACAGATTAACACCAAGGAGTTTACTGACCGAACACTGGTATCTATGGCCGAACTTGTACATAATTTGAGTTATATTATAACCAGGAGGGTGAAGAGGAATGGTAAAAACTACTTTATACTATTAAGCAATAATTGAAACAATACACCACTTCTGAACAAAAAATCATATCCTATAAAGGACAATTCCAGCAATATCCAATGATAGAGACAACAAATAACATTCTTTTTCAATGAAAACACTTAATCAAACTTTTCTAGAAGATGTCACAAAAAACTCTAGAATATTTATCGAGATAAGAATAAGGTGTTAGCTATTACAAACAGTAACACTAAAACAGAAACCTACAAAAACTACAAGATATAACTGTATTCACAAACGGAAAAGTATCACACAATATACCGGAAAAATGCTTGTCAATAAAAAAGGTGGAAAGGCATATTGAATTATGCAAACATATAAAAAGATCCCTGCTGGCGTAATAGTTATAGCATTAATAGTAACATCACACACATTATATATTCGAATGAGTATTGAAAAAAGAATAAGAAAATTTATTAACTAATGAAAACTGCAAAGAAAAGATGAAAATTTCATGCTACAATTCTGTAGTCTGAATTTGCCGTCTTAAATTAAACTAGGAAGAAACCTGCTGTATAAGTGATAGAGGAAAACCCTACGATAATAAAAATCGTCTTCATTGCCTGAAAATGGAATTAGAAATACTAAAAATTATAATATTGAAAATATGGGAGTGTATCTTTACTATACATAAAAAAAACATTACTCCATTCAACCTAGTGACAATACTTAAAATTAACAATAAAAAATTTCGTAAACGCGTTCTCCGATGATTAACCTACTAACTGGCTGCATACTTTCTTTGATATACTTTTCGAAGTGTATCCTTTGAGCTAGTTTATTATATATTCGGAAAATATTCCCAATAAATTACATTTCTGTTGATTATTATTTCCATTAAGTTATAAACGAAATTAAAAAAAAAAATACTCATTTCGTACGTTTTCTCTGGTTCAAAAGAGAATTCCAAAGATATTTTCACAATCACTTGCACTTTTCAACGTCCTGCGGCGCACTTTAACATTTTTTTTGTAGCATACTTTCGAACAACCTCGGGTACGTATATCTCGGTATCTTGATATCTCCTTCGCGAGTTGTCTAAATCTAGAAGAAGAGAAGTATACATGAAACCACTTTCCTATAATATCAACTCTCACTACCGCAAAATCACGTTCTTTTTTCCCCACTCCCCTACACACCCGTCACCGCTGCTTTTTATGAATTATCTCTTATGCGTTTATTTACGAAAGCGAGTTTTGCGCGATGTCTCTATCTAGATGATGCTTCTTTTTGCATAGGATGCAATTAGGTTATTATCAATTTTTTTCTATAGAAGAAACTGGAATGGGAAAAATATTCTGTTTGAAAAAGACAGAAACGTCTAAAGATCAATTCATTCCAATGGTTTATTCTTTATCGAATCTGGTATATGAAACTAATTTCATAATTTTACATTTTTATCTAATTTAGGTGTTCGTTGGTGATAACCCGGATCCAGATTCATAATTTTGTGTGTGACGAAAATATTTGTAGCGCAAATTGTTGTATGAAACCCAATTTATAATTTTCGTGACAAATATGTGCGTTGTGTTGGTGTTTTGATTGTTATCTGTTCTCATGCGTAGTTATTACACAAAATTTATATTTAAATTTCAATTTGATGACATGAATTAGTAATTAATCAATATTAGTCATTTCCTATATGTACTGTCTCTCAGAATAGGTGAAACGACTCTTCTAAACGATAAAAATCTCATTTCAAAAACCTCTTAGGTCACATTTATTGCCAAAATGCGTTTTTTGTGCTGAAAATGTATTCTTAGATGGAGATAGTTATTTTGGGTAAAAACCACTAAGTCAATAAATTCCTTCCTCTTTCAATAATACTGCGTGAAAGACGTTCTTTGCATAAACAACATTAGTCGGTGACTTATGAAGTTTTTGCATGCACTACTAGATGGCAGGAGAAGTTTATGACTGAGCTGGACTTTTTTATATTTGCTTTGTTTTGTAAACCATCGCCATTAATCTCATATTCGAAGTTCACTTGTCTTTTAATAAATTATTTTTTGCGGAAAGTAATTTTAACTTGAAAAATGTCTGAATCCTGTAAAGTATAAAAAATTCTATAGTTAAAGGATAGGCATATACTAATTATCGAAGAATTCAAATAGCTCCGAGATCTATCGGTGAAAATTGCAGGCAAGTTTACCATAAACCTTTATTTAGTTCAAGTTTTCAATATTTTGCGAATTTCGACCAAGATTATATTACTTTGGCATTTCAAACACTTAATGATAAGTTAACCATAAAACAGTGGCGTCCTCGGAAAGAAAATGGTACACAGAGGCAAAATGATATTCATTTCTATGTTTCAAAACAAACTGATAAAGTTATTACAATTTATAAACCAAAAGCTTGTAAACATTAAAAAAAACTAACATATAAAAATAATTAACAAATTTATAGGTAATAGTGAAAAGAAATAATTAGTATTTGAGTCGTATATAAGTCCATAGTAAAAATTAAATGAGTACACAGCATGTCTGGAATTAAATATTATTTTTAGAATAGTCGTTTACGTAGTAGAAGTAGAAGGCACTTTCCAGTAAATATGCCCTCAAATTATTGCGAAATGCGGGAAAAGATTGAATGGATTTGATTTCAAGTGGCAAGTGATTGTGCATTTTTTTGCATTGTAAAATATTGAACTCTTTACTAACTCTGAACGTGGAGTAGGCAGGTGAAGGTCGTACTCCGCGTACCTAAGTGCATAGCCGTGCAACGATCTTTCTAAAATTGGAGAAAAGTGGTTACGAATTAGGCAAACGGCAAAAATATTCATTAGAGAATCAAGGAAATCAGTTGGGATTTTCCTAGATTCACCGGACTAAATATTTTCACGAAAATGAATAAAATGAGTGTCAATTGTAATTTACAACATAAATATTTATTGATGTGGGCTGTGCTTTGAGTTCGTTATAGGAGAAACCAACCTGATGAGAGTCAGCACTCAGTTCTGAAAAGATAACAGCATTATAAAACCGTTACCTTCATTATCTCGAGCCTAATTCAAAAGTACGGAGATAGGGAAACCGAAGCTCTCAAAAACTTCAGAAATGTTACTTTTAGAAAACAGCAGGTACACGAGAAAACAAAACGGACCCCAAAGTTTTCGAATTTAAAATTCCACGCCGCGGAAAGTTAACCAAAAAGTGAAATCGGGTTTATTCGAGTAGTTTATTCAGCTTGCGGGATTTAAATTTTTAGAGTAGATACGGTCTAAGTTGTAGCTCTCTACTGAATAATTACATAACTTAGAATAATTGAGCTGTTTTAGCCACTGAATAACTTCGGGAATTTGTTTTCTTTTGCTATTAACGTGTTTGTGGAAACTGTTCGTTTAGTTATTCATGGAAGGCTAGCATATTATGTTTATTAAACCGTAGTGGATGTACAGGGGAAAATGAACAATGAACGTGTATTTAAAAATGTCATAGTAGTTTCATCTATCAGAAGAAGCATAGTAATATTTGAGCAGATCAAATTTATTATCAACTTATGCATCATATTCATGTAAGTCTGGGGGTATTTTCTGAATTCAAAATTACGCAATGTACAATTTACTCCAATTAAATGAGGATTCTACAATTTTCTGATCACTCTGCGTCTAATTTTCTACACGAAGCTCGTCACTGCTCAAGCTCGCTTAGAAAGATTTTATCGCGAACCCACGTTACATGTGTGATCGCTTTATGGACAAAAACAGGAATTATATATGCTGAATTTGCAAAGAGGCTATAGACAGAAGTGGCTCGTACTAAAAAAGCTTAGATGTTCTACGATGTTTAAAAAAAAATGTCCTTGTAGAAGTTTATTTGTAATATTTCCACTGATAGATTAAACGGTTACCACAGAAGAAAAATATTAATCACCGCTATACTTCATTTTACTTCACTTTTATTGTTTTTTTATATAATTGATAATTTCAACTATGTCAAAAAAGGCCTTCCAATCATGTATTCAAAGTTTTGCTTATATTTTTAAAGTGAGATAGAAGCATTAGTATACTCCACATTTTGTACGCTAGTTAAATACAAAATTGTGAAAATTTAACCACATAAATGAAATTAAAAAAAATTGATTGCGTTCATTTTATTTCACATTTCATGTATACGTTTGTCAATAAAAATTCATGACCAGTTATGCAATATTAATAAAATGAACTCATTCCAATCAATGGCATATTAAATCACTAATCTAGTTTAAATATATTTCATATGAATAAAAGGAAAATGGATTTTAATTTGGAACTTTTTTATTTGTTTATAAATATATATGATATAATATATTGAAATAAAATTTTGTTTGAACTAATGCTACTGCTAAATTCAAACTTTTATTAAGGCCGCTTGACATGATGCAATACAACGTGCAATGCAATGCAAGATGCAATATTTCTTTGATTTATTTGATTATTTCATGCAAGGTCTTGACATTATCGGTTTTGTGCCATTTTTGTTGCTTGCAAGCTGCAATCTGGTTACTTTCGGCTTAACAGCTGACTTTCGTAAGACTTTAGATAAAATTTGAGGTTAGGAATTTGTTCATTTTTACTGTTTACAGAGACTTGCATGAAATTTCTTGCACGTTGTATACTATTATGTCAAGCCGCCTTTATGAAACTAAATTATGAAATATCATGAACAGGATATGTGACAATATGAAGACAAAATGGAGAGGTTTTACTCCAACTAACATTTTAGAGACATCGAGAAACAAAAAAAATCATATAATTCAACGGAACACAATAGATTATATCCGGTTTCCGGCATAAGAGACACGATATCCTGAATTGATTAAAAAGGATATTATGAAACATATTGTACAAAGTTGATAAGTTTATGATGATTCAACACACAACAGTAATTTATTCTATTTAATTAAGAAAAATATTAGGATTATTCAGGGTGATATGACAAGTCGCTTAAGGTGAACAGTTAAAAAAATCCAACTATTACCAATAAATGCCATGAGGCAGTAGTTTCCAGTTTTTTGTAACTGCGAGTCCCTTTAATAAAAATTGTTGTGCCCTCTTAATTTTTCTAACAATCTAATTTCATGAATACTCAACTAATATTATAATATATTTAATGGGCTACAAAGTAGTATACAATATACGTAAAAATCATTATTATAAGAAATGTAATTTTAAATCTAATGAAAACAAATCTCATAAAAAGACGGTTGAGAATACCCGGGATGTTCCGAGTGCTTCTATTTCATTTCCTCGCCCCCCTGGCACTCGGCTGCAAACTCGAAAACGAGATGTTTTCGTTCCAGCAAGAGTATCGATGGATGTTTTAGCATTTGTACCTGAAAAATTTTCGGCGCAGTGGATTATGGATTATGTATACCTATTATGCTGATTAATTTTTGGGGTTGTATTCCAAAATGATACTACATGCCCCACTTGCAACAGTCTTTCCCCTAAGTTATCAGTGCAGCAGTGCACACTTACCGTTTATGAGAGTAGTATAGTTTGAGTGCCCGAAATAAAATAAAAAAACAAGTATTTCCCTACTTCTCTTGTAGTTTGATGTTTTGTTGTTAGGATAACCTCAGCATCGTCAAAGTTATTTTACTTTGTTAGGGCTTTTGTCTGTATGGCTATCTTATCCTCAAGTTATGGTATATATGGCCATACTATTTTGTTTTATGTTTTCAGATGCCAAAATAAATACGAATATTAAACCGTGGTAACTGGACACAAGAACAGCTATGCTATCAAATGCAGTAAATGCCATTAAAAACGAGAATATGTCAGTCTATAGGGTTGCAATAAATTTTAACATTCCAAGAAAAGCTTTGGAACGGAGTTTAAAGAAAATTAATCCTAGTAAGGAAGACTATGTCGTCATATACAGATTTTCCTTAACCAGTAACGATCTGCGTACATTCGTACGTAAATTAGCACAGTAGTTAAATTAAAAACATAAATTCAATACCGAAAAGCAGAAAGCTGGATATGATTTTGTAAGATTTTACACTTCGTAAATCGGAGGGAATATCTATTGCTCGTATGGATAGAAATGATGTAGAATTATATTTCAACCATTTGGAAACCGTTTTGAAAGATAACAAATTGTTTATTAATCCTTATAACATCTTTAATTTGGATGAAACTGGTCTCCAACTGAATAATCGTTCTGGAGAAGCTCTAGGATAGAAAGGAAGTGAATAACACAATAACGTCGATTGAAAAGGGAGAAACTTTGATGTTGATAACCTGCTGCAGTGCCGAATGAATTTTTTCACCTCCCGCTTGCATCATGAAGGACATAAATAAAAAAGCAGAGTTGAAGATGGCTAACCTCCAGGCTCTGCCTTCTCTATGTCAATTGGTCTACATAACTGCGGATATCTTCACAGCTTGGCTTAAAGGCCATTTTTGTATGTCAAGTCATACTAACTATTATCTACAGCCCTTAGACAGAGCTTTATCAAGTCCTTAGAATCACATTTTTATGAACAATGTTGTAATTGACTCTATAATCATCCAGGTCGAGGGATTACCCGATCAAAATTTGGCACTCTTTTGTCAGAATCTTGGGAAAAATCTACTTCTTAAAGGAATGCTTCTTGGGGTTCAACTCTACTGGAATATAAGATTATTTGGACAGGATTTACAAGTTCTAGTTGCTTTAATATTTATTCTGAATATTAATTAATATAAAGTTGTTTAAATAAATGGGCTTTTAACCTCTATCCCTTTTATCAAATTTGATACATAAATTCAAAAGCAACTCCAGACTATTTTTCTAATTTCTCATATATAACATTGTTGGAAACTTATCTTGGATTATTAGACTTTCCTTTGATAAAAAAAGTTATAAACTTACAAAGATAAACAGCAAATCAAAGTATTCATAGTATGAACATGAATTTTTCAAATCAACTATGAAATTTCAAAGCTAGACCTCGCCTCCCAGAATGGTTCGAACACTTTCTAGTCACCATAAGTCAATGGCTAAGTCAATGTCCTTAATGCCTTTATTTAAGGTACCTAATTTGGTCTCTTTAAGCTGAAGGCTTACAGAGAAATTTTTTTTTCGAAATTTGGGCTCTACTTTAAAACCCTACACATCATCAGGGATTCAGCTTTGAATAGAGGTAAATGGCTCCAATCGTCATATTTTGGGCTCCTTCTCTTTGTGTCTATTCTTATGCGGGACCCTGTATTATCAATTATCGAAAATTCTTGTCAAATAAGAACAATAGAAAAATAGTTTTACAAAATGGTTCAATTGCATAGGAACCGGAAAGTTATCAATGATAAAAAAGACAGAACCGATTTGAAATCAAACTTTTGGTTATATTTTATAATAGATAATATGATAATATGAAACCACGAGTAATTTAATTGATGGATGATATTTTTGGAAGTAACTAGTAACGAGAAATTACATTCTGTGTATAAAACAGATTTTTATTTTGATATTCATGATGTAGATCATCTATTCATTAGTATAATTAAGCAAGTTGACAATGCCAAATCATATTTCGATATAAACCGAAATTTTTAAATTTCTGTGAACAGGAAACATCGAAATATTTCGTCAATTTAATTTTCTTGTATTTAAGGAAGTAGCTAGCACTAGGTTGTTCGAATTTTATTAGAAAACTACTACTTTCTCACATAAATATAATTAGAGAGCAACACCAGTTGGCAGGAAGGAGCAAAATGTATCGCGCGGATATTCTAATTCCGTTTCTGCAAACTTTGATTAGCAGATGACGCTGAAGGAAACATATTGTCTCGTTGTTACTACAAAATATACGTTACAGTACTTTCTTCTAATTTAATTTATGTATTCATCGAATATTAATTTGTTAATTATCAAATAATGTTCAATAAATAGTTTTTGAATTGTTTCTATTTTATGAACAGACTTTACATAAACACAAAGTTGATCAAAAAGTTTGTATCCTTAAGATCCTTCATTATATAAAGATCAATTAGATCAAATCACGCAATATTCTGAATCATCTCATAATTTTTCCATCAAATCATGTACAGTCATCGAAAGGAGTTTTTAAAATTTCAACTCAAAAGGATGATAAAGCCAGTAAAAATTTTATTCTGAAATTATATCTAAGAGATGAAAAATCATCTGGTGAAGGTCGAAATTCCTTTATGTCAAGAAAAGTACACAACAAATTGACGTACAAGTTAGTTCTGTGAGAATAGTCCAGCCTGAAAATGACCATTTCACATTTGTTCTCTTTCTGGTAGCTAATTTACTTGATATGTGACCTGACCGTCTATTTTAGATCGTGGAATTGCTCTTACCTTGAACTCAAACCTTTCTAGTATGTGACCATCGATAACGATTTGAATAGGAATTGAGGAAGCTACTAAGCCAGTCGATAAGTGATGACAAACCGTACGATCTTAATTTATTTAGAAAAGCCTTCAAAATGTCGAGTGCGATTGCTCGGGACTCCCCATATTTCTCTATAACTTCATTCCATACGTTGATGACACTGGCCAGGAGACCCCCGATTGAACTTGAACATTGAACTTCTGTCTTTATGGTGTATACTATTTTTCTTTATAGTCGGTTGAAAGTAAATGGTGCGCAATTCAGAATTCTAATGTGCATCTTTTTGGCTTGAAATAGAAGCAAAAGGAGCATTCTAAAGGGATAACATATAAGCTAAAAGCCATTTTCAAAGTTCATGAAACGCTATCATTCGTACTGTCTGGTTGGTTGCGGCGAAATGAAGAAGCTGATCGAGAAAATTTCCGGCTACGCGCCTCCGAACTCGACCTGCATTGAAACTTTTTTCGGGAGCTATCCAAGATAAATCGATAATTTTTCTAATAATTCCATAATATTCGACAAGAGGAGTCGATTTTAATCTAAAATTGTAAAGCTTCACATTCCGCCTCGTCAAACAGAAATCGAGGATATTGCATCGTATACTGTATCAAGAAAAATCTGGAAGTAAACAATTCTCACAACTCTATTCAGCGGGAAATAAGAATTTTCCATAATTTAGACCACAGAATATAACACCGCAGATGCTTCAGATCATTTTTGAGTCAATAGATGGAAAAAAGTAGAACAGTAACTGCCTTTTTGTTTATTCGTTTGCCTGTTCACTTTCTAGAATTATTCGTGAGCTTCCTTTCTAGTCTAAAAACGTGATTTAGCAGCAAGAAGTCAGTATATAATTGAATGTCACAGTGAACGAAATAGTGAATAGTAACCGGTAAATCAAAATAAGTTATATAAGTGGTGACTAGTTAATTATCATAAATAGTGCGTAGTTATTATAAATAGTGTCGTCTAGTGTAAGTGTGTGAATAAATTGAGTGAGAGACGGTGTGTATAAATTCACCCCATCGTTAGAAATAGTTTAAATAAATAAGAAAAACTTAACAATCAACAGTAACCGTGATCTTAATGCCAAAATCATGCAGGAAATGATACAAAATGTGAAATATTTTTTGGACGTACTGTATATTCCTATCTTATCATATTTTGAAATTGAATTGGTCGAAATTATATAACTTGATTAACCGTTTACATATGTTTGGTTTTATTCCTTTTCAAAACCAAAATCAATTTATAATTTATTACGTACTTAAAAAGCAATTGTTGAAGATTGTACTGACAAAAAATGTTATCTAACACTTTATTATTTCTTGCTCAACTGCCATGACACAAATAGTTATGATTTATAGTTAAGAAATTCGTCTGGAAAAAAATGTATATTCAGGTTATTGTAGTATATGTGTCCAAATGAGATCAGCACAAGACTTTAACTTTATAAAACTCGTCGATCTTAATTTAAATGAAGAGAAATTTGTGAAATTTCTAACGAGAATGCTTGAAGCTAAATATTCACAACAACCAATTTGGTTAACTTCCTCTCAATTTCCTTCCACATATTATATTTTGAAACAAAAGAGACTTGACTGACGAAATATGCGGTTATTTTGAAATTTGGATACACAAACCTTGTCAAAAACAAATTCTACTATGAATACAAGTATTTTTGTATCAAAATGAAACGAACTGAAAAATTATACTGTTTTCATTGTTACCAGTGGAAATTTCTGTAATTTCTAAGAAAAACTGGAGTTATATTCTCATTATTTTGAACTACAAATAGCTTTGTAACATAACTTGAAAACAAAAAGGGAGGCAAAAGTCTTTTTGTAGCGCTTTGTAGTCGATAGTTTTCGTAACACTCTAATGGATTCCGTTGTTAAAAGTTATGTTAATTTGAATCACAAATTTATTCTAGGCATAGTACGGTCTGTTAGAATATAGAATTTAATTTGATGATAAATAGATAGGTACGGAGTATGATTAGAACATCAGAACTTTACTATAAATTATAAAGAATAAACAGAGTTTCCGGTGAAAATTTACATCTTTATAAATATGAAAATAAAACATATTTATCCTATAATGTTTCTGAAATAAACGAGTCAATAAAATCTAGAAAATGATCGTTAAATGCGCTTTTTATTCGGACAGCAAAAACCGCACCCAACACGCGGATAGCTTCGTATATTCAAGTAATTTTATTTATAGCAAATACGTTTTTTTGGCATACTAATATCTTCTATCTCTTTAATCTTAATCCGGCGTTAGTCCAGTACCATTTGGTGAACTTTTCGGTTATAACTCTGGTTATCGCAGTTTTAGGTCATCCCGAAAGCTCATGGTCAGACAGGCTGATAAACAGCCACGTTTGAATCCAACTTACCAAAATTATATGATCGTGAATGATAGTAAAGAGTCTATTTATGAAGTTAATAACTTCTCTACCATTTACATAGGCGACTTGACTGCTTGATACTCAATTTTTTCAATTTCCAAAATCTGTACTACGATTCACTCATAACATAATCAAACAAACAATTAATTCTGTGCCTTGTCAAAGAACCCCTTTTCCATCATCCATCTTCAGTCATAACTTCAATGTGATCGTTGCACCCTGAACGATCTTATAGTCTAACAAACAAAATATGAAATTAGTCTGCTCCTTTATCAAAAGTTCAAAAACTTACAAAGAAAATATCACAACAATTCCTGTATGCTATAAACCACAAGATATGATTGCAATATTTTTGATTTATTGATATTTTCATTTTTCTAGGAAAAAAGTTATGATCTAATTAGAAAAAAAGGGTATTTTTCTTTTCATTGTTGGGAAAAAGATAAGGTTTATATTTATATTCGCAGAAGCAATGCGATGAAGATTTAACTTCAAATTTGTACAAGCAATAAATTTATAAAAATATATAGAATTGAAATTCTAGATGTAGTTGAATAAATATATAATTAACTACATGAATAGATTAATTAAAAAACTGTGCGCATCTCAATAATTTCCGGTTTATTCATAGAGTATGTCTTCATAGTTTAGATTACCATAGATGTTGCAAAATGACAAAATGCAAAAGACAAAATAACAAAATGATTTCCAGCTCACTGAATATTTATCTCTCATGTCCGTTCAAAATATTTCTTGAAGAAAATTGTCAAGAATAAGTATTTTCTTCCCATGCTGAATAAAAGTTTTCAATCCTATTATTTGTAAATCATTTCAAACAAATTTCGTTCTGAAAAATATTAGCCGATATGAAAATCTCAAAGGTAGTAGGGAAAACCGATGAAATCAAGAGTTGTTATGGTCCGTCCCTGAAAAAACACGTAACTGAGGGGAGAATATTAGATATGTTGCTGAAATATAAGCATCCATAATGGAGAGCTATTGCTTCCGAGTATGTCTGTGGAATAAAAATGAAAGTTTCAGAATGGCAAACGTTCAACATTCTCCTATATTCCGATCAAATTAAACGTGCCAGATGTTCATCCAATACTTTTACATAAATTTGTTATGAAGGAAGGGTTTTGTGGATGTGATTTTTCTTTTTTTACTGAAATTATTCATTCTCTGTGAATACAGGGTGGTCATGAAGTAATATAATTTCTCACAAAATGTGTTAAGAATGAATTTTTTTTCCAAATGAGCAAGTTTAGATTGTCAAATTAAGTGGATGTGGTTCATCTGATAAAAATAGTGCAGTATCAACGGGCTTGGACTCAAAAGACTGAGGAGCTATAGGTTCTTGACGTTATAGAGGAACCATAGAAACAACATCTCCTAGACAACTGTTCAGCATCACCTCGGCAATCTCAAATAAGTAATGGTAGAATGATTGGGATATAGTCGATCAACATCCGCTTGGCGTACTCTCCCGTACTCTTCTTCAGTGAGAAGTTGAATGGGCAAGGATTAAGAGACAAAGTGGAAAAATAAGTGATCTACAATTTACACAATTTACATCATACTGTGAACGTTATAGTACAATATGCTATTGAAGTTGATAGCAGATCACATTATTTCACAATGAAGAAACCACGTGCAGGAAGTACTCGTATATAAGACCCTATCTCTCATCTGAACCACAGTATCTACAGTGTGTACAGCCTCAATGATTAACATCTTAGCAATTTACCATGGTCAGTAAGATCAAGCGATCCAATTGCACATGTTTGGAATTATTGAATTTGTAGTATCTGCCACAAACTTTGACAGAAATTACTTATGAAGTTGATATAGCTTGGAATTTTATAGCTCAAGATTATTTGATTTATAGGTAAGTAGCAAACTTTTTCGGTGATGATTATTTGTTAATTAAGAAACAGTTGCTATGTCTTCAAAATGGAAGAACACGTATTGGGGTTTACTTTTTATGTCATTCAGTATATAAATTGCTTTTTTAGTTGACTGTCTAGTAATAAACCTTGATACTATTCGAAATATCGTTCATTATGTGAATTAATGTTACTTTCATAGCTGTTACTCCATATTAAGTATGCAATTTTGATGAGAAAAAATCAACGCATACAGTTGCTACAGTTAATATCATAGAATTACAAATTCTTCATACACTCAAAAGAAAAAATTATAATATCAAGGTTAACCACATTTTTTCTTGATATTTTAGATCAGAAATTATTGTAACAGGTGATACAGCGGCTCTGACAACATTCTTCAGAGGTGCGTTTTAGATATATCTTATGAATTATTCGACCAAACAAACATTATATAAGTTGAATACTTTGAAAGAGTTCAGTGGAAATGCAAATTTTTTAAATTGATAAATGGCTGAGCGGATATTATTTAGGAGATTTAGAAAATTTTGAAAGTCTGACTGTGAAATAAATAAGAAAAGAATGAAGAGACAGTAGAAAAACTTCTCATCTATATTTCGCGTTGTCAAATGCCTTAATTCCTCAAATTGATACTTCATTATTATTACAACTATTTTTCTTGTAACTTTAGAGGACATTATTTTTTTCTTTCTCATTTTCATTGCACAATCCCCAATCTATTTATGTTCTTTTATGAATTCTTGGTCTTTTTTTCTGTTTCTTAAAACCAATTGCCTCCGCTACATTTGATATTTCCATTGGGATCATTTATTTTAGATATTTGTTCTCCAACAACGGCGTTTAAATTATTCAATGTGTTCACTTTGGATAAATGTTGTTTGAACTTAAAAATTTTTCATTCGTATACGAGGTATTTTGAAAAATGATTGATACACTTGATGGAATTATTCATTTTACTATTCAGCTTAGAAGAAGTGCTAAATAAAAATTATGGTTGTTAGCGATAATTACATGATAATAATACTTAAGTGGATAGTTTTATTAAAGTATTCTTCAGAATATCCCTCCCAAATATCTGTAAACATATGCCATTTTATATCATCTTTCCAGCATTTCTTCACTATTCTCCACCATTCTTCTATCATCCCCACATCCCTCCAGCATCTCTTCATCATCTTTCAATCATTTTTCATCGCACTTCCCTCATATTTCCATAATAATCGTTACATTATTTTTCCATTTTCATTTTTATTTTTTCATCCTTATCATTCTCTATGTTTTACCATACTTCTCCAGTCCTCTATTTGTTTCTCTGCAGCATTTTGGAGCTCATTTTTCTTCCGTTTCGCTCTTGCATTGGATTCATTATTTCCATTTTATATCTTCCTATATTTGCATTTTTCTATCTTTCAATCTATTGATTATCCTTTTCTCATCTTTTCATTATTTTTGATCTTCCAAGCTTTCCATCTTCCATTGTCGTTCCATTACCTTTCCATCATCTCATCTTTTTATCATCTTTTCCTCATCTTTTCCTCGTCTTTTCCTCATCTTTTCCTCATCTTTTTCTCATCTTCCATCATCAGCTTTACAAATTTCTATTTTCATCTCTATTTCCGCTTTGGTTATCTTTTATTCGATTTAATCAGTGCTTATATGTTTTAGATATCTTGATTTATTGTGTTTTTTCTTATCATATCTCTCAAAGTTAAGCTTAACTACATGGTGGATAGCAGCTCTCTTCATCATAACTCTCTTATATTCTGGATATTTGGATATTTTAAAAACTCATTAATTGAACTCTATTTTTGTTATAGATAATAAAAACAAGGCAATAATCAATATAGTCGACAGATTGCTAATTTTATAAGAATGTCCTCGTACATAGAATGAAAAAATTTATCCAGCTAGAACCGATTAACTCGAGCTTTGGAATTTTTACCGTATTTAGACGGATGTTTCGCAATTTCAAGGCATCTATTCAATACTTCTTCTTCGTTTCCATCGTTACACACTTGACCTTGAATTAATTAGTTCTGCAGCACGCCTGACACGATTGAGTGACCATAATAAAAAGCGTTGAGAACAATGAAAAAAATGAACTAGCTCCAGTCATACGCGGGAAGGGAGTTTCACATTATACGTGGTTTGTATTAAAAATTAACGTAGAATTTACATAACATAATGATAAGCACAATAAGCGTTTCTATCTTAACCTCATTTTAGTATCTACTATATCTTTTTTTCATTTTTCTTTTCATCTGTATCGTTTTGATATTTTCATTCAATCAAAGAAACAATCATTTAATTCGATTTGCAGATCTGTCTTTGAAATGACATTCATAAGCTTTTCTATTTCAAATTTATTCTAGTATAGGAGCTACTTTATCATTTTTTTTATTATCTAATTCCTTTTTTCTCTCTTGTCTTTTTCTCAACTTTTGTTTTCGTCTGTTTCCGTGTTGTTTGAAATAAATTTAATAAATTTTCAACGTTTCTGTCTCATCCTCATTCTAGTATCGGAGATATTTGATAACTTAATAATCTTTTTATTAGTTCCTATTTGTTCATTCTTATTCTAAAAATATACAATCAAATGTTCAATTACCATATTGTTAAGAAAATACATTCTCAATATCATTTATTTTGTTTCGCGAATATGTCCTTCAAGTGACATTTATTTTTCACAAAAAGGAATCTTAACCAGTTTAACGACGTAATATCTTGAATCAATTAAAATCTAAAATATTATAAATTATTTATTTGAATATTATATTGCAGTTGTTTGTTGTATAAAATCCTTGCTGGAGTATTTCTAGGCGTGTTTACAGGTATGCAATAATTATTGTATAATATAATACAATTATTTTGTTACAACATAAGTGCCGTTAAATCGTTTCCAATAGTACAGTGGCTTGGAGTTCATTACAAATTGATATTACATTGTAATATATCTAAATTGTCATTATTTTCCTTATAAAGTTAGTGCTGTCATCATCATTTCTACCCAAATTATGTCAAGTCGTCTAACAGAATACAAAAAACAGTAATTAGTGATATTATTTTCCGTGTATATCATGTTCAAATCTATTTAACCCACTGTTGATAGTAGTTTGTGAACTAACTTTTCATTGGGAACTTTCTCTTTGACCCAGAATAATGTTGTTTTGTATCCCTTTTGAACCCGACATCAATTAGTGTAACTATCCTGCAGCAAACTTCGTTTATTTCAATCTACTGACCAAGAATGATTGGTTGACTACAACGAACGGTATTTTTGTGAATGAGTTTCAAATTATTTCAATTCAAATATATGTATTTCCATTTCAAACTTGACGAAAGTAAAATAGTAAATTCAATATAGTGATAACCTACAACGGATAAGAGAATTAGAAACAATGTAATAACTAGATGAAATGATCCGAAACCCGCAACACCATTCGAAATTAAATACTAGGAAGGACAATAATTTCAACAATGATATTTTGTTTTATAAATGAAGTTTCCTACCAAACAACGCTTGTAAGCGACTAACATAGCAAGATGATTTATTTGACATTAAGCTATACATTTTTGAATCGACTTTTTCATAACAACTATTCATCTGAATTCATAAATATATAAGAACTCTTCAAAAATAAGTGTTTTTCGTAATTTTAGAGAGTTTTGTTACATAAAATGAATATTCACTGGACTAAAATTCTGCAAACATTTATAATGAAAGCAAACTTCGCTTTGAGCTTGATTTCATTTTCCTTATAGTAAATATATATATATCATTATGTAAAACGAGATTCTTATGCATAAGCAGCTCGACTATTAGAGTTGTCTAGTACGTTTAACGTCCTTTGATCTAAGTGAAAGACTACAACATGGTGTAATGAGTAAAAATGTGATATCTCACGTGAAACTGGAATTTTTATTACCTTGCATCTCGTTCAATACCAAAATCGATGCTTCTCAGGAAATACATATATGAGAAGTTTATAAATATGATTGATGGAATATTCTTTACACGAAACCAAAACATTGCTCAGTATGGGCTCAGTTTACTAAAAATTCTAAACCCATATTTTGACTTTAATCCAGCTGGAATTTTATAGTATTTGAAAATATGTTGTGTATTTATTGAATTGATTATAAGGAGAAAACGTGGTAAAATCAGTATTTACTCGTTTGTATTTGTAAATACAAGACGTTTTCAGGAAAACGATTTCACTAACAATGGGCTTTAAAAATAAGCAATTCTGTCTATGACGTGCTATTTATTTTTGTAATAATAGAAATTCAATTTAACCAAATCTGCTGGAAACTGTTGGTGAGGGTTAACAATTTATTGAATAATAGGATAGTTATATACTATACAGAAGATTAGACAACAAAATAACAGAAAGAACAATAAAATATCCATGAAAATAAGACTAGAAATTTATAAAAGAAAAGCTAACATATTAACATTTTAACATATGGTTTCGAAACATGGACAACAACCTAAAGACAGAAAATTGCGTACAAAACCTTATTATTATGATTATTATCGCCTCAATGGACACCTGCTAGACTTAACAGAAAATACGGCGTACTATTACACCGAGGTTGAAACCTCTCTGGAAGTGTGAGATACTACGAAACTCCAGAGCAAATTACCTGGGAACGTATGAAATGGAAGACGTAGATCTCTAGCAGCCACAGCCATCCCACATTCTGAAGTGGGTGTGAAAAGTAATATTTAAGAAAGGATTTCAAAGAGAAAACTAGAAGTCGAAACAATAACCAAGGAAGACATGGACGGGCGAAATCTACAAAGCGATTAAGAACAAGAACAAAAGAAACTACACAAACAAAGAAGCGAAAGAAATGGAAACAAATGGGAAGAATTTTTAAAGAAAATCTAGAAAAAAGGGACTCAACCACAAGTCTTATACTCGAAAGAACAGAGAGAGACATAAGAATTAATTAAAGTGAATATTAAAGTAAATACTGTCGTCATATTGTAAGAAGTTCTTCCTGTTGTAGTATTGCATTTTGTATGCTACTATTATTTTGGCTAATCACTTTCACATAGTTTTATATTGTCGTTGATATAGCCTTGATTTCTACCTTCCTAGTTATGTGCAGCTGTCACCACCCCCGTTCACACAAATTATTTCTGTTAATCGACGATATAAAAAACTCGTGTGACGTACCTTTCAGATTAGAAATTTGTCTTTGATAAGTCAACTTATCAACTTTTTATATGCAGCAATTACCATTATGGAAATTTAAAAGCGAAGAGTTTGGTATAGTATAAGGTGGTCACATTGGAAAAAAGTTTTCTTCAAATTGCCAAATTAATCTGACACGGTACACCATCTAAATGTCTTTGTTTTCTTACAGGTATTCTGCCAATATTACTCCGTTGTAAACTTCTTCAATTTCTGTGTAACTTGTTAGTGCGGCAGGCTCTTATTAAAGCCTTATAGTAGTAAATAAAATATGAAATGTGCAAAATGGGAACGATAACACAAACCAAACAATATGATGATATATTGGAAGTGAAACAAAGCAATGAAAGAGAGACAACTGACGATTAAATGGAGACCTTAATCAGAGGATAGAAAAAGTGAAGAATGTTGCGTAATAAGGATAAAAAATGATTTTAATACCCGACATAAAATTTTAACTTCTGTTTCAATGTGTCAACTCGTCATCGTGGTTGTCATGACGATTAGACAACTCGTGACGGAAGGTTATGCAACCCAACCTAACCCAACCTAACGGTGGTAGCAATATTAGGAGTAAAATCTTAACCAATTGCAAGTGTATATTATTATGTTATATAAAATTTCACCAATTAAGGCATCCCCAAATTTCAAAAATTCCTCTCTTTATTCTGTATTGTTTAGTACCTACTTACCGTCACGAGTTGTATTATATACTCGGACTACCTTTTCGTTTATCTGAAATATTTCCGCCCTGAGCTGGCACATCTTTATTTCAATGGATTAAAAATCGTCACGAGCTGTAGCGCTTCCAGCAAGTCTTATCAAGAAATTGATTTCAATGATTAAGTAAAAAAATAATGCGTTTTTGACTAGATGAATTGGTATCATTGAAAGAAAAATGGAGTAGGAGAATAAAAATCATTTTTTTAAGTATGTGATACTTCCCATTTACAAATAATATTCAAATCATCAGTGAAAATTAGAGAACTTGTATATGCTAGCATATCCAAGCTGAAGAAACTAGATAAAATAACAGACGATACCATAGATGCGAACAAAAATAATTGCGAAAAATTGAGCACATAGTGATAATGAAGGAGGACAAAGCAGTTAGGTTGATGTGGGAAACTGGAACAATAAAAAATAAGAGAAGAAGCAGACCCAGAAAAAATTGCAGTACATAAATAGCAAACCACCTGAATAAAAGAAGGATAAATAGGTAATAAATAGGTAAGTAACCAAATGGAGAGAAATATTACCTCTATATCTGTGGTAAGAGAGGTTGCGGATAAGTTTTTGTAAAAAGATATATTTTTAATCACATTAATAACAAGAATTACATAAAACTGGTATTATTATTGTAATTTATAAATAATGCTCATTTAAAAAATCATCATTTTGAAAAAAATGTTTATTCAACAAAAAGCTGGGAGATTCTTTTTAATAGTAAAATGGTTGAGACATACAAATATAATATTATTTTGTTTTGTACCAATTTCATACATAAATTTAGGTTTCTATTTCATTTTGTATTTTTTCCCATTGGTATTAGGTAGGGAGCGTATATTTTTAAATAATTTCGATCACAATTTATAGTCAATCGATCGACTATGGCACCAAATTAAAAGATTTTCACGATATATAGTCTTCAGGAAACGATACTTGGGAACAAAAAAGAATCATCAGTCAACTGATTTAGTTTGTAATGTCAAATATTTTATATCTTTGAACAGTTCATATAAACTGTAGTCCTTAAAAAACTTTATCCATCATTTTTTTCATCTATCTTCAAACATTGACTCTAGACATTCTATAATAGAGTATGTATGCTACAGGATTTCATGGAGGTCATTTCTTGTTCCAAAATTAAACACCGACTAATTAAGGCAAAAACTAATCTTTATAGGTTATGGGGGTTAATTATAAAGACCACAGTTTTCCATGACAGTAAAACGTTATATCAATAGACTTTATTGAGGTTCATAGGCCAGTACAAGAGACGGAAAGATTTTCTAATTCAGAACAATGTAGCACACTATAGCTCCCCTATATGATAATTGTTTCACAGAACAGGTCTTTATACTGAATACACTGTATACACCACCACTACACCAACACTCACAATTACACTGTCTGACGCGCGTTTCGATAACCAAGTTATCGTCTTCAGAGACTGGACATAAACAGTTTACCTTACCCTATATATAAATTGTAAAAGTTATACAATTTAATCATAGCAAACATGCATTGTCATAATTTCATTGTGAATTTCGTATATCTTCAATCTACAATTTTCCATAATTCAATAAATATTTTCATATGAAACGGGTTTAGAAACCAATCAATGTAAATACACGTTATATTTTTAATAATTGATGTCAGGTGGCCGAAAACAAATAAATTGGAAAGACAAATTGTTGAAATAAATTCGCTCTCGAGGTAATTGGTATCATACATCAAATAAGCGGGTTGAGTTTTGGTCCGTGAGACAGTTAACAGAAACAGTTTTAGCGTTATTCGACTTGATTAGAATAAACAATTCAACACGCTAACAAAAAAAAACATTTTAGTTTTTTAAGTTTTTCGTTTGTTCAATTTTCTTATAGATAAAACTGCCAATCAAATCGAACCTAAAATTAAGAACAGTTATTTTGAAAAAAATATTAATGTCGATGTATCTTTTTGTTTGAAACTTTTAATCTAAGTTTTTGTATCACATGAAATAAATTGGAGATGCTCAGCTAATCGTAAGAATTGCGAAATGAAAAAGAAAAGTTGGAGGATTCCGTTATATGTCATACTGTTGATACTGGCAAAGATAGTAGAATTAATTTATGAAATTATCGTTTTGTTATCGGTTATTAAGAGTTGTGCAAACATTCAAATTAATTTGATGTTTCAATGTGCTCGAAAATCAAATTTATTCAAACAATAACTTTTTTTAATTTCATATAGACGATGAGTATCATTTTTGTAATAATTGAATTACTATTGTTTTTAACTGTAAGCAGTAATTATCCAATTTGTTCTATTGTGTTTTAAACAATGTTTATAGTAGTTTTTCTTATCATTTGATGTAATCTCTGCATTTGTTCAAACTCTACACGTTGTCACATTATTTTCAACCAATATTTCGCAAATATTTTCTCATCAAAACCTGTGGGTGGTTAAGATCTGCAATAGAAGTTTTAATGATCGTTAATTTGATTGTGTCTGTAATCTGTTCTAAACCTACAGATATTAGTAGTGTTGTAATTAGGAAACTAGTGATTTGAAAATTATTTGAAATTTATATTTCTCCTTACTGAAGTGAAATATAGGCAATCAATCCTTTTTGCAGAAATTTACAGAAAATATATATTTTAACTATAATATCCCATACCAACTAAAATGTAAAATATTAAATACTTAAACGTAATTTTGATAAATTACATCACTTGAACTTATAAGCAATTAAGCTGGTAGATCATACAAAAATGATTCAACCTTGGGTCAACCTATGTAAAACGTCTATAAAATAGGTGGTTTGTGTTTACTATAGCGAAAATCCCTAAATCAAATGAAAATATTGTAAGTGATAACCTGAAGAAATTTCCACCAAAGCCTCGACAGATACTGTTACATCCCTTGTCCGCATTGTTTACATAAGGGAGGTAGTGTTGTAATACCTATTTACGTAATGTTTATTCAAGTCGACTAAACGGTATATTTAGAGAGGGATGCTTGAGAAAACAAGAGGGTTATTAAACAGTTTGTTCGTAGTCTACAGCGAATTCTGGAATTCATCCAATTTAAATATGGGAATATACATTTTCGAGAAAGCTTTAACCCATAACGTAAAATAACCATATTTGTACCCAACGCTTCCGCTTCAAAAGTTCACTCTTAATGCATAGTTACAGGGAAAAATAATTTGATAAGCTCAGAATACTGAGTTGGCACTTCTAGACACAAAGTTATATTATTTAATTCAATTACAGGTTTGGTTTTATCAGTTCGTTGGAAGTCAGTGATGAAATATTCACAATAAATTGGTTGATTAGAATTTCTTTAGCACCTCTCTCTAATTGTTAAGAATGTCATAGACCAAAATCAGCAAAGTTCATCTGGCTGTTCTTCAACAAAAGCTGTGCTTCAATTAGAGTGATTTAAATTCTGTTTAAATGTTTTAGTAGAACTACAACATTATGTAGATCCCTCAACTCATTCGAATATACTGAAATCTGTGAAGGTTTAAGATTTTGTTCTTCACTTGAACAACTTGGAAATCATAGTCCTCTAATTTCGTGGTGTCCTAAAATATACAGAGTGGCCAATGTATTATAAAAGTTTTTCAAGGCGTCTCTCTGTCGTGATAAAATCAAAAATTACTAACTAGACGGTTCTCAACATTGGATGGAGGCATTTAGGAAGAATGTATGATAATTTTTTTTTAATAGTGATAATTAGAAACCTATAATCCGGTCAATTTAGACATTAGAAGTTATATAAATTCCCATCAAGCTGAAAATCAGTAAATTTGTTTAAAATACAATTGAAAATAAAATTTGAAGTTCCCCATGATTTCAGTGTATGGAAAGAATTTTATTCAAGGTGAAAGGTCAAGTTTTTCGTAATTTTTAGCGAAACGGTAAGTTTTATCATAGAAATATCTAAAACGAAATAGTAGATCATAAAATTATCTTCAAAAACGTATATAATATATAAAGATTCAAAAAGTTGTAAAAGTTGTCGTATTTAATGGTTTCACCAATATATTTTCAGCAGTAAACTTTTTTTACAACATTGAAATGAACCGAGACTTGTGAGTACTTGTAAGAAATTGTTGTTGACTGGCGGGAGCTGCTATAAGTTCATCAAATAAATTATCAATTGACGAAGATGCTGCTAAACTTCAAGGATGTTGTTCTGCAGCTTTGTTATTTCTCGTGCAATCATTGTAGCCATTGAATATGACAGTAAATCTGAAACATTATAACTTTCAAAACTTTTTGAATCATTATATCTCAGAAACGGTTGCTCGTAGGAAAAAAAGTATTGATACGTTTCTTGTGAACAATTTTATGATTAACAATTTCTGTCCGAGGTATTTTCATGATAAAACCTACCGTTTTGCTGATAATCACGAAAAGCTCATTTTTTGACCTTGAATAAAATTTTTTCCACACACGGGAATGATGGGGAACATTCAACTTTTATTTTCAATTGCATATTAAACAATTTCACTGATATTCAGCTTAATGGGAATTTATGTAGCTTCACTCTTATTTTTTGGTCTAATTTGACCAGTCTACTATTCACAGTGATATAATATTAATTCTCATCAGTTTAATACATTAGTTACCTTAGCACAACCTTTTACTGTTTACTTATAATGTATAATAAAATATAATAATCATTTCGCGTGAAAATGAATTCAAAAGCGTTTGTAAGCCTGTGTCGGAACTCTCTTGACACGATGCGATTTGATTCTAAAGAAAATATGTTTTTTTTTATTATATCTCCATAATAGTGTACCCTAGGTTCTATACACATTAAGCTCATGTGATTTTAAGACAGAATAAACATGTAGATGTCTTAGGTCAATAGACAAGTTGGGATTTAAGCCAATATCCCAGGATAATAGGGAGTTGGCTGATGGCGCGCCACGCATGCCTATTCTCTCGGAGTATTAGCTAAATGCCGGATAAAAGATTATTCGTCGAAAAATGACCAAGTTTTTGTCTATCCTCCTGGGACTTTAGCTAAAATTCGGATAATAGAATATCTATTGGAAAAGGCGAAATTGTTTAATAGCCAGAAAGGTAGTGCCAGAGCTTCGCAGTTGCCTATAGCGCATGCCCACGTAGCGTCTGCACGGAGCGATCGGAGGTTGAAATAAAGCGGCCTTCGTTGCCACATTGTCTGTAGTATTATTACTGCTCTGAATCACCACTCACGAGAATATAACATATTAATTTGATTCGATAATGTTAAAGTGATTCCGATATTTTTTTTCAAATGATATTGTCAAATAAATCGAAGTAAACTTCTCTTAACGTGAAAGTTTGATGGAAAATTTTTGAATTCCATCCTATGAGAGCTCTTATTCACAAAAAAGGAAAGTAACTACTTGTAAATTGGACGAATTTTAATTAAAAAATCCAGCTAATAATTTAATAGAACTTCAGGTGTATTCCAGGTAGAGTTTCCACGCAAAACCAACAAAAAATCCTGCATAATCTGTTGATATTCCAGAACCATATATCAGTGTATGTTTTATGTCTCGGAAAACAACAGTAAAACTCAAATATTTGCTCTCCGTTAAAATTTTCCAGTTTCAAAGCATGTTATTCCTTTTACCGTTTCATAATGCATACAGAAAGTTTGTGCAGAAATTTCCTCGTATTCCACACACAGTTGGTATTTAATAAATTTCTAGAAATTTTATTTCTCAATAACAACAAAAATGTTCAACATCTCTTATCATCATTCAAGCACTGGTAATTAAAAGTCGTAAAATTGTTGGTCTACAATATTTTAATGGAAAATTGTTTTCCCAAACATTACACAAAGAAGTAATTTCAGAATTCTGCTTCAAGAGCAGGGATCTCGTTAAAGGAATCTTCTAAATACAAAAATTATATTGTTTCCTATAAAATAGATAATATTAATGCAGGTCTGTTGTAATTGATAGTTCGATGGCGATTCGTATGGATCTCTATACACGTGATAGTAGACAAATTTAGACAGTGTTGCAGTGTTGCCAGCTCTAACTTGTCCAGTTTCTTTGTAACACAAAATACATAGAGTGATTGAGTGGAATTTATTCTAAAACCATGTAAAGAACGTTTACTTGAATGGATTTTGTTATTTGAATTATAAGAGCTTTGTACTAGTTCAAGGTTTCTTCATCAAACATCAATTCAATTTAGAGGTTGGAATAATAAAAGGAAAAAATATCGATAGAATAACATTTCAATAAATTTTAATTATCGCTTCGTCTGGAACTATACCCCACGTCACAAATAGAATTAGTAATCATGCTAGATTCATTACTGGAACGTTTTACGACACAAAAAATGTCTATCCTTGAACGTCCTTTTGTTTGAAGTCTTCATTTGCTCGTTGAAATCAAATACCCTAATTATTGCTATCAAAATGAAGTTTTAATTGAAATTTTTTAATTAAAAACTTCTCTGGGGTTCAAAGTTGATGGCTATTGTTCATGGTTATGACTGCTAATAAAAATTAAACATAATCTTTAACGGATTGGAAGCTGATTTTAGGAGTAGTATATTAATATTTTTTGAAGTTGTTTTATTAAAAATTCTTTTGTTCGCTTCATACAAGCTGGAAACACGATTCATTTAATTAGTCGTTGTATCAAAAAAACAGTATTAGATATTAGGAGAAGGAAAATACAAAAATGTATGAAAGGTATTGAACTCGAAGAATTATGAAATTTTGGGTATCAGATATTTTGAACATTATTTATACTAACTATGCATTCACAAGCATCACTTCTAGCAAATCTATATTAATCACTTTGTTTTAAATATTGAAAAAGCAGTGACATCTCCCTGGAATGGATTATACGTTTTAATAAAAAAAAGCTTTTACAATTTATACAATTATACCAATCGTTTAGAAAGTTTCTTTCTCCATAGCCTTAATGACCTATTTTTCCGTGATTGATTCTCACAAAGGTTATGGATTACTTATAGCGCTCGTTACTTTTATTTTATCTTTGTATATGGACAAAAAGTAATCTTACAAATATTTGGTTAAAGCAGCAGAACTCATTGTGAATTCTCCTTTATAAATACAAATAAAAACCTCCCGCACGACCTTTTCCAAATCCCAAAATCCAAAAAATTACATTACCACTCTACATCCAATTATGTCAGGAGTTCCACAGGGAAGTGCACTTGGCCCGATCATCTATCGAATGAACACAGCTGATATTCTACACACACACAACAACGTAACTACCACAACATATGAAGATGACACCCAGCTATGAAAATAAATCTGTGCATGTTACCTACACTCAACGGACAGGAACTTGTCCGACTGTAATATTAAACGAGTATCTTCTGCAACAAAAAGAGGGTGCAAAATTCCAATCCTAACTAACAATCACCAACAAGGTGCTACTATACAAAGTCACACTAAAACCCATCTGAAGTCATAGTATTCAACTATGGAACACTGCATCCAGCTCAACTATAGCAATTCTAGAAAGATTTCAATAGAAAGTACTCAGAATGATTGTAAATGCTCCTTGGTATGTACTCAAAAGCGTTATCGCTTGTGATATCCATATTAAGTTAAAGAAGAAATATCTCACTCCTTCTGCATGGAAACTCAACACATCCCATTTGCTCAACCTCTAATGTGACCTCTTAGCTAGCGAAGGCTTAGAAAACATTTTTCGTGTGATCTCCCTGACAGATTTTAGTGTCACAGTGATGAGTTGTGTGGTTATCCTTCAATCAAACCATTATTTTTTAATTGAAGAGAAATTGCCACTGGGTAATTTTCCTACAAGACAGTTCATATTTCTTTAAACCATTTGCTCTTTGTAAAATTTCACAGATTGAAAATAAAAAATAAATACAAAATTTCAACTCTTCCCACATTGTTTATCATTGAATGAATATGATTCTTTATCAAATACGTTTAGAATCTAATTATATACCCGATTCATAAGTACTTACAAAGAATCTGTATTTACAAATTACTAGAAAATATCCAAAAATTCCATTTCAATATTAGCTCTTGAAGATATTCCACCCCACAACACAATAGACCCTACCCCAAGATTTGTTGAAAGTCTTATGCCGTAAAGAAAATCACCATCTCTTTTACAAAAGGTATTCTCCGATCTTAAGTATATGAGTGACATATAGATTTATCGGTGAAAGGTTCGCATGTTTTTTTGCAAATCTTAACTTAATCTCTCGATATTTCCTGGTCAGTTGAGTAGCAGTGTCACCAACTATAATTCCAATTTCTCACGGTTTACGAAGTTACTTTTATATTTTGAGCTTCAGTTAACTCTTGTTGAAACTGTTTTGCCATTACATGTCTTCTTCGTAGAGCTATTGTTTGCAGGTGTATGAGACACCGGCCGTCCCTATACTGGGCTTCTATCATATCTTCCGGTCTCACGACTGAACTGGACACATTTTTTATTAGTGTGTGGATCATTAGACAGGAGATATTTCGAATGAATCTACTCAAGTACTAATTTTTACGAGTAAATCTGAGCTTACAAAGTAAGTAGAATTCAAAGTAAAAATTATGGACAAATATAAGTAGTGAACTGTGATTTCTATATACAGAAAATGTGATTAAGATCAGCATAAGAGTTATTATTGTATCCACACATTGATTGATTGTATAATACTCAGTTTAGCAAGATAGATATTCATTTTTTTATGTATATAGTTTCTTTAATTAGTTTATTAATGAATTTTCCTGTCAAATTATATTTTTTTAAATAATTAGAACATGTATCTTTTCCTCTGCCAAAAGAGTGATACATCTAATTAACGAACCCGTCAGTTTTTAGCCATGAAGATGATGTAGGATGTTTATTTCAATTACCTCGATCAAAAGAAGAATTACTTTGAGAGAAAAAAATCACTCACTACTTCAAGGTGACCGCTGCAGCGACTCTATTCACACAAATAGAGTATGATAAGGAAAGAAATATGGATAGATGGAAAACTAGAAGCGCTATCTCTATCGATAACAAATTGCTGTAAATATAAATTGAATTTTTATTTCCACGTCGAACTTCTCCCGCAAAAAAAGTGGCTGTATATGTATTAATAATGTGAGATTAGAATATTTGGAATTTTGAAACTTGGCGGATTTCTTTCTCATTTCATTCGAAAATATAACAATTTCTCGAAAATATTCACACTTGAGCAATTACCTCGAAGTATATTAACGTTCTGGTTCTTTCCGGAAAATTTTAAGAATATCTTTAGAGTTTAATGACGTTATAGTAAATTTGAAAGTCACATGTATTTCAATCTGGTGAATATGACAGATGTCGGCAGGTTTTTCCTTCATATATCTTTCCGTTCACTTCTTGTGAACTCCAGAGTTTACAGCTGCACGCTTTGGAATATTTTAGTCACTAGTTTCCCATTAGGTACTTTGTATTTTTAAATTGAGTCCATAGTTTTAGATACATTCTTCAGTAGTTCTTGTAAACTTGATATTAATGTCTTGTTTCACGACGGACACAATCTCACTAAAGCGACTAAAGTAGAAAACTGCCAAGTTGAAATAGGTTCAAATTTATTACTGCTTGTCTCAACTCAATTCGTTCTGATACGTACTTGCTGAAATAGATCTAACATGTATAATTGGTGATATCACAATTTATTTGAAATCTGTAGATATTGTCCTACACATGCTGAAGAAGGTTTGAGTCCGAGATGCGTGCGGGCCACTCTAAAATTACAATATTCACCTCTAGACTGTACTGGTGTTCTATTCTAGCGACATGGTAACAACATGTGGATCTAAAATCTCTGTAATGCACCTACCAATTCTTTAAAGATATTCCAGCCCATAACATATCTTCCTCGTTAATGACACATAAGACATCTTCTTATTTTAGTGAGAAACCAAAAGTTACGTGGATTTCAATCTGGTAACTATGACGGATATCGATAAGAATCTTTCTTTAATTATCTTTTTCTAAGTGATCCAGTACGTCCTTGTGAACTCCTTGCCTCTTTTGAAATATTTTAGTAAATACTTTTCCATTAGGAAATCTATATTTTTGTCTCAAGGTTATAGTCTTAGACCAATACTTAACTACTTTTTTTGAATTTGATGTATGTGTAAACTTGTTCGTGATTTATGATGGATGTTATCTCACTAAAGCGTTTATAGTAGCAGACTGACAAGTCGAAATGGGTTCAAATATATTAATGCTTGTCTCAAGAAGAAGTTGCTGAAATAGATCTAGCATGCGTAATTAGCGATATAACAATTCTTTAACCATATTTTTCATAATACCTTGCAAGCATGAATTTTGCAAAGCGGTTGTTTCTAGTTCTCACTTTGTAAACATTCTGCTTACGTTCCTTGAATAGTGGTAATAATATTAATAGTTAATAATTGTCGCACTCATATAACAGTAACATTCTCTTTTGCGTTGACCTTTTAACATTCAAAAAACACTGACTTGGAATTATATCATAATTTACATACAGGCTACACGTGAACAGGACGCCTACATCACAAATCACGTTTTTCAATGGAAGTAGAATCATTATGAAAAAATTTTACGGGAATGCAGACGAAATAACGTAAAAACAAAATAAAAATGAATGAATGGCAAATTCGTATACGGAAACTGCAGACAGAACTTTTAAGTTCATATGGATAACTAGAGAAATAAAATAGATAAGAATAAATCTTATCTAGAGCGCAATTTTGAACTGTATGAACAATTTATTAAACAACCACGACAAATAACGAACTGTCCACACTGTAAAATGGGAAAAACGCAGTATTTCTTTTTCTAAAAGTTCTAAAGTACGTTTCTCTTACAAGTGAGGTCCACGCCTTAAAACAGAAGCCAAGAAGTTCCGACTATTGCTTTGACCCCTCCGAAATCACTCAATTCTTTTTTAACAATCAAATGTGACTCGCCAGTACTGAAATCTGGCGTGAATTTGAAGTCGGTACTCTGCTTCTCGAAGCTCTTGAATAATATATTATTTCCACCAATTTCAAAAAAAAAATCATACCAATCCAAGGGTATGCGTTGTCGGTGATGGTAAATATGTATTTTGAAATAAAGGTTTTATTGAAGAATAATCGTCAGTCGTCGCTGTTATCCAAAAAACCATCATCAAAATGGTTGGAGGGCTCTTTCCTTACCATTACTTTTCTTTCACGGCATCCTGAACCAATGACAGGTTATAGCTGATACAGCTTACATGTGATGCCTAATTTTAGTCTTCATTTTAAATTGAATACCAGAAAGAAGTCTTTGTTATATTTTCAGAAAATTGTCTGGTTTCTGTCATTATTGTTGTTAAACAAATTTTGTTAACTATACTTTAAAACTTCCATGTAAACTAAAAAAGAGAATAATCAACCCAAAAGTGGTAAGTTTTGGTGCTTTATGAGCATTTTCTCAACTTTGTTATACAAATCATGTATAAAAGTTAGGCTAGTCATAAAAACTTTGTTCAAAAACGGGAAAGGTACAGGAAACTCCAGCATTTATTTAGCATTTAAATTTCAAAGCCCTTAAAACATTAAAAAATGTAAAATATTTTCAGAATGTTTAATACTGGCCTAACCCAAAACTGAATTTTTTTTCCTAAAATAAAACAAATTCACTTCAATTAAATAGTCTGATCTATCAAAATGTATACCAGTTCAATCAACATTTTCACTCGAGTGATTGTTGGGTAGTTTCTTTTTCTTTGTTTAAAAAGTTCTTTTGGGAATTGCTTATGTTTTTCAATACACTTTTGTTTTTTATGAGCATTTCGTGAAATTCATCACAAGAGTGATCGAAATTCACTCGGACCATCAACAAGGAACTTAGTGTTTCGATCTGTAAACGAGATTTATCAGATGAACAAATGTTATTCATCAGGGAAAATACAGAAGAAGTGAATCCAAATCTTCATGAATGTATAATAAGAAATTACCAAGTAACAGTTTTTACTTATTACATAAAACTTAAATAATTAAAATTTTCGTATTACTGGCAAAAAACGGGACTTTTCGTAAACCTACGGGACAACCCCAAAAGCCTAAAATAACGGGACTGTCCTGTTCAAAACGGGACGTATGGCCAGCCTAATACAAGTGCTATTTATTCACAGAAACAAATCATTGGAGAGCTACAAAAGGAATATTTGTAGACCTCATGACTCAGGCCTTGATGATTTTCAAATAGTACATTTACAAGAAATAAACTCTTAAACTCAAAAACATAATTAAAGCTTACACACTGAAGTTGATTATTGTATTAATATAAAAGCTAACTAGAAAAAGCAAAATTGTTAGTTCCCTATACATTTGTTTGTAGTAGGATTAATATCGAACTCAAAAGTCTGTATTTGTGCATAAATAGAATATAAAAACAAATAAATGTCCATTTCAAGAGAATATCTCATGTTTCTAAAGGATTTGAGATGATTAAGTTACCCAAAAATTCAGAAATCACAAAAAACAAGTAAGGAAAATAATGAAAAGAATGTAATTATAATTAAATTATAAGTTAAATAAGTTTTCACCCTACAAAGTCTATCATTCTCTTATAAATAGGGATAGCTAGTATAACATGGAAAAGTGTGAATCTTGTGAAAAAACTGGAAATTGGAAGGGTCGCAAAAAATTTTCACAATATCCTATACCAACAAGTTCTTGGAAACGAATTCAAATTGTTGGGGAGTAATTTTGTTGAAAAATAAAATTCTGTACAAACTGAATCTGTTTATCTCAAACTTCGTTTTTAGCTTGAATAAAAAGATTTTCAATCCGGTAACAATTCTATAAAATTCAATTTGGATACCGGAATATAACCCAGACTAAAATAATAATTTGGATACAAGAATATAAAAAGTACTGACTAAAATATAACAAATAAATGGCTTATAATTTGGATGCGTAGAACGCCAAAATTTTACTACAAGGTTAGTTAAGGTTGAGGGAATTACAAAACGAAAATATCAATAATTGAAACTAATAAATATTACACACAAAGTCTCAGGAATTATTCTATAGCTGACAAAAAAGTGTTGTGATGTTGTTCGACCATCTTTTGGTACAAATGTGGGAAAAAAAGTTTGATAATATGTGAAGTCTATGTTTCTTCTTTTTCAGGTGCCACCTCCATTTAATGGAGGCTGGCGATAATTTCGGTATACTTATTTCGGTCCTGAGTGGTGCGAATTAAAGATGATGTGTTCACACCACCCCAATCGCGTATGTTTTTTAACCATGAATGTTGTCTGCGACCAAGTCCAAGTTTTTTCCTTCGATTTTTCCTTCTATTATAAATTTCTGTATATCAAACTTTAGCGATCTTTCTTCCCTTTATTGTTGTAAGTTTCTCATACATTTAAGCACTTCATCGATAGGTATATGAAAGTCTGTGGATGATCCACATTTCAATCAACTTAAGTTTGTTCATGGTATCCACTTTTTATTTCCATGTTTCTGTTCCATACTAGAGAACTGATTGCACGTACGTCTTTACAGAGCGGTTGAGTTTAAGGTTGCGTTGCATAATAGGTTTTTCTACTTTAGGAATATGGTTCTAGCTCGTTCTATACGTGATTTAACTTCGACGTCAGGGTCTACATTTGCCGTCATACAGCTGCCAAGATAATTAAATTTCTCAACTTTCTCTATTGCGGTGTCATAGATGTTTATGTTCAGTTGTGGGTGTGGAAGTTTTGTTATGACCATTACTTTTGTTTTTGTTACATTAATTTTCATACCTGTTGATTAGGCGTTGAAGGGCTTCCAGTTGTCTGAAATTATAACCGTGTCGTCTCATAACGTATGTTGTTTAATGTCCTGCCGTTAATTTTTATTCCATCTTCTTCATCGCCTATTGCTTGGTTGAATATGTGCGCAGACTACAACAGTATTGGCGACAAAACACAACCTTGTAGTACCCCCTTTTCTATATACACCGGATCTGATGTCGTTTACCTATGATTAGATTACCTCAATTCATATGATTCACGACAATATTATTCATTCTAATCAAATAGACGTCGATTCAGTTCTTAACATCTGTTATCCTGGATTAGGCCTAGAATTCGCTCCACTTCGAACGTGTTAAATTTATTGAACAATGAACTTCTGCAACAAGATCCAAAAGCGTTTCAAAAATGTTTAAGGATGCTTAAGACACAATTTGATTATTTGTTCGAAATGGAAACGAAACCAATTAAACAAGTTTACATAAGAAATACTAGATGGTGATTTATGTTTATAGAATGAAATGAAGCATGATGTAAAGACTACAAGGTGTGCTATAGCTCACCAGCTGGGAGGCAACCAATGAGAATTCGCTTTCAAAACGACGCTACAATTTGGGAGCGATTTCTCATTGGCACTTGAGAGATGCGCAGAACGAGTCGAAATTGAGCCCTCGGGAAGAACACACCTTGTAGTCTTTACAACGAGAAACGAAGTCTTAAATATTAATTGACAATGATTTTTGGCAGATATAAACCACCAATCAGAGGCGTTGTTTTCGTGAATTTCAATAAAGACAACTACATGAGTGTCTTACACAATGTAATAGACTCATGTAAAGTTCTTGTCGATATTGACAACTCTACAGAAAACGATATCGAAGACTACGAAATATCATACGGTTTTTAGTGGAGTGAAATGTAGACAAATGGCATTCAAATAATTATATAATAATCTTTTATTTATAATGATAACCTCCACAAAACGTATAACTATTTATTGATAGGGAGAAAATAGATAATTAACCAAAGTTTAATGAAGTGTTTGTATCTAATTATTATTACTGTTTATAGAAGCTTTCGATTGAAATAACTTTATAAGGATTCAGCAACAAATGCATATCATTAATAGATTCGCAATGTGATTACATTTATAGAAAGACATCAATTAACACTATAGGCAGAAAGATATGACAGCAGGAGCACAACCCAATTATAATGAATCATAAAGAGAAACTGAATAATGTATACCAACACTAAATTATTCAGTTTTGTAGCAAATTTGCCAAGTTGATATCTATTTATCCTGGCAAATCCATCTGGGGTTCTGAACTTTAATTAGAAAACTGAGGGTCTACGAAATGGTTCATTGGCAAATTCTCTTGGTAAATATTCACATTACAAATATTTTTAAGACAATAATATAATGAAAAATTGAACAACCGCTACCAAGATTTATAAAAAAGATGGGGTAGTACTAAAAGAAGTCGAAATACGAACCGAAGAACGGAGTGTAAGGTACTGTTTTCAAGCTATTCAGTCAAATATCCATTAAAGAAAGGAAAGTTGTCGCATTCTGTACATATATTTTACCGGTCAAGCTCGATTTCAAGACTTCAGAACTAGTTTTGCCTAGGCAACCTGAGCCTGACGCACATTCTAGATTTAACTGGTACGACCTAGTCTAAACATTATAGTATATCTAGAAAGTCAGAATAAATAGATAAACTAGACAAAATACTTCCTAATTGGACAAATAATCATTTCTATGGAAACAATTAGTTTTTATTTTACATATAATTCTGTAAATATCAATTTTTCAACTTAAAAGTATTTTTTACATTTCGTAGTGTTATATTTTATTTACAATAAAAATATAATATATATTTTTTCAACTCATTAGCAATAGAATATATTTTTTGATATTTGCTAATCCCGTATAATCGAAGCTCTATGACTCTAAAGCTGCAAAGCTTTACGACGTATAAATTAAAAATAGATAATATGAAAATTATTAATAAATAATTCTAATTAAACAGCAATCAACAGTATAAAAAAATTAATGATCATCAATTTATATAAATAATTTTCAATTTTATTAATTATATCATTCAACACACTACTAACTTTCATTATTTATAATAAATGACATAATAATTTACATACCAATCACGTGCGGCGAACAGAAGATCCCCCACATTAACCCCAACGTGTAAAAAAATAAATGTAATCACCGAAAAACGAAACAATCTAAATTGTCACAGCATCAGCAAGACTAAGAACGAGCCGACAAACAGAAACGAATAAAAGGTTAAAGTATGTAGCGCAACGTGTGTATGATATCTATGTGGCGTTGCGGCAACGGAACGGAGAAAAGGACGAAACGTCGGAAAATCGGCAGCGACACCGAAGAGTCGACGGCGAGAGGCAGATACTTTCTAATCGCAGCGGGCCATGCAGTTGTAACGCAGTCGAGATCGTCGATAGGAGTACGAAGAAGGCGCTGGAGGTGCGACAGGTCGGACGTCGGCTTTACTTGACGCAACTTGACGGCGTCGACGTCGGGACACTGCTTTTTATTTTTGTTGACTTCTTTTTGAACCGCGTCGAGGGGCTCGTTGAAACGTTTTTGTATTTTGATTGCGAGAAAACATTTTTCTCTAGTGGGTTTACGATATATACAAGGTTAATGAAAAATCATAAACTATTAGCAAGATTTTGCTGATTTTTTATCAGTCTGATAAGAAAATATAATTTGAAATTATA
Organism: Diorhabda carinulata; assembly: GCF_026250575.1. Lineage (NCBI taxonomy): Eukaryota > Metazoa > Arthropoda > Insecta > Coleoptera > Chrysomelidae > Diorhabda > Diorhabda carinulata. Next base: position 7,151,127 of record NC_079469.1, read on the forward strand.
TCCAATAATATCCAACTTCATCAAATGCTCTTTTTTTCAGATTCATATACTTTGTCTATTCCTCATTATATCTTATTAAACTTTTCATATAATTTCATGATCTAACGTAGGAATAACTCCATTCAATTCTATTCACTTTACGTGTGGGATAACGTCCTCATCTAATAAAAATCTTTCTCCTGCAAGTGAAGCTTTGAGGTAAAGAGGCAGGAAAAAGTCGACGATTGGTCAACGAATTCGAAGTGCATATCGTGAATCTTATTCATTCGATCACCGATGTGTAAGAAAATGCGTTGTCCTCATGGAAAGGTATTTTCTGTTCCTGCGAATTCTGTCGCTTTGTTTCAATTTCTTTCTTTCCTCTATTAAGTAATAATGCTTGATATTATCTTGTTATTATTTCAACTTTTTAAAGATAATCAATTTTCCGACTGATGGAACCGTCTTCGCTTTTTTTGGAGCAGGTACACTCATTGCAATTCACTGTCTTGACTGTTTCTTCGTTTCAGGAGTCAAGACACGACAAATGCGTTCTTTTACACACCGATTGCCTCTCTACCTTTGATCGGACGGTCATTGAGCCATACCTTGTGTTATTTTTTTTGTCGGTAGTTTTGTTTTTACAGAAAACTCGTTTTAGCTAGTTCTGTGCTTATTTTGCAACCGATTCATAGAGAAACCATTTATTACAAAACTCTTACTATAAATTTGAACTATTTTTATTTTTATAAGCCTAGTATGCATCGACAATAAGAATCCATTCTAGATACTGTACACATAAAATTGGGCGTGAGTAGTTAAAAAAATGGAACTAAACTTTTTTTATTATCAATAAAAAGTCTTGTATATTGTAGCTATTATAAGAAAGCTAAAAACTATACTTATACTTAACAATTTATTCCAATCAAAATCATTATCAACAAATCGTAAATATTAGTGAACATTTTCGATGACCTCGGTTGCCTTTGGCTCAACATTTTTATTGTTTTGCTAGATACTCTATCATTGTATGCATCATCAATCTCTATGTATGAATCTGGTATGTATTCTTCATCTATATCATTGTTTGACTCAATTCCCTTTCCATCATCAATATTGTCATTATTATAACTATTTTCTAAGTTTATATTTGGTAAATATAATTTTTCATCATCAGAGTGACTGTGGTGACTTTGTGTGAAGCTTAAATCAACGTTAATAAGAAGTTAAATTATAATGGCCATTTGGTAGTAACTGCTCCAAATCCTTAAATACGTCCGATACGACTAGTTTTTTTTTATCATTAACATCTTTATCTAGGTAATTCCCAGTCGTATTTGAAAATCAATTTAAGGTATCAATCACTTAATCATTCTTACTGATCTTCAGAAACAATTCCGACATCTTCCATAATATTTATAGCAGCATTGTCTTCAGTAATTTTCTTTGTATTATCTAGAATTCTTTTCTTTGTGATCCCATTCTAACTGTACCTACAAATAAGAAATTACAAACTAATTTGAGATGAACTAACAGCTTGTTAAAATGTAGTGCATTACCATGTATGTATGATACATGTGAACACTTTCAAGAAAACACGAAGAACCTTGTCCTATTGTTTAATCGAAGTATTTATGAAGAAATGCATTATAAATATACGTTTCTAGCAATAATAATAATTGAGAAACATTTATTCACCTCACTAACGTTAATAAAGTAACAACAAAACTCACATCACAACAGGTACTTTTGTTCTGCAGTGACCTGCTACGATGGTGCAAGCGAATCCGAAAATATTCGTGAAAAAACATTGAAATCGGGAAAATGCCACATACGAGGTATTGAACTTTAAGGTGCAATTTCATGTTGACGTTAGACACTGGCTTAGAGCATCACGTAAAAGTTTCCAATGATCTGGCTGGTTATAGTAGTTTTTGACTGTCTCTAACCCTCGTCGTGAGTCAAAATGTAAGGTTATGTTTGAATTCAGTCACTCTAAATTTTAAGGTCGTTAAAGACGGCGCAGAGACTTCGTACACTGTATCTAACTTCTCTTTCATTTGCGTAGCTGTATTATTCTTCAGAAACAAAATTTTTATATGGTTTTTCAAAACCATTTACTTGGGAGGCCTCCTTATTTATTTGTTTATTTATTCACTAGAATTATTCAAAAAATTCTTAGTAGATTCTGCCTAAAAATGGTAAAACGATGATTAATAAATTTCCTTCTTCATATTATTAACGCAGATTACGAAGTTCCCCTATGAAAAATGTACGTCTGACACTGAGAGGTCAAATTCTAAGACTGTTATTTCCTATATTTGGTAATCTATTCCTTTATTACTTCTATTTACTCCATGAAATTTTGGTATTAATTCGAATGTTTCAATGTTATTGGCATATCAAGGGAAAGTTAGGGAAATTTTGATGCAAACTCTGCCAATAATCATAAAAACATAACCTACAGCGACAGCTGTATTACCAAGTTTAATATTTAGCATAACATCAAACCACATTGCTCGCATAGAGGTTGATAAGTTTCATGAAACTGAGTTATTTCAGTTGAAAACAAAAAAAAATATATGAATTTTGTAAAAAATTTATTAAAAAATTCAAAAATGTATGGTAATATATATTTTTAAATCCCAATGCTTTGTCATCAATAAGCAGCATCAACAGAAACAGTATCACTATCCAAAAGAACACCTCCTAGAGGTATTATATCTCCTTGAGGCGCTGTGGGTATACTAGCTATAGGTGGTTGTTGAGGTATCTGTCCTTGAATAGGACCAAATATGGGATGGAATATCACACCTGGGTACTGTCCGGAAATAGAACCACTAACTACCGGGTAATAGCCACTGTTTAATGGATATTGCAGTGTATTGGTGTTGCTGGGAAAATAATTACCAGTCGATGGATACTGCAAGGGAGTGGCGTAGGTATACTTGACAGATGGTACGAAAAGATGAGACGATTGAAAACCAGCATTTGATTCGACTTTCTCAATGATATTTATCAGAGAAATTACAATTACCTGCAAAAAATAAAAATATATTATAATTATAAAATTGGAATCAGTTTTCTTCTTGGAAATGATTTCGATTACAAAAAATCTGAATTTAGAAGGTGATACGAAATGGCGTATACAAAAATTGTAAATGTTTTGTAGCTTTAATTATGTTGAAGCATATTTTCTAATCCATACGCCCCCAGATGTGAAAGCTCCTTAGTCCTTCATATATTTCAAAAGATTGTGGCTAGAAGTTTCATCCTCTACTTAGCAGATTCCCCTTCATATGTCTATGGAAATGGCAAGAGACATGTGTTAATATTCAAAGATTCTTCGTACTTAGGTTAATATAATTAATGAATCTTCTTCGGTTATAGGTTTCCAAGAATTTCTTTGCCTGTCGTAACCCCTGTAGAGTAAACTACTTTTCACATTATCTATCTTCTTCTAGTTTATTCTTTATTGTCATGTAGCCGATTCCACATAAGGGATAAGGTTCTACAAAGAGTTTATACGTCCTTCAAACCTATTAGATGGAACGTCCTTCAGTGTATGAAAACATCTGGATGAAAGTGACTCTTTGCACATTTGTGTTGAATCTTTCGCCGCCCAGAGGTTTCTGGGAACTTTTTATAAGAGTATAAGTTTTAAATACTAAAGAGCGCTAACCTACAATTTCCATACATTTTTCAAAGCTTAACTCAATAAGATGGATTTGTTTATGAAATATTACGAGGATGTATTGATATCTAGTTACCCTAGACCAGTTCCATGCATAAACAAAATATTGTGTTACCATAGCAACGAACAATAACTTATTAGAAGTGTCAATGTAAAGTTTCACGTCAAAAATATGTCCATCGAAATTGTGAAAATCGAACAATTGGAGTATCGAGCCATCATCAAGTACCTGTATTTAGAAGGGTTAAGAGGTAAGCAGATTTACGAAGATATGCTTAATACCCCTGGTGATTGAAATGTCCTTCGTATGCGACCGTGAAAAATTGGACTGCAAGCTTCAAAAGAGATAAATTTTCCATTGAAGATGATAACCGAGGGAAGGCCAGTTTCTGTGTCAGTCCCCGAAAATATCGATGCAGTTCATGACATGATTCTATTAGACCGTCGAATAGGGCTAAAACGGATATCTGAAGCACTGAATATTTCATACGAACGCGTTCATCATATAGTTCATGTCAATTTGGACATGAGAAAAATTGCTGCAAAATGGATCCCCAAATGTTTGGGTACATTTCTACGATCCAGAAACAAAGCAACAATCGATGGAATGGCAACACTTTGGTTCTCCAAGACCTAAGAAGTTTCGTGTCCAAAAATCTGCTGGAAAAGTTCTTGCTTCAGTTTTTTGGGATTGCCATGGAGTAATCATGATTGATTTTTTGGATAAGGGTAGAACAATAACTGGAGATTACTATTCGACATTACTGACCACTTTACGGGAAAAAATTAAAGAGAAAAGACGCGAAAAGCTATCCAAAGGTGTTTTGTTTTTGCAGGACAACGCCTCTGCACACAAATGCAAAAAATTCGTGATTTAGGGTTTGAATTACTAGAACACCCCCCTTATTAATCAGATTTGGCTCCGTCCGACTATCATTTCTTTCCTCAACTGAAAAAAAGTTTAAAAGGTCGTAAATTTTCTTTCAACGAGGAAGTAATAAAAGCTGTGGATGTCTGGTTTGCAGAGCAAGAAGAAATATTTTTTTGAAAGGTCTAGAGACGTTGCAGATTCGCTTTAATAAATGTATCCAATTAAGAGGAGAATATGATGAGTAATAAAAATTTTTGTTGGTTCTATTGTAGGCTAAGTATTTTTCAATATATCCTCGTACAAAACAATTTTGAAAGATGTCTATGCAACTTTGAAACTGCAAAATATTTTTAAATAATACTTATTCACCAATATAGAAACAAATCGTATTTTTACAAATAAATTGCTCAATTTAAAATCGACTTTCACTTTGAATAGAAGTACTATAACATTTTTTTTATTCCTTTATGATCGAATAGGACTGAATTAAGTAGTTATTCTATTTTGACCCCATTTCTGACATGGTTTAAAATTGGATCCCTTGCAGACATGACTTAATATCATCCAAAGCACAATTTATTACCCAAATGAAGAGAATGAATACAAATAAGTCTTTCAGTCTAGTTTTCATCATCTTGAATATAAAAAAGGAGAAGTTTAATGGTGGAAATATGGAGAATCCCATAGAAAATGTTCTCTAATAAATAAGAAGATTAAATGAATTAACCTTTTCTATTTTTTCCTTTCTTTACGTGCAATAAAAACTGTTTCAACCGTTTAGGAAGGATCCTAATACATTGTGTTTTTCCACATAACTCATTGATTTTAACATCTTTCATTTCATGGAGTCTAATTTTTCATTCTATTTACCTCCTTTTAGTTATACTTGTACCGTAGATTTTATTTCGCATATTTCTGCATGAGCATTGAATACTGTGGTGATAATTCAATAATTCCTATTATCTCTAAAAGTTAGAATTTTTAATAATCAATTATTAGTTACCGACTGAGTTGAAAAAAAGTTTGTAGATGATGGTTTTATATCAAATTGTTAACACCGTAACTGTGTTGATTTCACAAATGATGCGGGTCATACAACGTAACATGTCGATTAACAAGTATTTCCTGGAATATTGAAATTCGACTTCTGATTGACTGGTTGGTCATTATTGTTTTATTTGAAGCTACAACGGAATTGATTGAATGAATATTATAATAATATATCAACAAACTCATTTCGTGATTGAAAATATTGTTTAAATGTAATGGTTATATTGTAAATAAAGTTAATGAAAGTGCAGTTAATGTTTATGTGAATACAGCTCAAATCAGAATAATATTCATGAAACACATCATAGAATTAACTAGAACAAACAAATTAATGGAATTGTATTATTTGTGTGCATTATCAGAGCAGCGGTGAGCTTTCGAACTATATCTAATCAAATTATATTCCAACGAATTAATTAAGCTAAATTAAACAGTCTCTACATTATACTACTCTTTTTTTTATTAAGTTATCTTGAATATGATCTGGTCTAGATTTAAACGAAGCGCCTTTATAGATTGAGTTTAATAGAATTATCTATAATTTATATCATCGTTGAATATCTTCATAATATTTTTCAAAAATAGATTTTCTGGTTAGAACATCGTTGATAGAATAGCAGAAAACATTTATGAAACTGAATTATACGCAATAGCAGGTGAATTATAATAACGAATAATCATGAAACTTTGCTGAATGTTATTATAGACCAAATATGACGATTGCGTAAAATTCTGTCTATACCTGGAAATTTTTTATTTTAATTAATTTCTTTGTAACTCTTCACCTGAAAAATACCAAATTTGGTACTTTGTATAAGATTGGAATGGGAAGTAGAAAGCGAACCTTTCAGGGGGCTATTTTGATGTGATTTAACCTTAAAATTTCAAAAATCGAATAATTTAAGACATATTTTCAACAAAGTTAGTTGTAAAGCTACAAAAAAATTTAGATTTTGCTATGAATTTATAGATAAAACTTGATAATTTGCGATTCAGTACTTCTAGTAGTTACATTGCTATATTTTTTTTGAGATGTGTGGAAAATTCAATTGTAGCGAGAAACTATATGTCATATGTGTTGAATTTATTCTTCGCGGAAAATCGAAATCGACTTTGTTCGCTAACTAAGTAGACCTGGTTCATCCCCAAGCTAAATTCAAAAATAAAAATCGTTGTGCGTAAACCAATGACTCTCGTTAAGCTGTGGGTTTCTTCTTTCTGTGGAAAATTGAGCTCATAACACAGGTAGAAGAGTAAGACGTTGTCTATGTCCCACAACGGAAACTACACTAGGAGAAGACGTTGGCGTCTGGTTAAGTTTTGCGTGACAGAACGAATAGTACCAGTAAGTTTTCCAGCAGAAAACCTAGAATATCATAACTTTTCAATGGAAATCCGGGTTTCTCTTTTTACTAAGCAACTTCTCTACAAATGATTACTCGTAAAACAAGCAACCAGTGATTTGGAATAAGTGGCGCAATGTTGGAATGAATCCGTTCCTTAACTGATATCGAGAAGTCTTTATTGAACAATCGTCTACAGTGGACTAACTTAACCGTTCTTAAGCGAATACATATCTTTACCTACCGAGTGCGCCAAATTCGAATCAACAAGCTGCTCTGCCTAACATATTTGTATATATTTAGATATCACAAAAAAATTTTAGAATTGGACTTATTTCTACAGAACTGTCAATTAAAAAATATTTCTTGTGTCAATATTCAACTGATTCTCTATTTATCATTTCAATATTATTAATGATATCAATAACACTGTGGAATTTGTTTTAATACAATCAATGTAAATAATATTTTTCTCAAAACTATTACTCAACTATGACTCATTTATCTAATTATTTATTCTTGGGATATTATGCAATTGAATGATATTTATTACAATAAGTACAGTTCTGTTATTGTGTATTTCAATAAAAATATATTCTCATTTTTCATTTTTAGCAACGATTTTCTTTTAAGAAAAAATTTGAATTAAGTTGAAAATTTATTTCACACATAGACTGTGGAACTTAAAGAGCGCTGAGCAACCTTCATAGCTCTTTCTTGAGCTATGAAGGTTGTCTCAAAAGTTTCTGAAGATGTCAACATTTATCAATATAACATGAGAAATCTATTTGCGCATGCGTTAAGAGATTGTCACTTAAATTTCAGCCATTTTGAACGCATAGTTTTGAGGGGACGTCATCGTATACATAAACCCCTATTTTGAGGAGGAATACGGTAACTGTTATTTGGGAGGGTTGAACAGTTTCGAGCATCGCTGAAAATTGGTTGGAACCTGCAAATCGCGAGCCACATGCGGCTCTTTAGAAGTGAAACTGCGGTTCTTATCCGAAATTTAACTACAAATTATTACTATTTGTATTGTGCTGATTCCGAAAATGGTTCAGTTTTTGATATTCAACTTTCCATTAGTAAAATTTTCATATAATTTTCAATATTTTATAGTAAATTATCAACAGAATGAATTTAAATAATGTCAAGTACAAATAGATGTAGATGTATATATAATTTCGACATTTTTTGTTATAAGTTTGATGAGAAAGAAGAACAACATTTCTGACCTCGCCAATTTGCTATATAGAATAGGATAAATCTGTAACTACATGTTTTTAAATTTGGTTTATTAATGGCTGGGAAAGACAACCTAGAAAACATGCGCGGCCTTGCATAAAGGTAAATTTGCCTCCAATGTAGTTGACGTAAGATGAATTGCTAAAATCTCATCGGTATATCTATCAGTTATTAAGCCTCTTCATCCGTGAACACGGTCGACCCTTGGAATGAAAACAAGGTTCGGTGCTCCTATAGAAATTGCACCTCAGTTAATGCCGGAACCATCTCCATAAGCACTCCGCTCTTCAAAGCAGCAATTTGCAAATCGCTTGGTCTTAGGTAAACTTTCCTTCCTCGATCGTTACCATGAAGGCATATTCTGGTCTCATCGGGGAACAGAACGGATCCCCATTACTCCAACGTGCAAATCAGATAATCCTCTGAAAAACGCAAGCGTGCTTGTCGATAAGCTGGAGTAAGTAATAGTCACAACTTGCTGCTGCACTCGAATGGCATTAAGGTGACGATTTCTTAATTTGGTTGACACAATAAAGGATCTAGTCTCCTTATAACACTGGCATCATATTCTTCGAACCGTTGCACGGGTCATATCCAATTGTCTAGCAACAGTTCGCTGTCCAAGTCCATTTTAGTTTAAAGCATTAATTTAGAATGCCTTGAACACTATTGAGATTTCTGTTGCATACGCAATAATTTTAATATTTGACAAATTTTCGTTTCAATCATCACATAAACACCTTCTATTTGTTAATCGGTTACTCTGCATATAAACGATAAGCCTCGCTAATAAATTTATACTCACATTAAAGCATCTCAAATCATCTCTCAGTTATTACTTTTTTTGATCTGATGAATAATTGAAAAAGATATTAATACATCTAAATATTCTTGATTATAGATCTCTTCTGTTTTAAAATTAGTTTTTTTGATCATTTTTCAAAGAAAGATAAATTTTGACGTTTCGACTTTTCTTTGAGTCTTTATCAAAATATGATATTGACACTGACTGCTTATTTATATTGATCTATAGATCACCTTCATCATGAATATCCGTCCAGCTACAACGGAATTTTAAAAATCGGAGAATTTTTTATTATAACAGGCGGTTTATTTACAGTATTTCATTTCTAGGAATGTCTATTTATTTATTTGTTGTGTGTCTTTTTGTTCTAGAACTTTATCAAGGTATATAAAAGATTTGTGTAAACGCAGTTAATTTATTTTTAAATAAATAATCGTAGTGGAAAGAACGAATAAGTGAAAGTAATCGCAGAAATTATTTAAGTGATTTATAAGTAAATTATCATAAGTTAAGTGTATTGTATAGTGTATAAATCAATTATAACGTAAGAGACAGTGTTTATTAATTCACGCCACGAATAGAAAGAGTGTATATAAATACGAAGAACGTCACAATAGTCTTGTTAGAATTCTAGATGATTAACGCCTTTTGAGACAATTCAGAATCTAGTTTGATATGATTTCTTTTACATTACAAATATGCTCCAACTGATATTGGAATTTCCTAATACGAAAAATTGTGTAAAAATGTCTGTTGGTATGTAAAGGAACAGTTCCATATTGACAGACATGCAGTGTAGGTAATGCCATGTCCGTACAAATCTCGTTATACGAAAAAATGATTTTATCTAACTACAGATCAAAATTCGCAGATATCTTTTCTGATGAGATCTTCGTTTATAATCCTAATTTAGGTTTAATCATCTACAGACTAATTAAAATATTGGAAACTGAATTAAACTTACCAAAATTTTTTTAAACATAGTTTTTGATAGTATTTCGTCCACTTAACTAGCAAAAATAGTAGTCAGAATGTAGAATGAAGCTTATATATCAATAAATGCCTCACCTTTTAACGAATACATTAGTCTAAGAGCTAAATTAGATTGTGTTTCTGGCAACAATGTCAACAACTTGAAGATAATAGATTTTTAAGTGAAATTCAAGATAATCTACTTACTGCAATTCAACCTAATTCTCACAAGCAAATAGTTAAATCTATAATAATCCTTCAGTCTTATCTACGAATCAATAAATTGGATATTTATATGTGTGGGATTACAAAAAATACGTGCTCTAATTTCAAATTAGCCGTTGAACTAAATTATATTCATCCATAAAACCAGATTTAGACATTTGCGTATTTCCTTGTTATTTGACGGTATTATTCATTAAATCAGTTTTTCGATCGATAGAAATGAAACAATATTTATAATAACATCGAAAATATTTGAGCCCAACCTTGATTTAGATTTGCATCAGTTTTGATCCCATTAACTTTAAATCAATCCGGTCTATAATTTGAGTGATTTATCAATATATTTATTGGATACAATAGTAAGAAAGATTATTATTTAACATATAATTAAAATGACAAGTTCATCAATATTTATGACATATAAAAAAAGAGAAAAACAACATTTTTTGTTTGTTTTTTCGTTTATTTCTTTCAATCTACAACAAGTCTTACTTAACTCTATTCTTTTAATATTATTTATCTGAAAATAACACAAAATCTAAGGTTGGTTACCTGAAAATTTTTATAGTTCACATAAAACAGAAGAAAGATCCAATTTTCAGGTGTGAAACAATCAAATGGAATGAAATCGTTAATAAATAAATAAGGGCTTGTTGGGAAAATCACTTGGACACATCAATTTTTTAGAAAATAAAGTATACAGATTGTATTTTATGATAGTAGAAATACGACATATTATTTATTTTTCAGATTATTCAGAAAATTTTAGATATAATTAATGAACAATGTCCTATCATCAACTGTTTCAGATTATCGAGTGTTTTCAGATTTATTACAAAAATTAACAATAAGAAAAGAAAATTATTTTATTTTCAAGTATAAATCAAATATTGTTGTAAATCAAACATCTGGCCCTCGGGATTCTTAAGCTGCATCAACCACTTGAGTGCTGCATGGTCAGTTCGGATTAAGAACTTCCTTCCACTAAGATAATGCTAAAAGCTCCACGGACTCCACTGTCGTTAAAATTTCTCCACTCATGACGCAATAGCTCTGTTCTGGTTTCGAGAAAATTTCACTGAAGTACCCCAGTATTCTTTCTTGTTCTCCATAAATCTGCGTGAGCAATTCTCCAATCTCTACGTTGCTTGCAACCGTGTCAAAGATGAAGTCAGTCCCTCTCTGGTAATGGATATCTTACTATCGGCAGCGTGGTTAAATATCTTATCAAGGTCTCGAACGCCGTTTGATAGACTTAATCCCAATGAAAAACTCTTCTTATGTGAGTTGAGTTAGTGGATTGGCGAATCTCCAAATTTTCTTATGAAACTTCGATATTACGGCAAAGTCCAAGAAAACTTCCAAACTCGTTTCATTGCTTATTATATGGCATGGTGTTAAAATAACTTCTTTGAGTTTAGCATGAGCTGTGCAGCTTAAAGTCCTTTGAATACGTCTTCTAAATTCCATCCAATATACCAGGCATGTTTTCCAAGATAACCATCTCAAGAGGTTTTCCATAAGTCCAAGAGAGAAAACAGCTTGTTGCCAGCTTAAGTGTCCAGTGTATCGTCAACTCGGGGATAGGATAGCTGTCTTTCTTCGTGACGCGGTTGGAGACACCCATGGACAAGTTTCAAACCGTATATATGAAGCTAGAATAGATACTTTTGGATCAAACATTGTATTTTTCCTGCCTTGCAATGAGTTTAATACGTTGGACATCCAATGTAACTACAAATTATTGCTTCATTTAGAATATTGAATTATAATTCAAACAAAATTATGACCTTTCATTATATGTAAATAAACAAGTCGATATTTTATTGAATAGCGAGTGCTAATTTTCATAATTAACACCTCAATATATAATATAACAAAGAAATAAAGAATTAAAACGAAAAATTCCATGAAAAAATATATTTTTTCCTTAAATTTTCTCATAATTTTATTTCCAAATTATACTTTAGGCGACATCTATTAGTGAATAGAGATTCTCACTACAGAAATTCTCAACTCTAAATAGAAACCCGCGTGTGTGAATTCTGTGATACGAATTTTGATCTATAGATGGTGCTACTTATATTATAACTAAATATTTTCTTGGAACAAAACTGGAATGAATTGTACTTGTAGTAAAGATAATAGTAGGGTCAACAAATTACTATTAAGACGAACTTACTATAATTTTTTAAACATTTACTCGTTATTTTTATATGTATTTCTATAATGTTTGATTTAAGTGTTTTATCCACGACTGTTATATAATGTACCCATTATACGTCTGCTTTCTCGACCTTAATAATTCCCATTAATCATGGCAGTGATCAATGAATTTAACCACTATTATATTGTTTTTCACAAAAAGCGATTTTCATCATTTTATCATGTGAAACACGTCAGTTTAGTTCTGTACACAAAAAAAACTGAAAATTTGAATTTTCCTAAACCGGAACCTCCATTTTGAAGTTTTGACTGTTTCTTAACGTACGTGCGATTGTTTGTGAGACAATTTATAAAATGAAATAGTCTTTGAAACAAAATAAATTTGACTCAAAACTGTTAACATTATGATGATTCAGATTTCCCAGTCTTTTCAAATTTTATGCAAAATCATATTTAAAAACCAACTAAAAATTTATTAAGAAAATGAAAGTGTATCTTTAACACCACCAAAAAATAAAGTTTCTGAAGTTGTTTCATTGAATTTATTGCCGCAAAAGCCAAGAAAAGTATTTAATAAGGCATATAAATTTTGAACTATCAACAGTGATTATTAATAACTAAATAAGTACTATCGAATCGTAATATTAGATACCCAATATTTGTCATACTAATACATAAATTTTTGTATTGATTATTATAGAGATTTATTATTATAATTTTCGATAATACTGTCCTTAAATGAACAATATTATATCGTATGGAATATTTCTTAGAATTAAATAATAGTGTTTCTAATCATTTATATTTATTATACCTAATTTGAAGAATTTTTTGCAATAATATAAATATTCTTTGATATTTGGTCAGAAATATATAATTTTTTTCAACAGGGTGTTTCTATATTCGAACCACAACGCTTTACTACAGAGAGATCTCAATAAATGATTCATTTTTATACTGAAATACGAATCTAGTTGATGAGATATAGGGTGTTGAAAATCAAAATCAAAAATTTGCCGTAAATCAAGAACACCTTCAATTTTTTTTTTCAAATAATAAAGTGATATTTTAACATGAACAAACTGTGGAAAAATAAATAAATCTGGATGGAATTCAATCATTTCTGCCGCAGCTTGAATTCTAGCTATTAGATCCTGTTCAGATTCGATGATTGTTTCGTACACTAAAGACTCCATATAACCCCATATGAAAAATCTGAATCTGAAAATTTCTCCCTGACAGCGCGCCATAGGTTAAATTTTTCCAAAGTTTGTTTATGTCAAAATATTACTTTATTAAGTAGCATATTGGTCTCCAAATTTGAAAAAAAAAATTTTTCTTCAATATATCTCCCTATATCTCAGTAACTATTAACATTTATTGAGATCTCTCTGTAGTAGAGCGTTGTCGGTCAAACATAGAGACACCTTGTATTGCTGGAGTCAAATTAGCGCTATGATTTTGCGAAAACTGCGAAAAACTTGGATTGAGTCAATTGACTTTTTTTAATCTAGTACTCATAACTTATCTAATTAACATTATTTACAGAATAATTCTGTCAACATATTCTTGTGTACTATCCTATAATTATTAATTTAACAAAAAATCTACATTCAAATTGCTATAATTGATATTATGAAAAGAGAGAATATTCGAATGAAAAACCCACCCAAGTTTTTCTGCACAAAAGACACAAAAAAATATAAAATTATGTACTTCGAGAATAATTTTGAGGTTAGAGAATGAATACGCCTAATACCATGCTTCGGAAAGAAATGTCGAAAATATTTACTTTTTTTGAATTATTTGTAGATCAAGATACGTTGCTAGAAATTAACAAAAATACCATCGTAATGGTATAATGGTGAGATTCGGAATGGAAGAAATCGAATAGGAATGTACGGACTCAGAACTACATACTATGAAGGCTTAGATAAAACGCCAAGTATTCTGCAACTAGAAATATTTGCCATCGCTAAATGAATCAGACTCCATTTTCAAAGAAACTATGGAAAATAGCAGAATAGCATCCTCTCCGATAACCAAGCAGGCATTAGGGTTCTGAGTCCCAATATTATTGAATCCATGAGGAGGCTTAAGCTATGGAAATAGGATTCACTTATCTTGCAATTCGTTTCAAGACAAACTGGAGGGGAAAGAAATGAAATAGCAAATAGACTTGCTAAAGTATGAAGGTCTTTTGCAGTCATTCCTCATCTTGAATTTTACAAGAGGAATGGGATTAAATAGATCAAGTGTAAACGTTGAGTATCTTCAGCAGAAGGGGCCATAACATGACGAAATCAGGCAAGAAAAATGTTGTTGTGTATTAGTTTGCTTCAACCGTACGTTTTAAATTGGTTTCATAATTCCTGTGGGCACTATAGAAAACTTATATAACTTCCTTTATGCTGCTTTTTTGCTATTGTGGATAGTAAATTTTGTGTGAATTGGCACAAGGCGCTTTTGACGAATAAAAGTCATCATGCTAAATTTGATTTATTGTAGCGTATTCAACACTAAGATTCCTTCCCTCGCTTGATAGGTGAATTTTGGATTTTCTTTGGTTATAAACCTAACCCTCTCAATTTTTCCAAATGAAGAATAGAGCCTACCAGCTCTTGCTGCATCACCAAGCGTTCTCTTCTGAGTTGTTTTCACCAGCAGAACACGGCTGCTCCTGAAGGACTTCACCAAAATTATCTGTGATATTAGTGATTCAACTGTGGCTAGAAATCACTACTTCAGGATGATGGTATTTAAAACTACAATATTGCCCAATTTAACTCCACTAGTTTCGTGGAAATACACATATTGGCCCTCGTATACATTAGATATATTTCATTTCTAGTAAATTCTATTCATGTCGATGTTAATTACCATTTCCTCGTTAATTAACATCTCTTTGAATACTATATCATTTTCATTTCCTTGGTATAAGCGTTCAAACAGAAACTATTCGTTTCTAACCATATTTTTAGTTATAAAATCGACTCGTTAACAATTAGAAGAAAAAAAAATCACTTTCTCTTAAAGCTGTAAACTGGGTTGGAAATACGACGTGAACGAGCCGAATATATGTATCAGTAGATTATATTGGGCATTACGCAATATAGAAATCCATTTATCGATATAATTGAAAGGTGTTAGTTCGGTATTTAGATAATAATCGTGAAAAAGAAATTGGTAATCATAGTTCATGCCGTTGACACACAGTATGTTGAAAATATTATGCAATATTTTGTGAAAAAAATCTAAGTTCATTTAATAAAATAGAATTTTGTTGTTTGCTACGAAATTTATATTTTCTTTTTCAATTTATGGTATGATTGAATAATTTTTGATATTTTGGAATTTTTTTATACAAATTGTAAGAGAATGTGAAACTTTCAGGTAATTGTATAACAATGCAATTATTGTTTGAGATAATTTGTATAAAGTGTGGTTAGGTTAGATTAGGTTAGGTCAAAAATTTATACTGTGGATTCATTCTGACTTCACTTTTATGACTAATAAGTTGCTCAAAATTTGTATGAAAATATATTATACAAATGTGAACAAAGACTACTAAGTTTTGCCAAAAAATTCCTTAGATAATGATATTATCTTGATTGGATAGACCGTTTCTGAGAAATATTGCATGGAAAGAAATCAGTATATTGATTCAATTTTAAACATAAAAAACTATGTGAAGATATGATTTCCGTGCCCTATATATGCAAATCAAATTAATCAGCATAGTCACATCTACAACATACTAAATTTTCAAAGTCATCGTAGCTGTGAGGGCTGAACGATACAATTACCAACTTTTTTTAGGTTTGTTCTAGATCTAAAAATACGACTTTTATCTATGCTTAACAAGCTTAAGTTTCTCAAGAAGCTTAAGATACTTAACAAGCTTAAGATGCTTAACAACCTTAAGATGATTAACAAGCTGAAAATGCTTAACAAGTATCTACGTACAAATTGGTAAATTAACTGATAAGACTAATCTTTGTGTGACCGAAGTATTAAAAGTGTTTGGTAATAAGTCTATGAGCTATGCACAAGTATTTCACTGGTGTAAAATGTTCAAGGAGGGTCGAGAAAGCATGGAAACCGAATAACAAGCTGGGAAACCGGTCGGGTTGCGCTATATGATGCCCTAAGTAGCATGACATCAAAATGAAGCGCTATGGTTATCATCGAATAATCCAAGACCAAAAATAGCTCGCGGGAACAAGTCAAAATTAGAAACGATGCTTTGTTAATAGTCACAGGGTATCCAAAAAAAAACTCGATCCATCTAGATGTGATTTAAGTATTCTATCCAACAGTGTTTCATATTATTATATATATATATTATATATATATTATTATAGTCCAATGAATTGAAAAGGTTAAGAGGCTGAATGTCACATGGACACAATAATTTTTCTCTATTATCAGATTATAACGTTTGTAATCAGTTTTCTATCACTGTAATTCAATTATATAAAGTTAATATTGCAATAAATTGGTTTGAATACGAGTTCTCATCGTTTCTATAAAATACCATCCATATCATCAAAGAAAAATTGAAGAAAACTACTGATAATCCTCAAAGAACCCGCTCAATGCTCATGGAAATTGGGTTTTGGTCCATTTTTCTGAAACTTCACACAGTGATAGTTTGAAGCGAGCTGATTAAGAGTCTCAATATGCACGAAACCTCAAAATCTCCCTAACCAAATATACCTTTGCAGTGTCCGAAGGTACCTTGGGAGGAAGGATACTAAAATCTATAACCTCCTCTAACCATAAGAGGAGGGGTTGGCACAATGATGTTTAAAACAAGCTGCTGCATTTTGTTGATGAGCTATGACCATATATGTGGTTATATCAAGTTCAGTCCATAATTCTGGCAGATTATAAAAAGACGGCTTAAGAGTCTATGTAGTTTTCCAAACAAACTGGCTATTAGATTATTATCATCAGCTTTATCTTAAACTTCATTGAATATTTCAGTGTAGAAATTAAGGAGAAATGGAGATAGAACGTTCCATATTTTATGCAATATCCATGTTTGATTTTGGGAATGACTTTTGGTGTATCCTAAGTATCTTACACCCGAACATGTACTTATGGTTTTTTTTTCTATTGTGGAAGATTGTAGCACACACCGTTATATTATTTGTTACATCAAAATGATTTAAAAAATATACACTATTGTTGAGAATTTAAGATGCTGATGTGTGAGTACATTTATTTGGAGTCCGCATCCGTGATCCATATCTTGCGGTCGACAGAGGGTTAGATTATAGTGTGGTATTTCACATTTTCTATCACAAATATATTGATATATAATATAATTATAAGTGAATTATTTTCAAATTAAAGCAATATATAATTCCAAAATAGGATTCATTTTTCCCACACCACAACAGTTTAGAAACTACTACTTTGTTATGAATTTCTATTCGGATAGTATGCTCCACTGGTTGTGTTTGTTATAATATTTGCATAAAGATTGTTTCTCTTCCATTTTTATGATGTGAGACGCTTCACGTTACAATTCGTACTATACAAAACTTTCTTCGTATCGTTGTTAGATACCATTCATCCTTGACAAACGCTATAAAATTAATTACCGCACAAGCTTCCAAGTTCATCTTACAACTACGAGGGAAAAATGATAATAAAGAACTGATTTATATTGAAATAATTTATGTAGTCTATAATTTTCCATTATTTAACGTAAAACAAAATGGAATTGGTATTAACCTCATAACTCGGAGGCACTAGCATTGACACAAAAAGCTATAAATGATATAAGAATAACTCAACGAGTTCTGCCAATGCGGTAATGAATGTGTTAGCAGGTGCATTATCTTCATGAAAGACTATTTTCTTATTAGCCTTTGGAGCCAGTTCTGCTTTCTCAGTCCATTGTTTCGATTTTTCTTTTGTTTCGGATGTAAAGTCATGGACACCATGGAAGGGAAAATCTTCGCGACACTGTTTTTGTTCTATTGTGAGCAAAGGCGGAACCCATCTCGCGCACAGCTTTCTCGAATCTAAATTTGCAGTTAATATGCGCACTTTTTGAAATGCCTTCTATGGCTGCTAGTCTATGCACGTTCAGTCGATGATCATCAAGTACCGCTTTGTGGATTTTCTTCAACAGTCTCGCCTAAACTCTGCTACCCAATATTTCACTGTTGATAACGAAGAGGCAGTCTCGTCTAGAGTAGAATTTAGTTCAGCTTTTATATTGGTTGGAATAAAGCCTTTCAAATAAAAGTATTGTATGACACAACGATGACCAATATTTTCCATGTTTGCAAATACACTGAAAACATTGCTGTCAAACATATACTAGACAACGCCAATGTGGCGTCTTCAAACTTCAAATATATATTGCACAGATTGTGTAGTGCAGTGGTAATTTTCAAGCAACTATCCCCATCTCTAGGTCAGGCCAGGTACTTCTGGAACCATCATCGTATGAGTATCTCTTTTTCACAGTGTTGAAATGTGTTCTTTTTTGTGAACCCAACATCAAATATCTCAAAATCTTGTCTCTGTTAATTTTTATTCCAGAATGATCTAAAAAGCTAGTTCCTAAATAACCTAATTACAATATCTTGTTGCTCTGTATTGGAAATAATTTAGAATTGAATAAGAAGTTTTTCCAGCTTAAATATTTTGCACGAAATGATTGATATTTAGAAAATATTCCACTATTTCTAGTGTCAAATGAATGTTTAAATTTCTTTGTAACTCATTTATTCCACTGTCTTTTATCATCTTCTACATTTTCGGAAGCTTTTTCTATTTTTTCTATTTTCGCTTCTACTTCCCTCATTTGATGTATTCGTTGCTGTTTTTTGTTTATATTTTCTATTGTAGATTCCGATTTTCTACTTTTTTAAGTTCTTCTTTAATTAATTTCCACTGCTATTCTTCTTAATTACTTCAATTTCACTGCATGCATTTTAGTCTCGGTTCATACAAGGATGACATTTAAGACACAATGAAACTAACAGACATCTTGGAGAATGATTTCATTCACTTATGCACTTTACTATGCAGCCGTTCAAGACTGACCTTCAAATCATGGTAGATTATAGAGCGCACCTCTTCTTTTGACAACTTCTCGTTTTTAGCAGCAACTCCACTGCATTCAAAGATTACTATTTGATAATGGAGGTATTACAAAAAAATAGTGTTGCTAGCTAGCTACTTTAGTTTTTAGATATATAAAAATATATCACTTCCATATTTATATTATTCAGTCACAGGAGTATTAACTTTTTGTTCAATAATTTGCTCTACATATATTATATGATCTTCTCCCCATATTCTTCCAAAATGTCGGTTCAACCTTTTAAATGGAGTGTTCTTAAATTTGTCATACCTATTGGTTGTTCCTGCTTTCATTCCATTCGAATAGTTTTGGTTTTATTTATGTTAATTTCGGTTTTCGAATTTCTCCATTCTGTGGACCAGACGTTCTAAAACTTTCGAGTTTTGCTCTGAAAAATCTCTAATTCTTGCTTTTGACACTTTTTCGTAGAATACTTTTTCCCTAACTTATTTATTTTTTGAACGTTAATTCATTTTCTGTTTATGTCATTTGAATTAAATTTCATTCAATTTAAATCGAAGCATCATTTCAATATTTCAATATTTATGATAAAAAAAAGGAACAAAATATTTTTAAAAACTGTAAAGCAGGTAGTCATCAATAATATTATCAGTCACCATGACAAGAAGATAGAAAATCAGCTGGAAAAAGGTCACAACATTAACTATTGTAAGCTTAAGAGGCTTAGGAATATGCTTTTGTTTGCAGCTTGTTGGCAAGGGTAACTCTCAAAATACCAACTGTTAATTCGTGAGGATTTCCCTCTGCCCATAAATGTAATTATGGTAATAAATAAAACCGTCTCATGTGAAACAAGCTTAATCAATAAACATTTAAAAATCCTCTATAGACTCGAGAAGTGTGTATGAGTGCTAACCAACTAAATTTTTCTACATGTACTCGTAAGTAACGCGATGTTCGACAGTATGCATTTCAGTTGGAAATGTTTGATGATGTTCTAATATCTCCTGTAAATATTTTCAATGAATAATCACAATTTATGATAACTTTCTTCATAATGTCTCTTTATGGCGAACGGTTTCTTTGACATGTACAACGATCTAAAAATCTACATATCTCCTAAACCATGAATTTTATCGAGTTAAACAAAGAGTACCTTTTTCGAATTCGATTGAAGAAGTTAGTTTTGATATCGTAAGATTGTACAGGTTGTCCCTGTAAAAGTAATGGATTGTTAATTATTGGCATCCGCCCCCTTAGTGTAGAATTATTTATTCCATCAAAAATTCATGATGTTCGAACGTAGAATTTAGGAAACATACTTGAATATAAGTTCTGATTCCGCAGCTTCAAATGCCTATTCCTCAGAAATCAGAGGACCTATGACAAAGTTTTTTCTATGTCTCAGCATTATTGCCTCCGAATTTTTTCTATCAGGTCCCAGAACATCCGTATAGTTTCTTCACTGATTTTCAGATACAAAAGTCTGTAACTTCGTCAAAATTTAGTCGTACAAAATCAGTTCCTTTTTAGTTAGTTGTAGAGTATTGGTGTAAGGACCATATGAAATGTACGTTTGATATAAAAAATATATTTAGGTATAGTTTGACAGTTATGCAAGGATCAATCAATATTTCATAAATACGCACTCATACCAAATTAAGAAATGAAAACTAATGTTTACTCCCCGTATAAAATTCAATAAATATCTAACAAACCGTCAGTCCAAGTGGACTCTCATCTCCACTGTTTACCAATCAACTCGTAAACATCAATGTATTTCTATTGGCGAAGCTGTATGTACACAATTTCTTCGAAATATCCATGGCAGACATTGGCATCGCTTGGCGAGATTAATTTAATTCATAAATTTCTTTAAATAAATAGAAATATGGGCGTTCTTTAGACCATGGGCGAATGAAGACAATGAAATTGCACATTGTAGTGCAAATAAAGACAGGTGTGAATTTAATAATAAAGATTTAGATATTCAAATACAGCAAGTTATTTTAAATATATTCGAATGTTAAAAAAAGGAAAATATGCAGCAATCTGATAATGCAATCATAATAAGAATTGCTGGATTAACTAGAGTTAATACATTTTTCATTTATCAGTTGTTAAAGCTACTCAAGATTTCATATGTAGGACAATTTATAGTTTATATAAGGAGAACAGGGCTGCTACATTAGAAGTAATACAGAAGGTAACAAATGATCCAGAATACAATTATAACACTTTAGAAACATTGCGTCCAGTTTATTTATCTAGATTAAACATGGTTTGACAGTCACTATGTAGTCAATTTCGGTGGGGTTGACAATAGTAAAAATTGCTGTTGGAACGGGCCGAGTTTTAAAGGGAAACGCATTATAATAGTAGACGCTGGTAGCAAAGACGGTTCCGTGCCTAATGCTTTATAAATATCTGCTCAAAAAACTAAAAACTGTGCAGCTGATTATCATGCAGATATGACAGCAGAATTATTTGAAAAGTGGTTTAATGTCAGCGATCAAAGCAGTGATTACTGTTGTTAAAGGTCCAAAGCTAGAGACAATTTATTATATTGACAAACTGTACAAAGAACAGGATCATACTCTTCTCAGACTACCTCTTTACTATTGCATATTTAACCCTATAGAGTTGATATGAGCAAACGTAAAATCAGAATTACGAATACGTAGTCAGTCTCCAGAGCTGATTGAAGAGGTTGTAGAACTCGTAAAGAAAGTTGTATGTGGTATCACCCTCTTTATAACCCATCATAATTCAATCAATTGATGACTCTAGTTCAGACAATTCTGACTACCATGATTATTTATAAGATACTTTGGAATCGAAATGTTTTTCATTGTTTTATTATATTTGCAAAGAATTTATTTTCTTTTATGGTTTTTGCTTTGAAATTTCGGATGGATGGGGTACAAAAAGGGCTCAGTTCACGACTGGTACCCTATTTAAACCAAACTCCCTTACAGGCAGGTACATTTTCTCGTCTATTTACGTTTTATAATTTAATATTCAGTTGTAGCAAGTTAACGAGGTATAATAATGATTTTTTCTACGTTCCAAGTAGGACTACAATTAAGTGCATCTATCTAAATAACGGCGTATAATGTCCTCCAATTTATAATGATGCGATTGCCTTTCGACGAATACTTTTTCTCATAAGATATACATATTTTATAGTATTTCTAAAAATAATAAATATATAAAATGAGGTATCTACGTCTATGGTAGATCGAACAAAATTATCGGCAAGGGTTTTTATATAAGTTTTTATAATCTGCAATTGATATTAGAAGAACTATAACCATGCAACTTCCAAGAGATTTTACATTATCATAGTGAAGCTATTCATTTGATTATTTGCAAATCATATAAAAAATGCTCAAAACATAATAATCTGAATTATAGCTCTATCGAAAAATATAATCGTATTGTAATTTATTTGATGTTTGGACAAGTAATTCAGAAATCGCCCTCGTATTCAACAAAGTATCGTTACACTGACCCTATAATTGATACATGATGAAAGTCTAGCAGTGGGATCTATATATAACCACGATTTACTAACAAATACTTTTACTTTTGTACATAATATCACGAAAAATGAAAAATACCGTTACAAAATACGTTCTATTGACTCTAGTGCCCTGTGTGTTTGGTTTTCCTCGTCCAGTTTCTCAACCGACTTATTCAACTAATCCTTATTTAAGTGCGCAAGTGTTACCGCAAGTGCAGTACAACAAACAACCGGAAGCAACGGGGTATGTACCGCAGTATTTGAGACAACCAACCAATCGCCCCGTATACGATTCAAAAGCGCGAGAAGGGCTGCAGAATTACGCAACGCAGGATCAGCAGACCCACGTCAATGCTGGGAGTAATGTAGATCGACAGGTTAGATATTTTATCGGGTAAACATTCGTCTTTGTTTGTAATTAATGAGATGTTTTAAATTGTGATTTGTCAGAATAGAATTTGATTAAAGCGTTCCAATCATTAGTGTAAAAAAAATTAAGTTAATCGAAAATAATTCGATAATCCATGATGAGCTCTATTTTCGTGATTCCAGATAATCAATTGTAAATCACACTAGTAGGTACCTCAGCAGATATAAACAATTTAATGAACTGGCATTTCTCTAGTCTTTTTACCAATTTCAATGTGAGACTCAAGGTCTGTTAAACGTATCTTGGGTTTTCTCTAACTCGAGAATATTTCAGCTCTAGATGAAATTGTTTGTGAAATTAATTTGACTTTAGCACGTTATACTTTTTCTGAAGTTTAATTACTTATTCTAGCTGAATAATTGATTTTTGCTGTTCTTCAAGCTTCTTTTTCAATTACTTTGGTTACTTACCTTTTAAAAATAGTGAGTTCTTTACTATAAATCACTATATTCACTCAGTGCTTTAAGTATGAACCTTCTTCAAAATAAAAATAAAATATAACTGTGTTTAAAATGTATGGTTATCGTTATAAGATAGTAGTAAAAAGAAATGTGATGATATCGAAACAGATAACGACGTTAAAGTTGAAATTTCAACCATAGTAAATATTGGGAATGGTTATTTTTTAGGTACAAAGTCCTCTCCAATTATACGATAATTTGAAACCATTATTGATTTCTCAAGCCCGAGAATCATCTCCTTCTGCAACATATCAGAAGAAATATGTGACGCAGCCACAAACATATCAAACTGAACAATATCAGACGCAGCCACAGCAATATGTAGTTGAAAAGCCAACGCAAGTCAGATACGTACAAAGACCAGTGACTGTACCACGAAGACAACAACAAGATCAGGGTCTTCAAGAAGAAGAAGATTATGATGTAAGTAAAAAAAGAATTTTGCAGTTTTTTCATATAGTCACATAACTTGATAATATTAATTCGATAACTAAATAATAATAAATCAATACCGTTTTTGACCATTCTCTTTAGAACATAATTTGAACGAACTAGAACATTAAAATTAACAAAATTAGAAATACTACTAACTTACGCTACAGGACGTACTGTTTTGTTACCAAAATATACAAGAAACTTTTCTACGCATTCTGAGAGAGTCGGGAAAAATTTGATTGATGGACCGAGCTCATCACAAAATGATGTTGGTTTTGAAGGTATGACAAATGAATCAAAATAATTTTTCCAATATAAGGTGGATGATGTTGTAAGAGATATGAATATTTCCAAACAAATTTCAGAATTGTTGCAGCAAGACTGAAAGAAAAACCATTTTTCCACGAGAACGGTATAACTTTTTGTTCAGATGTGAAAACTTTTGATAAAGATGGACTTGGAATAATACGAACCAAACAATTAGCGTTTATTCATTGATGGCTCAAAACTAGGCCTGAAATGCAATCTATTACATATCAAAAGTAGATACTCCGTAGTATCTGTTGCCCACAGTAGAAAGAAAGAAGAATATTGGAAAAGTTCGCCAGTTCTGAACAAAATTAAATACAATGAATAAGTTGGCAAATCTGTGTCGATTGGCGAACAATCAGTCTTCTCGGCTAACAAAGTGGTTTCTCCGTTTTATATGTCCTTAGGAGAGCTAAGCAAGAGTATTGGGTAAGAAAAAACTGGCACTTGAAGATAAATATGAAGGCTGGAAAGAAAAATATGGTCCAGAATTCTTAAGTAGCTCGTGACAAAATCCATCATTATAAAACTGGGCATAGTAGAACAGTTTGTAAAGTCACTAAATAAATTTCATCAACTGACTATGGAAAATATTAAAGTTGGTAATTTGATGACCGCCAAATTCGATAGATACTCAATTTAGAAATTCTATGCCTGAGTTAGAACTAAAAGCTTCACCAGCTTTCGTCTCTGTGATGTAGAATCTTTTCGGAAATGAAAAATCTGATAATAATATTGAACTTGTAGAAGGTCTGCTATAATTCAAAAATATTAAGTGCAATATGAGATAAGACTACACTACCTCCATAGTCATCTGGGCAAGTTTAAGCCAAATTTGAATTATATGAACTAAGAGCAGGGAGAGTGTTAAAAAACAACAGACGAATTCAATTAGTAACAATATTAATATTAAAGGTGCACTTTGTCTGACATGCATAAATGGCATCGAAAAATAGTTATTACTACATAAGTAGAAAAGTAAAAATCGGAATGAGTGCGATTTGACCTGGGACCTCCCGCTTAAAGTTCTACGCACTCGAAAATGTATCTAAAGTTTATACTTTACGTACGGTAGGAGAAAGAAAAATTTTAGTTGTGCGTAAAAAAACGTATTATTAAGGTCTCGCTAGAGTTCGAGGGTCAAATGCGATAGGTCACTGGTTCAAGTCGCACTCATTCCGATTATTATTTTTGTACTTATGTAGTAATAATTATTTCTGTGCCATTTATGTATGTTACATAAAGTGAACCTTTAATATTAATATTGTTACTAATTTAATTTATCTGTTATTTCAATTTATCGACAAAAAGCTACTTCACACTTAAGGATTTCCACAATTTTTCTTGAGAGCAAAAAAGAATGAGTTATCTACATTCAAGTGTTTACAGAATGTGATAATACGATCGTGGGTCGGTATATTTTCCATTAGGAACTTTATGGGGAAAACTTAACGTGAGGATGATTTTTTGACCACATTTCACTGGACTAACGGTGAAAAAATGGAACCAATATGGGTTTCAATGTGATATATGAGAGCAATAAAAGAAAATTGAGCTCATTTTATAATTAAGTGCTTATCAAGATAATCTAATTCCAATGTGCTCAATATTTTTGAAAGAATTATGTATATTATTTTGAGAAAAAAAAATAAAAACAACATATATCTGCGGTAGTTCTATTATTGGTATCTCCCGCCTAAAAACAAATACCCACACTTTTTATCTGTTATCCTGTTTCTATAAAAAAGCTCTGTTGTTACTGCGTATACAATAACAATGAAAAGCAAAAATCTAAAATCGTATGCCGCTAATTACGTTCTTTTGTAAGTTTTTTCTTTAAACTTTTGTCTACCTCGATTCCAGCCGAATCCCTCGTACCAATTTGGATTTGACGTGAAGGACGAACTGAACACCAACTATCAGAACAGAAAGGAACAAAGAGAGGGCAACAAAATTACAGGAAGTTATTCAGTAGTCGACTCAGATGGGTTCATTCGGACTGTTTCATACACGGCTGATCCGAAAGAAGGTTTCAAAGCGGAGGTAACACTTTTTGGATTGATTACTTTGCTTTTTGTATTCGCTTTGTTTCTTTGTTGTTTTTTTGTTTGTTCGAGTTGAGAGTATCTGTTCTATACAATCGACATATTCTTTAAACGTACAGTGTATTTTACAGTACATTACAGGAAGAAAATATATTTGAGATAAATTGCCATTCGGGTCTTGTGAGAACCATAAATATACTGTAAAGAATCAATTCTTGTGCTTTTCTGTACGCACACGGGTTTTTAAAATAATCTAATTCTTACTGTAGTGTTTTATATTATGAGATTAGTTGAGTTAGGTTAAGTACTGAATCGTTTCATCCAAAAAGTCAATTTATATTAACTCAAAATAGTGATAATGTACTAAGATTGTTTGATATTCATAACATTTCGATTTCTTTTACTAAAAGTATAAAAGTATAATGTGATATGATATGAAAACTGCTGAATGAAGAATGTTAATAAAAACAAGTCGACAACTACTTCATCTTTAGACAACCGTGACAAATTTGAATCCATTTCCGGATTCGTGTTTGCCAATTCCGATTTCAACATGGATTTTAAACTTGAAGTTTTGTTTGAAAAAAGTGCCAAGTAAGTTCACCTAATAATGGAGTGAAGTTAAATAAAGATTTTTGTAAGTAGTATGAATGATTCAATCTCGAAGTAGAGATACAAGGATACCGAACGTAAGGCTGAAAGAACGGCACCGCGTTACTTCTCAGTACTTCTCAAAAAGTACTAGTTTAAATACTTTCGCGGGAAGTTTTGTTGCTATTGGCACAGTATTAATACTAATAATATATTCTTACATTGAAGAGCCAGGCTAGCCAGTCAGTATTTATGAAATGATAATGCCCTCCGTTCTCACAAACAGATGAGAGTTTACAAAATTGAGAATTGTGATCCTAGAACATGTTATTTCAAACTTATATCGAAACTAGTTAACTCAATCAATTGCTGAGGTGGCGTAATAGATATTCTTGATTTCAATTTGGCACTTAACACTTCCATATCATTGTAAACTACGTCGTTATACCAGGTTAGACGGTTTTGTTCTCTTCCGTTGTTTATGAGGGGATTGTTGCATTGACAAATGATTGAAACACCTTAGTGATTTGCATCGTACTGTACTTTCGATATCGACTTTCGATTTCGATAGAAACGACCTGTAAAACGATCCAACGTGTTTCTGAATTATCATGCCACATATTGCTTTTGAAACGCGAGATGTTGAAAGTTAAAAGCTCAGATCTGCCTCACAAATTTAGAAAAATGCGGCTTCCAGTTGTTCCTGAAAATAAAGAATATGCTGAAACTTTGTAATACCAAGTCAGCGAAAGAGGTTACGGAAACCAATATTGGCATAAGCACATTGTTAGCCAAGGGCAGCATTTTGAGACAAATTATTCCAAAGTTTATGTTACCTTTTTATCTACCGTTTTCAATAAAATTATAAAAGCGAACTCGGAACTTGACATAACTCATTGGATGCGGAGACGATTATTCCATCACCCCCTGTCATTTCGACAGGTTCTCATTCTCGTAGATGTCGTAGTTTCGCGCGTAGACACTTTCTTCTCTAGAGATTCTGGAAATCTTTTTGTTGAGAGTTAGTTTTGTTGGCTATACAGCATTGTCTTCTTGGGTGTCCAGACATATTTTTGTATGTGTGTGTGTGTGATTTCGCTGCCTCGGTTAATCCCTTTCCAACCTTCTTTGGCAGAAAGGATCTAATCCGAGTAGTCCTTCACTTCTTAAACAGCTGTCCCCGATCTATAAGTCAGTGCGGAGTCGGGGGGGTTTCCTCCTGTGGGTTGATTCGAAAAACCAAGGATCTTGTAAGAAAAAGTTTTTTTGCTCTTTATATTTATTTTCCTTTTTGTTTTTTTTTGGTGTGTGGTTTTGTGTTTTTCATATTTCTTACTAACCTTACTCAACCTATCGATCCAGTTGTTTTATCGCCATCCTCCTATAATCCTTTCTGGTGTACCTGATGAGTTCCAAAAATTACTCGTTACGCTGTGTTGCCAGCTCCTCGAATAGCTTTTTTGTCCTATCGTCCATGATGTCCAATACTTTTTCTAGTCTTGTTTCTGTGTATAATTCCTGTTTCTTATTGTCCAGTGGACATAGAGAGGTTTTTTTAACGTATGTTTCGTTATATATAATATTTGAATTATGCGTGAAACACTCTCTTAAGGATTGTATGTGACGTGGTGGAGATAGTTGTCAACCAATAACGCTGTTATCTCTAATTATATGTTGCAGGTGTCTCGACAGCCAACGGATATAGTAGTGAAAGTACCCAAACCACTACCACAGTTTCAAACACCAAAACAAAGAGTACAATATGTTCAGGTAAGTGGAAGGTATCATAGGTCACTTGAACAATCAAAGGTGTTCGTTAGTCCTGGACTAAAAAAATAAATTGACAGTTTTAGATATACAGTATGGGTTTCTATTTTGAAAAGTCAGTATATTGTTAAATCGAACAATATAAACGAAATATAATCCAATATTTGTCAGTTAGTTTTTTTATGTTGATATCTTCATAATTTTAATTTGAACAATATCTTAGTTTTTTTTCTTCTTGTATAATATTTAAAGATGTGCAGCATATATATCAGTTTTCGTACATGTCATTAATTCAGTATTTTCATTGGTGAATGCTTGATATGGATGATTATTTCTTGTAGATTTATTTTAAATTGTTTTTGTTTTCATCATATCAACTTTCTGATTACTTCGAGAATAAATTTTCGTTTTGTAAGTTTTTCTGGAAACGGAATTCTTATTAAAACGAAAAAGAATTTGAAAAAAAAAACGAATCTGGGTAGAACAAGTTTGAATCCAATTAAAATCATTAGGTCCTATTCAAATTCCATTAAAAACTTTCAATGACAGACAGATTAAATCCGCTAGTTTTGATTTCTTTTTTTTTTCTCATTATCGAAAGTTTGTCGATGTAGAAACAATTAAATGAATACAATTATTGTTTCAGACTTCCCGAAATGGGATTAACAGCTGTTTACATTGTGTTTTCCGGTTTTTTTCTAATTCACTTTACCATCTCTTTTCCTGTGTGTCTGGTCTGTCTTTGTTTTCCGATTACATACGACAATTCCAATTAAGTATTTAGCTACAACGCAGAACATTGTAGAAACTAATTTCAACTAGCTTTGTTAAAGTGATAGATTATTTTGTAATTGGGATGGAGACTGCTGTTCTGATTGTTAAGTGAAACCAGCAACAGAGGAGAATATTGTAAATAATTACACCAGGCAACACTAAAAAATAGTAAATGTAAAATTTAGAAATTTATTTTTACATTAATAGATTATTGTATAAACACTATTTATCGAAGAAAAATAGTAAACCAAAACCTATTCACGTATAGAGCACGTAATCAGGGTTAACAGGACCGCACTTCGCACTTAAGAAATAATTTGCAGTTAGTGCCAACACCGAATACAGAAACCAAAACATATTATGTGAATTGGAACATTAAAATAAAAACTATTTTATCATTCCACATCGAAGGACATTGAGCTTTCAGTCTTGTCAGGATTCCTCATTTTGGTTTCAACCTTTTCTTGGACATATTGAATACAGTTTTTCCACTTATCAACTGTAATTCTTTAATAGCTTCATGAAAAATATTGTTAACGTGAGAAATGTTGAATGTTTTATTTCGGTAGAAAAGATACCCAACAACCTTGTCAGCATTTCATTTTTATAAATAATCACAATATTGGCTAGTTGGTGAAGCTTTTCAGTTCTCCTCTTAGGCGAATTATGTCAATAACTTCTACGTCTACGTGTCAGAAATATTTAATAAAATTATGCAACAGGCAAATATAAACCATCTCACAGCAGTAAGATAATACGATTCCTGTATTTCACCGGATTTAACCACTTCGCGTTTCTTTCAGGATGTTCACGTGCTGATCACGCTCTGATCCTTGTTTTGGTTTCTAGATGAATAGATTTTAGGAGCGTGTTTTATGTTTGTGCAAATTTGGTATATTAGTAATTACATTTTAGAATATCAAGCGTTATAGTGTAGCTCATATGCTATAATTTCACTACTAATTTTGAATCAATTGGGCAAAAAATTCATTCGGAGAGGCTTTCTCGGAAGAAAAGCAATTTCCCGATAAGAAAACGACTTAGGCTTAAAATTATACAATTATATTGGGTAATTGAGGAAAATCACATCTATACATCAAGAATATGTTATTGGTATAGGTCAATACTTATACCTATTTGGACATATGGAATTCAGCTGTGGGATACAGTGTCTACATCAAATGAGATGTAGAACATGATAATAAATGGTCTATAGTATGTGTCCAAGTACTCTCGGTTAGAAAAAGAATTGAAGTGACCAGTGAAAAGTATAATAAGACATCAACCTCACACCAATCAGTCTAATGACAGAACTTATTATCCAACGTACACTCAAAAGATTTAGGCATATTGGAGAGTAGTGAAAATACTGAAAGCAAATAATGAGTAGGTCATATTTTTAATAATTAACAATAAGAAGTAAGAACTAAGGGTAAGAGATATTAATAGAGTGAGATTTAAAACGCATTCCAGTGTTTCGATTCTCTAAGGCTTGAATTTGCATTGTTCAACAACCCCATGGAATTAGGATGAGTTAGGTGCCCTATGACCTTGAAATGGAAATTTATGATCTTCAGTCTCTTGTATCAGGAATAAAGAAATTTCTCTCCTTGTTTTTATCTGAAATATTATAAAAACGGATAAATTATTATCGTAAAGCACTATGTACATAATTATATGATGATGTATAAAGCTTTAGAGGGTTAATTAGTTATATATTTTTTAGGAGACAGCACCTCAAAGAAATCCAGCTCC
Source organism: Diorhabda carinulata (assembly GCF_026250575.1). Taxonomy (NCBI): domain Eukaryota; kingdom Metazoa; phylum Arthropoda; class Insecta; order Coleoptera; family Chrysomelidae; genus Diorhabda; species Diorhabda carinulata. Next base: position 7,182,645 of record NC_079469.1, read on the forward strand.
AGACCATAGACAGCCAGCCAATATAATTTACCAATATCAGTAATTTTTTTAACAATTATGTAGTTCAAAAATTGTTATTTTGTTAGAAGACTGTGGTTTATTTGAATAATAAATGTTTTTTATGAATTTTAGTTTTATTTATTCATAATTGCGAAAAATCACAAAAAAGTTACTAAAACGAAAATTAGAAGAATGTTGAGTGTAAAAAAGAAGTTTATTATGAAATAGTCTTTATTAAAAAAGAGGAATAAAGAAATATCATCGAGAATTTTTTTATTTCTCTCTAAATCAAAAGCCATTACGTCTAATCATCCCACTCTTAGAGCAACTAATAATTGTAATAAATTGAGAAAGGAAACAAAGAGAAGTTATTGAGCTATGGTGGTTTTTCTGCTACATTCTATTGTTAAAAAAATTTTATAAACCTACCTGAGCAACCATATACAATTGAATCCCTTACTCTTTGATTAACTAAAATTTCCACAAAATCTTATAATTGTATGATATAATAATAATTATTATATCAATTTTGAAAGTAATGAAATCTTTAATAGTTTGATATCATCACAAAATTATGTTATCTTTAGGTTTAGATGTTATATCACTTTTGAAAATAATTTACTCAAATATAACCTGGAAATTCAATAGAGAAACTATAAATCTTCCTTATAATAATAAAAATTATCAACAAATATTCTGAGTAACAATTGGTTTTTCAATATTTCTTTTCAATTTCTCCTACATATATTATATCTGTTTTACTCTGTAAACTATTTAAAAAAAAATTAAATAAATCATATAATTTCATCCCCCTCCCATATGATCAAATTAATAGTTCACTATTTTAATTCAGTAGCATCGATCGTTTTATAAAACTTACTATTGAAAGAGATCATGCTAAATAATCATTAACTTTTATTGACAAGAAATTCATTAGAAACAAAGACAATGAGATTTCAAAAGATTGGTATAATATATAAAACAGAACAGCGGGCCTTATAGGCTTGAAGTCTCTCTGCTTCTCTCCAACTTCTTTTGGTGACAACTGCATTGCGTCAGTTCTCTAGCTTCTGAAAGTCTTCCTTACATGCATATAGCAACTTCCTACGTGAACGCCCTCTTCTTCTTTTTTCGCGTTCTCCACTTGTTAAAGCTGTTTTTATCCACACGCTTTCTTCCATTCTGGTTTTATGCGCCAACTAACCATATAACCTACATTTGTTCTTCTTTTACATTCATATTGTTCCACTCGTATCCCTCTAAAAAATTTTCTTGACACTTTGTTTTCCTCTTTCTTATTCGTAACCCATCATTCACTACTATATACTACCTTAGGTTGTATAACTGTCCTGTAAATTCTTCACAACCGTTGAGATATCTTTGGACCTTAATAGATTTCCTATAGCTCCAATTATTTCATTCCCTCTTGTCGGATTATTTAATTTCGTCTCCTTTATTTGTCACCGTCAAAAGTATTTAAACTCTTGTACTCTATCGAACTTGAACTTCTTGTTTTGCACTGTTGTGATTTTTGAATGGTTGTCACTTGAAAAGTCGTTACCCATTTGCACATACTTGGTCTTTATGTCCATTGGCATGTAGTCCAAGGTTGATGTGTACTAATTATAGATCAAAAGCCGTGATTTGAATTTTTATAACTAGATAACCGTTAAAGTTCAAGGTTCGTAAGATATTCCATATTGAATATTGAAAATTACTAGCTGGTCAAATAGATGATAAATCAATGGGAAAAAATTGACACATTAGATTTCCTTGTGACATCAGGACATATACTTTAATAAAAAGTACAATAAATAGCCATGAATTTGGATCCTGGTGGGTCCATTTCTAGTTTTCAACTGTCCTGATGAAATATTTCGTCTTGTTCGTCACATACTAAATCCCAAACCTTTTTATAAGCTTATAATTTGAGTCTGTAACCTTAAACCCCTGACAGGAGACTGTTCCTAAGGAAGTGGTGTTCGGCCTCAGTTAAAGTATATTAAAACTGGTACTCAGATGACGTAACCAGTTATGTTAACGAACGACATTAAAAATTAATAAAAGAGGCAGAAAAGCTGGAAATACCTTATGAATTAAATAAAAATAGAAATTAAATAATCTAAAACTATTCCCGGACAAGATTATCCAAATATTTATTGCTAAGAATAATAAAAAAATATCAGCAAAAAATAAATTTATTGAAAAAATAATAAATTCCCATTAACTCCGTATCCAAAAGAGCAAAACGAACAAAAGCAACATTTTAAACCAACTCAAACTTGTCTATATTTTAAAGATAAGGCTGGGACTTATCTGTGGAAATCCGAGATGGTTGCAGCTTTCAACTGGATTCCCAAATGTTAGAGTTGAAGTTGAGTTTGTACTCTGGTGATTGTTGTGGAAACTCCCAACCTGGCAGCTGTAGAACTGCTGTTTTGTTCTATATGTTTATAAGCTCTACGTCATCTGCATATGCCAGGACTTGCCTTTTGCTATTATGAATTATTCCTTGGGATCGTAATCCAATATCCCTGTGAATCACCGCTGGTAGGAAATTAAACAGCCCCGTTGATAACGTGGCATTGTTTTAATTTTTTGTCTTTGTTTCGATTTATTCCAAGAAGCTTCCTGCTATAGCTTTTGTTCACTGTCATTTTCACCAATTGTATTAATTTCTTAGGTTTCTCAAGTTTTGCTAGAGCTTGGCGATAAATAATAGCTTCAAATTCAGTCCTTTCCCCGTTATATCAAAATTAATTCATTCAAACACATGAAAAATAAAGTTTTTAAAGTATTTTATAAAATATTTCACGAAAAGTACAAACTTTTTTATTGAAACTCATATCTTTTGAAATAAAATCCATCTAATATATCTAACAGCGACTTTGCCAAGTTGCTATTCATCTAGTGATTCATAAGTTACCTATTTATACATCTTCACCATTAAAAAATCAGTTATACAGAGTGAGTTCCATTTGAAATAAAAAAGTTTAGATATTAATTTCCCCGAAAAAGGAAAGATGTGATAACAATGTAAATACCACCTTAATACCGGCCGTATCCCAAGATAATCACGCACAAAAGTTATAAAAATCGTACAAGCCGCCTCCGAGTAATTGAGGCGTTTCATACATGAAACTCACTCTGTATAATGTAAAAACGAAACCTCACAATCCGATCTGCCGTTACTGAAATTGAAGATAAAATACCAACTCATAAATTGACTTATGAAGTTTAAGAGACTCCTCGTTGAAATGGTGATAAAATATACATTGGTCAGTCTAAGATGTCACTCACTTATTGGATTGTATATCACAAAAGTGGAAGCAAATTATACCTTCTTGAAACCAATTTCTATGAATGTCAATTTTATATATATTCTGCCAAAGTTTTAACAACCTTAGTGTAATATATGCATATCTTTCATATTTTGAAAAAACAAATTCTATAAAAATAACAGCGATATAACCTATAAAAACTCAACGTCTTTTCTAATGACCTAAAGTAAATTTCAAATTAACAGATTCGAATTCAAAAAACAGTTTAATAGCTACCAAAATAAAAAACTCCATTTTTATGTCTTATTATCATTTCGAAAAAACTACAAATAGTATTAGAATTAGTAACAGAAATCCCAGCTTCTGTATGTGAAGCTTGTCAACCTTGCATTTAATAAAAATCTCGAGTAAACTCACGAAATTTCACCGAATAAAACAAAATGGAAGATACTTAAAAGTTGGAATGGTGAATGAGTTAGAATCAGTCACAAACCTTTAACGTATATTTCGCCTCATATTTCTGTCAGCGCAACATGTTTTCGTTGTTGGCTACATAACAAACCGGGGAATTCCATACAACGTATTCCATAAAATAAGTCTTCAAGTACAGTTGTTGTTGATGGTAACGATGCCAAAATGAAATCCATGCTCTCTCTATTAGAACGTTAACTGTCTACAACTGTAAACTTATATTAATTCAAGTGAACATTGTTTTTATGAAGACTATAATAATTGATCTTTAACAAACATCTAATTAACTATTAAAATGAAGTTTAGAATTAGAATTAGCATCGTCAATAAGCAAAAATACGAATTCTCACTGTATGCAAATTATGTTAGAAAGAAAACTGTATCAGGATTTAACCACATAAACTAGTACTATATTATATACGAAGAGCACCGACCCTATAAAAGAAATAATAACGCTCTTCGAAAGTAGTGGAATTTGTTAATTTCAAAGGAGACAGTTCATTATATTGACATGTGTTTTCTTTTTTGAGATTCACAACTTTGAGTTAGCGACATTGCTTTAGTTCACAGCCCATTCAATAGCTAATAGTTGCTTTTTGTTCAGTTTGGCTTAGCATTTCATTATGAATTAGTTCGGCCAATTTAGACAATCCAGGTGACAGGTCACAAAAATGAGTTTTTCGCGATTGTCATCAAAACGGTTAGTTTTATTATGAAAATATTTCAGAAAAAAATGGCAGATCATCAACTTATCTACAAAAAAAGTATCCATACCTTTTTTCCTACGAGCCACCGTTTCTGAGATACAACGATTCAAAAAGTAGTAATCGTCGAATCCACGCCACCTATGAGGTAGTGTAGCGCGTTTTTTATAACTTGGTTTCCCCAATATTGCAAAATAATGGAAATTAGCAGAGATTAAAGAGGTAAAAGCAATTTAAATTAAGAAGAAGATGTGAAATGAAATCGTCCGACTCGTAACTTTCAAATTCTTCTTCTTTTTCTTCTCTCTTTTCTTATTCTTCTTCTTCATCTTCATCTTTATTCTGAGTGCATGTAAGTTGCGTCAATAGCGATGTATCACATGTAGTTGGAATAAAACGGATCCTCCACTTTGGTGATTGTATATTAGAGCAAGACCGGCTTTTATTTTAACATAAATTACAACTCTATGTACTTGTGCATATAGTTTTGTTGAAAATCGCGAAAAACTCATTTTTTTACCTTTGACTTTGTATAAATTTTTTCTCATACACTGAAAAGATAGAGAATTTTAACATTTTATTGCGAATTATACTTTTAACAATTTCAGCTTGGAGGGAATGTATGTAGCTTCACTTTTATTTTTTGGTCTAATTTGACCGGTCTAAATAGACTCAGACCCGAACGTTTGTAAATAGTTGAAATTTTTATCGAATCAATAGTTCGTCAAAATTATTGTGGACTTTTATGGGTGCGTCTGATTCGAATAACTATGAATGGTGTTGGACATCCAATCTTATTGATAATATGCATCCCATGAGATGCTGAATAGCGCACACTAAAGAAGCTCTAGATATGCATTGAAGAAAATGAAAATCAATAAATTTGTTACCATTCTTAGCAATTAAGCTTATGTCCTTCCACTTTTAGTAATATTAGCTGAAGAGGTTTCAAGATTCAAATTAAATATAAACGACCATCATTTGCGCCGCCAATTCGGTGAACGGTCTGAAGCACTAATTGCTTTTGAATTTTAAATGGAAATTTTGTTCTCTAATCACGTTTTTTCATTTGGAACAACAAATTCATTTAAAAGCACTATTACCTCCACAGAAAAAGACTATATGAACTGCTGAAGTCATTAATTCATATCTTATTCAGGATGTTACTGTCAGTGGTAAGAAGTAGTAGGAAGTAATTAGAAATTTTTTGGTACCTCAATTATTTGGTGCTAATTTTGTTGACAAGTGGTTCCAACCGGACGGAGCCACTCAAAGATGTATTGATAAAAGAATAATTTTACGTAATGGCTCAATTAATTGGCCACTGAAAGCTCCTGATTTAACCTCAATAGATTGTTTGTAGTTATTTTCTACATCGATGAAATAGAAACAGCTGACAACCTGAAAACATTAGAAGAGAGTTATTTGTTATATATGGCTGTATATGTTGCGAAAAGTTAGTGAAAATCGATGTTTTAGATTGCACCTTCACACAACCTCAGTGCTATAAAATTCTCTTCTGTTTAAAATTCATTCCATTGATTTTGAAATGTTTTATTATGATTTGAACTGTAAAAATGTACTCACTCCTAATCTACATATCCTACTTGGTAAACTTCGTAAAAAATTAAATTATGAGAATTCTAATACACGCTTATAATCATTCATTTTTTTTATAGAATTCATCAATGGATTTGAGTAGATAATATTGGATTTCAAAATGAAAACAAAATATTATTTGGTATTATCCAAATACGCGACACTGGCTAACACACCAACTAATTATTATCATGTTAAAGTTTTTTAACAGATGATAGATTAAAATGACGTTTGTGTACACTACACGCGCTTGTATCATATTTGTTCATAATTTCGGTAAAAGTAAATAAAAATAGAATACACAAAATGGTTGTTTGAATGCGTTGCATTGACAAAAATGTGCTTGCGTTTCATATGTTAATAGTTTCTCCAAATTAAAATTTGAAACTTGAATGAATAATTTGATCCAGAATTCGAAATTCTGAGCAAAAGTGATTTGCAAAAACTGAGGATTTCTTAGCAATAAATTGATCACAATGTTAGAGACTTTGTCTATGTACGGCTATTCTAACAATTTTGTATGATCTAGAGAAAGGTGGTTCGCTCTCATGGCAAATGTTACTTATGGGGATCATTTCACGAATATATTTCCCTGGAGGGTGCTTCTTGCTAGTTGTGGTGAAGTAAACTTGTTCCTTGGAAACAGAAATAAATTTTTCACGTTCAGAACTAAGCATCTTATTAAAATGACAGTGATCCATGTGTGCAACTTTATGTGTAGCACGTGCCTTCGATTATGTAACAATATAAACAAAAGGTTTAACTATCCTTAGTTCAAACATTGCTTATTAATTAGGAATTGGTTCGTATGATTTCGAATTGTATCATAACTTCTAATAAAATTGAATCAAATACTGGGAATCGGATCATTCACACATTAAAATTTTTTTATGAATCCGGCGTAAAAAATTTATTACTACAGACTTTTACCGTAATTATGGTGAGCAGCACCCGTGAGAAATTTATGTTTACCTCTTTTTTTATCATATTCGATGATATATTCTTGATGTAGAAACTGTCCTTTTGTTCTTAAACAGTAACTTGTGGTTTTGAAACTGGTTTTCACGTGGAAAGCGCTTTTTAGTGTGACGGTAAATATTCCATAATTCAATTTTTCGTATGACACACACATAGGCGGATCATAGGAAAACAAAAGGAATGTTTTTCTCTTAAAGTTACATAGAAAAAGCATGAAAATGCTTTCATTGGCTTTTTAAAAAAATTAAAACAAATTTCTCTATGTGAAAGATGTATCAAAGAAATGCTACTTTCAAATATGTGTTTATGGTTTATCTTTGTAAAGCACACTTGGAGTTACATCGTCACTACTTGTACAAAGAAAAATATTACACGCTTTTCGATGCTCATAAAACATCCACTAGCCCCATTTACTTGGTTGCGAGGGCTCGTTGAGGTTTTGTCGGAAAATGAAGCGGAAGATGATAAGTTGTACACAGCTCAACGTGAACACATCCGTTCGGAGAGAGCTCTGAGTGTTAACGTAAATGCATACATCGCAAGCGCAAAAACTGACACTAGCCTGGAACAGTCACAAACCAAATCAGACAGTCTGTTTAGACGCGTTTTCAGATTTTTGTCGAGGCTTGGCAAGCATGCAAACCTTGCATTATAGTGGAGGTGTAATCAGTCGATGAGAGGCAGAAGCAAATAGCCTGAAAGTGGCATTAGAAGTAGATCGCAATTGTATGACTTTCATAGATCAAAATCTACGTATATTGTAATTCTATGAATACTTCCATATGTAAAACATCACTCACGTCATATTGACATAATGTAATGTTTAGATACATTCAAAATTCTCAGTGAAGATGAAAATTCTTTCAAACCAAATACCATTTAAAATTCTCAGTATTATCAAAAATCATATAATATCTTACAGAAATTACGCATTGATAAAACGACGAACAAAAGAAACCAACAGTAAATTTTCCCAGTACATCATTTTGAGAGCTAATAAAGATGATTTTCCAGCTATACTGAAAGTCATGCATGAGACCTTCTACAACCAGGAACCCACATGTTTCTCTATTGGTATGTTATTATTTGGTAAAGAATCTATATTTCTTTTTTGTAACTCTAACAACTAAACAAAACTATCAAACCGAAAAGTCACTTATTTTTGTAGATTTACAAGTGATATTTAAATCACTTTTCCTATCAATTCATTATTTGGTCTCTTCTCAACACCAATTGTCATTCTCAAATGAGGCTGATTTGATCAATTTCTCATTATCATTTTTGGAAACTCTGTTTTTATGTTGAGTACTCATAGGATATCTATTCTCTTGTACAGTTAAAAAAACCAAATCAATGTATAGGTCTGAAACATAATTCCATAATGGACGAAACTGCACTGCAAAAAATGTCCGAGGGAATAACTGTCGTTGCCAGATGTAAAAACAACGGTTGTGTAGTAGGAGCCGCAATTAATGAATCGACAAACCCTTGGGATCCAGATTTGAAAGAAAAATTGGCTTGTAGCGTTCAATGTCCAAAAATGAAACACTATCTTCTTTTTCAGGTGAGTTTTTTACACATTATGGTAATAAAATAACCATGATAAATCTATATCAAAACATTGTTAGTTTGTAATCCAACATTGAGCAAGCTCTTTTAGTCCTGGTTTTACTTCATTATTCGGCAGTGCCAGGAGTTTATACACTCCAACTCGACGTTTTACTTGAATTTCGGTTAATTCGTGCCGCGCCAATCAAATTTTGCAGATTTAAAATAGCGATGTGTTGTATGTTTAAAAGGACCATGGGAGTCCGATAATCAGCGACTGCTGGTATTGAGTTGTTCACCTTTTAACCCACGAAAGTAGATGATCTCAGCACTAACGATCTTCAAGCCTCAAATTTCCATTATTGAAACGGTTAAACCAATACTGTGTCGCTTGCTCATAAATTAGGTTGACATTCAAACTTACATATTAGACCAGGCAAACTCGACCAAAAGTTCCGTCCGCTGGAACAGATCTTGAATCCTTAAGAAATATTCATTAATCAAAATTGACATCAAAATACTGTCATAAATAATTTCACACTGAGATCATAATCTTGTTCGCTGTTTGTTTGTTACTATCATTCATTTCGCATTCTTCATCACTGTCTAGCTCGTGACCTATGCATTCTCGCAGTTGGTACCCATACCAACAGTATATTCTTACCGACGTCGAGTATAAACAATTTAAAGCGGCAGCGAGGTGCCGGTTACGGGTGACGATAGTGCATGGTCATTTTGTATGTTTTGTAATTTTGCCCTTTGGGGCTTGCTTTTCACCCTAAGGGGCCACCCGGGCCCTCGGCGAGATTTTCGAGTGTTGGATTCAGAACGAGTGCCTTCGAAAACGATTTCCTCTGTTCCTTTTATATTTTTGATCCTTGATGAAAAATTATGCACTTATAGATGCATTTTATTCATCACAAATGCAATTTCTATTCGTGCTATCCAGAACCGTTGTCTCAAATTGCTTTTATTTTTTTTTTCTGAAGACAATGCAATTTTATGTTTAAATGAAATGAAATGAACTAAAGTTCGAATTGATATCTTTTGCACTTTGTTTGCCACATTCAACCCTCTCGGATTGTTTTCTGTTACCAGACTAAAAAAATGGCTCAGTGGTCTAACAAAAAAGAGTTAATGTCGGCAGTTAATGGCTATTTTGAGCACCTTGACGATTCCTATTATAAAAAGGAATCGAACTTATTGAACATCTCTGGGAAAAGTGAATGGAGCGCTAAAAGGAGATTACGTTGGATCATTTCCAAAATTTTTGTGTTTCATTTGTTGGCCAGGACCGCTGGGATCCACGCTAATCATCTCTGCATCTTCCCAATTCTAGCCTATGTACACTTAACTGCTTCAGTATAAGGAAAATTGTGATCAAATTTATTAATTATGGACTGAAATTTTATTGTCTTTGGTTAGATTTGCAGCTTCTCTTGCAAATAAACCGGTAGGTCTGGTTCTTAGACCTTTTTATATGTGATAAATGGTCTTGATTTCAGATCTCTTCCAATTAATAAAAAATATACTTCTGAATAGAAATTGTTTTCGATAATTCGACATAATTCCATTCGTTATCGTTTTGATAAAATAAAATATGTTTTAGGCTCATGTTCAGCGATCTCCTAAACTCTGGGACTGTTTTCACGTTCAAAAAATCTTTGAAATAAGTAATATTTTCGCCAAAGGAGAAATGAAGGATCCTCAGCTCATGACAAAATTGATACAAGAATCTAGATCTTTGGCAGCAGACTGTGGATATAAAGTTGTTAGAGTCAATGCTAGTACCCCAACAATTGCTAGCATTTGCGAAAGTCTTAACATGAAATTAGCAGCAGAAATACCTTTCTGTTCGTATTTAGGAAAAAATTTAGAACCAATTTTCAATCCTCCACATCCATTTGAATCCGTAAAAATATATGTGGATGAAAGTCCACAGAAACATTTGATACAAACTAAAAGGAAGAAATAGTATTATCAAAACTATTAATAATAAAAGTGTTTTACTCAATTTTTAAAACCTTATATTTCATTTTTCAACCTTGACCCTGTATTATAAACAATTCTGTGGAGAGTGTATCGAGCAAAGTGTATAATAAGCTAGCGGTTTATCGAAATTACTGCTCTAGAGTTAGAGCTGAAAACCAGTAAAGCTGTATTTTACCCCGAGCAAGAACTTTCCTAAACACGTTGAATCATTTTGACATTCCAAAATGTCTCTCGGACCTAACCAAAACCCAACATTCAAGACAAATAACGAAAGTTAGTTTAGTTTCATGTTAATTGGTTTCCTCCATGCCGGTTCATATTTCAACATGGCAACTAGTTTACTTGAAAAAAGTTTTTGTTTGTGGACTACGAGGTCCAATCTCATAGTAATAATAAACTTAATTTCGACAGGATTTTTATATGCGTTCGGTTCAATTTAAACATTAATTGGACCTATTTTTTCAAACTCTTCCACTAACTTTGCTTAGATGTTTGTTTGTGAGTGAATTCGACATCTAGCGACACAATTTTTATTTCAATTTTAAAAATCTCAAACACCTCAAACCCTTTCCTTGAGATACCACTGTATCGGATCTACTCGATGAGAATTGATGGTTCCAAGTTTCGTCGCTGTGCAGATGCATCCGGTTTTCAGGTTGTGAAAAAAGAAGAAAAAATGTACCATGATGGCACATTCTACATTCGTATATAAACGCTGTACATAAGCATTTACAGTCGAAGAGACCTCTAACAAAAACTAAAGGTGAACTAAACAATATCCTAGGTTCACCTTGTATATCCTGGATACTAATTACACCCAAATCAGCTATAACTTTGGATTCGCTGTTTTTGTTAGGGTCGACATATCTTACCAATGGGAAGAGACTCTTAAGACCTCAGAATTTGATGTATTAGGGTTTAAAACTACGACTCGAAGAACAACAAAATTCTTTTGTTTCAATTATTTTCAAACCGATAAAATTGATTACCTGCAATCAAACCGTACAAACGCAGTTATTGTTATCGCTGCTAACATTGATGTTCCTTACGCCAGGTGGTTGAATTTTTCCAACAGAACTGACGATGAGGGGCGAGAAGCCGAAGATTTTGCCAACAGTCATGGACTAACTCAACTTTTCAATGAATCTAGAGTTCCTGAAGTAGATGGTGATTTTGCTAGCTAGTTAGTTACCAACTGATTTCAGCAACGTGCGAACTGGATTCACCTAGGCCATGTAAAGTTTGGCATTATAGATCGACCAAATGTAAGCATCTGAAGGATTTTCTTTTTATGTTTCCTTGGAATGAAGTTTGTTCCAATTCCAGTGACCCTGGGTGCAAACTAAATTTTAGAAGTAGTCTTGGCAGGTATAAAAGCATATTTTTTTTACTTCTTCAAGGATTGTACCGACAACAATCCATGGTTTGATAAAAACTGGAGTGGAGTAATCAATAACAAAAATGAAGCTTATCGCAAATAGCGCTCAAATCGTACTGACGGAAATCGTATAAACTTTGTTGTCTTGCGAAATACCTGTAAGAAGATCATAGATGCTTCTCAGGAACGATATAATGTCAGAGTGAGAAAAATTGCCCAAATGGATCAAGGTATGTTACTAAAGGCTTTTGTGAGTCAAATATTCCACCGTTGACTGTAAGAAAAATGGCAGGCTTGTTGGGTCGTATGTTTGCTTCAAATTTAACTTTTTTTTCGCAGGAAAAACTACAACCCCACCTGTTTGAAGTTTGTACGTCTATGCCAGAAATAGAACTTCGTGTGTCAAATTTTCTCAAAGGCTTGAATATTAGTAAAGCGTCTGGCCCAGATAAAATACCATCAATCGTATCGAAGAATTGCGCAGCTGAGCTTATAAGTCTTCTATGCAAACTCTTTGCTCTATAATATAAAAGAGGTCAGATCAACCGGGAACCTCCTGGCCCATATCTCAAACGTATGGACTGAAGCTATAGAGAAATATGTGGAATCCAGAGCAATCGTACTCGACTATTTGGCATGACAACCTTCTAAATAAATTGAGATCGTACGGTTTCTCGTTCTCATTCATCGGCTAGCTTAGTAGCTCCCTCAAAGACTGATCCATCCAGGTTGCTATGGATGGACACACCTCAGAAAGGTTAGTGTAGTATGAAGCTTTCTTTGAAACTTTCAAAAATGTTGTCAGTTCTTGCTAGAAATTTGAATATTCTCAGGTCGTTATTAAATTTAAACGTTTCTAATCAACAACAATAGAAACATTTTGAAAATTATATATGTCTAAGGGCGGAGCACTTGTACAACCAATATTGAAGCTACTTCGACAGGCATTAAAAAAAGCGTATTGAAAATTTTTATATAGAATACGCAATTCAGTTGTATACAAATGCATACTTGACTTACATCTTAGTTAGGATCGGAGATCAATTCCTTGAATAGTAATTTCGTTTGTACTATGACCAGAATTATTCTGTTTAATAATACAGAAGCATCAATAAATAAAATATGTAGAAGTCATTTCGGTATCACGTTATTTCTCCTAATATCTATTTAATATACGAGGGCTGCTACTTAAGTTTTGATCGTCTTCTGAGACTGTCTTTGAAGACGATAACTTGGTTGGTGTAGTTGTAGTGAAAGCAGTGTGTTCAGTATGAATATCAGTTCAGTATGAATATGATTTCGATGACATCCGAAAAATGTTGAGAACTAGAATCATTCTGCTATAAAGCCACCCTCGTATTGCATAGTTTGTGTTTCTTTGATCGCTTACCAGTAATTTGCAAGAATTAGAATTGTAGCTACAAGAAATAACACCTAATTGAAATAGAAAGTTCTGAATGTTTATAAATTTGAATCTCCCATTTCGATTTCAATTCGCTTTTAATTTTTTAACGCGTGATGCTCTTCTAATTAATTCGTTCACCATTTTAATTATAATGACGCTTTTTAATCATCAAAAATGTTGATAAAGTTATAATGAATTTCATGCAGTAGATTATCACCTAATTGTAAAAGCACGGTCTCGTGCAATGGCGTATTTATATTGAGCGATAAATCACGTCACGTGGCAACCTTTTAATTTCCCTTTTAATTTAATTTGAATAATTGCAGACAAATTGTACTATCCATGATGAGCGTTATATAAATATAATAATGAAATTTGAGATTTGGATACTTTCAACATAATCTATAATCCATATTTCTTGAAATAACTGAGAAATTTTAATACCCGATGTCTATAATCCAAAGTACAGGTCAAATTTACGTTTGGTTTTATCTGCTACCATACTGCACGGCATTCTCATGTCCAAATTTTCAGTCAACATGCGATAGAATCCAACGGCGAAGAAAAAGTGAGAGAAAATTTAGTACACACCATAACGAATAACGTGATGAATATGACGAATATAATCATGGGAGAACTCAGGAGCCGCCCTGAAAGGTTTTTCAAATATACGCGGATGCCTGTTGGAACTTTGGATTTCTTCTTCAAGAATCGGGAGGAATTTTGAACTAAAATGAACCTGAAAATGCCAATCTTTCCTAAGGAGAGGTTATATGTAATATTTTATACCGTTTGTGCGGTTGCAACGAGACATGAAAATATACTGCCAACGTTGCGGGTATCGCGGGCAATCTCTCCCGAATATGTTCAATTTCACAGACGAGGGGAACAGCCAGGCGGTACCAATGAATTGTCGCTTGCCACTTACTCAAGTGGCAATATAAAATATATGCGGGATATGTCACCTTGTGTATGCAGACCGCCACCAAACGCTGCGGCCTCTAGAGTTGTATCTAATTCGGTATCTCGCTATCAAATGAAGAGACTGGTTACGAAATAAGGTTTTATTCTAAAAATTCTTCTAAATTCGAATGCTCCCCTTCAATATACTCCACTCCTCTCGCAACACACCTTTCCATATGTTTTTTCCATTGATCGAAGTAGTGCTGGAAGTCTTCTTCGGTGAGTGCCCTTAGGAGCTCTGCCGTTTTTCGCTTCACCGCTTCGATCGACTGAAATCGGGTCTCTTTCAAAGCAGATCTTTTTCTAACCTTTCAAGGAAATCTGAACAGACCAGTTGATGCAAGAGCTTTTAATCTGGCGTCAGATTTTTTGACACCAGCTTCGCACAGATTTTTGTCATGTGTAATACCTCGTGTAAAATTTTTCTAACCGTTTCCAAATCGGCGTTAATAGCCTCGGCAATCATCCGAATGCTCATTCGATGATCTACACGCATAATTTGTTTGATTTTGGTCACTGTTTCCGGAGTTGAAACAGTCATAGGGCGACCTGGGCGCAGTTCATCTTCGGTGCTCTCTTGGCCATCACTAAAGCGCTCACACATTTCCATTTAAATTATAAATTTTCTAAATCGTTGACCGTTGACCTTGCCACCAAAAAGTGAGGGAAAAGAAAATAACGTATTTTTTCATTACAACAAACCCAATAATTTTTGGTACAGATATCTGTCTTTTTCTTCTTTCTAACATGGATAACCTTACCAGTAGGCTACTGCCTGTTCATTGCCCGCAAGACTTTCCCGGAAGAATGAGTCGTCCATGGTTGAGGTGGTCTTCTCTGTGTTCTTCTTTCTTCCGGTCTGTTAATTTTTGCGTTACTAAGTGATTGTGTTTTATTCTTTTTCTATGTTTCTTCCAGAATTTTCGTCTCTGTCTTACCCACTTTCCTATGTCTTGTATTCCGTTCTTAGGTATCAAAAATGATTCATTCGTTCAATTATTTTTGATTCGATTTCCAACTCACATCGTATCGGTTATTTGGACGTTACTAGGCATTTGGTCTTCTCTGTGATTCTGCGCTAAAAGAATTTAGTGGCCTTTGAAGATTATCTTTAGTATAGATCATTAGGACAGCATCGTCAGCATAGCAAACGATATTAATTTCTGAAGTAAGTTTTCTGTGAAGGGTTTTCCATAATCACAAAACTATGATAATATTTGGTGATGTAAATAATCTTTTATCATTTATATGTATGTATTATATTTAAAAGCAACTTCCACACTACACAGAACTACTCACACTCACTTCATTATAATGTATTGTTATTTATTTCAAATAAAGAGCAAGACAGTATAGAAAGTCGCTAATTGCTTGCCATTCACCACATTAAATGTTATGCTGGACTGAGTACAACAAACTTTCCTAATTGAATATGTCACCATTTTAACCCGCCGAAACTTTACATGGGGGCATGTTAGATCAAGGAAAGAACAAGCTGGAGACGTTCGTGTATACCACATATGCTATGGTTATTAGTGAAAATTTTGACGCTTTAGATACTGTGATTTCTTTGCTACATAACATAACTATATGAAAAATATTTTATTATAATATGATTGCAATAATTACAAGAAAAGTCATTTTTTCACTTTCATAATTACAAACCGTTCTCTGGTTTCTACTGAACTATACATTTGGAAGATTCAGTTATCCTACATATTTCCATAACAATATCGACGAACCACTTAATTGAATTATAATCCTTTCACAATTTTCAATCTATTATAGTGCCAAACATAAATTGAATATATATATATATATATATATATATAATAGAATTAAAGCACTATGTTAATGATTGAAATTCAAAACCAGTACAAAAGAACATTTTCCCGAGAATGATTTTGTTATTTCGTGCTTTTTCTACTATTGAAAATATTTTAGGGAAAAATTATGAAGTCAAAGTTAATCTATTCTAATTTGCTTTCATCTTATATGATAATACTTGACTTGAAAATACAGTTATCATTCAAAAAAAATATTTAAAAATATTGTATTTGAAATTCAAGCAAATGCTGCTTCTAATTTCCTTAATTAGTCATGTTCTGCTTTCTCTTTTGAGTTAATATAGTTTTTTTGAAATTTTTGTTTCGCAAATTGATATTTCCAGATATTGGAGTATATACCATTATCTGTTTCTATTAACAGAATGATACATTCATAATACAATAGGATTCTCTGAAACGTTTACAATTGGACAGATACAAGACATTTTGTTTTATTTTTCAAGATAAACACTTTGTAAGTCGATTAACTTTTCTTAGTCATACTTCAACATTTTCAACCATTCCATAAATAGTTTAAGTTTTCCTTTGCACAATATACATTTACTTGTGCTATATAAATTAATTATAGTTTAGAAAAGAGAGGAAAGTCACTACTACTAGATCTGGAGAAAATGGTTTATGATCAACGAACACTCGTTGGAACCATTTGAAAGTTATTTTATTTCTTAAATAGTGACATATTTACAATTTACGCTCTATACTTTCCTTTTATTTATTCACCTTTTATTGAATAAGTTGCCGCTACTTACATTATCATTAAATGGAACTGCATGAACTTTTGTTTGTGCAGGATCACACTTCACAATCTCCTGTTACGTCTGTTCTTTTCATTTGAAAAATTTGAACAGATCCAATTTCATCATTGGATGTGCGTTTTCTGTTACAAAATTAGTAAATTTGGTATCCAGCGCATGGATAGCTTATTCATGTCAAATTCTCAAACTTTTTACATACCCACAACCTCTTCTATCTCTTTAATCGTAATTCGGAGGTCATTCAGGTAAATTTCATGGAAGTTTCCGGAGTATAGTTGATTCTCGCAATGTTTTTAGTTCCTGAAACGAATAAGGCCCCGTTTGATCTCAATTTCTCAATATTTCACGATTGTAAATGATAGTACAAAGTACAGCACTTACTAATTTTTTTAATCCATGAGCACATATGGACGTTGAATTGAAATATTCCATGATATATCTGAATTAAAAACTCCCATTTCTGTGTAAACCTTCGCAACTATCTAATAACCAATTCATGCAAAACGGTTAAAATATTTCATGAAATACGTCACTATTATTGAAAATTACTGAAACGTTCTACCAAATTCATGTTCAGATCAAAAAAATTTTAGACTTTGCTCGTATTAACTTCTGTTCTGTTACTTGTCTCCTTGATAGGATAATATTACATATTTATTTGATTATTTTCTTAATGAATATGAGAAATTTTAAATTGAAGTGCTCGGAAATTGAGCTAAAAAATTCCCTTACAAGTGGATTGACAAATAGGCTAGCAAATGTATTGCTGATAAAAAAAATGATTTTCCTCTACATCGTAGGGATTTTGAGACTTTCAAATGGGATGCAAAATCTAAATTCTTCTTCATTCAACAAGGTTGACAGCAATTTATCCATTTCTGTGTTATTTTTAAAACATTCGAATCGTTGATAAATTGTTCAGTCAAAAAAAGTTTTGATTTACCTTGTGGATTTTGTACACATTCGAGTTTATTTTTATACAACTTTTCTGATTTATCGATCAAGTTTTATCCAAGTTGAAATAATTTGAATTTAGACAGTAAATTCTAAAATATGATATTTCAAACAGGGCGATACAAAATTTTTAAATCCGTTGAAAGTCCTAATGTTTTGATAAATAAATATATGAAACAATCATTTTTGTTTGTTAATTCACAATTATTGAAGTAAACGGTCAACTGGTCAAAAGCCTCTGAAATGAATAAAAATCACTTTCTTCGTATAAACGAAGTCTGGCTTTTAAATTACGAAACTTCGCGCCTAGAGGGTGCCCTAGACGGGTGAGGTAAAAAACGAGTAGCGCGTTGGGTATCTAGATATTTTGTCTATGCACGTCCCACAGGAGCAACTTATCAATCTTAAATTTCTCGTTAAATTAAAAGAAAAAACTCCGTCTGAATGCTATAAGGACAATTCTCTATCTCGTGCGTGTGTTTTTGTGTGATGTAAGCGCTTTAGTGAGGGACGAGAGAGCACTGAAGATGACAAGCGTCTAGGTCGCCCTGTGACTATTTAAACTTCAAAAACAGTGACCAAAATCAACCAAATTGTGCTTGCAGATCGTCGAATGAGCATCCGGATGTGTGCCAAGACTGTAAACGCCGATAAAGAGACGGTTAGAAAAATTTTACAAGAGGAATTACACATGAAAAAAGTCTGTGCGTTGGTGAAAAAAAATCCTACTCCTGACCAAAAGCTCTTGCGCCAACGGGTCTGCTCAGATTTCCTTTAAAGTTAGAAAGGTTAGAAAAAGATCTGTTTCGAAAGGGACCCGATTTGAGTCGATGGAAGCGGTAAAGCATAAAACGGCAGAGCTCCTAAAGATCCTCGTAAAGTTGAATGCCGGGAAGAGGGGGGTATATTGGAGGGGAGCATTCGAACGTGAAATAATTTTTATAATAAAACACTTTCTCGTAACCAGTCCCGTTATTTAATAGCCAGACATTGTATATATGAAGCAATATTGTAAAATACTTCCATTTAATTTAGAATTGGAAAAAAAATTATGCTGTGAATAGCATTTCTCATTTAAACTATAAAATCTCAAATACAATGTTTAGAATTTTAAATTTTAGACATCCTTTCTCTCAATAAACATATCGCCTTATTTAATGATTCAAATTATGTGAAACCAGCTTCATCCGCCACTGAATCATGAGATGTCACAGTTTTGTCAGCTTATCAACACCTAACACTGAAGCTACTAAGAACGGAATTGAAAATCAACGTACTAGAATCCTCAACAACATTTCTAATATCACAATCCAATTTACCTATGACCCCAAGCTCAACATCAATTTCTTAAGGTAACATATGGAGCAACAACAGTATGACAGTACTTCACAAAGCTTATCCATCATCTACTACAGAACATCTTAAGGGAGGGAAGCTACAATGCGAAGACTTTGAAGCAAATATGCAACAACTGCAGACAAAATGAATTGAAACTAGTTTCACCTACCAATGAATAATCCAAAATATACATGACATCTACCAATTTTTATTTGCTCATGATATGACAGATGATGTGAAAAATGTCTTCACAACACTTCTGGAATCACAATCAAGGTTGCACATGATCTCAAGTTAAGGGGAATCAGTATGACAGCAATTCATAAAGCCCATCTAATTCTTATCCGTCACAGTTCTTTTTAGACAACAACAGTAAGAATATTTGAAAGCACATACTCACCAGCTCTAGACAACATATTAATAATTTGATCTGGTGCATAATCTTTAGTTTTATAGTTCCTATAAGCTACCAAACTCTACCAATAAATACAATATACTGCATTTGTAATTCAGCTCTTTTGCCAAAGACCTGGGTAGTCTGTCACTGTTTGAAATTCAATATATTTTCATTTATGGATGCAACAAAATTTACCAGAAACTTGAAAGGTCGCCGATATGAGTTTGTTTCCCCGATACCACCACGGCACTGAGCTGTCCAGCATCATAACACCTAGAAGCAATATTTGCAAAACCTAATCAAGAAACAGACATGGCTCATAAAAGTGCAAGCCTGTGGAATCAGCTACCAGGGAACGTCTTTCCCGAAGACTACAACCTACAGAAGTTTAAGATCAATATCCACATGCACCTCCACATGTCAGGCACCATTCGAACTTACTACTTACTTACTTCGTGCTTACTTTTTACATAAAAAAATATAAAAGTATGCGAGCTTATATCAACTCCAATCACATTATTGTTCAATATAAAAAATGAGAAACATCAAATTTAAGGTACTGTAATTCTATTTTAATTTGTAATTGTTTATGTCTGTTGCTGTCAGATGTATACATATTCTGATTGAGTCTGTATTTCCTATTAGAACTTTAACTCCAAGAAACTCTCAAGTTTTATAGCAAATACATCATGTAATTACCGGACATTAAAGGAAAAGTATAAACAGTTAACTGAAATGCTTACGTTTACATTTTGTTTTGTGACTAGTTTAATATGAAGTTTCCTGAAATCTTGCATAATTTGCATTTGAAGGAATTAATATTTTGAGAAATGAGGTTGAGTTTGACGATGAACAAACAGAAATTAATAGTTTCCTTATTGACTCTTGTTTTGGCATTATGGAATATAGTAGGGATCCAAATAAATCAATTCTATAGGACACACACGAAACAACATTTATAAAAGTATTATTTGAAAAAAAAAGGGTCAATAGAGGAACTAAAGTTATATGAAGCTTTGGGGTGTAATATGTCCTCAAAAATAAATATTCTAGGACCAACATGGTATCAGGTCATTTCCTTAAAAGCGCTTAAGACCCTCCAGAAGCCAAATATTGAGGAGAATCATAGTTATTTATTCTATATTAAGCAATAATACATCTGAATGTACCAGAACAATGTGATTGAATTTTATGTGGGCAGTAGAATCGAGATATTTTTCGTTTCACAAATTGCTTTTCTCACAAAATCCCAAATCTCTTTCCAAAGGAACCATCAATTAACTTATAAAATAGTGTTTTTCGATCTTTTAGTGAAAAAGGTCCCCTGAAATCTACCCCAACATTGGAAAATTCAGAATAAACAATCATTTTAACATCCGGAAAATCACCCATCAAATATTGTAAACCTTGGAGTTGGGCTTTAGTGCAAATCACACATTTTTTAGTAATTTTTTTTCTACAGGAAATAGGCCAGAATTCTCCTCTATTGTTGCCAAATTTGCCAGATCTTTCACTTCTTATCTAGCATAACAAGGAGAAAATATTACGGGGATAGAAAAGATAATGAATGTAAGTCTAGGACGGTAGTCGAGGCAATATTGATCATTCCATCGCTCATAGAAATGCATTGCAATTTCTCCCAACCTTCAACAACTCAACAGATTCTGGAACATCATCATCCAATATTGTACATCCATTTTCGACTAGTTATGATGGTACTGGGGATTTTAGTAATATTTTGCAAAGCTTCCTAACGTCGCAAGGCAACTTAGTTCTAGTTGTAAGATTAATATTAATGTTCAAGTAATGATTCTTAAATATTGACAATAAAGGTTTGGAATTCTTAAAATTATTTTTATAATTTTTATGATTTTAGCAGGCTTCGGAGTAAACAATCACTTCTAACACTGTAATTTAAAGTATCATTTTCAATAGCAGTCGTATAAAAAATAGTTTTTGTTGATGCGAATTTCTTTGTTCTTTATTTCTAAACGGTCGACAAATCAATAAATGACTGTAACAACTATGATTTCGATGATTTGGTCCGTTTATATGGAAATATTGTTATTAGAAAGAATAAACATATATTTCTGAAATTTATTTTTCTATATACCACCATTCTTTCTCTACAATTCGTTCATGAGCGATCAGATACTCACCGAGCGACAACAAGAAAAAGAAACAATGGAATATATTGTGCTCCTGTGTTTATTCGATATAAAATTTATCAATAAAAGAAAAATAAGACGACGAATTTATTTTATCTCTAGGAAAAATTTGTGACAGTTGTCAAGAAAATGTTCGCTTTTTCGTAACATAATGGGTGACACCTTTGTGGTATCTCAATATTGAACGTTCTTCTAACGACGCTTCCATTTCGAGAAAAATGCACAGCGAATGGACGATCCGTAGAACAAACACGAGTTGAAGCTGACAGAACCTGTGATTTTTATATGCGAAGAACGTGTTGATATTTCTTGTTACGATGTTTACTCGGAATGAGATAGTGAACGACAAAAAAAAAGATTCCTTCCAAAATATCAGTAACAAATTGGTGATAATTGATTGATTGAATTCAATAATCAGAATTAACGAAATGACATTCATACATAAACAATAAATTCGATCCTGGCTTTAAGAAAAACATTAGGTAAAATTGTATGAAGCAATAGTTGTGAAAAAATCGAAATTGGGGCCAATCTTATTAAATTCGTCTTCTTTAGTATAAATTTTTTTGAATAAGAGACTAATAAAATGATGAAGAATTCGTAATCTTTAGGTGTATCACTTCTCTTTGTAGACAGGGCTTGAATTCAATTTCTGAGAGAGAGAGAGAGAGCAATGCTTTATTTTCAAATAATTGTTACGATTTGTTGATAACACCTTGTAAAAACTGAAAAACAAACTTAAAAAGAACTAAATGAAGATACAAATACAATAAAATTTCGATATACAGAACGAAACCTCAATTAGTGTCGAAATATGCCCTCAAATTATAGCGAAATGAGGGAAAATACGATATCGATTTGATTTCAATTGGCAAGTGATTGTGCATTTTTTTGTATTGCAAAATATTGAGCCCTTAACTAATTCTGAACGTGGAGTAGGTAGGTGGATAGTCGTACAATGACCTTTCTGGAATTGGAGAATCGTGCTCACGAATTAGGCAAACGAATTCAAAGAACAAGGAGAAAGGATCTTTTAAAGAAGCCCCTGCAGTAAGCCCTGTTGTTTAGTGGGAGTAAATATCTAACAGCATTTTTTCCGTACTCCGCCGTGCTACTTTCTTGGTGCATGTACAATACTCCGAAGAACTTAAAATTTTGTATGGTGGTAATACTGATCCATATAGGCTATAATATTTGACTATAAAACCGATACATATTTTGGTATTCAATATCTGTTCTTCTTTCATTGTCGTTTTGCACCAAATATTTGAAAATATTTTTCTATGGAAAATATTCATTATCTATTTGAATCGAAATACGATTAATTTTTTTGTTATTCAGATTTTTATTGATATAATTTTTTTCGGTCAATAGAATTTTGAATTTTTTGCTCAAATCTCGATCTAAATTATCGTGTGCGACGGTGGCTATATAATTCTCTACATTTGAAATTATTTAAATGAAGTAGAGTATTGCCACCAGAATGCTACCTTGGGGTACTCCAAATATTACATCTCTAATTGTCGATTACTTCCCTTTCTGTTTTATAAGGAGTAATCTTTCAGATGAATAAGCTTCTATAGATAGAGAAGTCCACAATATCTGGTTATCATTCCTCTTCCTTACAGCCATTTAATCGGTTTTGTCTTTGATATATTCTAAAAAATTGTACTGTTATCGACTTCATTACATAACGTTCTTTAGATATTTTTTCATTCTAATCCAGTATTGGAATTTACCTTGAATTTATTGATACGTGTAACGATAGTATTTTGTGTAATTCACTGTATGTTTGTTTGCACTAATTTAGGCTCCATGGCAGATTGATAAATAATTTGGTGATACGATATCCTAAAAGTGGAAGCTCAATAAAACATGAGTGATGGAAGAATTTACCCAATTGACATTCTCATTTGATAGATTGATTGATAACACATTGAGAGAAGATAGGGTATGTCTGTTTAAATAAATCTTTTTGGATAAAATGATATCCATATCGAATGTAGATGAATTTATGACAAAATATTAAGCAAAATATTTCGAAATACTGAAAAATATACTGAAAAATGCTTTTCCGGTGCAAAATACGATTTTCGAGATCTCTTTTCGGTTTCTATGTAACTATCAACTCATCACATTATATTTGCAGATAGTTCGGAAAAGTGGGATCAAATAACCTAATCATTTTAATGAATTCCTCGGAAGCTTACCAACACAGTTTTGGGCATTAGATTTTTTATTTGTTTCGCTGATACCTATCGCTTCCATTTTTAGTGTAAGAAAAAGATTGTAGTCATTTGTAGGAAATTCCATGTCCTATTACATGATGAAACTAGAACTAGATATCTTGCTCTCTTTTTATCGAAAATCGATGAGAAATCGAATTGATTATTTGAAAATATGGCGTAAATATTTTCAAACAAGTTGATATTCCCAAATTTCAAATATTCAAAATGGTGGCTGCGTAAACTGGATTCATTATAAATTTTTTTGACTTGATTTTCATTTAAAAGATATTAGCAATTTCGAGATATACGAGGTCTAGCTATCAAATAACTAGACTGGATACGAAAAATGGGCCTTATTATAGAAATTATTCTACATTCTTTAATATACTTCCCTCCTCTCGCCACACACCTTTCCATACGTTTTTTCCATTGATCGAAGCAATGCTGGAAATCTTCTTTGGTAAATGCCTTCAGGAGCTCTGCCGTTATTCTCTTCACCGCTTCCATCGACTTAAATCGGGTCCCTTTCAAAACAGACTTTATCTTCGGAAGCAGAAAAAGTCGCACGGTGAGTACGGCGGGTGTTCGAGCACTGGAGTGCGCTTACAGGCCAAATACTGCTTCACAGATAGCGCGTTATGGGCATGTGAGTTGTCCTGGTGCAAAATCCACGAGTTGTTCTTCCCTCGGGCAGTTTTTAATGTAGAAAAAAACGATCAACATTGCCTTGAATTTAGATTTGGACATACTTTACTGATTCTGGGCAAAAAATCCACGTTTAGACGCAAGTAATAACGTTTTTCATCAGTCTTTGATCTTTTTCTAACTTTTCAAGGAAATCTGAGCAGATTCGTTGACGCACAGACTTTTGTCATGTGTAATTTATCGTGTAAAATTTTTCTAACCGTTCCTTCATCGGCGTTTACAGCTTCGGCAAACATCCGGATGCTCATTCGTCGATATGCACGTACAATTTGGTTAATTTTGGTCCGGAGTTGAAACAGTCACAGGGTGACCTGGGCGCTGGTAATCTTTAGTGCCTCTCGGCCCTCACTAAAGCGCTTGCAACAATTCACAGCCCTCAGTCAGAGGTTTTTCAATTTAACAAGAAATTTGAGATTGATACGTTGCTCCAGTTTTTCATTACATATTGTTTTAATTCTCGAACTGAAAAAATCTTTTTTCAAGATTTATTTTTCACTTCCTGTAATGGACTCACTGATAACTTATTGTTATTGTTATTGTTGAATATTTCAAAATATTTTACCACATTTCGAAAAATTCAAGGTTGAAAAAAAGTTTTTTAAAGCTTTAGTGAAATTAATCAGAGAATTCAGAGAAATGTACTAACTTTCCTAGACTACTATGTATCTGAGGATAAATTGTGAATATCCTTGATAAAACGAAAATCGAATGGTTAAAATTTTTATGTGCAAAAAATGAGTAGTTTAATAATAATAAAAAAAGTACAAGCATGTACATCAAAGGCTTCATAAGTAAACAACGGATATTTACAAAATACTACCAAAATGTATCCTTCAAGTTACTACTCATTGTGTAGAGCAAAACCGCACGAAACTTTGACAAACAGTAAACAAAGCGATTTCATGACTTGTTTAGAAGCATCCCCAGAAAAGTCGAAAAGAGAATCACACATATAAAAGGATGTCACGATATTTTCCAATGTTTGACAAACTTTTCTGATGTTGGAATATGAAATGAATAATTTTCCAGTTAGTCCATGCAAAAGTGACAAATATATATTTAAAAGAGTCAAGAAAGGTTTCTACGTCTCAAAATTCGTTTTTTAAAAAATTATTTTATTTTATAAATCAATTATTACAGTGAAAATACATATGACATCAACAAATATTGACTTATTAGAGATTGAAAGTTAAAGTGAAATGCCTTCCTTCGAGGTCTAACTAGGAAGTTGAAAACAGTCTAGTCAGGTCGATAGGGTAGTCTTCTGTCGGTTGCATCCACTTGAGATAGAGTTTTTTGCTAACTATGGTTCTACAAATTAGAATAAAAAGACGTTTAATAATTATTATCCTATTGACTGCGCCAGAAATGTTTGCAAGTCTCAAAATTCGTTTTTTAAAAAATAATTTTATTATTTAAATCAATTATTACAGTGGAAATACTTCTGACATCTACAAATCTTGACTGAAAAGTGAACAAATTCAGAGATTGAAAGTTGAAGTGAAAGTCTGCGATTCCCATAAGGAGTGGTGAGAAATGGTAAGAACAGTACGTCTTGGAAATAAGGTTGCTGAGTCTGTGGTTCCAATAAGGATAAGGAATGATGAGATAATTCTCTTGTAATATTCACTCAACTGTTTGTAGTGACGAGGCATCCAATATTACTGTTTCAATGTAATTTATGTTAGCAGAGCTAATTAGATTTACTTCTTTATTTTTTAATACATGATAAATCTCTAGCAGATTTCAACTATATACGTTCCATTATCAGTGACACTCTACATTAGTGTATTAGACACTCAATATCAGTACAAACTGTGCCTCTGTAGATATTATGATCCACTGTCAGTCAACTGCCACTACAAAATATATATCTACCTACATAGTTATCTCTTGTACGGATTAATATAACAGCAGATATGGAAACAGCCATTTATCTAATATTATACAAGATGGTCTACAACGAAAACAAATATTTGAATAAAAATCAATTTTCCCGTATTTTAATATTATGTGAAAGTATGAAATTATCGAAATCTATAGAGTGGCTGAATTTGTTAAAAATAGGATGTATTTACATTATATATCCATAATTTCATTTGAATAAAAAACATCGATAATAAAATATGTAAAATATTTACTAGTATATATGATAAAAATATTCAAATAACTGATAAGTAAGGTAAATTTTCTAGATTTAAATAATATGTCATCAAAAAAATTATTGATGATTTTGGAAATAATAATATTTGGAAATTTGAAATAATTTTCAATTTCATTCATATTTGTAAGTGAATGTCCAATTAACATAACCTAAAAACAGGAATTGGACATTTACTACATTTAATCAGCAGTCAGAATTTTTATAGATTTAGCCATCAGTTTATAACTTAAATAATAAATAATTAAAACGAGTTTATTGAGAAGAAGGTATGTAAATATGATGGGTTAATTATGTTGAATGTAGAATTTAGGTTGTAAAAATAAAGTAACGTGTACTAGGATTATAGACTATGAATCATTGAAAATTATAAATTGTGTATGAAATGAACATTTAAATTATGCAAAAATAAGTCGAGCAAAGTGTTGACGACTTCCACATTTTGAATTTGGTTTCAAAATAAGCTAGTAACACTTTTTCTGTGAAGCTGTTCATATCTTTTTTAGTACGCCACTCCATAAAAGAATTATATTCCTTTAAATACTGTTTCCTGGATTCCTCAGGGAAAAGATTCACGGTCGCTGCAATTGCCGATTCAACATCTTCTGGTGTGCAGTTCAAACTTTCTTCACTATTACTTTTCACCACTAATAATCACAACAATCCTTTTAATTATACACAGAACGGATTTTCTTGAACGCTTATCAAGAAATAAAAGTGTGACGGTTTATCGGAGAAACGAAATGACATGAGGAAGAAAGCCTTCACAGCTCAATATTTTGATAAAACAACCGCTACGGTATTTTTTTCATGCTTTTTGACCGATTCAGGCAATGCATTCATTATAAATGCAAATGAATGAAAACAAACGTGAATATTATAACGGACGTAGAAAAAATAAAAAAGAAAGTTATTGAATCTCTTTTTTGTAGCTTGCCTCTTGTATTTTTGGTATTTTGATACGGGAAGTGTTTGAGAACGGTGAAAGACGCTTATCGTTTTTGGGGGAATTCAAGAAAAATTCAAAAGTTAGTTGGGATAAAATAGTAAAGAATATATTTGAGTACCAGAGTGAAAAATTTTAGCACTTTGGTTCCTGAGTAAAAGTCTACATCGTTTTCAAATCGAGCACAGATCGAACGCGATGCTTCTACCCTTTCACGCTTTTGGTCAACATTCAAATATTTGAGGATCCATTTTGCAGCAATTTTTCTCATGTCCAAATTGACGTGAACTATATGATGAACGCGTTCGTTGAAATATTCAGTGATTTAGATATCCATTTTAGCCCAATTCGAAGGTTTGATAAAATCATGTCATGAATTGCGTCGATATTTTCGGGGACTGGCCTTCCCGATCGGTCATCATCTTCAATGGAAAATTTACCTCTTTTGAAGCTTGCAGTTCAATTTTTCAGAAAGGACATTGATCACCAAGGATATTAAGCATATTTTCGTAAATCTGCTTACCTCTTAACCCTTTTTTAAATACAGGTACTTGATGATGGCTCGATACTCCAATTTTTCGATTTTCACAATTTCATTGAACATCTATTTTCTTTTAATTTATTGCGTAACTCTGGTTTACTTTTTTGACGTCAAACTCTACACTTACACTTCTAATAAGTTATTGTTCGTTGCTATGGTAACGCAATATTTTGTTTATGCATGGAACTGGTTTAGTATGATCACACATTCGTAATAAGTGAAAGAAAATGAGTAAGACTAATTGCAATGTGACTACTTTCACAAATTTCTCACGCAGACATCAACTTTTTTGTTGCAAGCTTCAAATTATTGACTTCAACAATGGTTAAATTCAATATATACATTATTTAATAGTTTGGTGGAACGGATAATTCAGAATAATCGGTATTATTTTGATATGGAGCTAATCTGCAGGCCACACTATGAATTTCCGTCCATTTTCACGATAAACTTGAAAGTATTGTATTGATAATTATGCGGTTTTCCACAATTGATGAAATGACTCTTAGAAAAGATTTATCAAATCGTTGAAATATGATGATAATTGTCAGAAGTATCAGAAAAATCATGTTTTCATTCAAAAACTGTTTAATCCCTGAGATATGATAAAACAATATATTGTAAATTGTTTGGGGAGTTTTCAAGGCTTTTCTGCCACTCCGCACATATATTTTGAAGAACAGGACTCCACATTTTATTGTTCTCATTTTTCAGCAATCAGTATGTTGGCATCTCTTACGCCCACAGTAGGGCTCTGGTCCAAAGTATTTTCCTTTTTTAGCCACGCTCTACGCTTCATAATTACCTGTATACCCTGGTATTCTCTAAAAATCAATACTTTTTGACTTATTCCTGAAATTTTGAATTTCAGTTAAGAGGGAAGCTTTTTTCAATCGATTATTCACAAATAAATCAAATACTAAAGTTTTATTGCAAAAATTGTAGAGAGATGTTTTTTTATGGTTATAGGCTTAATGAAAACTGAGTTATGATTTATTAAATGTGGAACTTATTTCGTGAACCGAAGATTTAGAAAAAGTGAAATTGATTAAGTGGAAGCGGTCAATTTTACGAAAAAAAATGTATTGAATCTTTATTATAGGAATTTAAAAATCCATCCTAATAAAACTTTAGAAGACTTTGTGGAACATAAAATAAGGGAAGGAAATAATGACGAAAATAAGAGAGAATCCCTCCATTTCATGAAAAAAAAAACATTTCTACCCTAGGTTTTGCCACCCTAATTGGAATAAAATGTTATAAAATTGCAAATCACTTTAATTGAATACAGTGCTTGAAAAACATTATGGTTGCAATGGAAGAAGCATTTATTAATTTTTCAAAAAAATTGTCTAACAATAACAATAACTTAAAAATTTGAAGTATAGTCAATGATGATGGAGAACAAAAAACTTTCAACCTTTTAACCTTCACAGTAGCGTGTGACTGGTGCCATTTCGATCGTTTCCCCTCTTAAAAATGAAGAGTTAAAGACGTTGTTGAACTAACTACATCAGAATAATTCTTATATTTAGTAATTTTCCTTATTAGATACACCCTGTTCGATTAGATATATCATAAGCAGTGATATTGTGCATTCCACATAACCTGTTATTCGATATAATGTGATAAATACCGTTTATGGTTGTTAACTGTTACAATTGTAGGGTCTGAAACTCGAACTAAGCTCAAATAATTATCGTAAGCCCTAACCGAATTCTGAAAACTCACAAATTTGCACAACTCAGAAATCTGAAACTGCTTAAACTAAATCATACCTCTGGAATTACACGCTCGAGAACGACCCCTTGAGACGCGGATATTAGTCAGGGGAGGAAGTTTCGAATTACTCAGAAGTGCGGGTGAAGTTCCAATACAATTCTTGTGAGACGGATCGTTCTTCCAATATTTGTGATATGAATATTTTGACCATTTAAATAACTAAATAAATACTAATCTGAAGGCTCCAAATGAACATTTGCAATTTTGGTTTTTGAAAAATATGGAGTTACGACAAGAGATAAATGGAAGAATAACTTTGACACTAGTAAGCTAACCTCACCAGGTTAGGTTAGGTTAGTTTAGATTAGGTTAGGTTAGGTTGGGTTAAGTTGGGTTGAGTAGGGCTAGTTTAGGTTAGGTTAGGTCAGGTTAGATTAGGCTAGGTAACTCACCACTCCTGGGAGCTGTAAGACCTTGAAGTTGGTGGAGTGGCTCAGTAACTTAGTAGTTAACTAGGTAACTCAAGCACTAGTTAACCATATTGGTTTTGTGAATTTTCAAAAATAACACACGCATTGCAATGTTTTGCAACCACGCAGCTTTAGAACAATCAACTTCTAAATATTTGTTAACTAAGTAATGAGTATTGAATACTTGATTTTTTTTCAAATTGGCTAAGTAACTGAGAATAATATTGTCTCAAATGAGGTGGATATTTTATGAAAAGAAAAAATATAATTATGTGAAAAATGAGTTTTTCTTTGTATTTTGATCTTAAGAAAGGGGGGAAATTTGAGATTTAGGCTTTGTAGAAATAGGGAGGCAAGGACACAATCGAGAAATATACTTGACAGATACCTTCGAAATACAGATTTCAAATATGAATATGTAAACTTTAATCAAATAAAGTATTGTGCTTGGGGATAAATTAGATCCAACAATCATCACACCAAAAACCAAAGCTGAATCTCACTTCGCGTACGCTCAGTCCTTGATTTTTTCAATTATACCAATCAAATGCTGAGTTTATTTTGTTAAACTAGCTAAGTGACCTCGAGAGAAGTCGATTTCATGGATCTATCAAAAAGAGTAGTTTCCGATAGGACAAACAGCGTTGTGAGGAGCAATGGAGGATGATTGGTATGCATAAAGAAGTTTGGATCTGTTTCTAACGTCCACATTGATTGCTGCCTCTTACAGTCGAACATCATCGTAGCCCTTCTAGTGTTGAGAGAGAATTCAGTAGAAGTAGCAAAGTATAAGGTCGTTATTAGTAAAAAATCCTCATTTTGTATGATAGGGCACAGATGGCTGGAAATGGAAAAGATGACGAGAAGGAAGACAGAATCCATAGAATTCCATTTTTCAACTGGACCATTTCAAGCCAAAAGCAGCCAAATAACCAGTAGCTCTAATAAAACCTCGTCAACTGTTCGTTTCGTATTGCCTACGAAGATCACTAAATCTACGTAAAATTGATCACGTCTGTAACATGATTGTTCGCAGGTGTTGAATTTGCAATATCCTTCAAGACTTCAGTAGCTTTCTAATTGAGATAGCTCGAAACCAAATATCTCGAAAAGAAATAGAAAAAATAAGCGAACAAAACTGTATCAATGACTACATAAGGAATGAATCATCAAACCAAACCATATCAATGACCATATAAAAAGCCTCTTTTCTCAATACGTTCTTCAATGAATAGGAAAATTCAATAATTCATTAAACAAGTAGCAGTCTGAGAATTTTGTGCTTTATAAAGGACAATATTCTTATAGCTGCAGCATCCCCTACAAATTTTATTAAATGAATATGAAAATTTCTAGCCAGAAAATATGAAACTAACGATCTGCTTTGTTGTTGGTATCTAATTATTTAGCTGTAGAAACATTACGTAGAAGTGTAGTACATTTACGCTCCTATAATGTTTATTACAAATCTTCAAGAGAATATAATGACAATAATGTAGTAGGTCACGTCCAGTTGCAAATATTGATTCATTTTGTATTTTTTTTATTTACATTCTTTATATTCGTGGGGTGAATTAATAAACACTGTCTCTTACGATATAATTTATTTACACACTATACAATACACTTAACTTATAATAATTTACTTATAAATATCACTTGAATAATTTCTGTGATTACTTTTACTAATTCCTTCTTTTCACTACGACTATTTATTTGAAACTTAACTACGCTTATACAACTCTTTATATATCGCAAATAGAATGAAAGGCACCGCGCAAATTAGCCGAATTTTGCAATTCCATTGTAGCTAGACAGAACCGGCCGAGGCGACTCTAGTTTTAACTAAAATATCTGAAAGGATTTATATCAATCTTCATAAGCATCTTCGAAGGAAAGCCATCGTAGTAACCACCTCAATATTCAATAGAATACTACAAATTGATCATTATCCAATACAATGGAAGTATGTACAGATAGTGCGAAGCTAGGAAAACCTCACCATGAACCCAGCCCCTACTGGCAAATTAGTTTTCTACCACAACTATCTAAACTCTTCTACAAAGAATTAGCGAAATTATTCCTAAAGAAGAACTGTTTCCAACACATTAATTTGGATTCAGAGAACAACACTCGACAATCCAACACTGTCATAGATTAGTGAATAATATCAAGTAAGCACTAGAGAATCATGTGCTTCAGTATTTTCAACAGGCTTCCGACAAAGTATTGCACCAAGGAGTACTGTTCAAAATAAAACAAAAATAACCCATCATATATTTCTTAAATCTTACCTAAGTAATAGATATATACTAGTTAAAGTCCAAACCTCCTTATCCAATTATCAACTCATAAAAACAGACGTTCCCCAAGGAAGTGTTCTTGGCCCTTATCTGTACCTTATGTATACTGCTGATATTACAACTACCGACGATACTCCAACCGCTAATTTCGCAGATGATTCTGCAATAATGTATTCAGTTACAGACCCTACAAGAGCATCAGAAAAGCTGCAATACCACCTAAATGTTCTACAAGAATGGCTACATCAGAGAAGAATGGATGTCAACACTGACAAATCCACACAAATCACGTTCACCACAAAACGAGGTGTCTGTCCGCAAGTGACCATTAACGATTTGCCGATTCCAGTGAAAACAGAAGTCAAATACCTCGGACTACACTTGAACCAAAAATTAACTTGGAAGAAACACATACAAGCTAAAAATAACTCAACTAAAGCTAAAACAAAACAAAATATGAACTGTCTAATCGGCAGACCATCGCAGTTAACAATGGAAAATAAGATGTTTATGCACAAAATCATCCTAAAACCAATATGAACATATGGCATAGAGCTATGGGGTTGCAGTAAACCATCGAATACCAAGATACTGCCAACTTTCCAATCAAAAATACTTCGCATAATAGATTTTGGTATTTTCAACCATCAATGAACCATCAAAGACGCTGTCCAGAAGACGAGTACGAGTGATCTATGGAGACCTATCAAGGCCCGCCTCAAGTCATTTAGCAAGAAACTATATCATTTACTTATTACTCTGTTTTTTTTTGAGTAGATTGTAAATTTGCAATTAAATGAAAGTAAATGAATTTTTGAATAAGTCTAAGCTGTTTATGTGATTTCAATAATGCATTAAACATCGTAATTTCTCTAAGTTTTTATATGTTTTGGTATTTTTACAATATCAGCAACTTCACTACTATGGATCAGACGTTTTCAGTTGTTTAGAAGCATGTTCTTAATATTTGCTTCTACTTGTCTTTTTCATCTTATCTTCAATTATTCACGATTTACCTTACATTACATTAAATGAAACAGACAAACATATCGGAAATAGCAGCCATTGTGATACGAATATATGAACGCAGCAAAAAGACGCATACCCGTAAGATTAGCGATCCTGAATATTGCTGAATATATAGAAGCCACGTCCTTTTCTAAGAAAAAGAGCCCCATATCATGGAAACATGATTAAGTGATTATAGACAATGTTTCATCACATTCCATATTATCAAAAGCGTTTCTGATTGTTATAACTTTTGTTTACCTGGCCTAACTAATTTTCACAATACCGAAACGTAGAAAATAATATGTGTAATTTACAAAGGTGTATTTCCTTCGGTTTCCTCCTTCCATAGAGGTTACATGATAATATATTGCATTCAAACTCTCGTTAAAGTTTTGCTAATTGCTTCCACACTCGGAGTTAATTAATATTACAAGTTACGTCGAGACGTCGGCATAGCATCGGCGTCGACGTCGGCCTCGCCGTACTCTTAACTTCTGCCGACATGTAGGTGAGGATTTAATAAGACAAATTAGCCTCGAAGACGTAGATAGCTGTAGCCGCAGGATCATTATTGGAAGATGAATAATTACCCAGTACACTGCAAAAATTTACTCAATATAAATGTATAAGTAAATGTTTTTTTTTTTGTTTTTCACACATCGATTCTGATATTGTGCTACATTTTTGATCATTCGTGAGAGATATTAGTGTTAATTTTGATTGTACAATATCCAATAAATATTATATACATAAACGTCAGCACTATTAAATATGCTGCAGATAAATAAATTTCCTATTAATAAAACTTATTTTATGATTCCTTAATAACTTAGATTTACTTTTTTGAAATTATTAATCAATTGAAATAATTGTTATAGAATCAAAAGTCTGATGTCCAATATATTTGAAAACACAAAATAGGCAGCGACGTTAATTCGGTTTGGCATTATTATTCAGTTGCTAATCAAGGGCAGATAGCAAAATGTAAAAAAGAGATCAAATGTTAGGAAGGATCTACCAGTAGCCTTCATATCCACTCGAAAACTCGACATAACATATAACGAGTTAAAAACTAAAAGCGACGTAGCAGCAGACAATAAAATGATGCTTCTTGTTCTAGTCAAAAGCTACCAAAAAATCCTGGCTCGTGTGGTTATCGACCATCATTTAGAATTTTCTGTTCTTCGGAGGATATATGAAAAGGGGATATAATGATCTACCAATATCAGCTGCAACAATAACATTTATGACCACTGAATATAGCAAGAAGATAAGAACAGAAGTCATTAAAGAAGTGTCTGTTTTAAAATGAGAACGCAACCCAATTAGCTTAACATTCGACGAATGGACTTCAGTTAGCAGCAGAGGTTTTTAAATATAAACGTACATTCTACTGGAGGATATATACGGAACATTGGACTAGCCCGTTTACATGAAATAGTGCCAACGGAAAAATGATTGGAGATTTTGAAAATAAAATTACAAGAATTTGATCTCGACAGGTGTCAGTTATGGTAAAACTCGGACATTTGATCGAAATCGAACATCAGTTATGTTTTGCATATGGCACCCACCTAGTTGCTAGAGATGTCCTTTACAAAAACAACTCCAGTTCAGTGACTGTTAATGCTGAAATTCAACCAATTGATTACCCAATCTGTGATAGGGATCTAGATGATGACAATGACATAGAAAATGACAATGAAGAAGATAAAAAGATTACAGATGTTAGTATTGTCCTACAGTTTTGATCTTTTGATAGCGAAATAAATTTGAATTATGATAATTAATTAACGCTGTTAATAAAAATTAGAAGTATCATTAAAATTACAAAGCCACAATATGGAAAAGAATAGAATTTGCAATTGGATATCATAACACGATCGAATAGTTTACTTATTATGTTGGAAAGGTTTTGCCAATTACGGTAATGTGTCCAAAAAGCATTTATTGACTTAAAATCAAATATAGTCTTTCCCGAAAAGCAATTTCTATTTATTTTTGAAATCATTGATGCATTGTCACCAATTGTAGCACTATGCAGAAGAGATTCTGTTCTTGTTGAAGTCGCGACGTTTAAATTTATGATTGGCACGCTTGTTGTGAAAAAAAGTGAAATAAGTAATGAATTGATAAATGCTCTGAAGTATGGAATAATGCAAAGTCGAACAAACATATCTCAAGTTCTGCAATATTTACACAACGTTTGACAAAACGAAATTGAAACAGTCACAGACTTATGTCCTGAACTAAAAAAGATTCTATCACAAAATTATTGATACCTCTTATAAACGCCAAGAAGTAATGAATCGTACAGTGAAGATTTTAATATTTAAGATAAAGATACATGTCTCTCCGTTATTAATACTGTTTCATTTAAAAACAAATTAGAG
Organism: Diorhabda carinulata; assembly: GCF_026250575.1. Taxonomy (NCBI): domain Eukaryota; kingdom Metazoa; phylum Arthropoda; class Insecta; order Coleoptera; family Chrysomelidae; genus Diorhabda; species Diorhabda carinulata. The sequence continues at coordinate 7,218,903 of NC_079469.1, forward strand.
AATGTCATTTACGTAGCAATGACGAATGTAGCAACCCCAAAGTAACAAAACAAAAGATTAGAAATAGTTACAATTTTTTGAAGAGCACGGAATTAGGGGGGTGCATCTAAAGCTTGCTTATGAATACTTGTTAACATTACTACAAAGTGTGGAGTCAGAACCAAAAAAATAAGATCGATGTTAGACAACGGTGAGATGGTATTTAGAAATAATATTTCAATATATATTGAAAAAGCTGGATTTAAATTTGTTCAATTATTCTTAAAAATAAATGTTTTATTGTTTAGTTTTGTTTGACATTTATTTAACTACCCCTAAATAATAACATTTTCCAAAATAATATTAATTATTATTATTATTATTATTATAATATTAGTATTAGTATTATTATTAGTTATTTTACCGCTATTTCCGGTTCTAATAACGAAAAAACCGAAATACCCGTATCGAAATTTTTCCATTCCCTGGTCTAGTTGGAGCACCATGGGTCCACGGGAGAATCGACGGGGGTCTACATTGGGCGTGACAAAAAAATGGGGGCTCACAATCGTAAGTAGGGGCCCATGAAAATTTATTTGGTTCCGATAGAGAAGGTCTAAAATGTCCCTCTTATTAAATTGATATATTTTTTGTAGTTATTATTGTAGAAGCTACATTACGTTGTGAGTGTTGAATGTTGATTATATTACAACTCTTACAACAATAATAATGATTAATAGTGTAATAATTTATATATTTCAGAAATACCTACAGTACAAGAAAATATACTATATTTGTTTTTATTACCACTCAGAATGGGAAGTTTTCAAAATAAAGTTTTTGAGAATTGATTAGCTCTTGTGCTCTTCAAAAAAATAGAGCTGGAGTCATCCACTCACAACAAAATAAATTAAAACTTAATTGGAAATTTGTTAAGTTGATTTTATTAACAAATAATTAACCTTATCAAGTAATCAGAAGTTTGTTTCGAAAACTGTCAAATCGTCTTTGAAACGCAGGTTTCTATAGATAGATCTAATTTTGTTTTCGATATTTGGAAATTGGTAGTAATGTAGCTGTAGGGGGTTCTCCGGATCCAGCAAAATTTTAAAATCTATCAAACAAAAAAGAAAAGAACCAAACAAGATTTAAAACAGGAAATTGGAAATTGATAAATCATAAGTCTATCGGCAGCAACATCTGAAGGGCAGTCTGCTGATACCCCAAGGAAATAATCAACTCTTCTCTCACGCTTTGGTAGGATTTCAAATACCTTTGTGGATTGATATTTATGTTAACACCAGAGACGATATTAATATAGTTTTATCAGTGTATCTAGAGGTCTCGGATAGATATTAGAAAATGAATAATTAGAGCGTATAAGTTAGCTAGCTTCTGAATTTATTATTAGATAGAAAACGTAGCATGACTGCTCTTCTGAAGGAACGAAGTAGTTACAAAACAGATTTTCAAACTCTAGCTTGTCAGTGAAATGAGTATTATAATTATTACTCTAATACGATCGCTCCTCTTCGAATTAATAATGATGTTGCTTTCCACCTATTCTATATTGTATAAATCCCTTCTACCTTGGCTAATATCCTGCAATTTGTTATTTGCAAGAATCTGTTCGAATTCCAGTGGCGGTTTTGTTCTAAAGGATTCGATGAAACTCGCTCAAAAAAGTTCATATGCTAGCTTTGAAGTTGTTTATTCAAAGTTTCAGTATTGAACTCAACTTTCTGATAGGGGATCCGTTCAGTACGAGCGCTGGGATAATTACCAAATGGAAACGTGTCCGTAACAGTTTTTAAATTTCTGACTCAATCTATATACGTAATAAGACATATGAATTAGAGAGGTTTCTATACTTAGTTGAATATATCAATAATTTTCATATACTTAAACATATAATATTCACGTCTGTTAAGATTTCGAACTGAAACGATATTTAAATTACTAAGTATCAATTAACTACTATACTACAATACTAGTTTTAGATATTTCAAATTCGGAGGAAGTTTGTCAAAGAATAATAGTACCAATTTGACATATCACAATTCCTATTCATCATACTTGTGTAGTTTTAGGCCAATTTAGTCAAAAATGACGTGAATTGTGTACATTCAGCTCGTCCCATACAAAAATTACTTGATAAGTCAGGCAAAAAATTTGCATAAGGAGAAAAAAATACAGCGTCAAAATGAATTTATTAGCAGAAATCACAAAAGGGATTAAAAAAAGGGTTATTGCCCACACACACACTCCCCAAGCAGGTTTAATTCTTCCTAAATGGAGATTTGCGGATTATGGTCGCTCTAGTACAGGTAGTTATGCCGATTGATCGTGCAGATCCGCTTGAAGGTTACTGTATCCGATCGCAAAATGGAATGCTTTAACTGCGGATCATTCTGACTGCATTCGCAAAATTCCAATCTACGATTGAAATCATTCTCGTGAAACGCGTGGAAGAAATACGGACGGTAAACTTGATAAGGCAGACGTTTCAGCATTCGTCGTAAAGGAGGATTCGATATTTCAACTTCTCCCAATAGCCGCACTGCACATTGGTTCGGTTACTCAACTAAAGCCAGCGCTACTTTTTCCATATTTCCGTTAGTTGTTACAGGTACCTGTCGCCTAGAACTCTGCGCGTCGGTAGCAGAGCCCGTTTTGAAGAATTTCTGGTACGTGTTCCACATTATTGAAAGATTTAGTATCGGCGAGTTCGGAAATTGTTGACAAAGATATAGATGATTGAGTGGAAAGCGCAAACACTATAAGATTAATGAAAATATAAATATTCCAGAGGGCAGGGTATATAATGGGGGAAAACCATGAAAAACTTAGAAAGTGCATTGCTATCTGGCTCAGACCAAGAGGAAGACTCAGAAAATATGAGAAGGCGCAACTGGATGAGATTTAGAAATCAAAGGATGAAGTAACTGGAAACTGAATTATAAAAGATTTTAGTTCTCTTTCTGCTTTCATCCATTTTTCCGAGCAACCAAGCAAGCTGTGAACCAAAAAAAAAATAAAATTCAATATTATAGTATGATAATGAGTAAACAATGAATACTGTGGATCAAATGGAAATATATTCATGATATTTTATAAATTATTGATGTAATGCGCCAACAGCTTGAAATAATTTTCTGTATTTGAATAAATGTTATTCAGATATTTCGAAAAACGCCTATGTCGAAACTGCTAGTAATTGCCAGGTGATATTACACGAAATTCCACTTGCATGTTTACACCTTATTCTCCTATTTACTCGGAGCGAATTATGAATTCATTTGCATATATTTATATTTCTTAAGCTCAATAATACGAGGTTTACCTAAAGCAAAATCTGCCGTTTGGTAAATAGATTAAGAATTCTTATATGCATATATGACTATTTTTTGAAGTGTTTTATTTACATTGGTATTTAAGTAACAAAATGAAAGACCCTTACACCTTGCAGTCATATGAATTGCTAATATTATCCCTAGCAAAGAAATGTGGCAAAATATTCGGACGTTAATTTAGGGAACTTTGGATTCACTTTCTTAAATAGTCGATTTCAATTCGTGAAAAAAGATTCTTCCGAAATAATTGAAATTATTTTTGATTTTGGTAAAATTATCGCCAATTATTTATAAACCAAAATGAAAGCATTTAATACTCTTTTCGACTCTATTTATGAGTCATTAAAAGTAGCCAAGTGGAAAAGAAATAGCGCATAGTCGTGGAAGTTCGTTTTGTTGCTATTCCTTTCATATGTTTTACCACTTTCTCGACCAAAGTAACAATCCATGAGACTGTATTGTCAAAGATCTGATGAAATGAAAAGTATAAAGCTAGAAATTTCGGACTCAAACCAATATGGATCTAAATAATCAATCGTGAAATTATCATCAATAAAAGCAAAAATGTTATGAAAAACTAATTTTATATACCTCCTCATTACTGTCAGTTTCCACAAAAATTGAATTTCGCTTTTCTCGTAAACTTCTTGAGGCAATGTTGTTATACTGTGGTGGAATAAAAGATGTATGTCGGTTCAAACTACAGACACATTTTCGTTAGAAATATCTTTTGGATGTCCGGACGAAGTCCGCTGATTTATCTGAGGAACTTATTTGATTTTGTGAGTGAAACAGAGCGGAATGTAAAAAGGAAATTGAGCATCATGAATCTGCAAAAGACAGAACAGGAAATTTGATATTAACCGTTCCTCCCATTTCCATTCCAGAATAAATAAAAATTGTGGGTAGTGGTTGGAGCGCGCAATCCTTGCAGTGATGCTTTTATTGTCTAACTGTTCCATTAACTTTTTACAAATTTAAACAACTTATTCAACGAAGGCATTCAACAAAACGATGGTATAAAGTGCATTTATCGTGAAAGGCATGTTATTTTATGTAGAATAGGTAGTGAATTCATCACACGAATATGATTTTTTTAATAAAAATGAAATCAATTCGAGAATGCAAATGAAATAATAATTCAATTTCTAACTCTAAAACAATATTTCCCAAAAATTTTTCACAAGCTCTGTGATTAACTGACTATGCTATTCATTTTCAATGTACAGGGAGTTCAGTAAGCAGTAGTTGTGTCAAGGCTTGTAGTAATGTGTTGCTTATATATATATATAATATGAGATATAGTTATCTCAATCATCTAAAAACATTTGGTGTTAGCTGACGAATGAATATCAAAATACTACTCGTTTCTACCATTCAAAATAAATCCCCTTTCTTTATATATAACGCACAGATTAATCGCAAATTAACAATAAGGTTTAGCCAATCAAAGCTTGTATCGAGCGGTCGAGAGAGCTGCCGCATTTTTGAACTTTGCTTTATAGACATGTGATTGTTTGGTGATTTTTAATCGATTTTGTTCGCTTACTGCATTGATATAACTCGCATGCGAACGTTTTGAAACACCCGATATAGTGAGTTATGATTCACTGTTTGTTTTCAAAAATATTGATCTAATATTAGGAACCGATTCTAAACTTCACTGAAATTCGTACATGTTTATCAAAATACAAAAATATTTTATAATTTTTCCATTTTCTGCGTTATTACACTACCAAAACAAATGACAAAAAATATAATATTTAAAATATCCTTCATTCTATTTATTAGTTGACGGATAGTTTCAGGTCTCTCAGCGTAGAATGAAGATTCCAAATAACCCTATAAAATAGGTTCAATAGACTTAGATCAGACGATCTAGCGGCCCATTTCACTCTTCTTCTTCTCATACTCAGAGTTATGAAAAAGTTATGTTTATATTAAATGTAACCATTCCATTAAAACCATATTCTAACATGTAAATTAATGGATATTCCAATAAAAATTTGGTTCTGTTAAAGTTATTCATTCTCAGTATCTATACTATGGACTATATTTTCTTGATAACAGCTTTATTAAATCCTATTCTGATGTTAAAATTATCTAATCGCAAATTCAAGTCATCAACAAATCGCAATCAAAATGAAAGACTCCATTAAAACGATATTTAACTTAACATATACAATTATATTCACATCTACTTAATTTATAGTTGCAGTTAAAACACTGACTTCGTTCTAAAAACGTTATGTTGACCACATCTCAGTTATTTTAGTCGAATAGGTGTGTTTACTACGCTCGGGAAACTCATTATCAACATGGAAGCTTTCTGTTGGGATTACATAATATGTAGAACCTGTGATTCCTATATGATAATAGTTTATTTTGTGAGTGAATTTAATGTTATGGTTTCATATTCACAAGTTAATTCAGATGCAGATTATATGCGAGTTCATTGAATGTTTATAAATTAGTATAAGTATGTATTATATGGAATTGTTATAAAATCATTCTCATAATTTAAATTATAGATGTTACCAACAATATTTATCGACAGAGCAAAACAAAGCCCAAGTTTTTTACGTTGAAATAATCTTCTTCAGAAAAGATTACTGTTTAGTTTGACATTCTGATTCGTTATGTTGACAATTAGTGACTATTTATTGGTACTTAAATCAAAATACTCACCAGATCGCTACAAGTGTTGATGAGTCAAAATATATAAAAATAATGCACAATAATAGAACCATAAAATATGATGTATCCATAGCAACTTCCTCTTAGCATCCGAATAGCTGAGTTGTAACATTTACAAAGAGTTCTTGTTTTTTCTTTCTTTTTGTTCGTATTATGATTTAGTATGAAAGAAGTCTTCATAGAGAGAAATTACAAAGAAAAATAGATTAACGTTAATTAAAGAGCATAAATTATGCTCTCTGAACGTTCGTGGTCAAATTTGAGGTAAAAGTAAAATTTCGGGCTTCTGTTATAATTTGGAGATCCATATCAGTTAGTGAGGATAGAAACTAACACATTGTAAAAATATTTGCCAATAGGTACTTTAAATCTAACTCAATACGTCAAATTGTAAATATTCATTGAAATACCGCTAGAATAGTTATAGAATTACAATCTCGTCATTAAAAAATTTGGAACAGACATGAGAAAAAACATAAATTATTCCAAATTTTTCACAATGCAACGTTATTTTATTAAAAAACTCTCTTCAAATCAGAAACTGTTGAGTGGAGATGACTGTGTACAGGTGTATTTTCATGGTAGAAAACCCAACTTCTTCTATGCTACAAATCAGGTCTTTTTGACGGATAAAGCTGCGCAATATTTCTCAAATTTCCAGATAAAAAGTTGGATTAACGCTCTAAGACAGAATACATACGGATCAACTAAAAAGAAACGGCAACGCATCTGGCTTAAAAAGAAACTTGAACTGTTGATTAGTTGATTGATTAGTAATTCCTTCTGGTGAAATCACTTATTTTTTTCTGTTTCCTGGAACTATATTTGTTATTTTTTATGTACACAGCAAGCACCTTTTTACATTTAAGTAGATCAAGTAGTGCCTGCTGTGATAGATGCCTCTGGATACTGATCTTCAGCTTCTGTAGGTTGTAGTAGGAAAGACGTACCTTAGAAGCTGCTATCAAAAGCTTAGACTTCTCTAAAGAAAGAAGTCTCGATAAATTAACGTTCTGAGTGTCTGCATGTGAACTCGGTGTTCCTGAGCCACGTCTGTCTGTCGAGTAAGTCTAGGTGCGATTATGTTGAATATCTCTGAAAAGCATTTGCCGTGGTAGTATGGGTAAAGCAAAATCAGTTCGACGAACGAATTATTCGCTTCGACTATGAGATAATCCAATTTCTTATGATTAAACTTGAAAAGTTCTAATACAATTATTATAAATTTATTTAAAAAAGGCTGGAAAGCCCAAATTTATTGAAAATGTTTCAGCTTTCAGTCACCATCAAGACTGTTGCGTGTGCAGAGTCATGTCACTAATCAATGGGCAACCAATTTCAGTCACTTTTGAGTTCAGTTCCTTTTCAGTTGCTCCGTGTATATTGGGCCTTACCATGAACTACGCCCTTGGCATCAAATAAGCAAATAAATGTTTTTTACTAGATTAGACTTTCTTTCGATTCTGATTCATAGCCACATCGCCAGTGATAGCACAAAATCTGGATCAGTTCGAAACTGTTTTCTCCAAGGACGACGTGTTGCAACGCAATCTTCTTTCTAATTGTCCTTCAGAGCTCAAGGAACACACTTCGTAGCAACTTATTGTCATTCCTAAACCTTCCATTAAAATTCTGTGAGCACAGCTACAATATAAGTCACTGACCGTTGATCATCACTCGACGGTCAGTGAGCACAAGATTTCACAAAAAAACCCTCCAGACGAAGAGAGCGATCGATCTAGACATCGCAAACTGCACTAAAGCCTTAATTAGTCGCGTGCGACGGTAGAAATGCGTGCCACAAAATCTTTCAACGACTTATGCATCAGCAATGTTTAATCATTTATTCCTAATTTTGTGTTCGTATATTGATTCATATAACTTCGAAAGAGAACGCTAACGATGTTTATATTTACGTATAGTTAGTTATTACGAACAACATCAAAGGAAACAGTAGGGAAAGTTGATTTGGAAGAAAATAAATAGCTTATTTTTAACCGTAACTACCATCACAACAAATTGGAATATGTATCGAAATAAATTTATTTCAATATTTCAAAAATGGAATATTCTTACTCGAGTGCAACCAATCTAAATTGATTCAATTAGTTCCTATTATCATCTTTGTAATACTTATTCTGAAAAATCCCAGTATGACAACTTAAAAACCTAGTTGTACTAGAGACACTTTCTCAGTCTCAAACAATCACTTTCAGTAGCCATCATTATTATTATGGATACTGATATTCAAGAATCAATTATTGATGGAGCTTTTGAGGAACTATTAGTTATTTCAAATAATAGATTCCATGAACAATAATAATATTTGAAATTCTACTAGATTGATAGCTACTTTCCAACTAAATCATGTGATGCAAATTGAAAAAGAGAGTATAACATATTTTTCCTATTTTGTTTATATATACTATTTTATACAACTACCAACTTCAGAAAAAAATAACTTTTTGAACGAAAAAAAGTAGTACGTCAGTAGCGCCGATGTATAAATGAGCGGCCGGCACGTTTGACAAATTTCCTACTGGCTAGAGTGACTTGGACGGACGCCAATGCAAAAAAAAACAAAAAAATCAAATCTCATAATCAAAACTTTGAAACTACAACATTATCGGTACAATAATAAGTCTAGATAGCTTGTATCGTAAGTTTAAGGTTTAGAATATGCTATTTAAAAAATGAAAGTACCTACTTACCTCGAAATGATTACTTGTACTTGATAAAACTCTCCCTTTCCATTGTATTACAAATTTTTTTTTAATGACATCCTGCCAAAAATATACGACGCGATAGGATGGTAAAACAAAACAACGTGGTGTGGATGCTGCTGTAGCTTCTCGGGCAAAGCTCGATCGGCGCTGGTGACGTAAGCATGCGATTGGCGCGTTGCAAGAAGAAATGAGGGTGGAGTGAAAATATTCCTCCTTCAAATATCACTGTGCTAAACCCGACAATCCCCCTGTTAAGCTACAACGTTCTATACTCGCTGATAAATTTCTCAAAATATGATTGGAAAATTACTTTTTCGTAATTATTTACTTCAATAATCTTATGCTATTAATTTTGAAAATGATTTAGGTAAAATTTGTAAATTTCTTTCTGTGGAAATTTCTAATTACTATTCATTTGATTTTTTGTTATACGCTTCTTTTCTATGTTATAATCGGTACTTCCTGTACTAACAGTGTGAAGGTGTGAGACTAACCTTTACATACAATACACAACCAATTTAAAATGACCCTTCCTATAATTTTGCACGATAAATTTCATCAAAGAAATGGTAACCATGTTTCTGTTAAAATTTCATATAAATTTGACAGATAGGTAAGATTTAAACTCTAATATACAGAAAAATACTTTCGTTTTTAGTTAAATATGAAAAAACCCACGCAGACCTTTTAGGTTCATAGCTACTTTTTCTAATTCTTTGGTCCTGTTCTCCAGTCCTGGATTCCCCTGTCTCTTAAGTACCATCCATCACCTCTGCGTACCATTTTCTCCTTGACCTGCATTTTTTTCTTGTTCCTCCTTGTTCTATGTCCATTCCATTTTTTATTGCTCTTATATCTGGCATTTCCTGTATGTAACCAAGCCACTTTATTTATTTGGATCTTATTATTTTGCTTAGTTCTGCTTCTCCCAATAATTTCCATATTTCATTATTTGTTCTTCTCATTACTTTTTACATAAAAAATAAATGGAGAATCCTAGTAAAAATTACATAAATATTCTGACATTATGATTTGTAAAAAGCCATCTTCAAAATGGACTTCGTTATTGCTTAATGCCGATAAACAGCTCGCTTGCACTTAGAATTCAAAGGAATGTTTTGATATCTATAAACATGAACCAAGTGAATTTTTTTGTGGATGTAGATGATTGATTTGGGTACACTGTTTTACGCAGAAAAAAATATAGAATCGATATAATGTACCCCCAAAGGTTTTATTAATTAAGAATAACAAGGGAAAACGATAACTGATCAATATAAATCCAACGTAAACTTCCAATTTTTTCAAATAGGAATTGAAAAAAATATGAATATTTATTCGACTTCCAATATTTGTTCAAGCAGTTTATAAAAGTTTAACATTCTAAATAACTTATCCGTTTAATATTATTTTAAATATTTCTTGAATCAATGGATATTTTCATTCAAGTACTTAGTGTAAATAGTGCGGGAAGAAAGAAATATCTACTCAATGATAACGTGCATTGATTTTTGTTGAGAATAAAGAGCAGACCATCAGTGAGTCGACGACCGACATAATCCTTATTAGCTGCTGTTTTTCAAATGGACATTTTTAGAATTTCTCTATTGATTTGCTCAATCCTTTTGATATCGCCTCAAAGGATTTATAAATGGTTAAAAGTATCATCAGAAAATATGTGAAATTTTATTTATTTTTCTTTTTTAATATACGTGTATTGGGTATAATAAGAGCTCAATATTTAATTCTCTACTCGTTTGAAATAATCATTTTCCATTTTCTCGACAATAATACTCATGTTTATATTCGTTCGAACGTACGAGATATTTTGTAAGTCTTTTGCAGTTACTAGTATAATTGCCTGTCGACTGCAAAGCGCTGTTCCCCAATGTTCTGCATTTTCTGCTTTTGTAAATTCAATAGCAGCAATCAATTACCGATTTTAGTTGTACGAAAATTGTTTTTATCTGGAAGGGCGTTCGAAATTTCCATTAAAACAATCACAAAGATATTTTTCCGATTAAAGAAATTGGATTTATCGAAACGTAAAAATTAGTATGGTATTTTGATTACGAATTTTCTTTAAATATCACACAAATGGTTGTCATTTTGATATTTTTGGAGTGATTGTGATAGATTGAGATATTTAATTTCCTCAGAATTCTCTACGCAAAAGTTCTCTTCATATAATTTCAATTCATTTGAACTTAAAGGTTCACGTGCTTTTTCCTGAAAGTGTTACATTTCCGTAATACATAAAGGACATGATAATGGGATTTGAAAGAACACGAAGCAAAGACGTCGTGAATCTGTTTACCAGATAGTATTACAATTAATAACGTCTTTTATATGTGTCTTGGCATCATAATGAATGTGAAAAATAACCTCAAAGTTAACGGTAAAGAAGCTTCATTCCATCTAACCAAGATTTTCATGGATTTTACTAGCTTTTATGCTGCGAATGATAGATTAAATACAAAAAATGTCTTGTATTGATTGGATAGTTCGAGGAAAAGGATGATAAGAATTATATCAAATGAAAAATGTGATTAAATAGTTGAAAAAGCATTGATAGAATGTAGGAAGTCATAGATGGATAAAATCTGGTAAAAAAAAATAATAAACATAATTGCAGGCTCAGCAGATTGGAAAAATTGTTAGATGCAATGGAAATGAATGTTTATGGCGTATGCTGTATCTATTTAAAGAGTTTATTATGCATTATAATTGAGTCGCATCCCCGTTATGCCTTTCTCTTCTGAGGTACGTGACGTGCGACTCAATTTGAATGAATCTTCAAACTACAAAAGATAGCTGTTGGATATTTACTCGGACTAAACAGCAGGGCTCACTGTAGGGACTTCTTAAAAAGATTAAAATTTCTGACTCTTCCTTCCTTCTTCATCTTTGAATCCAATTGCAGAAAGGACCTTTACCTACCTACTCCACGTTCAAAATTAGAGTGCTCAATATTGTACAATGCAAAAAAATGCACAATCACTTGCCAATTGAAATCAAATCGATATCATCATAGTTTAATTTTGCTATGGACTTATATACTAATGATAACCTATTCGAATTACCTATAATTTTGTTACTCATTTTGTTTTTCTTATGTATATCGAAATTTCATTATTATCTTTATTTAGTTGTTTCTATGTATACTTTTTAGTTTTTACAAGTTTTTGTCTGCAAATTGTAACAATTTTTTGACAATAACGCATTTCTTTCTGGTATAAGTCATGAATTGGGAAAAGCATGTTTGAACTCGTTTTAGCTTGTCAGTCTACTACTATAGTTGTTATGAATGTCTGTAGTGAACCAGGTATGTCGAACAACTAGTTACTTTGAGAAATTTCTATAAGAATGAGCAAATGAAATGAATGATTCAGTTAAGAAAAACAAACCGTCGTGACTTCTCTAGATTCAAAAACAGATGAAATGTGTAAGTATTGGATGTACTTATTCTTTCAGAGAGGCAGTTATTCCAAAGCTCAATAAAAAACTTGAATCGGTGAGAATAGGAACAGTCCAAAATTTTACGTTTCTATCTGTTATACTCAATTTTTATATATCTGACTGCTGATGATAGTAGCCTGGTAGAATCTGAAAATAAGACGATCCCAGGTAAAAAACGTACTAAAAATCAAGAAAAATGGAATGTAAACAAGAGGAAGATTGTACTTCAATTAGGTAAACCATAAGTCATTTCCACATCTGGGAAGGTTGTAGCAGAAAAAAACACCGGTCACCCATGTACGTGAGTCTTTATTATTATTATCATAATCATATTATCATAATATCATTATCATAATAACCTGTTATGTTTTATAGGTGCAAACCAAAATATACGAGGAAATTTACCGACGAAGAAAAATATCTGATTATCTCGAAGTTGTACGATAGAAAACCGAAAATGAGCAGGACAGTTTCCTGCAAGATTTAATGGGATCAAAACCCATTGTAAAACATCGTCAACGAGTTGCTGATGCATGTACGAAGCCAAAATCTACAAATTTTCAGTACTTTGCCAAGAAAAATGGGTGCCAGTATGTAAACAAGCATTCCTCCTTAGAAGGGCTCTACCTAGAGACATCCCTGGAAACCACAATAACAGACTTACCTCACATTCGGCTGAATCCTGGCTAAAAATTAAAATTCACATTAATTCTTTTCCTCATAAATTTCCTCATCATGGAACGAAAGAGATTAAATATCTGGACTCCAAACTTAACGTGAGAATTTTGTATGAAATTTTCATGAAGAAACACGCTTCATTGCAAAACGTTGTTGAATATAAATATTTTTAAAATATTTCAATGAAAATTACCCTTTTAAATTTGGGAGACCACAAGGGATGTTTGTAGTGAATGCGAACGAATCGGTACGAGATTAAGAGATAAAATTTTTAACAACAATATTAAAAGAGTTCGTGCAGTCAAATTGATGAGTCTTAAAAGAAGGGCAAGAAAGTTTTATAGTAAATTGCAGGAGGTACATGTATTGTCTAAGGAGCTAAGGAGTGCCCTGAAATTTTAGGAACCACATTTGATTATATGAAAAATTTGCCCCTGCCAGTTTCACCGGTACAAGAAATATTTTGATAGTCGTAACATCTAATTTCCATCTGTCTTTAAGAAATTATGAAAGAAACTGATTTTAAATCAGAACAGACCTGAAATCACAAACATTTAGAAACATAGAAATATTTTATTGTAGGCAACTTTGAGTTTATTGGTTTGAAATTTAAATGAAAGTTTGTCCAAATGTCTTGTTTCAATGTAATTTTCATATAGTTCGAGTTATATAGCACTGGGTGGTTTCGCACTAATTCAATCAATTTTTCTTCACGAGATTCCATTTTCCCTAAACACCTGTAGGAAACTGTGCAATTATGACGCAGTTTGTGTGAAACATTCACGAGTGCCACATTGGCCACGTCTAGCGCAGTACTGCCCTGCTCTGCGTCTCAATTAGCGCAGTCCCATTAGACAACAAGAGTTACAGAAACTGTGCTGCCCTACACGTGTTCACTGCTTCTCAACTTGCGCCCGGCTTATCACGAAAGTCAAGCACTAAAACGCCCTAATGTGCACGTTTTCAGCTCAGCAATTACGAGTCATTTGCCCCAAGAAGTTGAAGAGTTGCAGTTGCTTGCACTCGTGTCCAGGGTAGAACAAAAATTACATCCTCGTAAAACTTTTGAGTACAAATCAGTAAGAGTTTGTAGAAACTTTACCAATCCACGATCACTTCTTTTTACCTTGCGACAGGGATGTAGGAGAGCAAAAAAATTGAGCAGAAAACATGATCGTATATACGTTCCCGAGGAATATGAAGAATTGATACAGAATTCTAGAAAAAATATGCCTTCCACTGTACATACCATGTCTTACGAGGATATAGTAGATTTTAATACCATCATTCTATAAGAAGACTATACCAACAAATAAGGAGAAGATCCAGGTTATCTTGAATGCTTAGACTTTATTGACGGAGCTATTTTATATACTTTCAAGTTACTAAAATAAAACCAGAATCCAAAGACTCCTACTAGTATAGTCTATCCTGGACCATTACCAATCAACATTAAGAAGATGAGAGATATGAAGCAGATAATGAAATAAGTAGAGGGGGAAGAGCCAGAGCTCTTTTATCATATTAAATCCTGTCCAACCACTAACATAGACGGTGATGATAATGCTGGTACTTGAGACGGAATATAATTCATTTCTATACTACAATATATTATTTTTCTTGTTGTTTATTTTTTATTTAATTCTAGGTAAATATTTTAATTAAATACAGTACAAGTCCAAGCTAGATTTTTGTTTATAAATAAAAAATTCATAACCCGACAAATTTTATTTTTAGTGTAAACGACGTAAACACTCAAAAATTTTATGTATACACGAAACTCGTAACAAGAATAACTAAAACAAAATTACAATATTGGACTTATGATCTTATTATTACCTATTTTGTGCGAATTATACAATTTACTCACGTCACCATAAAAAAACTATCAATTGAAGTTTTTCATGTCAAAAATGACCTCAAACTTGAAGCTAAAGTTATTTAAAAGTTTCATTTTATGTAACTAATATTTTTCGTAGATTTCACATTATGAATTACAGTTGAAAATTAACAAAAATGTTTCATATCAAATTGATAGATCTCACCAAGTATTTCAGAAATGATTTTGGTTATGAGTGTATTGCTGACCAAAAATGAAAAGGAAATTGATCGATTTTTTCAAATTATTCATATTTTTTCAATAAAATAATTCACAAAATTTTTTGATCACATCTCGTATAACTAGTACTAGTAAAGTGAGTATAATAAATTTCAAATGTGAAACATTTCCTTTTGGAAATCCTTGCCTCTAACACAATACGGTATTTTTCAGTCCGCTGCTTTCAAAGGACGACCTAGTTGGTAATATTTAGTGTCATATTGGATGGAATTCAACATAAGTAATAAAAACAGGATTAAACTGAAAAGGAATTTGCATGATAACGGAGTAACAATTCTTTACATTGCATAAACCAGTTTCGTTTGCTTCAAGAAATATGTTCTTTAGAAGTAATTACTTTAAAAGGACCTTTGCAGGTTCCTTTTGATGTCAATCTCAAAATTAGGTTCAAACTTTTTTGAAAAACCCGCATATTCAGATATAATAGACGCAAGAGGATCTTGTTGCATCAACTTATCCGTAGTAGATTCTTAGAAGTATTAAGATTATTTTACGTGAAAGTCTCATTAATATTTGCTTCATTATGCTTTTAATAATATATAATAAAGAAGGTAATATCTAATAATAATAACTGTTCAAATACAAACATAATGCTTTAATTGAATTTATTACTTAAAAGTTGATTCAACATTGCATAATCTCAAACATGACAAGAGAGGAAATTTTTCTTTTTTCTCTCCTTCCTGATTACCATAGCGATGAGTTCTCCTTTTTATATAAATCCTTTAATCAATAGCACACCATCGAAACTGCACCTTCAATAAATCCCTTTTAAGTACATCGGGTCCGAACAGCAATATAGGAATTTTTCAAACACTTTGACATTTGAAATTGTTGACTGGACCTGCAAAAACTTCGCACTTTTGATATATGGCAGACGAAAGCACGAAGCGGCGGCGCTGAAATCGCAGAGCTTTCGGCTTAACTCTGCCTGCCTGAGCTTTCGGCAGTCGGTTATTTCGCGCTATCTTAGTTGGTACGTCTCGGTTTGCCAGATTATAACCGTAAACGGAGTTTTGCGGGCTTTTGTTTCATCGACGGTTACAGTCTGTGGGCTATGTGATTGTGAATATCGGCGTAGAAATGGAAAACTGCTAATATTTCTTATATAGATATTTTGTATAGTCTAGTTCTATTGATATTTGAATCTAGTTGAGTAAGTACACTTCAATATATGAATTTAATTAATTATTAAATCAAATCTATTTGATATAAAACATATAATTATGAAAAATCTCGAAGCATCTCAAATTTAAATTATAAATGCACGCAAAATGTGATTTCTACTTTTAGACAACAAACAAAACAAATAAAGGACTGTGTTTATAAGGCATCTACAGACTTTCTTCTAAAATAAAATCGCTTTTGAATTTATTGCAGAAGTTAACATGGAAATAAATGAAATCGATGAGTGGTTTATAGAGCAAAAAAATCTTAAAACATTACTTGTTTCTTTTTCCACCGATTTGAAATATGGCATCATGGTACTGCAGGGCATTTTGTTGGTATTTCGAGGGTTGCTACTTAAATCCTGAGAGAGACAAATAAAAACAAATATTCATAAATTTATATGGCTTATTTTTAAAAATATTCTCCATTAAGATCTAAACTTTTTTGCATGCGTTAGTTGAATAATGGAGAAACATTTAAGTATATGAAAAAGTGTCAGTCGAAAAATATTTAATAAGGATGGGGTTAATAATTCTTCCAGGTTATATTCATTACATTATTTTGTACAACACAAGTAATTGAAATTTGTGAATAATGAACTGATGGGTTACTTAATCCACAATAATTATAGATATATAATAATATACCCTTTTGCTACATCAGCGCTATTCTGGAAAGTTCTTTAACTGCTATTCATATACAGCTTGATACTTTTTCAATTTTTTTCCCATAAGAAATAGTTCTTTACACCTCTACCCACATTAGTAGAAGTATAAGGGTTATGTTTTTGACGTGTCCATATTATTTTGTTTAATGCTAAGTATTATAGCTTAAAAAATGTTTAAAAACTTCCTTTCTCCTTCTTGTTCTAAATTTAAAGGATTTTCTCGATAAAATTTTCCATTCCCTCTCTATCCCTTTCGGAATGCTTCAATGAGCATAGTCATGTCCATTGCCTGATATTTTGCAATCTTTTTTTCTGATACCTTTCCAGCTTTCAATATCACCTTCCTTCAATATGTACACAAACTGGTAGTTTCCGATTCGCATTATATATTCCAGGTATTTCTCCTTTTAATAAATTCAAAGGACGCACAGTGATTTTCTTGAATATTCAAATTTTACTAGTGTTTCATACATCCATTTTAAATAATTATTTTAATTCTGGTAAAGGTTTCAGGTTCTACGTTTAATTTTGTTTCCATTCGCTTGACTCGCACTAAACTCTGAAACAGTTAAATGCTGCGGCAATTTTGAAAATTAATTGGTCAGTAACTTACAACACAGAAGGTATTCTCCCTCTATCACGTAATATGTTTTAGGCAAAAAATAAATTCAAACAATGATTTTTTTAGAGATCTTGCAAACTGTACAAATAATTTTCACTTGGAAAAGTTTTAAAACAAATGGTTTTTCTTGTGGTTACAAAAATGTTTATTCAAACGACTTTTATATGTGAAAGTTTTAAGCAAACGCTTTATTTTCAAAACTTTTCTCCTGTGTGATTCCGGATATGTACATTCGAATAACATTTCTTCGAAATTTGTTTTCGAAAACTATATTTCAATAACTAAACGCGTATTAATTTGGATATAATTTCAGTATATTGTTATCATGTAGACAAGGGTTTACCAAATTTCACTTACTTAATTTAACCTGAAACATTTCTACCTGTATAGGTGAAAGGCATGCTGGAAATGAGTCATTACGTGGGCAACCTTTTCCACGGCAGTTTCCATTCTTTCCTATCCTGTGTTTTACGAATCATTTCGCATCATCTTACTCCTCCTGTCATCTTAATTTCTTCTGTCCATCTCATCGGCTTTCCTTTCTCGTAACACTGTTCTTTTCAGATTTTGTTTCGATTTGATTTTAAATTCCAATTCTCTTTTATGTTGTTATTCCTAATTTTGTCATTTATTTTTCTTATAAATCTCATTTCTGTACTTTGTATTTTGCTTTTTTGATAATGTGTGTGTGTCCATGTCTCTGATCCATATGTCAATAAGGGTGTGTCTCCTTTTATGAATTTTTCTTCTTTTATTTGTTTGGTTACTTTCCTTTTGCTTAGAAACTATGTCTTGATTGCATTGATTGATCTCCCAGCTGCTCGAATTCTCTTGTTTATCACTTGTTCCAATCTTGTGTTGGTGTCAAGGTATTTAAAGCTTTTGATCTATTCCATATTTGATTCTTCTAATTTTATCTCTTATTCTTCGTCCTCTTGGATTATCATCATCTGTAGACTGTCATTATTTATTTTCAAGTGTGAGTTCAGGGTTTTGTTATTTTCTGCCATTAGTAACATGTTATCTGCGTATAGTATCTCCGATATTTTGATGTCTTCTCCGTTATTTAAAACGATCAATACATAGAAAATCCTTAAACAGTTATTTCAAACGATTAAACCATATTAAATCTTTAAACAGTTATTTATCTTCATGGCAGTTTTCTTTCTTCTTTTACCAGGCAATACCTCACTTAAAATTTATTACTCTCTTATTACGAATACTTCTTCGAATTGAACTATTTTTTTTTCCTATTTTATTCTCGAAAATTGTAGGAAACTACTGAACATTTCAACTTAATTCAATTCCACATTCTTTTCATCTTTAATGTAAAAAATGTCTGACAAACAAGTGAGGTATATTGAATCTCACCCAACTTTTCCAAAGTCCTTATGCATGTTATATAGAATGACGGCAGCAGCAGCGTCACATTGTACATTCTGCCCATCTCTACTTGAATTCATCTATGTATGCGATTGAAATGTAGCTCACGACTCTGGAAAATTCATATCCGTATGGCATATCAGAGAAAAGTTCTCAGGTAGTACATACCGATTAAACTTTGCGTGTGTGTTAGATAAAAATAAATATGTAGCCGGAATTCTTCTGGAAACTAAATTTTAAATTCTTTGGATGTTTCTGATGAGGAATAGGTAAATATGAAAGTTTCCTGACTTATGAATGTTTTTATATTATATTCAAAATATAATTCAAAGTTTTCGAATACATCTGTGTATCAACTAAAATTCCTAGAGCAATTGAAAAGTCATATTGCATTTTGGTAATATGCCTTTAATCAGAAGCAGCTAATGAAAATATGATACGGATGAATTTAGCAAAAATAGGGGTACATAAGAGGTTGGTGCCAGAAGTACCTGGCCTAACAGAGAAACTACAAAAATTTTCGAGAATGATATATTTATTTTTTAACTCCTTTGAGCTCCATACATTTTTCACAGCGATGTTCAATAAGTCCGATACCCTTTTCATAATAAGAATATTCATTTACTGCCATCACTTTTTCATTGTTTAGAAAATCTTTGACCACTGAGCCATTTTTTCAAATCTGGGAACAGAAAATAATCCGAGGGAGCTAAATCTGTCGAATACGATGCATGAGGTAGTAATTCAAACTTTTATTTATTAATTTTGGCTATTGCAATAACGGATGGATGTGTGAACTGGTACATTTTTTTGATTGTTATTTTGTTTCGGGTGTCAAGTGATGGACCCATGGTCATGAAACAACTCAAAAAGTTGGCTATATTCCCGTGACAAATTGCCAAATACCCAATAGAAACATCTTCGCGACGCTGTTTTTGTTCCATTGTAAGCAAACGCGGAGCTCATCTTGCGCACAGCTTTCTCATGTCCAAATTTCCAGTTAATATGCGATGTACCGAACTCTTTGAAATGCATTCTAGCTCGCGCACTTTCAGTTGACGATCATCCTGTACCGCTCTGTGGATTTTCTTTAATATTTCTGCAGTCATCTCCTCACTCGGTCGATCACTGCGATGCTTCGTAGGTCGTGCAGTCTTTTTAAACTCTGCTACCCAATAATCACTGTTGATAACGAAGCAACAGTCTCACCCAAAGTAGAATCTACTTCACCTTTTATATTGGTTTGGCTGATATCTTTTAAGGAAAAGTATTGTATTATATAACGTTGACCAATTTTTTCAAATCACTGAAAACGTTCACTATTGATGGTTTCCAAACAAATACTCAACAACGTCTTCCATCGTAGAGCATTTTGCTGTAGAGATTGTATTCTTTCTAATACAGTGTCATTTTTTAAAGAAATTACTGCCATCTGTTATTACTGTTATTACAAAAAATTCTTTAATTTCTTGACATTAGTTAAGCAAGTCGTTTTTTATCTAGGTTGCATTAGAATATTTTAAAGTTAGAAGTAAGAAAAAGCATTTATAGTTTGATTTCAGAGATACCTGACATAGTTCCCATATTTCAAAACCAAAATATTTCACACATAAGCATTTATCGTGTTATAGCCAAATATGAAGAAGGAATACGCTGTATAAGTCTCCCAAAAAATGAAAAACCAAGAATTTTTACACAAAAAGAGCGGAAAGACTGGTAACAAAAGCAAAAGAAAGAGTCGATGCTTCCGTAAAATACCGAAAGTGTCCTAAGTACACCACAAACCAATTACCTCGGATACCAAGATGCTGGCATTATCAAAGGCGGTTACATTTTGAGAGTTATGGAGGATGTAAAATACTTCACACCAGCCAAATCAAATCAAAGAAGACGATGGTTTTTATATGGAGAATATAGAAGAATGCCCTAACAATATAAAATTTCAAGATGAAGCAAAATTGCCTTTATGCAAAAGCAACTAAAAATTGGCTGCATCAAAATAATATACCTTTTATACCAAAACAAGATATCCCACTCCCCAATTTACCCCAGGCCTATCCAATTGTAAACTTCGGCTACTTTTATTTCGCTAAGGGTGGAGGGTGGCAAGCCGAAACTATTGAAACATACGTTACATTTTCTAAATAAAATTGTCCACTGTACTTTCAATCCCTTAGGGGTGATAATTTCAAATTACTAATAGAAGTTTTGAATGAAAAGAGATAGCGTATGTTACTGCGTTTGAAAGAGCTTTCATTCTGTATCCAGGAGTGTAGTCATTCTAATTTTTTTACTTGAGAAGGATACTTAAGAATAAATTTGTTCTTTTATTTCGCAATATGTTTTAAATACACTTTATTATATTGACGTGTCATTTTATCAATTATGTTATCCTGAACAATAGTATGTTAATTTAAATAAGCTTCTTAGCCCTCCTGGGAATCGCAGATATCGACGGTACTAAACTGCAAAGATGACAAGGACCGAAGGAACTACGATATTTAGAGGACTTCAAAGGAAATTCAAAGTCAACCTTGAATGAAAAAAAATGAGGACAACTCGCATTGAAATGGGACAGAAGTATACAATCGTGAATGGGGTGATGGCTCCATTATTTCTTTAGGAAAGACCAAGCTATCGGGCATAATAACCTCGTCTCAAATTGCTGTACAAGGTATAACTACATTACTGTCTATATTAGACAGTGTAGTGGCACTAATGTTTTGGCAAAGTATAACCACTGAATCAAACCTGACTCTTGAATGCTACAAGCTACTTTATGAACTGTGAAAGACAGCGACGCTCGAATGATTCATTTTTTTGGAGAGACTTTATGAGCTAGTATAAGAGCGACCAAGAATACTGCACCTAAGTTTATATTACAAAAATTAAAGATTCGGTTAAAAAGCTTCAGAAAATATCGAAAATATTACACATAACTATGTTCTAGTTATGACAATAAATAACAGAATGTTTGGAATATGTTAAAGCGATTAATTATAAGTTGAAGGTATCGAATGATAGAAATTACAAATTATGCGTTCTAGATTTTGTGGAATGTCGTAGCAAAACTTCTTCCAATACAATACTATGAACAAGGAAAGAATGCAATAGAAGCAATCCAACAAGAGCAGTTCCAATTATACTCGATAATAGGAAGCAAAATTGAAGTTCTCTACGTTATAATCATATAATAACACTCAACTTATTTGGAATTGAAAGTAGAAGCAGAGAGATGCAAAGTGCATTTTTTCACAGAGAAAAAGAAATCGAACAGTAACTCAAATAGAAGAATCTAACAGAGTGCCAACATGGAGATCAAAAATAAGCAACCAGTAAATGTGTGCTTGGTGAAGTTAATCTAAAGAGATTACTAGAAGGACGTCGAAAAACATACGTCCAATTCTGACTATGCATCCTTACAGGAATTAAACTAATTTGAATGGTAGGAAAATATGTCTATAGAGATTTAAAAATAACACTCCAGCTTGTTTGGAATTGAAAGTAGAAGCAGTAAGATAAGAAGTTTATTTTTTCAGAAACAAAAAGAAATCGAACAGTAGCTGAAATAGAAGAATCTAACTGAATGTCAGCATGGGGATAAAAAATTATCAACCGGTAAATGTGTGATTGGTGAAGGTACTCTAAAGAGATTATTAGAATAACGTCGAAAAATATAACCAATTCTGACTATGAATCCTTACTGGAATAAAACTTATTTTCTCGATGGTAGGAAAATATGTTTATAGGTGTGAATGAGATTTGGAAAAGGACCAAACAATCTGTGGATCCAGACGCACTCAAATGCTGTTTAAAATAAAGTTATGCTAGTTCATAAAAATAACAGCAATCAAATAGTAAGTCTTCTTACCTCTATTAACAAATGAATTTTCTGTAATTCAAACTAAAAGATATATGAAGATTATATGAAACAATTCTATTATCTGAATTATTGATCACAAAGACTGGTTTTGAGATAACATACAAATTTTGTATTTTAATTGTTTTAATATGTACTATAAATTCTTATGTCTCTCTTCTAGCGCTGACCAGAAGAAACGTTGATCTACAATGAATCACATGTATAAATGTTACTAATTTTAATCTTCATATCACGATATTTTTCACATATTCTTGGTTAATTTGATGTTTTCTAAAATTTCCACAAAACACAGGCGTACGTCACTTTTTATCTTGGTTCGTAACAGTAAATCTAAAATAGTAAAGCAGCTGTTATGAGTTTTCTTTTCTCAAAATTTGAAACTTGATATTGTATTGTCGCATATTGAACTAAAATACCATGTAGGGTACCTAGGTAAAAAAAATAGTTGTAGAAGAAAAAAGAAGTGACACGATAGAGAATTTCTGTTAACCCTTGATATATTGACACACAGATGCAGATAAACATTTTCGAGTATATGAAAACTCAAAATTATCTATCAACCCCTAAGTAATTAGTTCCCAGCTTCGCTTACTAAAATTTCTTTATTCTTTCCTAATTCATTGTTATGTGCAAGACTCACAAAGTTTTCGATTGTATATACAAAGTACAGTCGACATTATTCCAACTTACGAGTTGTATGAAGTATTGTTAGTAACCAATTGTGCCAACAGCACAATCGAGGAGATTCTATTTCCTCGAGTTTATTAAGACAAAGTGAAATGTGTTCAACTACAACAAAATCAACATTTCGCCAGTCAAAACAATTTATATAAGATCGACACGGAAAACTTAGTAAGTTTAAATACGAGATTGAAGCTCTTATGTAAATATCAAATAACAATTTCTTGCAAAAGTCACTTGCTCTACTTATTCTCATTATTGGTATTCATTGTTTCCAAAATGTAGCAAACTATTATCAAATTAACTAATTATTAGTCAATATTTGTACAATAGAGTCAATTATTTAGTCAATTAAGCCAGCTTATACTATTTGATTGAAGCTCTCGTAGTTCCCGTATCGGATCAAATTATTACTTAATTCAATATATCATATCCATTCAATATAGTTCTGGAAGATACTATATATTAGTATATACAAATAAAAGGTGGGTATCATGATCTTATAATATAGCGGTTCCAATCACCCTTGATACTAAACACTTGCATGAACAGCTAGTTTAATCAAGAAAGTGGCAATACATCTAAAAGGACTTACGCCAGAACTACTATGGACGATTCAACATTCCTTTGTCTACAAAAAAATCGAAAAACTAAATTACTAAAATTCCAGAAAAGATTTTCTAAAATAACTAATAACTAAAAGTCAAGATGACTTGTTCTAGTATTCCTCTTGAAGCATACTGATTTCACACATACTTATCTATAATTTTGTAAAATGTATGATGTTTAGTTAAATCCATTGAAAAGGGAAAAAACCAGTGATAAAACTAGAACAATGATCTCATTAAAACAAACTTCTCACCAAGTCAAGTTACATCAATTGAGAATGTGAAAGAACCAATTCTAAAACTATAACAATTATTTCTTTTAACTGTTTGAATGACTAAAACTGAAGCATGACAACGTAAAATCTATTTCATTTCATCTTTTTTATATTCAGATGTTGAAGAGTGCACATTGTGTAGAATGAAAAGCTTTCTCACCAAGTTAAGTTACATCCATCTAGAAAAAGTAAGAACCACATCTTGAACTGGAACAATGATTTCTTACAACTGATTATATGTCTGAAAATGAAGCTAAGAACGTAACATCTGTTCCATTTCATCGTTTTCATATGTAGATGTCGAAGATTGTACATTGTGTGTAATGAAAAGCTTTGTCACCAAGTCAAGTTACATCTCTTCAGAAGGTTAAAGAACCATTTATAAAACTAGAACAATGATTTCGTTCAACTGATTACATTACTGAATCCAAAGCTGAAAATTACATTACTGAATCCAAAGCTGAAAACGTAGCATCTTTTTGTGTAAGTGTAAGAACCACTTCTTGAACTGGAACGACGATTTCTTACAACTGATTACATGACTAAAGCTGAAACGTAACATCTGTTTCATTTTATCTTTTTTATATGCAGATTACGAAGATTGCACATTGCGTGAAATGAAAAGCCTTTTCACTAAGTCAAGTTACATCCATTGTCAAGGTAAAAGAACCACTTCTAAATCTACATCAATAATATCTTTTAACTCATTAAATGACTAAAACTGAAGCTGACAACATAACAACTGTTTCATTTCATCTTTTTTATATGCAGATGTCGAAGATTTCAAATTGTGGTACGGTGCTTTCGCGGTGGTACGTCCAACGAGAATTAGAACTAGAAATAATCGCTACTTTTTTGACACTGATTTTACTAGCCCCTTTTTTTCCTTTTATGAGAGCAAGTTTACCGATGGGTGTTAAAAGAATGGACTTTCAATACGTTCCGTTTATTTAGTGTAGATAATCTTCATTTTTCTCTTCAATTTTCTAATGTTATGTCGGTTTTTTTAAGTTTTATTCATACATTTGTTGCACATTTTTTTCGTTTTTGAAAATCGTGGACTAAACGGTATGCTCTGATAAGCAACACTCACTCTAAAAATAAAAATCTGAACATGTGAAAGTATATCCACGAGCTATTTCCATTCAAACAACTTTGTATAATTTATTGGAATCTTCGTAGCCTCTCACTTTCTTATAATTTTCTAATTCCAAATGCTATTCCACTTTATTTTACCAACCACGTAACCCAATGAGATTACTCAGAAAAGTATTTTTGTTCAAAGATTACTTTTTCTACACTAGGTGTAATAAATCTACACGTTTTTCGCAACAATTTTTAAATGGAGCGAGATGCAGCTAATTTAATTATCTCTGTTGCTTTTCCACCGAGTTCTGCCTTTCAAATAATACCTAGCGCTATGTTATGAATAGTTGAAGAATGTTGCGAATTTCAGAAAAGTATGTACAAACATTTCTGTCAAATTGTATACCGGGATTTGAAATTTCAATTACTCCACTTTCTAATTCAACTTAATGTGTCTCATTTACTAAAATCATAACTTCAGAATAACACGAGAATTTGTAGGAGTTTCCATTGAAAATTATCTATTCCAACTAAGTTAGAAATTTTACACAAATGAAATCCAAATTGATATATCATTCCGTGTTTTCCTTTTCCAAAAAATCGGTCCGTTTACATCTAATTAAAATATTTGAAAATGAAAATGAGAGTAGTGAAATATGTTTTCTTTTTTATCAGTCGTAAGTATCGAAGCATTTTCTACAGGGCTTCAATTTGAGAACCTACCACCCTATATACACTCACTTAAACGTATGTTTAATTTGAGATATAAATTGATGGTTATGGCAAAATTAGTAATTAGTAAACTGTCCCAAGTAAAGTTGAAATCAATTTTTTGTCCATTAGATAAGGTGCCTGCTTGTCTCACCTTGTTCCAAATAACTTTAACTTATTGGATTAACTACGCCAAAGTCTATGGAGGGCGGTACAATCTTGACGTGCAATATGTACATACATACGTTGGTTGCCTTGTTAAAAAAGAGCCCATTTAGATAAGATAGTAAAGTTTGTAGAGCATCATGAATTAATGGCCAGCTATCCTATTGCCTCGAAGAAATACAACAGTTTTTATTTAAAAGACGGTTTATATAGTAAAATCGTTAAATTATTCGTAAAATAGGAAAACTAAAACGTACTGTAAATTATCGCAGGTAGTATAGAGAAAGAACTTTTAGTGATTCCTGAAAAAGACAGTTTCCAAAAACAAATGTTTTGTATGTGAAGATGGTAGTTTCAAAAAATGAAAATGTGACTTTTTCAAAAAAAAGAATGTAGTTTCTAAAGAGAAATGATGGTTTGTTTTCTCAACAAGACATTTCCAGATACAAATGACGTTTTCTTTTTGTATAAAAGCAGTTTCTAAAGACAAATGACATTTCATTTTCATGTAAAAGCAGTTTCTAAATACACATATCGGTTAGTTTGTGAAAGACAGAGTTTGAAAATACAAATGCCAGTCATTTTTTAAAAAAGCAGTTTCTCAAGAGAAATGTCGGTTTGTTTGTGAAAAAAAAAAACAGTTTCTGAACACAAATAACGGTTTGGTTTAGTTTATGAGGACAACTGACGATGAATTGTTTTAAAATAAAAGCAAATTCTAAAGAAAAACTACGACTTCCTTCCCTTAAAGAAATGTAATATTCCCTATTTTGATATGTAATGAAAAAAAAATTTTTTTAAAAACAAAGTCATACTTATTTTCACAACAGACACTAGATACCTAACCTAGTTTCCAATAAATTTTATATACAAGTTATTGAAAAAAGCAAATTCACGTGGAGTTCACCAATTAGATTATCAAAACTAGCCAAGAATATTAGCCCCAAACTTTCTGCGAGGTGATGTGGAGGTTTCTACAGAAAGGGGCTATTTCATACACAACACCGAATATTTCTATTTTATCGGAACCAGTTTCATTAAACTTCCTTATTCATTACAGAACTTATTCATTATTCAAATTACTATTCCTATTCGCTATAAAATATTTCAACGACAAAAATTATTACCGGAAATGGTAAAAACAATAATCTGAAGAATGCTATAACTGAGCTCTTCTTAACATGTATATAGACTTCTTATATTTTCCAAAAGAACTTAAATCTTCAACATAATTCGGTAAAGAAATAGGAAACGTTCAGTATAAATTAAAAAATAGGCTAAACATCAATTATTAACAATCGGAAATGGTATTTTATTTAGGCAGCTTGATATGATGCAATACAATGTGCAATGCAATGCAAGACGCAATACTGTTTAATCAAAAGCAGACGCAGATGAAGTTCAGCTATTCCATGCAAGAGCTCGCCCTTGCAACATTATCGATTCGATTATATTTTCATGTGTTGCAATTCTAGAGAGGAGTCTAGGTAGTCTAGCTTAATAACCAACCTGTCCGTCAAGCTTCAAAAGCGAGGCAGCAGCAGATATAATTATTGCCAAGTATCCACTGACCACTTTTTCCTTGTTCATTATACTTAAGACCAATTGACAGATACAGATCAATATATTGCATAGACGAATATTGTACATCGCTTGACATTATGCATGTTTCTTGCCGTTTCATCATGGTTGTATCTTATCAAAATGAATATCAAGAAACATACAATAATTAGTTGATAATGAGTGAAGAAATATTTGAATAACTCCTAAGGAAAATAAAATGTAATATCAGCATATTAGAAAGTCATGTTTCTCTAGAGTTTCAACTTGCACGCAAAAAAAACGATAAAGTTGCATAGAACTGAACTTTATCTGAGTATGGTTTTGATAAAGAAATATTGCGTCTTGCATTGCATTGCACGTTGTCTTGCGTCATGTCAAGCGGCCTTCTACTGTGTTATTTTCATTTTTAAGCCGGACACAATATATGAAATAAAATTTGACGTTAGGAATTTAATTAACTAATGGAATTATTTTACCGGCAACCTGATGCAGTGGCAAGAGACTAGCCTATAGTAATGTTTTGACTTTGGCAAAAATTGCATACAATTTCTTGCATATGTCAAGCTTTAGAAAATTAATATGTTTCTACTAGAAAGTGGATCTATTCATAGACATTTCTCAACAACACAAACCCTCTGCATACTCCACTTCATACATAAAAAATTGTGTGTATGTCTTATTTTTTAGTTTTCTTTCACGTTTTTCTGAGTCAGACATTTTATCTTCCATCACGCCTTGTTATGAACGTCTGCTTCTGTCATCAAAATATTGATATAATAATGGTAGTCGACAGCACTATCTAAAGAATTTTTTTATTGGCCAAGCGAGAACATTTCTGAATAACAAATAAAACGACTCATATTTTTAGTGTAACTCACATATAGGGTTAGCAATTTTTCATTATAATATACATATAATTATCCCAAATTGGAAGATTGAAAAATTACTATTACTAAATAAGTTTATTTAACATATTGATTTTAAAAAGATTATATTATATTGTAGCGATTGAAATTAAAGAAGAAAAGTTGATAATACATGTGTGTGTAACATTTTAATTATAGAAGAACATCCTTGCTCAACGTCACATGCAAAATATTCGCATCAATTTTAAAAAGAAGATTGCCGTGCTTAATTCCCAACACTGAGATCAGAGGTTCGAATCATCCGTCGAAAGAAGTTATTTATTGAGTACGTCCAAAGAAGAGTTACAAACAAAGAAACCCTCTTATAGGTCAAGCTAATATAAGCCTGTTAATAAATTAGAACAAACGTTTTGCGAAGGATACTTCTTACTTGAACGCTGCTTTGCTAATCAGAGTGTGTTTGCCTCAGTTTTTTATGCCGTATGTGAATATAACGTCAGTGAATGACACACTTGAGAACATATAAAACATTCGATGTATGATTATATTCTGTTGTAAAATAGGAAATGATCTCTAATTAGCGAGCTAATTGAGTTCTGTAAGCTTCAACACTTCAATCAAGTCCCCGCGGATTTCTCGTTTCCAAACAAATCATCAATGTTGAAAATACGGAAAAAGGAGTACATTTAATTAGTAAAGTGAAGTTATAATGTTATCTATATGAATAATTTATCACTCATTCTCACTAATCTTGATATTTTGATGTCAAAATAGCCAGTTTATTACAACAACATAAATTTCTCCTGATTACGGATCGTATCAGAGAGATGGAATTGCATAATTTATGTTGTTTAATAATTTAAAACCCTGCTGGTAATAAATTTGAGCGTAAAATGTATGCAATACCGGAATAAAGTAGTAAAAACTTGAATGTTCATTGTACGAGAGACTCATTAATGGATGTCAATTTGGAAACGTACCACCTTCTATAGTTTAACCTCTACAGAAAATTCAAAACTATGCAAAGCCTCGGCACAATTATTATTAAAGGTAACAATTTGTAGACTGATTCTTAATTACATTAAACCCTCTAGTGGAGATGCTATAATCTAAAACTGAAATCGAAATGGATCTTGTGTGGTACTTATTGGAAAATAATTGATTTTCCTGTTTAATAATTTTCTGTTTTTTACTATAAGGCATGAAAGATTAATGGAAAATTATTTATAATTAGAACGTTAGCAATTATTTTCATAACAAGGCCCTCAAAATGTAGAATAACCCTTTAGGAGATGTTATTATTTTTTTTCGAATCTCTATTTCATAAACAGTAGATTTCAATTGGGTACGCAAGAAGAAATCTGAAAGCACAAAGTCGGGAGTTCTTGGTAGCTAGTACACGACGAGTTAAAACTATCTGTATATGACAAAATACTCATAATAAATTTATGAAAATTTCTACGATTAGGATTTCGGTTACGATCTTTTCAAACTGAAAACTTTTCTAGAAAAATGCATACGTTTTGAGATATTAATTTCTTTTGTAAGAAATTTGACCGTTACAGACCCTTATAATTTTTTTTACGAGAATACCCTTAAAGATATGAAAATGGTTCCGATTCAGTTGCTTTACGCAAGGTCAGACGTATTTGAATATGTGTTGAATAATTTTTCATTTTATACAGAGTGTGTATAAAAAGTGTTCAGAGCTTAACTTCATTAATATCAAGATAAAATTTCGCATTTCTAAAAATTCACAGAAAACATTTGATATCTAGATAACGATAAGGCTTAGGTTTAGGAAAGTAAACATGAATTTGATTCCTTTTTCACCCCTGAATGCATTGAAATAGAAAAAACCAGGTAGTTTTATTCAAAAAAATTTGATACTTATGAAGTTAAACTTTGAACATTTTTTATACATATGTATAAAATGAAAAACTTTTCAAAATAGATTCGAATATGTCTAACCTTGCTTAACGTAACAGAATAGAAACCATTTTCATATCACCAACGAGGGTGTGCTCGTAAAAAAATAATTTATAATGGTCTGCAACGGTCAAATTTTTTACAAACAAATTAATAACTCAAAAAGTATTCATTTTTTGAAAAAAGTTTCCAGACAAAAATATACTGAAATTTTACAATTTTACGTGAAATTCAAAAATGTATTGATATACAGGGTATCCTATTTAAAATGACAAAGTTACAGTCGTCTTCTACCGGAAATCGGCCATCTCTGAAAATATTTTAGTTAAGAAGATTGCATCGGAAAACCCAAATGTGGAAACTTTCAAGATTTTATTATGAGTATTCGCCATATACAGATATTTTTAACTCATCGTGGTACACCCTGTATTGAATTTCATACATTTTTACTTTATAACCTGTACTTTGAAAAAATCCAGATCACATACATCACAATATGATAATTTATTGCCTCAGAAAAAAAATTGTAACTAAGAAGAAGGAGGAAAGGGAAGAAACTCTTCGAATTTGATAGAATATATGGAATAGTGAAACTAGACGACGATGCACCCACAGGCTAATCAGCAGCGTGAACCTGACGCCCTCATGTGCTTTCTTAAGAGGAAAGTCATCAGAATACCAATGTACGTCATATTAAGAAGAGGTTGACTCAGACTCTGATGTGCAAGAAAAGAAATATATGATTCTGTTAGCACATGTCTGCTGCTGACAAAGAAGTCAGTTAACAGAAAAGATTATTACAGAATTCCCAAGAAAATATGACGAAATAAAACACATAGATAAATCTACTAAGGCATGGACAGGATCAGAGTAAGAGAAAAATCTATAAATCTACAAAAAAAAGTACCATTAAGAAGTAATACTAAATTAGAAGAGCCGGAAGAGTCGTAGTTGGTAAATGAGGTTATGTTTTCATTTGATAGGTCTAGTGTTGTATTATCCAATAGTCAACACTGTTAGAATTAGCAGTTCGTGCATGAGTATTTATCGTCAAAAAATTCAACAATTCAATTCAGTCAGACAATCTGTCGCAGTTTAGAATAAGAAATATGTGATAAGGTTGAACTATAAGTTTCCAAATTGACATCTTGTACAAACATGATGGTATAATGTTTTATCAGAGAAGAGTTAGATAGTAATTTCTAGAACCCTGTGTGTTATCCATGCTGTACACCATTTACTCCTACTCACAATCATACTAACAGGAGAACATCTGAAGACATTAGGCTTATTTTGTCGATATTTCTATTCTCTACAGAAATTTTGATAATACCTTTCGTATATACTGTTACTCGAAGTTATAAACAGAAAGTTAAAGAAAAAACACGTTATTTTTCAATAATTTATTTCACTCAGGATCTAATTCGCCAATTTAGACGTCG
This sequence comes from Diorhabda carinulata, assembly GCF_026250575.1. Classification (NCBI taxonomy): domain Eukaryota; kingdom Metazoa; phylum Arthropoda; class Insecta; order Coleoptera; family Chrysomelidae; genus Diorhabda; species Diorhabda carinulata. Next base: position 7,250,965 of record NC_079469.1, read on the forward strand.
TATACCTCAGTTTGTGGATATTTTTATTATGTACAAATCATTGTGGTAGATCGTTTCGATTGATTTATGATTTTCAAAGTTATAAACAAAGAAAAACAAAAAACTTCGTTTTCTTTTGTAAATTTTGTAAATATTAGCAATCTATACAGAAATTTTAGTGAAGTCTTTCTATTGTTTCCATTCTTTCGAAGCTATGAAGAAATATAAAAAAAACATTCTACAACTCATGTTGTGGATATTTTTATTCTCTACAGAAATTTCGTTTGCTCTATGAATTTAGAATTTATACATAGAGATAAATGTTGCGATACTTTTTGATTAACATACAAAACGTTAAAAAAATTGGTAAAGAAGTTCATTTCGAAGGTATAAAACAAAGACAAACGCCTAAAACAAAAAGAAATATAAATTGAGAGATCACTATTTTCCTTTTCGAGTTCCTATTCCATTTCATCCTTTTCATTATCAATAAAAGAAGTTATTGATATATTTGTAGTGTAATAGCGCCTTTTTGACACGAAAACTCCTTTACTCAGTTCGATATTAGATCGTTTTCTCTGCTCATTTACTCCTCTAAGTAAATCTTCTTTTTGTCGGATAGCGCCGTAACTCTCGAGAAAAAGAAAAGCAAAATGCATTGTTCGCGAAATATTTCTGTCGAAGCTTTTATCCGAACCTATATACCAAGTGCACGGGAATACTCGAGGGTCTTAAAAGACTACGAGATTTAAAGCACTACAGAAAACGCAAATTGAAAATTAATATTAATTTATAGTTAATAAAGGTATACGGTCTACAGGTTTAAGAGTGATATAGATTGTTCCAGAACAATAGTGAAGAACCTCCATTAGGATCGTACAAGTTATTAATCAGTTTTACTGTTTGTCTTTCGTATTTCGATAAAATTCATATACGAAAGATGAAGATTCAATTAAAACACAAACATACACGTTTATAAAAAAATAATTGAAATCGAAAATAAAGTAGTAAGCAGAGGAAATGAATAATGTATCGAAGAACAACAAGAGAAAAGTAAACAGATAGTAGATATATAATCGCCATACTGCCATACGAAGGAAAGCAAAAAAGAATTTGAAATTAGTTAAATAATAAGTAGAGAAAAAAATGAGGAGAAGAACCTTACTAACCCATCAGACTAGAGATAATTATCAATATATGGGAATATGAAATACTAAATGAAAATTTTTCAGAGTAAGATCAGAAAAATGCAAGTGGCGTGTCAGAACAAGAAATCAAATCATTCCCTCAAGAAATAACACAACGTGATAATTGTGCTATATTAGAATAGAACCTGAGAAACTTGATAATGATGGAAAATTCAGAATCTCAAGTTAAAATAGACATTCAAGTAAGTGACCCATACAAGATAAATGAAAGGGTCTCATTGTGTCATTAAGCTTTTCGACCAACGGGGTAAAATACTTTTCAAGCTGGCACAAATATGTCCTGATAACATCGCAGTGATAGCAAAAAGCAAAACTGGACTGGTTTAGTTGTTCGAAGACATAGAAGAGAATGCCAGAGATGTCGGGCTGTTAATTGAAGTAACAACATATAACCTTGAAAGGAGTAACAACCTTCAAGTACCTTGGAAACCTAATAAATAACAATGAAAACTGCTCAACAACAATCAAGGAGCAAAAACAAGCCTACCATAGAAATCTGAGTGTACTGAAGAACAAACTTCTTAACCGCATCGCCAAAATACATTTCCACAACTCTCTTTTATCGCTCAGTAATCTTATACGGAAGAAACATTGATGTTGATAGAGTACGACGAAGAAAGATTAAGAAGATTCAAAAGAAAATATATGGAGGCGTAAAAGTGGGATACAAATGGAGTCTCCCTAATTCCAAAAAAAGTTTGGAATCCTAAAATGTACAATAGGAGAAGAGATAGAGGATCCAAGTCAGGGTCTAGGTCAAGCTGGAGAGCTGCGTGACGAACTAATTGAATAAGAACAGATTTCCAAACGCTGTTGCGGACGATATGTCTCATGAACAGATGTCTTAGGAAAACAATGGATTTTTAGAAAACGCCACGAAAGTAGGAGGAAAGGAGTGCTAGTGCAAAAGGAAAATTCAGATAAATATATGGGAATAATAGCAAAAGCCACTACAACGGTCGAAATTGGAATGATAGATTAGTATCTAGAGGTATAAAAGTGAAATATGTGAATTGTTACCTTAGTATAAGAGAAATATCAAACAAATTATCATAGTAATGATTCACCTCCTGATCAAATTTCCAATTTTAATGGAGTTAAAACCACGTGCTAGATGTGATAGAACAGGTTTATATAGATAGACCAAAATTACATTGAATAATAGTATGAAAAGATCAAGTACTAATAGTTCTTTTCAGCCTTACTCGTATGTTTAAAAAATAACAAAAAATATTGGAAATAGGATTTATAATGCATATCAATATCTGGCGTTCGCAGATGATTCAACTCTCTTGGTACGAATATGAAAGAAAATATGTGGCGATTGTATTCAAGAAGAAACAGAACGTTCAAGAATTGTTGAGTGTTCAGTAGAAGTAATGTCAGACAAACGATAGATGAAAAAGGGTTACTAAAAGCATTCAATCTAAGTTATAATAACGGTTAGTGATAGAAAGGTATTGAATGCTAAAAATACCTAGAAAAATCTATAAAATGAAATTCTATTCTTACATCACTCAGACCCAATAGCACTCAACCTAAAAAACTTCAAAGGAAAAATTTCAACATAGAAGAATGAGACGATACTATAGGAATAAGAGAATAGATTCAATATGTTTTGGAAAAGCGCAAAAACTGAGATGGTTGAGGCACTTGGAAAAAATAGCAAGAAACCTTTGGAGCGCTTAATTGTCATAAATATCACTATTTGAAAATCGAATATACAATAATCAGATAATATTGATAATGTGGTTATATAGCTGTTGCTTCGAAGTCGAAACCAGTGGAAAAAAGATTTTTCAGTTTATGATGAGAATAATTTTTAGTTTTAGTTACCACCCTTACTGATATGGAATTTGGATCGTAGTCCTCCGTACAAATATTATAAAGTTTACGAATCTTTACTAAATCTTAAGTAGAAGTTATGTATTGAAACTTTTCTTTGAATTATACTTTAGTTGGTTGATGAGATGAGTTGAAGAAAACTTTAGATTAGCTGTTTCAAACATTTTTTTTACAAATTGATCGTAAAACATAAATTTTTGTGTATATTCTCTAGAATTTCCTGATGGGCTCTTTAAAGAAAATAGAGAATGATTGTAGATAACTGTTTAAAAATTAAATTATAGTTATGAACAAGCTCGCGAAATGGATCCTTAGGCCAGCCCTGTCCAGCTACAATGGAATTTTAAAATTCGGCAAATTCGCGCGACGCCTTTCATGTGTCTATTTATTACTTTCTCTTTGGTCCAGAGTTTTGTAGAATTTTATTTACATATATAAATAATTCATGTAAACACAGTGTAGTTCAGTTTATAATAAATAGTCATAGTGAATAGAACGATTTATCAAAGTAACTGAAGAATTTAAATAAATCATTTACGTTAGTTAAGTAATATAAGTAAATTATTATAAGTATTGTAGAGTGTGTAAATAACGTAAGAGACAGTGTTTATTAATTCACCTCACGGATATAAAGAGTGTAAATAAATATGGAAAACGTCACATTATGAATCAAAACTGGAAGGTTTAGCTTTTAATTAACCACTTCTAGATCTAAGAATCTCGTATCGCGCAAAAAGTTTCTTTGCCTGTCATTCCTATCAAAATACATATGTCTAGGAACAAAAATTATCACAAAGCCGAATTTTAATTAAGACTTTAGAACAGTTAGAAATCAGGTCCCAGAAATTCTCATTGATCTCATGCTAAGAAATTGAAAGTCACAAGTCTATATTTTGGGCTTTTTAGATAATTAAGATAGATAGTAAGGTAAATGAATAGAGCAGACAGAAATTCTGAACAATGAAATTATCTGAAAAAACAGTTTATCATTTTCTATAACATCTCCACATTTGCGAGTACTTGTCATTGTGAATTTCCGGTAGGCATTCTGTCTGTTATAGCAGAATCTAATGGAATGTCATGCCATTATGCCATTATTTTTTAGTTCATCCAATGTGAATTGTCAATAATCGCTGTTTCATAGGAATTCAAATATTTCCTAACCCGTACACAGCCTTTACATATTCGTCTTGAATATGATCTTTTTCACTACTAGTTTCGATGAGTTTCAAAAAGGATTTGTCATCATATTTAGTCTCAGCAGTAACAAAATCGTGTAATAAAATTGACACACTGACAGCAGAAAATTATTATGCGGATGGTTTGAGTAAGGGAGTGGGTTAGAAAAAGTCGGAATAACTAGAAAATAAGTTATGAGAATAAAGCTAATAGAAGACACACGTCTCCACTAAGTTCTGCGGAAATTTGTGTTATTTAACCTATTTCTGTCCAATTTGACTGGACTATAAGATGCACAATTCTGATTTGATTTGTAACTACTTTTGTGCTGGATATGAAGTTTTCTTAAATAATCATAAGAAGGTACCATTTTTTGGAAAATATTGCATATTGTACATAATTCGGATGTTCAATATCGTATAAACTTATAAATATCTACCATACAGACATATATTTATAAATGATAATGCCTTAAATCAAATTATAGAACATTTATACAAATACTTCATGTGGGTCTTATTGTAAATTATATCCGAATCAAACAAAACGTTATTTACATAAGAAAATATGGAAATTTAATATATTAGTTATAGCAATACAAATATAAAACATTGAGCAAATATTATATTTGAATGTTCAACTTGATATTTGCATAAAATTTTGGAGTGGAAATTTTTGGCATTAATAAATGTTAGCTCACAAAATCACATAGATTTAATACAACATTTCCATTATCAAATTAATTTTCGAAATATGTTGGGAAAATTGAACAACGACCAGCTGATGGTTTTTTATCAAAAATTGTGACCAATTGAAATTTTTGATTTGTATAACAACCAAATGGATATTGCTTGTCTGTCGCTACTGCTACAAAAATCGTTGAAGAAGATATTATTAAAGATTACTACCTCAGTTTCAGATACCGTGTTTTTGGCAAAAAATCTGTTGTACTGAAGACCCAATCAAACTTATGGTGTAAATTTTTCATGTAGAAGTACTTGCTTTTCAATAAGCAGAACATAGATATCTACAAATATCCTAAACTTCGAGCATAAATGTTAATAATGGTCATAATTTCAATAAATGTACTATTAATATTTAGATCACATTATTGTGAAGTTATTTCCTATGTTGTTGAGGATAATTAATGAATATAGGGTGCTTTATATAAGCGTGGTAAGTTGACATACAATCCATTGTCAAGGGCATTCAAAATTCTCGAAACATATTATTTTTGTTTTTGATTAACTTCGAAAATAAGTTTTAAATCAGAATGATGTATCGAAAACACCAATAAATGCATTCTATGTCATCAAGATATTCCAACATTGATTCATGTCGCTTTATAAAAAAGTTTGAAATATAGAAACACCCAACACCCTTCCACACGATATGTACAAAAACTGCTTCACAGATACAATATTATAAGTTATAAACATTTTAATAATCTAAATTCTGAAACACCAGAAAATAAGAACATTATTATTATAAATGAGCTATCTCATAACAACTTTGATGCTGTTTACATAGGACAGACATCTCAATATTCATAAAATAGATTAAGAAGTCATTGATATGAAGAAAATAATGAAATTTCGTCAATGAATCGTGCATTAGTAAAAAACAATACATTTAACTGAAAAAATCCTAGAAAGGAGATTTTATTAATATTTCATATTAAAATATGAGAAATGAAGACAGTAATTAAGCAAATCTTGTAACTCTATTATAAATAAATACATCGATAGAAAATATTCATGTGGTTGAAACAGATTATGTAACAATAATCACGATCGAAGAATTTAATATATTCAAGGAATTAATTAGAAAACAATAAATTGAAAACCATAGATATAAATCACAGATATTTTATTCCAAAAAAGAACGGATTGGTTACCTATATAAATTATCAAAGAAACTGATGTTTTAAGTGAATTACTTAATTGCCTAGTATTCATGCTACGGTTTTCTATTTTTCCTCTGAGGAAGACTGTCACAGTAACCGACAAAACTTCGATTTTAAAACTAAAAATAACGCGTTCTCAATCCGGGAGATTTCCTTTTCACAAAAGTTTTTATCTCCACGTCTTGAAGACTCTTGGTAGATTTAGTCGGATTCACTAGCACTTGTTACATATGGAGCACTAGCGTTATCTTCTCTTCCGTTTACGAAGCTGACAAGTTCTCAATCTACAGGGCGTATTTATGGCATAGATTATTTGTTAAGTTTCGTAGTTCTCATAATGTCGAGGTCCATGTTTTATTAAAATAATGCAAAGGGTATTTTTCAATGATGGCCCTACAATACTAACAAAAGAAACATGACAACAAGGGGTAGGAATTATTTGAGATAATTGATATTTATGGTCAAAGGTGAATGCACTTAGAATTGAAGGGAGAAAAGATAACGTACCTTAAAGAGATGTAACATAAGGTAACGATTCTCATCAACACTTTTTCTGAAGAGTATGATCGTAATCAAGGGAAATTCATGAACAAGAGGGGTCCGAATAACTGAATTTACAAACAAAAGTGACTGGAATTAATTGAAATAAATAGTGCAACAATAACCATAATAATTGAGAATTAGTTACGAAATAAAATGATATAAAGTATGGGAATATGAATTTGAGATACAGCAAAAGTTCAAATATCTGTTTTGAGTCACTGAACAATGATAAGAACTGTGGTGATGTATAGAGCAGAAACGATAACAATAACGAAAGAGAAGGAGACAATGAAAATTGACAAAAATTTATAGTAAACAAATAATGGACAGAATAAAGAGACAAAAAATAAAATAACTGCAGTGAGAACTGAGATATTATATTGAATAAGGTAGTCCGTACCCAATTGAAAGCAGAAAATAGGGAAGTTTCAGATCTAAATGGTTCAAAAAGTAGAGAGTCATTTTAGAACCGTTAGATGGACCAAAAACTATAAAGAAAGTATTAAAATGGAGGGGATCCATCGCCAAAAATGTTTAATCCAGTTCCTTGCATAGGTTTTTTTGTATTATTTTCATTGCGCGGATAAATAAAGGATATTTAAATTTCTCATAAGTCTCATCTGCATTTATATATTGCTATTTCATTTCGTGTACTGAAATGCCCCTAAATAATTGCTTCTGGGAGGTATTTAAACAAGGGTCGAATGAAAATATTGAAGTAAGCGAATTAGTGTGAACGAGGGCCTCTCACGTCTCATTCATCTTTCTCCCTTATAATCATTTATCAACTTGATTGAACCAATAACAGATTACTTTTCCGATTAAGAAGAGTTTTTCCACAACTCCATGTACGTGTAGATTCTCATGAAGAATCATATAGATTATTGTAGAAAATTATTGCAATAAAACAATAAAAATGAGCTATAGATATATAGATTAGAATTACTTAAAAACCAACTCATATCACTGATCAGTTCTTGACATACAAATTCTTATTGATGATGAACAAATACATGAATGAAACTTTGGAGAATGACCTTGGTAAATATTTAGTAAACTATAGTGCAAATAACAATCGTCACAATTATTAATAGCAGAATAATGTTAATGTATTTGTTGTTTTCACTGATACCACTCTAACGAAAATTATTCCTGGGCGAAGTTCGCTTACAAACAACGATACTAAAGAAATAGATCTAGATCCGTCTCGAAGGACCAAAATGCTAATACGTTCGCGACTTGATTTTCCTCCCGAAGGACCAATTGAGCTGTTCTCAATATAATAGAATGAAGCCCAACAATTGCTCTTGATGCTTTCGTCTATATTTCTCCTTTGTTTTGCATCGCCCGTTGAGCGAACTTCATGGTTGCGCATGAAATAATAGTTGCCTTGGGTCTAAATATAAATGATGAGCTAAAGTCGAGGTCAATTACTATCTGAAACAGATATTTTCAAGAATATATTGTTGTAATCGCGATTTTTCTCTAATATGGTTACCCCAAGTCGCTATATATTTTTGCCTGTCCCTAATTGAGCTTTCCATGCGCTGGATGTTGTACTCAAACAGACATCCCAACCAGAAATATTGGTTGAAGTGATTGGCATCGAAATTTCTTCAGAAAGTAAAAGAAAATGACTACAAGGAGTGAAGATTAGGTTATTCCAGCTACTAGAAACTATAAAATTCGCTAGATCTTTCAAAAAGTTGTGCCTAACTGTGTTTTCTGTGAGGGAAAAATTAAATATTAACTTTTAGATATAGAATAATACTGTAGAATAACAGATAAAATATTTTATTTTAAAAACATTGGAATATCGCTGTTATGAGAAATATGAGGAAAACTTATTAATATTTGTAGTTGCAACGTACTAACTCCATTTAAAATATACCGAAACCGCAGATAAAAATGCAAACCGCTAATTGTTGTTTCTAAAGCTCGCCATTGCGATGGTACATTAAAAAGTTGCAAACTTTGTGAGCTGTATGAGGAGCCTATTAATGTGTCCACAATAGAAGCACTAACAAAAAGGACGACTGGACGTGAAAAGGATAAAAGAGACCATTGAAAACGGCAACAAAAAGAACGTTACAATACTCATAACAAGTTTCGTCGTGGATGTAAGGACAACAATTGAAAGATATAGACTTATGTTAATTACCTTTTTTTGTTCTCCAGAAATCACTAAAATGTGTTACAGGGTTGTTCAATATAATTCAGATGTGATGAATAATAGAATTTATAATTTTTCACGGTTATTTATATGTTTGTTCAGTTTTCTTTTCAATAGGAGATTATACGTGATGTATTATCTATCCTAGTTATGTCAAATTTTTATTTTTCATATACAAAATGAGTCCACATATGATTTTTTGTAAACAAATGGTGATATTTTTAAGAATTCAGTTGCGGTTACTTGAAAAGATATTTATTTAAGTTAGATCTGGGAATGTGATTGACCAACTGCATGGACTTTTCCTTGCTATCCATATTTTTTCATTAAATTGACAATGCTCTGGTGGTCCATCAAACTGCAGTTGTAGCAATGAAATGCTGATATGCCGTTTTCGAGAGATTTTTCATTCAAGTGATTATCGATAAATGAGGGATCTATCATGCGATTCTTCACAATCTCACTAAGTACATTCGTGATTCATCAAATCTGATGGTTCACAGTGTGGAAAAGTGCCTATTTTTATAATATTGAAATTTATGAAGATTCATAGAAAGTAGATTCGTCTGTGAATAACACAAATTTGAAAAAGTCTTCTTCCACAACTGGATCAAGGGTCTTTAAGCAAAAGTTCGATCTGTGGTAAACATTATCCTCATGTGAATACAGATGTAGATGGATATAATATGGTAATTGTAGTCTTTTAGAATCATAAACACTGGATTCATTTTTATCTCAAAGGTATGGCATTTTTTTGTTGAATGTATTCAGATGCTCAAATACTGATACTAATATCCTAATTGTATTTGCCACTCCTCTTTTACTGCCTGTAGCAACATCACGAAATATGGCCAAAACTAATATTTTGTTGATGGTCTCGTTCAGGATATTTTTGTGGTATACTCTCTATGCCTGAAGGATGTTTTCTATAGCACATGTTTGGTGAAAAACTGTCAAAAATTGATACAGAAGGATCTTCATACACAAATTTCAAGATATACTAGGTAAGAATTATTATCTTCACTTGTTTGTTGCAGGAAAAATGGAATATTCTAACGGCATAGCATGAAACTTCATTCAGAGTTCATGTAGAATTTAAAAATATGATTAATTTGAGATAAAAAATCATAAATTGATTTGTCTAAACCAGAAAATGCCTAAATACTTATATGTATGAACAGTTATTTAAGTCATTCAAACTATGAAACACAAGATATATTATAACCGATAAGCTCAAGAAGTGCGATGTTTCCAGCTACATGAAACTCTATCCAAAGTTCAAATAGAATTCAGAAATATGATCAAATTTGGATAAAAAAACTTAGATTGATTTGTTTGAACCAGAAACTGCATAAATAATTATATGTATGAACAGTTATTTAAGTCATTTAAACTATGAAACCCAAGATATATTATAACCGATAAGCTCCAGATGTACGATGTTTCCAGCTACATGAAATTTTATTAAAAGTTCATGTAGAATTCAAAAATATGATTGAATTTGAAAAAAGATCTTAAATTGAGTTACTTAAACCAGAAACTGCCTAAATACTTATATGTATGAACAGTTATTTAAGTCATTTAAACTATGAAACACAAGATATATTATAACCAATAAGCTCAAGAAGTACGATGTTTGCAGCTACTAAAGATTTCCATATTCTACTTCATACGCTCTCAGTTATACTGCTTTGTAGTACCTCTATCACTTGGATGTGGATGAAGTTTTATTTTTCTACGTAGAGGCATCACGTACCCTGAATTTTGAATACAACATGGATGTATGATTCCTTGAAGGTTGGCAAGAAATGTGAGGAGAATATGAAAGAGGAAAATAACCAATTTAGAAAAAAATGTAGTCAAAACTTGTAGAAACCACATTTTTGAAAATTTTCTAGCATGTTATGAATAGAAAACTTGGAATCAAATAATTGCCAAACAAATAATACATTCATTTCGTAGTTTAACGTGGAAAGTTTTCCGAGATTTGTGAAAATTAGTAATTTTCTGTTTCCGAATTTCAACTTTATCACTCCGTATTTTTTCAATTCGCGCCGCCATATTGGAAAAATGGCGCCTAAAAGCAGTTTTTTTATGATATATCCTTTCCGAATCATACACAAAATGAAACTAGAGACAATTGCCCACGATTTATGTATCGTACTCATTATTAATAAGGTAGCAGGTAGCCTTCATTAAGGTAAGATCAGGGTTAGGCAAGTTTGTGTCAGCTTTAAGATAAGCATATTAAAATTTAAATAATCGCTAATTTTCAAAAACTTCCAGGTAACCTCGGTATTTCGAATAGCAAGGCTCTATAAAAGAGAAAAAGAGGAATATTTTTGTATTTCTTTGAAATATGGAATCTAAAGATCCGTAAATTCAATAATACGACTTACAAGATGTACTAGAAGAGGAAAATAACCTTTGTTATGCTCACGATAACATCACCTGTCTTTTTCAACCAAACATTTCATATTTGAAAATAAATGTTTCTTCAAACGGAACGGGAACGTTGAAATCTCAAGGAATAGAATCCCAAATTAATAAAGACGAATGAGAAAATGGAATAACTCTCTCAATAACGAGTTGAGACTTATTTAACGAGGAGTTTGTCAAGAGAAATGTGTCATTTGGTTGGAAAGATGTTGCGAAAATTATTATGTTGTACAAATCTGTATCTTTTAATGAGTATGGATTTGAATGATGTTAATCAACCTACTTATACAACCTATAATGTCGAGATAATAATATAAGATACTCAATTTCCTTCCTCTCGAAAAAGGAGGAGATATATCAGTGATGAATAGAGTAGCAGTTCGCAAAAAGTTACAATAAAAAATAATTTCATGGACAAAAATATGCCAGTAAAATTCGTATTTTCCTTTTATTTTTTCAATTTCCGTATTTTTGCAATCTCAACGGAACATTTGTACTCGTTATAAATTAAAGAGATTCGGTTTCAATCTCTCTCATAATAATTCTGATATTATTTTTCCAGCTCACGTAATAACAATCCACATTCATCAAGCATTTTCTCTAATACAGAAAATTGTTCGCTTTAATGGTTTTTACGGCGATAATGTAATGTAATGAGTCATAAACAGAATTTTTCATTTCTTGGGAATATATAAATAGTGGATGGAATTGAATCTGATTTCTGCTGCTGATTTCGTGATGCGCAATATAACTTTCATAAACTTTTTTTAAACATACCTGAAATACTATGCGGCCATGATTAAAATTTCATCACAATTTTATACAAGGTACGTAAATTCTAGCTTTGAAAAATTAATCTGAAATACGTAGTGCATTCCATGAGTTCTTAGCCATACAAACATAGAAAGAAAGATCATAAATGGGAAAAATTCTGATTAACTTTCAATAAAAATACTTCTATTTCCACATACTTTTCAGAACGCCTGATTAAAGCTTCTATGCTACTATAAAAATACGGCCTTCAGCTTTGCGAACAAAAAATAGTCGAACAGGGCCACATCAGGGCTATATGGTGGGTGTTCAATTTCTGTGAAGCCTCATTCTTACACAGTAGGCGTTGCAATCGCATACCTCGAGCAATTCTGTGTGATAATTTTTTGATGTAACTGCCTTAGTAATTCCAGGTAATCTACTGCGTTCACGATTATATTCGATTCATTGAACTCAATGGAATCTCCTCTGGCTGTCAGATCAGTAAAAGACTCTTCACCCGTTACAATTAATTGGATCATACTTTCTTGGTCCCCGTTCCAAAGCTCTAAAAACTGCTCTTATTCTACTCGATGCTGCTTTTGCATTACGCTGCCCTCACTCTAATTTTTGTAAGAATTAAATACTCATGTAGGATCCTTAGAACAATTTTTTGGGTAATGACAGTCTGCGCTGCGACTTCTTCTGTTTTTAAGCACCGGTCAATTTCTTTCATATAATGCTCTGTGGAGTAGTCACTGTCACTGAGCTCCAGACTCTATTTTTATTGTTGAAAAAGATGGCCAAAAGTTGGTTTCAATCTTTGTTTAGTCAAAAATTTCATAACAAGGGAAACTCAATTTGAGACATTATTCAAAACAACTTGACTGAGTGGTGCTTCGAGCTCTACTACAATAAAATTGATCGAAGCAACAAGTTGAAACATTCTTTCAGATATGAGGCCCATAACTCCAGGACCGCGCTATGTATATACAGCTAATCACCAAAAAAGAGCATGAACTCACATCTCAAAATTTACCATTGATATGAATAATTGATTGAAAGTAATCTTCACTTGCATAAGAACAGCAATAGACCTGGAAAATTTCATAACCTCACAGCATTCTTTCTTTAAACTACAACACAAAACCTGCCATTTAATAGGATCTGTTGAATATGTATATATTCCTATCAATTATAGTGAGAGTATGGAAACCCTTAGATTCCCACACACAGGTTAAACTATATAAACCTACCATATGGTCCCAACATTGTGTCCAAAGAGATGTACTATCAATTTCTTTAAAACGGAAAACAATCGTTCCAACTTTTCTTCTTAAATGCAGAATAATGTAAGGAGACGTACAAATACAAAAAAAGATAGCCAAAGTCTACCATCAACTTTGAAATAACTCCTTCATCCACAACATTCTCTCATACTAAGACTACTTACTATTTTTCCATCAAATTGACATATCAGTAGGCTAGTAGGCTTGTAGCCAGTGGTAGTTAGTATTTGTAGCCGTGCTTTTCCAAAGATAAGTATATTCCAATTTTAAGATGTGGCACAGGAATCAACAACCTATCGAAAGATGGATTTACGTAGAAACTTGCGCTCGGCGTGAGTGAAGAGGGCCATTTTCATCTCTATAGATATTCTCATTTTTTTACACTCCAAATAGCCTATCACGGTCAAAGTTACTGTTTCGTGTTTTCAAGCTACATACGGGAAATTCGGGAGTAAGTAGATGACGTGAAAATTCGAGTATAATTTCTAAATTCTAATGTTCAAACATGAATTTTTAACGGATAAGTACGTATGTCCATATAGTGTGTTTGACAAAATAAATAATGGGGCCAACTGTACAATCTAAAGGTAGGAAAAATGAATTTTTCAATCGATTTTCCAACAAGATTTGTTGAAAATATTTGCTTAACTCGAAAAATTTATGGTTTAGGAGATATGTAAATTTTTAGATTGTTGTCAAGGAAATCGTTCGCTATAAAGAGACATTCTGAAGAAAATTATCATAAATTGCAATTGAAAATATATACAGGAGTATTGCAACAGAATGAAACATTTCTTATTGAACTTCATAGCATAGTTAAAATTTCTCCAAAATGATTTCCCACCCATGTTTTGTGATATTCCTCCAAACATTCGCAAAGTCAAGTAGTTCGTGCACTTCCTAAATGATGCAAAAAATCAACTTTTTTCTATTAGGTGGATTGGTCGGGGAGGTGCATTTGCATTGCCTCCACGTTCCTCTGAATGAAATACAATGGATTCGTTTTTTGGGAATATCTGGAAAGCTTGATGCATATATGCAACACTAGTAAACACAGAAACGAAATGATCGATAGAATAAACTTCCATTGTGACGCTATAATGCAGAATCTTGTAAAGCTTTTACAAATTCAAAGAAATATCCTTCGTAGACTACTGAAGTGTGTAAAAGTGCAAGGTGCCCACTTCGCACATTCATTATAGTTTTTTTGGTTTTATTTGATAAATTATAGGCTAACCAACTATTTTTCTACATTTTTTCCTTATTCATGCAGTTCAATTAGAAATATTTGATTGTGTATTGAGACATCCTGTGAGTAGTTTCACTCAATAATTACAATTTATGATAATTCTTGTCGGAATGTCTCTTTATGGTGAACCGTTTCCTTACAACGATCTAAAAATCTGCATATCTCCTAAGCCATAAATTTTATCGAGTTAAACAAAAAGTATAGATACTTTATCAATTTCTGAACAAATAGATCTATTTGTTCAGAAATTGATTGAAAAATTCATTTTTACTTTTTGAAGATTGTAAAATATGGAAAATGCTGCATTTACTTCTCATTTTTTGTTTTCTTCAATAACTGACTTCGCAATAACCCGATACAGCTGACATGGCCCAACGTTTGTCTATTCAAAATTCTCAGAAAATGGTCTGGCTTATGACTTAAATGAAAACTGAATGAACGAATGAATACACTATATTGAATCTGCTTTTAAATAAAGGACAATATAATAAACATTTAGAACCTACGAACCAAAAATTATCTAAAGAGCATATGAAGAAATGGTGTGGGCTTTATGATCATTTTTTGTATTATTTTGGAAGTATTAGCATTTTAAAAATAATTGTTACAAAAATCAACTGTTATGCGAAACTATAAATAATGCATTTGTGGTATCGGTATAAGTTTGTACTGTAATTGCTTCATTTTCACTGATATTTACAGAAGCGTTTGGTTAGAGAATTTTATTTACAATACTCTCACTTACAGTCAGTTACATCACTATTTTGTGTCAATATTTTACCAAATACTCAATATCTCTAACAGTAGCACGCCCAAGAAAATAATACTGAATCGCTATATTTTGGCTCCGCTTCAGCGTGTATGAACACTGCTCATTTACATAGGCCACTCCATTGGGAATAGAAAATATTAATCCAATTATGTATGCGGATGATGTTTCCTTTTAATTTCCAGTTATATCTATGATGATTCTAATATACTGTGAACGCTTAATTGAATTTATCCGTTCATTATCTTTTGAAACAGTGTTTTGCTGATAAAATTGGGACATTGTGAAGGACAGCGGAATTTTGTTCCATCCGTCCGTTGGATATTTGATCCTATATTAAACTGACTGTCAAAAAAGATAAACACTCATTAGTTTTGGTACAAATTCAGGCCTATCAGTTTAGTTTGTATAGTGACTACAGAGGTGGTTTAGTCTAGAATTCAATTTTCAGAAATACTCGTACATATCATCACTAAGATATTACAATCAATTCATTATGAGTAAAGTTTGTTTGAGTCTAAAAACAAAACCAAAGTTTATAGAATTTGCCAAGTACCAAGCTAAATGCCTTCAAAGCTCTAGTTGTTGGATTATGGAGAAATTTCCAATAAAACCAACTGACTGCACTGCAGTATCAATTGCTCTATGCAGAAGAAGTAGGCCGATCAAATCGTCATTCCTAACCAAAAGACCGATTTAGCAGCACTTTTTTCAACTACATTAATCCAGCAATCTCCCCTGAGGCAATAAGCTATTGTTATGGCTTACAATGACATGGGTAGAGATAGTATTGATGGTAGATGATTGTATAAGGTTGATATAAATTTATTATAGCTACATGAGTCTATTTGTTATATCAGACGGTTCAATTCTTTTAAGACGCTACCCTTCACT
Source organism: Diorhabda carinulata (assembly GCF_026250575.1). Classification (NCBI taxonomy): domain Eukaryota; kingdom Metazoa; phylum Arthropoda; class Insecta; order Coleoptera; family Chrysomelidae; genus Diorhabda; species Diorhabda carinulata. Next base: position 7,267,188 of record NC_079469.1, read on the forward strand.
AATCCGATTAAATAACCGTTTGGCGAATTAGTTCAAATGTATTGACACTTTCTAACTGATTTAATTTGGATGTCTCATACTATAACACTATTGTGCACATATCTGGGAATGTTGACAGTGATGCGCAACACCTTGTTCTGGAATCTCTGCAGGATCTCTATGTGAGAATTGCTGGCTGTCCCCTTGAGCTGAATTTTGTGATTTCAGTTTGTAGTTCGGATTTCCTGCCTTTGAACCAATACATTTGGTTTAGTTTAAGTCCTAAGTACTTCCGCTTAGTGAATATGTGTTTCTGCCAAGTCAGCCTTCGGTCTAAGTGAAGTCCTAAATATTTAACGCTGTTAGCTTCATCAGTTTTTACAGGAGGACATATTCCCTTTCGAAGTGTAAACGTAACATGAACCGACTTGGATTAATTGGCTTTAATAAACCGTTGTTTGAGCCATATCGGAATCTTGTTTATATTTAGCTGCAAGTTCCTTGAGGCAGCTGTGGGATCTCCGTGGGACGATAATATGGCAGTATCATCAGCGAATATCATCACTGTTATTTTGCTAGTTACTAGTAAGTCAGATGTGTAGATTAAATACAGAACCAGTCCTAAGACGCTTCCTTGTGGGATTCTAGATGAGATTGGATAGAGATCAGTGAGTGTGTTATTGTATTTTACAAGGAGAGATCTATTGGCAAGGTTAGATTTTAGTAATTCGTAGTGAGGTATTTTCTCAGTTTGTAGTAAAATCCTTCATGCCATACTTTGTCGAAGGCTTGTGAGATGTCCAGGAATGCTGATGAGCAATATATTTTAGCTTCAAAATCACTATTTATTCCGTTGCTTAGGCGATGAACCTGTTCTTATGTATCATTTTTATTTTGGAATCCGAATTGGTTTTGTCGTAGGACTTTTGTTTCTTTTATAATGGTATTTAGTCTTTGTTGATCTTTCCCTTGTTTTGGAATCATAATTAGTGGTTTGAAGAGAATAGAAAGAGGATCGATATGAGTCGAAAACAACTCTTCCTTACCAACATTTACACGCTAAACATCACCGTACCTACCTGCTCTGGTATAGAGAAATAATTCAGTAATTGAGTCGTCTTAAGTAATGAGATACTAAATTTTATAGCGATCATCTTATGGGAGTTATATTATATAGCGCTATAGGATCTAACAGCAGCTAACCATTAGCTTCCATTGGATTCAGTGTGACAACTCGGTTCCCCATTCAAAAAGTCGAATCTTAGATTGATCCACACCTTTACATCATGCAACACTATTTTTAGTTGGTTCATGTAAAACTGAATGTTACCAAAAAATCCATAAACTTCATGGATCAAGACCACAACAACTGGCTAGGAAGATCACCTGACTTGTCTGACTGATTCTGTCTGAGACATAATTGGCCCCAGACTGTTGAATTTGCAGTATTTTCACGAAGCTTTGTAGCACCTTATCATCAATTTGAGATCGAAGTACGTTACCATCGATAAGTGTTTAAAGAATCAGATTTCTTAATAAATTACTAAGGTTTCGAGTAAATTGTCCAATAATGTAAATTTAATGGAATATACAGAAGAAATAACTCAATATGTTCATCAAAAATTATTGAAATTGAATAAACAGAAATGGGTGCTTCTCTTCAAATGGAAGCATTTAACTAGCCTTTAAATTATTTATTCTTTTCTGTTGTATTGAGAAAATTTCTAATTTCTTTATACTAAGTTTTTTCTCATTATTTAGGCTGTATAGTCATAATTTTTTTCTATAGAGACGGGATGAAAATTCTCGAACAATTACCTAGTGAAACAAAATATTTGGATACGTTTCTGGACATTGTGAAAATGATAAAATTATTTCACGCGACTTTCCCTTATTTTATTGTTGTTTGTAGGTCGTTGATACGGAACCTATCCATCAAAATTCCAAGTAAAGCTTGGATGGAGCAGAAACACCATCAAAGAGTAGACATAAAAAAGAAAGTGGATACGTGCACCACATAAAAAAATACGGATTACCGAGAGTGCTTAGTTCTACCGCAAATTTTTATTGTAATTTTTCTAGAGAGAAAAGCTGAATTGTGATGGAACTTTCATGTTCCTTCATCGACTCGGTTGATAAGTTAAACATTTCATATAATAAACCAACAAATAATATTTCATTTTTTTTCAAGAATATTCTCAAAAGTACAACTTATGTATAGTTGAAATTTTATTGATTTTTTGGACGTAATGAGAATAACTCAATTTATCAACTTATATAATCAATATCTTTATTAAAAAAAGGACCAAAACTCATATGAATGATAATTATAATTTTCCTAAGACTCAATATAACTGATTCTACTAAAATGTATGGTAATCACAGTATTAATCAAAAATCATTCTTAAATACCCAAATGTGTGAAGCTGTACTCCAAATCTAATTCCAGAAAAATAGTTGCAATACCTACATAGTACAAGGTTCATCTGAAAAGTTTCCGACCAACCTAAAAATATCCTCACTTATCAATATAAGTTGGGAAATATATTTGCCCATCCAATGAAAGATACTCACTGAAATTTCAGCCATTTGGACACTTAGTTTCTGTATGACAATTGAATAAATAAGCCGCTGTGAATTTTATTTTAAATGGAATAAATTGGGTACACAGCTCTCATTGAATATTTCTGTTTGGAAGGCAATACGCAAATATGTGTATGGAGACACTACACCATCATTTGAGACCGTAAAATTGCGGTAACCACCGAAAACATCGGAAACGTTCACAAAATGGTACTGGACGATTTTGAGATTACGTTAAGAGAGGTATAAGAGGCTATCGACATACCTTATACTAATTGTCGCGTTTACTCATTGTGTACCAGAAGCCCATTCGAATTAATATTTTTGTCATATTATCATGGGATTGAGTTCATCGACTATCTTCAGAAATATGTTAAAATAACGGGAGATTGTCGCAATTTTTCCCTCTAATAAAGTGACATAATTTGTAGATATAGAAACTCCTTTTCCATCGGGACGACGCACTTTGTTGATCGGCATGGCTAAAATTACCATCTACCGAATTTATCGGATCTGACTCCCAATGCCATTTCCTTGCTCCATAACCTTGAACTTGGATAAAATGATTATAGGAGATTATCTTTTCAGACAACCCTCGTATGTACGTATGTAATCTGAATAATCTGAACTTAAATCGAATGAGAAATTATTTATTCCATTAAGTGATATGAAGGGAGACTGAAAAATAACCAGAATTATTTTTTAAACAATATTCAGTTTAAATTTTTTAACAAAGCAATGTTCTCCCCTCGAAAATACTCTCCTTTACAACTAATACATTGCTCGAAACATTTTTTGTACTCAATTTTCAGCTCTTTTCTAGTTTTATGTTGAATCCTCCAATATTTTAGAATTTCAGAAAAGTAAGTTGAGAACAGGTCAGTCGACTGTTTGTTGTAGCATGTGGTAGCATAGGAACGCTATTTTCAACCAAGAAGAGTTTATCCGTCCGATGCCGTCATCTTTATAAACTTGTTTCAACATCAAAATAATTTCAGTAGCATTTTCGTTTAGTCAAAAACAAAATTTCAGTGCAGCAAGTTGTTCATTTGAACTTGCTAACTTAACATAGACGGTAAAAGCTCCATCCACAGCAATTACCAAAAGACAATCCTACAAATATCTTGTCATTTGCTTCGATAGGTTTTTGTCTCAAAAACCATGACATTCGTTATTTTTTTTTTTCATAGAACCATACCATTAATTTTGTGTATATACATAGCTAACATAATGTCGTGAAAGAAATATCTTTCAGCGTATATAATAAACACTCTCAAATGAATATCAGAACTAATTGTACAAGGTGTAAAATTGATGAGGTTCATTGAAGATAAAGACCAAAAATACAAGAACAGAGAAGTAAAAAAAATGTTTTGAATTAAATAAACTCTAGTATGCGAGGAAAGTTTTATTATCAAGGGACGTTTCCATAGATATCCTCAATGTCAGAAGTTCTACATACTCGTATATGTGATAAGAAACTGAAACATGATATCTTTTGTGAAAGTTTTCTCAAGGAAAAGCTAATAGTATTCTCTCTAAGAAAAGTTGTTTCTATTTATTATCATCAGTGTAAGTCACCTTAGTTGTTCGTGATTTTACACATTCAACTGCTTTTAATTCATATAATTTTTATCGTTTATGGAGCCATGATACCTCGCCACTGTTTTATTAGAATTGAATTTTTGTACTTGTCGATTCTTCGTGATTTACTCTATTACATATCTGAACGAAGTTGATTAATTAACATGACAATATACCGTAATTTTACTTCATTTTAACAAGCTTAGATAGTCTTTTTTGCATTCTCTCATTGTGTATTCTGAATTTTAACAATTTTCACTCAGGTGTGAATGGAAATGATTTTTAAATTGACTGTTGTATGAAATAAAAGGAAAAAAAATATTTTCAGTTCCCACAGAATTGTGACAACAAAAGTCATTTATCTATTTATTCAAAAAATATCGGTACCAACATTTATTCGGAATCCTATCAGGAAAGTAAACACAATTTTTCCTATAAAAAATTGATTGATTACAATATTTAATAATTCTTGCTTTTATGTTCAGTTGTTTACTTAGAGAATCCTTATTTTCGATAATTTTCGAAACAAAGAAATTTTGCGTTTCACACCTAAACAAATTCACTAAACCCGATATGCCATACAACGTAGTCGATTAATTGATGGGAAATTCTAATACTGTGCGTCGCTCATTCCAATTAATACAAACTTTAATCAAACGAGCTTCGTACAGCTTCCAATTACTTCAAAAATGGGAATTTATACAAGTTTCTTACGTTATTATATATATTCATAATTTTAACCTCTTGGTGTGATTAAAAATAACATTAACCAAGCGCTCAGGTAACTCTAGAAACTTAACTCCTCAATGTTAAAATTTAAAACTGTCACAAAACTCAATTTGAACGGAATTTAATTTGAGTATCCTTCATAATAAATAGGTATTTCAATTTTTAAGTTGAGTGAGTCAAATAATTTGTTTGATAATACTGATACGTCGCCAATAGGTTGGTGGAATTCAACGGTCTAGTTTTCCACGGGAAAAGCGTAGGAAAAGTTATTTTTCACGTTCAAACTTATAACGAACACATATGTTTTATATAGGTGCATAATTCCTAATTGAGTTTCCTAAACAAAAGAAGCTTGGGATTTTTTCATTTAAATTGATACATTTCCATTAATCGTTCATGATATCGTTCTGTGTCTGAGTTAAGAACATTCCTCTCCAACTTGTCGTTTCCTCCAAGAAAGTAAATAAAAAGTTATTTTTCACGTTCACACAATAAACACAAATATTTACTTCTGATAATTAATTCTTAAATTAGTTTCCTATACAATGGTTGTTAGTTCAGTTTTGAATTATGCCAACACTGATATAAATATGTCAGACAGTGTTTGACATTTTTAATAGTGAACGAACATAGATCGTGCTGTCAAACGAGTGCTATTTGAGTTGTTTACGGATAGTTGAAACATTAATCTTGGTCAAAAAATTGTATCAAGTCTCGAACATGTTCGTGCGATGATTTTCGATGACTTTCGACGTGGATTGAACCAAAAGTAGTGTGTCGAACAACTCGCGTCGATTTTTAGTGATGAAGCACCATCTCGAGCCACCTTGAATCGCTGCTTTTCCTGCTGATGTGCCAGAAAACATCGATGCTGTGTGTAAACTGATTATGAAGATTACTTCCAGAGGCATACAATGAATATTTCATGAACATTAGACTGTCAAAAATACTTATCCGCGTTCGATATCCTATAATAAGACAAACGCTCAAAGAAAGCTCGTGTCGATTGGTGCAAATAAATGTTGCAAAAACTCAATCGCGGTGCCTTGAAAACTAATATAAGATTGTGAAAGGCGACGAATCATAGATTTATGTATATGAACCCAAAACTAAACAACAATTGACTGTATGGGTCTTTCAAGTCCAGCCAAATCCAACAAATGTTGTTCGTGCATGAAGCACTTCAAAGCAAATGGTCACCAGTTTTTTCGAAATAACTAGACATATTGCCACCGTTCCAGTATGAAAACGTCAGTTGTGAATGGTACATCAGCATTTGTTTACCAGAAGTGTTCGAAACAATCAGACAAACCAATCGCAGAAGACGAATCATTATCCACTACGAAACCGCGTGCTCTCCCACATTAAAATAAAAATGTTTTTCAGCAGTCAAAACATCGAATGTATAATGCAAAAGTATAATGATCTTAATGGGGAATATTTTGAATAATAATAAAGCCATATCAATTATAAATATTTGTTTTATTTATCTATCTCAAAACTTATAGAAAAATTAAAGATAAATAATTCATGATTGAGTTTCTTACAATTCTAACTTTAAATTTCTATTTAAATTACTACATTTTCATTAATTGTTCATGATTTGGTTCTGCTTACCGACCAATGATACGGCGCTAATTGTCGTTTCCACCACGTCAGTCAATGGACAAGTTAGACACGTTGAAACGATTAACACGAAGTTTTTTGGTGATAAATAATTTCCAATTTAGTTTTATATATCTACGTGACTAATTATTGATTTCATAAGAAAAGTAGTAGTAGGGCAATGGATTGTTAGAATCCGACTCTTCAACTTGATGGGAGTCGATGGAAAATTATTTTTCAAATTTAAACAATAAGTTTATACTCATAATTCAGTTTTTTAGAAAATTTATTTGGGTTGTTTTCATTGAATGTCCGAAATTTCTCTCTAATATTAAGCCTCTGGTATTTCCACTCCCAGGTTATATAAACTCAATCACCCTGCTTCTTTCATATATGTATACATAAATATCAAAAAGTTTCCAAATGTCGATATTTCAAGAAAATTGTGAAGATGATGAATATTAAACAATCCAAATCTATTTTTCAAATTTCTTACTTCTTAAACTTCTTGAGGAAACTTAATATAAATATACTATTATTTCGTAGATAATTTCATTACTGCTGTATCAAAGAATAAAATTGAAATAATAAATAAAGAACTCAATTCTTATAATAAAAAACTTTAAATCACAATTGAAATCGAACAAAATAATAGAATTGATTTCCTTGATGTCACATTATATAAAATTAACCATAACATAAGAACAAAATGGTAACAAAAGCAACTTGGTTCTCAAGATATTTGAACTTCAATTAATGTCATCCTTTTTCACAAAAATTTCAATTAATATGATATTAGTTTAAGTCATAAAGGACATAATACATCATCCAAATATTTCACTAAATTTAAATCATCAAGTGCCTTGTATTAATTGTGACACTGTCTATATAGGGCAGACATCTCAGAATTTAGAAAATAGATTAAAATGTCATCAACACGATAAAAAATAAAACTGCATTAACGAACCACGATATATCAAAAAACAAACATTCTATTATGAGGATTCAGAAATTCTTGAAACAGAATCAAATACATGGAAAAGAGAATTCTTAGAAATGGTTCACATACATAATAAACGAGAAAGCTATCAATGATAAAAAGGACCTAAATAATTTAAGTAGAATTCATAGTTTGATTTCATAAATTTTATTTCAACTACGAATAATTTTATACATTGCTACTAAATATTTTTGAGATGTAAAAACTGAGGAAACATTAATTTTTAATGCAGATTTCTATTTTGATTTTGTTTTATTTTGATATTTATGATGTAGGTGATCTATTGATGGATATAAAAACGCAAATTGACAGTGTCAAATCATATTTTGATAAAGATTGAAAATAGTAGAAATGTCAACATTATATATTGTTAAATTAAAAGGAATTCCAACTGATGGAGATCTAAAATGAAAAAATGTATCAACAAATATCAATTTTTATTGTTATTTTAAAAACCTCGAGCTACATTTGTGTAAAAACTTTGTATGAAGCTGTTTGTCATAAGTTGAAATTTCTTAATAATCCAAACGAATTGAACCCTCTGGCAACAATACACGTTACTCACTCATTCATAATTTTCCGAATTTTGTAATGTTGAAAAACTTAGTTACTTAGTCACAAGATTTCGTAATAGTTATAAAAATATTATGAAGCAATTATTTCATGTGTATTTCAATCTGTAACTTATAATTGATAAGTAAATTGTAGAAATAGAATAATTGATGGACATTTCCATAGAATCATAGAAAATGTTGAAGAAAAACTTCCACATTTTCCGTAAAAATACCATTTAAGGTTAATCACATATAAACGATACTGTTTTAAGAAAAACATGCATATTCATGATAAAATTTTTCATTTTCAGTGTTTAATGTTGGTATATTCATGCGATGTGCTGTAAATCCCGAGGGGTCCTATCTCGCTTGGGCCTTTTGTGGGGTCTTTTCTCTTTGGCAGCTTTACTCATTGCCTTCATCAGCGGTTCTTGGCTTTACACGAAAGAGCCAGTGCTTTTGCCAAATTCGTTGATATCTACAAGCGTTTCATTTAAGATCGGTTTGTGGAGAACATGTCCAAGCGTTAAGAAAATTAATGCTACAATACGTAAGTATGAATACTTATTATGATTATGAACTAATCGCCGAAATGTAAAATCTTTCCTTGGTTACGATTAATCGATTTGAAAATGAAATTGTTATAAATATCTAAGAACAGTTTTTTGTTCTTTTGCTAGTTTTTAATGATATATTTTGTATTATTTAGGTAATCTATGATTTTTTCACCCACATATCTTTATTGAATCTCATAAATCCAACACGCATGAATTTTATCAGCATAAACTTTGTACTTTGAAATGTAAATGTAAACTAGAAACAATCAATCAGAGAAAATATTGTTTGTTTTATGAGAATAGACATCTGAATATCCTCAAATTCCATTACCGACTTATTATAATATTGTTATTATATTTCCTTCCTTGTTTTAGTGTTACATAGAATATTTTTTCATTTTTTATTTTTCTATTATTTCATGTCCGAAGTTTATTTATATTCCTTTGGAATCTTTCCCTTTTTTTCTTACTGATTCATAATTATTTTATCCATTTTTGTATTTTACCTTCAATTGTCTTATAGCATTAGTTCACCACGCTGTTCTCTTTATGCTTTTGTTAGATCCATATATCACTTCTAGATCTTACTTTCATATCTCCCATTTCCCTCCTACGTCCTGTACCATATTCTCTTCAATTTATGATTTAATAACCCATGATAATAATTTTTGAACTGAACTGTACTTCCTTTAGTTCACAGCAATGGTCTCTCTTCATAACTCATTCCGATTTGGCTTCTCTCTAGTGAATTCATGAATATTTTAATGTTTAATCTTTCTTATTTCTTCTTATCATGTCGTTTTCTACGCAAGCATCTATAATTATGCTTCTATTATTTTTCTTTGTTTCTTCACTTTCTTTACCCGTTTTTCTAATCTTCGATAAAAAATATACAGTCCAAGAGCCGGCAGCCAAATTTCCGGCTCATCAGTCAATAGAATAAAATGTTTTTAGAATGTTAGTACCTAGCATTTCCAATAAGAAAATATCCCCTGCCTGGTTTTGTTTTGTTTATGACCATATCCTCCCTATGATATATTTTCCAAACCACAACTTTCCTGTTAGAGTAACACCATGAAACTATTCTTAAAACTTAGTTTTAAGGGATTGAAAAAAGATGCTTCTTTCATACGTGTTTGTGATACCTTCGCCTACTTCACCATATCTCTTGCTATGATTGATCTAAAATACTACATTTAAATTTGGAGATAAATAATCATTAAGTGAAAAATAGTAATGTATTCATAAGAAGTATCAATTTTACCAAGTGTAGACATAATCTAATTACATATCTTATATCATATTAAATGAATATAAACTTGAACTCACATATTTATCATTCGTGCCAATCACTGTCCTTACTATCGTTATGATCGTCATGATTCCTATTAGACGTATCATTGTATATGTTACCTTCATTATTATTATCAATATCGTCATTATAATCATTATCATAATTATCATATGTATTGTCGTTAATATCATCATTTTCTTCAAAATCTAATTATACCTTGAAACATTTTCTAGTAGCAAATGTGTTGAGTTGCCTTTGAACCAAACTGGGGACATGACATGCTCGTAATGTCTGTTGTAGTAACAGTTATAAACCGAGCAAGCGAAGCTTCTATATGTAAAGAGAGACTATAGTATTCCAAAGAATAATGAATAAAATTATAAATATCTCTACTTCTGAACATAATCTTCTTCAAAAATCTTGTTTATACATGGCTTTTAGTATGGCAAATTTTCAATAACAATCAGAATGATATCTAGCATCACTAATTATTGTAGGAAAATCAAAATGATGATGTTAGTGCTTCATCGCCTTACGGAATAATACGCCCTCTTTCCAAATTTCACTTCATCAAATTGTTTCAGAACTAACCTAACCTAAGCTACCCTAACACGGCCACACAAAACGCACACAACATTTTTTATTGTTTTGTAATACTCTTGGTAAGTGAATAATGGAGAAGAATACTTCAAAAATTATTTGATACCCAGACAAATATGTCCTTACTATACCAAGACTGATCGAATAACTGAGTTGGTTAATGTTGATGTCAAACACTGAAGGCGTCACTATATTTATCTTCTTATAAATCGAGATCTCACTGAGTACCACCGGGCGACCACATGACATTATCTAACAACCATTTCTTGACTATTAGAGCATGAGATTCTTCAAGCAAGTATAAACGACGCAGGAAGTTTTTTTGTATATATAAATGTTTGAAATTCAATTTAGTTCATATTTGAATTCATTTGAATATGTCTGACTCACAATTTACATTAATAACAATGATAATATTCAGATAATCACTTTATAACAGATTTGTGATACATACCCAATACCCAGAAATTTGAGATCGTCTGGATTTGTCGTATAAATTCATACCCTGGAGAAAAGATCAATTTCGCGTTGAAGAGCCCTACTCGACCGACATCTGATGCTCAATCCTGGACAATTAGCAGACTAGTAGGATTATGAAGGACCATCCCTTAAACAGAGGGTAGAGAACAGGTCAACAGAGAACAATATGGACATACCTACGAGAATTTCCAATTAACACTTACAAAGTGATTATGTTTGTCAAGCACAATGGGAACTTCGAACTTTGGACTATTTGATGATTATAAAAGCGTAGCTGTCGTCACTGTTACCATATTTCTCACTAACGGTTGTTTTGTTAACCGAAAATTGATTAGGGGATAGAAAAGGTTGTTTCGGGTGTGTTTGTTCAAGAAGTAATGCGAAAGGATGAGTGCTTTCATTTCGAAAACTTGTACACTGTATATTTTTTGTTGAATCAGTTTATTTTCACAACAGATTGTGTGATTATACCGCGTGTACCAATAACATTTAATTCAAGCTTAATATGAAGAATATTTTAACGTATTCTCTACTTTCGAATAATATCATCAAAGTACTCTAAGAAAACTTCCTAAACTATAAAATTGGTCATCGAATTCATTTATAATGAAAAAATCAGATTTAGAAGGAAATAGAAGTAGCAGTTGATGCAAGGCAACTCTCTCAAGTTGAACATAGGCGCAATAATTTCTGAAGACAAAAAGGCAGTTACAGGCTATTCTATGAGATGTCAAAAAATTTTCGGTTCAACCGACGACGCTGTTTTTATAACTGAGAATGACGATGGCCAACAGAGATTGCTGCACACTAAATTCGAGGAGCCAGTGAGTTTCAAATTGGTTGTATATGATCTGAATATAACGTTTTGAGTTCCAACTATATCGGTAGAAACAGAAAAGTTGAAATCTAAGTGACAAAAGCAAAAATATGCCATATTCTACGGAACCATCAGAGGGACAACGATGTAAGACAAATTTTTGAAGTGTTAAATGTTGCATGATGGAGGCAGAAGTGGAAAAAAGAGATCAAGTAGACAAGAGTTTGAATTATTGAAGAATTTCAACGATTCAAATAAAACCTCCAGGTAAATAACCTAAGATATGGGAAGAAATCTGAAGAATTGTTCGAAAGTGCCACTTTCAGATCATTTCATGCTCATTTTTCATTACGAATTCACAAAAAGCAAGTCATATAGAGACTTTATATTTATATATATTTTTAAAATATAACTCGCATATAAAACTAATAACAGTCTTCATTAATTATGAAATCGAACTTCATCAAATGAAAAAAATTGAGGTTAGGAATAGAAATAGCACTCAATACAGCAATTAAAGAGAGAAATATACAGGATGGAAAAGCTATATCTATGATGAATGAGCGAATATATGAAACAAGCATAATAACATGGCAATAAAGTGTGACAGATCGAACCTCTACAGAAAAATCCTAAATGGACTTCTGGAAAAGAGCAAATTCAAAAGAAACAGGATAAAAAATGATGTTAGACACAATAGTCTGTCGTTTACAAAGAATGTAGGACAACAGATTACCTTAACAGGTCGTATAGTGGACACCACAAAAGAAATAGAAGAGGAGAAAGGGCATGAAAAAGCTGAAAAGAAGGAATAGATAGGAACATGCAGGGGAGAGAACTATGGTCATTAAAAAATAAGATACGTACTTTAATCAATCAACAAAATTCGGTAAAAGGAAACGCCCCTCAAGATTCACTAATTTTTATTTCGGTTTCGTTCGGAAATGCAAAAGCTCGCTTTGTATCGTGGGAACAATAAATATTTTATCATACACAATTAGGCGTTAGTGCGAGAATAAACTACACTTTGCCATAATTTTCTAACGAGTTAATCTAATAAAACGGTTTTAAAAGCTCTAAGCTGAATGTGTGAAGTTGTATACCTTTCATAGTCAATTTTCTCGACAATTAGGACAGAAAGCAGATTATAAAGGCTCCGTCCAGGAAAGTTTATCATAAAGGTTTTCAATTAATATTTACTATACATTTAGATTATTATTATATATTCATATTCTTATAACAAGTTTGCTTAAAGCTTAAATTGGATGTAGTATGAGCAATGAACGACACTAAAATAAATATATTCTTCCTAAATTCAAAGCGGAGTGAGATATTCTGAATCCCTTGATAGCAAAAACAAGCCTACGGGGTGCATATGTTTATTAGAATTTTAATTTTCAAAACCAGTTAGAATTTTCAATTTTCAAATTAATTTTTCTCAGAATATTTGCAGGAATATCAATATTTTTCATAAACTTTAGTTTTTCATGTTTTTTTGTTCTGTTTTTGAGTATTTTATTATTTCGGAATTATAAGACTCATTGTTCTCACGAATTACTAAATTCGAATTGGCAAAATATCATGCAAATGCTATTCAACAAACAAACAACAAACTATTTCAAGAAAATCATCTCTCATATCTTCGTATCCATCGCTAGAAAGACATTCTACCGACCTTTTTCGCAAGCATTATAGTGAAAAGTTCGTGAATTTGCTTGAAGCTTTTTTTCCAGCCGAGCAGATAATAAATAAATCAAAATTGTGTCGCTGGATTGCGGACTCACAATCGAACAATAAAACAAAGTAATGTAAAACGTATAAATATCAAATTATGTATTTCAAACTATTAATTTCATGTCAGTAATCCACATGAAATTAGCAGCTAATTAATCAAATTTAGTACGGAGATGTGGAAGTTCGAATATGAAGTCGTTTTCTGCGGATAGGGTATGCTAGACCTGGATTTCGGGAAATTTTGTCTTCTCAAACAGCGGAACTGGTCAAAGGGTTGTCTAGCCCTAGCTCTATCCAAATGGAAAACTAACCTCATCCGATGAGAAATCTATGATGCATCACGATATATTTGATCGCAGAAATTTGTTACATCGAGTTAAGCTTATAGATGTCTCCTCACTGGGTTAAACTCCAAGATTATTTAGGATAATCACGAGGAAAAGAACGAGAGAGTGAGAACCTCGTTGAAATATTTTTATTTGGTAAGTTGTATAATTTTCATTTTGGGATAGCTTGAATATAGAAAACCTATTCCTCTGCATTGTGGGGGTTTCTTTTGTATACTGTCAGAGGGAACTATATTTTGCTTACTAGCTTGACATCGGTCACTCTCATTTTGCAGTCCTAGGAGGTGCTGCCAATTCGAATAGAGCTCAAGAAACTTCCGAAATACCATTCCCCATATCTTCGCCATCTGAAATTTTATACAGAGTAAGTTTTATGTATATAACGCCTCAATTATCTCAAAAACAACTTGTAGGTATTTACATTGTTGTCAGATCTTTTTTTTCCCGGACAAATAATGAACTTTGTTATTTCAAATGGATCGCCCTATATATTTTTCAATGATAGCTACATTCGCGTTATCTTCGCCGGAGTTACAAATTTGACGTTTCCGAGGTAATTGAGGCGTTCCATACATAAAACTCACCATGTATAAATTTATGTTATAAACTCAATAAAAAAATAAGCATAATCTAAAGTATATATGTTCGGATATGTTACATTCATCTACTTTTCTGTTTGTTTGAACCAGAACGAAAAAAAAACAAGCAATTTAAAAATGCAAATTCAAAGTCAATTAAAAATTTTTCTAATATTCTCCTAGTTCGTTAGTATAATGAAAATTTCCATATAGAAGTGAATCAACAACTCACGAAACTTTGTTGTAAATATTAGCCTGTGCTCCATTTGTAAAATCGACCAGAAAAGCTTATTTTTCAAATATTTTCATCACATTTCCAAATCGTTCGAGTGGATAACAGAAGAAAATCGCCTCATTTCACATACATTCTCTATTACTATTTTTATCACATACGGAATCACAGTGGCCATTTCCATATAAACGACAAGTTGAAACCAAGAGAGAGAAAAATTTTGCCCTTTTAAATCTAAGGGTATCAGGATAGTCGAAAAACCAGCTAAAAAAACTTACCGAATATTATTCTCGACTATAACATAAACATTTAAATATGTAGAATGTTTTTCATAAGTACACCGGTTTCATTAATATGTGCTTAAGTTAATTCAAACTCATTTTTTTAGACGAATAGTTTTATATCCAAATATATGGAATCTCGTGTTAATTTTCTCTCGTGTTCAATCCACTAAATTGATCAACGGTACGAAATAAATCAAAACGTACCTATCATCAGTGGCGGCTCCAGACTTCAACAAAAAGTCATGCCATAAGTCTAATGAGACTCAAAACGAGTTTTTTTTTAAAGATCTAGTCCGCACAGCGACTGTGAGTCTACCGAATAGGCACAGCTTTTTAAATGAGCGTAGCTTGTGAACGCACTAGTCAAGTAGCACTTTTGAACCCCCCCGTATGGTTGTTATCTTCTTGTTAAGTGAATCGGTAGTTTCTTCACTCCCCCTCCCATCAATAAAGATTAGGTTCGGGACTTATGTGTAGGCAATTTTTTTCTCTCTTTCTCCTTCTTGGTCAAGATGTTTGTTATCATCATTTGCACAACTTCCCAAATTGTTTGTCTCTATAAGTTTATGGGGTGTTAGCTAGCGATGTAGTTCTCAGCATTTGATGAAATTGAAGATAATGTGCTCCAAGTCTCCAATGTCTAACAAAAATTGGCTTAGGAAGTAATCAGTTGTGGAGTGTTCGCAGTTTACTCATTCGCGAATATAATCTATTAGGCGTTTTGTCCACTGTGCTTTCGCTGTCGCGTTTTCCAATCTTCTTTGCCACGTTGCTAGAGTTTTTTCTCTGGCTCTACTTTTTCTTGTTTTATTCGTTCTCGGTGTTCTCATGTATGTAGCTTCATTCGATAATCATTAGGTCTATTTGTCCGTTACCTATAACCTACAGTGCCACTCTCGAGGTTTTTCTGAAAGCTGAAGCTACCCTCAAAAGTATGGAATCGACTCACTATTGTTTTGGTTTTTTTTCCAGCATGAAGCTAATTTTGACTCTGTTTTGGCTTCCTCTCACCAGCGTTGCCTCAGTTTTGTAAGGAACCCGTTTGAGTACATTCTACTTTGATCAGATTGAAGTTCTGAATTGAGAAAAACAACCAACCTTTTATGAAACGGAAGTACCTTGGGTCATAGGCATATATTTCCAGAAAAAAAATAGTTCCAAGTAATTTTTAATACGATTCCACAATAAGAATTAACGTCACTTGAAAATCACAAAATTTTCGGTCAAAAATGCATACAACATTTCCAAAGTAGATTTATTAATCGATTTTTCATGAAGGTTTTGATTCTTTTAGAATATTGGGAACGAACATTCGGCCTCTGATGTCGACATAGTTAAAGTGAATAAAATTTGTATAATCTTCAAATAATTATACAAGTTCGTCATAAAAAAGCAAAGATAAAAACTAAATACCACGAGAAACAGCTCAAAGCTCTTCTGTTCAGGCATACGTCTCCTTAAGAATGAAGATACTGATTTTATTTTAAATATTCGGTCAGAATGGTTAGGTCATCACAGATTTAGTTACCGTGAATTATTTACTTTCAGTTAATTGTAAAAATTTGCAAATAATTGTAGATTACGAGTCAGCAACATTTGAAAGTTATCAAATTTCTAATAACAAACAGTTTATTTCGTAAAATTTCCAAAAATTCTCATCATAATAATTTCCGATATTACAAAAAGTATGTCTATATTTTTTTAATATGATGCATATTTTTGAAATACTTCGCATAGCACTGAAAAATTCAATTATCTGCTGGTTGCATTTTACATTTTACCCAAAGCAGAACTTTTTATGAGAAATAACATTTTTTCGTAATAAAAAAGTAGCGTATATCCTGCAAACTCAACTGCTTCAACATATTTATTTAGTAAATATTTTTATACACAGAAATAAATTTTACCATTTCCTTGAATTGAATGAAAAAACCTCTAGTTGATAAATTTAATTAAATTGAAAAGAAAGAAATGCACTTGCAACTGAATACAAACTGGACACAAAGCATTGGTAGTCTTCATAGCTATTATCAAAGTGAGTTTTTTATAGAGCGCTTCGACCAAACAAACCAACCACATCACCCAATCTTTAGAGAGTAACATCAAAGCTTCCAAACAGTGTTAGAAGTCCTTTGAAATAATTAGATTAATAAGGGAATACTTTTTCGTATATATTTCCACAGAAAATGTATAAACATTTTAGGGAATTATCCTTCCGGAAGGAGATAGAATTCAACAATATAATTATGAATGGGAATCCCTTAATTTTGGAAGGTGACAAAGATTATGATTGAATTAAAAAGATATTAGGAAGAAACCAACAAAAACAAAAGAACTAACGTGACCACACTTATCACCGAAAACTATTACCGTGAAACATAAACGTTATTACGAATACATTTCCTCTTACTAATCAAATCAGTGTAGCCGAAACCTTCATTCGTATCATTCGTTTTATTCACGGTTCTCTGATACTAATACTTATAATTTATTGATGTGCACATCAAGAAATTGAAGAAATATATTTATATACGAGTATCTATTATGAAGCTATAAAAATCGAATTAACCCTTTAAATTGTTCAATCTGACACATAATTTAGTCAAATTCGAAGTTTTAAGTAAAAATGATACACACTGTAATTGAATGGTACTTAAGGGACAACCTATACATATTCAGAAATCCTATACGATGTTTTACAATTGAAATTACCCTTGTAAATTCAGTATTTTGATAGTTAATTAATTTGGACACATTATTGTGTTGTTTAATTTTAATTATTTAAGCGATGAATACATTAATTAATTGAAATTGATAGACACTGTATTTCAATGGTACTTAGGTGGCATAAGAAGTTAAAAAAATCACTAAACTAGACTCATGGCACCCCATATATATTTACGTACGTAATAAGAAGCTTTACACTTGGAACTACCCCTATAAAGTCATTATAGGTAGTCGAGAAGACGTTCTGATTAGATCTGACCGTAGGATAATTATTCCTCCTAAAACTGTTTCATTATTGAACCATATAGTTACATGAATTGCTACTTTCTTCTAACCAAGTTAAGAGATTTTTAAAGGAATTTTCACATATGAAAACCAGCATCACTTATGATACATTCTGTGTATATTCTTATAGCTGCTTTCAATGACTCCAAAAGAATTGGAAAGTTTCCTCATTGTTTTACAAGGAGAATAGGAATGCATGAACTGATATTGAAGCAATGAATTGATTCTCTTTTTTAAGATTCCCCACAGGTTGGAGTTAGTCCCAATTCATATATTGCCACTTTCCTTCAGCTGAAAATAGTCCATATAACGCTATGGTATAAGCTTGGAATTGATGAATAATCCGTACGACATGATAATCATAATATGCAAAAAGTATGCTCTCATTCCACATTCTCCCTCTAGAGGTTTATAGTATTATAACATTCTTGATAAGATTTTACGCATAAGGTGGAATTGCAATGAACAAGATTTAATTCCAATGACAGAATTCTTCCAGCACTGTTTCATTGTAGCAAAAGAGAATTCCAAATACATTTCTCGTGATATAATAGGTACACAACATGGAATACCTGTTAGCCGCCTATCTATACATCTAATATATCTAATACATCTATATCCCAAACCTTATTAGAGACTATCACTTTCTCTCCTAAATTGCTAATTCATTTTGAGCATCACTTTGCTGAGGTTTTTTTTATTGTAGTTGGTTGAATTGTAATTGAGTTAATTTAAAGATTACTTCCAAAACTTTCAAAGCGGGTTCAAAAGAGGCCAGGGCCGTAATTAAAAAAATTGTACCGAGAAATTAACGAATTTATTTCAAATGAAAATTATTAAAAGCTATCTAAACATCAAAAATAATTATTCAACATCAGGCTCATACTGGAATGCTAGTCGAAAAAGTAAAGGCTCGAAGAACTTGTTAGCGTTGTTGGTTTATTCCTCAACATCTGTTGACTCTGAATCCGCGCG
Organism: Diorhabda carinulata; assembly: GCF_026250575.1. Taxonomy (NCBI): domain Eukaryota; kingdom Metazoa; phylum Arthropoda; class Insecta; order Coleoptera; family Chrysomelidae; genus Diorhabda; species Diorhabda carinulata. Next base: position 7,286,132 of record NC_079469.1, read on the forward strand.
ATTCTCTTCGTTCCAATTGTTCCAATGTTGATTTCGTTCATCTTGTGCCTCTTGCGATTGTGGTCCACGTAACTGCGCTCACAGTAACTTAACATTGTATTCGTTTGCTTATTATTTGACTTACGTTTCAAAATAATGAAACACATATATTTACCAAATACGTACACGTTTCTGTTTTGATTTACAAAAAATGTAAAGTACAACATGTACAGATACGATAATTAGCGTCAGCTCACAACACATGTTTATTTACTAATAATTTATTATTTGCAAATTATATTTATTTTTGTAGTTTTTCACCTGATACCAACAATACAGATTTCTCTTATTTCGAGAATGAAAAAGTTTCAGATCCAACTCACTTCGCAAGCTCTGTAAATGGTTATTGCGATAAAGTGCATTGGTAACTTTATGACGATTGATATTTTATGAAATTGATTGAACATACATCACACAGCAGCTGAAATTTTTCAAATTCTCACTACTACTTCTCACTCACTACACATGGAACTAAAAAAAAAACGAGAAAGCTGCAAAGCAAATTTTTTTTCTGTGAGAAAAGATGCATTCTTTGAAACAAACAAGGTGACACTCTTCCAAATGTTCAAAAAGATGATACTTAAACTGAATGACACAATATCTTGAAAATTGTTTTCGAAAATGGGAAGCAAGAAACACTAAGTGTACTTGAAATTAGTTATTACAGCATTCATATACAGTAGAACCTCCATAAGTTGACCTCAATGAGTAGAAAGCCTTCCACACTTGAAGACATATTTCTTCCCCTTCAAGCACCAAACCCTCCATTGCTCGAAATTTCAACTCTCTATAAGTCGAAGTAATTAGTGAGTCCCTACAAGCTGTTTCTGTATACATTTTCTCTTCTTGTCTCGAATAAATAAACTGGGACCCCTGCATCACGAATCTAATATTATTACCTCACATAAGTATTTCATTTGGATGATCAATTTTATGAAATGGTAATGGGATTTATAGCTGATATCAGGTTTACTGTTGGCGATTGTAAAATTTAAATTAAGTTGGAATGTACGGCAATTCACATCAATTTTGACCCCTACTACAAAATATTGATAATCAGTAATTAACTAACATAAATTAAAAACCTTGAGTCTTGCTGAAGAGGATTAGTCAAAAAAATAATTGATGAAAATATTTTGGTATATCATTAAGTACTATTTCAACGATCATAAAGAATGAATTAGATATAATGAAAGAAGTTGAGAGTGGTCAAAGCTTGTCAAGAAAAACACGGCGGATTCCCTGAGCTTGGAGGAGTGCTTATTGAAACGATTTAAACAGTCGTCGTGGAAATATAAGCATTATAAGTCATTATTACCAAAAAAGGTGAAATGTATACGAAGTATTTACGATATTATGATTTTAGAGCAAGCAATAGATAGATGGAGAAGTTTAAGCGTAGGCATGACCTTGTTTAAAAAAGTTTGTGGGGTTAATTCAAGTGTATATCTTGTAGCTTGGCACAAATGGACAAGCGAAAAACTGATAGGTTTGTAACGTGATTATGAGCTTAAAAACCTATTCAATATAGATGAAACAAGTCTATTTTTTAAATGTCTCTCTGATGTAACTCTAACTTTCATTCATGATTAATTCAATGATAGAAAGGATAGCAAAAACGTTCAACAGTTTTACTTGGTGCAAACATGACAGATACAGAAAAACTCTCACATTTACCTATCAGAAAATCAGAAAAACCTCGCTGTTTCTCAAAATGTAGTAGTAATAGAGTAGTGAAGCACGGATGACTTCTGAAATCTTCTGAAACTGGCCATCGATAAGAAAATGACTGAAGAAAGAAGAAATATCTCATTATTCATTGATAATTGTACGGTACAAAACAATATACCATCAATGAAATCAATAAAAATCGAGTTTTCACCTCTTAACAACACATTGCAACCGATGGATCAGGGCATCATCAAAAGCTTTAAGTCATACCATAAATAAGTTGTTAGGAATATGTTGTAAAATATGGAAGAAAAGAAAGATTCTCGTGTAGATGTATTCCAAGCAATGCGAATGACTAATAAAGCTTGGCGAAATGTGACTGCTACTACTATAGAAATCCGTTTTGTTACCTGTGGTTTTTCTTCGTCAATGATCGAAGAAGAAGATAAAAACTCCTGAAGAATGAAATACAGTAGCGCCTGGGTATGTTTCAAAGACTTTATTATTATGACTATGAAGTAATGACTGCGGCAATATTATCAGACGAAGAGATTCTTAATTCAGTATCTCAGAATAAAGAAATAAATGAAGATGACACAGTAGATCTAAATAATCTACTATGCACCCAATTGGTTTCCATTAGAGAGGCGAGAATAGCACTAAATATTTCACGTAATTTTATAGAGCAAACAAGTGACTCAGAAGAAAAAGAATTTGTTGATCAATGTATTCTAGACGATGCTATAGATAAAGAACAACCTTATTTGAAGCAAAAATATAAGAAACTGACTTTTTGGAATTTTTGGAATAAATATGTTCATGTAATTTGAATTTATATGTAAACGTTTTTGATTTTTTCCTTTCTGCTCCCTAACTCCCTCTCTAACTCAAAGCCAGTTGTCACCTAATCCAAAATCCTCTATAACCTGAGAACTCCATAACTCCATAATTCTAACAGAATTGTTCTGTATCTCTCTCTTGGAGTTCGAGTTATAGAGGTTCTACTGTATTATTGAGCTCTTTCAATATAGGCTATATAAAGTACTACCGGCTCACAGAAGACATAAAGCAAAAATATTAGAATTTCTCAAATCGTTGAGAATGTCTGACTGATGTGCGTTTCAATAACCAAATTATCGTCTTCAGAAACTAAAGCTGAACTTTTTATAGATAAGCTGGGTTATCGGTCTACAAAATAACCTACTAATCATGTTTTATAGTGCACTACTTTTGCATTTGTAAAAAAAATATTATAATCCTCATTTTGATAAAATTTTGCCGTTTCTGAATTCTCTGATTAAGCTGTTCGTAATTATTATGAGCAAAAAAAACAGAAATAATGTTTTTGAAATCAATTCCAATTCATCTGGTCACTATCTATTATAAATTTGCACGATTTGCTATTTTTTGTGTCACAATAACTAAGTTGTGGGGATGTGAAAATACAACACTCTGCTTAAGAAAAGGGAAAACAATAACAGCTGGAGTGGAGTCTGGAGTAGAGAAGGCAGTCGAGGAAGCGTCGTAAAGTCACCGCTTATGAAAGTTTAGTAGTTATCCAAAGATCATGGAAAGTCTTACAGTTTCTTCTTAGTCTTTGAAGATGATAAGTTAGTTATGAGAAGGATTGTCAGAATTTCTCAGAGAACATAGATATTCTTAGAAAAATAGATATATAAGACAACATAGTTGCTACATTCAAAAAATCCGGATGAGATTTCAAATACTCTATTACTACACACTCATAAGAAAAAACTTGTACCAAAGAAAATAGTATGATAGGAGAAGGAATTCCCCAACAAAAAGTTTTATCTCAAATGATCGTGGAATCAACATGAAGATGATCGAAAAGTTTTTGAGGCCACTTATGAAAATAGTAATACGACAAATAGTGTTACACTACATGGACAAATAAGTTTTCTTATAACGTTATCGACTGGAACCAAATAATTATTCGCAATGAATTCTTGCTAATTGGATTCTACTATCTATGTGATAAAATATTGAAAATGAGTATCTGATCCACTTCTATTTATATCGATTTCAGTCGTTTCACAAGCGGATACGCATAAAAGAAGATAAGTAACATGTTCAAACTTTACAGGAGGCACTTAAACGCCTCTTAAAAATAATGAGTCCATTTGAAACATATAGAATGACTAAAAATGGAGATACTCCAACTGCTAAAACATAGAAATGACTTGAAATTTTATTGGTTTCGATGCTCGAATGCACATTGAGAATATTAAAGTGATTTTTACCTGGTGTAAGCTTATTTTTCGGAAATACTGAAGAGGTATAATACAGTATAGATAATGTAGATGGATATACTATAGCCAAAGATGTATTTTTCTGATTTCCTAAATGAGATATATTAGTTTATTAATGACAATACTTGTATTACTTGTAAATGTATCCAATCACGTCAATGATAGGATAACTAATAGAAGCGGTTTCTTATTGGTAACGTGGCAAGGAAACACCAAAGTGGACTAACTTTGATAAATTTTTCGAGCTTTCGAATACTTATGTATTCATGGTCTGGGACTGAAATTATGGTCAAATACAATATAAGAAATATGTCTAAATGTATAACAATAATAAAATTTTACTTACTATAATTAATTGAGATTTCTGGGGAATTTTGATAGTATTAATGCTTGTGAAAATATAAATTCTCATTGAAATCATTGTAAGGTAATAACGTCTGATGTTGAAGCTGAAGCTGAAAAAGAAAAAGCGACGCGCATCCTGAAGAAAGTTACGCAAAAAGTTTTTCTGCACTATTTCAAACAATGGAAATCACTAATCACTTCAATTAATAGCTACACGTCGTACTATAAAACCGAAGTAATATACAGCTAAAATACAGATGCTCTGGAAGCAAGATATTTCTAAATAAAATTGGACAAGACTAAGGAAAGATTAAGTCATAAATTAAATGAAATTTCACATCTTATTAATGTTAAAGCTATCCAATAAAACTTTACCGATTAGTGCAAACAGATTAACAATCTCTCTGACAATATAAAATCAGTTTTCGGCTGTTTTCAACCCAAAAGCTGGGAGAAAATATAAATATATAGAAATTCATTTGAAAGGGAAATTTAGTAGGGGTTAAAAGAGCTATTTCTAGAACTTTCACATTTGTTTGGTATTTTTTATGTAATCTAAAATCTTTCGAACTATGGAAATAATAAACGTAATAAAGTTGAAACTGACAAATAAGAACCTCAGTATTCATAACTTAAATCTACTCCGTGTATCCATTCCATCAACGATTTACATCAAGTAACGGAGAGCTAGTGTATAAACGGGGTCCAACAGTGATGAGGGACGTAACTAGAAGGTAAATTGTATGTCGAGAGTAGGGCACATTTTAAATTGAAATTTCGTAATATTAATCAAAATGTCAGAACGGTGAACGCCCCCTATCTGCATTTTTAGTGTTCTAGTATATATGTTCCACATTCTAACCGAGAAATCATTATAATACGTGATATATTAGAATTTTAAATTTTTCAGTTGCAGGTTATTTATCGTTAGCAGAAATTTATGTTTTTAATTTTTCGATCCTCGTAATGAAATTGTTAACTAAATTCCGAGCTGTATTTTAGTAGCATATAGAGAAACGTGTGATTGTTTTTTGTTTCTAATCAAAAATTACTCAACCAATCTTAAAAATTCTCTCATTAATACAAAGTAATATTATTGAAATATCCTTTTAGATATTGCTGTGTTCTAACCAAAATAATCAAAAATGTACTTATCTAAACTTATTCAAATCATTGTTATGAAGTATTATACTTCGAAAGCTTATAATTGGTTAATAACAGTTTTTTGAAAACATACTTTAATAGAAAATTGAACTAGAAAGTAGATAATAGTTTTCCATAGTTTTTCCATTTGGTTCGTATCAGGAGAAAGAGTACCATTCCTATAGTTCGATATTTCTAGCTTCGAACAAGGCCAATGAGTCTCTAGACATGAATCCGTGCGCTACTATGTTGAAATATCCATTGTTATTATTCTTCTTCTGTTCGACAGCTTTTTATGACCATTCGAATATCATATTGTTGGGGTTTCATTTCTATTTGTTCGTACCAGCTCAAACATCTTTCAACTATTTTGCGACCTGTCCTATCCACCCCCAATTTCTATTAGTTGCTTCATATCAGCTGCTATTATTTTATTCTGTTGCTGTGTTCAACGCATAATTTTCACTTCTACACATTATGGTGGAGAGAGTTTTTGAGTTGCTCAACTTTATTCTCATATATTCACCAACTGCTTTTGTTCCGAATATTGTCTTATTCAGATCATAATCTGTAAAGTCGGCTTTTCTTGCACTAATCTTCATATCTATTGTGTTATCCCACGTAAATCTGACTTCTAGTAATTTGTCCTTGTATCATCAACTATAATGACTGAGTATTTATTGAAATTTTGGTTTTGCCATTTGAAAATACGTCAAAAGGAGCCGATATTTGAATAAATCGAGGGTTTGTTAAATTGTTTTGAATATACTGACAGATTTCATAGATGTAATTGATATTTATATATAATATACTGAGGCTACTTTGGAATAAAACCTGAAATTGTAGGTTTCTCTTGCCAATCATTGTCTCCAATTTATGGCTCTTATTTTTTATTGTTTTCATCAACATATCTACCACCGATATAACCAAAAATGAAATAAAATTATCCCATAGTTTCACTCCAAATGCATCCAATATTCTTACGTGTATTTGAACCTTTTCTACTACTTTTTCGTGTAGTACGTGCCTGTCTATTATTTTTCAGGAGATCCGTTTTCTCCTCATACTATTCTATATCATTTTTTTTGTTAATTGAGTCAAATTCTTCTTTGGAATCGATAAATGTGATATATACTGCACCCTAATTAATATTCAGAAAGTTCTTTAAAGACCCATAGGTATTTTCTACTATTGATTCGTTAACGACAAAACCTCAGATTGTGTGAAGGCAGCCTCAACCTTTAAAGTGCCATGGTCAACAACTTAAGCTATCTGGTCTGTCTGAATTGAAAGTATTTAAAAAAGATTTTTTGAATAAAATATTTGAAGACTACAGGCATAAGTTCCGAAATTGCAGTTGCGGTTCATATTCTGACAAACTACACCCTGGTAATTTTATGATACGGAAGAAGAGGTACCGCACAATTCAATAATTTTTATTCTATAGTTCACAACAGAACATTTATACAACATTATGCAGTTATACTGCTACTTTTCAAAGTATTGCTTGCTGTTCTTATTCAAATTTTAGTTCTTATTCAAATTTGGCTTTAGATATCGACAAATTTGCAAGTTGCAAAGTTGCACATGTTGTATAAAGTGCTAAAACTGCACTTGAACATTATTCGTTTACAAAAATTAATCCACAGAATCGCTTTGAATGTAATTAGAAATGTATGAAAAGTAGTTATAAACATTTTTTTCCAAACTTCTTATTTTTACTGGATTTATCTGTTACTTTTATAATCTCACTCCAAAAAATATAAAAACATCTCCTTTATACTAGTGAAATTGCTTGATCGTTTTTTCAAAAGCACTTCTATTTATGTAGCTGTCCCAAGAGGAAGATACAGTTCTGGGGTGTACCAAAATACATCAGAAATATGAGAATTCAATTTACTTTTCTTTAGAAGATCCTTATAGAACCACTATATTAAAGTTTTCTTTATATCGATTTTGCAATATACAGCATTAGGTTAAACTTAAGTGAAAAAATTCTGTTTATTAAACATATCGAAGGATTTATCTATTCCTCAAAACACTTTTACGAACAGAAACTATTTGCTGATTTTCCTTTGTCTTCGGTCTACTGAAAATAGATATCTCAAAGTGATTTGAAAAGAGTAAATATGAAGACTCAATTTTGAAAAATCGGAACTCGAATGAAAACAGCTTCTGGAATATATAAAGATCTGTTGTTGCTGTTTCTCGTATAGAATACATCAAAATTCCTAACATGGCTAAATAGATTCTCATTGTACACGTCTCACATTATATTTCTACTATTTGCGGAAAATCTTTTGGAAATCCTTACGAAACTACAAGCAGGAAACGTTAATCCTGTGTGTTTCTCCAATGTTGATCAAAATTAAATTGAACTTGTTAACAATCGAGAACCCAAGATAGTAATTTGAGGAAAAGCTAGAAAATAAGACATTTCTCGAATCCCAAGAGATTAAACTGAACTTTATCAGAATGAAAATTTCATTAGAAGGGCAAACAAAAACCTAACACTTTGGTACCTAATCGTTGAGAAGGTCGAAGTTAACAAGATATTCTAATACTCATTCGTTGTACGTGAGCATTGATTTATAATATATAAGGTTTGTATAATACTATATCTCTTATTATTTGAGCTCAAAAGAATTCAAAAATTGTCTTGAACTTTAAAATTGATTAGATCATTGCAAGAAATTCCACAATCGTTTCTTTATGAGAAAATTTCAACTATCAATCAGAATTCTGTTACTTGTAGTTATGCAAGTTTCAATATTGACAAATAAGTCATTTGATTTATGTTTCTATTTTGGAGAAAAATGGCAAAATGAATATAGTGCACAATACATGTAAACTGCAATAAATGAGATCAAGATTTATATCATGTCGACAAACATACGGTTAACAAAGTCAACATTGAAATGAAATACCCGAGTCATAAGGATCCTTGCATCCTATATCCAATCCTTCCACCAAGAAAAGAGTTTGATAACCTAGAAAATATGTTGACTAAGAATCTATTATTCAATGAGTAAGAAACTAAGAAAATGAAGAAGATTTCAAAGATTATGAAACAACAGAAATGTTAGAAAATAACGCAACATGGAAAAGAATAACTATGGGGTCAAGACATATTGGGACTTCAAGTAGTCAAAACTTTGTCGAGTTGGAAATTATTGGAAGGAAATCCTTCACTCCTACCTTAAAGATCGCTACTTTCTGCTATTTTTATGAACAAACAACAATGCTCAAAATAAACTCTGTGTTACTGGAAGGATTATTATAGGGCCGCTACTCTACCTCCTATTCAGGGCTGATCTACCATAGCCATATTCGCAGACGACACCACTATATCATCAAATCAACTAAATCAATTAATTAAAGTAGATGAATTGAAGTCTGTTCAAGTAACTTTCTCCAAAGGTTAAGGCAAATGTCTAGAATTTAGTATAAACAATCAAACTACCACAACATGACGACTTCAAACATCTAGGTGTGCCCCTAAATAAGCGTCTTACCTGGAGGAAGCACATATTTACCAAGCGCAAACAATTGGGATCGAAACTGAGAGATTTATACTGATCGACAGGTAGAAAGACTCAATTGTTACTAAAAAATATGGTACTGACCTCATTCCAATATTGATATTCTGAAGTAATACATTTTTTACAATGGATTCCATTTAAAATTGACTTGTCCTAAATTATGTCAAATATTTGTTTTTTACAGTAAAATTTGGTAACAAAATGGCTTTTCTGCATGTTTAGGTTGGACCAAAACAGCTTTTTAAGTTTATTTTGGTGAAAATTATCTTTTCTATCTTAAGTTTCACTGAAAATCGACTACTCCGAGCTTATATTAGTAAAAATGTTTTTTTTTCAACTTTGATTACGCCAAAAGTTAGCTTTTTCATATTTATGTTGGCTTTATTTGATTAAAATTAGTAAACCTGGACTTTTATAAGTTCAATTATCTATTCTTTATGTAAATTAGTTGGAAATAGCCTCTTTTTTACTTACTCAAAAAAAAGGTTAGGCAAGAATAATTCGCTCAAATATTTATAAAAAATGAGGTTCTTATCTTCAAAGCAATCCTCAAGCCGATTAGGACCTTCAGAATCCAACTGTGGGCATCAGATTCCACTTTCAACTAAGTTGGAATTTCTGAAACCACTACACCAACACTTACAATTACACTGTCTGACATGAATCTCGATAACCAAGTTATCGTCTTCAGAGACTGAAAGTAAACGATAGTGTAATTGTGGTGTAAACAGTGTATTCAGTAAGATTTCACTTTCAATATCAAAATGGTGGATCAATTCCAAATAAAAGTACTAAGAATTATTGTAGATGCTTGAAAAATTAGCTATAAACGTAGATTGTGATATAATCTAAATAAACTGACATCTAATTTCATGGTAAAACCATCAGCACAGACTTAAACGTCATGATCCATACTATTTAATTAATGTGTTTTAACGATTGTTAGTGTATTCCCAATAGACAAAATTGATTAATCTCGTTATTAATTATAGCTGTAAGAGATAGTAATCACTGATTCCAGTCGAGGATGTCAACTGAATTGTATCACACAATTTGCCTATTATAATAATTATTATAGATGGCAAATATATAGGGAATTAAAAATATATTATGGAATTTTTTTGAAATTACGATACATACATATTGACAATATTTGGAAAAAGTTAAGTTTTATATTAATCAATTTGTGTCTGAATATTCTTAAGCTGTTCCTTATTGTGAAAATAGTATTTTTCGATCTTAACGACATAAGAATAAAAAAATATGAACATTTAAATAAAAAATCACGAGTTCAATTAGTTCGATATCAAATTATTTGGCTCCTGAATATTTTAGTTAAATCATATTTTTTAATTATAACTCTTCTGATAATGCTTAATGTTGAACATCGTCAGTCGCCTAATTCTAGATAATGCTACATGTAAAGGTGATATCAGACGGTTCACTTTTTATTCATTTCTATCTTTCATTCAGCATCTTACATTAAGAATGTCTAGACAATAAATGAAAAGATATAAATGCATTTATTAGTGAACCAATCCAGCGATGTTGGATTTCGGCATTCGGCATCAATCACTCGCACTCCGAATTAACGAAAAATGAAACGTATGAACACGAAGAGAGAACGTTCACTCGAGTTCGTTTGATGATATATTCGAGGAAATGATTGTGATTCTTGCGAGCATGGAATGAAAAAATGAGAACATTCACTAGAGTGATCATTCATCCGAATTAACCGAAAAGTGAACCGTCTGATATCACTTTTACATTCCATGCATGAAGACTGGACTTGACTTTAAGTCAACCCAAAAAAATCGGTAATTTGCCTTGTTACCATGAGTCTTATGAGTATAGTCGGCAACAATTTTTTTTTTCAATGTAGGTTGTTTGGTGGCAGGTCTGAAATAATTACACAATTGAGAAATTTTGTTGTAAATTCAACTACTCCTTCAGATTGAGCTTCTTTTGCGTTATGGCAAAAGTAGACTTTGTAATCTCCAGGAAGTTTGGCAACTATATCATCATTAATTTTAATTACATTGGCCAAGCAATTTATGTTTATGTGAAAGCATTTGAATTATCCATACGCCATCTTTTTCTTATTTTATTTTATTCTAGTAAAAAAATTATTAGTAACCCGAATGGAACGACATTTTCTATGAATAAATCGTAGCTAGATAGATTGGTCGCCCCCGAAGTCCCCTGTATACTAAATTCCTTGAAAATATATGGAGTGGTTTCCAAAATTCAGATTATATATATAGATATAAAAGAATTGCTTGTTTAAAGGCCGCTTGACATCATGCGATACAACGTGCAAAAATTTCATGCAAGTCTCTGCAAACAGTAAAAGTAAATAATTCCTAACCTCAAATTTTATACATATATTTTGTACAACTTTAACAATGAAAATAACAAAGTTTCACGAAAGTCAGCTGATCTGAACCCAAAAGTAACTAGATTGCAACTTGCATGCCAGAAAAATTGCACAAAATGTCAAGTTCTTACATGAAACAATCAGATGAATTTTGTCTGCGCATGCTTTTGGTCAAGAAATATTGCGTCTTGCATTGCATTGCACGTTGTATTGCATTATGTCAAGCAACCTTAAGGATATAAGATATGGACTGTCATAGTCTTGACATCATAAGTTCATATATTCTCAATACAAACTTACATAACTGTACTTTGTTCCCAAGGGAATATTCGCTATCAATACAAAAAACTATACATGCTAAAACATGTATATTTTGAAAATTGTAAACGTTTTTTTATTACTGTCTCAACCTTTATGTTTATTTCCTACTTTTTCAAATGTTTGCAGTCAAGAAAATCCACGATGAATGCGCCCCTTCAAATTCTTTCCTCCTTTTCAGATTTGATAACATTTACCATTCCACCACCATGACAATATAAATTATTCATTTTGAATTAGCAAGGCTGGTTACAAATAGACTGTCGGGAAACTATTTAACAACTAACATTAAGATCGAATACACAAGATAATGACTACAACAAGAACATGGATACTGTGCCATCCCGTCGCGGAACGTTTATGATTTAGATTTCCTTCCGGAATGTTACGTTAGTATTTAATGTTCCTCTTTGTAACATTATGCCATGCGAACGACAATAATTGTTATTAATCTTGACTGAACTGAAGCAGAATTATTATGATTCCTATATTTGGAAAACATATTTCATTCAATGTATTTGTTGATGTCAAAATATCTCGAGAAAACGTGAATATATTTGAATCCTTATATTAAATTAGATGATCTAGGGAGTAAGGTCGTGAATTTACATCGCTAACACTTTGACCTATTGATCTATTGCGTATCCCGGCCTGTTTAGCATTCAACTTGAATTGTTACCTTTAACTAAGAGGTTGCTTGTTATTTTTGTCTATTTGAAGTTAATGGAAACCTAGAGTTTCTTCAAAATATCAACAATAAACTTTGAAATTCAAGTGACGTATAGACCCTATCTACATCCATTTTTTTCAAGTCGATAGGATTAGTATTAACAAAATTACAAATTTTAGAAGGCTGAATATACTTTTTCACCACCCGAGATCCGTTCCAAATAGTATCACGTCATCAGCGCCGATTGTGTAGGAAAGCAGCCGGTGTGTTTGACAAATGTTACTAGCTAAAGTGCTATTTTGACGACAAAAAGTTAATTTGTTTTTTCAATTCTAACTTCTAACTTAAATAGATTCATTTGTAATAAAATCAGTGGGATGAAACAGACAGATAGATATAATGTCATATTCTGGTTGCAAAAACAAGAAGATTCCGTTTGCACGGATCCTCGTAATTATGAGATACCGAGTGTTCAAGTTTAAACTTTAAACTTATGGTGTTTGAGTAGAAAGGTGTTTGATTTAGTAAATGCCTGATAACTAGCAATAGGAGTCAACAAACTTACATGAAAAATGAATATGTCCGTACTGTACCAGATCGATTTTATTATATACTGAAAAAAATACTCCAGAGGTGAAATTTGCTCCATGTTAAATGTTGATTTCATTAATTAAAATTGGTGCCCTTTTTTCTCTTCAACAACATTCGGGTTAGATTTAGTCTGTTCGCCAGGCCAATGCAAAAAAACATTCTAAAACTACTACTTTATATTTACAATAATACGTAAGTTATTGTCATAAGTTTTGAAAATTGAAAAATGAAAGTAAAAAGTAACAAAACCCATTATAATTATGATCAAATAGTATTCCTTTTATTGTGCCTTTCTTTGTATCACATCACTCTTCCTTAGGGATACTTAAAAATAATTTATTTGGTGCAGTAATAGTGATGTTAGTTAGATTCGTTACATTACTATATTTTTAACGAATCTTTGTAGACTTAGGCTTCGACATCCTAACAATAAATACAACTAAAAATACGACGCGAGAAGATTGTAAAACAAAACAACGTAGTGTAGATGTTGCTGTAGTTTGTCGGGCAAAACTCAATCGGCGCTGGTGACGTAAGCAAGAAATTGGCACGTTGCAAGAAGAAATGGGTGCAAAGTAAAAATATTCCACTTTTGAAAATTTATATCAGTTCTATTACGAGTGCTAAAGACGTACTATAATGAGAAAAATTTATGTTATGTCGTTCCCAATTATTCAAAAATTTGAGCCCGACATCATTTTCAGACCTATTATTGCCAAGATATTTGTCAGTATATATATTTATTAGATTGTTTCTCAATTGGAGAAAGATTTTTTAAATATATTTTAGTAGGTTATCTTATACTTATTCTAATATGGAAGTCATTATTTTTTGGATACGTGAAGTGGCACTCGTTTTTTCTTATCTTTATCAGTATAACGTGCGACTTTACTATCAATTTGGGTAAAAATGAAGGCAGAGACATCATATCAATCTAAAATAACACTTTTAGATAGGTGTTTAAATCATCATTTCAATGACCCTCGATTGCTTTTCTACTAAAATTGTTATAACACTTACAATTTCTATATACAAGGTTACTTATAAGAGTGGGTTAAGGCCCCAATCAAAACACCATTTGCAAAGAATATTAAAGAGTGTATTCGTAGATATAATGATTAGCTTACACTGCTTCAGTTTGATTTCCGATTTTAATAAAATACTGAAATATAAGCTACCAATTAAACGTGATTTTACTACTTGAAGCAATGAATTCTTGCTGCCATACTAGATTCATAGTATGCAGAATTAGAATCAACACATTTTGAATTAAGGTTTTAATAGTTTCTACTTTCCAGAAAAAGCTCATTTTCACATGAACGATTCTGTGATTAGAATTTTAATTTCAGGCTAATAGGAAACTGCTTCAATTAATTGATATTACAGGAACATTGAAAACAACGAATTATCTTTCCATTTTGAAAGAGATTTTCATGCTTTAAAGCTGTGGTAATTCCCAAGCTTCAACTGAAACCTGCTCCTTATAGTGTGTTCTGTATATTAACAATACCAAAGTATTGCAAAACAAGCTTTTGTAAAAGCATTTTTTGCAGTGATTGAGAAATTATCGTACATATTCGTCTCTATTCACTTTAGTCAAATAGAATGTTTCCAAAAATAGGTGATCCCGTTTCTAGGATAGCTAGAAAGCTGAAAAATATTTGGGGTTGCTTAGTAAAAAATTTTCGTAACGCCATCGGTATTCAAGATAAAGGGCGTTGACGAAAAAAAAGTTTACAGATTTTTTACGATTTTACCGCAACTACTGGCAACATTGTAGTGAAAGAATATGTTTTCGAAGCTGATACATCCAATGATTTTGTTTTTATGTCCGACTCTCATAGAGGGCGCTAGTAGTATTGGATTTATTAAGCAAAATTTCAAGTGAACTTCATATAAAATTTTAATACAATGTTGCCAGTAGTTGGGGCAAAATTGTAAAAAATGTGTATATTATGTATGGATATTATCTCTCATCTATAGGGATGGCGTTACCAATATTTTTCAGTTTTCAAACTATTCTAGAGACGGGATAGCCTTTTTTTGAAACACCTTATATATACACTAAGTTTAGGATATTTCTAAAGATTATTTATTGGAATTTTCTATAACTATTTACAAAATTGATGAGTTCTTGTATTCCCTAAGCATTTTAATTTTCAGTAACTGTTTGATATAAATAATCATCTCTCTGTGAATTTTGTTAAATTCATTTCGTTTCCATTTATCACTACGTTCGTCCTCAACAATTACAAACCACCAGTACCATTTAGAGGATATTAACAAAATGAGTCCCCACGGTACTCGCCAAATATTATGTTTTTAGAGACAAAATAAAGGATTTTTTTGGTATTAATGTTAAGAATTTTTTGATATTTGATAACCCGTCTGAATTATGAACTGCTTATTTTTATTTGTTTAAAAATATTGGAAGGGTATACAAAATTTTTAAACGGTGAGATCAATTTTAATAACACCAAGAAGAAAATTGACTATCGAAGAATTTTCTAGAGCTATTCAATTATTCGAAGTATAATTTCGAGGAAGTTTAATCGGTTCCAGGAAACTGCTGCAGACAAAGAAGTACAAAACCCAGATTTACAATAATCACTGGTATTTACGGCTCGTAAAAATTCCAATAATACCCTCTGGGAAGAAAACTGTTTAAAAGAGATTTCCATTGGCATGTGCGCATAGGCAGCAAAGATTATCTTGAGTATTCGACTACCAACACTGGAGTAATCAATGGAAGAACGCGATCCTCACAGATTAGTCTCGTTATGGATTGTTTTCGCAAAGTAGACAAGAAAGAATATCATCAACGGACAGATATATACTGCCACAATCTTTTTCTATCAAGGATTCCATTAAGGTTTCTTGATCTTCCCCTTATATAGCAAGCTTGGGCCTAGTTGAAAATGACAAAAAGCCAATGACAACTATTCTATACCAGACACCATACAGGAGCTTAGAAATCTACTTTCACAACTTTGAGCAGCAATCGCATAATATTTAGTGCAACAACTTGTACATAAGAATATGTTTCTGAAACACGAGCAAATGGGAGTCATACTAGCTGTAATTTAAACATTCTCTTCTATTAAATTTTCTTATTTCATCACTCTGCATTAGTACTTTATCCAATTTTCAGTATTCTAGTATTGAAAGAAATAACTTTATGGTTTGTTTTTTATTTAATATTAAATTTGTTTGGTTTAGCTTTTATAATCGAATTCACTCAATATCCTCAGCTTTTGAACAGCTGTTTATTCGAATATCTTTGATTCTATATGTTCTCTTCTCCCATTCAGGTTATTTTTCAATTCACCTACTTCTTCTGTTCCTATTATATTATCATACATCGTTCAATTTTGCCAAACACTATTAGACCAAGAGTGACCATTTTCAGGTGGTTATTTCAAAAGTCACGAAACACGATGAAGATCGACGCACGAGTAAAAATGAACTGCACCCCAAAAATGTTCATAAACTACTACTAAGATGTTGAATCGTATGCAACACCCTACTTTTTATTCACACCTGTGTTGGGGCCTTCGAAATGTAGAGTAAGAAATATCAACGTACGTCACAAGTACAGGTAACAGCAATAGACCTACGAATTGTCATTCCTAAAATAAAAGAATACCTAGAATATTACGCGTTTTGATATTTTCCCATAGTATCCATGACAAGGACCAAGAGAATATTTGCGTCAAAAGTACAGAAAAATCGCATTATGTATCATTTTAAATCTACGTCTAATGATTTCCACAGATGCCCAATAAGCGCTCTCACTATATCCCGCAGGTTTCCATATGTGTTGATACTTCATTATATAATACTTGGTATAATATTTCAGATTATTAATTGTTCATTTATTTTATTTATTCTGTTGAAATTTGAGGACTGATGAAATGACAAAAATAGATTTTTTTTATAAATATTTATTACGTTCTGACTAATGTTATGACTAATACTTTGACTAAAATAAATCTCATTTTGTACCCTCCTAAAATTTTAGGGTAGTCAACACTGGCCACATAGGGCTGTCAGAAGTAGTTTTTCATTTTCAGTAGGTATAGAGGATTTACTGTAGAAAGTTGAGTGACTTTTGAAATGACCACCTAAAATTGGTCACTGGTTCTTCCTCTAAGTAATAAAAGTGTCTATACTAAGTCAAATATGTTTTGATCCGTATATTCTAATAATTTAATAATTGTATCCATGAACAATTGAAAATACTGAAGACAGAAGAAAAGGAGTTGTGAGGTAACCACGTGGATATTATGGAAACTCACGTGATTGATAGCATTTTATTATCTGGATTTAGTAATCCACACAAGCCAAGTCAAAAAAACTTTTCCAATCTATGTTATATTGATAACAATAATCACCTGAATTTCGATAAATTTTCATTATAAATAAAGGATCAAGTACTGATATCCTCAATACTGAGTGAAGATGATTAAAGCAATATCGTTATTTTTAGCCATAGTGGCATTTGCTGGTAAGTAAAACTTTCAATTTTTTTTTAAACTTTCTCAATCCATCAGGTTCTTGGTTCCATTTTATCCTTTAATACTTCTTGTACATTTTTAGCTTACATCAACGCTAACCCTACTCAATGCTACGAATGTAATATTCTCTCTGGTTCTACTTGTACTGAACCAAAAATTGAAAATCTTGACATACAAAGCTGCGATGATATCAATCAAGCAAATAATTCTACTGCTGACACAGTATGTTTCACAGTTTCAACGAAATGGTGTAAGTATATTATTGCCCTCAAATCGCTGAAACCTCTGATGATTAATAAATTGAATTTTACGTAATATATTTGAATATACTGATTAAAAAGAAAATAATTATTACTAAACTTTAAGAATATCATACGGTTAGTATGTTTTCGGCATTTCTCTCTCGCACATTTTAACAGGCACTTCGGGTAACGGTATGACAGGTTTGAAGGTTATGTTTGGTTCTTCTTCTTCTTCTGGAGACACTTGAGCTTGAGAATTAAAGTGTAGGTGATAGATCGTATGTTGTTATGATATTTACTAGTGTTTTACGAAGAGTGGGAATATTTGTTGGAGTGGTCGATGATAATTTGAGATTAGTACCAAACAAGGCGCTTTTTGGTAAATTTATTTTTTCTTTTTAATTACAATGTAAATTGGCTTTTTTTGCGACAAATATTATTTGATATGTTCAATTCAGTGAATAATGTGTGGTCTTAGCTATATATGGGTCAGAAAAAAGTTTTTTTTTTATCATAAATTTCATCAAAAATCTACGTTTCTTAATTTATTTGGTTCATCATGTGACAACTTGAAAATCTTATTTGGTTATGAATTGGCTTTTCTGGGAGTTTAGTTTGGAAAAAGAATTTTCTAACTTTATTTTAATATAATTTGATCTGATTTATGGAATTTTGCCACAAATTGACTCCCCCGAATTTATTCCAGCAGTAAATATTTTTCCACAATTGATTATTCAAAAATTGTTTTGGTCACAAATATACTTGGATAAGTCAAACATATGTCATTCTAAGTTTCATTAGAACAAATAGTATTTTAATAATCAATTTCATAGAAAATTAGTTTTCCGTTATTAATTTGATTCAAAAAAAGCTTAATTATGCTTTTCAAAGTATAAAGTAATGTAGTCACACATTGAGTTTTCTGCGAGTTGAATTTGGTGAATAATCAGTTTTTCTAAATTCATTTTCATCGCAATCTGACTGTTTTTTCCAGTAAAAAATGTTTTTTCGCATTTGATTGTCATGAATTGATGTGTCCAAGTTTACTACAGCCCAAATTGATATTTCTGAACTGAGATTAGTGGATCAGGTTTTTGATAAGTTCAATTTGTCAGAAATTGCAAATTTTGATAAAATTTTTTGAAATTATCTTTTTTAGATTAATTTATGAAGTAATGTTGTCAACCAAACTTCAATTTTTCAAGAAATGAATTGTTTGAAATTTGGCGTTTCAAATTTTATTTAACATAATAATTTTCTGCATATGAAGCTGATATATTTGTACAAAGCCTATATTGAATTATGGGGGCCACGGCTTGTGTTGTAATGATTTTTTAGGATTCTTTTTCTCCGTTTTAAACTAAAAATATTGTGGGGAACATGAGCGTTCTGAACACCCCGGCCTCGAAAAAATGGGCTCACATTTCCTTCACCATACGTTTTTTTGAAACAAAACTTCACGGTTTTTCAATCTGTAAGCCTAAATGCACAGACTATAATCGAATTAATAGACCAAAAATTTAAAAAAAGTTTCTGCTATGTGTTTTGGAGATTTTTATTGATAATAGTTCAAGACAGACAATAGTTCAAAAACAAAATTATGAGAAAATCGCCATTGAAGTTTTAAGTCCGCTTAAAACTATGAAAACCTCAACTCTCCCTTAAACGGCGATGCCTGGTCCATAGAGTATTTCTTCGTCTTTCTCTTGGAATTTTCTCAAAGTAGATTGTTCAGCTTTTGAGTCAATCCTGGCTTGTGTATCGACATCTCTTACGCAACATGCTCATGAGCAAAAATCCACATCAATGAATTCAAAGATTCGTTATTGTTTTGTGTCTCTGCTTCTACAGCGAATTGATAATTCGTCTCTCGATAAATATCAGAAAACAGGTTTTATAGCTACTTGTACTTCTGGTATTAGCGGTCGAGCTCATTGTCATCTTCTGCCTTACGCTATTTACACAAATGATGTTAAAGGTTTTCATATGTCTCCAAGCGAATATTGATGACGCCGAATGGCTAATCCATAGAATTTCATTGTTTCTTGAAAAACATGATCAGTAAGTTCACCTGGTCCTTTTCTATGGATTTCTCTAATTGTTTTATCCTTTTTAACAGACCGAAGTCGTGTCCCATTCACTTTTCTACGTGCACCACACATTATTTTTTGTTACTATAGAATCTCCATATGGTTTAGCATCTAGAATTCCCTAGTAAGTTTTACTGTCACCATCCCCGACGTATGTAGGATACTTTATGCCATATTTTCACATAGACCTCAAAAACAGTCGCTTGATAGCACTTATTTCCATTTTACACTTCCGGAATGGTGCATTAATCTACATGCGTTTGATACCACATTTCGTTCTCTAAAGGATCCATTTTTTTCTACTTTGTCACTTGCACATGCACCAAAAAAACTACTAATAACCATGTAGAAGCTCAAAATGCAGATGAAAGGCCCCTTTTTCTCAAGTACCGTCACCTGACATAATCAATTCATCCTCTGGTCCTCCTGCTTCTTTATTCTTAGTGA
This sequence comes from Diorhabda carinulata, assembly GCF_026250575.1. Taxonomy (NCBI): domain Eukaryota; kingdom Metazoa; phylum Arthropoda; class Insecta; order Coleoptera; family Chrysomelidae; genus Diorhabda; species Diorhabda carinulata. Next base: position 7,306,394 of record NC_079469.1, read on the forward strand.
ATGATAATAAAGTTCCACATAGTGAAGATTTGGTAATATGAATGACCAACTCCTAATAATCGTATCACATATACGAACCAGCGATTAACTTCAAATGCATTCAATCAATGGGCCCGATTTTATAACTGTCTGTTTTTCACATTCACACAATAATTTTGAAACCCAAACAGACGCATCACTTTCACAAGTTTTGCATATTACCATTTCAGAAATTGCATAAACAAACTCCAAAATGCATTACGCGAAATTCAAAGCGATGGGAACCTCCATGCTCATGCTATTTTAAAGTTTTTTCGTCGAAACTGATGTAAATGCCGTTTTATTTTGAGTTGTAGAACGGTTTCTACTAAACTTTCTCAGGATGTATATTTTCACTCGTAGTTTCTTTCCGTCCATTCATTATGAAAAAAAATTGTAGTTGTTGCACTCTTCGAGGTTAAACCAAGGATAAATAACTTCCGTAAAATATTTGTTAATCATGAAAATTTCTTTTTAAGCCTGTAGAAAGTTGTCTAAACTTGCACAAAGGTATATGTGCCAGATATTAACCCGATTCTACACTATTGGCCCGGACTCCGACTGCCAACTCAAACGCTTCGAAAATCACTTTACACTTTATTCTAGACATGTTAAGAAAACAATTTACGGAGATAAAAATCGATTTTTTGAACCAATCACATAGGATGACCCCTTACAATCATAATACTTTTAATTAGTAACGCATAAATGCATTCTTAGCCATAAAAATTCCTGAAACTGGTTAGTTTGGATGTTAATTCACTATTTTTCCAAATTATTATTCATTATACATGGTGACTCACTAAAAATGTATGGCATGTTGCTTAGAATTGGTAAAGAGTGGGGAGAAAGTAAAAATTTTTCATTTACTTGATAATAAATGAATAACTAATGATAACTATATGCGTTATTTTATGGACTATTTTTCTATTTGTATATGAAACTTTTGATTGAAACACTCTACACATTCCATTCTTATGAAACTAATTAGAAGCTTCTGTTTCCTGTTTCCTAAATTTAATCTTACTTTTCGTTTCTCAGCTGCTTACTGTCGTGAATTCGATTTAAAGTGGCAGTTCCTGAGCGCTCTCTCTATGTAAATTTCCACTTTCAAAGATGCAACGTCAATAATTCCGTATTTTAATTGGTAGAGTGCCGATTTTGTCCTTTGATTCAACATTGATTTTTTTTATAATTTAAATTGATTAAAAACGAGAACAACGTAAATTAAATCAACGTTTTCTAATTTTTGATTTGAAAATTGAGGATAATTATCCAAATTCATGAAATTATTGTATTGTCATTGATCCCCAATGAATCAAGTAGTTTCAATTAGATCCGACAGTTTAAAGTGCTCAAGAAAAAAATTTTTTCGTACCTACATACAAGCTAATAAAAACGGTGTAAAAATATGATACAATAAATATGAGAATAAAATTTCAACAAAAAACAGAAACAGAAATTTCTCCAATAATTCTATAATTTCATATCAACCGCCCTTTGGTATGTAACTAATTATGTAATTGCTCAAAAACCCAAATGAAAATTGTGAAAGAGAAATATTCTATCCTAGAAATACGCTCTAAGGCTCAGCAACCTAAGGTAACCTGGTAGGGAACCTAATTATAGTTCTTCCAATATCAATTGCAGATTATTAAAACCCTTGCCGACAATATTGTTTGATCTACCATAGGCGTAGATACCTCATGTTATAATTTTACTATTTTTATAAATACTTTTAAAAATATGTATATCTTATGCGAGAAAGTATTAGTTAAAAGGCAATCGAATCTAAGTATAGACCTTCTTGGAACTTAAAAAAAATCATTATTATACCTCGTTAACTTGCTACAACTGAATATTGAATAAAACGTATATAGACGACTAAAATGTACCTATCTGTGAGGGCGTTTAGTTTAAACAGGGTACCAGACGTTAACTGAGCCCTTTTTGTACCCCATTCGTTTTTTTCCGGAAAACGAAATTTCAAAGCCAAAAACCGTAATGGCAAATAAATTCTTAGCAGATAAAACAAAAGAAAAAACATTTTAATTCCAAAGTATTTTTTAGCAGATATTGATAAAGCATTAGGCACGAAACCGTCTTTACTTCCAGCGTCTACTATTATAATGCGTTTCCCTTTAGAACATGACCCATTCAAACAGAAATTTTTACTATTGTCAACCCGACCGAAATTTACCACATCGTGACTATAAATTCTATAACGAATTAAATCTTGAGTAGCTTTGTCAATTGATTTCAGTTTTTCTGTACATGCTTTTCGGTTCTGTGAATAATCCACATCAACCCCTTTCGTGACTACTCGATAAACGGAAAATTTATTTATTCTAGTTAATTCAACAATTCTTATTTTGATTGTTTTATCGGATTGCTGGATATTTTCCTTTTTTAAACATTCGAATATATTTAAAATAACTTGTTGTGTTTGTATATCTAAATCTTTCTTATAAAATTCATACCTGTCTCTATTCTCACTACACTGTGCAATTTAATTGTCTTCATTCACCCATGGTCTGAAGAACTAATCTCACCAAGCCACGCAACTGCTTATCGCCGACTTTCTTGCAGGAATATTTCCAAGAAATTATGTACACACGGCTTCGGCCAATAGAAATGTATTTATGTTCACGATTCGATGTTTTCATTGGTAGACAGTGGAGATGATAAGTCCACATGGACTAACAGTTTGTTAGATGTTTACCGAATTTTATACGAGGAGTAAACATTAAATTTCACTTCTTAATTTAGTATGAGTGCCGTGCGTATTTATGAAATATTGATTGATCCTCGCATAACTATCTTCTGCAATGGACATTGGAAGAACTATACCACCAAATCGGCGGAGGCTAAGTAGACATTACACAGTAGACTTACCTTATAGATATTTGAACTGTTAGACCTTGAAAATGTAGTAATAATAATAAATAAATAAATGTAGTAATTAGCACATTATAGACCCCAATACCGAATTAAATGATCTATTTTAAATTGTAAATTAGAAGAAATAGTCACTGGAGCATTTCCTTCATACTAATTTGCTTCATACCAATTTGTTAAAAAAAATTAGTATATCGTATCATTATGTATAAAAATATAAATAAATAAGAGAGGGTTGTTTTCTATTTCGTTTTATCTTATATAAAAACACTTTTGTGGTATGAAAAGAAATCAAATTTCTATTTTCAGATTGTGTTTGCTTCCTCAAAAACATTGTTTTATAGTACCATTTAAAAGAGGCCATTGTGGAGTATGGAAAATACATTTATTTCTTTTTTAGTTGGTCAACTTGTAACAGAGAGAGGATGTTACTATCAAGAAATAGGCGGTGAGGATGTTTGCTCGTATTTCTACCGTACTGAAGTTAATAATGTACCACTCACTGATGGTTACACGTGTGACTTATGTTACGAAGATCTTTGTAATACCGAAGAAGGTGTCGTATCAGCAGCAAAAAACTGACATGTTTATCGAAGATATAGAACCAAGTAAATGTTATAAAATATACTCAAATAAAATTTATTATTTTTCATTAATCATTTTACATTTTTTAATTGGATAATTTTTCGTAGTTACCTAAAATGAAATACAAAAATTGGACAAAGTTGGTAGTTACAATGAAAAGATCATTTTATTTGTGAACTTTTCAAAAGTAACCAACAACTTAATCAAAGTACTGCAATCAGATGAGTATTAAGTACGTAATTTAATCAAATTATTGATAAGAAGTAAATCAAATTATACTACAGCTTAATAAAGGGATCCAATAATAATCATAACAGTTTTCCCGTTGACGCAAATTTATTGTACAGATTTTTGTGCTAGATGTTAGCTAACACAACAATAGTCTATTTTCTATTGTTACGATTTAGTCTCCGCCCTAGTGCCGGTCGTGTCCGGATGTAGTGAAGTTCTAAAACTTGGTGGAGGCGCGGCGCTTTTGATGTTTGTTTTTTTATAACTTATTATTATAGCAGACGGTTTATTTACATTCTAGTGAAGTCTATTCTTCTATTTGTTCTGCTCCTTTAGTTTCTAGAACTTTCAAGAATTTCTTTTGGGATATATAAGGAGTTTGTGTAGAGCAGTTTAGCTTAGTTTATAATAAATATTCATAGTGAACTGACTGAAATAGGAAGTAATCGAAGAATTTGAATTAATTATATAAGTTTGTTAGTATTAAATTACTGATAAGTAAATTATATAAATTAGTTAAGTGTAGTGTAACTATTTAAATTTAGATAAATCAAAAACGTTATTGAATAAATAAAAAAACATTACAGGAACAACGTGCTTTGATCTGTTCTTCTGCAAAGATATTTTTTCTAATACTACGTTGTTCTTGCATCGTTCTACCTGATGATAAGTTCAAATAAACAGGTATGCAATTTTGTTTTCTGCTCGGTAAAAATTTTGCTGAAATTGTTTTGACATTAAAACCGGCTTATGAAAATGATGTTACGAGAAAAACTAAAGTTGATGTTATTTGCACGGTTTATGACAAACTTCGTTATGCACGCTCATCAATTCTACGAATCAACCGAAAACATCGGGATTTTTAGTTCATAAACCATCTCACATCGTGGTATAGAGGTCTCCGTCGTTGCGGAAACGCTCACTGGAGAACAGGTATGTCTGGAAGTGCAAGAAAACGTGCAAATCAGCGGGAGTAAGATCGGGAATATAGCGTGAATTATCAAATAACTCATATTCACATGCCAAATTCCATCAAAACAGCTGCTTGGCGTCACACACAACACCTGTGGTAAGCATTTCACATCTCTTGGTCTGAATAGCACGTCGTAATTTCCTCAGTACAAAATTAATTCTGATTCAAACAAAAATGATCTGATTGGTATTTGGATCAATCGTTCTCATGAGTTGTAAATATATAATAAAACACAAGAAGAAGAAGCTTGATTTTCAAAATGAGCGTTAGACAAAGTAAAATTGTAAGTGTTGGTTATTATACCAACTGTCAGTCTGATTACCATCAATGGTTCCAGAATTTCCAATTCAGTCTCTTCTTCTTATTACTCCGTATATTTTTGGATTCATTCATTGAATCTTTTTCTCAGTCTCGTGACATTCCCGACATCCACTTCATCCACGTCAAAATGGCAATTTGTTTTATTTCTATTTCTTAATTTTTGTTCTCGCCTCAATTTTTATTTTGCTGATGGTGATATTTATATTATGTCAAAATCTCTTAGCATTTTTTTGTAAATTTTTCACAGTTATATAAAAGTTCAGAAACTATCTTCAAACTCCAAATAAATGGACTACTTGGTATGTTCGTCGTAGATCGAGGAGAACAAAAATAAAAAAGTTTGCTCCGTCGTTTTCTGCCTCTGTTATTGATGCTCCAACAGAAATTTATCTCAGCAGAATGTAATTCACGAAATTCATACTCCTCAGAAATTTCAAACGATTTTTGACAAATTTTCTGTCTATGTCAAGTCGTTTTTGACAGAGATTAGCATGGTATGTATCTGTGTGGTGTAATTTTCAAACGTGATTTTTAGCCACTTGAAAGAATCGAATTTCATTAAAACTTCGCAATCTTATCAAAGACCAATGGCAAAATTATAATTCAATAAATGTCTCCGATCATCCTGATGCGGTTATCTTGATAGCATTTGATAAAATCTTTGGAATTTTTCACCTACTTCAACCGATCAGATAAATTCAGAATTCTAGAAACAAATCAAGTACTGATGGCAATATAACATAAATCATCATAAGAAATGTAACGAAATCTTTGGAACCTTGGAAGTTATTTTAAACAAGCATTTTGACAGTGGTTGAAAAATTGACGGATCTATTTGCTATAGTCATTATTTTTAGTAATTGTTTCATATAATCATCCCTCTTTGAATAATGCTCATTTCTTTGAGTTTTTTTTTCCAGTACTTTTCTCCACGACAGTTACAAATCAAAAATACCGTTCCAAGGATTTCAACAGAGTGATATTTGTCTTCACTGTGTTAATAATACTAAAAAGAAAATTAATTGTCGAAAAAGTTTGTGTTAACACAGACGAATGTGGCAGATGGACTGTGTTCCAAAGTGTTTCGAGAATATTTTATAGATTTCATGAAAATGGAACTATTTTCGAAAGACGAAGAACTGAAAGACACGGAGCAGCAACTGCCATCGATGATTGTTATCCGAAACTTACAGGTCCTAGCAACATCCGAGGAATTCTATGAGAAAGATTTTTTTAAGCAGAGTACTATTGACGTCTGCTCAATGCAATAAAGATTAACTTGAATTGGGGGAACGTGATTTTCACAGATTACTGTTCTGGGCTGTTTTTCGCAATGTATACAGCATATCCAGATATTCACCCGTTTTGAGGAAGTACAATTATGGCCTGGTTTTATATTTTTGATTACTGTATCCATAATTGAATTGAAATACCGAGACCAAAAAGAAAGGTTTTTATGGATTGTGATAGTTCAAGTGATTGATAACGTTTTATTATCTAGATTCAATTATTTTGGACTATAGGTGCAACTTTCTCATTCTATTATATATTGATAACAATAATTATCTATAAATCCAAGAATTTTATTATAAATACACCTTCAAGTACTGATATCTCCACTACTGAGTGAAGATGATTAAAGTAATATCGTTAGTTTTAGCTATAGTGGCATTTGCTGGTAAGAGATATTTTCAATTTTTTTTAGTCAGATTACGACCATTGATTTTGGTTATAAACATCACATGTTTATTAGGATCCGTCAGTTTCTCGGTTCCATTTTATCCTTCAATATTTTTTGTACATTTGTAGCTTACATTGAGGCTGACCCTACTCAATGTTACGAATGTAATATTCTCGCTGGTGCTACTTGTACTAAACCCACAATTCCAAGAATTGACATACAAAGCTGCGATGATATCAATCAAGCAAATAATTCTACTTCGAAAACAGTATGTTTCACAGTTTCAACTAGATGGTGTAAGTATTTATATTATAGTCCATAAAAATGCTGGAGTTTTTGATAATCAATCAATTGATATATTTGAATTTACTAATGAGAAGAGTGAATAATTATTACTACACTTTGTTTATCTTACTCTGTTAGTTTGTCTGTTAAGATGTATGTTACATACAGGCATCAAGTTTTCACTCATATCGCTTTAACAATTTGATATTTGCCCAAAAAACAATCTACTTCCGAACAATCTGATAGTTGCAAGCAGTTAACACATCTCAATAAACGTTCCTGCCATATAATTTTCCTCATTTTCATCGCACGTATTGAGAGGCACTTCTTCGGGTAACGGTATGACTAGTGTATTTCTTCTCTTCTTCTCTTATTTGGGAAAAGCGTTTTTCTTTTTTTTTTTCTTTAGGCTCAATGATAATTTGGTTTTTAGAGGCTTAGAGGCAGAGATAACTTTGAATAAATTCGATTTTATATGTTTCGAAATAAGAGTTGCGTATAATATAGGTTGAGAAGTTGAAGTATATCCTGTAGGTAATGGAACAGAAATTAGAAATATTTGTTGAAGTGATCGATAGTAATTCAAGATTAGTACCAAAAATGATTCTTTCTGAGCAATTTTTTTCGTGGATTTGTCGGTGGTAATACAGAATATTTCACAAATCCTGAAACTAAAAGAGAGACGATTGATGTAATCCGATGAAAATGAAAGAGAACGTGGAATATAAACAATGTTTCCCACATTTTAAAAAGCATGTTTAACACAAACCATTGATGATTCCACTGAGTTCAGTTTGGTCTGAAAGTAGTTTTTAGAGTTTGATTTGAATTTTAATTTGACTAAATAAGTGTGTATTAGTCACAAATAGGTTTTGATAATTTCAGTTTAGTTGAAAATGTGTTTCTTCAAGTTTGATTATATCAAAAATAATTTTTAAATGATTAATGTCATCTATATTCAACTTATTCTGATTTATTTTGTTCTCAAAAAGTTTTATGAGTTCCATTATGTCAAAAATGTGCTTTTGAAAGTATAATTTAATCACATTTCTGGGAGTTTAGTTTGGTAAAAATTACCTTCTCTGCGTCACACTTTATTTCGATGAAAAATGAGTTTTTTCATTCGATTATGCAAATAATTGGTTTCTCCAAGTTTGTTTTGGTCCTTAATTTGCTTTTCTAAATCGAGATAAGTAAACCAAGGCTTTGTTAAGGTGAATTTCACAACAATTTACTGTTCTTTATCAAATTATTATCAAATTCAAACTGGGAGAGAGTATGATTATGAGCCCCATGATTGGGATTGGACGATACGTAAAGACCATTTCAGCACCTGCTCTAAATGAATTGCCCAGCACAATATGCTGCAAATGCAGGAGTGATTGCGGTTTCCGTAGTGGATGCAGGAAATCGTAGCTGCAGTGCTCTTAAGCTTTTATTTGATATATTTGTTAAGCTTTTCTCAATTCTTCAACATATCAAAGCAATTTTGATGAATACTGAACCTTTGATCACTAAATCATGGAAGAAGGGAAATGAATGTCGCCGAAGATGATATAGAGAGTTCAAAATACCACAGCGGCTGGAAGACGACGATAAAGATAAAGAAGATAATCCAAATTATAATAAACTGCAGTTCTTGTTTGAATAGAATCATAAATTAATAATTTCTTTCATTTTTTTCAAATTGAATTATTTAGGGAGTTATGAATACAAATTATATTAGAGTTAAGATTTAATTCTCCTTAACAATTATGTAAGTACACGGACAGATAAGTGTTAAAAATAAATTACATATGAAAGTGAAAAAATTATCAAATATTCCATAATAAATGAAAATTATTCTTTATTACTTATTTAATAATAATTAAAAAGCTTCATACAGCGTGTTTCGACTGAAATTATACTGATTGACCTCACATTTCGCTCTTTTTTTTTCGAAAACTATTGAAAATATAAACAAATTTGAAGGGAATTCGTATTTCTGCAAATTAAACGTCGAAAAACTCATAGGCAATGATATATCCGTGAAAAATATGCAAAAAATTGATTTTGTGACGTTTTACTTCAAATTTGAAAGACGCGTAAACCCTACCGTAAGGGAGTGTTAACACAACTTCTAGAATGCTGAAATATAAATCTACTGAGATGGCTAGTCTACGTTTTATGAAAAATTGCCTTATTGTATCAATACCTGCAAAGGTATCTGTAATTATAACAAAAATAAACCACTGTTTGACTCATCAAAAGTTAATTATAACTTCCACAACTAAAAAAGATCATCAGTAAATGCAAAATATTGAGAATTAGCAGCATCAGCGCAACTAGCTCCGTTGATAATATGTGAAATTCATTTATTTCTGTTTTAGTTGGTCAAGTTGTAACAGAAAGAGGTTGTTATTATCAAGAAATAGCCGGTGAGGACGTTTGCTCATTCTTCTACCGTACTGAAGTTAGTAATGTACCACTCACTGATGGTTTCACATGCGACTTATGTTACGATGATCTTTGCAATAACAAAGAGGGTGTCGTATCAGCAACAGCTAATTAATATCTATTAAATATTCAAAAAAAAAGTTAAATGCTAGAAAATGTAATCAAATAAAATTTCTTATTTTTTCATTATTCATTTTACATTTTTGTGGTATAATAATTTTTCATAATCACCTAAAACCCAGAAACTCCATTGAGGATAAGAAAATAATAATGGAATACAGAACTTGGAAAAAGTTATTGCGAAAAGACTGGTTATATTTGTGGAATGGAAACTTTTCTAAAGAAGCGAACAACGTAATCAAATTACTTCAATGAGATAAAATTAGTCTTTTATTATAACGTGTTAAGTACATAATTTTATTAAATGCTGTTTCATACAGGATGTAGAAACTATACTCATAAAGCGAATGTATTTAAACTTAATTATATGCTTCATTATACGAATAAGAAAAATAAAGAATTTACATTATCTTTTTACAAGTATTAAACAAAATTTATGGTTAATTACCAATAATCGTGAGCTCAATAGACAGAATTCAAAGGGGATAGATACATGGGAATCCAATAATATTGATAATAACATTCTGTTGGACGGAGCTTCCACAGTACAGATTTTTTCCGCGAGATAGTACAACTAATCATCAGTGTGTGTAATAGTGCTACTTTGTTTTTGTTTCATTTTTTCTGTCTAAAGTTCAACTGAACAACGTGCAGCTGTAAAATTTGGTTTCCTAATCGGTAAAATTAAATCTCATGCTCACAGACCATCGAGCGAGAATCAACTCTCAAAGAGTACTTGACTATGTTGGGAACGAAAGCTCGGCGAATGCTCAGAGTTGCTCAGACCCTGACTGATAACCAAAAAGATCTAGTTGAAAAATGTTGTGCTTTGAAGTACAAGGTTTTCGGTCTATGGTTATTACTGCATATACGTCATAAAGTCATGGTTGTAACTCAGAAACATCATCATCATTACCCTGTTCAAAAATGTAGTAAAGTCAAATCAAACAGTAAAATAAAGCTTTAGTTTGCTTCTTTGATATGTAGGGCGTAGCTTCTGCAGAGTTTGTTCCCCTAGGTCAATCAAACCTTTTACTTTAAAGTTTTTAAAAAAATTGGGCAACGGTGTTAATAAAAAAATATACGATTCATAGGAAATAGGAGAGTGGTTCTTCCACTATGACTCTGCACCTGCACACGCAGCTATTTCTTTTTTGGCAAAAAGGACATGGTTATATTACTCCATGCCTCTTACTCGCCTGACTTAACCTTGTTTGAGTTTTTCTTATTCCATGAAAAGATGCTTGCCGACAACGATAAGCCATTCAAACAGAGAACAAAAAATTTTTCTAACCTCATATTGAATGGAGAAAAGTAAGAACTGCAAAGTCCCCAATAATGCTACTTTCCAAATATTAATCCCCATGTTTTGTGGTCATTTTTAAAATAAAAATGGTATTATTAAAGAGGAGAGAAGGCAAGTATGAATTATTACAGAACATTATGCAATACAGAGTTGTTGGTAACAGAAAGGTCAAACGAAAATAAGGAAAATTTGACATTGGACGTGAGTCAGATTTATTCTGTGTAAGCAAAAATAGAGAAGGATTCATTTACCAATCCGTTAAATACAGTAATGCTTGAGCTATTTTTCTATATAGACACCGCCATAATTGAGATACTTGTCGTAACATGCGATCAATTGTTTTATGCCTTTGTCGAAGAGCTCTCTCACTAGTGAATAGACCAGTGTGTGATACTGGATGACAATAGTTACATGCAAAATCGCTGGTACCTTGATCGGGGTTATTAGGCGGATGAACACAACACCTGCAATAAGCATTCCACGTATCTAGTTTTGAATGTCGCAATTTCCTGCACTGTCTCACGCAATATCTACTGCTACTGGCATGAGGACAGCATACGTCATATATTTTTTCTACAAGCCCAGTTAATTACGTTTACATTAAAAGAAAAAACATCGGTAAACGTTCGTTTGACGATGGAAACCATTATAAATAAAACAAACGAATATAACACTCTTATGATCTGGTTCGTTATTTCCAGATCATTTATTCTCCCAAATCATCACAAACAGGGAGTTGTTGCCGTTGGAAGATTATTCGTGTATTCTATAATGGTGCGTCGTTTCAAATATTGTTATGAGACTATTTACGTAAAAATTACTGTTATTTCAATCAATTGTTTTTATGTTTTGTAAATTGAGAATATAATTAAAAACAGAAAATGATCAATTTTGAAACGTAATAATAACAATTCCGAGTATTAGCCGTACGTAATACAAAAACTATTTTTGCTCAATTTTCCGTATCAATTAAAGTTCATAAAACGACCTGAATGAATAATGAAATTTCAAATAATCATAGTATATTTGTGCTCTAACCAAATATAATATAATAATGAGATTATATTGTTTAAATAATCTTTTCATTTCAACAAAACCTATATCAAAAAGATATTTTAATTCCTCCCAAAAACGCATATTTCTTTTTGGTTTTTTGTCCCATTTGCAAGGTGTTAGTCCTACTTCTTCGAGGTAACTATGGATGATGTCCTGTTTCTATGGTTTGCTTGGTAGATTTTGCAGACATACTATCATAGTCATGGCCTGTCACACCCATCATCTTAACGTGCTAATTGAACCACGTATCTGGATATATGGAGAGGTTCCTCTTAATTCTCGGCTGATATGATTAGGATTTCTTATATCTGTAGTGTTTCTTCAGTAAGATTCAAAAGTAACTAGCTGTTGTCTTTTTTTTGGCAAGTTTCTCTGCTTCCCAATTGCCTGGTCTACCCTGATTAGACGTACATTAACATTAATAATAAGAAATGTGTTTTTTGGTCATAAAACTCGCCTGCAAAAGTACAAGGTTATGGTCTTTGTTTTTTCGATTGTAGAACAAGTATAAATTTAGATTATTACAAAGAGATACTGGGTTGTTTTTCAGTATTATGGAAGCAGAAAGAGGCTTTAAAAAGGAGCCAACGGCTCTTTTCTTCATCATGACAATGCGCCTACAAGTAGCTTTTGATTCAGTTGGTTCTATCCTCTTAAACTATTTTAAATCTCCACTTACATGATTCAACGTTTTGTGACCTCTGATTCTTCTTAAAAGTATCAAACATTTTGTCAATATTCATAGAAGTTCATTGCAAATAAAAGTTATTTCAAAAACAGCTTCTAATGAATGTGCAATGACTAGCGAAGATCAGAAAGAAATTAATTCAAATTCCATTTTCTTTTCACTTTGATTCTAATATTTTTTATTACCTCACATATATTTGTTAATTCATCAATTGCATCTTCTTAGTTAGCTCCTTGTTATTACATGATATTTTTCCTGACCTCTTGTTCTTTAACAATTTGCCATGAATTGTATTTGTTATATCTTATCAATTTGTTTTATTTCTGTTTCTACCTCAAGTTATATTTTGTGGAACGTAATATTTATATTACGTCAAAAGCTATAATCATTTTTTTTGTACATTCTCACTGTTATATAAAACTTTGGCGACTATCTTAAAACTCGGAATAAATGAAGAAGAGAACGTATTAAAATACTGGCATGTTCGCCATAGATCGAGAACAAAAAAAAAATAAGAAAGTTTGCGCCGTCGTTTTCCGCTTCTCTTATTAATGTTCCAACAGAAATTTGTCTCAGTGGAATGGAATTCATAAAATGCATACCCATCAGAAGTTTTAAACTATGACAAGTCGGTTCCTTTTTTAACTATCTTATATTAGCTTGGAATGCATCTATGTAATGGAATATTTGAACGTGATTTTTATCCACTTAATAGAGTGGAATTCTATTGAAACTTCACGTGCTCATTTAGAACCAATGACTAAAGAATAATCTAATAAATTTACCCAATTATCCAGATCAGATTATAACGATAGCAGGTAAGTTGTAATTTCTGGAACCGTTGGCGATATTTATACTGAATACACTGTTTTCACCACCACTACACCCACAATCACATTTACACTGTCTGACGCGAGTGTTGGTGTAGTGGTGGTGTTAAACAGTCTATTCAGAACGACAGCATGTAATGAAATATTTTCTTGTGAGTACACCCGCAATCTCGTGACATTATTTTGATTTTAAGGTACCTCAAATCCTTTCCACATCTAAAGTACTTACTTAAAATAAATGTACTGGTTCTTAATGTTCTATTTTGATCAAAACAACTCACTTCAGCCACAATAATTAATTAAAATAAGCTCTAAGGTTTCATACGTTTTGTATTTCTTAATGTACATTATATTAGAATTAATACATTTCTTTTTCACTTTTCACTTTTCAAAGTTAATGAATTATCTTTTGACTTTTGATACAATGAAAAATAATAGCGTAAAGTATAGATTTCCAATATCAACCTCTGAAAATGCCCACTAACATTGAAGGTACTGATTCATTCGTGATTAGGCTAGATCTTCCGGCAGGCATCAATAACGAAGCAGATTGATAATTTTGATATAGAATGCGCAATTAAGTGGTTCATGTGAGATTAATTTATTAGAAAAGTGATTTTATCTGCTCTATGAACAGAGTTATCTTGTTTAATCGGCAATAAATTTTCTAGCTATGTAAAAGGTGAAGTTAATTCATTGAACTAACATATTGAGAGAAACGGATCAATTTTTATATGGCTTTATCACTTGCTTAAAATAACAAAGTATACATTACCTTCAAGCACTATTTACAATATGCTAATTTAATAATATTATGGAACTAATTTCCAAGACAGGAAACTTCATAGTACACTAAAATGTCGCCAATTTGTCCAGGAATATAATTAATGCTCTGTGTCTATGAGCTTTATGGCCTCGCCTCTTCAATTTACAGTTTGTATTGTCTCACTGAGCCTTATAATTTGCCAAAGAAAGTCTTCTGGGGGATAATGCATTGAAGACATAAAGGATTCAATCCTTTTTTCTTCACGTAGCTCCTTCTTAACATTAGTTCATAAAACTGAAAACCAAAGTAGGTATTCCATAGATTATAAATATCGAAGATTGAAGTCTCAGATTTATATTGAAGATATAGAGAGTTTTTTAAGAGGGCCGGAATTGCTGAAGGGGAAGAAAAGAACATCGTTATAGCACTTTATAACTCTCTCTGTGCTATTCTCATTGGCTCTCCATGGCGTAGAAGTTTCGGTATGTTTAAAAAAAAAACAAATTACGTATAATAAACGATTGTTTCTAAAAACAGATAACCGTTTGTTTTTTTAAAGGACAATTCTCAAAGACTATATTTGTTTTTACAAAACAGTTTCTAAACAACAATGACTCTTTTTTATAAAAGAGAGTTTTTAGAGAAATACTGTTTGTTATCATAAAAGACAGCCTCCAAAGACAACGACATATCATAGTTCGTTTAGAGAGATAAAAATGAAACCTAATAAGAAGCATTCAAATCGAATCGAATCATTGTCTGGAGAAAAATAGAGATAAGAGAGTTATGTACGGCAGCTTGTTCAAGTTGGCTCAAACTACTGATGGAAAAAGAAAGAAGATCGATATACCACTCTTTATCTCTCTCTAATCTGTTTGGATGGATATGAAGTTTCATATGGTGAAAACAGCAAGGTAGAGGAATAAAAAGTTTTAAATTCAATAGCGAGTAAAAAGCAGATAGAGAGTTGTGACTGACTCACTTTCAATAGTACAAAACCATTCAGATGCCGCTCTATCTATCATTAATATCAACTCTATGAACCTCAGTATGTTCGTAACTTAAAAACCAATAAGGAAAAGAAATTTTTTGTCATTCAATATTGAATTACAATATTTGTTTGAAGAGCAGGAGCCCAAAAAAATTAATAGGAGCAAGACCGAACTGTTTCAAATAAAATCGAATAAAAAAATTCAATACGCTAGAAAAGTATCGCATCACACATAAAAATGGCAAATCAGCTTCCCGTAATTTTAATATTGCTACAATAAAAGAAAATAACAGAGTAGCTGTTAATGCTAATCAACTGACAAGGGTATACCTTGCAGCCAAGACTCGCATGAGAACATGCGCCCTGGATTAGGGTAATATATTTTGTTGGCAATAGTCCGGAAAGTACCTGGAAAGTAAAATACGTTGTTGGCATAAGAAGAATTTATCTTTTAGCTCCATACACTTTTCCCAGTGATATTTAATAAGTTCGGTACCCTTCTTACGATAAGAATCGTCAAGCTTCTCAAAATAGCTATCAACTGCCGCCATCACCTCTTCATTGTTTGACCACTAAGCCATTTTTTCAAGTCTGGGAACAGAAAATAATCCGAAGGGGCTAAATCTGGTGAATAATGTGTGCATGAGGTAGCAATTCAAACTTTATTTTATTAATTTTGGCCATTGGAATAACGGATGTGTGAGCTGGTGCAGTGTCTTGATTGATATTTGATTGCTTGCCACTGATATTTTTCTCCTCTTTAAGACAGTCAATGAAAATAGTCCCTAACGCATTCCAAAGAAGAGACGCTTGACCTTACTTGCAGATGGAACGGTCTTTGCCATCTTTAGAGACGGTTCTCCCTTTTCAGTCCATTGTTTTGACTATTCTCTTATTTCGGGTGTGAAGTGATGGACCCATGGTTATGAAACGGGGCATAAATTAGGCTTTACTTCTGCGAAACTCTCAATGGAAACATCTTCACGACGATGTTTTTGTTCCATTGTGAGCAGACGCGGCACCCATCTTGCGCACAGCTTTCTCAAGTCCAAATTTTCAGTTAATATACAATGTATCGAAGTTTTTGAAATGTCTACTATGTCTACTCGCTCGTGCACTTTCAGTCGACGACATCCAGTACTGCTTTCTGGATTTTATTTATGGTCGACCACTGCGATGTTGGTTTTTGCAGGTCGGACGGCTGCGTTTAAACTCTTCTACTCAATATTTGATTGTTGATAACGAAGGAGCAATCTCATCCAGAGTAGAATCTAGCTCTGCTTTTATATAGATTAGGCTAAGGCCTCTCAAATAAAGTCATAACGATGACAAATTTTTTCCACGTTTACAAATTCACTGAAAACGTTCACTATTGATGGCTGTGAAACAATTACTAAACAATGTAGCGTTCTCAAACTTGAAATATATGCTGCATAGATTGTGTACTTTCTAATATAGTAGTATTTCTCAAGCCGCTACCGTCATCTTTAGGTCAGGCCAGGTACTTCTTGGACCACCCTCGTAATAATAGTTATTATATCTCATTGCAATAATTATAAATCATCATTATGCGAATTATGCGCGGAGTGTAATGTGGTTAATTCATATATTTTTGTAACATATTATAAAAACCAAAATATTGAATTATCTGTTGTACTATAATAACAATAATACAGCCAACGATGAATATATGTTTGTTTAATTAACCATGTATTGTTCGACTGTTTTTCAATGGTCTATGACAAAAAACCGTATTGAATAATAGTTGAAATTAATTGAACAAGCATCGATTACTAAAAATTCCATATACAATAAATTAAGTAATAAAACGTCGAACATGAACAACGCCAAACTAAAACGCAATCTGGCCGAACAACACACAAATCACTCGTTGAATGAGGCTGGTTGGCTCGGTTTGGCTTTTATATTGATATTGGTTGTATTTTGGGTGGGTAACTCGCCCATTATATTGCGAGAGGCCGAGAATGTAGAGACTTCGGCCCTTTTGAAGTGAACAGTCGATGTCATGACCGCAACTAAAATTTGCTCCTGCAAATTCTCTCTATATACATACTCGTATAAGGGCTACTCGATCCAACAGGGTCTGAACCGATCGATGGAAGTTGGTAATAAGCAATCGGTGATGATAGTGATCGATTACTCCCATTTTCTATATTTTATTGGGGCGGTTAGTCTTGATAACCACATTCATTTTTTATGTGAACGGAATAACTCTCCGGGGGGCTATAAAATGTTGAGTGTTAAGGAGATTTCATGCAGAACGATCATTTTCATTTTTTAGACGACATGAAATTACTCTGATGACTTATTAAATACGATGAGATTTGTCAACCAACGAATTGGGAATATACAGGGTGTTTCTAAATTGATGCGACAAAATTCAGAAGTTGATTGCTCGTAATAAGATGGCCCTTTCCTAAAACAAAATTTCCTAAGTTCAACCCTTTCCGTGATATCAAAATTGAGTTTTAATATTTTTCCTAAAATTTTGGTGAAACTGGACACTTGAAATTTCGTAATTTTCGTACACTCGCAAAGGACTAATTACGGGTATTTTCTCGATATTCCTGTTACATTATATGGGGATGAAATTAGCAGCCTTCACTTTATTTCATATCAATACTTTTTTTCAATATAAATTTTCATGGAATAATATTATAATGAATTGATTTTTTTCCCAAAATCAATAGCTGTTTAGAAAAAAAAACACCATTATTCATAATTTCTTCAATAAATTGAGAGGAAACAGTAAAGATTTGAAATGTAATATGCTTCCAAAGGGTTCAAGCTGTTTATCATCTATCTGTATCTATCATAATTTTTTACAATAATAACGTTCGGGCAGACGAGAATCCTCATTTTAAAAATGTTTTTTCAGTGAACGTATGGATTGGTATTGTAGGGAATAACTCAATTGGGCCAAATTTTCTGCCTCAGCAGCACTGAATATTTCAGACGAACGCGCTCATCATATAGTTCACGTAAATTTGGACATGAGAAAAATTACTGTAAGATGGATCTCCAAAAGCGTGCAAGGGTATAAGCATCGCGTTCGATTTGAAAACGATGTAGACTTCTTGAACGAATTGTTACTATGGATGAGGCTTGGGTACATTTCTAAGATCCAGAAACAAAGCAACAATCGATGGAATGGCGATTCCTCCATGGTTCTCCAAGACCTAAGAAGCTTCGTGTCCAAAAATCTGCGGGAAAAGTTCCTGCTTAAGTTTTTGGTATTACCATGAAATAATCATGATTGATTTTTTGAAAAAGGGTAGAACAATAACTGGAGATTACTATTTGACATTACTGATCACTCAACGGGAAAAAATTGAAGAGAAAAGACGCGGAAAGCTATCCAAAGGTGTTTTATTTTTGACAAAGACAAAGCCACTGCATACAAATCTCATGTTGCCGTGCAAAAAATTCGTGATTTAGGGTTTGAATTACTAGAACACCCCCCTTATTCACTAGATTTGGCTCCGACCGACTATCATCTCTTCCCTCAACTGGAAAAAAGTAAATTTTCTTCCAACGAGGAGGTAATAAAAGCGTGGAAGTCTGGTTTGCAGAGCAAGAAGAAACATTTTTTTGAAAGGTCTAGAGACGTTGCAGGTTCGCTGTAATAAATGTATCCAATTTAGAGGAGAATATGTTGAGTTAATAAAATATTTTGACATTGAAATTTTGCTTGGTTTTATAGTAGGCTACGGATATCACAACCGTTGGACTGGTCGAGGAGGGCCCTGGCATTGGCTACCTCGATCTTTAGAGTTAAACCTTGTGACTTCTGTTTATGGGGTTTATCTACACGACACCCAAAGTTGATATCAAAGACCTCAATAACCATGAACTCGATTTAAAAGGAATTAATAATATTGATATTGAGATTTTTTTATTTTCTCTATATGAAATGGAATATACGGAACACTAAAACGAATGATATAAATTAAAATAAATGCATTTGAAATATGATGTTTAAGTATACTGATAAGAGTATGTTTATTGAGAAACGAATAAACAACTCAAACCATTTTTGTGTAACAGACAGGTCAAGTAATTAAAAAATTCTTATGTAGTTGATAATAGCAATTTCAAAGATTTATTTTGGAAGAGATATTATCGGCATAAATGAAATGTCATGAAAGAAATAGATACATGGCACCATTATACTCGAAATTAACCAAAGTACTATGAGGGGATGTAAGAGCCACCGTAATTTATGCTCATAACTCCATTCATTATATTTTAAATGATTTTTTGAATACTACGCAAGCAACACAATGATTTTGAATTATCAAATAAAATATATTTTTCTCTGTATTTATTGGAATTATATTTCTTTGTTTACAATTCTTCATTTCACGTATTTTTCTTATGCGACTCCAATAACCATGTCATCACCCTTAAAGATTTATGAAAATGGATAAATGTAAGTGTTAGTGTAGTGGAAATGTGAAGTGTATTTTTAAGAGTTTCTTAACTTTCAGGTTTCTCAAAATATCTCGATTCATTCTACACCTTTTTTACCATACTTTACCTATTGACTATTGACGCGTCCTCTCTCTCTTGATGAAATGAAAAATTGTTAAAATATTCAATAAAAACAAGTTAATGATTCCGCTTAGTTTTAGCTCAAATTTTGAAATTTCCCCAATAGTTAGCGCTACAAAAATAATGGAGAATTATGATTTCAGTAAACTATGACATTACCAATTTCGAAGAAATATCTAATAAGGCAATAAAATCGATAAATTACATTAATAGCATAGGCTTCGAATTTTTATGACTGAAATATTATTAATTCAATTAACTATGATTTCATATGTGTATATTGTTGTTAAACCATTAAAGCTGAGAATGTGTTGAAATTTGCGTGGGTTGGTTGTCACCTTGCAGTCAAATGGTCGCCGGTTCAAGTCTGACCTATAATTATTATTCAAATCATTCTTAGAGACAAATTGTACCAAGACCAATTTCATGTTTTGTTTATATTTTGTATTTACCAACATAAATTAACATAGAATAGAACTTTCTGGAAAAAGTCTCTAACAGGTTCATATTTTAAAATGATGAGTGGAATTTCTGGACAATCAATTTAGATAAATGCGATTTAATGTGAAAGTGGCTGCGATTTAAGGAATTTACATTGTTTCACTTCGTAATAAATTGAAAGATTATTTATCATAATTATAACTTAGCTCAAATCTTGATATGTTAAGTTTATTAAAATAAAAGAAAGATGATCTTTTAAAAACTATAACTTCATAATAATTAGCTAAGAAATATGCTATTGAGTAAAGTAAAATTGATTTTGAAAACTAACATTCAATGTAAAAAAGTGAAACGCATTCATAAGAAAATGTGAAAAATAGAGTACATGAACATAATACTGTATACATTGACTTCGGGAGCTGTGGGATAAAGTTTCAATCAACTTTTCTAATGAATCACGTATTGTCATCAAAAGTAAGAAAGTATAAATCAATAGATCGATAAAAAGTTAGTGATAGTTCGATTAAAAGCTAGGCAAGGTAGATATAGTTTGGAAATAAACTCTTTCAGTTGAAAACTACAGGCATAAATATTCTTCTTCTTCTTTTTCTTCTCATACTTCCCTAAATACATCACTTGTTGCACTACTGTGTAAGTCTGAATTTTTCCAAAGGAACAGTTTTAATATCTGGGAACAGATTATTGCATAAACATTTCATCAACGATCTCGTAGGAGAGAATATATGAATAAATTCACAGTTAAATTCGTGCTACATTTAAATAAAATCGTGTTGACTTCTACCTAACTCGTGTAAAGTTGGTATTTGTGAATTATTGGTGAAAACTTTCGAATGGCTTAACCTGCTTGTTAATTCCATGAAAAGAAAATGAAAATTCATGTTGATTTGAGTTGTTCCATTATAAAATAATCCAACAAAATATTATGGAATAAACGATAATTAATATCTATTTTTTATATCTACAACGTGTTCCGGGACTTGATGCAAAAAATTCAGTTGTAACAGATGATGTGACAATAATACTGTGACAAAATTTTCTCATACGGCACCTCGTTTCTGAGTTATAGGCTTTGGGAGTTGCGAAATCAGAACTTATATTTAAGTATATTTTCTAATTTATACATTCGAATATTATAAATTTTCAATGAATGATTATATATATCCAGTGCGTTCGACTTTTTGTTTATTTTACAACTGGACCAATCTACAAAACATACTTTCGTTGTTCCCTTCGTTTAAAAATTTATTGCTATATTCTTATGAACACACTTTTTCTTCGAGATTACATTTAAAAATGACAAGGTGATTTGTAATAACGTAACGCGAGAAATTATTCACAGCAATACACATCAACGTTTTTCTTTTTTATATAATGTGAAAATTCTGGCTGTTGTAGCAAAATTCCAGCCTAGAAAAAGAAAATTACGAAGCATTTGCTAAATATGATAAGTGAGTTTAAGGGTTTCTTGAGATATGATGCAATTTTTACTAAATCAGTGAGAGGATGAACTGGAAAATGTTGAGAGAGCGCTAGGAAGATGAAAGTAATGTATAAGCATAAATAAAAAATGTAGATTGAAGTGAGTTTATAACCTATGAGAAGAAATTCTAGAGAATTGCCCACATTTATCGGTTCACAAAAGTACTCTAGTCAACTTGATCGCGTTTATAAATAAAAAAAGCTTGATAAATATTCTAAAATATTATTAATCTAACGAATGAAGTTTTCATGATAACTCATTGACGTTACCCAATTCTCCGTGTACTTACATTTATTTGCGTAAAATGATTTGATCAGTTTTCTTTTTATACGCACACCAGAAAGCCGATTCTGAAAGTATAGAGGCGAACGTACCCATAGATGAACCACATCCTACAAATAGCAAACTCGAGCTCTCGTGCCAGCGCATTCATGGGCAGTACTAAACGTACATGAAACAAACAAATTTTCAATTCAAATCTTTCGTCCAGTTACCTTTCGAAACAATTCAATGTATCAACCAAAACGATCGTGATTTATCTAAACACTTAACTAACTTATATAATGATTAACTTATCACTAAGTATATAATTACTTTTCTAATTTATTTAAAGTTACCGGTTATTTTTTTACTTCGTTCCGTTTATCATGATTTTTTATTATAAACTAACTGCTAAACAAGCTCGAATTTATATCAGAAAAGAATTTCTAGAAAAGGAAGCTAGGCGAATGTGGATGGCCATGTAGCCATAGTTCAACCAGCTCAATCCTTTTTTAGGCCTTGTATAATTCAAGAACTTTTTTGTAATATTAATATTCGAAAGTATTAAATTTTTTACACATTTTTCTATATTTTATCTAATTATTTCCTTTTCTTTTTAAAATGGTCCTTCTTCAGCTTACATATGATATGCTAAGTTCGTTTATAAAATATATATGTTTATCCTTTTAATAAATTAAGTTTTATATTCCGCATTTTTGTTTATTCGATTGATGGCTCTTTACAACTCCTACATCTGCACGTGTTACAAATCTAGCTATTTGTATATTATTTATTTGTGTTGTTTCAAATGTACTCTGTACTCTTTTATACTCGTAGTAGATGAAGATTCGAGGCAAATGCATTTGCTTGTAGCACACTTTATTTTATTTGTGTTAGTTCATCGTATCCAGTTTATTTGATGACATACAAAGTGAAACACATCCCATATTGAAACCAGGAGAAATACTAAACTACAACAATTAAAAGCTATCAATAGATCATTATATATTTGTGAATAAAAATGATACATAGTTGTTAACATAAACTTCCTCAATACCTCTGTAACTTTTTGATGTTTTTGTCTGTAGACATCGCCAATTCAGAAGTTGCTTCGCATTCTTTCGTCCAAGCTTACCTTTAAATACATAAAAAATTCCCAAGCAAACATTTTCTACTGAACATTGCATTCCCGTTTGCGAGAAAAACAACACCTAACAACGGATCAAACACATTAGCAGCTTTTGTTAATGTTGCCAGATATAATAATCATAATTATGGACTAATTCTGATCCTGACCAAGATTTTACATCAAGATAACAGTGATTTTTCTGTCGTTTATAAGAGATAATGCGTATGGAACCACTTAAAATAAATGACAATTTTTAGCTTCAACTCTAAACAAAATTCAACAAGCATTTGAATAATTATGATTTTCTTTTACACGAACTCAAACAATCATTTCGGCTAGTATCATTAATAATAAAGTTATACTGGAAGCTACAAATGATGTCCCGAAGTTTTTTCCTGATAAATGTTTCGTATATTGTAATTCTGCTGACATAATTAATAACAACGTGCTTTCTAATTTCCAACATGTAAACTTGTGTTTAGAGTTTTGCTTTATATTTGAGAAAAATGATACGAGTTTTTGAACATTTTTTATTGTCAAATTTTAATGTGAATTTTTGATTCAAATAAGTTGGGAACCAACAGAGTGTTTTAAAAAACGTCAAAATAAAATTAATCCAATTGTTGAGCTTTGTATAAATGATATTATATTCACAACTTGACTAGTGCCAGAAAGATCACAGAGAAATAGCAAATTTTAATGAGACATATACACTAGGAAACCTAATAGAAATAGAACCAATTATTAATAGAAATTTGTAACGACCAGAATCCATTGAGGCTTACTAATATGATTTTTTGCTTCTTGAGGAACAACCGTCTCCCAGACGGATATGGGAATTTACCTTCTTTTTGTGAGCACATCTATAACAGAAGCTTATAAATCATAGAATTATTTATTATTGAGATGGAATGTGGTATATAATTACTGACTATCCATCAAACACACAGTTATATTATGATATAATACAATAAAATAATGCGGAATATGACAAAGAAATAACCAATAAAAAGACAAGTTGAAACAAATATTTATTATATGTGATTATTATCAATCAAATATGAAAACTGGAATAAAGTCAAATAATGAATAAAAGTATGTTAGTCTGAGAAGCAATAATAAAAGCAAATAGGGAGTAGATTGATAAGAAGTATGTTTGTACGTTCTCTAGCACCAACATTTAGTTCAAAAAAGAAGTAAAAATATCTGATACCACATTTATGAGAAGTGTATAAAGATTAAAAAAAAAGACTAAATAAATAAAGATACATATTTAAAAAATAGACAGAAAAGAAACAGTCAGTAAAAAAACAAAAGACAGGGAAAAGTACGTTAGTGGGAACCCCCGCCGGCATATGATTGAGAATATCCATTTATGAGAAGACAGGGTAGGTTAGAAAAAAGGTAATTCTTACCTGCTTAGATTCCAGTGAAAGGCAGAGAACATCCGGTATCAAAACAGAGTATACACAGACACATACGAAGCCCTACCCTTTTTACTCGCTCCCTTATGTGATCTAGTACCAAATCTGGAAACTATCTTCCTCTGACAGATCGATGTTCCATTTGAAGGGCTAAGAAATAACCTATAGAAATATTTAGACTAAATGAAATAAGATAAGGTTGTAGAAACACAAGAAAACCCAAGTGAAGCGGAAGGACTAGTTTTCTCTGTACCCTTACTTGGGTTTGGCTTATAGTAGATCCCATTGATCTAGCTTCTTTTTTTCTCTTTATCGCATGACTCGGCACAAATGCGTAGGGTGTAATAAGTTAATTAGCTCGGAACATGCAAAAAAACTTGCTACGTTTGTGTTAAATAAATGTAATTTTTCATAGTTAGTTCGCTGTTTTTTGAGCATGTTATTTTAATTTCATAACTGTTATTTATGACTTACATTGAAAATATATTTGCTTAAAATTGTTATTTTTTGTATTGTTATTAAGAGAAACCTTTAATGATCTTTTAGAAATCAGTTATTTGCGAAAATGAAATACTAGTCGCTAAAACGCCATGCGAGCACCGATGGTATAAAAATTGACGCGCCAAACGGAAAGTTAAAAATTTATCAAAAGTTATGAATATTGAAACACTAATAAAAATCTACTAAGAATTCTTTCATAGCATTGGTTCATATGGTATAATTGCATGAGAAGCGTATGATAATACACTTAAATTGCTGGAGTCAACCCAAAAGAGAATTTACAAAATAATATAAACAAGCAATAGAACTGGGAATAAAAACCTAATACTAACAAAAATTAAGAATAATATTAGCTATGAAAATAGTGAATATGTTGCAATAAAATATTTTAACTTGTCACCAAATCATCTTAAGGTATTAAATAATGTAGACACAAAAACAATAAGAATAAAATTAATAGAATTGATTAAAATAATTACCTAACAAGAGTTAGGCTAAAATTGTTACTTAATTTAAGTGTTTTCCAAATATATGTATTAGATATACAATTCATAAAATCTATTTTAAAGATTCTATGGAGCGTTATATTAATAATAGATGATAACACAATGAGAATGAACTTTTTAAAACGCATTAATACTATTGTTATTTAGTTTTTAATTATTTTAATTTGTAATTTTATAGCCAGTCCAACAAACAGGTGCTCTGTGGGATGCGTATCATGTCAAATGTATGTTCCTATATATTTGGATGTTAACTGCATATGTATACTGGTGAAATAAATGGATAAATAAATTTATTTTGCACAGTCTAAGGCTGTGTTTCCCAATAGTGGGCCCGCGTCCCACAGAGGGTCAATTGTGAAGGGGGGCAATTTGAAAATGAACTCGAGACGAATTTAACCCTTTTGCTCTGGACCATTTAAATACAACGTTAAATTTCGGTGCCAAAATACAAAAAGCGAATTCTTAAATAATTCCGGCCACTAAATATTACAAAAGCGTGCTTGGGTGGGGCATGGTGCAAAAATGAATGGGGAACACTGATCTAAGGTATACAATTTGTGAGAGCTTGTAAAGTTAGAAGTTTCGTTCTATAATAGATCTTTCTTACAATGCATCTTGGAAACATTTCACGTGTTAATATCTTCGTTTGCTACTGAGAAACTTTCTATGAAATATTCAGTTTCTTACCAAAAAAATCTATTCAATTTATGTCATTTCTTATATTAGAGAGCATATCACACCCTGTAGTTCATACGACAAACTTTTGTAATAAAGATAAAAGACACTCTATCTGTAGGTTAACTTGGACGTGAACTTTCCAATAAACACCAGCCCATTCTCTTTTCATTTCGACTTTTTGGTATGATATGAGAGAGTCAAGTTTAGCACGCGTACTATTTGATCCCGTTATATGGAATGGGCGTCGAGACGGTCGGTTGATTATTGACGCGTCACGCTCTAGACGTTGTCGCCATACCTATTGATATAGAGATATCCTTGGAAAGTTAGTCCACTAGCTAGACATTACCATATTTATTCATAGAATTCGTACGATATACAAAGAAATATATCAATAGAAAGTTCTCAGAACAGTTTCTGGAAACTTGAACTTTGATATCAATCAATCTAGTGTTAAAAAAATCGCTATAAAAAGCCCAGCGTAAACTGAATATAAGTCTCTTTGCTCAAACCCGATAAAATTGAACAAACAATCCGATACGCCATCTCTCGGAAAATAATAGCAAATGTACGACATTATTGTTACCCATAAAAGCCTCTCAAGTATAACAGAAAGACAAGACTGAAATTTCACAGAAACACTTCTCGAGAACATCAACAGAACTTAGAAGATAGAAGGGGTCTCATTTATAATGTCGGTTACCAATGTTCACTTATTTATTAAAATTTATTAAAACCCAACGTTCAGCAAGCTCTTTTAGACCTTGGTAAGACCATTATTTGGAATAAAATACAAAAATTTGTCATATTGCATTTTCAACATCTTTGGTTGCAAATTTTTTCTTATGCAAAAACCCCGCTATTGATCTGAATAAATAGTAATCTCACGCTGAAGAGTACGGGCTAAATGCTAGATTCAGAAGGAGTTTTTATTCTGCGTAACTTTCGCAGGATGTGGTTTAGTACTGTCTCCATCATCTGTCCATTAGATAGCATCTGAAACGATTTCAGAATACACTTCCAGTTTTCCTTTGTCTAACTAGTGATTTTCCATGTTCAGGTTTGTTTGGATAAATCAATTTTTCATTGCAAGTAACAATGAGTCTATTAAAACGATCATCTTTCGGCAAGGAAAGCTGATGTTTCCACACTTCTACTAGTTCCGCTTGTATTTTACCTAATAATTTTGATTGGCGATGTTTGGTACCTTTAGAAGGGAGTCCGAAAAATCGGTGACTGTTGATACGAGGTTTATATTCTACTGCTTTCCTTGTAACCGTAATAGCGCGAACGATCCTCAAGTGTCAAATCTTCGCTATTAGGCCTCTTTTATGCACGCGTTTTTTGTCGCTGGTCGCGGGGCGACAAAAACGCGACGTTTTCTAAAAGCACGTTGTTAAATATGCGCTTTTATGCATCGACGTCAATCAAAGGTTCGCTGCCTGCTTCGTGGCGTACTGAAATCCTGTCGCGTGGAATTACAAAACGCGTCGCGACAAGCGTTTCAAAAGTACACTGATTTCAATTGGTGCTTTTATGCACATATTCACTAGGGTTGTATTTCAACAACGTATTCTGTATCTATTCATTTATCAGCAGTATCATCATCTGAGAAGTCTTGCACTATTAATTGGATGCACTTCCCAACGTCTCTGGGGTCGATTCAAAATTTGATTTGTACTGAAATCTATTCTCTAAAGCTTTAACGCGACCAAAAGCATACATAAGGAAGTCTTGGAAAAGTTACGGCCCATCTTAAGATAGGCTGTAATATTTCACATTTCTCATTTTGAAATCCTCTGAAAATAGGCGAGACTGGTATCTGATGTCGATAAACGCGCCAAAAATTTTATATGCACACAATCAAGCAACTTTTTTTGTTCATCTGGGGCTGTCATATTTTTTTAGCAATGCCCATTATGGTGGTTCAAAACCATCAACTATTTTTTTAAACTTACACGGAAACATGGGTTGCTACACTTTAAAAAAATTCTTTCCCAATATGAGCTCTTAATTTTAATAGAAAGATTCTCTGCATCGTAGTTTTTTTATTTTTCCTCTGTCCTTCAGATATATGTCCTCTGTCCTCTGTTTCTCTGTCCTGAAGATATGATTATTATCATATCTTCAATATCATTCAAATGGTGAGTCTTACGGAAAAAATATGAGATACTTTTTTTGTAGAGCAAAATTCTTCAAACACATTTCCCTGCACAATCAATTGAAGATGAGGTATGAATATTTTTCTATTGGACTAAGAAAAGAGAAAGAACTGCAATGCGGAGGATCTCATATTGGGTGAAATTTTTTTAAGGTGTAGCAACCCATTTTACCGTCTCAGTTATAAAAAAAATTAGTTGATTTTTCTGATCCATCTGATGCCCATGGCACTTATCATGAACCCATTCACATGATACATTCACAATGTGACAGGTTCCATATAACTTCTTGCGTTTAAGTGATTCACGTCTTAGTTCAAGTCTATCGAATCTCTTTTTGAATGTGTGTCAAACCGCTGTAACTCCATCCTAGTTATTATTTGGAAACGATAAAAATTTAATTGTTAAAAGAAAGTTAAGCTGACACAATATTATTGTAAAAATAAAATATGTTATACATAACAATTAGTCTTATTTGAGAAGGCAGACACTTCAAGTGATTAATTCCTTTCTATTAATGAGTTAATACATAATTTCACGTAGGTTAGTATTCTAAAGTTGAATATGTCATTATTTTCAAATATTCAATATATTGAAATTCTATATTCAAGAGTGACAAACCAAGTTAAAGTGTACGTTTATCTCTTTGCTCGCCGTCTAAAAGAGCAGTAGTCTCATCGCAGCATGCACCGGCTGTTCCGCCATAGAGAGAGTGATATTAACAAAGTGCGTGACCTGCACGCCAACTTTGATGTCAAAGGCGTTAATAGTGCGCGAAGCTGATCGGTGGCGACGACAGCGGGAGATGGCGAGTAGTGGTCGCAACTTCGGAAATGAGAAATCGCTGACCTTGTGGGAGTTGTCGGTATCGGTGTGATGCGGTAGTGACGCCCCGGATACGCCGGATATTCAGTCATACGGCAATTATGATTCGATTATCATCACATAGTACATCTGCTCTTTTGATTCTAATTGGAGTCACTGTCTGTGATTTACGGGTTTATCAACAATAAACAAGGGTATTGGGAATATTTAGAAATCGATATATTGAGATTTACACAATGTATAATTATATATAGACCATAAGCATTTAACTTTGGTGAAATTTAATCTACCAAAAAAAAGAGATAAAAAAGTTAATATATGTGATTGTATAATTGGAAAAAATGGCGACTAATACTACTACAGTACTACAATACGAACAAATATTGACTAACGCATAAATTTGAGTCTACAACGATTAATGTCTAAAGTGTAATTTATCATTATTAGAAACAGCTGGATTCGATACTATCAATAGAACACGTTATAAAAAGTTTCAAATATTTAATCTGGTGACATGTATTATTACACAATACTATACGAAGTCTGGCTATTAAGTAACGAGACTGCTCGGCTAGAGGGCGCTCTAGACGGGTGGGGTGAAAACGAGTAGTGCGTTGGGTATCTAGATATTTTGTCTATGAACGTTCCAAAACACGTTTCCGTCACTATTGTAGTATTTGTGCAGTAGCGGTTTGAAACGAACGTGTTTTTTTTCTCGTGCCGAAAACCATGTGTGACAAAAAACAAGAGCAACGTATCAATCTCAAATTTCTCGTTGAACTGAAAAAATCTCCCGCTGAGTGCTATAAATTGTTGCAAGAGGCCTATGGAGACAATCCTCTATCTCGTGCGCGTGTTTTTGAGTGGTGTAAGCGATTAGTGAGTGCCAAGAGAGCACTGGAGATGACCAGCGCTCAAGTCGCCCTGTGACTGTTTTAACTCCTAAAATCAACCAAATTGTGCATGCAGATCGTCGAATGAGCATCCGGATGTTTGCCGAGGCTGTAAACGCCGATAAAGAAACAGCTAGCATGATAAAAGTCTATGCGAAGTTGGTGCCAAAAAATCTGATTCCTGAACAAAAACTCTTGCGTCAACAGGTCTGCTCAGAATTCTTTGAAAGGTTAGAAAGTTTAGAAAAAGATCTGCGTTACAACGGACCCGATTTGAGTCGATGGAAGCGGTAAAGGAAAAACGGCAGAGCTCTTATATCCACTCACCTACAAAGACTTCCAGCACTGCTTCGATCGATTGACAAAAGGGGCGGAAAGGTGTGTGGCGAGAGGAGTGGAATATATTGAAGGGGAGCATTCGAATGTAGAATAATTTCTATAATAAAACCCTTTTATGTAACCAGTCTTGTTATTTAATAATCAGACCTCGTATAGTACCAAGTAAATCCTTCAAGAACACAATAACTCATCATCGAGCAGTTCAATTCTTAAGAAGTATGACTAATAATTAACATTACTTTTCGATCTATTATGTGGTCTATATTTACGTTTCTTATTTCTATTTATACGGCTTGATGTAGATCATGACTATTCTCTTTATTTCCCACGTCTCTTCTTAACTTTTATAGCTTAGTTTTCAGCTGTAATTTTTTCTGGTCTATTATTATTATATATTATATTTCTTGATTAAAAAAACCCTCCTAGCTGTTCACTCCCATAATCTCCTTTGCTCTGTGGCGAACACGCCATTTGACCCTGCATTTAAAAATACTTAATACAAGTAGACATTTCTCCGAACAACTTTCTTCAATAAAACGATAATCCGTCCACACCTGACAAACCGATACCTGACACAAAGGAATCTATGTAACTTTCTTAATGTCCAAATATAATACAATTGAATTAATCCTCCCCAATATACCTGACTTTGGGAGGAGCCAAAACCTTCTACCTGCTCTTTGTTCCATACTTACAGGAGCCTAGGCGAGGCGTTTACAATCGTCTCGAGATCGCGAAGCGATCAATCTCCAACGCTGAGAACTCACTTTTTTTTGTTTTCGTGTTTGTTCCCTTTGCGTAGGTGATCACTCACCTTATATTTACGTTGGTCAATGTTTAGCTGATTCCTTTCAATAACCTCTTCCGTCCTTTCCAATTACCAC
The DNA here is from genome assembly GCF_026250575.1 of Diorhabda carinulata. Classification (NCBI taxonomy): domain Eukaryota; kingdom Metazoa; phylum Arthropoda; class Insecta; order Coleoptera; family Chrysomelidae; genus Diorhabda; species Diorhabda carinulata. The sequence goes on from NC_079469.1 coordinate 7,337,695, forward strand.
ACTAAATAATTAGAGTTAAAGGGTAACATCGTCTGCACATATTAAAACTTGAAACTGATTTACTTCTATGTTTCTCATCTTGACAGTTTCCTTGAGAAAATGACGGTTTGTTTTTGTAGAAGACAAAAGACAGTTTATTTCCGAAAAAAAAATTCCCAAAGGCAGATATCGGTTTGTTTTTACAAAAGACAGTTTTTAAGAGCAAGGTACGATTAATTTTAGGAAAGGAAAATTTCTAGAAAGAAATGATAGATTGTTTCGGTGAAACACAGTTTCCTTGAGAAAATGACAGTTTGTTTTTATAGAAGACAGATTCTTAGGACAAATGACAGTTTATTTCCCAAAAACATAATTCCCAAAGACAGGCGTCGGTTTGTTTTTACAAAATGACAGTTTCTAAAAATAGATGACGGTTAATTTTGAGAAGACAATTAAAGACAATTTCTAGAAAGAAATGATAGATTATTTGGGTGAAAGATAGTTTCTTTGAGAAAATGACGGTTTGTTTCTGTAGAAGACAGATCCTTAACACAAATTATTTCCGAAAAACATAATTCCCAAAGACAAACGTCGGTTTGATTCTACAAAAGACAAATTCTAAAAACAAATGTCGGTTAATTGTTGAAAAAGACAATTTCTAGAGAGAAATGGTAGACAGTTAGAGTGAAAGACAGTTTCTTTGAGGAAATGACGGTTTGTTTCTATAGAAGACAGATGTTATTGAAAGACACAATGGATCTTTCATCTGAGAGGAAAGGATTGAAATAATATGCGTAGAGAGTAACAGTACAAAAAAATTGTTATATGCTTAATAATGTATATCCTAATCGAAATCCATTACAAAATCTATTAAGTTGGTACAAAAATTTTAACCAAACTAGCTACGTAAATTATATTTGTAAATCAGAGTCTAATGAAAATAAAATTATGGACTGAAATCATAGGCAAAAGTTATTTGATCCTTTTCTACTGATTCGATAATATATTCAAATTTTTAATTGACAAATAATTGGCTCAATTATTTTCAATTGTCTTTCAGAAATAATTGAGACGTTCCATTCTTCAAACTCAACTGCTTTTATCTCTTATTAAGCTTGTAGCGTTCTTCTTTTTATATGTTCGTCCACTTTTGTAACTTATTTGTTTTTCATTCATTCTTGTTCGAGCTTTCCTATAATCACCTCATTACTTATCCTCTAAATCCTCATTTTCTCTGTCCTCACTTCCTTATCCGCACTCAATGAATCAATTTTTATTTGGAGATGGGGCCATAAACATTTGATCCCTTTCACAAATACAAAAGCAGAAGTATCTTCTTTACCTTCTATGATTCAACTTGTAGTTACATTTTCCTCTCAATAATATAGTACATCAACATACACTCAACTCAATTCGATTTGAAAGATGTAAAATTTCCATTCTCTTGAATATATAGTAATATTTGTAATGTAACGTACCCAAATATTGAGTTATCAATATATATCCACAGCAGATTATCTATCTACCATCCAATATCTTCCGACATATTAATAAACATAACTCAAACTATATTAATATTTGCTAAATGTATATGACAGAGTACACAAGCACTAGATCACAATTGAAGTTATGTACACTCTGGTAATAATAGTAAACATATAGTGTGAATCGCTTATATTAGAAGTATGAGTGTAGAAGTCATTTGCAGAGTTTTTTCTAAATGTCGAATGATGTAACAACTGGGTTTTAGATGTTAATTCTTATTTTCAGGTTATTTAACGATGTTTAATAGAAATAGTAAATCATCAAGAAGCATAATGCTGGGGGTTCGTTTCTTATGAATGTGAGCTGACCAATTTTTAGTTCAAAGTCTCCTGATTATGTTTGCTAATTACATCAGCAAATATACCGTCGAATTCATTCACAAATAAAAGTGTCAAGACTTATAAAACAAAAGTGAGACAAATGGCGATCAATTTTTTGATTTTTTGAAAACGATAGTTTCTAACTATTTAACACCACTCCTCAAGACGAATGTTGGTTTGCTTTTACAAAAGACTGTTTCTAAGAACAAATAACGATAAATTTTTCAAATAGACAACTTCTAAAGAGAAATGTTATATTGTTTTAGTGAATCCATTCACAAATGACAGTGTCCAGATTTAGAAAAAATAAGAGTGAGAATAATGGCGATCTTGTTTTCGAAAACGATAGTTTCTAACTAACTAATAACGGTTAATTTTTGATAAAGATAATTTTTAGGGAGAAATGATAGATTGTTTCGATGAAAAATAGTTTCCTTTGAAAAATGACGTTTTGTTTTTGTAGAAGACAGAGTCTCAAGACACATGACAGTTTATTTTCGAAAAACATAATCCCAAAGACAGGCATCGGTTTGTTTATACAAAAGACAATTTCTTAGAACTAATGACGGACGGTTAATTCTTGAAAAAGACAATTTCTAGAGGGAAATGCTAGATTGTTTTGGTAAAAGACAGTTTCCTTGGGAAAATGACGGTTTGTTTTTGTAGAAGACAAATTCTCAAGACACATGACAGTTTATTTTCGAAAAACATAATCCCAAAGACAGGCATCGGTTTGTTTATACAAAAGACAGTCCCTGAGAAGAAATGACGCTCAATTTTTGAAAAAGAGAAAAGATAGATTGTTTCAGTGAAAGACAGTTTCCTTGTGGAAATGACAGTTTGTTTCTGTAGAAGACAGATTCTTAAGACAAATGAGAGTTTATTTCCAATAAGCATAATTCCCGAAGACAGACGTCGGTTTGTTTTCACAAAAGACAGTTTCTAAGAACAAATGACGATTAATTTTTGAAAATAACAACTTTTATAGAGAAATGATAGATTGTATCAGTGAAAGACAGCTCCCTTGAGGAAATGACGGTGTGTTACTGTAGAAGACAGATTATTAAAACAAAGACAGTTTATTTTCGAATAACATAATCCCAAAGACAGACGTCAGTTTGTTTTCACAAAAGACAGTTTCCTTAAGAAAATTACGGTTTGTTTCTGTAGAAGAGAAATTCTTAAGGCAAATGACAGTTTATTGACGAAAAATATAATTCTCGAAGACAGACTTCAGTTTGTTTTCACAAAAGTCAGTCTCTAATTACAACTGACGGTTAATTTTTGAAAAAGATAGTTTCTAAGAACAAAATACGATTGATTTTTAAAAAAGATAGTTTTTAGAGAAAAATGGTGGCTTGTGTTTTGCGAAAGACAGTTTGCTCAAGGAATTGTGTACGTGTTTTTGTAGAAGACAGTATCTGAACACATATAATTGTTGATATTTGGTTAAAGAGATAAAAATCAAATTAAATAAGAGAAATGTAATTGATCTTGTTTGTCGCTGTCGCCTGATTGATTTAATAAAGTTCGTGTAGCTTTAAAATCGAATAGATTCATTGTCTTTTGAAAAATATACCTACCATTTATTTCCACGATGTATATGTTGAGATTTAGACAAAGATAGAAAGAAAATGACAAATTCAAATATGTCACAGGCTAACGGATTCGTCTGATAACGTCTTTTCTGATCAACTTTTACCACATGGGTAAATATACAGAGTTCACAATACATGGAGATTTTTCTTTATTAAGTCGATACGAAGGTCGACACGCCTCTGGAATAATAAACTGACAATGATTTATCATTCACTTTCAAACGGAGTATAAACGTTTTTTTTACGTTTTTTTTTTTCATTTCATTCAAATAAATAAATATCTCCCCTTGATAAAAGACGGAGTTTCTTTAAAGAAGAGGATAAACGAAAGAAAATACTGATGTGGGATTACAATAATTGTAATAAAGGGAAAAGTAGACTGCCTCGATTTCTAGGTACAATCAGGTTCTTTAATTCAAATCCAAAAGCGCTATTAAAACTAAATTTACTTATGAATATTCGCGGATTCGCAGAAAATTGCTAGATTCCTACTATTATGGTTTCTCTACGTTTGTCACTCAAGGCTGATAAAACAAAGAATTTTCCGGATAAATCCCTTATATTGAAGTTCTCTTCGATTATTTTGGTGATTTATCTCAATTTGAGATGAAATTCACTGCACAACTGGCCGTATCTCGCTAATCTTCACAAAAAAAATCAGATCCGGAGAACTTTCTGGTTGTTGTCTTAGATTACGCAATCAATTATTGATGAAATAAAATATAATTGCTTTTTTCCACAAAAAAAATATTTATATAGGAGAAGGAAATCGAGACAAAAACCATCTTTTTCGAGTGATGGCAACGACAGAAAATTCAACTAATTCAGTTTAAAATTTCAAGAAACTTGTACATATTGAGCCTTAAGAAAGAGCCTACCTCCATATTTGGCAGTGTTTATAAGACTTTCATCGAATTTTGAAGCACGTAGTTTCTTGTAAATAGAGACTATACAATCTATAGGGCAACATTATAATGATATTTAAATGGATTATATTTTGATAAAAGCAGTTTTTGGTAACATTTTTGTACCTATTATATACTTGTAACAACCCCGTTACGAAAATTGTTGAACTGACCATATTTTCAGACGACCAAGTAATACTTGCTGCTGAAGACTCATGTGAATAGCGTTCTATAATCTTCCCATATAAATTTCTCAAAAAATCACAATCCTCCAATCATACTAACATATAAAAACATTTTGACAACGAAACATATTCATAGAGATAAGCAACTTCATCACGCATACGTATGACAGCTAGTAAGAAAATTTTGTAGCTGATTAATAACAGAAAAATAATTAAAATAGTGATAGGACTGAAACGGAAAAATAGCTATCCTAGGTTTTTGTCAATTTATTTCCTACAACAAGAACAAAAGTCGAAAAATCTAATACATTTGGTACAGAAAATAAATAAAGATGAGATGACCACAATTTCATCTTCTTTCGTTTGTTTGTACGTACTGTATTAGTCCCTGTAAATTAGTTTTTACATCACCATATATATAATATGAAGAATATTGCGAGATAGTTATGAATACATCAGTATTTACGTTGAAACTCTCGGAAATCAATACAAACGCACTCATATGATTATTCTATTTTATTGAATGCAAAACTGAATAATATTGATGTGATTTAAATGCGAGCCGTGTTATGAACTTGAATACTGTCTCATAAAAATCACATCAACTGTCAAATATTTCACAACTCATAAAATATGACGTTATTTAAAAAAATAGCTGATAGATGCATTGTCATAAATCTGAAGCTTTGTGCTTTTGTTTCATTTTGAAGTAGCATGGCATCCATTTGTAATCTTGCTCAAATGCTTGTGTATAAAGATAGATAACAGATACCTTGTATATCTCTAAATTTCACTTTACGGCATTCTGTCAAGATTTGTGGGACTTTTTTCTGTTTTTTTTGTGAAATCACTTTTTTTGGTCTTTTTAATCGTTGAGCACCATCGGTGATTCTACAATCGTGTTCAGACTCCTTATAAAAGTCAATGACGTATGAGTTTTCTGGAAAACCATCTTAATCCTAAGAAAACAATGTTCAATCAATACATCCAGCTTTTTTTATTATGACAAAAAAACATATAAATTTTTCTTTTCAGAAAGTCAATAAACATTTACTGATAAAGAGATTTATCAACCTATTTGACATAAAATTCAATCCCTCATAATTTTTTTTGTAATGAACATACTGCATCAATTCGAAATAGAAATGAAGTCCAATTATCATAGAAATAAAATTACATGGGCGTAGAATAGACTCACTTAGGAAAGCTCGATCTTGTACTTGCTTATTAAATAATCAACATCAATATGAAAACCATCCCTTCACTTGCGATATTTTCGCTTCTCTTTCATTAGTTACACCATCATCAACACCACTACCACCTACTTCTCTCTATATAAATGGAGGCTTTTCTTTATCAAATGAAGCCGACCTCTATCTAGTTGATGCATATTCATGAAAACTAAAACTGCTTGGTTAATTAGTGGTTATGTATGAAGCCGGTGTTCACTACGGTGGTTGTTGATAATCATTTTCAAACTGGATTATATACTCGTACCAGGTTCGTAAATTAATACTTTAATAATTGACGATTTTATATTTCCTTCACACATTTTTATGAAGGTATTCCAGAGTATTTACACTGAAGATTGACTTTACAAATTGCAATAATTTCGTTACTGTGTTAGTTTTCGTAATTTTGTTAATATCCGAAGTATTTCTAGTGTCAATCCAACATTTTTCTCCAAATTTTCCACGGAAATAAATAAAAAACGTCTGTACCATGTTTTTTTGTTGCTGGAGAAAAGTCAAATACAGAATTATCCCTCTGCAATCAAAACAGGCTTAAAGAACACATTGAGAAGTGGTACATACGAACCTCTGTTCACATAGTATGATGCTCGAGAATACAGGTATGATTTGACTAAGTGGTTAGGGAAACTCGAAGGTTCATAGTGAGGAAATTGTTGGTGCAATTTCCACTGGTTCCCAGCGACGTTGACTAACAACCATAAAACTCGCCGATTGGATGCATGTTTGGAGTTACGGAAAACTATTCAAAACAAACCAAGAGGCATACAGATTTCTCGAATTGTTCTAATCCATGACATTGCCCGTCACAAAAGCGCTTGTGTAACTCAACGACTCCTGCAGCAATTTCATTTTCGAATACCCAAGACCTAGCACCAAGTGATTCTCATCTTTTCCTGATATTAAGCGGTAACTTGGAGGGTGCACTTCCAAACTGACGTGGAGCTCAAAGAAATCGTCACAACTCACTTCCAATCATTGGCCGCTACAATTTATGAGAGAAAGAGAGAGAAATGCTTATTGTCATAAAATTGTTACAATTTGTAGACAAAAGCTTGTAAAAAAGTCTATAACAAAATTAAAACAGTATGCAGTATGTCCAGAATTAAATATTATTATTAAAATAGAGTAGAAGGCACTTTCCAGTAAATATCCCCTCAAATTATCACGAAATGCGGAAAAAGATGATATCGATTTCATTCCAATTGGCAAATGATTGTGCATTTTTTTGCATTATAAAATATTGAGCCTTTAACTAATCCTGAACGTGGAGTAGGTAGGTAAAGATCGTGCTCAGCGTTTCTAAGTGGATAGTTGTGCAACAAAGAGGGTATTGCAAAACTTGTTCACAGATAGGCATAATACCTCAAACTTTAAGGTGATTGGTAGAGAAATAAGATGTATTGTATCTAACTCTTGGTGATAAAATCTTTTCGATACGTTCTGAGCGAATAAACAGCCTTCGTATTAAGGCTTCATTAATACTTTTTCCAATATTTAGAAAGACGTGCATTATAAAAATAATTGTTTGAACTGTGTCACGATTTGTAAATAGTTTACTGCTTTTTAAAGTGGCCATATGAAGTAACTACTCCAGAAATGGTCAATGATAGTAGATCTTACAATAATTCAATTTTTTTATCATCCACTTGATAAACCAATCACTATGAGTGCTTGTCGTGAAGCAGAATTAAAGTGATGATCATAAATAAATCAAGAATTGCGGCACTCGCCTGCAAACTTAATCTTTGTAGCCTAGATCATACATAACCTCATATTAAATAGTATACTATTAACTTATTTGCAACCAAATACTCCAAGATTATAATATTTTGTGTCAATGTATAAAGATGGAATAACCTCTTCGAAATAAATGGGAAATTGAGAGAAAAATATTGAATATTCAGATCGATTCCTGGAAATAAGTTTGATATTGTTTTGGTGAAATGAAATATCGATTTATGTATCTTTATCATTCCACAAAGGGTTACTTTGAAGGTAAATTCTTTTATACACATTCTTTGAATTCAATTTCAGCACAGTATGATGATATTTGGCGGTCTCATCCATGAATATTAATTGACCCCGGTAAAATTCGAAATGGAATATTCTAGAGAACACTGTTATAACCGAAAATAAACTAGAGAAAATTACAACATGATGAGTTTATACAACATAATGTAGGTTTACCTTTCATTGAAACGTATGTTCGTAGTAGTACATCGTAGCCAACGCAACGTTAATGTATTAATACAATAAAACCGTGAGTGTTGGATGTAGAAATTGTATGGGAAACCAGACTTCTATATCTTCTCTCCAACAAATCAGCTACTGTAACCCAGTTTACCTTATCGTACAGGTAGGAAATTATTTCTTAAGAATATTTACACAATGAAATATTCATTTACTTAGAATGTGAATATTTTTAAATATGATACCATTATCCACATCTGTTATGGACGATAATATATTGCTTGAATATACACGGCCTATCTTGAAGGCAATGTCAGTAATTCTATTAAAAATTAGACATTGAACTGCTGTTTAATACAAGTGATCTTCAAACAGACTCTGCATCAATACGTCAGCACTAGAAACCCTTTCAGCTGTCAAATTCATTGCTCTAGGCATGTCTTTCGATGTTGCCCTTCAATGATTCTGTTTCGAAATGCTTAGTACTCAAAGGTATTAAACAAAAATAAGTCGATAGGGGCTACGTTTGTGCTGTATGAAAGCAGAGGAATCGTTGGCATCTGTGCCTCATCATTCCAAAGAAGATGAAGTCAGTGTAAGCCAGAGCTTTGTCTTGGTGAAATATTTGACCGAACGCTTCGATTTGGGCTGTATGGAAGCTGGGGAAACGTTGGCATCCGTGCTTCAATCATTTCAAATAAGATAAACCAAAGCATTGTCGTGTTGTGATATTTGACCGGTCGTTTCGATTCTCGTTTGTGGAGTTACAGATAAGTTCAGAGTTCTACCAGGCTCTACAAACATTTCGATACTATTAAACGGTTGGTTAGTTAGCACACTCGTGTAACATTGCAGGCTGTGAACTTCGTGTTTCTCGTTTTCGATCTCTCAAAAAGGCTTTGTTCTAACGAAATATTTGCCGATCTAACGGGACATGTTCTTTTAAACTGACTCACAGAAACAATCATCATCCAAACGAACGCTGCATTTTCACTTGTACAAGGTCACAAGAACAAAATTATCACGGATAAGCTGGTTCCCACTTTCCGGATCCACGGAGTGATGTTTAGCTGTCTTACTATGAGTTGTTAGTCTAAAAAATAACAATCAATTGTCTTGAAGGGAAAATCATCATTTAGTACCGTAGTAGTATCGTTTGTGATTGAAACGTCTGCTGTAAATATGAGACACAGAAATGGGCCGAGAACGCTACCTTGAGGTACTCCAGATTCTATTGTATGGTAATTTGATTTTACTTGAGAGAACTGTAATGCTAGACTCTGTCGAACGTTAACACAAATCTTTTTTCTTTCGACGGTTTTTCTAATTATGTTAATTATCCTATGAAATTGTTGAATTGTGGAGTGTTCCCTCTGTAACCGAATTGATGTTGTGGTATGATTTCGTTCATGGAAATAACTGTTTGGATCTAATGTAAAAGTGGCTTTTCTAAACTAGAAAGATGGCAATGTGAAGTGCTCACATAGATTCACGGTGGAATTGAAGAAGACGGAGTATACAGAAAAAGAACATGGAAATGGTAAATCACTTTGTTCATTCAACAACGAGAACTCCGTAAATACTTTCCAAGAGATTTTCATACTAAGGGTTAATATATATCTGACATTGATATAAATTTAATTTGATTTCATGATAATCCTTCCCATAACATCTCAACTATCAGTTTAAAATATTAATTTATTATCAATTAATAATTCCAAAAGATAATCACACTTCATACTTTAATGCGATTCTGAGTTATTTCTTATCTTACTTTCAACATAAAATTTCTTATTTCCCCCTAACAGCTTTCCATTTTTCCCTGAAAGCTTTTTAAAATGATATCCTTGCGTCGAAAGGAGCTTAGCCACGTGGAATACTATGTACATTTATTTATTTATAGAAGCTGAATTATGATATTCGTTCGAAGTCCTAAATAACGATATGTTACGTTCTGATACTGGCTTACACAAATTCCAGTTTATATTCCTCTCTCGCTGCCGAAAAGAATCCCCCGTGTACCATCTATATAATTTGCATTTCTGTGAGTAAATTTCTCTTTCGAATAAAATAGAAATCGATCGATTGCAGTGCAGATCTCTCTTTGAGGCGCGGAGAATTCTTTTGAACAATCAGAAAAATATATGGAGGAAAATTGGAAGCCGTCAAATCACTGAAAATTTATTTGATGTGTTATTGGTACATTTTTACTCCAGTATTCCAGGAGAAATTTAATAATACGACGATATCAAATAAAGTATTAAACAGTTATCCGTTTCCTTTGAAAGAATATATATTATGTATATTTATATATTGCTTTTGCTGAGATATTTATTCACATATCATATCCTGAATTTGAATGAACATTTATCGATACAAAAAGCTGCACAGAGAAATATGAAGTATCAAGTAGTTAGGCAATAAGAAATTGAATGCCCTTTTTCTGCTATCAGTTATCATATTTTACTCCCATCTGTATGAACTGAGATCAAAATAAGTGTTTCCTTAACATTCATAGTCATGAAAATACCTGAACACATACTCGAATCGATTAACAGTAAAAGTCAAATTTTACTTTTACTCAACGCTGTTCATTTTTAGGAGCTTTGAATATTATTTTCTTATAAAGCACCATTTTTTCGATAGTTGTAAATGAGTTAATGATTTTTCTCACTATATATTTCTCGAATTCATCGACAAAAATATTCATATACTTGAGAATTTATAATTAATACCTTCACACATAGGAATCGAGATCAAAATCAGCAAAAACTTACAACAACGAACGTACGAACGTAAAAAAGTCCTCTCCGGGTTCGTATATATAAAACAATCGTAAAACCTAAACTTACATATTCACAGGAAACTCCAGTGGATACAACAGAAACGGAGAACATCATGGGAGCAGATCTATAAGAGAACATCTTAAAATTTAAGATTAATACGATTCACGAGATCGAGACGACGATTTGAAAGATCACGTCGACAGAATGATGGAAGATCTATGGGCTAAATGGGCAAAGGATGACAAACCTAGTTCAAGGCTTCCAAGAGAAGGCACGAAAACTGGAAATATACTTCTCAAGGCGGTGAATAGTAGAAGGAATAAAACTAAGTCTTAAGAAAAGAGAAAGAAGAGATATCAGTTTAGCTTCTACTCTTCTATAGAGAAGTACATATCATATAGAACACTTTAAAAGGAAAGAAGATCTACTCATCTGTCTTTTCCGACGTACATCAGATATTTGACAATTTTTGGTGTGAAAGGCTCTAAAACAAACTGGAAATATATATTACTTTTAGAGTCCTAAATGTGATAACGAATCTCAGGAATAAAACAATAAGATGCTTGCTCAAACTTTGAAGAAATCAACTACAATCTAGTGTGTTTCGGCAGGTCCTTTAGCTAAAAAACCAAATAAATCGGTACATATCAATTTTACAAATAAACGGAGCACGACGACGAATAAATACCACATACTAATACAAAGCTAAATGTCCAGAACTAACGTATGCGAAGTTACTCTGGAAAGCTCGTATCAAAAGAAACGAGAAGAATTTGGTATCAGATATACGAAAATTTGCTTATAACTTAAATAAAAATCCATTTTATCAATTCACAATAGATTATTTATATTTAAACAAAATCTGAAATCGGTTTGGAACCACTGGATTCAATTATGGGGATGGGGCGGCGAAAGCAATACCCAAAAATACCAAATTGAAATATTAAGGAATTTGGTTGATTTACCTTTGTATTTTCGTCATAGTGACCTCCTTCGGGGCTTGAAGAAACTGTAAGGCATGTTACCACTAAATTTTCCAAGGCTGTTAAAATACGTAAACATCAAAGTTATCCAGCTCCTAGGCAAAATCAACCTAGAGAGAGGACATAAGAAGGCGAAACCTTTTGAGTTAGCTATCTATTTGCATGCTTTGCGATATCCTTCATAGTGGTGTTAATGTTACTTTATTAAACACATCAAAGAACTTCAACTTAGGATAATCATAGCAATTTTGGATAGAATAAAATTGTTTATTGATCGCAGATTACAATACTAGAGAAATCACCAAGGTTTTCTTCATACGAAAAGAGTTTATCGACTAAACTTTGGCTTATAACTTTTCTATGTAGCTTGAAAGTAGTAGCAGAGAGTTACTCATATTTTTCATAGGAGTGATATCACATCCACAAGTTGAAACTACTCTACTTGTCCTTTCCCGACTTTGACTATGAACATCACGTGCATGATAGATCAAGATTTGTAAAGCTAAAAAGATCAAGCTAAAAATTGTGAATAGGAATTATACGTCTTTCCCTGGAACCCCGTCGAATGAATGAAATTGTTCTAATGTATACATACTGGGAATTTTAGAGGTCGTTGAGCACGAATATGACAACAGAAAGAGTGTACGAGGCTGCAGGCTGAATAACTAATCCATTTCCATGTTTCTTTAAAAATAAAATTCAGTTAAATAGTAAAAAAAAATGATTGCCGTTTCTGCTGCATTATAATTCTGTTTCTTCATTTTCGGCGCCTTTCATTTCATTTTCTTCGTATGCAGACTCTTCTTCTTCTTTGCGTTGGTTGAAAGCATTTATTTGAATCTTTTTATGTATTCTATAAATCTCATCCAAGTGGTATCCGTACCTTGCAGGTCATTGCCGTCATGATATTCGAGTTTAGCAACCTCTAAACTCCCAGGATATATATATATATATATATATATATATATATATATATATATATATATATACATATGTGTATATATATATTCAGTCAAGTTTTACGAAACTCTAGAAGACGACGTGAATACTGATCACTTTAGGAACCAGGTACCTCTTAGACCTTTTCTGTCATGATATTCGTGTTCAGAACCTCCCGAGTAGTAAAATTGAAATCCTTTCCGGCAATATTTTTCTTGTTATAATTTTCCAATCACTCGAGATGTCCTTTCCAAAATACATTTTCCCCCGTACAAATGCAATTTTCATTTTTTATTCATAATATTTGCTCACAAAGATTCCTGAGAACCTCTTTGGAAATTCTTTGGTTTTGTCTTTTTTGTGCTCTATTTTCTCGGCTAGTCCACCATCTTGTTGATACCTGATATTATAACCTGGTAATTTGGGATTGTTGCCGTTTGGACACATCTTTGCAGATACTGGTAAAATTTTCGTTTGCAGTTATTGCTCATGACGTTCCTTCGTAAAGACGTTCCCTTGTAAAATTTTTCCTACAACAATAGGAAGGAAAAACTGTGCCAATTATTTTTCTAATGGCGATGAGTAGATTGTCTAGTGAGGATTGATATTACTTCACTAGGTATTTGCAATATTAACGATGTACTGAGCCATTAAATAGAAGTGTAGCTGTATAACTGACCGTTGGAAAGTACAGTATAATGAGGATTATCTTCAACGATTAATACACTATCAATTTCCTGGAAAATAAGCAGAAAAAAGTATTAAAAATATTACCAAGTTCAAGTAAAAATAATATAAAAAATATAACATCAATCTAGACCCTAATTTGTGAAAATCCGCGTTGAATTAAAGCAACAGAAATAAAAGTAACAAAAGTGTTGATATTTTAGAGACCTCTAGAGACTAATTAGAATTTTTATTGTTTCAGACGTTCCTTCCCCTACTTGCGTGCTGGTGAAGTATTCCGGTTGGGAAGACCTGGGGGATCTCGGTATATGGACCAATTTAGACCTTGCTCCTGTATTTGTATCGCGCATGAGGTATGTTTACAAAGTAGAGATCCCTTATAACTGTCTAGTATCAGATATTATGTTTATGTTGAGTTTAATACCCAGTAGAATTCTACCGTTAATCTTGGGTCGCGATTGAAGTTTGGCTCTTTACATCACTACGTTGAATTCATCAATAATTTAATGTATACCTTAAGCTCCGATTATCGAAATTGATCAATTTCAGTTTATAACTACTTTGTGTTTGCCTTGAAGGTTTTAACGTTGATACGATAAGAGACATGTCCGCGAGGAATTTGGATTTTGACGTTAACAGGAACGAACAATAGATTGTGTCCAATAAGGAAAGTTTTGTTCGAGAAGGATGATGTATGAGAAAAAGCGAAAATTGAATTAGATCTTATCTACTTCTATTAATTCTCCTCAAAAATTAGACAAATTATAATACAGAGATAATTTACAGAGAGTTTCAAAAAAAATTTGACATATACTTTGCATTAAATTTGAACCATAGTCTCTACGAGGTTGAACCCAGAATTACTTAGCCCAACAGAGAAAAACAAGAATTTTTTGGATAAAAATATATTTATTTTTAGCCGTGATCTCCTTTTTACCTTATACAATTCTCATAGCGATGTTCCAAAAGCTCGATACCCTCGTTATAATAAAAATTGTCAAGTTCATCAAAATAGCCATCAACTACTAAGATTACCACTTAATTGTTGGGCAATATTTGATCACTGAACCATTTTTTTAAGTCTGGGAACAGAGAAAAATCCCAGGGGACTAAATTTGGCGAATAGAGTACATTAAGTAACAATTCAAACTTTAATTCATTAATTTTGGCCATTGCAATAGCGGATGTCCAAACTGGTGCATTGTCTTAATAAAACAACAATTTATTCTCAGTCAAATATGGCCGTTTTGCTTAATTTCTTCACTTAAAAGCTGAAATAAGTTCGAATAATACTCGCCGTTGATAATTTCTCCTTTTTCATGATGGAACCTTGCCACACACTCGATGGAAATAACTTCACGACGCTGTTTTTGTTCCTTTGTGAACAAACGCGGCACCCATTTCGCGTAAAGCTTTCTCATGTCAAAATTTCCAGTTAATATGCGATATACCGCATTTTTCAAAATGCTTACTTTGTCTGCTAGCTTCCAGTCAACGATTATCCAGTACTTCTTCAACATTTGTTCAACCACTGCGATGCTGGTCTTAACAGATCGTCCGGCCTCGTTAAAACTCTGCTACCCAATATTTTACTGTTGATAAAGCAAGAGCAGTCTCCCTAGAGTAGGATCCAGTTCAGCTTTTATATTCGTTGGGCTGAGGCCTTTCAAATAAAAGTATTGCATCACATAACAAAGGCTTAATTCAACAAAAATAGTAACATTCAACTTGTTCTGTTAAAGAAATTGAATCGCTAATAACTAGTATCCGATTGATGAGAATTTTGTAATAAAATAAAAAATTTTCAACCGGTTTTACAAAAAATTTCTATTTCAAAAATTGGGTATTCAACTATTACTTATCGGCATCATCGTCGTAAAAATGTCTCAAAAGTGAATCATTTCTCGAAATTCATGCAATCAACGTCAGATTTTCACTGCGTAAATTGAACTAAACGTAAAATATAAGATGTAGAATATCCATCTCACCAATCGCCGAAACCAACATGAATCTCGAGTATGATCATTCATCTTAATGCCCAACAATTAGTGTCTAGGGACTTTTCTCCTTATTTTTCACTTTTGTAACGAAAGACCAGCCTCGCTGCCATTCATCTTCAAGATTTATTAACTCTATCAGTATCCGTTTACTACTTGACGTTTCTTTTGTCAATTTATAACAATCTTTCTGCCACGTCCTACATATCTGCTTGCCTGAAAAATCATCCGAAGAGCAAGAAAGGTGATGGAACACAGAGAATTGGGAATTTCGTAAGTGCTGACTTCCTATTATACATTTTAATTAGAAACAGGATGGAAAAGGAATCTATTTGATGTTATAATTGATGTTATTATCGTGAAGTATCTCAACGTTAAAAAGAGATTCCAAATAGAAATCGAATTATACATAGGATATAATTATAATAAAAATCGGTAGGAATTTTGTAATTTTAGTTTAAACATTTATATAGATCTGTCAGTATAAATAGACATAAAGTTGACAAAAATGACGTGAAACTATAAAGAATGTCTCGCTTAAGTACCGACACAGAAAGGAAACTTATATGGGAGCCCAAAATATGAACATTGGGTGCATAACTTTTGTTAAATACATGTCTCAAGGATGCAACTTGGTAAAGAGGTAAATTTCTCCCTGTTGTCATATTTTGGGCTCCTTTATACGCTTAAGTCCGTTCTTAAAAGGAACACCCTGTATAACAAGATCAATGTACGTCTTACTTTCTCTTAGGCGAATAATATTCTATTCCCGTATTATTATTTACCATACTTACACAGATTTCCATTCCACATTAAATCAACTTGGGCGTAAAAAATTCAGAAATCATTTCCAATTATGAGGTTACGTACTAAACAGTTAAGCTGGAATTGTTGGAATCGTTGGCGATATCCTTACTGAATACACTGTTTACACCAACACTCACAATTACAGTCTGACGCGCGTTTCGATAACCAAGTTATCGTCTTCAGATACTGAAGGTACACAGTTTACCTTTTTAATCGCGCGTCAGACAGTGTAATTGTGAGTATTGGTGTAGTGGTGGTGTGAACAGTGTATTCAGTACGTACTAAACAAAATCTACTGTCCAAGTTTCATCATTGTACCTTCTGTGGTTTCGGTTGTGCGATGATGATGATGATGATCAGTCAAGTGTAGTTTTTCTATAATATGTCATAAAGTGAAAGAGTCTTAACAAACAAAATGTCATTTTTCTATTAATTTGATAACGCCCCCAGAGCACTCTGTGAATGAAATTCTGTAAAATACATCCTTAGCTGACCTCTACTCGACGAAAGAAATATTGTTATGAAATTTCAAATCCATGTGCCTCACGATTCCATAAATATCGTGATGAGTCATTACAAAGGTGAAAATGTATGAACTTTGAAAGTTTGTGTTGAATTAATGATATTTTTAAATAAATTTCAATATGGAAAGTGGATGTTTCGTGTGTGTTTTGAACAAATTCATATGCGCTGTAACCACACAAAGTTAAGAGTCAATATTTTCAATAATCTACGAGTTCTTAGAACAGTACCAAAACTATTTTGAGGTAATGCTGTTTAAATAAATTCTAATATGGAAAGTAAATGTTGCGTGTGTGTTTTGAACATATGTCAGTAAACACTTGCATTAATATGGTATTTCATGCTTTGAGTGTTCCAGTTGCACAACATAGTTCATGAACTCCGTATAATTTTAAAGTGTATTAGGATGAGCTTCCATTTGAGTCGTGGAAGTCCCTCGACACTAATTGTTAAATATTAAGATAAATGATCGCAACAGAAAATTCATGTTTATTTCGATATAGCTGAGATGAGTTTCCATTTTAGAAATTTTACAAAAAGTAGACACGCTTATGATGGGAGGATGAGAGGAAGATGGGAGAATGATTTATTGCTACTTCAACATGAAATGGAAGTAAAAGTAGTCCTTTAAATGGAATGATTTAGAATCGAATTGAATAACAAATCCTTTCGCTTCTAGAATGTAAATGCAGGACAAAAAAATAGCATAATCACGTTTTACGGATTGTTTGGATTCCACTTACGAACAATAGTAAAATTTTTAATGTTTTTGTTTATTTACAGTCCAAAACACTACTTTGTTTATTATACAAATTACTTATTACCACATGTGGCGATAAAGCAACGACCACAAATGTGCCTCGTTTACATATTTGATATATGAACCTCATTAGAGCTTGCCCAACGTTTGGTAGTTCTTGCTAGAAAAAATGGAGAACAATTGGATCACTTAGTTTCCCAACAAAGATTTCTTGTTACAAACCTTTAGATTTTTACAAAGAAGTGAAAAATCTGAACACAGATTCAGGATAAGGACAGAAACAAATAATCTTTCAAATCCTAGATGATTATAGAAAAGAAAGCTTTAAAAATACAAAATAAAGCTTACTTGCAGCTATAAAACTAAATACACTGGTCAACAAAACTTTTTCTTTGTCCGACAAAAACTTAAACCAAATTTTGAATGTACTATGGTCACCAAACAACAATATATCAATACAAATAAATTGACACAGCATGTGTCTTTGTGACATATATAATAAAAGAAGAAACAACATTCCTGTACAATAAATAACGATGATTCTCGTCAAGATCACCTAGATTATTCCCACTTGGGAAATAAGAGATTACTTACTATCAACAAACTAAGATGGTTAAATTGATACTTTATACATTTCATAATTGTAAGTAAAACATCACTTTAACTAATGGAAAATAGTTCAAGGTTGGTATAACATCAATGCATGTTCTTCCAAAGCGCAATTTCTTTGAACTTGAAAATATAATTGATATAAACCTGACGATGAAAATCCATGGAATAAAATTAATAATAAAGTATCTCATGAACCACAATATTTACATACTTTTACGTGGCGTATAGCAAACAAAGCTCACATTATATTTGGGATATATTCACGTTTTGAGGTTGGGAACGGTTAAATAAAACATGATTCTCTGAATCTCGTTTATGAGCCGGTAACAAATTGTACAATTTGGGTTCTACCGTATTACCATTATGATACGATAATCATGTTGATGGAAATAACATTTTTTTTTGGTTGAATATGTTGTTGATTAGAATTTTTAGGATTATGTAAATGAAATATAATAATTAATGTTTTGATTATATTTCTTCACCAGTCAGATTTGTGTCACATTTTTTAAAACGGCTATAAGTTATATTATATAGTTATAAGATGTCCAACACATTCAATATTCATGAAATTTTGAGCAATAAAATTAGTAAAAATCAAAATTTCTCGAAAAGTTTTGAAATAAATTTCATAAGAAAGTTGATGAAAGTAGTTTCGTGCAGTAGCAAAAAGGAAAAGAAATAGCAAAAGGAAGAATACAATTTTTCTATAGTACACTCAAATTAGCTCCAAAAATAGTAGAGAATGAAAATTTGTGTAGAAATAAGATGAGTGAATGAATGAGATCTCGAAAAATAAGATCAAAACTGAATTCCTTAAGATAGAAAATAAATTCAGATAAGTGAAAACTTTGTTGTTTACTTAAATTGACTTGAAAATCGTTATATATCATATTTCGCACTTGTTCTATGAATAAATTGTATATTCAACTGCACTCAGAACTTACTATGTGAGGACGGTGTTTTGAAAAATACAGTATGTCATCCATCATCTCCTCTAGTTTATACAGAATGACTCTAGTACTCGTCACTGAGCTAATAACTCATTTTGGTCATAGAGATTAGATAGCTTTGATTATTGTACGAGAAAGAATCCAAACCTCATATAAACATCGTCGATATTTAGCAACATTTTCGTTTTCTGATCTGATAAATTGTTAGTTTTTTCTTACACATCTCCACAACCAGTCTTAGCTCATTTGAATAATGAAAAAACTGTTTACCTATGAAAAATATAGGAGTGAAATAAAAGTCAAAAATTAACGGTGAAGGCGATGACTGAGATTACTTATTTGTGAAAATTATTCAATATCTGGAAAAGCTAAACGGAAATGTAGACCGCCAAGTCTTTATTATTAAAGGTTATAGGTACCATTTAGCCACTGACAATCTAAGTTATTAGGCATTCACCTACAAACTGCGTCCAGTTATTAGAGCATGCAATCCGCCTTCGTTAATCTTTATTATTGGCATATCCGCCGCATTTTTGAAATAAAAACTTCTGAAAACTGTTTGATGAATTGTTTGCTCTATTAAAATTAACATAACACCTACTCTACTTCCAAAAATTTGAAACACATTGAACCGACCGAGGCAGTATAACTAATAAAAGAATTAACAAAATACAAGATTTAGAGAGTTGTAATGGAAGCCTCGTCGATATTGAATAGGCGAATCCCGTTAGCAAAAGATGAATGCCTCTGCAACACGTTATGTAAGTTGTCAAAAAATGCTTTCATATTAGCACGATTAAATGAACCTGTCCTTGCCAAATAACAACTCTTAAGTGACTCAGTAAAAGTTGTGGATGTGGAAATGATCACAGCCATTCAAATCCAGCAATTGTGTTCTCCAACGAAGAGGTATTCTAATATTATTATTCTTGGCCATTTCGTAGGCTATCCTCCTGCAATCTATCTGTTACACCATAAAAATTAAAGATGTTTCCTCTTCACGCGTGAAAATTCTATTTACTTCATAATTCGGTGTTTATATAACTGCACCTTCTAGTTTTTAGTGCGGGATGAGCATGACCAGTTCTTTTTGCTGCTTTTCTCAAACCATGACATGTTAGATCAAGAGCCTCTCTTATTTATTCTTTGGAATGTTTGCCGATATTACGGTCTTTCTTTTGACGAGCCATGCTAAAACAACGGAAAAAATATGGTCACACAAAGTGGTGCACAATGAAATAGTACACATTGAACCAGTTAACTGGTTCAAAAACGATAGACGATATATACTTGTCGTAATCACTTAACTAAATGTCACAAAGAAATTCACAAAACCAAATAGCCACTTGGTACCAAAATTTTAGTAAAATGTACCGGATAATTTTCTTGAAATGCGCGAAAACAATGTAGCGCTCCCCACAGTAAAAATGATAAGTCGCACTGTCTGTAAGAGAAAAGAAAACGTACAAATATTAAATTTTACCGTGTATCTTGGTTCACTGTGAGGCAGTTTTCTCCGTATCATAATATACTCTGTTTCTGTATGTGAGAAGAGGTTAAGTCATGCAAGGCTCCATGTATAACCGAAGCCTAGCATTTTTTATATCAATGTCTATGTCTTAATACAGTTTGAGATGTGTCAAAGATCGATTTGACTTGTATAATATTCAATTTCTCTCAAAGTAGTTATCAAATGTCAATAACATAAACATAATCCCTCTATTGTTATATCATGTAGAATGTTGTTAATACCCAATTACCCCATAGAAACACACATCACTTGAAATATACCAAAAGGTTTCATAAAATTCATCACTTATCTCGATATTCCAAACAGACAGCGTAGTCCTACTAACTAGTTTCCTTTCAGATATGATTTATTACCTAAACAATTTCGTTCAGATTTTACGAAGTTCTAAGTTTAAAGTGCTGCCAACTAAATTATTAACGCATTCCGCTTTTTGCATACCACTTTGAATCGATATTATTCGACAAAAAGCAGCTGCCAGATGAGCGGAGAATGCAGCAAGTGCAAATAAATTTTTAAATAGCTTAAGCAGTAACGTATACTAGTAGTCTGAGAGTTTACATTCGAAAATCAAATTGCACCGTTTTCATTCTTTAAACTCATTTCAATAGCATGTATTAGAAGATTAGTTTTTTGAAACGTTGTGTCAATAAAGAATTTATTTGATATGAATTGATAGCGGAAAGTTATAAATTTATGAGTTAAGTTTATTGGACACTAATTGTTTGTACCCCATAATGATACAACATCTTAACTAAACAGAAATTTGGAATTTCAGAATTCAATAGAATGTTGTATTCTTAATTTTTGAAAAACTTGTTTATTTTCAAAATCTTACCTGAGGAAAGAAATCAAAACTGCTGAAACACTTTGTCGTATTTTTTTTGTAAACGTCTGGACGAAAGCATTTGAAAAATAACCACAGTAAGACTACTAATAACAGAAACCAGAAAATTCGGAACGTTTTTGCTAGTTACAGATTTTGAAAAAAAATTTTCCCAATAATTACTATGGAGTTTATCCTAATTAGAATTTTGAAAGACGCAATAAAAACATAGTGGATACTAAAAATATCGTCAATTTTCTGTTAAAGGAAAGAAAGTACTTAATATTAGTAATAGTCATAATATTCCCCGTTTCCAAGACAAAACCAGACAGTAAAAATTTCTATACAACGTTCGTACATTTCATATCATATCACGTAAAAAACTCTAGACTTGAAGAATTATTGAGGTGAAATTTCAGGATAAATTGCACACAATTATCAAGAGCACAATAACAAAAGTTTGTTCCTTATGAGATTTCATAAATAGCATGAGCTGGTTGTCAAAATGATATAACAGCAATCTTGAGATAACACTGTTGGTATTAAAGTTTAGTGGTAAAATATCAGGAAAATTTATATACGCGTTGATTTAGAAACAAATAAAGCATTCAATATAAGAGTATGTTCATACAGAGTGTTTCCAAAAAAAGTGATTCCGTCTCTAGGATAGATATAAAACTGAAAAATATTTGGGGTATGCTTAGTAAAAAAATTTCGTAACGCCATCCGAATTTAAGATAAAGAGGATTGAAGAGAAAAAACAATACACATTTTTTTTAGATTTTGCCGCAACCACTGGCAACAATGTATTGAAATTTGATACGAATATGTTAAGGGAGCTGATACATCTAGTGAATTTATTTTTATAACTGTCTCTCATGGAGGGCGCTAGTTACACAGTTCGTATCAAGTAGTTGTGAACATAACTTTCTCAGTATTAAATTTATTGAGCAAAATGTACTTTTGATGAAACTCGATACTGTGTACAGTTTTCGGAATATTTTGATTTGGAAATTATGAAGTAATAACCGATGCTGGTATGAAGTAATGATAATTTGTGATAAATTAAATAATGTTTAAGTTCACCTGAAATTTTGCTTGATAAATCTAATATTGAAAAAGTTTTGTTCAATACTACTTGGTATGAACCGTGTAATTAGCATCCTCTAAGAGACACAACTTCCTTAACATAATCCTCCAAAATTCCAATACAATGTTGCTAGTAGTTGCGGTAAAATCGTACAAAATGTGTATAATTTTTTTTCAGCACCCTTCATCTTGAATACGGATGGCGTAAGAAATTTTTTCACTGAGCAAACCCCAAATGTTTTTCAGTTTTCTATCTATCCTGGAGACGGGATCAACATTTTTTGACACACCCTGTATATAAAGAAACCAATCAAATCAGATTTCTGGTGTAACATAACAATGGTAGGGTCCCATATTCCATGAAGAGTTCGTGTCTCTGTAATCGACTTCTTGCATTGTGAAGCAGTCTTCTGAAAAGTAAAATCCTCTGTTAGAGTTGCCTCATAGAGGGATACTATAAGCCAAAATGTTTTTTTTTTCGTTTTTGTTTCGTTTAATTTCAAGTAGTTTCAATCAAACCAATCAGACTGTTCGGCGCTAAAACTAAACTAAAGGTAATTGAACCCACATAAATTGATGGAATTAGGCAAATTTGTAGTGAAAACTACTAAGAAACCCTCTATAATATTACATTGATGTTATTTTATTGTAAAATGATAAAAATATAGTACGCAAAAGAAAATTTATTCCTAATTTTCAGATATCTTTGTGTATTACTTTTTTGGTTTCCTTTCTACGATGGACGTGATAGGACCAACATTGTAGAGAATTCAATTTTCTACAAATAGTTTTTTATAAAATTTTCGGTAGGGCTGCTAGTTTACGAGATACAGCGCGATAACTGTTTGTACCTCTTTGTTCAAGATGGAGACCCCAAAAACTAGAGCTTCAACTTGTTAACTTGAAAAAAAAATGAGTGATCACTTCTTTTAAACTTTAAGAGACATCCAAACGTATTCTTTCTTAATGCTTACTATCAATTGATGCCGTTTGTGTTCTTTAACTTGTGACAAAAGTGTGTTAAAAGTTGTGTGTTCATTTCAGTGTGAAATTGCAAGTGTTGGCCTGGTAGGAGAACAAGAGCGAAAAGGCGACAGAAATTTTTACTAATTTTCCACTAAATTGATTTTTAAAGGTTGCAATAGTGAGGATCGAAATTTGAATGTCTATCCGCGCTTTTAAATTGCTATATAAAAGAAAAGTGTTTTCTTTGCCGAGAAAATACTTACAATTCAGCAAGAGCGAATCGAATCAAAATAGATATGTAAATGGATGCTTCGAATTTGTTTCTTTATAATCTTCATTTTTGTAAAAAAAAGTAGAGAACTTAAAATGTTCAAACATGAATGGAACAGATTTTTATCGGAAATTCTCTGAACAAAAATTGGAAGAAATATTTATTCTATCAGTAGTTGTATAAATATTTGAATAATTAATTCATATTTTGTTTTCTTATTCATTTAAACTGCATTAAATGATGGGGTGAATATATACTATGTTGTCTCTTACCCAATTAATTTATACACTCACGTTAGATACACTACCTATTCACTAATTTATCAACTAACACTTAACTATTCACTAACACATACAATTATGATACAATCTGTTAATCAATTTAAAACTTTCTAATAAACTGTATTTTTACATATTCGCGAACACACGACGTATGATTGCCCATGCTCGAAACAAGGAAACTCCAACTTAATTCCTCAAACTTCCAACGATTGCCCTTGCGATTTATTTATGGTCATCGCAAAGGCCAAACGTCTTTATGATTATTGCCTCAATGACGTTATTCATCACCTTTTTCACAGCCAGTCTTGTTCCACTGCACAGTCGAAGTTGATTAATGTTGAGCAGCATGATGACAACTGATCCTATTTTTAACTTCAAATTGTGAGGTGGTAATGCAGGCAATCCCAGTGAATTTGAAAACTCCATGGGATAGTTGACTACGTCAACTTGGTTCATGACGGTGTCGAGTGATTTGGAGGAAACCAACTATACGGGAAGAAAATTCTAAACGTTCACATTGAGCCAATTACAATTCAGACCCAGCCAATTATGGTTATTGAACTGTTGCGCTATATCTAGAAAAACACGCTGAATAAGCTCCTTTTTTGAGTCTGTGATGTGACAGAAATGTGTGGATAATGTGATGAATCAGGTCGAGGTGTCCATTGCGGTGAATTCAAATGAATCATACAAGTTGGTTGAGTATTAGTCTATAATTAATCATTGTCTAGTGTTGGTGTTTGAATAAATTAAGTGAGAAAGACAGTGTTTATAAATTCTATAGGAAAAGTATACAAAAATAAGAAAAACACCACAGTAATATATAGGGTATTTTTTGAGCACTTATTCCACAATTCTGTCTACTTGCTCTAAGAATATACTTTCTTTGAATTAATTTAATCCAATCTAAGATAGAAATGAAGCTATAGGACTGTATATTAATCTTTTGTTTCTCTGTGTCCAGTGTTTGCCTTTGTTGAGACATAAAGTGGGAAAAAAGGAAAGAGGATGGGTTTTCGTTTTTCATTATTATTATCATTATTGATATGTGGCAAACAGGAGAGAATTCTAATTTTAAGTTTAATGATGTATTATGATTAGATAATGATTTATAAACCTATAAAAATATAATAACTTTTTTTATCACACAGCATGGTGCCATTAAATTGAATGAAAAAAAGTCTTATGCAATAAATAACCAGATATAATGAATGTCAAAAACAAACGTCAAAGGGATAAAATTAAATAACGTACATCCAACAATGGTATTGAAACCTAACCAAAATTTTCTCAAAATTCAACAAAATTTGGAAATATATGAATTTGACATCGAGTGATAAGGATGGCAGGTCAACAAGATCAAAGTTGTTATACTCCTTAATTTGACAGGAAAAATATACAACAAACCAAAAAGATAGAGGTCAAGCAGTTCTGGATTAACTGGAAGACTTCTGTGTACCAAATATATGCCAAATATATGTAGGATTTACATTTTACATGAGAATAGAAGAAGAAAGAGAGTCATTTGAAAATTTTTAAATAGGTCTGAAAAGGTTAGCTTCAACATCTGACTTTGACACTGAATTACATAAAGGTATCTATAATGGAATAGTAATGTGATGAAAAAAAGTTTAATAAGAATTGTTTAATAAGAACAAACTAAATTGAAGGATACTGTAGTACATATGAACTACTATAAATAAGAGATGTATATCTTGTAGGAGGGCCATTTCTTTTATCAACCTCCGATCTCTCCGTGGAAACGCTACGCAGGCAGAAGCAAGCACTGTAGTCGACTGCAAAGCCAGCACTACACACTCCGCCATTGTTGACATTCAGGCGTCAGTCGGCGTTGTGCTACAGCTACGTAAACATGTTCGCCATTATTAATGCTCCCGCCAAGTGTGATTCGTTTTCTACAGGTTGAAGGCAATAGTGCTACAGAAATCCATCGAAGAATGTGAAAGTGAGCATGTGGAAAAGTTCATGAGTGATTGTGTTGTGCGTGAATGTTGTCGAAAGTTTTAAGATGGCCGTAGTGATGTGCATGATGAAGGGGGCCAAGGACGCAAATCTGTCGTTTCAGATGATCTGATTAATCTCTTATTACTGAACGGTTAGGCTACATTGGCGGCAACTTTCTTTAAAACGGAAATTGAAAAGCTTGTCTACACATATAACAAATGTCTCAATCTCTTCAGTGATTATGTAGAAAAGTAACCGCAAGTGTACCAATCTTTTGGTAATACAATTATTGTTTTATATGAACTTGTCTTTTATTTATAGCCTATGGGAGGTTGAAAAATAAACGACCCCCATATTTTACAATATTTTAAAATAGATTCATGGAACTTCTAGAAGAAGCAGCGAAAGTGTGAAAACTTCCCTAATCTATGTAAATACTTTTGTCAATAGATAAATGGTTTTTATTGTCTACTCAAACCTATTTTTACCGTACTTCCGCAAGTCGACATTCTCTTTTATAGTTATCATACATATTTTAACATTGTTAACATGTCTTTCAATAAAGGTGACTTCAAATTTCCCATTCAAATAACATAAAAGAACACTTTCTGAAACGTTTTTCACTTTCATATCATCGCATTATTCCCGGAACTGAAGTTTTTTCCTATTGCATTTTGGATTCGGCCGATAAAAAGCGGGAAAAGGAAGCATTTGGCATGTCTTTTATTTATCGAGACGTTTTATAATGGCATTCTTAGGATCTATTATGAGAAAAATCGACAAATATTGATAAAAAAAAATTACTCAGGTCAGATACTCTTCTAAATAATTGGTTTTCTCATTTTTTAATCATAAAACTCTCCTTAAAATATTGTTGTATCTGATCTGAAAGCCTTACGATCATACAAAACATCCTTATTTCGTAGAAAATTATTCCCTTCGACTTATTATTGTTTTAAAATTAAACAATCAGCTGCTTTTTAAAAACCCTGATGCCAAATTAATTCAAAATCTTTCTTGAACTCTATATATTCAATTTCCGTTTTACAACGTCTTAAAATAAAAAGTTTGAATTCAACATTAACTGTTTATGTAAGCTGAACAGCTGTCTGACTGGTCCGTGTGAATTACTAAGCTCCATCAATTGTTTCCCTTTGAAAAAAACCACTTTTGTGACAAAACTATTCTCATTAGGAAGTTATTATGTTTTTTCAACTTTGATGTTTTGACTTTTCATGATCAACTGTATCCATCGTCAGACCTTCTAGTGAAACGATTCACTAGCGAAATCTACCACTTTCTCCGAAGAGCTGTTTAACACTTTCTTTCATTCTGTCCCTTCTTTCTTCTATTTCTATTTTTTTACTCTATGACGGCTTACAACACTTTTATCTTACCAAATCCATTCCAACTTCTGCCATTGGCATCTTCTAAATGCAATTTCCCGACTTTGCGTTGCTGGCGAGACGGAGCTAAAAACTTTCACTTCAGTCCAACTTAATAATTTTATAAACGATCCTCGTGATCAGAAATATCATCTTATCAATTTTCATATCTACTTTCGAATATTCCTTGGTAACATTCAAAGTTCCTTGACTACAGATTCTTGTACATGATAGTGAAGAAATTATAATTCAATACATTTTCGACGAACAATGAATTTTGTGCGGTAGAATAATCGAACATTCGATTTGTCATGCCAGTAAAAATTCATAGAAATTCTAATAACTTCCATATCTTCATCCTCAACTGATTCAGAATAATAAGTCACTATCAAATTTATATTTGCAAAAATCTCGACAAATCGAAAAACTTTGTTATCGGTTTCACACTCAAATGAATCTTTTGAATGTACTTACATATCTATCGATGTAATTATGTGGAGTTGACGTTTAAAAAATTGCTCACCATTTATCTATAAAAGCTCATCATAAACTTCATTCCGTTTCATTTGAATTATGTTTTGGTCTTTTGTGTACATTTTTCGACTAGATATTCTTCAGTTTTGTGGTTTAGCGAAGTATATCAATGTATTTTATTCTCGTTTATAAACAGGGAACCATGGATAGTACATTTTGTATTTCTGTTTGGCCAAAAATGAACACTCCATTATTTGATTGAGGTTATGTCAATTCAATAATAATTTTTACATTCTCAAATTAAGTGAAGACCCAATTAATATGAAAAAATATAGTCTATCAAGTAACAATAAGAGATATCAGAATATACGTGCACCAGATTAAGTGAAACAAATGTCATTTGAACTTCTTTGTTAATGCAAAATTTAAATAGCTTCAGAAACTTCTCATGAAAAGACAGATCTTATTATTTGAAAATGCCATGATGCTATTACGAAGTTGAATACTTATCCAGGGCTCATAGCCTCCCATGTCTATTATTATAAAATGTTTACATTTTGGCAAATGCGCGGTAACTTCCAGAAGTGAATTTTCGAGATTAAATTTTATCAAAAGATAGTCGGATAGTCAGATCAGTTGCATATTATCCGAAGAGTGCAAAGATAAACAGCTTAAAAAGCCAGTAGACAGTAGTGAATAAAATCTAGAGAATATTATATATGAAATATAAATTATTTGAGGATAATGATATTATAATTGAAATTGACTATTTATAATAACATTGAATAAATAAAGTAGTAGTGAGATTTGAAAATAAACTGATCAGAATTATATCACAAAAAATCATAAACAACAAAGTTCTTAAATAGATATTTTTTCAATTGAGAGGTCAAGCCCCTAACTAAACTCATTTCCGGAAAAAATGTTAGTAATTATGGTCCTAAATACGGAATTTATCATGAAATTAACATGTCCGAACACAAAGACAGCATAAATCACAATTTTTCATGAATAATGAGAATTCTGTCCATTTTTGGTGGAACTCTTCCATCCCTCGGCCTCACCAAAATATTGCGGCTCATTTTTTTACACTTTAGGGAACTTACAAAGGAGGTTCAGTGTCAATCGTTTTAACTGGAGTTGAAGTTACTCATATCTTTTAATAGCCCAAACAAACAAGGTGTTCATGGGACAAAATTTATGATCTTTTCTATAACAAAATTTCTTTGACCTATCCATACAATATGGGTTTTTGTCTCAAAGCTTTTTACTAAAATAAATTGAGAAAAAATATGATTTTTCACTGTATTTCACTTTCTATACGTAATTGATGAGAAAAATAGTCTTGATGTTGCTGGTATTCTTTGCCCAAATCTACTGGTTTTAGATTTGGAAATGTTTTTGGATGAACGGGCATGTTAACAAGTATTTTGCGTTTTACATTTCATGAAGCTGAACCTCAAAAAACGGTATGTTGATAAATAAGCAAAGACTGCTTATTCCATACCCTCATAGCGTAACAGAAATGTTTGTCAATGTTGCTGGTTGATTATTTTACTTAATTCAACCCGCCATCAAAAGGAATCCAAAAAACCCCAAGGATGAGTGGTATAAACCTTGATATACTTAATAGTGATCAATAAGATTATACAAACACTAGGAGAGAAAAGATTCAAAAAAATAGATCAGGAAATATCACTTCTTGGTGGAATATGATGGACTGAGAGTAAATAGACCGAATTAATGCCGTTCACAAAAAAATATACGATATCTGAGTTGACGGTACCAAAATTGAATAAACAAGAACTAGTATATCAAGGAAACCTACATACTTAGGATTCATACTAGACTGCACAAGTAATACTAGAAGTAACCTTCAACCTGTAGAGTTGTTCTTAAAAAGGCACTACAGTTGAGACAAATCGAGCTTTGGAGGTAGAATACTGATGACAAATAACTATCCTATAGGCAATGGGTATAATATAAGGAAAAATATTTGGGAAAAAGGCCTCAATTGCTTGTAAACGACAAAGTAGGTTGCTCCGAAGATACAGCAGAATTAGACATAGAAAAAGTGAAAAATCCCATCTGGCTGGGAAATGATTCAACATAGTCTATGAAAGAGAAAAGAAAGGGAGTTGGTTGGAGAGTCAATTAAGTTTTCAAATTGTAGAAAATAAAGTGTACCACAATTGGTCATCAGCCCCCTAAGTGAATCACAAATAATTTAGGTCAACTTAACCTACTCAGTGCCTTGTAGGGGCCAAATCTGCATTTAGCATGAACTGCAGTTATGTTTTTGTAGGAATCATGAAAATTATGCTCAAGCTGCAACGAAATTAATCTGTGGGTTCAAAATGTCGCGTGCACTTGTCACACACATAATTTGATAGAACTTTTTAGTAATATCACACATTTATTTTATAGCAAATTTTACATTGAAATTAATTCAAAAATGCATAAATTATACAATTTCTCTGTCCTTCATATCCATACTCCTAAATTAGTTCGACATGAGAGTTTGAGCTGATTCATCTTACAACATTTAACACAACTTGAAGTATATAAAATTACAAGAATTAGAGAATTTCCAGAGTATTTCGTTATAATAATTACACCACCTTGCATCAAAATCTATGATGAAATGAAAATAGATTTTCTTTCAGCATATTTTTGCGGTGGTTTAAAAAATGCAATTCGTTTTTTTCTATCACGCCTGGTAACTCACAAATCGTAATTCCTATCGTGAGGATTCAGTCCCTGTCACCAAAAAGTCAGACACTCCAAAATACGTCGCGGTGATTATGCGTGTACAACGCGTGAAGTGCACATTCACGATTCCCGTGTGAAGGATTTACATGTACAACGTCGGCCTGTTAAATGTTTCTCTCGTCCGTCGAGCGACAAATCCTTTCAATCATACATCGACTGCAGTCATCTTTTTCTGCAAGTTGCCGAAAACAAATACAAACAGATATAGTATTCGGTAGCGAATTAATTCATCCACTTATGGTCATCTCAGTTAATTTCTTGTTCTTATTCTGATAACTGCGAAAATAGTGTCGATACAAAATGAGCGATTCGAAAGGGAAGTGTTTGAATAGTCCTGATGTGTTTTGTTATATTTGTGGTAATTTTACAGGAGCGAAACAAAGAAGTGACATCAATGAGTTGGTATTTTCCTGTTTCATCATAATACTTGATCATCAAGACAAATCATGGGCTCCGCATAAAGTGTGTCGCATCTGTGTAGAAGGATTACGTCTTTGAATAGCAGGAAAAAAGAAGTAAATGTCCTTTGGAATTCCTATGATATGATGAGAGCACCAAAATCAAGTAATTGAAAATTTTGTATGGTCAAGACCAGATACAGTTCTAAAAATGAAGATCTGATCTTAGAGTGGGGCCAATCGATCAAAGAATGGATTTTACAGAAAAACGCAATAAGCCACAAATGTTTATAGAGTTGGTTGGAAATTAAAACCTATAGAAAGAAGAATCTAAAATTCTAGGCTCAAAACTCAAGAAATATTTTAGACCCAGGTTCATTCTTTTCATGGTGTCGGTATAGAGATTCACTACCTTACTTCGAAGAAAAAAATTCAAATGTTGTAATATTCCTGATCTAATGAATAAATAAAAAAGATGATTTGGAATCACTTATAAAACGAGTGGAGACTTTTTATTGATTACTCTTAAAGAAGTTTGAAATAAGTTCTCCTACATAATGGCCATAAATACGCCTTTATTCCAGTTGCTCATTTCGTTCACTTGAAGGAAACATATGAATATGTAGGAACAGTAAATATGCGGGGCACCAATTGCTTGTGATTGGCGATTTCAAAATGATATGCCTTCTACTAGGTCAACAGCTGGGTTATAAGAAAATGCCACGATTCTCGTGTGAATGAGACACTAGAGCTCGTTACAAACATTGGAAATAAAAATTAGAATAAGAATATGAAATAAGAGACAACTGAAGTTTGAGAACTAAATGCAGGTTCTGTCAAGAGGGAAAAGGGTACCAAAGTTAATAGAATTAAAATAATATGACTGACAACTGCTAGAATCTTAAAAGGAAGTGCCGAGAGATATGCAGGAAATAAAAACTAAAGTCCGAGAAAGAAATGAAATATTTTTACGTTACTATCTTATCCAAAATACCTTGATGATTATTTCAAAACTATAAAAGCATGGAAGAGTATAAGGGTGATTCCATTATAACTGTGATATTCAATGTCCTGTATTGTTTTTTTGTACTAGTCATTAATTAATAATCAATTAATAAAAATTTTGTGTTAATTGAATAATTCTTAAGATATTTAAACATTATTTTTATACAATATAACTTGCCACTTAAAGAAAACTTATACTACATCACTTGAATGTCAGTACCGTGTCATGTCCATTCCTAGAATTTACCGATAAATTATTAATTTTTTTTGTCGTAACAAATGATTTAAACTAATTACCTTATAAATTCTAATGTTTATGATCAAACTGAGGAAAATTGATGCACTTGTTGTTTAATATCTTAAGTTACCATGTCAGTACCGTGGATAAATGAGTCAGTACCGTGGAACTCAAAATCCGACATTTGTGTCTTGCTCGTGATACTTTGAAGTTGTAGTAAATTCCTCTTAGAGTTTTATTTTTACAGTAAAATAGATGAATAATATGCATAAAAAAGTTAGAAAAGTTAAATTTTAAAATCTTGAAATTTTGAATACAAAAAATCACAGTTAGAACGGAAACACCCATAAAAACCTAGTTGAAACAGTGTTAGACAATTTTAAAAATCTTGGATGCATCATGAGCGTGGAAGTGAACTTCCTACATTCCCTCCCTTGAGAATCTAGGGGATTACAGTGAAAAGCAGGGTGAACAGTTCCACCAAGACTTATGACATGGAAAAACGGTACCAAAGTATATGGAAGAAAAATAATATAGCTGACAAATGGTAGAATCTTAAGAGGGATTGCCAAGAAATGTGCAGGAAATAAGAAAAAACTGAAGTTTGAGAGCTAAATGATATACTTTTACGTTACTATCTTATCTAAAATACCTTGTTGATTTTTCCAAAAATTTATTAAAAATTCATCCTTTGTCAAATATTCATTTTAAAACATACATCTCATGTGAGAATAGATTACTAAATTCTACAAAATCAAGACGTGATAGTGAAAAACGGAAAACGAAAACGAATCAACCTGAAAAAAATATTTCAGAATTAACTTTTATTGAATCATATTTAAAAAAAAATTATATGCAGGGTGGTGTTCCATCTAAACTTAAATGGATAGATAAATTATTAGAAGATAAGGTTATATAATCTGAAGATTATCCGAGATACCATAGCTTTTTGTTTACATATTCCTGATAAGTACATTATAAGAAAGTACAAGTAGCACAACATAGCGTTACGGTTTCACCTTTACTGCCGTAATGAATACAACTTTAGAGAGGTTTACAATCTGGAAGTTATTATCAAGTTACCTACTTCCTTCTAACCGTATTATCCCTGTGACGTAAGAGACGTCGGTTTGTATGCTAATAAATTCAATCTAGTTAAAGTATTAAATTCAAGAAAGTCAAATCGAATTTAACTAGTGATGCATATTATGAACGACAGATCGCGGTAGTTGCGCTTCTGTTGCCAACGCTTAACTGCACCACTTACTTCAATTTAATACAACCTGCAATAAAACAACCAGAAGGATTTCACTTCGAGACATTTAAGTGGTTAAGTGAAATGCAAGCGAAGCTAAAGAAGACATATATAAATGCAATTTGAAACTATAATTGATTATAAAAATAATTTATCAATTACAAAAAAGTTGTTGTACTGATTTTAACGTGTGTACTTATAAATTGAGGATAAATGAGAAAACATTCATGGTCCCTTTACAACAAGAGAGGTGAAAAGGAAATAATTACGAATTATGACGTTTACTGATAAAATAATTGAACAGATACAGTGAAATTCATAAAAACGCGCAGACAAGGATGAAAGGGATACAATTACGAAACGAATTGGTTAAGAGATACCGAGGAACCCAGTTTTAGACAAAAAGTTCTTTGCCGTCAACGCTTCACTGCACCACTTACTTCAATTCAATACAACCTATAATAAAACAACCGTTTTAATTAACTCCAGTGGTTAATGGGATGCAAACGAAGCAAAAAATATTTATAAATGCAATTTGAGAGCATAATTAGTTATAAAAATAATTCACAAATTACAAAGAAGTGTTATTCTGGAATTTTGCTTATGAATTTACGGTCTAGTTGCAAGAGAAGATAGAAAAATTGAGAGAATGTTGAAGTTTTTAGGAGAAAAAATGGAAAAAACATAGTAGAATTCATGGAAAGACACAGACAAGAATGTTAGAGACACGTTTACAAAAAGAACTGGAAGAGGAATGGAAACAAGTTGTGAACAGAGCAAAGGAGGACTTGAAGAAAAAAAAAATAAGATGTTATTACCAAGTTTAGACCAATTTGGAAAGTGTGAGTGTATTAAGGGAATATTCAAAATGTCAAAAGTTTCTCAAAGGTACTTGCCTGTACTACAAGATATACTTTATCTATTGTGACAGTTTTGTATCAATATTTCATGCAATCTATCATGTTATTTCCATATTTTTCCTTCTTACGTCAATAACCAGCTCTGTCGAGATACATTAATTATAGAAGAAAATCGTGATATGCACCAGTCTCAGATTAAAGGTCAGGATCCTTCTTATGGTGAATGTTTGGGCAGTTATCATATTATGTATCCTGTATTTTTAATTTTTAAGTGTGGTTTTAAGTATGATTAGAGCGGACTCACCCTTATTTTAAATATTTGAAATTTGGGCGAGAGCGTACGTTACGCATCCACCAAAAATACAAATGAAATTTCGAAAAATCTCCGTCTCTATCAAAATATCAGTTACTACAAATTTGAAAAATTTGTTTCTACGGCTCGATAAACTATCTGGATATCGAATGCAAATTAAACGAAAAGAATCAATCTTAATTATTTATCAAAATTCATAAAAAAGTATCGAAGATCTCAGGTCTTCGCCTCCTTTTGGAATACCTTCAAAACATTAATAAGTTGTTGGTGGTACTGAGCTCATACCACATTTAGTCCGGACCTTGTATCGTCATTCAGATCTATAGAGAAATTCTTGCATGGGAAAATTTGTATCCAATGGATGTTGGAAATATAGTGCGACAATTTTCTGCATTCAAACACAAAGAATTATTTTACTTAGGTTTCAAATAATTTGTTGAAAATTGGGTTCGAACAATAGGCTATACTTTGAATATCAAGGCTTTCTTTTTATATAAATAACGTGAACATTGGAAACCGAGACACCTTCTATACTTCAATTAAGACAGAATACCACTTCCTTAGAAAGAGTTTTCAATTAGTTACAAGTAAAAAATGTGTTTTCATCATTCTTTCAAGTCTCTCTTCCTCTTCCTAGGAGTCTCACATTCATTTTTAACTCACTTCTTCTATATGGTTTATGTGCTAGCATGAAAATGAATGGTGCAAGGAGTAATTGCAATTCATTATATGTCTATTCGTCAAAACAGTATTAGTGTTACTTCTAAAAAGTTTTCATTGATATCAAATCCATTTCAACATCAGTTAGCTTTGAAAAAAAAATTCACACCGATTCATTTAGTAGAATTTGATTCAAATTATTATTATCATATGCTAGCTTATTTGTTTAATTTTCCCAATATACAGAATTTTAACTTATTTTTTTCTTTTCAATTGTGTCTTTGCCCCAAGCAATTAATGGCGCTATCTCATTTTGTTCGTATGAACTTTTTGAATAGATGCATTCGACTATTATCATCGTTCCATTCGTATACTTTGTAATTATTCGTCCCATTCCGTTGATTATCCCAATGTCATTCTCGATTTTAGTCTCATTTCTCATTCTACTGGTCATATTTTTGAATTCTATAACATCCAAATTGTTTTTCTATTGTGACGTACAAAAAATTAATTAATTAGCTAAATATTATTCTCCAATATTGTATAGATAAATAAATGAATATGGAACATCATAAATGACTTTGGTTGTAAATACATCAGTGATTAATATGTTCATCAAAGGGGATCAATAATTATGAATGCTCTATATTTTGAATATTGTAGGTACTTCAACTAAATGAAATTGATATTTGGGATAATTATCTCACTCCAATTCTGATAGTGGATATTGATAAAAGCAAATATCAACTGAGTGAACCTCAAAGGCAACAAAGTAAATATTGCATATTGTTTATTCCAGGACATGGCATCATATAGGAAATATTACTTGTATATACTCTATTAAAGTGGAAACTACTCGATTCTATCTGGTAGCAGTCACGTACTAGGTTATATCCCAAAGAAAAATCAAAGCCTTTTTCAACTGACCATTTTTTTAACTTCCATATGAAGATTTGAAGTATTTTAGATGTTTGGAAGCTTCGGCTGCTGTCATAAATCCTTTTATATATCTTTAGTTGTACTTTGTCCATATTTGTTACTCTCAAAATTTCCGCAGCGAATGTAATTACTGTTTTTGTCGTAGTATCATAGATTCTTAATTTGCTTGCTCAGCTTATTTTCTTGCTCTGCATTATGATTATCCTTTATCCTGCAAGAGTTCTTTGTCTTGTCTTATTCTAAGTGTCATGTTTATTTGCTTATAATTGTTACTTGGAGTACTTGAAGATGTCGCAGATGTCGCCTTCTTCGAAGAAGAGTTCATTTATCTTCATCGTTTCTTATTTGTGAACATTCTTCCTTCTTTCAATTTTCATATAAATTGTCTTTTTCTGATTCATTTTCAATTCTCTTCTTCCTGCTTCTCTCACAATTTTTTCCAATGTGTCTTTAAGATTTTTTCGGTCTCTCACTGTTATTTGCTTTGATTTATCAATGATTCTTTTATTAACATGAAATTCCCTTATTATGCCTTCTACAGAAATATTGAACAATACCATCACCTTGCCTTACCCCAGAATTTTTTTTAAGTTCCTTAGGTGATTCTTCTTTTGTCATCCTTTCCTTAGAATTTAGCAGACTTAGTCAATTTCACCAATCGTATCAGCTTCTGGAGAACTTCCACTTTTTCTATGTCCTTTATAATTTTCCTCCTTCTCAGACTGTCGAAAGCTTGTTTGAAGTCGATGAATGGCATTTAGATACTAATGTTGTGCTCATAGCATTTTTTATCAATTGCTTTATACTTCTTGATACTTATCTATAACTAACTACACGAACTTTTTTCAGTTTGTCATTTATTATTGTCGTTAGTATCTAATATACGATAATGGAAACTTTGAATCCAAAAGAGATGTTCTGAACTCAGTGCCACAATTTTTTGCACCCATGCCCAAATAATATGAATATGAATATATGAAGGCTTCAATTTTTTGTGACTATTTAATAATTTTTCGAAACCAAAATTATTTCTGGAGCTACATAGAAAAATTTTTTTTTGCAGATATTTAATTTTGAGATATAAATGAGTTGATTCCGTACAACTTTTTTATGTATTTGTAACAAAATTATATGGAACAAGTTTGATAAAAACTTGTTTTATGAGTGTATATCAATAAAAAAAAACACAATGTAATTGAATCGAATGTATATGCGGAGTTTTCCAAAAATAACAATGGATGAAATATTCGGAAACGTATACAAAATTCCTATCTACTCATTTTTTGCATTCCGTAATTTGATGCAAAGCCAATCACCAGGTTACAATTCAATTTATTATTTTTTATTTTTGCTCGAACATGGTAAATAGCGAAACGCCGAAATAATGAAACATTTGACCTTAATTAAGTACCTGTGATATCACATACAGTTGATTTTGTAAATATTATATTTCGCATATCTCTATTTGTACGTTGACCCTCGTGGATACCTTTTTTTCATTTATACGTGATTTAAAAGCAAAAAGCAATGATTCAATAATATTTTTTCAACATTAAAAATGGGACGATTAAAAACATGATGTACCTTTATTTTGTTACCATTACAAAATAAATTAAATTTTTTTTGTGATGTTATTCTTCATTACTTAAAATAACAAATGGGGCAGTAACCAGCCGATTTCTCGTAGAATTTTGATGATCAAGGTCGATTTCCTTGAAAATTGGTATAAAGGTAGTATTTTCTCTTCTTGAAGATGAAAATTTATTTCATCAAAAATAATCTCGTAGGTCAATCGGTTAACTGATTAAGAGCAACTTTTACTCCAAATAGTTTTTTTCTAAAGTTGGTACTTTTATTGTTATTAACGATTGAAAATGCTCACTGCTTCATTAAAATCGCACTTTTTACCGTTCCTCATAAATTTAGAAAGTTTTCATTTTTTGAACAAAATTATTGAGAACAAAAATATAGATGATACAAAATGCTTTTTAAGAACCTCTGTAAATTCAATGATAAAAGGAAACCCTTTAACCTCAAATAAATGAAAGTTCTGGAAAAAAACTCAAGAGATATTTTTCAAAGCTCATGGGAAATAGAAACACCTTCAAAATCAGAAAGTCTTTTGCATAAAAGACGACTGATTTATAACAAATAAGGTTTCTTCTTTTATGAAAAAATTTAGTAATTATATCCTCACGATTATCACCCCAATTGAAATTAATCGTAATTCACTCGCAATTAACTTTATTCATGTACTATTGATATGATCCATGTGATTTGACTGGTTTTGAATGCTTATTTTGGAAAAAATAATTGATAAAAATGACCTCTGCATTTCCGTAATTCTGAGAAAAAAATGAATTTTTCCTAAATAATCAAAAACTATTCGTATTTCAAATATTGTAGGGTTTTTCTTGTCAAAAAGTTTGAGCTATTCTAAATCTATGTATCATAAAAATTGAAGGAGATAAATTATTTCAAAGTTTCCATTCGCGTACAAAATGTGGCTTATGCAACCCCTTTGAGCTGCACCTTGAGCTCTACCAAGAATAAAAAAAAATTCTAATTGATATGACGTTGAGGTACATGAAATCTCCTACAAAATCCTTCTTTTAAAAAGTTTCTAGTTTGAAAATTGAACGAGTTATTGTCGAAAAACCAACTACTTTTTCTTCAGAATTTCGGAGCACGAATTGTGGAGCATTGAACAAAAAAAACGTGGACCGTACAACCGAGCAACAGCTACCACGAACGAGAAAAGATATGAGTGATAGTGAAATATAATTATTAGAAATTGTTTTTTATATTATTTTCTAAATAAAAAAATTTATTCATTCCAAAAATATATTCATATATTTATTATTTCTGTAAAAATAGATGAACTGCAATTTTGAAAATTTTGGTCATTGAAGGTGGGTTTCATGAGGTTTGAAATATTTAGAAATACTCCTTAAAAATACTGACAAAATATTCTCAATTCAATATAAATACACTTTTGAATCATTTTTAATTATAAAAGGATCGTTGAGATAATTTTTTAACTGATCATATGATTAGCGGATGATTAGGAGGAGTTGCATGACTTCAATTAATCATAAACTCTGAGAATATCAACAGATTTACGAATAAATCATTCAAACTTTATTTTACTCAAATACATTTTACACAAAATTCCACAGTTTTAAAGTATCTACCGCTGGCTTCTGACCTAAAAAGCAATGTTAGTTCAAGAAAGAAAGGTTTTAAGAGTCAAGTATTTCCATGATATTCCAATTATGGTGAAAAATGAAGCTTGAAAAAAAGTACTTAAAGATGAAACCATGTTTTCATTGCCATCGTTTACGGAAAAGCCAAATAATTAAGGAAAAAGCAAATTTTTCTCAGTTTTTTTTAATATCTCGTTGATGGTACATAATATGAAAAAATTAGCGACAAAATTTAACGAAAATAATGTTATAACACATATCATTCAAATACTTTGGCTTTGGTTTAAGGTAATTTTATACTTACACGGTACATTTTTTCTAAAAATTGGGACAACCAATTGGTGTGAGGTTTAAGCGCCATATCTCAATTAATGTCCGTTTTTGAATTTCAACGCAAAAAGTTTGTTTGGTGAAATTGACTCGTTAAGCATCAAATTTTAACCTTCGAATGGACAAAATCATTGAAAATGCTGCCAAAGTATTTTGGGGAGCTTGCCATATCGCCAATGCAAGTATTTGAGGGGCACAAGCATTTAGTGAGAGTCCATCGCTTTTAACATCAAAAATTGTGAGGAAATTGGGCAAAGGCTCTAAAAAATTTCTTATTGATCGATTTAACAAATTTTGGTCAGTGTTTTGGATAGAAAATTCGCTCCAAATGACCTAGAAATTTTGCGAAAACAAAGTCCATTAGAGATGTAAATGGTTTTAATTGACTGTATGGACAAAATATATTGCGATGTGTTTGAGAGAGTGAAAAATATTTGGAATCCTAAAGGATACTCTATAGCTCGTCAGAATTAATTCTACATAAACTGTAGCAATTGTACATTTGGGTTAAATCTTTACAAATGTATAACTTAATGTTGAATTGTTCCTATCAGTAAATATCTCACAGATAGAACGTCAATGAGAATAAAAAATGGAAGTGAACATTCTGAAAAATTATCCTGTAGAAAAAAATATTTATTCTAACTGTTTAGTAGCTTTTCAAAATTAATAATGTTGGTGGAATTCAAGTTTGAATTAATTTGAAAATGATTTTACATTCCCAGTTGAAATTTTTTTTATAAAATTGGTTTTTACATATCAATTTATTTCGTTTGAGAAGTCGGGTCACGAGAAACAAATTAAAAAAGCAACAATGGGTACACATCGTATCTTTCTACAGCTTTTATTAAAACTACTGAATCTGTTTCATAGTCTGGGTATTAAATTTGAAACTCGTGCGTACTAGTTTAATAAAAGTATATACAGAAGTGCCTTTGACGGGAAATAGCGACGTTTCCATTTCATATGAGACATTTCTTATTTGGATATAAGTGAATTAGTTTATTTTTCAAAAGTGTGGTACAAAAAGCTACTCCAAGTCACTTAAAAATCAAAACTATCGTTTGCAATATCCATACATATCGAAACATATTGAATAAAAAACATCCCTAGCCTCAAACAGAATTCATAAGGGCAATGATGTTGGTGAATGGAATTCACTTTTTTCGGAGACTGTGAGGAAAATCGTGTGAAGTAAATGCTTTCAAGTGTTTAAATAGAAAAATAATATAATTTCAACTATAAAAAATAAAAAAAAGTGTATATATATGAGTACTAATTAACAGATCAGTACATAATTTACCTTCCATGTTATTGTAGGTATAGGTAGGTATAGACTCAATAGCAAAAAAAAACGGACACTTCATATTTTTCTTATTAAAAGTTTCAGCATTGTGTTTGGTTTTGTGGGTATTTTAGTTATTATAGAGAATGTAGGGTCTAAGTCCATTGAACTAATCCCTTCAGGATTAGTAGACAATTAGATAAAACTCAGATTTGATTCATTTGTCTTGAAGTTGATTTACCTGTCGGATCTATTCTAAACTGTAAGTAGTTTTTTGCACAATTAAACATCTCTAATTTATTAACCAAGCCTTTTCTGTGATTAGTATAGGTACATGTTTTTATTATGATCCAGAATAATCGTTCATTCAAATATTGGCATAGCCTAAGCTAATGCTATGGTCAGAGAAAGCCGGACCTTACGGTACATCACCGAATCCCTTGGGGTACTCCGGCGTCTTCGGGAGACTGATAGCTACGATATAAGGGCTGGCAGTAGGCGACCAAGAGCAACAACGGCAGTATATGATCGATTTATTACGCTGTCGTTATTGAGAGACCGACATTCGACGGCTCCTGAGGTTGGAGAACGATTTGAAGTAACTCGAAATACACGTTTAAGTGCAGACACATTGTGGCGGAGACTGAGGCAGGGAAGGCATCGAGGAGAAAGGCGATTATTTGCCAATAAGTATTCTCATTGGACTCTGGAGCAATGGGGAGCTGTTTTATTCATAGATGAGTCTCGATTTAGTCTTTACCACTCAGAAAATCGAGACAGAGTGTGGAGACGACCAGGAAAGCGATTTACTCAATGTACCATTCGTGAATCGCGGCCTTTTTAAACGAGATCAGTTATGGTTGGGGGTGGAATAAATTTACACGCCCGGACTGAGCAATAGGACTTTGACTGCTCGGAGGTACATCGAGGGCGTCCTCCAAGAGGCTCTGATCCCATTCGCTTCATTTAATGCAGGATAATGCTCGTCCACATACCACCAGAATTGTTACCGAATACTTGGAATCACAGTTCTGGACTGGGCTGCACGATCTCCCGATATGAATCCCATAAAGCATTTGTGGGATGATTTAGGGAGGCGGGTTAGATGTCGTCTTCCTCCTCCTAGTGACTGAAATCAGTTCCAAATTGCTCTTCGAGAAGAATGGGATGATATGCCGGTGGAGTACGTTCGAAATTTAATTTCTTCGATGTCTGACTGGGTTAGAGCCCTTCGCCGTAGCAGAGGGAGTAATATCCGCTAATAGAATTATATAAATTGTTAGAAAACCTAATAAAAATAAAGAGTAACGTTCTTTTAAAAATGTGTTCATTTATCATTTTTGCTTTATTTTGTATTTTTTTGCAAATAATCGATAAAAATTATTCACGTTTGGCAGATTTTGTTTAAATAACCTATGAACTAACCAATTCTCATCATACATTAGAAAAATTAATATGCTACCAAAAAAAAAAAAGACAAATCTAAGTGTCGGTTTTTTTTTCTGTTGAGTTTATTAATTGTCCAACTGCTTTTATGTAACTAATAGTATCGATAATGAAAGATGAGAGATAATTTTCATTGACTTCCAATTATCAGAATTTAAAATAAATGGGAACTTCAGCTAAGAAGTGCTTGGTCGTTTACATAAAAGTTCGGATGTTAAATTTCACAAAATCGCTGAAACGAAATCGAAAAACTTTTATTTTCCATATAAATAAAAAGTTTATATGATACAGTACATTTGATTCAAATTGACAAAGCGTAGATCAAATTTTGGGTCGAAGTAGAGAGATTTTTCATTTAATTGAACGTTGTTATATGAAAATATTTAAATTTCTTTAGATATAAAGGGGTTGCCTTCTTAGTTTCTACAGTGAAGTTCTAGTACTACTGTATTTGTGAAAATGGGCGTTTGTTATTGCAAAACCAGTAACAATTTAGAAAATGACTGAGTAAATTGTTGAGAGTGAAAAAGCAAATTTGTGGGAAAATGAAAATCACCCATGCGGAGTTACTATTTAAACAAAAGGCTTCAACAACATAGCATAGAATCAATTCGTGCAACTCTTGGTAATAAAGCACCATTAAGTGGTTAAAACGAAAATTGCTACAAACGGCCGACGGGAAAATATAAAATTCGTTTATGCTGAAGGTTACCAACGGCAGATGGCGATGTTAAACTATCAATGGTTTTATGCAATTTGATGTTTTTAATTTTGTAACAGCAATTGTCAACGGCAACGGCACACAGAATGTCAAATTTATGAATCGGCCTCTACAGCTAGTTAGAGAGATATTGGAGGTTGGAATACAATCGATTTTGCATGTAGGTACATTTAGGTGTGAGAAAGATATGTTCCATATGGATTCCTCATGAAGCACAGCACAAAACTGGATATTCGCAGAAGAAAAACATCTAATTAATATCTCATTGCACGTATCTATCCAATTGATCACCTAATGATTTTTCCTTGTTCCCCTCTGTCAAATAAAAGATGCGCAGGTACCTCAAGAAACTGTTGATATGTTCAAAACTATAATATAAGCTTAAAATGGAAAATGTTTTCAAAATTTGTTGGAACCTACGCATAAATATATAGACCTTGAGGGCGAATATTTCGAAAAACAAGTAAACACTTTTTTAAAACATCGTTTTTGTATTACTTTTTGTAAAAACTTAAAAGGAAACCCTCGTATTCCCTTCAAATAAATTCCCGACTCAACCAATCATTTGAATTGTTTCTTTAGAAATTTAACAGGGCTGCAAAAATAATCGATAAGGAAATGATTACAACACTCATGCAGGCACTTTTTATTAACGCTTTAATCCCCAATTCACCAGGTTTACGTGACTTCTTTTCAACATTTGAAAATAAAGAAACCTTAGAGATCAATTCAGACAATACGGGCGTTACTTTGATATTTGTTTTTTATTACTAAACGTCCTCCTTTTATAACTTTGTTAACTCTAACATTAAATGTTCACTTATATTGATTGGACAAATTTGTTTCAATTTAATTAACCAATTTGATTCTTATATTGAAGTGTTTCTGAGTAATAATGTATGATCAACAACAGATCTACAGTGTAATAAATCTGTATTCTTATAAAGTTTAGAGCAGTTTCGAGAAACCCCAACATTCATGAGTTGAGAGAATCTTTTTTCGCATTAATTTTTAAAGCATTAAAAGATCTTTCGGCCTCTCGATACACGAAAACCAAACTGTATAAATAAATAATACTGGCACTAACTTGAGATTTATTATGTCTGGTCATGGAGATTACACATTTAGGTTAATCAAATACAAACGATCTCTTCAAATCAAAATTTATTCTATGAAGAACATTCCTATTTCTCATAAAATTCTCATTGTTATGGTAAGTTTTCAATTCCCTTCTTGTAGAATGCAGTTCCATGGATCTAATCTACTTCTTTAAAAGGTGTGAGCATGTGATTATCACATGGCAATAAATCAGGATTGTGAGGTAGATTATCTATTGTTTTATAGTTATTTTCCACTAATATCTGCTGAGTTTCATATCGGAAGAGCAATCTGCGCGGATGGGGCAATCTAATATTTTGCTTCGATACTAAAGCTTGAGCG
The DNA here is from genome assembly GCF_026250575.1 of Diorhabda carinulata. Classification (NCBI taxonomy): domain Eukaryota; kingdom Metazoa; phylum Arthropoda; class Insecta; order Coleoptera; family Chrysomelidae; genus Diorhabda; species Diorhabda carinulata. Next base: position 7,382,369 of record NC_079469.1, read on the forward strand.
ATCACATTAATAACTTGCGCTAGTGGTAAGACGTTCATGTGAGAAATCTACTAGTAGAATGATCATCCAATTCTAAAAAATGATTGCCAACACTTCTTGACCATCGAGTTTTGGTTTCACGGGGTTTTCTTCATCTGCTTTTCTCCACTACCACTTGCCCGTTTTGATTCAATCATTTTAAACGTTGAAAAAGGCATAGTGAAGTTTACACGACTGAGATATAACTGGAAAGTGCGTAACTTGGTTTGTAATGGATGTTGGTCAGTGGCGTACTACCATATAAGTACTGGCTCTTGGCTTCATTCAATTCAAATCAAAACTAAATATACAAGCCGAGTCAAAGACATTCGATCATGTCTTAGCTTCTTTGTCTCCAGTTTTTGAACTCTTTATCTTTAAAGCTTTCTTTTAAAATATAGAACAATAGATTAATATCTATGTAAATGGAAGTAAGTCACTTTTACCATAAATGTATAAAAAAGTTTAGGTCATTTAGGATATTCTCAAAATTGTTTTTAAAGATCTAATCCGTTAAGAAGCTGGATATTTCTGTTTGAAAAAAAAACAATACCTCTCTTTGCCTTCCAAGTATTATTACAATAATTAAAAGTGATTGGGTCTTCTAAATAGAAGATTAATGAACACGGAAAGTTGTTAATCGATTTCAAATAATACTTGTGATACTCAAAAACAAAATTAACGGATTAGTACTGGATAACGACTCGTTTACTGATTACTTTAGAACAAAATTAAATGTAGTAGAGAATTATCAATAACAATAGTTAACAATATAAATGCAGGTTGAAATAAAAAGCAGTTGTGAATAATATTTTGCCCAATTTCAATACAGCAATGTTTTCTCATCACGTCACTTCAGTTGAAATTTTTACGATGCTTCTCCATATAATAAGGTTCCCAACGAAACGAAACAAATTTTTATTGGCATAGAATTATACTTGTTTCAATTTCCTTTATATTTCATAATCGCCATACAAATAGATGCATTTTTCTATGCGGTGTACCAACTTCTTTTGCCTGATTCGTAGAAGTCTGCCACCGGGCCGCGAAGATATCTTAAGACCTCTTCTTTGTGCTCTTCGCTGTCATGTGTTGTCATCTGTCGGTATTTTTGGGACCCACCTTTCACAAACCATGGTGAATCCTGAGCAGTCTCTCAAAATGTGGTAAATGCAGGACCTGCTGATATCAGGAATCTTCTCCCGTCACCCTCCGATCTTCCAGCTTTGCTTCTTCCACTCTCGCAATCACTTCGTCTGTCTGCACCATTTGAACGATTTTTGCAGAAAAAAACTAATTATGGAGAATAATTTGCATCTTCTATTAGAATCAAATAGAAGCTTTCACGGCTACCAAGACAAGATTGAACGTTGTAGACTCTCCAGAGCGTGAACAGGAAAGAAAAATCATATACAAATTTGAGTAAATTCAAGTTTTATTCTTCTCTTCTTTCACTATATCTTCCATTTCGGTCCTCTATTCTTCCTCTCCACTCAGTACTCATTTCTTTTATCAAATCTGATGTCATCTCTCCTACTCATGACTTTTTTGACTTGTCTGTCTTCTGCTTGTGATTCCCTCTCCTTCCATTTGAACTCTCTAGGCAATTCCATTTACATTCTTTGGATACACATAATCCAACCACGGTTCTTATGGTGCTCTGACTACTTCTGAGCCATGAAGCTCGTTCTATATCTCCTTCAACATTAGTTCTTCTTCTTCATGAATCATGGTCCATTTTTGCGCTCCCCATTCCCACTATTTTTCGAAGCACTTTTCTCTCGGAGCTTTATATCATTTAATACAATCATCTTTTCTTTTAGAATCAGAATAGCAATTAGGGATTTCATTGTTGTACAATCCTTCATCATCAGCTATCCTATAACTTTCATATTTTTATCTGTATTTGTTATCAGTACTTCTAGATATTCAAAGACGTAACTTGTTTTCCGTCCTGTGATTCTTATTTTGCCCTTGGATTTTAATATAATTAGTATTTTTTTCATTTAATCAGAACCCGAATATTATGATTCCTTTTCCAGTCTTCCGTATATTTTTTCTAATTTACCACGGAATCTGGCTAGCAGTCAATATCATCTGAGACGAGTTTTATTCGGTAAGAGTTCAACACTACCCTACATTGACGCCGGGTGACTATGAAAAATGAAAAAAAGTTCATGGTCTTGACTATTGCTGTATATTGTTGTGTTATTTTTATTGGGAAATATATTAACCAATAAATTATACTTATTCTAATTTAATTTACACATTAACGGATAAAAAAAATCTCAAGAATGGAGAGAAGTCGGTTACAAATATGATCACAATCAACAGCCGTTAATCAAAGAAAAATTGAGAAACTGGTGGAGAAAAGATTCGACTTAGCCTTCTTCGACCTGAAAGCCAATGTGAAGCCGTTAGGTCGATATAATCCAATCTAGTTTCTAATCCGCTGCACTCAACCAAAAATAACGATATGGCCTGGCAAAAGGACATTTGAAGGTCACACTAATCCCCGGCTTTTTGATCAAAATAATGATTCGACATAGTATTTCAAAAACTCAATCGTTTAATCTCATAAACTCAGTTCTATTAGAGAAATATCAAATTGAAATACCATGCAGACGATAATAATGTAGATTGTTCATTTCAAATAGCAATAACTTTAAGAAAACCAAAGAGAGTAAAAAGTTTTCTATGTCTGGGCATTAGACAATAGCGATTCAATTTTTTTAACAGTACAAGATTAATGTTAGGTATTTTATCTACAGATATTTGTTAAATTAAGTTTATGATCGAGATCTGTAATTTTTGATCTGCAATTTTCAGAAATTGTTCGTGGTAGATTTGATGATGATCGTTCTGCGTTAAAAGATGGACTCCCTGCGATTATGTGTTTTATAATCAATTTGCAAATGCAGTTATCACATTTAGGTTCAGGTTCAGCATCAAATAAATGGCTATGGGTCAGTCGTGTATGGCCTAGACGAAGAGGAGTTAGAACTTTATCTCTACGATTTTTCGGTAGCACTGACCATGATTTCGCGGAGCGTTTATCTTCCATGAGGCTTGTTTTTGGACCTTGACCATTTGTTCTCCCATTTATTGAGCATTTTACGTTTTATGGTTAATTTAATATCGGCAATAGTTAAAAACTTCATGCACTCCGCACTCTCACTATTTTATTAGCGACCAGGTCTGCTTCTTCTTTTTTTTTATTCCAGTATGCTAGGGGATCCAACAAAATGCAACTATTTTTGTTATTATCTTTTATGTATTGCAGCTGCTGCTCGATTTTGATTGCCGAGGAGTTTGTGGTGTTAATTTTTTGAAGTTTAGATTGAGCTGAGGAAATCTGTGAGGTGACTAGGTCTGATCTGATAAAGCAGCGATGTGTGTAGCTCGATATATTGCATATAATTCAGCAGCGAAAGTGGATGGGGCTGGAGGAGCTCTTATTAATTACAAAATTATCAGTTTTTGATACATAAACCTATAGTTGCACTTATTGGAAGTTAGAGAATGGAAGAGATAAATCAATGCCCAACATTTCTATATAAATGCTTATTTAAAGATAAGTTTGTTAACGCCTGATAAAGAAGATAGATTGTTGCATCAATTTGTCTCAAATAAAGAAATAATTCACAGAATTTTTAGAAAGAATATCAAATATAAAATGAAACGTAAGTACGAACAACAATTGCAATGATTTCCAGGGGTTGCGATTCCACATCCCTCACATCCCAATAACCTTTTGGGTCTCATGAATTTCCACAATATGAATAATTTCACTTTGGAAGTATTTTCATGATGGTAGAAAATTATAGAGAAATATTAGTTCTGTATGTGACAAACAAACATTGGCTAGGGTTCTGTGAAGCAAACCAAACAAGTTTCAAGAGAAAAAGTAAGAGAATAACAAGGAGGTTCTAAGTAAGGAAGAGAAACATAATAAATATATACACAAATAAAATTTTTTAGTTTACTAGGAATCCTGAATGAAATGCAAAGCTAGTCAAGATGATGCTAGATCCGTTACGTTACGAAACTGTATCAGAGAAATTGAGAGCTCAAAAGGGACTGAAACAAAGAGATCCAATATCAACAGTGGCTTTTGATTTAATCTTTGTGTTGGAAAAAATTGTACTTGGTGGCAAGATAAAAATCAACAAGGGTCATTCATCAACATAAATAGGAAATTATTGCTTATGTTGACGATTTAGCTTCAATAACCAGAGACAAAATAGAGTATGTGGTAGTCAACTAGAATGTGGTTGGCCGAAAAAAATTGAGACAGAAAGAGTTTGTGGATACGAATTACTGAGAATAACATTTATTAAAACGGATCAAAAAGGAGACCATATGGTTTTTAACAGAGGCTGAAGAAACAAATAGAATGGGAATGGGAATAGAAGGTGTTGAGGATATTTTAGAAGGGATAAAATGAAGGATTTTGGAGACCAAGAATTGAGGGATCTGCATAAATACCAATCAGTAACAAAATACATAGTGAGATGGTTCAGAATACATTTGCAATTGAAGAAGGAGATTTCCAGAAGAAAATTGGACCAGAGGAAAAGTAGTTGAATGCCCTGTTGGAAGATATAAGAGAGGTAGAACCGAATTGGAGTTAAGAATTATGGAAGCAGTTAAATACCTATGAGAAGAGAAAAGTTAGTAATTGGATTTGAGAACCTGCAGTACGGTAGCAATATATACGAGGATTTATAGAAAAATTCTTAGCGTACTATAGAACCAAACAAATTTCAATGTCGAAATATATTATTACTCAACATATTCTCCTCTTAATTGGATACATTTATTACAGCGAAACTGCAACGTCTCTAGACATTTTAATAAAAAATGTTTCTTCTTGCTCTGCAAATCAGACCTCCACAGCTTTTAATACCTCCTCGTTGGAGGAAAATTTACGACCTTTTAAATTTTTTAAGGAGAGTGCTCTAGTGATTCAATCCTAAATCACGAATTTTTAGCATGGCAACATGAGATTTGTGTTCAGAGGCGTTGTCCTGTAGAAACAACACCTTTGAATAGCTTTCCGTGTCTTTTCTCTTTGATTTTTTGCCGTAAAGTGGTCAGTAATGTCGAATTGTAATCTCCAGTTATTGTTCTACCCTTATCCATAAAATCAATCATGATTACTTACTCCATGGCAATCCAAAAACTGAAGCAAGAACTTTTCCAGCAGACTTTGGACACGAAAATTCTTAGGTCTTGGAGAACCAGAGTTTTACCATTCCACCGATTGTTGCTTTTTTTCTACATCGTAGAAATGTATTAAAGTCTCATCCGTAGTAACAATTCGGTTTAAGAAGTCTACATCGTTTTCAAATCGAGCACAGATCGAACGCGATGATTTTACCCTTGCACGCTTTTGGTCAACATTCAAACATTTCGGGATCCATTTTGCGGCAATTTTTCTCATGTCCAAAATGACGTGAACTATATGATGAACGCGTTCGTTTGAAATATGTTCATGCATGAAACTGGTCTAAGCTAACTAGATATCAATACATCCTCGTATAATGAGTTTAAAATAAAAATAATGTTATACTTTTCCCTAATTTCCATACAGCACGCCTATATGAAATCGGACATCATATTCGCCATACAATATATAATCAATGGATAATCAGTCTTATGTCCTTCTTCTTCTTATAATTAAACGATTGTAACATAGTCAGAGATTAATCGTAATGTTTGAAAATAATTTACTCTCATTAGATAAATCTTAACGTTTCGTGGGTCAGCACCCATAAACCGGATATATACATTTTTAACGTGCTAAAAGATTTACTATTATATTACAACATTCGGATTGTGAAAGAACCGGCAGTAGACTCATGCTATCAGCAGGAGGATTTCGAGAAGGTCGGAAAATGGCGGCGATAAATTGTAAGATAAAACCTACAGAGGGAGACCGACCATTCCTTGTTTTTGGTTTGGTAATTATAACAAATGATGTGGTAGGCAGACTACGAGTACGACGCCGACGTTCCACGAGAAGGCCAACCAGGCCAGTCGTTAGTTTAGAGATTTTTAAATTGCTGTGTTAGGTCTCACCGGAATAATTTGCTAAGATTGTTCGGAATATGGGAGGGTCACAGTATATTCTGTCGTTCTGTGAATAAACGAGCACAAACATGAATTAAATTAAAACAAATAATATGGAATATAATTTCGTCTCAATAGAATTTATTCATCAATAGAAGGTGTCACATTAATAATGACAGCTTTGTTGAGGAAATAAACGTACAAAAGAAAGTTCGAAGTATAATCCATAGTATTTCTATGGTCTAAACCCAACGTTTAACCTCGATATTGATAGCTCAACAATTTGAAATGATTGAGAACTACACTAAATCTTCATAATTCCACTAGACACACAACAAGACTTTCCGCTGGAATCAAACTCTCTTTGCGACGGGTTCTGGTAATAATCCTTTGTCTAACTATTGATTTTTTATATTCGGGATGTTAAGATGAATCCATTTTTCATCGGAAGTAACAATGCGTCTAATAAATCAATCATCTATCGGCAGGACACGAAGCTGTTTAGCCGCCCCTACTCGCTTGAATCTTAATTAATTCGGAAACTTTTATGAATCTTACCCTAATTCAAAAGGCGATGTATGGTATCTCTAAGTATAAATATGGTTTTCCTCAATTATTTTTTAAATACAGAGAAAAATTGACGTTTTAAATTATTTAGAAGCATAAACATATAAAAATATATTAAAGATTTATGTTTCTACATCGTCTTGATTCTAAATCTCTCCTGTTTCCAAATCAGTTTTTTTTTGTAATTCTTGGGAGATGGATAAAAATTAGAAGTTTCGACTACTTTGAGTTCTTATCCAAATATGATTTGACAATATTGCTTTTAGCTAAAAGCTGAAAGTAGTTGAGATTTCAATTTTTTATCTGTCTTTCAAAAATTATTTACAAAAACCCATTGTAGAACAGAAGAGACTTAAAATCGAAATGTATGTCATACAGTGTAATTGTCATTGTTTGCCCATCTACTCATCCAAATAGGTTGAAGTGATATGTGTAATGATTATCCAGTGATGACTACTATTACTAAAAATAGAGAAGCTTTCCTAGACCTTTTTGTCCAATAATCCTTTTGTAGTCTCTTTAGTCATCTTTATCATAGCTAATGGAGTCTCTAGAATGGTAGAAACCTCCGCCGTCTTTAACTCTTCTACTAGATGAAATAATAGTATTTCTTCTTTTCCAGAGCAGAAAGCTTTCCTCAAGCTACGCTCTTAGTATTTTTTGACAAAATAAGCACTAAAAAATAAATTTTTTCTTACAAAAACTAAAATTGACTACGACTACGACCGTGATGTAAAGAAAATAATGTCCCGCAGATACTTTGTTTACGTAATCATGGAGCTGTTGTTGTTGATTCTATGATAATCATTGTTTTGCACGCCAGATATTTCCCAAAGGTATCGATGTCATATGTTTGGATCGTAATGTTGAAATTTGATTTCAATACGAGAAATTTCGATGTCGGTTTTATAGGATAGTTCTAATATTCTCTTCTACTGCCTCGAAAGTCTCTTTTTGAAAGGCTACTATGGAACTATTAATAATAGCATGTTTATAATATGCATACCAGCAAAATCCTCAGTTCAATGGATTGTTTGTGAGTTTGTTGAATCATGGATAAACAACTTATATTTTCAATGGTAGTTTAAAGTTCAATACCATGTATTTACCATGAGTAAACGAATTGTAACACGCAGACAGTTAATAGTGTTTTAAAATTTCAAGTGCTGGTGATGATCGCTTTGAATGGAGATTCATATGGACCAAGTTTTAGTAGATTCAGGAGGAAGTCCATGTTCTAACAATTGAATCAGTTTTTCTGAATCAGAATTTTCAGTAAAAGCTTATCAAACTTGGGATTAGGTTAGTTTAAATTAGATTTTTTACGTTAAAGAAACCAATAAATTCCCTTATAGAGACGTGATTTTTCCCTCAATTTATAACAATGTTTTCCGACCGTGGCGAAAAGTAACAAAGCGGTTCTTAAAATCGAATTGGTTAGTTGAGGATACCATGCAAAAGTTTTATGCAGTCCGATTTAAATTAAATTATTGAAATATTAATTTCAATAATTGTAATTATTGAAATTAATATTTCATTTAATTAATTGTAATAATTAATTGAATCAATATAATTGTAATAAGATGTAATTAACGTCAATAAATTGGAGGTTAATTACCTCTTCATATATAGAATTTTACTGTACATATATGTCACTGAAATCCTCCTGAACGGCTGGATCGATTTGAATAAATTTTTTCAAGTACTTTAGATGGCGCCTTGGATGGTTGAGATTTACAAATCTGACCGGCTGATGGTGCTGCAGTCGTCGGTATCTAGGTTATTTATCTAGATTGCAACTAAACGACTGGATCGATTTGAATGAATTTTTGTGAATGCTTTCAATTGTATAATTTGGAAAATTTTCATTATGAATCAGCACGATTGGTGGCTTTGCATTTTTGTGTACATGCAAGTGGATCGGTTTTTAGCAATTGCTCAACATTGGAAATGGAACAATACCATTACATGGAGGCACACGATGTATCACTCAAAGTGCTAGACAATTTCTGCAGAATGGTTAATGGAAAAGATGCTCTGATTTAAAACTTTTTTCTAGATTTACAAGCTAATTATGTTAATCGTGCGTGAATTGTGAATGAGCTATTTTAGCCGCAAAAAATATCGAGGTTGATGCTATTAAATTCAAAATATAACTTTTATCGATCCTGATGAAGCAGTCAACTGCCTTGGAATGCCACCACATGAATAATTAGCTTAAATATCATTTTACCTTGGAATTTGAATGCACCTGAACTATGCAACGGTTCAAGATTAGTCATGAAAAAATTATGGGCAATATTCTTGAAGCTACAATTTGGTAAGCAAATTTGGAGGTCCAAATGATTCCTTCATACTCACCCATTCAGACGTACGCAATTTCGAATTTGCTTTGAATTTTTCATGACTATTAATGAGTCACAAAGTCAAACATTGTCTATTTGTGGGCTGGATATAAAGAATCCGGTCTTTTCATATGGCCCATTATACTGGTACTCACAGTTTTTGTTACACGAATTTTGTGATGATTTTTATTTGTTTTGATATATCCTTATTGAGAAATATATTATTTTGTCTTAGTGAAATCCATTTTTTGTAACCTCATATACGTGCTTTTGTTTGAATAACTTAATTTAGGCGACTGTATAACGATTGCATTTAATTAAGCTGTGTTAGTTACTTTCTAAATATGTCGCGAAAGTGTTCTAATAGACCGTTTTTGTTATGTGGGTGGAGAATGGACTGTTAAATCCCAGCATCGAGAATTTTCGATATCAATTGAAAAGTGTCACCATTTTATTCTTCCTGTGCGCCATCAAGATAAATCCTGAGCTTCATATATAATTTGTGAAACGTGTGTGAACGGAACCAAAAAATCATGTGAAAGTGATTGATATTTTGGTTAGATTCCAGCATGAGGCGTCACAACCAAGTCCAAACACACTGTTCAGTACACAAACTTGTCATTGGCAGACCAATCCTTCATAGTGTGCATGCCAAAGCCTTCAAATAAGCCTTAGTCAACGGTATCTCAAGAGAGTGACCTACATATGAACCATCAACTCCAAAAGAACCGCATTTATTGATACAAAGTGATTTAGTACGTGATTTGAATTTGTCTAAAAAACATGTTGAGCTTTTGGGGGCGATTGTTAATTGACACCTCAAAAAATATCTAGAAAGCAGTAATGCTGTTCAACGGAAACAAATGTTCTTCAGCGCCGGATGCCCATGGTACCGATATGAAAGAGACTTACTAGAGCATGAAGTTTCTTCTTGAGAAAATTGAATACAGTGAAATGTTTAGAGAATTTTAGGACATTTTAAAGACATAACTTTTTTGCTTGAGCTACACATATTATTGTTATTTTATTTGCGAATGGGACAGCAGAGACAGAAAAAGTCACTCACAAAGAGAGAGAGAGAGAGAGAGAGAGAAAAGTATATAAGAAATGAGTCATATTAGGTATACAAAATAACTATTCATTATTGATTTTTTTGAAGAAACTTCACATATTCTAAAATCTAAAACTCTAAAAAAGAATTGGGTAAAATGGGTGCTGAAGTTAAGTTCAAATATCGAATTTTACGTATAAGCTGAATAAATTTTGAGAAAACTTGTGCCATAGAATTAAAGAAAACACGTTTTTTTTAATTTTGGGTCTCTTCTGATTTGATATTGATTAAAATTCGACGTTTCGACCTATTGCATTACTGCTGTACCAAAAAATTAGTTAAATTTGAGGAGATTTTAAAATCATTACTCTCAAGAATTGACTAAAAATATTGTTCATCAACTCTCATTAAGAGAAAATTAAGCAAACATTATTGATTAAAATGAATTGTTTTAGAAAATGTTAATTTAAAATTTCATACTTTGTTTAATATTCTAATCGCTTGAAATATCGTACAGGACAACGGACAACGGCTGGTATTATACAAATTTGTATTATTAATGAAGGCCAAATTAGTGGAAGTTTTTAATATATGAAATGTCCATTAAATGTTTTAAATAACCAAACAATTCTCTTCAGTGGAAATTTAGCAAAAATCACGATAATATTATTGTATATAAGGAAATTGAATTTATAGTTATAAAGTTATATCCTTTGGTGCTTTCTAAAATGTTTACCATGAAAACTAACCAAAATCTTGAACGGAATTGTGTGTAACCCTATCACACTATCTTATAATTGTTTGGAGATTTCCTACGGAGATCTTGATTATGTGGTTTCAACCTGTACTGAATATTTAGAGAATACAAATAACTCAATTAAAACCCGTATCAAGTTAGAATATCTATTTTCCTCTAAAAGCGTCAAATTTCTAGTACAACAAGCGAAGTGCTCTCGATTTGACGATCGTTTTCAACAAATATTTCGAAGACCCCTACAACAATCTTAAAGTAGTTTTGAAGTTAGTGATAAGAAGAATTAATTTCGAAAGAAACTTCTACATATTCTAAAATCTAAAACTCTAAGTTCAAATTCCGAATTTTATCTATAAGCTAAATAAATTTTGAGAGAACATATGTCTTCATAGAGTAACTTAAGTATAGAATGGTTTTTGAAACCAACTTGGTCCTCAAGATATTTGAACATCAGTTCATATCATCCTATGTCATAAAAGAGATCAGTGATAATAAGTTTTGCTGATAGATCTATCCAATTATCAGATCCTGCATTTAGATGCTTAGCTATTTAAAAAGGCAAAACTTTAAAGAAAATAATTATCCGGCAAAAATGATAAACAAGATTCTATAATCGATTATGAAACACAACAAAAACAAAACATAAAACATTTCTCCTACCATACTAGTATGTACAAGCAACTCTCGAATTATATATGATATAAATATGATATCAGTATGAAAGACATTATACATTATCCAAATATTTCGCTAAACTGCAATCTAAAACAAAAGTAAAATTATATATCAAGTACCTTTTACTGATTGTGATGCTGTCTACATAGGGCAGACATCGCAGTATTTAGAAAATAGACTTAAAGGTCAACAATACGAAAAAAAAAATAGAATTCCATTAACGAACCACGAAATATCAAGAAAAGCATGAATTTGATTATAAAAATTCAAAAATTTTTAGAGCACAATTTAATACACGAGAATTTTTTTAAATGTTTCACATGCAGCTATGATGGCTGCTACATATTTTTGAAATCTAAAAACTTTCATGTTTCATGTTCTATGTTTTGATTCCATTTTCATTTTGATATATGTGGTCTATTGATTGATATTGTCTATCATCATCATATTTTTATGAAGAAAAAACCAATTTTGATTCAGAAGAGACGTAAAATCATGACGATTCAGAAACATTTACATATCAAAAGGTCGTTCGTCGTTCCTAGGTAAGTATCTTTCTATCCAACTATCTACCTCCATGAGCCATGAGCATCAGCCTGACCCGTTCGTTCATACAAAGGAATTCTTAAAACTGAAATGAACCAAATAGGTCTATATATCTCGTCATTTCTACGTCTGAGTTTTCGTCTTTTTACATACTCAAAAGAGATTCCTTGTATCAATATCCACCAAGAACAGAGAAATTCAAAGTGAGGCATGAACATGATCCTGACCCGTTCTTTTATACATTATGTGTGGATTTTGGTTTTCTTCCACGGTTACATCCAGGAAAACTGACATTTGGAATATACTACGCCACTATAAAATTTCAACTGTTTTTGTCTCTTATTTTCCAATTTGTAATAATATTTTTCTTGTATCATTATAAGCAAAACGTTTTTTGAATAAAACAGGCTCATTTGCATAATGTGACTGGTCCACATATTTCTGTAGGATATTCCGTAATTCACATGACTATTTACGAAGTGATAAAGTGATAACTGTGAATCGAGGAATAAAATATATACCGGCCTATAGAAATATAGTAGTCGAACAGACGTAGAGGACCGATAGCCGTGTTTTAAACGCGTTTTCAGATGGCGCAGGAGTCCGTGAAAAATATGAGGACCGGGTCGTTGTTATCCGTTCCACAATCCTAAGCTATAAATCTGAAGGATATATTTTTCGGAGAAAAGCGGGAAATATGATGTTAAAAATGTACTTCATGGCAATCTATACATATTGCCGACCATATTTTATGCAATATGTGCCAAAAGTTACATTTTGACGTAAAATACCTTTCGACCCTACATGAAATTTGACGTATAAAAATAATAGAGAAATGTCTTTTATTTATTCAAAAACATCAACTATTTAGGAAGCTACAGAAATATTCTGATATGAATCAGAATCGACTCGGTTTAGTACGGGTGTGATTCAGGAAAAGAGAGAAATAATTGACGAAACTCAATTAAAGAATATTATAATCAATTGAAATGGATAATTATTGAGATTCAACAACATTTTTATGGCAATACGACGTTTTCCACGTTCATATCACGTATTTAAGATCTATAATTTACCAACTTCTTCCTAGCGAAATCGAATTAACAGAAAAAACAACTGTATAAATTGGAAAGCAATAATGGAAAAGCTCAATCACTACCTGCAATACTTGGAATAGGTAGGAACTTTTTCTCAAATTAAAATAAAACCAAGTAACGCTTTATGGAAAAGTAGAATTTTGGTGGATTGAAAAATATCTAAAAATAAATAAATTTATTTCTTCTCAAGTTTTCCTGTCACATAAAAACTTATTCCAAATTTTACTTGTACTAAAGCCATAATATGTGATTGAACCACAAAATGGACACGTTAGGTTTCCTCATGACATTAAAACATGTATAAACCCATATACTTCTCTTATTATGAATATTAACAAGATCTCATGGTATTTATTTAGTTTGAAGCAACTTCCATACTGCAGAAAATAACGCACAATGTAGTATATTTTTCTTTAGTTCCAATCGTTCTAAAGATTTAGATAGTTGGAGAAATTGCAGAAAAAATCTCTTTACTCGACATCTATCCACAATTAACTTCTCCAGTTAAGTCCGACACTGTTTTAGACTTTATCTCTATCTTCAATATTAACTTCCATTGTCAACTGACGTTTTCTAAATTTATGTGTATCTGTACTTGATGATCAAAATGTGTTTTTATTTCAGTTTTCTATTTTCTCGACATTAGCAGTTGATCTTAATTTTCAACTTTTTTATATATATTATCTTATAATTCCAAAAACGAATTTTGAATAAACGCAAGATTCTGTCAAGTCGCTTGAGTAAAATTTGCTTTTCACAAAGTTTTCGCATTCCTTTTGGGATGTACGCTTCTCCCTGATTTGCATTTATTTAACGAGATAAAATGTTATGCTGCTATTTTCGTGAATTTGGATGGTTGTGCCAGTCTCACTTTCTTTTATCATTATTGCCGAAGAGGGGATGGATATCACTTCTCCTTACTTTCGAATTCCAAACCTCACAAACAGGAGATTTACATAATTCAGATATATATTCGCAGTGAAATGAATAGTTCTTTTTTTCATCAGGTTAATTGACAAAATAACGAGATTTTACATCTGAGGCTATCGTATCTTCTGTTTTAAAATCAACGGAGCATGCCGTAGGAAGGTGTAGAAGTAGTTATGGATTCACAAAAGAAATTGAAGCATATAAAGCGTACGGCAATATATAGTAAAATTGCCTCGATGTCACAAAAGGAATATTGAATAAATCCTATTGAATATCTTAAAGAATTCACATATTGACACAGAACATTTCCATAAAATGAAATAAACTTCTAGAACGTTTGTCCCTGCATACAATACTTGAACAAATGCTGTACTATTTATGTACAAAAGAGAGAGTAATAAGATTAAAGCACAGTTCAGAGAACTGTTATTTCGAGATATAACTTAATCTCATAAATCTCACTGAAATAAAGGGCAAGATGTAGTTACAACACTCACAAATTATCAAAATTTACATCCTAAGCTAATCGTCTCATTTCAGTTCATGATGTTCTAAAATACTAAAATATTAACACGTACGATTCCCAAAAGAAAAATCGTTATAAGTCTTGAGTAAATGACAAAATTAAATATTCCTGGGTGTATATAAGGTGTATCTATTAAATAATGAGACATATATTGTGAAATATTTTATAAAACTTATTATTTGAGCTGCAGATGTGTCTGTCATTTTCCACAACCTTGCCGTTTTCATTTTCAAGATTCTAACAGATTAAAATCCCTGGAATAAGGTATTAAGTGACTGAACTTAGTTAGAAACCTATTAAGAACGAGGCATGCTTATCCAGCCCATTTCCTTGATGAAGAACTCACAGTTTGAGCTATTTTTCCTATATTTTTTCACGAAGCTCACAAAAAATCAGAAAGTAGTAATGTTCATTAATAGTTTGAACTTTGGGAATCTTATAAATACTGAGAAAAACATGTGTTATAGAGTTTTTTAACATGTTCAAAACGCAAAAACGTCCACTTTCAGTTCAATCATAAGTTTTAATAGCGATTTTTCAAAATTTGACGTAAAATTTCACAACAATTAGAATCAACATTTTTCCGAGGACACAAAAAACCGATGTAGGCAACGACTTTACTACTACTAATTTGTCTGCGGCCTATAGATACTTCTTCAGCCTCGTTATTAAATAGTCATACCATTATTTATTTCAGTGGATGACACAGATCCTCAAAAGAAATTAAAGAACTTCATCCGTGTCCACCAAAATTGTGAAAATCGAAAAATTGGAGTATCGAGCCATCATCAAGTACCTGTTGTATTTAAAATGGTTGAGAGGTAAGCAGATTTACGAAGATATGCTTAATACCCTTGGTGATGCGGTTCATGACATGATATTATCAGACCGTTGAATTGGGCTAAAACGGATATCTGAAGCACTGAATATTTCATACGAATGCATTCATCATAAAGTTCATCTCAATTTGGACATGAGAAAAATCGCTGCAAAATGGATCCCCAAATGTTTGAATGTTGACCAAAAGCGTGCAAGGGTAAAATCATCGCGTTCGATCTGTGCTCGATTTGAAAACGATGTAGACTTCTTAAACCGAATTGTTACTATGGATGAGACTTGAGTACATTTCTACTATCCAGAAACAAAGCAACAATCGATGAAATAGCGACACTCTGGTTCTCCAAGACGTAAGAAGTTTCGTGTCCAATCTCCTGATAAAGTTTTTGCTTCTTTTTTTGGGATTGCCATGGAGCAATCATGACTTTTTTTGGATAAGGGTAGAACAATAACTGGAGATTACTATTCGACATTACTAACCACTCTACGGGAAAAAATTAAAGAGAAAAGACGCGGAAAGCTATCCACAGGTGTTTTGTTTTTGCAGGACAACGCCCCTGCAAACAAATCTCATGTTGCCATGCAAAAAATTAGTGATTTAGGGTTTGAATTACTAGAGCAACCCCCTTATTCAGCATATTTGGTTCCGCCCGACTATCATCTCTTTCATCGACTGAAAAAAGTTTAAAAGGTCGTCAATTTTTTTCCAACGTGAAGGTAATAAAAGCTGGGAAGGTCTGGTTTGCAGAGCAAGAATAAACATTTTCTTAAAGGTCTAGAGACGTTGCAGGTTCGCTGTAATAAATGTATCCAATTACGAGGAGAATATGTTGAGTAATAAAATATGTTGACATTGAAATTTTGTTTGGTTTTATAGTAGGCTAAGAATTTTTCAATATACCCTCATATAGACGATAATGACATATTATATTTCGAAAAACACTGAACACAAAAAGATTTTCCACTTTGGGATGATATCTGGTAATTGTCCTATATCTATCCTCTGATTTTTCATGTTAAGGTTGTTCAAATAAATTAAGTAATAAGTAACAATGCGTTTAATAAAATGATCATTTTTGGGAAAGGAAAGAGCTGGTTACACATCTCAATTCGCTTGATTTTTGGTTAATTTATGTGGCACTATTTGACAACTTTCATAGATCTATCTAAATGGTGTTATATGGTATATTCAGAAGGTTCAATGGCGCGACGATCTTCAAGCATCAAATTCTCACTATTATAATGATTGAACCAAAACTTCACTCATTAACTATCTTCCCCTTCAATTTCACTTATTTTCTATGCAGCTACGGCTGCTATAAATTATTTTTCCTAATAATATACGAATTCCATATATTCTGCACTCCATATTATTTATGACAAAATTGTACTGCGTCACCAATAAACAAAAAGAGAATATTAGAAGAAAGTGAAGCAATTATACATAAAATTAGAGACAAGTCTTCACAAACCAGAATTATAAAATGCGATCGATGTGTATGGAATTAATTCAATTTCAGCGTTATTATGTACTATGTGAAAAAAACTTGAAACAGGTCATTTTATTTTTAAATTGATAATTTACAGTAAGAAAATATTATCCCCCTCCAGCATCCCCTCTAAATTATGACCAGAAGGTCGTGCGGTGGAAAGGGATTTTCGTTCTATGTTCAGCAATATAAAGTTTTTTAAATTTGGTGCAATCAAAACTGAGAGAATCAATTTTTAACACGTTTCACAGTTTACAGCTACCAAAATTAAAAAAAAGTTCCGTGAAACTGGACATGTAAAAAATATTGAAATGTAGAATTGTTCAAATTGATGCAAAAAAGATGTACTTCGATTGAGGAAAATCCGCATAAGAGAAATTTGCATAAATAAAAATACAACCTTTCAAAATTCAGTTTGTTCGGGAGTTGAATGAAGATGATCCTGATAGAAGCCTGGTGTGAATTTATGATGGATAGAATGAACGCAGATTTGCAGTTCATCAATAAAATAGTTTTTTCTGATGAAGTGACGTTTCATTTAAACGGAACGGTTAACAAACAGAACTGTAGATATTGGAGCAGAGAAAATCCTCACTGGATGCGTAAGGCTCACACCAAATATCCAAAAAAATGAACGTTTGGGCTGGTATCATTAACAATAAAATTATTGGCCCTTATTTTTTTAAGGGGAAAGTTAATGGTGAGGTTTATATAGATTTTTTGATTAACTTCTTAATGCCCACATTACAAAGACTTTTTCCTAATGTTAATCATCCAAATGAGGTAGATCAATTTATTCACTATAAACAATATGGAGTTCCGCCGCATTTTGCACGTACAGTTAGAAATTATTTGAAAGAGATTTTTCCCAATAGATGGATTGGAAGATGTGGAATGACCGAATGACCGGTTAGATCCACCAAATTTATAAAAAATTCATATTGCTGAATAAAGAACTGAAATCTCTTTCCAACAAGGTACCACGCGACCCCCTTTCTGATTTAAAATTTGCGAGGTGGTGCTTATAATTCAGATGGGGTGCTGGAGGAGGATAATATTATCATACTGTGAATTGTCAATATAAAAATAAAAATCCTTCAGGATGTTTTCACAAAGTACATAATGACGGTAAAATTGAATTGATTCCATACATATAGATCGCATTGTATATGAGACCAGCTCATGATTCACTACGTTAAAAATTCAATTTGTGTTGCTCTCTTCGTAATACTCACGTGTACTCATTTATACAGAGTGGAAAATTTAAATAGAATTAATTCTGTTTAGGAGGTAACCGCTATTTGTATAGGGGAGTTTTATCAACTTCCAACCATATTATTAATCGATGTTCTTTGTGTATTTATAGAAACCTTTTTCGCCGAGCATTATGTTACCAATATCGAACTCCAATTTGGTTAATCCCACTTCCATTAATTGGAGGCAATCCTGGATAAAATTCGGTTTGTGTGTTTGTATTCGACTTCTGTTTCCATATATAATCGATCGTTATTAAAATTCCGTGTAGCATATATAAAAAAGGACATCTTATTTTGATTATTTACTAAATCGTTGACATTCAAAATCTACTGCCAAATATCCAAAAATTTCACGATAAGATCGATTTTTTTGATTTCATTGTGATACTATCGAGTGTCTTTTAGTTATTCGATTAAGTTGCTATCGATATTTGTTGCTAAGTAGAGTGATTATGTTGTTTGGGAAATTGTTAGTCGTTTAGATTCTCATTACAAGATTCACATATTGGTGGGTTTTCTCGGTTAAATAGATATGAGTGTGTCACTTTGATGTCCCCTTAATATCGAATCACTTATAAGACAATTTGAAAATTAAGCTATTTTTTCTTATTGAATTCGAAAATTAAGTTGAGAGTTAAATCTACGTTGATTCTCACAAACCATAAAACATTTGACATTATAAGTACATTTTGATTGTTTAGTAAATGCAACTGTTGCCTCTTGTGTATATACAATAGAATATCTTCAAAAACACCATCCCAAAGTAGAATTCTCCGTAGACTCAGGGAAATGTAACTCTTCCTGTGAATAATAGACGCGGCAGAGGTCGCTCAAAGATAAACACAACAAACGTTTCAGTATATGTGCAATTTAACGCTTATTTTAATAATTAGAACAATAACTAGAGACTTGGTAATTAGGAGAACCGCCGTTGTTAGAGAGGTTATATCCAACAATTATACATTAAACAAATGTACATTTCGCTAGTTTAGTGTTTTCGAATAACCGCCTCAATCTTCTTTTTAGAATAAAAGTCACCTCAACATTAAGCTACTCAAAAAAACCTCTGTATGAAACTCAAAATTTTCATGGGAGATATTGTGACAAGCCTTCATTGATTGAATTAGAGAATTTGTTCCAATTAAACTTTCCACTCTGTATGTTACGAGCTGTAGTTCACGACAAAGCCTTAAGACTTGATGATGTTAATTTGATAAAGTATAATGAAGCCATCCTTCATTAGAAGGACGAAATCAACGAGCGTAGCTTAAGAATGTGAGCGAAATGAAAATTTTCAAGAATTAGATGAACAGAACGCGGGACTTTTACTAACGATAATATTTATTAGTTGAAATTTACGAAGCTTGCTTCGTAAACAAACCTATGTGGTCTTCCAAAAGATTTAGCTTGTGAAAATACTGATAAAGTTAATTTTTTAGAAACAGATCTTTCAAAGTACAGCATATTAATATGTCATAACAATGAACAAAGAACAAGAATTTGTCTAAGATGAATATATAGCGTAGAGAAAACAATTCGAATAAATTTCTCCACTGATATTTGATGTTACTAGAGCGCTAGTCTCAGTGTTGCCACAATTTAAAAGCTGAATGTAAAAATTGAACTAGAAAATGTATTGTAGATTGTACCAACTTCAAACAAATTTAATAAAACTATAGAAAGATGTATAAACATAAGTTTAAATTAAATTTTTTTTTCCAAAAATGTTATAGACTGTGTCAATTATTATTTTAAGGATGAAAAATTTATATAAAGTTTACCGATAAAATTAGCAATGCAGTACAAAAATCTCACGATCTAAATATAAATCATCTTGGCTCTGTTTTCTAATTATTGTTACAATCTAGTACAATTTCTAGTTTATTTTATTAAACAAAAATATAAAATAACTTTATATTTGCGAACGCAGGGAAAATGTATTAGAAAAAAAGAAAAATGTACTAGCCTATAAAATACACTAAAATGTACTAAAATTGTACAATTGTACGAGCTCTGGCAACACTGGCTAGTCTCCTCTTACCTCGCCACCCCATCGCTTCGCTTCCTGTCTGTTTTTCGAACGCGAGTTAAAGAACGTGGGAATGAAAATAAAGTAAATGACGCATGGAATATAATATTGCAATAATTTTTGCTTCTGCAATGTATAATCTTAATAATGATGACTTTTAGAGGAAGAAATTAGCTTCAATTAAATCCGTTTTTGGTATAAAAGTTATTTGAATCATGTCCATTTTGTAGTAGACGTATCGAGCAACTAAATAAATAGAGAATGTGGTTGACTAGCATGACTTCACATTGCCAACACTAGTGTCGAGAACATCTGCAAGGCGCCTCGTGGAGTCCGGGGCGTACAATACAGAAAAAATTGTAGGCTTGATACACCATCTGTCAAATATACTCCATTGAAACGGTTTTCTTTTCATTACAATTTCAACTACACATACAACACGAACTGATATTGACATACTGTTACATACATACTTACCTTACTCCTTTATTTTATACATTTCCAATTTACTAAACCTAACCAACACCATTTGAAATTGTTTTATGTCTAATTAAACCACAGATTAAGAAATTTATTACGTTTATTTGACACTATCGTAAATATTTATGCTATATATTCACTGTTAAACTGAATAAATTGGATAAGTCAGTGGTCTCATCCAAACCTTTTAAAACGCTTTACTTTTGTTTTGTTTGTAGTTCAAAGTTTTCTCAAAAATATATCAAATGACGTTATCATGCGAAGAAATCTATTTTTCCACAATATTTTTCTTGATATTCGAGTCTAGTGCCGATTTATGTTTTCGAGATTGGATGTTTTTAACATCACATTGTCTAGACTATACGTCATTGATTAAAGAAGTAGTTTATGTGACAAGGACGAAGCGATTTCGTTTGTATCATAAATTATAATCAAATAATTTATATTCTTGGATTCCAAAACACCTCAATGCATTTCTACTCAAAACGTTACACTAGGTTTATATAACTTGATTCAATCAATTATTTGCATACTGCTGTCTCACGGAAAAAGAATATAAATGTTATTTTTCAATTTTCTCCCATGTTGCAGCTTGAGGTAATAGACTTAACCTGTTTTCTCGAATTGTCCCAATAGCTTTGAAATTCATAGATAATCATTTCTCAAGTAGCTGAAAACCAGTAAAAAAGTTTACAAAATCCATATGAGAATGAAGCTGTGGATATCTTCGACACAAGAGCACCGCAAACTTGCGCGCTATGCTTGCTCTAAGTCTACAATATTTGAATCTGTCATTAATCATTCTAGTAAAGCCCTGGTAGGATTAACCATTCGCAGTGCAAAATTTATAACCTCACCTAATAGATTTGTTTTTGATAAATTATTTGGAGCCATATCGACCTTAGTGAGGTACCATTTACCATAAGCTCGAAAATATCAAAACTAAAAACAAGCAGAAAGATTCTAAAGATAGGTATTGGTTAACCGGTTCGAAATATTGTAATTAATCTGGTGTAGTCGGCGTATTTTTCACGTCCAGCTCCAAATTTTTGGTTTTTTGTTTTTCACTTCAAATGTTTTTAGGTACCTCTTCATTTTTTATTCATTCTATGGATATATTTGACACAAGAGCACCGCCAACTTGCGCGCTATGCTTGCTCTAAGTTCACAATATTTAAATCTCTCCTTTATCATTCTAGTGAGGCCCTGATAGTGTTCAAACCATTAGCAGTGCAAAATTTATAACCCCACCTAATAGATTTGTTTTTGATAAATTATTTGGAGCCATATCGACCTTAGTGAGGTACCATTTACCATAAGCTCGAAAATATCAATACTAAAAACACGCAGAAAGATTCTAAAGATAGGTATTGGTTAACCGGTTCCAAATATTGTAACCACTCTGATGTAGTATTTTTCACGTTTGTCCTTCATTTAGTTTTGATCCATTGAATGTATGTAAAAGTACTTGCTTCTAATGGAACATCACTTACCATTTACCCTTCCCTCAAACTAAATGAATACTTTTGTTCATCTACGTCCACACTCTTCAGATCTTCAGCTTCCGTACTGAAAAATTCATCTGCCTGATTTATAACTCAACATTAACACGCTTCAAATAACAAACTGTTGTTTGAATTTGATTTTATAATATTTTGTCTCAATTTTCCTATCAATATATTCTATAAATATTTTTGGATATCCAAAGCCATTTGTACCGGAAAGTTAAAATGAAATTTCTATTGCAACTGATTGGTTAATGGCTACCAAACCGACAACGATCAAACAGGGCAGTTTGAGTTATAAAGTTTCGCCGACCTTCGTAATACGGTTGTAATAAAGTTTGATTTAGAACGCAAGTTTCTCGTGCCTTCTATTTCTTTCCTAACTACATGATACGATAACCGAAAAGGGAATGTATATATATTTTCGTTTGTGTCACCTCGATTGAGAATTGTTTTTCTCTTTCTTTTTCTCCACTCAATTGCTTCTTTCATTTACTCCAATTAATTGTAGAATAGGTACAAAAAAACCCAGTAAAAATAAATAATAGTACAGGGTCGATATGTAGGATCTGTTTGTCTTACTACAGAGGTCGGTGTGTCACATAAATAATTTGCATTGATAGGAAAAAATGCAGTGTCAAAATAAATTTATTGGAAGAAATTACAATAGAGATTCGGAAAAGGGTTATTGTAAGTTTTCAAATTGATGCTAGTCTTGATAAATGCATCCAAGGCAACGTTTCTCAACGAAGAGGAAGGTCCAGCGAGGCATGTCAAGTTGTTCGCGAAGAGTTTCAAGCTCTTCTTCAATTGCAGTTAGGGAGTCGTGAAGGTTGCGTGATTCTCTTGAAAAAACACGGTCCTTGATGGCTCCTCAAAGAATCCTCGTCTGCTTATCCATTCTCCAAAATGAACATTAAGGTACTCCCGCACACATAACGCGTAGTACGGCGAAGCTCCTTGCTGCTAGTGTTGGATCACGTGACTCTCAAAAAAGTACGGACTCATGGATAGCTGCCGACTTTACGAGAGCATTGTCTGACTTATGCCGACCTCTGTGTATTTGTTACAAATATGTCCTTAAAAATTATAAATCTCATCATGAAATTTACAAAAAGAATCTATCCATATATGTATTTCAAGTTTTGATTGATACGTTCGACTATACAAAAAAAACTTAACTATAAAATCACGTTTTGAAACATAGCTTTTGATAGTGGAATATGCCACTAATTGTAATCACACAAAGCTTTCTCAATTAACTGATAGCTCAACTTTTCTATTTGTATATTCTGAGGGGACTTAGAGATTTTCAATTTTTAGATTAATTGGACAAATATCAAGATGATAGACTATATCTCTAAAAAATACCTGAAGAATATTTTACCAGTAAATGCTCGTCCTTCGACCACAAACATCCTCTATAATAATTAACTCTCATGAACTACTAATAATGACCATAACTCATTTCATTTTAAAAATGATTGATTACAAACAAATATTCGTTGGTAATGGCACAAATTTTCGAACATTTTTGTTTTTTTAGCGCATTGTCGGTATATCCGTCTGTCTATAACAGGATAATATACTCTCACAGGAAATATGTTACGAGATGGGTTTTTTTGTGCATTATTAGGAGAAAATTCATCAAATTAACCAAAATATGAAACCAAATGACATGAAATGACGTGAATCCAATATATGTCGACATCAATCGACATCCCTCGACATCAATCGACATAAATCGACATAAATCGACATCAATCGACATCAATCGACATCAATCGACATCAATCGACATCAATCGACATCAATCGACATCAATCGACATCAATCGACATCAATCGACATCAATCGACATCAATCGACATCAATCGACATCAATCGACATCAATCGACATCAATCGATATCAATCGATATCAATCGACATCAATCGACATCAATCCACATCACAAGACATCATAAGACATCGATCAAACCAAATGACAATAGTCATTTTTTATATGTGATTTTGTTTATATGAGAATTGTCAAGAAATTATGTCTCTACACTCTCATATTAATGTAATTTATTTGATTATATAATAATTCATGATGAAATTATCCAATAGAAATAATGTCATATAACATTGAAACTCCTCATAAAGTCAAAAATCAAAACGATTAATCGTTTTGGAATAGCTTCAACTTTGGAAATAATTGAAGCAATTGGATCATGCCTCTGAACACGCTCAAAACGCACGAATAAATTCGTTTGGATGCAGTTTTGATTGTGAAAAGCGAAAAATTCGATTTCTCGAGGATATTGACACATGGCAAATATTCTTAAATAAAGGTCTTCCTATATGAATCGACCTAATGTCACTGAATATAAAGAGAGAGTAGTGAAAACGAAATGGAATATTTCCGCGAAGCTTCTGCAGATGAAGCATCCTCAAGATTCTAATAAGAAAATAGACCCATTTAAAGACATAGTTTTCAAGGAACGACGAAACATACGTATGACCAACAACAAAATTTTGCCGAATATCTACTGTGGCTGACTTTGGCATGGCAAGAAGCAACCTTATGCCTAGCAGAATTTTCCAAGAACGGAGGAGAGAATAATGTAAATTTAGAAATACCACATAGTGCAATAGGTATTAATCAACTTAGTTATTGAGCACTCTTATCGCTGGGTATTGAGATAGATATGAAGAAGGTGAAAATATCCAATCATTTCAATCGCTGCGAACAATGTGACAAAATTTGAAGTAAACTTACAAGAGCTTACAAATTACTAGCTAATCTTTGAATAAGGCTCTCAAGCCGTACCTAATCATAGGTTTTGAGCAAACTGACTATCTTTCTCTATCATTTTCTTTGTACCACTATTTCTTTTCAATTAGCAGCCTCCAATACTTTCAGTTCTTTGATCTTCTTACCTGAATTCCGGTCTTCCTCTCGGTCTATTTTCATTTGGTCCCCACTCTATGATTATTTTTAATTGTCTTTTATTTGTATATGTCCGGAGTTTTTCATTGCTATTATTTTCTTTATTCTTAGTTTTCTTTGCGGTTCTGTTTTAGGCTGACTACTGCAAGCTAAAGTTGATCGTATTATCGTGTTAAGAATTTTCATTCTAGTAATTCTACTCTTTCAATAGTGGCATAGCTGCTGATATTTCCAGAATAGTTGTTATCTGCTCTGATTCTCTGATTTATCTTCATACTTCTCTAGTTTTCCGCTTTCCTTTGCTAGGAAACTTCTCCTGTTTCTTGTCATGAAACCCCAGATTTTCCGCATATTGTTCCATTTGTGTTTTCTTCGACTGTTTTGTTAATTCCTGTATCTCATATAACTTCTGATGCCAGGTTGAATACCACTGTTGATAATTCCTCTTCACTTCATATATTACGCTATTTACGACCTTGGAATGGAATATTATTAAATACAAGAACATTCAGACTCTAACCATTTAAACGAAATATTTGAATTTACTTAATTCAAGTACTCAATTCATTTGTGAAATAATCATCATATTGTTCTCCTATATCTTCTTTATAACAAAATTTCTCATATATTGAGTGATTAAATCTCGTGAGTATATCAAAGGAATGTAAAACTTTTCTCCATGTTCTGTTCAACCATGCCTAATATCTTGATGTAGAAATAGGTCTAACAATATAAATGCCTCCCTTAACCTACATTTAGCGTCGCAGGTCAGCGAACAGAAAGTTCAGTGCGTGCAATTGACCCGTCATTCTTTTGATACAATTCCTTATCGGACATTTTTGGAGAACCATACGAAGCTATACTCCCTTCATTTCCTGAAGATAAGTGATGCCAATAAGAATTGTTAAAAATTTATCCGAACTCAAGAGTAGGAATGAAGAAAGTAAATGGTAAATTCGGAAACATTTACACAGAAAAACGATGATTATTAATGCTAGTCAAATCTTTTATATAACCTTTAAATTTCTTTTTGAATTATTCGGGAATCTGCATGTTTATATAGCTACTTGTCTTATTTTTGAAGGTGTATATGATTTCTCTTGACTTTTATGTTTTTCAGTATAGAATTTACAATAGTTGGGTGTTAACTTCAAGTGACTTCCCTCAATACCAAAAGTAACGAGCGATTTTTTAATCGCTCAGAAGCAGTTTAATAACTAATATATAATTTGATAGTTGTACATTGAATAATTTCTATTTTATTCATTAGTTATTATAATATGAAACTGTTATCATTTCATTGAAATAGTGCATAAACTCACTGCATTTGTTGAGTTTTATTATGAACAAAATATCTTGAAAATTAGACAAAAATATAAAAAATTGTTGGTACTTTGATAAATTGCTATTAATTTCATACAATTTGTATTATGATTAGAATAAACAAACCATAGAAGCTTCTATCGCCAAAACAACTGTGACCATAAGAAACTAATTTGATTAGAAGATCGATTTATAGGGTGCTTCAAAAAGGGTGATCCGGTCTCTAGGATAGAAAGAATACTGAAAAATATTTTAGGTTTGCTCAGTAAAAAATTTTCGTAACGCTTGACGAAAAAAAAAGCTTACACATTTCTTACGACTTTGCCGCATCCACTGGCAACGTGGTATTGAAATTTTATACGAATATGTTTTGGAAACTGTCACATTCAATCAATTTGTTTTTATATCTGACTCTCATAGAGAGCGATAGTTACACGGTTCGTACTAAGTAGTGATTTAGAAATTATAATAATAACCAATGCTGGTATGAATTAATGATAAATGTATTAATTAAACTCAAATAAAACAAAAAATCACAAGATGAAAACTTGGAAAAGGGTTAATAAAATGAAATAGAATTCAATTGGAGTAGGTGTTCAAAACGTCTTCCGTTTTCACAAAGAGACAAGAATATCCTATTTAATCCAAGGGATTAAAATCTCTACCAATTCATAGATTCGGAAAATGGTTACTACTAAATTACTAGAATTCTTTCCTAGTAAACACTATTTCTTTCAAAAGTTTCTATAGTGTGCTTCGACTCATTCGTTATTTTTATCATCTCGAACCGTGACCAGAGCTTTGTCTACTGTCGGAAAACTCTTATCTAAAGAAAAACGCATATACTGTCCTTCGAAGTCTCTCTTTAAAATGATTCTCCATTTGAAATTTTGATTTTCCTGGAGTTTTACGTTTGAAACTGTAAATCGTAGATTTCCCAACATAAAGCGTACTACTGACTAATTCCAATGTGTCTTCAACACTTTTTCACGAATGTTTATATCTAAATGATTTCAAACAAATAAATATAATGGTTTTTTCATTAACTGCTAAAATAAAGATTTTTCGGCGTTTACGCAGCCCTTCCAGATTTTATTTAATCACATCAAATTTACAATGGATTGCATTGCTTATGATACGGCTATGAAATCTCAAAACAGGGCTTTGGACCACTCCAAACATTTTTCTATTGTTTTGTACAGCTTATGGTTACAAAATAGTATAAACCAATTCTAAAATAAATTCCAACAGTAAAAATTTTGAGATGTCATGAAACTAGAGAAGTAAAAGCTGGCAACAAGGTATTTGAGGATGAAAGTCCTTCACGAGCAGCTGTGTTTAACTTGTGTATTTAAAAGAGGAGATATATATATCACGTGCCCGATTGGTCTATAATGATCTGTGCAACTATTTCTTAATAAAAATTTGATTCTTTTTCGTTATACTATTGATATCTGGACTAAAAGTTGTCAATGGTATGTTCAATTTATAAATAAATAAGATAATTCAATGATTAAATTGTATATATTTATTTCAATTGGAATATAAGAACGAGTTCCATCTTTTTACGCACTAACAAACTACTACAAGATTCGAAATGTATAAAAGAGTCGCAGTTATTTTATCTTGTCGTGTGAAAGATACATCGACTTCCTTAAATGTTATAAGTTAACATAAATCTTTCGACAAGATTCGTTCCATAATTCATTAATGTCTTTCCATAAAATAAAATTCTGTTCAAGGCAGCTAAAAGATATAAAAGGACCAGTGTATATCAGGAGATTTAGGCTACCTCATGCTGAGGTGTTGATTGATAAACTACTATTATTAAAGAGAATTTGAAAATTTTTATTGATTTAAATTTTAATATTTCAAAACAAAAATCCGTAGGTAGCAATATCACAAAGTAGATACTTCGATCTTCACTTTCCTCAAGATTTGCATTTGAACTGTAGAGTTTTATTAAAATTCAATTATTTATTACAATACTTCCAAATCGTATCGAGTCTATTAGTTTCAAACATTTCAATGTTTATTTGTAAAACACAAAACTTAATCTTCGAAATGAATAGAGAGACAAAACCGCACTCCTTACAAAGAGCCATTCTTTGTGGGAAAACTTGAAAATGCCAGAAAACTCCTACAGTTTACATTATTAAACATAATCTCAACAAGAGAGCAAGTAAATTACAACTTAAGAACAAAATATCCTTTTGAATACAAAAGATAATAATTGAACAAAAGAAAACAGGACAATTCAAAATTTACTGCAACGAAGACTATATAGATGTTCATCGATAATTACTACTAACATTTCATTCAATCGGATGTACACATTGTTTGATTCAAGTTTATTGCACCATCAAACATCATTATTAGTACTGAAACCAATGGTATGACGTTTGATTTAACCACTGTAAGAGAAACTGATCTAACTGATTCGATGCTTTATTCAAGGACATAGACGTTGCCTATAATAGATTTTCACAGAGACACGAACAGAAAAGAGCAAAAACCAATAATTAGATGAATTGAAATTATTAACTAAGCTGAAAATACATTTAGATGTTTATTATGAATTAGGAACAGATGAAATGAAAATAGCAGGAAAATGATAATAATAATTTCTAAGATTATAACAAGGAAATAGTCTGAATTAATGACTATTCATTATGTGATAATGACTAAAATAAAGTAAAAGCTACTGATTCGACATGTTATTGGGATGAAAAAAGATGGAATAACAAAAAATATAATTGGAATATGGAAAAAAATATGTGACAGAAAGAAATCGAAAGATCAAATTGGAGAAACGTAAAAAATACTGGAAAGAGAACAATCATAAGACAATGAGTATACAAGGTCTGACTAGAGGGCGCCCTAGACGGGTGGGGTGAAAAACGAGTAGCGCGTTGGATAACTAGATATCTTGTCTATGCACGTCCCAAAAAACGATTCTGTCACTATTTTAGTATTTGTGCAGTAACGTTTTGAAACGAACGTGTTTTTTTCTCGTGTGGAAAACCATGTGTGACGAAAAACCATAGCAAAGTGTCAATCTCAAATTTGTCGATCAATTGATAAAAACTTCGACTTAGTGCTATAATTTGTTGCAAGAAGCCTATGAGGACAATTCTCTATCTCGTGCGTGTGTTTTTGAGTAGTGTAAGTGCTTTGGTGAGTGCCGATGATGACAGAACGACTCCGGAAACAGTGACGAAAATCAATTAAATTGTGCGTGCAGATTGTCGAATGAGCATCCAGATGATTGCCAAGGCTTTAAACGCCGATAAAGAAATGGTTATAAAAATTTTACACGACGAATTACTCATGACAAAAGTCTATGCCAAGTTGGTGTCAAAAAGCTAACTCCTGACCAAAAGCCCTTGCGTCAATGTGTCAGCTCAGATTTCCTTGAAAGGTTAGAAAAAGATCTGCTTTGAAAGAGACCCGATTTGTGTCGATGGAAACAGTAAAGCAAAAACGGCAGAGCTCCTAGAGGCTCTTGACAAAGAAGACTTCCAGCACTGCTTCGATCAATGAAAAAAACGTATGGAAAGTGTGAGGCGAGGAGAGGGGAGTATATTGAAGGGGAGCATTCGAATGTAGAAAAATTTTTTAATAAAACCGTTCTTCTTAACAAGTCTAGTTATTTAATAACCAGACCTCGTACTACGGAAAGAATTCGAACTGGATTCTTTACTAGAAAGGGAGATATAAAGAAGTAGAAAATTCTTTCAGGTCGATGGATTAGTTTTAGTATTGATGGTATTGATGTTCTTGACTGAAGAACATTAAATATCAATAGTTCTAGAGTATGTAATGAAGCAATAAATTCACAAAATTCATACACAGTCGAAGAAATCAGAAATAAAAGACAAAGATCGAATAATTTTTATTTGAGAACACGAATTTTATCCGCAGATATTTGGATGAGGAAACTTTGGAATGCATGAATTTTTTGGTAACAAATATCACTGAAATCAAGTTAACAGGAATCAAATAGGAATTACTTTTTTATCTGTAGGTTTCCCATAGCATTACGTTCCTTTCTTTGTTTGTGATAAAAATAAGAAAATAAGTTAGTTTTTTCTTGTATTCTTTTTGCGTAAATATTGCAGACACAGTTACTATAAATCATTAGAAAGAAACTATTGATATTAACAAAAAATTAATTGTTGTATCTATTGTTTCATGTCTGGCAAATATCGGATGGCGATGTCTGAGTAGTTTTTTTTTTACATTTGTTAACAGATAAAACGTAATGTGAAAGTATTGATTTTATCCATAAATTGAATATTTATCTCTAAAATTTTCGTAGGAATTCATTTCATTTTCGTATATATTTCGCTTGCATCTACAACAAACAATGCATTCCAATCAACCAAGGTGTAAATTGAAACCACTTTCGATCGATCTCTTGACGAAATTAAACGATTTGGGCTCTTACCAACTTTTTTCGGCAATATTTTCAGTTAAACTATGTTGGATGTTGAATGTTAATTTTTGTTAATCATCTTTACATCTAATCTCAAATTAGATTTCTATATAAATCATCGAATTACTGACAATATAATGATAATATATTATAGTGAGACACCCGATTGAAAAGAAAATAGAAGAAAGAGAAATTTATGGATATCGGAGTAGCATTCGACACAATATAAAAATCAGAAATATGGGGGTGTCAGGATGAGATGTTTGTAACTACTGGACTACATGAAGCTATAGACAAAGGTAGGATTGATTTTTGAATGGCATAGGGACATTTTTGAGTGGAGTAGCGGATATTTTTGGATTGGTCTCAATATAAAAACGAGTTTCCTCCACAAGGCTGACATTGCAATGATTTATAGTGGGTGGCTCCTTTTCGTAACGAAGTTAACTCTACCAGCCTAACGGCTTTCAGAGGGCGGTTGCTGAGCTATGTTATTACTTATTGTTGGCTACGAGTTCGGATTTGTGAGTAGGCTTTACCTGATGGCGATAGAAACTTGGGGGAAAGTTGAGCTATCAGAAGCACATATAATGCTAAAGCCCAGTTACCAGAATCATACTAGATCTTGCAGATGATGTGGTATTCATAACAAATACTAGAAACAAGATGTAAAATCTGAGCTAAAGAAATAAGAAACATGTTAATAGAAGTCAACACTCCTAAGACCAAAGTGGTGATCGACAACAACAGAATCAAAATGTAGATGGAATCAATTGCCAAGACGACTATAACGGCATAAAAAATTTCTATAGAAGAACTATATTGTCAGAGAATGGAAATATAAAAGGAGACAC
This sequence comes from Diorhabda carinulata, assembly GCF_026250575.1. NCBI lineage: Eukaryota > Metazoa > Arthropoda > Insecta > Coleoptera > Chrysomelidae > Diorhabda > Diorhabda carinulata. The sequence goes on from NC_079469.1 coordinate 7,414,099, forward strand.
TATTGCACACCCAATACGATATTGACAAGTGAAAATGAAAATCCACATTACTATAAGAATACCAATAATAACATATGCAAGAGAAAATTGGGTATTGAGAAAAAAAAGCGATGCCCATATGAATGAAATAACGTAGAAAACGAAGTGATATAAATGTAGAAATAATGAGATAAAATAAATATCAAAACAAGAGCCAATAATAATAAAAAACAACTAAGTTGGCATAAATAAATCCTCAGAATAAAATCGGGAAATCTTAAATGAAAATTAATAGAAAACTAAGGTATGAAGCTGTAGACCAAATAAAGGAGATATTAGATAAGGAAGGGATGATTCTAGTTGAGATATGGGAGACAAGATATATTATAAATATTGTATACTAGAGGTATATTCGACACCTGAAAGGGTAGAAAGAAAAATGAGGAAAAATGTTTGAGCATGTAGTTCGCAATTAGAACTATGAGAAGCCTGATTATCTCTCCTATAATAATACAAATCTTGTGAACACTGTACATATTTCTATGACAAAGGAAACGTCCATTATCTGACTCAAACGGCGTCTATGATAGGGATATCATCAATATTTTATGGGATTGAAATATTTATATATATTACGAAAGAACGTGTGTGTTATATTTCATTTTAAGCGAGCAGGGCAATTTAACAAACACAGATAATCTTGATAAAACAGGTAATTTCACTATAATTAGCATGGATAGAGAGATGCAACTATTTGGTAAAATGTTAAATCGATATTTGGTATATGAATTGTTCGTACAAATGAAATGTTTGAAACAAAATCAAATAAAACATAAATGCAGGAAATCGTATATAAGATATAAAATAACCAATCGAGTAGCAAAAGCGAAAAGAAAGAAAAATGTTTGTGAACGATTATATCAAGAACTATGTCATTTAAGACCCAGGGTCGTATGTGTTAACATGTTTTCTCTAAACGTCTTGTTTTTTTTTTGTCTTGTTCCCTCTTCTAAACTTCATATTTTATTCATGCGTTGTAATTCTCATTACTACGGTGATTTTGATTTAATTTACAAGCCATTCTATATTTCTTGCATAATTAGGAGGATTCTACGATATAGTTCAACATAAAGATGTCATTTCAAATTTCTTTTTTTAAAGTGGTAGATCAGTTTATTATTGACGATAACGAGATACTCAGAATGAAAGTATTGCGTACTGTTACTAATTTGTTCAAAATCTGAGCGATTTCTACTGATTCCCTTTTCACATGAGAGCATTCACCAAAAACAATGCCGTCATTCATAACATTTACTTACTGATGAAGTCAATTAAGAAAAATGAAAAGAACTTTATCTTTTATTCATTATTAATCATATTCAGATTGAAGAATCTATATATTATTATGAAGAATGTTCTTGTTAGGATAGATATGACCTCATCAACACGTCATGTTGGATACTAAGCTTCAAGTCCTATTTGTTAAGAAATACTTTTTTCCAGTCATTATTTCTTGGCATACACCGTTTCGCAATCATTTTTTTAGTTAAAACAAAAGCATTGTCTATTCAATTGGGATACTTGATTCAATACTATAATCCAATAAATCCCTTCGAAGGTCTATGCTTGACGGTAGTTTGCTTTGAAATGTTATCAGTTCTTAGAATTGTTTTACTTTTAAATTCATATTTTCCTCTAATTTTGGAAAGCAATAATCCGCAGCCCTGAAATGTTTTTCAAAATCTTCAACCACTTGATTTTCAACATCAACTACCGTAGCTATATATCTAACTGTCTTTATTTTGCATTTATTTTAGTGAATTCTTAGGAAAAATATCCAGCTTTGAAAAAGTAATAGTAGCACGTTACATACAGGAAATACAATAAATGCTTTCCATTTTATTGAGCACTCTGTACACGAAACTCATGGGCTTAATTGATTGTTCAAATACTAATACTATGGAAACACTTCTTTGAAACTATATTTTTAACTATATATACCTTGTTTTGCCCTTTTATAGTCTTCTTCATTAAGTAATAATGCATATTTCCAATTTTCTTCTGAATTTTATTTTAAGCAGACACAAATCTGAATAAATCGACATTAATTTGGAATGACAGCCCATAGAACGAATTTTACAGTTTGTTTACAATTTTCATGCTCATGGGGCCAAAATATTTATCTAGTGTTTGAGGGGTAAGGTTAAACGGGAAATTGGAAAGCGACTAATATTATAAACATCGACACATTCTCAACTGAAGTAATGAAAGTCTAAAACCAGTTTTGTATATTCAAATAAGCAAGCTGCCTCTTGCCAGTTTGAGGCGATTCAGCAGCTTTGTCACTCAATATATTATAGTCTTATCATACTAGAGGTTTGTGAGCGGCTGCAGAGCGGAACGGACGCGCAACGAATGCGTCGCGAACACGCTGCGCCGCGAGGACGTCGCGGACGCGTGGCAGAAACGCAAAGTTTTTGTCGCATATTTAAAGCGCACAATACACTCATTAATAAAATGGATACCGAGGGGGAAACACAACGCCGGAGACGAAAACGAGTACCCAATATATCAATTAATCGAATTGAAGAGAACGACTACTTTGTGTGGTTTTGCAAACGAATGAATAATAATCCAAAAAAATTTTGTACTTGCTGCTCCATCTAATACAAACTAACTTAAGACATGAAGACACAAATTTAAGATTATCATTGACACCTAAAGAAAGGCAGGTAATTACTATAAGGTATGTTTTAACATTAAATAAGTACACAGTAAAAAATGGTGTCGACGCAGCTATTCGCAGCGTACTCGTTGCGCGTTCGCTTCGCTTTGAAGACGCTCGCAATTCGCTAGTCTAAATTAATTCGAACATTATGAAGGTGATTACTAACTTTTTATCGAAAAAATGGATTTTTTATATGAATTAATGAAATAAAAGGATTTTTGCATTAAAATACAACATAGATAAGAGACTGTATCAAAAATCGTTGTTAACATGTGTTTAGGTCATACTGAAAGTTCGAGTTGGCAGAAAACCACATTTCTCTGTAGTCGTAATAACATCTGAACAAGCCGCTTTACATCATTTGGCGAAATTTCAAAACTCAAGTCACTATATCCTTTCTATAACACTTAAGTAACCAGTTACATTGAATGTGAATGATTTATCCAATTTTTTTATATATTTAATAAACTTTCAATTTTGTAATCGCAATTTGATTCAATTTGAACATGGAAATTCATATTTATAAAACCTTCTTGATTAAAAATTAAAGTTTTTCATTCAAGCCAATGGCATGAAATTCATTAATTCTATACCAAATTAAAATTGAGTTGCAAAGACTGATTTTAATATTTTAACAGAAAAGAATAAATCTTTCTAAAGATTTTCGATTGAACTTTGTCCAAAATGATCTCTACTTCTTCTACTCTACGCTAACATTCGTCCATTGTGCCTCTACATTTAATAAAAAAAAATCGTAGCTCATCAATATAAAATAACCCTCCTCAAAGACCTAGCTGCAAATTACTAGTTTTAATTAGTTTTTACACATTCTGATTATCATACCTTATTTTCGTAAAGTTACTCGATTGAATACTGGAGAAGCGGTGCTTTTGTTATTATTCTCAATATTAGAGAAGTTAATGGACATATTATCATTTTGTACGTCTAGTGTTATGCAATACAACAACAAACTTTTGTTAATGAAACTTTAGCTTAACAACTTCACTAATAGACCAAACTGTTATCACATTTGAACTTCTGGTTACTAACCTCCCTTAAGAGAGCACTACAACTACAATATGAAGAGGTTTCGGAAAGAATTCTTCCTATCCACAAGCTTGAGGTTATTTCTATTACATTTCGGTACTTTGGAATGAATTTTTTGTGACCAACTTAATGTCGCCCCGTGTTAGTCAACAGACTACTTGACTCTCCTGTTTCAAATTTTACAACTACTGATAACAGTATAGTTGGTAAAACCAAGAGAAAACCGTTAAGTTTTGAGTAACATTTCCAAATGAGGAAAATGATGCCTTCCGTTCTAACATCTGAGAAGTGATGGGAACTTGCGGAGGTTAAAAAGAAACAATAAGAATTAGAGAAAGAAGAGAAGAATCATAAAAAACAAAACGAAGAAATCGCTCTGTGAAAATGAATGTGAAAGTAGATAAGAAAAAAATTTGAAATAAAAATCACATCTAAAGAGTAAACTAAAGAAAAATATATTGATAAGGATCAAACTATCAAAGTAAAAAGTCTATATGAAGAAGTGAAGCTTCGGAGAGAACAATCAAATATTGAAGATATTTACACCGGCAAAATTGAAAAAGAAAAAAAACTGCAAAGTGCAAAGAAGAGCTTGTGATTGAGTCTAATGAAGTAAACAATAAATATGTTATTGTCAAATACGAAAATCAAAAATTTATCCCTGGAATAATTACGAATCGAAAGAAAAATCCAATATTAGATAATGCAATAGATAGTTGTGGAAACGACTGAAGGTGGACTGAAAGAAAGGATGAAATTTGGTATGATGAAGTTGAAATTATGGAGAAAATTAAACCTCTTGTGAAAAAAATTCTAGAGGTTACTATTCCATCACCGCAATTAATAAAAAACGGCTTCGAAATAGAAATTGTATATTCTACCTACTTTTGAGCTGATTTTTCTTTCCGAAATCATTGGTGGCCAAAAATAGGTCCTTTAAAGTCCAAGTTGACTTTTATCGGCAAATCACAAAAATATTCTTATATATAAGGTTGAGAAAACTAAAGCATTTAAAAAAAAATACTACCACCTCTTTGTTCTGTACAATTTTAATCGCTATTCATCTATTCAACGTTTTTGTATGATTTCCTCATTTTTAAGCACGCCTTAAACTGGTCACAAATTGTACTTCTATCCTATTTAATAGAAAAAAGTTTTTGTGAAAGAGTTAATTTTTAGAGATTGTCTGCACTTTCGCTGATTTGATAGTAAAACTCTATTTTTTATACGGAAAAAAATTGAGAAACCCGAGGAAAAGTTACGTGAATATTATCCTAAAAGTGTTTTTTCTTATAGAATGAGTTGTAAGTGGGTTTCTGCTTATAAAAGTGGTCATATGAGCACGGGCGATTCTTATTGAGTGCAACTACTCTACATTTGGTTTCTTAAATTCGTGCCTTTGTACTTAGGGATCGTTAAATGAAAGTACGTAATTCTAGGGAATCTCTGCTTTATAAAATCCTTTTCAGCGCGCCTATGAAATTGCATTCATGATAAATCCAAGAAAGGAATCACCTGAGACGCTCAATTTAGTTCGAATTTTAAATCGCTTTTTAGATAGTTGAACAATTATCAATAAGTTAATTTATTATCAAATATATCTCTGTTTGTCGGTATTGAAAAAAATAAACATCCAATTTGATTGGACAACATGCGTCACTCTCTACAACTGTGGTTTTATACTATAGGTCACAGTTGATATATTGCAATAATTATTCATGTTTGAATATTTTTGCCAATGAACTTTTCGCATATTACATCAATTGTTAATAATTAAATATGCAGTGCACACTACAATACACATTAATTTCCAATATATTATTTAAGTTGTGTCTGTAATTATTAACTTCAATATTTATTTCATTCACAGTATTGATTGGTACAAATTAAAAAATTCCCATTATGGAATTGTAGATAAACAAACCGCAATTTTATAAATTTATTCTTCTCCCAACGGTATCGGATTTCTGTCGGTCTGTAGAGAAATCAGTTTGGCGTTTAACAGATAACACCGAACAAATTATTTATTTAGTACACTTGTTTTGTTTGCAAATGACAACCCGATATCAGTAATTGATTTTTTGCATTGACTGTAAACGTCATTTAAAAAATATAAAAATTAGACGAATGTATTTCCTGCTAATGCGGCAATTCTATGGAGGGTAGGAAACGCTCATAAGTAAGGCAAGTCAAGCCTTTGTGTAGTAAGGGGTCAGCGCTACCCTACCTATCGAAATTCGTACTTGCATTAAATATAAATTCACATAAATATATAAATCTAAATATTCTTGATTTTAGGTCCCTTCTCTTCAAAATTAGTTTTTTTTGATAGTTTGAAAATATATCATATTTGATAAAGACTTAAAGAAAAGTCGAAACGTCAAAATTTATCTTTCTTTTATCAAAAAAACTAATTTTGAAACAGAAGAGACCTAAAATCAAAAATATTTAGATGCATTAATATATCAAAGCGTCAGTCGGCGTTGTGCTACAGCCATGTAAACATGTCTGCCATTATTGATGCTTCCGCCAAGTGTGAATTGCGAAGTGTGTTTCGTTTTCTACAGGCTGAAAGCCATAGTGCTGCAGAAATCCATGGGAGAATGAGTCGTGTGTATGGGGTAAACTTCATGAGCGATGGTGTTGTGCTTGAATGTTGTGGAATGATGTAAGTGAATCATCTATTCTGAGAGTTTTGTATAAAGAAAAATATCACCGTTACAAAATTCAGTTGGTTCAGGAGTTGAATGAAGATGATCCCGATAGAAGAATATTGTGAATTGATCATGAACAGAATGAGCTTAAATTTGCAATTCATAAATAAAATAGTTTTTTCTGATAAAGCGACGTTTTATTTGAACGGAACGGTTAACAAACAGAACTGTTGATATTGGAGCAGAGAAAATTCTCACTGGATGTGTGAGGCTCATACCAAATTTCCTAAAAAATGAAAGTTTGGGCTGGTATCATTAACAATAAAATTATTGGCTTCATTTTCTTGGGGGCACAGTTAATGGTGAGGTTTATCTAGATTTTTTTATTAACTTAGTGCCTGCATTACAAAGACTTTTTCCTGATGTTAATCATCCAAATGAAATAAATCGATCCATTTACTACCAGCAAGACGGAGATTCGCCGCATTTTACACGTACAGTTAGAAATTATTTTTCCCAATAGGTGGATTGTAACGATCAAATCGGCTAAATCCCCCGATTTTACTCCTCTAGATTACATTTTATGGGGTTATTTATAATCTAAAGTACTCGTCCGATAGATCATACAATATTTCTGATTTATTGATTTAAAAGTTAGGAAAATGGAAGAAATTAACAAAAAAAAACAGAAAAGGCACTAGACGATTTTTCATTAGCCTTTCAATTATCTTCGTTAAGATTGGTAGAAATGCAATAGTTACTAGAATTATTTTTTTCGCCGCCCTTGTGCAGGGGAACAATTATTTTCAGACAGCTAGGGAAAAGCCCCTTTTCGAAGGATTCGTTCATTAGAGAACATGAAACGGTAATCATCACTCCTGGAAAAAATAGTAAGCTATACATATTTTCAAAATTATTGAAAAAATCTATGTATTCAATAATACAAATTTTGCTTGTGTTGATTCATATGAAATAAAATTTAAGATTAGATTCCAATTTCCAACGTAATGTCGAACTTTCTAAAATATGACTGCAGAAATAGTGATACAGTTTACAACAATACGGTGTTTGAAAATATCTATGTTGTCAAAGATTACTTGCCTAGACTTTCGATTTAAGATAGCTTCATAAAAATAATTCAAAGGTGTGAGGTCCGGTTATGGAGCTGACCGTTTCATCGAACCTTAAGGTCCAATCCATCTACCATTAGCTCCCCAATAAAATAAGTAAATTTGTTTTTTGTTGCACCATGTGTAATACACTTTGACTGGCTTCCCAGGTAGATGTACATTTGCACAATTAGGAGGTACTAGTACTACAGTACGTAAGCAATAATCACCAAAAAAGTATTGATTCACTTCACTTCGAGTTATAAGTCAACTTACCTTCCTTGGGTGGTGATAATTTATGCTAGAAAAAATATGTATTTTATTCCATTAAATAATAACCTATATTCACCAAGTTTCAACTACAAGCATATTGATCTTAATAGCATATTAGAACTATTTAAAAAATTTGGGTAAATATTTTCTCCTTTCTTCTCAATTTGTATGGAATGTTCTCACTCCACAAGTGAGCACTAGCAGCAGGAGATTTCTGGCTTCATTATATTGAATAAAATTATATCTGTTACTTCCTTTATATTGTTGTTGATCACTGCTATATAACTTTCCGCAATAGTTGCAGATTTCCATCCGCCGATCTTATTCAATTTGTATTATAGAACAGCAATTTTTTAGAGCAAAGCGTGGATCAACATGTTACGCTGTATTCTACTGTTCTCGGCAGTTCACGATACTTCTCAACATCATCATTTTATTAGAATGATTCATGAAATAATCCATTTTAATCTTAGTACTCGGCTACAGATCTAATATATTGGATCTTACAAAAAGTATGCTATATTATTACCAAATATGCCCAGGGAACGCAGACCATAATTTCATCTGAAACAAGTAGCTTGAAATTGTTAGATTTACTTTTCTTTCAGTGAGAAACTGATTACAACACGTTTTTTCAACTAATTACCATTTTTATTAACGTCGAATGTATTTTAATAATTTTTTTGTTGTTAAAAGTTGACGTAAAATTGATAACGAAGGACCAAATAAAATTATAACGACTCTCCATTCGAATAGTCGAGAAACTTTTACATGAATTAAATTTGATTAAAATCTCTAAGGGGAAGTTATTGAAATGAATTAGAAAGATTTCCTATGTGAAGATCCACGAACTAAAGTTCACTGCATTATTAGATCTGGCACAAAGTCAGAATAAAATTTCCATTAAAACTATAAGAAAGTCAGCTTGGAGGAGTAATAATGGGAACGCTGTTAATTTATGATAGTCTTAAAAGCCTCAGAGAGAAACCATTATTATAAAACAGTATGGGATCATCTTGCTTAATAAACACGTAGATGTTGAGGAATATAATGTAGAATAAAACGTATAACTACGTGAGAATATGATCGTTTTATTGACGGTTAAGTGTCTGAAATTTTTAATATCATCGCTTTGACAAAAGCTTTTAAAACTATTTTGATATCACACATAAAATATTTTTTACTATCATAATACAGGTACGCTATTGCTTATTTTATACAAGGTATCAATTTATACTAGTTTTCCTACAATTTACAGATTTATAGATTAATAAAAAAATATTGCCAAATAATAGTTCTGTCAATTGAGACATAATCATGGAAAGCCAAGTATTGGTGGTGAGCTTGCGTTTACCATTACAAATAAAGTTTTTAAAATCCTTATCGATCCTGTGTCCTTCAAAGGTTCGGGTTCAAAGGTTAAAATTTTTGGTTTTTTGGGTTTTTCTCGAAAACGGTAAGTTTTATAAGAAAAAACCTCCAACTGAAGTTGTAGATCTTGAAATTTTCTACATAAATGATAGCCATGATTTTTTTCTAAGAGTTACCATTCCTGAGATATGGCAATTCTAAAAGTTACATTATACATGATATGCATATACAGGGTGTTTCATATTAAGTGCGCACTAATGCTAACTTTTTTAATATTCTAGATACGAAGACGGTTGAATTAGCAAAGTAGTACTATTTTTCACGTTAATTAAGATGGTGAAAACAGAAAAACAATTGTTTAAATCGTTTCTAGTAATATATAGAAAAATAGAATATATATTTGTGGCTCAAACTTTTCCAAATTATTGCAGAATATAAAAGCTCCTATACAACTTTGATCTTTCCTCAATGGTTTGTAAATGTGGGCAGGCAGAAGTGCAATTTTTTAAAATCCATTTTATGGACCGAATTTTTCAAATAGGGGTATGTTTAATCATAATAACATGCACTATTGGTGGGGAGAGAATTCTTTTATTACTCATCCAATAAATCCGCAAAAAGAATTAGTATTAATGTATGGTGTGGTTTAATTGGCAACATCTTTAAAAATCTGTGAAAACAAAAATTTAAATAGGGTGTTCAGAAAATGGTGCTATCTAAAAACTTCTAAAACTTAATTTTTTCAAATAGCAACCCCCATTTTTCTCTTTACCATTGGATTCTACGCTTTAAATTTTTCAAGTTTCTACAAAAACCGTTAATTTGAGATATATGAATTTACTAACGAAGTCCCCTTACATATCAGCAACTTTGTATTCCATAGATCGAAAAAATGTCAGTTCGTCAGGAATATACAGAAGGGACAAAACATCAGTATTTTAATTATTTGGAAAAACTAATTAGACTGAATGCGCTAGAGTATTTACAGAAATAGATTCCACACCTCAAACCATAATTACGAACAGAATTTGATTCCTTGTTGCGGTTTATGGAGCTCCAAAAAAATTATTTGCATTGATAAATAGAGATACTTAACTTTTGTGAAAAATACGTGAAACAAGAAACACGTATGTCTTCCTTAAACATTGACATCTACTATTCAACACTCGTATCGAGTATAATATAAGTTCATACATAGCTAGGCAATCAACTGAACCTAGAAGACTGGGGTTGAAAAATGATAATACTCTGGAACCGATTAAAATTTCACTTCCACTTGCTCCAGAAAAACTCTTCGACACTATTTTTTGCAATGGCAAAAAAGGTTGTAGTGCCAATTGTGGCTGTAAAAAAGTCGGGTTGCTGTGTACCAATTGCGAAGATCAGTCTTGCTCAAATGTCCAATTGAGTACAATAAAGGAAGATCCCTGTGATTTTAATGGAAAGACCAATAACTCAGCGACACTTGAATAATTTCTGAACATCCATCATGAGGAAGAAGAAGAAGAAGAAATCGAAGAAGATATGACTGTTGAAGTGGACTTTGAAGAGTATGAATCTGATTAAAATATCTAAAGGAATAAAAAAAATAGTTAATGCAATAATCAATGGCAATATCTAGAAATGTGTTCATATCATATTACTCTTAGAATCGCGATATCTCAGGAATGGCAACTCTTAGAAAAAAATCACGAAAACCCTTTTGTAGATAATTTTCAGATCTACAGCTTTGATTTGAAATTTTTTTCATTAAACTCACCATTTTCGAGAAAAATCCTTTTGTAGCACACATAGGATTGATGGGGATTTTCTAAACTTTATTTGTAATGGTAAACCAAAGCTCTCCACCAATTTTTTGCTGTCCGGGAATTTTCGTCATATTAAATGTCTATATTGACTGGACTAATAAAAGTTCTTACTTTCGTCAATTGAATAATATTGACAATAGGATGGAACTAGATGGTGTGAAGTCGCTTTATCTATCACTTTCGTGTTACAAACAATGATTGTATCATTTGTGAATTTCTATTTTCAGAAATTAGAAATTTATTTGTTTTTCTTGATGGTTGTGAAGGGTACCCCAATATTAAGGCAAATATGAATCCATAGGAAATATTGAATAATGAATTGTGACAATATTTTGCTTCTAAATTTAAAAATGTTTTTACCAAAGGTCTCAAACTGATTTAAATCCTGGTTCTATTGATATATTATTTGCAAAATAAATAATATCACTCACAAAGAAATAACATTAATAAATCAAAAGCAATGGTCTACTTCATTAGTGGATACTAGAGGGAATATAACTGCACTGAAACAGAGGTAGTTAACTGATTATGAGAAATATTGATGATTGCTAAAAGAATAAAACAGATACTGAAAGTGAAATATACAGTTCTATAGCACATCAACCTTCCATCGACATCATCTCTTCGTCATCTGAGTGAATTATATCCTACATTATCGTTCATTAAGTAATATACTATTATTTATGTGAGTGAAACATTTGGATGAGTTGGGTCGATAGGGTTACAAACGCAGAGCCGATGTACCAAACTTTGGAAATACATTATAAGGCGACGTAAATTAGAATACTTTAGTCATGTAATTCGCAATGAAATACGATCTTTTTCACCTGGCAATGCAAGGCAACAAAATAAATAAGAAAAGCATAGATCGACACAAATCATCTTGGTTATCGTAGACAATGGTTAGGGAAATCAACAACCCAGCTATTCCACGCTACACTAAATAAAACAATGATAGTCACTATGATAGCAAACGTAGGAGTCACTACGCGTGATGAAGATGAAGAAAGTATTTTTAAACAAGAATTCTGTTGAAATCGTTTGAACCTGATGTAGGATAGGAAGGGTTAGGTTGATGTATTTTGCAGTAGGGGGTGTTTCGCATGCGGGTTCTCGCGAGTAATGATTTAATTCAGATAGAGATTGTTGGATTTGAGCTTTTTCTTATGGTTACAACAGGTACGTTAAGTATGGATTCAATTGAGATAGAGATTGTTAGATTTTAGCTCTTTTATTGAGTTAGGACTGAGAGAAGAATTTGTTTGATCCTGTTTGACCCTTATATAGTATTCTTTTCCTCTGATAGTATCAGGTTCGTATCTTTTTCAATTGGGGTTGTTTTGTATGCGGTTTTCGGGGCATTTTAGTTGTTTAAACTAACTAAGTTATTTCTCACATTTCAATATAAGTCACTTTAGAAGCGTGTTTCTCAATGCTTTCAAACTTGCGTCTTAGTTCAATTTGCTGTTTTAAACCTGTCTTCAATATATACAGATAAGTGATTCTCGATTTTGTAAGTCTGGGACTGCGCGCTTACGTAGTTATCCCACACATTATATCTTTCTTAGTCTTTTGTAAAGAATGCAGAAAGAATTTTATCAGTCCTGTCGAATCTAATCAAGATAATTTGATATTTTGATAGAATTATAGCATTATCATTGAGGAGTGTGTTTATATTACATCTGATCGCTCAGAGAAAGACAAAGTCTAGGCCAAAAAGTCAGTTACAAACATACAAGTGAAACTGATAAAAGCGTTTTTAAAATGGAATCACACTTCTGTGGAATATACTTTAGTATAATTGAGTAACCCTATAACGTTCTATATATTTCACATTTATAAGCTATAAAACCAGATATTGGACATCACGATCTCAAATCTATGAATCTAATTTGTAACCCTGCAGTGAAAATCTTTATGATGTCGGCGAAATTGTATGGAAAATCGCATCTTTCAATGCACTTCGTGTGTGTGAAAAGGCATGTGGAAATCTATCCCAGTTCGCAAGGAGAAATGGTTTTAAAGATATATTAATAAATAGATGAGACTTATTTTTTGAGAAAAAAAGATACTACGAGTCTTTTTAAGAAAATTTGTAATCTACGATAGCAGTAACTTACCGGCAGTCAGAATTGACTACTTAAAAATGGTGATATGCAAAGTTGTCAGCTATAATGCATCTACTGCCGTGAAATTACAAAATATACAGAGTGGTCATTATATCTCGCAATAAATTTTCCATATCTTCTCTCTTTGGTGACAAAAGGAATCAAATGGATTACAATTTCTATGGGTGGTTGCAGCTATAGTAATTGTCGATAGATGCCTGACCAAAGAAATGCGAGAATGAAAGCTTTTCATTGATTTGAGTGGCTGACTTTTTGAATTGAAATTAAAATAATCTGTTGAATATGCAAGCTTCCAAGTAAGGCAAAAAGGAGCAAAAAGTTATTGAAAGTATTGAAAATCAGGATCTGAAGAAATCGTTTACGGTTAATCAATTTGTAAGAATGGAATTGGTAAGAGAAGAAATCTACGATTTCCTTTACGATATCTGTCAGCGTGTACAGGTATTTCCATTGAAAAAAAGTCAGGATCAGACAAAAAAGTTCGAAAAAGAGCAGACAAGCTTTCGTCCATGAAGATTTGGTAGTCATTGACGATTTTACTTTTGACAGAATTGAAACGGCGAATAATGAGACTGTAAAAAGTCCAGGAAATAAATCCAGAGACGCAAAAAGTTCAATCGAATATGTTTGGCAACATCTTCTGGTGGTCGTTCTTCAGCATACCAGAAAAAGCATCTTGAAGGAAATTTTGTGGGATATGCAACTCCTCATTATGCAAAGAACGTTGTGAGAGCTTTTGCAAAGAATATTCCATTTATTGAGAAACCTATGAATATTCCTATTGTATCTCAACTAAGGTCAATTGAACATTTTTGATGAATTTTGTATCGAAACGTTTATTCTGAAAGTTGAGAAGCAACAACACATGAAAAGCGAGACGACTGGGTACTGATTCATCTGTATAAAATATGTGTAATTATTACGGTACTTAAAAAATTTTAATTTCAAATCTTACGGTTTCAAATGTTTCTATTTAATATAAAGAAAAATCCTCTCCAAAGATGAGCCTTGTAGCTCTAAAGCTCAACGCTTTTACATTTTAGTTTCCAATTTGATTAACATGAGAAAATTTATTTTTTTACTAAAATTGTATGTACACATAGTTCACGAAATTTGGTACAAAAAACCATTTTACATTCTTAAAGTTCAGTGCTCATGAAAAACTCTACAATTGTAAATGATATCCATGTCAGGAAGACTAGTTACAGCAATTAAAAAAATAGTCAATGTTAGAATTTGGAGAAATATCTTATAATATGTTTTGTTGCATGATTTCTTGAAATTTCTACTCAAATTAATAATCTTTATTATATTTTATACAAATTTAATATAAATCGAATCATTTCGAAAAAATTATAATTAAAAAATGGACATTCAGTAAAGCCTCTTAAATTCATGGAAAGAATTTATATAGTTTATCAAAACACAGTTCTGTTTATAAATATATTCAACGTAGAAATCAAATTTTCAAGGGGATTAATTAGAAAGAATCTTAAGTACTCAAGCTAATGAAAGAATTTTGAATAAAGAAGAATACAAACAAAAATCTTATATTTTATTCAATATTGAAAAATATTCTCTTTATGTTTTTATCTTTGAGATAGCGAGCTTCCCTTAATGGGTTTTTTTTTATAGAGTTCTCCTAGAATATTTTATGGTCCTTAATACTGATTTTATTATTGTAAGAGTTTTAATAGTATCGTAAATTAGTAGCAGCTCTATTATTTTGCTTCAGCGAACAACTTTTTCCAAACTCACAACTTTTATTATCTATTAACAAGAAATGCTGAGGAGGAAAAAAATATTGAGTCCAGTATTAGTGACGACAATATATACAGAGGTTATTATTTTTAAAAATGTGTTTGTTAACCATTTTTCAATTGAATACAAATGAAACCCGATGTTCTGGCGATTCTTTGTATCATCCTCGTTTTTGGAAGTTTTGTGGCTCTTTTCCAACCAGAGCACTATCCTTCAATGATTACTTTGTCCTCGGAATATAAGTTTCACTTCTCGATTTTTACTTCCGAAAATCAGCTATCTGGAATAAGTGGAATTAATGTTCGAAAAGGCAATGTGATTCACGATTACATTGTTTATATTAAATGTTTTTCTTAGAGGTGGTTTGGATGCGTCTTTAGTACCTACGGAAATAAATGTATCCTTGATTTGAAATGGAAATAATAATAAGATTCACGAGGGTGGCTGAAATATAAACCGCAATTTTTCTATATAAAAACTTTATTTCTAATGTTATGTTTCTTCCATCTCCTAATTTATTTTTTTTTGAGCTTTTTACTTTTGAGCGGTGGGATAAATTAATACACAATATCTTCCACTTATTTAATTTATTTAAACACTTACACTAGACTCAACTAATTTCTCCAATTATCACTTAACCATTCGCTCATGGAGCACTCTATCCCGCTTTGGACTAGTAACCCGCCAAGTGCCTAATTCAATGGACCAAATAAATAATAGTCGCATGGCGATAAATCGGGTCTATAAGGAGGGTGTTCCAGTGTTTCTCAACCCATTTTTTTCAATATTTCCATCACAAGCTGTTGGAGGTCTGGAGTTGTCTTGGAAAATTATCGCACTACGGACTTGAATATGGGATTGTTTCAATCTGTAGATGGGTTTCACAACAAAACGCAGCACCTCCCTTGCTTACAGTGTAGCCTTCGCTATCTACCTCCACTCCATAGACGCGCGTTTACTCTTTCAGGAAAATGGTAGTCTATCCAAGTCTCGTCTGTGATAAATATTCGATGCAATAAATTTTCTTCTTCCTTTTTATACCGCTGCAGGAGACACGTGCAAAATTCATAAGTCTTGACACCCATCTTTGCGGACTGCCAGATCTGATGTGTGATGACGAATCCGTTGGTTAATAGTAAAACCCGTCATTATCGAGAAATCTGGACGGCCGAGCAAATATTTTATAATTGTTTAAAATCCTGACGGACGGAAGGACAGATCGAAAC
The DNA here is from genome assembly GCF_026250575.1 of Diorhabda carinulata. Classification (NCBI taxonomy): domain Eukaryota; kingdom Metazoa; phylum Arthropoda; class Insecta; order Coleoptera; family Chrysomelidae; genus Diorhabda; species Diorhabda carinulata. Next base: position 7,430,184 of record NC_079469.1, read on the forward strand.
GACAGTGGTGTGAAAATCTTGAAAATTGAGAAGAAGAAGAGAGTGGTACCACTGGGTTGGTGCGTGGTAGAGATATTTGGAATGAATGAAAAGAAATTTACGAGTGAAAAACTTGGCACAAGAAAGGAATCAATTCCTAACCGCATTTCTTGAATTTTCAAATTTGGTTCCACTTCCTTCACATTTACATATTGAAAATATTCACTTCTCCAATAGTTTATACTGTCAATGTTCGCTTGTAACATTAGTTTTTTATTTCTAATGTGATTTGCGGTCAAGTGCAAATTGGCATGCACTTCGAGTTGAAATTGACCCATTTCTAATGAACTTTGCCAACGACTTTGCCAACAATGCTTGCACATGCGCTTTTGCACCAGTTGTTTAATTTTTGAGGTTAAGTTTAATCGGACCGTCTGGTGATTTAATGTGATTACAAAAATAAACGATAAATTTCTTCTCAATGTGTATCCAAGTACAAACCAATTTACGATAAACCATATAAAGAATATAAATCTGTGTTAAAAAGTTACAATTCGATATAATGCGAATATGTCATGCATAGCACGAATTTCAAAAGCTTGGAGCTAGCAACCTCTATTCTGTATTTTCCATATACAAGGTTTTGGACAGTTCAATCACGTACTGAATAAAAACGACTAGGTACTTAAACAAACACATCACAAACTTCGTATTTACTTACTAACGTAGAATTACCCAAACTTTCAATAAGCGTAAACCTCTTTTAAAATACTAATTACTAGTTTCAGTTGATACATTTACACCATATTACCAGCTCGACAAAAATTCAGATCTGACTATGGAAATACAAGTACACTCCTATTATAGAGCTTTCCGTGGACCATTGGGGTGCACCTGGACCATTTTGCGAATCACTGCACTAACGGAACGAAAAACTCGAGAGTAGAGAGGACAGATCTAGAGTAAATACCGCAGTCCTGAACGTTCACCGATCTTGACTGTCGACGCGCATTAACGAGCAGAAAATTTTAAAGAACTGATTCTTTTCGTGCTTTTCGTGTATGTCTAGCTATTTGTCTGGAGAAAAATTGGTTGTGAATACTTTATATCAGCTCTATAAAAAAATTTATTTTTTAAAAAGTTTTTGCATTGGTATCGAATTCACAACTTTCTACCAAGTTCAAGAGAAAATATGAAGGATTATGATAATAAATTTTATTAGTAATTATCAGGTTATCCATCTGAAAGTTTCATACAAACCTGAATCTATCTCTTCGTTTTCCCTTCGTACATTTCTGTTGAGATCCTACTTTTATGCAAATCAGTGGTATAAACTTATCCTTATTATCGAGTAAAGTGGAAAGTAACTTCCGAAACTTCTTTATATTAGTTTCAAACATAAATTTTATGTTAATTTCACTGAATTAAATCAACAGAAAATGAAAATTAGAAGTATAATACACAAGGATACGATAACGATTGATAAACTTTTATAATGCAACAAATAGAAAAAAAAGTTAAACCAAAATGATCAATTTCAATGACCAACGGTTTATATAATTATAAAACGAACACACCATACCCAACTAATATAGAATGTTTTTTGCTCTTCCTCAACAAAAACTATGAGGTCTCGAAACCAATAAACGTTGCTACCCATTTTCGAGAATCTGTCTCAAATCTTGTCTTGCTAATAGAATTTCGTATATGAATCTGGTGAATATACAGGAGAAAGTACGGAGTCGTATACTGGATTCGGTTTTTGGAAATTAGAAATATTAAAATTTATAAATATTCTTTCTAGTGATACGGTATTATAAATAACATTTATTAGTTCATCCACTGACAGTGTATTACGAAATTAACAATAAATTGTGAAAAACCAGAAATATTTGTTTAAATTGCACTATTATTAGTATATCGTTGTTTCAGGTACTGTACGGTACTATGCGCTATGGCAGTTATTCTTCATATTTTGGGAGTTCTTTGCACGATTATTGGTCACTGTAATAGTGACAATAAGACCGTCTTAGGATGCGGCTTTCTTATTTTGGCTGGTAAGTATATAAAAATGATATTTCGAAGATAAATGCTCCAGGAGCAGCACTTTTAATGCCTTGAGAAACCGCTTTAGTATTCAATATGAATTGAAAAAGTTCTTCTGAAATTGATTTATAATACCACCATATTTAGAAATTCTACTCAAGTTGATATCTACGATTTTTTCTGTAACATTTTAAATGCCTTGGAACATTCACTGTTTCTGTCTTCTCCAGAACATTGGATGTTAAATGCGTTTGTATATTTCACTATATAGTGTGCATAAACAAATTTTAGCTATTTTGTGACAGCCTTGGTACCTCAATAAACTTTGAACAACCAATGAATGTTCTATCACACAGATACCACGAAGGACTGTAATACAAATAACGAAAATCATATTTTCTTATCACAATTTCCATTTTCAAAACGTATTTATTCTATTTTAGACGACATATAGTGTAGGTAGGTGAATCAGATCGGTGTAAAATAGAAATTTGACTACATATTTACATCCTTTCTTTAAAGGGTAAAGTCATAAACCTCCGTGAGTATAGTTGGGTCAGCCATTTATGTTACAAACGAAATTGAATTGGATTTCAATGGTAGCTTTCAGTAATATGGTTGTAAAGTATGTGAAAAAGGGTTACTCCAAAATGCCCCAAACGCGTTATATACGAGAGAATATGTGAAACAAAATGAACGTTAATCTTGTACATTCCGAGCTGGAAAGGTAGAAAATTGACGCGCCTGAAGATATACCAGCTATGAAAATCTAATCATCTAATGTGTACATTGAACGTAACGTTTAATAGAAGTAAAACTTTTCAATTTAAAAAAAAATATTAAATTTTAAATAATTATTTGCGATACTATAATTGCAACCACAACAATATTTATTTTGACGGTTTTTGGGATGCAGTTCAGAAAATTCTTCGGGAAATAGTTTTTTAGGGAACGTTCAGTTTTGTCACAGTTTGTTTTTGCAGACAAAGATGTTACAATAGCTTTCGAGGACGTTGAAGGGGATATTTGACCGTTGTGTCAAATTTCAGCAAAGTAATTTTTGGATGAAGAAGAAAGAAATCACCGGAAAAGAAGATGAATACGCGAGATGTTAACTGAAGATCACAATAAAGAGAGAAACTCGTTGGGTAATTTTGGGTGAGATGAAGATAGGTTCATTGTCCCTGATATAGGAGTTGTTCCTCTGCAGATCTGAGGCTGCGATTATTGTTTGCAATGCTACAAGCTGAAAAATGAAAAAACGAAATATCAAACAAGGTATGAAAAAAAAAGAAAAAAAGGAAAGCTCCACCCTAAACAAAAGAAAAAACGGTTCTTACCCGGTTTGGGGAGATATTTGGTGATTTTTTTTCATTTATTTTAGTCTTAAATTTCCAAATTTTTTGTTTCTTTGTTCATTATTCAATAGGAAGCGAGGAATTTGGGGGCGGATATCGTAGGCCATTTGGCTGGTGAACCGATTTACCAGTTTACAGGAAAATCGCAGAAAACCTGCAACATAAACGATCGTATATCATAAGAAGGAGAATACTAGAAATAACCAGAATAATTTTGTGCCCTTTTAAATAAAATTAAAAAGACAAAAACCACATTAGTTGGTTTAAGTTTAGGAATTTTTAAGCTGAAAAGATTTTCTCAAGACGACCATCGGATTAAACTTGGACTGACTGAAGAATTGTACGCGAATGGACATTTCTTAGGCCTAATCCATACGGTTCAATGAAAATAAGTCGGAGTTTTGCATCAATTCGTAACTGTAGATGAAATCTAGCTCAACCACCAATCCAAATAGGGAAAAATAGTTATAACTGTGGAATACAAAGACAGATCCTGCTCATAAATAAGAACAAAACGGTTTTATCGGTTGGATACGTAATCACGACCGTTGTTAGGGATAGTCATGTGATTGTGATTGTTTCAATGGACTATTTTCAAAAAGGGGTAACAATAACTGGAAAGTATTGCGCATCATTGTTTGTTGAGGTAAAGGCAGCTACAATCATCCCACATTCTGGAATGGGAGAATTCTTAGAGGAGTGGGATTGATAGATCAGCTGTAAACACTGGGTTCTCCAGTATCGCAGCAATAGATCCTTTAGGTCGCAGTGTATACGAGACTCCAAATTGAGTATTGTGACTGTTTCCATGACATGAAGGATACAATTCAATTGCAAATATTTCAGATTTAACGATACCCAAGAATGAAATTTTAAGCAGTAGTGATTAGCTCTGTAAAAACACGTCAATTAAATAAGTATCTGTTGATAACTAATTTTCTTTTTATTCAGTTTTGTTACTATAAATCAAATAATTCATAAATAAGGACGATGTTGAACTTTTTTTCTCTTTGTGGATTCATCTAAATATGTGCATAGGATGAATAGCAGGTTTTACCATGTTAGTAAGATTCAAATGGCCTCGAGACATATCAGTTTCTCTCGATTTTGCCAACGCAACGAGCAATTCTTCTTGAATCTATATATAATTTTCACTCCAATTTTAATTTGACTATAAATGAGAAAGACATTGATATTGTTCACAAGCCGGGACATACATTAATATCTGAATGATATACTCAAAAATCCACATCGCGTGTCATAATAAAGATTTTCAATAAGAATTCATTTCTAAAATATAATTACGACAGTAATTTTGCTGTCAGGAAGTGTCTGTGTCGCCGTGGTATCAAATGAAATATATCTTTTCACACTTCTTCCGTTTCCATATAATTCTTTGGATTTTCTGTAGATTTAAAATCCCGGCAGAGCGAACCTTTTCCTCAAACTTGAATTACCCACATATGCTTTCTTCTCTTCGTCATCTTTCATAATATTTTAGTCATTTCAGAAGTCAGAAAGTGTTACCTCACCGTATATTACATTAGAATAATCCCTCTTTAGAATTTATTTCGTCGTCTTATGTAAAAAGATGGTTTATGAACTTAATCAAGTGAAAGTCTGTTTCTGTGTGACGAAGGAATTGTAGTAAAATGCTTGGATTCGTGAGAATTTTTTATGTAATACATAAAAATTGTTTTATGACTGGTTTTCTTTTTATGTTCAGCTACTGCCACAGACCGTTGTTGAAACATTTTACTATCGAAAAATTAAACTACGGGGAACATTTACATTGTGTGAAGATTCTTCTCTTACAATGTAAATTATCAAATAATCTAACTCCACTTTATTCCATCCATATACGTAATAACGGCCTGATGTTGTAGATTATAAACTGGGAGAATGGGAACGATACACAAATCAGTAGAGTTCTGTCAGTTACATGAATTGGTTACCACTAATATATGGTTAGGATGGATGTGTATATACCGGATATCCTCATCACACATACTAACAAGAAAATGGCGTGATCAGACTACATTTAACAATGTTTGTTTTAAAAATTTCACCTTCAGCTTTAACCTTGTATATTTTCAACAAATATGAAACTGAAAATTGTAGAAATTGTCTGTATTTGTCCTAACCAGAGAACAAAAATATACTTCCTACATTGATTGGAGTTAATTGGAAATTTCATGTTGAAATTAGAAAAGTTTCTGTTATTCAAAATACAACATTGAAATCCCATATTATATAATAATATATGCTTCACATAGTTTTCCATTTTTACTCATTTCTAATACACAAGCATAGGAGGTAAATATTTTTTAAATGGCGCCCATCAAAAAACTTATAACTTTCACTTTGACCTCGTATATTTTCTACAAATTGGGAAATTCAATAAATAGTTTATGGTCTTCCATTTAATTGCATCCTTTCTTTATAGGATATCTTGTAAGTAGAATCTACGTTTTACATTGTTTATACGTTATTAGTAACTATATCAGAATGTGTCAAAATTAGAAACAAAACCTTAATCCTAATTTACTATTTGATGTTTTATTCCATGATTTAAACAGTAAATGAGGTTTCTATTTATTTATTCATTATAGACTTGACAGTTTGCTTTTCTCTTTTACTTATTTTGTCATTTTCAATACATAATCACAGCCAGTAAATTTTTTTAAGTGCCGTTCATTAAAAAAATTACATCTTCAGATTTGACCTTCAATATTTTCAGCAAATTTGAAATTCAAGAAATCATTTATGGTCTTTCATTTAGATCTATCCTTTCGCTATAGGAAACGTGAAATTAGAATGTACAAGTCTCTTCGTTTCGAAATTATTAAAAACTATATGAGAGCACATTAAAATTGAAACATTTAAAAGTGAATGAAGACTTTATTTCTTGTTTATAAACTTGAGAGCCTGATTTCTATTTATTTTGTTATATTTATTACATAGGCTTAGGCAGTGACGTTCAACTTTGACCTCGTTTATTGGTCTTTTATTTAGATCTATCGTTCCTCTGTAAGAAATAGTATAACGTCCACGTTTCACATTGTTTAGAAATTCTTTGAAATTTACAGAGATGGTCCCAGAAGTATCTGGACGGATCTATAGATGACGGTAGTTGCTGTATTAGAAAATACACAATCTATACAACATATGTTTCAAGTTTGAAGACGGCACGTTGTTCAGTATTTGTTTGGCAGCCATCAATAGTGAACTTTTTCAGTGAATTTGCAAAGCTGATCAAGATTCTACTCTGGCTGAGACTGCTCATCCGTTATCAACAGTGAAATATTGGGTAGCAGAGTTTAAATGAAGAAATGTTGAGGAAAATCCACAAAGCGATACTGAATGACCGTCTACTGAAATTTGGACATGAGAAATCTGTGCGCAAGATGGGTGCCGCGTTTGCTTACAATGGAATAAAAACAGCGTCATGAAGATGTTTCCATCGAGTGTTTGGCAATGTTTCACATAAATAAACGAATTTATACACTGTTTCACAACCATGGGTCCATAACTTCACACCCGAAACAAAACAACAATCGAAACAATGGACTGAAAAGGGAGAACCGGCTCCAAAGAAGGCAAAGACGGTTCCATCCACAGACAAGGCCATAGCGTATGTTTTTTGAGATGCGCATGAGATTCTTATTATAAAAAGAATATCGAACTTATCGACCATCGCTTGGAAAAGTGTATGACGCTAGAAAGAGATTACGTTTAAAAATAAATATATTTTTTTCCAAAATTTTGGTGTTGACTATGTTGGGACAGGTACTTCTGGGACAATCCTCGTATGTGTGATGTCTTACGCATTTTATTTTTTGCAATTATACGAAGGAAATTGAATTTTTGAAGCTCTAGTTGTTTGGCCATTGTTTTCTCATAACAGACTGAATAATAAGAAAATTTTCTCACGTCTTCACACCGAAAACTTTATATATTGTGATAACAAAAAATTTATATACATCCACTATCCTACAATGTGAACAAGAAAGCTTTGCAAATCAATTTGTTCAGCAAAGTAACTGTTAAATCGATTCAAACAATTCCATGTTGGTTCAGGAGCCGTACAAAACTGGAACGCTGGAACAAACTTTTTAATTCAATAATCATCTTCAAATCTATATATAATAAGAGATAGAAAGCATGGAAATTCTCATGTGTTCGTTGATTTTTTTATGCAGATTTACCCTATTGGTGTAGTTATAATGTCGTTGGAAAACCTTCCGATTAAAACAGAAGTTACGGAAACTAAAACATCGAAAGTTTAGAGTTAATCGAATTTCCTGAATACCTTTTCAAATGCGACCACAGTTATTCGATAAATACTCAAAAAGTTGTGCGAAATAAAATTAAAAAGTTTTATTGTCGCATCCTTTCAGACAATATTTATGGTAATACGACACGAAACTAAACTCTGTGAATAAATAATATGGACAATCGGAAACATAATTATAACCTGTTCTGTTGATTCACGTTACACGTTAAAAAAATTGTAATTAGAGATTTGTTGACGTGTCATGTTACTTCAATTAACCAATACTGTTATACGTAATAGCTTATACAGGGTGTTCTGTTTAACTGTTTAATGTTAAGATCAAAATACTAAGTTTAATTTTATTTTTGATCTTTCAAATCAGGTTTTCTGATAAAAAGTCATGAGCTTTCGACCTGATTTCGGTTTTTATCAATATATAGTATGTTGATAACTAGATTTATGAATTAATATATCACCACATGAATTTGAAATTCTGTCAAAGTTCTAATTTCAATATTTGTGAAAGTATTATAAATTTTGTTAAGATCATTTTTACATTCATTTAACATTCAAGTACCTGGCCCAATAAACGGAACACAGAAAATTTTTATAATATTTGTTATAATAGAAATCGTCAAGTTCGTCCAAATAGCCATTAACCCTCGGCATCACCACTACATAGTTGAAAAATCATTGTCCGTCGAACCATTTTCTCAAGTCTGGGAACAGAAAATAATCCGATGGGGCTAAATCTAGCGAATAGGGTACATAAGGTAGCAATTTAAGCTTAAATTCATTAATTTTGGCCACCGCAACAACGGATATTTGAGCTGGTGTATTGTCTTGATGAAACAACGCTTTCTTCTAAGCCAAATGCGGCCATTTGCTCCATTTCTTAACATAAACGTTACAATAAGTTTGCATAATACTCCTTTTTCAAAATATTCCATACAAATTATCCTACGCGCATCCCAAATAACCGACACCATGACTTGTCTGTAGATGGAACGGTCTCTGCCTTCTTTGGAGCCGGTTTACAGTCCATTATTTTGATTGTTCTCCTGTTTCGGCTGTGAAGTGATAGATCCACGTTCCATCCATGGTTATGACACGGCGCAAGAAATCGGCTGTATGTCGTTGGAATATTGCTAAACATCATCCCGATGCTGTTATCTTTCCATTGTGAGCGAAAGCAGCACCCATCTTGCGCAGTTTCCTCATGTCCAAATTTTCAGTTAATATGCGATGTACCACTCTTTTTTGAATAATTACCATTTCTGCTAGCTCGCAACTTTCATTATATACTACCAAATATTTTACTATTAATAAAGAAGAAGCAGTCTGAACCTAGTTCAGGTGTTATATTGGTTAGGCCAAGGCCTTTCAAATAAATTCACTGGAAACATTCACTATTGAGGACTGCCAAACAAATACTTCCCGATATTGCAAGATATCTATGATCAAATTCTTTTTCACTTTTCACTGTCCATCTAATTTTCCATAGCCTTCATGTGGAACTAATCTATTTTCCAATGATTGAGGTGTTTGTCCTAGGTTAGAAGTCTCACAATTATCACAAGGAAACTCATATAGAGAGGGTCCCTCATAATATAAATATTTCTTAACTTGTTAAGACTAGTCTCTAATTCTTTGGAGAGTACAGACTTCATATTCGTATCTCGGAAGCTCTAGTAGCGCTTTTCCATAACGCGTATGATGCATACGCTCATATCTCCAGGAAATAGGTCCAGGTGATTATGAAAAAAGTTTTATGCTTATATGGCACCATATATTTTTTAATTGTAGCAGATTCAATATAATTTTTAGAATTTCATTTTCCGTGAAAATTCCGCATCACAAATACGAAAGCTGTTCAAGCCTTTAGCTCTAGCTTAGAATTTCTAAATTGAGTATCTTTCGTAAGTTGTCTAGTTTGGGGGCCATCAAAAATATCGTCTAAAATTTGTTTCATTGCTAGTTGAGAAACTTCTTGGTAAATGTAAGAAAAGAAGCTCCCGTCTTTATCTAATGATTTAACAAACTTTCATGATGGATCATTTTGTCACAAGCTAGCAATAAATTCTGAAATATATTTGTCTTCCGAAGCTCCATATTTTCTCTCAAGGGCCAGTTTCTTGGCCCCTCCCCCTCCCAATGGTTCTGTTTAGCTCTACTGTCCCAAAGACATATGAAACAAGAAAACTTGGATCAACTATTTTGTTGACCGAGAAGAATGCTCACCATTTTCAAATTCACACTAATTTGCCACTTATGTTCATTGTATTGTATTTTGTTAAAGGTACCCCAGCGTATTCATTTCCATTATGTAATACATTTTTTTGATATCTGGACAAGAGGTGATACCGTTTTTTTCAGGAGAAAACGTTGCAATTCTTTACTTCTTTGACGATACAAGCTTATTTGAAATTCTAAGGCAAGCAAATTTTTTTCTTTCACTCTTGATGCTAACAATTCTGAAGCTTGTTTAGAAAGATTCATATCTCCTACAAGATCATCTAACTCATTTTGGAAAAAGCACTTTGACTCATTTGACATACCTTTAAAATTAACATTATGAACATAGTCTTCTTTCAAGTCTATACACTTAGTCTTTTGCTTCAATATAGGCTTGTACGTTCTCATCTAATGAAAATATTTCTCCTGCCTGATTAAGAACCATACAAAAGGGATGTATTGGTATTAGTTGGGTATTGATCTAATCTGGCCCTCAGATTGGGTCTATAAGGTTGTTGGTCCAATTCGAAGTGCAATCCGTGGATTTCAGCCATGACGATCACGGAAGGGTAAGAAGGTGCGATGTTCTGATATAAAAATACTTTCCTGACTATCCCAAAAAACGGTAGCAATCACTTTTTCGGTCAATGGGAACGTCTTTGCCGTTAGGATGCAGGCTCACCTTTTGCTATCCACTATCGACTGTTTTCTCATTTCAAGATGGTAGATATAGTTTGCTTAAACCATATAAAGACCTGAAAAATGCATAATTCTTCGGTCAGTAAGTTCTATTGAGAAGTCAATAGCTTCTTCTATCTCTCCAATCTTAATCCCACGGTCATTCAGTTTTGGGGCGTCCCGAATGCTCGTCGTGGACCAAGAAGCTCCTACGGCCACGTTTGAAATAAAAGTCAGTGGAATCTAAAGAAGATCTTTACCTATAGCAAATTGATCTACAAAGTTTAATATCACTCAATAAATTGTTTTGAAGTATTATTCATTAATTGTGAAAAAAGTTTAATTTTCTGCAATTGTCTCAACAAATCATTAATGTAGAAATTGCACTAATTCTTCGTCCCTACAATATAACAAGTACTCTTCAAGTAACAAATTAAATTTCAATTTGTATAAATTAATTGGAACGAACGTTATACAAAAAGACGCAATATACGTTTTTACAATTTTCTGTTTACAATTTCGCTCGACAAGCTTATTTCTGGAAAGCTCAGAAGTTATTAAATGTTGTTACTAAGTCTCTGCGGTAATACTGCAAAACTACGCAAGAACCATTATTTCAAATCTTTCCTCGACTGGCAGTATACTTTTTAGAGATGGGTTTCACTTCAAACAACAATTACAGCCATCCATCAAGTGTAACGACTCCAACAATATCGCTAAAACTCTCAACAATTTCTGAAACAAACATTTTTTGTCTCGTTATTTGTCATAAACAATAATTTTAATAGAAGAAATTCGTAAATTCGTTAAATTTGATCGATTTGTTATTTGATAAGAAACGGAAACCAATCAGTTACGAGTGACGTCACTAAATAGTAAAGCTATTTACTTCATTTAATATTGTTGTTGTTTTGGCTATCAATGAATCAGTAACATTATTTTCTTGTGATTCACAGACTAATTTATAGATTTTTACCTAAGCGTGTTTTTATTCCGTGTATTTTCATTGTCAATTAAAATTATTTACAATGGAAAACGTATAGATCCAGTTTACAATGCTGGAGTAATTATAGTGCCAGGTTTCCTGGTGGATACTATTTGCTAGAAGATTTTTTCTTTCATTTTTTAACATTGAAATTATAATATTTGAGCTATTTAAGTTAAGTTTTCATTTCATCATCTCAACAATATTCATTATAAAGTTAGAAAAATGAATATAACCATTTATTCTTACATCAAAGTGATGCAAAAGTTGTAGTCGATAATATCTCTGATGTCTTCATATAAGTTCTAACCACTTTTTTCCTATAGGAACGCTAATAAAGAGTTTTTAAGGTGGTTCCAGTAAAGTGTTAGTACACTGAGACACTATACACTATATTTATAACGTTATTGCATCGCCATATTGTTGATTAACTTTTTTGTGGAAAGCTTAAGCCAAAAACTTGATTTAAAGTCTATACATTTTTATATACGCTTAAACCAATTCTGATATCGAGGAAACATGGTTTTGAAAGTATTCAAGAGCTCCCTGAGAGCAAGAAAAAGTCATTGTGCGATAAATCGGGCAAATTCGAGCAATACACTAATTAGATATTTTTGTCTATCAAATATCCATTTTTTTACGTGATTTATAAGAACAGACATTTATCTGGAACATATATTTATCACATAAGCGATTCTACGCATTGTTTTTGATTAAGGCCTTTATAAAATCATAGAAAATCATCCAACGTAACGTTCTATTTTCTAATTTATATGAAATTTCTATTTTTGCTTTCACTTTCAACAACTTACTCATTTAATTTCTAGGTTATTCTAGGAATTCTATTCTAGGTTCTCTCATATCTTAATTTGGTCGGGAGAAATGAATGATCTGGTGGTTCTTTAAGAAGCCTCCTGTGTAATATTCTTAGCTTCATTTGATTTTCCAAATGGATCTTATGGTGAATATCCAAGGTACTCTATAACATCCACTATAAAGTCTATAACGAAAACTTGTATACCTTGTGTAAACTCATCACGTTAATTGCCAATCCAAAATAACTCGTCTTGATTTTGTAGGTATCAATGAGTAAAATTACCATTACATGGCAATACTCTTTTAGCTATTCGTAGATTATGCAAAAGCTATAGATAAGGTTCGCAACTAAATTAAATGAAAGTTAAAAAACGTATATGTAACTTATTATGGGCAATTTTCATATTGAACCTTTTGAGTATCATATTTTGTAATTAAAGGAAAGCCTGTTCAAAATTTACACCCGAGTCTGGCCATTATTACCGATATTTCAGTCATCTGTTGGAGTCATCCTATCGTATCTCATATTTATGTCAAATTAACAATTAAATAGATATATTTAGCTCGGTTATTTGGCTATCACGACGGAATAATCTCAGTAACTGCTCCAGCTACGCCCAACTCTATGAATAAAAGCTTTTCTTAGAAAATATGGTCTTTCTTCTGCTTCAAATTAAGCCGAACAAAAACTATAAAAGCTCCATTATGAAAGTGGGGTTGGTTCTCAAAAGAACAATCAAGTGAGAAGGAACTGAAAGCAAGATGAGTATTTCAAATAAAAGCCGGACACTTCTATTGTGTATGCACTCAAAAATGATCAGACTTCACAATTAGTGAAGGTATGTATACTCAATGTCATAACAGAATTTCGATTCGAAGCTTTCGTAATTCAAAATAAATGAAATGTAGATGGATATATACAAGGGACGTATGAAATGTTTAAACAAACAAAAACATGAAAGAATGTTGAATTTCCCTGTAGATTTGACTCGAAATTTAAATATATACCGTGAACGGATGCTGAATATAAATTTTCATAGTCAAATTCTAGTTGTGATCCAGCATGAAGTGTGTATAAAAATTGATGAAATGAATAAATAAGTCGAACCGAATGAGAATATGAATTTAAAACTATTTTAATAAATTTTTTCTCATATTCAACTTGAGTAAGTATGAAATTTATAAGCTTCACAAATTATTTAGTATTTTGTTATTCATATAACAAGTTATATGATTTGTGGAAAAATCTTGGGGAAAATAGAACTTAATTTACTTACCTATAAATTGCTTACAAACCAGCAAAACATTTTTTTATCAAAAACTAATAATATGTTATAAAACGTTTTGTTTTTAGCAATAATGTTTTGATGTTTTATCAAATATTTTGGTGTTTTGACCGAAACATATTTCACAATATTAAAACGACATCGACATTTTGTTATTACCATAAAGCGGATACAGAAAATTGGATATCATACTAGGGCAACGCAATTTCCATTAAAGTTGACAATTATTCAGATTTTCGCCAATTTGGAACAGCACACAATTTTTTCCCTTAAAAACAATGAAAACAGGAAAGCTGTAAATAGAATATTTTTCCACTGTAATAATTAAATCTCGTATTCATCAAAATACTACGAGGAGTATTTGTTAAGTAAGTAAAGTTTCAAAATCCCTGTATCGTCATAGTTATTTGCGACTTCAAAGTGCAGTCGGGCTTTGAGTACTACAGACCTAAAAGAGAATAATATTAATCGTGATATCCATGTAGTTTAAGAAGAAAACTTTATTATTCAAAAAGAAATTGAAAGGAAACGAGAAAACAAGAGTGACCCACGATATACCAGGATTAGAACAGCAAATGACATAGTCTGGAACAGACGTGAGGCAATTATGATATGTTTTTTAACTTATGGAAACACAATAGAAGACTTTTAGAAACCTTCACTGTGTTTTACAATCAAAAAGTGGAATCAACGATAATGCCTCTTCAATTACGGATAATCAAACCCAAGATCAGATCAGAGCGTTCAACAACTTCGGTAAGAGTATGATAAGCTACAGTACAACGATCATCATGAAACTCCATACATAGACTATTGATGATACAAGAAATCGATTTATCATTTACTTCCGGATATACCAGAAGTGGCCATTATCTCAGGAAGGCTAACAGATATCGAACCAAGGATAACTTTGTTCGAGAGATCTCATTAAGATCTATCTGTGTGTGAAAAGTCTCATAGAAAGATATTTGTGCGAAAAAAATTCATAATCACGTGGAAATCAGAATGCTCATTTGAATTAATCTTTGTGGATAATGTGAACTTTTTTAATCAAATCAGAATAGTACAAGCTGAAAATACATCCATTTTTAGTGAGTGTATACAGTTAGTGAAATATTTAAGGTATTTAAGTACTTCAAAATTCAAGTTGTGCCGTAGGATTGCAGATGCACTCACAAACAAATAAACAACGAATCAAAGTGCTTTATTCATTTATTAGAAACAAAGTTTTGAACTCAACTGTTATTCTTTTATCATTTTTAACTAAACAACGAAAATACTCGAAAACATAAATGAGTTTGCCTTATTTCTCATGTCAAGCTCCCCGGTAGCTCATTATTTACATAATTGCATTCCAAATCAGTTTAATCTGTAAGCTGCTGATTCTAATTTTCTCAAGAATACAAATTATAGAATTCAAAACATGAATTGTTTTTGCATTAATAAATGATTAAAGAACAAAACATTTATTTTTTTTTTTGAGTTTGTATCTAATTTTTTGCGCTTTCTAATCGTTAAGACTATTTCGTTTCGAGTAACTACTATTTCGTCTTTCGAATTAATCCTCGTATCTTAACATGTCTCTTATTAATTCCCAAATGAAAAGCTGTCTGGGTGATTGGACTGCATTAAAATGTTCCAGCATCGTTTTTCACATGATGTACTTGTCGTGTTTTCATATATCTTTTCTGTCAAACGAGAATCCCTTTTTGTATTCACATTATTCGACCCATGGTGATGAAAAGATAATGTAAAAGAGACAAAATGTTTGCCAACATTTTTCATAATATACATTAGTTTATTAAACCGCGAATACATCCCAGGGTAAATCAAGAAGATTGGTTTAATTAAAAAGTTAAATCTAACAAATATTAATTTATTGTTGAATACAAATAGGATTATCAATGGCTTTTCTTCTATTTCTTTGTATTAAGGTTGTGGGAACAAAAAATCCGTACAAATTGTTTGTTTTAATCCAACTATTTGAAGTTTACTATATGGAATAATGGTTACTACATTATAATTACACACATATTATGTAACTGAATCAGTCGACTCGCTTCCTTAATTTTTCTTTGGATTAAAATATGAAATACTGAATTGAGTTTGCTCAAAATTATCTTTTTCAATTCTTCATTTGTAGTTGCCTTCCAATCTTCAGAATACAAGATTCGTTTCAAGTTTCACCAAAAATTCTGTTGAAGCACATTAGAAATATCACTGATCGAAATATTCAACTCCGTGAAAGCTTCCACAGCGTCTTTTGCATAATGTGCCAAAACACAACATTTTCTTTGAGGTGACTTTGAGGTGACATCCAAACTTCAGCAGACAAAAAATTGATGTTATGAAGATTTCCAATTTTCGATTTTTATATCATTTGTATCTCTTCAGAATATTTAGGTGCCGATTTTATTGATATATGAACTACATTCTGTTCCTTTAAAATGTCGCTCTGATATTTCTTAAGGATTAGGAATGTTCTGCTCAATGATTCCCAGTGTGGCTCTAACAATAGCTTCTCTCTTCTTTTTCGGCATTTTTCTGGTTTTCTAGCTGATCCAAACTTTTTTCAATTGTAATACCTGCCTCAACACGCCGACAGATTCTTTGTCTGGTTATTACCATGCTTGCAAAGTGATTACCCGTAAACGACTTTAGATATTAGCTTCTTCTAGAGTGATATAGTTCATACTTGGTACATTTGAATACTGCCAAATTAAAAGAAACAATTACATTCTCAGATAGCACCTACTTGATTTTTATTTCATTTGTTGCTTTTTAGAATACGTAGATGACGATTTTCTTGATTTTTTAACTACTACATCTGATCCTCAAGAATGTCGCACCCATGTTTCTTATCGATTATGAATTTTCTGTCCAATTTTTCTCAAACTGACACCGCTTTAACCAAAGCTTCCCTTTTTTTTGGTATTTTTTGACTTTTCTTCAATCGAAATACCTCTCTCAACACGCCGATATTTTCCGGTTTTTTATTGATTGGATTATTTCACGGTTATTTTTGCTTCTTTCCATGTTATGCATCTTTTCTCAAGTATATTATATAATCTTGAGTCTTACATTCTTTGTGAATGACCCCACCAACTCAACTGTCTTTGTTCAATGAATTCCATAAGTGACATAATTTCCAGATCTTTGCTCTATAAACTTTTAATTTTGTACTTCTTGAGACTTCTCTTACTTATTTATTAGGCGGTTGTTTGTGCAATGATATGTATTGATGACGTTTCTAATTCGCTTAGCAGTTTCTGCGTCTTCATTGTCTATATTTTCGATTTCTGTTCGAAGATATTTAAATGTTCTCAATTCTATGTCCCTATATTTCTTTGTTTATCATTTGTTGTTTGAGTGCCATAACTGCAGTCTTTTCTACATTTATTCTCGTGCCAAATTTCTTTAGTGTGTTGTTCCAAATATCAAAGTTTGTCTGTAAATCTTGGTTGTTTTCTACAATAAAAACTATGTCATCAGCCTATGCTCCTCCAAATATATCACTAATTGCAGTTTTTTGTATCCAACGCACATTTTCTCTATCTTGACTGTACAAATATTTATTATATCATCTAGATATATGTTGAAAAGTAATGGACCCAATCCCCCCCTTGTTTTACTTCTTTTGTGGTTAGGAAACCTTCAGAAATTAGGTTTTTACTAATAAAATGATTCACACATTTTTTATATAAGCTCATGATTGCATTTCGTAAGTCGACATTCTTTTTAAACTTTCCCATATTTTTACCCTCGGTAGTCGCTTTCCCCATATCAATAAATCCAAATAACGCGTCTTCACCTCGTCAGCCAGCTTTATCTAAATTTGTTTAATGGTAAATACGTGATCTTGTACACTTCTACATTAGCGTAATCCACTTTATGTATCATTTATTGTATTTTCTATGTTTGTTATCTAATATCTTTTCATAAACTTTCATAGAAGTACACAGTAATTTTATTCCTCTGTAAACTGCCAAATTACGAGAAACAATTAATAACTTTCACAGTAAACACCTACTCCTGTCGTCTTTAGCTACATCAGAGCGAGTACTAACTTCTCTCAAAATGTTTCTTCAAAATAAAAGATTTGCACCTTATATATTTTTCTTCGAACTTCTCAACCTACTCATTTGCTTCATCACCAATAAGCAACATTTTTTAGAACGAAAATCACTTCTGCTCTAGTCCGACGTAGACTGATATTTTAAACATAAGTTTTTGAATCCTTTGCAATTCTTTCAATGAATTTCTACGTGTATATAATTTACATCACAGCTCGTGAACTATATATATATATATATATATATATATATATATATATATATATATATATATATAGAGATATTTCGCTTCTTACATAATCAGCAAACCCATCATCTCAACACTTGAGTAGATCTACCTTTTATCAAAAGTATCAAAATTGAAATATTCCATTTTACATTTCAACCGACAAAAATAAACATCAAAGCCCTAAAGACGTATATTCACTCCCAAGACAACGTTCATATTCCGATATTATTCGAGGTCATGTAGATATATAGACTAAGGTACTAAGTTATAAGAAGCCTTAATAACTAGGGAATGAGTTATGAGAGGCATAAATAACTTTAAGTATATCAGTGGCAAAGAAAACTTGAAGTTACTCAATCAAAGAATCTATTTGTGGTATAAAATATATGGTGTTCCAGTTAAAAGAAAAAAAAGGATGAAAGGTGCGAATCTCTGTCCACCCTGTATACAAAAAAGAAAATATAAGAACTCAATATAATACAGAGGTATTCTATCATACTAAGAAACTTAGTTAAAATCATTTTTATATTAAACTTAATTTTGAGATAACCTTCTCCCTATCTCTAGCACGCATGAGATCGATAGGAACCTCTGGTAACTTATTCTAAGTGGTAACCCAATATCACCAATAAAATTTAGTTCTGTGGGAATTATTGTTATTTCACCACTATTTTTTGCGTAATTTGACTGGACTATTGGTAAATGTCGCGGAGATGTATTACAGAATGAGCCTACGTTACATACAAAGAAATTTCGACTATCCTCTCCTGATTCCCCGACGTGTTTAGTTTCAAATTGTTTTCCCAAGTTTAGGCAATTTTTCAACTTTAATAGATTGCAGAATGAAGCAGTCTAACTTTTTAATTGGTTCGCCATTCTTCCTTTGGTTCCAAACAAAAAATATATGTGTGTATCAGCCTTCAATTTGTTACACGTCAACTGAAATCCCTTTTAAAAAATTAGTGCATCAGCTGCTCGCTTCAATAACGCCACGAGTGACGAGAAAGAAATGCAGGGAAGACGCGTCGCAAATCCCAAAATCCCCAGAGAAAAGCCCTTTCTGTCGCAGTGGCCACACATAAGCGTCTACACAACTTATCAAAATTTATATATAGGCAAGAGAAAAATACGACGCAATGGAAAAAAAAACAGAAAAAATGTTGTCTGTGAGAGAATTTTCTGGAGATGAATAATAGTATATTCATGTTAAAAATGACTTTTATAGGGTGGGCAGCTGTTTGTATATCCATCTAACTTCACTCGACGTTTATCATGGATAACCGTTAAAATGAGAGCAACATGGAAAATAATATTGGAATAGTTCCAAAAACTTATAAGTTTATCCCAGATTATATTCTTATCATCATCAAAAAGAAAGTCGTTCCAAAATCGACTGAATGTTGAAGAGTTTTACGAGCTAAAAGACAATAAAAAGATATCCAAAATACTCAACAGTTTTCAACTGTCTTGGATCGTATATTTTTTTCTAGTTTGTTTTTGAAAACAAAATGTTTTCTTTAATCAAATTTCACCCAAAAGTTTATTATATCATTTAGAAATGGAATTAGGTATTGAAAATGGACAAAAAGAAACAATCAGAGGACTGGTTTATGCAAGAGGAATAGTTAAAACATTGTTATAAAAGTATATAATGAAATTAGGAGACTGCAACAATTTTGGTTCATGGAAATGGGATAAAATAGCAATGCATATCGTAGGCCTGAGTCGCAAACCAAGTAAATCTGTTTTTCCCCTATAAGATCATTTTGATTCCATTAGATAGATGATTTCTGAATGTATTTAACAGAAAAACTTAAAGACTCAAAAAAATATAAGTCAAAATAAAAAACCTCACAACTCCAAACCCCATTATGTTCAAAGCTAACCGCACTCCGTGTTAATTAACTTTTTTGCTTTTATTATTTTTTCCAAAACAAGTCAAGTCTCCATTCAATTTTTTTCATCGCTTCATCATCACTTAAAGAAAAGATTTTGCAAAATAGAAGAATAAAGAGAAAGTAGTGAACAAAAAAATCGTAACTCAAAGATAATATAAAAACAAAAGAAATTAAACTGAGAATTGGAGATCCAAACTTATAGTTAGACATCGTAATTTTATAAAAAAAAGCAAATTTTAACAATTGTTTTATTTTTCTAAAAAACATTGCTAAAAATATACAATTTTCCTACATCCTGCCTCTATCTCTACATATCTCTAAGTATTTGAAACATTGTTGAAGACTTTTTCCACCAGGTCTTTCAGGCTGCGTGCTACTTTCTCTTCCACATCTTCGACGGAATCATATTTCCTTGTTCTTATGTAGATTTCAATATAAGAAACCGATAGAATTCGCAGGTCCAGCACTAGAATACTGGGAGGCGAATTTCACAAAATTCAAGTGATCAAGCAAATAAATTACAGTTTGAAAGAAGTACAAAACAAGTTTCCAACAATAATTAAAGTGAAAAATGAGAATAAAATAAGGCACTCATGATTTGATATAACCATTTTGCGTGAGTTAAGTAAAGAGAGAAATTGATAGTAAAGGAAATGAAATAGAAATTAGTGAGAAATTTCCAGTAACAGAAAAATAATTCGAATTACTCGGGATATGAATTGAACCTAGATCTATTGACTAGAAACATTTCGAATTAAGCTGTTCTAGAGTCACGTACCGCATTTATAGAGTCACCTAAATTAGAAACCCACAAAGAAACACTCCCGTTCACCTTCCCATTTCGAGCTTATTAAAGAAATGGAAAAAGAAAGGAATAATGGGAAAGGAAAGTCCTACTTAGTGAGCAATTTTCAGGTGACGAAAAAATCATTCGTACTAGGAATCAGACTCAATATGTGGTCAAAAAATACAAACTTAGTTTAAAAATGTCATACAAACCCCCCCCCACACACACACTTTTATAATAGTGACATTAGTTTTCTCATTGTCAGTCTCAGTGTTTTTTGAATGCTTTTTGTTATAAGTACAATATTTATTACTACTAGTAAATCTCATCGGGATAATCGAATATTTTGATTAAATTATTGCATTTTCATTTGTCTTTGACAAGTATACTAAGTTTAGATTAAATCTGATCTTTAAACGTAAGGCATAATCGAGGTGAATAACTTAGTTCCAAACATACAGGTAAAACTAATAAAAACGTGTTCAAAACTAAAAAGAATCCATCAACCATTTCTTCAGGTGAATATAAAAAATGTTACTTCGTACAGTGGGAGCACCAGTGGAATAGATGTTAGCGGGTACCACATGATGCGTCCAATGCTTCCAAGGTTGGACGCTGGTATGATTGAACTCATCTTGTAGTCCTAGTGCGTACGTCATTCGACGAAAGTTTTGTTTCTAACGTTGGCTATAGAAAGTTGGTTTTTTAACCCACCTCAAAGAAGTACCCAACATTGGAACGAAGTTGGAACCAACACTTCTGGAACTTCTACAACACTTCTTCTCCTCTTGCGCTTAAATGCTACGTGTTTTGTATGAAAAATAAAAGTTGCCAGAATCAACCAGTTTGTAACAACCAGCTGTTGTAAGCTGTTCATGACTTTTTTCCACGTTTTCATTTTGTTAGGTAACCTTTGGTAAAGTTCCAGACTTCGTCCAATGTTCAATCAACGTTGGAAATATATGTTGACGCAAACGTTGGACGTATCATGTAGTTTCATCCAGCCTCCCTGCCTCCTTTCAATGTTCAGCCGTAGGCTGGACCGCGAATGTTTGCGCAAACCTTGGACGCATCGTGTAGAACCTGCTTTAGTTTCGGTAATGTTCCAGCCTTTGTCCAACGTTCAATCAACATTGGAAGTTGAATTTTGACGCAAACGTTGGACGCATCTTATAGTATCGGCTTTAGTTGTAATGGAGTTTTATGAAGAGGATTACTTTTTGTTTTTTGAAAAATTTAAAATAAAATCTTTTTTCCAAAATTGCCGAAATTTTTTAGCCTTCTCTTATATACTGCATCATCAGTTGTCGGAAATTTGAACTTCAATATCAATAGACTGAGCCAGGTTATCCAAAACCACATATTACCTCTAAGTATAATCACCAAAATGACATTTGCTTTGGAGTTCAGCTATATTTTCACATTGTGATTGTTAATTATAAAAAATTCGTCTTTCCAAATCTTTCCAAAGAACCAAAGAATGTTTTGTCCGTGTTATTTACTGTTCTTCTCAATAATTCATGTGACTTCGATACAGAATCTCCAGTATTCTACTTGGTGATGCACTGACAAGTTTATCGTGGTTATTGGATGACAATGTTAGTGCCGTTGAGCTTGCTTTCAATCTACTTCGTAATCTGAATCGATTCCGTTTTTACCATTGGCTCCACCTCTCAATTCAGTTCACGATATTTCTAAAAGTTGAATTATTGTATTTATCCTCATGAATCAGTGACAAATCATGACTTTATTTTCCTGTAAATATTTTATGTATGTAACTCACTGTAACTTCTGTTACTACTACTCAAACACCAACGAATTAAACGAAAAGAGAAAACACAGCGAAACGAGATTAGAGTAGATAACAATATGTTCCGTCGGGCAAAAATTACACATTTTTGGTACTTTTTCCATTTAAAAATGGGTTTAATCGCCGACAACCATCCGTTTTAAGCACACTGCAAAAATGTGTTGTCTTTGAAATATTCTCCGCTGGATACGTTTCACTATAATGTAATGTAAACTAATTGTGGGGTAGACATTGTGGTAGCTTAAACGTTTGAGAAATAATTTTCTCATTTTGTCCTAGGAAATTTTTCATTCGGGAACAAAATGAAATGATTTCCAACCAATTTTCAGTTTTCGAGGAAAAAGTCTTCTTTTAGTTAACTCATAAGGAGTGGATGAAGTTGTGTATAAAAAGTCCTTCAATGTAAATTTGAAATTCTCCGTCTACAGTATATGAATGATTAAAATACATAAATACATAAAATTAATAGGTAGTTTAATATTTTCCTTATCGCTTGTCTGCTTTAGTACTCCGACGTCTCTCGTATCGACAGTGCGAAAAAACCTGAACTTGAGCTGCGGTTGAGATGTGGTTTTGCCAAGAAAGGAATAAAGGAACCCAATATCTGGGAGCCTAATAAAAGAAAAGACAATAACTTTGCACAAAAAACTAAAAGCCGGAAGGGAATTCGTCATGGCGTCCGGTTTGTTTCAATAACTGCTGATGCTGAGTTTACTATGAAGTTTCAAGAAATAGTCATTTCAGAAAATCAATAAAGACCCACAATATGTACAACCGAATATATCTGCCAGTTAAGTTGAGGAATGAATTGTCCAATGTGACAAAAAGTGATACTAATGAGGAGCTCAATGACGACCATATTATTACCCATGTTTTGGAAAATAATAATGGTAATAGTGACGAGCCCCCTACTCGAATTTCACACGTTGCCTTTCAGTACATAGAGCAAAATTCAACTTTAACACCTTTTGTGGATCAAGAAATGAAGGAATATTGCAGCTTAGTCTAGAATGTCATTTACCAAACAAAAATCTATAACTGACGATAAAACATATTTCTAATATAATCTAAGTATATAATATATAATATAAATGCAACACCGGTAAACATAGGGAACGAAATGATCGACAGAATATACTCTCGTTGTTACGCTCTAAGGCAGAATCTTGGAATGATCTCCCAAGCTCCGTAGACTCCATAGTGTGTAGAAGTCCAAGATGCCCCCTTCGAACATTATAGTTTTTTGTTTTTATTTGATAAGTTTTAGTCTAATCAACAAAAATTTTCCCACATTCAAATTTTTTCTCATGGAAGTAAAACGAATTTTACGAAACAAAAATTTAATTCAATTAGAAATGTGTGATTGTGTTTTAATATCTCCTGTAATATAATAATCACAATTCATGATTTTTTTTTCAGAATGTCTCTTTATGGCGACCGGTTTCCTTCGCATCTCATAGCATAATTTTCAAGTCATCTTGTATCTGTCGAATTTTTTGCATCAGTCCCAGAACACTTAGTATTTATTACTAATAAAAAAATCGAAAATTCTAACGGTTCTCTACTCAAAAACGAATGCGACTTAACATTGAGAATTTGCACACTGGTTCGCGAAATATTGTAAATAAAACAAAACATTCATTCGTTTGCATTTAATTCAAGAAAGCGAGATTACTTCCTAGTTCCTCGTTGTATATTGAAATTAACGATGAAACCCTAGACCTATGATAACCTGTAGACTACATCAACCGATTTTATCAATAAATTTAAAGTACCATAGCAAACTATGTATCCAAGAAGCAAGGAAACATCATAAAATGATACCAATACCCAAATACCAATGAAACAGTCACCTACAATTCATAATATCTCAAATTTTCTTATTATATCTTATTACCAGGTATTATTATTGAATAAAAACCAGATGAACGACGGAAATAATTGTTATAAAGCAGAATAATATGCTTTATAAAAGCAACGTAGCAAAGGGCAGTCGTAAGCATCACGTTCATCCTCATAACATGAGGCAATAACAATTTACGTAAATTTAATGTACGTTTTGTTGTTACAGGTCTATCCCTAGGCACCGGTTTGGTCATCTTTGTTTCGTCTCTCTCAGAGACTCTGTTGGAAATATCGCAATACCACAAAGAACCGCCATCAGGCCCCGTCTACGACTACCGCTATGGATGGTGCTTTTTCACCGCAGGGCTCGCCTTCATTATGACCAACATGGCGGCCCTATTCTCCATATCTGGCTATCTTAATAGGTTCTCCACAGTTGACGAAATGGTAAGAGAAAATAACAACAAACAGCTTTCAATGGCTTGTTATTTTTTGCGAGCATTCTGGCAATAGTCTGGGGCGTCAATTCATTTGTTTTTACTAGAAAAGTCGAGAAAAAATATTGTTTCAACACAATCGATGGAAATTATAGCGAAAACACGCTTTTATAGTTAATCCAAATGAAAAGTGAGGGAAATAAACGAGTTTTGAAAGCGTCGGATATCAATATCAATCCTCTTAATGTTTTACCAGTATTCATTACGCAAGTTCGTTTGAAAAAATGTCACAAGACATAAATAAATATTTTTACTTTGTACTTTAGTGTTTTTCACAATGATTTCAACTTTACTCAATAGCGGATTTTACAGCTAATCATTAGAAAGTAATATTAATTTTTTTTTCACATTTCTAAAACTATATATTCACTATGAAGTTCTTTTTTTTTGAAAAAATGTTTTATAGAACCAAAAAAAGTTTTTTGCTTTTCTATTCACGTGCCTAATGAAATTGGATCTACCAACCATAGGATTGTAAGCTGCGTTAGGAACCATTGATCTATCGAAATATTTCACATTTGAACAGATAAATAAACAGAATGAAGTAAATTATGATGGACAATTCTAATTTGCTTTATAAAATACTGAAATAACCTAAAAAATACAATAAAAATTTGAAGATTCTTTGAAACTAACAAAGTTTGGTGATTTTATTAAAGAAAAGAAGGTGTATTCTGAATATTGGGATGTTTCCTTAGCTCAATATTATTCAAAATTAACTTTAAAATAATTATCGTAACGTGTGGTGTGATTTTGATACAAACTTTATATTTTCTTAACGATAATTAATCGATATATGTCACAATATTTTATTGGAATGGAATGATGATGAAATTTTTTACTAGAAAAAAGAGGCTTGCACGGGGGATTTTGTAACAATATTTTAATGAATAGCCTTACCTCTTCTTTATTTGGGTATTTCTTTTTCACTCAGGATGGGCAAAAAAATATATTCAAGAGTTTTGGATATCCCTAAACGACTCTCAATTCTAATACAGGATTTTCTGCTTAAATCAAAAACTTAATAATGAAAGCCTATGATATAAATCAAATAAGTTATGATAATGAAGACATTTATACATCTATATTGAGACCTGCTAATGCAAATAGACAGTAAATTGGAATGTATATAAATATTGCTAAGACAAAGTTTATAGTCGTAAGCCATCAGCTATATCTCAACTCTTTACTACAGATAAATGGACAGAACGTTGAAAGGGTCTCCAATTTTAAAAACCTAAGTTGCTACATCACCAAGCAGTTGGACTCGGATAAGAAAATTAGATGCAAGATTGAATCACTGTTTTTAGTAGTTTTAAACAGACGCATGTAGTTCGTGAACTTTTTAGAATAGTTAAATCCGGAAAACTGTCAAACCTCGATCATACCTCAGAGGAAATCGTTATCGGTTCTCAATAATGAAAGGCGAAACAGAGGGCTGCAGGGATAAAGAAAGAAAACAAGTATCCTAGTTGAGGAACATCCGGGAATGTACAGGTATACATAATATCGAACAATTGCTCAGACTGCCTGAAAACAACGATCAGCTCTCCATTGTAATTTCCAACGTCAGGAGAACTTGACAAAGCACAATAAGAAGAAGAAGAATTGAAACCTGATGATCTGCTGATTATTGGTTCACCTGGGTATTATTTGTTGATAGACAGATACGCTCTAAATGATCCCTTAAAGGTATTTTTCTATTCCATCTTAGTATCCCGTATATATATCTTATATCTGTGTTGTTGATTCGTAATTTTTTTCAGACGATAGCCCTATTACTGTTAACAAATTTTTTGTTTCATCCATCTTCCTTCGGTTTTTGTGGAGCTCCTTAGAGTGTATGAAGCTCTTGTTCTCTTTTTTAGCGATGATTACTATATCGTCCCCAAACGCGATATATGTTGCGTTCTAAATAGTACCATTCATGCTTCGGTACTACTTTATCTATTGTGATATCCACTATGAACTTGAATAGTAGATGTGCTCTATTTTTTCCGATATCTACAATGATCATCTACTTGGTATAATACACTCAATTTAACCACAATGTCTGAATTCATAAACGCAATCTTTTTTAGGGTTATATGCCTTTAATATTCTCATGGGCATTTTATTCATATTTCAAATGATGTCGTGTCTTCTTGACTCCCAAACTTTCTTGATCTATTTCTCATTTTTCATCCGTTTTAGGAAATTTTGTGAGTCAAATGTTTTCTTCCATTTTTTTCATTATATCTTTATTTCGTATTTTCTATATTTTTCTATCTACCAGCACTTTTCTTATGTACTTCATATCCGCTTCATAGATTGTATTTTGTCACCAGGTTGAACCAGGTGTATATACGAATTCAACGTTATCTTTATTTGATTCGATTTCTTCTGTAACCATCCTAAGTTCATCCTTTTCAATTAATCATCCTTTGATTTATCAAGCTTCTTTTTCTACAAGGTATTTCTTATTTATATACTATACAACCTCAACAGTTCAAAGAATATTCGTTGTTATCAAACCTTAAGAATATGTCCTTTTCCGCACTTTGACAACGTGTCATGAAAATATACCGTAAACTATTCTGTAATTGTAATTGTCGGTTTATTTCTGCAGTTAACACGTCTTAAAAAGCTTAACAGTGAAATTTCCGGCACTTTAGAACCAGAATTTGGGATTTATGAGGAAGGAAGATAAAATAAGTGATTATAAATGCTGCGTTCTCATATATAACTATTTCTAGTTGCTTAGAAATATTTATGGGATCTTTACAATTCGATTCTTCTCTTAACTTATAAATATACTTCAGCTTTTCGTATTCGAACAAATTCTAGTAAACACTACAATCCTTAAATTTACATTATTCTGTAAACGACCCATTATTCCAAATTAGATTTTAGTAGGATCTGAATCCGCAAATTTCATAGGAAATTCAGATATTGTAACCACTTCGACACACTGAATTCATATAATAATGTTAAGGAAAGAGCTCTGGATGACTAAGTTATTTTCTGCTCTGTTTTATGAGTAGGAGGTAAGAGAGATTGAGTGAGTAGAAGTGCGATAAAAGTTGTTTGTTGGACTATACTTTTAGAAAAAAAGATAAAAGTGTACATTAAGATAAAGTAAAATATCATAGTCTTTACCGATTACTAAAATAATTCAAATTTTAGTTTTATGGAATATTTTTGTGATCTCTAGTCTCAACGTTATAGATAATCATCTTCATTTTATAATTAAATTAAGCTCATAGTCAAATTACGAGGCTTGTACCCTAAGGTCTCATATTTTCTAGTCGCTCAAGATCGTGCTATTTCTTTTCAATTCAGTGATGTGAGTACCGTTATTCTATAGTTTTTATCCATTTATATCAGAATTATGGCTTGGTAGCCTGAAATTAATAGATAATAATCCTTAATTTATAATTAAATCGATCTCAGTATAGTCAAATTACGAGGTTTGTACCGCTGTAGTCCAGTTTTCAATTCATTGATATGAACAATATTATTCTGTAATTTTTATCCATTTTAATACGGTCATTTCGTTTCTAGCTTTATATTTCTAGCTTTGATCGCCCTGCAGCATTTGTAACCATGTCTGATTT
The DNA here is from genome assembly GCF_026250575.1 of Diorhabda carinulata. NCBI lineage: Eukaryota > Metazoa > Arthropoda > Insecta > Coleoptera > Chrysomelidae > Diorhabda > Diorhabda carinulata. The sequence continues at coordinate 7,458,578 of NC_079469.1, forward strand.
TTCATTAACTTCTGCCTGACATTTTTGTAAATATGTTTTTCGCGGAGTTTTCGTGTAAAGTTTCGTCCTTCGCCGAATTTTCATCGAAATTCATCTTTATTATTTCCATGTTCCATTCCACGTCTTCATTATTTCCATAAATGTTTCGTAAGGTCAAGTCTTATTTCATTTATTAGTCTCAGAAGGGAAATTCCATTAAATTGCATGTTGAAAATCTCGAGAAACTCCAAGGAGTAATTTTAAGGACGAATTGATAAGGGAAAACTATATTGGTATCACTTTTCTAGGTACAGATTTCGATTGAATTCGATAATAAAAAACAACATTGAAGCGAGTTTCATATTATTACATATTAATTGAACTAACAAGAAGCTCATCCGACTAAAGTGAGTGTATTGAGGTGAATAAAATCACTTGCAAACAGAAAATAAATGAACAGATCTCAGAATAGTATGTAAAAACTTTAAAAGCGAAGAAGAAACCCATAAAACGAATATGACTAACCCGCAAAAAAAGAGAACGAAACAACTAAAGCAAAGTGGAAAACTGAACACTGTCTATTTAGAAGGTTTATATAAATATAATTCCCAAGGAAATAAAATAGTAATATTTAATATAATTCGAATAAAACAAATTCGTTTGCACCTCATGAATATTTCTTAGTGGCCTCCTAAATACCATATATAAAAACTTGAAGTTCTTTTATGAGAAAGTAGACGTTCGTACTTATTAGAATATTTATCTCAACTTAACAGTTACTTAAATCGTACCAACAATAGCTTAAGTCGTTCTATTATTGAATAATAATAATCTAGTGAAGAAGGGTGAAGCTAATATACTAGTAAAAGTCTTTCAATGGAATAGGGTCTTTCTTTGTAGAATTTATGAGATATAGTTGCTGAAAAACGGAAAATCTGCTAGAGAATTAGTCTGGCGAAATCTTCTAGGATATGGCACTTGAAAAATTTCTTCGGCACATTAATGTTGTGACTTAATAAGGTTTTTGTTGTAATAACTTCTGGCTGTTAAGGTTGGCACTGGAACATGCAAGGGTATAATCTTTCATGAACGTTCATAACCATATTTACCTGCTATTTTCTTGTCCATCTTAAAACAAGTGCGTAGTCAGAGGACTTCTTGTTCTCTTCTTCGTACTTCTCTAATGTTTCCTGGAAGATATTGAATCTTCTCTAGGATTTTTTTATAAGTTTTCGTCTATTTTCCTCTGTTTTCAACTATTATTCTCACCATATTTATTAGTTGATTAAAAATGTTAACAAATTTTGATAATAAAACTACTGACATAACCTACACATTTCTACCATTTCAGTTTATCTAAACAACCCAATAAAATAGATTGTAATAAGAAAAATTCGTAGTTTATAAAACATTTCTTTCCAATTATTTTTGCTTCACAAAACGGGACCACAATTCACAAGTCATAATCTGTTATATTTACCTGCAATTGGTAAGTCAGCCAATATTCAATAGTCAATAATGTTCCACCACGATAATAAAAGAGAAAGAGAGAGATTCGTTGGACAATTTTTAGGTATGATAAGGTAAATTTTTTATGGGAGGAAAGTTTATTGGAGATTGGCCCTGATATAGGAGCTGCTCCTCTGCAGGGCTACAATAATACATCTTACATAGTATGTAAAAGTCTTTGAATATCCATTCTATTCGACTCATTTGACTTTCTTCGCGTGCGGTGACTGTTATCGATTGTTGATTCCATTGTTGACTATCGTAGTGACTATCATTACTTTATTGACTGCAGAGGAGAATAGCTGAGTTGTTGATTTCCCTAACCATTTACTGGGATTTTTTAACCACGATGTTATCTTGTCGATTATATTAATATGCACTACCAAATGAAGACGATCGTACTTTATAGGGATGCCAAAGAATTCTAATTTAAGTCTGTTTCTAATGTTAACTATTTCAAAAGTTTTGTACATACGTTCAAGATCCTCAGTGTTTGTAGCTCTATCTACATAACTTATCTTTAGAATACGGCGATTTTCTGTGAATTTCCATGCGACTACATCGAATGAGAGCACAGGCAAGATATAACATCGTGCCATTCTCATATGGAAATTAAAGTAAAGATCTTGGCTGCAAAAGATTTTTCTTAGTATGATAAAACTTGCTCTTTGAATATTATTGTATCGTATCTCCTTTCGTGGATTTCTTTTATTGTTTATTGCGGATCTCAGGTACGTTAATTTTTCTACTATTGCTGAGTAACTAATCGTGATTTTTCCTTCTGGTACATTTTGTTGTTTAATTATGACTATATATTTGTATTGCACTTTAGTTTATAATTTTGACAGATTATAACAAGATAGTCTAAAAGCCTCTGAAGCTCTTGAAACGAGCTGGATATTGAAAGAGTATCATCAGCGTAGTGTATATTAAGTAAATCATCTTCATCAGCATTCTCTAGAACTATTCAATATTACTCCTGAGTACAGATTGAAAAGTAATGGAGATTAAATGCAACCTTGTCTTATTTTTCTTCTTATTACAACTTGAGGGAAACTTTGTTAATTTATTCGAGCTCCAGTGACTACATGCCTGTAGATTTTAGCAATAATGCGTATATCTTTATCATCTATAAGGAACTTTTTCAGAATTTCAAGCATATTATCATGTCTTACTTCCTTGAACGCTTTTAACATATATATATATAAACGTCGTGGTTCATATTCCTACATCTTTGCATGTTTTCTTGTTACTCTTTAATCTGAAAAAACATATACATGAAATAAATAAAGAGCATTCCAAAAGATGACTAGCCTCAAGCTCTTATGTTGTGAAATCAATTGCATTGATGTGGGTAATAATTACTTTGAACATAAATAAAATCATTTTTCTAAAAATATTTGTAATTTACTCGTAACTAAGAATATATTGTATCTCGTATTCTATGTTCTACCACCAACAAATAATCCACAAACGATATGTGTCTGGAGTAGACACACTTAATATTGTGGCTCTAATTGAAGAATTGATGGCTCAATTATTTTGAAATCGTGCTTTTTTTCATATTCATGGACAGCAAAAATATGATTAAAAAACAATTGTTCGGCTCGTTTAACTTCTTGGCCTCATATTGAAACTCAGTTTAACCAATAATGGTTAGATATTGTTGGAGTTAATATTAAGTTAAGAAAGGGTTTATTCTCAGCAATTATTCTTTTTAGTGAACTATTATCTGTAATCGTACTTGAAAAACGTACATAAATAATTAAATGATAATAATTCGATAGAACGTGATCAAATTTAATCGCAAAAAGTAATAAAATCAACACACACGACTGGTCTACACAAAACTCTCACATATTCACATTAAATCAAAAACAAATATATCAAATTGTGATATATGTCAGAAAAATATTAAACTATTCAATATTCACTGGCAGACTGTTCATAATATGGAATAAAAAGAAAAACTGATGGAATAAAAAAACAACTTATCATCCGTAATCGGAGAAATGGAAATAAAAAGTGTTACAGTTTGTTTTCCCATGTTTTGGCGTCTAGGTTATGGCAAACAGATAAAATAATAAAAATATGTTATCATATTGTATCAACAGTATACAGAAAGTGTAGAAAAGGACTCGCCATTAGTTGGATTTGTTCAACTACTAACAGTTAGTATTCGCTAAAAAAAATTCAATTCTCACTAAATTAATATGCTTTCATCTGTCAAAATGCCATGTATACGAGGTTTGGCTATTAAATAACGGGACTCTAGGTATACATTTTCACATTATTGGCATACCGAGAAAGAAAAAACATGTGGCATCTACATATTGATTTTCTTCGATTTTCGTGATTTGAATTACTTGTGTTTTATTCTATTAAAACAAACAAATAAATTATTTGTTTTGAATTAAGCAGTTCTAATAGTAAAATTATGTAGGCTTGAAATGCACTATAAATATTCATAATTTACCTATAATTTTATATCAATATATATACGTACATAGTACGCGAGTAGATGAGATTTTCTATTTTCAAAACCCTAAAGGCGTGTTCTCATGCAGCGAATAATTCGCTACGAATAACTGGCTAATGTCAGCTGTCATCGAAAATTTGTTGACAGTTTAGAAAATAGTGATTGTTGATGTTGCGGTTATAATTTCGTGAGGCAAAAAGGATAATCAAGTTTATTACTTCAAAAAATTGTTCATAATTATTATGAATTATGTAGAAAATTGGCACAATCCTATATAATTACATTTTTCGTCAGTTGATTTATTGCTGCAGTATTGCCTTCTCTTTTATTAGAAACGGGTGTTTAATTTCCTCGTTCCAAGCAACTTCAACTTAGTATATTAACTACGTTAGAATCTGTGAAGGTTGGACAGTTTCTTTCACATAATATCCCACATATGGGATTTAAATTAGATTACTAATGATAAAAAAATTAAATTTTAGTTTAATCACACTTTCTCCAACAGCTGGTATGATGAAAACCGATGTCCACACATTTCACTAACAAGCAGAATCGATTGAATATCAAATCTGAGCTCAGTTTTGATATCAGTTTTCATACATAATTCGATTAATTATTGTAATGTTATTGTTCAGCATATTTAATTCGGGTAATTTCTCTTTGAAGGTTGATAACATTTTCCTAGTCCCCATAGATCCATTAGAAACTCTTGACTGAATAAAATGAGGACTACTGTCGATCTAAAAACATACATATAATGTACTAGAAAGGGAGAAATTTAGGGGTAATAAAAATGTTCCAAGTTTTCTTGACTCTTTATTATAGAGAGGTCCTGCACACTTTTTCAAAGGGCTATTTACGACATCCCGCTTATTCTGGTGGCGTAAATAGAAAAGAAATGGAAAAACTTTTTGGAATAGGAAGCCATTTGAATCGCGACGTTTTATATTATGGAAAACAGGAAAGTTGGGAACAATTTGTTTGAAATAAAACTAACCCGTTCCGCGTTATTGCTAAAACTTTTGTTGGGAATTAAAGTTTTTTCTCTGTGTTTTCGACATGTCAATTCCAACACTAGGAGATTAATGTACTTAGAAATATGACAAGCACTGAACAAATAATAATTTTCCATAGTGTTACTCTACATTTCCTCAATTAAAAATTCAGTATATACCAAAAACCAGTTTTTTACTTTGATCAAATTAAAAATATTTGGTTCATATTTTTAAAACTATCACAATTACAAACAAGATATTTTTCTAGTCTATATGTTTGATTGTGCGATTTGTGTAGTAAAATATAACGCGTAACGTTCAATATCATCAATGCTCGACAAAAACCCATATTACTGACTGGGGTGTCTTTGATTAAGGGCTAGAAATTGCATAGATTTGAATTATACCTCAATACATAAGATAGAGGTCAACCCGATGAAAGTCGGCCAACATTTTGACCCAAAACGGCTTTTATATTCTATCTGATATACACTACTGTCCACCCCATAAACCATTTCATTCAAATTTCAAAATAATACAGTTACTACTAACTTCTCTATCATATTGTCAAGTGAAGGTCGAAACGGTGTCTCAAACCATAAATTATAGTCCGTTCTATACTTATGTCAGTGAGTGCAACAAGTTAAAACTTGCAAGAACCAGCTGAGTTGTTTAATATTCTTTAAATGTTCAAATTATTTCTTCGGTGCTTGTGATTGTAGTTTAAGTCCAGTTAGCCCTGTGAAGCACAAGAAGGTGCTGTGACTTTTTGGATCAAGATTTTTAAATTCGTATAAGAATTGTTTTTGGGTATTAGATAATAGTGTTTGTGCACGGGTCAAAAGAAGAACGGGTATAAAACACAGTGAAAGTTGGTAATGGTTTAAAGGTGTTATGTTCCAGCATGACCATGATCTCAATCATTCCTCGATGTTGTGCAGAGAGTATTTGAAAGAATTTGAAATGAAGAATATACTGAAAGTAATGGTTTGCCCATTACAGTCGCCCGACATCAACCATATTGAGTGGTTATGGGATGAATTCGACAGGGAAGTTAGAAAGCAGTATCCTACTTCCATTTCACATCTTTGAAATATGCATAAAAACAAATGGAGCTAAATAGACGAATTCTAAAATTTAGAACCGAAATTATGAAAAGAGGAGGTTACGTCGATGAATCAAAAATTTAAGTATATGGGGCAAAAACTTTTAACCGATAATGTATATATCCAAACTAAAATCAAACACTAGTTTCCTCAAGACTTTTATTTAAAAAACTTCAAACAACAAAACAAATCAAGGATGTAATCATTGTGCGTTAATATGAATAAAATATGAACTTATGAATTTAAATCGATGGTTGCTGCCTTCTTCTCGTTAGGCCTAGTTTTTGTCTGTCCATTTATTTGGAAGATCGAAATTCATTCATTTCATCTTCTGATATTATTTCAGTTATCCAACAGACATAAATGTATACAGAACTGGATGAGTTTTCCCCATTGACTTTTTCAGGCGTATATTTTCCCTCTTCTAGTAATCCATCATATTCCAATATCACTGCGGTTTCCTCATTCCTTTCACCAGATGAGTCAGCATATATTCTTGCTGAACGTGCTTGTCGCCTTCTGTATCTATCATTCCACTAGATGACTCTTCTGAAAAACTTTGGGCAGTGATATTCTTTCCTGGTTCAACTTGCAATTGTTCTTTTGTGTCTAGGTCTGGCAATAAATGATCCAGCTTCTTGTTCGGTTAGTTTTTGTTGGGTAACATATTGTTCTACGTTCAGGATTGAACAATTTGAACAACTTCACTCCACGTACGGATTTCCTGGTGGTTATAGTTTATTTCAGAAAGGTATAGAGTAATAAAATTTCATTAGGTTTGCAAAGAGACCACAGAGTGACCCAACGAATATTTAAGCCACTTTCATAGTTTGGCATTGATTTCATTTTAAATTTTTTTTATCAAATGCAGGTAGTACCACCCGGGTTGGGGTCAATATATGGGTTTAGCCTATGGTTAACCATTCACAAACACTGAAAGTAATGTGTGGGGTGCCGGTAGGATACTCCTGAAAAGGAAAGAATTTTATTTTAACAGAATAAAAATAATGCATTATGTGTATACATTATACAGAAATAAAGTTATAAAAAATCATAATATTCTTCGTCATCTGAGAAACTGTCGTCTCCTCTTGACGTCATAATTAACGGGTGTCACCTCCTTAATAGCTTGATCAAACAGTAGCTTAACGTCTTTCATATTGAATGTCGTGTTGTGTCTTGCTACAAATCCTTTTACTTGCGCCCATAAAGTTCTATAGGACTTAGTCAGCAATGATAGTGTGCGCAGCACAGTTACTCTATGTTTATCTGCTTTATCTTCCACAAAGTATTTCATAAAACGATGTTTGTGTAAATTTTCTATAGCTAAAGTTCTTTTTTTATTAAATTATCCTCAAATTCAATACTTTTGGTGGTTAACCAGTCAATAATTTCTTGATTCTCCAAGATGAAGTTGGAGTCTTCTCTATGCGTCGAGAATATTAACTTGGGTTATCCATAACTATCCATTTCGCCAAAATAGTCTTCAAAAACATCCGAATCCATGTCCTCGTGGTAATCTCCCGTATGGCACGACTGAAAGGTTAGCAAACTTTCTTCGCTTCCAATATGGACGATTATTAGTCTTTTCCCTTTACCTGAAGGCACCTTAATACCTGTTGATAGGCCTTCCATGAAAGCTTGGCGAGCACTGGTTATATTTTTGTCTTGCCACATTTTTGGTACTGTATAACCTTCATTAATCGACGTCTCATCAAGAAAAAAATTTTCTTCTGCTCTGTTTTGTACTGCTTTATACTTCTTAAGTATTTTCCTCGCCAGCAAACAATTTCATCGCTTTCCAGAAAAAGTGCTTCACAGTTATGCTTTTCCCAGGCAAAATTCATATTTCTCAAAGTGGTCCACAAAATTTTTTTAGTTATCAACGAAATACTGTGATCCTGAGTGAACTTTTCTTCGAATTACACTTTTGGTGTCTTCATCACGGACTTTTACTGGTCTGCCAGGACTTTTCTTGGGAGGTTTCACTTGGCCTGCTATCTTTCTCCCCCGCAATAATTAAAAACGGTGGATTTTCCAACTCCAGTCATTCTGGTCGACAGTTTCTTGTACAGTAAATTTCAGGTAATCGTATTTTATACAATCGTGTACATTTAAATTGATAATTTCATATAATAATGATAATGATAACGGTACCTGTTAAACGCAAAACGTAATTGTATAATCTACTACCTAAGTAATCCCTACACAATATTCAAGACCTACGACTATGGCCTACACCGAAATTGAGCCGAACTGGAATTCCCCATTATATTGCTCTAAACCTTTCTGAAATAGACTATAGGAGTATCATAAAATCGTTGAGTACTTTTTTCACATAAATATAATCATGTAAAATCGAATTTACCGTTGCGGATACAACTCCCATAGCTACTTCAATACTTTATAGATGCAGCTCGGATTTTCTCTGATTCTCCTAATGTTCCCAACAGTAACTGAAGAACAAGACCTACCAGCACATACCTTGTCACCACATAATATCCCTCCTCCTTTTTTTAAATTCGCTATACCAGCGGCATACAGTTGCGTCAAGAACTTACATAGCACACACACAAATTCATATTTAAATCACGAATTATATGTATCACTATTCACTCTATAATTGTAGCGATTCCACTGCTTACTATTTATGTATGGTGGATTTAGAAATGCATGCAAATCTAGTTTAACGGATTCTGAAAATTTGGAGACTGACTCTCGTATCAGCCAAAATCTTTTTATATTTCTATATACGCGAATGAAGAAGAGTGTTTTCCAGGTGGATTACTTCAAAGAAAACTTTGTTTTTTTCCATTTAAAAATATCAACATTAATTTTATTAAAAAAAAATCGAATTATCAAAATATTACTTCAAAGATTATTCGAAATTATTGAATACGTTCAGACCATTATCTTGAAAGCGTGATGTTCTGAGATATTCTCTGTTGACGGTATGGTTCTAAAAAGGATCTCTGATTACAGGATAATTATACTGAAAGAATTCCTTAATTCTTTCCGGATGAACGATTTAAATGAATCTTTTTAATGGATGCTAATGAAAATTTGCTATTGACTATCGAAATCATCAAGGAAATGAAATTTTTTGAGCTAAGAAAAGAAAAATTAATGCGGTGCTCGTAAACTACACTGCAAAAAAGTAACAAATCGTTCCCAGCAAATATTTTTCCGTTTAGTTTGTTGTATTGATGTTATTGCAGAATTAGACACAAATGTGTGGATACAATGCCGAATTTTGTGTGTGTAGAAACTACAAACTGATTGTGGAAAAAAGTCTTGTTTCTTTGTTAGATCTGAAACTTTTCAGATAACTCTCGTTGAAGTTGTAGTATCATATAAAAACCAAATATTTCGTGTTTCATCTCAGTTGTCTAAGACTGCAACTGTCTCTCCTTGATTGACGTGAGAAGTTCTTTATGTTTACCCATTTGCTGTAGGACCTCTATGTTTGTCTTATGTTCCGTCCAGGATATCCGCAGCATTCGCCTATAGGCGTACATTTCGAACGCATCAATTTTCTTATCTGTGGCCGCATCGATGGTCCAGCTTTTGCATCCGTACAGAAAAACAGGAAATATGTAACAGCGAAGCATTCTGGTCCTCATGTTGTTCAGAGTTTTCCGCGCTTGTTCAATTCTTCATTTGATTTCAAGTTTTGGGTCGCATTGGTGGTTGACGAGCGTGCCCAGGTATCTTAGAGATGACACTTGTTCAATGGTATCTGTATTTTTGAGAATACCAATAGCTTGGTCTTGGAAGTATTCATATAAAGGCCGAATTGCTCGCTATATTCTACAATAACGTCCATAAGAGATTGAAGTTCTGGTAAGCTACTGGCCACTACCACGGTATCATCTGCGTAACGAAGATTGTTTATAATTTTTCCATTGATCTTTATGTCTGCAGTTGTATTCTCGAGGGCTTCATTTTTTTGGTGTGACACACAGTCAAAAGCTTTTTTATAGTCAATGGAGCATACAAATACAGTAGTATTCTAGTAAATAATTAAATTTTTTCGTTGTATTTATACAGTGATTAACATTAACATTAAGTGTAATAAATAAATACGATTAACTAGAAACAAAGTAAAAATGTAACACAAAATTTGAAATTGACTTCACCAAAGCATTTGATAGAATACACCTGGGAGACGTGATTAGGAGTCTTGAGAAAAACAACATAGACTATAAGTACCAACGAGTCATCAAAAAACTTTAAAACTAAGGTAGGACTCTCTGAAGCAGTTCAAATTAATACTGGTGTTCGGCAGGCAGTCTTAGCCCAGCCCTATTCAACATCATAATGGATCAAATTATCGAGGAAGTCAAAAAAGTCAATGCAGGATACAAAATGGGTCACCTCTCATTAGATGTATTGTTTTTGCACACGATAGTATTGCCGTAGCAGAAAATTAAGACGACTTACAACGTCTACTATATAAGATGAAAATTTCTGCCGAAAAATTTAATGTTAGCATCTCAGTCAACAAGACACAATCAATGGTAATATCAAAAAATCCTATTAGATGCAAATTGGCAGTCGATAGCGAAATCATACATCAGGTATCAAGATTCAATTACCTGGGAGTGAATATATGTAATGAAAGAAACCTGACAGAGGAGGCACGAACACAAGCGATGAAAGCATCAAAAGTCAGCGGCTGTCTGAGAGATATAGTGTGGAGAAACAAAGCTATGAGCTCACAGAGCAAGACCAGAATCTATAAAACGTTTGTGAGACCTATTCTCAGATATGCTTCAGAAACCAAAGCCGAGACATCAACAACAAAAAGAAAAATGAGAACCACAGAGATGAAAATACTGCGGACCATCAGGGTTCGATTAAGGAGTGATGACATAAGAGAAGAATTGGGCGTACAGGATATGGTGAGATGGGTCAGTGCATGAAAAAGAATCTGGACGGACCACGTAGAAAGAATACCAGAAGACAGATGGGAAAAGTAAGCTAAAACTCAGAGACCGAACACACAAGATCCAGGATAAGGGCCAAACGTATAGGATTGAACAGGACCTGGTCCTATTAAAAAAGGAAGAAGAAGAAACTTTGAAGACAAAGTGATATGAAGGAGATAAATATCAATAATTATAACAAGACATAAACAAAAAATAATTGAGACATAAAATGGTGAAGATAGAAGTCTGATTGTTTTACGTTTAAAAGTTTACCCTTCTCATTGATAGTATTCATGATTTTGGAATAGAAAATCTATATTGTTCATTATTATAACATTATGATATGTAATAAGTAAGATGTTATATAAACGTATAAATCTCGCCAGATGACAGCTCATTCCATACAATTCCAATTAGAATTAATGTAATTGTTCGAAAACATATCATCAAAGGATAGCTCATGCACAGTCCAAAGGATAAGTCTGCGGTATCGAACATTTTAATAAATTACTATTGATTAGTTAAGTGCTTCTATTACAGATGCAGATTAGATTAAGCCAGTCTATATACTTACTATAGCTATTCGATAAATTAGAATGCATACAAATTGTTTTGGGGCGATGGAGAATCGATAAACAAAACTTAATTCTATCTAAACTTCTATCTAAAATATATTGAGATCAGTAGACCGAAAGAATCTATCCATTAAGAACAAATATAGATAAAACAAACGGGTAGTACAGAAAGAACTATCTGTATCTTATCTGTAACTATATTATCTTGAGAATTCATAATTTAGATGGATACATCCCTGTTATCTCGATGTTCTCTTTTAAAACTAAATCTTGTTGGAAAATGTCGATTTGAAATCATTTTTTGTCGAAAATGTAAATCCAATCTACATAACATGAATATTTTCTGTTAATCCTAAATTAAAAAAATGATTATTTCATATATCAGTTGGAAGTTACATACATATACATACATATACAAGTTTTTTCCAAATAAGAGTATGTCATTTCGAAGAAACGTTCTTATTCTTCAAAATATGTTTTCCAAAACTGTTTCTAATTCAGATGATCCTATTAAATCACAAGATGGGAACAATACAAAAAATACATGTACACAGCTCTGCAGACCCTTAATGCCCATAACTTCACTTCTACAATTCTTCTCCACATATTGCAATTCTAGACTTTTGGACTCCAAACCAGATCTACCTTTCTGTAACATCTTCCAGTACTAGATTCAACCAGTTTCTCTATGACCCCCCTCTAATGGAAATTATATAATTGGCATAGTTTCCAAATTAAACACTTTATTAGTTGTTAATCTTTCCAAATATTTTAGTCGACTAAACCAAACAACTAATATACGAGGATATATTGAAAAATTCTTAGCCTACTATAGAACCAAACAAAATTTCAATGTCAGAATATTTTATCACTGAACATATTCTCCTCTTAATTGGATACATCTATTACAGCGAACCTGCAACGTCTCTAGACTATCAAAAAAATGTTTCTTCTTGCTCTGCAAACCAGATCTCCACAGATTTTATTCCCACCTCGTTGGAACAAAATTTTAAACTTTTTTTCAGTTGAGAAAAAGATGATAGTCGGACGGAGCCAAATCTGGTGAATAAGCGGGGTGTTCTAGTAATTCAATCCCTAAATCACGAATTTTTTGCAAGGCAACATGAGATTTGTGTACAGGGGCGTTGTCTAGCAAAAACAAAACACCTTTGGATAGCTTTCCGCGTCTTTTCTCTTTAATTTTTTCCCGTAGAATGGTCAGTGATATCGATTAGTAATCTCCAGTTATTGTTCTACCCTTATCCAAACCACTTTTCCAGCAGATTTTTGAACACGAAACTTCTTAGGTCTTGGAGAACCAGAGCGTCGCCATTCCATCGATTGTTGCTTTGTTTCTGGATCGTAGAAATGTTCCCAAGTCTCATCCATAGCAACAATTCCGTTTAAGAAGTCTACATCGTTTACAAATCGAGCACAGGTCGAACGCGATGCTTCTACCCTTCCAAGCTTTTGGTCAACATTAAAACATTTTGGGATCCATTTAGCAGCAATTTTTCTCATGTCCAAATTGACGTGAGCTATATGATGAACGCGTTCATATGAAATATTCAGTGCTTCAGATATCAGTTTTAGCCCAATTCTATAGTCTGATAAAATCATGTCATGAACTGCATCGATATTTTCGGGGATTAACATGGAAACTAGCCTTCCTGATCATCTTCAATGGAAAATTTCCCTCTTTTGAAGCTTGCAGTCCAATTTTTCACAGTCGCATACGAAGGACATTGACCACTAAGGGTATCAAGCATATCTTCTTTTCGATTTTCACAATTTCGGTGGACATCTTTTTTACGTCAAATTTTACACTGACACTTCTAATAAGTTATTGTTCGTTTCTATGGTAACGCAATATTTTGTTTATGCATGGAAGTGGTCTAGACACTAACTAGATATCAATACATCCTCGTATCTTAGGTAACTCCTTAGGATTTAGATTTAGATCCCGTACGTGCCTTCACTTGAATCAGCCGTCTTAAAAATGTGGCAAAATGAAGAATATTATAATTCTAGAAGCTATTGTATACTATTATAACGCTTATTTTTTTGGGGTTTCGATATCTTCCTCTTCCTTTGACTCATAGAAGTACAGAATTCTACGCCCCACATATCTTCTCGCTCTTTGAACTTTCATAAAATTTGTTATTGAGTCTTTACAAATATTCTTCAGGTCTTGGCTAGTTTTTGTTTTTTCGAAAATCCTTGATTTATTTTCATTAACAAAAAGATTTCCCTCAACCCCTATGTTCCTATACAATCAATTTTATTCCTGTCACCTCTATTTCTATTCCGTTTGTTAATTTTGGTCGTATTATTGTTTGGTATAAACTAATTTTGGCTGCCTTATTGAACTTATGTCATCTCATCAACTAATCCCACGCTTTTATTTATTTTTCCTATGATTTTATTTATAACATTCTCTCCTTGTTTTTCATTTGTATTGTTGATATCAAGTATTCTTATATTTTTTGTCCCCTCTCTTTGACTGCCAAGAGACGTCCTAACCATACGACCGTTAACGCAATTTTGGAAATCGTCAAAAACTGCATTATTGAAAACCATTAGTAAACATATTCGTCAATAAGGGAGAGAAATAAAATGAAACTTTGCTATATTTCAAGTAAAATTGTTGAGTAAAGGCGAGTGGGAATTTGATGAGAAAATTCAGCAAAAAAACTTACATACTAAGTTAAATAAAATGTGGTACAACAAAAATTCTCCCAACTAAATATTTCAGCATTATAGTAATGCCTCACTCACTTTGTTGAGGAATTGTACAGTGTCAAAACGAATTTCATTGAATCAAAGCACATTGGATATTTTTTTCTCACCTCATTATTCCAATCGACAAATCTGTCAATATCTACTTTTCACGTATGCTCATTCTAATGGCTCCCTCAACGTATATATACAAAACGAGTTATTTTAGACCAATCCGTGATACTCTATCTGAGTAAAAAGGTGATGCATATGTAACCTGTGGTAAAAATTGACATGAAACTATAGTGGGAATGAAGACATCCTAGGAGGATGAATAATGAGAAATCTACATGTGTTGATCAGTTGAACAGATTATCTTTTGATTTAAAACTTGTTGTTTCAGATGAATACTTTGGTGGAAGAATGTTCTTTGTGCATTTTCATTACTTCAGTTTCCTGTTTAGGAGTCCAATGTCCTTCATCTTTGCAGCTACGCGAATATTTAGTAAGATATATGCTGATTCATGACTTGTATTCCACATTTTGATTAATATACTAAGATGGTCCCAAGTTTGGATACACCCCGTTGTTTGGTAATCTGCTTGGCATCCATCAATAGTTTCAGTGAATTTGTAGACATGGAAAAAATTGGTCATCGTTATTTGATACAATACATTTATTTAAAAAGCATTCTCCCCACCAAAATTAAAGCTGAGCTAGATTCTATTCTGAGACTGCTCCTTAGTTATTAACAGTATAATATTGGGTAGAGAGATTAAAGGAGTTCGTACCACCTACGAAGGCCAGCCTCGCAGTGGTCAATCAAATGAGGTGACGACTACAGAAGTATTGAAAAAACCTCCCAAAACGAGACTGGATGATCGTCGACTGAAAGTGCGCGAGCTAGCAGACATAGTAGTCGTTTAAAAAATTTCGGTATATCGCATATTAACTAAAAATTTGGACTTGAGAAAGCTGTGCGTCAGAAATTCGGAAATGAGTAGATGATGTGAAAATAATGCTGTGACAGACGTTAGAGGACAGAAGTATATTTTCTGAATTATACATTCGAATAATTCTACACTACTATCTGAGGATGAACAGAGATTAAAGATTTCTTCACAATTATTTCGTGTATAATTTCGAGAATTATCTTGAGGTAATTATACAGATAATTACAAAACTGTTAAGTGGCGGTTTCCCCAGTACCTCGTTAGGACGTTATGATAAAACGGCAGCAGTTGCGTTCTATACATTAATGACACACCCTTGACGCATTGACCCACTCATATATATCAGGATGGATCATTCGCTTCTCATCTTTTGACCAGGAAACAAAAACTTTATCGAACTTTTTAGTAGGTGTAATTCACTAATGTGAATTAGTGTAACTTACTAATAAAGAAGGACCAAAAGATACTGTCGAAAAATGGGATATTAGTTTGTGGGTGAGCAACGTGACTCACAAAAAGATTACTAGACGATATTGTAGCTATAGCCTTAAAACAGTGAAAGAAGCTAGAAAGAGAGAAAGAAATTGCTTTATTGTCAAAAAATAGTTATAATTTGTGGACAAAAGCTTGTAAAAACTAAAAACACATATAAAAATAATTAAATTAAGATACAAATAAAATAAAATTTAAATATACAGAAGAAAACCACAATGAGTATAAGATTTTATAGGGAGTAGAGAGGCGACTCAAGCCCAATGGTTAAAAATCCGTAACTTTTACAGAAATAACCTGTACAATCTGAAGTTAGCAAACATGCATTTTTCAATTGATTTTTAACAAAATGTACTCTCTGTTTCGATAAACTCGATAAAATATGTAGATATGTACTTTTTTAGATCATTGTACATGTCATGGAAACTGTTCACCATAAAGAGACATTCTGAAGAGAAACTATCATAATTTGTAATTACTTATTGAAATTACCTACAGGAGGTTTCTAGACACAATGCAATTCAATTTCTAATAGAGTTGATTTGCCTACAACTTATCGAATAAAACAAAAAAAAACAATAAATTTTCGAAGTGGGCATACATGGACGTAATCATCCATTAAAAATTCATAACGTTCGAATCTAAATCTTAAAATCTTAAATATAAGTTCTGATTTCGCAACTTTAAATGCCTATAAACTAAGAAACGAGGAGTCGTACAAGAAATTTCCCATTTCACAGCATTCTCGTCATGTCATCAACCGAATTTTCTGCATAAAGTCCCACAACAACTGTATAACATGTAGAGAAAGTGTTTAATATACACGTTACGAATTAGTACCAAAAATAAGAGCCGAGTGTACTCAGATAGAAGTTTTTGGCACCATCAACACTGTATAAGCAAGCACCGTCACATAACCATCATCATAGTGACGTTCAAAATAAAAGAAATGTCTTTTCCTATATAACACTCACACAACTTCATCAGATTTCACAAGTCAAAAAGCAACAGTCTATTATTTGCAATGATGATAATTATTTCCTGTAATGGAAAATAAATTTAAAAAAGTATAGCACAGGTATATGGAATGGTATCCAAAATGTTAAATGCTAAAATGTTAAATGTAACACAAAAAACTAAAATAAGAATGTTCGAAAAGATTTACGGTAGAATTGAAGAAGATTATACAGACGAAGAACAAATTATATAAGCAATCAATTATAACTAGAGATGTGTCGATATCAGAATTTTTCGATTCTCGATACCGATACAGATACCTAAAAAATCGATTGTCGATTCTCGATTCTCGAATAAATGTGGCAATTTCGCAAATAAAAAACAAACAATGGTTTAATAAACATTTATTCTGAAATTAAATTGGACCAATCCTTAACAGAGTGAAAATCATGGTCTACGTTACGTTTTTTGGTTATTGTATCAAAAATCAAGTTATTTTCAAAGCAGGATTTTTCTACACTCTACACCTAATATATCAAACACGATATGGAACTACTTTGTCGGCGTAATAAATGTACCAAGACAGCCTGTCGTTTAAACAAACACAAATATTTTAACAATTTCTCAAAATATGATAATTTCATTTTGATAACAATATAAACTGGATTAAAAAATAATTTTTCCATCCATCGGTATCGACTTTTTACGATCGATTCTCGATACCGATACCAATGTCCAAGAATCGGTGATATCGAGAATCGACTCATCCCTATCTCGAAGCCGACATGACTTCTATGGGATCTCAATCTAGCACTTACACTGTGCGACTAGCATTTTTGATGCCAATAGCACCGTGCGTGATGCATGCACGCTGCATGTTCGTGGCACGTGCTAGTGGCAAGGTAAGAGAGGTGGAAAATTTCAATGGAAAATGTCGTCGTCGTCGGATGATAAAAAGCGAAGACGAAGTCGAAGAAAAATCAATTTTTAACCTATAGCGTGGAAGTTCAATGCAAGATTTCTCCACGCCTTGTCCTGCCCATTTTTAATACTGTATTCTCCCTACTTAAGATTATATATTATTGTCTTCTTCTTCAAAGCTAACACACATTCAACATTTGTTCGTTCGTCATCCGGAAAAGGCATTTCTAATTATTGCAACTAACTGTTCACACAATTTAAAATGGGGTATGCACTATTTAATCGCAAATTACTAATAACAAATTCAAAAAGTGATTTTCTGCACTTGTCATCGCGTCAGGGCTGCATGCGCCAACTCAAGACGCTCACTACTTGCAGCGCTAATACACCCACCGATCATTTTCTAGTTGCGCTGCACACTGCGTGTGACTAACACATAAGCTGCACGATGCCAGTCGCACCGTACCAATTGCACCATGCCAGTTGCATAGGTGTGTTAGCTCCACGGTCCGCGACTTCTAATTATTCAAAATATAGAGAATTGAATAGCTGGATCATGTAGAAGAAGCAATGATATAAATAGCAAAAATTCCACAAAAAATGAAACAAAGTTAATTGAATTTTGAGCTACATTATTGTATATAGTTCTGATAAAATTTCTATATTATATAGTCGAATCGATGCAAATAAATGTATGAATCCGACTAAAAATTACATGAAAATTATCCTAAAAAAATAAAGTAGATTTTGGCCCAATGGTAAAGCGAAAACATAAATGAATGTTGGAAAATAAATCGTTCCAATATTTCCTGCCCCATTTTATAACTTTAAACAACTGGTCTATTTGTCGTTCATGACATAATAATACGTAAAGTGTTCAATGTGAAAAACAAATGATGTTATGACGTTTATACTGCGAACAATAGGGATTTTACGTATTTGGTTTTCTTTTTTAACTTTTATTTTTGTTGATAAAGTGTTTGGGTAATTTTGAAATGGAATACATGTGCCGCGATGCACTGAACCGCGCTAGAGATTCAGCTGCTATAGCTTGAACCCCCTTCCGTTTCGTTCAATTCCGTCCCGCTCCGCGGATCAATACTCTTCGGCAAGCATTTTTCCCTTGTTATAAATTTTATAATCTCTAATCTTTTTCAAATTCTAGTATCCAGTATTTAAACCTCGTAATTGATAGTCATCGATTTCGAACCGATTAAAATTAACTCGTAAATGAGATTGAATCAATTTTAATTTAACTGTCTATCAATTTACCGCATCGACCGATACTACACTTCAAAAAATACTAGATGAATTCGCAGTTTGTTTAGAGGAACAGATATACAAAAGACAACAACAAAAATAACACAACAAATAAATTACGGAAAAGACAAAACAGAAACTTTCAATTCCTAAGGACATTTCTTTATCACCAATTTATTTAGCAATCAATGTTACATTACCAGGCGTATATATAGTACTAGGCGTCACCAAGTCAATCAATTTGGGCGAACAGGTAAGTAACAGCTATTTACCAACAATACCATCTAACATAAATTAATTCAATTACGCTGGTTACCCATAATGGGTATTAAATATGATGCTTACGGTTATCACTTCTACAATATCTTTTGATCACAACCGCTTCAATGTTTCATATCTCATATGCCTTGAAGGATCACGTGACTAAACCTCGTATAAGGCGTTACTGTCGAAGAGTTCTTGGGAAATAAGAAAATTTATGAAGATTTTAACAGATAGATATAAATACGAGGATGGTCCCAGAAGTACCCGAAACAACAAAGAAATCACAAAAATTTTTGAAAAATATTTTTGACTCCCAAGCCATTTTTTCAAGTCTGGGAAAAGAAAATAATCCGGGGGGCTAAATCTGGCAAATAGGGTGCATTTTTAGCCATTGCAATAACGGATGTGAGAGCTGGTGCTTTGTCTTGATGAAGCAACACTTCCTTCTAAGCAAAGTGCGACTGTTTTTGCTTGATTTCCTCGCTCTTTGGTTACAATAAGTTCGCATAGTATTTGTCGTTGATTGCTTTTCCTTTTTCAAGATAGTCATTGAAAATTATCCCACACGCATTCCAAAAAACCGACGCTATAACGTTGTCTACAGGTGGAACGGTCTTTGCCTGCTTTGGAGCCGGTTCTCCATTTTCAGCTCATTATTCTTTTGTTTCAGATAAGAAGTGATTGACCCACGTTTCATCCATGGTTACGAAACGGGGCAAAAAATCAGCTTTATTTCTGTGAAACATTGCTAAACACTCTTTAGAAACATCTTCTCGATGCTGTGCTTTTTACATTTTGAGCAAACGCACCACTCATCTTGCTCACAGCTTTCTCAAGTCCACATTTTCAGTTAATATGCACTTTTTGAAATGCCTACTATGTCTACTAGCTCCAGCACTTTCAATCGGCGATGATCCAGTACCGCTTTGTGGATTTTCTTCAACATTTCTGGAGTCGTCATCTCATTTGATCGACCACTGCAATGCTGTTTACAAAAAAAATATTAAACAACGTGGCGTCTTCAAACTTGAAACATATGCTGAATAGATTATGTACTTTCTAAAACAGTAGCAACTACCGCCATCCGTAATCAGGCAGGTTCTTCTGATACCATCCTCTTATGCAATTTAAGTATTAGCGTTTTCACCAAAAACCAACGATTTTTGTGAAGAGAATCATCAAAAACTTCGGGATTAAAATATGTTAAAAGTTTACTGTTGATCCATTCTATGAAACACATAATTACGATGCAAGAAAAAACTTTTAGAATAAAATCTCTGAAAAAAAAAAAGAAACGCAGAAGCCAATGAGGCACATGCATGTCTTTTAACAGAAATCATTCATCCACTTCTTGATAAAATCTGGAATGATCTAATCTAATCTAATAAACTATCAAAAAAAAGAACTTCTCTAATTGTGAGAACTGGTGACGTGAACGATTACGTGAAAGATCATGGCTAGAGTTATTCTTAAGGGAATAAGAAGTAATGTGAAAGATTTGAAAAGCGTACGGACGATCAGATATATACACTAGAAGAATACTGTTATAAATTGGGTACAAATGAAAACAGAAAATTAAATGTCAGGAATCAATTGGAACCTATTTGAAAAACTGGAAGTCCTTGAATTCCAATTATGTAGTTATCGATTGACAACAAATCACATGCAAGAGAAAACTATTAGGCTGCATTATAACTTAACACCAGTTAGACTAAACATACACTGTAAAAAACAAAGATATTACAACACAGCAAAACCGATGACGAAATCGCCATTTAATAAGAAGAAAGAGGAATAGAGCAAATCGAGCAATTTTGCTATTCAGGCAGCAAAGTTAGTACAAAAAGAGGTACTGAAAATGATCGAAAACAGAATAGGGACTTTTCAAAACGTTTTTAAGTCATTGTATGAAATGTGGTCTTCAACAAGTAACTCAAGAACAAAACTAAAGCTATTTCAGATCAATGTAAAATCTGTTCTGTTATATGAAGTCAGATGCCTCTACGATTTATACGCAGATCTGTACGAACATAGAGAAGAACTATCGAGAAAGAACTGCAACGGATAAACTGAACCTAGAAAGAGACTACAGAAATAGCTAAATACAAAAGAAAAAGGTTTTACCACAGCTGCTGCAAAACGGACAGGTGTCCTTTGGTTCAATGGGTGAATGAAACTGACCTAAGAAACCATAAAAAGAAAGCCAAAATTTGTCGTTTCTAGCTATCATTCATACTAGGATTATATAAGATTGTATAAGATTACAAAAAATTAGTTATAACTACATGAGTCTACTTGTTAAGTCAATAGGTTCCATTATTTTAAGACGCCGTCGTTTACTAATCTTATTGAAACATTTGGATGTTTGACACTAAGTGCACAATAACATCTTTGACGTATTCAATTGGGATCCCATGCACACAATTGAGTACATATCTAATAGCGATACCCATCGCCTTGTTTTGGAATCTCTACGATGGAATTGCACGCTGTCCCCCATAGATGAATTCCGCATATCCATACAGTCATTAAGATACTACTATACAGTAGTACTTTGTTTCCAGTTGATAGTTGGGATTTTCTACTTAAAAACCAATACATTTGGCTCAATTTCAGTCCCACATGTTTCCGCTAGGTGAATATCTTTTTCTGTCGAGATAGTCTTCGGTCTTGGTGTAGTGTTTTTTATCTTATGGGAGTTCAACTTAATTTCGATAGTATGAGATGTTTCCTTTGGAACTGTAACATTATCTAACTTCAAATCATTAGTTTCAATGCACCACTGCTTAAGACAAATCTGGAACTTCAAGTAGATATAGGATCATTGTGGGATGATCAGAGTGTCAGCATCATCAGCTGATTATGCTAGTTATGATAGGTCAACTATATGAATGAAGTCTATAACTAATACCAAAAACGTAATAATTCTTTTTGAAGTATTCGTGATTCGAAAAAAAAATTCAAATTGGTTTCAATTTACCTGATTGGTTCAAATATTTTTAAGATTTATTTAAGAAAAACACGCTAGTTTTAAAAATAGAATGAATATCAAGTACATTCATTCGAGAAACTTTATATTAGCAATTAAATATTCTTTTAGAGCATAAATATATACGAGTATCAAAAGCGGATTAAAAAAATTCATTCAGAGAATAAAATTTAAGTCTAACACAAATATCGTACAGAATTTTTTGTATAACGTTAATATTTTGATCATAATAGTATATTATTTGAAGAGAAGTAATGTAAGCAGTATGTGTCTTATTTTTTTCATAAAAATATCCATCAATTTTCAAAGCATTGTGCTAATTTTGGAATGTTTTTGGTCTACTTCCTCGATTGATCAAGGGGACAAACATCATAGGATATAGCTGATCAGCAGCAGCTTATTTAGTTCCAGGCCATGCAAGTAGACAACGGAAGAAGAAAGTGAAAAAGCAAATTATTTCAGAATGGCTCGCGAACAAGTTTATCAACAAATTTAAGAGCGGATGACGGTGCATTATTTGAAAACTTTACCAGACTATCAAAGAGGAAATTGAGTTTTTACTAGAATTAATTACACCATATATTCACAGAGAGGATACTAACTACCAAGATAGATTAAGACAGATCGAGTATAAACTGCAACAATTTATAATAAAATCATTTCCTGTGGAATCCGCTTCTGAGGTTCTTTATTTTCTTCATGATACTCTTTTCATCTAAATCGTATTTTTATGTGAGGCTACGTAAAACATCCAGTTTTAGTGTATTATTTTTATAATTTGAATTGCGAACATCCCACAACACTTCACTCTTATTATAGTCTTCAATGAAATCTAAATATTTTTCATTACCCCAATCCAATACCAAAAATCTTCTTCAATTCAATTTCTTAGTGTTGTATCGCCAAAATGTTTACTTTTTAAAACAAATAAAAACAAAACATAATCTAAAAACTGCTTCGACGCACCAATAATGTTGCTCGGAATCCATTTTTTTCGACATGATGTAAAGACTACCAGGTTTTTTTTGCGTAGCCCGATAGCCACAGCCAATGAGAGGCCTATCCCACTATCAGCCATATTGTTCCTCTTGCCAATCAAGTCATTGCGGGAATTTGAATCAATTAATTCAGCATATGTTAAATTGGGCTTGATTGAAAGTTATTTCAATAAAAACAATTCTCAAATTAATTTGAATTCAACATTTTTAAATAGATTCCAAAACTTTTTGCCACGTAAAGAATGTATATTATACATTTTTCCGTTTAACAAGGAGATTTAAATAGTAAATAAAATGTGTTCTTAAACAATTTATTAATAAAACAAATTGTAAAAGTTTAGTTAACATAACAAAACACAAGCAGCAAATCTAACTACGAATAAAATTTCGTAGCTTTTGGCGAACGCTCGGCAATTCTAAGCTTGAGATACAGTTCTTTTAAATTTTCACCAGTAGATAGATTCTCAGTTGGCACTACTTCTTTGGATAACACATAGATATTTGTATCTCTACTAACAATCGAGTGCTCGGGCCTTTGCACATAACTACTTTTTTTAAATGGACTCTTGCTATTCAAACAATAAATATTTGATCAATGTTAAATGAATCACCAAAAAAATATAGGATAAACTTGTAAACACTTACCGTTTTGGAGGTTAATCTGTCTTTCTCCACAAACTTTTCACCATTCGTTAAGTGATTTAATATCTTTTGTAGGAGATCTATAGAAACTAATATATTTACCTCTACAATTCGTATTGTTATTTGTGCATGAAGGTACAGAACAAGAAGGCATTTTAATTTCAATAACTACTCTATACAATCAATGTAAATAAATATAAATCAATGAGCTGTTGACAGCCAATATTGCGGAAAGAGACTGCGCAGTAGAGGTTGTAAATTAGTCTTCGGTAAGAGCACACCTTGTAGTCTTCACAACATGTTTTTCGAACATAAGCTACGAAAATCTGGTACATGACGAAAGGTATTGCTATGTCGCACAATTGTTGCCATAATATGCGACATTTTTGATTATTGTACCCCGCCGATTGCCGCATAGTGTTACCCCGGTAGTAGCAATAATATTATTAGTCAAAAATACTTAATTAAGTTTTGGTGTATCTTAGAAATATCAGAACTTTAATTTTAATTAAAATATTCATATATTGACATTGTGCAGTGTAATTATTATTTTAATAAATAGTATTACAAACATTTTTTAATAGTGTACATATTAATGCCCCTTAGTTGATTAGATTATGAACAACTAAAATTAACGGCTACGGAGTTAAAGTCAATTTTAATTATTTAACATCCAGTTTCACCAGTTAAATATTTGATCATTCTGCTGGTGACGGCCTAGGATAGTAGTGGCAAAAACCGTGGAATATTACACATATTGTAATATGTAACAAAGCACAATAAGTAACTTTGCATCTGTGATTTTTTCGAATTATTGTTCTTAGAATTTGACCATTAAAATACAAATTTGCATTAAAAGAAAAGAATGCATTTTCAAAATTTATCAAAATAAAATACAAAAGGGATACGCATAAAGGTTAGTGTAAGTGTTCAAATTGATACCCATCTTAATCAATGCATTTGCGGCAAGGTTTCTCGACTGAGAGACAGGTCCGGCGAAGTATGTGAAGCTGTCCGCGAAGAGTTTCAAATTCTTCTTCAATTCCAATTCGGAGGTCGCGATCCTTGAAGTAACGCGTAGTGCGACGAAGCTCCATCTCGCGTGAAAGACGGATAGTCACGAGTGCTGGTTCGTGGTCCATTTGACCAAATAAATCTTCGAGCATTACCAGATAACATTGGCCCGTCACGTGATCCTCAAAAAATGACAGATCCGCGAGTTCTCCCGCTGTCTACACACACATACACCCCAGGTAGGTTTAATTCTTATTAAAGAAGACGTGAGGATTCTGGTCGTTCCAGTACACACAGT
This sequence comes from Diorhabda carinulata, assembly GCF_026250575.1. NCBI lineage: Eukaryota > Metazoa > Arthropoda > Insecta > Coleoptera > Chrysomelidae > Diorhabda > Diorhabda carinulata. Next base: position 7,483,658 of record NC_079469.1, read on the forward strand.
TATGCCTGACTGCATCCGCAAAATTTCAATCTGCGATCGAAGTCATCCCCGTGAAGTGCGTGGGGGAGACGCGGATTGTATACTTTCAGCATTCATAGTAAAGAACGATCAGATACTTGATAGCCGCATTGCAGATAGGTTTTATCTTTCGATAGAGCTGCCTGACTTATGCTGACATCTGCATAACAATAATTTAAATATATAATGTCAGTAGTGACTTTGTAAAATAAAGTATCCGGAACCAAATCACCCTCGTGAACTAATTTTTCTGGGACATCCTGTATTCAATTTATCACTTATTCAAAGAACGTTGAAATGGAGACATAATTACGTCAAAGTTAGAACTTAAGTGAATTAGGCGGTTTTCAAAGATGCATATAATAGCTTACATAATTTTGCACTCAAAGAGCTCCTCGATATGCAGCAATCGAATTATAAGTTCCCTAGACTTCTGCATATATATTTACCTTTATTACGAGCAATGCATCGCATGAAAGTATTAAAAAAAGTTGAATGAAAATCAACAAGTTTCCTTTGAAGAGGTATTCCATTCGGAGTTTTTCCTATGAATTCTATATATAGAGAAAGAGATCTTTAGAGGTATTGAAGACATCATTAAATACTTTTACGCGAAAGGGTTTTCTCTAATGACATACTCGCCTTTGTAGCATATGCCTTTTAAAGTTTGCGGTTTGTTAAAAGAGATTTTGAAGTTCTATCCGAGGCATATGCGAAAATAAACGGATTCAAAACAGACGATTTTATCTCTTCTTCTTTTTATTTCGTGCATTTATCGGTATTGCACTGGAACGCTGCAACATATAATAACACCACATACTGTTAACAATAAACGCTTTTATTAATGCCACAATAAATTAATCAGTGAAATTAATTAACGAGCGCACTAGCAAATATTATCATGAAGGATAATCGATATTTATATCTTTCTAAACACTATATTCAATTAAACGAAACCAATTTTCATTTTATAAAAAAAAACATTGTTGATAAGAAGTTTGCATGCTCTCAAACTCGAATGCAACCGGATATGAAGCTTTAAAGATGTTTACAAGGTTTGCTATATAATATTTCACGATCTAAGAAAATGACTAGCTATGCAATAGAATAGACTCTACCCTCATATTTATACCTGATTCTAACAGTGTATGGACACAACGTCGTTGTGTCAGTTGATTTCAAGTAATGAATTTGTATTAAGGAGTGTCGGTGTTGCAGGTTTTCTGTGGTTTCCCTGTAACCTGGTGAACCGGTTCTCCAGCCAAATGGCCAACGATAGGGAATAATACAGCCGCAGCTGTATCCACCCACTCCAAATTAAATTGAAAAAAAACACAAAATTTCGAAAAACCAAAAAAAAATAATAAAACCTCTCAAAAAAACAGTTTTTACTTGCAAGCTCCACTTCGTTTTCTCGGTCAAAAAACCCCACTGGAAAAAATTGGACAAACATGTCCCAACAAAACCACCACAACCTCAGCCCTGCAGAGGAGCCACTCCTATATCAGGGCCTACTCAAACATACAAAATTCCTTACAAAAATCCTATCCTACCAAATTTTTACCAACGAATCTCTCTCTCTTGTATTATGAAGTTCAATAGTGTCTTTTCGAAGCGCAAATGTTTGCCCGTTGAGGCCTAAAAGTGTTAACTTAAAGTAAGTAGAGCGAGGTCACGAAAAATACTTTTCATTGAAAGAGGTGATGTTTGGTAAAGCTTATAACCTACTTCCCCGGTAGGAGACTCTTCATCAGGAAGTGGTATTCGGCCTCAGTTAAAGTATATAAATAACTGATACTAAGTTGAGGATCATAATGAATGAAAACAGTTATAAATTCAAAAAAACAACTTAGATTTATTTATATATCAAAGACAAGGCTGGGACTTATCTATGGAAAACCAGGACGGTTGCAGCCCTCAACTGAATTCCGAGTGTTTGTAGTCTGATGATTGGATCCTTGGTGGCTGAAACTCCCAACCTGGTAGCTGTAGAACTGCGGGGAAAATTAAAGAAGAAAGGTAACGAAAACACAGATGGAAATTACGAAAGAAGGAACGAGAAGAAAGAACAGATTTGAATGAAATATAAAATATAAAAAAAAACGGATTTGTATTTTTTTAAAGTATAACCTGACAGTAATATTCTATTCGTTCTGTGCCCCAAATAAATAGAAATTTCGAATTTACGCGGATACTTAATACAAAATAGCTTAACAAAAAGGAAATTGATAGCAATAACTGGAATTTTTGTGAGCACAAAGATGAAAAAAGCAAAGAAGAACTTACCAGCGAATATAAAGAATAAAATCGCTACAAATTTAGTAAATTTTATTTGGAGTGTAGATAGGTAGGGGAAGAATTCGAATCAATGGGTAACAAATTACTTTCTCCAAAAACTTGAATGTTAGAATAAATAAATCCGAAGTGACTACTGTGCCACAATACGTGAACAAAAGAATGTTCAAAATGTTTTAAGAAAAACGTAAGAAGCCGAAAAGCGTGTTACAAGCTAATTCAACGAGCATCCCTCAAAGTTCAGTTTGGAAAATTGTGAATAATTTGATAGGTCCTAAAAAACACAAAAAGACAATAGTGTAACAAAGTGCATTGATTTCTTTCAAGAACTTTTCATTCGTGTAATATTTATGGAATGTATATAGAACAAAAAGTGCCGACGTTATTTTCACTTTCACGGAGACTGTTCCTGGAAACAATTCCTAATTTAGGCATGTTATTTCTATACAGAAACACTGCCCTGTGGCACTCCTCATTAATTTATCCAGCTCAAAGCAGGCTTTTTTTTGTTTTTTGTTTAATTCTGAAGTTTCTTTGTGAGATGTAGGATTCTAATATATCAAAGAATTGTATAGGCAAATACATCTTCATTTCATGTATCGACATCTTATGTTTGATTGAGTATTTCAGTTTTTCACAGAAGCAATAGTTGTAAGTATTTTTTCATTGTATTCTTTATGGCTTCATTATATTATTCATTATTCTTCATCATGTCAGTTTTGTGATAAGAGCCATAAATAATATCATCTAGAGAAGTAGGTAATCTCATAGTTATGAAAAAAAAATCGAATAGAGATCCACACCAAAATACCGAGTAGTAACTTTTTATTCCTCTACCACTAATGCAGGTGAATTCAATCAGATGTTGTCGTATTTGGTCATTTGGTCATTTGTTAATCTAACATCACTTCTTACATACCTTAAATATTTTTTTTCTGCAAGTTGTGATGCTGTTTTTATCTATTAATGTTTCATGTTTGATAACAGTAAGTCAATATTGATCTACAAATTTCTTTTTGAACATTTAAGTTCATTTTTCTTGAAACTCCTTTTCCATTAATCAAGCAGTGGTTTATGCTTCTATATGTATTTAAGACGTTTTCAATTTTCTTAGCAATCTTGGCGTCTTCATTGCCTGTATTTTTTATTTGTGTTCTTTGCGTTGTTAATAATGTTAATTTTGAATGCCATATCTTACTATTTCTCAGTTTATTGTTGTATTGTTATAACGCAGTCTTTTCTACATTCATCATCATATCAAACTGCTTTAATTTATTTTCCCAGATATTTGTAAATTCTGTAAATTTCGAATGTTTTCTGCAATAAGTACTATATCATCATATCCTTTATCAGATATTTTTACTACTTGCAAGTTTTCTATTCGACTCATAGTTTCTTTTTGTTGATTGAGCAGATATTCATTATGTTATCTATAAATAACCACCTTGTCTCACTCCTTCTGTAGTTAGAAAAGTTCCTGTGATTAGGTTGTTACTAATAAAATGGTTGACTATTCATTTCACTTCAATTTGTCATCAATTGAACTTAAATAGTACTATAATACAGTGAGAGTAAGTATCCACATTTGACTATTGATTAGTAGACGAGATTGTTGTTTATGGATGAAACTCAAGTGATTCAAAAATTTCCAATTGGTTCCTACCATTGAAACTTATATTAGATTGTCTAAAATCTATCTGGACAACACTATTAACATTTTCACTGCGGATGTCATTTTTTGAGGTATGCCCCTGTTACGGGTGCATTTTTTGTTTGAATTTGTCATATAGACATTTTTTTATCATGTTTAATGATTCTAATACTCATCCAACAAAAAAAATTATCCGGACATTTCCGGACAACCCGTAAGCGAAGGATTCCACCTGAGTTCTTTACATTATTATTCATTTTATTTTTTTAAGGAAATATGCATTCTTTGAATTCTAGAACTGAATGTTATATAGTTAAATGTATTAAAATACTTTACTACAATAAATGTGATAAATAAAAAGCAAAAATTACCCGGTGACTCCCAAGAATCTATATCGAACGCTGATTTTTACAAAATATCCTTCGTTGTTAATTAAAATCTACAACAAAAATTCAACAATTCAGTGAAAAGTGTTTAAATGTATTAAATCATGAAATAAATATCCATTGTATAATAAATTATACTTACTTATAAAAAATTTATTGAAGAAAAAATTCATAAAACTTTTCTGTGACATTTGTAATTCGGTGGACTTGATCGATCGTAGAGTGGGTTTCTCTAAGCTGGAAGTGATAAGATGGGATCAGATTATACTTTCCTATGATGGGTTTGAGCCGTTTGAGCAGCGAGTTTATAAAAAAATAAAAAACAGTGATAAACAACAACATCTAGCAATAAAATATTAATTATTTCAAATCCTTATTTTGAATACAAGCATTCGCAATAAATGCTTACTTTTAATATTGTTTATTATATAATATAATATGTAATATACACTATGGATACTAATTTTATTTTAAAAGTTTCGAAAGCATGTTTAGGATATCAAAGAAAAAGCAACTAATCGATATTTTCATTTTGTTGCAAATTTCTCACGTTGCGCTAAAGCTCTTAATGAAACCTAATAAACTGTCAGCTTGAAGTTTTTGATTTTGAAAGTTTGCCAGGAATAAAGCAACTCCATTTCGTATAAAACTCAAGCTTTCATAAATAATAATTACCAAGAAATTTCCAAAGCCAATAGATTAGTTTAAAATTGAGTGGAAATTTCTATACATGCCAAAAATTCGAATGTTTCTTTGGATAACAAAAAAACAAAAATAGGGAACAGCATAAATAAAATCTAAATAAAATTAGTTTGAATGTGATTATATATGAATAATTTCATTAAATAAAATAGTAAAATATTAAAGAATCACAATTATCAGAATCACGGTCAATTCAATTGAGTTAGTACTCTAGGCTATATGTTTGCAATGAAACAGTAGAAAAAAACAAATTTCAAAATAAAAACGTGCATTAAACTTAATGATTAAAAAATATTATTCAACACAATACCCAGATAAAAAATAAGGATTGAATTGGTAGTAATAGTTTACACCACAAACACAAATTACGTGATCAGAAATTATAAACAATGAGAAGAACTAAAATCAGAGATTAGATTAAGACAAAATGTATTCAGTTCAAATCAATTTATATCAATACAGACCAACTGGTGAGGAAAAAAGCTTGACGTGAAGATAAAGTGAAGATAGTGAAGATAAAGTAAAAAGAGGTGTCCATGGGAAGCTATCAAAGACAATGGGACAGTATGACAGACAAAGGTAGCTGGACAAAAATATTAATCTCTAATATTAAAATTTGGCTCAATAGATAACACGGATGTGTAAATCATCACCTGACATAGCTACCAAGAGGACGTGGCTTATTTTTACCGTTTCAAAAAACGGAGTTACTCAAATTTGTATCTATTGTCCTAAAGTGGAAGATACTGCAGAGCATACCTTTTTTCCATGTCAAAGATGGCAGGAGGAATGTAATAGAGCAGCCATACAAAAAAACGGGAGCTTATGAGAGAACATATTGTTCATAAAATGACAATTAGCGAGGAAATTTGGAAAACTCTATCTAATATGGTGACAGAAATAATCAAGCAAAAACAGGAAGATTTAGTGAATAAACCAAAACAAGTCCAAGCGGTATGATGTAGAAATACCTTATGGTAGTTCCGTTTTACTATCTGTTGAGAAACAAATTGCACATATCCTAGAAATTCCAGCAGTCGAAATGTCTTCTGAAGATTTTCTCCTCCACAAATAGTCTAATCATTGCAGATATAGATAATACACTGTGTTCTAAATGTAAAGTAACGTATTCATTTAGGTTTAAGAAATAGTACACTCCGTATCGATTACAACTATCAACTTTACGTAGTTCTAACTTTCCTATAGTTTCTGGGAAAAAATATCTCCCGATCTCATAATCAAAATAACGGTCAGTATTCACGTCTTCATGATAAATGAAAGCCGATTATGGCAGATATGGCGGCTAGTATAACGACCTTTCGATTGTGGAGGGGTCATTCACACTTTAGTCTTGGATTTTTCTTCGCCCAATTTTCGGTATTCACATGGCCATTCAGGTGAAACTTCTTTTCGTTACCATACAGTGAGTTGCAACATTTCTTTCGCAAAATTTAGTCGATTTACGTAGTTCATATCCTGCAACAACTAAATTTTTGACGCTTTCAAATCCAAATCTTCCTTTTTAATGTTTAATGCTTGGCTTCGTTTCTAGATAAAGATGACCTCACTTCTTCTATTGTTTCTTATTTGTGAAGTGAACGAAGGCGTTCAGGGTTTTGAGTTTTTATCATTAAATAACCAGTTTTAGGTCGATATCTTAAACACGAATCATCTCTTCAAATATGAACAATTTTGTAATAATTCTAATTCCTTACGACTGTAATTTTTTGAATATTGAATAAAGAAATATGCGGTTTTGACGATAGTACGGTACTTTATAAACAAACTGGATGATTGAAAAAACGGAAGTAGATTTTAATGGATATTGGTAGGAAATAGAAAATTCGAGAAATTTGAAATATCTTCGCTTTTGAATGGATAAAGAAGGATTGTGAAAAACTGACCTCTTCACTTTTTCTATTGCTTCCTTTTGATTTTCTATCAACGCACCTGTTTTTTGGGGCATCAGGTGTACGAGAGTCCGCAAGATACAAACGTTCAACAGTCACTACTTAATATCGTTTCGACCATACCCTCGTACGCAAAAAATTCGATACGTTCTTGATCCTCCATAGCGATTAAAATTTCACATAATTTTTTTAACACATTGATATAACTTAAAAAACCAACACCCTATACAAAATCTCTCTTGTTTTTGAATTGACTAGAAATATTCGTTTTTTATGATAATACCTTAATTAGTAGTATATTTATCAAACTTTTCACCTTCCTCGTCGTAAGTAATTTCAGAATTTTCAATTATCACCACTTTAATCGGTAATAAAATAGAAAAAAATCATTTACCACAAAAATACGAAACTCTATTATTTTATTTTATTTCCAGGTAAGACAAATGGTACCCGGAGCAGAACGTAAACTTCTAGAGCATCACCATATGTCCAACGAATATTTGGTACACCATACAATTCCTTCATCTCTACAATACGACCCTTTTCCATCGGATCATTCAAAATATGAAGTTGAAAGTGTATCGATGATGAACAAAACCCCACCTGACGTATGTACGACTAATAAATGTCCTGAATATGGAATGGACAATTCCGAACAAACCTGTATTGTTCCGAACGTAGATGGACCAAATCTGAGTGTAGCACAAACTCTAGCGGGACAAACAATTCCTATAACAATAAAAAGTCACACTTCTACAGCTCCTTTATCGTTATCAAGCCTACCGATGAAATACGGTACTATGCACTATGACCATTCGGCTAATAGCGCCCTAAATCAAGGATTCTTGGGGGTGTCTGATTTGGGAAGCTCAAGTTCAACTAGTTCCAGTGGCTACTGTGGAAGGAGCAAAACCTTGCAGCATTCGAAAAATAAGAAAAAATGCTCGAAGATAGAGACGTTTCATGTTCCTGACACCACATTCACAGATTTTGGTAAACGAACTAATGTTGATTTCAGTTTTTCGGGAAGTGCAGTGTGACTCGTCTGGTGTTATGTATCGTGAATATATCAACTATTACTCAGTTTTAATCATTTATTTGATATCTTCATATAAATTATTAGGAAATATTATAGACAAGTCGGTATATTGATAATTTTTATATAAAACTGAGCTCCAGTACTCATGAAACCGTTTAAGAAATTTTAACATCATTCTGGTTTACTCACTTTGTTCTTGTTTCTCAATTCTAAACAAACCTACTCGGACATATTTATAGTTTTGTTGATGTTTTATTCAACAGAAAACCATATTTTCGTCTTTCTGAATAGAGTTCCTAAAAACGTGGGACTAATACTGAAAGAAATATAAGACCAGAATTTAAATTTTGGAATAATAAAATTTGGAATATGATCTGTTGCACTATATTTTTGAATTATTCACAACGTTTTAAAATCTTTTTCTTATTCAATACAGCCCGGATTCTCAGCATTCGCTCACATATACATAAAGGTAAACTGAATCTTTTCGATCCACAAAATCAGATAAATATTTGATATGGCAAATACAGGATGTTATCAAAAACAGCTATAAATACATGATGAAGTCAATAGATAAATTGTGTTAAGAATTTTATATAATCGTAGCGTTAATATTATATGATGACAAAAAATTAGTAATATACACGGCTATGAATAATTTACGTACAAATTGAAGCTACAAAATATCTCTTCTTAGTAAGAAACAGCATGGTGATAATGGAAAAGATCATTCATTTTTCGAAATAATGACTAGAAAATTGTATATCAGCTAGTATCAGTAAAAGCACACAAGGATATGTGAAAGGATTTCTTTGGTTTTCAAAATTCAATGTAGTAAACATAAAGTAATTGAACAGCTAATGATATAACAGAAAATTCGTCAAATTTTATGGTACTTCTGATATTGTAGATTTACTGTTAATTGGCTTTCTGAGTACAGGTCCAGATAGAAAGCATGGAAAACTAGATATAATACTAATGACCTGAGAATAATTGGAAACTTCTACTGGTACCACACCGCAAATCTTAGTATCGAAGGAGTAAACTCAGAAAAAGTGAAAATAACGAGAAGAGGATGCATATTATCTCTACTCCTCTTTAACTTGAACTCAAAGCGGATATTCCGCGAAGTCATTTATGATATAAAAAAGGTATACAGCTAAATGGATACAGGCCAAACAACATCAGATATGCAGAACATACCATTGTATACAAAGCCTGATGAATAGTCTCACCAGTCATAGTCAGCAATACGGCCTGAATATCAATGTCAAAAAGTCAAAATTCATGATCATAAGTAAAAATAAGATCACACGAAGCTATCCAGTAGATAGAGTCAAACAATATAAATACCTTGGTACTATTATAAATGAGGATTGAACCAACAAGCAGAAAATACTAAATGCAATTCGCTGGTATTTATTTGCAATTGTTCATGAATATTACTGCGAAGTATTAAAAATTTTCTCTTGGATGAATAATAGAAAATGTATCTCATTGGAATCATTACACTTCCATGCCAACAACGAGGTTTTAATGTGTACTTGTTGGTTAAGTAAAAACAGCTGTGAAATTCTTTCAATTCTTTCAGTTTTGCGGCAGATTATAAAAATTTCCATTTAATTGTGCTACTGGATTTTTGATAATCGTCTTTTAGAAGAATTAAGCTCCTGCTCAAATTGGAATCTTCAATGAAAACGTTCCTGAAAAGTTGCTATGGAGAAAAATTTTATTTTCAACTTTCTCTCATAAAGTATTTATTCCTGACAATTTTTAATATCAATTTGGAAAATTATTATGAATGTGAGTCTCATTAACGGCATTTCCACAATAAATTTTACCACTTTCTAAATTGAAACAAGTAAATTTTAAAACTGTTAATCAATCAATCAAGAAATACGCTCCATAATATTCTGTTACAGAAATGGTCAAGGCTAGTTAACAATCTTTGGAACGAAGTCCAGTGAACAAAAGTACGTGCCAATAGATGAAAATTATTTTAAGGCGTAAAAACTACCCCTTATTGTCAAGTTAAAACGTTTAGAAATTTATAAAAACATTTGTAGGATTGAAATAAAGCTCGCACGATATTTTAGGATACTATCTATGTTTTTCAACTCTTGGTAAATGTATATCAGCCCTTAAAAACTAACCTCTCTTATGATAAAATAAAAAAACAAACACAAACAAACAATTATAGTTCTTCATCTTACTTAATTTATATGGAAAGTGTTCTTTTTATTGTATTCAACTCATATGTTTCTTTATAAAAAATTTTTCACCCTTAAAATTCATCCCTTATTGCAAGAGTTGAAAAAAACATTCATGATCAAAAATATTACTGATGTTTAATTTTTTTGTAGTGCTTGTTTCGCAAATAGTTATTTTCCATATTTTCATTCATTAAAAACTACTACCGATGTATTTATTGTTTTTTGTGTCACATTTCAATTAAAAAAATTAATATACAAAATGAATAAAATTTAACAATCATCATTATCACTATCTGTATTTTCGTCTTCATCCTCTTCTTTATCAATTGTTGGAGCACTGTTCAGACAATTTTTACCAGACCATCCATTCCAGGTTGAGTTACAAAAAAGTCCAATTTTCCGGCAGCCTCATCGCATCCTTTTTTGTTACTGCAAAATATCATTTGCTAGAGTTCTTGTGGCGTAGAACTTTTTGAATTTTAAAGGGTTGCAATGGACCTTCAACTTTTGTCCACCCCCCAATCAGTGAGATCAATATTTTTTTAACAGCAGAATTTTCAATCGTTGCCTCATTGAAGGACTCATATCTCATTTTATCCAGAAATACTTGCAGATCTTTAATGTTTGCAGCACCATGTAACATTATTGAACAGTACCTACCAGCTTCTAAAATTTCTTTAGTATTTCTGTTAAACGTGTCTGCCAGTTCTCTTAAATCTGGCCTTTTCCCATTAATTCAAATAACTTTGTTTTATTTTTATTATAGATGAAAACGATGCCACCTACAGGATTTCGAAATTGCAACTACCAAAATTATTTCTCAGTCTTTTTTATACAATAATAAACATCATTAATGAAGATATCAAATGAATAAATTATTCATTATCAATAATTACGCCGTTATCCCATACTTCATACTATTTAAGGGGTCGTATTTTTGAACTGAGCGGTTTTGATGCTGATTTTATAAATAAAAAATTTGTTGAAGCTAAGAAATTTTAAATTTTTGTTGGATCCGTACATACATAGTTAATAGATAGTAGTTGAAGCATCAAGATTTTCTCCGATCCAAAATTCTTCACTCATATCGTATTTGAACAATTTCCGATGAATACATACACGCACTAATTTCATCTTATTCTCATTTATATAAATTAGTTCATTTTTATGAAAACAAAAGTTAAATGTGGTTATATCAATAAGCACAGATCCGTCAATTGTAGATTATATAGAAGAAACACTTTCTACTGTTTTGTTTTCTGACACAGAAGGGAGACTTGAATAGAAGTCTATCAAAGCAAAACTTGTGATGTCAAATTTAGATAATTTCTCACTAGATAAAAACCTGCCCGACGTTTATTCCTTCAGTTTCTATTATGACCAATTAATGCCTATAGAATTAAACAGAAAGGTTAAGTGATTTTTACTTAACTAAAAGTGAAAACCAAAATATTAGTTTAGTTAATTTGGAATTATAAATTGGAGAAAAAAAATTTGCCGCGTCATTTTGGATTTAACAATGCAGTGATGGAGGTGGTGAGTAATAGTGTTCTAAAAAAACCATATATCCTGACTCCCTTGCTATTCTTCCCTGAAATGTTAAATCAATAATTTTTCAGATCAGCTAACTTTGATACTTACTGCCAATTAGAATAATCTAAGCTACTCGCGCTTTTTATCTTTATTCAAAACTGGTTTGGCTGTCCCAACATTCAATTATGATAAAACTCCCCGTATGTTGCAGCATTTCCATTTTTCTTTTTGCTCAATATAAATCTCTCTAACAATCGATTTATACTGTAGTCACTTTTCAAGACAGCAATTGTACCAAGTTCTTTGAAAATATCCAACCAAGTTTTACAATCAGTGATCATTAGCTGGTTTTTTAGTATCTTTTCCATTCTCTTCAAAACTCTGTCTAGAGATATAAATGAATGCCCTGGTATCAGAAAAACTAACTCAAAAGTGGATAAATTATAAAGGGTATTTTGAGACATAACATCATAGTTGAGTCATCAGTCTTACTAAATATGATGAGAGGTCAGTTTATGAAAGAATTCTTTATACTGCTGACTCAATTTTTGCCTCCTATGAACTTTAATTATTAATATCAGCTCTGAGTCGCACGTAATACTTTAGTTGTATTCTTGAATAAAATCAGATTTACTATTATTGCGATTATTCAGATGTAAATTAAACGATTTATAGCTAATTTTGCTACGTTTTAACTTTGTCGGCTGTTGCGAAACAAATAAAGTAAAAAAATATCTAATTAAATTTTTCTAAAATGTGGATAAGGCGAATTTTGTTTTGATAGGCCTCAATTATTATTTATCATATATTGGTTCATGATTCTAGATAATGCGTTTGAAATTAACCATAATTCGAACAATAACGGTTTTTCAATAACAATAATTAAGCGGTGGTTTACTAGTTAATTAATGACTGTCGCCATCTAACCTTATATTATTGAAAGATCAAAACTGCTCCCGGTTTAAAATCATAATAAACACGCTAATTTGGCGTTTTCGAGGAACAGAATCCATTTAATGATCTATGATTTGAATAGTTGTTTTCAGTTCGGCTTTTCAAACTGGATTTATGAATAACAGTTCCTCTTGATAATAAAAACATATCGAATTCCATAGGAAAATATAGACTCTCCCAGTTGGAGGCAGATTAAGATAATTAAACTAACCTAACCCTATAGAGCTAATTTCTGCTTGAGTTAAAATAACTAAATACTGGGATATCTGTAGGTTATCGAGATACGTCCTCAAACGAAACTTGTATAGAATGGTTCATTGCGTTGGAACCACTTTTTCGATCGTCCCAAGTAAAAAAGAAAAATGAAGCTACGCATCAGTCACGGCTGGGACTGATTCCATTGCCACAAGAAGAATACTTCGAATAGTCCAGCGGAGCGGCAGTTAACAAACAACATAGTTTGACGTTGTGAAAATTAGTTCTTCTGATATACGCCCTAACAAAGATAAGTTTCGAGAGACCACCTTGGAATAGGACCAGACCTCATCAGAGATGGCCCACCGACCTACCAGTAATCCTGCTGCAAAGAGATATATCGAGGCACTGAATTGCAAGTATGATAAGGGTAAAATATAGTTAGAAGGCCATATCGTCGAGATAGACGAGTCCAAGAGTGATCGTAAGAAGATTTTTTGAAAAGGTTGACTTTAAAGGAGGCTTTAATCTAGATATCTGCAAACTGATTAAGAATCTGAACCATCCATGAAGACTTACTCATGGAAAGGTTACGTCGGCCTAATCTTCAAAGTCATCCACAAGTTGAAATTTAACTTGAGGAAACTCATGAATAAATTGAACAGAGGAGGAGTCAAGTTTGGTCAAGTAGCACTTGGGTGAAGGAGATGGAGAACTATAAACTATTATTTTCTACATTTATCATCTAAAAATAAGCCCTACAACATTTCCTTTAATCCATAAATCCATTTCAAAAAAGTCTAACCGGAAGTTATAGGTAAAACCGCAAGTACTAATGTGTTACCTGTTTAAATGGATCCTAAAATATCGAAAATACCAAACTAATGTGTTTTTATTATGATCCTAAGCAGAAGTATAACCGAAATATCGTTTAGACAACGTAAATAATCTTCAAAATAATATAAAATTCAACAATCGTGAATGTATCCATTGAAATTGAAAATGTATTACAATTAATTATTTTGAAAATAAAAAGAATTGTGATCGCTGTGATATTTAAGTTATAGTTATTATTAGTCATAATATGAGGTATTGGTCACATGTATTCGAAGGTTTGTGATTAATCTTAATTATTTTATATTCCCATTGAGTGAATAATAAATGTTATACAAATTATAAACGGCGTTTTAATTATTCCGTATACTATAGCTAGTTTATGAGTTAAAGTTTAATAGATAACATGAGGCATAGAATATGTAAGATCATGGAAAGAGTATGGCAATACCAAAGGAGTGCTCAGGAGTGCTCTAATGGCATGATTATACCAATAATTAAGAAAAAAAATCCAAATACATTTAACAATGTTAGATTCATTTCAACAGTTCAAAAAAGAGAAAGATTATGAAACAACTAAAAATACCATAAAAGTTAATAAGATTGATGGGAATGACGATGATATATTCTAGATAAAGAGTAATGACAAAATAAAGACCATGCTATGAGCACAACATTGGAGTGCAAATTCTGTTACTTCTTCAAACAAACATTCGACCGTCAAAAAAGGAAAATGATTATGAAACAACTAAAATAACACAAAAGTTAATACAATTGATGAATATCTTTCTCTTTATCATCGTATGCTAGGACTTAGTCCTTTGTTTGCATCAATGGTTGCCTAGCTACAACTTCACTCTTTTGGTGTATTGTTCCTGGATTCTAGCTTTTGCCCGCTTGTGGTCCAGCAACTTAGCCAGTCAAAACTCCATATGTATGTCGATGGGGAATCGATGTGTTATATCGATAAGGTGATTGATTTGACGCTTATATGCTGCGTATAGCTAGATATCGTCCATATAAAGAAGATTGGAGATGGTATAGTTGGAGTCCCTGTTCGCTTTAATGTTGAATCCGTACTTTGTATCATTGATCATGGTAGATAGGGGATTCATTGTAAGGCAGAACCACAACGGACTCAGGGAATGGCCCTGGTATATTATTGCCCTTATGAATGGGTATTTCGTCTGTACTGCGGGAATTTGGTCCAATTTGAAGATGTAGGTTCCATCGCTATTTCTTCATCGTTGTTGAAAGGAAGCTCACAATAGTTGGGTGAAGTTTGTAAATCTATGAGACCTCCACAAGCCAGGAATGAGGTACACTATCAATCGCTTTCTTATAATTCACCAAAGCAGTGTATATATTCCGGTGATCTTGCCGTATCACAGAGTCCATGATAAGTTGTTCTTTGCACCCTTGATCATCTCTTCTACAACCTTTCTGTTCCTCTACTAAGATGTTATTTTGCTCGAAATGCCTATAAATTCTGTTGGTTATACAACCTGTAAGTATCTTATATAAAGTGGGTAGGCACGTATACTGAGTGGGGTCATCCTTCTGGGAGCTCTTTGGAAACAAAGTAGAACCCAGCACTAAGAAAGTTGGAATATCTCTATTATTATTATTATGCGAAATATTTATGCACTACTCAGCTTAGAGCCGGTATTATTCACCTATACTGGATACAAAGTATCAAAAGCATCGTGCAGGTATAATAACTGAGACTATTTCCACATTTTTCCTGTGATACATCTGTTTAATCTCAATTGCGACATCCGCGTATTTGGCCAGTTTGTCATGGTGTTTGTTGAGAACGTTATGAGTGTTAGGTGTAGCTTCATCGACAAGAAAGACTGAATTGACTCTTCTATCAATCACTACGATGTCAGGTCTATTATTCGTCACCTGTCTATTGGTGATAGTTGAATCTAAAACAACCTTCTGCGGCTGGTACTTGTAATACGGTATATACATATTGAAAAACTTGTTGGCCAGTTTCAGATGGATGATGTTGCTCACTTGATTATGCCGGTGTAGACAGTCGATATTAGCTAACACACTACAAGCAGATGCTATATGCTGAATGGTCTCTGATGTTTGTTGGTTGATGTAGTTATTTGTGTTAATAACTTGATCCTGGATAGCCATCATGAAGCCTTCAGTCTCTGGAAAGAGATTTCCGCTAGTAAGCCATCTGTAAGCTTCTTTGTCATTATGCTTGATTTTAGCTTGTAGTGCCTTTCGTGACCACTGTTCCGGCTTTTGGTGTACAATACACTATATTCAAGTCATATTATTATTATTATATGCCTTTGTGGTGTGGCAATCGTAATAGTACCGTAATTCTCATAGATGGCGTTTTTAGAAAAACTAAGTCATTTTTTATATTTAATGACGCCAGGTGTTGTTTCGAAGTATCTTTTATTACCCAAATAATTGCTCCTCATTACTAAATGCTACAGTTTACGGAGTCCACACCACTTCATTTATTTTAATAGTCAACTGGAAATGAAAGTTCACTCAGTGTCTCGTGAAATAGCCCATTTTTTCGTTGGTGAGTTTTAACAATAAAATAAGTGCAGGTGGTTAATGTTCTGAAAAAATACAGAGAACGAGAGGTAGACGATTAGCCAGCTGCACATATGTGCTCATCATAATTTTTTGTGTATAAAAATGTCGCTAATAAGAATTGAACAATTACTCGAAAAGAAGCATGAATTATTCAATCAATTCAAAGTTAGGGATAACAAGGAAACGAGTTTTTAATTGTACTGGGTGAATCAAAGAAGCTCTTTAGAAAATTTCTCAATCACGTGAATAGAGCTTTTGTACTAATTCGAAGGATAAAATTTCGAATCGCGTGAAAGTTGAGGTTTCTACTTTTTACAATTTCCAGTCATTTGTGTTTGTTTGAGTGGAGTTGATAGCAATTTACTGCTGAACTTACAGGTTGCCAGTTTGTTACAGAGATTTAAGAAAGATTCTTCGAGAGATAATCTAATTTTTGTTGTTCCAGTGAGATAAATATCATACGGTTTTGTGTTATGAATTTTGTCTTAAAGTAAAATTTACAAACATCATTTCCAGCAATTTTCTCATATTATTATTAAAAAAATTAAAAGAATAACTTTTTTGTTTATGCATCAATTCCAGTATTTAAAATATTGTCGTTTTGACTTCAAACCGCTCTGCATCTAAACTTAAAAAGATATTTTGTGTATGTCCCTGCATTTCATCATTTTGCCTCCAAAACACCTAGACTCCTTCCAAAAGAGGTTATTTTTCTGGAGGTTTTTTATTCCAAGTTTTAGCACCACCATTTCGAGGGTCATCCTCTGCCAAATCTATCTTAAGGTGATATTTGACGGGCAAAATCCTGTCAGAAGTCCGAACAATAACATTTCTGGACCTCCTTTGAAGTTCCTAATGAACTGTGCTGAATTAAAGGAAGCTAGATTTTCGATCCTGTAGATGTTTTATGCGGAACATGCCTTGCCTATGTCTACTGTCTGCATTCAACAACTAAGTGAATTGAAGTTTCTTTCTAGTTCTCTCAAAATTCACTCAATATGATGAATTGATTCCTGAGAGCAGAGAATTAGAAAGTTAGTGGAAAGTGTAGCTCTATTTTTGATATATTTATCGACACCAAAGTAACATTGGATGGATGAATCCATCACTCTATTCAGGAATCAAAGCGATCATAATCTGAGTGAACTGCAGCTGGCTGTCAGCTGGAAAGATTATGGCTTCAGTATTTTGGGATGCGCGTGGAATATTGCTCATCGACTATTTCCAGAAGGAAGATTCAATCAATAACGAATATTACATAGATTTGTTGGATCGTTTGAATGCAAAAATCAAGGAAAAACGGCCTCATATGCCAAAGAAAAAATCACTGTTTTTCCAAGACTATGCACCAATTCACAAGTCGATAGCAGCGATGGTCAATTTGAACGAATTACATTTCGAATTGCATCCTCATCTACCGTATAGTCCTGATCTGGTCCCCAGTGACTACTGGCTGTGTATTGATTTTAACAAAATCCTCACCGGTAATAAATTCAGCTCAAATAAAGAAGCAATTGCTGAAACTGAAGCCTATTTTAAGGCAAAAGACAAATATTTCTACCGTACGAAATCGAGAAGTTAGATGAGCGTTGGAATAATTTCTTGTTCTTGAAGGAGATTACATTGATGAATATTATTTATTTAGTGATGTGTTATATCTATCTGTATCATTGATTTTTGCAGAAAAATAAATATAGGAATTTTTAGATAGATCAATTAAATTTTTAACGCTATAAAAGAACAGTTTTCACATTAAAAGCCGCTTCGAATGACTTTATATTCAATGGTTTTATAACAAAGATCTTGATTAAATTGCTCACTCATTCTTTCTCTTTAAGTATTTGAATTGTCTCTTAAGTATTTGAAATTATCCCACTACCCTTTTACCATACAGAGACGTAATATTCGTATTTCCAATGAATATCATATATTTCACAAAAACAGGACAATGTCGGCTAGCAAAAGATATTTCAACATTCTAGTGTCTAGGAAACTAGAAGAACAGATGGGATGATAAAAAGGCTGTTACGAGTACGATTCCCAATTCCTGCACCCGCCAATTTCATCAAGTGTCTAATAGACAGGAGAGCTGAAGTCAGCTTTCTGCACAAGTGGCTGTAAACCACTGGTAAGCGACACACCGAAACCCTTCAGAAGGATATTCAAAATACCAGGGAACAGTATCCTTAAACCTGAAACAAATCAACTAAGTTTAATCATCGGATTGATTCCTGACCACTGCTCATATCTAAAATGCAAATATGATCAGGAAACTCCACTATGCGTATTATTCAAATGCGCTCTAGCAAAACATGTTAAGAAGGAGCACCAGAGAACATTTCGCTAATCATATGAAGTAAGCTTCATAATCCATTAATTGTCGGGTACAATGGCTGAATTGCTGAGCGCTCAGCAGCAGAATTCAAATTACAACATGTTTCAAAAATTGCAGGAAGCTTTTCACTTTGAATTTTTCTTTTTACAAGTTTTGAGTGTATTCAACCTTATTCTGAGCTTATTCTCTCATAATCGCGCCGTATGTTTTTCCCTACAAAAATGATGTCTTTTCACTAAATGCATTCCCATCCATACGTTTTATTATATTTTCTCTGCTATCTGGATTCCTCCAATTATTTAAGCTCCGATGTTTTCCTTTTTTTCTGGTATTTTTGCGGATCTCCATGTTCCTACCTCTTCTCTTCTCTTTGTACTGGTCTTTCCTACTCTTTATCGTCAATTATAACTCGTAATGATAATTATCCTTTATAGTATTTGTACTTTTGGTAATTTTTTATCATTCCAGAGAAAACTTATTTCTTATTGGTATTTTCCCTTTATAGTCCTTTAGCCTATGATATTCTAATAATCCAATATTCTATATTAATTACGAAGCTCCATCCTCTGACATAATAATATTATCATAATAATAATAATAGCTTAACGCCTCTATTGTGGTTGCTCTATAGATCCTCTTGTTGGGGTGAATCAATCCCCATAATCCATGTCTACATCTTTTCACAAAATTTCCGCCACAGCTTCCTATTTCCCGTCTTTTCTAGCTTCTACTCTGCTTAGGTCATCTTTCACTTCGTTTCGCCATTTTGTTGTGAGCTTGCAGAGTCTTTTTTATCACCAGGATTTCACCATATTGTTTGCTATAGATTTCGTTCTTTCTCTCTATACATGCACCAACCACTTAACTCGCTGAGCATTGTTTTTTCATCATAATATCTTCGCCGCTAAGTTCTTCAGTTATTTCTTGATTCGTTCTCATTCCATATTCCCGTTCACCATTTTTCATTGGTCCCATTATCATTGTTCTGATTATCTTTCTTTTCAATTTTCTCAATTTTTCTTTATCATATCTTGTTAGTGTCATTGTTTCTGCTGAATATATAATTACTATTCGTTCTTCCTTGATATTGCTTCCCAAATCTCATTATTTTTGTTTTGTTTCCATTGATTTTTGAACCCTTCCGCTTCCCCGCTGTAACTATCTTGTTTAACATTGACTCTATTATAGATCTTCTTTGGTTACAAGTACTATATCATCGGCGTAGGCGATTATTTGTCCACCACTTGACCTTATGTTTCCTTTATGTATTTTCTTCATTATCTATTACTCCATTCAACATAACACTAGAATACATTTTGATTGGAGCGAATACTGCTTCTAAATTTCTCTTTAGCTGATCCTCAATTTTGAAAGTATATTCTATATCAAAAGTAATCATCAGTCAAGACACCAAACAAAAGAAAAAAATCAATTTACAACGTTTCCTCTTAAATTTTTATGATTCTTTATACACAAAATAGTTTCAAAAGATGATTGACAACAGAATAAAAATAAAACTCTTAAATCAATATCACTTTAATATTTCTATGCGCATCGAAAATCGCTGATCCGTTCCTAAACGCGGTTAAGTTTGTTGGTAAAGTTCCAGAATTTATAGTTGCAGAAAACAGAATTTATTCCAACAAACTTTGTGCATTGTTTTTTATATACTGTGGAAGTTTAACTTCATTAAATTGAAAATTAAGTGTTGATTTTATAATTTTCCTTCCTATCTAATAAAGAGGACTTTCATTTCAACACAAGCATCTTATATTTGTTGTAAGTTAGTTTTTATTTAATCATTTCAATTGAAATAAATAATTAGTTAGAAACAAACTGCGTTTGTTCCTTTTTCTGTGGAAGTGAATGAAATATCTTCTGTTATAAATAAGATTTAGTATTTTATTTTATAGTGTATTTCCATCAAAACAATTCCAAGTGTTATACGAAATTACCATAAACCAACCGTTTAATTTTAAATTTCCTCTCTGTCTACCTGTATCGTTTCCATAAAGTTCAAATCACTTTCATTTTATCGTCAGAAGTTTGGCGTAACATTGAAAATTTAAATTCCCAAGCTGAATTCTAGAAACAAACATCTTCGTGTTATAACCTCAACTTATTCGGTATTCACGAGAATCTACGTTATTCGAAGAAGGTACCTAAATAGTCAAATTTGTAGGGAATCTGCAAATTGCGCTTGTAACTTAAATACGCTGAATTTCTAGGTTATCGTAATTGTTTGTTCGTAAACCAACTGAGAACGTTTTGTTTACTATCTAATTTTAATTGTAAATAATCCATCAATTGAGGATATATAAGGATATATCTTTTAATATAAATATGATATATTTCTATTTACGATATTGAGAGACTTATTCGGCCATTTACCATGCATGTATACAGTAACTAATAGAGTAAACTAATTAACTGTCCAAATCAATCCAAAAATTTCTAGAACTTATTAGAAGATTTTTTGAATCGCTTATAATAAATTGCACCTATTTAATAACTTTTTAGATCATTACAAAAATTTCTAGAACTTTCTCGAATATTTCTAATCGTCATAATGAATTGCAATCATTTTGGAACTTTCTAGATGATTCCAGAAATTTCTAGAACTTATTAGAAGATTTTTTGAATCGCTTTTAATAAATTGCACCCATTCAATAACTTTTTAGATCATTACAAAAATTTCTAGAACTTTCTCGAAAATTTCTAATCATCATAATGAATTGCAATCATTTTGGAACTTTCTAGATGATTCCAGAAATTTCTAGAACTTATTAGAAGATTTTTTGAATCGCTTTTAATAAATTGCACCCATTCAATAACTTTTTAGATCATTACAAAAATTTCTAGAACTTTCTCGAATATTTCTAATCGTCATAATGAATTGCAATCATTTTGGAACTTTCTAGATGATTCCAGAAATTTCTAGAACTTATTAGAAGATTTCCAATCGATTATAATAAATAAAACTCATTTTGGAAATTTTTAGATTATTTGGAGAATCCTTAGAACATTCTAAATCGATTACAATAGCTGGCACTCATTTTAGAACTTTCCATATCATTTCCCAACGGGAAGTTGATTGGGGTTAGTGGTTAGTGGTGATCGAGGAAACCCTGTTTTTACGTACTAAAACAGCATTTTATATAGATCGTTTTGATTTTAGGTCTCTTCTGTTATGAAATTAGTTTTTGTTTTGAAAGATAGGTAAAAATTTGACGTTTCTACTACTTTCAGTCTTGGTTGATGAGAAACCTCAATATTTTAAAATGAACGATATAGATCCAGACAAATTTTTTAAACATAGATGAATGAATCGAGGTTTATCAATCAACTTTCGAGCTTATTGAGCAGAGACTTAACAAACATTCAATAAGAAAACCTGATTGTCGATTACAACAGGATGTTAATCACTAGTTCTTGTCATGGAATTTTCAAATGGGAAAATTATTCCATATACTCTGCCAAATTTTAGTTTTCTTGTATCCAGCCGACTGTTAGTTATATAAACACTCATGAGAATGTACAAATTCTGTCAGCATTTCAAACAAACCAACTACACTAGAAAAATGAGTTATATTTTTGATGTTCAGCTTGTAAAAAGTATAAAGTTGCTTAATTTTAACGTCAAGATCATGTACAAGTGCGATCATTGTGTGCGTTATCACAGTTTCTTATCAAGTTTAACTATTTTTGACATTTATGAACATCTAAAGCGCGTCATGCTGGCGTTAATTCTTTGTATCGCTTTATATCAATCAATAGATCACTTTCATCATGACTATCAAAATAAAATCAAAATAGAAATCTGTTTTAACAAGAAAAATTAATTTTGCCTTAGTTTTTACATCTTAACAATATGTAGCAACCATAAATTAAATTATTTGTAGTTGTACTCAAATTCACAAGGTTAATGAACAGAAAAATTTAATGAAAGCTAGATCTGTTGAATTCGTAGTGCAATTCAGGAATTTTATTATTGCTATCAACGAAATGTGAAAGGTTCGAAGAAGTGATGGAAAAGGAGTTTCCTTTTCTTCAAAGGCATTTTTGCAGTTTCTTCCTTTAACTTATCAAGCAACAATATGTGATACAAACTAAGCGTCCAAAATGGCTGGATTTTGAGTGAGAACCTCTCAATACATGCGCAAATATATACTCATTTTGAGGTCACCTAATAGGCTAAAAAATTATAATGAACGATTCAAAATCAACAAATATTGATTATCTGTGGTAGAATATCATCTATAATCTCAACTGATTCTTTCCTTCCTCTTATTTTACGTGCTCTATTGCTCATATCTAATTTTTCTCCATAACTATAAAATTAATATTGAAGATAGAGAGACCTGCATATAAGTGGAATTGTACTATTGAAAAAAAGAGAAACAGCATCTGTTTACCACTGTCTACCTCTCTCTACTTCATATTAATATTAAACCTTTTATCTTCGGCGCCGTGATGATCCAATTAGAATAGAGCAGAAAGAAATAAACACACGTACATATATTTTGTTTTTATCACTAATAGAAGTTCAGACCCAATTGAACAACCTCCATGCCTTATTCATTCTCCGGCTTCCTTTTCTAATACTTTAACATCTAGTATCATTTCTTGCCACTTCACACTTAACTTGAGCCCAAATTATATCAATGGGATCTAGTTCTCAATAAAAAATGAGGAAAACGTATATCTATACGCTTTAAAGTTATTTCTCTATAGCCTCACTAACTTAAATTACTAGTTCTATTTTCAACGTTTTCAAATCTAATTTCATATCATTCATAGTAACCCATTTTTGAATTGCGGCTCATCTATCTACTTGCATTGTCCATGCAACCCTTTACTGCTTGAAAACCTTATACTTATGGCTTTAATTCAGAAAGCAACTATCCATCATCGACAAAATCGTCTCTTGATCCTATAACTCAAATAATAAAACTTTTCTGGTAGGATATCTTAGTCCAGTGGAAAGGGGCTCCTCTGGGAGTTCTAAGGTCTTTGTCTATCAATAGTTAATCCATTTGAATAATAAATCTTCTGGGTTTAATCTTTTTGTTCGTTATTCCACGTATTTAAGTAGCCTACGTTATAATTTGTTTCTAAAAAAGTTCTTCTTTCCACGTTAAAAATATAGAAAAAGCTAATGAACGATAATTTTATTATTACCCTGTAACTATTTGATCAAAAATTCTACCTTTAATATGACAAAAAAAGAAAATGATTTTCCCATCTGTTTGAATATTTTTATTATTCTAGTACTTTACGACTATACGACATAATAAACATAAAATAACTTTTGGTGATTTTTAGTGTCCACCCTGTGCCAATTTGAATCAATTTTAAAATATGTTTATAAACAACGTAAGAACATAAGTTCACAAAATGAAAAAAGAAGAAAGCGATTCATTCATATACGTCACAACACAAAGATTACTCTTATTAAAAATAGTAAATTAGCATAGAAAATCCATCGAATTTTTCATCTTATCATCAATAAAGAATTTATTCTTTATTCTATAGATCTTTTACACAGATGTCGCTGATTTACCGTCTTTATAATATTTATCTGTTGGCTTCATTTTGCAATTCACTGATGTCTAATGAAGAATTATCCCCATAAATGTCCGCTGATATAAAATAGAGTTTTGTCGATTAGATAAATATGAAATCATTTTAATATTTTAGAATATATGTTACTAAACAAACGTTAATGATCTGCGGCTAATGTAATTGAGTTCGCACTTCTATTTACATAATTAAAATAAGCATTTTCATCGAAGGGTTGAAATAATTATACAAATAAATAAAATTGGTACTGTAAATATTGAAATGGATTATATTCAGTGTTATGATGTTATGTTATGTAAAAATAATACAATAAATACATCATCACATCAAGTAAACAGCCGTTTAATGTATTTTATAATAAAATTGTGTTAAGGAAAACCTTTCTGTTCAAATAATCCACAAAATAATTCACAAAATATGTAAAAAATCCCAACAAATTCAGATTTATAAATATTCTTTGTACGAGGGAAGCATTGTTCTTAGTGCAGATCCTGATACAAAGATACAGAAACGTAAATAGCGATATGTATGTTTAATAGATTATGAAAAAGGCACTCAATCGAATGACACATGAAAAAATGATGGAGATGCTTAAGGAAACAGGAATTAGCATCAAGAACCTGAGAATAATTGGATACCTCAACTGGAACCAATCCCCAAACCTTAGAATACAAGGTATATACACACAGATAAAATGAAAATAACGAGAAAGTTCATCAAGGCTGAATTGCTACGTTTTCCCTGACTTGCTGTATGGAGTTCTGGATCTTGAACGAAGATATAAGTAAAAAATCAGAAGCTTTCGAAATGTGGCCGAATACACTACCACATACTGCGAAACGAATCCTGATAGGCATTGCTCCAAGCAAGGGAAAACATTTGGAAAAGAGGTCCAGGAAGAAGACAAGCATCCTAGCTTAGGAATCTGAGAATCTGGTTCAATAAAACCTCTCCTCAATTCTTTGCATTGACGGATAAAGATTGCGTGATGATCACCAATAGGCAACACAAGGAGAAAAAAAAAGATTTTATCATACAATTAACTAGACTAGCTTTTAAACTTCATCTATTTTGAATTGAAAGATTCTAAAAGTATCGCACGACAAAAGTAGAGAACTTGACCCCATAAGAAATGAAAGTGTTGCTAGAAAATGCGTATTCTACGGTAGGGCACCGATCAACAAGTCTGCTGATTATGTCAAAGAAGAATTATTTGGATTAAATCAAAGACCTTGAATACATTGTGGAGCAAATTCTCAATTACTAAGTCAAACGGCTTTATACAAAATGGTCTTGATGTTAGTAAATATTTCAAGGGAATGGCATATTTAAAACGAAAAACTGAAGTATATCGTTCCCAAAAATTTAAAATTCTCACACATGAACAAGTCGAAAAGTTTATAAACGAGGCACCAGGTGAGAAATACTTTGTGTGGACAATTGTGTGATATATTATGTAGATGATATCGAAACAATAAATAAAGTACTAGTCATATAATTTCCTAACACAAAAACGAAAGTCAATAGTTTTTTCTGTATTATTGGGAAGTTTGTTTACTATTTTCGTAAGTACATTGCACTGCGTCCTTCTGTTATCAAACATCTTCGTTTTTTCCTGAACCACATGAATGAAAAAGCCAATCCATTTCGTATGAGTACAATTGGAAAAATGCCGTCTGGAATTGCCGAATTTCTTTAGCTACCAGAAACAAAGCAATATACACTGTTTTCGTAGATCCTCAACTTCTTTACAAGCAGAATCAGGGAGCAAATATTACGATGAAGTAATCAATGAAAGTCTACGACGGTAACCGAGGGCTATGTTAGATCATTCAATTGCTTATAGAAATGCCACTGCGAAAAAATTCTACCAATCTCTAAGAACTAAACTAAATTTTTAAACCTTATCATCCAATATTGAATCTTTCGAACGTCGTTAAATATTGATAATGAAAATTCCCCATTCCTGAATTTATCGTTATATATAATCAAATAATAATATTTTTAACACTGTATTATAAACATTTCTAATACTGTTGGTTGTCATTAAAATTGTCATTTTCAACTATAATTTTCAAAATAGATCTTAACAATACTATACCAAATGAACTAGTTTCAGGAATTTAATTCGAATGACATAAATATCGAAATCGTATATAATATCACAACACCGAGAACGCGGTTTTAGTATCCAACATCCAGCGGACTAAACCGCAATTTTATGTAACCGCTCTGTATCCCACGTCGCCTCCTTCTAGCACCATTCTGTTGCAATTATAACTCAGAATAGCGATAAAGTTAAAACCAACTCTCTATATTCCTTGCATGAAGCAACTGAGTAATACAAATAAATTCCTTAAGCTGTACTTTGTCACCTCCCTAGGGATCTCCGAATGGCGGACTAACTAAATGCATGTTAAAGAGATATCTGTGGAATTTCAATGAAATTCCTCAAGTTTTGTTGCCGTTTTATACTTTAATTTCTGTTTATATCGGATCATAGTTTTGAAGACGAAATGTTCAAGTTTCTAGGTGACACTAAGAATATTTATGATAAGAGAAAATCCTTAAATAGTTTGAAAATGGAAATCAATTGTATCATTCACTTGGAATTATGTCAATCGATAAAGAATTGAAAGACTCTAAGCTGGAAGTCAGAATACATATTGATAAATTTATTTGTATGAGTACTATCATTCATTTAATTAATTAATTTTTTAATTACATAATTTTGGTCTTCTTTTCATAAATTTTGGGTCAGTTCCTCATTTTATACACCAATAGTGAGATATTTTCATCACAAGATCCCTGATGACGTTCTTCAAAAATCTTCAAATCTTGATGGAAACACTTCCTCTGTTCATTATTAATTCTTCCTAAATGGTCAAGTGGAAAATTTAAATATGAATGCAGGAATAGAATCTCACGTACTCGCTTATTTCCAAGCCTAAAGATATTCCTAAGCAATTCAATGAGATTTTAAGACGCTTTATAATTTTTTGCAAAACTTCGAAGTTATGGATCAGCTAGTATAAATGGAGATTCAGTCGAAAAATTGGACACATAACTGAATCATTCAATATATGTGTGCAAACATCGAAAATGCTCATTGATTGAAAACACGACCGCAACGCGTTTTGAACGATACCAAACAACCAAATACCGAAATGACATAATTTTTCGCTTTGTATGCCTTCTTGGTGACCTCAATGCCTCTTGGACAATACTCAAACAGTCACGACGCGTTCTAGATCATTTAGACAGCTCATAAATTGATCTTTGTTGCCTAGACATGACAGTGTGTTTCCAACTGCTTTCGAGTGTAATTTCATTGAGCAAAGTCACCACTATTGTAGCTAAAAACGCCAATACTATAGAGGTGTTAAATAGAAAACTCATAAATATCGTCGATAACATCAGTAATTTGATTATTTCACTAACGAACGGTAAGAAAAGAACAAAAAGTGAAAGAAGCGAACCGTTGAAAGAGAACGAAATGTCCAAAGAATATAGGAGATAAAGTATATCATAACAAGAATATGAAAATTTAATTGAAAAGTCCAAAAGAACACAGAATGGAAATTTTCGATATGACTGTAAAAGGAGGATTCAAAAATATCAGACAGATGGCGAACCAATGCAATTATACTCATGTTTAAAAAAAGAGATAAACAAAATTAACTCGATCACAACACTAGGAAACGAGCTGCAAGGATGCAGATGAGGAAGATATCCTGCGTAGATTCGTATTTATCCCATGACAACTGGTTAATATATCTATAGAATATGAGAAAACAACATTCCTATGCTTCATTGACCTCACAGAAGCCTTTGACCATATTAAAGGTATTAAATATTATTGTACAATAGAAACATACCTAACTATATAATCCATACCATCGAAAACATATACTCAGATAATCAAGCTCAGGCTCGTATTAATGGTAAACAAACAAAATCCATACCAATCAATAGCGGTGTCAGTCAAGGAGACTCCCTTTATTTCCATGTAATAATAATAATACTAATAATAATTAATGAAATCCAAAAAAAGGTGCGGCTAGGCGAATGGGTGACAGAGACATTAAAATCCTGTGCTACGTCATAAATGATGAAGATCTTCAATTCAAAGATTATTAAATATACTTAATCTCACATGAAAACAATATAATATGTCCATCAGATGCGAATTAGAACTAGAAGGTCAAATAACACATCAGAGAATGAAATTCAAGTACCTTGGAATTGACGTAACCAGTTATGGAGATGTAGAAGACGAAGTAAGAAGACAAGTAGCTAGAACAAATAAGCTCGCGGTATGTCTTCAGAACATAGTATGGAGGAACAAACACCTAACACAAGGAACAAAGGCACAAATTTAAAAAGCGACAATCAGACCTATTATGACTTATACATCAGGAGCAAGACCAGAAACATCAAAAACGAAACAACTCTTGGAGACCACAGAAATGAAAATTCTAGGAAAAAACACTATCAAACCGAGAGAGAAGCGAAAAAATAAGATAATAATGTGACGCAGATAACATTAACGAATGCGTAAAAAACAATGGAACCAATCTATAAGCTGAATAACAGACGATAGACTGGTGGAAATACCAAGTAATAAATCTCCAATTGAAACACTAGTAGATGTCGACCACGTAAAAGGTGAAGTGATAATCTAGAGACAAGATGAGAAACGATATCGAAGAAGGAACAGGCGTTAGAACTATCATGGAAGAAGGAAGAAGACATTGCGAATCTATTAACGTGATGCATTTGTTTCCAAATCCTCATAAAGACTTAGAAGGTTCAGATAGATGACTTCTGGTTATGAGCAATACTGAATTAAATGCATTGGGTCTAATCTAGGTCTAATTATTTAATATGTATTGTTTTAGCTGTCCATTTTTGTATGCTATCTTTTATTTGGAAATATATATTTTCTACAATTCAAGTTTCACTTTTACCTCATTAATAAAATAAAAGGTTAGTAGTTCTGAGGTAGGAGGCGATGCCCATTTGGTAATAACAAATGACATTGTCGTGAATCATCTTAATATAGGTGATCTGTTGCATAATCACTCATCTATACATTTCAATTATCGGTGATATCTATTGGGTTTTTTTGATCATGAATTATACAATCGTATTTATTTGTAGGTGGGATAATATTAATTTAGAGATAAAACGGTTTGTTTAACGACGATAAACAATATTTTACACGTGGAGAGTTAAAGGAAATAAGGGGTAGAAAGCGAGGGAGATGAATGGTCATGGGTGAAATTTTTACAGTGCCGAGGAAAACCACTGATTTCTCTGTTTCCCGTGCGGTAATTAAAACAAATGGCGGTGGGACTGTAAACGTCCAAAAAGTCGGTTATGTAGGAAACTGTACCCGGGGATGATTCAATGTTTTCGGAAATACGGACGGTCTTGAAATGTGATTTATTGCCTTGGATTAATTTTGTGCTATTATAGAAGAGAAAGGGCTTTTAATGGATAAACTATATATATTCAGAACAATATATACATATATATTTATGTGATAACATACACATGGTTTTTTTATCATATTATTAACAAAAGTTTCAAATTTATTATAATTGAACAGTCAAAATAAATATTGAAGATATTCAAAACTAGAGTCGGAAATGTAGCTACTGAGGTATATGGAACAAGTAAAACAACAAACCAAAAGGAACTAATACACTAACCAATTGGAGAAATATAAATGAAGATAGAAATTTTGATAAAGACTTAAAGAAAAGTCGAAAGGTCAAATTTTATCTATCTTTCAAAAATTATTAGCAAAACTAATTTTAAAACAGAAGATACCTAAAATCAAGAACATTTAGAAACATAAATTATTTGAATATATAGTAGTTTGGATGAATTGAATGAGTTGAACTCAAATGGTCATTTTAAGAGCCTCATCTTGATTATTATTCAAAGTGTATAACAGTTTTTACTTTTGTCAATTCAATAATATTAACAATTCCATGGAATGATATCATTCAATTGAGATGTCAAAAGCCACCATAAAAGTATATTATTATGTATTATTTTGGGCGCAAGTAATCAATGCTAGGCTGATGTGAATTTTTCTCTTTCCACTTTTCTTGAAAATGTTACTCGTATATTTTGCTTTAGTAGAAATCGACCCAGTTATGGGCTTTCTACTCGATGCTAAAAAGCACCTTGAAGATTCACCATAACATTCGCTTCAAATCAATTTAAGCTGCAGACGTTCCTAAAGTGCTAGTCCGTTTACTGGCGACAATAAAATGTCAAGACTTTTACACCGGTGCTACTGAATGCTCCTTCTAAGAGGAGCACCTAATCATCAATTTTTTTCTGACCAAAATAAGTCATCAAACACAAAATTTTGAATAATCCTGCAATGTTTTGCACTCCCACTCTGCTAAGGTCTTCTTCCACGTCTTTCAATCATTTTGTGCCAGGCTTGCCGCGTCTTTTTCTACCACTCCTTACAAGCCCCATCCTTAATTCGCCGATCTTTGTTCTTTCTCCATAACCTCTTCGCCGCTGATTTCGACAGTTATTTCTTGGTTTGCTCTTATCCTATATTCCCCTTAACTATTTTTCACTGGTTCCATTATTGTTCTGATTATCTTTCTCTCAATTCTTCTCTAGATTTCTAAAAGACTCACAAAATCATCAATATTTTCTTACCAACGAAAGTCATCAAACATAAAATTTTGAATAATTCTTCAATGTTTTGCACAGGCTGCTGAGATTATAGGTTTTACGGAAGACTACCGTCCAACCGATTGATATTACATGAAAATTGAAGGTAAAGAAAATTACAATGTCACCTGTCACTAAAACAAAAGAAATCTAGATCGTTTACCATGTCAGGGGATTGTACGAAATTTGTATATTTCATTGCGGCCACTTCATGCGAAATTAAACTCTACTTTTTCAAATTACCAGAATGATAATTGCGCTATTCAAAATGTTGCCTCATTACTTGTTTGATCTTGCTCAATTTGCCTGATTCCTTTTAGTCAACACATAAATAGTTATACTAAGTCAACGGTCTCTTTTACTTATTCGTCATATTTTTGAGGACAAAGCGGTTATTTAGGTCATAACCCACACAGATGAAGCTTGCAGCAGCTTGAATTACACAGCTACAGTAGTTGATCGCCAGCCACCATGGCATTTCATTGCAGTTATATGCCCTAAAGTTGCCGAAGAGTTGTTGAAGTTGTTAATATATAAATCAATAAGAGTAAAAAAACGATTGAATATAATTTTTGATGGATTCGATCAAACAGTTTCAAAGAAGTTATTAATATTGTCTCCTGTATTATTTTTCTATCCATAGCTAAGCTTATATATGAAGGAATTTCATTAAAAAGTTTCGCGACAATCGATACCGTTTTGTATGCGGCGATGTTCTAGTTTTATTTTGCTTCTACGAACTTCTATTAATAAGCAAGAAGATGTGATATCTAGCAAGTTTTAGGAATGTCGCATAACTAACTTATAAACTAATTAAGCATTTGGTCCTTTTATGTTGTGTATATCCTCTACTCGGTATCCAGTAATATGCTCGAGTAAGAAATTTAATAACTAATTCGCCATTTACATTCAAATAATATATTCTGCTATAGCGGTCATGCAAATTCCCACAAATAAACTTACGAGAATATAATAACTTTGTACAAACAGATGCAAGTGAACTACGAAATGAAAATGTCTTCGTTTGCTTCAGATGACTGTCTAAGTAGAAAGCTTGTTTACATTTATTCATTCAAAGTATAAGTAAATATCTATGAGCTACTCGCATTTCATAACAATTTTCCAACTTTATAAAGAGGCAGAAAAAAACCAGGACTAGAACAAAACTTCTTAGTTGGTGGTCGAAACTTTAGCTATCACATCTCTCACCGAAACAGTCTCTTCGGAGATTGATGGAAACATTTGGTATGAGACAAACTAAGGTAGTAAGATACGACTGTTTGTATTATTAATCAACTGCTCCATTTAGGAAAGATGAAAAATAAAACGATACGAAATGTTACTGTTGCATTAAGGAGGAAGAAACTGAAGACCACTGCGCACCAGCGGCTTTAGAAAGTTTAACAAAAATAGCTGATTCCCCGACTCTCCCTCGTTGTGCTTTTTTCCCTAGTTGTATTTGGGTGGACAATAATGTTGTAACTACCATTTGTGATGTTAAATTCAAGTATTTTTCTCGTGGGGGCTACCTCCCCACCGAGAATTAAGATATTCGTGACCTCACCAAGGTTCTCCCCGACCATAACCCTAAAGTCTTCTTTTATGTTTGCTTTTAGCTTGGCGACATAATGTCTCCAATTTCTTTTTTGATGTAAGGTTTTTATCGAATTTTCGATAACCTCGTAATCCACAGATTTTAGGGATTCCGCCAGCTCCTTTATTCCAGGAGTATACATGTTTTTTTTCGTCGCCCTCTGGATATATTAGGACCATACTGTCTTTTCTATCCAACTCCTCTCGCTCTCTTCCAGACAGGATCTTAGTTTTGGTCCTGAACCTCCCAAAACTTGTCGGCGATTCCTTCAAATTCCTTGAAGGAGCCTCCTTTTTCCAAAGGCACTTTGATGGCTTTGGCTAATTCAGCTTTCCTTTTTTTCGTTTTATTTTCGACACTCTGTACATTTTATGTAGGTGCGGGAACTATTGGAGGTGCTATTGTTTATCGACCTGTCTAATTTTTTCGTTAGGGTTTTCATCTCTCCCATCCCCTATTTATTTCTGGATCATTTAGCTTTGCTTTAGCGATGATGTCTTCTACTTCACTAAGTTTGCTTCTTAGTGCATCGCTAACAGTTTCATTGTGTTTGAAGTTTTCCTCCTTCCACGCTATTTTTGTCTTTTGTTTTCCTGGTGTCTATTTGTATTGCTACTTTGGCAGCAGTATGGGGTGCTGACCTTTTTTTCTAGCCCAAGCAGGATATAAAACAGGTCCGACTTCCTAAAATCGAAGTCGCTTGAATCCTCCTCGTCAACTATCACCTCTACCATCGTCTACTGTTTGACAGCCGAGAAGGACTTATCCACCATTTGTTGGTGTTTTCGTATCAGCTCCTACTCTAAGAGTTCCCTGGCGAGATCATCCTCGTCGGCTTTGCAATCCTCATCAACAATTTTTCCATCAACGTTATCGGATGATGTACATTCCTCATCATAATTTATTTTCTTTCTGTCAGAGATGCATCTATCTCAGACGAAAGGTTCTTCCCCCTACGGCGTTTTTTATTTTTTTTTTTTTTTTAGAAATTGAAATATCCATTCGAATCCCACGAGTAGGGCCGAAATAAAAGTCCGGCGAGGCAGTGCGCCCTTACCTCGCTAAGGCTAGATACTCTGGGAGGTCGTCTGGTATCCCAGAGGCACCGATTTAAGTTGAGCTTAAGATCTTTGTTCGCAGGGTTTTGAATTAAGAACTATAATTTAGTTTCATCAAAAATTAAGGATTATTTCTGAAATAATTTACTGTCACTGTCATAATTTTAAGATATTTGAGGTTACGTCTAATTTTTTTTTAATTTCTTCATAAATATATTTCAAGTGTTTATTTTCCTCTTAGTTCAAATTTATGGGGTTCGGTGAAGTGTTTTCTATAAATTTTTACCTTTGGTGATCGCAACAAAAACTTCATAGTATAATAATAACTACAGCATATACTGACAAAGATTTTTTTGTCCAGAAGGATAAACAGCTTCTCTATGGATAGTGAAATTTGAAAATATAAACCAATTTCCACGTTATTAGATTATCCTGATTAGATTCGCTAAGATTCATAATTTTTTGTATCCTTTGCATGAGAATAAACATGATAGAGCTGGTTGACGAACTACATAAATGCGCAGTCTCAGACTTACAAAATCGAGATGCAATCATCAACACATCTGTACATAATAAAGACAGATTTAAGATATTTTGAACAAGATACCATACGATGACCAAAGTGTTTTAATTAGGTGATCTAATATTAGAAAATATTTTCTTACTGATACAAATGTTTAGTTTCATTAATTGTTTCAAGAAATTTTTCTAATTAATTGCTATCCGTCTTCAAGGTCCAATTAATACTAGAGGAACACCACAAGGAGGATATCTCCCTTTTAATGATTAATAAAATTCTGAAAACTCTTAAGGAAAAAGATAATGTAGCAATATTTATTTGGGATAGAGACGTACAAACTATTAGCGAAATTATAAAAAAGGCATTAGACGAGATCATCTTGCAAATCCTAAAAAAAAGAAAATACCTTAACGTTTACGGCAACAAAATTGAATGGAAAGGAACTTTGCCTATCAAACGAGCTAAATACTAAGGAATCATACTATATTCAAAACATTCCTGGTAAAGGAATGTGCAGGAAAGGATAGAGAATGAATCAACTGAAAGAAGTGAAAAATGGGAACTACAATAGAAGGTTGGTATTGGTTATATACATAAATCATATGGCCTATAATCATCATCTACTTTTCATTAGTATGGTATGGAATGTATGAAAAAATAAACAAGCAGAAATAATGCACTTTAATGCAATAATAAACGACTTACCCAGTGATATTTTTGTTACATGCTAAACTCACAATATATTTACCACGACTACCATGGTTATCTGACATAACTATTCCAGTTTATGAACGTTTAAAGCACAAAAACAAACCTTAAGTTGGCTTACAGCGAAATGATTTTTGGCGCGATTCAAAACATAATCCCACTTTAATTGTTCAATAAAAATATACTTAAATATCATATCGTCTTAAGTCTACTAAATGATTAAAAACTGTTCATGAACTTACGAGATTTTTCAGTCCAAAGGAATAAAATATTTTCACATCAAAAACCCATAAATGATAAAAATTGACTTACGAGGTTTTGCAATTTAACCAACATTATACACCTTATATAATTATAATTGTTTACTTTTTATTCAATGTAATTGTATAGTAATAAAGTCACTGCATAAATCTTTGTTTTTAAAAATAACTTAGAGTCTTAGACTATTCTATATATGACATTTTTGTAAATGGTGTTTTCAAATTATTCCAATTAGTATTCTCGAGAACTAAATATAATTCATCAGTGGGTATTGCAAATGTAACGTAGTACAAATAACGTAATGAGACAATCGAGTCCGTATATAATAAGAGAACTGAGATTATGGCTCTCGAAACCTCACCCTAACAAAGGTTTACTTATCCTTAACCTCTCACTGGATTCTCTTTCCTCATGTACGGTTCATTAATGTTACATCATACATCACCTGAAGGGTTTTTAGGGAATGAAACTACAGTACAGCTGCATTTTGAATATTCATGATACGTCTTTATATCCTTATCTAAGACAATGCAGCAGCTTTCCTGTGAGAATGCTAATTTATCACTCACCTCGTCCTTCAAAACAAAAATATTTGCCAACGGGATTTCAAATAAGGGGTGATGAAATATTGAAAACACAAAATAATGTGAATAAATCGATTTCTTCTTCTTTGTGGTGATGGTCATAGTAAGGAAAAAAAATCGTTTATTTTAAATCTATATTGGAGATGCAAATATACGAGGTATGGCTATTAAGTAACGAGACTAGCGCTACTACAGAGAAAGTACGAATGTGCTAAAGATTAGCGACTACCAGGTATTTCGTCTGATGCCTAAAATTCGTGACTCGGCCTCTAAGTAACCGTATCTGTGATCAAACCAATGCAGCCATAGCCTTCGTTTGTAGAGGAGCAATTTTTTGGCTTTGTCGTAAAATTGTTATGAAAGTTGAAAAGACTGCAACTGAAATTCACAGCACTCCCACATGCGAAGTTCCTGAGCAAGCCTCATAGTCTAGTGATGTTAAGAGGTTCCAAACTAAGTGTGTGTAGCGTTTTTGGTAGTTTTATGTGGATCAAAACAAGCCTATCAGAAGGTTCATAACCCAACTAAACCTAACCTAACTTTTCGCAACCCAACTATGAAATATGAATTACTAACCTTAAACTTGGGATAAATTCAAGGAAACCAATCAAAACAAAAGTTAGAAATATTATCTTCACCAAAGATAAGTTTCTCGTTACATTTTTAAACTGCTTGCCAGATATAATTTAATCTATTAGTTAAATCAGATAAGTACATAATTTTTGAAGAAGCAGAGTTTCTCTTAAGGACAGCAGCACTTTTATCACAATACATTTTCCACGTATTCTACATGATTCCTTCCGGATATCATTTAAAATTATTTCGGTAAAAAGTTTCTTCATTATTCATAATTTTTGGTGACTCATTAATCTCAATATTACTCATTAATTCCTCTCTCTCGTGGCAGTAAGTTTTCCCGGCAGGTATTTAGAGAGCCGTGAAACTTGAGTCTGATAAAATATTTTACAATCTTTAACAATGCGCCAACGAGTACTTCCTAATTAACAGAAATAGCTAGAACATTGTCATTAGTGCTCATTCAATAGCATAATGAATATTTATTTAACGTCAGAAATAAACAAAGTTTTCCAAATGTCATTAAGTGAGTAACAACCTAAAGTTAATAATCAATAACATATAATAAGTTTTTATTAAAAAATTAACGTGTTTTGACGGTGTACGAATCACTGATTTGATTATGTGAGGATATTTCTCGAAATTTTATATAGAGATTTTGACTTCCAGTCGTCGTGAAATTACTTGACATCAATTCTATTTCGTTCACTAAAAGATTATTATTTGAACGAAGCGATTGTTGTGAGACAAAGAGGATTTATATGATTAAAGGATGATATAAGTTGAGGAAAGTTCAGTGGAGTTGGAATGTGAAAATAACAAAGAGTACTAAATCTTTTATCTACATGCAAAGTTTGAGAATGAGATTTAGCGATTTGTGGCTACAAACTTTATTGCAGCTCCGGGCGGTAAACACACCTTTATTCCCTTGACAACCCTTATCACAATTTCCTATTCAAACTACTTTATTATTAAAACAACCACGAACTCAACACACGAAGGACAGTTTTGTTAGATAGATAATTTTATTCGTATAGGAGTCGTCTCATATGACAGAGAAAATTTCGAATAAACCTAAAGGACATCATAAAGTAGGTACTAAGGATCTTTTTACTAGTTTTGGTTTCGATATATATATATACAGCACATGCCAAATAGGATGAGGATAATCATCATCTGTACATCAAGTCTTCATGGTCAGAAGTTTCAAACTATCATAGTGTCCTAAATCAATAATAACAGGTTGAATGTCTGTATGTTCTCTATTTTTTCACATTTTTCAGAATTATCTTAGAAAATTGATATTCAACATTTTTTTTGACATTCTCCAATTTATATGTTACGTTTAACTGTCGCACTCTCCTAGATTCGTGACTCAGCCTCTGAGTATCTGATCACTATGAAATGATAGGAAACTCCAAGGCAGATAAGGTTGCTAAAATAGGGACGACGAGACAGTAACAATCTTGATGCCATTGACACAGGAATCACAGTCAAACATCACAATAATGGTCAAACCGAAGTAAATTGTACTATATGCAGAGCCATTTATCAATGAAGTTTTACACTACACTCAATCCAGAAGGACATTAGAGCGATTACGGAAGAAGAAAAAGACGGAGAAACGACGTCAAATACTGGGGGATGACACAATAGATTGCCTGGAGAAAGTAGCAAACTTTGGTCTGGGTTGGGAATACTTCGAAAAAAGCTTCTTTCTTCTTCTGCTGCTTATTTCTGCTGGATGGCCATATTAGTAGGCAACTGCCTGTTCATTAACTGCAAGTCCTCCTCGGAAGACAAAATCCAGCATTCTCGATATAGTTTAGGTGGTCTTTCCTATGGTCTTTTTCCCTCTGGGTTGTTTATTTTTGCGTTCTTAACAAGTCTATCGTTTCTATCTTATCCACCTTCTTATATCATGTATTCCATTTTGCCGTTCATTATCTTCATTCCGTATTCTGTAATGTAAAGTTGTGCTTTGTTTACTTCTTAGTATTTTCATTTCGACTTTTCTCATCGTCTGTGTTTTCCTACTCGTACCTGGTCTTGTTTCTGCCGCATATGCTATGATAGGTCTTATACTCGTTTTATATATTTTGATTCTACTTTCCGTATTTAGGTATCCATTCCTTCAAACTATATCTTTCAGGCATCTTGAAATTTCAGATGTTCTCATTGTATATTCTCTTACTTCTTCTTCAAAAAAGTTTACGCGACTCGTTATTTCTGCTACCAGGTATTTAAAATGATTCACTTGTCCGATAGTTTTTGAGTCGATTCCCAACTTACATCGTATCGGTTATTTAGACATTTGGACATTGGCATTTGGTGTTCTCGTTGTTGGTGAACATGTTTAGTTGTTTTGAGATTATCTTCAGTATCGTCAGCATAGCAGACGATATCATATCAGGAAGAATATAGTTCCCACTTGAATACCGCTGTTTTGGGCAAAACTATTATTTTGCCTATTATCAAATTAAATAAGAAAGGACTGGGTAATTGTTATTGTTGATTTCTGCGTTCACATTTATATCTTTTGTTGTTGTGTGTCCCTCTTTGATTTTTGTTTTGCACTGAGTATTAATATCTTTTATCAGATTAATAAGTCTATGATTATATGAATAAGGTATAAAGAGGAAACATATAGAAGGGTGGTTAGCTAATTTACTAATTTTCCAAATTGTGGAAACTCAATGGACCTTAGACCTCCGAATTAACAGCGACCAACTAGATCGAGGAGTTGCTTGTACTAATCTTCCTAGATTCAAGATAATTGAAAATAATACGGGAATGTATTGATATTTAGTTAGCCTAGACCAGTTCCATGCCTTAACAAAATATTGCGTTACCATAGCAATGAACAATAACTTATTAGAAGGGTCAGTGTAAAGTTTGACGTCAAAAAAGTGAACCAGAGTTACGCGATAAATTAAAAGAAAAAAGATATCCACCGAAATTGTGAAAATCGAAAAATTGGAATATCGAGCCATCATTAAGTACCTGTATTTAAAAGGGTTAGCAAATTATGCTTTGGTGATCAATGTCCTTCGTATGCGACCGTGAA
The DNA here is from genome assembly GCF_026250575.1 of Diorhabda carinulata. Taxonomy (NCBI): domain Eukaryota; kingdom Metazoa; phylum Arthropoda; class Insecta; order Coleoptera; family Chrysomelidae; genus Diorhabda; species Diorhabda carinulata. Next base: position 7,522,959 of record NC_079469.1, read on the forward strand.
AAATTGGACTGCAAGCTTCAAAAGAGGGAAATTTTCCATTGAAGATATTGACCGATCGGGAATCCCAGTTTCTGTGTCAGTCCCCGAAAATAAGGATATAGTTCATGACATGAATTTATTAGACCGTCGAATTGGGCTAAAACGGATATCTGAAGCACTGAATATTTCATACGATCACGTTCATCATATAGTTCACGTCAATTTGGAAATGATAAAAATTGCTGTAAAATGGATCCGCAAATGTTCGATCGCGTTCGATCTGTAGACTTCTTAAACCGAATTGTTACTACGGACGAGACTTGGGTATATTTCTACGATCCAGAAACAAAGCAACAATCGATGGAATGGCGACACTCTGGTTCTCCAAGACTTATGAAATTTCGAGTCCAAAAATCTGCCGGAAAAGTTCTTGCTTCAGTTTTTTGGTATTACCATGGAGTAATCATGATTGTTTTTTGGATAAGGGTAGAACAATAACCGGAAATTACTATTCGATATTACTAACCGATCTACGGGAAAAAATTAAAGAGAAAAGACGCGGAAAGCTATCCAAAAGTGTTTTGTTTTTGCAAGACAACACTACTGCATACAAATCTCATGTTGCCATGCAAAAAATTCGTGATTTAGGGTTTAAATGACTAGAACAACCCCTTTATTGACTAGATTTGGCTCCATTCGACTATTATTTCTTTCCTCAACTGGAAAAACTTCAAAAAGGTCGTAAATTTGGTTGTATAGTAGGCTAAGAATTTCTCAATATATCCTTGTTATGTTTCTAACAACCTTTTCATTATCTTTGATATTAGGTATTTGATTAACCTGCACTAAACTACTTATTGACACAAATCACAAACTAGTCCCTGTTAAATGTTTGTGTGTTAATGAATTGTTGAATTTACTTTTCACAAGGTTAAAAATATTCTTTCAAAATCTATGCTCGAAGACCAAGGAAATAAAACAATGTAATTAGTTTGAACATCTATTCAACAGTGGCTCCAAACTTCGGCGATGACCTAGCAGAGTAATAAGACATTTACCAAAGCGATGTTGCCACGTTGTTTATAAAATAATATTTCTTACAAAATTAAATAACATTGGAGGCATAAACTGTTCCCGTTGAGTCACTACCAATATTATTCAACATTAGACACTTTCTCAATTTTGTACATTACATATACCTATATAACTTCTTAGTTTAATACATAGTTTTAGAAATAAATTGAAATTTTTTGTGAGATAACACCACGCAGACAATATTCTATAGTTCATAAAAGTTACATGGCGGATTTCATTTTGCACACACTTATCCTTTCGTTATGTATTTTCATAGCTTCATTCTTTTTAAAAGTTTAATACAGCTTCACGCCATATCAACTTTCACGAAAACTTCAAGCAATAAGTATTCTTTATGGGTTCACTGTATTTTTGATTAACTCCAAACGACTAAATATAAAGTTTGATAATGTGTTTGAATTTATAAATATTTATGGGCGTTAAAAAGTTTTCTATTTTCCGATATTTGCTTGTACGGAATTTATATCCTATCGATTTCGGAATAGGTACGTAAATAGATAGCCGAGTGTCTCAAAACAACTTTAAAATTTATATCGGCACATCAGATATTTGATTATAAAGTCTATAATCGAATCACTGGTGCTTCAAATATTACTAAAACTTTGAACTCTACTTTTGTTACACTTATTGTGAGTTTAAAAGTATACGAATAAATTTTTCATGTGATATATGCGGAAAATATCAGAAGATAATCTGATTAGATATACATAGTCTAACAATATATTTGTTATCGACTCAAATTGTTGTTCAAAATAAATAATAAAAATTTTTTGTTTTTTTTTAATAAATCTCTAAAAATTATCATCATACCGTCTGACAAAGGTAATGTCACAGTCATTCTGGAGAAACAACAATATTTAGATTTATCCAAAGAATTAATCTAGAATAATACATCATACAAAGAACTTACTAATGATCCAACTTTAAAAACAACTAATAATTGTAACAAATTAATAAAAAAAGTTTTTAACAAACAAGTTAACAAGGAAACCCAGAAGAAAGTAACAAACTATAAAGGTATTTCTGCTAAATTTACCAAAAATTCGTAAACCTACATTGAGCCCCTTACAAATAAGTTGACTGAAATTTTGACTAAATCTTATGATTATCATATAGAAGCCTCCTCTAAAATCAAAGAAACTTTTAATAATATGATATTACCACCGAATTATGTATTATTAGGATTGGATGTAATATCCCTATTTAGTAATGTTCACTTAATAAAGAAACTCTATTAGAATTAATAATATTCATTTTTAACAATACTTATTTCTCTTCAATATCGCCTATATTAGTAGTTTATGTGATGGATTATATTTTGGACTTTGTAATATCTGTTATACCCTTCAAATTATTCTTCATAAAAAATAATGTAGATGTTATAATTTTATCCCTTCCATATAATGAAATTCATTATTTACTATTTTACTTCATAGTTTCGATCCTTATACACAATTTATTAAAGAAAAAGAGAATAATGAAAAATTGTTACCTTTCCTTGATACTAAAATTATAACAAACGAAGATAACAAAATTTTAATTGACTAGTATAGAAAACCAATAAGTTCTGGAAGATATATCAGTTATCATTCATATCTCCAACGTAACACTAAAATTAATTTAATAAAACAAATGAAAAATACAGTTTTTGATATTTCTGATCCAATATTTCATAAAAAGAATCTTCAAATACTTTAGAAACTTTTTTATGAAAACTCATTCATATCCTCTTTTGAAACGAATTTTGTATAATGCATCTGACACTGACTTAAGCATTGAATCATCATTTTCAAACGTCATTTCTAACATTTCTATTCCACATTTTTATACACCTTTGCTATATATAAAATCACTTACCCCTAAACTTCCTGCAATCTTTAAACAACACAATATTAAAATTATTTATTAGAATATAGAATTATGAACAACATATATTGCGTAAAATAATCAATATATTAATAAGAAAACTGTTTTAAATAATCTTAGTGTAATTTATGCATATCTTTTAGATTTTGAAAAAAAAAAATATAAAAATTCAACGCCATTAACAAGCAAATATCTTCACCTTACCTATAAATTTCAACTTCACTTATAACGACCCCACCTATAAAATTTATTTTCATTTATATTCGAACCAATAAATATTCAGCTATATTCATAACGACCTAGGCTATTAAAATTTAATGTTATCCATAAATTAACCAATCAATATTGAACATCATTCACTACAGCTTATCCTAATCTAACTTAAAAAAATTCAACGTAATTCATAATTTAACCAATTAAAAATTAATAAAAATACCTATAGTACAGTAAGCTGAATTAATAATTCAATTAATCAATATTTCTATCAAGTCACTTTGAATATTGAATTTTGAATCCTATGAATTTAAAAATTTTACAGAAATTTATACAACTTAAAGCCACCACAAATATCAATTAATTATTTTAAGTAAAATTTTATTACTGTTATACATTTATACATATTTCTTATATTGTATTTGACCATAATTTCAGTCCCAGATGTCCCATAAGTATTCGAAAGCTCGGAAAATATATTAAACTTAGTCTACTTTGTGTTTTATTGCCACGTTCCCAATAAGAAAACTCTTTTAAAATTAGTTTTTTTTCATAATTAGTAGAAGATTGACGTCGAAACGAGAATTTTTCATCAATCTTTCTAAAATTATTAAAAAAACTAATTTTTAAATAGAAGAGACCTATAATCAAGAACATTTAGAAGCAATAATATATCAAAAGGTCTAAGAAATATTCTACATATTGTGACAAAGTCTTTGCCATCTCAATTATGAGAGTTTTCATAATGGGATTGTGGCAAAATTAAAGACCTAACTCTAATATATTTCCGAGGTTTCGAAAGGTTTCCGCGTCAGGATTATGAACAAAAGAACTAGAAAATTTTGAAAATTCTCGTCGTTTCGGCTTCCACTCTTAAGCCATTATCAAGGGGATAAGAACAGGGTGGTTATTCGTTCATTGATAAGAAGTGATCCGATTTCGTAGTCTCAATCTACCTACTCCATGCAGAGAATCACCCTTTCTTTGGTCGATCAAAGGCATCAATCTGAAATTTCACCGAGGAAATGATGAGCTAAAGTTTTCACCTTTAAAGAGCAGGGAGCATAAATAACTTTTGATGAAAATGGTAGGACCAAGCATTATTTCAAATTTTCATGAAAATCTGTGTTGACTGAAAAATTCCAAGGTAATAGCCGATTTCTAGCGATGGAGACCAAACTATGAATGAATCAATTGATTTGTAAATTCCAAATATACCTATCAAATTCATGGAAGGTAGAGAGAAGGAGGAGTATCACTTACGGGAGAAAATTTGAAAAAGTGTCCTGTTGTGTACGATAAATAACAGATTGGAAACTTTCCAGAATGGTGCTGGAGTAGACAAAGAGGATGATTGTGGCAATTCTAGATGAATCGAAGTATATAGAGTTAAAAAAATATAACCTGAAAGAGGTATTATGACAAAGCATGCCACTAGAGTTATTTTATTTTGTATTTCACTACTAATAATATTTGGCGTTACCACAAAAATTTACACTGACGCTCTTATTCAACACTTTTTATATTCACAGATTGTTCTCATTCCCTCTACTTTCCATAATTATATCATTTAATAGCCTTAATCCCTTGAAAGATGAACTGACATGTTACAAATCTTGTCCTCCAATAAGTCAGATAGTATTAGTAGTTGATTAAAGCTACGATATTTTCTGGTATAAAAGTTGATAAAGCTTCCTAATCATATTTCATCTATTCTATGTAATTCTTTTTTTTGCGGTTCTCTGCAGTTCTCGGGTTCATTTGCATCGCCAGTGCGACAATGGTTGGCAAACCTCATTATTCGAGTCTCTATTTATTTTCTTTCGTTTTGAGAAAGATATTAAATCGTTTGTGTTTTCCATGATAATCAAAATTAATTGTTTTTAAGTACACAAAACATTGAGATTCCCGATTTTGCAAAAATTGAATGAGTCTATTGAAAAATAACAATCTAGTGGACACCTAGGCATAGTCAGGGTTAGGCAGACAGTGTAATAGTGATCGTTGATTGTGGTAGTAGTGAATAAAAAGTCTGCATTATCTCTGCCATAGATGTTGAAGAACAACAAAAACATCATGCAAAGCCTCAAGTAGATGTTTCTAGAAATAGATAACTATTAAATAATGAGACTGAGTTCCTGCTAATAAAGCGAACTGATACATAATACAGAATCATCCGGCGCATTGCCTTGGTGGAGCAGCCATAACTTTTCCCAAAAAGTCTTGAAACATAGATCTTAACATTAACTTTTGTTTCAAGTCGAGAAAAAGTAACAAAAAGGCTCACAAAAGTTTAAAATATGTCCATGATGATAATGTGGTGACTTTAAGACCTATTTACAAATAGTATGCGCTTCGAGGAGTTACAAATGGAAATGAATCAATAAAGAATAAAGAGCAGTCGAGGCATCCTTTGACCTGAAAAGCAAACAGGCGATTAACTATTAGAGAGCTTAGTGAAGGGCTTAAGATCTCGTAAGACTCCTTGCAAAACCTTTTAACATATGAGTTGTAAATGGGACGAGTGTTTGCCCTATTGGTTGCGAGACTTTTGAGTAATGAACAAAATGTTTATATGGTTTGTCATAATTGTTACTAGAGCTGAAAAGGACAGACTCCTACACACAAAAACGGTGTTCTGAATGAAAAACCAGTAGAGCAATGTGTTCAAATAGAGTCAAGCGCCAAACAAATAGTTATCATTAGTTAGTTACAAATTTTAATTTAGAGTTTTACTAGATGACACTAGAAAATTTACGAAATGATATGCGAAGAAAAAAAACTGTATATAGGCTAACTACTTTCTTCTTTATCATTACAAAGCGACGTGTCACAAGTTGTTTACGTTTCGCAATCTTATGGCCACAAAAAGTGTTCTTAGTTCATGGTTCATCCTTCTCATTCACCAAATTTAGCACTATTTGACTTCCTGTCATTGAGATAAGTACATTTATTCCGGAAAAGTTAAGAAATCTACGTCTATCTTTTCTCTATATTAACTCCAATCATATTTCTGAATTTTCCAATAAATTTCGCTAGAATTTGTAATCAAACCTTAGCGCCCTCGAAATTTAAGTCTTACATCTTATTTGTAATTTTCAATCTAGAATTGCAAACACTTTTTCAATATGTTAGACAACAGATCAATGTCTTGTTCCACCTGGTATAATTATGCCAATTATTAATATGTAGTGCAATATTTCTCTCTAACTTCTTGATTTTCTAATCCATAGTTGTCATTTTATTCTCCATATCCGATTTAAGGAATAAAATTTTATTTTCGACAATGTTAGTTTTCAATAATAAAATATCCGCAGAAATATCATTCTTCATAATAGAAAACGTCTCGTCCATATTGGCAGAAATATCGTTTTTTAATATCGAAATATCGTTCTTCGTGGTTGAAATCTTCTCGTCCATTTTAGTGGGAATATCGTTCATTTCAGAAATTGATGAGATCAAGGTCGTATTTGGATAGATAAGTTTCTGTATCAAATCCGACACTTACCAGTGCAACATTGAGTCTTTCTACTAATTCACTCTTCTTATCGGACGTTTCCAACTCAGGATTCTCCAATTCTACTTTTAATTATGTCACTTTCAGGTCACCTAGCCATGTTTACGTCATTATTGATTTATAACACCCCACATCTGACACCAATGTAATGTTTTTCTTTTAATTTATTTAAACTTTTTTCATACGGTGAGGTGAATTTATAGACTCATTTAATTTATGTAAACAATAAACTATGCACTGAAGAACAAATTACTCACTATTTATATTAATTATCTCACTACCTTATATAATTTATTTAAATTTAGCGGTTACTTCTTAATATTTCGATCCGTTGACTATGACATTCAAATATTCACTAACTTCCTCGCTGTTAAGCAAGCTAAGATTTATACAAAAATAATTTCTCGATAATTCGATTCTCGAAAGTAAACAAACAAATAAAAAGACTTTCCTAGAAATGGACAATGAAAACATTACAAACAAATCGCCACTGCAAATAAAAACATTTAAAAAATATATCAAAGCTTTTCGAGAACTACCGCTTCCGCCAAATTTTAGACTATTATCCGAACAGAACCGGTCTCATGATCCATGTCGTGGACGAGTTTGTGATATTATATTTTATAAATGCACAGTGTAAGAAAACTTTATTAAATAATATTTAATTTTCTTAAAAACACTTTAAGTTCACTGGATAGTTTTCAAGACTTATTTTTTTTTGCAATTTTTATATATTATTTCCTACTGCGGTGTACGGGAATGTATGATGACTTATAATCATTTGTAGTTTCTCCGGTCGTAATATTATAATTGTCGGAAGACTTGTTATTCTTTTGTTTGCGTTTTCCGTCTGTTCGTATTTCAAGTGTTTTCATTTTTGTTGGTTCCAAGTGTTTTAATTAAATTTAAATATGCACCACGACGATGCTTCATTCTTATTTATTTGGTCGGGGTTAATTAAAAGCGTTAATTTTACTACGGGTAAACCCCTTTTTCCTGCTTTCATTATTCGAGGGTAGGTAAGTGAAATTTAATGTAGTACAGAAAATTATCGTTGTAAATCATGGATATTTACAAATTGTAATACATTATCTTTATTATAATATCGCATAATACATTCAGTAACAAATACGGTTCAGTGTTGCTTGAAATATACGAAATTAATATTTCCTGAAATGCAAAAAAAAATTGGTAAATTATCTACTATTTAGATTAATTTGAATCTATAGAAATTGAGAATATATTATCTTGGTTATATTGACATTGGTAACAAATAATATTTCAGTGCCCTCTAAGCTACAAGGACCGAAGCTTCTGAAAATTTTAAAATAATTTGATGTTAAAAAGTGGTGTTTATAAAAGCCATACATTCATACAACAAAACTTAATTATCGTTTTCCACAGAAATACTTATATTTATGTTATATAATCATAATGTAGCCACTATTTTCTTGGAAAAAATGCTATCTAGTAGATGATAGATAGAATTCAAGACTTATGTTGATTTTTGTTATTGTAAATCTGTCTCATTTCTACATCCATGTAAGTGCCATCTACTGTCTAGAAGATAAATAACTATTGTTAAATTACAGTTCACTATCCACGTGGAACATGCATTTCCAGGTCTTTTCTATTTTTTCCCAGATGCTGAATAAACACACATATATGTAATGTATCAAAATCTTATGACTTAAAGGTCGAAACGTCAAATTTTATCATATATCTACGGGGTGATTCATTAAGAATGTCCAATCTCTGAACTGTAGATTCTAGACCTCAAAATATGATGATTCTGCTCAACATGCCTTATGCAAATATTGTTAGTTTCCGAGATACGGTGTGTTCAAAATTTAAATTTTGATTTTCGCAATAATTTTTTGTATTCTCAATTTCTCTTTGGAAATTGGCAATCTTACGTTTTTTGGCATGAGAAATCATAATTTGCACTCTAATTTAACATTGCTAATAGAGGGCGCTAGTTACACTTGTTTGTGTTAATTAAATCAAAGTAAACTTTATTTTGGGTAAACTTACAACTAACATAATAAAAAAATATTGAAAAGCACTAAATTCTACAAAAAAAGTTACTCGGTATATATATATATATATATATATATATATATATATATATATATATATATTATATATATATATATATATATATATATATATATATATATATATATATATATATATATATATATAGCTACACAAGTTGATAATTCTTCGGCAATGGTAGTGTTCTGCTAAGAAAACGACAAAACTTGGAAAAAGTTCTTTGTTTCATGACGTCTCTGAAAAATTCATCGATTCTGCAGCATATTATAAGCATTAGTCGATCACTTAAGGATTTAGGACCTACCAGAGCTACACAAGTTGATAATTCTTCGTCAATGATAGTGTTCCACTGAGAAAACTTGGACAAAATCTCATTTTTGCGATGTCTTTTTGTGAAGTTTTTTTACTCTCCGAAAACACGTGTAGAAGTATCCAATTCCATGCAAGGATATAAGAATTTTTTTCTATTATTGAACAAGGCAACATTTTTTTATGGAAGCACTCTACTATCATTATCTATTAATTTTGCACATTTAACTTGCATTGTTTTGCTAACAGTTCTGAAGTTAACAGAACAGCCAATTTATCAAAAACTTGCACATCAGAAAATTTGGTAACATAGCACTTAATTAGTACTTAATTTTCTGCTAATTTTGTTGTTTGCTCACATTACTCTGCTAACTATATAATGTGTTGACTACATCTCTAATAACAGTATATTCCTAAGAAGTCATCAATCTATACCAAATATTCACTACCTCATTTGTAAATAATTGAACATCTACACTACTACACAAAAAATAAAATACAAATAATGAACAACCATCAAATGTCAGTCTTCTTTTATTTATCAATTTGAGAGCAACAATTTCCCTTAATATCTCAATTGTCCAGGGAGAAGGACTCGAAATGATATTATCTCCATTCTAAAATAACTTGATCTATTTTTGGAGATTCAAAAGGAAGAAGACTTCAGTCAGACTTCCATTTTGGTATTATATCGTAGACTAGAATTGAAATCTGTTTGGATCTGTGAATCTTGCTGTTAATATATAAATAACAGCTGGCAGTGGAACCAAAAGAATGAACGATGCATGCAGAGGTGGATTTATAAGTTGAGTAATCGATATTATTCCATAAGCGTGTAAACACCAATGTCCTATTAAAATCACAAGATTACGTGGTTCCACAAGTGTTGAAAGTATCAAGGATTCAATACTTTGATCCAATTTAATAGCAAAATGTGCCGCACAAGAAATCACAGATAGTATAAGTGTTAGATGAGGGAAACAATAATCTGAAAAAATTAAATTTCAATTAAAATCATTCTCTTCACACAAAATTAGTAAAATTTCTCATTAACTTGAAAAAATAGTGTCAAAAATGGCATAAATACTTACATAAGAGTCCACCAATTAAGGCATGTATGACTATGAGAATAGGAATAAAATATAGAGCAGCATATATAGACATTTTACTTTGTCTCGGTAAATACTTTTTACATAACCATGGCCTATATATCAACATTAATACCATGCTTAAACCATAAAATAGAAAAATGGTTGTGTACCTAAAAAAATTATTTATTACAATAGAAGGAATAATTCTGAAAGTAAACTCACAGAGGATACACGGCTTCTTGAGAACAATATATTTTCTTATCATAATTTGGTGAAGGATTATGAAGAAGTGTATACCAATCAGAGATACTTCTTACCCTACAACTGTATACTGTGAAACTACCTATTGGATGTGATAAAAGTAAGGACAGAAAGGCTGCTACAATGACTTCAATAAAAGCTGCTGAATGCAAAATAAGTATATCCTTAGTAAAACTGAAAACAATTATTAATGGTACAAATAGCAATAAATTAAAATTTGTACATATTACCTTCTTCTCATGGATAACATATCTATAAAGAAGCAATGTAAAACTAACATCACTAGAACAACGAATCCTAGGTATAACCAATCATAAAGTAGAGGATCATCAGTACATAATTCGCATATGTGTGAAGTTTCATTTCTTCGGAATCCTCTAGGACAAGGGCCACATTCACTTAACTGTGAATCTGATAATATTGTTCTACCACAATATAAGCCTGGACAAGACATTTTTCAAACTTGTTTGTTAGATAAAAAACTGAAGTGTGAAAATCATAATAATGTACTATTGGATTTAGTATAGCATAACCAGTGAAATATTTAGAAATAAAGTTAACCCATATATCGGATTTATTTACGTTTTGGAACACCTAACCTTAAATAAATTTTCATTATTGACATCTGATATTATGCGTTAAGGCAAGTTTACACGATTAAGAGAAGTCCATAGATAAACTAAAATGCACAAGGTACTTACAATAGATTTTTCAAAATTCATATACATAGCTAATCAATGTTATCCTTCAAATTATATTGTCTATGCTACCGGAGGGAAAATAAAAGTGGTATTCACATCTAGATTATCAAAATTGTTATGTATGTTGATATTTAGAGGCGTATTTATCATAGGGCCATGGCCCGGGGCACCAATGAGTCGAGCCAGTGCTGTCTCCATAGGAGCACAGGGAGACAGTAACAAAGCCTACACAGACACAAGTCTACGGGGCGGTTGTGTTGACGGCATATGCGATGGTCAGCCCGGGACGATGCTTGTACCAGCCTTAATAAAGATTGGAATCAGTTAATATCTTGAAGCTCTTCCCCACAAAAATGTTTGTATATATGTAAATATTTAATAAATGGTTTAATAAATTTTCTTAATTTATGGGACGATAAACATAATCGGCCCAGTGCGTCAAATTTGTATTTTTCCATAACATCGCCAATGAAGTTTCAGAAAAATATATTTCCAATGTGACTGCACCCTAACACTTATACAGATGAATTTATAACAGTGGCGGCTTCAGGCTCCTAGTACTTGTGGGTATATACAACAGTTGTTAGAATCGTTACAGGAAATAAATACATTCAAGCTTTCAAATTTTTCTCTTCTCTGCATAAACATATCGCCTTATCTAGTGACTCTCTTTCAACCATATAGTCAATTAAAACCATATTCACCGACCATCCAATAGTCCAAAACATTCGCGACATCTACCAAACCCCCATTGGTCTTTATATAACAGTCTATCTCATCTGGCTTCCATCACACACTGAAACCGCTGGTAACGAATCTGCAGATCGCCATGCTAAAGAAGCGGCTAAGATTCCTTCTAAAATCCTAGCTCTGCTTGCCAATGATCTGAATTTTGACTTCAAAAACCTCATTCAAGAATCTTGATGCGATATATCGAGCAAGAGTTATACAGCATTACATAACATCCACCTATCTATTTCTCACCTAACCGTAAATTTTTTGAGTAGGAGAGAAGCTGTGACAAAAAGAAGACTTCGCATCAACCACACAAAACTTACTCACGGCTATTTGACCTCGTCAGAAAGTCGTCCTGTCTGCCAAAGTTGTCATGTTCCTGTGTCTGTTAAGTACATCCTCACTGAATGCAGAGAATATTCTATTGCAAAACCTAACCAACCTCAAGGAGACACTAACTGCCGACTGCCCGACAGAAATGAAGAAAATCCTAGTATATCTTAAAGCCACCAAGCTGTATGAGAAAATAGAATTAATTTATGTATTGTTAGAGATTTTTCAACAGTCCTTTATATAACTTATGTATCATTTGATTGTTTTTGTGTGCCAATGACCAGCGCTGTCGAGGAACATTAAACTGAAATAATAAAAAAAATTACCTGAATTAATAAAAACATTTTATTGTCAAATAATTTTCTATTAGAAAATACGTTATTGATAAAAATAGACCAGAAATCAAAATTATTTTTCATAAGAATGCAAATGAAATTTGATGATCAGAATATTTATTTGATTCATATATTTTGGAAAAGTCCCAATTTACAATAACATAGGAATTGTCTTTAAGTAATCCTGCAATGAAATAACATCTCCTTCCGTAACGATTTTTAAATTATCTGCGCATATTCTAGTATTTATATGAGGATTATGAAGCTCAGTAATTTGTGTCGAACATGCTGCTGCAGGATCAGAGCTTGATCTCAAACTTCCGGACCAATATTCGTTTCCTGGAAGAGAATTTCCATCCCAAGCGTATGACACCACCAATAATTTGTCTGAAAAAGTAATATCATAATTGGTAAAAATGAGAAAATTCCTAGTCCTCTTAAAAGTGAATTTGTACAAACAAAAAAATTAACACTACCTTCATGTTCGTTTATTAACTTTTGATGTGGATGTCTATTTTGTATATGAATTCTTATTCCTCCATTTGGATGGTTTTCGATAGGAATTGCCTCTCCATTTCCGAAATCTCCACATTTTGTTTCGTTAATATAAGCAAAACATATATCGCTAATTTGATGTAATTTCGGTCCCAAGGATCTATATTAATAACCAAAATATATCAATAATTTCGCCAAATATAGAGGACAAATAGGCTGACACGGAATTTAACTAAAAAATAAGGGACAAAAACTGAAAAGTTTCTCATTTAGTATAAAACTGATCCCCACCTTGGTATCACTAACAATAAACGTGAGTTAAACAAACTTTGCAATAAACCTTTTTCTAATACATAAATTATACACTCATATTTAGGTAATAGCATACGTTCTTTTTGATATCTTATAACCTCTTGATGATAAAAACCAATAGTACAATTAATTTATATTCATAAGAATTAATTTTAACCCCTTCACACATTTTTAGTCGTGGAGTAGTATTCAAAGCGTTCTATCATTTAGGGCCTTATCATACTATCGGATTGCGAACGTCTTCAAAGAGGAGCGCACGCGCAACGATCACACCGCGCGCGCGCAGAGAATTCGTTACAGACGCGCAACGAGATCGCTGCGAATAGCAGCTTGGACGCCATTTTGTACAGTGTATTTATTTAATATTGAAAACATACATTATAGTAATTACGAGACTTTCTTCATGGGTCACTAATAATCTTAAATGTGTGTCTTCATGTCTTAAGTCAGTTTGTATTAGATGCAACAACTCTTAAAATGTAGCTTGACTTTCTCAGGTAAATACGACAAATTAGTCGCTTTCTTTAATTCGATTAATTAATCCCCCCAAATTCGTTTTCGTCTCTGGCGTCTTCGAAGTGACAAAGCCAACAGGAGTGTTTCCTCCTCGGAATCCATTTTGTTGTGTCTATTATGCGCTATAAACACCCGACGAAAACGTTACATTTCTGCCACGCGCCGCGACACATTCTTAGATTCACATATATCAAATCAGTTTTTTCCAAAGTTACTAATGTTATTTCCATTACTTTATATTTATGGCGGCATAACCGGTTTTTGTTAACATCCAAATTTATTGTCTAAGAATGTAAGGGGAATATTGTCTTTCAACAAATCGGAAATAACGGCTAAAATGTACGTGTTCGTGAAAACAATACATAGTTGTTTGTCAGGAGAATAAAAATATACAGGTTGTCCCATGACGAGTTAAAACTATCTGTATATGGCAAAATACATAGTAACATCATGAAAATTTTTACTTTTGGGTTTTCGGATACGATCTTTTTAACTAAAATATTTTCAAAGATGGACGACTTACGATTCTACCGGAGGTCAACTGTAACTTTGTTATTTTAAATGGAAAACCCTGTATATTAATACATTTTTGAAATTACCATAGAATTTTAGTATACTTTTGTCTAAAAAGTTTTTTCGAAAAATGCATACTTTTTGGGTTATTAACCTTATAAATTATTTTTTACGAGGATACCCTTAAAGAAATGAAAATGATTTCCGTTCGGTTGCTTTTAGCAAGGTCACACGTATTTGAATCTATGTTGAAAAATGTTTCATTTTATACAGGGTGTGTATAAAAAGTTTAACGTCATAAATATCAAATTATTATTATTATTATTTATTTAGTGTGGTTACGAAGATTATATAAATAAATAAAATATAAAATAACCTTCAAACTACAAAAGAGAGTTGTTAGATATTTACTCGGACTAAACAACAGGGCTCTCTGCAGGGACTTCTTTAAAAGGTGAAAAATTCTGACTCTTTTTTCCTTATTCATGTTTGAATTCGTTTGCCTAATTCGTAAGCACATACTCTTAGGAACTCGGAGCACGACCTTCACCTTCCACGTTTAGAATTAGTTAAGGGCTCAATATTTTACAATGCAAAAAAATACACAATCACTTGCCAATTGAAATCAAACCGATATCATCTTTTCATACTGGTTTAATTTTTGCTATGGACTTATATACGACTCATATACTAATTATTACCTAATACTATTACCCATAATTTTGTTACTCATTGTGGTTTTCTTCTGTATATTGAAATTTAGTTATGTTTATGTTTGTATTTTCGTTTTTACAAGCTTTTATCTACAAATTGTAAGAATTTTTTGACAATAAAACAGTTCTCTTTCTCTATGTGCTCAAAACATCGATTTAACCTTTGTGAAGCTTAATCTTTTTTTTTTATCGAAAATTTGAGGATATGTCCTTTTATAAAAAAAAAAATATTAATTTTTCATTCGGTCGTTTATAAATATTTGTATTTCATTTTATCGTTTATCTCAACAAAAAGTTTATCTAAATATATAAGTATTCAAAAACTTAATTGAAATGGATGCATTATTTTTATCTTCGTGAGAAAAGTGACTTAGAAAGTGGCGATCCCTTGTTGCAGTTATTTCACGTTGTGTTTATCTCGACAGAATTGATGGATCATTCATTGTCAATAATTTTATATGGTGAAAGATGTTTGAGTCAATAATACAAAAAAAGATACTCACAATATTCTTGAAGCAAATGCGTCCATGAAAGCTTTATCTTGATGCGGAGAAATTTTCCAAACTCCCAATCCGATCCCGACAACATGTAGAAATGAAAATTTCGATGCGTTCTTTCCTCTTGTATTAGCTTCCCCCAACAAAGTATCAATCGATATAGTAAGTCTTTTGTAATAAAAAATATTATCAAAAATGTACTCATGTTTTAATAAAAGAACGTATCTGCCTTGCGTGTCATCTGCTTTCTTTTTTAACATCTCCTTATAATCCAAGCATTCTTCACCGTAAAAATCCGCGAATAATTTTGGTATACTGTTTATTACGGATTTACCAAAACCGTTTTCTTTGGTTTGCGATTGTTTAGAAAATATTATTTCTTGATTTTCGACAGCGTTGGTTTTTGGAAGTCTTGGACCTACGATTCCGATTATTATACCTTCTCCTTCGATCGCACTTCTATCTTCTTCGTAAACACCACTATTGCTTCGGTGACCTTTATTCATAAAGTGAGTATAAGAACTGATTGACAACAAAGACGATATTTTCAATTCATCGTAAGATAAATAATTATCTAATGTTAGAGGGGGTTTTTCATAGTCAGTTCCTATATTTTCCCAAGAACCTCTACCAAAAGTACCATCTAAAAGTAAATATTTATCATCGGGTCCTACAAACACCGCCGGTCTTTTCACTAACAATCTATTGATCAAGTCCATAACATTTTTGTTTTTATAATATTTTTGTTCTCTATTACTTCCATGTTGCCTTTTATATAACAGAAAATCACAACATAGCTTCAGTACCGATGCATGAATAACCGGGTAAGCGGAATTGATATTTCTGTTTAATACATTCTCGGATACCAAAAGTTTTAAATGCGCACATTTGTTTGTGGTAGTTGGGAATTTTAGAGGAAAAGCGTCACTCTTTTTAACTATATCATCCACGCAACATGTGGGTAAACTAGAGAAAGTCAATTCTTTTAACAAATTTAGTTCTTCTTTCGTCCATATTGGTTTTGGAGACCAATTTTCTAATGCCGAATTTGAGTTTGGTTTTCTTAAGAATTGATACATACCTGTGAAAAAGTCTTATTTTATTCACAAAATACTCAAGTAGAAGGCGTTGATTTTAGCAAATTAACATTTTCAGATTCGTTTTTATCTATTGAGTAAGCGTGAAGCATTTTTCAAAAATCAAAGATATGAACCACGACGTTTATATATGTACTGTAGATTTTTAAAATCGTTCGATAGAATAATACATGATAAGATGCGATAAAATTCGAAAAATCTACTTATAAATGACAAATATCTATGAATTATTGCTAATCTCTACTGGTATCAGAGCACTTCATTCCAATCCTGCTGAAATGATAATTACCACTGACGTCAATACATGGTAGATAAGCTTGTAAGCAGTTAACGGTATTCTTTCATATTTCTTTCTGTTATAAAATGTTTTTTGAAACTTATTACAAGTGGTGTACATAGTGTACTGATACTTTCATAAAATCACCTGACAAGCCATTTATTCACAAATCTAGCGCAAAAAAGAACGAATAAAGTTGTTACAACTTGCTGGAAGACATCCAGAGACTCTATCGATTGCAACTTCAATTTATATTTGAGAAGATCACATTGATTTAAGTAAAAATTTTTCTAACATTATAATAAATATTTTGTAATCAAAAGAAAATAAATTTCTGATGCATTGATAGCCAAAACTATGAGAATTAAATAGCTATAATCGGAAGTTTACTATATAGTTACGTCATCGCAACTGATTAGTATTTCCTCTGGTTGGGAAAACATGACAAAAGGTTTAAATTTAATCAATTTCTTTTATTTCTATTATCGTTTTTAACACATAATGATAAAAAAGTTTTTGAGACTTATACGATGAATCTAAATCAATACTGTAAAATATTGTGCAATATCAGAGAGTTCAATGAACGTGGTGCAGATCTACGCCACGCCACATCAAGTATGAATGATGAAATTCGCTGCTATACAAAAACTCCTCTTCTTTTCATTTCATTTTTTACATATTTATAATAACTAGATTTGATCAATTATTTCAAAATTATATAATGAATACATTATACAATGGGCATAGATAAATTATTAATTCATATCTGCAGCTCAGCCCTGTACCTACATCAAAAGGTCAATGTTGGTTTGCCTTTCATGTTTGCATAATTTAATAATTTACGAAGAAACTTGATTATCCGGAATTTTTTTTTGATATTAACCAATTACTTTGTGAATTTGTAAATTATTATAATATGCAACTACTTGCTTTTTAGAAATGTTTCACGTTATAAAATTATAAGCACGTAAATATAACAAAAAATGTAATTAACTTCTTCTCACCAAGCAAAGTTAACATCTGGAAAATTTACTTAACTATGGATTAGGTATTTGCATTACATTAAATGCTATTATTTTGATTTATTAGTTTTATTAAAAACTACAGTATTAGCTTGATCGAAGCACAACACGAATGTGAAATGGAAGATAGACCAATGTATACGCGGGATACTTTGCGGAAATTCCAGTTCATACGTAAATTAGTTTTCAGAAATTCATATTTATTTAATATTTAGTTGAACATACGACTGGACGTTAAAAAATAGAAGTAGAGTTTTGATTGATCAAGACACGTAAAAATACATTGAAACAGGGTCGCACTCGTTTTTATTATTTTTCATTTTTATACTAGAAATACAAATACTTATACAAATGTTGAATCAAAAGTATTGAATGGGAATATTTTTCTCAATATTACCTTCCTACAGTACTGAAATTTAGGCTTAAAGAATAAGTAATAATTACTTTTATTTTTCATAGAGGTAGGAACTAGGAAATGAAGCTATTCAATAATTAAGTACCTAACCAAAGGCGTCGTCAGCTTATGATTAAGGGGGGGGGCAATGGGACAATATTATGAAGGATGAAAAATACGAACGCCTGGTACAGTCGAGAACATGAAGCGTTACACTTTGGAAGTCTTTGCCCCGATGACGATTGTAATAAGAACGGTTCTAATATCAATATCACAATCCTTCGACAGCACAATAACTTAATCAAAGTTTTAAACACACTAATAATTATTTATTTTAATAACAATAATATTTAATTAAAACATAACCTGCGGATATTTTTTGCAAAATTTTCAACCACTTTATCATTAAAATTATTCAGGTTTTTTTCACTATAGCTTTGTGTACACTCATCATGGCCATACCATTGAGGCGATCTTCTGCCGCGGTGTTTTAAGTCTTCTGAGGCTGCGAAAGGATCGCTCTACTGTACAGGTCGCGCATGGTAAAGAGCAATCAAAATTTTCAATGCTTTTTCCATTTCGGGAAAGAAGGAATTTCTTTTAGGACATCAACAACTTTAATTTGTCATGCGTTGCGGACTTTATTAATAGGTAAGGAAGTCAATTGGTCGTACGGCTTTAGGACTTTGGTCGCTTTGCGGCTAGCTACATTTGATCTCTATGGGGGAGCAACTGCCCCTTTACATCTTGAAAGAAAATGAGCTCTTAAAGCACGTTTCGGCAAACCAAAACTATGAATAATTATTTTTATTGTGTAACTCAAAGAGAAGTTTATTTGTTTTATCGTTTAACTTGAAAAGAAGTAGTTTTTGATTATTTTTTTTTTCAGTTAAAGAATCTTATTTGTGCCTTTCATTAGTATTTAAGAAGAATTTAAATATGTCGATATAGGTTTAGATTTCTAGAATTAAATTTTGACTGATGACTATTTGATCGATTAAGTACCTACCTAAGACTCATTTGTTATTCGATTTTATTATTATTTCACTATAATTGAACAAGATTTATGATAATAATCAAAAAAGCTTGCTTTTACATACAATTTTTTTTGTCGTACCTATTAATACTGAGACAAAATCCGCAATAATGTAGGGTGTCGGGCCATTAGGTTAGATTAGGTTTGGCCACCTGGCAACCTGTTCTATGAATGCGTAACGCATTTATAGAACACAGTAAAATGACTCTATGAATGTTGAAATTTTATTCAATTACTCATTATCGATAATGCTTTCTTTTCTGGAATTGCAATAATTTTAAAACTAGATTGATGATATATTCAATTACGAACCATTTCAAATGTAAAATTATGTTACTTCTAATCTTTTTATTTATTAATATTCATACTTATTCAATTTATCATTTTATTCTATTTGTACCTTTATTGCATATTTTTTTTTCGGAATATCTGTTTTGGAAGGAAATAAAAACTTGTTAGTAAATGAATGGGTAGGTACTAAATATTATTGTACAATTAATGAGAGGGTTTAAATCTAACTTCGAATGAATAAAGAGATATCTAGAGCGTAAGAAAATAATTATTTCTAACCCTATAGAACATTTTTTTTTCAACTATACCATTGACTATACATAAAAAATGAAGTGGTAACCCTGAACTCAAATTACTATACGCGCCTAATTTTAAGGTTATGTATCTCATAACCGTATTTTAAAGAGCTTATTATTTTATTTGGGGCAGGATTTAAACATGACTGAATTTACTTTAAGTTATCGTGAAGTGATACCAGATCAAACAGTTTTCGAAAATTGGAAAGAAATAACTCTTACAACAGGTATGTTTCATTCATATAACTTTTCTAAGTTACCTATGGATTGTTTGTAGGAGGTACTCAAAGTACATTACAAGATATAAAAGTAGCAGAAAAATCTAATGGTTTTTGTTACGAAGATTCAACTAAACACCACACAAGAAACCGTTTTATCTACTGGTATTTATTATTCCTTATTTTGGGTGTATATAATAAAAAGTTTGTTTTAGGAGAATTAATTATGATGTATTGGAATTGGTAGAACACAGTTTGGACATAAACCTAACTTCAAACAGAGTGCGATACCGGTTTATAGACACACCTATATTAGATGGAGTTTCTATACATGAAACATATGAAAATATTATAGTTCTTGTACCAACAGTATGTAGTGTTCATCGTCTGATATTTCCACATCCTGATAGGTTTCATAGGCAGGTACGTTGCGTTATATTCAACTTGTTATTGCTTTTAGTAGTTTTTCAGAGTTGAATTTTATTGTAGGATGAATTTTTGGGAATTCATCCGGATCTTGCAGCTCCTTCTATATTTTTAAAAGCTTCACCAGTTGATGCTAGAAATCCTAATACATTTTATGTTTTCAACAACCCAACTACTGCCAGTGAGTAAATTATAATTGTATAATGTAACTTTCTTCTATTTATTTTTGTAAAAACAAAAATATTTCAACTTTTATATTATAAAAATGTAAAGTTGAATTTACAATTTATTGCTTTTTCCACACTTAATATTTATTTTTAGTTGATCAGTTACCAAATCTGGCTAGCTCTTATTTGCTGCCTGAAACTGAAGAAGCATTTTTTGTATTAGCATATCCATCTACGGAATTGTTATTAATAAAGCAAAATCCAGATAACGAACAGGTTGTATGTACTGAATTAAAAGGAGAATCTTTGGTACCCAGATTTTTATCAGGAATTGCTGAGAAATTTAGGTTAGTAGTCACCAATATAAACATGTAAAATGTTCTTTAAATAGTATGAAATATAATTTAGTTTTCAATACATTTATTGTATAGATTATATAGAAATATTAGAAAACCCTAAATTACTTATTAGTTATTAATTTAATCAATACGAATTAGTAACTACATATTATTAGTTTTCATATACATCTTAACCGTGAATATATTTTAGTTCTATTTTTGATTTGTTTTATAATCACTTTTTTATCCAAGCCAATCTTTGTATTTCTCAAAATTACAATGCCTGGCTTGCATATGTGCAACTGGGACCATGAGAATATGCCAAACGGCTGCACTAGAAGTGATTCTAAGTTCTAATTCTAATTCTAATTCAGAATTGAGAAAAAATGTACCTCAAAACAATCTGTAAAAGCAAATGGGATCAAAATACCATATGGGAAATGAACATAAATGTCATCAAATTGTATACAGATGGCTCCAAAAGAGCAGACAGGACTTGAATAGAAGTGTATGGGTCCAGAACCAAATACTCTGCAGTAATACGTCAAGTATTTTTCAAGCAGAAATATTTGCAATTCAAAAATGTGTCCAATTCAAGAAATTATCACAAACAGATTATCTTCTTGTCCAATACCCAAGCAGCCATTAGAGCTGTAAGCTTCAATGTCATAAAAAAGTTTATTGAGCTAGATAAGAAGAATAAAGTCACCCTCCCATGTGTTCAGGGACACACTGGAGTGGAGAGAAATGAAATAGCTACCATTATACCTCTAAGCTCCAATGTCATAAGATCCAACCTGGTTTGTGAATACCTGGACAAGTTAAATGAGCTAGGTAAAAAGAATAGTCACCCTCCAATGAGTTCCAGGGCACACAGGAATGGAGGGAAATGAAATAGCGTACAGAATTGCTGGAGTAAGAGTAGATAAACCTCTCATACGAACTGAACCCTTTTGAGGAATCGACTCCAGGACAATAGAGAAAACTCTAGAAAAGAAGGTAAATAGGGAAACAATTAGTTACTGGAACAACATACAAATATTTTTCAGGGAAATTATAACTAAGAATGATCTCTTGAATGTGTCAACCTATGAATAATAACAGGAATCTTGTCAGGGCATTGCCACCTCAATGGACATCTGAAGGTACTTTAGCAGATTCTGCTAAGTAAACTTCTATCCACATTGTGAGAGAGATTAGGAAATTGAGAGAATTACACCTGGGAGCGTATCAAATAGAAGATGAAGATCTCTAGCAGCTACAACCATCCCACATTCTGAATTTTCAAAAAGAGTGGGATTAATGGATCAATTTTAAATACTGTACAAAAGCAAGAACATAATTACAATAGATCCTTTGTTTAATTTCTGATTGTAATTTTAGATCTAGAAACTCAGATGGTGATGCAATAGTTAGTCTTCTTTTTTATATCGTGGATTATGAAACTTATGTGTTAACCCTAACAAGAGATGCACATTTGAAGTTTTGGTCATGTAGTAAAGGGCAATGTGTTGCTGTTATAGATGTGAGAGAAAAAACTGGTGATAATACAAAAGATCGAGTACAAGCAGGTACCTATTTATTCAGAAGAACATTATGATTCATGTGCTTAAATTCATTTTATTTCAGCTATATTAAGAAAAGCAGTTGATGGTAATAGTGGTGAAAGTATTTTAGCTGTATTTTTGAATTACTCCAGTGGCTGTCAATTTCATATTTTAAATCCGATGATAAGGGGACAGGAAATAACAATTGACAGATTAGTTACACTATATTCTCCTGAGGTAATTATTCTTAATATTCTATTTTTATTTAATTCTAAGCCATGCAGTGTATGGCTGTTTGATTTGGAGTTATGACATATACTTTTTTATTCATGTATTTTTATCTTTTGTATTTCTCCAAATGTTTCATTTCTTATTCTATCTTTTTTGTTTTATTTTCTATTTTTTGAGGAATTTCATTTTCATTGCTTATATAAGATCTACTTGGTTTTGTTTAAATGTCCATGTCTCACAGCTAAAAAGCGTAGTAGGCTTCAATAATTATTTTTATTATAAATTTTTTTTTATTCATTATTTTGATTAAGTTATTCTTCTTTCCAGAATGACCTTATTGATTTTGCTGTACAAACAAATCGTATTTGGTCAGTATGGCGATGTGAAGATGGAGATAGCATGGTATATACAGCTAGTCTTCCAGTTTCTCAACAATCTGGTGTTTTTAAATCTAGCAGCTGGTCTCCGGTTATACTGGAAACAATACCAGATGCCAACGAAGCTCCATCTAATGATGGAGAGGGTGATCCTAGGCAGGTTTATTTGCAATACATATTTCACCCTGGAAGGTTTCCATTACATATTATAAGCAAAGCACTTTCAGTAGGTTTCTTTGTTTTTTGTAATTTTCAGTTTCAATTATTTAACTTTCCAATTTCAGATTTATAAAAGATCAACTATATTATCTGATGCTCACATATCAGCTACAGCGTTAAAACAAAGAATATGCCTTGCTGTGGAAAATGAAATTCACAATGTGTTGAATGATTCAGTTGTTAACGATGAGGAATATTTAGAATGTGCAGAGTGGTAAGAAACAAACTTGAGGGCAATTTTATAATTTTAAATCATATTTTGAAGTAACACTATCACTACATATTAGTTAACAATAGAAAACTATATTATTTTAATTAATATATTGGGTTTCAGGTGCTGGCAGAAATTTTATTCATGTTGTGTTCAGTATCATATTGCAAGTTTGAAACCATTGGGTTTGATGCTACTGCCATCTGTATCAGGTGCAGTGTTTCTAAAAAAATCAACTTTTTCGTTTCTTAGACCATTGGATCCCTTAGAACACATGACATTATGTAATGAAGATGTATATAGAGATCAGTTTGTTAATTTTTCAATGTTATCTGAAGGTATAAGTCACATCAATTATGTATGAATATAGAAAAAAAATCTAAAAATTAAAAAAACATATATTTTATTAATAAAAGCTGTTCTCAGGTTTAAATAAATTTTATATGGTTTTAGATTTGGAAACCACAGATGATGTAATGAAATTATTCCAAGTTATAGTGTATTTAGAAGAACAAATCAATCTTAACTTTCTACAAGCATTCGAAAAAGAACTTTTTAATCTTCAGCTACCAGATGTTGTGATGGAAAATTTATTGGAGAAAATCCAATCCGAAATGGATTGTCAAGTGAGATTTTTTAATACAGGTTTACAAAAAAATATTAATTTGATACAATAGACAGGCAACATGAAAAAATGAACAAACTGGTAATCAAGAATATATTCCAGCATATAAAATATATTTTTAAACATGATGTTTGTTTATAAAGCTGCTATTTCAATTTTATTCAGTGTTGTAAAAACATATTGGTTCTAATTATGCAGATTTTTTATTGAAAAAGCTTATTCTATGTACCCCATTGTTGCTCTTATTGCCCCATTTCATGATCTTGGTCTGGTGGAGTCCACACTGTTTTAGAATTGGTTATCTTGCATCTAGAGGTGTTCAAACCATTATTATGTTTTCCATACTTGGAAGGAATGATAAAAAATATGGTGAATAAATTTTTATAGTAGCAATTCACATTCATATGTATTGAAGCAAACAGCGACAAGAGTTTGAATCAGTTTTAGCTTCTTAGTCTGTTACTATAGTCATTTAAGTGATATTATGTTTGCTTTGTCTGTTATGAAACATAGATTTTGACCAATGCCATTAAGTTTTGTTTCAAGTTGCAAAAAACTGTCAAAGAAATTATTGAAATCTATACAATTTTGAAGACTATTTCAAATGGTAAGAATGATTTAAAAGTGAAAATGAGTCAGTTAAAAACGAGTAACAGTCTTTTGATTGATCATAAACATCTTGTTCAAATTGACTAATCTAGATCTTACTGAAGTACTTGAAATATCCCACGGGTTAAAACAGTGTCAAATTGCATCAAATTGAAAAATTGTCTTCCTCTTAAAAAAGCTTTTTGAATTTTTTTTTCATATTTACCAAATTTGAGATTATCTGAGCGCAGAGGGAGGCTATCATTTTCGCAGTTTCAACTTTGGCGCCCTCTATAAAATGATGTTAAAGAAAAACACACTTTATTATCAAAAAATAATTAACAAAAAGTTTTATATGGAATTATAATTTAGAAAACGAGAAAAAAAATATTCAATTATGCGTCATTTCTGACCCTTATAATAGGCACTAGTCTTTCTTCTCTGTTCTAGTTTTCTTCTCATGTTTTGGAAATGCTTAACGATATTGGTGACTTGTACAAAGCTATGCACAAAATTTTGGAACTTTTGAGATATGAGAATACATTGGCTAATCCCGATAATGATATCAACCCTAATGCAATGTACCATTTTAGTTCCTTATTAGGTACTTCAGTAGTCGCGGAAAGTTTAAGACAACAATCTGAAAATAGGTACTAGTATTGAACTAAGTATTTTACTAATTCCTACAATAAATACAGTTATTTCTAGATTCCAAATATGTCGAAATTTACTTTTGATATGTAATATACTACTCAACGAAAAAAGTCTTGATTGGGGTGTATTAGAGGCCGTACGTTCAGTTTGTACTCCTGAAATAGTTGTGCTCACTCAAGCCAGTTATGTTGTGCTATGGTTATGTGGATTAACCAGTATAGCTAATTTACCGTAAGTATATTCGATATTTCGTTATTTTAACTTCCTCATCTTTAAATATCTCCTCTCATCCACCATTTGACAAAAAAATATCTGATCAAAATTAATTAGTATGAGTTTATTATTTTTAGGAGTCGAGAATCTTCAATAAATAGATTAACACCACTCAAATTACCTCCTGTTTTAAATTTGAGACCGGTTAGTATGTGTAGTTCATTATTGGAACTTTTCATTTCATCTACTGGTGGACAGGAAGCAAGAAAATCATTTGCCAGAGTGACGTGTAGTGATGAAGCACTTGCCCATTGGCACCTTTCGTTGTTACCTTATTTGAATCATGTTCGACACATCATGTATCCTTTTAAAATAACTATAAAGTGTGTTAAAAAAATGAGTTATTGATAAATCATATCTTCTTTAACGAATATTTAGCTGGCCGATAAGTGGAGGTACAGTTCTAGCGGAATGGTTATTAGGAAGTGGTCAGCATTTATGGTTACAACAATACGTTAGACTTTTGAGCAACTGGTGCGAATGGAACAGTTGTACAAGTAAGTATATAACTATCTATTGTGATTTATATAAATGAAATCTATTTAATCGTCAATTTCTAGGGAATTTTTTATTAGCTGCTGCATTTTTAACAACGGGCGAATACTACAAAGCTGAAGATTTATTTGAAACAGCAGCCAAGGGTATTTTTACTGACACTTTTTTACAAGAAAGGATTTTAAAAGGAAATGAAGACAATCCCACTAAAGCGTATATCTGTTATTATTTAAAAGTAAGATTTGTTACTATATCAAGTTATCTATAACTATGATTGAATATGTTTTTTAGGCTATTCAACTGTTTGAATTGCATAAAGCAAGAGATTGTGTTATTAGTGTGGCTAACACAGCACACGCAGCACTAAGTTCTGTAGAAACAGATGATCCATTATGGGTAAGATCAAATAATTTTAGTGTACAACTATCCGTAACTGTTTAAGAACACCATAAAGATTATAAAAATATATATATATAATATATATATATATATATATATATATATATATATATATATATATATATATATATATATATATATATATATATATATATATATGTTACAATTGAAATCCGTTTTCAGTTAATTATAGTGTTGACTAGGGAAAACAAGTTCTCAAAAACTTCTTCAGTTAAAAATAGTGTCAATTCACTGCATATATGGAGGTATTTCTACCATTGGATGGAGTCCCAGATACAACTTTATCTCTTCGCAGTGCTACTGAAAAATCATCCACCACCGGCTCAGGTGGATGGCAAGGTTTTGTAAGATGCTCCTGAAAAAAATCTTGTGTTTCTAATCTCGGTTTATACAAAAAAAATGATATGCCACGGAAGTTTATTTTAAAAACTTTGACTTTTAAGTGTTTTAGTAGAATAAAATTGATAAACAATAAATTTTTCAACTGGGAACATTGTTTTCCATTAATGCAATTCCCCAATGAAAGCTAGTTTTAACTGAAAATTCCATTAAATGAGAAAAAACTACTGTATTCTAATATTTCCTAAATAACCGCATATAAATATCCGTTACATAAAAATTACTATATTTTCAAAGGGAGCAAATATTGGCAGCCAATTTTTGTTTGTTTGACAGATTCTATATACTATGCCGTTTTATCTAAACAAAGAATTAAGACGTAACTAAGTGTGACTAATATTGTTTTTCTTTGACTTGATTACTCACAATTACATTGTTTGACGCGTTTCGATAACCAAGTTATCGTCTTCAAAGACTGGAAGTAAACTGGAATCTAATAACTTGACTTACTTTTATATTGAATTTTCCCACCAATAAATCTTCTCCCGCTAAAATTAAAACAAGCTGGAAAACCTCCTCGACGGGAATCTTCATATTTATTCCTTGACTACTAAACTATAGAGTGGGTTGTAAGGAATTGACTATTTGTCCCTATTCATATTTTCGCGGGAGAAAGTTCATTGGTGGGAAAATTTAGGTTTTAGTTAACCTTCAGTCTCTGAAGACGATAACTTGTTTATCGAAACGCGCATCAGACAGTGTAATTGTGAGTGTTGGATAAATTTCAGTATGAGTATCACTAACGGTTCAAGAAATTTTCAATAAAAATCATTTCTATATTAATATTGTACAATGTACTTTGATTTCTTTAACCCATAACTACATTATATCCAAAACACCAAAAGAGAATTAAATTTTAGTTACTGACGAGATTGTATCTAGGCTTCGTTCCTCACAGTTGTGAAATTAATGAGAATATATTCTCTACATTGGCATTATGAGCCGGAATAGAAACAGCAGTTCCGAATATAAATTTGCATTTTGTATTGAAAAAATTATACTCAAAGTTGATTTGATATCAAAAGCTTATCTGGTTCAGCTATTTTTTGGTTAAAAGCTTTCCATAACGCTTTATAATTTGAACTTTTGGTCAGATTTTTAGTGCATAGGACTCACTGTGCATCCGTAAGAGTAATTGACCGATATTTAATCTCCTAATTCAAATAACAAACCAATTTATCATGTGATAATATATCTGTTGAAATTTTTTAAACGGTTTATTTTTCAGGCAACGTTGTATTCAATAAAATTCAAACACCATCTGGCTTTAAAACATTATGAATTAGCATTCGACTCACTCAACTCAAATCCAGATCCGGATCGTAAGAAGGATAATCTAAGGGATTTAGTTAAAACGTTATTGGATGAAAAGAAATTAGACGTTTTGTTGAATTTCACATATGGTAGCATGGATGAATTTTTTACTAACATATTATTAACAAGAGCTAGAGCTTCTGACGCAGTTAATAATATATTTTATGATTTTTTGTATTCGTATCAGATAAAAAGAGGACCTCTTTCTCACAGATTAGGTAAGCGTATTAAATCTAAGATGTTCTTGATAATAAGATCCTTCAAAATTTGTATTTTTGCTTGTTACACTCTCAAAAGTTTTTATTTTATTTTTTTCCGTTTTCTCCTTATTATATGCCCGGCCCAGTTGAGTCTTTGTGCTTTTATGTATCTCACTATATTTTCCTTCTCCAGCTGTTTCTCTATTTCTTCGTTTTTCTTTGCTCTTCTTTCTCCCTCCTGTGTTATGTTTGGACCAGTTATACTTCTCATTATCGTTTTCTTGGTTCTTTAAGCTATTCTTACTTTTTATTGATTACTGTTTTTTCCATCGCATACGTGATTACTGGTCTTATCAGAGTTTTGTACATTTTTATTTCGTTTTTTAATAGAATTTTGTTTCTTTCATAGAATTGATACCCTTTGTATCCTTTCCTTTATCCTGTCTCTGGCTGTTTGTCCCAAAGTTATTCCTAGATAGTTAAAGGTCGATACTGTTTCAAAATTGTATTTGACAGTTTTCAGTTGGTTTGCTCTTTCTTCTTGCTTCTTCTAATTTGTTGATCGCCTTTATTAATTACCTCTGTCCATTTACTATGCTAGTTACATACTTGTATATGCTAATATCTGTGTTACTTCTGTTATAATGTTCTTATTTTGTAATCCTGCGTTTCTCACAATGCCTTCCAATATTATATTGAATAATGTTGGTAACATTGGGTCTTCCTGTTTTACGCCTTTATTTGTGTGTGTCTTTTGTGATGTTGTGCCTTGGAATCTCACTTTAATGTCACTCTTATTTATTATTATTTCTATTAATTTTTCTAATTTTCTTGGAATTCCCTGTCTTCTGTTATTTTCTCTCTTTTTACTGAATCGAAAGCACTTCTTAAGTAAATAGAATGTCCAAAATTTTAAAATTATTATAGAAACTAATAATTTATAGTGATCGATAAAAATAAATGTTTTAGCTGCATCAGTAATGTACGAACAGGCTTTTAGATTAAATCATGTAAACAGTGTTGATGCATTGGAGAAACAAGTAAAATGTTATTTGGCAGCCAAAAATGTTTTGCATCTATGTAAGATCGAACATGCTTGGGTGGTTAGACCAGCCGATCCAGACGAAGAAGACGAAGTTGTTTACATACAACCATTGGCTGGTTCAAACAAGGTAATACTGATATACAAAACCTTGAAGTTATTTCATCAAGTTCAGTCTCTCTTCAAATGTATGAATAATAAATGAATCGTTCATAAGGTGGAAAATTTGTCTTGTAAATGAAATATTTTTCTTTAACATATCACTGCTGACCTTGTCTTCGAATCCTGAATTCTCATAACATTTAAATACTGTGTTTTGGAGACTCATCGAGGACGTTGTTTTCAATTTCAATCTACCTATTTAATTTCCAATAGAAAAGTCCCATTAATTATTATAAACGCGACTGTTTATTGGATTTCTATCGCAATCCTTAAGAACCCTAATTTTTGTTTAATTTTATTAGGATTCTAATCGATCAGTATCAAAATAAGAGTGAGGAGGTTTGACTGCACAAAAAAAAAGAATTTTCAAATGATGACTAACTATTTGTGACAATGCTAATTTTGAGGAGTTTCTTCTGATGGTCGGAGGGTTGATAATGAAGCAAGAAACAAAATTTAGAGAAACAAGAAAAAATGATTGGAATGCTTGGAAACTTTCAATCAATTTTAAAACCTCCTCGTTCGACTACATTTTCACCAACCGCTGTGTAAATAAAAAATGAAGAACCGAACACAAAAAAAGTCGAACCAAGCCACTCGGTAGCTGTCTATGTCTATAGATATGTTTACGTAGACAATCGTAGACACGTCTCTGATACCAAAATAGTGCAACATGTCTTCTAGTGTGTACAAGCCTTCATAGTACCAGATAATTTTGAAACTTACATTTATTATGATTTTGAATAATTTACAAAACTCCATAGATGTACTCGAGAAATATTTTCTCATTTCTTTTTATTTAAAATCAACTATAATTATTTTTTTGTATATATTTTTAAGAACTAGAATAACGCAGCTTGTAGCACTTTGAAATGAATCAGCAAAAGCAAACAAGGACCAAAGACAAATTTTCACTCACAAATGTCCAATTCCGCTCTGGTAAATTGGAGTGAAATAGTTAAATTTATCATATTAGTTTTCCTATGCTCTGTAATTTTTTTGTAATACTGTATAATTGATATTTTTGAATAATTTTGAAATTTTTTATATGAACCTTGTATTATATTTTTTTAGGAAATGAAAGTTTTCAAATTAAGAAAACAAGTTGAAGTAGTTGATATTGAAACAGTAGAGAAAGAATTAATTTTTGCAAGTGCTAAACTGAAATTGGCAAGATTCACTTCAACTTCATCTCCAGTTAATATTACCAGTAAGTTTTTCTCACAAATTTTTCAGTTTTTTTGAGTGATTGTTGTAATTAATTCTATTTAAATCCTGATTTCCATAATTAAAAAAAAGAAGTGTTACCAAATCTCTTATATACACATATTATGCTATTCTTGTTTTCCTAAATCAAAACATCTCTAAGTTTAACAAATAAGCAGAGAAAGTTTTGTTTGTAGGCCCAATAGAATTAGTATCTTCATTGAATGCTGCCGGATTGTTCAAAACTTCATTGGACATTTGTACAACTTTTGAGTTACCTTACACAAGTGTATTTGAAGTATTAACGAAACATTGTGTCATACTCTCAGAAGAAGAAAACCCTAGTGCCTGGAATTGGTTAGTGGAAAATGATTTACAAGGTAGTAAAATAAATGTAATGAAAACAAAAGAAATAAAAATAACCTTTTATTCTTTTTATTTCCAGATCTTCCAGTGAATAGAGATAGTGCTGCTGCTGTAGTTTGGCAATTTCTTCGAGATTGCTTGGAAAAGTACGAAGAACCCAATATGACTACACTACATTATATTATTGCTAAAAAGATTGTTAACATGAGAATTTTTTTTCCGCATTGGCTTGTCGCTTCCTATAAAGTAAGTAGATTAGAAACAATAATGTAAAAATTTATTTCCATTTAAAAAAAGTATACAAAAACATTTTAGAAGATATCCTCAGAAATGAATGCCTGCTGTAAATAGCAGTTTATGTTAGTTAAAGTTTACTACAGACGATTCACAATTATACGTTTCCTTTTCGAACTTCTAGTTATTCTGGAGTAATATAGTGACAGCCTGAATAACATAAAATTATTTTCAGAAAATCACAATTTAAAACTAATTGCAAAGTTACCGTTTTTTGGTTGCAGCAGACAACAGCTAACTTATGTAACTAGTAATTTCGGCATAAATATTGATAACGAAAACATACCAATAGTAAACGAAGCAAAAAACTTTGTAACACTTCTTGATTACGGAGATATAGTTTATTCTAATTCGATAACTGTTGCAATTTCTAACTCTCTTAAAAAATTGCTGCATGCATTCTTCGTTTAATTTACCCAATCGAGATCACACCCCCACTTAAGCAGAAATTCCATTATTTAGAACTTTGATCTCAGTAGAACTTTCTATACTATTACCGAATGACATCTTTTATTTTCTGTTTCATGTCTATAGTACTTTGTTGCGGTTTTTGGATGTACAAACTATTTTGTCTTTATACACTTTTACTCTTTTTATGTTGTTATACAGTGTCTATTGTAGAAGTAAACTGTCATTTATCGTCACAGACTGTCTTTTACAAAAACATTTTTATGGGAAATTTATGGCTTTGATCGCATTAAAACTTTCTGTCATTATTGAATGGTTTGCAAACTTTTATTTTCTGTTTAATGTCTATTCTATTCCATATCAAATAAATTGTCATTTGTTGTTATAGACTGTCTTTCACCTAAATAAACTGTCATTTATCGTTAGAAATTGTCTTTCACATAAATAAACTGTCATTTATCGTCAGAGACTATCTTTCTCACAAATAAACTGTCATTTGTCGTTATAGAAATTTATGGCTTTGATCGCATTAAAACTTTTTACGTCATCATTGAATGGTTTGCAATCTTTCAATGTAAAAACTATTTTATGTCTTTGGAGATTGTCTTTTAGAGAAATAAACTGTCATTTGTTGTTATAGACTATCTTTCACAAAACATTTTTATAGGAAACTTTATTGGAGTGGAAGAAAGTCCTTCAAGAACTCCTACAATCCACCAATGGGTCCAGAACCCATTCTTAGTGTAGCCAAAAGTGTTTCTATCACGACTCTCAATGGTCTGCTAGCAAAAAAGTCTCTGCAGAGATGGTTAGAGACAATTGTAGAAAATTTAATTATAACTTGATTTTCTTTAATATGGAAATGCAATTTCTACCTGTGACAGGACAGGTATAACCAATACAGACCTTTTCGAGATCATGTAACTCTCCACTTGCAACAGAAATTCTATTCTTAACATTAAGAATCGGAGGAAGTGACACACGCTTAGTTTTATTTATAAAATAATAAAAAACTGTCAGCCTACATATTTGTTTAATTTATTTTATTCGATAAACCAT
Organism: Diorhabda carinulata; assembly: GCF_026250575.1. Classification (NCBI taxonomy): domain Eukaryota; kingdom Metazoa; phylum Arthropoda; class Insecta; order Coleoptera; family Chrysomelidae; genus Diorhabda; species Diorhabda carinulata. The sequence goes on from NC_079469.1 coordinate 7,556,150, forward strand.
TCTCACATTCTAGAAATAATAGAGTACCTCAAAATCGTTAGGATAGCTTTCAAAAATCTTTTTTGGATACCTCGGTTCAAAGTGGAATAGGTTACCGGAAAACTCTAAAAACCTCTCATTTAAATCTTTTTGTGTGTAGATAAAAAAGAACCTTCTAAGTTGGCAAATAGGGCAATAATACTAAAACAGATGAAAGGTTACATTACAGGAAATTTTATTCTGCTGGTTTTGTTCTCGTTACAGTTCTGGTTCTATTCTAATTTCATCTGCATCACCTCCCCTTGATTGAATGCTTTCCTCGCTCGGTGCTCTGATATATTTATTGTATACCTAGAACAAATGTCATCTCTTGGCCTTGCAACATAAGACCAAACCATGCTCTTATGTAAACCATTTTTTTAATCACCGCAAAGCCCATTAGTTATATTTTTATGTTATTTTTTATGATGGCAGTAAAGTTCTTTCATTTAATTTTATAGGTGAGGAACCCCGCAGAACTGCTGAGATTATTACATTCGTCTGGAAGACTGGAAGAGGCTATTGAATTCGTTAATGAATATATACTAGCCGCTTTGGGATACGGTAAAGAATTGTTCGGATTCGCACAATCATTAGGACCTACGTCACCGGCGTTTTGTTTGCCAGTTTATGCTATCCAACGATTAATTGACGAACTTGATATTCAAAATTCAAACAATATAGAACAACCATATTTACAGGTGAGATTCAAGTCAATATCTAATGAAGTACAAATGAAATTCATATAAAAAACGTTCCAAGGTGGTTAAAAGTTTTTATTTCTGTTGTTGTTATAGACTGTCTTCCACATAAACTGTTAATTGTCGTTATACACAGTTTATTGTAGAAATAAACTGTCATTTGTCGGTATAGAGTGTATTTGGTAGAAATAAACTTTTATTTGTTATTTCCAGACTATTTTATATAAATAACCTGTCATTTGTCGTTTTACATTGTCTATTGTAGAAGTAAACTGTCATTTGTCGTTATAGACTGTCTTTTACAAAAAGATTTTTATAGGAAATTCATGGCTTTGATCGTATTAAAACTTTCATTTATCATTTCATTATTGAATGGTTTGCGACCATTTATATTCTGTTTCATTTGTATAGTACTTTGTTGCGGTTTTAGTTTAATGTACAAACTATTTTATGTCTTTAGAGACAGTCTTCTACAGAATTAAACTGCCATTTGTTCTTATAAACTGTCTTTCACATAAATAAACTGCCATTTGTCATTATACATTTGTTATTGTAGAAATAAACTGTCATTTGTCCTTATAGACTCTTTTTTACATAAATTAACTGTCATTTGTCGGTATACACAGTCTATTGTAGAAATAAACTTTCGTTTGTCATTTCCAGATTATTTTACATTAATAATCTGTCATTTGTCGTTATACACTGTCTATTGTAGAAGTAAACTGTCAATTGTCAACTAGCAGGGCAGGATGGATGAGATCGTTAGAGACACTTGAATTGAGACAATCTTAGAAAATACTAAATCATCTCAAAATTTAATCATAAATTGATTTTCTTCAATATGTAAATGTAATTTATACTTGGTAGGACACGATTAACCAACAAAGGCCTAAATTGTATATTAATAGTTCAATCTTGGGATGTGCAACCTATATATTTGACCCTTCTATATTTTTCTGCAATATTTTCTATGTTGTGACATTTGAATGAGGAAATTTGTCAACCTTTTCTAATAACTGTTCTATGATTGGTTATACACTATTTAACTTACTCTAAATCTTGAGTTCAACGAAAACGTTAAGATTTGAGTATCCCTATCGACTAAAAATTAACATTGATTGTTGCTTATGTTAAAGTTAAAGGCAAAGCTGATACTGATTATCACACCAACTTATTATACAAACTATATTAAAACTTGGTTCCATTAGAAAATATCTATCAGCTATGCTAAATCAAAAATGGATATTATTTTTAAGGATTTCAAATTTATTTTAGGCATATAACAATTTGAAATCGTTGTTCACCAAGTACTTAGAAACTGCAACCCGAGTATCAAACCAGATGTGCCAGACTAAGTTAACTTCAGGATCCCTCAAAACAAATCTTCCTTCGGTAATTAGATAATATTTACCTTATAATTACACTTTTTATATTCAATAAATATTTTTTAAGTAAAATTACTTGTTTTAAAAATATACTCCTCACCCAAGTACATAAAACTGAACATCTTATTTTTTGGTGTTAGAGAATTATGTGAAAGTTCTGAATTCATAATATCCCTACACTTTTTTAAAAGTTGCGAGATTTTATACGTTCATGTCAGCAGGAACTTGAAACTAATAAAACCTAGTAATAAAACTTAGAAAAAAAAATTATCCTAATTATAAATCCTATTACAGTTTATCTTTATTTATAATTGAGTTGCCAAAACATTACATAAGGAGAGTGAAAATTATTAAAAACATAAATTGAACTTTCATTAGTTGGAAAATAAAGTTAAAATTATAAGAATTTCTCTTATTAGTGCAGTTTTTGCTATAGCTACTTACTACTAATTAATGTACTTCATAAAGGGGTGCTGAAAGATATATCTTTTCTGGAATATTTTTTCTGACACTAGGAAAAATACTTAACCAAATTAACTTCAAAAATATTTTAGTAAACACAACAGAATGACAGAAAAATGTATGAGGTACAAAAGGTTTTAATGTGTATTTAGGTCAATAACGAAAAGTGACGAAAAATCTGATTTTACTTCTCAAAAGTATAAATGGATATAAAAAATCTAATACAAAGAATATTCAACATTATCTGAGCCATCATATAAAAAGTCTCATTAAGAAAAGTGGTAATGTCCATTCAAGTCTACTTTGCCTGAATTTTCTTATTTTAAAGTTTAATACCTATTGCAAAATCTAAATTATATATAATGGTAATTATTTGTAACTAGACATGATAATTTAATAGTTTATTATATCACTGATATTGATTTTTGTGTTAAAACTTATGGTCTTTAGTTTGTTTTACTATATATGTTGTGGGGGTTTCACTATTCAACTAATTCATTATAAAAAGTTTCCAGCCTTCCTATCTTGCATCAAATTTTTCACTTAGACCCATGTTTTTCTCTTCTTTTTTAAGATTCTCCCATGTTACTTGTGGTCTTCCTTTTTCCTGGCATTATATTTTCCACAATTTTCTTAAATGGCCTTTCTAGGTGACCCCACCATCTTGGTTTTTTCCTTTCTATGAATTCTTGTATGGGTGCAACTTTTAAATCTTCTCTTATCAATTCTAGTGCCTCTTTTCACTCTTCTGCTCCCAATTTACTCTTGTTTCTTTCTTTTTTTGTTTCCTTGGCAATTTCCTTTTTGTTAATGAGCCCCTTGCCTAGTGCATAGTATAACTTGTTCATCTTCTCTATTTTTTTTTTGTAGAAAGCTGTTGATATTGATCTTGTGCTTCTTTCTACTTTTCAATTAGGCCTTGCAGATACTGCTTTAAGAGGGATTATGTTGTACAGTTCTATGCTCTAAGCTGTCTAAGTTTCTGGTCAACTCTGGATCGACTGTAAGTCTTCTTGCACTCTTCTCTATTGAGAATTTTTTCTTTTACATTCGACACTACCATAACTTTGGTTTAATTTTCATTTAATTTTCTGTCAGAATTTGGTGCTTGTTGTTCAAAATTTCTTTTAGATCTTTATGGTTTTCTGCTACGATTATCTAATTCAATCCAATATGAATTGTTTTAGTTTTTTTCAGCACTTCTAATTCATTCATAAAATCCATTAATAGTAATGGGCTCAGGCTGCCTTATTGTCGCACTCCTTTTATTGTAAACGTTTCTTATTTCATGTTTCTAACTATATATGTAAAATAATAATAATATGTGAGTATCCTCACGTCCAACAGAACATTTTAAAACCACTTATAATTTAATCTCAACCCAATGCACTTACAATGCATTTTAATGTCGTTCGTTTCAAACAAAACACTTCCAAAGGAATATAAATTAAGTAATCCGCAGAAGAATGCAACTAGTCTTTGCAAAGGTGTAGTTCATTTCAAGTAGTTACACACAATACACTCATTGTTTACGAGTTTCTTGAAAAAACTCAAATGTTTACACCTCAAATAAATGCCACAATGCATAGTGATACATCATATACAAGTAATACAACACAAACCACCTACATGGGCGATAATGTGGTATACTTGCAAAATTTAAAGCATTCCAATAAGAAAACGTCACTTGTCATTAGTAGACTTACAGTGTTGTTTTGGGGTGCATTCCACTAAGCCACTCACGTCAATCACGTTCACGATCAAGATCTTTTCAGTTCCACTTGGTCCATAGCGTTACAATCGTAAGCCCAAGTGGAATGAATTATGAGGTGTTTTGAGCGTTGAGATCTTTATGTAATACTTCTATATGGACAGTTTTTTCGGGAAGAAATTAACCCACCATTAAGGTGCTGACAATATAATATTTTCTCTCTCGTGATAGATACCTCGTACGGGTTGCACAAGCTTGAGAATGCGCAAAGCCGAGCTGGAACATCAGAGGATAGAGAAAGCGTTATCATTTTTTCTCCCTTAGTCTGAACGGCTTCTACTTATAGAAACTGTCCATATAGAAGTATTACATATATGGTTAAGATAAATATTAATGAATGGCAAAACAGAGAAAATAAAGCGAAAGCTTTAAGAAGTTATGTTACAATTTGTAAGTTATTTATTTTTTTAGTGGAGTGCTAAGCTGATTTACATTAAAATAAAATCAAAATATCTTCTGTGGTGATAGTAAAATATTTGGTAACGCATCACAAGAATCTGCATTGCTTGAGTTTTGAAAATTCTCTCTCCCCCCAACCCTGCTCTTGTCAAGGGTCATCGTGAACGCTAGTCACGAGTGACGTTCTCGCCACCACCACAATGATCGTAGTCGCTAGGTGGAACGCCCAAAAGAGTATTTTAGGTGCCATAAAGCTTAATGGAATGCACTCTTGGTGTGTTACAGTGCAATTTCATGTTGATGCTGACTTAGCGCGTCAAATGAGGTTACGACAATTTTGACTTTAGCGTTATCTTAAATTAATGCAGCGTCATACTTGATTATGATTTTAATTGGTATATGAAACTTAAGAATGTGACATGTGCATTATTTAATGAATATATTATTTAACACATACTTTATTTTTATAGGTTAAGAGACTGTTGATCAGTGGTAATATATTTTAAGTGATTTTTTTTTCTCACAGTTTTGGAGCTTGAAGCTCTTATTTTTGACGCTACATTAATTTAAGATGACGCTCCAGTCGAAATCATATCACGTGACCTCATTTGACGGTTTAAGCCAGCGTCGAGCGTCAACATGAAATTGAACCTTTAAACTAATTTTCTTAAGCGAAACCGTATTTTATATTTTTGGTAATCACAAATGTAATTTACCGCATTAAGAATACTTCGGTAAAATACTATGTATTTGTTCTTGGAAATATATAAAACAGATTTTTGTGTTTTTAACCAAAAAAATGCGCAATTAAATTAGATTTAATTTTCTATATATAAAATAGCTTGATGGGCTTGAGATCGAGTTTTTTCTTCTTAGAGAAGAAAATTAGGTAGGTCTTACTCGGTTTGGTATTTAGTTTCACTGACCAACTCCACATTCTTGTGTAGTTGAGCCCTTTTTGAACTATGTCACAGAGTGTATTCTTAAAGCTCCTTCATGCGTAGATGACTATGTCGTTACCATATCCTCGACAGGATTTTTGGTAGGTATAAATGTTACTTTGGTTCTTCTCCAAAGCACGTTATAAAGGTGTTAAAACCCATTTTATACGTTCACTGCTACATACGCGCTTAGCCATTGCTGCAGCTTCTTTCGTAGTATTGCCAAGTTTTTCCATTGTGTTTTCTAAGACCAAATATTTACCTAATTTCCTGTCAACCAATCAATTGACTAGGTTATTATTTTACCAATAGATGGCAATAGTAATAATTATACTATCTATTTAGATTGCAATAGATGGCGCTATTAATATAAAACATTAAATACAAATTTCGGCTACATTTTCTATAATTACTTTTGATAAATGTAATTATAACTGATTCTTGGGATTAACAAGACTGAATAGTGAAAAATAGTATATAATAAATAAAACTTTTTCCAAAACTATTTTATCAACAACTTCTGATGTTATACATACCAACCTTATCTGCCACGGCCCCTATTGTACTTATTTTTTACTATTTAGTGCATTTTCAAATTTTGGGAAAGTGTAGTTGTCAGTAGTTGAGTTTTCAGTTTATTAAAGCCTTTATTCCAGAGGATTTTTATTGCATGTGGTTTTGAAAAAACACTTTTTTATATAAATATTATTTTAGTTTCGAGGGTGTGTAGTACTTCATGAGAGTTATATACCTGAGAGTTGATGAATTTTTCTATTTTTAGTATTCATTATAAAGATATCTCAAGGAAATAAATAATTATTTCAAATAAATGAAAGAGATCATAGATCAAATCAAAGTGTTGGCCCAGTATATTTCCAAAAGAATCAACAATTTATTACGTATTTACCAAAAACCATTAAAAAGTTGTATATTTCGTAATACAGGTTGGAGGTTGGATATACGGATACAACGTTAAAAACAATTTTAATATTGTTTACAATAAAGATACCAAAATTTTCCTAGATATTATGAATAGTTGAATTTAATTTTTTTCCTATAACTATCTTTCTCTTGAATTAAGAAATTACCAACAATGATTACATCTACGTTTTTTTGTGGTTAACATATTACAACAAAGGAATTTCGTATGTTATTAAGCCGATACTACACGATACGTCAGCGTTTGCATCAACGTACGGCTGCAACTACACAATGCGTCCATGTGTCAACATTAACCTTCCAAGGTTAGTTTGACGAAGGCTACAACCTCACCCAAACTAACCTAATGAAATGAAAACGTGCCAAAAAAGTGATGAACAGCATACAACAGATATAAATTCTTTTAAATTAAACTAGATGATACTGATAACTATAGTTTGTCATACAAAACATTCGGCATTTACGCGTAAGATGACAAAAAGTGTTGGCTTCAACTTCGTTTCAATGTTGGGTACTCCTTTGATGCGGGTGAAAAAAACCGACTCTCCATGACCAACGTTGGGAGCTCAACATTCGTCGAATGACGTGCTCACTACGACCACACGATGCGTCCACTCATACCAGCGTCCAAAGTTGGAAGCATCGGACGTATTATGTGGTACTGGCTTTAGACAAACGTTAAATGATGTGACGTAGTATGTGGTTTCGTTAGTATATAATTATAGTTACAAAAAACTAGAAACATCTATTTTTAAATCAATAAGAGACGAAAAAAATAAGAGATTCGGAGATTAGCTATTTAAATTTAGCAAACTAATAAGAAATTATGGTCAAGTTTCTTGTGTTGCTAGTTCGTTGGAATTTGGCCATTTTGGGTTTTTTATACCTTTTGACTCCCACTATTTCCTAAGGAGTAATATTCCTTAAAGCTATAATGAGATATATTGAAATTATATTTTGTTATAGTTGGCAAAATAAAATATGTTATGGCATATGTAATCACTAGAAGAGAATGTAGAAGAAGCAGATGAAGCTTACGATAGTAAAAGGGAGGACAAAGCTGAAGCTAAAGAAGATCATAGTAAACTTGTATTTGACCTACAACAGTTGTTAGTTGTACCATATTTAACAACAAACGTGTGTTTCAGTATATAATCTAACCATTCGGGACTATAGTACTTTCAATGATACATAAAACTGTTTTATGTGACACTAACCGATTGGTGGTAGAGGTTAGTTAGAAGATTTTACCTTTCACCACATTACAACATATTCCGACACTTATGGTGGAAAGAACCGAAATATTAATATGGCTATAATATTTTTATGCCATTCAGAACTCAGGAATTGAGGTGATTGATCATAAATTTTTGCTACCTGTATAGAGGCGTTTAGAATGTGAAAAACAAACAAATTGTTAATTTCAAAATTAGGTTTCTATACGACTGGTTTCAAGTTATTTGGATGTTGAAAGGAAAATAAATGTTCAATGAAGTAAAAAGGTCCCAGGTAGATTGCTTAGCATTTTCCGGAATTATTATTATTAGAATAGAAGACGTTTACAGAGTAAAAGGCCCTTTCCAGTAAATATGTCCTCAAATTTAGCGGAATGCGGGAAAAAATGAGGGAACCACGAAAATATAAACCACCTTTAATCGTTTTAATAATTTCATGAATTTAGAAGCCTGCCTGTATCTAAATGCAATTCTGTGAACTGAATATTGTTAGCATGTTGAAAAAAAAATAGGAAAAATTATAATGATTTTACCACAAGAATTCAATAACAATTTTTTGTCCGTCTATTGTTACCTTATTGACGGGTAAACTATTTGTATCTGATTTAAATAACAATTATGATGGCTACCTTTTTTCGGCAATTAAAGTACATTGTTTGTTATAGATAATAAAAAAATATATAATATCAAAAGTACTACTTTTATATTTCTTATTAGAAATAACGTTTTTAAAAATAATTCAAATCGGTTTATTAAGTAAAACAACAACGCCAAGCCAAGCAAAAGAATGATAAAATACAAAAAAGAATTAATTTTATATTACAAAGATAATAAATATATTTTCATTATATTGCAGGTGTCTCTTGATAACAGCATAGACATACAATTTTTTTTTATTTTGAAAACATGTTTGTTGCTTTTTGCAGTTACTATTGAATTAGTATGTCTGCTGAGAACTGAGCAATCGCATAGCATCTTTACAGTCTATATTTAAATTAAAATAAATAAGAAATTCATTCTTTATTAAATTCAAAGACGCTTTGTGCCAATTTTGTGCGGTTGATGTGCCTAAAAAGCTGATAAAATGAAGCAATTTCTTCCTAAAAATTCGAAATAAAATATTATTGCGTACTTCATAAAGTATAGAGTGATACTCTAAGTAATCTGTAATTACGAATAAATTCAACAGTGTAATATTTTTCTTATTTACTTATACGGTCAAACACTGTCTCTTTTGTTCTTAATTTATTTATATACTGTACACTACACTTAATTAACTAATAATAATTCATGTATCACTAACACTTAACATTAATTTATTTAAATTCTTCGATTACTTTCTATTTCTGTCTGTTCTGATTGTTTATTAGAATACAGCGAGACTTAGCAAGTTATCCAGAATACAATTATAACAGCTTAGAAGCATTGCGTCAAATTTTGTCAGCATCTGGTTTTAACCACAAGCAACTGAATGAACGGATGGCAAAAGACTATTGGAGTTCTATTAGTCAAATGGGGTACAAAAAAGGCTCAGTTCACGTTTGGTAGCCTGTTTAAACCAAACTACCTTAAAGGCAGGTACATTTTACTCGTCTATATACGTTTTATAATTTAATATTCAGTTGTAGCAGCAAGTTAACGAGGTATAATAGGAGGACTACAATTAAGTGAATCTGTCTAAATAATGGCGATGCCGTCCAATTTATAATGATTTGATTACCTTTTAACGAATACTTTCTCACAGTGCCTGATACAAAAACTCATGTTCAACGTCGATTTACTGTTATTGATGAAATATCTGACAATAGATTAAACTTGGTAGACATTTATAAAAAATATAAAAACCAACGACCCACAAATGTCAAAATAGATCATTTCTTTTTACAGTATAGAAATGGAAAATGCAAAACACAAGTTGTAAGTATCAATACCTTTTCAAAAATTCCCTCTCTTATCGCAACATATTTGAATTTACCCAATCAAAAAACTACACTGTGCATACATTTCGTCTCTATTAGTGGATTCCAGTGGTGATATAATGCAACTATAGAAGCACGGTGGGTGGAAATCCAACACAGTTGCAGAAGGTTACGTAGACGACTCAATAAAAAACAAAATAGATTCCGTAGTGAAAATTTTAACAACTAGTTCGATTTCAAGCAACATTGTAAATGTTTACGATCCTACCAACAATTCGATAAGTACTAGACGATGTTATTTATTTGAACTCGTTAAATGTTGCCAATTACAATGTAATTTAACTTCTTCTTCACTCCAAATTAATAATGCTCAAAGTTGTACTTTTAATATTACTATTACAAAATAAAAATTGATAAAAGTTTTGTCGAATTTTTTTAATCGTACAGACGTGGAAAAATTTTTGTATGAAACTCTAAAGTAGGTTTTTTCCACTCGTAGGAATTGTCAAACCGTCCTACTCGTGAAAAAACGTATTACTTTACTCACTTGTTGCATAAATAACTATTTTTGATCCTACCTTGTATTATTTATGAAGGGACTTATTTTAAAGGCGATATAATGAGTAAACGATTTTTATTGCACATATTTTGTGCTTCATCGGCCGATTTCCGATAACATTTTCGAATGTTTACGCCAAATTTTTTATTTCACGATTTTGCTACATTTGAATTTTTTTTTTCAACTATTACGTCAGTCTCACGAATTGCGTCATTTAGTAGATTATTATTATTATTTTATAACCAGTGGAATAGGCTAATAATCATAATTATATAGTTACGTTGTATACCGGGGGATTCACCGGTTATTTTAGAACATTGGAAAATAATGATTTATTCTACAGTGAAAAACAGCCAGATGTATAAACTTGTTAATAAATAATATGGGTGTGTTGGGAAAAACGTTTGGAGTCGTCGATTTGTCTTTTTAAATGCGCTTTTTTTTTAAAAATAGGCAGGATGTCATGTGATAGGAAATGTAATCGGAAATCGGTCGATGAAGCACAAAATGTCTTTAATACAAATCGTTTATTATTTCGCCTTAACAAATCTGCATAAATAATACAAGGTATGATCGTAAAATATGATGACAAGTTTTATTCCATTTGTCATTCATTTGTTTGTCAATTCAGCTATTTTAGCGAGTATTGTAGTTTTTGCTAAGCTAAGAAAAGTTTTGTCTAGAATTCATATAATAAATAATATACAGAGGGTTGCATTTAAAATAAGAACGCGCATTTAATTTAAACGCACAAATCCAAGCGTTTTCCCAATACGCCCACATTTATTTATTCCATTTGTCTGTTTCATACTGTAAAGTTAGTGAGATTATTTATATAACTATACTTTGCCCAGTAGTTTAACAAAAAACAAAGAAATAATGAAAATAATATTGATAATGAATATGCAGTAAGAAATTCCACAATTCATTCTGTAACGAAGTTAGAACGTCAGAAAAAACGAAAAAATGAAGACGAGTATTAGAAACTATATTCTCTCTACGACCAAAGTCACTCGCATTTCTACTAAAGTCTATTTATCGGAGAAAAATAGTAAATCAAAACATATATATGCAGAGAGTACTTTATCAGGGTTGATAACGACAAAGCCGAGCATGTAACAGGACTGCACTCCGCACTTGAGATATAATTTGCAGTTTACACAGCAGATGAATAACATACATTATGAATCATTATGCACAATTATTATTACAAAATTATTATTACATATACAATGTGAACGTAAAATTTGGAATAGATGTAAAGTGAATTGTCAAAATATGGAATACATACATTTTCAATGATTATATATAGCATCTTATTGACAACACCGTATACAGAAATCGAAAAAAATATGTGTACCAAAATCTTCATTTTTACCTCAATAAACATAGTTTACTATTCCCCATCAGATGACATTGAGCTTTTACTGTCATCATTTTTGGTTCCAAAATTTTTCTGGGTATGTTGAATATGCGGATTATATATCACTATAGTGAGCACTCTGATGTAGTTACAATTGATGAGTGGTTCAAATCCACTTCCTCTTTACATTTCAAAATATCATACCTTGGTTTTCACCAGGAAACTCAACCCTATATAAACAAATATATAATAATTGAGGCAAAAATGGGAAAGCTGCTGGGCGATATTAATTTTATAGAAACACTTACCATGCGAAGCTTAGAGCTTGGAACTCATTCCCAACTGTCTTGAGAGGATTTTTGGACAACAATATGAATGAAAAGATAACCATAACTGACTCTTCACCAAATGGAAGTCGCTCGGTAATACATGCTTAAGCATATTTCTCGCCTTGTCGTCACCACACTCTTACACGTCTATCTGAGCCCATAAGACAGAATCGCGATTCATCGGAAGACAGTATGTGACTCCAATCCATCCATCCAAGCAATCGTGCAAAATTCAACCTAACATCCAGTGTTCACATAGTAGCTGCGGTCCATTAGCACTAGTTCGAAAAGCATGAAGTCGACTCTGAATTATCTACTCCCTTACGTTTATATTTCTCACTTCTTGTAGATGATTTAGAAGTGAAGCTGCCGTGAACGTTCCGTTTCTTAAATCACTAGAAGTAAGAAAGCAGTCATATCTAGCTGTGGTAGTTCTGCCTCGTACTGAACTAGGTCTTCGCAATACACCGACATTGACAATTATACACAAACAATGTGCAATAGATAGATAAACGACAGAAGCAAAAAATATGCTGATAATGGTTTTAAGGAATTTAGGTGAGGGGCCCTTTTTTGCCAAAACAACAAAAGCTTTTTGTTTATTCAAGCAATCAGTTAGGAAAATATGGTACAACCCAACAAACTGTGTACCAGTGTTACTTTTGAGTCTTTAAAAACAGACAAAGAAATATAGAACTGTACATAATCGGGCAAAATCGTTTTCCAATTTTAACACTTTCTCGTCCAATATAGAACTTATAGTATGTAACTGGTCAAAAGAGACCTATTACCAGTCTATGACGTAAAACAATTTTTATTGTGTGTACCAATAATTTTCATATAAAAATAAAGGCATTAAAACATTGTTAAAATTTTTATTTCACCCTATACGTTCCTTTAATAGTTTGTATTTAATTTATATAAAAGGGGACCTACGTATTTATTTCCACAAATTTGCGTCAAAACAAAATTAAAATTACTAATTGTGGTTTAGAATATGTTTCTAGTTATCCAAATTTTTCATCTAAAAAACTAGAAAACTATAGAAAATACATTCTATATAGTACAGTTAAAATGGGATTAAGCCCGAAATTAAATTGGGCGCTTGATACTGAATAAGCCTAGGAACTCTTAACAAAATGACGGGCACTGGTTTTTCCAAATTTTGTAACTTGTAAATAAAAAAAAATTGAAATGCGAATAACTCGAAAACTAAGAAGAAAACCCAAAATTTTCTACAAAAAAAGTTTTTAGTCATTTTTTCGCTGGAGCCACTATTTCTGAGTAAACCTCCCTCAACGCAGAAAGCCGAAGCATCCGCACATGGAAACTGCTCTAACTCTTGGAAAACTACTTCGTTTTTAAAAAATCAAAATGTATTATGATGGTTAAGATCTCCATTTTCTACTCGGGCAAGCTAGCATAATTATCGACTTGAGAATTTTTCGAAAATCTTGCGAGAAGAAAAGGAATTTTGGCCACATAAACACTTGAAGTTTCAATGGATATAATTCATCATTCGCCATATAAACAAGCAAACCCAACGAAAGATTTGTCGTTAGTTTTATTATTAATATTAATATCTTCGTTCTAGTTTGATTATTATTTCTATATTCACAGACTTCTTAATAGTTTCTCATTCACTAAATCTAGATACTCATTTTGAAGCTTGAATCTCAGCTTTAAGTTTATACAAAAACATTCTCACGATGATGTATCCTTTTTCTTACAATTTTGAAAATGTTAGTTCATTCGAAATTTTCAAGTTGTATTTGTGAAAGCACGTTACACAGAATCGATTGCGAGTCGTGACATATTCTGATATAGTTTAAGAGAACTAAAGCTTTCTTCTCGTCTCTTTCCCTTTGAGTAATCTTACCACATGATCATCGACAACCACGCGACTTGTTTAGAAGTAAACAGATGCTGTACTGCATTACTTTAATGTCTGAATAGTGTTTTTAACATAAATAAGCAGGATTTTTGACTGAAACTAGTGCCGAAATTGTGGAGAAAATAATCTAAAAGAGGTGAGGATAATATAAGAATATAAAAAATAGTTAGTAGTGTGATGTGGCCTTGTACAATTTTTGTGAGGAACATCCAGTTGTAAGCAAGTGCATACTAATTTGTGAAGCCTCTCTTTCCTCTCGAAAAATCAATTGTTGCTCGAATATCTAGTTATTATATTGAATGTAGGTCAAGTTTCCGAGTCCAGGCAAGCATTTAGTTATTTTATTACTGAAAGTGTAGTAATATCAAAAAAGAAAGGTCATAATGGATCATCGTGTTTCAGTGTTGTACTTTAGTTCAGTGTGTAGTTTTGCCTTTGATAATAGGTTCTTTTACATAATATTGGGTTATTAGGATAACAAGTTTCGAATTCTACGTAGTTTTCGAGTTATTTGCGATTCAAAATATTTTTTCAGCGTTTAAACCCATTTTATAATGGAAATTTCGAGGCTAGGAAAAAATTGAAATCTTTTTTGTACAGAATGTTGTGCTCCACATATTTGTCCTGGCAGTTTCTGTCGAAATCCTCATAATTTTCGAGTTATCCATAATTTAAAATGTTTTTGAGTACGTGAACCCATTTTACGGTGAAAAATTTGTGAAAAATGCTTGAGAACAATCTGTAGAGAATTTTGTGTTGTACATTTTTTGTTCCAGCCCTTTTTTTCGAATTCCTCGTAGTTTTTGAGTTATTCGCGATTCAAAATATTTTTGAATAAAAACCTATTTTAAGGTGAACATTTTGAGGTTAGGAACAAATACTTGCAATACTTTTTTGTAGAGAATTTTTGTGCTCTACATTATTTGTTATGACAGTTTATCTCGAATAGTTTTCGAGTTTTGAGTTTCAAGTTCCAAAATTTCGAGAATCCGTGCCTGTAATTTTATTCCCAAAACATCTCTAGAATCTAGAAAATCAACACCGTCCAATTTAATGTAAAATTTTACCCAAAATCGTATAATTTGCCTGTACTAATAGTTTTCATAATTATTCAATCATCATTAATTCATCAATAGTTTCAAATTCAATTATTTGAGCGCTCGAAGCGGTAGAAACATCTGATTTTTGTTTGTGTGAATGAAAGATAAAAAAATAAATTCTACCTAATTTATACAAGAAAAAACTTGTGAAATTATGATCTTGATTTTAGTGAAAAGATATTAAATAAATTAAATACGATGATGTTCGCTCTAGACTAACGTATTATTTATACAATGAATCCATGAAGAAACATATAAGTTTTTTTCAAAACCAACCTATAATTCAGGGTGAATAAACTTTGAATGATGACGTCGGAAACAGTTTAAATAGAGGTAAAATATGAACCGAACTAGCTGAATTTTTGACATGTGGGGAATGGGCTGTTTAAAAAGCTTAAGTTCGAATTATCACCCGAAATTTCTTTGTCGATTTTGTGTTATCCTAAAAAGGGTATAATTCAGTTTATTCATAATAACTCAGTTCTCAGTTGAGATACGAAAATTTTTTCGCAATACTTATTTGTTGCTTTTTTCGCGAACCACATTTTCACCCATCGTTGTTATTTAGATATCGATCGTAAATATCATAAATTTGGGGAAAGAAATTTGTTATTTGCTATTTTCTCGCCTAAGAGAAAATTTGCGAAAATTTTTGCGTATCCTGTCCAGGTCAGTTATAGAGTATAACGCTTTAATGAATTTTGTCGATAATTTTGATCAACTGAAAGGAAGTTATGCTGTTAACAGAAAATCCCACAAATGGTAGCATAAGATTTTTTCCACTTTCTTAATTGTTGTGTTGTCAATGCCTTTTTGATTTATGACTGCAATTTTCTTCACGTCCGGATCTAAGTACGCTGAGTCTAAAAGAATTCCGAAGAAGTGTATACCGCGGCCTATTGGCACCGGCATAAGTCAAAAAGAGGCTTGAATCAGCAACTAGCAGCAACCGTAGTTCCGCGGGTTCTTCTCCAGGCCCTGCAATTATTAAACGTCACAAACTGACAGTACCCCAAGAAATTCGTATAGAATGCAGTCGCCATCAATCTGCGAGAATCACTTCATGAAGATACTGCAACTGTTGCAATAAGGCATCTCCAATCTGTACTATATGGCAGTGCAGAACATGTAAAGTGCAGTATTATTTTAATAGTTTTGCCTGCGGGAATGTTAATTAAAAATTATAATATTAATAAAGACACAAGAAATCATTATAGTTTAATTTGTACCAAAAGCTTAAGCCTAGTTTTTTCCACATAGTTTTTGTTATATTTTGGTGCTAAATGTGCTAAGATAAAACATAAATGCCTAAAGCTTAGAAGCGTGACTGAAAGAGTTAAAATCAATTTCGTACTTCAGATCTAAAGGTACTTCAGTCCTATTTTCATCTTTCGTCCTTTTTTCAAACCACAACAAGTCCTCGAAAAATTAACTTTTAGAATATAGCAATTATTATAAGAGCTGGAGTGCCCTGGTACCAACAACAGAACAGCTATGTGATTCCTAGCTATTTCTGACTAAGCATTCTCAAACCATTTGAAAGCTGACCACATCAGGGTTATCTGATTATTATTGTCTTATTGTCCATATTTCTTATTTATATTGAGCTGAACGCATAGAGCTTGGGGTATTTCCCAAGCTCTCGTAGCGATTTGTGCTAGGCCCATACACTTCTGTCTTAGTTCTTGTTTTCCGAATTGAACTTCCTCAACATACTTCATTTCATAACATGACAGGATTTCAGCTCTTTGACTAGCACTATTGGAAATATAATGAGGATCAACAAGAAGTATGCACATTATTGAATGAAATTTACCAAGATCGTGGAGTGTATCGAGGGTAAGCCAAATAGAAAGAAAATAGAGATAAATTAGGGATGCGCCAAACCAAAAATTGTAGAAAAAGAACCTGGAACAGTATGAATAGTTTATGCTCTATATTTACTAACTATATATAATACTTAATATAATGCTTACCATGGAGGTTCTGCGTATTTAGACTCCATGGTTCTCCATCAATTCTTGGTACAAATATTTTAAACTGTCATTAATATACTACCTAATGGTTTATCATTAGATAGATCCAATACCATTATTGGTTTGAGCAAGAAGAATTACATTCTTCTTCTATTATTATTATTACCTGTCTTTGCAGGTACAATTACTATTCTTTTTATTGACCAAAAATTTGGAAACATTTTCCTTTGATCCATTACGAGGAGGAGATTCAATTTTATCAACATCTGCATCCTTAAGTTTATATTTTAATTCTACGAGGATTTTATTTAATTTTTTAAATTGTTAGACAAGAAAGAAGAAAAAAGAAGCTTTAGGAATAATTCATGCCATAAAAACAATTGGTCTCAACAGTTAAGCAAACATTTCAAAATAGATGGATTGGAAAAAGGAAATGTAGAATGGCTCTTTAGTTCACCGGATATTACTCTATTGAGTTTTCTGCGCTTAATGATCTTAACAACTTTTTTTTCTTACCAATAAATTTTAATTCATTAAAATAGACAAAATAGAAGATTAAAACATTGCTATAATGAGAACCACAATCGGAATTACACCAATAATACATTTATTTGGAAAACAAATTAGAATTGACGAAATTTAATTTGTTTATATAAATACCAGATATTGTCACCTTGGAATAAAAGGTTCGCGAGTTGATTTCTTAACTCTGTTCATCACCGACGTCTGCGAAAGCATCAGGTGGGTTGGGTAGACAGTGGCAAGCTTGTTTCTTCAGTATTTTCAGCCAGTTAGCATTTAACCTCTAGACTAACGAATAGCGCGAAATATTTTCAAGCTTTCAGTTGAAATCCTTAATTGTGTTCAGTGGTGAGCGTACGTTAAACTTCAGGATGACTATACCAGGTTAGTTGGAATATAGTTTGATTACAATAAAGAATGATAAGTTGAAATATTCTATAATCATCTAAATAATCATTATTTATATAAAATTTGGTTTCTTTAAATAACGTTTCGTAAAGAGATTTCTTTTTTTGTAATGTATAACAATCTTAAGAATTGGATTAAATAGTACTCCCCATTTGCTCTCATTAAAACGACGGACACTTTACATTTTTACAAAAATTTGGCGATTCTACACTCACTATGTATTGTAATAGTCTGTAAAATATTCTGTCTGTATCTGTAATTTTCTGCTGTTCTATTAGTGACTAATATGTTTATTATTTCCTTGACTGAATGTTTTACAGTTCGTCTGTAGCAATTTCAATATTTGTTTTTTAATGATACTGATTGGTAATAAGCGTTCTGTAATACTGTGGATGTGTTTATCGGTTTATCGTATATATTTGTTTACTTTGATCATTATATCACAATATATTTTCACCTTCAAGATTTTGGTATTTTGATTTTTTATTATAAAACCAGTTCTTCGAGATAAATGCACATGTTTTGACAGAGATGTTTGTTGGGTACAACATTATATAAATACCACCTGATTGGCCATATCATTTGTTGTATATACGGTATTTCGAACGTTAGGGGTTTTACCATAAAGATTCGAGGTCATATTTCGCGAAAATCATTTTTTTTTAAATAATATATCAGGATACTTTTGTTTTTAATCGTACATAAAGTTGCAGGGTGAAAAATTGTCAACAATTTTCGTTGAAACTAATTTTTTTATGATAATTTAATACATTTTATTCATAAAATTACTTTAAAATAATCATTCAATATCACTTACCTTCTTTCACGCTTATAATACGAGGCACATTTTTAAGTTAGTACCGTTTTGGAATTAAAAAAAAAGTGCAAAGATATCGCAATAATTTTATTTTTACATGAAAGCCTGCACCTTTATCTACTTTTCTACATAATTTCCGTGAATACTGAGGCACTTGTCATAACGTGGCACCAGTTTTTGAATACCCTCCTCATAAAATTCTGCCGCCTGACTTGTTAACCACTGAATCACAACTGTTTTAACTTCGTCCAGGTGTTTCTTCAAGTGCAGGAACAAATGGTAGACGCTGGGCGCCAGATCAGAGCTGTAGGGAGGATGATCTAGAGTTTCCCATTTAAAAGATTTGATGAGATCTTTGGTCCGATTAGCCACATGTGGACGGGCATTGTCATGCAGCAAAACGATGCCCTTCAATCAATCAACTGATAAATTTGATACAGCTCATTTGAACGATTTTGTGAGAATAGTATTTAAAAATTTTAAAACAAAACAGGAGCTGTTACATGTCGTACCACTTACTAAAGGAAATTATTTCTTTTTAGCAACTAAAAAGTTTATTAAAGTTGATGGGCTTAGCTACAGATGGTCCTCTAGTATTTATAGATGTGGAAAAGGGTTTTAGTGCCGTGTGTCGTAAAGACAAACCAAAATCTGTGTATTACTATTTTTAATATACCAGTCATTGTGTAGACACTTCTTGATTATGAACATTATGAACAATGCCATAGAAACAGTAGACTTGATAGTAAATAACATAAGATTGTATGCCTCTTCAGGGAAATAGCGGAAGACTTAGAATGCCTTGGTCATGGTGATCTTTTACTTTATATAAAGGTTCGTTGGCTTAGCAGAAGTAAAATGTTGCAACATATCAAAAAGTTATTTTGAACTTCAAATCTCACCTAACTCGAAGATCTCATATGAGTACAAGATTCTGCTTTTCTTAAAGATAAAGACATTGGTGAATGTTATCCAGTTTAAATATAAGCACGTTCCTAGTATGGAACAGATAGTTGACAAACAAAATCCTTCTCAGTACTCCAGCAATAACCAACAATACGTTGAAATTCTTTTAGACTTCAGATAACAGTCCAATGTTTTAAAAGTGTATTAATTATGGCATAACTCGTCAACTCTCCAGGTTGTATTGTAAAACATTTGGTGGAGATTAATCTGCAATTGAGAAGGAATTTGTTAAGTTTCAAAATGATCTGTCTCTAAGAACCCTTTATACCAGTAGAAATATTTGCTATCTAGTCCCCAAAGAAAAATCTTTCATTGTAATTCAAGTAGATCTATCTTCATCTATATCTACTTGTGTGAAACATCTATCTAAGTATAAAGTTCGTAAAAAAACAAATATATAAACAGACTAACCGATGAACATTTGGACAACTGCATCAGAAACAAGTCCAAGAAAATACTAATCAAAAAGGGTTTCTCACTCCTTTCAATGAAATGTACATTTTAACTTTTTGCTGCATTGCAGATATGAGTCTACAAATATGTGTTAATTTCCTCTTGTGTACTTTATTGTCTAGTATTGGAAGCTTACTAAAAAATTTATACATGGTATATTAGCTCACAGGTTCAAAAGATTAGCGCCCACTGGTGTATCAATTCAGTAATAATTATTACCATCAACATCATTATTACGTCAATGAACTTTTTACTATCAAATATCAAGAAAATTACCAATACCTATATAAAATAATACTTTCTAAACTTTACATCGACGGTAAAAGAGTTGAATCATGAGTGTGATTATTATAAGAATTTTTCAAGGTGAAGGTCCTTAAGTGTGGAATGATGAAATTGATAATTGTTTTAGCAAGCTTAGACTCGGCAAGTAATTCGTTAACTCGTGTGGAAAATCTCATTTTTATATAAAACGATTTTCAAACTTCGATTTGGAAATTTGTGATCTTGGCTAATACATAATTGTCATTCAAAGAGAAAATAAAACAATAAAATCAAGCATATTTCATTAATTTCATATTGAAAATCACAACAATCAAAAAAATCCACACCAAATCCTGGGATGACGCACGACATTGTGATAATTTACTCATGATAATTAAATGTATTATAATGGCTTTTCCACACTGTTTGTTTCATAACTATGGTTTCGTCAGAGAAAATCATCTTTTTTATTTAATTGGAACATAAATCGATTGTATTGCATCAATGTAGAACCAATTTTTGTCAACGTAAACTTCATATTTTTTAATTGAGAAATTTATCTATTGGATAACGAGATTTGAATTTCAATGAGGATTGAATCATAAATGTCAAGTTTATGTTTACGATGTAAATTCAGACTGGATGAATAATTCATCATTCTAATAGAAAGTCTCATTCATGATTTCTATATTATATTTTCCTTTTTCAAAGATTTTTTCACTATTGTTTCTATTTTTTTAGAATAAATTAGGTTTTGGTAACAGCTTCGATTAATATATTATATAGACTGAGAGCATTATCAAAATATTATCATTCCATTTTGATATAATGTATCATTATCAAAAATAAATTTGGATAAACAATTTCTTCTAAGGCTAACACTTCCATATGGACTATATTTTTTAATTTACTTCCTTATAATTAGTTTCAAAATTATGAATAATATTTTTTCTAATTTTTATTTAATTTCAATTAATTTGAATCCCACATTGCTTAAAATATATAATATACAGGGTGCGGCAGCATAACTTCCTTTTTTAAAAAGTTCGCCATTTAGTCGGTAGATGTCGTAACGGAGTGCTAGTGGTCTCGTTCGAGAGGGGGGACTATAAAGTTTTGTCCCGGCACAGTTCAGTCGCCATCATGCGTTGGAACAGTGAGGAGCGTGCGTTTGCCGTTGAGGTTTACTTTTCGAGCGGATGTTCTGTGATCGCAACCCAGCGCGCCTTTCGGAATCGCTTTAATTTAGCCCCCTTGGCCCCTGTCCCGGACCGGAAATCAATTGTTACGTGGGTCACTACGTTCAGACAAACTGCAAGTGTGACAAGACGAAGAACTGGAGTCCCTCGGCCCATTAGATCACCGGAGAACATTGAGTTAGTTAGAACTTCAGTGTTGCGATCACCACGGCGTTCTGCGCGCAAACATGCGTCTGCCCTTGGACTTTCCGATCGTTCTGTGAGGAGAATACTTCATGATGATCTTCATTTTCATCCATACAAGATGGCAATTGTGCAGGAACTTTCTGAACGTGACTTCAATTCTCGGAGGAACGCGTGTGAGGTTTTTCTGGAAGTCGTTCCTGAGGACGCTATTGTTTTTTTTAGTGATGAAGCCCATTTTCATTTGTGTGGATCCGTAAACAAACAAAACATGCGCTACTGGGCTGATACCAATCCTCGACAATTGCATCAACGGCCTTTGCATTCACCTAAAGTCACAGTGTGGTGTGCAATTTACTCACGTGGAATTATTGGTCCCTGGTTCTTTGAGGAAAATGAAGTCACAGTGACAGTGAATTCGCACCGGTATGTAAACATGTTACTGGAATTTTTTTTCCCACGGCTAGATGAGTTGGCCTTAGGGGACACTTGGTTCCAACAAGACGGAGCAACGGCACACACTTCAAGAACATCGATGGCTGTTTTGAGGGAACACTTCCCAGAGCGCCTTATCTCAATTAGGGGCGATTTGGAGTGGCCAGCCCGCTCTCCCGATTTGACCCCTTGTGATTATTTCCTATGGGGTTTTTTGAAATCCCGTGTGTATGTGAACCGTCCAAGGACCCTACAAGATTTGAAGACGAACATCCAGGAAGAAATTGCCAACATAACGCCTGCTATGCTGGCAAGAGTCATGACAAACGCCAGAAATCGGTTTACTCAGTGTATGGAGAATGGGGGACGTCACCTAACTGATTTGATCTTCAAAACTCAGTAAAACAAAACTTTATGTATGTGCCTGTATTATAAAAAACGAATAAAAATTTTCTGATTCATACAATAAGTTTTATTAACTTTTGAAAAAAGGAAGTTATGCTGCCGCACCCTGTACATAATCATTTTGAAGGCTGCTTCTTGAACCAAATTAATTCACAATTTCTTGAGTGTATTATAATATAATTCTCGTTGAATTTCTATTTTTTTTAATATCTTTATATACACAGGGTGTGCCGCATAAAAACCTACACCGAGCAGAGGCGTATAGGGGAGCCCAAAATATGATGATTGGAAGCAATTCTCTACTTCTATACCAAGCTGCATCCCTAAGGAGTTTTAGGGCCTCCAAATAAAGCCCAAAATTTCGAAAAAATTAATGTCTTTGCATCCCTTTACCTTGAAAATACCAAATATAGAACACTGCTTGAGACTGTTAAGGGAATTATAATTTCACATTTTTTCATCTGTCAGTTGATTCATCTAACTCATGACTTTTTTGTAACTTTTAAATAACACCATTGCAAACATGTCTTTGGTTATTCGACATTATCTCGAAAATGACAAAGTTTTATAAAGAATTACAAGAGTAAAAAAAGTTTTAGAACCAAATTATCCATGGTATATGAATCTTCTGAATTTTGAGGTTAGGTTATCCCTAATTAATCCCTCAGAATAGTTCGATTGCCTTCTACTTGTAGTTATTAAAGTCTCATACAGCGTACTAAATTGGGTTCCTCTATACGCCTCTGCTTTGTGTCGACTGTTATGCGAAACAACCTGCCTAATGAAAAGAGTACACTTTGGTATTTGATTGCCACGGTCCTACAATATAAATTAGTTGACAAATACTTTGTACCAAAGAAAACGAAGAGAATGATGAACAAATGTTACTTACAGTGAAGTCATTAAACTGATCGTAACCGTAATCGATCGATATGAAAATTAGTTAAATATTTAAATGTTACGCAAATGATTCATGCAAATAGATTTAGATAAATCTTTAAAGTCTTCACCTTGAACCTTGCATAAATTATAGATTTTATTGCCATTACCAGATCTTGAAATCAATATTATTTACAGCAGTTCACTTTTAGAAATAATTGTTGGTTTGGAATAGAAGCTGGAAATATTATTAATACATTTTAATATGAAAGTTGACGTAAATTGAATAATCTAAAATTTCCAAAAAAATTTGGAATTTCCACTATTCTTTTTATTAAACAGAACTTAAAGAATCATGTGCAAGTACTATAAACAGACTTTTTAAGCTCCATGGCGTTATCCTTTCACTCTTTCTTATTATTTGTCTCCATTTTTCAGTCCTGAAACGATCTTTCCTTTTTCTGTGTTATCTTTTTTTCGTTGTTTTGAAATTATATTTATATTCCATACCCCATTCCTTTGGACTGAATTATGCTGTTCAGTTTTGATTCTCCTAATAAATATGATCTTCATTTGTTCATCAACCCTATTCTTTCTATTTATTATCTCCTGAAATTTATTTTACTTTCCCATATGTTTCTCTACTCTTTTAAGTATCCATGATTAAATTTTTTACTTTATTGCTGGTTCCTTCATAGTTTTTTACAGATTTGTCTTTGTTTTTCTCAAGATGTATTTAAACTCGTCATTTTATCTTTCAAAAGATATACCGTTTGGTATTGTATCAAAAATAATTCCACACCCAAAATACTTTTTTTGTTTACAGGAGACTAGATAGTTAAAAAACAGCCAGTCTTTGGTATAAGTACATCCTTCTCTTTGTAACTTTCACCAAGTGTCCTCAGATGAATAAAACGAAAGGAATAACTCCAATTTAAATCTATTGATCTAACCTAACCTTAATTGTTATCTTATGAGACTGGAAAGTTAGATCTGACGTCTGTAGACACAAACTTTTAATGATTTTTGTTCCTTCTATGCCATATAATAATACTATATGTTTTGCTTTAAAAACCGCTTCAACTTCTTTTAGTGGTCTGCTTCTGACTCCAATATATTCCATTATGTTGAAAAGGGTAACTTCAATTTCCGTAGTTTTTTAGCCGATTCTTAAACACAACTTTTTGTGCCAACCACATATACTTGCTTAGAAAATAACGAAAATTACAAAAATAAAGAAAATTCTACGAAAATCACTAAATACACTCAATAAACTGAAGAAAAATAGAAGCCAAATCCAGCGCCATCTAGTAACACGTGATTTTCGCCAATAGTATGGTAATTGTTATCGTATGTGTCTATAAAATTCATAGAGTTAATATTGAAGACAGAAAAAGAGCAATGTGTAGGAGCTTGTTCAAATTGGTCCGAACTACGGATTGAGAGAGAAAGAACATCGGTATACCACTCTGTATTCTGTTTCGATCGGATTGCTATGACGTCAAAGTAGTGGGAACGGTAAACAAGTTTCAGTTTCAAAAGCGAGTATAGATACATGAGTTAGATAGAGATAAGTTGATGCTCTTACTCTATTTTCCAAAAGTACAATTCCGCTTCCATGTGACGTTCTTTCTTTTCAATGTTAACTCTATGATGGAATTTCGTAGATCATATTTGTTTCAGAGATTTCAAAAATAGTTGTTTCTGAAGAGACCTTACAAGTATTATTACAAATAAAAAATTTGAAAAGTCATCGAATTCTGATGGATAGATATCATTCCGCTAATACGTAACTAAAACTAAATCAGAAGTTGATTATTATAGCAAATAATCTTTTGGGTGTTTTATTGAAAATTTCATTCATAGATCAAGATCAAGAACTTACGTACTAGTTGAAATTTATTAAAGTATTAAAGTCTAAAAAGTTTATCAAATTTTTATTCAAATCTTGGTTTAGTTCATTAACCTTAAACATAATTCTACGTCTTGCGAAACTAGTAATATCTGCTGTTTTAAGTTCAAGTTCAATAGACGTTCAAAATGATTTAATCGACTATATTCAGCAAATTATTTTGTATATAAGGTGTTTAGAATAAGCTTGGGACAAAACAAATTCAAATAAAAATACTTTGAATTCATGTTACTGTAAATCAGTCGGACAATGGGTGTGAAAATATTAATTCATCCAAGCAATTAGTTTTAATTTCGTCTCCAAAAAGGAAGTTTCTATGATTTTCATATCACGCTATTTGTAGGTATTTATTATTAACACAGAAATATGATCAAAGCATATTATCATATATCATATAACGTGAAATTTATATTAATATTCCAAATAGCTACGCTAATGAATATTTAAAGAAGCCATTTTCAAAATCTAAAGCCTTAGATCGATATAAAATTTATTAAAGGCTCGTACTATCCATAGAATTAAACGTCAAAACGAATATGATGGCTTGGTTTAGGTACCAATGATACATTAACGAGGAAAATCGATTAGACTTGATGACAGATTCATAAAACAACCAGCAGATTATAATTTGAATGAAGATATTGTCGATTATCGACTCACAAAGGCAATGGAACTTTGTCATGAACTTACTATACACAGTTTTTCATTCTGAAACCACTAATTGTTCACATTATGCGTCCTCAACTTCACATTTGCTAAACAGGATATTGATAGAAAGCAATAATCTAACGACTAAAAGATCTCCGTACAAAGGTGGATTACGATTCAGATATACTATTTAAAGGTGACATGCTGGACATAAGGTTGTGAAGTATAACTTGACATAACCAAAAAAGAATATAGGGCGCAGAGTGCTGGGGTTTGAGTCTATTATTGTAATAGATAACGCTTCCTTTGTAGTGTTTGGGGTGAACGTATTCTTGCTCTGAACAGACGAAAAGCTGAAATGCAATCAAAGCAATAGATTTTCAATTATTATAGTTTGAATTGACGAGTCTTTTTCATGTCAAGATACTAAACGTAATATACCTCGCACACACACGCGAAACAATCTTATTTTGAAAAACAATTAGCCCAAGAAAGAATCCAAATTCAACCAAATCTCAATTTGAGTTTTTCTAACTTAATGAAAAATCACAGGCCTACAATGATTTTGGTGCCGCTAAAAGTAAAACAGATTTCAAGTACGTTCGGTATCCTTCGGTTCGGTATAAAAATTTCGTTATTTTTAGTAACTAGGTAAACATTTAGGTTGTAGTTGAATAGATTTAACCAAATGTCAAATAATCATGAACAATAATAATACGAACTGAATCACCTTCATTTTGATTTTCTTGTTCATTAGCGACAAATATTAGGTTGAGAGGTCATTTCCTAAATTCTCTTGAGAAGTTGTTGACGAATGGGTATTTCCTCTCGATTATAATTTAAAATTATGGAATATTAGTCTGTGAAAACCACGTGCGAGTAAATATCTTGAGGGAATTCTGACTTTTATCTCAAGTCTTACATTTTTGTCGATAAATCAATCGGTGGAGAGTCATGGAACAGGTTTCGAATTATAATTAGGAAATGATCATATTCTGAACGTTACTTTTATCTGTGGTATATCGGCAGAAGCCACATAAATTTTGTTTATTTTTACTTTACTTTATTCTGTTTCATAGTTTTAATGTTTGTCTCCATATTGATAAATTATGTTTGAGATCTTTTCAATCAACTTCGAAATATTTGTATTTAATGATAATTTATTTGTGTTACTTAATATTGTGTTACCTAGTGTCTTATTTCCTGAATCCTGAATTCGTTGGATTGGTCATTATTTTCATTACAAAGATTGTTTCATCACTGTGTTTGATATTGTTTTCAATCTTGGTTTCTCGGTAGCATTTTTTCTCTATTACTTGTCATAATGTGAATATATGGTCTTGGGTGGTTTCCATACCAACAGTGATATACTACTGAGATTAGTTGTGAATAGTGGAAAAATGGCAGAGGATCATTTATGTCAGGCCGCCTAAAGAGAAATGAGACATGACTTACTGTGAATGAGTTTCGTGTTGGTGTATGTGTCTGTGTCTGTAGTCTATTCAACCATATAGCTGCACCAATATACCAATAGATAGCAGCCTTACCAATGTTGTGCCTCTATAATGGTTATTTACTTGTAGCCTTTTTGAAAAAGTAGTGGGATGATGCTTGGTTTTCAATATTTTGGGGTTTTCCTATGGCTCATATTTTCTGAACACTTTATTCAACTTATGTAGCCCTTTTTTTAAATATTCCTGTGGCATAACCCGTTGTTTTTACTCAAACATATGCGCTAAAATAACCAATACCTAGGACAGAAATGTGAGTTAACGATACAGTATTGTAAATTTAAGAAATATAACTGTTAATACATACTCAAATATATTTTTTCTTAAATAATTCTTCCATTGAAGACTGAATAAACTGGTGGTTTGAAAAGTTTTCTGCCCTACGAAGACTTTTCAGACTTTTTTTTCCAAGAAATTTCTTATTAGATAATCTCTCTTCTCTTGGTGAAATATTGAGGTTATCAAACAGAAGAAATTTGGTTGGGGGTTAGGTCGGTTTAATAATATGGATGACAACCAATTGGAAGCGCATTTCGTGAAGTTAGCCTTGACGATCACCGAAGTGTGAGAAGGTGCGTGAAAAAGGACTTTCGTTTTTTCTACTTTTATGGGTTATACTCTTCAGTTGTACCTTTTCCAAGGTAAAACTGACTTTTCTTTTAGGAACCGATAATCCACTGTCACGACTGTTTTATCGTTTCACGAGAGTATTTCAATTTTAAAAATGTTCTAGAGCTTGCACCTTATTGTCTGAAATAACCATTACATCATGAATAATAACGTATCATATACATTTTTGAACTTTTTTATAAGTAGGTGATCTCGAGACATTAAAATTGATGTAACGAGGTCAAGTTTATACAAGAACAATGATGTAAGTAATCGGCTAATTTACAGGTCACTTTTTTTCGGATTTGAATACTAAGAAGCTCACCGTTTCGTAAGACTTGGCGTGACTTATTTCAAAATTAGGTATTGCATTTTTCGATTAATTGCTTCTTCTTACATGTAAACGAATTTGGGTTTCATTATCTTTATAGGGTGATCCAATTGTTCATTCGAAAATTGTCAGTAATAATAGAACAGAAACATTGATTTATATTGATGGCATTGTGTTGACCGCAAAAAAAGATAGAAGAAAACGAATATTATACACTTCATGATATTACCAAACATGTTGAAGCAGCGGAAGTAGTATCAATATTAATAAAAATAAATATTTCAAAAAAATGCCGTTTACTGTTAATATGGGCAAAATAAAGTACAAAATAAAGAAATGGACATATTTTAGAAAATGTTTATAATGAACAAGAAACGAAAAGAGTGGAAATGTTAGAAATATGAGAGAAAATGAGCGTTGTTCGCTAATAAGATCAAAAATACCAACATCACATCACATTTCAAAGATACAAGTTAAGAAGTATATACAAAGTGTCCCACGACGAGTTAAAACTGTGTGTATATGGCAAAATACCTTAGACAGTGCAACCTTAATATAACGTACCTCAATATAACGACTTCCTCCATGAGAGTCAATGTAAAATATAGCTTTACATTACGAAATTTTTTGCGAACAAGCTCTTTATAAGGAATTTTCAACTTTCAACCCAAATCCATCACGAAATTGGATTGCGCTATGGATATGATATCTCTTACTGGTGGTAAGAAAAAACAACTATTGATGACTTTTTTTCTAATCAAGATCAACAAAATTGAGATTAAGCTACTATGTACAACCACATTGTTGATTCTTTACCTTAATTTGTGAGTTTTGTTGTGCGAATCCTTGGAATTAACATTGAATTACCTACATAATGTATGTACCCACCAAGATATGTACCTACTTTTTCAGATTTTACTGCATTTAATTTTGATTATTAATGTAAAACTTTGTTACCTACCTAATTGTTTTTAAATAGAAAATACATACAGTATTTTGATAAAAATGTGTTATCATTTATTAGTAGTTGTTTTTTATAACAAGATAAGTACGTAATGTTGAGGTGAATAAAACTATTTTTTTACCTCTTATTGAATTGAGAATATTAATATTTCGTTAACATTTTTAAGAAGAGTTGCTTTTCAAATATTTCAATCCTTATGGAACTCACCTTCAATTTCAAAATTTTTCTGCAGAAATTAAAAAATAAACATGTTTTTAAAATCAATAAAAATTTTTATTTAGAAAATAATTTAAAAAACAACTTTGACTAATTATATTTCTTCATCACCAATATCTTCTTCTCCATTTTCTGGTTCGTGGCAGCTGTTACTCGATTGTACGCTCCACGTTTCTCTTTTTCCAATGCTCCAAAATTCTTGCTCCAAAATTTTGAGAAAAAAAGCAGTTGGTTTTTCGACAATAACTCCTTCGGTTTTCAAACTAAAAACTTTTTCAAAAAAGCATTTTGTAGATTTCAAATACTTTAACGTCATATCAATTAGAACTTTTTTTAATACCCGGTTGAGCTCAAGGTGCAGCTCAAAGGGCTTGCATAAGCCACATTTGATAAGCAAACTAATGTATCTCCTTCAATTTTTATGATACCTAAATTTGAAATAGCTAAAAATTTTTTGGATGAAAAACCCTACAATTATATTCTCTCATAACATGATTAGTTTTTGGTTTATTTAAGAAAAATTCATATTTTTTGGTGTGGTGTTCAATTTAATCAATTATTTATTCAAAAAAAATCAAAACCGGTCAAATCACATGAATCATATCATTAATACATAAATAAAGTTAATTACGAGTAGATTATGATTAATTTCAATTAGGGTGGTAATTGCGAGGGTATAATTATTACATTTTTTCAAAGAAGAAAAAAGAAGAAACCTTATTTTTGTTATGAGTCAGTCCACTATTATGCAAAAGACTTTCGACAGTGCTCATATTAAAGGTTTTTCTATATTCTTTGAAAAAGATTTCTTCCCAGAATTTCATCAATTTCAAGTTATTGAGGTTAAAGGTTTCAATTTTGGGGTTCCCCGAAAATAGCCATCCTACAACGAACAATGACTCAGTTATTAATGAATTTACAGAGGTCCTTAAAAAACGAATCTCTTTTTTTTCTTAGCTACATTTCTGTCTTGATGATTCTGCCTATAAATTGAAATTTTTTTAAGTTATTCATAAAAAAATGGCCAAAAAATATGCGTTTTTCTAGAAAAAATGAGTAGTTTCATTCGTTAATGATTCGTTCATGAAATTTAAAAAAAAGATTGTAGAATAAAAGTTTCTTAGAATTAGTCAAACTATCGACCTACAAGATTATTTTGATTAAATAAATCTTCATCTCTAAGAAGGAGAAATGGTCTGGTACCTGGTCTAAATATATTATTACTAAAGCGATAGTTGGAAGAATGTAAATTAATCAGACATCATAATCTAAGAAAATTAATTAAAAACTCGCTACAAGCAAATTGGATTGAAATTAATTAATACGAAAATATTTATTCGACACCAATTTGTTTGTTTGGATTAGTTTTAATAGCGCAATTATTGTTTAACAAAAAATGCTCAATCAGTATAATTATTAGTGTCACTAGAACATTTATTACTGTGTTTTATCCACGTGATGTTTGTTTTTTCAATTAGTGAGATGTTCGAATCGACATTATAATTGTAAATTGTACATTTGATTTCAAAAAATCAGCCACGTTTAATTTATTATGGTAATAATAGATTTCGCGATAAAAAAAACATTTTTTCCATAGATTTTTTATAATAATATATGAGGAATCTATAAATAAGTCTGATCACAAGCGCGTGGAATATTTCTCCACTTTTCCTCCATAGCTTTGTTTTAGTTGACGGGGTTTCCGATATCAAATCTTTTATTTATGCCCGTATCACAGGATTCATATCTGTCATGTGGTCACTCTTGTAAAGCGAGTTTGAAATCAGGTAGGTAGACAATAACTTGTTAAGCCGCATGGAGACAACAATAATAAATAATTAGGACCAATGGACAGAACAAAAGACATTACGTGTTTGAAAATGATATTCTCCTTGCAATATTGAGTATTTCTCCTTAAAGTATTTTAGAGTCACCACAAAAAGGAACATTATAGCTAATTCTAGGTTTTCTAGTTTTCCATTTCCATTTTTAGTCCACCTTTTGAGGTATTTTTGGTAATTAAAAGTTTTCAAGACTGTATTTAGTTGTTTAATTCAACTTCAGTAAACTGATTCGAAATGTAAGAACGATATTTTCAACATCTGCTTTCATTTTTAAGCAGATTGTAACTTTTCTATTCCTCAGAGCATTAGAAAACGACCATCAATTTGTTTCGTACAATACACACGCTTCTTGTTGTTGCCGCGTAGTATCCTTTCTTTCCTCCTAGTTCCGTGGTTTTTATTTTCTGTTAAGGGTTAGCTCTGGTAGATATAAAAACTTTTTTTTGTGGTTGTTTGTCTTCTTGTAGAATATATGTGATTGGCTATCTCAGGAAGAACTTTCTTTGGTAAGAAAAATTCTGACCTAAGATCCTTTAGAGGATTTATTACTCGACACTAGAACGGAATTACCGAGTTCATCGGGAAAGTTGTTTAAATGGTACTGGACGATGGTCGGACATACTTACTGAAGAGTTATGATATCCGCGGATTGAGTACCACGTTTGTTTACTTTGGACAAAA
Source organism: Diorhabda carinulata (assembly GCF_026250575.1). NCBI lineage: Eukaryota > Metazoa > Arthropoda > Insecta > Coleoptera > Chrysomelidae > Diorhabda > Diorhabda carinulata. Next base: position 7,588,388 of record NC_079469.1, read on the forward strand.
GCATATTTGAATGAACTTTTTCTAAGCCTTATTGACGCGGTTTAGAAGGATTTTTTGCACCCAATCATAAATGTAGATGAAACATGAGTACAACACTATACTACCGAAACAAAAACAATAAAAACAGTGAATTGAAAAGGGCACATCTGCTCAGAAAAAGGCAAAGACTGTTTCATCGGTCGGAAAAGTGGAAGTGACCATTTATTGGGATAGTGATGGGATTCTATTTAACGGCTATCTTCAAAAAGGTAAAACAGGAGAGCATTACAGATCACTGCTTGATAAGATAGTAAAGCGGCCGCATTTTAGGTGATTTTCCATCAGGACCGCTCTCTTTTTCACACAAAATTTATGGATTTCACTTTGAATTCATTGACCATCCACCGTACAACTAGATTTGGACCAAAGTGACTTTTTAATGTTTCCTAACCTCAAAGTTTAACTTGCAAGACAGATATTTTCGTCAGACGAGGACGTTATTGAGTACTAAACGCCTATTTTGAGAAGAATGGCTTAATGACTTAAAATGAGACTGTTGAAAACTAAACTAATTGAGGAAAAACATGTTTTGGTTTTCTGTTAGGTCGGAAAATTTTAAAGAAACGCCCGTAAACGAATTCAAAATTACATCATCACCATAAACAGATATTAATATTTCGTGAACGTCTTTGACTTAAGCTTTGAATAAAATTTCATCAAATTGATACACAGAAACGGGTTGACACTTGTCACTGTCTCAATACATGATTGTTTGGGAAACAGTGGTTCAAATAGATGGCGTGTTAGTTCCTGTCTGTTTCAAATTTCAATTCATGGTATTCTTTGATCGTACCTCGTATATCTATGTAAGGGTCGTAATGCAACAGGTACTTGAGTTTTCAAGGTTATTTCAATTGTTTATCACTTCACTGCTATTTTGGTGTACTAAATATTTTCAAATAAAGTGCGCTAATAATTCGTCATGATTGTTATTACTATTGATTTGAATATTAACGACCATTTAACAGAATTTAAAGCTATAACTATGGGAACTCGTGATGAAATAGCAATTAAATCGTTAAGTTCAAATGACCTCCTATTTAGCAAAATCGTTTCTAGTCTTATTCTACTATTGTTGAGGATTGTATGTTATTCCAGATCAGTTTTTAAAATTTATTTCATGTTTCGCTCATTAAGTAAGTTTATAATCCTACTTCAATTGTACCAACACCTTCCAAAATGTATTTAGATTACAATTCATGATCCCTCAAGATTATGGAGGGTAGTAAGAAGGGGAAAAATCTGATATATAATCTATATAAAAATATTAAAATTACTTGAATATTGTTTTGAATATTTTCACTTTAGTTTTTCTGGATATTTATTTTTCCTTCAAGAATTCAGTGTTTATGGCGTAATATATTTTAATGGTTTTATATATATCTATTCCTTGTGTCTGTTATTATTCTTAGGTATTGTTAGTGTTTGACTTATTCCAGAGTTTTTGTATCGATTCTTATATTTATCTTGGTCTCTTCTTCCCCAATCATCATAACATTTGTCTTGTTCTTGTTTATTTTCATGCCCATGTCGAGAATGATTAAAAGTAATGGACTTAATCTTCTCCCTTGTTTTAAACCCATACTTGTAGTGAAGTCTTCTGATATGTGGTTATTTCTTATAACTGCATTCTCATTGTTTTCATAGATATTTTCTATTATCTTTTATTTTGTACGTTAACTCCTCTTTCCTATTTACTCTCTTAGTACTTTATCGAAGGTTAAGATGGACTCTGTTCCTTGAGAAGTCTTCCAGTTGGAAAACATCTCACTACTTCTGATAGGAACCATTAAGATCTGTTTCTCACATAGTTAAATGATGCAAAGTGTCTCTTATTTCACCCTCCATTAACGTATCGTCTCGAATTACCTAATTTTTGTCTTATATTAATGTGACTGTGCAGAACCATGAATTTCCCTTGTCTACGTCTTGTATACGTTAAGATTTATTACTTAAGGCAAGTTGCACACCGACAACTCCTAATGGGAACTACCCTCATAGTTAAGTGATTCCAAGTGTCCCTTAGACACTTGACGTTCCATTAAAGTATCAAATTACTTATTTTATATTGATGTAACTCCAACGACCATAGATATTCATTCCAATAATTAGTTAAATCTTTTGTATACAGTAGGATTTGGTATTTAAGACGGCTTGTACACGAATACTGGGCTCTTAATACTTAAAGATTCGTCAAAGAATATTATCTTGTTCTTATATTACTTTATTACTTTATTTTCAATGAAATTATTCACCGAATTTTGGTATTGTAGATATTTAAAACCTGCTTTATCTTTTATATTTTATCCAATTGTATATTTCAAAATAAAAAACCTTCTTAATGATAATATGTGTCTTTATTTTGTTTGTGAGTGTATCCAAAATATGGCAACAAAATGTTGCTTTGAATTTTAAGGCATACCAACAATCTTTTTTTTTTCTTCCTAATATTCTATTTTGATTAAAAAGAACTCACTTTAGCCTCAATAATTAATTATAAGAAGCACGTGAAAATTGATATTGTTTGCAAAAATACATACTATTGAGGCTTGAAATTAAGACTTTTACATTTGATAAAATTTATCTGACGTATTGAAAGAAAATGATGTTTCTAGATCCTCTGAGGCTTGCCGATCTTGATTACGAGACAACACAGAATGAAAGAAATACCAACGATGCCACAGAAGCCACGCAAATTCAAGAATTTTATAAAGATACGAATATTTTCGTGACGGGTGCCACGGGATTCCTAGGAAATATCTTGCTAGAAAAATTATTAAGATCTTGCCATAACTTATCGACCATCTATATTCTTGTTAGAAGTAAAAAAGGAAAAACTGTTAATACAAGAATCGAAGAGATTTTCGATGATGTACTTTTTGATAGAATGAAGAAAATTAACCCGAAGTTTCAACATAAGATTGTTGGAATAGCTGGGGATTGTTCGTTGCCTGATTTGGGACTCTCTTCGCAAGATAGGAAAACACTGATAGAAGAGGTGAGTTACTGAATTTGAAAAAAATCCTATGATATTCACAATAATCAACATGAAACGTTTACTATGTTTAATAAGTGTATTTCGCAAAAAATGTACAATTTTCCTAGTTGAAAAGATTCTTTATTTTTTTGAATATAGCTTGCCACCTTTTGAACTCACGTTAATACCATTTTGTAAGGATTATCTAATCCTTGACCCGTTTTAATTTTTTTGCTCTAGTCTCCAGCTTCTCTAATTGATTATAAAAATCTCTTTTATTGTACTGTAGGATCAAATTTGTTTCGTGCAGGAATTTATGCTGCAGAACTTCATTATGACAGATTTTATACCTCTTAGGTATGAAGTCTTAAATTTTTTCTTAAGCATCCAATAGGTCTCCACATTAAAACTGAACTACATCTTATTCACGAATCCAAGGTAAACGTATTTGGGTCCCATCGAACACCAGCATTCCAGGAAATTGAAGACCAATATAGCGAAGAAGCAGCAGATTACAACGAAGCAGCGAAGTGATAGCTAATGTTTATAAAGAGATGATCAGAACAACATTTCGTTGCAAATAGCAAACTGATTGAAACACATCTCAGCCGATATTAAAATCTATAAAATCATCCGTTCAGCCATGGAAAATCAATTTTTGAAAGTCGCACGCTCCTAATGAAAATCTTAAGGCTACGGTACCCTCTTATCTATTTAATCGAGAATCACAAACTGTGAATTGACATGTCGCTAATAATATTTGCAGTTAATGCGACAATAAACCTATTGTATATAAAAAAATATTGTGTCTGATATACTTTTCATTTTTTTTCTAGACCCATATAGTGTTTCATGTTGCAGCTACCGTTCGTTTCGACGAGAAATTAAAAACGGCGGTAGATATTAACGTTAGAGCTACAGAGTATATGTTAAATCTAGCTCATAGTATGCCTAAACTCAAATCTTTCATACACGTATCTACCGCTTATGCAAATTGTACAGGAGATGTGATCGAAGAAAAGATTTATCCTCCAGCTATGGACCACAAGAAATTAATTACAATGTCCGATATATTATCAGAAAAATTATTGGATACTTTAACACCAACGTAAGTAGATAATAATTTGGTTATAAAGTACAAAGTTAGATCAAATTTTGCTTATTACTTCATTAAAAACTTGTTTGGTTGAATTCATTTGATTCAAAATATTTTTGGAATGTTTCCATTCAATCTCTCGTAGCATTTTAAATGCCAAGAATGGTTTCAAAAAGTTTTGCTTTAAACCTTTTAAATGTTAGGAATGGTTTCAAAAAGTTTTCCTCCGAGCACATTTAATTTTTGGGGAATATCCAGTCGCATGGTGCTAAATCTGCCAGGCAGAAATGAAGAGTTTTGGCGGCCATAAACTTACAAATCAAGGGCAGCTTGTGGTCCCCAAGTTGCTTCTTTAACTACTACAAAAGTTTCGATTTAAAACTTCTAATTTAGACATCATTGGATAACTGTAAATGCAAGATAATAATGAAAGAAAAATATAAAGCAGAATATGAAATTGAGTTATGAGGAAAGACATTAGAAAAGAAAAAACATGAAAGGAGCTAGCCAAATGACCCAAGGCAGAAGCACAAGAAACAATGGAAATGATTAAGTTTGTGAAAAGCTTCATACATATGTGTTATAGCTTATATAATCTGATAATAGACTGTCATGTTTACTCTATTTACAAATATTCACGCAAATATTTCTATTATTCGTGTTGAAACTTTTAATTATCTTTTAGGATTTTAGATAAATATCCTAATACTTATGCGTTCACTAAACAAATCGCAGAAGACGTTGTAAAAACACATGGTGAAAATCTTCCCGTTGGAATAACAAGGCCTTCTGTAGGTTAGTACTTTTGTAAGATACGAATGTTTTTTTCTATGACTATTCACGTGACTTCTGTAAAGGGCATTTAACTGTCAGGAGCACCCTTTGGTTAATTTACAAATAAAAGCGTGGAGTTCAGTGTGCAAAAGTGAAGTGTTTTGGTATTATTATCATTAGTTATGCTGCTTTTCGTTATTTATATACAAATATATATTCTCATTTTTCTTTCATGTGTCTTTTTCGATTTCTCGTTGGAGATCACCTTTGCAAAAGCTGTACTCCTGTGCCAAGCGAAAAATTTCATCAGCCTTTTTTAATGCCGCTTAACATGATGTAATACAACGTACAATTCAATGCAAGACGCAATATTTCTTGTGCAAATGATGTTCATCTGATGCAAGATCTGGACATTACCTGTTTTGTGTAATTTTTATTGCGTGCAAGTTGCAATATAGTTACTTTTGGTTTAACAAATCAGCAGACTTTCGTGAAATATAGCTTTGTTATTTCCATTGTTAAACTAGGTACAAAATATTAGATAAAATTTGAGGTTAGGAATTTGTTTACTTATACTGGTTACAGAGACTTGCATGCAATTTCTTGCACGTTGTATTGCATTATGTCAAGCGGCCTTTATGTCGGTGAAGCCACGACTGTTGCTTTCTTCCAGATTCACAGCGCCCCTCAATTTTGCCCTTTACTAACCGTATTGACCATTGGCGGATTAACAAGTTCGCCGCTTGTAGGCTATTTATCTTTTGTCGCCTCTACTGACCTTCTGAACTAATTCCGATTCTACATCATTGATGTACAATTTTATCAGGAACTTTTCATGTTAGAATCGGTGGTAAACACTTACCCAAATTTATAAGAAATAAGAATTTCTAGATAAATCCGATAAAGACCTGCTAACGTATTAACTCTGAAGTAATCACTAGCAGCTATTCCAATACGTTCTTCAAGTGTTCCCATATAATATTTTTTTGTTGTTTAATCTCATTTCTCCAGTGTATATTTTTTTAATGCCTTTTCTTCAAAATACTTTAAATCCTCTTGCGCGGTTCATCCAAACTCATCTTTTCATCGCGAAAAATAATTATTTCGTACCTTTCGAATAGAAATAAAACAAAATTCACCGCCCCTTGAAATCTGCTGCCTTAGGCTTCAGCCTACTCAGCCTGATGGTAAATCCCCCACTGGTATTGGCCTTTAGGGTACACGTCTTGCAAAAATAGCATCTCATATTATCAAAAATTGCCCGAGCAATCTCTTTTGCGCCCTATATTGCAATCCGGGCTCAGATCCTTTGTAATAATACTTCTAATATTCGAGACTGGACTGGCATAAGAAGGGCTCATGAATTAGCAAGATACCTAGTATAGTTCAGAGATAAGCACCTAAAACACCTAATTTAACAGAGCTAGATTCACGAGTAGATAAAAAACGTAATGCCCCACCAAATTAATAAAATTGTCAGAAAAATTATTTTTTGTTGATATTGACATTAGAAATATTTAGAGAGTTATCAGGAAACAGAAGTCAAAAACTGTTTTTTGAGATATCAATATAGTTGATGTACAAAAACTGAAATCTACTCACACGCTTTTATTAAATATTTTCTGTATCGTTGATAGAGATCGTAGACTTTAACTAAACTTATTTAATAATAACCATACAAGATTGTAGTTATGATTTATTTCTAGTGATTTCAACTTACAAGGAACCAGTAAAAGCTTGGATAAATAATATGTATGGATGTACTGGTATGGTAGCTGGAGCTGGATTGGGCTTAATACGAACAATGTATTGTGATGGAAATGTGAATGCAAATGTTGTACCAGTAGATATGTGTGTAAACTCCATGATAACAGCTGCTTGGGACGTCAGCGAGAAGTTTATCGAAGCTAAGACTCAAAATAAGGAATATGAAATACCTGTATATAATTTTGAAAGTAGTAATGAATGTGTAAGTTGAACAGATATATAGTTCGTTCCGTATTACTGAATACACCACCACTACACCAACACACACAATTACACACGCGTTTCGATAACCAAGTTATCGTCTTCAGAGACTGAAGGCAAACTAAAATCTAATAACTTGACTTACCTTTTTTATACTGAATCTTCTTCCGCGAAAAATAATTCTAACGGTAAAAAAATTCCTTCATATTCAATCTTTGACTACTAAACTATAGAGTGGGATCTAAGAAATTGGTCCTTTGTCCTTATTTAAGCTACTCTTACATCTAGCAATTTCAATGCTTTCAAATGCATCCAACAATACATTATTGAATACTTTTTTTAACAATTTTACATTATTAATATTTATTAATTTAAAAATAAAATGAAATGTTGGAGAATATTGATGAAAAGTAAAGAGACAGATTCCAAACCACTTTCTTAAAACAATAACTATTCCAAAATTTGTTTATTTTACTAGAAAATCCTGGAAGTAGTTCTGATATTGAAATCTTTGACTCAAATTATACTGTTCAGTTAGTTGCGTTTAATTTAGGACGCAAATACAATGAAACGATGTCAATTCAAATAATATATCTAATCATATGATTATTAATTTTTCAGGCTATAACTTGGAACGAATTCATGGGAACCAATTTAAAATATGGCGTAAACGTACCGTCTTCCAGAGCTATATGGTATTTCTGTTTTAGTTTGCAATCAAATTACTTCTTGTACCTTCTATTTAGGTTCTTTTTACATACAGTTCCCGCGTACATTGTAGATGGAGCTCTTTTGTGCATGGGTCAAAAACCCAAGTAAGTTGGTTATGCAACATATATTACAAATATCATAGCTAAATAAACCAGAACTAAAAATCTCTTTTGATAATAAATTAGCCATTATCAGGTTTTGTAATTCTCAAGAAAATATTAATATATTCATTCTAATTGATGTAGATTATCAAATATTTTAATTTATGTTTTCATACAGAAGAAGTGATATAATCTAGCCTTAAGAAAATTTAATGGCATATAACTTTTCTTTATACCATTACTATTTTCTTTATACAAAAAAGTGATATTTGTACATTTTTCAATGTTTAGTTTGTCACAAACCTCGGCTTTACAATGATTTAATAATTTTATCAATAACATTGTGATCTAAATGTATTTGTGACTGTGGAAACTAATTTTTCAATGTAATTTCTATTTGATTTAAGTGGTTCAAAAAATAACAGGGCAAATATTGTTTGTTGGAGGGGCCAGCGAACATGTTTTATTTACAGTGTCTCACAAGGCAGGTTAATGGATTAATTAAAAACTGAAATAAACGTGAGAAAAGCTATGGTGTGAAAGTTGGGTGTACTTAACTAATTGCAATTGTAGTGTTAGATAAATATTTTAATTAACAATTTCAGCATTATCATGCTAATAACTCATTCTTAAATGTGTCATATATCAGAGTTGTGCAAGTAAATCAAAAGAGATAATCAGTTGAAATTACATAGTTACTAGCTTTCTAAGAATAAATAGATATTTTTTCATCGATATGTGTATTAATATTATAAATTTTTTTCCAGAATGTACAATGTATATAGAAAGATACATAAATTTTCTGGAGTTCTTTCCTATTTTACAAAGAAAACTTGGATTTTCAAGTCGAACAACGTTCAGAGAGTTTGTAAAAAGTTGAGTAAAAGAGACAACGAGATATTCTTCTGCGATTTAAGTCAAATAAATTGGGACGAATATTCTAAACATTTTATTAGAGGTATCAGAATATATTTGGTGAATGATCCTATGGAAACTTTACCTCAAGCTATTGTCAGATGGAAAAGGTAAAATATCATTTCTATTTCTATAATTAAGATCTGAACGAAAACCAAGAACTGAAGGAAACAACCCTTGAATCATACTTATTAATACTACAACTATTACTCAATATAGGTTTCACGACATGCCGACAATAATCTGTTTTTACCTAACTGATGACTCTATTCTATTAGACCCTCTCTAAGAAACTAGATAACCTCAAAGTTTGGTTACTTATCAATGTGGTTACGACATTAACTGATTGCATCAACGCTGTTGGAGATAAACTTATATTGCACACCCCAAAGATGCTTGTTATATGTCCAAACTTATTTCAATATACTATGTTTATAAAGGAGCAGTTGTTGTGTTAGGGTAGCTTGGAGCTTCCGCCTAATAGCTATTAAATCTTAATATATTTTATTACAAGCTATTGAAGCCGATTTCAATCTCCAAATACTTTGAATTATTAGTGACATCAATTTTAGCGAGTTTCAATAGTTATTTGTATATCTTATGTCATTATATACAATATCATTTCATATTTTAATAAGATGTTGTCCCGTATTCTTTAGATTACAATAAAATTTGCTCAATGGGGTTAAGACCTGGTGTTCGTGCTAGCTATCACAAAGTATTAATTACTTCTTCTAGGTAATTTTGTAATACTCGAGCATTGTCTTGCATTAGCAAAAAATCATTTTGGTTTCATATCATCCTATATTTCAACAACATCTTGTCCTGTGTCCTTTAGATTAGTGTGGAAGATCCTTAGGCATTTATCAAGCATGTACCAAACATACTCAATAGGGATAAGACCTGGTATTTATGCTACATAGTATTGATTAAAAAAGTAATTTTGTACTACTCTAGCTGTGCGTGGACGCACATTGTCTTGTATTGATCATGTTGATAGATATTTGACTACTTCGGTTCCTTTTATAAATGATAAAGTTAACATGAACTGATTTGTTTCCATTCAACTTCAAATGTCTTATTTAGGCCAAATGTAAATCTGATTACTGGATTTGTTTTTGATAAGGCAACAGTATCAGCAAACTTTTGTCTTAATTTCTCAATAAGAATATGGTTCGTCCTGTTTTATTCTAAAATATGAACCCAATATATAAGATTTTCATAGTCCAAATATAAACGTGTAGTTCATATGCTGAATATTTTTAATAAAAAGTCTTAATCATAAAATGAAAAAGCAATACATTGTGCAGTAAACATTTTTTTATTGTTTCAGGTTATATTGGGCTCATCAAATTGTAAAAACTGTTTGTGCATTATTATTCTTGAGCTTTTTGTGGATAGTAGTAAATAGTATTTTGAATTTTTCGTTTTAAATAAGTAAATTAGAAATAATTGGAGATAAAATCGTAATTTATATAAAAAAGGTAGCTATTATTTAATATAAGGAAATTAATTGTATAATGTTAGAAAAAAGTGATAAATAATATATAAATTGTATGGCATCCATCTTTATTTATTTCATCCCACTTTCTCCGGATAGGTTTTAAAACGGTTATTTGCAAGAGTAGAATTAGTAACAAACAGTATATTTTCCGTTTTTAGAACTATAAATGAATATCAAAGTACTTATTTAATAGAGCATCTCGATTTAATGGAGTTGCATCTATATGAAGTTCTATCGGTGCAGGATTTTTAGTCTTTTAGCAACAGTAGACAATTATACGTTTAACATTAACGTAGAAATTAAATCTAATGACTGTAAAGATTTTTATTTATAGTTTCTATAGGTTTCTTATCACATACAGAGAGATTTTTTAGACAGGGTTTGTTATATGATCGATATAATGGTGGTATTAACATTGTTGTCAGATTTTTCATTTTCTTGCAAATATAACGTTTTTTTTATTTCAAATAAATCAATTTGATGTTTGTTTTGTTTTCGAAATGCTCAAGAAATGCTGGATACACATTTTAATTGCACAATTCTGACATTTCAATGAAGTATTAATTGTGGGGTTTATTGGAAGAGTTTGGAGAGAAGAGTTTAGAAGTTTTAGATCTACTGAGAGTTGATAAGTTAAAAATTTGAACCAAACTGTAAAGGATCCATCCAAATTAGGGATGATTTTAATCTCCAATTGGAACCTGGAGAAGAGGTCGACTACGAAAGAGGTAGAGTGTCAATTAAGAGCTAGGATGGAAGAAGAAACAGATGTTAGACCTATTATGGAAGAAAGAAGAAGAAGAAGAAGGAACGAATATTAGAATAATTTAATTTGATTAACAATATACTATAGTAGAGGGTGTCTGATTTTGTGCAGTTTGAAAGTTTTTTTCAACTCAGTAAATACCATTTTGTAAATATTCATACCAAAAAAAAGAATTAAAATAGTAGGCTCAATTATATTCTACTTATTGGTTGTATATATGGAGATATAATGAAAATTTGTAGAAAAATTGGTATAGATAGTCAAAAAGTCAAATGGATTGTATGAAATTTTGTGGTGCATTTGAATTGGCATACATTATGAAAACGATATTTCTTGGACCTATAAATGTTTTTACTGATTTAGATGCAACAAGTCCTTAAGCATAATTTTGTTTAATGTTGCTTAAATCTCAACATGGTTGGGTTACTGATGCTATAATTGTTCTATTCTATATATTCTAAAGGCAATAAAAGTAAGAAGCCGACAAAATCAATGGAAATTTTTGAACGACAAGAAAACTTTCAAAGTTTTTCTAAAAAAAACATTGGAGAGCACCAAAAATTTTTTACCACGATCCGCTACTGTTAATACTAAAATGACTAAAAATTAAAGATGTTAATTTTGGGATATATTGCATGACTCAATAAGTCGTGTGACTGACACACAGATGGCGCTGTCATTGTCCAATACATTTAACGTTCATGAAACATCAACTTTCAATTATGTGTAAAATTTCATGACAATTCGATTAGTTAGAAAAAAGTGACGGCCATTTTAGTAAAGCTATTTTTGTTATTTTCAAAACAATTTCGTGTGTTAATTTATGATTGGTTTTTGATGAAAAAAATACTGTGAAAGCTCAGCAATAGCTTGAAAAGTGTTATCCGAACTCTGCTTTATCGAAAGGAACAATTTGTTATTGTTTTACTGAATGAAAACAGCTACCGATAATGGTGAACGTTCTGGTTGTCTAATTGAGGTGGTTACTCCAGAAAACATCAAAAAAGTCCACAAATTGGTTCTATCTAATCGTAAATTGAAATTTCGTGATATAGCTGAGGCCATAAAGATATTAGAAGACAGTGTGTTTACAATTATACATGAACATTTGACCACGAGGAAGCTTTTTTCAAAGTGTGTGCCACGTTCATTCATAGTCGATCAAAAACAACAACTTGTTGATGATTCCGAGCAGTGTTTAGCCTTGTTTACACGTAATAAATCAGATTTTTTGCGTTGATATGTGATTATGGATGAAACATGGATCCATCACTTCACTCCAGAATCAAAACGATCATCATCTGAGTGGACTGCAGTCGGTGAACCACGTCCGATACGAAATACTACATAGAGTTGTTGGATCTTTTGAATGCAAAAATCAAGAAAAGCGACCTCATATGTCAAAGAAAAAACCACTGTTTCACAAAGACAATGTACCGATTCACAAGTCGATGGCAACGATGGTTAAATTGAATCAATTACACTCAGAATTGCTTCTTCATCCAACGTATAGTCAAGATCTGGCCCCCCAGTGACTACTGGCTATTCGCTCATCTCAACAAAATGCTTGCCGGTAAAAAATTCAGCTCAAATGAAGAAGCAAATGCTGAAGCTGAAGCCTATTTTTAGACAAAAGACGAATCCTTCTACAAGCACTACATCGAGAAGCGTTGGAATGATTGTATTGCTCTCGAAAAAGATTACATTGATGAATAAAATCGATTGTTGGCAAAAAAATTTTTAGTTAGTCACCCGACTTATGAGTAGTGAGTCATGTGCTATAATCAAAGTCGAATAAATTTAATGTTAGGGTTTTTCGAAATAAAACGCATTTTAAATATTAAATTTCATTGTAAATAAATCAGCTAAAGATATTAGACACTCTGGATAAGCATCGCTACAATCGCCGTCGTTCTTTCCAAGTTTTTCAGCCTCTAACAATTTTTTAGTTAATATTTCTTCAGTATTATTGCCTTTTTTATTCGAAACGTTTTGAAGATCTGAAGATGGCCTATAACATACACACACAATAGAAATCATATTTATTATAATTTGATTCTGTTTTTTTGTCATGTGATCAAATCTGCTCCAAATAATTAAAGCACCAATAGCAAATATATAAAATTACAGTTTATAAAGAAGTAGAATGAAACTTTTGAAAAAAATCTTCTTCAAGCAAGCAAACGAAAAATTGTAGATTTGATATTTTCACCTCTACTGTGACATTTTGGGCTTCTATAAACTATTGATTTCCACATCTAAGTAATTGTGGTGGTTACGTACTCTCTCACAACCACTTATTAAGCATACACCCCTGTCTAATTTACCTAAATAGTAAATTTTGTTTTAGAAATTGTGCCATTTAAAAAGTTAAAGTCGCTAAGTGAATATTTCTTCATTTTCTGTCAAATCAAATTTATCTAACGCTAACTTTATGCTAACGGTTTAAATCGTCTCTAATTCTCCGTTTTGGAGTAGAGGGAATTATTTTAACCAATGTTTTTTCATGTTTCTAGTTTATTCTTATATTTCTGTATTCTTTTTCTTCATTTCTCTTGTCTATAATTTCATATTTTTCTCTTACATGTTATTCCAGGCCTTTCTCTATCTGCCTCATTTGGGTGATCATAGTGGAGTCCATTGTATTATTTTCCTCATTATGTCTGTTCTTATTACAATGTTCTCTTTACTTTGCTTAGTAGTTTTTTTGGTTGGGAGTGAATACGCAATTTCGCGACTCTTAAAATGCATGTATTTTTTAATAAATCTCACCGTGCCATGCCACTGCCTATCGAAGATTGTCTAGCAGGGATATTTTAAGGAAATTGTGTACATACTCCTTCCGACAGCTTCGGCCCATAGAAATGCATTTATGTTTACGATTCGATATTTTCATTGGTAAACAGTGGAGATGACACACATTCATCAAGTCCACGTGGACTGACGGTTTGTAAAATGTTTACCGTTAAATGTTTTATTCGGGGAGTAAACATTATATTTCATTCCTTAATTCTTCTGTAATTGATATTGGAAGAACTATGTATATTAGTGAAAATCATTAAAAATTAAAGGCGATTCCATTTAATTAATTGTTGAAAGGAAAGAAAATTTTTTTATGATGTTACCATTAGTCTAAGTACGTTAAATGTATCTTATATTTTATCATTCCATTTAGTTAGTTTTTTTTTTTGGCTCCTCATAGTTTTATCACGCACTAATATTCTTTTATAGAAAATACTTACGTGAAAATGAAATGAACCAATTTTTCGAGCAGAGTTTCTCTTTCTTGAATGTCCATTGGAGTTTCGTGTATTTCGCAAATAGTCCTCAATAGGCATTGTTCACCATCAAGACCAAAGCTAAAAATTAACGATTTTTTTTTACAAATCTTATAATAAATTGTATTTTATGAAAGTGTTTAACAACTAATTTTGGAACTCTCTACAAGGTTTACCAATAGGTGTTGGCTAGAAGATATTCCAGAAACCTATTTGACCTACGATATTGGAATTTGATAGTTATAAGTTACTATAAAGGACTCTCGTATACTAATTTGACGATATTTATATGTCTGTCCACACATTTTACGAGGTTTTTTTTACATACATAGAACTAATTCAGCTGTTCTAGTTGTCTAAGTCAGTGTTTAACTGTAGAATTTTAATATAGTAGTTCAAATAGAGTTTTCAAGGTATATACTTTCCAGTATATTGGGATATATACGGTAAGAGCCGGTGTATAGCTTTGTTATAGAATATATCTAATTTTTGTTCATTAAGTAATTGACAATAAGTACTGAAAAGTATGTACTTAAGATAGAAAAAAAAAAGGATTTGGTGAGAAAAAACTTAAAATACAATTTCTGCTTGAACGACTTGTATAAGACATTTGGAAGTTGGTCTGATACTGGTTGTAAAACCAGTATTGATAACAATAAGAAAACTTATGGTTCATAAAACACCGAAGCTTCCTCACAGAAAATTCGTCAAATGTTAGGTGATCAAACGAATCAAACGGCGAATTGATTCAGTGCATCTAATGCCCTAATAATATTTAATAATTAAATAGTTTAAAAATAAATTGCTTCGATAAATTCATTCTGATTTTCGGGTTGATTCATTAATTTCCGGGGTGTAATGTAATCTGTAAAACATATAAACATAATGATCTGGATATGTATGGACGATTTTGGAGCTGAGGATGGGTGCAAACATGGATGTTGTTACTCGGGAAAATGAGAAGCGAGTTTCCGAAGTTTTCTATTCGCTCTTCATAACTTATCCCCTAATAAAGTTTATTGAGTCTATTTTACGTTTCCTAGGACGAATTCATCTTGTTTTTCATCTGCTCTAATGCTCATAAAATGTATCTGCAGTTACAACATATTCCATACAACTGGTGCGACTGAGTCGTTACGTTTCATTGGTTAAAGGAAAGAAGGAAGGAAAATCACAAGAATCTGTCATTTTGAACCCATCAAAAACTTTAAAAACCTCTTTAATCCTATTGCCTAAAATTATATTGTTTATTCTCACCCATCTAATATCTCCATAATATATTTATATACAGTCTTTCTTCCTAAATAGAAGAATGACGATTTCTCTCTTGCTTCTATGGTTTGAGGAGTGAAATTTGATACATTGTAAGGAGTATAATAATTTGCTTGAGCTACTAAACTGAAATTTATCGATCGCCTTGGTAAAACTAACGGTACCGATAACCCCATACTGCACTGAAAATAAAAAAAAAATGTTTACTAATGCGATGAAGAAATTTAACTAGTAGGCCTCATATTTTCATATATGTATTCAGATAAGTAGTACCAAGTTTGAAACTATTCTGGCTTGTCTGTTTGCTAATATAACAGATTTGTTTCAAGTTCAATAAAGAAACTTTGGAAACGGTAATATTTATCTATGAAAGTATTGTACTGACGGTATTGAGTCATTTAAGAACGAGGAACTCTAAGGAGATCCATCGACCTTGAAAACATATGAAAATGGATAAAGTTTTTCGCTCTAAAAAGAAAGAAAGTTGAACTCCAGATTTTCCAAAGATTTACAATTGTCAAAACGTTTCATTGGCCCAAAAAGTGACTGTTTTTTGGGATGGTCGTGTAATTGTGTAAATCGACTATTTCTAAAAAGCGAAACAATAACAGAAGAGAATTAAGTATCATTACAAAAATGTTCTTCCATTAGAACTACGCGCCTTCTCATTTTACGATCATTGCCATGGCTAAAATTCACGAATTGCACTTCAAATTGGTTTATCACCCAATGTATTCACCAGATTTGGCCTCTAGTGACTTTTCCTATTTCCTTACCTCAAAATTTCACTTGTAGGAGATAGATTTCCATCAGACGTTTAGGTTATCGCACACGTTAACGCCTATTCGTTTGAAAAACTATGTAGAATTAAAAAGAAACTGTTGAAAAATGAAAATGATTATAGAAAATCATTTATTGTGTTATGGAATGGACTGAAAAATAAAGCAAATTTTTTCATTATAACAAAGCCGTTGCCAAATTGCTTTAGACTAACGAAATTACCATGAAATGCTAAAATGGAAACAGTTCAACATCATTTTTGGCATTTAGAAGTCATGGCAGAGCTAATGAAAACTATAAGCCTTCTAGAGATGTTTCCAGTCATAGAATTAACGTTGAAATAAACGCTTCTTTGGGGAATTAACACAAATTTTATTTACCATATTCTCTAATTAAATGACAGAATCGTTGATCGGCTTTGTATTCTTGGAAGGGCAAAAACTGCCTTTACTCCTAGTGCACTTCACCTTTATATGAGTATGAATAAGAAGATAAAATGAATAACTGTTGCTAAAAATGGGGAGAACTTGTTGGCAATAATCGCTTAAGTAAACCCCTTGTTTACACGTGGGGGCCCCCCAAATTGGCATCTAAACTAAAACAACAAGCTCTATTATAAAATTGTACTGGTACAGAATAATCCTCAACTCGCTTGGGATAAAATAGAAAAAAAAAATAATTTTGCTATTAAAGTTGTGACGTGGACCTCACCATCATCGTAAAAAGCATGCTTTTTGTTATTTCGCTATTTGTTAATAAGCAATAGTTGATAGAAATTTCATCATATTGCATCATTTTGGGGCATTTTTGAGCTTCACCATAACAATGTTCAAGAAGCACATTCATGTTTTCTATTAGAGTTAAATTTATAGTTATTTTTTAAGAAAAAATGAATTAAGTAATTTCTAAAATGGAATTATAAAATTAAATTCACTTCTAGTTTATTTTTGATAATACAAATTACATTTTCTACGTTTGAAAAAATGTATTAAAAAATTTTGTGAATTACTTAAGCATTGCTTAATGGCAAAATATAAACATTATTTGGACTTTGTCCAAGGAAAAGCAACCGTTGAATAACGGCTTGTTAAATTTAAAATTAAAGTTGAATCGAGTACCGAGGAAACTATCAAAACAGTACATAAAATAATTTCCGAAAACCGTAAAGTGAAACTGATTAAGATAGTGAAGATATCAAAGGAATGTGTGCGTATCGTGGATGAATATTTAAGTATGCCATAGTTCTGTTCAAAAGTGGAGGCCACGCGAGTTCACAATCGATCAAAACGAATTGATGACTCCACCTCCACTGACTGTTGGAAAACAAATATTTCAAGCAGAAGAAAACGACAGTGTACAGATACCAAGTACTAGTACATTTAGAGAAATCACAAAACAAGAACTAGAATTAAAAACAATTCACTAAGAAATATTAATATTTAAAATTTCAAATATTGTACATTTACTTTTAATATTAATGGTAAAAAAATGTTTCAAAGTCAATTTTTTAGTAATCACTAGTACCTAACTTCCTCAATGTTAACCGATAATGATTAATTATTAAATATTTTGCTTTCAAATTCATTTCAAACATTTTTTTATGAACGTAAAAAAAATATTATATGCATCTCAATCAAAAAGGGTTTATTGCACTCGACGTGTTGTCAAACTCTGCATAACAGCAAACAAATTCACATCGCGTGCGATACACTTTCTTTTTGCAATTGTTGCATAAATAATTATTAAATGACCTACCTGCATCTGCGTATATCTCGGAAATAACAAATATCTTTTAACCAATCGGTGATCGCCAGTTACAGTTAAAGTTAAAATTAAAATGGGAAGCCAATTTATGATCATCTTTTCTTGTCTTTCTTACCTTCGCGTGGCTTCTTTGTATAAATAAATGAAGAGTGATTAATTCTTTTCTTCTAGATTGTTAGCATCTTGACCGGGAGGTAAACTATGTTAATAAAATGGATAAATATGTAATTGAAAAATTAAACTGTATATTTTAGGAATGTGTAACTTTTTTATTACTCCAATGTTTATTCGAATAATTATTAACGTAATATATGCAACATGTTCAGGTCAGTTGTTTCCTAACAGTATGATACGTATAAACAATCCAGAAATGAAAAACTGTACTACAAAAAGATCGAATATACTCTTATTAACAGACAGTTTAGCTAGAAAGCAATCATTTGCTTTGTTATTTCACTCAATGCACTTCTAGAGAAATTAGTTCTTATCCTTTTTTGTCAGTTAAATATTGATCATATCGTGAAACAAATTCTGTTCGTTTGATATAAAAACTCAAAGTATTGCGCCTTATTCTTTCATAATAATGTGGTCATAAAGATTAATATTTTGAGTGATAATGTTTTTGTTCTATTGATATATCGCGAAAACAAATTTAAATGTATTTAATTTTAAAAAAAATCATCCCATGATCATTTTCCCAAAATATTAAAATATTATTGTACACTTGTAACTTGTGAAAATATTAGAAAAATATCAGAAGGTTTTTCCTTTAATAATTTAAAACAGTCCTTCTCACATATAAGTAGTGCGGTACAAAATTCCTCATCTCATGTACGAGGGTTGCTACTTTAGTTTTGACAAATAAAAACAAAGATTTTTAATTGGATACAGCTTTATTGTTTTCCAAAATATTTTCCATCAAGATCAATACACTTTTGCATGCGTTTGAACTAATTGTCGCATTTTTTTCATTCCGATAAGTACCTTTGAACGTATCAACAGCTTCTTCAAGTGAAGAAAAACGTTGAGCTCGCAATTTATTTTTGATTTGCGGAAATAAGAAGAAATCATTGGGTGCCAAACAAGAACTTTTCAGCGGATGACCCATCAATTCGATGTTTTGACTATTCAAAAAAGTTTTTGTTTGAACTGATGTGTGAGAGCTCGCATTGTCATGGTGGAAAATAATTTCTCTTCTGCGATTAGTTTTCCTAATTTTTCCGAGCACTTCTAGCAAACAAATATTGGTGTACATTTAGAGTTGACCGTTCTACGTTGTTTTAATGGAATCTTGGCGACATGTTATCGTAAAAAAAACAGGCGACCATTTCCTTCTAAGTGCTTCGTACGCAAACATGTTTTGTTGGAATTGGCTCGACTTGAAAGATTCATACAATTGATTGTTGTTTAGTTCATATGCATACGTCCATGATCACGATCTTATAGAATTCTTTAAGGCACCGCTATTAAATTTTTTCAGTATTTCCTTGTACCCGTCGACACGAGCTTTTTCTTAGAAATTTTCAAATTATACGGTATCCAACGCGAACAAAAAAGCGAAGTGCGCCCACGATTGGATTCGGAAAACGGTAGCTTAAAATGGTGCTTCATCACCAAAAGTCAAAGCGACTTGATCGGCATACTGCTGTTGGTTTAATCCACGTCTAAAGTCGTAGAATTGTTTGAAATTTCATTGCATTTTTTTACGTAGATGAATGCTCTGATTACGTTCACTATTAAAAAAATTAAACTTTATAACGATAACATCAAATTTGATATATTTACTTCAGTGTTGCCATTTCTCAAAACTCAAGTAGTATCCCTCATAGTAAACAGAGTGAATTTGCAAATATGTTTATGCAAGCGTCAGTGAAGTCTGAAGTCTCAATAGAATTTACCCAAAGTTTCAATTTGCTGCTTCGATCCATTTTATTATAGTAGAACTTGCACCACCACTCAGAAAAGTTGTTTTGGAAAATGTCCCAAATTGAATTTCGCGATGTTTGAAATGATTTACCAAAGAAGTATTAACACCAACACAAATCAATGTTGTTGAGCGACTGTTAGACCTTTGCCGCGAGGATCAAGAAAGAGTAATTCGTCCAATTGTAACGGGTGATGAAACTATGTTCTCTTACTATGATTTATGTTACGAAATACAACAACAAAGAGATTGCTGAAATATTTAGGGAGTGAGAGGGTATCCTTTTGATTGACTATTGAATTGAATACAATCGTAAATGCGGCATATAACTTTGACCTACTAAGGCAGTGCTGCGAAAAAAGACGCGGCAAAATCAGCCGAGGTGTGCGTTTGTTTAATAACAATGTTCCAGTGCACATTTTTCAAGCCTACTCTAGACGAATATGGGTTCTCAGGCTGCACACTGACCATATAGCACTAATCTGGCCCCGTCCGAATATATTGAGATCGACGAAAATTAAACAGGCTAGACTCTAAAGATAAATCTTCTTAGTGGCATAGAGGCTTTAGTGAGTTTTTTTTATTTATGACCTTCTTTCTACGTTGATCTCATGGGCTCATGGACCACACTACGTACGGTCGGGCCAGCTTTGATTTGGCACGCAAAGCGAGCTTATTGACTTCTGCAAGGAATTGGGGGTCTTTCAATGTAGCTTCGATCTGAAATGGGCTAAAAACAGAAGAGTTATTTATAAAATGGAGAAGTTTAGAGCTATTTTGGGTGTCATTCTGTTTTTTATTCTTGGTTTTAATGAGGAAACTTATAATATTTTTGCAAAAACATTGAAATTCATACAAATTTCAGTCACCCAAACTATGTCGACATCAGGAGCCAAAAGCTGTTTTTCCTTTATTAAAAAAATTCGATGGAAGAAGTAAAATTGGTTAGGTTAGAGACGTTCAGACACCACAAAACAATCTTCTTTTAAATTCACGGATCGCCACTGCTGGAGCATCTTATTCACTTATATTTAAAATACAATTACACGGTATAAGATTTGCTGAAGCTTTTAACAGAAAATATTTAATAAATCACTTTTATTTGTCGTATAATTAGCGTCAACTAAATAAATTATCACCTACATTGTTATTATAAGATGATGTCGGAATTGATTTGTAAATAAATTGTCAATAGAAATGAGTTTTTTAAAAGGATCAGGCACAAATACCGTTAAAACTATGAATATACAATGAGAAACTGAATATAAATTATAGCAATCGATCATGGAAAAACAAATAGCAGAAAAGGTTATTGAAAAATTAGACGACCAAACTTTTTAATACATTACAGTTACTTGTGGGGTTAACTTTGTCACAGTTACACTCTAATGTATCCGGTCTTGAGCTATCGTTTCCCAATTTTTTTATTCCAGGCATTTACACGTCCCATATTACTCAAAATGAGTTCAAAATTATGTCGATTACATTTCACGTACGTAGTATGGGAAAAATAGTTTTATTCTTTTGAAGCATACACAAAATTGACATCCATAGATATTTATTGAAAAGCTGGAAAGTTTATACGATATAGTCAATTGTCTACCTTTGTCAAAACCAATTTTCTCAACATAGTTAACTCAGGTTACTGAAAATTAACAAATCCAATTAAGTGTAAGGACATCATCTCTACCAATGACATTGTGATTTGTTTTTCGATCATTTCTCATCCTCTAGTCCAATATAGAGTTTTGGTAATATTTCACGTCATTTCTTCTGTATTAGTTCCAAATTAATTTTTTTAAGAGAATTACATAGTGTCTTTGATAGTTTCGCTCTCTCCATTCTACACCGAATTGTTAAAGTGAATCTCATCAGGGATATGGATGAAAAAGTCGATTCTTCTCTAGAGAAAACAATTTGGAAAATTGTTACCGAAGACACCGAATTGATGAAGGCTCTTATGCGAAATATGAGAACCGAGAGCTCCGAGAGCTCAGCAGCTATTTGTGCCTCACTTTGTAGTTACTATGTAGTACACGTAGTATTTAACGTTCTTAGTATCGTTGCTTTTTCCGGTAAGTTCATATCTTCATGTTTACTTTTTTATATTTAACAAAGACCATTGTTCTTAACCGTTGTGTCATTTTCTTCTCGGACTTCGTATCTGAAAAGCTTCGTGAGGAATATCATCAGCAAATATCCAGGTTACCAATCTATGAGAGCAAGTACAATCTGTTCAATTAGCTTCAGCTTTTTTGGTCACCCCTGGAGTATTTTATTTTTTTTACTGACGAAGCATAACACAATAAAAAACTGCCTAACCCGAAATCTACACTTTGGCATTGAGAGTTTGCATATCGGTATAAAAGTGTTGGTTACTTCCAAGACGAAGTGCTAGTTGACCGAAAAGAAAAAATCTCGCAAGGCGGAGCAAAAAACTTGCCAGCCGTCCTAATATTTAAAGTTGTTTCGAAACCCCAGCACTGGCTTTCCTTTTTAAAGCTTCGGCATAACTTGGAAAAGCCAGACGGGTGAAATGCTTGAGATTCAAGGATCCTATCAAGATTCTCGCAGTGGGGAGTGGGCTTCCGTTCCATCGTAGCTCATTTGCCAGTCCTTAGTCCTCAATGATGTCAAAAATGGTTCACCGTTGGATTATACCATGGAATGGGCTTCTACTAGTGTGCTCTGAAGCACTCTAGCTGTTTCTTCTTCAATCTTTACGGCGATGGTAGGCGTTGTCGTGAAATTTGCGCTTTGCCCTGACGTATTAGAAAATACAAACGGGTTAGCGGTAGTCAGTAAGGGCGAAACACGACGAGCTTCTAGATGACTTTAGTTTCTCTATTCTCATACTCACCAGGTACGAGTGTCTGTTGGTAAATCCTTCGGGGGCTGGTTCTGGATGATGATAGCTTCATACGGGGTACTTGAAGACACCTTTTTCTCTGTTAATTTTATTCTCAAAAAACTAGAAGGATGAATTGGAATTCAAGAATAGAGTCTGATGATTACAAAGTTGATAATATTGATTGATTGATTGAAAATGTAAGTTGGTCATGTGAGAATCATTATTTTTAATAATTGACTGTAAAATCCGCTATTGAGTAAAGTTAAAATTGTAATGTTTCAACAAATAGTTAAAGAGGAATCAACCCTAACCTATTTAACCAACTTTCCTTTATATTACTGTACCTGTAGGTTCACATTATACCTTTTTAACTTTGTCATCATCAGCACCTACTATTGAAATCGTCGTTGAAGAAAATTTTTATTAAGATTAATGCTAAATTCTTTATTTTCACTGCATCTTAAATAAAGTATGATTTAAAAATTTAAATTGTAAATATGAACGGTGTTTGTAATCAGAGGTTTTTCTCTCATCAATATCCTAATTACTATCGTGAGCATGTAGGCGTTTACTTTCTTTCAGTAAACATTTTTAATGGCACTACTCCTTATCAGTAAATATCTTTTTATTTTTCCAATATTTTCGTGACCAGTGTAAGAAATCACCACGCCTACGAATGTGTTTTGATATTAAAATATTTGTTTTATTTTTTTTTCACTAGCATTTGTATTCTTGTCGTACTACGAAGAAAGCATTGAAATATTTACCAAACATAAGCTTCAATCACCTATCCGACAGTCTCTAAAAAGCATTTCGAACATTTCAATATTTGCATTGATAGGAATCGGAAAATATACTTACATGTCTATATGTTTTCCATTGTTTTGTTTTGATTTCATTCAATAACATTCGAGCTTAAAAACATTTTCAGATGTTCACTGGAAGTGACGTGCTATTATTAAGAAGCAACTGATATAGAAATCGAACTGGATTTTTGCAATTTCAAGATAGGTGAGTCTTTCAAACTATGTAACAAAGTAAATAGATAATATTATACAAACTATTCGCCTAACACAAAGTAAATGTGTGAAGAATTACCATATTTTAAAATAATCTGTACGTAATGTATTGCAGTTTAAAAATATTACAGATTATTTGGTGAAAACTGCAAGGGACATTAAGATGATTGTTGATGAGCTGGTTATTTCTGTGTCTGTGTTTGAGGCTATGGAACCACTAATTGTAACCTCGAGATTATTCGGTCTTTTCCCGATCACCTATACGAATGATGGTAAAACATATAGATTAAACTGGTCTATTGCTTATGGATTATATACTTATACGTTATCACTTGTATTGGGTGAGTAAAATCACATTAACGACGAGTATTCCATTTGTGTTTTAAACATAACATACACTTTGGCAAATACAGGAATGAATGTGAAATAGCCTCAATAGCCATCAATGAAAGTGTGCCGAACTATTCTTTTCCCGACCCGTTACTCTACCTCGTATTACCAAGTGAACCAGATCGTATTTCACAGGATTACGCAACTCATGACCAAAGTATTTCGATTTACGTATTTTAATAGTGTTGACTATTTTTAAATTTTCGTTCATTAACTCCATAACCTCGGTGTTAGTAATTACCTCGACTCAACTTATCTTCAAAACACTGCGATAAACCTACAATTCGAATGCTTCCAAACGTTTGAGCAGTTTTTCGGTCAGCGTCTATGCCTCAGTTTTATAAAATTTGCTCTCACTTTGGCTATTCTTCCTTGCTAGATTTATTGTTTATTACGGTTCCCAGGTACGTTAAATTTTCTTGATCTATTTGTATCTTATTAACCACGATTGTTCCTCATGATACATTTTCTTGTTAGTTTTCTGTGTATCAAGCTTTAGTCGGATTCTAGTAGACTATAACCAGGCAGTCTATGATCCTCTGTAATTCTTTAAGCGAACTGGCTATTTAAAGTTCGTAGTAGCGATAACTTAGACATCTCCATCAGTGTTCTTCAACTTATTTGAATATTTCTTCAGACTACAAATTAAAGAGCAATGAAGATAGAATGCACGCTTGTCTTACTCCTCTTCGTATTTCAACGTCAGGGAAACTTACGCGAGTAGATTAGCAATAATAATAACGTAGGGTGAAGTGGGGCACATTCAACAACGGAGCACAATCCTATATACCTCAATTTAGTGAAAAATCTTTCATCCTGGTTAAGTTACTAAATTACTGTAAGTGTTTAATGTGCTTAATTTGCTCAGGATTCTTTTGACAATTGAACAATCGTGAATTTTCTAATCGTGGAATGTTCTTCAAAGTTCATAACAATCTTTAGCTGTATCAATCTGATTACTCGCGACAATTTAAATTAATTCATAAAAAATACCAAGTTTTAATTTCCAAATCTAGTCTTCGTTCATATTACTGTGAAATACTGACTTTTTTCAGCTGTTGCGACTGTATTGGGATTGATATCAGATATTAAGAAACATCCAAAAGATGCTTTACGTATGACAGATGAAAAGACTAGATTCGTTACTTGTGGAGATATAAGCATCGTAATAATAATTGTTGTTTTTGCAGCAGTTACTGTACATTCAAAAATAAGAAAGATTTGGAAATTGATGATTGTCCTTAACAAGGTAAGTCCGAATTTGGAGAATAATCTACATACAAATGAATATGATAAATCATAACCTCACTCATTGAAGTATTATCAATTGCTTTTCTATAAATGAGAAGGATTTCAGCTCTTCTCATAACTAAAGTTTCCAATATTTCCAGATTACGGCGAATATTTTCATTTCATTCATGCTTTTTTCTTATATCCTCAATTTGGTCTATCCACTTCTTCTCGATTTACCTCTCCTTCTCTTGATAGTACTTCCTGCTTCAATTGCCTTTCTTGTAAGTCTTGTGACTTCATTCTGTGGATACGTCTTTACCGATTCAGCTGTTTTTTCTTAATTTTTCTTATCTTTTTATCTTTTTTGTTCTATTCCTGGTGGTGTTTATAATTCAAGATCATCAATATCATCACTTTGATTTCACGGAAGTTCAAGCCTCTTCTTCCAAACAACAGCCTGGAAAGTGTGACAAACTACTGCGCAGAGCTTTCTGGATATTTTGAGAATCCAGATTCCAGTGGTTCTATTCTCTTAACAATCTTATCATGATAGCGTCTGTTGACCGGTCGCTGATTTGCGAATTTAATTTCTCTTAGTCCACCGCCCATTGTTCACAGTTGAAAAATGTGTACAGAACATCATTCTACACTCCATTGCAGTAGGTGTAGTAGAATGAATTCATCTTACCCATCATGTACAAGTAGTACTTGTGTACAAATAGAAATTTTGTGAGGTAATACCCATTTTCGTCTTGGCTCCTCTCGGTCGAAGATTGCACACATGGTATCTAAGGCTTAAAAGTATTGATAATAACATTAGTAAGAGAAACTAAAATACATGAAATGGGCTTTAATTAGTGTCAAAACAATAGAGAAGATATCAGTAGAAACGTACAAACAGAGAACCTATGAGTAAAGAGTTAGAGCACAAAGAGAAAAACGATTAGGATATGCCACAGCAGAGAATTGTGAAATTGATTCTAAAGGGAAGAGAAGGTGGTAAAAAGACACCTATAGGAAAAATAACCACAAGAATTCTAGCTAAAAATAGATCGAGTATAGAAAATATATTTTAAGGAGCTATTTTCTTAATTTTTGACTAATTTGACATTTTAAGGACATATATTGAAGATTCTAGAATGTAATTATATTATAGTGTACTTAAAATGAGTAAGGGTTAGTGAATAAATAAATGAAGTAAGAAAGATACATCATGTGTTTAAGTTCACCCTACCGTTTTGTGATTAAAAACTTTTAAATAAATAAGAAGAACATTACAATATTACAATATTCTCAATAGTAGAGCTACTCTTTGAACGGATCGCTAAAAATTGTAACAATTTCTCCTATCTACCAGGTAATGCTATTAAAAAGTGAATTTACTGAACTGGGCCCTCTATAAATGTGTCACTGACTATTTTCGTTAAGTGTTATGCTCTTAATAATGATATTTATTAAGCAAAGCTGGTAACAAAACAGCCCAAAAGCTTTTGCTAATATATTAAAAAGCTTTTATAATTTGAATGTCAATTTCTATCCCTTTTTCCATAAAATTAATGACCGCATTTTTTATCAGCACGATTTTCAACGTTACTTAAGAACTTCCTACAATTAATTGACCATTTATATAACGCCCAAAACGAAACACAAAATAGAGCATATCAATTAATGACATACGGGATATTCTGAATGTACAATTGATGAGAATCACAAGTGTTCAAGAGAATTCTTCATTTAAATGATTGGATTAAATTGAAATCAGTGCTTCAACTAAATCATAGCGATGAGATTCAACATCTAGAGAACAACGGAGATGTAAACAAAACAAATCAACTGTGAACGCGATATTCATATGTCAATAAATAGAAAAATCAGTCAAAAAGCCAATATGGCCATTTTGTGAACTCCAATAATGCCTTTAATAAAGTTCGAGCGGGCGTATTAAAGATTAATATTTCAATTTCAAATATAAAAATATTATTAAAGAACTTAACTTACTAAAGAAGAAGTAGCAATTTAGAATGTGGTGAGATGAGCTAGAGAACGTGAACGAGGTTGTAGAGATCATGTCGAAGCGGGCAAAATTAACAGAAAACCAGAAACTGAACATAGGAGACCTCTACACAGACTATGTATAAGATATAGAGCTCCACGTGCCACGAGCTCAAAAAGAACTTAGGATGTGTGTTCAGGGTCCTATTAACGAAGAAGAAGAAGAAAAGATTTATGTGTGCTCTTTCTCAAACTTCAACCGACTTAAATCTTGTTTCTTTTAATATACGGATGCAACGGATTTTTCCTCAATTTCCTCAGTTTCAGTGATCACACGAATACTATTATATTATATTGAATAATATTCACGATGCTGTCGTTATTTATATCCGAAATCTAAGTCTTTTGACTATCTTGAAGACGCTAAAGCCATTCAAAAAGAAGTGCTATATTCTTCTTTATATAAATCATAAGTTACAGTTACAGAACTCGTAGCTCTACTGTCACATATTACTGGCGAAACAAAAAATAATTCTGATGTAAAGGAAAGCTACGGCTAAACTGATTTGTTTGGACTAGTGACAGATACTTTAGCCGTAATAGAAGGTTTCTAGATAATTGTTATCGGTTGCTTGTGCATGTGCAATTCTTTTGTACCTTTGTTATTTAATTTTCTCGTAATACTAATAAGTTTAAAAGGAAATTGCGTTTACCCAATGAAAAGCTGTTAAGTAAATTAATTAGAAGAAAGCTCGTGTAAAGAATTTTTCCTATTAGTTTTTTGCATTTTAGGCTGATAATATAATTCCATTCAAGAATAGTGGTAGAATAAGAAAAACATCCATATATTTTATATCTACTGTTGTGATAGCAACAATTTTTGTTTTTACATATGACATTGTCTTAAAATCGAAGGGTAAGGATCGTTTGGACTATTTGAAAACATATTTATCCTTCTACGTCTCATATTTTATCGTTATAATGATGGCAGTGTTTTATTGGCATGTTATTTTTCTGATAAAAACAAGGATTACTTCATTGAATGATAACCTAAAGGCTGCTAGAGATCTTAATTTTGAGAGTAACTTTTGTATGAACATGGTTGGTCTACAATATTTACATGAAAGTATTCCAAATTCTAAAAGGAATAGTATTAAAGATAGTAGACATATAAACACAATTGTTACTAATAAAAAAGATTCTCCAGATTTGGGTAAAGTATAATAACAATATTATTATGAATACTGTTTTTTTACAACTCTCTATAGATATTTCGATGCAATTTAAATCTGATCGATTTTTTAGCCAGGAGATTACTGTGGCTATCAATTTTTCAGAACAAAATTTTAGAAGCTGTTGCTATCGTTAACAACTCTATGGAATTATGTATACACGTAAGTTAGAATATTTTTATTGTAATCTAATGGAAATACGACAATAAACAGACAACAAACAGCCAATAAACAGACAATAAACAAACAGACAACAAACAGACAACAAACAGACAATAAACAGACAATAAACAGACAATAAACAAACAGACAATAAACAAACAGACAATAAACAGACAATAAACAGACAATAAACAGACAATAAACAGACAATAAACAGACAATAAACAGACAATAAACAGACAATAAACAGACAATAAACAGACAATAAACAGACAATAAACAGACAATAAACAGACAATAAACAGACAATAAACAGACAATAAACAGACAATAAACAGACAATAAACAGACAATAAACAGACAATAAACAGACAATAAACAGACAATAAACAGACAATAAACAGACAATAAACAGACAATAAACAGACGATAAACAGACAATAAACAGACAATAAACAGACATTTACAATCTTTCTTAAGGTCCCTTCTCCCGATGCATTTTAGCATCTCTCACGACGGCGTTGCTGGTAGGAGAATATGGTTTTATTTGGACTGCGCTGCTAGCTGCAGACTTCCACTACAAAGTAGAGCGTTTCCAGCAATGCAAATCTATCAAACAGAGCAACTCAGTAACGCCACTTAGCGGCGTGTATTGCATTGTAGAAGTTCCGCCGAAGATAAAGGCTCTTATTTAGTGTATTGCTCTTATTGTTAATCAGTCGGTTGCATTGTACATACCTACTGGATAAAATAGAAAAGGTAGTCTTTAGAATGCACATAAAATTTGTTTCCCGAAGATCATCGTACAAGGTATGATGCAGAGAGAAGATGAGTGTCTACTCAAAATTTGCGCTTTCTCGTCTCTTCTACTTTCAACCATCCCGTGAAAAGTGGAAACAGGAAGAACATAGAGAGGGAGGATATTGGTAGAAGATGGGAGACGTAAAGGAGATTTCGTGGAATAAAGTGCAAGAAAACTGAGGAAAACAGTGATAAATGTGCATTCAATTTTAGATTTTTCTTATTGCGAATAGTATTTCCTGCGGTTTTTGTTACATTGTATCATTATTCTTGGTAATTATTTCCACCAATTATCTTCCTCGGTCTAATCTGACTCAATTCAACATATTTTGATTAATTTTTGCTCATAAGCATATCAATGCTGGACTTGTACAAAAAAAGAACTGTTACGTCTAATGGACATAGTAAAAAACCGAAAAAACCATGTCAAAATTGAAAATCAAGGTAATGTTCATCGTTTTAAACGGTTACCGTATTATTCAAATTGTTTCCGAGAATCTACTTTCCTTTTTTAAGACGCCTACGTAAAACAACTTGTCGTCAGCGATCAGATTTGTTAGCAGAGAGACACCATGATAATGCGTCGTCACATTCCAGTATGAACCGATGACCGATTTTTAGCTACTTGTTCAGCTACCCTATTTACCCAGCTTAGCCGCATGTGACTTTTTCCAAACACAAAAATCCACTTCGTGGAACGCGCCATGAATTCATTGTAGCCTTGAATATTAATTTACGTAAACCATTCCATACGAGGCTTACAACAAGTTTACGGAAATGTGGATATTTATTGGTCAGTCTGGCTCATATTTGATCACATTCATCACTAAAACGGTTGAATCAGGTTAATTTACCAATAAGTGGTATTTCCTATTTTTTTTTTGTTTGTTCCAGATCCTAATGCTGAGCTGTCTTCTTCATTTGATCGTTACTCCATATTTTTTAGTTGTGGAACTATTGGGAAGTTATGATGTCTTTCTCACATTGATAGAAGTGATATGGCTTTCAGCACATATAGGACGGACTTTAATTATTGTTGAACCGTGTCAAATTTGTATAGACGAAGTAAGTTGATTTGGATTCTCAGAGTTTAGCACGAAGCTTATAACTTATAACAGAAGAAAATTATGGAAAAAATCAGACTAATTACTACTAATAAACTAGATCCCACTAGCCCCAAGGTCGTCGTCATAACGTCGATTCAAAGTGTTGCTTGGATCACAAAAAATGTCGATGGTGAACAGCTTTCAGTGTTTTTTAAATGTTTTTAATAATACTGGAGCTGGTTTTAACATCACGAGAAACAATCTTCAGAAGGTACTAAGACTGGCTTGCATATATGTAACTGGAGCCATGAGATCACTAGAAGTGATTTCAAATATTCCACCTTTTCAAATAGTATTGGAGAATAAGGTTAAATCGTTATCAAAAAATTTATCTCAAAACTAAGCTGATGAAGCCAATGAGATCAAAATACTATTCAAAAAATGAATAGAAATGCCATCAAATTGGATATGGATGGCTCAAAAAAGCAGACAGAAATGGAAGAGAAGTATACAGACCCAGAATTAAATACTCTGATAGCATGGGCAATATACCAAGTAATTCTCAAGCAGAAGTATATATGTATAAATGTATCCAGTTAAATCTAGAACAGAATTATCGAAAACAGGAAATCATCATTTTGTCCGGAAGTCAAGCAGCTCCAATGTCATAAAATCCTTACTAAACTAGTAAATGAATCCATAATACCCGAACTCTTTTGTGGCATAAGCTACAGACTAATAGAGTAAAAATTGGAGAAGAAAGTATATAGGGATAAAATTAGTTACTAAAACAATCTAAAGGGGTTTAGACATGCAAATATACTCCTTGAAAACTACAACCGGGAAACATCTTTTGGATGTACTAAGCTTAACAAGATTAACAAGTCTTGTTGAGACACTGTCGCCTTAATGGATACCTCGAGACGATGTTTAGCAGAGTGCAGCATGCAGATTCTGTTACCTAGAGGATTGTCTCTCGAAATGTGATAGACTCCATAGCACTCCACCGGAGAACCTATGATAATAGTACTCTGCCTCCACATCACGCCATTAGCTCTACCTATCAATCTGTTCGTCCTTTAATAATTTTATTTACAATGCAAGTCAACAAGACTATAACTTGCATGTTGTTTCCAGTAATGTATATAATTTGATTATTATTTATTTCGCACATGTAAGGATAGAATTTGAAATCCACATACCCCATTGATTATTATGAATTTTCAATTGTGACTATTGCAGTTCCAAAAATATAAAAGCGCTACAGAAAATATCAATCTTCATTATTATATTAATTTAATTTTGAAAAACATAATAATTATATTATTCAAATACATTAAAATATGTCGACATCATATTTATAATGACTAATTAGTTCAATATGAATATAATTTAGACAGAGGCATCATGGTTAATAGTTTGTACAAAATATGTTGAAAAAATTAGATCTTTTCTATAATACAATTTTCTCAGCATCAGCCATTTCTGTGAAATCACCCTTAGAAGGTGGTGACTAAATCGAGTTTTTTTTTTCTAAACGTGTACGGCAATCCATGACACGTAGACTACGCTCATGTATTTTGGCTAGAAGTGGTTATTTCCTGCATTTCCAGCATTGATATGGAATAAAAGCAAGGTTGCTAATTTCAGCCTTGTATAATGTAAAAGAAATATTGAAAAAAATACCCGTGGTAAGTTCTTTGCGAGTGTTAGGAAATTACAGAGTTTCAAGCTTCTACCTTTACTTGAGTTTTAGAAAAAAATTAAAAATTCAATTTTAGCAACCTCCTTAAGGCTTTCATCTCGGAAAGGGGAGGAGTGAGAAAATTTTATTATAGGAAAGACCCATCTTAATTCCATCATCTCCTGAATTTTGTCGCATGAATTTAGAAACACCCTGAATTATGGCTAATTTGTATATAATTAGGTCAATATAAGTTGGGCACAAACATTCAAAAATATCCCATAGTTAATAGTAAGACCAAAATGGCTGATTTCTAATGAAATCATCTTGATATTTTTTTATAGGAATTGAGAATAAGGGTAATTTGATTCATCTCCCTGTTAGTGTTATTAAAATATTCGAACTCATGAATTAGATAACTTTCCTGAGACAACTCAATATATAGGAGCTATTTCTGAAAAGTATATACATATTAGATACCAAACCAAATTAAAAAAAAAACATAAAGACATATATATGACAAAATAATTCTTTTTGAGGGTCAATGAACTTTAACAAGTTTGTGTTTGATATATTGAATATAAAACATATTTTGATCTATGGATAAAAATGAAATAAATGCCTCAAATGATCAATATTGTTTTCATTCACAACAAATCTATTATTACTGTTACGATTTTATATTTTTACTTAATGTAAGTACGAATCTGGCTTGGATAAATGAGGGGCTTTGATACCCCTTACCACACTACAGGCTTCATTTGCACGCGACTATACACTCACTTATGCGCGTTCCGTAACTCTTCTATTTCCATGTTGATTTGTATTTGTAAAATGGGTTAATACAAAAAAAATGTACTTCTTTGGACCTATTGTACTAATTTCTTCACATACTCTATACTATGAGTGGGGTAAGTTACATTGATACAATATCTGGTTATTGAATTGACTGACACCAGAACAACATTGAACCGTTGCGACTTTTAATGAAGAAAAAACTTCAATGTCAAACATTTTTCTTATATTATTCGATTGTGTCAAAATCACGACAAAAACCGGAGAAATCCGTTTGTTTCTCTTTACTTTTAAAAGATGCCCCACATGAAGGTTATTAATTGTTAGAATTGCAGTATCTTATTCATAAATACATACAAAATATAGTTATATTTTTTTAGTTTTTCTACTAGTAAATATATCAGAGTGAAAATCTGTATATTCTCATTATTTCAGCACAAGAAAACGTCAAATTTAATATATGAACTTCTTATAATCGAACTTGATGAACAGGTGAAAAATTCAGTACGTATCCAAACGTATCTCTAACAAATAAATTGAATAAAAGTTTTTCAGCTAACTTTACTATTAATGCAATTGAATAACTGGAAGTTGAATTTTTCTCCATGTGGATTTTTTAAAATCAACAGATCGCTGTTAACTTCAGTAAGTGCAATATTTCAATTTGAAATTTCGTTTAACTACGAGGGCTGTATCAAGGATAAGGTTACCGTATTTTTTACAATTAGAAAACATTGTTTATTATTATTAATTTATACGTACTTGAAAAGCTTACAGTGTTATCTATTCTTCAACATTTTTTTTCACGCACTTTTGAAGATGGTGCTCCAGCTTTTGTATTCCTAAGTCGAAGAAAGTCTCTCGCCAATCCGTTAAGGAAGCGTGTCTTACCTAAATGTTCCTTTACTTTGAGATAAAGATATTTGCTAAGAGGCTAAGTTCAGGTTGTCCAGGGAATGGGGTGTAACAGGCCATCAATTTTCTTTAAAAGCTTTTGTGTTTTACGAGCGACGTAGGGCCGAATGTTGTCTAGAAGAAACGCCACTATAAATCCCAGTCAGTTACCGAAAAATTTCTAGAGGCGGTAATTTTATTGCGTGGAAAAATTTGCTGGGAGGTGACGAATTCCAGGAGTACGCTGAGAGACGTAGCCAGTAAAATAACGGGCGGGCTCGAGAGTAGAGGAACCACTGCGAACTTCACTGTTGTCGGATTTAGTTTAGCACGTTCCTTTGAGGCTCTAGCTCTTTACTTTTGGTACAACCCTCGTAGAAACACCCTTAATTAATATTTTAAGAAATTTACGTTATTAAATAGAAACGTAAGATGTGTTCGAAAGATTTTGACCACTCCAAACCTTTTTTTAGTGTTCTGTACAGCTTACAATTATAAAAAACCAATAACAGACCTAAAACACTTGCATTAAATATCTGAAAAGCTTAGGAAATATTAAATTTTTCATTTGTAAGTGGATTTTTTCACTCTCTCGAATAAAAAATAGACTATAGCTGTTTCATCTACTTATAACAGATTCTAAAATACTGTCCTCTCCATATCAAATGAAATTGCAGTTATTGTCACTTTCACTCGACACTCCACAATAAATAATTTTTATTTCTACTTGAACTTGTTTCGACTGTTTATGAGGATACATAGACACTTGTACATCTTTATAAATAGATATTTTGAAAATGGATTTGGGATTTGAAAGACATTATTATAAATAAAGTGTGAATGAATGTTTGCCTCTGGTATAAGAATAAGACAAAATTACACTCGATGAATTTTCAATGCTCTCAAAAAAATTTTCGTGTTCATTTTTACTGATCTATGTAACAATGGCATCTTCAAAATTATGAGGAACCCTTTTTGTTTCAGGAAAACTTTTCTATTTTGTGACTGATTAATTTCAATTTTAGTTTGTTAGACTAGTTAGACTATAGTATTCCAATATTGAATTTGAAAAAAGGTGTGTAACGTGTCTGGGAGACATATTTTCTAATTTTGACATTATGTTGTAGATCGCTGGAGCTGTAACTACATATTTAGTCATACTATTTCAATTTAAGGATCCTTAAATTGAAAATTACTCATAAATATGTTTAGAGTGGATATTTTGTTTCATATACACGATTGTGTGAAAGTATCAAGAGATCCATTACAGCACAATTTATCTTACAAAATAGTTTTAGTGCAAAGTGTAATTTTCTTGAAACTAGTACATTTATTTAAAAAAAGAGTATAAAATATATTGTTTATATTTTTCGTTGTTCCTCTATATTTGTCAACCTGAAATGAAAAAAAGCTGTTGTTCCTAATAAATTTCTATATAATGTTACGAAGTTCGCAAAATGGTTCCTTAGGCCAACCGTGTCAAGCTATGGATTTTTGAAAATTCGGCGAATTCGAACAGCGCTTTTCACATTTTTTATAATTGACGGAACTCGTTTTTTGTTTATATTTTTTGACTAGCAGGCGGCTTATTTACAGTATTTCTTCTAAATAATTTCTAGAAAAATCTATTTATTTATTTCTTTTTGTACTACAACTTTCTAGAATTTTAGATAGAGAGATAGATAGAGTTTTAAATAAATAGTAATGAATAGAGCGAATTAGTAAAAGTAATCGCAGAAATTATTCAAGTGGTATTCATAAGTAAACTATTATAAGTTAAGTATTGTATAGTTACAAGTTACCACATACTTGTTGCTCTTGGAGATGTCGTGAAACTAGTAGGATGAAAATAGTCGATTCATAAACTTGACTTTCCATTTTCCATTGCTGTTAACGTTTGCGGTTACAAAATTAAAAATATTGAAATGCGTACGACCATACATAGTTGCCGTTTGACGTCACTGTTTACTGATAGGTCTGCCGTTGGTGACTTTCAACAGGTTCTTTTCAAACCATCAAAAAACAGTTCTTGATACGGTGACGATTCTGCGTGTTTTAACCGGGTAGTTAACCGTTATACCAATGATTCTTTTTTGTGTCACAACCGACTTAAGTATCGTTTGTGAATCGTTTCCGATACTTTGTTGATAGAAAGTACTGTTACCAGTACCTTGCATAGCTAGAGATTGCGCAGAAAATATCTATAAACGCTTCCGATAACCGTTCCAAGAACAGTCCAGACTAGCAGGCTGAAACAAAACAAACATAAACGAATTTTATCTTTTTACATCCGTTTGCTTTTGTCACTTTTGTCCCAATAGAAAAAACTCGTTATTTTCCATGATATCGTCCATAAATACTGGATTACAAACGAAAACGTTTGCTGTTATAAAATTAAAAACATTGAAATGCGAAAGGGTATTCATAGTTGCTGTTTGACGTCGCCGTTTGCTAATAGTTCTGCCGTTGGTGACTTTCAACGGTCCAGACTAACAGGCTGGATAAAAACAAACATAAACGAATTTAATCTTTTCACATTCGTTTGCGTTTGTCACGTTTGTCCCAATAAAAAAAACTTGTTATTTTCCTTAATATCGTCCATAAATACTGGATTATAAACAAAAACACAAAAATATCACGCAGTACACGCGTAAAAAGAATAACAACATTTTTAAGTTAACGGCAGCAAAGTCAAGTTTAGTTGAAACGTCATCCGCGAACGGCAACGGCAAACGGAATGTCAAGTTTATGAATCGACCTTCAATAGTTTAAATGAACAGCCTAAAATGTTTTATTGAATTTTTTTTCTTATAAGATATAGTAAATGTACCCTAATTATGTTTTCTTATCTTGGTTTCAAAACCATTTGTCACTGTGGAAAAACACGTCTTCTCAATTCTTCTCAATTTATTTTCGTAAAGTATTCTCCTAATTGCGCCCGAGTTAACATCTCTATTATTATTATTGCTGTTACTCACCATCTACACGCAGCAAGAGGAACTTTAAACAACGAATTGTCGGATTATGATTATTTTTTATTGCTTTTATACCAGGTATAGTATCTTTTTATTATTATTATATTAATACCACTAACGATAACCGCGGCTCAAAAGCGTGTATCCATTTTTCGTAAATTCAATAATTAAGAGGTATTTTTCATAATAATATATAAAAAGTAATTATCCTATATTTGGATATAGCCATATTTGTAATATAATTTTATTTAAAATCAAACTGGAAAAATTGTCTGCCTAACTAAAATCACTTAGAGATATGAGCTTAGCTTAGGTGTGCACTATAACTATGAATTAGTCCCTTTAAATATCTTATCAGATACCTTCTCTCGTCCACATTATTGGAAACAGGGTCGTATTCACTATTTTTTGTTTATAAAAATCGCCCCGTTATATTTAGTAGAGGAGAGTGTCCAAAACCGGACCCTTGTTTTGTTTTTGAATTAAAAAAATAGAAAATAGTAAAAGATTATGTTTTAAAATCATCTAATACGTATTTACTTTGTAATGTTAAGCAACATTTAACTTTTACTTTAAAAAAATCTAACTCAAAATCAGTACAAAAAAAATTATTTTATTAAACCTTAGACTTCAATTTGTGATATGGTTGCCGAAACCGGACCCCTTGTCAAAATAACAATAAAAAAATTACAAAATGGTATTAAATCAAAGAATACTCATTCTAGTTTCAAATATAATTATAATTTAACAATTACAATACAATATAATACAATAAGATGAAGATTTCAATCTCAGAAAATGATACAAAATGTATTTTCAATATAATTTCCTTTCAATCCTATGAGTCGTTTTAATTTTTAAAGTGAGCGAGCTTCTGCTAAGCATTAAGCAATCGCGAGACCCACTTCACAGGTAGCTTTTTCATATGTAATGTTTGATTTTAAATATTGCGAACCACTTTGGTTGAAATATTTACTTTTCTTGAATTAGTTACAATAAATGACGGTCCTAGAGGTGTAGCATTATTTGTATTCATATGACCACTTTTAGAAGCAGGGAACCTCTTAAAAATCATTCAATGGGATGGAAGAGTTTCAGAATAATACTTACGTAGCTTTTTATTGGTTCCTCTAATTGTTTTAGTACGTTAAAATATGATGTTCAATACAAAGACAACATATTTCTTTACATGAACATTAAATACATGAACTAATCTTTATGTCACAAGTTTTTTGGTCTATATATTGACGGTGCCTTTCAATAGACTGTATATGTTGAAACCTTGACGATAAAATTATCTTCTGCTTGCTTTGTCATTAAATCTGTGTCTAAATGGCTTAATTCTCGTACTGCTTTAACAACCAACTACTCTTTGATCGAATCAAATCTTCGCTATGGTTTGCCTATTTGGGGGTTTTGTAGTTTGCACCTCTTCGAATCTATCTTCAAATTACAACAAAGAGCCATTCGTTACATTTATGCTTTGAGTAGTATTCTATTTTAATAAATACAAAATTTGAACTCTTCCCGCTCTTTTCATTTTAGAATCCGTTTGTTTGGTTTGCAAATACATTCACAACGTAACTGATAGACCCGTTCATAGTTATTCTAATAGAAGAAAAAATTTACTTGACAATATACTTCTGATCTAGTGAAAAACTTCATCATCTTCAATGCCAAAAAATTATTCAATCTGCCAAGTTCAGAACTAAAAGTTCCGAAGATTGACATGAAGGCATTTCTGTTTGAAAGGCTTTATTATTCTGTGGCAGAATTGTACAATCTACCATAGACTGGCATAATTCAATTTATGAACCAAGATATTCATATTATATTATTATTATTAAGTTATATTGTAAGTTTATATTAATATAATATGACAATAAAGCTTATATCTTTCTCTTATTTATATAATCTCATTTTCTAAAAAGTGACTCTTCCGTCAAATTGCTCTCGTAGTTATTCTTTTAAGAGATGATTTCATTTTTGGCGTTAACGATGAACATATTCTTTAAGTTCAAAAACACGGAGAAAAGAACTTTCTCCTTGGCCAATAGAAGTGTTGGTGGAGTTAAAACCATATTCATTTTATGAAATATCAAATACATAATGGTAGCTAGCATAACAACATTCAAAATATACGTATATCCATAATATTAACTCATTAAATTACCATCGTTGTAAAGTATAATTTATCAACTCACAATATCCAACTTTGATTATAACATCTTCATACAAAAGTTCCTCAAATTCAAAGAATGTTATCTCATTGGAAAGGATAGGTTGTTAAATATGTGACCATAGGTAGTTATTAATTCATAGAATTTTTAATTTTTTTATGTATACGAAAGATTAAAAGATTTTCGATAGATGGCGTTAGCTACGCCGTTTGCGTCAGCACTACCTAAGCCTCTTACTATCAAGAAAATATCAGTAAATCTTCATTTAATCTTTTAACATATAAGACCTTCAAATTCAAAGGAAGTTATCTTGTTGGAATGGATAGTTTGTTGAAATAGCGTTCAAAATTTAATCTGCAAGATAATTTCTTTAAAATACAATTTTGGTAAACAGATCATAGAAGCCAACAAAGAGAAATGTCAGTCTATTTATTACATCCACGCTCAGCAGTGATCAATGTTAGGTTAAATTACATACCACTAGTATTACCAAAGTAAAGACCCTCATATATCTAGACAAGTGACAAAAGTTACATTATTGGTGGAATAATTAAAAACTAGGTTATACTTTCGAAAATTCTCGTATCAATTTTTCTCTCCAAGTGCAACAATTATGTTATTAATGGACGTACGTTTGAGGCTACTACACTTCGTCCATTCTTGGAATTCCAAAAATCATTGGACAAATAAATGAGACTGAACTACGAGAAACATTTTCCACATTCCGTATCTGTCTCGATTTATCTCGATTAATTCACTCTAATGTGTACCGACTCTAAACGTTAGCAAAATTAATTAATTCGCCTAATAATAGACAAAGACATGATAGAACCGATGGGGTTAATGTCAACAATTAAAATAATGAGTTTTACCACAACCAAAAACTACCAATGAATCTGACCTAGTAAAATAAACGCGATAACAATCTTCAAAGAGATAAGACTAACGATAATGTAGATACGATGTTTGAGGAATATGTTATCTGTCATACATTTATTATTGTGCTTTTATTTAATGAAAAATGTCTACAATATTCATTATATTATAACCGGGTGTTCAATAAGTTCTGCCGTTAAAAACACGCGTGAGAAGTTTCATAATTTCATTTCTATATTTTCATTTGTTCTCATTAGATGCGTCACATACATTTTTCCATCATTAGGTCTGCAAACTCTTCACGTCTGTCAAAATCGTCATCTGACAACTAACGTTAATTTGTATGGACGGAATTTATTATAACGTGAAATTTTCAATACGGATGTTTGCGTAATATCAAGTTCTTTGGATTTTTATCTATTATTCACGAGTGGAGTGTGACTCGTCTTCTAACAGGACACAAACATCTAAAGATTTGTTTTCAGTTGATGCAGTTTTTCTGCGCCCTGTTTTGAATAAATCTTTGGTAATTATACACTTTCGCGGTCACCTGGTTTTTTGGCTCTAGAAAATCGAAAAATGGATGGATTTTAATGATCTTGGTCTCAAAATGCTCCATTTTACGGCGGATTTATAAAAAAAATACGAAAATTAAAGAAATTAAATTTTTTTTACAGTTCCATGACTTCAAATGCAAAAAAAATGACTTTCTATATATAATCCTTCGTAACTGTTTCTGACGTCGTGGAATCAAATTCGTATATTTTTTTTCGCAATTTACATAAAAAAATGAATATTTTGAAAAAAAAATTTCAAAAAAGTTAATTTTTTTGAATAATTGTGAGTTGTGGGTTTTTGTTAATAATAAATTGAAATATATTGACAATGAGTTACAACAATTGTGAATTGAATACATTTGAAGCACTTACAATATTCAGTGATACAAAACAACCTAACCTAACCTAACCTAACCTAACCTAACCTAACCAAAATTATAAAATTTATCTATTTTTCGATTTTTAATGGTCCAAAAACTATTAACATTGAAGAATATAGTACGAAACTATTCACGAAAATTGATTGTTTTTCATCGATTTCATTTTAAGCTATAAAAACTGAAAAACTCATTCTTTTTGGATTTTTTTTTAAATTGTTTAATAATTTATGTAGAATACAAAAAAAATATAAGAACTTTATCTGATAATGAGATAATTTTTTGTAAAGGATTATTTTGCAAAAACGTTTTTTTACGATTTAAAACAGTAAAACTATGAGAAATTTTCATTCCAGCTATTTCTACTAATTTTTTTTATAAATCCGCCGTAAAATGGAACATTTTGAGACCAAGATCATTAAAATCCATCCATTTTTCGATTTTCTAGAGCCAAAAAACCAGGTGACCGTGAAAGTGTATAATTACCAAATCTTTTACTGAACCAGTTTCGTTAAACTTTTTTACTAATTACTGACAATAAATCTTGTTATGGAATTTCAGTTAGGATATAAATTATTAAAGATATTATACGTTTCTTGTTGACTTCTACGCCTATCAACATATTCTAATATCATTAAAATATTAATTCGTTCTGTGTCAAATTTATTATTGTAGCAGTCGTAGCTACCTAAATGTATTATTTTAACTTCGGCGGAGATAGCGCAAATGTAGCTATAAATTATGGCATTTTGGTGTAGACAATGTAACTTGAAAAATAATCTGTATTTCTTAAGGATTTCTGAAAACACAAAATATCTAGGGCGATCCATTTGAAATAACAAAGACCCTTGTGCACAAAAATTTATAAAAATTGTACAAGTCGTTTTAGAGATAATTGTGTCGTTCGTTACATAAAACTCACTCTATATATTATGATGTCGATTTTTACAGATCGCGAACATAACTGTACATCCACAGAATCAATTTGAATACGTTGATCGAAATGTGGAAAAAATAAGTAATTACAGCATTTCTTTCGATAATCAAAACATGTTTAAAATATCTTTAAATAAAATTTCTAAAAATAGTAATTCGATTGTCCCTTACTAATACATTTTCGGTCTACAAATAGCGTGTGAAAACTCCATCGTCAAAACTGAGCGCTGAGACCTACAAGAGGATAAATTGGCTTAATATGAAATATACGAGTCAGGGTATTGGACCCCACGTTACTGTAACTCCGAATGGCAATATTTCACGGGTCGGCAAAGGGTTAATGCATTGCTGAAGGTAAGTAATTAAGATGAATACCAGGGTAGAGTCCTCTCCTATACTAACGTACAGTGCTAGTGGTTTACGTTTTAATTCATTGCTCTTTCTAATTGATTATATTCCTTGTGTGCTTGCTTCATGTTATCATGCGATATTGCGAGTATACTTATTCTTAATTGGATCCACTATAAAAATTATTGAATTTTTTGTTGTAAAATATCCATATCAAACAATTCTAACAATTTTGTAATACGTTTATTCTGGAAAATATTTGGAAGTGTAGTCCATCCTGTTTTTGCCGAAAATTTTTATTTTGTTTATGTGTAGGACGCATTTAGACAAAAAGACCTAAGTACAAGTAGTATGTAATATATACTACGTAAAAGAAAATAGTAGAAAACATCACTAATTTTTCATAGCTTCTCGATTAT
The DNA here is from genome assembly GCF_026250575.1 of Diorhabda carinulata. Taxonomy (NCBI): domain Eukaryota; kingdom Metazoa; phylum Arthropoda; class Insecta; order Coleoptera; family Chrysomelidae; genus Diorhabda; species Diorhabda carinulata. The sequence goes on from NC_079469.1 coordinate 7,631,024, forward strand.
TTATTTTGATAGCGCAATTATTCTCATTGTCATCACTATCTTTGTCAGAAATTTCGGCAGATGTCTGGTAATTTTGCTAATCGATATCCATGATCTGATACTTTTTATCTTCCTAATCACATTTAACCCATGCTTGTATTTATTTGTTGTCCACTTCTTCCAAACCATCGACTTTCGAGGCTATAGATTTTATTTTCTCAGGAGATAACTCACTTCAATTAAGGGATATCGTTTTCAGTATCTTTTCTATCTGATGTGTCTTTTCCTTTCAAAGTATATTATTTTTTAAAATGCTTTTTCAATATTAGTTGCTCTCACTCCACTCCAATCGCAAGCTACAGAATGAATTTCTTCTTTCAAAATCAGCTGTGCCCATACCTCACAAGGTCAGTTTCTCCCAACAGTTGAAGCATGAGGTCTTTTCAATAACGCCTTGGTCCATTGGCTGAGCAATAGATGTTTCTGAAGCAAACATGATACGAATAAAGAGAGAGAAATGCTTTATTGTTAAAAAATTGTTACAATTTGTAAACAAAAGTTTGTAAAAACTAAAAAACAAACATAAAAATAACTAAACATATACAAATATATAATAAGATACAAATAAAATAAAATTTCAATATACAGAGGGAAACCACTATGAGTAAGTAGATGTCGTTTAAAGAGTAGAGGGCACTTTCCAGTAAATACGCCCTCAAATTATTGCGAAATGAGGAAAAAGATAATATCGATTTGATTTCAATTGGCAAGTGATTGTACGTTTTTGTTCTATTGTAAAATATTGAGCCCTTAACTAATTCTGAACGTGGACTAGGTAGGTGAAGATCGTGCTCCGCATTCCTAAGTGGATAGCCGTGCAACGATATTTCTGAAATTGGAGAAGCGTGCTTACGAATTACGCAAGCGAATTCAACCATGAATAAGAAAGGAAGAGGTAGAATTTTTAATCTTTCTAAGAAGTCCCTGCAGTGAGCCTTGCTGTTTAGTGCGAGTAAATATCTAACAGCTCTTTTTTGCAGTTTGAAGATTCGCTCATATTGAGTCGCACTACACGTACCCCAGGAGGAAAGAGCTTATCGAAGATGCGACTCAATAAGGGCATAATAGATTGTTAAGGAGGTGGATAAGTTCAGTTCTTTGGAAACAGATCTCGGAGCAGTAGGAACTTAATTTTTTAGCTATATGTCTCCAATTTCAAGGAATTGTCCACTACAAGCCCTAAGAATTTTACAAATTCAATGACGTCAATGATGATGTTGTTTAATAAAAAAGCTGACTTCTGTTGGTAAAGTATGACTCGAACCATGCGAGAATATATATCTATCTGCTTCACTTCAAGCTGCAATGGCACATTATCCAATAATAGTAGAGCCTCAGATGTTAGATTACTCGTATTTTATAGCAAATAAGTTCCACCTTCAAGTTAAAATTTTTCGAAAAACCATTTTTTTTCAAATTACTGGATCCATTCCTGCCACTCTTTGATTTTAATAAAATTGTGTTAAACCCTTCGTATTATAGTATTTTCCAATGAGGGCTAACCTTAGCTTATGGGTCCATATTGCATTGGTAGAGTAATAATGTGGCACAGCCTTTGTTTACTGAATAAAAAATTACTTTTATGAAACACTTTATACGTGAAAAATGTTAAGTTCACCTCGTGGACTAGTATTTCTAACCAATAAAGTCTTGTTTTATTTCCAATTAACATTTCCGAAACAATTGAATATAGGATAGAACATTGTACATGAGCTATGTCTACAATTTTCTAAAGAATCCCAAATGTGAATAATATACAGAGCGTTTAAAATAAGAAAGTTCGTATTGGCCACGGTCTGTATTTTTTGGAAGAAATATGCATTCAAAAATACAAAACGATTCGTCAAAGCATTTTTCTCAACACGCTCTCATTTACTTTAATTAACAAATTAATTCCATTTATCTGTTCCACACGGTATATTGATCCTATTGAATTCTGTGGTAATCATGTAGAGATATAAAACTTTCACATCACCACGTAAACGTACGCCGTTGTTAAGTTAGAAATATAAAACACATTATCTAATTATTCTATAAAATTCTCCCTTAAAAAGGAAATAGACTTAATGAGTCATCATTCGTTAGCAATAACACACTTCATAAAACATTGACGGTACAATAGGGGCCAATAAAAATGCAACTGTCTAAATTAATGATAAATTAAGCTTCTTCGAAAAAACCATTGTGAAATCGGTGGAAATGTGCAGGTAAAACACGATTAAATATAGTTATAAATAATAATGCATATCAATGATATCTTTCACTGAACGTAGTTTAGTTTTTACAGTTGAATTGTTCGCATCTTGTTTTTATTTCAATGTCCAGCTACCAAGCTATCGTTACGTGTTCAAAATCGTTAAGTAGTATAATTTTAATACGCAAGGTTCTCAAAAACACTGAGTTATTGTCAAATAACTGGAAATGAAGCTGCTAAAAAAAATTACCATTAGGAATCCAATAGATTACGGCATTGCTCTATCCTATCACAGAAATAAAATTAGAAAAATATGTCAAACTGAATAGCAAAAAACGTGATTATATGCAGACCATACTGACCTGACTCATTCATATCTATTCAAAAACAGGTCTCACTCTTCCCTGGGGAAGAGAACTTTAGCAGATATTTTATTTGTTTGTCTGTCTGTTCGCATAATATTCACGCGTTCTTTTGAATTTAAAATTGTAAATTATTTCGTTCTTTTTATAATTTGGTAACATTTCGATGGTAAAAGTTCGGGGATAAAATTATATCGAGAATTTTCACAATTCAAACTAAGTAGAACTGCTCTACTGCTAGCTCTTAGCTTATATATGCTATTTAAATATAATTCTATAACAATGTAGAAACTTCTTGTTTCAGAAACGTTTAGAACTATAACCACCCAATAATAGATAGAGCTACCAACAATCTTTTATAGTTTCCACTATAATAAATTATAATTGGCGTCGTTACAGAGCATGTACTGTGTATCAATCACAATATAGTTTATACTACATTAAAACAACAAGACCTAAGTACAAGTAGTATGTAATATATACTACGTGAAAGAAAATAGTAGAAAACATCACTAATTTTTTATAACTTCTCGATTATTTATTTTGATAGCGCAATTATTCTTATTGTCATCACTACCTTTGTCAGAAACTTGGGCAGAGATCTGGTAATTTTGGTAATCGATATCCATGATCTAATACCTTTTATCTTTATACTACTTTAAGATATGACCAGCTCCGGTGGATGGTGTGCGGCTGTGTTAATGTCCATTCATACCCAATGAATACTTTAATAGTAATTTTTAAACTATAAAGATGTTTTATAAGTCAGATAGGTGGATACAAGAGGGTAGTGTGGTGTCAACTGAAATAATAGGAACAAAAAATTACTCGAAGAACCAAACATTTTTCTTTATTTAAGTAAATACGGATACAACTGCGGTTATTTGATTCCCTATCGTTGGCTATTTGGCTGGTGAACGGGTTACAGGAAAACCGCAGAAAACCTGCAATACCGACGATCACAAAATGGATACTGAAGTTGAGCTTATGATGAAAATTGGAGATTTTGAGACGTGCTGTCTCGACGTCTACTGAATTTAAAGTAATCACCAGTATTTCAAATTCAGATAAGTAGATGTCATCAAATATAACTGTAAACTAACTCGATTCTTTCATCGTACAAAGTTCTAAGATCCGTGTTAAATCAAGCTTTTCAATTTATTCGATTCCTACAGTTATTACGTAATAAGCTAACCTAATAACATGTTATGATGACTATCAATATTGAGAAAAATGTTTACATGTTGTTTTAAACTGTTATTTAAGCCTGAACTGCTTCGAGAAAAAAATGGTGCAGCCGTGCATGAGGAAACCATCATGTTTTCAATTTATTATCAAGCGCAAGAAAGATTGAGTTGTTATAGAAGAAAAAATTATAAATTGAGCAAGCAACGCTTATGAGTTTGGTCGAAAAGGATTCAAACCAAGCATGGTGGTACTTCAGACAGTTGTGTTTGTGTCATGATAACACGTGCTAGTTGAGTAAACGCGTTTTCAGAATGATTAACTGATACAAGTTCACGCTTCAAGAAAGAGTTTTTTTCGTTACGACGTATCTACGTATGAACGCGGATTACAAATATATCTTTACCGAATTTCAACAATAATTTCCGAACTCGCCGCTACTAAATTATTCAACAGTGTGGAAGGCGTACCCAAAATTCTTAAGAATGGGCTCTGTTGCCGACGCGCCGCGTTCTGGACGACCGGTATCTGTAACAACTAACTAAAATATGTAAACAGTGGCGCTGACTTTTGTTGAGCAGCCGAATCAATGTGCAGTGCGGCTATTCTATCGTTTTTTACGACGTATACTGAAACACATGCACTATCGTGTTTACGAATGGTACCTCGGATGCAGCATTCCATTTTGTGATCGGATGAAATAGCCTTCAAGCTGAACTGTACGGTCAATCGGCATAACTACCTGTACTGGAACGACCAGAATCCTCACGTCTTCAAAGAAGAAGAATGAAACCTAGCTGGTTTACCATGCGTGGTTAAACTTTTCTGGGTATGTGTGGGCAGGTATCCATGCAGAAAATCTCGTGCGTCAGTACTTTTTTGAGTATAACGGAACGGGCACAAGTTATCTGGAAATGCTCGAAAATTTACGTGGGCAAATGTAGAACATCCGTCATTTTATGCAGGATGGATTTTCGCCGCACTACGCGTTATTTGTGTGGGAATATCTTAGTGTTCAGTCTGGAGAATGGATAGGCAGACCAGGACGCGTTGAGTGGCCCACACGGTCATGTGACCTGACATGTGGGGCCTTCTAAAGGACCACATTTTTGCAATGTGACCACGCAACTTTCTTCACCTTCGAACTGTTTTTCGACGCTACATTTTTCTCTGTTAATGCTTGCCTGAATAATGTTTGACTGACTTATGTCGACCTCTGTATTAGTGCAAACATCATAAGATGGAGAATTGATTTTTACCTTCAATTGAAAGAATACTATGAAAAACAGTCTGTAAATACATTTTTCAGATCGATGCTATAAACAGTTAACTGTATCAAATATTAAAGTGTAAAATACTCTCAGAAAATCTGATCGTTTCTTTGTAAATCACTCTTATCGTTTTCTTATGAACCAAATGATTTCATCTCATTTCCTTATCCTTTCTGGAATAGACCCCTTACTTACATCCTTAAAAAAACTGTCCGTTCATGATCTGGTAGTCGTAGAGTCTACATGGCTGAAAATGAATGGACTGAGAAAATCGATAAAATCCTGGAAAACACTCAAATCTAGGTGGCGCTTAGGGTTTTCATCTGTTTTCCATTTTAGTCTGTTTCGACCACACCACACAAACAGTTCGTTCGCGAAAATCGCAGTTGTCGGATATGTAAGTAGAATATTTACTGGAATGTATATGTATGATGTTTTTGTTTTTAATACTTGCATGATTCAAGGGATTTTTCATTATTAAACGTTACGGGATAACTTATACAATATAAATATTGAATTTTCTTTTAGTAACTTTTATGTTTATTATAATTAATTCACAGTAAAAGGTGATACCGGCATGAGTCTTCGTAACATAAATCCTTAATTATAATTAATCATCCGTTTTATTATTTTGATATTCCAAGAAGGTAAATACAGTGATATACAATAGATCATTTATCTTATACGCTTTTCAATAACTTGTTTTACATTTCCGTCCGTTGTGATGCCAAATATTTCTATTGATTCGGTTTATGATATGATTATATGAGTTTATAAGCAATAAACTCATTTGGTATATCAAATGGCTATTATAAACAGTGAAAAATAATAATAATTTGTAGATTCTTTTATTGCTGGAAAATACGTAATAATCAGATATAATAAACCGTTTTCCAAACAATAGAATTCTTAAGAAATATTCAAATTTCCAGAGCCTAATAACGCCACATATTAATATGATGAAATTTAATCAAAAATCAGGAATTATAAAAGTTGGGTGCATCAACGAAAAACTGGAAAGGAAATAAATGAATTGAAAGATGTAATAAAAACTTTTATACCGTGAAAACTTTTTAAAACTAGATTGTTGTATAACAAGTGAGAAAAATTACATATTTCCTCCTAGTGCAGAAGCTTGTTCTGCAAAACAAATAAGGAAGAAATATGTCACACGCTATTTGAATACGATTCTTCAAATCGGTCATATCTACTATAGCTGTCGTGTAGACTAATGATTTAAGGTAACCTCATAAACAGAAATAACAAGGATTAACTCAGGAGATAGAGGAAGCCAATGTTGTGGTCCATCTCGACCAATCAATCTGTTGGGATATACACTTTTCGTATGTTAAAGTGTAAAATTTGCGCACTAATACAATTAGCCAACCTTCAGATCCATCAAAAATAGCATAGCGTTTTTGACGCGTAAGGACGCACCGAACATGAATCATTCTCAATAATCATTGAGAATCATTTCACAACTCAGAAATTTCACAAAACAGCCTTTATACTAAGGAAGGTCACGGCTACACTGGTTCGTTTACAGACACAATGGACATCGCATTCGAAAGATGTAGGTTTAAGGCTAAACAGCTGAGAGTCGTTAATCTTTGGCTGTAGCAGCTATAGTCTGGTTACTTAAGAGCTACACCTTGTATGACTTATTAGAAAGAGCCTTCAATGAAAATGTACTTCTCGAAATTTAATAGCTACCTAGAATCATTATTATATTAATATTCTATTGAATGCTATAATATTTTTCAATCTTCTTGGCAGGTACAAAATTTAATATAAGTATGTGAAAGGAATTTGATGATTTTCACGGAGAATCAACCATTTGCATCAACAAGGCATTTAATTTCTGTTGGGAAAGTCCCTTAGATTTATCTTGACCATTGGATTTTTAAATGCTTAACCCCATCTCCTTTTTTCTTATACATTCCTGAGCGATTACAGGAGTAAACGCTGCAAACACTCTCATCGGCATCAATACTCTTTGCTCCTGAGTCCTAATGTGAAAATAGAAAATAAGAACACTTCTTTTTCTATTTTCACATCATGTTTTTTCTCAAAGTGTTCTATCAGGTTCCATAATTTTGTAGTGCAGAGAGGAGAAGGTCTTGACAGATGATCAGCTCGAGCCGGTGCAGGTGCCGAAAGGTATTCACGTACATTTTGGTAGTGCATTTACTGCACTCAAATGATTTTTCCAAGTCTCATGAGCATCTGTTTTACTATGAATCATAAACATTTAGCAATATACTTCTAAGGACATTCCAAAGGATTATCAGAATGTACAGAATTTCTAATTCGACAAGAATAAATATTGATGAATACGATGGAAACAAAATATTAAAAAAAAAGACAATTTACACATTTTGGTGCAGTGGTTCTTCATAACAAACTGCTTTCAGAGGAAACGTTATAACAATTTTATGGGACAATTTATTTTGAATGTTTCATCGGCAATTATTAGCTGCTTCTTAAGGAGAATTTTTTCGCAATCTTAGCGTCAAAAACTTCTTCTATTATTTAACAAATTCTAGGTCGTTTCCGTTCAATAAATTATCGGTGAACAAAATATTAGTCAAGATTGAGGTCGATGGGGAAACGTACTGATCGTAGATCCTACTACACTTTTTGAAATTTTAACGATAATAATAATTTTCATTGAGATAGTGTGAGAGATAGAGAAGAATGCTTTATAATAAAAGAATACACGGTAATCCTAAAATATGTAAAAATCGCTATTTAAAGTCGATATTAATATTAAACCAACGTATAGAATATTCTTTTTAGATTACAAGCCGTTTACAGGGTAGAAGGCATTTTCCAGTAAATATGCCTTCAAATTCCTGCAAAATGCGAAAAAAGATGTTATAGATTAGATCATGAAGTACGTATAAATATAATAAAAACATACACAAGGGCTCTTTCACAAAGAATAGGACGGTCTACCTAACCAAATCTGTCACAATATTACCTCATTTTATAGTAAAATGTAAACCTTCAACAGAATAATAAATAACGTGGTTCCTTTTATAATAATCTGACTTTATGAGGTAAATAAAATGTCAACTTTTTACATTTGTGAAAATTATAAGCACAAATATAAAACGAACCCAAAAACATAGAGCGGGGCAATATATCAACTTGAAAGATTGAACGAATATTAACTGCATTAGACTGGAAATATAATAGAAACAATCCCACTGGGAACTAATATGCACAATTTTGTCACGGAAGCCAAAAGGCAGAAAAACAACTTAGATGAGGTAGTGAAGTGCTCGGTGGAATAAGGTGCTCAGCCCTCAAATCGAATGGTGTCAATCGACATAGTGTGGACACAGCTTTAGACCCTCAAAACTACGTTTGATTTCCAACTTCGTAATTTTTTTATCTTATCTTATCTCCGTCACACAAATTGTTCTCAATAAGAGACGAAATTATTGCTCTGAATGAACTTCAAAATCTTCCAGTTTCAGAAATACATTAATTTGTTTGCTCATAAGAACCAAGAGTTTGCTATGGCATTAAGTGATCGCAGGGGAAGATATTTTCTACAAATTTCACTTGACAAGATAAACGATCTAGATAATATTATTTTGGTAAAAGATATATTGACTATGAGATGATGACAAGCCACAAAATGTAGAGAAATTTGGCTTGAATATTCCATCCAAATCGTGAAATAGATTTATAAATCTATGGGTAGTATTTGTAAAAATATAAATTTTGTACCATACTATCAAAAAAATTAATTATACAGCGTTGTAAAGAAGAAAAACTTTTTTTCAAAAACATGTGGCTTCATATCTAATATAATATATATAAGAGAATAAATTCTAGGAACATTAACAAAGTTCAATATGCATCTTCTTCGTCAATATTATCCTTTTGACCATCTCCACGTATCTACAGGGTCCACGTTTTCTTCTGTATGATCTTTATCAGTATAACCATCACCAAACATCTCCGCATGAAATTTTTAGTAAAAGGTTGGAATATTAATCAAAAGTTTTTCAGGTACTCTATTTTTTATCTTTTATATTTTGTTGTTAATTGTTGATTTCGCATCAGTTGGTCATATGAATATTTTGCTTATTGTATGGTTGCAAGTCCCCATAAGAGAAAATAACTTGTTAGGTTTTTACCTCGATTGTTTCTCCTTTTAATGTTGTGTATGCATATTCTAAATTTCTATGTGCTTTTCTCCATTTGCTGGATTGGGGTTTTTTTAGATACACAATAGATCTTCCTAAAATTTTCTTCTCGCTATTGTCTATAAAGACTCCATTTTTTGTTATCTTATCATTTTGGAGAGTTTCACCTTGTTTGATCTTCTGAAAAGAACAAACCACTATCTAAATAACATACACACAAAATACAGCTGCGACAATATCAAGAAGACGGTGGTTTTACTTAATTTTCTCGAAAAACACTTTACCGCGAATAAAAACATGCCACAAAAATTTTAACAAAAGGGTCTTAAGCCCCATAAATTTAGCTTTCTCTGTTTCGGCATAGAAGAACAGATTTAATTTCCAGTATTACCGAGAAGATAATCTTTATCCTTCAAAGATTTATCTGAATTGAAATTCGATGGTGAAATACTTGATTCTTATTCAAAGTCAGAATTTCTTTCCATTGAGCTCAAATTGAACGTGATCGCCATGATAGAATGATGAAGCTTATGACTCTACTGCACACAAAATTTTACAAATATTCCCCATGGAGAAAAAAACCTTTTAAACATAGTACAGACATCTAAAATTTGATAGATGTAAAATTTTAATCACCAATCTTCAGCATTTGACAATTAAATTACAGCTTGTATGTTATCGTTAAATATCAGATTAACAGACTGTCAATACCCTAAGGTCAATATCGACACATACCAGGTATATCCGTTAAATTTAAATTAACCTGTGTTTTGTAACAAGCTTTAGAACAACAAACTGAAAGGACCCAGGCAGCGGATAATGACAAAAACGCCACATGCCCTCTCGCTAAAAACGTTGACGCTATTAAAGTCACGTGGCATCTATTTGTTAGACTTCCAAACGTCTCTATTACAATCCCAGACTGAATAATACGAGGTTATTTCTATAAAAAGAGCGGTTTTGATATAAATTCTTGTACTGTTTGTACAGAAATGATATGAATATCAAAATAAACATTTATTTTGTTATATTTGGAGATACCTCACAGAAATGTATGCAAGATTTGGACTTTATATCTTTATATATATCCTTTGAGGAAGTTATGTTTGTTAATTTATGAAAGTCCAAATAAGCAGTTTCTAATTCACACAAATAATAATATTCCTATGAAAATATTGTTTATAAAAGAAAGTTTAAAACCAACTAGGTATATATACTATTACTAATACCCAAATACGTCATTTTTTCTTATAGTACAGGTAAAATAGGATTAGGCCCGAAATTAAATTGGCCGCTTATGGTTTTCTAGATTCTCAGTCAGAGGTTTTCGTTTACTGAAAAACCCTAGCAACTCTTAACAAAATTACGGGCACGGGTTTTCGAAATTTTTGGAACTTGTAACTCAAAACAATTTTGAAACGCGAATAAATCGAAAACTAAGAGGAATTCGGAACCGGAGGCATCCACTCGCGAATTCCTGCCAGTGCGAATTCAAGCCAATTTACGTTCCAAGCGCACATGGAATCTGCTCTAACTCTTAGAAAACTACTTCGTTTTCAAAAAATCTAAACGCATCATGATGGTTAAGATATTTATTTTCTACACGACTAAGATCATAATTTTCGAAAATCTTGCGAGATTATGAGGTATATTGGCCACATAGGCACTTAAAGTTTCATTGGATTATTTCATCACTTGCCATATAAACAAGCAAATCCAATGAGATATTTGTCGTATGTGTTTTTATCAATATTTTTATGTATATATAATATATATCAAATAAACTACTTCTTGCCTTCAAAGAAACTATCTACCTACCTTAGTTCTCGGTTAATTATATTAAAATATGGGTACTCATTTCGTGCTCTACAGTTTTGGCTCCGAATTCTACTTAGTTTTTGAGTTATTCACGATTCAAAATCTTTTTGAGCGTTCAAACCCATTTAATAACGGAAATTTTGAGGTTAGGAAAAAATTGAAACCTTTTTTGTACAGAATGTTGTGCTCCACATTTTTTGTCCCGGCAATTTGCCTCGAAATCTTCTTAGTTTTCGAGTTATTCGCAATTCAAAATGTTTTTGAGTACATGAACCCATTTTACGGTGAAAATTTTGAGGTAAGGAAAAAATGCTTGAGGACAAATCTGTAGAGAATTTTATGCTGTACATTTTCTGTTCAAGCACTTTTTTCCAATCCCTCATAGTTTTCGAGTTATTCGCGTTTAAAATTTTTTTTTAATTACAAGTCCCAAAATTTCGAAAATTTGTGCCCGTAATTTTGTGAAGAGTTGCTAAACTTATGCAGTATCCCAAAATCTCCCAGAATCTAGAAAATCAAAACCGTCCAATTTAGTTCAAGGTTTTAGCTCAAAATCGCCTAATTTGCCTGTACTATTATCCTAATTAGTTGTCTTCATTTAACTCAATATCTGTGCAGTGCGTTGCACCGTGAACAGATCTACCTGTTTCAGGTAATCATAAACATTTTAATTTGTAGGCTTGTTAGTATAAATCTTAAAAATATTGAGAAGGAAACTAAAGCGAGAAGTTTTCAAAAAATTCAATTCAAAAAAATCCTATTTTACATCTGATACCACAATACAAATATGAGCAGTTGAGAACCATGATTCACGGTGTCAAAATATTTCCTTCTAAGGTTCATGCTCGACAAACCATAAGTTTATTATAATCAAAATTTCCTGATAGTCTTCAATATCAATATACGAATGTATATTAAATTTTTGACTTGCGAGTGTGAAAACAAAAAGACGTTGATGGGGCTAGGGCTAACGAAGAGTTTCGCAATTCGGCATAGTACAGCCTTGGGGCCGTCTTAATCTTCTCGGGATGTCGATGCTCACGTTGTGAACCTTAAAAGCCATCCTTTTTCCGGCTTGTAGAACAGACTTCGCTTTCCTTGGAGCAAGTTTGCCGAGTGAAGTTTATTATTCCAACTATTTTTTAGTTTCTTGTGTGTATCATTGGATCCTTGTTTCGTCGTCTGTCATCAAACGACGAAGAAAGTTCTTCGGACTATCCTTGAACTGTGTCAAACATTGCTCTTAAGTGGTTTCATGATTGCGATTGCACTGATAACTTTCCCATACCCAAAATTTCATGACAAAGTTGCAGTGAACCAAAAAAGGGTTGATTCGTTGCTTGGAGTAGACAGATTGAGACCAAGGAATCGGAGCCCTTCTGGTCAAACGAACGAATAACCACCTTGCCCCTATCCCTCTCTCTATAGCTTCAAAGTGGAGGCCGAAACGTCGAGAATTATCAAAATTCTAGCGTGATCCATCTATGAAACTAGTTAGGAAATAAAAATGCATATGATGATATTTAGAAATATCAATTATATTTACAATTATATATTTTTCATTATCAATTCATATAATAAATGAAAGGTTTCATGGAATATTCATAGAGATTTTAAAAAACTATTCGTATTTTGCAGTACGAATATTTCAAATCGAATAGGCACTGTCCTAGTTTAAACTTGTGATATTTTCTTTGGCTATTGGGAACTAGCAACTTTGATAAGCATTAAAAGATTATGCAGATTCTCACGAGCGGATTATGTCTCCATATTTATTAGTAATCTCGTTATATGTATATTTTTGGGATGGCAGAATTTTATATGCTAATAAAAGAAAAACAAATTTTAATGTGCGAAGTGTGATAAATGAATTTATTTTTTGAGATGGATTCATTTTTATATACACTATAACGAAGTAAGATTAGATTACTCTCCTTTCTCTTGTCTTTTATTTTATTTTAAAATATTCTAAACCTATGAAAGCGAATTAGATTGACCATTAAATCAACAGACTACATCAAGGAAAAGAACAATAGTTGATATAATAATTTCAAAAAAATGTCCATGCTGTATAATCCTTGAATTGTTATAATACGCAAAGTACATCTCCCATGTATTATAATATCTTAATATTCTAGAATGATAACGTTCACTATTAATTATTAAGATCTTCACTCAAAGTCGATGGTTATATCAGATTTTAAAAATATTGCTGACAAAGATTACAAAGACATCAGATACAACGTTTTTCTTCTATAAAGTGAGATACTTATTGTTTTTCTAATCTATTAAAATTCTGTCGTGAAAGAAGATGTTTAAATAAATATATTGGCACTCATCTGCTATTCTAAGCTATTCATAAATCATCATGACAGTCACGTCAAAGGATAATGGAAAATCTATGATGAATAGCTGAAACTGCTTTTTTTTCTTTCAATTTTTAAAGTACCTAATCTCCATTGAGATCAATGCAATTTAGAAAGCATTTTTTTTCATTCTTATTGGATTAAATTAACGTGATTTTTGAGCAAAAGAACTGTTGTTGAAAAGGTTTGATAATAATTTTTATTTATGATAAAAGATAGAGCTAATGACCTATTAATTCCTTGCTTTTGATTGTCTTCTAACCAATAGATTTGTACCCGTAGTAGTACCGAACAAAGCAGAAAATACCTCTTACTGGAACGTTAAACATTTCATTTCTTTTATTTTTCTAAACCCTCAACTACTAACCTCAATTCTTAGACGTTAATAAGGACACAGAGTCCACCAGACTCTTCATATAATATATTATTAAAATATTTTCGGAGCCTATGTGGAAAAAATTTTTGCATACAAATTCTATGAAACATATGTTGTAAACATTTATTAAAAAATATGTCACATTTACCGAGAAGCGAATATTCAAATCAGACAACAAAAGAAAATCTATTTTTGCTTAGAAATCACGTGAACAAAATATAGTTATTCATTATATAAGGGAAAGTACTAGATCTTACCTTGAGGTTGAGACAAAACCGAAAGTTCAAATCTAGTATTTTTCCTTTTTATATTACACAATTTTTTCTATAACACTTTCCATACGTTTTTTCCATTGATCGAAGAAGTGTTGGAAGTCTTCTTTGGTGACCGCCTTTAGGGGCTCTGCCGTTTTTTGCTTCACCGCTTCCATCGACTCAAATCGGGTCCCTTTCAAAGCAGATCTGTTTTCTAACCTTTCTAACCATTTCGTTTACAGCCTCGGCGATCCTCCGGTTGATTTCAGTCACTGCTTCCGGAGTTGAAACAGACACAGGACCCAGACGACCTGGGCGCTGGTCATCTTCAGTGCTCTCTCTGCCTTCACTAAAGCACTTACATCACTCACAAACACGCGCACGAACTAGAGAATTCTCCCTATAAGCCACTTGCAACAATTTATAGCACTCAGAGTTTTTTATTCAATTTAACGAGAAATTTGAGATGGATACGTTGCTCCTGTTTTTCGTCACACATGGTTCTCGGTACGAGAAAAAAACACGTTCGTTTTAAATCGCTACTGCACAAATACTATAATAGTGACGGAAATGTGTTTTGGGACTTAAATAGACAATATACCAAATAACCAACGCAATACTCGTTTCTTACCCCACCCGTCTGGGGCACCCATTAGGCGCGTAGTTTCGTTATTTAATAGCCAGACCTCGTACTAAGAAAACTTTTAAAGTGAAAAAATTGTTGTGATTTAATTTTAAAATTGTGAGCTTAGTTGTTGTTTAGAAGTCAATCAGTCAATCTGATACCAGCTTCGCGCAACAATCCAAGCAAATTTCAAAAAATATAAAATTTCTTAACTATATTTTTATATATATTGAGAGACAGTTCAAAGAAGTTAGAAGACAACGTAAAAAAGGCATTTTGATTATGAAGGGGGAGATGAAGCTCATGAATTGAAAGCGGAAGGAATTTTCAAAATAAACTATTTTTATGTCGGCAATGTGTGCGTAAGCTGTTATCCTAGGTTTGAGGCTCTTAAACATCATGAAAGCATATTTGGTTTCATGCATTATATAAAAAAATTAAAGGAAATTAATTATAGTGAACTTTTAAAGCAATGCAATGACATTATCTTGATGCTAAAATGCTAAAATACATAATAAAAAACATTAACTGAAGTTTACCCCACTACGAAATAGTCCTGAGAATTATTGCTACCACACCTGTTACAGTTGCGTCTGTTGAGGAGTTTTTTGAGACTTCATATTATTAAAACATATTTGAGGAATTCGATGACACAAGATCGGCTTTCAGCACTTGCTATTCTTTCTATCGAAAATGACGTAGGTTATTCGTTAGATTATTGGACTTTAATTAAAGATTTTAGTATTAGGAAAAGCCGCAAACATCAATTTTAAAATTTATCATCTCTATATTTGTTAATTTTGTAAACAAAACAACCAGATCTACTTTCGCATGGGTAAGGCCGCCTCTGGACCTTACAATTTTATGAAATTGGTATCTGTGAGTTCTAGTTTGTTTTCCCGTCTATAATTGGCTCACTCCACTTTTAGTCATTCCTATTTTTTGCTATAAAACAAAACGTGTTAAGACTTAAGACGAATTTCTTGATTTTCTAGACTAGAAATATAAATAGCGACCTTCGTAAATTACAGAAATTCGAAGTATTTTCCAATAATTGACTACATTCGAAGTTTTTCCTTGAAAAGTTCTTTTTCCCGTGCATTTCTTGAGTACAGCTTATACTTCAAATCCCTTGGCACTTACAGAGAACGTTATGATTATTTGAAAAGGGCATGACTCTAAAAAGAGAGTAAACAAGTTTGGTAATCGTGATTCGAGGTAAAGTAAGATAAAGATTACGTTAAATTTTCGGAAGAAAGAATGAATAACTTAAACTCATTTAACATAGAATTCGATGTCAAAGCAAAAAGCAAATTAACTTTCTTTAATGGATTCAAATTTGAATGGATATTGAATCAGAAGGGTCACTTTCCCAACTGAGTATCTAAAAAATGCATATAAATTGGAATTAAGATATGATAATAATACACTTCACTTCTTGATTACTGTGAGATAATACCAAGAATATAATAAAAATTATCATTAAATTTCATTCACAATATAGGTTCATATAATCATCAAAATTCTCCTATATTTATCATTGATTATTTTTATTCGTGTATATGCCTGCATTTCCTCTTCCATTTCCATGAAAAGCATCTGATGTCAAGTTAGAGGAAATCGATAAAGGATATTCTGGTGTCAGATGAT
Source organism: Diorhabda carinulata (assembly GCF_026250575.1). NCBI lineage: Eukaryota > Metazoa > Arthropoda > Insecta > Coleoptera > Chrysomelidae > Diorhabda > Diorhabda carinulata. Next base: position 7,647,327 of record NC_079469.1, read on the forward strand.
GCGACCGTTTCCGGTATACCAGTAGTAAAATGATAAAACTACACAGGGAGCAATCTATTTTTGGATTAAAATTAAATTAGAGGAGAAGATTTTTCAATCAAGCTGGGAAACCTTCGTATTAACAAAGACAAATACAGAGGAAACCCGAAAACAAGACCAGACATAAAAAAATCCTCAAATAAATTTTGGTTATACACTAAAACTACAGTTTGTATCGGTGGTTTTTTTCATAATAAATTATTGTTCTTTTTGTAAATGTCAAAACTCGTATTGTTAACATTTCTTGTGAATGACATTAAACAATATAATCGTAATAAGATCTCATTATAGAAACAGAAATAAGTTCGATACCCTTTTTATAATAAGAATCTTCAAGTCCCTCAAAATAGTTATTAACTGCTGATATCACCTCTTCATTGCTGGAAAATCTTTGACCACTGAGCCATTTTTCCAATTCTGGAAAAAGAAAATAATCCGAGTGGCTAAATATGGCGAATTTTGACTATTGCAATAAGGGATGTGTTAACTGGTGCATTCTCTTGATGAAACAACACTTTCTTCTTAGTCAAATGCGTCTGTTTTTGCTTGATTTCTTCAAACAAACGTTGCAATAAGTTCTCATATTACTCATCGTTGATAGAAAAGCCGATTCTCCCTTTTTATTCCATTGTTTTGATTGTTCTTTAGGTGTGAAATGAGGAACCCACGTTCCACCAGTAGTTATGAAACGGAGCAAAAATTAGGTTTCTGTAAAACGTTGCAAAACAATGGCTAGAAACATCCTCATGACTCTGTTTTGTTACTTCCAGTCGACGATCACCCAGTACCGCTTTATGGATTTTCTTACAAATTTCTGGAGTCGTCACCTTATTTGGTCGACCACTGCGATGCTGGTCTTCGTAGGTCGAACGGCCTCGTTTAAACTCTGGTAACCAATATTTACTGTTGATAACGAAGGAGCAGTCTCACCCAGAGCAGAATCTAGTTCTGCTTTTATATTGGTTGGGCTACGGCCTTTCAAATAAAAGTATTGTATCACATAACGATGGCCAATTTTTCCGTGTTTACAAATTCACTAAAAAAACATTTACTAGTCATGGCTGCCGAACAAATACCAAACAACGTGGCGTCTTCAAACTTGAAACAAATATTGTATAGATTGTGTACTTTCTAATATAGTGGAATTTTTTAAACAACTACCTCCATCTCTAGGTCATGCCAGTTATTTCTAGGACCATCCTCGTATTAACGTCACATCAGCAATTTATCAGTTTATCCAATCCATTGGAATATAGGACAGTAATAAAATATCCGATCGAGCATCCGTATCTCCTATTATACAAATATACTCAATGGATATTTCGAAACCATTTTCTTCTAATTTACTAGTTCACTTACTGCGCAAACATTTACTAGTCATTCTTAATCGCAAAAATCGAAACAAATATATAAACATAAGTTAAGATTATCAAATGTTAATGTAGTAAAAAAAGTGTTAAATAGCTACTGAATTACCCATAATTAACACCACACGTTAATGCGTTCAACCTAAATTAAAAGGTATCAGATAATATACGGAAATCTATTGCAAATGATAATGAAGCTGATGACATTAATTGTAAGTATTTTGCAATTTTAGCATGATAATATGTGAATTTGAAATGATCTACTAATTGTTAATACGGGAATGATTATATGAATTTTCATTGAAAATAGCGTAATCCTATCAAGAGAGATGGGAAATTGCAACTAATTAATGTGACAGTATCCATTACGGGATAATTACTGACTATGTAAGTCAAAATATACGATTTCGACAAAATTAACTCTATATGAAGGCTAAAAACTGATTCCAAATTCCATTCAGAGGCGTTAATGATTCAATTGTGTCGCTTATTTCTGAACATAAGCTATTTTAAAGTGATTCATTAAAATATTAAGATGTTTACTGACTTTCTGGGAAAAATCAAAAGATGGTTTAATTTTTGGATTACTTCGCAAACATAAGGATGTGGAGAGAGGAATTATTTCAACTTCACTATATGAAACAATGGTTGCTACACTATAATTGTGTCTTCTGGTTGCAAAACCGGTAAACACCATAACAAAAAATTTTCAGGAGAGGCGATTTTCTGTCATACCTAGGGAATTTGAGATAGGATCTAAATCTCTTGTTGTTAATGTGTCACTAGGATAGTGAGTTTTAAAGCACCATAAGCGAATCTGGGGAAAGGTGCACGGAGGAGAAAATTCAAAATTATAGTTAGGATTTGGCTGGTTTTTTAATTCATCTTGGAGTTGGCCGGCTTGGCAATAAACTGAAGCTTAAAATATCTACATAATTGACATTAAACTACCGGGTTTTAGCCTATAAAAATCATTCAGAATGTTTCTGTTTAACTGAACTTCATTTCAGGTTGAGTAAACTTATATAAAAGAAATATATTTGTATATAATATATTTGAAACAAAATTTTACACTCGAGGGGCTAAATCCTAAGGCTTGCACATGATGGCGTCATTATTCTCCGAGAATTCGTCATCTTCTTCCTCGTAGACTTCCTCGTTACCACCCAAGTCAGCCAAAATGTTACTGTAAAAAATTAATCAGTCGTCTTTGTCCCAATCTAAACCACAATGTTTCGTCAGTAATTTTATGACATCACGTATTTTTATGGATTTTATTACTACAATATGTGTAGCTACGACATCAAGCTTGCTGCATATAATATTTCATTTCACAACCAACTTTCCGACTTCAAGCTCATTTCTGTAGAATACATCCCCTTGCATTAACGGTTTATCCTTGTTTTTCGTCGGGGCGAATTTGAAATGCCATTGTGAAGGTGGTTTGATGAATACATCGCTGGCCTGCTTCCAATCGTAGTCAGTGTAGTCTCTTCCAGGCTTAAACACCGTTCCAATTTGAGCTAAAATACTTCCATGAGCTGCAGGATCAACGAGAATCTCTATTCTCTTCAACCTTTTTTCAATTTGAGCGAAAACCCTGGAGGGATTGTCCAGGAATGGGGAAAATTATAAACATCATCGTTGTATTTTTAATTTGGTCGCCACAGCCATCTCCACACATCTGAGGACTTTAATCCCATCAAAATATGTATTATATAGCCTGTGGAATAATCCGGAAGCAATTTCATTTGAACCTTTGGGTTATTTATGCTCTTCATAAGTGTATTTGAACACGTTATTCCGTGCCAAAGGATCTTTTCATGAGCCCTGTACAATGATAAAATTTGGAAGGATTTCTCTGCCTCTTTCTGGCTTGATTTGCAGGAATTTTATCAACGAATTTCTCTATTATTAAATGTTCAAACACAACTTTCAGTGAGCTACAATAACATGTAAACGAACTAAACTATCGTCAAGACGTGATATGATAAACGCTACCTGTTGAATTTGGAGATGACCGATTTTGTAAGACACTAGCGAGTGGATGTGGCCGCTTTTGCAGCACATTGGGGAATTTTTAACCTCCAAAACGCACGGACTTGACCGGTTTTGTTAAGGTTTCTCATTGCAAATGGGTGGGAATGTTAGTAAAGAATCTTAACAGAGATTTTCCAGAATTTGAGGTGTTGGTCGATTTTGCAACAAGATGACACATATACAAACATTTTATATTCGAGAAGAGGAAGAAGATATTAGTGATGATGGAATATAATTATTGAAAATTGTTTTTCAAATAATTTTCTAAATAAAAAATTTTAATTACAATGCTGAAATTTGTGGTCTTTGAAGGGTTGAAACACTTCATAAAAATACTGACTAAATATTCTCAATTAAATATAAATGAAGTTTTGATTAAATTTCAATTATAAAAAATCGTTGAGATTATTTTTTAACTTTAGGGGATGATTTGGAGGGGTTGCACGAATCTGATTCATCATAAACGTAATTGAGAATTTCAACAGATTTACGAATAATATTTCACCCGAAACATGCATAAAATCTGAGATTTTAAATTTTTTAGCTATAAGGGGTCGTTTACACCAAAATATAAAGAGCCCGGTTCAGTATATGGAAGATTTCGTAAAAGAGGGTAAGTTGAGCTTGAATTGAAATTCTCATGAAAAACAAGATTATAAGTGTCTTTATAAAAAGCTTTCAATATTACTACCCTCGGAGGATGGTCTTTGAAGGAATTTTATGAATCCGATTAATCATAAACTTGTCTTAGAATATCAATAGATTCATTTAAAATGTATTATTCTCAAATACATGCTAAAATAGAAGATTTTTAAATTCAACAGTTTAAACGTTTTTATCGCTGGTTCCTGGCATAACTGCCAAATTACGAGAAACAATTAATACCATTTTTAGTAAAAGCCTACTTTACTTTCTAGGCTATGTAAAAATAAAAGGATTTTTGACCCCACACCCTTATATTCGCTTCAATATGCATATGAATTACGTATTTTTATTTATTACAAAATTCAATCAACCGTATACTGGTTATTACCGATTTAGTAAAGTATTTTATCTATGAATATATTTGTTAAATTAAGTTTATGATCGAGATCCGTTTGAGGTAATTTTTAATGTAAGTAATATTGTATTTATTTGTTCCGAGTAGTAGATTTGATGATCTGAGTTAATAGATGAACATTCTACGATTCAGGTTTCACAATAAATAAGTAGCTAGGTATTATGTAAATATGTCATCATAATTTCTCCAATATTTAAACGAAACTAAAACATAAAGAACAGTTTAACAATACTGTAGGCTGGAATCGAACTTTGTATGTTTCTATAATATAACTGACTAATTTCACGTTTAATCTGTGGAGACTAACATAAAGGGGCCTGTGACAATAATCTTAAAAGGGCTGCATGTCGAGATCGATAAATTACATTCATTAAATAAGTTTAACGAATACACGGAAGAACAGTTACGTGTTCTGTCGCTATTATTTTTCAACAACAAATCCAAGTATATATTTGTTTTCATCTTATACGGCCTGATTAATAATGTAGTTTAAACTTTACACTCTCTTATGCAACTTCCTCGAAGTTCGCAACAAAACTGAAACAAAACAATCTTGGAAGTAACTCAAGAGATAGTTTGTAGATAAAATTCTTTTATCAAAACAGAAATAAATTTGCTGTGTTTTATTAGATTCGAACTTTGAAATCAAGCATTTGGAATTGCGTATTATAGTAAAACTAATTTAAAGATTAATTGGATATTGAAATAATATGAGTAGAATTAAAGTAGTAGTTAAAATACTTAATCTACTAGTTATCGGTCTTACTTTTGTTATTGTTGAAAAACAGTTTTGGAATAACATATAGCCAAGAGTAACCGAAAACTTCTACGGGTTTAAAGCGCCTTTGAAACACAATTTTGTGACTCGAAATATGAAAACTAGAAATCCTGTGAATATTATATAATATATAGCACCGTATGTCTGCAATGTTTTTCGGACTATGATCGTATTAACCCGGTTAATCGGGTAGTAATCATCCCTTCTACCCTAGAACCTGGTGAACCTTTCCACCAGCCAAATGGCCAACGATAGAGAATAACGTAGCCGCGGCTGTACCCGCCCGCCCCGTTTTATAATTAAAATGAAAAAATAAAACAAAAAGTTAAGAAAATTAAGCAAAAAATCAGAAAAAAATGAAATTTTTCTTACAATTTACTTGCAAGCTCTCTTTTCGGTTTACCAAGAAACCAAAATCTCCGCTTTTTCTTCTCCAGAAAAGTTAGCAAACACAACCCCATGCAACCGCCCTGCAGAGGAGCAATTCCTATATCAGGGCGCACTTCAACAAACCCTCCTCCTATAAAACTTTTCATTATCCTACCAAATTCTTCATAACCCTATATGTAATACTTTTTTCTATAGTTTCTATAAGTAGAAGACAAAATGGCAACGATTTCTCTATTCTCCGAAGTGTCTCGAACGAGAAAGAAAATGAATTTTGTCGGCACTGTAACGTAGGGACGGTTTTTCCCATATCAACTTACATGCGATAAGCTGATGGGTTGTTGTCTATGGCTTTTGAACAAATTATGTATTCCTCTTAACTGGTCTGTCTTGAGCAGCAAAATTGTTATGTTACTGAGGTGTGCAATTTCTATATTTTATCAAACTTGTATTGTACCAAATTGAATTTGAATTTGAATTTGAAATTTCCACCAAAAATTCAACGCAACGCACGGTTAGAAACTGTGATATAAATATCGTCTTGGATTACGATTGTCATTCAGCTGATAGATGATATACTATAATCCGGGTTATAGTTTCCGAAATGTCCTTGTAAGATATATTGAAAGAAGTAGAAGAATATAGAGACTGTTTAGAAAGATATTATCGAGACTCAAAGATGAAAAAACACAGAAGGATCGAAAATAAACAATGGACTAGAATATTTCACAGAGAACATATGATAAATTGACAACATTAAATGACGAATATTGAAGTGGATGAGATGGCAGGAGAGGCATACAAAACTTTGTTTGGGACATGGAAAATCCTAGTTAATGTATGTAAAGTATATCGAGCATTCCGCTCGGCTTTTCTCCTTCTAGAAGTGCGAGTGCAAAAAATAGGGAACGAAACCAGTAACAGATATAATAAATGTTATACTATTATGGGCCTGATATAGGATTTGTTTCCTCTGCAGGCCGATATAACCGGGTTCTCCTATGGTACCTTATTCAACTCAGACACAAAAATAGCTAGAAAAAAGCATTAGATTAGAATAGGGAGATGGGTGAAGTTGCATCATTCTTCCCACTAGTCGGTTATTTTGTTGATGTGAGATCATCAGATTACAGGGAAACGAGTGTTGAGGCTGAGTTACAGAATGTCGTTGTAGTCTGAAGTTTTCTCTTGAGTAGCGAGATATATTGCTTAAGTTCAAAAATTATATTGTGCAGAAACCCATATTCTGTTTTTGATTAAGCGTTCAATGACTTTACTTGGTTTGTAGGGTCTTTGTCGTGTTTAGCTATAAGAACAGTGTTGGTAGATCTCCATCATCGAAAGAATTGAGAGAATGTTAACAAGACAATAGATTCAGAAACAAAATGCCCAAGAAAGTTTTTTAAAGCTTGTCCAGAGATCCCGTGGGGTTAGTTTCCAACAGACCGGGTGTACGTCTTAGATTCTTAGATGGTTAATGCGTTTCGATAGGGTAGTCCTATAGGAATTTACAATTTTTACCTCGCACCCTCGAAATGCGATTCCACTCTCTTTTTTGTAAAATTTTGCTAAAAAGCGCAGTCCAATTCGGCTGTGTTGGTTAGCATTTATTCCCAACCTAATTTAGATGGTCCCCCCGCGTTTTTACTGCTGGGTTTTTTGTCTGAATTTATAGTCTGTATATCTGTCTTTCTTGACAAATGTTTGCAATACTATTCTGTGATATAGAGATTTAATGATAGATAACAGAATGTTCAGTATGAATATCACTAAGTATGAACTTTATACAACTACATTATGCACTATTTTCATCTTTCTATTTTCATCTTATTCTTCCATCTACAAATTTCCTACTACCACCAAATAAAACATCACGACTCTAACTCCTAACTGATTTGTATTTTGTATTACTTTTAAACTCTCCATTGAATCAAGGATTGAAGATTTTCTTATGATATTGACAAATATTTTCCTAATGAAAGTCGTAATTCAGCTTTGTAATTTTTGTTATTTATTTCGACCTTAATTTTGTTCAAAAAAAAAAAGGTAAAACGTTTACTTCTGCCTATCTCATTTAGCTCCCGAAACTTCCTAAAAAACTTAGCAATTTCGTACTCCCTTTGTAACATAAAAAATCCAATTTCATATAAAGATATTCACGGAAAAAATGTCGTCTAATATACTAAATTATGCGAAGCCTCAAATTTATTTAAAGATAGAAACCTCCACCGAATTCCATACCGTTAAATTACACCTGCATATTACCTTGTGGCAAAATTCATTACCATCGTATGAATTCAGACTTGAACTCTGAGCTTCGAACTTTATATCAGGAAGGGTAAGAACCCTCGAGTTATTTTATGAGTCACAGCCCTTGTTCATCAAATATTTAGGCCGACAAGACGCCAAGTCGTTGTATATACTACAAACTGTCTTTGTCGGCTTGTATTGGGTTTCAGCACGTGATTAAATACATTTCAGTATCATTCATGCATTTCACTTTATTCATAAATTGTGAAATTTCTGATAAAATACTACGAGCGATACAAGTACACTCGACACAGCAATCAAAGAGAGAAATATTCTGGAAAAACACGATTCCTAACAGTCTACAGAAAAAATGCTAATAACTACCGAAATGCACTTCTGAAGATCAGCCGGTAAATTCAGGAGAGATAGGATTAGAAATGACAGAATGGGAGAGATAATGGGAGTCAAGGAATAACACCACAAGAAAAATAAGAGGAAGAAGATCACCAGTAAGCTAAAGAGAGGGTATAGATAATGACTATCCGTTTATCACAGCCAAAAAGTGAGACCTAGTCTGACTTTAAAATAATTATTCATTGATTATTATAAAACTTTAAATGAGTGTTAACTATAATCATTTATCTAAAAGAAGATGGAAACGGATCGAATCGATCTACCTTACCAGGTTTATGAGAATCGCTATAACATTATAATAATCAACGAAGTCTAACTTAAGTTCGGAACATTCGTTACATATTCGTAGTTCAATATTCCGCTTATTTTAGTTGAGTCCACGGATATAAATGTCACTTTAAATATAGGAGAGTAATTGCAAATGTTTCATGAAATATGACTACAATAAACAAGGAAGATTTAAAGCAGGAAAACTCATTTTTTCACTCAATCAAAAACCCCAGCGATCGAGCAAAGCCCTAGTCGTATTTTATGTCCGAAATAATCACGAAAAATCCAAAATAATGGAATTGAAATCAATCATATTCAATTGTTTCTATTCTGAATTTAGCTCTTAATTGATTTCCGGTATTTATATTGAAGTAACTTGTCTCGGATCATCAATTTGAGCGGCAATATTGGACTGTTTTTTAAGCTCTAATTTTTTGTAGAAAAACGACTATAATAGAAGGTTTTTAATATACTTTTTAAACAGTGAATAAATTAGCGCAAGTTAATAACTCACAACATGAATTTATTAGATGTGTTATTTGCACATAATAGCATGTACGTAGGCCAGACTTGATATTCGGTTAACGATTAAATGAAAACTCCATAGCTGAACAAAATCCCGAATCATGTGCAAAAGCAGTTGACCGATGACTACTTACGACTCCTTGTTCCGTTCCGAATTCATAATTCATCGATAACAAAACGACTCACTGTTTTATGGCCCTAGATAAACACAAGCAATAATAGAATATAAGAAGCAGAATACCTGAAATATTTACTATCGCCGATGTAGCATGCTTTTTGCGGTTTTCCTGTAACCTGGTAAACCAATTCACCAACGAAATGGCCGACGTCAGGAAATAATAGTGCCTCAGTTGTACCCATCACCCACTCTGCAAAGTACCATTAATCTATACGGTATTTCTTTATTCTTCTTACTCTTGTCTTTTATTCTTTTGTGCAGCTCACAATACTCTATCATCTATCACAAACCCCAGCATTGCAGAGGAATATTTCCCATATCAGGACTAAGCCCAATAAATTCCTTACACCACTTGAATAATATCTTCTTCTAAACCACAAACAACCCAACGAACCCCTCTTTCTTTCTCCCTCAATGGTTATTAGAACAGTGAAAATTGTCTTTCTCATGCCGCTATCTACGGCGGACTCTTACTTATTCACTAGTTCAAACTTTATCGACTGTGGTGCATTATTCTATGATGCACTAATCATGGACAGTTTGGATACCAAAGTCCCGAAGAAATGTACGCATAGTAGCAGGTCTGTTTTCCGCTCTAAACCATTGTTAAGCAAACATGATGTAGCCAAAAATTTAAGCTCCATAAATTGTTAGTGATTATGACAATTCTGAGCGTATATAAGTCCATAGCAAAACCAGTATGCAGCGTATCCACAATTAAATATTGTTATTAGAATAGAAGTCGTTTACAGAATAGAGGGCACTTTCCAGTAAATATGCCCTCAAATTATTGCGAAATGCGGGAAAAGAGGATATCGATTTGATTTCAATTGGCAAGTGATTGTGCATTTTTTGCACCGTAGAATATTGAGCCCTTATCTAATTTTGAACGTGGAGTAGGTAGATGAAGGTCGTGCTCCGCGTTCCTATGTGACGTGCAACGACCGTTCTGAAATTGGAGAAGCGAGCTTACGGCAAGAGGCAAACGGATTCAAAGATGAATAAGAATTTTTAATCTTTCAAAGAAGCCCCTGTAGTGAGCCCTGCTGTTTAGTCCGAGTAAATGTCCAACAGCTCTCTTTTGAAGTTTGGAGATTCGCTCTAATTGAGTCAAACCACACGTACCCCAGAAGGAAAGAGCATTTCGGAGATGCGACTCAATAAGGGCATAATAGACTGTTAAGGAGATGGATAAGTTCAGTTCTTTGGAAACTGATCTCAGCGCAAAACAGAAGGAGCTTAATTTTTTAGATAAGGAGGCAATATGTAACTCCCATTTAAAGGAATTGGCTCCAATGTATTTTTATATGATAAAACTTGCGATTTAGAAACGTAGAGACAGAGAAGATTAGAGTCGCACTATGATTTAAGAATGATTAATCGCTAGATATGGTCCTATGAAGTGCTGTGAGATCAGGGTTGCTCTAGGAGAAACTAGTATCGTCTGCACTGATTTCTAGAAAGGCGATGTTGTTTATAAACAGAACAAACAAAATAGGGCCTAGGGCATTCTAAATTCTATTGGCTTACAAAAAAACATCGTTGTATCAACCTTTACAAGCTGGCTTCTGTTTGTAAGGTATAACTTGAACCTTGCGAGAGATGAAACCGTAGTACTGCAATTTGTTAATTAAAATATTATGATCAACACAATCGAAAGCCTCAGAAAAATCACAAAAAGTTGTTGCAGAGGAGTGATGGCTGTAAAGGATAGAGTAGACATTATTTAGAAATGATAGAAGCCTCTTTTGACCAATCTTTCTATGATCTTAGATAACGTGGAAAGGAGTGCAAGTGATGATTCAATGTGCATTCAGACAGACTCAAAAACATTTTTTAAGGTCCAGATGAGTATTTCTTTTTGATGTTATTAATTGTACTGCGAAACTCTCCTAAAACCACGGGCATAAAGAAAAACCTGTTCAAGCTAGCATTAGCATCAGGGAGATATGGAAGCAGTTATAGAATTTGATAAATTTTTGGCTACATTCACAAAGTAATCATTAATGTTATCAGATGAAGTAGAGATAATGCTGGATGAAGACTCCTTATTACCTAGATCATTCACAATGGAACATGTTTCTTTAGAAACATTACGAAAATTGGTGAGTCTCCTATTATAATAAATATCTTTGTCAGCTTTTATTGTCGTATGATGAATTCGTTCGTTGAAGTTTAAAAACGATCGTTTTCTAAATTTCTTAGATCAAGTCAATCATAATTAAATGTAGTTTATGGAAATTTTCAATCACATTCTCTCTTTTATATAAAGACGAAGCTACGAAACGTTTCATCGATAAATATATTTGTCGTCTTCGCTAAATTGTTATTAATTTTGACTATATTACTAAAAATAAATATTTTTTTCTTTATTCTTAAGACCCGTTTTAATACACATTTCACATCAAAAGTTAAATACGAAATTATTATCCTATGTGTTTGCACTCACGTAATAAAGTCAAAATTAGCTACATGAAACATTTAAGATCATTTTACATTACTGCATCCTTGATTCAATCTTCAAAGACTCCATATTCCCCGAGCTTAGTTTCACAGGCTATAGAATCTCTCGGAAGGGAATGGTTATTTTATAGGTCTTCATCGTTAAAGCACCGGAGTATAGAAGATGATTTTGAAATACTTGAAATCGAATTAGTCTGAAAATGAGGTATGTAAATAAAGAAGAGTGTGGATTTTACAAAACAAAGTGAACGTCGATAGAGATGATGGCTAAATCTGTACACTTTTAGTGTGTCATATTATTTCTTAAGTGATTTTTATAGGGTACTTGCATGGTTTCAAAAAAAAATAGTTTTGAATTGTTTATATACAACTTTCATTATAATTTTTGTTTTAACTCTGTCAATATTTGAAGAGAAATAAATTATTGGAAATTCAAAAATTTTGTAGGTAGTTTAAACATTTCAGTAAGGCCTCCATATTGCGTATCGTCATAGGTGTAAAATAAACACTGAAAATATGATACAAAGTAAATACGACAGTTATTCTCTTATTTTAAAATAAGATTAATTTAAGAAATGGTATATAAATCGTGTTTTTGTGCCTGGATGTAAAAATACCATAATTAAAAATATTTTTTATGATGCCAGGAACTTCGAATACACATCAAAAACGGTTTGAAAGTGTTGGTAGTTTTGACCATCCTAACTTATTTTAATATTTTATAGTGATTAAGTTTATTATGCTTTTAATTTTTAACGTGATTATTTAATAAGGTAAAAACTTTATTGTTATATTCAGAAAAATGTTTTATTTATACGTAACTAATAGATAAAAACTGTATTTTAACAGCACACGCTCCGTTGCCGGCAATGATAACCTCGTGATCATCAAGCAGACAACTGCTCAATGTTTTTATTGAACTTATGACGTTACAACTGAAAACCAATGAAAATCGTTTTCTTATATAGTCAAAAATTTGAAATTTGATTTTCAATCAAATATTAAAATATTATTTCACTCCTAATTAAGTACTTCACTTTCTGACATTATTTTATATCAAGAACTTATAAAATAAATATAAAAATTAATACTTTTTACAAAATTCAAGTACCCTATTCACTAAAACTTAAATTCCATATTTTTCAATTTGCGATGTAAATAATTGACAAAGCTCCATGAATAATCTTTAGTTTTGTATATTTTTCAATATAAACAACTTCTTTCCTACATATTTTTCAAATGCATCTTTTTTTAAGCCTCTTTTAACGGAGTATATAGGCTAAGCACAGCATCGACGCCGACGGTGCGGCGTACTAAATAGCGTTTCTGTCATTATATCAGTACTTCCTCACTATAATAAATTCAACAACTTACCGATGAATGCCTAAATCTTGAATTTTGTATAAATGATCCTTGAATCGCTGTAAATAATTTTCTTCTCATACTGTACTATAAAGATGACTTTACAGTACAAATTTGAATTTGAAAAATGGTACTTTACGGTATCCTTGTACTTTACAGTACTCTTAAATTCTCCCAATGCTAATTCAATATGTCAGTCTTTGTTTACAATATTAACTTAGTGACTTCTCTCAATTTTGATTTTTTTAAATAATAAGAGAATAATCAAAGGAGCTATTTTCCAGTAAAATTGTCAAATATTACATTTCATATTTCAATAGAATTTTGCTTTTTATTTGAAAAGCGAAAACAGTTATTATTATGGTACTCGATTAGATATTCTTGACTCGGCTCCTTCGTAGCCTCGTCCATAAACATCTATCTCGTACCGTACTAAATCACTTCCCGGACTTATAACGTAAATAACTATTATGTTATTGTCCATCATTATACAACTAGTTCTTTATAAAGAGAAACAATATCAGAAGTAATAATATACAAAGTACAAAAAATAATGAAATAAAATATTCTAAATTCAATAGGAGCAGTTTTAGAAATATCAAATATAAAGCAGGAATCATCCCCCGCAACTACTCACGCAATGCATTTTAATCCCCTTTATTATCAATTATCAACGATTCGGAAGGAATAAACAAATTCTGATGAGTCATCATCATCCGTGTGTGAGGGTAAAAAATAAACTGATTCACGCAAAAAAGGCTACGTCACGTTTTTGTATAAAAGGCAAATATAATTGGGTGATTCCATCCTATATTATAAATATATAAATACAATACGGCATGGTGATTCTTTTTTAAAACGTTTTAGCTTCGATTTTGCATTACTTTGAACGATCAAATTTAATTTAAACTTGGCAGATTCGTTTAAGACTGTCATTAATGTAATAATCCCATCAAAATATTTTATTTTCATGTCAAGAATTTTTTTAACAACCGCAAAAATAGCACCAAATAGTAAACAAATAAAGAAACATCGTATGGAAAAAAAGACTACAGGTAAGAAAGGCTCATTGATAATAAACCAACAATGTAATACTACGAAAAATAACTAGAGAGAATTCTAGCAGAACAACAACAACAACGTTAATGACGAAAGGAAACATTTAGAGAAAACTATTAAGAAGACGGCAAGTAAAATAATACGACAGAGAGAAGAGAAAATAAGCCAAACAGAGAATGTTACGTACCGGGACAGATTATAGATAAAAAACGGTATAAAGAGCGAAAAAGAATAACGAAAACGGCGTGTGAAGCAAAGAAACAAGAAGGAATGAAAAGCTGGATAAGGCGCATAGAAGAAAAAGAGAATTTCTATAAAGAAATGAAATACAATAAAGAGCAATTTCAGCAGAAGACCATAAAAAATAAGAATGGATAAATAATAATGGATGAGACAGAAATGATCCAAAGGTGGGAAGAACACTTCAAAGAAATGATAATGCAGAAAACGATGGTGGATAATAGAAGGAGCTTATAACCCAAGATTGGAATAATAACGAAAATATATTGCCACCATTGAGGAAGGAAATACTATAAACCTATCTAATATGTAATATATGGGAATTGAAGACAATACCAGAAGCGTATTAAATGGCAACAATGGTATCAATACACAAGGAAGGAAAAAAGATTAATGCAGAAACTACAGGTACTACTAGATACAGTCTACAAAATAATGGCTGAAGCCATAGATAAAAGTATAAGAAAATATGGAGAAAACTTGTTCGGAGACTACCAATGGGGTATGTTTTTCCAAAAAAACTGATTAGTCTTACAAAAATGACACTCAAATATACAAAAACGAAGATGAAGGCAAACTAAAGAATATCAAAATATTTTCAGAGCAATACATAATTAAAAAGGCAGATCCGCTATCCACTACGCTGTTTAATATATTTTTAGAATGGATAGTACTTAAAATCGATTTGGACAGAACAGGAACACTAAAAACAATGTAGTTCAGGAAGGAAGTTCGCAGAGCCTTCATAGAAACGGAAGAGACAGTGAATGTACGAGCCAACGAAGATAAATCGCAGTTATGATAATGATAATACCACAAAGAAAGAGAAATGATTTTAGAACAAGTTCTAAGTTATATATATATATATATATATATATATATATATATATATATATATATATATATATATATATATATATATATATATATATATATATATATATATCTTGGGATGATTATCAAGGATGAAAGTAACGAAGGAAAATATCTGGAAGCAAGGATGACGAAGGAAAGTAAACAATTGGGAGCACTAAATGCGATCATAAGTTTCAAAAAAATCTCCAGAAAGGTGAAGCTACGATTACATCTATACAAAACAATAATAAGACCAACAGTGAGCTACGGAAGCGAAACATAGATTCTTAACGAAGCAGATGAAGAGAAATTAGATATATGGGAAATAAAAATGTTCAGGAGGATACTATGGGGTGAAAATAAAGGAGAATTATGGGCGAGAAAAACAAAAATGAAATACGGAATTTATTTGTAGGAGCAGAACTAAGCAAAATAATAAATTGCCTGGGTTATTCACAAAGAATGCCAGATTTTAGAGCAACAAAAAAATGATGCACATAGAACAGGGAGGAACAAGAAAAAAAGGATGGCCAAGGAAAAGATGGTACACAGAGCTGATAGAAGATCTAAGAGAGAGAAGAATTCGGAACTGGAATAATGAAAGGAAGAAATAGGAAAGTGGAATGTCGAGAATTATTTTTTACTTTTTAGTCTGTCAATTTTTTTTAGTTTTTCTCAAACTATAATTCATTTGATAGCATACACTGTAAAAAATTTACAATTTCGACAAATGAAATGCGAACTTTTCACAATTTATTAACTTTTTTCAGTATAATGAAAAAGTTATCCTTTCTATTTCCTTTTCTATTATGTCACGTAGCATACACCTATGAGAGAGAACTAATTCATCGGCAGGAATTCACTTCAAATTCCTAACTGACATACTACGGGGTGTGATCAATAAGCAGTGTCACAAGTGTGAAAAGGGGTATTTTAGACGAGACAAGGGTTTTAATTGACGTGAAACGTTGAAGTTGCTGAGTTGTAACGACACGCGAGGGTAACAGTAATTGTCTGGGGGATGCTTTATCGAGTACACTTGAGTTATTAATGATCCTAGAAAGGAAACTGAACAAAAAAAAGATCGAAAATAAATCTTGAATGATAAACGAATCTACGTGTTGCCTCTCATAGAATTGTTTCCTTTCTATTCCTTAATTCAATTGAGTCATAATAGTCTTAATAAACAGAAACAAAACCCATTGAAAAAATGTTAATTATTTCGGTATTGTTCTTTACCTTTATTTAAAAAGATTATAGTATTCAATATTAATCGAAATTGATATTGAAAAATATTGTCGCTGGCTATGAAAGTAAATTATAAAAAATCCAGAAACTGTTTGAGTCAAGCAACATATTTGATATTTGGTTTGGTTAATGGAAAAGATTCATAGTGGTAAGTCATATTTTGCTGGAAAATTTCTTAATTTAACCCCCTAAATAATACAGAACAAGTAACATATCACCAATATAATCAACTACAACAGCTCAAATCATGACTTTTCGAAATAATAGTTTTGCGCTCGAAAGCACATAATTGTTATTTGTATATTTAGATTATAAAACAACAGATTATTACTTGAGGAAGAATGTTCGATCTATTGAAAGTAGTTTAACTTTAAGACAATTTGAAATAGTTCTCTGACATTCATGATTTCGTATTGCTTATTAATATTAAACCTGAAAGCATAGATGTTACAATTATTGATTACCATTTTTGATTCAAAATTTTTTTTCCATTATTGAAAATTGTTAATGAGCTCATAGCTATATGAGTATTTTTTCACAGTAAAGGATCATTTTTACCAAAATCTACTCTGGTGGAGTTCTACTTTCCGTTAAATTATTTTCAATTAAATGCAGGGCCAACAGAATGGGGATTAATCCACCTTAAGGCGTGATAATAGCAGAAGTATATCACTGTAATGGAGAATTCGAACAATTACTGGGAATTAAAAAAAGTTTGTCTCGCTCGAGATCTGAGGTTTAGTGGCTAAAAATGCGGAGAATGCGGTTTTAAAGAGAAACTATCGTTTAATCGATCTTGAAATAAGTTTTAGAAATGTCTCATGGATGACTTATCTTTACTTAATTCCCTTAAAACAAAAAGAAAATAGATAATTGTTTTGTGAGGCAAATAGTATATACTTAATCAAATGGCGTACCGCAAAAGTTTATATTGCCATGTTGAAAAGGAAAATTATATGCAAGCAAAATGGTGTTACAAACAATGGCTTAATTTAAGTTATTTTTTCCATTCAGTAAGTTTAAACCCATTGTTTGTATGGAGCGTATGTTTTACGAGAAATTTCAGCTGTACCTTCAATAGTATATATATAATGATAAATAATAAGTTCATATTATCTTTTTATAGCTCCTGGTGTGATTTTTTTATGTATCTGTGACAACTTTTCTCACTCTTTTCGCACTCTTTCAAACTACTTTGTCAATTTGTCTGTCTAAAATGAAGTAGTTCTCAATCCCTGGCGAAATTCGTGCTTGGGAAAAATTTGTAATCCAAAGGAGATGTTGGAAATACACTGCGACATGTTTTTGCATCCAAAGGTCCTAAAAAGCTTGCGGAAAGTTTAAATATGATAAGTTATACTCCACACAATAAAGCTTTCTTCTTGTAGTCCAGTCATTATAAGAGGTTGACCTCGGAAAATCGACATATTACCACGTAAATACTTGTATCTTCGCATTCAGAAACTATCCTCAAAATTCACATATAATTGGATGGAAGTTTTAGGGTCAGTGGTCAAATGTCACAAAAATCAATTTTTTTAAATTTTTTGCAAATATCTCGTTTTCTATGGGTTTTACGCTAATGGTATCTCTTTTCAATATTGTAGTGAATTCTATTCTCTATAACTTTTATATTCAACATTTTTTATACCTTTAACTGTTTCCGAGATAGAGGGCGTAGAGCACGCGGTCAGAAAATTATCTGAGGTCAATTGGTAGTCCCGATCCAGAACTCGTAATATTAAGGTTATAATTTATTGCTAATTATATAATTATCATTTTTTATCAACTTTTAGATTACATTCAATCTTTTTCTCTGATAATTCTTAAATTTATCAATTCAATAACAATCATAATCTTTCGGTAATTGAAAAATTACTAAGGGACATACTTTAATTACATTGTAATTATGTTCTAATTTACACCGATAGCACTCGAAGTTGTTGAAAATAATTAATTAAATCTTATTTAGAATCCGTAAAATCTTTCACAACTTTAACAATTATACCTGCGAATCGGAACCCCATTATACATTATACATTAAGTCGAATAAATCTGTACAGTTATCAAATATTCCACCAACGATTGGAACAGCTCAATCGTGTTTATTATCAAATTCAAACTTGTTCAGGGCATCATCTAGAATCCCAGGAATGGGGTTGGACAATGCGAAACGATCTCCTGTCATCTATCATGACTATTTTACCATTTGCACCGGATGAATTACTCGTACAAAATTCTGAAACTGTAAAAGTACCTGTGACTCAAAATGTGGATGCAGGGAAGCGGGATTCCAGTGCTCTTTAGTTCTCGATCAGTGTATTGAACAATATCAGACTGATATTAATGATAATAGAACCTTTGACCTAGAAATCATGAATGACAAACGTCATTAAATACGGTAATGAAGAGGAACTTGAAATTCTGCAGCAGACTGACGATGACGACGATGATGGAGAAGAAAAAGAATTGAAAGTAGAATTTGCTCTCGAAATTTTTATTAATTTTGACAATACTAAATAATTAAAATGACACGTTATTAAATAAATTGACACTTAATTAAAAAGAGATAAGTAACCAAGAAGAAATGAATTCAATCTAAAAGTTAATGAAAAATGATAATTATACATTTAGCAATAAATCAGATAATTCTCTGACCGCACGCTTCACGCCCTCTATCTCGAAAACAGTTTAAGGTATACAAAAATGTTAAATAGAAAAGTTGTAGAGAATTGGATTCTCTACAATATTGAAAAGAAATACCATTAGCGTAAAACCCATAGAAAACGAGATATTTGCAAAAAGTGTAAAAAAATCAATTTTTGTGACCTTTCACTCCTGACTTTAAAACTTGCAATCATCCAATTATATTTGAATTTTGAGAATAGTTTTAATATGCCAATATACAAGAATTCACGTCGTAATATACTGGTTATGTCGTTTTTCGAGATATTCATCTAATTGGGCCTAAGATGACTGGACTATTGTATAATTATTTATTAACAAAGTGAACATTAGTAAACGGCATTATTTATGAGACACTCTTCATTTGTTGCCATTCCAATTAATTCTTTGCGGTTTCTTTTCAATATCTCGTCTAATTTGGATCGAGATGTACCCTTTTATCTTCTCTTTAATACAAAAATTTAAAAAAAATTACATATTCGTATTTGAAACTGACCCGTTTGTTAATACCTCATTTCTCTCTCTCTCCATTTAGAAATTATAAACGATTCATTACCTTGGGATACACCGTTTTCAACCTCATTATCATATATATTTAATACCAGCTTTTGATTAAACGAGTTTTAATATCAAATCTAAACCCCAAGATCGCTATCTCGTAAAGTTGTTTTGTTTAACTTTTAAATTAAAACAACGACAACCTATTCTGGCCCACAATTATTTTTTTCCATTTTAATCACAACAATTCTAACCTCGAAATTGTTTCGTATGTGCGGCATGGGAAGCAATACAAATTCGTATTTTAATTAAGGGTTTTCATTTTTGTTTTCGTGGAAATAACGTTGAACTGGGTCAATTTCGAAAGCCTTTTCAGTTGCACATTTAGCAGACCTCGATAAACGTTTTGATCGATTAACAACACAACAGAAGGCAATCAGCTGAAAATCAATTCTAAATTATTATATTCACATGAAAATTTATGAGGATATGAATCATCGTTTTGCAAAATCATTATTTTCATTAAATATTTAATAAATACTTCATAATGCTAGATCGTAGAGAACGGTACTCGTTTTATTCGTTTAATTGAAGTGGGATTTTGTTGAATTTGAATGACCCTGATATAGAATTTTATTCGCTGCATGGCTTGAGTTGTGTTGATCAAAAATATGTTTAATTCGCGGCGGGATTCGAGATTATTTCCAAAAAGGATCCAGGTCCAAAAGATCGATTACCAAAAATGTTTTTTTCAATTGTGTATTTACAATGTAAATATGAATCAATTTTATAATAAACATTGAAGATACCATAATAAATAATCTCTGGGACCACTTAGTTCAGGGAATTTGTTAACAATTTTTTTATTACCATATCAAATATCAGATCAGGTATAAGAGGAGACAATCTTATATATTAAAAAAATTGATGATTTCCATTCCGAGACCATTCAGGCGTTCTACCCAACCGATTTGCTTAATTTTTTTTTTTCAATGAAAGGTATTGATGCACAGATCAGCCATCAACCATCGGATTTCATCTAATTTTCACCATTCTCAAGTTATACTCAAATGCAATTTCCCCCTGTACATTACTTATGGGAGTTTTTCACATACACACGTTATATCCTCAATATCTCAGGTTCTATTCAAGATAGAGACTTCGTTTTGGTTTAAGAACACTCGCTGAAACACCTTCTTTTTTTTGAGTTTTTGAACACTTGAATCGGTTGAATTGGAGAGGAGGTAGGCGCGAACATTCAATGTGGAGTTATGGATTTTTGTAGGTTTTTGGCAATTTTTCTACATTCAAAGATCTATATCTCAGGTTCTAATATAGCTACAGAGTTCGTTCTTTTCTATTATAATGATTTCTGATACTTACTTAATGGATTCGATGCGAGCGAAGCCGCGGGTAAAAGCTAGTTAATTTTTAAATGTATTTGTTACATTAAGAAGTTGAGAAAATTGATAATACAGCTCTCATTGCTTAATATCAAAGATTTTTAAAAACAACAGTCTGTCAAGTTTACTGGGATTCGAGCGATTTCGCTCTCAACTTGCTATGTTGCCAGCAATTAAAAAAGGCGCTCACAAGAAAGAGATGATCCTACGATACTCATAAAATATATTTATATATCTATCTATATATCACGGCTATTGAGTGAGGATGGTGATTAATAGAGTTTTTTGTTATTGCCAGTAAAATTTAGGATTAAACTTTAGGTGCACCACTGCCAGCGATAAATAATGTTTGAATTCTTCGTTAAGTTCTTTTCAGTACAAGTGAATTACATGTAGAAAGTTGTTTCTTTACAAGCAACGGAAACTAAGCACAAAGCCATCTCGCGAGTTTTTGAGTAATTAACCTTTTAACCGGCAACAACGGAATATTACAAGTACATTCGGCTAATTGTATATATGATGTCTAACTTGATCATTCTTACATCTTGAACATAATACATCTGATCTTATACATTAAAATTTTATTCTGATTGAGTCTCTATGATATCTTTAAAGCTGTAGACTTCAAAATGATTCAAATCCAGATGTGAATTCAAATTCTGGGAATCTTTTACGAATTGAAGAATGATACAGGGTGTTTCTATATTCTACCGACAGCGCTCTACCACAGATAGATCTCAATAAATGATTCATTTTGATATAGAAATACGAACCCTTATGGGGCCTAGTTGCTGAGATATAGGGTGTTCAAAATTTTAAATCAAAATCAAAAATTTGCCATAAATCAAGAACGCCTTCAATTTTTTTCGAATTTGGTGACCAATATGCTCCTCAATAAAGTAATATTTTGACATAAACAAACTTTGGAAAAATTCAACCAGTGACGCGCTATCAGGGTTATCTGTCACTTTTATCTATCGCCCTATTTTTCGCGCCACTTAGGCAAATTCTTTTCTCAATTTTCACAACTAAACAAAGCCTTTCTAGTTTGCTAGAACATTTAATTAAAAAAAATATATTAATTGGGGCTTTTAGAACTATACTCAAAGAATTCCTAGGAAATTGATTACAGTTCTTATGAAACGAGAGATTTTTTTATAATTTGGTAACTGTGTTTTATATAAATGATATTATTATGTATTATCATCCAAACCTACTGTGTTTCTCGCATTCTCCGCCATGAACTTCTCACCCTACCAATCTTTTAGGAGTAATATTTCTACGGTTCAAATCAATTTGCCTTAAATGACTTTTTAACGTGCTTTTATTAGTTTCACCTGTATGTTAGTATGTTTGTAGAGCAATGTAGAGCAACTTCGAGCTTATTATGCAAATGGGCAAAGGAAGGAATACTACTCAGTGAAACATTTCCATTATTCATTCGGCTTGTCCCCGGTCTGGGAATCAGACTCAAATCTATTGGTTACCAAAAGCATTCTCTAATTTCTTATTTCTTGGACCTTCTGATATATTAATGCTTCTAAATGTTCGTGATTTTAGATCTCTTCTGTTTTAAAATTAGTTTCTTTAATAATTTTTGTCTTTCTTTCAAAAATTATTAAAAAAAAACTAATTTTAAAACAGAAGAGACCTTAAATCATGAACATTTAGAAACATTAATTCCATTCTTATACCAAGAATTATTTTTCACATCACAATTTGATTAATGCTGAAACTATGGTATCCAATTTGTTTAAACTATAATTTATATAAGAATATCCGTGATTCAGCACCATTATTTTTGAGTAGAATCTCTGTCAAATATTTTTTTACTATCTTTAATTACATTAATAACATGTAAGGATTTCTATTTTTCGCAGGATTTTGCGTATCAAAATGACACAATTTGGTTTTACACAGCAAATAATAATGTCGAAATTATCATGAAGATGTTTGAAGTATTATTTACACAAACAGTTAAATCAACAAGTTTATTACTTTCAAAGAAGATGGTAGTATAGATAAAACATTCATATCAAACTATTATTTGGGGCTTTAAATTGAATTAAAAAGTTTTTCTATATTATTAATATATTGTACTATAACTTAACAGAAAAATTCAATACTTTCATTCAGCTAAACTACTCGGACTGTCAAGACCCAAAACACTATTCCTTCCGAAATGAAATATTTGTTCTTAAGAAGTTTCACAAACAAAATAATAAAGATTCAATTCTATTCGCATTTCAATTTAAAAGTAATTAAAATTTTGTCTCTGACTGTATTCTTTCCTTCTTCTGTGAGCGGTGAAATGTTTTTAATTTAAATTTGTTTCTTTTTAAAGACACCTATATTTCTTACATTTGATTTAATAGTAGAGCTGCTTAAGTTTCAGTTTCTAAGTTGACGAAGTTTCTTTCGTTACAACTTATAATACTTCACATTGAACCCTCCGAAACTTCCAAGGCTTACCTTTCTTTTAGATGTTTTAAACAGTTAGTTTCTTCTTTCTAGTAAAATTTCCGTTGTATAAAGTCTCGTTTTTGTGACAGGAATAAACTCTAAATCTAATTGAAAAGTTTGATATATTAAAATAAAATATACATTATTC
Organism: Diorhabda carinulata; assembly: GCF_026250575.1. NCBI lineage: Eukaryota > Metazoa > Arthropoda > Insecta > Coleoptera > Chrysomelidae > Diorhabda > Diorhabda carinulata. The sequence continues at coordinate 7,671,059 of NC_079469.1, forward strand.
ATCAAACATACAATTGTATTTCCATACTCGTGAAAAGAGGGTGGCTCGGGGTATACAAACTCTACAAATTCGATTTTCATCTAAAACTGATTTTTTTATCATTTGATCAAGAAATCCATATGTGAAACTGCTCAAAGTTCAAAAGAGTAGTAAGGTCTTTTGCTGTACGAGGATGGTCTCAGAAGTACCTGGCCTGACTTCATTAATTTTGGCCATTGCAATAATGGATGTGTGAGCTGGTTCATTGTCTTGATGGAACAAAACTTTCTTCTTAGCCAAATGTGACTGTTTTTGCTTGATTTATTCGCTTAAACGTTGCAATAAGTTCACCGTCGGTTTCTCTTTTTTCAAAATTATTCCATGCGCAGGAGGAACTGTCTTTGGAGCTGGTTCTCACTTTTCGGTTCATTATTTTGACTGTTTTCACGTTTTATCCATATTTATGAAATGGCGCGAAAATTTAAATGACGCTTCAGTCAAAATCGTAAGTTGAATCAAGCAATTTAAGAACTGAAAACCTAACTTAACAAAAATAAAAATACCTAATTAGTGGAGCTGCTAATATATAAATTCACACTAAAACCCATCTGGAGTTATGATATTCAACTATGGGGTAATGCATCCAAATCAAGTATAGCAATTCTAGAAAGATTTCAGTCAAAAGTACTCAAAATTATTGTGAATGCTCCATGGTATGTACGGAACAGGTTGTGATCTTCAAATTGAGTCATTTAAAAAAGAAATATCTCACTCCATTGCATTGAAACCCATCCCAACGCTTTTCAACCTCTTATGAGACCTCCCACCCAGACTAAGAAGGCATCTTCCGTGTGATCTGCCTGACAGATTTTGTTGAGTAGTTATCCCTCATTCAAACTATTAGTGGAAAGAAATGCCACTGGGTAATTACTATGGAATTCTCTGGAAGAAATATAAAAATGACGCTGATTCCAATATCTTCCAAAACTCGTTTGTACCTCTTCGACTATTTTCTCGGTCGAATGAAAAAATTATTTGGAAAAATCCGACGCCTTTCTTACCGACATTACCAACGAAAAAATTTCGGATGTTGACCATTCATGCAACAAACGTATTTGTAAATACTAATCCCGTTAGTGATTTAATACTTGTTTTTCTCATAATTACGCTCATAAAATCGTAATTTATGTTCTCAAATACTTAATCAAAAACTTTTCAATGGCTCAATAGTATTTTTTAACTGAAAAAATTACTGAAATGATTTATTTTGTGCGTAGTTTGAGTTGATGATGGTGACTCTGAATGGCCACTGTAAATTACCCCGCTGTGAGACGGTCTCTGGTGTCCACCTTACTAAAAATATTACATATAATCAGTCAGGTAAAGCGAGTCGTAGTTGCCGATAATATTGAATAAAATTTCATTGATATACAGGGTAAATCTAAAATATTAAAATATACTTCCACTTCTGACAGTGTATTTTATCAATTCTAGAACGTTGCTCCATATCAACCAAAAACATTAATAGACCTCACATTCTTTGTTTTATTGATATAAACAAGAAAACTTTTGTAGTTTGATTTAACGACACATCAATTACGAATTTTATTAATTCTCCGTCGATCCGGAAAGCTTTTAAAATTATTTATACCTGAAAGTCTTGTTATAAATTTCCCTCTATAAATGAAAATCAATGGAACACATCTGGTTCCTGTCCCTTTTATCTGGATATTGTGAACCTTCATAATTTGCCAATACGAGATTGTAATATCAAACTAATTACGATCAGAAAGTTTGGAAATTTCACAGAAGTTTGTTATATAATATGATTTGTTTATTTGAAGGATCTGTTGAATTTTCTAACTGGTGACGGTGAGTTTGGCAAGTGTAGAAGTTTTATTAATAGCCAATCAGATGGACCAAAAAAGATACTTTCAGCAACTGAAAAACAATATGTTGCTTTCGGCCGTTTCACACAACTGACTTCAAAAGCTATTATCGCTGTTGATGATCGATTAAAAATTAATATGAAACGATCTATTCTTGAACCAATATTAGTTTTTAGTTTCATATAAAAACAGGCTTTTCACACACAAATGGAGTTTCCCTCCAGTCTTTTCAGGATATTTTTTATATGTAGAAAGCAACCACAAGTGGGTAATCTCCATTACAGATGAATAGCTAACATAGTGGCTGCCGTATGTAGATGTCTATGGTGCGTGCTTTGGTTGTTGATTCCACGGGGTAAAGGAGATTCGATAAATTGATTCTCTAGGTGTGTGCAGTCCAACTCGGTATTCATGTCTGCATGTCTCCCCCGATTTTGCAAATACTGCTCTAGTTGGATCACATCTGTATCACTTATTACTCGAATTGCTCGTTTCTGTATTGATTAGAGTATCCTCAGGGTATGTTTGGAAGCCAAAGTCCAGAAATGAGAGCAATACTCCAAAGATGGACGAACCTAGGCCTTGTAGAAGATTAGAAGCTATTTCGGGGTCTAAAGGTTCTGCTGACCAATCTGTGTATATGTTACTAACAATTTCAGAAATTCCAGCTTATTTGCCCTGATTTGGATTTTGCAAGAAGACCTGTAGTGTTTGGACAACCAAGTTATCGTCTTCAGAAACTGAATGTAAACTGTGTTTTTGGTTGGTAAAATAAGAGTCGATTGCTTTATACTTGCGGGTTTATTCCATGTTTTCTGATTACTTCTTATTTTTCCACTTTTTACATTCATGACCGTATGGATTTTTGGAAACCTACAAAAGGTTCTGGGCGTATGAAAAAATTTATTCCGCATTTCTTCGCCAGAGGATCAGCTTGTTAATTGCCCCGCAATCCAGTGTGGCCAGTTACCCAAGTTGTTTGCTACCAGTAAAAAAGATTGGGTCCAAACCCATGCTAGTTCTGATTAAATTTTATTAGAATCATGTGATCTAGTATCTGATAGGATAAATAACTTTGCATTGCATGTGAGAATAAAGTATGCATCCCGCCTGGAAACTAGAAGTTTCTAATCCCATTGAGATAGCGATCTTGGTTCCCGAGATAGATTTAATTTCGAATTTATGATATTAAGCTATTATTTTTGGTAGTTTAACTTAGAATCCCTTATCAAGATTCTCTTGAGTTGTAGATGAAAAAAAAAACAAAACATTTGTAGTAATGTATTGATAAAAATCACCAAGGACGAAATTATCGTCACTCACAAATTAAAATTGATATGTGTGCTCAATATCACTGAAATAATAATTTTTACCTGTAATGCTGGTTCCCATGTCACTGAGTATCTGTTTATAGCATAATTATGATTCACGATTAGCCATAATATTGACAATCGGCTTCAGTTCAACATATTACAATCACAAGTGTTCGCAAAGGAGCTTATTATATTAGCTCAAATTGTTATTATAGTAAACAGAGTATATGGATTCTAAATACTATATCAATTAGTAAAATTAAATCTGCTTCCGAATGATCAAATCGATAAACTATATTTTTGCTAGAAATACAAAAAACTGTTAATCTTGATGGCGACTATAATGAAAAATATCGTTTGTTACTGATTTTTTTTCTAGACTCGCACTATAAACTTTCTACTCTACAATGAAACTTTTTCTAATGAAAAAACAATCACCATGCGGTGCTTTTCTCTGTTCACCAACAGATGCGAAAATACGTTTTCTACCTATTTTTATTATTATTCCCAAGTAAAATCGTTTCCAATCTCTCAAACGATTCAACCATTGTGTGATTACTTTTTTTATTTTCAAAGTGCTCATCAGGTGGCATTCGATGTTTTTATTTTGTACATACGAATACCAAAGACGTATCACAAAATTTACTAAAGAGATGAATTTATATTATCATCGTAAATATTTTAATCTACTTTAACCAAAAGATAGATAAAACATATGAAAATTCTTTCAAATTCCTTTTTTTCTTCGTAGATCTTTTTGTATGTTATTGTTCATGAATCGTCTTGATTTTAGTTCTCTTTTGATAGAAATTTGATTTAAAAAACATTTTATATTAAAATAAATTTAAATTATACCAAAAATACATGGAATTTCAAAGAAAAAATTAAAAAGACACCTAAAATCAAGACTATTTATCACGAAAAAAGTTAAATAAGTAGAAACTTGAAGATAACTATGTATTATTTCTTTAGATGTAGTTTCTTTATATTCACATCAAAATTGTGATAGATTTATTAAACAGAAAATGAGACACATTTTAAAAACAAACAGAGATACCTCAAAACGAATTCATCAAAGCTATATAACAACACTTGCAACATCATACTATAATCAATTTACAAACAATACAGAAACTAAACATCAAAACATATTTCCAAGCCATATTTACAAGAACTATTGAATTATTTCAGTACATATGATATTCGTATAAATCATAAACGAGATACATTATCCAAATATTTCACTAAACTAAACTCTAAAACTAAGTACCTAAGTAATGTTTGTGACGCTATTTACATAGGACAGACATGTGACTATTTATAAAATAGATGAAAAGGTCATAGTATGGTGAAAAAAATAATAAAACTGCATTAATAAACCATGACCAAAACCATAAAGACCTACATTCAATTATAAAAATTCTTACAACGGATTGAAATAAAAGAAAAATGGTTGTTATCAATAGGAACGAGAAAGTTTTTAATTAGTTATTAAAAAAAATTAATAACAAATTACCTCAATAATTTGAGTGAAATTTATAGTTTTAGCTTATAAATTTTAATGAAACTACGAATAATTTAATTGATGTACTACATATTTTTGTAACAACCAAGAAAAGAATTATTTTTTGCGGTTAGAACAAATTTTTATTTTGATATTCATGTTGTAAGTGTTCTATTGATTTCGATAAAGACTAAAATAGGTCGAAACGTCTTTTTTTACCTATCTTCTTAAACTAATTTTCTAGAAAAATCAAGAGGATTTATTAAGACGAAAGTTCAACTATTACTATAAATCTATTTCATCTCATTATGAATCGAAATTGTAGGATATTTAGGAAGAAATGCAAATAGGAGTCTCGATTAGACACTTTTAATTATATATTCATTTCAAAAACTATTTCAAAATTCGCAGTATCATCATATACTAAAATAGGCCGAAACGTCAATTTTTATCTATTGTTAAAAAATAATTTTCTAGAAAAATCAAGACGATTTATAAAAACAAAAGTTCGTCAAGTACTATAAATCTATTTTATCTCATTATGAATCTAAATTGTGGGATATCGTGGTATTTCTCTCATTATGTATCCGAACTTTTTCTAACTATTTAGTTTTCTATTGGTTCCTGTTTGAGTTTTTCTAAAATTATCTCATTTCTCGTCCTTTCCATTCTCGTTTTCCCTGCTATTTTCCTTAGTTGCTTCATCCCCGCTGCCGCTTGTCTGTATCTTTTTTTTTTTTCATTACTAGTTTCACTTCCATATATTAACGTGGGTACAGTAGTCGAGTTGTATAGTTTTGTTTTTATATCTCCTCCTACTTCTTTTTTCCTAAAAAATGTTTGGTACTTTGCTATTAAAATATTTTCAACTGATTTCCTCTTTGTTTCGATTCAATAACCTTCTTCAAATAAGTGGCCTCTTATAATGGATATTGAAAAACATGTTTTTATACTTTTCTATATTTCACAATGAATATTTTTTAATTTTATTGTCATTTTTGTAATAATATACTACATTCAACATCATGTATTATTCACTAGACACGAACAACGGCTTTCATAACCACCACTCGCGTTTTTTATGACGTTGCGGCATTCAATGCGTGAAACTAACACAAGAGTGAACGAAATTTCAGAATAATCTACAAATCTGCATTCGAGATTCACTCAACTCGATTTATATTTTGGTTCACAGTACAACTGAAATTATCTGCTTAATAGTTTAATTTAGTTAAGTTTTGTCTGTACTAATTCAATGTTGACTAGCTTTGTGTTTCCTAGTTATAATATTTTTATGTTGATAATTAAAGTAATTGTTTTCTCTTATATTTTATATCAGGTATTAGCTACTATATTGCATACGGGGGTTGTCTGAAAACTAACACAGAAACAAGACATTTTTTTTCCATAATCATTTCTATTTTTACGTCCTCGTCGAATGAAATTTCTTACCCACAAGTGAAACTTTGAGGTTAGGAAACAGGAAAAATTCGCTAAGGGCTAGATCTAATGAACAAGGTGGGTCAAGATCAACCACCCCGAAGTGCAATTCGAGAATGATATCCATGGTGATCACCGAAGTGTGAGAAAGTACGTTGTCCTGATGATTGATGAATACTTCAAAGGCAGTCGATGAATTGCAATTTCTCCATTTACCTTATCAAGCAACACTATCCCATTATTGTTTCACCTTTTTGAAGAGAGTTTTCCGACCAATAAAACCTTCTTTTCCTTTTTCGAAGCAAGTTCTGCCTTCGCAATCCACTGTTTTGATTTGGTCGTTTCATGATTATGGTCGTGGATCTAGGTTTCATCTAAGATTATGATTCGATGGAAAAAAATCCGATTTATTTTGCTCAAACCGCGTCAAAGAGGCCTAGAAGATGTTCATTCGAATGTAAATAGAGCATACTCAGCACTCAACCCGCAGATAGCTTACACATGCATAATACTTCAGTCATTATATGGTAAACGCGTTCTTTCGAGATTCGATAGCTTCTTCTATCTCTCTAGCTTCAATTCAGTACCTTTTGGTGAACTTTTTCGATGATTTCGCTAGTTGTTGCAGTTTTTGGCAATCCCGTAGTAGTTCATCGTCAGTCAAGCTAATGAACATGTTTGAATAAAGCCGTCCAAAATTTCACTGTCGTAGATAGTGCAGAATCTCCTGGTCTTAGTTCTCTTTCATTTTTGTAAGCGTATTCCTCCCAATATCAAATATTTACTCCACAACTACTCACCTATACGATTGCCAAACAGAAACCAAGCCTCCAAAATGAGTGATATCCCTCAACAAATAAGCAAATATTTCTTTCACCCTCCCTGGTAATTACTAAGTAATATAATTGAGGCACGTAGTTTTCATAGAGAACTAGAAACATGAAAGTAACACAAGAAATTTATCATTTCCACAACATTGCTTGCTGTTTCAATCTATAAAATGCCTCAGAGTACTTATTGGAATATGTACTAGCATCTTTGGGTAGCTTGTAGTTTCAGGATTCAGTTTAAACAGTATATCGAAAATTATCGATTAATTTATCGATAGGTCTGCCCGATTTGCGTGGTTTTCTCATAGTCGACATATTAGTGGATAGACACTTGTTCTAGTTCCCTATGGCAGCTTCTAGTACAAAATTTTAGATCTTATGCAATATTACGAATAAAACTTATAGAACTTGTAGAAATGTTATCGTTTCTTTGAAATTAAGTAGAAGAAAAGCCATTCAACATACAATCGGATTTAATAATCATAATTATGGTATTGTCTCGAGATGATTAAACTATTTACTATCAATTTATTTATATATCATCAATCAGAAACTACCTACGCTTCTGATTTAAGATATTTCGTACAGTTGATGTTGGGATCAAACACTTGATAAATTGTTTTTCATTTTATAAAAAGCACACTATTGATTAAACTGTCTCAGATAAAATTCCATTAAAACAAGTGCTTCTTTTATTGCAATCGACTTACCTTTTATTCAGACGTTTCTAGAGAAGAATCGCCCACTTCAGGAAACCTAAGTAACAAATCAGGATCAACAAACTAGTATAAAGATAAACCGGGTGTAAATGTCCGAACTTTATCACCAGAAGGATGTAAAATTGTGTCCCTTTGGCATTTCCAATCTTATTTAAGAATCTACAGAATAAAAATGGCGATAACGAGTATACAGTATACTCGTATAGTAAAGAAACAGAATTATAACAATTATTTCATTTTTGAATGAAATACAATTAATTTCTATAATTTCTTATTTCTTAGACATTTTGATTTCTTAGACATTTTGATATATTAATGCATCTAAATGTTCTTAATTTTAGGTCTCTTCTGTTTTAAAATTAGTTTTTTTCAATAATTTTTTAAAAACAGATAAAATAAGTCGAAACTTCAATTTTTATCTGTCTACCAAAAATTATTAAAAAAAACTAATTTTTAAACAAAAGAGACTTAAAATCAATAGTTATTTGGACTGAAAGTGCTACTTTGTTGGACGAGTCTGAATACTGAACAGACAAGTCCAACAAAGTAGTATTTCATCCGCGGCGTACACAACATTTTTTAGACGACGCATAAGATCCAAAACTTCTTCAATTACAATTACAATTTTGGGGGAAAAATAACTTTCAAAGCTCAAAAATATTATACACAAATGAAACAACTCTTCAGGTGATCGCATTTACCCACCGTTCTATGTAGAAAAGATCATAACATATGACTACGACCCGAATACGAGTTTCCAAACATTCAGATCATTATCGACGAAGTTTCCGAAAAGTCGAAAAGTGATTTTAAAAACACTAAGCTGTTTTGAAAATGCGATATTTGATTCATTACAATCAATGCTACCAAAAAAAAAGAAGAACACTTCATTTATCTTGAAGTATTTCATTGATTTGATTTGAGGCCTCATCTTGCCATCTATTTGGTACCCTTCCTCGTAATATTTATAACACTTTTTACCCTAGGGAGATCTAATGTGTTTCGAGCTTCACGAAAATCATATATATACAGTCATTTTGAGATTGATTAATTAAATTAATGAAAATCCTTGGAATACTACTAAAATTGTAATTTAATAACTGCTACGCAACCCGAGTTTCTAGCTTCAACTTATTTATACAAAATACGATCCGCTCTTGACTGAAATGTATGAAAACGATTCTCAAAATAACGACGACAGAGATTGTTGTGAATTGAAGAGATGTAATCAACAATAATAGATACGTAGACTCTAAATGAGATAAATTAGTAAAAATGGAATGAAAATAAACACATACACGAAACCATACAGAATCTAAAATATGCAAAATGAAGTTACACCTATTTTTAACGAGGAAATTTTGTAAATTGATTTGGAAAAAAAAAATTTTGTTTTAAAGGTGAGTTCCAGACTAGAAAATACTTGAAATACTTAATATTATATGTGAGAAATCAAGTGAAACCGTGAAGATATCTTTATGACAATAATGCATCTTATGTATTGTACAGCAGAGAGAAATATCATATTTTCAACAGCTTTTGTTTCTTCTTTATATTCATATCTCGTTAAAGCATCTAATTAAGTGCTGCAGTATTCATATTACATCTTCTCCTGTTTTAATTTTTCGTTTGTAATCTCTAGAAGACATTAACAAAGTATAGATATCATTGTTCGAAACTCTTAAACATGATATATTGCAAAACACTTCCACAAATCTTTATCCCCATATTCTACAATCCCCAAGAGAAGCCTGTAGAATCCCTCAGAGAATTATTCAGTTTATCTGGAAAAGAATGAGTTTTTTACTATTTGAGGCTGCTCGAATATATATCATAAATGAAAGCAAGCTCAACTGGCGTTAACAGAATTCACATGTTTATACAGAGAAAACGTACTTTTCAATTTGATTTCCATATTCTAATAAAATTTGGATACAGTCGTAATTAAAAGTTATATAAGATGCTTCTCGCATTTTTTATATTCAATGTAAAATTGAATGAGTATTTTGAGATTTTCTTAGTCTCGCTAAAAATCGAGAACGGCTGGATCGATTTGGCTAATTTTGGTCTTGAATTATTTATGGAAGTCCAGAGAAGGTTTAAAAGGTGAATAAATATGAAAATGCTCGGAATTAAATTAAAAAAAAAACAATTTTGTTTGACGAATGAATAAATACAAAATCTCCGATCACGATTCTCCAAATTAATATGAATTGTTGCTAACAATAAAAAAATGCTTCAGTAGATAATACACAAAACAAATATTAAAAAGAAATTATAAATTTAAAGAAAATTCAAATATGTTAGAGATAAGAACAGTAACTTATTTACGGAAAACCGGGATCGCTGCAGCCCTCAATGGAATCCCAAGTTGTCGTAGATGATTTTTATGAGGTGGTAGAACACCGGCTGGGTCTTTGTTTGCAACCAAACTCCAACCTAGCAGTTGTAAAACAGCGAGTAGTAGTTATGTCATCACAAATTCACTGAAAATTATTTTGGTTTTAACTCATAATAGGTATTGTAGAAAGAGGACGTTTTAAAATTAAACTTTAGATTTTATCGAACTTTTAGAATGGAGTAGGACGTCGATAACAAATTAATTTGTTTATAAACTTGATAATTAAACGAAGGTGACTACTGAACAACAATAAGTAAACAACGGAATAAATATTTGAGAAAAATTACCGCAAAATGTATATTGAAGAGAGTATTAAGTAGATCTGGATATTGAATCTTGTGCCTGCGTGGATTAAGTATCTACAGAAAAGAAGTTATCATCTATATGATCAGTGGGTTCCCTCCATATTCTTGGTACTGGAAACATCACACTTTTTGTCTCCTCGATACCAGACTGAAAAACAAATATGCCTACATATACAGTTTCACATAAACAGTACATTTTTTGAAATTAGTATCTTTGGAAGTTATGATGCACTCTCTCACATTATGATGTGTTTTTCCAGTTACATGACAATTAAGGTGCCCATATTTTATCTTGACCTCGAATGTTATAAGTAAAGTAAGATTCATATTCAACGGCAAACTGAATTTTTTAGCTCCTCCTCTAATATATATTAATTAATATAATTGGAAATATAACAAAAAATGTATTTTTTATACATTTTGGAAGCCAGTTTAAACTTCGCGCAACACAAGACTCGCTTACTACCGAGATTACTCATCGCTCTCTGCTCCACATCTGCAATCCACATTTTACCCCGTTTTTTACGTGTTAAATCCGTTGCTTTACAAATTGTTTGCCAAAATCTTAAAATATTTATCTTTCATTGTAAAATGAATTTTCTTTGAATATAGCCTCATGTTGATTTCATTATCACACAATCAGAAAATAATCGTTTAGAATAAATCCACTTGTATTATCATTATTTTTCAAAATAGATCTTATCTGGTAATAGAAATTTATACGAGGACAGTTTAACGGAATGTGACTTTCACTGCAGTGATTATATTGTTAGGTTACGTCATGTTTCTGCTGTCATCTGTCAAAATTTCACATAAATCTGACCCATTTGTCGGTCAGATTTAAGAGAATTTTGAAAAAAAACAACAAAATCTAAACATATTACATAAATATCCTAAAACTGGTGCATGCTATGGAATTATTTGTAATTGGTTTTCTGCTATGGAAAGTGAACATATTAACACGTCCAGGAATACAGTCGACTTCCGACAAAACCACCCTTGTATAATATTAGTCGATAGTCTATTGGGCTGAATTACTACTCCAATAAAAACGTTATTAATAATATATATTTTTGTTGCAGATTTTTTATGGTGCTTTGCTAACAACACAATGGTTTACCTCCCCTTAGTAGTTGGCTTTTCACTGGTTGCTTTTGGATATTCTCAAGATTTAGATCTTCAACATTCCTCCACATCAAATTACGCATTTAGAGGTAACAGGTTCAGTTACTTGACTTAAAGCAAAACGCCATGCAGAATTCACAATCCGAATTTTGTCAATTTTTTCCAATTCTAGAGAAATCTAGTTATATTTGGTTTGACAATCACCAAATGTTTCATTTTATTATATCAACTATTCAAAAATTATAAAGTGAGGTTCATATCCATCATACGTTCTGAAAAATATACATAAAATTAGTGCTCAGAAAGACGAGACTCGAGACGATACTCGTGGGAGTCTCGTCTCAAATCTCCCTGTAGTGTAGTAGTAGAGCAGATAAATACGGCAAATATTAATAAACGATTCTTATTACCGCGAATATTATTGTAACATATTTTGAAAGTCACATAATTGCGAGCAGCTTATGTTTACAATACCGTTGCAAATTTCAATTAATCAGATTATTGACAAAGTATAAAGTAAACTTGTCGAACGGAATCTTAAAGTCGACCACAATATTATGGGCTTCCACGCATCCAAATATTCTAAAAAGCAAATTGGATTTACACCGTTGTCTTAATTTTGGATTCTCGGTATAAATTACAAACACTTAACGCTACCAATGGGGATAATTTGAAAGTGGAAAATCAAAAACAACAAAGAAGTTGAAGCTGAAACAATATTCCGACCAGATTTTGTATGAAATTTTTGAACTGTCTCCCCCAACTTTCATTATTTTTTTGAATATTGTTCAATAATGAAGACACGGGACACATTTTTAAAGTAAATTAATGTCAGTAATATCGCCGTAATACTCACAAAATTACTCTCCCACAGTTAAAATATAAATAACACTCACAAGATAGAAATAAGCAGCATTTTTTTGAAATTATAATGTAAATACTTGATTTGAGCTGAATAACTTCCATTCCTTTCATTACATACTAAAATTATTCAACATTTCTCACAGTTTCATATAAAGCGTAATGTGCATTGAAAGCAATTGATATACAGTGATTGGTTATTACTTTAGTTATTCATACCCATGCCTTGAATAAAGGAGAAATAAATATATATAAGTAGGGTCAGTTTCTTCTTCTTCTTCTTCTTCTTCTTCTTCAACGTATTGTAGGCCTGTAGTTTCCACCTTGTCATCCTTAAGATGTTGATGTCCATGAATCCATCCATCTTTTTGGAGGTCTTCCTAAAGGTCGTCGTGTCCATGGTTTACCTCTTGCAAACTAGCTAATCTTTCTCTGGTCATCCTGTCCACGTGTTCGTTCCAAGCTCTTCTATGCTTACGTCCCCATCTAACTAGGTCTTCCACCTCACATTCGTGTCTTATGTCTGTGTTTCTCTTTCTGTCTCTTAGTGTATACCCGCATATGTTTCTGAGTATTTTCATTTCTGTTGTTCGAATGATGTTCTTAGTTCTTTTGTTGTCCGCTCTTGTTTTTTTAGCATATTTCATTATTGGTCTAACGCAGGCTTTGTATATTTTAATTTTTGCCCTTTTGTTCATACTGGTATTATTCCAGATAATGTACCGGAGTGCGCCTGATATTCGGCTAGCTTTTCTTTGCTTGTCCCTTTACTTCATTTATTCTGTTCTGTTCTGCGCTGATTTGTGTGCCTACGTAGTCAAATAACATTACCTGTTCTATGGTTTTATTTTCTAGGGCGAGTTTGCACCTCATTGGCTCTTTAGAGATGACAAGGGTTTTAGTTTTTGCGGTGGATATTTGCATGTGAAAGGTTTTAGCTTTTCCGTAGAATGAATATGGGAGCTGCTGTAAGTCGTCTTCGCTCTCTGCCACAATTACAGCATCATCAGCATAACAGATTATTTTTATTGCACCCATTGTAAGTGAATATCCTCTTGCTGTATTCTTGACATGATTTATTATTTCGTCCGTTATTAGGTTGAACAGTTGCGGGCTTAAGGAGTCTCCCTGTCGGATACCCGCTGATGATACGGGCTTGCCGTATTCTACAGCTTTTTCAACTACTTGTCTGATTGTGACGATGGCATCTATGGTTGATCGATTTCTCCTGAATCCTTGTTGTTCTTCCGATGAGTTAACGTGTTCATTTAATGTTGTTTCAATGATTTTTGTAAAAAGCTTCATGGTTGTGTTTAGAAGGATTATACCTCTATAGTTCTCTGGAGATTTCCTGTCCCCTTTCTTGAATATAGGAATGGTTATGCTCTTTTTCCATTCGTTAAGAACTTCTCTGTTTGATAGTATTCTGTTGAAAAGCTTTGTAAGTTCTACCATTATTTGTTGCCCTCCGTATTTCAATAACTCATTTGGTATGTTATCTAATCCAGGTGCTTTCCTGTTTTTGATCTTTTTTGCGTGTTCTATCTTCTTCTAATATTTCGAGGGGTTCATTGTTTTCTTCATCTTCTTCTTCATTGTTTTCTTCGTTTCCCTCCTCTTCGGGAGCATCTGCGTGCAGTTGTTCGAAATAGGTTTTCCAGTTGAAACAGTTATTATGAACATCAACAAGTATTCTTCCTCCCATTATGGCGCAGATGAACCGTTCCAGCCCCATATAAAGATAATATTACCTAGACAACTATTTTTATTATTAATTTATTTGTTACTTGCCTTATGTGACAGTTTTTACAGTTTATTTATTACAAAGAATCCTTTAAACTATTATACTAAATGATTACGTGATTCATACAAATTATTTTTTTTTTGTAATATAATCATAATTCGAAAATCTGTGCCTTACATCCATTTCAGTTTATCTGTTACTCAATATAATATTAAGTCCATGTCAACTACTTAACTATGAATCTCTGAGTAATAGAATAATCTATACTCAACCTGAAACCGCGCGAATGGTACAAAATAACAAAAAAAAATTTAAACTCACGATAATATTTTGATATAAATTGGACGATTCATCCTGTATTAGTTTTGCAAGTATCATGAAACTTTATTGCCCTGCCGCATTTATGAATAAACTATGGTCTCGTTAAAAATAGTTGACGCAATTTTTTCATGATAATATACCATCTGCTTTATGATAATGGGCCAAGTTTGCGTTATTCGTTGACGTGCCCATATATTTCACAGAAAAGTTTTAAAACGCCATAAACTCAACATAAGTTAACTTCTTAAACTTTTTCTCGCTCGGTATTTTTACCTTATTTGCGAAATATTCTGAGTAGGTAATTACCAGATGCTAATTTTTATGCCAAACATTAAATAACGAGTTTTTTGTTTTGTATTCGCGTACCTGAAACTTCGGCAATTTTTCATGCTGCATCATAATTAAACTCTCAGAAATAACACTTCGCCAACTCATAAAACTTTCAAATACGTTCATTCATTAACAGTCAGGTGTCAGTCATGAGGAAAGAGTACTTCCACTCTTTTAAACTTCGCCGCAAAATTAAAGCTTTTTTCCTAAAATAAAAAAAAAACAAAAAAAGCTCATAATTAGACTAACGTGATTACTGTATTATAGTGCTCAAATATATCTTACAAATGATCAACTAGAGACTTTTATCATTATCGTTCAGATATAAAATACTTACTACCCATCAATTTGTAAGAAATACACAAATAATGCTATATTCTACCTCCTAAATAATGTCTACTCTAGCTTAAACAGCTATCACTCCACTACAACAACTTTTTGTGATTTATTCCAAGGCTTTAGATTGTGTTAATCATAATATTTTAATTAAAAAATTGCACCCCTATGGTTTCAGGAGAACACCTCTCGCATAGCTTATGTCAAACAAACAGAAGGGTTCATCTTGCAACCCAATAGAATGTGGAGTGCCTCAGGGCTCAGTATTAGGCCCTTTTTTTTCTTCTGTTTATCAACGACATCGCCTATCTAGACATCTGTGGTAAACTATGTCTTCGTGCAGACTATACTAATTTCTCCTGGAGCAACACTGATCTCACGGCACTTCATAAAACCATATCTAGTCACCTAATCACCCTTAAATCATGGTCCGATCCTAATCTTCTCTGTCTCAATGTTTTAAAACTAAAGTTTTATCATATAGAAATACATTGCAGCCTTTCTTATTAAATATCACTACCATTAACGTCGTTGAATCTGTAAAATTCTTTGTGCTTGTTGTGGACAATTCCTTGAAAGGGGAGTTACATATTAACACCTTATTTGAAAAATTAAGTTCCTCCTGCTTTGCGCAAAAATCAGCTAAAAAAAATTATCCACCTCCTTAACAGTTCATTATGCCCTAATTACGTCGCATCTCCGATATGCCCTTCCCTTCTGTGGTACGTGAGGTGCGACTAGATTTGAGCGGCTCACTGCAGGTACTTCTTTGAAAGATTAAAAATTCTTATTCATCTTTGAATCCATTTGACTAATTCGTAAGCACGCTTCTCCAATTTCACACAGCTATCCACTTAGGAACGCGGAGCACGACATTTACTACCTACTCCACGTTCAGAATTAGTTAAGGGCTCAATATTTCACAATACAAAAAAAATGCACAATCACTTGCCAATTGAAATCAAATCGATTTCATCTTTGACCGCATTTCGCAATAATTTGAAGACGTACTTACTGGAAAGTGCCTTCTACTCTGTAAACGACTTCCATGCTAATAATAATTAATTCCGGGCATGCCCTATAATTTTGTTATTCATCGTGATTTTCTTCTGTATATTGAAATTTTATTTGTATTATTATTTAGTTATTTTTATGTTTGTTTTTCAGTTTTCAGAAGCTTTTCCTCACAAATTGTAACAATGTTTTGACAATAAAGCATTTCTCTCTTTAACTCTCAATGTTCTATGTGTATGGATGAGAAAAAAACTTCTTGAAAGTTTCTCTGATTGCAAAATTATTCATTTCACCTTATCTTTCGGTTAGTTTGGATGGCAGTTTATTTAGACCTCTAAGTGGATTCTATAAACCTCTTACCTTCTGAATAAAATTGTGTAAGTGTTCAATACAAAAAAACACTTTGTTTTGTCCAATCAATAGTATAGAATCTTTGTAATAATTAGCTGAAATTTTTTTGCATTGTTACATCTCTCTAGAAAATCTATACACTTAGGACGATCATCATTATACAGACAGATTCGTAATTATTCCATTCACAATTTCTTTAATTTCAATACTCTTGGGAAAACTGAAGATGTTGTCTACGATGTTTTACGTTTAGAAGAAAACCAGTTGCAGCTCTACTGCTTTCTACTATATAGTGCAGTGCTTGAAGTAAAACAGTTTCCTAGTATTCTTGATGATGAATATTATTTCTCTCTTCAGCATCCTTGTCCAGGTGTTTTTGATTGGTACTAATCTTTCAATATCATGCCAGTATCCTGTAAATAACAGATTGGATAACACCAAAGCTTCAAACCAATAAACACTAACAGTAATTTCCATGAATGCTATTGTTTGTATAGTAGTTAATTTTACCTCAATTATTTATTTGTATTCATTAATCAAACTCTGTACCATTGGAAGCCATGAAATCATATCAAAAACGATAATTGTATTATGGAAAACTTGAGGAATTGATAGCAGAACACAGAACCATATTTGTAGTAGAAGATGTTATTTCATTTACCCCAAACCCTACTAATCCTAATGACAACAATGTGGAATATAGTAGAATTAAACAAGGGAGAGCTTGCTAATAAGTCCCAAATTTCAAAGTGAAAATAAGATAGTCAAGCAGTATTTTCCTTAACACTTTTTATGGTATTATTTAATGTTATTTTTTAGGCTTAATTTGAAGAAAAATGTTATATTCAGTGAGTAGCTTAATTTCTAGGCATCACGCTGTTTAAATATCTTTAAGAAGCATTTGAAAACATAAGGTATTTCATTAAACATGATACGTCGGACTTGCGTGAATTACTCAGTTTCAAAATATTATATATGAACCATGTTCAGTTTAAAAGTTGATGGGTCTCAGCTTTTTTCACACTAAGTAACTTGATCCTAAGCCTATCTACTCTTGCGGTTGTTAGGTGTGTGTGGGAAGTCTCCTCTACCCTTTTCCATCTAGTATTTTTCGTTTTACTCTATTTCATTAAATATTTTTTGCTGCAATCTTAACTTTCTAATTTCATGTTTTTCTTGGTCTTCCTGTTTGTTTGTTTTCAGCTGCTCTTGTTTTGTATACTCGTCTAACCATTTTGCTTTCTTCCATTCTTGTAACATGTTCAAATCATCTTAGCTGTGCTTCTATTCTAGTTTCTAGATTTTTCCTCTATGTGTTTATCCTGCCCAATCTCGTTTTTCCATCTATCTTTATCAGATATCTCATTTCCATGCTATTTAGGTTTCTGCCCCTAAACTGAGTATATGAGTGACCAATTTGTAGAAAATTTGTTTCTATCTTTCTCTTTATTTGCCAGCAAGGTATTTTTAATACTCTCAAAGAGTTATTCTGCTACTTCTGTTTTCTTCTTTATTTCCTCTTCGATTCTTCCGTTATTTCTGAGCCTAGCTATTCACTTGTTCCACTTTTTTATCGTCGCTTATAATCATTATCTCTATTTTCTTCTCATTTATCTCAATGTTGAGCTTTTAATATTTAAGTTTTCGTTTATAGTTCTTCGTTAGCGATTAGTACTAAATCATCAACATATGCCATTTCCGACACTTTGACCTCTTTCCTATTCCAATATCTCAACTTGTACTATGTTGCTTATTTTTTTGCTTCTTTCATACTCTCATGCATCCTGCTGTATTCTTATACAGTCCTTTGAATCCGATTATTGTTGTCTCGTCTGCTCCTATCCCATTGAAAGCCTTTTGTTGATCTATGAAGCAAAGATGCGTCTCTCCTGATTTCCTTATAGGTTTTTTGTCTTATTAGTGAGTTCGCATCTATTACCCCTTTGTTTGGTCTGAAGCCGTATAGCGTGTCTTCTAACTTATCTTCAATGACTTTTCTCGGCGTTTTTACCACAAGCTTTTATCATAATTCTCTAAAATGGAGACATAAATACTCGTAATAACATTCCATAAATAGCTTCCACACCGTAAGTTACAAAAAAGTGAAAACCCTCATATATATCAATTTCCTTTTGTTATGAACACGCAATAATCAACATTTTTTATTCCATTAATACCAAGTTTTTCTCGTTATCTTGTTTACCGATGAATTGAAAGTTACGGATATAGAAAACTGAATAATGTTAATATTAAATTGATATTTTGTACTGGGTAGTGCAAAAAACGAAAGCATTTCCACAAAAACGAAAGATCGTATCATTCATTTTCAGAATTTTTAGTTCTAAAATATAAAAATTAATGAATGAATGGAAATTTGAATGAAAAAAAAATTACAAGCGTAACTTCATTATCCCTTTATTCTTTCAAGTAATTAAGAGGATTTCAACGCGATGTTTTTTCCATTCGAAGCTTTTAACATATTCAATATTTATTTCCAGTCTCCATGTAATATTTTGTCCACTGGGAAATACAAATCTTCTGACATCGAAGCCGTGTTCAGTGATCCTACTAATTGGGTCAGTTTATATCCGATGTCGTTAGTATTTGCATGGATTATTCCGTTTCACATTGCCTGTCACTAAGTTGAGATATCTTTCCTTTGCCAGTCCGAGCATTTTCACTTTAATCAACTGTTTCTATAGCCATATATAAATTATAAAGTGAGATATCATAATCAAAAATCTTGATAGTATGAGAAATATATTCATTTATTCAGTGAATTCAAGTTTATCTCAGATAGATATATTCCAAAATTGATTTTGTATTATTTTCGGTATGCTGCTAATCTTTTGGTATGGTCATGCAAATAACGGCACCAACCAGAATAACTAAGACCAGTTCTAGTACTATAGACTATGTCGTGTCATGATATGATCCAGAATCCACCGACTTTACTGTCTTTAATAATTCAGGTTTCTCCGATCTTGAAAAAAGGTTTTCAAAACTTCAAACACCGTTGCAAACAACTGACTGGAGATGTAGACTTCGAATTTTCTAGATTCATAAAAAAAATTAACTAGTCTAGTACCTACTTCTTTTCCTCTCAGGCGTATTAAAAATAATCAAAATAAACCTTTGTTCACTTAAGGTTTACGTATATCTGCAAAGAACATGCGATCTTTATCTCACCTAAGGAAATTCTCGAATAGTGTCTTCTTCAAAAATTACGTTGAATTATACAGAAAAATTTATCATAAGACAAAGATATTTATGAAGAAACATGGTCCATGTGAATTATTTAAGAAATAAGGCTTCTACGTCGAGCATAATCTCTTTCTCTCTCTCTCTCTCTGTCTCTTTAAACCTTATAAGGTAAATATTGTTCAAGAATTGCAACCTGACGATCCATTTAATCGATTGGAATTTTCAAATTGGTTTTTAACCAAATCTAATGAAGATTCGGATTTTGCAAAAAAGGTATTATGGTCTGACGAATACCATACAAGCAGCAGCGGAATATTTAATAGGCAAATTTACAAGACATTGGTATCAAAAAAACGAACATATTACTTTTGAACCACAGCAACAAGGCCTATTTGGTTAGTTAGTTTAGTTTGGTTAGTGTTTCATGTTTTGTATTACATATATTACGAAATAATGATTTAAAAAATAAGATTTATGAAAATCTGCATAATAATATAGAGCCTCAACCTAAGAAGCATTCAGAAACTTAAAAAGGTAACCCTTTAAAAATTTAATTGCCTTAAGACGAATTGAAACTGTATGTGGTTTATGTATAAGACAAAATGGACGAAAGTTTGAACGATTCTATTAGATTTTTGTAATTCATTTTCTAATTCGATTCTTGTTTTCAACATTTTTAAGTTTATGTAAAAGAGTGATATTTCGAGTTTATATATAGAATATAATTAGATAAGTTTAAATCCCTTGACGTTTCAAGAAAATATTAATTAAATGCATGTGTGAAAAAATTCTTGGCCTACTATTAAATAAACAAACATAAATATGGATTTTTCTGATTTTTGGAGCTGAAATTTATTGAAGATTAGGTTGTGATACATGAATGTATTCAGAAAAAAAATTGCAAAAATTTTACGTCACAATATACACAATCAAAAAATACCAAGTTTGTTCTCAATCTTAACAACAGTTCTCTAAAAAAATTTATAAATACGCCACTGACTTTTTTGTAAAAATATCTATTATAAGAAGTTTTCATTTTTTTCTATCTTATACAGGATCTGAAAAATAATAACAACCCCAAAAGTGAACATTTTTTTTCACCTTGTATTTCAGGAACAAAAGTAGTTGGATTATTTTTGTTTGCGGTTTTAACTTTTACAAAAAAAAATGATACAGGGTCGCGAAAACCGCATGTCTATATCTTTAATAATAGTACAGTGCTGTCAACCAAAATGAGACACAGTGTACGAGATCTGGCTATTAAATAATGAAACTACGCGCATAGATTGCGCCATTGACAAGTGGAGTAAAAAACGAGTAGTACATTGAGTATCTAAATATCTTGTCTATGCACGTCTCGAAAAACGATTCCTTTACTATTATAGTATTTAGGCAGTAGCGATTTGAAACGAACGTGTTTTTTTCTCGTGCCGAAAATCATGTGTGACGAAACACCGGAGCAACGTATCCATCTCAAATTTCTCGTTAAATTGAAAAAAAATTCCGACTGAGTGCTATAAATTCTTGCAAGAGGGACAATTCTCAATCTCGTGCCCGTGTTTTTGAGTGATGTAAGCGCTTTAGTGAGGGCCGAGTTCATACTGAGATAACCATAGCCCAGGTAGCCCTGTGATGTTTAAACTCTGGAAACAGTGACTAAAATCAACCAAATTGTGCGTCAGATCGTCGAATGAGCATCCGGATGATTGCCGAGGCTGTAAACGCCGATAAAGAAACTCTCACCAAAGAAGACTTCCAGCACTACTTCGATGAATAGAAAAAAGTATGGAAAGGTGTGTGGAGAGCGGAAGGGGTTATAGTGAAAAAGAGCATTTGAATGTAGATTAATTTTTATAATAAAACCCTTTTTCGTAACCAGTCTCGTTATTTAATAGCCAGACCTCGTACACTTGACGTCGATAAAACGCCAGTTATACTCGTTTATATTTGCCTTTTTAACGATTCATCTCAGCGCAAATAAAAAATATATAACAAAATAATGGCGTAATAATATTAATTATCAACTTTATATTTGTTCCGTACAACCTCCATTAATTTTCTTTCCAGGGAGTATTAAAAGTTGAAGGAACCTTCGTATCCAACAAGAAATTTATCGTCTCGAATTCGCCTCTAGGGCCCTTCCGTGTTCAGATTTAGAATAATAAATTCGTTCGCATCTCACAGAATTGTTTGAAAAAATAAATGAAACACATTCGTGTTATAAAATATTAGTAATATTGCTCTTCCTACTACAACATTGTTAAGATTTTTTCTTTGATTTAGCGGAATAAATAAATTTTAATAAACTGAAAATGAAATTAGTCATCTACATACAAACATTCGAAGCGCCAATGCCACATCAATAGCGAACTGGATGGATGGATAGAGAATCAGATGTAGTCTTCTTCTTCTTAACGTGCCGTATCAAGTCCCCTTGACGTTGGCGATCAGCATAGCAAAACTCTCTCTATCTTGAGCTAGTCTAAATAACTGTCCTGCTTCTCTTATCCCAGTCTATTCTCTAACGTTCTTCAACCAAAAGGCTTCTCTCTTTCCAATTTCTCTACAACCTTCAACTTTACCTATCATAATCAACCGGAGGATACTAAACCGACTATCACGCATTATGTGTGAGTGATCTCATTTTAAAAAATGTTGTACGAGCGACCTCAATTCTACATTTTATTTCCTTATCCAGTTGTTCAGTAATCTAGCAACAAAAATATTTGAAACTTTGAATCGTTTGTCCGTTTACATGTAGCTGTGTGTCATGGTATGGCAAGCGACTAAATATCATTTAATTTGTTTCAGAACAATTAATGTTTAGACCCATCTCTCTTCCCACTCTGTCAATGGCGTTTAAAAGGTATTGCATTCCAATCTGCGTATCTGATTGTATTTATAAGTTTACCGTTAATCTTTAAGGTGCGTTTACACGTGAGAGGAACTCGCCGAGAGTGCTCTCGGAGTTTCTCGCGGAGACCTTTACACGTGAGAGTGAAATTAACCCTAATCCTCTCTCGGAGAGCTACTCGCCATGGCAAATCTCGAGAGTACCCTCAGACTGTTAACACGGGCGATTTCTATTAGTTCTGAGAGTGACTTAAGCCAGTTAGCATCTCATGATTTCAGTTCAGTGCTATCAGCTGTAGCGTTTTTATTCAACATATACATTATTCAAGATGTCTTCAAGGAAACGAGAAATAGCAGCGGCTTTGTTGATTTTGTGTATGTCAAAGAAAAACGAATAGAGGAAGAAAAAAAATGGGTCAGATCTTGAGCCAGAATAATTTAGACGCTATTACAGATTCTAGGAACATGCCACGGAAATAGCAAATCTACTCTACGGATCTACGAATTTCCTGTCTATTTTATTAAAAGGCTTGAGTATCTCGAAAGTACGACAAAGGACCTCAGAAAAATAGCTTCCATTGGGAATAGTCTTCGTATTTTAAAAGCAGAATAATGAGATGTAGAGTCTTTCTTGCTTTCTTTCTTAAGTTTGTTAGATGATATGTTTGTTCCAACTTGCTAGTCAGGACCGTTCATGGAACGGCTATTGGGGGCGTTTATAAATATTGGAACGAACCTAATATCGTGTTATTAAGAGAATTACAAACATATTTCAGCATCTGTATTAGTGGCACATCGAAGTAGATAAGAGATTACAAGTTAATAGAGAACTTGACACATATCTGTCGCTTCTCATAGCAGATTTATTGATTGTTTAATGTTTCATAAATAACAGTACAAAATTAGCTACTACATCTATTCACCGTGATACTACTACTACATTATCGATTCAAATATTAAATTTTTGAACAATAAAAGAATATTATACGTTATATAAGGTCATCCTCTCACAAATTATAGTGATGTAGTCAGTATTGACCTTTTAAAAAACGAAGTACTAACCTTTGAAAATGTCATTGTTAACGGTCTGCGAATCTTGTCACATTTATCTGACACATTTTTATAATATTTTCTATTTTGATTTTATTCTTATTTTGATGTTCATGATGTCGGTATTCTATTAATTAATATAAATAAGCAAATTGTCGGTGTCAATATCATATTTTGATAAAGACTTGAAGAAAAATCGAAATCTCAATCTTTCTTCCAAAAAGAAATTTTGAAACAGAAGAGACCTAAAGTCAAAAATATTTAGATCCATTAATAATTCATTTATAAATAATTAAGAATATGTACTAAATTGCAAGTTTCTATACGTTCTTTTTCTAAATCGATCATTATGATTTGTCCTTTAAGAACTTTTAAGTTTTTTTCTATCACTAATAGAAACCACAGAGGCTTTGCGTACAACCGCCACACCGACTGATTCCCTAGAGAAAGACAAAGGACCCGAAACGTCGAGAGTCCTAAAGGCACTATCGTGGCTAGTGACACAGAGGGAAAGTGATTGGGGTTGGAGAAATGATACCCCTAAAGTATTGACTGCTCTACAGCTAGCCCCAAGAGACGAATCTCCAAAGCAGACGATGGATTCTGTAGAGATGCAGCTGTCTTTCAAACAGATGGAAGTGGAGATTGTCGTGTTATTATGGAGGTAAGTTTATAATTCTAATCACAATTGGAATATTGAAAAAATATATGTACCGGTATTTATTAGTTAGGATTCTATCTACAGATTTTAAAATAGGATAAAATATAACTGTAGAAATTGCTGCTGAAGAATAAAGTGAATCTTACTTTTTAAAATTGTTTATATATTCTCAGTAGATCTGTAAAGCTCACACTAAATATTCTAAAAAATTGAACGTTTTGGCTGATACCATTAACAATAAAATTATTCGCCCTTATTTTTTTGAGGGTATAATTAATGGTGAGATTTCTCTATTTATCTAGATTTTTTTCTATTAATTTCTTAGTGCCCACATTACAAAGACTTTTTACTGATGTTATCATCCAAATGAGATAGATCGATCCATTTACTATCAACAAATCGGAGCTCTACCGTATTTTGCACGTACAGTTAAAATTATTTAAACAAGGTGAATTGGAAGACGTGGAAAGATCGAAAGGACGGCTAGATTCCCCGATTTGATTCCCCTCGATTACTTCTTATGGGGTTATTTAAAATCTGAAGTATATTTTAATACACCAGACAATATTTCTGATTTCGATGTTAGGATAACTGAAGAAATTAACAAAATAACCCCTGGTGTCATACAAAATTCTAAACATCAAGCGACATTATTATCTTCTTTCTACGTAAAGTTCTGGGATAGTGATATTATCAAAATTTTCCATTTTAAAAATTAATTTTCTCGGTTATGATTTCACCAAATTTGAAAAAAAAACTTTATTACTGAACAGAATACTAAAATCCCTTTTCAACAAAGTGCCACACGATTCCCTTTCTTATTTAAAATTTTCGAGGAGGTGCTTATAATTCAGGGGGAATGCTGGAGAGGCATAATATCTTCACACTGTTAATTGTCAATTATTTAAGAATAAAAATCGACCTG
The DNA here is from genome assembly GCF_026250575.1 of Diorhabda carinulata. NCBI lineage: Eukaryota > Metazoa > Arthropoda > Insecta > Coleoptera > Chrysomelidae > Diorhabda > Diorhabda carinulata. The sequence goes on from NC_079469.1 coordinate 7,696,214, forward strand.
TTTCAGGTTTTTTTTCATATAGGATATAATAACGCTAAAATTAAATGACAAATTTTTTCTTAGTTCCATTTTCCAATCTGAGAGAGAAGAAAATTGGAACACAAAAATTAGCAGTCCAATTTCTATAAATTTCCATCTGTGTGTCTTAATTTTCTTTCATTATAGGCTGTCTTAAATTCCCATGATTATTGAATAAAATCAAAATAAATATTTTGTGGTTATGTTATTTTCAATTTGGGTATTTTTGGTTCATTATAAGTGTACGTGAAATAATTTTGATAATATTTTATATCTTACTTCTACTAGAGATAAAATCAAACGAAGAAATTGTCTGATTTTCTTCAAATTTTGTTCTGAATAATTCAATTCAATAATTTCAATTAAAGAATTAGATCAACATACCTGTTGTTTTGACTTTTCCAGCTGCTAATCAGTGAACTCTGTATTTTTTTACTTTTATTGGTAAATCCTCACAAATTATATCCGCAGATGACATAAATTTATATAAACAGCTCTCTAATTTCTCTTCTTCTCTTGAAACAGAAATGACTATTTTTCTATTTCACCTGATCATTCGTCTTGTCTTTTTCCTCATTCTCTCAGTTTCATTTAAAAATTAAAAATGGATAGTACTTTTTATGTTAATTATGAAGATAAGCAAACACTGATTCACTGAAATTTCAATTTAAGTCTTATATATTTTTTTTCACTGCTCTTTTTTGTTATTCAGACACCATGAAGTACCAATAACACCTCCAAAACTAGCTCAATATTGTCTGGCTCTATCGGCTATGTGCTTTGATCCTAGACAATTTCATGGACACGACTTAATCGGTAGTTTACAACACCATGAACCAATTCATGATATTGAGTTTGCTTACGCTACTCTGGCATCGTGCACAGCTAGAGCACACGTAAGAAAGAAGCAAATCAGAAGATTGTTGGATATTGCTAATACAGCAAAGGACCATAATATAGGTAATTTGTATTCTATTTTCAAATCTTTACGTGGGAAATGGGACTTTCTAACGTGCAGCAATGATAAAATGTACGTTTTACTTGTAGGAACTTACTTATAAGTTTTCCTCCTAGTTCTACTAATTTTCTTAGTAATTTCTGATCGTTTTTCGTTCTGATTTATCTTGGAAGAGTATTAACGACTTATTATCGAACCCGTAGCATAAACAAAAGTGGTAAAAACATAGTATTTATGTTGTAGATACAGTAGCAATGACAATTTTAGCATTGCGATGTATAGTTAAAGATCACAGGCATCGAAACCTACAGCATTCTTTAAGAAGGCCTAGTATAAGCTTAGCACGAGAACAACAACAAGACGGCGGTTTTGGTAATTTATACAATACAGCACTGACGTTACAGGTGAGTCCTGTTATTTTATTCCCTTTATATTATTTAAATTCAGGTAAATGTTTGGTGGAGTCCTCTCGATTTTGTCTTACTAATAAAAAAAAACAGGACCGAACAGTGTATTTTGGTACTAGATGCAAAAAATTTGGAAGTGAGTGGAAATAATGCTGTCACATGAAAAAATTTTCTCATACGACCCATCGTTTCTGAGTTATACGCGTTCAAAGTTGCAAAATCAGAACTCGTATTCAAGTATATTTTCTAAATTTTACATTCCAGCAATGCACCACGGAAATTGCGAAGTATGAATAATAAAAGTGTCTGGATGGAGTGGAAGACTATTTTACATGAAAAAATGGCTAGATTGGAAGATATGAAAACAGTGGCGCTGGCGTTAGTTGAGCAGCCGAACCAATCTGCAGTGCGGCTATCGGGAGAACTCCAAATATCCAATCGCTCTTTACGACGAATGCTGAAACGCATGTACTATTAAGTTTACCTTTCGCGCCCCTCAAGCAGGTCACGAGGATGATTTCGATCGCAGATTCAGTGAGGATAACCCACAGTACCAGCTTTCCATTTTATGGTCCGGCGAAGCAGCCTTCAAGCTCCAACATTCGCGAACAACCATCATTTCATACAGGATAGAACTTCGCCTCACTAGGCGTATCTGTGTAAGAGTACCTTAATGTTCATGTTCAGGAGAATGGATAGGCAGACGAAGATTCGGTTATGTGACCTGACATCCTGCGATTTCTTCCTATGGGGACTTACCAAGCAGCACGTTTTTGCAATCTCCATGACCTCTGAACTGCAATTGAAAAAAAAATGCGGACAGCTTGACATGCCTCGTCGGACTTGCCTCTCCGTTGAGAAACGTTTCCTTAAATGCATTGATCAGTATGGATATCAATTTGAACAGTAAACCTTTTTCGAATCCCTTTTAATAAATTAATTTGGACGCTGCATTTTTTCTTAATGCAAATTCGTTGTCTGATTTATATCAACCTTTGTATCAAGATGTGGAAACCAAATATGATCAGTTAACTTACATAGTCGTATAAATATAAATGATTTATGGTAAGAAATTTTCATCATTTGTCTTTAAAATAGAAAGATTGGGTAAAAGTATGAGAAAAATTATGTATTTCTACTTAGTTTATTTTGCATAACCAAAAAAATATCAAATTTGATATAAAATTTCAAATAAATATTGATTGAGATGTTTTAAAGAAGCATTTTTTAATGTTATACTACTCAATATACCAGGCACAAAGAATAGGGATATTCCTCACTTTGTAGACGGAATATTTGTTTTTAGGCTTTGCAAGACATGAATGAAATAAATAATCATTGGAATAGAAGTGCTGCCAAAGCGTATATAGAATCTAAACAGGACCCAGATGGAGCATTCACAGATCCCAATTTAACTGCCGAAGTTGTTCTGGCATTATCAGAAAGAGGCCTTGGACATATTAGAAATATTGATTGCGGAAAGTATGACAGCGATTTGGACAATCACGGTAACATAATGGATACTTATCAGCTTCGTAATATATCAATATATGTTTTAGAATATGGAAAGAAAGTAATAGCAATAGAAAGCCAGTAAACACAATTTCGCCAATATTTAATTCCAAAACAATATTTATAATCCTTTTTTCTCACTTATAATTATCATTTCAGTTGAAATCGACGGCCTAACAAAATCTCTTTCCAACCATGGCAACGATTCTGAGATCCGCAACGTAACGGTAACGTATACTTTGTGGGTAGGTTCGAATATAACTGAAAATGCAACAATAAGCGTCACTGCACCTAGAAATACATCTTTCTACAACATAATGCAGCTAGCTATGGAACTTGATCCTCATTTCGCATTCGAAGCATCAGAATGGCCTAACGGACACTACGTTCATACCCTTGCTGGTTACAAAGAGGAACCAATGGGCTACCATTATTGGCTGCTGTATCGATTACCAGAGCTACCTGATCCTCTGACACCACCAGCTAATCAACTTGTCGCTCCCATGGGTAAATAACAACATATTTCATACTAAGTGTGTTAAAAAAATACAGTGAATTAATTTTTATAATAGGAATTAAAATGCTTCTATATTATTAGTTTAGAAATATTTCATATCGTACAAGGTGTGAAATGTGTGATGAAAAAAATGGGTTCTTATAATAGCAGTTACGTATTATGCACCCATGTCAACTATGTTTTCCATATCTTCATGTGTTGAGACTAGCAGTGAATAATTTGAACCCTTTCCGATTCGTCTGGTGCTATAATCCCTTTGCAATCTTCAATAAAATATAGAACTTGAACAGTGCATTAACATTGAGTTTTATTTAAAATTGAAAACGAGAAAGTACCAAAGAAGTCCACTAAATGTTGAAATATGTCGATGGTGCTAGGGCAGTAACTTTGGAGACTGTTATGAGCGATTCAGAATAGAATATAAATCAGTAAAGGGCCGTGAAAGATCGGGATGTTCTTCAAGTTCAAAAATAAACGAAAACTTAATCGTTCAAATGATCAGTTGGATATTGAGAGCTTATTAAAGGCGTCAAATGCAACTGTGAAGTCGTAGTACGACCAAAGGTCGTTTCAAGGTCACACATTCGGCTTACTCGCCAAATTTAGCGCTTTACTACTTACGGCTCGTTTTGAAATAGAAAATTTACTAAAATAGTAACATTTTAACACGTCAAGAGAAGGATTTGACATCGTAAATGCATTGACAAAACTCAGTAATTTGATGAACTAGTCCACTAAATGTTAAAAAAATGTCGATGGTTCTAGTGCAGTAACTTTGGAGACTGTTATGAGTAATATGAGCGATTTAGAAGTGAATAAAAGTCAGTAAAGGGCTGTGAAAGATCGGGATGTTCTTCGAGCTCAAAAATAAACGAAAACTTAATCGTTCAAATGAGCAGTTGCGTATTGAGAGCTTATTAAAGGCCTCAAATGCAACTGTGGAGTCGTAGTACTATCAGAGGTCGTTCCAAGGTCACACATTCAGCTTACTCACCAAATTTCACAAATTGCTATTTACGGCTCGTTTTTAAATTGAAAAATTCACTAAAATAGTAACATTTTAACACGTCCAGAGATGGATAATCATCAGATGGTCAGTAATTTGAAGAATACAAAGAATTCAAATTTCATTTTCACTGTGCTTTTGAGAAAATAACTGACGACATTTTTTATCATAAGAATATGTGTTTTTGACTGACTCCGATGGAATAAACCTGTTAAACTGTAATGAGTGTTTTAAAATAGTACAAATATAAGTTGTATAGTAGGTATCAAAGGGCAGTTTATTTAATAATTTTACGGCTGTAAATGCAGCATTGTACGTGATACAAATGCAATTAACAACAATAAATTATACTACGTAACATGCCATTCGGCTTTTCTTCAAATATTTTGAATTTTCATTTGTTCGCGTATTGTGGCTGAGTAGTCACTTCTATTTGAATTCCAGCTTTGAATTTTTGAAGAAATTAGTTTGTTATCGACTTCTCACTCCATTCGAGAAACCTCGGTGTGTATTCTAAGTCGCTCTCTATCAGATAAGTAGTCGAAACAACAAGATTGTGATGATAAGAAACAAGAACGTACCGTAGTTTTCACGAATTGAAGAGACTAATCGACTACGAAAGAACAATGGAAAAAAGCCAAGATGTTAATGAGAAGCTGGTTTTTTCTAATGAACTTTGAAGTTATTAATTTAATAATATTGACATCGTTCTCTATCTGTCTACATTCTACAACAAATAGATTTAAAATTAGTAAAACTTGTGGTGATATTATCCTTCATATTCATTGATAAGTTTTTTGAATATCTTTTTAACTCTGCTTTTTATATCAAAGTGCTCACAAAATTCCAGTTATCTTTAACAATTTCCTTTTGTTTTAAGTAAATTTTGTATAATAGTTTTCGTGTAAACTCGTATTTTCTATTTATTTAGGGAACAGAACGAACAGAATAGAAAGCGATTTATAATACTTACCGAGGTTTTATTAAATTCCCCGAATGAAGTGGGAGATCGATAACCAACTAATTTTTTCAAAAACTCTAATGTAAGAATTAGAATAGAAGTGACTACTGAGTCACAATAAGTGAATATTTAAAATATTTGAAGAAAAACGTAACAAACCGAATGTCATGCTACAACAACTATACTAATAAAGATATAATATGGCAGAACTAATCGTACATTTTCAATATTAACAAAGTTTTTGAGATACCCCGTATGCTCTAATTTTCATTATTTGAATTATAACTAAATTTTCATACTTAATAAAATTTTCTTCTTGTTATAACACTAGTTTTAAACATTTCTAATACAAAGACCATTTGAAAATTACAAGAAAATGGATGGATTTTTTAAATATACATGGTTTGTTGGAGGCCCCAAGGTTGTAGCCCCAGCTGCCCTTCCCTAAAAACATATATAAGTGCTTGCAATTATTAGTCAATCACAAAATATTCACTTAAATAAAAGATAAATGTGTATTAATATCTGTAAAATTTAATATAGTTGATTTCTACAATATATCATTCTATTCACCCTTACCGTCAATGATGAGCACGTCCTTTTCGTCGCTTCGTTCATAATTCATTAAAGGTAGTCACACACTTGTCCTCATCGGACGGAGCTCACGCACAAATCGAACGTACCGGAGATCGGCAATGCCGACGAGAATCCGAAAAGGTACATTCATTCCGAATTATCCGTACGGAGTGTCAACAGTATCAGGAATTCCTGGAATTTGCGCGCCCCCTTCTTTCTCTCCGATTGTAGCTAAAATATTCAGTCCGACGTTTAGCACGTGTTGAACCCCGTGTCGTCTATCTATATATTATTTATTATAACTCGATTGTTACCTGAGATGGATGGAGCTCAGTTAATTGTGATCGTGCTGGAGTATGAAGAGTTATATAATCTGAGGCACAATATTTGGGAAGAGATAGGAAGGAGGATGACCTTCCCAGTATGTAACTATGCATTTATTTCAATGATTATGTTATTATGTAATAATAATAATGAAAATTATTTGAAGTACTTTTTCCTGTCTCTTCTAATTGATTTGAAGAACCCAAATTGAGGGCTTTCTGGCCATCTCATGCTCTTTCTCTTCTTCTTCTGCCAGCAAGCAAGCTTACGTACCTTGTGCACAGCAGTTGAAGTAAATCCGATCCGTCCGTTGCGAACGCTCCGTCCGATGACAAGTGCGTGACTACCTTTAATCGGTAACTGACGATTTTTATTATTGAATTTAAACAATTGTTTCTTTTCAGGTGTGGACGATCTTTTAATCGAAGAGGGTGACCATTATCTCTTCTGGTATAAGAAATTGTAAAAAAATATTGTGGAACATACATTATTTTTCGGTTTGATGAACATTTACAATATTAATTTACATGTGCCATGATCATATCTTTTTTATTTATTTTTGAAGCTTTGTGGTCGTCAAATTTTTGGAAGCTTTATTGGCTTTTGGCTTGGCGTGAAGAAGAAAAGAGTATTCAATTTTATGGAGAAGATTTTTCTAATTGTTTATGTAATATCTAAAATAAAATATAGAACTTGTCGAAATTATAAAATAATATCGTGTGATTCTAATTGTAATCTTTCAGGTCAAAGATTTATTTCATCGAGTATCAATCCAATGAAAACACAAATTTTTATCAATTCATCCACCAAAAAAATTGGATACAGATATTTACTTATTAAATTCACATATTTCTACCTCAAACATTAAACAAATCGTTAAATAAAAGTTCAAGTCAAAATTCAATTCAACAGGAAATTTTTTGGTATTTCTTCTGAAACTTTTAAGGGGACAAATACGGCGTTAATCCCCATGATTGGGTATGGGAACTGAAAGAACAGCATTTAGTCCCCATAAATGATTCTATTACCTGGCCTACCGAGCATCATGAATATGATACTTGGCGGATGTAAAACCTCATAGCAATGCAGGATACAGAAAGCATGGTTTAAGCGTCCATGACAATTTGGTTGAATTGTTATCTATCTGTCGCTACTTGCAATAGTTGTTCTACTCTCTGCCTGGTCCAATTTAATTTCTTTCTTGTTTTTATAATGTTTAGGAGCTCTTGATACTCATTCAGCTGTCTGAGTACCTCTTCGTTACTAGTATGTACGTTCCAAGGGATCTTGAGGATTCTACGATAGCCCCATATCTCGAACGCCCCTATTTTATTCATGTTGTTAACTTCAAACGTTCGTGTTGCACCTCCTATTGGTGAATAACAAACTATTCAATTTAATTCAAGCAAGCCCAACACCGGGGCTCTGCAAGTGTTTTTCGTGTTATGGCTTCGGGAACTATCTCGTTGTTTACGAAATTTATCAACCTCTCAACAAAGGGTCGGCAGTCCTTGGACGACGCACAATGTCGAAGTCGTAGTCCTGTAATTTGAGTTGCAAATCTCTCAACAATGTCAAGGTCGTAGCCTTGTAATTTGAGTCGCTAACCTCTCAACAAACTTTGTCTTCTGGGGAGGTGCTATGGGATGGCGCGTTAAATAATCAGAAGGGTTGGCAGTTCACAATGATGCACAACATCTTAGCCCTCTAATTTCATTCGCAAGCGCTCTAACCTGGGAGTGGTTCTCGATTCGACCCAATATCCTCAAGTAGTGGCTTAAGGTTCCTCCCACTCTAAAATGTTCCCGCAGTAGGTAAATATGATACCTCTCACCAGCTTAACACCTTTGAGAGTAACTTTTTTACGCTTTTGTGAGAGAACGATTTCCACACGCAACAATCCCTGATGCATTGTCTGTAGGTTGAAACAAAATATCGCCTAGTTAATTCGGGCCAGCATCATCCTTCGGAAAAAGTATTGACTTCTTTCTTAGACGTTTTTGATAGTTTTGATCATTTTTCTTAATCGAGTCTTAATATTTGTCACTACTAATTTATTTGTATGATCTACCAGAACCAACAATGGATAAACACATTATATGAGAGAAATTTTGCAATGTAAAATATTGACGAAGTGAGTTAAATATTCACACATAGATTTATATCGAGATCCTCTGTATTTACCACATGTACACTACCAATTTTTTTTATTTATACATTTTAATGTAGTACATAACGCTATTAGATCTAATATCAAACTACTGTTTGTCGTGGAACTTTTCCTGTGAAATTTTTAGATATAAAACAAAAGTATTTAATAACATGCATTTTTATGAGACAATACTTTGAATTTTTTGTAAATGTTTTTATAGGTATAGCCTTGTAGACCATATTAGTTCTTTCAATTGTTAACGAGGAGCAAAGAAAAATTGTTAAAAATTCATTTATTTTTATTATATCTGGCTTTTAAATACTACGGACAGTAATAAACTATTCTTAAGTTTGACAAAGTCTTTTATTCAAATATACTTGAACTTCTATAGTCAAGAGGAGATATCCTCTTATACTGTCTCTCAATTTTTAATTATTGCGTACATCTTTTGGGTAAATTCTTCAGGATCTAAGTGAAGAATGCAATTGCTCTAAAATAAATCAGGTGGTAAGACAGGATTCAAACGCATTTGGAAATACTCTCCATCTGTCATAAAAGTAATCTTCTCATCTGTAAAATAACTAACCATATCGGTCAGAGAATCAAACTTCATAGGAAAATCACCTGTCTCAGTATCAAGACTAAGCTTTTTATCTGGTGTTTGGTTTATTCCCAAATTAATGATGTTATTATGACACTTTATTGTTAGTACTAAAAAGAATCGATGACTTGGGCGAAACAAGAATGCTCTCTCTATCTGGTAAATTCCTCAATAATAACTTCGCTCCTTTTCTATCCGTATTTCTGAAGAAACGTTCATAATTGAGGTTCACTGGAAATAAAACATTTTAGTTTATTCACGCCCTTTCGCGCACAAAGATCTCAGTATTAGTACTGTTGCAATATAACTAGGGAAAGGCGGCACGGAACGAGACGGCTAGCTTTAAACTCGTTTTTTAAATATGAAAATTCAAATTTACTTCAAATAGAGCGAATAATTCATAATTGATGTTAAAGTGTGCAAAATTTTGGAAAAATTTCAGATATTTTGAAATATTGTGATTTCTCATTCCGCCCCACCTGCGGGACCGAATGAATTTCATGTCGATGATGTAGAACTATGGTTACAAAAAATATCTACAGTAAATAATAGTACATTATGTAACTAGGAGTAGAAGGCTATCATTATTATTGAGCCCAGATTCTTGCAATGCCGAGGCTGTGCCAACTGGGCGAAACATATAATGGGTCTTCTGCTCCGAGTGACATATACTATTTTTTCTTCAAGCGTAAAAATCAATCATTATAAATATCAACGTCAGCACAGTCCAATTGTGACATAATGGACAGGATAGCCATCATTCAGTTGATTTAGAATAGAAGTACAGACAGTATAAACACTCTGCATTCTCTTCACAATCTTAATCTAAAGAATCAAATTGTTTTTTGAATTTAAGTATTTTCTTTATTGGCAATGTCTCTTTTTCTCTGTTCTTTGGACTCTTTTCAAGACGTTCTACTCTAAGGATATTTCTCTTTTTGCATGCTTGACTTTCGTGGCTTCTTTTTCTTTCAGACGCTCTTTTCTTATTCTCTCAACGGTATGAGCATAAAATTTTTTGGAGACGCTGTTAGATATGATGTGGTTTGCACTGCTACATTTGTCATCCAAGAGCATTGTGGTAGATTGGACAATCCATCACTCGTCACTTTTGATTTAACATTTTCAGTAATTTCCTTGTGGAGTTCTTCGTTAGCAGCTTGATCTTGATCAACTAACTCAATATCTGTTGTAGCTGCAGAAAATCGTCATCAGTAAAAACATTGTTATCAGAAGTCCAAATTCCTGTTCTTCTGAAGCCATTGAAAGAGCTCTACATTGGGAAAGTTCAAATAAATTCAGCTCCAAATGAAGTAGAAATTTGGTTAGGTTAGGTTAGGTTTGTTAGGTGGAATGCGGTGAGAGCAGTGGGGTAAAAAGCAAAAGCATAAATCACTCCATTATCTCGAGCAAGATCAATATTTTTTGTGTGCGTTGCATGCCCGTCAAAAAGTAGGTGATTCCTTTCTAGATTAAATTATGAACTATTTGGACCAGGATAGAAAAATTTTAAAGTCTACCAACCACTCATTTCAGCTCGTCGCTCAGGTGGCGGACCCAATTCAAACTCTTGCTGCTTTTTTTACGTGGGAAAGTTTTAAAATAAAATGAATTCACTGTGCCCGTCCCATCATAGTTGAAAAACTTGTCAGCCTTTAGATTATATTTGTCAATACATTGAAGAAGTGGCGTCTGGTGAACGTAGACTATTACAAAGGTGTCTCTTAAAAAATCAACTAATCCAATATTTTAAATTTGTGGGGAATATTATTTCTAGTTTGCAACTTGTACACCAATCGACGTGGACGTTCATCATTTATACATGAACCAAATAGGTGTTTATCCATATCTTTAAGGTTGCCAGCTCGAGTTCCTGTTAATCTGTGAAGACACATCTGAGTCTTCCAGTTTTCTTATCCACTTTCAAGGCTGCGTTTTTTCGTCTTTTCTAGACATATCGACCCAATGTTGAATTTATTACTCTGAATTGTGATAAACCTCTATCTAAACCCCGTCTCTATTGATTGTCTGCTCCATAGCGTTAAGGGACCACTCCTGCCGTTTTATTTGTTAATATAATTACCATCTGGAATAAACAATAGATACCACAGTTGATTTGTTAGGTTATATTCATTAAAACAAAAGACCATAATTGCACACCTTTATTTCAATATCAAATATCCATTATAAATAAAATTTTGGATATTCAAAATATATCTACAGGAAGAACGGGATTCAAAAAAATTTCCACCAAATTACCATTGTTTTCTTTAAAGGTAACTGGTTCTTTTGTGAAATAATCAACAAAAGCCCTCATCGTGCCAAATTCTGGTGAAATGCTTTTCATATCAGCATTAAGACGAATTTTATTATCAACTGTTCGTTCAATACCTAAATTATGGAATTTTCCGTTGAATTTGATAGTTAACACTAAGAAATACTTTTCACTAGGACGAAATAAGAAAGCTCCGTCTGTTAAATTCGCCAAAAGTCTTTTGGCACCCTTTCGATCGATATTTCTGAAGAACGGTTCGTTATTGATGTCAACTAAAAACAAAAAATACTTCAGAAAAATGGAAAAATAACTAATTGACAATATGCCTGATTTTGTAGCTTAATAAAAATAATTTTAGTCAATTCATCATACACGAAACAAGTTATTTTGTAGCTTTTTCAATCTCTTAAAGGTAATAATCACTCCTTCGAATATTTAATGTTAAATTAAACTCATTGAGCTATTTTTTAACCTTCTTAGTTATAATAAATATCTCTTAGAAGAGACCTAAAATCAAAAACATTTAGATGCATTATTAATATATCAAAAGGTCTAGGAAATGAGAAATTGAAGAAATTAAAGAGATACATCGAAATGCTTGTTTTAACAATACATCATCCTCTTTATTTTTTAAAATAGTAGCTCTAACGATACACTTAATTCAGCAAACCTTTTTACCCTTTCAAATAATAGTTTCTCCTCAAAATTAGCGTTTACCTTTCTCCCAAATTAGCTGCAATTTTAGTAAGAAAGCTCGTCCCTCTAAGCATCTACCCCGGATAAATCCCCGCAGATGGATACAAAGGACATTCCACCACCTTCTGTCATTTTGACAGGTCCTCATCCTCGTTCGCGTCGAAGTTTCCGCCGTAGACTCCTTCTTCTCTTTTCCTTAAAAGCTAGCCTACAACTCGGCACTTGCTTATGAAGTACCTACAGACTTACCAAGGGTGTCCTCTTGGGGGTTAATTCGGAAGATCTAGGATCTTGGAAGAAAATGTATTTGTTTCTTTTTATTATTTATATTTGTGTCTTTTTTGTATTATTTATTGTTTTTTTTGTGAGGTTTTGTGTTGCCAATACTTTTGCGGTCCCGTTTCTTCGTATAGTTACTTATTGTCTTTTGGACATTCAATGCTTGTCTCAGTGTTATGTTTTATCCTGTTCGATTTGCTATTTTACTCTTAATAAAGCTGAGTTTTGTTTCCGTCTTTAGCTTGCTTTTTATACCGATTAATTCCCAGAGTCTTGCTCTCGATTGTCTCACTTTGTCAATAGTGTTTGTTCACATGTTCGTCGAAAGTAAGATCTTGATCCAACGTAACGCCTAGGTATTTGGCCACTGGCATGTCTTTTCTCGCATTTTATTTCTATTTTCCACGTTTTGCACCATTCGTCTATCTCGTTTGCAGCGTTTTGGCGTCTTTTCCTGATGTTTTTCACCTTCACTTCCCTCCTTGCGGTACTCCCGGTAGCTGCTTTCCGACTTCCGCTCTCTCGTTTGCAACCTTAACCTGAAACTTTCTGTCTTTGAGGAAGTGCTCAGAAGTTTTATGAGCGACTCAGTGTATCCTGCCTCTTTTATCTTGTAAAGCAAGCCACTCGATCGAAAGCTTTGCTTATGTCTAGGAAGATTACCGCTGTGGATTCTTTCCTTGAATAGTATATTCTACTAGACTCAAGATTTGCTATTCCGTGCTGTGGTTTCTCTCTAAGCCGAACTCTTCTGCTCACTCTCTCTGCGATTTTACTCATGGCATGTAGCAAACTTATTGATCCGCAGTTTTGCGGAAAAGTGAGATTTTTTCCGGTTTTTCTCAGCATGATGATATCTGCTTGTTTCCATCTCGATGGGAAGTGCTTGGTCCATAACATGCCGCTTATTATGTTCAAAAGATATTCTACCTTTTTCAGCATGTTTCTTAGTGCTCTTCTATTTTCATCGGTGTTACAAATCCTAGGATTTCTTGATCCTCCTCGGCTAGGTAATCGTTGATGTATTGGTGGAATTGGCTTCCTTTCTTCCCTGAGGACTTCCGATATATTTCCATATGCCGAGTTTTTGCGGATTCAATTCCTTTATCCTTCTTGTTCCTTTCCTTGCCCTGTGTTCCCGTAATTGCTCCTCAATTTCCTTCTTAATATCCCTGATTCTCCTCTTTTCTTCAGGGCTTTGTGTCCTTTAGACTCTTCTAGCTATTCGATTTTTTCCTTAATCAAATTTTTTAGATCGTCGTCACCTATATTTTTGCATTTGCCGTATTTGTTTGCTACAATCATCGTATTACTTTGCTCTTGATCGTTTCTGATAGTACTTCTTCGAAGAAACAGACCTGTTCCTCTAGCGTTTTATGACTGAATTTCTGTAATCGGTCCTAACATCTGTCTTGTTAACCTTCTGAATTTTACCCAGTCGGTTTTTCTTATGTTTTTACCTGTTTGTCTGTTTTTTTTTGAGATGACCATTCATAAATTCCATACAAATATTATTATAAATACGTTTGGCGCTAATCAAAAAAGTCTAACGTTGTCAGATAGTGTGGATAAAGATGACTTTACGAGTATGTTCAAGGAGTGAATCTTCTATCCAAACTAAAATATCATTCGTTTTAACATCTGCCGAAGCATCTACACAAAGTATAATCTATGGTTTAAGTACATTCAGTGATGGTTGTACAAGCGCTCTGGAAGCGCTCTACGGAAGCAAAAAACAACTGCTTCTTTAGCAAATGCCACGACGAATATTGAATTAATTGATTTTCTCGTCCAATTATCACTATAATGAAGAGATGCGTAAATCACTGACAAGTTTCGATGTTGTATAGTGCGGCCCAGCTCTCTCATTCATTAGTGTTTGAATTCTGAACGGTCATACTATTCAAATCTTTGAAAATTGATACAAATAGATGTCGTTACTACTCTACATTCCCAAATTACTACTAACAAATGAATTATGAAAAAATAAACTCACATATTGAGTCAATATATTCCTCTTGTTCTTCGTCTGTGTCTTCCTTGATAGGTTCGTCTGCTTCTGGCTGATCAGTTTCATCAATATTGTCGTATGTCCACTGCTCTTCTTCATCAGAAGGTTCAGGATTAGACAAACTCTCGGTTTTCATTGTCAAATTTCTCATTTTAAGTGCTTTGGAAAGTTTATGAGCTAATGAATCTCTCAAAAATTGGTGCTTCGGTAAAGGCGATTTGTCTCTAGAGCAACGTACAGTTTCGTTGTTTTCATAAAGATCAGGTTCATCTAAAATACCAAAAACGTATCAAATATAGTATAATAGAAAATGAACTGCTGGGATGTTAAAATATTCCAAAAACTATTAATGGGCTCACTTTGGTATTATAGGTAACGAAAAAGCCGATTGCTTCGGAAAAGAAGCCAGCTTTCTCAACTCCATGACTAACCTCCAAATATATGGAGACGTAAAAGCTTGCAAGAAAAATCTAAATCGTAATACCAGACCAAATATTTGGAATCAAGTTACTTCGGCTCATTCAATAATCAATAGTCAATACATTCACTAAGTTTGGTCGCCATTTTGAAGTATATTAGCTGCTTTCTTATGTTTGACATTGACATTATATTTGACAATGTCAGCAGCTCCTCCTCCAAAACATTATCATACGAAGCTTACGGTAAAACATATTCTGTCTAAGTGTCCAAACTATGCCACGAGACGTTATGGCCTTATAGCACCAAAGCTAGCTACAAAAAATGTGGTCGTTCAGGTGCGCGCGGCTTCAGTTTGTAAACCGGAAGAACAAACTTCATCACCAAACGGCAGTTCTTAAAGTCAGCGCTGGTCGGATATGAAAGAAATTTCCAGGAACGTCGAATAACTCTTCGTCTATTAGTATAAAATCGCACTTAAATTCAGCATACCAATTGAATAAAGTGATTTAGTTCCTAGAAGAAAAAAAGCTTGATTCCAAAATATTTATCTAGTCAATATACTGAAATAAATTGTATTAACCTAATATATTTTATAAGAATTATATATACAGGGACTTGATGATATGAAAATATTGCTGTGATAAAACAAATTTCTCATACGATCTCTCGTTTCTGAATTATAGGCCTTTAAAGTTATGATGTAAAGATGGCAAAAATGAATTTTTTAATCGATTTTTTAACTAAAACTTCTCTACTCGATAAAATTCATGGTTTAGAAAATATGTAGTTAGATTTTTAGATCGTTGTACATGCCAAGGAAACCGTTCATCATAAACAAACATTCTGAGTAAAATTATCATAATTTTTTTGCATCAAGTCCCGAAATACCCAGTATATTATTTATTGTTACTGGCACTAATAACTACAGTTGTTACATGCACGGTGAATACAAGAAAAAATTACACAATTAATATGTAAATTAGTGTGTACTAGTAGATAAAATCATTCAAAGAATTGAGTAAGTTTCAAATAAGTATACTTTACATGAACAAATTTTCCTTGTTTTTTCCTTAAGATTTTCATAAACCATATCATCTCCCTCCTCTTCTGCATCGTTATCTTGTATATGAAGCAATGGTTCTCTAGGTAAGTTTCTCGTAACATCAGCATTTTTAACACTTTCACTTTCCTTAATTTGATTAAAATCTTCAGTATTTGGTATTTCCGGTAGAGGACGATCTTTATAAGAATAACTATTCATTGAATGAGATGTATGTTCTGTTTCAAAAGTATGATTTTCATAGTTTGAAGTATCTCTTGTCGATTTGTATCGATCCACTATATATTTGCCGATATTTCCCAAGCTTCCAAAGAAATTAAGTGGACGTTTGTCTCTTTCCACATTCACATCAGAGGTATATTTCCTTTGTATAATATTTGATGACTGTTCGTTTTTTATATTTGCCAGGGAGTTCTAAAACATTAGTTTTCATTGTTTATTGTTTGATGATTATTTTTAAGTAAATAAATTGAATTAAAAGCACCAATGCAATGCAAGGTTCTATTGATTCACACTTTGACATCGCGACTATTACCTCTTTAAGCACAAAGGTGGAGAAACTAATAACCAAAAAGTGTATTTTATTGAAAAAATCACAATCAAAATGTTTTGAAATATTATTTCTAGAAGTCAACCATATATTTACCCTTTAACTACAAACGTGGAACGTATTCATGAGCGGAAGAACAATGTTATAAAATGTTAAGGAATTCTCTCGTATCTTGAATCCAATTCTAAACATACGTGGTTAAGAACAGAACGTTGCATTACACACGAATTTTATTTATTTATTTATTTTTTTTTTATTGAGTAGAGAATATTCGTACCATATGTGTTGGATTATTATTAGTTGCATTTTGATCCTCTACTTGATCATAAATATTCGGCTGGTCTTCATCATCATCATCATCATGATTAACGGTTTCTACTGCAACCTTTACATTAATTGGGCTGATTTTCTGAGCTTCTATTCCATAATTGGGCAAAGGTCTTTTACTAATATTTGGAGACTTATTTGATTCTACTGATGGTAGTATTGGATGTTTAAAACATGTCGAAGCCTGTTCATTCGGAGGACATTCATATATAGCGTCTGGTTCATCATCAGGATCCGTGTCTCCCCGGAATTTATTTTTATGTAAGAATGTTGATCCTAAAAATGATTTGGGAGAGTTTTCATTTCCAGTGGGACTGTAACCAATGTCTAGATCTGTAGGTGTGAGATATTCACCATCTGATATTGATTTTTCTTCAAATTTCTTTGTTGGCAGAGGGCAAGGTGGTCTTGCCGTAGAAGATGGTTCTGGTAGAAATGGTTTATTAATTTTGGATGTTTCGTTATTTTCAGAAGCTTCAGGTTCGATTGGATGAGATCTTGCAGTTTTTCTCATACGTTCAAATGGTTGATTTTGTTCAGATGGTGATGGGTGTTGAAAGTTTGGATTAATATCATTGAATTGGGCACCAGGTGATTGGGTCGATGAGAATGAGCTAATTTTTCTTCTAACTTCGTTACTATCAACATTATTAATAGAAACCTTATATTGTGACACCGGCAAATCAGCATTATTTTGTGGTCTTTTAGTAACCGATGATTTACTAGGGATCAAGTTAGGTTTTAAGGTTAGGTTCACATTTTTTTGTTGTGTTGATCTAAGAGTAGGTTTGTGTGTAGAAGGAAGGGAAGGCTTGGGTGTAGAAGGAAGGGAAGGCTTGGGTGTAGAAGGAAGGGAAGGCTTGGGTTTAATTTGGCGTATTGTATATTCTGATTTCACTAGAATAGCTGGATTTGATTTCACTTCATTTATGAAATTGAGAATACTCTTTTTTTGAAACCGAGATAACCCCCAGCTGATAGTTTGTAATTCATTACACTCCTAAAATAAAAAAAATTCAATAAAATTAAAATCTTCATGGGTCATTTTCTGTTATTTTAATTTCAAACCCTCGATTTGCAAAATTGTTGTAAGATGTCTGATAAAAAAGTATGGATAATTAACAAGAGACAAATTTTAAACCACTATTACTACAGTCTCTTCAAACAGCGTTTAGTATTAATACAAGTTAGAAAAAACATCTAAGAAGCTCAAGAAATGTTAAAATTTGTCTATGGTGATGAAATAGTTAGCCTGGAGACTGTTTATAAGTAGTATAAGCAATTTCGACCTCGAAAACAGGTATAAATGTTTAAAAAGTTGGAAAACTTTTGTAAACAAGCGATTGACTATTCGAGAGCTTAAGAGAGCTTAAGAGGACTTAAAAACTGCTATCACACAATTGACTTTCTAAATAAATTAATTCATAGTATTTTTCATCAACCCTCGTATTTAGCTCTTTTATCATTATTTGTAATGAATAATCTTATATGAGCTCCAAAATTTCCAGTAGTGAATAGAAACATTTATAAAAAATTGTAAAAACAATGGAATGAAGAATCTATTTATTGCTGGATTAGCAGAAAATAAACAAAAATTCGAATCAATTATCTCAATTTTTATCAATAATAATTTTGTCTATGTTTATGTGTACTATTGCAGAAAAACTGCATCAACTGAAAACAAATCTTTAGATGTTTGTGTCCTGTTATATGTCCAAATATCCAAGGAATTCGATAATTCACAAACATCTGTAATAAAAATTTCTCGTGATAATAAATTCCCTCCATACAAGGTAAAGTTGGATCAATAGTTGTCAGATGACGATGACGCCACTTTTTGCATTAATGGAAACGTAAATCGGCATGATTGTAGATACTGGTCACGTAACAATCCTCGTTGGAAGCGTGAATCCCACTCCCAATATCCCGAAAAACTGAATGTATGGGCTGGAATAATAGGCGACAAAATAATTGGTCCCTTTTTCATTGAGAGCAACTAAATGGTCCGGCGTATTTAGAATTATTGGAAAATAGTATTATACCTGAGTTGGCTCGGATATTTCCAAATCCAAATTGGAAGGTGAAAGGTGTGGTTTTATCGAATGGGCCCCGCGATCACCCGACATTAATCCTTTAGACTATTTCCTGTGGGGTCAATTAAAAAACATCGCTTATAAAACAGAACCTGCCAATATTCAGGAATTAAAAGATATGATTACCACAGAAGAATTGAGCAGTCAGGGATGTTGCAAAATGTATTGCAAAGTTTCAAAAATCGCATTGATTGTTGTATTGAAGTAAATGGATAACATTTTGAGCATCTGCTGTAATCGCCTTTACTGTATATTTTCAAAAATTCTACTATCTACTTCTAACAAGACACAAACCCTTGAGCACAAAAATTGAGGCGTTCCATATATAAAACTCACTCTGTATTTGTACAAATGTTATATCATACGAAAATATTAGAGTTATAACTTTATTAAATATTTCAACTGTCTACTAAAAGAAGTGATACGCCTATGGATCACGAATGCTACATTATTTTATTACTGTCTGATTCATAAAAATGTTTTTGGTGTTATTTATTCGTAATATATATTTTAGGAATGAAAACGGGCTCAACTCATCACCTGCAAGCTGTTAACACTGTAAAATATCCTTGCTTGTGAAGATCTTAGTTTTTTTTATCAGAACGAAAATTATAGTTAAAGAAAATTGCGTTTCATTTTTTTCCTTCTTTACATTTTTTAAATATCTTTACTTACCAAAAATGAGTGTCCGTTAAGTCCTTTATTTTCTAAAATATTAGCAATTCCTTCATACCCATTCTAAAATTGAAAATTCAAGATGTAAAATGGATTTTTTGCTAACTTTTATATTCAACAATAATATAAATTCAAAACTTACTTCTCTTATAGCTTTTATTAATTGTTCCTCGCTCAAAATTCTTATTTTGTTTAAGTTCATCCTCAATTGCTAATAGTGTGGTTGGACTAGTTCTAAGTATACACAATATTATCTACTAAACAAACACAAAACAAAAACGCTTTTAGATACAATTATTCGCATAATAAGAATAATCATATGTGATGAAACAGTGTAAATGAATAATTTTATCTGAATTATAGAGGAAACCGCATACAGTATCATTAACTGGAACTTCCTCGCGATATATTCATGCAATTTTTTTATCATAATGATTAATCAATGCCAACTAACTCAATCCCAATAAGAAAACCCCCGCACAAATATTACGAAAAGTGGATTACTTTGTATTCAAACATACGTTTTATATGTAATCATGCATATAAAATATTGAACACTTTTGAAATATAATCATCTAATTTTTAACTTTTGTGATCTTCACGTTTTGAAGAACGTCTTTTAGATAAAACATGTTAAGGTACGTGGTTAATCAAACAAATCACTCGTTATAAGAAAGGCTTTATTGTCTGTTAATAAGAATAATAAAAGAAACACCTTTACAATAGAACATGTTACATAGAACTGAACCTATCAAGGAACACGTCGTCCTCATGAGCTCTTCCACACATGCAAGAAATCATGCGCTCTCCACACGATACACATGCGCACAAATATAAATGCAGTACTCTCAACGAAACAAAAACCAATTATTAGTTCAAGATAGTCGAGGGAAAAAGGAAACATTTCAATTTCATTTTTAATAATGGAGAAATAATTTTCATAACTCAACACTTTGTTACATATATGTATTTAAACATTTTTTTTAATTAGGCTTATCAAGACAATTTTACATTATGTAACTACTTGAAGTTTGGTTACACTCGCACACTCGCCTATTTATTCTTAATCGTAAGTAGACTTATTCTGTATTGTGTAGTAAAGTACCAGAGATCCCGCACTACCAATTGCTTTGACCCTAGGCCTATCCCAAAAATGTGAACCAAGCAGTTTTTTTGGTTTTATTTCAGGTTATCTTTGGCTAATCGAAATAATATCTCAGTTTGTCAGACATTTCGATATGGTGTAGCAAATTATGAAGAAACTTTGTTGTTGAGAAGACTTTCTTAGAAACCGGGGCGCTGACCGTGTTAACCAAAAAAAGTTTCTGGAAGAAAATTCATAGGTAATTCATAAGGATTAGAGTCATTATACAGCCGAAAAAAAAACTGAAAGAGTGTAATAATGTAATAAAAACAAATATTTATAATTAGATATGGCTTTATTGTTTTTCAAAATATCTTCAATTTAGATCAATACACTTTTGCATGCGTATGAACCATTTGTCGAAGCATCTTTTCCATTCCGATTGAGGTACCCCCAAAACATATGATTTGAACGCATCAACCTTCTCCTTGCGTCCCTTTTGTATGAAATCTCAGATCATTTAAACTCATTTAAATGTAGCTTATACAATTCTACGTCTTATTTAATTTTATTCAAATTAGATGAATTGAGATATTTACCTCCCCCTTACCGATGCATTACCAACTTGTATTTTAGCAAATAACTCAGTCCAGTTATTTGAGGAATTATTGAAAACTATGAGGGTATATCTTCTTGTTTTTTTATCAGTGCCTAATGATTAACATCGTGGTTGAGATTTACGAATTTATTTTTATTTTACTTTTGTATTGACAAGTGTATTTTGGTTTAGAATGAATGTCTCAGTTATTCCATTTAACCCACCATATCTAAGTAAGAACAGGTGAGTTGATAATTATCAGCTCAGTATGAAATGAATCAGATCATTCCCTAATAGTACAATATATGGTTTGTGCTATGATTATTTCATCTTCTCTTATCTAAGATTAGTTGGCACGACTGTCACGCCGTCAAAATCAGCTGACATTGACTACTGACACAATTTTTATATATTATCAATAAATTGATTGCCCTTTAAAAATATTACGTCGGATTTAAAAGGAAAAAGAACTTTAAAAATGTGTGAATATATATAAAATATTCCTAAACAATAATGAATTTACATCAGATTGTAAGTGGAGCTTGCAATGCAGGCGATAAATGTTTTGCTGTTGGATCAGTTGAAGGTGTACCCTTTACAGTGAGTCAAATAATTATATATTTTAATACTAAAATTAAAAATAATTTGCTTAATACAACAAATGTTTCAATTAAAAATCTCACAGTTTATTACCCTGCTTTTTATTAATATATATTAAATTAAATTGTTCATATTACTAGTACTATTCGGAGATATTTGTAATTTGCATCAATTTTAGGCATATGCAGCTGGCTGTAATATTGTCATTCTCGCATCTACATTTGAGAGGGTTCAAATAATTCCTGGAGCAATACATGACTACATAAGAATAACATCTGTAGATTGTTCTAGTGATACAGGAAAAATAGCTGCATCTTATGATGATGTTGTGTGCATATATGAACCTACTCCTCTAATTCATAATACTTCTGCACATGTAAGTTTATTTTAAACTTCAATATTCAGTATAATCCTTTACATTTACAGATTTAATTGTTAGAATTTAGTAGTACAATGACCGCAATGTTTTATTTTAGCGACAACATATTATAAAGAAACCTTCAAAAATTAAGGTATACAAACTAAAATAATGTGTGCTCAATTTGTTTGATGATAAAATTTTAAGCTTGAAAACAATGGTTCGGCGATTTATATAATTTCACTTTGATTTGACCATTTGAAATTTATCATAACTTCAATTTCACATTTTGATAATTGCATGAGAAAGCTTTAGGTGTTTTTACTAACATCGCCATTTTAATTTAAACAAATACACATCTCATATAAGTGCAAAATCAATGAGTAAGTGACTAGTCTTATTCATAGGACAGCAATAAGTCATAGCATGTTCATTAAGTTTAAGATTTTTTGTACAACAAATAATATGATTTGTAATAAGAATAATAAAGAAAGTAATATGATCACACAATGACTGTAACTGGTTTAAAGCTCTATTCCTTATAGATTTAAAATTACCTGGTAAATCTATAACATGTATTAAAAATACGGAAATCAAATCTCATTTACTCTGGTGTTAAATACCTTGTGAAAGCTTGAAGTTGAAAATCATAATAATAAACATATTATGATACACAGGGATAGTTTTAATAACATGAGGTATTCATTCAATACACAGCAATGATTTCAATACTAACAGCATATTTAACACCACAAATTCTTACAAAAGGCTACTAACCTCCAAAGTTGTCGATATTTGTTAAGATTGTCTACTCTTAGTACCTTATACTTGTCAGTCTACTACTATTACACACTTAAAATTTATTAACAAATATTCCCATTTAATTATGCACACAAATATATTCAATTAATCTTTTATTTTGATAAGTTGACTATAACACAAATGTCTTGACACACTTTTTAAAAAGAAATAAAGAAGATTGTATGTTTTCTACATAATCAAATGATGGCAATTGAATTAGGAATCACCTAGTTTTTATATTTTTATTAGGGCTTGGATTATAGATGGGTACAAACAGGTACTTTGAAAACAGATTCTCCTGTCCGTGCATTAAGCTGGAATTTAGAAGGTACCCGACTGTTAACAGCAGGTGCTCACGTTCAATTATGGCATCTTAAATCTCAAACAGATGACGATCCCAAACAAAAAACTGCTGTTACTTTTACTCTAGGCGGAGGACATCATGATGGAGGCGATGAAGATACCCATGAGGAACATGAAAAACCTCAAGGTGTGATCTTAGGCTTTTTTGTTTGAAATATTAAAGAATCACTTTGAGGAAGTTGCAATTATTTGATGAACTTTCACAATTTTCGAGTATTTTTTTTAATTTTTGCAAAGTATGCGTCCATCAGGTAGTTGCTTACAAAATATCAGTTTAAGTCAATGAAATTTTTATGGCATCAAATTCTCTTGGGGGTTTGATATATTTCACCCAAAGAAAATTGTTAAATGACATAATCGTGCTATTTTCATTATTAATACTATATTATAACACACATTTTATATAGCTTTCCCTATGTTTCTACACTTTTAAAAACTAGAATAAAATATCTGATGACAGGATATGCTCAAATCTTGCAGCATTGTATAGGTTCTAGAAGATCTTCCAGTAGTCATATTTCTAACTGATTTGTTGAAAAAGGAAAAGAATTACTGTTATGCTCAAACTTTCCTTAATAAAAAATTATTCCGAAAATCAATTCCTTCAGTGAAGGATGATAATAATAATTCTAATCTTAAACTAGTATAGATACATTTCAATCAAGTATTGTGTAGCAAATAAGTATGTGTGTGATTATAATGTGAATTGATCTAAAAAGAATAAATGAAAGTATATTTTTTAGAACAAGAACAAACTTCGTGGCAATGTGTTTGGAAAGCAAATACTGCTATCCCAGTTCAACATCTAGCCTTCAGTCCAGATGGAACCCTTTTCGCAACTTGTGGTGAAAATGATAGATTGGTTAAAATATGGTATGAAAATCGACATGGTAAGCTGCAAAAATGTTTATTGTGATTAGTTTCACAGGATGTAGCAGGAATAATCTTTTAATATATGATAAACATATCAATTCTCTATTATATTATTATACTGGTATCTGGTGTAAATCTTTTGGCTATTTAATAATTCTCCTGTTCTTTATTTACCTCTGACTAAATATTTTCTTTATCCCATATGCACCTTTTATAGGAGACAAATTTTTACGAAATTTGAGCAGTAGACAATTGCAGCTCTAATTTGGTCTGCAAGAAGTCCTGTTCTTAACGCTGTTGAGCACTTGTAGCATGATATCAGTTGCAGGGATACAGACTCTGCAACCCTTTAGAAGCATGGATGAGCTTTCATTAAGGCTGGCAAAAATATGAGATCAGACAGACCAAGATGAAATTGTTTCAAAGTAAAAGCGATTTTGAATAATGTAACCCTGTATTTTCAGTAATATATTGTATAAATTTGATAAATCTTAAAAATATATTCAATCTGTTCCAAAGATTTTAGAGACTGCAGCTGGACTTTAATATTTTTAAAACTCATTTTGTGATTACTTATTAAATTGTGGGTTCTTCAAATGTTATCCCATACATTTAATTGGTATTAAGTTTTGACATGGCCAAAGTATCTTATAGAATGAAACTTCCAGACTCAACCTTGTTTCTTATAGTGTAAATATTCTCCTACATTGCTGTAAGACATATTGGATATTTTCCAAACATATATGTCATTTAAAAGGGGATCACAAAATATAAAAAAGTGTTAAATGTGTTAATTTCAATTACATATAGGTATAAAATAAGTTTTTTTTCTCAGTTTTGTTTACTTCGAAAAGTATTGAGGGGCATTTAGAATTGGACTACAGTTTTGTCTACATTGCTCATCCAAGGGCTGTGACTCATATTTCTTGGAGAACAACTAGTAAATACATGCCGAAGTAAGTATTGATTATAATTCATCAAATATTTAATATGAAACATTATCACTTTATTTTTTTCAATTATCAACTTTATTAGACATAATTAAAGCTTACAGATACATTAATTATTATTATTTTAGGGGCTCAGTATCGAACATGCTAGTCACTTCATGTAAGGATAATATTTGTCGTCTGTGGGTTGAAACAGTATTACCAGAAGATGGTTTAGTTAATTTGTCTCAACTTGATCCACAAGCACATCATCCAAAATTTAGAACGCACAGGCACAAACATCGTTTCATGCAACGTTTGAAACATATGAAGTAAGTTTATCAACACTGTCAATATTAAGTGAGAGTCAAACATTGCTAGTTCGTTTTTTTGGAAATATATTCACTTGCATGTTTGTTAACAATCATCGTACTTTTTTAGATTGGTTTATTAAGATTGAAGAATGACACTTAGTAGTGATTAAATTTATTTTTTAACATTTAGATTTAAGTTAGAATTAATTTTCTTTGATAATAGAGTAATTTGTGTACGATTCTAATGGATCGTAAGAGAAATAATATGGTGTAATGATAATAGTTTTTATGTCTTTTCTCTGCAATACACCTCAATTGGAATTTGGAATCTTATTATTGAAATAATAATTCTCTATGTATAATTTTTCTTATATTTTATATCCCAATAACATTCAAAAATGATATGTGATATCTACAGTCGTATTTGTATGGATGGATGGAAGAATCAGAAAGAAATGGAACACCTTGTACAGTTAACATTAGCTAGAAATACATTTGAAATAAAACATTTGGAACTAAACTTTTTTTTCTCCAGCTATTGATAACGGAGTTGATAAGTCATATGTCAGAATATAGTTCTGATCTATTTAATCTACTGTATTGATTTTTTGTTACCTTCCTCAATTTCTCTTAGGTTTGTCCTTTGTTGTCCCCAGTTCGTTAATTCAATTTATCCACTTCTTTGTGTTACCTTTATTTTTTAATGGTGTTTCCAACCTATATTACTTTTCTTGTCATTCTGTTTTCACTTGTTTATTGTTTATTTTTTCTATTATTGATTCTTCTTTAATTACTTTGTCATTCTTCTCAGCAATTTCTGCATATATTTTCTAGTTTTCAGTTAGTAGACTAACACGATCTTCAGATATTGTTACTTTTTCTCAAATACTGTCTTAATATTTTATTCTTGCAGTTTTTCTAGCCTTTCAAGTTTGTTATTATTATCAGCTTAAGTCTTAAAACAAATTATCCATTTCTATAAGTTCCATATAGTCCAATTTCAATTATCGTACACAGGTTGTCGCATTGTATTTTTATTTTACAACATAAAAATTAAAAAATACAAATATTATTTGCAATAAAAGAAATTTTGATTTTTATAAAATGTTATAATTGTTAGATTATATTAGGTAACGGACTCTCATTGTTTTCTTCCACTAAATCATTTTTGTGTTAGTTGTTCGTTAGCTATCACAGTTACATCAACATTTCGCACCTTTTGAATGATTTCAGACCGTTTTTATGTTGCTTAAAAATTAACACAAGGACATTATGTGGGTGTGGGTAAGTCACAGTCATAGTTTTGACTTTTATTCTTGATGTCAATAAAATATAGCTTACAGTTTTTTTATTTTTAACAGACAACATTCAGGGGGTAATACATGTATTCACTTGAAAATTCAATGGCATTAATCACGGAAGAGGAAGGAGTTGAACATAAGTTTATTGTGTAGATATTCAATAACATTCTTATGCAGCTATATTCTTTATTAATCCCTTTTTATTGCATCCCTTCTCATTTTATATCAACTATAAACAATTAAGTTACTATATCTTTTTCTCTTTACACAGTGCTATAAATATTGTCAATGGTATACTTAACTCACTCCATCGGGATTGTGAAGCCATACAATAAATAAATCTGCTAAGAGTAACGAACAACTTGGTCAAAAAATGTAGGTCTCTGAGTTATATTCCAGTGTAAGGTTATCTATCTACTTTTTTTGCTCTGGCGCTTGGCCTAATCTAGAAATCACTTAAACACGTGTACTGTCAACAAGAGCTAGTCACCTCGATAAATTTTCGGTCATGTCACGTCTACCGTATACAAATTAATCGTTCATTATTGAATAAAATATTTGCAGTGTTTTCCCCCTTGAATATTACACACTTTTTTATCATTTGCTCATCAAATATGTAGTTACATCATTAAGAGCTTTTTGTTAATTTCAAACAGAAAATTTAAGACGCCTATTCAGATTACTATTAAATATAAACGTTAAGAAACTTCAAACGTATAAGATTCGTATTGTTTGAAAATAACACTTATTAATATGTCGCTTTTAAAGGGCATTGTACAAGTTTGATGAAAAATTTAATGATTTAGATGTTTACCAAGAAGTATTTTGATTCCATTTTTAAATGAAATTGTAATTTATTTGCAATACATCCTCTTATATTCAATACAATATAATTAAAAGTCATTATAAACGTGTAGTGTATTCACCGGCGTGAAAACCAACTTGGAAGTTGTATAATTTTCTTTTAAAATAAACAAATTTTTTTAGATGATAATAAAAAACTAGAAATGACCAAGACGAATAAAATTCATAAAACTATTGCAAGGATTTGGAATATCAACTTTTAGGTAATTTAACAAGAGGATGTCCAGAAACTCTTCTGCCAAATGCAAACTACAGATTGGATGTATATGGTAATTGTGAAACCAATCATCACATATGGGACAGTGGTTTGGGGTACTAGAACTAGTCTGAACACCATTAGGAACAATCTCTCGAAGGTACAAAGACTGACTTGCTTATGTGCAACCAGGGTCATGAAATCATGCCAACAGCTGCACTAGAAGTGATTCCACCTCTCCATATAGTATTGGAAAACGTGGCAGAGAAAACATCACTTATAATATTCAGAGAAGGAATCACCAAAGAAAACCCGTTCCTAAATACTGACCAACCCTGGGACATGCCTCAAGACGTTGCATCGAAAGCAAGGAAGTGGAACGCAATAGATCCAGATGTTAATTATGATTCTATCTCCATCTCACTCAATTTGCCTTTCTCGTAAAGAGCTATCACCCATTTGAAGGTGATGCTTCTAGTTTTATGATATTGAATACCAAAAATACAAAAAATTAAAATTGGTTTTTCTGGAAATAACAGAGAATTCAAAAAGATTTTTTTTGAAAAACAGAGTTTTCTAATTTACTGTAAAATTTATTAAGAAGCTTATAAATAAAAAAATTAACTAAAATTACCCATTGTTCCTCAAATATAAAAGGTTTCATTAGATATAACTTTTTGATAAAGGCAAATTAGAAAAGATGGATATGAAATCACATCTAATAGTTTTTGCACACCCTGTTTATTTGTCCATATATCACATTTTTTTCTTTGAATTTGTACAATGCTATGTGCGATGCTTCGTGTCAGCATGTAATATTTTCATTATTTTTTATTTGAGCTATTTTAAGTGGAAAAAATACTAGATTGGGTAATTTTTAATTATTGTCTCAATAAATCGCAGTGAATCTGTTTGTATTTGGCGTTTTAAAGCTTAACTTCAGTTTTTACTCCAAACTTTCTTATATTTTTCAAATTTTCAAATCTCAATACAACAGATAATATATTTTGTATATTTCTCGGACATTATAAAAGTACCAAATTATAAGAATTAATTATCAAGTCAAATTCTTGGCTTATTTCTTCATATCCTTATAATTTAAAACTTAAATTAATCTATATTTTTTACAAAATCATTACTTGCCCAATTGACACTGCGTTTTTGTTATCTTCGCTTATATTAATTCAAAATTCCAAATTTTCAGGACCTGCTTCCATATAAGACGTAATGCAAAACACCAAGGAATTGGCTTGGGAGGACCATCACCACCAATCCCTACTTTACCATCTACCTACAGTGTACATGATTTCCATTCTTATGGTTATCATGGAACGGGTAAGTTGTGACTTACTAGAATTTGTGCGTATGTATCTATGTGAAAAGTTGTTTGAGATTACTATCAATATATCTTTTTTATTTAATAATTACTTCTTTATAAATAGAGTTTCAATTGAAGCTTTCAAGCTGTTGTTAGGCTTTTATTAACTTCAATTGATGCTAACCTCTTAGATTGATCAATATGTAAACTTTTATTAATAATAGGCTCCAAAAAGTTCTAATTATAACCACATAATAATTAATGGTGAACCACACGTTATTTACCCCAATTCATGGTAGTTGCAATTTCATGCAATCAAGGAATCCATTATTCATTGACTTATGTCATTTTTTCTACATTGTAGTACACTGTTATGGTTTTTGATTTATAGAAATTTGTAGATCAAAATCCCTATTTGGATCTTTCACAACTTCTTCTAATACCTATACTTCTTATAATACCTATCGGATAATACAAGCACTATAACTTCAAAAAATTTCAGAAAAAATTGAATATTCATTACAGAAAATGCTGATAATAATAAAAGGGGAAAATCTTCTCATAAGAAGATTATTTTATTTGAAATTTTCCTCTGCTATATTTAGATTTTCTATTAATCCTTCCACTTTGTCTTTCAATGTTGTAGGCATTACTCCAGGTCTCCATTTCCATTTGGCTGCTTCAGTAAATGCTGAAACCGATATACCTCTTGTACCAAACATTAGTTACTGCAATCCCAAACCTGCATTTGTCTTACATTGGTTGGATAACAAAGAAATGCAATTCAGTCTTCAAGCTGAACTATTTTTGGAAGAGTTTGCTAGGTAAGACTTATTTAAATAAGATACATAATATTCATGTAATGTTTTTAGTAATTTAATAATTTTATTCAATTCATAGTTATCTTATTACACCCACATCTTTCATCTTTTTTATACTTACCTTTGTTTTGTTGTGTAGACCAGTAGTGGATAATCCAGAATCAGAAGATTCAGAAGAACCTTTAATGGAATCTGGAAGTTCAGATGGAGTAGACGCTCGTATAGAAAGCTTCCTACGAGACTGGCATCACAGTCCTGATTTACTATTTAGCATTCATCCAGTCGATGGCAGCTTCTTGATTTGGTAATATATGTCATATTCATTTAAATATACAATATACTTATACTATATTTCAGGGTTGTGGAATGGTTAGATGAGTTTCATCCTGGGTCTTTTAGACAAGCTCAAGTTTCTTTTTCTACCCGTATACCATCTGCTTTTCCATTGGGTGATTCTATGAGTATGTCGACAACTGTTAGCCTGTATAACACAACACCCTTACTAAAACATCTAGTTAAAGATGCTATTCATAAAGAAACTGTATGTGATCGAAATTTAGCTAGTGTTAAGGAAGAAGATGAGAACAAATCACAAAAAGATGTAAGTTGATATGATTTCACAATTTTGTTTCAATTGAAACTTCCTCTTTTATCGGATTTAGATTAGATAATTTTTTTCGTCATTATACTATATTTTTGGCTTCTTTTAATACTATTTCTTGTCAATATAGAAGATTTTCACTGTAAGTAACAAATCTGAGAATTTGTTAATCAGAAATACCAATGATTTTTTTTCCTAATGAATTAGAAAACTTTTTTAATCATAAATTTGGCATTTGTAACCAATAAAACGATTATTTTAGCCGTTTCATTTACTATAAACTTGCATTTAAACATGCGTTCATAATATTTTCCGTTCATTTATGATTCCTGTAGATATTTCTATTACCTTCTGCAATTTTTTAACTTGTAGATTCCCATACCAATTCCTGAAGATCAAAATGAAGCAGCTCCTGTAGTATCTTTAGTAACCAAACATGATAATGGCACTCTGAATTTGTGGCAAATAACTTTTGCTGATAAGAGTAAATTCAGTCAAGTATTGAGCATTGGACATAAAAGCAGAGCTTCTGGTCATAGGTTTAGAGTCAATGATATAACTTGCCATCCGGTACTGCCTCTACTTTTAACTACCAGCCATCATAATATAATAGATCAGATGAGTAAAGATCAAAATAGAACGGTGAGTTATTATTTTATATAATTTATATTAAAAAATTATGATTCAATATCTTCTTATTTCTCTTCTTATGCATTAATTCTTTGACCAACTCTAGTGTTTATTCAAAGAAAAACTATTTTCCAATAAATATTTTAGGGCTTCTGTAGCGAACTAATCCTGTGGAAAGTAGACGCCGTTGGTCCTTTATCAAAGTCTGGAGGTATATGCGAATTAGCCCGAATAAGTTCTCCAGAACCGTCTGCTTTCAGTAATGTAGCCTGGATCCCAACACTTCTTCCATCCAGCACTTTGGGCAATTTATCAAACTCTCCCAGTGCATGTTTTGTAGCTTCAGACGGTCAGTGTTTGAGAGTATACCAGGCTGTTATCGATGCAAGAACTTTGCTAGCCGATTTGTCTTTTAAAGAAAACAGAAATAACGAAGACAATGAAACTGTTTCTGACTTATCCTCAATTAACCAAGAAAGTATTTTGGAGAATATAAATATAGTTTCACAACAGAGCACTTCAAGACCTGGTTGTATTATTCAACTGGAAACTATTTCCGAGGCGATAAAATGGCAGAATACTACATTCTTGCATGTGTATCAAGAACAACTGATCACAGGTAGAAGATATTTTTTTATAATAAAGATTTCTATGACATGTTTTACCAATATTTTTTATAATAATGATTTCTATGACAGGTTTTACCACCAAAAAATCATTTGATAGCTTATTTCAGGTCTGAGTGATGGCAAGAAGATTAAAATTTATTATATTTGTAGAAGTACATGGTTTACATTATTTCTTATTGATATATTATTCATCTTCTTTTTAGGACAAAAAAGTACACCGATAAATCTATCTGGAAACGACGCTATGGTCGATTTACAACAAGCGTCCGTTTTCAAAGAACCATTCTTCATTGTATTATTGGATTGTACAGACCAAAACACTATAATTCATATGTGGAAATTAACAATTGCTTCCACTGATACAGAATACTCACTTAGCGCTAGTCAGATGTATGTTCCAGATTCAGTATTGGTTCAGGACGAAAACGATCTATCAAGAAAGAATAGCATGGAATCGTTACATTTGAAACCTTCAAAAGTAAGAAAATACTCTATATTAAATTTTTTTAACCTCTAATTTGAAAATATATGAACTAGCTAAATATATATGTATTGATGAAATCATATGAACATTATTATCTACTACAAGAATATCAATACACTTGTCACCATTTATAGAAGTTATATGTCACTTAACATTTTATAGGTAAGTCCTCATATTAACCTAATGGTAAGTAGAGAAGTAAAACAGATCTTACCTTTGGCTGATGGTATAGAAATAGTACACGCCACGCCAGCTGCTGGTCATTTGAGCTCAGCTTCTATTTATCCTGCGTGTCTAGCACCATATTGTTTTGCAACAGCTTGCAGCGACGGTGTTATACGATTTTGGACAGTATCTTCTAACCCAAACCAAGTTAGAGAATTTAATCATTTGATGTTGGAAGAAGATGGTACAGTAGTTAATACTGGCCAAGTTTGGACCGAATGGAATATGATTAAGGAATCTGCCATTGAAATTGAAGGACAGGTTAGTTACACTAATATAATGAAGAAAAAAATTTGGAAACGTTTCTAAATATCGAATATATTTCATGACTTTTTATAGGTTCTAAATATTAGTGTGGCCTATTCTGGAAGATTGGCGTGCGCTTATAAATATGGAAAGAGCTTCACCAGACCAAATAAAAATGATCAAGATTCAAGATTTATCAATTTATGTGTTGCTATTTACGAATGCGAATCAACTGGAGGTAGTGAATGGATTTTGGAAGATGTTATCCATCTGAAAAATATCCATCTTCCTCGTATAGATATAAACAAACATTTAGATCTAAGCTACTTGTACGATTCAAGAACTTTAAAAAAGAAGCAGAGAATCAACGAAGTTTTACATAATTTCACAGGTGATGACCGACAAAGTTTAGCTACAGAGCCTAGTATCAAATCTACTTTATTAGCTGTACCAAGCTTCACGACTTTACAGTCCTTAAGAAAATCTATTTCTGAAATGGGTAATATTTGCCCTTTGACACAAAAACATATTGTCCAATTAGATTGGGTATCAAATGAAGATGGTTCACATGTTCTGACTGTAGCAGTTGGAAGTAAAATTATGCTCTATACTCCTCTATCTACAGATTTAGCTCAAGCTAACGTTAAAGCTATGAAAGAAAGTTTAAACAACTACAGACCTATATTAAGGAAAGCCAGTTCTCTGGCTCAACCCATGTTTGTGGACGATTTTAAATGGATGACTTTAAGAAAAATTGAGTTACAAACAGCTGATGGTCTACCTGCTCTACCTATGCAAATCAGCTGGGTGAGAGATGGTATTTTAGTGGTTGGAATGGATTCAGAAATGCATGTATATACACAGTGGAAACCTCAAAATCCTTCTCTGCAACAAAATCAAACGTCTGAAGCAGATGGGCGAAATGGTGAGCTTAAATTAATTTTTTTTACCAAATATATTTATTAGGACCGCTATATTGGTAAAATTATTTCATTTGCTAATTCTCTAAGAATTGTTTGAATAAGAGCTTTATATTAAGACAGAATTTTAACAACAGGTAGAGATGTTGATTTCCGTACTTTAACGCAAGAGAATCAGAAGAAATTAGCTGCTGTTCCTACTCTTGGTAGAATCAGCTCAGTTAATCTACAAATTCTAGATAGAAAAAGAAATAAAGAACAAAATTCGGATTACATGCCTGATTATGGATTGTTTGAAGCTTCTAGAATAGCTTGTCCAGTTTTACCTCAATACCATCCCAAACAGCTTATGGAATTATTGAATTCTGGAAAAATAAGGTAATTTATTGATCCTTATATTCCTTTTTCATTTGTTGTTACTCGTTTTGTTATCCATTTATTTCATTTGATTTTTTTTAGATGGGTGAAAGCAATCTTGGCTCACTTAGTAAAATGTATAGGTGGTAACCAAGACGCTTCAGAAGAAATACAAGGCTGGACTCGGAGCCGAACATTATCGGTGAGCTATCCGCCAGGCAGTCCTGAACACAGAACTAGTATAGGGGAAATAAATCTGGATTATGACGAAATCAACAATATACCTCCGCTGCCTCTATATACCCTTCTCGCTGCTGATAAAGAATCGAACGTAAATCAAGAAGAAAAGAAAGATTATAATGAACTATTTGATAGTAACATCGTAATGGAAGATAGCTTGGATAATTTGTTAGAAGATCAGGAAGAGCAACGTCGACCTTCTGAAAGAAATGTTGGTGTTATGCATTTTACACCCAAGGAAGGAAGGGTGCTGTCAAGGCTTTTGACTCATATACATTTACCAGGTAAGCTAATTATTAAGAATATTGTATAAGAAAAACTGAAAGCAATAACAAAGAGATCATCAAATTACATTGTAATACTTTATTAAATAATCTAAGGATAAAATATCTTAAGTTTTAGTTGCTTTTTTTACTGATTATGTAGGAAAACGTTGCCATTTCTGTACTAATTAAAATATACTTTTCCACATTTACCTTTGCAAAAATGGGAAGAAACAATGTTTCTTAAGCTCAATGATACTACTTTTGCATTCTAACTGGATGAATGGTCACACACAGAAAGGAATATAGAACAATATTTCATTTATTTATTTGATTTCACTCAATATTCCAATGAGTCTGAGGAATGAAGCTCCTTTTGTTAATGAATTAACAATCACTCAAAACTCGTGTGACTAACTAAGAAAAACATATTTTTGACAAAAAATCGATTTTATTCATCAATGTAATCTCCTTCTAGAGCAATACATCATTCCAACACTTCTCTAACTTCTCGATGCCGTGCTTGTAGAAGGATTTGTTCATCAAAATAGGCTTCAGTTTCAAAAATTGCGCTGAATTGAGCTGAATTTTTTACCGGAGTGCATTTTTTTGAGATCAGCGAATAACCAGTAGTCACTAGGGGCCAAATTAGGACCATACGGTGGATGAGGAATCAATTCGAAGTGTAATTCTTTCAACATAACCATTTTTTATCAAGAAACAATGATAAATTAGCACACGAAATGTCATGAAATTTTACACTTAGTCTTTTGAAAGTTGGTACTTCATAAACGTTGACAATGGCAGCGCCATCTGTGTGTCAGTCACACGACTTATTGAGTGATATAATAGCTATTAATGAATCTACGAAAAACTAAATAACTGTAATGTTTTTTTTTTTCTATACTGGTAGGTTTATCCAGTTTGGATCAAATGCATCTCTTGGCACTAGCTGATACAGTGTCAACCTGCAATACTGACTTAGCAGAACGTTTCGCTATCGATGCTGCCAAATCCGCGATGGTAAAAGAAAATTTAATGGGACAAAAAGAAGAGTTAATAACAGATAATTTGGACGATTGTGGTTTGAGATTTTTATTGGCCATGAAACATTATGGATATTTATTAAGGTAACTTGATAGTTTGTGATATTGAAACGGGTTTATTAGATGGGAAGTATCTTCAATTCTTTCACATTTTCGATTTCAACTAGTAACCTTATATTATTATAGTATCCTTATTTTATAATTTTGGAAGTATTGAAACTATTGTTTAAATAAACTGTTGAATAGACGAGAAAATAGGGAAACTGTAAATATAAAAACTATCTAATGATGCTCTTTTTAAAAACTTATTTTTCCTAATGTTTAAAATTTTTAACTCTAAATACCGAATTTATGGGGTCTTTCATACGCTTACACATTATTATCTGAGTTTTTTATTTGAGCCATCCAATCATATCAATGTAGATTAATCTGCAACATTTATCTTATACAGTGAATACCATTGAGTTCAAAAGATTAGGAAATAAAGTATATAGTGCTTTTATTTTTTCTAGCTCCGTACTAATCCGTTTAAATGTGGGATTAGGGTATTTTGTTCTTGACATTTTTCTCACTTGCAGCTTTGGCACCAAACGCGAGTTGAATGCATCTATACGTACATCCGCCCGGAAAAATTACTGGTGTGGTATAGTTTAATGTGTTTGTTTATCGTCGTCAGTTATTTATAGCGAAGAATCTTTCTACCATTCTGTTTAAACAATGTTATGGTAGATTCGCTTACGTTTCAAATAAACTGAGTCCAGTTATTACTAACCATCTGTTGCTAACTTAATTAAAGGTTTTTATGAAATATAACAAATTTATTTTCAAATTTAAGTTACACAAGTCTTAATTTTATTAACATAAAGACTTTAAACTAACCAGAAAATGTTAAAAATACATTATTTCATATAAACTTTTAATGTCTGCATGTAATTTAAAGTCGTACGTTACCCTAGATGTGATTAAATAAACCTAAGTGAGTTATATTTAAAAAATTATACCTTGACACAAACAAAAAAGAATGAAACTCATTTATATTTTCGATATTCCACAGCAACATACTTTATAAAACATACAAATCTATTATTTTTAAGGTGCCTTCCATTAGCTCAGCGAACTCAGTTCCAAAAACAAGGAGTAGGTAATAACAATTTAGCTTGGGCTTATCATTCAGAAAGCCAAGAGGAACTTTTAAACTTGATACCCAGTTACGCAAAAGGAGAACCTACCTGGCCTCAGTTGAGAGAATTAGGTGTAGGTTGGTGGATAAGAAACCTCAATCTACTCAAAGTATCTGTTCAAGTGTTAGCAAAAGCTGCCTATCAGGTTAATCAAGATCCAATGGATGCTGCATTATATTATTTGGCTTTGAACAAGAAGAATCTATTATGGGGATTGTATAGGTTAGTAATAGAAATCTGCATTAGAATAAATATTTTTGTATCTCCATCCTAATTTAAAATAATATAAATCGTTTGTTTTATTTTTAAGATCGAAGCGGGACGAAAGAATGACTTCGTTCTTTTCAAATAATTTTTCGGAAGACAGATGGCGTAAGGCCGCTTTGAAAAATGCATATGCGTTGTTAGGTAAACAGAGGTTCGATCATGCTGCAGCATTCTTCTTATTAGCGGGTAATCTCAAAGACGCTGTTGAAATTTGCTTAAATCGGTTACAAGACCTACAGTTAGCAATCATTATCATCAGAGTTTATCAAGGAGATTGTGAATATCTGAAGAAATTGTTATATCAAGAAATTTTAGGTAATCTACTATTAACATTGTATTCTGCTATATATATATATATATATATATATATATATATATATATATATATATATATATATATATATATATTTACATTATTTTCTTATAGGGTGTGATGAAAATGGAGAAAATCAAGATATGACTAAAGCTCATCCAGATCCATTCTTAAGATCCATGGCTTTATGGACATTAAAGCAGTACCAGGCTTCACTAGACACTCTTTTAGTAGGTAACGCTGGAACACAACATTCAGCACACGACGACGAAGCTAGAGAAACTAAAGAAGCAGATCCTAATGTATTTAATTTCTATGTTTACCTTAGAACTCATCCATTATTAGGTATGCATTCAATAGTCTAAGACAAATAGTCACCAACATCTTTTTCATAATAATTTGCATATTTCAGTTCGTCAACATTTGGCCAACTATGGTAAAAGAAAAGTGTGGGTACCAGGAGGTAAACAAATCGTTGTAGACGAATGGATAACACCTTTGGAAAGACAGTTATATTTTGCTACAGCTCACGGACATTTTAGGGCTGGTTGTCCCGCTCTTGCACTTGAAGTTCTATCTAAACTTCCGTACGTGGTATCTGAAAAACCTAAACAGAAATCTATAGATTTTAAAAAAACTGAAAATCTCGATGATTCATATATTAACACTGGTACTGTTACTTCATGGGATAGTAAACCACAGTTAAGGTAAGACTGTGCTGATTTGATGCCATTTAGCTTCAGTTAGCAGTATAACTTGCTTTCAGCACCGATCTGGATTGGGGAGCTCCAGTTTCTGACTTGAAAGTGAAAACAGATGATTTAGATTTAAAATGGAGTGATGATGAAAAAGAAGACTCGGAAGATTCAGACGAAGGTTTGAGTATGACTATTGGTAAAAAAGGAAAAGAAGAATCTAAAGAAACTGAGGAGAATGAAGGAGAAAACGAGGAGGAAAAACAACAACATATTGACATCATGGCACAACAATTGAAATTTGTTGCTTGTCTAAAAATTTTGATGGAAGAATTATCCACTTTGGCGACAGGATTTGAAGTTGATGGTATGTTTTGTACATTTAAAAATATACATACATATATACGTTTTTGTAAAAAATTTCGACAAATAATCATATAACTGATTCAAAATTTTAGGTGGACAATTAAGGTACCAACTGTATATGTGGTTAGAAAGAGAAGTTGAAGCTCTTAGAGAACTTTGTAATTACACATCTTCGGAAGTTTCAGACACAACAGATTTAGAACAAAGTCCAGAACCGGAGAACACAACTACTGTAGATACTAGTTCTAAACCAACTTTACACGAAATATTAATCCAGGAAAAACTTGATTTTGAAGCCAAGGTACATAGAGCAGCTAAAAGAAAACGCTGGTTAAGAGGTCCGTTATTTTCTTCTACATATTATTTTTCATGTACTTTCGTGTAAATTAGAATTTAACTAGAACTATCTACAATATTAAACCTTTGTTTCAGCGAATGAAACTTTATTAAGGACGCTTTTAAGTTATTGTTCTTTACACGGGGCGACAGGAGGTCTGGCTTCGGTTAGAATGGAACTAATGCTTCTATTACAAGAATTGCAGCAGGAAAAAACACACCAACAATTATTAAGTCCTCTACCATTTCCTACAAGTTTGCCTCTTTTGGCTGCTAGCGTTGCCAGCAGTAAAACTGTTATCGCTGATCCAATCAGATATTTACAATGTCTTACCCATGATATGTTACAAACGGTGAGTTATACTGATATAATCTGGAAAAATGAATTATTCAAATATATAAATAGCACTTTTGTTGTATCAGTCTATGAAGTTACTGTTATAGTAATAATTGGAGTGTTGTGAGATGATATACAGTAGTTCAAATACACCTTCATATATCTATTCAATTGATAAAAATGTGTACAGTTTTATTTCTCTACCACATTAGATAATAGTAGTCTAAATGTACACTAGATATCTATTCAATTCATAAAATCTCTTGTTTTATTTGATTTTCACAAATGAAACCAAATAGTTCAAATGTATCTTCAGATAACAATTAATTATATAAAATTTCAGGTTGTTTGATCATTACTTGAGTAGTTCAAATGTAATTATCAACTTCTCTTCAATTAGAAACCATTAAAAATGTATAATTATTATGTGATTTGTTGTAGTTGGTAGAGTTGAATCAGCCTAATACTGGACAAAATCAACTGTTAGTGATAAGGGATTTGGCAATAGCTTTGTCTGCCTGCATTTACCAATCATTATGTGATTCCGACACATTCAAGAATTCTATACAAGAAGGTCAAGTAAGTCTAAATTTTCTTGTTTAAAAATTAAAAAAAAAGCAGTATTAGAACATTTTGGATGCTTTTAAGAAACTGTGTTATCTTCCTTGCAATAATACGATCAATAGTGTACCATCACTAAAAAACTTTAAAAGAGCTAGAAACATCCGGATTTTATTTTAGTGCAAAGTTTTAAGATCAAGCTCTATATCATTTCCAACTTATTTTAATGAAGATATTAATTATAGGAAATTGGCGCAACGCATTTAGTAGGGCGCAAACGACGAGTATCCGTAAACGAAGGCCATAATATTATAACTCTTCCATCCAAATGGCCCGGTGTAACGAGTTTAAGAGCTCTTTTAGCCAGAGAAAAAGATGAAGATACTCCCCGATTGACAGTAATGTTATGCGAAGCATTTACAGCTGTTTATTTAGCTCTAGTACTCTACGGATTGGTAACATTTGATTGTGTTATTTTATTCCATGTAAACGCCCATTCGTTCGATTCAGATGTATGGGGCAGGTATTTTAAACCAAATTTTTTTATAATAGATCATATCATACATTTTTCTGTTTAAGATTATTTGGTGGAGGGATTAAAAAACTTCTCAGAACTGCAAGTCTTAGCGGAAGCAATCCCCATCATCCTCATTACATTTCCCAGCAAAGTGTCCAAACCCCTGATGAAAGTAGTGGTCCTGCTAATTGGTTGAATAAGCAAAGAGTAAGACTAAATACCAAATTATTGGGTCAACAGCCTTCTATAATGAAAGAAGATAAACCGACTTATAGAGAACAATTTGTTCCTCCAGAAATGAGTATATTGGCCTACTTGCTGCAAAGGGTAAATAAATTTATTAAACCTCATATATTAATTTTAGTTCAGACGAAGAATTTGTTGTGATAAAGCTCTTGATTCTTTATGGAAATTGTGCTTACTATTTTTCAAGCTCTGCCTCCTTATATCGAGATGTCTGTTTTATTAGAATCATATTTTCTTTCACTTTGTATAGTCCACAGTACTACTTACTCAATTTATTTTATTAGTTCTTACAATGCTATTATATACTCTTCTTCGGTTTTAAGATCATTCCTTTACTTTTGATAGAGAAGTTTAAACAAAAGAAGTTGTATTTTCAGCCTGCTACAACTGATTACATTGAAGAAGAAGAAAGCGACGTAGAGGAAGAAGAAGAAGATGAGGATGTTTTTGATGCTCCCACAACCAAAACTATCAAAACTGTCAACAACGAACATTCAGATCCTAATTCATATTCGTGGTTGGTATTACGATTAGCAACATTAAGGATTGTCCAAAATAAAATCAATGATTTCTTGAATGTAAGTAACCTGGCCTTTGTGTTCTGACATTGCACAAATGTTACCCAGACAGAGATCAACCTCTTGTGTGTGAATTATCTCACCACTTCTAATGGGAACCATTAGGATCTGTTAATCGTATAGTCGAGTGATACAAAGTGCCCCTGCATTAACGTATCTCGGATTACCTAATTTTTGAGTGACCATATATGCCCATTCCATAATTAATTATAGCTTTTGTATATAGTATTTAGTTTTTAAGGCGGCTTGTACACGTATATGACATTCGTGTACTACGCTAATCGGATTATTGAAACCAAGTTTAATTAATTATTTTCTTGTTCAATAAATACTTTTTTCCAAAGTAGTGAACTGATGTATTTAACTTGTTGGTGTTAACCAATCAACACGAAGAGACGGTTGTTGGTTATATATTAAGAATAAAAATTTTGGTTATTAAGTAACAAAGTAGTTTTAATACAAAGAATATGGTCAACCATCATTGGTTAGCCCAAAGATACATTACACTTTGTTCATATGATTGGGCAGTTATGGATTATCTATAGACTTTTAAAATATCTGAACTATTCTGAAGAAAAAAATATTCTAAGACCTCTAATTGGTTATAAAACAGACCATGATGGTCAAAGGGAAATTGGCAGATAATTTAAAAAATACTATTACCAAAAAAAACTGAAACAAAATAGTACTATATAAAAATAATATTCTTGTTTTTAACGTTTTTTTTGTGAAATACAAAAAATGTTGGTTTATATAGAATCATGCTATTTCAGCTACAACCTTATGTCTTTTACCAATGGTGTTTGACAAAAATTTAATTGGCTATTTCATATGTACTAAAATTTTTATTATAAGTATATCCAGAATTAATTTCTTAGTACTCATAGTACATCCAAACATACAATTTTGATACTGAATTAGGAAGATAAAAGCGTTTAAAGGGGTGATGTGAAAATCTTATATCTTCAAATATGTGTCAAATGATTTTGATTGTGTACAAAAGTCTAAGAAAACAATCTTTGCTCTAAATAATAAAACCTGATATCGTAGTTTCTTAAGGTTTTATAATGACCCCCCAATTCTTAACTCAGTAAGTAAAATTGACAGATATTTTGAAAAATAAGGTTCTCAATTCACCCACAATTCTTGTATCTCCCTTATTGTTCCGTTTTAAAAAAAAAGTGTATTTAGAAAGTACTCATATTTTTGGACATTCCATCAACTCTAAAAATT
This sequence comes from Diorhabda carinulata, assembly GCF_026250575.1. Taxonomy (NCBI): domain Eukaryota; kingdom Metazoa; phylum Arthropoda; class Insecta; order Coleoptera; family Chrysomelidae; genus Diorhabda; species Diorhabda carinulata. The sequence continues at coordinate 7,738,323 of NC_079469.1, forward strand.
ATATAATTTTGGATAGCCCTGTATGTTTTCTCTTTATTAAGTATCTTTCTTCAGTAATACTGTTTTATTTTTCTCTAATTTGCAGGTAGCAGGATTAGAAGCAAGTGAATTACCTGTAGCTAGTCCAATGATACACAGTAGTCTCAGAAAATTGATTTGTTGGCAAGAAAATTTGAGAAAAGAATTGGAAAGTAGGCAAACGCCGAGTGAATACATACCAGGATGTTTCGTTGAGAATTCGACTGGTCCTGCAATTCAAAAATATAGGTAGGATTTCATTGTATTAAAATCAAATTTTTTTGTTTGAGAAAATATCTCAACTTTATTTATCTGTTTAGACAACTATTAGAGCCACAGAATACGCCATTCAGTAACAAAAGCTCGGCTGCTGCTGCTAGAAACCTATGGACATATTTAGTACACCAGGAGCTCGTCCAAGATATATTTATTAGAGCCGTTTTTGGTAAACGAAGGTCTTCTGGTACTATTGAAGAAGTCCTTCCTTATCTGGAACCACCTATCCTAGAACCAGTCAGAATCATTCACAAAGAACAAGACTCAATTGCCGCATTTTGTCTTAATCAGGTATATTTGTTTATGCCCTTTGATATGCTTTTTATTTTTTAGTTCAATTACTTAACAAGCTATCATCTTCAGGGGCTGAAATTTGCCTCTGAAGAAAATAACTTGGTTAATGAAACAAGTGTCAGTCAGTGTGATTGTGACTGTTGGTGTTGTAGTAGTAGTGTAAATAGTGTGTTCATTATTTAAACTCAGTAGGGAATGAAAATGTGCCAACAAAATATTCATTCAAATTTTTTTATAAGGTTAATGCAGGCTTGATTGCCATTGCCACCCCGAGGGAGCTCCAGGAAATGGATATATCTCTCCTGCTAGAACTGCCAGCTTGGTTAGAGGACGAGTGTGAACTGGATATCCTCAACCTAAACAAAGACGTACCAGATCCTACCGTTCCTCCATTTTTAGTTATTCAAAGTGCCAATGATAAGGGTAAGGATACACAACCGGGAAGTCCACAAGCAGGAGGTGCCGGACAAAGTGGAAGAGGAGCTAGCGTTGTAAGAATTACACTTTTTTTATTTAGTTGCTGTTTTTAAGATTTATAAATTTCAAAAATAATATTGAAAACATAGAATGATATTGGATTTGATTATATGTAGGTGTATGAATTTTTTAGTAGATTGATATGTTGAAAATCTTCCAGATACTAATTAACAGTAACAAAAATCTTAAATCCAATATATTAACATCATTTTTCGTAACTTAAATTTTCATATAATTTCTCAACTTTTAAAAATCCAAAATAGACTTGTAACTTAGTAGCCATATTTTTCTACTATATACCTTTAATCCTCTGGAATTCTAATAAACTCCAATATGTGAGCTGTATTCAAGGAAGCTACTATAAGTTTCTTGCCCAAAGCATTTTTCACTCATACGTACAATAACAAGGCATTATATTACTGATTGAACTGAAGTTTCATTCTCTTCTTTACTGAAGCTACACTCGTCAATACTTGGATCGATCAATATCAAAGTTCAGATGAAATTTCCAGTGATATAGTTAGGAAAGGTATCGCTAGAGTCTTTATCTTTATGTTTACCCTTTCTTCCAAAATCTTACATAAGGAGCATTACCAACACTATAGATAGGCTCTGGGTCTATAAAAAATATGTTTGCTAGTTGCCAGGACCCCAGATCAAAGAGACCATACACTTGTTTTTTTTTGGTACTCCCATATCAGTCAATTTTATGGAAGCTCAGTACTTTGATGATTACTTGAATATGTCATATTTCTGATAGTTTTTTCTAGTTCTACTTAATACTATTTATTTTAAAAATTTGCCTCTCTTTCCAAGATTTTCTTAATTAGAATTGTAGTAAAACTTTTTTTGGTACTTATTTATCTATTTGGTTAGAGAAAACCAGGCTTCCTGATTTTTGATATTATAATTACGTGTACCATCCTTAAACAGTTTGAGGAAGGCCTCACGAACTGAGCGGTCTATTACCAGATAAAGTGGTGTGACTTCTATAATAATAAATATATTAGTCAATAAATTTCAAGCTAGAAGGAAAATTCTATTAAGAATTTTATCTGAATAATATTATTTTTCCGTTTTTTATGATGCCACAAGAAATTAAAGTTGAACTGTCTCTTTTTGATATATTCATTCATTCACTAAGATACTTGTCTACTTTTGGTTTATATTTTGTCACCGTTTACGGCATGAATGGATTTTTCATCTAGAGCGATATAAATATAATTTATTATATTACATATCTCAAAATGGGGAATTTGTTACTTAAAAATAGAAAAACAAAATTGTCTAGCTAATAAACTGGTTTTGTACCTTATTTATCATGTAATAGCTGGAAACGTTTTCAAAAACTTATAAAAATCTCACAAATCAATTGGTTTGGATCTACTCATAGACTTCACCATCATAGACAATATTATCTATTCAAGAATTACAAATTTGTTTTATAATTATCAAAATGTGTTTGTAATTTAATAAGAAATTCTTGAAGGGTACTTAATTGGAATTTTTACCCCCAACTAAAATAATGAATTAACATAATAAAGATATATTTTTATTGCTCTTATTTTATAAATATCGTTGTACAAAAATCTGACGGAGGTAATATGTATGTGTAGATGAAGGGGTTAAGCTTCCCGGGCTGTCATGACGCCAGTTTTGTCCACCTCGTTCTGCTTCGGTCAGCTCACATGCTTCGACCGGTGTGTTTTCTAACACTCTGCTATCTCTATTAGTGCTTACTAATTATGTGTATTGTGTTGTTTTGTAGATTTTGGTAATGCTTGCTACAGATTTATTTTTCATCTTTGTATTAATTGGATGAATCGTTCTGTTAAACGATTTCTAGTTTTGATCATACCAGCTAGAGCAGAATAATGTACATTAATTTTGATAGATAATAGTATGGCCAAAAATACATACAGTAAGACCTGTTTAACGCGTAGTATACGTTCCATCAAAGTAGAGCGTAGTGCAAAACAGCGTCAAACGAGGCTATCTTAATATGTAAATAAAGGGGTTAGGGGAATATGGATAGAAAATTAGTTATGTATCAAATTTAGGAATTATGGTTTTTATTGAAAATAAAAAGTATTTATCTTAGAAAAATAAAAACAATATAAACGAATATACTTATAAAAACAAATAAAATTCTAAGATCGGTCTGGGAACTGTTACCAATTTTCTGCCTTTTTGTTAAAAAGCATCTAATGTAGTTTGTGGTTGCATTTTGCGTTCTGTTAGAAGTTGTTGATAAAGCATTTATAAACCCTCATCTTGCTTTTGAATTGGTCCAGAATTTCAGTTATAGTGGTCAAACTCCTTTTTACAAATGCCATCTAAAGTTCTTTTTGCTCTTCTTCGAAAGCACTATTATCTGCTTAAATGTTCGCCGCAAGTAATAAGCCTTAAAATTGGATATAACGTCTTGGTCCACTGGTTAAATTAGGACAGTTATTTTAGGCGGCAATAACACCACTTCGACTGGAATTCATATCATTCAGTCTGATAAATTTGTTGACGAGCAGAATGGTCAGTGAACCAATCCTGGAAAATTTTCATAGTTATCGGACTGCCGAATCAGAGGTAAATTTGATTTAGATGTGCTTTTCATCGCTCTTAGGTTTTTGGAGGGATAAAATAATAGTGGTTTGAATTTTAAAATCTTCACATGCGTTACCACACAGTAGAAGTGTTAAACGATCTTTTACAGCTTAAAATCCTGGTATTGGTTTCTCTTCATAGGATAGAAATGCGTCCATACAGCACCGCACCAAACAAGAAACACAACTAGACTGTTTCGAACATATTTGGAAACCTAGCGCTGCACACAATTTCGAGGTCTCCCGGGGTTAAAATAAAACAGCGCTAAACGAGAAAGCGTTAAGCGGGGTCTTACTGTATAATTGCTGTATGTAGACTTTTTTAGAAAATGAATAATGGGGTATGTAATCCTTTGTTGTCAGGATCCCATATGAGCACAAGGTATGAAATATATCCATAGACTTATCTGCTCAAAAAAGTATAAAAACATATAACGTTATAATCCTCACTTTGTTTTCAAAGCTACTCTGCATTCATATAAGATTGGATTAATGTAGCAAAATCTGAACTCTTTAAACAAAAATATTTGGAATGAAATAAAGTTATTAAATCACACTTTATAAGGGTTGTATGTCCCTTATTATTCAGTTTTATAAGATACAATGTACATAAAAAGGTAGCTTTATTTTTGACTATACTATCAACTGTAGAAATTAATTTGTATAATTCTGTATCACCATTTTCGTAACTTTGTTCTGTTCTTGTCAATGGTGTTATGTTTATAAATCTGGCCTTTGAAAAATAATAATAATAAAATATCTATATATGATGAAAGTCGTTTTGTCCTAACTGTACAGGTTATAACAAAGACAAATTTTCACTATTTCTGAATACTTCATATATTTATACTACTTTTCAAAATATTTAGACAATATCTTACTTGAAAGTATTAAATTGCATGTATATTCTAATTTTCTTAGTTCTTGTGAATAGTATCCATTCATTTTTAATGTATTTAAAGTAATCAATAACAAATTGTTACTTCTTTTCTTCTATAAATCATTTGAACCATAAAATTTTTTATGCTTCCTTATCTATGTAAATATATTTAAATTTAAATAGCATTTGATCTGGAGCATGCAATATAAATGTTTTAGCTGAAATGCTTATGTCTGGATATCTCTTTTGAAATAATTTATATAGTTGTTTAGTTACAGAAACAAATCAATATTTTTAGTGACAGTGACAAATGAAAAAGCTGTAATAGTTTCTGTGTAATTTGCTAATATAACATATTCTAGTTCTTGTTTGTTCCACATCATCGTTTTTTTTATAACTCTATTAAAATTTATTAATTCCTTGAAAAGTTCCAATCCTTTGTATTTCGCAAAAATATCTAACTAATTTATTATAACAACATAGTAATTATGATAATCAGCATGACTATATAAATATTTGTATTGTTATTAATCTTAGGTCTTCAGTTGAATTGAAATACTGTACTGAATTTTCTCAATACTGAAAGGTATTGGTCAAACAACCTATCCAATCAACCATGAATTATCTAAAACTTTTCAAAAGAAATATAATTATCATTCCACTATAAATAATTTAATCCTAGAACAGATGTCTAGTTAGGTGATCCAATGACCAATTCAAAAACTTGATATAACAATATAATAATCATAACATACTTTTAGAAACACATAATTAATGACAGTTCACATTTATTTTTCCACTATACAACTATACAACATCATAAATTGATGAAATTGAATGTATCTTAGTTTAAAGCAAATGTGTAGACTCTATTGGCGTTTAGTATCATATGTGATGATATATTAATTTTGTTATATAAATTATTTTCGAAACATAAATCCACTTCAAATGCAACCATAAATAGCTAGAGAGATAAATTTAATAAGGCTGTACATTACACTGCAATCAGAAGATTTACTGGTCCCACCGGAACTGCTTTCAGCATCTACAGGTCGTCTTCACATTCTAAAACTCTATTTCAAGGATGTTAGATCTTCTCCGTTACAGGTTTCTTATCCAAAACATTTTTTGTGTACGGTCTTTGTGAAGAGACACTTTAGAACTGGGTAAAATGGAATTTCATCTCTCCTCCTATAGAATCTACTGTCATTAGTCAGGGTACCCAACTTTGGAGATTTCAAATTTGAAGAGAAAATATTGGGAAATAATGGGATATTTTTAGGGATTTTTATAACTTCAAATATGGATATATAACATTGTAAGGAAAAAGTTGTGTAACAGAATATCGATTGAAATGTTACAAAATATGATTATGGTTCGATCCGCACTGCATGGAATGGTGGATCATGTACATAATTTCAACTATCCGCAAAAATTTTGAAATTATTTAATACATATAGAAAATGATTTGTTACTTGAAGTTTCAAAAAAAAAGATGTCGCCCAATGAAATTAATCATTGATTGTTTGGAATTTAGTATTTGTTTTATATATTATTATTTTTAATGTTATTTAACTATTTATTTTATAAATGATAAAGTTTTTTAAGTGAATTCCTAGTAATGTAGGGATTTTGAGGGTTTTTGATTAGAGCTTTAGGGAGATAAATTATTGAGAACACTGTCATCAGTTTCTGCTAGACCTAATCTCATCCGGTGTTTTCTAAGGATTCAGTGCACTGTGAGGAAACCTAACCAAATACATTTTCATATACTAAAGAGGCTTTTGTATGTTTTTTTCGGTCAAGTCAATTAGTCTCCGAATTATGTTTGATAGTTTTATAGTCAAGAATCCTTACTAAATAGACTGTTATTCTTACCTAATCAAGTTCTCTTTAACATTCTACTTTAAGTCAATGATATGAGAACTAAATGCTGTGATAGTTTATTGTCTATAACAATTAATTACCTTCTGATAGTTTCTATCCACTCATGTATCAATAGCAAGTATTTCTGTCTATAAGATGCTGAGGCATGAGGCAAGCAATAGTGAATATTTGATCCTATCTCCAAATACTCCAGCACCAGCTCATGTACCTGAATATAAATATCTCTTGTTACTGTTTTAAAAGTGATTGTGAAGTAGTTTGACAATTGAAGAGAATTTGTGTTTTGTAATATTCGCAACCTTGCTTTGTAGATGATTAGTGTTATTTGTTTTGCAAATTATTTTCCTATCGATGAACCACACCTCCCGAAATGATAATTTTATTCACATTCATTTCTGTCGTCAGGTTCTGAAACACAAAATTGATGGTATTAGAAGAATAACAGCACACCCTCTATTGCCTTTATGTAAGTATTTATATTGCAACTCAAAAGAGTTTTTATTCTTCATTGAAATTGAAACCTTTGACATAAATAACAATATTAAAAAAAATTATATAATTTTTAAAATTTATTTCTATGAATCTCTTAAATATCTATTTCTTTTCTAGATTTAACAGGAGGTCAAGATGGTTCAGTACATCTTTGGGAGTGGGGCCATCAACAACCTGTAGCAGTTCCGAGACCACCAGGAACATATGCAAAAGTAACAAGAGTACGATTTTCTCAACACGGTAACAAATTTGGAGTAGCAGATTCTGATGGAAATTTGAGTCTCTTCCAAGTTGGATTAAGTTCTAATGCTACAAGACCTTTCTTTGTAAGTTTGTGAAAATTCTAAACCAAATAAAGTCTTTTATTGATAGAATGGTCATAATTTGATAATAATATAGTTAGTAACTATAAAATAGATTAATTATTCAATTATTTACAGACTCTTCAGTGCCACAACAAAGGAATAAGTGATTTTGTATTTCTTGGTTCTTGCAGTTTATTAGCTACAGGTATGTATTTTTAATACTAAATATTATTACAGTATTATTAATAATTTGTTATTACAAATTCTATTTAAATCAAACAATAATTGTTAGAAAACAATTTTTTGATCTACCAATGCTTCATAACAACATTTTTTCATCAAAATTCCGTGTAACAAAATACTTAACAGTAATATTATTTTATTTTAGCGGGACACAGTTCGGAAAGTAAAAACGTTTGTATTTGGGACTCTATCCTGCCACATGGGAAAGCTCTAGTAACTGCATTTACCTGCCATGAACAAGGATCTAGTAGCTTAGTATTTGCTCCACAGCACCAAGTATTAATATCAGCTGGTAAGAAGGGTGATGTTTGTCTGATTGATGTTAGGTCAAAAGCAATTAGACACAAATTCACTGCACACGAAAATGCTGTTAAATGTATAGCCATTGATCCTCATGAAGACTATTTTGCTACTGGATCAGCAGATGGAGACATAAAGGTGAAATTTTTAATAATTTCAATACGATACTAGCTCTTCATAAAAAATATCCTCATTTGAGATATTTATATATATATATATATATATATATATATATATATATATATATATATATAAAATAATGAAATAATTTTTCCTTTTCTTTATGTATATTGTATGATTTGGGTTCCGATTAATTTTTTATTCTTAGATTTGGGGTGTAACCGTTCCAAATGTGTTATTATCACTACCAGCGGAACATGCCAGGAGTAGCTTTTTCAAGAACATAGGCCAAGGTGTTACTCAGCTGCACATCGATACCCATAATCGACTATTTTCTTGTGGTGCTGATGGCAGTATGAAAGTCAGACAATTACCTGATAGAGAAAATTTACTGAATCATCATTAATAATATTGTAATTTCCTAGTTGATGATATTTAAGTGTCATTTATTGCATTGCCTAAAATTCAAGACTTAAAAGTCCTACTTACATAATATATCGATGATTCTGTTTAATAATTTCAAAACTGCTAGTTTAAGAATATTTTTAAAATTGTATTTCCTCTCCTTGCATTAAGACTCCGCGATTTTCAAAAATAATACTGATGCCCATTATGCTTTTTTCTCTCTGGCTTATCTAATAGAAAATAATTTTCTATTATTCAAATTATTCCTCTTTGTGATATGCCACAATTAAACAGAAAGGTTCAATATCTTCAACTCGATAATGAAATGAGCATTCAACAGAGTATAATTGAAATTTCAAGCAAAAATAAAGATAATAACCTTTGTTATAAATTTTGTTCTCGAAGATCGTTCGAAGAATATTTCATTAAATTATCGAAATATCTAAAAATGCACAGAGTCCATCAAATAGTGATTTGTGGTATTAAGTAAAATTTAATTTTTTATATTTCATTTTCGGACATTGCATTGCAACTTTGACTAAATGAATGGAACTACAAAGATCAATACTTTATTTCGTGAATTCACTGTAAACTTGTTGCTGAAAGTATTAGCACTCGTTAAGAGCTTATTTTTATCTAATTGTTGATTGTTAAAACATATTTAAATGTATATCTAAACAATATATCCTAATTGTGATTATGTAGAATTGTAATTTAGGCTAAAGTAAATTATATAATTTTAATCAAAATTATCTTTTATTTGGAAATACACATCTGAGCAATTAGATATTAAGTCTTTAAATGTATTTAGAACTGTTGCGCCAAACTTGACCTGTTTCAACCTTTGAGGGTTACCACTATTTCTAAAGGTCTTTTCTATTAGGTACATAGGAAAATTTATGGAAAGTGCTTAACACAATATAGTAAATATAGGGGAATAAGTTACTAGACACATCTTCCATATATCGTCATAAATATTGCGCACTAGTTGAAAAAAGAAATCGAAATACACTTGTTAAGATTGTGCAAATGCACCTGCATAACATTTAACAAAGGGCAGAAGAAAAACTGAGAAAAAAATAAGATGTTACAAGAACTATGTACTGATTTGGTTAACACAGAGGATGGTTAGGGAGAGCAATAAAGCTGATAAGGTTGGGACATGTGGAGCGATTTAGGCTGTTTAGCAATAAAATGAAATTTAAAATTGTATAAAATTTATCACATAGTTAGAAACTATACTCGTATTAAGGTCAATTGGTGTATATAAAGATTGATTTGTATATAAAAAATATCAAATCCACAAATACTTTTAAATAATACATTAAATATAAAATTACATTTTCGCACTAATAAATTGTCTGAATCAATTTTCAACTTACAAATTTCTATATTAAAATATAAATAAAAACATTGTTACAAAAGTGGGAAACTATTATTTATTGTGAGGTCACAGTCCTCAATTTTTGGTGGTTTTGCTGGTGTAAATGGTGATGTTGATGAACTTTGTATAAATTGTCCATTTTCTGATGGTGTGGCTGGTTGCACTGGTGGTGTGAGTGGTTGTTTTGGTAGTTCTGGTGGATGTTTATCCATAGTAAGTTGAAAAGCTTTGGCTATCTCTCTACCGATGGCAGCTCCCAGAGGAGGAGGTACGGCGTTACCCACTTGTCGATATTTGTCCAAAATGCTCCCACAAAATTTGAATGTATCTCTGAAACCTTGAGATCGAGCACATTCTCTCACACTCACTACTCGATGCTGGTTAGGATGTAAAACTAAAAATGAAAAAATTTGGACACTGTCACATATCAATATCATAAATTCTAAATATTCTTACCTCTACCCTGTTTGCCCATAGGTTCCGGATTTGTAATAGTAGTGCCGAAATATCCATCCCATTCTAATCTTCCATATAATCCCGCCCAATGATTATGCCGATCTCCTGTATGAGGTAAACACCAAGGTATTAAAGTATTACTCTGCTTATCTGCTGGATCACATGGTTTTCCAGTTACACATTGACATACTCCTCGAGGTGAATCTTCTGGTTTTTGTTTCTTTGTTCTAAAATTACAGATTACACATTAACCCCATATTGACAATTTAATTTTTTTTGGGGGGGGGGGAGATATTTATTACAGTTATTACCTGTACAGATATTTCAATTTTACAGTACTCGTTCCATCTGATAATTTTAAGGATATGTTGGGTAAGTCCCTCCAATCAGAACCTGGATATGTCGGTATATGAGACATCCTAGCTTCAACTAAAGTTGACATTTCTTTACAAATGTGATCTCGCAGTAAGCCAGAGTCAGCAACGCCTCTCATTTTTCTTTGAAAATGGGTTTCTGGCTCACAATTATAAGCCATTTCAACATTACTACAGCCATTTTTGATAGAGGGTAAGTCTGACATAGCGTCTTTTACTGTTATTGTGCGGTAGGGGGCGGACTCTGTCCAAAAACACTCTAAAAGAAAAACACGTGGACGTTTATTTTTAAAATAAATGAAACATTTACGAGATGTTTTATTACTATTTTAGCTGTACAAATTTTTCAATAAATAATTATAAGATTGAACTAATCGACATGAGGGGGTAAAAAAAAATTGATTAAAACACAAACAATATTCTCTTAAAATGTAGCCTCTGGTCATACAGGAATCAAACAGGCCAGTACACTCACACTCGTCAAGAAAGGTCCGAGAACGCCTTTAAATGGCACAGAATCTTTCTGCCGGGTAGTAAAATACTTCTTTTTAAAAAAGGAAGAAACTGAGTTCCTTCTAGACAGGATCATCACAAAAGATATTTAACTATCAGTAAAACGAAGTTATACTCCCTCAATAGTCTACAGTTCACTGCCGCCGCATAGAAGGGAAGATATAACCCCATTGAAGCTGGCATAGATACTGGACATAATTTGAACTGGAAGACGAGCTAGAGATATCAAAAACAACTCTGATAGGAACCCCAATAAACCTTATGGATACAGTGCAATGTAGCCCCTCATCCACATTTACATATAGATCAAACTATTGGAACATTAAGGGAAGTAAAGTAAGAGCGAAATATATTAATCATTCTAAAAATTTATGTAACCATGTTAAATCACACACACACACATCAAACCATAGTGAAATGAGAAAAAATATTATATTGAAATCATACACAATCATGATCCTTATTCACAAAGACTAACAAGAATCAAAACATCACAAGTCAGATACAAATAATCTTCTGGTGACAAATTTCGAATTAGTTTGGCAATGTTATTCAAATAATAAATGTTTCATTAATTGTCACAATAGTATTTGTAATTACCATTGTAGTAAATATCTCCATCAACAGAGAAACTTAGGTGAGTTACTTTTTTATTAAACACATGTTGAGGTTCGGGGTATTTTGGAAGAACATAACCAGGTGCTGATGCCATCAGAATCAGCCGTCTTCTTGTTTGTGGAATTCCATATTGTCCAGCTTGAAGAATCCCAAATGTCACTTGATAACCCATGGCAAGCAGACATCTTAACGTTAATTTTAAAACCATACTTTTTTTGAAAGATACGAAATTTTTCACGTTTTCTAAGATGAAATACTTTGGTCTAAAATAACCAAAAACATGTGAAAATTAGGGCTATAACAGTTCAATTTTTAATACTTTATGTCTTTTATGTTTTTAAGTATTTTTTTGGATTTATGAAATAAATACACTTTAAAATGCATAGATGATACTCTATAATGAAAGTTCATTGTAAACCATTTACTTACCTGTAATATTCACAGAAAGTTAAATATGAAACCACCAAAGAATTCTTAAAGGAAGAATAATTTCGATAGTTGAATCTGTTCATTCCTGAAAATCCTTGACATGGCGGTCCTCCCACCAACATTTCCACTTCACCTTTCTCAGGTAATCCATTATCTTTGGCTTGACCGCTAAGAATGAAACTTAATATATCATTACAATCCTCTATAAACATTCGACAACTAGGATTGTTTTGTTTGAAAGCGTTAGCTGCAGCTACATCCCTTTCGATCTAAAACAAAATGTAGGCTTTTAAAAATTAACACTAGTATTAATCATGTTACACACAATACTTGTGTGTGATTTGCTTATACAAATTTGGAGATATTTTTGAGTTAATGAGAAAAATGATTATAGATTCGAGCTCTTAACAATTAACCTAACTTTGAATTCTAAGATCAAATTGGAAGTTGTGAGTTTCAAAATTCTTAGATCTAGAGTATTCGAATCACTTACCGCCCATTTAGATTCTGCAATTTTACTCATTTTAAGACCTTCAGACAAACCACCACAACCAGCGAATACATCCATTGTTGCTAAAGGTCTTTCAATTTTTTCCCAATCTGTTGGCAGTTCTGCAAATTGCATCCGTTGTTTTGCCATGCCCTTTATTTTACCACCACCTACAACATCAAACAATAACATTAAAAAATATTTATAATATTTTTCTGATACCTTTATTTATGTTTATGTTCAATATGAACAATATTGATTTCGGAAATTGAAATAAAAATCAGTTAACAAAAATTTAATTTGATCAAAAATTGACTTTTCTACATGAAATTGTTCTTTCCAAGTTTGAATTCTTCAAAAATCAACTTTTATTAATTTAACTTTGTCAAAAGCTCCCATTTTTAAATTCTACTAGGTCAAAATTTGGCTGTTCTGAATTTAAATTTGTTGTAGATTGGCTATTCTTAGTTCAATTTAAACAAGGCTCCACTTTTCTAAGTTTATAAGCAATCAAGAACACCAGTTATTAAAAAACTTAAACAAAAGGAAAAATCTTGAGCAAAAAGCTGGTGAACCTTGGTAAAAGCTGGTTTCCCCCCAATAAATTTGAATCAACAACTTGGTTTTTCTGTATTAAGTTTATTTCTAAGTTTAATTTGGTAAAATTTAACTTTTACAAGATGAATGAAAAAGTTTATTTCTAAGTTTAATTTGGTAAAATTTAACTTTTACAAGATGAATTTGTCTTGGCAAATTGGCTTTTTTAAATTTATTTGTATTATTCACTTACCTTTTCCTTTTCCTATTATACCAATATTTTTTGCTTTTGCGGGTAAATCGAATATTTTACGCTTTTTAGCATCATAAGCTTCAAGAAAATAAAATCGGTATGGTCCTTGTTCTGACCATTCAGTTGAAGATGCAAAATTATATCCATAAGCTAAGTAGCATCTACCCATCACTTTATCAAATGATACAGTTATCACTAGAAAGAAAATTATACTGAAAATATAGGAATATTGAAAAATACGACATTTGCATAAAAAATATACATAGAGAACGGCAATTCTGGTGAATAAATATTAAGGAATTTAATTTATTCCATAAAATGCAGCAATTTCAAAAAAAGTGAAAACGAAACAAAATGATAGACAGGGGAAGACAATTCTGTTGAATAGATACCAGGCAATCGAATGTTTTCCATAAAATCATTCAATTTATAGTATATTCTACACTGTGATATATAAAAAAAAATAAGTGCAAAGAGTTCATAAAAACTTCTTGCAGTGTACATAACATCAACTGTACATACATAAGAAACAGCATATTTAGGATAAAAAAATTATTAAAGCAATCTTTAATTTGTTTTTTTGAGAGTTCCATTTATATAACACTTAACATAGTACTCATAGCATAACTAACTGAAATGATATTACTAATGATGAATTTGAATTCAACATGTTAGCGTTAATTAATATAATGTCTATAAGCCAAAATAATATTGAGTCCCTTTATACAACTTAGTAGTAAAAAGTATGCAGTCAAATAATTCATACAATATACTCACTTTCGTCACTATAATATAAATAATTTATATCCTTGGTGAATGCAGAAGATAACATGCCAAAAGTATTTTCGGGTCTAAAAAATATCCTGACTTTAATATTGATATCGTTTTTAGAATCAAATATGTCTTCTATTGAGCCAATAACAAATGGATTTGGAGTATTTTCATTAGATCCCTTTACCTTTTCAAAATTTTTCCTATAATATTCTGGATATAGTTCTGCAGAATCTAAATCACATATATCTCCATTCTAAAATAATCATTGATATTAGATTGAAAAATGATCTGCTTAATTACAATTCAAATTAAATATATATCGAAAATTTTCAGGTCACTCACGTTTTCATTTGAGCGTTTATGGATGTATTCAAAAATATAAACATCTGGATGTAGAAATACCCCAGTACCGATCGTGTAACTTTCATTTCTCCAACTAATACAATTAGCTACAAGTGTTGGAGTATTGATCTCATTCAATTTTTGCCGCCTTCTATAACAAAAGTAACAATTTTGCATCCTTCTCTTATTACTAAATATAATTTACAATGTTAAAATCATTTTAAAATGAAAATTACCTGCAAGATTCACAGCCGTCACTGTTATGTTCAGAATCAAAAACAATATCTACAAATCTATTGGTCTCAAATCTTTTGCTAAAGAAGAAATCTTTACCATTATCTTCAAGAGGTTCCTCTAAATTTAAATTTCCTCCTATAATTGACCAGTCTTCTGGAACTTTACGATATATCACCTAATCAAGAGAAAATAATAAAATTTGAAAATCCTCATTCGATTTAAAATTTTTTATGATTCTTTAATTGTTATAGATTCTATTATGAAATAAACAGGAGTCACTTACATTTGCTTTCCTGAGAACACTTCCAAGGAGAAGATCTTCACATTCATCTACTACAAATAATTCTCTTGGATCTGCTGTTTCTCCTAGAATAGTATCTGTTCCTCTATACATAAGCTGACCGTGGAATTTTTTAAGGAACTCATCATACATGTAAACAATTTTAGCAATTGCTAATGGATCTTTTGGATTCTCCGATCTTAACATAACATAATCTCCTGCTTGGACAGTAAAATTGTCTGCAAATATATGATCCATTAAACTCACTTTCCTAATATTATAATAGAAAATATTACTCAAAACCAAAGATAATTTATAACTTACCTATTTCTGCAGATCTATAGCAATCATATCCTTTATATTTTCTTTCAGCTTTATCTTTCCATTCAACTCTATGTATTATTTTTTTTGATAAATGTTTAACTTTCTGATGCTTTTGCTCATCTTCGACATCATTTTCTTCTTCATTTTCAGATATTTCTGCATCAATTATTGCCATTTGCATACATCTACACTCAAACATATTCAATTTTATAGTTAACAATTCGCATACATCAAGAAATAATTTAAACAATGTTCACAAAAAGTCGCGACTACATTTTATATTAAAATGAAAGCTAAAAGCAAATAAATGATTAAGAAACCAAATTTAACGGAAATTACCTTCTACGTTTACAAGCTTGTTTTGCTCTACCACTTCCTCCAAATTTCAACATATCTTTACAATGGTTACATTCCCCACAATCAGGAGACTGACACGGCTCGCAAACACCACAACGTTTCTTCTTTGGTCCTTTGTTTTCCACATTACTGTTAATTTGATCAGGAAAGAATTGTTCAAATACATCTTGCACTAATTTGGTTGTTACAGCTTTAGTCATAGTATGTTTTGTTTTTGAAATCTAAATACAGGAAAGTCTATAATAGAATAATGTTACATATAGGGAGAACATTATAATCACCTTATTAATTATTCTAACTTTTCTACGTTTCCTAAATGCTACACCAGCTATTTGTATCAGAGATCTTATGCAAGGAAGTGTTATTAATTGTAGGTCATCTTCTTCAGCTGTCTCATCAATACCAGTTACCTAAAATAATTCGAAAAATTATACTTTCAATACTTTCCAATACTTTCAGTAATACCAATACCAGTAGGGGAATTCATAAATATATGGCACCAATAGTTTTGAGAATGTTTAAAGATGAATTTCTAACTTAACTAAATAGACTCAAAAAATTTGTTGAACATTGTTACTTGTTATAAAGGTGGTCGGAAAATATGTTGGAGATTTAAGATTAGAAAATTTTAATTACTTGGCTTGGAAGCAAATTTTTTTATGCAAAGAATTGTTGGATTGTTAACTATCTACTTTTTGTTTAAAATAATGAAAAAATAAATACCTGATCACAAATGAACTGTGCATTTTGGAGCAACAAATCTTCTACATCTTTGAATTCTCCACTACCTTTGATATTCTCAACTAAGTCTTCATATGTTGGATTTTCGTATGCATGATCATAAACATACTCAGTTACATATTTTGCCATTTTTACTTTTTCTTTAATATTACTAAATATAGACTCATATTCCTTAGATGGACTCATCAAATAGTAGTGAGCAAATTGAGTTGTAAATCCAATTGGAAGGTTTTCACCTAAAATTTCAGAAAACATTTTTTTAAAGTGAAATTAAAAATAAAATATAAACTTTGAAAATAATTAAAACTAAATATAATAAGACTACTTATTATTGAATAACATGATCAAAAGACATTGTAGAGACTTTTAAAAGTATTAATATATTAATTTGGTCTTTCCAAATATTATTGATTTAACATAATTTAATATCTAGTCCACTTAATAAGTAAATGTTGATTTTTACCTCCATCGAAACCTGCCATCCACCATTC
This sequence comes from Diorhabda carinulata, assembly GCF_026250575.1. NCBI lineage: Eukaryota > Metazoa > Arthropoda > Insecta > Coleoptera > Chrysomelidae > Diorhabda > Diorhabda carinulata. The sequence goes on from NC_079469.1 coordinate 7,755,220, forward strand.
ATCAATGGGTCCAAGATCATGTGCTGGTACACCATTATCTGGACTAGAATCTTCTTCATATATAGGTTTGATGTATCCAGAAAAATACAGTGAAACGTTTTTTTCAATTAAACCACAATCAAATGAACACAGATGCCCCATTTTGTCATAAACAGTAAAATAAGTAATCTAAAAAAATTTTAATTTACTTATTTATAAATAGTTTTCAAAGGTTCAACAACAATAGGTAAGAGATTAATGTTTTAAGTTTACCTTATGAGTCGGAATATCGTCATCATTATACAGTTGCTCTTTTCCTGTATATAAGGATAGTTTTTCATCTGTAAGAGCAATAAATTCATCATTGGAATAATTCGGATGACCTCCATAATATAAAACAGAATCAGAAAATTGTTTGCAAACTATACATCTTTCAGATTTCATAACGAGTTTATTGTTATTTTTTATAATTTTTGCAGAATTATTTTCAGTTTTTATTTTTTTATTTGCATTACAGTTCTCATTATTTGGCATTTTAGGATTTAACTATTTATTTCACTTTCTCAATAACACTATTCTCAACAAATGAAAACAAAAAAAACTGATAAAAAACCTAGTTCTTAAATAAAAAAATTGTTAAGGTTATCCCTTTAAGTTTGTAAATTCTTGGCGGGAATGCCTTCTGTGAAATTCTCAACTGTCAGGGTAATAACTTAACAACGTTGCCAGCTGTTTCAATATCATATCGTAATTTATTAATTAATATAATTATGTAAATTGTTAATGTCACGTCAGATTCTGGGTCAAAACTTTAATTATTACCTATTTTTTGAAACTAATTTTCTGACAAAAAAGACCTAATTTCATGAAAAACTAATCATAGATATCTGTATAATAGGAATTTATAAGTTCATAGTAATAAAAACAAACAAAATAACCCCCTCAGCTGATTGCATTTAGAACCGATCCTATCATATTACAAGACTTGATTACATCGAAGAGTTTCCGTAGCACACTGAAAGTGATCCGGATTATTTTTCGAATACTCAAATAATGATCTGCTTAACCTGATTGTTTCTGAAAATCCCTCATCCTTAGCTGTCAAAGTAGAAATCATAGATCTTAAACTCGTCTTTCCTTGTCTAAGTCATAAATCAACTAAACTTTGTGTTTCTGTATCAATGAAATTACAGGAAAGTATAGTACTGTATCTTTCGTCTGTCAAAATATATCTGTATATATTTTTGAGGTGCTTAATTAATGTATTTATTTAAATAAATTATATTTGTAAACAATGTCAAGACAGAAGTTTATGAATAAAGCGCTTATGTATCAGTATGATAAAGAATTAGCTTCAGCATTTCAAGCAGACTGTGAAATATTTCTAGACGAATTTGAAAAATATCAGTCTTTTAGATTTATGGATTTTCAGCAAGTGTGGCACCAACAAAAATTTTCATTTATATTCGCGTAAGTTATGCACTGTATCTAAAATAAATAAATTTTTTGTAGTAATTACTATTATCTAATATTATTTTTAGGGGACAAGTATATGCATTACTATTACGAGATTTTTGTGAAAATTGTTTTTACGTGGTGAAAAAATATATAATGTTTCCAAGAACACTATATACACAAATAGGAGCTTTTTATTTATTATATTCAATTTATTATAAACAACCGTTAAGGTTAGTATACATTTTTTTTAAAAAACCCTCTAATTTTGGTATACATAAAATTGTGATTCAAATCTTAAAAGAATTTATTTTAGGACTTGGGTAAAAATTAGATTAACCTTTGATGAATACCAGAAATTATATGAACTCATTACAGAAATGAGTCATAGGCAGCAAATTGATGTTTGCTACATTTTCAGTAAAATGCAGTCGGAAGGAGCATTTCTCTATGTAGCTCATCGTAAACCGTTAGGCCCAGAAGATAGGTTTGTTAAAGATGTACAAATGTATATAAATGATACTTTCACATACTCAAAAACACAAAGTGCAATTACAAAGTTTAAAGACTTACAAGATAAATCTGGTTTAATTTCAGAAATTGAATCTACCAATAAAGAATATTCTGAACTACTTCAGAAATATGCAGGTATTATATATTTTCTTATGAATTATTTTTGTCCTTAAATACATGTTATTTCCAAACTGGGTTACAATTATAAATGTAATACCGTCAACACTTTTCCTTTTATTTAACTTGAAAACTGGGCAAATAATACTTGTACATTTGAATAGGACTAACAACTCAATTCTTTATTAAAAGTGCTCCTATTCATTTGGAAGTCAAAGATGAAATCCAATCTCTTCCATCCATGAACATACAAATAATATCAAATACTAGAATTTGTTGTTTTGTTTGCCCACCTCGCAGAAAATTATCAAATTTTTATATATTTAAATAGAAAATCCAAGATTTAGTAGTTGTTTTGTTTACTTTGAAATTTCTCAAACGTCTCTACATGAACAGAAAGGCTTTGAGAAATATACCTACTATGATGATTATGAATTTGTATAATATTGTAACAACCATCTGATTGAATTGAATGTTAATTATTTTTACACTTATTTAGTTATAATTTTTAAGAGATTCATAGCCATATCAACTAAGAAGTCTCAAGAACTTTTCTTGATGACGATAAACAATATCAAACAGTGGTAGATCTTCTGACAGGTCTAATATCACTTTATGAATATTAGTCATGACAGAGGACGACAACTGCAGATTCTTCGAGCAAACCATGGAAACATAAGAGCACCTACTCTGCGAATTTTCTGCCCATTTCATTAAAAGGCTTAAGTATATTGAAGTACACTTTGGGAAGTGAGACATGAAAACCCCAGAAACATAGTCTCTTTTGGGAAGAGTCTAAGTATTTTGGAAACAGAACAATGAGATTCAGAGTCTTGTACAAAATATCTTCTAGGTATAGGTGCAGAGTAGCTGAAAAGCCATCACAACTCCCCAAACCAGCAACAATATTGATGGTCTAAAGAATTAGATGAAGTCTCACTGGAGAAACACTCCAGGTCTAAGACAATCCAAAAGATTCATAACCTAAGAAGTCTCAAGAACTTCTCGTGATGACCAGAAACTAGTGGTCGATCTTTTGACAGCCTACAAGTGGTAAATCTGTATATTAGCCATTGAGGCAATGTATTATATGAAATTTACATAATATATTTGAATTTCATCAAAATTCACTTTCAATTACACAAATTTGGGAAATTTTCTTTCTGTAGGTAACAATGGAAATTCATAATAAATAACTAATCATAATTGACGATAGTCATATATTTGAGCATATTTTGCATTTCGCCAAATTTATCTGTTGATACAGCACTTGAGCTTTCAAATAATTTTCACATTTTAGGAAAATGTTCTCAATTAAAACCATTTTCAAGTACTCTAATTGATGAAATACAAGCTGCATATACAAATTTTCAAAACGACGGGAAGAATTCAAACAGTAATGAAGAGACTACAGTAAAAAAAAGTGAAATTCAGACATCCAAACATTCTATTAAAAATAAAGCAATGCTGAATAAAAATGCGGTGTACAGAGCGTCTAAAAGAGTTAAAACCGCTGTTGATACTACGGATGAAAGTGATTCAAACTAGGCATTATTGTGATAAAATAATGATAAAGTTTATTTTAATAAAAAAACAAATGAATCATCTGTTTTTCATTTTATCATATTTTTGAATTCATATGAAGCTATTGACATGTCGATCTTTTTCTCGCATTTTTTCTCAATAGAAACTAAGTATCGATGAAAATGTTGCAAAAACGAGGGATATCAACATTTTACTTTAGACTATATATAGAGAGTATCATTATAATGCAACTTTCAAGGTCTAATGGCCTCATTTCACAGCTGACTTCAGATCATCTAAAACTGTCTTTCTAGTTCCAGAGTAATTGTTTTCAAGATCCGTTTCCTGAAGTTCATTTTTATATGTTGAGAAAGGTTCTAGGCTTGTTGACAGTTTTTGCGCTTATTTTTTGACCTCCTCGTTTCCTATTGATTCCTGAATGACCAGGATATCAAACTAAACGACATTGTTCTTGCAAGGCTAACTAAGTTTCTTATAGAATTCTTAGTCTCTATCAGCTTTGGATGTATCATATTGGAACTCAATGCTTTAGCAGCAGATCTTAAAGTCGCATTTCGCTGATTAGGTTCGTAGGAGCATTTAGTGTCAGTCCCAAATAATACGGTTCCCATCAAAACGTATTTTCATTAAATGTTCTTATCATTTTCTCTTGAAAATACTCCAATCGAGAAATGAAACGTTAAAATTTTATACAAACTAAATAAATGAAAACATGGTCTAACTACACTCGCAAAAAACCAAAATTTCACGTACTTTTTTACCAACTAAGTACGGCCAACGCAATCATACTGTAAACTTTTTCTATAAATTTGTAAGTACAAGGCATTTATCGCAGATATTGAAATGAATTCAAGGTTTTTTTAAATCACGATTTTACTACGTAAATACAAAAACCGTTAATTTAAAAACAACTTGGGTACGTTTCAATCAAACATGTCAATCATGACACTACGAGTTCTATGATTTTTAATTTGTGCTAGGTAGCAGAAGTGAAATTTGTTAAATCAACTGCGTTCTGTGCTCAAACGTCAAGTTGTAACCTTTCTTAGAAGAAAAATGATTGAATTCGTTTATCAAGATAAGAAAAATTAATTGTAACGCATGAATTATCCTTTATGGTCGCATTCAGTGAATGTAGCGCATAGCGTTACTGCTACCTATCAGTAACGGTAACGATCGGGAACATGTTGAGCGTTCGCTGTCAAGACTGTTTTTGTTTTCTGTGTCTTGTTAGTTTATGACAGGTGTATTTTCAAAACAGGCTATTTTGGTTGTTTTTATTAAACTTAACAAGTATTGTAGTAAGTGCTAAATGTGGAGGTTGTCTAGTTCCTTTTCGAAGATTTACGAGGTCTATTCATCACTCACCCATTTTTATATGTATAAAAAATTGTCATTATAATTCAAAATGAAATTATTGAAAGGTTAGAACTTGACGTTTAATCACAGAACACAGTAGATTTAACAAATTTCACTTCCGCTATCGCTACCTAGCACAAATTAAGAGCGCTCCTAAACATGGCGTTAGTTTCGATAGAGTTATACAACTGTTGCACAACGGTTTCGTCCGCTGAATGCAACTATTATCACAAAATTAATACTATTAGTAGTCTTCTGTGTCAATATTTCAATACTCATACCTCGGGTCCTAGATCAATCTTAGCTAATTGTGAGAATGACGTACTTCCTCATATTTATCTTAAGAGATTGCATTAAAATTTCAATTTATACGTTGATAACTGTTATTCCATAAAATATGCTATAATCTGATATTTGCGAGATCTTGCGAAATTTTAGACTATTGCTCATTATCAACATATATTATATCTTTGTCATCTCCGAAATAGACCTAAGCAGGGCATATAATTAGTAGAAATGTTTCGTAAATACAGGAACTGATTGTTGGTTAACTTACACGTATGATTCTTTTATTAGGTTGGCGACTCTGATTAATAAAATGACGTCACTAGTGAATATGGTTGCATGTTAAAATTTCAAACGTCATATTTTTTTATTCTTTGTGATAATTATTTCATACAATTCGTTTAATTTTAATAAGTTGATACACGAAAATTTCATCTTCAGAATATATATTACTGTTTCCTTTATTTGAAAAAGATTTTCATGTGAGTTTCCAAATAAAATATTATTTGTTATGGTATTTTGTCAATTTGTCATTCTTATCGAAATCCTACTGTCTCATATTTAATTTAATGTATTCTGTAGAGCTGATAAGTTATCTATATTTAGATATTTAATCAAAATAATGCCCAGTACTACTTACTTTTTTCCAGAGGCAGAAATGGAAAATCCAAGTGCAAGCAGAATGCCTTCTAAATTGGAACAAACCCAACAACAGGTAAATAAAGTTGCCGTCTGTTGTATTATGATTGTCACCCATAAAACATTTTACCAAATTGTATGTCTTTTCATTTGCTGTATACAATTTTGTTTTTATGGAATGTTCTCATATGTAACTTCTATTGATATAATTTTTCAGACAGCATATGTTCTATTTTGATCTGAACTTATTATTATGAAGTTGACAAGATTATCTTGTACAAATGTATTTGCTTTTGCTAAACACATGTGTTCGTAGTGTTAACAATATCCATTATTTTGAGATCTACAAATAATAAAAGTACTTTAATCCACTGTTCAGTAACCTTAGGCCTTTGATTATGTTTTATATACAGTAGGCAAAGAGTTTTGCCCTTTTTTATATTAAAATTGTTCATGGGATGCTTTAATGGAGAACTCTTCATCACTACTTTCCTCAGATTGCCATGAAGAAGTATCAATTATTTCCATGATAACTTCCTTGTTCTCTATATTATTAATAACATCTGAAATTGTTTCCACACCTGACAAACTGTTTACCATTGGGTTTTTCTAATGTTACAGGAATCTTTTTATATTGTAACTGACTGAATCTAATAAACTGTTTTTTTAAATCTTCACAACTTTAATAATTCTTGTATGTTGAACATCAAACGATCTGTTGTTTCATATGAGAGAAATTGTTTTTTCGTGGGTCACTACTGGCTATATTAAACATGCCAACTGTGTGATGGTAGTTGTGAACTGTATTGTTGTGGTAGAGGTTGATTTTTTATTCAACTAGACTTTTTGAAAGGAAACCAAACCTCCATTTAGAATAATCCAAATTTACTAATCTGTTTCTAATTGTATTGAATTTTATATTTTATTTATATAAATCAATGTATAGGTAAATGAAGTGGTTGGTATTATGAGGGTGAATGTTGAAAAAGTTTTGGAAAGAGATCAGAAACTCTCAGAGCTGGACAGTCGTGCAGATGCTCTTCAGGAAGGTGGAAAAAGATTCGAACAGCAAGCTCAGAAGTTGAAAAGGAAGTATTGGTGGAAAAATATCAAGATGATGATTATTATGGGAGTTATTGGAGCAGTTATACTAATAATTATTATTGGTAAGACACATTAAATATTAAACAAAAATTACTTGTACTAAAACAAGATATTATATTAAGTTAACTATTAGAGCGTCTTTATCAATGGTTTTAATAAATTTATTTATAATCTTTTATGAAATAATTAAAATTTCATCCTATTATTACTGGATTATTCAATTTTTGCATGTGGGAAAGAATATATTCATCAACTACTACTTTCTTTTTTACCATTCTTTTTAAGTTAAAATAAAACTGGTACATACATTCAATAATACTATTAAATTACCCAAATATTAGATAAAGTAAGGAGAGATGATAAAATAGATAAAATTATTTTTGGAACATGTGATCATATAATAATAAAATCTAGAAATAACAATACATGTGTATAGAAATATGATATATAACAGAATCCTTTCATTCCTTCCAATTATAATTAATCACCCTGTAAATTTATTCTTATAAAATGAGCTGCAGATTTCCTATTAACTGGAAATTGCCCTTGAACTACTTAAATTGGTTTAAACTGGTCATGTTTACTTAGTACAAACAGTTTAGCAATTTCCTATATCATCAATTTGAAAGTGGGACATTTTCAATACAAAAATACAAATGCATAAAATTTGATAAACTGCATCTAGAAAATGGATTTATAATTAAACCATTCTTTTATTATTCATTTTATTTTCATTTTTTATAGTATCAATTGCCAAGTCGTTCAGTAATGACAGTGATGCACCGGCTACACAAGCAGTTACAGCAGCACCATCATCATAAATGGTTTTAATATATCCTTTAACTGAATATTTTATGTTACTGTATCATTATAAAATAACAGATCAAAATAACTTTAGGAACACATGTGCTTGGTTCTGACTTTCCTTCAAAATGTGTTTGTATTGGTACATATTTTTTAATTAATATAGTAGTATAATAGTTCGTAGATCAAGTCAAAAGCTCAACATCAACAGGGCCTATTTAGATTTTGGTTCAATAACAAAATGAGTGCTATGAAAGTAATAGCACTTGTGATGGAACTGACTCCACTTTTATTTCTAATATAGGTCAATTGAACAAAAAATTCAATAATATGAATTAAATTCAACATACATTGTTGAATTTATGATTATTATTGTAATTTGCTGTATACTAATCTTGTCAAATTACCAAAAAAAATATGATGACCAATCCTCTTGATTGCAAAGAAACACACTTTCTCAATTTGAAATCCAATAATATATTTTTGAACAAGATTTATTTAATAATAAGTGAAATTCCCTTTCTAAATAATAATAATACTTTGAAAGGCAAATATATTGAAAAATACCTAATATATTGTAGCATAAGACCTTAAACATTTTTGATCACATACTGAGACTATTCTGTTGACATTGTTGATTACACTAAACTAACAATCACCATTACCCTGTCTAGTACTTCGAGAGCCTTTGATAGGTCACTGATACTTATCCTGCTCGAAGACTAGACTTGTAATGTTGGTATTGGTATAGAGTTAGTAAAAAATGTGTATTGATACAATCAATGGATCCAAAAATTACAAATTAGTATTGAGACTTTCATTATTAATTATTTGTCACTTTGAGAAAGTGTTTGGTTCTTTGAAGTTCTGTAGCTACTTAAGTAGAAGCCTTAAAATGTGCCTTCATATATTGAAAGACAATCACTTACAATCTATAGTAAAATGTCTAAATTCTGAAAGTATTACCTTGATATATAAATCTATTTTTGATATTGAACTGACCATATTAATAAATATAAAACATATGAGATGAATTTTTTAATATAATGTAATCAATCAAAATATCAAAGCTAGGCTTTATTCTTACAAAAAAGATGAATTATCACTAAAAAATAGAATATATCATTGTATTTTCATTCTCAATCATTTGAATGTGAATTTTTCTCTTTTAAATTTATGATATCTCTAGTTTTGAAGTATTGTATTGTATTTTCAGAGTTTCATTGAAATTTTTAGTCAAAAAACATCATAAATTGCACACACTTCTCTCTGGGTTCTATAAGAGGCCCCAAAAATCTAGTTACTAATTTATGGTTTTGTCTTAAATTCACACAAATTTTAAAATATTATATCTCAAGATGTTATATGTTTGTTTTTGTTATATTGTAGAATTAGAGCACAATGAAAACTTTATCGGAACAGGTAGTTTGTTTATCTTTATTGATATGGTCATTCTTTTTAAAAAATGGAAGTTAATTGTCGGTTGTTCATATGTACATTAACAAATTTTTCCAATAGGAAATATTTTAGTTCGAATAGTCAAGGTTAATTTGATTGCATTTGTTTTATTCTATTTCTATAAATAGTTTGTTTATTACTTGTATTTAATTTGGAAAAAGAACTTGTTGATGAAGGGAAGTTTTATTAAAACAAGAAAATATTGTATGAAGAAGAATATGTTACTACATACACTCAAATAATAGCGTCTGATTGCATAGGCGAATTTATCTTTGTTTTAATTGATGAATCCATATCTTTTATTGTTTCTCTTCATTACAATTGTTTGATTATTCCCAGTTTTCATAACTTTATTTCTGTGTCCCTCTATTCGATACTTGTTCTATTTACCAACTTCCTGTCCATATTTGCATCTATCCCCCGTTTTTCAGTTTTAGTTTAATTCAAATTTCAATGTTTTTCCTAGATGACAATGAAGCACAACTTTGTTTTTTATTTCATTATTTCCTTGGTGTGATTGCCATATAAAAATATTCTTTTGGTTTTTCTATACTAAATTTGTTAAAAATATTTTTTCCTTTAACTGATAATGAAGAACTAGTTTTGTTGAAAATATTTTCAGTGTTTTCTTGCAATGACATTTATCAAACAATGCAGGAGTTTTCTTTCATCTATATGGTTAAGTGGAATTTTTATATATTTTATAAAACGTATAACACCATCATATGGACAACCTGCACAAAGTAACTGTGATGGTTTGAATTTCTTTGTAGAACTTGTACATAATAAATCAAATAAAAACTATAATTATATTAAACTCAACAGTATATGAACCTCAAAATGTTTTATTTTTGTATTCTACTGGTTTTTAACACCTATACACAGATAATATTTTAGAAAATTGTCCTAATTTTTCTCATATTGGTAATCAGGGACAAGAGCTAAAAGAACGAGGTAAAGAAATATCTATCTTTTATAATGTCAGTCTAATTTTTCAGCTTATCAATTATCGAAATACAAACCAATACATAGCTATTAAACTTTCAAAAAAAATTTATTGGTTCAATTATAAATTGAAATTAATCAAGTATTTGTCATCTTTATTGTCAATTTATCAGCCTTAAGAATTCCAACAAAAACATACTGTTGGTTATAGTAAAAATTTTTGTTTGATTTATTTATAAACTAATTGTTACATACAATACATATTTGTTGTTAGTATTATGTTTTGCCACTTTTATATGACTATTAACATTTTGGATGGGAATTTATCTTTACAATTAGAATTAATTATATGTCTATTTGATAGAGGAACTTTTAATTATATTTATCTTAATAAATATTTATTTACAAAAATGTTTTTATTTTCTCTCTTCATTAATGGCTATTGTTGTAAACATTAAACTGACAAACATACATGAAAATTTGTTCCCAGCTGATTATCTCATTCCTGGGATTGGAAATTGACTTAAAGCTAAAGCTATTTGTATGAGCTCTAGCAGCTTTATCAAATGTTTTTCTTATCGCCTTTTGTTTAGTTGCTGATTGCCAAGTTTCTCTTCCTTTTTCTGGGAAAATCGATAAAAATTTTGTGGAAAATTGAATTGTTATGAAACATACTTTCAATATAGTAGCTTTATCTAAATCCGGATCAACCCAAAGTTGAGTCATAATTTTAATACCGGTTGTCTTAGTAGATCTGTCTACTAATGAAAGAATCATCTTTATATGAGCGAAACTCTCCGTGAAATGTGGTCTAAACCTAAGTTTAGTCCTGAATACTGCTTGTCCTTGTAATCCCATACCTTAACGAATAAATTATCACCCACGATGCAACTGTTTTGAAACAAAGATTGCAAACCAGTTCATCTTGCAACTGTTTGCCAATCTCGGCAACGTATAACAGCGGGGAGCCGTACACGAGATGATTCGAATGAAACTAGTTTGCAATTGTTGTACGTGACCATGATTCCGCGATCGCAGTTGCGTTACGGGTGTTGTTTCATTTGATTAACGTAAAATTTGTGGGAGAAGTAGTAAAACAGCTTTTTATCGACATTCGATAAACGTTCTATATGTCTCGAGACAGTTCTTGTGCTGCTACGAACAGTCTACGAATTCACATTATGACTTAGGTATGGATGGATTCCATATTCCTCTGTACCCTGCGTTGTGTGAGGTATTGATAATAATCAATGACGTCTTCCTCATCTGAGTCATAATACATTGAAAAAGTTTTATTTTGATTTCAAAACTGTTGCAAGATCAACTGGTTTGCAACCTCGGTTTCAAAACAGTTGCATCGTAGACAGTCACCCTAACTGATCCCCTTTTAACTCTTATCAATATCCTGACGAGTAATACGTTCAATGTAAAAGTAAACTTTGGTGGAATTAATTTAGAGGTCTGTACATAGTTGGTTTTTGATTCTGTAAGGTCGTATTATAGTCGCTTGATACATAATAGACTTTAGAACTGCATGTATATTAAGAGATTGGTTCAAATATAAATTGGAATTTTTTAATAAACGCGCGAAAAATTTAGTGTCGTAAAAGTGGGTACACTGGATGTTAGACTGGTCTGTTACGAAGAGAACAGCCGAGACCGCTTAACCCACATAACATATCCTAAGGTATTCAGATAGCACCTGACTACCAAACAATCTTTAGGGGAAGAGGGGAGCGGACCTTCCTTAGTAACACTATGAGATAGACAGCATGAATGATACAATGTAATCTATTATAGACAGTTGAGAAAAGTTACTTTTTTGTCGTGATTGTAAGAGTGGAGAGTAAAAGAAAACTTCTATTTATAAATTACTTGTAGAACATTTTATTTCATAATCAAAATTATTATATAATAGTCAATAATTTGAATATTTGTTGAATACAATCAATTTACGACAATATTCTGATAGAATTCATCAATATAAACGAATAAAATTGATTCTAAGAAAATTTCTATAAAAGATAAATGGAATATCTTACAACATTGTTCACAATCAAAGATTGTTGCTGTCCTACATTTTTAGACTAAATAGTCCTTTAAAATCAGGAAATTTAATCGAATTAAAAATCTAATATAATAATTAATTGAAAAACTATGCAACAAAACTTTTCATTGCGTATCTAGAGTACTCTCTAAAGAATCTTTATCTTTGCTTTCTAATTGTTGTCGCCACATGTTGGCGTATACACCTTCTTGTCCTATTAAATGTTCATGTCTACCTCTTTCGACTATTTCACCTTCTTGTAGTACCAATATTTCATCAGCGTGAATAATCGTAGACAAGCGATGTGCTACTATAATTGTCGTCCTATTCGTACACATTCTATCCAAGGAATCCTAAAATAATAATTAAAATGTCAATAAAAAATATCTTTCAGATATATAAATCATTTAGAGAAGATATAGAAGACTAATGAACTATGAAATTAAGAACATATTAGAAAATGAGGATATAGTAAATACAATTACAGCAAAAAGAATACAATGGTATGGGCGCATTAAAAGAATGGAAAAAAGACAGGGCACAAGGAAAATCACAGAATGGAGACCGAGCGAGAAAATATTATGGTGTATGTGACTGGAACAAACAGATGAAGGACAGAGAAAAATGGAGAACAATAGTCGAAGCTGCAAAAATATGTGATAAACTGTAATTAAATAGGGTAAAATGTGGGCTGACCACCCACAAAAATACAGGGTCAAAAGAGCTCACTTTTGAGTGACTACAATTCTCAATAGAATGTATAGTCTTGTATATATATATAGTAGATTTTGTGAAGAAGTGTCAAAGCCGGGAACGAGTTCTTCTACTGGAATTGTTACTTAAACTTTAAATGCATTTTTTGAAATGGTTGACCTGATATCTCAAGCTCTACCTGACCGGTTCCTTTGAAATTTGGTGAAAATCGGTGTCTGCCGAATTTGGAGTATTTCTAAAAATTCGAAAAGATCAAAATAAGGGGCAAAAAAATTGATATTTCATGTCGACGCCATATTATGAATTGTTTTTGGATAAGGTCAATACGATAGCAACATCTTCACATATTAAGAATTTTTCAAATTTATTGGTTCCAGTTCACTACAAGACTACAAGGGCTGGAACCATGTCAACCCGGGTGAATCGTTTACTTTACCGGCCTATAATTTATTGAAATTTTGTTTTTTCTCATTTTTTTTTTTATATTCTTAAACACAGTAAATATGGATAGTAAAAATTCTTTTCAATTTTCTTACTTTAGTTTCAAAAAAACCTAGAGTTTAGTTAGTAAGAATACCCCTTTTAGGCGAGCGATGGACCCCCAAAAATATGCCCAAAAAATGAGTTGACCGACCAATACAAAACGCAGAGAAAAAACCAATTGAGATCGATAAATCGTGTTATAAGGAATAAAAAACCCTAATAATAGTTTTTTTGTCTCGATGGTCCGTAATTTGTTATCAACTAAAAAATTACGAAAAATGACAAAATCGTTACGCTGATCATTTTCTAAGGTAAAGTGGATTAAAATAAAGACTTTCTTACTCTCAGTTAGTATTTTTTCGAAAAATTCTTCGATTTCGACTTACACGCAATTTAAAATCAAAAAGCGTATATTTCAAAAACAATTTTTCGGTTTCTACCACAGCTTTGTGAAATTTACAAAATGCAAATTATTCGTTAAAACATGAGCTTTTAGGCAGTATTTATTTTCTTCGTGCTACATTTTTTTAAATGACAAATTTTTATTGCAAAATTCGTAAAATTTACGGATTTCGAGGCGGATTTGCGGTGACGAAGCGCGAAACTATTTATTAATGGCTAATGTTTGTTGTTGATACCATGTACTGTCGAAAAGAAGCTTTTCCCAAACCGAGCAATCTTCAATCCCACAAATATCTATTTTCATCGATCAATCAACAATTTTACGTAAACGTAAATTAATAAAAAATATTTATATAGAAACCTATACGTAAACTATACTTGTATAAACATTGTTTCATAAACAGATGTTCTAGCTAATTCAGATTAACCGCGTGTTCGCTCGTCTTGTTTGTGCGATTTTCACTTGTTTAAACTTGCACAAACACGCATAGTCAAACCAAGAGTTTGTCGATCGTACGTTTACTTTGTAATAGTGTTTTTATGCGTCCACGGGGAAAAGTTACTAGTTGTTGCTTTTAACAAAAGTGAATAATTAATTTATTTCTACGTCTGCGACAGTGTCCCAATTCATTTTTCGTTAAGTGCCTTAGGGCCATGTTTCACATTATTCATGTGAAAATAATGTAAAAAACTCATTTGTTCTTATCCGATTTTCATTTGTTTTCAAGTTATGGAGTAATTAAAAATGTTCATCTAGCTTTCCACTTATATCTGAATTTTAATATTATCAAAGTATGTCATGTTCGAGGCTCAAAGGCATTTGACAATTCTGACGTTTTGATGAACTGTCAGTGTACAGTAACTGAACGTTTAATTCCGAATTTATGTGATTGTTAGTGTTGCAAAATGCCAGATACTTATTCAAATTTACAATATGCAAATATAGTGTTTGTTTATGGTTTCTGTAAAGGAAATGCTACAGCTGCTGGTGAAGAATATCGTCAACGTTTTCCACACCAAAGATATCCCGATAAAAATATATTTATTAAAGTTTTTAACAAATTGTGCGAGACTGGTAAGCTTCCCAATGCTAACATATCATCTGAACGCGCTACTCGACAAGGTTTGGTAGAAATAAAAAATATTCTGCATCTAGTAGAAGAAGATGCAACAACAATTTCACAAAAAAGGGTGATAAACACACTACAGCACCTACAACCAGAGAATTACGCTAACCGTATGGAGTTTTGTCGGTGGATAAATAATAATCATCGTGTTGTATAGAGTATACTCTTTACGAATGAAGCTACATTTATCCGTGATGGCATGAATAATACTCGTAACTATCATGTATGATCGGACGAAAATCCCCACGTAACAGTCGAAAGCAATTTTCAACATCGGTTTTCTGTAAACGTGTGATGTGGTATGGTATGGTAAGCAACATTTGGACGAACGTTTTCCAGGGCATTGGATTGGTCGTGGAGGTTCCATTAATTGGCCTGCAAGATCTCCAGACCTCACACCACTAGATTTTTGTTTATGGTGCTGGATGAGAAATGAAGTCTACAAAATAAAAGTGGACACACGGGATGAACTGATTAGACTGCAGCGCATATTAAAGAAGAAAGAAAAGAATCATTTGGGAGAGCAACAAACGCTCTTCGTAGACGAAGCAGAAAATGTTTAGGAGTCAATAGCGGCATTTTTGAACATTTATTGAAAGAACGCTATGATTAAGAAAATTTTTATGTGATAATTTGTTTATTTGTTAATACGCTATAACTTGAAAACAAATAAAAATCGGATAAGAACATATGAGTTTTTTTACATTATTTTCACGTGTATAATACACTCCTAGAGTTTGGTACGCTCCTCCCGACTTACCCTGTATAATACTTAGATAGTAGATAGTACAAGGTAAATATTATCTCATAATCGATGAGGAAAACCTACCCTGTAGAAAAAAGAATATTGAAATTTCGACAGAAGATTAACACCCGAAGAAAGTACTTCGATTTTAAATCGTTATGTTTTTCATTTGACTGCAAGAAAAAGAAAGGAAATTCTATTCTCTATCTCCTATTGAAAATTTGAAAAATACCTTTTTACAAGTTGCAGTAAAAAATGACTTAGCGCTATGATTTTGGCACTTCTTGGTGAGTTTGATTTGGCAGAAGTAGAAGCTGTTTATCACAAAAGTCTATGTTGCAATAGTTTTTTTCCTAGCAGCAAAAAAGAAGTAATGCAAATTAAAATTGATAATTCGCCAGCATAAACGTCAAATTACTTACAGAGATTTATTCTGATTGATTTTAGAAAATTTTTATTCGAACAGTGCGGGAAAAAATTGACTTATCTGACTATTGACTTATTACTACTATGACTACTTATTGGCTATGATTTAGTTCAACTTATCTAAAGATAATAATTTTGGTTATTTTAAGTAATATCCCCACTCATTATTTTATTAGAAAAATTTATAATCTATCGGCGCAAAAAGAAAAACTTGTGACAGTGAGACTGGAGATTAAATTTATACATACTAGTTGCAATGTTAAAGTACAGTAGATTCTATGATAACATATGTATATATACAAATGTAAATTTTATGTAAATAAATCAGTTTAATTTTTTGAAATTATACTTTATACATCCACTTTTTATTTTTTTTTTTTTTTGGTACACATACATTTTGTTGCAGAATTGAGAGAAATTCTATTTCGATAAGGCTTATTTTCGACAGTACATGGTATAATGAAAAATACAAATGGCCAAAAACACCATTAGTAATTAATAAATAGTTTCGTACTTGGTCACCGCCTCGAAATTCGTAAATTTTTTAAGACACATTTGTCAATGTAAAAAAAAGTGGCACAACGAAAAAAAAAAATAATCCGCATTTTGTTAATTTCAAAAAACTGTGGTAGAAGCCGAGAAATTTTTTTTAAACATACGCTTTTCCGTCGATTTTTGATTTTAAATTGAGCATAAGTCGAAAACGGTTTTTTCATTTTTCGTAATTTTACTAGTTTTTAGTTGATAACAAATTATTGACCATTGATACAAAAGGTTTTTGTTCCTAATCACATGATTAATCGAGCCCAATTGCGTTTTGTAGTGGTCGGTCAACTCATTTTTTTGTGCATCTATTTGGGGGTGCGCCGCTCGTCTATAAAAAACAATGTTTTGTCTAGTAGTATCAAGGATCAAAATATTTAATTAATTTTATCTTACTTGTATATTTCTTTCAGTTTGAGTATCCAATGCACTTGTAGCTTCATCTAGTAAAATAATAGCAGGTGCTTTTAACAACGTCCTAGCTATTGCGACTCTCTGCTTCTCTCCACCACTTAACCTTAGTCCTCTTTCTCCTACTTGTGTTTCATATGCCTCTGGGAACGTTAAGATTCTTTCGTGTATATCTGCGCCTCTAGCTGCTTCTATTACATCTGCATCAGTTGCAGTCAATCGACCATACTTAATATTATACCTAAAAACCAAATGATTATAAAAGGTGAACTATTTAAATAATATCTACATATTCATACTTTTACGGAAAGGGGTTTTTTTGTGATGTTCCAAATATAACTATATATGATTGCCAATAGAAAAAATGAGAATTTTTTTTACAAAACATGGAATATCAACGTAAAATCGTTAAATGTAATAATTAATGTATATGTTATTATCGAGAATTCAAATGATATAAAACAAAATCAATATAACAACAAAGATCCATTCCAGAAAAAGTAATTGTGTAACTTACTTAATAGTATTGTTGAAAAGTACCGTATCCTGCGGTACTACACCGATAGCTCGTCTTAGAGATTCTTGAGAAACAGTCTTAATATTCTGTCCATCTATCACAATGGATCCAGTCTCAACGTCATAGAATCGAAATAGGAGTCTAATTATTGTACTTTTACCACTACCCGAAGGTCCTACCTGTAACAAATGAAATTCCATAACTAAACTGCTGTATTTAAATCCCAAATGTAAATTTATACTTACAAAAGCGACCGTTTTACCAGGAGGAACCGAGAATGTAACATTCTTCAACACCAACTTTTCTGGAAGATATCCAAAATTAACATTATTGAATTCCACACCTCCTCGCTTGAGATTCATATCGGGTGCTCCAGGTGCATTAATAACTTCTTGTTCTTCTCTTAATAAATCAAACATATTTTCCATATCGACGAAATTCTTTTGGATTTGTCTAAAATATTTTTAATTAGAAATTACTGTCGAAAATATGAAGGAGTCAGAATTGTTTATTAACCGGTATACAAGATACAGAATACACTGCACAACAAACAACGCATAATTTGATTTTTTTTACTTTAAAAAATAATGCAAAAATATGAGTTAAAAATTACTACGATACGAAGGACAAACTAAACTTAATGGAAACTTTAAAAATATATATGAGAAGTTTTAAACAAAATATAAAAAATTAATAAGAGGCCTATCTTAATAGCTTGTATTTTGCATCAATTATAGCTCTAAACAGTTGATCTAAATCGTTATCTGGAAGCTCCCATGCATCCATTAATTACATTACAACAAGGTCTATTACCATGGTTTAGATTTTAATCTCAATGTGGTAATTTTGAAAGATCTTGTGATATACTACAAATGAAGAAAACTACGACTTGTGGTACCTATAATCATTAAGACAATCTCTTTTAATGATCACCATGGTTATGTTAACCTCAATAAACTTTCATTGACTCTTCTATATACTGGGATATGTCGAACATTGCCAATAAACTAATTTAATATAAATACATTCGATCATTGGTTGGTTTCCTATTCCAAATGATCTCTAGTAATATGTAGTCATGCTCGTGTTAATGGAGGACCAGTTGTAGACACTCTAGGCTTCAAATCCAACTCTCTAAGTTCTTACTTATTGTTGTTAGTGTAATAAATTTCCACCGTTTTAACTTGATATCCTTTTGTTTCTTTTCGATGTTTTAGACACTGATGATTGATTGTGACACTTGTCATTTAAACTTGTGGGAAGCCTTTCCAAACATTCCACTACAGCACACTTTCCGGGGGTGAGATTAAGATTTTGTCGCATGTTAAGCTTCATTTTAAAATTTCAATTAAATCGTAGAGTAAGATTAGGTTTTAAAACAAAACATTTATTTAAATAATTATAAAGTAATTAACAATCCTAAATAAAAGGAATATTTTCAGTCAAAATACGATAATTTTGCTGGAGAGTATATAATAAACGAAAAATACGATATAATAATGAACGTACCTATAATATGTACCGAACCAATTAAGGGGTACATAAAGCTGTACAATATAAGTAGCAAATAAAACATAGTCTCCTGGAAGTAGAGTATGTGGTACTACTACAAGATACACACATAGTAAACTTCCAGCTAATAATCCACCGCAAATTAAAATGTTCTGCATTGTATTCAGAATATTTAATGTGACACTGGATCTAAATTCTTCTTCCTGTAACAATAATTAACTTGTCAATATATAACATAAAAATTTTATATATCCTGCAATTGTTCAATTTATTGACTAAGATTATTTGAAAGTTGAATTCAATATCAACACTTCATGATGTCTAGATAGATTGGTATAAAATAAGCAAAATATGGGACAATTTCAATTTCAAAGTCCTATAAGTTGAAATATTATTTCTAATTTTTCAGACAAATTGTTATAACTTCAATTTACTAGGTTACATCCCTACTGAACAAGAATATAGAGTGCGGAAAGTAAAACTTCACATAGTTTTTCAACTTTGAAGTTCCAGAAAAAGAAAAATATTTTATACATCATAGTTTAGCTTCGCATGTTTTCATTATCTAATTATGTATCATAATTTTCATTATTTTTTAGTGGAGATTTGTCAATTTTGGGTAAATAATCGTCGTCAAACAATCCTTGGTAGACAGAAATACCATCTTTATCCAGCCTGTTCCATCAAGACCTGCACATATTCTTCAAAAGGTCATCATGCGTCTAATACATCCTGGTACAACAATCATGTTGAGCCCCCAAAATTCGAGAATTTTCATTCAAATGGTAAGAATCGATTAGATCGAACAATTCATATCCGCATTTAGGATTGGAATAAGGTTCAAAAAAGTGATGGCCTTATTTTTTCTGGGCCATAAATGCTTGTATGGTGCAAGGGTAATGCATAGGCCGTTAGGTTCTAATATAGAACTTTTGCAAATGTAAATTGTGTGTATGATGTAAAAATTTACTCATGTACGAAATGGCATCTTTCACTATACCTGGAATGTTTTTTTGGGTACCATCTAAAATAATATATAAATTATTGACGTTTGGAGAAACACCGTGAGAAATATATTAATAAGAAACTTTTTTCAATTCAGACTGTAGATTAATAAGTTTTTTGATCGATAAAAATAATTGCAAAACTATTTTATTTCATTATCCAGAATTGCTTGGTAGAAATTACTCCTTAAGTAATCAGAAGCAAGTTTAGTTGTTTGGGTATAGCTATAACATTTTTAAAAAAAGTTTTGGGCAATAATGGGTTAAAACCAATAAATCTAAGCGATATCCCTCAAATTAACAAATCAATAAATGACAACTCTCTGAAAAGAGGACAAAACTTGCAAGTGTTTGGGTATTATTATAGATTAAAATTTGAAATAACATTTCCACATATGGTTTTCAAATCACATTAAGAAATAATAAATAAGTCAGATATCTTTTAATAACAATGTACTCAACATTTATTGAATCAAGTTTACGTTATGAAGTCTTGACATAAGGAGACTTATATATAAGAGCATTAAGGTCATTACATGTTATATTTGAGAGAAGTAGACAATATTCGACTATATTATTATGGTAGAAAAATTCAAAACACTAGATGTTTATGCATTGATACCATATGTATTATTATATACTTAAACATGATTTTTGTTCAACTACAAAACACTATAAATGTTTCCTAAAAATTACTTAATATACTTAGGTCCAAAAAGTGGTAATAGTTTACTGATTGAGGTTAAAATATTAGTGTACATATAATAAATTTAACGAAGCTACTGAAGTTTACATTTATAAAAACTTTCCAATCATAATTAATGGAAAAATGTTAATGAATAATGAACAAATTTCAACTCACTTTTAGAACTGTTGAATCTTCAAAGACAGTTCACTTTATTAGATAGTATTTTTGTATTGGTCACTTTATTAGACAGTATTTTTGTATTGTTAGTTTGTATTGCAATTCGTTTGATATTTGTGTTTTGTATGTGGTTTTATTATAGCAAGCGGTTTATTTACATTGTTTCTTTTGGATAATTTCTAGGAAGGTCTATTTATTTATTTGTTTTGTTTCTTTATTTTCTAGAAGTTTTGAGAATTCTTTTGGGTTATACAGTTTAGTCCAGTTTATAATAAATAGTCGTAGTGAACAGACCGAAATAGAAAGTAATAGAAGAATTTAAGCGAATTATATAAATTATTTAAGTGTAGTGAATTATATTTAAATAAATTAAGAACAAAAGAGACAGTGTCTATTAATTCACCTCACGAATAGAAATCGTACAAATAAAGTAGAAAAACATTACAGTATATATAAATTTCATCATCGTATTCTAATATTATGAGTACCTATACCTGGTATTTAAGAACAGCTTCCTTGAACGCATCAACTTCATATTGTTCCGCTCCATAATACTTCACTGTTTCAAAATTGAGTAAGGAATCTACACTTCTAGCCCTAGTTTCGTTATCAGCTAAATTCATCCGTCTCTGGAATTTTGTTCTCCATTCTGTTATTATAATTGTTAAAGCTAGAATTGGAAAATATAATACGAATGATTAGTTTACTACACAATTAATTGCTTAGCAGACTCTTTTCAATAATGTTAACATTAATTAGATACTACTTACTTATGTATAACACCATTGTAACGAAAACGATAAGTCCAAACCAAATGTTAAAAGCTGCAATGAAATATATCACAGCTATCAAAATATCGACTATGGTTGGCAAAATTGAGAATATAATGAAATTCAATAAATTATTAATACTGTCCGTTCCTCTGTCCATAACTCTAAGAACTTCTCCTGTTTTTCTGGCTAAATGCCATCTCAACGAAAGGCTGTGTAAGTGGCGGAATAATTCTACCTGAAATAATATACGTTACTTTAAATTGTTAATAAACTAAAGGTGAAATCTGGTCTTCAACTTTAAGAGAATTAATTTGAATGTCCATTACAAGAGAATTAGAATTTTAAAATACCAGTTTACGAGACTCAATATTATAAGAAGGGTAAGTAATTCATCTATATTTTAGAAATGCAAGGGAAAATGTGATCAAATTTATTTTTTTTTAATCTATGAATCATGGTACTGATGTAAAATCTGCTAGAAAATTCTACATGTGAAAAATCCAATTCTATGCCAGACTACAAGTTGTGCATTTCATTTTCAATAAGAAGTAGAAGGTGTATCAGAGTTTCTGGTACAAAATCGTTCAAATTAATTAGCGGTACGTTTTTTTTTAAGAAATGTTGGTAGGATCTTCGAATAATCTAATTACACATCTAAATTCATATTATTTCATAGAAATGAAACTATTCTTTATAGTCTAAGATCTAAAACTGGAATTTCACAATGATCGGTAATATGGAATTTCTCCATCGTAAAACATTCATTTGGTGTCGTTACATACATTCCCAAGCGGGCTGACACCCTAGTGGATACAAGGGATATTTCCGAGGGTGGTCAATTTTTCGGGAAAAATAAACGATAGATAATATGCCTGAAAATTTGTCAAAATATAGTACTTGGCATAACTAGAGAAGATACTAAAGGGCTTACAAGTCAGTGGACACATAGGGGGTGGCAGACAATGGTAAAGAGGGTGAAATTTTGGAAAGAAACGATTAGTAGTATGTTAGCCTTTTTTACTATGGAATGGTCGATCCATTAGTAGTCTGAATCTAAAATGGCTGACACCTTGGTGGATACAGTTTGTTTTTTTTCATATTCATACAGGGTGTCCCTAAATTCGACTACCAACGTTTTAGGGGAGATTCCTTGGGTCAAATTATGCCTATCGGGACAGGCAGAATTTATGTCCGCAAACGCATCCTTTCCAAAATACAGGTTGTTAAAGTTTTAAAAATAAAACGATTTTTAAACTACTTGATCTAACATGAATTGATGATTTCTAGTTTTTATCATAAACATGCAGCAAGGGTCAAGGACCCTTTTCCCGCTACATCCTAGTGTATTTTGAGCTCAAAGTTAAGGTTAAGTTGCAATATTCGCCAAGTCTAAAGGCAGTTACGCCATTTTCAGTTTCAAAATCCGCCAAATCCAAATCGGCTAATAGAAGCGTCTAGTTTCGTCACGTGACTACTCATGATCCTCTGCGAGTTGCATACCCTTTATGCTTTCTTTCCACAGGGTGTTTGGATTGATTGAAAAATATTTGAAAAAGATGGAAACTATTCTTAAGCCAGAAGAGTATGAAAAAGTTCTAGGAAACATGGAATCGTTCATCATATTGAAGTCACTGTCCCGGTTAAATACTGGAAGTCTGAATCTGAAAAAGTGCAAAAAAAAACGAACTTGTGGCACTTCAGGTTCAATCCATCAAAAAGGATTATGTCGAGAAAATCAGTTACAAAACCAAAGCTTAATATGTCTCACTTAAACCCAAAAGCTTTCAACGGACTTTGGACAAGGGTGGAGAAACTACGATATGGTAAAATTTTATCGATATTTGTAAAACCAAGAAGCCGAAGGTCTCAACAATGAAGCGTAAGATCTCAACAATGAAGAATAAGCATTATTGTTGATGAGGAAATTGACTAAGATATTGTGTGATCTAGTATAACAATAAAGACTTTATTTACTTTTTATAAAACATTAAATTTTATTTTATGATACTTTGCAATAATTTTAGTAATAATTAAAGTCAAGATTTTTTACTAAAGATTAGTTCTACTAAGCCTATACGTAATTAAAGAGTAAAAAAGTTAAAACAACAATTGATATAGCTTTTAAAGTTCAACCCCTTTCTAAATATTTTGGGGATCATTGTCTCTGTTATAAAGTAAAAAATATTGATTTTTTGCTAAACAAATTAATAATTTCTTATGATTGGTTTGTTTGTGACAGTTTTTTTCCACTTTTCCGAAAATTTCTTGAGATGGACTTGGCGGATTTTTATTCTAGGAGTTTCAATTGTAAGTGTTGGTTTAGTGATGGTGTAAATAGTGTATTCGGTAATAATTCACACTAATAGTCATTGGTCATTGATATAGAAATCATATTCAAATAAAGTTCCGCAATTCTTTTTTTTTTTTTCGAGAAATTATGTGAAGTCAGCAATATGTTTTATTTCAAAATTCAAGTAGTTCATTTGAATTTTTTCAGAAGGACCTCTATTTTACGTCATACCAATATGTAAATATTTAATTTGAATAAATATTTATGATGTACCTATGTGTTTTTAAGAAATAATTATTATGACAATTGAAACACTTTTCTATTTGTTCTCGAGATAAGGTAAATATGACGCTATCTCAATTATAACAATGACGAGAATTTTCATATCATCTTTTTATCATAAAGATATTATCTTGATGTCATGTTATCATCATGCATGTTTATCAAAAAATGTTCGAAAAATTTAGAACTCGCGAGATGTAAAAAGATTATAAATAAATAATATTAAGATTTGTTAAGGCTGCTTGACATCGAATCAAGATAGGGTACAAGGAATTGCATACCATCTCTCGCTGGTCAAATATGGTTGTCGTTAAGCAAAGTTGTTGTCATTGCATCATAGCTGTTAATAACCATCTAATCTAAGTAAAAGTTAATCCAAAAGTAACTAGATTTCTCCTTAAACTTGTATGCAATTAAAATGGAACGTATGGATGCAAGTATATATCTATCAACTGAGCTATATCTGCAAATGCTTTTTATAAATGCATGTTGCACTGCATCGCTCAATGTCAAGCGTTTTTTTAATAAAAATCTCTACAAATTTAAATATGTAGCTACTTCTAAGGAATTACCCTCCAACGGGTACTAGGACACACTGTAGCAGATAGAAATGGTACAAGGAATTGCATGTAATCTCTTGATGGTCAAATATTGTGTGATGGGTCTTGCATGTTGTTAAGCAAAGTTGTTGCTTTTGCATCATAACTGCTAGTAACCAGCTACTGCTAAGGTATTATCCTCCAAAGGGTACCTGGACACACTGTAGTAGATATAAATGGAATAGCAGACAGATTTGTTAAAACAAGGCGGATAAAATCTTTACAGGACAATAGTGGAAATCGTAGAAATGGAGGTAGATAATAAAAAATCAATTATTGGAGCGATCTACAGAGATTGAGATAGGCAAAGATACTCTTGTGAAACTACAACCAAAGTTGAATGTATCAATCTAAGTAAGAGTAACAAGAGTCCTGTCGAGGCATTGTCTCTTAAGTGGACACCTGAAGAAGCTGAGTTTAGTAGAGGATTATGATATGTACAGGACGAAACCTCAATCCACATTCTTTCGAATTGTGAGTGACTACAGAACTCCTGAGCATTACACCTAGGAGTGTATGGAATAGAAGATACAGATCTTTGACTATTAGATCCATTCCTCATCCTAAACTTTCTGAAAGGGGAGGATTAACAGATTGGCTGTAAATATTGAGAGTCTCCACAGCAAGAAAAGGTAACACAATTCATATTTTGAGTTGTAGTGTATTTGACACCGTAGATTGAAAATACACGTGAAAGAAAACCAAGAAACGATTGAGAAATATAGAAAAAAAAACTAATTATCTTATAAAATTTACAAATGTTTTCAAATTAAATCAAATAATAGTTGAATTTATATTATTTTAATGGTAATTATGATACTTACTTCCACTTCCCTTGTGGTGTATTGCTGTACTCTAATCCACATGAATGATCTTAAATTATTTAGAAAACCCATACTTCCAGTACCACCTCCTTGTAAAAATTTCAATCCTACATATACTAAAACCCAGTCCCATCGAAAAGCTAAAGGTCCACTTTGCGGTGTTTCAGATAAACTATCAACTGAAAACAAAAATTGAATTATTATTAAGGCATCATGTTATTACTTCATCTTTTTGGCTATACTAAAATCAGAGAAAACCAAATATGGCGCAATAGTGTGACATAGAAAGTTGAATTATGGCAGTGGCTATGTTCTAAATACGTCAATTTTAGTAAGAAGTAAACAAGAAATTGATATTTTATCCAATTCTCATGTTAGAAGGTTTATTAAAACAAAACTATATCATATACACTTAGACCACGTTCCACTTAAAGCCTACAACGAATATAATTTTTTTAAATTCTAAAAAAGGCAAATTAGGAAAGCGATATTGCCAACAAATGGTCTCTGATTAACAATACTTGTAATTATCTAATATATCGTTAAACTTTTTAAAAACAAGCCTAAATTAATTGATTTTAAGAATACCAAGCTAAAAGTAGTCTGTATATTTCTAACAATATGGGAATCTTCTCCTGTACCATCTAAAATTTCTCTTAGTAATGAAGTTTTATACCAACATATGGGTTTTACTGAGACCAAAAATGATCATTATGCCCAATAAGATTCAATTGTGCTCAAGCAAAAGTTGAAAAATATCTTAGTTGTAGGTTATGTTGGTGGCGGCATAGCTGCAATTCATAATTGTATTTTGATATGAAAAAAGGTTTTCCATATTTATCAAAATTATTTCTATTTTGTTGTTTTACATTTTTCATTTCTTTTTGATAATTTCTGGATGGGTTACTCATATTTTAATGAAACGTTCATGAATAAATAAGACGGCTCATGAAATTTCTTAGTTTTGGCTTAGAAGACATAATAAATTTAACGTTACAAAAACGAATATTTTACAAAAAAATTAAAAATTTCTGAAAATAATAAAGTAAGAAGCTGAAGAAAAACCAATCAAATAAACAAAGCGAACAGAAACTGTGAAGTAAACAAGACACGTGAGTAGTGACGAAAAAAAAAAACATAATTCGTGAAACTTGTTCTAATGAATCGATTTTAACTGATTATTTCAATCAAATCGGTTTATACTGAGTCTGGTTTATCACAACAAATAACTTTTCTTTGATTTTAATTGAATATCATCACGGTATTCTAAATTCCAGGTAAATCATAATTTAGTGAAATATGATGAATTGTTTTCGTTGATAAAGATTTCTCTTAAAATATATCATAGAGGCTTTAATAAAAGTTAATAACATTAATATTATTTATTTCACTGTTCAACCTTCAAATAAAAGACCATTTTCAAAAATGCTAAAACTCAAATTTTAAAAGAGTAGAAGAATTTTGGAATGTCATAAATATATTTGTTGATCTTGATGGTTTAAAAAAACGAGCGAATGTCAACTTTCGAAAGAAATAATGTCAAAATATTTTAGTTTTTTACTATTTAAAATAGGTGGTCGGTGTTTTGATCGTTTTATAAAGTGAATACGAGGTGAATAAAACGTGCTTATTAATTT
Source organism: Diorhabda carinulata (assembly GCF_026250575.1). Taxonomy (NCBI): domain Eukaryota; kingdom Metazoa; phylum Arthropoda; class Insecta; order Coleoptera; family Chrysomelidae; genus Diorhabda; species Diorhabda carinulata. The sequence goes on from NC_079469.1 coordinate 7,782,624, forward strand.
ACATGAGAAATTTTTTAATGTAATGATAAAACAATATAATTGGACTTACCGATAAGTTTTTGATAAATAGGAACATATAAATTGATGGCCCTTCCTCCTGCCAATAACAAAAAACAAAACAACACCCTCATTTGTAAAGTAACATCTTTTTTTGGCCACAAGAAGGGTGACAAAATTTTCACTTTCTTCCAAAAGTTGTGCCATGTCGATCTATTGTCCGATTCCTGAATCAACAGTTATAAATAAATATTTTTATGTCAAAATATACAGAATATTTAATAAAAAATACCTTAAATTTCAAATTAACTGAAATTTTATCAAATTTGACATTTTCTTTCTGTTTCTTGTCAGGTTCACCTTCTGTCTTTGTTTTCATGTTGAGTCTTGTGAATTCGTAATGGGTATCTGGTCTTCTACGTCTGCCACTCATATTTGTCGGTATTTTTGTTTGAACTTAGTATTAACTATATTGACTTAGCGAATGATATGAATTAAAACAAGCAGATGTTCTATTGTATTTTCATAAATAATTTCTTTAACTTATTATTAACTTTAATTATTATAACTTTATATGAAAAGATTTTCATTCATTGATGTAGCAGATTTAAGTAGTTGCCGCGACCGACCACTGGATTAGATTATAAAACGAAGCGGAATTCTAAACGGGCGAAAACAATGCTTCATATCAGATCGTTCAGCGAAATTAGTCTGGGGGATTATCCGACTGTATCGTTATAAACAAATATATTGGATTAAACCGTTTAAGACATTTTTTTTTCTATATATACGAAATTATCTTTTTATCTATGTCTATTTTGTGTGTTAAAGTTGCTCAAGATACAGCAAAAAATAACGTACATATGGTGACTGTTGTTTCATATTATGCAATGTTTTTCATAAAGCTGCTATTTACTTTTTGTAGGGTAATTTATCCCTCCTGGGTCACAATAAAAAACACTTCCAACTAAATTCGAACAGCGAAAATTACAAATTAAAAGACCGAAATTAACCGAGTTGCGCGTTATTATTTCACGTCAATCGACTTAAATAAAACGGATAGTAGGTAATAGTCTTTATTCGATGGCAGCAAAAACGTCGAATTTTCAAGGGCCTCTTAATTTTGGCACGATAAATGAAGCTTAGCTACAGTCATACAACAGTCATTCATTTTTTTGTCTCGTTTTCAAAAACTGGTCAAAAAACAACGCGAAAGTCAGAATCGACGAGGTTTACTCGAGGACCTTCAGGAGTTAGACAGGGCTGCATTCTTTCACAATATGACTTAAGAATAAATAAATCTAAAACGAAAATAATGATAACTGATAGACAAGACAACAATTCTCTACAAACATCAGAAATTGCAGGCTACGAAGTGGTAAACAATTTTAACTATCTGACTAAGGCAAGATCAGCGACTACCAAGTTAAATAAAACATGAAAGACAAATCTATCCCGAAAACAACGAAACTCCGTTTATTTAATGCTCTTATCTTCCCCATTGCACGTACGCAGCGGAAACATGGACTTTAGACAAAGCACATAAAAACCGAATAGAGGCTTTCAAAATGTGGGTTCATAGACTACTCTTACGAGTATCATGGTCAGAATACAGAACTAACGTATCTGTATTCCAATAAATTAGTCCATGTACAAGGCTGCTAACCAGAATAAACCGCAGGTATCTGGGACATATAGCTAGGAGATCAATGGAACGATTAATCATAGAGGAGAGGAAAGCAGAAGGCAAACGCCCAAGAGGCAGATCTCCGGCTAAATAAGTAGATCAAACAAAACTCTTAATAAATATGAGACTGCATGATAGGCAAGCATGGAAACAACTGATAAATCAAATGGTGTCACTTCATCCTTTGGAGGATAATGGAAAGAGGAGGAGGAGGAGGTAATAGTCTTTATTCAATGGCAGCAATAACGACGGGTTTCCAAGAGTCTCTTAATTTTGGCACGATAAATGAAGCTTGGCTACAGTCATACATTGCTTTGTCTCGTTTTCAGAATATTTAATATGGTTGCCAAAAATTCTTCTGGTCAAAAAATAACGCGAAAGTCAGAATTCACGGGGTTTACTCGGGGACCTTCCCGTCCCGAGCTATCCCACATTCTGGACTTTTTAAAAGGAGTGAAGTTGTAAACACTGGGTTCTACAGCAAGAAAGAGGGACTCAATAGATCCTTTGGGTCGCAGTATATACTAGACCACAAATCCATATATACATAGGCTAAACAGGCAATTCATATTTGTTATTTAGAGTAAGAAAATACTTTTTATGCGTTTGGTATACAACAAAACAAATATAATATACGCTAAATATTTTGCAGATTTTAAAGGTTTTAATACTCTGGTTTCTCCGGGTAAAAAGTTCATTGACCTCTTGATTATATGTTACTTTTTACGTCTATAACTTTCTCAATTCTTAAATCAGACTCATATTGGGAGAAAAATTGTCATTTTTAAAATTTTGTCTTTTCTTCCATTTCAATTTTATTTTTAATTTTGTTGAAATATTATTTGATTCAGTTCAGTTTTAACTCGTTGCCAGATTCAACATGTCTTGGTGACAGTCAACTGCGCTAGCAATTAGAACTTAATCGTTTTGGTACTATTTCAATAGCAAGAAAGTTTCAAGCCTAAGGAGATATTTGGAATAACCACCACCAAAAATTTGTCAGATCAGCAGATGGTTTGTTGCATTTACTTTTAATTGTAGAGGAAGAGAAGCCACATAAAAAAGAAGTTTACTGGCAAGAGCCTTTCATAATAAGAAAAAACGTGCAACATTCATCAAAAATGATTTGAGAACCCACCAAATAACAGTCGTATTGGTAGTTAGAGTTAGATCAGTAGTTTCAAAACCACCCTTTTATGGAAAAGCTAACTCTTTATTAATTCATGATTTGGAAAAAAATTTTTAATTTTACTGTTCGAGTCATGACAAAAGCTCTGCATAATATCAAACAACAAGTAAGACTAATCATCAAGGGCAATATTTTGAACCTGCCATAAATTGTATGCAATATCTTGAGGGTTGTGTTGGTCGGCCTTTATTACAATATATATGGGGGTGCGTGTTAAACTATTGTCGATAATATATTTAACACACTATTTTTCAGTCTTAATAAACAGATTGCTTAAGCCGGTACTAAACGATGCGTCCAACGTTTGCGCCAAGATTCGTGTTCTAACGTACGGCTGAACATTGAAAGGAAGGCTGGATGGAATGCTGCAACTACACGATGCGTCCAACGTTTGCGCCAACATTCACCTTCCAACGTTGGCTGAACAGTAGACGAAGACTAGAACCTTATCTAAACTAAAGCCGGTACTACACGATGTGTTTAAGGTTTGCGTCAAAATTCGCGTTTCAACGTACGGCTGAACATTGAAAGGAAGGCTGGATGGAATGCCGCAACTTCACGATGCGTCCAACGTTTGCGCCAACATACACCTTCCAACGTTGGCTGAACAGTGGACGAAGGCTGGAACTTTACCTAAACTAAAGCCGGTACTACACGAGGTGTTTAAGGTTTGCGTCAAAATTCGCGTTCCAACGTACGGCTGAACATTGAAAGGAAGGCTGGATGGAATGCCGCAACTTCACGATGCGTCCAACGTTTGCGCCAACATACACCTTCCAACGTTGGCTGAACAGTGGACGAAGGCTGGAACTTTACCTAAACTAAAGCCGGTACTACACGAGGTGTTTAAGGTTTGCGTCAAAATTCGCGTTCCAACGTACGGCTGAACATTGGAAGGAAGGCTGGATGCAACACGCGTCCAGCGTTTGCCTTAACATTCACCTTCCAACGTTGGTTGAACATTCAACGAACGAACTTGCCTAAAGAAATGAAAACGTGACAAAAGGGATAAACTGCATATAACAGATATAAATTCTAAAATAAACTGGATGATACTGGCAACTTTGGTTTTTCATACAAAACACGCAGCAATCTCACGCGCAAGAGGACGAAACTGTGTGTAGTTGTAGAAATGTTGGTTCCAACTTTGTTCCTATGTTGGGTACTCCTTTAACGCGGGTCAAACAAACAGACTTTCCAAGGCCAACGTTGGAAGCAAAATATTCGTCGAAAGACATGCGCACTACGACCACACGCATCGTACGGTACCGGGTTTAGCGATTAAAGTAAATACATGCTCCACACTATATGTAATATTTGATTCAAGTGTATATGTTTGCGAACGATAAGATGACCTTCGACATTAAATTTATTTCTAAGGATAAACTACTACAGAATATATTATCATGCATAACTGATTTTATATTGTGTTTAGCAGAAAATGTTGAATAACTGTGAACCACAAACGAGATACAAATGAATTTATAAAAACAAAAACTGCTGCTGGAATATAGAACAATGTCACTGTCAACTATAGTAGGCGTACTGAGGTTTTTTGTAAGCACAACGATATAATTTGAAAATTGGAACTTTTTTTTATTATAAAATCTCAACTGAATACGGTCCTGTTCAATCATATTTTTTAACGTTACTATTTATATTTTTCGATTATACTTAATTGCAGTAGATGTTTCGTTGATTTTAAAAAATATTTATTGGAGAATCAATAGAACTGGCATTGATTTCACGTAAACAGATGAACCACAATAATTGAGAACACTGAACGGGAATGTAACACTAAACTGAACGCAAGCGCGACCAAATGATTCGCTCGAATTAGGAACCAACCGAAAAAATTTGTAGCGAAAAATAGTTTGTTATATAATATATTTGCATTATTTTTACGTTAATAATTCATAAACTCTGAAGTCATAATAGTTTTATATATTTGAGAGTGTAATCATTTTATATGTGCATTTGTTATACGAGGAATTCTCAAAAAAAATATTATCAGCTTTTCAAATATGTACGAAATACAGGACGAATTTTTTGTGGTTGAAGTATTCGAGAGGATCTCATGTTTTTTTGAAACAAGTTTAGAGGTACATTCGTGTACATACATGTATTCATAATGTGAATTAATCTTTCGAAAGAACTCTGTTATACTGGTTTGCTTCAAAGCACATTGCTGCTGCTCAATAACATTTTTTAAGAAAAAAATGACCTGAAATGCTTTTTCATCACTTTCGTTTTGTAGACAGAAGCTTTGTATCGGTTAGTGAACCTGAAACAGCAACATCTTCATCCACTTGAACAAAGTTAGAAAAACTCACAACGCTGACGTCAACTAATGGTTCTATTGCTGGTTCTTCATCATCCATATGTATTGGAAGATCTTCTTTTATGAAACCGGATTTTTTAAAGCAATTGAGAATCGTTGATCGTTGAGATTCTAAAACGAGCTTTCTAATTTCTTTGCGATAGAACGTCTTAAAATTATGGATGAACCCTTGGTCCAATGGTTGCAATTTGGATGCTGTACTTGGCGGAAAGAAATGGAGTTCCACGTTGAATAATGTAGGACTGTTATGGACAGTGCTATTGTCTAAAAATAGTAAAATTTTCCTCTTTTGTCGTTTCAAATTTCCATTAACTGTTAAAAGCCAATTGTTAAAAAGTTCTGTCATCATCCAAGCTTTTTTGTTAGCACCATAATCAGCAGGAAATGATTTCACTCCTATGAAACATCGCGGTTTCAATGTTTTTCCTATCACTAAGGGTTTTAGTTTTCTTGATCTGTCCATATTCACTGCAAGTAAAACTGTCAACCTCTCTTTACAATGTTTTCCCCCATGACATTTTTCATCTTTAAAAGTAAGCGTCTTGTCCGGTAAACATTTGAAAAATAGGCCAGTTTTATCAGTATTAAAAATGTCTCAGGCATCATAGTTTTCAATCAAAGTCTTCAATTTACCGGTCCAATCTAAGAAAACTGCATCGTCAACACTTCCACTTTCCTTACAAACTTTTTTAAACAGAACTCCATTTCTCTTTTTGAAATTTCTAAGCCACCCTTCACGTGTCACAAAGTTTTTGATACTTAGAGTAGACGCGAATTCTTATGCTTTTTTCTTCAACAACTTTCCGCTAATAGACACTTTTTGTCCTCTACAATGTCTTAGTCAAATGACCAGGCTATCTTCCATACGAGGAAATTCACCTTTAGTAGTTCTTTTCCGTACTCCAGCAGTTTCAGCAGCATTAATTTTCTCCTTGTGCTTTATTATGGTTGAGAGATGACTCAAAGGAATCTTAAATTCTTTTACAAAATCAGTTTTCTTCTCACCTTAAAATCACTATAAAGATTCAAAAATTTTTGGAACAGAAACTATTACTAATCTTTCTAAATCTTCTTTATATGCCTCTATCAATATTTTCCGTGTACGCCCTATTTTCCTTTTCTTTTCTTTCGTCCTTCTTTGATAAGGATCTTTTTATCCAACTATCTTCTTCCATTCTGGCTATATGCCTGATCAAAAAAATTCCTTATGTCAATACCCACCGAGAGCAGACAGATCCAAACTGAGGCATGAGCATCAGCCTAACCAGTTTGTTTATCAAAGAAATACTTAAAACTGAAATAAAACAAATAGGTCGATCCATCTCGTCATTTCTACGCCTGAATTTGGATTTTCTTTCAGTTTTTTTCTTTTTATATCTAGGAAAAACTGACATTTCGACTGAGCTGAAACTGAACTGAAAACTAGTATGACTGTGTGAGGGGTGCTACATATTTTTGAGATGTAAAAACTAATAAAAAATGTATTTTTCTTGTTAAAACAGTTTTCTATTCTAATATTCATGGTGTAGGTGATCTATTGATATTGTCAGTGTCAAGTGATATTTGATAAAGATAGCAACAGGTAAAATCAAGACAATTTAGAAATATAAACATATATAAAAGGTATAAGAAATCAAAGAAATTTGAGAAATTCATTAAATATATGGTCTTTAAACTGAATATATATTATTCTCTAAAATATTACAACATAATATAAACATAATAGTGTCCACAATATGATAAGAAAATTTTCTAATTGTAATAAAAAATACGGAAATTGTTGTCCATTTACTATAAGCAAAAGTCAAGGTAGAGGATTTATCATTCTATGTTTGTTTTTAAGAATGTGGGAAATCAGAATGTGATGCTGTTATTAGCTTGAATTGGATTAATTGTATATATTATAAAACTTAAATCAAGTTAACAGTTGTTTCATCTTATTCTTTTTATATTAGCATACTTAGATTAAAATACAAGAATCTAGCAGGAAATTTATCTCATCATTTCAATTCTACTGCGATAAAATGATTTATATAATACATATCTCTCACTTATTTTTTTACAATTTTTTTATCATTACGTTGAGTATCATGATAAAAAAAAACAATCTTTCTACTATACAGGAATATAGGAAACTTATTGAAAATATACATTTTTCTAACCATTTCTATTTATCAATTGGTCTGAATATAAAATTGTGACTCACCGTATTGGGAAAAGTTGTTTGGGCATCATTTAGACTAAAATAATCAACATTCTGTATTATTCCAGGAGCTTTCATGCCCAAAAAGAATATAAGTAGATAAGTAACATAACGAAATACAAAAAGGGACATCTCTAGCCGATCAGTTAAACTAAAAATTATAAAAATAATTAATAAATTATGATTAACCTCAACATCACAAAAAAAGTTTATCTAAATGAAGCCTTACTCTTTAAGTTGAAACCACCAACTCTTCTGACTCAAATTTAGAAAGGCCAAGTTTTCTGACAAAAATGCCAATGTCCAAAAAATTAATAACCCAATCCCATGACCTCTATTTGGAACTGATTGTAATAAATAATATCGTTCAACTTTTACAACCCAAAGTGAAAATGGAAAAGCAAATACTGTTAACAACAATGAAACTATCTGAAAAAAAATAATTAATACAATTAACAAATTTCATATCTTCTGTATCTTCTGATTTGAAGACAATACTAAAATCAAAAGATTATTTAACAGTAATGATATTACATGAAGTATAATTTAATATATTTAATTACTTCCTATTGTAGACTTACCATATATCCATAAAGTTGTTTATCATCATAAACCGTTAACCTTAAAACAAATCTAACAACTTCTAAAATTGGTATAAACAATATTGCAGCAATTTGAAGATTATATAATTTGGATGTTGGTAAATAAACTGGTGAGACTTGGTTAGCAAATCTTCTATAAATACATAGTTGTATTGACCCAACTATCAGTATATATGCTGCCAATATTGAAGGAGACCAGGTATTCATAAAGCATTGGGATATTCCATTGTTCACCCAAACATCCCATATAGAAATGTTTGGTTGACAATATGATATGTTCAATAACATCTTTAACTGAAAAAATAAAACATATAAGAATAGTTAGTATAGATTATTGAGTAAATCTGTTTTTTAATCAGTATTGTAACATGGTTGTTAGAGGGTCATAGTTAAACATTTTCTACAGTGGTGGATTTACCAGCAGGATGAGTAGGCGACACAGTTCAAGGGACACAATGTTTTATTTCTATACACAAGATTGAAAAAATATTGACCACACTGAAAAAATGAGTTTTGATGAGCAGATTAAGAGAATTTCAAGTATTTTGATGAAAATGCGATGGAGTTAAATGTAAACAAAACATATACTGGATACGTGAGAAAAGACAACAAAAAAGATTTGATGGAGCACCTAATGAAGATATTGGAATGGCTGCTAGTGATTACTTCAGAGTTAATACATTTTTTGTCATCTCATATCCAAGGCCCATGATGAATTTGGCTTGAAATTTTCATTTCTTATAACATTGAGTTGTTTGTTACCATTGGCTCTCTAACAGAAAGGGTACTCTAATTATTTCGAATCGGAATTAGTTCAGGAATGGATACACTTTTAAGGCTACCTTTCATGTTTTACTTTGTATTGTTCTGTGTACACCAGAGTCAGAGACTTTTGAGTCAAGAAAGCTTAACATTTCAACTCTTTTAAGCATAGTCAGACCTAATGAAAATTTTTTCATACAATATAATTAATGATTTTGTTTTTTAATTGTGAGTGGAATGAAAATATGCATTAACACTACTTGATATAGAAGGTTAAAAAGCTTACATAGTTTACCTTAACTTAAAAATGGTACTTTCAACAGTTTTTTGTAATGGAAATTATCAAGGATCTTACACAAATTCTTAGTTTTCGAATTGAAATTTTTTAATAGAAAATGTATTTTGAATAATTGTTAACTAAGGTATTGAATTTCAGAGGTCAGTATAGGTGGCAGAAGATTAATAGCTTACAGGTGGCTGATCTGTTATCCACCACTGAAGTTAGAATTTCAATTAAATGATACTAATTAATAATAACACTCAAAATCAACATTTTTCATAACTTCATAATCATTTTTTATTATTATGATCTCAACTAATTTTTTATACCAAAAAGTTATAAAAATATGTAAAATTACAGGAAAAAAATTATATATTAAGGAAACGTCGAGAAAACACTTCTTTTTCTAAGAAATATTAAAAATTTTTATCTAGTTTTGATGTAACCCTTTTGATAAAATTTCAAAATAATTCGGCATTGAATCATATCTATTTCCAAACACAAAAACCTAATAATCAATACTACTAGGGACCGACAAAAGAAAACATGTAGTTCTTATCAACAAATTACATAAAGAAATTAAAAAATATAAGTATATATTGCTCATTACATTTTAATATCAACAATATGTAACAATACGGTCACTATTGAAATATAAACTAAATTACATATGACTAAAAATGTATGTTTTTTACAACTATTTAAAGATGTGTACGGAAATCATAGTTATAAACAAACAATTGTAGGAAAACTCTTTGTCTAAAAATTATGAATATTTTTTAAACTTACCTCAATAATAATTTACACATTAACTGACATAACTTATTGCTAAATTTTTGGGAACGATGGTTTTAATCCTTATTAAAATTCAATTTTATTGTTTAGTCATAGTGTACTGATTCAAGTTCAAATTGGATAATATTTAGGTTACGTTCTTCTTTCCTGTATAATGCGAATTTTAATTGTCACGGTACAAGCTAACAGTTTATAAAAAATAAGAAACAATCCAGGAAATAAAAATATCTAAACACTGTCTTGTGTGGTAAAAAACGTAAATGTTCAAATTATTATTGATATCGACGCAACTAAACGCTTTTGTTATTTTAAACGTAATCACTTTATTTAACTTTTTAAAAATATGCCACAGATCCGACTTTGATCTCTTGCGCTATCGACTATAAACATTCTAAATATATACACTATGAAAATATTTCTACATATTCAAAAATTACACAAATTCCAGTTTGCACATAAGCGATTAAAGGAAAATTAGAATGAATTACCCATAATAGAGCCAATATTAGACAGTATTTATAAGTATTAAGTAAATAAAAGCATTTATTTGAATGGGACTTTTGGTATTATTAGGAAACACTATACAATAAATTACTACATGATTATTTATATATTTACCATAAATTAATAGTTAAGTAAAGTATTTATGGAAAAATAAGCTAGGTTCATAGATTGAAACGCGTTGAAAATTTAGAATTTCAATATATGTCTATATATGTACCAAATATTGAAGTTGTAAATATGGAAAAGCTTAAATAGTGTATTTATATCTTCAATACTCCAACGAAATATGTCTCTATATATTATATGTTCTCCAATAAATTTCGCGGTGTGAACAATCCTGTACCTTATACAATAGCTTTATAAAATCATATACAATATATATGAGAACTTTATGTAATATTTGTATATAGTTAATAGTGGGATATATTTTAGTTTCTAACGCGTATCCATCAGGAAATTTTATGTACTTCAGGAATAATATGCACAAGCCGGACCTGTCAAAGTTTAACGGGATATCATAGTTACTTAATGTAGATGTCAACAATTCAGCAACATAAAAAGAGTTGCATAACCAGTCTGCGTGGAATGTGGCTCCACCTATAAACGAGACTTACATTAAATTCATATATTTCAAATGATTCTCACCTTACGTCTATAGGAATTCTATAATGAAGGTGCAACAGAGATAACACTTTTTTCGATATGATAGTGTAAGTGTAAATCAAGTAGTGAATGTAAAATTAAAATAGTTGACGTCGAATGTTTGTAGGTGCATGTCAAACTGTCAAAACAAAAATCGGATTATTTCGGTCGCTTAATTTTTCAATAACTTTATAAATGATAATTAACATGTGATAAGTGGAAGTTAAGTTTACAGTAGGATTTGTATTTATCTGTGTTGTTTATTTATCATAACAAGGAAACTGTTTCATTGAAAGGTGTGTAAGTTAATATTTTGTTATCGTTTAAACCTTTAAAGAGTAGCAAGTTTTAATTGATTATTGAATTTTTTTCATTCTTTTCATTCTAAGCCTTGAATTTCTTAGTTTCTCGCCTTGCCTTTTTATTGATTTGTTCAACCTAACCTCAAACAGACCTTTTTCATTATGTGCCTAAATAAACATCAGCATTTTGTCACAACTGCAAGGAGCTGCAGACTGCAGTATTTTGGAACATACATATGCTTTTCCAGCTATATTTTTTAAGTTAATTAAGGTTAATGAAACACTAGAGTATTTTAAAATACTCATTTTGTAACTACAATAACTATTTGTTTATTATTTATTTAATAATTCTTATAAAAATTTAAGTAAATATTCATAAATTAAAATTGTGGATTCACGGAAACTACTTCTTTACTGTTCGAATAATCTATACTTCATTAATTCAATTGGTATTGAATCCATAAGGGATTAGAAATTTTCAGTATGTTTATGTTTTTGTTATACAGGAAAGACAAAAGTTATTTTAAATATATTATCTAAAAATATTTTAAAATTGTGCCAATTTAGTTTTATGAAGAAATAATTGATAATGTTAGGAATATCTAAACATAAATTCACTCACTTTTCATTAATTAGGTTATGTAAAACAACTTGAAACTACTGTTTTGAATAAGAGAATGAACAGAGTTGCAACAAAAGAGGCCACAGCATTGATTCTACGACCTGATCGCTCGCTCAAAAACTTTTCGAAAAATAAAACAAAAGACCCATAATAACAATTACTTTGCATTAGGGCCTACACACACGGTGTGATTTTAATGTACATAGTCTACGAACGTGAGTTAGCAATCACTTCAGTTATATAGAGCATTGTAAAAATACTATTTTAAGCGTGAAAGAAGATCTAGATTTTATTGATTCGGTAGTAGCTGACTTTAAATGCAGATTGGAAGTTAAAGGATAAGCTAAAACCTTAATTTTGGAGTTAACAATCAAGACAGTTTTACTAACTATCATTCCATTGGTACTATTCACAATTTGAAATTTTTCTTATATAATATTATTTTAAAGACACAAAAAAGGTGATTATGATATTTTTGTCACCATGCGAGTTCTTATTTAAATCGATTACTGTTATTGAATCTGAGCAGCATTTTACGATGGGGTTGTAGTCTAACATTATTTAGCATATAATATACCGCGACGAAAATTTTTATTTAAAATTAACATTTTTTTCTGTAATTCATTGTTCAATCGATAAATTCATTGATGCATTTTGTTTCAGTTCACTCGTCAAGATAATGTTCAACTTTATAAAGAAAGCTACCGTTCCCGGAGTGACCTCGGACAAAGACGATAAAGAAAAGAGGAAACGGGACAAAAAGGACCGGAAAGAAAAACAAAAACGCGAACGTGCTAATATGTCCGCCGAAGAACTTTTAAGATTGGACGAGGTAAAAATTATATTTGGATGTATATAGGGTGCGGTAATATTTCGAGGAAATCTAATTTACAGAAACAGGTGTTAAAAGTTGATAATATTGATTAACATGCAATTTGCAAATGAATGCCAAAAACTTATATCTTATAATACTAAGAAGTAAATCAAGTGCTAATACAACAAAAAAATCTATCAAGGAAGTTGATAAAAAATATGTTTAAACAATATTTTTGGTAAACCTTATTTGCATGTACCACAGTGGCACATCTTCTTGGCATGCTTTCAACCAAGTGATCCATTTCGGTCCAAAGTTGTGGAAGAAGATTTCTAAGTCCCTGTGTGGTTTCTCCTTCTGGATTGTAGTCGTCAATAGAAATTCCCAGTATGCGTCCTTTTTGTTATACAAATGTGGAAAGCTCCTGACACTTTCTATCAGTGTTCCATCGTCTAAAGGCCTCTTGACATGCAGCAAGACAACATGCCATGCAATGCAAGATGCAATATTTCTTGATCAAAAGCATACTCAGGTGAAGATCAACTGATTGTTTCGCACTTGCAATTTTATTGATTTGGTGCCATTTTTATTGCGTTAAGTTGCAATTTTAGAAGAAAAAGAGTTTCTTCATCCATTCTCAACTAATTTTTTTATGCTTTCTCGTCTAATTCTCTAACTAAACTGTCCATCAGACTTCAAAAGCAAGGCAGAGGCAGATATAATTATTCCCAGTGATGTAACGACCACTTTTTTCTTGTTTACTTTACTTAAGGAAACTTGACATGGTGCAAGACAACGTGCAATGTAAGATGCAATATTTTTTGATCAAAGGCATGCATTGATGAAGTTAAGCTTATTGTTACCTGCAAGATTTTTAACTTACAATATGATCGGTTTGATGGCATTTTTATTGCGTGCATGTTGCAATTCTAGGGAGAAATGAGTTTCTGATCTGATGATAGTACGTCTCTCTTCAAGAATTTCTTAGTTATCTTACGTTAGAAACTTTTCAACTATTTCTTCATCCATTCTCAACTAATTTTTATTTTTTCGTCTCAATCTATAGCCAAACTCATGTTTCTCCTTGTTCTATCCAGCCAGGGCCTGGTCCACCATCGTCTTTCACCTAGCATTGTTATTTTCATTTCTAAAACCCCCACAAATACTAAATAAAATGTGAGGTTAGGAAGTTGGTTACTTTTACTCATGATGTAAAGATTACAAGGTGTGCTATAGCGCACCAGCTGGGAAGCAGCCAATGAGAATTCGCTCCCAAAACAACGCGCAGAACGCATCATAAGTAAAAGCATTATGCTTTTACCTATGGAATTTTGACTAGTGGTAACCATGTTGTAAGAGACTTGCATATTGTCTAGTGACATTTCTGACTTTCAGACATTGCTATTTCCTATTTTTTTGATATCAGTTTTAAAAAAAAACACCACGGCGGAAATCGGCGCACTAAAGCGAGAAATATTTTTATAGCCAAAGAACAGAGATGTTGTTAGCAAAACAATATCTCCAATTCCCGACCTGACGTAATCTGTGCTTATAACCTCACAAAATTGAGGAATTAAACTAAGAAATTAAAAGTTGACGAACTCTTAATTCGATTTTAATTTAAATTTATTGTTAGTTTTCTAAATCAACTACAAGTACCATTTCAGTGTTTTCAACTAGCAATTTAATTTGTTAGTTTAATGTTTAATTTTCAATTTTGGCTGCATAAACCAAGCTTTACTTTCTAATAACAAAACTATGTTAAACTAGATAACTTAACCTTCTATAACATACATTTTAAATCATATATTGAACAATGTGAAATACCTTTATAGCTACACATTAAAAAAAGGGAAGAAAAAACTATATACAATTACAGTCAGTCATTTGTTGATGTTTTTAACAACTATCTCATTCAATACACTAGTTTACATAACAAAATATCTCAGGGAGAAAGTTTAGTATTAAGTTTTTTATACAAAAAAATTATTCAATTCAAGTTATTCATAACTTTCAACACTATTTACTTTTCAATCAAATAATACAAAAACTGTGTCACACTATTTATTATTTACATGTTTGATTGTGTAGTTTTTTTTGTTTGTTATAGTCATACATAATATTATTTCAAGGAAGAATAAGTGTAAAAGAAAAATAAAATAGAATAGAAATAGAATACAGAGGATAATATATAGGGAGGTGAAACTAAAACTAAAACAAGAAGCAATAATAAGAAAAATAAATAGAAAACAGCTTAATCAGTATGGTGTATCTAGATGAAAATTAAAATGTAGAAAAGAAATTGAAATTCTGAGAAGTGGATCTGAAATCCTCTTTAGAAAGAATAACAATATTTTCATTGAAAATATAATCCATATATTTGAAGCAAAGGTGAACCAGCAGAAAGAAGGAAAACGAAACGATCCAAAAGTCTTCCTATTAACTTAAATATTTAACTGGAATGGCAAATATTGAAAAAAATATAATTTACATATGCTAATTTCCAGACAAGAGACATGCAGTGGTTCATTTTCTCTGAGGTCAAGGACAGGTTGTTGAAAAAAATAAAACAGAACCTGATATATCATAATGTGCATTAAAATTTATTAAAATAACATGTAAATTACCAAACAAGGAGCTTACATGTAACATATTTGTTTAAAAAAATACAAAAACCGCTTTTGTAATTAATATTTATTAGAACAGATATACTTTTTAAAAAAAGTCCTTTATTTTAAGATACCACGTGATTTTTTATAAATCTCCAGTTTTGCCCAAACATATTTATTAAAATACACTCGCGAGCAAAAAAATTGACTTTAGCAACATTACTGAAACAAAACTGATTTTCAAGAACAAGAGCTCAGAGGAACACGAGAAGTGGCTGTGAGTGGACAGTTAGAAGCAGACTTAAGGCACCTAACCTTGGGCTAAAATGGCCAGCTATTGACCCCAATTTAATCACAGCTCACTGAGCAGCTCGTCTACAATTTGCCAGAGAACACGATAGTTGGGATGACGAACAATGGGGCTCCGTTCTCTTTTCAGTCGAAAGCAGAGTGAGCTTGCATGTTAGCGATAGAAGAGGGCGAGTCTACAGAAGACATGGAGAAAGATTAGCGCAGTGTTGCATAAACGAAAACGTGGCTTTTGAAGGGGGCTCCTGGATGGATAATTTGGGCGGGTATTTCAATGGAAGCAAAAACCGAATTGGTTTTTTATTGAAACCGGTGGCGGAGCGGGAGATTAACAGCAAAATTTCACGTTGTTCCCTATGCCAGTTTCATTAGCGAAAACTTCAGCCTCTTGCAGGACATTAAAAGGATGGATTGACTAGCTATTAGCCCGGACTTAGAGAGAGAAATTAACTTTATTGTCATTAGAAAATTTTACTCCACACTAAGTTGAACTATGCCAGTCTTTTGAGTCTATGGTGAATTGTAGAATTTTTCTACAGAATAAGGAATTTCAAGCAGAAATGCTTTTGTCAATATTCGGGCTAGAAATCCTGCAAGAACCACGCAATCGGACCCCAAAACGGCACGAAAAGGATATCATTGAATACGGTCCAGTAAAGAAACGATGGGAAGCTGTTATTAGGGCCAAGGGTGGAACCACTAAATATTGATGGGTTAATTTCAAATAAATTATTTTTACCAATTTAAGTTCGTATTTTCTGTACTGTTTTTTATTATTTAAAATTCCTTTTCGTTTGATATTTTTTCTTTACCAAAAAAACTCATTAACAACATAAATTACTCATTATAAAGCTAAGACTAATGACTTTGATATGCTAAAATCAGAAATACAATGGAAGATAAAATTATAAAATCTTTTTAAAAATATGCTGAAGTATTTATTTTATCATAGTGCATTTAAAGAATTTGAATAATTATAATGATACAAATTGCTTATCAATTTAAGTGTTTGGTTGGCCAGTGAAAATATAAAATTTAGATCAAAATAAGTATTGAAATATTCAGGATGTTTATTGGTACGAATTTTGTCTTCAAAAATAAGCAAAAATAAAGTGTATCAAATTCTTTTTCTACAGTGCCGTCTTTAACCTATTGGGGCACATTAGTATGCTGCCCCTATGCCCTTGCTTGAGCCACATCTTTTTAAAACTTCTATAGGAAGAAGAAACATTTTCATTAAATTGCTACTATGGTACAGAATTACAAAATTGTTTTTGGAATGTTTATGGTTTTGAGGTTTTGGATGCTAAATATTGGATATAGTTTTGATCTGACAAGATCGCATGGCTCTGTGTACATTCCCAATGAAAAAATATCACCCAAACCACAAATTTAGTCGTTTTTAACAAAGAGTACCTTTCTATTAAAAAAAATCAATTGGAAAATTTATTTGTGCTGTCTCTAGAATGTACAAGGTGTTCCTGTAAAAGTTACGAATTGTTAACCTTTGGGCATGAGCCGCCCCTAGACCTAAGATAGTAGTGTAGAATCATTTATTCCATCAAACACACTACATGGACATACGTAATCATTAATCAAAAATTCATAATGTTCAAATGTATAATTTAGAAAATATACTTAAATATAAGTTCTGATTTCGCAACTTTGAACCCTATAACTCAAAATGAGGAATTTTTTTCAAGTCACAGCATTATTTTCACGACATCCACTCACTCCCGAATTTTTTGCATCGAGTCCCGGTACACCACGTATAAAACTTTACGTCAAAGATGTTTCATGAAAAATCTTTGTTTACACTTATTGAGGGTAGAGGTGAGGAGAATCACCTTGTATATAAAAGTGTAAAAAAACGGTAGCATCAGAGTAAATTTTATAATAATTCTTTCAGGTTATATTTAACACATTATTCTGTACAACACAACCATACTCTTCGTCTACACTAACGCCAATCTGGAAGGTTATTGAACTATTGATTATCGTGTACAGCTGAACACTTTTTAAACTTTTCTTCCATATGAGATATTTTTCCTTACCTTCACACTCCATAGTTTACAATTCAATCTTTCTCGGCGAACGAAATTCCGGAGCCACAGAACTATGGATAAGAGGATGGTCCAATAAGTACCTGGCCCAATGAAGAAATCACAAAAATCTATTTATTTTCAACGTAATCTCCTTTTAGCACTTTTCCCAGCGATGTTCAATAAGTTCATCAACCTGCCGACATCACCTCCTCATTGTTGGAAAATCTGAGAACAGAAAAGAATCCGAGGGGGCTAAATTTGGCAAATAGGTTGCATTCAAACTTTAATTTATTAATTTTTGCCATTGCAATACCGGATGTGTGAGCTGGTGCATTGTCTTGATGATGAAACAACACTTTCTTCTTAGCCAAAAGTTCTCATTTATAGTTTTTCCTTTCTAAGATAGCCAATGAAAATTAACCCACGTCCCACGCATCCCGAAAGACCGACGCCATAATCTTGCCTGCAAATGGAACAGTCCTTGTCTTCTTTGTAGCCGGTTTTCCCATTTTAATCCATTTCTTTGATAGTTCTTTTATGAAGTGATGGACCCTCGTTTCATCCATGGTTATGAAACGGCGCAAAAATTCGGCTTTACTTCTGTGGAACATTGCCAAACACTCGATGGAAACATCTTCACGACGCTATTTTTGTTCCATTGTGAGCAAACGCGACACCCATTTTGCGCACAGCTTTCTCATGTCCAAATTTTCAGTTAATATGCTATGTGCCGTGCTAGCTCGTGTTTCATTCCACTATCATTCAGTAGCTTTTTGTGGATTTTCTTCAACATTTATGGAGTCGTCATCTCATTTGGTCGACCACTGCGTTGCTGGTTTTCGTAGGTCGTACGGCTTCGTTTAAACTCTGCTACCCGATATTTAACTATTGATAACGAAGGAGCAGTCTCATCCAGAGTAGAATCTAGTTCATCTTCTATATCGGTTGGACTAAGGCCAATAAAAGTATTGTATCACATAACGATGACCAATTTTTTCCATGTTTATAAATTAACTGATAAAAGCTCATTATCGATGGCTGTCAAACAAATACTTATCAACGTAGCGTCTTTAACCTTGAAACATGTGCTGTATAGATTGTGTACTTTCTAGGTCAGGCCAGGTACTTCGGGTAACATCCTCGTACATACGCTACATAGGAAAATCATGATATACTTATCAGGAATTTCTTGAATTGACTTCAAGTCAATCTAAGGTCCAAAGAATAACCATACTTTGTGTAATGCCACCCATTGATTTAATCAACGGTAGACACACAATTTTGGACTTTGGATTTTATTGCATAATTCAGAAAATATTGAAATTTTTTTCCAATTCAACACATTTATAAACAAATTGAATAATATTTCCTCTGAAATTAAAATGTATGAACGGTTTTTTTATGTTGTTACGCATTAGTCATCCGTTAATCTCCAATCACCATAATTCTGTGAATATCAGTATCAGCGAAAAATTTAAAAGATCATTTATGTGTAAAATTAACAGACCTAATGTTTATTTTGATGTTTAGCTTCAGCAGTTTTTCCAAAATATAATAAATTTCAGCATTTCAATAACAAAAAATATAGAATTATCCTTTTAAAATGTCTTAGTTCATTATATTCCCAGAAAAACGATAGATCTGACAACTGTGTAAATACCACTATAATATCTGCCCTATTAAAAAACCAAAAAATTTCATATTTTCCATTAAATTTTGAGCATTGACAACTTCAAAACGATCTATTGGATTATGAAATTGCAAAACAAAAAATAAATTAATCTGTTTTCAATTTTCTGCAAGAATAAATCTCTAATATTTCACATCAAATTTAATAATGGCACAAATTAGTCTAAATTAATTGTGCTTCATACAAAAAAATTGTATCTCTACCCACATTGTCACAAGTTCGCTTTCAACGTTTAAAACAGAATGTTGAGAGAAAGTTATACACCATTATGTATTATTATAACGTAGTTCAACACTCAATTTTAATATGATTATATAAGTGTGTTCCACCATATTTCTACGCAGTTTTTTTCTAAATAACGTCCTGAATAACATTTGCTATTTTCATATTTTCCCCTTACAAAAAATGACAGACTCATCAACTTCGATCGATTCAATAAAACTGACTTTTTTTCCTTATGCTTCCATTTATACAGACTAAAAAGCCTAATCTTCTTCCAAGCAAAAAAAATGACAAATCATCTATTAGGACTAAATTCAACCAATGGAGAGTTCTATTAAATTCATTTCAATTGAATTAGGATTTCTACTGAGGTCGTAATATTGGGCATTGCTGAGGTGCTTTTATTTGTGATTAGTGAATGTATTATACTGTTCGTCGATTTCTAAAAAGCCTTCGATATTGTTGAGACATGGGCTTCCTAACAGCTCAATTATTTGTTTAAATTGAAAGTGAACATGAATATCATAATACATTTTACACCAATCTGTAACATATTATGCCTCTAATTCTGATAATTTAAGACTGTTTTGGTCTTTTTTTATTTTAATCGATTTCTCTTTATATGAACCATTTCTAAATATACTCCTTTTTTCTATATTATTCCTTTTAAAGGATTTCCGATTTATATATATTTTTTGCTATTTCATGGTGTGGGTTTACATCTAATTACTATTGATGACTTCTTAATCTATTTTGTAAGTATCGAAATTTCTGTCCTATCTAAATAGCATCATAATTATTAAAAGGAAACTTTATATGACTTCTTAATCTATTTTGTAAATATTGAGATGTCTGTCCTATTTAAATAGCATCACAATTATCACAAACAACTTTTCTATGACTTCTAAATTGATCTTGTAAAAATTGAGATGCCTGTCCTATGTAAATAGCATCACAGTTTTTACAAGGAACCTTTATATGACTTCTTAATATATTTCGTAAATATTGAGATTAAATATCATCACAATTATGAGAAAGAACTTTGCTATGACTTCTTAATCCATTTTGTAAATATTTATATGTCTGTCCTATGTAAATAGCAACAGAGTTATTACAAGGAACCTTTATATGACTTTTTAATCCATTTTGTAAATATTAATATGTCTGTCCTATGTAAATAGCACCACTATTATTACGAGGAACTTTATGAATAATGATATTTTCCGGTTTTTACAGTAGATTATGTCGATGGTGGAATATCGAGATCAAGTAGTTCGATAGCGCATGTAGATATTTTTTTTGTTCGGGCGTCGTTTTTTTTTTGTAATTTTAGTCCAATCATAGTTTCAGCTTCTTATTAACACTACAATCTTCTGCGTAATCGTCTTTGTAAACCTAACCTAATATTTTAATACCCAGGTTAGGCGATCTTTGAAAATTAGAGGTCGACGAAAGGATAAAGAAAAACTTCCTTCCGGCATAACTGCGGATTATACTGCCGATTTTCTTGCAAGTTTAGAACGTACAGATTCTCCAATATCAACTATCCCCGGATCACCTCACCCGTCAACAAATCATACCCATGAAGGTTACACGCAATCTGACAGTTCCGAAACGAGTCTTAACTCTCTTCAGAACCACCACAACAACGTACCGCCGTTACCTCCTAAACCTCCTAAAAGAGGAATCCTCAAAACGCCAAAGGTTGGTTTTGGCAACATCAAAGTTATTGTTAGAATTTCATTAAACGTTTTTTAGGTTAGCATAACTCACGACAGTCCACAAGAAGTTGAAACCAACGGTTACGATTCAACAGATAATCATTCCAATTTAGTTAGAAACACCCTTCAAAATGAACTGATTACTTACCAAAATTTACCGACGCAAAATGGCGTTAACGGTAAAAATATGGGTTCGCAACTATTGGTGATAACGTCAACATCACCGAGTGCCGATAGTTTGACCGATACGACGAATTCATCATTTGCCACACCGCCGTTTTCTTTAAGTCCCGTGGGAGAATCTCAAGGTTTCCACAGGTAAGTAACAGAATAATTTATCTCGTATTTTGTAAAAAATAACATGAAACATTATTTATTCGTGGGGTTGACATTTTAAAATGGTAGCGCATGGTAAATGGTTGCTCAAACCAATAAACACTCAGAAAATGAACCAGAAGTGTCAATTCATCTTCTCCATCCACTTTATTCAGGGCTTGCCCTGTAATCTCCAGAGTCCAGTCTCTATCTTGGGATGTTGATGTCCATGATTGCCCCATCTCTTTGGAGGTCTGTCTGCTAATCTTCTGGTGGTGGCTTCTTCTCGAATGTTTATTTCGCCTGCCGATCCTCGCCCATTCTATCGATGTGTTTTTTATATACATCTGTTATTTGGTCACAGTCCTGATTAAGGTCAAAACTGTGTTTTTTGCCCTAAGGGGTTATTCCGGCTAATGATCTAAGGATTTTCATCTGTTGTTGGAAGAAGTTTTGACCTGATTGTAACCTCTCTAGATCTGTCGTTATTAAACAAACACCCACTAGAATAGATTAATAGATTTACTCAAATAACAATTACTTCAATTGATTAACAACCTTTCTTAAACGTAATTAATTTCAGATGGTCGAGAACAGCCAATTTCGATGACATCAATCTCCCTCTACCCGATATCGTACCTTTAGTATTACCCAAACCGCGCACCCTTACGATACAAAGACAAAAACCGCCTCGGAACGATTTCGGTTTTTCGTTACGTCGCGCGATGGTTCTCGAAAGGTGTCCGAACAACGCGAACAGTGACGTCGCGGAAGTGAGCATGCGCGCCGTTATATTCGCCGAACCCGGTACCATAGTGCAACATAACAACGAAACCGGTTTATTACCGGGCGATAAACTGTTGGAAGTTAACGGTACGCCTGTTGAGGGTAGAACGAGAGAAGATATCATTGATCTTATAAAAGCGTCTGGCGAGAGCGTTACTCTAAAGGTATGTATTATAATCTTCTTATTATTTAATCACAATTGTTATAGGTTTTTACACTTACAGTTCACTAACACTTAACCATTCACTAATTTATTTAACATTAAATTGTTTGCTGACTACCTACGGTTGCTAGAAGCTCGTTTCATGAAGTATCATTATATTCTAGAATCTTCGATTTCTCTCTCTACATAATGGTTACTGTATCAAAAAGAAGAAGAAGAAGGTTAGATGTTTATACGTTTTTTACAGATTTACCAGATATTCAACCCCTACGAATTATAGCTGATGCTAATGCATCACGTTTTGAATTATTTATTGAGGTGGCAGTTAATTCTTTTCTATTGTTTCGCAGCTTCTGGTTGATTCTAGTTATTACTTTTATATTTTTCAACTATTTTCGCCGTTTTGTTTCCAGTTATTTATTTCTATGGGCCATCTTTAATGTACTTTCTTCCTTGTCTACACCAGATCATGATTAACTTTTCCTGATCGCTTGCGTTTCCTTAATATTATTCTGGACGAATTACTTGGATGTGTGAGGTTGCGATTGCTGATAATATCCCTAACTGCATCAAGCTAGTTATATCTGCCTGGAAGCTGTGTACAGACTAGAAATTGTATATTTAAAACTAGTTTGATTAGTTTTAGAGTGTCATTAAATTAGTTGTGATTGTATAATGTCGGTCTTTGGAAAGCGAAAATATTACCTTTAAAAAAAGAGATAAGAGACGCTGCAGTGCAAACTAAATAGTAAACAACTTGCCCAGGTCCGCTTTAAAATAATTAAATTTCGCAATCAGTGAATCATTTAAAAGTATAGATAAACAACAACATTACACAAAAAATTATTCCCTTAGATTTCCTAATTGAAAGCATGTACTAAATTGAATCGAACTGAGAAAATAATGAACGTAAATAGGGTAATATACATAATTCTAAATGTAATCTCGAGTTCCAGCATTGTTTTCATCATTTTTGTTTCAATTTTGTTTTGGTGTTTGTTTTCATTGGATAGGTGATAACTAAATACACCTTTGAGCTAAAAAATGTACTCAAATCGCACGATCGCGGTCAAAAGTTGCTAGCAAAAAATCTCCACTAGCCCTAATAAAAACTTCCAATCGCTTTTTCACGGATTGGAAAAGTTTTTTTACTCGATCTTTAGCGAGCTCTGTTTTGAAGTCTGATTTCGTGGATTGTGCAGGATTTCTAGCTCGAACTTGTCAGTTCATCCCGTAAATATTCCATAGGATTCAAGTCCGGGTTACGCGCTGGCTAATCTATAGCGGTAATTTCGACATCCTGAAAATATTGTCGTAAAAAACCTGCAGTATGTGGACGGACATTGTCTTGCATTTCGCCGATAAAACGTGATACCCTAAATTTTCGCTTCCATTGAAATGCTCGCCCAATCTTTCCAGAAACCTCCTCTAAAAGCTACGTTCTTTTTATGCAAATCTGCGCGAGTATTGTCTTCTATAGACTTGCCACCGTGTTTTCTGTTTTCTGATAAATCTTAGATGGTCACCTACACCGTAGAGACACGGGCAGGAACGGCGAAAACCAAAAGAATGATGGAAACAGCAGAGGCGAAAGTGCTACGTAGGATAGTCGAAAAAACCCTACTGGACAGGGAAAGAAGTGAGAAAATCAGAAAATGACGTCAACGAATGGGTTCTATCGAGAAAGAAAGAATGGAATGAGGACATACATCGTATGGATAACAACAGACTGGTTAAGACAGCGCGCGATAAATCCCCAATGGGCCGATGGAGTACCGGCCGACCCAGAAAAAGGTCGAGCGACAACCTTGAAGCGGGATAGGAGGAAAGGATGTCGAAGATAAAAAAGTTGACTACGCGAAAGAAGAAGAAGAAATATATAACTACCAGGAGCAAAGTCGGAATATACAAGACCAGTAATGACAGCAGAAATCACCATAACTAAACGGCTTTTTAGAACTACTGAAATGCGAACGCTGAGATCAATAGAGGGACACACATTATTTGACCATAGCAAAATAGGCGCGAAATTAAACTAGTGACCCGACTTCTAACCGCCCATTGCCATCTAAGACGTCACCTTCACAACATGGGCATCACGGATGATCCGAAGTGCCGCTGGTGCATGGAGGAGGACTAAAACTGCAGACCACATTATCTGTGCAAACCCCACAACCTGCCTAACGACATCAAAGGGTTCAAGCCAAAGCGCTTGATCGGCTTCTCAAAGGACATCGGACTTTGGTAACGTCAAATGAGGCACGACGGGTCTATCTGAAGGCCTATGTGCTCAACGGCTTCACGGCCGCCCACACTTACGGCCTATGATCTATTATTTGACCACAAGAGAAATGATGAAATAAGGGAGACATGTGACATCCAGGTTGTAGTGAGATGGGCGAGAAACCGGCGAAGGGAATGGAGAGACCACGTGGACAGAATGTCAGATGACAGGTAGGTAAATATTGCAAAGGAAGAAGGTATGGAAGCTGGTCTTCATCATCCCATCTGCAGCTAGACAATAATTGATGCAGACACAGGACTAAGTCCTAACGTACGATGAAGAAAAAGTAGGGTGGTCTTAATTAAATCAGTGTAAGGTTTCTTAACCTTCCTGAAGTTGAAAAATACTATTTAGGCCTAATTAACTCATACGCACTTGTATTTTTCTTAATATAGAGTGGAACTTACAAATATTTTCTTTTTTATTTATCAGCATCCTTCGTGCGTAAAGTTTCGTAACCCCCGAGGCTGGAAAACAATCTTTAGGCCTAATTAAATCGTGTATACTGGTTATTAGTTTGTAAAATACGAATTAATTCTAATTATATAGTTTAAATATAAGAAAACCACATGAAAGGTAATAAATTTCTTTAACTGTCTACGATGAGTACTAAAACGTTTCGGTCTAAATACACCGTTCTTTTCAAGTAGATTTTTTTATCTGAAAAACAATAGAAACAAATGTATTCGCTTCCGTACAAAGTATCTGCAAACTAGGTTGAAATTTAAAAACAAGTAGATACCTACTTTTCACATATCAAGTTACATGTACGCAGATTAGAGCTAAATGTTAATGTTTCCTATTATACGAGGGTTGCTACTGAAGCTTTGATATAGACAAATAACAAGAAATATTTATTATTGGATATGTATTTATTGTTTTCAAAAATATTCTCCATTAAGATCAATACACTTTTGCATGCGTTTGAACCAATTATCGAAGCATTTGTTCCATTCCGACTGAGGTACTTCCAAAATATGTGATTCGAACTCATCAATCGCTTCTTCAGGTGTAGAAAAACGTTGACCTCGCGATTCCTTTTTGAACTGAGGAAATAAGAAGAAATTATTGGGTGCAAAACAAGGACTGTAGCGAGGCTGATCCATCAATTTTGATATTTTGACTGTTCAAAAACGTTTTTGTTTGAACTGATGTGTGAGAGCTCACTTTTTAGTTGTGGAGAATGATTCGCCTTGTACGATTCCCATATAGGTTTTTACGATGGGGCTAGTATAGCCAGCACAGACTTGGGCCAAGTATGTAAAACTCTGGCCCTAACTTGGGTGACTTGCCATTCCCCGTCACTTATTTTGTCGGAAAAGTTTACCTCGGTGTTTCACACACAATTTTGAAACACTGGAAAAAATTGTAAGTGTTACGAATCCATAAGGCTCAAAATTATTACAAAATTAACAAATTTACCTCGGTATTAACACACACAATTTTGAAACACTGTGGAAACAATGGTAAGTGTTATAATAACGTACCCATAAGGCTCAAAATTGACGTGTTTCGGTCGTCGGACTGGGTGACGCGTCACTTGTTTTGTCCGACAAATTTACCTCGGAGTTTCAAACACAATTTTGAAACAGTGTGGAAAAACGAACCCTTAAGGTTCAAAATTGAAAAGTACAACAGAAGTATTCCATAGTGTAATTGGTAGTCCTAACCTGAAATATCTTAAAATCACAAAGAATTATTTGTTTTGTTGATAACAAAATTTTGTTGATTACATCAATTATTAAAAATTGTACTTTCAAATAAATTTTCCATTTATCTTTTGATGCATTTAAGAAAACAGAGTAGTTTCACGGAAACGGATGTGGCATATGACCGAATAACCGAATTTAAAGTGACGAAATTGAGTCGCAATGTTAGATTACACGCATACTAATTTTTTTGTACAATAAACCGCCTACTTAGTGAAGCTATTTTATTGAAATGTACGGTGTCGTTAGATTAAACTGTTGTTTCAGTTAGGAAGAATATAATAAGAAATAATGCAATACATACATCTGTTTAATCGTTTGTTATGAGAAATTAAACATACAAATGCGTTTATTAATATTTATGAGTTGCTATAAGTACGAAATAATTAATAATTGAAATACAATGAGTTTATCTTTTGAATAAAGTACCTAAATATCAGCTAATAAGAAATTTTTGATCGTGTGCAAGAAAATCTGAATAAATAATATCTTTTTATACCTTATAATGACAGTTTTGACCCCAAGGGAATTCATGTAGTCTTAAATCGATCAAAAAATATTCGTTATGGGATTCGGTCCATCAGATGTTACTCATCAATTAAAAACAAACTGCGATTAGTTTTAAATATATCCTCCCTTTATTTGCACACAGTTTTTAAAACGTTTGACTAAAACTTCTGTACCATTGCTGTTAAATCTTTCACCCCTCAACTCGGCCTTCAGCTTTGCGAATAAAAATAGTCGCACGGGCCCAGGTCAGGGCTATACGGTGAGTGTTCAATATCTATGGAGCCACATTCGTGTTCGGTAGCATTGGAAAGCGAAGCAATGTGGACTGGAACATTTTGCCTCGCCTTTTTTCGATAATTTTTTGACGCAACTGCCTTAGTTTAATTCCTTGAAGTCAATCAAAAGAATACCCTCACATACCTTTCTAATGCCACTCCGTTGAATTTCTTTTGGATGTCATATCATAGTAAAAGACCATAGTTTCATCATTCGTTACAATTAATTGGATTACACTTTATTGGCTCTCGCGGCAATACTGTAAAAATTGCCCGCAACATTATACTCGACGTTGCCTTTGCACTGAGCAATTCGACACACCTCACACTAATTTTTGTTATATTTAAATGTTCCTGTAGGATCCTTACTTGTTTTGAAAATGCTCGTCCGTTTTGTAAGTAAAAAGCAAGTCCAGACCTTATTGCACTCGAGTAGTTCGAGTGGTGCTGCTATATAGAGGTGCCTGTCGATATTGATCTTGTTCTTCTTTATGTTGTGGTGTTCGGGACATGTGTGCATTGGTAGCTGATTTCACAGACTTGCACTTCTTCAAAGAAAGGAGAAAGCGAACTCGGAGCTCATGGCCCACGTCTGTTTGTCGAGTAGGTCTTGCAGATACCGCTCTAGGTGGGGTTATGTTGGACAGTTCGGAAGAGCATCTGGCGTGGTAGTTTGGGTAAAACAGAGTCAGGACAGCGACCTTTTTTCTATGCTCTAAACTGTCTGGTCAACTTTGGATCGCCTATAAGTCGAACTGCTCTTTTCTGTATTGAGTCGAGCATCCTCAGGGGGGTATGCTTGGTAGCCGAGCTACAAATCGGCGATGAGTACTCCGAAGATATACGCATCTGGGCCTTGTAGATGATTCCACTAATTTAATGTTTTCTCGAGTGGTCACCGTCACAGGACCTCCCGTACGTTGGTCAACTTCTAACGATTCTCGTTCTCTGCGAAAAAACCGTTTTTAATTGTTTAATTAATACAACTTAACTGAGTATGCGTCAAACTTTACTATAATAAAATAGATCGTAGCAGCATTCGAGGAGCAATTCGTAAATTTTGGCCATGGCGATCATCTAAGTGTGAGAAGGTGTGTTGTGTGTGTTGCGCGTGCGATTTCCCAACTCATAGGTCTTGATATCTTTAGATTGAGGTCGGAAACTTATCAGGCAACCCTCGTTTTTTTGAAATAACCTAGTAGGAAATAAAAAAGCTTATCCTTCTTTGAACTTGAGTCATCCGTATACGAATAACATTATCGTCGTATATCGACCACACCTTGTACGGCTTCCGCATACATTTTCGCGTGATCTTAACCAATTAAAGATAAAGAAATTTATTATTAAATTCTGTGGTATAACAGATTAATTGTTGATAGTAAATAAACGAGTCCGTTTACTGATTGCAGTTTTTGTATATGCTGAAAAATAAATTTAGTTTCAATATATAACATCACTCAATAAGTCGTGTGACTGACACACAGATGGCGCTGCCATTGTCAAATCCGTGTGACGTTTATGAAGTACCAACTTTCAAAAGACTATATGTCAAATTTCATGTCATTCGATTAAAAAAGAAACTGTACAAGTTCAACAATGGCTTCATAAGTGTTATTCCGGACTCTGCTCCATTGAAAAGAACAATTTATTATTGGTTTGCTGAATTTAAACGTAGTCGATGATGGTAAACGTTCTAGTCGTCCAATTGAAGTGGTTACTCCAGAAAACATCAAAAAAATCCACAAATTGGTTGTATCTAATCGTAAATTGAAATTGAGTGAGATATCTGAAGCCATAAAGATATCAGAAAACAGTGTGTTTACAATTAAGCATGAAAATTTGACCATGAGAAAGCTTTTTTCAAAGTGGGTGCCGCAATTACTCACAGTCGATCAAAAACAACAACGCGCCTTGCATTCTACCTCGTAGATGGTGAGGAAATTAGTGCATCGTCATGATATAGTCGCTTTCTCAGTGCTCTATTCCCAAAACGATTGATTTTAAAGAAAAATACAAGAGACATTATTTGTAGATAATTTCCGAGCAATTTATCGCGAGATATTTGCAAAAAAATGATTTTTTGACCTTTATAACGTTTTAACTGCCACGATATCGATTGGTAACATCTTCCAACAACACCATAATAAAGGTGTATACGAAAATTCAGCTCACTAAGAATTCTTCCACAGAAAAAACCTAAAATGACTGTACTATTGAGTTTCATCGTGGTGTAATCACCTACAATAGAAATACAAAAGAGATTCCGAAACGCCGTTTTATATATATTTTAAGTAGGTATTTTATAAAATGAACCTTCTCGAACCCATCAATTGAATATAATTATGGAGATAATTATTTTTTATATATAATAACTATTTGTACCACGGCATTTAAACAAGAAAATTGCAGGTTTTATAAATATAAATCAATGACCAGGTGATTAAAAAGGCTTTGTACTTTGCGTGCTTCGAATTACGGTATATATATATACAGAGGGTGTCCAATTTAAACTTTAGTAACTCGTGAAGACTAGGCTCTAAATCTATGAAGAGAACAATCGTTCTCTTTTCTTATTTATTTATACTATTTCTATCGATGGTGTAAATTTATATACACCGTCTTTCACTTATATAATTTATTTAAATTCACCGTTTACTTTTCTATGTCATTCCGTTCATGACGACTTTAAATTATAAACTAACTAACTCCGTTAAACAAACTCGTTTATATACCCAAAACGAATTACTCAAAATTCTAGAAAATAAACAAACAAAAACAAAAATTCCTAGAAATTAGTTCAATTAAAAAACATTACATAAACAACTGGCCGCTGTTTATAAAAAAATATACATTAAATGTGCCGACAAACATCACGATTCGGCGTATGCGCCAAATTTTACAATTCCGTTATAACCGGAGAGGACCGACTTGTTCATAACAATAGTATGGAGTGTATAAATATAAAATTCGTGCATTGTTAAGACGTTATTGGACTAAAGTTTAAAGCGGTAGTGGCAGTAAGAAAAATAAGTGAAATTGAAGGAGAAGACACTGTAATAGTTTATTTTTCTGAACGAGAGAGTAATAAAATGATGAAGCATTCGTAATCAAATAACATTTGTATGAATATAATTTATATATCAGGTATATACTTATATTTTCACTTAATTAACCTGCTTATAACCTCCAAAAAGCTGAAGGTAAAAAAGTGCAATTTTTTCTAAATTTCCCACAAGTTATGGAGAAGATTGAGTCATACTGGTTGTAAATATAAGGGTTTAGAGTTCGATTTCCAAACAACGTTACGTACATAAATAATAATTTCAATATAAAAATTCACCAGTTTGAGTAGAGCTATTTCCTACAAATCGGAATCAGAAGATGAATTGCTGCAACCAATATCCACGATCATTTCGTTAGTAATACTGTCAAACTGTCACATTTTCTCTTCATTAAGCGGATGATTAACCGCCTTTTCCCAGTTTTTAGTGTTAAATTCATTTACAGTCATCAAAATCAACTGTTTAACATCACTCATTTTTTCTTGTTGAAACTTCTCCCTTTATTTTTGCCCATACCAGTTCAATCAGGTTTAGTTAATACGGGGAGATAAACCGGTATGGAGATTTTTATTCTTTGAATTCATGCAATTCTGTAAATCTTTTTTAAAACACTTGGTGGTGAGCAATTTTTCTGAAAGTCTCGAGTGATCAAGTACACCATCCATTATTATTATACAGTTCTGAGGAAGAAGATTTGTTCAAACATCAGCATTCATGTACGTTTATAAAATGAGGTACGCCTATGGTAGATCAAACAAAATTGTCGGCAAGATTTTTTATAATCTGCATTTGGGTGATTCCGTTCTAACTGTGATATTCAATGTCCTGTATTGTTTTTTTGTACTAGTCATTAATTAATAATCAATTAATAAAAATTTTGTGTTAATTGAATAATTCTTAAGATATTTAAACATTATTTTTATACAATATAACTTGCCACTTAAAGAAAACTTATACTACATCACTTGAATGTCAGTACCGTGTCATGTCCATTCCTAGAATTTACCGATAAATTATTAATTTTTTTTGTCGTAACAAATGATTTAAACTAATTACCTTATAAATTCTAATGTTTATGATCAAACTGAGGAAAATTGATGCACTTGTTGTTTAATATCTTAAGTTACCATGTCAGTACCGTGTCATGTCCATTCCTAGAATTTACCGATAAATTATTAATTTTTTTTGTCGTAACAAATGATTTAAACTAATTACCTTATAAATTCTAATGTTTATGATCAAACTGAGGAAAATTGATGCACTTGTTGTTTAATATCTTAAGTTACCATGTCAGTACCGTGGATAAATGAGTCAGTACCGTGGAACTCAAAATCCGACATTTGTGTCTTGCTCGTGATACTTTGAAGTTGTAGTAAATTCCTCTTAGAGTTTTATTTTTACAGTAAAATAGATGAATAATATGCATAAAAAAGTTAGAAAAGTTAAATTTTAAAATCTTGAAATTTTGAATACAAAAAATCACAGTTAGAACGGAATCACCCATTTGGTATTGAAAAAACTATACCTTCATCTCGATGGCAGAAACGGATATCGTTTATATCATATCAAATTCCATAATAATCTCGTACATCCAATGGACGATCGATTTATTCATACACCCTATTTCTAGTGAGTCATTAACAGTAGTCCATTTGTGAAGTAAAACATAATGAGCTGTCATTTCACACTAATACACAACATCCTTTCCAACCCTCATAATAAACGACCTTTTAAATGTATTTAACATTTATTGTTGTAGGTTCAACCCGTGGCGGAACTAAGCGAGTTAAGTAGACGGTCGGGTTATGATGGGGGTGAAATAAATTTAGACGATTCGAACATACGCGGCGGCACTTTACGAAGGTCAGGGAGCAGACGGTTCAATAAAACCGCAACGGTAAGTTTTTTTACCTATGACTTCATTTTTCGTTTTAATAATAGGTAAACGATATCTATTGTTTAGTTTATAACTGTTGAAATTGACCAATAAATTATTAGCACAAAAAAGTGTTTTATACAGACAGTTTTTGACTCAACATTTATGAAGATTTATACAAATCGAGGTTAAACTCTAAACAAATTTTTGTTTCTTCTCCAACAGATATCTTCAATTTTGTTTATATTTTATAAGAGAATTAAATAAATAAATATCAGGGTCAGAAAGTTTCACTTCCATCATTACCGTTATCACTTTCATCGGCAATATGTTTATCCGTTTGTAATTTGAAGATTTTCTTTATTTATTCTATGAATATCTAAAAGTAAATATTAATAATTATGAAATTCGATGCATTTTTCGCAAAACAAATTAATTTTGAGATAGTTATTGAAGTACTTCGATACATATATGTATACAAATGAAATTAATATTGAATTAAACGTTATTTATTTTTTAATGAAGCAAAATTTCCAAAGAAAAAGCTGCAGGTACCTTCTGAAAATCGTAACAATTTTTCAGCAATTGCATATTTATTTATAATAACTATAAGAAAGATATTTTCACATTGTTATGAATTTATATTATATTTATTTATGAAACTATTACAAATTTTGATTAATTTCCACTAATTGATCTCTATTCGTTTATTAAACTATATAGCGAATTTTTGCGTTAAAACTTTTGGAAAAAAATTCGGATTGTTTTGATTGTTGCGACCCAAAAGTACCTGGTCCAACAAAGAAAACACAAAAATTTTGGAAAAAAATATATTTATTTTTCAACGTAACCTCCTTTTAGCTCCGTACACTTTTCCCAGCGATGTTCAATAAGTTCGATACTCTTTTTATAATAACAATCGTCAAGTTTCTCAAAATAACGTTTAACTACAGACATAACCTATTCATTGTTGAAAAATCTATGACCACCGAACCATTTTTTCAAGTCTGATAATCCGATGGGGTTAAATCTGGCGAATAGGGTGCATGTAGTAGCAATTCAAACTTTAATTCATTAATTTTTGTCATTGCAATAAAGGATGTGCGAGCTGGTGTATTGTCTTGACGAAGGAAACACTTTCCAAATGCGGCCGTTTTTTATTTAGTTGTTTTCTTTGCTTAAACGTTGTAATAAGTTCGTATAATATTCCACATTTGATAGTTTTTCTAATCTCACGCGCATCCCAAAAAACCGAAACACAGACAATTCATAGTAACGATAACTTAATGTTAGAGTTCATAATAATAAATAAGTAATTGATAATGATGCACCGCTGTGAAAAGGGTTGTTTTGGATTACTTAACTATATTTTTGAATATAATATTTTTTAAGAGTCAAATCCGATGCAAAATCGTGCTACAATTCCATCATCTTACTCTTTAAAGATCAAAGGGAGGGGAAATAGAAGCGACTCGATGAAAAAATAAACAAAAGTATTGACAGTATTACCCGGTAACCTTTAACGTCGTGCTTTTATATTCACGTTAAGCATTTTACATATTTATAAACGGTAGAATAGAAAATCTTATTTAGCAAAACCAGTTTATGGATTTTTTTCAAGTTGTAATATTTCTCGGAACAGGTGGCGCTAAAAAATCGCACCAACACCGTCGTCATAAATTACAATAATTGCGTTTGTTTCTCTTCATGTTTAATTCACACAATTTACCCACATAAAGTCTATTTAAATGTTATAATCTATTTCATTTTATGTTTAGCAGAGGGCGTTGATGTAGATAATTTACTGCATTGCAAAACAGTACGTGACATGTTGTCTGTATAGTTAAATACTTACACTTACAAACAATTTAAGCTTGTCGATTTCAACCCTTTACTGTTTCCTTATATATATATATATATATATATATATATATATATATATATATATATATATATATATATATATATATATATATATATATATTATATTTAATTAATAATCGTCTAGTCGTCATCAAGGTAACCAAAATATGCAAATGGATAACCCAAAATACTCGCATGAATCATTTAGTCAAAATATGTACAAAAAAGTTGAAAATATTTAAAAAAAAATCTCATACGTAAATTTATTGATTCACTTTAGAATAAACAAGCATTTTAATTTTTTTTTTTCATAGGTAGGTACTAATTTAAACCTGAATATGCATTTATTACACAAAGAAAATTGTCATTACTTGATATTTTTCCATTGAAAAGTTTTGTCTCCTACCTGAATATACAAATTCATAAATAGAACTCCACATCTACAAATATAATAGCGGTTTTAATCACTGCTGCTTATTGCCGGATCCAAATCAATAGATTATTCATTTGAAAAATTCAAATCCACAATTTTTCAAATCACATTTTTGAATTTTAGAAAAATATCATTTTTTGGAACATTTGAGAATCTTTGTCTCCTTAACACTATCTTTATCTTCTTAATTCTTTTCTAGTTCCATCCTTAGGGCGAACTTATACATACAACTTTTAGTTGAAAAACTGTTTTGTTGTTTATCATATGTTTAAGAGAATACGAGGATATATTGAAAATTCTTAGCCTACTATAGAATCAAACAAAATTTCAATGTCAAAATATTTTATTACTCAACATATTCTCCTCTTAATTGAACACATTTATTACAGCGAACCTGCAACGTCTCTAGACCTTTCAAAAAAATGTTCCTTCTTGCTCTGCAAACCAGACCTCTATTCTTTTACGACCTTTTAAACTTTTTCAGTTGAGGAAAGAGGTGATAGTCGGACGGAGCCAAATCTGGTGAATAAGGGGTGTGTTCTAGTAATCCAAACCCTAAA
Source organism: Diorhabda carinulata (assembly GCF_026250575.1). Taxonomy (NCBI): domain Eukaryota; kingdom Metazoa; phylum Arthropoda; class Insecta; order Coleoptera; family Chrysomelidae; genus Diorhabda; species Diorhabda carinulata. The sequence goes on from NC_079469.1 coordinate 7,817,796, forward strand.
TCACGAATTTTTTGCATGGCAACATGAGATTTGTGTGCAGGGGCGTTGTCCTACAAAAACAAAACACATTTGAATAGCTTTCCGCGTCTTTTCTCTTTTTTTTTCCCGTAGAATGGTCAGTAATATCGTTTAGTAATCTCCAGTTATTGTTCTACTCTTAACCAAAAACTCAGTCATGATTACTCCATCGCAATCCCAAAAAAATGAGCAAGAACTTTTCCAGTAGATTTTTGGACACGAAGCATCTTAGGTCTTGGAGAACTAGAGTGTCGTCATTCCATCGATTGTTGCCTTGTTTCTGGATCATAGAAATGTACCCAAGTCTCATCCATAGTGACAATTCGGTTTAAGAAGACTACATCGTTTTCAAATCGAGCACAGATCGAACGCGATGCTTCTACCCTTGCACGCTTTTGGTCAACATTCAAACATTTGGGGATCCATTTTGCAGCAATTTTTCTCATGTCCAAATTGATGAACGCGTTCGTATGAAATATTCAGTGCTTCAGATATCCGTTTTAGCCCAATTCGACGGTATGATAAAATCATGTCATGAACTGCATCGATATTTTCGGGGACCGACACAGAAACTGGCCTTCTCGATCGATCATCATCTTCAAAGGAAAATTTACCTCTTTTGAAGCTTGCAGGTCTAATTTAAGGGTATTAAGCATATCTTCGTAAATCTGCTTATCTCTTAACCCTTTTAAATACAGGTACTTGATGATGGCTCGATACTTCAATTATTCGATTTTCATAATTTCGTTGAACATCTTTTTTCTTTTAATTTACCACGTAATTCTTGTTTACTTTTTGACGTCAAACTTTACACTGACGCTTCTAGTGTAGTCAATCAATACATCGTCGTATATTAAATCGGGCATACTGTCAATTCGGTAGTTGCTCGACAAAAAAGTCAAAAAGTTTTGATTTAAATGTTGGATAACTATTCCTCGTCGACTTTAGGCTAGACGTAGACAAACAACTTTCCATCGACTCAACCATTGAGTCGAAATCGATAAGCGTCAACGATGTCACCACGACTCAATTATTTAGTTGTGTCTTAATACTAGTACAAAATGATTAATCGAAAAGCTCTGGTTAGTGCTCTCCTTTATTTGGAGGATGAATGAGGAAAGAAGATAATCTGTTTATGCTGTTTTCAACAACAGATTACAACATTGAAAATTCCACACGGTACATGGTAAATTGAAGAAATTATTTCGATAATTGGTCCGCTCAATATTTATTTCAAATTCTAGTCTAGTTCCAACCACCCACATACGACTTCCATGCAAACTTCCTCCCATACCTTATTCTTCAAATTGATGTCTGCATACTTTTTCAGACTCTTTAAGTAAAGCCAATAGTTTTCTACGCTATTAATGAACTCCTCCGTGTCATGGTAACAAGAGAAGTGGCGCCGCTCCAAATGCTTATAACAGACTGGCAGTCGCGGATCGATTTTTGACTATTTTGCCGAGCAACTATCGAGTTGACAGTATGTGCGCTTTGAAATATTCTTCTAAACATATGATACACAATAAAACAGTTGTTCAACTAAAAGCTTGTATATAATCTTTGACTAAAAGTTGTATTTATGCGATAGCCCTTATGTCCATAACCTTGTATTGAAGTGCGCATACAAACAACTAAAGTTGTGTTTTAACGATTTTGGGTGCTCTCGAAATAACGGGACCCGATCATTGAAACTCATTCTACAAACGCTGAAAAATTTTTAAGGATAATTTTTACATGTATCGTGTGGAATGTCCCATTTAGTAATCTGTTGTTGAAAATAGGATGAACGGAGGATCTTCGTTTTCTTGTTTTCTTTTCATCCTCCGAATGGAAAAGAGCTCTGGCCAGAGATCTTAGATGAATCATTCTGTACTATTACTAAGGAATGAGGACTGATTAAGATCAAATCGTGAACGCCCATCAATAGTTGAGTCGATGGAAAGTTGTATGTATGCGCTTAGCATTGTATCACGTGCATTTTTTTAGGGCCTCCTATTTTTTTCACTTTTATACTTATCAATTAAACCATCTCACCACGTCAATAGTTTTCCTTTTATTTCATCCGGTTTTTCTGCATTATTTATCATCATCTTCATCTTCTACGAGGACGGTCCCAGAAGAACCTGGCCTAACAAAGGAGACACAAAAATTTTGGAAAAAAAAAACAAAAACTAAGCGTCCAAAATGGCTAGAATCTTAGTGAGAATCTCTCAAGGTTTGCTCGACTCTATTTGCCATATTCAGGTTGGGGTTGTAAATTTTTCACATAACTCCCGTATAAGAACGACTATAAAGCGTTAAAATTTTAAGGTTAGGCATTACTAATTTGTAAAGCAATCACGTAATAGATAGCAATCTCACCTTTTAATGTATCTATATAACACTTTTAATTGTATATAGTTAGAAAAGCAACACCCATAATAGTCCGGGAGTCCGAGACAGTTGAAAACCTCTAAATCTAATTCAAATCACAAAATATCATTCATTTATTATTGACCTGATATTGAAAAGGGATTTATTACATTTATAGAGCGGCACAAATCTTCTTAAGGGGACGAATTTTGAAAATATTGAATTATAGTTAGAAATGAAAATCATCTCGGAATCTAGCACTATAAAATTTTACTTGAATCATCAAAATAACGTCATATTTCATTCTAAACAGTGATGATTGGTTGTGGACTTATAAATGTGGCAATCACAAAATATGCAAAGCTTTCAATTTAGTCCGCAAAATAATGTCAAGGTTAAAATGTATAATAGCGCAACTGTTATTTTGGAACGAATCAAATTAAATAAATAGCTTGAAGGAATGATGATTCATCCAAAAAAAAACAATCACAACATAGAAAGTTGATATTGTAATTTAAGTATGAGGATGGTCCCAGACGTACCTGGCCTGACCTAGAGACCACGGTATTACGAAGTACACAATCTATACAGCGTATGTTTCAAGTTTGAAGACGTCACGGTGTTTAGTATTTGTTTGGCAGTCATCGATAGTGAACGTTTTCAATGAATTTGTATACATGGAAAAAATTGGTCATCGTTATTTGAACAATACTTTTATATGAAAGGCGTTAGCACAACCAATATAGCCAGAGCCGGATTAAGATTTATAAGGCCCGGGGCTAAAATAATGACGGGGCCCCCTTAAGGAATTCGGAAACCCGGAAAAATTTACAAAATAATATCAATACGTTAGATTTGTGGTATCAACACATCAAAAAATACAGAATGATTTCCAAATGATGGGGCCCTCTTGGACCTGGGGCCCGGAGCTATAGCCCCCCAAGCCCCTAGGTTAATCCGGCACAGAATATAGCTGAACTGTGTTGACTGCTCCTTCATTATCAACAGTAAAATTTTGGACAGCAGAGTTTAAGCGAGGTCGTACGACCTGCGAAGGCCAGACTAAATGAGTTGACGACTCCAAAAATTTCGAAGAAAATCCACAAAGCGGTACTGCTGAAAGTGCGCGTGCTCGCAGCATTTTAAAAATTACGGTACAAAAACAGCGTCAAGAAGATGTTTCCATCGTTTGGCAATTTTTCACAGAAATACAGCCGAATTTTTACGTTCCTTCATAACTATGGATGAAACGTGAATCCATCACTTCACACCCGAAAAAAAAGAACAATCAAAACAATAGACTGAGATGGGCGAACCGGCTACAAAAAAGGCATAAACCTTTCCATTTGCAGGCAAGATTATGGCGTCGGTTTTTTGGGTTTCACGTGGGATAATTTTAATTGACTATGTTGAAAAAGGGAAAACTATCAACGACGAGTATTATGCGAATTTATTGCAACGTTTGAGCGAAGAAGGAAGTTTTGTTTCATCAAAACATTGCACCAGCTCACACATCCGTTATTGCAATGGCCAAAATTAATGAATTAAAGTTTGAATTGCTACTTAATGCACCTTATGCACCATATTTGAATCCCCTGGATTATTTTCTAAAGAAGTGTATGGAGCTAAAAAGTATTTCAAAATTTTTGTGTTTCCTTTGTTGGACCAGGTACTTCTGGGACCATCCTCGTAAAACAAGGTGAAGACATGAGACTGAAGCAATTGGAACCCAATGTAAAATCTTTATGGAGCATCATTTTGTTTCTTACTACGTTGGAAAGTTTCAAGACAAACCTCGTAATCATTAATTTTGTGTTTTATAACTGCTTAAAGAATCTGTATTGTTCAATTTTTTTTTTTTTAAATAAAACTATTTCTAGTAGAAATCAAATGATATATTCAATCTAAATTTCCGAACCTTATAGTTGAGTGATATTTTTTTGGCGAAACATTGACCCGCAATCAGCTGTTTATCGTTAACTGTTTTCGTATACGTTGATTACCCTCTAACCTACTGACTGTTTATAATTACTAACGGTATCGTTCGTAATGACAATGTATCGACGAATCGCGAAACAATCACGATCACACTGATAACGTCTAGAAATTACGAAGACGACAGTAGCGACGACATCCTTGTTCGGCGCACTTTCAGGTTAACTGTTTATACGTCTGACGGTTCGTTTGTTATTTGTTACAATTCAATAATTTTGATTACTTCCTTTGTAATCAAGTTTTTGACCAACATTCTTTAATGCACCTGAACAAGGCAGTGGTGTACACCACAATTTATTTAGGGGTTTTTTAAATCTCTAAATGTTCTTTGTTTTAGTAGAGACCCTTTTCAATAAGCAATAATTTGCTTATTTCAGTTTGAAACAGAAGGTGATCATATTGTATATAAGTATATAGTGAGTTCTTAAATAAAGGTGGTAAACAGAAAAGAACTATTTTTCATTATATTCTCCCTTTTTTTCCACACACTTTTCAGAACGTTTGACTAGAGCTTCTATTTCCTCGTCGCTGATAAATATTTTGCCTCTTAACTTGGCCTTCAGCTCTGTGACCAAAAAATATTCTTGCGGGACCAAATCAAGGCTATATGGTGGTTGTTCAATCTCTGTGAAGCCACATTCGTTTACATTAACCATGGAAAGCGAAACAATGTGAACTGGAGCATTGTCATGAAGCAAGCACAAACTTCGGCTGAGTTTACCACGCATTTTTTCGATATTTTTTTTTGACGCAACTGTTTTAGTATGTCAGAGTGATATGCCACGTTCACAGTTGTATTTGATTCCTAAAAGTCTATCAAAAGGATGCCTTCGCAGTCCCAAAATAATGTAGCACCACTTTTTTGATGCTCTTTGTGATGTTTCCTTTTTTTGCACGGGCTCTCCACTCCATGGAATCTCTCTTAGATATCTTCTATCTTCTTGGTCCTTGCTGCAAAGCTCTAAAAATCGCTCATACAGACACCCACTTTTCACTCATTTTTGTCATATTCAAATTGTAGAATCCTTAGAACGCTTGTTAGAAAATGCCGGTCTGTTCTGCAATTTCTTTTGCTTTTTTAGGCGTCAGTCCCTCAGAGTAATTTAATTTAATCTTTTCTGGAATAGTCAGCCACACAGGACCACCCGCACGTGGTTTATCTTCATTTTCATCCCCAGTGAAATAACTTAGACTAATTTTCAATTGTTGAGAATTAACTTACCGTAAATAGCCTCTATTCTGTTTTTGATTTGTGTTGGTGTTATTTAATTTATAACAGTGCGAAACTTCACGAGTGGTTGTACGAGCTCTACTGTAATAAACTGGATCAACTAGCAAGCTGCAACTTTGTGTGAAGCTTGTTGAGACTTGTAACTGACGGTACATAACGCACTATATTTAACATTTGAGGCCAATAACTCATGGACTACACTATGTAAATATCGATGACTGGTAATATATTGATGTTTAATATTTATTTTTTCTTTTCCATATAAGTTTAAAGAGCAGCTAGAGGAAGTTGTGGAAATCTAGCCCAGAGCACTTCTTTACCTTCTATGGTGCTACGGGCTTCATCTGCCTTAGTTCTATTGTCCAGTTGTTCCTGTTCAAAGGTGCCTTCCTTCAATTGCTTCAATCTGTAGGAAACTGATTGCGACTTCTTCCTGCCACCTATTCCAAGCTCTTCCAATTATCTTACGTCCTTTAAAATTGGAGTCAAGTAATTGCAATCTTTTTACTCTGATATATTCCGAAATCTGTAGTTCCTGGTATTTTTGATAGAACTCATAATTATATCCGGATCTTTATGCTCTATTCTCACATTTGGGGCCATATAAATTCCTTAATACCTTCAGATGAATTTTTGTAAACTGCCTTTTTTTGTTTCAAGATTCACGCTCCTCAACCTTGCGTTATTATAGGTCTTGTATATTCTGACTTTATTGTTTGTATGTATTTCTATAGATCTAATTATGTGCAGGAAAGCATAGTATGATTTATTTGCCTGGTTGCGTCTTCTTCTGTGTTCTATCTGTGTTTTCGTTTCCACTTTTGGTAAGCTGATTTGTGGAATCTATTGTTCTTTCCAGATTATCATCTTCTATTGTAACGTTTCGCTTGTATCCATACCCGGTTCATATGCTGTCTCTTTTTTCTCTAATCCTTGCAATCCTGCTCAATCGCTTCTTTTATTGATGCCATCTGCATATGCTGCTATTTATGATTATCTATAACTAACGATGTTTCAGGAATTTATTGTCAGATTTCCTATGATGTACTTCATTCTTATATTGGAAAATCTGGGTGCTAAAACATCTTTGACTCCTAGTTGTTTCGATTTGATTGGTGAGCGTACATGTTTAATGTTTTATTCTTCTAAAATAATTGAATTGTTTCCAAAACCATCGTTTGTATGCGTCATACATACAATTACAGTATTATGCAGGTCACAACGTTGTTGACATTCTCTCTTTTCCGTTATTATTTTATTATCATTACAACAAATCGTTTGAAACATTCAACAAAATATAATATAAACTTACATCATATGGTTTTGTTCGTTTTAAATCTGTTTGTTGCCAAGTCTGATAAGCTCAACAAATACTATACTTTTATTTACAAAGTTGTGTAAATAATAATAAAAAAAGGTGCGACATGAATTGAATCATGAACAAAAATAACTCGGATCTCGAATTACTGAAAAACTTCGATTTGAACATAAACTATTCGACTAGAATAAAAGGGTTGTGTTAGCGACTTTTTCAGCCATTTCGCAAGGCCAATTGTTGTTTGACACTCAAACTATATTCCACTTAAAGTCCACAATGTTGTAATTCCCATTCCACTAATCCAAAAAGGCATTAGACTAAAATTATAAGTGGTTGGCACATATAATAAACATTTCGCATGTAATGAGGTTAGGTTAGTACGGGCATCCTCGATCTAGATTGGTCGTGATACAGTCCGAGGCCTGAGGCCCATTATGTTAACCTTCATTTTCCACGATCTGGAAACTTAGTTAACTAACTAGCCACCTTCCTATCTTTTTTCCTTTTATAGCTTATTTTTAAGCATTACTTACTTTCTCTATTCCTAATTTTGCTATTTTTTCGAAGGAATCTAGAGTATTGTCCTCAGCATTTGACGTCGTTTCTCTGTCAAGACAGATCAGATGCTCGATCGTATCTTCTTCTCCGTTACACTTTTTGCGTTGGTTAGGTGCCAACAGTAAAATCCAGATTGAATGTTTCGTGAATCCTATTTTTGTACCATTCCCTTCATTGATCCTTGTTCATATAGATCTGGATATCGCGCAGTCACTTTTATTTACTCATATATACTGAGGTTTGCTGTGTCAATAGTATCTTTTGGCAATTCCATCGGTAGTAACACTGTTAGTGTGCGTTCACATTGGCGACGCTCAAGCAGTGAGAGTCGAGCGATGTCCTGTTCAAATTGATTAAGCGTCGTTTTAGTTATTTTCTAGGTTTCGAACCAAAAGGACGTATATGAATTTGGTATCTTAACGATTATTACTTATAGAATATACTAATTTTAAAGACAAGCAAAAAAATACAAGGCGTTCATGAACTTAATAGAAATAGACTTGCTTATTTTCGCCGCTTGAGCTTTGCCAAAGTGACCGCACACTTACTCTGTCTCTTCGGCAACTTCTCACCTCGTCTCACCATTAGCTAGCCTATCTGCCTCAGGTTTCCCTTCCATTTCATACGGCTTAGATATGCAGCAGAGGCTTATTCCAGTGTCAGTAATCAAGGAGAGAGTTCTGGATGTACTTCCACTGCAACACCAGTTTAGAGACTGTAAAAAATGATTTACTTCATTGTTATTTTTTGATGAAAGTCTGCTGGGGCCATGGAGTTAATATTAAAGAAATGTAAGTGAAATTGTACTATTGAAAGAGAGAGAAGGAATATCGGATTACTACTCTCTATCTCTCTCTAGTCGGTATAATTTCATAAGTTTGTTCGTGTTTGAAATCAACAGTTTTGCGGGAAAAAAAATGAAATTTCACTCCTTTAGACACTTGTTTATACCTAGTAAACAAATATTACACCATCTCTCAATTAGATTCCATTTAAATGCATCGGCAATTACCGCATTCTAAAATGTCTGATGATGTGATATATAAACACATAGACGATGATCTCAGTACCACCATTAAACGAAGAATGCCGGGAATGTTATAGTTATTGGTACTATTTAATCGTACCTTGAATTTAATTTATGTTGATAGAGATTGGATCTGTCATAAAAGAATTTAACGTTGATATAGTCTCGCAGGGCCGACCGCAGATCAACCACCTCCTTTCCGACAAACGGAAATTTATCAATTGATGCCAGTAATTTTTTATGTATAGCGTCGCCACTGGTTCTCATCTATTACTTTCGAATGGTTCCTATTAGCTAGGCAAATGTATTAACAACAATTTTGTAATGCTGGTTGCCTACAATAGGAACATTATTCCACATTGTTTTTATTATTGAAAGAATTATGTGTGTATGGTTGCATATATTCAGTAAACATTTCTAGAAGAATTATATAATTTATTGTTAGTTACTTCAAGAAGGAATTTACTTTTACTTTCGTGAATATAATTGGTATTTACAAATAACATCGTGATGTTTTATCTAATATCGGTTATTAATGACGGATATTGTCCTAATTGGCTATATAATTGAGTAACCAATTGAGGGGCTTGGAGGAAGAGGGTAAAAAACCACAAGTCACATATTTGAGTTTTTTGAATTTTACATTTTAAGCAAAGTCTTTAAATTGTAATTATTAATCATACACAAAAATTATTTTGCAGACATAAATGTATAAAAAAATCAAACAAAACAAAAAAATATTACTAGGTAACAAAAATTTACGTAATTTTTGGAAAAAAGTGGTTTATTGCCCTTTTTAACTTAATAGTTAGGCTCTGTTATAAAGTATCGTAAATAATCATTCTCTTAACATTACACAAAATAAACTAAAAAAAAACTATTCCCCTTCGACATCGTTAAGGTCCATGGTTTTATATTATCTTTGTATAATGTCGGTGGTTCCAATTGAACATCTTCTACACCTAATTGTCCGTGAAACCCATGATAAATAGGAGGGATAAAAGGTAGTAATTCCTTGAAATCTTTCAGTTTATTTGGACAAAGGCTGAATATTTGAGCGGAAGTTCTGAAAATGTTGAACAACTTTTCACATTTTGAACACTTTTTGAACAGCCTGTGTCATTGGTGATGGGATTTTTTTATTCTCTAACAGCATTAGAGCGCTTGTAGACGTCCGTTTTTTCACCGGACGAAGGACCGTGTTTTTTGCCGAATTCGCGGTGGTGTACGATTTATAATGGATGTGTGTACATGCACCGCACATATTGTTTGCCGGACCGATATCAGATTACGCATCGAACAAGCAAGTAATGTCTTTTTAAAAATGAGACAATTGTTTTCATCCCGAGCAATCGACCTTAAAATCCGGTATCGGATACAGCACCTAATTATACGGATCGGAGGCTTGGACATTTAAGATGAACTCACTAAGGCGCTTAGAGAGTTTCGAAATGTGGATCTTTCGGAGGATGCTGAGAATTCCCTGGACCGCTCATATCAGTAACGAAGAATAGGCACTGACAGGAAATTTATAAAATTGATAAAAACTCGAAAAACCTCGTATCTAGGACATAAATATTTATAGAAATGACAAATACAGAGTTTTGCAACTTTGTTGCCGCGTTTCGATTTGACTTTGGCCTTCGACGCGCATTTACGTGGAACTTTATCATTGTCGACGTTACGAAACCAATCATCGCCGCACAATATTGTCGCACGTCGGTTTTTGGTACAAGAAATTGGCTACCACGGAGGATAACGTGACGAAAATTCACATTCTTGTATTGGTATACCACCGATTGGAAATGAACGAGTTAACTGAGACACTAGGCATCTCAACAGATCGCGTTTATCATAGCCTGCATAAAATTTTTGAATTAAGGAGTTACCTGCGTGATGGTGTGCGTATTTGCACACTCAGGATAATAACCACAACTGTGAGATCACTTCAGAGCAATGATTGATGCTGTTTATGCACAATACATAGATCTATTGATACACACCGGAGTCCTAAAAAAATCTAAGCAGTCCGAACGTACTCCAGAGACCACCTGGAGAAGGGCAAGGGAAAATCGAGGGAAAACGTAGTCCTGTCAAACGACAGGCTTCATGGCTGAAGAATATTTGCAAGTAGACCAGCGTAAACTCTCAGACGCTGATAAGAAGGGCCAGAAATGATTTTGCTGGGGTTATCACCAATCTTCTTAAGAAGAAGGCACCCAAAGAAGATGAAGGTACATTTCATTTAATAAAAACTATAAATACACAACAAACAAGTCGATTTTTATTCTTAAATTGACAATTTACAGTATGAAAATGTTATCCTCCTCCAGCGTCCCCTCGAAAATTGTAAATGAGAAAGGGGGTCGCGTGGCAACTTGTTGGAAAGGGATTTTAGTTTTCTATTCAGTAATATACAGTTTTTTTAAATTTGGTGCAATCATAATTGTGAAAATTATTTTTAAAGATGTAAAATTTTGTTGACGTTTCTATCACGAAACTTTACGTAGAATGAAGATAATTATACCGCATAATATTTAGAATGTATTTAACAATTAAATTTCATTTTTAAAATGACAATAATCGAGGCGATTTTGGAATTCTCGTACAAAATTTTGTATCACCTCAGGGGTTCTTTTGTTAATTTCTTCCGTTATTTCAACTTCTAAATCAGCAATATTGTCTAGTCTGTTGAAATATATTTTAGAAATAATCAGTTATTTTCGTGTCTGTTCTACTAAACATCAAGAAAAAATTTACTGATGAAAAAAAGTTAGATGTACTTCTAGAGATTGAGGAAAATCTGCAGACAATTCGAGAACTTGCCGACGACAATTATGTAAGTAAATCATCTATTTTGAGAGTGTTACATAGAGGAAAATACCAATCTTTCAAAGTTCAGTTGCTTCGGAAGTTACATGAAGATGATCTTGATACAAAGCAAGAATTCTGTAAATTGATGATGGACAGAATGAGCGCAGATTTGCAATTGCAGTTCATAAACAAAATAGTTTTTTCTGATGAAGCGACTCAATATCCTAAAAAAGTGAACGTTTTTGCTGGTATCATTAACAATAAAATTATTGGCCCTTTTTTGTTGTGGGGACAGTTAATGGTGAGGTTTATCTAGATTTATTGATTAACTTCTTAGTGCCCACATTACAAAGACTTTCTTGAAATTTAGGAATAGTTCCATTCCCTTGTCACACAATGTCACACTTCATCGACACTCTTCCACCCCCTTAACTTGTGACGTAATTTAAGGATTGCGCCAAATTAGTCTAGCGATCAACGGTTTTTACCTCAGATTTCCATCAAGACGCATCGATTCGCTTGAAATTTCAAGTTTATCCAATCCCGATATATGCTTTTACTCCGGTGGTGAATACCACCTCCAACTAGGAGGTGCTACTTTTTTTGTTGAAACTAACCGTAGAAATCGATAGAAAAAAGAATTACTCTATGGAGTGTTTTCGAAAAATCAATACTTTTTGACTTATTTGTAATTGAAATTTTGAATTTTTGTTGCAAAAAAGCGAATTTTGAATCGATTTTTCACAAATTGTTAGGAGGTTAAATGTAGATTTTGCAGTAAAGGGTAAATAGAACTTAATTCCAGTATTTCTGAGGTGATTTAATGTTTTACCGTTGTTCACTGGACTAAACGTACTCGTCCTAGGTTTTTAGGCTTCTTTTTTTTTCAGTCGTAATAACTCTCATTTTGTAAATTTAAATTAAAGTTAATATTGCTATAAAAGGAAATATTCTGAGTGAACTAAGTTGTTGATAAAAGAGTTTTTTTCTCTTTTGAAACCACTTTCTCTGTTTGGCTTTAATGCCAGTTATTATAAATAACGGCGATTGGCTTTAGGGCATCAGGTGGTTGGATTGTGTTGCATTGTTTACCGAAAGAAATCACAAATATGACGTTTGCATTGTTCGATGCTACCTACTCGTTAAACAGTAATACAGGTGTTGTTGTTAAATGAATTTAGTTCTAACATAAACATCACCAGAGCCGGAATCGTGTTTTTCTCACTATCAAAAGTTTTGTGAAACTACACTAGTGAGCAAAAAATCGACTCGAGTGGCACGCTCGCAGTCAAAAGCTTCTAGAAAAAAATCTGTAGCCTCCATTGTATTTCTGATTTTAGTATTTCATAGCCATTAGTCTTATTGTGTTTTATTTGAGTGGTAAAGAAAAATATCAAACGAAAAGGAATCTTAAGTGATGAAAAAAAGAGTTATAATTAACAGTAAAGAAAATACGAGCTTTAATTCGTATAAATAATAATTTATTTGAAATTAATCTTATCGATATTTATCTTATTCGATGTTATCCCATTCCTCAATGAGCGCCATTTTGAGATCCGCCTGATGCAGGGTTTCTAGCCTGAACTTTTCTCTTGAGTTTATCCCATGAATGGAACGGAAGGATTTAAGCCAGAGCTACGCGCTGGCCAATCCATAGCGGCAATTTAGACATCCTCTAACTATTGCAGTATATGGACGGGCATTGTCCTGCATCAGATTAAGTTTTCGCCGATGAAACTGGCGTAGGGAACGATGTGATTCCCTAAAATTTCCGTTCGCCATTAATCCCTCCGCTCCACCGACGCCGACGGTTTCAATGAGAACCAACTTGGTTTTTAGTTCCAGCGAAATGCCCGCCCAAACCATACAGGAGCCCCCTCCAAAAGTCACGTTTTCTTTTATGCAAACCGCGCGAATCTTTCTCCAAGTCTTCTGTAGACTCGTGCTCTTCTATCGCTACCATGCAAGCACACTTTGCTTTCGTCTGAGGAGAGAACGGAGCCGCATAATTCGTCAATCCAAATAACGTATTCTCTAGCAAATCGTAGACAGGTTGCTCAGTGAGCTGGGGTTAATTTGGAGCCGGTAGCTCACCTTTTGGTTCAATGTTAGCTGCCTTAAGTCTTCTTCTGACTGTCCAGCAACTCACAGCCACTCCTCGCGTTGTTCTGATCTCTTGTTGGACTTAAACAGTGAGGACCCGATTTCTCTGTGATGTGCTGACATTGAATCGGGTGGCTTGCAATTGCAGGGTTGTCACCTGAGTCTCATTTTTTTGCCCATTTGTGTATATAGTAGGATATTAAAAATGTATAAAGTGATTCATATTTTCACGGGTCCAAGGGGAAAGGGAATCATCGAGTCGAGCGGTAATAATAAATATTAACATTTTAGCAGATAAAAGTTACCTTTTGCTAATCTGAGTCGTCTATATTATCTTCAGATCCATCAATAGTATCTTCGCCTAGATCCACGGCTAAATATTTCGATAGTAATTTGAATGCAATTATCGAGATTTAACATATACTGCTAACCACCTACTACAATACTATGCGGTTTCATTGTTGACGTCACTACTAAGCAGAGTTTTTACGTCATTTAATTTGAAAGCAAAATAGTTCCTTGCCATTTCATTTTGTATTTGATCACATATAAGTTTTGGCGGGTTAATACACATTGGAAAAATGGCAATTGAAGTAAAATTACGCCCCGTTCTCGCGTAATTTCATCTACTATATACTTCATATTTGATCTTCAAAATTGGTTGGTTGAATTAACATTTTCCTTGGCAAGCCAATTTGTGATTTGGACTTAAACCTCCTTCAACGATCAGGGCTGCGGGTCAAAGATCTATACTATTTTCACAAGAGAATCTGGTTTTTTATTTCGTTAAATATAATTTATAAATTCATTTTTTTAGCTTCTCTGGTAACTTAAAAAGAAACATTATAAACAGACATCTGTAATTGAATTAACCGTTCAATGCTAAATCACCCCGTGACTATGCTATTTATAATTTGTTGAGCACCTTCGACATGTGAGTAATTTCATATTCTCGTACGGTATCTGAATAAGCGACAAATTCTCTGAATTCATCCGATAAGCTACTGGTACGGCATAATAATTTCATTGCTATGTCACCTTGAGGCCATTACTACTAAATATACCTTTTCATTGTTTGCCGCATTGTTTGAAATTCGAGTATTGTTTATATAGGGTTTTCCGAAAGTCGGAAGTTTCAAATGAGCGAACAATAAAAGTTGAAAATATGGAAATTATCAAAAGACTAGAAAAATAACATTTTTTATGTTCTAAAACTTTCATGCTGTTGGTAGTATAAAATTTTGTCGAGTTTCACCTTAAGCAACGAAAAAAGAAACAACCAAAACTAGATATCTTTCTCATTCCAAAAACTTTTTCTTCTTCCTTCGTATGAACAGGTTTAAAACCTGTTTCCTCTTCAGTTTCAGCCTCCTGGATCCATATTGTCATTTCAAAATGTATATTACAAAAAGAAAGAGTAACATGTTTTTCGTGAATTTTATAATTCGGTCAAAACGGCCCGTCTGGCAACACTGTTTACTGTCTACATAAACCATTGCATGTGCTTATTAACAGATATCAACCATCTGTCAATCACCTCATAGTAGTTCAGTCCAACGTCGTGGAAGATTTATTTTACAAAATGCGTTGGTGTTTAATTTATAACTGGAAAATGAACAAATGAAATATCCATTTAATGACATATCTGGCAACACTGGCGTAACAAAGAGCTTCACCCGCATAGCAACATACAACTATCTGTCACTCCCCACTTCAATGAAGTCGAGCATGGTTTGTGTTACGTGTGAGACTTTTTTTTAGAAAGTCCGTTGGTTCTTAATTGAGAACAGGAAAATGAACAAATAAAATACCCATTTCATGAACTCTGAATGACATATCTGGCAACGCTGGCGTAACAAAAAATTGCACCTGCATAGCGACATACAATTATCTGTCGCTCCTCACTTCAATGCAGTCAAGCATGGTTTGTGTTACGTGTGAAACTTGTTTTACAAAGTCAATTGGTTCTTAATTGAGAACAGGAAACTGAACAAATAAAAGATCAATTTAATCAGTCACTTTAATAATAAGTCACTACGACCGATCTTGCAACACTGGCCTAATAAAGAGCTGCACCTGCGTAGTGCTAGATATTTATCCATTATCTCCCCCATCTTAAAGCCCCTCATTCTTAAAACGAGCATTGTTAGTGTTCCGTGTGAGATTTGTTTCACAAAGTTCGTTGATTCTCAACTGAGAAAAGGAAAGAGAACGAAAAAAATGAATATTAAATTTTTTTAACCTTAACAAAGGACTGAAATATGCATACGAGTAGTTCCCCATCAATGTAATTTCCTTCAAGAGCAATGATCATTCCAACGATTCTTTGACTTCTCGATGCCGTACTTATAGAAGGATTTGCCTCAAAATATGTTTCAGTTTCAGCAATTGCTTCTTCAATTGAGCCATATTTCTTACTAACGAGCATTTTTTGAGATCAGCGAATAGCCAGTAGTCACTGGGGGCCAGATCTGCATTACATAGTGGTTGAGGAAGCAATTCGAAGTGTAACGTTCATTCTAACAATCTTTGCCATCGACTTGTGAATCGGTGAATTGTCTTTGTGAAACAGTGTTTTTTCCTTTATTTTTGCATTCAAACGAACCATCAACTCTATGTAGTATTGATTATCCCTTCCTTTTGGATGAACAATATTCCATGCGCATCCCAAAGCCATAACCTTCCTAGCTGACTGTTGTGTCTTTGCACGTGGTTCGCCGGCTGCAATCCACTCAGATGATGATCGTTTTGATTCCAGACTGAAGTGATGGATCCATGTTTCATCTATACGTGTAAAAATGCTCAAACACTACTCTGAATTATCAAGACGTTGTTGTTTTTGATCGACTGTGATTAAACGCGGCGAAAAAAGCTTTCTCATGGTCAAATGCATAATTGCAAACACACTGTTTTCTGATATCTTTAGGGCCTCAACTATCTCACGCAATTTCAATTTATGATTAGATATAACCAATTTGTGGACTTTTTTGATGTTTTAACCACCTCAATTGGACGACCAGAACGTTAACCATCATCGGTAACCTAACCTAACCTAACCAGAGCATTCAGCATCATCGGTATCTGTACGGCCACGTTTAAATTCTGCAAATCAATAACCAATGGATCTTTTCGATAAAGCTGAGTCTGGATAACACTTATGAAGCCATTGCTGAGCTTGTAAAGCATTTTTTTTCATCAAGAAGCAATAATAATTTGTGTGTCACGACAACTGTAATTAGTTTTATTGAGAAAATCCTTGAATTTCGCTCAATACTTCGTTTGAATCTGATTTCCTCTGTATTACAAGTCATTGCACTGTTTTTCGTCGCATCTCCACTCATTAATACGCTTCTATTAACTTCACCTGTATGTTTGTAATTGCCTTCATGGCCTCGATTTTCCCTACTTTGAGTGATCATGTTGAATTTTTCACACTTGTTAAGAACTGACGACAATACAATAATTCCATCAAAATATCATTTTATATATCCTGATTAGATCCTTCAGGTCAAGTCCTACACAGTGAATCATTTTCAATCAACGAAAAAATCATTCAGGCAGTCCACGGTCTTGGAATCAGACTATTTGTTACAAAACGCAAAGTTGGTTATACAAAGCACCCCACGCTTTAATAATATCATTTTCTCATCAATAATTTTATTCTTATGCTTAAAATTATTTTTTTTACTGTTTTTAATTTCATATTTTGATCTGATTCTTTCGCATTCCTCGGTAATAACAAATTTCATAGGCTCACTAGTTAATTGGACATCTTATATTAAATGGTATTTCTAATATTACGATACATATTTGCGGCGAGCCAATCTTGTATATATACGGGGCGTTATTTAATTAAGAGACCGTCAATGGTATTTATGTCGAAGTATAAATTATTGATAACTCGCGCCTGTGAAAATTGTTAATAATATTATATTCATCATTCCAAGGACTGTGCGCCCATGATTACGTGGTTGTGTGCATTAATTAATGAATGCAAAATAAAACAAATGGGCGTTCATATAGATTTTTACAGCGCAAGGTCTTTTGTAAAAATATATTCCCTTACAACTGCTGTTACATTCTAAGTTTCCATTTTCAAGCATTATTCGAGGTAAATCCACAAAATAAGTTCAGTTTGGTTATATAAAAAACGTGAATAGATACAGAAAACATATTTATTGTACTAAAATCTAAAATTAATTTCCTACATAGCTCCAGAAATTTCGTTGGCATTTGTTATAGAGTTTTTGTATGTCTTCTTCATAGAAACTTGCTTCGTGTATTTTCGAATCGTGTGGTAACACGTTTTTTCAGCTCGTCATTAGAGTGTTGACGATACTAGGAGAATACGTCCCAGCCAAATAGTTTTTTGTCAAGTTCGCAGTGTGAGGTCGGGTATTATTGTGAAATAAAAAACACCTTTTGACTTTAATCCTTGGGGGACTCAGCAAAATGTTTTTTTTTGTCCCAGAAAACGGTGTATATGAGTTTTCGGAATATCAAGATTTGCTTAGGCTTAAATTTCATTGGGGATGTAGTGAACCTCCATTCCATTTACTGACGTTTAGTTTTTGGGATGTCGTAAGCTACCAAAGGGTCATTCCTCGTGTCTATCCGTTTTTTTATTGTTCAGAAAGAATTTTGGGTATTTACTATGAGCAATTGAATTAGTTATCTTGAGATCTGCACAAATTCCATAGCAAAAGCATTAATTATAAACTTACTGTTTTGTTTAAGCCTGAACCAGTTTGCTATTAGAAATGGGTGTCCATATCGTTCTTCATTATGTACTTGATTAAGTCCTTCATTGAATTGATCTGGCTTATCTTCTAATCAAGGAATCACTTATAGCATTTTGCCCGTAAACTTGCACATTGGCCGATAGAATTCACTGGGTTTAAATTTCTTTGTACTTAGAAAACGAATCACAGATCTGATTTCAAAATAGCGACATTTTCATCTTAAAGAAGCAATACCAAGAACACGTCGACAGCAGTGATTTGAAAATTTCTTCTGTTTGAGTCAGAGTAACTGCCGCGCATGCTTGGAACTGCTACCTAGGATATAGTCGCTTAAAGGAATTTAATGACAAGATTAAAAATATTTTTTGTATCTTTGTATTTTGTATCTTTCCTTTGTACGTTAATGAATTGAAGATAAAGTGATGTGGGCGGTGTATCGTAATTTAAGATTTTGTTCTCTTTCAATAATTACAGTTAATTAACTTCGAGAAATGTCTATAATATTGTCGTTAACAGTAGTTATAGAATTAATAATTGTTACGATGTCAGGGGTTATTTTATTTAACAATTTCCAATGGAATATATTTTTAGTTTAACTAATAACGAATAAATTGAACCAAATCAAGATGAGCGAGGTAATTTTTGACTCACTTAAACTCTTAGAAGAGTCAATTTCTGGAAAATTGAAACTAAAAATCGAATTTTTCAAAATCGAGTATTCTTATAGATAAGCAAATTTCGACTGGATTAGTATTGGGAAAAAGAATTTTTGAGGTAGATAAACTCATAAAATATTTATATTGGACTGAAATGACCAAAAGAAAAACCACTTTTCATTAATTGAAGCTTTCTAATTAATTTAAACGAAGAAGACAGTTTCTGACCATGTTCAATTCAGAAAAGTCCATTTACTACACAACTCTCCTAATCTTTGGCCAAACTGAACTTTTGAAAAGGAAAATTGTGCCATTAAATTGGAAAAAATGAATTATTGACTGAATTTAACTTGATAAAGGGAGTTTTTGTTGAAATTAATCTTGAAGAGGACATATATTTAGAAATAACCTTGGAAAAGCTAATTTTGGAACAAATTGAACTTTGAAAAACAGAATTATGCCAAAATTTAACTTGAAACAGCCAATTAGACGCCAAATTCAACATGAAAATATGAATTATTAGTATATGTTCGTTCTAAACTAAAATTTGTTTTTCCATGCTAAATTTGGCCTCGAATTGGCTTTTCTAAGCATAATTTCAGCTCAATTTGAGCAAAAATTGGAGTTTTATTAATGATATTTTTTCTTCTGGGGATAATTTTGTCAAAACTTTCTTAGTTTCATTTGGCAAAAAATTATCCTATCTCTAATTAAATTTATCGGATAATTTTTCAAAGTTTGATGTGGCTTTTCTTATTACCGTTTAGTCGTTTAGTCAGTTCTTTTTCAAGTCTAAGAAAGTTTTGACAAAATTAACCCCAGAAAATAAAATATCATAAATAAAACTCCACTTTTTGCGCAAATTGAACTTTGAAAAGCAAAACTATGCCAAAATTACACTTGGAAACCAATTAGAGGCCAAATTCAACATGAAAAAACAAATTATCAAAAAATGTTTGATCCAAACTAAAATCCGTTGTTTCATGTTGAATTTGACCTCTAATTGACTTTCCCAACTTTAATTTTGGCATAGTTTTGAGGAAAAATTGATATTTTCTTTTCTGGGGTTAATTTTGTCCAAACTTTTTTAGTTTATTTTGACAATAAATTATCCTATCTCAAATTAAATTTATCGGATAATCTAAATTTGACGTGGCTTTTCTTATTACCTTTAGTCGAAACAGTTTTTTTTCAAGACTAAAAAAGTTTTGATAAAGTTAACCTCATAAAATCACATAAAAGTGAATATCATTAGTAAAACTTGAATTTTTGCTCAAATTAAACTTTCGAAATCAAAATAGTGCCAAAATTAAAATTGAACTTTAATAGAAATATTAGAATTATCAAACCCAATTAAAATTATAAGAGATCACTGTTGATTGAATTCAATTAGGGAAAACCACTTATCGAGAAATTTAACGATATTGACATTTTGATCAAATTACTTAAAGAGGCGAATTTTCTACTAATCTATTCTTAGAAAAATAAATTTTGGAGCCTATTAAACCTAAAAAGCTGATTTTTGACTAAATTGATTTACAATGACTTTACAATGAACCAAAATTAGAAGAGATATTCCACAAATTTAAACTAGAAAAAAATAATTTCTAACCAATTTAATTAGAAAAAAAAGGGTTTTGACAGAAAAAACAATGCATGGCCAGAGTAATTGCAAAAAAAATTATTGATCATATTTTTAGCTTAGAAAAGCAGATTTTTGTTTAAATTGAATATAGCAAAGCAAATTCTCGACCAAATTAGACTTTGTTTTACCTACACTTGTTATAGGATACATGCGACTAAAGTTAGCAGAGCAATTTGAAAAGACAGAAAAAACAATAAGCGGAAAATTAAGTGCCATATCACGAAATTTTCAGCTGTACAAGTTTTCGAGAAATTTCTGTTCTAAAATAGAATGCTTCCATAATTAAATGCTCCGTTATTTAATGATAAAAAATTTTATTAGTGAAAAATTGTAGACTCGTGTGGTTAATTAGATACAGACAAAAAAAAATGAATTTATCGGAGTCGCCGCGAAAACAAAAATCACTTTTTCACAGTTTTCTCCACAGAACACTATCATTGGAGAAGAATATGACTTGTGTGGCCTCATGGCCCGAATAATTAAATGTTCGACTAATGCTAATTAAACGCTGCGTGCTTTTTTCGTGTTTTCTCAGTAGAACATATCTTTGGTGTAGTAGTACTAGTAGTAGACTCGTGTGGCAGACATTTAATTATACGGAACCACACGGTTCTATAATTCTTCACAAATGATAGTGTTCTGCTGAGAAAACTCGGAAAGAAGAATAGCGAAAAAAATTTATCATTGAACAAGGGAACATTTAATTAGTATTTAATTACGGAAGCATTTTCTATTGATTTCTCACAATTAACTAATTTTTTTCTAAAGTTAGCAGAACAGCCTATTTCTAAAAAACTGAAAATTTCATAATAGAGCACTTAATTGGCACTTATTTTTCCGCTTATTGTTTTTTCTGTCTGCTCAAATTGCTCTGCTATCTTTAGTGACATACGGGGTACTTTACACCCTTTAAAAGCACTTTAAAAATTCCTTATAACGGAACTTCCACTCATTTTACTGCTTTCTTTCTTCCCTTGCATTGGGGCATATTTTTTTGTATTATTAAACAGTAATACAGTTTTACGAAAAATTCATATATGTATAAAAAATCTCACGTCTTGTGTGGTACTCCTAATAACTTTTTAATAAAAAAAATTTAATTAAACAAAAAGTGTATAATTTTAATAACATAACAACAATTTTATAGCTGCTAGTTTAAGCGTTCGTTGGTAATTACCGGCTTTTTAAATTGAATTTCATTTCATCTTTGAAACGCCTTATTCACGTCCCGTTTTTAATTAAACGTTAATTTGATTAGTAATGCGTGGACGTAAATTAGCCATATTTGGCCGAACAATGGCTATAAGTCGATGTTTTTTATGTGTTTCACATATAACATTCGATATTCTCACCTTATTTCTTTGTTCTTATCAATTATTTTGTTAAGCTATAATAAAATAGTCATTTGATTGGATGGTGATTTTAAATTTTTCTTTTCATCGTGTGAGAATCACTTGAACAGGTTCTTTTTCAAACGTTTTCCATAATAATGAATTTAAAATATATCTCTTTGTTATCTTATTACTGTGATTGTTTGTTTTAACTTTGTTTACTTACTTGATCCTGATGATTTTATAACTTTTCACCATTCTTTCCAATCCTCTGTTTCTCGTTCTATTTTCTACCATTCTTTTTCTGGTTTTTCTTCTGCTATCCTTATTTCTTGTATACAACTCCCCTTTCGTTCTTTCTTTCTCGGTTTTGTGAGTTCGTGCTTTATGTACGAAATATATTCACAAATTCATTCATTAGTAGGGCTTTAATTTATTTCGTCTTCTCTAGGGTCTTATTTAGAATAAAAGTCAGCAGGTTAGATGGAAAGTTTATGTCACAGATAAAACGTTAGCGATATGAGGTTCAAACCAAAAAAAACGTAACGGTACAAAACGATTTTTTATCTACACAGCCAATTTCAGATTTGAGCGATCCGTTGTCTTTACATCTTTAAACAAAATACGTCTTGTCTGGAAACCGTGCGTCTTTCGGATTTACAGAATATGTCGCCAGCTACCACGAACGTTACCTGGGTACTTAGTTAAAGAGTAGAGATAAGAGGAAACAAAAAACGATAACTAAGTGGAAAAGAATTGAAACTAGTAAATTTAAAAGTATGTCTAAAGATACAGAAAAAATATTTATCGTACAAAAATCTACAGAAGTTCAAAGATTTGTCATCTTATGCTATTACCTTTGTAGTATCTCTGTAATTCGACTATCCGAATTTATTTGTTCTTTTTAATCCTTCATATAACACCTTGGTAAAGCGAAGCATGTTGTTCGATCCTTATAAATTTAGGCTCCTGAATATTCCAAACTAACCAAGTTGTCAGATTTAGAATAAATTTTTTATCGTATCCATCATTTCACCCACTCTTACTCATTATTGTCACGACCATATGAACAAATGACCTTTTGTTTGACTGCAATAACGCCTTTGTTTCGATGTTCGCTTATCATGTGTTGAATTTAATCTCTTTTTATTTAAATATCATCTCGTTCTCTCACCCTTTTTTTATACTTCATCTGAATACGTGAATATAAGAAAAATTCATAATAAATAGTCTTAGAAAACTGTCAATGAATGTTCAATACATTGCAACAGAGAAAAATTTACAATGAATCGTAACGAACTCTTTGCCAGTTATATTATAAGCGTTTTCTTATTGGGAACGTGGCAGTAAAACACCAGAGTAGACTAACTTTAATATATTTTCCGAGCTTTCGAATACTTATGTATTCATCGTCCAGGAAATAATTAATTGAGTCCCTTTGAATTTTGAAAACTATGATTCAAAATTTTTACAAGAATTTATACAACTTAAAACCACCTCAAATCTCAATTAATTATTTTCCAGACGGTAGGTGTTCGAAAGCTCAAAAAATATATTAAAGTTAATCTACAAAAAACCAATATATTGGGGATTGCAGCAAATTTGGAAAATGAGAACTCTTTATTAAATTATAATTCCAAGCTTACGAGGAAGTGTTCTTCCCATCATCAGGACATTTTGTGAAAAGATTTGGTATATATATAGGAATTACATTATTAAGTGATATATGTGGCATGCTCAGTAATTAAAAATATCTATTGACACCTATTATTTCGATATCTATGATTCGACATGATGGATTGCCGTTCCTCAAAGGATAAAACAACTACTTTCCTGGCTAATATCACGAAGAATATTCAAGTACATCCCCTCGGAAGAAAGTGATGTCATCGACAATCCGCAGTTCGAAGTGAAGATGTCACCAGAAGACGTCTACTGAAGAATGCCACACCGAAGAGACGCAGAAAGAGACGTCGTGGTATTCACTCCTTGTAATTGCGAGCCATTAGAAATGTCAATTTAGGTGGATTGTCGATGACATAACGTTCTTTGGGGGGAGGGGGAGTAGTTGTTTTCTTTTTTGATGCACGTCAAGTCGAATAATCAAATTCGAAATAAAAGGTGTAAATAGATATTATCGTTGTGGGAGTGTGGCAAATTAAACACCAAAGTGTACAATTTTTAATATATATTCCGAGCTTCCGAATACTAATGTATTCATCATCGCGGACTGAAATTATGATCAAAGTACAATGTAAAAATATGTATAAAAGTTTAGCAATATTAAAAATTACTATATTAATTGATTTAGGTTTGGAAATATACAAACTCTTTCTCCAATCCATTATAGTATATCATAACCTTATTATTAGTAATTATTTGTTATATAATAAAAATTTGATGAGTGCATCCAACCTTGGGTATAGTACGAAGAAATAATATAAAAATAGCTAATAATTATTCTGGCACTAATATGGTGGGCGATCATCATAAATTAGCAAGTCAAATCAATTGACGGAGAGGCGTCAAAATTTTACGATCTATTGATTATTACCATAAGTATTGAGTAATAGCGTTAATTGGAGGTATTTAGATATGCCAAAGAGCTTAACAATGTAAAACTAGACGTTCATATCGCATGTTGATACGAAAAGAAGATATTCAATGTGTATTCGGAATATGTTCAAATTAACTATTATCAACACAAGTGTATATATACACTTGTATTTTATTTGGCTTTTTTGTATAGTAAATCCCACTTTATATGTGTTTTCCTCATTTATTCTTATGGTAAAATCCAATATAATATCACGTATAATAACCAAGGTTGTGATACAAATTGCTTTGAATATGTCACAGAGCCGTAGCTAGGCATTGCTACTGTACATTATCTTTTCTATATAATTACAAGGACTGATCCCTTCGCTCCTCCCATGGGAAGATGTATTATAATTTTTATTAGTATTAAGATTAACATCTCTCATCGAGATTTTAGCATCTTTAGTCTCCACGCATCCGAAGAAAATAGTTTACTTCGTTAGTTTTAGACACGGTCGGTAACCACAAGGGAACGAATCTTTACTAAGCCTGCTTGAGCTATTATCGTCCTGTGACTGTGTACGTTATCTCTTCGCAACTTCCTCCGATGTTTTCGTTCTCTTAATGGTACTACTATGTTCATTTACTTTTAAACTATTATTGTATCCATTACAACCAGTTTTATAATAACTTTTTCGTTAGTACCCCCCACAATGATTTTTCACTTTATTCAATATCATATTTTTCAGCTAATTATTAGAAAATAATAGTTCCTATATTACCAACAACCAATTTCAAATGGATTTCGCATAGCTATGTAAATTAAAGAGGAGTTGGATACTGTGTACGAAGACTCTGAACAATCATTTACGGCAGTAAGGAATTTAAAACGTGGCCGTATCAGCTTCTGGACGACCAAAAAAGTTTACTAAATGGTACTGGACGACCGTTGGATTAAGGTTAAAGAGATTAGAAGAGGTTAGCGGTATATCCGAACACCGCATTTGCCAAATGTGCCGCGTTTGATCACTTTGAATTGAAATCGTATTTTAATGAATATTTCCCGGGTCTTATTGACACGGTTTAAGTAAAATGAGTCGGATTTTTTGTCTCCTAAAACAAAAAAAACGGCCAAGACAATGGATTGCAATGGGCAAAGACGATTTCCAAAATGATGGCGACCGTTTTTTGAGATAGTCATGGAATTGTGCTTAGCGCATTGGCACTTTTTCACATTTCGGTGATTGCTGTGGCTAAAATTCACGCGTTGCATTTCTAATTGGTTGACCACCCACTCTATTCACCAGATCTGACTCTTCTGTTTTTTAATCTTGAAGCTTCACTTGCAGGAGAGAAATTCTCACCAAACGAGAATGTTATCGCATACGTAAACACTTATTTTGATGAGAAAGATTATTTAGATTGATTGCAAATGTAACAGCGTCGCTGGACCAAGTGTATGGTATTGAAACGGTTTTGTTTCTTTGTTAGGTATGAAATTATTCAAACAACTCTCGTATTTAAGATTACGATGTTGTCAAAACGTTAGCGGTAAACATTTTGAACATCTACTTTATTTAAATTTATAGTTCTTTTTACCGTTCTACATTTTATTAATTTTTGCATTATATTTTTGTTTCTGATTGTATTGTAGCGAATATCTTCGATCATATTATTTTATTTTGTTATAAATTGTTGCAAGAAATTTGATAATATTTTTGAATAGAGAATAAAGAAACTTTCCAAACAATATATCACAAATTTATACCCCATTTAGAAAATTCCGTCCAAACAGACAAACAAACAAACTGACAAATTAAGTTCAATGAAGTTTGGTACAAATTACCGACTCCTCCCTACATATCGTTGTTCTGGAAGAATTGTAAAAATGTGGTGAATGAAAATGAGTCTATAGTCAATATAAGAAATACTTTACAGGAAATCATGGGCGTAGTTCCACTCAGGACTCAGTTGAAATATCAGCTGTTATTAATGTCTCAGTTGCGCTCGAAAGTAACTTGAAAAAAAACTGGATTGATTCCCACTTGATTTAGGGGATGGAATTTGGATGATTGAATCCTAATCATTCGAAAATGAAAGCTGAGTAACGCGGTCCATGAGCTCTTAGTCTAACATATAAAGGAAGGTCATAAATAAAAAAGTGATTATTTTTAAAAATATGCATTTCACACGCTTTTCAAAACATCTGACAAATGTTGTAATTTTTGGAACCGTTGATGGTACTGAATACGCTGTTTACACCACCACTACACCAATACCCACAATTACCCTGTCTGACGCGCGTTTCGATAACCAAGATATCGTCTTCAGAGACTGAAGGTAAACTAAAATCTAATGACTTCAACGCCATGCATACGATGCATCTTTAAATTTAAAATAGTCGTACACAATCTGTTTAATTTCATCGTAGCTATTAAATATGTTACCTTTAAACTTGGTTTTCAGCTTTGCGAATA
The DNA here is from genome assembly GCF_026250575.1 of Diorhabda carinulata. NCBI lineage: Eukaryota > Metazoa > Arthropoda > Insecta > Coleoptera > Chrysomelidae > Diorhabda > Diorhabda carinulata. The sequence continues at coordinate 7,844,604 of NC_079469.1, forward strand.
AAAAATAGTCGGACGGCGCCAGATCTGGGCTACATGGTGGGTGTTCAATCTTCTTTAAGCCACATTTGTCTACAGTAGCCTTATAAAGTGAAGCAGTATGGACTGAAACATTGTTATTAAGCAAGCGCACAATAATGTAGACACCATTTTTTGGGGCTTTTCGTGACTTTTGCTTTTTTGGCACAGGCTCTACTTCGAGGTACCTACCTGGCACTAATTTTTGTCATTTTAAATGACGGTCTACGCTACAATTGCTTTCGTTTTCAGGCGCCGGTCATTTAAAACAATTTTTTCCACTAATTGGAAATGTTTAATGGAGGTGTCACCGTCATTGGACCTCCCGGACGTGGGTTATCTTCTAATGATCCTCGTCCTCTAGTGAAACCAATTTTTAATTGTTCGATATGAAGGACACAAGTCACCGTAACCAGCCTTCGTTCTGTTTGTGATTTGTGTTGGTGTTAATACTTGTTTGGTCAAACATTTTAAGTATCGCGAAGTGGTGGTTCGAGTTGTATAATAAAATGGATCGAAGCAGCAAATTGAAGCTTAGTCTAAAACTTGTCGAGACTTGTCACTGACGCGAGCATAAAGATTTTTGCGAACGCACTCTATTTACTGTATTAGGCCAAGACCTCATGAACCATACTATGTACAATTATTTTCTGTTATTTATAACCTTTTCAATCGTTCTCTTTTTTACTTTCCTGTAAAACTGAAGTTTTTGCATGTTACTGTTCTTCCATAACGGCGATGTAATTTTAAATATTTTCTCAAAATTTTTGTTATATAATTCATATGAAATTTGTTTAAAAATGGGAGTTTATTCGCCAATATTTAAAGGGTGACTGACCCTATCTCTCGATCTAATCACTTGAATCGACTTGTTTTGATAAAAACACGAAGTAGCTATTCCGGTTTTTAGAAATATTGATATTAAAAATTCCCGTAGAGTTTTATTCACCGGGCCAGTACAGGTTTGCTACAAGGCTATTTAAAAAAATCATTTCATAAAATATAAATAGTTGGATTTTACTGACTATTGATTAGTCTGCAACGATGTCGAAGCAGGTAGTTTTGATTTTGTTTGTACTTATATCTCATGCATTATGTGACAATATATCAGTAATTTACAATTACAATCAAAAAGTGTACGTTGATTCTATAGAAAATTTAAAACAAGTTTTGTTGGAAAGTGAACAACATCTTTTCGATGTACAAATTCTCAAACAGAGTGTCCCAAAATTACCGGCGAAATTCTTGGAAGGTGTGACCGTCAACCAGCTACGTTTAAATGAAAACCAATTGAAAGAAATAGAAATAGGGGCCTTCGATGGGGCCACGTTTACTTCACTTAATTTGAACGATAATAATTTGGACATTATCCTTAAAGATATATTTAATAATAATCAGATATGGGAATTAGCTTTGGCAAACAATTCTATCTCGAAAATTGAAGATGGAGCTTTTGAAAATTCGGATTTTGGTGTTTTAAATCTCAACAATAATCAGTTAGATGAACTTCGAGCGGGTATGTTTCAAGATTCGAAAATTGTAAATATAGTGCTGAACGACAACAAAATTGAAAATATAGAAAACGGTACTTTGCAACAAATATTCGGTTTACGAAATTTTCATTTGAATAATAATTTTCTTAAAGACATCGGGAGTTGTTTTAATGATTTGGAAACATTATGGGAACTGAATTTAATGAACAATACTATAGAGAATTTATCTCCGAAGAGTTTTACTGGTTCCAGTATATCAAATTTAAATTTAGGTGATAACTTATTAACGAAAATAAGTAAAGACGTTTTCATTGGATTACCGTTATCGTTTCTAAATATTTCTAATAATCGTATCAAAGCTATTGAAAATGATGCTTTCGCAGACTTTCCAACACTAAGTACTCTAATTTTATCTCATAATAAAATCGGAGATTTGAAACCAGGTTTTCTTATCGGGATAAATTCAAAGTATTTACACCTAGATTTGATAGATAATCATATCAACAACATCGAACCTGGTTCTTTCGATGAAATTACATTATCTAGTATCGATTTGGCTAATAACAATATTCAAGTTTTGAAAAAAGGTGTATTAGTTAACAAAGAACTAACTTCAGTGTCGTTTTTAAAAAATCAAATTTCTAAAATTGAAGATGGCGCGTTAGAAGGATTACATGTCCAAACTTTGACGTTAACAGAAAATTATTTGACGAAATTAACTAAAGAAATGTTTCAAGGATCTAATATAACAACTTTGAAACTGGATAAAAATAAAATAGAAGAAATCGAAGACGGTACGTTTAAAGAAGTAGCCGAATTGAAATACCTCGATCTTAGTTATAATAATATAGAAGATATCGGTAAAATCTTCAACGATCTACCCCAATTAATTCAACTCACATTAAGTAATAATAAAATTAAAACTTTACCTGCTAATATTTTCTCCGGATCAAAAATAAATAATATTTTTTTGGATAATAATCGAATAACCGAAGTTGTTAAAGGTGTTTTTGACGATTTATATTTCAACAACGTAGATCTATCCAATAACGAAATTTCCAAAATCGAAAATGGAGCTTTCGAATCCGATCGTTTACGAGAATTAAAATTGGGAAGTAACAAAATTGGAGATCTGAAAGTGTCTTCTTTAGGAGCAATAAATAATAAGGAGTTAGATCTGAGTTTAGATGATAACGATATTGGTGACATCGAAGCCGGTACTTTTAAGAACGTTAAAGTGAAATCGTTGAATCTTAAGAATAACACGTTGAAATATATTAAGCGAGATATGTTCGAGGACGCCGAAATAGGTTTTCTAATTTTGTTTAAAAATCAAATCGTCAAAGTTGAAAGTGGTGCTTTCGAGGATATTAAAGACTTATTGTTCGTTGATTTGAGTTACAATAAAATGGCGACTGAAGTAAAAAAGGGTATGGTTGACATACAATTTTATATAACACCCGGCGCGAAATTGTATAAATACGATAGCGAAATTTTGCGTGAACTTATCCGCACTACATATGTTGGTGGAGAAGGTTTCCAAGATGCTTTATTCCATTAATTTTTGTAATATATTTGTGAAATAAATTCAGTTTTCAGAGTATGTGTATGTTTGTTTCATAATAAAAAAATATATTCCAATTTTTGGAATGAAGATAAGATTCTTGAAAGGTTGAAAAATTTATTACTTATTTATTTTACTAATTATCTTTGAACTTCAACGATACTTTTTTAATGTCAATTCCAATTTGAAAGATAAATTTATTATTAGTTATCATATACATTTCGATTTTACAGGTCTGTATTTAGGGTTAGAAAATTGGAAATTTATTTGTAAGCATGCATCACGAAATTTATATCAAATTTTTATAGTTCCTTTTAGAAAATTACATTCAGTTATACAGGGTTAGCCCGAAATAAATAAACTTTCTTGTTTTATCATGTTTAGGAATTCTCCATTTTTTTGAGGATTCTCCGATAGTACGTACCACACCTCAAACACTTCTATTTTATTCATGATGTCCATGTACAAAAAAATGCTCCATATGTAACAGCGGAGTGTTCTTGATCGCATCTGAACTGTGAATTTTCTATTCGTAAGAGAAGCTTTCCATTTGATGAATGCATAACGTGCCATTTCAATCCTTGATTTTAATGTCTATCCTGCATTGCATAGATTTATAAGCAGTTACCGACTATAACGAATATGGCTACTAAATAAATACATATATTTATGATTGAACATGACTTTATTGTTTTTGAAAGTATTCTCTATTAAGATTAAGAACTTCTACATGCGTTTGAACCAATTTTCCAAACATCTGTTTCGAAAATATGTGAATTGAACGCATCAAACGCTTCTTCAGGTGTAGAAAACATTGAACTTCGGAAATAAGAAGAAGTAATTGGGTTTCAAACAACGGATGACTTACCAATTCGATGTTTTGACTGTTCAAAAACGTTTTTGTTTGAACCGATGTCTGATGTCTTCTGCGATTGGTTTCCCTGATTTTTCAGGAACACTTCTTGCGCACAAATGCTGGTGTACCATTCAGAATTTACGGTTCTACGTTGCTCTAATGGAACGGTGGCGACGTGTCCATTTGTTCCGAATAAAACAGGCGACCAGTTGCTTCGTGCGCGAACAACTTTTGTTGAAGTCGCTCAACTTGAAAGATCCATACAGTCTATTGCTTCGTCACCTGGCGCGTCATAAACATCTTTTTAAGCACCTAGATTGAATTTTTTCAGCATTTCCTTGCACCAAGTGACACGGACTTTTCAAATCGAGCAAAGATCGAACGCGATGCTTGTACCCTTGCATGCTTTTGTCAACATTCAAACATTTGGGGGTCCATTTTGCAGCAATTTTTCTCATGTCCAAATTGACGCGAACCATATGATGAACGCGTTCATATGAAATATTCAGTGCTTCAGATATCCGTTTTAGCCCAATTCGACGGTCTGATAAAATCATGTCATGAACTGCATCGATATTTTCGGGGACCGACACAGAAACTGGCCTTCCCGATCGGTCATCATCTTCAGTGGAAAATTTACCTCTTTTGAAGCTTGCAGGTCCAATTTAAGGGTATTAAGCATATCTTCGTAAATCTGCTTACCTCTTAACCCTTTTAAATACAGGTACTTGGTGATGGCTCGATACTCCAATTTTTCGATTTTCACAATTTCATTGAACATCTTCTGTCTTCTAATTTATTTCGTAACTCTGGTTCACTTTTTTGACGTCAAACTTCACACTGACACTTCTAATAAGTTATTGTTCGTTGCTATGATAACGCAATATTTTGTTTATGCATGGAACTGGTCTGTGCTAACTAGATATCAATACATCCTTGTATAATATAGTAATTTTTGTATTTGTTATTCGATCCATGTGATGCCATCTAAGTTACTAAGTGAATTGTTAATCCAATTCATTGAATGGAATGTTAAATATTGAGTTCAATAGTGCGACACCGGTTCTGTTTCATTTGTTACTAAGCTCGAAGACGCTTCATAATGTTATAAATACGATGTTTGTTATTTGATAATTTATTCTCGAGTAATTTATTAAAGTGAAATATTAACGATGGTGACAAAGCTGTTAGTAACGGTGTTATTATCGCTTTTAGCTCTTTCAAATTGTGATCAGATTTTTGTAAGTCTCGTTCGATATTATGGAGATGGCGAAGATAATATAACAATAAACCAAATTGAAGAACTGAAACAAAATGTGTTGTTTGACCATATTAGTGCGATTGAAATTATCGATCAGAATGTTCCTAAATTACCCAACAAAGTTTTGGAAAATGTTGACGTTACTTCTTTACGTATGATTAACGATAATTTGGAAGAAATTGAACCAGGAGCTTTCGATGAATCACGTCTCAATTCAATCACTATAACTGGTAACAAAATTGATGTTATCCATGGAAATATATTTAAAGGCAAAAATATGTATGATTTAGTTCTAACTAATAACACAATCAAGGTATTAGAAGAAGGAGCATTCGAATCATCAGATATTAGCGATGTTAATCTTGGTAACAACGAAATAGAGACTCTCACTTTGGGAACGTTCAATAAGGCGAAAATCTACGGTTTAAACTTGGAGGGTAATAAAATTCGAGAATTGTATCCTGGTATTTTTCACGAGATGGAAAGTATTAATAATGTGAATCTCCATAATAATTTTATAGAAGATATCGGAACAACTTTTTCAAATATCACAACTTTATGGGATATCAATTTATCAAACAATTCCATCAAGTCGCTTCAACCGAATTGTTTCTCGGACTCACCTCTAAGGTATATATATTTACAAGACAACGAATTAACTGAAATTCATAGGGATGTATTCAATCATTTACCGTTGCAATATCTGAATCTTTCAAATAATAAAATCGAATTCATTCAAAATGATAGTTTCGCCGATCTAACCGATGTCTACAATATCGATTTATCATATAATAAACTCGAAGAATTAAAACCTCGTTTCCTGATTGGAATAGAACGTAAAATGTTGGTCATTTATTTAGATCACAATAACATGAATAATATAGAACCAGGAGCGCTTGATGAAATCAATATCGGCTCTTTGCATTTGACAAACAACATAATCAAAGTTTTGAAAGCTGGCGTATTTAAAAATAAAAATATGGATTATGTAGATTTTTCAAATAATCAAATATCCAACATTGATGATGGAGCTATGGAAAACTTCCGCGTTCAAACATTAACATTGTCTCAAAATTTATTAGAAAAACTCACAGTTGCGATGTTCAAAGGAGCTAACGTTACCAATTTGAATTTGGATAACAATAAAATTGAACATATTGAAGACGGAACTTTGCAACAAGTTGCCGAATTGAGTAGTATTAATCTTAGTAATAATTTTATCGAAAATGTGGGAAAGGTTTTCAATAATTTAAAAAACATTTACGAATTGTCTTTGGATAATAATAAAATTAAAAATATCCAACCAGGAAGTTTCGCAAATTCGAAAATATCTACTATTTCTTTGATCGGTAATCAATTAACTCAAATAGAAAGAGGAGTATTTAATGATTTACCTTTTATTAATATAAATCTAGTTAAAAATAAAATATCAAAGATAGAGGACGGAGCTTTCGCGACTAAAGATTTGAGAGATTTAAAATTGGGAAGCAATAAAATTGGAAACCTTTCTCCTTCTTCTCTAGGTGTTATTGATAACGATCAATTAGATTTAAGTTTGGATGACAATGAGATAAGTGACATTGCACCCGGTTCTTTAGCAACAGTTACAGTAAAATCATTGGATCTAAAAAATAATACTATTAAATCAATTAAAAGGTCAATGTTTAAAGATGCCAATATTGCGTTTTTAGTATTAATGAAAAATGAAATTGGTGATGTCGAAACAAATGTTTTTCAAGATGTTAAAAATTTGGTATTCGTCGATTTAAGTTACAATAAATTTACAACTAAAGTTAATGACAATCTTGTTGATATCAATATTTATGTTAAGCCTAAAGCGGGGTTAGGAAATTATACTAGCGAAACTATAGAAAAGCTTATATCAGCGTCCTATACAACTGGTTATATTGTCGAATAAAAAATTATATTTGAATTGGAACTCAAAAATGTTGTACCACGCCAATAAATTTTTGATTTATTTTTTATTTATTTAATTTTACAATTCCTATTTATCCACATCCATTTCTTATTCCTTGTATGGAGATTGGAAGTTATCTTCTTATTGGTAATAAAATGGAATCACGGAGAAAACAAAACTGTGATCAAAAACTGAATCCAAAGATTAGAAATTTGAAAAGGAGAAAGAAAAATATCAAATATCTAAAATACCTGAATGAAAATCTAACTGACAGTAACGAAAACAAGACTGTAAAGAATTTATACATAAATTTCAAGGAGTTAGTATTATTGAATGCAGCAGAAAAACATGCGGCAGAAGAGAACAAAATCCAAGAAAAAGGTCGAAAGTCAAGAAAATAATTCAAGAGGATAAACAAAAATTATTCACCAAGGTTGGGGAGAACAAAGATCAGAAGTCATGGAAATTATCTAAGAAAAAATAACAAAAATCATGGACCGAGTTTAGGGAACAATGAAAAATACCTATAAGAAAAGTTACGCGAAATGCAAGGAAAAGTAGTTATAATTTTACAGAATGGAAAAGACAAAGGTGGACACATTATAATGCAAGAAGAAAAAAATCAAGTTGGAGTCAGTATTTTTAAAAAGCTTCTTTCAATTATTTATGTTGATATGCATTAGATCCATAGTCGAAATCCCCTTCTTGAATTCTTACTATAGTCTATTTCAGAAAGGTGTAGAGTAATAAAATGTGGAATTCCGTCCAGTTCGGCTCAATTTCGGTGTCGGCCATAGGTGTGGGTCTTGAAATATTGTGTAGGTAGAAGATTATACAGTTACGTTTTGCGTTTAACAGGTACCGTCTTTCCTTATTACGAGTATCCCACTGACACACCTTTGGCACAATATTTTCAGTATTTGCGAATGGATAACAATAGGCTAAACCCGTATATTGACCCCAACCCGGATGGTACTACCTGCACTTGTTAAAAAGAAATAATTTTACAATGAAATCAATGCCAAACTATGAAAGTGACTTAAATATTCGTTGGGTCACTCTGTGGTCCCTTTGCATATCTAATGAGGTTTTATTACTCTATACCTTTCTGAAATAAACTATAAAAATCGCCTATATTTCCTTGTATTTTTAACCTGAAATTGTTGTTATTATTTGCTAACTATTCTATGGCTTAGTCTATTTGTTCGTATTGTTGCTCTTGCTCTTCGACTTTCTCCCCTCTTCCATGTCCAGTCCATTTTTTATTTGTTCTTCAAGAGCCTTCGGAATTGTCCAAATATCCAAGCTAGCACTGACCATATGTGTGCTTTCTAAAGGAATCTTTTCGTTGATCTGCGCCACTTCTTGGTTAATATCGTTTATAGCGTTTTATATTTCGACTTGCTTCCATTTATCGTAAGATCCATTTTACTTGCTGCTAAGGGCACGGGAATTAACAAGTTCACTATGAGGAGAAACGTGGACACCAGAACGTTATGACAGTTAAGGTTACACTTAATTTTCCACTAGCTTCACGAACGATTGTTTGAAATTAGTAGCGAGGTTACCACGATGTTTATGCAAAATGGGTGCCAAAAATGTTAACAAATTACTATGAAGGTGAGCGAATGGAGACAGCCTTAGCATTTCTGGACGCCTCCAATATACATGGTGATATAATTTTAACCAGTGACATAATTACAGTCTTTAGAATGGAAAAATCTTCGCAAAAATAAAGAAAATGTTACAAACTTGTTATCAATAACGATTTCATTGATTAAGCTTATTGTTCAAAAGCGTTTTCAAACCCCATCATTCAATGATTAAATTTTAAAATAATCAGTCTCTATTAACCTTGAGAGACGCAAAAACATGATGTGATTTATACATTTTGGACCAAGACATATTCTTTTTGTGAAGTTCGTATATGAATTTTGTTCTCGTTCTCGCGAATTCAGACTTAAAGTATTAAAATGGATTAAACCAAGAAACTATCGGTTGAAACTAGTACATTAATCGTAAATCTTCATAGTAAAAAGTAACCATTGCCGCCGAATTAAAAATACCTCGACGTACTGTGGACTACAACGTGAAGAAATATGCATCCGCCAGGAGTCTTGGCGATAGAAAACGTTGAAAGAGGTCTCGAAAACCACAACCGCTGAATATAACCATAATGTATTGATCAGTAAACGTGATCCACGATTCACGAGTCCAGAGATAGCTGCTCGGATCATTGGATCTGCAGATTTGCTTTTGAGTACTTCTGCAGTGAAAAGGAGATTTACAGGTGGTACTGTAGAAACCTCTTTCAAGACGTCAATGAAAAATCAAGAGGTTGCAGTGGTCTAAAGAAAAAAAATTGGACCCATGAAGAATGGGAGAGAATTTTAAGGCGAGTTTCAGGTTTTTGAGTCTATGAGACGAGTGTTTGTGCGTAGGTCAAAGGAAGAACGGATGCTAGATCCATGTTGTAGTCCCGAATGTGAAACATGGCGGAGATTCAACGATGTTTTACTGGAACGGCGGCTAGAGACCTGATTTGAAAGGAGTTTGAAGAAAGAATGTCATAAAAATGTAGAATTAAAGAAAACGCAGTTTATTTAGGCAAGCTCCTTATCGGTAGTAAATTTATCTTCCAGCGTGACAACAATCCCTCGGAAAGAGTATTTGAAAGAACTAAAAACGAATGTGCTGAAAATGAATTTTTTGGCCGTCTCAGTCGTTCGATTTCTACCTGATTGAGTTGTGGAATAAATTGGACAAGGAAGTAAACAATCAGTGCCCTACTTCCACTTTAAACCATTTGGAATATTCTGAAAAACGAATTAAACCAAATAGACGACGATTATTTGTCTAAATTACAGAGAATGACAAAATTCCTTTATAACCAGACAAGACCGGCACCACGGGCCATGTCATGGACTATTTAGTATTATTTTTATTCGTTTTGTATCACGCAAATTATAGGGTGGGGAAAACTTTTGACCGGTATTGTAATTGCCTAGCATATCCAAAATATGTAATAGATTCATGGTTAGATTCAAAATAAATTGCAGGAACATGCTATGTAAAGGTTGGACCACATCTGACATAAATTCTTTTGTTTAACAACGACGCTGCGCAAAAATGTGTTTCAGAAAACGAATAATGAAGTCTTTGCGTCCCATTTCTAAATGATGACATTATTGTGATTTTGTTGAAGGCTGCGACGTGTTTGTACGAGTAATTAAAGATGATGTATTTAGTGAATGGTTTCCACCATATTCATTACTGTTTACATATAGATTCTTCATCCAACAACTTATTCTCCTTTTTAGTAGTGAGGTGATTCATAACTTTGGGACCACATTAACTAGAAATCCCATTTATTATCGCGATAATGGACGTGTAGCCACGGCTTAACGCAATTAACACTTGGGGGCAGCCTCAATAATGGCGGACATGTTTAAGTGGCTGTAGTACAAAGCCCTCTGAAGTCTGAACGTCAATAATGGCAGAGTGTGCAGTGCGAGAGCTTCGCAGTCGCCTAAAACGCATGTCCGCTTTCTTCTGCCCGCGGATCCTTTGACGTTGGTTGAAACACCAGCAAATGCCGGATAGCGTGCGTGTCGTGTGTGACAAAATTTTTTACGTAGGAAATGTGCGTGTCTACACTACTCTAAATCATGTGCATCGCAAAATATTTTGCCGAATGCTACGCAACACAAGACTATATATGAGATGTGAACCCGGCTTAAGCTTAGTTATAGCTCAAAGTGCTAAATGTGAAAAGTTGTGAAATTTAACGTAATTTAACATAAGAAAAACATTTTAGACCTACTTTTCGCTTAAATAACATTATAAATAATTTATTTTGGATTCAATATCATACCTACCAATTAAAAATGAAATATTTTTTTCCAAACTTATATTACCAATAAATATGCGTAAATATAAATATTTCAAAATAACTTTATCTTAAATTATATGTAATTAAGTTTTCTCTTTCTTTCCAGTGATTCAGATAAGTTTATATCTTCATTTATCAATAAATAATTAAACTTATTTACAATATTCTTCTAACATCAATGGGTGCTCTTAGTAACAACCTTTGACATTTATTAAATTAGACAGGTCCGAATTTATTAGGATATATATTAAGGTAATTAATCTAAACATGCGCATTCTATTTTTCAATAATTTTATTACTTGAAATTGAATCTTCACAAAGTTTTCGTTTTTTAGGTAGTAACGAATACAGAACCATAAACCTATTTCCCAAAAGCCATTTCCTTCTCCAAAAAAGTCGCACATAAAAAATGTTACGTGCCTATATTAGAGGCGTTACGTTCAAAATATGGGACTGTAAAAAAATTTTCATGCCTAAAAAGATTCGCAGATTAAGAATTGACATTCTACATTTAAGATAAAGTAAAATCAAAATTGAATCAGTCACTGGCTTCGTATTCTGGGCACTTAAAAGAGGGTGTGACAGACTAATAAAACAATACTAAGATTCCTTTAAAGGACTTGCTTTGTTACTACACATTGGTTCATCTGAATTGCCTGTTTGTTCGAACTGAAGCGTCTTCTTGTTAATTAATGATTTTGCCATTTGTTCTAAAGAGTTCTTTGTGGCAAACAACGATTTAATTACCTTGACAGCTCGATAGCTTGAAGCTTTTTTGGTGGTGCTTTGGACTTAACAGGTAACTTATTTGTTTTCAATATATTAGTTAACGATTTGGACTTGTTGGCATCGTTCTCATTGTCTGATGATTCACTCATTACGGAAGGATAGGAAGATCCCGATGATCCGTCATCATATGATACACGTCAGAGACTTTTTTGATGAGAGTTCTCTAAAGGTATCTTTGATAGTGTTAAAGGTGTGAATACTGTTTCTGGTATTACCGGTAGGTCAAGGTATATATACCCAAAATCTTACTGACACCATAGAGGAGGTCGCTTTTGGCCAACTTTTGAAAATACGATACCAAAATTAGTTTTCATAACTTCCTGTCATAATTAAGTCTCTAATACCGCTGCAACTAATCGTCCCAGCACACACACCGATTTATCCATTGGCTGTAATTCGTGCGTGCAGTTACTCAGAAGGCTTAGTAACGTGATTTTTAGAGATTCTGCAACTTCAACAATATTTGTACCGTTTTTTGGAATAAAAAAAGCATTTTGCTGATTGGATTACTGTCAAAATGTGTAGTTCTTTTTTCACGATAATTTCTTAAGTCACATTGCGAATAAAAAATTGGTCTGGTCCGTACAGCCCGAATCTCGTTCCTAGCGACTTTCGTCTCTTCTCATGCCTAAAATATTCTCTTTCAACAATTCAATCATGGTGACGAGCTGCAAGAACATGTTACCGTTTTGGTTGAACATACTGGCGGCAACATTCTGTAAATAAGGCATTGAAAAACTTTTGCCACCCTATGACAAATGCCTACAGAATTTCGGAAGCTGCGTAAAAATTTAACAGTTTTCAGATTTTTACACAATAAATATTTTCTCCATATCTGTACACATTTTTTTTATATAACCAAACGGAATATTATTTTTGGATATATCTCGCATCAAAGGTGGAGCAAATTGAATCACGATTCTCTTGTTGTCGTCCATCAGTTTAAAGTAGAACTTTAGGATGCAGATAATCTTTTATAAAACTTCTTCACGAAGCTCTCGAATATTTGACAACTTTTAGAGATCGAGGAAAGTTTTTAACTAATTTTTGAATATCACATGACTTGGGCATAAAAGTTATTATATTAACACCACAGAGGGATTTTGATATTACTTGAGTTGCTTCGGCATATTTTTCAACTTGAACTAAAATACGATCCCCTCAAAGCAGCTATAGCAGTACTGATAACGGTTTCAAATTCAAGTTAATGCATGATATAGCAACATATTAAAATTGCTGTTATAAAAATTCATTAAGACTTTGCCGTTTACCCACTTTTCTCAGTTATTTCCCTAACCATATCATACTCATTTCCGATCCGATGACAAGCTCCCGGCTCATGTTCAATTTTTGGTTGCACTATCCACAACTTTCGGCAGTTTTGATTTGTGCGAAAAGATTAGAATTTAATAGTTGTAATGTAACAATAATCGCACTATGTTTGGAAGAAGTAGATGAAGAAAACGCAGATTTTGCGTACAGTCTGCTTGGAAAACCAGATCTACGGAAAGAAAGTATTCCACACTCTTACCTCATCTGTTGGACGACAAGACAACAATCTCCCAGTAATTTTAAATTGCTACATAGACAAGAAAAGTTTTCAGCGACACCTACCTCACGATACAATGAATTAATTCCACAATCTGGGCATGATCGGAGAAGGTTCGGACACTACTGAAGTCTAGTACAACTTAACACTTGTCATACACTACTCCGATACGAAACCGTTCGGATTTGAAGGGGTTAGCACACTTTCTGATTTCCAGCTCTAGTTTGTACAATCGCCATTCTCGTCCGCCTCGATTCAGTTACAATCGCGAAAGAGAAAGATGAAGAACACCAGAGACATTCCATGAAGAATAGAGGAAAATCCAGATTTTGGGCACATATTAATTTCTTACTGTCGTTCTGATTTATTGCGGATATACAATGTACTTTTCTTCAATCTGTAGTGTACCCTAGACATTTAATTCCTTCAAACCTTTTTCCAGATCATTTATTTGTAATCGGCGATTTGGTACTGATCATCATTCAGTACTGGATACTTCTTAACTTCTTCAATAAGCTTTTCCGGTTATATACCCGACATTACAGCTAATTTAGTAAAAAAACAAACACTGCAGAAAATATTATTGCAGATTCCAACAGACACGCGTCCTGCAACCGTTAAACAAATAGATTGTACTATGTGATACATGATCAGAGTCGTATAAGAGAGGAATCGGACCCGTGTCTGAAAGGTGTGAACTGTTCAACTTCTAGTATCATTTCCATCTTAGACAGTCGTCAGACTGTATGATCGTAGTCGGATCGGAGGGATGCATGATGGGTGTGTTCCGACCTTTATTTTCCGGACACTCGGCCGACTTTATGATTGGAAGTTTGTATGATTCAAGCGTCCCAGCCTTAAGCCGGTACTGACTGTTTATCCAATGTTTATCACTCATTATAAATAATTGTTGGATTGTTACTTTACTGTTCAATATTACTAAAAATGTTAACGAAAACAGTGATTTTAGTGTTATCTACCGTTTTCATTTTTTCTAAATGTGACAATATCTCAGTAAGTGTTAATCCTTATTATCCAGATCAAGAAAATTTAAATCTAACATCGATAGAAGAATTAAAAACTGCATTAACCAATAGAGGTTATCTGTATGTCGTCGAAATATCCAAACAGTACTGTCCGAAATTACCGAATAAAGTATTGGATGGTATAAGATTAACTGATTTTCGAATGATAGAAGATGAACTGAAAGAAATCGAAGCCGGTGCATTTGACGGATCTACAATAAATTCCATAAGTTTAGACGATAACCTAATCGAAGTGATACCCAAAAATATTTTCAACGACAAGGAATTATGGGATCTAACACTAACAAATAATTCAATTTCGAAAATTGAAGATGGCGCTTTCGAAAATTCTGAAATTTCATCGTTACGTCTCGGTATGAATAAATTGAAAGACATTGATCCCGAAGCTTTTAGAGATTCTAAGATAGAAAGAATGCTATTGAATGACAACTTTATTAGAGAAATTAGAAATGGTACGTTTCAACGGGTATTCGGATTGAACAGTATCGATTTGAGCAATAATTTAATCGAAACAATCGACGAGAATCTTTGTAAGGACGCAGATACTCTATCAGAATTGAATTTAGCGAATAACAATATAACATCGATTCATACCAAAAGTTTTGAATTCTCTAATATAGGTCGATTATATTTACAAGATAATCATTTAGGTGAAATCAAAAAAGGTATTTTTAATAAATTACCTTTAACATTTCTGAATCTTTCGAATAACGATATCGTTTCGTTGGAAAATGATGCGTTTCAGGGAATGAATTTTATTAATACTCTCATTTTATCGCACAACAATTTTCCAGAATTGCATCCAGATTTTATAATTATGGATAATTATTCTCGTCATTTGAATTTGAATTTGTATTTAGAAAATAATAATATCAGTGTTATACAACCCGGAGCGTTCAATCAATTATATTCACAATCTTTATATTTAGCAAATAATAACATTCAAGTTTTGAAAAAAGGGGTATTCAGCAATAAAAGTATAAGTAGCATATATTTGAGTAAAAATCGTATAACAACCATTGAAGAAGGATGTTTCGAAGATTCAAACATTTTTTCGCTTACTTTGAGTGATAATTTATTAGAAGAACTTACTGCAGATATGTTCAAAAATTGTAACATCGACTATTTTTATTTTGACAATAACAAAATTAGTAAGATCGAAGACCATGTTTTTAGTGATATTAGAAACTTGAAAGAAATCGATCTTCATAATAATAAAATTGAAAAGATTCAAAAAGAATTATTCAGTAATTTACAAAATTTAGTACATCTTAATTTGAATAATAATAGTATATCTTCTATAGAACGTGATAGTTTTGCGGGATCAAAAATTTTAACTATTTATTTAAAAGATAACCATTTAACTCATATTAGTCAAGGTATTTTCAATAGCCTACCATTTGTTGAAATAAATCTTGAACGAAATCGTATTTCTAGCGTCGAAAATGGTTCTTTTGATATACCAAAACTACGCGAATTGCTATTAGGGGGTAATAAACTCGGCAACTTGTCTCGAACATCTCTAGGTGATATCAATAACGATCAATTAGATTTAAGTTTAGACGATAACGGTATTTATAATATCGATCCGGGCACGTTTGAAAATACAAAAGTAAAATCGTTGAATCTTAAAAATAATACTTTGAAAAATATCAAAAAAGGTATGTTCGAAAACGCCGTAATAGGATTTTTGGTATTATCCAGTAATGAAATATCCGATGTGGAACCTCAGTCATTCGAACATGTTGAAGATTTAGTTTTTGTTGATATGAGTCGTAATAATTTTGTACCAAAAGTTCATGACGATTTCATAAACTTCAATTTTTATATTAAACCTAAAGCTGGTCTAGCTAATTATACCAGTGAAAATTTACAAACTCTCATTTCGGCTTCTTATTATAGCGGGTACAGAGATTAAATTGTTACTATTAATTATTTATTTGTTATTATAATATGATGACTTAATAAACGATATACATTTTATTTTAATACTCTTATATTAACCTCACCTGTTTGTAATTCTCCTTTGGACTAAGAGCAAGTGGCTTATTTAATAATAAAAATTTTCGGGGATTCCAACCTTAGATCTCCTTGTTGGGAATTAAGCTCTTCGACAGCCTTACTAACTACATTGTTAGGCTCGATACAACTATCGATGAGATGTAGGTATACAGGGTGTTTCTACATTTGACTGACAACGCTTTACCACAGATAGATCTCAATAAATTGTTTATTTTGATATAGGAATACGAACCTCTACGGAGCCTAGTTGCTGAGATATAGGGTGTTTAAAATTTAGAGTCAAAATTGAAAATTTGCTATAAATCAAAAACACCTTTGATTTTTTTTTAATTTAGTGACCGATATGTTCCTTAATAAAGTAATATTTTGACATAAACAAACTTTGGAAAAATTTACCAGTGGTGTGCTGTCAGGGTTAGTTGTCATTTTTATCCCCCTACTTTTTACGCCTTGTTGAAAAATTAAGTCCGGTTCTGCTTAGCCGATTTTTAAATACTAGATGTTGTTTAAAAGAGCTTTTGTTCAGCAATACCAAATATATAAATCCTAAGTGATCTAATTAGCAACGTGACTACTAGAGGGCGTTATTTCATATATATATATATATATGTCTTTTATTTAATTATTTAAAAATGTTATATTTGTTTGCCAGTGAATCAAAGCATAAAATATAAGTAAAAACCTACATTTTTGTCAAACAACCGATACACGACGATACTGGAACACTTTTTGTGGATCCTGTGGACAGATGAGGCTACGTTTCATGGTAATGATAGAGTAAATTGCCATTGAAATAACTACTCAGCTTCGGATTTCAGAAGTGACAGTTCACGCTCAAAAAAATTATCATTGACACAACATGAACGTTTTGATGACTTTACACCTGACAGAGTTGATGACAAAATTCAGCTGGCGCTGTGCTTTGCGTATTCACAAAAATTTTTGTCAGATAATATTGATTAACAATCCATTGAAGCCGATTGAGGTCGATTGTCACTTTATGTTGATTGAAAATTTCTGATGTCTATTGACGCCGATAGAAGTGTCGAATCACATCAATTTTCATATATTTTGGTGTATTCGCGATTAGTTTTATTTCGAACCAGGCCACTGGCAGGCGGAACTTGTCCAGGTTGCATGTGATCGATACGATTATATGCCCGATCTAGACTTTCAAGAAGCTCTTCCTAGAGGCTCTCGATACAAGTCTCGACGAACGGAGGCAACAGGAGTGCTAACCATCCATGTATGTATGAATTTGGAGTCTCGTATACACTGCGATCCAAAGGATCTATTGTGGCACCCTTTCTTGCTGGAGAAGCCAGTGTTTATATCTGATCCATTAATACCACTTCTTTTAAAAAGTCTAGAATTTAAGATAGCTTTAATTAGCAGAAATCTTTGTCTTCTATTTTAGGTGTAGTGCTCTGGAGCTCCCTAGTATTTCATACTTCGAGAGGCTATGGATAGAGGTTTCGTCGTCTGTGCAACAAAATTTGCACTCCGCAATATCTTCTAGGTCTAGCGTCTTCAGGTGTTTGTTAAGGCGACAGAGCTTCGATAGAACTCTTGTTAGTATTCGTAGATTATTTTTACTTACGTTGCTACATTCAGCAGATTTACACTTTCCCAGAAGAGTCTTTGCCTATCTCGGCCCCTGTAGGTTATCCTAATAATTGGTTTTGCTCCTATCTACCTTCATATATCACAGCGATATCACAGAAGGGTTCAGATCCCATGAAGGGCTGGTCTGTCCCCACTTTAGCGAGCTTATCAGCTATTTCGTTTCCCTTCGCTCCGGTGTGTCCCGGAATCCTTGTGGGGTAATTTTAATTTTCTTGTCTAGCGCGTTTAATTTTTCTAGGCAATCCCAAACGAGTTTGGATTTTATGATATTGGAGCCATTCATATTGGTATATTATACATTCATGCTGTGGAGTTCTTTGACGCGTGCTTAAAAAACCGCCACGGATAGGAGCGAAGACGAGAGAAGGTGAGCACTTAGTCACACTTTCGCACTCGTGGAGCCTCCTAGAGAGTATGAATCAGCCAATCGATCAGCTACGTTTGCGGAAAACATGCTTCCTGAAGATATTTAGGAAGATATGTTTGATAAGGGGGTTAATATATTTTCAAATAATTGTATCAATGTGTAATAAATCCGTAATAAATAATTATATCTACTGGAGTTCAAAGAACTTGTTGAAAAGTAAAAAATATGTACATATATTAATAGAAGTGAATATTAATTTTTTTTTTAAATTAAATATACCGAAGATATATAATCATGAAAGCGTACAAGTGTATCAATGCTTAAAATATGCCGACCATGAAGCGTAAAAAAGAGATATAGTTACTTTTTGAAAGCAGTCTTGTCTTTTACCAATTTAAAAAAATAAGTATAAAAGAAATACGAGCTACGTCATATTTTTGCTAAATCATTAGTTATAATTAATTGAAACTCTCGTCTTGAAAGTATTACAAATATTTCCAAGTTATTTCCATTTCGATATTATTAACTATCGTGGTTTTCTTATTTTTTTGGGATTTTGATCAAATATGATGTTATCGCTTTTATAGAGACATTGAAAGGCTCTTTAAGTGCGGGGTCGTGGACGAGAATCTACATCGTCTACGTTCAGCTACTCCATTACCTCTAAATCCCTCAACTGCACGAAAAGATATTGACAAATCTATCGAGCCAATCTCAGATTTTGGTTTTGATATATTCTTTCAGGGATTTCAGTAGGAATTTCACTGAGATAAATATTTCCACAGTCGTCCGAGAGAAGTTGTTGGATTTTATCATTTCTAAGACAAAAACTTATTGTGAAAACTTGGATAATACTAGTTTAGAGTACATCTTTTACCGAAGTAATTTTAGCTGTTGCTGACTCTTTAGATAAGCTATTCTCAATAAATATAATTAGAAGATTTTCATCAGCTCTTGATTAATATGTGTAGATATAAAAGGGATACAAACATGAAGGTAAACTTCACTCAAAAATGAATCGTTGGGACCCAAAAAACTTCTCTTCTCTGATTTGTAGACTTTGAAAATGACGTATCAGACAAATGCTCTATAACACTCCATATTTTTTAATTGTAGCAGAAAGTAATCTACAAGTTCAATATAATTTTCATATCTGAGACGAAAACTATCCAAGCCTTTAGTTCTAACTCAGTCATAATATTTCTAAATCTGGTATCTTTCGTTTTCTAAATTCTAAATACCGGCTTGAGTATTTTTCATAGTGAGCTGAAGCAATGTGTGGCAAATGTAAGAAAAGCAATCCTCGTCTTTATTTAGTGATTTAACAAACTGTTTTATGATGCCCAGTTTTGTATGTATTGATGGAAGTATAATTTTGTGACTAGCTACCAATGAATTCTTGACTAAATTTTTTTTACGGGATTTTTTATGGATCGAGAATAATATCAAAAATTTTCAACTAGATACAAATTTGCCACTACAACCAATCAAACCTTCATCGGTAGGTTGGGCGTTGATGATATGGTACAGGCGTGTGAAAAAGGGACGAAAATGTAGAATTCACTGAGTTCATTCAATCAGGAGGCGCTCTTTTTATTTTTGAAACTTTCGACGATCTACATGTGAGAAACAAAGATTCGGCTACGTGTGGAACTGGCCTAACACAGCGATGGCCGTACCAGTGACATTTCACAATTATTAACAGGGTGGCTAGTCAAAAGATATTGGAACCCTGATGTGAATATGAAATTGCCATCATAAAGTTTGACATTTATAATGGTGAACCTACATAGAACGTGTTGTCACGCGAGTGCTATTTGAGTTGTTTATAGATACTTTTATCTTTGTCAAAAGATGGAATTAAATCACGAACATTTCCGTAAGACGATTTAAAGAGACGAATTAAACCAACAGCAGTGTGCCGATCAAGTAGCTTCGACTTGTGGTGATGAAACACCATCCCGAGCTACCGTGTTTCGCTGGTTTTCTGAATTCAATCGTGGTCTTCGTTACAGAATGAATTTGGTGGCAATCGTTCAAAATCGGCTATTGTGCCAAAAAACATCGATTCTGTGCCTAAACTGATATTGTAAGATCGTAATGTGACATAGCGTGAGATTGATGCCTCCTTGGGCATTAGTTTCACTCGCTTACATTCAATATTTCATGAACATCTGGCTGTCAAAAAGATTTGTTCGCGTTGGATACCGCATGAATTGACAATCGCTCAGAAAAAAGACTGATACAAATATATTATGAAAAATACAAATCCAACCAATTCGCGCACGAAGCACTTCGAAGCAAATGGTCGCTTTTTTATTTGGAATAACTGAACATGTCGCCACCGTTCCATTAGAGCAACGTTGAACGGTCAATTCTGAATGGTACACCAGCATTTGTTTACCAGAATTGTTCGAAAAAATCAGGAGAACCAATCTCATATATAAGCTCAAACAAAAACGTTTTTGAACAGTCAAAATATCGATTTGATGGGTCATCCGCCGTACAGACTTTGTTTGGTACCCAATGATTTTGTGGTGACCATGTATGACCTTGCATTCAAAAATACCTAATACAGGTAAACATTACTCCGAATAAATTGCCTCAATAAAACAATAATTTATCCATACCTAACTGACCGATACCTGATCCAGGAAATTTCAAATAACCTTCTTAATGTCCAAATTATTCCTTCCAATTAAATCTGAATTTGTAAAAACCAAAAAACTTCTACATGATCTTTGTTCCATACATGAACTCAGACGAGGCGTTTGGAATCGTGTAGAAATTTATTCTGTCTCGAGACCGCGAAGCGTTCAGATCTCAAATGCCGAGATCTCAGTGAAACTGCGCCGTTTCCGGAGACTTAGCTTGCGCGACTTAATTTGATCTATCGATGTATATAATTTTTTTTATATAGTTTTGTTGATATATTATAATAGTGTAAGTTATTGTATTACCTCTCCACCACCTTCGTCACTAAGACTAGCACCCATAATTTCTTTTTATTCCTGCAGATCAAAAATAAATTGCGAAGTCAATTTTTTTCTACACCTGAAAAAGAGGTTGATGCGTTCAAATCACATGTTTTGGAGGTACCTCAATCGGAATGGTCCAATTGGTTCAAACCAAGCCATATCCACTTATAAATATTTGTTTTTATTTGTCTTTTTCAAAACTTAAATAGTAACTCTCGAAATGAAAACGTGTGACTGTAAATCCAGTGATGTGCGTATGACTGTTACTGGCCTGGAGCGTGGTAAAAAAAAATTAGTTATCAGATTTCCACGTGCGAACCTATTAACCTTAAGGATGACAAAAATTCATTTAACATTAAGTTTGTTGACATTGTATATATAAAAAATCACCCTATAATTTCATAGAATTCGTTTTGTGGGCGTTAAATCTTATCCATTAAGTAAATATATAGTACGCTGAGTTAATAGCACATAATGATTTAATAACACTTTCGTTCGAAATCGTATTGGTATATATCTTGTTTGTTGAATTATTAACTCGAGCGAAAAGCCGATAAATTTAATGTGCGAAAACGCAATTATGCATGATTTATTTGATATCCGGATCAAATGATTGAATACTCAAATACGAACGGCAATACTCACTTTGAATATCAATTGTATTCGTTATAAATCAGGTGACGTATCGTATAAATGAAATTTTGCAAATAACAACCGCGCCTTATATCTCTCTTAGTTACCTAAATTAGAAATTACGAGTCCCGTGTCATTTCAATTGAAACAATTTTGAAATTTTTATCGAGTAACATTTTTGGAGTTATCGGATAGCGTTAATGTAATCATTTGTTCTACACAATCTAAATGAAACATCTCAAGAAGAATTCATCACTTCAATCAGTTTTCTTTCACAGTTTGTCTCGATTCCTCTGGTTCAACTAGAAAAATACTTTTAAGATTTCCAGTATATTAATTAATATTAACTCTTCATTTCTTCTTTCCGTTGTTTTAAGACTTTTAAGTCTTGTTTTTTCTACTATTCAGTCTCTTGAGAAGTAGATGTCCATTTAGCCCATCGATCTTCCATCATTCTGTCGACGTGGTCTCTCCGATATTGTCGTCTCGATCTCGTGAAACGTACTGAATTTGCTTCTTATTTGATCCCTTAGGATCACTCCTTCAATAGTTCTCAATGTTTTCATCTCTGCTGCCCTCTTCATGTTCTTCGTTTTTGTTGTTTTCGCTCTAGTTCCAATGTTTACCCCAAAAATTTTGTTTTTCACTTTTTAATAAAGTGAATCAAAAAATTTCTTCAATTCTGGGTAGAATAGTAAATCATATATTTTAAAACGCTATAATGTCGATCATACTTTCAATAACATCATTTTACTTATGGACCGTTCAGTCATATCAAGGTTCTATATATGAATGTGGGTAACATAATGTCAGAAAGATTGTTATCTTTGATTATACATCTTAACAATCATATAGTACCACTATGAATTGCGTATTTTCTCTAGTCGTGTATTTACAATCGATTCTATTAAATGTTAATGGCATACTATTTGATTTATTTCTGTTGTATATGTCTTGTTTACATTTTTAGAGTTACATGATTAAAAACTATAAAATTTGTCATCGTGTCAAATAGGAATGTTATTCATAAAGGGTGTAACGATATGCAAATGCTCAATGTTGAATTTGAAAACGAGACATTTTGAAAATTAAAGTCTATTTCTGTATTCTTTCAATGGTAACTGATACTCCGACCTGTATCTGTTTAGTTCAAAAAACGGATACAAAACATAAAATTAAACTCGCGCGTGCCAAATCTCTAGTAGCAGCGTAGCCCCGCTAAGATCTAGGCGTTCGCCTCGCTTCCCTGTGCCGAGGAAGATTGCCCTAAACAGTTCGATCCAACGTCTTACCTGAATTCGGTAAGTAATAAATCGGAGGGGGCTTCATGAAATAATGTGCATGGTAGAAGGACATCGATATGTTGGTTTCTCTAAAACGTGCTACCCGATATATCCGAGGGTTTAAAGTTAATTGCATGCTTTTAGAACATTAAAAAGGTTATACAAGAAAAGTGACTTTCCTGGGTTAAGTATCAGCCAGTTAGGGGTCGAATGTTATTAGGAAAAATGTTGTAAATGAAAATTTTTTGATATTATATATTTTTGAATGCAAGGGTACATAGCGTGGTCGCCGCAAATCGTAACGCAGCTGATTTTTCTGCAAGAATAGTGGACGAATGGTCATCGTCTGTTGGTGAAGTTGAAGGATAGTAAGTTAGTAAAAATGACAAAGGTGCTTAATGTTATGACCCGATCCGGGCGTTTTTTTTTTTTATTCTTTATACTATTGTTTGCGTGCTCCACTTCATTTGCGCATATTCTTACTTTACGCAACCCTCACAGCAGCACTCACAATTATCTTCTCTGACTGGCGTTTCGATATACAAATTATAGTCTTCAGAAACCTCCAGAATTTCCAATAGTTATTCTAATGGATGAAGTTGATACAACTATTTTATTTATGTGTTAAGATTCTTTAAATTTTTTTCGGTCTTCTTGCAGTAGTTCCCCGAAGTATTCACCCCATTTTACGTGATTATATCTTATAATCTTGACGTAGTGACCTTTTTAAACTTTCTGAGCTTTTCCTCCAACCAAGATATAGCATATTTTTCCACTATTTATACGTGATGTTTCTCTTGACTTTTTCTGGGGATGCTTTAATCTTCATCTTTTTTTGTTGTTTAAATTCAAATTTTAATGAAAATATGATTAATTAAAAATACATCATTATTGCATATTTACAACCACTTCTAAATACTGTCAAATATATTATCATGAAAGATAATTTAAAAAATTAATTGGATGTATTTTGGTTTTGACGTGGCATTCATCCATACACAAACAAAGTTACGTAAAGTTTTTGTTAAAAGTATCCCTTGTAGGTAGCCATTTTCTATATTCTTCGTACACAGTTATTACTTTCGTTTATCGAGTTTTGTAATCACATTTTGCCTAGGTAACAATAATAAATATCATTTACAAGTCACAACTCTCCTCACGTGTTATGAGAAGCTCGACGGTCGAATTCATTGTGCATGTTCTGTCTCACCAAGGATTATCGTGCCTCGCTAGACAGACCCGACTTAAGTCAGTTCATAAGCAAACGTTGTTATGTTGATACGATTCTATTTTATTTTCCGTGTTTGAACTACGTTTGCATGTGAGACGTTGCGGCGGTAGTGATTTTTGGGCTGACCGGAAACCTTCGTGTGGACCTTTTTTTATGTCTATTGTTGGTGTTAGTGCGTTGTGATGCTAATGGTGAAAAATAATTACAAGGCATATTGATAATTACGTGATAAGTATGAGAGGATTTTGTTGTTTTTGTTTTTTGTTCATTTTGTTGGTAGATGGCTCAAAAATGTGATAATTAATAATTTTAATTTTAATATCGAAACCTGAATTATCTGAGGTTACTTATCGAAAAGGTAGCTGTGGAAAACGGAATTCCAATCGAATCGAAATTCTTTGAAGAAAATATACAGTGCGTCGCATTTAAGATGAAAACACCTCCATTGTTTCCTATTCCTATTCATTTACAATCTATAATAATTATTATAAAAATTAAATGATGTGAATACAATTCAGTTGGCATGCTAGACGCGTTTCCAGTGATTTATCTTTTACAATCGGTTTTGTATATTGGGAAAACACTAACACTCGTTAAACCTATTAATTAGGTCGTACGGGTCATGTCGTTTAAGTCTACTCTGGGTTACTGGTTGTTCCATGAGGTTATCTGTCACTGTATCTAAATTTTAATATTGAGACTAGCTGCTGATTCTCACACTGGTATATCGTATGTCCAAATGGAATTGTTTTCTAGATCAGTACCTTTTAAAAGAAGTGGGATTGATGCATCAGCTGTAAACACTGGGTTCTCCAGTAACGCAGCAAGAAAGGGGGACACATAGATCCTTTAAGACGCAGTATTAGAGAACAATATAAATCTCTTAGTTTCAATCCCAATTGTTTTCCCTAGTTAAAGTTGTCTTTTCTCCAGGTTAGGGAGCTAACATAGGTGCAAGCCCATATGTTTGACATTGTTTGCGATGTGGCCGAGTTTAATTATTTACAGTGACTTCTCGATATTTTCCTTTAGGGTTGGTGAAGGTTGAATAAACAGACTTCAATTCATTTGCTTCAATTCTCCATTAGTTCAACTAATTTTCTCTCTTATTGAGGTAGAACTGAACGATAAGATCTTTGTGTGATGCTTATATGGTGATGTCGTCTGTAAATGTGGCTGGTAATACGTCATTGCCATTTGGTAGATCAACCTTGAAGAGTTGCTAAAGTAGCGCCCTCAGAACACTGCTTCGAGCAACACCACGGAGTTTATTTTGATCAGTGATTTTTTGTTATCAAGGCATCTAACTAAAAAATAACTATCTTTGAGGTATAAGTGAAGGATTTGGGAATAATTGATAGGTAAGGATCTTCTGATTCTAAATCAAAAGCCCTCATGCTAAACCTTGTCAAATGCCTGCATGATATCTAAGAAAGGTGATATTTTCTAAATCTTTATTTCTTAGTTACCAAATGATCTCGTTCGATTGTTGTTTGCTCAAGTCTAGATCCAAATTGATGATTTGGTAGGATATTCCTTCGGTTAATGATTGGTTGTATTTTTTTGAGTTTTTCTAACAACTTGCTCATTTTAGGAAGCAGACTTTATGAAAAATTCGTATACTTTCTCGCTTTTCATGTCAACACTAGTAAATGACAAGACTTTTTTCAACAATTGTTCAAAAATTTATTCATGTGAAGTGATTATAGTAAAATTAACAAAATTGAGGGTTTTTGAATTTACTCTGTTGTGTTGTTCCCCCTAACAAGACGTCTAAGCTGCCGCCTTGTAGTTTCGTTGCTCACACTAATTCGAACTGCGAAATTAGGGACATAATTTTCCAGAAAAACTGATGTTGATATTACAACGTTACTTTCCCGAACTATTAACCAAAGTCCAGCTATAATCTGCTGGGGCGTACACTGCTAAAAAATATTTATAAGTATAATCTAAACGTCAGTAGAAATGAAAAATCTAATTTTCATTGTGAAATTATCAACAACGAAGTAAACCTGTACATAATTCGTTGGTGTATAAGAATTCCAAATTCTTCATACAGTTTTTGTATAGTCGCTATGTGAATAATAATTTTCACACGTGACCTTGTAGTTGTCAAATTATTGTATCAAATGTAAATTTTACATCTGGTTTTTGGAATTTTTGACATAATACTTACACCATTCCGAGAATAGATAATTAAAAATTTGAATAATCCGTGTGAGTGTGAGTGGACACTATTTAACGATTTTTAATTCTTGAAAACAAATAAATATTTATTAAGGCGAGACGGGTAGGTGTATGCATTTAGTTACATTTCTCTCTTTAGCAATAAAATTACGAGCTGTTTTGACGTTAATTGGTTTTTTATATAAAATCTATTAAACTATATCATTTTATTCAGTTCATTCTGAACCACGTCGATTTCTTTGGTCTTTGTGGTTACTTTTGATTCAATTTAACACAAACAAACAACACTTGATCCAATTTAGAGAATATCAACAATTTCCAATTTTGTTGGACAAGTTGGGATTTTAGCTAATATCCCAGGATAATAGGCAGTTGGCTGATGGCGCGCCCCGCATGCCTACTCTCCCGGAGTATTAGCTAAATGCCGGACAATAGATTATTCGTCGAAAAATGACCAAGCGTTTTCTATTCTCCTGGGATTTTAGCTAAAATTACCAATTTACCAAATGTAAACTATCTGGTTTTATATTACGAGACGGACGTGGGGCGTATCGTTATCCTTTCCATTTAAGGATCTACCGGGCTAGTTATCATCAAATAAAAGATTATTTACAACAACTTCTATAGAATAAAGTTGAAATATGAATATAGAAGCGCTGAGGGGATAAAGTACTCATTCCCACCCTAGAAAGGTACACTTCTGTTATACAATCCAAGCTCCTGATCTTACGTACCGCGCCATCGGTAGCTAAACAAGAAAATTTACAATTAGCTGTTCTGTATAAGAAAATTGCCGACAACCTAGCCAAGCTTGGAGCCACTAAATTCAATCATATGGTTGTAGATAGATCAAAACCTTCATAGGTGAGACAAACCCTACAGACTACGAGACAGAAATGCTTTAGCTAAAAAGAAGCAAAGGCTTTTGTAGGCCTAATCACAGGGTACAAGTGGATAACACTGGTCAACAAAATTTAACCTTTTTTATGTTACACGAAAACTTGTACTATGGCCACTAAACAATAATATATTAATAGAAAATATTGACACGTCTTTGTCACAAATATTTTTATAAAAAGTACAAAAATTACTAACACAAAAATATTTTTTAATGTACAATGAATAGCTATGATTTTCGTGAATGGCCTCTGGTAGGTTCCTCAAATAGTGATCTGCTAGCATTTCTGGACCCTTTTTTATTAAGGAAAGTCTTTCGCTTTTTTCGTCACAGAACCTCAATTCTTTGGGAAGAAATCCAAATGAGAGTGCAGGGTGTGTCTTTTTAAAGACATATTACGTCCCAAAGCCTTGTATGAAGGATCATTTTTAACATTCTTCTGCACTGGAGTAACTGATCTACGCTTGGTCCGCTTGTGTAGTGACTTTTTCTGTCTCTGTTGTCCCATTCGCAAATGAAACAGCAATATTCTGTGTAACAAAGCTTCAGCACAAGCAAAAGATCAATGACTTTAAAATATTCACAATTTTTCCAAATTTTTTAAAGAAGGAACTTCATGTTCTCGTAATTATCTTTCATATCAGTTGTATAACGACGCAGCTTTGAAGCTAGATTTTGATGAGTCAATGAACAACCGCCAGTGAATTCAAAATTCACTTCATATTCAGAATTCAATAAATTCATCACTACAGGAATGTTATTACAACATAGTAAATCATCTGATTTAGAAAAGTAATGTTTTATTCCATCGTCAGGAGTAATAAATTCCAATTGTTTAATTTAGAATCCAAAAGCTCAGCTTGTTTTTTTGATAAATTCAAATCAAGTACTAAATCGTTAAAATCACTTTGTATCAATATATATGACGCTTGGATCACTCTGTTGAGATACCTTACCGGGTTGACTAAGAACAAATTTCGTATTAGAATTCCGACTTTCTGCTTGATTTGGATGCTTCGGCACAGGCAGTTCTATGTAGAATTGGTCTGTTGACCGATGACAAGATTGGGTAATGCACAATGTGTTTGGACTTGGTTGTGACTCCTTATCATACCTTATAATCACTTATATGATATTTGGTTTCGTCCAAATATAATTGGTATACATAAAGGCAAAAGCTTAGATTCTTGTTTAGCCCGACCTAATAGGAGTCTCACACACGATACACAACATTTATGTGGAGCCCAGGATTTATCTTGGTGGCGCACAGAAAAACGAAAATAATCTGATTAGCACTTTTCAATAATTGGCGTAAATTCTAGATGCTGAGATGTAAAAGTTAATTCTCCACCCACATAACAAAAAATATCCGGGTTATTAGAACACTTTCACGGCTTATTTATAATGTAACAAACGTAACTTAGTTATATGCAATCGTTGTACATTCGCCTAAATTAAGTAATTCAAACAAAAACACGTAAATGAGGTCAGAAAAGAATATAAAGTCGTCACAAAAAAACTGGATGTGACTAGAACAAAACAAATTTTTTTTTTGATTGAAGATACATCAAAACAAAAATCATCCCAAAATTTGTGTAACAAAAACAGTGTTTACCAGTGTTATCATAGATACAACACAAACAGGGCAGTCGATCTGGAAACCCGGTTTTGTAGATTAAAGGAGAAAATTACGATACACATCATCTGTAACTTCTCCAATTGTGGTCTAAGATGAGCTCGATCAAGGCGATTACTTTCACACGATTCATAATTACAAATCACTTCATTTAATCTCTGATTTGTATAAGAGGCTGCTACTTTTCGTCGGCCTAAAGGTGTGGAATGTTATATGTCACGTCCGCTATATTTTAATGGTTTTAATACTTTGGAGGATGACGAACAGATAACGAAAAAGATCTGGTTAACGTAAGTTACATTCTTGTCAGCTGTCAATCAAGAGACTTACAGTGAATGGTATCGTAATTGCACTTGATATTATTTCAAAGCTTACATTATAGTTTGAAAATATCGGCAATTCTAATACAGGAAGTTGCAAAAAATCCTTTCAAGATTGCGCTGTTAATCGATGATTCTCAAAATATAACCTATTGTGCTTATAAAAGTCCCTTCTCTGTCATTACTATTTGACTCTTTGATAAAGCTTCTTAACGATGTAGATTTATTTATTGTATAGGGTGTTCAAAATTTACGAATAACTTGAAAGCTCTGTGGTAGCTACCTATTCATTATTCAATACAACTATAGTACATACTTGGTATTTTTGTATTAATAACGAGAAATATATTAACATAAAAAAAAGCCGTGAGCAGCAGAGCTCCATCACGAAAGTCGAATTTTTCGTCGAATGAAGAATTTAACTAATACACAAACAAATCTTTCCATAAAATGAATTTCTTGGAAATGATATCAATTCTCAATCTTATTTCTTTATATGGAAAATTTGCTATTCCTCTATAACTTTTCATTTCACAAGTTAACTCTCTCTCTCTCTCTCTCGAATGAAAATTCATAATTTCAATAGACCCGGTGGTCTCGAACCCTCTTTTTCAATTCCAATTGACAACAAAGAAAAAATTGTCATAATGACAAGAAATTTCGAAAATGGGAAGTAAAAAAAATCACCCTAGCAACGATCATACTCGTATTATTCATTAAATAGGAGGTGGTCCAGTTCAACAATTACAACGATCAAAATGATTTCGGGCGTTTTGTGCTAGAAGAACTGAAGAAGAAAACTTTGAACTTGAGAAAGACAATTCTTCAACATCACCCCTACTTGCATGCGAAGTTCGAACCCTCTAGTTAAACTTTTTCTGGCCAAAAAATAATAAAATATAACAAAAATGACCATAAAATGGAGAGGGATGGAGATGGAAAGTTTCGACCTTAGACAGGAAATCATCTCGCAACTAATTGAACCTACATGTGAAATTTCATTTTTCAGTCGCTTTTCGTTTGACTTGCAGAGGTGAGCAAAGGTCAAAAACCACTTTTTTGCACTGCGACCCCTCGAAATATTCATTTGTTTTCAACCAAACTCTAATAACATCAATCCGCCGCCAAAAAAGCCATGTATGCTAATTTTGAACCAAATCGGACCCATGGCAATTGCTCGAGAGACGAAAATAAGAATTGTAGCTTAAACAGATATATATATATATATATATATATATATATATATATATATATATATATATATATATATATATATATATATATATATATATATATATAACTATAGACCATCATAATCATGTTCAGGAGGTCTCAAAACATGGGAAAAATGATGTGCCCCCCATTTTTTTTCTAGTCATGCCTACCGTAATAGTCTAATTTTTCCTTGAAAAATTCGACTAAAAATTACGGCAATTACGTGATAATTATTTTTACAATAATATGAAGAAACGTATTTTCCAATTTATAAAATAATTAAAAAATAATTCCTAAGGTCTTCTTGCCTTTATAATTAGTTATTTTTAGTCATTCTTTTTAATTTTTGCTTCATAGTTATCTATATTTCCAATTTTTTTCTATAATTTCCTGCTGTCTATGTAATGTTACCAATATCTTTATTAAAAAATTATACACTATATTATCTCCTTTGTTCGATTTTTTTATACTCCTATTGACTTAGAAGATACTCCCAAATTAATATATATTTTAATTTTAATACATTAATTAACACTACTTCTAATTAAAATATATTATTTTTTGTTATATCCTTTCACGTAGAAACTATAAAAATAATCCCTGATGAAGTAATTTTGCAAATTTATTTTGAAAAAGAAACGAATACAAACATGCACAAAGTGAACATATCAAACATTATTTTTAAAAATGTCGTGAGTTTCATTATCAAATTGTTGCTATTTTTGATAATTAATTCAATATGGCTTTCCTCTAAAAGTTTTATCAACCAGGGTTTAAGAAGCCGGCGTAACATGATTTGTAAAACACAACAAAGAAAAATGAAACTACTACATTTACTGTTTACTGGAAATACTACTACAGTATCATTTGCCGATGACAAAGCAATGTTGTTAAACCACACAAACCCTTCTCTAGCAGCAGTATATCTACAACAACATCTAAACAAAATAAATGACTGAACAAAGCATCTGGGAAATGGGAATTAATGAATCAAAACCACTCCCAACCATCTTCACAAAATGTAGAGAAATCAAATCTTACCGAAAACAGAACATGTAAAATACTAGAGAAAGGACTCACCTGAAAAACCCATATCTTTACTATTGGGTTGACGACAAAGTGATTTCGGTTTTGTAGTATGAAATGAATCACTTTTTCAACAAAAAAAAACTTTTAATCAATTATATATTTTTCAACTTGCTCAATGACTTTTTGTCATCTTCCTTTAAGCTTCATGACTCCGCGCTCATTAAATTTCTGGTCCGTATCAGCAAAAAACTGAACCAGGTCATCGTCATTTGTGAAAATTTGACCATTTAAAGAATTCTCATCCAGTTTCACTAATTGTTTACAGCAAAAATTGAATTGATCGTTTTGTTTCTTGCAAGCAGCTCAAAAAACACAACAACATCTTTGTAATCCCACCAAACAATCAGCGTGAGCGTTTTTTTTGCTGTTCAGCTTTCCATGTGGTTTGTGCTGGTTCATTGAGTTAGTTCCATGATCGTTTTCGAACTATGTTACTGTTCAAGACTCATTTTTCATCACCAGTGATGATCCAGTTCCATTCCGTTTGAGGTGCATACCGCAAATGTTTCAATTCGTGAGGTACCCAAATATCAAGCTTCTTAACTAGCGCAAGATATTTTAAGTGTTTTCCAATTGTTGTGAGCGATACATGTAGCCTCTTGGCTACTAGAACGTTGCTCATTTTTGAGAGGAAAATCTCTATAACGGAATATTTTATACCAATTCTGACCCGTGCGCTCTGTTAAACAAACAGCACCATAAAGTTCATATTTGAGCCGCTTCGTCTGGTTTTTCTTGGAATGTGTTCCCTTTTTCGAGTTGTCACATGGATGAGGTAGCTCGGCTGGGATTCTAATGCATCCCTCCGCATTATTAGAGCTTCCAGGGCAAACACAACAATCAAAAGTTAAGTGAAAGGGTTTTGGGGAAAATTTTCCTCTCTATTTTAGTATATAAAGTTTTCGTAAGTTGATATTTTTTTGGTGGGTAGATACAAAAAGGTGGCATCCTCGAGAGGATGTATTCTGTATATTTTATTATTAATTCATTCTAGAAAACTTGAAATTCGAAAGTAGTACTGATTCTCACTTATATTCAGTTAAATTTATCATGAAATTTTCGATAATTTTCAAGAGAAAGGCGCATTTCAATTAATAATTACACATTCTTGCATAATTTTTAATACGTTATAAAATTGCAATAAACTGATTTCCACACTTCACTATTCAAGTAAACAGACTAATTGACAGCTGACACTCGCCGTAGGGAATTAATTAGTACAAAATAAGTACTTTTGGGAGTATTTCGATTCTATAAAATGTATTCCGAAAATTGGGACTCTGAAACGAGAAAAACCACTTAATTTCACATTCACACGTTTCAAATTCTTCTAATTAAATTAAAACTTTATGCTACGAAAGTTTTTCTCTATTAATACATCTTCAAAATCATAAAATCGACTTTCACGAAATTTCCAATCCCATTAAAATTTGTTTACAATGGTCATCGTTCCTAGAGAAAACACGGATAATGACAGATGCAACATTAACGGCTGTTTGAACAAGACTACGTCGTGTTAATGAGTTTACCACACCTTGTACGATTGATTTTATATATCTAATCAGGTAATATGTTTGTTGTTTTAACGGAGGTGTTGTTTTATTACTATGTCCATAGTCAAATTATTAATCTCTTGCCTTCGGTGATTATTTTTTATGTACACGATTCACAGTGGTGTCTATAGACCGTCGTGGCATTATTATTGTAATAAAGATTACCGTTTTAAATAGAACCATTTACATTAAAGTGTTTTGATACTTTGATTCGCAACCTCTTCTACTATAGGTGGAAACATGGTATTTCTTCTTTCATTTGATTCCATCATTTACTTCCTGCTCATACCGTCTCCAGTTCAGTCCTCTCTTTTTAGGTTATTGGCTATTTGTGTATTCCATTTCCTTCTGAGTTTGCCTCTTTTTTTTTGTTGGTTTCAAATTCTTATATCACCTTAACTGTTCTCTCCCCTTCATTCTCACTATGTATCCAAACCATCTTGATTGTGACGTTCCTTATTTTGTCTAGGTTTTTCGCTATTTATCCCAGTATTTTCATTTCGCACGTTGTTATTTTTTGCATCAGTTTGTTGGGTTTGTTGCGAATATTATAAGGTTTGATCGAACCTGCTAATCTGAACCGCTCTTGAAACGGTTATTGGAAGCATTTGCAGTTATTTGTATTACTATTTGTATTACTATTAACCAGAAACGGTTGGAATGCACAAAGGACGGTTTTTTCATGGAACAAGCCCTTGATAGGTCGTCCGCATCGTTTATGTAGATTGGTCAGTCTGTTTTCTTTCTCTCTGTGTTTTCTTCCCTTTTTTTGTTCACTTCTTTAGCTATTTCGTCAATGATTGAAAGGAACAATAACAGGCTTGTCTCCTCTCATTGCCTCACCCCTCTGTCAGTTACATAACGCTAACCTTAAAATTTCAACTGCAAAAGAGAGAGTTTCATCAGACGAGGACTTTATCGCATACGTGAATCCCTAATTTGAAGAGAAAGACACAACTATTGTTTGGTAGGGCTAAAAAGGTTAAAACGTCGCTGGGAAAAATGTATAGATTTAAACGGAGAAATTATTATGGAAAGAAATATATTGTTTCCTTGTTAGCTCGGACAACCCTCAAAGAATACATGGTATCATTAGTTACTTGCGTTAATTTCTATTGCTGTCATGTTCGAACAATTTCCGTTGTTGCCGGAAATCAAAAGACAAATAGAATAGACAATAAAAAATAGGTACTTAACCGTATTCAACTATGATTTATCAATCTAATATAGTAATACCGTATCTATCATACAGTTGATATCATGGTCGACATGACTAGATTCAACAAAAACTACGGAAGAAAAATATTTCGCTCATTTTTTTATTTATTCAATAATCTATTGTTTGAACTATTCATTCATGTTGTTATTCAAATTTGCTCTAACTAGTACAATAATACGTAGGTCCTTGCTTTCCTTGACCTTGAATATATTATTTACTTCTATTTATTCTGTTGACAAAAAATATTGATCAATTAATTAATTTACGTGGAATTTGTTGAGTTAATGTGGGTAGTTTAATATTTTTAGTATAGATTATCTTATAAATAGTCCAGCAAACAACGGTAAAAATGTGATCACCTCAAAATTCCACCAAGACGCATGGATTTGCGTGAAATTTTGGAATTAGGTTTTATTCACCCTTCACTTTAAAATCTACCCTATGCCAATATGTGCAAATTATTATAAGGGATGAAAACTACCTCTTATAATCAAAATTTATTAAAATGGAAGTTAAAGCATGTAGAATTTTAAAAAAAAAATTTTGTAGGATTAAAATAAAGCGCCATACCGGGTTTTTTCATTGATATTTCGAAAATATATTCTGTCGTTTTTCAAAGGAGATAATAACTACTTTCCTGGCCTTCCTTTCCTCGACGAATATTGAATTACGTCGCCTCTGAAGAGCTTAATGTTAATCGACCTTTTTGTCTTCTGTCGATATTAACTACCCCAATGGCTCCCAATTGCTGGGAGAGGTTTGTAACCACGTTTCAAGGTTAGTACGTCTCATCGAGAAGAACGAATGAAAGTTGTTATACCACTCTGATGAGATAATAGCGTCGAAACTAGTCAATGGTTACAAACTTCTTCTTGCAATTGCGAGCCATTTGAGTTGTTAATATCGACAAAAAGGTCAATTTACATCACGCTCTTCAGAGGAGGACGTCATAACTCTCTTATGTATCACAAATTCTTATAGTCTCTTTTGAAGAATATTCAATACATTATTTTCGTAAAATTGACCATTTTCCACTTACTCAATTTTCAATTTTTCAAAAGTTCACTAAATAAGTTCCACCTTTAATAAATCAGGTCTATAACAAAACAAATATTTTTTTATAACTACATTTAACCTTTTCACAGTTTTTTCGATAAAATCTAAAGTTTGTGAGTTATTTCTGAAAAAAAAATATGCTTTTTGTATAGCAGATAGTCAAAATTTCAATCACGAATAAATCAAAACTCCATAGAACAATTTGTGCTTAGAATGCTTTTTTCTATCGAAATCCACGGTTAGTTTAAACAAGAAAAATATCACCCTCTAGTTGGGGTGGTATTCACCTCCAGAGTAAAAACACATATCGGCACAGAATAGACTTTGCTTTTTTAAGATATTTACTATCTATTGATGAAATTTCAAGCAAATCGACGCATTTTGCTGGAAATCTGAGGTAAAAACCGTTGTTCACTGGACTAAAAGGTGAAATTTACGTATAGTAAGTGTCACTGAACCGTGGGTGTCCGTTAAATGATCGCAAGTATTGAAAACTTGTCGGTGTATTATGTAAAAAGTATTTCCAATTGGGCAATACTCCGAAATCTGTGATTATATTTGTTTTTGGTTTACTCGAAAGATCGATTGGTTGTATGATTTCAAATTACTGTAAATTGGAAGTTTTTCAAGTCATTTTTAACAAATTTTCATCTTATTTTTGAGCTGTTTACCAACTCGTACCAAAATAAAAACATAAACTTCATATCCTTCTGCTAGAAAAATTCAACGGTATGTTGCACGTCGCTTCTTCTTTCGAAAATTCTTTAAGACGTGATGTGTCTTTGCCCGTCCCCAAAAAGCACGGCTCTTGTAAAGGAACAGCACACGGAAGTGGAAATTATGGGTGCATCAATGAAAAGGATTGTGATTTGACAGATACTTCCAGTCCTTTTCAGAGGAATAATTCTAAAAGATGGTCGAAGAAATCGAACACTAGTAAAAACGCGAGTGAAAGTGAATCTTTAAATTCTTGTGTTGTTGAAAAGAGTTCCTTTCAAAGAGCTTCGTCCATAAGATTATCTGCTAAGAAACACGAGAAAAAGAAGACTACAAGTATCAGCTCAGAGAATTTTAGCGAGTCTGATTCGTTGGATTCTCTTGGTGACAAAACTAAAAGCTCAGATACCACAGATGAAGCCCCGAAAAAGAGCAACAATATTGTCAGCAGACTATTCAACAATGTTACCAAGTCATCCATTGCTAAAACAGCAAAAATGAGACAACTGGATATTTTCGACGTGGAAGACAGCAATTGGATTGGAGGTTTAAGAAAAAATAACGACGATGGAATTGTTAAACAAAAAGTATGTTCAGAATCCGACACCGCTTTCGATAGATCTAGAAACGGGTCTCTAATAAGAAAATCCATCGATTCAAATCACGAAATTAAACAAAATGGGCATGCCGAAAACGGTATAAAGAAAGTAGAAACGGGACTTGTAAGGAAACCGTTAAGAAATAGCTTGAGAAAAAGCTTCAATAAAAAGACCTCAAAGTTGAAAACTATTGACGAAATCCTGATTATGAGCGCTAATAAAAAATCACCAGGATATTTCGTAAAAGTGGATCCAAACGATTGTTTCAAAGATTACCAGGAATTGATCACAAATCATAAAATAGAGGTAAGTGTACTCAAAAATCGATGATATTGTAAAAATATTGAGTTATAATTGAGAATTATCATATCATGAATAATTAAAATTTTTAGATTCTGATTCATACGTAAAGGCTAATCCCTTTGCTACACCCCTAGCCCATTTTATATTAAAAAAACCATATAAAAATGAAATTTTCAAACATTCTCTTCTCCCAATACGTCAGATAAATACGTTTACGTTATTAGAAATTTTATTGATGATTCTGTATTATTACATGAAATAATTCCAATCATAGGAAAAACAGAATAACTGCTTAGGAAATCTTTTATTCTAACTAAAATGTTATCAGTATGCTTCGATATTGACGCCTGTCGAAGCATCTAGACACAGCCGATGTTGGTTGTACGAACGCTCTACTTCAATAAAAACAAATGTTTTGACTATTGTTTACTACAAACTAAATTTAGATGTATGTACGAATAAAGAAAAAGCTCTTGAATAAATAAAGACTGGAAAGAAGAAGGAATACAATGAACGTAAAAAAACAATATGACGCCTAAGGAGATGCAGGAGATTCTAATAAAGAGTTAAAAGAAATAACATAACACAATTTTTTTCTCAAAATCCATCGTTTTAGATAACTTTTTGTTTTCAATTATTATTATTCTTCTTTCCTTTTTAATATTTTGCTCCATCGTTTTCGGAGGCATCCTGAGTTTTTGGAACCTAATGGTGATTTGTTGCATGCAATTCTAACCATTTTTCTTTGGTCAATTCTATTGATATGCTCGTTAATTTTTATATTCAAATGTATATCACTACGTTGTTCAAGGCACGATCTAATATTCTTCGAAAAGGTGTAGTTGTATTTACGTCACCTCATAACAAATCATCATTATTCATCTATAATATGATTATTTTAGTTGCACAAGATTTTGAAGAATGTTTGTAATTTAATTTATGTTAATATCGGAGCGCACATTTTTATTATGTTATTTTCAAGATTGATAAACAGATAAACAAAAAAAATATATGAAGTGTGTATTAGTTTCACTGCTTGTGGCTACACGATTTAAGATAAAAGCTGATCAAACATTGGGAAAACATAATTTAAAAATAATAAGAGAATATCTTGTCAGGGAATTATGGTTATCCGTCAAGTCAATCATTCGCTCATAAAAATAAGTTCTAAGGAGATCGTCACAAAGTAATATCGTAATTTATTGTACGAGAAGTACCTGGCCCGACCTAGAGATGGCGGTAGTTACTTGAAAAATATCACCGTATTAGAAAGTACACAATTCATACAGCATATGTTTCAAGTTTAAAGACACTACATTGTTTAGTATTTGTTTGGCAGCCATCAATAGTGAGCTTTTATCAGTTAATTTGTAAACATGGAAAAAATTAGTCATCGTTATGTGATACAGTACTTTGGTTTGAAAACCCTTTGGCCAACCGATATAGAAGATAAACTAGATTCTACTCTGGATGAGACTGCTCCTTCGTTATCAACAGTGAAATATTGGCTAACAGAGTTAAAACGAGGCCGTACGACCTACGAAAACCAGCAACGCAGTGGTCGACCAAATGAACGACCTGAAATGTTGAAGAAAATCCACAAATCGGTACTGGATGATCGTCGACTTAAAATGCGCGAGCTAGCAGACATAGTAGAAATTTCAAAAAGTGCGTTACATCGCATATTAATTGAAAATTTAGACATAAAAAAGCTGTACACAAGATGAGTGCCTCGCTTGCTTATAATGGAACAAAAACAGTGTAAGAAGATTTTTGCACCGAGTGTTTGGCACAGAAATAAAGCCGAATTTTTGCGCTATTTCATAACCATGAATGAAATATGTGTCCATCACTTCAATCCCGAATCAAAAGCACAATCAAAACAATGAACTGAAAAGGGAGAACCGATTCCAAAGAAGGCTAAGACCGTTCCATCTGCAGGCAAGGTCATGGCATCGGCATTTGGCTAAGAAGAAAGTGTCGTTTCATCAAGGCAATGCACCAGCTCACACATCCGTTATTGCAATGGCCAAAATTATTGAAATAAAGTTTGAATTGCTACTCCATGCACCCTATTCGTCAGATATAGCCCTTTCAGATTATTTTCTATTTGCAGACTTGAAGAAATGACTCGGTAGTAAAAGATTTTTCAATAATGAAGATGTGATGTCGGCAGTTGAAAGCTATTTTGAGAAACCTGATGATTGTTAGCTAATAATGAAAAATAAATATATTTTCCAAAATTATGTTTTCTTTGTTGCGCCAGGTACTTTCTAGGACCATCCTCGTAAGAGATAGGCGTAACAAGGTGTTACAAGTTAGTACTTAGTACCTGGATGACAGCTTCGCTCGGTATTTTGTGTTTTTAAGAAATTATATTTAAATACGAATTATATACTGATGAAATATGAATAATATTTCTCGATCTTGCCGAGATAATAATAAAAATGTATGACTGTTTATTTAAATAAAAAATAGTTTTAACATTTTTGTCATCGCAGCTTTAATTTGGAAGATAAACTTGAAACGTAGCTAGTCGCTTAGCATGCCATGCATGAAGACCGAATTTAATATAAGTCAACCTCCCTCCCCCTTGGGGGAGAGTCATGGCAAATGCAGATCTAACGGGAAATTGGTGACTCTGCATGGTGCATCCTGTTGTCCTTTTTATGAGTTAAAGGTTATCGTTGGCATATGCACTTCTTTGCTAGATTGCACGGATTGTTCACCAGTAACAATTTTCGCATTTATTATTTAGTGAACTCACAGATTTGTTACCATGAGTCTCACACCAATGCATAGTCCTTTTGATTCATCTAAATTACAACATTTTTTAATCAATTTTAAATCGTGTGGTGGCAAGTCCGAAATGCTGGCACTATTGAGAAAGTCTTTTGTAAATTCAACTGTTCCTTCAGGACGATCTTTCATTGAGCCATAGCTGTGGTAGATTTTGTACTCTCCGGGAAGTTTGGCAACTATATCATCATTAATTTTTTCAATATCTTTGTTATGAAGCGCGAGTATCGTCCATCCTCTCATAATTATTATTGGATAATCAGCTACAAAATATTTTATCAATAATATTGATGCTTGAAATGATATTCTGTGGTAATTCAATTTCTTCCATAGTATTAAGGATCAGTTCGCTGTTGCCTAATTATAGTAAATTATCAGAAAATTGTCGTTGTTCTATATCAACGCGCATATTTTCTTCTAGATTAAAAGTCTTAAAAATGGACCATAAGGAGCATCGCATAATAGATCTAATAATTAACTAACTTTTATTCGCTCGTGGCTGTACAGGCAGGGAATGGTGAAAATCTCCTCCTAATACGATTTATTTTCCACCGGAAGGGAAATTTAAGATTGGGACCAAACTCCACCTCTACCTTGTTATTTTACTTCCAATTATTTGATTTTTCTTCCAATAAAAAAAGTTGATGTTTAAGTTGATTATCGAAAACCTGAATCTACATTTCGAAATTTTTTTACGATACCGTATAAATTATAGCCAAGTAATGATTTAAAGATTCGTTTCATTCAATAAAATATTTCATTAATTAGTTCTAATAGCGTTTATATTTTTACATATTTAATCCGGTGTCCATTTAAGTATGAGATATTAGTATATCTTCCAACACATTATTTATTTAATTTGAAGTGTCATGTTACGTATCGGCACTCAATTCATCTAGCAATCTCTCTTTTACTGACCTCAATTATCCAATTTTTAATCTGTGCAAGGCAATTAATGTCTTCTACTTCTACTCAACGGTGAAAACATTGTTTCTTACTCATGATATTTCATTATATTAAAGAATTAATTCCTAAAGTTTTATATGTAAATATTTCAAAGGCCTTGTGTCTACCGCCGCCAAATTTGTGGAAAGAGCATCCACCATATTTTAAAGTTATTGCAAAATATTAAAGTTTTTGATATTATTGATCACACTGGGGTAATCGAAGAAAATTATGAACATCATCTCGATTTGGACGTCCCATATTGTATCTGAGAAGATTCAGGACATTGATGCACTTCATATCCAAGACATTAACAAAAATATGTTGAGAGATGTTAACGGTCTCTGCTCTCTTTTGAGTACCAGCATGACGGTTTTCGAACACCATTTCCTCAATTATTTTGATGTTACCGTCGTCAACAGAGATGAATGGGCGACTGACATAAGCCAAGTTTTCGACGAATTTCTTTGAATGATTTGTGTAACTCAAAAACTTTCGCAGAAATGGTGGAGCGCCTGGAGCCTAATTTTTTACATAGTATGCAACTATGTTCACCAGTCATGGTACTGGTACATGTTTCATCTATTCTTTGAAACCTATAATTAATAAAAAGGAACAAAATTTATCGCGTCTTATCCATTTTTATACTTTTTATTCAATTCTTTAATATCAAGTTTTTCTATCAAATATAAATCAAACGAAAAAATAAAAAATCTTGACAGAAATTAGCAACAAATAGCAAATTTTCATGAAATCACACAACTTTCAATTATAAATAAACAACATGTACAGGATACGTATCATTTATAACTAAACTATCCAGAAGACACGTTGCAGCTGCCGCTGCCACCGCCACCCCTTCAACCTTTTCTCTTTCCTTTCCATTCACGTTTTACTCCTTTTCCAAGGTTTCTACAATCCTTCATAATTACAGTTATCTCCAAAAGATGATTTTCTGTACCTATTCGAGTCAAATTCGACGTATACATAAAAAAAATGCTATTTGAAGTTAAATTATATGCTGGAATATTAATTTTCTAACATTTTCAATTGATTAATTGAAAAAGAAAATGCCTCTTTAACCAAAAAAACTCATTGATTGTAACAATTGTCCGAGGACCAAACCCTTGGGCACTCCACTAAAACTAGACTTCCCAAGTTACTGCCTCCCGCTAGTTCTATCTTCCCTACCCTCATGCAAAGAATACAAAAAGAAATTTATGAATCATAACGAATCTAGTCAGGATAAGCAGATATTTTGATCGATTTATTGCATTGTCGTCAGTCGTTAACAAGTGTTCAAAGTAGGGCAAAAAGCTACAAATATACAGGTGAAACTAATAAAGGCGTATTGAAAAAGGTGTTATGGATTCAATTTAAGCACGATTTAAATCCACCATTTCGAGTAAAATTTAATCAGACCATGTTTTCTACGTATTTAAATATGGATGTATTTTTATTTCAGGCTAAAACCGAGGAACATTTAGCGAACGAAAAATTATGGTTAGAAACAGAAAAATTGTGGTTAATGCACAGGGGTGGATTTGCTGCTTCAAGAAGAGAAATCGACGCCGATCAAGAACCTGGAAAAGTAAAATTAAGGTTAGAGGCTACTGGAGAATTATTATCTGTCGATGAAGATGACGTTGAAAAGGTAAATTTTAATACTATTTCGAAAATAATTGGACATTTAGAAAATAAATATCAATTTTTTATCAAAAAACATAAAATATATGTTTCGTTGATATAAATTTGTAGTGAAACAAATAATAGTGTTTTATGTAAAAAGAGCTGTAAACAATACTCCAAAGTATTTCGTATTGAACACACTGTTTATTACCAATACTCACATATACACTGTCTGATCTTTACAAACCTTCCATTGATCGCTGATTAATATCCGACTCGAAGGACCAAACATTGTATGGGTATGGTAATATGAAAAAACGCGCTCAGTACAAAATAACATACGACTTCAGAAATTTCTACTTCTTTATCATAATTCGTTAATAAAAAACAATTGCCAATTATTTCATATCTACCATATGACATCTAGTGATACATTAGACACTCTGTATGGTCTCTTTAATGATATATAAATTTCTTTTGTCTAATGTATAGTGTATTACATTAATTTCTGGATATTAATTAAAAAATTGCCATAAATAGTATCAATATCAAAAAATCTCGAACTAGTTTTATCAAGAGTTCCAAAATGAACATATACTCTAGGTATTCACGGCCAT
The DNA here is from genome assembly GCF_026250575.1 of Diorhabda carinulata. NCBI lineage: Eukaryota > Metazoa > Arthropoda > Insecta > Coleoptera > Chrysomelidae > Diorhabda > Diorhabda carinulata. Next base: position 7,887,909 of record NC_079469.1, read on the forward strand.
ATTACCTTGAAAATTGATTTATAAATGGTGTACGAGGTATATCTAAAATGTAAGTTTCATTTATATATATATATCAGTGGCAGCGCTGCGATCGCAGTTCCGATTATCCGCGGGGACGTACTTAAACTCGAGCAGAAGAAGTGTCCGCCAGTTTCAGATTGCTGCTGCCGACATGTTCTTTGTAATGCTTCTTTATGATGTCAGCCTTAATTGAAATTTCCGCCGCTTGTAGAATAAAACCTGTGATTCGTGCTTTAAATGGAAAAAATAGTTAAACCAAGTGAAATGTATGGGAAAATCCGCGACAAAATTCTATGAGTGACACAATGATTAAAAGATGGGTGTCACCCAGTTCACGCGATCTCGTGTACGAGGAAGCCTGTTTTTAGTTACTGATAATCTAATTCACGCATTAGAAGTTTAAAATTAGTGCACTTGCTATGGAATTCCTGCAAATGCCACGATCACTAATACATGAAATTGTTATTGAAACTTTGCTCACGTTGGGTACCCAACATTCTTACTGAACAACACAAAAAACAAAGTATGGGCAATGCACTCCAATTTTTAACACGCTATAATAAAGACAGTGATGATTTTCTTTCTCGGATATTCACGGGGGATGAAATTAATGGAATGTAGAGTCACTTATCGAACGGAAGTTAAACCTAAGAAAGTCTAAAATTCATGTGCTCTATTTTTTGTTGATGGATTTATAATCACTTGGTCAAACAATCAATGCATATGATATCTGCGTGCCCATTAAGAAATTGCGTCGCATAATACAGAATAAACGTCTAGAATCACTGTTATAAGGTGTTTTTTTCAAAGATAATGCCCGACCTCGCACAACGAACGTAGCAGAAATACTTCTACAGGGTTTTCGCTGGGACGTATTTGATCATCCTCCGTACAGCTCGGACCTAGCACTTAGCGACTTTTATCTTTTCTTACACCTAAAATATTTCCTTGGTGGTCAACACTTCAACGATGATGACGAGCTGGAAAGAACCTCCTATGAAGAAAATTAGTTGAATAGTTGTAGATTTGGGTACAATAAATATTTTTTCTGTATCTGTTTACATTGGTGGATATACCTCGAATATAATTCTACTTTGCCTTAAATATTTAGAATATTTTGTTGATTATATATAAATAAAGGGAATTCTAACTACAGGCTAATCCACCTCAATTCGATCGAGCTGAGGATTTAGCATCGTTACGACACCTGAACGAATCAAGCGTGTTACACACGTTACGGCAACGTTACGCTACGAACCTCATCCATACTTACGCCGGATGCAGTACCATGTTAGTTATCAACCCGATGGCGCCTCTTGCTATATACTCTGAAAAGGTAAACCTTTAATTTACAATTACCGTGCCATTGCAATAATATTATGAATATATGATATATTTATGTTTTATAATCACCATATTCAAGGTGTCGTCCTTAAAATGATTATATCGATTGTCCTCTCTAAAAAAATGTTAATAATTCGTTTATAAACGTCATTTTTTTGTAAAAAATGCTCCATTACTAGCGTTTTGTTCGTCATTTTGTCCGTCCGTCTCTCTGTAGCAGCAATATCTCCTCACAGCTTGTAGCGAGTTCGAGATTTTTGCATTTAATTCCTGTACAGCTGTAGATGTGTCGATACGACAGATACGAAAACCAAAATGTGTTTTTCGCATACAAAATATTTTTAACACTGTTTGAGTACAATCCCAAAGAAGTTTCTGCATCGTTTCGTGACAATCGAAGAAACATGAATCCATTGGTATACTCCACAGATCAAAGAAACAGTAGATTTCATAACGTGCTCCAAAGAAGACGAGTACTCCTCTAACGGTCTGAAAGATGGTGATCATCGTTTTTCCGACATTAACAAAGTGTGATCTCCAACAACTACTTGAAGAAGAGAGAAACGGTCACACGGCTGTGCTATGCCGAGTTCCGATTGAATAAAAAATGGTCCCATTTAGCGAAGAGAAAATTGATATTCCACCATGATACGCATCGACTCCAAACACCACTCTTAATACGACAAAATTGTGGCTACAAACTACTACCCCAACCACCTTATTCTTCAGATTTGGACCCGTGCAATTTATTTTTGCTCTCAAACTTGGAAAATCATGCTCCTGGTAGTAATATGAGTCACCGCTAACGAAAAAATGTATTCTTGAGACGGATTAAAGAAGCTGAAGCTTCGTAAAGTCAAGTCTATTGTACCGAAAATTTACTATATTAAAAAATAAATCGCCAATTTTGAAAAAAAAAAAAATTTATAGGCTAAGTACTTATCGTACCACCCTTGTATGTTATTATTATTAATTTCTTATTACTTAGACCTTTTATATATGTTTATTCTTCTAATGTTCTTGATTTTAGATCTCTTCTGTTCTAAAATTAGTTTTGTTTAATAATTTTTGAAAGTTATTATTAATGTAATTATCGCTAAAAATTATTTTGCAACATACTTAACTCCTCGTACAAGTTATTTGAAAACATTTTTTAGGTGGTTTCCCTCTTCAAAGGGTGTAAAACAGAAGACATGCCACCTCACATCTATTCCATGGCTCAGTCATCATACCACGCGATGTTATCTACGAGACGTGACCAAAGTATTGTTTTTATGGGTAGATCCGGTTCGGGAAAAACAACGAATTTCCGTCACTGCGTACAGTACCTAGTTACGGCAGCGGGGTGCGTTAATAAAGTTTTACCTTTGGAAAAACTAAGCGCTCTTTGGACTGTTTTGGAGAGCTTCGGAAATTGCAAAACCGTAATGAACACGAATGCGACGAGGTTAGTATCTAATCAAATCAAAATATCAAAGATATCTACAGCTATAAAACGTTTTTCAAATTTTAGGTTCACTCAAATATTCAGCTTAGATTTCGATCAAAGTGGCGTGATAGCTTCGGCGAGTCTTCAAGTTCTGATGTTAGAAAAAGTACGAATAGCAAAGAAAATAGAACATGAAACGACGTTTCACATAATGCAACGTTTGCTTTCTGGAATCGAAGGCAACCTTAGAAAAGATCTATTTCTTGACAACCTTACTGGAAACGAGAACAATCCATTCATTACGTTATTACAAAAACACGAAGATAAGCAACGAGCGCAGATGGAGTTTGTCAAAGTTTGTAACGCCCTAAACGTTTTGGGAGTAACCGAAAACGAACAGAAATTATTATTTTCTGTTTTGGCTGCCATTTTTCATTTGGGTTGTGCGGGAGCTGTTAAAGGTAAATATCATTTTTCTGATTAAAATTTACCTTAAATTGATCCCTTTAACTTATGTCTCATGAAGAGTCGAAAAAGATCCACCATGCACCATGCAGTACTGCATTTTCTGATTATTTGAAAAAAAAATTTATATCAAAACAAATACTATATAAAAAACACATGGGATTTCAAAGAAAAAATTAAAAGTATAAAAATGCCTAATGAACATGTATTTATTTCGTTAGATGTGGTTTCTTTATACACAAATATTCCTATTGCCATTGTGTAAAATATATTAATGAAAAAATGGAACATAATTGAAGAGTATACAGAAATATCTCAAAACGAATTTATAAAAGTTATAGAACTCACACTTTCAACAACATATTCCAAATATGAAAATGAAATATACAAACAAATTGATGGTTGTGCTATGGGGGCTTCCATTTCAAGTGTTATAGCATAATTAGTAATGGAAGATCTTGAGGAAACGGTCCTAAGCAAACTTGATATAAATATTCCATTCTTTTTCCGATATGTAGATGTACTGCCGTACCAAAGAATCAAATTGAAAATATAAATAAAACATTCAATTCTTATCATGAAAAACTTCAATTCACAATCAAGGTCCGGTAAAATAACAGAATCAATTTTCTAATTGTCACATTATATCAAATTAATAATAACATAAGAACAGAATGATACATGAAACTAAACTTGGTCCTCAAGATATTTGAACTTCAATTCTTGTCATCCTATGTCACAAAAAAGATTAGTGATAACAAGTTTGGCTTATAGATCTATCCAGATCTTGAACTTAGATGTTTAGCTATTCAAAAAGCAAAAATTGCATTTAGAGAAAATAATTATCCGGAAAGTTTCTGTGGCTTGTGGAAATACTGCCTCATTTACACGTCACAGTCGTTTTATATGTTTCGCAAAAAATGAATATTTAAAAAGTTATCGTCAATATAATGAGAAATTGACGTTTTTTCTCACTTTATCTGTCATCACTTGGTTCCTACATGACGTAGAAAGATTTTAAGCAGCTCATTTTAACGTTAAAGTTTGAGCTTCAAAATGAGATGTGGTAGACCTTTTAAATATTATTTCTTAAAAAGTAACAGAAGTTTGAATGTACAAATTTTCATGAAAAAAAGCAGCGTAATTCGTTTATAAGTGTTTTAAGGGTATATAAATTTTCATATAAGTTTTCAACCCTTAGTTGTAAAACAAACTACGCGAGGCTAAAGTGCGCGCCCGCGATTACTTTACAGTAACTTAATTGAAGTTAATTATTTCATTGTTTTATCGTACATTGATACAAAAGAGTCTTAATAGATAGATTAAAACTAGGATATATTCAAAAAATCATGAATATACTTTTGTAATTAACAGTATACATAACAGAACATTATTGCTAAGTATTTGAAAATGTTTTATAGCTGGAAACAATAATCGATACCAATTTGCTAACCCCCAAAGTGCCCAAAGAGCTGCTAACCTATTAGGTACAAATGTAGAAGAATTATCAAGGGTAATGTTCGGCTTAGCATCGGGTGGAATGTGTACACCTAACGCCCCTAGAGCTCCATTTCGAACACCTTCTCCTACCGATAAAGGTTTAGATAGAGAAGCTGTTGGTCTAGAAGCCGTCGAGGGTGTCATCATTGGACTCTACGCGGAAGTTTTTAATTGTGTGGCTTCGCTAATTAATAGGTGAGTTAAATTTTAAAACTAAATGTTTACCAAAAAATCATCAATTTCTTTGAACCTTTTTTCAAAAATTTTTGAATGATGAACAAGGAACAAATAAATTATTAAACACTATTTTTATTATTTTCATAATATGGAAATGAGATTCATATTCATTATTACAATTTATTATATATTATTTTTTAAACAATAAGCACATAAACTAAATTAATAGATCAGAAATTTTCAAATATAAAGTTATAAACAAAAATGTAGTCTGTATTAATGTCTACCACAAAGGTTTTTTTTTTAATTTTCATCTAGACTCCCACTATTTATTTATTACTTCACATTCAACGCCTACCAGATTCTAAAAGGAGTTGTTCCTAATCTACTAAGATACTAATTCAACTGCACAATAATAAAAAAATAAAAAAGAACTATCAGTAAAAAACTGAAAAAAAAAAGATAAAAATTAAAAAGCTACCAGTAGAAAAAGAAAAAGAACAATAAAAAATATAAAAAAGAAGAACAAGTAAAAAAAAGAAGAGAACAATAAAAAATAAAAAAGAACTACCTGTAAAAAAAGAAGAACAATAATAAAGAACTACTAGCGAAAAAATGAAAAAAACAATGAAAAACAAAAAGGAATTACAAGTAAAAAAAGAGGAGAACAATAAAGAAGAATCAGAAGTGAAAAAAGGAAAAGAATTACAAGTTAAAAAAAGAACATTTAAAATAAAAACGAACTACCATTATAGAAAGGAAAAGAAGAATGGAGAAAAACAAAAAAAGAATTACATGTAAAAAAATGGAAGAGAACAATAAAAAATAAAAAAAGAAGAGAACAATAGAAAAGAATTACAAGTAAAAAAATAGAAGAAAACAATAAAAAATAAAAAAAAAGAGAACGATAGAAAAGAACTACCATTAAAGAAAGGAAAAGAAGAATAAAAAATAAACAAGAACTTCAAGTAAAAAAAGGAGATGAACAATAAAAAATAAAAAAGAATTACAAGTAAGAAAAGAAGAGAACCATAAAAAAGAACTAGCTCTAAAAAAGGAAAAGTACATTAAAAAAAGGAATTACAAGTGAAAAAAGAAGAGAACCATAAAAAATGAAAAAGACCTAACTGTAAAAAAAGAAAAGAACCATAAGAAAGAACCAGAACTGAAACTATCTATAGAAAAAGAAAAGAAAAATAAAAAATGAAAAAGAACTACCAGACAAAAAGGAAGAGAAGAATAAAATATAATATAGAAATTTAAGTAAAAAAAGGAGAAGAATAGTAAAAGTTGAAAAAAACCTACCGGTAAAAAAGGAAAAGAACAACAATTTTGTAATCATGTATGTCATTAAGTTCTATAAAAGATGGCTTCTATTTGGTTCATCCCATTAATGTTTTAAAAGTGGTGCAATGAAAAAACTTGATTATCATGCAGTGCAATCTGGGAAGGTGTACCATCAAAACAAAATCACGAACGATACTTAAGAGTCAGAACGTTGCGATTGAATCATCAAAATAATTTTAAACTATTTGCTCATTATTTTAAACCAATCTTTTTTCATCATAATGCTTGAATCTATGGTATCATGAATGGATTTCCTAAAATAAGATTTGAAAATAATAAACCCTCTTTAATTTTAGATCAATATCAGCATCAACATATACAGTGTCTTCCATTCTTCTAGTGGATACGCCAGGTTTTCAAAATCCGGCCACATGCGGACGTCAAGTTGGAGCTTCCTTTGAAGATCTTTGTCACAATTATCTCCAAGAAAGAATCCAATTATTGTTCCACCATACCAATTTAGTTGCCCCGAAAGATAGATACCTACAAGAAAATATCGAATTCACTTTTGATGAAAATGAAAACGAAAATTTTATCAATCCCACACCGTTGGTTAACTTATTGGACAAGACAGCTCAAAATAGTATGATCCGAACTTCTCAGACTGATTTACATGAAGGTTAGTATATTTGAATATGATTTTTATACGACTCAATCAATAGAAATGTTAACGTTTTATATCAACTATAATGTAATGTTTTTCTTATTTATATTATTTCTATTCGTGGGGTCAATCGATAAACACTGTCTATTACGTTCTCAATTTTTATACTATTACACTACACTTAACTAATTTTATAATTCACTTATCACTATCACTTAACTAATTCAAATAATATATTTAAATTACTTTGCTAATTCGTTCTGTTCGCTACGACTATTTATTAAAACTGAACTTAACTGTGCTACATAAACTCCTTATATATACAAAATTAATTCTCAAAATATCTAGAAAAATAAAGAAACAAAATAAATAAATATATAGACCATCTTAGAAATTATTTAAAAGAAACAATGTAAATAAACCACTGGCTATAAAAAACTTGTATAAAATTAAACGAATTTCGGGTATTTCATCAAAGGCGAATTTCTTAATTCCACTATATCCAAGTAGAACCGGCTTCAGGGCGGAGATGAGTTCGTAACAATAGTTTTTTTGTTTTAGGGGATAGACGAGGTCTTTTGTGGTTGCTAGACGAAGAAGCAATTTATCCTGGCTCTTCAGATGAATCATTTTTAGAACGATTGTTCACTCATTATAGCGAGAGAGACCATCAGTTATTACTCAGGAAAGCACCGGGAAATTATCAATTTATTATCCAACATTTACAAGGTACAAATCCGGTTCTTTATTATGCTAAAGGATGGGTGAAGTATAGTAGAGAAAATCCAATATCGAGAGCGGCTGTAACACTATTACAGGAAAGTTGCAAGTAAGTTGTCACATTAACCTCCATTTATAAATGAATAATGTATTTATGTGTAACTTTTAAATCATCATTTGTTTCAGGGAGGATCTAAGTGCACTATTTGTTACTGTTCGAGGACTAGGTGCATCAAGTTTCAGCGGTTCAATTGTAGGCATAGATGGCTCTCAATCATTACGTAGAGCCTCCAGTATTAGAAGAACGTTCACAGGTGGCGCGGCCGGAATTAAAAGGAAAAGTGTTTGCCTACAAGTAAGTTACATACCAGCTAAATAATTTCCTTTTATATAAATATCTTTTTTTTGTAGACTAAATTTACTATTGATGGTTTAATAGAAACTCTAAGAAGAACAAAACTTAGATTTGTCCAGTGTATTTTACCTCAACATAATGCTGGGTTATGCGAATCTAATGCTTCTTTATTGGCTGTGAAAACTACGGGACAACAAGAAGACGCTCTAATAAATGTTCCACTTCTTCGATCGCAAGTAAGTTTAAAATTAATAAGTTGCGTTGAAATTTAATCTTCACATTTATTTTGTCAAAAATTATTACTACTACTAAACTGAATTATATTAGGAATCAATCAAATATTTATAAAGAAAGAAACGTTTAATTGTATGTCAGAGCCGTAATAATCAGCTCATTAGAGGAGCTTCCCCTATCTCTTATTTTTGTAGTGCTCAAAAGTTCACCATCACAATCTGAAAATGTGTCGCCAAAGAGGAAACAATAAGTATCTTTATATCCATCATCATCAAATGAAACCTGAAATGAGACCTAAAAACAGACACAAGTCATAAAGTTGTTCTAGCCAATAACCAAGAGACTGGTAATCAAAGACGTAGTTCTGGAAGAAAAAGGTGACCATCCAAGAGAGATGACCGACTCTTTGTCAACATATCGCTGAGAAATCGGGCCCTTACTGATTTTCCAAGTTCAACAAGAGCTCCGAGGAACGCGAGGAGTAACTGTGAGTGGCTGGACAGTCAGAAGAAGACTTAAGGCAACTAACCTTGTGACAAAAAGACCGACTACTGGTTAAATGGACTGACGAACAACGGAACTCCGTTCTTTTCTCAAACGAAATGTATGGTAGCGACAGAAGAGTCTACAGAAGGCAAAGAGAAAGATTCGTGTAGTATTGCATAAAAAAAGTAGCTTTTAGAGGAAGTTTCTGGATGGTTTGGATGGGCATTTCAGTGGAAGCAAAAACCGCGTTGGTTGGAAAGTGGCCGTGATGCGGGTGGATTAAAGGCGATATTTTACACAATCACGTTGTTCCTTATACTAGTTTCAACATCTCAATGCAGGACAATGCTCATCCACATGATCCAAATTCTGTAATGCAGTATTTAAAGAATGTCAAAATAGCAGCTATGAATAGGCCAGCGCGTAGTCCTATCGAGCATTTATGAGATGAACTTCGGAGAAAAGTTCGGGCTAGAAATCATGCACCAACCACGAAATTGGACATCAAAACGACGCTCAATGAAGAATGGAGTAGCATCGAAAAATATCATATAAAAAAACTTATTCGATTCATGAAAAAGCGATTGGAAGCTAGGGGTGAAAGAAAGAATGGAAGGTACAAAGTTTTTGATAGAGATTCTTGACCGCGAACTTGACATTTGAGTGGATTTTTTTGCACATGAGTTTAGTTGGAACCATAGTAAATTACATTGGTATTTAGTGTGTATATTTGTTACAGATTCGTGGAGGTCAAATATTAGATTCGGTGAGACTGTACAAACAAGGATTCCCCACATTTCTACCATTAGCCGAATTTAGAAGAAAGTTCCATCTTTTAACGGCAGATTGCAAAGCTTCCGCACCCGTATTAGACGAAAGGAAGGCCGTTGAAGATATGCTACTTGCACTCGATTTGGAACTGTCTAGTTACAGAATTGGTCTCAGTCAGGTAAGTGATTCATTATGCTGATGCTTTATTTGAAATTTATCTTGTACAGACAGTTGTTCATTTATCCATTTTTATTACTGATTACCTATTTTGAAACCTAGTCTTTGATCTAGATTTAATGATCTCACAACTTTATACCATTGCATTCTTGTTTTCTCATATCTCGAAACTTGAAAAAACACTTTATCAGGTGTTCTTGTAATTAGAAGGTACAGTACAATACCTATAAAACGTTTTTTTAAATTTTTTTTCCGTAGCTTTTATAGCAATTATAACGTAAAACCTTGACAAAGCAACTGTAACACTTAGAGTAAGTCCCTTTAGAAACGGATTCACCCAGCAAAAGATATCGATGTAATCGATTTTTTTCAAACTGCTGGATATTATTTTATATTCAATTTGAAGAAATTTGGTGACTCTAATTTTTCCGGAAAACATTTTTCGAGCCCTGTGGCGCATGTGGAAAAGTCTACGTAGAGAATACGCTATTTAAGCATTTCAAGTGGGACACTCATTTCAAACGGCCGTCATTATCTCCCAAATTGATCTTTCGAGACCAATGTGAGACCAATTAAATGTGCATTATTCACTTTACTTTCAGCTGGTGTTCTCAGAATTAACATTGAATTAAACATTTTCCGGGAAATCCTGAAAAACTAAAAAATGATTTTTTTGCAAAAACCCCACTTTTAATTTTCGAGATTTTTGGATATGTTTTTCAGGAACCCCTGACCTACCTTTTTGCCAAACGGCAGTTAACTAAAGTGCCCTGTTTGAAAAATACGTCGCCGCAATGAAAATTTTGGTTTCGATTTATCCAAGCCTCACATACGTTATGTATTTCACCCCCATCGCTTATAATGTAGGATTTATCGTAAATCTAGCAACTCCATAGTATTCTACGTGAAAAAATACATGGAAAACATATATCACTCTACTACTTCTTTCTTTCTATCAATTCTTTGCAAAATACATGATCCAAAAATATAAATTATTACAAGTTTTGGAAACAATGCTGGATTTTTCCTGGAATTTGTATAGTTCTAAAAAACGCCATATTTCTATATATTTAAAGAAATTTATGAATAAAATTAATCTCACTGAGCCACGCCACTGCTTATCGAAGACTGTCTAGCAGAAATATTTCGATGAAATTGTGTACACACGCCTTCCGATAGCTAGAAATGCATTTATGTTTACGATTCGATGTTTTCATTGTTAAACAGTGGAGATGATAGGTCCACGTGGACTGACGGCAATTGATATTGGAAAAACTATAAATAAGTATCAACTATAAATAAGTATCTTCTAACGATTTTTATTTGTCGGATAAACTAAATGCCACTAAAAATTTTTCTAAATAAAGTGACATATGTTTTCCATGTATTTTTTATGTTAGTTTCACGATAAAACCTACATTATAAGCGCCTTGAAATACATAACGTATGTGAGGCTTGGATAGGTCAAAACCGACATTTTCATTGCGGGGCCGTATTTTCCGAACGGGGCATTCTGCTAAACTGCCATTTCTCAAAAAGGTAGGTCAGGGGCTCCTGAAAAGCATATCCAAAATTCGCGCAAATTAAGGGTGGAGATTTTGAGAAAATTTTCGTAAAAATTTTTGATTCAATATTAAATCTGAAAACACCAGCTGAAAGTACAGTAAATAACGCACATTTAAAAAAAAATTTGTCCCGATAGGTCAATTTGGGTCAAAATGGCGGCCGTTTGAAATGAGTGTCCCACTTGAAATGTTTAAATAGCGTATTCTCAACGTAGACTTTTCCACATGCGCCACAGGGCTCGAAAAATGCTTTTCGGAAAAATTAAAGTGGCCAAATTTCTTCAAATTGAATATAGAATAATATCCCAAAGTTTGAAAAAAATCGAATACATCGATATCTTTTGCTGGGTGAATCCGTTTAGAATGGGCCGTAAACAAATACTGGACATGGTAAATGACGTATACAAAGCCCGTGAAAAAAAAGGGCTTACAAAACAAGCCAAATTTAAGCGAGACCTTAAATATTATTATAAAAATTAATATAAAAAAATGTTGTACGAAATCAAACTGGTCCTGAAGATATTCAAACTTCAGTTCATAATAAGTCATAATCACATACAGTGATGTATGTGTTTAATTCAGGGTGTTATATACACTGAGGCCCAAAGGATCTTTTGTGTTCTCTTTTCTTGCACTGGGAATCCTCAGAATACATAGTTGATCTAATCCCAACTTTTTTAAGAAACTCCAGATGTTGGAATGACTCTCGTTGCAATCATTTTCTTTTTCAAACACTCTCAAATATAATCTTTGAGAGTTCTGTAGTTTTACACTTCAAGATGATCTACTCTATATACTAGAATCTGCTATACGACAAAATTGCAAACCCTGGTGTCGTCGTTAAAATCAACCGCCCCAATAAACTCAGCAAACACCCAAAGAAAGAAAGCTGGCACTGCAGTTCAGGATTTGGTCTTGTCTGTACATAAAATACCCTTACCGCAAATTCGCTTGTTGGGAGGGAATATGTCCTGGCGAGGTCACGTGGCCGAGACAGCTTCATAAAAATTTGGAGACCTCTTTAAGACCAACAAGTCATATACTCAGTAACAGCTTCTTATCATCTACAATGTCCAAATTCGTCCATCTTTGGAATATTGCTCATATATTTGGAGGTCGGCGACCGAGCATACCTTGAAGATGCTCGACTCAATACAAAAGAGAGCAATTCGACTTATAAGCGATCCAAAGTTGACCAGAAACTTGGACAGCTCAGAACATAGAAGAAAAGTGGGCGGCCTGACTCTGTTTTACCGATACTACCACGGCACTGAGTTGTCTAACATAATCCCACCAAAAGCAGTTTTTGCATGATCTACTCGACAGGCAGACGTGGCCCATGAACACCGAACTCGCTTGCAGACGCCCAGAACTTCAATTTATTTCCTTTCGTTTGAGAAGTGCAAGCCTGTGGAATTAGCTATCAAGGCACGTCTTTCCCGAACACTAAAACCTATAGAAGTTCAATATCAATATTCATAGGCATTTCCATTCGGCAGTCACCACTCGAAAAAGAGTTGCTTTTTTTATAAAAAATATATTTCTAGCAAAAATAGTGTTTGTATAGAAAATCATACATTCTATATGGAAATAGCAATTAAATTGAATTAGAAAGGCTACAAGGAAAATGTAATCCAATTAATCGATCGATTTAAAAGTGTCTAAAGCGAAACGAATCGACAAGATTCTATACAATAAACCCATGAATATTTATGTCTCCAATTCCAATAGAAACGTTAATTAATGATCATTTGTAATAAAATGAAAGCTGGATTAGGTGAAATTGATGAAATGGTGAAGTAATATTTAATTGATGAAACGTTAATTATTTCTAATAACAAAACTATTTATAATGGAATACCAATTAAGTGACTGTGACCTTCATGTAAACAGCTTGTGGATATTTCAAAATGATTGTAATTGTTTTATTTAATTTATATTTATACACATGACTTTTTATTTAATAAACTTTCTACCGTTTGGTATGTGATTGTAAAAAAAATATTTATTTCCTTCCTGGTTTATAATACTATTAATTAAATAATAAATGGTTTTTTTGCGTCGTTGAACGAGCTAAACTCAGGTTCTAATTGAAAATAGTAAAAAAAAAATAGAGTATAGATGAAAAATTTCGCAAAACGAATAATATTCACACCTATAGTTTGTTCATTTGTCCAACTTTCAATATATCATTTTTTTAGGCAATAAAACTTTTTTTAAAGTAATTAATTATTCTTGAAGGTGTTTTTATAATTAAAAATACGTTATTCATCTTATTAAGTATACAATTGTGAATAAGGCCGGTGTCCCATGCATCCGATGAGTTGTATAAGTTTGTGACAACCAACCGTGTGCCGTCGTATTTGCAAATACATAATACAGGAACACTTTCATCCAAGATATTTTTGTTTTTTCGACTGTTTCCCCGAACAACTTCTTCAATAAAACAATAATCCTTGAAGCGGTTGAGTGTTCTAAATTCCCATTCGAAATGACTTTCCTGGGATCCTGGATCAGCTGTGGAACGTTAACCGCGGATCAAGGAAGTCAATTCGAAAAATTATTGTTTTAATGTGAAAGTTGTTCGAGGAAATTGTCGTAGGATGAAAAATATCGTGAATGAAAGTGTATTTCTTAATGCGATGGTACATGGAATGGTCGCCACAACTCTTTCCAACATTGGACGGATTTTAACCTAACTTTTTAATATATTTTGTGTTTTTTTTTTGGTTAATTCGAAATAAATTAAAATAATGTAATGTTCTTATTAATTTTAACAGTTTTACGTAACTTATTTAGACACTAATTCTTCTTCTCATGCCGTCTTCATATTGAAGGTTGGCTACCACATTTTTAAATGCCTCTCTGTCCCTCGCAACATGGGACAATTCTCCGACGCTGAGATTTGTCCATTCTCTTATGTTACGGAGCCAGGATTACTTCTTGTAGCAGTTGGTAATAGTCGTTGCGTAAGATGTGTCCTATGTAAAATGTTTTTCTTATCTTAATAATTATCAACAGCTTTCCTTTGCGACCGATGCGTCTTAGTACTTCGTCGTTGGTGATTCTGTTAGTCCAGGGTATCTGCAGGATGCGTCTATAGAGCCACATCTCAGGTTTTTTGAACATTTGAACTTTCCAGGTCCAAACTACCACACATAACATTCCATGAATCCTATTCTGACTTGAAGGTTTAGATTTCTGTTTGCAAACATTGAGGAGTACTTGATAAATGCCTTTCGAGCCATTTAAATTCTGATCTTGATTTCTTCGTTTGGATCCATTTCAGCGTTCATGACTGAACTCATTTTTTCAATATTTATAGCGAGTCCTATATTTTCACATTCTCGGTTGATTCTCTCTAATAGAATTTGAAGATCTTTCTCGCTCTCAGCGAATATCATCGTCGAATCTTAAGTTGTTGATTAATGTTTCTCCGAGGTTTACCCCTTCATGTCTCTCCTCCAGCACTTTCTGAAATACAAACTGATAATATAGATTAAATAGTTGTGGAGAAAGGACGCAGCCTTGGCGAACTCCTTTTTGAATTTCGATTTCGGCTGCCTTCATGTCCTCGACACACACTACTGCCGTTTCATTGTAATATATATTTTTGATAAATCGTATATCGCTTAGATCTAAGTTAATAGTTGTTAAATTCTCTATAAGTTTATCGTGTTGGACTTTATCAAAGGTCTTCTGGAAAATACACGAATTATTCAGTAACATTTACACGATTAACTATTCACTGATAGTCAACATCTAATTTATTTAAATACATCGTTTAGTTTACCTTTCACTATTCCGATGTGTTCACTATGACATCAAATTGTTTACTAACTTCTACGGCTACATTCTAGAATCTTCGAATTCTGGAAATCTCTAGTTTGCTTTAAAAAAATAAAAAACCGCTTTCTAAAAATATAAAAACAGGTCACAAATATCTTCTATCCAATTTTTTTTACTCACAATTCAATTGTTTGTGTCTCAATCAAATAAATTGTTTTTCTTTTGTTACTGAATATAACTAACCTCTGGATTTTTCTATTACTCACAAGTGTCACACTTCCTTTTATTTTGACCGTCAATTATATTTTTAACTAGCGATAAATGTCAGTGTCTAAACTTAACCTCAATTCTTAGTAATTGTCAGTGCTAATTAAATGAATACTTCTCAAAACTAGTTTCATATATGTACATCTTATTTAAAATTAATCATTTCAATTGTTATATAAACATTATCATCACAATGTCTCTCTTGGTTTTCTCCGCATGGTTTCAAATTAGCTCTGTGAGTACCAAAGTTTGTGGTTTGGGTTCCTTTTGCTTCTACGACTCACTCTCTCTTATATGACGCGGACAACTTTGTGCAAATCAACTAGTATCTAAATTCTTGAACATTTTCAAATTGTTCTTGCGAATAAATGATATTAATTTTATATCTATTCTAATGAATAATTTTTTTAACAGAATCAATATATGAAATACAAATTCTTTTAATTATATGAGGATTTCTTTTCTATCCTCAATTGTTAAAATTCTAAATTTTTATTAATAAAAAACAAACAATTGTCAGAACAAATTATTTACAGATTATGTATAGAAATAAAATTATAAATTTGTGACCAAATTGTTTAGATAATTGATAAAATTTATCATTGATGGAATCCCCTTTTTTAAAAATTTACTTTTTTGTATTTGACTCTGTTTTTGAGAAGCTTATAAATTTTATAATTCAATTTATTTCATGGTTTCTCAACGCGCTTTAATATTTTTATCTTATTTATGAATGTCAATCTATTTTTCAATTATTCAGATATCTGTCCTATATTTTTGTGATGTCATATAGATTTTCCGTCTTCTATTTTTGATGTTTTATTTAAATATTTTTTGATATAATATTTATTTTAGTTTCGAACGTTGTTTTTCTATTACTTTTCAAATAATTGGATAATGCCGTAAGGGTAATTGTAAATATAATGGGGTGAATTAACAAAAATGTTCTTTCGTTGATCAACTAAAAATATAATTTTGTTTTTAAACGTATTCGTCATTAAATATTTTTGTTGTTGTCTCATCATCATAATAGCCATGGGGCTTCAAGATCTTAAGTGCTGTAATATTACACACTTTTTTTAAAAGAAAGAATAGTTTTCAATCAACTATATATTTTGCATGTTGCTCAATGACCTTTTGCCATCATTCTTTCAGCTTCATGATTCCGCGCTCATAAAATTTCTGGTCCTTATAAGCAAAATACTGAACCAAGTGCGATTGAAGGTCATCGTCATTTGTGAAAGTTTGACCATTCAAAGAATTCTGCAAACTTTGAATTAAATGATAATTAGATGGTGCCAGAGCAGGGCTGTATGGGCGATGCGGCATCGCTTCCCAGGCAAGCTCCAATAGTTTCCCACTAGTTGCCAAAAATTTGAGAGGCCTTGCATCATCATGGTGAAACACTAAACACTGGCTTTTTTCTTTGATTACTTTATCAATTTTCATTAATTGTTAACAGTAATAATTAGAATTGATCGTTTGGTTCCTTAGAAGAAGCTTAAAGAAACACGACACCTTTGTAATCCCACCAAACTGACAGCATGAGCTTTTTTTGTTGTTTTCCAGCTTTCGATGTGGTTTGTGCTGGTTCATCGTGTTTGCTCCATGATCGTTTTCAGGACCCATTTATCATCACCAGTGATGATCCGGTTCCATTCCGTTTGAGGTGCATACCGCAAATGTTGATTCTTTGTGTTAAATGAATTTCTTTCAATTCGTGAGGTACCCAAATATCAAGCTTCTTAACTAGCCCAATTTTCCAATTATTGTGAGCGATACATGTAGCTTCTTCGCAACCTCTCGAACAATTATATGACGATCTTCTCAATTATGAGTTTGATTTGGTCATCATCAACTTCAGTAGGCCGACCAGAACGCTGCTCACCTTTGGAGGTAACATTTCCAGAACAGAATTTTTATACTAATTATGACACGTGCGCTCAGTTAAGCAATCAGCACCATAAACTACATATTTCTTATTTTTATATTATACAAGTATCATATGCTATTCATTTATTATAAACAAATATATTTTTGTTTCTCTTAGAACAGTTAGTAGCTATGCAGTTATCCATTCATAAACAATGAATCCAACAATTACATTTAATTTGATTTTCGCTGAAGTATATTTTTGAATCGTCGCCTATTACATCGTGATAAACTAAGTTGCTCGTAAACATCCTGTAGCTCATCTCGTTTCTCTTACAGCACACATTGCGTAACAGTACTTCACTATTCGGTAATAAACTTTGATTTATACATCAGGAAATTAGTTTTTTTTTTAACTTCATAAAAAGAGAGAAATAATTGTTCAAACATCTGTATAGGTAGACACATTTTTAAATTGATAAACGTTTACGTGAATTATAATAGATTTCTTTATTCCACAAAACATATGTTCAAATGATTACCAGTAACATGTTGCCCACTATTACTTACAAGTTATTAATTTTATTTTATAATTATATGCTATTAACAGTTCATTTAATTAAATAATCACTTAATCACGATAAATCAGTAATAGATACATAGCAATTAGGTGAGGGTAATATTGGAATTGTAAAGTAATTTCATTAGTAAACAACGTTTCTCAAACTAAAAGTATTAATTCACCATATCTAAATGCGTTAATAATATACCACAGTGTCTAGGAGCCTTGCAAACCGGGGATTCGAAAGGAATTTTCAGTAATTTTGAGTGAGTCAACCAGGCATAGTAGGTTGGTGTTGGTAACGCTCAAAAAACTTGCCTATGCCTGGTTCCTCCAAAACCGGAACAGACATACACAAGTTCTCAAAGAAAAGGCCAGATTTTTCTACGGTAAAATATTGGGGAAAGATGATTTTCAAGCCAGTGAAGGATGGATTCTAAAATTTCCAAAAACGTTTTGGAATTCGTCTGCTAAGTATGACGGGCGAAAAAGTCTCTTGTGATGCCGCAGCGGCCGACCTATATAAATACAAGTTTAAGCAGATCGTCACAAAACTAGGCCTAACTCCAGACCAAATCTATAATTCAGATAAGAGCGATTTATTTTGCCTAAAAAAACGTTTGTCCATCGTGCTGAAACAAATGCTCTGGACCGAAAACTGGCGAAAGACAGGATAACGTTTATGCCGTCTTCGAATGCAAGTGGCACACATAAATTGAATCTACTGGTGATTGGAAAGGCGAAAAACCCACGCCATTAAAAAATGTTAATCCACCTGTTGATTATAAAAACCAAAGCTATGGAATATTCGTGCCATCAGTAAAAAAATTTCTACTTATTTTGGATAACTGCTCTGGCCACCCAAAAAAATCCCAATTGAAATGTTCAGGCATACAAGTGATGTTTTGCCCCCCTAAAGTAACTCTTCTTTTGCGACCAATAGATTAGCGTATCATCCAAGCAGTAAAAATGCAATACAAAAAGCTTTGCTGTACAAAGTTTTGTCAAAGGAAGATTATTCTTTAAAAAAAAAAACGAACTTGAAAGTTGTGGCTTTTTCACTTGCGAACGTTTGGGAAAATCTACCCGAAAAAGACCTTGTTTGTTCATGGAGCAACTTATATCCGGATATGACACTGTTAGAGCGATAAAAAAGAAAATAATAAAAAAAAATTATGCTCAAGATGTAGAAGAGGAAGTTGCTGCTAAAGAACCTGAAAAAAATGTTAATGGTGAACTGATAGAACTAAGAAAAACGATCGCCTAAAAACTTGTTGATGAAAGTAAAAGTGTAACTTCAGATGATGTGGCTAGCCGGCGAGGAAGAAGAAAACGGCCAGTTTATGTCAGACGGCGAAATAATCAAAGATGTGTTGAATAGGAGAGAAGAAGAAGATGGTGATAATCGTCATGAAGCGTATGCTATTCATTTAGTTAGTCATGACGCTGCAATGGATGCCTTTGCTTCAAGAAAATGTGTTAAAAGTGTCGTTTCAAGCCAAGAAGCAAAAGAAAATTGACAGTTTCTTTACTCCAATTTACTACTCCACCATAACAGAATTTTTAAAACGAGACAATTAAACTCTTTTTGTCTGTAATATGTACTTTTTACTTAAAACTTAAAAATAAAACTCGACTTATCTTGTACTTTTTGTATATTTTTACTATGATTTTCCAGTCATCCGGCGTTTTCACTCATCCGGTACAACCCTAATCTGATATCTGCTGGATTAACGAGAGTCTTCTGTAGCCAAATTAAAATTAACTGTACTATTATTAATTACGTAAAAAAATATCTTAAGTAATGGTGAAAATCGAACATGGACAAATTTAGTGGACGAACAGACATTATTTCATACTTTATAACGGAGACACCATATGGAACTAAATTTAATTCATTTCTGTATTGGCTTTTCGTTGAATCTATTAGATAGCCACCTGTATTAACGAAGCCAACATAAAAAAGCTTTTCGCACAAACCAATCGCGGTGAAAGCTTGATATGAGTTTAGTACGGAGCAACAGACAATACATACCTACATTGCAAGTTAACGAGTGGTTTCTTCTTTTTTTTTTACACAAACAGGTCTACGAGGACACTCTTACCGACGCTGTCGGTGCAGTGCAATGATCGCGATACCGGTTGGATGAAAGTTTTAACAAAAAAAAAAACGAATAAAAAATGATTCGTTCTTCAATTAGTAGCATTTAATCATTTTATTTACTAATATTAGTTTCATAACGGTCATAAAAAATTGAACTGGTGTTAGTGGAAATTGACCGATTCCGGTTTTTTGTACAACCTAGAAAGTAGTACCAAACTTCCATTCCAAACACACCCTTCGATTTCTCGACGATTGTATAACTGCAATTGTTGACATATGCAAATTGCACCGAGTGTCTTTGGGCCGTATTGTAAATTAAAAATGTCACCTGTTCACGAAATTCTAAATTAGGTAACATAGATTACCATTCTATGATCATAGAGTTGATATTAAAGATAGAGAGACCGAGGTATGGGAGCTTACTCAAGTGTGCCCAAACTGCTTATAGAAAGAGAAAGAATATCGGTATACCACTCTCTATCTTTCTCTACTTTATAATGATTGGATCGCCTTGGAAGTTTCGAGTGTTGAGTACAACAATAGAGTAGAATAATAAGTTTTAATTTTAATCGAAAGTAGAGAGAAACAGGAAGCGGTAAATCGATTCTCTTTCTTTTTCTTCCAATAGTACTATTCCAATTACATGTAACTCTCTTTACCTTTAAAATTAAACCTAAGGCTATACATCAACAATGTAATAAGTAAGGTTAGGTTGGGCTAAGTAATAAGTTAAAAAATTGACCCCAAAAACTAATTAACATTTTGATAACCTCGAAGTTGAGTCGTCAAAAATTATTTCTATGATAACACGTTATTTTGACGATTGTACGCTTGATTATATTCCATATTTTCTGTTAAATGGAGATCGAATCGTTGACACCAGATTATATATTATATTTATATTTCATTAAATTGCCGTTCAACTAGTAAATCTTCTTGAAAGAAAAACAAAACTAGGACGAGAAGACCCCTCTATTAAAAATCCGTATAATACACCTGTACGTTTTAAAGAGAGCATCTCGAGAGTACTCAAGCTGTAAAGTACTTGAGAGACACTCCCTGTTTTCTAAACGACCGGTCTCCGTCGTGGTAATACAAGTTTTAACTGTTATTTTACATACAGATTGTCCCCGAATAAAACTGATTTGAAATTAACACAAAATAGTTTATCGATGTTATCAGAATAAGAATATTTGTAGTCCGCTCAATATAGTCATTTAAAATAACAAAAATTTTCCGGCTAAATATTGGTGGAGAGCTGGGGCTTACCATTACAAATAAAGTTTTAGAAATCCCCATCGATCCTATGTGTGCTAGAAAAGTTATTCGGGGTCAAATTTTGAAGTTTTTTATATTTTTCTCCAAAATGGTGAGTTTTATCAAGCTCAAACAGTGAAGTACTTGAGAGACACTCCCTGTTTTCTAAACGACCGGTCTCCGTCGTGGTAATACAAGTTTTAACTGTTATTTTACAAAACACGATGCTATTAGAACAAGAATATTTCTAATCCGGATACAGATATTTAAAAAAGCCAAAATTTTCCGCCAAATATTGGTGGAGAGCTGTGGTATACCATTACAAATAAAGTTTTAAAAATCCTTATCGATTCTATATGTGCTACAAAAGTTATTCGGGATCAATAGTAAAAATTTGAGGTTTTTTGGATTTTGCTCGAAAACGGTGAGTTTTATAAAAAAAAAACCTCAAACAAAAGTTGTAGATCTTAAAGTTCTCTACAAAAATAATCTTCATGACAATTTCAGGATAATTTGAGAGAGCAATGCCCGTTAAGCTCTAGATTATTACCTTAGTAATTATTAATATTGATTATTGGGTTAACTATTGTTTTGATTTCATCACTTGTTTCTATCAATTGAAAACTTTTCTCCATCGCAGAAATTACAGTTTTATCTTGTGGACGGTCAATTTTACTACCAGTATTAAGTTATAAGAAAGGTTTGTAACAACTGTGAAGGTATTTTGCATCAGCAACGACTAAATCATACTCAAAATTATACGTCAAGAACAGCCTTTAAAACATCATCAGAACCATCTTTAGCTAATTTCAATAGGGATTCTTCGAATTTTAGTGCAGTCATGTTACAAATTTTTTTCCCAAGATGCTATGCTTTCTTTTTCTCAGTTCATTGGCTTCATTATCAAAAAATAAACATATTATTTGATTCACAAGTTCTAATACGAGGTGGACTTTGACTTATTTTTGATGTACTAGACCGTTTTTCCTCACGTTGTCTTTTTACTGCAACGATTGAAGTTTTCCAGGTGTATGATTCTCTGCAATCTATGTTTATTGTAATTGATTCTTTAGATCTTAAATACTAAGTAAACTCATCACCTCTCGCGACACCAGCCTCGATTAAATTTGGCATTCCACGATCAACGATTCATATATTTGAGTTGAACAACTCGAAAAGGTCTCTTTAGTGGGTGCGCTACAACTCGGTGACGATTTTTAATCCCTTAAATAAGAATGATCCAAATCAGGAAGGGGATATTTCAGGTAAACGAAAAGGTAGTCCGAGAGAATACAACTTGTGATGGATTCATTAAGAATATTATCTAGAATTAAATAGGTACCTGATCCACTTTGCAAAGTTGGAAAATCCAAAAATTGAAACCTAGAATTTTGAAATCTTTTAAATGACATTGTAACATTAGGTAGGTATTCAACAATATACAATATAGAAATGAATTTTCAGAATTTGTGAAAGCCGTAATTTGTAAAATTCCATATAACGTAATAATTCACACTCGTAATTGGATTCTACCCCCAATATTTCCACAACCCTTTGCCAAATTTAAATAGTAAATCCGCTCTTCATTCTCCAAATAGCTAACGTGGTCTGGGTGTTGAAAATGCATTATTAGTAGATTTTATACTAATTCTTCAGGGAAAAAAATTGCTTTTAATAAATTATTTTAAATTCAAAAAACTGTTATTACAAAAAAGTAGCAGTAGCAGAATTCTTTGATGCTGCTCAGTAGACGGATGTAAAGCAAAGTGCCTTACCGATGGAGGTAAGTTAGATATTCCATCACGAGTTGTCTAATCTTCATGACAACCACGATCACGAGCTAGAATTTTATGGCGGGTATTAAAATCTCCAGCTTTATTTAAGTTAACCGTCTTAAACATCTGTTAATTTTAAGAATACAATCATAAACTGCAACCAACCAGATAAGGGCAAATCATGGGCAGTTATTCTAAGACTGTATTTATATATATATTATTTAGTGTCTACTGATATTCCGGCATTTTTCTCTATATTTCTGATGTTATCTGATGAAATTTCACATAAATCCAACAACACATAAATTCGTTTTATTGCTTATATGTTAATGAACATTATTTTTTACGTGAAAAAACCGAGATAAAGTTACGTAAATATTGTCCTGTATGAAAAAATGGCGGAGACAAATGCGTATTTCGCAGAAGATTATTCTTTGAAAAAATTAGAAACTACCTGG
The DNA here is from genome assembly GCF_026250575.1 of Diorhabda carinulata. NCBI lineage: Eukaryota > Metazoa > Arthropoda > Insecta > Coleoptera > Chrysomelidae > Diorhabda > Diorhabda carinulata. Next base: position 7,911,188 of record NC_079469.1, read on the forward strand.
AAGTCACTCTTGTCTCAAACCGATCTCGTAAAATTTTTGTCTTGTGAACAAAGTTTTTTTCTTGAAATATCTTTAATTTATACAAGAGAAATTTCTTTAGATTGTTGAATCATAAATCGGATCAGACGTAATGAATAATACGTGATATTTAAGAGAAAGGTCTTCAATTCTTTTGGGCCATCCATTACATATAAAGAAGAGAAAGGTTGTATACCAACAACATCTAATAATATAACGTTTATAAATAATAAAAGTGATAGAAAAAAAACATTACGGTTCTTTTATTACAATCGACAGCGAGTTTTTAAACGATTAACGAATATAAAATTGATGAGTTTCTTATCTAATTGACGACCTATATTAATTTGATGATACCTTATAATGAATTTGGTGTTTGGCTATTTATTCATGAGATTTAGTACAAATAAACTACTACCACTACCACTACTACTAGGAGTTTTAGGATGATAATAGATCTAACAGGTCTATCAAACTAATTATCTTCGTCTAATTACTATTTACTTAAGTAGAAGAAGAGAAGCGGAAAAAGTTTACGACGATCCAAACAAAAAAGAGGCGCCGAAAATAGTCGCCGGGCATTGTTTATTGATGGCAATCATGTCACTTATTCAGAATTTATCAATCTAGTTTCTATATATGAATCAAACGAGTTAAATAATTCACAAATTCACGCAAAAAGTGTAGATAAATAAAGTGGTTTCAATAATCCGACTACTGTACTCGTTGGATGTCAAGACTATTAAGAAAACATTGTGCGTGTATATGCTTTCTTAAATACTAATCCTATAGTATACAAAAGCTATAATTAATTACAGTACAACATCGTAAATTGGGAATCGCTGGGAAAGGATTGGTTCCGGATTTAAGATTTTTCCGTATTTAGATCATACGAACGTTTGAAAGCTTTTATGGGGGCGCTATATATCGCGCTAACGAGAAATCATATCCCATTATATAATAATATAAACAGAGCGATAGGTATGCATAAAATATAATAAAATCGTATTTAATACTGCACAAAAAGACATAAAATAATAATAAGATCGAATATTTTATAATACATACTTCAAGTGTCTAAGGGACATATGGAATCGATTAACTTACGACGATGGTTCCCGTCAGAAGACGGTCAGTTTACAATAAATCTTAACGAATACAATACAATAAAAGTTAAGGTAGATTTATGATTCTTTACAGTCACATTAATATAAGACAAAAATTAGATAATCCGAGCAGAAAAAAGGGGCACGTTATATAACTTAATATATGGTTAACAGATCCTAATAGTTCCCATCAGGAGTGGTGAAATAATTAGCGGGGATTATGTTTATTTCGTTTTAAAAAGAATTTAGGACTAGTTTAAATTTGTGAGATCTTGCGGAGTAGGGCAAAGTCTCAGTACGAGCTTTCGACTTAATATGAACTTCGAGATATATTCAACTGCTGAAATTTCGACTTACAAAGGCGCGATTTAAGTACTAACTAACAAGACAATCACAATAGATTAGAAACATTAATTTAGGATTTTATTGCTATTACATATTTCGAGGAATTCGAAGTGAGAATTTTTTTTTCGATTTACCGAGGATTTCGACTTAACGAGGCTCGAGTTATGAGATTCCACTATACATGATGATGAATCGACAAAAAACATATCATTAGCGATTAGAATTGTATATTCAGGTATTTGTCTTATTCTATTTTTTCAAGTCAAGAATTTCATTACATTATTCGATTAATAATAATGATAATAATAAATTCAGTAAAGATCGTTGGAACAATTTTAAAGAATTTATTTGTGAAGAAGGAGAAGGATATACATATTTCAAATGAAGATTATTAGAATTTTCATCAAAACAACGAATCTGTGGAGATCCTACAACGATGCTTAATTACCACTCTTGGTCTTCTTCTCTTTCTATTGTCCTGTGGTATTTATTTCATATATTTTTTTCTATATTGCCTCCCCTATCCTCTGCACGTGCCAGTATCAAATCAACCGCTTTTTCTCTACTAAGTTGGGTTTTTGTAACTGTTGATGATATTCATACTGAACACACTGTTTACACTACAACTACACCAACAGTTATCGTCTTCAGAGACTGAAGTTTAACTTTAGACGGTTTTATCGTTAATAAAAATGATAGCGATTATTTTTTTAGAATAGTCATGGGATGTATTCACAGATCATCTTAAAAAGGTACAATAATAACAGGAGAGTTATACGCATCAGTGAGTGATAAGGTAGAGGGAGAAACTGCAAAAAAGTGACAGCATCTGAAGAAACAAAAAGTACTTTTCGCATCTTCTCACACTTCAGTGATCACCACGACTAAAATTTACGAATTGTACTTCGAATTGGTTGACCAACCATCGCATTAACCAGATCTGGCCTCCAGCGACTTTTTCCTCTTTACTAACTTCAAAGTTCCTCTTGCACCTATTTACAAAAAGCATATAGTTATGTAAATGCCTAGTTTCTTTGTTAGATTGAAAAATTTTCAGACAAACCTCGTAATAGTTTTGATTATTTATCGAGAATCAAATGTTAATTCAAGGATTAATTGAATCCATCGAAAAATTGATAAACGATTATTGCACTACAGAAAATAGCCTTTCAAATACTTGATATTTTATTATGATTTTTATCTTTAAATAAATAGCTTTCGGTTGCATCTGAAATTCTGATTGCCTCATGTTGACCATTAATCATTTCGTATGAACTGCTTCTAAATTAATAAAAATAATATGTATTACGATCATAATATAAAACGAAATTCCTATATTATTGGCGATAATCTTTACAAGTAGATAAATCGCAGGTGATATAAAAAAGTGCGAGAACACAAAAAACATTAAATATGGGCAAATTTCACTTCCGCGCAGCGATGAACTCTTTAGTATATTTCAGTGAGGAAATTGAACTCCTGAAGACGTTGACCGCTCATTTGTAAAAGTGTCCATTTACAAACAATGATAGGCTAGAACATTGAATGATATATTGGATGCAATAAAGTGTACGCGTTTTCACAAATATCTTCAATTTTTTTATAAATGCGATTAGAATGATTGAACGGCTCGATCGCTAACTTTCCAGGGCATCTCATTATATCGGAAAGTCAGTTTAAAGATTAAAGTCGATTCGTCGATCTTTTTGACCTAGAAAGATCAATTAAAATATAGTTCTTCAATTAAGTTAAATAAAATTTATTTTGTAGCTACTACATTAAATTTTTTAATTGGAAAATTTCAATTGTACTTCAGAACGTCAGAATCTAAGAGAAAGTCTCTGTGCCAAGAATGAACATTGATAGTTCTGATTTTTAGAACTGAGTTACTGAAATATTGTATTGATGTTCATCAGAGACCTTTGTGGCCATCAAAACATTATTAAAAGTAGAAATAATTAGATTATTTTGATTAAAAAAAAAAACAAATTGGAAAAATATCAATCATTTACTGTTGTTGCTGCTTTGAGCGAGGCAGAACATCTGAAAAAACTAACGATTTTTTTACGATTATATTTTCGTTTGGTTGCTTTCGATTCCTTTACAAGATTTGAAAAAATGTTAATTGATTTAGAAGAATTAAGAATGATTTTTATTTTCTTAAAATAAAATGAATCGGAATCGATTTTTGGAAAACTGGGGACTCAAAAATCTCCACTAGATGACGTTATTCCCGATAGATATTTTGTCAATTTCTTTTTGCTAGCGAGAATAAGAAAAGAGTAGCAGTTTTTGTATGTATGTAAGCGATTATGGTATCATGTAAACTTTCACCCAAAGGATCTATTGTGTCCCGTTTTTTGCTGTGGCACAGTGTCTACATTCAGTTCAGAACATGGGATGGCTCTGGCTACCAGATATTTTCGTCTTCTATTTCATACGCTCCCAGATTCAATGCTCTGAAGTTCCGTAATCTGGCAAACTAAGAAAATGTGGATAGATGTTTCATCCTCTACGCAACAGAATCTGCACGTTGCATCCTCTGCTAAACCTAGTATCTTCAGGTGTCCATTGAAATGGCAAAGCTCAACATATCTTCCTTGGTTATAGTTACTCCCATGGAGTATCTCCGTCTGTCTTCACTCCTGTAAATTATTTCAGTAATTGCTTTTACACCTATCTATCTTAATTTCCAGTATTTTTTCTATTATTCAGTAGTTGATTCTACATAAGGGTTCAGCTCCTATGATAGGTTTGTCTGCCACTACTTTATAGTCAGCTATTTCGTTTTTCTCCATCCAGTGTGACTCGGAATCTATTGGAGGGTAACTTTATTCTTCTTACCTAGCTCATTTAATTTGTAGGCGTTCCCAAATCATCTTGGATTGAATGACATTGGAGCTTAGAGCTCTAAGGGCTGCTTGGGTATCGGACAAGATGATAATCTCCCACTAAAAACATTGTTTACACTACCACTACACCAACACTCACGATCAAAACCAAACCAAGTTATCGTCTTTATAGACTGAGTTTACCTTCAGAATGAATATCACCAACGGTTCCATAAATTCTTAATGATAATTTACTTAATGATAATCTCCTGTTTGCTATTATTCCTTTTTCAAGCTGAACAAGATATATTTTTCAATTGCATATATTTCTGCTTGGAAAGACTTTCAGAGTATTTGTTTCTGAACCTGTACGCTCCTATTCCAGTTGTATATACTATTTTGGGGCCAGTATGCCATTTGATGGACTTTCTGTTTATTTCTAGTATGAGGTTTTGATTCCATTTGCGTCTAGAACTTAGAAGCTTATGTAACAGTGTAAAATATCAACATTTTTCCGATTTCCAATTTTCATATTTTATTTAGAATTCAAACGTGGAGACGATCCTCTGAATCAGCTTTCTTTGATATGCGTCGCGTTCTTCTATCCATAGATTAGGAATTGATGACCTGCTACGAGATTCATTAGTTTTTTCTATGACCTGTGACAAATTAGGGCAATTGTATACGGTGGGTCATAAATTTTTTAAATCTTTGTAATCGGTGTAGCGTAGGAAACACGCGGAGAAAAGTGTTTGTTCGATCTAAGTGTGAATGTGAATAAAAACAAAAATTGGGGAGCTGAGGAAGCGAAGAGACCGAGGTGCAAGTAAACGAGTCCATGCGGTACAATTCCCATTTGTCTACGCGAAAGCGTTTAAATTTTTTGGTGATACTCCTGACAACTTGCATCAATTTACAACTGCATCCCTTTAAGATACAGTTAGTGAGATAATTCAAAGAAAATGATATAGATTCAAGACAAATTTTGGTTCATACAATGCATTTTGGAGTCGAGAAAATGTGAAGGTTCTACGATATCATTGGCACGTACTTTTTTCTAAATGTTTTCGTAACTAATCTCGAGTAAACGAGAGTGTTACAAGAATAGAACACGGATGAAACATCCAACGAGAGTTCAGCAAATTGTTTTCGCTCAAAGGATATATTCCATGGTAACTCCGCAGTCCAAACCTATCTTCAGCTAATTTCTTTTCATGCGTCTTTCTCAAAAGTTAATGAACAAAGAACCACACCCCAATTAAAAGAGAATATTCATTAAAATACGGGCCTAAATATCTAAATGTTCTCGAAAATCTGAGTACAAGGTTTCTAGAATACAAGCTGCGAGATGGCGAGTACTTGGATGACATAATTTATTTTAAGTTCATTATTTTGAATAAACATTCGTTTTTTGTATTTATGGTCTTGGTATGTATGTAATTGATGGACTTAACGTGTTGTTTCTATGTTTACAATACCTGGTTGCAAACAAGCAAATAATAAATTCACGCCGCTGATGAAACTAAAAAGTGATAATAACTCATTTTGAGGCGTTTCATATTCCAAAACAACAACCAAACGTTTAAAAAATACCGAACGATTGATGTAACTGTTTCAAATTACAATAAAGCATATAAAAATAGATTGTTTCGTATTGGATCGAGGCTAGTTGAAAATTACTGTCTTGGGAAACAAAAATATCCCGATACCCCCGAGGAAACATTACAAACATGTTATATCATTGGAATTGCATAGCTACTTTCTTGATAATTCCATAAAGAAAATAAAACACAAGATTATACGTTAACGTCAGGTTCGTCTTCGGTCTTGTTAATGAAAGGTTGATTTTTTTTTAAATTCCATTAACATTCCATGATAAATTAATAACATCTTACGCATTAATGTATGATCTATCATTTTGAACATCAGTACGTTTAACAATTAATAAACAATTCCAATATAAATTAGTAATTCAGACCAATCACTGATAGTAGTAGAGTTGTGAGGGCAGGGGCGTGATTTAATGGTTTTACTATAAATTCTTCCGGTTATATGATTCTGGCAGAAGTAATGAAACAAGTCTTCATTTGTCGAAGTCTCTGTATTGAATTCTCCTATATATTTATGTCAAACTTAATATAGATGACCATCACGTTTTCCTAGTTTCAGTTATTGATTGATAACAGCAACAATTCTGTTATGATAACGAAATAGAGCTGACATAACATTACTACATAAATCAAAGTAAGTATGTAACAGTTAATAACTACATATTTAACTATCATCGTCTAATATGTTTTCAACTGTCGGTCCATTCCTGATAAAAATATCCTTAAACGTACCTTGTATTCAATGGTTCCGTTGAAATATACGGTAATTGATTGGAACGAGTTCGAAACAAATGCACAAGTGATCAACCTGCAACCAGTCCACTATAGATTAAACCGCAGATATTCAAAAACCAGTCACGCATCAAGAACGATTGATGGCTATGGGTGAATCCGAGACACAGTTATAGAAACAGAGGCGGGTATAATTATCTAATATTGGGCGTTTTTTTTTCAACAATAAGTAAAAGATGAACTCATATAATACATAAAACAAATATATTATCAAAAATATAGGGTTTTCAAGAAAAAAATATCACAATTCCTGACGGATATACAGCGTGCTTCTGAATAGCACTCCAATCTCTCGAGAAATGATTCTATAGATAAATTTAAGGAAAAAAATTGAATAAAACTCAGATCTGTAACTGTAATAGTTTGTACTGACGTAAAATACAAAAAATTCAACACCAAAATACATTTTTTTACGTTTAGAGTAAAATAACTTCGTTAAATGCCTAATAAATGTATTAAACTTTCAAATAAAACTTACAGAAAATTTAATTCTGAAGAGAATGATGTTCACAACCTTAATAAAAAGTAAATGCAAGTTAAAAATATCTTTATTCTACTGAATGAAAATTAAAACAAAAATGATATAGGCAAGTGTTACGTTCTGGATAATATTATTTGTTTCCATTCAATATGGCTTCCTATTATTGGTGAATCAGGAATTCGGGCGAAATCTATCGCTCACTATAACTCGGTAACGAAGTGTTTTTGGAAGTTTTGTTATACCAATTTTTTTTCCTTTTATTTACCTATAGAATCATTTCCCGAGAGATTGGAGTGCTGTTTCGAAACACCCTGTATATTCTAGATGTATTTCGTTATGTACATTATATTACCGTGAAAGATATAATAAAAAATACGACAGAATTAAAAATTACACCGATATACCTCTAAACGAATTTCTCAAAGCTATAGAACTAACACTTAAAATAACATACCTACTTCAAAGTTGAAAATGGAACAAAAAACATATAAAAAGATCTAAGAAGTAAAAAGTCGAGGTAAATGTTCAATTTATTACCAAAATTTTTGGTCCAGCTTGGGGTTACTTTTCATCATAATCATGGTTTGGAAGCGCTGTCTTTTTAGCTGGATCTTCAATTCAGGAAAAAGGTAAAAGTCGTTGGATGCTAAATCAGGACTGCATAGCGTTGTCGTGGATTAACATTATTCCAGAAGTCAGTATTTCTTTACGTTTGTTTTGAATAGTTTTCTGCAAACGTCTTAAAGCTTCACAATAAAAAGGCGCATTGATAGTGATTCCGAGTTGGTTAAATTCCACAAGTAAAACGCATTAAGTATTTGATAAACTTTTATCTTTTAATAAAAAAACATATAGAGATAAAAAATATACAGAAAAACACAGTAGCAATTAACATATAGAAGCAAGTTTCCTGTTTAATGTTAAAAATTAGTTAAAATATTTTCTGATAGGGCAGACATCTCAATATTTGGAAAATAGACTAAAAGATCATACGATAAAAAAATAAAACTGTAATAACGAACCACGAACCACGAAAATGATAAAAAAGATCTAAATGATATAAGTAAAATTTATAGCTTCATTTTGTAAATTCTAATACAACTACGAATAATTTAATTAATGACTGCTACATATTTTTAAGTTGTGAAAAAATAAGGAAAATTATTTTCTGTTTTGATATTCATGATGTAGGTAATCTATTGATTAATGTAAATACGCAAATTGTTATTCAAATCATATTTTGATGAAGACTGAAAATAGTCGAAACATCAATATTTTATGCTTTTAAACGACATATCAATTGATACAGGCTTAAAATCAAGATTGTTTATCAACAAAATCATATTGTCTGATATACCAAGTTTCAAGTTTTAGAAGTAAATAATACTACTTTAAATGGAGTTATGTTACTTTGAGTGAATCTCAAAGCACAGAAATTTTAATTTTCATAGGATTTCTAGATAAAACAAAACTCAAAAACGTAGCAATATACGATTCGTTTAATGCAAATTACTTATCAACCAGGAAAAAAATTGGAGAAATTAGTCATATTAGAATATTTGAAATGCTAGATGTTCTAAGGAATCAGAAAACGTGAAACTCGATATTGTATCAATCCACAAAATATTTCAGGACAAATTGCAGAGAACACAGAAATATTTATTTCAACGGTCGGAATTACGTATTCTGAAAATTACCATCCGTACGAACTTGAAATATATTAAGAACTCGACAAGTATGATCCTGAACACCGTATCTAGTTTAGTGACATTTCGTAGAACTTATATAATCGCGATTCACGTTTTACTAAACAAATTATGGTTCAATCTTCCATCAAAATATTACTGGAGTGAGGATAATCCGAACTGTATATGTCTTTATTTTTTTTTCAATAAAAACCGTAACTGTAGCTTCTGCGAATAGTTATGTCTGTTATTACCATTATGTTACCAAACGTCAAAAATATAACTTATTAGATGATAGTATCTGATAACAACAAGAAACTTATTATACAGTCCAGCCTCTTCAATGTTTTCGCCTCGAAAAGGGTGTGAGTAAAATTAAATTTTAACTGGGATGAGAAATTGATAATTAAGGAAAAATTAATCTAAATCAAATTCCTGAACAGACAGAAAACTGAATCCTTTAAGCAGAAATTTTTCAATGGGAATATTACCAGGCTGTTAAGTAGGGAATCAAGTTGAAACACTGTAATCCACAGAAATGGCCTTAAAAACAATAACATGGAAAGAAACAAATATAAGAGTAGTAATGAGTAATCGCGGTGCACTTTCCTGGATTCTTGACAGTGAAATAAACCTCTGCTGGGTACCTGGAGATTATGAAGTATCCAAGTAAATAGAAGAGGATGCCAAGGAGACAGTTACAGTGCCACAACCGATGAAAGATCCTATTGGCATAGGAATCTGAGCCAAGCATCAGAATAATAAGTGATTACACAATATTTGGAGCAATTTGATAAATGATCAATGCACAGAAACCAAAAAAAGATGATAATAATCACGAAATACTCAATCCAGAAGACTATGAAGTGACCACTGGACATAATATTGTTGACACTAAACTCCATGGGAAGTGACAGCAGACCACTATTGCAAGTGCAGCTGGCAAGAACAGACGATCGAGCATCTGCTAAAAATAAATAGTAACACAATGGGCCTCAGGTCTCCGAATGAAACACGACCAATCTAGCTCAAGGTTGCTTATACCAACCTAACCTAACCTATAATAACACATCCGAGTTATCACGTTTTATCGGTTTTAACTGGCCACAGACATTTTTCATCAAATTATATGACACATTTGTTGCATATAAAAATGATGCAAAATTATAAAGTGTTAATTTCTACTCGGTCAACTTAATTACTCGTAAAATTGTTATGAATAATACCTGGTGAAAATTTTATGAGCAATTAATTAACGAGTTCATTCTGATTGACGTCTATCTATTTATGAAAATTATGATAGCAATTTATTGAAGATGCTTTTATAATTCATAACTGACCATTTCATATATTTCCAGAATAAAAAAATTGGAGTTTATCTAAGGCAAAGTGAGGATGCACTGCTTAATTACGATTTTGTTATTTTTAAAATAATCATGTTTAGCCCGTTTTGGTAGAAATCAGGTTGATTAAGGTCGAATGGATAGAGAAATTAGACCCTCCACTCTCTAAAGTACTAGAATTTTCACATCCTAGCTACATCATTGGAAAGAGCGACACTATATTGTTATATTTTATTTGCCTATCGTTCCTTTACTACGAGGGCCTTTTTTCAACGTCTGATGGGGAAAAATCCATGAGTTATGGTGTGGTGCGTGAATGGTGTCGAAAGTTTAAAGATGGCCATAATAAAGGGGGCCAAGGACGCAAATCTATCGTTTCAGATGTCCTGGCTCAAGGAGTTGACAGAATGGTGATAGAAAACCGCCGATTCACCATTATTGCTTTGTCTACGGAATTTCCAGAGGTTCAAGATCTGTTTTATACTCTATTCTCACTAAACGGTTTAACTATATTGGCGGAAACTTTCTTCGAAGAGGATATTGAAAAGCTTGTCCACAGATATGACAAATGTCTCAATCTCTTCGGTGATTATGACTAAAAGTAACCGTAATTGTACCAATCTTTTGGTGATAAAATTATTGTTTTATATTAACTTGTCTTTTATTTATAGCTAATCGGAGGTTGAAAAAAAACGGCCCTCATATAAATTTCCACGATTTCAATGTGAATATCGCACTTCCTCGCGAGATTAATCTTGTAAGATTTTGACTGTTTCCAGTTTATGCAAACTGAATTTATCAACAGTATGTAGTATACAAATGTGCAAAACTTTTTTTTCCTGATTATTCCTCGTAGAATTTTCTGATGGATACGTTGAAAAATACTGTTTGAGTCTACTCTCGGAATGAATCTGAAGGTATAATATAAATTTTGTGTTGTATGCTTGCAATTATTTCATAAATTAATCCTAGAAATTATTTATACAAAATAAAGCAAATTATATTATGATAATTATAATTATGCAAATTCTGCGCCACTGGCCAATTTAACTCTTATGGCCTGCATAAACGACTATTTGCCTACTTTTGGTTAGCCACGAGCAGTCCTCGACGTTGGCCTATAACCTCTTCCAGTTTTTTATTTATTTTTGGTATTCTTACTACTTTCACAATAACAATGAATTAATTTGAATATTATTTTTCTATTCTGCATTCTACATCTGTCATAAATGTTTATGTTTATGAATCTCCGTAAATTTCTCAATAGGTTAAATCTTTTCGAAGGATTTTTGTATTCTTATAATTGAATGTCCATTTACTCTATTTTTCACATATATCTGCTTCTGTCCTATATACCTTTTCATTTATTGGTGTTTTGGATACATTATAACTATTTGAATTTTAATTATGTTAATCACTTCTCTATTTTTCTATTATAAATTAATAAACATTTCATTATTGTTCATAGCTTCAATTAAATGTTTAATTGCCCATTGTTCGCTTCTTAGAATACTTATAAATTGAATATATAACAATTGCCAGCAAAACAAACATTTGTTTATTTATTAATTAGGTAGGTCAAAAAGTAAACTAACTGGTCTTCTTCTCATTCAGTTTCTTTCAACTTTAATATTGCTTGGGTGATAGGATATAATTTTTGTTAAACTGGTTCTTCTTCTTTGCTGTGTTCCCAATAATGATGTTGAGGTCTGTGTAATATAATCCATTTATTTTTCATTTTTAATATAAATAGAAGGTCAATCAAGTTTCTTTTTTATGTCGTACAAAACTGAGTGAATCTCGAAAAATCCGAGTAAGACAAGCTTAAACTAATTTGAGCGAAAAGACGTTATAAAAGATTGATTGATTGGTAGATTAGTTTCGGTATTCATATTAAAAAACTCTCCGTTGTTGGGTACATATAGGTAAAAAAAATCTATTGAACAATTACAAAAGCCGAGAAGGAGTTACGTCAACATTCCATGGGAATGGTTTGTAAGTAATTTTCTGTTTTAAAAATTGACCATGATATGGAACAATCAGGACTATTATTTGTTGTAACTACACCAGAAATAATAAAATCCATGCCCTTGAACATGTAGATTGTGGATAAAATTATACGTGAGATAGTTAATGAATTTAATGCATATATCACATGGAAGATCTATCTTGATGGATGCTGCTAATGCTTAGTTTATTGAAATCTAAAGAATCTTAAGAATCTAAATCTAAATAATCTAAATGCTTCAATGAATGCTATCTAGCGTCTATAATCATTAGTACAAACTAGAAATTTAAACAGAAATTCAATGAAGGCTATGAAAAAAAGTTCTGGTTAAAGTGTAACAATAAAACCCAGTATACTGTATAGTAGGAGTTACCTTGAAGATATTCCAACATCATACACAGTCGAACAAGGCTTCAGTGTTTCAAAGTACGCTAAGATTTAAGGCTGCAACTTATCAAATTAAGTCAGTTTTAACTTTAAAGTCACCAGTTTCGTTGATTTTTCTAACTTCATTTTGTGATGTTTTTTATCAAAAATAATAACCAAGTATTTTATGTGATTTTTATTGATAATGGAAAAAATATGATATGATTTTTAATAAAACGTGACGTCAGATTATGGTGAATAAAATTTTCATTAACTATGCTATTATGGAATTTAAAACTTTACTGTGCAAATTTTTGAAAATATACAGGATATCTAATCAATTTCTGTGCATATTTCAATAGCTTAAATTATTCATCAACTAAAGCCATTTTGATTTGCACGAGGAGCAGTTTTACCTGATTCACAACAACAAAAATAGAGTTAATCTTCACAAACCATAACTTTATAAACATAGTTTTTTAAAGGCGGACATCTGTGCAGCGATTGAAAATATTTTTTTGATGGAATGACCAAGAAAAGTAATGCTTAATTAGAAAAACAAATCATGGGCGCCTGTCACGATAAAATATTATCTGTACCAAATATAATTAAAAAAAAAATGGGAAATTGTGGCATAGATCGACAGAGGAATATCACCAACCACGGAAAGAGTAAATTTCAGTGGTAATACAGAAAAGTAGGAACGACAAATCATTATGAGAAGAAGAAATAGAAAGAGATCTGATAAAATATTGCAGAGACGCAATAATAATTGAAACTACGAATTTATGAGAAGTATGTAAAAAGGGGCAACAAGTAAAATAAAATTAAAAGCAAAAAGGAAGAAAGTAGAATCTATATAGAGATCGAGATACTGGACGTAGCGTATAAAAGTATGGCTAAAACCATAAAGAGAAGGAATGTGGATAAAACTTATTTGTAATTGGTCAATGTGGATTCAGATCTGTGATATCTGAAAAGTTTAGGACAAGATGAATGGAAATTATAATTTATTATATACGAATATTTCAACAAATGATAGAGCAACAAACAAAAACGAAGATCAAGACAAATAAACCAAACTTAGGAAGTTCAGACATCAACACAGGTCTTTGTTCGTGATGTTATTTAATATTTTACTATATTTAAGAATCTTTAGAACCAGTATGGATATAAAAGGCACGCTGAAAATGTAATAATACTGAAAAGGAAATGAATGGAATTTGCAGAACTTTCGTAAAAACAATGGAGACATAGCATCTAATCAAAGATGAATCTTAATTCATGAAAATGAAGGAAATATTGGGACAATTCCAAACCTAAGTTTAGAAATATATGATGAGTATCACGAGAGCAAAATACAAAACCGTATATGTTGTAAACAATAACGAATTATGGTGCGTGGATAATCGACAAAGCAGAAAAACGATGTGAATGAAAGTGAAAAAACAAAAGATGAGCATGTAATAAGTAGGAACAAAACAAAATGCAGATGACAGAAAATATGATATACAGAAAAATATTAAGATCTAAAAAGCAAAAGATACGAATGAGTGGAAATTCAAGCCCACGGGATTTTCTACTGAGCGTGCAAGGGGTAGGATGGTTTTATAGAAAAAAGATATTCAGATCCTAGTCTCAGACACTTTCCAAAGTGAATTCTTCACTCTGTATGTGAATAAATAGTAATTTGACAGTGCAAGGTCCAGTCTAGATGCTGAATCTGGTATTTCAATACTACAAAGTTCTCCTCATACATTCGCATTAGCTTTCGACTCCACGATTCGCTGGAATCTTCGTTAATTCGTGTGGTACTATTCGACACATATCTAATGATAAATAGATATAGCGAAAAATCTAATGATTTCATATTGCAAAGTATGATATTTATAGAAGGTCCAAAGGAACTAGATAATCTGCAAGTGTTGGTACTAGGTGGGCTTTCTACTGATTCCCCTGAACTTCGTCGAACGATCCTCAAACACTAAATCTCCACTATTAAAGTAATTGAACCAACGCGGTGTCCCCTCCTCCAGTTCCACATATTTTACTTGTTGCCACTTCTGCTTTAAATTGCATCATCAATAAACAAAGGGAAAATGATTAAAAAAAGTATTTATTTACTCAATACTATATAAAAATGAGTTTTTGGCCTTCATTTTCTTTCAATACGTAAGTAAAATGTATCAAATTCGAAAATTAGTCCTGAACATAAGAATTATATTAAATATTGAATTTAAATAGTTTAATATCAAGCATCAAAACTCTTATTCTTTTTCACTTGGGAATCATAATGCTTCTTCAATCCATATAAAATATAAACACAAAAAACCATTTCAAATAAGCTTCAAATAGATTTGAAGGGTAGTACCTCTAAAAGTCAAGTCAAATTTGTATTCCGAGATTGCGAATTGACTCATAAGCAATGAAGCAAAATGGAAAAAAGACTTTCAGCAAGTCTAGAATTTTATTTTCAAAAATTTGTACGGAACTTAAAATATTCATTATCGTCATAATCTAATAAATTTGATTATCCGTTCATTCCATTCCATCAATTAAAGTATATTACACAAACATTGATTTTAAAATTCAATTAAAAAAATTCATTCCATTCTAACCATTGATATCAATGTGTTTCTCAAGTGAAAGTACTTTCCAAATTCTTCGAAATGATTTATTGTTATCTAAATAGCATCAAAATCTTTAAAACATGATAAATACAGAAATCATTGACCGAGAAAAGCTTGATAAAGTACGTAATTTTGATTTGTTGGCAAGTACTGCCTATTTCAATTCAAATTTGACGGAATCAATGATGACTTGTAAACCAAAACAAGTCTTGTAAACCATCCTGTATGTCTACGACTACTACTGCGAGTCACCTGCAGTTCTTCTTGCATGCATACGTTACTTTAGTCGCTTCTTTTCCTTCGATCGGTATACTTAAGTCACGGTCACGTCCGACTCGGTTTTATGACGGCCAAGTTTTAATAGAAATTAAAATAATTTGATATTTTTAAATCCAAATTTAGACAACAATTTTTATATGTAATGAAAAACGTGGACGTGTACTTTGAATAGTGTCTGTTATGATTTTCATATCTATTTTAAGTGCTGGTGTCTATTGTGTTGAACGGTATGAAGTCCCGATTATTTAAAAGAAAATCACATCGTTTAATTAATAATTGTCTGAATTTTTAAAGAATCAAAACTTGACTACTAATAAAATTATAGTTTATTTTGTAATTTTTTTGTATAGGTTTGATATTCTGATAATGTGCATTTAATATAGTCGAAAGTAGTATTATAAACATATACTTGTTTTATTCTAACAATTCTGAGCATTATAAATATCAAGCGAAATTTTAAATTTTCCATATAATGCAGAAAATACCATCGTCTTCTTCTGGAGTAGTACAATTTGGGTCTGCGTGAAGTATAAAGATTTTGAAAATATAATCTGGAGAATTAGATGGCTAGAATGAGACAACTCTTGTAAGATTGCAATTTTTATTTTTATACTTCTAAGCTTATTTGGCTAATTACCAAAATAATTTGAATTTTGAAATTTCCAGTGCGTTTCGGAAGTAACCTATTTTATTGTAGGATAATGTAGCAAATATGAACAAAAGTTATGGAAAAAAGTTGTTAAGAACAACATCTAGGCACATATACCATATTTATTTGGCTTATTAGTACTAACTTATCACTGGACATTTTTCAAAACGTTTTTGGAATGGTCCAAAAACTGCCTGTGCTTGTTCTGTAGTAATTGATCAATTTATTCTGTTTGTCAAACTATTCGGAATGTGTTCTTGTTAAACTATTTGTATCATCTTTCCCCATAACAAAAAAAAAAGATTATTGTGAAATTTCGGGATCTAGCTTACCAACAATTTCCCAAACCATGGGAAAACCATCTGTTGCCAAACTTTATCTAGCCATTTATACTTTGTATGTAATGAGCAGGGTAGCCGTTATGTTGAAAGAAATGAAACTTTCAAATATTTGAAAGAAGTTCATCAATAATTCTTTTAAAAATTGGGGAATAAATTTTCTTAATGTTCTATGACACGGCATACCAAACATTCTTTAAAATGTTTCCAACAGTTTTGGAAATTCCATTTTTGTTAAAAAAACCTATAATCGCCTTGCTTCGTCGCCTTCTTTTAAGTCAAATTTTGACTGTTCTTCGTAAATGTGTTCTACTTATGTTTGTAATTATACTTCTATGAGTAATTTTGGTATATGCTTCTATTGACATTCAAGAAACTAAAGCTCCTGAATCAGTTTCGTCGTGAGATTTTGTATCTTTTTACTTACATTGAATGTTGTAAGAAACCTTTCGTTCAAACGCCAACCAGTACTTTTGTTCATTGCAGTATTTCATATCTTTCCCTGAACCAAGCTACAATCATATTTATCGATCTTTCGCCGGCTCTATAACAGTAATTCCCATAACCTTTTTCCTCTAATGTTAACATACATTTGAATACAATCTGTTGTTACGGATACAACTTTGTTTTTCCACGGTAGTCTTAATTAAAAATATTAGTCTTTGATTAGTGAAATAAACATAAATTAGTTGGTCGATGAATCAAGTTTGGTATATAGATCTAAATTCTGATTCTAAACAACTTATCCCTTAGAAATCTCTGTTATTTTAGGCAAAGATTAGAAATTGACACATCAATTGTAATCCCTTTTATTTCCTACCCTTGACAGCAGCTACCTCCTCAAATTTTTAAAATAGCGTCGTGCGATACTTCGTGAACCATCACATTAAGATGGATTGGAATACGTGGATCAATGGACAGGCCATCTAGGTCACATGATCTTACCCCCCTTGATTTTTTTCTGTCGGGACTCTTCAAAAGTCGGTTCTACGTTAACCGACCAGTCAGTTTCGAAGAATCAATGGAACAAACTTTGTAAATAAGGTTTATCATCCTCTTGGCCTATATCAGATAGTGAACGGGACCCAATTTGAACTATTCCTACTAAAAATAATTTTTGTTCAACAAGCTGTTCAGTTAATTTAAAAGTTATTACTAAACTTAAGGTCACTTACATTTTTATTAAAATGAACTGTTTGACGTTTATGAATTTTATGCATTTCTTTATCACAACCCTATATATTAACATTAAATTTTAGGTTGGACTAATCTTTCACATTGGATCTAAAAGAAGAATTTGTTCAAGAAAAATTCGTCCCTCCGTTCGGAGAGGCGTTCAATATATTCTGTATCTGCATAATATTGTTGTGGGCACTGACACGTGGGTTCAGATTTCGTAACATATTCACTTGACTGAATAAAAAAAAATAAAATTTGCATAACGATGCGAATAACACGCCGAAAATAAACCTGCATAGCGTTGTGTTACTAACCTACATCAAAGGAAGAATTGATTTGAATTTTGGTGTGAAGAAGAGCCATTTAATTGTTCAACAAATAAGTAGAGCGCATCTGATATATGCGGGCAAGGGAAAGTCAGTTTATTTAATTATGTGTTGTGGTTAAATTTGAGACACAAGATGTCTTCCGTGAAGTTTCAGAAGATTAATACCAAGAACACGTCTACATCTTTCATTAAAAAAAATTGTGATTCACAAAAAAAATGGTTAATCAGCGATAAGAACGCAGCTAAAGTTAAGAGAGATATCGTAATTATCCATAGAAAAACTGACCACGTTTACGAAAACGTTGACTATGCTCGAAATAAAGACTTCAACAAGAGGGATGATAACGTGACATTGATAGATGTTCCTTACGATAAAAACGAATCTAATAAATTGAAAATTGTTATCAATAATTTTGATAAAATATTAGATGAGTATAACAGTATACCTCTAGCTTCGTCTACTCCAAATAAAAACGTACTTAATAGTAATAAAAACGATACCAAAATACCAAAATTGGTAAAAGCGAAAACTTGTAGCATAATCGAATCAAAATGTATTTTAAAAAAAGCAAATTCCCAACCACTATCTACCGATAAAACCAACAACGATCTTAAAATTAAAACTAAAAGTATGAACAATATATATAGTACGGAAAAAACTTTTAAAGAATTCAAAGATGCGTTAGATAACGATATATCTAAGGATGATAAAAAAGATCAAACCGTCGAAGCTACAGGAAATGTCAAAAAAATGGTTAAAAGATTGAATAGTTTAACTGATAGCGAAAACGAGAAAGTGGTATCGAAAGCGAAGAGCACTATGGATCTAACTTGTACAAAAATTAATTTGGCGAGTAAGATTCCAGTTAATACAACTTTAAGGAAAACATACCCAAGCATTCCCTGCGATCTAAACAGTTTAGATTCAGACAGGTGTAGTGCTGGTACAAAGAAAACTACTTTGAATGGAAAACTCGCCAGAAGCAGCCAAAATTTAACAACTTCCAAGTTATCATTACAAAAATCTAACAAAAATACCCAAATGAATAAAGGGAAAAGTACGCAAAACTTAACTCTTAATGGAAATAAAACTTTTACGAAAAGTGTACAGAATTTAAACAAAATTATTCCAAGAAACACGTTAACAAAAAGCAATAATTACAAGAGTGTTCAGAATTTAGCTTCGAAAACACCAGTTTACTATAAAAACAATGAAACATCTACTAGTCCAAAATTACCTAAAAATATTACTAGTAGCGAAAAATCTAATAAAACTTACATAAAACCACCAACTGGTGATAAAAGTATACAGAGAGTTAAAGCAGAACATAATTCAGTATCAAAATCAATTGAAAAATTAAGTTCAATAGGAAAAACTGAAGATGTGAACCCGGAGGATACATTTGTCGTTATAAAAGCAGCAAAAGAAAAAGTTAAAACTGTTATCAAACAATTAGAAGAAAATAAGGACACTGTAGTCAAACCGAGATTGCTTAAAACAGATACTTTTAAAGTAACACCTAAAAGTAATTCCAAAGTGGAACCCGAAATTAAAAACGTCAAATCTACTTATAGAAGAAAACCTCCAGAAACCATCAAACTGAACTATAAGAACACCTATCAGTTTCTAGAAAAATTGAAATTAGATAAAAACAAATACGAGCTAGATCCAGATGATTTTCTCAACAATGATGAAATTGATAACCTAATTGATTACGTCAAAAAAGAAGAAATTATGCATAAAAACAGTCTCGCCGTGAAGAAGGATTTAGATTATAATTCAGATCATTCAGATGATTCCGGTAATATTTCTAACGAAAATGAAATCGATTGTGAAGATTCTCATTCGTCATCCTTCGTCATGAAAAGTTTGGAACCAACGAATGCTACGTTAAACATTTCGTTCAATCAACAAGATAGTGGAATCGACTTGAGGCAGAGTTCAAACAAACATAGACCCGATAAGGTATTATTAAATTCACTAATTATAAATATCTAGGTTATGTTTATATGAACAAACATTCTATTGTGGAAATCACTAATTCCAATATCCTAAATTATGAAAAATTTGAGGAATCAACTGTCAATTCTAGTCTACCAATGTAAAGTTCAATTATAAATTTAACTGTTCCATTAGACAATTCTACTTATTAGAATCGAAATAGATCAGTATCAAAACAAGAGCGTGTAGATGTCCACAAAAATGAGACAGTGAACGCGAATTTTAGAGTTTCTCACTGAATACCAAGCAGCGACAACCAACAAGCTCTCGAGTCTTTCAACATGTGATTATCACCTCTAGGGCGCTATTCAAAACTGTAGTTAATGGGTTGAGAAACTGTCAAGAACTATATCAAACCTGTACTGTCACGAATGTGCTGCCTGTCTTTCTAATTCCCATACCCGGGTTTCATCAAAAGTCTAATGGACATATGAGATGGAGACAGATATCATGTGATATTAAAAACCTCTTCAAAAGATCAACAAAAGTCTGTCTCTCAGCAATTTAGCTAGAATTCAACCACAAAGTTTTTCTCTAAATTTAATAAAATGTGTAGCTATGTCCATAAAATAGGTAAAAATGACCACAAAGAAAAAACATCATTTGAATATAAATCTGTCGATAAAAGAGACCAATCGATCAAATTACTTAATTATTCTGTTTTCATAGTTCCATTCTGTAAATATTTATTTCCCCTTAAATGTCCATTAATTCAGAAGTGGCCTTTGTTGTAGACTCTTAAAAATCTCCTTTCGTTATAATTTTTATTCATAATTCCATTCGTTCAATGTTAGACTTTGGAAATATTTTCTATACTAGTTATTTGTACTTTGAAACAACGGTAAGATTTTTGTTTCGTACTGTTTGGTTTCGATTCTGATAAATTGTAGACTGGGAATTGATTAAAACATTGAAGCTTTTTTCTAATTGTAACTACGTTATATTGAAATTTACACTGATAGATTTGAAATATATTTATTCTAATATCAATTGCAGAAGACGCGAGTTATGCGAGGAACAATCAATATTTCATAAATACGCACGGCACTAATGCCAAATTAAAAAAATTGAAAATAATGTTTACTCCCCGTATAAAATTTCAGTCCACGTGGACTCATCATCTCCATAAAAACATTGAATCGTAAACATAAATGCATTTCTATTGGCCGAAGCTGTATGTACACAATTTCTTCAAAATATTACTACTAGACAGTCTGCGATAAACAGTGTCGTGGCTTGGTGAGATTAATTTAATTTATTAATTTCTTTAAGTAAATAGAAAAGATTTAGATATACAAACACAGCAAGTTATTTTAAATATATTTGAATGTTTGCTGTGGATCATTCACAGAATCGAAAAACATGTAAAGGAAAACTAAAATCAGCTGACAAAGTTACTCAAGATTTTATACGTAGAACAATTTATAGTTTATAAAAGGAGAGCAGGGTTTAAACCAAACTCCTTTGCAGGCAGGTATATTTTACTCGTCTATTTACGTTTTATAATTAATATTCAGTTATAACAGGTTAACGAGGTACAATAATGATTTTTTTCGTAGTTCCAATAATAAATTTATAAAATGATGTATCTACGCATACGGTAGATCAAACAAAATTTTTGACAAGAGTTTTCATAATTTGCAATTGATATTGGAAAACTAAACGTTTATATTGAAATCGCGCCGTAAGTTTACTGTACAGAATGTCCCGCCGCCGTATTTTTAATTATCAAACAAAATAATACTTGGAAATATATGAAAATATTAATGCGGTTAAATCATAGATACAAATCATTCACAATTTTGTTAGAAACTTTAGAAATTTGTTGGTGTTTGTGCCATTACTCAAGATTACATTGTTTTTTTTTTATTCTTACAATCGAATGTTTGTTTAATGTATCTTTGAAAAGTTTTATTTAAAAAGAGCAAAGAGTAATACAGTGTACAGCTCGAATGGATATATTAAACTCAACTTACACAGACTGCCACTCAAAATAATGATAAATCCATGATATTCCCCTTTCCGGTTTTCATTGTTGAAATGATCATCAACAGTGATTATAACCGATTCAAACCATACTGTTTCTTTATATAAATAACTTTTATGAGGTGAGTTTAGTCCAATACCAAAAGTTTACAACTTTTTTGTCGAGAAATAGGTAATCAAAATTAAAATAAATATATGAACAACTGTCTTTTAAATACTTTTAAATTCGGATACATCTGGATAGAAAAAAAAACATTTTCTATAAATTTTCAGATTTTCTTCAGAAATGGCGCTATATCTCAACTCGAAACTCAACGCGATGAACGTCTCGCTGGTATGGTCGTCCATCTTCAAGCACACTGTCGCGGATACTTGGCTAGAAAGAAATTGGCGCAGAAAAAATTACAAGATTTAGCGGTGCGTTGTATCCAAAGAAACGTTAGAAAATTTATAGCTGTGAGGGATTGGCCATGGTGGAGATTGTTGGTGAGGGTTACTCCGTTGTTGAACGTTTATAGAACGGAAGAGGAGCTTAAAATCAAAACGGTAGGTGTTTAAATTCTTAAAATTTCTTATAGATTTCCCAATGGCTCGCCTAACGTCTCTCTTTTTGTTAAATAAAGCCAAACTTTTCCGAAATAATATTAGAATAGGTCGTTTCATTGCTTACCAAAACAATATTTTGAATTCTAATAAATCTCAATTCTCGAGAGTTTGGTAGATTGTCAATTATTATATTCCAAACCATTCTGATGTTATAATAGTATATTATTCACTAGTGTACAGGGTTTTTCACGACGAGCTTAATCGACGTGCATATGGCAAAGTATTGGGACTAATGTTCTGAAAATTTGCTTGCATGGATTTTCCAAAATGCTCGATTCATCTAAAATAATTTCAGTTTGTAAAAACAATACCATATGGAGCACGAAGTCTAGTCAGCATTACTTCAAAACTGATAAATTGCCGATGGTCTTGTTCAGGATATGGTGCCAGAATGATATTTTCATACTATTCACATATGGTTAAAATCTTTACGATTCTTGTTTGAAGAAAATATTGTTTCATCATTCGCTACAAAATATTATCGCCAGAATAAAAAAATAGGCTAGAAATAGCTGTGCGCTAGATGGGTGCCGCGTTTGATCACAATGGAACAAAAACAGCGTCGTGAAGATGTTTCCATTGAGTGTTTCACAAAAATAAAGGCGAATTTATGCGCCGTTTCATAACCATAGATAAAACGTGGGTCCATCACTTCATATCCGAAACAAAAGAACAATCAAAACAATGGACTGAAAAAGGAAAATCAGCTCCAAAGAAGGTAGAGACCGTTCCATCTGTAGGCTAGATTCTGACGTTCGTTTTTTCGGATGCGCGTGGGATAATTTTCATTACCTATCTTGAAAAAGGAAAAACTATCAACGGCGAATATTATGCGAAGTTATTGCAACGTTTGACCGAAGAAATCAAGCAAAAATGAGCACATTTGGCTAAGAAGAAAGTGTTGTTTCATCAAGATAATGCACTAGCTCACACATCCGCTATTGCAATGGCCGAAGTTAATGAATTATAGTTTGAATTGCTGCCTCATGCCCTCCATTCGCCAAATTTAGCCCCCACGGATTATTTTCTATTTCCAGACTCGGAAAAATGGCTCGGTTATCAAAAATTTTCCAACAATGAAGAGGTGTTGGCAGTTAATTGCTATTTTAAGGAACTTTACGATTCTTATAGGGTATCGAATCTATTGAACAGGTACTTCTGGGACCATCTTTGTATAACTTTGTATAACGGAAACTTATTCAAAGTTGGGATTGAAATATATGATCAAAATAGTTTAACTATTTAGGAAGACGAGGAGATATCTCCATTTGCCCACTAGAGTCCGTATTTTATAATTACAGAAATAGGTAGTACTGGTAATTATTTCATATAAATTTATCAACAACTTGCCGATTTGTCATCAATATCTGTAGGCGACAAATTCCTCATTGAAATTTACAAGTTTAACAATTCAAATTTATTACTCGAGGTGTGTTTATGCAGTTAACACTAATGCTTTTTTATGCAATACTGTTTTTGTCATGTATTTTATCACATTAGTATTCAACCGTTATAAACGAGACGTCTTCGGAGAATAGAGAAAAAACATTAAAACACTTTTACTTAATGTGCTTCATGAATTACACCGTTTAATGCGAAATCTCTTATAAAATGACTATTTCGTCGATGTGAATGACTTGATAATTGCAAAAAAAAAGAAAAGTAACCAACCACATGACAAAAAAATTATATTCTATTCTAATTTCTAATATTTTGCAACCCTGATAGCTTTTTGCGACCCATCAATCTTCTGCCTTCAACAGACCAACTTCTTTAACAAGACTATCAATTGTTACTGAGGTGACGATAGACAGCGACCTATAAGGTCCATTGTGCTTGCTTATCACAGGTTTCCTTGCCTCTGGACTCACTACATTGCACACATTCTAATTTCAAAGTTTCCAAACAATTCCAGTATCTGACTCCTACAAAATTCTTGCCGAAAAGATTTTCAGCGATGACTTGTGATGGCATAGCATTAGTTTCCAAAACTGCAGTAACAGTTTATGTTTGGCACCATTTCATGAGGTACTGATACTTTGCTTTATACCTCTTCCTTCATTTTTCTGCTTGCAGCGACGGATAAGCAGAATTTGTTGATTCTTCTATATCCATTTTGCTGTTACACAAATTTATGATTTCAATTTCTCCTAATGCTCGTTGTCGACTAGTAAAAGTTACTTACATCCCTTGTATAAATATTAACTTCTTTCCTACGGAATCTGAATTAATCATTTGCCGCTTTCTGAAGCGGCAGTCTCTTGTAAAAAGCATCTTACTAAGATACAGATGTTTCTTAATTCCTACAGTTTTAAATCTCCCAAAGAAAGTTTTGGAGTGACCTAGTTCTGGAAGAATTCTTCCATCTCCCGATCTTCCTTATAAGTGCAACTTTTTATACCGGGTCAACAAAAGCGTTTGGGCTACTTTTCTAGCGAGCATATTGATTATCGAATAACCGAGCTCCAAATCAAACATAAGGCCAATTAATGTTATACGGCATCGCTAGATCAGTTTTGAAACGATGATCTGGAAGCTTTTACATCGGCCTGGCTGTCGAAATATCGCATTTCCAAGTATTTGTACCTTTTTTAGAATCGTCTGTCTACGATTTGATGATATTTTTCGTAAAAGTTTGGGAGGTAGAACCGCCTACTGATCAATAGTAACAAACTACTCTAATTCACGATGAGGATAGGGCTCAAACTGTTAATTTGATTCAGTGGAAAGGTTTGTTGATAAGGTTGATAAGTGTTTTGATTACTCCAGTACCTGTAGTTGTGTTTGTTCACAAATCCCCCAGAGGTTGTGAACAAGCTTTTCATTTTCCTCATCCATGCCCAAAAACGTTTCGTAGAATTGCCGTCGGGCAGCATTATCGGTGATGATGCAAATCTGACCTTAAGACCCTTCGTCGAAATCCCAAGAACGGCATTTTGCCGACGCGCTGACCTTAGCGAGCTTCTTCCTACCACAAACCTAATGCGTGCAACATTCTCAGAGTTCTGACGGATCTCGTACTGCCATCACTTTTGCTCGGCTCGTTGTTGCAACGATATTTTCAAAATTTGACACCCAAGTAACACTAGACACTGGATGATTGCGATTAACTTCAAAATAAGTACGAAAACGACATTGAGTTGCTACGTAGCTACCGGTTTGGTTAAACGTTTTCGCAGCAAACGCTCGGTGTTGTTTTGACTACTGTTCTATGGCGACTGAAATGCTTTGAAGTGGAGAACATGACGGTAACCTTGACAACTCGCCCTGGCCACTTTCTATGTAACCATAGTCATTTCAAAAATGGAAGTTTCTTCTTTTTGTGACATAGAATCCCCTCATCCAACATGTTATCTATTCATATGATTTGACGTTTTCTTCTTTTATAATCCCATGGTTTCTAGTGAATTTTCCATTTGTTCCGCCTTTAATTAGTCACATCTCTATTGTACCAATATTTTCTTTTTAAGATCCACCTTTCACTGTGATCAATTTAAAACGAATTTACTTGTCACTAATACCATAAAAAATTCCTTTTCAACTCATATCGTTAGAATTAAAAGTCACTAACAGTCATTACGAAATGATTGGTAATAATTTGTTACTGTGAAAGCATTCTAAACCATTTTCTAGGTCAATTTCAAACCATTCAAGCATGTAGTCTTGTTACTGACCTTTACGGTGTTTAAAATGAAAGTTATATTTTTTTTTTTTGTAAAAAGGTATTGTGAAGGTACAAGGAAATATGTTATTATTTAACTGAATATTTGTACAATGTCCAACTATTAATGTAATTAGAACGAAATCGTGGAAGTGCATGTCGATTCCCTAAAATTAAGAATTGTTGAACGATAATTTATTATGATTTTTTTGTTTTAGATTAAAATAAATTATAAAAATAATACTTAAAAAAGGAAACTATAATTAAATAAAATATTGTTGTAATAAGGGTTTCAATAATCCCTCTTGCACCATAATAAATTTACACCAGAACACACAATTTATTGAAAAAGATGTATACGTTACTTTACAATAATTTAAAATTGTTGCGAATAGCCCATGAGCAAAAGAACAGAAGAGGACCAAGATCGTCGACTCGAAGAGATCGTTTCTCATCGAAAACAATCATTTATAGAACTCTTGGAATAAAAAATATTTATAGATTTGAAATTCCTTAAATGCCAGATATGTTTTCTGGGGCCAACTCTGTACATTACTGCATATAAAGTATATTTGACTAAAAAATAAATGAAACAATTAATTTTTAGAAAAAGTTTGAGGGCTCTTGATATTCTTTGTACACCTGCTGTAAATTTTTCATTCTCCTACGGTTTCGCCGTACTTTCTCTTCGAAAACTTGAATCCATTCCGTTTCATTCGTCCGTTGAACCATGTTGTGATAAAACAGGATTGTACTGGCCCAAAATTCACATACCGCATCAAAAAAGTATTGAAAATAGTGAAACACGAATACTTATGATTAATTTTTATAATGAAAATCATTGAAATATAATCTAAAGAAGAATAAAGATTACCAGGAGAACTGGATGAATTATCTAGAACAAGAAAATATAGATAATATTATTTATGGAAAACTAGGTTCGGAGGCGGAATTGTGAAGAAGAACAAACCTCCATGTCAACGTTTGTTTTGTGGCAATGGATAGATTCATTTAGTAAAATACGCCTTCATTAGCCGTTTCCAGTATGTCTTTTACTCCTTCAATAATTGAGAAACTGAAATGAGAAAAATGCTCGATCGAATTGATCATCAATATTGATAATAGATTATAAGGAAAATTCACTTCTTATTATAATATTGTTTTGTTACAGAATGAGCTTGAAGCGATCAAACAGAAATTGGAAAAATTGGAAAGCGAACGAACAAAATTGAAACACGATAACGATAAACTTGAAGCCAAGGTAAGTGTTTTTACGTCGCATTGATTTATAAAAATATACAAGTTTTTAGTTACTCAAATTAGTTACGTGTATTATTGAATTAATATTATTAATTATGTTATTAATTTCATCGTATTGTATCACTGAATCATTTACGCCGAAGTTAAAATATTTTAATGGGACTCCACGCGCAATATCAGAACGATGGAAAAATTTACCGCAAAACATTGAAAATCCGTCACATTAAAATGACATTTCATTCAAATGCCTTCCTGATAACTGGTCGAAACAGTTTTCAGAATTGGAAGCTCAAGGGAACAAGAATATACTTATTCTGTTTTTACGACTTAGAGCTTACGGTGTGAACATTATGTGGACAGACATATAGAATCTCTGCATAAACTGTCTTTCCTTAAA
The DNA here is from genome assembly GCF_026250575.1 of Diorhabda carinulata. Taxonomy (NCBI): domain Eukaryota; kingdom Metazoa; phylum Arthropoda; class Insecta; order Coleoptera; family Chrysomelidae; genus Diorhabda; species Diorhabda carinulata. The sequence goes on from NC_079469.1 coordinate 7,939,088, forward strand.
CAGTGAGATCAAACTAGTAAGCTCCATTTCTTTCATTTTCCGCAGCTACACTTGTTAAACAGCTATCTTTTTAAGTAGTTTCGTATTATATGTCACACAAGAATCTCGCGCAATGTTTTTAATTTTGTAACAGCAAACGGCAAACGGAAAGTCAAATTTGATTTGGCCTTTTATGTAGTAGTAACGGTGTGTTCCATACTAAATATTCCAATAAAATATTAATTACATATGAACATCAATTTTCACATGAAATTTTTTGATTCACGATTGCTTAATAATTGAAATACATCACTATATTTGAGTAATAAGTACAATAAATACAATTTAGTATGTATAAACTAATAATCAATAGTCATTGATATTACAAATAAATATTAACCTAAATTTCCTTTTTGACCACCTCGAACGATCTAAATTAACTGTTTGAAAACCACTCACGTATTTACACAAAAATAAATACACGCTTTAGGCATGAGGCGCCCATTTATTTATAACGGACATGCTGCTATGTAAAGAATTCAATTATAGCGTGTTAAAACGAAAATGTCTCCAAAAAATAATAAAAACAATAATATTCCACTTCATTCATTTGAAACCACGAAGCTACAAGGAAAACTTTATGTATGTAACCGTAGAATTTATAATAAGCTACTTGAAGATATTTATATTGGCCTATATTTAGAAAACATTCGGACATGTTGGATTTTTTTTCTTATGAAAGCTTTGCGCATCAATTTCTCTCACAGCAGCATGCGCCACTTGTTTCAATCGACTTTAGCACACTTCTTCGGTTTCGATAGAAAGATTTTCTTATACTTTTCATATCTTTGGTCGGTACATCTAAACCAAACGTTTCAGAAAGACCGGGATTAATAATTACCATAGATCGTACCAATGCCTTCCGTTTTTTTTTTTTCATTTGGCGATTTCTGTTCTACTATCAAACTTCAAAACAACAGACTTTGATTTGTCCACACAAATTGGAGCTTTGAAAGTTCTATTTCTTGTGCATATATACGTTATGCCACTGTTTTGCTTCCCAAAACGTGTACCTTTTATAAATTATCAACAGCTCTGTACCGTTTAAAGGTTTGTTAATTACCTATTTAAGTAAGTGACCCTCGCATCGAAATGACCAATACCCATAAAAATAGTTAACACAAAGACCCACATTGAAATTTTGCGTAAAAAATAGAAAGAAAAGTCATTAAAAAACTGTAATTATTTTTCAATATATTCCCACTTTTCATAACTTCTGATTAAAACTTCTATGCTACTACAAAATATGATGCATATTTAGAGTCCAAATATTTGTACATCGCCTGTTTGATTTCATTGTTAAATCTTTCACGCCTTAACTCGGCCTTGAGCTTTGCGAACCAAAAAGAGTCTGACGGATCCAAATCTGGGCTATATGATGAGAGTTGAATCTCTGTGAAGCCACAAGCAAGCAATGCAACTGCCGAAGTAAGTCAAAGTAATATGCCGCATTCGCGATTGTATTGGATTTTTCAAAGACAATCCAAAGGATTTTACTTCTTTGGTCCTTTTCGTGACCTTAATTTCTATTTGTATAGGCTCTCCTTTCCGATGTAACTCCATGGAATCTTTTTTGGATGTCGGATAATAGTAAAGGTCCTCGCGGCAAAGCTCTAAAAATTCGAAGCATCCACCTTGCTCTAATTTTATTCAAATACTCTTCCACGAATTTAATGTTTTCTGGAATAGTGACCGTCACAGGACCTCCCGCACGTGGCTCGTCTTCTAATGATTATCGTGACCAAAGACACAACTTTTAATTATTGAAAATGATGGACAGAAGTCATTGTAAACAGCCTCCATTCTGTTTATGATGTCAAAAATTTTGTATAACAACGCGAAACTTAATTTGAGAACATCACGTCAATGAAATAATGTTGAGAAATTTTATTTCTACAAAAACATAGTCTACAGATTTAATAAACTTCATATAAATAATACTAAGAAAAATTACGAAGAGTTATTATATTATTCAATTATAGGTATATTGGTATGAAATAAGTATTTCGTATATATTTATTATAATTATTTATTTACAACCACATCAAACTTTCAATATTGTAATTTACATTAATCCGTTTAAAATTTTTACCAAATAAATGTTGCCTCCCGCCATCTATCGATTTTCAACTGTACCTTACAGTAATTTATTAAAGATCTGTTCCCGACACAATTGGAAGGTTTGATATCCTCAATGTAGATGGCGCTAGAGAATTACTGCAACTATTTTCACTGATTAACAAATTTTCTCATAAATAATAGAATTATTGTCATATATAGAAGTTCTAAAGTATTTTTGCTCAAAAATAAAAGCATTTATCGTCTTCAAACTGCACAAATCCGTTTCTCTCTATTTACGATGTGATTGTATGGGATAATATAGAAATGATAGATGACGCTAGTGAATAGTATTTCTGAGTTATAACTGAATTTTCATAAAACACAATGGAATTTACGTGATATTTATGCTAAAAACTTTAAATAATTTTTGCTCCCCAATAAAACTAGGAGCAAATCGATGGTGCGATTATGTAAAAGATAGTTAATAATAATCTACTAGCTTTTACCCGCGACTTCACTCGCACCGAATCCATTAAATAAGTATCAGAAATCATTATAATAGAAAAAAACGAACTCTGTAGCTATATTAGATCTTTGAATGTAGAAAAATTGCCAAAAACCTACAAAAATCCATAACTCCACATTGAACGTCCGCGCCTAGCTCCTCCCCAACTCAACCGATTTAAGTGTTCAAAAACTCAAAAGAAAGAGGATATTTCAGCGAGTGTTCTTAAACTAAATCGAACTCTGTAGTTATATTAGAACCTGAGATATAGATCTTTGAATGTAGAAAAATTGCGAAAAACCTACAAAAATCCATAACTCCACATTGAATGTCCGCGCCTAGCTCCTCCCCAACTCAACCGATTTAAGTGTTCAAAAACTCAAAAGAAAGAAGGTGTTTCAGCGAGTGTTCTTAAACCAAAACGAAGTTTCTATCTCGAATAAAACCTGATATATTGAGGATAGAACGTGTGTATGCCAAAAACCTACAAAAATCCATAACTCCACATTGAATGTCCGCGCCTAGCTCCTCTCCAACTCAACCGATTTAAGTGTTCAAAAACTCAAAAGAAAGAAGGTGTTTCAGCGAGTGTTCTTAAACCAAAACGAAGTTTCTATCTCGAATAAAACCTGATATATTGAGGATAGAACGTGTGTATGCCAAAAACCTACAAAAATCCATAACTCCACATTGAATGTCCGCGCCTAGCTCCTCCCCAACTCAACCGATTTAAGTGTTCAAAAACTCAAAAGAAAGAAGGTGTTTCAGCGAGTGTTCTTGAACCAAAACGAAGTCTCTATCTCGAATAGAACGTTTCCAAAAAACTGATCAAACCGAAGTATACGTTTTATAATGTACGATATTAACTTTTTTAGAAATTATAATCAAACTTGAGGCCGACAAAAAAATGCACTGCAAACTTTGAATTTGATTTAACTAACAATCCTACATCAACCGCCTTTGCACATATAAACAACACTATAATAGCCTCTACAATTTTCCAAATATTTAAGCGCTCCCGGTTAGAAAATGGGGGGAGGTGCGATTTTCAAAAAAATGTTCTTTTTCTGTATTTTTCTGCAGACTTAATTTTGTTAATTCCGTTGTGTGTTATCAAATGGAAATCGACTTGATGATACAAGCTCTGTGAGACAAGACATCTTACTCGTATAAAGCGTGTATAAGGTAGAAATGACTCTCTAAATAAGTAAAAAACTTGTCCTCGTATCCTCGGAGGTCCCTAAGAAACCGCACAAAAATTGTGTATGTGTGAAACTTATATCCGAGTAAGCGGCTGCCGTTTAGACTGACAAGTATGACAAGGGACTAAGTTCACTATTTACACACGGCATTTCAAATGCGAGTTAAAATAGTCAATGATTTTGTCCATTTTAATCGTTGTAAAGATTCTTGATCCGATCTTTTAGGTTTTGCTTCAAGTTCATTTATTCAGACTCCATTTGTTTGATATCGTTCTTTCCCTTTACGTCTATAAGTACTTCCATGTATATAAATAACATTTTTTTTAAATAGGTTCAAATATATCGCCTGTAACTATAAGACATCGCATCTTAACTGTAACGAAATACATAAACTTCACGTCTGCAATTAGAATGAATTTTAAAACAGCTTCCAATGTGGAAAAGTGCCAAAATTTTTTATATTATTTTTTTTTCAAACCCTGCTTGCATAAGACGCGATTAGATAAAGGATAATTTGGCGTCTAACATCAACTGATTCTGTTAAATGTAAATGCCTTTGTCAAATACGTACCCATCAGATTTATGTTCACTTATCTGACTACTGCTTCTCTACCTCCAAAATTATTTCAATTAACTGTCTAGTCAAATCTTCCGAATCATCTAAATTAAAAATTCTTGGTAGAGTGCCATAGCCGTTTTTGTTTGTTTTTTTTATATTGGTATTTGATAATATATGTTATTAAATCGAAATTAAAAAAAATTTAATACCCAATTATCTTAAGATATCGATTTTCTTAAATAATTCCATTGTTGAACTATCCATGTAGACATAATCCATACTGTGCAAGAGGATTCCTCTCTTAATAACATCAATTTCATATCTATATCAAGCTTACAATCCTACGATAACAGACTCACTAGTATTTTGATGTGAGTTTTGGTATTTGTTCTAATATTAACGAATTCGTTTCTCTTTGACATGTGATCTCTTTCATCCTAGTCTAAAGATATATTTCATTCGTTTTTAGAAGCTGCATAACGATTACGAATCAATGAATATCATTCACGCAACTTACGTAGCTTTTTCGGTGCCCTTATGACTTTAGTACTATTACTATGATCTCAAAACATATTTAGAGCACACACATAATGTCATCCTAGATTGAGTGAGTGGACGTACGAGCTATTTTATAATAGAAGTAGCAAGCTCAAACTTCATTTATAACTTGTTGAAACTTGTCGCTGACGCGTGCATAAAAATTTTTGAGAACGCACTCGTATTTACTATATGAGGCCAATGAATCATGGGCCGCAATACGTATCAACTGAACGATTTGCCCTTTTCCGTCTTTTGATTTTTCCACCCAATAGTGGCCATTATTTTTGCTCAGAAAATTTGTGTCTGTAGTTAGGTTTACCGGGAAAGCAATTCCTTATTTTAGCGTCTCTATTCCTATGCGTTCCGACATTAATTGATGGTTATTTACCTTCTTACATACTCTCCTTTTTTACAAATTAAACATAACCTCAATTCTATTTACATGTCGGTTTTTGAAATCATTGATAAAGCCTGGAAACATAATCGTCTATTGAATAGAAGCGAAACCAATTATTTAATATGTTTCAATACGTGTTTTATTTTGATATCTCATTCAAGGCAAATTCAATGGTGTCTAAATTGTAGGTAAAAATGAAAAATGCCAATTTAACACTACCTTGTACCAATACCCAAAGAACTTCCAATCCTATCTAAATTAACAGTGATCAAAAGGCCAACGGTTGTTGGCTATATTGAGTATCCATTAACATGTGGTTGAAAACATGCTATTATCAGAAAAAATTTATGTTATTAAAACGATTTATAGAATTGATAAATAGGTATCCATTTGTGAGGAAACTAAGTGTTGATTTTGGTATTTAGAGATTTCCATCCGCATGTTTTATATGGGACCAAGTTTCAACTCATTTTGTGTAAAATGGAATGACAATTTCTACAAAAATAAGATGCAATTTATCTGGAAAGTAGCTTACATATAACTCGATAAAAAGTAAAATCTGTGCCACTCGGTTGGCGTCTTGTTCACAACATTGACACTCGCACTTTTATTGCTCCTCTCGTTATGTAATATATTAATTTTCTGATCAGAATTGACCCACTAGATTCTAACACATGAATATTCCTTGCCAAAATGATGTGTTTAAATCAGTTAAAGTGCCAGAATTTGTTAAAACGATACAATAAACTTGTTTACTTTCTCAAATGACTACTAGCCGGAACATTGAAAATCGTAAAAAAAGTTGATGCATTTCGATTCATTTATGCTGCCAACAACAAATTTCATAATGAATTGGTCTAATTTCGGGACATTCAGTGACGTTACATAGGAAGTTTTTTCAAAAACGCAACTTGTCGATTTTCGTAAACTCTAAAAATAAAATTTTATAATATGTTTGTATATACACAGTAATTTATTAAGACTATATCAAATTCTCATTTTAAAGTTAATGAGACCAATATTATGTATTTAGTAATTATCAAAATATTAAGTAGAAATTTTTCAAATCATCAAACAGCGGAATTTTTCACGATAGAAAACGTTTATATACAGGACGTTGCAGCATAACTTCCTTTTTTCAAAACTTGAGCTCACTGTATGAATGAGAAAGTTTTTATTTGGTTAGGTACGAGGTATATTTTCTAAGTAAGTACCGTTTTGGAATTAAAAAAAGAAGTGCAAGGATATCGCAATAATTTTATTTTTACATGAAAGCCTGTACCTTAATCTACTTTTCTACATAATTTCCGTGAATATTGAGGCACTTGTCATAATGTGGCACCAGTTTTTGAATACCCTCCTCATAAAATTCTGCCGCCTGATTTGTTAACCACTTCTTCAAATGCAGGAACAAATGGTTGTCGCTGGGCGCCAGATCGTACATACTTAAAGTTTGAAATATTGAATGAAACGATTTCTAACGTTTGTTACGAATCTTTGAAACTAGAACTGGTTATGTTTTCAAAATTCTTCCTGAATATTGTTCCTTAAAACAAGGGTCATTGGATAGTTCATATCAACTCAAGGATTCGAGAAAAAACACATAGAAAAAATCACAATGAGACAAATCGAAAAATTGAAATAACGCGTTCTGAGTATTCTCTTAATACAGCCATTGATCTTTTACACAGTTGCGATGTTTTGTTAAACCAAATGTCCCCCAAGTACAAGACATCTAGCATTCTGTAAGACGTTAACATACTTGCCCGAATTCAGTGACACCGCGACTTCATTGTCTTCAAAGAACCAAGGATCCAATAATTGCAGCTGAACAAATTGCAAACCTCACTATAACTTTAAATGAATCAAAAGTCTGTCGTGTCATTCTCGAGAATTTGTGTAAGCTCAGTAACGTATGTGTTGTTTATTCATAAACACACACAAATAGAAATGTGCTTAATCATTATAAAAAAAAAATAGCGCTCTTAAGAAAAACCTCACACGCGTTTCTCCGAGAATTGTAATCACGTTCTGAAAGATCCTGCAATGTCGCTATCTTGAATGTATGGAATTGTAGGGAGCAATTCTCCTCGCAGAACGATCAGAAACTCCTAGAGCAGATACACGTTTGAGCGCAGTGCGCCGTGGTGATGTCAACAATGAAGCTCTTTCTGCCTCAAAATTCTAGATCTTAGTTTGATCACACTTGCATTTGTTTCAACAATCGATTTGCGGTACGGAACAACGGCAAACGGGGCTAAAATAAAGAGATTCTGAAAGTCGCGTTGGGTTATATTCTATTGAGAGGAGGCCTCAAGGGAAAACGCGTATTTCCCATTGTTCCAACGTGACTGAACAAACTATAGTTTCGCCTCTCTCACGAGACGAGCTCTCCGCTACATCTACCTACCGAATAAAAAAAGAAAGCTATGCTGCCGCACCCTGTAGTTTACATTTGTCTTAATGCGTTGTATATTCCCAAAATCAACCTTAGTTATTACTAATTCTTCACAGTAAGAGTGCCTACAATGAATTCTTTCTTAAAGGTCGCCTGACGTAGAGCAAGACAACTTGCATGCAATTTTTTCAAAAGTCAAAATATTTCATAGATTAATATTTCACGTCTTTTGAAATTATGCCAGTTTCTTACCACTGCATTATAGCTGCCCCTAGAGAAAATTCCATAAGTAAATTTAACAAATTCCTAACCTCAAACTTTATTCAACATTTTGTTGGCAGTTTAAAGATGAAAATAACAAAGTTAAGTGAAGTAAACAAGAAAAAAGTCTGTGAATAACTGGCAAACATGATATCTGCCGCTGCCTTGTTTTTGGAGCCCTATGGACAGGTTGGTTGTTACGCGAACTTCACACAATAAAAAGTGTACAAAATCGATAATGCTGCAAGTGCGAGATTTTGCACGAAACGGTCAGATGAATTTCATCTGCGCACGTTTTTAATAAAGAAATATTGCATCTTGCATTGCATAGCGGCCTTAACTTCTATATTAAACATCAATTATTTTTTTAGATGTGTTCTCTTAACGCAGTTTTATTATTTCTCTGTAATCTGTCTAGTGGATATTCTTTAGTCTCACAGTTAATGACATAATGTTTATACATTTCTTCTGATTTGTAGAATTATAATGTGATTTATTCTATTCGAAAATTGATATCTCGTCCTTTTATACTTTTACTATTCATTCTTTTGATAAATAATTAAGTTTTCCATCAGCCTCCGTGTTTTGGTTCGAATAAAATAATCATTTTATATATTTTCTGATTGTATAGGCATTCTATTTATAGCTGTTGCTTCCAATACGATTCTAAAAACCGAAATACAATTTCGAGAACAATTTTAATGACGATGTTTAGAATTATCATTATTGGTTATTTGTAGTTGTCCGTTACGACGTATTCGTTGGCAGAAATTTTAGTGTATTTTACATTTTATTGGAAGTTAATTATGTGGCAGAAATTTAAATACATAGATATTTTGTAACGTTCACGCCACTGTAGTAATCTGGATATCTTTAGCTACATGTTGCTCTCGAAAATAATTTAAACACATATTCCTGTAGTGGTTGCCTAGCTCTTTACGCAGCCGGTTAACCGGTCATTTTTCTTTTTGGTTTTTCGTAGTTTTATTATAGTTTAGTGTTTTTTTTTTTAATTTGTGTCTAAACGTAATTATGTGGCACTCCGAAAAGTAGTAACCAATATTTTTGTGTTGTATTGTTTTGCTTGACATTTTAATTATATATTTTTTGATTACACAAATTTATTGCAACGTATGTCACTGTTTATCGAATTCTTTTTTATATCAATTTCAAATAAATATTTATGATTAGAACCAAATAAATTTATCATTGTTCTCGACTAAAATTAAAAGGTATTTAAAAGAAATAAGTTTAGGAATTACGGTATCTATGCATTTTTAGATTGGTGTCACGAGATGAATGTGGTTTTTTGAAATTTTGTGATCAATTATTAAAATAGTAGAATAAGAATGAATAAAACGAAATTTAACTACTAATGTTCAGTAATGTCCATTACTCATTATATCTGTAACACAATTTAAAATTTTGTTTTTTTTTTCTATAATCATTTTTAGGCATGCTTTCATTAACAAACATTTACGTCACAAATTTTATTTTCGAGTTTTATACAGATTTTGAGTTTATTGCACCATACATTCATTATTTATATCTTTAAACTTGATTCATACACTATATAAAAATGAAGAAATTACATGCCAAGATTTGCTGCTGTTGATTGTAGTCGTTTAATTTTTTAAATTGATGTTTAAACCGAGTTTCTGAACCAGTTGTAAAAAAAATGAGCATACCGATTAAAGTTATTTTCGCAAAAGTTTTTGATACCTTGAAAATTAAATGTACGGAGAACGTGTCACCTAAAGAGAGCGAATATATCGTAACAGCAAATGAATATTTATATGCGTGATACTTAATAAATAATAACAAGTAGAAAATATTTTAAAAAGAACTATATCGGTATAATCGATAATAATAGATTACCGAACAAGATATGAGGAAATAATACTAGGAAGGATCGGCTCCAAAATATAATAAGAATAAGTTCAAAGGAATCTGTATATTTATAAAAACCTCAAAAAATCAACTAATGATCAATAGTTCCATGGGTGGTAAAGAGAAAATTTGTTTTCTAGAGAAGTACAATCCGTCCAATGCTTATTTTTATTTGGTCTCAAAATAGACTTCTCTTTAGCAATTTTTTTCTCATTTGAATGATATTTCTTCAGTAGGAAATTTTTTTTATGTCTAAAAATGTAATCGCTGGAATTCAGAACTGGAGAATATGATGGATATGGTGACATGTTTATAGAGAATCTTTACGGAGTACTTAGTGAATCCAGATTTAGTCTATGGTCACTGCCTACACTATAAACCCGTTTGATTTTGTCAGCTCTCTGAATCATGGATTCATTGTTTTTGTTCTATTGTGAAAAAACGCGACAAGAAATTGGAAATAAACATAAACTTTTTTCAAGCCTTCTTTTTAATTAAAATCCTTAATTAACACCTGGAATGGGTTTTTTCTATTGTTGGAAAGCACTCAGAAGTTGTTTACCTTAAAAAAATTATAAAACAAACTATTCAAGGGATTGCGCCCAAAACTTGGCGGTCGTTTTAACATGGTATATAAAAGGAAAGAAAAATAAAAATCTGATTCGTCATGAATTCTATCAGTCAAACCTGAACCTATCAATTGTGTATCATCTCACACATTTTCTAAACATGTATTCAGCTGGAACTTTTTCGTATTATGCATGTAGAAGATACCTTTGTATTTTGTACTTTGTATTTTGCTAAAATTGCTATTAGGTGAAGTGGCAAATAGATGGCGCTACCAGTATGAAGTCCATATAATGTTCAGTTAGCTCTAGTCTTCAAATTTGACTGCTACTATTAGTTTGTGAGTTATAAAATTTCAACTAAAGCAACTTTTGTTAGTTTGAAAAAATGGATAAAAAATGTTTCTTTTTTAATAACGCAACGCTTTTTGGCAAAAAATATTATTGAAGCCAGAGCTTAGCTTGATAAACATATTTGGAATATGTCCCAAGTAATTTACAATTGAGAAGTTGTTCAAGTTTAATCGAGGCGAAATGGATGTAATGGACGCCTCAAAGTCTCCAAAATAATTTCGGATAACAGTAAACTGAAGCTGATTGAGACTCCAAAAATATTAAAGGAATGTGTTCGACATATTGGGAATGAATATTTATGTGTGCGAAAACTCTATTCACAATGGGTGCGCCCGAGCTCTCAATCAACCAAAAATAATAACGACATGATTACAGAGCACTGTGTGGATTTAATCGTCATAAACCCTAATTTTTGGTTCGATATGAGACAATTGATGAAACATGGTTCCATCATTTCACAACAGAGTTTAGCGACTATTACGTAACGTTACTACAGGACGAAATTGTATAAAAACTGTCCCAGTTTAAGAAGAAAAAAGTGCTGTTTCATTAAAACAATGCACCAAGCCACAAATCGATATAAACGATACCAAAATTTTATTAATTCAATATTCATATTGAATAATAATATCAAATCCTATATTAGAATATTTCTTATTAGTGCGTAAAGTTTGATCCAGAATACCATAAAGAAAAATTCAATTAATTTGACCTTGAATTTTCAATAAATAACACACAATAGAATCTATATTGAACTGACATTCTAAAATCTATCCTCATTATATAATTTTGGAACTAAAAATATAATTAGTAAACAGATATTTAACTTTTGACATACTACTACTGAAATTCGAACCAATTTATTATTTTGTACCGTAACGAAGAATTTCACAAAATATCTTAATGAATCTTAATCACATCATATCTTTTTTCGTTTCCTGTATAGTTTGTTTTAAAAGTTTATTTAGTTGAAATATGTCCATTCGATAACTATTGATCAAACAATAATACTGAATTTTCTAGCTATTTCTTTTGAATTACTGTTGCAATAAAGATGTGTAAATCAAAAAAAAATATATTCAAAATTGCTAAATAAAAACGAAAAGACACCATCAACCATTCATATTGCTACCGTCTAGAAAAATGGACTCTTTTTATCCATCGACATCTTACAATGGCTACAACTCCTCCATTGCCAACTCAACATTTAACATGAATCCTTTAAGAGGCTTACCACCATCACCATCAACCTTATCAAGTCCCAGAAAGTATACAAATATTAGAAGAGCTTATTCGGCAGGTTTAGATGTACCTAGCGATAGAAGACCGGTTATGTTTCAAACTAGGCCACTAAGAAGTCTAACGGTGCTTTCTGATAGTCCGTCTAGAGAAAACAGTACAACGAGATCACCTAGTCCCACTCCAAGCAACTACAGTGTAAGTAGTTTCCGTTCGAACAGATCAAGCAGTTATGGAATTCCGAGAAGGATCTATCCACAAGCTTACGATCCTGGAAACAGAGATCTCGATTTAGACGACAAGGAAGATACTCCTATAGTATTTGATGCCAACTTAACGTTCGTTCTTGGTTGTAAAGGAAAATTAAAGCAGAACGTGAAACCTATTCCCGCTTTTCAAGATAATCAAACAGCTTCTAATGCTTTATCTAACAAAATATCAGATTTTTTATCGAGAACTGATCACGTAATGGACGAATGGAAAAGTAAGGGACATAAAGAGGATGAGCAACATAGTTTGAGAATGAAAAGAAGTAGGTCAAAACAAATTGGTAAATCAAGAAGTGCTACAAATATTATGATTAAAGGTTTCCAGTATTTTAGTAGAGCAAATAGTGTCACCAGATCTTCGGTTACTAGAGAATCAGATGATGCAACTGAAGCGGAAATCGACGAGGTAAATCTAAATGTGTGAATATTTTTTGTGGATAATTAATAAATAAGCGATTGTTTTCAACATCCTCTTCTTCATATAGTCTTTTTATATCTTCTATATATTCTAATACTGGTTACATTTCCAATTCTTGGAAATGAATAGAATATACTCTAATAAGTACACTCTAATGATTTGTGATAATAATTAAAAGATAAATGTCATTATTATTATTATTTAATGAGGTATATTATCGAATATTCCACGAATATTTTATCAAACAGTATACTTCCGAAATTGGTTTAGAATTAAAGCTGAACATTACCCCAAACTAATGTAAAAGATGGTGACTTACACTAGTAGTTGTATAATATTTATTAATTGTGATGTAATACTTCCAAGGGTAAGTTGAAAAAATGTTTGGAATACTGTTTTGTATCAGCTTAATTTCGATTTGCATATTGATAAAGTTGGTCGATTGATAACGTTTTAACGGTCGATTAAATTAATAATAATTTAAAATTTGAAGCTATTTGTTTACAAAAGCGCTCGTTAAATGAGTTTGACCGGACAGGATTCTATAATTTATAGTTATAATTAAACAAATCTATTTTAAAATCGAGAAGAATGTGATTTTAACTAGTATATGTGTAATCTGTTCTATTATATCATTATCAATCCAAAAATAGTAGTTCTTATTAGGTAAGTAAGATCAACAATCAACAATATATCATCTGCTTGTAATCTTCCAGCATTAGTTGTAGTAGTACTTTGATTTTTCAGACATTCCAAAACAAGTTCAGTTGTTTACGTTTTATTTAATTGCCATAGCCTCATCTGCCAAAAATATCTTCTAGCCAAAGCCCATTGGTTCTTTGCAATTCAATATTATTGCCGAGACATCTACACAAGAATTAATTGCAAAAAATAATAGATAACATTGAAATTTACAAAGTAAGGTTTTTTTCTATATTTAAGGTTAAAAAAAATTCCAATATGCTTCAAGATTAATCCATATTAAAGATGTCGTAGCAAACCGACAGCTACTATAATTAATTTAGTATTACTCACGTCGTAATATTCACACAATACATACAAACATTTAAATGCTTTAGTATGCTCTGTGGAATTTTTTGAGCTTATTGCAACCACATCTTTTTTACAGTGTAGCAGTACATACCAAAATTACACACTACGAGGATATATTGAAAAATTCTTAGCCTACTATAGAACCAAACAAAATTTCAATGTCATTTATTGCAGCGAACCTGCCACGTCTCTAGACCTTTCAAAAAAAATGTTTCTTCTTGCTCTGCCAACCAGACCTCCTCGTTTTTATTACCTACTCGTTGGAAGAAAATTTACCACGTCAGAAATATCGAATAGTAATCTTCAGTTATTGTTCTACCCTTATCCAAAACATCAATCATGATTTCTCCATGGCAATCCCAAAAAACTGAAGTAAGAACTTTTCCAGCAGATTTTTGGACACGAAACTTCTTAGGTCTTGGAGAACCAGAGTGTCGCCGTTCCATCGATTGTTGCTTTGTTGCTGGATCGTAGAAATGTACCCATAGTAACAATTCGGTTAAAGAAGTCTACATCGTTTTCAAATTGAGCACAGATCGAACGCGATGCTTCTACCCTTACAAGCTTCTGGTCAACATTAAAACATTTGGGGATCCATTGTGCAGCAATTTTCTCGTGTCCAAATTGACGTGAACTATATGATGAACGCGTTCGTATGAAATATTCAGTGCTTCAGATACTCGTTTTAACCCAATTTGACACAAAATTTATCTCTTTTGAAACTTGTAGTCCAATTTTTCACGAAGGACATTGATCACCCACAAATACCTGCAAATAGGGGCATTAGGCAAGGGAACTCTCTCAGCCCGCTCCTATTTAACATAGTGATGGATGAAATCATAAAACAAGTACGCAAACTAAGAGGATACAAAATAAAGGAAATAAAGAGGTGAAAATCCTGTGCTATGCAGACGATGCGGTACTGTTGGCGGAGAACGAGGACGATCTGCAAAGGCTACTGTACCAATTTAACAAAACAGCAAAAAAGTTCAAAATGATAATATCAGCGGCGAAGACAAAATCAATGGTTACTTCCAAGACACCGATCAGGTGTAAGCTTGTGGTGGATAACAAAATAATACACCAGGAAATGTAATTTAAATATCTGGGAATCGAAATATCTGGACACGGGGACGTGGAGACGGAAGTAAGAAACCAAGCTACAAGAGCCTCAAGAGCAGCATCATACCTAAATGACACAATCTGGCGAAATAAATACATTCGAACTGAAGCAAAAGCCCGCATATACAAGACCGCAATCAGACCTATATTATCCTATGCAGCGGAGACCCAACCTGAGACCTCTAAAACGAAACAGATATTGGAGACTACAGAAATGAAAATAGTTCGAAGAATAATGGGAAAAACACTAATGGATAGAGAAAGAAGTGAAAACATCAATGACTGGGTACTGGATAGAAAGATAAAATGGAATTAGCACATTGACCGCATGACGGAAGAACGAATTGTGAAAATGTCAAGGGACAAATCACCAACAGGACCAAGAAGCCTTGGAAGACCTAGGAAAAGATGGAGTGACAACCTCCCAACTGAGCAGAGGCAATGATATGAAGAAAAAGGGTTTATTTGTTATGTATTTTGAAGACTATTTCCTTCGAAAAATTTAAGCCAACCAAAAAGCTGTAATATTTTATGTTTACCTAGCAACGATCAAATTTCAGCGATAATACTGCACTAGTGCAAATTATCGATAATTTGCACTAGTGCCAAATTTTCGTCTAGGATGTAAACTCATTTTGAAATATTTTTTCACGAACAAAACTGTTGTCAATAAGTTACCGTAGATACCAATTCAATGCCAATATGATGATCGTCAACTACGGTATAATTTAAAGAATAACAAATTTTAAACACAGAATTAAGTTTATTTTAAATTAAATTTTTCTTAGGAAATAGTCTGCCAAAATGCCCTCTCGTGCATGTCAAATTGTCTCATAATTTCCTCTTGTGCGCATTCGCGCACTCGAGAAAATTAAATTATCGACAATTTGACATGCACTCGGGACATTAATATTGAATATCCCTGTACACCGTTTTACACCAACATTTCTGCAAACTTCTGTGAATATCAAATGATGATTTATTTCTTATCGATTTTTAAAATATATTTTCATATTCGAAATTAGTATTGTACAATATTAAATTGTTTCTTGTGTATTGATCGTTCTGCAGTATTATAATAATCTATACTTTGGACATTCCGAAGTAAAAAGCTTAACACAATTATCCTGATTTTTTTACATCAACTAATTATCTTCAACGTTATTTTATTTGTGTTTCAGTTGTCTGAAATGACGGCGGATCTTGCAGAAGAGCATTCAACTGCCACACTAGCAGCTGAGAGATTAGACGCTGAAACCTCCGAACGTCTCAAATTAGAAAAAGAACTATCTGAAGTACAAAATAAAAATAAAGAGCTACAACAATCTTCGGAACGACTAGAAATCGAACTGTTATACGCTAGATCGGATCTAAATGGAATTTCGGAAGAGGATGAAGATGGAGACGGCGATGGAGGGGTCTATAAACAAAGATACGAAAGGGCAATCAAAGAGCTCGAATTTACGAAGAGAAGATTACAACAACAACATGAAGATGACTTGGAACAGCTTATTGGATTGAAGAAACAATTGGAAAAGAAAGTAAGTATTGTTTTTTATTTGTTTGGTGACACTATATTAAAAATCGTTTTTATACTCATCTCACTGCAATTACTTAAATTGATAGGAAATAAGGGGTTTATTTTATAATAGGATGGTCCCAGAAGTACCTAACAAAGAAAACAAAAAATATTATAAAATAAAATATCTTTGGTCTTTACCTACTTGGAAGCCGGTTCTTTGTTTTCAGTCCATTTTTCTGATTGGTTATTTTGTTTTGGATGCGAAATGATGGACCCACGATTGATCCATGGTTATGAAACGGCGCAAAAATTTGACTTTATGTCTGTGGAACATTATCAAACACTCGATGAAAACATGTTCATGACTCTGTTTTCTGGAGTCGTCACCTCATTTGGTCAACCACTGCGATGCTGGTCCTAACAGATCGTACGGCCTCGTTTAAACTCTGCTACCCGATATTTTACTGTTAATAACGAAGAAGCAGTCTCACGCAGAGTAGAATTTAGTTCAACTTTTATATTGGTTAGTCTAGGGACATTTAAATAAAAGTATTGCATCATATAACGATAACCAATTTTTTCCATGTTTATTCACTGAAAATGTTGATGGCTGATGTTGACTATTGATGGCTGCCAAACAAATACTTATTACCGTAACGTCTTTAACCATAAAACATATGCTGTATAGATTTTATACTTTCTAATTCAGTAATATTTTTCAAGCAACTACCGCCATCTCTAGGTCAGGCCAGGTACTTCTGATACCATCCTCTTATACAGAAGATCAGAAACTTACCACAATTTATTTGTTTTCTGCTAATGCAGAATAACGAACAGAGTACTAAGACTGCGGTACATGAACTCTGTATACAATTAAAAACAAACGTGTTCAAAACTTTTCCATTTCATTTTCATTCATTAAAAGCTTGATTTATTACACGTTTTCTTATAGTTGGCAGACGCATACGAAGAAGTAGAGGAACAACGACAAGTCGTAGGCCAATGGAAACGAAAAGTTCAAAAATTAAACGGAGAAATGAACGACCTTAAGCTGTTACTGGAAGAACAGAACGGAAGAAATAATTTATTAGAAAAGAAACAAAGGAAATTCGATTCCGAAACGCAGATGTTGCAAGACGAGTTAAAAAAAGAAAAACAAGCTAGAGACCGATTTGCAAGAGAAAAAGAAATATGCATGGCCGAAAAATATGCCATTGAAAGTACACTTGCAGTAAGTGAATTAATTTTGTCATTAATTAATTTAATAATACACAAAAAGAAAATAATACTTTGGGTATTGATAATTATTATTTATGCAGGATATAAAACTTGAGCTGGAACTTAAAGAAGAAAGACTTCTAGCTCTACAACGCGAATTCGATGAAGTAACTTGTAGTGGTAAGACTGAAGAAGAAGTCACTGTTTTAAGAAAACAGAAAATAGATTGCGAAAGAAGACTTCAAGATCAGGAAGAAGAACTTGATGAACTTGCTGGACAAGTTCAATTGTTGGAACAAGCCAAACTCAGGTTAGAAATGACTTTGGAATCCATGAGGAAAGAAGCTAAAAAAGAAGCCCAAATGAGAGATGAAGAACTCGAGGAAGTTCGATGTAACGCCCACAAAAAAGTTAAAGGTAACAAATATCTCTAGTTGGATAATTATAATACTCAGGTTCATCACCAAAGATTAAACTGGTACTTAGAATTTCAGAATGTCACCTTATCGAATATTTTTTTACACGAAACAATTGTCTAATTGTAAAATCTTCTATATATTTTAGCTTTGGAACAGCAATTAGAAAATGAACATGAGGAACGTACATTGTTATTAAGGGAGAAACACGAATTAGAGAGAAGACTAGCAGCAGCTGCAGAACTAGAAAGACACGATAGAGCTGGAGACGAAGCTCTTTTACAACGACTCAGGAGGGACTTGAAGAGAACAAAGGCTTTACTTAGAGATACACAAGCTCAGCTCGAAAGGCAGAAAAGTGAAACTGCAGGTAAGACCTCTATAATAAAAATTCATTTTACTATTAATTCAATTAAAATAGTAGACTAAGTTATTTTTTTTTTTTTCAGGAAAAGCTACAATCCGCCAATTAAGGAATCAGTTAGAAGACTTGGAATGTGCTAGGGCAGTTGCCGTTAAAGCGAAACAGAGCTTAGAAACGGATCTTTTAGAAACGCAATCTCTTCTAGAAGAAGCTCATAAACAGAAACAAGATGCGGAAGAACGCGCAAATGCTTTACTTAGAGAAAAGGGTGACTTACAAACACAATTGGAAGAAAACGAAGAAGAATTAGCAGAAGTATTGAAAAAATTCAAGGGCACTGTACAGCAAATGTCTTTGGATCAAATGGCATTACAAGAACAGGTATCATTAGTTTCAGAATTAGAAATAGAACGAAATCATTTGAAAGAACAGTTAGCAGAACTTACCACCAAATTAGAATCTGTGGAAAGTATGGGAGAATCTTCATCAAATCTACTAGTAAGAAGGTACTGTTAAAATTTTGGATATTGTAATGTAATTAATTACATAATTGAATATGTTTTAGGTCTGAATTGAAGGTTAAAGAATTAGAATCAAAACTAGAATTAGAACAAACCACCAGATCAAGATTGGAAGTACAGATTAGCAGATTAAAAGAAGCTGTTGAAAAGCTACAAAATGATGTGACGAATGCTAAAGTAAAAGAACAACAAGCTCAAGATCAGATAAGAAAACATCAACGACAATTACGGTAAGGGAGTTCCAAATAAGAATAGCAATATAATCTCATTATTATTTGATTAATGGAATTTTATTTTAGGGAAATTAAAGAAGAGTTGAATAAAAGTTTAGCTAAAGAATCTGAAGTGATCATCAAGAAAAAAGAACTAGAGAAACGGTGCGAATTGCTGGAAGCTGAGTGTTCGACTGCTAGGACCGACTTAAGATTAGCCCTGAAGAGAATCGAAGACTTGCAGTCCGCCATTCAAGGAGATTTGGAGGATACAATTTCAGATAATTCTGATAGGTGAGAGATATAAATTTCATATAGTGGTGAGCTAATGGCAGGAGGTAGATATGGTTTCAAGAATTGTGTGAAGTTACGCTTACTTGTAATTGCATGTAAAGGATTATTTTTTTATTTCCAGTGAACAAGAAACCTACAGTTCTGATGACTCAGTAAATAAATACTTATCCAATCACAAACCACTGTCTCCTAAAATAGAAAAGATGTCTGCTATTGATTCAAGAAGGTAGGATCTATCATCATGGTTATTATACAATCAATAAATGGTCAAGACTTGAAATTAATCCGAAACGATTAGTTTGAAACACGGTGATTGAAGGTCTTTTCAATGACTCCGATATATGTTTGCAATAGTTGTAATATAGTCTTAATGAACTACTTTTACTATGAAAGTTTTTTCTAATCAAAATTAAGGTATTTAAATGGTTTAGTTGGCCTATTGATACATTTTAATCTCTTACCTGCTCAATACCTTCCTAGAAATTGAAGATGTAAACAAAAATTTATTTATTCACAATATAGTTGCTACTGGCATACAAGTAACTAATAATAAACTGTAGTATCATTGAAAACACCTATAGCTGGTATAAAATCGTAATTGAGTTAATTTACTAGCTATTATCGAATTGTCTGTCTATATTTTTTAGATTATCAAATGTGAGCCGTTCTAGTACCTCCAACAATCTAGGAAAAGATCCGTCGTTTACCTGAGTAGCAGTGAACATCTGCAGAACCATATCAATGACTTTCTGCAGAAAAGAGGAACCTGGTGATATCGATAACGCATTAGTGGAGTACGTTTGATGCATATTAATGATTTATTTTTGTTATACCTTTAACTGTTTTATTTATAGATAGGTATCCCAAGATTATAATTTGTTATTTGTAGACATTGTGATAAGACTGAAGACATTTATATTACCCAAGGTATATACCCACATACTTAACTGAGAAAGTGAGCTAGTAGAACAGATATTGTAAGTTAATAAACTACATTAGGATTCGTTAGATTGAAAGTTTGCAAAAAACACGCAAAGTTAATGTTATAAACCAAATTAATATTCATCATATATTTAATTCAATTATTTAATAAAACAAGTAGGTTTTATTGAATAAATATTAATATTATGGCATTAGTAATATATATATTTGTCAAGAAAAATTATTTTCACATTTTTGATTTCGCCATTCTTTGTATTAGGTACTTTGACGCAATCGTGGAGCTACCAGTATAAACCAATTTTTGAATGTGCACAATAAACAATTTCATGTTTTTTTCAGTCAAGTGTATAAACTGTTTCGGTTTAAAATCAAAGATGGAAATGTTGTATACCTAGACAATTCATAATACCCATTACTACATTACATTTTATATTTTAAATGAAATTTGATTCACGGTTACATCGAATTTTCTCTTGTTACAATTTAATCTAATTTGGAGACCTCTTCTGGTACAGCTAATTTTTTTTACATTAAACTTGATAAAAAAATCTACAGACAAATTATATACCCGACATCGATGCTATATTTCTGCTACATATATGTTTTCAAAAATATCTACTTGTAATAAACATAAAATGATCACATAGTTTGAATTATAGAAACTTTAAAAATAGAGATCATGTCTTCGTAAATATTGTTTAATAGGGTTAGGCTAATAATAAATGTAAATAGGCTTTTCTAAATGTAATTAATTAATGTAATATATCGACCTGTATTTAATTTTTATAGTCAATGTATCTAAAATTCTACCATATTGTCTGTAAGATATAAATAAATGTTGTGAAATTAAAACTGTTTATATAGAACTCTGTTTATTATTAATATACCCTTGACATGATCGTGATCGAAAAAAGTGATCGTCGTCCGTGATTTTTCTCCCATGGGGCGTATACTATTTTTTCTTTCCTCGGTATATAAAATATCATATTACCATAATTACATTTATTTTAATTATAGTTTTGAAAAAAATGAATTTTACTTTTGTTTCCATGAAATCAAATCCTATATCGTTTTTCGAATTGCGCTTTGGATTTGGTATGGAGTAGATCAGAGCCTTGTCTTCCATCTTCTAAATTTTTCTTGTTCTTCTGATTTACTATCACTTCAATCATCAAAATTTATTTTCTAAATAACAATGAAAGATAAAAACTGTCATCGATAATAAATATCTCGACAACTAAGTTGCTACGATACAGGAATCCAAATGAAGCTCTTGCCAGGAAAGAATAGCTCGCTTTTGACAGGCACACCAGGGATCAATATAGAACTTTTCATTCCTGTGGGAGAAAAAATAAATTTCTCACATTGTCAAATATTTTTCCATTTTCAACAAAATGTTATCAATATACCGCAGATACTTATATTTATTTAATATAAAATAATCACAATATTTAAAATTATTTACTTCTAACGGTGATCATTTGTACCAAACTCAGAATAGTGATTAGCTTAGAATTTACTTAGCAACCAATAAACTAATATAATGAACATTTGCTGCTTCTGTGAAACAATTTCAAGAAGCTTATTACCATAGTGTTTTCTTAGGGGCTGAAATAATCTTTAATTGTCCTGCTACGCCTTCTCTACGATTTTTTGTTTAAGCTTTTGAGATCATCATCTACTAAAAAAATTATAATGCAGTTTCTTAATATTAAATATGGGTAGTTCTAATGATACTAGTTTTTTCTGACTGAAGATAGGTGTATTACTCATAAAAAAATCCAACTGATATTCATTTATTTCAACAAAATAACAAGTCATTATCTGAAAATTACGAACTAAAAAAATTGACAGTGTACATATTCTGGAAGCATTTCTTTTATAGTGTAGAAAAATGATCAGTTCGTCTATTTTTAGACGCCAAAAGCGTAAAGACTTAAATTACATTTTGAAACAGAAAAATTAAAAAAATTCACAAATATTTACAATGGGATTCCTTATATTTCTATAAATATTTATACTTATACTTTAGTTATTTACATTCCCAAAAATATATTTAAAATAAGAACCAACATGTACACATTACAGAAAAAAAATGTACAAGTTAAAAAATAATAGCGGAAAGGTGAATTGCACTAGTGCAAATTTTTAAAACTCACTTCGACATAGAGCTAATCATTCATAAAAAAATAAAAAAATAAATGACAAACATTGGAAATGCAAAAAACTGGACACAATTGCATAAAAACCAATCAAAAATAATTTAAACGTTATCATATCTCTATAAAGTAGATCGCCTTAACACTCACGATTTTATTTTCACATAATATGTACATCATTTCTTAAAAGTCTGGTTTCGTGTTCAGTTAATAAAATTATTATATATGTATCTACAAGTTACAATATTAAAAAAAAAAATTACTAATCTTGGACGCTACATTCAGACCCTTTATCAAATATTAATAAAGCAAATTATATGTGTACATATCATCCAATATGGATCTCAGGTAAACACGAAACTGTAATGATTAACTGCAAAACGTATACTAAATCATGAAAATGTTTTTATTGTGACTCAAATATATTGAAACATATAATGTCACATTTTCAAACATATAATTGTTCACATTACAGGCTGACAATAGATCAAAATTATATCATGAGAGGTTCAATCAATATCTAATAATCAAAGTTCATGATTTATACAATGTAATGAATTTCTACATAAGTATATTTATATGTTAATGCCTCTGTGAATAAAAAGATTTGAAAAAATACATTACCAAAAGTATGACTATGAATATGAATGTGTTTTGTATATAGTGTAATCATAACCAAAGAGCTTTCTGTTTATCTTGTAGAAAATTTGACGTCAAAAAGAAATGTTACAGATAAAAAGGGTAACTTCTAATATTATTATATAGAAGAAATGATTCCAGCAGATGTACATGAAAAAAATATTATTTGAATTTTTGATACGGTGTTCAGACACATTATATAAATTGTATGTGGAAATGGAGAAAAAGCACACCAAGATTTAAAAAAATTTTTCAGAAGAACCTTTATATACAATTTAACTGAAATATTATTGGAGCTTTTCATGGAAAATGAGAAAACGTATGTTGTCTGGAATTTTGAAATTTGAGAAAATATAGAGTTGATCAATTTTAAATATCGCATATTTTTCTTCAAAAACAAAAAATTATATCTTTTAGCACTAAAGTTGTGCCAAACCTATTTAACACTGCTGTGTATACCAAATTAAAAAAAAATGATTAAAATGTGTATTTCGATCACTTTAGGATAATAATACAGGGTGAGGTAAATATTGAATTATACTAAGATTGAACCAAAGTCGAGGTAAATTGAGCGTTTCATTACATCGTAGTTTTGTGATTTCTTATCAACATTAACAGCCTTCTATCAAATGATTTGCATTTAATTTCGTCAAATTATTTGTTTTCATCCGTAAATATAATTGAAAACTATATGAATTATTATTTTTAAATGTATCAACACAGTTTCGAGGATAGTCCATATTAGATCAATACACACTGTTTACCATATTTACTGTACATTTTCAGATTGATTTCTTGTCATTTTTCACAAACTCTTTCATCGCTTCATTACTCCAAGTTTTTAATTACAATATTCACAAAATTCACATATGAAAAGGAAAAAAAGAATTACTTTCAGAAAAGTTTACTAAAAAATAAAAAATAAAAATGAAAACAACTGTAGGCACTGTCTGAAATGATTTTAGAAGGTCAATCTCGAAATATTCAGTAAAAAATAATTCAATTACCCCAAAACAAAAAAATACTTATAATACCTGAATGAATAAAGGGCCGATTTGAAGTGTAAATAACATTAAACATATCCTAAAATTTCACTTACTCAAATATTTACATATACAATAAGAAACTTTAAAAGAGGTCCATGTAGTAAAATCCAAAATGGGCCTAATTAAATACGTAGTCTAAAACACCACAGATATCTTCAAATGTTAATCCTCATCAGATAGCGGATCATATTGCGAACTTAGTAGAGGTTTAGGTTCATTATTCCGCGAACTATCTTTGGCAGTGGTATCTTTGTGGACATAAGAATAAAAACCACTTTGCTGTTGAGGTACTTGTTGTTGTGGCTGATTGAAATCATTTTCATGTTTTTCTTCATCTATAACCATATCGCCTGGACTGTCACTTCGTTCTTTCTCTTGGGAATGCGATCCCTCTTGAAGGTCCTTTTTATTGTCGTCCTCCGTTCTCATTACTTGCACAATTCTGTTCTTAACATAATCAAAAGGAGATATATGCGGTTGATTTTGTGGATACCTTCGGAAATTCGGTTCGGGCCAATGGTTATTTTCGGGAGGCGACACTGGCTCCACCCTTTCAATATATTTTTGTTGTGGTTGAGCGATTCTAATTATTTGTCTTTCGTCTTGTAGAGGAGTCTGTGATCGTTTATCATCATTATGAATTGGATGTTGCTGGATCCTTCGTTTCCACTGTTCGTTCATATTATCTTGTAGATGATAATATGGCTGTCTCGCATTAAAATCGTGACTAATGACAGAATCTGTTAGTTCTTTCACAGTAAGATTCTTATTGATTGAATCTCCATCGAGATCAACACTTATAACAGATGGGGGCCTTTCGCCATTATCCTGTACTTGCTGTGGAGGTGGTTCACCTCTATGGAACTTCTGAAAAAGTAAATCTCCTGCTCTTTGCTCTCTTGTATTTGGAACAATTTCTCGACCTCCCTCGGCGGTCTGATTTATTTGATGTGTTATTATAGCATCAATCAAACTAGCTGCTGTTAAAGTACTATTATCAGGACGTGTCTGTTGTCTGCTTTGTTGCTGTTGTTGTTGGTGCTGCTGCTGTTGTTGTTGGTGTTGTTGTTGTTGGTGGTGGTGGTGTTGTTGTTGCTGCTGTTGTTGTTGATGATGCTGATATGCAACCCTCCTTTGTTCATCCATTCTCTGTTGCTGCTGCCTCAACTGTTGTTGTTGTTGTTGTTGTTGTTGTTGATGTTGTTGAATAATTTGATACCTATGCGGCTGTTCAAGAATGTTGTCAGCCATAGTCTTACCAAGTCCTTCGTGTGCACTGGGTACTGGAAGAGATGGTTGCTGAACCGCAACATCAACCAAAGAAGACAAAGCTTCGTGACCTGGTTGAATATACTGTGGCCTAGTGTGTCGCTGTATAACACCTTGTCTCTGTTGTTGATTAGGCTGAGAAGGAGGAGGAGGAGGGGGAGTCCGATGAGGAGAATTAGGAGAGTAATACTGAGTCTTTTCGTTTCTTCTACCCAACATTTGTTGAGACGTAATGTAATCATTTATAATTATTTGTCTAGAACTCAACTGTTGCTCGACGTTATAGGCTTGTCTGTACTGCCCTGGATACGGTATTTGCTGGCTCGGAGTCTGTTGTGGCGGCACCGGACCTCTCTTATTAAAATAATCGTAAACTCGTTTCTCTTGCATATTGTGCGGGATAACGGGTGTTCCTTGTGTTATCGATCCCATTTTGGATTCTGGAATTTGACGTAATACATCATAACGTGGTTGGGACATTATTGGTGTTCCAAGTGTAATTGAACCCGATTTTGGATTAGCAGGTTTGGGACTGGATAGTTTAGGTTGAGACCTAATAGTGAACGCGGGACTTTTTCTTTCCTGATGATACATGTATGGATCGGAACGGTGCATTTGTTGCTGTGGTTGAGGTTGGTGTTTACTGTGAACAGATGGAGGTGGTTCTCTAGGTTTCTTTATGCTTAAATCTAAAGTTTCCGGTTCCCTACCATCTGGAACTTGTAAGACTATCAAGTCGTCTCTAGATGACTGCATAGGTTCTGGTTGGGGCTGGGGTTGTATAGGTCCGGATACCGGTGTTATCGTAGCACCTATGAGAGGAGTAACTAATTTTGCCAAATTCAAATCTGACCGTTGTTGAATTTGTTGCCTCTGTTGATTATTCATATTATTGAGATTATATTCGCTAACTATCGTCACTTCATTGGAATCGTTATTCAAAATAGAAGAAATTGTCGGAGCCATACCGCTAGTAGGAGGATTTGAAGAATTTTGTTGCTGACCTGTATTTTTCATTAAAGAAATTTCTATCACATTCAAAACGAGATCTTTTACACTTAACGGTTGTGTATCATTTGGAACTGGTGTTATAGTTGCCGCTCCCTGATAATGATCCGGCGTTTGAGCTTCATCTGCAGTTTCTGTTGCGCTAGAATCATAATCTACTTTCTTTGCTGTATTTTCATTCGAGCCCTGTACAGGAGGACTTTCGGCGGCGCTGGCCGTATCACTCGAATGTCTATCGCCATCCATCAAAGTTTCCTCGCAACTCGATGTACTCGAACCGCTCTCTTCGTCTGTGGATAAAGCTGGTTTTCGATCTTCACCTAGGCAACCCTTAAGTTTTTTTCGATTTGCGGCAACATACATCTTAACTTTTTGTGGTGGTTTGTTCAATCGTTCTCCGAGTAGTTGCCAATTCGAACCCAATTCAGTAAGAGCTGCCTTAAGCTTATTAAATTCTTCTTCAGACCAATCTTCCACTGGACCCAGCCTACGTTGAATCCTACTATAGCAAGCTGAGCAACATTTAGTCACTCCACTGGGAATTCGAAATTCTGCGAACAGTGGATCTCTGACATCTGCAGGTAGTTCTTGTAATCTTTCTGGAAATGATCGTAATCGTTTCACTCTACCACGAGAATTTGGACAAGAAGGCAAAGGACAATGGGTGTAACGAGATCGAACAGATTTGCAGCGACAGGTGTTGCATACTCTTGAATTGGGCGGCACTTGATCTTCACGAAGACCGTATAATGATGCCTGACTGGGACCCAACGGCCTGGAATGGAGTTGCGGACCCAATTGGGCCTGACATACAACACAGTTTCCTTGTAACGGCGTATCTGAAAAAAAAATTAAGGAGTTATGATCAATTTGGTATTTGAAGAATATTTCAATTAATTTCCTGTTAAAAAACTTTATTCACAAAGTGGAAATTATGGTCCCTTCAAAATTATTATGCTCGAGGAATAAATTCGATTTCCAGTTCAATTATGCTTGAAAAGTTTAAATTTCCCTGGTTCAATATTCGACGTTGCCATATATAGTATAGTTCTTCCAATATCAAGTTTACGAATGAAAACATCGAATCGTAAACATAAATGCATTTCTACTGGCCGAAGTTGAATGTACACAATTTCTTCGAAATATTCCTGCTAGGCATTAGCGTTGCTTGGTAAAATTTATTGAATTCATAAATTTCTTTAAATAAATAGGAATATGGTCTTAAGACCGTGGGCGAATGAAGACAATAAAATTGCTCAGTGTAGTGAGAATAAAGACAGGTATGAATTTTAATAAAGATTTAGATATACAAACACAACAAGTTATTTTAATTATATTCGAATGTTTAAAAAAGGAAAATATTCAGAAATCTAATAAAACAATCAAAATAAGAATTGCTGAATTAACTAGAGTAAATAAATTTTTTTTTATTGAAAGGGTTTGTTGTGAATTATTCACAGAACCGAAAAACATGTAAAGAAAAACTGAAATCAATTGACAAAGCTACTCAAGATTTTATACGTATGATAATGTATAGTTTTTATAAGGAAAACAGGGTTGCGAAATTAAAAGTAATACAGTAAAAGGTAGCAAATTATTCAGAAAACAATTACATATACCAGTTCAGAAACATTGCGATCAAGTTCCGTCAGCACGTGGTTTTAAACACAAAAAACTTAATAAACGAATGGCAATAACCGAATCGTCAAGGATAGTTCCATGGCAACAAGATTATTTGCGTTAAATAAAAGACTACCGAAGTTCTAATAGACACATAATTTATTTCGATGAAACATGGTATGACAGTCACGATGAAGCAAATTTCGTTTGGGTTGACAATAGTAAAAATCGCCGTTTGAATGGGCCATGTTCTAAAGGGAGACGCATTATAAAAACTGTGCAGCTGATTATCATGAAAATATGACAGCAGAATTATATGAAAAGTGGTTGAATTAACAGCTTTTATGTAAGACTCCACGACAGTCAGTAATCGTTATGGACAACGCATCCTATCACTCGTGGTAACTCCTTAAGATACCAAATAGTAATAGTAACAAAGCTCAAATGTTAGCATTTATTATGTCTGTAAGAAATATTCCTATTCCTGTCAGCGATCGTGGAAAAAGCCCAACAACCAAAGAATTGATTACTGTTATTAAAAGTCTAAAGTTAGAGGAAATTTATTATATTGACAAGTTGTGCAAAGAATAGGGTCATACTCTTCTCAGATTATCTCCTTACTATTGCATATTGAACCCTAAAGAGTTAATATGGGCAAACGTAAAATCTCCAAAACTAAGTAAGGAGTTTGTAGAACTCGTAAAGAAAGTAGCGGCAGACCGCCAAGAAGTTTGAAAAAACTGTGTTGAACATGTTATCAAAGAAGAAGATGAGTATGTGGTATCACCCTCTTTACAACCCTTCATAATTCAATCAAATGATGACTCTAGTTCAGGCGATTCTGACTACCATTATTATTTATACTTTGGAATTGGAAAATTTTCTTTTGTTATATTTACAAAGAATTTATTTTCCCTTATGATTTTTGCTCTTAAATTTCATTTTCCAGAAAAAAAACCGATGCGGTACAAAAAGGGCTCTGGTTACGTCTAGTACCCTGTTTAAACCAAACAGTAGGTACATTTTAGTCAACTATATACGTTTTATAATTTAATATTCAGTTGTAGTAAGTATAATAATGAGTTTTTTCCAAGCTCCAACTAGGACTACAATGAAGTGAATCTGTCTGAATAACGGCCTATAATGCCGCCCAATTTAAAATGATTCGATTGCCTTTTAACGAATACTATTTATAAAAATAATAAATTCATAAAATCTAGGTATCTACACCTATGGTAGATCAAACAAAATTGTCGGCAAGTGTTTTCATAATCTACAACTGATTTTGGAAGAACTATACATATTGTGATCTCTTGTGAATGGTTGTATGGAAGTAAAGTCTCATTTTAAACCATGTATGACACGTAAACGAATATTGTCATTGAATATAGGAATTGAGAGTTTGACTGCAGTACGTTTCAAGGGATTTTGAGATTGTAATCAAATTTTAACGGGGACGAATCCCCTACGGCCGGCATTTTCGCAAATAGCCTGTATGACAATTACCGATATTGTACGATTGATATGCCAATAGGAATGGTATACATATGTATTGTGTTCGTTTGTTTGTAGTTATAACGATTATCTCGCGTATTGTAAATTTGATAATATTACTAATTACTCGATTGTGTGATTAATGATGGCGTTGCATAGTTTGGAAAATTTTACACATGGCTACAGTCACCCTGGGAGTTGACGATTGGCGTTTGACTAATGCATTAGTATTTGGTATTATCTCATTTTTCGCAGAGAATAAAAATTTTTGTTTAAATTCTTGATTTGATGAAAGATTTATTTCATTTATAGTCAAGTTTTTCATTTCATTGCCGGCAATCGTTTCGGTTTGATCTTTTACAAATTGTGGTTTTCAGCACAGGATTATTTTAGTTTGAATAAATGAACAAAATGGTCCAACATTTATATCTGTTTCTATATTCAAAATGTATAGGAAAAATAAAAATACTGTTCCATTTTAATCTGCTATTTTATAATCCGGATTGTTCAACAGTATAGAGAGACGTGTTTGGAAATCATTTTTAATATGTTTTTTAACTTCTTGTAACCCACAACCATATATTTTAAAATAGATAATATTTTTAAATACAATAAAACACGTATTTTTTGTAAAATCAATATATTTATATAATATATTATACAATATATTTATTATTTTTTCGTTAATTACAGAAGAAGAATGACACATCTGTCATGTCGAGCTAATATTCCTTTTTTTGTGGTGTAGAAATATATGAAGCAGTTATTTTTTTGTTGTAGCATACCACAATGGTTTGGGGAACTCCTGTATACTTGGAAATTTGTACTTAATCCTTTTTTCGGACCAAACTGGCCGATGTGGCGCAAGAGCTCTGTACTTTGTAGCTTGAATGTCACTTTCAATTGAATTGCGGCTCTGGTTGGTTTTCTCTGTCTACGTTTACACAAAGTTTCAGGTACCTCGAGTCTGAAATCTATCGAAGACGTGTCCTTTGCATGGTTTCTTGATGCATTTTTCACTGGCCGATATGGAAGCCTCGCTTTTGCCATTGTGAAATCTAATAGATGATAGATAGAATCCACGTACTTGCCAATGCCAATTTTTACTTAGCACTAAGATTTTATAGTATCCCATGATACTGTCAACTAAGTAATACCAGTCATGTATTGAATTGTATATTCACTAACTCTCTTGGGGAGATCATTGTTGACGTATCTCTAATTTTTTTGTCATAACGTTTCACATACGAAATTCGACACCATCTTAACAACTTTATTGTCTTTCCGAGCAACATTTGGAATTTCATTACTATCAACAATAGTTGAAATTCGGAGCTATCACTTTACCGTTATCAAAATTCAATCCATCTTCACTGTTTTCGCCAATAAGGAGAAAGTCATTAATATAGAGTATATAAGGGGTTTTATTAAAAAAAATAAATTGATTCAATCGAAGTGAAAATAAAATATGAAATTACAAAGAAATTGAATTTGAGTATGGATTTTATGTTAAAATAATTTTCTATAAGAATTGCTTTCCTTTTTATCACACGTGCGGGAGAAATTCTACGTTTGTTTGTTCAAATTTATTTTAATTTTAGATACTAAGTAAAAAATTCTATTCAAATAGTTGATTTCGGTAACATCTCTCGATCTAGATTTCAGATAATTTTATATTTATAATTATTTTTCAATTCACGACCTAAAAAGTAATAAAAATGTTGAATTTCGGAAAACCACACCAAAATTCAAATTGAATTCACCCTAAACATTTTTCATCATTTCACAGCGATAAATTCTGGATGAAAAATGAAAAAAGTGAGTGAATCAAATCAAGTTCGGGCAGATGAAGAGTACACACACTTTTCTGTAATTAAATTAAATATTTATATCCAATTTAGTCTGGCCATATAATAGATGTTGGCAGCGTACTGTGCGCTTAACTTTGAGAATATTTTATTACATTTAAGTGTTTCGGACGTAATGAAAACCGTTTCATTTATGAATTTATTCGAAATTACATCTCTACCTCCGAGAGAATATCTACATCATATGAAACATTCATAGAATTTTTCATCATATTCGATTAGTTGTTACTATTTATTTTATTCTTCATAATTTTTTTTCTAACTATAAATATCGTTTACGTTAGAGGTACATAAAGTCATACACATACATTTGTACTTCTACTAAACTCATAATTTTGGTTATTTCTCAATATAAATATTATTTCAATTCTAGTAACGTATGACCACCAGTTTCAAAAAAATTACGGTATTTTAAAGCTTCTACAGGTATTTGTCTGAACCATCTATTGCGTTTATTTGCAATACTAAAGAATTCTAGTGCTGTTTGGTTTCTACCAAACCTAATATTATTCTTTTTGGATCTAGCAGAGTAAAAGTTACATGTTCCTCCTCCAGAGCACTTCTAATATGTTTTTTGAAACTCTTTCTTATAGGAACACATTCCTATACAACAGAAAATCTACGGGCTAATAAAAGGCATTGTTTCTTTTCCGGTGAATGTTTGGCCTCTTCATTTCCTATTATAAAAACTATATTCTTGTTTATCCCATCAGTTATCTTCGGTACTTCTTTATCAGTTTTGATAGTTGAGAGTAAACTAGCGGATGTCTTTGATTTAGTCCTCGGTGGACCTGGTTAGACAATAACAGTCTCTAACTTAACTTAATATCGATGGGTTTAAGTGTGAACGTGTAGCCTAGTTGGTAACTAGATGCAGATTGCGCTTAAACAGAATGTTTCCAGCGTATATAATGACGGTACATTAAGATTTAAATCCAATATTTTTGATATCAAAATTCCATTTTTATAAGAATTTGTAGTACTATTTATATCGCATAATAAGTCAAAGCAGCATGTCTACTGTTGTAGTATTTCGTCTTGAATCTTCAGTGGATGTTAATTTCATTGATTTAACTTTGGAATTTATGTATTTGAAGTATGTGATTTTGTTGTTAATTTTTACGACTAAATAATCATAAATTGCGACTCCAAAAGTAATGCAGAGCGATTCTTAACCCTAGGTTTGTCGCGAACTCCAATTTATATTTTTTATTAAACAAAAATTTTTACATCTAGGTGATTGTGCAATAAAGACATCTCAAACTACTCTTCTGTGAATTCTTCGCCTGAGTTTCATAAAGTGGTTTAGTTTTATTGCTTTACAAATCCTCAAAGCCATGCGTTCACACTTGCTTTGGGACTAATAGTCCCAGAGTGATTAAATATGTATTCAAGCATTTCGATGTGTTTTGGATTTTGTGTGGTTTGTTCAAGCAATAAACAATACAAATATGAATAGAAGACGTTATAGAATATAACGTCCAAATTAGGCCTTTCGACTGAACACGAGGGCGATAATGAACATGAGGAAATTGAAGATTGAAGAAAAAGACAATAATTATTATATTGGTACAACGTATTATATTAGTCAACTATTTTCTGAAAATAAAATTCTGTAGCTAAAGAAAGAGAAAAAAGCCTTGGAGACAAACACGACACGGCCAAACAAATTGCCAGTATAGTTAGGTGAAATGCAAAAAATAAGAAAAGTGTACAAGAGTTTTTCGATGATAATATTTTGAATTGTAGAGACGCTGATATTATTGAATTTCGAGTATTTTTAGGATTGTTATATCTAGCAGGTGTTTTTTATTAGGAGCCATCAAAATCTGTCTGATTTTTTAATTTTGAGCAGCGGTTGGTTTAGGACTTGACATATTTAGAATAGTTTTCGTTTTCTGATTCGATTCATCGGATTTTATGATCTTTCTACACGAAATGATAGATGTAAATTTGACAAATTGGGGGTAGTTAAAAAAATTCTTTATTTATTGAAAACTGCAAATTACATCACAATTTATGTCAAAACATCACCATTGAAGAAATGATTCCTGCATTTCGAAGACGCTGTGGATTTCAGCAGTAGTTACCGTTAAAGTCGATAGGGTATTGAAGGACTGTAAAAATTTAGATCACAAATTCAAAGAAAAATCCAAAATTTGGAGTGATGTTAGATGTAGAGGGTTAAGTAATAGTAAGTCAACAAATAGACGAAGTAACTAAAGACAAAGTAGTTAAAAACGATTAAATATATAAAAATGTTTACGGATTGTATAGACAACTTTACGAGAATAAAATCTAGTTGATTAATGATAAGATGGTAATCCCCCCAGGAGATAATTTGAATATAGTGATTCAGGAACGGTAACAAAACTTGGCTTTAACAAATTCACTATTTGACTTGGGTAGGTTAAACAGAATCTCCTATTGTACATTCAAGTTAAAAGCAATAACGGCCGGACATCCCTGTATCTAATGGTTATATAAATAAGATCTACTTTGAAAGTTTACCTGCACTTGGAGCAATTAGTAAGTTACATCTCGAGTAGTCTGGGAATTCGATGTTGATTTTATCACGTAATTAGGGTTACACGGAGGATATAGTTGAGAGAGACGTCAAATCTCTATGCCAATTTCTAATTTGCCCGACGGATTATTTCCTGAGTTCTCATTTTATTGTTTAAACTTCATTAATGAAATATTTTCACTAGAGTAGTATTTCCTTATGCAATTATCTAATAGTGGTTGTAGTTGAATTTAGAATAATTCAAATCAGAGCATTCAATTTAAATATCTAATCAAATTAGTTAGATTTTACATCAATAAAAACTGTTTTAAATGTAATAAACTTGCACTGGTTTCTCATTCGACTCCAATAGAGCTAGTTTTGGTTTTCGTTCATTTAGTTTCTTACAGGATTTTTCGTAAGCCATGATCGATCATGATCTAAATGTTCGGAAACTAAGCCGGATCACATTTATTGCTGTTTGGAAACTGATCGAATTTAATCGAGTCGCAGTCATTTGATATGATCCTTTCTTAGTCCAGTCATCTTAGGTCAAATTAGGTGAATATCTCGGAAAATCGTCAAACCCAGTATATTACCACGTAAAAACTTGTATTTTGGCAACCTAAAACTATTCCCAAAATTCACATATAATTACATGATCGCAAGTTTTTAAGTCAGAGGTGAAAGGTCAAAAATATTCGTATTTTATATTTTTTGGAAATATCTTGTTTTCCATGGGTTTTACGCTTTTGTATTTATTACTTATATCAGACCCTTTTTTGGTAGATAATCCTTTTATTATTTTCCTTTAGTATACGAGGTCTGGCTATTAAATAACGAGACTAGTTACGAAAAAGGGTTTTATTATAAAAATTCTTCTACATTCGAATGCTCCCCTCAAATATACTCCTCTTTCCTCGTCACACACCTTTCCATACGTTTTTTTCCATTGATCGAAGCAGTTCTGGAAGTCTTCTTTGGTGAGTGCCTTTAAGAGCTCTGTCTTTTTTTGCTTTACCGCTTCCATCGACTCAAATCGGTTTCCTTTCAAAGTAGATTTCATTTTCGGAAACAAAAAAAGTCGCACGGTGCCAAATCTGGTGAGTACGGCGGGTGTTTCGGAGTGCGCTTACTGGCCAAATACTGCTTCACAGATAGCGCGTTATGGGCAGGTGCTTTTTTCTGGTGTAAAATCCACGAGTTGCTCTTTCACAACTCGGGCCGTTTTTTACAAACCTGTTCTCGAAGTGTTGCCAAAACTGATAGATGATAAGTCTGGTTGACAGTCTCTGGAACCCATTCAGACATAACGATACCGTTAATGTCGAAAAAAACGATCAACATTGCCTTGAATTTTAATTTGCTCTCTCCACCCTCACTAAAGCACTTACACCACTCAAAAACACGCGTATGAGATAGAGAATTGTCCCCATATGCCTCTTGCAACAATTTATAGCGCTCAGTCGGAGTTTTTTTAATTTAACGAGAAATTTGCTCCTGTTTTCGACACGAGAAAAAAACACGTCTGTTTCAAACCGCCACTGCACAAATACTATAATAGTGACGGAAACGTGTTTTGAAACGTGCATAGACAAGATATCTAGATACCCAACGTACTACTTGTTTTTTATCCCACCCGTCTAGTCTAGGGCGCCCTCTAGACGGGCAGTCTCGTTATTTAATAGCAAGACCTCGTATTTCATATAGTAATATATATATATATATATATATATATATATATATATATATATATATATATATATATATATATATATATAAACGAATGTTTGAATGGATAGTTGAATCATGTGGTAAGTATAATTATCATTCAATTCCTCATACTAAATACGTACAACATAAT
Organism: Diorhabda carinulata; assembly: GCF_026250575.1. Classification (NCBI taxonomy): domain Eukaryota; kingdom Metazoa; phylum Arthropoda; class Insecta; order Coleoptera; family Chrysomelidae; genus Diorhabda; species Diorhabda carinulata. The sequence continues at coordinate 7,974,923 of NC_079469.1, forward strand.
TTCACATAATTACCTAAATTAAATGGAGGAGTATACTGACTGTGTATTTATTTTGTACATTAAATTTATCTAACTGAGAAACATAAATTAATTAAGAGTCTTGTGTAAATATTAAAATACACACTTTTCATGTTGCTGCTTGAAGAGCTTGAACGGCCTCGTCTCGCAACCCGGCAAGAGCTTGAAAATTAACATCTGCAGCGGATGCGATTTTTAACGATCTCAATTAATTAGCGAACAGTTAATTACGCTCGACAAACTTCTTGTGCTAGTTTTTCAAAGAAAGTCAAAGGAAAAAAAAATAAACTTCGATAGTCCTTGGTGGAATACGTTCTTTTTGTGAAACAAAAATGTTATTTATATTTCGTGTATAGAATTCGTACTGAACGCACTACCACTACACCAACACGCACAATTAGACTGTACGACGCGCGTTTCGATGACCAAGTTATCGTCTTCAGAAACTGAAGGTAAACTAAAACCTAATAACTTGACTTACCTTTTTTATACTAATTTTTTTGCTCTGGTACCTCTCAATGCTGTTGATACAAAAGGATTCGAAGGAATTTTTAATAGAATGGGTTTTAAATTGGTTTATAAATCCAACTATACATAAAAAAAGTAATTTGGCAATCGTTAGGATAAAATACCAAATTTGTAAAAGAGCGGTATATATTATCGGACAAACTAAGAGATCCGTTAATGTTCGGTTTAAAGAGCATAAACTCATTTAAAATATGGACGGACTGCAAAATCGAATATTGCCGAACACGCTGCCGGTCCTAATCATGAAATAAAAAAAAATAGTTAAAAAATGTATCCAATAATAAATTGTCGGATGGATTTGAAAGAATTAAAATTGCTAAATGTAAGAATAGTTTGAATAATGACATAATAGTTTAGTAGTTAAGAAATTAATGTGAAGGTTCGCACTAAGGAGGTTTTCCCGCTGAAATTATTATTCGCGGGTTTATTGGTGAGAAAATTTAGTATAAAGCAGTTAATAGATTTTAGTTTACCTTCAGTCTCTGAAGACGATAACTTGGTTAGCGAAACTCGCCTCAGACAGTGTAATTGTGAGTGTTGGTGTAGTAATAGTGTAAACAGTGTGTTCAGTATGAATTTTTGTTTTTTTTTTGGGTCTGGGGGCAGTTCGTTAATTTTAGTTACAAATAATTTGTGGTAGCAGAAACTCAATTGCAGTCAGAGCTTGGTACTTAAGGATATTGATATTTAAAATGCAGTAATGCCAGCTGTTACTACTCTAGTAGACAAAATACAGATGAACTAATCATAAAGCACGAATTTGAAGTACCTTGATGGAATTTTGAAATGCCTTTTCCACTGTTTTCAGTAGATGCCGTTTTTGTAGAAATTATATACGAAAAATCATGTGTTTTCAGCAATCGTGATAGAAGAAATAAAAAGAATAAGTAAATTATGGATATTTGCAGAGTTTCAATGTACTATTTAGATTCACGTCTCAATTTTTATTTAAATAAATGGGTTTCAATATAGTTGCAAAGTCGATTCGTAGAGTTATGGCAATAACCGGCAGCTTTTCTTCATCTCTTTTTAATACACAAACAACAAAATACCATTTTCCTTTATCTCCACTAACTCAAATGAAATACGCCTACAGCTACTTTTTCCGAATGAACCACCGCTCCGTATTTACTTTTTACTTTATTACATTAATAAGGGACATTATGTAAATAAATCGGATCTTTTATTAGACAAATTCTGATTGCCTCTTTTAATTGAAAACCTTTTGATTATATCAACACGAGAAAAGGTCGATGGAAAATAATTAGGGATGCTGCTTATTGAATTATTGCTTATTTAAATCGCAGAGAACGTTAAATAGAAATTCTAGATACAAATAGAATATTCGTTCTAATTAATTAGTCGATGTAACAATTTTGATTGAAAAAAGATATTGATTCGAGCGGGGATCAATTAGATTATGGAATTATTCAAGTTGATAGTCCATAAAATACTATTATTTGATTGCTCTTGGAAGGTTTTTTGCTCTCAGTATTTTTGATAACGACCCTATCGCTCTGTTACCTTTCAGAAATTTCTTATCTATTTATAAATGTTATTATAACTAGATATTTTTTCGTAGTTTTCTATTTCGTATTTTTGATTTCTTCTATGACTTCAGGTCGCCTCTCCGTGTATTCTGTTGTCTCTTGTCTACTCTGTTAAGTGGTTTATTCAATTTTTTTCTGTTTTTAAGGAATGGTTTGAGTAGATCTTATTCCTTGTTAGTTTGTTAATTCCGTTACTGTAATGTGAATAAGATAGTTTTGAAGATTATGTTGTCGACGAAATGGTAAATTTACGTAACTTTTCGATGCAACCCATTAATTAATAAATAAAGTACAACATTTGATATATACTATTCGTTAAAATTTTCAGTTTTGCAATTGTAATAATAAGCATTTACTCTATTTGTTTTAACAAAGTTTTATATAAAGCTAATAAATTTTCCCGTGATTAAAATTACCAGTGCATATATCCCGGTCAGTTATTATGTTTGATTTGTTTTCGATTACTTCGCATTTTGCTAATTGATAAACGTTTGCTATATACATTTGCTTACACATGCAATTTTCATGTATAGCAATCAGTTAAACAACAGAGATGTGTTAGACGGTAAAGCTAATAAAGAAATACATACAATTTTGATACCTACTGCTGGCGACAAATTAATGTTGTCACACAGAGGTTGATTACAAACATAATAAATACAACGCTAACCATAACATGTTATTTTAAACTAACTTTGTGTTTTTAAACCAGTAGATCTGAGTCTGATCTAGTCCAGAAAATTTTTTCGATTACTGAAAATTATTCACTGAGTAGTGAGTGTCCATTATTTGTTTCTTTTCTTAATAAGCTCGAAATGGCTATCTACGGTAAAGTGGACGGGAGTGTTTTTCTGTTGGTTTCTAATGTAGGTGACTAAAATATAAATGCGGTGTCTCTAGCATAGCTTAACTGATCAAGTTTCTAGCGCGAAACCCAATAGATTTGGGTTCGATTCCTATTATTAGTTTCTGTTACCGAAAATTACTTCCTAAGTAGGTCTTTCCGTTCCTTTATTCCCCATTTACCGAACTTGATTAAAATTGTTATATCAAAATTTAGGACTCGTTATCATTTTTTACTAGTTTCATTCCGAAACGCAAAGTTAGTTGTATAAAGCAACCCACGCTTTTATAATATTAACATTAATTTTATCATTAGCAATTTTATTCTTTTACTAAGAATTATTTTTTAGTTTGATTATTGATAATTTATTTTTCACTGTTTAGTGTAACTAACTCTAAAAGCCTCTTGATGGTTGCATCTCGATCTTTTAGTTCGTCAACTACCTCCATCTTTTTTATTCTTGTGCAGAGGATACAAAAAGATACAAAAAAGAATAAGTGCGCAAAGTTTAAATTAAGTCTCATAGCACAAAATCGAAGTACAAACTATACAAACAGGTGAAAAAATGCTAGCAAAAACATTCTTATAATCTCTGCTAGAATTTTATCAAAGCTGAGTGGATTATTTTTATAAATACGCGGCTTTCAATATCTATAAAGACATTTTTCTTGTGATTGAAAAGTGCTTCAGAGCGTATTGATAAATTGAAAGATAACAACTTTCTTAAATATACTTCTTTAAGGTCTAAACCAGTTTTTCGGAAGAATGCTACCAGGGTTTCTAAGATACGAATATGATGTCTGATTATTGTCTGTCTCTGATACTTCATTTTCCAAAGTTTACATATCAGAGAAGACCATTAAAACGAAGTTTTAGTAAAAACTCAGAAACTGGAGCTGATGAAAATTTCTAATAATATTTATGAAATAGCAAATCATATACGAGGTCTGGCTATTAAATAACGATACTGCACGCCTAGAGGGCGCCCTAGGCGGGTAGGGTGGAAAACGAATAGTGCGTTGGATAACTAGATATCTTGTCTATGCACGTCCCAAAACACATTTCCCTCACTATTGTAGTATTTGTGCAGAAGAGGTTTGAAACGAACGTGTTTTTTACTCGTGCCTAAGACTATGTGTGGCGAAAAACAACGTATCAATCTCAAATTTCTCGTTAAATTGAAAAAAACTCCCTCTGAGTGCTATAAATTGTTGCAAGAGGCCTATGGAGACAATTCTCTATCACGTGTGCGTGTTTTTGAGTAGTGTAAGCGCTTTGGTGAGGGCCGAGGGAGCACTGAAGATGACCAGCGACCAGGTCGCCCTGTGACTGTTTCAACTCCGGAAACAGTGACCAAAATCAACCAAATTGTGCATGCAGATCGTCGAATGAGCAACCGGATGATTGCCAAGGCTGTAAACGCCGATAAAGAAACGGTTAGAAAAATTTTACACGAGGAATTACACATGACAAAAGTGTGTACGAAGTTGGTGCCAAAAAATCCGACAGCTGACCAAAAGCTCTTGGGTCAACGGGTCTGTTCAGATTTCCTTGAAAGGTTAGAAAAAGATCTGCTTTGAAAGGGATTTGAGTCGATGGAAGCGGTAAAGCAAAAAACGGCAGAGCTCCTAAAGGCGCTCACCAAAGAAGACTTCCAACACTGCTTCGATCAATGGAAAAAAAAGTATGGAAAGGTGTATGGCGTGGGGAGGGAAGTATATTGGAAGGGGAGCATTCGAATGTAGAATAATTTTTATAATAAAACCCTTTTTCGTAACCAGTCTCGTTATTTAATAGCCAGACCTCGTATAATCAGCAACATGTATGTACTGTGAACTAAATACAAAAATAACTATAAAATATAGAAAGGGAATGAAAAAAGCAGAAATTAATATTGACAATCTATAATAGAAGCAATAATAAAATTGGTGATATTATCGAAAGTAATAATGTTTCATTCCAGTTAATTTTTAATGTTACTCCAACACAAGGGAGAATATTGAACACGTTTAGAAAAATATTAGTTGTATGCATACAGTAATGCCTATTCAATGTAATTTCGATTAAGTACTAAAGATAAGCGCTCTACAATATATAGATGTTTGTGTATAATGAAAAATATTAACAGCAATAAAACCAATTGATTTTAGAACATATTGGGTATTATTAATTAAATAATAGTAGATAAGGGAATGTGTATTAGATACATTTTCAGTAAATTAAAAAAGTAATGCGTGTTACACTTATTAAGAATTTATTCGTTGTTGTTTGGAGGCGAAAGTGATCTAGATAACTTTCGATATTGTCCTGGATAATTATTATATTTATTGCTAGAAACTATAATAGTTTAATGAAGTGCAGTGGAACGTTCGAAAAGACACGTCAGATAAAAAAAGGAAAATATTTTAAAATATTTCAACTAGTTTATCGAGAAATAACAAAAAACCGATTGCACTAACATATACCATGTGATTAAATTTGAGCCGGATCCCGACTTCTTTATTGCAAATCTGCAAGTCGAATTTTCCATATATTTATTGTAAACCTCGACTGGGATGGCATTCAGTGCCTTATACTAATGACCTTTTACGGTTCCAATGACGCGTTTCCTGTACGGATTTTTGAAATTTAATGATAGAAAAGTCACAGGGAGATAAATCTGTCCTGACTGAGCGATAATTCTCGTTAGATGTTTGGCCAAATAATCATACTGGAATATTATAATGGTAATAAATCCATGAATTGCCTACCCACTAATCCGATCGTTTACGTAGATGCCTCAAAACAGACCATTAGTACTTTTTATTAACCGTTTAATCCTCTGAAACGATCTTATTGAGAACAACATCACGGTAATCGAAAACGAAGGGCATTATCTTGATTTTCTACCCACTTCGACGTGGTTTCCTTGGTTTTGGGTCATTTTTGAATCTAGATTGATGGATATTTTAGACGTCATTTCCATGTACTTACATCTCGTCATGCCAACAGTAATGATACAAACAGTAACTTTTCAATGTTATCTTGGTTAAAAGATATGGATTGGCAACGACGACCTTCACTGAATGCTTTGTGTCACTCGAATCCTTTAGTTCGCAGAAACTAGACTCCTGAAAGCCGTAATTCCATTGGAAACACAAAATTTCCAACAACTCTTTGTTTAACTTTTTTCATAGTCAATATCGCCCGACAAACTTTTCGCATATCAAACAAACAGCTGACAAACATACACTAATTGAGATGTGGCTTAACATCAAAATAGGTTGTACCAATTCAAGAAAATAAATATTGCCTGTGCTCAGGGAAATAAGAGAAGCTTCCGAAAGCTTATAGAGTGCCTTTCATCATTATGTGTTTACAGCTGATCTGTTGATTACACTCCTTTTTAGAAAGTGCGGAATGTGGGACAGCTGTAGCTGCTAGAAATTTTCGTCTTCTATTTCATACGGTGTAGTTCGATAAATTGTAGCTAAAGGTTTCGACCTCTGTGCAAAAAAAACAGCACGCCTCATTATCTTCTAAGTCTGGCTCGTTAAGGTATTATTGAGGCGACAGTGCCCCGATAGGACTCCTGTCGGAGATTGTTCTTGTTAATTGATTTTAGTTTCTCAGGAGAGTCTTTGTCTATCTCAGCCCCTGTGGGTTGCCCTAATAATTGATTTCACTCCTATCTACTTTCTTTTAAAATGACTTTTCTATAGTTCTGTACCTGATACCACAGAAGGGTTCAGGTTCCATGAAGAGCTTGTCTGTCCCCGCGAGCTTATCATTTATTTCATTTTTTCTTTTCATATCGGTGTGTCTCGGAATCCATTGAAGGGTAACTTTATTTTTCTTGTAATTCCATACGAGTTTGGATTTCATGATATTGGAGCTTAAAGCTCCAATGGCTGCCTGGTTATCGGACACGTTGATGATCTCCTGTTTACATTGAACTGGAGACTTGTTTCAATTTCATAGATTTTTTCTTAAAAAATGCTTGGTGTGTTGCTCAGGTTTTCAGAATGTTTGGTTCTGGGCCCGGATTTTAGAATTATACAATCAGCTTTGATTCGGTGGTCATGATTTGTTGTTGTTGTTCTATGTCTGTGCAAATATAGAAATAAATATCAAATTATGGGACAATCAATCCCGGACAATAATTACTCAAAGCATTCGACTTCCACAACAGCAATTAATCTGAATGGGGCATAATGGAATTGATTAAAATAATTTTTAGAGCTTCACTTAAAAACAATTCAAATACATGCATGTTGATCCAATCCTCTAATGAAATAACAAACATTATATTTGTTTCTTTCATTTTAATTTTGTTGATTGACATGAGGAGAACATATTTCGAGTAGTGGTATACAAACAAAATATATATAATAGAAGAGGGCACGTATTGTTCCCTTATTCTCTATTCCCGTTTAGGAATCTCTAGAGGATTTCTGTTGAAATACATAGCGGCTTGCCTTGTTAAACTACCACCAGTACCGTAATAAGCCTATAGTAAAAGATCTTTTGCTTTAGATTATAGGTATGAATAATTATTCGTAAGAATATAATACATTTGACAATTTTTTTTCAAGCCACGATTTCATATCTTTCTTCTTCTTCTACTGCCTTACACCTACAGTGCGTTGGCGATTATCTTATGGTCAGACATCTATTTGTAGCGGCATGACACAGCTCACCGGTGTTATTTATGCCAGTCCAGTATTTTATATTGCGTAGCCATGACATTTGTTTTCGGCCTACGCCTCTCTTTCCTTGTATGATCAATAGGGTATTGTATATCTTTCTCTTCTAAGAACGTGACCCAAGTATTCAACCTTTCGCCCCTTGATCAAGTTAAACAACTAACTCTCTCTCTCTCTCTCTCTCTCTCTCTCTCTCTCAGTCCCCGCTCTTCTTAGTACATCTCCGTTCCTCACTCAGTCTGTCCATGGTATACGCAACATTCTTCGAAGGGTCCACATTTCGAAGACCTCTAGTTTATTGATGGACGATATCTTTAATGTCCATGTTTCCAATCCACAGTAAAATTGACCACACATAAAATTTGACCATTCTATACCGAATAATCTAGAGAAAAGGTTTATATTTTGGTTATTATCATCATCGTCTTTTATATAGTTTGTTGTGCTTTAGACGTTTTTACATAATAGCTAAAATTATAGTTTAGGTTAGCTTGTTGAAAGGGATCGTTATATCACCGCTACAGGTAGAGAGACACCGATATTTACTATTACTAGTATCAATTATAATTGATGCTTCTAAATGTTCTTGATTTCGGGTCTCTTCTGTTTTAATATTAGTTTTTATTAATAATTTTTTAAAGTTTGATAGAAAATTGATTGTCCTCGGTGATTACAACTCGAAAAACGAGCTATGGGGAGGTAAAACCATTGATCGACGAGGTATTGAACTGCTCATAATCTTACTGTTTTGAACGACGGAAAACTACCGACTCTTGTAAGAGCTCGTAAATTGATCTCTCATTAGTCTGTGAAAACGCCTTACGAGGAAATTTACGCTGGAACGTTTTGGAGGATCTAGATATTACATAGCACAATTATTTTAACCATTTCAACTCTGGAACGTAAGCGCTTACTTATCTACTATCTACTAAACAAAAAGTAAAGGGTGCCACAGTTGCTGAGCATTTGTGTGGATGTGAAATACTCCAGTTACAACATCTGCATAGGATTTTTAAAATTTTGTTACAAATTATTCATTCAAAAGAGTCAATACACCTCAACACAGCGTTACATCCAAATATGGAAGGTAGATGTGAGGAAAACCACCTAAATGGGGTGGCACCACATTAGCATCGGGGTAAATTTTATAATAATTCTTCCAAGCTATATTTACTACATGTACTACATTTGTAAGTCAAAAATGATATAAAATTTTTCAATTTGGCTTACTTCAATTCACCTACAATTATTACATTCATACCATACCCTTCATCTATACCAGCGCTAGTTTAGATGGTGCTTGAATTGTTATGTATCGTATACAATTGGATACTTTTTCAACTTTTCTTGCAAATGAGATAATTTTCTTTACCTCTATTCTCTATACATCGAAATTCGCTATAGCAATCTTTTTGTATTGAAGTATGTTTTAGATTCATTTAATTTTATAACAAGACAATTTCAACAAGAATTGATTAAAATGAGAGAGGTTAAAAAACTAGAATAGAGCGAGATAAGTTGTCCTAAATAATTGAATCTAGTATATGAGTATTTTCAATAGTTGTTTCTTTTTCATAAATATCAACAGCATGAAATAAAATATTTGATGTTAATATTGTTAAGTTCATATTTGTATGAGTGCCAATAGTTTTTTTTCTTATTTGCCATAATTGACAGCTTAGTAACTAACAAAGTTGATACTTGAATTGAATAAAAGGGATTTAACTTTTTATAAAAATTCTACGCCGAAATTGTTCCTCATTTTAGTCTTGCCATCCTCCATCATACACCTTGCGAGATAAAAGTGCTTTATCTTGTTTTGGTGTTATTTTGATGTAGCCAATTTTGAATCGTCCTTGCATAAAGGCAGAACGCTAAGTTCGGCCAAAACATTACATCGTCTCCAACGTGATGTTGACGTACAAAATTAACTAATTTACATAGTGAGGCATTTGTTATTGTACATTCAGAGTCTTCAGATTCCCTCCTTATTCGACTCACATAAAGTGTGGATATCCCTCATGTCGAAATCACACACTAGACCATAGCTTTATTTTTACATTATTAGGGTACTTTTTTATATTGTTCCGTATAAAAATAATCATTTCTTTTTCGATTTGTTGACGACAAGATCCGTGTTAATTGGTTTGGAATATATTTAAGATACTTAAGATTTTTTCGGTATTTTTCATAATTTCTTGTTAATACCCAAGATAAGGTACTCTGAGAAGTATGGTATTCGCGTTCTAATTTTCTTACGAAAACGCCGACTCTATTTTTTGCATTTGTTACCAATCTTTCCGCTCTTTTTCGGATAAAATTTTTTGGTTTTCCACTTTTTTGGAGGTCAATATGGTATTTCTTCTTCACATTCGGCTAGAGCGCGATAAAAATTACGGCGTGGAATATTTTGGTTTTGAAAAATGGGAACTATTTTAAAATTCAGTGCAACTGACAAAAAGGACTTGTCTAATTAATTTCGAGAAAATAAACAATTTTTTGTTTTACAAATGCGTTTTAATATTATATTTGTAGACTCCTAAATTTTGTGACATACGTTAACAATTTGTAATTTATTTATTTATTTTTTATTTTCGAAAGGAAAGAAAGAAAAATTGTCTTCAAACATTACAACTTGTGTAATATATGTATTTGATAAAATCTTTTTAAATAAAGTTCCACTCTGTTCATTGTTAAACCAAGGCGATACCGCTGTGGTGACGTATAATGAAAAGATTTTCCACACGAATTTAGACGTTTATAATATATTTCCTCTGGGGATATTCACTGTTGATTGTTCTAAAACAGTTCGAAACGATTTTGAGCGTTCCGTAGATAATATCTGAGAGTTTTTCTTTTATAGTCGTTATTGTGTTGTTACATGGAAATGGAAAAAGCTAATTTTATGGTAGTTAATCACAGAAGTTTAAATTGAACAGAAGTTTAAATATAGAGGGCGTTTCGTTGAATTAATCAAACACCAAAACTGTCTGTAACGAAATAAATGAGATTGATATTATTGTCACCGATAAAAATAAAAATTGATAGGCTAGCATAGAAAAAACCTTTTTTTGTTGCCATGTATATAGTACGATTTGTCTTAGCCTCGATTACCTCTTCTTCAGCGCAAAAGTTCTGTTCGGCGAGCATCTTCCGAGGTCTGAAAACAAGAATAAGTCGCTGGTGTCTAGACCTGGAAAATACAGTGGATGCGGAAGTAATTCAAAGCCCAATTCATGCAATTTTGCTATTTTTTCATTGATTTGCGACACGGTGTATTGTCTGGATGAAAAAGCCCTTTCTTCTTAATACGGGGCCGTTTTATCGCGATTTCGTGCTTAAACGTCCTAATAACGTTACGTAATAGTCGCTGTTTATAGTTTTTCCCTTGTCGATTAATATGATACCATGCGAATTTCAAAATACTGATGCCATAACCTTACAAGCAAATTATTGCATCTTTACACGTTTTTCAATCGAATCAACTCATCAGAATAATCGATACGTTGTTGTTTTTGGTCGATTGTGAGCACCCGCAACACCTACGGTAAACAGATCTTTCTCATAACTACCCAAACATTCATTCGCAATATGTCCAGCAAATTCCTTTCCTATCTCTATGGTTTCAGCTATTTTAATCAGCTTTACTTTACAGTTATCAGAAATTATTTTGTAGACTTTGGTTTTTCACGGTGTGAGCCTTTTTGGGGAGTCCATTGTGTTCATCGCCCTCGGTGCTGATTCAAAATATACAGTCCAATTAGAGGTTTTTGACAGATATGGCTGAAATTATTAGGAAATAATCGGAAAAATGCGTACAAAATTGTGGGCAAAGTAAAAATAATTGTAGGGTATAAAATGTAATGCCTACCTCATACAGATCACTTTTTCCCTAAAACGCACCCTTTCATCACTAGGACGGTTCAGTGTCTAATTATATTCGAAATTTTTGAAGGTAGTTTTACTATAATCTAGTAAAAATTCGAATATGAAGTATTCTTCCTGTTTTAAAATTTGATTAAACTACATTTTCTAACAATATAAGCAATGCAAAATTTTTTCAAAAGATCATTCGAAAAAAATCAATTATATTTACTAATGCTGACAACTAATCCCGATTTTTCAATCCCTCTTTATCAAACTCGCGCGAGCATCATCCACACGTGAAAAACGGTTCGTAGAGCGTTTCCAATAGTAATTATCAATTTAACCCTCACAATCGTTCTCCATTATATATCCATCCAGGAATGCGCGGAAACCAAAGAATTCAAACGGCCACCGTATAGCCTTTGAAATGGTGAGAACCCGCCCCCCCACCACTACGACGAACGCTTTACAGATGGGCTGTAATATTTGAATTATGGCTATAAAGTTCTGACATATCATCAAGATGTCTGTCAGTATGATAGCAACTTTAGATTGTGGCGCGATCTCGAAAAATTTATTCAACTAAAAAGTTTTTTCTTTGGTGAAATAAATTACAATAAATGGATTTTATCGTTTTTTGTTGAATATGTAAGTGATTTTAATATTTGTGTTTTTTCATATACTTTCCATTATATTATAAACAATCAATTTTCTTTGGTTTATTTATACGAGGATGGAACTAAAAAGTTCTTTCAATTCATAATATTGAGCAATCTAGAGTCATTTTGTTAGACATTCCTTAAAATCAAAATATAACTGCTGCTGATTCGATTCATGTTATAATACAAATTTATTTGTTTAGTAATTTTTTGAGTGTCGCAAATATCATAATATTAAAAATATATTGAATTTATTTATTTTGATTATTGATTCAATGGTTTACAAGAAATGCTTCATTGTTCTTATATATCAATAGATTATGTCTTTATGTCATTATGAATGTTGTATTCAGTAAACGTTCCATTAAAACCTGTTATGGTTATTTAATTATATTTCATTTTTATTTTACCATAAAAATATCATTCGCTTTATTGCCACTTATTTTCATATAATTTCACTTTAATAGTTTCAACAATTATTATTTTTAAACTGTTTACAGTCTTTTAATTTTACTGTCTTGTTTACCCACCGCTTTTTTCTTGAGTTTTCAAACTTAATTTCAAAATTATTTGCTTCCAAATGTACTGAGAACGGTGTAAGTTTCATAGTATATTATAGTTTATAAATATCACAGCCAAAGAAATATATTTTCTTTGGCTGTGATTTATAAACTTAAGACATAATCAACCCCATTAAACACGTCCAGAATTAGATTTGAAAATAATTAGCCAAAGAAAGATAGTAACTAGTCCAAAGTACTACCCTATTGTTTTTTATTTTACTATTTGCGATTTTTAGATATTATTATTGATTTATAATACAACATTCATTATTTGAATAAATGTTTAATGACAATATTTTTATATGTTTCATATATTATAAATTATTAACAGTCGTTTTAATGTAAAAAAGTAAATTAATAAAATCAATCTTTGCTGCATATCCACCTATTTGTTTTTGCATGAGGAATTGTTGTGGCGTTTGAATTGCATTTAACTTCATGTTTGACGCAGTTAGGCTAGGTTAGTTATATTAACTATTGACTATATGGATATAAAACATACATAAAAACGTTGTCATTAAACATTTATTCAACTAGTTGTATTATTTTGTTACAATATGATTATTAATAAGCAGCATTATATTACGTGAGCTGACGTCTTCTAAATTTAAAATAATTTCATTCCGGTTCTGGCTATATCAGAACAGCCACAAGGCGCACAGAACGCGTTGTGGCTATTTTAAACGGCCACTGACCGTTTTCGGCCTTTGAGTCTAACATAAACATCAAGAAAAAGGATCTAAGTCTGTTTCGCAAGGATACGTTGTGACGAATATGAAGCAATGTTAAGGGTATTCACACTTAACCCACAACTCATTCAACTTAGAAGATCCGTAGATGATTCAAAATCTATGATAATTTTGGGGAAACCATTATATCTATTGTAAGAAGCCCCTAGTTTCCGCGGAACCTAATCCGTAAATCCCTGCCTTAAATGATCAATTATATTTTCTATGTTAATGTTTCAACTTCCATTATATTCATTGAAATGTACTTCTTTCTCGTGGCTTCATATTGTTAAAAATCAATTGATAAATGTTTAAGATCAAGATTTATATCTTCGTAACCAAATAAATTGCTGTGAACCAGTCATAAGCTCGATATTCTTTCTTATGATAATATGATCGATTTGATATTGATTGAAGCCAAAGATTTCATTACTTTCAAATTGTTTTGTGACTTGCACTTTATCCATTTGTGATGTGATGTTACAAACTAGTACTTGCATATAATATACAATCTGATGATTTGGAAGCGTCAGTAAATATCGTATAATCTGTTTAGTAGTTTTCATACGAAATTATTTCTATAATCTTGGTACGAAAATGGCAAAACATCTTAAAGGACTAACGTCAAAACGATCCTGCACCACTACGCACGATTATCAATTCCCTTGTTTTTCGATTCGTTCACAATAATTCAAAACAATTTAAATGGTTTTAGAAGAATCAGATAAAAATGTTCCAATTTCCTTTGCATGATCAAAATACGAAAAGAATAGAAACGCATATTGGATAAAAAAGGAAGCACTCGTTGACGTCCTAGTAAATTTTTTACCTCTACTCGTTTGCTTGGGAGAATATGGGGAATAGTAGTAGGTCTAACTGTAATTTGATATTAGTAATGTGCATAGACAACAACTTAATTGTTTGCTCGAATTATCATTGAATTTATTGAAAAATTCCTCAACTATTATACTCGTAAAATGAAATTGTTGGATTGAAGCATGTAATTTCCAAAAAGCGTATACGAAAGTACCTAAGCTAATCACAATTTTGGTGTTAGTAAATTGTTAAGAGGCTTGCACACGAAAAACTTCTTACAATAAACGTCAATAACGAAAGATTAAATGATCGTAATAGATAACAGGATCACAAGATAAATAAACAACCAAAAAATACGACGATTTGACGTCTATGTTTGATTGCAATAATTTTTTTTTGTAATGATTTATCTTGATTTTAGGTCACTTTTCTTTTTCCCTGTTATTTTAAACTGATTTTCCCTGAAAAGAGACCTAAGTCAAGATATACCATTGCAATTATTTAGTTAGTAATGAGCAGGACTGGTCTTGATCTTGTTCTTTAGCAATTAATACTCACAAGATGAAGATAAAGTGATGAAAGGCTTACGGGGGATCAATGATTTTGTAGTATTTCGTTCCTTGATTGATGCACAGAAATAAAAGGTGATTAAGTACATAAACATTAATATCAAAAACCTTGTTCGACAAGCACACAACTAGTCGTTTGTTGCATAGAATTCGGCAGCATAAATCTATACCGTGAAATATATGAACGTCATTTGAAATTTCAAATTTTGATCAAGACTATGTATGATAGCGCAAGACCCAAAACCGAGATCAAGATCACGCATGCAAGATCAAGTTGTGTTTTCATAACACGCTTTTATTAGATTCTCCTGTATGTTTGTATGGGCGATAGTATTAGGGTCGAGGATGGTGAAAACAAAATAATCAAAGTTCGATTACTTAAACTTACCATATATATAAATATACCAACAAATCAATATACTTATACGTAAAACGTAAAATTAAACCAAGTCGCGCGTGTCTAATCTCTAGGAGCAGCGTAGCTCCGATGAGATCTAAGGGTTCGAGGAGTGATCGCATTGTTGCCACGAGAAAAAGTGAACTTCTCTTCGGTTCAAAATATCTCGCATGGGTTCGTGTAAGTCGGGTATAGAAAAACATAAAACAATATTGAAGATAAAGGAAGGTACAGGACTGTAGGTATGTTAGTTTTCCTAAAACGGGTACCAGGTATATCGGAGAGAAATAAGTTAATTGCATACAATTAGGACATTAAAGAAAGGTAACTGGAATTCCCGGGATCAAATGGTTATTGTTTTATTGAGGAAGTTGTCAGAGAAACGGTCTAAGGATGAGAAATGTCGTGAATGAATGTATACCTGTATTATGTATTTTTAAATACGTGGGTACTCGGCGTGGTCGCCACATTTATAACTGACGTTTTGGCCTTGATTTTCCCTACTTTGAGAGATCAGATTTAATTTCAGCTTTGCACACTTTGCATAACTAATTTATATTCACTGCTCGCGATTCGAGTTCTCGATTGTCGCCACTGTTTCACTAACTCTTCAGTCATTTTGTATTTGTACGATTAACAGTTATTTTCGAAAAAACATTTTGTAAAAACTTGTCCCACCTTTATGAAAATTTGAATATGCCACTTTGTAATATATCAGATGTTTGAATCGGCATCAGGCATATATATATATACTATAAACCTCCGAAATATTATTTAATGCCATATTTGGTATTATTGGTATTGATATGTGCATCTCAATTAAAAGTATTTCACTTTGCTGGGTAAAATCAAATAAATTGATAAAATGAAAAACTTATTTTTTCTTTCAGTTTAATTAATTGGAAGTATGTACTCGTTCTATCGAACTTGGTTGTCGCTGGGACCGTGCGGAGGTATCCCAACGTTCCATACAACCATGCCTGCTGCTACCCCTCTCAATTTATCAACATCAGCAAATCTACCGGGAATCCCTGATGTTTCCTTGCAAGTTGGACCGAATTTAACTCAATTTTCTGCTCATAAAGTAGTTCTGGCAACCCACAGTGGTTTTTTCAAAGCTGCTATAGCCAATCAACATGGTGAGAATTTAATTTTTAAATTATTTCATAGAGAAAATAAATAATAAATTGGGAAAAATTATTGATAAAATATATGAAACTAAGTTTTAATATATTTTTTAGAAAATTCTTGGTATAAAAATCATAACAACTATCAATTATATTGTCATTGCATCTCAGAAAATAAAAGTTCACTAATTTGTGCAATGGGGATAGGAAAGTAATTATCTTTCTTAAATTGAATTCAAACAAATAAAATTGTAACCACTAACAAAACTTTGCTAAATTTTATCCAGGTTTCGGCGATTCAAAATGAACAACTTCACCAAACACTTTTTTCCGATGTAAATATGGCTTCGTAGTACTTTGTGATTATTCATTTGGAGAAAGCCAACGGTTTTAATCTCATTTTTCGACCCTAGTGATCAAAAACTGCTCTGTATAATGGTGTGAAGCAATATGTTACAGCATTAACAGTTTGTCCAGGTTTTAGCACTTCAAAATGAGCAACTTCACCAAATACCCTTTTGGGACTTCGTATTTGGGTATCTGACTTCGCGGTACTTTAATATGATTCATTAAGAGAGAGCCAATGCCATTGGATTCATTTTTCGTCTGCAGTGATGAAAAAACGGCTCTGTATGTTGCTAAAAAGGTATATGTTGCATAAGATGAAACGGTTGACTTTGTTCTCGTCCGGCAAATTATGTGGAAGCCAAACACTTGCTTTTATTATTTTTCTAATGTGCTACAACTGTTTTTGGATAGTTGGTTAAGGTTAGAATTTTCCTCATGGATTTATTTCCACTTCTGCTCTTAGCGTGCCGCTGTCTAATGGTCTTCCTGATCGATACGAGTCAAAGAGATAAACTTAGATAATCTTTGACATTGCAAATGGTTTTGGTCGCGAACACAAAAAGTATAAAATGTCGGATATGCTTTTTTGGTATTTGACTGTCCAATTCACGCCGAATTCCAAGAAAAAGTCTAATTTCCAATGATTTAGAAGTGAAAAATAATATTAAAATGTCTTTGACACGACCTCGAAATACACAATTAGCTGACAAATGACAATTAAATATCGACATGCGCAGAAATGTTACTCTTCTGTCCCTTTAAACAAAAAATTATAAAAAGTTACCAAATGAGCAATTTATTGAATGATATAATATTATAAAAATTAGGTTAACAAATTCATTAAAAAATATCCTCGATAATCGTAAACGCATATATATAATTTGTTCAAGTTCAATATTTATATATATATATATATATGTATAATTAGGTATTATTGTTCAATGGAAATTATAATATAAAAGCAATTTCGTTATTACTTTAACGATCAAGTTATTTTTGGAATGAAATAATATCGGTTTATAATAAATTCAAAGTGAAATTTTCAATTTTATTAATTGTGAAATAAACATCAATTTTTAATTAAATTTCAACACAATAGCTTCACAGTTTTGGATACTAGAAATGTAATTAAATATTACCGGTCATCCACAAGGTTCAATATTGAGCCCGTGACTATTTCAATATTAGAGATGGTGAAGATAAACTAGTCAGAAATTATTTCTAATAATATTTCAAGCTGGTAGCAAGGAAAGCAATAAAAATTATGTTATAAAAGAGGGTGTATTACAATACAACTCGTGACGATTTTTAATCCGTTGAGTTAAGGATGCGCCAATTCGTGACGGGGATATTTCAGGTAAACGAAAAGGTAGTCCCAATACATAATATAACTCGTGAAGGATTCATTAATAGTATTACCTGGAATTTAGTACCTAATTCACCCTTTTCAAATTAAAATAATAAATTCGTTGCTCCATTCTTCAAACAGATAACTTGGTGTGGGTATTTGTGATAAGTTAAAAAAGGCATTAGTAGTAGATTTTAAGCTTAATCAGCGAGGAAACAAGATGCTTGCAATTAATTATTCTAAATATTAAAAATTGGGAATTAACAAAAGTGTCAAGGTTAGGTTGGGTGAAATACACTGTAAATTTCATTTTTGTTTTTAATTTCATAATTAAAATCTCGAGCTGCATAATCTTCCGTCACGAGTTGTATAATATTCATGACAACCACGATCACGAGTTGTATTGTATTGTTAAAAATTAATATCAAACAGAATAATATGTATAACGAAAATATGGATATTAAAAAATTACTTTGGAAAATTGAAATACAATGATTCAGTCGAAAAAATTATTATTCCCCAATATTTTTTCATTTATTTCTAGGCTCTTCGCCATTGCTGGTCCCAAACGTAAACGTTGACGAATTTTCCTCTCTATTGACTTTTATGTATACAGGATATTTGGACTTGAATATAGGGAATATTTACAATATTCTTCTAGCTACGCATATTCTTCATATGCCGAGGGCATTGGAAATATGTAGATCGTTTTTGTTACAATCTCAACCACCAGAGATGCGAACAAATATAATTAAACCAATACCCAGTAGAAAAGCTGCTTTACCTAGTCAAGAGATATACCCTCCTATGTATAGTGCTTTACATAAATCCGAAGATACGCCTTTCAAAGAGGTTAATTCAAAGGAGCAAGTAATAGAGCAGAAGGCATCAACTTCGAAAAGTGAAGATATAGTAAATGACATGGAACTTAAACCACTTTCTCCGCCGAAAAGAGCATCATCAGATAAGCATAAACACAAGAAACGTCAAGGAACTTCTAATGAAAAAGTTATTATAGATATAGCTTGTTGTGACGGTCCTGTAAAGTTTCACAGGGTTATTAATAAAAATTATGGAATGATTCCGACTGGGGACAACTATGAACGAGCAGAAGTAAACCAGAACGAAGTTCTCAATAAAGTGATGAATGAAAATATAAGAGATAGTTTGGATGAAGAAGCCGAAAACCAAAATAATGAAGTTTTCACTTGCGTTTATTGTAATCACACGTTTAAATCGCAGTACTGTTATCAAAAACACGCTAGGCGACACCTTAATCCGATAAGTATAGAACCAAAAGCTATCCCGAAAGAATCTAAGAGAGAGGTAAAATTATTGGACATGAACGTTCAATATTATCCTTGTAAAACTTGTGGAAGTAAATTTCCAAGCTACTATTTCGTTCACAAACATAGAAAACTGTGTCACGCTGAAGAAATGGCAGATAATAATAATAAAAACAATGAAATGGTACCGGAAAATGTGGAAAATACCGACAGCAGTTGCAGCGCCATTGACGTTGAAGCAGTTAATTCAGAAAAATAATTGTACATATAATCAAACGAAACAGACATATCAAAATACATAAATATAAATAAATATTATTATAGTATTTACCAG
Source organism: Diorhabda carinulata (assembly GCF_026250575.1). Taxonomy (NCBI): domain Eukaryota; kingdom Metazoa; phylum Arthropoda; class Insecta; order Coleoptera; family Chrysomelidae; genus Diorhabda; species Diorhabda carinulata. The sequence continues at coordinate 7,994,590 of NC_079469.1, forward strand.
TTGTTTTAATTATGATTAATTATTTGAAAAATATGAGAAATTTTTCTGCTGAAAAGTGGAAAAGGTTTTTTCTTTTAATTTATTGTGTAACTCTGGTTTACATTTTTGACGTCAAACTTTACACTGACACTTCTACTAAGTTATTGTTCTTTGCTATGATAACGCAATATTTTGTTTATGCATGGAACTGGTCTAGACTAACTAGACTTTATAGTTTTGGCATTGAGTCTTACGAGAGAAACTATTAAAAAAATGAATAAATCGTACGTAGGTAAGAGAGACTACAGATTCTTCTCAGAAACTAAATAATAAAAAAAAGGAAAAGGGCGGAAAGTCGTAAAGTTTAAGGGCGAATCACTTACGTTCAATGTAGGATATTGATAATTCAAACACGGTCATTTGATTAGGTAGGAATAGTGATACAAATCACATATATAATATTGACAAAACTTATAAAGGCTAAAATAATCCACGCATTTTAGTTAAACAATATAAAAATTTATTATACAGATAAATGTTTCAAGTATGTCACGTTTTCCACTACAAGTTGCTCTTTCAAAGTTTTTCAAAGTCAAACATTTTGTTATGGATAATCTGCAGGAGTCCCACAGGAAAAGTCCTGTATCCTCTAATGTACTACACTGCCGGTCAGAAGTTTTTACCCACCTCATAATACATTCATTAAATTTCAAACACTTTAACAAATTTCTCTTTCATATTGTCAAGGGATGGTCGAATTGGTGTCTTAGAAACGAAAAATAACAGTGTCTGTTATTTGTTATACGAGCGCGGTGAGTGAATTAAAATTTGCAAGTAGGTACCGGATGATTTTTTCATTATTTTTCAACTGTGAATCATTTCTTAGGTATTAATGACTAGTTTAATTCCAGTTAGCTGTGCGAAATTGTTCTCGTTTTCAAAAATTCAGACTTTGAAACCCGTGAACTAATCGCAAGTCTTCATCGTCTAGGCAAAAGTACCTGTACCATTTCTGCCGAATTAAAACTACCTCGACGTACTAACGTGAAAAAATATGCATCCACCAGAAGCTTTGGTGATAGAAGACGTTCAGTGTGGCTTCTAAAACCTTCAACCGCTGAAGATAAACGTATTGAGAAAAAAAATTGAGAAAAGTTGTTCTTTTTGGAAGGGTGGCAGTGAAGAAATCTTTTTCAAGACGTCAAAATAAAATTAAGAGGTTGCAGTGGGCTAAAAAACAAAAATTGGAAGCGTGAAGAATGGGAGAGAGTTTTATGGAGTGATGAATGAAAGTTTGAGGTTTTGCGCAAGTCAACGGAAGAACGGATGTTAGATCTATGTGTACCGACTGTAAAACACGGCAGGGGCTCTGTGATGATTTGGGGATGTTTTGGAGGAATGTAGTACGTTCTGTACAACGCCTGATCGACAGAAAATTTGTCTTCCAGGATGACAACGATCTCAAGCATTCCTCGAAGCTGCACATAGAGTATTTGAAAGGATTGGAAAGGAAGAATGTACTGAAAGTAATTATTTGACCATCACTGTTATCCGATCTCAATATATTGTTGGATACATCTAAAATTATTGAAATTGTCAGATGTAAAACTAGTTTAAATAGAGACAAAGGTCCTATCTGTGCTTCCGTATTAACAAATTATTAATATAATAAATAATTAAATGTGAAATTGGGTCAGAAATTAATAAGTTTTATGTTAGTTGGTTATCAAAGTGCACGATATATGGTGTAATTGGAAAAAAGTGTGCTAATAAATATTACATCCACACTTAGAATCTAAAAACAGAAGAAATTGGTCGATAGAAGATTATCCAAGATAAATTTCCATTGTGGCCTTTGTTATATTGAAGCCTATACACTACAAAATAATCCCATCAGCTAAATATCCTGTTTTTAAATGCAGAAATGCAAGTATATTTTTCAATTTAACCTGAAGACTTATTAAACGTCACTAATAACCATGAATCTTTCAAATTGGGAGCAGTGGTGGATTCACCAGCAGGCTGAGTAGTATTGTTTACACGAAGAAGACGAGTTTTGAGACTTTTATAGAAATAAAAGTAATTTAATGAAAATTGAAATGCAATATATTGAAGCTTTTCTTGCTTGAAAAGAGTGCATAGCTACTAACGATAGATATAATTTCAAATTTTCGTGTACGAGCCGTTTTTGTACAGCAAATATCAACCAAATTTTTTTCTAAATTACTAGTAGTTTTGAAAATAACAAAACAAGTGATGTAGTCGTAGGTAAGTTGAAGGTAACAACAGTAGATCTTGTGAGTAATCTCGCAATCGACACGTTCGTTTCATAAGTTGAAAATTGGGATTTTTTTAAAATTTCAAAACTTTAAGCAAAGTTTTTTTTATGAAGAGTGGTCTGTTAAGTCAACTTGTGGCCGATATTTCTCTATATGTATACTTAATTCGCGCGAAGCATGAGTTTTTAATTCTCAACAGTTGAGACGCTAGAGTCGATTGAATTCACGAAAAATGACTAAAAAACACTAATTTTCATCACGCTGTTATTATTCAAAGAGATCGTCCGATCCAATTATCTGCATTTACACTTTAGCTACTATCTTTTCTACTGTGAATTCTGTCTTGATCGTACCGATATCTTCTAAGAAAAAAATTTGAAGTATGAAAATATCGATTTTTAAAAGTGTTTATTTGAATAGGCGGAAATACGCACTTTTAAAAATCAAACAAGAGTTTTTCAAAGTTACACCAAAATCTAAAAAGTGTTTTTTATTTTCAGACGATTTTATATGGAATGACTCATAAATGTTGAATAGTTTCAAAACATATCTTCCTTACTTTAAAAGTAGTACATCCTTGAAATTATCTTGGCTTGAAATAATTTATTAATTTGTTTTTAATAAGAAAATATTTAAAATATATTTAATGTATATGGTAACTTATTATATTGATATATACATACAGGGTGAAATCATTCAATTAAACAAATTTTTTGATTATATAAGTGTATGCATTGCCGCAGTTCGTTTCCACTAAAATGGTGTACGTAAATATGTAATAATTTCAATTAAAATAAACATCATACGTTGATTGATTAATAGATTAAACACAATTTTGTAATCATTTTACGAACAGGTGATTCCGACCATCATGTATTATAAAATTATAAATGAAATAAATACAGTTGCAACATTACGAAATTAGATTAATTAAACCAGGACATAAAAAGGCATAAAGTGGATAAAAAAAAAATTTTAGCTTCTACGAAAATATCGTTCAAGATGACGAAAAAAAATTCTGGTAAAGTTTGAGCTTTTAATATCAATATTTTCCATTTAAATTAAAGGGGAATTTTTCTTTTTGGAATTTTAATGTATTTCAACGAATTATTGTATAGAAAAATGGAAATAGATATTTTTGTAGGAAATTAAACGGCCCACAAAAAAAGTCTGAAATAATTTTCCGCTTTAAAAGTTATTCGCAGTTAAAGATTAACCCAAAATAACATATTATGACTTTCATAATCTTTTATGGTTTTCTACAAAAAAATATCATATTTTTCTTGATTTTTTTCATTTTTACTTTCCAAACTTTTTGAGAAAACCTTTGTTATATAGCATGATTCGAATGAAAGCTTTGAAAACTATATTAAGTAGAGGTATATATCTCATACACGGATGTACATATCTGTTTCAAATCTTTTAACAGATGTACATACCTGTTTTAAATATTTTAGATGTTTCAATACTTTCTAAATCTTCATTCTCGAATTTTCCCCCTACAATGTTTTTATATCGCAGTTAGCTAGAGATATTTTATACAATAATACCATAAAACTGGTTTGTATATAATAATATATAATAGATTGCACATTATCAAAAGATTGTTTAATAACAAATAATAAATTATACAAAATATGTACATTTTCGTAACAAAAATTATTTAGTCATCCATCGTTATTTACAAAATATACAGTATATATAATATTAGATATATTTTAAAAACTCACCATTCCTGTTATTTGTCTCTTCATCACTAGTTTCAATAATGGAATCTTTTTCTTTTCTTCTTTCTTTCTTCTTTTTAGTTTCACCTAAAGTACCACTAGATGTCATGTTCTGATCACTGCAACAAATTCATAAAAAAATTAGAACCTGAGTTATTGAAGTTGAAATGAAAAAATAAAATTAAATTAGTTCGTCATTCACAATTTTTACTTGTAGTTTTCATACAAGTTTCTCATGAAAAACATTACTATGTAGTAGAGGTGATTTTGAAACACCAAAATGGGACACCAATCCGAGTTTTGGTCTGAAAAGAACTTTGTTATTCAACTTCATTTTTACCTGGCACAATGTTTTTTTAAAAACTTTTTTAATGAGTTTGAGAATCAAGCTAAAACTAAAATTGTTGAACTTACGGCTCCGTTTAAGCATCTTAACAACAAAATTTGAATCAAACTTCTAAAGCGGGACATTTGGCTGTCCCCACGGAAATCTTGGGGACGCCGGGATATGACTCTATAAATTGGTACTGTCTGTTAGTTATTGGGTATATTTGTGAGTAATAACCTCAAACTTAAAAATTGTTTCTTTCAATTTAACAATAATTCTATTGATAGAAAAATAAACGTTTTCAAAATCTTATACCTTCATTTCTAAAGAAAAAATAAAAGCAATAAAAAGACAAATATTTATCAGTTCATGTACAGTTGACCTTTTATGTATAAATCGAAAAGAGATTTCAGGAAATTTCAATTTCAATGAGCATCTCTCTCTTAGTCGCTGGAATATTAACCCATTAGTGACCAACTGCAACTAGAGTTGCATGACAGTTCAGAATTTTGTAGGAATAAAAAAAAAATTCAGTTTTTAGAGAAACTTAAGTTGACAATATTGAAAAAATTATGTTCAAATTTTGATGCAACTGAAGTTACTGTTTTTTTTTTCAAGAAAATCTGAAAATCTTTTTCGTATTTAGCTATATCTTTATTATCTACAGTCCCCCACATTCTGTACTTTTTGAAAGAAGTGTGATTGATGGATCAGCTGTAAACACTGGGTCACAATGTATAGACGAAATGTCAAGGTTATATACTTATAAATAAAATTTTAAATTATAAGAAACCTAATCAAGATAATTTATCAACAAAATAATTTAAAAAAGGTCTAAGAAATAAAAGAAAATTATATTTTTGATATATTAGGAATATAGATAAATGATTTAACAAAAAATCCTGTAGGAATAGGGACGTTACGTGGAAATAAAGTAAATTATAAAAAAAATATTTCGACAGGATATTAACATTTATTTTCTTGAGAAGTATTGGGTAAAACAGAGAGAAGGAGTGGTTCATAGGCACCTATAATACAATTCCAAAGAAACCAAAATTTTCTTTATTTTATGCACAAGCCACAAGAACAATTTGTTGGTAGTATAGTATTCATTTAAAATCAAATAGATGAAATATTAGTTGTATTAAAGTAAATAGGTTACTTAATGATGAAAATTTTTTTCACATATTGAATCAACCTAAATTCTCAAAAATTCTTCCTCCTATAACATTCATTATTTCCTCACAATGTACTACATTAAATTCAATATTTTTTCAATGCACAATATTCTCATAATTCTTTTGGAAGACCTTGTTTGTTTATAATACCCCTGTATTGATTTTGCAAATAATTAAATCAGAACATGAAAATTCAGAAGCCAAACTCATTTTAAAAATTTCACCCTATCACAATAATCAATTTACAAAATTGGTAAGGATAATTGTGCATTGATGCAGTAAGACTATATCCCAACGGGATCGGGTACATAAAGCGGTCGGAACACTCGTCTAGATTGTAATCGAAATTCTGTTTGTTAAAATTATACCGATTGAATCACAAATATCAGAACGCGAATTTAATATCTCTTATATTAAGTAAACTTCGGAGCCACCTCTTCACTTTATTACATGTCAAAATTGCGACTGATACCAATTCGATTTTAATCAAATATACCTTTCGAAAGCAGTTAGAAAATTACAATTAGAATTCAATTTAATCTATTACTTCCTTTTTTTATACTAGTAATTTGTTTTTAAAAAGAATATTGATAATTATACAAAGAATAAAACTATTACAATGTTTCAACAAGTATAATTAAATTATTTTATCCATTAATAAAACTCAACGACAGTTAATAACAACTGTAAATTACTTACCTAATTGTTTCCTGAGGAGATTCGATCTCTTTCTTTACGTTAACTCCATCAGTGGAAATTTCGTGCTTGGTGCCATCAGGTAGTGTCCCTGTTACATTCGTATTACCGTTACCTAACTTCATACCCTCTTCATTACCAGAAGAATAAATTCCTTTACCCGTAGGTGCTAACTCATCCGACGCTGTTGTCGTAGGCACTGGCGTTCCGGAGAATCCGAGGAAATTCTTTGGTTTCGTCGCATCCTCTAACGACGTAATGGTAGCAGTGTTGGACGTGGACATCATTTCTTGAGCTGCCGCATTTTGATCGCCTTCAACGGAAGCCGTAACGACTACCGAAGATGCCCCGCTGGTACTACTTGAAATCACAGAAGTGCTGGTGGACGCCATCTCCGAAGAAGTGGTGGCCGTTGTGGGTGAAGTTGTGGGCATGGCGCCTGCCGTTGTAGGCGTTGTCGTCGCCATGCCCGGAGGACTCCCAACCGATGAAGTAGTGGGCGTAGTCGTCGTAGCGGCAGGAGTTGGTGTAGACGCAGCTGGTGGAGTAGCTGCCGACGCAGGTGGTTCACCGTTTGGTGGTTGCAGTTGACTACCACCTGGTTCGGCTCGAGACGAAGGTTGTACCACTGTCCTTGCTTGCTGTTCTCGTTGGAGGCGAGTAGTAACACCTGCAAAAATTTACAATTCAAAGCATTTCTTTCCATTTTAAAATCAATATAAAAGCATCCATTCAAATACTTTATAGAACTAAACAAGAATATATAAAACCTTTTATATCATAGTCAAGTAATGTGCCCTTGTTTAGAAGAAAAGAAATGATAATGAGTGGAATTTTGATAAAGACTGAGGCAAATTTTTAGTATTGCAAGGAAACAATTTTCGAAGCCCACATACTGTATACTAAAAATTGTAATTATGGATCATAGCTTTTTACCAGATAATTTTAATAGTTGAAAAGAATATTTATAACTATATATCTTCCTTATGGTGTATAAAATATCCTGAAAATAAAATAAAAACTAGTGTTAAAAAATCAATACATGTAACACGCTCCCAGAAAACTTTAAAATTTTTCTATAAGGTTAAAACGGAATTAATTCCAATGTTTTATATTATAGATCCATCTTTTGGTGAAATTCAGAACTAAAAGCAATCATGAAATGATATTGATTAATGGAACATTTGTCTAACCTATCAAGTAATCTACTTTATCAACAATTTTTGTGGACCTACCGCAATACATTATTTTATTGTATATAATAATTTCTTGGTATATTTTTTTATTAGAGAATAATTAGAATAGTCAGTTAAAAAGAATCTCCTACAATTTTTGGAAAAAGTTATTAGTCAAGATGGATACACAAGTTTCACTGCAAAACCCTTTATTTATTATTTTCAATTAATAGATATTTGTGAGAGGGGGAAGCATTTTGGAAACATACGAGAAACTTTGGAAGGGTAAGAAAAAAAGGTCCCACTTTGGTAATTACTAAAGAAATGATATAGCTGTATATTATGAGACTTGGTGTTACTTATTGAAAGCTTGTATCACACAAACAAAAATTGAAGAATGAGGTATTTTTATAATAAAACTTACCGTATTGCTGACAATCGCGAAAAATTCATTTTCCATACACGGAAATGATGGAGAACTAATTATAATTTAAACAATTCAATTTATTTTCAGCTCGGTGGGAATTTGTGTAACTTCGAATATCTAAATTGACCAGACTATAAATAAATTTCCATTTACCGCACAATATGTAGATTTTAGAAGATAGAAGGTATATACTAAGCTGTTCTCAGAAGGGATCCAGTAGCGTTTTTAATGAAACCTTTCAGCTGCTTGACTCTTCCAACTGATATCGTCATCTTCCTCGTGAATCATTCTTTCAATTGATGAAAGATTCTGATTTTCAATTTGCACTGACTATAATCGTTATAATACCAAAAATTGACACAAAACTTTGATAAATTATATATTCAAACTTCACTCTTTCTATTGGAGAAAACTGCATGAAAATCCGTTTTTTTTTTAGTATTGGAGTTAACAGTTAACAGACATACAGACGCAGCGAAAGACTTTTAATTTGTAGTGTCACGTAAAACCTTGACATATTATGTACCTAAGCCTTCCTCATTAATAACTTTATATTATTGAAAACCATATAAAAATTGTTTCGGTAGTTTTTGAGTTGAACATAGCATACAGACGCCACTGAAGACTTTGTAATACCAATAAACCAATGCACAGAAATCATTGACAAATTATATACCCAAACTTTCTTGATGAATTACTCTACCTATTGGTAGTAGTTATGGAGTAGTGGATCTTGTAATTTCCAGATTTTATTTGAAATTTGAGTGAAAGAAATCTTCAGCTTTACTTAATAATGTGTTGTCACCTTTTATTACTCACCCGTTGTTAAAATATCAACGACGGACGTGTTAATATTACTATTAACTTTCTGAGCGTTGTTTCTAGAGCTCCTCGTTCGCTGTCTCGCTTTCCTAATCAACTGCTTATAATTTTCCGTCTTTTTACTCAAATAATAGTACTGTACACAATCGGAAACTGACTTCCTATCTAAATACGACGCTACAAGACCGAAATTTTTCGGATGCTGAAGATATTTTTCTTTAAAAATTTCTTTTTCGGTGGCAGTCCACACGTTGAGGAATTGTCTACTTTTATATACCGCTTCCATGTCTTCCAAATAACCGTTGTGGTTATCGTATTTAATTTTCTTTTCCCTTTGATCGAGAAGAATAGGTGGTATAACGGCATAACTACGCATCTTTTTATCTTCTAGAGCTTGCTCTTGAAGATTATCCATAATTTCTTCCATGTCAGCTTCAGATTTTACTCTAGCACCAACCCTATTGAACCTGAAATCAATTGAATTACTTAATAATAAATAAAAAAAAAATATATCATATTTTATTTTGAAAAAATAATTGAAAGTAATAAATAACTTTGTTGTTTGGTTGAAGTAGTCATTATCTTATGTCTTGTCAATGACTTAAATAGATGACTACAAGAAATAAAATTGTAGCCACTGTTCTAGTATGTATTTTAATAAACTTTCCTCTAATTAAAAATTGCAGTACTTAAATGGTTTTGGTTGAAATGCGGGAATGTAGAAAGAATGATTTATATGAATTTTCTTACAAAACCATTTGACTGTCACAATTTTCACAAAACATAACTCCAAAGTAACAAAATATATGCACACAAAACAATTAACAATACAGATACTATGATTTGTAGTTGTCACTAATTTAATCATTCGTCTGAGTCATTAAAAAAGATTGTTAGACCTAACAACAATATATATTTAACACAATCCCAAGACAGAAAAACTGTTACTCAACAAAATATTGATATACCAGCTGATATGTGGATTCCCCTTCATCAATTTAGAGTACAAAGGCAATCCTCAACAAATATGCAGAATAAGTTATGTTATCAATCAACCAATGGAATAAAAACTGTATTGTACCTCTGTATTCTTGGACAAGATGCAGGCATTCGATGGAGACATGACAAATACTAGTTAATAGCAAGCAGTAATCACTTCTAAAGTCATCCATTAGAGTCTAGACACTCTCACTTTAATCTGTTGATTATATTGTTTTGAAAACCCGTTTTCCTTGGAGAAAAATAAAAAAATGGGGGTAATAAATAAGATACACTTGATTTATTTCTTTTGCTTTTAAAGAGGATGGATGCTATATAAGAGTAAGGAACATTCATTTTTCTTAGTTTTTGTAATGTAGTGGAATTGCCTGACAACCAGCTTTCAAGATGAGAGGGAAATAATTAGTTCTGCGGTGAAAAAATTGTATATAAAATATATTTTAAAATGGAACATTTCCATGAAATTCTATAATAAATTCATTTTTCGGAAATGTTTTGAAACAGTGAATTCCATAACCTGGTTATTGAAATGGGAGAGTGTAATTGTAGTGTTGGTGTACCACTAGAAAGTTACCATAACTATGATAGAGAAAATTCAGAAGTAACAAACTCATTATTACCTTTCTTTATCTTCCCTCTGTTTCCTCAATTCCGGAAACACCTTTTCGAAGAACTCCCTATTTTTAGCTTCTTTTGCTTTTCTTTTTGTACTTGATTCGATTTTATCTACTTTTCTCAACCAATCTTGCATCATCTTGCTATAAGTTTCAGTCAAATAGGTATTTCTGGATTCCTTTTCTAAATTTCTCTTTTTGAAATATTCCAAAAGCCTCCTTTTGAACGTTACATTCTTCCTTTTGTTTTCGTGATAAGCTGAGGCGTCGCTGGGTTGATTGTATAAAGGCCATTCAACTTTCGGACCGAACGCATCTAACTGGGCATGGGCATTTTGAGCCTTTTTTCTATTTTCCGCGTAGATTTTCTAAAAATTAAAAAAAACGTTAATCAAGTTTTACATCATAAAGACATATAAAACAAGAGAATTCTTAAATTATAGCCTTAAATATAAATTGAAATGGTCATTAATAGGGGGTTTTGATTATTTATATACAAATTTTCCAAATAATTACTTAGTTTTTTTATCTTCAACATCTTCAGTAAAAAAAGTTGAAACTGAAATTTCAATGTTGTTAAAAGTACATACATTACATTTGTATTCAAACATTCTCAACAAACTTATCCTAATAATAAATTTTTCAGTTATAAATACTTTTTTTAACATTGGTACTCACCAAATAATCCATTTTTACAAATTTAGAAGTACATTCCCCTTACATTATAAAGAATCTTCATACTTCAAATTAATATTTTTTTATGGATTTAGGAAAAAAATCCCAACAAAATGAAATCATACATTAACTCATTTTTAATGAGGATTCCAATAGTTTCATTTACCTTTATCAATCAACGTACCATTATTGTTAGATCGTAATAAAATCACGAAAAAATTTTAATATGACAAATAATGACAAAACAGGCAAATGGTTTTATTTTTTATTTATAGAATCAACCAAGCTTCCATCATAAGGTATATGTCAAATTTCATAGATCATAAATGTTGTCGTTTGGATAACAAAACATTATAAAAAATAAATGAATACAATAGAACCAATTATGTAAAAAAATTGTAACGAAGCTAATCTAAAAAAGGGAACAGAAAGTCATTCATGGTCTAAGTGGAAAGCCAGATTTACTCAAAAGTACAAATGATATTAACACAAGGTGTATCGGTATTGCAAGCTAAACTTCCAGCACTTGTAAACAAAGAATTCTACCAAAAAGATCTATGGATTGATGGTATTGGTAATAATGACACTTGTAAACAAAGAATTTTATCAAAAATATCTCTGGATTGATGTTATTGGTAATATCGAGCATTGTAAGGAAAGAAATGTACGAAATAATCTATGGTTTGATGGTATTGGTAATAATGACACTTGTAAAAAAAGAATTGTACCAAAAAGATCTATGGATTGATGGTATTGGTAATATCGAGCCTTGTAAAGAAAGAAATGTACCAAATAAACATATGGCTTGATGGTATTGGTAATAATGACACTTGTAATGACCTATATTCCATACCATTGCCTCTTGGGACATAATACGATATATGATTTTTTCCTTTAGAGACACATTAGATTATTTAGATTGAACTCCACTGATATTACAAGATATGTGGAATAAATTGAACGTTACCGAGGGGGTACAGATAACAATAATTGTAGAGAATAACTAGAATATTTAAATTTATTATTTTTATGTTACAATCATATTTACAAGTACAATAATTCTTATAAATATGAGTTTTAAGTACCTTTAAGAATATTGAAACATTAACCAAGAAGAAATCAAAACAGATAGTTAAAATAAAAAATTAACCATAAATATTTTATTATGAAATTGAATTAATTTTAAATTAAATTTGTTTATTTACCTGTGGTAAACTTTGATGTTTCGGTGTCGTATCTTCTTGCACTTCAGACTTAACAGCCGGTTTATTTGCGATTTCTTCCAATTCTGCTTGTTTCTTTTTAAGTATAACTATCTGCGATTCCGCTTTTGCGATTTCTCTATCTACTTTTCCGATCTGTTGGATGAGTTCGTCTTTTGTTGTTCGGAATGCCTGGTCATCCTGAGTTAGTTGATCGGGGAACGTCGGTGATATCGCTTCCACTTGCGGATTATACGTTCCCGGCTGTTGAATAAAAATATCAAATTTTACACTTCTTTTATAAACAGATGTTTTCGAGAAATACAAAAAAATCATTGATTTGGTACTCCGTATCCTTCAACTCGCCAGAGTTCATCAAAAAGTACAAAATATCTTGTTATGCAGAGACAGAAGATGAGATTTAAAATGAAGTGAACTTGAAGAACAAAAATGCTATTTGGTCCAATAACATATAAAGATATTTATTTGAGATTTTAGAGGAAATATCTATAAAAAATAATTTTAAGACACTGCCAGAAAAGCAGCTATGAAATTTGCCATAAAAATTGGCTTATAGGATAAAAATCACATAATTATGGTTGTGTCATAACTTGGTTTATAAAAAAGAAATTATATAAACAGAACTACTATAAGATAGGAGATGTTTTGGATATAGTATATACAGGATTTATCCAAAAATTTGAAAATTAAACAATGACATTCCTGCTAACGGTTCTGCATTTTTATCTACTAGTCAGAAAGACATTTTATAAACATATATATTTATAAAGACGTATATAAACCAAAGAAAATAAAAGCAGTACTATTAAAATGAACCAGTATATTTGATAGAGTATTATTATACCAGGGGAATAACAAATTTTTAAAGTTGAATGATGAATATATCTGTCAACGATTCTGCCTTTCTATTTATTCGTCAATAATAAATTTTAAATTTAAACAAACCAAAGGAAACAAAAGCGAAAATCCTACAAGGGAGGTGATGTATTAGATATAGTGTATACGAGGGTTATTACAAAATTTAAAAGTTAAATGACAATATTTGCCAAAATTTGTCTTTTTATACACCAGTCAGAAAGAAAATTTATTAAAAATCGGAAAGAAATACAAGCAGGACTATTAAAAACAATGCAGTGTATTATATAGAGTCGTATATACCAGGAATATAAGAAAATTGAGAAATAAACAATGACCATACCTGCCAGTAGTTCTGTCTTTTTATTTACTAATCAAAATCAAAGGAATTAAAAGCAGTACTATTAAAACAAGGGTAGAGTATTGAATAGGGTATTATATACCAGAAGTATTACAAAATTTGGAAGTTAAACGATGGCCATTTCTTCCAACGTTTCTGCTTTTTTACCTACTAATCAGAATTAGATAGAGTCGTGTATACCGGGGGTATTACAAAATTTGGAAGTTAAACGACGAGCATATCTGCAAACAGTTGTATCCTTCTATTTATGTAAGAAATAAATTTTATAAACGTATCAAAAGTAATAGAAAGCGAAACTGCTGAAAGGTAGGAAGTGTATTAGATAAATGATGACCCTACATGCCAACAATATTGAATTAGAAACAATCAGAAAGACTTCAAACTATCCTAAATTTTCAACATGTTAATGAAAAATTGATGAGTTTGCTAGAACCTAGTATAGTATAGGAATTTATAATAATAACCCATCAAAATTAATTTATCAATTCCCGTACAAGGATTTACTTGAAAGTCTTTATAATTCAATATCTTAAACCATGCACTCCTAAAATCATGGAAAGTTTTCCAACTTTAAATAATAACAATCAAACAAGGCTCAAGAAAACCTAACCATACGATTTGGTTAATTCGAGTAAGTATGAAAGCAGACCTGAAGGATAAATAAAAAAAATTCTTCATTTAAAAGTTAGTTAAAATTATTTTAACGTTCAACACATCATCAATTTCAAATTATACTATAAGTGATTCTTTTATTTCATGTTCGTGTTGGTGAACACGATTCCACTAGATTGTAGCAACCACTTGATTTTTTATTTTTTTATTTTTAGGGAGCTTTCTCGATGAGTGAAAAATTCCATCAACTTACCCTAGTATCTATCCTCAATGGCTGATGTACGCCTTCCTTATCTTGAAGTCTCATTTTCTTCAGCGGTTGCTGGCCGCTCGAGAATCCTCCACCGCCACCAGGACCTCCAATACCGATGCCACCAATGCCTCCGTCGACACAGACCATTGTCGGAGGTGGCTGCTGGACGGATTGCAGCTGATCCCTATGCCGACCTCCGGATCCGTATTCCGGATGCAACAGTGATATCCTATTCTGGCGGTAGTCGCGATGGAAGACATTTGAGATGATGGGCTGTGGTGCCGGTTGCGATACTGCCACCGGCACCGGAGTGACCGATGGTTGCTGTGGTTGTTGTTGCTGTGGGAGTTGTTGGGGTTGATATCGTTGAGGTGGAGGTGCGGCCTATAAACATACGATAATACCATTGATTAATAAATATAAATAAAACCAACACATTTTTTGGTTCTAAATGTGATATGTTGTAACAAAAAAGTTTGTGGATTTTTGCATTGTTTCTTATTTAATCGATCTACATGTAGTTATAGTGGTTGTAGTAATTCGCCGCTTATTCGTTTGAAAAGAGAGTTTATTAAGTTTTAAACGTGATTTATTTAAAAGAAGAACGGTTACAAAATATCTCTAGAGATTTGTGAGTGACAAGAAACTGCAATGGACACTAGAGAATTATAGAAATAGTCGATTTAAGGATTTTTCTTTGTGTTACGTAATATGGTCCATGAGTTATTAGCCTAACATAAAAAGAGAGGTCATGAATAAAAAAACTGTGTGAGCAGTGAGCAGGGCCAGATCATGGTTATATGGTGGGTGATCAATCTCGGTGAAGATTCATTCGTGTACAGTAACCTTGGAAAGCGAAACAATGTGGCATTGTCATGAAGCAAGCGCATACCCCGGCTGATTTTGCCGTATCACTTGGGATATTTTTTTGACGTAACTGCTTTAGTAAGTCAGAGTAATAATGACGCGTTCACGGTTGTATTTGATTCCTCAAACTCAATCAAAAGGATATCCTCTCAGTCTCAAAATCTAAAAGATGATAGTTCTCACTTTTTTGGTGCTTTTACTTTTTAGGGACCCTCTTCTCCGATGTCACACCACGGAATCTCTTTTGGATGGCAGATCATAGCAAAAGACTATAGTTACATTTGATTTTGTTATACTTTCTTGGTCCTCGCGGCAAAGCTCTAAAATTCGCTCATTCGCACATTCTACTCGGCGCTGTTTCTGTACTAATTTTTGTAATATTTGAATACTCATGTAGAATTCTCAGAACATTGTTTCGGAAATTCCGATCTGTGCTGCAATTTCTTTTATTTTTTGGTGCCGAGTACCGTCACAGGACCACCCGCACGTGGTTATTTTCTAATGATTCTCGGCCTCAGCAAAACAAATTAGACCAATTTTCAACTGTTGAAAATGATGAAAAAAAGTCACCGTAACCAACCTTCATTCTGATTTTTGTGAACGCACTGTATTTACTATAAGAGGCCAAGATCTCATGGACCTCACTACGTATCTGTATACATACAATGTTTCTAAAAATACTGCTTGATCTTCATGTAAAATGTTCGTATAACCTTACATCATATTCAACTAAATGTGTACACTTTAGGAACATTGTTAATTTTACTACTTCAAATGCTCGTAAACGAGTAAAATCCTTACCTGGGGCGGTTGCTGCAGCTGAGGTGACGATGGGTAGGGATAACGAGCGGCTGCATTCGAAATAGGGGATCTGGCTGGCTTATAAATGTCGGCGCCCGAATGCGTCGCCGTTTGGCTGCTATGGTTAGGTCTGAAACAAATTAATAATATTAGTATGTGTTTACAAGAATTAATACAATGTAATTATATACATTATATACATTAATATCGATTTTTAAAAAAATAACTTTTTTCAATTGGATTTATAGAAAACTTTTATGTCATCAATGGTGTAAAACAAGGCTGTCCGATAGTCGCTTTATAAAAAATGCAGTATGAAATAAATCGTATGCAGCTGTATCAGTATTGCGCTTATATTATGGAAATAATATGACATATTGCATTACAAAAAAATGTGGTAATTTTGACCCTTTAAAAAATTCCGCTAAATATTATAACCTTAATTTTTCGTAGCAGCTCGGGATTGACCACGATATACAAACACACCAGTATGCTGAATTGTCGGTTCAAATTTGACACGCCTAGCGCATGACGTCACGCTGGAATCTTTGCCATTAAGTTTAGGTTAGAGTTGTAGTTTTTCTGGGTTTTTGTGTGTATTTGATCTTTTTTTGTGTTTAGCGTCTATTACACAGTTGACATAACTATTATTATTTTCTTTTAAAAGATTGTACTATCTATTATGAAATCATAATGTCGTCGCTACATGCAAAAACAATAATTGAAATACCAAAGAAACAGGTATTAAATAGTTTGGTTTCAAAAAAAAACTGATACATTCATTATTTGCAAATTTTCTTGAGCTAAAATAGTAATGTTTAATTTTTATTAAGGTACTTTGGAAAACTTGTTATAAACAAAGTTACAGTTATTGCAATAATCTCTGTTCAATGAGAAGTGTACCCAGAAGTACCTGGTCCAACAAAGAAAACACAAAAATTATGGAAAAAAATATATTTATTTTTCGACGTAATCTCATTTTAGCTCCATAAACTTTTCCCAGCGATGTTCAATATATTCGAAGCCCTTTTTATAGAAATCAAAACATTCATCATCTGCCAACATCACCTCTTGTTGTTGGAAAATCTTTTACCTCCGAGCCATTCCTTCAAAACTGATAAAAGAAAATAATTAGAAGGGACTAATTTTCGCGAATAGGTTGCATGAGGTACAACTTCAATTTTGGCCATTGCAATAACGGATGCATTTTTGCTTGATTTCTTCGCTCAAACGTTGCAATAAATTCGCATAATACTCGTCGTTGATAGTTTTTCCTTTTTCAAGATAGTCGATAAAAATTATCCCACGCGCATCCCAAAGATCCGACGACACGACCTTGCCTGCAGATGGAACGATCTTTGTTTTCTTTGAAGTCCGTTCTTCCTTTTCAGTCCATTGTTTTGATTGTTCCCACGTTTGGACCCATGTTTCATTCGTGATCATGAAACGCCGCAAAAATTCGGCTTTATTTCTGTGAAACATTGTAAAACACTCGATGATCGACATCTTCACGATGCTGTTCCAGTGCGGCACCCACCTTGCGCAATGCCTACTATTTTTGTTAGCTCGCGTACATTCAGTTGAGGATCATTCAGTACCGCTTTGTGGATTTTCTTCAACATTTCTGGAGTCGTCACCTTATTTGGTCGACCACTGCGATGCTGGTCTTCGCAAGTCGTACTGCCTCTTTTAAACTCTGCTAACCATCATTTTACTGTTGATAATGAGGAGC
The DNA here is from genome assembly GCF_026250575.1 of Diorhabda carinulata. Classification (NCBI taxonomy): domain Eukaryota; kingdom Metazoa; phylum Arthropoda; class Insecta; order Coleoptera; family Chrysomelidae; genus Diorhabda; species Diorhabda carinulata. Next base: position 8,012,193 of record NC_079469.1, read on the forward strand.
AGTCTCACCCCGAGTAAGATCTATTTCAGCTTTTATATTGTATCATGATGAGCAATGTTTTCCATGTTTACAAATTCACTGAAAACGTTTACTATTGATGGCTGCCAAATAAATACTAAACAACGTGGGTTCTCAAACTTGTGTTGTGTCTCCATTTTGTAAAATAACAAAAACGCGAGAGTCTTATTGTCCTCAAACGAGGAGGCTGGTTGCTAGTTAGGGTTAAATATAAAGTTTGATGTTTTGCAATTCAATTTCCGCTTTGAAAAGATCTATTTTGCTTTGAATAAATTTCCACATACATTCCTCTCGTCTAGTATAAATCTTGATATTATCGCTCACCGTGATTGTTAACATCGATACTACAACAATGTCTAAAATAATCGCAGCGTTAATTTAACGTATCGCTATCGTTAACTGCAACGTGCAAATGTAACTAACGTTATCTGTCTATCAAGGGAAACATCATTTCTTACGAGGTGGGTTATTTATTATTCCTCTCTTGATTATTCAACGCGAAGAATTGATGTTGGAGAATGTTCTTTGTGTATATTCTCTATTATCTTTGCGGTATCAGTGGTATTCACCATGCCGGTACAAGCGGAAAGGTTGTACTAGAGAAATGATTATATCTGTTTACTACAATGAACTTAATATTTTTTTGTTTCAACGTTTAACCCAGCTGTTCTTGATTATTTTATGATTCGTTGGTTCGTGTTATTCTTCTGTAAGGAAACTCATATTTTTCTTGTCGCTGACTGAATTGATAAATTGAATACTATTTGTCCTGGAAGTATTCGCCGGATCCTTTTTATAAAATTCCAATAATTTCCTACTAACGTTATTAATACGAGGACGGTTTGGCTTTAACTGCGGTGATTATATAGAGTGATTTATAATAATGAAATTTCTACGCCTCAATTTAAGAGTAAAATTACTTTACTTTCTCTTGATCATTCTCTATTGCAGTTTGTTTACTCGTCCTGTTTTTTCGGTTTCAATTATTAGTCCTATTTGTAGTTGTTTCGAGTTTGTTTGTGTTTTGTATCGTGCTATCGTAACAATTTGTTAAAAAAAAAGTTTTAGTATACTTTGATAATATCTTTTAATTAAATTATGTCTCTGAAAAAAGTCGGAACTCTATTTTTAAAGTTAACTTTATTAAAAGTAAAAGCGAGTAATTCTCTAATGATGATAATTAGATATTTAAATAATATATGTTTCGATGAAATTGGCTGTGGCGGATAACGTGTTAAGAAATGATCAGGCACTGGATGAATGTGTCTTGTAATCTATGCTACAATCCGGAATGCCAGTTGTAACTATTATACATCGATTTGCGTGTTTTCATTAAGTCTTTACACCAAAATAGCTGGTATAATGAAAATGTTTCGTTTAAAAGTACTTTATCAAGCGATTGAGTACTTGATTAGTTTGTAAAATACGAAAAAATATCGTTAATTGCTGCGGATCGAATTGAGCACGAGACCACATTTTAAAAACTTTACACGCAAGTTTGTTGAACTTGGTTCAAATGCAGTAAACTGAGCAAAGACAATTATTTCTATTCTATTTTAAGAAGTTACAGTAATTATTATGATTGTTATCGTTATTAGTAAGGTAGCTTTTAAGGCCGTTGGTTGCTGCATCTCATAACTAACCTACTAACCAAATTTTTTATTGTTTACTTGTTCATTTTAAACATTTATTTGTGTTATAATTACTTGAAATTTATCTTATTGAGATGTATTGATATAAGTAGATAAAAATTGACCAGAGAAAAAAATATATAACAAATATACTTGAGGTTAGTTTATATTTATTAGAAATGCAAAAGTGTTACGCGGAAAACAAAATACACACTTGGTCCAAAAAAAAACTTGGAAATTCCGTCGTTTGAAATGCCTTTTCACAAAGCAATTTTTTTCAAATTTGGGAACAGAAAGTAATCAGAGCTAAATCGGTTAAATATGACGGCAAATTTTTCTACAACAATAGCCGAAAATGGGCAAAATTATTTTCCTTAACTAATGTGTTCATGTTTTTTTTGTGATTTCGACATCAAAACGTGTCAACAAATCATCATAGTAATGCCCCTTCATAATTCTCGTTCTATATAAATTTAACCTTTAGAATCCACTGTAATCATGACCTCATTGACCGATTTTTTACTTTGTTAAGCACGATCCTTGTCCATTGTTTCGACAGATGAGATATTCCTTCAAATTTTAATTTAGATCTAAATTAATTAATTAATTTATTTATTTACACCATCCTACATCACGAATGCCAATTAAAAGGTGGGAAAAGCATACATAAAAGTTAACAATTAAACAATTAAAGTTGAATAGTACAAATAAACAATGGTACATGTAGATGGAATGTAAATAATATACACAGAAAAATACCAGAAAAGCAATCAAACAGTTTCAGAACTCCATTATAACTCTGGCGAATACGAATAATGAGTTATAAAACTGTAAAAATGTTCTTATTTGTTAGAAATAGTGCTGCAAGAAATATCCATAAAGCTCTGCATTTGACAATATAAAGGTAACAACTTGAGATCATTAGTTCTAGCAACTAAAAAGTGAGAAATAAAGTTATTACTTTGAAAAATCTTGAGTATTTATGACCCAAAAAACATGTTGGGAGTGTCTTTAATTAAAGACCAACAGTAGTCTGCAAGCATTAGTGGATTGTGGCAATATCTTGATGAAAGCGCTCTCCATGCTGGGCACTTAAAGCGCCCATATTATCCGGAAACAACTTTAGGTGGGAATGTAAAAAGTGTATTTTCAACTACAAATTACACCCCGATTCATAATATGCATTGAGCAATTTTTTCATGAGGTCACAATATTAAGCAGATCCCTAATTACCCAAAAAGCTTTCAGTAACTTTGAGAAACTCCATCCAACTTTTCTTCAATTGATCTTTTACCATAAAAAAATTATAGGAATTAACAAAAAAAACGACATAATATATTCCAAGACTTACAGTTTTAGTGACGATATAATGAATTTATGATCAATATAAAAAATGTTGGGTATGATAAAAACAGTAAAGATCGTATTTTTAGCTCTTTTTATTGTACATATATATATATTTAATAGTTTATGGTTGTTATTTTACAAATTAAAGTCAACCTCGATCTCTTGACGGCAATAAAATAATAATTAATGATATACATGTATCTATAAACTTATCAAAATGTTTAATAAATCGATATGCCCAACGCCAATGAATTCTTGTTCTATAAATTAAAATACAGATTCGAGATATTATATTAACGGTAACGTCAGTTTACATACAAATCTAGTTTATACGAGTATATGTGAAGTAATTTGTTTATTAATACAATATTAGAACGTAGAAAATGTTGGCTTTAATACTTATTTATACTATAAGGAATTTAAGGGACTGGTCGAGAACGATTTGGCAATAATATTCGAAACTATGCCCTGTTTTTAAACTAGGAGGACTTATTGAATTTAAGTTGGTAGTTCTGTAGATTCCTGATTTTGTTTGACAATTGTATAAAAATTGTAAACAAATAGTGACCATTTTGTTCTTTCTTACGTTCTTGTTATTGTTTTATTAAAAAATAAAACAGTTCTTGTCAGGACTTATGGACTCAGATGATATTGGAATCTTATCGACACAAGGGATGAGACCTAGTGCTACAAGTTCGATCCAAATTCAAGGTCTCTATAAAAAATCACAGTCAAAAGTCCAAGTCAAGTATGAAATTATCTATCAGGATTTCGAAAATACAGTTAAGCAGGACTGGCAGTGGGTCCTGCTTTAAAATGAAGCGTCTGCTCACTCTGCGATCCGCACTAGCCAATTCTTGGCTCAGCGAGGCATTCTCGATCATCCACCGTAATCTCCCAACCTAATGCCCGCGAACTTCTTTCTATTTCTTCGTGTGAGGAAGGTCCTGAAAAAGGACACGTTTTGTGAATTAGTCGATCATTAAAAGATATGAGACATCCGTTTTACGATTTATTCTGAAGGAGTCCTTTATTGACAGTTCTCAAAAGCTTCATGAACGTTGTGAAAAGTGTGTGGTGTACAATGGCAATTACTTTGAAAGGCAATAAATGTAATTTATTTGTATTCTCTGTTTTATTTCTTTCTTACTGAGGAATAAATGACAGTTAAAAAACTAAATAAACACGTTCTTAGCAATAATCAAAACTGTCTTTTGTTTAAACTAAAAGCGTGTTCGCCCACTAGCCTAGCTCCATCTTTTTTAAACTCATGCAAAGAATACTAAAAGGAATTTACACATCCTAATCAGGATAAACAGATATTTTGATCGTATTATTGCATTCTCGTCAGTTTTTGACAAGTGTGACAACGTAGGCCAAAATCGAAGTTAAAAAAGTCAGTTAAAAACATAAACAGTATAAAATTGGCTGATATATAATCGGCAGGAGGCTTCTTGCACACCGGATGTTTACACCGGTCAAACAATCAGTTACTTTGTTGTCGTGACACGAAGTGATGGAATAATCGTGATTCCTGATCTAGTTGTTGGTATATCGTTATTGTATCGACGTTTCAAGTGCCGTAGGAATAAGCGCAAGTTCTGGATCACAGCAGAGAACACACGGGAACACTCCATACTTTGTTTGAAGAACTAAGGCGTAGTAAGTTTTTCAATTTCTAAGAATGTCTATTGCATTCTTCAACGAACTCCATAAGAAGTTGAAGCACGCACTACCAAAACTGGTACTTGCGACACCATTGGACGGCTATTCTAGTGGCATTCCCACATGTGGTTCACTAATGGAATTTGGACGACCTGTATAAAATCGGTGTGTGTGCAAAATTAACCATACAGGTAAAACTAATAAAACGTGCTAACAACGAGGATTTAAAAGGATTTTATAAATTATTGTTATATACAAAATAAGATTATTCTTGAATATTCACATAAATGTGAAATATGAAAGTTTAAGAAGGTAGTCTGCATTTTTTTCATGCCGTTATGTTCTCGAAATGGACGATCTTTTTGTTTCATCCGGTAGTCTCTGTCTATCCAAAATAGAAAACAAACCCTCAAGTAATTCCGTATGCGTGAAACATACTCACTTCGACAAAGTTAAAGCTTCGTCGGTCGAGTGAAGGCTGTTGTGTGAATGCACGACAAATCGACCTACATCTTCGACAGACCTTGACTTTAACTCCTATTTAAACTTTGTTTAGTCTTTAGCTGATATGAGAAATGGACTCGAGCGAAAATTGAAAAAATAAAAATTCACAACCTGAATATTATGACTACGTGAAAAATTTTATTATATTTGAAAGTTAATTGATGTGGCAATCTTTATTTTTTTTATATAATTATATAAGTGTTTTTGCTATAATGTGACAACATTGACAAAATATTAAATTTCTTTCTCCCACCGCTGATTTAATTTCGTTATGGTTTCTTGAGCGCGGAAGTTGCTTTTCCATATTATTTTCGGTGACAACATTTGGTTTTTCCCAATATAAAAGTACGTATTAATGATAACTGCCTGCATAAGCTATTGATTGCATTGTCTCCATTTTTAATCGGATAATGTGCATATAATGTGTAGGCTAAATCAATGGTAATCAAATGATTTTATATGAAAATTCGAAATAAATAAATTTTTGACTAATTTTATAATTTCTCAGATTGATTAAAACTAAGTAGACTCCAACGGTAATATGAGCCGGGCTATTTGAAGGTTTTCTCTACCTGAAGATATCGTAATTTATCGATATAAGTTTGCGCGTGCACAGAAAGATTCTTACTAAAAGTCCTGCCATTTTGGACACCTGGTTATTGTTTCATAAGTGAGTCGTTCTGAATATTTTTCTGCGCTATCATTTACGACCGTAAAATTTTGAACATCTAAATTAAAAGTATGCGTTTCGGCTTGATTGACGATGAGCGTTCGAGACAGCCAAAAAATCTGCGACAACCAGCAATATCATCGAAAAATTGTACCAATTAAAAAAGCTGGCTGACTGAATTATGTATTGAGTGTCGCGTTATTAACGCGGTCAAGCAAAATGAGTCATTTTTTGCTTCAAACCATTACCGTGGATGGATCCTGGATCCACCACTACTCTCCTGAAATTGAAAAAATATTTCAAGATAGTAGATAGCAAATGGAGAACCAAAAGGTGAAGACTGGAAAAGTATTCACCAGATCTAGCTCCCAGCGCCTTTTTCCTATTTCCTCACCTTAAAATTCCACTTACAAGAGAGAAATTTCCATTAGACGAGGACGCAACTATTATTTTTATGGGCTAGAAAAGTTAGAGCATCGCTGGACCAAGTGTATGGATTAAAAAAGAGACTATGTTGCAAAATAAAAATTATTATGGAAAAAAACCTAAGCTAGTAAAAGAACATCTAATCTTATTGATAGTCTCCTCCTCATTCGCCTAATATGACTCCGAACCACTTTATCCTCTTTTCTAAACCAAAATTACTACTTCCGGCTAATGGTTTTCAATCAATAGAAGACTTAAAAGAGACGAGAGGTGGATTGCTGAAAGTTTTTTTATGAACTGATTATTCTTTGGCAAACATTTAAACCAATAATATCTTACGTCTCTATTACTCCTTTACATCCATATGCAAATAACGAATAAAATCATGAGAAATTTATAATGTACCATATTATGCTTTCGTGTAGGTACCCAGAAGGAAGAGCTGAGTAAGAATTTCTAGAACCGTTGATGTTACACGGACTCATAATTACACGACAGTAATAAGTCATCGAAGCAAACCTTCTTGTTGCTGCTATATATTTACTTTACTTTGGCAGCCACACAATAAATGAAAAGTTAGCTTTGGTTAGTGCATAATATCATACAATGCAACATTTATCTTATATGCAATATGAAACATCTGTATATCTAACGGTATATATCTGATTATATTATATGATTAATTCCTTGAATAGGAAACTTTTCAATTTAACTTATTATTAGAATAATGTTGTTTAATTAAGGTATTAAAATATTTGACAGTTATAAAAATCTTAATCGTCTAAGATATAAGTTTTATTGTAGGCAGTTAATTTGATTATCCTTATAAGCCTGCATTTATCTTAATACGAGCTAATAAAAAACAAGTTTCTAATTAGAAAATATTATACATCGTATTTTTTATTCCATTTCTTTTATTTCTGTTATCTCCTCATTATAAGTTTTAAAAGAAATGGAATATTTAAAATGTTATCTGGAACTTACGAAGTTTCCTTGACTTTAGATCTGGAAGAATATGGAATAGTAATGACAGAATCATTTTGACAATTCAATTAAATAATATCGAGTCATGTAAAAAGGTTGTAAGTTTGTCTTCACTTTAGTTATTTATCTGGAGAACCGTAGTTTTATTACTCATTTATGTAAGTCACTAGGGAATGAAAAAAAGGACTGTTGCTTGATAACCATGTACTAATAGTAAAAAAAAATATAAAATATAAGGAGTCTTAATAATAGAGGTAATTTTTTTGAATCGGAACCCTAGCAAAATCACTCCAAAAAATGTTTCCCCATCTGGAATCTATTTTATTAGATAATCAAATGTGAGGGAGACGTGTTTTACAGACTTTCATCGAAAATAACCCGATTTTTAGGTTAGGTTAGAACGAGTAAGGTTGGTGGGTTGTTTAGGTTGGTTGGGTTAAATTAGATGGCTTCAAAAAACATTTCTCCATCTGGAAACTATTTTGATGCGTGAAATTAGATAATTCAAGATGGGAGAGACATGTTTTACCGGGTTTCATCGTAAAAAACACGATTTTCAGGTTAGGTTAGGTTAGGTTAGGATGGGTTGGTTACGTTAGGTTAGGTCGCTTCAACAAATATTTCTTCACCTGGAAACTATTTTGTTTAAATTGAATGAATCAAATAAAGGGGGGAAACATGTTTTACAGGGTTTCATAAAAAACACGATTTTCAGGTTATTTTAGATTGGATGTGGTTTGGGTTAGGTTGATTAGGATAGGATAGGTTAGGTTACTCCAAAAAAATTCTTAATTGTTCAAGAAATTCGAGCTTTTAACAATTTCACCTTCGTTAAAAGTCCGCAAACTTATTTGATTTATGGGTACCAAATGTTTTAAAATAAATCCTCACATTACAGGTAGAATCGAAATATCTTAATAGTTATTTACGTTATAAGTCAGGGAAGTGATTTAGTACGGTACGAGATAGACGTTTATGGACGAGGCGACGAAGGAGCCGAATCGAGGAATATCTAATCGAGTACCGTGATAATAGTCACTAAGGTAACATTGTAAACAAAGGCAAACATATTGAACTTTTGGAAATACAAAAAATATTTGCCGAATGAATTGGTGAGAAAGGTGCGGGAACAGTAGGGCAAATTAATCCAATTAAGTCTTCGAAAAGGTACGAAAAAGAATATGCGATGTAAAAAGTGCTGATGCAAATGATACCGTACTCAAAATGCCATTTTCCGGACTTCACAGTACAGTTCGAAAAAAAATTATGATCTTTACTTGAGGTTTTTGTTCTAAAGACGTTTACGATTATGTCAATAGATCTAAAAGTGTTATTAAATTATTTACCAGTGACAGATTTATGTTATACCATGGTTCATAATCTCAAATAAACAACTTCTATATTCACAAATAATAAACTTGAAAAATTGCCAGAATATGTTAAAAATGCAGTCATTCGAGTTTTAAACTATTTTAATCCAAAAATGCTATAATTAGGAACGAAAGGATGTAACATATATTTGAAAATTGGCAATTCTTAAACAAAAGTGTGGTGTTCTAGTACATTTATATGAGATAATTTATTGTTACGGATTTATCAGTTACACAACATTTAATATAGCAAACGAGAGGGTTTTTCTTAAAAACTATAATTTCCCGATCCGATTGAGCTGCAACTTGTACAACAAGAAATAAAGTATCATGTTGTGCTTATCCAGGAAGTGAAAATCAAATCTTCTAGGAGAGAATTACATAAAATAATTTTTTGCATTAAAAGAAAAAAGATTTCCTCTAATAAATAGGACAATCAACATTTCACGACAAAAAAATGTCATAAAATAAGGAGCTTATTGTTCAAAGTGAGGAGTTGATAGATAATTCTGAGTAATGTCTCCATATTATGGTACAGGGTCGCCATGTGTCGATATCGATATCTTCCCACTATCCTACCACATAGGTAGGGGTTCACTATAACTACTTCCATTTACATAAATCAGTGAGAGGTAAGCAAACATATCTTAACCAATTATCGTCTTACTCTTGAATTTTATTTTTTTTTCTATTTTCATCTGTGCTAAAACGAATATTTATTATATTTCGCCGTGTCTACGTCCCTATTAATATTTCATAATAATAAAAAGTTTATTATTAAAAAAAATACTCTTACGCAATATAACAAAATAAATATGCGATAAGTCATACGTCTAAAGATACTAATAAACATGTAACATTTAATGATTAGATCAATAATTAGTTTAATGAAATGAATAAATAACAGTAACGGAAAATATGAAGGTAATAAAAAATAATAAATTTCAAATTGTTAAGAAATGAAAGAAGCCTCTTTTTTCTGCTAACAATCAGCATAAAAACAGGTATTAACAATGTATTCTTCAATTAGTATACGCATTGTTTGGGAATAAAACGTTTTAAAAATGATATTTAAAGTAAAATGATGACATATTTCATTTAATCGGCTAGGTAAATAAAAAAAGGTAAAAATAATGTGAGAATTCGTGTAATAAAATATTAGTCTTTAAATATGAAGTAAGTCTGGTGCTTCTTAAAACCGTCTAAGGCCCCTTTCACACCAAACGAATCCGAATCAATCTGGATCACTCCGAATCAACTTGAATCTGATTCGTCATCTCCACTCTTTCACACCAGCTGAATCAACCTGAATCTATAAAAATCCTTTCATCTTCTTTTTGTTTTCCTTCTTTTAGTTGCTTTTGAACTATCATCATGGACGCAGTTGTTTTAAATGCAATAGTGTTTCGTAGTCGTCATAAATCGCACTATTTTCTTTAACTTTTATAATTAATAACTCCACGTCCATCTCGTATGGTTGCTGATTCAAGACTGACCGGACGAGGAATCTGACAGGTTGAATCAAGTGCGACCTCGAATCAAACCTGATTGAACCAGATTCGTCCGGTCTGAAGGCGGGAAAAGAGTCCCTTCACATTTAAACGGAGCGCTCGAAGCCGAATCTTGGTCAATCAGATTCAACTTGATTCGGAGTGATTCTGATTGATTCGGATTCGTTTGTTGTGAAAGGGCCCTAATAAGTAGGAAGATATCGATAAGTCAAGATCATAAGTAAGCGAAGATGATTCTAGAAGATTTTACAATTCCAATTTTATCGATTTCATGACATATGTACGCCTGTAATCCTGCAAGTGCATTTCTATGTAGGAATCTAGTTATTTTTGGAGATATTTTTGTCTTTTTAGGTGAATCTAAATTTTTCTTTGAATTTTGGAGGTTAGGTTTCATCTCAATCATGATGCAAAAAGCAAAAGCCTTGTATACCAGTACCGGATGCAGATTGATAATATATAATATTTTAAGCTTTTAATGTTTCATATAAAGCGGCCTTAAATATCTTAATTGAAGGACATCTTTTATAAGTATTACGTTATAAATAATGGAGAAACTTTAATATCCAAGTGGTATCTTCTTCTTTTTTTTGAGTTAAGAGTTTGCGTCATAACAATAAACGTCTTTAAAATTATCGAGTAAATAGCCAGTTATATGCTGAAATTTTCTAACAAAATGTTAAAAATGCATATTACATCTCGTTATTTTTAAAATGATAATCATTTATTACTTCACATAAAGCGAAAAATTTATGTATATACTACAAAATGTGATTATTCAACAGATCATGCGAATTTTATTTATTTGCGTTTTGTACACGATTAGCAGTAACAGGGTTGTATGTAAACTACAAAGGCCAAAGCAATTGTTACGAGGGAGTGTCAATACATCGAAGACTTTGAGGATAAAACTTGGAAGAAAATCCTGCTCTTATCAACAGGTATATTTCGTTCGAGTCCTGTTAAAATTTGAACAAGCTGCATCATAAAATCCGAACTTGTCTATTGACCTACGACATATCTACTATTCAAAAGCATAAGCAGGTTTATATTCCAACTATTTTTTACTTTTATAACGACAAATAAATAAAAAAATAAGACCAAATGTTGAATAATGTGATTATTCTTAGTGAATTTGCTTTATTGTTATTATACACACATGCTATACAAATTATTCAATTGTGTGTAGTTTTCTTTTTGTATCATAATACTGAAAGAAAATTATTGTTCTTTAAAAATGTCTTTGAATTTGATTGCAAAGCAAATCTACTCATATTACGTTCGATCGCTTTTCATTCCAAAATGGTTTGCTTCGAATGGCTACAAATTTGACAGATAAACCAAGGAGTAGGACACACAGTTATACATTGTACAAATTCTAATCTTTTTCCCTGGTTGAAAATTATGCATAATAAATATAAAAATCGATGAAGAACCAAAAAATATGTTGATAAAAGCCAAAGTTGAAACTAAATGTCAAAAATTAACCCTGCGTTTTTAATATGAATATTTTTTTTTCCAAGATTTTTTTTTCTATTGGGAAGACAGACCACTCTGTATTAATAAGAATTTTTAACGTATACAAATTTGAAATTGGATAATTATCTTTTTTTTTAGCCCATCAAAAAATATTTTACCGTACATAATTAAGCCTTTATGAGAATAAAAGTTTTTTGTACAATTTATGTTTAGTTTTTGCGATGTCATTTTCAACTTGATATCATGATGGTGCAGTTTTAGGGACAAACATGACAAGTATTTGGGATTGCAGGTAGAGAGAGAGAGCACATAATATGATAAGTCTGAACGAAAAGGTTTTATTTTTTACTGCTTTAAACTTCTTTTATGTAGAGGCTTTTTGATTGATTCAGACGGATGACTGTAGTAGTGCTAATTATAACCCGCCAGAAACTGCTGGTCGATGCATTCCTCCAAACAAATTAGGTACTTAAACGGTTTAACTCAAGATTTGCCCATACTGAGATGTACGCAACGTTATTCAGTTTACTCAGAGTTTTTCGAGTAAAGCATTTTAACGTGAGAAAAAACAATAAAAGATTACTTCCCATCACAGTGTATTAATAATATATGTTAATTACTTTTAATTTCCATTTCTTAATATTAGTATGAAAAGGAGGAAAAATACAAATGGAAAATTACAAATGAAAATTGGAGAGAAGCGCTATAAGACATGGAAGTACAGTGTATAAAATGGTAAAAAAATCTTCCATCAACGTTACACGAGTGTAAATCTACTAACTCTCCTAATATAAATCAGTTTATTAAATGTAATTTTGATTCAGTTAAGAGGAAGCCCGGTTGATAAGACTAAATATTACGTTATTTTGTGAACTATATGCACCTATTTACATAAAATCCAAATCATCTCAATTCTCCAATAATAAGCCAACATGGTTAATATTAATTTTGGATTTCGTAACTTATTCACCCAGTTTATAGATATATTTTTATCATAATACAAACAATTGAGACAATTAAATTTCTTTTTTATTACAAATTCGTAATAGGCCGACATTTGGAATATTAGTCATAACGATTAGTTCTAATGAGTTCACAGAAATTTTGATTCGATTCGGATGGAAATTTTGATTTGATTCAGAAATAGGAAATAATTTTAGAAAATAAAAGAGTAGTTATATACATACTAAGATATGGCTCCGAAGCATGGACAATGACCGAAAGCCACAGGAAAAACTATAGGTAGTTCAAAAAAACTAAAAAGCAAGCTTTTAAAGCACTTCAAACTAAATATATACAAATCTTATTTTTAAATAACTGTTGTCAATCAAAATCTAGAAAAAGTTGAGTACAAAGATCGCTTTTTTAACATGAGCTCAGAATTGCCGCGATATATGAGTAGGTATGTAGATTTTATTGGAAAAAATCAATCTTTCTAATGGTGTCAGTCGTTGTAGCGAAAAAAATGAGAGTTGTTAGCTAAAAATTGTTATAATTAAACGCATATCCAGTAACTGAGCGGAAATTAGAAAACGGCTATATTGTTTCTGTCACTCAAGGAAAGGGCGCGAAGTTTAACATTTTTTTAGTTTTTTTTTCTATTTTGGCTCATTTTTGCACTCACAAACTAAATATATTTCACTGTAACAAACAACTAAAATAACCGATGACGTTATATACTAGCTGATATTCATACTCAACACTAATTGGCTATTTTGAATAAATCAAATGAGTGACTATTTATTTTTAATGAAATGTTTAATTTTGCAACTTTTATGCATTGTGTTAGTTCATAACACTGGTGGACAAAAAAATTTTTTTGTAGTAACAAAAATGAATAGCATATTATGATAAAACGGACCAATACAAATATGAAAATATGGAAAAAATAATTGTAACACGTAAGGTTTTTATGTTACATTTATAGAACCATATTCATTGGTAAAGTATTTAATATTTATTAAGAAATTTAAATCGTATATATTGACAATATTTATAGTTTACTTCTCATAAATATGCCTCACATCTATTAAATACAAAAACTTAAAAAAATCACTTTAAAAATCAATTTCCTCTACTTTTTCCTTTCTCTTTTTAAAAACCAACAGTTATAACCCATCATGGTCGAATCCTATCGTTCTTGATACCGAATTTCCACCGTTCTAATATCTTAGTGGAACCTTTCACTCTGTTCATTAGTGACAGCCCACAAATTTTCGGGATAAAATGTCAGATGGGATTGGAGGAAATGAATTTTCAATGATATTCGAGCACCAAGCGATTTTTATGCGTCTAGAAATTCATCAGATAACAGTTTGTAGCTTGGATCCATATTATTGCCCAAAAATCCTCTCACTACACTAACAAATGCCTTCCATGCTCTAAGTTCCTGTCTGGTGAGCTTTTTTGCAAAATTGTCGTCGTCCCTCAATTTTCTTATTTGTGGCCCAATAAAAATAATTATCTTCTTTTAATTTGGCATCACTCAACCTGGAAAAGACTTCTCTAAGGTATTCGCATCCATCACCCTCTTTTATCCATAGCCTTCACAAAGTTTTTCATCAATCCAAGTTTAATGTGAAGGGGGGCAGAAGGACATTTTTGATCTACTGCCCGAATTTCCCATAGACAAAGGTACCAGCAATGTTTCGAAAACCCTCCCTGAAGTCCCATTAAAATTCCAATCACCTTCAGGTTAGTTATATGCCACTTATACTTGTAGTTAATTTTGTCTAAAAGCAAGCGAATATTTTCACAAGTTTCTTTCATCTTCACAGAATGAGTAACTGGTATAGACGGTTTTGAATTTCCATTGTGTAATAACACTGTTTTTACGAGTCAATAAATAGGCGCCACTCACTGGAATTATGCTCAATATCAAGTTCCTTCATTAGACCATCAATATTCGTACACGCACACAACGAATTTTCCATACTGTAGAATGCATAAAATGTAACATTTCTTTTTCTAAAGATCGTAATTTCTGTCTCTTCGGCTAATAAGTTCCATTCCTTAAGACTGGAAGCAAGAAGTTCAGACTGTTGCTTTGATAACCCCAAATTACGTGCTAAATCTTTCAACTCACTTTGAACAATCAAATACTTTGTACTTGGAGTGAAAATATGGTCGGTGTATTGTTCTTCAGAGCTTCCTGATGATACGTTGTCTCCAGCATCTTCTAAAACAATATTTTGCGTATCTTAAGGCGCAATCGGTTCTGGTAAATCTTCGTTATGGGAAACGGGTCGTTTAGCAGATGGCAAATTTGGATACTCGATCTTGTGCTTTCCTTTCTTAGAATAACCTTCAGTCTTAGATAAAAATAGCATTTGTCAAAATGGTTAGTAGGTTTCCGCCATACCATTGGAAAATGCATAAGGCATGCTTTTTCTCTTCGCATTCATCCACTGCACCAATGACACTCTACAACTAACACAGCACGCGTAGGGGGCCCACTGCTTGTTTTGGTTTCCAATCAAAGTACCAAAATATGAAATAGGCTATTTTAACATTTTGGGAAATTGGCCTGGCTTGCGATTTCTCCATAAATTCTCCACAAATATAATAAAATTTGTCGGAAGTTTTGTAACTGCGGCGCGTTTGACTCGATATTTCGTTTTTATAATAACTTTTTGCACAATGAATAGAGTTATTTTAAATTTCTAGTTTCATATGCTATGAAGCGTGTTTTTTTTTGGTTTTTTAAAACTATATTGGTAATTATTATAGATCGGCGGAAGGAGAGGACCAGGGCGTGAACAACATTCCTGGCTACGGAATATAAGAGACTGGTACGGCAACAATTTTTCGTCTTTAAGAAGAAGGGAGCCTTCAGATAATAAATTAGAAGTTTTGGACAAGAGAACACCTACACGCTGCAAAGTATATGGTACTTGAAGAAGAAGATAAAACGTAGAGAGAAATTTACTTATTTGAATTCTTACAAAACCATTTGGTTGCTGCAAAATAAACCTGACACAGGTTCAAGACAAAATGCTTTATTGTGCACACATGAAACAACTAACAACGCAAAATTTATATCGGGCATCAAAGAGAACTTTAGAGCAGATATCACGTGGAACAATGAGAGGATACCGAAGAGAATTATAGACAAATATCTGGATATATGTCCAAACAGAAGCGTTTGCACGTTATCCAGACCGATTTGGGCCAGTGTGATTAAGGGGAAAACGATACACTTAATCCAGAAGACCATTGGAGTGATAACTGATCCTTGTACCGTTGTCACAAGACTCCAACTATTGCAAAGAGTATAACGGAGAAGAATCAAAACTCTACCGGTTTCTGCAATTCACAAAACGCAAGGAGACGACGCAATCTATTGTCTTGAAGCAATAGCAGAAAATGCTATAAAAGAGAAAAACATTGGTGGTTAGTTGGTTGAGTTTTCATATTGTGTTCCAGTAAACCAAGACCAATCCACATCGTGGTTACCTGTACTAGCCTAACCTACCATAACCTTATATTAACTATTATCTAAATACAGCTTAATAGAATTAAGTGTATTGATCAAATAAACAAAACTAATTACACCGAAAAAAAATTATTAAATAATTAATACTTTTCCAATTTCCTCAGTGGTAACTTCAATTATAACCTGTATAATGTCTTTAAGAAGTTTATTTATTTCAAAACGTTTCCAGAAATATATAAATTCCCGATTTTCCCTGCTTTCTTTATATTTCCGTCCGCTGATGAAATCTCATTTAAAAAATTGTTAATCAAGGTAGAAAACGATATGGTAATTTATGAGAGAAGGATCAAAAAATTCTAAGAATTAGACTAATATGCTAGAAAGTCTGCCTTCTACACAAAAAAAAACATTTTTGTACCCTAGTGAGACTTGTTCTATTTATTTTCTGTTAAACGAACATAAGGTTTACGGTCATTAAAAGTGCCGTAAGGCATCATTCTTTGCGAGACCATCTGCGTTCTCATTTTTTATTTAATGCCCTGGCACCCACATCAGTTAATCATTTGTCTACAATTGCCTCAGGACAAGAAGTTGAGATTGGTACAAAGTAGAAAATTAAACGAGTTTGTAAGAATTATCGAGAAACTAATTTTTTTGGTTTACGTAAACTTTTGTTAAAACTACAATGATATCAGGGGGGCTAGTGCATAAACGCCGCAGTGCAGTACTAGAAAAAAATGATTATTCATTAACTTAAATATTAATAATAATAATCAAGACTAATGTCCCAGTGGACATGATGGTAGCAATAGTGTTGGTATATTTATTATATATAAATTGAGTCATTAAGCATACTGTAGTTTAGTATTACGAACTCGCTCTGATATAGACCGTGAAACCGGTCCTGTTCTAATATGTTATCAAAATTTGGTCGATGCGCCAGGTATTTTTTTGTTTTTTGTTAGAACTGTTAACATTTTTGTGACTGTGTTTATAGAAACCATTTCCAAAAAAACATTTCTGTTTGTTTACAGTAATGTAGAGATTTCAATCATTCGAAGGTTCCAGAAAGCGGTTTTAATATATAAAGCGAGTCTAGGAACCGTAATTTAGATGTTAATTGTGTACATAAATTAAATATTGGTGAATAGTTAGTGCATAAATAAATTATGTAAGTAGTTTTCACCGTGTGTATAAAGTCATTCCTCCAGACTTAATATTGGTTATATAAATAAGAACATTACATTTATGAAAATCTCTCAACAACAAAATTTTTACCACAAGCCGCCACTGAGTAGTATGTATATTTTTTGAAGGGTTTGAAGTTCTTGCTGAGACCATTTACATTTTCATTTCTTTTAATGACCTTGTGTAGTACCCGCATTACTTATTTTATTAATTCTTGTCTTTTGCCTCAAGATAAAAGCTGCATACAAGGAGGGAAATTCGAATATATTCTGTTATAATTATATAGAATCTAATTTAAGGATATTGAATAGAATTAATTTAAATTTAACATATATTAGATAAATTTTTTTCAAGGCAGGTAAAAATTTTGACGTTTCGGCTTATTTATCTTTATTAAAATATTACTTGACATTAACAACTTGCAAAATTATATTGATGAATAAAACTCCTACAACATGAATATAAAAGAAGAATCTGTTCTAACCACTTTTTAAAGAAAGAAAATCGGCACCCATGCAAAGTTCAACTTGTTAACAAACTCTCAGGAGATGATCCGGATAAAAGTTTTGTGTAATCTTCATAAGGCATTGTGATGAAAATCCGAACTTTCTTAATAGAGATATTTGGAACATCTTTGTGTGGCAGTACTTTCTGACCTAAATGCGGCTTTTCCGGATCTAAATGATAGAAAAAACTTGGTTCCAACAAGATGGTGCATTACCACATTATGATTTATATTTAGAAAGTCTCTAAATATCTAGTTTGGATGCGATTGGATTGTGTGGTCGCCTAGTTCACCTGATGTTAACCCCCTCGATTTTTTTATGGAGGAACATTTAAGAAGTCGGAACAAATTAGATATGGAATAACAAGTATCGAAATCTCTGTAATCCAGCTCTACCAACGTCTTGGCCTACGTCAGATTGTGAACGATCACAGTTTTTATTAATTTTCCTGTTTTTTTATTCCTTATATGCCCCCTATAATATTAATAATTCATTAATTACTGTATACAACTTAATGAACATCGCTGTGGAAAGTGTATAGATCTAAAAGAATATTACGTTGAAAAATAAATATATTTTTTCCCAAAATTTGTTGGGCCAGGTATTTCTAGGACCATCCTCGTACATTCATTATAATGTATCACCTCAATTTCTTTTTTTCAGTTAACGATTGATTTTTTGAATTAATATGCATTAAATTTCTTAATTCTATTTTTGAATATTTAGTTGTAAAATTATATATTTTATGAATCTATTCTATTAATAGTCCAGTCATTAATTTCTTTAGATCGCTATATAAAAAAAAGCCTTCACACTATATAAATGGATACACGCGCAAATCCCGCCCTACAACCAATATTACTACTTTTCGCGGAACTCTGGTTTATTTATAGAATTTGAACACCGAAGTTCGTTGGCAAAAGATGATCTTTAGCACGATATTTCACGGTTCACGTCCGTAATGAAATGTTAATTGTTTATTCTGAAATTTTAGAACAATCGTGTCGTTAGTACAAATCGATTGTTTAATTTTCTTTGTTTTTACGTTGCTGCCAAATATTCATCTCATAAAATTTCAAATCAATATTTTAATGATTATTTTCAAGACGTGAAATAATATGCAAACATGAGTAGCAACTGTTGAAGTTAACGATGATTTTGACCTAATAATTACTTGAGGGACAGGGAAAACTGATAAAACTCTCCTGTCTTAGATCAATTCAATATTAAAGAATTTCTTTTATAGATGTTTCAAGTACTTTTGACTTTTTACTAATAAATGTATGTTTTTTTGCTATTTCATGGTTTGTTAATGCAGTTCGTTCAATTTAATGGCTTCTTAATATAATTTTTAAACAGTGAGTTGTCGGTCCCATATAAGCAAAATCACTATTACTAAGGACACTAATATATAACTACGTTTATTGTTTTAGATTTTTAACTAAAATATTTTGAATATGCATGATAAAATAATTTGAATTGATCATGAAATCCTTGTATATATGTTCAGGATCTATTTTATTTGTTAATTGGTTACATTAGTAGATTGTCATCTCCAGTTTTATTACATAATTATATTCTTTAAAAGAAGGTTTCAATAGCTATGGATCTAAATCGGGATCTATTAGTTGGATAGCTCTATCAGCAAAACTAATAATCTTTTTTATGATAGAGAGGTATGTTGGATTGTGTTTGAATGGGATGGGGAGATTATTTATGTGTGGTGTGGAATATTTTAGATTTGGCCCTGATGTAGGACAATTTTCCTCTTCGGGGCTGGAGTTGTAGTGGATTTAGGAGTGTACAGTGGTGTGACATTGAATAGAATGAAAAGAAAAAAAGAAAGGCTTAGAAAAAAAAACAACTCTTCTAATATAACTTAAAATAATAATTTATTGTTTTGATATAAATATTATTTGTTGATACAAATTTACAAGTGCACTGATTTCATGTGCACACGGACTAGTATAAACTATAAACGTCGTTATAGACCACTCAGATCTAATATTCCGATGAAATCGCGACTGGCACGTAGCAGACGGACGAAGAAAACCTAAAGATATAACCCTAAGTCTTTTTATTAGTTAGTTACACACCCTAGTACGGAAAGTTTTATGTAATCAGTAAGAAATTATTTGTTGTTTAAGTCAACAGCTAAGCGTTGTTCTTGGTAGTGTACGCTTTCTTTGCCTGTGTATTCCGCCGCCTCGAGGGTCAGGCCTTTTTTTACCCTTGTCAATCATCAACCTAGCGGGATGGACACAATCTTCGCGACACCAAGGGAGCGATTGGATTTCTCTTGTTGGGTATAATAAGCGATTTTTTATTTAGAAAGAATTTGGGCAATCAATTTAGGGCTTTACATGTGTACTTATGGAGGACCGCCGCTGATGGTAATATAGTTGAATTTTATTCATTAAAATATTGACTCGATAGTTTTTTTTATGTAATTTTCCTATTGGCTATAATATTTTAGATATTCATTTAGCTGTTGTAATCTCATTAAATTATGTACTTATAATTAATTTAAAATTTAAATTTTATTTACGGCACTCTCCAACATTTTCGAACACATAAAAAATACCAAATAGAACCGATGGATAGGTAAAAACTTATTAATATTAATATATTTTTAATTAAAAAAGAACCAGTTGATGATAAAAATATTTACATAATTTCTAGTTTTTATTAATCCATGTTTCCACATTTCAAACAACGTTTTCTATATATAAAAAAACCACTATAATTAATACTTATATTCACAATTTCACACGTAGATAGTTATTTTTGATTATTTCAATACATACATGAGAAAAACAGCTCAGTTTTATTTTTCTGTTTTTCATAGTTCGTATGCCATTTTCATCACTTTCTATTTACATTATATATTATATTGAATAATGTTACTTCTGGTATCGTGTATAGAACAAATAAATTAACTTTGTACACAACCGATTATGTAATCTTCCAATATATCGTTCGATATTTTCCGGGTTAACTGAGGTTAACTCTCAGATGACGACGTCTTCAGACAAAAATAGATATGTTGCGGCGTCGCTGTCATTCAAAACTTTATTAAGAATTAAGCAGCAATTTTCAAAATTGGGAGCGAGAAGCTGCATCGAATCGACAGGGAATGGCCAAGTAACTTTCGACAGAGTTATTTGGTACAGAGGACATAGTGCAGTAACTAAAACTGAAGTCAACCTCTGAATCGAAAGGAATAAGCTGAAAATTTTTATCCATTATAAAAGTATGAAAATCGCTGCAAGATTAGTGTCTATTAGTTTTTCATACGTTTTAAGTTAGAGTATGAAGAAGCCACACTTCAACATGGTCATAGCGGCTATCCCGTCATGCTGTACGCATCTACAGCGTGAGGATGCACTACCAAGGATCATCGCAAAAAGTTCTTAGTTGAAACAGAAGCTGGAGTTAAACTTGGTACATCAAGCAGATCTATCAAAAAAAAAGAAACAGAAGAAATCATGGACGACATTGTCGGGAGTCAATTAGAAGAGCTGAGAGCCCATTCCAACATCTAGCTGGAGAATCTGTCTGACTACAGGAAAGACTACGCCAGGAACCCAAGGCAAGAGACTAGCAAATGAGTAAAATACATGGTATGAAAATGAAAAGGGTGGTAGTTCCCAAAATCCATCGTGCTTTTAGAGGTGGAATCTGAAAGAGTATGGTTTGGACTAGAATTTGTGTGTAAAGAATTCCAAGTGGGAAGTAATATTCACAGCAATGTAGACTAAATACATGGGTGAAATAGCGCAAAGACAGCTAGAAGCAGGTTTACAATAACTTGAAGATTGTCAGAAGCCCATGTAGGGACAGTTTCAGCAGATGAATCCAGTCTTTAATTGTAAGTTAAATAAGAATTTGTCTATTCTAGAAGCTGCGAAACTCAACGATAACGTTGAAATAGAAGAAAGGAGTGAAGTGTACAAGACACATTCCTTAACACAGTACCATTAAACCTGTAATGGAAAATATAGATATTATATACGTAGCATCATCTTAACAGGACAATCTCCAGCATGTTGTACGCACCTAGCTACCTATGAAACACTGTCAACTTTATCGCAATAAGCTACCGAGTCCATAATCGACCTGAGGTAATCAGTTGGACTAGAAGAAGACAAAACACAAAGACGAAATATGGATAGAGATAAAAAACGACACAGCCAATGAAAAGAAGAATAAACAGGATGAAAAATAAAGAAATTGGTTTGATACGCTTTAACAGAATTGTATAATTAGATCTAGGAAAATATGAATGAAAAAAAAAGAATAAGTCATTCACGTAAGAGTGTGGTTCAAATAAAAACAGGAATTTTGGATAACAAAATAATATTATTAAGTTATAGACCTAAAATTTTTTACAGTTTTTTTAGATAGTTTTCGTCATACTCTTAACACCCTTTGCCACCTCTACGGAAGTTTTCGGATGCCTTTTTCGTAAAAATCTCACGGCTTGTCATGTAACCAAATAAGTAATAGTCGCATGGCGATAAATCCAGACTATAAGAAGGATGTTTCAGTGTTTCCCAACCCAATTCGTTCACATTACGGCTTGGAATATCGATTCGTTTTGATCTGTAGACAGATTTCATCGTGTTTTTTTAGGTTACTATGTCTCCATGTCAACAGTTTATTGTTCAGTGAGAAAATCGTCTTGATTTTAGCTCTCGTTTCCACCTCTTACGATCGTTATGAAAATACGACTTGACATTAACAACTTTCATAATTATATTAATCAATAGATATAATAATTTATTCTTTAGAAAATAATTTTCTTTTCTAATCTAATCGACGTTATGAAATATTCACATGACAAATTTTTCACAAATATTTGTAATGGAAAACATAATAAAGATGCAAATATACATTAAGCCGTAAGTCATTACATTACACACTGAAAACTTGGTACCAATTTAATTAGAAAATGGCGAAATTAATTATGGGAAACCGGTTGTAATAAATCATGGGAGTGAGAGAGAAATTTTAATTTTTTAAATTAGCTTATTGTGTAATAATTTCATTTGGTAACGGTTACAACAACAATTGAATCACCATAAATAGCTTGTCTTAGATTAAATAGTATATAATTGTAGAAATATTGTTAAAAAAAGTTATTTCAATAGTATAGTATATACAAGGTCTGGCTATTAAACAACGAGACTGGTTACGAAAAAGGGTTTTATTATAAAAATTATTCTACGTTCAAATTCCCCCTTCAATATTAATCCCTCCCCTCGCCACACAAC
The DNA here is from genome assembly GCF_026250575.1 of Diorhabda carinulata. Lineage (NCBI taxonomy): Eukaryota > Metazoa > Arthropoda > Insecta > Coleoptera > Chrysomelidae > Diorhabda > Diorhabda carinulata. The sequence goes on from NC_079469.1 coordinate 8,035,203, forward strand.
TTTTCATACGTTTTTTCCATTGATCGAATCAATGCTGGAAATCTTCTTTGGTGAGAGCCTTCAGGAGCTCTGCCCTTTTTTGCTTTACCACTTCTATCGACTCAAATCGGGTGCAGATCTTTTTCTAACCTTTCAAGGAAATCTGACCAGACCCGTTGACGCAAGAGCTTTTAGTCAGGAGTCTGTTTTTTTGGCACCAACTTCGCACAGACTTTTGTCATTTTGGTCACTGTTTCCGGAGTTGAAACAGTCACACCAGTCAAAAACACGCGCACGAGATAGAGAATTATTCCCATTGGCCTCTTTCAACAATTTATAGCACTCAGTCGGAGTTTTTTTCAATTTAACGAGAAATTTGAGATTAGTACGTTCCTCATCACACATGGTTTTCGAGAAAAAAAAAGGAAACGTGTTTTGCGACGTGCATAGACAAGATATCTAGATACCTAACGCACTACTCGTTTTGTACCTTAACCGTCTAGGGCGCCCTCTAGACAGGCAATCTCGTTATTTAATAGCCAGACCTCGTATTGAATATTTAAAGAAAATTCCCAAATTTCTCTATGTATTGGTAAAAGTTTGAAGAGTGTTATTTTAATCGTTATTTTTATATAGAGCAAAGAACAAATTAACAAAATGAAAAGGTACTAAAAAGAGATGGTAAAACGAACAAACAACAAATAGTTTCAAAATAGGCAACAATAAAGTAGTATCTAATTTTTTCATATTTTTCAACACGCTTTTATTAGTTACACCTGTATATTTGTTACTGACTTGTCGACATCGATTTTGATCTACATTCATTTTAAACAAACTTGTCAAAGACTGACGACAATGCAATATCTCGATCAAAATATCTGATTATCCTGCCTAGGATCGCAAGAATTAATAAATTTCTTCTTGTATCCTTTGCATGACAGTTAGAAAGATAGAGCGAATTATTAAGAGCGCAACCCAGACTTACAAAATTGAAATACAACCATCAACACATCTGTACATATTAATGAAGGGTTGAAAATAGTCATTTGAGCTAACAAGCGAATAATAAAATATAAAAAAATGGTTCAATATGTTCTAAATTATACAAAAAAAACTTTAAGCAGCTTTGTAAATATCAATAGTATCAAAAAAACTTTGATGGAAATTTTTTTCGAAAATTGAAAGATCCTTCTTCCCAAAATCCAGAAAAAAAAAACTTTTTTACTCTTTTGCCCCTACCCGGGAGATAATTCTAAAAAATTCTTAACAATACTATTTCATAGATTAAAATATATTCTCTCAAAAGCTAAAAAATCCTCAAAATGTTTATCACACTGGTAAATTTTTGAACTTTTTTACGTGGTAAGCAATTGAACGTATGATAATATAGTAGGCATCTTATAAATAATGTTTGTTTCAAATGTTTACTTTGTTTATTTAATTTATTTAAGAATCATGCTTAAATAAAGTCTTAATATTCGAAGTAAACCCCATATTCTGGCTTTATCCCAAGATTCAGCAGAATTTTTGAGACCTTGGTAAAATCAATCTTGAGTCTAATATGCAAAACATTGTCGCACTGCATTTTCCTTTGGTTGGATGACATGATCGTGTACGTTCCTCAATCTTCTTACATCTCCACTATTTAACCGATTAAACCAACACTGTGCTTTTCGCTCATTAACTAAACATGTTTTCCTTGATGTCAAGGCTAATTTGAACTTTTGTTTCCAATAATGTCTTCGTGAGTTACTACTTACAATTTCTTATAAAGCAACCTCTGTAAAACTATTATTGTAAAAAGCAGGTTCAACTAAAAATCTTCTTGAGTTAATAAACAATGTTCAAGGCTATTCTAGACTGCTTTTTATAATTTATTTCGAGCACCTGGTTATTGTTTACCACTTTGCACTAATAAGATTTTTAATTAAATGTTGAAATAACCTTTGTTGAGATGTTAGAAAATATGTAGACAAGATATGGTTCTGATTAGTTATTTTGATAAGATTTTTAATGAGTTTATTTAAATAAAAAAAAATATAATTATAATTTTTTTGTTTAAACACCAGTGAAAATAAAAAAAAGATTGATTTTTATAATAGCGTCTATTTAGTGGTAGCGTCAGCAAAAGTAATTCTACTTCAGATAAAAGTGCTTTTCGGAAACAATGATTCTGGGTCAAATAGATCAGCTGATTGCGGTATCTAACCCAGAACGAAGATTTTTATCGAAGTTTAGAACGTGACTCGTGAAAATTTAAAACTAAATCTATAAAAACCTTCAACTTTTATTACATCTCTGTAGTTTTACTTTGTTTATAGACATTTATTCGGTCGTATAAGATATTCTAAGGGTTTAATAATTGTTATAAAAAAATTTTATACCAAACTTTGATACCAACTAGCTATTTCTATGTTGTTAAGCCAAAATGCCAAAAATATAAGCTGGTTTAAAAGAATGAATAAAAAAATAAACATGTGTAGGGGTTCATAACATTTAGGGATTAAAATAAACAAAAACGAACGGAACAACTCGTCAGCTGATCGCATTCGGACACTTGTATACTACAAACGAAATGGTTGTTAAGCCCTTACCTACCAAAATATCACCGGGTTGGGATGTCATATATTCATGTCTCCTACAACATCCAATGGGAATATTTGCTCTTCACCTCGTAAGTATCTTTAGGTGAAGATAGTGTTCATTCCAAAACCAGGAAGGAACGACTACACCCTTCCCAAAGCGTATCGGCACATCAGCCTTACAAGTTTCCTAGTGAAATTATTAGAGTGGTTGCTGGATCGGTATTTGAAGGAAAATATGACCATTATATAGCTAACAATATGCCTTACCATGCTGGCAAATCCACGGTTTTGGCTCTACACCATCTGGTGAAGAACCGGCATTTCTTGACATTGAAGGGGCATTTGACAATACCGCACAACGCCGAGTGCGACTAAATTAAACAATGTAATTGTCGAGACCTTAGTGGCTATTGTCTCCAAATCTGTGGTGTCTGATCGTTGACGCTTTGATAGTTGATCTAAATAAGGTTGGGTTGTATATAGTGCCTTGCACGCATTCAAACACTTGGGCAAGCTGTGAGACATCAAAGTGTCTGATCGGCTTCTTAAAGGACATCCGCCTTTGGTAACGTTAAGTGGGGCAAGGTGGCCTTATCTGAAGGACTATGTGTTCAACGGCCCTTTGGCCGCCCATAATGTAACTATGAACTAGAATAGGAAGAATCTGATCATATGACCCGATTACCTCAAACAGTTTACTAACGATACTGATCGTGATTTTCCAAGTCTCAGAATTGTAACCTATCCAATTTTTTTAAATGCAAAAATATATCTAACGTAGCATCATTGAAAAGCTCGTAGCAAATGGAATCCCAGCATACCTTTTTTGTGTTACTTATTTTGAGACTTGAGAAATAAGAAAACATAGTCTTTTTCTTTTTATTGTGACCAATTCAGCCATGAACTACATTTTTAAATATATTTCAAACTGCATAAATGATTGTGCTTTTTTTTCATGGTAAAGTATTGAGCCCTTAACCCTCACGAACGTGGAGTAGGTAGATAAAAGTTGTATACATTGTTCCTAAGTGGATAGCTGTGCAATGATCTTTCTAAAATTGGAAAAGCGTGCTTACGAATTAGGCAAACATATTCAAAGATGAGTAAATAGTAAATAAAAAGTCTTCACTGAGGAGAACCATATTTTCATCATCCTGTGTATATATTTACGTTATACTAAATGGACAAAAAAATTGGACAGAAGCTAGTTTTATAACCATATCTTTTAAAAGTAGATCCCGTAGCCAATGAATTTTTATCTTTGTGTCGAGATACTGAAAGTTTTGCTGCAATTTCAGGAAGACCAATTCAAGCACCAAGTTCACTTATATCGAACAACGAAAAATGATTTCAGAATTAGAAAAACCCACACTAGACATGTGAAGTTCATATAGTTACCTAAATCAAAGGGATCACTACCCTTGACCTCATTACCTCTAAATAAATTGTTTATGGTATGTTTGGTATCAGATTTCATTTCAATCTATTTGAAAGTTTTGCTTTTTAAAAACAAAATTTGTAAATAGTTTTCTAACTATAGCTCCATTACCTCGGAGATGTATAATATAACTTGTAATTTAACAGTATAGTTTATAAATTCGAATTTACAAAGTGCAATAAGTTGTATATATATATATGAAGCTCGAATTGTGACATTTCGAAAAAAGTTTTTTGATTATTTTATTAATTTGACCTTATGGCTAATGTAATTTATGATTTCAATCATTTTAAAGTACACCACGAATCGTTTTCAATAGAATGTTGTGTTTAATAGATATTTACCAAGGTAACCTTTCAATAAATTACAGCTGCAACAAAAATATGTAATTTAAAAACGTCATTGTGTTATTTTTAACGAAGGTCAAGAACTTACATATAAATTTATATAACGCCAACGAAATATATATGTATGTATGTAGCTGAGTAAATATATTATCGGTCAATATTTATCCGAGAAACTTCCTGTCTATTCTAATTTACCAAATGACCGTTGGTATATGAAACAATAAAAAACGTATGACGTAAACATTTAAATATAGATTTAGTGGTGCAAGTTACCAGACTGAAACCAATAACAATAAATTGCCGCCACAAGAAGATTTTCAGGAGAAGAGTTTAATCAAAATCCCAAAAATATCTGAACCTCATCAATGACTTTCTTATAGTACATTAACGCTTCGAGAAACACCCGATTGGTACCTGGGCTTGCAGATTCTCCAGGGAAGATGAAACTCGGATACGCCTAGTTGCAGAATGCCTCGACAGTACAAACTCACGCAGAAAACTGCATTGTGACATCAAAATTACATGTGACATCTGCAATACAGGATGTGCTGGTCAAAGAAATAAGGTTTTCGATTCCTTCTGAATCTACAACTTCTTTAAATCAAATTTAAGAGATTCTACAGGTAACAACACCTGATTCGAAAGCTGTGCTTATTCCGCATAAACAAAGAATTTGTAGTTTTTATAAAAATAAATATTATTTCATTTTTGTACGGAATTATACTTTTTCATTGTCGTACAAGACCTAAAGAGGTAACCATTTTCCTTGTCACTTTATTATTAAATTATTAAAAAATGTTTGAGTGAGTCAAAGCAATAAAAAATATGTAATTTATTAATAGATATACCTATCATGAAATCACAGCTACATACAAAGCGTAAAACATACTTTGAATTTGAAAATGCTAAAGGTACTCGGGTAGCTCGTCACTCAAAGAAGGGTTAAAGAATAAGAGTAAATGGGGAAGTTGGACAACATTGATAAAATGATCGAACCACTGAATATTGGCTTCAATAGTTGATCTTCGGATGATCTTAACACATTGTTGACCGGTCACGAGTTAACTCGTGTTATTACGACCGAACGTTGCTGACCGGCCACGAGTAAACTCGTGATGCTTTTTTGTTTTCGCAAAATCCAAAAGTCTGCACAGAGGAGAAATGACTTTTTTACGGAAGGGACCTGTTATCCTTATTGCTTGGAAGGATAAAAGAATAGTACGGATGATATCAACTATTCATGATGCTTCCATGAAATCAAGTGGAAAACGAAAAAGAAATTATATAGACGATACAATCAAACCTGCTTGCATATTGCAATACAATAAACATATGAAAGGGGTAGATCGTGCAGATCAGTACTTGGCGAACAGCAGTTTTTCACGAAAAACTGTAAAGTGGTACAAAAAATCAGCATTTTTTCTGATAAACAGCACCTTGTTCAATGCTTATAAGCTGTACTGTACCTATCTGCCAGAAAATAAAACAAGACACAAAAAATTTCTACTGGAAGTAGCTAGAGAATGGATAAGTGTGGATTTCAAAGAATGTAGCATCGCACCTGACACTTATCGAATTTCTAAAACAGCTCATTATAAAGACACACCTTTCAGGCTTTCCGGACAAGTAAGAGACTACGTCTTAGAAAAAATAGTCACTGCCAGAAAAGCAAATCTGACTAGAGTGTGTAGAGTATGTTATTCAAAGGGAAAACGAAGCGAAACCCGATATATTTGTAAAAGCTGTTGTGTACCATTACACGTAGGTGATTGTTATACTGCTTACCATACGAAAAAGAAATATTGAAAGTTGAATAATAAATAAGATTTATTAAAGTTTATTTTTATTGTTTTACTTCCACATCCAATTACGAAATAATAGCCGGTCAATAATGTGTTAAATTGACAAATATTATATTAAAATTTTGAACATATAACCAATATGACACAATGTTCTTCACATACCTAACCAAAAATATTTCAACTGCCCTTAAAGAAGCTACGGATTACGAATACTTATTATTTTATTTCTCTGTCATTCATAGACTATAGTTGTAGCAAAAAAAAGATATTTGTTGTTTTGAAATTCTATTTTTTGATGATACACTATTTCCTTCTACCTCATCTTCAATAGAATTACTACTGCAGTTTTATTTACACGAACTAATCATGATTCCATCAGTAAACACGTGAAATAATATTTGTATCTTATGTACCCGGTTAAAGAACATAGATAAATATAAAATAAAAAGTAAATACTGGAAACGAGACATATTTTACTTCTATATTGATCGTTTTATAAACCTCTCTGCTATATGTATACCTATATTTCAATAAAAGAGATATAATAAAAATGCTAGCAGAAATCGTATCACAGTAGCGAAGCCCCTCTTGCATTACTTGCATGAGACTTGATATGTACCCACCGAATCCAGTCCAGTTCTATATGAAAAAAAAACTGTTGTTAATATCAATATGCGTTTCTACAACCACAACACAGATGCTCATTGATACAACTCCTTATCTCTTTCTTCTTTTGTTCCGCAAGCGCAGCTATACTCCTATCATCCTTCTGTTAATATTTTCCTTGGAGTAGGGATAGTTATAAAAATGGCCGCCGTGCGTAGACCAATGAATAGAGAGAACTTTCCCACTATGATGCGCAGAAAATAACGTTGTCTCCGCCCATAGTTTAAACGATGGTAAGGGGTCAACGCTGTCATTCTATCCTTGATGATCGTAACGAAGTTTTGGAGTGGTTGGTTGGCTTATGCATAGGGTGTTGTTTACAAAAATTTGTTTTCATGATCTTCCAGTACACTAGGTCGATCCTCGAAGCTTGGAAATATGTGTTTGTGTGATTTTGAATGGCAGTGTGTATGTTATTTATTGAGACACTAATAGCCATTGGACGAAGATTCACATTTTGTCGTTATCGTTTGGAAACGTTCCCATAAAACATAAATAACAAGTTCGACGATGTTTGTAGGAAACTACTATGAAATTAATAACTGTTGTGTTAACATAATCTTTTCTTAACGTCTTCCTTTATTATAAGCGGATATGTAATATTGAGGTCGATGTTGCGAATAACATTAATGGATGGATAACAAACACTTTTATGAAAAAAATCATGAAATAATATTTTCAAATTAATGATTTTATTAGAGTTAAAACAGACTTAGAAAGTATGTAATAGAGCAAAAAAATGTTTTTATGAAGAATACATGTACCTATTCAAATTAAAAATTGAAAAATATGTTATCAATTATACAAGGGGTATTTGGAATGTTTACGACATTTCAAAGCGTTATTTCTCAAAATTAAACTTATTTTTCATGTAAATTTTTCCTACAAAATTCCGAATAGTGCTTAATAACGTTCTCACCAAGTTAGGCGTTTACGCATTTAATAGAAATATTAGAAATAGAAATTGGAGGATTCATTGAGGGCATTATAGGGTGCGAAATCAACTAATTCAAAATAGAATTCATGAATTTTAGCAATTTCAATAACTGAATAGGGAGAAGTTGTACAAAATGCGAGGTCCGAGTAGTGATCCACTTTCTCCACGCAAGGAAGTCACCACCCATGGTGAAGATTCCATGTCCGATCAGTACGTCCGCAAATAGTACAGGGCTGAATGAAGAACGGAGTGGAAGACCGCGATTGTCCAGATGATCAACAACGAGCGGAGGATCGTAGCACAATTGAAAGAACTTTAACAGAAACGTTCTCGTTGAATCCCCCGGATGCTGACTAACGGTCACAAGGAGAAGTTTTTGCACTCTATCGGCTAAGGAAATTTAATGTGGCTATTCCGTTACATCCAAGAAACAAAGAAATCACGTAGATACAGTTACTGTGATTCACCATCACCACAGAAATTCAAACAAAGACAATAAGTTCAAATCAGTATTATGAAACATCGATCGGCGAACTATCTAGAAGGGAGGACGACTGACGGAAGGAGTTTGCTCGTCAAATACGAGGTCACACTTTCCCTTAATGGATTGAGGGAAGAATTCTTCGACTTGGGAATACAAAAGATGGAGTACCGTGTTTAAAAGTGTGTCGAAAAAATGTTGAAAAATAAACAACAGTGTAAGAGCTATTCCACGGTCGCAATCATCCTTCTGACCGACGAAATAGGTTCAGTCTTCACAACCCACTATTTTCCCTTTGAAGACAGCAGAAATTAAATCTCGAGAATCCGTTTTCTATATAGATGTAATTTTTATGAGGAGCAATCAAATTTCGCTATCATTGTCTAAAAAAAGGCAATATTCAACAATCTGATAATATCAAAGCGAAAACTTCGGAATTAACAAAAATTAATCACCTTTTTAATTGAAATAGATACATTGCGTTTATTCACTTTTGCATAACGTCCGTCCAAAATTGGAATACATAATAAAATTAATAATGTATGCTATTTAAACGAAGAGGATGCCTGTTATTTAATTATAAACGGACAAGTGAGAGGTTAAGAAAATATAACATGATTCTATTGGGGTATACTAAACCGAATGCACTCAGAAGAGTATTCCACAATCATAATTTAGCTTTTACTTCTAATTTTGAATTTTATAACTTACTCTGTACGAAAATCGTCATTGAAGATAAATGAATTGCCAATTACCTGAAAAAGAAAAGAACATAATGAGATATACTGTACAATTTATTTGAGTATGGTTGATACCACAATTTTACTAACCCAGGAGATAAACCCTAATGTAATAGTATGGAGAATTTCTGTTTATATAGCTTTGTAATGGTGGGTCCACACGATACAGGCTTTTGTTCGTACAGATATCTGTACAGACTATGAAATCGGAGTAAAAAATTTTACCCAAAATTTGGATAGAATGTCTGTACAGACTATTCATTACTTTTCGTTCGAAAGTGCAATTTAAATTTCTTAGCTACGAAAAATACGCAGACTTACATATGCATACTCCGACTTTTGGATCGCACCGACATTTGTCGGTACTGTCTAGTTTGCACAGACAAAATTCTATAAAAGTTTATGGAAATCTGTATCGTGTGGACCCACCATAACACAGAAATTTCAATTCTGTAATAAAAGTCGATCTAGTGAATAAAGGCAATATAAGCAATCGACTTTTAGCCTGATTGGGTGAAAATGGAAATAGACGGTACCTACTGTTCCAAAGACATATAAAACAGAAAAACTTCGTATAACCATTTTATTGACCGAGAAGAATGTTTTTAAATCGCAAAAATTTGGTACTTAGGGGAAAGTGGTCACCATTCGTACGCGGGGCACATTCTTAAGGCCGCTTGACATGCGGCATGACACCTAACCTAACGAATCCGAATCAATCTGAATCATTCCGAATCAAGTTGAATTTGATTTAGCACAATAAAAATAAGAAATTTCAAATTGTTAAGAAATGAAAGAAGCCTCTTTTTTTCTGCAAACAATCAGAATAAAACCAGGTATTAACAATGTATTCTTCAATTAGTATACGCATTGTTTGGGAATAAAACATTTTAAAAATGATATCTAAAGTAAAATGATGACATATTTCATTTAATCGGCTAGGTAAATAAAAAAGGTAAAAATAATGTGAGAATTCGTATAATAAAATATTAGTCTTTAAATATGAAGTAAGTCTGGTGCTTCTTAAAACCGTCTAAGGCCCCTTTCACACCAAACGAATCCGAATCAATCTGGATCACTCCGAATCAAGTTGAATTTGATTCGTCATCTCCACTCTTTCACACCAGCTGATTGAACCAGATTCGTCCGGTCTAAAGGCGGGAAAAGAGTCCCTTCACATTTAAACGGAGCGCTCGAAGCCGAATCTTGGTCAATCAGATTCAACTTGATTCGGAGTGATTCTGATTCGTTTGGTGTGAAAGTGCCCTAAAGGATCTCTCAATTTAGATTTCGGACGAATAGACTTATGATCGTAATATCAATAATAATGTAAATGTGATACCAGCGAATATTAAAGACAATTGTTATGTTTTGATAACATTTAGAAAAAAGAACTCTGTTGTTTATTAGATCAGAAAAGTTCTCAGTAATTATTCGGGTACGGAGATGAAAATATCTTATCTTAGGAAGGAATTATCACGGTCGCTGATATAGAAGACATATACACTCTAATTTATATCAGCGATGTCGCCATGATCCTCAGCTAGCATGACAAGACTTTTTACTTTTGCATTTAATTTATATAATTATATTGTACAATAAGTTCCAAAGTAACAATCAAATGTAGAATTAACAACTTTAAGATTGATTTATCAAAGACACAACGATGTCATATAAAATGATTGCAAACATCTCATATAAACTGATTATAAAGATGAGATGAAATATTTTATTCTTTTGGGAAAAAACGATATAAAATCTGAAGTTGTACAGATAAATAAAAGTATTTGTTGCAAATAAATGTCATACTTAATGCCCTTAGATTCAGTATCATTAGCCAGAAAAATTCTTATATCAAACAAAAAGTATCAAATTCAACAAAACACGAACACGCTGTTGATTACTCATCAAGTTAAAAAAGAATAACGGTTAAACGAAATTTACAACAGGATATGCTCAACTCCACATTCTACCTGCTCAAGAAGAAAATACACTTCGGTGTTGCCAAATGCTCTTTATTATTTTTGATAACATCGACAAATAATTTATATATGCCGATCAGAAGAATTTAGATTTTGTGAGAGATTCTTTTTATAAAAAAGTCCAAATATTTCTGTAGAGACGAGAAATCTTCTGCTTCTGAACTATCTACTAAAGAAAGAGGTTTCTATATTTATAAAGATAATTATAGCGAGATGACAACGTCGAAATGAAAGTAAACAACCTCGCATTTAGTGTGAGGGAGGAGAAAGGGGGAAAAATCGAAAACCTTTCGCGCATGCAGGTACATCTGCGCGAGGGGACAGTAGCAATACGATGTCGGAGAGAGAGAGAAAGAGACGGAGAGCGTAGAATAAGGTGCGGGTGCTACTAAAACGGTGAACTCAGTTTTATACATAGGCACTAGAGAATGTTAACTCCATTGGCTTATATGAATTTGATAGAGAGTAATACAAAGTTACATAAATCTTTTCCGCGTCGTTAGTGCGAACATTTTTCAAGGAAAAAATAATTCTTTCATTAAATATGTATACAAGAATAATGATTCATCGACGCGTGTGGATTTTCTTGTTATGTGTAGTGTGAAATCCACTCCTTAAAGGCTATTTTTAAATTAAGACGCAATAGAAATAATACATTTCAATCAATTTCAACTTTGTTTATATCTGGATGTTTTCAATAAATTTGAATTCATCATTGAATACGACATCTATTAGACACATGTCTCATTTGAGATTCAGACAAGTAGATTCATTGTTGAATACGGAAAATTTTTAACATTTAAAGATGACAATAGATTTGAACAAGGTGTTCCAATTAGATGAAACACAATAATAATGTTACACATCGTATCGACGATTTTATATATTCAGCCCAATGTTTTATGGATTTACTTTTTACATTTTTATAGATTTTTTGACTAGTGTATTATTTTGAATTGGTGCCTAGGTCTAACAAAACCATTATTTTCACAAAATTAGACACAAACATAAAAAAATTAGTTGAGTTTATCACTATTGTTTGTTTCGGAATTATTGAATATCAAAAAATTGTCACGAAACCGACAAGGAAAACTGTTTCCAAAGAATGGGTTCGTTGTTAACACGAGAAGTCACAAAATTGAAATATGAAAGACCTGGTGGTAGGTAAAGTAAGATTTGTGTTAGTGCCCATCTATTTTAATGTTGCTTTTCTACATCGTTCTGACCAGTAGGAGAGGTTTTGATACATTGTCTCAACCAACATTCAATAGGTCGTCAATTTCGGCATTTTAGTATACTTCCTCGGTATATAGTCCATAGGTGGGAAACCTGCGGCCTCCGCGAGGTTCTTGTGCGGCCCTTTGCCACCTAGTACAAAATGATAGAGTTCGTTTCAAACAACTATCGTACATCAACGCCATGACAGTTGCGCGAAAAATCCCGCCAAAGACAGTCCTATTGTAACATGACGTCAAAATAATAGTCTGAAACGGACCCTAACACGCATGAGAGAGGCTCTGGCCCACAGACCATCCGTTTCAGACTTGGACACTCAATGTTAATTTTTTCAACATTTTTTAGCGCCCCCCAAGTTGCAATAAGAATGAACTAAACGAAAAAAAAAGCCGGCTTATGGGTGTGCGTGTTTTTTCTTTTGGCATTTGAACCACATTTAATAGATATATCCCATGCTCCTGCAGAACTACAAATGGTGTCAATTGATTTAGGGGTAAGATAGTATCATCAAATCCGTTTTTAACGCTAAAAAGGATCCCATAGAAATCTGGAAAAATGCTGTTGAATATCCATGCCTTCGAGAACATGCTCGCCGTTTACTTTCCTGCTTCGGAAGTACCTACTGTTGCGAGACAACATTTTCTCTCATGTCAAAAATAAAAACAAATTTAAGAACGAAAATTACAGATGCACATTTAGAAGATTAATTAAAGCTGTGTGTTACGAAGCTTGATCCAAATATACAATTACTGTCAAACAAAAAACAAAGCCAAATAAGTCACTAACTTAGTGAATAAAAAAAATATTTTTTATTGTCTTTTTTATAATATTTAATATCTATATTATATTTAAAATTTTGTAGTATTATATTTTATTTTTTCTATATAATGCAATAAATTGTTAAATCTATAGAAAAAATATAATAATTTCACAAAAGTCAATCAGCTTATGCGGCCTCTCTTATTGCTGCCTAATTTAAATGTGGCCTCCAATGGTAAAAAGGTTTCCCACCTCTGGTATATACCATGTTCTTCCCAGAACTTCATAAATCTATATCTTCAACACATCCATAATTTTTTACGAAATTCATATTTCTCATTCATTACAACTCAAGAAAGGGGAGAACGAGGAGATGAAGGTGGCAACAATTATTACAGGGGGTAGAATAAACATTCAGGTTACAAAACAATGTAGCCCGTAATCTATATTTTACGATTAAAAATCTACGCAACATAAGGAAAACTAAAAATGGTGAAAGTTCATGATGAACGAAATAACAGATGTTACAAAACCTACGATTTTTTTGGGGAATAGTTGTACCCTACCTGAACATTAATTTTATCATAATAAACCACAATCTGGACAACCAAAGGAGTAGATTTGCACCCTCCGTGAACAAAAATAGTTATTGTAAAATAAGTACGGTTTTAAATAAAATGTGTACACAGGTCGGCAATGCTCTCGAAAAATCTTTCTTTACGAAAAATGCTGAAACGCTTGTACTATCCAGTTGACGCGTCTCCTCCACACACTTCACGAGGATGATTTCCATCGTAGTTGGAATTTTGCGAGTGGTACCTCGGATGCAATCAGGGTAATCCGCAGTTCCAGCATTTCATTTTGTGATAGGATGAAGCATTCTTAACTTAACTTAAATTTGAATCGAGTATTTAATAGAGTGCCATTAGACATTTTAATACCTAACCTAACGTCTTGCTCTTATTGGTTTTCAATATTTTGACTTTTTCCAAAGAGTCGGTTTGGACGATAATATCTTCAAAGAGCACAATTGGCACGTTAACACAACCAACGAGAGTATATCATGGTTAAGGAATGTTCTTAAACAAATTGATATCGCGTGGTGGAGATATTCCATGACATCCCGCAATACAGACCTATCTCCAGTTGATTTTTTATTATGCGGTTTTCTTAAAAGTCGATAAATCAAAAACAATACTCCAATTAAAGTATATTATTTTCTAAATAATTTTCCATTGTATGTTATTCAATTTAAATAAACATTTGCTTGAATACAATGTGTTTTCTTTTTTCATGGCAATTTTTATAATTTAGTGAAACCGAATAAGAAACCGTGATAGTAGTGGCTAGATTCGTGGAGAAAGAACATTTTAAATGGCTTTAAGAACGTACTAGAACATATCTCACATTCGCACGGTGTCTTCAATACCTGTATTTAGCTTGAAATGTTTATTACCGTAAATAAAAGAAGAAAAATAATAAAAGAGTTAACAACAGAGTAACAAAGAGTTGATACTTTCTTATCAAAGCAATTATAGTCATAGTCTCCTAACCTAACCTAACCTGTGTTTTTTCAACATGGAATCATCTACCTGAGGATATTGTAACGGCACCGTCTGTCAATATTTTTAAGAATAGACTGGACGCTTTTCTATTTTCTAGTTAAATCTTTTTTTCCCTTGTAATTTTTAATTTTCTAACTAGGTACTTTGATTACTTTAATTTTTGTAAGCACACACATCAATTTTCATCGTTGATCTATTAATTTTATATCAATTAACGATTGACACGACTTATATTACATAGTCTTAGTCATCATATGACGAAATAATATTTTTTCAACAAACAAAATTATAATAATCATTTTTAATAATCGTTAATAACAATTCATACAAAATATACTTAATACTTATTTGATGACTACTATTAACGACATTCCGAGAGTAATAATTTAAAAAATTATCAGTTTATGCGTCATTTAAGATTCAGCGAACTTTTTTTATTAAAACAAAGTTCATATATACTGACCTTGACCTATTACGTTCAACAATGGCCTCGAGTCCGTTCAAACATTCCTTATCTATTGGATTGTTTCAAAATATGTATGTTTTATTTGAGGATAAGTCACTTTGCTGTTTCCCAATGGTTTGACATTACTTAATTTGTTCCTTATTCTATCCCTATCACCTGACCAAAATACCTACCCACTATCGTCAATAAATTACACAATTATTAGACGGAGAAATAATATCTTTAAAAAGTATGTATTGAAATTAAATGAACGAACAGGGATACGAGTGTATGAGATTTTAACAAAAAGTTTGAGTAAAACTTCGACTACTTCCCAACTGAAAATTTATCATTATCAATATAAACAAGAAAGATAAAAAGCAAAGCCTTGAACTATTCTGTAATATAGTAATGCTCAGGCATACGAATTAAAGAAACAAAACTTACAGTGCTGTGGTTAGCGTGGCACATCTGTAGTTTCCCTGTAACCTGCTGAACTCATTCATCAGCTATATGGTCTACGATAGAAACTAAAGTACTCGCTTCTTTCTTCACGTAATCTAATTGTTTCAACTCAAGATACTCTTGAGACCCCGTAAGAAGTAACTCAATTAAAAGAATCCCAGCCCAGAAAAAATAAATCAAAATATATTAGGACTATACAAAATTAATCTACTTTAACTACTACTACTAACTAATTAAAAACCATCAAATCCAACGAGCTTCTTTCTCAAAATCCAGAGCATGGAATAATGGAGGGAAAAGAAATAGCTGCATAAATATACCAAAAAATCCCACTTGACTCCACTGGTAAACTAGCAAAAAGAGGTCTAAACAACCTGTTGGGGTCCAGTACCTTTTTGTAGGAGCGAAAAAAATATTAGTTTATTGAGATTATAGAAGAGCTGACACAAGTAAAGAAACTATTAGGCACGACCAGAAGAGTTCGGAATAATACATTCTCTCGAGTCTGCACAAAAAGTTAACAAGAATTTAAATATCCGAATAGACACTTGAAGAAACTTGAAACTAGTGGGCAAATGATGATTTGCAGATTCTGTGGGCAGAGTGGAAGGTTCTACAGAATCTTATACTTCGATCAAGAAGACTCATATAAACTGAAGCCGGTGGGTTTTCTTTTTAAAGGAAGAAGAAGAAATAAAGTAATTACTAGTTTTAGAGACGGTCCGAGGAAGCTTAACAGAGGAGTTACACCATCGAATAAACATAATTGACTGTTTACAAGTATGAGCAATTTTAGGAATGAAAATGAATCAATTAGATTCGATTAGATTAGACTTATAATTTAAAGCACGCGATTGACTATTCGCGATAAAAATGAAGATTTGAAAAATGAGTCATCTGGTGTCTTATTTTTCCTCGCAACCCGCCATGTAATGAATCATTTTTGATTCGAGATTTTTTGATCTAAAAAAGTTTTCCTACTCCGTCTAACCGGCCAGATTTATCACCATGCGAATTCTGACGGAGGCCCCTCCGGAGAAAACAGAAGGCATTGCTATGCCCTTTTCTACTTCGTTTGCTAGCCCCTTTTTACCTCGCTTTCAATATAAAAGGTCAAATTTTGAACAACTATAGAAAGTAATTGATTTAATTGAAGTATTTTTTGTTTTCTTTGGACATATATCCAGTAACACTTTTTATTTTAGATTAAAAGCCAATTATTCCGTATCAAATTGTATCAAAATTATTTTTTTCTCTCAAATATAATTGCGATATTCACCAATTTAAATCATAGTCTCCATCGAAGGTTTTTTCATGCGTGTTTAGTTGGCCTAAAATGATGGGGTATTTTTTGTAATCATGGCATATAATTTTACACGCACGCTTCCCCGGTCAGTCGGTACACGAATGATGGATTTAACATTGCAACAATGTATTGTCGACGCATAAAAACCTGTCATTACTCACAATTTGATGTAGAATCTCCAAGAGGCATTTCAACGTTTAAAAAAAAATTCACTGGTTTCATGACTTTAGTATTAGCAACGAGTAAGATTATTGACATTTGCGTGATTATTATTATTTCGTTCTCTGCTAGCCTGTAAAATATACATGAGTGTATTTCAGGATAAATGCCATCCCGAAAGGAAATACTAGTCGTGTGGAATTAAATTGGATACGTTATTTGTTTGACGTGTCAATTTAGGTATTCATTTACTAGTTTTGAAATAAATCGATATTTTTTTTTTCTTTTTCAGTTTAACGTGCCTCTACAGCGCTGGTCAATGTCACAGAAGCAAAAAAAAAATTGAATAAAGGTCTGTTATAAAACTATTACCATGCATTAATTATATGAATTTATTTACTGGTGCAGCTTAGCAGCTCTAAAACGATCAATTGACAATTACATTGACCATCGCGAGACTACAATGTTTTATCAATCGTCAGTTGATCAGTGAGTCTCTCTAGTCGTTTATTGTTTGTGAATTGTATGGTTTCCAACGTCGATTTGGTCTTTTTGTCGGTATACGACCAAAAAAAGCCAAGATAAAAGAGAAGAGGAGGAGATGCTAGTCGAATAAGTAGAAGCCTCTTTACCCATTAACATTTACTGCAAGTTGAACGAAATACTAAACCAGAATATTCTCCCAATGAATTAAATCAGTTTTGGTATATTGTTAGCATTGATTTGACCAAATATTGAACAACAAGATACTGTAATGCTGTATTAAAAACACCAAAAAGTTATCATCCGCGATGTTTCAATAATCCACGGGTCTAACGAGGCGTGACCGAGAGGCAACTGGCTGAATAATTGTCAATCGCTCGATTAGCTCAATGAGCTCCAATCAAATATGCTTCAATCTGCGTCAATCCATTGTTCAACCGTCGCTTTCGACACAATCAATCAATGAGACTGATTGTCAATTTAATTGATCGTCTCAGGGGTATTTAAGGAATAGTAGGATCTTCCTAGAAAGACAATTATACAATCACATCAGACGAAAAATCTATTTGTAATAATATGAGCTAAACTCTCTATACAATCATAACTGTAAATAATGATTGTGGTCTATAATGTTGTGTGGGAAAAAACAGTACTCTAGCTCTAATAATACATATTGTACAATTGTTGTAAAGTACTTATTTGCTGAAGAAAGTACGAGATGTTATATTCGCATTGGCCTCCTTCTTCATTACGACAATGCGACGTGGCAAATGTCGCTTTTATTTCAACTGTTTTCAGACAATGAAAGTTTTTCTGTATTTTTTACAAGATTCGGTGCGCGGTTCTTCTCAAAAATGAAAAATCCGTCTTTAGCAAAGGAACAAAAAAATAGGAAATTCCATTATAGATGACTATGAGAGAAAGAGAGAGATAGAGATTGGGTATATTCTGGGGATGAGGAAATTTTTTATGGGGAATAGGTTGATTTATCTGCAGGACTGGGGTTGTTTGTGATTGCATTGCCTCAAATTAAAAAAAGAAGAAATGAACGACCAAACGGTTTTTGAAAAAAATAAGGAAAGTTCCAGCCTAAAAAGTAAAACGGTTCTTTTTGAGCAGTTTGAACAGTTCGCAGGTCAAAAGTTATTTAAGGAGGTAGTCGGGTAAGTTGCTGTAGACGTTTGCTCTATATTCGAGGAGATTTTATACGTATGGAGTTAGACGTGAAGGTGGGTTCGTCCGAATTTTCTTCCGACTGCTTTGATGAGACAGACTCGCCGTACTCTGTCTAGAGTGTGAGTGAATTTCACTCCCAAATAAACTGCTTCTCTGCGAATCTCGAGTCTCTCTCGCCAAAGTGTAAAGTAGAAGTTTTGTGGTTGATATTTTTTTTACAAGGATGTTTCAAGACGATGGCTTGGGTCTTTTGGGAATTGAGGAGGTACCCTCCATTTCCTGCGCCAATCAGAAAATTGATTCAGAAGATTTTCGGGTTTAAAGTTGAGAAAGCACATGCTCTGGGCAAAATAGACGACTATTACTAAACTGTTATTTCGCGCTTATTTTAGTGGATCAGTTATTTTGTAA
Source organism: Diorhabda carinulata (assembly GCF_026250575.1). Classification (NCBI taxonomy): domain Eukaryota; kingdom Metazoa; phylum Arthropoda; class Insecta; order Coleoptera; family Chrysomelidae; genus Diorhabda; species Diorhabda carinulata. The sequence continues at coordinate 8,054,165 of NC_079469.1, forward strand.
TGAGATGTCTTTATCTATATTTGCAGACCCTGTCTTGCAAACTCTTAGTTTGAATTCTGGGCCCATTGATGGATGAAATCTGTTACGTTATTGCTCTTGCTGCCCGAGTGACTAGGTACCCAAACGAACTGGATCTTGCTGCCACCACTCAGAGCTATCTTACATTCTACCACAAGCCTAGACGTGACAATTTTGGCTCTCTGAAGACCTCAAATAACCTCAAGTTTACTTTGGTTGATATATGATCTTCTTATCGTCACTTGGATGGATGGATATTGTCAAACTGTTGCTCTTTATATAGCGCCAAGATTCAAAGGAAAGATTTTTGAAGTAAGTCTTCAGATCATTATCAAACTAAACTAGGTTTTTTTGGAGAGGCGATTTTCAGATTCCTTTCCAGTTATTCCAGGGTGCGATGGAATCCAGATGAAGATACTGTTACATCATGAGTAATGGGAGTATGGTAGATGTCATGAATGATTTGAACTATCTGGGTGGTCGGTGAAAGTGGTTTCATTAGATTGTTTGGACGAAAGAGAATCAGTACATAAGGAAGGTAAGATATATTTGGAAATTTGAAGGATGCTGTATGATTGCCGTTCTATACGTCGGAGGTAAGCGAAAAAAACTTTTGCACAACATAAAACAGGTTCTACCATTTAAAAAAATGATGTTACCGATCCGATTTACGCGCTTAGTTAAAATACACGAACTAAATTTGATTATAAAATGTATACTGTGTGTTATTGTCTCTTTGTATCGTCTACTCTTACATCTCTATTTCAGATTGTCTTATGTCCTTTGGATTTTCCATCTCTTATATTGTCTTTTTTATGTTTTACTCAGTTATCTTCTTATATTATCTATGTGTCATTTCCGCAGCTATTATTTTGATGTTTTCGATTATTTCTGTATGTGGTGATGCTGCGCTTTCTCTGGTCTGTTCGGTTCGGGAAAACTAACGTTATGTTACAGTTTTGTCTAACTCATTTCGATATTTTCCGTAAATATCGATACATTATCTAAACGTTATAAAAAAAATATCGCATACGCAGTATTAAGTGGCGATTCAAAATGAATAATTGAGTTGTGCGTAGCAAATGCCTGTTGATAACATTAAATCTTATCGCTAAAAAAACCTTGAATACCGTTAATTCCAAATCAAACAAATCCGTTTATGTAACGTGTTTTATACAAAATGAACATTTTCAACTAATGATAAAAAGACAAATTCTAATATACCTCTTCTGGGAATAATACAATATCATCATAATTTCAACTTAATTTAATAGAGTGAAATCGTGATAATTATAATGTTTATTTGCAGTATGAAAAATCAATAAAATTTTATAAATAATTGTTATCATACAACCTTCTACAAACAAAAGATAACGATTGAGCTAATACGTGTACTGTGTGTTAAAAATGAACACTCAACGAGCGTTGAGTTTCAGGTGACACATTAAATGACCCCAAACTTTGTAAAAACAAATAAATTAAATAAAATGCGACTACCAATACTTTTGGTGTATTTTTAATGTCATTAAAGTTGCTGTGAATAAAATTAATTATTCGGGGACGTCACGAAAAAATGTCATTTTCCAAGTTTTCTCGACAGGACACTATCAATTGCGAAGAACTATAGACTCGTGCGGCCTCGTTAGTGCCTGTATAATTAAGTTCTCGACTAATGTCAATTAAAATTAATTATTCGGGGCGTCACGAAAAAATGTCATGCAGAACTCGATGGGTAGCCTCTATAGGTTCTTAATAATTGAATGCTAAGGAAATGCTGGTGGAGAAATGAATGTTTTGGAGATGACACGAAAAAAGTAGCAGAAGAAGCAAGATTTGCTGTCTTTTTCATGCGTGCATTGAGAAAATAGTATATTATCCACTAGAAAGGTGTTTTTGTCGAAAGTGCATACGGTACTTTTTTAACGAAAGCATAATAAGTTTGTCAGTAATTTTTTTGGTGACATCTCCGAAAAATCATCTATTCTGCAGCATTTAATTGTCATTGGTCGAGCACTTAATTAAACATGCCATAAGAAGGCCACACGAGTTCATAATCTTTCACCAATGATAGTGTAGAAAACTCGGCAAAATTCTTTTTTTTTTTTTCATGACATCTCCAAAGTATTCATTTCTTCCGCAGCATTTAATTAACATTAATCAAGAACCTAATTATACAGGCCCTAATGAAGCCACACGTCCAACAATAGCAAATTTTTTTTCTATCATAGAACAACGGGGCATTTAATAAAGGAGCCATTCTACTTCAATTATCTTTTGATTTTGCACATTCAACTTGCATTGTTCTGTTAATTTTTTACTAAAGTTAGCTGAATAGTCAATTTTTCAAAAATTTGGAAAATTTCGTAATATGGCACTTAATTTCTTGCTTATTGTTTCTCTGTCTGCTCATATTGCTCTGCTAATTTTACTGACATGTATTGGTTTGTTCATTAGACATTTCGAACGCGTCATTATATTGTCGAAACTGGTTGATAGATAAAACTTTTCTCAGATTTATTTATATTATTAAAAATCGACTCAAAGTCTAAATTAGTTTACGAGATAAATTTATAATTTTGAAAAATATTAAAGTTGAGATACTTCCAATAGTTAACCGAACTGTAGGAATTTGTCGACTGTAAATTTTGGAACGAAAATAAAATTGAAAATATTAATGTCTCCCGAAAATGACGTAACGAGCGTCCTAATTTTGTGCGTATCATTAATTCCTTCATTCCATAAACTCAAAAAAACACATTTTTATGAAACGTTTGAAATTAATTGCTCAACATTAAACAAAATATTAAAATATTTCTCGTTGTAAATATGTAGATAAAAAACTTTTAAGGTTGCCAAGAAATTGCCAAGTTTGAAACTTGATGATATAATACCAAATAAGAACCCAATAATATCGGAAATAAGAGCGATTCGGTAGGATTACTGAATGATAAAATGATCGATCAAAAAATTGTAGTTAACGGACTCAATTTAGCATCTTATTCTCATTTCGTTGTTATTTGTTCCTTCTGTACATTGTTGTTAAGTAAAAAATTCCCCGACTGTTGTATTGGAATAGGTAAACACTTATACAGTGAGCCCCTAGATAATAAAATCTAATTCAACAATATGCTAACGCCACATCACGGGCATCACGGATGATCCGGAGTGCCGCTGGTGCTTGGAGGAGAACGAAACTGCAGACCACTTTATCTGTGAGTGCTCTGCACTCACATGGTCGCGGACAAACTCCACAACATGCCTAACGACATCAAAAGATTCAAGCCAAAGCGCCTCAAGGACATCGGACTTTGATGACGTCAAGTGGGGCCTATCTGAACGCCTATGTGCTTAACGGCTTTACGGCCGCCCACACCTACGTACTATGAACTATACTTCCCCCTTCTTAAATGAGATTTAGTAAGATTTGCCTGGACCCTCCCTTTGCTTACGTGAGATTGACGCTAATAATTAAATAAAATTCAAAGTAAAAGCAGATAAAAACAAAACTTTTTTAAATTTTCTACTCCATCCATGGACACTCTTTTACTTTTTCGATTTAAATAATTGGACACATGTCATCTGGGATTTTTGGTAGTGCTAGAAAACAGTCACGGGAAATGTCTATGTTTTCTTCGTCTATCCATTCCAAACTTTCATCCAAAACGCACAGCAGCTCTTTGGTACGAAGCTTGACTACTCGCAATGGTTGAATGCTGACTATAGTTTCAAGTCGGACTGCATGAAGAGCTGATATGTCCTTCTGCAGCTTCACACACGAAGCGAAATAAATGCCACACGTCTCACAACATCTAACATGAATTTTTAAAATAATTTTTCTCTAATATCTGTAATATTTTTTTATTATTGGAAGTTGACGTGAGATTTTCGATTACCCCTCCTCGATGAAATTCCATTGAACCCTTTCACCCCATTCTGAGCTCACGTAATTAAACTCTACCTTTCTTTTCCATAGACTTCTTATACCTACCACTTTTCAATATGTTTTGTAGATATATTTTTTGTTCACAGTTAAAAATTTGATGAGGGCAGAAATATTTTATAGAGTGGATTTATTCTCTTATTTAGTTTATATCGGAGTGGTGAGTTCTACGTAGTTTAGATAAATTTTTTAACGACAGAAATGGCGGTAGCAAAATTTCATAACATTTACTGAAAATTCATAGTGAAGTCGCAGCGAAGTAGATAGAGACTTATTTTTTGTATTTTGGTGTTGAAATCGGAGATCAATACAACAGCGGGCCCCAGGTGAGATGTGTCAGTTGTAACATTGTTCAGTGAATGAAAAGAAAAAAACTGCCGAATGTGTAACAAATATATATGTGATTTTTTCATTTTTTTAATGTAACAAAAAAATCTCAGCTTGTTTCTGGCAATTTTCAGCTTTATATTACAGCAAGAAACTACATCTTACGATAACTTAGTTGTCTTCAATTATCGGCTTAATAATTCTCTGGTGGAGTTCTGTGCATTTCTATAACCCGCCTACTCGCTAGAAATCTTCATTAATGTAAAGCCGGTACTACACGAAGTGTCCAACGGTTTGCACCAACATTCGCGTTCCAACGTACGACTGAACATTGGACGAAGACTGAAACTTTACCTAAACTTAGCTATAGAAATGAAAACGTGGCAAAAAAGCAAACTTCGTTCTAATATTGAGTACTCCTTCGACGGGTCAAAAAACCCGACGCGATGCGTCCAATCATACCAGCGTCCAACGTTGAAAGTATTGGAGGGATCGTGTGGTATCGGCTTAATTATAATATAGATAAAGTAAACTTAATAAATAAAAAATAGTTTTTGATTTGATTTCGGTACAATTTCGGTATATACACTAAAATGAACCGGCATATTTTTCTCTCAATTCGTTATACAACAATACAAACAATTAAGTCTGATTCCTTTTACTACGAATGGAAAGAAACTTTCCATTCTGAATGCATGAATAATAACAAAAAGCCTTGCGGCATCGACATCATTAAATTGTCATTAAAATGTATTTTGCGGACTATGATTTACGGACTAAGTACTTGAGAAATTCTTTAGAATTGGCTTGAGAAATAGATGGTTTCGGTCGTGATAAATACATTTTTATTCATATTTTCTTATTATATATACATTTAGTCGTCTGGTGAATGATGAATTTAGCGAAAAACAATAAGTGACCTTAAAAAACGTTAATATTTGGATAATTGTTTAACAAGCTAATATTTTCAAGTTAAATCCTCATATTTTGTTTCTAAAAAAAGTCAGTTGAATCAGATAAAATCACATTATTTATAAAAATTGTTAATTCATTTGACAAACAGAAAATGTCCCGCCGTCTCAAAATTTATTATTGTCAAGCCGATACGTTGTAACGCGAATGCTGGCGCAAACGCATCGTGTAGTACCGGCTTTATATTAATAAATATTTATAGCACAGAACTCCATCATAAGAAAACATGTTAAACCGATAGTTGAAGACAAATAAGTTATTGTAAAATGCTGCATAACTGTTCCATCACTCTTTTGCCACTTTTCCATTTCTTTAGATAATGTTCCAGCCTTCGTCCAATGTTCAGCCAACATAAATGTTGGCGCAAACGTTGGACGCATCGTATAGTACCGGTTTAATAAGTAAATAATTAAGAAAAACATGGAAGTTTCTGATTCTGATTCTTTTTGTTTACTGACATTTTCATAATAAGACAGTATTGAAAATAAAAGTCGTAGCAGAAAAAGAAAAATGTGAAATTGGAAGGGAATACACAGTTAATGAGCAAACGATACAGCGTTGGTTCAATCGTTTTAATAATATAGATTTGATACTTAAGATCGTTCGCGCTCAATTTGCTCAACTATAGAAATGAGTTAAAACCTATAACAAGAGGTCTATGAGTATCTGTAGTTGTTTTAACGAGCTTACTATTAAAATATATTCTTGACAGCACATTTAGAAACGTCGTGATTCATATCTCTACATCTTTGAGTTGTAAACGATGCTCCACGATCACACAATCCATTTCCAAAACCAAATTGAGCTTTTATAATTCAATTCCTTCTTCTTCAAGTTGGTGTAGATTAACTATTCTTAATTCACGTAGCTCATAAGAGGTATAGTTCCAAGGTTACTTTTTGGAAAGACTATTAAAGCAACTCTTTCTGAGTGCACTTCAGCAACTCCTATTATTAAATATTGAATTATTATGAAAAATGATTTTTTTTAAGAAAAACATTAATTTCGGGTGAATCTACATTTTTGATACACCTGTGAAATCTCAATATCTAAAATTTGCACCTGGATTATCGAAAATTGGTCGGGATCTTCTACAAAGCAAACTTTTCCTATAATTCCATCAATTCCTGTTAATTCTGAGGAGATTGAAAAATAACCAATAATAAAACGTATAACAAAAAATATCAAGTTAAAGGTTCAACAGACGGTGCATATCCTGAAGCCTCAATTTAGTATCAAATTTCAAGAAGTTTCTGCAGCGTAAATTCATCTGCGTGCCTAAGTGTACAAAGTTGAATTGATAAAAGAACTGAAGCAGGCGAAAAAATTTCCCTGAATATATAATTGAATATAAAGTAGAAACATTTCCTCGGAGAATTTGATGTAGATTTTTAATTGGAGGTATCTAACTTTTTTTGAACAAAGCTGATAATAAAGCTGATGTTTTTAACACTAACGAAATTCGGTATTGATGATGTGGATGATTTGAGGTGTCAATAAAACGGTGCGACTTTTAATTATTACTAAATCATTAGAATAGATAATTGCTTGAAATACCAGCAATATTTAGTTATCCCTACAACGAAAACACAAACTAAACGGCTTTAAATAATAACATGGGGTGACGTGTCTATAACTTTAATTAATTAATGATTATTAATTTTTTTTTGTTTCTTTTTTATTGTATATAGTAGACTGTATGTTTATCAATATATTATTGAGAATATTAATGAAAATTCATTAATGTGTACCTTCCTAAATATTTAATTTCCATAAAATATGCAACTCATCTTGCGTTGATATGTAAGTGAAGTAAAGTAATTGTTGTGTCATGGGTATTTACATGAAAAGTGAATTAAAGTTGAGATAACAGTATATTGGACATATTAGGATAATATCATAACAATATTAGGACATTTTACACCTTATAAGAAACAAAAAATAAACTGATCACAACAGAGGTTGTGCTATTTTTCGCAGTTTCTTGCGTAGGACTTACAAAGAAATACAAAAAACCCCAATATCACACGTGGTCTACTACCATTTATAGCAACAATAATTTTATCTACGAGGGGTGACGCATCACCCCTGTTGTCGTTGTAGGGTTATAAAAGTACTAGGTTCAGTACCACTTCAACAAATGGATTATGGAAAACGCCATCTAAAAATGGATTCCCGATCTCCGACTCTGTCGTCTTCGTGAACAGCTGAGTGGGTAATTGTATTTATAATATAAGCTGTATAAGCTCTATAACTGAGAATAAACGCGTTCGACCAAACAAACATTTATCACAAATTCGAAGAAATAATATTAATAACACCCCGATGAACATCTGTAAAATCTGCTTAAGCTCTCCCGATTTATTTAAGAACGTTTCTTCTATTAAAAGTTTTGTATTCAAAATATGTATGTAGTCTCGTTTTAAAGCTCTTAAAAATATAATCGATAGATTACATTGGTAAACACTATTTTTGTCACACGAACTTTGTGATGATTTTTGTTTGTTTTCATATTTTGATGTTTCATATTTCATGTTTTTTGTAACAGCTTCTTTTCTGACCTCATTTACATATTTTTGTTCAAATAACTGAATTAAGGCGACTGTATAACGATCTGGTCTATACAACAAGAAGACTCCTCATACCTTAAGGGATTCGAGATGGAAAAAAATCATAGATGAAGAAGAAATACGAACAACTTGGTATGTGTATATCAAAGAAGTGTATAATGACTCTAGATCAGAAGAACAAATTTAAAGAAAGCGAAGGACCAGAAATATTAAAGTCAGAAATGATACTTGCTATAAAGTTGACAAAAAACAAGAAAGCTGTTGGACCTAATAACATTCCAACGGGGATGCTATAGCTTATAAATGAAGAAAACATAGGAATATTAGTCAAACTCTTCAATCATGTTTATTCAACCGCTGAAATTCCAAAAGACTGGTTAAAATTCATAACTTTGCCAAAAAAAACATCGTCCAAAGCACTGTAGCGACTATAGACTAATAAGTCTTATGAGCCACACTTTAAAAATATTTTTAAGAATCATCCACGCTAGAATCATAAATAATTGCGAAGAAGATCAAGACGAAACTCAATTCGGCTAAAGAAATGGGCTGGGAACACGAGAAGCACTTTTTGCACTGAATATATTACTACAAAAATGCCGGGACTAACGGAAAGAAGTATTTGCAGTCTTTGTCGATTAGGAAAAGGCACTCGATCGAGTAAAACGCGACAAGTTAATAAATATATTAAGGGAAAAAGGAGTTGATAGTTCCGACGTAAGAATCATCGAAAAATTATATTGGCGCCAAAGAGCGGGCGTTCGAATCAACGGAAAATCCACAGAAGAATGCAAAATCTTAAGAGGAGTTAGACAAGATTGCATAATCTTAACACTTCTGCTTAATTTGTATTCAGATCAGACCTTTAAGCAAGCTAGACACAACTTATCATATGGAGTAAAGATTAACGGTAAACTTATAAATACAATTAGATACGCAGGCGATACAGTTGTACTGTGAGACGACTTGAATAGACTGCAACGCCTTTTAAACGCCATTGGCAGAGTGGGTAGAGAGATGGGTCTGAACATTAACTGTTTTAAAACAAAATATATGGAATTTAATCGCTTGCCATACCATGACACACAGCTACAGATAAACGGACAAACGATTCCGAGAGTGTCCAGTTCCAAATATCTTGATTGCTACATTACTAAACAACGGGATCGCGATAAGGAAATAAAAAGTAGAATTGAGGTCGCTCTTACAACATTTTTTAAAATGAGATCATTCTCTTCTAATGATAATTAAAATTTCAACTCCGGAAACGGATAATCAAATGTTACATATGGTCAGTTCTCTTATATGGTGTCGAAGCACAGACTTAAAAAATATCTATCATTAATCGTTTAGAGGCTTTTGATGTGTGGTTATAAAGAAGCATGCCCAAGATACCGTGGAAAGCTATGCAAACAAACGAAGGTCGTAGAGGCATTGGAAGAAAACAAGCCTCTTGGTTGGAGAATATTAGAGAATAGACTGGGATAAGAGAAGCAGGACTGTTATTTAGACTAGCTCAAGAAGAGAGAGTTTTGCCATGCTGATCGCCATGGTCAAGGGACTTAATACGGCACGTTAAGAAGAAGAAGTATAACGATCGCATTTACGTTAGTTACATTATAAATATGCCGCGAAAGTGTCCCAAAAGCCGGACATTTTTTGTTATGTGGGTGGAGAATTAACTTTAACATCTCCGCGTCGAAATTTCGAGCCATTAATTGAAGGCTATTTTCGTTTTCCTGTGCGCCACCAAGATAAATCCTAGGCTCCACATAAATGTTGTGTACCTAACGTCTGTAAAACTCCTATTAAGCTGGATTACACAAGAGTCTAGACATTTGCCTTTTTGTAAAGGCGACACAACTAGTCCAAACACACTGTCCAGTACCCAATCTTGTTATCGGCCAACATACCAATCCTTTATAGTGCCGATCTGCCAAAGCCTCCAAATCAAACAGAAAGTCAGGATTCTGTTTCTAGTCCGGAATTTGTTCTTAATCAACCCGATACAAAGTGATTCAAACGATTTAGTATATGATTTGTTAAGAAAAAGCTAAGTTTTTGATCTAGATTAAACGACTGGAATTTACTTTCTCCCGGTATGAAAATTTCCTATATTGTGACGATGAAATGAAACCTCTTGTGTAGCAGATGATTTAGTTTATTGTAATAACATCCCTGAAGTGACGAATTCGTTGAATTTTGAATATGATCAAAGTCACTGTCGATTGTTCATTGACTCCTCAAAAACTAGCTTGAAAGTACATTGAGGAATATTGATTAAATGATTAAAAACTATAAATATCTACTTAAGAAATTTGGAAAAAAAAAATATTTAAAGAAGAGGAAATTTCTGTCCGTGTTCCGGGATGTCTATTTTCATTATTAATAATTGTAATTTAACGTTAAAGGTCGTTAAAGCACAGACCCACCGCAAATAAAATATAATCACATAAAATTATTTTTCTATAGTATCTAATTTTAAATTAAAAATGTAAATAAATTATGGGCACTTGAACGAATTACTTCCCGTTGAAAAAACATTACAAGTCAATTATTCAAAAAAATATACCGCTGTTAATTAAGTGTGAGGTGTAATAACACCATGTAAACATGAATTTTTAATCATTTCTCTCTTTCAATGCATCAGTTTATTTGCAAAGAAGACAATGGGATCGTTCCGATAGCAACTGAAGCCAGAAGTATGAGAGGAAAAAATAAAGGGACAACAAAGATTCTACAGAAACAAATAAACCACGAAATTCTGTTTTACTGCATAATACACCAAGAAGCGCTTTGTGCATTTCCGGCCGAAATAATTGAAGTTAAGTATTTGGTAATGAAAATCGTTAATAGCATCTTGTCAAAAGCTCTACTCTACCATCGCCAGTTTAAAGAATTGTTAGACGAAATGGTGACTCAGTATTCCGATCTCTTTCTACATAATGAAGTGCCATTGCTTTCCAAAGGTAAGGTGCTGAAACGTTTTGCTTTGCGCTTGAATGGAATAAATACATTCCTTAATGAAAAAGGCATTAATAACCTGAATAAAAGAGCGACAAATGGTTGCAAATTCATTACACATCAAAATTAAATGAACTAAATCTATAATTGAAAGAAGAGGGAAAACCCAGCTTATGTTTTGGTAGAATAATCGGTTTATTTTGGAAAAAAAATTAAATCTTTTTGCAGAAAATATTCAGAGCTCCATTTTCAATTTTTAAAGTAATATCGTGATAAAACAAAAGCAACTATCAACACAAAAAATTGAAGATGAATTTGCTGAAAGATTTGAGCAAATAAAAATCAACAACTATCAACTAGCATTTATAGTAAAACCTCTCAGCACAAATAGTAACGACTTACACGAGTGGAAAATTTAGTTGGAGTTGAAAAGCAAGTTAGAAGAGTTGGAGATCCAGAAATGTTGAGGCTCTTGAATTCGACGCATTGAAAAGTCTTCCAGATTGCTACAGTGAGGTGAAGAAGTTGCCATTTGGAGTGCTATCAACTAATTTAGATTCATGTTTGAAATTGAAAATACGAGTTGCGAGGCAAATGTGGTTCTTTGTAACGTTGAAATCTTGTAAATTGTAATTTTTGGCTCTCCTGATTAAAAAAAGGTTGATACTGGAACATGTGATCATATATAATCATTCATACGGGCTAGTCATTCTTAGATTTAAAATTTTGTGTATATTAATAATTCAATTGCGACAGTCAAAATCTAAATAAAAGGTTGTTGAGTGTTGAAAGTCATTGAGCGCATTCAAATTTATTTCAAATAGCAAAGAATGGAAACGGTCAAATTACCAATTTGAACTTTAAAAAATGAAGGACAAAAAAATGGACAACGAACTATGCCTCTATATTAGACTATAAACAATTTAATTTACACATATCCATATCAGCAAAACACGGGTATTTGGACTTAATTTTCAAAGTAAATAAATATTTACAAACAAATATTTGAAAACGTTTGCAATTATAGTTATCGCAACTATTATTAATAACAATATGTATTTTAATAAAAAAGAAAAATGCTGGAGTGAGAATCGAAACAGATTGTTTTAATGCGATACTAATTGAGGGTAAATTGTCATTTTTTACAAGTTGTTTGAGTGTATTTATACGAAACCGTCCATTTCCATAATTATCCATCAATCTTTCATTAAATCTAATGAAATATTGTGACGTGGATGAAGCTATACGCCGTCTGACATCGCCGGTCGTAAGTGAATGTAGTGGAAACTACCAAGAAATAGCATGTGGTTCCATCTATTAAAAAAGTGGTCTATCAAAGTCCACGAGAGGCTCGACGGAGCGTGACAAAAAATTGGGGTCCAAAATCATAAGCGGGGGTCTATGAAAATTAATCTGGATGTTGGCTTGACTTCTCCTATCAATGTAGACAGATAATATTTTAAGCAATTAATTTTAATCTTTCTTTTTTTCGAAAACTGTTTTTTCATCGTTGAAACTCAACCAGAACGTACTAAGTCTCTATAGATGGAACCAATCTTCTATCTTCATTTTTTTTCGTGATTTAGAAATTGGTAGTAATGTAGCTACAGTTTCACTAGAACCAGCCAAATTTTGAAAGTGGTCTAGGAAACAAAAAAGTTTGGGAACCAAAATTCTAGAACAACGGAAAGTTAATATAAGGCAGGAGGTCTCGATGGGATGAATATTGAAGATTTGTGGTGAAGGATAGAAAGGCAATCTGGGCGGTATGTTATAGTTATTAAATTGTTGTTAGTTTTATAATTAGTAATTTAGAACTTTTAGTGGACCAAGAAAAACTTTATCGTCAATAAATTGGATTAATTCGACATCTCTGATGAGTTGAGGAACTGTGTTTTTGAATTTTTAGAGCTGTCTTCGGTTCAGAATTTAGACAAAAAAGCGTCTAATAATTTTTGTTAAAAAATAGTTCCTGATTTATTAACATACATAATAATTGCATTCGACGAACAATATCTTACTCGAAGAGATATCCGAGTTTAAATTGGACGTTAGCCACAAGTTTGCTGCAGCAGCTCTATAATTTGCTTAGCATTTGCTTGTTCTTGTTGAAACCACGAATGAGGATTCTGCTCCGTTGATCGCAAAACTTTTCCATCATTGCTTTGTGTAAATATTCGGATATCGTTTCATTTTACTTGAAATATTGGCTTTTACACCACACCTAACAATACATGTGTACAATTGATGTTGGTGCGTGCTCTTGGATTTAAATGCGTCTCATCTGACATCAAACTATTTGTATGGCTAATAACAGCCTATTGTAGTCATTGTTGTTGGTCTTGCGGTAAATGATTTCAAGATTTACGTTCTGGAAATGCATAATTGATTAGAATGACGGTCGAGTCGACACAGATCGATGTGCAAAACAGTTTATTCAGTGTTCAGCGTCTAGTCCAGGATAGTTGATCGCTGAACCAACTCTTAATTGATAAGTAGGTCTCATTTGACCCACTTGGTACAAATTTCAATTTTTACACATTTTTCTGTTAAATAAATTATTTTTGAATTGCGTGATTTTTAACTTTAACGTGGGATACGGTTTTAAATTGCAAATGAAAACCATAAACTCCATAAACCAAAGGGGTTTTTTGGGCTATTGAGCACGTGGTGTGTACGAGAGCGGCCGTATTATTCCCTGTCGCGGCCATTTAGCTGATGAACGAGTTTACCTACCAAGTTACATAAACACCACAGAAAATCTGTAAAACCGACCGAGTGTTTTCGTATTTGAAAAAAATATTGAATACACGTAGCGATATCGACGTTGTCAGATCACCGACCTACAACAATAAAGTCTCTGAATAAATAACGAGAGGCTGTAAATACATTCCCACAAAACGTTCAATGCAGCGCAGTCACAATTCACCGAACGCCAGTAAATGTTTACAAACGTTTTAAATTTCGTTTCTAATTTGTTTACAGCCATTTTATGCGTTCGGTGAAAATTGACGCTTTGTACACACCGTTCGTGCTCAGTTCCGTTCAATACAAACAAAAACATGTTTTAACGAAGAAATCGAGACTCAACAACATTTTGTAGGTATCTCTAAATACTTCACAACTGCTTTTTCGCATTTATTGTAATATGAATGTCAAAAATTTAATTCACCTGCTTACTGAGAAAGTTTTAACGTATAACAAAGATAACTACGGAGAACTGCGTCCCATTTAGAAAATATTTTACCTGAACTAATGGTAGTCCTATCCATTTAGAAGGTTAGTCACTTTGTGGTGACAAATAGAATTTCAACAGTAAATGCAGGTAGAAAGAACAAAATAAAGATTATTATTTGAATGAAATTCCAACCGATTGCGTTGAAATAGTAATTTATTTTGTTATTTTGCACATTTTTACCAAACGAACTACTTCCGAATTCGGTAAGCCGGGTAAGCGCTTATTCAATTTTCCATTCCATTTTTAAGCCTCGGCTGGGATCGACTTAAAGAGGAAGAGAGGAAAAAGTTATAGAGAGACAAATCTGGTGAAAATTTCTCAGACATCGACACAACGGTTGTCAATCACTATTTCCTTAACTTTTTTGATGGTCGTTATCAGAGATGGATAGGCGACTCAGATTGGGTAATTTTTCGACGACATTACGATCTTTGCTGAATGCTTTGCGCCACTCATATACTCAAGTTCCCATACAGAATATTTCCGGTACATTTTCAACGATTCTGTAGCCGTATCACATGCACAGTATAACTATTACTAGCGCACGTAAAAATGGTGGACACATGGAAATGAATCCCAAAAACCATCGCATCATGATGTTTCGGGATCTCGTTCTCTGCTTGTTTTCAGTTTTTCGGGTACGATTCAAAGGAAGTGACGGCGTAAATATAGAATAAATCGAGAGTGTGGACGGTTAGCACTACTGTCGCTTTCCATCGCCAAGACTGGTGTCGATATCCTCTAGGCGGCACCTCTCGAGAGGAGAGACTATGGACAAATTAGCGATTATTTCTAGACAGTTTATTTTCGTTTACAATTCTTGACACACATGTACCTTGTATAAGTAGTTGACAAGCACTTACTTGCACACTGTTAATCATTCAAAATTAAGTTTCTTAGAATTATATTTTAAAACAAGCCACCCAGAAATAACTTCCTGAATGATTGAACTAATTCTTTTCGTTTATAAGAAAATAGAAACAAGTGTTTTTAGAATAGAATTTCAAAAGGTTTGACAGCTGGGACATATCTGAATTGTTTTACGTAAATATTCATAAATAACCATTGATTTTTATTCTTTCATGAACTGTGGTTATAAAATAATTTTTAATTGCAAAATTATATAAACAATTTCTGAAGAAGGTTCGGTACATGACGATCTCAAACTTTCAGCGTTATCTATGTTTATATAGCTACTTTTATAAGCGGAAAACTACTCACAAAACTTTCAATGGGGTAGAGCACTTCTAGGTTGATATTTACTTTAACTTTTCCTCGTTTTTTTGAATTGTTTTTCCGGGTAAGTTTTAATCAAAACTTAAACAAAATGCTGAAATTTCATCAGATGTCTCATTTGTTAGGGAACTCACCCTCAACAGTTTGGACTGAATTCCTTCAGTAATATCAAAAAACTGAACAACGAATGAAAATATTTTTGCAGCTTTATCATCCTAAAACCAATATGGAACACAAAGATACTGCAAACTTTTAAATCTAAAATACTTCGCATAACAGCTAATGCTCCATGGTTTATAAGCAACCACACATTACACACAGACCTCGGTATTCCAACCATCAATAAAGTTATTCAAATATCAGCGATAAGACACAAAAACCGCAACGAAAATCCACTAATATCCCAACTTTACACTGATCCAATAGAATAGAACAGAGAAGATTGAAAAGACGCTGACCAGAAGCCTCATAGAGTGATTGATCTACGGAGTCCCATATCATTTACTTATTACCCTGTATTTTCTTCTGAATAGATTGTATATTTGCAATTAAATAAAAAAATCGTAATTATGCATGACCCATTATTCCTTGTCTCGTAATAAAAATTAAAGATAAATATACAATTTCAAACTTTCCAATGTTTATCGACTATTCTTACGATTTGAAAATGTTTTTTAGTGTGTTTTTCATGTATTAATTTGTCTATCCTAACAAATACTAGATTATTTTATCCACCAACTTTCTTTGAGTTACGAAACGATGATTTTATTAAATTGTTATTACTCTAGAATCATTAACTATTCCAAAAATACCCTTAAATGAATTGAATTATAGTAAAATGTATAAATAGAAACGTAAAAATTTATTTAATTGAATGTAACACATATAATCAACAATAAATTTGTTCCCTGTTTATCTTACTATTCCGTATTAAAAATCAACTGTTGTTTATACCCTCTATAATAATGATCGATTAAAAGAGAGCGAGAGAAAATAAGGATGGATACATATACCTGAATGAAGGTCGTTTTTTGTTATTTTCAAAGCCGACGGTCGTGAAAGCAACGCTGCATTAACATCGGCAACGTAGCGCAAATGATAAGGATATAAAAGTTCTCGGCCTGGCTACCGCTCCCAGACATTATGCCGCTGCGTTGTCACGTTTACTAATAATTGCAGTGCCTTGTAAACGTGGCAACGTCGTAGGTCGTGCACCGTTGGAAATTCGTGGGAGTTGGATGTTTCTCGTTGTCGTGTAGTTTGGCCTGCTTGGATCTGGCGGTTATTATTATTTCCCATCAGTTACAGTTTGTAGTAATTGTAGTGTTAGTTACGAAATACGGCGTAGATGAACCCGGTATTATTTTCAAATTGTACAATAAAAATTTCGATCGATATTCTAATATACTAAACGTTAGAAATAGGTTGAGTTGAATGAAACAAAGGATTTGTTTTAATTTCACTTACCTATGAATTATACAAGAATCGAGAAAATTTATTCAAATGGAAATTTACGTAATCGTAAAGTTATGAAATATATTAAAGGATAAAAAAGATATAAGAAAAAAATTTAAATTTGTTATGACATACCTTGAGTGAAATTCTCGTTTTGAAATTCTGGATAAATTTTTTCATACTACGTTTGTGGTGGCGTAACATCGTCATTTTCAAACTTTGTATTCTTGTTTTATTATAGATTTTATTGAAGGCTAATAATAAATACATAAATATAGTAAAAATGGTGGAGATCATCACGTGACTCGATCTACGATTTATCGAACACATTTTTTCTACATACTTTCTTCTTCTATCAATAATCAATAGAAATCAAATATAACAACATAAGATCGATTGTCTTCTTCAGAAAACCAAATACAAGACACACGTAATAGTTTTTTCAAATTGACAGTATTAATCGTGAAATAAGACAACGATATAATTGGCGTAACATGGATAACTAACTATAGTTTATTTCAGAAAGGTATAGAGTAATAAAATCTCATTAGGTATGCAAAGGAAATTTTTGAATTAAACGTGTATTTATTGTTAAAATCAGTTCTCGTAAGAACTAATTTGACTTTTTACTTTTATTTAACTTCGGTAAATACGAATTTAATACATCATCAAGTTTTTGACATTTTATAATAGATAAAATACCGTGAGAAGGGGATATTACAAAGATAATTCTATTACAAATTGAGTAAATAAACATGTGGAATAATAATACAAAAAAAATCGTGCCTTGTTCTTAACCTTTAAATTAAGGAAAATTAGGATTAGGCATCACAGTGCACGTAGTATTATTTATATAGTTTTTTTTAACACCAATTGCTTATAGTGTGGTATCTGGAAATTTTTGGAAAACTGTAATTTAATGTAATGTAAGATTGATCAAAAGGATCTGAATAATGAAAATTTTAGAATACAAAAATTCTGCATATTTTTAATTTGAATGTGATAAATTATAGCTTCTATATGCTGATATCTAAATTGAGTAGTAAGTAAGTGTAAGTAAGAGCCGAGAAAATCAATGTAAAGTAACAGGTACCCCATAGATGTAAAGGGCTTTGTCGTATTTCTATTGTTGTTGTTGTTGTTAATATATTTACCGAAACGCTGATTTTCAAACTGTTTAAATATTCTAATTAGATCTATAACCTATCCAAAAAAAGCGAGGCTAATATTAATTTTGGATTTTGTAACTTATTCACTTAGTATATCGATATTTTTATAAATAGTTTTGCTGAATATGTCGATATTAAACTTGTGAATATAATACTAAAAATAAAAAATTTACATTTCTTTTCTAATTACCAATTCGTTAAATGTCGATCGTTGGAATATTAGTCACAACGATTATTTCTGAGTTGTTAAAAATGGAAGACCTCCACTGTTTCTACTTAACATATTTTGAGGTTGAATTATTTTGAATTTGGATATCTTCCACTTAAAGTATAAGGGTAAATATAAAATAATTACAATCTTATTTTCTTTAATTTAAATTTGTTAATGAAAAAAAATAATATCTATATATCTTACTAGAACTGATTTGTTTTTAACTAAAACATTCACCAACTACTTTCCACAAAACACCCATGGGCCTTATTATAAAAGATAAAAAATTGAAAATTTAATCAACTTGTAAGGTACGGTATCAATCGAAATATATAGGGTGTTCTCACAAAACTGTATATAATTAAATAGAACTACGTTTTCAAAACTTTTGATACACCCTAGATTATGAAACTGGAATTCTCTTAACGACTCAGTAATTTTGTACTTAGTGATGCTTGAAAGAAATTGCTACTTTCCTGCAATTTAATATATTTAACACGACAGTTCCAACTGATACTGAATACCTTCATAACTAGGGAGAAACGAAATTGATAGATAATAAGGTCGGTCTTGTAGATAATTCTTTAATAATATTTTGGAGTAACTTCTTTCTAAGTTACATGTCGCGATTGAAGCAGTGATTCAGTTCTATGGCGATTTATGCGAATTTCAAAAGGATATGAAAAACCAACAAAATAATTAACTAGAATATATTATACAGGACTATTTATGAATATTCTCATACAATACTGGGTTAGATTAGATTTCTTTCATTAATTTAAATTTTTCAAATTTTACATTTGACTAGTTTACTGGCCTTGAATAGTGAAATGAAAATGATTCTGCTCTCAATGTTGTTGCAAATGAAATTGCGATTAGTTTGATAAAAATTTTAGAACGCAAACAATAAAATAGAGTTTGGGTTATAGATTCGATTAGACGCAGAAGTACTTTTGGTGTGCCAGAACTACTCTTGAAGGAGATATCAACTCAAGATGCCGATTCCTATAGGAATTTTATGAGGTTATCTGTGAAAAAGTTTCTTGAAATTAATTAAACTCACAATAATATTTATATATTGACGCGTTTAGTATCGCGTTTCCTCACTAAACCCAAAGTGCATTCGAATGAACTGGTCTTATTTTTGAGATAGTCAAGTATTTCTCGACTATCTTTAAAAAGGTAAAACAATAAGGAGAAAAAGAGAGGACTCCGCGTTTTCTCAGACTAAGTTGATCGCCATGACTAAAATTCAGGAATTGCACTTCGAATTCATTGACCCCCCCACTGTATTCACCAGATCTGGCTCCTAGCGAATTATATTGAATGTTTTTGTATGAATTTACATATCTTTTTTATGATTGATAATTAAGTAACATTAAAATAGCACAAAAACTTCCTTGAATCGGTCATGAAATAATTCAACAATTAATTAAGTTCTTGTAAGCCTAGTATTATTGATTTCTCGGTACAACAAGGTCATAACTCACGAGACATTCCTTTATTTCTATGAGTCTATGTGTTGAAAATTAACCAATATCAATAATCTATCTAACAACGATCCAACATGGGCACGACGGGGCTATCTGAAGGCCTATGTGCTCAACGGCTTCACGGCCGTCCTAATCTATGAACTATATACGATCCAATATTTTTTGAACAATCCAGATTTTTCCAAAGAAATGCTCTTATCAATTATTGAAGTAATCAGTATCAAACTCGAAAAAATTTGATATTTATTAACGACGTTTGCTTTATTTTTGTTATTGTTCAGCAGGTCAAACTTCTGAAGATGAAAAAATACGGTATATAAATTAAAAATATGAAATAATAATCCACTAAAAACAAAAACTGGAATAATAATTGTCTCGAAGTTCATTTTGCCACCATCTGCTCTCAGCTATTTTTCAAATATTCTCTAATATAGAATACCCACATCAACTGCCGGTTATTGAATTAAGTAGTTGATTGACAGGTCGTTATGATTCATGGAATCAGTCTGCCTATTCTTCGCATTATATTTTTTAAATATTTCACCCCTTTAGCTGGTAATCTGTATTTTTTTCATACAAAATTGTTGGGGTTAGAACTCTTGATAGTCCAGTGATTTTAAAATTTAATTCTGTACAATATTTGTAAGAAATACAAGAGATAGTTGCAAAAAATGTGCGAAATATCGATTTTCGAGACCTTTTCCCTCCGATTTTGATTTTGAAAGTTGTTACATCGATCCATTTTGAAAACAAATTTATGATGATAAAGTACAAGTTTATACGAAACAAAAACTGGGTATTTTTACTTAAATCTACCTAAAATGACTGGATTACGTCTTGTTTTCATAAAGCATGTTGTAAAGTAACCAGACGTAGATTTAAATTTAAATTCTAGAAAGTTTTTGTGCATTTTCACCGTACAAGGTAAGTTTCAACGGTGATTTAGACATATGTATATTGAATAAGCTCATTCACGTCAAGTATAAAAGTGAGTGGAAAGAAATATCGGTTCTACGTTTGTATGTCGATATTTGATTATCAGCTTATTGATACTTCGAAGTCGTGTCAGATATTTTAAGGTCATTATGACTTGTCACTTATAAAATAATGAAACAATTGCAAATGCAATTTCATAAGAGAATATCACTCAGATAGTAAAGTGAATCTATTTTTTACCGAGGAAATGGCGTGATCAAGAATGTCCGAAGAGAAAGCACTTCTGGAAGAAATTTGAAACAACCCTCGTAATCAAGTGGAAAATACAGGATCAATCAGGGTTATCAGCCCCGGGCGACAGAAATCCTGATCCCTATATCAATAATTACATTTTATAAACTCAAAAAATTGTCAAATGAAAAAAAAGTGCAGTATTTTCAACATTCTTCATCAGTCGCTACTTTCCCAGTGATATTTTTTGGCGACGTGTTTAGAATTAGACAAAAATCAGTGCTGCAACTCATCTCTAAATTTAAAGTTATGAGAAGTTCGGCTGCAGTGGCATTAGAAGGATGGATACGTCCTCAGTACGCAGGACACAACGGTTTTTAGCGCATCCAATTTCGCTTCTTTGGTATTAACAAAAATCTGACCCCATTTCTCCTGAATTATCAAAGTTGGACGCTTACCGAATTCAGCAAAAGCTGGTTTTACAATAGAATGTTTATCGAATAGATAATCTACGGAGATTTGTTTTCTCAATGTCCAGTGCAGTGGTAGCTTCTAAAAGGCCTTTAAAGGAGATATACTCTCTCACAGATAGACAAGACAAGACAAGAAAAGGGTTATCGTCGCTAAAGTCGAAATTTGTTTGTTTGAACGGTGCAACGTCGGTTTTTATATGGTGGCGCATATATAAGCAAGAAATACAACGATTTCGAGTGATCAAATAATTTTGTTTGATCTTGGTCGAAATCTTCTAAACCCAGCAGTTGTATCAACGCATTTGGGCGCAAAATCAAGAAAATACAAATCAAGAGCAGGATAAAATTTTTAAATATTCTCAACGGCTAGGCCTAGTGGCAACCACCTAGTTGACACAGCTCTTGCCATTGTATTTCGGCTTCCTCTATGAACTGTTTCAAACTTTCCCTCTTGAGGGCAGATTGTTGGAAGTGATTTCGATTTGAAATTCGGTACAGTTGGCAATAATGTGATCAATATCCAAATCTTTAGGAATACAGAATTCGAAAATTACCTCCCCTTGGTTTTATTTTAATAATTTCCATGATCCCATTTCGTATTTAGATGAAATACGACATTTGGTATATAATTCAAAAAAATCGAGTGCAAGGTACTATTAAAAGAGAAGTTAAATATGAAGATGTTTATACTTTATTTAAAACATTTTAATAACTGTAATATTTTGTGAACCGTGGATATAATTAATTTTCAGCATAGAGCCACTAATTTTGATGTTTGTTTAAATAATTAAATATGTATAACTAATTTGCCGGCTTGTACATTCGAAAAATTTCAAGGATAACAAATAAAAAGATTTTAGTAATAGTGAAAACTTTCTTGAGATATACATAGTGCGTTCCATGACTACTTGGCCACATATTATCATAAATTGAGTAAGAGTGAGAAAGTGATTAAACAACCGAAAAAATTGACGAAAAAAATTGACGAAAAAAATTGAAAACCAAACTCAATATCGTCAATCAATATCAAATTTTCATGAATTCTTTCAGCTTGAATTAAATTATTAGGTATCTGATAAATCTAACTGAATTCAAAAATTGTTTAGCAAATATTTTTAAATCCTCAAATTATTTTGAAATATTTTGCAGAATTTTGGACCTAAATAAATATTTCACATTAACAATAGTTAATGGTCAAGTTTTTCTAATTCTTAAGTAGGTAATACTCGTAAACGTGACTTTAAGTGTAGTACGTCTTATTTTTTGACTAACTAAATAATAAAAAAAACGATGTTACTAATCAGACAGATGGAGGAAGGTTCCTGAAGTACCTGGCCCAACAAAAATAACACAAAAATTTTCTTCTAGCTTCATACATAAGTTCGATACCCTTTTTATAATAAGAATAGTCTAACTCCTCAAAATGGCTATCAACTGTCGACATCATCTCTTCATTGTTGGAAAATCTTTGACCTTTGTGAGCAAACGTGGCACCCATCTTGCGCACAGCTTTCTCATGTTCAAATTTTTAGTTAATATGCGATGTACCGCACATCCAGCATCATTTTGAGGGGTTTCTTCAACATCTCTGAAGTAGTTGCCTCATTTGGTCGACCACTGCGATGCTGGTCTTCGTATGTCGTAAAAGTAAAAAAATTTGAATCTTATACTGTATAGATTGTGTACTTCTAATACAGTGATATTTATGGAGCAACTTTTGCCACCTCCAGATCAGACCAGGTACTTCTGGGACCATCTTCGTATCTAATTTTTTGATTTAGCATCTTCTGTGAATATTATTTCTTCTTTTGGCATTGATTAATCTATGAACCTTTTATAGATGTCGAAGAAAATTAGACCAACGGCAGAGAGTGGCTTCTATCGGTTCGAACCACTACATAATAGTTATTTATGCCAAATACTGATGACCAATAAGGCAGTTTTGAATTTTCAAATATGGATTGAAGTGATCATTTCGAATTATATCTAAATTTTCTTATAATGAAGTGCTAATCAGTTTTAACTAGCCTCTTCTTGAGTACAACAGAATAGTTCTTATAATAAATATTTGATCGAATATTGACGTTCAATAAGGTAGTTGTTTGCTGACGCACAAATCTAATTTTCTATCAAGGACTGATGTGATCGTTTCTCATTATAACGAAATTTCCTTATATCAGTTTTTTGTTCAACTTCTCTAACAGCCTTTATTAGCACGTGACGGGCACGTGTATTTTCTAACAACGCAGAAAACGTGTAGTAAAGTTTTCTGTTTATTCTTATTCGACAAATTACATTTAATTGTGTTTCACTCGGTCTGTATAAATAATAAAAACATTTTTTTAACGATCTCTCCCCATGTGGTATTTTTTATAGGGTTTATTTAACGATTGTTTTTTAAAGTCCACACATCTGCGACCCATATGCTTATCAGAAACAAAGTTAGATGCATTTTTACTTGTCGGAAAGTTTATAAATCTACATTACGTATTTTATTCAAAAAAATATATATTTAGATGGTTGCTATTTCGCAAATTATAATTTAGAATCAAAAAGATGACCATTATTCGAAAGAAACTGACTGTATGCGACGAGAGAGAGATAAGAGATTCGTTTGATAAAATTTGGTAGGATAAGGACGATTTTTATACGGAGAAAGGTTTGTTGGAGTGGGCCCTGATATAGGAATTGCTCCTCTGCACACATTGAATAATATGTATGTTTGATTTTTGAACTGGGTTTTCGACCAGTCTTTTAGAATTTAACATAGATTAAAGAAAAGTTGTCGTCTATTCGTAGATGACATTTTAAACTCGAATAACAGGAAAACGATTAATTTTTTTTGAAAAAAAAAAGGGTAGAAACTTTTCTAAGGAACTAAAATGAATCTTTAAAATGAGCTATGATAAAAGTTTCTTGCATTTGAGTTAGAAAGAGTATTAATCAAAATAAAATGGGAAAAGGGAAGATAAAATCCAAATTTAAATCGACAGATTTCCCACAATAATAAAACGTAGTTATCAGAAAATATTTTCGTCCGAATTCGCGCATTCATAGTAACCGTAGTTTGTAAAAATAAGAGGCATTTTAAAATGTTCAAGTTATCTTTTCTAGACAAATAACATCTTTTTTTCAATCATATTCTAATAACCATGATAAAAATATAATTATAAATAACCGTTATACGAAGAGATGATAATCGAAGTCATCAAGTATGAGAGACCCGGTTAAGAGCAACTTTTAATACCCATTTGAAACAACTATCGACTGTATTAGTTTTTATTAACTATTTCGACATACGACTAGAACCGGTGTAGAAAACATAATTCGAAAGAGAACAGGAGATATCAGCCTGTGTAATAAAATACGACTAGTTATGCATTTATTTTATACTAGTCAGCGGAACAGCTAGGACGAAGAAAGGTCGCGGACTCAAATACCTTGTTAGGAAACAACTGTACTGTCAATTTATTTTTACCAACGATAAGAATTAACAGTGCGATTGTTATATTATATATTATGCTTTATAATCGTATAATAGAGTATGTTGTTAATATACGAGGGTTGCTACTAAAGTTTTCAGATAGACAAATAAAAACAAATATTTATAATTGTCTATGGCTTCATTGAAATCAATACACTTTTGCACGCGTATTGTCGAACAATTTTTTTTCCATTAAGATTGAGGGACTTCCAAAACATGTGATTTGAACGCATCAACCGCTTCTTCAAGTGCAAAAAAACGTTGACTTCGTAATTTACCTTTCATCTGCGGAAATAATAAGAAATCATTGGGTGCAAAACAAGGACTGTAGGGAGGATGACCTATCAATTCGATGTTTTGATTGTTCAAAAATGTTTTTGTTTGAACTGACGTGTGAGAGAGAGCTCGAATTTGTCGTGGAGAATCATTGTTCTGCGATTGGTTTCCCTGATTGTTTCAAAAACTTCTGGCAAACAAATGCTGGTATACTATTCAGAATTTACAGTTCTACGTTGCTCTAATGGACCATTTGCTTCGAAGTGCTTTGTGTGCGAACAAGTTTTGTTGAACTTGGCTCGTCTCGAAAGACCCATACATCCGATTATTGTTTAGTTTTCAGTTCATTTATATATAGATTACGTTCTTATAGATGTCTTTTGAAGCACCGCGATTGAATTTTTTCAGCTTTATTTTGAATAATTGTCAAATTATGCAATAATCCAACGCGAGCAAATCTTTCTGACAACCAAATGTTCATGCAATATTGTCATGTATATCACATGACGATCTTACCATATCAGTTTACGCATAGCATCGATGTTTTTTGGCACAATAGCCGATTTGAACGACCGTCACGAAATTAATCCTGCGAAATGCGACGTCGATTGAATCGTTTAAGTATCTGTAAAGAACTCGAATAGCACTCGTATGACAACACGTTCTGAGTATGTTAATGTCAAACTTCTCATCTCAAAACTTAAGTAGCAGCTCTCATGTTAAAAACAGGAATATAACATAGAATATTGACTTAAAGTTGAAAGTTAAACAATCCACTCTATTAATATCATTTTCATTAAGATAAACGAAATAAACGGCATTAAGTTTGAAATGAAAAATAGCAGACAACAGTAATGTTAATAGTAGTATCCTAACTTGAAGAATTATAAAAGGTACGAAGGAGTTACGACCGCAAAACCAATACGGGGTGGCGCAATAGAACGGGCATATTACACAACCTTCTGCGGGGTAGAAAGCTTAGTACCGTTGGGTAGGCACGCTCATGAATTTTAAAGAGACTGATTCAACGTTTAAACCACAAGTAAAAGTTCGTCCAATATCGAAGACAATATTGAGACTATTATGCAATATTTTCTTACATTTTGCAGCGCATTTCAAATTTAGATTTAAAACTGCATCCATACAAGCTGCAATTAACAAATCAATTGAAAAAATGTGATTTCAGAAAGAAGCTCGCATTTGTTTATCTATTTTCCAATATAATTTTGTCTGATGATGTCAAACGGTCCTTTTTTTTTAAATACGCGGCGGTAAACCGTGACTGTTAATACCGAACGCTATGTAGCGATGTTGGAAGTTTTTTTGGTTCCAGAACTTGAAACTTCAACAATAGTGAATTCAAGGAATTGGTTTCAACAACAACAGTTACCTGTCATACGTCGAATGACTCCATGGTGGTTGTGAAACGCATATTCCCAGACTGATTTCGAAAAAAGTAAGATTCCATGACCCCTTCCTAGTCCAGATCTGATCCCTCTTGACTTTTTAGTGGAGATACCTTAAAATACAAAGTCTACAAAAATAATCGGAGTAACATCATTCAGCTCAAAGAGAATATCTATGGTGAAATTGCAGAAATTAGCAGTGCCGTCCTAGAAAGGATCATCATTTAGATGGTGTTATTAAATATTAAACTATGCACGTTCTATTGTACCATCTTATGTAACAGAGCGAGCTTCAAAATAGCGCGACCAATTCGCACGACAAAAGTAATGGATTTTACCGGTTTACGTCTTTTTGTTTTTCTTATCCATTTGTAATATTTTCATATCTAATCCAGTTTTTTTGTATTAAAATATCACCCTAAAATCTGGCCAATGTACCAAAATTTTATCCCAAATATCTCTGGCCGAATTTAATACACGCTCACCGTTGAAACTAACAAATTTTAACTTAATCCTCCATGCTATGATTTGTGTTTAGTAGAATTTAATAAATATCAAAAATATATTATTAGTTTCTACGCCTGTCTACATTGGATATGAATGCCTTTCTGATCAAGATTATATGCTCAGACATGCATCACATTACAGTTCATAACAAGATGAGATGGAAATCTGAATATAAGAACGAAATGTCGCATATTTTATGATGCGTAGTGACGAGATAAAAAACAACGAGAAGAATGTGTCGCTTTTTTTAATTATGGAAGATACATTTTATTATCTAGAAGTTTTTTTGCTTGAATATGATGAAATTTAACCGTTTTCTTGTGAAACCCAAATAAGTAACGTCATTACAATAATGTTATGCATTTGTTTTTAATAGTTCAATATATAGAAAGCTAGGATGTGTCTCAATAAGCCATTTTATATGTTTTGAGTTGTATTTTTTATTTATCATGAAAGTACTGTTTCTTTGGTGTGAATTATCATATTTCGTCTTGACTTATTACTTCTAAACCGACAATATGTCGTAGTCGGTGGCCAACGGCCGTTAAGCACCAGGTCTCCTGATAGGCTCCAATTGAAATTACCAAACGTCGATGTCCATTGGAAAGCCGATCAGGCGTATTGGTTTGAACCTTTAGACAAATTGGAATATGATTCCTAATCAGCCCAAGAGGGAGAAATTGCGGTGGCTTGTTCCATCTGTCGGATGAAGATCGCATGCAGTCACAGCGTCAATGAAATCCAGCACCGTTCTTTCGTGAAGCGGGTTGTAGCGCTCGACTCACGGCCAGCTGCAGATTCGATCGTCTCTCCGATTTCGCATGGCTGGCACCGGATCATACTGCGGTTGCAGTTTCACGGCTTTCAGAACCAACTCGTTGTTCGAGGGGCGTAAAACCTGGGGTTCTTGTCCTCTCAACAGGTTTTATAGGAACCTCCGGCTTGGAAACCTTGGATGGACAAGGGTTGAAGGTCAAGACAAACTTAAGATCCGGAGCCGTTAAACACAGATCGTCTTAGCAGCCTTGGCCTTCAATTTTTTTTCCCGCACTACTGATGTTGCAGCGTTGAGGCCCGGCTTTGCCAAAAGCTTCGATCAGAGCTTTGATATCGATAGAAACCGATGCTTTGAGGATAGTGGGTTCTGTGCTCCCTGTTTACTTAGAGTTCTCGTGGGAAGAGGAGAGTTATGAGTTCCACACGGTTGTACGTAATGCAGTACATGAGTTCTGAGCCTAAGAACGTCTGTCTAAAGCTTCTAGGTTACTATAAAAATATGATACATGTTTAGAGTTAAAATGTTCGTACACTGGCCGTATTCAATTTCCGTGGAGCCACATTTGTGTACAGTAGCTTTAGAAAGCGAAGCAGTGTGGGCCGAAGC
This sequence comes from Diorhabda carinulata, assembly GCF_026250575.1. NCBI lineage: Eukaryota > Metazoa > Arthropoda > Insecta > Coleoptera > Chrysomelidae > Diorhabda > Diorhabda carinulata. The sequence continues at coordinate 8,082,455 of NC_079469.1, forward strand.
ATTGTGATGAAGCAAGCGCACTCCTGGGCTGCACATTTTTCCGATAATTTTTTACGCTTTCTGCTTTAATAAGTAAGAATATTATACCGTGTTGTATTTGATTCCTTAATGTCAATCAAATCAATACCCTCACAGTCCCAAACTATTGTAGCTATAACTTTTATAGTGCTTTTAATGACCTTTGCTTTTTTGATACGGGCTCTCCTTTACGGTGCCACTCCATGGAATCTCTTTAGGATTTCGGGTCATCGTAAAGGACCATAGTTTCGTCACTCATTACAATTCATCGGATTTCTTTCTTGGTCCTCGCAGCAAAGCTCTAAAATCGTTCAGAACTGTCTATTCGATGTTGCTTTTGCACTGCGTTGAGAATTAGAGGCGTCCTTAGAACAGTTGTTTTGGAAATACCGGTTTGTGCTACAATTTTTACCACTAATTTATTGTTTTCTGAACGTCATCGTCACTGGATCTTCTACACGTGGGTCATCTTCTAATAATTCTCGTCGCTAGCTAAACAAATTTTTAATTGTTGTAAATGATGGGACACAAGTCACCGTAAACAGCCTTTGTTTTTTATTTGTGCTGGTGCTAATCTTTCTTTAAACAAAAAATTTATAAAAGCGCGAAACTCAATTTGAGACATTTTTCAAAACAACTCGATTGAGTGGTCGCTCAAGCTCTACTATAATAAAATATATTGAAACTGTGTAAAGCTTGTTGAGATTTGTCAGTGACGCGTGCAAGATTTTTGCGAACGTACTCTATGTATTTAGCAAAATCGAATATTTGGTTCTGTCTGGAACGTATCTTCCATCTAAATTTGAAATTAGATATAGCAAATTTTTGATATGATAATCTATTCTTTAGTTGTTAGACAAACAGTACTCGGATGCATGATATCAACAGTATTATACCATTACCAAAAAGAAATACTTCAATGAATAGATGGTTGAATTAACCAATATGTAATAGATGTTTATGCATGTCGAAAGATATGTATATAAAAAAAACAAACGGCTGACGTCAAACTTGGCAATGTGTTCTCGTTAAACGTACACCATATGCGAAGCTCGATTTCGGAATATGGCCGGCAAAAATTCTGCTGTTTTGCTTACGAAACAAAAGAAACGAAAACGGGTCTCGCTATATTTTTTCCCTCTGTTTTATTTTCTCTCGCCTCTGAGAGTTTTTGTTATGAAGTAGAGTCAGCGTTTCGTTTTTCCGCATAAATTTCATTGTATACACGCATACGTCGTTATTTGCATCTTATTAAACTGAATTTAAATTTTTTTCAAGAAATATCGACAAAAATAAACGTATAAATATGAGGTAAGTAGATGTTCTTCGGGCACACAAATAGTGAAGAACAAAACCTGCTAAATAAAAATTTCTAGCACAGCTTATCAGAAAAATTTCACTCAAGTTTTTAAATTGAAAAACGTCTATTCTATTTTGAGAGTATTGAGGAAAATGCTAATATCAGTTTCCTGTGACTAACCTTGCAAATATTTATAATTAGAAACTTAAATAGTTGGCTTATTTACTAGTTTCTATTACGGTAAGTTAAGTAAATATGCAGATCCAAATCTGTTGATTACTCACAGTCAATTTATTCTTCTTAGAAATTTGTAACTTCACGCTTACCTGAAACGAAAAATAATAATTATTAATAAATACTAAACTATTATCACATGAATGTAGTTCAAGTTTAATAAACTTGAATTTAACAAAATATAAGGAAATCTTTCAAATATTGATATTTGTAACTGAGCAGTTAGAATATTTTTCAACAATGGCATTAAAGTTAAAGGCCCGTTTACACGAGTTTAGTGAGCAAGTATTTAGTTAAGTGTTTAGTTAATTTTAAGCCGTGTGAACAGACAGTTTAGTGTTTAGTACCTGTACTAAATACTGACTTGTCTATTGGAAGCGTGCTATTGCTTTAAACGTGCAAATATCATCACTATTCCGCATTTCATTCCAAGATTTGGGAATGCACCCTTACAAAATTCAGTTAGTACAAATATTTACGCCTCAGGATGCTGGCACTTCGTAAACCAGATAAATGAACGCTTTCGAACGTTTACCAACATCTTGTTTTTGGATGAAGTTCATTTTTAAATTCATGGACACGTCAACAAGCAAAATTGCCGCTACAGGAGTACAATCAATCCAAAACACTAACATCCGAAACCTCTACATTCGCCTGAAGGGTCTGTATGGGCTGCGATGTCAGCGCGACAAATTATATGCCCTTACCGTTTTGAAGATGAAAGGAGACAGTTAACTCAAGTGCAGTCTTCTTCGTGACTGAGCTGCAAAATTTTAATGGTTATAACCAAAGATGGTAAAGTTGCATGCTTGTACAAGCTAATAATTACGTGCGTCCATGGTTAATACATATTTACGTACTGGTCCATTGATACAGGAACTAAAGGACCTAGATAACTTTAATATGAAGCTGTATATCCCAAAATATTCTTGATTTGGGACTTCATCCAATTTAATTCAAGATATAGATAATAAACTTGATCACCAACTGGAGCTACACTTTATGTTGCTTTATGCTTGTAAACCAATGGGCAGATTCCAGATAGATCTTAGAGATTTTTAAAAATATACGTAGGTATTTTGAAATACATTTTAATTAAATTTCAATAAGTACTATTATCAACATGTCGAAATATAATAATTCTCAGTTTTTTATTTGAATATGTAGAAAAAAATATTGAATAAATAATACCAGAAACTATAAAAGCGAAATGAGTTCATAGTACTCACATTTTTATGCGTAGTATGTTTGAACTCCTACTCTCGGTGAACTTTTCGAAAGTTAGATAACCCAACAACATAAATGATGTCAATTATTTTTATCTAAACAAACATCGTTGCGTATCCCGACAAAAAAAATGTAAAACCAGAGGCGTATCATCTATAATTTTCCGCAAACCCTTTATCTACCGATACTTCGGGCATAAAATAACAATAGAATTTGAAATCAGACGAGAGAACTTCGTTTAATAGGTAAAAGTATTTGGAAAATGTTAAGAATGTCAATGTCAAAATGTGATCGGATATTGGAATTGACTACCACGTACTGGTGATGATAGAATGAAAATAGCAGACGGAAAAGAAAAAGAGCAAATGAAAAAATTAGATGTTATAAACTCAGAGAAATCATAAATAAAAACAGATTCCAAGGAATCATGAAGGAAGTGATTAAATACATCAGCGCATAGTGGAAGATATGTGCACAAAATATAATAATAAATTCAGCGGAAACAAATGGAAAAATAATAATTAGCACATAAGAGAACAAATAAATAAAGCACAGACTTCGAAAAATACCAAAAAGAAAGGACAGAAGTTGAAAGAAAAATTGAGAAACAGAAACAAGAGTGATTTCGAGAATTTAGAGTGAAGATGACAAAAGTCTACAAGGAAAATTAAAATCTATTAAAAACTCTAGAAAAACAAATAAAAATAATAACTCTTATCATATGAAGAAAAGGTATTTTAGAGATCTTTTAAAAGGAAAGGATATAAACTAAGGGAATGAAGAACAAATAGAAGTAGCAGAAACCAAAGTCACAAAAGACGAAATAAGTACAAAAAAATATAACAGGCACTACGAATAGATCAAATAACGACAAGCAAGGTAAAAACCATAATGAACGGAATATATGGCACATGGAAAGCGCCTGACGATTGGCAAGTAGAATATACAAGAAAGGGAACACAAAAAACTGCAAGAATTATAATAGAATCGCATTACTAAGTACAATCGCAATGACTCAATCCAATATGACTTACAACTTAAAAGGAAGAGAGACAAAGCTTCGACGGCTCAATATTAATTTTTTCTAGTTAACTTCAATTATCTTTTGCTGTTCGTTTAATAATTTTATTCACAACACACATCTTATAAGAGGTTTTCGTTCCTGCTTATCAAGTTATTCCAAAATAATTCTATTGGATTCAAATCCAGAAACTCTTTTTCAGTTTATACTTGAGCAAATATTATTTGTGTTTTTTTTATATGTTGATAGAAAACGTTAAAATGGAAAACACGTTTGGCAATTTTAATCTTCGTAATACCCTCCCCTATTTCTTTTTGTCTATATAAAACAGATTTTGATTATCTGTGCACCGTCCATGAAAATTAAACACGCACATCTGGCGTAGACAAGATAACAAAAAAGTCCGCCAATAAACGCAAATATATTTATTATGTTTTCTCCCACTCGACGACGTTTTTGAAATAAAAGCCGTACATCTGGCAGTACCGTTAAACACAATAAACAGAGGGACATACAAAAAAACTAAAAAAGTATCTTATAAATGTCATTCAATATAAAATAACAATTACTAAGTACTGTGGTTATTCAAGGAATGTGAAAGTTTTTTATTTTAATTTTAGTGCACATACGAATCTAGTAAACATTAGTAGTAGTTAAAATTTTAGCTACAGATAAGGAAATGAGAGATATCCATGATATTCCGTGATATCAATTTGTTTGGAAATGGTTCAAACATGAGTCAGCGTTTACTTTATTATTGTAACGATGGGTAAACCATTGAAGCGCAAATTTAAAGGAACCAATTGGTATCGGATGAAGATCAACTCGACATTACTAAGAAACTATTTTCCATGAACAAAACTAGGACAGAATGAAGAAAACAAAAAGATCAAAACAATGATCACAGACACAATAAAAAAACTATTGAATAAACTCTTTTCAGAAGGGACCTTCCCTTATATCTGGAAGAAAGTTAGCCAAGCAGGTGTTGATAACAAAAAAAGAAACCAGACCAAAAAAAAATAAGGCAATGCAGACCAATATGCGTTTTAAATATTATAAGGAAGGTAGGATACAACATCCGTGAAATAGTTGAAGGAAGCGACCACGTGGAAAAGAGACACTGATAGAAATCAGCAGATCGTCGAATGAGCATCCTGATGATTGCCGAGGCTGTAAACGCCGATAAAGAAACGTTTAGAAAAATGTTACACGAGGAATTACACAGGATGTCAAGTCTGTGCCAATTTGACTCCTGAGCAAAAGTTCTTGCGTCAACGGGTATGCTCAGATTTCCTTAACAGGTTAGAAAGATTAGAATAAGATCTATTTTGAAAAGCACCCGATATGAGTCGATGGAAGCGGTAAAGCAAAAAAGAGCAGAGCTCCTAAAGGCTCTCACCAAAGAAGACTTCCAGCTCTGCTTCGATCAATGAAAAAAACGTATGGAAAGGTGTGTGGCGTGGGGAGGGCAGTATATTGAAGGGGAGCATTCGAATGTAGAATAATTTTTATAATAAAACCCGTTTTCGTAACCAGTCTCGTTATTTAATAGCCAGATCTCGTTATTTATAAAAGATTTCAACTCATTTTGTCGTTTTATTACTTTATACAAAAATATTTGAAATTCATTGAGTGCTTATTACTATAACTAAACTAATAAATTCTCGCATACAGCTCTAGTTCTTCGAACCCCTTCCTCGTACGCGATACAACGTTGCCAAGTCAAGAGTTTAATTAATGATTCCACTTGAGTCGGAAGATCAAAGAAGAGAAGGAGGTTGTTTGTGTAATCAACTATATAGATAAAAAATATATCTATAGGGAAACACTAACAGACATAATTTACATCTACATTTATTGAGGAGAGGAAAACCAGAAGGAAAAATATGGTACCGGATTTATAACAGGATATTTCGAGAGGCAGAATAGGTGTAATTTTAGACGTTTCCAGTCTAATATATTTCAATATGTAATTTTGTTGCCAAATGCACTTTTAAAGTTGACCTTAAAATTGTCTACTGGATATTTCATGAATTTTGGTATGAAACAACTTCACAAATAAAATATTTACTCAAATCAACAGAAAAGGACATGGAACAGGTTTAATTATGATAAATTATTATACGTAGAAGCAGAAGTTTGTAACGGCACATGAACCTTAATAGAAATAAAGTGTTGTAGACAAGGTAATTTATCATAATTCTATTTTCAATGTCATCAATTACATCACTTATTTCATTTTATATGATTTCAAAGTTTAGTTCAAACTATTTCACTTGTTAATATTTTATTTTGAAACTGAATAATGGAGAAATAGAAAAAATAGATGAAATTGAGACAACTCCAAACTATTCGAGTCTTAAAATCAATTAATGTAGCAAAAAATAGAAGAGAGAAAGTTGGAAACGGCGGAAGCACCACCAGATGAAGACATAGTAAAAAAGTAAATTGGGGAAATAAATACTACAAAGAAAAGAATACCTGTCAAATAAATCGTCAATAGAAATAAGTATTTGAACTCAAAAAAAGGAAACGACTTGTGTGTGCCTTCTACAAAGGAATAAGATATTAAAAGATAAGATAGAATGAACCATGGACGAGTATTAGTATGGATTTAGGAAATGAAAGTCGGCTGTGGATTCCATTCATATAACACAGTGGTCGCCAAACACTAATTTTGGGTAGCTCGTGGTGATGCTCAGCAGATTGGCAACACTGAGTGTCTGGGAGCGCTGCAGACGATTAGTAATTGCCGGAGTTACACGTTTTTGTTTCGCAGACTTTGAAGCGAATGAATCAACTGTAAGAATTCTGTTCAAGTTGTTCATGCTCGTCCCGTCCAATATTATGTTCAACAACTGAACCGATATATTCATCTTGTCGGACCAGTGCATCAAAGCTAAAACGTTTGGATTGGCCTGTTCTATGCCCTGATATAAACTGTATTTAATATTCTCTGGAGATGCTTGTCAGGGCAGCTAGAGCTCGTAACAATCCATCTGGAAGTCTTCCAAGAACTTGGCCATGTTAAAAAAAAGATGTGAATAATTATTAATTTGATACTTAGCATACGAAGAATCTTCGTGGGTTTTTGTACAACCACATCACATGGTTTTGGTAAATTTATATTTGGATTGTGCTCCTTATCGTTCTTAACCGCACCAACTTGGCATGAGTTGTATATCCTTTAGAAATTCCTGATTTTTTTTTTAAATGAACCACAAACATAGAAACCGTAATCAAATAAAATACTTATAAAGTTTTATTAGATAAATGTGACATCCTGTACGCTTGAGATTGTTTTTATTCGACTTGTTGTAGTGACACCGTTTAATTTAGAAAACAGTTGGTAATAACAACCAGAGATCAGCTTAAGGATCAAATTGCCTATAAATCTAGGACGCATTTAATGGAATAATGAATAGCAGAGGGGTAATAAAAGTTTTAAATAAAAGGACTTTATTGGCAATATGAGTTTTGTTTCTAGAAAAGATACGTCGCTTTTTGTTTACAATGCCTTTCACGTATACTTATTCTGCGAAGCTAGTAAACCATGTGGTTTATTGAAATGTCTACACGAAGAAATTGTTTTTTTTTATCAAATACGAGGCACATTTAGTAAATTAAGTAAATTTCCCTATGTAAAAAGATAGAATTGACTTTTTCAGAAACATATTTATTGGCAACAACCAAGATCAAATTGAGAAACTTATCGTATCGTAATTTCCGTATCCTTTTAGCGTGAAAATCTGCCGCTTGTGAATAAAACCAACGCGTGACAGATTTTTGCGAAAAAATGGTCGCTCAGCTGCGTAATCCGTCACACACTACTGCACAAACTCAACAAGACCATCATTAAGAAAACCTAAACATGCAGGCGTTTCAAAACGAAAACTATTTTATGAATCTGCTGTTTTGAAACAATCACTTTAAACGCAGTTCCTAAGAAATTAATATTAAGGCAGTTAGTCAAACGGTTCAAAATCAGTCGTTTAAAACCGTTAACCTTGGAGTTTTGTTGAGCGGTCTCCTTAGGGTCTAGACCAATTTGTGTCGGCTCTTATTTATTTCGTGCTTTAAATAGGTAACATCGATTTGTGCTTTGCAGTAGTTAGAGTATTTTATTCATTTTTATTAGTAAAAAAGTCAGTTCGGCATCAGTATAGATTGAGACATACAGAGAGTACTTTTTTGCGTGCATATTTTCAAATTTTTTGTGCATAATTTGACTAAATGATTTTGCATATTTTGGGTTTTCCTTATATATATATTTTGGTTTTCTTAATCATCATTTATGAGAGATGGTTGCTCACTGAGCTCCTCATCATGAATACTATAAAGGATATTTTAAAGATAGAGAGTGCAGCATGTACAATGGAGGGGAGAGAGGAAGAGCATCAGTTTACTACTCTCTATCTGTCCTTATTAACTAGCAATTCAATCAAAATAGAGAAGAGAGATCTAGAGAGTGGTATACCGATATTCTTTCTCTCTTTATCAGCTGTTTAGTCCCACTTGAGCCAGATCCCAAACCTGTCTCTCTCTATATTTATTATTAATTCTATATGTTCGACTCATAGACCTAAGGTTGATTTTCAATTGGCTGAATGCTTTGTATTTCCCAGCAAACGGCGCAAAAAGATAGAATAGCTGACATTTAGTACTTTTGCTATTGGCAGCTATTTATACTGGTTAGCATATAATTACGATTACTTTGAAGGGGAAAACTTCGGGAAACTTACTTTTTGGATATACGTCGTAACTGTAGAATTTGAAGATAAATATAATGTTTTCACCCAAAAAACTGTGGCTTTTGATAAATATTTATCGAAATTTAATATATACTAACAGGGTCATGCTAAGGTTAAATGAAAAGATACATTATTTATAGTAGTGCTATCAGTAGAATTTGTGTAAGTATAAATTATATTGTAATGTTTAGTATGATATTTTATTTATTTAGCAAATGTTTTAAAATCGATTTATTTGCATTTTCGAATCTTGGAAAACTGAATAAACTAGCCTAATTAACCTTAGTTTACTTTCGCCAGGCTCAAATTCATCCCCTACCTTGGTTCCTGAGATCCACCGAATTGTCCCCACTATGAAATGTATGACAGATAATCTATTTTAAATTTACAACATTCCCCTCAAACGCTGATGGTAGACATAAAAATTGAATTGAAAATTCACTAATACTTGTTTTCTCCAAAGAGTTTTTTAAGGCTGCTGCTCTCTCCCTTTTCTCAATCTTTGTCCTCCCAATTGACGTCCTCTGAATCTATCATCGACACTATCTGGCCAAGATTTTTGGAGTCTTTCTCGTTTCCTCCTTACAAAGACTAGCTTGCATATGTGCAACTACGGCCATGTAATTATGTCCAACTGCTGGACTAGATGTGATTCTAAATCTCCCACCTCTCCATATAGTACTGGAAAAAACTTACTTGGAATATTTAGAGACTGAAACACCAAAGAAAAACCGTCCCTCAATAATGATCAAACCTGGGACAAGCCTTAGGTTGATCCAACCAAAAAGTTTAGAGTTGAGAAAAAATTACCTCAATTCTAAACTGTAGAAGTAAAGGGGATCAAAACACCACACAAGAAATGAACAGAAATGCTATTAAATGGCATACGGACGGATCTAAAGCAGCAAACAGAACTGGAATAGGAGTGTAAGGGCCCAGAACCAAACACTTTAAAAGATTTAGCTACACATCAAAAAAATTTTCAAGCAGATATTAATGCAATTGAAAAATGTGTCCAGTTCAATGTAGAGAGGTACCATCGCAAATAGGAGATCATCATCCTGATCGATGGCCAAGCAGTCATTAGTGTTTCAAGCTCCAATTTCATTAAATCCAAACTCGTCTAGGATAACCTAGAAAAATTAAACGAGCTAGGCAAGAAAAAAAGTTGTCCTACTGAAGTGAAGAGAAATGAATTAGGTTATAAGCTCGCTAAAGCGGAGGCAAACAAGCCCTTCATGGTGCCTGTACCCTTCTGTGGTATCAGCTACAGAACAATAAATCAAAACCGCTGGAAGAGAAGGTAGATAGGAGCAAAATCAATTATTGGTACAACCTGCAAGGGCCGAGACAGGCAAAGACTTTCCTGGGAAATTATAACCAGATATAATCTGCTGAATAGATCAACCTAAATAAGAACAATCTACAAATCCTAACATCGATCCTATCGGGCAACTGTCGCCTTAATAGACACCTAAAGATTTTGTTGTACAGAGGTCGAAACCTCCATCCACATCCATAGCACTACACCTAGAAGTGTATGGAATAGAAGACGAAGATCTCTGGCAGCTACAACGATCCCACATTCTGGATTTTCTGAAAAGAATGGGTTGGGTTCCCCCGTATCGCAGCAAGAAAGGGGTCGCAATAGATCCTTTGGGTCATAGTGTATATGATGCCCCATACATCAAGCAAAACATTATTCTTGTCATCAGAATGAAATTACTGATGAGAAAATTAATGACATTATTATAAAAGCGTGAGGTGCTTTCTATAACATTTTCAATTTCCATAATATAAAAAATTATTCGAACAGTCCCTGGACTGGTAATGAAATCTATTGGTTACAAAACGTAAACTTAGTTTACAAATGTCATGGAAAACGCCCAACGCTTTTATAAAAGTGACATTACTGTTCTCATCACTAATTTTTTCTCATGCCAAGAATTATTTTTTATTTTTCAATTTGATCATTACTAAAAATGTTTTTTTTTTCAAACTATAATTTGTCTCATCTTACGTTCCAGTGAAACAACAAATGATAAATACAAAAAACATGAATAATAATAATTGATAGTCTGTCGATTTCATATGGAAACTCCTCAAAACATTAACAAGGTTAAATGATCCTTCATGTTCTACCGAGACGTTATTTTATGACAAGCGCAAATATAATGGCCAAACCTGATTGCGATGCTCTGTTAAATTTAATTGCATTCAGATTTAAAGATAGTGGTAATTAGTAATAATCCCTTTCAAGTCAGACATGTTGAATTATGCAGTTTTAATGCCTCCAAGAGCGAAATCAACGGCTTTATTCAACAAAAACTTTCAGCACCAGTACGTTGTGACTGACAGGTTTACTCTTAGAACAAGTGGTTCAAGTTTATTGAGTGGAAAAATGTAAAAATTCACATAAAATTCGGAGGGAAATTATATATTTTCATCATAATTTCTCAGAAATGAAAGATTGAAAGTCTAAGGCAAGTAACCCCATGGGTATCCCTCTAGCAGTCATAGTAATATTTTGAGAAGCTCAGTGAGATTTTTTGGAAAAAAAAAACGATTCTTTCCACAAATGTTTGGTTACAACCTAGTATCAGCACTCGGCACTCGATGATTATCGGACTCCCTTGGACCTTCTCAATAAATCTTCATTTGAACTCGAGATCAACTTCTATAAAAATTTTCGAATGGTGCCATACGAATTAGCCGAGATAAGAGCGAAACATTGAATAGAGGTGTGTGAACATCTCCTTGCTCTGCTAGAAGATAATCGTTTAATTAGATGATGAAAAATGGATTTATCTAAACAACTCGAACATGGAACATCATTTGTTAGACAAAGGATAATTGCCAGAACCCGTTGCAAAGAGAGGTCGTTAGAGTAGAAAGTCCTGTTGTGTGTTCCAGCATTTAGTTCGGACTTTGCACATTCAGATTACTATTTATTCATATCTATGGCGAAATTCTCACGAAAGGAAAAATTTCAATCCAGAGGAGATGTTAAAAACGCAGTGCGACAATTTTTTTTGCATCTATAGTCTATTCCAGAAAGGTATAGAGTAATAAAATGGGGAATTCCCTCCAGTTCGGCTCAATTTCGGTGTCGGCCATAGGTGTAGGTCTTGAATATTGTGTAGGGATTACTTAGGTAGTAGATTTATACAGTTAGATTTTGGGTTTAACAGGTACCGTTTACAAAATGCCTAATTTTTATTCTGTTATAATAAAATTTTCTCCTTTTTACGAGTATCCTATCGGCACGCCTTTGGCACATTATTTTCAGTGTTTGCGAATGGATAACAATAGGCTAAACCTAAATATTGACCCCAACTCGGATGGTACTACCTGCACCAAACTATGAAAGTGGCTTAAATATTCGTTGGGTTACTCTGTGGTCCCTTTGCATACTTAATGAGGTTTTATTACTCTATTCCTTCCTGAAATAAACTATAAGCCCAAAAGAATAGTTATACCTAAGTCTCTTATAGGTTGCTCAACTATAAAATACAATCGGCTATACTTATTATTTATGAGACTCTCTTTATAGCTGAGCTTTGGTTGATTTTTTGGTCACTGCACTTTTTGGTTTATAGATTGCGGTTGAATTCTCTACCAATATTTTTTTTTAAGCCAGTTTATTAGAAAAATGGCAATTACATCAATAATATGCATTACATAGCATAACAATTATTTGATATTGATCTTATCTCATATTTTTTCCATATATCTTGTCATATAAAGTGCAAAATATGTTGTTTTTTGTTATTCTAAACCAGTTTTCCTGTTACAGTGCGGTATAATAACGTAATAATATTCAAGCACAAGGACGGGAGAAAATTACAGTCACCACTTCAATGAAATTCGAGGTTCAAGGTGACGTGAGGCGTCGGTAATAATTTATAATTTGACTATAAATAAACGCGGACCCGAAAAGTTGTGTAACTTTTAAACCTTCACGAAATTACAGTCGACTACGCTCTGATATGAATAATTATTTTAGAGAAACTGAATTGACTCGACAACATCGCAATTTCATGAAATAATTTATTTGTTGGCAAATTAAACTCGCCGTATTGCTTTGTAGCAGCCAAATAGAACCATTGAAATCGCTGGTTTTGTTTAGTCCATTAAAATTTGTCTTAAATTGATTCGCTCTCGTTTTTTAAAATATTTATTCGCTTTTCATATTACCAACATTGAACAACATGATATAAAATAACGAGAATAATGTCGAATACATTATGTTTCAATAGTCATTATGTTTTCATTCATAATTTTTCAAGGGAAAATCTTTGTTAAAGACCAACAGTAATCTGCCACCATTGTTCTTCACTATAATTTCCTAAATTCCCGGAAAACTGATTGTGGAGAAACTTGATACTCATATCTGCTCCTAGAGTCTGAAAGTTTATCGATTATATTTTTATAATTTCTTCATAATTTGTCGTTTTTGAGGATCATCAAATATTCCACTCTTTGAACTTTTCCATATTGAGTTTCTGAAACTTTCTACGAAACCAATTAAAACAATTTTCTTCCTTGTCCAACATTCTGACAAATTCCCTATCATTCCAAACTTGGTATGTAATGGTGGAAATATAATTTTGTATCTCCTTACCAACCGTTTCCTTACTAATTTACAAATTTCCTGAAGAACCTATGGTCCATCTAGTTTGCCCATTTTTGAACCGAACAATCTACAATTTCAATTTCCAAACAGAAATTCAAACTCCTGGTCGATTTCCATACCCAAAATTAGTATCGCTAATATCAACATATTCACTTAACTCGCTTCAAACTGTCCAACACCTATATATAAAAAAATCTAAATGTCTCACTGATCAAAGCAGAAATAGCTTGAAACGAAAATGAGGAAGTATTTCAGTACCAAACAACCAGGGTGTATCCGAATAGACAAAATTTCTTTTCATGAAGTTAAATCCAAAGTTTTCAGCGCGTGGTGAAACAAATGGAATGCAAGATAGAACAATCTGAAAGAAATCAAACAATCATTTAATCCTTGGCTCCAGCCAACATCAAACAGACAACACCTAGTGAGAATATCGGGCTTACACCTGGGTCATAGCATTTTAACTCATAAAAATCTAACACGGATTTACCAAGATGCGAAACCTGTGATGTAGCGATATGAAGAAAGAAATATGACATTTAAGTGAATAAAGCAGAGACTATAGGTAAATATATAAACATAGAAAATGTCATTGGTTATTTAAAGGACCCCGGCTTATATATATAATTGTAAACATTTGTAATGATGTGTCTTCTGTCAGTAATAACGATAGTTTAAATGACCTAGATAAAAAAATTTGTTTTATTTTTTTTGAGCACAACAAAATAAATCTGAGATTACATTTTAATGTTTTTTATCTTTTTTGAAATCTATGAAACATATCTGAATCTCTTTTTCCATTCTATCCAATTCTGTATAAATCACGGAAATGTTTTGAAAAGGTAAAAGCGAGTGTCGACTAACCACTGCTTTAAGAACGTTTTGGAAACTTCGGAAACTTATTTTCAAAGCAAAAAAATTCCCTCTAATAATCAACAACATCAAAACATCCTTAATAAACAAAAGGACCATATAATAAGTGCTATTTATATATCAACAAATCTGTACCTTATGAGTTATTTCAGGATTGAATGAATTATATTATTCAAATTCAAGGTTTGAGAATCCTTCAAGGAATTTGGAATATACTGACATATATTTACACCCATATAATGTCCTTGAAATAGTTTCTTTTATATAGTAGCAGCTGTCAACGAGCACCCAATTATCTCAGGGGTCGATATATTCATACCTGAATTTTGTCCCAGACGCTTATGCCTCATTTCCAACAGAGTTAAACGTAGTTTTCTCTAATATTTCAAAGTGAATATTGTGGAAAATTTTATTATTATTTTATATACCAAAGTATATAGGTTCATAAAATAATAACACGTTACATTTGTCTCTGACAGATTAATAAAAAAAGTTTATAGACGGATAGTTGATTGTTGATTGATTAAAAGCCTTTGGCTAGAACCTTTTGACTTCGCCAAGCAAACTGTGAGGCTTGCCCAAGTGTTTGAACCTGGCACTCACAGATGACGAGGTCTGCAAGTTTCTTCTTCCTCCATTCCCCAGCTGTACTCCAATTTATCCCTGATGCCCATAGTGTGAAATGCCCTGTTAAAAATCCAGTCACCAGTTGTTGTGTAAGAGAGGCAGCTTGTCTCATGTCAAGTGTCTCTATCCATCTCCACAGAGCCTTCCTTGCAAACAGACCGTTGTGAGACGTGATAGCAGCACTTTGAGTTACATTAAGAATGTACTCTAGAATTGATCGGATTGCCAATCCCTATCTGGCGAGCAAGTCCGCTTCGTTGTTGCACAAAGTGACCTGGCACCAACGAGCTGAATCATGCAGTTTTTGTAGGGCTTTGTTACACTCCAGTACAAGCTTAGAGCACATCGTTATGGCATCTTGCTGTTTGATCAGATTGAGATTACTTCATTTCTATGGCTTCGATGAGTATCGCGAGTCCACATTTCATAACAACGAATGCTTTAGAAGACAATAGCATGTTCTTCAAGCGAGAAAAACTTACTAATTTTGGGGTGTTTACCAGGTGACTTTATTATTTTTGACAGTCCTTACTATTATCGGTGGTAGGAAGGACGGGAGAGGGAGGGAGAAACTATCTAATCAAGACTTTAAAATACGTAATAATATGTAATAAACAAATCGGTATAATAGGTTAATTTCTGCCATGGTGTTAGAGAATCCAAACACTCTTCTGTTCGATTAGTACTGCTAGTAATCAATGAGCAAATGTTTGACATGCTTCTGAAATGGAGGCATTATACATGTAGGTCTGAAGATGGTCTGAACTGTAGGTTAGCTTAATATATCCAGATAATTATTTTGTTTCTTCTTATTAACTATGGAAAGTGAAATAGTTTGACGGTTTCCTGAATCTCGGATAACTTGGAGGGATTCTGGTCCAGTGTCCTAACCTTGACGAGTAGATTCCTTTTCTGAAAAAAGTTTTCTTATCGTTGGCTAATTTGATATTTCGGTCAGCAGGTATGAAGATGATTCTTATTCTGCTACATAATTTGCAAGTTTATTGCCAGTAATACAAATATGTGAAGGGGCCTAGAGAAAAGTTGATAGAGTTGCTGACTGTGATCGTATATAGACCGTAACCTCTCAAAATTTCCTCTTCGGTTCCTTTCATTTGTCATGTTTACCTGTATCCATATTTTTCTCTCTCCTCACACACAAATAATGTATTCGTTAAAGAAAGAAAGTCCGGAATGTTTAATTATTCCTAGTCTAACCTCCAGAAAAACTTAGTTTGACTGTTAAATCACAGAAAAAATTAATTTAAGCTTGGTTGTGAAGAGTCCTTGTAAATGATCCAGACTCGTTGGTCTGTTTTAAGCGCCAAACTATATAGAGATAAATCTATGGACCCAAGAAAATTGAAAAATGGAAACTGGAACCATAAAGAATTAAACAATATTCTAGAGACTTTATCAAAGGAATCAAAGTACATAGTTAGATGTGAAAGCACATACAGAAGGCGGAGATACTAAAGAAGACAATAAAAATTACAAGAGAAAAGAGCGTGAGATTTTCCTTGATAATTAATTCGGCGAATTACTCAGAACGATGTTTTAATCATATTTTCGGCGACTTCCTGCATACAAAATATATTTTTTTATCTAAAATCAATCCGTAGAACGAGACATTGCATGAATAAGTAATTTGTGTCGCTATAGTTATATAATCAAGGCCCAATTTGTCTGTTCAATCAAACATCAATTCAATTTTTTTGCGTTGTACGACAGGCCGCCCTTCAAAGAGATTCTGTCGTAGTGAGCTCTAATAGGGAGAGGGTGGTCGAATCGATAGGCGGATTTACATGACCTTCCTTACTTAGGGAGTGATTTTACAATAGGGGCCTACGAATGCAAGTGACACTTTCAATATAGCTCTTTGATATAATACAGTTATATTTCACCGATACGAGGAGCAAAAGAAAATTTTTTGAGGAACTAATTCGTTGATTCTTTTTTTTTCACTCTTCGCTCTTGTGCTTCTATAGCTTTCCTTGTTTTTTTTCTTTGATTTCCCCAATTCTCCATTTTTGTAAACATCTTATATCCTTTGAGTTATCGTAGATTATCGATTTTTCTTCTTCATTAAATTTTTCATCGCTTCTGATAGTGACTTGATTCTGTTATCGGTCCTAACATCCTTCTAAATTTTGTCGATAAAAGGATCATCCGAGTGTGAGCGTAAAAAACATTTTTTTAGAGTCTACGCGAGCGTGGCGCACTATTCACCGTATCAAATTAAAAGTCAACTGAAAGAGTTAGACACTGCATCATCATTTACGACTGTAAACTTTTTGGACTGCTAAATTCAAACGTAGCTATATCAGACTGAAGACAAGCGTTCGGATCATCAAAACTAGCGATATCATCGATAAAGGACGCCAAACGGTACTGGGTAACCATCGGTTAGGGAGAAGAGGCTATCGGCATATCAACAGAACGTATTTACCATATACTTACTGAAGAAATATTCGCAAGTTGGTTGTTGCGTTTACTCCTGTTGGAGCAAAAGCGTATTCGAACATTTTCCATGCTTCGTTGACGCGGTTTAAGCAAAATGAGTCGATTAATAACTGTAGATGAAACGACAATTCTCAAAGGAAAAAACAGTCAAGACAGTGGACTGCATAAGGCGAATCTGTTTCGAAAAAAGCAGACGGTTTCATTGAAAAATAAAAAATCGCATTTGAAGAAAATGGCTTTGGCTTTGTAGCAAGCAACAAGGAGACGCACATCTCAATTTATGTCATGCCTTATAATGTTGCCCTAGTGTAAAATGGCGCAAACATCAATTGAAATCTGTTAAAACGCCAGCGAATAATGAGACAAATAGTGATACGACCCCCAAAACAGAATGTTCTTGGTCTTCCTACGACAGACTCAAAATACTTTAAAAAAAATTCTGCAGGAATTAAATTATTTTTTGTTCATTATTTGTGGATTTGCGACGTTTCGCCGAAGTTTAAAGGTGTTTAAATGACATATTGATTAGGAAAAAAATGAAAATACAGATAAAATTAGATAAGTTATATTTAATGATCATAAAACAAATACTTAATGTATGGTCTTAGCCTACATAGGAGTTGGAATGTAACATAACATCTTATATAGATCAAGTGAGATTTTGACAAGCAAACTATGAAAAACATGGCGAGGTTGTGTCACTCAACTCATTCCGAATTATTTCAATTTGGATGTTTGGATGCTGGCTTAAAGTTTTTATAAAAACTAGTACCATATTTGCTGCGTAAAGCCAACTTCAAAAATCTTTATAGCCAGCTGATCCATTGATCATGACATAAGCTAGTTTGTAAGTAGTGTCTACCTCCTCTAGGTCAGAGGTGTCACTGGCTGCTGGTCGTTTCAGCATTACAGAAGTAATTACTGAGTCCAAACTTTCACAAAGACCCTCAGCTGACTGTATTGCTTTTCGATCACCCGTCACAGCCGAGTTGTCTGCTCACCAACATGCCGGCAACTGGACGCAACTAACTATGCCGGCTGTATCAACTCACATTGATTGTCCTTCTCGCTCATTTTGTTTTTATTATTCGGTTTTCTCCAGGATAAAAAATATTCTGCAAGTGAGCTTATATTGTCGTTGTTTTCTTAGTAATACGCGAAATTTCGTTTTTGCGAGCTGCAATCTAATTTCACATATGGCCAATCTTGCTGCAGGCCTCTTACTCGTTCTACGACAATGTCGCACTGTCACTCGTTGTTCTGCTTTGGGGGATACGACAATCCAGTCGGTCGGGCTTTAAGTATGCACAAACATTGCAAATTATTTGCAAAACTGTTGACGCGATGAAGGTCGCTTTCTTGCGGATTGCTATGTGAATAAGAAGAAAACTCAATGGCCTCTACCAACCTTCGCCCAGATGACCTGTGAAAAATAATCATATATTTTTTTAAGATAATCGACAAGGATCAGTCTACACTATTATGATAAGGTAATTTTTTAACCACGCTTTTGAAAATTTTCAAAGCTATGACTAAATGACTCCGTTCCGGCAAGATAGTGACACAGCACTACAACACAGTCGTCCTTGAACTCTATAAGTGAATAAACCAGTTTACTCCTCACTTAAAATGATGATATTGCCTGGTGAATTAATCCACGTCCATACATGGACATATTAAACGACTCGCGAATGAATTTATAAACTTAGTAATTCTAATATTACTTTTAACATGTTTGTTTGGCGGTCTACTAATAGACAATTACACAAGTACCTACTTTAGCCACAGAATGTCAAAAGGATCCATATATGGATTGCTCCAAAGCATCCTGCAAGGTAGAATACTTGAAAAATAGGAGAGTCGTGGCTTAAGAGCCTGCTGTCAGAATAAAGATTGCCATGATGATCGGCAACATTCCTCACGAAAAAGCACCACAAGAAGAAGAACGTACTTTACAAATACTTTAGCTAAATCATCGCTTCTTTTCCTCTGTAACCGGATCTTGGTGTAGCAACAGTCAAAAGTCATCCACTTTTTGATCACACCCCGTAAAATCGTCATCATTGTTTCGGAATGTCGAAATAAATCATTGTTCTGGGCAATCTATTGTTATTGCGGTTAAAAAAAAATCAGTGTAATTTATCATCTGAAAAGAGAGTTTTCGAATTGGAGGCACCGATGCATTTAAACTTCCGGTTTCGTCTACTGCAATAGGAAATGCACTTGATCAATTTCTATTCGAGGTTTTAAATTGAGCTTTCTGATATTTCTAACATCTGAATTTATTATTTTCTTTTTATGGAACTAAAAAAACTATATTTTCCACGTAACTTTGAAATGGATTTTCTATAATCGTATATATATTGCATAAAGGGCGACTCACACGTAACGGCGCTGCGCCTACACTATTTTTTAGGCTTTTAAACTATATTTCTAAGGAGCGATTTTCTATGGGAAAAATTTCGATCAAATATGTGGATATATATACACTGAAAATGACGAAATATGCTCAAAATACGCACAATAATTACAAAAATTAACGTGTTTTATAGTTTTTATTCAAAAGACTTCAATTTATTTACATTTATTTCTAAAAACTGCAGATACCTACATATGGGGTTTTCCAAGTTATCTATCCGAAAATATTTCGTTATATTTATCAATATTTTTTTAAATTCAGAAACCACTTTCCAACATCTACCGATAGCATATTTAGAGTGTCTTAAATTTAAAAATTCCATACATGCATGAATTTTCATTCAAAATTTCGTGAATTTCTTCGTGGACTGTAGGCGATGTTTTATTCTGAAACGGTTAAACTTTTTTTATTACTAAATTACCAAACTTTTGGAATATTTTTAATATAACAATTTTACCCTGTCGGGAGAATACTAGTGCGGATATCGAACTGGAAGATCCTTAACAGGCAGTTTACAAGACAACATCTTTATAAAATAATGAAAGACCTGAAAGTACCAATAAACCTGATAAGGCTCACTAAAATGACCCTTGAGGACACTCAAACTAGAATTAAAATAAAACGGAAATCATCATATAGGACGTTGTTCAATATAATACTGGAATGGATAGTACAAAGAAACGGAATCAACACCACGGGAACAACAAAAACAAAACATTACAGTCGCTAGCATATGCAGATGATGTGGTAATTTTATCAAGTTAAATGGAATTGGAAAGTACGTGCACGGTTTTCATAGAAATGACAGAAATAGCGAACCAAGAAGTAAACGAGGAGAAATCATTCGAACAAGCACGAGGTTCTTAGTGAAGTACCTCAAGGGTCCCATTCTATTTGTGATCTACATTAGTGATCTTGCTGTGAACATTAAAACAAATATATCCCTCTTTGCTGATGATACAAAGATTCTTGCCAAGTCTGCTTTTGAGCGGCTCCAAGATGACTTGCACACAGTAGAGGAATGGACAAACACCTGGAAAATGAAGCTCAATGAAACAAAATGTAGTGTCCTCCACATTGGCTCAAACAATACCAGAAGAGCTTATACATTAAAAGGTGTGGGTATTATTACAGCAATGTGATCTTGGAGTTATAGTGACCGAAAACCTAAAATGGTACTTATATGGTACAAAGGATCACTCAGTTGAGATGATAAGACTTCTTTACAAAACGTATATAAGACCAAAGCTTGAATTTGCGCATTCAGTGTGGAATCCATATTTTGTGAAGGATATTGAGCTTTTAGAACGAGTTCGGCGAAGGGTTACTGAAACACCCTCCTCCCTCAGAGAACGTCGCTTCAAAGGAGACTTAATAGAAACCTAAAAAATTCTTATGAATAACTACATTTGCGACTTGGGCACTTTCCATATGAATACAAAACAGCAGTTAAGAGGGCGTTCAAGAAAACTATCTAAGGAAAGAAACTGCAAGTTGCCCCGGAAGAACTTTTTGACAAATCGTATAGTATATATGTGGAATTCATTAGAAGAAGAGACAGTGACTGCTGCAAATACAAATATTTTCAAGAACAGATTTGATGCTGGACACTCAGCTACAAACAATCAAATTGTACACTACTTATAGTAGACTAAAAAGTGTGAGCAGTATTCTGAAAAACTTTCATTTTTAAATTTACAAAACAATAGCTTCATCGGTTTTTTTGTTAACCGCCTACTATTGTCAAACAATAATAATAATAATACAAAACTGTAATATATTTTGAAAAAGGTTAGTTAGTTCTTTTTGTTCACAACATTTTTGAGTGCTCTGCGCTAGCCGTACTTCGTGTCATTTGTGCGGTCTTGTTGTGAGAAGGAACTAAGCGACATCTTTTCGCACGGTGTCGAACGCTCGGACTCGTCCCGGTACCGTCATGTGTATGTCAGCCTTAAAAGTGAACATATCCATTTTCGAGATACTTTTAAAAAAATAATACTTTTGTACAGATTTATAGCTCGCATCCGGTTAACTCACACGTTTGTTTGTGGATTTGACCCACTTTTTTGGATGGAATCATTGTTATATTTGAAGTAAATTGTTGAAAAAAGAATCACAGGTAGAAAGCTTCATTGTAAACCAAATATCTCATGGTCATCATCAATCAATACTATGTTCCGTTTTCGAGGTATATGTTGAAAGTTTCCCTCTGGCAGACAGTCCCCTGCGTCTACTACAACGCCGGCAGAAACAAAGGGCGTAAACAACGGATTACGGCACGAAATTGAAATATATGTTGAAATACTGTCGTGATCTAAAGGAAAATCTATTGTTGATATGTGGTCGGTTCTATTTATATCTATTTGCACGGAATAAAGATTTAATTTTGAATAAGGATATACTATAATTCCGTTTGTTTCCAAAGATATCATTACGTACCGACGTTTATTGGAGCGGAATATCTGAAAAGATGACTAAAATATAAAACTTTTTATATGGTTCCGTTATATCAAAACCGTAGCTCTCCAATTTATAGTTGAAGATGTTTCCGACCCATTTGTAATGAAAAATTGGCAAATATATTTCAACAATGCTTTGTGTGGTTGTATTTTCGTCTGTATACGTTTGTCTTATCATTAAACTCATGAGAACACATTTTACTATGCCTTATTGGCTTACTGCAAAAACCCGTTATGTACAAAATCTAGAGTTTCTAGATAATTGAGTTTAAAATTTATATTTACTCCGAAAAATTTGTAAATGAATTCAATTCAACTTTCTATTTGGAATTTAAAATATGGTTATGGTTTTACTATTGTTCATAGCAATATGAATAGGAAAACATTATAATATAAATACAAAAATAACAAAAACAAAGCAACAATCGATGGAATGACGACACTCTGGTTCTCCAAGACCTAAGAAGTTTCGTGTCCAAAAATCTGCCGGAAAAGTTCTTGCTTCAATTTTTTGGGATTGCCATGGAGTAATCATTATTGATTTTTTGGATAAAGGTAGAACAATAACTGGAGATTACTATTCGACATTCCTGACCACTCTACGGGAAAAAATTGAAGAGAAAAGACGCGGAAAGCTATCCAAAGGTGTTTTGTATTTGCAGGACAACGCCCCTGCCACAAATCTCATGTTGCCATGCAAAAAATTCGTGATTTAGGGTTTGAATTACTAGAACACCCCCCTTATTCACCAGATTTGGTTCCGTCCGATTATCATCTCTTCCGTCAACTGAAAAAAAGTTTAATAGATCGTAAATTTTCTTCTAACGAGGAGGTAATAAAAGCTGTGGAGGTCTGGTTTGCAGAGCAAGAAGAACATGTTGATTAATAAAATATTTTGACATAGAAATTTTGTTTGATTCTATAGTAGGCTAAGAGTTTTTCATTATATCCTCGTACTTGATTGAGGTTACAAATTTGGACACTATTGGACACAAGTTTCTGGATTACAAACAAAATTTCTTAAAGGTTTTAACAGTAAACAATGTAAATGGATAAACAAGTACCGGTAAAAAGCACTTATAGTATTTTGGGTTTTTGCTTCTTGGACTTAAAGGATGATATGCTATGAAAACAGCATTAAACAATTTTATGGAATTACAGGGTTTTTTTAGAACATTCAAAATAAGTTTTCGTACTTAACTGTATTTTTAGTTGAAAATTTAACAAAACTGGACTTAACAGCTTTTTACAATAAGCCCAGGATAGGATCATTCACTAATGAACCCAACATACCTTTAATTTATAACATATTTTGAGATAAAGGAAACTACAGTACTTAAGGGTAGTGATTTTTAAAAATTCAGTCACCAGTTACCATTGCTCTAGAGCTGTAGCTTCTCAAAAAATATATACAGTGGCCTTCGTATTAAAATATTTCAATTTACAAAAACTTTTAAATTCGATTGAAATAATCACATGAACATTAAAGGAATGACACAATAATAAAACTGAAAAGAACAAGTGTACAAGTGTAGAAATTTATTTTGAAAGATCAAATGAAAAAATCTTACCAAAGAAAAAGATCCGCATCCGGCAAAACAAACCTTGTAACTATAATTAGAAGGGGCGTAACCTATTTCGGTAAAAAATTATCAGGTGTATAATGTGAAATTATCTTTAATGATTGTTCAAAATTCACATATTACAACAATGTAATGTGATAAAAAAATCGAGTCGGGGGTTAATCTTTGAATGTGAAGAAAATTACTTCTAATGATGATATTTTGATGGTGCGAAGGTTGTCTGGAATATTTCCGACTTAACAAAAAAGCAAGATATTTTTTTTCATGATAATTTCGCCACTTTTTTCTGAAAATCCTTCAAAATAAAAGTAGCCGTCTCTCCTTTCAAAATAACGTTCTCGTCAAATGAAAGTATCTCATTCGAGTGAAAATTTCAAGTTAGACACCAAGAAAAAGTTGCAGGCGTTTAGATCTGGTGAATACGAGGGGTGGTCAATCAATTCGAAGTACATTTTGTAAATTTTCCTAATAGAAAGGACTTTTTTTTCCTCCTATTAATTTTTTGTAAGTTCTCATTTTACGTTACCAAGCAATAATGGTCAATTGTTATTGTTTCAATATTTTTAAAATTGTTAACCATAACTATCCCAAAAAATGGTCGACGTCATTTTTATGGTCAATGAAACCGTCTTTGTTTTTTTCGGCGCAGGTTCTCCCTTTGCAATCAACTGTCTTGACTGTTTTATTCCTTTAAGGAGTGAAGTGGAGGATCTAATTTGTATCTACAGTTATGAATCGCCAAACAAAAACGAATCATTTTGATTAAATCGCGTCAATAAGGACTGGGAAATGTTCTTTCGAATGATAGCCTCTTCTATCTCTCTAACCTTAATCTGACAGTCATCCAGTTCCATTTCCAAATGTTGGTACACCTCCTGTTTAATGTCATAGTCGTTGTTAAGTCACCCATTAACCCGGCCTTTAGCTTTGCGAACAAAAAATAGTCGAACGGCGCGAGGTCTGGGCTAAATAGTGAATATTCAATCTCTGTGAAGCCGCATTCGTGTACAGTAGCCTAGGAAAGCGAAACAGTGTGGACTGGAACATTGCATGGAGCAAGCGCACATATGGACTGGAACATTGCATGGAGCAAGCGCACATATCGGCTGATTTTACCGCGCCTTTTTTCGACAATTTTTTGACGCAACTACCTAGTAAGTCAGATATCACGTTTGTATTCAATTGGTGGATTTAAAGAATATCCTCGCAGTTCCAAAATATTGTAAACGTGCTTTTCGTGAACTTTGCTTTTCTGGCATGGTCTAGTCCCAAGCGAACCAACTTAGATTAATTTACATTTGTTGAAAATGATGGACATAAGTCGCCGTCAACAACCTCCATTTTTAGTTTGTGTTAATTCTTCTTTAATCCAACCAGCACGAAACTCATGAGACATATTTCAAAGCCATGAGTGGTGGTTCCAGTTCTATTATGATAAAATAGATCGAAGCGACAAGATGAAACTTGTTAAGACTTGTTACTGATACGAGCATGAAGATTTTTACGAACGCACTCTATTTACTATATGAAGGACCGGACTACGTAAGTATTTACAAGTTTAGGTTGAAATTGGAAACTTTTTAGATAACCTAATCTAGTTTCATTTTGAACTCTCTAAGCACAGAAATCTGAAACCTTGAAAAACATTTTTTTTCATATGTTGATTTATGATGTAAATCTATTTGAAAATTAAAACTGTTCTTGTTATCTATATCAGTTTAGTAGATCGATAATTATCATTACCTTTTCATACTGAAAAGACAAATTGACGAGAAAAAGCAATTTCCTTTTAATTTAACAATGTTTGCATTCGTTTTTAATACGTTATTGCTTGTATACTGTCAAGGAGAAGCTTTTATGAAAAATAATATATAAATTACTTTTTGTTTACTTCCATATACCTAGTAGCGATAAAAAGTTCATTGAATGTATACATTTGAATAATTACATTTATTTTCAACACTCAATTATACAGGGTGTGGTTATTAAACTATATATTTGAGTTGCTACGAATATACATTCTCGTAAAATGTTATTCAATTATACAATTAAGCAATACAAGCAATTTTAATGATTTTGTTACATACATGTAAAAAAACACCATATAAAAATTAATTCTTTGATTAAACAAACTAAATTCGACTTTATTTTTTTTTAAATTTATTCATGATTCTGTATTATAACCCTATGAACTCATTTTTCGACGCTTATTGAATGAAATACTTATTTCCCTTTTTTTTTTAAATTATTCATTAACAAATATATAACAATTATTATTTAATTTATTATCATTATCTACATAATAATATCTTTTACGTGTCTTTGACTGAGATCATAATTATCCCTCTAATTAAAGATAAATTTTTGTAATGCTTGCCTACAATAAATTAGAACAAAATACTTTGAAAAAAGTTAATCACACATAGAATCAATAAAAAAGTTGACATTTTGCTAAAAAAATATGAAATTTGTGACATTTATGACACATGCCGTGTTTGTGTTCGCAGCATTTCATTTCAATGTCAATATTTGGAGTTTATAATAAAAGTCGAAAATCAACACTAATGATCTATTCATTTTTGCACGTGCGTGTAGCTGCAGGTCTACTTCCGCGAAGTATGGTACGTGATGGTATAATAATCAATTTCATTACGGCCCTGTTCTGAAGAACGTGGTATTTGATCTTCACTTCAAGGAGATACATAGTTATTTACCTGCACGTCTTCATTTGAAGGTAGATGTTGTGACAAAGTAGAAACCTTATTCTTACTACCTGATTCATAAGCCGGAACAACCTCGATGTGATTCATCTTCTCACTTTCTGATAAATTTTCTTCATCACTATTATCTGATAAAAACAGATAAAGAGCCGTATCTTGGACACGACCGCATACTAAAATTAACGGCAATTTACCCGAATCTTCATCGTGGATTACGATTACGATAAACAGAATAATTCTGGCTATATTACAAACAGAAATACTGCAAACTATCAGATAAAATCTGAATGAGCAATTACATACATCTTAATTGTTCTTTCTATATATTGTATCAGTCTGCTTCGTTATTGATGCCTGTCTAAGAATCTGGCTAAAGTTGATTAAAACAAGAGCTCCGCATTTACATGCACGAATCAATTTCAGAATGTTTCGAGATTGTCGTTTACTATTAAATAGTAGTAAATTTAATAATAACGACCCAAAATATTCGAATTGACAGCAAAAACTGACCGAATTTTTGATAATTAAAGGCTTTGTTTTATGTTATTATCGTTTATTGAGACAATTTTTTTCACGGTGAGCTGAAAACTAACAAAATTGTGAAAAAAGGTCTTTGTCATCAACCATTTTGGCTCCTCGTATTGTTTTCCACATTATTCTGTTTTGTGTCGTCTGCAAGCAGTATCGATTGCTTCCAAGGGTGTCGCCAAGTGGGGCTAGTTGCCCTCCCCTAAAGATCAATTGTAGCTAGTGGGAAAGCGTCTTTAGGCCGTGCGAGCAATTGACTTCCTTACCTATTAATAAATTCCGCATCGCATGACAAATTAAGGTTTAATGTATATTGTAGAAAGTATTGAAATATTCAGAATAACATTATGATTTTGACATCCGTTTTTAAAATGCGTTGGTTTTGATGGTTGTACAAAAAGTACACCAAAGCCCTCTACTTTCATTGCTCGTCCCACAAACTGAATCTAGTTATCAATGATCTAAATTCACTTCCTGAAATAAATTAGAAATGTCATGGGAACCACCAAAGATACTATAAAATTTTTTCGGGAATCAGTTTTGAGGAGGAAATTGATACCCAATATTTCCAGACTTTGCGAGACAAGATAGAGTGAAAAACACAAAACCATCAGAGTTCTTAAGGGAAATCTTCCAGTAGTTCTGGACATTATCTCAGGAAGGAAATAGTGCAACTCGGAAAAGCACCTTCCAACTGCATGCGGCCATTCTCGGGATTATGTTGGTAGCCAAATACACGGCTTTGATGGAATCCGTTGTCAACGAACTCCAAGCTGTAGCTTTGGACGTGGTCTAAGCCTCGGAACACGTTAAAAGGATTTTACTTTTAATTAAAAACCACCGTGAAAATCCGGAAAAAGTGACAGACGAAATTATAAAGGAAGCAGCTGTTGTTGCAGATAAAGTCGGACACCCGCGTATTACGGGGAAACAACGTAAAAGAAGCAATCAGCCAGCAGAAAGCCCTTCAGAATACTGGAAGAGGTCTTTAGTAATACCACACTTGGATTCAATTATGACCTCCTTTGAAGTACGTTTTGCCGAAGAAAACACGCCATCATTCGCATTATCTAAGTTACACCCGGCACAGATGCGAAAGGTGACAACTGAAAACCTGAAACAAACTTGTGAATCTATTGCCCAGTATTATGATTTATCGAACATAAAAAATGAAATCGACCATTGGCAGCAATTGTGGCATGACAGACTTTATCTAACAGTTGTTAATGCATTAAAAATTTTGATCGTTTTACCATACAGTAGAGCGATCCTTTAGACGCCCCAGAAGACTAAAAACATGGCTAAGAAGCACCATGGCAGAAGGTCGCCTTAATGGTCTGGCCATGATGAGTGTACACAAAGCTATAGTGAATAAAAACCTAAATAATTTTCGAAGCAAAGACTTCCAAAGTGTAACGCTTCATGCTCTCGACTGTACCAGGCGTTCAGATTTTTTATCCTCCATAATATCGCCCACCTTAGTCATAAACTGGCGGCGCCCTTGATTGCTATTCCCTGAATATCATCAAGCCACCGTTTCTGGGGTCTTCCTACTTTTCTTCTGGTCTCTCTTGGGCGCTATGTTGTGATCTTTATGGTTCACCTATCTTCCAACATGACTTCACATTACCAAGCTGTACGTTTTATGATGTCTGTGACTCCTGTACGCCTTCTGATTTTCTCGTTAAGGATCATACCTCTGCACGAAATTTCTAGCATAACTCTCTTATCGACCTAATGTTTTTTTCTGTGACACTGTTTCGAGGCCGTATATTGCTACAAGAAGTATAAATGATTCTTTTCTTTGGATATGGCGAAGCTTACCAAACGCTGTCCAAGTTAAACGCGGTCAAAGGCACCGATGATAGTGAACTATGGGTCGAAATTAACATTGTCTACAATAGGTACCTCCATTAAGTATTTAAAAATCAAAGGAAACGCGAGGAGGTCAAATTCTACTCCATTACAAGACTGTTTCCTGTACTATCTATCTTTTTGACACAGTATTTGGTGTAGTTATTGTCGTATTTGTACATTTTTACATAATGAAATATTTTGAGTAGACTAATTTTCTAGTCAGGCGATCGGCTATTCGAATTTAGATAATTAAATTGTGAAGTAACTATAAATGCTACAGAAGCCAAATTAATTGCTAAATTCAAGTTACAAAGTACTTCTTTCTATAACATAATAATCCAAATGTCGTTTCCCAGCTCATTATACCCACAAGACTTTTTAATTTGAGCCCTCCTGGTATATATGCTGTTAAATTTTAGCATATTTGATGTAAAGTTTCATAATAAATTTAGAAATAATCTTTAGATTCCTCCGCGTAGAATGAAGCTTATCTTTCTAACAAATTGGAATTTTGGTATTTAAAACTTTCATTTTCTTTCCAATACATTCTATAATTCGATAGAGAGTCTGAAAAATTGAAAAGCACATAAATTCTCAAACAAGAACTCGGTCAATGTATTTGTTCTATGTCACAAAAATACGCCGTGGAGCGTAAGCTCGAATTCAAGAGACGAAAAAGAGACCGTCTCCAACCAACCATAGCGTTGTCTGAAAACTGAGAGTAGACAAGGATATCCGATACGCGAAGAAAAAGGAACAAATATGGACGGATCGGCAGCAAGTCTGAAAAGCCCGGTCCATGTCGAACAAACGTCGTTTGGTTCATATTTATCATTCAAACAAAATGATAAATTGAAAAAATAAATAAAACAATTATTAAATTATAAATATAAATGAATGTACATTCAAATGATTCGAAGATAAATTTTGAGTCAATTCATTCGAATAATAAGGCCACAGAGTTTTGAGATTCCAGAATTTTCCTGATTTTCTTACACGATTTGATCTGATCTGACTGTTTCCGATCACTTCCTTTCTTAATCTTATAAAAATGACTTGATGAGAAAGAATTAAAACAAATAATAAGAGGAAATGGCATGGACAAACGCGTATTTTACGGAAGGATTGATACAAAAAAAAAAGAAGCTCATTGAGTTACGCCTATTGAGTTTACAGGAGATTAATTAAATTTTTTTTACCGAAGTAACATTTTTCATTAGGATATCGTCGCTGTGAAATCAAGCCGGCATATCTGCAAAAAGCGTATTTTCCACTCATAGTTCATCATGAAGATTTTCTTCACAACAATTTCCGCTGTAAAAGATGACGTCAGCTTTGTCAGTACAGCTTCTAATACAAATCACGTTTCCTTTTACTTTTATTCAGTTTACAGTTTTGTCGCCCTTTAACTCAAAAATTTTTATATTGTAGTAAACGACTATTTGAAATGTAGTACTAGAAAGATGTCTCTTGCTATTGACATGACAGTACTGCTTGTAGGTTTGTCTGCCAATGACGCTGCGATTTTCATTTTATTTTCCTTTATCATTCTGGATAAGCCTTTTTCTAAAATGTGTTTTCTCCAAATTCAGTCGTATTTTGGTATACGAGACAAATATCACACTGATTTTTCTTCGGTGTGAAAAAAGAAAGATTGTATGAGTTGAGAACAGTATTGCAAGTATCTGATTCCTGAATTTTTTAGATAATTTTAGTGAAGTTCCCTGATAGATTTGCTTACATTGATATACCACCGAAAACTTTGATATCTGTAGTGAAGACGAATGATTATTTCTATATAATTTTTCGTAATAATCACAAAATAGCTTTTTCCACGTAATTGCATACCGGCCAAACGCCATTTGAACAACTGTATGTTATGATAGTTTGACATAGAAATCAGGAATGTAACAGTTTTGTCGGAGTCTGAGTCAAAGTTTGTAAATTTGAGTTGTCGGAGTCGGAATCTTTTTGACATCTACCTCAGAATGTATTTATTATCAACTAATGAAAAGTGAATGAACAAATGGATAAAATACGGTCGAAGAAAATGGAGATTTAGAAAATCAATAGTTCTCATTATATATGCCTTTTGTAGTATTACAGATATATAACGACAATGTTAAGCTGCTAAACAATCATTTTTTTTTGACTGTGCATTTTGTAATATGCCATTCGGCTTATTACGTTTTTCTTCAAACATTTTGATTAATCCTTTGTTCACTTCGGATTTTTTTTTATTTCAGTTTAACGTGCCTCGACAGCGCTGGTCATTGGCACACAAAAAAAACCATATGATACATGTTAAATAAAGGACTGTTACAAAATCTATTACAATACGTAAATTATTTATATTTTCTCATACAGCTTCGTGGCATTAAGAAACTCTATGATTTTCTTCATTTCCGTGTTTCCTTGAGGTTGGGTTTCATATCAAACTGCTGGTATGCGGTAGAATATTCTCTGCAGTCGGTGAGGATGTGCTTAACAGCCACAAGAACGTGAAAACTTTGGGACGACATCAAATAGCTGCGAGTAAGTTTTGTGTAATTGATTCTAAACTATTCAAAAAGTTTAGAGAAAGGTGAGAACTAGATGGGTGGATGTTAAGTAATGCTGTAGTACTCTTGTTTCATATATCGCGCCAAGATTTTTGAAGTTAGTCTTCAGATCATTGGTAAGCTGAACTGGGATTTCAGGAGGATCTGCAGGTTCGTTTTCAGGAATTTCAGTGTACGATGGAAGCCAGATGATATATGATATGATGTTATATCAAGAGCAATGAGAGTTTGGTAAATGTCGTGAATGTTTTGGACTATTGTTTGTACAGTAGTCACTTCCATGCATCCATGGGAATCCAGTTGAGGGCTGCAGCCATCCCTGATTTCCATAGATAAGTCCCAGTCTCATTTTTGATATATAAATAAATCTGAGTTGTTTTTTAATTTATAACCGCTTTTATTCGTTGTGCTCTTTTGGATAAGCAGTTGATGCGAATTTAGTATTTTTATTTTTATTAAATTTATTTGTTGCTAAAACTTCTTTTATTGTCTTTAGCAATAAATATTAGTTTGAATAATCGTGTCGAGGGATAGTTTTATATTGTTTAATTTTTATTTTTGATGTAATTCATAAGGTGTTTCCAGCTTTTTAGCCTTCTTTTATTATATGTAAAGTCGTTAGTTGAAAATCTAGTGGTGTCTAATGTTTAATGAAAAATTAAATCTTATACAAATTGTAAATAATTGGAGCCAATTATATTTAACAAAGAAATCAGTGTATTTTTTCATTTCTGATTTCTCATTCGGTTAACATTTCATTAATTTTTTCTTAGATTAGGTATCCTGTATGTCTTATGTTAAATGTGTGACATTTCAAAATAACTTTAACTCTGTTAAATTCTTCATTCATATAGGTTAACTCGAAATGTCGTTTAAATGTTAAACTGTCTTCCCATTCACTGATAATTCGGCACCACGAACAGTATAAGATGTCTAAATCCAATGCCTTCTACGAAACAAAAGGGGAGATCTTGCAAATAAATAATTTCAGAAATCAGTCTTTTCCCATTGATTTATGATTAGAACTGCAACATTTTGATTCTTCATGAAAATATTTTAAGGGTAGTTTGTTTTTTGTCTGATTGGAGAGACGTCGAAGACTGTACTGCGCTTTTCTTTTAAGTTTCTACTTTATTTAATTCTTCTTGATCAGCACAAATACGGTTTGATTTAACAGCGGCAATATAAATATTTTACAATAAAAAACTGTTGTTTTGGACCAAATGGGTTCTCACAATAAGACCTTGTACGCCACTACTAAGCAAAACAATGATTCCGTTCTCTCTCACAGATAAAAAAAACCTTAGTTCAGCTTAGCTGGGTCAGGCCTTTCTTTAAATGTTTACGCAACGTTGCCATTGTAATTCGGCATTGTCAAATCGTGCCAGTACCATAAAATTATTTATATGCAACGCTGTAAAAACTTCTCGGTTGAAAAAATAAAATAAAAACAGTACTGGAGGTCTCAAATAATGTGGTTCCACTTGCTTTGGTTTTTATTTTAGAAAGTTGAGGGGGTGGTCTCTTGTGACCCTAGACACACACGACAGAGATAATAAAAATAGGAATAAGATAAAAAAATATTTCAAGAAGTACAGTTATTTTGATGTTTTCCTTAATACATTTCTCCTCCTATACAGGGTGTTCCATGGCTCAATGCATTAAATTCGGAAGTAAGTAGATGACGCGAAAATAATGTTGTTTCTGAGTTATAGGCTGTTACGAAATCAGAACTTATATTCAACTATATTCTCTAAATTATACATTCGAACATTATGAATTTTTAATGAATGATTACGTATGTCCATATAGTGTGTTTAACGGAATAAATAATTCGACATCATTATCTGAACGTCATTGGCGGCTCATGCCTAATGGTTAGCAATCCGTAACTTTTACAGGGACAACCTGTACAATCTAAATATAACAAAAATGGGTAATTATTTAAAATTGGGGCTCCAGGCAAAAATCGTTCCAAAAACTTTTCACGCATTTGGGGTTTTTTATGAGGGTACAAATACAAATTATTTCAGACATTACATGGTAGAACTTACATATGATAAATCAATAAAACCTAATCTAACCTAACCAATTCTAAATAATTACCATCTTAGCTAGGTTAAATTTACTGTTTGTACGCTCAGAAACAACCCCTATTGCGTGAAAAACTTTTTGGAACGATTTTTGCCTAGAGCCCCAATTCTAAAAACGACTTTTTTAACTCGATAAAACTCATGGTTTTGGAGATATGTACATTTTAAAATCGTTGTAGATGCCAAGAAAACCGTTCGCCATAAAGATACATTCCGAAAAAAATTATTATAAATTGTAATTATTTATTGAAAATACGTATGAAAATACAATCCCACATTTCTTGGAGAACCAATGATTAAATAAATAAACATTTATACTACATATTATCGAAGATCATATTCTTGGCATAAGGAAACACTTCGAAGATATTGATAATAATAACTTTCATTGAGACGCTGTAACGCAGAATCATGGGTGTTAAACTTCTCTGATGAGATGTAATAACGTCGAAACTAGTCAGTAGTTACACCACGGTCGATTTACACTACGCTCTTCAGAGGGGTTGTAATTCAATATTCGTCAAGGCATTAGCCAGGAAAGTAGTTGTTTTCCCTTTTGAAGAACGCCGGAATATTGATTTTCGAAATTATTTCAGAGGTGAATAGTAGAAATTCTTTATTATGATAATACCTAGTTTTTTTTTGGGTTTTCTCTGATAAGTCGTAGTAAATTTTACATTTCAATTTTTCCTTATTTAAGTAACACGTTCCACGGTGTGCAGTTTCAGTTCCAACTCAGTTTACATATTAAACTGGGACTTGATGTATCATCATATGGTCAATTATTTTACTTTGAGGTGAATTCCATCCATGTTTAAAGAAACTAATATATATCCAAGATACTTACTGATTTTTTTGGTAAAATCTAAAGTACATACCTGAAACAAAGAAAAATATAAGTCTCAATGATATTTTACAAAAATAAATTGGATTTTAAAATCTATAAATAGACAATATATAAAGGTCTATAATTTTTGAAAAAAAAAAATAGTAGTACTAGCTAAAAATTGACTAAAAAGTGGTAGTGTATTATATTTTTTACACCAATAGTAAGTAGAGATTTCAATGAACAAAAAATCCAAGGACTTTTTAAAAAATCCAATATTTTGACGGGAGAGTTTTCGATTGTTTGAAACATAGAAAGGTAATTTTCCACAGAATTTCGTAGAAAACATTTTTTTAAAGATAAAAATAAAAACCAAAGGATATATGAATTTTTCACATAAATTTTGAGGTTATGTGAGAAAAGTGTAAATACAAAAGTTGTAAAATTTTTTATTATGTATAACTTTGCTATTTAACTATTTTTCATAAGACTTGTGATTCACCCCCTTCCACTTTCCGACCACAGATCACACGTAAATTAGGTTTCCTTTCATTTTTATTATATAGGATGTTCCGGGACTTGATAAAAAAATTCGGTAGTGATTAGATAACGTGAAAATAATCCTGTGATATAAAAAATTCTAATACGACCCCTCGTTTCTGAATTATAGGCCTTCAAAGTTGCGAAATCACAACTTATATTTATATATATTTTTTTATTTATATATTTTTATATTGTATATTTTTGTCACAGCATTATTTTCAAGTCATCTACTCACTCCCAAATTTTGAGCATCAAAGCCTGAAACACCCTGTATTTTCTTGCTTTTCCAATTGGCTTCATCGTACTACTATTTTTTTTCTTTTTTACCATTTTTAAAGTCTATAAAATAAATGCATAATAATTCTATTTGAAATATGAAAAAATACATTTTTAAACCTACACAGTATTAGTCGCACCTTAACGATGACATCACAGAAAGAATATTCAATAACCTCAATATTTATTATCAGACTGCCAGCATTTCTCCCACACAAAGCGGTAAACTGTTGGAATTAATATTTAAAAATTCGATTAAGTTTTATTACAATCTAAATTTTTCAACATATCAAACAATCACTCTTCTACTACTAATACTTTTTTCGAACCAAAAAAATTCTAACGATAAAAAAATTGGATGGATAAATTGTAGAGGTCAAGAGTTTACTTTAGAGAATAATATGATTTAGGAAAAAGAATCAGATATGGAAAAGCGAATTTGAATTTTCAGACCATAAGCATAAATGGCATCACAAAACATACCCAATAAAAAGGACAACTTGTAAATTTCGGCAACACGAATTTAGTTCTGCCACTTACCAATCGTGGCGCTTATGTAATAAAAATGTGTCATTACTGTCAATGGTCAAGATAAATGAACATTTTCCAAACTCTTGCCTGATGCTCAACATCAAATTATCGCTTGTGTGAAAATCATTTTCTGGAAAGTTATGAGGATCACAGTTATGCCAAAATTCATGACTGTATAGTAAACCAAGAACATTCATATGCTGTACACAGGTATATGATGGCCGAAAAGCATCATGTTGACAATCCTAGTATTCATGTCTTCATACCTGGCAATTTACTAGAAAAGCCACTGAGATTTCAAGTGAATTTTCAGATGCCATTGCTACAGAGAAAATTAGTAGTTTTGACAAAGAAGAATCGGGTTTTTTTGATTGTAGATGGAACTAGTAAAAACAATTTAACACCTAGAGAAATTCATCGGAATACATTAGCCAAAATATCAAAACTGAAAAACAGTTTGAAGAATAATAAAGAGCAGTTGAAGGCATTGAAAACTTTTGCTCTTATTATGTACAAAAGGAGTTTGTACAGCCTTTTATTTAAATTGATATAGTTTAGTCATTTTACTACTAAAGTGCTATGATATTTTATGTATCTCTGGTATAAATATTGCTCATTTTTGAAATATGTTGGTGGGTAGATCAACTTAAATCTTTTAACGTACCTTGATATATATTTTCATTAACAAACTTTTATGTTATTTGGCTCACTTGTATTCATAGCAAAATATTTTTTTTATTCCAAAATTATAGAACCATATCAATGTAATAATGTGCAATTTGTTCAACAGAATAACCGTTTTATTACTGGTTAGTATCTATTTACATATTACACTTTGTTTTTAGAAAAATTTGTATTTAGTCAGTTTTCATTTCAAGTGATATTGAAATAATTAATTTTCTTTGGTTTAATTGAAAATGTATGTAAATATTATTTTGTAAATAAACGTGTCCCAGTTTTGAAATGTTTTTTTTTATCGTGAATTCATATTGTGAAATCAGAACTGGGTGGAAATGAACAACATAGAATACAACAGATATTCTGTGTTGTAAATTTAAATGAACCGCGAAAATAAATTAGTTCTGCCACGTACCATCGAGGACACTGGTATCGAAAATCCGCCCTGTTCTTTCCACTGAATAACAACTAAGTTTGCATTTATATTTAGGGTATATTCTGTGAAGGGCAACCAAATAAGAAGACACAAGATGAAATTTGTATGATACATTAAAGTCCTGCGATCGTTAGTCTTGTTTAATTAATTACATAACAGATTTCTTTGTTTATGCAGGAATTATGGTCGTTATTTGTGTCTATAACGCACTGGTACGAATAAAAATAAAAACAAATACTAGGAAATACTTTGTCGGAGTCTGCAAATATGCAATTCGGGTAACGTCAATTTCGTAGGTTGGAAATTGGCATCTCTTCAAATGGCAGCGTACCTCGTCTACAGACTTCTGTTCTACTTTTTAGTTCATTAATAAAATTTTGACTGACGACTTTATTTTACCAAAACAAAAATTCACGAGTAATTAATGAAGACAGTTATTTCCAATTTCGAAATAGACCGAGTTTGTTTGAATATTATTAATTAGACGGCAGAAATTTCTGTTTCGGTCGAACAACATTCTAATTACTGTACAACTTGTTTCAGTATATCGTTGCATACTACTGTTTCTTAATATGACCCATCACTAATGAAAATAAGAAACGTCGTACGGCATTACAAGAAAATTTTTACCAATATTTCTTCGAATAACAAAATTACGTGGATCAAGCTATCAAATCATCATTAGAAAACTATAACCAAACAGTGAACACGTGTTATAGCTTTGTCAAAAAATTTTACGAACTCCAGCTCGAGCTCTTCTCGGCAGAGCGAACCTATCAAGTGACATTTTCTACGGATTGCGTCATAAAATGTGAATGTTTGGACTGAAGGAGTCGGAAGTACATAGAATGATCAATTCAAGTCTGAAAAGTCATATCGATCAATGTACTAGGATTATATTAACCATTTTAGGTTAAATTGTATGACCTTCACTGTATAAAAAAGGCCGTAGAGAAGCATGTGTGCTAATTACTTCAATCTGGAAAACATTTGGTTTTATATGAACCTTACATAAAGCGATGGATGAGACAGTACCCAGGGGGGTTTTCGTTGATCCATAAATAGGAAAACTGTTCAGGAAGAACATTTCAATAAAATTTCAAAAGTAATAAAAAATTAGCATTATTTTGTACAAGTGTCCAAAATCATTACACAGAAAACTATAATTATCCAGTCGAGTGTTTTTGGAGTGCTATTATAGACTGGGTTTAAAGTTACACGTCTTGCATTCACACGAAAAATATGGTGCTGATGGTGACTTTTACCAAAAAATTTCGGATAAACCGGAGTAAATCAATGTTAGCAGGTTACGCATCAACAATATGATACAAAAGGAAAACCGATTGACATACCACCCAGATAGTACTTCAAGGTGAGTGTACATAGATTTTACACGCATCAAACTCAAATTCGATTTATTTCAATGTTGAAGTAATATTCACTTTGGTATAAACGTAAAAGATTAATACTTACCAACACCTGAAAAACCTAGGCATTAAAACCCGTTTGATTTTCCTAAATCGGGCATCTACTTTATGTATTGTTACATTCTATATTGTATAGATATTGAATAATGCATTATTTCGATCATGATAATAAAGATGGATGCAAAAATGTTTTTTGTCGAGCACCTATCTTTAAAATGGAGTTGGAACTTTTTGCATCACATACTTTTACGAGTTGTCTCCTGTTTGATAAATAATCTGTTAAGAGCTCTAATGCCATAGTTACTTAGCTTGTCAACTAGAATGTTATGAGAGAGAGAGACGGTGTCGAATGCTTTGATCATGTCAAGAAATATTGCAATACAATTTGATAATTCATCTAAAGAATTTTCTTTCCAGAAAATAAGTCAATGCAGTTGAGTTTTGTTTTGACACTTTGTCTAGGTTATTTAGCACTAAAATAGGTCAATAATTCTTATACTTATTTGTCTTTAAAAGGTTATTCTGAAAAACATCAATATCTAAAAAACAAGAGCCAAGCTTGAATATTCCCATGAAAAAATCTCGAACTATTTCTTAAATTTTATGACGGTGAACAAGTTAAATTCTGGTGCTTAGTGTATTTATATAACTTTTCCTCGGTTTCTTTAATTATTTTCCTCGTAAAAACTATATTCTTTAGGATTGGAGGGATTTGAAGATTGTGATCATGTATTCATGAATATATTATATGAATTCAAATATGAAATGACATCATAGTTCACGTCCAAGAAGAGGATCGTAACTTTGATGGAAAGGCGTTTTTTAAGATCAAGATTTATACTGCCTAGGGTCCGCAATGCTGTGATTGGAGTAGCTAGAAGAATATGATTCAATTCAAGCTATTCAGCTATATTTAAAACGAATACGAGATTAAGCAGCAAAAAACGAATATCTGAGTCGAAACCAAAATCTATTGCGGACTTTTTATCTGTATAAATAGAAAATTTATATTAGTTTTGTTTCAGCAGTACGCTTTGGTCATATTTTGAACTTTTGTACACGATCTAAAATATGTGCCGACATGCGTGGATCCATGTTTTCCAAAATTTATTCAAAAAATTTCTGCTCGACTCGACTAGTACTGAACAAGTTCAATTTGTTGCTGGAACGTGAAACTTTTTGTTCATTATTTTGTTCATATTGCGTAGTGACAGACAATCTGTTTTAACAAACTTATTAATTTAATCATGAAAATTTACTCAAACATCTCTCAGCTAGATCTTTGGGGTTTTACCTGGACCACTTCAGGAATCACTGATCTAATGATGAGACCTTTGTCTAGATCTCTGTCTAGCGTTGCATGAAATTCTGAGGATTAACCTGGACTACTTCGGGAATCAATATAGTAGATTTATGTAAAATTTTGTTATTTACAATATAATTACCGTAGAGGAAGTTCAATTTCTTAGTCGAAAAGAAAAAAGCGATCTAGCTAAATCGAATTGTGCAACCCAAAAATTAACTAGTAATAATTGAAAACCAAAATAACCGTTGTAAGAACGCACAGTTTTGATTGAAATCCTTTAATCTATTATAAACATTATACAGCATCTAGTAATCTTAACGGAAAACACCATTTAATAGTGACCTAGAAACTGGTAACATGAATAATAGTGTGGTAAAGTGGGAGAGCGTCTTAAGATTCTTATTATATCATAAAATAATTATAGCTCGTTATATTCTTATATAATTCCTGGAATTATGTAGTAGGGCAAACCATGACGTTCTCTAGTAATTATAATTATTTTTTCGTGTTATACCGCCTAGACGCATTCTCCAAGTAGACAGAAACTAAAAAACACGCTTTTAGCAACAATCAAATGCAAAAATGTTTGTTAGCATGAGAATAAAATTACTGATAAGAAAAGTAACGCCACGTGGGGTGTTTTCTATGACATTGTCAAACTAACTACTTTTTGTCACCAATAGATCTGAGTACCCTCCCTGTTCTAGTGCAAGGACCTTGTCGTGGTTCCCGGGCTTGAGCTTTCAGAGAGTACTGAGCACACTGTTTACACAACCACTACACCCACACTCACAATTACACTGTCTGACGTGCATTTCGATAACTAAGTTATCGTTTTCAGGGACTGAAGGTAAACTTTAGTTTCAGAGAATATCTCTGAGAGGGATTAACGCTTGCACGCTTTCCTCTCATTACTACCTGCTCGTACGGCTTCCACTTCTATCACCTATACCTTCTTAATCTATTTATCTGTTCCTTAATGCATGCAACCCTACTGTAAGACTAAGGCGTTAGTCAAACCGTGCCTATTTGTCTTCATGTTTGCAGGGGATACTCGATTGGAGAACTCCTGATAGCGGGGGACCTTAGGTCAGCTCAGCAAACCATTCATCTCATTTCACCAAGTTTTATGACTAAATCATGTCTCATCATGAACTGCATCGATATTTTCGGTGACTGACACAGAAACTGGCCTTTCTGATCGGTCATCATCTTCAATGGAAAATTTCCCTCTTTTGAAGCTTGCAGTCCAATTTTTCACGGTCGCATACGAAGGACATTGATCACCAAGGCATAATTTCGTAAATCTGCTTACCTCTAACCCTTTTAAATACAGGTACTCGATATTCCAATTTTTCGATTTTCACAATTTCGGTGGACATCTTTTTTCTTCTAATTTATTGAGTAACTCTGGTTTACTTCTCTGACGTCAAACTTTACACTGACACTTCTAATAAGTTATTGTTGTATTGTTTACGCATGGAACTGGTCTAGGCTAACTAGATATCAATACATCCTCGTATATTCGAATATATACAGGATCGATGACAATACAATAAGTTCATAAATTCGTACCACTATCGTTGCCAGGTCCACGAAGTTTTAAAAAGGATCAAATGAAACAGAACATTGATGTCACGGTTTTAAAAGCTTTAAACAGTGATCA
Source organism: Diorhabda carinulata (assembly GCF_026250575.1). Classification (NCBI taxonomy): domain Eukaryota; kingdom Metazoa; phylum Arthropoda; class Insecta; order Coleoptera; family Chrysomelidae; genus Diorhabda; species Diorhabda carinulata. The sequence continues at coordinate 8,123,517 of NC_079469.1, forward strand.
TTCTATTCTTATATTAATATTATTAATTGTAAAAACTGCTCTGTGTCCTTTTTTCATTACTCAGATAATGAGGTAATTATGAAAAAGCTCAAACGGGAACCAATAAGGAACAAAATAGTTGAAAAATGTTTAAACTCGTACGGACACAAAGAGAATAACACCACAAAGTCTAACAAGAAAACTGACGGAAGTAATAAACATAAGAAAAGGAAAAACCTGGAAAAATTGACTAATACAAGTAGAACGCGAAAGAGGAAGATAGGGAAAAGGAATATAATTAATTAATGTAGTAGCAAAGGATCAGAAAATGTAGAAAAAATAGGCGAGAGAGAATAAAAACTAAATATTTTGATGCTCGAAAAGGCATAAAGCGTTCTAGAGAAGAAATTATTCTAATTATTCTTCAACTGAATCAATAATATGTATCAGATGCCTCAATTACAAAAATATTTTTTACTTTCAATACAACTTGTCTGAGATTTAGCATGAAATGTTTCTTAATAACATTTTAATTGTTACTCATTAGTTCAAACTTTTTATAAAATTCAACATGTAATTGGAATGTTAGAAAAAAGCCAAACCTTGTTTTTTCCTATAATTATACGACGGTAACATAGAGTTTTAGTCACACCTAAAATTTTCACAACAGTCAATTGGTATATTTATACTTTTAACACAATTGCATAAAAGACGTGTATTTACGACCTTCAAACCGATAATGTTAATTATTATTAATAATTTTAATAAAAAAGAAAAACAAAATTAGTAGTTATGATGCAGTAATGACTGAAGCATTTGTATGTACGACAAAGTAAATTGTACTTCATCTATTCTTAAGGCCATTCTACGCGAGCGACAAAAACGTGACCGTTTTATCGCCCAAACGCGTGAAATTTTTGTCCATTCGACACGAGCAATTTTTTTTTCGGCGGGTGAATGACTAACTTTTCTAAACTATCGACAAAACGCATCAAATTTCATAGTGGTTGGCGTTGGTGTGTACACCTACTCGAATCGCTTTAGCTTACAGATTCCTCATCTCATTAATAGTTTCATCAACCTTTATCTAACATTTCGATTTTAAATCTTGGTTCAAATACTCAAAATTATAAAGAGCAGACTGTGCCAACAGTTATGAACCTTTCTGAGTTAAACGTACCGGTCAACATACAATGCACAACCACGGCAAATACACAAACCCGATACGAACTAAAATAGTGGACTATACACAAAAACCACAACAATGACAGGTCGTTTTTACGCAACATCATACGTTGGAAACTCCCAGACACGAATTAACACGTTCAAACGTGACCGGAAAACTCCCGTGTGGAATGCTCAAGTTAAACTCTATGTTTTTGTTAAGTCTGCGGAGATGCTTGCGTCCCGATCGCGGCGAACGTTGCGAACAGGTCGCCGTGTTGTAAATTCCTCGCACATGACCACGCTTAAGCGTTTTTCTACTTCAGTTCAGAATAAACAATGGAAAATAATGCACTGTCGACAATTACTGTCTGTAGGAACTTACGGAAAAGGCGGAGGAAAGAAAATATGTATTTATCCAGTTAACGCAGAGACTTAATGTGGACAGTTTCACACGTTACTTACTTCTTCTTAGAAATCACGAAGAAAGTTTTTTTATACTAAGTTTATCCTGGTATTGTTTACTTTAATCCACAATTTTCCCTTGATGTCTCTATTAGAATATTCCTTCAAATTTACATTCCAAAGCGAGGTCGATTGGTTTTGAAATGTCGAACGCCGCGATTGGAGAGCTAATATGACCATCGACATGGCGAGCGTTTTTATCATGGCGTCCCAAAAACGCTCATAAGACGTTTTCAAAATGAGTCACTAGTCGCAAGCATGGCCCCCTACATACAACAATACATTCAATACATCACTGTGACCTTGTTAAAGCATTCGTGTCGCCGCGACCAGGACGCAAGCATGGTGTAGACGGTCACGTTTTTGTGGCTCGTGTAGAATGGCCCTAAAAAATATCAAAGAATTCCGACCGCGAAACTGATTGACGAGGATATTTTTAAATAAGTGGATTTGTATGACAAAAGTAAGGAATTCTACTAAAGTAGAACCTTGATAAGATAAAGACCAAGGGGAACGTTAAATAATTTGAGTTATAGAGGGTTTAAGTTAAAAAATTTTTTATTGGTTTATATTTTTATTTACGGAGGTTCGATTATGAAGATAGACGATCTAGATTAAATGCAAATGAAACTTTGAAATTTAAAATTGTACATACGTACTTCATTTTACATTTAAAGATACATTTATTGAAGTTTATTTTATAAAAAAGTCGGTATTTTTTTTGTTTCAAACTATTCACACTTTTTTTACATCAATTTTATTTTTAATCTTAAATAAAGAAGAGGAAACGTCACCCTTTCTATTACCGCATAACTCAACAAAAGATCTTGTTTACATCTTTCCTTATTCGCTGATAGATATAACCGTAGGTGGATCTTGTGGGCCTGTAGAACTTGTACAAAGAGAATCGTTAGTCGTTCCTTGCTGTATTTCCATCCATGAGATTTTTAATTTTTAAATGTTAATGTTTTGAAAAATAGTCGCGTTTCGTTAGCATTAAAAACATCATTGCGGTCGTATCCATTCAATAAACTCTCCAGTTGGAAATCAAAATTCCGCTCAAAGACACGTGCGTTTAGATCGAAAAGACCGGATAATTATTTCGAATAAATCGCCTCAATATTTGCATATGAAATATTTAGTTTGAATAGAAATGCAGATTTTGGCTGTGTTATGTTACTAAATGAGTCCCAATTTAAACACTCACTATCCAAACACGCTGCTGAAATTCTGGTCTAGCAAATTGCCAACGAAATGTTCTGATTCTGTTTCTACATGAGTCTCAATTCAAACACTCACTATCCAAACACGCTGCTGAAATTCTGCTCTAGCAAATTGCCAACGAAATGTTCTGATTCTGTTTCTACATGAGTCTCAATTCAAACACTCACTATCCAAACACGCTGCTGAAATTCTGCTCTAGCAAATTGCCAACGAAATGTTCTGATTCTGTTTCTACATGAGTCTCAATTCAAACACTCACTATCCAAACACGCTGCTGAAATTCTGCTCTAGCAAATTGCCAACGAAATGTTCTGATTCTGTTTCTACATGAGTCTCAATTCAAACACTTACTATCCAAACACGCAGCTGAAATTCTTCTCTAGCAAATTGCCAACGAATTGTTCTGATTCTGTTTCTACATGAGTCTCAGTTCAAACACTCACTATCCAAACACGCTGCTGAAATTCTGCTCTAGCAAATTGCCAACGAAATGTTCTGATTCTGTTTCTACATGAGTCTCAATTCAAACACTCACTATCCAAACACGCTGCTGAAATTCTTCTCTAGCAAATTGCCAACGAATTGTTCTGATTCTGTTTCTACATGAGTCTCAGTTCAAACACTCACTATCCAAACACGCTGCTGAAATTCTGCTCTAGCAAATTGCCAACGAAATGTTCTGATTCTGTTTCTACATGAGTCTCAATTCAAACACTCACTATCCAAACACGCTGCTGAAATTCTGCTCTAGCAAATTGCCAACGAAATGTTCTGATTCTGTTTCTACATGAGTCTCAATTCAAACACTCACTATCCAAACACGCTGCTGAAATTCTGCTCTAGCAAATTGCCAACGAAATGTTCTGATTCTGTTTCTACATGAGTCTCAATTCAAACACTCACTATCCAAACACGCTGCTGAAATTCTGCTCTAGCAAATTGCCAACGAAATGTTCTGATTCTGTTTCTACATGAGTCTCAATTCAAACACTCACTATCCAAACACGCTGCTGAAATTCTGCTCTAGCAAATTGCCAACGAATTGTTCTGATTCTGTTTCTATATGAGTCTCAATTCAAACACTCACTATCCAAACACGCTGCTGAAATTCTGCTCTAGCAAATTGCCAACGAAATGTTCTGATTCTGTTTCTACATGAGTCTCAATTCAAACACTCACTATCCAAACACGCTGCTGAAATTCTGCTCTAGCAAATTGCCAACGAATTGTTCTGATTCTGTTTCTACATGAGTCTCAATTCAAACACTCACTATCCAAACACGCTGCTGAAATTCTGCTCTAGCAAATTGCCAACGAAATGTTCTGATTCTGTTTCTACATGAGTCTCAATTCGAACACTCACTATCCAAACACGCAGCTGAAATTCTGGTCTTTCAAATTGTCAATGAAATGTTCTGTTCCTTTTTCTAAATTTGTCCATTACTTTACCATAACTATACATTGACAAGAATCTTTTCATAATAGATAAAATTATAATAACAAACTGCAAATAGAACGGGGTCAGTTTCTCGGAAATACACTTAATGACCAAGTATTTATTATTTACACATTTAGATGTTCGTGATGCGAAGTTAGCGTGGCATGTCTTAGATTCATAAATTTTCTAGTTCCTCCTCCTTTTAAAAATGTGCTAGGTATTATTATTTCCATAAAGCCCTTTTAAAATTCCCTATTTCAAAATGAAACTAGAACTAACGCTCATTATTAATTCAACGGATTTAAATAACACTAAGTTTTTGTCTTCGTTGCAACGCCTCTTGTGACATCTTAGAATTTTAAAAATTCAACAGCCATACATTTCATTTGTCGAGCTGACTTTCCTTAAGTATATAGCACTGTTCTTACTTGTTGTATTTCGCACAAAAATAAAGTAATATCATTGATTAGTTATAAAGTACTTACACTACCGGTCAAAAAGTTTTTGCCCACACCATAATTCATTAATTAAATTTCAAAATAATACACTTTAACAAATTTATCTTCCATATTGTTAAGCAAACTTCCTAATCAAAAACAAGTGCGCACGTTTATATTTTGTCGGTGAGTTTTACAAGTTAAAACTTGCATGAACCAGTTAATTTGTTTGTTATTCTTTATCTATGAATTATTTCTTAGGCGTTTATGATTGTAGTTTAGTCCCAGTTTTTCCAGTGAGACGCAAGAACGTGCTGTTATTTATACTTTTCGTGTTTGTGTGGAGGCGAAAGAAAAACGGATGTTAGATTCATGTGTAATCCCGACTGTAAAACATTGCAGAGGTTCGATGTTTTGGATGTCGGAAGATGTTGGAAGACTGGTTAAAATTGAAGGGATTTTGAAGGAAGAAGGCTATAAATATAAAAATAAAATTGAATTTTCAGTCATTAAATTTTGATTTCATTTAAAAATATTCAAAATTTAATGCGTAGATTTAAGCAATCAATTTTTTATTAAACATTAAAAATAAATAACAATTTTTTTTAACAGTTACATTTAAAGATCATTAATGCTCTTTTAATTTCGAAAGATATGATTCGAAGTTCAAGAAAGTATTAAATATTAATATACAGTTACAAATTTTGAACAATTTTGGCTGCTTTGCACTGTCAAATTTGATAGTTTCATTTACAGGAGGCGAGAACGTTATAACATATGTAAACGTCTATTTTGAGAAGAAACACGATAATTATCTATTAGAAGGGTTAAAAAAGGGTTAGTGCCGTGTTTCCAAACGTGGGGCCCACGGCCCACAGTAGGGCAATTTGATTGTAAAAGAAGGCAATTCGAAAATGGATTCGACACTAGGTTAACCCTTTTGCTTTGGACCATTTAAATGCAATGCAGTCTGAATCTGAGATTCTTCATAGCCACGTGTATTTAGTCGCAGATTTCGTAGTAATTTAGGCTTCTTTTTAATTAATTTTCACGGAGATTGAGGGGCAAAAAAAGATTCTGTTGGTTATATTTTGTTATTGTTGAATCTTTGAGCCAAATTCACTTATTATATATTTCATTTGGAAATATCTATTTTTTCTAGTTGTCATTTATTTGCAAGAAACATTTTCTGATTTAAAACCAAATGATTTTTCAATATGGATGATGCAGACGATCTTGGTGGATGCAGTATCAAAACTGTTTTTACCGTTTCTATTTTCATATTTAGCTGAATGTGGATTTAGTGCTGTAAATGATTCACTGGATCTAACAGAACGGGGAGACTTGAAGCTAACCAAATTGAAAGCTAAAATATATCTGTGCAGCAAATATCCAGCGCAAGGATCTCACTAAATTTAAAATATTAAATCATTTTAGAAAAAAAATATATTGAAACTATTTCGAAGTTGAATTTTAGTTTTACATTATAGTTTTGAAATTTATAAGCGGAGGAAAGAATTTTAGAGCTTGGGTAGGGCATGGAACAAAAAAAGTTGGACTGATTGTATCCACTCAAAAGAAGACTGTGTTGAAAAACAAAAGTCTTGTTTCTTTGTCGAAATCCTTCATATATATCCTCCCAAAACTAATGCAACGTCTTTCCACTCTCCTCCAAATGTATTAATGCCTATTCTTTGTGATATTTTCATTTTGCAATTTAAATGATAACTGAATACATACTTTAATAGGAAAAGACAAAATCTGTAACAAATACCGAAACTGCATATGTTCATGTGAAGTTTACAGAAAAAGTTATTTTTAGTATAAAGTATACACAGACGAATTACTCAAGGAATTATTTTTTGTTTAATGTGGACTAAAAATGTTATACTTAATAAGAAGTTTTATTAATTAGAAAACTACACAAAATTAAATAAATTCAACTGGAATATCTCAATGTCAAATTCAAATACAACGATCATCAATTACTTCGAGTTTCCATCGCATCAATTACATCAAATAATTTACCAAAATAAAAATTAATTATAGTCTCCCCATCAATCAAAATTTCTCAATTAGACATATTGAAATAGGTCAAGTGTGCATATGCTGAAGTATAAAATAAATAAACTTCTACGAAAATATTTATCACGCTAATATATTTAGCAATTTAAATTTAGTATGAGGTAAGTAGCAAGTAAATTGCAAAAGGTAGCTGCATTGAAGTCTATAAAATTTCATATAAATTCGACAAATAGATATAAGTGTCAATAATCATGTTACATTTTTAGTAAATAAATGATAAAGAAATCGAAGTAAAGTTAAGTAAATATTATCTGATATTGTTCGCCTACATAAAATTTTTTATAAGTAATTATTTGCTTGTAACAATGGTTTGGTGGATTTCAAATGAATGAGGAGGTGATTGTGAACGATATTCTTTTTGGATTGTTTGAAAAAATTGGACTAAGTGTGTAGGCTTGCAAGAAAAAAGAAATTGAACAATCAAAAGTAGTAGTGAACAATACACCACATAACGCAAGCTAGATATAGCCTAAAATTCAAGCTATAATAAAGAATAAAAAAGCTCCTGCTCTTTGTACGTATATGTATATTCAAAAACTTGAAATATGAGATTGAAATATTATGCCAGCAAAAACAAAACTCGCAACTCAGTTCTTTTACTGTAAAAAGTTGTGAGATCCATGTAATACCAAGTCGGTTGATTTATTCAGTCCCTACTTAAAGGACCTTTAAGTGAGGACTGAATATCTAATCTATGAAAACACAATGTAACTCACATGCAATAAATATTATAGTAAATAATATTCAAACATAAAAGATTAGCTAATTACGTAATAACTAAGACAGGAGGTCCCTTAAGCAGAGACTGAATAAATCAACAGATTTTCCTTTCCAGAACCCTCTACTTCTTAAATACCAACAACAACTCTCTGTCTTATGAGGTTTTCTTATCTTTGTAGGTAGTCTTCCTCTTTTTCTTTTCCGGTACCACTTCTTGAGCTTCAGTCACAATTTTTCTCAAAGCCCGCTCCCTGTCTCTATGTTTTTTTTTGATGTTACAATTTTTGACAAGTCTGGACGGCCGACGCTTCTTAGTATTCACAAATTAAGGATTCCTACGCTTTTATATTATTTACATATAACCAAAGTTGATATTAATCAGATGTAACCAGCTCAGACTTGTAACTCTCGAAAGTGACTGGATGTGAATACTTCAGAACCGATATCCATCAGCGCGTTATTGAGAATTAGGCCCTGACTTTTGTCTATAGTTATAGCATATGCTATACATATGGGAAACTAAAAATTTCGAATTTAGTTTTGACTGCACCAAGCTGATAAACACGGTCTTTATTAAAAGTAATTATTTTTCTATTTTCCTTTTCTTTTTGCACTATATCGATAGAACCATTAATATTCAAGCATTTATCTGTTGGTGTATCTAGAAAACTGAACTAAAATTGCAAAATATTTTATTCAAAATTCGAATCTTCTATGTCTGCTAGGAGTGCCTTGGAGATTTGATGATCAGTCAGTCAGCGGACTACTGGTTCAAATTGAATGAAATTTGAAATATACCGTGTTTATACAGTGCTTGTTAGTTACAACAAATACAGGCTTCTAGTTTCGATTTTGTGAAATAACTATAAAAAATATGGTGTTATAAAAAGAACTTGACAATTTTTGGTCTATTATTTTAATGAGGTGAATTTTGTAATAGTTAAATAATTTCTTTCATTTTCTTTGCGTTCTGTTCAAAATCATGAAATATGTGCAAAAATACGTGTTTAAAAATTTTTAAAAGTAAAAGTTTAGGTAAGCTTGTCACAATTATAAAAATAGGACGTTTTGTATAAAAATTTTCATATCCACCCTATATTTTAAAAAGCTTTGTGCTTATCGTTTCCTTTGTTGTAAGAAATAATTTAATGCAACTCTGTTTCGTTGTTCATATATTGATTTCTCGCTGAAAGCTACAAGGAAATGCATGAACGGAAGGCAATTTTTTGGCGATATTACGAATTTTCTTTTTGTTTGGCGGTGCCTTCTACCCCTAGTTTTTCATCAAAGTTAATGGTGGAGCGGATATTAGATTTTCCATTTTTTTCCTTCCCTAACTGTTTCATTCGAAGTAGTTTGGGAATTTGAAACATCAGAATAGTAGAGTCTTTATACAAAACTTTCTGCACGGAAAAACAATCTAGATTTTATGGGATTATGGCGTTCCTGTTTTTTGTGAATAAATAAAGTCGTTTTCTACATAATTTATTATATTAAAACTAGAAATCTCGTATCTATAGAATAATCAAAACACTATAACTTTCATTTTTCCAAATTTGATATTTATAAATAAATAGTAAAATTTTTGAGCTTTCTCGTCGATTTTGAAACGAATAATTTATTATGGCTCCTTTTTTGTATATTTATTTATATTTTTTTTCAACAATTTCTGGCAATTTTCATCATCATCATCATCATCAAATCTTTCAATTCTTTGGATTATTGCTATCGCTTTAAAATCCCTTTTTGAGGTGGATTACTCCTCTTTTTTATTTTTATTTTCTTTACAATTTATCATTTGTATTGGATGCTTTTGTTATTATTTTCCATTCCTTTCGGTTCCGGCATTTTGCCTCCCAGTTCTCTATATTAAGTGTTCCTATGTCTTCCTCTACTTCGTTTCTCCAAGTCTTCCTAGGCCTGCCTCTTCTCCTTAGCCACAATGGGGTCCATTTTAGTCAATTAATGTATTTAAGTGATTGTTCCCTTATGACTGGCAATAAAATTTCACCATTCTTGCGAATCATCATCCTGAAACCCTATATTGAATTATTTAGAAGTGATTATTGGCTTTCAACAATTTTTGACGAATAAGAAGGTGATTGCAAAGACAATCGAGTCTTTTGCAGGATTTGTTGAATCATCGAATGGCGGATAGAGCCAGATTTTAGATAACAGAAGAATGATGGACATAGAACAAGAAAAAAAGGAGACCAAGGAAAAGATGGTACGCAGAGGTGATGGGGGAAAACGAAAGCAAAAAATAGGAAAGAGTGAAAGGGAATCACTTCTCAGGAATATCCTTTCAAAGATAATTCCTTGAATTTTACATCTCCACATTTTCTGTTGTTTTTCTTCACAGATAGAAGAACATGAACAAATATTTGATTAAATTTCAATGAACTAATAAATTCTAGTTCTAATTGTTCGATTATTTCGTTTAACAATAAACAATACATGTACTAAATATTTGAATATAAAAATATTTTTCTGTATTTTCGGAGTCGATGACATCTTAATACTAATTATGTTGAAGCACCATTATCAATACACAGTGTATGTATACATTATTTTGATAAGATTATTGTATGTTATAGTTGCTTTTGTATTCAATGTTGAGATATTTTGCATGTATAGAATAAAAGGACGACAGAAACACGAGAAACGAACAGGTCAATGTTTTATAATAATAATACATATGATTATTAGATAGATGTTGAAAATGTGAACGTGAACTGAATTTTTATTTGTCGACTGTGAGGTTTGAACTGTAAGACCGTAGCAGTTAATTTTTTAAATGAATGTTGAAATACTTTTTTTGATAAGTCTAAACATTTATATTTCCCACCTCGGACTTAATTTATTATAAAAACTGATAACAGTTGCCTAATTTTTTTATTGCAGCTTGTTAAATTTCATTTTAATTAAATAAATTAATCGGTACGTCACGACGTGCACGATTTTTATAAATTTTGTTTTATTTAAGGTTTCGTTATATGTCCGTATTTACGTTGTTGTCAAATTTTTCGTTTTTTTTTTCTGGAAATACGCCTAAATTCTTAAACACCCTTATGTTTGTTAAAATGAGTCACTCTTATTATACAACAAGGGTACAAAGGACATTTAATTTCAATTAGTACATAGTGTTTACGGTATCACCATACGAATACTCATAATTGCACTGTCAGAAGCGCGTTTCGATAAGCAAATTATCATCTTCAGAGAGTAAAGGTAAACTGAGTGTAATTGTGAGGGTTGATGTAGTGGTAGTACATACAAATGTAGTGTTCAGTATGACTACCACCAACGGAACCAGAAATTCCAACTTAGTAGAAACAAACAGAACCGAAAATAATACATAATAACAGAATTTAAAATGTAGAAGACAACGACTTGAAAGCGGAATTGACAATGCATCAATATTCTTTGTGCCCTTACAGTATTCAGGAGTTAACTCGCCTGTGCATGGAAACAATAAGGGCATTAATGGTATCCTTTATTTTATTCTTTTTGAACCGCGGTTATGAGTTTCTGAAGGGTGCTAGGAGGATTAATTCTACTTGAGATTGCTCACATCACCAAATCCCACATGGTCTCAACAAGATTCATATCTGACGAATTTGCTAGCTTTGGTAATCTTTGAATATTCTAATTCTCTAGTGCATTGGTTCCCAAACTTTTTTGTTTTATAGACCACTTTCAAGATTTTGCAATTTCCAAATCTCGAAACAAAGATTAGATCTATCTATGGAAACTTGCGTTGTAGCTGAGCAACAACGACGAATTAACAGTTTTCGAAAAAAAAATGTTAGAATTGATTGCTTTGTAGGGTTAATTGTTTGACAATTTTCAATCAAATTATTTCAAAAGGACCACATTTAAAAATCGATTTTGTTGTTTATTCTTCAGGCTCCTTTGAACATTGTTCAACGTAGCAACTAAATTTTCTCTCCATTTTTCGTGTAACAAGTCGGGTTCAAGCTACCATGTGTCAAGAAAATTACTGCTACTACTTCGTCCGGTCTTTTTTTTTTTCTAATTTTCGGTAGCACTTATTTTCAGCAACAAATTTTGGTTCACTAGTTGACTCGATATTTATTGATTTATCAAAATTTTATGCTCGATTTGTATAAATTTAACACGGCTTAAGCAACAAAATAGCGGTTTCAGTAACTAAATAGCTACAAATTTTGCGTATTTTTTTTTATTGATTTTTGCTAATTTCACACTGCTACCTTGATAGAGCTTAGAAATTGTATATACGACAGAACGTTGAAAGACATTTATTTCTGAAGTTACTGCGTACTTAACTATTATCGATTTGCAGGTTCAAGACGAAATATATGTGGAAAATAGAAGGGAAAATATTAATAGAATCACTATGGTACTAAAATTTATTATAACGTAAAAAAACAAAGATTGAAACTAACTATACAACTACCAAAAGACAAAAAATTCTACTACACATAACTACTTTAATAAAAACATATTAACTATCAATTTTTTAACAAGAAAATAAAAACAGACAATCACCAACAAAGCTTAAACCAAGGATAGACAGACTAAAAACTATCCTTTTCTTATACTTCATAATCAAGGTCACAAGTGAAAAAGAAATAATTAAAATATTGACCTACACGTGTCGTCGAAAATACAACTATATTTATCTATGATACATTGTTGCCGGATCAAAACCTTGAAGGAGACTTTTTAAATGAAGAATTACAGTTGAACCTGTTAAATTATTGTAATTTTTTCTATTGGAATGAATTTGTTCAGCGGAAATTTCTGACACTTTTATGTAAGCTGATAATAAATGTAGGTACTTCGAAAAGCAACTTCAATTCTAGGCATTGATATGAATTATGAAATATTTAGTGTTTATTTAAATGTATTATCTAATCTATAGAACAAGTTTTATCTTACTTAACCAGATATAATGTACAACATGTCATACCTGAATTTAAAAATATTTCTTTTCCATCACATCATTTTTGGATAAAACATTATTTTCTAAAAAACTTTTATCCATCTAAAGAGAAATAAGACACTTTTTGAACAAATAACAAGATTAGAAGTAGAATTCTCAAATAACAATATTACAAGATTATCAAATTATGAAGATGATACAGAAAACGATTTTTTTGTATACGAGGATGGTCCCATAAGTACCTCGCCCAACAAAAAAAAAATTTGGAAAAAAATATATTCATTTTTCAAGGTAATCTCCTTTTAGCTCCATACACATTTCATTGTTGGAAAATCTTTGATCACCGAGCCATTTTTTCAAGTCTGGGAACAAAAAATAATACCAGGGGGCTAAATCTGGGGTATAGGATGCATGAGGTAGCAATTCAAACTTCAATTTATTAATTTTGGCCATTGCAATAACGGATGTGCGAGCTGGTAGATTGCCTTGATAAAATATCACTCATTTCAGGAAAATCTTTCTCTATTTCTAGTTTTTATTATATTGGTGGCTCTGTAGACCATTATTATAAAAACAAATTCCAAATAATCTCAGACATTTTTAACGATATTTTTCTCAAAAACTTTTTTTTATTTCCAAATAATTCATGGTAATTCCAAAATGCATGAGCAACAAATTCAAGATAACAAAATATATAAATAAAGATATCTAATAAGCTGGCAAAGCTACTTTTTGGAATATTTTGTAGAAAAAACTCTCCGATTTCTTGTTTCTATTTGTAGTGGGCTCTAAAGACCATTATTATAACAAAATAAATCAGAAGAAAAATGGAAATGACCCAAAACATTTCCTATGAAGCAAGGAAAATTTTATTCTAATGCTAGAGCAACCACATTAATTAGCAAATTTTCCAATAGATAGGAGCGATATATTTAATGGATAATGTACATAATATGTGCGTTAAATTCTGGATTCACGAACCTTTTTTGACTTTTGGGGTATAATGTCTATTACCTCCAAAAAATTATAGTTCATAAAATTGAACTATAGCCATTAATGAAGCAATTAAAAAATTATAAACACCAACTTTACACTGAACTTTCACCAATTAATGTAGCTTAATTACATTCTTAAAAACATGACTTTTATCAACACATTTGGTTTGTTGATGAAAGTTGCAATTCAAATTAAATATTCTTAGATAAATAAGAATTAAATTATTTCAAAAATTGTTATATATTGTAAATTTCAATTTTAACCTATAAAAAAGTCCCAATTAGAAGTTAATAAATTGATATTACTATGTAATGATAAATATAGCAAATTAGATGATTCATTTGCTTTCTATATATTTAGAAATTTAGCAAAACGTAATAACAAAAGAAAAAAATCACAAAATTTCTTTGTAAGTTTACTAATTGAGTCAATGTTTCTTAAAATGCAGAATGTTTTATCAAATTTCTTTGAAACTATAGTATTTCCATGTTCTCAACTTTCTTTACAAAATATTCAGTGAATAGTTTTTAAAAAATGGCCTCAAATTACCTCAACATATTAAGTGTAAAGACAAATCAAAAAAGCATTATATATCATCACTCAATAAGTCTTGTGACTGATACACAGATCGCGCTGCCATTGTCAAATCCATATGACGTTTATGAAGTACCAACTTTCAAAGGACTATTTGAAAAAATTTCATAACATTTCGATTAGTCAGAAAAAAGTGACAATCATTTAAGTACTACTTTCAATATTTTCAAAACAATGGATTCAAAATAATTTCGTGTGGTAATTTATCATTGATCTTAGCAAAAAAAATACTATACAAGCTCTGCAATGGCTTCAAAAGTGTTATCCGGACTCTGCTCCATCGAAAAGAACCATTTGTTATTGATTTGCTGAATTTAAACGTAGTCGAAGATGGTAAACGTTCTGGTCGTCCAATTGATGTGGTTACTCCAGAAAACATAAAAAATCCACAAATTGGTTCTATCTAATCGTAAATTGAAATTGAGTGAGATATCTGAGGCCATAAAGATATCAGAAGGCAGTGTGTTTACAATTAAGCATGATAATTTGACCATGAGAAAGTTTTTTTTAAAATGGGTGCCGCGTTTACTTATAGTCGATCAAAAACAACAACGTGTTGATGATTCACAGCAGTGTTTGGCCATGTTTAAACATAATAAATCAGATTTTTTGCGTCGATATGTGACAATGGATGAAACATGGATCCATCACCTCACTTCGAAATCAAAACGATCATCATCCGAGTGGACTGCAGCCGGTGAACCACGTCCTAAGCGTCCAAAGGCACAACAGTCAACTGGGAAGGTTATGGCTTCAATATTTTGGGAGGCGCATGGAATATTGTTCATCGCCTATCTCCAAAAGGGAGATACAATCAATAGCGAATACTACATAGAGTTGTTGTATCTTTTGAATGCAAAAATCAAGGAAAAACGGCCTCATATGTCGAAGAAACCACTGTTTTAACAAGACAATGCGCCAATTCACAAGTCGATGGCAACGATGGTTAATTGAACGAATTCCACTTCAAAATACTTTCTCATCCAAAAATGCTCGCCGGTAATAAGTTCAGCTCAAATGAAGAAGCAATAGCTCAAACTGAAGCCCTTTTTATCCTTCTACAAGAACGGCATCGAGAAGTTAGAGAAACGTTGGAATGCTCTTGAAGTAGATTACATTGATGAATAAAATCGATTTTTCTTAGTTGGTCACACGACTTACTGAGTGATGTATTACATACATACATACCATTTACTAGGGTTCATTTAACAAGAGTTAAATTGAATAACTGTACCTGCTGCAATTGTTGGACATCCAACATCAAGTAAAATTGGACAAATTTAGCAAGCTGGTACTTGTCAATAATTATTAAATACGATGGTATTTGAAAGTTTAAGTAGATTATTAGAACCACAGTAGATAACAGAAGGAATTGGCATGAAAAATAATATAACTTCACTATTAATATGACTACAAAGTCATTTAATACATTACTAAACCTCATTGTATCTATCATATACTTGCAAATGGAATTGGAATTGTGATATTCATACTGCAGACTTAAATAGGTACTTGTTTTAGTAATAAAAAATTTAGTCCAAAATTATAGTACTTCAAACTAATACATTAATCCTTATTTTATTTCTAAAAACTAGTAGCTGTTACATCAAGGGAGACTAGCTAATTTTTATTGAAAGAAAAAGTGGAAAACGATTTCACAAGATGTAAATACTTATATAAAAAAAATTTTATAACGTGAAAATCAGGGAAATATCTCTATTTTCATAAATGAATAAAGAAAGTAACACGAATAACAGATTTGGTTAAAATTTGAATTTCAATTAAGAATAATGAACTTGTATCTAATGATACGCACTTTCAAGCTAGATATTTTTGAAAAATAATCAATACAAATATCTTCAATGCAGAAAATGTATAAATATTGATTCGAGAAATGAAATTATTTTTTGATTTTGAAGAATATCAGAATATTTCGAGGGAGAGATAATTTTTTGAAATATTAAAACTTTAATATTTTTTTTTGGTGTTCAATGCGATGAAGCTTGGTGAAGTTTTAATAATTACAAAATTTGAGATCTATTTGATATCAATACAGGATTACTATAAAAATATTTCAATCTAGACAAAAATACAACTTTTGTATCATGGAATAAACTTTACTCAAAGAGTGCGAAATTGAATAATCTAATTCTAGGCAAAACATAAATGTGAATTTCAATATTAACTCTAGTATCTATTGTACCATATTTTAAGTAAGTAATTTCAGTTAATTGGGTAGAAAACTAGAAATAGAAGTTTCCACTGTAGTTAAGAGTTACCATATCATTTTACTAACATACGCCTTTAAAGTATAAAAACTTCCAAGAAATCAACCATTCAAAAACAGATTTTTTTTAAATCGCTCGGTAACGTATTAAGTTTTTGCAGTGCTTATTTCAAAGTATTTTGACATTTTCTTGTTTAAATAAATTGTTGCCAAACCTACAGTATTAAAAATAAATATTTAATTTTAGAAATACGCATCTACATAATTTTAACAAATTAAGGCATAAGTAGATATTCTTTTTGTTCATGAAACTTTTACCTTTTATTACAATTTCCGTGAATCATTATATATAGACATTTAGTTTCTTAACAATTATTCTTAAAAATCGAAAATAAAAATACATATTACTAAGTTCTAAGGAAAAACCATGAGTTGAAATTTTCCGACGAAAAAATTGAATTTAAAACTTACCTGTGATTTTGGGTTTGCCTTTGAGGGTATGACATTGTATTAGTCTGAACTGGCCCATGATCAATCCTCATGGAATGAATTTCCATAGCATACACATTTAAGCACAATTTATTATGAAAAACACAGCAACACTGCAAATATTCACATTATTTCCATATTTATTTACCGTTTACGTTTGTAAAGCTAATGTTAATTGTATAAGTATCTTTCAACTAATTTACTTAATACACATTGTAGAGAGTTCTATTTCAACGAATAATTAGTTTGAAAAGGTTTATTTATAAGGTAGAAAAGCTTATACTAAACACTGGAACTATGGATACGGAATTTCGTAGTTTGCCACGTATTATCTTGAAATAAAATATTACCGTCTTTTGTAAATAATAAATAAAAGCATTTTATCACAATATCAGCGAAATTAATAAGGAAAAAACGTGTTGTAATTTAAAAACGTGTTAGATTGTAAACCGTTATTTTCACAACTACCGTCGTTTCAGGAAAATACACTTCGTCACCAATTTTATCACAAAAAAATGTTTATAAAATTATACACCCCGAACTTTACGTAGTTTTCCTGACTTCAAAATACAATTTCTATATTAATTCAACTGCTATAGCGCCATATTCGACATCTTGGTTTAGGTTTAACGTGAATCGCACGAAAACAGGTCCGGGATAGTCTATCTTGGCGAGCACGAGGGGAGACCGCTAGT
This sequence comes from Diorhabda carinulata, assembly GCF_026250575.1. Classification (NCBI taxonomy): domain Eukaryota; kingdom Metazoa; phylum Arthropoda; class Insecta; order Coleoptera; family Chrysomelidae; genus Diorhabda; species Diorhabda carinulata. The sequence goes on from NC_079469.1 coordinate 8,140,960, forward strand.
GTAGAGAAAGAGAGTAGTAAAATAATCAACGACACGACGCAGCTGCTTCAACCATGGAAGCCACGTCACCCAGCCTCTCTAATAACTCTATATTTCAAATATTTTTATTTAAAAATCTTATCGAAAGAACAAAAACTGCACAAGTTAAACTAAAATAGTGAAATATTTATTCATTTTGTTTAAATTTTCATCATTCTAGAAGTTTAGTTATTATAATAAATAAATGACGTATTTCGTAGAGTTCACAAGCGTTCGAATCCAGTTGAGTATATTCGCTTTTCATTTTTAGATCTACTCTACGTGTGTAAGAGAGAGATAGATCCACGACTGTTAGTTTAAAGGGGATAGACTAGAAGAACGACGTAAAAAATTGTGTTTTGTATTTGTAATTTTGAAATGTGGTGGTTTTTTGACAAAAATAGGCACTTTTGCTTATTGCCTTACTGTAAAACAGTTTTACTATTACAAAACCAAACGTTACATAAAACACAGAGCACCCACCATTCTATTAATTTTTTCCCTAGAAGAAATTAGATCCATTATATTGTATCTATGTTTTATATTAATTTCAGCTTTATAGAAATGTTCTACTCATCACGGTTGAGAAGGCTTTTATTTAGAGCAAAATGACATGTATCCCTATTGTTTATTGTTCCTGTGAATTGGAGTTATTATTGTATATGTGCCAAATATATATAAACAATAATTATTTTAGATGAAAAATTAATACAATTTGGAATTTTACAAAGTAAGCACTCAGGAATGAAACATCCTTCAGTTCGACTTAAAGGGGATAGATCGTTAAGTTGTTTTGCTTGGCGTTCAAAAAATTTTATGCAGTCATATTTTTAAAAGGTTTTGAAGGTAAATTTTATACAAAAATTGATAATTCAGAAGGTAATAAATGAAAAATAAGAATTACTTATTGTAATTTTACAAATTATCTATGATAACGATAGCATAACATGTGTAATCAATGTTTTATTTAATTTACTATTTTTTCCATTTCATCAAATTACGTTTGTTCGAGAAAATATGTTATTCAGTTACGATAAAAAACTATTGAATAAACAAAACGAGGCATGTGTTCAGGATATACATACATCACAAAAATGTCATGGGATATCTATTTCTCAAAATACATCAAAGAGACACTTAAAATTACAAACATACATGTATATACAGAATAAATAATTTCAAATATAGCGTTACTGAATTCATATAAAAATAGTCAAAAAGAAACAGACTATTTTTTGTAGTCATAAGTATTTCGTGCCTATATAGGACTACTTTTAATTCCCTTTCTTCGATTTGTGAACTTTTTTTCATTGTTAAACGAAGGTTACCATATATTTTAAATCTACGAAAAACGTGATACCCTATATATAAAGCATATAAACAAACTAATAAAAGCTCTTAAATTCTAGTCTAGAAGATTTAATATCATCTGATTCCACGATCTTGGATATGTGCGATGGGTTAAAATATTTTTCCCAGTGTAATCCGCACTGTCAACTTTGGGGTTAATTCAGTTATTTCAAGATAATTTAGACCGCCTCAAATAAGACAGCTTAAGCAACATGCAGTCAAAAAATGTTGATCATAAAATAACAAAAACAATTTTAAAATAATCGGTAGTTCATTGTCAACTTTTTTAACCGACTTGGTTTTGAAAAGTTGCACATTCCAGGCAAACTATATTTAAGCACATTTCTAAAACTAACTTTTTCGTCTTATGCTGTAAATCTAACCTTCTTATTGTTATTTTGTTGTTGGCTTTAATTTAATTTTAATTTTGGAAAGCTATCGACACTGTTAAACAACATTCAATTGTCTTCATGTCTAGCAGCCTTATATGCGAAGCATTAGCCTACATAATATCACATCATACTCTCATGTAATCTGACTTATCACTATATAGCTTATTGAACTTCTAAATAACCCCAAAATACGATATATTTTATCTAAAATATTGTGAAATTTATTTAAGATAGGCAATGAATATTTGTTTACAGAACCAACAGACGTCATGATAACAAAACATGGCGTCCAGTACTTTCGTCAATTTACACCTAAATTGAATATGTGAAATCTAAATAAATTTTTATCGCGAATACAGACGAGTAAACATTATCAAAAAAAATTAATTCATTCTATTACGGTACTAAAATAATCAGATGTTTCGATATAAGAGTGGAATAGTAAAAAATATCGTCATTCGATGAAGCAACACTGTACATTGTGATTACTCTAGAAAATGTCGTTTTCAAAACTATTTTGTTCCTTATCCAAAAAAAATCGTTATTAATTCAATGACAAATAATTGTTTCAATTATAGATTATTTTAATAGTTTCAAAATATACGGAGAAATGAGAAGTAGGTATCATAGATAATATCGAAATGAATGAAGCTTTGAAAGAAATATACAAATTGAACGTAAAGGAGTTGAACGAATATAAAACAATCCTTCGACAAATTGAAGTAGGATGTAATTTAAAAATCGGCAAACTAATAAAAAGTAATTTCGTTTGTTATAAAATATTGCAATTTTTTAATGAAACTATATAGGTATTTGGCGTTTTTATTTCGAATCACGAAAAAACACGATGAAAACCGAACAATATTGACTTAACAGAAGAACGAATACATTTTATGAGACCAGTTTTTTTATTTTTCAATTTTTGTAATATCACGAGTTTCTTCTTTATATTTTGTTTGGAATACTTCGTTTTTTAAATTATTTATCGAAAACAAACAATGAAGCCCATTGTTAGAAGACGTATATACGTATGAGAACAATAAGAGGGGCAGAAGATTTGGAACGTCCACACTGAACAACCCAAATGACGAATTGGATTTCAAAAAGAATAAAAGGATAACAATAAGATGATTATTGGAGGTGGGTATAAAAAAAGGAAACTATGTGCTTTATAAACTTAGAGATAACAATGAACGAAAAATTGTGGTATTTTGGTATACCTATTACAAATACGTAAAGAGTATAACGTTATGTTTGTAAAAACTAACTTGTTCTGCTTTCTAAAAACAGAGGGTACTTGAAATTTGCTAAGAGGTTCTAATTAAGAATCATATATATGCTGTTAGTTTATTTTATAAAGTATGTACTAGTTTTTGCTTAATTATCTAGCTTAAATGACAAGCGCAGCTGCTGTGTATCTTTGTACTTCAAATTGTTTGCCGTTAATTTACTTTGTTCAAATAAAAGTTTTCGAGAGACTGGTGAACATTGTAACTTCACATTATTCATGCTTTAAATAAACGGGATGATATACATATTGTCCCAAAATAATGAGAAAACGAAGAAAAGGTATATGTAAAATGTAAATAAATTTTTTTATAGATATTTTTATACGATAAACTGACTAGGCACTAGAAATTTTTCAGAAAATTGTTGATGAAAAATAAACATACTTTGCCTTGTTCTTAATAACACACTTCAATATGTACAGGTTGTTTCTAAATTCATGCGACAAAATTCAGGAGGTGATTGCTCGTATGAAATTAGGAAGAATCTTTCTCATAACCAAATTTCCTCAGCCCACCTTTTTCAAAAATATCACCCTTAGAAGGTGCTGACTAAAATTGAGTTTTTTCCAAAACCAATAGGTGCAGACGAAAAAAAAACACCATAATTTATAATTTAACAATAAAAAAAATTTTTTAAATAAAACAAACATTTCAAACTATAATTTTATTGAATAAAACTCCATCATGAGAAAAATTTTTGATTTGAAATAAAGTAAGGGTTTTTAATTTCACCCTCGTTTAAGGAATATTGAAAAAATATCGGCAGTAAGTCTTTTACAAGTATACGAAAATTACAGAATTTTCTAGCTTTATTGAAATTTAAAACTCAATTTTAGTAAACACCTTTTAAGGTTGATAACTACCTGAAAGAGGTAGGTTGAAGAAATTTCGTTATGAGAAAGACTCATCTCAATTTAGAAACACTATATATATATATATATATATATATATATATATATATATATATATATATATATATATATATATATAAAATGTAGGCAACTAACATTACACTGTTAAATTTTTTCTTCTATTTTTTCTTTTAAAATCAAAATATTAGGTTGGGGAAGAGAAATAATATGTATTGTGCAGCTTGTGTATGTACACAATACCACAAAATATCGGGAATTATATGTCGTGATAATGTAATGTACCTAATTACAGATTGAATGAAATGATTATAGCAACATATATGGCTTGTGTATAATTTATTATCTTTAATCATTTAAATTCGAAATGTAAACCTATTATAATACTGCTATCAAGTCATTTTTCCATTGATGTGGATATTATTAATTTTGTGAATTATGCACTTTCAGATTTTCTTTTATTTGATAAATGTGTGGGATACATTGGTAAATAATTTGGACTTTAGGGACTGAATAATCTACAAAAAATTATAGATTTTGCTCAAATATTCCTAGAGCTTTCAGAATATTTTCAACCAACTAATCAAGCTTCTTCTCTAATTATCTATTTATACAAAATCAGTATTTTTTTGTTAAGAAAACTCTGAAAAAACTACGTCAAAAGACATCTGATTCTCGCCTCCTTATATTTATAATAAAACTAAATAGTCTATAAAATCAGTAACATTTGTAAGGTGTAATCATTTAATACCTATATTACTTCCAAATCAATTCTCAAATTTCAAAGTTTATTTTGCTTAACACAATTTCAATTCATACCACTGGCTTGATCTGTGTTATGTCAGCTGTTCACACTTCTATAGAATAGGGGCATGTGAGGTCATAAAACAATTTGAGGACAGCTTTGTTCTAGAATAAAGTAGTGATCAATAAATATGAAGTTATTTTATATGATAATATGTTTCAATGTGAGTTGTTTTCTGCCATTTCTTTAGATTTCGTATAAAGGACATTTGACGTTAATCCAGTAATACCAACAGAGCTGAAACATAGATGACGTCAGCACTTTCTTAGTCTATTTAAGTTCTCATTACATATTCTTCCTTTATACTACAAATATGAATTTATTGCAATTTTAATAGCACACCATCTTCCCATTTTTAGTTTTCTTAACATCATCTGTACCTGTACATCCTTTAGAAGAAGAAGAGGGAATCCAAAATATAGGTTTTATATTTATATTTTATCTACAAAGGGAGAAAAGGTGTCACTTTATATACACAATTGAAATCGAAATTTAAAAAAAATAATAAATATAGCATTTTCTTATAAGATAGCATTTGATATTACAATCAAATTTTACTTACATCTTGCGAGATATAAATTATTTGATTTTTGTCATAGAAAATTATATTTTTCTAGTTTTCTAGTACCATTGGTAGCTATAAGAGATGTTAATTTTCTAATTTTTTTATTTATGATACTATTTGAGCGGAAGTGCGATATGAACTTGTATAATTCTAAGATAAAAATAACATTCTAAAAAAAAAGAAAACTTAAAGTTAATATAATTAATGTGATAAAATCTAAGCAGTCAGAATGTCAGGAGTCTACTTATACCAATCAAATTATAATCACTTTGTTTGAAATAAATGCGAAATTAGCACCTCGGTGAAATTGAAATAAGAATTACTTTTACGTAGAATAAATTATTGATCCGTAAGCCGTTGTAAAACTATTTTTTTGTTCGGTGTGTTAAATTCCTTTGCGTTACTGTTGAGTGTGTTGCATAATTCTACCTATATAACCATTATAAATAAATGCACGTGAGCAAACCTTCAAACAAAAATTTTGTTTTCAATTTACCACACAACAAAAAAAAGTAAATTATAAATATAAAGATAAATTCTATATTTTATATATATATATTGGTAATTCAAGTTTAATTTCCACTTTCCTGAAGTTCAGTGTAAAATTTAAACAATTTTAAATAATAATTTGTCAATTTTTGTAAAGTTAGTTCAACATATTTAGCTGAAGCCATTAAGCTCCACTTGGAATTACCAAAGGCCGATATCTTTTGAAAAGCCCATCAAGCGCTTTAACAAGAACCTTTTGTCAAATTAGGATTTAATTCATCAACCGAAGAGGTTGCTGCTTTTCTTCTGTGAAGCCGGTATCAGGTTGTTCCGCTCTAGTGACGACTAGCTGCAGATTCTCTCATTTTGACAGCTTTTGGAGCCAACTCGTTGTTTGAGAGGCCTTAACAGACTTTATCGGGGTTGGAAGCACTGCATGGAGATCGAGGCAACCTTAGGATCTAGGTCCGTTCAACCCCGAGCCGTCTGGACAGCTTTGGCCTTCCTGACCTTTTTTTCTAAGCACCAGGGATGTTGCAACGTTCAAGCCAAGCATTATCACAAGCACCAGTCAGAACTTAATAAAAGGTAGAAACTGATGCTTTGGCGTAGTGGGTTTTTCATGGTCTCTTCACTAGGTTTCCCACATATATTGTTCGAGATACCTAATTACAGTTCAAATACAATTTATCCCACAGCACGATTGCTTCTACTTTTGATTAAGCCTAAAAAAATATGCCGCCACCGAGCTCCCTCTTCCTGCCCATACAGGCGCGCCCGAGGATGGCGACTGCTGGAATTACTCAACAATGTCAAGGTTCAACAGCTCCTTTAAAGGGAATTTGAATAAAAAATAATGCACATTCATAATTCCACGGTGTATCATACATCCAAAATTTTTGTTAGCTCATTAAGAATTGTGAAAGTATGTATTTGTTAATGTCTGGGTCGCTCATATTACTCATATTACTTAATTGCAAAATCTTTCTCTTTATTATAATCCTTATTAGTTCATCCGATATTACCTTCCCAGTTTAAATGTACTATACATATTTTTTCTCAACACAATGGAAAGCATTCTTAAGGAATTGAAGGATACAAAGGAGTTTTGGTGTTCTTATCCAATTAAAAACTTTTTTATATGTAACATTTATTGTTTTACCAACAACATATCAAACAATAAGCGATGTGTTTTGAGCTGTTGCATAATTTACAAAACCTACAGTTTTTACAAAATACTTTCCAAACTGGTTTAATGTCCATATTGTCTCTACTTCAGCCTATGTTTATTAATTTGTATATAATTTTTGGCTGCACAATCATATACAAATAAACTTGAAACAACTTATTATAGGCTGCAAAATCATCAAATATGATAAAAGAACTAGCTGTAATTCTGTATATAATCGAAATAATTTCAATTCCCAAAGTATGTACTTATTACAATAATTTTTAAATAATGAATAAAAATTTCGATTATATTTCACAAACGGAATACCTCAAGTTTGGTTTACGTAACCCAATTTCATATTTCGATTAGAGAATTCATCAGAAATATTTCATAGACTATTTACTGTTTAGACTGATAAACAGTTTTTCGATAACTGTATAAGTTATAATGGAAATAAAGTTTGTCTACTGAAATAAGCATTTGGTTTGATTTGGAACATGGGTATTTAGAAAAATCAAATATTACCAAGCTCATTCCAAACAGAATGAAAATGTCAATTTAAAAATAAAAATCTTAAATAAAAGGCAAAGGATGTATGGTTTGTATTGATATAATCTTTTATATTTTTCTTTTAACTTCTGACTATGAAGAAGATAATTGGTAAAGCAGTATCAATTAACAGTAATAACTAGGTTTTCGGCTGTATAAGCAGAATTTCAGAATTCAGATGATAGCCTGTTCACTTCAAAAACCAATAAAAGAAAACTAGAAAACAAAGAGAAACTGCTGTAAAATAAACAAAACTATTAAAAGAGGAATAAGGTGACCACTTAAAAGAATTATGAAACAAACAAGAAATATTGGAAACAAACTGTAGTTATTAGTCAATTGAAATATGTTCTGATTACATTTGTTGATACTATAATTTGCAAATGTGGATTGTTTGTAGTTGTATATTATTTATGGATTAAAATGCCAAATCAATAAAATAAAATCATGTGTAACCTACAACTGAGTACTGTAATTCTAGTTCATAGCTAAATAGTGGGCGACCAAGTGCCGTTAAAGACATAAGCCTTCTGCTAGTCCTGTAACAGGCCTATAATATTTAATGTATTGCAACCTACTATGTATAAATAACGGCTTGCGAAGCGATAATGTTTTGCATGCAGTACGAAATGATCAGTTTTTAAATATTCACATTTGTAAATAGCAACAACAAACATTTACAAAAATATAATCCGACATTTTTAAATTTCATGCTTAATATAATAATTTTATCCACAATATTGTTGCAAAAGTAAAGAAAAACTTAGTATCTATGCATATTTTTAATGGATTGGTTAAATTTTTGATTCCTAAGATTACCTTCTCAGAAATCAAAGTTTTTCACATATTTTCACTCTACTTCTGTGTCTTCCTCTACATGTTATTGAATGTACTGAATGCTCGTTACATTCAACTGTTTCTATTTTTATATCTTCCTATTTAATGCAATTGTTTCCTTTTTTAATCTACTCTTATACGATATTTGTCATACATTTTTTATTTTTTCTCTATTTTATTTTTTTGTTCCTCCATATTCATTCTCTTTTATCCACTGATTCATATTGCAATAAAATTCTCTTTTTTTACCATTTTCTTTCCTCTTTAGTGCAGTTGTTTCCACTCTTATCTGGCCTTCACTGATGTATATCTACTCTGTTATGATTTCCTCCTTAAGTTTTTTATTATCCTTTTTTGGAATGCCTCACTTTGACATTTATTTAGTTCTCTTTCCACCAGATACGACCTGAAATATACATATTTACTAAGAAGTTAGAATTAGTGACATCTAAAAAAAATTATTCGAACTCTTTCAACAATATTCTTCACAATTTAATTCATAATAAAAAATGAAGTTGATCTATAATTTTGTTTGTGCAGGAAATGTATTTAATAATTATTTATAATTAAACGTATGTAGCAAACCTCCAAAAATGATTCATTTTGTAGTTTCTTCTGCCATTCTTCTCAAATGATTGTTAACTTATTGAATACAAATTTTTAAACTATGTATCAAAATTTCCACTTACATAAGCTGCCCAGGCATTCAATGGATAATTTTTAAGGCAAGCTACATATATTTTAATGCATATTTTGGCAATATTTTTGTATTTTGTGTAAATAATTAAAAATTAATATTATGTATCACATTCGATAAATATTTTACCAAAATAACTTTCGATATTTGAAACATTTTAGACAGAACGACAACACATTCAGTCAACCATAATAAGATACAGATCGAAACTTAAATTTTAAGTTGACTTAAAATACCCCTTACGTATTGGAAAGTACTAATGGACTCGAGTATTTGAGTTGGCTTCATTTTTTTCATATGCTTGTAATGGTGAACTGCAGTTTCATTGTTCTCCTGACAAAATTTATACTTATCAATTTCTGCTAGACTTAACCTCATCAAGTGGTTCCTGACGTGGCATTGTTTATATTTAACTTTAAAATTTTTTACATTTTTTAGTAACGTGCAATATTAAAGAAAATATCGAGCAAACCGCAGTGTCGTAGCTTTCATTCAAATGATTGATGTACATACATAAAAAAATCATAAAATGGAATCACATATTCTTCTTAAATTTATTTATCAAGATTATTTTTGAAAGACTCCATTTTTTCATTTATTTTAAGATTATTTACTGCTATTTTGCATATCTTTTAAATCTACTTTCCAAGTATTGTGTTGTTAGTTCTATGTAAACAGAATTACAATTATTACAAAAAATAATTTTTTGGTTTTCGAACAATTTTATCGTTTATTAGAATCTCTTCCATAAAATTTTACTTGCATTTCAGTAACAACTAACAAACATTTATTGATTAATGAAAATACAGGGTTTTTAATAAGTTGGAACATAAGAGGTTTCCACTATAATGACTGACTGAAAGTATGTCTGACTTCTGTCATTATATCAAGTGTTATACCTTATATCTATATCAGTTAACTATATTACCTACATCTAGATGATAACAATTTATAACTTGACTTTGGTAACTTCAATATTAAACATAAATAATGTCTCATAAAAATAGTAACAATCAGTTTCATTACGATATCTTAAATATTAAATATACATCAAAGTCTTACTACCAATTAACAAAAAAAGGAATATCTTGATCCAGTGGATACTTTTCAAATTAAATTGAATATTTAGCTGTAATACGGATTTTTGAAAAAGCATAATATGTTAACATATTATGAGATCATTTTTATAGTTACTGTAAAAAATCGCTCTAATTTAAACTAGAGTGTACAATAAATTTCTATCGTAAAAATGATATACTCCATTAATATGTTTTAAAATTTTCCCTTCTATAAGATGTCTTGCATAATTCACAGCTTCCACTCGGTCCCTTGCTAGACCAACTTCTATTAACCAGTCAACAAATCTTTCACCAGAAAATACGTTTTTGTAGATTTTCAACCTCCATCTGAAAAACCATCCCATTAATTAGGTTTGCACAAATAAAATGAATTATAACAACACATTTTGCAAACATACACTGAAAAATATGTAATGCTGAATAAATAACATAGACTGATATAAATAATCAATATTTAATCACTGGTTACACAGATATACAGTAGCAATGAAAAATTTGCAAGTGATTGTAATAAAGCGAACTGATTCTTTCCCTTTGCCTCATCTAGAGTACCACAAATTGTTTTTTTATCATAGTCTACATTTTCAGTTTCACTCCTCAACTTGACAATTGAGTCAATTAGGGCTTTCAACAAATACTCTTGCATTGGAATTTATGGAAAAATTGAAAAATATTATGAAACAGAATAATGTAATATTTGAGATTATTATCTTTTGTTATTTTCTTTTTATGCCTCAAATAATGTACAATATTAGTTTTTTAGACAATGAAGATCAGAAATAATATTAATTACTCAACAACAACCAGGCAGGGTCAGTAATTGTATGTACCAATTTTTAGACATATGGATAATCTTCTGAAGAATTTTGTTTATTGTGGAATTTTGTTTTTAGGCTCCAAATAATGTGCAATATTAGTTTTTTGAACAAAAAAGTTTTCAAAAAATGTTAATTACTAACAACAACCAGATAGGGTCAGTCATTGCAGATACCAATTTTCAGATCCCTGGAAAATACCCCGAATAATGTTGTGGGTTTCGACTAATCACAACAATTCGGCGAAGGCACCGCCTTTGATGAAACACCCGGAATTCGTTTGATCTTTGTTTTTATACCAATTTTTATAGCAATCGGTTTATTTACATTGTTTATTTTGAATAATTTCTAGGAAGGTCTGTTTATTCAGTTGTTTTGTTCCTTTATTTTTTTAAAGTGTGTGCATAGTGTTTAAATAAATTAAGAACGTAAGAGAGGGTTTATTAATTCACCCCACGAATAGAAAGAGTGTAAATAAATATGAAAAACATTACAGTATATCTAAACTGTTTTCTCAAAGTTCCAAATTTGTTTAAAACGACATTAAATAAAATAATATTTATATGAATATTTACTTCAATGACTGTTTGCAATACTTTAGTATTCTTTAATTACTCGTATATTTTGATGACAAGATCTTACAAGGTAATGTCCTCAACCTCACTATCAATCTGGGTTCACAAAACTCACTAAAGCACACGGTACAAATTGCGGGTAAAAACTCAGTTGTGAGACTGAAAAGGAACGTGCATTGAGAAAGCAGTAGCAGCTAATATAATACGAAACAGCAATCTAATATCTAATACGAGGACAAATCTGTCAGAACTACTCTAAAACTATCAAAAAAATTTTAATCCTAACCCAAAGTGGTATCTGAAGGCTGGAACCTTTCAAAATAATGAAAACTATAAAGCTAATAAAAAAGATGACATCACCCTGTATAATAAATTACGTTTGCGCTTCTGTATAATATGTTACAGAAGAAGTTAGCTACAGAGGCCCCTTCTTATCGCGGGGATCAGAATAGTTGTTCCCCAACTTCTGACTCAATTGTGATAAGATTGTTTATAGAGATTAATTTTCAAGAGAAAAAAATGTATGAATATTCACCTTTTATCTATAGCTATAGCTGTTCTACAATTTTGAATATGATGAGTCACAAACTGATCACAGATATGTTTCGTTTCAGGGCTAAGTTCATCCCACGCAGGCAAGATCAACGTATTAGCACCATACCATATTTTTCTCCAATATTTCAATAAAGGTAAAATAATTTCTTTGGTATTCAAGCCGAAAATAGCGAAAACTATAATACTTTGTCCGAAATTAAGTGTGGCATCTAAGAATGATAATTCGATGTAGATACCTGACATATGTTCCATAACCAAAGTCCAAATAGATAATGCAAGTCCCTAGAAGAAGATATTTTATTTTTATTAAGCAAATATTGCAACTGTCAAATAGTCAAAAAATATTCTTACCACAAACATTGAACAAAGTAGTAAAATCAACAAAACTGTATGTCTTAAAATTTGTGGTTCGTGTGATTCAGATTCCTCTTCGATAAGTTCCAAATCATCATCTATTTGTTCTTGGTATTGATTTATAATACCATGGCAGATTTCTCGTCCAGAGCAACCGTATCTTACAGGACAAATGCCTTCACCATTTGGACTGGTTCTAAAATAATTATTTTACTACTACAACACACTTATAAATATTCTAATAAAACTTTCAAGACAACAAATATGCATGTTACAATTATGTTTATTAAATAGCAATCATAATTTGATAAAATTGATTGCGGTATCATCAGAATAAACTAAATTGGACAGTCTTGTAAGAGCATAATATGACTTCTCAATACTATAATTTGTCAATTACTTACTTAACATTTCTTTCTACACTTGAGGGTGTAATGTGCGTGTACAGTCGAACTATAATGTAGTACTACTTCTCTAATGTATCATCTTTCTTTTCTATAAATTATTTTCAACATTCCAATGTGTTGTTTGTTTTTTTCCTTCATCAAACACAACTGAGAAAACCAGTGGGGTTATTATACATCCCTGTCTTACTCTTCACTTTATCCTGAATTTTTTTGATATTACATGTTTTGCTCTTTGTATTCTTATATAGTTCTTTGATTTCGTTTATCGTTTCATCCACTCCACTGTTTTTAGGAACCTCCATATGTCTTTCTGTTTATCTTATCGAAAGCCTTCTCAAGATCTATGAAACAAAGGTTATGATTCTCTTATAGTTTACCAGTCTTCCGATGCCACCCCTGTTTTCTAATATTTCATTCATCATAGATCTTAGACGGTCTATCATGAAGTTATTTCCTGCTTTTAGCATGTCCACTGTTATGCAATCTTTTCCTGATGCTTTCCATGTCTTCATTTTTTCAGTTACCTTTTCCTCTAATTTATAAATTATCAGTAACTTATCAGTTTCAAAATACAGGACAACTTTATAGGTCTAATAGAGGTATAAATATAATTTAAGATTTTTTGATATAACATAGACATTCTTTTAGAGAAATTAGTGTGAACTTTGTTGGTTGTTTAACAGATATCTCTTTAATATCATAAGACTTTGCTTGTAATGCAAAACTTTCAATAAAATTCCAGTGGTGGTTTTTCAAGCCTATTTGGTAAATAAAATTACTATGAAGGAAAACAATTTCCAAGAGTGATCCCGCATACTGTTCGATTTTGTTCTGGATCTATCCATCCCATAACTACTTCTATTTAAAATATTCTTGAAGTCATACTGAACACACTGTTTACACTACCATTACACTGTCTGATGCGCGTTTTGATAACCAAGTTATCGTCTTCAGAAACTGAAGGTAAATTGAGTTTAGTTGGGTTTACCTTGAATGGTAGTGTAAACAGTGTTTAGAGTATGAATATCACTCACGGTTCCAGAAATTCCAACTTAGTTCTTGAAGTTATTTTTTTTATTATCACCCTATATTGATAACATTGTAATGTATATATTAAAACTTACCCTTCGTCACTTAAAACTGTCAAATATCCTTTAATATCAGGACTACCATTTTTCTTTTTAAAATCATCTAAAAGATCTTCAATGTCAGTCACTGGACTGTCTTTTTCTTCATTACGGCCTTCAACAATTGTAGGTAAACTGCAACATTGTTGTGTCTGGACACTATCTAAAACACCAATGGCTAAAAAGTCTGAACTGGTACTGGGATTGGGACTTAAAGCAGCAGTATCTGTAGCAGTTTCAGCTTCAGGGGTAGATTGACACTGATCTTGATCTGAGGCTATCTCATGAGAAAGATCCATATATCGGGTTAAACGTCTACGATATCTTTGGTGAAGTATCAAACAGCCTACAGTCACTGTTAACATAAAACAAAATAATACATATTTTTTAAATTTTCCTTCTATTATTATTATTACTACATACCTATGAAACAAAGCACCAGTAAGGAGACTGCTAAAATGGCTTGTGAAGCGCCGTACACAAAATTCGGATTTCTCTTGTCAAATGGCGTGGTACTAGATTTATCAAATGCTAACAGTAAAGCAGCAAGTATAATGGGTAATCTAAAATAATTTATATAAGTAGTATAACGGATAATCTAAAAAAAATTATATAAATATATATATATATATATATATATATATATATATATATATATATATATATATATATATATATATATATATATATATATATATATATTTCAACATCCTACAAGAAATCTAGCGAAATACATATTATAAAGGATACATTATTTTTTTTACATTAGAACAACAAATAATCTCTACTCGACATAATTGATTTAATCAAAAGGTATAATATATTTGTACAGAATTATTATTATATATTAATTAATAAATAATATTTACCCCCAACCTAAAAGAAGAAATGCTGGTTGCAATTTTATTACGTAACACAAACTTCTGCATTGTAAAAATAATAATGTGATAGCTAAAATCATAGTCCACAATCTAGTACTGTAAACTCCAGTGCAAAAAAGTGTGAACTGTAAATAGCCTGCCCAACCTTCTTTTTGTTGTAAAGTATTCCATAAAATAGCTCCCAAACAGCCTATAAGCTGAAAAAATTTCAATTTCAAACAAGCTGATAAATTTTTTCCAACTAATTATACAAATAATGAAATATAGCTCAAATAGTATAATAAATTTATTTTAATAGATTCTTAGTATAAGTATGAGACACTATAGATTTTCTAAGATGTAGTTTAAATGGACTTTTTTTAACCACCAGCAATGTGACTTAAATTTTATTATGAAACTAATTTAGTGTCACAGATTTAACAAGAAACAGAAAATGATTACACATATAAACAACTAACGACACAGATAATGCAAATGGTTAACAGTTATCATCGAAAAGTCTTATAAATACTTTAAAAAAGTCAAACTTTACACTAATAATTGAATTAATAGTTATGAGCATCACAATTGCTCTCTGCAATAACAAAGATACCAAGTAGCAATCCAAAGACTGGTATTATTGAAACTAATATCAAAGCGAATAGTCTAATCTGATGTTATAACATACTAACTATTGCTTTAAATATCGAAATTCAGAAGCATTTACTGTAAAATTATAAATATGAATAAATGGAAATACCTGTGATATAACTAAAGCTGCTGTAATTTTATGGGGTATTCTTATAATTTTTTTGGTAACTATCAGAACTATCAGTACCCACAAGGAAGCAACGAGACTAATGATACTTATGTCTAAGGTAAATGAATCAAGCTCTTTTATATATTCGGAAGGATCACAATTTGTAATGGTGATCATTTTTGCAGATATAAACATCAGTGGTACGCTGACAAAGGTACAAACCACCATTGCACTTGCTATCTAAAAAATAAAATTATAAATATATATCATAGAGTTTCAAAATAGTAAAAGATTAAGATAATAGCTTATATAATCGGGACACCTTAGGTCGCCTAACAGTATAATAGTTCTAATGACTTCCATTGCCAGTTCTGGCTTCAAAAAAGTTAGATGACACTGAGTTTCTCCTCTGCAAAACTTGTATTTGTCAGTGCCTGCTAATACTAGTCTCATTAGATGCTTCCAGAGAATTCAGCAACAAGATGTTGCATATTTTCATAAGATCCAGATGGTCCTAAAATCATACAGCATTTAAGTTCGGAAGGAACTTTTTGAAGTTATCCAGTCCTGGAATAATACTTAAAATTTTATCATTTTTTAAAATTCTTTCTAATACAGTAACAAGTTTTTGCAGTGTTTCTTTTCGGTTTCCTATGGTTTTTCTAGATCAGCATTTAATGTTTTATATGGGAGCTCTCATACAGTCATTAATACTTTATTACATCGGTTTTTATTTATTCTCTCTACTCAAAATTTCCAAATGTACCGTTCAGAACATTAATTTAATGTGTCTTCTATTGAAATGAAAAAAGGCTATTTGAACTACTTTTATATCAAATCTGTATTCGCTTTTTATATGGGAACTTTGATGCATTCATTTTATATGATTATGAAGATTCAGTTTAATAGCAACTTATTTACACCCATATTTTATTTTATATCATTCTAATATTTCATCAAGTTATTTTTTCTTTATTCTCTTTTTATTCAAATTTCCCAATGTACCATTCACAACATCAATTTAATGTGTCTCCTATTGGAATATGTAGAATATTAACCATTTAAACAGGTGTGATAAGACAGGACATTTGAACTACTTTTTTATCAAAAGTAATTCGTTTTTTATATGGGAACTTTAATGCAGTCATTTTATATGAATATGAAGATTCAGTTTAGTAGCAACCTGGTTATACACATAGCCATGTTATTTTATATCATTTTAATATTTCATCAAATTATTTTTTTTTACTTTCTTTCTATTCAAAATTCCCACATGTACCATTCACAACATCAATGTAATGTGTCTCCTATTGAAATAACCATATTAATATTAACCATTAAAACAGGTGTGATAAAACAAGACATTTAAATTACTTTTATATCAAATGTACATTCGCCTTTTTCAGTACTGTATTTGTAATTGTTATATATTGGTGGGTATAAGATTGTTTAAATATTTAAATTAATTCAATCATAGGGGTTGTTGTGGAAACTATGACTACTTATAGACACATAAAGCAGGTTTAATATTAAGAAACCTATTTTGTTTCAATAATTATAAAAATATTATATTAAAACTAACCAGATCTATATCTATAGAATACTGCGTTGAAAAAACGAAAACTGTTGGGGCAGATGGAAAAGTACCATACAAAAATCCATAAGTACTCAAATCTACAGTTTCTGTTTCATTATATCCGGGATGTAAAATGCTTATAGCTTCTCTGGTAACGAGTGGCAAAACTAATCTAAAAATACATATGTCATATATATTTATATTTAACAATTATTATGAAATTAAATACTAGCTGAAACTGGAAATAATTAAAGCAATTTTGAGAACCTGTTGCCTTACGATGTAATGTACATTATTCACTATAAATTCCTCCTTTGGAAATAGTTTTTGGAATATTTATTCTTAAAAACAATGGTACAAAATCATTTTCTAGAACTTCGCATTTTATGACACCTGAACTGAAATTAATCAGTCAAAGTAAATATGAGTCAAAGATAAATCCTCACACATTTTCACCATTTTCTGGTAAAATTTAGTAGAAAACTGAGGACCAAAAAAAGTTTTTTATTATTGATTGAGATGATCTACTGAAAATAACATTGACACGATTGTAATTCAGTTGATTAAATGTTCTACATTGATATTCTTATGTTCCATAAATATTTTTCCAATACTGTAAGATGTATTACTTTAGAAAGCTTTTTGTTAAAAATTCTACTAAATTCTAAATTTTATTTGATCTAGTTGGATTTTAGTGAATATTTCGTATACTTACAATTTCACCATAATCAAAATACCAGGTACTACCAAAGTAGCTCCTTTTAATTTGTGCACCTTTCCAACCATTCTCAAACCTAGTAAAAATAAGGCGCTTGCTGAAAAAGCTGAGCCTAAGACCTAAAATAATAAACATGGATGTAAACCAATCAGTGTGTATTTGAATTTTTGTGGAATGAACAGAAATTTATTTCCATTATTTTGTTAATAAATAATAGGAAATTGATGAAACAATTAACATCTTGACTACAGTTTAATGATCAAATAAATAATTAAAACTTTCAACTACCGCGGATTAAAGATAAACAAAACATGGACCTACTTGAAGTGTTCCACTGAGAAACACTGGAATATTGTGTTTGAAAATTAAATTTCCTATAATTCCCAAAATGGTCATGAGTATAATAGGGTTCAAAAAAATACTTTTCATCACAGAAATTGCCATCCTCAACCTCTCTTTGTGCATATTTGAGCCATTTGTTAGTTCCCCATCCATTATAAGTTGTTCTCTACTTTCACTATTTCTCCTTTTACCAATTTCCATTAGTATGAATGATATTGGATTCAAAATGGCTAAACTTATTGGAGCCATTAAATAAAGATATGTTGCATACTCTGGATGGGTGTTCGTGTACAATGCAGCAACTAAAACAGAAATTTATGATTTTGAAGTATCCTAAACAGAAAATTTCTCCTTAGTTTTTCTTAGCACTATACTCAATAGAATTAATTGTGGATAGCTTGAAAATAGTTGAAAAAACTACTTGTAAAGAACAAATATGAATTTAATAGACATAACAAATTTCAAATACAATTAATTCTCAATTTAGAGCAATTTTTCTCCAAAGTATTACACACTTCGTATCAAAATGATTCTCTAAATATTTAATATCAAATTTAATAATCACAGAAAATAATTTTTAAGTAATTTGAAATAGCCGTATACAAATACAAAATAAGTTGATTCATTCTTACCTATGGGATATCCAATAGCAAAATCATTGCTTTGTGTACAAAAAATGGCAAAAATGCCAGCCCTTCCTAAATTCAAGGGTCTTCCAACCAAAAGCGTTACTATTATCACAGAAAAAAATACGATACTTTTTGCTAATAATATGGATAACAAAAAGATCCAGTTCACTTGGCCAAGTTGTATCTCGGCTAGAGACATGAATATTAAAGAGGGAAGAGAAAAAGTTGCTATAAAAGTGTTTAATCCTTTCGCTTCTGTTTCTGATATCCAATTCATACGTCCAGCAAAATATCTGTAATTAATTATCATATATAGACTATATCAATAGACTTATTTTGAAAAGAAGAAACAATACGGGTAAGCAAATACTCCATCATAAAGTAACTTAAATATATTAATACATAATACAATGTTTATTTTAAATTTACTATACTTACCCACAAATTATAATAACAAAGCATTGTGTTAGTGCTGGATATAGATTCTCAAAAGAAGTATTTGTGTCACTTATCTGATCATCTATTGAATCCATTGCTTTGGAATTTGAAATGCTTACATAAGTATAAAACAGTTTTTAGGTACTCTGCTTCCTGAAAGAAAAATCAATATTTTCGTATACATCACCAAACACCTACGTGAGCAAATCACATTACTTTTCAATAAATTAATCCTTGTATTCTTTACAATTAACCGTTCATGTTCATTTCAATCCCATTATTTGTAACACTAATAATGGTGTTAATCTTGGATAATAATAAAAATATTACGAAGCATCTGTACATGACATGATAATTCAAATATTTATAGGGATTTTTTATTTTGAAAGTGACATTGTGTTCGACTGAATTTTTTTTAGGCAATTTTCATAAAATTATTTTATATAAAAACTAGTATCGTCCTTGTACATATATATAGCAGAATACCATTTTTAAAGAAGTATAATGAATTTAGATCTTACTTTCATATTATATTACAGATAGATTGCACAAATAGCTATAAAAACTTGAATCATTATTTATTTACGTAGACTTGTAAGTTCGTACATGAGGCTTATATTATCAAATAAAAGTCCAGAAAATGCCAAAATGACATAGTAATGTTCCCACTTTATATTAAAAATAAAATTCCAGATCTATTAACACATCTTTCAAAGTTATACTCAATACAGAAGAGCTCTGCTACCAGTAACGATGAAATCACATCGGTGGAAGTATCATACGAAGTCTTTGATAATTTTGCCTCGCCTTTGATAGTAATGCACGGTTTACTTGGGTCAAAAAATAATTGGCTTGCAAAATGTAAGCAATATAGTAAAAAAACCAAACCCCCCAGACAAATAATAGCTATAGATAGTCGAAATCATGGTAAAAGCCCTCATACAAATATTCATACATACGAACATATTGTAGCAGACATGAAAGCTCTATTCGATCGGATTTCTCTTACAAAAGTAGCTTTATTAGGACATTCAATGGGAGGAAGATCATGTATGTTGTATTCTTTAAAATACGTAAGTATGTTGAATATAGCTGTAAATGAGCAAATCTGTTTCGTTTTTCCGCATTATTTTTTTTTAACTTAGATTACACACTTGCGTGCATAGAAACTTGAACTGATTTCTTTTCTTAAATTATTCATCAGATCAAAAAAAGAAATATACTGTTTCAAAGACAATTTAATATGCGAAAGGTAACGAAAATAACAAATTTGGCGAATAATATAATTATTGCGTCTGCAACGGCAATTTGCACATTATTCGTTTTTTATAATCTTGATAGTGTTCAAGTGTGTTAGTTTGATGAGTATGCCAGCGTTATGAGAAGACTGGATCCTTTCATAGGCGATCTGGATCAGGCAGAAGGCGATTTACAACCTCTCGTGATGACCGCTTTATTGTATCAACAACATTAAGAAATCATCACCTTAATATGCTGTTCAAGTGCAAAGACATCTCCGTGAGGTGCGAGGAGTGACTATTAGTCAGTGGACAGTAAGACGAAGACTGCATGAACATGATTTGACCTCTAAAAGACCTGCGATTTGTCCAAAACTCCAGCTCATCGGCAAGCACGCCTGCTTTTTTCACAGGATCATCTGAATTGGACATTAGAACAATGGGGATGAGACCAGAATATGTCTTTATGGTAGCGACCGAAAAAGGAAAGTGTACCGAAGATCGGAGTGCTTACAGAGGTGGTTCCTGCATGATTTGGGGTGCAATTTCTATGTGTTCATTCGTAGTGTCGACCGTGTTCACGGAAGAAGAGTTTTAACGGCTGATAGATATATCCAGAAGATTTCAGCAATTCATGTGGTACCTGACGTCGACTACATTGGATATTAATTTACCTTTTTGCATGACAATGCAAGGCCGCACACCGCGAGAATCGTACAAGATTACATTGCAGAAGTCGGTTTTCGGGTTAAGGAGTGGCCGGCATACAGTCCGGACCTAAATTCAACAGAACATTAATCGGATAAGCTGAAAAGAAGATATTAGAGCTAGACTTCTACCCCAAATTCGATTTCAGAGCTTATTGTTGCAGTAGAAGAAGAGTGATATCCCATAAGAAACAATAGTTAACTTGATTAGATCTATAAGTCACCATAAATTAACGGTGTAAATGAATAAACTTATGTTTTGCGAGAACAACGCAATATCATGGTAATATGAAAATAATAACAAATAAAATAAAAAATAAAAACAATTTAGGCGGGGGTTGGTTTGGTCCTACTGCCACAAACCACCTAATATGGAGGCATTTCAAGCGTTCGCGGCGTCTAAAATACTCTTTTGGGCGTTCCATATAGCGGCTACAACATCACTGATGACGTTATGACTAATGTTCACGACGACCCTTGTCAAAAGGTGCGTCCAAGTGGGCGTTGAAAGAATTAGCGGAATTTGCAAAACTTGAGCAATGCAAATTGCGGCCACGAGAATAAATCTCATTATTTGATGCGGAATGGAATATTATAAGAACTTTTGAAGCATTCTTGTGACGCACCACCAAATATTTTACTATCGCCGCGGAAGATATATGATTTTACTTTAATGTAAATCAGTTAAGAACTCCACCAAAAAATGCAATAACTTAAAATTATAACATAACCTCTTGAAGCTTTCGCTGTTGTGTTTTGCCATTCGTTAATATTTATCACTCAAAACGCCTCGTAGGCCATTCCACTTGGGCTTACGATTATAGCGCTCTGGACTAAAAGGAACGGAAAATATTGTGGTCGTGAGTGCTTAGGGAAATGCACCATCCTATAGGTGATGTGTAGCTACAGTTTGAGCACATTCTCGAAGTACCCTTCTTGTGTTATTGGCGTCGTATGTAGTTTCGCCTCTCCCTACTAGACGTCTCTAGAGCGCTGCTAAATTTCGAGTGTTGGGAACGGCAAAGAAATCAGAAGTGCTTAGAGAAAGTGACAAACCGATACTCTTTATATCTCTTCCAATAGTAAAATCCCACTTGCATGCCGTTCTTTCTATTTTTAATATTAACTATGTCCGTAGAATTAGGTGTTTTTCATTTTTTATTATAAAGGTATAAGATTTAATCAGATTCGGCCAAATAATCGTGATAGGAGCATTGTATATTTTGAGCCAGGATTAATATTTTTAGCCGGAGCTTGTGGAAAAGTTAATTGTAGCCGATATTTCACCAATCACAGGATTGCATATGGCTGAATTCGCAAAAATATTCGATATACTTTTGGCAGCTCAAATTCCATCTGGTGTACCAGTATCGAAGGCAGTAAAAATGATGGACAATGATTTAACTCCGAAGATTGCCAGCAGTCGATTGAGAAATTTCCTCCTGTCAAATATTGTTAAAAAACAAGACGGAAGGTGATTATTGGTGGTGCGAAATTGTATTAAGAAATATAGCGTTGATTTTTCAGTAACGGCTGGAGAGTTAACTTAACCGTACTCGCCAAAGATTTGAAGCATTTATGCGTCTTTCCATTAGATGACACTATGAGATATGAGGGACCTACTCTATTTGTTGCTGGTGGAAACTCGAATTTTGTACCGTAAGTATATATTTTATTCGTCCGGTTTAATTTAATATCCAATTTAACTCGATTTTATGTTAATATGCCTTTTCGAGTAGACATATACAAAATTTCAACAAAATGTTTCGGAAAAAACGTTATTATCTATTTATTATTTTACCTCAGTACGCCTCTGTCTATGTCCGTTTCAAACAAATCTGATAATGACGTTGACTTATATATGTAACATGTATGGTCGGTTTTTTTTAATTATTTGTTTACTTACAGAAAAAGTGACTTGCCAAAAATTTTGAAATATTTTCCAAAAGCAGAACTTACATACATAAAAGGTGCAACCCATTGGCTACATCTCGATAAACCCCAAGAATTTATGGATATCACCGTTGAATTTTTAAACAGGTCATAAATCTTGAAATTATTCCAATTTATCATAATGAAATTGTCAATATCTGTCGTTAATAAAAAGTCTTATATTTGAATTCCATATAAATCATTTTCAATTGCCTTTATAAACAACCTCGTATAATAGATAAATCAGTGGTCACGAATCACCTACTTTATATAGGTGATCTGTGATCACAATGTTCGAAGCCGAAAACAATTATTTATAAAATAGGACTTTTCGGAAACTATGATCAGGGATTAACGAGATCACATATCAGACGATTGTCGATTCTAACCTAGCCCAACAATTGAGTAGTTATTAACGATTCACCAACTTACACGCCCATATAAAAATTATAAAAACTACAAGACTCAGTAAAATATCAATTACGGTGATAAGAATTAATCATTAATAATATATTAAGGGGAATTATTCATTTCTAAAGTACAAAAAAACAATAACAAACGAATCAACCCGTCAGCTGATCATATTTATCCCATACTAAAGATAGAGAAAACTACTTTTGGAAGACAGAGAAAGACCATTGGTTTACCACTCTCTACTCGCTATTAAAATTGTTATGGCGATCCAATCAGAATAGAGAGAGTAGAGAGAGAGTATAGTATACCGATGTTCTGTTTTTCTCTATTAGCAGCTAGGACCAGCTTGAGCAACCTCACTCTCTCTATCTTTAATATTTACTCTATGATTTGGTTGTGATCCGATTACTTCGATCAGTTTCTGAACAATAGTAAACGTGATCCCGATAATTCCCGAACATTCCGATCATTATCGATCATAATTTATTGATTTCACTTTCTCTATGAGCGAAATTCTACCAACCTGTAATCAGATTTTTAAATAACATAACCAAACTATAAAATAATATTATTAGAATAATCTACAGTTAATAACAAAATGTTTGCAATTAAAAATCAAAACAACTTTTCTCGTTTTTTCTTTTCGATTTATGCAAAAACAGAATCAATTATATCAAGGTGCATTAGCAGTACAGAAACTTTAGAACCAATAGATATGTCTTATGCAACTTATGAAAGTACTGGTAATGAAATTGTACAAAGTAATCCATTTATTATTGTACACGGTTTATTCGGTTCGAAATCTAATTGGAACAGTATATGTAAGTATTACAATCAAAAATTTAACCCTTCTAGAAAAATCATTGCTGTTGATACGAGAAATCATGGGGATAGTCCTCATAGTGATAAACATACCTATGCACATCTGGCGGCTGACATAAAATCTTTATACGGGCAATTAAATATTCAAAAAGCTGTTTTAATGGGACATTCCATGGGCGGAAGAGCTGTTATGTTATTTGCTCTAAAATATGTAAGTTGTAATTTCAAGTTCTTGTACCTAAATTTCATGATATATTTTGGGTGAATTGATAAAATAGGTAACTGAAAATCGGGCATATTCAATGTTGATCATTACTTTTTATAATATTTAAAAATATTATATCAGATGAAGGAAATTGCAATTGTTTTCAGTATTTCCATATGAAATTTATTTCAGTTCGTATATTATAATTATATACAAATATGTTTACTTAATGAAGATAATTGTTTAGTGTTTTGGGATTTTTTGCAGAACTAACGAGTCTAATTGGATTTTTAGCCTGAACTTGTTGAAAGGTTGATTGTTGCTGATATTTCTCCTATAAGTGATAGTCCAAATATGCATACTCTTCCAAATTTATTTAAAATTATGGAAAATATTAAATTACCTTCAAACATCCCTATGTCACAATGTAGATCACAAGTAGATATGGAGTTGTCTAAATCTATAGAAGATAAGGGACTTAGGGATTTTTTGTTAACTAATTTAGTTGAAAAAAATAAGGGCAGGTATGTTAGATGACAAAATCCAAAAAAATTGTGAATCAATGTTTTTTTATTGGGTAATTTTAGTATATCATCACTCATTGTATGATTTCATCTATAAGAATAACCTATATTGAAATTTTATATGCAAATGTTTAAATATGTATCTGTAATTCCAAAAATCATAGTTCATAGTAGGATAGTGGGTGGCCAAGTGCCTTTAAGCACATAGGCTTGTCATGTCCCCACAAGCTGTGAGGCTTGCCTAAGTGTTTGTACCAAGCTTGTGTGAGTGCTGAGTACTAACAGATTATGTGGGCTGTAGTTTCTTCCTCCTCCATGTACCAGTGGTCCATAGCGTGGGTGGAGATTTTATATTAAATGACAGTGTCTAGTTAAAAGTCCAGTACTAATCTAATTTAGCGCTTATTTAATTGGAGCAGTTGTCTGTTAATAGAAGCAGAAGACCCATCTATGTTTGCCTCAGTTTATCTCATGCCAGATGTCTCTACCCATTACCGCTAAGCCTGACTTGCAAGTAGTCCATTGAGAGATCTTATAACATCAATTTTGGCTATAATATGAATGGGCTCTAGGCCTATTGATTGAATTGTGCATCCCAGTCTGGCGAGTGAGTTAGCTGATATATCATTTATGGAAGTAGTTCTAATATGATTTCTAAAAATTTAGTTTTTATTGAAGTATTTCAGATATTTCTAAAATTTCAGTTTTCATTGGAGAATAAATATCCATGGATTATTAGCTAATTTTAATTGTGTCACTAGATTTCCAATAGTTAATGACTTGCAATATGAAGGTCCAACTCTATTTTTGGCTGGTGGGAAATCAGATTTTGTACCGTAAGTATTTTTATCTGAGTAAAAACAAAATTCCAAAAAAGTTGTACATATTTAACTCATTCTGCCTAAATGAAAATTGTGATTATTTCAAAATAAGAAACTGCTTTACTTTAAATAATGGACAGAATCCACAAATTAAGGTTTGATACAAGTACTAAAGAATCAAATTAAATTATTAAAATTAATACAATGGTTGATATGCAGCAAAATTGCACTATTACATTGTCTGCTCAAACTAAATAACATCAATCTAATTTCTTGAAAGGAGTGTAATTGTATATTTTCCTTTTTTACTTCATTTTCTCAATTTTTCAAGCTTACGAACTTTTCAGTTAACAATTTTTTTTTAATAAAAAAGCGAAATTATTTGACTCAAGAAAACTGAAACTATCACCTTGTTATGTCATATATGACATGCTTATAGGTTAGTGTCAAAATTTCTGTGTATTTTCATTAAACATGTATCTTCATCATCATGTAAAAACCGTCGTGAAAACTGTAAAAAAGAACTTCACTACCTCGTCCAAAACATTTGCATTTAATTTTCAATCGACCAATGATTACAGCAAAAATTTGGATCTGGCCTATAATTCATATGAAACTACAAGTTATCTACCAGAAGATTCTAAACCAATCCCTTTGGTGGTATTACATGGATTTTTAGGTACAATTGAACATTATTTTCTATACCTTTCAAATGACAAACATGATTTGTCATTTAGCTTTTTTCTCTTAAGTAAATGACTTTAACCTCTCATTGTGGAAGTACTGTATCCATTCAAATATTGATGAATATGTGCTGATCATTGTCAATTGTCTCCATGGGTCTTATCCATAAATATTGTCTTGAATGATGAAGTGCAGTCCGTTACACTTTTCCTTATTTCTCAAATTGCTAAACTACTCAATTATTAGGTTTCTACTTTTTTCTCTTTTCATATTCTTCACATTTCCAATCTAACTAACTTTCATCCTTCTCTATTAGATCTATATTTTGAAGACTTTCTATATTTTTTTATAAAAGAAGTAAAGAATATATTTTTAGCATCTAAAAATAATTGGAATACCATGTGCAAAAAGATTCATAATAGTAGTAAATCGAAAGTTATTGCAATAGATGCCAGAAATCACGGCGATTCACCTCATTCCAAAGAACATACATACGATTGCTTGGCAACTGATTTGAAAAGATTTTTAGAAAAAATGGAATTGAAAAAAGTAAACCTATTGGGACATTCCATGGGAGGTCGAACAGCCATGCTGTTTGCTCTAAAATATGTAAATATATTTAAAAAAATAATTCAAAATTCGTATAAACATTTGTTTTCAGCCTGATTTAGTTGAAAGATTAATTGTAGCTGACGTGTCACCAGTTTCGACCAGTGATTCGACCAAAATAATTCCCAATGTCTTAAGTAGTTTAAAACGTATACATATCCCTTCAAATAAATCTCTTCGTGAAGCTAAAAAAATAATAGGAGAAAATTTATACAACGTTATTCGACACAAATTAATGCTGGCATTACTACTCACTAATCTTGTCCAAAAAAGTGATGGAAGGTATTTATTTTAAAAATAAGTATTTGTACATTTTTAAGAAATATTTTAATTTTTTACTGCATATCTTCTCAGGTTATGGATATACAAATTTAATTAAACTTTCAGTATAGAGTCATTACATATTTTTTTTATTGAAGCTGCTTCTACTTTGTTATATTGTTCACAACAATTACCGATCCTGGTCGATATATTTGACAACCAATTTTCAAAAACGTGTTCAAATAGTTTTTTGTATGCTTATGAAATAGACTTTGTCACACTTAAATTGTTGTATTGTTTAGTAAGAAAATTTCAAATTTCA
Organism: Diorhabda carinulata; assembly: GCF_026250575.1. Classification (NCBI taxonomy): domain Eukaryota; kingdom Metazoa; phylum Arthropoda; class Insecta; order Coleoptera; family Chrysomelidae; genus Diorhabda; species Diorhabda carinulata. Next base: position 8,168,765 of record NC_079469.1, read on the forward strand.
TACTTTCTGGAAGGTATTTAGCATCTGTAAGTTTAAAATATTTCAATAGACCAACCAAACAGTTTGAGTACCGCAGCTATTCATTGGAGGAAAGCCTGTTTTACCAGAACAGTATTTTATGTTGGACTATTGCTCTCATTTGTTGAAATAATTGAACCTATTTCTTCTTAATAAACTTTTTATTGATTATTGTCAAAAATAAGCATGTAGAAACTTCTTTTAGAAATACTTGTTTAAAGATCTTCACAGTTAGGTTTTCCATACTATGTATAATGGCTTTGATTCAACCAAATCTCATTTGATATTTTCTTAGCGGTTTCTGTATTAGAAAGTGAATCAGTGACAATTATTTTTGTCACATTGTTATAGTTTTAATACTAAGTACGTCTTAATAATAATTATAATTAATTTAATGAATTTATCTTAGCTATGGTTGGAGGTTTAATACTAAAACACTATTGGATCATTTTGAAGTAATGTCTAAGTTTCCGGCTATTTTTAATTTGTCTTTTAATGGACCCACATTATTTTTAGGAGGCGGAAAATCAGATCACATTCAGTAAGTCAGTATTAAATATAAGTTTTCTTTAGAAAATTTCAATACAAAATTTAAGGCTTCCTTTAACCTCCCTTTTAAATTTTATATAACGAAAGAAATTTTAACAGATTGAAACTGAAACAATTTTTTTATCGATAAGGTATTTATATAAAGCCAGATGATATATATATATATATATATATATATATATATATATATATATATATATATATATATATATTATGGTACCATGTACACTGGAACCCAAAGAATCTATTATGTCTCCTTCTCTAGCTGTGATATTTGAGATCCTCAGTGCTTACAGATGTTATAGTCCAATTACAGAATTTGGGATGCCTCTAGCTACCAAAGATTCTATTTTATACGTTCCCAGGTGTAGTGCTCTGGAGTTCCGTAGTGTCTCACACTTATCACAATATCTGCTAAGTCTAGGGTCTTCAGGTGCGCACACAGGTGACAGTGCCCATACAGTAATCGTAGGTTGTTGCTCTTGCCTTGATTGATACATTTAACAGATCTTTTCTGATATTATAGCTTCCCAGGAGGTTCAGTTCCTGTTTTAACTCCTGTAGATGATTTTATCAATATCTTTTTCTACAATGCAGCTAGTTGGTAGCTTTTTATATAGAGCGTTTGAAAGTTCATTAAAATAAAGTATTGTTTGCGGTTTACAAGAAAAAACAAATATTGTTATTTATTTATAATAGTTACACTTACAGTCTCTGACTTTTTAAGAAATATAAACATGTAGTGCATCATTTTATGTATCATAAATCGGTTTCTCAATGTGAGCTGAATAATAATTCGAAAAAGTAGTTGGATAGATAAACTTCAGTTGGGGTTACAATGAAATTCACTTGAGTATATCTGTTTTTTTATCCTATTTAGTTGTCAATAATTTAGTTTTCCATCAGTGAAAGAATTTTTAAAATTGGTCGAGAATTTTTTGATTTTATCCATTACATATTGTCTAATGTCTACACTCTATACATAATTTAATTAAAATAATGATTCTTTTTCGACTTCACAGAAGGATTACTGAATTCAAACTGCTATTCTGGTTACAATAAAATCTTTTTTATTTATATTATTAGTTAGATTCGAAACCTTTTTGGGCTAGTTTTTTATTTTATTATGACATATTTTTTAGTCCCATTACATTTTTGAGTTTATACGAATTTAAAATTGTTAATATCTATTAAGATTTATTTTGTCTTTGTACATGTAATTTACTGAATACCTCAATTGAATAAACGTACTATTATTGGAAGGTTGAAAATGAAGTAAAATGTATTATGTAGGCCTTAAGTTTGTGGAATCTTTTATTATGAATAATACAATGTGTTGTATTAACTATAATACCAGTTCTGTGCATATAATTTTATTAATATGAATGAAACCAATAATATTTTTCTAAGAAAATAATATAAAAATTACAAATATTAACAATTCCGTTTTATGTATCAAAATAATTACAATACATAACAGTTTGATGTATACATCAATTTAAATAAATACAAGATATAAATATGTCATTTATTGAGTTAATAAGAACTTTGTGGGTAAAATAATCAAATGAAATGTAAAATTAAACATGAAAATTTTACTTAGAAATAACAGTAATCCATATTCAGACCTAATGGTTTAAGGTACAGGGTAGGTTTTTGTTTAATAATTTTCCATATTTTCAACTTAAGTTCGTGGATGTGATTCTTGGCTATTCTCGGTTCATTATTTATTAATCCATTGTATTCATTAATTTGATTTTTAACGACACTTCTTTTATCTTTGTGACAATCCTCAATTACATTCTTAATCTTATTATTTGCTTTTTCATCGTTACTGTAACTTCTTTATTCCTGGCATTCCTAATATTTCTTTTTATAGATTTATTATGCAATTTATCATAAATTTCACATTTATAATTATCAATACTTCCATTCTCATAATACTATTCATGTCCCATACCAATTCCATCACTGTATCCATTATTTCTTGCAGAAATTTCTTTGATTCCATCTACTTTATAACTTTTCTTCTTAACTTTTTCTGTTCTATGACCACCAATTCCATTTAGAATATTTTCCTATTCCTCCTTCTAAAATTTTCAATTTATTGATATCCTATTGAAGTTAATGACCAAATCAAAGTCATAATTGAAGAGGATCGTCATATAACTATTCGGAAGGTTGCGAAGAGGCTACATGTATCGCACACAACAATTGAAAAACATTTAAAATGTCTTGGGCTAGTTAAGAAGCTTGATATTTGGGTATATCACGAATTCATTTAACACAAAGAATCGACATTTGCGATATTTACCTTAAACGAAATAAAACCGACCCTTTCTTGAAAAGATTCATCACATTAACCAGCACAAACCACATCGAAAGCTGAAAAACAACAAAAAAGCTCATGCTATCAGTTTGGTGAGATTACAAAGGAGTTGTTGTGTTTTTGTTTTTTGAGCTGCTAACCAAACGAGCAATTCTGATATTTACTGTCAACATTTAACGAAAATGGATGAAGCAATCAAAGAAAAACGTGTGAATGCGGGTAATAGAGCATACTTCAGTCTCCGACTAAAGTCGTACGATTACTGAATGAAAAACGGATCTATTGCACAATTCTCTACTGATGTTGAGCAGAATTCCTACTCTATTAACTTCGATATTTCTGATGACTCTTTTCCAGTGTCAGGTTAAAGAAGGCGTGCGAGACCTCGTCCTATTTGGAATTCTCGTGAGGTCTCGCTACCTCACTTTACTCTCGGTCTCATCAGGCGAATAGGTTTCAAAGGAATGCCAAAAAGACGCAGGGTGCTGTAGAGGTAAGATCGATGAACACTGCCATAAGCTTATTTGTAATTTATGAAGAGCAGGTGTACGGAAATATGGTGCTCATAGCACTTTTCCAACAGGCAGCGAATAGTAAAGATTTGATCAGTTGTTTGAAATATTAGGTAAATCATATAAGTGGCCAGAAAAATATTTTGAATTTTCTCTTATATAGTATCAAAACAAATTACATATAACTTTCGTTGTTTTCCAGGAAAAGTGACTTTCCAAGAATTCTAAAACTATTTCCAAATGCGGAGTTAAAATATATAGAAGGAGCAGGTCACTGGTTACATAGTGAAAAACCAGCAGAGTTTTTATCAATTACACTAGAGTTTCTCAATAGACGTTTTGACGCCACCCAACTCAAGTCATCTACGTCTAATTAACTGTGATATGTTGCTATGATATATTCGTATTGAACAATAAATTAATAGAACAAATATTTTTTCCTTTCACCCGGTTACTTGAATGTCCTGTAAAGGATCTGTATGTTGTGATAACATTGCTGTCAGATCGGGAATTACCAAACAATATAAAATAAAAATAACTGAAACAGAGAGGTAATAAAAATACTTTATTCTTAATATCAATGGCTGATGTTTAATATTATACAATTAGTTACAAAAAATAACATTTATTTACAATAAATAACTTCATTAATTTGTACTTTCAACAATTGAAAAGACGAAGGAGACGCATCCAAAACGTAGCAACGAACCGTGGTTCAATATTGCAGATCCTTCCCAACCTTTTTTTAAATCATCTGGACTGTTTGCACAACAACATTCTAACCTACAACAAGTTTTTTTAAATCAGAAACAAGATTGTTCTACTATCAATCGATATTAATACTATATACACAAATTTCGAGTGAAAATTGAGTTCTCAACTCTGGAAATACCGTTGCTTATTGGGTTTATGATGACAGTTATCTCTTTTAATTATATGTTACTATGGATCAGTATTGGCAAATGTGTATTTAAGAGTGTTGCGTTTGATACTCTGAGCTCGAAAGCGACGAAGAATGTCAATTTTTCTTGATAGCTCTTGTGGAGTCGTTAAATAAAAATAAAGGTAAGGAATACATGAATAAAAGTGATCACATAAACTGCTAAAACTCGCTTTGTGGCAATTATGAGTAATTTGTATGTCATGTCTATATCCTGTACTTTTCACGAAAAATGTGGTCAGCACTAGTCATAAATAACGATGCGATGTACTCTCATGATATAAGAGTTTGCATTCAACTCAAATTGCAGAAGACCAGAGAAAAACATGTGCCCGTTTTATTATAAAACAAGAAACATTTTATTTACATCTCGAGAGATTTAAAGTATGAGTATGCAGAAAATTAATAAAACATACTTAATTGAAATACCATAATCATATTTAAAGACCAGCATTTTACAATTTGTTTTCTATCTGCTCCCCATTTTCTGTAATGCAGGTAGTATACCTTGCCTTTTCTCTCGAATTTTTTCTTTCAGTTCTGCCACTGTATAATTATTTCTACTTTTTTAGTTCCCCACAAAAAAAATCCATCGGCGTTAAAGCAGGACTTGCATATGTCCCATTTCTACAGATAGTTATATTGTAATGCTGGAGTAGATAATTTATGACAGGTTGAACACAATGATATGGACTACTGTCTTGCCAAAAAATCATGTCTCGATAATGTTGCGGCAATTTGTATATTTCAACTTCTATTTGATTTCTTTGCAAATATTTTACAAAATTCTAAACTCATACAGTAAAAAAAAGACACTCAGTATGATTCTCGAAAATACGATAAACCTAAGTTTTGTGTTTAAAAATTCATTTTGCAAATGATGCCAGATAGCTTCATTTTTATTTTGCAGAATTTTTCAATAAACATTCAAATAACCTTAAATATTTCCTAAACCGCGCGGAAATCAATTAGGTCGGTCTTATGAAAGTTACCTTTATTTTTACCACTAAATCAAAAAAACGCAATGAAATATAGGGTGTTCCAATTCCAAAGTTGATTTCAATACTGAAGAATTGAGACATCCTGTATGAGTCAAAAGTCAATAATCTAAAATTCCTTAAATACAAAGAACTTTTGTGATTCAAGTTTTTTGATAACTCTTACAGGTTTGGTGAAAAGTATATGGGCCACCTTATGTTTGACACTCCGTACATCTCACAACCTAATTCCGCCAATGAAAGCTGTGACAGTTAAACTTTTACCACCCAATACAAGCGACAGCCTTTAGATCAAGGAACAATCAAAAACTTGTTACAGAAAGAAAGTGAAAATGATAAGTGATATAGAATAACAGTCTGCTTCGCTTATCAACAGTTCACATATAATTAGAATAGCAAATATAGCTTAGGAAGTGTATCTGAAACTATAATATCAAACTCCTTCAAAAGCTGTGAATTTTTGATATTACAAGAAGCATCAAAAAAAGCTCGTAAAGCGAAAATAGACTTTGAAGCCGATTCCAATAAGCTGCAAAATGTAGAAGTTCTTTTCAAAGATTATGTGACTTGTGATGGAGAAATCACATTCACTAGAACATGGAACATTTACTAACATTGGAAATCTTGACACAGTTAATCAAAATGATGTTGATTATACCAATTCTTTAGATGTTGAACACCATTCATATCAAATAAAGAAGCAAGATCATCAATTAACGAACTACGATTTATGTTGAAAGATGTAATGATGTAGAAGATTATGTGTTTGGTTCGTTATTTGCTATCGATAAAGCATCTGCAAATACTTTACAGCAAAATAAGATAACAGATTTTTTTTAAATATGTAATTAATCCCAATAAATACGTACGATTTTTTTTGAACTCAACACCAAAAATATGTGTTATCAAAAATCGCGACTATAGTTGAAATTGTAGCCATCAAATACATACTTCATATCTTGAACTTCTTTTTAAGTGGAAGACTCAATACGAGGAATTTTTTTGCATTTTTCTTGACATTAGAATTGCTACTATATAAAAAAATTTTCAATACCTTTCTATACAATCGACGGCAGACATCTTAGATTCAAACGAAGATTTTCTTGGTCTACTAACTTTCCTCTTTTTGTCAATTATATCTCTAACTTGCATCTCTATATTGGCACTTTTTTCTTCGTTTGAAGCAAGTAAATCTGGACGTTTTGTACAAATATTATTGGAATATAATATGTTATTCACGTAGGTTCCATGCGGTGCATAATTTATTAATTCAAAATGTTTTGTATACTAAAAACATGTTTAATCAATAATAAGAACAAAATAATTTTATTTATAAAGTTATACCTCATCATAAAATATGACTGCGTGTTTTGGAACAATATTGTTACAATAACCAAACTTCTCCAAATTGACTTCATTAGCGGAGCCTTTTCCCACGTTCAGTACCCTATAACGCATGGCTACAGCCTCAGGAAAACGCAACGAAACTGTAGGTCTAAATCCCATGAAACTGGCATCATGCCGTACATCTGTCGGATCCACCTGCAATATATAATTCTAAAACTAGAGTTCTTAAGCTATGCAAATAGAAATCTTTCAACTTTATTTCCTAATATTTACAGTATTAGTATCCTTAGATAGATAAATATTGCACTGCATTTTACCAGAGGTTATTTTACCATACCTTCCAATAACGCAGTTCTAATAATTCCAGTATCGATGCTGTCTTTAAGAAGGTTAGATCCTCGCTCCTACAGGTTTCTTATCCCATACATTTTTTTGGGTTCGCATGCCACAGCCAAGCATTCTAGAATTGTATGATTGCTGACTATTTCCATCAGACCTATTATCATCTGAGGCAACAGGTAATAGTCTTGGCTTGTTGTGTTAAAATCTAACTACTTATGTTCTTCTTCTGAATCTCTTTCTTGAAAATACATTTTTTTACACCACGAACGTTCCTAATAAAAATTGTTTATGTTTCTTTCCTATTGGCTACCACTAATTCATGTGTGATCAGAAAAAAAAGAAACTATTTCATGTATCTCATGCCAGTCGGTAACATAGGAGGCGTTCATAGCTACTTGACTAACCAAAATGAATGGCTTTATCACATATCTATCTGTTTCTTCCTACAAATCTATCAACTGCAAGTATTTCTGTATGCAAGACATTTATATACAAATCTACTCATAATCAGTATCTGGTACCAGCCCCAAATAATCCAGTGTCAGGTTTTTTTATAATCTGTGTATTATTTAATAGTATTTAGTTTTAAAATTTGGGTGGTGGATCCCATTTCCCAGTCTCTTTTCTTAATAAGTATCGTGGTAAAGTTTCTTTTCGATGCCTGTCTTTATAATCATATCGCCACTGATAAGATATTAGCTTATGTATTTGGTTAGAGATGATCAAACTTTCAAATTTTTTATACTCTCTATGTTTGATCATTCTGAAAATGGCCTTACAAATCGATCATCACCACCACCAACAGCCCTAATAGGACATGTTCATAAGCGAATTAAAACCTTTATTATATTTCTTTAACAAATGGTAGAAAAATAAAAATTTGCTACTAACTGAAGGATACTCAGAGACATTGATTGTCGTAATTGACATTATTCATAACAACTGGAGAACTAAAGCATAGTACCTAATAGATCAAACAAATAGAAAAGTTAATTCTAATTAAAAATTATAAAACTTTAGATTTGTATTATAATAATTTTCTAATTTCTAATAAAAGCGACTCAAAGTATTTCAATTATTTATTTAAATAAGAATAAGCAAAAACTACTCAGCTTCTTCTATATTATGCTTACCTCTGTAGTGCGAACGTTGTAAAAATGTTTGGAAACAACAGGACACATCATTGCTCTTGCTCTAATTGCAGGTTTGGATTTCGTCTTCTTTTTAGGACTTGAAAATACCCTAGATATCCTATCGATATCAGCAGGAGTTAATAATTCACTCGGTAATGGCATATGGCGAAATTTTTCTCTAACACTTGGTGAAAATAGATTATTTGTTGATGATGGGGAATTCAATAATTGCTGAATACGTTGATAGGCTAGTAAACGAATCAGTCTGTCATCAAGTTGTTTAAGTTCTAGTTCAACTGCAAATGGAAAATACTTTTTAATTTAGTTACAAATATTATATAAACTAATCAATTTCAAGATACTGACAGTTATGGGTAGAGTGAGGAAATAAACTTCAATTATATTCCACTCCCTTTATTCTAAAAAGTGTTCCTTTGTCGTCATTTAACAAACTTTGAGAAAAATTTAATAATTCAGTGATTAATGTTTTTCCAAAGAAGTCCTAGATATAGACTACTAATTTTTATGATCCGTTTAAATTTTAAACTTTCCTGTTTTGTTTTGGCAGATAACCAATAAAGATAAAGTCGAAATGGCTATTTTAAAAGATTTTACCCGAATTACATTTGCATAATAATTATATTTACCTTATACTAATGATATTTATCCTTATATCAAAGTAAATACTATACAAAATCTATTAAACTCTCATTTTCAGTCGATTTTATGTCTGTCAAACAATTCAAAATTCAAACTTATGTTAATTATTCAATTGTTTCTTCTAGTACATCATTTCTACCAACCTAAATTGTTACAATTTCACAGCCAGCTTACAGATACGCTCCTGATTTAAGAGGTTATGTTATAGAAATCTGGATTAGGACATTCCAAGACTTTGACGTTTATGATTCCAATATGGCCGCTGGGAGGCAAACATAACCTTTGGTTAGCATTGTTTGGATTGTATTTCTCGTGTTTCTTAAATAGTTTTTTTTTTGTTTAAATCGTTTTTAGTTGTGTTTTCCGAACATTGTCGATCCTATGTAGTTTAGTTATAGAAGTATTTACACACAGAGTTGAAACAGTTAGAAAATATCAATAAATAAACTTCTTCAATGTGTCTATTGAGGCGACAGTGCCCAGATAAGACTTCTGTTAGTATTCGTAGATTTTTCTTACTTAGGTTGATACATTCAGCAGACCTTCTCTGGTTATAGCTTCTCAGGAGTGCTTTTTCTATTGGTCCTAGGTTCCTGGTTGCTATTTTGTTATCTCCCACTCCAGTGTGTCCTGAAATCCACTGCAAGGAACTTTATTTTTCTTGCCTAGCTCGTTCAGGCATTCCCAAAACAGTTTGAATTTTATAATATTGAAGCTTAGATCTCTAATGACTTCTTGGACATGAAGATGATCTCCTTTTTGCAGTAATTCCTTTTTATATTAAACTGGACACATTTTTCAATTGCATATATTTCTGCTTGAAAAATTATTGTACTGCCCAGGCTTACTAAGCTTGTACATTTCTAATCCAGTTTTGGAGCTATCTATATGCAGTATACAACTTAGTATTGAGGCAAAACTTTTTTGTATTTCATTCCGAAGGCAGATTTGGTCATTTTCTGAGGACGGTTTTTCCTTGTTAATTCCTTTTATGAACATTCCGAGTGACGTTTTCTCAGCCACGCTTTCCAACACGATATGGAGAGGTGGCATCACTTCTAATGCAGCTGTTGGACATGATCTCATTCTCATTCTTTATCACCTTTTTTTCAACTGGAGATAGAATTTGGTAAGATAAGGAAAATTTTAAAGAAGGGTTTTTTAGGGTAGCCCTTTTATAAGAATTGCTCCTCTGCAGGACTAGGGTTTTTCTCAGCTAATATGATCCCATATTTTACAATGTTCCATAAAAAGTATTCTAGAGCTAACTTTAAACGCATAGTACGAGAAAGTTGGAAAAGAAGTACTTAGTGATTAGTAAAATATTATTGGCAGAAAAAGTGTTCAGTTTGATAATCATTAATAAACAAAAGTCGAGGTTAGACAGAAATTTATCTTTATAATTTTATAATTCCTATTTTAACGGTTTTTTGAAATTTTCGTTGGTCAACTTCTTTTTTTAAAATAGTTCAAAAACATTTTAGAACATTCCACATTATTCGATAACTACATAATCATATGGGCAAATGCTTAGTTACAGAGAAAAAAAAAATTTTAAATTACATAAATTGCAATAAAATAAATGTTGATGTATCCTCTGGGTAGAAGCCCTTTTGGATTTCTCAATGAAATGTAATTACTTGTGATATAGAAATGTTAAAATTTGTAATACTTCACCATAACCAATAATTCAAATCACATTATTTGAGCCAAATTTTTCTTAAAATTATCAAACATTGCCAGTAACCACTCTTTATAGATAACCCTACATATAATATAGTAATATTTTAAATGTAAACGAATTTAAAAAAAAATATCCTTACAAGCTTCCATTGTACCAGTTGTTCACACACAGAAATCACAACAACTAAGCTTAAAAATTGATTTTTTATATTGAAGCATTACTCATGATTGATATTGATAATTATTGGTATGCAATGGAGAAAGATAAAGACATATTTTGATTAGCTGAACATAAACAATGCATGAATAAATGCAGGTTATTATGTTGAGTCAGCTAATAACATATTTTACCAAAGACATATTCATAATAAGAAGATACTCTTTGTCTTAAAAATTCTTTTGTCGATTAAATCAGTATAATGTAGCAATGTACAAATTTTCATGATTTCATATAAAATTAAGTATAAAATAAGACAAATTATAAGAAATATTTCAATTACACTTCATATCACGGCATTTTGCAAGGAAAACGAAATTTTTTTGCTAGAATACAAAAAGATTTTGCCTCTTGCCCTATTACAGAAGATAAAACTCCACAACTTGGAAATTATGTAAAGCATTACTTCTCTAATCAGCTGTTCTTTTCAGCGATAAAACAATCATAAGTATCAAAAAGAATTTTACCAAAATGCTAAGTAAGAAGGAACTCGATATAGACAAATATTAAAAGATACCCATACATTTTAAAAACAACCATAATAGCTTGCACTATAGTATTTGGTGCTGATACCAGGTAGAAATACTTGCAATTGAAAGATTTCTGGAAAAAGTTAACAAAAATGTGACATAGCAATTAATACTGATAGTCAAGCAGCATTCCATGTCATCAATGGATATGAGCGTGCCAAAAAAAAATAGGAAATTAAATAACTAAGCTAACACAGAAAAGTCTATTATTGGCAAAACGCACTCTTCTATGAGCCTTTCCAGGCTACATCACTGCAAAAAGTTCCTTAAAATCCCTAATACCGCTAGTATTTAGATCTCAGTAAAACCAACTTACAGCTTATTAGCTTTTTTACAGTGCAATGCTGCCCGATGAGATTAGGTTACAAAGAATTTGAAGAGTGCACATTCTGAGGGAACAAAGATAACACTTTATTCTAGAATATCTCACTTTTACAAGTATAAGGCTTCAAACAAGTAAGTTGTGAAATTTCTTGAAGCCAGCATAAATAAAAGAGTTCATTAAACCTCTGAAACTGCAGATATCAATAAAAGCTTTGTTGAGGGGAAATTACACAATAGAATGATGTAATTAAATCTATTTCATCTTCTTCTAGAACTTTTAAACAAACAAAGAATCGGCTAGCTGACTAAGACATGACAATGAAGCACCACCCAAGATAATCCGTTACCTTATGACATATGTTTTTATCATGTAATTAATAAATTATTTTTAATTAGTAGTTTTGAGAACTGCTGTGAAAAATGCTAATTAAATGAGATTAAAATGATCAATACTCACTTTCAGTTGTCAGTCCAGATATCATATCATTAATGAAATTGTGCTCCTTTTTAATAAGTTCCTTTTCAAAAAATCCTCCATTCAAATTTTCATTTTTTAGGTAACCATTCACAACTGTCCAATCTTGAATATTAGCACTAGAACTGTCCTCGTAATTTTTATTTTTAATATCACAATTATTTACTTCTAGAAATTCGTCATGTTCTGTTTCAGTTTTAACACTGTCCTCACAAACTTCTACATCCTCTACTTTTACTATGTTTTCTTCTATATTGTGTCGTCTATTTTCAACATATTCTAACCTTAAAACATCTCGGAGCCTTGGAAGTAAACTAACAGGTTTTTTATAATGATATTTAACCATATCTGGTACCATCACTGAATTTTTAGGTGGTAGTTTGGTTTTAATACGAAAAGGGGGGTTTTTTCTATGTATTTTCCGAAAAAATTGTAATTTTACCGAATCTTGATCTACAGGACCAGTAAATTTATCCCACAGTTTGACTCGTTCCGTCGCTGATACTGATGTGAGTAAAGTAGAGTCCTAAAGCAAAAAACACTAATTAGTTGTTTATATAATCAAATTTTCTTTTATTAACAATACTTATTAGACTAGATCAGGGGTACAAAACTTCATGGTATGTCTCTATAAGAATTCTTACTCTCAAGTAAAAAAATTGCAAATATATTGATATTAGAGAAGAACTAGAAATTCAGGATGTGGTCAGATGTCAGAACGTTAATGAGGTTGAAATAATGCCAGAAAGCAGATTGGTAAAATTGGCAAACAACCAGAAACATAAAAGAAGACTGCCAAAAAGATGGTATGAGAGCTGGAGCTCAGCGCCTCAAGAAGACCTGAGGATAAGGCTAAATGTTCAGAAATAAACAGGACATGGTCCTATTAAAAGTACAGAAAGTTTTTATATTTCTCAATAAATGAATATAATCTAATAAATGTATTAATTTATTTTTAGGCCTATCATCTTGATACTTTTCCCGGTTTAATCAATTTTAGAAATAGTTTTAGATTTTTGTAAGCTATTAGGATAGGATAGATAATTCATTAAGTAAATATGTACCTTAAGGCCAATTACTATTCATTTAAAATTACACTTGGATCCCACTGTTCCTAAATATTAAGCTGAGCTGAAGGGGCTTATATAAGAGATATGGAAAAATAATATATAATTGAATATACTTACTAAACAATGTTCAACATGTAGAGGACACATCCACATACCGGAAGGAGGATTTGTTAAGGGTGGATCCAAACAATCTAAATGATAAAAAGATTCGCAAAAATCGCAGGCAATCAATGGTGCTACTCTGCAGGACCTTCTGCATTCACTACATTTTTTCGCCGGCAAAGGTACTATTCCACCTGGTCCCTTTTCGTGAGCTTTGGATATTTTGGGAATTCTTCTGCCCAATTGAGAATATGGTATATCTAAGAAATATTATCAATTAGTTATGTCAATAACATTCTACTTCAATTAGTATAATTTAAATACAGAATTTGTATTTAAAAATAAAATACAAGGAAAAACCTGGAGGAAATTGTTAAGGACAGAAAAGCATGTAAAAATTGGTTAAAAAAATCATGGAGTTTAATACTGATGCTTGAAATGGTTCTAGGATGAGATAAAAAGCAAAATTATTGTCAATTGAATCGTACATATTTTGAACTTTCTTTGATAATTGTTTATCAACTTGTTATTGTAACAAATTGGAAGAATAAACTTTTATGTTTCAATTTAAAGCGCATTAAATCTTTCAAAAACAAATAACTTGATTTACATAATCAAAAAAAATTTATTGTTCTTTGTGAAATTATATGGTTTTTGATATTATTCTTTTAATCGTAGCAAAACAGACAATATTGCAACTATTTGTAACTAGTAAAATTATGAATTAGAATCAGGAGTCGTTAAATAACAACGTATTTTCCAGCGGAAATTTACGACACATGAAAAATTTTTGTGAAATTCAATAGAAAAAAAAAAGAATTTATACTTTGAACTATATGTGTCTGATTTTATCTACAAAGTAAAGATAATAACGTCCACCAAATCTCAGCATCTTTCATTTTCACACTTCATGAATTTCCAATATTATTTTCAGTTTTTTCTTGAATATGCATGCTTTGATGTAAGTTAAAAACATTTAAAACAAACAGCATTTTGTTGTACATATTATGTATCAACTATAATGTGTACTAACCCTTATCTATTCCAGGAAATATACAAGGTACACTCATACACCTTGGCAATTCAAATTGTTTGGGATTCATAGAGTTTGCAGCTTCAATCAGTACATCCATAGGGGACAACTTTTGTTTTTTGGATATTTTAATGATAGAAGAGTCAGGTGGAGAGCTGTTAGATCTCTTACTTCTAAGTTGAGGAGCACTGGCATTTGCACTTTCCTGTTTTTTGGCATATCTGCACGATTGGCAAAGCCATTCTCCCATAGGTATATCTTTTTCTTCAAGAGGTGGATCACTATGGTAAAAAATATAAGTGAATATGTTCAATATATTTCCAGCTTTTTTTAATATAAAATTGCAATAAATGCGAAACTTGCTAGATAAATTAGAATTATTAGAAAATTAAATTAGAATAAGAAAGAATATTTTATTTAAAGCTTGTACGAGAAGTATTTTCTATACTTTCTATAAATGCCATATTTACATTATATAGTATAGGTATAGCAGAATAGATATATTTTTAGAAAACTTCTACTCATTAATACAATAAAGATGGCTGCAGCTGAGTACAATATTTTTTAATATAGATCTAATTCATATTCAACACTTTAATTGTAAACACAAGTTATAAAATCTTGGATGCTGTACCTCTAATTAAATGTTCAAAAATAAAAGTATTTGTTAACTTATACTCTATGCTTTTGTAAGTTTCACTTTTTCCACTCCTTTTGTTCAAAGTGGCAATGAATCATCAAGGATGTTACTAGACTGATCAGTCTTTGTCAGATCCTCTAAGAGGATTTTTTATTTTGCTGTTTGTATTTGAACTACTTCCAGGAAACTAGGTTTAGAAAACAGTTTATCATTAAAAGTGGCAACCAGATCTATATTCAAAATCAGTTTGTGTGAATATCCAATTCTCAATAAATTTGGTGTTCTCTGTGCAGCCCTTTTCATCCCAGGTATTGATAATGTGATATGTCAGTAAGACAAGAAGTATCTCTTTGAACGTCTCTAGTTTGATACATTGTATCAGATTATGTAGTTATTGAATTGTTGAAAAAATTAGGGGCAGATCATTTCATTCTAATAATCGCTCCTTTGAAAAGTGTCTTGTACTACTTAGTTACCTGACGAATTATCTGGACCCAAAGGTGGCAAAACACTTTAACTCTAAAAACATTTTTTCCTGAAATGTTGATGTTCAATAATCCTACCAACATACTCTTTCACTTCTTCTGAACAAAAGCACCCTCAAAAGTTTCCATATCGGCCTGTTTTCTGATACCTAGTGACGCCTTTCAATGAAAGTACATTGGCCTGCCTTCATTAAATGAGTCATCCCGCGCTACTAGTGGATTCTCATGGTCTTGTGCTAGGGTTTCTTGCCACATTTCTGAACGTTAGTAGAAACTTTTGGTCAAAAGTGAATTAGGTTTGATGGACATGTAATCACATCTAGTATCTGTAGTTTGTGTCTGACAGGACAGTTTCGGGAAATATTTTTATAAATATGTTTCATGAATAATACAATTAAAAAACACTATAAACTTTGCAATTAGACATGAAAATTAAAAAAAAATGCACATACAAGAACTAAAATTTTGAAAACCTCAAAGTTATTTATACAATAAAGTGAAGTTTAAATAGTTTTTATGACAATGCTTGAGTAGGGTTCGGAATAGAGATGAATAATTACATCAAAATGTCATTAAAATAAAAAGCTGGTAGATAACAAATTAACTTAGTGTCACAGCAGAAAGACGAAGAATTTTTAAGACAATTTTAAAATATTAATGATACAAAAACATTTGAATGTTTCTCACATTAACAAAATAAATTAGATTTAATGTACCAATTTGCATTATAATTGGTTTTCATGGCACAATTTTATTAAAAAGAAAAGCAGTAACAATAAAACAAATGTTATTCTAATACTTAATCTATTCATTACTGAATAAATGTTCTGTTAACATGACTATTGTGTTAAATACATTTTTAAAATAAATATCAGTTGAAAAATTTTGTCCCCTGGTAGCATTTGGCAAATGCTGGATTGGTGCTAGCATTTTTTTACAACAAATAAATAAAATAAAAATAAACCAATTGCAGTGCAGATCGGGCTCAAAATATATTTACAGTCAGCTTTTTTTGTATTTTTTTAACAGGAAAAAAGGAAGATTTTTTTAATCTGGAGAAATATACAAAAGCATTGTAGTGATGTTACAATTTCTCTCAGAGTATCAGAATATTTAATTAATGACAAAATTTTTTATAAGTTTCAAGCACTTCAAATATCAGTTTGTCTCAACTATTTACAAAAGATAATGGTTCAAATTCCAAGCAAAAGAATAAGCTTTGTTATTTGTTAAATTTGTTCTCGGCAAATAACATTTTATTAAAGCTTTTTTGATCAAGTATGCCAGAAAAAAATGAGTTTTGTATTTATCTACCATATACAAACACTTACTGACATCCAAAATGAAAGCTGTATGGACACTTATCACAACAAATGAGATCTCCTCCTTCACCACAAGCATCACAACTATCATAATTGTGTCCTTTACCAGGTCTTTTATAGTAAGGATGTTCAGGTTTTTTATTCTTGCCATCACCATTTTCACTTTGTGGAGGTGCTATTAAGGCTTGAATTTGCTAAAAAATACGTTTCAGCCTTATAACATTGATATCATTTTTATATAATGAAAAACAGTTTATGAATCAACATAATGAGATCCTGACCTCATAGTGGCTTATCAGTTTGTGATATTTTCAAAATTACAGATCTAGAAATGCTTTATTCGAGTCTCAATTATAGAAAATATGCTAGTTTTCTCCGGATATTGCAAATAATGACACTCCGCCATTTTATAGCCTTAATTTTTCATGCAAAAACAAAAGGCAGTCGAACTTACATCCATTAGCCCTCCAGAGGTATCTAAATCATATTTAATTGTAGTCATTTTGTTCTCACGATTTTGATTAAGTTGTTTTTAAATATTCATCACAGTGGTCCAGGATAATTTTCTAAATATGAAATTTTTTCAAGTTAGTAAACCGACGATTTCTGAAGCTACCTTGTTGATATTTATTTATCGTCTGACGTAAATACATTGAACACTGGTTTACTTAGCTAATTGATTAAATCTTGATTATTTCTGCTTCTGGACTCAATATTTTGTTATTTATTATTTATATATGACATTTCACATCGTTGGCGCCGTTGTTGATGCTACCATTTTCATTTTTAAGAACGTCATTCTAGCGCCTGTGCAGTTTATCCAATTTGATACATTATAAGCGTTGTATCTACTCTCCCCTTATCGTCTGGTCAACCTTTAAAGGTGTCGGCAGTTCGACTGATTATTAAATAATATAAAAATATATCTCTTACCATATTGATACTGGAATATTTTGGTTTTATCCAAAAACGCCATTCCAAACAGAATATTTACATAAGATTTATTGACTACATAAAAATAAAACGATGAGCACATACGCCAATTGAGAAGAGCGCGCCTAATAACAAGCATTACGTTTCTTGTCTTATTTTATAGTTAATCTATTACAAAGTCATGTTTAGAATTGATTAAAAAAATTAATAATACTGGAGATTGGAATTTATATCCATAAGTTTTGCAAATATATCCATCACGGAACAAAAATTTAATTAACAGTACGAAAATAAATGTGCAGCTTAAATTATACAACTATTGATTAATAATGCAAAAAATATTCTAATTAAAAAATTAGGGGTTAACATAGATGACATTGTTTTAGTTTATGATATTTATACATTTAGGCAGTTTGTGATTTGTTAAAAAGATAGCCTATGTTCCGTGGCAATAGACAACCATGGGTCTTGGCAGTTAATCAGCCAATAAATCCAGAGGAAGAATCGTAATTAAAAAAACTATAGAGGACACCCTTCATAAATAAAACATCTACAAAAATAAAATATACTGGTTAGAAGTGCAAAAATTACCCAACTAGTTAAAAAATAGAGTTGCAAGGTTTATTTAGTGTACCCAACAGTCTAAAAGAGGTTAGGCCTAACTCGTATGGTGTGAGAAAATTTAAAGAAATTAACCTAATATTATCGTTACATGACTACCAATAAAAATCTAATCAGGGGTCAAAGTTCGCATTTGTAGGTTTGTTGATTATGTTACTTTGTGTCCTAATAAATGAGAACAATCTGTGTATATGAAAATATTGCTCCTAAATTGTATGGAGTTTTGATAGAAGGAGGAGTATATTTTATAGGAGAAAGGTTAAAAAGTGTTCAGCTGTACACGTTCAAAAATTTTCTGAATGGTGTTGCTGAGGACAAATGGTTTGCTATGAATGTAGCAAATGTAGATTAATTGAGGTATGCAAATTTAATATTATAGTTTATTATAACATTGCAACAACTTAACGTTGTACAAAAAAGGAAAAGTTGCCCTGGACGTAAATAATATTTAAAATTTACTCAGATGCTAATGTGGCGCCATCTTTATTAAACGCATTTCGACGGGCATTCTTAATATACACAGATTTTTCTCCTTCTCTCTATCCTCCATACAAATGTGTAAAATAAGGGTGACGCCACATTAGTATCAGCTTAAATTTGAAGGTAAGGACAAAGATTATTTACGCAACGGGTGCAACGCAAGTTAATGAAAATTTCAACTATTAAATTTTTTAGTTCTGTATACTTTAAGTCGTCTACAATTGATATATTAATACCATCACCTTTGTCTACAAGGTTTTGTTATTGTTGTTTATTGTATACAGCTGGACACTTTCCACTTTTCTCAAAGGGTTATATTTGTTACTTTATAAAATCAAAAAGTGAACCTATATAATTTTAAGTTTGTAATATGATTCTGTCGCGAACTTTCCCAGTGATATAGACCGTGAAGCTGGTCCTGTCCTATTATAATCTATTAAAGAAATTAAAGTTGACGAGTGAGTGAGGTATTTTTTTAAAAGTCTACCTTTTGTGATTTTTCTTATAGATAACTTCTCAAAAGGACTTTTTGTTTGTTGACAAGTGAATACAAAAATCAACTAAATGGTATATTTAAAATAAATTAGTTGTTAAGTGTTAGCATCAATTAAATATTAGTGAGTGGTTAAGCATATAAGTATTAATGAATAGTTAGTGGGTTTCAACAATGTTTACTGATAATCACAAAACTCGCCGAGTGGGTGCACTTATGGCTTTATTGACCGATACAATACTGATGGAGTATTTTTTGTAATCCATTATGACAGGTGATGAGACACAGATAAGAGAAATGTCTTAATAGTCAGGATTTAACTACAATGATTCAGAGTACCATAAAATAAGGAATAAAAAACTACTCTACAACAAATATACAATTTATTTTTAAATAAACAGGGTACACATATTTTTCAACACTTGCAATTAAAATAATGCATTCTTGGATAAAAGTTTATTTCTAATATTGTCAATGGATGATTCTCAGCAAATTGATATGCTCTCTAAAAATCAGTATTTTCCTGTTTATAGCAAGGAGTTCACTCGAATGTAAAAATGGTACGATATATCAAGTACATTATAATTTTTCAAATTTTTAACTATTCATAGATCTTCGGTAACAGTATATTAATTTAGTTATTCAAACATCCCCAATATATTTAACCATGAAGAATTTTTTTTTCTTGTGATGATATATTTCTTTTTATAGAAAATCAGTTCAAAATAACAGATTTTCAATGAAAAGAGAACTAAAATCAAATCACAATCATCACCTATAACGTATGCACAGGTCTAAGAAGTAAAAGGTTGGAGATTTTTTTATTTATACTGATTAAAAGCTTCTTAATAATGGTTCATAATGAGAATAGATTAAAATAGTACTGGAACAGGATAAAATGTAAAGTGAGCTACTGATTGCCATCATTTAGTGGTTATATACTGATGCTATAATGTTTTTTTAAAATTAGAATTTAAAAATCAGTTGAGAAATATCGATAAAAATAAAGGTAGAACAAACAAGGTGTAGGAAGGCTTTTGGAACCAAATCAGAAGTTTTCTATCCAATGTAATATCTAATTTCATTTTTGTTAACCAGCTACTTGAATTGATTAATTTCCATCCTATTTTAGGTTATACTTTAAAATTATATAATTTTGCCATAAAATATCCAGTTTTTAATATTCATGGTGGTATTCTTGATATGTGTCCGAAATTTTCGAATTGTAAATCGTTTTCCACAAGTGGGAAACAAAATATTGTTTATTTCCAAAATAAGGAAGGTTTCTTCTATATCTAATGTAACAAATTCATGGATAATTGCCAGATATATAAAGAAATAACACCATGATTTATAAATAAATTATGACCTAATTAGTACCACTGCTAAATATTAATAATGCTGCAAGTTACATAGCAGTGGATGCAGGGTATTGAACTGACATCTTGACAATTTCATTCTTCCTTTGTAGACAGTCACAGTTAAAAATATAATGAAACAAAACCTATACGTTTTGAAAATTTTATCAGATACGAACTAATTCATATTTTCAATTTTTTTACAGTGAATACACGCTTTATAAAGATGATGTATGAAGCAAAACTTGAAACAAATTGGAGTTTTGTTTAAATAAAAGGAATAAATTAGAGTCCATCCAAACTTTTAAAACCTATATTCTTAGTAGTAAAAAGAGACTTTTTTGAATTTTTCTTTAGAAAAGTATGAAGAACTAATTGTATCCATGACTACACGTTCTTCGAAAAATTGTTATTCTAAATTTTAGGGGCATTGCGCTCAATATCTTTCTCCAACAGCAAAAATACGAATGTAATGTAAACAGACAGCCACTACCTTTCCCAAAACAAACCAATGGCAGAAGCATTCTAGTTCTTTGGCAAGTAGTGTTTCAGTTGGATCATTTGAACATAAATTGGGGTTCAATAGTGTAGTACCTCTTTACCATGGGAATGTAAGAGTGAAAGGAAGTTTTTTTGGTTGGATACAAATATTATACTGTACCAACACCTGCCATATAGGATGAATTTTATTTTAAAAATTTGAATTATTAGGTACCTATCACGAAAATAAATAAAATAATAACCAAGCCATAGTTTTGGCACCTATTGTAAACTGGTTATTACTTCAATATTATTGTAAATTGTAAACAGTTAAATATCTAGGTTTAGTTGGATGATCAACTAGCAAAATGACTTGCTTTCTTAAGGATACTTAATAGTACTATTAGTACTGTACTAACATAATGATGAGTAAAAATTATTTATTGAGAGTTCAAGTTAGATTTTTTAATATAAAATACTTTCAAATGTCAACAGTATTCTGTTTTGGACAGTTAAAGTTGCCATCCATCTGGGTTTCCCCGGATTTGTTCTAGTTTAGAGGGCGTCCGGGGAGCATCCGAATAGGACTTCATTTGTAATCCGGGTTTAAAACTTTGGAAAATATAAAATCAACAATGTTTCCCTCAAGCTGAAGGGACATGTAGACCCAAACATGGTTGGTGTGAGATGCTCAGCACATGTCCAACAATGTTTTCCACAAGCTGAAAGAATAAACCCAAACATGGTTGGTATGGGATACTTAGCACATGTCCAACAATGTTTTTCAAAAGCTGAAAGAATAAACCCAAACATGGTTGGTGTGGGATGTTCAGCATAAGTTCAACAATGTTTTCCACAAGCTGAAAGAACACCTAAACCCAAACATGATTAGTGTGGGTGTTCTGAACTTCTGCCTCCATTTTTTCCTATTGAACAGGAGGAATATAGAAGTAAATGAAACTACGGATTGCGCATAATGTAGTTGAAAAGGTTAAATGCTTATTCACTTTCCTTGAGCAAAATACTTCAAAAAATTCATCTAAATCTTTGTAAAAAGCGTTGAAGTTGGCAGATCAAGAAAATAAGAAACACATCAAATTATTTCCAAACTATTTTTGAACATTTTTTATTGGAATATGATATGTTAAATCACATTGACTGTCGCACTGACTTGAAGGAATCTCCAGAAAAAGTGTATTCAAAATGTGATTTAAACCATTTTATAATATAATATAAAAAGGATTTTACAAATATTTTTGATTATTTTCGAAAATTTAAAATATCTAAAATTACATTTGCGTACTAATATGGGAAGGAAGAGATCGGCAGTTCTTTAAGTAAACTAAAATACTGTGGATGTAGTTTTAAACGGCATAATTTTGTATTCATACATTTTTAATTAGTAAAACGTTTTACTTATTAAGATCTTTTATCTATGAAAATCTCAAGTACCAATTTTTGTTACAGTTCCTTCTGATCCCCTTCCCGACAATTATTTCAGAGTACGCCACTGATGTATATAAATAAATTTCATAAACAATTTTCATTACATCCATCCAGACCGCATTTTTGTATCTAACTTTTAGAGTATTTTCTAAATAGTTACATTTTTTTGAAATTTTTTACATATAATAACACAATAAGCTACATAAAATATTTCATAACGGGGTACTTAGAGAATATGCGAAGATTTTGTATAGCTGGAATTTAGCGAAGATTACGCCAAGTTGATGTTTTACAAGGGTGAGACAAAACCTAACCTTTAAGGCAGCGGAAAGTGGCAAATGAAGAAAGCATACACCATCGAGAAACACCCCTAGCTGACTTAAACAACAAACCAGTTCTTACTGATGAAACTTACTAACTATAATTAATATATTAATTAATATATAATATTATTAGTGTAAATTACTAACAAAAGTACAAAATTTCTTGTCAACAGCCTATATTGGTGGTGTACGCATTCTTCGCCTGTCAGATTCCTTTGCTTCAAGGATTGGGCCTTGTCTTACCCTCGTCAATCATCAACCTGACGTAATCTTGGCTAAATTCCAGCTATACGCAATCTTCGCGACACCTACTTACATAATACAGCTACACCTGTCAATCAGTGAGTTCTTCTGACAGTTATTAATGTTATTATACCCCTGTCAAAATATACACCAATACTGAAAGACTGAACATAACGTTTCAATTGGTTAAAACCTATGGGTGGATACAAAAAATTCTTATGTACAATACAAATAATAAAAACGATACAGACATAACAAAATTTAAAAATGGAAGAGTAGATATCTTACTAAAAATTGGAAAAATTTTGGCTAACATTGAGAATTATCATTGGTTTTATTTATAATTTGTACAAACACACTTATTAACTCATCTATCACACTTTAAATTGCAGAAATCATTTTAGCTCAGACGCCAGATATTTTTCTGAATTTTAATATTTTTCGTTCATATTAAAAACCAATTGCAATCGACTTATCTATGACATTAGAAAGAAGGGAAGTTTACAAAAACAATTAAACCCTTTCAAAAAGTTCACTGGAATATTCTATTACTTGCATACTAGTTCAGTAGAAATCATCAACATCGGTACCAAAAATTCTAACTGTTTGAATGTTGGTATAGTGTTAGTTAACAGTGTGTTCAGTAAAAATCATTATTGGTACCAAAAATTCCAACTGTTTGAATGTTGGTCTAGTGGTAGTTAACAGTGTGTTCAGTAAAAATAATCATTGGTACCAAAAATTCTAACTGTTTCGAGTGTTGGCATAGTGTTAGTTAACAGTCCGTTCAATAAAAATCATCATTGGTACCAAAAATTCTACCTGAGTATTTGTATCAAGTATGCCTGACTGTGTTCACCAGCGACCAATTATTCAGGTAAGAAAAGAAAGCTTCTCTTGTTTTTATAAATCAACTTGAAAATATTATTGAGAAAAAATATTTTATTGTTGTTAAACTGTGAGTATAATCAAAAATATGAGGCAACATTACTGATCATGTAAGCTTTAGTTTTAAAATATATCTTACCTTAGTTTAAAAGTAGTGATTATTGAATTTTTCTTTGCTTAAAATAATGTCTTTTAAAAATTTTTTACCACGAAAATAATCAAGGATATTACATGAAATCTAGTTTTGTATATATTTTAGATAATTTCGAACTAAAATATGGAATTTTGGATGTCAGAAGAGGTGGCAAAAAATGAATAGCTTACAAGGGTTGAATGATGAATGGGTGTAAAAAATATATAATACTCAATATGTGACCATTAAAACCTGACGTCTGAACTATTAGATATGATAGAAATATTTTTTTATTAAACAAATAGCTCTTATAAAATATCACTCTGCTTTTTTTTGGTCTTTGCTGCGACTTTAGAGAGCTCTGTAAAAATATTTTCGCTGTTATAAATAAACAACTTTGTATATACAAATTTGTTATATACAGGGACCTCTAAACTAATATTCGATTTCATAATATGACATAGCTCAGTTATATATTAGAAGTAAGTTATTATAAATTGGTATATTTGATAACCAGAAATTTTATTTTACACATGTCTTCCTATACAACAAAAAAATTCGTTAGTGCAGTTCACAGTTTTCTAAGATTTCCAAAGCTAAAATTTATTATTATTCCTATTTCGGAGCTCAATTACAGATTTACAATTTTAAATCAAATTTTTTCATAATTTTTCAGTAGTAACACATTCAACAGTTCACAATGTTAATAATTGTGATGGTTTTAATATTTTGAATGCAAAAATTCATGCTTTATCTTGCAATATCTTGAATTTCTTCAGTTTCGTGATTATTTTTGGTTATGAGATGTATTTGGAATGCAAAGAGTCTTTTTGGGGTCTAATTTCTTGTACAAACTTAAATTTCTCCAATCCTTTAGTTATTCCTAGTTATGAATCATGTTTTGAATGAAAAGCAATTTTTTATTGCCAAATAATTTAAATAAACCCATTTTGGAGCAGATTCATGATTTTAATCAAATTTTCTCATTAATTTTCAGTAGTAATATATTCAATAGTTCACAATATTAATAATTGTCATCCTCTTCATAGTAATTTTTTAATATAAATAAATTAGATGGAGATAAAACTAAATTTAGTATCTGTGTTTAGAAGAGTTTCTGGATACCCCAAATAAGTCACAACAGTCCGTTACAACATAAATGAAAAATCAGAATGATTAGAAACACGCACCATCATCAAATAAAAACATAAATACAAAAGAAATATCACAGAAAACTAAAGTAAAGATGCACAGCAGATTTGGAAAACAGTGGAGAAAATTCTCAATGGAGAGAACTAAGGTAGGGTTAATTGATGGAAAATTCTGATTGCTGTTGAATAACTATAAAAATATGTTATTTTGTAAAAATCTATACAATAGTTATCTTGAAACATGTGTTGACTGAAAGCTTATTTAAATACCGTTTGGCTGAATATAATGTTAGTATTGAGTTTAAACATGAATCAATTTTCATAGTGTTGAAAAAGCATTGTTTTTAAATTTTATAATCCAAAATCAATGCCAAATGTAGCAAAACGAGATAACATAATTTATGATGCAATTAAAATGAGTTGTAAATTTCATATAAATGTTTATTGTTACCTTAGATACAGTGGAATATGGAAAGTTTTTTGGATCAACTTGTTCACTGAACAAAGATTGTTTTATTGTCTTGATAATTAATTTAAAATGTTCTAAATATTTTTGTGTAAGCTCATGTAATTTTTTAATTTAATATAGTTTTCAAATTATATATTTTTAATAAAAAACTATATCCTAATCTCCCATTTGTTCCTGATTACCCAAGTGAGAGATTTAAAGGAAGGAGATCCTCCATCAACAGTGCTCTTTAACTTGTTTATAGAAATGATCCAGAGAAGTAGTGGCATCCGAACCCAGGGTTATGATTTCCAATAACAAAACAAATCTTTGCAGTTGATGTGGTACTTCTACGAAAAAAGATCTAGAAAAAATGTTTCTACTCTTTGAAAAGAAAGTAAAACTACACATAAATGACCAAATATAAGGGATTTAAATTTGAATCTTCCACCAATTAAAAGAGATGACGGACCAAAACAGGGAGTATACATTTAATAAAGTCCAGGAGTTTGAATACCTAGGAGTGACAGTGACAAATAAAGGAGGTGAAACTAGGGAAATTGACAAAATATTGGCGAGAGGGAGCAAAATATTTGACGCCCTTCAAGGACTATAAGATCAAAAGATATTTCAGGAGCCGCCAAGTTACACATTTACAAGATCAATGGTGCTGTGCAAAATAAGTGGAGAAGAATTACCGCAGAGATCAAAATACTGGATGGGCAAACTGAGATGGGATGTGTAATCAAAGCAAACAGATTACAGAATAGACGAAGATCCTTATAGGGAAAAGGAAAAGAGGGCGTCCACAAAAACATGGATAGAAGCATGTAAAGATCTAGAAAGCAGTAGAGGGACTCCAAGCCTTGAGCCTATAAGGCATGTTGAGGTGTATATAGAGTGAAGTTAAATAGTAACTACTTTCCATAGTTTTATAGCTTGAACACTAATTTGAGCACCAAAAATTATTTCAATTGCAATTAATTCAAATAGATATTCCCATACATATTGGTTATAAGGTACAGGTACGTAATAACTATTGATGTAGTTGCTGGAACAACCAATAATTCTACTGCCTCAGTATGAAAAAAAATCAGAAATATATGAGAGTCTCAGGTCAAAAATGGTTTAAATAGAACATTTTCAACTAATAAGAGGTGTTGCAAATATTTCAAAGTTATCAAATATTTCTGCTACATAATCCAAGGACCAATTTATTAATATTTTTTACAACATAAGATTAAAAAAGATAGTGACAGAGAGTAGTCAATAAAGAGACACATTACAAAATTAATTGATCAGCTGCATCGAAAGAGTAACATTTAATAAACAAAATAACTATTTCAGCCCTTGTTTCATATAACTTATTGCTAATTTTAGTGATATGATTTTTCAGTACACTTTTATTTAAAAAATAAATATTGGACCTTATTTTCAAAAAATCACAAAACCAGTACTAACTAAAAAAACCCTGAAGATCAATCATATCAAATATTTACTGAAGCTATGTCAGACTACGATCTGAATATTGCATATTAAAAAATAGCTATAGATCCATTCATCCTTTTATACATCCACACCTAAATATAAATTGGAAATGTTATAAGCTAACAACAGTTTTTCTTTTTCCCTTGTTTGTTAGACTTCCTTAAATTAACTGTATCATTTGAATTGATATTCTGTCTTTCTTGCATCTCCAATTTTGAGCGTAACACTAATTTTGTTATTGATAGGAACATCTCTTCAACATTCATGTTGTCTTTTGCTGATGTTTCAAATAATTTAATGTTCATTGTATCGGCAAATCTTTGAGCATCCTCTGTAAGCACCACTTTCCTATCTGGAGTATCATTTTTATTTCCAACTGAAATGATTTACATTCAATCATTTACAATATGTTTCATTGGAATGTTAATCATACAAAATATTTTCACAAGATTATAAAGCAGGTACCCGCAAAATCATACCATACACAATGTTTAACAATTATTCGGTCTCTGAAGATGATAATTTGGTTATCAAAACGTGTCAGACAATTTTATTTTAAAATAATATGATATATTGGTAGTAAACAGTATAATAAGTAATTTTTTGTAAACAATAGATTTTTTGGTGAATATAAAGTTTTGGACAAAACTTATGAATACAAAGATTATCAACTGTGAGAGGACAATAAAACAGTAGATCATGGAGGATCTGAAGAAATGAAATAAAACATGTCCTCAATATTAATGAAAAAAAAAAGAAAAATAACAAAAAGTATTAATACAAAATATTTTGAAGGGGAGCAAATGAAATCAAATGAGAATGTATTAACTCCAAGAAGAATACTTTCTTGAGTATTTGCCAAAAATGAAAATTAAAAAGCTCTTATGATGGTATATAGTCTAATGAATAAATATCAGAGTGGACTGTATACTCAGAGCAAGTTCTCCTCATAAAAATTCTGATTATAATTTTTAGAACTCACCTAATACTTTATTAACTAAATCACAGTTCTGTTCAATTTCGTGAAGCCATCTTTTAACATTTGCAAAACTTTCTCCATTGGTAACATCATATACAACTATAACTCCATGTGTACCTCGGTAATAAGTGCTGGTGATTGTTCTAAATCTCTCTTGACCAGCAGTATCCCAAATTTGTAGCTTCACTTTCTGACCATTGACATTAACAGTTTTTATTTTAAAGTCTACTCCTATAGTAGTTATATAACTTCCTGTAAATGTGTTGTCAGAGAACCTTAATAATAATGAACTTTTACCAACACCTAAAAATTAATCAAAAAAAAAAACTCATATCCAACCTAATTCATGATAACCGAGTAAAACAAATTAATAATATCACAATCACAATGGTACTTGAAAAATAAATAGCACATGAATAATCTTGTTAATTCAACTCAGATTCCCAAACAAATTTTAGTTCAAAAACTACAGAATGTCATACAAATATATCGACTCTCTCATGGATAATGTTTAACCACCCACATAATTTTTATCAAATTAATGTTCTAAACTCAACAAGTAGACAAAAATTTATATCATATTTATGTTTCCTGTTGAAAATATACAACACAAAATAAGAATCTAATTTAAAATCTCATCTATGACAAACATATTTCCTCTTGGAATACATCAGAAAGCAGTATTTAATTTCTTTCTAACACATGACAAATAGTCTAACAAATGTATTAATGGGTCCCAGATAGAAGCAGCCAATATTTTACCCTTAATTTATTTCTTTTCTAAATAAATTTATCTCTGAGTGAATGGATAGCTAATGCCCTAGCCAAAAAAATAGGACTTTCAAATATGTTGTATTGATACAATGCTAGATCTAAAAGTTCTACTCAAGAAAAATTACATTACTCAATTGGTGAACATAAAACTGAAAATAGATTGTATTAAAAGACTGAGAATAAATTAAGTTTTTTTCAAATGAAATTTTGACAAGTAGAATGCACACAAATTCAATTAACATTTTTGAAAAATTCCACATAATTAAGGAAGGGAAGAGCTCAACTTGTTAATGAATAATTATATAACTACAATCCAATTTAAAACGCCTAATCTACCATAAATACAATTGATTTAAAAAAAATTATATTATACAACAAAAAATAGTCGATTCATTTTAATATAAAAATAAATAATACATGGTAAAATTATGATCTATTCTAATTTAAGGTTACAGTTAAATTACATTTCCTTTTATTAAATATCAATGAAATAAACAAAGATATGTCACTTCCTTACCCTTAGAATGCAGTAAAACAAAGTACATTAGTAACTATTAGAGTATATGGAAATACCAAGAGATATTAGTATCAATCATTTTTAAACAATTTAGTAAAAGTGAAAATAATATAACTTTTGAACATTAATTTAAACCCCACCCACAGTTTAACTTACCACTGTCTCCTATTATAAGTAATTTAAATAAGTGGTCGTAATCTCTTGCCATCTTTTGCATTTTAGCGTCCTTATGATTATACGTTTCCTATCTCAAACATTAATAATAATATTTAATTTTATAATAAAATTATTTGTTTAAAAACAGATTTCAATTACTTTTCCTTTTTGTCAAATCTCACGATTGACAAATTGAAATGACAGTTAATGTCAATAATGAAAAAGACTCAGAATACCACAACAGTCCGCTTCTTATTAATAAAATCCCTAGGAGTTCGACATAGGAGTATTGATCACAATTTTAAAATTTGAATCCATTTTAAATCAAAGTTTAATGCTTAAACGTAGTTTGTGGTAAACATTTATGGTTAATTTAATAAACTTCATTTTCTTTACTTGCTTAGTACGTGTAAAAATTAGTGCATTAAGTATTTTAAGGTGAAAGTCCTGGTTACTTTCTTCTTTTTTACGGTATCATTATTTGTCAACTTTCTGTTTTAACGTATAGGTGAGGTTACGTGGCTGATACTTTCCGTTTTTATATCAGAAAAATAATAATGAATACGTTTTGTTGCCTTATTTCAATAATATGCCTATATATCAATCAAAGTTTGGCTTATTTTATTACAGTAGATGCACACGCAGAAGAATGTTTCTTTGACAAAGTTGAAGCTGGCACAAAAATGGGTACATATTTTATAGATACTTTTCAAATTGCCTGTGTTATTTGAATCTTGATGTTTTTTTAGGACTCACATTTGAAATAGCCGAAGGTGGATTTCTCGATATAGATGTTCGTATTCTAGATCCAAAGAGTAATCTTATATATCAAGGAGAAAGGGAATCTTCAGGAAAATACACATTTGCTGCCCATACTTCTGGTACTTATACTTATTGCTTTTCAAATAAAATGTCTACTATGACTCCCAAGGTGGTGATGTTTAATATGGCCATTGGGGAATCTCCAAAGGGGGAAGAGCATCCAGAAGGAGAAAATGCTAATAAATTAGAAGAAATGATTAAAGAACTCACAAGTGAGTTTTATATACTGTAAATTTATGTGAATTACTTAATGGTATATTTTTTGATTCTAAAGATAGATAAAATTGACGTTTTGCCTTTTCTTTTTTTTAGATTCATTGTCTGGGGTAAAACAAGAACAAGAGTACATGCAACTTAGAGATAGAATTCATAGAAGTATCAATGAAAGTACAAATTCTAGAGTAGTTTTGTGGTCATTCTTTGAAGCTGTAATTCTTATTGCTATGACAATAGGACAAATCTACTATCTAAAGAGGTTCTTTGAAGTTCGAAGAGTTGTGTAACTATGAAGACTGAGTGTTTTGTTGAACTGTTCATTTGTTTTTGATTTCAAAATTTCTTTTTCTATAATTTATTTAGAAATGTGGTTTAACTTCAGTATAGTTTCTAAAATATATTTTATTCATTAAATGGATGTAAATATTTCACATATTAATTTAATATATTGGTACTAGATCTGTTATTAAAGTATTAAGAAATTTTATATTTCAGTTTTCAAAGTTCTTGTAACAAAAGTTGTACATAAATTTCTGTGTAGTTTCTATTTTTTTTATATTTTGGGAATAAAGCCACATAAAACCTTACTTTTAATTAGCACTTAACCCTTTGTATCATTTACAACATTGAATTTTTAATAGGGCATATATTTAAAGAAATTCCAATAATTCATATAATTTTAAGAAACTATTACCTTTTCCCTGGTGCTTGTAAACATTTTTTTTATTTACATATACATATATGATAGTCTACCTGGAACACTTTGGAAATCACAGTTTTAGACTATAATTATCATAAAGCTCCTAGGGGAACAAAGGGCATTTGATCAATTGTGGCAAAATGATGAGGTCGGTATCCTAATGCATCGTTTTTTGGGTTATGTCCAATTTTTTTAATAACTGCTCTCAATTTCCATCTGATTTTTCTATTTCTGTAATCTCTTTTCATATTGAGTTTATCTGTTGCAGTTATTTCTCGATAAATCTTTCACATTACTCGGAGGCATCTATTGATAAAGGATTGAATTTTCTGGAAAATATTTTTATTATGTTTTTAAGTTTGAGCCCCATTTTTTACACTATATCTTTCTATTTTGCTTCGACTAACTCTCCAATATCCAAATTCAGCCGCCTCGTATTTATTGCTTCTCATTAATCGTTAATTAATCAATCTCAATGTTTTCTTTATAAAATTAAAAAGGTTTTTCATATTTACGCTTATATGTTATTTTAACTGATTCCAGTAGTTCTGTTGATAGTTCTACAATTAATTCTATCGGCTTTTTGGTATCCAGACATGTTTTATTTATTAGTAATTTATGAAGAGAATTTGCAGCTACAATTATCTCGTAGGTGTTGTTATATACTGATACTCTTTTTCATTGAAGTCTAATTTTAATATTGCAAAGATTTTCTTTCAACGTCAACTATGGTCTATAAACTGCTGGTTCCATTATTGACCCAAAGTTGCTTGATCGGGCTAGTTTCCCGAGTCGAACAGTTGGAAACTGTTTTCATTTAACTTAATTTTGAATTAGAGATTTGGGAGAAACTATCTGATTATGAATAAGGGTCAGGTAAGAAAAAATAAATGCTTTTGGTTATACTACAAGCATCAGA
Organism: Diorhabda carinulata; assembly: GCF_026250575.1. Lineage (NCBI taxonomy): Eukaryota > Metazoa > Arthropoda > Insecta > Coleoptera > Chrysomelidae > Diorhabda > Diorhabda carinulata. Next base: position 8,201,042 of record NC_079469.1, read on the forward strand.
AGAGTTTACAGAGCCATACAATTGATGTGTTAGCTGCAAATGAAAAATATATGTAATAAACTAGATAGTTCTTTACCGAGATGTATGCATTAAATAACCCATAAATAAGCTTAATGGAGTAATATGTGGCAAGGGTGCTAAGTGCCAAGAGCTAATATCAAGTTTGTAAATATAACTACAACTGAATGTTAATAAAAAAAGTTTTTCCATTAAAAATAACTTTTTTGGGTGAGTCTGCTAGCATAGTTTCAGGTTTAAAAATAACACAAAAATAAATAATTTTGTGTTGGTAGTGCATTTTAGTTCTGGATTCAAAATTATTATGCTTTGTTCATAGTATTTGTGCTTTTTTAATAATTCTATGGGCTGTAGATAATTTTTGTAAATCCTCTTGAAAATTTGTACCAGTTTACAAGATCTCATATATTTTATTATTACTTGGGTGGTACCAAAAAAATAGAAAAAATTGTTATCAGTTTCATACCAAACCTTAAGTTTATCAAAAATGATATGCCATTGATGATGTTTAAAAGTAAATATCAGGACAAAAACCTACAATACATATTTATTATCAACTTTTTCTAAACTGCTATACAATTTCTTAACGATATAAATGATCTGCATGGATATTAGCAGCAATTTCTGATTCCCATTTATCTCCATTGTTCAATAGCTTTTCTTTGTTGTAAAGTAGTTCTTCATGTGTTTCAGTTGAGAATTCAAAATTTGGACCCTCTACTATAGCATCTACTGGGCAAGCTTCTTGACAAAAACCACAGTAGATGCATTTCGTCATATCAATATCATATCTTGTTGTTCGTCTAGACCCATCAGCACGCTCTTCAGCTTCTATAGTGATAGCCTAGAAAAAAAAAAAGTGATTCTTTTAATTATCTCGAAATTTCTATTATTAATTTACCTGTGCAGGGCAAATAGCTTCACATAATTTACAAGCAATGCAACGCTCTTCACCAGAAGGATACCTTCTTAGAGCATGCTCTCCTCTAAATCTGGGACTAAGTGGTCCTTTTTCAAATGGATAATTAATAGTTGCAGGTTCTTTGAAAATATGTGCCAATGTGACGCCAAAACCTCTAATTAATTCGGTGAAGAACAATGTCTGAGCAGCACGATCTTAAATTTAAAAATTAAATATGTATGAAAAAAGATGGTGAACTACTTACCTGTAATATCTCCAAATTCCATACTAGGTTCTTTATCATTAACGTAGAAATATCCATCTTTTGAGCCACTAGAAGCAGATCGTTTACCTACAAATTGTATCCCTGGTCTCATATATTTAGAACCTATAATTAAATAGTATGACTTACTGAAGGGATCATAGGTTATGACAATACTTTATTTTGAAATAATAGTAATTTACAAACTGAATCATCTTAGTAACGACAAAATATAATTTTTACCTGTCCTTGCAATAGAAAACAGTTTATTAAGTCCTAAACTCATTTTAAAAATTTATTATTATGGATTTCTTTCACGTTATGTCACCACTCAAAACATAGATCAATCTCCATACATTTTAGGGGATTTTTAATTATCTATGAAAAGTTGGCAAAATTTTCCTTCAGCTGAAGTTTGAACAGATGTTTGAAGTTGGACATCTGTTTTGGCGGTTACTTAAAAGAGGTTATAATGTTAGTTTAACTGAATTTCTGTATATATTTACAATGTATGTGGATGATATAAAAAACGATTTTTATGAATTTTTATCGGGAAAGGTATATTCTTCAGCTAAAAGTTATTTAATTATCATTTAATTTTCATTGAAACTGAAAAACATTTTTCATTTTTAGAGAATTTTTCTTATGGTACATTACGATATTGATAGTATATGTGCATGTAAAATACTCCAATCTTTATTAAGGTATAAGCATATTTTATATTCATTAGCTGTAGTAAAAGGAAAAGAAGATCTCAAACTGGCTTATAGGGAAAACTGCAATGACGTTAAATATTTCGTTTTATTAAACTGTGGAGGTACTATAGATATAGTTGAAGAATTAGAAGCTGAGGAAGATATCACATTTTTTATTTTGGATAGTCATAGACCTACAGATTTATGTAATATTTACAGTAATGGTCAGGTTAGGTTACTTTCAACACCAGAGGAGGATGTTGCAGTTCCAGACTTTCATGACGTATTTAGAGAAGAGGTAAGTATACCCTCAGTAAATGAACACAGAACTATTATTTATGAGTGACTTTATTAAAAAAGTTTGTTAATCTAATATGAATAAAAGTCAAAGTTTCAAAGAAGAAATTATTTTACATTTACATTCAATGTAATATTGTAGTCTGACGATGAAGGTGATGAAGAAATTGATGATAGTGATGGTGAAACAAGGGCGGCAAAAAGAAGAAGGTTAGATGAAGAAGAGTTGATAAAAAGAAGAGAAAAAAGACTGTGGGAAGACAATCGTGATAAACTAATGTTTGAGTATAGTCAGTTTACATATCATGCCCGGGCAGTAAGTTTAAATTTAAATATTCTATAATAAAAAACACATTGTTTCATCTGTTCTTGAACTTTTCCATATGAAATCATATTTTCCCTCTATAAAACTGCATTCTTTACTACATTCATTTTTTTTAACACTTCTTTTGACTACATTTTTCAAATAATTCCATTTATATTTTGATTTTGAAGTAAAATAATAGCTGGAGAAGTGCAAGCCTGTGGCATCAGCTACCAAGATACATCTTTCCCGAACACTACAACCTACACAAGCTCAGTTACTTGACTGTAATAGACTTTACCCTCTTGTACTTGTTTTTCACATATAAAAATTATCACCTTATTAGATTTTTTTATTAATATTTAGAATTAGAATAATTAAGTTGTTTTAGCAAAAAAAACTTCGCAATTATCTATGACATTTTTTACAAATCTCTACAATTGAAATTACTGATACCTTTGTATTCATAATCTTACCATTTTTTTCACTCATATTGATTTGTTTTTGTTTTTAGAGTGCTATAAGAATCTTTGAGTTGGCTTGGAAACTCAATAAAGACGACAAAGATCTACTCTGGCTGGCCATAGTAGCTTTAACAGAACAAATGCTCTTAGGAAAAATAGAAAACACTCATTATACTTTAGAAATAGGTCCCTTGCAAGCCCATGCAACTCGTTTACAAAACAAGACTAATGATACTGACGTTATGACATCACTTAAAATTTCTTTTGAGAATGATTTAAGGCTTACTCTGTATAGGCATTGGTCTGTTGAGAGTAGCTTAAAATATTCCATGTTCCCAGCTGTCAAAATGAAGCTTTGGTCATTGAAAGGAGACAAAAAGTTGCACGAGTTGTTAGCAGATATGGGGTAAGGTGTCTAATAATCAAAATGATAGTACATTGCCTGTCTTTAATTTATTAAAATTATTTTTCTACTTTAATATCAATATGGATTATATATTTTAGATTTCCATTAATTCAGAGTAAACAATCGTTTCATAGTATGGACTTACAACTTAGGAAAGAATTTCGACCTTCACTAGAAAAACTCTCAGAAAAGTACGGCCTTCAAGACATTGTGTACGCCTCATTTGTTCTTCAGTATGGATACAGGAATAAATATTGTGCTTCAGATATTGTGTTCGCTTTACTTGCAATACTTGAATCATCAGTAAGTATTTAATGTAGATTTGTTACTAAATCAATGGTAACAGTATCAAAGGTCCATATATTTTCTATGTATTGAAATATTCAGCAGATATTCTACACATTATATACTTACTTTTAGTTTTAATTTTCAGCCTATGGATAAAAAACCAAGTGAATTGTTTAATTTGGCTTTAGACTGTCTTTCAAGAACAAAACGAGAAATTCTCAATGATGCAATAGACAGAGCTAAAGATATTTCAAAAACTATTTTTAAGACTGTCCAAAGTGCGTTAGATATGAAACAAATAATAACTGCAGGCCCTTTCGTGTACTTTATTATACAAGAGGTAAATTTTGTATTTTTTGTAATGTTTTTTGCTAATTTCTTCACAATAATCATCAATATTGGCTGTTAATCGCTATGTAATAGAAAATTATAAAAATATAAGGGTTGTTCAATTAAACAGAACACAAATTGTTCATATCACTGAAGACTGTACATTGCCAATGTGGGAAATATAAAATTTTAATTGCTCCTTGATGTATCTTATGGCTTGGCATGTTTACATGTACACTGTATATTAAAAGATTCTAAGACATTCTTACTTTTTTGAAGGGATGCCCCAACTGGTATATGTTTTCACATCTACATATTTTGCTGATGTTAGCACATTTTCTTCTTAGAGCATATGTCGCTATGTCCAGAAATAGGAAGGCAGCTACTCTACCTCTTATAATTTCTGCGCCCAAAAATTTGGAAACAGGAACCTGCATATTACTTGGAATACCTCCGCTCTGTGAAAATTCTCCAAAAAAGTAAGTTTGCGTGTTACATAATAGAATTTAAATCATATTTTATATACAAATCGAAGAATACATTTCATTACACCTTCTATTTCCACTTCTGATAGTGCTACAGCTCTATGTTTCTGATAAGGAACAGTTTCCATGTAATTATGTAATATCTTTTTCAACTCTTGGTTTTCATTCCATTTCATACATTTCCCTCACAAATGGTAATGTTTTTTCAAAATTACTTTACACTTATACTAGATACACTAAATGATCCACTAAGACTTAACTATTCACTAACATATATAATTTATTTAAATTCACCTTGTACTTTTTACTATTCTTATCTGTTCACTATAGCATCCAATCATTTACTGTCTATCACCTTTGTTAGAGACTCGTTTATATTCATTTAATTAATTTAATCAAATAAAAAGGCCTCGGTTCTATCGCGTCATACTGTAAATAAATTATAAAAAACAATATAAATAAATTGCCTTCATATAAAAAAAATCATGTAAATAGACATTCTTCTGGAAATTGCCCACCGCATCCGCCAAACTTTATATTCTATTAGTATAATAGAACAGGACCGGCTTCAGGATCTATGTCGTGGACGAGTTCATAACAAAATTGATCCTCAATCTTAACATCAATTATTTCAGTTGTAATAATGTTATTTTTACTTCTTCCAAACACTGTGGTGAACTACAAAATAGTTTTAAATTTTCCACACCTTTATCACAAAACTCTTGACAGTGTTGATTCAGAAGTAATAAATCATAAGATAAATCCTATCTAGATTTCAGATATCCATCAAGTTGTTGAGTTATTGAAGGAAGAGTTTTTTATTCCTCAAGGCATGTGGTCTAAACTTTCAAATACTTTTTTTTCCAGAATGTCAATTATTGTTTATTAATTTTTTTGTTTTCAGTTTTTTTGGAAAAGCCTTCGAACAAGCGGCTGAACGTATAAATTGTGATTCATCCTGTGACTTTATTGACACATCTTGTAAGTTTTTGTTTGTTTTATGAATGTCTCCAGTTTTTAATAAATTTTCAACAGTTTTTAATACACACTCGCTAGTAGCACGCTAAATGGTGAACAGAAGTCCTCATTTGTGATAGATCCATGATATTTATCAAATGGGGAGCAGATGGCTAGAATTTCGGGTCCCATGGGATCCCCAATATGCATTGCACGAAAATGAGTTGTGTGTGTAACTACGAACAATTTGATCTATGACTACTAATATCAATAAAAAAAAATATTTTTTAAAAACATATCAAGAATAGGCTGTATACCCAACTAGTGAGTCGAAATCAATGGGATCAACTATTTGGGGTGCGCATACAAACAATTAATTGTTGATGAGATCTCGATCAGTCTGCATTCCTTATTAAGAAGTACAAAACGATTAATCAAAGAGCTCTGCTCTCCTCCATTCCGAAGTTGAAAAGAGTAAAAGGCAACGAATATCTTACTAAAAGTAACGTCGACAAATAACTGATCTGAATAAGGCATAGACTGTTTAGTTGTGTGAATGTGCACTTCAATACATGGCTATGGACATGGAGTCGACAAGCGATAGTTGTACAACTTTTGAATCAAAAGCCAGTATGGTTTAATGATTTTTTTATTGAACAAATATTGTGTTTGCTGTATGCGTATTCCCATTTGATTCTATAAACTTTTGGAAAAAACTAAATCGTTATCTAAAATTATTCTACATAAATTTAGTAAAAAAATAAGCCTCGTTCTCTTTTCTAAGTAAAAAATTTTCATGCCTTTTTATATTTTTTATTTCAGATTTTGAAATTCATACAAAAGATAGGACAAGATTTTTTGATGCGCTGACAGCACTCCTCAGCTGATGTTTTTATTTTAATAATTTAAAATTAAGTACAAATTGTATTAAGAAATGTAAATATTATTTATTTTAATTTGTAAATATTTTTATACATTAGAATCATAAATTGACTTAATAAAATAAGTATAAAAGTGAATTTCTCACCACTAAACATAAACATAATTGAAGGTATTAAACCATTTCAAACTTCTGGTGAAAACATTGGATTGTAAATCAGTCGCGAAGTCTTCTTAAAATAACTTGCTTATATTTGTTATAAACAAGCAGTTGAAATTTTTGGATGGAGGGATGGTGCTTTACTTCATACAAGGGTACTGAACACACAACTTTCAGTCTCTGAAGATCATAACTTGGTTATTGAAACGCACGTCAAATACTGTAATTGTGAGTGTTGGTATATTGGTAGTGTGTTCAATATGAATATCACGAATGGTTCCAAAAACTCCAACTTAGTGCATTCTTGGGATTTGAATTGAATTAAAAAACAAATGCTGAAAGAGAATTATGAGAAAACTTCTAATCAAAAGGTAGTATATAACTTGATTAATATTCAAGCCACCCCACATTACTCTTTTATTTCAACAATTATCAAAAGACCTATATATATAGAACTATAGTCTAATGAGGTAAACTAACACCAGTGCTCATCAGCTCTTCCAGTGACCCATTTTACCGAATGTCAAATTTTGACCGGAAGGGGTCAACCTGTACCTGTTTCTTGAAACTAATTTTCTATCAAAAAAGACCTAAAATCAGGACGATTTATCAAGGAAAACGTATAGGTTTAAGAAGTAAAAACTTGAGGTTGGAAGCAACAAATACTGCAGAATTAGCTAAGGCAGCTTCTCAACAACTTGTAGCCCTCTTCAAGACCAAAAAGTATATATTCCAAAACACCTGATCCTATACAAGGCCCAGATTCGTCCATCATTGGAGTATTGTTCGTACATTTGATACTCAGCTCCAAAGCATAACCTGAGAATGCTCAATTCAATACAGAATTCGATTTATAGGCGATCCAAAGACAGGCACCTTCACACAGCATGCACCACTCGAACAACTTGAGGGTAATAGGGTTAACCCTCTTGTATCTGCTTCTTACATAAAAAAAAGTTGAAGAAATGTCATGTGTAGACAAAAAGAATTATTATCCCCTATTATTTCAAGCTTTTCAACGTGCATTGGAGGGTAATGTGACATACCTAAAGTTATTCTTCATCCCTTTAAACTTTCAAAGAAACGAGTGAACAAACGAAGATGCTAAGGAAGAGGCACCATCATATGAAAAATATCTTGAAGTAATTGGGCGGCAGAGACAGAGAAAGGTATCAGGACCAGATAACGTTATATATGATTTAATGAGGAATGTAGAAGAAAATCTGATTACAAAAATATCAATGTCAAGGAAATATGCCCACAGAATGGAATATGGGACTCTAATCCAATCCTAAAAAAGGGAGACCCCAAGCTCCGTGACAGTCATAGATAATAACACTCCTAAAAACAATTTATAAAATTCTGAGCTTTCTTATAAGAGATAGACTGGCGGGATACATTGAATCGGAACTCTGAGACTATCAGCCAGGTTCTAGAGTCAGCATGTTATGCTACAACAAAATAAAAGTTTTATGAACACGGTATGGAACTAGGACATGTAATGTTTGTAAACTTTGAGAAAAGGGAGAAAGAAGCTGTGACAAGTTGGAGAGTGAACAAATAAAACTCAAAGCGGAGGGATTCATCACACAAGAGGTATCCATATAGTCCAAAAGGGACAATATTTATATAGAGGTATTCTCCATATTAAACCAAACAAATGAAATAAGTTACTGCACAATTACTATGAATCAACAAGATAATCTCTTCTTTTGGAGAATAATAAGAGTTACCGTGCACTACCAACATAAAATTATTTACTTTGCGAAATTTAATATTTGCTTAAAGAATTTTATTGTGGTTAGGAAGGCGGAGACAAAACTTATAGTTTTAATAAGAATACTTTCTTTATTGAGATGTTTTTTATAAAGTAGACACAATAATTATTTCTATTTTCAGTGTTAGTTTCGATTAAAAAGATTATTTTGCAGATTTTCAAAAAGTGTAAGTTAAAACAATAGTGGCAGGAGTTAATTGTCAATTTCTCTCACACGCTGTATTAGTGAGGTTATGTTCAAAATTCAATAAATATTTTGATTTGCTTTTTTTTTAGTACAAAGATTTATGAACAATGTCTAGACCGGAACATTTGGCTCCACCTGAGATTGTAAGTATTTATTTACAGCTAAAATAAAATTATTATATTTTCTTTACTTTTCTTTTAGTTCTACAATGAAGATGAAGCTCGTAAATATACGCAAAAGTATGTGAAAAAACATATTATAAAATAAAAATAATTAATATTCATCATTTTTAGTTCTCGAATTATTGATATTCAAGTACAAATGTCTGAAAGAGCAATAGAATTATTATTATTACCTGACGACCAGTCATGTTTTCTATTAGATATTGGTTGTGGATCAGGTCTTAGTGGTAGTGTTTTAGATGATCAAGGACATTTTTGGGTTGGCATGGATATATCTCAAGCTATGTTAGGTAAGAAAATATAATTTTAAGTGGAATACCCATGATTCTATTACTACAAATCTGCAAGTGCATCGTCTTTACCTCGTAAATGTTTGGAAGTGGGGTCCACCCTATTTTAGGTGATGAAAAATCGAAAAAGGAATATTCTCAATATTTTTTCTCATTTTGCTAATTTGTCGGTACATTCAAAATTAAAATAGCACCTAAGTTTAAAAACTAAAATTTTGAACACTTTTTGGGTGTGCATGGATAAATCGCAAGCTATCTTAGATGAGAAAATATAATTTGACTCTATTATTACAAACTAGAAAGTGCATGTTTTTTATATGACAAACCCTATTTTGGTCAAGAAAAATTGATATTTTTAATAATGTTTTCTCATTTTGCTCATACTTCTGGTGCATATAAAATATAAATGAGACCTAAGTTCAAGAACCTAAAGAAAATCATTATTACTTTTATTTACAAGAAAAAAATTGTTTAAATTATGATATTCAATTAACTTTTTCAAATTATTAATTTTTGTATTTACTTTCAGGAAAAAATATAACATTTAAAAAAAATATAAATACAGATTTTCAAGACAAGCTGGGGAATTTATGGTTTTTTCATTGTTTATTGCCCAAAAACGTTTTGAAATTTTGGTTTTCAAATTTGAGTATCATTTTTATATTAAATGCGTCAAAAAAATGAATAAAATGAAAAGAGTTATTGAAAATATCAATTTTACGATTTTTCCTGACCAAAAATAACAAATAACAACACAATATTATTAGTTGCGATTCCTGATAACTGCAAATATCAAATGATTTTTAGACACCTAAAAAATCCAAAAATATTTTTTGCTCTAGAATCCTGGAATTTAGCTCTTTAGATTGTTAAACTTTGTTCTAAATCTATTTGTTTAACAAAAATTTGTTCTTTGTAGGTATAGCTATAGAACGGGAAGTTGAGGGTGATGTTATATTAAGTGATATGGGGCAAGGTTGTCCTTTTAAAGCAGGTATGATCATTAATATAAAATACATATATTTAGGTTGAGTAAACCAAACTTGAAATGACATTTCTGAATTTTAGTTATTTATATTACTATTACCAGATATTTTGATATTCAATATTTGTTTTGTTAATTTTTGTTGTACATAACTTTTACAACAATTGTAGTATTTCTCATTGTGATTTATAACAATTTTTGTATTAGTAGAAAATGTCATCCATAATTTTATATGGATGCCTTCTAATAGATACCCGTGCTGAGCCATTTATGGAATTTCTGGAGGTTGGCGTTGAAGTGAACCTGATCCAGCTAGGGATTCGATGTTGGAGGCACCATGCTCAGAACAGAAAGGATTGGCAGTCAATTGTTGAGAAGGCCCTCAAAAGACTGTAGAGCTGGTTAAAGAATAAGAAGATAACAAGATTTTCATATGTGATAAAACTCTATTTGGACATATGGCATACAACTGTGGGGTTGTGCCAGTAAATCAAGTATTTCTATCCTTCAGATGTCGCAATCCAAGATACTTTGTGCCATGGTGAATACAATTTGGTATGTATCAAATGATACTTCCACAAAGTACTTGGCATATCATACATCACAGAAGGAATTCAGAAGCATAGCAGTAAATATCATGAATGAATTGAAGAACATGAGAATCCTCTACTACAACCATTACTAGAACCTCAAAGAGAAAGATCTTAAATGAAATATAAAAGTCCCTTCATTAGAATAGTCCTTATGATGTCACCCATGAACTTAGAGATACTGAGTTCTATACCAGCCAATTACCTTATAGAAAACTTTTTGATTTTAATTATAAATTATTTATAATTATATAAATTATTATATTTATTATAATTATATAAATTTTTTGTTATATTGTTAGGCTCATTTGATGGTGCTATTAGTATATCAGCTCTTCAGTGGTTATGTAATGCTGATAAATCACATCACAAACCTGTGCAAAGGTTATATAAATTTTTCTGCACACTATATGCATGTCTGGTGAGTAATACAATATATATATATATATATATATATATATATATATATATATATATATATATATATGTTTTTTAAAATTGTGAAAAAAAACACAACATTGCTTATATTTTTACTATTAGATATAGATTAGGAGGTGTGACAAAAAATATAGTGAAGTAAAATTCATTTCCTTAAAAAAATTGCACTTGGCTAACAACTCACTTTTGCTAATGTTGAATCCATAACTTCTAACATTTCTAGAAAACTTCTTTTTTGGTGTACTCTATCTTGGCATTCTAAATGTCTGGAATAGGGTAACTCAGTCAAGTAAGGTAGACGTGGACAAGCAGGAAGATTTTTAATTCGCTATAGTGCATTGTCATGATAAAGCATAAAACCTTTGGTCACATTTTCAAAACAGTATAAATAGTTTTCGCTTATTGTTTCTTGTATAAACACATAAGTATATGAGACATTCTAATTGAAATCAATGCAGCTTAAATAATTGCTGCTATAAAAATTAATTTGCAGTAAAGTATAAAGTATATATTAATTTCAGTGCATATTATGTATTGGAATGTAATTGATGAAATTATAAATAAAATATTTAAAGATTATGTTTAAAAATTAGTTTATTATTTTTCCAGAGTCGGTCTGCTAGAGCTGTTTTTCAATTTTATCCAGAAAATGCTGAACAAATGGAGCTTGTAACTTCGCAAGCAATGAAAGCTGGTTTTTATGGAGGTGTAGTAGTTGATTATCCTAATAGTACAAAAGCAAAAAAATATTTTTTGGTATTGATGACTGGAGGTAACGTACCCCTTCCTAAAGGACTTGATAGTGAAGAAAATTCTCAAGGTAAGCAACAAAAAAATTCATTCATCTAAGAAATAATGAACAGATTATTTTTAGTTATCTGTAATGACTCACTATTGGTGGAAATTATCATAATCCTTGCTTATAATAATGTTTATTCAATAAATGCTAGTTTTAATAATCTTGGAAGTATATAATTTTGATTTCATTTTGAAAATAATCTTAGAGAAAGAAATTGAGAGATTTTGATATTTGACGAAATTGACTTTTGCTAAAAAATGAAAAATATTTCTTTTACTATTTTTATCCAATTTATTTTGTTTAGATTTTTTCTTACATTTTTAATTTCATTATGTTCTAATTGTTTTTTTTTAATTTCTTAATGATTCCATTGAATTTTTTATTTCATTATATTCTAATATTTTTCTCTTTTCCTTATACTCCCAATTGTTTTTGTTTTAAATTTCATTGTGATTCATTAAATGTTTTATTTCATTATGTTCTATTGTTTCAATCCAATATAAAATTTATATTTCATTTTGTTTTAATCTATTCTTTTAAATTACATTATGTTCTAAAAGTTATTCAGTCCATTGTGTTCTGATAGAATTTTTATTTCATCATGTTTTAATTAATGTTTTTTATTTAAATGTGCTCTAGTAGTATTTTTTATTTTAATTTAGAAGGTTTATATCAATTTTTAATCCGTTTTAATTGATGTTTCCTTTCTTATAGAATTTTTACTTCACTATCTTTTAATCGAGTGTTTTCATTTCATTACATTACAATAAATTTTTCAAATTTCATGATATCAACAGGTTTTTTAAACTTTTATTATGGTATATTTTAATGGATTTAATTTCATATCATTTTGTTTATATATATATATTTATTTTAGCATTCTATTTATTAAAATTTTATTATTAAGCAATGTTAAGTACTCTGTAAATTTGGTTAGATTTTTCTCTTTCGAAGTTAACGTCAGGTTGGCCGAGCGGTCTAAGGCGCCAGATTTAAGCTCTGGTTCCCGAGAGGGAGCGTGGGTTCGAACCCCACACCTGACAAAGAGAACTTTGCTTTTTGTGTTTAAATTTATTTATTTTTATAGTGATTTGATAAATATTTATCTGTTTTAAATAATATGTGAATTAAAAAAAATCAAGGAAAAGTATATTTTGTTAAAATGAGCATTGTCCGTCACTTATATATATAATTTCTCAACATTCACTTATAGTCAGGTTGGCCGAGCGGTCTAAGGCGCCAGATTTAAGCTCTGGTTCCCGAGAGGGAGCGTGGGTTCGAACCCCACACCTGACATTATTTTTAAATTTTATTATTAAAATTTTCATTTCGGAAATTTTATGAAAATTGAAAATGAGGTTTATACAAACATTTATTTAAAATACATTATGCGCAAGTTGTCAGAACGGAAATCATTGAACTATTATTTATTTTTGTTTTTTTCATTAGACAAATTCTATTTTTTGTTAAACTAATTTTAGGCGTATCCTATACATCTAAAAGGGAGAGGTTGAAGCAACAGCGTGGAAAGTCTTTAAAGAGTGGAAGAAACTGGATTTTAGAGAAGAAAGAAAGGAGGAGGCGACAAGGCAAAGAAGTACGAGCAGATTCTAAATATACTGGCAGGAAAAGAAGCGGGAGATTTTAGATTTTTGTATAAATAAATTAAAATAAAATAATTATTACAAAGTAAACGTTTTTGAATATGAATATTTCCATTTTGAAATCACCTACTTCTAATTATGGAAACTTTTAGACCGATTTTGTGGTCGTTGAACTTGATCAGTACAAGGTTTATGTGATGTAAGTAGGAAGTTCTTATCTGAATTGCCCATTCTAATTCCTACCAAATAAGTTACTTAAAAAAATGTCAATCGCACAATTTTAGAAAACCTACAAATTTTTCTGACGTAACCTTTTTTGTAAATTTCCAGTTTGGACATAACAATTAAAATTGCATAATAAAAAATATTGAATGGTAAATCAAATAAAAATTTGGGCCTGTCCGGGATTTGAACCCGGGACCTCTCGCACCCGAAGCGAGAATCATACCCCTAGACCAACAGGCCTTGTGTTAGTTCTGTGTAATCGTTATCACAAATACGAATCGAATTATTTATGTAAAATTTTTTCACTCTAAATATTCTTTACATCCTTTTCCTAGGTATTTTGTCGAAATCCATACATACAAAAACTAGTAGTTTCATTTTTCACTTCTACAACATGAAACTATTTGAGGTTATCTTACTGTTATCAATTGAAAATCTAATCCAAATATGGACGTAAATAATGAACATGTTAGAGCTGTAGATTTATACAGAGAAACTCCAATTAGATACTTGGGTAAGTGTTTAGAATTAGTAAAAACAAAATTGAAAAATTTCTCTTCAAGGTTACGCGAATGAGGTTGGTGAAGCTTTTAGATCAATAATTGGAAGCAAATGGGTAAATTTTTCCTATGGAGTTGCTACACTTTATGTTTTAGCAGATACAACAGACAAGAGTATAGCTGCTTATAAAGTGAGAATTTTTTGATTACTATTTTATTATTTATTCATGATTCAAAATAAATTTGTTAATTTAATTTGAAAACTTATGCAACTTTTGATACAATATATTGTAAAGAAAAAAATCAATAGCATTATGTTTTACTGATTGCATAACACTTTTAAATTATTAGTTTTGATTTTGTAATTTAAATTCCTTCATAATTTTTAATCACCATTTTTAATTTTCTATTATCGGTTATCTTTACTAGTTGTCTTTATTTATAACTATATTCTATTTTTCACATCTTGAAATCGAACATATTTGTACTTTTTACGAATTAATTCCTTCTAATTTTTATTTTTTTTCAGACTTCAAAGAATGAAAAAAATCACATAAAAAAAGTTACTTATACTACAGCAGATACCTTGATATGGCAATTGATGGCATCTGTGGTTGTACCAGGCTTAACGATAAATAGAGTTTGTGCTGTATCAAATTTTTGTTTGCACAAAATTCACAAACTACCGAATGCTAACAGAAAATGGTTGGTTACTGGAATCGGACTCGTAACGATTCCTTTCATTATAAAACCTATAGATTATTATGTAGATGTAGTGATGGATAAGAGTTTAAGAAAATATCAACCCGAATAATCAAATTTTGGAGAAAGCTCATTTAGGTATGAATCCCTATGAAGAATATAGAACCATCGTTTAAAGTAGCATCACTTTTAGCATTTTTGATTTGTTAATATGGATTGGATGAATAATTAGATGAATTTTGAATAATTTAAAATTATTGTTAGCGCCTTGAAGTTTATAAATGTTCGAAGGATCAGCAAATTTAGTTTAATCAGTATTAACAAAAGCTGGTTCGAATGTCACTTGTCAATTGTCACTCATCTTTCACAGAATAAATCAGATCAGGGTTATCCAGCCAACACAGAACTGTAATATAATTGTAATGTTGGTTGCCTAATGTATTAAACCTAAAAAATTATGTATTACTATATTATATAGATGTTTATGACCATATCGCAACCTCTTCTTTAGTTGTTCAAAGTCTTCAATTTGGGCAGCACTTAAAGCCACTGTTTTCTCCTTATCGATCAACTAATAACTCTAGCGGCTGCTTCCAACTGTTTTACGTTAAATTTTGGAGCCTTCACTCGAATAAAATTGCCAATATTTTTTTGTTTTGGGTTGTGTTTGCAGTTTGCAGGATTTTATATGTTCGCAACTTCTTGGCTTCTACTCGAGTATCTTGTGATTTGATTTCCCATCATAGTCATCTTATTTTCAAAAACCCCATTTCATTTTTTCGTACAACGTTGTTAATCCATTCTCTGTATTCGATTTGATTGTTTCGTTAAAAATTGTCATCTTATTCTTGATATCAGATTTTAAAAATGAAATTTTATTTTCGACATCAGCGGCAATGTCAATTTTCAATGATAAAATATCGTTCTTCGTGGTTTTCAATACTCTTATCTATTCTAGTAGAAATCGAAGAGCTTAAGGTGGAAGCTTCGTCTTTGGATAGAATTATTTCTGGACCAAAGACGTCACTTCCCAGTGCCACTTTGAGTCTTCCTACTTATTCACTCTTCTCACTGGATTTGATGCACAAAATGCGGGAGTGAGTAGATGGCAATAAAATATTTCTGTGATAGAAAAATTTCTCATACGATCCCTCATTTCTGAGTAATGGGCTTCTAAAGTTCCGAAATCAGATCTCATATTTGAGTATATTTTTTAAATTATACAATCGAACATTATGAATTTTAATGGCCTGGGGTGGCTCATATCCAATGGTTAACAATCCGTAACTTTTTAAGGATAACCCTTGCAATCTAAAGATAAAAATGAATTTTTCGGTTGACTTTTTAACAAAAACTCGATGAAATTTGTGATTTAGGAGATATGTAGATTTTTGATAGTTGTACAAGCAAAGGAAACCGTTTACAATAAAGAGACATTTTGCAGAAAATTATCATACAATTTTTATTGAAACTACTTACAGGAAGCATTAAATTACAATCAAACATCTCTAATTGAATTGCATATTTCAAACAAACTGCTACTTACATAAGAAAAAAATTTAAATCTAGAAAAATTTAGTTGTTTACCCTATAACTTGTCAAATAAGGACAAAAAAACTATAATAAATGTACGAAGTGGTCACTTTGCACTTATACACACTTTAGGAGTCTACGGAGGATATTTCTTTGAACTTGAAAGACCAAACCAAGATTCTGCCTTGTAGCGTCACAATGGAAGTTTATTCTATCGATCAGTTCGTTACTTCTGTTTACAGGTGTTGCATATATCAAGCTTTTAAGATATCTACAAAAATATGAATGAATCCAATCCATCTATTAGAAGCAACTTTATTAAGATGATTTTTTATATCATTTAGGAAGTGGGGAGGAGCTCCATCATACATAAACCTCATGTCTCTGCGACCAACTATTCCTGCCCACATATTATTTAGTGATAATTAAAGATGTTTTTTATGAATAAACTTTTTTTCAAAATATGCATATCTTTTCATTCACCTAACCTCAATCTTCAAGATAGTCTTATAAGATGTTCATGAATAATATAATGTTGATGAAAAGGTTTTTTATGTATACATTTCCGCACCACCAATGAGGTAGTATACTCGGCGCGTTTTTTTTAACGTGGTTTCCCCTGTAGGCCTATTCCACGATCTACTGAAGTCCCGTTCGTTACTGAATAATGAATTAACTGTCATGATATCGAAAACGATTTTTATTTTTATGCAGAAATATGTAGGGAATAAAATACGAGTTTAAATGAAGGAAAATTTTGTAAACAAGAAACTCTCTCGGTCTTCTACAGTGTGATTCCGTTGATGATGCAGTTCAAAAAAATAAACAACCACTTCTTTCTAACTCAGGATTACGGAGAGAAATGATTCCGTGTATGTTTCTGTTGAAAATAAGAACGACCACCTCTATTTGGATGAGAAAGATCAGTAGAAATGATGGAGTTTGGAAAGAAACAGAAAACACTCGCAGTCTTCCATAGTGTATGTAGTAAGAGCTCAGGTGCGACTGCCCGGGTTGAAACCAAGTCTGAACGACGCGGTTGAGCTGTGTTACCCATAACACTTCATGGTGACGGTCGTGTTTCTGTACGAAAAAAGAAAGACCACCGCTTTTTGAAAGGGAAATACTATTAGAAATGATTCCGTATATGTTTCTATTCGAAGAAAAATAACGACCACCCCTATTTGAATGAGAAAGACCAGTAGAAATGATGGAGTTTGGAAAGAAACAGAAAACACTCGCAGTCTTCCATAGTGTATGGAGTAAGAGCTCAGGTGCGACTGCCCGGGTTGAAACCAAGTCTGAACGACGCGGTTGAGCTGTGTTACCCATAACACTTCATGGTGACGGTCGTGTTTCTGTACGAAAAAAGAAAGACCACCGCTTTTTGAAAGGGAAATACTATTAGAAATGATTCCGTATATGTTTCTATTCAAAGAAAAATAACGACCACCCCTATTTGAATGAGAAAGACCAGTAGAAATGATGGAGTTTGGAAAGAAACAGAAAACACTCGCAGTCTTCCATAGTGTATGTAGTAAGAGCTCAGGTGCGACTGCCCGGGTTGAAACCAAGTCTGAACGACGCGGTTGAGCTGTGTTACCCATAACACTTCATGGTGACGGTCGTGTTTCTGTACGAAAAAAGAAAGACCACCGCTTTTTGAAAGGGAAATACTATTAGAAATGATTCCGTATATGTTTCTATTCAAAGAAAAATAACGACCACCCCTATTTGAATGAGAAAGACCAGTAGAAATGATGGAGTTTGGAAAGAAACAGAAAACACTCGCAGTCTTCCATAGTGTATGTAGTAAGAGCTCAGGTGCGACTGCCCGGGTTGAAACCAAGTCTGAACGACGCGGTTGAGCTGTGTTACCCATAACACTTCATGGTGACGGTCGTGTTTCTGTACGAAAAAAGAAAGACCACCGCTTTTTGAAAGGGAAATACTATTAGAAATGATTCCGTATATGTTTCTATTCGAAGAAAAATAACGACCACTTCTATTTGAATGAGAAAGACCAGTAGAAATGATGGAGTTTGGAAAGAAACAGAAAACACTCGCAGTCTTCCATAGTGTATGGAGTAAGAGCTCAGGTGCGACTGCCCGGGTTGAAACCAAGTCTGAACGACGCGGTTGAGCTGTGTTACCCATAACACTTCATGGTGACGGTCGTGTTTCTGTACGAAAAAAGAAAGACCACCGCTTTTTGAAAGGGAAATACTATTAGAAATGATTCCGTATATGTTTCTATTCAAAGAAAAATAACGACCACCCCTATTTGAATGAGAAAGACCAGTAGAAATGATGGAGTTTGGAAAGAAACAGAAAACACTCGCAGTCTTCCATAGTGTATGTAGTAAGAGCTCAGGTGCGACTGCCCGGGTTGAAACCAAGTCTGAACGACGCGGTTGAGCTGTGTTACCCATAACACTTCATGGTGACGGTCGTGTTTCTGTACGAAAAAAGAAAGACCACCGCTTTTTGAAAGGGAAATACTATTAGAAATGATTCCGTATATGTTTCTATTCGAAGAAAAATAACGACCACCCCTATTTGAATGAGAAAGACCAGTAGAAATGATGGAGTTTGGAAAGAAACAGAAAACACTCGCAGTCTTCCATAGTGTATGTAGTAAGAGCTCAGGTGCGACTGCCCGGGTTGAAACCAAGTCTGAACGACGCGGTTGAGCTGTGTTACCCATAACACTTCATGGTGACGGTCGTGTTTCTGTACGAAAAAAGAAAGACCACCGCTTTTTGAAAGGGAAATACTATTAGAAATGATTCCGTATATGTTTCTATTCGAAGAAAAATAACGACCACTTCTATTTGAATGAGAAAGACCAGTAGAAATGATGGAGTTTGGAAAGAAACAGAAAACACTCGCAGTCTTCCATAGTGTATGTAGTAAGAGCTCAGGTGCGACTGCCCGGGTTGAAACCAAGTCTGAACGACGCGGTTGAGCTGTGTTACCCATAACACTTCATGGTGACGGTCGTGTTTCTGTACGAAAAAAGAAAGACCACCGCTTTTTGAAAGGGAAATACTATTAGAAATGATTCCGTATATGTTTCTATTCAAAGAAAAATAACGACCACCCCTATTTGAATGAGAAAGACCAGTAGAAATGATGGAGTTTGGAAAGAAACAGAAAACACTCGCAGTCTTCCATAGTGTATGTAGTAAGAGCTCAGGTGCGACTGCCCGGGTTGAAACCAAGTCTGAACGACGCGGTTGAGCTGTGTTACCCATAACACTTCATGGTGACGGTCGTGTTTCTGTACGAAAAAAGAAAGACCACCGCTTTTTGAAAGGGAAATACTATTAGAAATGATTCCGTATATGTTTCTATTCAAAGAAAAATAACGACCACCCCTATTTGAATGAGAAAGACCAGTAGAAATGATGGAGTTTGGAAAGAAACAGAAAACACTCGCAGTCTTCCATAGTGTATGTAGTAAGAGCTCAGGTGCGACTGCCCGGGTTGAAACCAAGTCTGAACGACGCGGTTGAGCTGTGTTACCCATTACACTTCATGGTGACGGTCGTGTTTCTGTACGAAAAAAGAAAGACCACCGCTTTTTGAAAGGGAAATACTATTAGAAATGATTCCGTATATGTTTCTATTCGAAGAAAAATAACGACCACTTCTATTTGAATGAGAAAGACCAGTAGAAATGATGGAGTTTGGAAAGAAACAGAAAACACTCGCAGTCTTCCATAGTGTATGGAGTAAGAGCTCAGGTGCGACTGCCCGGGTTGAAACCAAGTCTGAACGACGCGGTTGAGCTGTGTTACCCATAACACTTCATGGTGACGGTCGTGTTTCTGTACGAAAAAAGAAAAAGACCACCGCTTTTTTGAGAAGAAATACTATTAGAAATGATTCCGTATATGTTTCTATTCGAAGAAAAATAACGACCACCCCTATTTGAATGAGAAAGACCAGTAGAAATGATGGAGTTTGGAAAGAAACAGAAAACACTCGCAGTCTTCCATAGTGTATGTAGTAAGAGCTCAGGTGCGACTGCCCAGGTTGAAACCAAGTCTGAACGACGCGGTTGAGCTGTGTTACCCATAACACTTCATGGTGACGGTCGTGTTTCTGTACGAAAAAAGAAAGACCACCGCTTTTTGAAAGGGAAATACTATTAGAAATGATTCCGTATATGTTTCTATTCAAAGAAAAATAACGACCACCCCTATTTGAATGAGAAAGACCAGTAGAAATGATGGAGTTTGGAAAGAAACAGAAAACACTCGCAGTCTTCCATAGTGTATGTAGTAAGAGCTCAGGTGCGACTGCCCGGGTTGAAACCAAGTCTGAACGACGCGGTTGAGCTGTGTTACCCATTACACTTCATGGTGACGGTCGTGTTTCTGTACGAAAAAAGAAAGACCACCGCTTTTTGAAAGGGAAATACTATTAGAAATGATTCCGTATATGTTTCTATTCGAAGAAAAATAACGACCACTTCTATTTGAATGAGAAAGACCAGTAGAAATGATGGAGTTTGGAAAAAAACAGAAAACACTCGCAGTCTCCCATAGTGTATGGAGTAAGAGCTCAGGTGCGACTGCCCGGGTTGAAACCAAGTCTGAACGACGCGGTTGAGCTGTGTTTTTGGAGGAGAAATACTATTAGAAATGATTCCGTATATGTTTCTGTTCAAAAAAAGATCGACTACCACTTTTTGAAGGAGAAATTTCAGTAGAAGTTGAATAAAAGAACGACCACCTCCTATTCAAACAGACTTGAGAAATCCAAAATACTTACACACGTGGCAGGTATCTCTCTTTGATCCCTGACGAGAGTCCTGAAAAAAACCTTGTGTGAGTTCTTCAAGCCCAATCATTAGTGAGAAAATTGATGAAATCATAGATATAATAGAAGAAAGGAATGAAAACTTAAACAAGACAATAGGTGAAAAAATATGTCAAGATGGAAATAAATTTATTAATACAAAAAAAGAGAAACTGATAAATAAAAAGAAGGAGAGGGAGAAAATCACTGATAATAATAAATGAAATGGCAATGGCAAAAGAAGACAATGTGAAATAACAATAGCAGTTCGTAGCACCAATAAAAGAAAATAACACTCAAGAATTGAAAACAAAAATCAGATATGATATTAAATAAATAATGTTGGAATCAAATACTGAAATACAAGAAAAGATGATAACCAACTGATAGAAAGAGAAATAATTAGAAGGAAGAAGCTATAAACTATAAAATTGAAAAATTAGTTTGAACTAAAAGGAAATGGAGAAATTTAAAATATAAATGGAATGGAAATCAAAGTGTAGTTACAAAGCAAATTGAATATGAACAACTGCTAATCAGAGCGTAAGTTGTTACTTATAATTTAAAAAATACTTAAATTGTCTAAAAATAAAATTTCAATTGAATTTAAAACGTATAATTTTCGCTAATAAAAAATGGAAAACTAATAGACTCACCTTTTTCATGAAGATAATCCTTTAATCCAACTAACAACACAAAATATTTTCAATGAAATTATACACCCGCGTTCACCCACAACAAATCAATCGACACAACCGACCTCGACCGTATCTCGAGAGAAACTGAGATTTGTACATCCGATACACACCGATAGATGTCCGCGACCGTAATGACTAATTTGATAATTACCTGTAATACCGGTTTATCTATGAATCAGTATTAGTCATCAACTTGAAATTTATTTGTTGTACTAAAAACCGGTATTACTGTCATCTTTAACGTGTTACTAACGTAAATTCTATTTGATTTTCGTTTCAAATTTGGCGAAAATAATGTTTTCAAACATTGAAAAAGGCTGTTCCAAATTTTCATGAAATTTTTTTCTTAATATATTTACTTGTTTATGTTTAGGTAGACTTTTCTTTGTTATGAACTTGAAGTTTACGTGGATACTGCAAGATGCAACTGTAAAATATAATCAAAACTTTGGAAATTTTCTTAGCTGATATTTTTCATGGTTTTAAAATAAACTGAACATAAATAAACAAGCTTTAAGCTGACCAAATATGAGGAAAATTATTTGTTTTATTGCTTACTTTAAGTCATTCTGCTACATTACTATTTAATGTCTGGCTGAATGTCCAAAGATTTGCCACTGGCTTTAAATACCTCTTCTTCTATTTCTTGCTCCCGTCATTCGATTTTGAGAAATTACTTATCAAGCTAATAAAGTAACAATACTGAGACCACTCTTAAACTGATAGAATGTTTTTGAAATTTGATTTTATTAATTGTTTATAATTAACGAATTAAAATAAAATCATCATTTTTCACACCTTGCAGTTGTCATAGCTGGAAACTGTTGTTGGTAGACGCAGCTAATTCTTCGGTGGCAGCAAAATCATTTTTTGGTTTTATTCAGAAGATTTTTTTGCTATTTTCAAGATCTAACAAACGCTGGAAAATAATCAAAGACAAATTCAGTCTATGACTATGAAGCCTTTATCGGACACAAGGTGGGAAAGCAGAATCCACCAACTAATAACTCTAGTGGCTGCTTCCAACTGTTTTACGTTAAATTTTGGAGCCTTCACTCGAATAAAATTGCCAATATTTTTTTGTTTTGGGTTGTGTTTGCAGTTTGCAGGATTTTATATGTTCGCATCTTCTTGTCTTCTTCTCGAGTATCTTGTGATCTGATTTCCCATCATTAGTCATCTTATTTTCAAAAACCCCATTTCATTTTTTCGTACAACGTTGTTAATCCATTCTCTGTATTCGATTTGATTGTTTCGTTAAAAATTGTCATCTTATTCTTGATATCAGATTTTAAAAATGAAATTTTATTTTCGACATCAGCGGCAATGTCAATTTTCAATGATAAAATATCGTTCTTCGTGGTTTTCAATATTCTTATCTATTCTAGTAGAAATCGAAGAGCTTAAGGTGGAAGCTTCGTCTTTGGATAGAATTATTTCTGGACCAAAGACGTCACTTCCCAGTGCCACTTCCGGAGTCTTCACTCTTCTCACTGGATTTGATGCACAAAATGCGGGAGTGAGTAGATGGCAATAAAATCAGATCTCATATTTGAGTATATTTTTTAAATTATACAATTGAACATTATGAATTTTAATGGCCTGGGGTGGCTCATATCCAATGGTTAACAATCCATCCGTAACTTTTTAAGGATAACTTTTACAATCTAAAGATGAAAATGAATTTTTTATATCATTTAGGAAGTGGGGAGGGGCTCCAACATACATAAGCCTCATGTATCTGCGATTGAGGAATATCCCGTAACATGGGTGGGAAATCATTTTGGAGAAATTCTAAATATAGCTGATCATTCAGGTTATTATCAAGAAAATGTGGATATATTAATAAATTATTACCAACTATTCCTGCCCACATATTAACACAAGATCCATGTTGATTCTTTGTTTGAATTGTACTGTGAGGATTTTCATCTTCTCCTAAATATAAATTATGGGAATTAATAAAACTGTCTTGTGTGAAACCAGCTTCAGCAGTAAACAGTAATTTTCCAACAAGTGTATTATCACCTCGTCTATCTATAATAGCTACAAATTTTTTTACTTGAAAATTTACTACTGTGCGTTCTTACTCTAGTCGGTATGCAACTAACGATACCCTGCACCCTATTTTTCGTTATGAAACCAGTAAAGCATTTTATACTTTTTTGATACCTTGATTATCATATCAGATAGTTAGATAGATAATAAAGCATGTAGAAACATGTCGAAGATATTGATATCTGCCTATGGTGATAATTTAGTAATTACACAGATTATAAGTAATATAAGCTATTAAAAAAATGGCAATTAGTCGCTAAAAGAAAAATCAATCGTCTTCGACCTCATAAACAAATAAAATTTTGAAAAAAGTGGATAAACATATTCGTTCATTGAGGTAGTGGAATGTTGGCAAAAAGACTTGAAAAATGATCAAATGTTTTTCTTCTTTGAATTAGTAATTTATACCATATTTGAAAATCTTATTTCTTCCGTTTAGAATGTATATTTTTAATGAACTGATTTCAAATTAGTTCGGACTCTTTAAAGAGTTCCAGAAATAATTTTTTGTTTATTTCAATTATTTCAATGAATCAAACACTTGGAGTAGACATGTTGAAAGAAGTTTGAAAGATTGGGTGCATGGAGCACTACTAACCATTAGTCTCAACTGCGTTTCTATTTTTTTTTTGGAGTGCTTCAGGTGAATAATAATCTTATGAATTTTTTTTTATAATTTTGTTGGATATTAAATGCACAAATCTTCTCAAAGGATCTTTTGAGCCCCCTTTCTTGCTGCGATAATGAAGAACCCAGTATTTACAGTTGATCTGTTAATCCTACTCCTCCTAGAAAGTTCAGAATGTGGGATGACAGATCTTTATCTTCTGTTCACTTCTCACATTTCAAGAGAATGAGGTATCGTTCTATGCGCAACAGAATCTGCACATCGTATTACCTGCCAAGTCTAGCGTCTTAAAATGCCCATTGGAGTGACAGTGCCCCAATAAGACTCCCGAGACTGTTAGTATATCTTTTCTGGTTATAGCTTTCCAGAAGTGTCTTTGCCTATCTCAACGCCTGGAGGTTTCCCAGTAGCTGGTTTTACTCTTGTCTACTTTTTTTCCAATGTTTTCTCTATTCTTTTGTAGCTGATACCACGCAAGGGTTCAAGTCCAATGAAGAGTTTGTCTGCCTCTACTTTAACTGATCTGTCAGCTATTTTGTTCCCTACACTCCGTTCTCAATTTAGTTTGGATTTTATGATACATATTTTTCAATTGCATAAATTTCTACTTGAAAAATATTTGGTGTGTCGCCCAGGCTTCCAGACTGTTTTGTTCTGGGCTCGTACACTCCTATTCCAGCTCTGTGTGCTGCTTTATTAGAATCTATGTACCATTTGATGATATTTCTGTTCATTTCTCGTTTTTCATGGGCGGTTTTTGTTTGGTGATTTTGTATCTAAACATTCTGAATGATGTTATTTCTGCCAAACTCTCCAGTACTATGTGCAAGCCAATTTTTGAACCTTCGAAAAATTGTTCCTCGTGGTATTTAGACTGGTTCTAGTTCCCCAAACCATTGTCCTGTACCTATGTCATTATTGGTCTAACAATTGCCTTGCATATCCACAGTAGAATCGTTGGGTTACAACTCCTATTTCTCCTTGTACAGTTTCTGTACACCATCAGGATTTATTTTATCTAACACTTGGTAACAGTTTTCACAATATTACTCGTGAACTACTACAAAAAAGGTTCAAGTTTCTGGTACATAAAGGTGGTTAAGCGGACTTTAAAATGAAACAAAAAGCAACCTCCTTTTAGTTAATATTTGAACGAAATATAGGATATATGGATGGGATTGTACGTTTTCTAGCTGTTACTTGGTTGCAGATATTTCCTATGTGAAAATTACAAATTAGATTATGTATTCATATATTGATTGTAAAGACGATTTGAATATCGATTAGTGATAATTAAAGATGTTTTTTATGAATAAATTTTTTTTCAAAATATGCATATTTTTTCATTCACCTAACCTCAATCTTCAAGATGTTCATGAATGATATAATCTGATATAATCTAACCAAAAATACTTTCTCCTGCAGTAAAATTGAGTTAATTATGCTTCTTCAAAAAATATTACAATTCTTTGTGAAAAAACAGCACTAAAAATCCGTAGCAGCACCTTTTCAAGCAAAATATCCTACAAAAATTGGAGATCATTATGCAAAATACTTCACCATTTCTCCTGCGAGATTAAGTTTGCAGGATGCAACGAACAAGAATGTTGATGAAAAGGTTTTTTATGTATACATTTCCACACCACCAATGAGGTAGTATACTCGGCGCGTTTTTTTTAACGTGGTTTCCCCTGTAGGCCTATTCCACGATCTACTGAAGTCCCGTTCGTTACTGAATAATGAATTAACTGTCATGACATCGAAACCGATTTTTATTTTTTGCAGAAATACGTAGGGAATAGAATACGAGTAGAAATGAAGGAAAATTTTGGAAACCATCAAGAAACACTCTCGGTCTTCTACAGTGTGATTCCGTTGATGATGCAGTTCAAAAAAAAACAACCCCTTCTTTCTGACTCAGGATAACGGATAGAAATGATTCCGTGTATGTTTCTGTTAAAAAAAAAAGAACGGCCACCGCTTTTTGGATGAGAAAGATCAGTAGAAATGATGGAATTTGGAAAGAAACAGAAAACACTCGCAGTCTCCCATAGTGTATGGAGTAAGAGCTCAGGTGCGACTGCCCGGGTTGAAACCAAGTCTGAACGACGCGGTTGAGCTATGTTACCCATAACACTTCATGGTGACGGTCGTGTTCCTGTAAGAAAAAAGAACGACCACCGCTTTTTGAAAGAGAAATACTATTAGAAATGATTCCGTATATGTTTCTATTCAAAGAAAAATAACGACCACCCCTATTTGAATGAGAAAGACCAGTAGAAATGATGGAGTTTGAAAAGAAACAGAAAACACTCGCAGTCTTCCATAGTGTATGGAGTAAGAGCTCAGGTGCGACTGCCCGGGTTGAAACCAAGTCTGAACGACGCGGTTGAGCTGTGTTACCCATAACACTTCATGGTGACGGTCGTGTTTCTGTACGAAAAAAGAAAGACCACCGCTTTTTGGAGGAGAAATACTATTAGAAATGATTCCGTATATGTTTCTATTCAAAGAAAAATAACGACCACCCCTATTTGAATGAGAAAAGCCAGTAGAAATGATGGAGTTTGGGAAGAAACAGAAAACACTCGCAGTCTTCCATAGTGTATGGAGTAAGAGCTCAGGTGCGACTGCCCGGGTTGAAACCAAGTCTGAACGACGCGGTTGAGCTGTGTTACCCATAACACTTCATGGTGACGGTCGTGTTTCTGTACGAAAAAAGAAAGACCACCGCTTTTTGGAGGAGAAATACTATTAGAAATGATTCCGTATATGTTTCTATTCAAAGAAAAATAACGACCACCCCTATTTGAATGAGAAAAGCCAGTAGAAATGATGGAGTTTGGGAAGAAACAGAAAACACTCGCAGTCTTCCATAGTGTATGGAGTAAGAGCTCAGGTGCGACTGCCCGGGTTGAAACCAAGTCTGAACGACGCGGTTGAGCTATGTTACCCATAACACTTCATGGTGACGGTCGTGTTTCTGTACGAAAAAAGAAAGACCACCGCTTTTTGGAGGAGAAATACTATTAGAAATGATTCCGTATATGTTTCTATTCAAAGAAAAATAACGACCACCCCTATTTGAATGAGAAAGGCCAGTAGAAATGATGGAGTTTGGAAAGAAACAGAAAACATTCGCAGTCTTCCATAGTGTATGGAGTAAGAGCTCAGGTGCGACTGCCCGGGTTGAAACCAAGTCTGAACGACGCGGTTGAGCTGTGTTACCCATAACACTTCATGGTGACGGTCGTGTTTCTGTACGAAAAAAGAAAGACCACCGCTTTTTGGAGGAGAAATACTATTAGAAATGATTCCGTATATGTTTCTATTCAAAGAAAAATAACGACCACCCCTATTTGAATGAGAAAAGCCAGTAGAAATGATGGAGTTTGGGAAGAAACAGAAAACACTCGCAGTCTTCCATAGTGTATGGAGTAAGAGCTCAGGTGCGACTGCCCGGGTTGAAACCAAGTCTGAACGACGCGGTTGAGCTGTGTTACCCATAACACTTCATGGTGACGGTCGTGTTTCTGTACGAAAAAAGAAAGACCACCGCTTTTTGGAGGAGAAATACTATTAGAAATGATTCCGTATATGTTTCTATTCAAAGAAAAATAACGACCACCCCTATTTGAATGAGAAAAGCCAGTAGAAATGATGGAGTTTGGGAAGAAACAGAAAACACTCGCAGTCTTCCATAGTGTATGGAGTAAGAGCTCAGGTGCGACTGCCCGGGTTGAAACCAAGTCTGAACGACGCGGTTGAGCTATGTTACCCATAACACTTCATGGTGACGGTCGTGTTTCTGTACGAAAAAAGAAAGACCACCGCTTTTTGGAGGAGAAATACTATTAGAAATGATTCCGTATATGTTTCTATTCAAAGAAAAATAACGACCACCCCTATTTGAATGAGAAAAGCCAGTAGAAATGATGGAGTTTGGGAAGAAACAGAAAACACTCGCAGTCTTCCATAGTGTATGGAGTAAGAGCTCAGGTGCGACTGCCCGGGTTGAAACCAAGTCTGAACGACGCGGTTGAGCTGTGTTACCCATAACACTTCATGGTGACGGTCGTGTTTCTGTACGAAAAAAGAAAGACCACCGCTTTTTGGAGGAGAAATACTATTAGAAATGATTCCGTATATGTTTCTATTCAAAGAAAAATAACGACCACCCCTATTTGAATGAGAAAAGCCAGTAGAAATGATGGAGTTTGGGAAGAAACAGAAAACACTCGCAGTCTTCCATAGTGTATGGAGTAAGAGCTCAGGTGCGACTGCCCGGGTTGAAACCAAGTCTGAACGACGCGGTTGAGCTATGTTACCCATAACACTTCATGGTGACGGTCGTGTTTCTGTACGAAAAAAGAAAGACCACCGCTTTTTGGAGGAGAAATACTATTAGAAATGATTCCGTATATGTTTCTATTCAAAGAAAAAAAGCGACCACACCAATTTCAATGAGAAAGACCAGTAGAAATGATGGAGTTTGGGAAGAAACAGAAAACACTCGCAGTCTTCCATAGTGTATGGAGTAAGAGCTCAGGTGCGACTGCCCGGGTTGAAACCAAGTCTGAACGACGCGGTTGAGCTATGTTACCCATAACACTTCATGGTGACGGTCGTGTTTCTGTACGAAAAAAGAAAGACCACCGCTTTTTGGAGGAGAAATACTATTAGAAATGATTCCGTATATGTTTCTATTCAAAGAAAAATAACGACCACCCCTATTTGAATGAGAAAGGCCAGTAGAAATGATGGAGTTTGGAAAGAAACAGAAAACATTCGCAGTCTTCCATAGTGTATGGAGTAAGAGCTCAGGTGCGACTGCCCGGGTTGAAACCAAGTCTGAACGACGCGGTTGAGCTATGTTACCCATAACACTTCATGGTGACGGACGTGTTTCTGTACGAAAAAAGAAAGACCACCGCTTTTTGGAGGAGAAATACTATTAGAAATGATTCCGTATATGTTTCTATTCAAAGAAAAAAAACGACCACACCAATTTCAATGAGAAAGACCAGTAGAAATGATGGAGTTTGGAAAGAAACAGAAAACACTCGCAGTCTTCCATAGTGTATGGAGTAAGAGCTCAGGTGCGACTGCCCGGGTTGAAACCAAGTCTGAACGACGCGGTTGAGCTATGTTACCCATAACACTTCATGGTGACGGTCGTGTTCCTGTAAGAAAAAAGAAAGACCACCGCTTTTTGGAGGAGAAATACTATTAGAAATGATTCCGTATATGTTTCTATTCAAAGAAAAAAAAACGACCACACCAATTTCAATGAGAAAGACCAGTAGAAATGATGGATTTTGGAAAGAAACAGAAAACACTCGCAGTCTTCCATAGTGTATGGAGTAAGAGCTCAGGTGCGACTGCCCGGGTTGAAACCAAGTCTGAACGACGCGGTTGAGCTATGTTACCCATAACACTTCATGGTGACGGTCGTGTTTCTGTACGAAAAAAGAAAGACCACCGCTTTTTGGAGGAGAAATACTATTAGAAATGATTCCGTATATGTTTTTATTCAAAGAAAAAAAACGACCACACCAATTTCAATGAGAAAGACCAGTAGAAATGATGGAGTTTGGAAAGAAACAGAAAACACTCGCAGTCTTCCATAGTGTATGGAGTAAGAGCTCAGGTGCGACTGCCCGGGTTGAAACCAAGTCTGAACGACGCGGTTGAGCTATGTTACCCATAACACTTCATGGTGACGGTCGTGTTTCTGTACGAAAAAAGAAAGACCACCGCTTTTTGGAGGAGAAATACTATTAGAAATGATTCCGTATATGTTTCTATTCAAAGAAAAATAACGACCACCCCTATTTGAATGAGAAAGGCCAGTAGAAATGATGGAGTTTGGAAAGAAACAGAAAACATTCGCAGTCTTCCATAGTGTATGGAGTAAGAGCTCAGGTGCGACTGCCCGGGTTGAAACCAAGTCTGAACGACGCGGTTGAGCTATGTTACCCATAACACTTCATGGTGACGGTCGTGTTTCTGTACGAAAAAAGAAAGACCACCGCTTTTTGGAGGAGAAATACTATTAGAAATGATTCCGAATATGTTTCTATTCAAAGAAAAAAAACGACCACACCAATTTCAATGAGAAAGACCAGTAGAAATGATGGAGTTTGGAAAAAAACAGAAAACACTCGCAGTCTCCCATAGTGTATGGAGTAAGAGCTCAGGTGCGACTGCCCGGGTTGAAACCAAGTCTGAACGACGCGGTTGAGCTATGTTACCCATAACACTTCATGGTGACGGTCGTGTTTCTGTACGAAAAAAGAAAGACCACCGCTTTTTGGAGGAGAAATACTATCAGAAATGATTCCGTATATGTTTCTATTCGAAGAAAAATAACGACCACCCCTATTTGAATGAGAAAGACCAGTAGAAATGATGGATTTTGGAAAGAAACAGAAAACACTCGCAGTCTTCCATAGTGTATGGAGTAAGAGCTCAGGTGCGACTGCCCGAGTTGAAACCAAGTCTGAACGACGCGGTTGAGCTATGTTACCCATAACACTTCATGGTGACGGTCGTGTTTCTGTACGAAAAAAGAAAGACCACCGCTTTTTGAAAGGGAAATACTATTAGAAATGATTCCGTATATGTTTCTATTCAAAGAAAAATAACGACCACCCCTATTTGAATGAGAAAGGCCAGTAGAAATGATGGAGTTTGGAAAGAAACAGAAAACATTCGCAGTCTTCCATAGTGTATGGAGTAAGAGCTCAGGTGCGACTGCCCGGGTTGAAACCAAGTCTGAACGACGCGGTTGAGCTATGTTACCCATAACACTTCATGGTGACGGTCGTGTTTCTGTACGAAAAAAGAAAGACCACCGCTTTTTGGAGGAGAAATACTATTAGAAATGATTCCGTATATGTTTCTATTCAAAGAAAAATAACGACCACCCCTATTTGAATGAGAAAGGCCAGTAGAAATGATGGAGTTTGGAAAGAAACAGAAAACATTCGCAGTCTTCCATAGTGTATGGAGTAAGAGCTCAGGTGCGACTGCCCGGGTTGAAACCAAGTCTGAACGACGCGGTTGAGCTATGTTACCCATAACACTTCATGGTGACGGTCGTGTTTCTGTACGAAAAAAGAAAGACCACCGCTTTTTGGAGGAGAAATACTATTAGAAATGATTCCGTATATGTTTCTATTCAAAGAAAAAAAACGACCACACCAATTTCAATGAGAAAGACCAGTAGAAATGATGGAGTTTGGAAAAAAACAGAAAACACTCGCAGTCTCCCATAGTGTATGGAGTAAGAGCTCAGGTGCGACTGCCCGGGTTGAAACCAAGTCTGAACGAC
Organism: Diorhabda carinulata; assembly: GCF_026250575.1. NCBI lineage: Eukaryota > Metazoa > Arthropoda > Insecta > Coleoptera > Chrysomelidae > Diorhabda > Diorhabda carinulata. The sequence goes on from NC_079469.1 coordinate 8,232,829, forward strand.
GCGGTTGAGCTATGTTACCCATAACACTTCATGGTGACGGTCGTGTTTCTGTACGAAAAAAGAAAGACCACCGCTTTTTGGAGGAGAAATACTATTAGAAATGATTCCGTATATGTTTCTATTCAAAGAAAAATAACGACCACCCCTATTTGAATGAGAAAGGCCAGTAGAAATGATGGAGTTTGGAAAGAAACAGAAAACATTCGCAGTCTCCCATAGTGTATGGAGTAAGAGCTCAGGTGCGACTGCCCGGGTTGAAACCAAGTCTGAACGACGCGGTTGAGCTATGTTACCCATAACACTTCATGGTGACGGTCGTGTTTCTGTACGAAAAAAGAAAGACCACCGCTTTTTGGAGGAGAAATACTATTAGAAATGATTCCGTATATGTTTCTATTCAAAGAAAAATAACGACCACCCCTATTTGAATGAGAAAGGCCAGTAGAAATGATGGAGTTTGGAAAGAAACAGAAAACATTCGCAGTCTTCCATAGTGTATGGAGTAAGAGCTCAGGTGCGACTGCCCGGGTTGAAACCAAGTCTGAACGACGCGGTTGAGCTATGTTACCCATAACACTTCATGGTGACGGTCGTGTTTCTGTACGAAAAAAGAAAGACCACCGCTTTTTGGAGGAGAAATACTATTAGAAATGATTCCGTATATGTTTCTATTCAAAGAAAAATAACGACCACCCCTATTTGAATGAGAAAGGCCAGTAGAAATGATGGAGTTTGGAAAGAAACAGAAAACATTCGCAGTCTTCCATAGTGTATGGAGTAAGAGCTCAGGTGCGACTGCCCGGGTTGAAACCAAGTCTGAACGACGCGGTTGAGCTATGTTACCCATAACACTTCATGGTGACGGTCGTGTTTCTGTACGAAAAAAGAAAGACCACCGCTTTTTGGAGGAGAAATACTATTAGAAATGATTCCGTATATGTTTCTATTCAAAGAAAAATAACGACCACCCCTATTTGAATGAGAAAGGCCAGTAGAAATGATGGAGTTTGGAAAGAAACAGAAAACATTCGCAGTCTCCCATAGTGTATGGAGTAAGAGCTCAGGTGCGACTGCCCGGGTTGAAACCAAGTCTGAACGACGCGGTTGAGCTATGTTACCCATAACACTTCATGGTGACGGTCGTGTTTCTGTACGAAAAAAGAAAGACCACCGCTTTTTGGAGAAGAAATACTATTAGAAATGATTCCGTATATGTTTCTATTCAAAGAAAAAAAACGACCACATCAATTTCAATGAGAAAGACCAGTAGAAATGATGGAGTTTGGAAAGAAACAGAAAACACTCGCAGTCTTCCATAGTGTATGGAGTAAGAGCTCAGGTGCGACTGCCCGGGTTGAAACCAAGTCTGAACGACGCGGTTGAGCTATGTTACCCATAACACTTCATGGTGACGGTCGTGTTCCTGTAAGAAAAAAGAAAGACCACCGCTTTTTGGAGGAGAAATACTATTAGAAATGATTCCGTATATGTTTCTATTCAAAGAAAAAAAACGACCACATCAATTTCAATGAGAAAGACCAGTAGAAATGATGGAGTTTGGAAAGAAACAGAAAACACTCGCAGTCTTCCATAGTGTATGGAGTAAGAGCTCAGGTGCGACTGCCCGGGTTGAAACCAAGTCTGAACGACGCGGTTGAGCTATGTTACCCATAACACTTCATGGTGACGGTCGTGTTCCTGTAAGAAAAAAGAAAGACCACCGCTTTTTGGAGGAGAAATACTATTAGAAATGATTCCGTATATGTTTCTATTCAAAGAAAAAAAAACGACCACATCAATTTCAATGAGAAAGACCAGTAGAAATGATGGAGTTTGGAAAGAAACAGAAAACACTCGCAGTCTTCCATAGTGTATGGAGTAAGAGCTCAGGTGCGACTGCCCGGGTTGAAACCAAGTCTGAACGACGCGGTTGAGCTATGTTACCCATAACACTTCATGGTGACGGTCGTGTTTCTGTACGAAAAAAGAAAGACCACCGCTTTTTGGAGGAGAAATACTATTAGAAATGATTCCGTATATGTTTCTATTCAAAGAAAAAAAACGACCACATCAATTTCAATGAGAAAGACCAGTAGAAATGATGGAGTTTGGAAAGAAACAGAAAACACTCGCAGTCTTCCATAGTGTATGGAGTAAGAGCTCAGGTGCGACTGCCCGGGTTGAAACCAAGTCTGAACGACGCGGTTGAGCTATGTTACCCATAACACTTCATGGTGACGGTCGTGTTTCTGTACGAAAAAAGAAAGACCACCGCTTTTTGGAGGAGAAATACTATTAGAAATGATTCCGTATATGTTTCTATTCAAAGAAAAAAAACGACCACATCAATTTCAATGAGAAAGACCAGTAGAAATGATGGAGTTTGGAAAGAAACAGAAAACACTCGCAGTCTTCCATAGTGTATGGAGTAAGAGCTCAGGTGCGACTGCCCGGGTTGAAACCAAGTCTGAACGACGCGGTTGAGCTATGTTACCCATAACACTTCATGGTGACGGTCGTGTTTCTGTACGAAAAAAGAAAGACCACCGCTTTTTGGAGGAGAAATACTATTAGAAATGATTCCGTATATGTTTCTGTTCAAAAAAAGATCGACTACCACTTTTTGAAGGAGAAATTTCAGTAGAAGTTGAATAAAAGAACGACCACCTCCTATTCAAACAGACTTGAGAAATCCAAAATACTTACACACGTGGCAGGTATCTCTCTTTGATCCCTGACGAGAGTCCTGAAAAAAACCTTGTGTGAGTTCTTCAAGCCCAATCATTAGTGAGAAAATTGATGAAATCATAGATATAATAGAAGAAAGGAATGAAAACTTAAACAAGACAATAGGTGAAAAAATATGTCAAGATGGAAATAAATTTATTAATACAAAAAAAGAGAAATTGAAAAAAAAAACAAACTGATAAATAAAAAGAAGGAGAGAGAGAAAATCACTGATAATAATAAATGAAATGGCAATGGCAAAAGAAGACAATGTGAAATAACAATAACAATAGCAGTTCGTAGCACCAATAAAAGAAAATAACACTCAAGAATTGAAAACAAAAATCAGATATGATATTAAATAAATAATGTTGGAATCAAATACTGAAATACAAGAAAAGATGATAACCAACTGATAGAAAGGGAAATAATTAGAAGGAAGAACTATAAACTATAAAATTGAAAAATTAGTTTGAACTAAAAGGAAATGGAGAAATTTAAAATATAAATGGAATGGAAATCAAAGTGTAGTTACAAAGCAAATTGAATATGAACAACTGCTAATCAGAGCGTAAGTTGTTACTTATAATTTAAAAAATACTTAAATTGTCTAAAAATAAAATTTCAATTGAATTTAAAACGTATAATTTTCGCTAATAAAAAATGGAAAACTAATAGACTCACCTTTTTCATGAAGATAATCCTTTAATCCAACTAACAACACAAAATATTTTCAATGAAATTATACACCCGCGTTCACCCACAACAAATCAATCGACACAACCGACCTCGACCGTATCTCGAGAGAAACTGAGATTTGTACATCCGATACACACCGATAGATGTCCGCCACCGTAATGACTAATTTGATAATTACCTGTAATACCGGTTTATCTATGAATCAGTATTAGTCATCAACTTGAAATTTATTTGTTGTACTAAAAACCGGTATTACTGTCATCTTTAACGTGTTACTAACGTAAATTCTATTTGATTTTCGTTTCAAATTTGGCGAAAATAATGTTTTCAAACATTGAAAAAGGCTGTTCCAAATTTTTATGAAATTTTTTTCTTAATATATTTACTTGTTTATGTTTAGGTAGACTTTTCTTTGTTATGAACTTGAAGTTTACGTGGATACTGCAAGATGCAACTGTAAAATATAATCAAAACTTTGGAAATAAATAAGTTATGAGCCTATTTTCTTAGCTGATATTTTTCATGGTTTTAAAATAAACTGAACATAAATAAACAAGCTTTAAGCTGACCAAATATGAGGAAAATTATTTGTTTTATTGCTTACTTTAAGTCATTCTGCTACATTACTATTTAATGTCTGGCTGAATGTCCAAAGATTTGCCACTGCCAAGATTTTTTTGCTATTTTCAAGATCTAACAAACGCTGGAAAATAATCAAAGACAAATTCAGTCTATGACTATGATTCAAAAAATTCATTTAAATCAACATTTTGAAAATTCCAAAAGAGGAGATACTGCAAACCTGTCAGGATTTACACACAGTCCTCCATGTAGGTGAGAGCAGTGACTTCCAACCTTATGAGTTGTATGGAGAGTTACAAAATATGATCCCAAATTCACCCAACACCATTAAAGACGTGAAACATCTGCTCCAATATATCATAGAGAACGATTTGAATGAAATTTACCCAAATATTAACATTGTCATTAGAATTTTGTTGACAATACCTCCAAGTACTGCTTCCGCTAGAAGGAGCTATTCAAAATTAATACTAATTAAAAATCATTTATGAAATACTATGGGTCAAGAAAGACTTTCAGCTTTGGCAGTTTTATCTTGTGAAGCAGATATAGCGTCTAAGATAAATTACGAACCAATCATTAAGGAGTTGAGTAAAATCAAAAGTTTTTTTAATCTCTACGTCTGTTGACTATGAATCTGCGCGTTTACCTTCGTTCTAATTGTCTATGTTCATTTCTTTCACTTCGTGCCCCTTGCGATTATTATTCACGTAAATGTGCCGTGCTCACACGTACATCAGCATTGTTTTGTTGGATTTGTTCGCCCGATCTTCGTGAGGTTTGTTCTTGGTAACTGCACTGGAACTGGACCAGTGCAGGCCAGTTCATGAGTGTATAGAATTAGTTCGATCGGTGTAGAGAACATTTGTTGATTGTTGTGTTTGAGATTATTTGATGTTCTTTCGACTATATAATTTCTTAGATAATTTTTATATTGAATAAAATGGTTTTTTCAACCAAACAATAAATATAACAATATAAAGCAAAAGATTTCCTCAATAATATCTCAAATAACTTTTAAATAATTAGTTATTATAAAAATAATACCGAAGTATATTGTAAAGTAATGCTGTATTGTTTGTTGCCTACATTCAGAAAGTATTCTGTCAAACTCAATCTCATGAATACCAAAAATAAGATTGATATTTAAAGTAAATGAATAAAGGCATCTAAGAAGGGTCTGCACGGTCATTTTTCGAAATTATCAGCAATAAATCATCGATATAAAGTAAACAAACTATTCTACAAACATAAAAAAGGTTCCACAACTGCACCGCACGTGTTGTTTTTCAACTTATATGGAACAAAAAAAGGGTCAGATAATGGTCCATAAATGAATATAATAAATTCCAACCTGCTATATGAAGTTTAGAAAGTTTGTTTTATTTTGATTCCAAGAATCTATTCTCAACAAATTTCACGTAAAATATGATTGCAGGTCTTTGCGTTTAGCGAGGAGGTCCAAGTGGTGTAGGTATTATTAACAGTTTAGTTCTGTTGCAACTTGCAAGGTACAGTATGCAGTCTAGTGTGAATTCTAAAGGTAAAGTCGGAAGGGCCGTGTAATCACCGAAAAATCGGTCTTTCAACAGTTAAGGAAAAAAACATTAATAGTTAATTCTTTTAAATCATTTACAGACAAAAAATTATATAAAATTATTGACACAGTGGAATTGGTTAGTAGTACCTGCACTAAAAACTGGGAAAAGGCAGTGAATCGTACTATTAAAGAAGACAAAAGCTGGACAATAATACTGATGAAATGATTGAGCCACTCATTGTGAATACAAGTTGCAACAATTCATCTTCTGATTACTAGATGATGGTAGAAGGGATTAGTACGGTCCCTCAAGAAGATATACTTGACTATTATTGTCAGTTCTATTGTGTCTGTTAGATAGTAAAAGAGCACTGTGTGGGTACCTACGTTCATTGTTTTCACTGAATACCGAGATAGAATATATATTTTATTCTGGGGTACAGAATTTAGTACTTTACTCATTATTTACCGTACTCATTCACCAAGCGCATATCACCCGCTTTGTCATCCGAATACTTTCTCATTTTAACATCGTGCCCCTCGTACGTTTCTCGACATTAACTCATGTATTTGCCAAACTGTATACTGATGAGTTATATATTAAAACTAAACTCGTGGCCACAAATAACGCACTACCCTTTATTTCAATATCAAAACCTAAAATGTTAATCTTTTAGGTTTCTTTTTTTTCTATCACAAAAAGTTAAAGTATTTTATATGTAGCAAAATTTCTTATCAGCAAATAACTGTTTTTGTAGTTTTTTAAAATTTTAATTTTATGCATATTTTAATGTTTCTTTGTATCAACTTGTGTACAGCAGTAATTTAAGTCAATCAAGGTGTGTTAAATTCGAGGCTAGTTAAACAAAAGGCCACGCCAAGGACGTCCTTCAGTTTTAACTCTTTGAGATGACCGTTTTTTGCAATTAAATTCATTAAGAAATCGATCAATGATAAGTCTCGAGCTCAACAGCCTTTTACGAGAAGTCCGACTAGTAAATATCTCTGATAGATCAATAAGACGACACCATCAGAATGCTGGTCTACACAACAGAAGAGCTCTCCAGGCAACTTTGCTAACTAGGCAGAATCGTGTTGCTAGATTATGCTAGATTAAGATTTGCAAGGCAGCATTTAGATTGGAATTTAGTACATTGGTACCGTTTTATTTATTGATGAGACAAGAATCAGTCTAAGGGGTTCAACCCTTCAACCAAGGGTTTGACCATTTATTAGTGATGATTTTCGTTTAATGCATGATAATGCTAGACCACACGTTGCGGCAGATGTTCTGAATTACCTAAACGAAGTAGGAAATCATACCCTGGACTGGCCACTATGAAGTCCAGATATGAATCCTATTGAGCATGTTTGGGACATTTTAAAACGCCGCATTCGTCGTCGAAATCCATCTCCTCAAAATTTAAAGAGCTTGAGCAAGCGGCATTAGAGGAATGGGAGAATATACCTCAAGAAGTGATACAGCACCTAATTGAAACCTTGCCCTGAAGAATGTTAGCAACAATTACATCCAGAGGCGGAAATATAATGTATGAAATATATGAATGTTTAGAATTCAAGTTTTATTTTTAAGAAAATTTGGTTTTATTGCAAATTAGCAATATTAATTTAAATTTATTAAACAAAAAAATATTTTCTGAGTGGTGCGTTATTTTTGACCACGAGTGTATTATTTATGAGCGTAACGTCAATGTTTGATCTTCTATACCTATACAAACAGGATGACAGAATGTTCTTAACATACTTTTTAGAAAAATAAAACATTTTAGGAAAAATTGTACGCAGAGTCTGTTGGATTACGTGTTAGTAGTTAAGGGTTGATTATATTAAATTATATTTACGTAATATTGTATTTATTTATTTATGATAAATGTTTTATTAATTAATATATTAGAAATGATGATGCTGTTGCTATTTTTTGAAGAACAAATTGCTGAATTTTCGTCGGCGTGTGTTCATATATAAAATTTCATTGTCTCGTGCCTCTCAGGAAATGTCACACAGGAAGATCTAAATATTTTTGTATGTGGGATTCCAAAAATAACTCGACCGAATACCCCCATTGGAAGAGACAGTTCATTCAGTACGTACGTCGCCCCTAGAAAGTTTACATTTTCAACTAGTCGCATTTTGTTTCAAAGTATTTTTTTCAATAAAATCATCGGGTAATTATTTTTAAAATTTGTATTGAATACTAATTTTATTTATTTTTTTTGGAAATGATTTTCTAAACTTTTTTGATTCAAATATTTAGAATATTAATAGAAGTAGCTTGTTTTTGAAAGTGATATTTTTTTGAACGATTGAACAAATATGAAAAGGGGTCCAGCTGTAGTGACAGTATATGGTAGTGGACAGAGCGGAATAAATTGCTGTTGCTGTCGCTGTTGTACATGCTTACAGTTTCAGGTCTTGAAAAGTACAGAAGGAATCATCAAGCTGGCACAAATCGTAAGTAAACGTCGAATTGTTGCAAATTATTTTTTTGATAATTCGTTGTGGAAGCGGAAATGAGTTTTTAAAAATGGCAACCTATAAAATTCAGACTTCCTAATTCCTAATAGACAAAACTATTTAATTTTACTATTAACTGTAGCTATAGGAGAATTTAATAACTATATTTTATCCTATTATGTAAATTTTTATTTTATAGTCGAATAAATTGAAAAATTGGTGAAACAAAAAACCTTGTGAGTGAGTATAGTATAGAGGGTGACTCATAAATAATTTCAATTTTCAATGTTCACTTTGTTTATTAAATAATCATACAAAAAAACAACCTTTATATTCGAAGTATAGCCCATCGTATACAACGTTCAGTAAGTTGGCACTGCGTTTTCAACATTTCCTTTGAATTTACATTTTTACTCGTATGAATAGTAATCAGGTGCAAGGTTCAGGCTAAATGCTGGATGTGGTAGGAAGTCAATACCACTAATCATATTCCGCGTAACTATCGCAGTACGTGGTTTAGTATTATTGTAAGATCTGTTTCCGGTTAACTTTGGATATTTCACCGATAAAACCTCATGCATTTGTATCAACTACCCACTTTATACCTCGGTAACAATTGCTGGATTATTTAGTATGATTTCGAAGTCCACTATATAAACAAACCTTCATAATTTCACCAGACACACAACAAGACTTTCCAAGAAATCCAAAGAAGTCCGATAATCGGCGCGTGCTGGTACCAGGTTAGTCTTTCACTAATTCTCTTATAACCTCAATATCTCAAGCAGATGGACGACCTGAAAGCGAACAATTTCTACTATTAATTAGGGGTGGGCAAAATAATCGATTAATCGGGTGATCGATTAACCGATATATATTTTTTAAAAATAATCGGTAATCAATTAATCGAAAATAATCAAATAATCGAAAAATATCGATTAAACGGAAAATATCGCCGAGACCTCTTGCGGCCGAGGCTAGATAATCTTGAAGTCGTTAAAAAGATTCGCGGCTATGGCATACACACAATCGTTAAAATAATCAAATAATATAATAATCAATTTAACGATTAAAACATTTATTTTCTGAATAATTATTTCAACATAATTCAATATCAGAATCTTACTTCCAAATATCTTCTGTAGGTTCATTATTTGATTTGTTTTTATTGGGAATCAAACCATAATGTCTTCTGTATGTTCCTAGTTGTATACTCGCTCTTTATCGTGTTTTTTTGTAGGAATCAAACCACAATCGTTCTTTTGAAGCTTTATCTCCGATTTTCGAATAATCGAAAATTGATTATTTTCGATTAATCGATTATTTCCGATTTATCGATTATTTTGGATTAGTCAGTTATTTTCGAGTGATCAATTATTTTCGATGTCGAAAATAATCGATAATCGATTATATTTTTTGATAATTGTCCAGCCCTACTATTAATACGATTAAACCAACGCTGTCTCGTTCGCTCTTAACTGTATTTTCTCACTCAATTTCACATATTTTCTTTGCTATCACGGCTGCTTTAACTTTTGTTTCCAATAATGTCTCAACAATGCACGAATTATTTTCAATGCGATTAGAAATTATTCATTACCTACGTACGTATTAATATAAAATAGTTTAACATGTCTCATCATATAACTTCCAGTAAGATGACCATCCGTACTGTTTTTATCAGTACGGTACTGGTATATTTACATTTGAACTAGTTAGTTTTAAAGACCTGAAATGTACCATCTCTCCTGGTCATACTGGTTAAAAAATACACTAGTATTAATCAATAATTGTACTGTTATTGTAAAAAATAACATCTTTAACTACGGTAAAGCGTAGACGTAAATACATTTATGTACATATTGTACTATTATTTGCAAATTATTTGGAATACCGTAGAGATAGACAATGTTAGACCTTGAAATAATGTATGGATAATTGTATTCCCAGATGGCGATCTATATTTTAGTTATATCTATGGTGTAACAAATAATTTGCAAATGACTTTACATTTATGTTTAAAGTAAATCATGTGATTTATATGGGGCGACATATAATTTTTAAAATATGATCACTTTACTCCGGGTAAAATATTCTAAATTTCAGACTTTACAAGGTGTAAGGATATTTATCATCGATAATTTTCAGCTTAACCTCATATTCCTTTCATTCGTCATTTTAAATATCCATTTCGTCATTTGTTTTTTTTTTCACGTACGTAGTTCAATTTAAATATTTCGGATAAACCTCCGACAAACGCCAAGAGGAATTGGAAGGTAGAAATGATAGGGAATTAAAAATTCGGTCAAAAAAGGCCTATTCGTGCCACGAAAAAAGAAGAAAAAATAGAAATACGATAGTAAACGCACCGGACCTAACCTAACCTAACCTAACCTGACCGAATCGATAGCATCCCGATCCCGAAAGAGCAATAAAATAATAGAAATAAATGCTGCTATTTTGGAAAGGTTCCATCTTTTTTGGAGGGTCTGTGTCTGGGATGATGTTATTTGTGAATAATATGAGAGTCTAAAAATAAAAAATTAATCATCAATTGAGGAAACATTGGATTATTTAATAACTACTTACATTTTTGAAAGTACTCCTTTTAATTTTGACTCAAAAAACCAAACCACAAAAAATGTTTTAAACTTGCAATGTTTTATTTAGCACTAATTCAATGAACTTACAAAATGGCGGATATATCTGCTCCTACTTACCTGCGCACGAAATAACCGCGATTTTCAACCTTACGAGATCGCGGAAATTTCAAAAATATCGACGTCACCTGTAAAATTTCATTGGCGTTTTTGGGAAGTTCAGCCTATGGCATCTTCTCTATAAATTAGAACAAAAATATTCCTCATTATAATTGTCATTCTAACGGTGGCAAAACAAGAAACAGAAAATAAGGGAAGAATACAAAAAATTCCCAAATTATCATCAATTTATTATTATTATGTTTAGTGTGAGAAGGAAACTTCAATATAAATATATTTGAATCTAATTTCTCGAAAATCAATCCCAGTTCGTTTGTATTTTGAACAAACGGTTTCTTTTGTATACATTTTTTAGTATTATTATACAGATTATGACTTTAAAATTAATCATCGATGATAACGGCGAATCAAAGAAACCTCTTTTACATATTTACACTCTTTCTATTCGTGGGGTTAATTAACAAACACTATCTCTTACGTTCTTAATTTATTTGAACATTTTACACTACACTTAGCATAACTTATAATAATTTACTTAAATAATTTCTGCCATTACTTTTACTAATTCGTTCTAATCACTACGACTATTTTTGTAAAACTATTTAACTGCTTTTACACAAATCATTTATATACTTAAATAAAATTATACAAAGTTCTAGAGCAAAAAGAAACAGAAAAAATAAATAAATAGACTTTCCTATGAATTATTTAAAAGAAAAACTGCAAATTAACCGCCTTCTATAATAAAAAGTTCTAAAAGGTGACAATTGAAGGCACTTCCGCCATTTATAAAAAACAGATCATAGGCGCCTCGCGAATTCCCTTAAATTTAAAATTCCATTGTAGCTGGAAAGGACCGGCCCAAGGGCCCATTTCGCGAGCTTGTTCTTAACAACATTATGGTAAAGTAGAGTGTAACAATTATGCTAATGAAAATTTATTAAGACGATCTATTGAAATTTGCACTAATAAGTCGTTTAAATATTTGACATTGCTCAATGCTTGCAAAACTCAACGTATACAGTTAAGTAAATTCCAAGAAAAATTGTCAGAGTTGTACTTTACTGCAAATATTTTACTATGTATTTTAATTTGTTTTTCACATTTCAATGCGTTTTTTCACTGTTAAATAACTATGAATACTGAAACGAATCTATTTGTTTTCAAATAGATTCGTTTCATGAATTTCACTATACAGTGTGGAAATAAATTCAACAAAATTCGAGGGATAATGTTTATCAATATTTAGTTCAAAAATGTTTAGGGGAAAAGTGGGTACACTCGATCCCAGAGGCACATGATCCCTATTTGAATTAACCGCCTTAATATACTTATATCGAGTTTCGTTGATAACACTGGTTCCGAATTATTCGGTTTTAGTAAACAATCTACATGGAGAAAGTCGTTAACCAACCTTCTAAATAAATTAAGAACTTACGGTTTGTCGTCCTTACCTATCAGCTGGTTTAGTAGCTTTCTCAAGGACCGATACATCCAGGTCGCTATCGACGGACACACCTGTACATCAAAGATCTACTCGACAAAAGTACAAACCCGATCTATAACTTCTTTAAGACCAAAAAGCTATATACTCTGCAACAGCTTCTAATTCTCTACAAAGCCCAGATTCGTCTATCTTTAGAATACTTCTTGCACATTTGGAGCCCGGCCCCCAAGGATACCCTGAAGATACTCGACTCAATAGAAAAGAGAGCGGTTCGACTTATAGTTAGCCAGAAACTTGGACAGCTTAGAACATAGACGAAAGGTTAAAGGATTAAAATATCAATTTATAAATTGAAAAAGTACAAAATATTGTAAAATACGAGTAATAATATCCAGCAATGTAAGGTGAGAGCGATAAATGGGGTTTAAGGAGAATAAAAAACATGATGTACACGGAACATGGGCCTTGGTGTAAAACTAAATAGTCTGATTACAATAATATAATACATTTTGCAAAAATTATTGTAGCATTTTTATATATTTTTTCCAGATTCTAGGATTCTTTTGTCAAAGTCTAGCTTTAAATTTTGGTGCTCAGTATTCTTCAACGCTTGGTACATCATATCAGTCCTTTTTATCAACTGCTTCTTGGTGTCTGTTGACCAGCTTTTTGTTGCTACTCAGTTATGTTTGTTCTCAGAAATCCTTGAATCTACTGAGATCTTCTTTATTCGTAAGTATCTGTTTCAAAAACAAATATGTAGAATTCGAAAATAATTAATAGATTTACAGACCATAAAATATTTAACATCGATTTTGGAAGGCCAGTGTAAAATGGGCCGATATTTTATCGGTACCAGGCTACTTACACACGCCCCGGATTTTTACCGGTCAAATAGTTAGTTGCTTAACTATCGTTCTTTTTAAGAAACTGCACATTTTATGCCGGAACGTTGTAAAACTGTCAGATTTACTTACAGGATATACAATAATTTCCGTTATACCAATTTTTGGACATAATAAATGTGAAGGTAAACATGACAGGTTATGCTGGCGATATTTAATTTTTCGAAGTTAATATAATTAGAAAAACTGATTTTTTTAGAATATATTTGAATGTAAATAATATACAATCATAATTTTGACAATTAGTCAATCTAAGAAAATAGATGATGTACATCAAAATGGCGGCCATGGGGTAAACAATCGTTTTTTATTTTATGGTATTAAGAGGACTCCACAGATACTTTTTAGATCGGTTTCAGTGGAACTAATACAGCTAAAACTGAGTCTATTTGAAGCTTTAGTCAGTCTGCAAGTAGCTTTCCACTGTTGCGTTCAAGTTTATCAAGCATGAGTTGCAAAATGATAATTCAATGGCAGCCGAGAGATGCAAGCATTTATGTAATACTTCTATATGGACAGTTTCTATATTATCAGAAGCTGTTCCGACTAAGGAAGACAGAATGATTACGATTTCTATATCCTCCGAGGTTCCAGCTCGGTTCTGCGCATTCTCAAGCATACGCAACCTGAACCTGAGGTATCTGGAACGTGAGAAAATAGTCGGCACGTTTATAGTAGAACATACCTTCCCTTAGACTTATCACAACACTCAATAAATCCTGTGACTGACACACAGATGGCGCTGCTATTGACAAATCCATATGACGTTTATGAAGTACCAACTTTGAAAAGACTATGTGTTGAATTTTATTTAATCAATGACATTGCGAGTAGTGAGAAAAAAGTGACAGCCATTTAAGTGAAGCTACTTTTGTTATTTTCAAAATAATTTTGTGTTTAAGTGGAAGGTGTAAGACAAAATGATAATACTTTCTCTATCCTTTCAAGTTTCAGCTCGATTCTGCGCATTCTCAAGCATGCGCAGCCTAAACGAGGTAACTGGCACCTTAATAGTAGGACATTCCATCCCATTTAAACTGTCCTTATATATATACACTTAAAGCTTTGGGTGGAGTCTCCTTTCCGAAGAAAAGAACTTTTATCAAAATCCCGCTCATTTTCCACATGTTTTCACTATTCTTTGCTTTTCAGTATATTTACCGCTTACCTACAATAAGCACAATACTGCATAGTTGAAAAGGTCTAATATCCAACAAATAACTTCATGTACCACACAAAAACCAATCATTTGTTTCGCCCACGGCGGCCATTTTCTAGTGGGCACTCAGGTGATTTTGACAGTTCGTTAGATTGCTAGATTGCTCCATAACGTTAAAAATGGTAGATATTAGAGCAGATCAAAATGAAACCTTATGAATAGAATCTTGTTTGTCGCTATCTCTTTTCAACATTAAGAAGAACTCTTTAAAGATTATTATATAACAATAATTTAATAGAATTGTTAAATATGTATATATATGTTGATATATTATGGAATATATTTTTGAAGATTAATTTATACAAATATCAAGATCTATTCGAATGGATAATATCCCCCCATATATATATACAAGGTCGAATGGAAACGAGAGAACGTTATTTGTCTGAATTATATAAATGTATATTTTTATATATTTATATATAGAAATTTGTCCTATTTTTTAATATTTGTCAAATGAATGATATATTTTTATTTCCAATGTTTAAATTCTAATTAAAAAATCAATAATTTACGCCATTCTTTCCATGTTTTTATTTCTCTAATTTTACGTTCACGAAGGATTAATAAATTATAATTATACGTTTTATGTATTAGGAAACCCTTTTTAATATTGTGGCAGCTTTGAGCTACTTTGGATCATGTTCGTATTTGGGATGGGCAGTGTATACTTTTCTACAACCGATGTACGTTATAACGCCATTTTTTCAAGTATATCCTGCTATGAGTGCTGCGTATGTAAGTATACGAGTATCATTAAATATAATTTAAAATGTAATTATAATTCAATATTCACTACCATTGAGTACCAAGGTTAATTTGTAAATGAGAAAATACGGTTTTTTTACACAACATGACGCCACTGCTTTTATCTCAAACTCTCCATTCTTTTTATTGTTGCCATTCTGTGTTGCCACTAATTTTTGTTGTTTCAGATGATGGGAACGATTCTAGGTTTCATTTATGCATATGATGGATACAAATCGTATCAATATTTTAAAGGAATGCGTTAAAAATATTATGTATCTAGATGACAAGCTTTTTTCAACAAACGGTGTTAAGTTGTACAAGTGACTTTTGTACAAAGCTTTATTTATTTATATTTTACATTGATTATTATAGGAATATAATGGATTTTTCTAGTCAAATATGATACTTATACTAATATTTATTGAGAATGAAAAATATAATACGATTAAAACAAATTTGATTTTCGTTTGTTTTCTACACTCTTACATTAATCAATCTAATCATCAATTTATACTTGATTACGACTAGTTTCAGGATTTTATTTTAGAGTTAAGGATTCAGGACCATGTTCACCTAGCGCAGTGGAAATCAATTAAAAAAGGATGATCAATATTGAAGAATTTGGTATTTTTAGGTTATGTTTGTGATGTTTCTACGTTTCCTGATTGATATTTAAATAGTTTAGGGTAGAAAAATATTGAGAAAAGGCTTTTTTACATTTTTTTAAAAATTCTACTCTATTCGAGCTCTCTTATGATGGAATAATTATGTAAAAAATTATAATTTTTGAGTACTTAACCTCAAATATTTTAAAATCCTGACTTTAAATTGGTTTTGCAACCAAAATTAAAAATTAAACACAAAATTAACAAATTACATTATTAGCTGAAATACACAGGAAAGGTACTTGTAGTTCATGCTGAAAATTAACAGTAAATTTAAACTAAGAGTTCGCCAACTTTAAATTTGTTAGTTTAATTTCTTAATTTTTTGAGGTTATGAGTACAGAATACGTCAGGTTAACCTGTATTGGCAGTATTGTTTTGTTTACAACGTTATTTCGCCGATTTCCGCCGTGGTGTTTAAGTCAGCCCTTGTAACACCGATAGACAGTGCTAGGAGTTTCTATTGGGTTACCAGTAATTTATAATTATCGTCAATTTACTGCATCAACCAAGCTTCTATCGTACTATTTTGGCTTCAGATTAGAATTGCAAACAAAAATAACCTCAGAAATTTTCATTCTTTTTTCCAAAATATTGACACGTGTTATTTTTATATGTTTTTATTCAGATCATCACTACGCCATTGAATGCCTAAATTTAGTACAATGTTTAAGATGATTGAGGTCAAATTAATTTTAGTTTCAACCGAATAGTTTATTAAATAATCATCTAAGGTGCATTTGGAATGTTAGGAACATTTTACAATTTGCGCAGATTATTGAGTTCGTTTATTTTCCACGTGTTAAAGTAATTTACTTATTAACACAATTTTTCTTCGTCCGGAAATGGTACTGAATGATCATCGGATTAAGGTTAGAGAGATGGAAGAATCTGACTGATTTAGTGATCTGAATGAATAACGAACGTGAGAACACCTGTTCATTCAAAATGATCATCAGTTTGGTTCGTTCGGTGAAAGTGAAAGCCGACTCTACTTTTGGTAAATTATGGAAAATAAATGCAAACTGTTGCATGAGAACATCTTGTTGCAGTTTTTCTCATTTACTGTACCAGTTCAAAATGGTTTTACGTTGACTGGATAAAACCCACAGGCATTTTTGGACATTTGCTAATTGCAACAACGGTTTTCATTTTTGTGATAGAAAAATATTGAAAATGAAATGGCTGCTTGATGTGTTCAGCAAATACGAAACGTGTGAACGAATTTATTTTCATTATAAATGAATCAGACTGATTCAGCGAGATTGACTAATGAGAAGCTCTCTTAAACTATTTGCGTGTTGGGTGTCACGTTTGCTTACTCTGGGCTAAATTCGCATTCGGATTAACATTTCCCAAGTCTTATTGACGCAATTTTAGTAAAATGCGACGATTTTTTGCGTTCATCCGTAATTTTTGATGAAGGCTGGATCCACCACTATATTCATGAACCGAAAAACAACTCAGATGTGGATTGTAAAGGGCGAACCTATTCCGAAAACAGGAAAAACGGTTCCATTGACCGGAAAATTGAGAGCGACCATTCTTGGGATAGTTAAGGGATGATGTTCACCCCCAAAAAGTTGAAACATTAACATGAGATCATTACGCCCCCCGCGACTCATTTCTGTTTTCTAACCTCAACGTTTCACTTGAGATTTTCATCAGACAAGCTACTAGTTTTTGGAATCATCCTCCAGTTAAGGGTGAAATAAAAATTAATAAGAAATGATTTTTCTTGAAGGGTGATAATCACAGCTTTAATAAACCATATATCGCTGAAAAATTTCAATAAAAAAAACCAACATGTTCAAAAAGAATTTTTTTTTGGTTCTTTAGTACTAAAGAGTGAATTTAAATGCTTAACATGACGAAATATGCTCAAAATAAGCATAAAAAGATGCACAGTTCATATATTTTTAATTTACGGGAGATCCCAAACTTCTTTTACTCCCAAACCACTTTCAAAACTTGTCAAAAAAATCAGACGTAACCATCGAAATTCAACTACACCCTGTTGTAGAGCTTTCCATGGACCCCTAGGTGTGCCCCTGGACCACTTTGGAAGCCACTAATTTAAAAAAGTACAAATTATTTACGTTTATTTAGTAAGTTGTAGTTATTAATAAATGAGAAATTCGTTTATTATTCTAGCAAAACTCAAAAAAATCTTCTTTTATATTTTATGAGGTGTTTTTCCAACTTATCTATCCGAAAATTCTGCCTTATATCTGACAATATATTTTATATTGTTGAAAGCTCCTTTCAACATCTACCGAGTAACTGGAACATATTTAAAGTGACTTAAATCTGGAAATTCTATACCTACATCTATATAAAAAATTCAATTAAAAATTTCGTTAATTTCCTCGCAGGTTTTGAAGATGCTGTTGTTTCTAAAATGGTTAAACATTTTTTATTTACTGAATTACCAACTTTTTACTACAAGACTGTAATCCCTTTGATAAAGGTTAGTTAATAATTTGCCAACGAAGCATTTGTTACAATATTTTGTGTCTTTGCAATAACAGTACTGTCTTCAGCAATTTTGCCTCTTCCAATCAAGTTCCCCATCCGATCAATGGTAACGGATGAAAACTATGGCCTTTTGCCATGCCATGGTGGTTCGACATCCAAGAGAGATTCCATGGAGTAGCAATGGAAAGGAAAGCCTGTCCTAAAAAAGCAAAGGTCACGAAGTGCGCCAAAAAAGTGATGGCTCCAATATTTTGGGATTCCTTTTATTGACTTTAAGGAATTATATACAATCGTGAACGTAATATATTATTCTAATTTACTAATACACGTTGCTTCGCTTCCCAAGGCTATTGTACACCAATGTGGCTTCAAGGAGATTGGGTACCAACCATATAGCCCTGATATTGCCCCGTGCGATCCATCATTTTTTTATAGAAGCTTTTGTCCGATGTTCTGAAAAGTGTTGGGAATAAGGGGAGATTACATTGAAAAATCATCATAGTTTTTTTATTTATGATCTTTCTTCACATTTTAAGTTAAGAACTCGTGGATCGCACTACGTACTTTATTGGATAATTCGGAAAATATCTTTTAAAATTTTCTTTTTCCAGCAAAATATAATTCTTTCAAGCTGTACTTACCACCCATTAAGTGCCATTAAACATCAGTAATAGGTAAAGATCTACAACTTTTATTTGAAGCTTTTTTTTATAAGTTCAACCGTTTTCACAAAATCACTCTTTTTATTAATCTTTTTCACCCCTACCCGGATTCAAAAACTTCGGAATTCTTAACCAACTCACCTAGAATTCCCATTTAAAGACCCATTTTCTTGGATCAAAACATAAAGGTATTATTGCAACATTTGCAGTGTTACTTTTAAGCAAATTTCAAAATCAAATTTTAGCTTTAAATGAAAAAAGAATAAATTATGGGACTTGTTTACAGAGCTCCCCTCTCATTTATAAATTCTACCTTAAAGATTACACATTGCCGCCAGCTATTATGTGTACACTCTACTAGTAATCTGTTCGGTACCATTGATTAGTCGGTACCGTCAGTACCACTTCAGCGAGGAGTAGCGACGGAATTTTTATTTAACGGAAAGAGAAATCTACGTGTAAAAGAGACGAAAGTAGATTTGTAAACATTTGAAACGTGGAGTACTTAATTATAGTGGCAATTTTAGTTTTTATGTGACTTGATGTTTTTTCCGTGTTTAATATTTTTGGATTTATGATGGGAGAAGCCGTAAGCGAACAGGTAAATCAGTGGTTACAAGGTAAGTATTATTTGCGAAAATATTTACCTATAATACGAAATGTTAAGGGTGATTTGTAGAAACTACCACGTGTTTACCACCTCTAGTTTTTCAAATATATAATTCTACTTGCTCATTAGTATTTCACAATAATATTTTCCACTGAACAAGGAATATTTTTCTGGGTAATAAAATTTTTCACGTGTCTTTATTAGAAACATAAAATATTTAAACCCCGAAAAGCAATTAATTTAAATGATTTAGGGGTTACAAATTAATTATAATTAGTTGCTGAAGAAAATTCTCTTTGCTTTCGGAAACTTGTCCAGGTGATTATGAAGGAAGTGGATTTTATGCTCATACTTTCAAATTGTAGCAGATTTTCAATATAATTTTCAGATTTTTTATTTCACAGAAAATTCTGCATCGCAGAGACGAAAGTTTCCCAAGCCTTTAGTTGTAACTCAGTCATAGAATTTCTAAATTTAGTATCTTTGTAAGTTGTCTAATTTGGGAGTCATCAAAAATATTGGCTTCAATCTTTTCCATATTGAGCTGCGGAAGTAATTGGCAAATATAAAAAAAAGCAGTTCCCATCTTTATCTAGTGACTTAACATCGTGTTTTATAATACCCAGTTTTATATGTAATGGTAGAAAGATAATTTTGTCACGAGCTACTGAAGAATTCTGGATTCTAATTGTTTCTTCCAAGTTCCATATTTCCTCTCAATGGCCATTTTCTTCTTACCCAATGCTCTTGCTCAGATCTATTGTCCCAAAGACTTATAAAACAGGGAAACTTATTGTAACCACTATGCTGAATGTGAAGAAGGTTCTCCATATGATAATTGCATTCAATTTTATTCTAGACTAGCTAAATATTACATTATTCTTCCTTTAACTTTGTACCGTGGCATTGTGTAACCCAGCGTATTTATTTCCATTATCTAATAGAAATGAATACTGACTTCTGATGTCTATTGACGTCAATTGAGGTCGAATCACATCAATTCATGTATATTTAGGTGAATTGGCGTCTACTTTTGTCAGATATTGACGATTAACAATCAATTGAAGCCGATTGAGGTCGATTGTCCCTTTATGTTGTTTGATGTTTATTAACGTCGAATGAGGTCGAATCATATTAATTCATATATATTCAGGTGAATTAGCGTTTACTTCTGTGAGATATTGTCGATTAACAATCCATTGAAGCCGATTGAGGTCGATTGTAACTTCATGTTGATTGATATTTTTTGATGTCTATTGACGTCGAATCACATCAATTCATGTATATTCAGGTGAATTGGCGTCTACTTTTGTCAGATATTGTCGGTTATTTCACTTTTGTATCGACAAGTTAGAATTCAACGAGCTGAAGGAATATTTTGGTTTGTCATTGTCATCACGTAAATAAAATTCCCCTTTTTTAGATTAAAAAACATATTGACTTTTTTAAATTTTTACAGTGTTGTTACCCCTTAAGAACATATCCCATTCAATATATTTAAATATTCAGGACAATAAGATCCTTTTATTTATCTTTCAAAACAAAGATCTACTTCCTAATTAGTAGTTTTTTGTTAGTATAAACAAACAATTATTAAATTTTAGCATTTGAGTGGATTGCTGTCGAAGTTCGGTAATTTCATAGTTTTATTTTTTTCTGTGCGGATTTTTGCAGTAATAAATTCATTCCACACTGTGTAATTTGTATTTGAACTATTTTTCAATGTAGTACAGTTAATACAAAATAAATAAATGTTGTTAAACATTTATGAATAACATCGGGAAATGTAAATAAACATATATGTCTGAGCTCTATTATCTTTTATTTAGAGGTTGAATTTTTATTTGACTGGTAAATGTGTTATCTCCAACGTCACCATGTTGTTAACAGTACGCTTCATAACAACAATTCAAAATTTTCGTAAACTTGTTATTGCTTCGAGTGGTATGTACTCATTCAACGTTTCAATTACTGCACATTTATTTCTCTAATAACTATAAGATATTTTTATTATAATTTCACTCTTAAGTTAACTTTTGGATGCTTTCTGTGCATTGCATATCCATCAGGGTGGACCACAAACTTTTGCGAATTTAAAAAATAATAATAAAAAAACTAAGTATAATCCACATACAATTTTTTATTTTATTTAAAATATACATCCTGGGAAATTCACTTCTTAAAAACAACATCATCCAGGTGTGCACCACCGCGATGCAAACCATTCCTCGAATCTCGATCTCAAATTTCTAAAAACTCGTTGGGACATTGCGCGGAGAATAGCTGCTATTTCATCTCGGAAGTTGGTCTTCAACTGATTAAGCGTGGCTGGGTTATTGGAGTAGACCCCATATAAACAAATCCGGTTGTGTTAGGTCCGGACTTCTAGGCGGCCATAGGCTTCAAATCCCTTAACATGGCTATGTATCGTTCAGTGACAGATCACCCGTTGATTTTGAAAGAAATAGGGTCTGATAATTCCGTGCGCTGATATGGCCGCCCAAAAGGTTACTTTCAGCGAATGCGGAGACTTTTGATATTTAGCACGTGGGTTCTCTGCAGCCCAGTAACGTCAATTCTGTCTAGTGCCATGCCCATTTAAGTGAAAATGGGCTTCGAGAACAGAATATTGTTGAAATTCTGAAAGCGTTCCAACATTATTTCAACAAAAGTTCGTCTTAAAATTAAATCAGATCTTTCGACGCAAAGATGTTCTGGATACCACAAGTTCGGCTGATCGCTTGCGAGTCGATAGACCAGGATTACACGTTGAACTGAAGCTCTAACTTGTTGAATTGTGTCTTCTGTTCTTGTTGATCTTGGCGTCCCGTAGGCTTCTGATTGAGAGTCGAACCAGCGCTTCGGTGAAGTGAAATAAATATTTCCTTCTTATATTATAATGTCATATATTAGGAAAACGTAGAAGATCGCTAGTTATTTTGGTTCCAAGCTTAATATCATTTCTTTGTGCGATCCAAGTCTCTACAAAACTCAGTTATTACAAACTACGAGTATAGTGTTAAATAATTTCAAGTTGGAGGTATAGAGATTGATATGTTAAATAGTCTTCAATATACCATGATTAAAAACAATTGATCATCATAACAATTGAATGAATTGAATTAAAATAATTGAAAAATAATGCATCGAATTCTTCACGCTATTAATCACCTAAATACACGTGTAGTTTACACAGAAATACCATTAAAAATAAATTATTTAACGACATTTCCAATCGCTCAAAAAAGGTGCTCAAAGCGATTTGACAATAAGAAACGTGATTGATTGCAAAATATCGAGAAATATGAAAATTTTTGTCCTAGTTTACCTTTTCTCATTGTATTTTATTTTGCCCGACTCCGATTAAAAATTTTGTGGGCTAGCGGATTGTCTCCTGGTAGAAATGGAAAAAATGCCCATCTGTGAGATTAAAAACCCTCCATAATAACGTTTGTTTATATTTAGCGACTAGAGTACCTGAATATCTAAGGATTGAAAACAATTATTTGCGTTATCGAAAGCATTTACTACCACGTTTAACCCTGGATTTCAATTCAACGGCTTTTTTAAGAATTTACCTTCTTGCTACTGTGGTTCCTACACACGTTTGATTAAATTAAAAGCTTCTTACTATTGCTCTCCATACTATCAACAGCGATCTACTTACTAAGTTGGAATTTCTGGAATACTTGGTGTTATTCATCCTGAACACACTACCACTACACCAACACTCACGATTACACTGTCTGAGTGTAACCCAACAAAAAAAATTGGTATTGAGTATTTTCCAGGTTTTATAAAAAATAAGTTGGAGTATGATTTCAGATAGAGTTCGAGACTTTGCAAAAAAGATATGGTTGGATTTGAAATCAAATAACTCCACAATAAATATCCTTGAAATAGAAGAAACAAACTCACAAATTAACCAATTTAAAATATGAAAACTGGTGTGATTTACAAAAGAATCTGATTTACAAAATCTGTTTTGGAGATGGAGCCACAGCCCAAGGCAATTTGTTTGGAGCCTATCGTCATTGTTGAAAACCTTTTTGCAAAGACATTTGACAGAAAAGAGATGGATGTGCTGAGTTTTCCTGCTGGAATTAATTTTCGAGAGTTTAATATAGAATAGGTCAAACTAATAGGTTTTATTTTAACTTGGTTATCGAAGAACGCGTCAGACATTGTAATTGTGATTATTAGTGTAGTGGTAGCGTAAACAGTGTGTTCAGCATAGAGATCATCTACTTGATTAAACAGAGGCCACAATCCACTGGTGCAACATATACTACTGAAAAACTAAGTTGGAATTTCTGGATCCGTTGGTGATGTTCACACTGAATACACTGTATGACGCGCTTCGATAACCAAGTTATCTTCAGAGACTAAAGGTAACCTTCAGACAGTGTGATTACGAGTGTTGGTGTAAACAGTGTATTCAGTATGTATGCTGAGAAACGTTTTACATACGTATAATGTAATAAAATTTGTATGGGTGTAACTATGCATATGGAAGTTTGTTATATATAAATTTTAATTTAGAAATCGACATAAATAATTGGATTCAGCGGTCTATAACATTTATATATTGTTTAAAATTGAAATCATAAGGAATTTTTGCTTTTTACTTTTTAATTATTAAAGCAACTTGTTATTTGTATTTGATTTTTAATTTATAGTCGTTTATGATAAATATCACGATGAGTTTTTATTGTATGATTACGGTAAAATATTTCTACTTGGTGTCTTTATTGTTAGAACAATAGTTTCCGAAATAAAATTTTCTAGCGATTTTGAAAATGTGGAGACAAAACTCTTCAATTTCACATTAATTTATGTCTACAATATTATTTTAGAGTAAGACAATTAACCTTGAAACAGTTCAAGGAATATGGTTTTCACTGTTTATTGATTTAGTTTTGTCATTATGAGAACGAAATTATTATATAATTCCAATTCAATAACTAGGTACGTGTGTTTTTTTACAAGTGAATTCAAACGTCGGTTTAAACTATAGATAGCGTTTTTTTTCACGTTTTATAGATGGCGTTTACTAGGAAACTTCGGTTTAAATGTTACCGGCAGTCTGGTGTTAGTTTAAACTTCAATTTAACATGAATCGGAGGATCCGAACTTACATTTTTCATATTGTTGACATTTTTACAATATTATAAAGGGTTTTGGTAGATTCATTGAAGATTAGAACTTTATATTTGATGAACTCGACGATGATGATGAGATAATTATCAACATTGTCGACGAGAAAACAAAAAGTTATTAGTTCTAGAGCGAATCTTTGAATTGTTCCACATTTTTTAAATGTTTTGTGGTTCTATTCAAAATATAAACTTTTTTGTTGTTTTCATCATTAAATTCCCTTTCCTCCCAATTCTTTCCTTTTCCTTCAATGTTACCGTATCACTTTTTTATTGATTTGTGTCTTTGTATTTTTTAGAAGGTTAACCAAAAGAACTACTTCATAGAAATTGCATGAATTTTTTGTTCTTTCTTCTTACACAATTGAACTTGAATGAAATATCGGAAAAATTTTTTTTAAGAAAAATGGCAATTCCTTGCCGGTTAAATTGTATTGTGTCAAGTGACCTTAAGCAGATTTGTAGGAAAAAGAGGGTGGACACTGTAAAAAGAGGTGTCCATTTATTCTTAAAGGGTGTTAAGCGCCCTGAACACACCCCGTTGTTGCGCCCCTGCATATCAGTCATTCTAATTAGTTTCACTGAAATATCTAGTTGGAATATCCTGTTATACTAAATTCTTTTTCTACTTAATTTGTTTGAAATTAACGAATAGTATTATTTATGTGGCGAATATTAAATATCAAAAGAGGACATCATTGGGTCTACCTTGAATTTTCATTTTGAAGAAATATTTCTGAATACATCCATTATCGCATATTTCAGAAGTAGCTGGTATGCTTCAGCGTTTTAATTCCAAATTACTTAATATTATGGATACTAAAAAAACAAACAGTGGTTAGGTTAGGTAGTAACTATTCAAAAAAAACCTTCATTATATTCTACTGGCCCAATAAGCGTTGATTTGGATCTGATGTTAAATCTGATCATCCATCAGTGTTGAAAATGATGTTATAAAAGGCGTAACCTCTGGCATGAAATTTACTTCAATTATATTTTATGATGCTGTTTAAGATATAAAGATATAGAGATAAAGAGACTTTTAAAGATATAAAGTAATGAATAACTATATATTTGAAATCTTAAATTAATTAATTAAATATATTATCATGACTTATTGGCAGTGTTCATGGTTTTTTTTACTTGAATCAGATTTTTTTTTATTTAAATCGGATTTTTTTAACAAGTCTTCAAGTTATTCATTACTTTATATCTGTTAAAGTAAATTTCATGCCAGAAGCTACGTCTTTCATAAATATACGAGGTCTGGCCATTAAATAATTTGATAAATATGAAATAATTTATCGTATTTACCAAATTCAGTAATGATTATGTATAATCACCGAATTTATTACTTTTACCCTAATATATATATATTGAAAAGTAAAGTCTAAGTATGAAAAGTTATTTATTCAATAATCTTTCACCTGATTTAGTTATATAAATTGATGAAGCAAGTAGCATACAAGTAATACTCCTATATGGACAGTTGGTATGGGAAAAAACATCCCTACGTTACGGTGCCGACACCGAGAGATTTTATCTCTCATTCGAGATACTTTATCTATATTACGCATGCTTCATGCGCGTAAAAGATGCGCAGAACTGACTGAAGCGCTCGGAGGAGAGAGAGAGAGAACGAGACACTATTTTTTTCACTTTCACACCTTCCACTTATAGGAACTGTCCATATAGAAGTATTACATATATAGCAGATAGGCTTTTTGTAGTTTAATTATTAAATAAATTTGTTTCAAGTGCTTCCATACATATTTTCTCACATTTTTTATACAAAAAAAATTTCACTTTCTTACTATAACAATTAATAACTATATCATACAATCTACCACGCCACGCTTCGTTGAACAGATGATCAAACGTATTATTACTATAGAAACTATTATAAAAATTGCTCAATTAGTTCCCATAAATCTTAATCGACATCCGCGAACGCTTCTGTTATTCACCTATCCAGCGAACTAACAAATCGTTTTGAAATAAATCTTGAAATGAATTACGTAAACGCTTGAATAACATTCACAATTTCAACTCATGCACTTTTAATTTTTATTTCACAAATTAATTAATTCCAGTTCTTTACACACATTTTTGCAAATGTTTCTTACTTACGTTCCGATAACTAAATAAATCAAAAGGAACTTAGTAATCTAATCATTCTTTCAAAACTAAATTGAAATTGAAAAATTCCTCACTAAGTCATTAATATCTCTTACAGCTGTTGAAGGTTAGATTGTATAAAATCTGTGGATCTCACTTTTCTGAATATATTATCCCACGTATGCTCAATAGGATTTAAGTCCGGGCTGCGTGCAGGCTAGTCTAAAACTACATTATCTTCCTCTTAGAGGTACTGGTCATTGCTTATAAAAGAGGCATAAAGTCACAATCATATTATGTCCGATAAGTAATCTTTACCCATTTAACTATCGTTTGGAAATAAGTAATGGGGTCATAGCCATAAAGCCACATGATAGGATCCTTTCTACTCTGTTATATCGTGGGTAAACGCCATTAACTGCGATCGTTGCCTTTTTAACGTAACGTGGAATATCTTAATAAAATTTTTGATATTGTAAATATATTTTTGGATTCACTACTTGTTATTATGAATAACATTTTTTTTAACACCGGTTTCATACATTGGAGCCAAAAGCAATGAACTAAATAGGAACAAGTTGGTCCAAACGTTGGACGTAACATCAGTCCCAATGTGTGAAGCTGTAGTAACATTGAAAGATATGCGTCCAATTTGGGATATACAGTACAAAGGGTTATTTAAAATATATATTACCAAACCCAATGTTTCCGGAAATAGTGTATCTATTGAAATATTTGATTAAACTTTCCTGTTATTAGTTTATGTAAGTACAGAATACATGGCAGCAGATCGATAATGACATTACTTATTAAATTATGGAATTGTTATTGGCGAAATTTAATACCAATATTATGATCATGTGAAACAAAATACGGATATTTAACGTGTGTTTTTACGTACTATACCAGATAAGCAAACACAATTTATTGAATATATTATCAAGCATTTATAATGAGTAGTGCATATGACTCAACCAACTATTTATTTGATAATCATGAGCGTAGTTAGGTAGAGGCATTTATAAGGGGGTCGATTCTTCTTAACCCTTGAATAAACTTAGGGTATTACCCATTATTGATCTCTGTTTCTACTTTATTTCTACCATAAACGACTGGTAGCGCATCTACTCAATTATGAGGACGTGGGACATTAATAAGTTAGAATTATTGAATGACTAACTGCGAACGTTTATTCATAATAAAAAGATTGCAAAGCCAACGAAAAACTACTATTTCTAATTAGTGTTCGCATACGAAACTGCCGTTACTCTAATAAATGAGGTTATACATGTATTAGTACAGGCAAATTAGGCGGTTTTGAGATAAAATCTTAAATTAAATTGGGCGGTTTTGATTTTTTAGATTCTGGGAGGTTTTAAGATACTGAATAAGTCTAGCAAACCCTTAACAAAAGTACGAGCACGGATTTACGAAATTTTGAGACTTGAAACTATTTTGAATCGCAAATAGCTCGAAAATTACGAGGAATTCGAAAAAAGTGCAGGAGTAAAAATGTAGAACACAAAATTCTGTAAAGATTGGTTTCCAAGCATTTTTTCCAACTTTCTCCTACTCAAAATCATTTTGAATTGCGAATAACTCGAAAATTAATAGGATTTCAACACAAACTGCCGGAACAAAAAATGTGGAGTACAACATTCTGTATAAAAAAGGTTTCAATTTTTTCCTAACCTCAAAATTTCCATAAAACGGGTTTAAGGCTCAAAAATATTTTGAATGGCACATAACTCGAAAACTAGGTAGAATTCGAAAAAAAGTGCCAGAGTCAAAACTGTAGAGCTCAAAATTCTCCATAAATTGGTTCCCAGACATTTTTTCCTTTCAAAATTTTTACCGTAATATGCGTTGAAGTACTAAAAAACATTTTGAAAAGCGAATAACTTGAAATCCATGAGGATTTCGAGAATACTGCCGGGACAAAAAATTTAGAGCACAAAATTCTGTACAAAAGAGTTTCTATTTTTTCCTAACCTATAAATTTTCACCGTAAAATGAGCTTTTGAAAATAATTTGATTCAATTAGATTAATTATCAGTTCGTTATAGCATGTTCTAATTGCATAAAAAAGTATTATATGATGAAATGAAAAGGTAAGGAAGATATTGAAGTATTGATTGGTAATAAAAATTCTCTTTATTAGGAAGAAATATTCGATAATGTTCTCAAAGACTTTAAAAAATATATTTGTGTACAAAATTGTTCCCCCAAATAATTCGAGGGAAAATAATGGATTAGTCCTTCTTTTCATCCGTTGCCATTTCTCTTGTGGCCCGGTCATCACTTAGGTCATCGTCATTTAATAACTCTACAGCAATATCAATACTGTTACACACGATTCAAGAAAGCTCTTAAACCAAATATTTGAATACAATATCACGACTCGCAATCGATTCTGTGTAACGTGCTTTCACAAATATATAACTTACGGAAAATGGGTCATTATCAACTTTCTATGCTTTTTCAAAATTTTAAAATAAGGATACATCATTCTGAGCATGTTTTTGTATAAACTTGAAGCTGAGATTACAAGCTTCAAAATGAGTATCTAGATTTTGTGAATGAGAAACTATTAAGAAGTCTGTAAATATTGAAATAATAATCAACCGAGGACGAAAATAGTGTTCATTATCGCGTTTTTTAGAAGTTAGTTCATTTGAAACCAAGAAGTAGTTCATTTGTTTGTTTTTATGGCAACTGATGAAATATATCCATTGAAACTTCAAGTGCTTATGTGGCCAATATACCTCTTCATCTCGTAAGATTTTCGAAAGTCGAAAATTATGATGGCTTACTCGAGTAGAAAATAGAGATTTTAACCATCATGAGGCATTTTGATTTTTTGAAAACGAAGTAGTTTTCCGAGAGCTAGAGCAGTTTCCATGTGCATCTGGAACGTAAATTTGCTTGAATTTGTACTGGCGCGAATTCGTGAGTGACTGATCCGGCTTTCGGCGTTGAGGGAGATTTACTCAGAAATAGTGGCTCCAACGAAAAAATGACTGGAGAACTCCTCTTAGTTTTCGAGCTATTCCCGTTTTAAAATTTTTTTGAGTTACAAATTCCAAAATTACAAAAACCCGTCCCAGTAATTTTGTTAAGAGTTGCTAGGCTTATTCAGTAACCGAGAACCTCTGAGAATCCGAACTACCCAATATAATTTCGAGTTTAATCCTATTTTATCTGTACTATATGTTGCAAAACAAAACTTTATCCGCGATTCTCAATAAGTTATTTTGAACATATTAAATAATAAATTTATCCAAAAATAATCTACAAATCGGTGAAAGATAATGACCTTTGTTTGTTCCCACACTAAATAAAATCGAAAGAATCTAAAAAATAATCAATCGACAAAGGAAATGTTTATCAGAAAATAATTTAGTTATGTCAATGTAACAATATGTTTGAAGTTTAAATCTGCTACTATTTTATATACGTATGAAGTAATATTTATCTTATGTCCTTATAATTACGTTTTCTATATAATTTTTCAGCTTGAGTAGTGTTTTTTTGGAAATACTGTAGATTCATGAAACTATTTTCACTACTAATCAATTCGATTCACAGAAATTGAATCATTTTATCATTCATCAGGAAATTACTCATATTCAATACGCAATTGTTTTCTACCATACTTTTAACTTCAGTCAATTGAATATCTAATACACAACTTAAATGTTTTACTATTTATTCGTCATAGCGCCTTTATATACTTTTAGAAGTTTCAAATTTGTTCCAAGAATCGGAATTACTTCAATTCAATAATTTAGATGACGTAATAGAGCTGGTGCTTTCTTTAAATAAATGTTTTATAGTAAACAAAAATTTAAAAGTACAAAAAACGAGTTTTTCCTTCATAAAATCTCAAAAATGAAAAAGAATTCATTGAAATATATTAGGGTAACTTATAGGATAAATCATTTCTGCCTGCATCTCTTTGATGAAAACATAATTAATTCTCTGATCACGTTACTTTAAACATACTGTTAAAGCATATATATTATTAGTTTATAAACTTATTTATTTATTCATTTGTGCCATTTCAAGAAATACCTACATTTAATTTACATCAAGGTTACGAAAACAATTCGTGACTGCAAAAAATGTATATAGTTCTACTCACGGAAAAAATTCTATGTTCAATTTACCAGCAAAAGATAGGCAACAAAGCATACATATATTAGATATTTTTGTTTCAACTGTTGGTTAAATTGTGTTGTACGTCAACTATTTGACGCCTAATGAATCAGTTCATTTGAGACTGGTAAAAAGGTGTAAATAATATAAAATGTACAAGACGGTAGATATATCAGTAGAAAATTACAGACTTTTGATTTATAACAACGTTGCAACATGTCTATATTTACCTTTGATCATTTTATTGTTGAATTTTACTGGAAATTTATATAGTTTTGGAAAGAAAAGAACATATATCGAACTCATCTTAGCAGTAGCCGAAATTTTAAAGTACGTAAGGTTTCAAAGAACCCTGAAAATAGCAAAGAAAAAATTTACGATCCGAAATTTATTAAAATCAATGATAACATGTGGTGTTTCGATTATAATCTTCCATGTGGCAGCTATTCTCTTTGGGGCACCATTTTTATCAGAACAATATGAAACGTTATGCTTCGCTACTTTAATGATGGTTTTAACTATATTACCTGTTTGTCTATACCTAGATTCAGATATTTATACATTATTTTCTTCATTATTGGATTTTGATGGTAATAAATTGCAAGAATATTTCTTAACAAATATTCGTTTTACTATGTTTGGAGCTTGGCTAGGAGCAGTTGTGATACCTTTAGACTGGAATAAACCGTATCAAGATTGGCCTATACCATGTTGTTATGGGGCAATGCTTGGATGTTTTGTGGGAAATTTATTCTTAATTTTACAGTTTATAAAATATGGTAATTTTACTAATAAAAAAGGCAGATTTGGACTTTAAGTGAGTAATATTTTGTTTTTTATACTAACTATTGTATCAATATAAAAATATGTTTATTGAAAATATCTCTAGAACTAAAAATATTAGATTAGAACGTCATGATGTTATTAGTTGCTTATATCAATATTTTTCTTTTATTTAAATAAGAGAGTAATATTTATCAAAAATATTACAATTCATTACACAATCAAATAATTGATACTAATAATGAATATACATTTTATATTAGATATAGGATATTTTCAGTTGGAAGGTTGATACTATTAAAGATAATACAATCTTTATAATTTATATCTAATTCTGAACAATTATCAGATAATATCCGTGATATTTTATACTAAATAATACAAAGAAAATGTAAGCCTTGGTTTAATTCTACAAAAGTGAAATATTTTTATATTTGTAGCTTTTAATTGGTCATTTGACATAACTACAAATTGGTATGTTCTAGATTGATATATTTTGCTCTGTCAAAAAATAATATACCAAATCAATTTAATATTTTTTTTACAAATATATTATATAAATTAATTGAGTGTCAGTAAACTTGAACTATAGTAATGGAAGCCTTTGTCTTGCCATTTTAAATATTATTATTATTTTCACGATATTTCCTGTATAAGTTGAAGCTATCAGGTGAATTCTATTTCCAAAAAATTGTTTCAATCATCTTAATCATCCTTATTTGCATTATTTCATAGAATGCAGTCTTTAACAATTCAATACTGATTATATAAATTAGGGGGTTACAATTAACTTCTCAGGTTATTAAGCCCTGTGTTTGACTTTTTTACTGATTCATTGTAGAGATATTTAGAATCCAACAGTTAATGTTAGAGTGGAAGCAGACACCTCTAGATTGTGAGTAGATGTTCTAACTACTGAAGAACCAACTCACAGTTAATTGAATTATTGGGTTCCTGGACGAACAATTGTTATTTGTGTTAAAATAAATAATTGGTTGAAATAGTAAATAGCCTTTAGTTACATTTACAGTTTCATTTTAACAGGGCACAATGCTAACAACCCAAATTTAAATTGGAGACTCTGTAGAGGTGACAATTATATGTATAGTGTGGGGTATCTTCTCAACACAATAAAAGATGTAAATTGTAGCTACTTGTCATCCTTAACATTAACATGTATAAAATTTTCACTAATTTGAATTTTTCATTTATTTTCAGAAGATTTGACAACACAGCCTTCCGTAACTTTGAAAATTTCAGACATGGATTCAAAAGAACTAACAACAGTGATAATATTTGTGATATTAGCTATTATAGTGATTACCTTATTATTTGTCATCGCCATATTCATTGACTGCCGGCAACAGTAAGTTTGTAAATATTTATATGTCTTCATAATCTCTTTCAACTTGAGTTACTACTTTTTTAATCATATTAATTGATTAATTATTATTTAAAAATATATGTTCATAATTATGACAGTGGGCAGTCATAAACCTTTGTACATCAGTGCCTCCTGGAAGGTCCATTATGCTACAAGTAACACAGATGTCCTTTGAAAGGTTAATCAAGCACCCTTTAATGTCACAAGGTAAATTGTGAGGCTTGCCTAAGTGTTCTTCACACATCTAAGTGCTGGGTATTGGGACATGGTCTAATTTAGTTTCTTCTTTCTCCATGTTCAGAGACATTCCGGATCGTCCGCAATGAATAAAGTGTGGACTGCATCCGGAATGAATAGAAAGTCAGTGACTTTTCGAATTTTGTGCCTGTTTAGGTGGAGCAGTACTGGAATACATCTATTATTGCTAAATTGGCAAAATTTGTACTCATAAATCACTAGTAGTCTTTCCAGTCCAAATTGCTATAATGTTCTTTTTTGTGCTGGAGTTGATGAAGATTCAATTTCTGCCTTTATATTGAGTCTACCCATCCTATAATTTCTTGTTCGTGATGAAGCAAAGTAGATGTAACGAAGCTCTGTACTGTATTACATGGAATCTTAGTGCCAGTTTTGCTTGTCAGGAGTCAGGAATCAATGGTAATGGATGCAATACACTCTTAAGGGGTAATATTATGAATTTAGCGGAAGCCAGGATTAATTTAAAACTGGAAAAGGTTTGGTCTGGTTGGTACTTAGACAAAATGAACAACTTCTTGCATTTTAGCAAACTTACATGTTTTACACAGTAGCCATTAATTCAGAAATCTATCAACCCTAAAAAAGTTATTTTTGCTGAGAAGTATAATATTTATATAAAGTAATTAAATATAAGGTAGCAGCTATTAAGTAATGCTATTTTGTTTGTAGAAAGTTACAAAATTTGCAGTCCAAACCGAAAAAAACATTGTTGAAAATGAAGCTTCCAGTGCCTGTTATACTTGGTCGTGCAATAAGAGAAGATCAACATTCTATATTGGATAAAATTGAATATGGAGAACCTTCTACTTCAAATGGAAATATAGCATAGCAGTATCATAAGAATTATTAGCGTTAATTTTTCAAAATAAATTCTTTGGAATCCATTTTAGGTCTGCACCAATAAAAAGTGATATATTATGTAATTATTATACTCAGAAGATTAAAAGACATTATTATTGTTTTTGTTTATCAAAGATGTTATTTTGCAATATTCATTCACTTTTAGGCGCCTGCAAGAAAATAAATCAGATTGTAAACTCACAAAATGTTTGTAGGCATTAAGGCGATTAGGAAGTTGATTTATCTTCAATGTGAACAGATTTAATTTGCCTCTAGTAGCACCTGTTATCTCTTCTTTGCATGATTTTTTTTATTGGTAAAATAAATCAAGGTGATATAATTCATGTTCAAAATTAAAGGAAAAATGGTTGAAAAACTAATTTTATGTTTATAACAAAAAACAATATGATAGAAATTTCCATCATCATTAACAGAACAA
The DNA here is from genome assembly GCF_026250575.1 of Diorhabda carinulata. Classification (NCBI taxonomy): domain Eukaryota; kingdom Metazoa; phylum Arthropoda; class Insecta; order Coleoptera; family Chrysomelidae; genus Diorhabda; species Diorhabda carinulata. The sequence goes on from NC_079469.1 coordinate 8,267,444, forward strand.
TTATTTTTATTTATACACAAATTGACCACATTTACTGCAAGAAATTTACAATCAGGATATTTGCACTGGAGTGACCCATATACTGTTGGCCAATGTTCAGCACCATCTCTTACATATTTTGAAGGTGGAGAAGCTGGAAAACCCTTTTCATTTTTTATTGTAGTTTATCCTCAAGAGTGCTGATGCTTTGACGACCTCGTTTAGTCTAATTCATTTAAGAATTGGCTCATTGTTAATATATTTTTCTTATGGTAGTTTCTTTCTACGGAATTTTTTTTATAAATTACCCACGCATTTATTACTGCAAGATCCAGTAAAAGAAAAAATCACGCAAATACCACTTTTTTAACCTTATAGTTATATGGTTTCCATCCAAAAAACTATTCATAAGGTCTACACCTCCTACATGTCTATTGTCCACGTGGAGCCCATGGCTCTTGATTCCGAACAGGACAGTCAAAATATGCTTCGTATGTTTCACAGAAAACGTGAGTTGTGTTTAGTTCATATTCTATCTCTCGAACTTTAATAAATTGACCAGATATAAAACAAAATGCACCGGCATCATATTTACACCTTCGCGAGAACATTTTCTAGACATATACAAAACATCTGATCGTTGTTTACCACTAGAGTGCCATCTGGAGGTACGGCGCGAATGTAAAAACCCTACTTTGATCTCTCGTATTTATTAAATTTATTATAACTAATTGAAATTTATTAAAAAATTTGAAAATTAGATTATTTCTATAATTATAACAAAAGCAAACGTTATATCTTTTCAATTTTGTGTATAATTGTTGGGTCGTGTAACTAATGATGATAGTACATCAACTTTTTTAAATGATTAAAAACTTGTCAACCTACTATATAATATAGTTATTTTCGAGTATTGAATATTTGCAAACCAATCTTCATTGTAATAAATGTATATTTATCCAAAATGAATGTATATAAACATGTATAAAAATGTCTATTATAATAAAGAATAAATAACGAAAATAAACTTGTTTAATTTACTTGCTCAATGCAACAACAACAAAGCAGAAGAAGAGATATATGGGAAAGAAAAATACTTAGAAGGATACTAGGCGGTAAAAAGGAGGCAGTTTTATGGCTGAGGAGAATGATTAATGAAATAAGGAATCTATTTGGAGAGCAGAACTAAGCAAAAGAATAGAATGCCATATTTTAGAGCAACAAAAAATATGATGGACATAGAACAAGGAGGAACAAGAAAAAAAGGAAAAGATGATACGCAGAGGTGAAGGAGGACTTAAGAGATAGAAGGGAACCACCTCCTTGCTATGGGCCTAAAAGGCCTGCGTGTAGCACCTATATATAATTTACTTGCTTATAAATTTATACATACTGATTTTAAAAGTTTGTTTGAAAAACATTAAAATTTTTAATATACAAGCAGGAGGAATAACTTCTTTTTTTCTTGAAAATTCGCTCCATTTACGCTGTTATTACTAGCTAGTGGTATTATTGAAACCCATGTACATTTGTGTGGCACCATCATTGAATTAAAAGTATAGGGAGAACCAATAAACAAAAGTTTGCTGCCCTTGATGGCAGACGGCAATATCACCTTCACTATAGGCGTGCTACAAAAAAAGCTTTTGTTTTATTTTTATTTCTTATTTATATGTTTTGTTAGTCAATTGTCTTCATTCGACTACCAAAGAATGAATATTACAAGAATTTAAAAAAACTGGGAGCCAAATCTGCTTGTTTAGTTAATTTCTTTACACCAAATAAAACTAAATTTAAGTTTAAGTAAGAGTCAGGAATACTATTCCAAGCGTTGAAAATGATCTCATGTCTTCCTTTTCCAAGTCATTTAAAGCAAACCAATGTTGTGAACTAAACTCACATTTCACACCAAGTAGGTAGTTTAGTTTTCTCCGACCCTTAACATTGTAAGGACATACCTCTGACACTCTAATAGAAATAAAATAATCTTCCAATTGATAACGTATTTAGTTTTTTTTTATAAATACACCGGTACCGAATCCGTAATCCCAATATAGATATAAATATTTTATTTTTCAATTTTTTTTGAGTATTTATTCTCTTTTTTGAAATAAAAAATAAATTTATGAAAATCAAAGTGTGGGTTAGTTAAAAAGCTTAGGTAGCTCCACAAAATTACAGACCAATAATAGCAGATTTACCAGAAATGAATATTTGAATCTATCGTCGAAGAAAAATTGGTCAGTTAGAAGAAAAGTCACTATTTATTTAATTTCAATTTACCAAACTAGAATTTTATGGTATTAGGGAAAAAGTACACCATCTTATTTAACTAACAGGAAATGGTATGAGGTTAAAGTTAAATGGTCTTTTTAAATAAAACAAAATGTTCTGCTTTATGTTAAAAACTATATTTATAATGATTTCCATTTTTATAAAATATTCCTATGTCTAAATGAACTACTTTCTGGGATAACCGTATAAACAAAAATAGTTTTTTCATTAAATTTAAAATTTGTAGCGGCACTAGCAGTCACTGAACAAAATGTACATACACCTGGTTTAATTAAAAACAAAGCTCATATACCAGTGGAAATTTCTATCTATTTGCAATTTGGATATTTGTAGTGATCATAGCAGCGACTAAACAAAATTTGAATATTCCTAGTTTAATTGAAAACAAACCTCGGGGAAATCACATTCTAAACAGTGGCAACTGTGCAGATTTGATGTCACTGACAGTGCATTCCACTAATAAGCATTCATAGCGCATGAAATACTGTCTTGGATGTTCCACATAGCGACTACGATCGTGGTGGTGGCGGCGAGAACATTCACGACGACCCTTGTAAAGAGGTGGGTCGAAGCGAGCGTTGAAAGAATTAGCGGAATTTTCAAAACTCAAGCAACGCAGATTGCAGTCATGAGAATCTATCTCATTATTTGATGCGGTACTTTTGAAGTATTCTTGTGACTCACCACTAAATATTTTACTATCGCCGCCGAAAATATTTTGATTTTACTTCAATGTATATCAATTAAGCATTAAACTAAAACATTCAATAATTTACAAATTATAACATAATCATAAGCTTTCACATTATTTTTTTCTGTTTTGTCATTAGTTAATATTTAGCTCAATGGTCAAAACGTCTCGTAAGGCATTAGCTTTGGTTTACTGGACTCTGGACTAAGTGGAACGGTATAAAGATCGTGAACGTGATTGTCGTGAGTGCTTAGTGGAATGCACCCTGAGTATATTTAAAAGAGATTTGAATAGCCTGTCAAAAGTGAAAATTAAATATTCGAACTTAAGACATTATAAGAAAAGTATAATCTTTTTTATTGAAATGAATGAAAAAAATTACATGGCAATGATATAAAATTATTTCTTTACAAATTAATCATAAAGTTATTAGTTATTCAATAATATTTGATTCAACACAGAAATAAAGGAACTGTTTCAATTAGAATAGAGAGAGATTGTGCGTAATATTCGTCATGGTATTTTGTTATTTAAAAGTTGCTCAAGTTTTCATATATTTTTCTATTTCTCCAGAATCCAAAGAAAAATATTTTTGTTTATGTATATGCTGGCCATACGTTCCGTTTTAAACGAGATAGTCCTGTAACTTTAGGCTTTTGAAGTTGTCCCGTTGGATTACGAAAAGTCCCATTTTTTTACCAGTAATACGAGAATTTGAATTATTTAAGTTTTATAAAATAAGTAAAAACTGTTACTTGGTACTTTCGAAAAATGTCGTCTAAAGATCGAAACGGTAAGATCTATGTTGATGGTACGAGTGAATTTCGATCGTTCTTGTGATGAATTTTACGAGATGCTCAAAAAACAAAAGTGTATTGAAAAAAATTAAGCAATTCCCTCCCAGAAGTACTTTTGGAACAAAGAAAAAGAAACTACAAAAAAATCATTACATTCATGTGAAAATGTTGATTGAACTGTCAGTGGTATACATGTTGATACCACATGTTGATAAAACAGAATATTGAAACGAAGTGAATTTGTTTTATTTTAGGAAAAAAAATTTGTAACAGGATGTTTTGAATTTTTGTAAATACGCTGTTTTGTATTTTTTTCCAATAATTTCATAAACATAATGAGTGTTTTGCATAAGCGTGCTTAACTATAAAACATTTTTATTTAGTTTTGGGTTAGGCAAAATAAATGTTGAAATTTCAGGCGTATTTGAGTTCTTCCATGTACCCTACTATAAAATTAAGTTCTAACAAGAATTCTTGAAATAAAAAAGTAGAATGAGATAGTTAAGATTTCGATCTTGTGTTTCTTTATATAAATAAAAAAGTTGGTATAAAAATGGAATGAATCAAAATTAAATAATAGATAGGAATGATCCGTATCAGCATTTTCCTAAAACTATAGCAAGTAGAGCCATTCTCACGTACATTCCACATTCAGCTTGCCGGAAATAAGCTGCTCTGGGATCAGTATCGAATTCTGGACTTATTTCGAACACCCTGGGAAGTGGATGAAGAACTACCATTTTCCTTTTAGCTCTCGTCATTAATTTTGGAGTTACCACGAATTGTCCACAAACCTAGAATAAATTACAAAATCAATTATAAAATAAATAAAAAAATCATGTATTTTAGATTATTATATCACCTTCTCATATTCTTCTTCGCTGGTAAATCTTTCTTTTTGTATTCTCGTCATATATAAAACATCAGTTTCAGGCAAAACTTCTTCCAGACTATTGTATTCCTGTTGGCTGATTCCTTTAGACTTGACAAATGATGTAATGTGATCCGGCATCTTCAAGCTTGGAGGACTGACATATCTATAAATAATTGTTACAATTTTTCAAATATAAATTTTAATGCTGTACTAGTTTTATTTGTATGTACCTTAACTGTACGTTGTATAGAGTTAAAAGTCTAGCCAAAGAATGAACGGTTCTACCGTTTTTCAAATCTCCAACAAGGGTAATAGTTAGACCGTTAACAGTACCAATTTCTTCTCTAATTGTGAAAATATCTAAAAGGGCTTGACTTGGATGTTCACCAACACCATCTCCTGCATTTATGAGAGGTTTTCTACAATGATGCGAAGCTTTCTGGAAAAACATGAAAGTTAAAATTAATACATTCAATTACTACATGAAACAAGTATTTCTCTGCGTCTGTCTATTCGCTATTAACTCCAAAACTACTGAAAGGTTTTAGATTCTGTTTTCATAAAAATATAAACTGATTCATGAGGAAGGTATAGGTATATTATTCATCCAGGTTTTATCTAAATTGATTGAAGTATGAAGACAATTGTTGGGATTGCCAGAAAGTCAAATCTGCCCAAGAGCTTTCTTCTAACGAAATTAACAAAGCAAAGCATTATGTACATTCATGTACATTATTGTGATATTTAACCACAATAGTTTAAATGAATAAATTAAAGCGTGGATCTTGAACCGATCACGGGACGTTCAACACATTTACTTTTTAACACGTGAACGAACAAATGTTATTAATGTTGTATATAAAAATATATTAGTTGGTTTTTATGTTGCTATAACATATTAAATTAAATCGACACAAGAAGCTGATGGGACCCAAAGACCCTCAAAACATGAAGGTATGCTTTACTACCCATGCAATATCGAGGATGGTCGCTAATGTTAGTATTCACACAAAATTTTACCATTGGTGACAAGAGAATGATTGCGACACGATAATAATGTAAAAAGAAGTTATTGGGATTTGAATGAACACACATATTTAGTTTTTGACCATATAGTAATATTAATAGTTATTTCTAGTCTTGAATTTCATTATAAATTCTAATAACATGTATTATTATATCGGGTGTTTTAAAACGTCCGCATGTGAGTTATATCACTGTATTAAGCGAAAAAAAAATCGATTAACAATCACTAAACAATCACATGTCTATAACGCAAAGTTCCAAAATGCGCCATATATGAATAGAAAAAAAAATGCGTTAATATTATTGTACTTACAAGTACCGAACCAGGAACAGGATGTCTTAAAACCACTACATCAGCATAACCTGCCATTACTGCGATGGAATCTTCTAATGTTTCACCTTTTTTTACAGATGAACTTGTTTCGTCCATGTAAATTACTCTGCCGCCAAGTCTTTGCATAGCTGCAGAGAAACTACAACTAGTTCTAGTACTAACTTCATAGAAAATGGAAGCCATAATTTTTCCTTAAAATTAGAAAAAGGAAATGGATAAATAATACGTAAAGTTAAATTTTATCTAGGTATACATCTTCACTGATATGGATGAAATTTATAGAACGATCAATTTTGAATAGTACAGCAGTATTTGTTTGCCAAAAGTAAGGGAAAAAAATCGCAGAAGAATCATTTTCCACTACGACAATGCGACCTCATACGTCACTTCAAATAAAAACGTTTTTGAATAGTGATAGTGCGGAGTGCGTGAACTTATTAACCAGTGCCGATATTAAATCAATCCTAAAGCTTAAAGTGCTCAATGAATGGAAGAACAAATGGTCAACGTCCACACATAAACTTCGTGAAGTAAAACCATGGTCAATACTCAATGGAGAATATTTTTAAAAACAATTAAGCTATATCCAATAATAAATATTTCTTTTAATTTATCTATATCAAAACTTAAGTAGTAGACCTCGTAAAAAATTTATAGCATACCATTGGTAAACCTCAAAAAGATTTTGTCACCATCACTACTTGTTTGATTGGACCTTGTAAAATAATAAAAATAATAAGATATTGAAAAAATACCTTTTCTTTACCTTTGTAAAAGGTCTCTTTAGATTATATTTTCGATATTCATTATTAAACTATATATTGACAATTACTTGGCTGAAAGTAAGAAATTACTAATAGAAAAATAGATATGCACTAAAAAGTAAAAAAATTGGAGCTCAGTTAAAGCTGTGGCTCTATTTTTCACTTTTTACAGCACATTTGAGTTTAAGCAAAAGGACTATCAAAAACTGATTCAGACAAATAAAGTGAATTACATATTTCAATAAATGTACTGTCATTATTTTAACGAAGCATACAAAAATCAAGAATAAACTCAATTTTTAAACTAGATACTTCTAAAATTTGCATCGGCTCAACTTTTTACTTCTACTTACCTCTTAAAATTTGATCTAAAGGTCTATCTTTTCCGACATAAACTCTGAAAGTTTGTGCCAAATTGAATATGTCGTTAAGTTGATCTTTAGTAAATGTATCAACGCTCAAAATGTGTTTGTTGTGGAGCGGATTATGTTGGGAATAATGATGAATTTGTGACTGATCTGTTAATCCTTCAGGTTTAAGTTTCTTATCACCAGTGGCAGAGAAACTTTCTGTACGTATTCTTGGTGGTATGGGAGATAGCAATCTAAGAAACAATTCGATGAATAAATGATATAAAAATATAAAATATTTTGAATTACATTTTCTTTCAATATTAATATTTTATATATTTTGTTGAATGCACTGTAACATTATTTTTATAATAAAGATAGATAATGTGACAAAAGTTGTTGACAATAACATAATTTGAATTGAGATTGTTTACGAGTTGCTCAGGTAAATTTCGAATTAAGATAATGAAATTAACACCAATTTCACCTGGCTTCGAATTCAGGTAGCTCGATTTATAATGACAGTTAACGTTTTTAATGAAATCTTCACATTACTGATCGATTTTGAGTATATACGAGGGTTGAGATTATAAACTATGGCAATTATTTTTTTCTGGTTGGACAATGTGACATATACAAATGGAAGCACACAATTTAACTAATGAATGGACAATATGGCCTTCACGGTGCAAAACAATGAAAACACACGTCAACCCAGAACCTAAAGCCTCTTCCACCACACACTGCTTACGATGTGGGAGGCGGCCTCAGAATTTTTTACATCATGTGTAAAAGGAATTTTCTGTTGGCGCACAGCATTAGTAATATTTTCTCCTGTTGTAAACTGCCTATTAGGCAGTGGTTCCTCAATCGTGCCAATGAGGCTGGGTGAAACATTGGAAGACTATGACTGATGCTGCAATTCTTCCCATCCCAAACGTCGCAGAGTTATTAAGATCTCAAACGAATGATTTCACATCCCTTGATGATCTATTACCAGCTATCACAGAATCGTATGTTGTTCTGCATACCCTCTATGTTTGTGGAACTTTCAAAGACGTACACACGTTTATGAGCCATTCCCATGTCTTGGCAAACTTGACAAACGGGCAAAATTATTATGAACATTTTGTTTGATTTATTTCTATTTATTTTTTCATTTCTTCTAAGAGCTGATTTTGGGGGTGAAATAAATATATTTAAAAGTGTATTTCAGTTTTTAAAGTCTCTTAAGTATGGGAAGTGTATTATATTTTTATTCGAATTACTTTTTTAATTTTCCAAACAAATTTGAATTAGAATAGCTTCCGTTGAGGGTCACAACTGGAACTTTTTTGTGCTGTTATAAAATATTTAAGGATTACCTTACCGATCTCTACTGAAGAATATTTTTCTTATTTGTGTGTTTAATTACCGTTTAATTGAATTATAATGTGAACAAACCTGCCATCAAAAAATCGCTGTTGCCGGATTTTCATTTTAATGCTTACTTTTTGATATTGTTATGGATATTGACCTGAGCTTATGTCCTAACAAAAACTACTAGAACCGATTGGTAATCATTAAGGAAAATTCAGAACCGAACTAACCTTGGAACAAAGATCGCTGAGCAGAATTGATCATGCGATCTAGTTCTGACTTCTAAAAAAAATCTGAAAACTACCAGAACCAATCCATAAGGAGAAATTCAGAACTGATTTAACCTTGAACAAATATTTTTGCTCATGCGATCTGGTTCTGAAAATCAGAACCGAACTAATCTTCCAATTTTGAAATGTGGTTGTGTAGTTTCTCATCAACATATGTTGTGGTAGGCAGAAGACACGTGGAGAGAAAATTATTTTATTTTAGTATTTCAAAACGTGGTGAAATAAATAGAAAAACTATGGAATAATGTAGCTTATTTAGGTATTGTTTCTAAACATAAAAAGGAACAAATTTACTCCACAGTTTTTATTGAGGATTATGTATTTTACCTATCTAGAGTGTGAGGTTCATTTGCAAAATGAACTTTTCCTTCAGTTGATAGTAGTTTGGAAAATATCTCATTAGTCTGTCCATCATTTTCGTAATCGCTGCTATTGTTGAATAAATAAGGAGACAATGGTCGATCGAGAGCTAAAATTGATGATGGTCGACTCATTTCTACTGAAGTTACATAGAGACGTTTCTCCCAATCACGTACATTTTGTCCAAAACCAGGTTGAACTAATATTTGTCCTTCTACATAGGCTACTTCCCCGCGAAGGACGACTCTATGTACAGCACCTTTCACCTAGGAAAAGTCAATGATTAAGTTTCTCTATGAGTAACAAGTATGACATTATAATTGGCTAAAATAGACATCAACATGATCTAGTGACATTTTATACAATTTATCTGTTTATTGATATCTTGTATTTATATTCACTGGATAGCCGTCTTAGCCATATTCTTAACAAAAATGCGATTATAATCAAATTAAAATAATAATATTAAAAACATGTCCTTATGCTGCTGAGCTAGAAGGTCATTGGAAGATCGATAAGGTTACTTGTAAGCTACGATTAATGAAAAACGTGTAATTCTAGTCAATTGAACAACACGTTTCGTTAGAAACGCTAAGATGACCCCACTTTTAATCTTTGCACTTGTAAATTTTTTTAAAATGTTTCTTTAAAATAGAAAGCTTTTATTCCGTAGTAAAATTCAATTATACATTGAGAGAAGACAACAAAGATTTAGGATTTTAACAAGGTGCTAATTTGTAATTTCTGGAACCGTTTGGTGATATTCATCCTGAACAATCCATGTATTGTGAGTGTTGATATAGAGGTGTTGTAAAAAATGTGTTCAATATGCTATTCAAGTTGTTGTGTCGAATTAGTAGACTGTAATACTGCCACATCTTCTGAATTGGATTCTGTACCTCAGGGCATTCATAAGATTTTAATAAGTGCCTAAAAAGTGAGGAGACGTCTGTTAACAGCTAATTTATATTCCAGAATTCTGAAAGTCCCACCTTTATCACATGGCAATCGCGCAGCAAGGTTAGATTAGGCTCGAAGACATAAAAAGTGGACTAGAGATCAATGGTTGGGAGCATTGTTTACTAATGAATCCAGATTTGGACTACGTCTCAGTAAAGGTGGTGGAACTGATCTCGACTTTTTATTCTTACTAAATGTGGTTCCATATATAGCAACAGCAATTGAAAAAAGCCACGTTGCTAGAAATTTTTTTATAATCTGAACTATTAATAAATTGCATTATCTAATTGAACATGTCTGAGATATGCTATAATGAGGGATTGAGAATCGAAATCGAAGCTCTATTTGAAATAAAAGGGAACCTTTTGATAAAATTGGAAATGATAACCTATAGGGAGGTTTCTCAACATCTTAAACAACTTTTTACTTAATTACAACTGCAAGTTTTTATTTTTATTTTATTATTAAGTTCATATTTAACATTTTCTTTGAGGAAACCGATATTTGTAGGCTTCTTCGCTCAGCACAGGAAGTAGGTTTCCATACATCTAGCTCAATCAGAATCCAATTCCAACATTTCATTAAACTCAATCATCTTTTTTTGAAATTAAATTGAATCCTACATTCATTTTAATAGTATTACAGTCTGCATTTTATATAATTACCTTTTTACCAGCAAACGGTGTCCATTTAGATTTGCTGTAAGTCATACTATCAGGAATAACCCATTCTTCTTCCATATCCACTTCGACGTACGTGTTTGGTTGATCGGGAAGATTGAAAATTTTCTTAGGATTCTTATGGAATTTATTTATGAGATCGTCTAAGGTCATTCTACCTTCGTTGACGGCGTTAAGTAAAAGTGGTAAGATAGTTTCCAAGCCCGGAAAACCTGGCGGAGGTGTTTTACTTAGTTTCTCCTCAATGGTGTGCGGAGCGTGATCTGTTGCAAAGCAGTCGATGACGTGGAGGTTATCCCAAAGTGCTTGTTGGTCTTCTGGAGACACCAAAACTGGTCTAACCTAAAACGAAGTACAACTTTTGAGATAACAAAGGTTTTCGTCAACTCATATGTATTTCAAATGAATATTGAAATATTATAATAAATATTAAATTAGATTGTTTGGAGAGTTGTTTTGCACCTATACCTATGAAATATAGTTTGTGTGCGACACAGGGTATCTTCTGGGGTTTTTGTCACACATCTTAACGTGTTAATGTTACTTTTTAGAGGTACCTACGACTTTTGTTAAAATGCAGAGTAGATGGTTTGCTGCCTCCACGGCTTGTTCGTAGAATCTGTAGTTGTCGTCCTTCCGTGCTTATCTTCTTAAAGTGGTATTTTATGGAGTAGTGTCCAACCAAAAGTCCGACCACAAATTTAATGTCGTTTCTGGACATCTGAAGAAGTTCCTCAGACTTCTTAGCTCATATAGTTATGAATCTTTTGGAGTCTGTTAGGTCTGGAGTGTTCCTTCAGTTATTCCATGTTATGTTATTGTCTTTTTTAGTGCTTTTAGATATTGTTCAAACTTCTAGCTAGCTTAGACGTTTACTCAACAGCCTTCAAGGCTTAGCTTCGGAGAGAATGTAAATATACTTTCTAGCGACGTTTCTATTCAAACATTCCTGAACATATATGTTTATTGCTAGCAATTCATGGTGGTATGGAGTATGATTGGCAGTCTTTGATTCCCACGTCAAATGGGATGTCTGGGTCCATCATAGCAAGCATTTGTTGGATTGATTTGTCATTGAATTATATAGATTCAAATGAATGGATTTTACTATCACTTGTTTTGAAAAAAATGTGTAATAATAAATATTTATCAAGCAAATTAATATTTAGTGATTTTTCTGGGAAGTCATGCGTTTAAATGTGTAAACTATCATATGTCACTTGTCAAAAACAACTAGATTTAGTTTCTTTAAAGACAGTTGAACTGAAAAACCAAAACCAACTGAGAACAATTTGTTTCAATGAATCTATTAATTTTCATAAGAAAATGTTATCAATTACAACATTTTGTAACATAAACCGGATATCATTAATCCCTAGATAGTTAAAAAAGCTAAATCCTGCCAATATTGTTGATAAGATTACAGGTAACTGAAATTAATATTGCAACAAGTTTGCTATATTCACTAACCTATCTTTATATATAACAAAACAATAAACAAAGGTGGTGACAATTCATCTATCGCGACGAAGCACGTAGTTGATGTTGCAGTGGAAGTGCAATAAATTTTATTAAAAAACGGCAACGAATCCACGTTGAATTAAATTTGATTCTAGTATTTTTTACATTAGTGGATCAGAAATTCCAACAGGAGTTAAAAGAAACAAACAAACAAACGAAAATGTTATTGGAGCTGAAAAAAATTTCTTGTTGCCAGCGGAAAACCAATGATTGACGTCCACCTAAAAAGGCCTGTCAATAAAAGTCGAACATTAAAGTAATGTCGATTGTTTTCTTCGATTTCGAGGGCATTATACTTTCCAAGAGGGCATACCATACACTCCGAGAGTTTTTGATCGCTACAAGTCTTCTTATCTGTTAACATCTGTCTTAGTCAACAAATTTAGCAGCACGAAATTTCCGGCTTTTCTCAAAAATGAAAAAAAAAAGCTAAAGGGAAGAAGTTTTGATACTATTCCTAACATTGAAACCAGTTCTTAAAGAAGCTATCCAGTTATTGATTCAACGTTGGTACAAGTGAATTGCTAGCTGAGGGAATTAGTTTGAGGTATTTTTTTATCACACCTCGTATGTTTTATTGAAGCATATGTTATATAGAGTGTACTAATCTTACAGCAAAGTTCAGTACGTTAGTTAAGAGATAACGAAAAATATTATAAAGAAAAGTGACAATATACCCTCAAAAGCAAAAAAGCCGGACACTTTTTTTCTTATTAAGAGTTAATTTTCAGCAATTTGTTTGTTTTTGTGGTATTCTAGTTATTACAGAGAATGTTGGGTCTAAGTCCCTTCAGGATTAGTAAACAATTAGATAAAACTCAGATTTGATTCATTTATTTTGAAGTTGATTCACCTGTCGAACCTATTCTATACTGTAAGTAGTTTTTCTCACATTTAAACATCTTTAATTTATTAACCAAGCTTTTTCTGTGATTAATGAACATGTTTTTTTTATTTTGGTCCAGAATAATGGTTCTATCAAATGTTGACATAGCCAGAGAATGCTGGAGTTTACGGTACATTGTCGAAACGCTTGGGGTAGCGAAGTCAACCATTCACGACGCACTTCGGCCTCTCCAGGAGAGTAGTAGCTACGATAGGAGTGCTCACAGTGAGCGACCAAGGGCAACATTGGCAGTAGACGATCTCCCGATATGAATCCCATAGAGCATTTGTGGGATAATTTATGGAGGCGTGTTAGACGTCGTCATCCCCTTCCTAGTAACTTAAATCAACTCCAAATTATCCAATTCTCACCATAAATTGAAAAGATTAATATATTTAACAAAATTATAAGACCAAATTTAAGTGTGCGGTTTTTTTGCAGTGGAGTTTATCTAAAACGGCTAAAGTCAAAACAATCTCGCACTATCATGTACGATTATATATTTTTTTGGTTGCAAAAAAATGGAAAAGAAACGAATGCTTCTATGGTTCACCATTGCTTTTCGACTCTTTTACAAGGGTTGAGGACAATCAAGATCAATTCATTCCTAAGAAAAACAAATTCTGTCGAGGCCAAATATTTTCAACCAATTCGCATAGAATTATTATTGAACGTAACTTGCAAAAAGTAATTTATCTATTTAAATTTCTAATGATTAGATACGTGTACTTGAACCAATGCATTTATATGATTCTTCTGAAAAGTATTTATAATGTGATACGAAAGCTTCTGTGAATTTACCTGAACAATTTTCGGTATTATATTGATCAAAATGATATTATTGGAATCAACTACCCATTACAGTTATTATTAATAGAATGAAAAAAAAAAGGAAAAGATATTTACTTACCTGACTTTTTGTCGCTCCTATTCGATCGATATCGTTGGTCGATAAAAACAAATGATGCGGACAGACTTCACACGTTATTTTCAATCCCTTTTCCTTTGCTGCTTTAATTATAAGTACCTCTTCCTTCCTGGCCACGTGACATATGTGAATAGGTCTGTTTTGTAAGCTCGCCAACAATATTATAGCTGCAGTAGTTTGAGACTCGGCATGTACACATAACGGAGCACGTTTCGGCCAGTTTGCTAAATGTTTAGACCAAACTTCCAGGTCATTGAGACGAAGGGTAGTAAATGTTTCATTGAGGTACATTTTTAGGCCCGCTGCTTCGGCGGCTAATTCGGAGATTGCAGAAGTGTTGTCGGATGAAGCACCTGGAAATTAAGTTTAATGAAGAAAATGATTCAACTGATTATATGGAACATATTGCTCGTCGAAGGTTTGGAGAAGAATTTAGAATCCCGTACAGATTTTAATAGATAATTTTCAAATGAAACGTTTATTGAGAGACGAGAAAAACTCAAATATTAGTACACTTGACGCTAATACACTTGAATATCGAAGTTATGGTTATGATTTTCGTCTTTTGTGAAGGTATCAGAGTTCGTTCCAAAAGAAACATGACTAGGAGCGTACCGAAGAGATCAGCCCTCGTAATTATAATAATAATAAAAGTCGAAAGAGATTTGTGGAGCCATTGCTTGCTGTATAAGTACTGCAGTGTCTTGGTTCTTAAGAGAATATAAGGCCAAATTAGCAAATATGAATTAATATGGACTTTTCGTTGTGATTGCCTCTCCTTTTTACAGAACAACCCTTTATCAGTCATGAAAAATCATGATGTGGTACTTAACTGGTATGAATCGTTTCAAAATGATCGTACAAAGGATTTTAATAGTTTTCCCTATCGGTCCGGAAGATAAACAGTAAGTAATAATAGCATAATACTTAAATTTTGAGCAGAAAGTTTCTTATTTTTTAATAAGTCAGTATCTCAATATAAAAGAGTGACCTAACCATGGAAGTGTGCACTGCCACCTAACCATTATCCGTAAACGAACATAATCACCACAGTTAAATATAGAGGTTCTCAAATCCCGGCTACACCATTTCAACCATTCCGAAGAATAATTAATGGAAATTTGTTTAAACCCCAGCCCAGTATAGGAATCAATGATCTAAAGATAGAAATCTATGAGTAGACCCCTGTCTAGAGGCCATGGACCTCTGGTAGTTCACCTGGATCACTTTCGAAATCACTGGTCCAATGAAACCATTCTAATATAGTGAGAATCTCCAATATCATTATATGAAATGGGTACTAACTATCTAAAAAATTCTATGAATAAAATTTCACCAAAGGTTCTACGGGCCGTAAAAAACACTTGGGGATCCGCAAGCTTCCTATTTTAAATATTCCATAGGTATTATTTAAAACTCCTCATCAGAAATTAGAAATACTAAATTAGATATTAAATTATTTTAGATTAAATTAAGATTATTACTATTTGTTTTTTATATCTATATCGAGGTTATGAAATTATTGATTTAAAAAAAAGTTTTTAATATAGTTCAAAAATTCTACGTACCGACGAAAAGAGCATAATCGCATCTAGCACCTTCTTTCGCTAGTTTCTTAACCAAAGCAAATGATTCCTCATCAATGATGGCAGGATTGGTATTAGGCATAGCACAAATAAGGGTAATTCCTCCTGCTAAAGCTGCTGCAGTACACGACTGATAATCTTCTTTATGAGTAGCTCCAGGTTCCCTGACGTGTACGTGGGTATCTATGAAACCGGGTAATTTAATTATGTTACGTGAACTAATGCAATCTGTATGAGTTTTCATCGGTGGAGCTTTTCCTATTATTCGAAGAGCCTGAAATGTAAATTTTTGGTATTTGAAAATAAGTCTTCATTATAAACTGTATAAAAGACGGGAAAAGGAATAAGGACCGTTTCGGCTGGCATATAATTGATACGTCAAGGATTTTTGAATAATCTTACCTCTACAAGTAATTTGGCACATTTCACATCAGTAATTAATGGAATGGAATAATCTATGGCTAATCTTCTGGTTCGATAACCGTGAGTCATAAATGACGATACTCGCCTAGCACCTCCGTTTCTCATAGGAAGATTTATAACAAGATCGAATTGTTTTTTAGATAGAAATTCGGCCAAAGGTTTCAGCTCTCCCTGACATATGCTGTCATCTATAGAATCGAACGTCCATTGCACCGATTCAACCTGAAACAGATAATCTCTAATATCTGGTCCCCAAGACAATTATGGTTAATGTTGGGAAAAAAACTTTTGCAATATAACTTTAATACGAGGGTTGTTTGTAAAGTTTTCGAATGCAACCTTAAGAAGGCAGTACACATCACTCAATAAGCTGTGTGACTAACTAAAAAAATACCTTTTTTGCCAAAAATTGATTTTATTCATCAATATAATCTCCTTTAAGAGTAATACAATCATTCCAACGCTTCTCTAACTTCTCAATGCCATGGTTGTAGAAGGATTTGTCTTTTGCATCAAAATAGGCTTCAGATTCAGCAGTTTCTTCTTCATTTGAGTTGAGTTTCTAGCCGGCGAACATTTTTTTTAGATCAGCGAATAGCCAGTAACCACTGGGGGCCAGATAGTTCAATTTAACCATCGTTGCCATCGACTTGTGAATCGGTGCATTGTCTTGGTGAAACAGTGTTTTTTTCTTCGATATATGAGGCCATTTCTACTCGATTTATGCATCCAAATGATCCCAAAACTCTATGTAGAATTCGCTATTGGTTGTCTCTCCCTTTTGGAGAAAGTCTATGAGCTATATTCCATACGGATCCCAAAAATACTGAAGCCATAATCTTCCCAATTGACTGTTGTGCCTTTGGACGTTTCAGACGTGGTTCACCGGCTGCAGTTCACTTAGAAAATGATCGTTTTGATTCCGGAGAGAAGTGATGGATCCATGTTTCATCCATTGTCACATATCGACGTGGTGTATTACGTTTAAAAATGGCTGCTCTGAATCATCGAGACGTTGTTGTTTTTGTTCGACTGTTAGTAAACGCGGCACCCACTTTGAAAAAATCTTTTTCATGGTCAAATGTTCATGCATAATCGTAAACACACTGCCTTCTAATATCCTTACTGCATCAGCAATCGCAAGCAATTACAATTTACAATTAGATATAACTAATTTGTGAACTTTTTGATGTTTTCTGGAATTACTACCTCAATTGGACCTCATCATAATCAGTGTCTGTACGATCACGTTTAAATTGAGGTAAATCAATAACAAATTGTTCTTTTCGATGGAGCAGAGTTCGAATAACACTTTTGAAGCCACTGCTGAGCTTGTACAGTATTTTTTCATTAAGAAACAATGATAAATTAACACACGAAATTGTTTTGAGTCCATTCTTTTGAAAATGAAAATAGTAGCTTCACTTAAATGACTGTCACTTTTCTATGACTAATCGAAATTTTACACATATTCTTTTGAAAGTTGTAACTTCCTAAACGCCATATGGATTTGACAATGGCAGCGCTATCAGTGCGTCACAAGACTTATTGAGTGATGTAATAAGTTCGGAAATGTATATGCCATGCCTTGAGAGATTTTCACTAAAATTTTAGCCATTTTAGACACTTAGGCTAAGCGCATACCTACAAAATGCAAAAAGCGACGATCGCCATTGAAGAAAAAGAAAGTGCTTTTCCATTAGGACGCACATTCTCACACTTCGGAGTTCTGCATCGGTAAAATTGACGAATTGATTGACTATTCATTGTATTCGCAAGATCTGGTCCCTAGCGACTTCATCCAGTGTCCCAACCTTAAAGTTTCTTAAAAGAAGACTAAGTTGGAAAAAAATGTTTTTTATTTGTTAGGTACGAAGTTTTTAAAACAACCCTTGTCCTTGTTTACAATATAATTTTAAATTTAGTCATCCTCAGCATCTATTATTTAAAGTAAAGTAATTGTACAATTTTTATTCAGCTAATTTTTCCTTCTTACTTTCGAAAACCGATTGCGTCACTAGACTATACGAATTTCAGTCTTTAAAAATAATTCAATACCTTGAAACACATGTTTGTGAAAAATTTCAATATTGGATCGCCAACAGTAATATTTCAGATCAATTTGGAAATACCCTGTATAATTTATTTAGTAGTAGTCTTGTACCAGTACAAGATTCCAGATGAAACTTCACCATTCAATTTCAATTTACTCCTAGGTATCTCAACAGACATGCTCCCAGGACATCTCATTCAAGTGATTATTGTATACTTCATCGAAACCAAAAGTCCATACAATCAATATTCAACTTTCCACGAGAGAGTAGTATAAAATTTTCAATTAATCTATGGCTAATTTTTTTCTATTTACACCTTCAATATTTTGTGCGATTTCGAAACGGAAGTGACATGATCTTCATATATCACGCCCTAATCTCGTGGATTTAGGTGCTATTCGAAATCTAGAAAGATTTAATACTTAAAGATTAATCACATCCTATCAAAACAGTGATTCCAGTAATCTTCAAATTGTGGTTCTTATAGCTACTACTATTCAATTTATACATACGTGTAGAAAATCTAATAAATTGTACTTGAAATTTTGAATTGATGTCGAAGTAGATAAACGATATCTGAAACAGTATCATACTGATTGCAGTAGTATCTGATGATAAAAAATTCAACCGCAGTCTTAGCGAGAACTAGAAACAATGCAGTTTGTTTAAAATGGGGGGTAAGCAATCGAAAAAAACGAGCGAACAATCTACGCTAGATCTTCTTAAAATAGTTGGTGACAGTGTACAAAATGTAAATAGTAATGTATATAGTATCGGAAATTTAAATGATAGTGGTAAAAATGGTACCGTGAATTTAAATAAGTTAGATAGACAACATATCGAATACATTAAACAAGATTTACGTGATACACCTGAACTATTTGTATTAAATAACATGATTATGGCTGTGATGTTTTTTGAGGATTATAACAAGTGAGTTTTTCATAATTTTTAATATTTAAAAGAAATTAGAACCAAATATCCTATAAGCGCATGTAATGACATAGGAGGTTACTATTACTCAAGATCTATTAAACGATCTACTGCTGCTTATATCTTAGTGGGACTCTTAGTGGGACCAATGAAGCTTCCCCGGTTTTTCCTCTTTTTAGTAAGTGCTAACGGACCACCCCTAAAGTCGGACTCAAGGATTTTAACATTTGACTGCTGCAACCGAATAAAATAGGTCGCATTCTTATGTATTATGTGGATATTGGGGTATCATATACACTGCGACACAGAGAATCTATTGTGTCCCCTTTTCTTGCTGCGATACTGGGAAACCCAGTGCTTACAGCAGATCTATTAATCCCACTTCTCTAGTCCAGAATGTGGGATGGTTGTAGCTGCCAGAGATCTTCGTCTTCTATTTGGTGTAGTGCTCTGGTAGTGTTTCACATTTCAAGATAATATGGAAAAAGGTTTCGTCCTCTGTACAACAAAATCTGCACTCGGCATTATCTGCTAAGTCTAGCGTCTTCAGGTAACCATTGAGCCGACAGTACCCCGATAGGACTCTTGTGAGTATTCGTAGATTGTTTTTACTTTTACTAGCTGATACCACAGGCTTATCTGCTCCCGTTTAAGCGAGATTTTCAGCTATTTCATTTCCTTTCGCTTCGGTGTAACCCGTAATCCATTGTAGTGTAACTTCATTTTCCTTGCCTAGCTCGTTTAATTTTTCTAGGCAATCCAAAACAAGTTTGGATTCTATGACATTGGAGCTTCAAGTTCTAATGGCTACTTGACTTGGCAATCTTTCAATTGCATAAACTTCTGCTTGGTGCGCTGCCCAGACTTTCAGAGTGTTTGGTCTGGGCCCGTACACTCCTATTCCAGTTCTGTCTGTTGATTTAGGTCCGTTCGTATACCATTTAATGACATTTCTGTTCATTTCTTAAGATCCCATTTATTTCTCTGCTTAGTATCGAGGTAAATTTTTTCTCAAAGCTGAACTTTTTCGATGGATTATCCTGAGGCATATCCCAGGTTTGGTCATTATTTAGAGACGGGTTTTCTTTGGCGATTCCGTCTTTGAACATTGAAGTGATGTTTTTTTGTCACGGTCTCCAATACTATATAGAGAGGTTGAATCACTTCTAGTGCAGTTGTTGGGTGTGATATCACGCCCCGCTTGCACATAAGACAGTCTATGAACCTTCGAGAATGTTTTTCGTGGTATTTAGACTAGTTTTAGTACCCCAAACCACTGTTCCATGTGATGATTGGTCTCATAATTGCCGTGTACATCCACAGTAGGGTTACAACCCCTCTCTGCGAGGTTTCTGCACACCATCAAGGTCAATAAAATGATACTAGCAGTGAGAAGGTTAAACAGCATTAGTTAGAGTTTTATTTTAAGGTGTTAATATACTCTACAACTGCTAATTGATATTGGATATTGTTCTCGACAGATTCTACCTAACAAAATTAGGCGTTGGTGAAATAAATAATCTCTCAAGTCATCGCCAGATACCTAAACTTTGCCACAGATCAATTTCATTAATTTTATGCGCGATGAAGAACTTCATTGTTATGTAGGGCATGGTAAGAAGTTGATACTTTCAAAGAAACCTTTTTTCTCTCTCTCTTTTAGTTCACGTCCATATTTTTATTAGGATAATTCAATGGAAATCAAGTTTTTGTTATGAAGGGGTTCGAATACATTTCTTATTTTCATTTCATAAATCGTGGTTTGAATGATATGTAACCGCTGAAGTTTCTTGCACTTACACTAAAATCTTGTGAAACAGTCATTACGAACGATTTGTAAAAAATTATAAAACAATTAGTGTAGTCACAAGATATAGATCAGGCTATGGAACTTTACGGGAACTGTTCTTCTGGATCAGCTGATTGTGGATCTTAATCCATAACAAGATTCCAATCAGAGATTCTGAACGTCGCAAATTATAATACAGTATTTATTGCCCGAAAAATATAACTCTCTATATAAATAATTATAACGTCGTGTACAAAAATGTTCAAGATTGATATAGCAGAAAGAATATTAAATTAAGTGAATTTTTGGTATATTTTAGCAAACTCAACATGAAATATCAAGCGTAGTATCTCGATGTGATATAGCTGTCTAAAGTGACATTTAATTGTGGCAGTATGTTGACCACCACTTTCATATCTAAATATTTATTCATCAAATACAATCTACTCAATACGGATATTGATAAAAGAGCATAAACGGATTTATCCATACTTCCAAATTCGTTCTCTTCTGGTGTTAGTAACCCGTCTACACAATGTTTTCTAAAGGTATTAAAAGTAGTCCTTCGTGGCGAAAAACTTTCAATTTTTCTTCAGTTCTGCGCCGAATCGACTCATTAATTCAGCTTAGCAAAGCATTTGGTATCTAGTGTGAACCAGTGGATCCATGTTTCGTTTCGAAATGATGCAGAAACAACTTCGGATTGCGCTAAATAACATTGAACAGAGCTATGAGGTGGTTTTGTTTTACGCGGTGCCTAATGTGTCCTTATCCTCCGTAGTACACGTTTACAAGGCATCTTAGAGTGAACTATCAAAAACGTGCGACCACATCGAAAACCGTCAATTACTCAGCATCGTAGGAGAAGAGTTTGGTAGTTTATTAACGACCAGCCGGTTTGACGCTAAAATCCAGGTATCTGGTTACCTCGTGCGCCAGTTCTTTATCGTGTGGAACATATTTTACTTGTCCTCCTGGATTTGTATCTTGGGTAGTTGCGGCTGAAGTTCTTTACGAGGCTTTTTCAAGTATGTAGTGAAAGTGAACACAAAAATTATTAAAAATCTTGTTCGGATCTTGTCTTCGCTGAAGCTGCTAGTTCCTCGAGAACTTCCTCGGCTACAAATTCTCTACACCTGCGCGCATTTCCATTGTTGTTTGTTCCTTGGTCGTCCTTCAATGAGGATGACGGTTTGACATATTACATTTACGCCGGGCTATTTGTCTAATAAAGCTCGAAAAATAATTATATTTTTGCGGTGAAAAAACGCAAACATTTAAGATAGTTGCTTTTACCGTTCAGAAAAATATTTACTCAGTTACAGTAGCTCGTGCCGCTCGTTATAATGAATATTTCTTAATAATTACTCATTCAATCTGAGCAACATTTGGTAGACAAACTTCGAATTTTTTTTACAATATGGCAAGTAATGAATATAATCAATCTTCAATGATGTATCAAATCAAGTATACGATTTCCAATATTATTGGATCATATTTACATATCAAGAGATAATTATGATCACGCGATTGATTATAGGTACGTCTAAGATTTATTGTGTCGATTTAATTTTGCATTAATCTCGCTAATTGAGGTTAAATAAGTACATACAACGAATAAATTGTTACTGAAATCATATCAGATGTGCGTAGCTGCAAGGATAACTACTTGTACTTTAGACCGAGGTACGACCAAAAAGTTTTTTTACTATGATTGTAGACCACATGTTTACTTTTATAAGTCCCCTTGTAACATTGAAATTCAGTACTTTGGATTTCTGATTTTACGCCAGACAAACAAGATGATTTTTCTATGATGTATTATATTGAATCTATGAATCTTCGAAAAGAAAAATTATTTTCTATAAGAGGATCACGTTGAAAACACACTAAAAACACTAAAAGACTGTTTTTGCAAAACAAAATTTTGTTCGATAAAACAACTCAACTTTGTTTTGAAATTTATTAAATGTCCTTTTCATTGTCGCTTTTCGGCAACGGAGCTTAACAATTGGAAATCAAATTCACTAGAATCAGATCTGGAAAATAAACAGAATGGGGTAGCACTCAAAATCTCTGTTCGACGAAAAAAACTATAAAGCTTGCAGCAGTATGAGTATTTTCATGATGCCAATTAATCTCCCACGTAAATTATTTAATTCAAGCTTCCGATATACATCTTCTGATATACTAGTCACTGTTTAGTAGTTCCCCTATAAAGCACCAAACCCTCGATTGCTATTTATGTTCGTAGTGATAGTACTCGTACTATATTATTAACTACACAAAAAGCTTACAAGTGGCGCCATTTCTGGGATTGTAAAGACAGTTTCTAGCAGCAAATCTCGGTTTCTAAAGACAATTGTCGGTTTGCTTTTGTAAGCGACAGTTTCTGAAAAGAAATTACTGCTTGTTTATGTGAAAGACACTCTCTTAAAGCAAATAATTTATCATTTTATGTCAAAGACAATTTCTGAAGACAAATACCGGCTTATTTTTAAACCAAACAGTTTCTAAAGACAATTGACGAATTATTTTTTGTAAAAGAGTGTCTCTAAAGACGAATGGCATATTGTTTCACGTAAAAGATAGACTTTGAAGACAAATGAGGGTTAGTTTTTGTAAAAAACTAGCTTTAAAGGCAATAGACTGATTATTTTATGCGAAAGACAGTTTCTCAAGACAAATAAGGGTTTATTTTTGAAAGAGACATTCTCTAACGGCAAATGACGGCATGTTTTTATAAAAAACTGTCTCAAAAGGCAAATGACAGATTATAATTTGTAAAACAGTTTCTAAAGACAAATGACGGATTATTTTTCGTAAAAGACATCCTCTAAAGGCAAATGATAGATAATACTTTGTTTCTTAAGACAAAAGACAGTTACTTTTTGTAAAAAACTAGCTTTAAAGGCAAGAAACTGATTATTTCATGTGAAAGACAGTTTCCAAAGACAAATAACGGTTTATTTTTGAAAAGAGACAGTCTCTAACGGCAATGACAGATTATTATTTGTAAAAGATAATTTTTAAAGACAAATGACGGTTAGTTTTTGTATAAAAAGGCAAGAGACTGATTATTTTATGTGAAAGACATTTTCTAAAGATAAATAACGCCAAATGACAGATTTTTTTGTAAGGCAGTTTCTAAAGACAAATGCCGGTTTATAACTGATAGTCTCTAAAGACAAATTACCATTTGTTTTTGTAAAAGACTGTCTGGAAAGACGAATTACATATTTCTTTTGCCAAAAGTCTCCAAATGTATAGTGAATTCTTACTATATCTATTGAAATTTTGTTGCAGATGTAAAGACAACTTGTTACAAAATAAATTGAGAAATCCAGAAGATTTCATAACGCCTGATGATATGTTTGAAATTGTCAACGAGAATACGATATTTCGTCCTCACCATGGTCCAAAAAAATTTGAATCTGAGCCTTTGATTCCCAAAAGAATATTTATGCCCAACAATACAGTAAGGGTATTAGGATCAACAGAAGATGCAGTAGAAGAAAATAATGATGAAGCCGTCGTTAGAATAGAAGAATCTCAAAGAAAAGGTACTACTTTCGATTACTGTACATAGTGGATCACAAAAAACAGTTCAATACATTATTTTTCATTTTTTACTTCTAATCCATGCAGTGCGATGTTCTTTTTATTTTAGTCTTTTTACTTAACTAACACTCTTGTTACGTTTACCTACATCCATCAATATACCTCTTTTATCACTCACACTTCACTATTTCACGAAGGATCATGCTTTATATCTCTACCAGAGGATACTATCAACTATACAAAAACAAACATTGAAACGTTCGAACCCTTGGACGAATCTTGTTTTATGCACCATTACTAATAGGTAGCTGATTCTATACAAAAAGGCTTCGAATGGTCCATAAAATATCAGAATATCTTCAAAAGGTACCCTCAGTGAAAATCAGGATCATAGACGAGAGAAAAAACAAGACATTTGAGAGAAAGAAGCTAGCGTTTAACAATTTTATGTTTGTGACGATATTATTCATGATAATCTTATTTGCCCGTCAGCTTAGAGCTAGTATCACTTATCTATCGTCAATGGCAAGTATTCAGTATCATAGCCTTTGGTAGTCCCAGTTCTGAGATGGCGACATCGTGAACTTGGTCAGATTCTCCTTCACTTTTTAACAACCACGACAGTGTCATATTATTCGTCATCTGATGAAGTTGATTATGTGACTATGTCGGCGCAGACAGTGGCTAACACACTACAAGCAGATGTTAAATATTGAATGATTTCTGATTTTGTCGGGTTTCTTAGTCACGTTTTTCTTGTAGTTGTTAATGTTGATTATTTGGTCTTGAATAGTCTTCATGAAGTTCTTGGTCACTGGAAATAAAGTATTCCTCTAGTAAGTCATCTATTTAATGCTTTCTCAATATGCAGCTGGTGGAAGTCGTGATGAAGTCGGCTGTGCCATTATTTTTGCGACCAAGTTCAACTTGAGGTGGGCTTCAGATGATTCAGACGAATCCATATCCGCCTCGGAAGTAGTCCGATGTACGTCTGAGCTTTCTGATTTCTCCTCAAAGATTTCATGTAGTTTCAATATGTGACGGGAATGTAGAATGAGAAGACCAAATAACTCCTTCTTTATGGTTTAATGTTTAGATGACTTTGATTGGTTTAGGTCTTTGTTCTTGGAAGTCAATCGAGAATCGACGCGGTATATCAAGAAGATGATTGATGTGACACTTATTCGCTTCGTATTTATGTTTGGTTTGTAAAAATACATCATAACTGTGAATTTAAGTTTCTGAAACGAAATATTTCAAGGCACAATGCTCCAACCTCGAACTGTAGGTTCTTATCTTGAAACTATATTAAAAAAAGATTCAATCTGTTATCATTTAAAAACAATCTATATCACGACAAGCAAGGTACTTCAGTTACTTTATGTACGAGGCGACGACGCCACAAACTTAAAAAAATATTCATTTTATTTATATGAGATTTTTGCTACTCAGTTATCATATTTCTTAGAACAACAATGATAAAGAGGTTTATAAAATGCACAGTTATTGTTCATTAATGATGTTTCCGATTTTTATGCTACCGTGATTTTTATTTTTTCAACCAATCTATACCGAGTGTTTCGGGACTTGATGCAAAAAATTCGGGAGTGAGTAGATGCCATGAAAATGATGCTGTGACATAAAAAATACTCATACGACCCATCGTTTCTGAGATATAGGTCTTAGAACTTATATTTAAGTATATCTTCTAAATTATACATTCGAACATCATAAATTTTTAATAGATGATTACGTATGTCCATGTAGTGTGTTTGACGAAATAAATAATTCTACACTACTATCTGAAGGCGAGGGACAATCTTTACAATCTAAAGATAGCAAAATGATTTTTCAATCGATGTAACAAAAAGGTACTCCTTGTTTAACTGGTAAACGTTTATGGTTTAGGAGATATGGAGATTTATAGATCGTTGTACATGTCAAGGAAACCATTCGCCATAAAAAGACATTCTGAAGAAAATTATCATAAATTGTAATTATCTATTCAAAATACTTGTAGGAGGTATTAAAACACAATCAAACATTTCTTGGACAAACTAATGATTGAAAAAATAAACATTTGTACTAAATAATATCGAAGATGGAATAAGGAAAAAATTGAAAGAGATTAATAATTATCTTTCATGTAATAGGATATTGTTTAATAAGCTATTTCATGATATTCAAACAGAAATTGCAAGCGACTTAATTTGTTGATGTCAGTTTGCATCGTTTCAAAACCTGTTATCAATAATTTTTACATCGTATTTAAGTTTCAATATGGTACATGGCATGTACAACGATCTAAACCATAACTTTTATCAAGTTAAGCAAAGAATGCAGTTTTGTTAAAATATCGATAGAAAAATCCATATTTGCTATCTTTAGATTGTACAAGTTGTCCCTGTAAAAGTTACGGATTGTTAACCATTTGAAATGAGCCGCCCTGGGCCTTAAGATAGTAGTTTAGAACTATTTATTCTGTCAAACAAACTACTTGGACCCCGAAAAATCCTGTATATTAAAAAAAATTATAAAAATCTAATGGCATCTCTTCCCGATTCAAAATCACTCAACTTATGGCCTCCTTAAGTTATACTTAACACGACTCTTTTCTCCATCATTTTCCATGTACTTATAGGTTTCTTCTTTCATATCTGAGTAAATCAAGCTCTTCCATTTGAGATATGAGTGAATTGGTTGAATTTGAGGAGAATTAAGCGCGGACATCTAACATGATAACTGGTTTTTTGACAGTGCCCCGATACGTTTTGTATCAATCCCTTTGACGACAAATTTATTTAGTGATTTCATGACAAAGCTATAATTATCCACATAGTCATCACTGGGAGGCAGTTGTTCATTTTAATTTCAACAAGAGACCCAGAAACCAAATGAATTGAATGGACTCCATACAATTCAAATCCAACAATCGAGGATCTTTCAAACAACCTTAACCAATTTGGTCGATCAATTTGCAGTAAAGTGGAAAAATAAGTAGTGCTTTAATCTTTTAGAAAAAAAAAACAAAGCCAATCAATGCGTTACATGCTACTTTATGCTTCAACAGCGTTTTACAGAATCGTATTTTGATGGCTTGATTACTGGAGAGAGAGAGATAAAAAAAGTGGGTATTATATGACGATTCAAAGCGTAAAAGGTAGTGACCAAATTACCACGTAGTAGTACAAAGCCGAGCTTGCCTCCAATCTTTGTTCGAATAGTATTCGGAGACTTTTGAAAATATTGTACCCTCAGGTTTCGATTTATTCCAATCGCTACATTTTCTTAGTAGGAAATAATATTTTACTCAAAAAT
Source organism: Diorhabda carinulata (assembly GCF_026250575.1). NCBI lineage: Eukaryota > Metazoa > Arthropoda > Insecta > Coleoptera > Chrysomelidae > Diorhabda > Diorhabda carinulata. Next base: position 8,295,202 of record NC_079469.1, read on the forward strand.
AAATTGATTTTTTTTTGGTTCGGCATTGAAAATCAGCGCACTAGTTGGCAAAATGTGTTGATAACGAAGATGATAACATTATTGATTAAAAATAAACACTTGTTGAAAATTTATCCGTTTGAATTTAAATTAAGTAAACGACATTACATTCCATTCCCCCTTTGTAAATGTAATGTTATTATAGATAGAAAAACAAAGTATTTCTTCCATTTCATTTGCTAATAAATAAGTACCAACAAAATAATATTCGTCATAATTGTAATTGAACTTTATTGAAATTATAAAAATCATAATTATCTAAATCACTTTTTTACGTTTCAAGGAAAGATAAATTTGCTTTATTTTTATAATATAATGCTCTGATATCAATCTAATATCTTCTGATGTAACTGAGATATTTATCGAAGTAAAATTTCTTATATTGATTCTTTTTATAACCCAATAAAACAACTTTCTGTAAATATTTTTCCATTATTAAAATAAAAAAAATTGAAGTTCAAAGAAAACAGATTTTAAAGGGGAGCAACCCAAAAATTTTTGGAGATAAAGTAGAAGAATTTAATCACACACCGCAAATAAAAATTACTAATAATGTTACTCATTTTTGTTTATCATGAATTTACACAGATTTCTCATAAAAAGTTGTAACAGTTTTTGAAGTTAGTTATTAGTTATTAGTTAGATTTTAGTTATATAACTATGTAACAATAAAACTCAAATATCGTACGTCTTTGTTCTTCATTCAGCTTGTAGCATTCTAGGACGGTTTGCTTTTGAATCTACTTCCCAATTTTTCTTGTCAGATAGTCCCAATTTCTATCTTTTTTTAGGCTTACATAACACATCATCCAATAAGCTGTGTAAAAAACTAAGAAAAACACAATTTTTGGCAAAAATCGATTTTATTCATCTATATAATCTCTTTCAAGACCAATACAATCATTTCAACGCTTCTCGATGCCATGCTCGTAGAAGGATTCAGTTTCAGCAATTGCTTCTTCATTTGAATTGATTTTCTTACTCTAGAACATTTTTTTGAGATCATCAGCGAATAGCCAGTAGTCACTGAGGGGCCCGGTCTGGACTATACGGTGGATGGGGAAGCAATTCGAAGTGTAATTCGTTTAATTTAACCATCGTGCCATCGACTTGTGACTCGGTGCATTGTCTTGGTGAAACGGTGGTTTTTTCTTCGACTCTCCCTTCTGGAGAGAATATTCCATGCGCATCCCACAATACTGAAGCCATAACCCTCCCAGCTGACTGATGTGCCTTTGAATGCTTCGAACGTGGTTCACCGGCTGCAGTTCACTCAGATGATGATAATTTTGATTCCGGAGAGAAGTGATGGATCCATGTTTCGTCCATTGTCTTTCTCATGGTCAAATGTTCATGCATAATTATAAACACAAAGCCTTCTGATATTTTTACAGGCTCAGCTATCTCACGTAGTTTCAATTTACGATTAGATATAACCAATTTGTAGACTATTTTGATGTTTTCTGGAATAACCACTTCAATTGGACGACCAGAACGTTCACCCCATCATCGGTGTCTGTACGACCACGTTTAAATTCAGCAGTCACTTTTTATCACATAATCGAAATGTCATTAAATTTCACACATATTCTTTTGAAAGTTGGTACTTCATAAACGTCATATGATAATAGCAGCACCATATGTGTGTCAGTCATACGACTTATTGCGAGTTCTGTTCGTTCTCTATTTTCATCATAGGAATCATCTATTCGAACAACTGAATTTTCTATTCTTTATGTCCCCACAGATTTTTGTACATCTGTAAAATCCAAAACCAGCACACCTCCTCCATTAACTTCATTCTTTCAGATTTTCTTTCCGAATCCGCATCATTATTGTGGCTCTCGTAATTTCCGCTAATTTCTTCGATTTGTATGTAATGAAGACAGATTGCATTCTACAAATTTATCCTAGAATCGTCTGCAACAATGGATTGTGCAATATTTTCAAGTTCGGAAATATCTGAAATTATTGTGACATCATGGTTCCATTAATAAATTCTTTTATCATTTATCACAATTTTTAGTTGACTCTAGTAGCTCTGGATTATTATTTATTTCATTCGTATCATTTCTCAAGTATCTACTGTTTAATGAAGGGGGCATGAGGTTTATCTGAAAAAACTAAAACTTAAATGTTAGTCACTTATTTCACAAAATTTATGCTTGAAAAAAGTAAAAAGTGTGAGACTCTTCATTCAAAGTGAATATGAATAAATGAAAAATGTGTATCTCCACATGAAAATATATTAATAACTTAATATTATGATTTAAAAGTAAATTTTCATACTTACCTATAGATGAATAAAAAAACAAAAAGTAGTTTTTGAAATCACTTCTTCAAAAACAAGACAAGATTTTGCAGACGCCGCACAGCAGTTTGACCTTACTTATACTATTCTTTCAATACTCTTTAAAATCGTAATTTGAACAAAAAAGAGATACATACTTTAATAAGTTGTATCTACACAATTCAGTCATCAGAGAACATTGAAATCGAAATTTAAAAGAAAACATTAAGTTACGCACATTTCTGGTTTCACCGACGATATCCCCGAGAATGTAACGTAAAAACTCGAAACTTCTACCCTCCTTAACAGGGATATATATTTCTTAATTTTTTTTCAAACCAGCCTACATACATTGAAGAGCAGCCTCGTACAATTATTTTAATTAAAAGTTTTCTGGTGGCCACATCGATCACCTGATTTAGGTCCTTGGGAATTCATGTTTTTAATCCAAATATTCGAAGATCATTATATTTTCAGCATTTGGAATGTTTCATAAAAAATGTGGTAAATTATTCAATTAAAAACAAATTAAGAGGATTAGTTTTCTTCAGTCTATTGCGCTTGGTTAGGGATATTTTTATCCCCACGTTGAATCCATAACTGGAAGCCTCTTTTCGAAAATATTTTCTTTGTAGAACATTTCTTATTTTCGTCTCTATGTAATCGCTTTTCGCCGAGATAATGTCCAATGAAATGACTACCATTTGACACGCGGAATTGCGAAAAACTTTGGTTTTCTTGTTTTCCTGAGGTATCTCGAAATTTAAAAAAAAACCTTGAATTTTAATATCAGAAAATGTTATCATACCTAATTTTTTGACATATTTTTCTTCCTGTCCAAAGGAAACGCACATGTAATGAATTATTTCGAGGTATAAATTCCATTTATAACGGAATCAGTTTTCCGCAATTTTCGCGGCTTTCTCAAAAAAATTTGGGCTGACCAACTCGAAATTCGAGATCCTGGGACCAAAAGTGCAATTGGCGAGATTTAAGGTGTTAAATAGTAACGCATTTCGCTTATTTTTTGGCCAGGTATCACAAATAATCAATGGAGATCACATCACATCATTTGAATTTACTATCCAACATTCTTTTGATCAGCTTTAACCGGTTCTGTAATAATTTTTCCACGTAAAAATAGTCAACACCAGAAATTCATTTTCTTTATATCAACCCCTTGTATTTTAATAGTAAAATAAGTTTTTAATAGTAACTGATGTCATTTCTGCATGCATCAGTGACAATTTCAAAATGTCTATCTTCGCAACGAGTAGACGAAATTTCGAAAAGATAAAAGTCATGAAAAAAATTGGGTGTTTCGTAATTCAGGTTTTACTGGTTGCAAATATTTTTTTCAAATCATGTTTTTACTAAATATAATACATTGTATCTTTTTCAGGTTACATCAAATTAAGGGAACTGAAAAAAACAAACATTAGAGATAGTGGTTCTCCTATACTTCCTTTAGATTCAATAGAAAGCAATTCTAGGAGTTCCTCCGCTTCTTCAGAAACGGCATACACGACTATTTCGAATCTTAAAACTCCCAAACCCATGGATATAAATGCAGCTCTAGAAAAACAAGCTTCACAATCGACTGCTTTTCCTAGATCCTGTTTTTCTTACCGAAAAATTAAGAAGATTTCTTGGGATCCCGATGAACTTAAAGGTGAAAATATATCTGAAGATGACTTATTTGAAATAGTGTCATACATAAATTCGAAAAACTTTATGACGCATATTCAGAATGAACCAATTTTAAACGAAGTCGCCTCAAAATTAGGTGTCGATTTAGAAGACATATGCGAAGCAAAAGTGATTCAAGAAAAAATTTATTGTAACGTTAGTATAGAAGAAAAATACATCCCGTGCGAAATAATGCCTTGTATTAAAGCAAAATGGCCTTTGGAGCAAACCTTAACTTTTCTCAGTAAAGGAGAACGCGATGCCGAACCGAGGCAAAGATTTGTTTTCCCAACATCGTATATGATTGAAGAAATTAAAACTTTAGATTGTGTCTTATTACCTAAAGGATACATAGAAACAAAAGGGAAACGCAACGACGTGGATATATCATGGGAATTATGCTTTCCACAAGCACAAAAATATTTAGAAACGTGCATGTCACATTCGCAAATCAAAAGTTTGTTACTTCTCATAACTCTTCACAAGACTTTTATCGAACCTAAAACTAAACATTTAGGGTTGACGGTGGATCATATTCGAAATTTTCTACTTTTAGAATGCGAATCAAATTGTAGTGATTGGCCTGAACATAGATTGGGTAGTAAACTAATTAAAGTTATTAAAAGACTGAATAGTCACCTCTCCAAAGCTCATCCACACATTCCCGACTTCTTCGTTTCCGGTAAAAATATACTCAACGACGTAGCAAATAGAGAAATTAGAAAATCTCATAAGGTTTTAGATGAAATTCTACAAGCACCTGTTATGCACTTTATGATTGCCCTGAGAAATATTCGATACACCAACGGCAAAACCTTTTATCCTCCTCTAAATTTTAAAAATCTCTACGATATTTTAGTAAAAACTGGCATAGAACACTCCAATCCACAACTCGTTGCTAAAACCATCAAAAAACCAAAATATTCCGATCCCGAAATGACATTTTTAATGTTCAAAGACGCTAAAAAGAGGAGAACAATTTTAAAACAAAGGATTGAGCAAGAGGAAATGGAAGAGAGGAGGAAAAAAGAAGCGGAGGATAAGCGAAGGGGATCTATTGACTCGATAAACGTCGAAGTAAGTATTTAATTCTATTAAAAATGCTATTTCATATTAAAGAATCTGGAAACTTAACTTGAAACTTTAGGGCTTTTAAGGCTTGCCCAGGAGCTCAATGTAAGGGTTGTGTTGACGTGGTCTGCAGTTTCTTCCTCCTTCATGCATCATGGGTATTTCAGATCGTCCGTTATACCTATAGCAAGGAGGTGGCGTTTTACATAATCGTGCCAGAAGACATTTGTGTCGTGCCAGGCGTTTACATACATTTCTGCAGAGTTTGTAGTTAGAGCGTATTGCTTAGAGATAGAGATAGAGTACAAGCTATACTAAGAATGGTTTTTTGACACATTGGTGTTTTTGATGCTTCCAGTCTGCGATAGAATGAGCCACATCGTACCCATAATTAATAAACTAAATTTGGTTTCCGATTTCCTTACGAATATAAATCTTTTCATAGAGATCCAATTTGAAGAGGTTATAGTATAAGGTTGTAGATGATATGATGATCCTGTTCCATTAGAAACCAATTTATTCAATGTCATGATGACGTTAAAGCGACTGATATCGAGGCAATAACTTATTTTTAGAACTCTTTCATCTGCTCTATCGCATTCCTCGAAGTTAAATTCTTTTATATAACTATTATTTTTATACTTTGTGTTGATGGAAAATAATTTTTATTCTGCGTATTGGTTCGTTTCTTTGTTATTCCTTTTTTAATCGGTCCAATAATATAGAATAATTGTCAGTAATAATTATTTTTCCCGGTTTCATTTAGTCTGCAGTAAAAAATATTTGAAAGGTGGTCCTTTATAGGAAAAATATGAAATTGTTATTTGTGGCGACCTCTATCCGTCAGACCGGGGAGTTACATTTTATGACCATGTTGATTTATCAAATATTAAATGTTTATATTAAGTTGCTGTTTTTTTTTCAGTGGACATGTGAAAAAGATTTTGACATACACAAGAAAAGAGCCTTGATACTATTTTTCATAAACACCTTCCTGGGCATAGCAAAAAAAGGTTTGAAGTTGTCGAAGATGAGGGCGAAATTTTATCTTAAACAAGCGTATTATTTAGCGAAAATTTTAGAAGAACAGTGTCCAGCGTTCACCGACGACGTGAAAGATCATTTGAAAACCATAAATGAACTGGAAAAACAATGTGTTAGTAATTACGGACATAAGGAAGACTTAAATAGTATAAGACCATTTAACAAAAAAGTACCAATAACAAATATCACGAATACTAAAAAGATTACTGCTATTAATGAGGGTAAGACAAGGAAAAGTGTAACATTTATAGAAAATCACAAAAAATCAACGTGACTAACCTCAACTTTAAAATTCATTGAATACAAACTTTTGAAAAGTAGCACTGTTCACAAGTATACCGAGTTGTAGTCAAAACCGACTAGTCGTAACCAAATCATACGAACCAATTCAAAATTTTATTTTACCGAGAACAATCTTAGTTTACCCAGTTGCGTCGTGGATTTCTCTCCTTTCAATCAAGATAGTTTTGGCATGACTAGCTTGGCCAAGAGATCAGATTCATTCACCAGCTGGGTGCAACTCAAATCATTCATTCTCCAACTATTTTCCATTGTTGGCGACGAGATTAGGATGCTTTTCTATCCAACAACTCTTGTATCCATCAAGCTCTCTAAGTGTAAAAGAGTCCAGACAATAATTCATCTGGGAATTCAAGACGTTCATTCGGCTCTATTACTGAAAAATTTGGATAGCTAATGATGTGGCACACCAACCGCTTGGAACCGAAGAAATTTTTGACGTGAATGTGATGTTATTCTACTAAGTAAGAAAGCACGTATACCATCAAGCGCTAGTTTTTAAGTATTCGTTTCCCCAATAGCTACCACAAGGTTTGCGACGTGATTGGGATGTTGTTCTACCCAATAGCTAAGCACGTCGTTCACGTGTTTGTTTCCCCAAAGAGAAAAAGAGAACCCAGACAAGAACTCATCTGGGAATCGGAAACTTTTGGTAATTCTGCGCTATAAGAAAATTTTAGTAATTCAACTCTATGGTTGAGATAGATTCAGGTAGCAATTTGAAGCGCCACAACAATTGGTTGATTAGCCAAGAAACATGCCACAGAAAATGTCCTGTGGTATTTCGCTGAATGCTGATGACCGTTTCATGGTCCTCCCCGATATCAGAAGATGGTGCGCCGGTTGGCAACGTCATCAAGCTTACACCCCCTGATATTTAAGATATTTTGTTGGCCATATCTACCGGGTGGAAGACTATTATAAATAACAGTTCCAGTGAATGAAGTTATGTCCAATTGTAGATGTTTAGCATTAGTCAGTGATGCGCGATAGTAGGTTTTGAGTAAAATACAAAAATAAATTGTGTATACGTGTGTGCAGATCACGTGTTCTCATACAATCCACCCGTAAGGTCACAATTTCACTATTGCTTTTTGTCATTTATGTCACACTATTTTGTAATAATGAAAAAACAAGAACTATTAGGTAGATAAGGCGTTGACTCAGGAACACGGAACTAAAAATGACGTTTCGAATGAATCCAGAATAACCATTTTGAAAGTGTGTATGAACTATCTCGGAATCAAAATCATGAACGAAACTAATTTTTTGAAATATTTCACATCTTACAAGTTGTAAAATTGGTCATTTTTTTAGTTTTTTTTTAACAATAATAATTCGATCATTTTCATTTTGTTGTAAATATGTTATCATTTTCATTAATATAATCTTTTTCTACGATATTTTGTTTCTGTTTATTACACAATCCTTCAGTGATGAAACTTATTATATTTTGTATTATACTAAAATTGCCATTAATATTTTTGGATATGGCAACACTGTCATTAATATTTGTAGTCAAAACTCAATCTTTTAGAACATAACCTAACTATAATAAGTGCAGTTCTTAGTAAACACTATCGTCCATTATTCAACATTATAAAAAGACCACTCTGCATATTTTGAGACGCTAGAGGAGATAGAGTTGTAAGTGAATTGTAAACTCTGACCACGGTGCATACGGGGCGTCCCACAACGAGTTAAAACTATCTATACATGGCAAAACACTTATAGTAAAATCATGAAAATTTCCACGTTTGGGTTTTCGGATACGATCTTCTTAACTAAAATATTTTCAAAGATGGCAGACTTCCGGTTCTACCGAACTTTGTTTGTTATATTAAATGGGACTCCCTGTATATTAATACTTATGTAATAGCACTATGCTTTTATTACTCAAAATTATGTTAAAGCAAAAGATCGAAAGCAAAGAGCCAAAGAAAAATCCTCTTCTATTACATTGGAGTAGAATTAGTTGCCACGAGTTTTTCAAGATAATAATTAATCATTGTAAAAACGATAAAATATTCAATTTCTTATCACAAATATAATAAAAACAATATGACATCATACTTTTCGTAAAATATATCATCTATATATTTTGTAACTAAGAAATTTTTCTATCTTAATTATATTACTGAGTGAAACTTTGGTTAAATAACATAGATAAGTGTCACAATTTACTACGAAGGTTGTCTGAAATGTTTCCTACCTCAAATTAAAGATGTCTTATCAACAAAAATATGGAAATATTCTCACTAAAATTTCTGTTTGACAATTGTATAAATGAGTTGTCGGATATCGAGCTGTCAATAAATATGTATGATTCAAAGGCAATACGCTTACACAAATGAAAGAGGAGTTAGACACTGTATACAGACTCTGCACCTTCATTTACGACCGTAAAATTTAGGGAAGGTGAATTTGAGTCACAACAACAAGCAATAACATCGAAAATGTTCATCAGATGGTATTGGATGACCGTAGGATTTAAGTAAGATATATAGGAAAGGCTATCGGCATATCACTGAAGAATTATGCAACTGTAAGTTATTGAAACGGACAAAATTAATAAATATTGTTGCGTTGATTAATAACTGTAGATGAAATTGGGATCCACCACTACACACCTAACCAATACAGTCGATTGCAAAGATGACACCGGTTCCAAAAAAGGCATAGACGGTTTCAGCGGTTGGGGTAGTGATGGCGACCGTTTTTTGGAATAGTTTTGTGATTGTGTTCATCCACTATCTTCAAAAAAGTGGAACAATAATAGGAGAGTATTATACATCATTACTTGATATGTAGTGTGGTCCATGAGTTCTTAGCCTAATATAGAAACAAAGGTCAAAAAAATGTGATTATTCTTGAATATATTCTTTCCTTATCTCTTCCCAATTTTCAGAACATCTGACTAAAGCTTTTACGCCACTATAAAAATATGAGGCATCTTTGAAGATCAAATGTTCGTACACCGCCTGTTTTTCGTTCCATCTTCCCTATTAAATCTTTTACACTTTAACTTAGCCTCACGAACTTTTCGAACAAAAAACAGTCGAACAGGACCAGATCAAGGCTATATGGTTGGTGTTCAATCTCTGAGGCCACATTCGTCATGAAGTAAGCCCACTCCTCGGCTGATTTTGCCGCGACTTTTTCGATAATTTTTAGACGAAATTACCTTAGTAAATCGAAGTATAACCATCACTTTTTTATCCTTTCCGTGTGGTTTGGTTTTTATGGCACGGGCTCTTCTTTCCGATGCCATTTCACGAAATCTTCTTTGGATGTCGCATCATAGTAAAAGGCAATAACTTCATCACTCGCGGATTACACTTTTATGGTTCTCGCGGCAAAGCTCTAATAATCGCTCAGCAACATCGCTGTTTTTGCAATGCCCTAAGAATTCGAATCAATCACCTTGCACTAATTTTAGTCATACTTAAATGCTCATGTAGGATCCTTAACATTTCTTTTGTTTTTAGGCTCCGGTCACTTGGAACAATTTAACGTTTTCTGGAGTAATCACCGTCAAAGGACCTCCCGCATATGGGTCATCTTCGGGTCCTTAGCGAAACAAGTTAAACCATTTTTCACTTGTTGAAACTGATCGACACGAGTCACCGTAATCAGCTTCGATTCTGTTTTCGATTTGAGTTAGGTTTAATCTTTCTTTAGTCTAAAATTTTAAAACAACGCGAAACTCAACTTGAATTGCAGAGTTAAAAAGGTTAAAGCTTCGGTGTGTAAAAAGTATATAGACGTGGAAGGAGAAATGGTTATAAAAAAAGTCTTGTTAGGTCGGAACTTTTCAGACAACTTTCGTAAGATGCACAAATTTCTTCCTTATTTGAAAAATTTTGGAAATATTGATATTTATTACTATGTGGATGATTTTTGCTCGTGGTTTGATTTATCCGAAAGAGTATTGGTTATTTAATAATTTATTACTCACCTTCACTCCGTGTTCAGTGTAAAAATCAGCAGTTCCTAAACTAGCATATAATTTGTATCCCATTTTTTGTAACGATCTCATGCTCGGCAAAAACTCCGCTTTGTGCTACGGATAACAAACATAAATCAAAATTGGATTTTTTTAAAACAACACTCACTTTGTAAGTTCCAATCGAGAGTAAAATTGATTTTTTTGGAATGTTGAATCCGGTACTCATCAAAGCTTTCAAGTAGGCCTCGTATCTGTTATCTCCGAAGCAAGCTACTTCTCCCGTAGAAGCCATTTCAACGCCGAGCATAAAATCGGCTCCGGCCAATCTCGAAAAAGAGAATTGGGGTACTTTCACTCCGACTCTACCGCAACCGGAAAGTATATCCACAGGTTCGACTTCTTCTCCAACTATAACTCTCGTCGCCATAGCGACAAAATCGTGATTTAACGTTTTAGAAACGAACGGAAACGATCTGGAAACTCTTACATTACATTCGATCACTTTAAGATCGTTATCTTTTGCTATTAGTTGCATGTTAAAAGGTCCTGTCACTTCTAAAGACGCCGCTATAGATTTAACAATGTATTTAATTTTAGCTAACGTCTCACTATTTATATCTTGAGGGGGTGTTACGAGAGTGGCATCACCGGAATGTACTCCGGCGTTTTCGACGTGTTCCGATACGGCCATACAGAGTATAACGCCGTCACAAGCTACCGCATCGACGTCTATTTCTTTACTTTCCAATAAAAATTTCGATATTACGACAGGGTGTTCTTTACTAACGTCACTAGCAGCGTTTAGGTAAGTTTCTAGATCTTGATTCGAATGGGCAACGTTCATAGCCGCTCCGCTTAGGACGTACGAAGGTCGAACTAAACAGGGATATCCGACTTCCTCGCAAAACTCAATGGCGGATTTGAGGTTAGTTAATTCTTTCCAATGCGGCTGCATAATTCCAATTCTATCCAACATACGTGAAAACTTGAATCTATTTTCTGCTCCATCGATTGAATCCGGAGACGTGCCTAAAATACGAGTCTGTTGCCTATGTAAATCCATGGCAATGTTATTCGGTAACTGACCTCCCATTGATAGTATAATACCGCTAGGATTTTCTATATTGTAAATATCCATGACAGTTTCGAATGATATTTCTTCGAAGTACAACCTATCCGACATATCGTAATCGGTACTAACAGTTTCTGGATTATAATTAACCATTATAGTTTTCTTATTCAATCTTCTTAATTCTCTTAGGCAACCCACAGCGCACGAATCGAATTCAACGGAACTACCTATTCTATAAACTCCGGATCCTAGTACCATAACGTGTTCATCTTCGAAACTCAAATCGTGTTCAGAAGCATTGTACGTTAAGTACAAATAATTCGTCGTGGCAGGCCATTCTGCTGCAACCGTATCTATTTGTTTCACGAAGGGCATTACTCCGAATTCTTCCCGTTGCATTCGTACAGCTAATTCCGTACTTTTAACGGCGATAGCTATCTGTTTATCCGAAAAACCCATCTGTTTAGCGATAAGCAGGACTTTATTCGGTAAGCTGTGTTGATCGAAAGTCTCCAAAAGAATCATATAATCGATTATATTTTTCATTTTTTGCAAAAACCATCTGTCGATTTTGGTGAGATCGTATAATTTTTCGATGGTGTAATTGTTTTTTAAAGCCGCCGCTAGAACGAACATCCTCTTATCAGTTGGTTCTTTTAATTCTTCGTCGTTTACCGGTTTCAAATAAGGATCGAATCCGGAAACGTTTTCGTCTACCATCCGTAAAGCTTTTTGGAAAGCTTCCTCGAATTTTCTTCCGATCGACATTACTTCTCCGACGCTCTTCATGGAACTCCCTATTTTACTACTGACTCTACTGAACTTGTGAAGATCCCATCTTGGTATTTTTACAACGCAATAATCCAAGCTCGGTTCGAAACAAGCGGTTGTTACTCCGGTGACTGAATTGTTAATTTCTGGTAATGATACACCTAAAGCTAGTTTTGCAGCTACATATGCTAGAGGATATCCCGTAGCTTTACTAGCTAAGGCAGAACTTCTCGATAGTCTAGCATTTACTTCGATAATGTAATATTCTTCGGAATTGGGGTTTAAAGCGTATTGGATGTTACATTCTCCTACAATTCCAAAATGTCTGATAACCTTGATAGCTGTTGTCCTAAGCATGTTGTATTCCTTATTGGATAGAGTTTGACTGGGTGCTACTACTATTGACTCTCCAGTGTGAATACCTAAGGGGTCAACATTCTCCATATTACATACTGTTATACAATTATCAAAAGCATCCCTGACTACTTCATATTCTACTTCTTTCCATCCCTTTAACGATTTATCGATAATAAGTTGGTTGGAATGAGCTAGAGCTTGTAGAGCTAATGTTTTCAATTCGTCTTTGTTGTTGGCGAATCCTGATCCTAAGCCGCCCAAAGAAAATGCCGCTCTAGCCATTACGGGATAACCTAGTTGATTTGCTGCATCTAAAGCTTCTTGTACGGAATGAGCTGCCATACTAGGAGCAACTTGTTCCCCGATTTCTCCTATTCTTTGACTGAAAACTTTACGATCCTCGGTGTCTATTATAGCTTGTATAGGTGTGCCTAAAATTTTGCAATTATATTTGTCGAAAACTCCGCGATATTGTAGTTCTATTCCGCAGTTTAACCCGGTCTGACCGCCGAATGTAAGTAGAACTCCGCTAGGTCTTTCAGAACATATAACTTGTTCCACATATTCCGCTACTAAAGGTAAGAAATATACTTTGTCGGCTAAACCCTTTGAGGTTTGAACAGTAGCAATATTCGGATTTATAAGAACTGTTTGTATGTTTGCTTCTTTTAGAGCTTTAATAGCCTGAGAACCTGAATAGTCAAATTCTCCTGCTTGTCCAATGGAAAGTCCACCTGAGCCTATGATGAGAACTTTTTTAATTGTTGGTGTGGTGGATTGATCCTGTTCAATTTTATATCTCAAAATATCGGTCATCAGTTGTTTAAGATTACAAGTAGTTCCTTTCTTAATGGCTTCTAGAAACACCTCAAATAGATTTTCAAGATCTTGGGGACCTGCCATATGTTCTGGATGAAACTGCACACTGAAGAACGGCAAGGTTTTATGTACAATACCTTCATTAGTTTTGTCGTTTGCATTTGTGAACAGAGCTTCCCAATTCGAAGGCAGAGATGTCGTATCAATTGCGAAACCGTGGTTTTGAGATGTCATGTAACACCTGCCAGTATCGTGGTGAATACATGGTTGGTTATGACCTCTATTTCCGTACCTAAAAATAATAGTATAAATGTTATTGTGTCAGCGTTACAAAAAGATGGTTCAACGATTCAACATAACTGTGGAGAGCAGAAAGAGATATGGAAGAAAAGTTGAAAAAACGTATACTATAAATAACCAGAGTGGCGCTGGTATGGACAAAGGTATGTTATGAATGAAGCCAATGTAGATGAATAGAGAATTTAATGACATTTTAGACTCAAACAGTTTATTATTGACGTTTCCAACAACTTGTGTTGTACAATAGTGTGAAAAGTCGTACATGGCGTAAATAATATTTACCCAAATGCTAATGCTAATACCATCATTAACGCATTTTTCTCATATACATAAATTATTCTTCTTTTCTCTATCCTCCATGTTGTTTTACATCGTTGCCATGTTGTAGATTTTTTTTCAGTTGTCAGCTCAAAATTATAAGTTGATTTGGAATGGAAATTTATGATTTTTGAGGAACAAATGTATTTTAAGTAGTCAGCTTATTTCAGGACTTGCAACGCTTACATACTATCAAAAATTAATTGAAAAATGCCGCATTTATCTTATTTTCATTCATATGATGATAAATTTGAGGTTATTCTACTTCTTATCACAGCCACAATATCTGGTCGTCTGTACCGGTCTCTAAGTTCTCTGTTTTTCAGTATTCTCCATACTCCTTCGAAAACTGGCTCATATATCCTCCCCAATATGTTATTTTCAAATGTTATTAACTTCTTCTGGGTGTGTTTTGTTAGTGTCCACAGTTCCACACCTCAGCTCCATACAATAAAACTGACTGTATTATGACTGTGTATATTCTTATTTTCGTATTTTTTGACAGCTGTTTACTTTTAAGGAATTTCGATAGGCTCCAAAAACATCTACTTGCTGCAGTTAACGTCATCTGTATTTCGTCTTCTATTTTATTGTTGCTGTTCATAGTAAATCCTAGAGATTCTTCAGTAATTTTAAAGTTCTAACCTATAACATCCAGCATTGAATGATTGGGCTCTGCAACTCTTCCCACTTTTATATATTTAGTCTTTGACTGTTAATAAACTCCCAAACAACAATTCAGATGATCATTAAGAACAATAAGAACCCTGGGAATAAGTATTGTTCTCTTACTTTGTAATGTTTTCTATCTGACATATTTAAATCAACAGCAATTTAAAATTCGGATTCATTCCAAGTTTGCCATAGCCTAAGACATGGACAGTCGGCAAAAATCTAAATTTTATTACAGTGACTAACAATTCGTGACCTCTGGAGGTGGTAAAACTATATACTCAGTCAGTTTTTATGCATTACGAATAAATTTATTCATTTTATATATACAAAAACAGCACACGACACATTGGTACAAACAACTGTCGCATAAAATTGTGAATAGATAATCATTGAAACGTCAAAAGTCAAAACAAATCTGAGCACTGACTTTCAAGATTCAGAGTAAAGAATCTGATCAAAAATTTATACAATCGAACGCGAACAGACCAGTGAGATCGAAATAAAGTCGATTGCCGAACGATACCGAATAATCAGAGTCATTAGATGTACATAGCCGAACGCAGTATGTGAATTGTATTAATGCAGTCTGGAAGAGCGATCGAAAAGGTGATTATAAAAAATTCGCGCCGAAGCTTATAAATCAGGTATTAGACTATGTTTTTCCGCTGCTACAAACTGGGTTTGCCGGATTAAGTTGGAATTTCTGGAACTGTTAGTGATATTTATATACCACCACTAAAACAACACTCACAATTAAAGAGTCTAACGCACGTTTCGATAACCAAGTTATCGTCTTCAGAGACTTAAGGTAAACTAAAACAGTTTTAGTCAGTGAAGACAATAAACTTGGTTATCGAAACGCACGTCAGACTGTGTAATCATGAGTGTTGGTGTAGGGGTGATGTAAATAGTGTATTCAGTATGAGTTTGCCGGAATACCCATATGACGCTTGGTAATCCGGGATTTTCAATAATCCGGCATACTTCAATCACCGAAGATGCTGAATCGACAGGAGTTTATTGTATTACAAAAAAAAACTTCTAGAAATGTCGGTTGTTATTTAAAATTTATTTATTATTGTACTCACTTCATTTTGTAGCTAGTACATCCAATAGCTATTGAGAGAAGCTGGTGCCCCAAACATATACCAAAGATTGGTTTGATCTTATCAGTTCGTCTTAAGACATTTTTTATATTTTCTATTGTTTCCAGACACATTTGTGGATTTCCTGGTCCGTTACTCAGAAAAAGTCCGTCGTATTCATCAATATTAAATTTGTGATTCCAAGGCACAACATCAACTCTAGCGCCTCTATTGAGAAAACATCTAATTTGATTATATTTTAATCCACAATCTACTACACATATTCTTGGAGAACCTTTAATGTTGTAAGTTATCGGTTTCTGTGAGAAAAAAAAACTATATTGTTATCAAAAGCTCGTTTATATTCAAAAATTCAAAACAAATGATGTATGTGGATAATGTATGTCAAAAATAAAAAAACTGATTATTTTTCAATATATTCTCCCTTTATTTTCACATACTTAAAAGAACGTCTATCTAAAGTTATTATGTTACTATAAAAATAAGATGCATCATCAGAGTCAAAATGTTCGTACCCCGCCTGTTTAAGTTCATCGTCGCTGTTAAAAGTTTTCCCCTCAATTGGCTTTCAGCAAAAAATAGTCGGACAGGGCCAAATCAGGGCTGTATGGTAGGTTTGTAATCTCTGTGAAGCCATATTCGTGTACAGTAGTCTTGAGAAGCGGCTTTTTTGATAATTTTTTGACGCAACTGCATTAGTAAGTCAGAGTAATATGTCGCGTGCACGGTTGTATTTGATTCCTTAAAGTCAGTCGAGAAGATACCCTCGCAATCCCCAAATTTTGTAGCCATCACTTTTTTGGTACGGGTTCTCCTCTACGATACCACTTCTCGGAATCTCTTTTGCCTGTCGAATAATAGTAAACAGCATAATTTTATCACCTGTTGCAATTGATCGGATTACACTTTCTTATTCTACGCGGCAAAGCTCTAAAAATCGCTATAATTTTTGTCATATTTAAATACTGATGTAAGATCCTTGGAACACTTATTCTGGAGATGCCGGTCTGTGCTGCAATTTGTTTTGGTTTTAGGCGCCGGTCACTGGAACAATTTCTTCCACTAATTCTGTAGTAGCAACCATTACAGGACCTCCCGCACGTGGATCATCTTCTAATGATTCTTGTCCTATACAGAACAACTTGACCAATTTCTAATTCTTGAAAATGATGAGCACAAGTCACTGTAATCAGCCTTCATTATGTTTTTGACTTGTGTTGATGTTAATTCTCAATCCGAGACATTTTTCAGAACAACTTGACCGAGTGGCCATTCTAGCACTACTATAATAAAACGGATCGAAGCAACAAGTTGAAACTTTGTGTAAACCTTGTTCAGAATTGTCATTGGCGCGTGCACAAAGATTTTAGCGAACGCACTCTACTATATGAGGTCAAGAACTCATGGACCGTACTATGTACTTATACCATTATGGTATAAGTTGCACTTTTGGTTTATAGTTCAATTGCTTATTATTTCACAATTTCCTATGAGCTATTTGGTTTTCATGATTGTTTTATAAAATTTCTATACTATTATAACATCAACATTGTGTGGAAAAGATCGTGGAGAACTTAATAAATTATATTATATCTCACCTTAACAGAAACTTCTGCAACCAAATTTCTCGTATTAGGATCTTTAATTTTGCAAGGGTCATCTGGTATTGATAAAGTGAATACAATTTTTCCTAGTATTGTACCTTTTTCACGAATTTTTTTAGTAAGCTGTCTTGTATCCACACCTTGAATTCCAGGTACATTTTGTTCTTTCATCCATTCTGATAATGTTTTTTTGCTACGCCAATGACTCGGAGAGTCACAATGTTCTCCAACAACCAATGCTGATACCCATATACGATGTGATTCGAAAAAACTAAAAACAACAGTTTTAGGCAAATGCCCCAACAAATTATAATTTTCCATCAAATTTTCAACTGTCTTTATTCTAAGAAAGACGATATCGATGTACGAGGGCCGTTTTTATTTAAACCTCCGATCGTTCCGTGCAGACGCTACGCGGGCATGCGCTGCATGCTATTATTGATGCTCCCGCCAGGTGAGTTGCGAAGCGTGATTCGTTTTCTACAGGTTGAAGGCCATAGCGCTGCAGAAATCCATCGGAGAATGAGTCGTGTGTATGGGAAAAACTTCATGAGTGATTGGTATCGAAAGTGATAATGTGAAGGGGGTCAAGGACGCAAATCTGTCGTTTCAGATAACGTGGTTGAACGATTTGACAGAATGTTTATAGAAAACCGCAGATTCACCATTATTGCTTTGTCTACGGAATTTCCAGAAGTTTACGAATCTTTTGGTAATAAAATTTTTGTTTTATATGAATTTGTCTTTTATGTATAGCCTATCGGAGGTTGAAAAAAAAGGCCCTCGTATATTGGTTACGTGAACCCTAAACACACTAACAAAACAAAACTTCTTAGCTTTTTCGGTAAAACACATACACCCGGTATATAGTTATTTTGCTAAGTGAACATTCAACTTGTAATAGTACACCAAACTGAATGGAAAAAAGTACTAACAAACGTTCAAAAATAAAAAAACATTTTTTTACACGTATAGAGCAAAGTATGCGAGTTGGCGGGCGAATCAGCAAAACCCACAGACCTAACCTAACCCACAGATCACACCCTAAGAAGAAATGTTGTTATTCAGTAGAAACAACATGGGAGATTTTCGATGCCAGTGTATTTACAGCAAATGAATGTTCTTGGTTTACTATCCAGTCATAAACTTTGGCATAACTGTGATCTTCATAAATGGAAGTAGACAATGAAGGCAGATCAGAGGTAGGAATAAATTAAATAGCTTAATACTTCAAATTTTTTCTATAGAAATTTGTAAAATAACTTTACAGAAAATGATTTTCACACAAGCGATAATTTGCTGTTGAACATTGAATTTTACAAAATATTTCTGATTTAGGACACACATCAGGAAAGCGTTTGGGAAATTGAAAAAAATGTTTATTTATCTTGACAATTGACATTGACAGTAATGACACATTTTTATTACACCAAAGCCACGATTGGTAAGTGGCAGAACTAAATTTGTGATACCGAAATTTACATGCATGTTGACTTTCTTATTGGGTATGTTTTGTGGCAAAACCGCTAAGTTGCAGGGCGAGTCAGTACTCGGCCCAATAGCTACCCCATTCACCACAACTAGCGAAACGTCTGTTCTCTGTTTAGTTTCGAGGTTTTGACAGGCGCGGTTTCAAGGGGGGTAACGGGGATCATGACCTCCCCAAACTGTCTTATTTTTAGAAAAAATTTTAGGGAACCGTCAAAGATTCGGTACACATTGAGTGAAGTACCGAAATTAAAGGAAGACAACTAAGCAGTCGCCTATAGAATGTTCTGATCACTGTTTTACTTTTTCTTTTCTTTCTTTTTTTTTGTTTTCATGAACCCTCAAACTAAGAAAAAGCTTTTGATACCATTAAAATTTTTGTAAAGGGAAAGGCGATACTGTTTCAAATATAGTAAGTGAATGTTTTAAATTCTACTTAGTGATGTGAAAAGAATTTGCAATCAATTTGGGGGGAGGGTGCTATGAAAACGATACACTAATAAAGATACCTGCTTTTTGGTTCACATTATATATTTATAACTTATCAGTACCACCGATGAACAAAAGTTATAGCACTCATTTTGAAAATTTAAGTTTCTGTTGATTGTTTTATCACTATTATATTACAAAATAGCCTCCAATTTAGTATAAATAGAATTTGATGGATGCAAATCAACAAATATTACTTTTATTGGGCTACTATAATAATAATAATAATAATAAATATCCAAATTTCCACATAATTCGATACAATTGCTCAATGGTTTTATCAGAAAGATTACTTTTTTTATCAACTTTATACTAAATTAAAGACAAACATATATTTGTAGTAGGTCTATACATAGCAGAAAGAATACCTTTATAAGGCATCTTACGTTAGAGACTAAATTGTTAAACAAACTTATATTGCCATGGTGTATCTCCTTCGGTGTTGAAAAGGCCTGGAGCTTATTTCTCCTTTTCTTTACTTAATTTGTTAATTGTCTGTCCCTGAATTTCTCGATATTCCGTAAGTGGCTTATATCTATCCTCCAGCATCCAGGAATGACTTCACCGCTCGCAGTGTTCTCTTCATCTGGTCGAGTACTGCGGCGAGCTCAAACAAAACAACAACTGGTCCGAGTAGCTCGTCTACTCGAGCCGTGTAAACTAAGCTTTAGCTGAACTAGAGAACAACACTAAATTGAACAATAAACTATAGGCAATTTATGTTTGGCAACAAGTAGGTTGTGTTGCCGTGTGCTAAATTGTTAAGAATATTATTTAGGGAGAGAATTAGCTAGAATGACTAAAAGATGACAACATGGTGTCCACAACACAAGATAAAATCACTGACAACAACGAATGTGTATGAGACTTTTATGCTCGATTTAATCATTTAAAAATCGCCCTAAACTCTATAGTTTCACTATGCACATAATCCAGAAACATTTTATAAATTAAAATTTGACAAGGACGTCTTGATGAACTTTGAAATATACCACAGCGTTACTTACTATGGTAAACCATTTTCATCTTTCTTCTCTTCGGGAACTCCGTAATTTCCAATGAAAGGATAAGTAAGAATCAAAATCTGTGAATGGTAACTGGGATCTGTCAGTGATTCCGGATATCCTACCATACCAGTTTGGAAAACTGTAAGAACATAGCACTTGTTTAGTATACAAAAATTGCGATTTTTATATTTTATTCCATAGTTTTAATCACTTTAACATATTAAGTGTAACTAATAATTAATCTAGATACATCTTTACTTTGATTTATGGGTAATATAGAATCATCTTTATTATTATCATCATAACAGAATTGTTGTTACCAATCGATAACTGAAACGAAGACAAGGAGGATGATAATAATATATATTCTGTTTGACATTTAGGTAGAAAATTCAGTAGGAAGCGTTCAACAATTAGAGACGTGTTTGATCACCTCTTTAAGAATCACAAAATATTTAGAAACTATCGTCAAGACCTCACATAACACTTTAAAAGACTTGCTGTGACGATAACCTCCAAGAATTGCTCAGTTTAATTAAATTATTTTACCACTAATAATTCGCATTCAACCTCTAACTGTACGTA
Organism: Diorhabda carinulata; assembly: GCF_026250575.1. Taxonomy (NCBI): domain Eukaryota; kingdom Metazoa; phylum Arthropoda; class Insecta; order Coleoptera; family Chrysomelidae; genus Diorhabda; species Diorhabda carinulata. The sequence goes on from NC_079469.1 coordinate 8,316,175, forward strand.
ATATTAATTTGACGATTTCCAATAGCTACACTAGATTTTGGTTTTTTTTAGAATGACCAAATAAACTATTGAACCACAACAGTAGTTATTAACGTACACAGAGATAGAATCGTTTTGATACATCTTGTATATTAAACTCTTTATTGATATGTTTATCTTTTATTTTGTCTATTAGAGGTATTATCAATAACAAGGTCAAAACATAAATATATTTAATACACATACAAAAACAACTGTCTGGAAAAGCTTGTTTATAGACCTGTTAACACTAGTGCAGAACCATCAAGCCTAACTCATCAGTAGGTATAAATATATTCTTTAATATTTTTTTTATCCTTAATTCTTTTTTAATTCAACTACAATGTAGTTTTTTCTTACTCGTTTTTGTGGTTTTTCTCTCCAGATACAACTGCGCGCACATTTATTTGGTTTGAATATACCAGCTCTATTTATTTACTTTTATAGAAGCAGTAAATTAGTTTCAGTGTAAGTTTAAATTTCAATAAGTTTCTGTGTGTAATAATTTTGGTAGACTCCAAGAAAAATCTTTTACCTGTACAAGAATTTTTAACTTCAAATTCGTATGTATAAAATAACCAACTTATATTAAATAGCTATATTCAAAAGGTTAAAAAATATAAAGTGATGATCTCGAGATTTGAATCAATAAGGTATTATTGAAATAAACGGTTTTATAAAACGAATCCACCCCATCATAGACCAAAAAAAACAAGGTTAGGTTAGGTAGTAGACAGTTTTAATTCTAAAGTAAAATTTCACTAAATAAATATAGTCAGAATATATTTTCTCAACTCTGATTATTAAATATTTATAGAAATTTATCACTATCGCTATCGCTCATAATTAACTTTTACTAAAAATACCAGTAGGTAACATTTGAATTTACCTAAGTCTAATCACTCGATTTACACATTTTTTGTTGCTTAGAAAATAACTAAAAACAACTGGTATTTTCGATATGTGACGAATAAAAATTGTTTTAATTAAATAATAATAAAGATAATACTCTACTATTGACAAGGAATAGTGCGTCGCAAGCGTCTGCCTTAGTTATATAAATATATAAACACAAACAAGCCTTGAGATATTTTGTTGACAAACGCAATTGATTTCGATTTTATTTCATTTCTTGAATGATTACATACGTAAATATTTTTCAAAAAGTATAAGTCTGAAACGATTTGAGGGGAGGGAGTGTGTAGGTGAATTTTATAATTAAGTGTTGCGTTCTAACATTTGATTACAAATTAAAAATTAAAACGTACAAAAATAAAAATTCTGTCAAATGGTTTTTTTATTCCAAAACTGGAATTATTATTTAGTGTGTAATGTTTGATTTATATTATATTGTTTGAAATTCATTTTAGTTCCCTTATGCTGAATACCTAACAGTAAACTTTATTTTCAAATAGAAATTATTGAACTGTGGAAAAAGGAAAAACCATGTTTGCAGCTAACATCTACCGTTAAAAAATTTATATTTTGCTAATCAATAGAGCACTTCGTTTTATTTGAAGAATTTCCCAATCTATTGGAAATCTAAATAATAATTTTTTATGGAAGCATCATTTTTCACACTTCCCGTATATTTTGTGTTTTATTTCTGTGTACTACTTTAATTGGTATTATAATATACTGATTATATACAATAATATTTATTTATTATTTATAAATATATCTAAGAATGTTAAATAAGTGTGAAGAAAATACATAATAACAAAGAATTTTGAACCTACACAAAACAGTGTTTATCAACTTTATTTGATCATTCATAACCTCAAAAGATAATATAACACGTGTTTCTCGTACCTACTTCCCCTTCTACGGGTGTCTGAGCGCCAAATGATTCTCCTGGTAGAATTGTACCGTCTTCCAACACTAAAAAACACGGAACAGAGTTTTCACGATCAGCCATTTTCTCGAAAAACTTGGAAATTGGATAATTTTTATAAAACAAATCCCGCAAGCCGGTACTGAAACGACGAACACATGCAGTCAATTGTTGACTGGCTGTGTTTGGGAATTATTTATCTACAATAAAGTTTATGTATACAGCATGTCCCGAAATGGAAGTTGTGGAACGGGTTTTGGAATTACAAACTTTTTTTTCTAATTGTTATCACAATTATATACGTATGTACACATTCATTTAAAATGATATATATTGTAAATAATTTTAACTTTGTAGCAAAGTCTTGGATTATTTTTGTTAAATTTATTCTATAAACTTTTATTCAGTGGGTGGACAAAAGTAATAAATTATAGGATTCAGATAAACTTTATCAAAAAAATAGGCAATTAAAATTTTCCAATTATCATTGCTGACAATAATATTTGAATATTTTCTTGTATAATATATCTAGTCTATGTGAAGACTTGGAAAAGCAAAATTGTTAAACTCACTTTCCAATTAGTATCTTTATATTAATTAAGACCTATTATAAGATTTATCTAAATGTACATTTGAAGGACAACCTATATATAAAGATAATTTAAATTGTTTGAACGAAATCACTTCCAAGGGTCCGTCTACAAAACTCTTGAAGGACAATGGTTTCGGAAACGGTAAATGTGTCTCTACCTGAATAGAGTGTAGGTGGATAACAAAAAGTTACTTTTTATTTAATCATTTTGTTATCACTTTAATGAAAATGAAAAGTAATAACTCTATCAAAATTCTATTAGAAATTCTTTTACTAATAATATGCATAGGTATTTAATGCAAATATGTAAAATTTCTAACAGATATATAATTTTTAATTATTCAAGTAATGGATTTACTCTTTAGATGGAGTATATAAGAATATAATATTACAAATGACCAAGTGATAAAGTTCAAAAATTAAACTTCTTGTTTCTATACTAGTGAACACGAGAATTTCTTCTATGAGAATAAATTAGTTGATTTTCATTTAATTATTTTGTTATATAGGCAGCAGAATGCGTTTAGAAAATTTTGATTTTTTGAATTATATTGGATATTTTATAGCATTTATATTTAATAATATTTATCCCTAGATATATCAAATTCTACATTATTTTTAAATTATACAAACAATAAACAAATTTCAACCTAAAGCCCGGTTCACATTATTTCAGTATAGTAATCCAGCGAACTTATTCAGCCACATTATTCCAGTAGATCGCTTACTTTTTATTTTTTACATCCTCCACTGTAAAACCTTTCTATAGCAGATTTTTGGCAGGGTAAGTACAAAAACAAGTGTTCTTTGTACAAGAAAAAACAAACTGATGAGTTTGGTTTTCAGTAAATTTCATCGTTAGGAGTACCTTTAGAATAAATAAACTGTTATTCTATTCAACTGGACTGGATTGATTACTGGAATCGTATATTACAGTGCAGGTCACATTATTCTAATACCATTCCAGCGCCGGACTGGAATAATGTGAAACGGGCTTTACTTTGAAATTTCTTGAACCAGTATGCAGTTATAGCACGATTGCATATATATTATATTATGTTCGAAATTCATTAGATTTTTTGAGATTATTTGAAATTAAACATCAATTTCTCATTTGTAAATATTTCATTATTTCTTAACAATAGAATATTTTTATGTTTGGTTTGTTGAATGTGCTACACGTATGCAACTAACATAACAGTGTTTTGCACTATACGTCAAAATGTGAAAACAATCTAATTTTTATAGTAGTACTTATATGATTTATTTAACTGAAATTATTAACATTTTAGGATTAACTTATTATTAATGATGTTTTATTGGCGTTATATTTTTAGTGTCACTAATTAAAGTTCTTTTACAAATAATATATTAAGATTGATTTAATGAAAAATATATTACACACATATGTTCAACAATTTATATTCTTCCAAATTATTGCCCAACTACTCTTTTATTAAAAAACTTCTGTTAGTGAAAGGTAAATATTCATTTATAATTGTCTATAAGGTAAGCTCGTGAATCAAATTGATTATAGATGACGGAAAGATGTTTTTATAAGGAATCAGAAACTCGAGAATATTAATCTCGAAAAAGATAAATTAGAAAGCATGTGCTAGATTTCAAAACAATTGCTCTATTTGGTTCCACAAGAGGAAAATATTTTCTTCTAAAGATCAAAAAGAATTTGATGTAAGAAAACATGTAATGGGCTATTTTTTTACTAATGGCATAATAGTTTGTCAAAGATAAAACAGAGGTTCTATAATTTATAATATGATATTTTCTTGTGATTGATTGATTCCGAATGAGCAAACATTGAACATCTTTCTATATTCATTTTTGTTTATTTTCAGGTCCATCAAAAACAAATAAAATTAAAATGACTGATTGGTCTGGAATAGCATATATAGATATTAAAGAAAATACGAGCCCCTTTGCACTGACAGCTGAATGGTTTGATGAAGCAAAAAAATATGGAAACTACAAACTTGTATTCAATTTGGCAACAAGCACAAAGTAAGTTATTTATACTCACATACATCTGTTTAAGGACCTAAAATAGGATAGGGCATAAAGTTTAACTCCACTTTTCATAACTTGCATTAAACTTTAAATCTCAATAAACAATTGCCAGAATAGGAAATTTGTTCTATAAAAATTATTTGATATATTCTAGATCTGGAGAGGTGTCTAATAGATTTTTGGTACTGCAAGATTTTGTCAATGATAAATTCAGATTTATATCTAACGAAAATTCTCTAAAAGGTCAAGACATGGTAAGACAAATAATGTAATGATTATATATATATATATATATAATTGAATTAGATGAAATTGCTATTTTTAGAAAGAAAATCCAATGGTAGCAGCATGTTTTCTCTTAAAATACTCAAAAGATGGAAATCATATCACACGGCAGGTATCTGATATATCATTCAAGTGTAGTTCTACCATTTAATTGTTTCATTTCTGTAGTTAAGGTGCCAAGGTACTATCACAAAAATGTCCTACGAAGAGGCATCAGATTATTACAAAAAGGATCCTTTATATTGTCAAATTAGGTCTCATATTTATAGGCAAGGTGAAATAGTCGACTGGAATGAACAAAAACAAAAATATGATGAATTAGTCCGAAGGGTTGAAGAGGGCGTTACGTTGACGATGCCAGTATATCAGTAGGATATATTCAAAATCAAATATTAATTGTTGTTGATCATTTCTATTTTCAGAACTGGTTATGAAATTTCTCCTTTCTCGTTTGATTTTTATGATTCTGCAGGTGATCAAATTGCAGATAGAATGGTATTCAAGAAAAATGAAGAAAATGGTTGCTGGGATTATCATCGAGTGGCGGCCTGAGTGTTTAATATAAATAATCATTATATAATAAATTGAAAAAATAATATTTTGTTGAATAAAAGTATCGTTGCATTTTCTAGTTTTTCATTTGTTCCTCTGTTTTCCTTTTTATTTAAACAACGCTGGTCTTTGGTATCTGCACTAGTTCCAGATAGATGATAAATACTGAATTTAGTAGAAGCATTCAACATTTTCCAAAATTCTTTATACAATTTTTAAAATTTCAATTAATTACAATCAAAAACGAATGCAACGCATTATTAGGCTCGGAGTGGAATCATTTGGGGCCTTTATCTAAAACTTGTAAATGGGCCCTATACTGTGTGGGAAATTAGGTGCTTGGTCTAGGTCTTTACACTATCTTAGCACTTATAAAGAAGAAAATTTAGTTAGTGTTTATACAAATATATATTATGATTTTCGACTTTTGTTGATTTAATTATTTATTGAAATAAAAAATTCACAGTATTTTTTGGGTACCACAACACTACAAATCACATGCTGTACAACTACCAACAATTATAACTAAGTCCAAAATGAAGTGCACACCAAATGGGTCCGTAGGCCGGCCCTGTCCAGCTAATATGGAATTTTAAAATTTGGTGGAGGCGCATATAGCGGCATTCGTTTGATGTTCGAGTATAAACAACTGTTTTATAGCAAGCGGTTTATTTACATTGTTTCTTTCCAGGAAGGTCTAAATATTTATTTGTTATGTTTCTTTTTGTTCTAAATCGAAGAAGATTCTCTTGGAATAGGTATATAAGTACATAATTTAGCAGAGTTAGTAAAAGAAATCGCATAAATTATTCAAGTGATATTTATAAGTAAATTATTATAAGTTAAGTGTATTGTATAGTGTGTAAATAAATTGAGAGAGTAAGAGACAGTGCTTATTAATTTACCCCACGAAGAGAAAGAGTGTAAAAAATACGAAAAACGTTACAGTATCAATGAATTATGTCGAAATGATTTGTGTGATAAAAATAATGAATAATACTAACATTTTTTTTAAATCTTGTGTATTAGACATTAGTTTACAATGATGTTATACTACATCATAAGGTTCTTAACTTAAATGAGATGATTCGACAAGCAAGTCACTTGTTAAAGATAGTTTATCTATTATTTTAAAGACGAACTAATTTTGTATAGTACAAAGTGTGGTAAGATAAAATTTATATGGAGTTTAGATTGAGTAAGGTCATACAGAACAGAACAAGTACAGTGTCTATTTTTAGAGCAGTAAATGTGAGCTATCTTTTCTCCTTCTTCGGTTGGGTACCAAACGACTTCTCCGTCACTGCATCTGTCTCCGTAGTTCTCAGCTGTATTAACAATCGACTTCTTTCAACTTTACATAGGTTAGAAACACTATGCAGGACTTGTGTGTGGGATTAAGAATTCTTCGTCAACAATTGATATCTCGCTGCTCCTCTTTTTTAAATCTGTAAAACTTGCCATTGCTGGAGTTTAAATATTATTCAAAAATTTCACAAACTAACTTCTAACAAGACAACATCAGAACTCAAAGTTTAATTGAAATCTTTTTCAAACATATTTTCTAAGATGAATTTAGTGTTGTTTTGCTAACAGAACAACTTCAATGTCTTAAATTTGAATTATATTTTGTCAGAGAGAGAAAAGTATGGTAAAAACGTGTAATAATTCGACACCTGATATCATACAAGAATAAGAAGAATTATATTACCACAAATATTATATCAAACATTTCTAGATTAGTGAGATAATCAAATTATCATTGTACGTGAGGGCTACCATATAATTTTTATAATTTTTGCGGCTTATGAATAAAGTTAACAATAAAACCAATACCGACCCAGTGATCTGAAACGTCAATCTAGTAAAACTGAAATCTGTATTAGGGAAACGGTGTCGTGAGTACAAGAAATTCTTCTGCAGATATCGCAAACTCAGACGTTCACCAGCTGACGAAGAAGTAGTACTCGAAACGGTGATATTTGACGGTTAGTGTTACGGGTGAGTTTTAACGGAAAGTTCGATAGAAATCCGTGTTTTTGAGTGATTAAAAGGATATTTTTGAAACGAAAATATTTTGATTTACGTCCATTTTTGTAGGTAGGAATAATTTTCTATTTTCATATTTATATTAATAGGTTGAATTTATGTTTAAAATAAATGTTTAATGATAATTTAATATAGTTAATTCTGTTACTAATAGAGATACAAACAAAATTTTATTCGAAAATAACAAATTAAGAAAAAAATACTTGACAAAATGAAATTGAGAATTATGGCGTCTAAAATTTGAAAACAACAGGAGTAATATTATATATCAAGTACCTCGTACTAATTATGACGCTGTCGACATAGGACAGACATCTTAGTATTTAGAAAATAGTCTAAAAGGTCATCAATAAGATCAAAAAAATAAAACTGCATTAACAAACCACGAAATATCAAAAAAACATAAATTCAAAGATTCAAAAATTTTTGGAAAGGAATCTAATACATGGAAAAGAGAATTTTTAGAAATGGTTCACATTCATTAGAAAAAACTATTAAATATAGAGAAGACCTAAATAATTTAAGTAAAATTTATAGCTCTATTTTGTAAATTCTAATAAAACTACAAATAATTTAATTGATGGCTGCTACATATTTTAGAAACGTAAAAGCTAAGGAATGAATTAATCATTATAATTAATCTTTCATGTTAAAACAAATTTATATTTTGATATTCATGATGTAGGTGATTTATTGATTAATATAAATTCGCAAATTGTGGAAATCCTCTTGAGGTCTGAGAATAGGAACAAATCGCTGGGTGCCAGATCTCGAAGATTATGTGGATGCAGGAGCAATTCGTGCAATTTGGTTATAGTTTTTTCAATTTGTGATAACAGTGTATTGTCGTGATAGAATAGCACTTTTTTCTATTTCAAATGGAGCAGTTTTCCCGCGATTTCGTTTTTTAAACACTCTAATAACGGTATGCAATAGTTGCTGTTTACGATTTTTCTATTTTTAAGTTAGATGATAAATATTATACCACGCGCGTCTCAAAAGACTAATGCTACAACCTTGCGAGCCGCCTTGTGCGTCTTTCCACGCTTTGGAGCCGGTTCATCACTTGTAGTTTACTCGTTTGACTGTCGATTGGACTACGTTGCGGTACCCACATTGTTCAGAGGTTTCACATACCCCAATATTCATTCACCATATGTCAAACACGTTCCTTTAGGGAAGCAATGTTTTATCAACACACCAAATTCTTTACAATCCATTCTTTTAAACTAACCAAAGTTGCTTCGCTCAAACAGCTTAACTCACAAACTACTAGTACGACAGTTGTCAAATTGATACATGTGTGTTTTGAAGGTTTGAAATAACTGATAATCATTTTGATTTAATAATAGTAGCTTCATCTAAGTGTCCACCTACGAATTTAAATACTTGTCCTATTCTACAACTTGTATGTGAAACTTTTATATCTCACTCGTTGTTTGAATATGGAAAACACTATAAATATATCAACATTTTGTAAGCAATAATTTGTGTTTTTATAAATATAATTATAATTCTGAATTTTTCAAAAGAATAAATATTGTTTGATGCTAATTTGATTCTTAAAATATGATAATGATAACTTCCTCACAATCTCAGTAATAATGTCAATTTTTGTATTAATAAATTTTAATATTTATCATTATGTTAATTTGCACACATGCTTTTTTATTGACATAAATTGACCTTGCCAAATTCATCAAAATTCCCCTCCTATAAAATAGTAACTACCTGTCTCTCAAAGAGGTGTGGTATTCGTAATCAATACATTTATAGATAAAATGAACATAACTATTTGTTTTTAAACTAACACGCAAGACTTTCTCTAACAAAGAAAAGGTCAAAAGTACTTCAGTTACATTATTGTATATAACTTATGTTAACATTTTTGCTATTTCGTTTTCAAACGCAAACTTCCATCAAAACGTGACTTGATGCAATGTATGTCAACAGACTGTTGAAATCAATAACAAGAATTTGAAAATTTTGCAATAAATGACATTGTGTCGAATTCAGTAATGTATATTTGTTTTTTTTCTAAAGTTACACCTGTTTTTAGACAACAACGCAAAACGAGTTTAATGTATCAATAAGAAAATTTATATATGACATTGACAAATCTGATATCGAATTAATAGATTAGTTGCCTCATGAATATCTAAAGACATTCTGTTACACCATACCAAAATTGTCTGTCCTCAATTGTTAGAATCTAACTTTCAATTTACGAAAAAAAAACCACCTACATAAAAACAGTTTTGAAATGGGGGTGGTTTACCAGAGATTTTGGGGCTCTTCCTACTCTTAACGTCAGTAGAAAAGGAATAATGGTTTAATTTTATCACATAATAATAGGTATTTACATTTTCAAAAGTTAAAACCACCTGTCACCTTTCCTGCTACAAAACAAAGTCCAAGTGAAATCAAAGAAAACTCATTCAACACCTAAGTTGGTGTGATAATAATTTCACGATGGACTTTGGAGAATCTAACAAATTGTCAAAATCAGCTAATTCCCATTCAAAAATACGAGCTGTGGTGTGAAGAAATCTTTTATCCATAGTTTTTTGTGAATTTTGTGAACTTATTTGATCGATTTTAGACTTTATTATTTACAGTTTCATTGCTTCTTAAAGAGTTGCTACTAAAAGAAGTAGGGAATTTCCTCCTGGAAACACGGCTTTGTCGTTTTTTCCACTATGCAGTGTCTTAATATAGGCAAGCGGTAAATAAAATCTGAAATGCAAGTACATTGGACACTTGTGAAAAATAAACATGATTCTGGCTAAAGTTCTTTCCGTCTAATGAATAGGGATTAACGTCATCTAAAGCTTTAAGATTGTCCTTATAGTTACTGGAATAAAGATCAAATATCTGGTGAGTATTGTGTGTGAGGCAGTACTCAAATTAATAAAATTTTTCTTGAATTGTCTTTGTGTGGAATAACCCTTTTTCTATTAACAATCGCTTAATATGTTTAGCTCAGGGATGTAAACCTTGTATTGCAGTACTTTTTGATGGAGATAGCCACTGGCTTCAAACAGTTCATGAGATACTCAATCATCTCAATCCAAGAATATCTGCTGCAGATATTCTTGTATGGTCGACTAAAGTTGGTTAAGGATTTTGAGATGTCTAATACATTTCCATTTCTGCCTTTAGCATGTCGTTGTTTATCGGCCTTCCTAATCGATAGGATTCAGAGACTAAAAATTATTTAATCTAAAGTTCTAGTAACACGTCGATACTCTGCATACCCCGTAAAATATATGGGCGTAACTATCAAGTAGAATGATAAGGTATAAATTATGAATCCAATTGATGAATTGTGTGATGTTCAAATTGGAATTGGAGTACTTAATATATAATTTTCTACCCTCAGGGGATATGATGGGTCAATTCTTCATTATAGGATTCTAGTTTTATTCTGTCATTTTCGAATCGAAGAGCCACACATTAAATGAATATCAGATGTGAATTTTGAAGACAAAAATTAATTCCATAATCTAGAAGAAATGATAATTTTCACGAAAATAGGTTGGAAACCGCTTATTTTTTGAAACATTTTAACCAATCAAGCTACCTAAATGTCTAATTATCAAGGATCATAAGAACATCCAGTATTACACTATTTTTGAGCTAAAAGGAATACTCTACGAGTCCTGAATTCTATAGTCAATTCTTAATAATTTTTTGACACTAAATACATTGTTACATTTCTAGAAGCAAACAGTTTTCTCAAAATATAATAATATCTCTTAAAAAATGAACGATATTCTTCTATGTCAAATATTATTCTACATTTTGATCCACTTGGATAAATGTGGTGAGCAGTGGCGGAGTAACAGGAGGACGGAAGGGGCTGACCGCCCCACAATTGTGAGTAGTTTGGAACATTTTCAAGATCCAACAAAAGCAAGATACAAGATCAGGAGCAAGCCTGCTCTTGCCGGCTATTTATGATTTTACATATCTAACCTACGAGTATATACAATTCTGGCTTTCTATACTGGAGGAAGTAAATTTAGTTCATCAATATTTGCAGTCTTCAAAAATGATTCTGGATACAGGAATCACCAAACTAAACGCCTTGAAGGAGTATTTAGTGATCTAAAGAACCACGATTTTAGACAGTGTTGTAACTTTTGACATGCAATGACATGGAGATCAAACAAATCAATAATATTTTCCAAATTATTGAAACAAAGTTTATGCTAGCAGCTTCAGATGACGCTCTGGCTGTAGCAGTTGACAATCTGATACAAATTTATGGTGAATTTGACAAGAAGCAAGTTTTCCAAGAAACAAAAAGGTACCGCAGGCATGTAAAAGCCACCGATACAAGTATGGACGTTGCTGCCAAATGGAGAGCGAAACTTAAACTGATTAAAAATTATCTTCGATCTAGAATGAGTCAAGAACGACTGGCTAATCTAGGCGTGTTTCCAATAGAACGAAAAAATTCAAAAGAAATCGATTTCTTAGAAGTTATTGAAGAGTTCAGTAAATTGAAGGCACGAAACCACATATAAAACGCTTCAAAAAATAGAAAAAATTATCTTTGATTTATTTTATTTAATTATTTTTGTCGATCGATTCGTATTTTAATTTCTTCACCCATATCCATTCCAAATGTGAACTGAATGGAAAGCTTATAAAACTATATTTTTTAAGGGGGCTGGGGGGCCTCATTTAGCTTTGCCGCCCCGAGCCTCTGACGAGCTTAGTCAGCCAATGGGGATGAGTAATCAAACAACGAATTCTTTCGGCATTTTTTATACATACATTTTGACCAACGAGTTGGAACACCCTTTTTAAACATTTCGTTCAGCAGTTTTAGTTGCCGTGCTGTTAACAAAAATTAATAGGAACCGAACTCTTCTCGAAGATGTAAAGTAGGAGACCCCCGAACCGTAACAATACGTTATAACATCCACTTTGAAAATAGAAGAAGTTCAAAAAGTGGTATAATATGATATCTAATAATGTAAGGAAAATCTACAGCTTGTGACTAATAGAGAACAGGATCGTGTCTCTCTATATGTTATTAGTGACTGCATTTGTTACCATCGTTTCGGCTTCTGGTTTCTTTCTCTGAATCATTGCCTCTATGATGATGTTTTGAAAGACACATGTTCATCTTTATATATTTCTCAAAATACATAGATTTTGTGTGGCCGATAATAAATAAAACCTATTTAGGGGCTCAACTATTCTCTTCAGCTTTTTCTCTAGTATGTTTTCATATATCTTGGAGCTAATGCTTGATAAGGTAATGACTCTATAATTTGTGCAAACCGTGGTGTCTTCTTTCGTAAGTATCGGAATCAGAACTCCCGTCTTCCAGTTCTCGAAGACTATGACCATTTTCCAAGCTTCATTAAATATTCTCAATAGCAATAATTTTCCGTATCTACTTAGATTTATTATCATTTCAGGTTATGCCCTGCCCATATAACTCTCTTTAGATTTTCTATGCTTTCTTAATATTCTCCATTGTCATTAGTTTTTGTCTTTTGTTATGCTCCGTGTATTCTTCTGGTTTTTCTTCCTGTGTGTAATAATGATATAATCGGTAGTTTGTAGAAGTATTCCTTCCACGTTTCCTCATTCCCTAGTCATTATTATTGTTATTATTTCGTCGTTTTTCTCCTTTATTGTTTTATGTCATATTGTTCATATTTTACCTTAGATTCTTTCTTGTTTTATGAAAATGCTTTTGATTTACTTTTGCATCTTCCTCCATTTTTCGTCCAAATTCCTCCCTTGATACTTTCTTACATTGTTTCACTCTCCTTCACTTCCTTATTGTATAGAGTTTTCTTTTCATTTGAAAATTGTTTACGGTCACACTACAATCATAATGATATATCATTATTATTGTTTTAAATCACCGTTTTTACAAAAATGTGAAACAATTATTATTTAAATGCAATATTTATTACCCTCAAGGCACCACAATTTCTAAACCGTTATAAATTTATTAATAATAAATTGAAATTATAATTTCCTCATTTCACGAGGAAACTTAACAATCCAAATAGAGTAATCTATTATTAATACTTTTTATCATTGTCGATAACTATCACGTTTATGATTTACTAACAATATTATCTCTAGATTGGAAATCGGAACTTTTACTTTTCAATTTTTTCATTTAAGTAACACAGCGCCAATTACAATTTCAAACGACAAAAACAAAGCTACTATAAATAAAGTGAAAGTACGATATGAAAAGACGTTTTTGCTACAAATCAATTTTGATCTCATTAAAAACATAACAACTACAGAAAGTATGTTATCTTAAGACAAGATATGTTGTTGAAGATTAATATTTCAGTTATCACTTTCCGTTCAGGATTAAACTGATGTTTATTCGTTACTTTGCTTACCCTGAAATCCTGGTATTTAGGATAGGTACTTGTTGGGGTGAGTTTTGCGAGAAAGGGCTTCGGGAATTTTCTAATCATACCATCTTAAAGCAACAAATTAGCAACAAAATATGCCGTCAGGCCTGTATTCGCAGCTATTTTATGCAAAATGGCTGCCGCAGCTCAATGTCGTAAAATCAGGGGGTGTGTTTTGCGGGTAGGAGCTGTTTTGGGAATTTTTGGATCATACCATCTTAAAGCAACAAATTAGCAACAAAATATGCCGTTATGCCTGTATTCGTAGCTTTTTTCGTTACCGAAACGGCACAAATAACAAAATTAATTTTTGGGCAACAAATTATGGGCTCAGTCCGTGTCGTGCCCTATGAAATTGCTGCCGCAGCTTGTCCGATGTCTTAAGTGCGGAACGGAAGATGTCTATCCACTACACTCTTCTTTTTTAGCTATAAATAAACATTGTGCAGCTGAAACAACGTTGTCATGTCTCACACAGTAGAAAAGCGACATCTGCTGACATTGTTGTTATATATATGAAGGCGTAGAAGAACACAACAGTGGTGGATACCAATTGAAAGGTATTTAACTGCGGTATTTTATATGTTGTATGATTAATTTCGACAGCACGATAAAATTCGACTATTAACAATAACAACACGAATTTTTTTTTCAATCAGTGCGTACTGTAACTAACATTATAGATAGCAGAAAGTCGTAAACTTTCTTGGATCCGATCAAGCGAACCCTCCGATGTGGTCGTGATAACGGATCTCGGAAGTTGTGTGAACAAGCAGCAACTTCGGACCGTCATGTCATCTCGGAACTCAGAATCGGATGCAAAGGACACATCACCTTAGATGCTTAACATCAAGAAAAAAAAATTTAAATATTAAATTTCATTGTTATCCCCTAGTTTTTGTGATTTTCTCTCGTATTCATCTGAGTGCGGAAACATAACGTTTTTTGATAAGAATAAACTTAAAATTCGATAAACCTATTCTATGAATAAATTGTTAGTTTAGTTGTGCAGAATTTGCAAATTCGTATCTAAACCATTTGGAAGTGAAATATTTACATATTCCAGATTATTTCATTATTGTATAATTTCTTCTTTCTCTTATGCGGGCTGTTAATACTCCTCATTTTCTATTCAACATTATTCTTAGAGTTTATATTTAATACTAAACAAATCTTCCTCAATATAGCTGCTAACAAGTTTTGTAGTAATTCTTGATATTAGTGTCCTTCTTAGTATGTAATTCCGAATGGTGACGACTCAAAAAAACTGTCTGTGTGAGTTTTAAAAAAAAAGCCAACGTTTCGATCTCTTATTTGATCATTTTTAGCCTTGATAAAGATCAAATAACAGATGTTCGTACTGGCTCCAGAATATATTTACAATTCTAATAATTTCCAAATATTATCTGTGTTTGGCTTTTTCCCCCAAGTTTTTTCCCAACGACACTGATAAGGTTATTTTTGATTTCAGCCACCCAAATATTTGACAGTCGTACACTCTTCTTATATTTGCGTAGGCGTATGGCCTTTCTGAAACAAATATTCAATGATTGCTCGATACTCATTTTTTTCTATTTTAAGAAAATACAGACATAACCCCCATCCCAAGTCGTCTAACTGACCTCCAAGGCCTCTTTGTGACTCGTACCATTGAACCAAACAACTCCGCAGCTAAGGAAACTCTTCTCACCCTCTGGCTCGCCAATGGACGGCTCCTTGCCTCAAAGCCCAAGAGAAAACTCTCCTATCCGCCTCTTCGATTGCTGCAACAGCATAGTTAGACCTCCCTGAAATCTACCTCAACTTCTTAGATGGTTTTCTCAGAGCCATTAGATAAAACTTTATCATTCACACTTCTTTGAACGTCGGCACTGCAGATTTTCTGTGGTTTTCCTGTTAACTGGTGAACTGGTCCACCAGCCAAATGGCTGACGATAGGGAATGCAGCTGCAGCCTACTCCCCAGTTAAATTAAAAATAAAGAAAATTAAATTGAAAAAACAAGCACAGAAAACAAAAAAAAATTCACCAAATTGGAAAGAATAGTTTTTTTATGCAGCTTTCGTTTCTTCTCCTACGAGCCACGTTTGGTCGTCCGTTTTTTTACTTTTTTCAACCTGAAGTAGCGTAATTACAAACCTTTCACAACAACCTCAGCCCTGCAGAGGAGCATCCCCCATATCAGGGCCAATTCCAATGAACCTCTCTATAAAAAATTTCATCATCCTATCCAAAATGTACCCAACGAATCTCTCTCTTTATTAACATCTTCATCACAGATCGTCCACTATGAGCGAACAAGTTAAAATATGAAGATAAAGTAAAGATTTTTCGATCTTAGCGATTCGCGCGAGTCTCGGAATTTAGAAACAAAATACAAATACGACAAAAATGTATCACATTTGTCCTGAAACAAGAATGTCTTCATCTTGTTTTTGTTTTGTCTGCTTGATCTGGACTAGAAAGAAAACATCGTTTTTCTTCTTCGATAGTTTGTTTTCAAATGTGATTCAAATTCATACAATTTACTTTTTGAACACGTTCATACTATTCAAAGTGCGAACAGTGTTCATTGTTTTCTGTAGAACTCACCCAGGAATATGATTGTAGTTCATCGTATTATCAATGTTACACATCATTTCTCTTATTACACACAGAGATTATTGTCAGACAAAGGTGGTCGGCTCCTTTCAATGGCTTATTGAAACTAACAATAATTTCTTGGCCTACCTAAGAGATAATAGAATAAAGCTAAAAGTTTCATTTCCAATTTATTTTTGATTGTGCGAACAGAGTTTAATAATAGCGTATAAAGAATTATGGAGCAGAAATATTATATTGTTAGTTAATTATTATAATAGTTAATTTATTTATAAAAGCGTAAGACTGATAAATCATAACCTTTGCAAAAACCATATAGGATGAACCAAATAATATTAAAATAGAGATAGAGAGAGAAATAATTTATTATCAAAAATTGTTACAATTTGAGTCCCGATAAACTGAAGTTCTGAGCGTCTACAAGCGAACTCGGTGTTCATAAGCCACGTCTGCATGTCGAGTAGGTCTTGTAAAAATTGATCTAGGCGGGATTATGCTAGAGAGCTCGGAAGAGCATTTGCTGTGGTGGTAACAGTTAAACGGAGTCAGGTCAGCGACTTTTCTTCTATGCTCTAAGCAGTCCAAGTTTCCTGTCAACTCTGGTTTGCCTATAAGTCTAACTGCTCATTTCTGTATTAAGTCAAGCATCTTCAGGGTATGCTAGGGAGTCAATTTATTGTAAAGCTGCCTTGGCTAAATCTACTACGTGACTATGCCAGGACATTTTGCTCTCAACCTCAACACTAAACAAGCGAATTTGCGATGATGATGATATTTTAAGTCCAGACAGAACCAAAGATACTGAACTGCATTACCAGCCTTCTTTGTTAAAATAGCAGCCTTGGTCTTTCTGCATTGAACTCAATCAAATTGCTTCTACGCAACTCCAGAATGTTTTCAAGATTGGTATTGATAGTGGCGATCTGTTGCTGCCTACTGATTTTGGTTTTAGCCGAGTTTATGGGGGCGGTTAATTTGGACGACGAAACCAGTGTGCTATCGTCGGCTAAGCTACGGATCGGGTTTGCAAATTGTCGAGTAGAACGTTGAAGTACAGGAGAAAGAGAGTAGGTAACAAGATGCATCCCTGGGGAACACGAGCGTTTACCTCAAACCTTTCTGAAGTCTGTCCATCTATAACGATCTGGATCGTTCAATCTTTGAGAAAGCTACTAAATCAGCCGATAAGTGAGGAAGACAAATCGTACGATCTTAATTTATTAAGAATGTTCTCTCAAACCCTGCCAAATGCCTTCGATATATTCAGTACGATTGCACTCGATTCCCTACATTTCTCTAAAGCTTCAGTCCATACGTTGATAACATTAGCCAGGAGGTCCACGATTGATCTATGATTTTGTGATGTTAAACTGTAGGAAATAACCCGAGTTATTTTTTCTAGTTTTTACTGTGTCTAGGTACTCTTCCCAATTCCTCATGCGTTTGATAAAATTTAAAAACCTACAAATAAATAGGATAATTTGGCGTTTTTGAGGTCGGGAAATCGATTTACCGAAGTCTGAGTAATTGGATATTAATACTTTTACTACATCAAGAGACAGTTCCCAATTCAAATGTAAATATAAGTTTGAATAAATAAAAACGTGGGCAATAATCGGCTTTGACTTTTTCCCTACTGTACACGTTCCATCTTTTTAGCCCGCATCTCCTAAAAATAGATCCCTCGAAATAAAAACTTTTTTTCAATTTATCAATCCAGTTAAAAAGGCCGAAATGGATGTCAGCAGTAAAAAGGAAATTATGATTTTGTGATTGCAAATGATTATTGGGATAAAAGAGCACGTTCAGATCACTTTATAAAACAAAATTGGCCTTTTTGGCCAAAAAAATATTAAAAAGAACTATTAGTACAACCTGAGGAATGCACTCTCTAAAGAAGGACCTGGATTTTGGTTTATTGACACAAAACTTCCAATACTAAGTGAGTAGGAAATTGAAGAAGGTATCATTGGACCTGACCAAAAAAATTTGTCAAAGATCCTGCTTTTTATTAAGCTTCGGTCCTATTGAAATACACGGTTGAGACAAAAAATTTTAGCTGTACTTATAAATCACTGCTGCTGGATATTTATCACAAATACAATGTTTTTTACGGATAATATGGGTACAGTAAGTGATGATTACGGTGCAAGATTTCATCAAGAAAGTGCAGAATATGAGAAGCCTTATTAGGACAGATATGGAAGCCAGCCATGCTTGCAGACTACTGTTGAAGCCACTATGACTATGAGAGAAAAGCTAATCGTTCCAAAAAATTGTTTGCTGATACAGATTAGAAATTTATGTCACTACTTTAAAGATTTTTAAGTTAAATCAATAAATATGTTTCATAACTAAACTTGAATTGATATAAAATTTTATTACAATATTTGAAATAATTTTGAGGTGGCGATTCATAGTTACGTACTGTGAACCCAATGAAAAAGAAAAAAATACTTCGGTACATTGTGTAACTATTACTCGTTAACACAATATTAAAACTTTTCATGTAATGATGTTTGTAAATTCTTGTAACCACAATGATTAAAAATACTCCCTTATAGCAAAGGAGATATATCCAAAATATCAAAAACCAGTAATGTGTGTTGCTAAATGGTAATTTTAAGGTTTGTTTGCAGATTCAATTAGGATTTTATACACTGTACGCTTGATTTAGTTTGCTAACGAGATATCGATTTGCGTAGTAAGTTGGTTGCAATTTCAAAAAAATGATATAAAGTTATACGTAACTATCGTTATACAACTAATGCCTAATACCGTTAATATTTATCTAATAAAGTATTTGTGTACGACTGTACCATAAAAAATTAAATATACACGTGCTCTCACTACACAACATCTCACTCAGGATGTATGACCTTCAGTGCTTGAGACGGGGTTTTGGATAGTGTCCTGGAAGCATTTAGTAAGTAGAATATGCGTTCGTCCAAAAGACACGTGCCGAAATAGAGTGGTATATAGTAGCAAAACCCTTTGGTGAATTTGAAAGTGGGTGCGGTCACGGTTTTGAAAATACGAGGCTTCAAAGTTGTTCCAATAATGAAAATCTCTTATGCTCGTTCAAAAAATCTCTCAGTCATAAATAATTGAAATATTGAATTCAAATTTTTAAGTGTTTTCAAAAGATTTTTGTAGAATGGAAAAGAGCAGGACGTTGGGTACTATCACAGTTTTGGAAATACTTCAAAGGCTTCAAAGTTCAAACATATGCTGAAATAATAGAAATAATATAAGCTCTGATCGATTTTTTCATAAAACTGACTGCTACCAAAAATATTCCGAAAAAAAACCAATTTGATCATTGACCTTAAGTAACGTTTTTAGCACACGTGGGATCGATGGGAACTCCTGAATATATTCAACGAAATTCATTTCTGTGGAAATTTTTGTTATTTGACGATTAATTCGTGGTCAATTTGACCGGACTGATGTTAGATTCGGGCGAAAACAGTTTGGCATCAATGCATTTCTTAGGAACTTTTTTCCAATTTTGGTTACAATTGTGACGAACGTCTGATGTCTAATCGATTATATTTATTTGGATCTAGTTTGTCAATCAGTCATCCATCTAATTAATTTGTTTCTAATTCAATTTTTTAAATTTATTTATCGCAACTGAAAAACAAAATAAATTATTGAAAGAATTAAATTGAATTCATTAAATTAATTGTTCATTTTATATTGAAAATACTTTAAAACAGTTGGGATAATTCATATTTCATGTGAAATATGAGTAAATGAAACTTGAAATATTATTTAGTCATGTATGCCCTTTCGTATATAATAAAAATGATCATTATAATCATCTAGTCAATAAATGGTTTCATAACAAAACATTTTTAAAGTACTGCAGCTCTTGAGGATGTTCGTTGTTCTTCCAAATATGGTCTAACTAATAATAGTGACCAATATAAATTGAAGAATAAATGCGAGGAACAATCAATATAACAAATTAAGACAAGAAAAATAATGTTTACTTCCCGAATAAAATTCTAACAAACCGTCAGTCCACGGGGACTGATCATCTCCACTGTTTACAAATGAAAACATGGAATCGTAAACATAAATGCATTTCTATTGGCCGAAGTTGTCGAAAGGCGTATGTAGACAATTTCTTCGAAATATTCCTGTTAGGCAGTCTGAGATAAGCAGTGGTGTGGCTAGGTGAGATTTATTTATTTCATAAATTTCTTTAAATAGATTTTAGATATACAAACAAAGAAAATCTGATAATGGAATCATAATAATTGCTGAATTAACTAGAGTAAATATATTTTCCATTCATCGAATAGTTACGAAAGAGGTTGCTGTGGATCGTTCACAGAACCGAAAAACATGTAAAGAAAAACTGAAATCAGCTGACAAAGTTACTCAAGATTTTAGAAGTAATACAGCAAAAGGTAGTAAATTATTCAGAATAAAATTATACCAGTTTAGAAACATTGCGTCAAGTTTTGTCAGCATTTGGTTTTAAATACAAAAAACTGAATAAACCGATGGCAATAACCGAATAGAAATAGAATGGTGTAAAGATTATTTGCGTCAGATAAAAGACTACCGTTCTAACAGACGAATGGGGTACCAAAAGGGCTCAGTTCACGTCTGGTACCCTGTTTAAACCAAACTACCTAACAGGCAGGTACATTTTACTCGTCTATATAAGCTTTATAATTTAATATTCAGTTGTAGCAAGTTATCGAGGTATAATAATGATTTTTTTCCAAATTCCACGTAGGAATACAATTAAGTGTATCTGTCTAAATAACGGCATATAATGCCATCAAATTCATAATGATTCGATTGCCTTTTAACGAGTAGTTTCTCGCAAAAGATATACATACATATTTTTTAAAAGTATTTATAAAAATAATAAATTTATAAAATGAGGCATCTACGCCTACGGTAGATCAAACAAAATCGTCGGCAAGGATTTTTATAATCTGCAATTGATATTGGAAGAACTATAGTAATCCCTTCACCGGCATATTCAGTTAACAGAAAATATGTTAAACAGATTAGTCACACTGCACCCCTTGGTCGATAACCTTTTTTTTCTTAGAATTCAGTTTGATCATTAGTAAATTGAACCTTATTAGTCTTGGCGTCTCGGAAATAAGTTGAAAAAAATAATGAGACAGTTCAATTCGGATTATACTGAATCTTAAATGTTTGCATTATTATATTTCATCAACAAAGTCACGACGGGTCATTTTAAAAATACACGTATGACTGTCATTTTTTGTTTTTCGCTCTGCTTAACCTTTAGTAACGACCTTGGCGTCTTCGAGTATAGTTTCACTTAGTACAGCGAAGACTATGAAAGTGGGACAAAATTATTGAAGGTACCGTTAGAAGGAAATGATGGATAACATCTTGGCGGTCTTCAATACAGGCCAGGAAGTAGAAATATACTATAATAATACTAATTATTGAGTAAAGACAGATACCTACAATTTAAATTTGATTACAAACATGAATCTGAGTGACATTTTCACTTTCTTCGTTTCCTATACTTTTTTGGCTCGCTAGTACACTTATAGACGCATATAACTGACCGAATGACTTGGTCTATGCTATTAAAAGGATATTACGTTTAGATTACTTAAATTTGCAATACTCAATATAATTATGGTTGAAGTTTATATTATTTTTCACTGGATTTGTAAGATATCTCCACCAACACTTCCTGTTAACATAAAGTTTATGGAGATCAAAAAGATGCAAATAATTGTTATCAGTTAATCTGTATCTATTCTGTTGAATTCTTTCACATCTGTATCTGTATCTTCATTCAAATCAATTGGCTTTCGAAACCAAGCATAGTTCCATTTTCAACAGAAAAGAAGTGCAGCAATAATTATTGTCATCACTTTTTTAAATATAAAACAGAATAAAGGTACAAATAAATTTCTTTCTAAAAGTGTTAGAATCATTTTTCATTATTATTGATACAATGTCACCAATCTAAGACGTAACTGTGATCTACGATAAAAAATGTAATTCTGGATGGATCAAATCTATGACTGATTAAGCATTGTAAGATTAGCATTAACGCAGAAAAGACCCAAGCAAAGTTTCTCAGAAAGAATAAGTGTGGACAGAACGGGAGAAGAAATCAGATGGGTTACTAAGACCAAGGAATGAAGTTTAAGGACAAAGTAGTCTACCGAGTAGACTAGATTTGGAAAGGAAAAGGAGAACGATCTAAATTAGTACTGAAAACCAAGCTCCATCTCATCGAGGCCATTTTCATCCCGATCATTGTGTATGTACCTATGTCTAACATAAGGATACACTGCTAAACAAACTCGAAGCGCAAAAAAATCAGTTCGAACCAAGTAATGAACGTCGTTTGCTAATAAAAGCTCATAAGGGTTGAACTAGAAAAATATTCAAGAGTGTATGGACTCAAAAAAAAGGTTCGAAGAGCTACCTCAACTTTCAGATGATGTAGGTCGAAGCGCAGCAGATATCGTTCCCAGACAAGCAGTGACCGTCTCTTGTTAATCAGAACTCATCAGACCTGCTGAACTAGGAAAAAGTTCATGGATTCTAGGAGACTCAATGAACCATCCCACCATACAGATGAGGCAGCTAGAGTATTATACCAGAAAACATCTCGCCAAGAAGCCATGATCGAGAAAACAGCATTCAGCAGTAGTTACCAAAAGAAAATAAATAAGTGGGAACACCTATTAAGAGAGAGAGGAAGTGTGAAATGCTTTATTATCAAAATATTGTTATAATTTGTAGACAAAAGCTTGTAAAAACTAAAAAATAAACATAAAATTAACTGAATAAAGATACAAATAAAATAACATTTCAATATACTGAAGAAAACCACAATGAGTAACAAAATTATAGGTAATAGTAATAGGTAATAATTATTATATAACAAAAATTAATCCAGTATGCAGCATACCCGGAATTAAATATTTTTATTAGAATAGAAGTAGAAGGCAATTGCCCTCAAATTATTGCGGAATGCGGGAAAAGATAATAACGATTTGATTTCAATAGGCAAGTGATTGTGCATTTTGTTGCATTGTAATATATTGAGCCTGCATAATAGGTCAAATATACACCCACCAGAGCTTCTAAACAGAAGATAGAGAGGAGTGTATAGAGGTCACTACTCTGAGGACCTCCATTGAACCTATACAGTGATCAACGATTTTGGGAAACTCTTAATTCTTTGAGAGATTCATTATGAAAAAGACGGGTTCGCTCAAATGTGTACAAGAAGCAATTTCTATATATTTTCATTTTATTGATGGGAAAAATAAAAGGTTAAACATTTCTGTTGTTTGTTGATAGACTTTCTGAATAACTAATTACTCAATTTTAATTATCTTTTCAAGATCAAGAACAGACAAATACATAAATTTTATTAATGTCTACATAGTTCATCACGTGTCAATACATTCAAGCCTGTAATTACAAATTCCATTGTCCATGCGTAGCTACTTAATGTGCTAGAGTTAAGTGGTGTTAATGGGTTCTACTGACCTACACTGTATTGATGAAAGTAGTGTTATTTATCAAGAAATTATGTTTATGGTAACAGTCCCGTTGTTATTAAATACACCAGAAAAATGCGGAACGAATGGAAATTTAAATTTTGTTATTGATTTTTGGACGTGATTTATCGAATTGGCTCAAAAAATCAATAATCATCGATTTTTTTTTCAATTAAATTAATTAAACTCAAGCTTCAAGCTGTTCATTAAAATTATTTTCGAGAATTTATTCACTAAATATATTCTAGATTCCAATCTACCCTATTTTCGTTTCCGCTCCGCTATCGTAAACGTACATCATCGCCCTTACGAAATTATGCTTTCTTTCTGGGCCTTATATTATTTTTTTATTTCCAAAATGGATCTGTTGCATTTTTCCCTTGAAATGACGCATAACTGCTGCCGTGTTCTAGATTCGTTGGGCACACTAACAACTACCCTTTTTATACAAAATGGTGCAATAAAGATGACGAAATGAATTAATTTACAGATTAGTCCCAATCACTTTATTCTGACATAATAACTTCCTATTTAAAATTAGACAACATTACACGAATATAACCCAGACAGACATATAACCTCTTGTGTTAGGAACCATTAAGATCTGTTAATTATCTAGTTAAGTGATACAAAGTGTGCCTTCTTTTACCGTGCATTAATGTATCGTCACCGATTACTCATAAGTCTACCTTATTTCAATTTATTATTGTATTCGTTAAGATTTATTATATACTGATCAGTCCCAATGGAAACCAACGTCATAGTTAAGCGATTTCAAGTGTCCCTTAGACACTTAAAGTTCCGTTAATGTATCAAATTACTTATTTTTAGCATGGTAGTCGGATTATTGAAACCAGTTTAATTAATTATTTCCTTAGATAATGAATAGATTTTCACAAAGTAGTTTTACTGTTTTATTACAAAGAATATGGTCAATCATCATTGGTTAGCCCGTAGATACGTTATCTGGGGTCCTTATGATCATATTACATATACAATTTTTTCAAATTTAATACATACAACATAAATTAAAATCAATAATAAATCTAGAAAAAACCAAAAAAGGAATATTGTTAATTCACCAAAAATTAAACGTTGAAAAATGTGTTTATTGGAAATATAGTTTAATAACTTATAGAACATCAAATTTCCTACAATTTTGATAGTTAGCGTAAATTTATTATACAATTCAAGAATATAATTGGTAGTCAACATATTTTCAATAAGGGATATAATAGTCCGTTTACGAAAAATTCGTTTTTGTATTAACTTTCCTGGTAGCGTGTTCAGTTTAGTTCTAGTTCAATTCTTTATTCTATGAATTTTAGTTTACTCTCCTATCTATTTGACTCAAAACTCAATAGCGAAAGACATGTTTCGACAAAACCTGCTGGCACATTTCTACCAACTTCCAGCGTCTCGAAAAAAAGTTAAGATTAGCACATATACCGCAAGTTGTATTAATTTGTACGTTTGAACAAGCGTGGTGGACAGGACGGCGGCCGGCGCGGCAACAGCGTTGTACTGAATATGGAATATGCAAGTTTTTACAAGTATCTGTCGTTAAGATTCTTAAAATATTATCCGCCTGTATTGAGAAGAGAATTGAAGCTAAAATTTTAGTTCTCCACTATCAAAATCAAATAAATTTTCATGGACCACCGCTTACGATTGTGGACCCCCATTTTAACCCCCGTCGAGTCTTCCGTGGGCCCTTGGACCACTTTGGGAATTATGGCCTTAGATAGTTACTCACTTTTCAAAAAATTGGTTCCAGTAAGATCCACAAAGTTATAAAAAATTTCTGCTCAAATTTCTCACAAACGTCCTACAAACTTTTGTGATTTTTTTTAAATTTAGACAGTTACATCATTTGAATTTTCCCAAAATACTCTAAATGTTATGAAAATTGTTGTAGAGAAAACAGTTATTCAATTAATTTACTAAACACGTATTGCAACTTGTATCATTCACACGATACAAATATTTCAACATATTTCACAAACAGTTGTTTCCGTTATATAAGTTTGTTCACATTATATTATGTTAATTCAAATTTCGGCTAATCTAAATACATTATATCTAATAATTACCTTTTTTATTCACGTCAGATAGAAGACTCAACATCATTTTTAATATTTGTTTGTATAATTCTCCAACCAGATATTATTGTATTAATATTTTGAGTTCGTGTGTTATTTAAAAATTTTATTAATTACAAAGTAAAATTAATCCTAATTATCTGATATCGGGGTATATCCGCAAAGTAAGCTCTGATCGGATATGTAAAACAAAAACGAAATTTTGTAGGCACTTGCCATAGCGCGGAACAAGTTTTTTAGGCCTCCTTCATAGAAGCGTATGATTTCAACCATGTGGTAACATGTTCTTCCGGCTCGTCATCATGGCTGAAGTTTTGACCACCAAGGAAAGATTTTAGCTGTCAGAGATGAAAGTCACAAGAAACGAGGACTCGGCTGTACGGAGGATGATCAAATAGGTACGAGACAAATTCCTTTAGGAGTTTTTTTGTCCAGTTCGCAGTGTGAGGTCGGGCATTATCGTGGAAAAAAAACAAAACTCTTGATATTAATGATAGGAGCTTGTTCTGTATTGCGTGGCGCAATTTCGCAATGGTTTCTCTGTAAATATGCGCATTAATTGTTTGCCGATAGTCAAACGCCTTTTCAATCCCAAAAAAGTTGCACAAGTGTCAAAAACTCATGACCGTGATCATGAGATTTGCGGAAATTTCTTAGCAATATCACTTATTGTTAACTTACGGTTTTGTTTAAGCTTCTCTTCAATTGCGTGAACTGTCTGACCTATATTCTAATCATTAAATCACTTATATAATGTCATCCGTGAACCTAGTGAATTTTCCAATAAAATTCTCTTGGTTAAATTTTTTTATAAAACGCATCCCAGAGCTGATATCACAAGCGGTGACAAGTTCAATAAACGCTGTCATCATAAAAAAGTACCACGAATAACATGTGAGCAGCAGCGATCTGATAATGGCGTTAATTACTTCTGCTTGAGTCATGCTAGAAAGTGCGATCGCAGCACTGCCGATGATAGAAATAGAAACGGAATTTACATTGTGATACCTCTCGTATATTAAGTGTCAAATCTAAAAGGTTTGATATTACGGATATTTGGTATTAAGTTTTAAAATTATGTATTTGTGCAACAAAAATTATTCATTCCTACATGGAATATACAGTGCTTATTGTTGTATTATTGATTATTATTGCTAAAATGAGCTTTTTTCAATCAAATTAGAATTTTACTGATAAAAAAATATTTATTTTATGTACGAAGTTGTTACCAGAAGTACTTAGCCCAACAAAAAAAAAACACAAAAATTTTGGAAAAATTCATTAATTTCGACCATTTTAATAACGGATGTGTCAGCTAGTGCATTGTTTTGATGAAACAACAATTTTTTCTTAGCCAAATGCGTCCATTTTTCTTCGCTCAAACGTTGCAATAAGTTGGCAAAATACTCGACGTTGATATTTTTTTCCTTTTTCAAGATAGTCAATGAAAATTATCCCACGCACATCCCAAAAAACCGACGCCATGACCTTGCCTGCAGATGGAACGATATTTGCCTTCTTTGAAGCCGGTTTTCCATATTCCGTTCATTGTTTTGTTGTTCTTTTATTTTGGATGTGAATTGATGGACCCGCGTATCAGCGCTTTATTTTTGTGAAACATTGCCAAAAACTCGATGGATACATCGTTGTTTTTGTTCCATTGTGAGCAAATGCGGCACCCATCTTGGCACAGCTTTCCCATGTCCAAATTTTCAGTTAATATGTGATGTATCCCACTTGAAGTGCCTTCTATATCTGCTAGCTCGGGTACTTTCAGTCGATGATCTACCCTGTACCGCTCGGAGGATTTTCTTCAACATTTCTGGAGTCGTCACCTCATTTGGTCGACCACTGCGATGCTGGTCTTCGTAGGTCGAATATATCTCACTCTTGATAACGAAGAAACAGTCTTACCCAGAGAAGAAACTAGTTCAGCTTTCATATTGGTTGGACTAAAGCCTTTCAAATACAACTATTTTATAACATGACAAATTTTTTCGAGTTCACTGAAAACGTTCACTATTGATGGCTGCCAACCTAATATTGTGTAAATTGTGTACTTTTTAATACGGTGATATTTTTCAAGTAACTACGGCCATCTCTAGCTAAAGCCGGGTACTTTTGGGACCATCTTCATAAGTGTTTTAAGTTTCAAGAGGATTTGAGGTTTTTGATTATCATAAAATGCAATCCAAAATTGTGTCGCGAGATTGTGGATTAACTCATAAATGACTAAGGAAAACTAGAGAAAGTAATGTAAAATATTTGGATGAAATAATTCTTGACACTTTATTCAAAATGTACTAAAAATATTATTAGCGCCAATTTTTTTCTTTCAAATTATCGTCCTTTACTTTGTCATCAACAATATCTATTATTCAAATCATTTCTAAAAACCATTTGTATCAAGATTCAGTCAGATTTATTGTTTAGTGTATAGTAAATAGAGTGAATTTTTGAAAAATTGTTTTCTTTTGTTGATGTTTTTAGATGACCGCGACTGCATTTACTCAATCATTTTCATAGTTTTCGAAAAGTTCTTTAATCTACTGATTCGAACGGTAGACTGTGTGGCACTTTTTTTTTTAAGAAAAAACCTATTTAGTGATTTTGATCTTGTGTGTATTTAGGTATTCATTTTAAATGGAATTTGGATTTCAATATATCATATTAATCACAGATTGAATAATTGCCTTTACCTAACAATTGTCGTAATTTTTCAAATCAACGGAAATGATCCTAAACTTTTCAAAAAACTGGTCGCTTTGAATATGCAATGATAAGAACATTGAAAACAGTTTATTTTGAATGAAATTTATCATAATTTTCATGCCACTACTTATTAAAAACAATAAAAATTCATGACCACTGTTTTATGTTTTTATTTGATGATCATATGATCACGTTTTTTTTTTTTCAGGTGAAAGTTTGTAGAGAGAAAACCGTTGACGACGATACACTCATAATTTTCACGCAACATCCATTAATTCTTCAATAAATAAGAAAACAACGATAATCTAGAACTAGACTAAATTGAAGTGACTAATACACCGTGTAGAGTAAACATAACTGTTAATTGTTGACGACCTATCTACAGTTTTGATTTAATTTACACGATTTTATGTTGAATGGTGAAAAATTTGTGTTCGCGGTTGTGTTTTAGTAAAAGATGAAATATTCTTGAGGAATACTTTCGAAAAATGACGGTTTCCATGGAGAGAAAAGGACACAGGAAGAGCTCTTGGGACTCGAAGGTAAATATATATATTATATATTTGTTTAATATCTATAGCTGTAGTATTTTACTATTTTATTATTACTACAACTTGACCAACACCACACACTTTACAAATCCATTGTGGAATAAACCTTCAACGTACTAATAATACAGATTTACTACGTGGAAGAATAGATCGAAATTGTAAGGCGTAAGCTTCGGTGATTGAGGTATGCCGAATTTGGTTAGAAACCTCTTTCCAGACAATTCACAATGAGCTCTTTTTGAATGTTATTTGTCGTGTCTTTATCAGTGCTTACAGTTTCAGTTTTTTTCATCTTGTTATCCATTTTTCACATAGAGGGGCGACCTGGGCGGAAGCAAAGAATTTAGAATGTTTTCTCAGTCCACTTAAAATGACTTAAACCTTTCAAATACGTTAGAATTCCGCCTTTTCTAAGTTTCAACTGAAATTTCCCAAAAACTCTTTATATGATACTACACGATATTTTCCACTAGTTACAAAAAATAACTGTAGGCTACGGCTATACTGATTATTTAATTATGGACTGGAAATAAATGCAGAAGAAACAAAGTATATGAAAATAGGGGGAAAACCAGAAGAGAGAGCAGAATAATTGAAAACTAACAAATACAATTATGAAACAGTATCGACCTTTAACTATCTAGGAATAAGTTGGGATAAACAACCAGAGACACGATAAAGGAAAGAATAAAAAGGGATATCAAGCCAATGAAAGAAACGAAACCTACTAAAAAACGAAAACATAAACCAAACAAAACAAAATAAAAATATACAAAACCTTAATAAGACTAGTAATCACGTATGCGATGGAAAAGGGAAGAAGAACTTAAAAGAACCGAGAGAAAGATAATGAAAACTATAACAAGTACAAACACAACACAAGAGGGAGAAAGGAGAGCAAAGAAAAACGATGAAATAGAGAAAAGCTGGATAAAGAAAATATAGTGAGATACATAAAAGCACAAAGATTCAACTGGGCTGGGCATATAATGAGAAGAAAACTAACTGAAATGACCAAAAGAATAACGCAATTGACCCCATTGTGGCCAAGGAGAAGAGGCAGGTTAGGTTAGGTTAGAAACTTAAGATCACTTAATATAGAGAACTGGAAGGCAAAATGCCGGAACCGAAAGGAATGGAAAATAATAACAAAAGCAGCCAAAACAAACGATAAACTATAAAGAAAACAAAAATAGAAAATGAGGAGTAATCCACATCAAAAAAGGATTTTAAAGCGCTATAACCGGTAGCCATAATCCAAAGGATTCAAAGGATTGATGATGATAATGATGATCGAGAGACGCTGAAGTTTGAAGCAAACGTATTTCATTTGTAGTGGTGTCAGTCTCATGTCTGGTATTATTCTTCTAATACTTTCCATTAATGTTTAAAATATAAATACAAGTTCTTCATTTAATATTATATAGTGTTGTATTAACAATAATCAAATTAGTTTCAACCCTCTCTTTTGCACGCTTTGGGGAATACTTTGCACGAATACCAAAGTGGGAATCACAAGAAATGCATACATTTTTCAAAAGGAACAAGAAAAAACCCTAATGTCATTGTAGGATGCTGATTTGTTAACCTTTTCGAGAGGAATTGTGTTCTTAAATAGAAGGATTTACGCTGAAGTTTGAAGCGAGCGCATTTCATCTGTAGTACTGTCAGTCTCAATAATAGCCATACCTCGTAGATGATTCTTCCAATAACTATCATAAACCTTTAAAATATAAAAAATTTTTCAATTAATATTGTATAGTTTTGTACTTCAACAATCTCTTATACAAACTTCAGGGAATATTTTGCAGGTCACGCCAAAGTAAGAAACACAAGAAATGCAATATAATATTCGTTATTTAATACTCTTCATCTTAAATGTCAATATAATTTAAAATAATACTGAATTTTATAAAGTAGTTTCATTGAAGGAATCTTGTTTTGCGGGATTCATTTACATATATACATATGAATATCGGAATATGCCAGCTAGATTATGAGCGTTTTCGTAGTGAGGTTACAAAATTAAATACCAAAGTGTACTAATTCTAATATATTACCAAGCTTTCGAATACCCATATATTCATTATCAGGGACTGAATCTTCTTTAAAGTATTGCATTAGCTTACATTCCACTCATCCAACGTTGATTACACGATTTTTGGAAGACTTTTTTCGGAATGTCTTTGCTGTAGCTTTCTCTATGTCAAGACTAGTCTGAGAAATTCTTCCTTTCGGGCTTTTTAGATCTCCCAAACAAAATTTAATGTTAATACATTGCTCAAGATATACTTTTCAATACAGACACTGAAAGCACTTAATAAAACTTAAACGGAATCAAATTTCTTTTAACACATGAGGATGTGAGACATGTTTGTTAAAATTAATTTAGGTACTAAAATATTGAACAAACTAAGTAACAGTAGAAAAATAAATATCTTGAACTGTGATTTTGATGTCAAAATATTTTATTATAGTAGAATGTTAAAAGTAATACAGCTGGAGACAAAACAAGTCAGTTCTAAATAAACTCAGAATAAAGAACATACTTAGTGTTGTTCTGGAGGAAAGAATGACGAAGTCATGTAGGTAGAAGTTAGAACGATCTTACTTTGGAAGGAATTATATTAGAAAAACATCCCAAGAAGGATTGTTTACTATATATACAGGATATTTAATAAACCTAACAGACAAGAGCCCCATCCAAACATTAGTTGTTGTATTGTTCGGTGACACATACGCTACAACGTCTGGAGCGGACGCAATGTTTCGGAGCGCTTTTAATTTGTGCTAGATAACGGTAGCGGAGCTGAAACGTGAGAAAAGTGAACAAAACCTGAGACAGAACAAGACCAGAAGTTTGTTAAATCAACTGTGTTCTGTAATCAAACGTTAAGTTGTGGGCTTAGAAGAAAAATGATTGAATTCGGTCAAGGAATGAGAAAAATGAAATGAAGCTCCACGATTTATTCGCATAATTTAGTTTTGAATTATAACGTCCACTTGTATATACATATAAAAGTGAATCGTAACACGCGTTAAGTTTAATAAAAATGATTTCGTTTGAATAAACTAAACAAAAATCAAAGAAAATCCAACCAAAATGAAAAAAAGTACATTTGTGAAAAACTAACAATTTACATAAATCAAAAACGGCTTGCCAGCGAATGTTCAACACGTTCCCGATTACTAGTGCTGATTACTTACTCATTATTATATCTAGTACTTTTTAGGCGGAACAAACTTTTCTAATACTAAAACCGACTGTGCAGATTTGCAATTTAAATTCCTTCCACTAATTCAAAAACAGAATATAGAGTAAAAACTTTTTCGATTATTTCCGCGTTGTATTGTAATAAAATTAATATATGCCCGATTTGACACCGTAACCTGAAAATAATGTAAAATATTATACATTGAAAATGAGATAAAGGTGGGTAAGTTCTGCCTCTTGAACTGTACCTTTAATATGTAAATATTCTTAGTATAAAAGACTCGTCCTTTGTCATTAAATTCACCAATATGTGGGTGATAATGACCCACTTTCACATCCGATGTTACGATGTGTAACAAGGACATAACCATTAAAAATAAACAATGTTGTTAACAATGTTACTCATTGAAAAGAAGCCAGCGATTGGTATAGAATAACAATTTGAACAAATATTTATCTGAGTTCAATTGAAAAATTATCGCGCAATTTGTGATAGTAATTTGGAAACTATACTCTGAAATACTTGCAGTGAGTCGAACATTATGCGTTGACGCTTGGATAATATAATTACGTGACTGCCAAATTGGCTTAAAGGACTAACGATAAAACGATTTTGTACGACTACGCTTGATTTTATATTCCTTTGGCTGAGTTCAGTGACTCCAAAAGAATCGAAAATTCCTTATCCATTTTTGTAAAATGGTTGTAGATTCTTTTACAAGAAACCATTTTGCTCCAGAAGAATCAGGAATTGACATCGATTATGAGTCCTAAAAAAAATCAGAAAGTAATGCTTCTTTACTTTTTTGATAATTGAAATAAATTAATTGGAATCTATATTTGTAAAATTAAATTCTTGTTTTTAAAACGGCGAAAATTGATGTTAGAACTAATGTTCTGTCTTTTCCTTTTGCCAGGGAAAATAGTAGCAGTCGCAGTGGCGCATGGCGCCATGGTAGGCAGGAGACGTTCGAAAACTGAGCGAAAGAACAAAATATTTATTCTCATTTCTTTCATTTTCAATATATTCGTCTAAAGTTATTCCTATATTTTATATTTTTTGTCGGAGCTAAAGATAAAATTAATAAATGAGTCACCCGGTGGCCTATGGGTAGATTACTGAACCCTGATATAGACGAAGATTTGAATAAATTACGAGCTACAGGATCTAGTTATTTACGATCAGATCGATCAGCTAAACAAAGCAAGCTGGAAACCCCTTTCTTAGAAAGAAATGCAGTAACACTGAATATTATATTGTCTCATCTTTGTTTAAGATGGAAATGATATTGATGCTGAAATTTTGGATAAAAATATATTTATTTTTGAACGTAATCTCTTTTTAGCTCCATACGCTTTTCCCAACGATGACGATGTTCAATAAGTTCGATACCTTTTTTATAATAAGAATCGTCAAGCTCCTCAAAATAACCATTAAATGACGACAACACCTCTTCATTGTTGGAAAATCTTTGACCACCAAGTTTGGGAAAAGAAAAAAATCCGATGGGGGCAAATCTGACGAACAACTGTTTCGTCTTAGCCGAATGCGGCCGGTTTTGTTTGATTTCTTCGCTTAAACGTTGCAATAAGTTCGCATAATACTCGCCGTTTATATTTTTCCCTTTTTCAAGATAGTCAATGAAAAAAATTCCGAAAATCGACACCATGACCTTGCCTACAGATGGAACGGTATGTGCCTTCTTTGGAGCAGCTTCTCCTTTTTCAGTCCTTTGTTTTGATTGTTCTTTTCGCCCATCCTGCAGTGTCAAGGAGCTGAATTATCTCAACATAGAAGAGTACTTCATGACTCGAGAAAAATTACAGTACACAGTATCCATATTTAAATCCTTATGGAAGGTACTGTTTCTAATGTACCAAGTTAAATCCACGATGTTCATTAGGACTCTGTTCTGGAATAATTGATTGATTTGTGTAGCACAGCCAAATAGTTGAGTACAATTCGAACTGATGGGTTTGAGTGTATGTTTATAAAGCATATATTTTTTGTATAAAGCCACTTTTCACTTGAATAAGAGCTTCCCAGCAAAAGCTACGTAAATACTTTGCCGTGTTTCTTAATGGTATTTGATTTATTGATGTTAATGAGCTCTATCGGTAAAGTTTATGTATATAGATCTGGTCAGGATAGATGAATTTTTTTTGTTCTGTCCATTGGTCTATTCTATTGATTTATATCTGTGGTTATTCTCCTACTTTGTTGAGGCTATTTGCTACTACTAGTATGGCAGTACCATTTGCAAGAGGTATAGGAGAGGTTCCAATACACTTTCATTTGACATTTCTGCTTAATTTTCTCAAGATCGGAGTAAATTTCCTGTTGTTTATTTCTGAAACATTTTAAACATGTTATAATGACAGTACCGGAACCCGAAATAAATAATTTTATTCGAACACTTGAGTGAAAAGCTAAGAATTTGTAAAATCGATTTGATATACTTCAGATTAAAAGCGAAATTTATTTCGGGGTTTGCCAGAAGGATTATAACACCATTCGTATTGATTGTTGCTTCTTTTTCCTAGATTAGAATTCAAATTTTAAAAATTACATAATTAAGAACGGAAATTCTTTGTTCGAAGAACTAAAAAAAGGTATAACGTAAATATGAACATTTTTTTCGGACTAGAAAACTTGTAATTGACGGACACTGCGCAATAAACAAAAAAGGATAAAAAGTATTTTGTTGTATGTTTGATTTGGTCAAAACCGAAAACGAAGTGTGATTTTCGAAGTTGATAAAAATTATGGTAGCTTTTTCTAAATTATTATTATTATATAGACGGAACTTAGGTACTGATTAATAATTATATCCTTCTCAAATTTGAATAAATGTTACAAAATCTTATGACATTGATAGTTTAAAATACTGGCGAATTTAATAATAATTGTTACTTCATAGTAAGGTAGAAAAAGGCCAATGCACACACCTAAATTTAATTAATTAAATTGCATTATGCCAATGTGGGCTGTGCACATCTTCAATACTTTGTAGGCTGTTTGTAGCTGTGTGTTTAGTGTAGCAACAATATTTTACAAATATTAAAGACTCGTGATTTAGTATGTTAATAGTAGCCAACAATGTTTTTAAAAATTGGAGAAAATGAAGATATAAAAGTAAGTCGATAAAAAATCATATTTCGTACATATAATAAATTAACGAGTTGAAGAACTGTTAATAACGAATTCTATTCAGAAAGGAATGGTTTGAAAAGTTTTTTGAAATATAAATTGAAAAAAAAGTGAAATGTGCAATATTTTTTAAAATGAGATGCTTTGTTGTTTATGTTAACTCAATTTTTATTAATTATTTTTGCTTCAAATAGATAATAAAATGCGCCTTTTAATTTTTAAATTATTAAAGTACCTTTTTCTGCTAAAAAGTGTTCTTAATTTGCTTCATTGCTAATGGTAGATGTCTTTATATCTTTCAAAACAAAGCCGATTAGGAGTACATATACCAAAATGAACTATTTTTATCCTCAAGCACAGTATACAGAAGACACATACAAATAACCTTAGAAAGGTTAGAAAAGGAAGGAACCCGTATAGACGTTCAATATTTGAGCACCCTATTATGAAATAATAGACAACAAATATCACGATTGATAGTCCCTGTTATTCTAAATTACTCTTTTAAACTCCTCAAAAATATTTCAAGCATGGACAAACTTTGGTGCATGAAACCTTATTCAAAGTTGACTTACTTTTTCATATAGTAAATAGAGGGTGTTCTATTTAACAAAGTTGTTCAGCTTTTGGGACGTCCTGCGTGGCTAAAAATAATTTTAGATGGAAGTCTTAATTGATACGAGGGCTGCTACTTAAGTTTTGAAAAATGACAACACTGAATTAATTGCTAAATTCAACTAAAGTTGTTCGCGCATGAAGCAATGGTGCACCAGCATTTGTTTGCCAAATGTATTCGAAAAAATCAAGAAAACCAATCGCAGAAGACGAATCATCCTTAACCAAACAATGCGAGCTCTCACACATCAGTTCAAACCAAAACGTTTTTGAACAGTCAAAACATCGAATTGATGGATTATCCGCCGTACAGTCCTTGTTTGGTACCCAATTATTTCTTTTTATCACCGCAGATCAAAAATAATTACGAAGTTAACGTTTTTCTACACCTCTAGAAGCGGTTAAATCACATGTTTTGGAGGCACCTAAATCAGAATAGAAAATTGATTCAAATGCATGCAAAAGTGTATTCATCTTAGTGAAGAATATTTTTAAAGACGACAAATACATATCTAACTATAAATATTTGTTTTTATTTGTCTATCTTAAAATTTAAGTATCACTCCTCGTATTTATATGGCTAAACAAAAACTGTCAAGGCATCAAAATAGATGAGATAAAATTCCATAATAAAAAGTATTTGACAATAACAAAATAAATATAAACATATTTATCCTGCGATAATCAATTTTAAATTATATGATTTGTCATTATGTTTGTTCCAGACTTCTGTTAGCTCGATTGGATCAGGTTCACGACATTACAGAAGATCTCCCAGTTCCATAATTTCATCAGATTCTGACATTAGGTTCACTAGAAAAAAATTAACTTCCCAATACAGATGCGGATGTTACATCATTGCCATATTTCTGCTATTTCTTCTTCTGGCTGCAGTAGGCGTTTATTTAGGTTGTAAGTATTGTAATGATTCACATAGGTGTTATTTCGTAAGAATTATGATGCACTTTACTGCGTTACATATTAACGGATTTGTGTATTTTGAAATAATGCATACTACTCTCTATCCAAACTGACGAAGGTTGTAATTTGTAAATCTCACGAGTGAGTTATTTTAATAAAATATATTTACAATTTTCAATCATTATTGAAACAAACTATAAAGTTACTTTGGAAATGCAAACAATTTACTGAACAGTTGTTCATAAATATGGGATGACATTGCAGTAGCACAGCATAATTCATAAATCAACTGACCATCTTTGGTGCACGGGAACGGTTAGCGGAAGAGATATTTTCAAGTATACCATTGAAGGATGTGGATTCGAATTATTTAACTTCGTTTTATTTTCATCACTATTGTAATCAATGTCTTTTTGATAATTTTAATGATTTTTCAAATTATAAGGTTCGAGGAAAAAGTCCACACTCTCACACAAAATTTTAATAATATTTACGCTAAAAATTAATACGTCGCAAGTTACTTCTGAATTTATGAACAATCTCAATTGTATCTAGAAGAATATGGTTTATAAAATGTGTCCAAAAAGTTTATCGGTTGTTCGTTTAAAGGCTGCAGTCGAGGGTTCCGTAGAGTCTGCCGTTTTGTTTTTGATGATGTTTATAACGTGTATAGTATCATCTATGCAATAAACCAAGTGACGAGAGAATTAAAAAATATCCAAAAATACAGAAGAAACTGTCAAAATTCGAAACTCAGGTTGCTCTCGTTCAGGACAATCGGAGAAGTGTAAGCGACAGTCTTTCAAAATGCGTCTTCAAATGCTGCAGCAACAAATTTAGGAACATACTTTCATGTAAATGATCAAGTTAATAAGTTAAATTATCGATATAGGGTAGAGAAGAATCCGAGACGAAAGTAAAAACGGCCCTATTATGCCATTGTGTTCTTTAAAGGCACAATCAGTCCGTAATTTCATGAAGATCAACGACCTTAATGTGAATAGTGACTATTATTGTGATATGCTACGAAACTTTTTGAGCCCAGAAGTGCAGGTGCTTCAACGCAAGAATGTTGTTCTAACAATATGAGACATCAAATCAAGCAATTGCAGCTGTTAACGATCAACTGGCCTTCTCGGAAGCCCCGACTTTATTCCGCTTAATTATTTTATATCGGAATAATTCAAAAGTTAGGTTTATGATAATATATACAATATCTTAAACAATTATAACTAATTCCACGAGACTATACCGTGAAATGATTTTAGTGGAATGTAAATTAGTAGGCTATTGAAATTGCCGTGATACTTGTGATCATGACATTAAATCCTCTTGTTGTAATAGAAAGCAAGCATAACAACATAATAAGGAGTGTTATGTATTAAAACCCAAGGACATACTAAACTGGAATTGAGTTAAATTTCAGTAAAACAGGTGGAGCCCCGTTTCTGTGCAGTATGTTTTTGTATAATTTACCTATCAACGTAAATGCCATAAAAAATATCATGTATTTCTGATAATATATGATACATTTATTAATTTTCAAACTAGAACTGGAATAAAATATCTCATGAATTACAAAATATCGATTTTAAAAATTAATGAAACCAAATCAAATCGGAACTGTGTTGCTTCGCCTTTTCTACTAAAGGTCGAAACCCACTAGCTACGCCACGCCACCGCACGCCTTGCCGCGTTGGTTCACGTGGTACATTGTTGTGTACACTTTTCTAGCACGCCACGTGACGATAGGCTCATTTTAATCTATAATTTTAAACAGAAAAAATTTCAATAGCTTTGAGTATGTTATGGAGAGCAGTACTGGATCGTTTAGTGACCTAGAGTTTTTAGAAGAGTGTGCTGCTGCGGCTGTGGTTTTGCACAGCAATAGAAAAAGAAGATTTTGGATCCATAAAATCAACCAAAATCGTGAAAAACATGGTACAAGTCAAACTCTCAAAGCCAAGAAAGGGGCATTCATACGTCTTAGCACGCGTCAGTTACATTTGAGAATTTTGAATCGTCCCACGTGGGATGGAGTGGCGTGGTGTGGAGTAGCGTGTGGTGGGCTGAGTGTGTACGCAGAAAATTTAATTAAATGGAAAAACATATACACACATATTCGTGGCGTGACGTGGGAAGGCGTTGCGTGTTCCTAATGGGTTTCGACCTTTATTATTGATTCTGTTCGTCTTTGAAAACTATCAACTAACGATAAACAGTCTGTGATCTAAAAGTGTTTCAAACCTCGTGAATTGTGGAATAGTTTTTGCGAGATTTAATCCGAGCTTTTTCCTGAAGTTATGCAACAAGTTATCAATCGGACGCTCATTTTAAAACTGGAATATTGTTGTTTGACATGCAATTTTTCACTTTTTTAGCCTTATAAAAAAGTATCATCTTGTTGGAAAATATATATTATTTTAAGGCATGTCTCCATTTTGATGTGTTACATTATTTTGAGGTACATTAAGGTACTTATCAGTATTCATTACACCTTCTACTAGATGCCATAGATCCCTAAACCATAACAGAAACCGGAAACTCTGCTTTTTCTGAAGACAGTCATTCTGCACCACTTTTTCTTTAGTTCTTATGACACGATTCCTACTATAACCAACACAAATGTGAATGAATCACACCAACTTGTAGAGCTCCGTTGGTTTGGAGACCATAATTTATGTTCTTTTGTCCACCTAGTCTCTTTCCTCTGAATTTCTGTTGCTTTTTTCTTTGTCTATAAAATTGATTTAAAAGACAAACATAAAGAAAAAAAATTACCTCACTTTATAAGTTTTAAAATCCTCCATTTAACCGCACGACGATTGTGTTTTTTATTTCCCTTATTGCCCTAGTTGTTGAATATTTAATTATCAGAATCATACCATATTTTTTTCGACATCATTATTATGTACTACACATTTTTTTATTAATATAATAATATCGTGACACTTTTTTTAAAATTGTTATGGTTACCAAATAATACCTTGGACTAAGACACGGCCACTGAGATATTCAATCAAATCTTAGAGATTTTATAAAAACTAGACATACAATAAAAAAACTAAAATATCATTGCTAGCATCTAACATGAAGATAAATGTGCAAATCTAAGTAAAAGTGTTAGATTTCTATAGGTTTAGAAAATCTCGTTACTCATTTTTCAATATGAATGAATAATAATTTGTTTTAGATACATTTTTTGTTCCAAAAAACCCAGAAGAACAAGTATTCAGAGCAACATTTCGTGTTGTAAAAGGAGATACTTTTAATACCGATTTAACAGATCCTAGTACAAATAAATTTAAAAATAGATCTCGTGATTATAGAGAAAGACTGAATCTTCTCTTTAGAAGAAGTTCCATTAGGCACGGATATATGGGCACTGAAGTACTAGCTTTAGATGGGTGAGTTCCTTTTTTTCGTTTCCTTTTTGTTTGGAATGTCGCCACCCTCTCTTTCCAGGGGGAATCTGAATCTTCAGATAAAAGCGAGATCATTTAAGTTCAACTATAATAAAAATACATAATTTGATTATAGGACTGATTGAGTAGGTTTAAAGAATGTATGAGTTTATCAACGCAATTATCATTTCAACCCTATAATAACCACTGGACGTAAGTGCCTCAACAATAGCTGCTGTATCTGTGTTGGAGTCATATCTTTACAAATATAATTTCGTATACGCACATGATATGGGGTGTGAAATAAAATCAATTATGATATTGCACATTGAAATTACAATTTTTGATCATTTTCTTTTATTGTAATCTTTCAGTCATATAGAACCCATTATCATAAGATTGGCACATTGTTCAATAGCAAAGTAATCAACTGAACTCTTTACCTTTGTAGCAGCGTTTACGAAACCAATGCATCTTTCTTCTATATTATATACATTAGCAGCTTTTTTTTACATAAGGGTTGCATCTGGATTGCAGTCAATCATTATCATGTTATGTTTAGTTCTTTGGGTATCTTTTATTTCACAACTTTTGGGGCATTAAGTTAATAATTTCAGTGTTCTATTTGAAACTTAAGAGCTGAATTATGTTTGACAAGCGAGGAAGTTTTACTCTGGCTACTTGAAAACAATAAAAAATTGTGTTTTCAAATTCAATAAAATTAGAAAAGAGAGAAATGAATATTACAAAGTACGAGGATCATGTTTAAAGTAGGAATCATTTGGAATTGAGTGGAAGATAATTTAGATATGAACTTGAGCTGTATTACAAACTAAAATTTGAAATTTTCGTATATTTGTCAAGTCTTGACACCAACTTTTCGATCGCATCATCAAAGAATAATTCATAACAATTTGTTTATTTACTCATTACACCAGATTTGCTCAAACTTTTTTTTCTGGCAGACCATTTTGACAATATTGGTGATTTCGATGTAGCGTCTACAGTAACACTAATTCTCATCGAGTCTGCCTTGATTCCCCGAAGGTTCATTTAGAAATCACTGCATTACATTTCACTTTCAGACAAATTTTGTTATCGTTTATGAACAGAAGAACAGAGCAAATTACAGTTTGCGAGATTACTAATGGTCATAATGACACAAGAAGCAGTTTAACCGTACAATCTACACCGGCAGATACTAAAAACGTAATGACGACCTTGAACTGGTGTCACAGGATGATTAATTGGTTCTTACTTTAAAAATGATTCTCCTATAAAGCAGAGAAGAAAACTCAGATATTGAATAAGTGTAAGGTAACGATCTGCTTCTCAATTAAATGGAACTTTCGATCGTACAGCTACAAACACTACTACTTTGGCCGCAAAAGAAGTAAAATATCTAAAAAACACTAATAACAAAACAATCTTCCACGGCTATGCACAATTTTATGTTCACTTGTACCCTTGAATGACTCCGAAAGAATCAAATAGAGTTTTCAATGACTTTATAATTCGAAAAAGTTTTCATTTCTTTCACAAGAATTGAGAACAATTTTAATTGTTTTAGAAGAATCGTAGAGTAGTTCTCCTATTCTCTTTTATGAATTGAAATGCAAAAACTACTTGAAGTTATTCCTAATAAATGTTTTGTCACTTCTTTTTGCTGACGAGGAATAGTACTCCATGTAATTGTATTGTCTAAGAATGGAACTGTTTGAAAAACCAATAAAGCTCACTGAAGTGTTTTTTTGTAACCGCAAGCTTAACCAAGATGTCGTAGAAAAAAGGGAATTAAAGGGATTAAGATAATGAAACGTATATTTGCAACAATTGCCAGTAAACTTCTACATTTCAGTACTTTATTCGCTTTGGAAGGTGTATCTCCAAGCTACAGGTTTGGAAAATTTTGTACAAGTCATTTTTTATTATAAATTATCTTATTATGGAAATAAAAATTCAATTTTGAGTCCAACAATTGATTGCGTGTCAATTCGTATTATTTTATAGCTTTCTCATGATCTCCAGCTAAATATGCTTCTCTTTGAACTGATATAATTTCTCACATCTTTTCCAGAACTGAAGATAAAGACTTGATAGTACATTTCAATATTCATATAGATCCGTATTACGTCGACATTAGAGCAAAAGACTTAAAAGATATTATAGCTAAAGAAATATCGATAGCCGAATCTGTATTTTTCAAGAATCTCACCATTGACGCCAAAAGTTTGGACGTAAAACCTGAAAATGAGCTACCGCAAGTTACTTCTACGACTTTGCTAATGGTTACCGATGCAGTAACAAAGAAACCAAAACCACCTAGAAGATGTCTTCCTCTTGAATTAGATTATTGTAAAAAATTAGGTTATAACGTGACTACGTATCCAAATATATTCAACCATTGGAGTATTAACGATGTGAAAAATGATGTTATAGCGTTTAGAGAGCTGGTGAGTACGTATTTAAAAAAAAATTATACAGGGCGCGGTGGTTTCATTATACTACTACATTTGAAGACTTCGAATAATAGGAAGCTGTCACACAAACACGCGAAATGAGAAAGTCCACGGTGGGATGCGAAACAGGACATTCCACCACACCTTGTCATCCTGACGAGACCTAATTTTAAATTGTGTCACGTTGTTCAAATGTAATCTTCTTCTCTCACTAGTTCTGGGGAAGATTTCAGAAGGTCTTCTCGTTTAGTGGCTATGTTCCCTTATAGTCGCTGTTGCTTAGTAGTCATAAAGTGTTTTGCTGCTTCGGTTAGAACATTTCTATTATTCTTTGGCGAGGAAAGTTTCATTCTGAATGACCCTACACCGTTTCTAAAGCTGTCCCCGATGTATAACTCAAAATTTCTCTACGAATTGCGGAGTTATCGTGTCGGCGGTATCTCCTTATTGGTTGTCTGGAGTCATGGATATATATCGTCGTATATATATATAAAAGGTGTGCCCATTAAAAGTCTAGTAAAGATGGCTGTTATTATGAATCCTTATCTTTCAAATGCAATTATAGGAAAATATTACATTGGAAGAAGTAAATAGCAATAAATAAGAAACTTGGTAATCCATTTCCATTTGAACGACACGTTAAAAAAAAAGATTCAAGTCCGTTGAAGTTAGAGGCACGTGTGTCCACTTATCATGATAACTGAAGAAGTCTGCGAAAAATTCGTATAGAGCGTTCAGTCTAATTATTCAATAGCCCTCGTAGTTATATTTGTATATTGTAATTTCTACATATTTTTTACCAGGTTGATGCAGAATGTTATAGACATGCGTATGAATTCGTGTGCCAAGTACTTCAGCCATCTTGTAAAAAAGGAGATACGGAGGACGAAATGATTTTACCATGTAGAAGTTTTTGCAGAGATTTTATGGCAGGTTGTGGAAAGAGACTGGAACATGACAAAATTAAAGAATCTTTAGACTGCGCGAAATTTCCCGAATACGGCCAAAGGGTTTGTTTCACTAAACCAGGTGAGTCGCACCCATTAATTTATAAGTTTTTTTTGTTCTTTGCCTCGTGTATCAAATGTATTATTCTTAGTATATATTATTTAACTTGTGCTATAGCAAAAAATCCCAACGCCGATTTTCATTATAA
The DNA here is from genome assembly GCF_026250575.1 of Diorhabda carinulata. Classification (NCBI taxonomy): domain Eukaryota; kingdom Metazoa; phylum Arthropoda; class Insecta; order Coleoptera; family Chrysomelidae; genus Diorhabda; species Diorhabda carinulata. The sequence continues at coordinate 8,360,363 of NC_079469.1, forward strand.
TAAAATTGCTAAAAAATATTCGTAAGTAGCTTATATTGCCACCAGGTGCCAGCTTCCTTTTTGTTTTCACTGACTGGTGGGTTTCCAACGAATGGTTTTTAGCCCTGGCCCTTCTCCTAAGCTCATCCCTTAGATGTTCAATAGATTTAAAGTGAAGATTCCTCGCTGAAGATTCCGTTCGTATTCTGGAGGTTTCCTGCAGTAAAGTCCCCTATAAAACCGGCGTATAGTATTAAATGTTGTTAGCACCACCTGGTTGTATCGTTATGTAGTCAAATTGTCTGAACGAGCCAGTATACGAGGTTAAAATAAACTTTTCTTTCCAAAATCACACAAAAGAAGTCCACGAATCTCGTCCAAAAACCACTCGGTCTTCAATACAAGTCTGTACAAATCCTTCTCCTTCTCTTGGGTACACTTTTGTCAGGTTAAGCTAGGTTTGGGTTTGTAAGAAGTGTGTAATTCATCTTCTATAAGTCAGTAATGTACATTCCAACACACATACAGTCACACTATGTTAATCATAACATTAGTTAGGTATCGGTTTCTTACTATAAGTGCTCATTTTCCTCTGAAGTCGTCCGGTTTCTTTTCGAACTGGATTGTTTATCAAAGATTTCAGTCGTTAAGAATGAATGATTTGATTAAGAATAAAATTATATTAGCAACTTTTGTTTATTGGGTTTTGAACTGGAACTATTGAGGTGCAGCATTTATACACTGCGCAACAAACGAAATTGATAATTTTTATTGTTCTGCATTATGCATCCAAAAATATTCCTAAATAATTACAGTGGATACGTTCATAAAAACAAATTTACAGCTAATCGTTCGCTCTCGTTTGTTTTCTCTTCTTTATTTGTGTTGTTATCTCTTTGATGCTTAAATGTACTAATATGGTTTGAAAATAGCTTTACTACTGTATTTGTAAAAATTATATTCCATCTTATAATGATTAGAAATAGTGCAGCTGGGGCATTTAGTACGATAGAGACATGAAGAGTTGTTGCTATGCGTCTAAATATGTCACAAAGTGTTGTAAGTCGAGCTTGGAATCGGTATATAGAGACGATATTTGCGGCGCTCACACACGGGGAAGAAAAAGAGAGAACCATAACTCATGCTCCAGATTGCGAGAATAAACAGAACATACACTGCGCCAAGGATAAATATCTTCTGCAAGTATGCTACTGGGAGGGTGATTTATAGTCAGACTCTAAGAAAAAATTGCATGCACGTAATTTGAGAGCATACCCATGGTTGACAGCATAGCATCGTGCATCAGATATAGTTCGACGAATGAGCACAGTTAAAGGAACTTCCAAGACTGCTAAGCAAATATTCAAACACTCTTTTTAAATGCGGATTTGTATCAATACCCGACTCTCTATACACGAACGTATACATTATCACGAGATTACAAGAATTGAATGGCCGCCATGTTCACCGGACATGAGTTACATTGAGAATATTTGGTTGAAATGTGCAGGCAGTTGAACCGACATTTACAACCTCCCAAAACTTTAGAACAACTGGCTAATAAGTTGAAAGCCATTTGGGAAGCAATACCTCTTTGTCATTTGATGATGACTCTCCCAAATAAAGCGACAGCATGAAGACGGGCCAGGGACGGCTTTACAAAGTATTAAACTGTTTATATTCACCCAAATAATTTCAATATTCTAATATTTTTAAGAATCTATTGGCATGAATTCTCATTACGTTTATGTTTTTTTATAAAACATTCGTTCATGTAGTAATTGAGTTCTTCTTAATTAAATTGTTTCGGTAGTGAGCCTTGTACTTGGTAATAACCTCAAAATAAAATTCTCTATGATCTTCTGATTTGCCTTTTCCCTATTTTGGAGGATATAACAAATATCCTCTGAAAACTAATATATTTTTTTGTAGGCTGTGTGGAAGAATTGCAATCCAAAGCTTTTTCGCCACGTATTTGTGATGGAGTGATAGATTGCCAAGACATGTCTGATGAAAAATCTTGTAGTTATTGCCCAAAAAATCATCTCCATTGCGGAAATGGACGTGTCTGTATTCACAAATCAAAAAGATGCGATGGGCGTCCTGATTGTCCCGACGGAAGTGATGAGAGAGGCTGCTGTAAGTTTAAAATAAATCAATTTAATTTTTAGGCATTAATATTTAAAGAAACAAGCTTCAGAACTTTTTTGGATTAACCATGTCAGTTGGCTTGGTTCAATTAATGATAATTCTTGCGTAATATTCTATAGAATTGTGAAGATATTGTACCATATGAATGTTTTTTTTTGTTGGCACACCAAAATTTGTTAATATCTCAATTTCGTTCCTCTAAACCAGCAGACCGTGAGGTTTTTCTGACTACCGTGTGAATGTACACGTAAATAATGATATAATCGATTGGAAATTGCTATTATCCGAAGCAGACCGCGAGAATTATTCGATTCCCGATGAAATGATGATATAACCGATTTGAAATTGGTACATAGGATCCAAGTATAACAGTGATTTCTTAATAAATATAATGGCTGTTATTGATCCTTATGAAACGAAGAATTATCATGTAATAAAAACTAAGAAGAACAAACGAGATACCGATAGATAGTAATAATAAGTAAAGAGATTGTAATGCACACTAAAAAAGGCCATTATGATATAAGAAACATGTAAGTGAAAATGCGGGAAAAATAGAGTAGGACAAATATAGAAAAGAAAAGCTAAAACAAATAACAAAACAAGAGCCAATAATGAAGAATGGAGAGAAAATAGTTTAATTGGTATGGACACATTCACAAAATGAAAGCAGACTTACAAGAAAAGTCAATGGATAAACTAAATAAAAAAGAAGAAACCGTAGATGAAATGAAAAGTTGAAAAGGACACATGAAAGAATGGAAACATTAGATACCGCGACTCTTGTCCTACACCTGAAAAGGTATAAGAAGAATAGTAGATGAAGAACGTGTTCGGATATTAATAACAGGTTTCTTATCACGTATTTCAGAATTCTAACCACTTATTCATAATCAATTATTGGAAAAAATTATCATTAGTTGTTCAATTTTAATCAATCAAAATTCTAGAATTATCTACACACATTTGATTACGAATTATCTGCTACATTTGTATAAAAAAAAGTCTAGTACAGTTTGTCTATTTAAAATTGCAAATTAAAAGCGGAATCAATAAAACAGCATAGATCGGAATTATAAATGAATTTGAATAATTTGAAATCTCTGGAAAATATGTCATAACCTATTAATTTTTCTCAATTCTACAATTCTTACTAGTTTTGCATTATAAGATAGTTGATTATTTTCCTTTACAGATAATCAAATGTATGTTTTATTTGTACGTGCAAGTTTTTTAGTTAAATCTAACGTATCTGTCCACTGTCATTACCCAACTTCATTTTCGAAAATAGCCAAATTTTTTTAAAAAACCAACTGACCAAGGACTGATTCTAGAACTTCAATCAAGTCCAATAAAAACTACCAGAGACCTTGGAGGAGTCAATAAAATACCTAGGTTTGAACCTTTTAACGTCCGTGGGTAAAATGTAAGGATTCATCATATGTTCGAAGCTAACACGCGTTAATATTGAGCACTCACCGATGACGTGGTCTACAACCTCTCTAAGCAACAGCCACATTCCAAATAGTCCGTGATGCTTACAGCATGAAGATGGTGTCTTAGTAAATGACCGTGCTTTCTTCCATCTTGCGAGCACTCTTTTGAATGTAATAAATATTATTTTGTGTTCTGTTACTTTGCATACATATTAGTATTAGCGAAGTCAGTTTAAGATTACTTCTTATACCTACATACAATTGTAAATGGAAGAACTATACGTTCTGTCACAACCTGAGAGGACAATATACGGTTTCTGTCCCTATAATTATGACTAGGAATAGTAAAAAGAGTAATTTATTCAAAAAACAATGTTTATTATTGAACGTAATTATTTCATACTTAAGAAGAATAATGTGTAACCCCACGGTTCCATTTGAGTTAGGGTGGTAACGTTTATCAATATAAGCATCGTTCTCTTCTTAATATAATGCAGCGTAAGAATTATAGACCCAATCCTAATATAAAATTCAGATTACACAACCTTTTGTTGAATGCCAGTATTCATAAATAGATCATTTCGGGATGATGGTACAATTAGCCACTATATAGACAAACATTACATTACATTAAAACTATTATTTTCATTTTTGAAAAATTGCTCGAGACAATTAATTCTCTACACACAAACGAAACAAATCCTATATTTGTCCACCACGACAATATGGCTGTCCCTTCAAGTCACTATACTTTACATGATCTATAGGCACAACCAAAATCTATAGCCGTTTGGTCGCTTCTTTGGATTTATTAGTTTTAATTGCATTTATTTATTTTCCAAAATCTTTACGGTAGTTTTTTGTACAGTTTCTTTCTCCTTTTGTTCGCTATTCTTTTTTTTTAAGATATTCACCAAGCCAGTATTCTCCATCGATTCAAGTATCACCATTGAATATATTTTCAATGTTGTATCTTTCAATTGGTTTATTAAGAAGCGAGCCATTTAGACTTTGAATAGAGAAATAAGTAACTCTCCTAATTTAAAAAATTGTTTGTGGTGCTTAATTCAACTGTTTTTTTTCGATTTTTTTAATGATAATTCTTCTACCAAAATTAGTATAACAAATTATTCAAGCTTGTTTGGAAGTCCCATTCCAAATTGGCACATTAGACGGCTTTATAGCTCTTAATGATAACAAATAAATGAGAAAGTAGAGCTCTGTCCATTCAATTTAACCATTTCAGTTCAACTTCTGATATTTAAAATCAGATATGAACAACAATACTCACTAAAAACAATAGAACGTGATTATTCGTTTGTTTTATTTGTGTTAAGAATGAAAAGCGGCTTGTCAATTCGATTGTATCGGATGCCGGAAGCAAATGTTTTAACAGCGTGAATTTAGAAGGTATCTGAATTATTAACTAAAAAAAAAATTAATGGTAGACACATATTAACACATTGTTTCTATTATTTATTTGCCCATTAAAGCTATAACAGTATTTTCTCAGCATTAAACACTTCATTTACTTGATATAAGGAGTGTTTAAAATATAGTTTACCAATATATGTAACAAGAGTTCTTTCCAACGAGTAAAGCATAAACATACGAGGATGGTCCCAGAAGTACCTGACCTAGAGATGGTGCTAGTATCTTGAAAAATAGCACTGTATTAGAATCTGTACAGCATATGTTTCAAGATTAAAGACGCTACGTTGATAAGTATTTATTTGGCAGCCATCAATAGTAAATGTTTTTAGTAAATTTGTAAACATGGAATACTTTTATTTGAATGACCTTAGCCCAACCAATATAAAAGCTGAACTAGATTATACTCTGGGTGAGGCTGCTCCTTCGTTATCAACAGTAAAATATTGGGCAGCAGTTTAAAATGGTACTGAATGATCATCGACTGAAAGTGCATGAGCTAGCAGACAAGTAGGCATTTTAAAAAGCGCGATATTAACTAAAAATTTGTTCATGAGAAAGCTGTGTACAAGATATGGGCCACGTTTGCTCACAATGGAACAAAAACAACGTCATGAAGATGTTTCCAACGAGTTTTTGTCAATGTTTCACAGAAAAAAGCCGACTTCTTGCATCGTTTCAAAACCATGGATGATACGTAGCTCCATTACCATACCCGAAACGAAAGAATAATCAAAACAATGGACGGAAAAGGGAGAACAGGCTCCAAAGAAGACAAAGACCGTTCCATCTGAAGGCAAGGTTAGGTTAGGCGTCGGTTTTTTGGGGTGTGCGTGGAATAATTTTCATTGACTATCTTGAAAATGGAAAAAAATATCAACGGCGAATATTATACGAACTAATTGCAACGAAAAAATCAAACAAAAATTACCGCATTTGGCTAAGAAGAAAGTGTTGTTTCATGCAAGACAATGCACTTACTCACACATCCGTTATTACAATGGTCAAAATTAATGAATTAAAGTTTGTCCATAGGATAAAAAGGATATCGAACTTATTGATCATCCCTAGGCAAGGCTATGGAGCTATAAGGGACTTTGAAAAATAAATACAATTTGTTCCAAAATTTTTTTGTTTTCTTTGTTCGGCCAGGAACTTCTGGGACCAGTCTCGTGGTAACATGGTTCTTCTCAACAACTAATAAATCGACTATGTTCATAGTTTGTCACATAGATGGCACCTGAAATTGTATTTTTTTTCATAAATTTTAACCTTCCAAAACTATGCCCCTTATTCTACTACACTCTAATTTTGTAGTTGATTAAAATAGATTTGGGTCGAATGAACTTTGTAGTCAAGAAGAGCGTGACGGCTCAATCATACGTTATTCCTCTCCTCAACTAGGAGCGGAAAGCTGTGATGCATAACGGCGTCGAGGTGGCGTAAATCCTCAGAACTTATATGCAAAGAAAACATATAGCAACAACGATTCCAAAGCGAAGCAGTAAGGAATTGCTTGCTATAACGTTTTTTATTTTCTTTTTACTCTTTGAGTCGAATACATAACATGATAACATGAGCTGTGTAGACTCAAACAAATCTGATTTTATTCATGTATTTTAAAGCTTGAAACATGCCAATGAACCAACAAGCGGATAAGCGTTTTTCTATCTGAGCTTAAAATGTACGAAACCTTATATTTTAAGCGCTGCATCGGTTGCAATTTCATTTGTTGCCAGATGTCCTATCGATAATTAACTAAGTAATTAGAAAATGCCTGACGTAAAAGATATCTGTTTTTGAAACTTTAGATATTTGTAGTTTTTAAGACTTGTGTACTGTGAATTGAAATTTTCCATTTTAGATTGATTAAAACATTAAAAGTCAAGAACTTGCATTTCACAAATTGGTTATATAAACAACATCGTTAATTGAAGTAAATGCAAATAGAATAATTGACAAGCACCAATATTACTAATTATATAAATTCATAAATTTTGGAATAAGTAATATTGAGAGAATACTCACATATTTGAGTTGTCAAAACATTTCCATTTTTCATGAATAATTTGTCAGTTCGTTCACATACGTATTAATTTCGTTACAGTATACAGGATGACAGAAAAATTGTGTTTTAATTTGAAAATTTCAAGTTGTAATACAGTTAAAATATTTTTTTCTAAAAGTTTATAATTATGTTCTGTACCTCAATAAGAAAATACTTGTGTGGCGTTTACTCGTAAACTATAAAAATGAAAGTAAATCTATGAAAACAATTATTTTTCTATAGTAGATAAAAATACTTACTCGTATCTGTACTCAAATATGAACGTAATACAAATTTGGGACGTTATTTGAAATTTGCACAAAGGAGCTTCAAACTTGTCAATCCGTCATCGCTTTAGTATTTGTCTGGATTTATAATAATTCCGATGGAGAATTTTTCGTATTGGAATTATTACATTTATCGACAAGGCAGGAAATATCGATAAATTATACTTTGTTCGGTATTAAATTAGTTTATTATTTCATTTATTAAATTATTTTTTATTGTTTATTTACAAAAAAAAAATATTGTTTAGTGAGTCTGGCCCCTAGCGTGGAAATAATCAAGAATACAGAGTTAGTGACACCACATCCTACACGATATTACTCCGATGGATTCTTGATATTCAATGAAAAGGGAGAAATTGGAAAATTGTGTACAGAAAATATCAACAAAAGTCTTCCTCTCAATCAGACGATAGCTGTTTTAGAAGCTGCAGCAATGTCACTTTGTAAAACATTGAATTATGAGTGAGTATATATTTCAAAAACTTTATGTTAGTGTATTGAAACTGATTAGAAAATATCGACATATTCATTTGAACTTTTGTTTTAAAAGTGTATGACGATGGAACACAAAGGAGTCATAAAAAATTGATAACTGATGTAGTGGTAAAACACCAGTTTACAAAATTAATTAACATAATGAGCAATCCAATTATTATTTCAATATTTTTTTGAAATATTTTTATTATAGAAACATGGCACATATGAGAATTGAATTTGATTTTGAAGAGAATGTGTCTTACGTTAGAATGAGGAATCCCACTGCCGCCGAAATTAGTTTCGTTAGAACCAAATGTCCCTCTAAGCAAGTTTTAAAAGTATCATGTTCAGATTTGCGTAAGTAAAATGGATATCATAGTATTTTACAAATAACTTTGACGATTTTTTTAAATTTAAGAATGCGGCACATCAGCCACTCATGGACAACAGGGACTTAAATCCCTTGCAAAAATGGCTCAGCATGGGGATTGGCCATGGCATACAGCTCTTTTTAAAGAAGATGTTCACATATGTGATGGCACATTGCTCTCTGCTGATTGGGTGGTTACCACTACTTCGTGTTTTCAAGGACAACCTAGAGCGGAATGGACTGCCAGGTTTGGAGTTACTCGTCTCTCCAGGTATATACACTTGATAAAATTGTTTCTTGAATTTTCCAAAATGAAAACTTTATTTGTTTAACCATGTAGAAATATAGATTTTGCTATTATAAGAAATTAACAAATCCAGAAGTTTTAAAAACTACCAAGTTGCTAGTACTGAAGACTGCCAAATATTTAGACATGACTTCAGATGTGAAAATCTTCATTATTTTGTACAAGTGACTCCTTCAGATTTTACAGAGTTTATAGTTGAAAAAATGTATTCTAATTTATTTATTTAGCTCTACGCCTTGGGAACAGGAAAGGAGAATTATAGGAATGATAAAATCACCAGTAGAAGGCAGTACAATTGCTCTTATTAAACTAGATCAACCTATAATCCTCAATGATTTTGTAAGGCACGTATGTTTGCCTACGGAAACTATGGGCCTTCCAACAGAACATATTCAATGTAATACACTTGGATGGGCAAGGAATAGAGAACAGCTTCAACGAGTCCAAGTGAAATTAGTGGATAAAGAAAAATGTGAAAACGTCAGTATTTCTAGTATCAACAGTATATGCATGGAGCCGTTTTATGGAGAGAATGATTGCAATGTGAGTATTGAAGGCATGTTTGGCGAATAGGTGTATAAATATATTTTTATTTATTTTGTAATTTTGAAATAGATTAAAATATCTTTGAAATAAAATATTGTATAATACTGATTACACATATTCTTCATACAAGCCACTAAAAACTTGTATCAGGTGTCCCTAATTCGAGTCATGTCATTGGGTTATTAAAAACTATAAAGACTAGTTACAGATGCAAGTTCTTGTTAGACTTCATTAGTTTATAAATGTATTACTTCTCCAATAAAGGGACACTATTTGATCAAATATCAAATTTTTACTGTTTTTGAAATAATCTCAAATGAGTGTCTTCAAAGATTTTTGTTTTGATTTTTTTATAAAACTATAGAAAAATTTGACATTTCCGATTGCCAAAGTTACAAATCAATTACACTTGAGTCCCGCTAGTCCAAACACGGGTAATCCGAACGTCCGCTTAATTCGAACACGTTCAGAAATTGTAAACACAGTATATAATTTAGACTAATGTGAAAATATAATTCACTAAGTTAAAACTAGACAAAGGAAGGTGAATTATGTTAAAAAGAAAGTACAAATAGTTGACTGTTGCTCGAAGTAGCGATGGGCAAGCTCAATCGCAGCTGCTACCTCATTGTAAGAGACTTTCTCCTCTCCCTCCGCACTCCCTTGCTCATCGCCGTTCTCCTCCTCCTCGTCTCACTGAAACTGCATATGCGTCACAGCTGCAATGATGTCATTCATTAATTTACGTCTGCTTTGACTGCATTCTCACAACCTGGAATGTTCTGTGGCAGCGGAATCAGGTTAACTGTGTAATTTTTTGAAGACTGTTCTTCAAATTTCAAAGATGTCCATAGTTTATTCCAAGATTTTCGTATTGCTCAAACTGTAACATTTTTCCAAGACTCAGCTGCCCAATAGACAACATTCTTTACGTTTGATTATTTAATCTTTTGTACCAAAAGGATGGTGTCATCTTCAATTAAAGATTTCAAAAACCGTTTTCGGTACTTCAACTTTAGCGCCCGCAAAACTGCTTGGTCCATTGGATATAGTAAAGGTGTCACATTTGATGGTAAAAGGCGACCTTTATCTTAGTAAGTTCTTAATTGTCTGGATGGGACGCTGTTTGCCGATTTTCAAGATTTGATTCACAAGACGTTGTGCAATATTGTTGAAACTTCGCACGGTTTTTTTGTCACATATTGTGGCTTTTCCAACGTTTAACTCTTTTGCTAGTTTTGTGAAATTTTTACCGCTATCTAAAAGTTTTAATGTTTCCAGTTTGTCTTTAAGAGTTAAGGTGTTATGTTAAGGATAAGTAGCCATTCCACTTTCCTTTTACACTTCAAAACACTAATCTTTCAAACAATAATATAACAAACTCAAAACACTACCGTACTGTATCTTGAATAACACGCACGATTCCACAGACTAGATTTATGTTATGATGGCTCTTCACTCATGAGGATGGAGTGCATAAACTAGTAAATGAGATATGAGTAAATTGACTAGTGAAACTTATTTTTATGTATTAGTCGTTCATATTATAGAACTATGGACACGTTAATTTGCATTCTTTATGATTATTTTGATAATTTCGGCTAAACCGAACGGTTCGGTCCCAATTAGTGCGGATAAGCCGGGTACAACTGTATTTTGTTTTGTTATCGTAACCTATTGTAACAATGCTAAATATGTTGAATTGGAAACACACACACACACATACACACACGCACACAAACGCACGGACACGCACGCACACACACGCACACACACACACACATTGTTAAAAAGAGAGAGAGGTTCGTTGGGTTCTTTTCATATGGATGAGTACATTTATTAGGTTTGATCCTGATATAGAAAAGATTCCTCCGTAGCTATGTTTTTTATAGGTTAGTTTATATTTCTTCTTGTAAGTGGCCTTTACTCATATCATTAGGCAGTTCTTGAATATTCTGGAGTATTTTTGTTGGTTTGAAGTACTTCAAACTTCAATAATGGGAAGTTGAGAGATAGAATATCAAGATTCTAAGTTGAAACCCTTTATTTTTGTTAATAATTCAATTAACAATATTTTAATATTTTTTTAGAGTTTGTCTTATGTAGAATGTCTTTTATATATGTCAAATGTTTTAGGAAGAAGAATTTGCCGGAAGTCCTTTGGTCTGTCGATATGATGAGAAATGGGTTTTAACCGGGATAACAAACTGGAGAATAGCTTGTGCCAAAAACGGTATAGAACGACCCAGGGCTTATGATAAAATTTCTTCTAATCTGAAATGGATACAAGAAAGTATAAATGATCAAGAACGATAATAAAATAACAGATGAGTGATTAGTGTAGTTTTAAAAAAGCCATTAATACATACAGAAAATGTATAAATTTATCAAAATTGTTGTTTCTCATGATTTAGTTTTTGAATTGTTTCGATATAAGATCATGTTGTAGCAAACTTTAAAAAAATTTGACTGAATTTTCATATTCTGAATTCGATTATAGTTTATATCTCATTGTAATTGTTCTTCTCATGATGAATAATAAAATTTAAATCTGGGTTTTCAATATAACTCTTCCATATTTTTTGTAAATATGTTGTTTATGTATAATTGTAGATATCACTAAAAATAGGTACTGTTTTTGTGGTTTTGTATATAATTTTAATAAATAAAACACTGTTTTTACTTATTCAATTATTTATTAACCTCAATATATTTTCAGATTTATAATTATCACTAGAATTCTCCATTTAAAATAATACCGTATAAGCTTCAATATCTATGCTCTAACTAAGATAGCATTTTGATAAAGTTATTTATTTCAAACTTTGAGCATGGAAGACTTATTGAAGCTTGAAGATATATCTTACCGATGCAGCACCGACTTTTGTTTTACGGAAAGAGCTTAGTTCAGTTATTTGGTTTGAAGGTATATTTACTTGTTTTTTAATTAGAGCCTAGTGATTTGATGACCATGACCATGATGGTTACGATTTTGGAATTTATTTTAATTTTATTTTTTTATTGCCAAGTGCATTTTGGATTGGAATACCCATTTATCATTCCATTTGACTCATCACATCAAAGTGAGAATAGGTGAGCTGATGCTCAGCTCAATTTGGAAAAAATCAGATCATTTGCAAAAGGAAAGCTATAATTCGTGACAAAAAGCTCAAAATATTTACCTGTATTTTATTTATTTGGAAATAGGATGTCTGAACACAGATCACCGAATCCTTTCAAATTTAAAATTACATTTTATGAAACCATAACAAGTCATCAAAAAAGATTTGATTTTAAAAACAACGTACAACGCACCTTAATACTTACAATTAATAATTTTGAAATTAAAAAAATAGAGTTTGGCAATTTTTATACTGGAAATTTCCTCGGATGAAGTTCCGATTTGACATGATAATTCCTAAAAGGGTTTTGACCGATAGAACTTCATTCATCCCCCAGCACTTTTCAAAATTTTACTAAATATCTCCGAAAATATCATTTAGAGAAAAAAGTTTCAAACAAAAAATGAAGCTTTACAAAAAGTTCAATACATTCTTTACATGATCCTAATATTTTGGCTATTATGGTTCAAAATATCTCGACAGAAGACTGAGCCTAATCTCCTTCAAATATGTAAGCAAGTGTTATCTACCCCTTTGTAACCAGCGTGCGGCACGAGAATGCATCTCCACGGAGAAAATTGTCATTTTCACTCCTACCCAGATATGTAGGTAAGTTAGTATCTCAATACTTATTCTTTTTGAGTCATGTCGCGGAAAGTCTTATCATAAGCTACGTGTGTGAATACAAAAATTATTGGGAAATGATTAAATTTTTCAATATTTCAGGAAATGTATATTATTACCGTTATCACACCTAAGGCCGCTATTGTAACAAAGATATATAAAATATTCTTTTTTTTCCTATGCCTCGGCCTCTTGATTTTCGAATATTCTGAAGTATTCTAGCCAATTAAGTTCTTCAGGAGCCAAGGAGAATAATCGAGAGACAAACGTATTGATTATAAAAGCAATCAAATATAGAAAGGACGGAAGTTTACTGATAGAATTAAGGAAAACATTTATTAATTAGAAGTAAATTCCATTCCTATCAATAAAAAATTGAAGCGCTTAGCGTTTCTAGTTTATAAAAATAATTCACATTTTATTTTTTCACATATTAGTACCTAACCTTTTATTTCAATATGCAAAATGTTATTGACAAATTTTTATGTTGCAGTACTAAACATAACAATTAATTAACACATCTATCTTATAACTTAAGGATAAGTATGTCACTTGTCACTAAGGTAGTTCTAAGAATTGAGGTGGCAGTGATCTTTCATTTTATCACACAATGCTTGTTTGGCTGTCATGAAAAATGATGTCTTTCAAGGACTTTGAAAAGCAACAGCTTTTTTGGTTCCTATACTTTGTCGCTGCACATCAGATTTTACTCTTGCTACTGGTGACACGGTTTTAAAAGAAGTCGAAATTTTCACTTCAGTCTCATTATATGCTTTATGTAAGTTAGTCAAATTGAGTACATTATTTTTAAGTTGTTGAGATGTCTGGACGTCAAACTGAATCGAGTTTCTGACTGGTGTTTCTGGAGGCACATCCGATATCCTCATAGCCATTGATCTCTTGCATCGTTCTTCTTCTATTGTAATCTGAGCTCTAAATTCCAGAGCTTCCGGCTTGAAAGCTGCTGCTATTGTTTCAAGGATGTTTGTTAAATATGTGGCTTGTTTTAAATAAAATAACGATTGTTGTCCGTTTCCACTAATTCTTAAACCGTCTCTTGCTATATTGATAAAAGCCGTTATGAATTCAGTAAAGATGGCTTTTGATTTGAATATCTCCAACTGTTTCGTCCAAGTTACCTGCAAAAAAACAATAATACTTTAACAAAAAAAGTAAATACAACTTATTGTTAACATGATACAAATTTATCTTAAGAATTGTGAGAAGCACTATTTTGTTTTGTTTTTCAACAAAAAAGTTATTTTCTCCAATTAAGTTCCCTTGAGCTTCTATATACCTATAGATCCGTTGTCCCTTCCTGGTAACAGCACTGGAAGACTTCTGATATAGCTTTTAACTGGTCGGTTACAGACTTTTGAATATTACCTAATATTTCAAATTGACTTTCTTTTAAAGCATGTTTCAATTTCAAAGACTTGAATCAGGATTCTTGATCATTGGTATTCCTCTAAGTATTATGTTCCATTCATTGTTCTTCTGTTCAGTTGTGATGATTATCAGCACCATTTTGGCACAAATTTTTTTCTTACTCGAATTGTCTGGTAAAATTTGATGTACGATAAATATGTTTAAATTAAATTTTCATCTATAATTCTTAATGTTAAACGACTAGGCCAAATTGTTCTGGATATTGGTAGTAGCACTGTTATCATCTCTTCTGCATTCTCTCCCCTCGTCCAACTTTTAGTAATCCTATCTTACTTAGAGTTGCATATTGTTATAGTCCCTGTTATACCTTTTCCTATATTCTCAGTTCCAGTATAGCAAAATGTAAATGATTTTTTTATATTTTCAAACACAATAAAATAACACACTGTCATGAAGATCTAATCGATGGAATAAAACTAAAAAGTTAGTTCAATCTATGCCTTATTTGACAACAAAGTTATATGAATTTTTATAAACAATAAATGTCATTTTTAAAAAAGTTTGTATTGATTAATGACCATATTTTTCAAATTCAAATTGTTACTTACATCTAAATCTATAGAATCAACGGAAGCAGTATCCAATTCTTCAGTCTCTGATTTGGTTGTTTCCAAATACTGCTTCCTTCTCGTCAATTCTTGTAAATGTCTCCATTGGGTCTCGGGATCTTGATAAACTATTCTCCTGAAATTGACTGTCCGATCTAAGTTGGGATTAACCAATTTATAACCTTGTAATTGTGTTATTTTAGTATAGAGATCCTTGTAATCGTATGGTCGATAAAATTTTCGTTTGGAATATTGTATACACCTTAAAAATAAATAATCGTATAAAAATCAACATTGTGCTTATTGTCATAAACTGCTTGGCTCAAGAAGCGACAAACCGAAGATATTATTATTTTGAGTTTGTTATTGCATCGCAAAACATCTGAGCAAGTCCAGCCATGCTCTCTGTTTATATTTCAGTCAAAAGTAACATATAGTAAGTCTAGAAATTGAAATGCATCAGTTATTTAAGAAACGCCTCAGCTCCATTTTGCTTGGAAAATGTGAACATTGAACTGTTCAAGAAACAATGTTTTCTTGGAAAATGTGAACAGTGAACTGTTTCAAAAAACAGTGTTTGGAAAATGTGTACAATAAAATGTTTTTAAAAACAAATGTTTGAAAAATATGTACATTGAATTGTTTTAACAAACAACGTTTGGAAAATGTATACATTGAACTGTTTCTCAAGAAACAGTATTTGGAGAATTTGTACATTGAACTGTTGTAAGAAACAATTTTTGTTTGGAAAATATGTACAGTGACTGTTTTAAGAAACAATGTTTGGAAAATGTGTAGGTATATATTATTTGAAAAATAAAATACTAGTTTTATCAATAGTTTGAATTGTTTTACCTTCTACTTCATACCTAATGACGTATTATTTAGTCAGTCATTTGAAAAACAACACGTCTTCAACAATATTTATAATTTTTTTAAATATCAAAAACCCCTGGAGGAACATTTGAAAAATTAATACATAAAATATATAATGGTGCAACGGAGTTTTTTTTTTATTTCCCAAACGGTTATTTTTTTAAATATGTGGTGTTTCTCAAATAACCGATTCAAATGTAGTTAATTTATAAATGTTGTGTGAAGAGGATAACCTTTCAGTAAATAAATAAATGTTACATTATTTATAATAAAAAACATGTAATTACCTCAAAGCTTTAATCAAATAAACTGTAGGAGACTGAATCAATTCATGCAATACTTTTTGTGCGAACAGCAAATACTTCTTTTGGATATTTCTAAAATGATTCTTTTGTTTAATAAAAAAATCGGGTAATTCACTTTTGGCGAGTCGTTTAATCAAGTTTTCAATAACTTTCAATAACTTAGAGCCCAGTCGATATTCTGGCCAGTCTTTGTAATTGGATTCACATTCCCAGTACATGTGACATCTAAGGTGCTCCACTAAAAGACCCTGTTGTTGAGTGAAAGGCTCTATATAATGTTTGTGGATAAGTATTAGGAACAAAAAACACCTAAAACAAAAATTGATAGGAAGGTAATGCGCCGTTGCCATATTTTCATCGCTCGTAATAAAAATTTTATTCTACAAACAGAAATACAACAATCGTCACAGACAGACCAATAGCATCAAAAACAACAAAATTAAAAGTGATAGTTGACTATCACGAGGTACTCACTTGGATTCGTAACACTGAAGTAAGCCTCTGCTGAGTACCTGGGCACTATCAAGTGGAAGGGAACTTTAAAGCAGTTAAGTTTGCTAAATGTGGAGCGGGGGGAGAATGCTGAAAAGACAGTGCTACTACTACTGGAATTGTTAAAAGATGCTATTGACACAGGAATGAAGATAAAATGAAAAAGATAATAAGATTTGCGAAAAACTCCATCCAGAAGACCATTAGAGCAGTCACTGGACATTATACTATTAGTAGAAGACTCCTGAAATGGGGAGTTACTATTATAGGTTGGAAATGCTTAAAATCAAGCTGTAAATAGAAAAAATATAGAAGGGGGTTAACTATTTAAAGAAGTTTCCAAATCGTGGAAAATAAAGGGTAACACAATGGGCCTAAGGCAACCGAATGAACCATGACCAATCTATTCGAGTTACTAACGCCCTAACTAACATTCGCCCTTTGTGAATTAATACTTAAGTAACTTTATTGACTATGGTGGATTAAGAAATATGTAGTATAATCTGGTTACAACCCATTAATTATTATAATTGTTACTTGTTAAAATGGTAGTCTTTCAGAAAATTTCCTTCAATAAAATATGAAATGGAGTATAATTTAAGTACCTCATTTGGGCATGAGACATTCGAGCTTCAAGGTATCTTTCAGCTTTAGGAAATGCAATTTCCCATTCTAAAGTAGCATCTAAGTATTCTCCTTTTTTCTTCCAATAACCTTTAGGTACAAGAACACAATTCAGTGTTCTTATATCTTTGATCATTTCATCTGTAGGCCATTTATAACGTACTCCCGTATTTGTATCGGTAATTGTCGGTCTATCTTCTCGCATTAGAAATTCGAATGTTTGTTCTGTTGGCCACTCTATCGCTACTGAAGGAATAACCTGGAAAAATAAGACTTTTGACACTAAAGATATTGGCAGAAAGAATTAGTAGTGAAAACGATTAAGCAAATGACCCACTTAACCTTATTTTTATCTAGTAAACCCAATATATCTGATCCCAGCATCAAGGGGTTAGAACAAGTATATATGTAATCATTTTCTTGCATACTAGCATACTATTAGTTTTTACCCAAATATCTCGTCATATAAAAAGAATTGTTATGAAAAATTACTGAGATAGAGCACTGAATGATTCAATGAAAGGGTTCAACGTTAACCTGGACATAACCAGAAAGCTACAGGTTACAAAGAACGTTGCTTAAGATTTTTGGCTTAAACAACTCGACCAATTTGAAACGAAAGGTGAATTAATCGAAATGACAAGGTTATCGAATGAGTTGATCAATCTTGTTCTGTTTTCTGTGTTCCTTTTACATCACTTGTCCCTCTAAGAATAGCGCAACGGAAGAAGGAATTGAGAACAAGAATAGCATTAAGTTGTATTTATTGGTAGCGTCCAGTTTCGATTGTAGCCCTACAATAGCATAAGAAGAGGTACAATCTGTTATAGTAACTTAAGTCTTATGTATCTTAGGGAATACAGTAATAAAAATCATGCTCACCTCACAAGGTATGGGATTATCTTCTTTATCGGATAAATTACAAAATATTGTTCCCGGGATAGATTTCGCGAATTCTATTTCATGCTGATGGAATCCCAAGGACCTTCCTAATGAATTTGGAAAAAGAACATTTTTGAAATAATTCATAAATCCTTTAGCGTCCACATAAATTACTTTATCGAAAAAATCTTCCTCTGTGAGCTCCGAATTTTGTTCAAGTTCTTCTTGAAGATCCTGGAATCATTGAATTATTTTTTAAATCAAAATAAGTCATTAATATATAAATTCCATTAGTTAATAAACATTAAACCGAAGAATAGTTGAAAGGCTGGGGTGTAATGTGCTTTTTTAATTTTTATGGAAAGGTATTTTTAAAACACTGTACCACTTAATCCAAGTGATTTTTTCATTGCGAAAATTAATGAAAAGCGCATGAAGCGAGACTTTCTTCTGGTATGAGGCTCACTTCCAACTTTCGGAATGTGATTCTTAATCACATTTTGTCAAATTATTGTCAACATATTGGTCGACAAGTTGCTTTTCCTGACTATAGCATTAATGCTACTATCTATATAATAGTTATACAAATTCCGCTTCGTCTATTAAATTCAATATATATATTTTTTTTTAAACTTACTAGTAGCTCATGGTTTGGCTTCCTAATTTTTCGTGTGGTAAAACACGTGGCTGGTAAACTATCTCTTTGATCAGAGTTTTTCACAATATCTAGTCGCTTTGGTGTTTTCAGATCCTGTATTGTGGCGTATTCATAGAAAGGCTCATTAACATTGGAACTACTTGTCCCTGGTTCTTCCGAAGGCGATGAATATATTTTTGGTACCTTACTGTGATCTAATTGCTTGAGCCTTACGAAACCTAAGCATTTAAGAATAATTGAATAAATTCTGTAATAGTATGACAGTAAAGAATATTTTTAAAATGTTGCGTCGTTTTTATATCCAAACCGAATCTCTATTATAGATTATTTAAGCACAGTCAGAGCATTCAAGAATATTTGATAACTATATAATTATAAAGGCAAAGGCCAAATTACAAGAAAAAAAAGAAAAGCCGATCTAGTCTTGTTATAATACAATCATTAACTAATGAAATGAAATTCGAGCTTCTGGTATATTTCACTTACCTTTTCTGGTAGATTCCTCTATTCTAACTTGATAAACAGGTTTGTCGATGGAAGTGTATTGTGGAACATCCATACTACTTATAACATCTAAGCAATCAGTAACAACATAGAGCCTGCGTGGTAATAAAGGTTGCGAATGGTATTTATTATTTCCGTGCATGGGCATGTACTTTAAATTGGAGTTCACAGTTTCAAATACCGTATCGGGGCAAATACATTCCATGTTCTCGTTCTTAACCAATGTTTTGTTAATATCTTTTTCTATTTTATTATTACTAGATAACGAAAGTTTTTGTATATCCCTGGAAATGAATTAATATTTTTTCGCTATGTCAGTGAATAGTTTACTTACTTTCGATAATTTTCAAAAAACATGATTGTCATTAACATATTATTCAACATAAAAATATCAGGAAAATCTCTGAGATCTCTCTTTAACAGCTCCACTGCTAGTTCGTCGTATCGAGTCTTTGAATCCACTCGAATATCAGAAAATGTTTTAGTTTTCTGGTTAGTTGGCCGCATAGGATCCAGAAAGGAATCAGAATCTACTTCTTTCGAACAACAATCACCCATATTTAAATATTATCCTCATACAAACAACTTTAACTACAGTTTGTATTATTATGAATCAGATTTTAAAGTATATCTATATCGAATAATCGTAAACGTTGAGATAAGATACATAAGATAATGAATTGAGGTTGATTAACATATAATCTGTAAAATTCAATTTTTATCTGTTATTTCTATTTCGAGTGGATTTCTGGCGAAACTATTTTAAATGAATTATCTTCATCTCCTAATCGGAATACTTAATAAAATATATAAAGAATTGTATTCGATTA
This sequence comes from Diorhabda carinulata, assembly GCF_026250575.1. NCBI lineage: Eukaryota > Metazoa > Arthropoda > Insecta > Coleoptera > Chrysomelidae > Diorhabda > Diorhabda carinulata. The sequence goes on from NC_079469.1 coordinate 8,380,308, forward strand.
CCCATTATGTACTAAGTAGAACCTAAATTTCATAGGAACAATGGAACATTAATAAAAGCTCTCCATTCGAGAGATTAATGTAGATTTGACCATTACCTTCTGAAAATCACAACAAGATGAATATACAAGGTTTCCTTTTGTTTTTGCCTGTATTTATATCTCATCATCAGTGATTTCTGTCAAAAACATTTGTTTTCTGTCTTTGGTACTCCACTACTTCCAAGTACATAGTTATCGGGAAGTCTCGTTCATGTCTGAAAAGCTAAAAGCTTATTTAACACTAAATAATGTTGCAACAATTCGTACAACATCCCATTTGGAAAACGATTCAGCTTGTACTAAAATCAAAGAAATTGATTATCATAAAATGGCAGCAAATTCTGGCTGAATCACTCCAATCAAGTCATTCTTATATACTGTAATGAACTGCATGCCACATGAACATATGTTCAATCATCCTCGAAGATCCGAAAATGGTTTTTCAGTCCTAGGTCCACTATTCCCCAAAACAAATATGAACCACTTGTAAAAGAGGTAGGGCTTCTAGAAGCTAATTCTCACTATGCGCATGTTCGACTACCGAATGGTAATGAGTCCACAATTTCAACGAGACTGCTAATGGAAACCTAGATATGCGACAATGGAACAAAAATCAACAAGAACAAGAAGAGGTATACAAATGTATTTTTGTCAGATCCATATCAAGAAGCGGTGCCACTGCCTTCCGAAAGTAATTATCAGTCAGTGCATAAGTCTTCAGTCCCATGCAGATCATGAAGATAACAATAATTGGCTAATGGATAGTACTTCTGCGGAGCGATTCTCACAGTTATTCGGAGCTCGATTCGCACTCACAACGGCCCCAACGTGAATGAAGACCTTCTGCCTACTCCAGAGACTACATTTAAAGCTGAGTGAAAAAAAAAAAGAAAATGACCGGGGGGCTGAATACCTTATATTTATTGTTACTTTGTTCAGTTCGATGTACGTTCCTTTTCAGTCTCACAGTTTTAATCCTTATATTTGTTACTTTTAGCAGAATAATAACAATAATTTTATTTTGGTTCCTTTCTATTTTCGAGGTTCCCTAATATGAGGCAGTCTTTTATTAGGAGCCCACACTATCTCATATTAGAAGACTAATTTTGAAAATAAGTTAATTTTCTCTTGCTTTAAAGAGGTACTTATTATTTCAAATAAACTTAACCTTTCAAAGTAAAATGTATACACAGCGATCTATCGTTTTTATATAAAACTATTTGAAAAAATTAAATTATCACCCCTATCTTTAACAAAAATAAAAAGTTGTCTCATATAACGTGCCTATCCCCTATTATTAATTTTTCCACTAATTATCTCAACACTTGTTTCCTCTATTGAAAGCCAATTGTGAGATGACCATTATTTGGCAAAGAGAATATTCAAGTACATCAAGGAAATCCGAACCAACCGATTAAAATAAGTTTCAAAATCAATAACATCTAGACTATGGAAGGCTCCAAATGTCTATTCTTCTTATCTTGATACCTCAGTAGTCAAGCTCAACACGCCTCCTAATTACCAATCTTTATCGGAAGATTTTATTTTTTTCACTTTTTTTATATTTACATCTATTCAGGACTCTAAAAAGCTGTTGTATTCCAAACCATATGTTTCTGCTAGTTTTCACGAAAATGGAAGCTTATAGAATGAATAAAAACTCTTGATTTACAATCAGAAATTTAATTAATGTCTAAAAATTACATGCAATATAGAAGGCAGTGCCTTTATATAATTAACATTCTACCCTGTATATGAAAAACGTTTTGACTTAAATTCACATAAAATAAAGAGATGATTATTGTGCGAAAGACAAAAGAGTAGGGAGACAGTTCGATTTAAATAAATAATTAGGGAAATGTTACTTACTCTATTAAAAAAAAAACTAATTTCTATTGATAAATATTTTACCCTATGAATACTGTTTACTTATTTCAAGTCTCTACCATACAAAATTAATGAAAGAGTAAATTATTGAAGCAATTCACTTAATATTTTTACGTAAAAAATCTATTATTGCAACATAAATTGACAACATAGGGATAGTATAAAACAATTAACAAAAAAATTTAAATTAAAGGAAATCTGGATGTTAAAAAGTATCAGTCGTTTAGTTTCATTTTTATAATCCAGATTTTTTTCGAAGCTATAAAACAATACCACTAAACAATTTTATAAAAGTACAGTAAGATCCCGCTTAACGCTGTTTTTGTTTTGCGCCCTTTTTTCCAATCCGAGGATTCCACGAAATTATGCACATCGCTAAGTTTCCAAATATGTTCATAACATATAAGAAACAGTGTAGTAGTGTTTCTAGTTTAGTATTGTGATCATCATCATTGGTGATAATAAAAAACAAGAAAAAATAGAAACCAGAAAAAACATTTTAATGGACCCTAAAATGCAAGTGATTAGAACGTTAATGACAAATTAGTGCTGCATTGAATTTGGCATCTTCAACAAAAAGATTGGTCACTATAACTAAATTATGGAAAAATTTGTTGTAAATGATCCAAATTTTGACAGGAGTCCAATAGCAAAACGGGGTGGTGTTACAGAATCTTTATCCACTTATCAACAACAGAATACAAAACGAAACCGCAAACTACATTAGGTGCCTTCTTGACAGAAAATTGGAAATACAGAATAGACTAAATGATCTGATTTTGAATTTTTTTTGTTTTTATAAGAGTATTCGTTTATATTGTTTTTATTTTTTTGAGAAATAAATGTTAAGATAGTCTCCTTTAGCGCTGTTTCGCTCTACTTTGATATAATGTATCCTATGCGTTAAGCGGGGTATTACTGTATATATAATAAAATAAAATTGCCACGAAAGATGATACCTACCCTAAAATCTAATTTGTATATATAAACAAATTCCATTAAAATAATATAAAGGGGACAGTTTCAAATGAACAATACATAATTCAGTGTTTGTAAAACACAGTCTGTTTCCGTAAGATTTTATAGGTCGGTATCGTACCAGGCTGCGGCATGGTTATTATCTTGTGGAGGGGTTGGAAGTTGGTCAATGGTATCAAAACTTAAACCTGGATCACCACTGGTTACGTCCATGGCGTCGATTCCACTATATGTCGAACCATTTCCGCCGATTTCTAAACCTTGCATATCTATGGGTATCTGGTCATACCCTATAATAAGACAAATATATTATTTATACATTTTTATACTATAATAAATAATATACATAACAAATAAGCGTTAGATTTATATAAATAGAATTGGTCATTAATCCTTTGAGTACATTTGACAAGTGATACTAGTCATCTTGATCGAAGTTATGGTGGACGAGTCTGACTCGTCATCTTAATTTGAGAAGCAGGCGTTGATTTTTGCGGTACCTCAGCCAGTTGGTGTTGATTGCAAACAATTGCCTGTCATTTTTATTTAACATCTTACAGTTGCAAATAAAATTGATTTCACTTATAATTATTTTATTCCTGTTTTTTTTTTAATATGCTATTTAAGATGTCTGATTTAAAAAAATTAATTTATCTTCTATCGAACAATGGATTTCAACAATCAATGTTTTGTACCTGTGCAGATTAGGTGATAATCCTACACCATTGAAAATGCTAAACAAACTAAAATTTTTTTGGAAATGATATAAGAAGACACGAATAGATATGCAAGTCAAATAATTGCGAAAGAAGGTGCATATAAACGAAGCCTGAAGTGGTTTCCAGTAACTGCGGATGAAATGAAAGAATATATAGTATTATGTATTGAAGTAAAAAAAGTGGTTTTTTGATATCACAAGATTCCTTCTCTTTATAGACAACGAAAAGTTGGATAAAAATGATAGAATTAAGATCAGAAATTTAGTTGATTATCTGAATAATGCATTCGACAATTTTTATATTACAGAGATCGCAATATCACTAGATGAATCTCTAATGAAGTTCAAAGGACGTTTGAATTATATTCAGTTCAATCCATCGAAACTAGAGCGATTTGGAATAAAAATCTATAAACTTTGCGAGTCTTCATCAGGTTATTGTATTTGTTTCAAAATTCATGTTGGAACAAATAAAATACCGGGAACTGATATACCGGCGTCTGAAAGTGTTGATCTAGAAGTGGCACAACAAATTTTGAACATGGACAATTGGTATTCGTCTCCACAATTATATTTGAAAATACTGGAACAAGATACAAATGTGGTTGGAACAGAACAGAAAATACACGCCAAAAGAGCAAACTAAAAAAAGAGAGGCCAAAATCATCCGACGGTTTCTTATCACTAAAATGGAAAGATAAAAAGGATGTATACATATTTAGTACAAAACATTTAAATATTCTTTTAGTTGATACAGGGAAGCGAAAAAAGAAAGATGATAATTTAGACAAAATTATCAAACCATCATGTGTAGTCGAAAATAATACAGATACGGGAGGGGTTGATAAACAGCACCAACTGCTATGTATTTTCCTGTTATGAGGAAATGCGTGAAAGGTTACAAAAAAATTGCGTTTTATTTAATATTTTCAATTCACTTGTTCTACATATAATTCAGTACTCAAAGGGTTAATATTCTGCAAGAAAATAATGATATTGACAGTTTAGTTGATAATGGTATATTACACTGTTTGAAATATTTTACAGAAATTATAACCATAATTAGGTAGTTCGAGGATGTGTTTCATTTTCTACTTGAATTTTCAGTTCAATGCACATCACTGAACATGGAAAAAGTATAGAATACTATGTAATTCATTTACAGATATTTTATTTTATTCAGTATATATGAAGTTTGAAAATCAGCTGTACTCATTTTGTTATAATAACTGAGAATTCACAAAAACCTCCAAGCTACCAAGCTCAACATGTAAATGTACGAATTCTATATTGGTTGTTAAGCGGGCAAAATTTCTAAGTGATGGAATTACTTTATGTTTACTAAAAAGTTATCAAGCTATGATCACAACAAAGTGGGGAACAAAAGGAAATCAACAATTGGAGTAAGACTTCAGATCTGAAACAATCGAAGATATTTCTTTCTCATTCTGCTAATTGAACCCAAAAGGTACTTTAATTAAGCAAAGAAGAGCTAAGGAGAGTTACTGGTCTGTGAAATACCAACTGATTAAAATAGGAGGAGCTCTCAACAGCTCTTGTTGTATCTGAAAGGAGCCAGAAGAAACAGCCTCTATGAAGATGCTAGAATTAGCAGATAATGCAGCGTACAGATTCTGTTGCACAGAGGACGAAACCTCTATCAACGTGTGAGACATTACGGAAATCCAGAGCACTACATCTGAGAGCGTATGAAATAGAAGACAAAGATCTCTGGCAGCTATTCCCCAGTATCGCAGCTAGAAAAGGGGACACAGTATATCCTTTAGATCACGACGTGCATGGTACCCCAATAAACATATATCCATGAGAACAAGGGCGTCTATCAACAAAGGCTAAGGTACTCCCGTTTCTCAACACCAGAAGAGGTAAGACACATAACCCTCAGGAAAGTAGCTCGCTTTGTAAGGGGTGTAGGGAGTACACAAAAAATTGATAGGTAAAAATGTTAGCAAGGTCGATTACGTTTGCTCATCTAATCTAATTCGGATTAGAAACCAAAATTATAGTATTGTTTCTGTCTCAACAAATTCATATATTAGATATTAATCTGTTAGTTTACAAGTAACACAAAGTATAGAGAATGAAAACAAAGTCGCTAATAAATAAGTTAAGTTTACCGTTCATATAGTTAGTTGGGATCTCCACAGCTGGTAAAAAAATACAAGACACGAACCAATAAATTTGCTCCAAATCTCAAATACTGTAAACTTTCTATTTCTGGCATTTTAGAAACTTAATGATAAATATATCTAGTTGCCCGTATATAATGTTTAATGTGACACAACAAAACAATGGGGCCTTTAAAATGTTAAAAATTAATAAGAGCTAGAATACTGTTGTTCCAAACAAATAATGAACACTTTTATGATCACAAACATTATTGGATCGTGTCTTTATAAAGAGAAGTTTGAAATCAATAAATGGCATGCCAAAAATGAATAAAAAAACAGTGCAAATACCAAACTAAAAATTTTACTACGTACATTCACCTTATGTTAGATGTTAGAAGAGAATGCTCCTTTTAAAATCCATCTCTGGAGTAGAAACAGAAAACAAATTTTTTTTAAACCATACCCCTAATTAATTAGTTATGCTGTAGTAAGTAAAAACAATTGCACATACATCTATTTTTAAATCTAGTTACACTATGGTATTGAATAAATCTATCATTGGTATTATTTTTTAAAAACTTATGCACTAACAATTAACCAGGAACCAGGAGATTCATTTTTTGGTTCAGTTTTCAGACGGAGTAAAGACCATTCTGATACAAATTGCCCTTGTATTTTAATGAAACGTTTATTATGGACCCTGATTAGTTTCGGAATTGCTACAGATGTGTTTACATACATTGTAAAGTAAAAGTAAAGCAAAGTTGCTATACTATTAGTATGGGAGATATAAACGTCTTCCCCTTGGAAGATATAAAGGCGACTAAAAAGGAATGGCTCTTGGTGACATTTTATTAAGAAAGTTCGTTATAGATATGTTATCTACTTAGATATGCAATACTTTGAAGTGAATCCAAATGGGAGATTGCAAAAATTGATTAAACCCAAATAAAATATTTATCATCGCACTGAAGACAGCCATAAATTCACAATTTTTGCTAGGAAGGCTTAAAATATATCATTAGTATGCCTGGAACTTAAATAAATATACATATAACTCTATGTAAGACATTATCTGAAATGTTGAAGACACAGACCAGGAAAATTATACTCTGAAGGCATGCGAGTGCTGAGATGCAATTTTTTTTCTTTTTCAGCAGACCAACTAATTAAAAGTATATCTAGGTACTTGATTAACAAATTCGGGACAAGCTTAACCATATATGTAGAGATGCCATCAAGTTTTTCTATTTGTATATCCTGTAGGATAAGCTTGTCCCGAAGTAGACAATTGAGAATCTAGATATACGTTTATTTAATTAACTTTGATCGTGTAGAGGCATGTATTGTTTTGAATTAAAAAAAAAAAATAAAAAATATTCCCAATGATTTTTTATCAAAAAGCTTTTTAGAGGGCGCCGCAAAAAATTTAATATTTATGACCACCCTAAAATCCAACTATGCAAGATATTACTTGAGAATGTATTGCAAACTATGAAAAACTCTGATACCTTACCAGGGAAAAATATTAGATGCTCTTGGGCTAGTTCATAATGAATTAGTTAACTGCAGCAAAGGTGTAAGGATCTGGGATACGAAGACATATCAAAAAGAATAATTGAGCCGCCAAATAGTATGAATAGTTTTGATATTCAAAAATTTGTAGCCTTTTGTTCTATCAGTTTCGAATACTTGAAAACATAAGTTAATTTTACAAAAATTCCCAATCATTTCCTGAGATGTAGATATTGAAAAAAATATTTCACTGTAAAACTTACCTTGTTGTTGGTAAGGTCTACCACCATGACTGCTGTGAACACTAGGTGGACCTTGAGCATACATGTTGTCATAAGCCTGATCTGGACTCAATATATCCTAAAAACGAGCAACAAAAACATAACAAACAAAACTAAAAACAAAAAAAAACTAAAGAAATAATAATATAAAGGCATTATAGGCATACTTAAATAATAAACAAAGGGTTAATACAATATCACTCTGCTTCAAATACTCCTATTTATAAAACCTCACTAATCTAATGACCTTCATATTAAATGAGGAAACTAATGATGAAACACATTTTCTCTAAATACCTCCAAGCTCAAAAATCTCTGAAATCTGCCCTCACAAAATAGGCTGTGGGAATGGAAAATAAGAAAATAGTCACAAGGATAAATTAAAATTAATTTTTTTCAGGGGTGTCGCAGACGTGAAGTTTTGCAAATCATCTTATAGGGATTTGTTGCCTATATACCCCACTTTTTAGAAACCCCAAAAAACTGCCCAGTCTATGAAAGACTTTATGATTCTCTGTTTTAGTGATCCCAACTTGTTCAGACATTTTTTTCACTCTTTGAAAACTTACTGCTCCATATATTCCTCTATTTAGCAAGGGCCAACAATATTCAAATAAGGTGTACAAAATACAATTATATAGGACACAAGAATTAAAAAAAAGGAGAATTGGATATACAGAACACACTGTTTACACTATCACTATAACAACATTTCCATCAGTCTCTGAAGATGATAACTTGGTCATCGAAACAAGTGTGAGTGTTGGTATAGTGCTATTGTACATAATGTGTTCAGTATGAATATCACAAAAAGTTGCAAAAATTGCAATTTAGAGAATGTGTAAACATGAAGTAGAACAATATTTGAACAAGGTGGTAGTACATACAATCTATCATCTTTATAAACTGAGAGTAAAATGTACAGTAGTAGAAGCTAACCAAAAGAAATGCCAAGAAAGTAAAAGTAGCAGCAATAAAAAGAAATAATGGAGGTACATCTATCATAAAAACCTTTAATATTCACAAATCTAAATTAAACAAAAAAAAATCAACGCATGCCACTAAAAGACATACATATTATCTATTAACATACATACCTTCAACAGCATCAACATTTAAAATTACTAAAAACTGATCAATGTACACTTTCCAAGAATATAGTCACCACCAGTAGTCAAATGATTTGTAATTATAAATTAGTAGTGGATTTAATGCGCAATTATTCATTGATTTCTTCAACATAATGGATAAAAAAATAATATTTTCATAATATTTTATACAAGTGTTTTTTAAATGTGATTAAGTAGAATTTCACTATTTTCGAAATACTGATCAATAATGAAGGTAACACTACATTTTACAAATCCTAAACAATCAGCCGTCCAGATTTTTTTCAGTCCTTAACACTTTTTAATGCATGAATGGTTTCAAATATCAATTGTTATATATTAAAAGAAATTACAATTGTAACAAAATATAAAAATATCCATTAATTTACTAATAACAAGGTGACTGGGATACTAGGTAATCATGTTACCTGCAAATCAGGACCCATTCCAAGATCTGGATTCCAAAGGTTCTCTTCTCGGAATAAGGAATTTGTTAATTCCATCGACAGTCGTTTTTTGTAGTCTTGTGGTTTATCTTCACTCATACGGAACAACACCGCTGCTGCATATGTAGCAACACCTATAAAATAGAAACAAAAATTAGAACAATAATATTGACTGTGATAAGATTTAAAAAAATGAGTACAAATTAGATCAATAAATATGTATTTCCAACAAAAATCAAGTTCTGGTTAGATTATGCATTAACTCCTTTAACAAAGCATTCAGTTGGGAATGATCCATATCACACAGGCATTGCTTCATATAAAGTTTACAAAAATGTTATGCAAAAGATTGAGAAAACGATCAGAAATCATAAGAAAATACCAGTATGGTTTCCAAAAAGTGAGATAAATAATAGATTATGAGTTCATTTTAAAATTAATACAGAATAAATCCTGTATATAGAACCCTAGGTAGTATAAGTTCAATTTTATTCACATAAATATATTATGAGACACCAAAATTCTAAAAAATAGCACTTTATAGTATATATTTTCAATTCTATATGTATTATAAGACCAATAAATAAAAATCACTAACTAACTAACTAACTAAAATTACTAACCTTCATTCCTTGAATGTAATAATTCAGTCAATGGTGCAGTAGCTCCCTCTTGTTCTATCATTTCTGCTCCTTCTTTATCAGCTGCAAGTTCACAGAGTACACCAGCCGCTACACGTTGAATATTTTCAATGTCGTTAAAAAGAAGCTGCACAAATATGGGTACAACCATTTGCTGCCTGATGATTGCTCGATTATGGGATTCTCTAGCCAATATGTGTAAAGCCCCAACTGTTCCTTCCACAATTTCTTCCATGCGAACACCATCAGCATAAGTTCCAGGTGGTTGGCTGCCTCCACTCGCAACACTTGCTCTTTGCTTTGAAATTAGAAAAAAAATATGAATTTGGTAGAAAATCGATATGATTGTGTTTCAAAAAAGAAAACAAGTAGATACTTACTCTCTGTGTATCTTGGAATGCTCTCATCAATAGCTGTACCAGGTGATGGATGGCACCATGTTCCCTTAATGGAGCATGATTGGCCGGACAAAGGGCCAAGTTTCTGATTAAACCAATAACTGCTTTTACCAATGGCCAACGAGATGGTGGATTCAACAATTTTACAATAACCTACAATATATTTATGTGAAATACAACATTAATTTGTATTTTCATAACTAAATTATGGATAGAAAACAAACCTGTATTCCATAGTTGAGTCTGACAGCATTCTGGGCCATTTCAGATTCCACATGTCTTGAAGTCAAATGACGTAAAGCACAAACAGCTGGTTCAGTTATTTCTTCGCGGTCACCTGCACTAACAATTGTACGCACTAATGCATCAACTCCACCGACTTGACAGACTGTTACTTTGTTACGCTGATTGTTACAAGTAAGATTAGAGAGAATACCTGCTGCGCATGTAACAACATTCACATCTGAAGATGCTAGAACCTAAAATACCAAAATAATAGTGAAAACAAAACTATATATAATTTACTTCATATTTTACCTGTACTAACGATTGTAGTAAGCTTTCCAAACCATCAACTTTTGTGGCAGCATCTGACAAGTTTCTCAAAGTCCACAGACAATTTTGAACTAGCCTAGTGCTTGGATTGCCCAGATGCATGGCTAAAGCTTGCATTCCTCCAGCTTCCACTATAGCAGGTTTATTACTGGAGCACACTGATAACACCTATATAAGACATATTTTATTATGAAAATGTAGTAATTACAGTAGAATTACGGAAAAGTAGCTACAAAAACAAAGTAAATTCGGGGCAGGAAGGTTATGCACAGACAATATTTTTAGATTAAAATAAGTTACTGAAAATATATCCACTAACAAGTGGATTTTTTATTGAAAAATATAAAAGTACCAAATACTCTTAACATCCAATTTTGAATTTAATTAGAACGAATTTTGAGTTGAAGTGAAAATAAAAGACATCATAAAAGTAACAAGAATTTATAATAAAACTAAACAAGAAATTGGTATGAGAACACCGTAAGAAGGCTGGATATACCATTGAAAAACATATGGGGAGACCAAGTAAGAAACTGGGGATAAATAGAGAAAAAATGTTAATGAAAGAAGATAAAAGACAATGAAAGTAAAAAATAAGAAAAAAATATGTGTTATAGAAAATATGTATGAAAGTTAAAACATACTTTATCATAATTTAAAAGTAGTATATGATTAGAATTTTTTTGCTTATAATCTATGTGCAACAAATTATTGCAGGTCGTTAGCTGATCCATGCTTATATATAAGGGGTTCTACTTATTTGTTAATCTGGGTTGATGACATTATAATTGTCTCTAACTGTGTAGTTGAAGTGAATGAACTCAAAGAAAAGTTAAATTTTGAATTTCAGATGAAAGATCTTTCAAATCAATATGAAAATGTATTTTTAGGAATTTAAATTAAAAGAACAAATAATGAAATAAAACTTTCCCAAAAAACATGGATACGAAAAATTTTGGTTCAATTTCAAATTAATGATTGTATGTACCAATTCAGCTAAAATAAAATTTAATGACTCAAGAAAATTTTATAGCAAACGTACCATACAAACAACTTGTAGGTTCATGTATGTATGTTATGTTGGGTACAAGACCTGACCTTTGCTTTGCAGTAACTTATTTCAGTCATTTTCAAAATTGTCTTGATCAAAGTCACTGGAAACATTTGAAGAATGTTCTACGGTATCTGAAGAAAACCCAAAATTATGTTTTAAAATATACTAAAACTGATAGCGTAAATACTAATGCTTTTGTTGATTCTGATTTTGCTCATAGTATAAATAATAGGCAAAGTATTAGTGGATTTATTTTGAAATTCAATAATAATGTAATCCAAAGAAACAGCCAATTGTTGCTCTGTCAAGTTCAGAGGCTGAGTATGTTGCATTGGTTAATTGTCTTTTTCTTAAACAAATTCTGGAAGATCTGATTCATCAAACAACTAATCAAATATTAATTTATGAAGACAATCACTCATGCATAAAAAATGCAAAAACACTTGAAACGAAAAGATCAAAGCATATCGATTTTAAACAGCATTTTATAAGGAAATTGATTTCAAATAATATTGTAAAACTTAATTATGTACCCACTGATCATCAATATGCTGATCTATTGACAAAATCACTGTCTTATGTAAAATTTGATATTTTTAGAAAATTTATTGAACTATGTGAGTACACATAAGAAACTTTTGTAGAATTGAGAGGGAGTGTTGATGTCACCAATTACTACAAAAGTCATTCTGACAAGGGGCACATAAAAATATGTTTTGTTTCTTTCTTTGTATCGGTTCTATGTCTGTAATAGTGATCAAAAGTAACAAGTGGTTGCAGTTTTATTAAATGAATAATTAACATTAACAATTGTTTGCCTTGAAAATAATCAAGGAACTTACAGAAACCTTATGTTTCAAATTTTAAAGTTGAAATTTTTCTGATAAAAAATGTAATTTAAATAATTTTGAATTGAGATATCAAAATTTAGAAGTGGTAAAATATGAATTCTCACTTTCTTGTGAAATGAGAGTACCAAAAACTACTGAAGCCTAATAGAACTTTTATTATACATATACCACAAAGTTTAAGTTTACTCACCTTTAGAACTCTTGATGTAGTCCACAACAACTTCTCATAATCATAAGATCTCATAATTCTCACTAGTTCAATAGGACCTTGACTTGCCAAAATAATTAGTTTACTTTCTTGATTTCCATATGCCAAAATTTGTAAACAGTCAGTGACAATAGCCAAAAATTTAACATTATTTCTCTGCAAAAGTGCAACCATCTTTTGCAAACCTCCAGCAAGCCTAACAGCCATTTTAGAACCATCCTGATGGAGCAATAAATTGTGAAGAGTCGTGATAGCATAAAAAAGTACGCTTTCTACTGGAGAACTAAGTAATTTTACAAGAGCTGGTATTCCTCCACTTTTGAATATGGCGAGTAGACCTTGTCTGTGGTGTGATAACTTGTGTAATGTTCCAACAGCACCTTTTGTAGTTTCCAAATCATTGGAATTTGATATAGCTCTGACCAAAGCAGCCACCATTTGAGGGCTATTCATAATAGCATGTCTTGATGCTTCTTTCTTTGACAACTGGTGTACCATCATAGCAGCCTGAGAGACAACAACCTGATCCTCATCATTCAACAATTTGATCAATTCTGGTATAGCTCTTGTAGCAAGATCAGCATCATCTTGGTAGTTGATAAGATTAACTACTGCATGCTTCAACATCTGACTAGGTTCTGCCAAACGCTGAACTGCTGTTTGATGATTTGGATCAAATTGTGTGGAAGGAATTTCGATTCCTAAATAAATATATTAAATAATCATTAGAACCAATTCAATGTGACAGATTTATTTTAACTAACCTTCGTCTAAAGTTTCAGGAAACATGGCAGCTCTCACTCTTTGAGATCTTGTGTGGTTCAGCTGGTTATTCATTTCATCTACTTGATCTTGTGTAAAACCTTGATAAGGTTGATCCAGATCAAACAAATCCATCTCTTCTTCTTCCTTTCCTGTCAAAGATGGCACCTGAGTAGCAGCCCCAGATTGGATTCCAGAATCTCCCAAGTAGGAGTTCTGTTGCCATAATAATGTTTGTTCTTTTGAAGACTGCATTGGCAAATCATTGGGACCTTGATGGTAGCTTTGAGACACTATAGAAAAGTTTTTAAATGTCATATGTTTGTGAGGTTCAATAATTTCATTGCTTGCAGCTTACACAAACTCAGGTTCTTCAAAGAAAGTATTGTTTTTAATCATCAACTTATTTTAGATTTAAAGGGATTTAAAAAAAAGCCTGAATGAATTAATATTGATTTAATAATTTATTTAGCAAAATTTTAATTATAAAGATTGTTAAGAACTTTAACAGTATTGGATATTTGACGGGATGTTCAGTTAAAGATTGTTCATGTTATTAGTTTTACTGTTTGACAAAGACTGACTACCTTTCAAAGTTTTTATTTTTGCATAATGATTTCTTATTGGAAAGAAGTCAAGGAAAAGAACGGCGTATGAACAAAATTATGATAACTATTGGTGAACGTTGAAGGATGGTCTCAAGAAGGAAGAAAATACTCGAACTCAAATTAGAAAGAGAAGATTGGTGAGTAGAAAAAGAAATTAAGTTCAGATGGCCATCTATCTATCTAATATTTAACTGAGAAGAACCAAAGTAAGCAAGCAATTACCTGAATATGTTTGACAACAAAGATTTTCCAGAAAGGGATTACAAAGGAGCTTGAGCGGATTAAGCCACAAATTTAATTTATTAAGTCTGCATCTCATAACTTTTGAAGTTTTACAATTAGTACAAAATTTGACAACTATATGGTATGAATAAATGTTAAAATACTTAAGATGAAAAAAAAGCCGACAACAATTGATATTGATATATATATATATATATATATATATATATATATATATATATATATATATATATATATATATATATGATGTTAAACATTATAGAAAGAGTTTTGTCACGAAACTAAAATAAATACATACAAACAATATAATAAATTTCATTCCAATTAATTAGAAACAGAAAACTTATATTTTTAAAAAAAATAGAATGCGAAACAAACATCATTTAGCATGTCGTTTATAACTGATTAATTTAATGAAGTCAATAAGGGAATGTTAAATTAAAGAATTAATGAAAGCTGCACTTATAATATGATAAACATTATTATGTATTTGTCATATTTTATTCATTTAAATCACTGAATTTGCTAACATAATTGTAAAATATATTTATTTCTTATAATCAACATCCATTCTGTAATTTTAAACAATTTTCTTTTGAAATCAACCTAATAATTAAGCAAATTACAACTTATCTAATATAGGAAATAAAAAAACTTACTTGGTCTATTTTGGTTAGACTGCATGTAACTCATGGTGATTTGGTGAGAATGTCACACCTATTGAATAAAAAAACCATATTCTCAGAAATATTAGTCACAAAACTAATCTTTTCTAATTAGCATATAATTTATGGAAAGTATTTCATACACAAAGAGTTTGATAAATATAAACTAACAAATAAAGGCGATTAAATAATTGAAAATCATAAATAACTCAAATATAAACAAAAGAATCTTCTGTAGATAGATTCACCTTACGACACACAGAGATAAGAATCCTCCATGTTGTATACAAATTAAGAAAAGTTCATCAACTTTACAACTGTTCTAAATGGATTGGAGAATTAGTATGTTATAAAATTAGTGGACGTTTTTATTTACCTTTACCAAAGAATCACTAATTTTTATTCTAGTTTTCGACAATATTTATATTCAATATTATAAATACCACACCGCACCCCAATTCACTCAACCGAACTGAACTGAAATGGAAACGCTTGGTGGAATTTAAAGTACTATTCACACTATATGAATACATTTGATAACCTATTCAAGCAATATTTGTTCTCTTATCAACAACTGGACTATTTGTTCAATAAAAGTAATTTATAATTATTCTAATATTTTATTTATATATGAACATATTAATAACATAGTGTAAAAACATAAATATAAATTAAATATATTTTGTATAGTGTAAAGCATACTTTCGTTCTTACTGCCATCTATTTTTGAATGGCGCAAATATTATTTTCATCTATAACATAGATCCCTATTTTAAAAATGCTTCTCAACGATACAGTTAAACTCAAATTCCTTAAAAAATGATGAATCAACCCAACAAAAGGGAAGCTGGGGGTAACGTAACCATCGAGTGACCTGATAAAGGTGTAGGTAAACATGCCAAACCTCTTACCCAAGTTTCTAAAATCAATAAAATAACTATTAAGGTAATATTAGGTAGTATAAGTAGCTTAGAGTTGTGAAAATTTCAACAATCATATATAAAATATACAGATCGGCGATCCAATCATAACATACATATATGTAATACTCCTATATGGACAGTGGGTATGTCTCTACGTTACAGTACCGAAAATATTCATGTTCTCTCTCGTTCGAGACATTTTATCTATACTGCGCATGCTTCATGCGCGCAAAAGATGCGCAGAACTAACTGAAGAGCTCGCACTATTTGTTTCACTTAGAAGGTAGACCTTCCACTTATAGCGACTGTAAATATAGAACTATTACATATATGATAACATGAAGATTAAGCTTTTTATGGAAATATTTTTTCTTAGGGACTTGTGAATGATGTACTGACCACATAGATATTATCGATATTATAAAATTTAACCATAGCCTTTTTTTGTTTACAAATAATTTAGGTACAACGTCGTCAAGTTAAATATTAATTTGATAATGTCATTATGTGCACATATGATGTTATTAAGGTAACCTGTGGTAAACTGTCACATCTACAGAAATCTCAGAACCCTCTAGAAAACGTCGAAGCTCTAGGTTCCTGCTTAAAAAAAAAACAATGACATCTTTCCAACTACCTCAGAAACATTCTAAATGATCATGACTTGAAATGGACGATCTTGTATGAGAAAATTGACGATGTACACAGTCTCAACAGCTAAAAGTCTGAAAAGTGAACAACAATCTCTATTCCAATTGGTTAGGGAAATGAAACAAGACATTTACAATTTGGGAACATGGACAATCATGATGGATCTGCTCAAGTCCAGGTTCACGACACTCCAATAGAAATGTTATCTGAGATATAATATCAAAATTATCAAACAAATGACACTTACGCTGGAAAAGTCTGCTGCCAAGAATAAGATAAATATTAGAAATAGACCATAAACTGTAAAAAAGACAATATCAATGCAGACCGAGCATACAAAAAACGAAAATACAATTGTACTTTGGAAGTGTCCAACATTCCGCCTCCATATACAGCAAATCAGCTTGGACGTGGAAGGAAAACTAAGAACTAGTGACTTTATACGATGCTTCTCAATGCTGAATAATAGGGACCATATCTAGTGACCCAATCACTCTTAAATCATGGTGCGAATCTAATCTTCTCTGTCTCAACGTTTCTAAAACTAAAGTTTTATTATCTAAAAATACATTGCAGCCTTTTTTATTAGATAACACCACCGTTTACTTCGTTGAAACTTAACTTAACCTAACTTAACCTTGCTGTGGACAATTCCTTGGCATGGGAGTTGAATATTGCCGCCTTATCTAAAAAATTAAGTCCCTCCTGTTTTGCGCTGAGATCAGATCCAAAGATCCGAAGAACTGAGCTTATCCACATTCTTAACAGTCTTTTATGCCCTAATTGAATCGCAACTCCGATATAACCTTCCCTTCCGTACGTGTGGTGCAACTCAATTTGAGCAAATCTTCATACTACAAAAGAGAGCTGATATTTATTCAGACTAAACAACAGGGCTCACTGCAGGGACTTCTTCACAAGATTAAAAACTCTGACTCTTCCTTCCTTATTCATATTTGAATCTGTTCGCCTAATTTGTTAACACGTTTCTCCAATTTCAGAAAGATCGTTGCTCGGCTATCCACTTAGGAACGCGGAGCACGATCTTTACCTACCTACTCCACGTGTTCAGAATTAGTTAAGGGCTCAATATTTTACATTGCAAAACAATGGACAATCACTTGCCAATAGAAATTAAATCGATATAATCTTTTTCTGTAGTCCGCAATAATTTGAGGGCATATTTAGTGAGAAGTTCCTTCTACTCTGTAAACGATTATTGTAATAATATTCAATTCCGGAGATGCTGCATACTGGTTTAGTTTTTGCTATGGATTATACTAATAATCACTTATTACTTACCCCTTTGACTACAAAAACATTCTGTATTACTCAAAGCTCTTCCATACTTTGTTGCGACACCTCCAACGATTAGTAATTGTGTTCCTAAATAAGAAACAGCATGTCCATGTCTAGGAATATTGAGATCATTCAATTTTTTCCATTCGAATTTCTTACTATCCCAATATTCTATGCTACCAATACTTGATGTATCATTTCCAGATAGATCTGATGCAGTATTAGATGCTCCTCCTATTATATACAGTTTTTCTGATAAAACGCACAAAGAGAAGAAGCACCTAGGAACCCTCAAGGAATATTTGATTTCTGTCCACCTGAAAAGGAAATACTCATAAGGGTACTATGCTTCTTTGGAATCTAGATTCTAATAATTGTTTAAGAAGACACTACAAGTCCAGTTTTAATTGGCACACCTCCTAAAAATTCAAATTTCATTCAAAACGTATTTGGTAAGCTGTTACTATCCATTTTTTTGATTAATAAATTAAAGGATAACGCTCTGCCATTGATATACCGAGTCGAAGTCAAATAATGTTTTTAGATTTGTTATATTTTTTGATTAGACACTGACTAGAGACTACTTCATGATGGAAATGAATTTTTATTTATTCTTCTGGTTTATTTAATTAAGCCAATAAAACTGTTAAAAATAAGCTCGTTTATAATATATTGATGATTCTGTTGCTTTTCCATAAAATTTTTTTCCTCAAAAAAGGTTAAAATTAGAGGTGGTGCTTTTGTTTATCCAGAAACTGAGCAAATAACGAAGACTGTATATCTATTTGAGCGACATAGAAAGTTTTAAACAAACATTCTACATCAAAATATCCAAATACCTATCTATAAAAAAAAACCTAAAAATTGGACGATTTATTAACTAAAAACATTAAAAATGGTCTAAGAACTAGGAAACTGAAGTAAAAAAAATAAATATCTAGATTTCTATAGATGAAGAGATATTTTAACTTACTGATCTGATTTATAATCGTAACTTTCTATAGAGTCCAAAATATCGATGGTGCTATTTTTATCAGTTAATCCTCCAGCAACCCAAATGCAATGTCCATATCTGGTACAACCGAAACCAGTTCTGGCGGTTTTCATAGAACATACGTTTTCCCATATATTCTTCTCCAAATCGAAACGTTCGACAGAATCTAAAGCTCTAAAATAAAAAATATCGTTTGTTCTTTTAATCTATTCAATCAATTATATATATCTATGAATAAACTACACTTTATTTAAAGCGCAAAATTTTTGCGCTCCAATCTTGGTACGATGTGAACTCAAATATGATTTAAATAATCTATGCTGACGACAAAATTGCGAACATATAGATATTAATAAAAGTTGGTAAAATAGGAACCATAACTTTCTAATAATTAGCTGAAATATCCGCCAGTGAGTAAACTCAAAATTAACTGACAATGTGATAAAGTTAAAATTATTAAAAATTTAGGTGATTTAGCATCTGGAGTGGTCAGTTCACAGCAAATGTAATAGTAAATAATTATTGTTAAAATGTCAAAAAATAATTAACTGACCGAAGACGTCAAAATGAAATACTTTAGATGGAAAAACTTTGTATTATATTTTTGTTAAAAGTAAATTTTATTTTGTTCGTGAAATTGTTCCACTAACTTTGCTCCTTTCGTGACCTTTTCTACTTAAAAACGAAATACTTTCAATATTTATATCACAAATTGCTATTTCAATTGTGTACTTTTACATATTACTTAGATTTTATGCATATATTTATAATTATTCTCGTAACTAGTAATAAGATGTACGAGGATGGTCCCAAAATATATAAACTTCATATGTTTCAAGATTAAAGACGCTACGTTGATAAGTATTTGTTTGGTAGCCATCAATAGTGAACGTTTTCAGTGAATTTGTAAACATGGAAAAAATTGGTCATCGTTATGTGATACAATACTTTTATTTGAATGGCCTTAGCCCAACCAATATGGAAACTGAACTAGATTCTACACTGGCTGAGACTGCTCCTTCTTTATCAACAGTAAAATATTTGATAGCAGAGTTTAGACGAGGCCGGACGACTTGTGAAGACCACCATCGCGGTGGTCCACCAAAATTCACAAAGCGTGCGCGTTTGCTCACAATGGAACAAAACACGGCGTCGTTAAAATGTTCCATTGAGTGTTTGACAATGTTTCACAGAAATAAAGCCGAATTTTTTCCACGTTTCATAACCATGGATAAAGCATGGACCCACCACTGCACACCCGAAACAAACAATCAAAACAATGAACGGAATATGGAGAACCGGCTTCAAAGAAGGCAAATACCGTTCCATCTGCAGGCAAGGTCATGGCGTCGGTTTTTTAGGATGTGCGTGGGATAATTTTCATTGACTATTTTGAAAAAGGAAAAAAATATCAACGTCGAGTATTTTGCCAACTTATTGCAACGTTTGAGTGAAGAAAAATGGACGCATTTGGCTAAGAAAAAATTGTTGTTTCATCAAATCAATGCACTAGCTGACACATCCGTTATTGAAATGGTCAAAATGAATGAATGAAAGACTTTGAAAAGAAGTTTGTGATCAAAGATTTTCCAACAATGAAGAGGTGATGTTGGTAGTATTTAGCTGAAAGGAGATTATGTTAAAAAATAAAAATATTTTTTCCAAAATTTTTGTGTTTTCTTTGTTGGGTTTGGTTCTTCTAAGACCATCCTCGTATGCCATATTCACTTATTAACCTCACTCTATTCATTTTCTCATCCATTTAAGTTTTGTACGTTTAAGTGAATCTCTATTTAAAAAAAAACTCAGTCACTTCATTACTTTTAACAAATAAAACCACAACAAAACTAACACGAAAATAACTATATTAATTGTGGAACCCCCGTACACTTTCTGAGTCTATATTCAACAAAATTCTTAATGAAAGTGATTCTATACTTTATTAAAAACATGTTACAGAAGTTCAAAAATATTAATTATTCCATTCTTACTTTTAATATTTTTCCCCTTAATACGAGAAAACTTAAATAAACTTTTATCATTATTTTGTCAATTTTGTTACATTTTTTAGGTTGATGACTTACCGATAATGATTACCTTGTCCACCAATAGCGTACAAATATTGATTACAAGATACTAATCCGAAGTTTTTTCTGGCTTCTAACAATGGTAATTCTTGATACCATTTTCTAGTAACAGGATCAAAGCTCCAAACAAAACTACTAACTTCGGCATCCCTATTTATCGTAACGCTTGGATTGTTTCCTCCTTGAAAAATGAAGTTTAAAATATACAATTACCCTCTTTTAAAGTAACACATATAGATAGTTAACCTAGTTAATTTCATTTCGTTTCTGAGTGTTCCAGACCATTGCTCCATTCTACTCACGTTCAAAAACAAAACCCACTATTCCTAGTCAACACATAAACATATTGGCAGAATTCTCATTCTATGCTAAGGAAGAAAAAAATGTCAAATAGTGCCACGGGAATCAACCGAGACTCAAGCGAAACGTCGAGTAGAGGTGTGTAAATAGCTCCTTACTTTGCTACTGATGATCGTTTTATTAGATGCATTGATACTTTCGATGGAAAATGCATTTATCTACTCGTAAATAACCCGAACATGGAAAATCAATGATTAGACAAAGGATAAAAACTAGAATCCTTTGCAAGGAGAGGTCGATTCGAGCAGAAAATCTTGTTGAGTATCTGATGAATGTGTACTTCGAAATCCTTCCGGGCGATCGCGATATCAATGCCAAGGTATATAGTAGTGAATATATGAGGTTTTATCGTAGGAATATCCCGATTTAGTAATTTGAAAGCTAAACCACATAGGTACTTTGAATGTTACGCGAAATGACATCCTAGAACTTGGTAATATTGAACTACCCATTTAGTCTGGACCTTGCACCGCCTAAATAGTTTTTATTCAGATACATATTGAAATATCTTGCGTGGGAAAAATTTGAATCCAGAGAAGATGTTTTTGCATCTAATACGACGTGCACCAAATAGAAGACGAAGATTTCTGGCAACTACAACCATTCCATATTTTGGACTTTCTTAGAGGAGTGGGATTAATAGATTAGCTGTTCCCCAGTATCGCAGCAAGAAAAAGATAGATTCTCTGTGTCACAGTGTATCTGATGATACCCCAATATCCACATATATACATACATACAAGGGTGTCAAATGCAAATTTTTCAAATATATTATTGGTTTAAAACTGGTAGGACTAATTTCGTTCTAATCTTCGCGATCATGATTCATTACTCCACTTACTTACCCAATGAATTTTCTGCGCATATTTTGTTGTTCTAAGATTCAAGGTTTCAGTTTGTTTTGTTTTATATATGAATTTTTGTTTAGCCGTACTTACTTTTTAGTCCGAGGATGTAAGTTCTAAAAAGCAAACTTTTCCCCATAATCCACGATTATTTTTCTAAATCCTCTACTTAATTACGCGCGAGCCTGATCGTGGCCTGGCATGTTTTCAATTTGCGACTTAATATTCCTCGTGAGGAAAAGATGATAATGATTTTCTAACTTCCCCGGACTATTTAGGTTGGTGTACAAAAAAAATGTGAAATGTTAATTTAAACATATAACAAGTAGTAGTTTCTATCATAGAAAATATATTTTCTATGAAATAATGCGTAGTTTTTTTAATAGGGAAACTTTATTTGACTTCAATTTAAATTGGTATAAATATAATATAGTGAAAATTCTTACCCACTAAAAATATTCTGCCCTTGAAAAATTCTGTGCAATGGTGATGCCTAGGCTCTGGTAATTCTCCAACGAACTCCCAACAATTGCCCAACGGCATATAACGATATATATCCTTACCAGTATTTCTACCAAATCCACATGGATTATGCGTGTCTGTACCTCCAAATATCAAAACCGTATCTCTAATTTTATGAAACAGGGAACCAGTTTCAAGAAGGTTTCTTTTACTTCCATTTCGATTTACGTGATTTCTAAAATGGTGATAAATAAATAATAATAGATATAATTTTTGTTAATTTAGCTCCCATCATGAGCAAGTCTTTTCCATTTCAGTATTTGCTATATGAAAAAGCTTTATTGCTTCAGTGTGAAAGATCATTTAGACCAAACAATAAACTCTTAATTTGATTTGGGAACAAATAAAGATTTCCGATTTAGTCAAATTGGAATTACAACATCCAAAAACAACAACTACGTGCACACGAGCGAAACAACCCCAATTCAAAAGCAGAGGAAGCAAATCCTACATCGGGGCTATCAAAAATCAATCTAATGTAATATTATTATGAACAGAATCATGGGAAGCGTCAACAAGCATCGATCGAAGCAAATTACAGAATGGGAGATCGATCATTAAAAGTGTTTTGACGAGTACTAGTAACAGAGAACGAAGATGACGGACTATATAGAAGCCATCCCATTAGATGTTAACTACCTGTCGACAACAACATATAACACAACAAACAATGAAATTCGATTATCTTGGAATAGAAATATCAAGTGAGAGGGATTTAATAGAGGAAAAACGAACTCAAGTGATAAAAGCATCAGGATCAGCCAATATTTGGGAAAAATAGTATGGAAAAACGAAATGATAAATATACAAAGCAAGATGAGAATCTACAAAACATGTATATGACGGAAAGGAGAGATTTGACATCAACAAATTAAACGAATCATGAGAATCACTGAGATAAATACGTTAAACATAATTGGAAGTAAACCTCAGAGATAGAATAAAAAATCCATATAAGAGAAACACTAGGAATTCTTCAGGATTAGTGAGACTAGTTGAGGACGTAAGCGAGGTTAGAGAGTACATGTCGAAAGAATTCTAAAAAAAAATGGACAAAAAAACAGAAATCGAACATATGGAGACTCCTAAGCAAATAATAAAAAATATGTCATGAGCGATGAATATCGAGGAGTATCAAGAATAATTTAGGAGGAGGAGGAGGAGTATTCTGAATGAAACAGGACAGAAAATATTATAGATACATCAAAAAATCATTCCTGTATCCATAGCTGTTTAAAATTACAAAATTATTTTAACAATGATCTGAAAAGCACACATAAAAACTGAATACCTCTTCATTAATTCTACTTGATCAAGAAGAATGTTCACAGTATTATATTTAACTTTTAAGTTTAGCTATAGAAGATAAAAAATATCACAATTGTTCTTGTCGATGTTAATCCTTCAAAAAGAACCGGCACAAAAATACTAAACATATTCTCCAATAAGATGCTTGAACCATTTTTTCAAGATAGTGATTTTCAAACTTGTTATTCGCATTTTTCAAATCAATTTATGAAAAGTACTCATTCAACTCAACAAATTCGAACACATATAATTGAAATATTTTTGTCGTAATGTATTGAAAACTTACTGTTTATTAAAAGGATTCTTTGGCATACAAAACATCTTCAGAACACCCCTATTTGTATTTGTGGCGTCTCTATTACTTCTCTTCTTCGAAACATGGAGTTTTTTCTTTAGATGGGACTTTTTATATCTTCTATAAGCTTTTTGAATAATAACAGCGGCTTGAGATCGTGTAAATGAAGGTTTCCCAGTGAATTGCTTTGTCTTGAATCCATACTTACAAGTAGGTGTGGAATATGTTTCCTAAAACGAAAAGAAAGTTCTGTTTATTGAAATTGATTCAGAATCATTAACAGAAGTATGAATAAATTTGATACATACGATATGTACCAAACCTCCGTAAAGTTTCTTGAATAAATAAATACACATAGATTCAGAAGTTTTGCATTAGCTTACATTCAATTAATATTGAGTGCTTATCACCGTTTTATGGCGTCTCCATATTAGCGCCGTGAATTCATGCCATGAATCCACGGCAGAAGGGGTGCCCTCTACATTCACGGTAAGCTCTCAATCGTTCGTGAAACCGGCCGCGAAATTGACGTCGAATGAAGCTTTCCCAAACCGACAATTGGCCTTGAATGTTGATGTATACGCGGGAATGTCGCGCGAACTTTGTCGCGGGACCCAATAACGACTCCGATCGAGCAACAGGCGTTTTGAGTGGAAAGTTATGTCCGATATTGTGTGACAATAGGGGCTTTAGTTGAGATTTGTGTCCCAAAAGATTGCCGTTCCTCAAAGTGATGTGTCTCGCCGTTTGGAATCCTTTAATAGACCAGTATTTCAAAAAGATGTGGAGTAGACTTTGGTAATTCTATAATCTCTATACACTACATAAGGAAGATGAATACTGATAATTGATCACTCAATTATGTTGACTACAATTTAAGGTACCAGAAGAATTCAACAATTTCTTATTCCTTTCAGAAGAAATCAGAAATTGTCTAGTGAGAGATAGTCGTCTAATACAAGTATGGTGGCATTCAATAATCGTTTGTCAGTTTGCTCATTACGTGCTGTCTTTAGTAGGAGCAACTGATATAGTGTGTGATGGCCTAGCATACATTATAGATATAAGTCGCCTTCTCTTAAGACTATTTCTTGCAGTAGTTTTTGGAAATCCACTAATAATGGCCAACTTCAATAGTAAAGTTTGGTCTGGACAGCTCTATTCTCTGATTTAAAGCCCTATTGAATACATTTGATTTAGTTAGAGCTCCTAGAGACTCTCCAGATTGGTTAAACTGCCGAAAAATAAACAACATGCACAGACGTCTTCTTGTATAGATGCAAGAGGTTAATTTTTTTATTGGTGGTTTGTAACTTTTTTTGAATAATGTTTCTGTATGTTCAAAATTGTACAAATTCTATTACCATATAAAAAGTAAACAAACACAAACAAATTCGATAGCAACATAAGCTTTTTCAAAATAACTCCCTTTCGTACTAATATACCAACTCCAGAGATTTTCCGATGCGTTGTAGCAATTCTAGAAATATTTGGCTGAAATCTACGACAGTACTCTCATCAAAAAGTTGTTTCGATGTTTTCAATCTATTCAAAATGCGTTCCTTTCACGACATTTTCGATTCTTGCAAAGAAAAAGAAGTGGCAGGAAGATAGATCCGGCAATTAGGG
The DNA here is from genome assembly GCF_026250575.1 of Diorhabda carinulata. Taxonomy (NCBI): domain Eukaryota; kingdom Metazoa; phylum Arthropoda; class Insecta; order Coleoptera; family Chrysomelidae; genus Diorhabda; species Diorhabda carinulata. Next base: position 8,406,311 of record NC_079469.1, read on the forward strand.
TGAGTGAGGTAAGGTGAGTCTTTCTGGAAACTTAAAACTGCGTCTCGCTCAAATTGCAATAGCGTCTTCCAATTACTCGCAGTATCTAGGCGTACTCTGTTGACCGTTTGTCAAAGTCTATCAAGTCCTTCAGGATGAAATACTGTTAACCAAGCAGTTGAGAAACGTTTTCACTTTTGGTCTGTTCAAGCAAACTTGAATCATTTGGTGATGCCACTGTTGACTCCGGTGCTTCAATTCAGAGTAATAATGGGACGGACTAAGTAGCGTAGGATCACTTTCTGCCTTTTCCGAACAAACTTCTGAGATTGACATTCATTCGATGTGATTTACACTCTCTAACATTTTCTTAACGATATCGCACTAACACTGAAAGAGAATTAATGCCCGCTCGCAGCTGGGATAAATTTGTATGGATACCACATTATGAGGTGGAAGTTTCTTTACTCCTGGATCTACTATCTAAAGCCGATTTTCAATAAAAAATAATAAGGTTTAAGGTGGTACAAAACTATTGAATCTATCTTCACTGGTCTGTGTATTTTAGTAAAAACATTGTCTTTTCAAATTATGTCAACACTATAAGTTTTACTTTTCGGATCATCCAATAGTGATAAATAGATCGTTATAATCATAGTGAATTCTTCAAAAATTAGATCAAATTGGTAATTAATAGATGATTAGCACAATTAGATTTCCAGTATTGACTAAAATCTCTGAGGTAAATAATTTTATTGCTTATAAAGAATATCATCCCAGAACATAATTATACATTGTAGTGAACATTTTCGGAACAATTCAACATGTATCAACAAAAGATAAAATGCTTTGTAAGTGCATTTTTATCTTTTGTTGATTATAATTGAAACTAAAAAAAAATAAATGCACTTACATGCTTTTTACCGATTGTTTCAATTCTGCCTTCCTAGACCTAAAGAAATATATTGATTAAAACATATACAATGCCATTTAAAACATACTCACTTATTATTGTATGTTTTTTGATATCAACTCACACATTTCACTTGTACAGTTTTAGTTTTTTAAAAGTTTTTCACAGTTTAGACCCAGAGGTATATAGTAGAAAGTAGAATTGTTGTCCTTGAAGCAACTTTTTTGGAATTTGTGTAATATTTCAATATGAACAATAGTATATAACCTTATTATATTACATTATATTGCAGGATTCAAATATCTTTGACTAAATTTTTCTTATAGTTTCCCTTCGATTCATTCAATTGTATAATTCTGCTATTATTAGTAATTTGTGATATGTTCTGTTTCCTCAATTATTCTTTTATTGTAAATGAAGAGAATTGTATTAACTTTGATTTTCTCACGATTTCTCCAATTTTCTGGTCATCTTTTTACGTTCAATTCGCCACTTAATATTATATCCACTTCTTTATTGTGAATATTTATATCGATTTTCAATGTTTTGTGCCTTTGAACCTTCTACTTTCAAGTTCAAATTAGATTTATTCTACAGTTAATAATATTTATTGTCAACAGTTTGCTCTGTTATATATTTTTAACGATTTCTTCTCTTCTATTTTTTCTTCTGCATAAAGCTTTGTTTCTTCTACAATTCCTTACTATTTAGTCCACGAAAATGGTTCTCAAATGCGAATTCTGGGTAAGTTTCTAAATTTTCAATACAAGTAACATTGAAATATTTGAAATTGAATTCAATGAAATCGTTTTGAAATGAAAAAAATCAAATCAAAATTGAAGACCGTGTATTTTTACATAAAAATCTCCTTGAATGGCTATTACTGATATTAACAAAGTTAGGGTAGGTATAGCTAAAGGGAAATTATTTTACATTTCAATTTCAGAGCATTTATTTTTCTAATTATCCATATAAAAATATTACAAAAATTTGAAATTTCATTTTTAACCAAGAAAAATGTTTCTAATACATTTTGTGGAATGTGGAAAACGTGAAATAAAAATCTAATTTATTATAAACAATTATCGCGATATTAACTATGTGAATATCGGTAATAGCGAAAAAATTTACGGACCTTTTGGTTAAAACCAATAAAGTTTTACAGTTCAGACACGATGAGCTTGTATATATGCACATAACGCTCTGAATTCACTATAACTGTGCATCGCCTTTCATCTTCAAAAAAGTAGGGGCCTATAATTCCTTGCGTTTACATCTTAGCCCATACTGTCACTTTAGGCGAGTGTAGGGGTTCCCGATGTTTGTGTTTTGGATCGATGGAACTCCAGTAGCGGCAATTTTGCTTGTTGACGTATTCATTAAAATGAAAACGAGCTTCAACCGAAAGCAATGCTGGAAACATTGGAAAGCACTCAATAATCTGGTTTACGAAGTCAAGACTCTGACTAGCGTTCCGAGGCTTCTGTTCTGGTACCAATTGAATTTTATTAGAGTGGAGCCTCAAATCTTTGTGCAGAATGCGAAATAATGATGATCCATGCACGACAAGTCAGGCTCTTCACGAACGATTTTTACGTTTACGTTTTCGACCGTTCTTTTGGTTTATCCAATGTTGATTAAGTTTTTTCAAAATTTCTCAACCCATTTTCCAATCAGTAGAGCGCCTGTCGCATTTCCAACGCGCTACAGTCGCCGAATTACCATTTTTGTAAAAATTAACACGCACAACGCACTGTCCGCTCCCGAGAACCCTCCATCCTCGACACATTTTATCTTAAGTTGAAGGAAACATAAACTAAAATGCTATATTTTCCAATATCGTTAAAATAAAAAAATATTCACAAACATCATATGTATTGTTTTAAGAAATATATATATAAAAAAATTATATTTTTTTATAAATTAACACTATAAATTTGAGGTACTTCCTACAACGTAACCTTGTTAACTTTCTTTTTCTGTCTAAAATCTGCACTTACTTTTTTCTTTGATAAAAACTCATCCATAGTAGGTATTCTTGGAGAGATCTTTCCATCTTGATTAATTACTTTTTTCCCCCCGTTCGCTTCTTTTTCTGGAGCGAACTTTGGCTTACTTTTATCGATCAATTGATTCCTTCTATATTGATCAAGATATATCAAAAACTCTCTATACGTAAAATAAGTTTTATCAGCACCGCTCCAATTACGATTCGGAGGCTCATGTAGCCCAAGAACAGTGTTCCAATGTTGAAAATCGTCATTCTCTTGGCCGTACCAGTATTTTATAATGACGTATCTAAAATGTAAATAAATTCTTTATATTTTAAAAAAATGATGTTAAAAAAAAACAGAGAAAAAGCAAACGATAGAGCAAATAAACAGAATTGGAATATTGAAGAAATGAGAAATGAGAGACAAAGTAAAATTTTGTAAATATTATAATAACCAAAGGGGTAAATAATCCTAAGCACTTTTGGAAGTAAACAAGACACGTAAAGAAGATAAAGTACAAACAGTAAACCCAAACAACCACATAGACAATGGAATCTCGATGGATGAGGTACAACAAGCAGTCAAAATCTTTAAGAACGAAGAAGCTCTAAGAGTTGACGAAATAAGAAAATTTTATGGAAAAGGATTATTGCATCAAATATGAAATGTCATAAGAAAAACGACACGGTGGGATTTTTGGAAGTAAACGACGGGGGACTAGGATAGATTATTTATATAACTTACGCTAATCCATCGTCAATCATTTTACATATCCTGGGATCTTTAGCTAGTTCCAAGAAGTCAGGATTTTCCGGATTCCTCTTGATGTCTACCAATTGCCAAGGAGCAATATTACCAAACCTAACGCACTCGAGAACATCGTACTTATAATGATCTCTGTTGGCCCAGTCATGTTTTAACCATCTCACTGCTGACATAAATACTTCCATTTCACTGTAAATATCGTTTTAATTGGTATAATTTATTCTTCTAGTATAATTGATGTACCTACCAATTCACACAAATATAATTAGAATTGAGGAAGTTTTTCACATCTTCGACTTCTAATTCTAACCAATTCTGCGAACTAACTAACATAAGGAAGAATCCTTGTATTCTAGGCATCATCAGCTCTCGAACTTCTGGTAGATTCTTTTCTTTTGAATCCATGTATAATAGGAATGCTGTATCTTCAGAAAATACGTCCATGTTGTCTATAAACGCCCAACATTGTTCCACCAAATCTTAAAATAATTATTGACATCAGAAATCTTCATGTCAATAATAGAGCACTTACTTTTTCAATATAATCTTGATAGGCTATTCGAGAATGGTGGTTCAACAGCTATAAGCTTCGTAGCGAAAAGCTTCAAGCTCTATTATGTACAAAAGTAGTTACCAAATTTAATAGCCTACTAAGTAAATATATATATATATATATATATATATATATATATATATATATATATATATATATATATATATTTGATTTTAGGTCTCTTCTGCTTCAAAATTAGTTTTTTTTTGATAGTTTTCAATACTAAGATAAATTTTGATAAATCGAATTTTCTTTAAGTCTTTATTAAAATATGATATTGACACTAACAATTTGCTTGATTGATCTCCTTCATCACGAATATCAAAATAAGAATAAAATCAACTTAGACCTTTGTTCAAATAAGAAAAATTAATTTTTCTTGGTTTCCACATCTCAAATATATAGCGGTAATCAATTAAATTTATTAGAATTTTCAAAATAGAGTTATAAATTTTACTTAAAGTATTTAGGTCTTTTTTATCATTTATATGTTTTTCGTTCTTATGAATGTGAACCATTTCTAAAAGTTCTCTTTTTCGTTTCAATAATTTTTGAATCTTTATAATTGAATTTATGTTTTTTTGATATTTCATGGTTCGTTAATGCAGTTCTATTTTTCTTATCGAATTGATGACCTCTTGGTCTATTTTCTAAATACTGAGATGTTTGCCCTATGTAGACAGCGTCACAATTAGTATAAGGCACTTGATATATAATATTACTTCTTTTGTTATTTGATGTTTTAGATTTTAATTTAGTGAAATATTTGGATAACGGAATATCATAATTATTGAAATAATTCGATAATTGTTGGGAAAGTCCTTGTACATATGGTAAGGAAAAATGTTTCATGTTTTGATGTTTCGTATCATTTTTGTTTTTAAATTGATTGTAGTATCTGTTTATCCTTTTCTTGAATATGTTATTCATCATTTTTTCCGGATAGTTATTTTCTTTCAATGCAGTTTTTGTTTTTTGTATAGCTAAGTATCTAAATTCAGGATCTGATAGTTGGATAGACCTATCAGCCAAACTGATCTTTTTTGTGACATAGGATGACGCGATCATTTTATTGCTAAATTTTTACATTTTTACAAACAGTGACTTTTGACGAATTGGCGGTCGAAATCAAAATTATTTCTAATGCGATGAAAAGTACTTTGACAAGTGCATCTATTAAATAATTAAATACGTCAAATTTGTATTGTGTGTTTGATTAAACTCATAATTTTTTTTGGTGAAAAAAAGTAACTAAAGTTTATCATTATTGATTGTGAGAAAATAGTCTGATTTCCAACGGTAATTATAAACTTGATGCTCCTCATTATTTTTCATATTTCATCAAGTATTTTATTTAAAAAGGTGCCTTCTTCATACTAGAGTATCAGCTAATCCTCCCTGTCCCACTTGAAATACAAAGATAGATCCAATTTCCAATATCAATTACCAGTTATTTTATTTGTATTTGATCGGAAAATTTAATAATTGTGTTATAGGGGAATTTATACATCAAGAAACTCGTTCCACTAGGATTGATTTGTTTTCCAGCTTTAATTGGATGGCTATTCTTCAGGAACGAATTCTATTACGTTAATTTACAGTATATTTTTGGGCTCACCTTTTATTTTCAAGTATTTAGCACTGATAAAAATATCTAGTACGTTTTCTCTGGAAAGATCCTTGTAAGAGGGCTCTCCTGTTATCATCCATTCGTAAATGAAGGCAAAAGAAGCTGCACTGCACTTGTCCTAGAACAATAATATGAAGTAATATTCTTTTCAAATATTTGATTTCCCTATTTTACTTAATAAATAAATTCAAATGTTATCGTTAATAATCAAACTAGAATAAGTTTTTTAGAGGGTTAGCAGGATTTATAAATAAAATGAAAGCTGTTTATTCACGCATCCTCCTCTATTCGCGTTCTCATTATAAAGTGACTTATATGCAGATATGCAGACTTAACAACATTATTTTCAAAGATAATATCAAACATTTCTAATAGTAAAGGTCATTAAACTACTGATGCTACTTGGTAACTGACCAATATACAGGTCATTCTTATAAATGATGTATTCTAACAAAAATGTGATATTCCTACATCAATATGACAACATTTTAGCTCTAGGATCCCCCAAAATCACACTGGATAATTTGGAATGCAGCAAATGATAAAGTTACACTGCTGCAATGCCCTAATGTATCTGCATTGTGTCATTAAACTACTAATGCTATGGAATATATGGAATGTGTTATTAAGATGAATGTTTGACAATGCTGGGAGAAATTTTACACCAAAATGCATCATAGGCATAAAATACAAATTAGAAAAACTGCAGCCATATTCATTAAACTTAAGATGCGAAAAATGTAGCCTATTCTGACGACGAAGAATCTGTTTACTTGAAAATTATATAAGACGAGATAAGTTCGACCAAATAAAATCAAGTGATATGCAGGAGTTGTTTGATTCGCAACATGTCGGAACGCTAACCAATTTTTAAGAGGCAATATCAGTCCGGAAAGAAACTTTTTAAAAAGTGCCATGCCAGAAAAAATGACAAAGTTCTTTAAATCATTGCCTATAACTGACAATTATGATTATTCAATGTAAATGTGTGGGAAAACTTGCTTAAATTGAGAAAATGAAATGAGTCATCCAATATCAATCATAAAAGGTTGTGAGTGTGAGTGAATTCGTATTTTCTTGTAAGCATGAATTACAGTCTTCAGTAATTGTTTTATGTATCTAACAAGCGTCTAATTGAATTGTGAATTGTTCTTCATTATGTTATTCTTTTTATCATGTTCAGATCTGATAACCATGCTTCTATGAGCATTTTGTCATTTTTCGTTGTATGGGAAGCTTGTCAATGTGCAATTTTATGGTTCTAATTGTAGTTTAATTTCTTTATTGATGAAAATAACTTCCACGATAGATTGAAGCATTTACAAATGACACATCATTCAATAAGTCGTGTGACTAAAATTTAATATATTTTTTATATAATATAATATAATCTCCTCCAAGAGCAATATAATCATTCAAAGGCTTTTCTCACTTCTCGCTGCCGTGCTTGTGAGAGGATTTGTCTTTTAGTCTTCAGTTTCAGCAACGGCTTCTTCATTTGAGCTGAATTCCTTACTGGTGAGCATTTTTTTGAGATTAGCGAATTGCTAGTAGTCACTGGGAACCAGATACGGACTATAGAGTGGATGAGGAAGCAATTCGAAGTGTAATTCGTTCAATTTAATCCTCATTGTCATCGACTTGTGAATCAGTGCATTGTCTTGGTGAAACAGTGGCTTTTTCTTCGACATATGAGGCTTCATTCTTCTGAGATTTTTCTGTTCTATTAGATGCTTCTCATTATACCTCTAGGTTCTCTCTCTCTTATTATCTCGGTTGTTGCGGTTCAGGAGTCCTGATTGTACTTCCTCAGTGAAAGTCTTTTTTTATATATTTCAGGTTTGCTGAACTTGCTCTTTTTCTGATGTATTATTTTGATTATTTCTTAAATTATTGTGGTTTGGATGTTCTGATTGTACCTAAGCACAGCCCCAAACACCTCGGTAGGCATGTATATTGAAACAACTACTACCTTTGATAATAATATTTTTTCTCTAATGATATTAATAATTTTCTGTCAAACAATCCCTCAGATTTCATTTGATTACTTAGATTCCATTGTACTTACTGAAGGTAATTCTACTTTCTTAACTGCTATGTAAGCGTCGAACAGTTCTGAATAACACTGAAGGACGATGAGATGGCAATTGAATTCTTCATTATCTATATAAACTTTACAATCTGCGTTTCTGAAAAGCAAAGATTTTCAGTAAGTATAAAATTGTAAATTCATCGCGTCATATTCACTTACGTATAATTGGTAATACGCGAATAGAGTTCTAAATATAAATTTTTCTTTTCTGGTAAGGCGACAGTTTGCCAATTTATGTCGTCTGTTCCATTATAACCTAACCTAAAAGTTAGTGTGAGAGGTTTAGCAAGAGATATATATTTTCTAACCACCTAATTTTTAATACAATTTCTAATAGTTAATGTTGACCACTAGACAGAGGCTAAATATTGGGAAAAAAGTAGGATCGGGTCTTATTAAAAGGAGATGAAGAAGAAGAATTGAATGAATTGAGCTGGAGAGACAGACCATCATATTTGTTTATTGTTTGGTAGTTAAAGATAGTTTGAAGCTGTAAATGTTGATAGCTATTTTTTTTATTAAAATTCATAATATCAATGTCGTAGTTATAACTAAAATAAAAAATTAGTCAACATCTCCAAGGTCTTAGCCAATAGGGATTATGTGCTTATATCTCTCCCTAATAATGTAGCTCATCATTGGCGAAATAACTTTTAGAATCGGTTAAGTAGTTTACTATGACACTATGTAAAATACTTTCCTATGCGATTCTCCATCAGCCAATATTGATCCTATACTTGCGTAACCTTTCAAAAATGTTCAAAATTTGCTCAGGATTGTGAACGCGATTAGCCTCAAGCCAAGAGCACAGAACAAACTACAACGCAAAAGATCCTGAAGCTTATTTTAGAATTATTGTAAGGATTCCACTTTTGGATGGTTTCATTGAGATCAGCATCGCTCAAGATACCATAAAGCCACTTTATCATCTGCCAACGTTTCAATTCCAACTGCGTGTAGCAAAAAAACAAATTAACCGTATGGGACTTTGCAAAAGTTGTGGCGGATCAATAGACTGGAGGAATCCAAAATAGAACGACCAAATGTGGTATTGAGGATCTTTGTACCCTTTTGAGGACTCTTTTTTCTAAACCACCTTAAAAAACATCTCCATAGGCTAGAAACGAATAAATTGTCTGGGGTGAATGTTGTTCCATCACAGGGATGTATTTGATTTGTCTTCTAGAAGCTAGAAGACTAATTCTGTAATAAAGTATCAATATTTGTGTAATGGTTTTCTTATAAATATAGAATCATTTTTGTTTTCTCCTGTTCCACCGAAATTATACATCTATATATAGATACTCACCTTCCTAAATTCAGTTCTGGATCCAAAATTTCTGATGTCTGTTTGCTTTCATATTCAGATGCTTCCTTATTGCCACTTCTAATGGGAGTGGGTCCCAAGAAAGTGTTTATACTTGAGAAGCCGGCCTAAAACATTTACGTTGAATTTATTTTTGTTAATAAGAATTCCCTACAGTTTGATACGTTGAAAGGCAACGAATTTTAGGGTTCAACAAAACAGAAAAATAGTCAATTAACTGCATTTCACTCAGATGATGATCGTTTTTGATTCCGGAGTGAAGTGGTAGATCCATGTTCAATCCATTGTCAAATATAGAAAAAAAATTGATTCATTACGTGTAAACATGGCCAAGCATTGCTCTGAATCATTAAAACGTTGTTGTTATGAATCGACTGTGAGTAAACGCGGCACCCACTTTGGAAAAATCTTTTTCATGGTCAAATATTCATTCATAATTGTAAACACACTGTCTTCCGATATCTTTACGGCCTCAGTTTTTTGATGTTTTCTGAGCGGTTGTAGGATTTTTCTGAGATACGTAAGGGTCGAGTTTTGTTGAACATAGGTATTAGCAACTAAAGCTCTGTATAGCTGATAGTACATATACACGATAGAAAGGAATTTTGTCGAAGTAATAATTGATATTAATATTAAACAAAAGTGTAAGTAAAATTTATAGTAAACTCACCTGACTTATGATAGAATCCATAGCAGATGTTTTCGAAGCATCAGTATCTTGTGCCATTTTACTTTTATTACAACAATTCATAGATTTAGGATGTACACTTACTTTGGTGAGTTTAGGATCAGCTACTAATACGCTCAATTTATTCGAAGAAAAAACAACCTGGAAATTTATGCTTTGGTCAAACCAGTGATGCTGTCGTTATTTTCTCTATTAAAACCATAGCAATACTTTGGTAACTATAGCCATAATCTTTATTATAGTTTCAATATCATGTTTTCACGGAATAGTGAACATCTGTATTTACTGAACTAAGTAAAAGCTCAGTAATTCAATCTTTTTTTGTTGTAATCAAGACATATGAGAGAGATGAATCATAGTGTCAGTATTGAAAGCTAGATAGTAAATTCTGGGACATCAAATATTTTAGGCGTCATCGATAGATATTTTTTCTAACGTAGGATAGTCTTGGTACACCAATCTGAAGATCCATGTTCACTATTATCCATTGGACCTAGAAAGCCCTGACAAAGCAATGGACCAAGTGTATAGCATGATGGACATAAGCATCCCATTCGAATTAATGATCGCCAATCATGGTCCAATAAAGATATCCCTCAAGCTTGAAATGCATCCCTCTGGTATACATATGGTTTGATGCTACCGCAAGAAGCTAGGAAAATCATTAACTATTTTTGTAGAGTTGCTATCAATAAACATAGGTGCTCAGAAGTGTTTAGAATGAAACCTTTCTAGAAAGCAAATATACATTCTCTCCTATATCAAAGCTTCATTGGAGACAAACTTAGAACTCATTTAAACAAAAGAAGTTTGATAATCGTCTTTACATTTCTCATTAATTCCAAACTTCCAACAGTCTTTCTAAACGACCTGTCCTTTTCCTCGTTTAAAAACAGGTCAAAACAGCTAGAGGCAAGTAGCCCTTAGGGCGCCGAAGCATTGGAAGACCCCGCAAGAGATGAAGCGTTAACCTCTCTAATAATTAAAAGGCAGAGGATACAAGCATTTTGCTTACATTAAAGAAAGAAGAAGAAGCAAATCTTTGTAGTTTTTCTGAGTGACTACATCAATTAGAAAGATGTGCATGTACGGGAAAGATCTATTATGTCCCCTTTACTAGAGCTAGGCTCTTCGTTCAATTGCGGCTTGCGGAAAGTTAGTTGACTTCAGATCAAAGTGTTTCATAATCTTCTCCATCTCTTGAATTCAAATAACTAGAGAATACTACTTCATTCTTCTATTTTATTGTCGATGCTTAAACATTATGTTCAGGAACTAGGTGGATTCCCAAAGAATTGACAATTTTTTCTAGTTTGAATTTTATATATATATGGATTCACTTTCATTTTGTTGGATGGTAGAAATTGTTTTGTAATTTTACGAAAGCAATCGTTGAATCATCAAGGACTAGATTAGGATATAAATAGATTGAGTTGAAAGGTCTACAACAACACTTTTTCACCATCTTACGTATATATCTTATTGTTTTTGAAGATGAAACGATGGTATCGATCATTTTGGTAAGTAATCTATCTGTGTATTGGTTTCATTGCTGTTGTTATGTCGTATTACTAACAATTTTAAAATAACCATAATGTTGCCAATTTGAAATAATCTATTATAAAAGCAATGAAATTTAATCAATTGTATTCTCACCTGTGATGAATCAACCTTGAGATTTCCACTTGGCGTCAATTTAAATGGGAAAGTACCGCTTTCTATCTGGGTGTCCCGCGAGCTATATTAAACTCTGTTTTAAAGAAAAATTTGGAGAATTTGAGGTATTAAAATTTCGGATAGTTTCACAAATTCAATACATGGCAATTTGTTGGTGATCAATTACAAATGGCTTTTAGCCCCAGTAGTTATGGAGCCTTCTACAAGAATTGCTACTTAAGTTTTGAGACAAATAAAAACAAATATCTATGATTTGATATGGCTTTATTGTTTTTCAAAATATTTTCCATTAAGATCAATACATTTTTGTATGCGTTTGAACCAATTGTCGAAGCATTTTTCCCATTTCGATTGAGGTACCAAAGCATGTGATTTGAACACATCAACCACTTCTTTAGGTCTAGACTTTAGGTCTAGAAAACGTTGTTTTGATGTTTTGACTGCTCAAAAACGTTTTCGTTTGAGCTGATATATGAGAGCTTGCATTGCCAAGGTACAGACTGATTCGTCTTCTACGATTGGAAAACGAATGCTGGTGTACCATTCAGACCTAACCGTTTTACGTTGATCTAATGGAACAGTGACGAAACGGGTAACCTTTTGCTTCGAAGTGCTTCAAGCGCAAACTTTTATTGAATTTTGATCGTCTTGAAAAGCCCGGAGTAGATTTTTGTTTAATTTCGGGTTCATATGCATAGATTCATGATTCGTTGCCTGTCAAGATATTATAGACGCTTTTTGAAGCACCACGATTGAATTTTCCCGACACGAGCGTTTTTTTAGCGATTGTCAAATTATGCGGTATCCAACCCGAACAAATCTTTGTGACAGCCAAATGTTCATATAATATTGAATGTATATAAGTAAAACTAATGCCCAAGTATACCTTGATCTCACGGTATGTCTCATGACGATCTTTCAATACCAATTTTGAATGACCTTGACGAAATTCATTCTGTAGCGAAGTGTGACCACGATTGGATTTGGAAAACCGGCGAAATAGGGTGCCTCGAGATGGTGCTTCATCACCCAAAAATTGAAGCGAGATAATCGGCACACTGCTGTTGGTTTAATCTCCGTCATAGAAAATCATCGTTCGAAAATGTTCGCGATTCTTTTTCATTTATTGACTAAGATGAATGTATTTGTAAACAACTCAAATAGTATTCGTATGACAACACATTCTGAGTACGTAAATGTCAAATTTTATGATGGCAGTGTCAGATTAGAGAGAATCACAGTGTTGATATATCTCAAAACTTAAGTTACAACCCTCGTATTGAGTTTTTATTTTTAAATTTGGTTTTCCATTCACAGATTGTTTGATTGAACAAATTTAAATTATGATAAGTGTTTGACACAAAAATAATCATGATTCCATACTCTTAAATTGTAGCAGCAGGATTTCAAATAAATTATAAGCAATACAAGCATATGACGACTTATTAGTGATGTTTTCTCAATAATAAAAAATTATTATTTGAAGTAATTAACTCTATGGTCCTGTCTTTATTATTTTTATACTTACTTCAATTTTGACATTCTATGCTCAGACTCAACGTCTAAAGCTTTTGCACGCGTTTTCTTTTTACTTGGAAAAAGGAAATCGTTGCTGCTGATCGGTTCAGAAAAAACAAAATCTGGTTCACGTGGTTTAGAATATAACAAAACTAAATTTTCTGATGGTATCGTCGATGCAGCGGAATGGAAATTACCATAACCTGGAAAGCAACAATCGAAGTTTGTATTTAGCAGAATATTGTGTGGTAAAACTAGTGACGCCAAAGATACGAAATATGAAAGAATCTAAAAAAGGAAACCTTACAGCGTACCATCCTATGAAAAAGTTAAGAGCCATTACCAGGGATAAATAAAATCATTGTTTGATATAAACAGATCAATATATAGAAAAATAATTACTCACAAATCTTGCAGCATAAAATATGTACAAAGAAAACAGTTATTTAATAAGTATTTACATTGCCTCTTTCTAGACAACGTTGCGTTAGACGTTTGGTTTGTCGGGATGTAAACAAATAATTTATTTGCTTCACTCACTCGGGAGAGAGCAACGTATAGTTGACCGTGTGAGAAGCAGCTTACACCATAGTCCACCCCTGAAACTCGTAGAGTCTGCCCCTGAGCTTTGTTGTTATTGCATAACAAAGACTAACCGGGAATTGGACTCGTTTCAAATGAAATGGAAAGTTGTTTGGAATGAGAAGGATTCTTGGTATAAACACCTGCTCGCCGGTGCCACATCCTGTCAAAACTTCCGCTTCTATTACGTTACGCTTAAGTGACGATATTTTAAGTCTTGTACCATTACAAAGTTTGCTTGGGCTTTTGTACCGCAATACTATGATTGGAACTTCTTTTTCCAAATGAATAATGTGCGAAGGAAAGCCAGGAGCCACTGGGTAATTCGTCGAGTCGTCTTGCTTCTAACTCGGTTTATGGAGACAGATTACTCACAATACTCAACAGATTCTCCTTCAATTTTGTCGAGTATCTGTAATTTTATATCGGCAGCTTGATCGTTCCAAGGAGTCAATATGGTTCTTTCGCAAAGTCAAGAGTTTGCGTGAGGAATTTGAATTTCATTGCAATAAATAGCAGAAATAAGGTCTGGTAATGACTAAGCCCTAAGGCATAAATAATCAGGCAAAACGATTTTGCCATCTTCTTCGGGGTATCTACACTCGCCAATTTGTAGAAATAAATCAGAAAAACGCGCAAATAGGTGGCAACGCTGTTGCACTCGCATATTCACTTTTAGGTGCATCCGAGTAATGTGTCAATATAATATTTGCTCCAAAATTGATAAAATTGAATGTGCCACATTTGACAGACGTCAGGCAGATGAGTTGTCGAGTACTCCAATACAAGACTAAACTGTTAAATACGGCCTAAATTTAAGAAATAATTCATTCTGCGAAAGTGTTCCATTGAATTCTGATGCATTACGATTTTCCAAGGCGTGTGCCCTCTAAGTTCCAAGTGCATTGAAGACCAGAAACCTAAACTTCTTCGATAGCTTAAAGCAGGAGTCACAAAAAAAATTATTAGACAACTTGGTTGAAAGGAAGCTAAGATGCATTACAGTGATACGTGTAGATGGGGTTGTTGTTTAAACATTTTTTATTATTTTATATAAGCACTTTATTTAATTTTCAACTTTTTAGCGCAACTAAAAAGGAATACCATGAAATTTGTTGTTTCAACTTTCAAAATCGATATGCTCAGCCTTGAAACATTCTTTTATTTAACACTTTTTTTATCCAGTTCTTTACTTACCTTTTGGTAATTTGTTGATATTGGGAACCAAACTTCTTGTTTCAGATCTTTCTAGTGAATGGCGGTGCTGAAAATAATTTTTTTTTTCTGAGATGACATTTAACAACAAAAAATAGTATTGTGTGTACTACACAGGGTCTATTTTGACGACTTCTGCACTACACTAAATTTTTTTTTGTAAATTTAAATAAAGTTTTGGAATGTAATAGACCTTTGGTCTAGATATTTAGTTTTTTTTGCATATATATCCTTGCTCAATAAATCTCCATTCTGATCGATGACAATTCTGTCAATGTGATTATAACTTTATTATTAAACCATTTAAAAGGGAAATAACAAAAAAACGTCAATGTGCCTGAACCTCTTTCAAGGCCACCATATTTTTCAGATCCAACCCATCGAGACTACTGGCTGTTTTGAAAACCTGGAAAAAATGCTGCAAAGAAAGAAGAAATCATCGCTTAAGCAGATGCATATGTTAAGGTTGCATCAATCAGCATTTCAATGTTCATCGAAGACTGAAGATTCGACTGTTGTCACTCTTTGAAGACTATAACTTGGTTAGTGAAACTCACACAGTGTATTTGCGAGAGTATGTTGATGTAGTAAATAATGAGTCAATAAGAATAATTTGGAACGATGTTTGAAAAATATTAGTACGACTAACACAAATGTATTAATATCTAAATAATCAAATTATTTACTTACCTTCAAGTCACCTGATCCTCGATCTATGAAACTTGTTATTGTGTTCTTAGGAATTCTGTCTTGCTTACCTTCCGGATGATCGGAAGGAAACGATCTAAAAACAAAGATTATTACTCAGAAATCATATTTATCGTAGTTTCTGTACGTATTGTCTACATTATCTTCATTTTTGTTCTTCTTCTATTTTTTGATGTGTCGAAGTACGATTCCGGTTCCTTCCAATCTCCCATTTTTTTCCTCACTTATCTTTTATTTCTTTTAATTCATCCACTTCTTTTTCGGTCTACCTCTTCTTAATAGTACTGCTGCCATCACTATTCCTGTAAGACTGTCTGTTTCAGTTCTGTTTGTTTTTCTTATTTTTCGTCTCATTTCTTCATTTCTACATATATTCTATATTTTAATAATGACTTTTTCCTTATTTACACATGTTCAATTTTCGTTAATGTACCTTGATGTCCGCTGTCAAGTTCCTGGAAAGTCATACGCCTTTATCCTTTCCAGTGTCCCGTCTTTGCATTATATTCCATATGTATAGTCACTAAATTTCCATGTTTTCTTTACCTTTAGCCTCTGTATCTCATTTCTCTTGTTTTGCTAGTACTACTACGTCATTTGCATATAGTTATGAATTAATTATCAGTTTTTTGTTAGTCGATTATCAAGTGCAATTATTCAGTTTTGTCTGTCCCCATGTGTTATATCTAACTTTATTAGAATCTCTTCTGATTTAATTTAAAAAATATCTGTAACTAAACCGCATCATATGTGCTATGTGATAACTCCATTTAATCCCCTAGGTACTTCCTTTTCATCCAGTCACCTCCATATTTCTGCTTTTTATATTGTGTCGAATTCTCCTTTGAGATCAATAAATGTTAAAAAATTTCGTTCCCCTTCTCCTAACTTTCTCTCAATTATATATATTTTATGCATATATACTATATGTATAAGTGTAAGTAATTACGAACGCAAAAATCGAATAGGTTAGGATTTAAATGACTATTAAGTTAACCTAATAGTATAAAAATCACGATTTTCCGATAAATAATGAAATTTTTACAAAATTATTTTTTCATAATTTAGATATCTTTAGAATTCCATAAGTATCATTAGAGCTTAAAAGTAATTGGTAGGATCTCTCTTGATTTGCTTTGATCATAGTAGGCTGGGATTTCCAAGCTTGATGTTCATGGACTTTAAATTCACCATTCAGGGAATTAAAATTCATTATTCCACCACAAAATATCCAGTAGAAAGATGTCTGCTCAAATGGCTCTACACTAAAGGCCACGACTGGAATTGGGAACATTTCGTACCTTTAAATTGGGCTTACTTAGAGTCGTAATTCAGTTTAATAACTATAAGATTAACTGAAGATGTAAGAAATAATTCATACTTCTTGAGAAGTACCTTAAATGTATCTAAATACGGTATTTTTCATTATAAAACCTCAAATCTATCGAGGTGTTAAGCCAATATTGGATTCCAATCATCATTCCATTTATAAAATTACTCTGGAAGTAACTATTCACTAAGAATAAACTATTTTAACTTGTAAACCAGGGCATCTACGTTCCGATTTGTGGTCCAGCCTTTAAAGTTGGATCCGATATCGGAACACAGTTTGAGCTTGAGTGAAGGGTTGGATCAAATTCGTTCAACGTGCCTTAGTCAGTGCTCAACCTTCCGACAAATTCGGTCTCGTTTTCACATTTTTCAGAGCGCTTCCCGTATGTTTAAAAATAAATTATCACAGGCCATACAATGTAAGTTTCTAGTAAAAGATATATACATTTTCAAATGTGTGTTTATTACAAGATTTTACTCACCGTAAATTCAAAAAATCAAGATTTCCCGAACAAAAATTTTCTCTTTCCTCAGAAAATTGTATATTGTCCTTAAACGTCAAAATAACAGCATATTTTATAATGTATAATAATAATTTGAGGAAATACCTTTACCTGCTCACTTTTGGTAGAACTTTTTACCATTATATTCATACACCAGAACTAAAATTTTTATTGTTGTTTTTCCTGAAGAAACACAATATTTTGCTCCGGTTCACCAAAAAAATCTTCATAAAACTACAGAAATAAGTTGTCAAACATGTCAAAATTTCAAACATCAAATTAGTATTTGTTGATTTTTTTACTAACGTCCTATGAATTATTTATCTAATTCTTAAATAAGCAGAAAGAAATGACGAAAAACGTATTTAATATCTAAATAAGTTATTTTATTCAAAGAATTAGAATTTGCTCTTGAATGTCAGCGAAAATTTCATAAATCAGTTTTGATAAAATTGAAATATTTCTCCAAACTAATCTCGTTATTAATTCATTCATATTCTTAATCATATTACTTATTAAATGATAGTGATAACTGATTGGTATTGTTTGGCTGCCATTTTGAAAATCGCCATGGTTAGTTCCTCTCTCACTCTCACTTTTATATAATCTCTACCTTGATATATTTGCAAGTGTTGATCTCTGTTTTGACACTATCTGATTTCTGACAAAAGTATGTGTTCTGTTTTCTCGGTCACTTGGATTTTGATTTTAATGAAATTGTGTTCAGTATTTCCAATTTAGTAATTGTTGTGTATATCAGAAAATGTTATTTCAAATTTCATTATATTGCTTTATGGAGGATGAAAGTAAGGAGAACTTTCTCTGTATATCAAAAAGTGTCCAACAAAAGTTATTATATTAGGAGGGCGCCACTGTAGTAATAATGCATGTTGTAAAAATAAAACTTAGAAGTCGGGTAACTATGAGTCGGGACGGCGACTTTGGCTAAATTCAGAAAGTTGATTTTTCCTTCAAATATTTTATAAGTATGAATTTAAGATTATCTTGTAATTTTGCCTTAAGAAATTATTTTTCTTTTCTCATGAGTCTTCACAATTCTTCTCCACAGTTACGATTCTACACTATTGAACTCCAATTCTATCTCTCTGATAGCTTCTTACACTGCATCCAACCATTTTTTCTTTGACCTCATTCTTCTTTTACTTCGTTTTCCTTCTTCAATGACCCTTTTTGCAAATCTATTCTCCGGCATCCTTTTGGTACACCCCAACCGTTTCACTCTTTGAATTTCTATGAAACTTGTTACTGATGGTTATTTATACAGATTTTTCTGTTTTCTGTCAATTCTTCTTCTCCAAAGCCTTTCATGTGTTTTTATTGCACTGAAGATTTTGGAGGATTTTGGAGCTGTGGCGCTCGTTTGTATAGGGGATGTTTTCTTGTTATGCCGTAAAAATTATCGTCGTAAAAACACAGCAACGGATTGTTGTGAAATTTTACATGAAACTTAAAAAAAACTGCATCTGAAACTCATAATTTATTGAAACAAGTGTATGGCAATGTTTGTATGTCACGTTCTCATGTTGTTGAATAGTTTAAGCGTTTTTAAAATGGCCGAAAAGTTGTTGAGACACGTTCGGAACGCTCTTCCACGTCAAAAGCGGATAAAAATATCGAAAAGTTGGTAATCTTGTTCGATCTGACAGTTCGAACTGTCTCTCAAAGGATTGCTAGCTAAGTACAACATCCCTGTGTTAGATCACCCACATTATTCGTCGGATCTTGCAACGTGCGACTTCTAGCTCTTTTCTGTTAAATCTGCTTTGAAAGGAACAAGATTTGAGTCTGTTGCAGCTGCGAAAGAAAAAAATATTATACTGCCAGATTCTAGCTAGGGTCGTTAGTTTAAAATAGAACTTGTGTGTGTAGTGTGTAGTGAAAATATATAAAAATCACTATTCTTTTAATCTGTCCTCGTATTTATTAATTGAAATGAAAATGTATGGCCAATATCAACCTAACCTCGTTGTTTATTGTTTCCGTAGTTTCCTTACTACTTCCAAAGTTTGGCAACGTTGTTTAAATGCATCCCCGTATTCGTTCCGACGTTCATTACTTTGTATAGTGCAAAAATTTTAAGTGCCAAAACAGTTATTTAAGTACAAAAAATCATTTTATTTCAAAATTATATTGTGTATGAGCTACGATGAAACGATTTTAATGATTTTACTAGGACATTATCAATTGTTCATATGAAATGCATTAAATCTCGTTAGAAATAGATTTATGCTTCTTTTTAGAACGGCGACAATTGGTCATATTTTAAATTTAGTTTCCAAAAAAAAACATTATCAGGATGTAATAAAACATACAGATGTTATTGACTATTTATTCAACATATTGGACATATGATTACAAATTTTATAACCTAACAAACTGTACACAATGTTTTACAAAAATATAAATGAAAATGATAAAAATAAATTATGATTTTTGGTTCACAATATTCTGATATTAAATCTACAATTAGTGCATTCGACACAACACAACGACATTCTATTTAAATTCTTCAAAAAATAACATTGTAAACTTAAAATAATTAGTGAAAACTATTCATTTATATTGCTACAAATATAATTTTTATATTTTGATCTTTATAATTTATAATAAAATTTGTTTATTTTGTTTATATTTGTACACCTACTATTGAAATTATCGAAAAATTCTTTGTTGTATAATAGTATACAGTATTATAAATATAATTATTGTTTAAATTTACCAATTCATTTATATATAAAAAGCTTACATGTAAGGCACAATTAAAATGCAATATTATGGCAGCATTAAGATCTTATTATTAATAAAAAAATCTATATAAAACGTAATATGTTCACTTTTTGTGAATTTTTATGTTCCAGCTTGGTTGATAACAGGTTCGTTCAACCTGCTAATCTGGATTGTTCATGGAAACGTTATTGGAAGCATTTGGATGATATTTTCTGCTCATTCTCCGGCTATGCACACAAGTCGGTTGGAGCACAAAACAGAATCAGTCGTATAATGGTAGCCGCCCAGTTGGAATACGTAAACTCTACTGCGCAGAATCGTCACCGTACCAAGGACGGTTTTTTGATGGGTTGGAGCAAACCTAGCAAATACTGTTACCAGAATCAAGCATAGCAGGAAATCGCGCAGAAAATATCATTTAAACGCTTCCAATAACCGTTCCGAGAAGAGGTTTTAACAAACCTATGTTGAAGTAAACTCTTGAATCTTATTAATTTTTCGATTTTAGTTAAATAAAAAGTGAACATCATATATATTTATATCCTGATTTATTTCAAAATCTACAAGTTGCATATAATAATTTCACTATGAAAGTGTTAATTGCTATGTGGAATACGTGATTGGAAATATAATTTCTGATCGTTAAATATGAGACCAATGTAACTAAGAGAGTATCTGCGCCATTATTTATAACATAATCAGATTATAACGGTTCAGTCAACACCTTTGTGAGTAAATGTTTTATGCAAGTTATAGATTTATTGAAAATTATCCGTTATAGTTAATTGATGATTAAATTGCATAAGTACTTTTAAAATGAAATAAAAAATGGTATAAAATAGATATTTAACAAAAAAATACAAAGAAAAATAAATAAATACAAAATAATGAGAAATTACAATCCTCTGTAGCTCCTGAGGGCAAAGATTGTGCTTAAAAGATATAGGGCGGCATTAACAAGTCCAATAATCTGCAAAAAAGATTTTTATCACTAAAATTGTATGTATTCAATAAAGTTTGTGCTAAAGTTTGATCATAATATAAAATAAATACTAATTTTTTTACTACTTACAGCGGCTGCAAAATAAGGTTCGTAATCTCCTCCGTAGTAGTTTTGTCTTTTATGATTTATCTCTGTAACTAGAGTTAAACTAGCGGCTAACACCAAGATAAAAGCAAAACCGTGGTACACCACTTCCTGCAACAATTAATAATGATAAAAAACTGACATTATTAGCTAATATTTTCAATTGTTTTTCAATTCACAGTTATAAAATTTAGGATTACAAGTTATTAAAATTACGTTGTAAATAGAGTTTTCATATATTTGAAATTGATCTCACTTCTTTTATTCGAAAATAATTTTTAAACTGTGTGTTACTTGTTGGAAATAACTGAAAAACCATTCGTTCGAAGGACGGAGAGTAGAGGTATACCAGCGCCATTCTGGGAGGTTTTTGAACTGTTATTTATCACATACAGTTGGACACTATTTCAAGTCCCATATGATATGATGAATATGATACGAAGCAGTTACTGTATTTTAAAATACGATAATTTCAATCTCATCTTAATCTCATCTTAATCATTGTCATTTATTGAATTTTGAAATTATTGCTCCGCTAGCATGTCTGTAGCGGACAATAAATGTCTTTCTGATTTTTTTTTGATATTTGACGCAAGTATTTTCGCTATAAATTAATTTTTATATACTAAAGCGGTTATAGCCGTCCGCCATTGCAGCAGCCATCCTGGGCACCAATCTTTGCTTATTCCTTAAGAATATTTAGCAAGAACCAAATAAATTCCGAAGCGAAAAACTTGTAATCTCAAGTCAATGACTATACGCAAGAGGATAGCACCATAAAAACAATTTTTGCCTGTCGAGCGGTCAAGGACAACGGTCGTGACATATTCATCAGTGCAGAATCGGCAGCGTCTAGTGAGGTTCGGTGCGATTTAACGCACAACCAAAAGTCCGAAAAGCTAGTCGAAGACGACCAGATAATTCACCAAGTAATGAAATTCCTAGGAATCGAGATTTCAGGATTGGGAGACGTAGAGAACGAAGTAAGAGAGACACGACCAGAAACGGTGAAAACCAAAAGAATGATGAAAACAGCAGAGATGAAAGTGCTGCGCAGGATAGTCGGAAAAACCCTACTGGACAGGGAAAGAAGTGAGAACATCAGAAGATTGTGCAAAATAGATGACGTCAACGAATGGGTTCTATCAAGAAAGAAAGAATGTCATGAGCACATAAGTCATGTGGATAACAGCAGACTGGTCAAGATAGCGCGCGATAAATCCCCATAGGGCCGAAGAAGTACCGGCCGACTCAGAAAAAGGTGGAGCGACAGCCTTGAAGCAGGATGGGAGGCAAGGATGTCGAAGATAGAATAGGCGACTACGCCTAATACACGGAAGGAGAAGAAGAAGTTTGATTTGTTAGGTATTTTGAGTATACTATTCCAAAGTCATATCTTTTTAAATGTTTTTCATGATATTTACAAAAGAATTATATTAACGAATACTTAAAACATTTCATTGATATTGATAATGTTCCAATACTACCATACATTTTAAATGAATAACGTTTGACAGTGTACCGATGTGGCGTCTTGAGCTGTCCCCTTGTGCATAGTTATTGATACAAAGTGAATTATTATTATTTTAGGTTATTTCATCAGCCAAAGCACCACTATCTTAATACAACTAAAATTGTATACGATGTTGAACTCTTGAACTTTTTTATAATATCTGTAGCCAACTAATTTGTTAAACAATACATCAATAAAAATATCAAGCGAATGAAGTCATCATGAATGATATAGAAGTAAACAATTTCATTGACCAGTATACAGGCTTTTTATATTATCTGATACTTACTGCTAATATGCGTTATTTCACAGTATGTATTTACTTTTTTTTTGTAAAGTATTGACAACTTACAGACAAGAAGAACAATGGAATTACTTCTTTTACAAATATGATAATAAATATATGGTGTGTTCATGCCGTATATATCATGTAATACTAGAAAAAAAGAACTTCATATTACTCGACTTTGCTGGAATTGTTTGCCTCTATAATTCCAACTTTTTGAGACACTAGCACATTTACCCATGATGTAAAGACTACAATGTGTGCTATAGCGCACTAGCTGGGAAGCAGCCAATGAGAATTCGCTCCCAAAGAGATGCGCAGATCGAGTCGAAAATGTGCCCTCGGTAAGAACACATCTTGTAGTCTTTATATCATGCATTTACCAATAGTGCATTCCACTAAGCTATGAGGACAATCACGTTCACAACCACGATCCCGTTTCGACTTGGTCCAACGCGTTTCCATCGTAAGCCTACGTGGAACGGATTAAGAAGCGATTTGAGCGTTGGAGTGAATAATAACAAATGCCGAAAAAGAAAAAATAAAGCAAAAGCTTGAGAAGGTTATAATTTGTAAGTTATTGATTATTTTAGTGGAGTGTTTAACTAATTTACATTAAAGTAAAATCAACATGCCTTCTGTGGCGATAATAATATATTTGGTGGTACGTGAATTTTGGAAAACTCCGCTAATTCTTTTAACGCCCACTCTCGCCAGCAAGTAAATGTTAGGTGGTCAACCGCTCATTTGAGACAATTTGGAGCTCCGCCTACAATTTGCTCTAATATGGCTTAAAAAATATTCTTTTTGTTAATAGAGGTTTGACGATTTTATATGGTTTTCTTAATGTTTAGTGGGTAGTTTCCAAAAAATCGATCTCAGTTTTTATCTTAAAAATGTTTCTAACTGGAATTTTACTTTTTAACTTTTACATTGTGAGTTCTCGGTTATCGATCCTATATGTAATGCTCTAATTTCTCTACCTATAATTTGAAGAATGTTCTATGTAGGTATACCGCGTGAAAAAAAAATTGTTGGTCTTCATTAAAAGAAGATGTTGTTATGGGAAAGAAATATATTTATTTTGAGTGTATAAGCAACAGCCTTCTTAAAATACTGATATTGACTCATCCTATTATATCCTACAATGTTGTATAATGTATAATTTTTCTGATTATCAATCCTAAGCCCCCAATGTCTGGTATGATATTTCATAATACGAGGGTTGCTACTAAATTTTGAGATAGACAATTGGATACTGCTACTATTGTTTTTCAAAATATTGTCTAGACAGATCAAAACACTTTTGCATGCGTTTGAACCAATTGAACCAATCCGATTGAGGTACCTCCAAAACATGTGATTTTAACGCAACAATCTAGTTTAGAAAAATATTGAACTCGCAATTTATTTTTTATCTGCGGGAATAAGAAGAAATCATTGGTGCCAAATAACGTACGAAAGATGACCCATGAATTCGATGTTTTGACTGTTCAAAAATGTTTTTCTTTGAACTGATGTGTGAGAACTCACATTGTGGAGAATGATTCATATTCTGCAATATTTGACGTGCGCTAACCACTTTTATCGAATTTGGCTCGTCTTGAAAGTAGATTGTTGCTTAGTTTCGGAATCATATACATAGATCTATGATTCGTCACCTGTCACCATCTTATAGACGTCTTTTGAAGCACCGTGATTGAATTTTTTCGACATGTCTGAACACTAATCGGCACGAATGTTTTTTTGAGCGATTGTTCAAAGCGAAAAAAACTTTTCGACAGTTAAATGTTGATGCAATATTGAATGTATGCGAGAGGAACTAATGCCCAAGTATGCCTAAATCAGTTTACGCAAGTGCGACCACATTTGAATTTGGAAAACCAGCGAAGAGATGTTTCATCACCAAAAGTTGAAGCGAGATGATTGCACACTGTTGTTGATTTAAACCATTTTATATTATTTTGGGCATTATGGAACACAAAATTGTCCAAATTTCTTAAATGAAATATTATACTTACGTAAATTGTTTTTGAGATAATTGAAGCAGTCGAGATAGATATTAAACACGACGTCAATAATAAAAATGTTCCTACTAAGAATGTAACAGCCATAAGGAGAAAGAATATTTCTGGTGAGTATACCAAACGTATGTATTTGTTAACATAGTAACTCACTATGCCCACGGTGACTATTCCTAGAATCTGGAACAGAAAATAGATTGTTAAAGACTCATATTCTAAATAATATTCAGAAACTATGTTAGAAAGTTTCAATACTATTTAGGAACTATTAGGAGATTGGAATTATTATATATTAGGAAAAAAAGATATCAACTCAGTAGCTTTAAATGGAAATTTCTTGGCTACTTATATATCAATTTTTGTTACAGGAAAAAATTTTGACCATGAGAATGACATAAAACAGTTTTGCTCTAATTTTTTTTTCAAAAAGTTCGTGATATCTCATTCAATGTACGGATGTTAAAACGTTTCCCTTTTAGTACATTTTTTATTTTCTTGAAAAGTCAGAAGCCATATGGTGCTAAATCTGGTGAAAATGATGGATGTAAACAGACAGACAAAGTTTTAACTGCTAAAACTCTCGAATCAAAAACTACTTGTGGTACGACGCATTTTTATTATAAAGAAGAAAGTCGTTGGTCCATTTATAAAGTCTACTTCCTCACACATCGTGTCACAAATTTCCCGACTTTTTAAAGACTATATGACAGTTGTAAAGAGTCTTTAAAGTTACTAAATTGTTGCTAAAGACAGATTTTAACATTTAGTGAGCTTCCTTGTTACTTATTTTAAATTGGAACCAAATTTAATGTTAATGTTTATACAGGATTCTTATCCAACGGGAACTACCGCTTTTACCAAAGCGGCTAATTAAACTGAAATGGGTTCAAACTTGACTTTCTGGATTCAGTCCATTAATTTATGTTGGTAAGAGTGAAAGTACATTGGTCCATTTATGAAAATGTTCTTTTCTTCTCTCTTTCTAATTTTTTATGCTTCACAGACGAGAGTGTGAAAGGACACTAGATCTTTTTTTTGACTTATGCTAACTATTAAATATCTCCTTCTTTCTCTCTTAGTATTTTTACACTCATCTGTGGTCCATTTATGTTTAATACTCCTAATTAATTCTCGGAATTATATATTTCTCAAAATATTTTTATCTTGATATGGTATTTTTTAGTATATCGATAGAAACGTTTTAAAAAAATATGAACGTTTTCAGCTTCTTTAGCAACGTGCTGAAAGCATGTGATGGAATAATACGATTTTACGTTCTATTGCTTCAGTTTCTCTAAAAATACTCAACTAACTCGTGAGAAGGTTATGATATTTTTAATTTTTGTGGAGCGGTTTCATACTATTAACATATTCCTATATTATGTGTAGCTATAGGTTTTATCTTCATATATACGTCTGTTGATAAAATATCTAATTTAACAGTTGTATATAAACAGATGGGTTCACCCGATAAATCTTCATTGATTATATATTCTTTCGACGTATGATTCAAGGTAACTTGCTTATAAAATTGTTTCGTTGTAAGTAGGTCAATGTGACCAATGTTCATCAACGCGAAAATAGCTCATTACATAAAACGAGTTGTAGGTGTGCCGTCGTATCATACGTTCACCAATATTATTATTCAAAAATTATAATTATTAATTGTGCTATCGTTGTGGGATGAATATTTTGTAGCATCTTTTATGTATTGTTGTATTTTTTATTATCCTATATTATTCCTATGAGGTCTGGCAATTCCGTGACGAGACTGATGCTGTTAAAGTTATTCGGTGACACCATGATGTCCTTTGAAATAATTCCTTTCTGCTGTAGCAATTTTTCCAGGCGCTGTTGTTGAATGTCTTCAATAAAATGACGGTCCTGAACTTTCAGCATCATATGGCCACTTTCAAAAGCATTAAAACATCATTCCATTAGATGCATTACCTACAAGCTTATATTTAGGTAGTACCTGTTTCTTTAATTGTTTTTTCACGTAAAAAATAATGTTCAATATTTTTTTCTCTATATTTACTTAATAATGGAAACAGTTTCCTACACATGAGGATCAGCACTAATCTTTCAAAATATTGTTGAATCAGATCAACACACTTTTGCAAGAGTTTGAACCAATTGAACTATTCCGATTGAGGTACCTTCAAAACATGTGATTTTAACGCAAAAATCAAGTTTAGAAAAATATTTATCTCGCAATTTATTTTTTATCTGAAGAAAGTGATGTGTGAAAGCTCGCGATGTCTTGGTGGAGAATGTTTCATATTCTGCGATTGGTTTTTCTGATTTTTTGCAAACATGTCCAACTTCAGCTTTCTGCTATAACTTTTTTTCCAGACGCTGTTGCTGAATTCTGACTGGTTGTCTGAATGTCTTCAATAAAATGACGGTCCTGAGCTTCCAGCACCATAATGTCACTTTCAAAAGCATAAAAATATCATTCCATGAGATGAATCACCTACATGCTTATATTTCATTAGGAAGCATTGTGTAAAATTATGTGTAGTAAAATGAGGTAGCAATAACAGAGACAAAATTAGTTTCTATCGTCTACTTGCAGTTCTTAATTACAAAAATAAAAAAAACTTACATTAAATTTCAGGTTTCAGAAGAAAAAAATGGTTTTTAATGAATGTGAATTAATCTTTATATTTGCCTTTTGCGGTTTGTATCAATCGCAACTTTCGGATTCTCTGCCTCTAAATTCACAACTATTCATCTTTGAGTCTAAAAACTCTGCTTTATACATAAAAATAACTCAACAAATTCAAAACACGAAAAAATGGTTAAAAAGCTCTATCGAAAATAAGAAAAATTGCAACAAAGGCGTTGACGTATGTTTACACTACAAGAATTTTCTTAGGTTATATTATGAAATAACCAAATGTAATCCAGCAATAATTTTTTCCGGCCTAGGAAGTCACTATTCTTCTATTTTAAATGGAAATTAATTATTTCAATCATTTTATATTTGTAAATATTGAGAAAATTATATGTAAACGCATTACGTACAATGTGTTAGGTTTACAAAATATGTGAAACTAATTTATTATTAATATTAACAAATAAATAATAGCTCGAGAATCTAAAAAAACTACGTTAATAGCAAACAAACTAGACGTTTTTTTGCTTTTGCTATTAATAATATTAATATTTTTTTCAAAACTTCAAATTGTTGCGAAGTACCATTTAATGAAAATGTGATGCAAAACAGGAGCAAGATATCAATCTCAAATATCTCGTTAAATTGAAAAAAAAAACTCCGACTGAGTGCTATAAATTGTTGCCAAAGGCCTATTGGGACAATTCCCTATGTCGTGCGCATCTTTTTGAGTGGTGTAAGGGCTTTAGTGAGGGCCGAGAGAACACTGAAGATTACCAGCGCCCAGGTCTCCCTGTGCCTGCTTCAACAGTAACCAAAATCAACCAAAGTGTGCGTGCAAATCGTCGAATGAACATCAGGATGATTGCTGGAGTTGTAAACGCCGATAAAGAAACGTTTAGAAAAATTTTACACGAGGAATTACACATTCTGGCGCCTGACCAAAATTATTTGGCCAATAAGCGCACTCCAATGCTCGAACACCCGCCTTACTCACCAGATTTGGCATCGTGCGACTTTTTTTTGTTTCCGAAGATAAAATCTGCTTTAAAAGGGATCCGATTTGAGTCGATGGGAGCGGTAAAGAAAAAAACTCCTAAAGGCGCTCACCAAAGAAGACTTCGATCAATGGAAAACACGTGTGGAAAGGTGTGTGACGAGGAGAGGGAGGTATATTGAAGGGGAGCATTCGAATGTAGAATAATTTTTATAATAAAACTCTTTTTCGTAAGGAGTCTCGTTATTTAATAGCCAGACCGCGTATTTAGCTCAATAGTTGATTTAAGTTAATTCATTCAATATTAATTTTTTAATTTTAATTTTTGTGAATAAAATTTTTTAAAAATAGTTTTTCGGGAGTAAAACCAGTAATTGGGGTACTTGTTGCGCTTTAATTGGAGTTATTATAAAATTATCGTGTAAAGCACACCACAATACAATATCTTTTAATTATCACTCTACGCTTACTTCAATTTTTAGTTTGGTTTACTATTGAATCGTGTTTTTTATATTTTTAAACTTCTATTTATTCTTATTCAAAGTCTGTAACTTATCCAAGAAATAGGAAAATTGTGCACCTGTTACCTTCGTCTGATAAGATAGTTCAAGCCCTTGAACACGTTCCTTGGTATTTGATATAAAGCACTACCAAAAATCCTTCACCCTGGTTACCTGATCAAAATCATACTGAACTGTTTACATTACCACTTCACCATCATTCACAATTACACTGTATGATACTATTCTATTCTTTCATGTAATTGTTTATTGTAAACAACTGCCTTTTCGCAGAACTTTTTTCCACATTTTGTTTTTGGAAAAGTTTTCTTATATAAGTGACTTCATGTGATCGAAACTTTTGGGTTACAGGGTAGTTTTAAAATATACACAGTGTATACGAAAACACCACCAAATCATTAAAAATAATTAGAAAGATAGCTTGGCAGCGACAGATAAATATTTACTACACAAAGCGCCAGGTGGGTGGAAATACATGACGCAATAAATGTTTTCTTCCAAAATTTAAAACTTTAAAATTCTAAATTCGAAAATGTAGTAACAGTCACGTATGGAACACGTGGATTTTTGGTCTCACACACATGTTTATGCAAGTTTAGATTTATAGACATTTCAAATGGATTTTATGATTGGAGTGTATCGTCAATATTTACAAAAATAGTATTACATTCTAAACATTTTGGCAATATTAGGGGAGCGCACAATATTTCAACGAATATTTTTTTGAATTGAAGCTTTACTCCTTTAATACATAACTGTTAAGTTAAGGTCCACACTTAAATTGTTTGTTCTTATATATAGGAGTGCACAATAATAAAGAAAAGTAAACTTACATTCAGAACACCAAGTGGAGTAAATAGCTGATGAAAATATTTACATAGCCGCAGTATTTCCTTTTCCTTTCAGAATATTTCTTTCATCGATTCATTGCGACATTAAATTACAGACCTCAAGACCTATAACTAAGTGGCAACAGAAGCGACACAACAATATTTGCAGCCAATATATAAAACATAGGAGCGTGCTTAGCGGGTGACAGATACGACGTGTTGGTGCGTTTCGAGCATATTTCGAAATTTCAAATTATTTTGTAATTTAACGCTGTTGTTGTTCGCAAAGTACAGCTTCTGCCGATGGTGTCGCCAGCGCCAATTCTCGGCCCGCGCCAGTGGCAGTGTTTCCCCAATGAGATTAGTTTTTGAAAGTTCTGGGTACTGGTTACTGGTGCAGTGTTTCGTAAAGATGGTGGAATTCACTATACAGAGGCCTTTCCATTGAATAATGTTTTTTTAACTTATTTTCTTTTAAAATAAGCATAGGTAAGCACGAAACTATCTAGAAGCATTAGCTTCCATCTTTTCTCTTTTGAGATCATAGTGAGAGCGATTTCAAGAATTAACGATGGCCTTTAACTCATGTCACCCGCAAGGCGAGTCCACGGAGTCCAATTTACAACATTCAGGCTCACCAAGCGTTCCGCATAAAAGAACCTCTATGAGGTTTCAGCATTAATTGAAATTAATGTTATAGCTTTGCATTCATTATTCTTCTACCTAACAATCCAATATATTGTCAATTTGATTAAGGTCTGGAGAACATGATGGCTAATCAATTGCATTTCAGTCATCGTCCTTTAGAAGGGTATTTCGATTAGAGGGTGAGAGGTTAAATTATCGTAAATAATCCATACGCATTCAAAGCACAACTAAATATATTAGCATCCACAAAAATTATTGCAAACTAGACGTGAAATTAAATCACTCTCTATGTTTTTTTTCCGACATCTAGTTTTTCTCCTTCTTCCATCAAGTGAATGAATACAAAATCGATTTTCATCTGTGAACAGACGTCTTATAGTCGGGAGCTCATTCTGAGGTCGCTGAAGCATCGGAACTTTTTTCTTTTTGGTGCAACTTCTCTTTTCTTCTAATGGCTCTATCATGTACTTCGAACCTCTTCTAGGAGGTTAGCTATCTGTGGAGCTATTCAGTCTCTATTTATTAAAGATTTCAATTTAATATACCGTCGCAGATGTTTGCGACCTTCTCCTTTCTTTCTTATTAAGCTTTCCGGTTTTCATCAACAATCCAACCACTTTCCTAATAAAGTTTGCTGAAATGGGTCAAATGGGAAAAAATGAAATTCTGTATCTTCTCGTATATTTACCGGTGTGCATATTATAATTAGCGTAACATTTCTATATTCGATAAACGTATTTGACCTCTAAACATAAACTTTGACTCTGTGTTAATTGTTTTAAAATTAATAATGGAATTTCCATTTAGTTATAATTAGAACAAACATACCAGTTCGGCTAATTTTAGTAATCCTGGCCATGATTTCAAATATCCTGAATTGATGATAATAGCTGAGGTAGTTGTTGTTGTAGTTGTCCTAGTTACCGTTACTGTGTGGGACATTGCGACTTCTTATCTGAAAAACAGAACAAAAGGATGTCAAATTCCTAATTTACTTGTTAACTTCAAGAAGCACCAAAACTTGATATCTGTTATGTAGTTGAGTATTTCTGTAACGTTAGAATTCAGATGGAATTTTTACTATGTAATAGAATATTATATGTGGTCGGTGAGTATATACATGACGGTCATTGAAGCATGTGCCAAACAGGAAAATTCCCTGAAGACATCAGTTAACCGGAAAAAATGAGAAGTAGATAGTTGGTTGTTGAGAAGCTTCACCATACATCGCATCAATAATCTTGATTACAGTTTTTAAAGCTGTGTTGAGATCATTTGTGAAGGTAGCTTTGGCCTGGTAATCTGCTGTTTTGTTTCCATTATGAGAAGGAAGCCAGAGAAGATAGTTAAGTAGATGTCATGCATGTTTTGGACTAGTGGGTGGTCAGTGAAAATAGTTTTAATAAGCTGAATGAAGAAAAGAGAATTTGTACATGTGGCAATATGTTTCTAGGGGCGGTAGATGTAACAAAAATTCGCCTGCTTAACTAATACACGTCAAAGGTGATCGGAAGGAACCCGTTAGTTATTACACAACCGAAACTGGTGTTAGTTTTGAAAACATCGGTATTGAGGGAGAATTTTTTTTAATAGAATTTATAGAAATGCTTTCATCACAAGTATTATTGAAGATGAGTAATAGGGAGGTTAATTAGTGTAGTAAAGAGCGAGTGAACAGTTTTAGAGAAGATGAGGAGAATCGAGAAGTTATTGTTGTCTTAAGGTGAGGGGTGGCTAATTAGCTTCAGCTTAAATGTTGGTAGCAGAGCCACAGGGCAAGATATCAAGGAGATATTGTGAACAGAATTTGATATTCAGCTTTAGATTTGAGAATATATTAATAGATAAAAAAATCCGTAACCAATCTTATAACTAGGTTACTCATGACTTTCACTGAATTAAACAAGAAATAAAAGTCGTTTTGGATGACAATAAGTACCTTGGATGACATCCAAGGTAAATTATTTACAGCTGCTAGCGTTCCTAATACGCGATCGAACAAAAACGCCACTAAAGAAAATTAATAAATTTCTTAAAGAAAAACCAGATCATCCATTTCTTCTGACCATAGTGAGTCGCCAAAAACGATTATCATATCATTAATCTTGGGTAAAATGGAAGTTACCGAACGAATGAGTTACATTCCATGAAAATTGTAGATTCAAAAAATTACAACGAAGCTCTTTAGTCAATATACCTGCCAACAAAACAAAGATATTTAGATCATTTACCATGTCAAGTGGATTTTGTAGAAAATGTCTTTTAATGCGACCACCTCACGGAACATCAAACTCTTTATTTAACAGAAAGATACTTTACAAAATGTTTAATTAAGCTGTTATGGGAAAACAAATTGGAGTGTTGTTAAAACTGGTTAGGTCCGGTTAAGTTAGGTAGTGACATCAAAGCTGTGATAAAACTAGGAAACTAGGAGTGTGGAAATAAACCGCAGTTGTCGAAGGTTGTATCAACGACAATATGAATAAGAAGTTAGAATGAGAAAGAAAAGTAATTAACAAAAATAACTGTACCATACAAAGTTTTAAGAATATTAGTACAGCTACTACAAGTACTACTTTTAGATGACGGGTAACCCCTCTTAATAACTGCAGTGATATTTTCATATAAAGTATAATATTCGTGAGTAATGGCTATTACTGATTAATTGAATAATATACTATTAATCGTAAGATAAATTATAGCATCTTGTCGGCATAATTATCAGAATGTTAACTAATAATACAACATCGAAAGTAGACAAATAATGTCGTCTAACTCCCGGCCGCCATTTTGTAATACTACGCAAAATGGTTAGTTCAGTACGGTTTTGCTTGTGTCCTAAGGGCAACATGTGCTATTTTGAGAAATAAAGTACTTGCAACTATAGTTTATTATAAAAAGCTTTCTACTATAATAGTCACTGCTTTAGGGAAATTCATCAATCAGAATCCGAAAGGTGAGGACCTGGAACTGATATTGTACAGTGATGGCTGTACTTACCAAAACAGGAATGTGGTATTATCCAACGCCTTGATCAATTTTAGTATGATGTCTGAGGTAACTATTATACAAAAATTCTTAGAGATAGGACGCACACAAATTGACTGTGATAACATTCACTCTGTTATAGAAAGAGGATTGAGACCCAAAAAAATTAGTGTACAACCAGATTATGCATGTGGCTGAAGTTGCTAATAAAAAAATCCATAAGAAGTCGAATATCATTATCATCATTGATTAATATAATATCAGTGATTAATACAAGAGTTCTGAGGTATACATTTCATGGAAAGATTGCTTATAAATTGAGATATGCTAATACCGACTGGGAAGAGCTCCTAATCAGTATGAAAAAAATGTATGCCATTCCTTGACATAACATTCCTTAATTAGATTCGGCAAGACTGAAAATAAAGAAAGAAAGAAATACTTGCAATTACAAATACGATGGGAAATTTTTATGACGATTTACCTCATTTTTAAAACTCGACATTACATTCATTATATGGGAGCGTTCCTATTCTATATATTGTATAAGAACATATGTATGTAAATAACATTTTACAAAAGTTTGTGCCATTGTTCCTTTGGCGTGAGTAGAAACTTGAAGTTAATTGATTCTTAAGCTACACGGTACCTAAGACTTATCAAAGTTCTCTGTTTTTAATTTCTTGAGATAATTAATAAAAATGATAAAGAAGTTTAAAACTAAAGGTTGTGCCTAAATAAACAATAATACTAAGAATTATGTTGAAAATTTTAGTTGTATGCAAAATGATAAAAAGAATAAAAAGTCCTAGCTCCACCCGCACCCAAATAAGGTTGGATCCTGCATCAAACAAAAGTTCGTAAGTCCCGTTTATTAATAATATAATTTGCAGCTTTAGAAAGAAATGGTAAAATTGAATTCCTTGATATTTATTACTACTAGATTCAAAATTGCTCTCAAATAATTCCCAGGCATAGTAAAAATAAATAATTTCTACTTGCTCCTGTAAAGTTGGCCTAAAAAAAGTTAGGCATTCTGATAATTAGGCCGAAGATATCTGTATTTTTAACAATAAACACTACATAAAAGCGTATCTAACCTTTTGAATATCCTCCAAAGGTTTTATGATCGAAGAAATGATTATACCGCTTTATAGAAGAATTTTTACCTTCTTCACAGATGGTCTGCGATCCATCGCTAGTTATTTTGAATTACAAAATACTCAAAAATAAATTTCAAAAGCTTTTTATATTTTAAGTAGATATTTTATCGCGTTTTGACCTCATTTGAGGGTAGCCCTCAAAACAATGTTTTAAATGGTAGTTGCGAATATATAATAACAAGATCTAATAATATCAAATTTTCGGTTTAAAAGCTTCACTACACTTTATTATCGTCCATATATCTAATTAATATAAATAAGTAGTATAAACACATACGCTAAAATTATTTGTGACCTTAATAACAAGGATTAGTTGAAAATTCGTTATGTATTATTTCGAATCTGTATTCCAGTTTACAAATCCAAGTAATATTGATCTAAAAATAATTTTAAATCGTATCGATTTTTATCCAAACTAAATTAAATTGTAAAAACAAAGTTACGTCAAAGTTCGAAATATCCAAGCTTCGACTTGAGAATAAGTCTGCTTAGTTTAACGGTCAATGCTTACATTAGCGTAGCTTAAATATAAAAAAACTCAGTTATTTTACTTAACGACAATATTCCTTACTATAAAATTTATATCAGAGTTTGATAGTTCCATTTAAACTATTTAACCATATTTTGTTGCGAGAGAGCAGTGGCGTAACTAACTACAGGATAGCACAAGTCGACAAAATGGGAAAGGACCCCGAGTCAGAATAGAATCCCAAGTCCCAACATTACACGTTTAGAGAAAAAATAGTTTTGTCTTTACTTTATTCAAGTTTCCTACTTAGTTGTATACACAAGTAGCCAAATGTATTAAAATATCAATCCATTTGTAAAATAATGATAATGACAGAACTAAATACACCTCCAAACATTTGTATTTGCTCGGCATGTCTTGGGTTGTCTCGCCGCACTACAGACTTCACTTGCACTCGCCCGTTCCCTACCTTTTTTATTTCCATGATTACCACTTGGTAGTTACTTCTATTGAGTATTGCAAAATCACTTTGGAAAGATAAAGAAAACAAGATGCAGTAAACATGTAGCACCCGAGGAAAAATGGAAGAAATAACAATAAAAAATATTAAACGTAGAAACGGATACAGATCAAATGAAGAATACTATCAAGAAACTCGAGACAGACCTATCTCATTCAGCGGTTAAAAAGATAAAACGACACATTAATTTCCTCTTTTAGCGAACTAAATTGATAACAAAGGTTTTATCGTCCAATTAAACAGTAATTTTATACCTCAAAAGGAAGTATTGAAACTAGTATCAGATGGATAACAGTATCCATACCATATATACGTTTACATAGAGCATATTAATTATTTACTTTTTGAATCTAAAATAAATTATGTAGAAATGCACAATAATAAGTTCATACAAAGTGTAGCATTATATTTTAGTCAAAACTACTTAGGGTAATTTTATACTTTCGCGGCTCTAGAAAATCGAAAAATCATCCGATTTCGATGAATTTTTTTTAAAAAACTTCGTTTTTACGGCAGATTTATGGAAAAAATATGGGAAATATCTCACCTGGATATGGGTTTTATGACTTTAAATGTGATCATAAACGCATTTCTTGTGACATAAGATACAAACATTGAGAAATATTTGTTTATTCATTTTTTAATTGTAAAAACATGATAAATCAACATTTTTGTATATTTTTTTTTTCAATTTGTTCGGTTTTTGTGTAGATTATGAATGAAAGGAAATATAACAACATTTGATTATTTGGAAAAAAGTTAAAGCCCTGAAACCAATATAAGGTTTCATTTTTTTTATTCCCATAATTTGTTTCGTGAATCTGTCGTAAAAACGAAGATTAAAAAAAATTCATCAAAATCAGATGATTTTTCGATTTTTTAGAGCTAAAAAACGAGGGAACCGCGAAAGTATAAAATTACCAAAACTAGAAAATAATGTTTCTTTAATATCGATTTTTTATCTAAATGGATTAAAGACAAGAAAGTTTTGAACAACCTTGACATTTTTAATGCATAAATTCTTTTATTCGAAATTTATTAATTTCCATCGAAATTTTAAAAAAAACGACTTACATAAAACTCCTCACAATAATTTTAACACTAAAACGTATCAGTAGCACAAAAATAAAACCTGACTCACGACTGCGATAAACCACTTGGATCAATAAGATTTATTTTTATACTTTATTTGCTTTTCGCGTAATATTTTGAGATCTTTATCAATTTAAGTAAGACATTTACAACATAAAAGTTATCTAATGATACTTTTTTATAATGATTCAACTCACCTGTTATTATTGGAACGCGATGTTTTGTTTATTAACCAACTTACCGGCCAAGAGCGCGAGTTAACTGCACCGCGGCGGCGTATTCTGCAATCGTAATCGTTGACTCGAAAGCGAGACGTCGGCTGTGTTTAAATAAAATTATTACATTTGATTCAAGGCGGGACGATTATGTCATTCGGAACGAATCCAGTTTCCGAAGGAAACACAGGTAGGTGTTCATATGGTGGGCATAAGACATTAATTTCTCTCGCCATTTAATCAGAAATTTCTTTCGTCTACTACTATTCAATCATATTTTAAACATTCAACTATTTTTGAACAAGTACTAGTATCTTAGTATCCAAAAATCGGATAAGATTATTTACGAACCCAATATCAAGCTTCTGTACTGCTCTGTATCAACTGATTGACCGAATGAGTACAATTCATTATTGTTATTAAGAGGAATGATGTCCATTGAATAATTTTGACATCAAATTACGACCAAAATATTGTAAAGTTTGTGTTGAAAAGATAAATTCAGATAGTGAGGATGAATTAGCATGTACACCATAAGTTCATCGCTCAAAAAATCTGAAAAACCAATAAAAAGGTATAGAAAAAATTTTTAAGATTCGTGTAGCAGTAAGAACATCAAGTCATTGTTTATAGAAACTGTATTTTTAGCATATTTTAGCAAACTTATCACTAAATATAAATCATCGTTTCTATGTACTTTCTACTCCATGCTAAAAAGGGCACTCAACATAAATACACAAGACGACACTGCCATTGCCACCAGGAATATTCAACCACCGATGGTAATACGACGACTTCGGGTAACTGAGCCGAATCGGCAACTTGTGTACAATGTGGAAGATTCGCATCAACGCAGAAAAGATTCCTCCGAAAGATTCTTTCAAAAAAAGAGCGAGGTATAAAATGATAAAGTAAAAATCGCGTGGGAAAAAATATACTTGGGGATAATCCAGGATCAAGGAATGATATTCATGCATCAATGGACGAAAACAAAAGGACGACTAGCAGGACTCATCGGAAGACGATTCAAGCTGAAATTGATGACTTAGCTCCACCTAAGAAGGTCAAGCTCATCAAAATATCAGCCTTAAGCGAGCAGTAAACGTGTTTTGGTACATTGGAACCCAGCTGATCTACCGAGAATTGAACCAAAAGAAGATAGAATGTATCGAGGTCGAAACCATCAAAAGAAGATTTCAAGTGCTGATGATTCACCCCAACCTTTTCGAAACCAATGCATGTAAGAAGGAGAGCCTATCGGAAGATATGTGGGAGGTGGATGGAAGTTATTTTGTTGAACGGCATTTTACTTGTGGTAGGTCTGTTATTACAATAGTAAAAAATGGAGAAGCAGAGTTTAAACGAGACTAGAAAGCAGTAGTGGAAAATTGTCTATGGAAAGTGCGCGAAATAGGTTGGTAGGTACATTGAATATTTGAAAAGTTGAACATGAGAAAGCTGTGTGCAAAATAGAAGTCGCGTTTGCTCATACTCATGCATCAAGTTTTTTATAGTTACAAAACGGAATATTTACATCGTTCCATAACCATGGATGGATCATGAGTCCATAACTAAACCAAACCCAAGACTAAACTACACTCACTAATTATATTGTCTGGTGCGCGTTTCTATGACCAATTTTTTGTTCAGAAACTAAAGTAAGTTTACGCAAAACGAGTAGTGTTAGTCTAGTGACAATGTGTTCAGAAATTCCAACTTATCAAAAGAAGAATTACCTGGCAGGGAGAACCGACTCTGAAGAAAGCGAAGATCTGCAGTCCAATTCATAACGTCGATGTTTGTTAAATAATTTAAGGGAGAAAATACTGTGATAGTCAATAATATTGAACTAAAGTTTGATTTGCTACTTTCATGCACTACATTTTCTAGATTAATCTCACTCGGATTATTTGCTCTAACCGAATTTGAAAGAATTATACAGTAATCAGAGTTGTCTACTGTTAATGGTTATAATAACTAAAACAACGTTATTTTAATGGAAATTGAATAGTTTTTCGTAAAAATTGGCTTTTTTCCATCGAGTACTACTAGTACCACTTCCATCTCCTGTGTCTCAACGTTTCTAAAACTAAGTTTTATCTTATAAAAATACATTGCAGCCTTTTTTATTAAATATCACCACCATTGACTTACTTATCCACATCTACAACAGTATAGTTATTATGCCCTTATCGAGTCGCAATTCCGATATGCCCTTCACTTCTGGGGTACGTGTGGTGCGACTTGATTTGAGTGAATCTTCAAACTACGAGCTGTTAGATATTTACTCAGACTATAAACAGCAGGGCTCAGTGCCTGACGGGACTCCTTTAAAAAATTCAAAATATTGACTCGTCCTTCCTTATTCCTCTTTGAATCGGTTTACCGAATTCGTAAATACGTTTCTCCAGTTTTTGAAACATCATTGCTCAGTTATCCCCTCACTTAGTAAAGCGGAGCACAACCTTTATCTACCTACTCCACGTTAAGAATTAGTTAAAGGCTCAATACTTCACAATGCAAAAAATACACAATCATATGCCAATTGAAATCAAATCTTAATTTTTTTTTCATATTTAGACTTTTATTCTAATAATAATATTCATTACGCAATACTATTTTAGGATAACCGTATAGTTAGTTTTAGTATCTGGTTTAATGTACATATAATACATACAAAATCTATATTACATATAAAAACTTTCACATGTTCAGTTTCAAACGTAATTTTGTTATTCATTGTATTTTTCCTGTGTATGCTTTATACTTAAATTTTCTTTCATTAGGTGTCTTTATTTAGTTATTTGTATGTTTATATCCTAGTTTTTTACAAGGTTTTGTCTACAAATTGTAAACAATTTTTTGACAATAAATCAATTCTCTCTCATTCTTAATATATGAATGAAATTATTCTTTTCATTCACTGGTTGCCCACTAGAAATTGTAATAAAAAATATCAATGATCATTGATTTGTCAAAAGCAAGTAGTTTCGAGAGAAGTTGTTGTGTGTTGTAACAAAAATATTTGGTAGAAAATGTACCATATCATGATATAATGATGGTTCCAAAACCATAAGAAGAGAGGTGATAGTAGGATATGAGCGAAGAACCACATACTTTTCCTTTTTTCTAGAATATAAATAAAGATTACAGTTTGGGAATACAAGATGACAGCACAGAATGTCACAAGCCAAGCCACAAGGGCCACCAATTACTCAAAACGAAAAATTGCAGTTTCCACAGAGGGCCACTGCAAAAATAACCGTAGAGTCTAAATTCTTCAACAGTTTTCTATAGAAATATACGAAAGAAAACAATAATCAAAATAAATAAAATATTGCAAAGAAATAAGTATATTATTAAACTATAGTATTTTTTGTCATTTTTGTTTTGCTTGGTCTCTCAAGAGATAAAATCTTCGTATAGGATTATTATGATTCATATTTGACCTCACTTTTTTAACTTCTCTTGGATATTATCTTCATTTTAGGTACACACATAATTAGCTCAAGTCAATACTAGCATACGCACATTAATGAATAATTAAAAGATTTAACTTTTTGAAAACGAAAATGGAAAGTTATTTAAAAATCGGTAAACTACAATGCGGGATTTGTGTAATAAAAAAATACAATAAGAAAAAGCACCATAAAATAAAAACGAACTGAAATTGGAAACTAAATATAACAATTAGGAGAAGCAGTGACGTCAAAAATATAACCTCAAAAAGTAAAACATTTCCTTATGCATTGAGTTCTTATGGGTTAGTTGATTCTCTTTAATAAATCCACAGTTTTAACTTCATGATGGATTTTTCTATTCAAATTATCCAAATTATTGAATTATTTTAATTCCCTTAGATGTTTTGAGTCTATTTTTTTAATTTTCACGGTCCTATATCCTCGTCACTATGCCCAATCTTCTATATAATATGAAATAAAGTTTTCAAGGAAAATTGAGATTAAAGACATTAAAAACAAATATTTATTTTAAAAATAAACTATACAGTAATATTAGGTACAATGTTATTCGTGATAAAATTTGAAAACTTAAACATTAGTATTGAAAAAAGTGAATTTTAGACATAAGCTAATAGCAAAAACATTATAATAAACAAAAAATAGTGAATATGCGTGAAAAACGACTATATAAACACATATTACTACAACATACAAAATCATACAAAAATCTTACACATACTCATAAGATTTAGACTGTTAATCATACAGTCAATACATTTT
This sequence comes from Diorhabda carinulata, assembly GCF_026250575.1. Classification (NCBI taxonomy): domain Eukaryota; kingdom Metazoa; phylum Arthropoda; class Insecta; order Coleoptera; family Chrysomelidae; genus Diorhabda; species Diorhabda carinulata. Next base: position 8,447,749 of record NC_079469.1, read on the forward strand.
TGAAGTTATACTACTTCTGGCGTGGTTCGGGGGAGAAATTTTTACGATGCATACCGACACCGCTATGTCAAAATGCAACACCACAAAGTTGGTTGGTAAATTAGTCAACTAATAACCATACTCAATGCATTTATTCAAATATTTATAAATCTAGATAAGACAGTTCGGTAGCATTGTTTTATGGATAGATTGACTATCACGAAACCCAAATTTAAAAACCCTACTCCTGCTGATGAATGTTCCAAATGTTAAACTTACAGAAGAGCTTGACAAAAAATTTGATACTTGAGAATGTGGATGTACTAGGAATAGATACTACAAATTCTGAGGGGTATGAGATCTAATTCTTTGTAGCTTCTTGTTTTTTGTCCACATCTTGCAATGTAACCTAGTTTTTTCTACTGTTTTTCTTTATGAATGTCAGTATTTCATTTTCTTATTCGTTTCCTTGATATTCACACTCTTCAAATCCGTATTAACTATTCCCATCTCATTTTTAGCATTTCCATTGGTTTCTACTATTTTATTTTCTCCGTGTATCTTCTCCACTACTTCTGTAACTGTGTCCGTATCATCCAAGTCTGTGTAATTTCATGAATTTGGCAATATCTTCTCTATTCTTTGTCTCCCTGTTCTAGCTAGACAATGAATTTTTTCACGGAAACATCTTGAATCCATTGTAGTTTTTTCTTTCTTATTTAGTTTTTTTCTAATGTTTTCCTATATAACTGTCTAGGTTTTACTTTTTTTATTCGTTTTCTATTTATTTATTGTCTTCAAATTCATATTAACTTGTTCTCCACATCCCGTTTTTAGTCGTTTCCATTGGTTTTCCCTCTTTTAAATTTTCAGTCTAACCTCTTCACTTCTTCTGTAAATATGTCCATATCCTTTTAGTCTGCGTATTTTTATGAATTTCATAATATCTTCTCCATTCTTTGTCCTCCTGTTATAACTAGACAGTGTTCCATTTCATTTTTTTGTATTAGATTCGTTTCACTAATCGAATCGCTGCTTCATATCTGTCTATGTTTGTGTTTCCTTTAATCTTTTCGCTTTACTGGTATGGTTTGTATTAAATAAAGTTGATTATATCCTCTGATCCAATTTCTGAAGTTTTCTTGATATCTCTTTTGAAAAAGAAACCTACCTAAAATTTATTTCTATTTCGTATTACTTTATTCTATATTTCTAAATAAATGTTTTAGTTTTTTCTTGATTCTCCATCTAGAGAAATATTATAAAAGAGTTGTGCGCATTGTATCTCCTTGCCTTATTCAAATTCCTTTGCTGGTTCTTCTTCTGTCTTTACTCTTGCTGCTCCTTTGATCAGCCTCTTCATTTTCCTCGGGACCCCAATAGGTCTTCATTAATTCATACTATCAAAATCCTGTTTAAATTTTATTAATAATATATTCTGATTAATATTGTATTTGTATTTTCTTAAATTATTTATGTCATAATGTAAATTGGTTCATAATTGACTTATCCTTTTCTAAATCCAAATAGTTAATCAAGTATTTTCTTATCTTTTAACCTCTAATTTAGAATTGTGAGATTAAAATAAGTTTCTTTTGTAGTTGACACATTCAGGTGCGTCACCTCTCATGGAATGGGAATAATAATTCTTTTTCTGTATCATTTCTTATTTCCATATTTCTATTACTAATTTAAAACTGATTTCCTTGAGCTTGGGTCCTTCTAGTTGTCAATAGTTGTCACAAGCCTTGATCCAAAATTGATTCCATCTGCTTAAGTCTTTATATTATCCTTCAACTTTTCTTTGGCTTTAGTTTAGTTTTTCATGATAAAATTATTATGGACGGGAAATATTGGATCGACTAATATAATATTCTAACAAATCTGGGCTGCACAGAAAAGTTATTATCAGTCTACAACAATGTGGACGGAATCTTAAGAAGGTGAAGGAAAATTTTTATGAATATTCGTGATAAAAGTGTTTCTATAATACAATAATGTTTAAGTACGTTCATAAACTTGAATGTTTCTAATATTAATAAATACATATTTCATAACACTAGATGAAATTTTGATTTTTTTCTGCGCTTATTTAAGCCAAAGAAGTATAACTTCCAATGTGTATACACACATGGTTTTTTTCATTGTACTAAGTACCTTAAGAACTATAATAATATGTCCCTCTTGATCATTACGTAGGATATTTGTGATATTAAGTTACAAATGTGATAATCTTGAACCGAACCCAGTAATCTAACTTTTTTTATGAAGTATTTATGGAGTAAGTTACTCGAGGCCACGAACTATATTTGGATTTACAGTTTTGTTTAAAAAATTTGAAACCACAAACTTTATATATTGGTCTCGCTTTAAAGCTTTCGTCGAAAATTTTCTATATGAGATAATCTTCCTACTAAGACAATATCGTACAATATTTTATTTTCATTGTTTGTGACAAAATCTGAATTTTCTTAATCTATTTTTATTTTTGTATTAATTTTTTTTATTCGAAAGTCGGTGTACAATATCATCTTGCCCCTTCTCTGCGTCGCGTTTGCTATTCTTTGATTCTTTATCATTTTGATGGCAAATAAAAACCTACCGAAAAATAAACTTAATTTACATATTATATATTTGTGTACCTGTCAATTTTTCTGAAAGTTTTATAGCGTTTTGTTTGAAATTTGTTTTTCAAAAAACAGTTGAGAATATTAGTTGTTATGTTAAGGTTATCAAAGACTTTTTCGGAATCTATGAGATGATTATCTGTGTTTGTAGACCCTTTATAGGCGTACACGTATTTTACAACAAGTTTCTCTATATTTTATTATCAAAGCCCGATTTATATATATTTTATTTGAGCAACTAATCACTTTAATATTTTTAGATAACTTTAGATAATATTTCAACATAAATTTGACAATTTACACGTAGATCAATCCATTTAAATTACAAGCCATTAACAAAAATTAAATTTGCCATTAATAACCTAACTCCCGCCCATTTCTGTCAATGTAAAATTATTCAGAACAAATAATACAGTCATGAGCCATCTAAATATCGGAGATCTGTGATCTTATCATATAACTTTTTGAACCAATTCCTTCGTTCAGTATTATAACAGGATCCCATTACTTTCCCAACGTACAGATCATTATCGAATTAATTCCATAGAATCAACATTCAAGAATAGAGCGAGTTATAGTAAACTAAAACTGTTGATAGGGAGAGAGAGAGAGATCATCGATACACAACTCTGTCTACTCTATTCTGATTGGATCTTAAATTATAACTGTATGTCTAAAACACCAATCAGAAGCGAGTAAAAGAAGATAGAGAGTGGTAAACCTATGCTCTTCCAATAGTAAAATACTAACTTAAATGCCACTCTTTCTATCTTTAATATTAACTCTATGATTAAGTCACAGCCACCTATATAGACGATAATTTCCGAGAACTCTTTGTCAGTTATTTAAGACTGACATATATACAGGATAAACGAGTATAAATATTACAGCCACGGACATTATAATGTGAAGAAATATGAGGAAGATTATATTATTGTTTAAGTGTGATATAGAAAATACAAAAATACAATACTGGAGACGAATAACTTCGATAATTTAACAAGAACATCTGTTTTAATCACTTTTATCAAGGGTGTCCAACTGCTTATAGAGAGAAAAATAACATCGATGTACTACTCTCTATCTCTCTTCACTCTAGTCTAATTGGATGTTTAATATTAATTCTTTTCATATAACACCAATCAGAATTAAGTAAAGTGAGAAAGAGAATGACAAACCGATGTTCTTTGTACCTCCTTCAATAGTACTTTTTAGTTAAAAATGAGGTTTTGACGCGTGGATCATTCTCGAGTAACTCACTTCAAATATTCAATTCAATTCAATTGAGTTGTGTGTGACTGAGTATTTTCACTCCTCAAATTCTTAATGGAATTAATTGAAAAACAGTAGTTAATTGTTACAATTTCTAAAATAATATTATTACAAAGCCAAATAGAAGATATTATTCGTTTTATTCACTTTAGTTTGTTAATTTTTGCAGTAAATTTAGGAACGATAACATTTTTAAACAGATAAAGATACCGTTCAATAGTTCAATAGATATATCACAAATTCTTACTTCACATTTAAAAAATAATTACATAGAATAAACGAAACGAGTATTTTCTTCAATCCGGCTCTTCTACAATGTATAATGAGTCCAAAATGAATCAGTAGTTGCTTTGCAATCCAATCGGGCACATGGGTGAGCACTACATGTAACATATATGTACCAAATTATCGTTTTTAAGAATTATGTACAGTTGCGTTTTCCCCTTTGCTCATTAAACACCAGAAAAATGTTTGGGCTTATGAGTGTAGAATTTCAAACTCGATTTTTTTAGATTTATAATTGTATTTGCTTAAACTTAATTAAGAAGGTATATATACTGAAAAGTATAGTTCAAAAAGTGCTTCCGCAGTGTTTGTTTCAATTGATTCTTATGTACCAAGCTCATGGACTTCGAGCATAAAGTGCTTAACAAATTGTAAAAATAAAAGCAACTAATGTAACAAATAACTACACCGTAATATTTACAGTGAATCGAAAAATATAAATTGGGACAACACTGAAGACACTACAATTAGAAACTGTTTTAAATAAATAAATTGTAACATCATATTGTTTGAATAAGACCGTCCCTAATTTTTCACTTTAACAAACATGCCTATAATTCAGAAACCAAGCACCGTAAAAATATGTATACGTTTTTTTCAAAACTCGATGTTGAAATTCGGTTATAAAGTTTTATTCTATATTGGAAACTTATTTTTAAATTTATGATTTATGTGAATTGATTCATAACTAAGGTACTCAGTGGCTTAATCTAAAACAGTACAAATTGTCTTAAAGATAAATTTTTGACCATTCAACAAAAATAATGCAACAATTAATTCGTTGTTTGATTTCGTTTCATTTCTACGTAGAGAAGATATGTAGCGAAGCAGTAAACTATGGCGTTGAACAGTCCAAAAACCTGAAAATAGAAATAAAAAAATTTAATGTGCACCTAAAACAGTAGACTATAAACCTATAACAAACATAATATTTTGGAAAAAGAGATTGTTTCGGTGATTATACAATATGTTTTCCAATGTAAGGCAACGCTCACTCAAAATCTTTTATTTTCTTAAAATTTTTAGATTTGTACCAGGGTTTATATTTTTTTCTATAGAGTTTTTTTACTCGTTACTGAAAGTAATACGTAATCAAGAAACTGTCAGATTTTATAAAACGATAGTAATTTAACCTATACATTTTGATAAACTAGCAAAATTTTCTATAAATTTACCTTTAATGCAGTTTCAAACTTATATGTACCAATACTAATAATAAATATGAAGGAATTACCCTAGGAAAACCAGGATTTTGTTGAACGACTTCCTGATTTTGAAAGGGGAGAGGCTGTTGAACTATAAGGTAATGTTCAATAAGATTTCATAAACGAGCCAATTATTAGATTACAAGTGTGAAAAATAACACTTCAAAAATATTATTTTGACGTGGAAATTAAAACTAAAAATTTGACATTTGCTGTTTATATTACAGCTTATTGTTACTTCCAGCATGTGAAGTACCTTCAGCACTATACGTTTCTTAAAAAATTAATAACAAAAGTACGTGTAATTTTTTTCAAATGTTGACTTTATCAATTTATTTAAAATCTAGCTACAAAATTGATTGGAATTAACAAAAATTCTGTTCCACTAACTAGAAAAATTGACTAGACAAATTTTAGTGTACGAAACAAGTATTTGGGATTAAAAAATTCTTTGTTATTTTCATATTTCAATTCACCTAAAAGATGTGCCTGATCGGGAACGGTGGTATAGAATTGATTTTTTCTTGTTTCTTATTTATTTTATTAATAAATAATGTGTTTAAGTTTATACCGACTCAACCCATAAAAACTTCAATAAATACGAGAAAATAGATATCATTGAATAATTTAGGTCAGTAACTGACAGTTTCTAAGTTTATGTATAATCATTTCGAAAATACGAAAAGCAAAGGAAACTATTGAATAGTTGAGTTCTAGAATAAGCAGTATTTCGTTTTGAGTGTGTTGCAAATTTATTTATTGTCTATTTGACTGGGACATTTGAAACTTTAATAACAATTGAGAAAGATTAAAATTACAAATGCATTTCTTCTTATTCTGCACACACTTATTATACTAGATTGATCGCTTATGATATGTGATGTAGGAGATCTGATTTATTAATACACGATTCGTCCCTGCAAACATTTCCTCACTATTTGATTGGTACATACTGAATGTGAGAGATAAAATATGAAGTGTATCAAAGAAATTAAAATGCTAAAACAAATAACATTCTACTCTTTGGTGTCCCTTCCCTTCCTAAACTCTTTTTCCCTCTTATACTTTTCTTTGCAGTCTTTAGTCTTCTTGTTTTGTTCTTCTTTGATCTATAATATTTTTTGTCATTCTAATACGTAGTTGTTTAACCTAACCTAACCTAATCATACTTTCCATTTTGCTTTTCCAAGTATTCTTCCTCTTTAATTGCCAATATTATGATCCTGATTCTAATATTTATCCATACTAATACATTGTATTATTAGTTAAATTACCTGGGAACCTAATGGTCTTATATTTATTAAATTATGCAAAGAAACTATAAAAGTATCCATTATTCTTAACGACTTATCAGGAATAAAATATGAAACTGATCATTTGCAGGCTCCATTATTGTTAGGTTCGTAATGATCAATCTATATGTAATAAATGTATTACTACGAGTATTAGAAAATGTGTAGTAGTAAGATTAACAATAAAATGGGTTAAAATTCCGAAAAGATTTTGCTGAAATTTTGCGAAAGCTTTTCCTTCATTTAAGGAGATAATTCCTAAAAGCATTTTTACTGACAAAGCCTCGTTTTCCCCCCAGACCCCTTTAAAGTTATAACAGTTTTACAAAATATCTACGAAAATATTGATTTTAGAGAAAAACATTTCATACAAAAAATTTAGCTCATAAGAAGCTCCACATAATCGTTTTTATACAAAGAAAATATACATAGATGTATAGTATTCAGTTGTGAGTTGACACGATTTTTTGAATAAACGGAGAGAGTAATATGTTTAGTGCCGATAAATTTAAATCAACTGCACGCCGAAATGTGGCAAATGTCGAGTATACGATTTTCAAAAACATAAAACACGAGTACTTGAAATGTTAGTACTTTTTATTTAAATTTAAACAAAGCAGATTTATTTACAGTTGATTGCACTCGAAAATATGGTCCTTCGAGCCGCATTATTAACAATTATGAACAATAATTCTAGTAAGTTAAGATAATCTTTAACACGACCTTATTGACTTTTTGGCGGTATAAAGTTTGTCGTGTTAGCTAGTTCTTAATAAACAGGTTAAAACTTACCCCAGCTGCTATATAGGCATCTCTAAAGTATAAAATAGGGTGTGTTCCTGATGCTATAATTAACTGAACGATGAAAGCAACGATGTACAATATCGCCCAGAAACCCGTGTTAACCAATTCCTGAAAATTAAATATACAATTTAATATTTAAACTAACAATATACCGAGTACAGTATTGAAAAAATATCGGATGTTGAGGACTATCGCAAAGATCACGATGATAAGAATCGTTTCGATGGAAAGATAATGGCATATAGAGAGTTATAATGAATGCGCAAAATTCATAAATCGTACAATGTTCACTTCCGAATAAAATGTCAAAACAGTATATCTTTTGACGGAAGTCACAAAAATAAAACGTCAAAAAAATAATTTAAATAGAGGTCACAGAAGAAAAACGAAGATAAAATTAATGAAAAATGAAACTAAAAACGAAAAACTAAATTTTTATAACTTTTAAATTAACCGTGCAGTCTTTTAAATTAAAATTATTCCTTGAAGGAATTATTTAAACAGTGTCCCATTCACTATCTGACATAGGTCAAGACGATGGTAGGCCTGATTTACATCATCTGCGGAGTTATCGTCTCATTTCATTCTAATTGGTTGTATTAAATTACTAACTTTTTTATTGGAACGTAGACATTTTCAAATGTCCCTACAGAAAAAATTCAAGACCTAGGTGACCACTTCATTGATCCACCAATCCAACTTTCTTTAAACTTAAGGCGTTAATGTGGTTGTGCACCATCATTTTGGAACTAAATGCTGGTACACAAGTTTTCCTTATTATTTGTACAACTTATGTCATAAAAATTTAAAAAAAAAACTATAATAAATGTTCGAAGTGGGCAACTTGCACTTCCGAAGTCTACGAAGGATATTTCTTTGAACTTGAAAGAGCATTCCAAGATTCTGCCTTATATACATACATACTTCCTAAATCATAAATTTTATCGAGTTGAACAAGGAGTACCTTTTCGTTAAATCGTTGTTAACCATTGGGTATAAGCTGCTCCTGCCCTTCTGATAGTGGTGTAGAATTATGTTTTCCATCCAAACACATTACTATGGACATACATAATCATCCATTGGAAATTCATAAATTTCTAATGTCAGATGCTAGGTGGACAGAAGATAGCGGACAAGCACTGTAGGCAACTGCGAAGCTCTCCCACTACACTCTCTGCCATTGTTGAGATTCAAGCGTCAGTCGGCGTTGTGCTACAGCCACGTAAACATGTCCGCCATTATTGATGCTCCCGCCAAGTGTGAATTGCGAAGTGTGCTTCGTTTTCTACAGGCTGAAGGCCATAGTGCTGCAGAAATTCATCAGAGTCGTGTGTATGGGGAAAACTTCAACTGTACCCATCTTTTGGTAATAAAATTATTGTTTTATATGAAGTTGTCTTTTATTTATAGCCTATCGGAGGTTGAAAAGAAACGGCCCTCGTTAATTTAGAGAATATACTTGAATATAAGTTGTGACTTTATTTTAAAGGCTTATAACTCAGAAACGAGGGGTCGTATGAGAATTTTTATGTCACAGCATCATTTTCACACCATCTACTCACTCCCGAATTTTTTACATCAAGTCCCGGATCACCCTAAGATGAACAGTTAGGTGTCGATTTTTTATTATCGATGTTATCCAGAACTAGGTTTGAAGTAGGATCGATTTAATCGACGAACAGAGCACACATTACTAAAATTTCAAATTGCCAAATGACTTTGATAGAATATTAATTGATTTTCAATATTACTTACTGACAGAATCCAATTGATTGGTAGTTTCAATGCTTCTCTAATTCCTAATAGGTATATGAAAATCCATAGAATTGTGAAAATAAAACTGGTTGTAGCAACGAACAGGAAAAAATGTGTACCACTGTAATAAGCTGGTGATGCTAAAGCCATACATAGAATACCAAATATCTAGAAATAAAAAAAATATGTATCAATTAAAAGTCGTTGGAACAAAACAAGTCTGTACTCATTAATGGTGATTTATAATTGGGTTTACTACTAATAAATTCGATGTACATAAAGTTTGTTCCAACACCCCATTTTTGTATTGTCCCAGAACCGAAACGGATCGATTTTGTGCGCAGGTAAGTTGGTAAGTTTTCAAAATGCGCATTCATGAGTCGTGTAATAATTAATATAATTTCAATTTACAAATTATGAATCGAGAAAACAAACAAAAAATATTAATGCACATACTATCCAATGACAGAAGCACGTACGTTACCAGAAATGAGCTCAAATTCGGAAGACAAGCAATAAACGGTCTCACGCTCAAGTCAATCCAAACAGTATATACACTAAATCATAGATAGACAAAGGAATACTAGACTGCGGATAATGGAACGAAGATAGATAGCTCTACCCTAGACCAGAGTAGGACTACCAGGTGTCCGGATAAAGCCAAACTTAGTCAGGCTTCTCGATTGCATGTCCTGCTAAAACAAATGATGTCGACTGTCGAATGCTCCGGCACTATGCAGTCTCGTCCGATAGCAAATGTTTTGATCAACTTCAAAACCTTAAAAGTTTCCTGAACAATAACGAAGAGAACATCGATTTTAAGAAACTGTTCGCACACAAGAAGTGTGCAGCCTATTTCAAATCGATGTGTAGTCAAGATTGCTTTCCAGAGTTCCTTGTATGTATTACTTCGCGATTCCAAGACATAACGCAAACGTTGAAAAAGTTTTTTCCTTGATAGATCAGCAATGGTCAAAAGAACACGACTGATTACATGATGACACTGTAGCTAAAATGTTGGTAGAATTTGATTCAAAACATTTGATGTGTAATGATTTTTACAACTACTTTTTGAAAGAAACGGAGCTCTTAAAGCAGGTTTCTACCAACCAAAAATTGTTTTTTTTTTATTGTTTAACTTAAAGAGAAGAAGTTTAGTTTTGTTTTATTTTTTTTATTTTGTTTTGTTTTGGGAAATAGCAGCAGGTAAATAAAACTTATTTGTGCAATTAGAGTTCATTAGAATTTAATAAGAATTCAAAAATGTTGATAAATGTTTATATAGAATTTTCTGAATCGTCTAGGGTGTCTGGCCTTTTTTTCTAGAGTTGACACAACTTTCGAATATAGAAAGTATATGAATCACACAGTCTAGTATTTCTCGAACAGTCCCTATCAAGTTGGAATACTTGCATGGGCTCATCCGATAAAACGTCACCAGTTTTTTGAACGCGTTTTTCTTTGGGTGCAGAAAACGAAAATTGCAACGCACAGTTTTCAAGTACATTGGAATGATGAACCTATAATGTATTACAGAATTACGGAAAACCTCAATTTCTATGTGAAATATTTAAGTAAAGCGGTTGAAAGCTACCAAACTTCATGATGAATTTCTTGCATGGAAAAAATTTGAATCCAAAGGAATTATGAAGAATGCAGTGCTAGAGTTTTTAGTGTTTATAACCAAAGAATAGTTTTTCCAAAGAGTATCAAAGAGCGTGACTATACTTCGAATATCAAGGTTTCCTTTTTATATGATCATTTAATAAACAAAGTGATCATTGGAAATTGATACTCTCCATATTATGCTTTCAAGGTTCTTTAAATTTATTTAAATCATTAATTGAAGCTTTATCTAAATACTTTTTTCACCCAGTTTTTTCCGAAATTGTTGAGAATAAGAGGCTTTATAAGTTGTACAACAAATTTATTGCCCTTGATAATTTCTCAAGCTACGCCTCTGCGGTACTTTCAAGGTGGATGACCTAGTAGACTTCGCAGGTGCGGTTGCACTCTCTTTTATTATTGCATCACGAGCCAAAGGAAGAGCAAAAAAGAACGGAAATGGCCTTATTAGTATCGACAAAATTGGTAACGTATTACTTTGCATTGGCGTATGTATCTAAAGGACGTAAAATTGTATTTATATGAATGTCGTTGTATGGTGAATTTAAAATCTTGTAGGGAGAGACAATTCTTTAAATATTGATCATTAAAACAAAGTAATCAAGCAAATCACGAAAAAAAATTTTTCATTAGACTCTATTCCAACAAAATAAATTTGGAAAATTGTAGTAGTCTATATGAAATAGGCAGATTCTTTCAATAGAATATAATTTTGTGCGATGACACACAAATAAATCTATGTTGTATACTTGAAATTATTTTCTATTGGACGTTTTTCACTTTTGAACTATAAATCCCAATACAGTTATTAAAGTCCAAGTTACAATTTTTCCATTTTATATTCTAATTTGCCTGGACTAATATGTGAAACTAACCTCTATTTCAATGCGCTGAAATAGCATACGCCATCGAGTAAATATAACCAATATCTCGTCACCGATTTATTTAGACAAATTTTGAGCAACTTCAAAAACAAGGACGTCTTGTAAATTGGATATCAATTTAAAATAATACAACTGCATTTAGTTAATAATTCAAAGGCACCATTCATGTTTACTCAGTATATTGTTGATAAAATAGGTAATATATACAGTGACCTTGTGATTTTTAAAATAATTACACCTATTTTAATATTATTTACAATCTTTTATTACTTACGACGACCATCCAAGGCATTTATTATAGTACAGGCAAATAAGGCGATTTTGATCTATAACCTTAAATTTAATTGGGTGGTTTTGATTATCTAGATTTTGGGAGGTTTTGGAATACTGAATAAGTCTAGCAACAAAATTGCGGGTAAGGATTTGTTAAATTTTGGGACTAAAAAAATTTTGAAACGCGAAACTATGAGGAATTCGAAAACAAAAACTGCCGTAACAAGCATTTTTTCCTGGCCTCAAAATTTTCACCGTAAAATGGGTTCATGTACTCAAAAACATTTTGTATTGCGGATAACTCGAAAACTATGAGGATTTCGACACAAACCGCCGGTACAAAAAATGTAGAGCACAACACAATTTTTCAAGTTTTTCCTAATCTCAAAATTTCCATTATAAAATGGGTTTGAACGTTCAAAAATATTTTGAATCTTGAATAACTCAAAAACTACGTAGAATTCGAAAAAAATTGCCGGAGCGAAAACTATAGAGCATAAAATGAGTACCCACATTTTTGTGAAAGTTAAACTAATAACAAGTCTGTGAATATTGAAATAATATTCAACCGAGAACGAAGATAGTGTTAATGTTAGATAGTTTTCTAAAAGTTCATTTGAAACCAAACAGTAGTTCATGTGTGTTATATACATGAAAATATTAATAACACAAACGACAAATCTCTTGTTGAATTTGCTTGTTTATATGGCAGAGATGAAATATATAAATTTAAACTCCAAGTACTTATGTGGCCGACATACCTCTTCATCTCGCAAGATTTTCGAAAATTTCCCAGGTCGAAAATTATGCTAGCTTACCCGATTAGAAAATAAAGATCTTAACTATCATAGTGTATTTTGATTTTTTGAAAACGAAGTAGTTTTCCAAGAGTTAGAGCAGTTTCCATGTGTGCCTGGAACGTAAATTAGCTTGAATTCGTACTGTCGGGAATTCGCCTCCGGAAATGCTCCGGCTTTCGGCGTTAAGGAAGATTCACTCAGCAATAATGACTAAAGACCTTTTTTTAGAAAATTTTGTGCTCAACAGTTTTTTTCGAATTTCTCTTAGTTTTCGAATTATTCGTGCTTCAAAATTTTTTTGAATTACCAGTTCCAAAATTTCGAAAACCTGTGCTCATAATTCTGTTAATAGTTGTTAGGCTTATTCAGTAACTGAAAACCTCTGAGAATCTATAAAATCAGAAGCGCCCAACTTAATTTCGAACTTAATCCGATTTTACCTGTACTATTATTCTGCATCTTCGAAACTAAAAAAAGTTTCATAGATATGTCATAATTTTAGGTGAAACAATATACAAAAATCTTGAGAAATGATTTCGTTCAAAAATTTATAGAATCAGAATCAGGAATAACACCTTTCTTTTTACCACTCTGTATTGAATTCACTTTATTTCTATGGTACAAATTTTATAATCAATATCACACTCCAGTAAATATTTCGCTTTGAATTTTGCGTGATTACTTACTGATGAGAGCACATGAATCAATTATAATATTCGCCAATTAACTAGTCAATTAGTTAATTAATTTAATATTTCATATGGCGAATATGGTTGTTTTAACTTCAATCAGTCTTCCAACCGTTCTTCTATAAAAAATATCTTTCCGAATTTAGTATGTTTATGGATATTTATAAATAAATAATCCAGGCGCTGTAACCAAAATTTTACTAAAACCTGACATTAAAAAACAATGGTAATTTTTGCCACATACGTAGTTTTTGAAGAGGATTTTAAGAAAAAAAATGTTAAGCGCGCGAGCGACCATGAAAAATTGGGAAAACCACCGGAAAAACTCTGAAAATTGGTATTTCATCAATAAGGTAGAAGGTATTGGAAATTTCGATACAAACAAGTATTTAGAGCGTGATCGTTCTCTATCTACAATTTTTTTGGAAAAATAGTCAATTTTGGAGATACGTGGCCCTGTTGTGTGTTGTTTTTCAGTAATGGACCCCTGGTGCAAGAGTTGTGAAGCGCATGCTAAAGTTAATTAGGCTGTAACTGTGTGGATTCGTGATTTCAGTAGGCTAAAATCAGATTCCCATAATGATTGTTATAAAGTTGATTTTCCGATTCTACACTATTGATATTTGTGAATTCGCTCCCGATTATAATAACAGCTTTGACGGTTCGAATTATTTATTTATGACTATTCCAAAAAATTGCAATATAACCTTTTATTGTTCCGCATCAATTGAAATAAATTTCTTAAAAATAGAAGAAAGGATGAAATCATATAGACCGACTGAAGTTTATTATAAATTGGAATTTTCGAACTGAAATAAGTGAAAAAGAAGGAAAAAAAGTGGCTGGGCAGTGCACCAAGCATTTTTCAAGCAGAAATCTATGCAATTGAAAAATGTGTTTGGTTCAATCTAGAGATGAACTATCGCAAACATGAGATCATCAGGAAAGGAAATGAAATAGCTGATAAGCTCGCTAAAACGGGGCAGACAAGCTCTTCATGGGAACCGAAGTCTTCTATGGTATCAGCTACAGAACAATGGAAAAAGCATTGGAAAAGAAGGTAGATAGGAGAAAAACCAATTATAGGACCAGCTGCAGGGGTTGAGACAGAAAAAGACTTTTCTGAGAAACTATTACAAGAGTAGATCTGCTGTATCAATCTAAGTAAAAACAATCTACGAATACTAACAGGAGTTCTATCGAGGCACTGTCACCTCAAAAAACACCTGAAGACGGATAGACCTAGCAGATAATGGGGCGTGCAGATTTTATTGAACACTTCACCTGGGGGAGTGCTTGAAATAGAAGACGAAGATCTCTGGCAATTAAATCCATCTGGGTTCTCCAGTATCTCAGCAAGGTAGGGGGACACAATAGATCCTTTAGGTCGCAGTGTATACGAGACTCCAAATCTATATATACATATATAGGAGGAAAAAAATACTAGTATAAACCAGAATGACTGAAGATGTGTTAATATATTGATTTATTGAATAATGATGAGTAATCATATTTAATTAATTATTTAAAGCGGCCTCCTCGGAGTTCCCTGTCGACTGATTCACCGTGTGAAAAATCAGCGCTTGGTATTTCAAAATAAAAGTGGCCTAAGATGACTAAGAAAAAATTTAAGGTCACTGTGAGGAAGATCAGATTCTGAAATACGGATTCTCACATTGATGAAGCTACAGTCAAGAAGGTAGACTTACTAGCCTAATCATAAAAATTTCCGTGTGTTTTGGAAAATTTCAGGAAAGTGTAAAAAAAGATGAATGAAAACTGTCTCACCGCACGTTTTTAGACGCATATCGTGAAAGGTCGGGGTCATGGGTCTAGAATGACAAGTAGCCTTTTACAGGAAACTGCACTTTGAAATTTTTACGTCAAACGCAAAAACATCGATCTGAAGAATGAGCAAACTAAAAAACAACGTGAAAAATGTGATTGAATTTGGCCAAAAACAGCTTTGGTTAATAGATAAAAATCACTTTGGACGACACTTTATAGCTATTATTATTAACTAAGTTGGAATTTCTGAGACCGTTGGCGATATTCGTATTGAATACACTGTTTACACCACCACTACACCAACACTCACAATTACACTGTCTGACGCGCGTTTCGATAACCAAGTTATCGTCTTCAGATATCTAGTCAGTCACAATCATGACATAAATATTAATAATGTAAAATTGTTAAAAAATATATTCAATAAGAAATTAGTGGATGCATTTAATAGTATTGAAATTGCTAGATGGGTGATTCCGTTCTAACTGTGATTTTTTGTATTCAAAATTTCAAGATTTTAAAATTTAACTTTTCTAACTTTTTTATGCATATTATTCATCTATTTTACTGTAAAAATAAAACTCTAAGAGGAATTTACTACAACTTCAAAGTATCACGAGCAAGACACAAATGTCGGATTTTGAGTTCCACGGTACTGACTCATTTATCCACGGTACTGACATGGTAACTTAAGATATTAAACAACAAGTGCATCAATTTTCCTCAGTTTGATCATAAACATTAGAATTTATAAGGTAATTAGTTTAAATCATTTGTTACGACAAAAAAAATTAATAATTTATCGGTAAATTCTAGGAATGGACATGACACGGTACTGACATTCAAGTGATGTAGTATAAGTTTTCTTTAAGTGGCAAGTTATATTGTATAAAAATAATGTTTAAATATCTTAAGAATTATTCAATTAACACAAAATTTTTATTAATTGATTATTAATTAATGACTAGTACAAAAAAACAATACAGGACATTGAATATCACAGTTATAATGGAATCACCCAGATATAAGAGTAGCTTGAATAGGGACAAAGGGCCGCATTCTTACAGCCCACTATAGTCAAGGAATTAATGTGAAGATTCACGCCAATGAGTTATTTCCCGCTGGAATTAATTTTCGCGGGAGAAGGTTTATTGGTGGAAAAATTTAGTATAAAACAGATAAGTCCAGTCATTAGATTCTTCTCTTCCGATTTGTTGATTCGTAGATCTGATAATTGCTCATTATTTCGTAAAGGAAGCTAACCAATTTTCTGGAGTTATCTCCAGTTTCCATAAACACTCGAGTACCGAATAATGTTTTTTCTTAAATAAAAAAACTGCTCGTATACCAAAAATCATTTCTTTTGGTTTTAGTATCTGTTGAAACCCTTGGTTCTTGGACTAAAAGATATAGAATTTATATAAATTTAGATAAATTCAATAATGTAGATATATACTTTCGGTATTTTTTTTATTCCATTATTGCCAAATTATGATATCATACGTACAAACTTCATCCGACACGATCCCTATCCTGTGATTATCTTTTACATTTTTGTACTCTTTGAAATCTCTATAAAGCATGATTTTTGAAAAATAAAGGTTTTCCATATCTATACTACACAATGACTTATATTGGTTATAAATTCGTCTTCGACATTTTGTAGGTAATTCGTCATTATATTCTACTTTCCGTCATCGATTTTGGTTCTACTGAGCCGAATACAATTTTTTTCAATCCACCTAATTAGTCTGATTCCGTCACGTGTGATTTCTGCTCAACGTTTGACGACGGAAGAAGATATAGGCGGAGCAATTTATCAATTTAAAAAATTAAACGGTCTCAAGTCTAAAGACTTGTTTCTCAAAATATAAAACTTCATCCTCGTATAACATTTTTATCCATCCTGTACTAATGCTATTCACCTTGTATCATAAATTATTCTTATGAAAAATAGTAGATCAAAGTAAAGAATCGACCTTGCAACCCAAAATATTTTCAGAAACATTCGTCAAATATTAAGACGCAATGTTAGTAGTTGGAATATTATCATCATTGAAATATTGTAGTCGCTTTTATGCATTACTAATACTGAAACCTTGAATGTTCAACATATAAGTAATATTTATGCAGTTATTTATTAGTCATTTCCATGTTTAAAACACATCACACTTAGAGGCGTTTCATAATGTAAGCAGATATTTCAAACAACAAAACTGAGCTTACCTAACCTAACCTATGTCACAACAATAGCTTATCTGGGTTTCTCTGTGAAGTAATATGTTGCTGATATGCTAATAAATATTAACTTTTTCTTTGTAAAAATAAACAATTACCATTATAAAAACATGTTTAAC
This sequence comes from Diorhabda carinulata, assembly GCF_026250575.1. Classification (NCBI taxonomy): domain Eukaryota; kingdom Metazoa; phylum Arthropoda; class Insecta; order Coleoptera; family Chrysomelidae; genus Diorhabda; species Diorhabda carinulata. The sequence goes on from NC_079469.1 coordinate 8,465,385, forward strand.
GTTGTTCAATTGCAATATGGACGCCGGGGATTAACCACCATAGATCAGAGATCAAACAGCAGTGGGTTTCTTGGGGTAAATGTGCACTAAAAACAGTCAAGGTGGGTTTGTTGACAAGTATATATAGCTCAAAAGGGATATATAATTTTTAATTTCAAGTTCCATTCAAACAGATGTAAAATAATTTACCAATCCTCGTATGCAGCAAGTAGTTTTCGGCTTGACATGACGCAAGACAACGTGCAATGCAATGCAATGCAAGACGCAATATTTCTTGATCAAAAGCATGCGCAGATGAAGTTCAGCTGATTGTTTCATTCAATATCTCCCACTTGCAACATTATCAATTTGATGATAATGAGTTTCTGATCTGCTGATATTACGTCTCTTGCCAAGAATTTCTTAGTTATTTTGTTTTATTTTTCTTAAGAGTTTGTTCATGTTTCTTCATCCGTTGTCAAATATAATTTTGTATGTTTTCTCGACTAATTCTATAGCTGAATTTATGTTTTCCGTTATTCTATTTGGCCAGGGCTTGGCCCACCATCGCCTAGGTGCCCTTTTCTGCCTATCATACTCCAAAAGCAAGGCAGCAGCCTATAAGTGACCACAACATAGAAAATAAACTTTAAGGTTATGAAATTGTATACTTTTTCTTATGGAATTTTGACTAGTGGGAACCATGAAGCAATGGGAAGTAATAATAACCCAAGGACATTGATATTCGTTCGAAAAAATATTATAACAGATTTCGGAAGCTTGTTTTCTATAAGCATAGATAATTTTTTGCTAATTATAGAAAAAATACAGAACAAAAATATTTTATATGAAGTATTACAAAAAAGAATTTGACTAAATCCATTGCACCAAACAAAATTCCAAAATCCCAGTATTCCAAAGGTGTAATATTTATGTACTAAGAAGTTAAGAATAATTAGCTGGCTTCTTCCCATCACTTTTTGTACTCTTAAATGGTTCAATATTCAAGATTACAATAACTTATAATCCTATAACATCATTAATTATTCCCGTTAGTTTCAATATTCAAAATCTATCATTTTCAACCGTAGTCGTTACTAAATTGGTTAGTTTATTACCAATATCTAATAATTTATTTATAATTATACGAGTATCCAATCGGTTTTTTTCAAGGTATACCTAATCCATTCCATTGAACATATCAATTCTGGTTTAGCTTTTTATATAGATATCAATGACTTGGTGGAATTGTACCAAAAGCAACAGGTGAATACCGTAACCGTGCCAAATTTAACGCAGAAAAAAACAACAAAAGAAAGAAACACACCTGTACCAAACATTTTCTTCGACCCACATTACTATATACGAACATATAAACATAAACGTTGATGTCGTGATTTAATTCTTAAAACAACGGGAGGTAGTGAAAGCGACAAATCTTTTAGTGTTTGATTATATTTCGGAGTGAATCCAAATTTTAATGAACGTACAAAATAAGGCGTGAATGAACTTAATTTTGACATCGTATAAAACCTAAACTGCAGCCTACTACCATGTTTTTCTGGTCTGTGTTAGATTAAGATCACTGGTGATGTCCAGAACTGCTTGAAAATGGGTGTATCTATCCAGAGGCAGTCTGCAGAATTGATTTGAATAAAAAAGTTGTTTAACTAGTTTTGGAGTTTTAGTTTTAGTGTTTATTTTGATTGTTCAAAGACGAATATGTATCCTAGGAAGCGTGCTAAAATCATTACTGTGACTATCCATGTAAGAGAATCAAGTATTTCAAAAATGTTGGATACATTTTAAGACTCAATATTTAGAAAAAAAAAAACGAAAATGAAGGCGCAAACGAAAAAACAACTTGATACAAGAATTTATACAATTTTTATAAAAATAGCAAACTCTATGTAAAAAATACAAGCAGAGATATTCGACAGATTTTGTTGGATTATGGTGTTGGAGTGAGAACTTCAAATGTACGGAAAAGGTTTTTGAAAGTCGACCGAAAGGCAAGATAACCAAAATCAGCCCTACAGATCTATATGACCCTCGGTTTTGAGATCTTTCATTCTTTTTTTTTTAATTTTTTTTTTCTGCTTTTTTCTTCCAACCTCCGCCAACCATTTTTCCTTCATCTTCCTCTTCTTTTTTTCCACCTTCTCCACCTTTTAGTACTCATTTCACTAATATATCTTATTATTATTGGGTGGTATTATTATTCAGCAGATCTTTTGTCTCCCTCGAACTCACCCACATTTTCTGGACGACGGGAAAAAGTTATTTTCAGTGATTGAATACATTTGTTTTTACAGTGAAATCAACCAAATATTATTGGACGAAAGGAAGGTGAAACATTTTCAACAAACTACTAAATATCCTTTCAGACAGTTGTTTTGAGTTTTTTTCACAACAAATAGAACTGAAAGCTTAGTTCCTATTGAAGACAGGATTAATTCTGTCAAATATGAAAGAATAAATTAAAATTGCTTGATTGGCATGGTAATTTAACCAGACCTCAATCCATTTGAAAACCTTTTATCATCAAGAAACGTTTAACTAAGATGGATGGTACTACAAAAGACGATATACAGATAACAGATTAAATCTGGTTCTATTCAATTAATTTGAACAATATAGTAGCTCTACCTAGCGGCAATAACATCTTATCGATGCATATAGCTTAGTTTGCTATTTGAAAGACGTGCTGCTTAGATTAGTCTAGAATTTTATAAAATTATAATTGAAATGATATGTTAACATGATATTAAAGTGGTTTTTAATAAATTGATGATGCTAGATGATTAGTTGAACGTCAGACTACTGCCAAATAGGCGGTTTCTAAGTCTCTGGGTAGAGCTTTGATTCTATTTTGATATTTAACTTTCTTATAAATTATGAGTATCTTTCATGTTACGTTTTTGATAGATAATATATTTCTTCTTGATGTCAAGTTTGATTTATAGTAAAATAAAAATATGATTTTTGTGATACATCTGTTCATAAAAAAAAAGAAAATAAACTGAAGATCCTTCTAAAAGTTGTTTTGTTGTAAGCTAAGGTAAACAGTTTCGATTCGTGAAAGCTATTTAGTAATTATAAATATTGTAACGTTTTCGTATTTATTCACACTCTTTCTATTCGTGGGGTAATTTAATAACCACTGTCTCTTACGTTCTTAATTTATTTACACTCTATAAAATACACTTAACTTTTAATAATTTACTTAAATAATTTCTGCCATTACTTTTACTAATTCGTTCTAATTCACTACGACTATTTATTTAAAACCAAATAACTGCGTTTACACAATTCATTCATATACCTAAATAAAATTCTGCACAGTTATAGAACAAAAAGAAATACAGCAAATAAATAAATAGACTTTCCTAGAAATTATTTAAAAGAAAAGTTCTACAAGGACACATCAAAGGCGCTTCCACCATTTATAAAAAAAATGTGAAAGACGCCGCGCGAATTCGCCTAATTTTAAAATTGCATTGTAGCTAGACAGGGCCGGCTTAAGGATCCATTTCGAAAACTTGTCCATAACAATATAATTGCACTGTTCGCACAATTCCACTGAGACAGCTTTAACCAAATGGTATTACCGGGTGATACATACAATTATTCATTGTAATTGATAACAAAATGCTATTAATTCTAAACACATTCAAAAAGAGAATCGCCAGCATTTAGTGTCATAAAGTCGAAGTCACGTTCTTCATAAATATTATTAAGAATTTGTCGCAGTATTAGTCAGGAAAGTAATTTTTTTTTTAGAATTCACAAAGAAGTAAAACTAGTAATTATAACGTTGGTTTTAACACCATCTGGTTTTTGAAGCTACAATCTCACCATATGTTTCTAGGGTAGATATTATTGATAAATGATTCATATATTATACTCGTCTCCATTTGATCGATAAATTATTCAAGATGTGAACTGAAAATAATCAATGATAAATAACATACTCGACATTTGTAACGGTATATTGCAAACAATAAATAAGAATTTTTTAACTGCTATTCTCTATAAGATATCGTAGTGAGTGACTGACGTCTGAAAACAGTTTCAAAAACTAAAACCAGAAGCCTGATTAAGATAACTAACTTAATCCCGCCTGACACGTTAGTATTGGTCGCGATTGTGAATTGCTTTTCGTAAGCATTCCCTTCAAATTTCCAGTTTCTTAACTAAAAGAACAAAACTGCGCCTGTCAACAGACATCTGTCATTTAACACCTGATATAATGTTTTCAAGCTGTGCTATTTAGTTCACTTTTTTATCGATTGATAGTAACTACGAGGATTCTACCAAAAGTAAGATTCGCCTTGGGTAACAGCCCCGGGGGGAGGTGTTGGCTGAATCCGACAACAGTGCCGTGCTGAGTGGATCCCCTAATCTCGAGCTAACCCGTCCGCAATTCGCTACGTCGCTTAGTGTTCTCTTGGCAGACGTCAGATTCGAGCCATAATCCGGTTTCTCCCGTGAAGATTCATCGGCAACTGACTAAGTGACGAGTTCGTGTCCGCTCAGCACGTCCGCAATTGGTACGAAGCTTCGCTGAGGATCAGATGGAAGTTCGGAGTGGAAGACCGTCGGTCTCGAATACGATTGTTCCAAAAATCAACAATAAGCTGCTTCAAAAATCTGAGGGTCACTGTCCGTGAACTTTTTGAACGCTTTACCGAAGCTTCCCCTGGCACAATTGAAAGAACTTTAACAAAAACGTTGGGTTGGAATGCAGACTGACGAATACAAGGAGCAATGCCTTGACTGTAGTCGGAAATTTCTTCGGCAATGTAAGGGGGTAAGCAAAAGAAGAAGTATTGAACTCTATTATCATAGGAATTGAAACAGAAGTGCTTCATTACACGCCCGAAATAAAACGTCAGTGGCGTCGCTCTGGTTCACCACTACCAAAGAAATTCAAACAAACGCAGTTGGATGAAAAGGTTATGGTCACTGTGCTTTGGGATTGGAAACTATACTCCAGAATCGCTAGAGAGTAGTGCTTCTTCACGACAACGGCCAACCCCACGTCGCTTGTCAAACACAAACCGGTCTTAGCCCCCAGCTATCATCACCTCTTCCGCTTCCGCAAGCTGAAGGAACTTTAGGCGAGAACCGCTTTCACCGATTTGGCAGAAGACTTCTTTGATCTACGAATACAAAAGCTTTAGCACTGTCTTTAAATGTGTCGAGAAAAATGGAAACTATGTTGGAAAATAGACAACAGTGTAAGCTTTTCAACGATAATAACAATAAACAATGTTTTCTCGTTTGTAAAGAATATGGGAACCTTATTTTTGGTATAACTTTCGTAGGTGATTGGGAATGAATCCCATAAGATCATAAATCATTATTTTTGAAGTCGCTACACCCGAAATAATTGAAAATTTCACGTGGTGTTGGATGATCATAGAATCAAAGTAAATTAGTTATATTGTGGAAGCTATAGTAATTTTATCTGGTTCAGTAGATTTCATTTTGGTTTGTATGAGCCCTCTGCAAGATACGAACCTCGTTTTCATACAATCGACCATAAATGAAAGTATAACATCTTCGCTGAAGTATTCACCGTAACATGGATGGTTTTTGCTCATATCAAACCTGGTATCAGACACAGCGGTAAAAATAGTGGAATCCTCGGGGTGAATTGGAGCCAAAACGAAATAAAGTGAGCCAATAAAATCAAGATATTCGCGGTATACTAAAGTTTTTGACTTCTCTTTGTCGCTGGCACTATTTGAATCAATCAGAAATTTCATTTCACATAACCACATATCTTTTTCGTATTTAGATATTTAATTTGCATGGTAGAAGAAAAATCTCGTATCTGTTTCATTTGTTTCAAATTTCAGCATTTCTTAGATTTGGTAACTTTGTTTCTACCCTCGTTAGATTTGTATTTTTTCATAAAAATTGTGAGCAAGAAAACAGTAGTATTAGCATGGGTAGCAGCAATCATTGGTATTTTTTGCCTCTATGCTTTGGTTAGGAAACGACATCGACAAATCAAAATGCGCTCAATAAATAGGGCTAAAAAACAAATAAAAGGGCTATATTATTATGAAAAATGAAATCCTGTTTCCAGTCGCTGGAACGTGAGCGTCGAACATAAAAATTAGCCACCTCCCAGCGCGAACTTGAACGCGAGCGTGAGCGTTTGTATTTGTAAATCACATTTATAGTACCGTTGAAAAAACTATATATAAAATCCCCTCTTAACTAAAACAACTTTTGTCACTTGTTTCCCTTTTTTATTAAAAAAAAAAATATATTTATGCTTTCTTAACTTTGATTTGCTTTGTAATCTATATTTAACATGATGAATCATGATTATAATACATCTCTAAACGTATTTTAAAATTCAGAATTACGTAACTATTAAATATTTTGTTATTTAGTTATACATGTTCGGCAAGAGAACAGGTTCTCTCATAATATTTATAAAAGGTCACTTGATATATTATACAAGTGTGGATTTTGACGAATAATATGATATTTTCCAAGTATTTAACTTTAACCTAACTTTTGTATGTAGTAAGGTTTGGAAAGACATTCTTTTCTTCAGTTTGTTTGTGTCAGACAACACCATTTTAATTTGATTTAAACGTTTCAATTTCTTTTCAAACCTAAACCACTTACTCAAAATACAGGTTTCTCACTTCTCATTTAAGAAAAAGCTTCAATACTTTTTATTAGAGATATTAGAAAAACATGCTTTGGATTCAAAAGTTACCAGACCGTTCAAAACGGGACGGTCCCTTTTTATAATTACGAGTACCGGTCTCCCGGAAACGAACTTTGGGACGCAAAATTGTCCCGTTTTCAGAAATCGCAGAAAATAGCAGACGGTCCCCACATGGAAAGATATTCAAAAATCTATTGAAAAGTAATATATATACTGAGGTTTTTGACGAATTTTGATCAATTATTGAATACATTACATCGTAACAGAATAGAATAATTCCAAAATTTCCACGGAAACCCGTTGAATCGAAATATTCGGATCATCTCCTGAGAGTTAGTGAAGAAGTTGAACTTTATATTGGTGCAGTTTTTCTTTCTTTAAAAACTTTACTTCAAAAGACTTTCTCTTTTGATTAAAGGAGTTGTTTTGCCAAAAAAATAATAAAAATACATATTATTGCTAGATTACTTTAAATTTTAATTCCTGTAATTGTGTAGTTTATTTCATAAATTAAAAATCAAGTTTATTCCAGTTTTTCCTTAAGTGACGTGTTTTTACATCATTTTCAAAAATGAATGTTGTTATTTTTATGTATTTTGTGTATTAATTTATAATAACTCGCATACAAAAGCGCCTTGAAGAACGCGTACCAATTAATTTTGTACGTACGTTTGTCAACGTTAATAAATGGCTTAAGAGTTTCCATTTTATGGAATATTTTGGTATAAAAATAATTCTGCCAGTCAGTAATTTTATGTTTATTATAAAAGTGCATTCTTTGAAAGAATAACTAAAAAATATAAATTTATTGAATATTTGAATGATAAGATACTAAACACCGCAGACCCGTATTTCTCAGCATGGAGCCCAACGAGGGTAATTCCAAAAAGGGACTAGACACGAGTTTAACCCTTTTGCTCTGGGTCATATAAATGCAATGCTAGACTTCGGTGCCCAATTTGAAAGATTATTCTCAAATAATTGCACCCAATAACTATTATAAATTCGTTTCAAGAAACCAAAATATCAACTGGGTTTTTGGCGTCGTCAAGTTAACATCCGTGGACTCGACACGAGTTTAGACGAGTTTGGTCCTTTTGGTCTGAATCATTTAAATGCAATGCTAGACTTCGTTGCCTATAAATATTATAAATTCGCTTGACAAAACTAAAATATCAACTGGATTTTTGGCGTGGACCCCCGGATACTTTAATATTTCACTAAACAACGCAGTTGTTTGCATCTGAATGAAAAAACTTCAATTTATGAAAAAGACAAGCTGAGGTGAAGCAAAAAATGAAGCTCGTAGTGGCACCACTAGACTTAAAAGCAGTTGAATCAAAGTGGCACTGTAAGTTTCCGATCTAAAAAATAATCAAGACATAGTCTTTTGAAGCGATTGACAAATAGAGACTAAACGTACTGAACACACTGTTTACACTACACTATAGTGGTAGTGTAAACAGTGTGTTCTGTTAGAACATCACGAAAGATTCCAAAAATTCCAATTTAAAAACTAAGCGTTCAAAATGGTTGAAATTCTAGTAAGAATCTCTCAACGTATGCACAAAATATTTCCTACATACTTTCAAACAGCCCTCGTATAATAGCCACACATTCATTCCTGTTTTTTGCTACATACAGTTGCTTCTTGCCAATTATTCATACCACCTTGAATGGTGTGCAAAAAATGAGGAAAGCCAAACCTAATTACTCATAAGACATGTCATGGAGTTATGTGTATACTAAATATGGAGAGATACCTGTAGATTTCTTCAAGGTAATTCGTAAAAATAAATATTACATGTATTAACACTCCCTGTAATTGATTATAAATTTGTGGTTCGAGTAAATACCTTGTATATAAAACTGCATGGAAATATGTTCAATTGAATCATTCGATTCAATCAAAATAAATTGATCGTTTAAAGCTGAAAAGTCTTACTGTGTAGTTAGAAATTTTTTCTGGAGCAACGTAAAATAATTATCTTTTGGTAATTATAATTATATTGCCATGTAAAGAGTGAAATATTCATTTTAAATGAGGGTCTCAACTTCAGATTTCGAAAGTACCACTTAAGTACAAAAAAGTCATTTTCACTTTATTTCCTAATTTATAACAATAAAAACATTAATAAATAAGTTTGTAGGCTGAGAATGAATTAGCATGTAATCGTCATAGATGTAGGTAACACATTCAAATCCATATTGAGAGAATGTAATTTTTACAGGACCGTATCCAAAAGTAATTTGTACACTTTTGAAAAATACTTGGCATAGCAAATAACATATGATATGTAGATTATACCCACCACCCTTGAGTGTTAATAATTTATGCCACATAAAACATACAAGGATTTATTATTTTTAAAAATTTTCGAAGCTAAGGATACTTGGAAATTTGTGTCTATGATAAAGGTGAGATTTATTCAATTTATTGACTGCGAATAACATCATAGCATACAATGAAGCTTTTTCATGTTTGACTGTCAGTTTTTGATGGAAACGTACAGATCTGTTCCATGTAATTTGGCAAGGTGCTTTGACAGGCGTCAATAACTAAGCATTCTGATATTTTTTATCTAAAATTCTCAACTAAGTTGTATGTAACAGCATATTTTTTACTTGATATTATAGTTTAAATAGAATATTAATCTCTAAACTATAACCAGAATTTTTCTGTTTAATCATACAAAATCATCAATAAAGTTTCTAACAATGTACAAGAATTTATTGAGCTCATGTATTGAAAGAAAAATTCATTATTATAAGGTGTAATTCTAATTAAAGTAATGAATTTCTATATTATTTAAGAATCAATAATTATGTTTTTAAATTGAGATTAGTTAACAGAATACTTCTTGGTCGGATGCATAGACAAAAAATGAAATCACTCATTGGTAACACCGTAATCAGTTAATTGAAAAAAGTCCGTTATACGTCTAATTTTTACTTAACCGTTGACCATAAATTATCCAAAGATTTCTTCCATATAATAATTATCACTTCTTTTTTATATAAATCGATGTTTAGAAGCTATAAATTGTAATTCATTATAGTGAACAGTTCCAGTGTCTATTTTTGACAATATAAATTTTATGTTTTGCTCTCATTTCCACAAAAATCATACTTATTGTAATTTTGAAGTTATTGATGAAGATTCACTCGACTAATATACATATTATACAGTAAAAAATGATCGATTGACAGATGAATGATGACAAAATAATGTAGGATTGAGATAGTTTATAGACAGACAACGAGGGTAAATATATGAAAGTACAGTGGTGTCTCAAAGTAATATCGGTTATCACATGTGAAGATTTCTATTCCTCAATTTAAACATGTCGTAACTTGTTAGGACTAGTCTCTAACTCTATAAACAATACAATTGCTTTACATTCTTTTAATTCCCTCTTTGTTTCTAGAGGACGCAGTACATTACGTTGAACGAATGTGTGCATCAAGCGCACGGTGGTTCGTCCTCGCAGATTATGCAGGAGGGTGCGTCGAACGCATATTTGCTGGTATAAAGACTGTATCTTCAATCCCTGTATTTAGCTTGAAATGTTTATGACCGTGAAGAAAAGAAGAAAAATAATAAAAGAGTTAACAACAGAGTAACAAAGAGTTAATACTTTCTCATCAATGCGATTATACTCATAGTCTCTTAAGCTAACCATTTTTAAATTAAGAGGCTTTTTTGTGGAAAATTAAAAATATGCAATTTTTTAAACCAAAAATGCAATCGTTCTTAGAAAAAATAATTTTAACTATCAATTTTTGTTCAATATTTTATATAATATTGAACATTAGCTCATTTTGGAAAATCTTAGATATTGCTGATAGTTTTTCGTTTTGTCTTGATGATAATAATTACAAAAAAATGTGAAATTCGTCAATTGTTAGGACATTATCCATCGCAGCAAAAAAAACATGTGAAAATGAAAGGAAAGATACAGTTAATGACCAAATGAGACAGCTTTGTTTTAATCATTTTAATAGTGGAAATTTGACGCTTGAAGATCGTTCGCTTTCAGGTCGTCCATCTGCATGGGATATTGAGGTTACAAAGAAAGCAGTAAAACCAACCTAGTACAGTAACACTCGTCGATTATCGGACTCCCTTGGACCATCTAAAGATACCATATATCGCTGTTTAAATCATTAAGTAAGATCTGTAGAAGTTTTCGAATTGTGCCATACAAATTAACTGTGATTCAAGCAAAACGTCGAAAAAGATCCTTGCTCTATCGAAAGATAATCGTTTAATTATACGCATTGTACTTTCGATTAAATATGAATTTATCTGAAATCCCCCTCTATACGTTAGCATCATTTTTTCAAAGGAAGCTATTCCTATTATAGTATGGATTTCGATGAATATTACGTATTATCTTCAAGATCAAATCCCATCGTTAATTTGCGCAGAACCTTCCAAAAATAAGGATTTGTTTTCATAATTGTCGACAATCTCACAACAACACACATAAAAATCATAATCAATTGAAAATACCTACAATAACAATGTGACAAGTGCCAACTTTAAACAAAACAATTCCTATGGTCTAAGGTAGACCCATCTTTGTTCTACTGTGCCATGATTGGTGAAATAAGATAACCCAGTACAGTGATAAGTGATACAGTGAAAGGAGTACGATACAAAAGAACATCTGACACAGCATTTGACAGAGATAACTAAACTGTAACTTTCTTTGTATCTCGTTTTAATACTGGAACACGAATTTTATCAAATGTGCAGTCTAGTATTATTTTTTTTTAAGCAATGTAAATACACTGTGCAACAATTGGCGAGAATCAACGTAATCCTATATCTCGAATGTTGTAGAAATAGATTCAAATGTTTTGTTGTATATTAGCTTAGTTATCAGTTTTACACAATTTATTTCTGTGTATGTCTTTTTTTGTTTTTGTTACGCCTAACAAAAAGTTTAAAAACAAACTGTGATATTATGTTTATTTATTCTTGTTAGTTATTATAAATTGTAATAAATGCGGTTGAAGAAATTAAGAAACTTGCATCAAATTCTACAGTGAATCACCGAAGACTTACCACAAATGTTATACACCACACATACAATCAATAGGGCATTGCGATAGGCCATTGGTACAATAAATTTAAGCGAAAATTTTAGAAGAAGATTATGTGTGGCTAGTTTAATGGCATCCACAGGTAATTGGGATTAATTGAGACGGCAGTGGGCCGAGAAAAACCGCAACTGAAATCTGAATGAAGAAATTGTTTATTCATGGATGAGTCTAGAGTAATTGCAATGGACTTATGGACGTTGGTTAGGAGATAGCGAAGCCATAGATATAATAAACGATTTAGAGCTCCAATAATTGCTTCACATCGAGATTCAATCATCGTTTGGGGTGGAATTCGTTTTAATTTCCACATAGACTTGATAGTGATAATCAAAACTACAATACACACAAACCGCTCAGAGTTATAGAGACAAGATTATTGAAACATAAAACGTGTCTGGAGAGTAATGTCTAGATAATTAAATATCTGAGAGAACCCTAACAATATGCTTGATATGTTATCAAAGGCTGTAATATAAAGTTGGACAAGTTTATCTCACAATTTTATTAATTCTTCAATTAAAGTATGCCCAATAGAGTTAGAAAACGAGATATTATATTTTTTTTTTGTAAAATCCCTTCAATAGTAAACTTTCGTTATATTCGTGATTGTTCCTATCCTGTAAAAAGAGTTGTAAGACTTTTTTCCTGTCAAATAAAATCTCATCGTTTTAAATACCTCATAACGCGCCTTGTGACTTGATTCAACTCTGCAGTTGTTTCATAATATTATGAGCATCACATCCTCTGCTATCGTTGCCTACATTAAACGCCCACATAATTTTATCAGAATTCATTTAACAACACCAGATCTAAATGTAGGTGCATAAGGTGTCTGGTAGTACATCTCCCATTCATTTCATCTTTAATATTCGTTATATCCGTATCATGTCGAGTTATTTGATGATACGTTTCATTATTCAGACGCATAATCGATGAGTTGAGTAGTCAAATTGAGGAAATAATATTCAAATTTTTATAGAAAATAAATTAGGACAATCATATCCAAACATTTCTCTTGATAGATTTGTTCTGGCAAAAATCGCCCAGAAATCCGTGGCAGTTGTTCTTGTCTGCACACAGATAATAGTATTTATCACGTTCGATAAGTTCCATAAGTAGTCTTTAAAATAATGTCTTGTAGAATAAGAAACTCTGATAAAGAAGAACCAGAGAAACAAAAACATGAATAGAAAAAGTTTCGTGCTTAATGGATCAGTGAAAAGGGTTTTAATGGATGGTTTGAGACGGAAAATTATCTTATAGAGATAGATTCTGTTTGTGTGACATTACGACGTCAGCGGAATAACAAGTGATCAGAAATCACGGGATATGAACGAAAGACAATCAGAAAAAGTCTTTGATGAGCCGATAAAAATCTAATTCATTTGGGATTTGAAGAAAACGAAACAGTCATTAAGAAAGCCGCTATTGATGTTGGCTGGTTTCTTTTCATTCACCACCTAATTTAAATAATCAAAAAAAAATTATGCAGACTCAGAAAATGTGAAAAATATAACTTTGAACAGAACCAAGTACCATTCAATCATTCGAAATGTAATTGGGGAAACATTTCAAAAATTGGTAAGAAATTTGAAAAAAAAACTCAACTCAAAGCTACTTGATTGTTTGATTCTATTTCTGGCCGAGTAGTGAGCAAGTTGTTTGGACTTGATTCACCAGGAAATATTGAGCAAAGAAGTACTCCAGAAAACCTAAAAACCTTTATAAAGTTCTTATAGGTGTTTTAATAAATATGGAATTCCTAAGGAAAATGGCTGATTTGTCGCGAAACGCTCTCCTGGATTCGTGAACTTGAAGTAAGCCTCTGTTGGATACCAAGATACTATGAAATGAAAGGAAATTCTAAAGCTTGCTAAAGGTGGAACGAAGAGACAGAAACAGTGCTACCACCGATGGAATTAAAAGATACTATTAACACAATCAGAGTCAAACATTAAGACATATGATCAAATAGAATTGTTTGCACAATATCCAGAGCAATGTGGCCAAGGATCAATGAAAATAATGCAAAAAAGATGATAAGATTCACGATCACACACACTCAATCTACAAGATCATTGGATTGATCGCCGGACATTGTATTGTGTGACGAAGAAGAAGAGACAATCGAGCATCTACCCTGCCTTGACTAAGAAATGCTGAGGAACGACATAATATAATTAGAAATGAATAAAAATGAGCTATAAAAGGAAAAAAGATAGAAATGTAGTTAGCTAGTTAGCTAGTTAACTAAGTTGAATGAATTATGTAAGAAACTACCCTGGGAATTGGGAGAACTTATCCGAGCTTAAAATCTGAACGAAATATTGAAGTGAATTTGGAGTTCGGTGTCGATCAGATCATAACGTTGGCCTTGTAGAAATATAAACCAATTTTTCCGAGAAAGAAGAATCCATTATATATGTTTTAAATTTAAATTACTTAAGAAAAGTGTATAAACAAAAAACAAAAAAGATCATGCAAGTTATCTGACGATGAGGTAACCAAAACTGTATTCAACTGCTAATACTAGATAATAAGTTTTTGAAAGATGCGATTTCAAGAGTATTTAAATACAATAACTTAATTTCTAAAATATATTCGAGACTAATGGTAAAATATTATTTTTACATATACATTTAGCTAGGTTACAATAAAGCTCAATGTTCTTTCTATTATATCTATTTTTAAATAAGATTTAACTGGATCCTAGCCAACTTTCAATAAATTTCTACAATTTTGTGGGTGATTTCTAATTCCAAAATTAATGTCAAAGATAAATTGAATTTAATAATATTTTAAATTGTATATAGACATTTGATATTTAATGATTTACATTATTAAATAATTTTCGATTTTATAAGTTTTTCATTCGTATCAAATTTTATTTGAAACAAAATGTTCTGATTTGAATTTCTTTATTTTACAATAGTATTTTTAATTATATTAACTTGATTTCACAAACTTCATAACGATTCTAAAATCCTATTATTGGTAGATAGAATCCCATCAGGGACATGAATAATTTTTATTGAAAAAACTTATAAATTATTACACTTAATCTATTTTTAGCCTTGGCTTAAATCTTGGTACAATTTATTATTAGTAGTAGTAGATGCTGATTATGACAAAGTTGAAAAAGTATAGGGTCAACATATGGGTTCAGAAATGTAAACCACGTATTAATAATTTTAACTTCAACACATCGTTCGTTAGTATACATAGGGATGAACTTCAAATTTACACAATTTTTCAGGTTTCCTTCGATGTTGGTTTGTTTGTGAGTGAATCAACAATCTATTTTGATATGAACTTTGAGGCATTTAAACACCTCAAATCCTTCCTAAACTTCACTTTAAATGAATGGATGTTTATAATATTTTAATTCAAAAATCTTACTTTGGCTACAACAATTCATCAAAATAGGCACTAAAATTTTCACGTGAAAATTTACTTTCGGCATAAGTCTTCTTTTAGCTCCATGCACTTTCCCTAGTGATATTCAATAAGTTTGATACCCTTTTTATAATAAGAATCGTCAAGCTCCTCAAAATAGCCTTCAACTGAGGACATCACCTCTTCATTGTTATAGGAAATTTATGACCACCAAGTCATTTTCTGAAGTCTGGGAAGAGAAAATAATCCGAAGGGGCTAAATGTGGCGAATAGGGTGCTTGAAGTAGCAATTCAAACTTCAATTCATTAATTTTGGCCCTTGCAATAACGGATGTGTGAGCTGATGCATTGTCTTGATGAAACAACACTTCCTTCTTAGCCATATGCGGCCGATTTTGCTTGATTTCTTCGCTCAAACGTTGCAATAAGTTCGTATAATACTCACCGTTGATAGTTTTTAATTTTTCAAATTGGGCAATGAAAATTATTCTACGCGCATCCCAAAAAACCAACGCCATGACCTCGCCTGTAGGTGCAACGGTCTTTGGCTTCTTAGGAGCTGGTTCTCCCTTTTAAGTCCATTGTTTTGATTGTTCTTTTGTTTCGGGTGTGAAGTGATGGATCCACGTTTCATCCATGGTTATGAATCGGCGCAAAAATAATTTCCGTGAAACATTGCCAAACACTTGATGGAAACATCTTCACGAAGATTGTGAACAAACATGGCACCCATCTGGCGCACAGATATCTCATGTCCAAATTTTCAGTTAATATGCGATGTACAGCACTTTTTGAAATGACTACTATGTCTATGTCTATTTTCTCGCGCACTTTCGGTCGACGATTATCCAGTACCGCTTTGAGGATTTTCTGGAGTCGTCACCTCATTTGGTTGACCACTGCGATATTTGTATTCGCAGGTCGTTTGGCCTCGTTTAAGCTTTCATATTGGTTGGGCTAAGGCATTCCAAATAAGTATTGTATCACATAACGATGACCAATTTTTTCAATGTTACAAATTTACTAAAATCGTTCATTATTGATTGATGATACCAAACAAATACTAAACAACGTGGCGTCTTCAAACTTGAAACATACGCTCTTTAGATTGTGAACTTTCTAATACAGTGGTATTTTTTAAGCAGCTACCGCCATCTCTAGGTCAGGCCATGTACTTCAGGGCCCATCCTCGTACAATGAAGTTTTCTTATGTCAGACTGAAAAATGCTGTCAGTTTTAGCAGTTAAATTTAAATTTAGGTCAAGTGATAGATCAATTTTTCGTAATTAACTTGTTTACCCAGATTCATCCATCAAAAAATCATCGATCGTACTTTCTTAACGATGTCTAATGACGGTAAAGCGAGCATCTCTTTTTTTGAACAAATAAAATCCTATAACTCCACCAAAGTGCAACAATCAATGCCTTTTTCTGGATGCAAAGGAGTCATTAGAATTTGTTACAGCTTGCTTTCAATCCATATATGGCAAACCCTACAAACCTGAGTCAAAAATGAGACTAATTGGACATTGTTAATTTAACTTTGAATTAATTTTCACCTGCTCTAGATCCATATTGACGGAAAACCGATGTATATGTTGGTCTAGTGGCTTTAATTCCTGCACCAGCCGGATCTTAGAAAGGTGTAAATCAAGAAATTTCTATGTAAAGTATCCTAAAGCCAAAAACGAATCTACAAAGTTGAAACTTCTTTCATACTTTCGTTTATAGCGGCAATAAAATACATGATAATATCACTTATGGACAACACGAGTATCAGTAATATTTGTACCACCAAGTTAAACTCTGTATATCAGACAATGATGAGTGAATTTTTCTGAGGAAGATTTACCAATGTACTTTTCAAACCAAACGTTTTTTTCGATCAATAAACAATGTTTATTCAAAAAACGAAATATTTCCCCTTGTTGTTTGGAAAAATTCAGCGTTTATTCACTTTAAAAAATTCTAAAACACATTGGTTCAAAATATGACAATTGTCATTTGAAAGAAACAATATAAAAATGCTTATTGTAGTGATTTCTATCCATCAGACATATTAATCAATAGACCGCTCCTGGAATATTCTATAAATACTTGCACGTGTTGACAACATAAAATAAAAAGTTAACCGAAACAAATGTGTGTAATTTCAAATTGTCGTTATTTGTAATGTTATTCAACTTCGTAAGATGTTAGAAAAATAGACGAAACATTTGTAGATCAATTTAAGAAAGTGCGTAATTCCTATTACGCAATATAACACTCAACAAGTCAATTGGTATCAAGTATAATTTATTTCATTTTACATTTAATCATCGAACAGTTAATTGAAATTACCGCTATTAATATGAGCGCATGTAGAGTAGAAGTAAAATCAAATTGAGTAACGGTGAATTAAATTTATTAAAACTATATTTTTCAACTTGAGTTAAAGTAACTGAAAATTTGTTCTCATTCATACTTTCCTCTCATAATTAGTGATATAATTATCAAGACAAAAATATTAAAAAACTAATCATGTATGAAGAAGAATTTCGAGCAACTTGATACGTGTATATCGAGGAACTGTATAATGACTCTAGAGCAGAAGAACAAATGGCATTTGATGAAAACGAAGGACCAGAAATACTTAAGTCAGAAGTGATACATGCTACAAAGCTGCTTCCCATGCGTTGGCCAGGCTACTTAACTCAGCTTCGGTCATACCCAAGCTCGGGCCAACGATGGGATACCCAAGACTGGGCCAAGCCTGGCTTACAAGCTTTGTTCAAAGCTCTAAATAGTTGGGCCAAGCCTGGACCAAGCTTGGGCCCTTGGAACTTTCCTCTACGGGTTGTTCTATCTGTCAGAAGTTATTTTTTTTACTACTGCTACTTTGTTTCTGTTTCGTTTTTCATGATGCTAAGCTTAAGTGAAAAACATATAGTTGTGAAATTTTTTTCTACTTTACTAATGTTAAAAACAGCTTACAATCATGATGATTAAAACACCATGGTAAGAGTGCTAAGTTCCGATTAAAAATGACGACATGATAATTTACGTAAATGTTAAAAAAAAACAAATCTTGTGCTCACAGAAAATTGAGTTGAAATATCTCATGCTTTGAAATAACAGCTTCAAACTGATCCACATTTTTCGTCAAAGGTCATTATTATTAATGAGTCATGGTGCTATAGTTATTACCCAGAATCAAAGTCAATGGAAGACGCTCTGTCCAACAAAATGTAAAGTCCAACTTTTTATTTGGAATTGTTGAGAATGCGCAACAGTGTTTGTGAAAATAGATCCGATTTGTGGTAAACAGGAGACTTGTTCTTCTGCAATGGCAAGGCACCTACACACAGCCATCTCTATTCACCAGATTTTGTTTAAAAATGGCATGATTATGCTTGCCCATGCACCACATACTCATAGTCCCGTGTCCTTCGTTTATTATCACGCTTGAAAATACAGAAGGAAGCAAACCAATTACACGAATTGAAAAGGTCAAAAAATAGGGATATGAATGTATACAAAAAATATTATGCACATTAATTTGATGGGACCAATTTTTATTTTCAAGGGAGAGTATTCTGTGAAAAGTATGAAATTAAATATTTTTTTTAAATAATTTCGGTTGTTTTTGAGCTCTCTCTCCAGTACTTATCAGAATGGTTCTAAAATGCCTTCTACAATCCTCAAATTTTCTGTAACATATTCAAATGCATGTACAAGAAAGAATTCCAAAATGAAAAATCTGATGATGACTCTGGAACTTGTAAACTACAATACCTAAGAAATATCTCTCTAGCTGTTCTATAAGAAGCTACCTGTTTCTGAAGAATAGCTGGTATTGTCCACAAGTTTAATACTGTGACATACTGTAAGATTGAGGCATAATCGGGCATTAGTTTCGCTTGCATACATTCAAAATTTCAAGAAAATGGAGCTGTCAAAAAGATTTGTTTCCATTGGATACTGCATAATTTGACAATCGTTCAAGAAAAGCTCGTGTCGATTGGTACAAAGAAATGCTGAAAAAATTGCGACGAATCATGGATCTTTGCATATGAACATGACGCTAAACAAGAATCGACTGTATGGGTCTTTCAAGACGATCTAAATCCTCCAAAAGTTATTCGCGCATGAAGCACTTCTTAGCAAATGGTTGTGGTCGTTTTCGGAATAACTAGACATGTCGCCACCGTTCCATTAGAGCAATGTTGAATGGTTAATTCTGAATGGTACATAAGGAAAGTGAAAATCAGAGAAACCAATCGCAGACTAGTCAATCTCCACCACGACAATGCGAGCTCTCACACATCAGTTCAAAAAAAAACGTTTTTAAATAGTCAAAACATCCAGTTGATGCGTTATCTGCCGTACAGTCCTTGTTTGGTACCCAATGATTTCTTCTTCTTCCCGCAGGTCAAAAATAAATTGCGAGCTCAACGTTTTGATCCACCTGAAATCATATGTTTTGGAAGCTCCTCAATCAGAATGGAAAAAATTATAAATATTTGTTTTTATTTGTCTATCTCAAAACTTAAGTAGCAACCAAATAATAATAATAACGCGGGGACGTATTCTTTGTCCAGTCTTACGTTAATATATTCTTATTTTATTGATTTTACTAGAAAACAAGCTCATTTCTATTTTTAGCTATAATAATCATGCTTATGGACAATGGGCAGCCTGATGATTGTAAGATTAGTTTTCAACCTTTTGTCGATTTTCCCGTCCCGACTCCCACGCGTTTCTGACCTACTTCTTTTAATTGGCGAATTATTTTTCTCAAGGAGGTGATGTCATCATCTCCTTTATATGTTTTGAAAAATCAATAAACCACCTGCTACAATGCGAGTTGTTCTTTTGTGCTGCTGGACTTTTATAAACTACATTCAATAATAAACTTATAATGTAGCTGTAGGAAAATATACTTGTAACGTAAAATAGCTTCTAAAGGAAACTTGAAATTGTACTGTGTGTATAGAACTTTTCGGAAACTATGATCAAATTAATTCAATCATGATCTGAATGAACCAACAATGAAACTGGACCACGTTGATGGTTGTTGGTAGACCAGTAGGTAAATGCGAACCGCCGACAGGTTGTTTCAGTTATACATAGCTTTTTGAAATTTAAAAACTATTTATTTATAGTTTTCGGCATTTCAGCATGAAAATATAGCTTAATAGCTAAATTATTAAACATCCAGAATCTATTATACAACTGAAAAAAATATAGATTGACCGCGACATTCGCAAACTGTGAAACAAATCCGGTTTTAGGTAAGAAGTGAGAATCAGCTGATAGATGATCTACTTGACCTTAGATCATAGTTTCCGAAAAGCCCTTATAGTAGCAGCGACTCAATTGCAATCAGAACTTACTTCTTAAGATTGAATGTATTTAGAAATGGAGTATTGCCATCTCTAATTCTTCTAAATTCATGCGTCTCAAAATATACAGAGGGGCACTCAGTTTCCATTATTTTATGATTCGAATTTGCAACTGAATAAATACTTTCGCCAAATGTATAAGTAATAGGTTGATATTATAACAAACGATAACGAAAACTAACATAAACTGATGGAAATTAGCTGAATTATTGTATAAAATGGTTGATGGTCTATAAATTAGTACTAAAATACATTTCAAATAACGTAAGTATATCATTCAAAATAGAATCTGTGTTGATAACAGCAGATAAAAATAGGAAATAGGTCGCGAATACCTTACCGACGGTCTATTTATTTTATAATTATGCACAAGTTATTGCCTTGTCAACAATTGCGGAACTTTTCAATAAACATTCTCGAGACGGTTACCGACATTAGCCAACATATTCCGGAAGCAATTTCGTGTGTAAATAATTGTACTATTTTGATAATTGTTTACTACAATATTATGCATATGCGTATACGTTTTTAAAAACTAAAAGTAATTTCAGATAATCGAACAATGTCGTAAATACAGGAGTAAATCAATAGGTTTGTAACTTTTTGTATGAAAAATCCTTGGTTATTATTTGAAGAGGGTTTCACCTTATTTCTGTCATAAAAAATGGAAAAATTAATAGTTTTAATCATTCATTTTCCCTTTTTTTATTAATTCAGCAGATTTAAGATTAAAAACCAAAATTTCAAAACGTTTGATCATATTTTTACTTTTATTAGCAAGAAATAAACTTTGATACACCAATTAAATAATTATGAAATTCACGCAAAGTTACAAAGAACGTATGTAAAAAGAGAGTTCAAATCCAACAATTTTTTTTGATAAAAAAATTATTGCAACTATGATATTAATTTGTTTTTTATATAAAATTGTTCGATTTTGTATGCCCTTTCCGAAAAAATACGACAATTTATTCAACTATAGTTTTCTGAGACAAATCGGGCAAATTTTAGTTTCCAAACTTAGGCCTAATTTTTAACTTAAATGAGCCGAAGAAATGAATAGTCGGAAAAAAATGAAAACATTTCTTATGACCAAACAGTTCCAAATAATAACCCAATTCTTTTATTTTTCAATGTCTCTTATGACCTCTATACATTATGTCCAACAGTTTTCTAGTTTTCTCTTTTCTAGAAAATAAAATTCATGGATGTTTTATCAAAATAGTTATTTTGTGATGACGCAGAACCATTTCTTCAAATTTGAAAACAAAGAATAGTCACTCGGAGCTGAATTTACAGAATACGGCAGAGCAGTCCGTAGTTTAATTCATGGATTTTTGCTATGGACAATATCAGGAGCCTGATGCAAAGGTATAATTAAAACGCTGTGAATCACTGTTTAAGAACAGCACGTCTATTATTTCCGAAGACAAATCCAACCACAACTACCTTATAGTAACCCGTCTAAGATTGCATCGAAATGAAATTTTCACGGACTTATGTTTACTGTAGAAACAAACATGTGAAGTAGTCTATTTTACAAAGAAAAATCCAGATCTAAGCTTCACAAATGTGTGTAGATGATCGCCTTCATCTTATTCTGTGAAAACAGAATTATTTAAGATATATAGTGCCAATTTAGATGTAAGTATATTAACTTCAAAATAATTTTAAGAAGGACAGCAAATCTTCAAAACAAACATTCGATTTGACCATTTCTCAATTTTATACCATCTGTAAGTGGATTGAGGATATTTCTCTGTACCTTTACCTGTACCTTATTTTGTGTACCATCTCGTTCCTTATATGTACTGAAGCTTTTTGTATATAAAAAAATAATTCTGTGATCTATTCCGTTAATATATTCCTTTGAAATCAGAAAATCATTTAGAATTAAGAAAATACATATTTTTTTCCGTCTACATTATTTTCTAGCAGCTTTCTGAATAAAAACAAATTTTACTTCTAATTTTGTTTTTGTATTCCTATTCCCAAAGTGAGAAGAATGTTTTTATATGACTAATTCCGTTTTTTATTTGTTAGATTATATCGTAAGTTTTATAATTCGGAATAAATATGTTTTTCTTAACATAAATAATGTTTGTCGTGCTTCTCTAGTAGAAGATTCGTAATGACGAAAACGCGTATTTAAACCTAGTTTTGTATTTTCAAAAAAGCATAATTGTTACGCCTTTTAACTTAATAAAACAATGAATGAAATGTAACATGACATACGTTATCAAATTTTATTGTATCTGGAACACATTCAAGTTCATTTTTGACAACATTAATAAACTCATTTATCACTAATTTCTAATCTTGGCTACTCCACAAAACCTTGATTTAAATTAGATTTTATAAATCCTATAAAACTGAAATTAAATGTGTGATCGGATGATTTTTGATGTTGGAAGCTTCAACAAATACTAGTTGTTATACTCGTAAAGCAAAGAAAACCTCATAAAGAATTCATAGTTTTTTTTTTCAATTTTCCACTACTTTAAGCCTTAATTTCGCACATAATATTACTAATAATAACCCAATATAAATGACGAAAAAACAAATAGAATCAGATCTGAATAATTCATAAAACAAAATTTGAAAAATATTATAATACTTCATTCTTATTTGGAAGATTATAAAAAGCATAAAAGAATTTGACTAGTGTACGTATTCTAAATAAATTAGTAATAAAGTATTACTAAAGAACACATACTCCTAAAAGCCCTAGGTCGAAAAAGCCGGCTTATTATATAAAAAAAACCGTCCCATTATTTGCATTAAGTAAAATATTTCGATTGGTATCGACTATGGACAATGACGGGTCGCATTGTCGTGTTTAATGCATCATAATTTTAATGTTATTTATTATTATTAAATATTTAAATTCATTTTCTAAAGACCATTTACGTGAGCAATATTAAAGGGTTATTTTAAATATGTTTGGATGTCTAAGACGGAACATAGAGATCAATCAGGAATTGCTATAATTAAAGAGATTCAAATTTCACCATTCGGAGGTATTTCGCGCCGTAACATTTTTCTGTACCCCTTCCCCTTCCCTAATCGTCTCTAACACCAAAGAGACGATTTTCATCTAAAAGTCACAATGTTGGGCAAAGTACTCGAAAGTGGCTAAAATAGCTTTTAAAAGTGTTTGCTGTAATAATAATAAAGAGAGATTTCTTATTCGCAATATATTACTTATTTTATTTATTCATATTTTGTTTTGAAATATGTTGAAATGGTATCCGAGTTCTTATAAAGTTTTCCTACTAATCTTACATTTAATTGTGCCGTTTTGCTGACAACCCTCTCCTTACATACATTTTTGGCTTCATCCGCCATTATTCTTCTCACGAATTTTCCTTTTTCAGTTTATTTTTTTACAAATAAACTCTTAAAATGAAATAATATATTAATATTAACCTATGAAATTGCAATTAGAAACGAAAACGTCAAATTAAAACGTAGTCTCAAAAAAATAATAGAAAATCAGTCATAAATCAAATATTATTTGTTATAATAATAATTATTATAAATATCTCATTTAAATAATTATTTTTACGTGGTTAAAAAAATTAATTCGATTAGTGTTACAGCTCCTTTGTCCACGGGTCTGCTAGCCACTCATCACTGGCATCCGAAGAGTAGACGAAGAGGGTTCCGAAATTGTTCAATCACTTGCATCAACTTCGTCTTCATCGAACCAATCTACATCCTCATACGAGCGGCACACAATGAAGTTAAGCTTATAAACGACGCTGCATGTACCTCAAGCTTGCTTGGGAATTGAAGGATTTGGCAGAGTGGCGGCAAGAAAGCATTTGGAAAGACAGATTACTATGATGCGTATTTCGCGTTAAAAACACTATCGAATGTTGACAAGAAAATAAAAATAAAAATGACGTACAATATAGTCGAGGAATTCCCCATAAAACAAAAACAAAGATGATTGGAGATCAAAATAAAAGTGACGGATAATAAAATCGAGGAATTCCTCGTAAAACGAAAAGGGTTCTTAGTTTGGAAAATTTTATTTTCCTAGTTTTTTCATTTAAATAAAAAATCGTTTTACTAGACCCCCTTCCCCCAAATTGCATTACGTAATACTTGAACGCCCCCTTATCGCATTGTACAAGTGGGGTATGTTAAAGATCATACTCTAAAACGAGAGAAAGTAAACCAAAATTGAGGACTCAAATAATTCTCAAAAGATTTCCACATAAGATTTATATAATAAATTATATTGTAGAAAAGAAATTATACATAATAAATTAATTCGTAATAGATAATGTTTAATGAACCCCTACGAGTATCGAAACTACAATGGAGTTTAAAAGAAAAATATGAACATTCTTAATGGATATGAATTTACTCGTTCGATTTTTTGTAAAACAATATATTTATTTGTCAACGTAATCTCCTTTTAGTTCCATATACTTTCAGAATAGTCAAACCCCTCAAAATAGCCATTAACTGCCGACATCTCCTCTTCATTGTTGGAAAATCACTCACCACCGAGCCATTTTTTCCAGTCTGGGAATAGAAAATAATCCGAGGAGGCTAAATCTGGCGAGTAGGGTGCATGAGATAGCAATTCAAATTTCAATTCATAATTTTGGCCATTGCAATAATGGATGTGTGAGCTGGTACATTGTCTGGATAAAACAACACTTTCTTCTTAGCGAAATGGGGCCATTTTTGTTTGATTTCCTCGCTCAAACGTTGCAATAAGTTAGTAGCATGCAAAAAAAACCGACGCAATGACCTTGTCTGTAGATGGAACGGTCTTTGCCATGTTTACAGCCGTTTCTCACTTTTCAGTCCATTGTTTTGATTGCTCTTTTGTATCGGGTGTGAAGTGATGGATCGACTTTTCATCCATGGTTATGAAACGGCGCATAAATTCGACTTTATTTCTGTGAAACATTACCAAAAACTCGATGGAAATATCTTCACTTCTTGTTCCATTGTAAGCAAACGCACCCATCTTGCGCACAGCTGTCTCATGTCCCAATTTTCAGTTAATATGCGACGTACCGCACTTTTTTCAAATGCCTACTACATCTGCTAGCTCTCTCGCTTTCAGTTGATGTTCATCCAGTACCGCTTTAAGGATTTTCTTCAACATTTCTAGAATCGTCACCTCATTTGGTCGACCACTGCGATTCTGGATATCGCAGGTATTACGGCTTCGTTTAAATTATGTTACCCAATATTTTACTATTGATAACGAAGAAGTAGTCTCACCCAAAGTAGAATCTAGTTCAGCTTTTATATTGGTCTAAGCCTTTCAAATAAAAGTATTGTATCACATAACGATGACCAATTTTTAACATGTTTACAAATTCACTGAAAACGTTCACTATTGATGGCTGCTGAACAAAAATTAAACAACGTGGCGTTCTCAAACTTGAAACATATAATGTATAGATTGTATACTTCCTTACATAGTGGTATTTTCCAAGCAACTACCGCCATCTCTAGGTCAGACCAGGTACTTCTACCATATATTTTCTTTATATATAAATCTTCAAATAAGAAAATTGAGTTTTAAAAAATTGATAGTGTGCTCAAAAAATAATTCGAGAATTTACGAACCACTATATAAATAGAATCGTTTTTATTGTCTGCACATGGTCACTTACACAATAAATTTTTGTTGACAATGATTCCAAATTATTTTTAGACTATGGTCAACATCATAAAAAAAGATATAGATTCACATCTTTCTGTTCGGCAGCTATGCATATTACTGTTAGCAATTTATTTAAGAAAGAAATTTAATTTAAACTTTATTGTTATCACTCGACAGCTATTTTAATTATGCGTGACATCATTTTCTTTTATTAGCAACGCTTAATTATGTAATTAATAAAAACATATTCTTTTATATCATCTGGTTTTTACCTTATAAGTTTCGAAACAATGGAATTTACCTCAACTTTTTCTCATAAATTATGATAAATAACGATTATAACATTATATAATTTCTATGGAGATTTCTATAATTGAAATATATCAAAATCGAGTTAAAAAATGAGAATAAATATAACACATTAAAAATACAAATCAACCTCTTATGTTCCTCATCAAATATCTTATATATTCAATCAATTATTGTGACTCAATAGTCACTGCTGTCGTGTAGTCACTTCCAGAATTAATCTCTCGATTCCTCACCACAATTCTTCTATATTTAGTTCGTGAAATTACATTTTGTGATTCGTTTTTTCTACCAACACCTTCTACCAATTGTTTAAATGATTCTGTGGTGGTGATATATTTTCAGACTCGCTGCAGTTAGGCCACGGCTAGTTCAGAACACCAGTTTTCAGCTGGACCAAGTACCATAGTTAAGAGCTCAACAACTTAAATTACTTTTATTACACCTTGTCTATAGTGTAAATACAGTCTGTTCTGAAAGTAGTAGGATTGGTTTTTTTTCTGAGCTAACGTGCGAACGAGAGGCGGTCTGCGCACGCACAATTCAAAGAGAGGGATATTGGGAACGAGGAAAAAAATCGGCAGTCAGCTCCCGGTAGTCGAAGATCGCAGATTACTTGTACTGTCAAACCCTGCCGAAACACCTCGTCAAGGAGAAATTTTGTGTAAAGCTTGGTGAAACGGGCCAAGAGACTCAAGACATGATTAGGGAAACCTACGGTGATGCTGCCATGGGTAGGGAAAGTAGGAAAAGAATGGAAGACGACGAACCGCTCTGGATGCCCTTTACCAGCAATACCAACAAAAATATGTCGCGTGTAGAAAATTTGATAAACAGTGATTGTACTCGTAAGATGAGTATCAGAATGATTGCTGATAAAATGAGCATTTCCCAAACCCAAATTTTTGAAATCGTGACAGAAAACAGCGAAAAGAAAAGTGTAAGAAAAGTTGATGCCGCGAGTGTTATCATTGGAGCAAAAGTTCAACCAAAAAATGATCTGCCAGGGTGCTACATTGAAAAATTTTAATCGGTTGTAGTATTTTCATGACTAAATATTTAAAAAAAATTAGTCCTACTGCTTTCAGAACAATCTAGATAGAACTGCTTTGAATTCCTTTTTTTTAATAAATGTTTTTATCTATAACTATCACATAATCAATTGAATCGTGTGGACAATTCATATTATTCAATCGATAAGTCAAAAGTCCGAAGTCATCACAAGCGATAGTTCAAAATGTTTTGCACAGTAATCATGGGTATAATGGGAGCCTGTCGCCATGAAAATTGAACATATAGAAGATTACAAGGGAGCTTTATCGGATAATAACAATAGTTCACCCCATCTGAGTATTAGTTATTAATGAATTAACTAATGCCGACAAAATCTCCCTGAAGAAAGGTTACGTACAGAAATAATGATAGTGTAACCGACACAAAAAACGCTCTCAAGTTTACCCAAACATACTATCCGTTAAGCCATAGCATAGTGAAACCGTACCACAACCTGTATTTACTTCAAGCATTGACTATTTTTGTATTAGTTGTAAAGAATATATTATCTAGGAAATAAAAAAACTTAGGAGTAGTCGTAAATAGTAATGACTGATATTTTGGAATGCAAAATCTTGCATCTGAAATATCTACGATATCGGGAGAGCAAAAGAAAACTACCATTATTGTATTGTCAAAGTAAAAGGTATAAACCAAGCAATCGCATATTATAACTGTATCAAAATGTGTATTTACTTCAAGCATGAACAAGCTTTGTATCAGTTAAATCTTGAGATGTGGCAACACTGATGTGAATATGTCAAATCTGACATTGATCATAAAATTTGACATTTTTAATGGTGAACGTACTTAGGACGTGTTGTCGTACGAATGCTAATTGAGTTGTTTACAGATACTTGAAACATTCACCTTGGCCAAAAAGTGGAATTAAATCGCTAACAATGACTTTCGACGTAAATTAAACAAAAAGCAGGGTGCCGATTAACTCGCTTCGACTTTTGGTGATGAAGCACCATCTCGAGTCACAGTGTTTCGCTGGTTTTCCGAATTCAATCGTGGTCACACTTCGCTACAGTATGAATTTCGTGAAGGTCATCAGTTCCAGTCGTATACATTCAATATTGCATAAACATTTGGCTGTCAAAGAGATCTGTTCGCGTTGGTTACCGCATAATTTAACAATCGCTCAAAGAAAGCTCGTGTCGATTGGTGCAAAGAAGTGCTGGAAAAAGACATCTATAAGATCGTGACAGGCGAGAAATCATAGATCTATGCATAAAAATCCGGAACTAAACAACAATCGACTGAATAGGTCTTTCAAGACAATCCAAATCCAACAAAAGTTATTCTCGCACGAAGTACTTCGAAGCAAATGGTCGCCTGTTTTTCCGGAATAACTAGACTCTATTAGAGCAGTCAATTCTGAATGGTACACCATCAAGGAAACCAAGTTCCAATAAAAACGTTTTTTTAACAAGGACATCGTAGAGTCCTTTCTGATACCCGACAATTTCTTCTAATTCCCGCAGATCAAAAATAAATTGCGTTGTCAACTTATTTCAACACCCAAAAAAGCGGTTGATGCGTTCAATTCGCATGTTTTGTTTCTATGTATGTATCTCCAAACTCCAAATAGCAACCTTCGTACTATTTGGTAAGCAAAATGCAACAGAATGTCTAACAAATAGTGGTTTCAAAGTGTATGTAGTTATTTACATAAATTTCCAGACAACCTATGGTATTGCGCTATGGAAAGATAAAACAATTCCATCAAGGTTCATGGGATCGCCGCATAATAGATAAGATTGCTGCTAGAGTTTACGACGTGTTTGCCCTGAGTAAAAATTTCTAAGAAAATACAGCGTAAAAATTTCTAAGAAAATACAGCGTTTCGGTTACGAAAAATAACACTACGATAATTTGGTACATTTGTATACAATGTTTGAAATGTTTATTCATAAAACCTATTGAGAAACTGAAAAAGCAAACATTTTATAGTTATTAGTTTTTTCCCTTCACATTATTTGCAGAAAAATGTATTATTTAAAATCAAACTTGAGGTACTAAATCCTGCGCTACCTCTACACCAACACTCACAATTACCCTGTCAGAAATGTGTTTCGATAACAAAGTTTACATCTTCAGAGACTGGAGGTGAACGTGTTTTAATTTTTGTATGACATTATGTATTTTCTTTTTTCATTTTTCGGGAAATAAATTTCGTGCGGTAACATTAGCCGCTTATTCTTGGAGGTGAACATAATTATTCATCTTTGGTAAATTACTTCCCTAAATAACAATGATTCGAATGTAATGAGTTATTATAACTCAAATTGTTTGTTCATAGATACTAGAATTGGTCGAAAACAGTTGAACAATTATTATATAAATTAATAACAGTCCAAAAAATATTTTTTTCAGTTTATTTTTTAGGTAAAGGTGATATAGAATAAAAACAATCTCGACTGTACTGCGCCTATAAAGACAAGGTTGAATGTATTAAAAGTATGGTATTATTATTATTAACAATTTTCTAGGCTAAATCATTTTTCATTCTCTAGTAATTGAAAATTGAACCGACCAACACGGTTTTTCTTATGCAGCAGCAGTAGAGCGAATATAAAAGTAAATACGAGGTATCATTGAAAAATACAGTAAATTATTTTATTATAAATAACAGAGCACTGCCCTTGGATAGTAAACCAGAAGATTCATAGATTTAATATTTTAATATCAGAAATGATATCAAGATGTTCCCTTTTTAGTACATTTTTCTTCTAGAGAATAAGAATTTTTTCTCTTTCAATTACCCCTCAAGTGCTACAATAACTTCATTACATCTCTTCGAGAAGTTAGAAAGCGTTAAAATGATTGTATTGCTCTTGAACGAGATTACATTGATGAATAAAATCGATTTTTGGCAAAAAATCTGTTTTCTCAGTTAATCCCACGACTTATTGTGTGATGTGTATTTCGCCTTTAGTTTATATTTAAATATTTTTTTTCTTGATAAATTATCTTGATTTTAGATCTCTTTAGATCTAAATAAATTTCATATAAACAGATCTAAAATCAACACGATTTATCAAGAAAAACATATGAGAATGTCTAAGAAGTTTATTAAAATATTTAGAATATCGTTAGTACATGAACGGACACACTGTACAATAAATTCAATCATCTACCAAGATATGGTTGCAACGGTAATCAATAATAAATAATATCGTATTGGCAATCAAATCCGTTACATTAGCAATGTTGAAGAAATATATTTTCAATATTTGTATGTATGTACATAATATACCAGGTAATTATAGAGAAAAATTATTGAATGTTTAAAATTATATTATGAGAGGTAGACGACCTTGTCGAGTTATGAAATAACAACTATAAACATGTTTGCAGATAAAATCTTGTATATTTAATATATTTTTACACAGTATTCCATTTTCGAGAGATGAGATGCATTTTAATCAAACACACAATTTGCAAAAATCTATTTTTGTGATGATTCTGATTTTTATAATAGATACAATATTATCTGGCTCTTAAAACTATTTAATTTTTCACATATATGAAAGCTGTAAAATTTCAAATGACATCACTATTTACAGAGTAAATCTCTGTAGAAATAAGTAAATATTTGCGATTGTTTTAAATAAAGATGGTTGCGCCAAAATATTTGTATAACATACAAGTATTTTTAGAATATAAATAGATATTCTAGCGGTAAATTTAACAAAAAAATTATGTTGATTAATTCAGCATATTTGATAACACTAGTTTACAAAATTTAATTTTTAGTCTGCTTTCGCGTATTTTGTGGTTTATAATGTTCATTTATGACTTGTTTTTGTCAAATTTACCGTTACATTTTCTTAAAAACCATAAGTTACTTTGTTTTAATTTTTAAACTGTGTTAAATTAATATCTTTTTTCATGAATGATCCAAAGAGACGTTGTTTGAAAAATCCAGAATATTTTTGCTATCTAGGCAAAAATATTGATTGTAGAAAATAGAAATACCTATTCTGAGTATTTTGGGATGCTCTTATATAAAAATTTGTAGTCTAAGTCCCCAATTGTGTTTGTAAATCGTGTGTATAATATTTACCAGATCTTTCCCCCTGCGACTTTTTCCTGTTTCCTAACCTCAAAGTTTCACTTGCAGAAGATAAATTCTCATATACTGTTTAAATTTCCAAGCAGCGAATACATCGGATTTATCTTAAAATTTTCAAGTGCTTCAAACATTACATTATACAAACATAAAACAAGCCTACAGTATAAATAAAACCAAACATAAATCATAGCCGAATAGTCCTGGCAGCTAAGGCCTTCCTAACCTCAAGAAGAAGAGGAAGAAATTCTCAATAGAATTGGACGTTTTCACATACGTCACAAAACTTTCAAACAACCTTCATATAATTTGTGATTTTTCTATTAGTATAATTGATAACGTACACAAAGCATATTCAAGTGTAAATGTTTTCTATTTTCTGATACACTCTATATAATTATTTTGTTATCGATGGAATTTTGACGTACCTTGTATTTATTTATGACGTCTCGGTTACCGGATGTCCATTTTGACTGCGTTAACTGTATGATCGCATTTAAAACCTGTCCTAGTAATATTGAGGTCAGCGGGACATTAATTATTTATTTATTACGTATAAATTAACATTAATTAACTTTGAAAAAAATTTATAAGCGCCCAACAAATTGACGGCATATTCTCACATACAACTAACTGTTTATTTACCAAATGAAATTTACAACGTAGAAAACAAAATTAAGTAAATGGCATCTATTTAATTACCAATTTTCAGATATAACATGATCTTACATTCAAGTTTTTCTTTTCTAGTATCTTTGATTTAATATAGAGTATTTCAGTGAAAAAAATGCCCGGTATTCACAATATCTTTCGACGATATCAAAAATATCTCCCGTTCGCTCTTCAAGTGACGAAGCTTAATATATTTCGAGGTCTGAAACGAACATATTTGTTGTGCATTCGAACCAACAGATGTTGCCTCAAAAAAAGTATGCAATAATACTAAATTATCGACAAATTTTGGGACAGTACTATTATTTGATTGTCAACAACCCCATTGTTTGCTTTTATTTGGAAAATATTTAATTCTTCTAAATGTAGCCTATGCTTGAAAGTTTCATCAATTTATGAGCGTGATACGATGACATATGTACCGTTTTTAATGTTAATTTGATAGCCAACAACCGAAATAGACAACGCCCATGTCTACAGCACAATTTGAATGGAATTAATCATCTATGTAAATAAAAGCCATTTTGAATAGTTCCTGTAGATTTATTTTCAAATCATTACTTTCCATTTCGTACGTTCTACCTTAATGTTAAACGTTAGTATTTATATAATATGATAGTATCTAGTATAAAAGAGATTGTAATGAGATTATTGGTTGTTTATTTTTTATGTGAAAAGCAAGCAAAAGAAGGTAAACCCTCGAATGATTCGAGTGGTGCCTTCCGTGTGGAGATACCTGTGGATATTGATCTTGAACTTCTGTAGGTTGTAGTGACGTAAAACACATGCCTTGGTAGCTGATTCCACAGACTTGCACTTCTACAAAGACAGAAGTCCCAAAAAATTGACGTTTTAGAAGTCTTCACGCGAACTCGGTGTTTATGAGTCACTTCTGGCTGTCCAGAAGGTCTTGCAAATACTGCTTTAGGTGGGATTATGTTGGATAGCTCGAAAGGGCTTTTGGCTTGGTAGTAGTCAGGTCGGTAACTTTTCTTCTATGCTGTCCAAGTTTCTGGTCAACTCTGGATTGTCTATAAGACGAGCTACTCTATCCTGTATGGAGTCGAACATCTTCAGAGTATGCTTGGGAGTCGAGCTCCAAATATGCGAGCAATATTCCAAAGATCAACGAATCAGATAATTAGAAGCTGTTGCGAAGTATATAGGTTTTTAGTCTTGAAGAGGGCTCAAAGCTTTTGTGAGCTGCCTTGGCTAAATTAGCCACGTATCTATACCAGGCCATATTGCTTCCAACATCGACAACAAGCGAATTTAGGTCCAGTCAGGATCAAATCTTGAACAACAGTGCCAGCATTCTTCATAATAATAGCAGCCCCACTTCAAAATGTTATCAAGATTGTGGTGATCTGTTAATGCCTACGGATTTGGTTGCTAGCCGAATGGTTGAGGTGGTTGATTCGAACCACGAAACCAGTGTGCTATCGTCGGCAAAACTATAGATCGGATTTGCAGTTTTGTCGAGTAGATCGTTGATGTACAGGAAGAGAGTAGTGACAAATTGCATCTCTGGGGAACATCAGCGTTGACCCCAAACCTTTCTGAGATATGTCTATCGATAGCGACCTGGATGGATCGGTCTTTGAGAAAGTTACGATAAATGAGGACGACAAATCGTATGATCTTAATTTATTTAGAAGGTTGTAATTCCAAATCCTGTTCCACGTATTTCTTTCTTCACCTGTTTCTATGTTTACGGAAGCCGTATTGATGGTCACTGAGTCACCCGAGCAATTTTCCAATTTACAGGGAAGAGAACTCTTCCATATAATAGAGAAAATAGTTTGCATAGAGGACCTGTTTGAGTTTAGCTGTGCAATTCTTTAACACGATTGGTGGTATTCCATCTAGGTCAGTCACATAATGGATGTTAAAGCCTTCTCGATGTCGAAATTCTCTTCCTCGCAAATCAAGTGTTGAATTTGAAGCAAACAAGTGACCCAACAAGTCCGCTTTTTTATTTTTATCACTGGAATTGACCCATCTTCTTCAGTCAATGGAAAATTTGTTGATTTACCAAAGCCTCTCTCAAGACAGCAAAGTTTATCCGATTTTCGGAACTAGGATTTGAGCGCCATGGGCTATGAGTAGCATTTTTGTTGTTGACTTAAATTTTGTAAATACCATTTGTCATGCATAAACTCAATTGTCGAGGTCATACAATGCTAACTGGTCTATTTTCATGAGGAAAATCACAAGGAAATTAATACATTTAGGTATGCTTAAGGAATTTCCACTTTCCAGGTTACCATGAGGTGTATCGCTGTTTGATACGGGATTATGACATATACTTTTTTCTTCAAGCCTTTCTATCTTTTTTTTGATCTTCTATTCCTGTCCATTTCATCCGCTTTGTTTTTGCTGCGTTTTTCACATGTTTCATGTTTTTCCAGGTCTCCCTCTATAATTTTTACCTACTATTTTGTATTAAATCGTTCTTTTTGGTATTCTGTTTTCGGGAATCCGGCATCTATCTCAATTTTACTTCATATATTTCATCTCTAACTCTTTATTTTTAGTTTTTGTCCATATATTTCGTTTCTCATTCTACTTTTTTGTTTGATTTATTCAATGTCCATGTCTCACAGCTGTTCAGCATTGTAGGCCTCGCTGCTTTTTCCACAATTTCTTTTTTATTTCTTGTTCCCAAAGAATGATCCTTCAATCGTAATGTTTCTAGTTTTCCTTTTATTTCCTGTCAGTTTTTTATTACTTATACTATAATTGCACCTAGATATTTTTAACTTTACACTTGTTCTATTTGTTTCCCTTGTATTTGAATGTTATGTACTTCACCTTCTCTTACTATTACCATACTCTCAGTTTTATTGGTACTTACTATACTAGATACTAATCATTTTATTCCTTCTCGTATTTAATATTTCTAGGTTATCTTATAGATCCTCTTCGAATTTCGTTAATAATAGCAAAATCATCTACAAATATCAATTCAGTTATAAATGTTGGTTCCAAGCCCTTGTGTTAATATTTTTTATCTTCTCTTTTTATTGTTTTATCTTATAGTAGTGAGAATAATAGTGGGTGGTCAAAGGCCAAAACACATTGTGTATTCTCAAGAGTGAGATCGATCTTATTTCTTATTCTTCTCTCCTTCATTCTAGTCATTATTTTTGCTGCTATGCTTTTTATTGCTGTACCTCGGAAGTTTCTACAATTTCTTTCTTCCAATATTTTTTTCTGACGCATTTCCTCGTTAAGTAATTCTATTAGTTTATTTATTCCCTTTTCATTCGTATATTTCATCATGTTGGCAATTAGATTGGCTCTTCCTCGCGCTTTTCTTAGTTGGAATATATTAATTGCTTCTACTACTTCTTCTTTTCTTATCTTCTCGAAATCTTCATTAATGCCTGTTTATATCGTCTCCTCCTCAAGTACCTACTGCAATCGTAAACTCCTCAAAGTATTCCCTTCATTTTTCTATTTATCATTATCTTCCTTCGTGATCATATTTTCTTCCTTGTCTTTCATATTCCTTATATTATATTCCTTTTTACATGTTAACAAAATTTATTGGCGACAAGCTACATTTTAAACAACAAAAGGTTATGTTCAAATTTCTTCAGCTGTAAAGATCTAAAATTTGTTGATCAAACGTCTATAATACTACAAAGAAGTGAAGTTATTGCTTATGTACTATTTAAACTACCCTGTATAACATTGCAAAATATAATACAGAGTCTAAAAATATATAATCCCATCTCGTATAACTGAGTAATTGGGCTTCCTAGTAATAATGCCACACCCTATATGTAAAGATGTTTATTCACGTAGACAATTTATGACAAAATAGTAGATACTCCTATATAAATTCAAGCTATATATATTTACATATATTATTGATAAAATGTGAATTTATTTAAGTTGGCAACACGTAAAAAACGTTTCTCGATTCTAGTCAAATTATAGAGTACTAATATAAGATAGGTACCAGAAATAAACAATGGGTACCAATCAATCAAAACGCAACATGAAAACAAAAATCGTGAAATTTACTATTTCTAATTTTGCGAAATGTCATGCAAATCAATATTGTAATTTGTTTGTAGCTATGGAACAAAAATGAACCCAACTATTTTATATTTTGAAATAGTTTTACTTACGAATTCAACTAATTTCAAAATTCCAGGGGTAGTTTTGAAATATTCGATATTAATTTTTATCCAACCCACGGGCGATTCGTTTGTCCCTTGCCTTGGAGCTCCACCGCCAGGTTGCAGTTTAGTTGCGTTGTTATTGGGTGCTTCTTGCACATTGACCACTGTTTCCGTCATCATTAGGCAAAAATTTTCACTACTCTAAACGAAATAATTTTTTTCCGATTCGTCGAAATATGTTCTCCTTTCCCCGTTTATTTTTTACACAAACACCTGAAATAGCGCGAGTCGCGTTGTCACGGAGAGTTGCGGGATTTCAAACTTGTTAAAAAGAACGACAAGAAACAATTCAAAAGGTAGCGGACGACCGCGCTAGCGGTTAGTTGAAACCTGATAGCAATGTTGCCATGTTATTGGAATTCACGATATAAACATGAATTTAGAATTGAGTAGGGAAAAGAATAATCTACTGTTTCATAATTATTGGTAAGTAATGAGCTTGTAAAAAACATGCTTTTAAAGAATATTAATTAGAAATTATTAATGAAATGGCATACTATAAAAAAATTAATTAAACACGCACATTAATGGAGGCAGAAAAAATATTTCAATAATATGGATATAATTGCTAAACTCAACATAGTCTTCATAGAAGAATATCTAGATAAGTTTCCATTTGGTTTTAAATTGCTAGCAAGAAGCTAATATGAAGTATTGCAACCACTTGGCCATGTCAACAGTAATGAAGAAATATTATTTAAAAGAAAGTCATAATATTTTCAGGACCAAAATGTTCATCAATTATTAAATCAGTACTTACCTGAGTACAAAAAAATTAAAACAAGTTTATCATGTATTCAACGTATTTAAAACTTTAGCAACTAGTATGTATATAATATTACCAAATAAGTTGCATTTATTAAAAAGTGAAAAAATAAAATGAGAATTCAGGTTCAAGAAGACAAAGGATACCTAAGAGCTAATGGGTAATTTCCTTAAAGAATTCTATAAAATAGGCAAATATTCTACACCTACATGTAGTTAAAAGTATTTCTAGGATTTATATATAGCACACTTGGCAACGCTGTCAACTAAGATGTTTACGGTAAGGTGGGACCATACTATTGGAAAACCGTCCGTTAGTAGCCTGTTGAGGACGTTGAGGTAATGCGAAGAATGTTGGCGTGACATATATATGCGTTATTGTGTATGTAGGTATGTTTTCAAGGAAACAACATAAGAAACGTCGACTACAGAGTGTTCTCATATACAGTTTTGAAATAAATTGTCCCACAAATAGAACTTTGACTATATGTCTCGTTGGTTTTATGAATCAAAATAAAGAGAAATTAGAAAAGATCGGAACTTTACCATTGAGTATATACCATTATGTTCATGTGATAAATCTATCTATACAACAGCATTGATTTTCGCAATGTAGACTAGTTAGCTTATTGTTTACCCTCCCATTATTATATATTATTAACAATCATGTTATGTTTAATCCATAAACTTGACTTTCCGTTTGCTGTTACAAAATTACATACATTGAAATGTATAAGACCATTCAGTTGCCGTTTGCCGATCGGTCTGTTGTTGGTGACTTTCAACATAACAATGTTTATCTTTCCCAGTCGGCCGTTCGTATCAAAAAAAAGAGCCCATCACATCCGTTTGAATTTGTCACGTGATTTTGACGTATGACGTTAGAACGTGATGTTGGGGTTTCAACGTCAAGTGTATGAAAAGGGTGTAAAATTTATTACGAACATCAAACGGCTATCGTTAGCCGCGAACGGCAAATGGAAAGTCAAATTTATGAATTGGCGTTTAGATTTAGATTTAAACCATAACAATTTATCCTTCTACATTGTCAAATTAATACTGGCTAAAAGAATATATTACTACCCTTGTCCAGAAGTAGTAATCATTTTTATAACAGAGATATTTTTTTTTAATTAGAGATATTTTCACAAAACGAACGGATTATTTTTGTTTTATTCTTCTGACACACTTTCAAATATTCCATTTAGCACCCACAAGATGACCTTATTATAGACAAATACATAATATGTTCCAACTTCCTTATTTTGCAAACTCTTAATGCGGTTTTACATTCTCTCTAATTATATTGTTTATGAACTCTTTTTTTGATATCAATACATTACTTCTTCAGTATATCATTTAACATATAAAACTTCAATTTGAAAGTATAAAAAGTATCTATAAATAAAATGAATAAAACGTTCTCGTCTAACCATAGTCTAGGAGAAATCAGTAATTTAAATAGATTGTAAATTTATTACAACAGCGTAGCTCAAATGTATGTTATAAAAATGAGTACATGTACTTATTTGGAATAATGTCGGTCATTATTATTAAAACGTTTATGGAATTGTTTGAAATCTCAACACATTTCAATCGCCTAAAGGTCCGCAACCAATTAAAAAAGTCATTGCTTTTTGTGTTGCCTGCATAGTAGTGCTTATTGATCAGAAAAAAGTACTATATTATTCAATTAATTGTTTGATGCAAATACACACATAAACCAATATTTTTCACATAAAGTATACAGTATGTATGAGAAATTCAGATATAACATGTAAGAAAACACAATTATCAGAGTTTAATAAAGATACATTCAATTTCGTAAAGCGACGTTGTCAAGTTAAGTATTATTATGACTTTTAGAGAGTTGAAAACTGTCAATTGGTTGTAAATTTAAATGAATATTATAAACATGTACTTTCAAATTAATGAAGTCAGTTAAAAGTATCGTACGCGAATACTTCGAGATAAAATAGCAACTTTTCTCAATATATTTTCGAAATAACCAAAAAATCATTTTATTTTGGCTGTCTGGAAGCTTGCTATTCGGAAAACAAGTTTTCTTGGATCTATTAAACAAAGGAACAGATAGAAAGTTATTTTTTATATAGGAGAAAAGTGAAGTATTAAAGAAAATTAAGATATACTTTGATGAAACCCATAATAAGTTTCAATATTCTTGAAGAATAATTAGAGCTCAAAGAATTAGATACTTTTCCACAAACAAATTAATGGAAGGTTCATAAATCTCAATAAATTTCGAAAATATATCATATTAAGCAAATGACTGTCAATAATTTCAATCAAAATAGGTATTCCCAATATATATGTGAAGAGGATTTTAGTGGATATTATATAAGCTAATAAAATGTAATTAATAGACACATATATACTTAGTGAATCCTTAATCTCCAACGTAGTAATAACAGTATTTACCTACTGAATATTCAATTCTGTTTGTGCTAAAAAAATATTATACCTTTTTGTAAAATTTTTTACAAACTTCATTAAATACGTTTAATTAATATCGCAACGGCAACATTGCTCCGAAACAATCTCTTGTGGGTCAGATTGCAACATCAATTCTCAATCCAGTCAGTTTCATAAGACCTCGTTTTGTTTGCAAGTAATGTTTTGTTTCATTCTGTTCGCGAACAGGAGGTTGAATTAAAATTTTTTTATTTTATCTTTATTGTTGTTGTGACCTTTTTATGTCTTTATGTTTGTTCGAAACAACATCATAAAATGTATTTAGGAAAGAGACGGTCTTAGGAACGATCTATTTGATTGGGGTAAGTTGATGTTTTGTTTATGGTTAGGTATTAGTATTGAGATTTTCAATAGAGAAGCCAGAGTAATTTGAAAAATATTTTCAATGGAAATGTGTTTTTATAAGTAGACCATTACTAAAGCCAAAACAGATTACTTATAATTCAAATGCTTAAAATATTGTTTGCTCTTAAACTCGGTTTATTTAAACTTTACATGAAAGTATTATGATTCAAAATTAAGATATAATTAAACAGATGTTAATTCAATAATGTAAATTAGAAGAACAATAAACAATAAAGTTTTCAAATAATAAATAAGGTTTTCATTTTTATTTGAAGGTATCGCCACAGGTATTATATAGTAACTACATTAACTTGTAGGTAACAATTATAGGAATTTTAGTTAAAAGGTGGAAGCTTGTATATTTGAGTAAACATGAAAACTGTAGCAGCAATATTATGAGTTCATTTCCACTTTACCATTTCCATTTACCATGATACTGGAGTATCATTATGTACAACGTCTATTCAATGAAGAATGTTTTTTGTGAATACTGTGAATAGTAAAAAATATGAAATTGTGAAAAGTTAATTTTCTAAAATTTAACTGCAAAGATAACCAGCACCTGTTAATTCTTGAAGCAAAGGAAAATGATGAAGGTTATATTTTACATATGCTATTCTTCCGGAAACAGCTTGTCATAATTTTTCTTTTTGTATTTTCCATGTGTAGGTAGGAAATAATAAAAGACCACAATAAATTGAGCAAACCTTAACCATCTTATGAAATTTCTTTCAAAGTTATAAATTGTCTCGGAATAGCAATAAATCAATCAGGAATAGTTTCAATTTTAGATATAAGAGAAGCAATTGAATCTCTAATGCCTCTTAACATGCTGAAACTGCCAAAATGTGTGTGAAATCAGTTTATGCCATTCTGCGAAGAACACTTAGCTGGTATTTTTAATGCCCAGTCATTTAACATCAAGTAAATTATTTGAAAGTTACCCTGATGGTAATGTGGCACTACCCTTATTTGAAGTACTTCGATGGACACTCCATATACACAGATTATTCTCCTTTCCTCTTACCTCCATATATTCTAATTAAAAAGAACTAACGCCTCCTGTAATTTATAAATCCAGTTTAAACAGCCGAACCGGAAGTTACCAGTCCAACTATTGGTAAAAACACCGGACTTACTAATTTTCGACGTTTGGGATCTCTATAAATGGTTTCTGCGATTTCTAAAATGTCAAATTAGTCTGTTTTTAATATGATTCTAAACCGGGCGAAGATTTTCCATAATATTTTCCATTTCATAACACAGTGTATTGTCTACCTATAACCTGAGGATATGGTAAATTGTTGACAGAAGTTTTGTATATCCAGTTTTATTTACATTTCTTCTTCTTCTAAAACAGTGGTGACCACTAGCATTGACTTTAGGACTATAAGTTTCAAAATAACTTCTAATATATAGTAGAGCCCATAAAATGAAATGAAACATATTTTTCAACTTGTAATTTTTTTTAATAAAGTTTATATGTGAAAAATTATTCGGAAATTAAGTAGAAGGATTCACATATATATGCCTTCACCCTGTCTACTTCACCCTACGTAAACAATAAAATTGTATGTGAGTTGAATAAACCCTACTACGATACTATTTTGAACCTATTGGCGTCCGCTCTATGTCACTGCGTAAACTCATACAGCGCGGGCCTTCCGTGACAGATAGCGTGACGTGTAGAATGTTGCCAACTCTAGCGAATGTGACTCGCGCATTATGGCCACCCTTTTTTCAAAACTAAAATATGCAACTGGGTTATAGCCTATTATTAATTTTTCAAAAAAGGTATTAGCTCCATCCCAAAGTTCACACAATCACTTAACATACTTATAGACAACAAAATTAAACAAATTTTGCCTTGCAGCTCCAACAGACTTCAAATTTATTTAACCTAGTTTTAAAAACTTTTATAGTAATCCTTTTTTACATAACAACCTGTCACTGTACTTAATATCTTCATCTTTGAGGCATTCCGTCTTTGGTTTATTATAATACTCGGAATTTTCATCCAGTCTAATATCACCCTTTGTCGTTTCGGCAAAGTATTTGTCGAAGGCTTTCAAATTTGAGAAATGCCGTCTGGCTAAAACGTGCTTGTTGGTCACGTGGCTTATAAATTCTTCTTCGTAAACATATGACAAGCTGATAACTTTTAGGTGAGCCTTAGCTTCTTCCGCTGTTAAGAGGATGCAGTTCCACGGCGCCCATTCTTTATGTATGTCCCAACGAACTAGTCTAAAATAAAATAAATGTTGTTTTTCGATATTTTAAGCGAAAAAAAAGTACTACACTTGGGTAACGGATTAAGGAATAATTTTGCAACCAAATAACGCTGACGATATATTTAACAATTTCTTAAAACAAAATGAATGCAGTTAACACTTATTCCGTGTCAGCCTTCCTCTGCTGTTTATCACTGAATTTATGCCTTGTTATCAAATGTTCAACAAATGCTTACGTAATATTCTTCACTCTTTAAGGATGGCTGCACGAATTGGTTCTAATCGACATCAAGCATTGACGATATGAATCGTTTTTCAAAATTTTTTCCACAGGTGTTTTATAGGATATATAAGGTAGACACTTTAATAAACTAATAAGGTAGCCTCTAACCTATCCAGTCACGTGAGAACGAGCGTTGGCTGCGTGATTAAAAAACAAGAACTAACTAATACAGCAGAAGGATTACGTATGCGGTAATAATATTATTAGGGAACAACTCGGTACGGACATCAAAGCAAATTCATCCAGAAAATATTTTCGAGCTATTATCAAAAGGTTCTTTATGTGATGGTAAATATTCTCTTAGCTCAACAAGCTCATTCATATAAAACTTTAAGACTCACTCCAGTGTTTGATTAGACAATGGGACATTATTCCAATCCAATGATGGCCCAGATCTGATGTATTTTGGCCCAATGGAATCTCTATGGAATTTTGTTATTCACATTATCGTGAACCCATCTCGAAAACCTGCTAATTCGTGCAACGTTTTCTATCTTGCCACAAATATCGACGGTGAGAGTAACATAAGAAATCAAGAAATGAAGGTATAGAAAATGATGTACTGAAAAGAGAAAAGGAGAATAATAATAATATGACCGATAATAAAAATAATAGCGAATATGAAAGTGAAAATGAGAACATAGTCGTAGAAACAAAAAAGAAACTGACAATTTCGACATAGCAAAACATAACTAAAAAAAGTCCCACTTTACGAAAAAAAGGGTCCACAAAATATGATGGTGTATTGGGTAGATAATTTCGGACTAAATAGAATCGTTCATTTCACGAATCGATTTGTTTAAACAATGACAACTAATTTCGTAATTTTTACAGAGAAAGTGATGCTTTATGTAACTTTTGATCTAACTAAACAAAGGGCTTTCAGTAGAACTTCAATTTGTCAGGTATACCTTACCTTAACTGATAAATGTCATTACATTCCGATAACGCAGAATGTCCATGCCAAATCTGCACGATTATATGATGAATATCGATATCTTGTAATATAAAAGCTACTGAAGATACGGCATGATGCAATCTTTCATAATTTCGTATTTGTTTCAAAATAAATCTGTAGGGTGACAGATCAACCCAAGGTTCTTCCGATTTGTCCAACCACTTGCAATTTCGACATATCCTTAGTTTGTCCGTTCTAGCTGTTAATTTAAAACCATCGATGGTTTTGAATTTTTGACACCTAGGACAGTATTGGAGATTCTTTTCCATTTTACGCTCTTGTACTGTCAACATATGCCTAAAAGCAAAACCAAATGGTATAATATTTGCGAAGCAAGGTTTCTATTGTATTTGAAAAATCCACGCTTACACTGTCTCACTCATTTTTATAGTATTTGTATGAATAATCTTTTGTAACTCTGGAACCGCTCACTTTAAGAAGATGATGCATCTTTAATTTCTTTAACTATTTTCTAAACATATGTGAATTGTATTGTCTAAGTCCGTTTTCAATTTTAGAAAAGTTTATAGTCAGCTGCATACATTTTGACGCTACCCCATAAAGGATTTTTCGATGGGCCCAGTATAGGTCCATACTTAGGCCAAGTATGTACAACTCTGGCCCTAGCTTGGAAGCCGTTATTAGCCCAGACTTGGTGGGACTTTGGGATGATAACAATGTCCCTCGCTTGGTTTGCAAGCTTGGACCTGGTTGCCTAGATAAACCCAAGACTGGTTTGGGTGAATATGGGATGGCCGGGGCGAAGTTACCCAGATTTCAACCAGGCTTGGACCAATATTGGTTTGCCAAGGCCGGGTTTCCCAGCGTTGGCCCAAGCTAAGCCCCGTCGTTCAATTCTGAAGGCTCCTAC
Organism: Diorhabda carinulata; assembly: GCF_026250575.1. Taxonomy (NCBI): domain Eukaryota; kingdom Metazoa; phylum Arthropoda; class Insecta; order Coleoptera; family Chrysomelidae; genus Diorhabda; species Diorhabda carinulata. Next base: position 8,509,854 of record NC_079469.1, read on the forward strand.
ATGGAATATTCAGTCCTCCAAACCTATAGATCAGTAGTAACAGAAATTTCATGATTTTTATATTACCTAGTAACGCCTTCATTGCATTCTATTAATTTAAAGTGGTGCAATACGCAAGCTTCTATTCTTTTTTCTAATCCCTGCAGATTCTTGCGGCTTACGCCTCTGGCTAAAAGCTGACACATTCTGTCTATAAGATTATTCAAAACTTCACTATCTTGACATTGATGATCTTGAATATATTCTTTAACTTCCAAGTAAACGTTCAATTTTTGTTCTACTGTGAGATCTTTTTCTATCAATTTTTGATATAACTCGAAATATTTTCGACCTTTTTGGGTTTCTAACGTGTCCATGAAGATGTGTAAACTCTTGTAGGTGCTGTACCAGTCGATTGGTTCTCCTAGAAACAGTTTTTGATTCACAAATATCGTCTTTTCAAGAACAATTTACAGTATTTATATATGTTAAAAACTGGATAATCTGTAGCTTAAATTGTGAGCTGAATATGATAATATTTTTATAATCGAGCTTAGATATTGGCACAGAATTTGCTCTGGAATAATCCAGACGAGAGAAGCGACTGGTACAAACAAATATTGGAATGAAAGATTTTCAAATTGTCTCACGAAATCTATCTATGATTATAATATAGTAACTTTGAAGACTGCTTGCAAGTAGTACTAGAGATTTGAAAGTAGACATGAGTCATTTAAGGATGAGGAACGGGAGCCATGTCTTTTAACAACAGACGAAAATGTGCAAAAAGTTAACAAATTTCTTCTTTCGCACTTTTCCGTCTTCCAAAAGTCTTCTCACATTCACCGAGTCTGGTTTCGTTGAAGGTCATTATCTGCCTTATTGGCGTTATCCGCAAAATTTAATCATTGAAGCATGTGTCATTCTTGTGACTTCATTGATCTGTCCTTGAACCTCGACTTCGACGTCTCCAGATCGTGACATTACTGAACCCATATATTTGACTTGTTCCATAAGTTTGGTCATCAACATCCACCTTTTATCGTATCACTATTTATGTTTTTTGTCAAATATTTCATTTTGAATGTTGATTATTACAATATTAAGTAATTTGGCTACCCGATATAAAGCTTTCGGTTGTATCCTCGGCATAAAAGAGGATCTTAAACTCTCCATCTCTCTTTCTGTATCTTCGCAGTTCAAGTAGGTTTTTTACAATTTCGTCCAAGATAAAATTGAAACTCTCTCCCACCATTGTTGGTTCAGAAAGCTCATTTGGTTCGTCATATATGTTTTTAATTATTTTGATTAGGTGCCCAAATCTTAGATGTGTGCTTTGAGTAGCCTGTTGGTGATGTGGCCGGCTTCAAACACGTTAGAAATAGCAGGGTTAACAGAACGCTTTAACTCCTAAAATAAAAATATGAAATACTCATGCAAACTTTCGCAAACTATTTTGGTTTATGGATGAACTTCTCCAAATTTCACTGGGTAGTACTGAAAAGTTCGGCGATGTGAAAAATGGGCTAATGGTTCACTTGTCTGTCATGTGTCTGCCAAAAGTCGCTTTTATTCGCGAGTTTATAGTCGTTTCTTGTTACTCCACGTTCGCTTTACTCACCAGATTTAATATCATGTGATTTCTGCCTTTTTTCTTAATAAATAAATAAATAAAAAATGTAGTATGAAAATAGGTGATTCAACTACTAAGCAAAAGCAGTACTTTTAGCGATATTAACCACAATTATATACTACCTTTTTACTTTTAGTAAAACGATGCGTCAATGATGACGCTTCACTAGGAGTAACATAAAAAAGCTAACCTGTAGACATGTGATCGTTATATACCTATTTTTTTGAAGAAATCTTGGATCCTTTTATATTCCAATTCTTTATAAACTCTATTTCGCATACTTTCGATCACTCTTAACATTTCAATTTCTTTTTCTAAAAGGAGATATAATTCAGCAATTTTAGAAGCACCACAATGCATGGATGTTATTCTTGCAATTTCGTTCTTTTTCCATCTGTCCACCTAAAACGTAAACGTCAAAAAACCACAACTAAAATATGAACATCCTATAAAGAAAATTACATAACTAATCTAAAATGTATATATAATTAAATGTACAGCTTCATTATTCTCCTTTTACGTTTTCAGCTGACTTTTACTTTTCCTACCTCCTTGTGTAAATTCTTCATTTCTATGTCTTCGCCGATATTCTTCTTTTATGCATCATTTCAATTGTGTTCATTTTGGACTCGTCCTTTTTTCTCAATGTCCAATTTTCAGTTGCATACGTTAGTAGTTATTGGTATCGTTATTGTATCTTCAGTTTCATTTCTATGTCAACATCTGTATTCTCCAGTATGGTCTTATTCAGTGTGTAGTACAGTATCGTGGATTCATTCTCCCTATTGGTTATTTTTGCCTTTATCTTCTAATTACGTGTCGGTTGGTAAAGTTCCTGCAAATTCATCCCCTCGGTATTTCTGTTCTTTCTATTATTAGACAACCGGTATTCTTTGTACTTCATGCCTCTTAGCACATTCACCAAATATGCATTTCCTTTTTGTCCCGGCCAGTTTATCATTTCCGGAGCTATGCCATCTTCTCCACGTACTCTTCGTGTCTCTATTTTAAATGTTGCATCTTCTAATTCCTCTACGTATTTCGAGCTGTACTTGATCTTTCTTTGCAAGCTCTTTGTTCACGTGACACAATAAATTTAATCTCGTAATATTTAGTCATTATGCACTAAAACTTATACTGTATCTCCAAAAATACCTAAATAATGATGCAAAATAATTTTGTGAGTTAACGTTAACCTAACCTAACCGTTTGTCATGATAGGGAGCTCACCATTGCGTAGAGCATAGCAAAATCAGACATGTTCATTGGGAAAACTGTACTAATGACGTCTTGCCTTTTTCTTTTTTCGTCGTCAAGTCGTTCTTTTTCATCTTGTTCGTTTTCTAAACGTACTCGTTTACGATATTCCGCGCTTAACTCTTTTAGAGCTTTCCGCATCTTCCAAGCTCGGAAATATCTTAAATAATATTCATAGAAAGTAAAATATAGATAGCGTAGCTGCAAAACCGTACCTTTGTATAGTTCTTACTTTTCCATCGATATCCAACCGTTTTTCACGTTCGTCTGCTGTTTCGTAAGGTCCAGGTGTTAAAATTTTATCAGTAACGCTTGGTATATAGATTTCTAAATTGGCCATTTGTGTGGCATGCGCGTACGCCATTTGAGTCTTCCTATTACGCATAATGTATGTCTGAGTATCTCTATGATTCTTATGGTCAGGTGGAACTTTCGGGGGGGGAGGTCCTGTTTGACTGTAGCCGTGAAAGTAACGCACTCCTATGGAAAATCACAAAAGTTTACAACTAACCATATTCTACTCAATTTCAACATCACAATTTGTGGAAAAATGGTTAAACTTTAATATTAAAAAGTGGCCGTTGAACTTTGCCTGATACGAATGTAACTGTGGACGTTCTTCTCTACTTTTTGGGAAATTTCTACAGTGAACAGTTATCTAAGACTGAATAGATGGTGGGTTTTTCGAAGAAGCATGGCAACCCTGATCTTCAGACTCAAATCTGGCTGACAGTTTGCATTGTTCTGCTGCTATTGTTGATTATAATGATTGATACAAAGTGAGATGAAAAATATTTCACGTGAAGAATGTGCTGGTGCAATAGTTTCCATGAAAATATACCCATGTGGCACACCTCTATGGCGGGACCCAATCTACTCTCTGCAGGTCACTAACACGGTTTCGAGATACTGATACAAGCCAAAGAAGACCTGGACAAAAACTTCAGAATGTAACAAATTATAATCAAGATGGATCAACCTGCCTAAAATGACAGGAAATATATTACTCTATATGACTGGTCCTCTTCTGATCGTTAAGCATCTTAAATTTACCTGTAAACATCAAAATTGAAGCAAATGTAAATATGTTTTAATATTGCATAAATAGAAGTGTGTCTGTAATGGTACGCCATATGCCCAATTTATAAATTATCCCTAAGAAGTAGACATAGTTTTAAATTGGTCAGTCCTGATCTTAACCCGATTGATGGGACATTTTGTGTCAACAGGCTAGGGCTTTAGAGTGTCCACTGCATGTCCAGTTGTACTGTCATTCAGACTCACTGAAATACGGGATCAAATGGATGAAGTTGCAATCAGAAACGTAATTTCAAATATGCAGCAATAATCCGAGCAAAAAGAGGTGTATTTTATTTGAGACCCAAATGCAGTATGATACCTACCTAATGTCACTATTATCTCAAATTACTTTCCCTACTACATCTATTTGACTATAGATTGGATCCACAACCCTATATGGACTGTAAAAAAATTTTTGGGCTCAGGGGAAAGTTTATCAAGGTTGGTTGGGGCTAAGTCTTTTTTAGACTTTAGACAGTTTCAAAAATTTTTTAATATCTATAATTAAATGTATGTTTGTTTGATATATCATGATTTGTTGATGCAGTTTTCTTTTTTTATCGTATTGCTGGGCTATTAATCTATTTTCTAAATGTTTGGTACTTGATTACTTCCACCATTTGATAATATTGCTTCTTTTGTTTTTTTTTTTTCTGTTTTAAATTATAGTTTAGTGGAATATTTCGATAATATATTATGTCCGTTCTAACTTATACTAATATGATAATCAATGAAATAATTCGAAAGTTGTTGGGAAAGTCCTTGTACATACATACAGTAAGAAAAAATATTTTGAGTTTAGTATCTGCTTTGTTTCTTTAAACCCTGGAATACTAAATCTGTGCCGAACAATTTATGGTATAACCGTTGTGGGTAAGGTTAGGAAATTCAGGCTATAGCAGTGCTTTCCCCAGCTCAGTGCCCTTTGAACCAAGTAGGAGCAAGAACCGTTGAACTCTAAAGATTTTAACCAGGTAAGTCTAAATAAAACTTACATCGTCAGTTTGACGAAGCTTTAATATTACAAGTAAAATGTGTTCGTCATTTTGATGAACCGATTGGCTTGAAACTCAGGAAGTCGCTGAACTAATCGAGGAAATTGAAATCGGAGAGAAAAAAAAACAAGATTCTGGAAAGAAGAGAGAGCGAAAGTCTCCAAGAACATCACTTGATGAAGATAAAGAATTAGAGGGTAAAAACGGAAAGAAATGGAAGACGTCTAGCTTGGTGAGATCTGGTATTGATGTTGTCCACATAAGAAGGGGCCCCACCTCTGAATACAGTGACGACATCCTGGAGTGTCTGAAACTATTTTTTAAAGATTCATTTATGGAAGTAGTTCTTCGTTTCACCAATATAGAGATATTAATTCAGCAGAATTAAATTCATATATCGTATACTGCCATATTTTTTATAAAATTAAGCGGAAAGGAAAGCCATTGACAAGGATTGATAACATGTGTGAATTGTCGGACAAAGTGGTTGAGAAAAAGAAGGGATCTACCTGGACAACACCGAAGTGTCAAGGAGAGGATTGACGCAGCAATTGGACCTACAACTTCAGTTCCTCGGGTAGCACTTGCAGCAGAAACACAAGAGGAAAAAACGACGCATGTGCTGTAAATGCGACTACAAACTCCGAAGAATGACAAAAACGTCTTGTAGGAGTTGTTCCTTAGCAATATGCGGCGAACATCAAGTGATTTTGTGTAAAAATTGTTTCGAAGAAAGGTAGTAAATGTGAATTGAAAAAGATATTGACTTTTATATAATTTTTGTGTTCTCTAAGCCATTTTTATTTGAATTTTTTATGTAACAGTCTGTGTAAGCATTTATTTACATATTTACTTTTGTAATATTCGTCACAAAATGTGTATGTTTTTAATATCCCATCAATAAAAATGTTAAATGGATAATTATTTGTTCTTCTTGTTTCCTTCACAATTGATTTTTAGATATTGTTAGTCACAATGACGAAGGTTTAGTAATAAGTTACTTAAATTGAGGTTTAGTACTCCAGGTTGATTATAGTGTCTATTTATCCTTTTCTTCAATATGCTGTTCATCATTTTTTCAAGATAATTAATTTCTTTTGATGCTTTTTGAATAATTAAGCATCTAAGCTATCCAAATAATCATCAGGATCTGATTAGTTGGATAGCTCTATAAGCTAAACTTATCATCTCTGATCTTTTTTGTGACAGGATGACATGACCTGAAATCAAGACTATTTATGAACAAAAATATATAAAGAAGTCTAAGAAGTGAGAAATTAAAAAAATAATTTTATATTTTCATTCATTTACGTGACCACTGAGATTCATTTCTTTTTCTAGCCAGTGTGTCAAAAAATCACAAACTTTTACACGATTTATCTGAATTATAAAATAATGTTTGACAGCCCCATGAAAATATTGTATCCAAATAATATTGAAATTTTTTCGTTTGTTGTTTTACCTGTTTGAGTATGTTTATAGCCCCCTAACATGGGCTTCTGAATAGCTTTGTTGTGTACTTCTACCACTACTTGTCTATGTTTATTTTCCCCTTCGTCAAGGTTTATGGTGAGTATATCAGGAACTACTAGATCCTTGAAGAATGATAAAAATGCATCGTTAGTTGCATAATGGGTAATAAGAAAAACTCTTAATATTAAACATCACTCAGTTGTACGTTGAAAAAGATTTTGCATCCGGTTAATGAATGTTTTAGTAACTCCATGGAATTTACAATATATTTAACATTTGTTCTAGAAATCTTGATACGTAGGAGATCTTTTCATTAAGTCATTTCTGGTTGATATAACTTACCCCGTATATTTTTGTAATATCGATGACCCAATTGCATGGATCATCTGTGGACAATTTAAGATCCAATATTTTAGTTTCTTCTTTATCAATGTGTTTTAATAATTTATTCAAATCTTCCACCTCAACATCCTTGTAGGTTAACTTTAAATGTTCCTTAGGAATACCAAAGATATTTTCTAAATTTTCTAAAATCTAAAAAATGTTTTTGTTATAACATTCTGAAAACTCAACATATTTTCTCCAAGATCTCAATATACGAATCAAAATTCTTGTAAATCTGAACAATATAGTCCAGTACTACAATTGGTGTCTGTATCCTAATGGAAACTCAATTTTGCAGAGGATCATATATTAAATTTTGAATTTGTAGGAGGGCCAGATTGGAAATAATAAAAAATGAACTTGATTATTATATCATTTTATTTATAACACTTTTTAGAATAAAATATCTAAAACAAAAATTTTTGTTTGTGTTACAATCATCTACAAACGATGCTGAATGCATTGACATCAAGATTTTTCGAAAATTATCATATTTCATGACAATTCACAACCTTTAGTGATTTTCAGGACATTTTTCGGGACTACAAACGAATAAACGGTATTACAATCATCTGCGTCGTTTGTAGAATATGTATCAATTTTAATTTTTTTTAGTTTGGGTTCCAAGTTCACAGAGCTATATTTATATACATATTTGTATTTTATGTTTCCTTGTCATGTACTATCAAGGCTGCCACCATCAAGGCTCTCACTCTTTTTGTGCTCCTTTTACTATTTCCATTATTTTACAACTTTTTCTTCTATATACAAAATTGGGAACTTACTCGAACTTATACTGTTGGTATAAAGATAGATCTTGAGTCTCCTTCTGTGTCTTTTTTTACTTTTTTCAAATTTGTTGTAGGTCTTTCAGTTTCCTTTTGGATTCAGTTCAAAGTTGTGTCATCCACAAAAGCTTGAAGGCATTTGTTATTAAGGACAAAACAACTTTCATCCCCACGACTGAGCTAGATAGTTGGAATTTTTAAGTTTCTGGTAAGAAATTTAACACCGATACTAACTAATGTACGACGCAGAAAAAATAACGAAAACAACAGAAGGAAAATTAGAGTATCGAAAGAAATATTATGAGAAATTCCAAAGTTGTATAGTTGTGCATCCCGAATTTTTCGATTTCACTAATCTCATCTGTCGAAAATCTGTTGATTCACACCCTAATCAGCCCCTTCCATAACCTGCCCTCGAATGTAGATAAAAATTTTGAAAAAAAATGTGTATCTGTATAAATTAATTTCGTGTATTAACGATGTCCTACCTCTAAAATCTTTTGTCCTGAAGTATAAGTCTGCGTAAAAACATTGGCATTTGCAGTGGTGAATTTCAGGATAATTTGCGTATCCGTATACATATCGGAAAAAGAAGGCCATTCTAGAACGACTCCTTCCATCCATGTTGGGACTGGTACGTGCGTACATTTGCAATCGCACTCACATTTTGGACCACAAACACATTTACAAATCCTACACGGCATTTTATTATTTCACTTCACTCTCCCGAAACTAGAAAGGTAAATAATGCCATTTATTTGTTGTCTGATACGTCAGTTGTGCCATATGTTTGTCAGTCTCTATAGAAACGGCCATTCCAGAATAACAAGCTAGGTATTTTAATTATGTTATTGCCTACCCTTGTCTCAATTTTTAGGGTGTTTTAAGTTGTTATATTGTTGTGGAAAATAATTTTAACACTCACTTTGAACACATTAATATAGTACAAAAAGAATATATGATATGAATTGAAACTATAACCTGCTTGAGTATTCGTAATAATTTTTGGTGAAAACTAAATGCTGAATGAAAAATGTAGTTTGTCATTACATCTATTTTAAAGGATAGTTTTGAAAAATCAGTACTTTACTTATCATTATTAATTAAGATCATTAAGTTTGGAATCACTACTACTAAACCATATATTTAATATGGTACAAAGGAAGTCTAGAACGTTATAATATGAAACGTCTTTGACTAAATTTACGAGGATGGTCCCAGGAAGTACCTGGCATGACCTAGAGATGGCGGTTGTTCGCTTGAAAAATACCATTGTATTAAAAAGTACACAATCTAAACATCACCCATATAGGATTTCACGATGAGCTCAGTATAGGCGCAGACTTGGGACAAGTATGTACAACTCTGGCCCTAGCTTGGAAGTCATTATTGGCCTAGACTTGATGGGATTCTGGGATAATAACAATGTTCCTCGCTTGGCTTGCAAGCCTGGACCAGGCCTGGTTGTCTAGATAAACCCAAGACGGGTCTGCAACCCTGGGCTAGGCTGGTTGCTTGTAAAGTTTTTTAATATATTGTTAATAAAATTATAGTTTTATGACAAATTTCTATATAATGCACTCAACTAATTAATATAGACAAAAATATTAGTAAAATGATAGCCGATGTCGGGTTACCCAGAGTTCAGCCAGGCGAATATGGGATGGCCTAGGTAAGGTTACATAGAGTTCAGACAGGCTTAGCTGGCAATAGAATAGCCGGAGCTAAGTTATCCAGACTTCACTAGGCTTGGGCAATTTTTGGTTTGCCAAGACCGCATTTGCCAGCGTTCGCCCAAGCTAAGCCCGGTCGTTTGAGTCTGGGGGCTCCTACATGGGATATGTTTCAAGTTTGAAGACGCAACATTATTCAGTATTTGTTTGGCAGCCATCAATAGTAAACGTTACAATAGTTTTATTTGAAAGGCATTAGCCCAACCCATAAAAAAATTTAACAAGACTCTACTCTGGGTGCTGGTTCTTCGTTATCAACAGCAAAATATTGGGTAGCAGAGTTTAAACGAGGCCGTATAACCTGAGAAGAAATGTTGAAGAAAATCCAAAAGCGGTAATGGATGATCGTCGACTAAAAGTGCGTTAATTAGAAGACATAGTAGGCATTTGGAGTGCGGTACATCTCATATTAACTGACGCGTTTGCTCCCAATGGAACAGAGCTTTGAAGATGTTTCCATCGAGTGCTTGGCAATGTTTCACAATGATAAAGCAAAATTTTTGCGCCATTTCATAGCTATGGATGTAACGTGGGTCCATCACTTCACACCCAAAATAAAAGAATATCAAAACAAAGTTCTGATAAGAGAGAACTCCAAAGAAAGCAAAGAAAGTTCCATCTACAGGCAGAATCATTGCGTCGATTTTTGAGGATTTGAACTCCAATATAAAAAAATTATCTAATTCTAATGTAACCTAATTAATTTAAGATTGGGGCACAGCTGATTGAAGAGGAATCGTTTATTATTTTACACTTTAACCGTAATTTTTGCTCCTTCACGAATACAACTACTATATAATAAAGAATCTTTTTCTTTGAATATTATGGTACACAGGTTAAAAGATTTTATATACCACACAAGAGACAGATGATGTTGTACAATGAACTTTATAATACACGTTTTGATGATGTCATCCCAATTTATACAATTCATCCATCCGTAATTCGTCGATGAAATCGTTACTCTTCTGAATCGAGGTTAAATATAAAAGACTAAACGCTCCATTGACACTTTGGATTTATTATCTACCAAGACCATAGACAATCAATGACTTATTTCATAATTATTTTCTTTTTCCATTTATCCGTATAATCACTTCCTTGCTTTTGATTCAACTTCGTTACATCACTGTCGTCTGTTTTCAATTCTAATTAACCGATTCTTTGTGTCTGATTCTACGGTAGTACGAGTCATGTGAGTTAATATTCCTTATTATTAGACAAATTTAATCCCATTCACATGTTTTCCGAATCACTTGACAACTAATTTAGAATCGGTGTAAGGTGCATGTGTGTAAGCTTCCATAATTGCACTCTTAGATGTTCTAGGTACCCTAGCTAGAGCAATGCTATGTACAGGTCTACTTTATTTCATTTAGGGTGATAAAATGAAACACAAGGACCTTGGAGTTGGTGGAACAATTATCTAACATTTTGGAAGAAAAACCTATTTTTTTAAGAGCTACTTTGGTCTTTATAAAGTAATACCCTGCTCTACTTGTTATGGTAGTTTTGAATAAAGGTAGCTTGACATGGTGCAAGACAACTTGCAAGAAATTGCATGCAATTTGTTCAGCAGTCAAAATATTTCATAGATTAATATTGCACGTCGTACATCATGGCTACTCAACTACAAAAATTCCATAAGTAAATTGAACATTGAAATGATGAAGAAAAAGGTGGACAGTGAATAATTGGCAATAATGCCGCTGCCTCGCTCTTTGTGCCTCATGGACCGAATGATTGTTACGCGAAAAGGAATTAGACTTCTCCATAGAATTTCGATTGGATAATGTTGCAAGTGCGAATTTTTTTTTGAAACAATCACCTGAAGTTGATCTGCTCATGCTTTTGATTGAAGAAATATTGCATTGCATGTTGTATTTCATCATGCGGCCTTAAGGAAGGTAGCATATTATAAATTGCGTTTAAGTATGAATTGGTCAATTATTCGAAAATATTTGCATAGATTATTCACAACTACACAATACACAAATGAATGAATTCGTTAAAAGGCAATCGAATCATTATAAATTGTTCGGCGTTATACGCCGTTATTCAGACAGATGCACTTAATTGTAGACCTACTTGGAACTTATAAAAAATCATTATTATACCTCGTTGACTTGCTACAACTGAATATTAGATTATAAAACGTAAATAAACGAGTAAACTGTATCTGCCTGTAAGGGAGTTTGGTTTAAACGGGTACCAGACATGAACTGAGCCCTTTTTGTACCCCATTCATTTTTTTTTTCTGGAAAACGAAATTTCAAAGTAAAAACCATATAGGAAAATAAACCTCTTTACTCAGTTATGGAGATTGATTACATTTTCGTAATTCTGATTTTACACATTAACTCTATAGTAGAATTTAATTTAGTTAATGCAGCTATTCTTATTATGATTACATTATCAGGTTGCTGAATATTTTCCTTCTTTAAACATTCAAATATATTTAAAATAACTTGCTGTGTTTGTATATCTAAATCTTTATTATGAAATTCGTACCTGTGTTTATTCTCATTACACTGTGCTATTTCATTGTCTTCATTCGCCCATGGTGTAAAGACCATATTTCTATTTATTTAAAGAAATTTATGAATTAAATTAATCTCACCAAGCCACGCCAATGCTTGTGGCAGACTTTCAAGCAGAAATATTTCGGCCAATAGAAATGCATTTATGTTTACGATTCGATGTTTTCATTGGTAAACAGTGGAAATGATGAGTCCACGTGGACTGATGGTTTGTTAGATATTTACCGAATTTTGTACGGGGATTAAATATTATTTTTCATTTCTTAATTTGGTATGAGTGTCGGCGTATTTATGAAATATTGATTGATCCTCGCATAGTTGTCTTCTGCAATTGATATTGGAAAAACTATGCGTATGTGTTGGAATCGAGCGCTAGGGGCGCAGCGAGAACTTATCAAGAGCAAACCGAAAAAATAATAGTTCTGCCTGGTCTAGCCTTTCTTACGACCCAAAATTTACGCTCTGTGCCTGGGAGTGGAACATTGGACATTACAAATAAATCTTAAGGACTGAGTCAAGATTTATACCAAAATTTCATTTTATAGAGCATTTCTATAAAAATTACTTGAACTTAAATTTATTTTTTTCTTCTAATGTTAGTATCTTCATTGCTGATCATATTTTAGATGTTATCTCGATCTTATAAAGGATGGTACAAAATGGGAAATTTATTTGAGAACGATATTCCGAGAAATATTAATCCTAGAGGATCTTCAATCCAAGTATTAGCGCCGTTCTTAAATGTCTTCCCTACTTCTCTAAATTTTGGAGTGAATCCTAAGTTCTTCTAATGTTCTCCTTGTGGTATTGTCTACGATATCTTGATTATTTTTCTAATCCGTCTCTCGGTAGATCCCCTGGGTCCTGATGTACCAAGGAACGTTCCTTACTTTTTCACAAACCATTTATTTAATCTGTCCTTTCGCCGTAAAGGTTAATATACAAATAAATTTATACAGAGACATCTTCCGTATTTGGGTTAATGTACTCGTAATTAATTTTTTATTTACACGTTTCACTTGTTACATTGTAATAATACGATATTCGAATCTCAATACCTTCATGTTTTTATATCATTGCTAATTGGTTCTTTTTATTTTACTGTTATATCACATACGAATACTTGAGTATTAATTACCATTCAATTATTATATTGTACAGTTAAATGAAACGGGTTATAAGTATTCAAGACAAAGTGTTAAAATAAATATTAGTTTATGTTTGTTTCTAAAAAATTGACAAGTCGAAACGTCAATTTTATTTATCTTTCAAAAATTATTGAAAAAACTAATTTTCAAACAGAAGAGACCTAAAATCAAGAAGATCTAGAAACATAAACATATCAAATAGTCTAAGAAATAAGAAATTAAGAAATAAATATTAGTTTAATTCGAAAAATTACCTAAACTGAGTTTTATGAAAATAAAAAAATATATAATGTACAGGGTATTTCAAAAAAGATGATCCCGTCTCTAGGATAGATGGAAAACTGAAAAATATTATATGTATATTAGATTTATTAAGCAAAATTTCAAGTGAACCTACATCATTTAATTTTACACCATACTATGTACCGTTTTCGGAATATTTTGATTTGAAAATTATGAAGTGATAACCGATGCTGGTATAAAGTATTGATGAAGTTATTAATTATTCATTATTATTAATTAGTAAACATTATGTGAATTGAAAATTTCTTGTCGCTTACATGAGACCCCATCGATAGCTGAGTATCCATAATTGTTAACTTTGAATTTAACGAAAATTTTTTACTGAGCAAACCCCAAATATTTTTCAGTTTTCTATCGATCCTAGTGACGGATCACCTTTTTTTGAAAGATCCTGTATATTATGTACACTCATTCATTGGCGTATTATAAAATTTGACGTCCTGGGCCGATTAGGGTTGCCACCTCATAAATTGAGGAAAATAAAACATCGTTTAATAATGAAAAAAGACCGTTTAAAAATGAATACCATCTATTGAATATTCACATTTTTTGTAATGCACAAATGTGCATAGAAAATGTGTAATTTCTGTATATGAAAATGCTTCTTTTAAATCCCTTTCCTTAATAAATAGGTCTTAAGTCTAGTCTCTTCCTCTTAATTATTCTCTTGCGAATCCTTCTGTATCCTTCTGAGCTTTTTCTTCTACCAGCTTCTTCAGAAGCATCAAAAATCCCCTCTTGTTTTCTATGAAAGTAAGTATTGTATGGAAACTACCTCTACATCTGCGTCGACACCTTCTTAAAGTTTAGAGACAATATTAAATTGTTTTAACATAGATCCACCAAAATTCCGATAATATGGACGTTTCTAGACAATTTAGTTGAACCAATAACCCTATAGCTAAATTTTTTATCAAAGTTTTTTGTGGGAAAGATTCACTTCTTATACGTCCTGGACTGACCATCGTGTACCACCCCTCGCCATGACCCTTTGGTAAATAAACCAATATACTCATGGGTATGCTCTCATTCAGAGCCTCTAAACAGAAGACAGGTTTTTAAGACATCAAACTTAATATTTGTGTTTAGTAAGAAAAGTATGACGACTGCTATTTCTGACTGACGTCACCAATTACGCTACATTACCTCATTTACTATAGTAAAATGTAAGCAAACATAATGAAAAATAAAGAGTTTCTTTCATGTCAACCTCACTTTAAAGGTGAATGAAATATAAGTAGTTTCTTAAATTTTGAAAAAAAAAAAAATAAAACGGAACTAAAACAATTATATCGGCAATGTATGAATTCAAAGTATTGGAGGAATATTGAGTAGACTAAACTCAAGAAATATAACGAATACAATCCCAAGACAAGCAACTTAGATAAAGGTGATATAATTTCAGCCTTCTTACAGTTCCAATACTTGGATTTACATCCAAAAACAGCACAAGATGGGCAAGGCATCTTTCAATTTATTCCGCGAAACTTACGTTCACTACAAAGTGATATGACACCAGTTATGACATAATATACTGAGCCAACTGAAATTAGAAAAATTACGAAAAGAATAAATATCCAATAACGAAAGAAAAACAGCAAAAAAATGTTATCCCCTATTCCCCAGTGGCAAATATGACCATTGTTCTTGTGATGTCATCAAGATTAAAACTTTGATAGGGGGGCTACACTCTTGGATTTCATTGTGTGGGCTGAATAAAAATAGAGCGTCCTATTCCTCGTGGAAGAGTCCTTGGGGTTATGGAATATTCGCTATTCTAATCATTAATTTTAAAAGTGAAAGTTGACAACATGGCAGAGTGATGGGGCGAACAATGAATATCGAATTAAATGCCACCAGCTTTTTAAAAAAACAAAATTTGAATTAGAATGAAAATGTGACGGAACTGAAAACATCTTCGATTTAGTTGATTAATTAAAACAAAATAAAACTATGGCTAAACTCCCGAAAGACGCCAATAAAATTTTACAGGTGACGTCGAAATTTTTAAAATTCCCGCGACCTCGCAAGATTGAAAATCGCGGTAATTTCGTGCGCAGGTAAGTGGGAGCAGAAATATCCAACCATCAAGAGCACTTTGTTGAACCTGAAACAAAGGCCTACACCCAAAATATTGAATCCAGCTGGAGGCACATAAGAAGAAGAATATCGAGGGGGGAAATCAGAAGTAACTTGGACCTGCATCTTTGTGAATTTTTCTGGAGACGGCGAGTCCGGCGAAAAAATGTGGATTTATTCGATGCAATCATTGTAGATATAAAATTTTCGTATCCTAGAAAGAATGATCGACCTTCAATGGAAGAGGATGAGGAAAGTGACTAAATTTTTGTTGGAATAAAATTGCTTTTCATTTATTTCTATTGTTTTTATTACTCTTTGGGATCGTGAAATACGTCGATGTTATCGATTCGGTCAGGTTAGATCCGGTGCGCTTACTATCGTATTTAGATTTTTCTTTCCTTTTTTCGTTTCACGAAAATTCAGAAAATATATTTTTCTTTATCGTGTCAAGACCATTTCCATGTATATTACTTATATTTCCAATAGGAGTCATACAAAATGCATATATTTTGTGTATAATAACCAGTTTTCGTACAATCCTTTTTTGTCAAGGACAAATTACAAATAAAAATTGAAAATAAAATATTTTATATTGCTTATTTAAATGTTTATGTTTGTTTTAAGAATAGGATGATTTTTTTAAACAAATAACAAGCAGTGAGTAGACACAAGATGAAAAAGTCACTTTTAAGACTCGTACCAACTAGAATGGTGACGTTTGCATCGTTATTACTATTTATAAATATTAGGAAAGATACAACCTACATTGAAAATGCGAGTTTCATTCACTTCTGAGCCCAATCTACACTAAACTATTACGACGGTTGTCACTTTCATCCCTACGGTATAAACTGTATATTTTCTGTATACACAATAAAATTGCATCTCTACTTTGGATCCTATCGAAATGTATTTTGTATATTTCCAACCTTTACTTCTATCTTTCTCACCATTAACTGACATAAATAAGGGGCACCGGCAATTATTTATCGTTTTTTCATTGACGGGCCTCCGGGTGCTGGTTTTGGAAACTTTGATGGGTCGAGGGTTATGGTTCTTACTGTTTTTTATGTAAAAAGCAAGCTCAAGAATGTAAACCCTATTGCACTCGAGTAGTTCGAGTGGTGCCTGCTGTGTGGAGGTACCTGTTGATATTGATCTTGAACTTCTGTAGGCTGTAGTGTTCGGGAAAGACGTGTCTTGGTAGCTGATTCCATATGCTTGCATTTCTGGGCGCACTCAGTATTCATGAGCCACGTCTTCCTGTCGAGTAGGTCTTGCAGATACTGCTCTAGGTGTAGGGTTTGACAGCTCGAAAGAGCATCTGTCACGGTAATATCGGTAAAACAAAATCAGGTCTCGGCGAGCTTCCTTCTATGCTCTAAGCTGTCCAAGTTTATGGTCACTCGAATTGCTTTCTTCTTTATTGAGTCGAGCCTCTTCAGAATGTGCTTGGAAGCCGAGCTCCAAATTTGTGAGCAAAACTCCAAAGATGGACAAAGAGGATTAGGAATTGTTGCGAAGTATATGTAGCGTTTCGGTCTTAAAGAGGACTCCATGTTGTTGTGAAGCTACAATAACTAAATCCGCTATGTGACTATGCCAGGGGATATTGCATCCAACTTCAACGCCCAACAAGCGAGTTTGCGGTGATGGTGTTATTTTATATCTAGACAGGACCAAATCCTGAGCCGCAGTTCCAATCTTCTGAGTCAAAACAGCAGTCTGGGTCTTTGCAGTATCAAACTCAATCAGATTGCTTGCACTACAGAATATTTTCAAGATAGGTATTGATGGAGGTGATCTGTTGCTGCCCATGGATTTGGAGTCGCCTAGTTTATTGGGGCAGCTGATTTTAACGACGACATCTTCGGTGAAGATATAGATCGGGTCTGTAATTTCATCGATTAAATCGTTGATGTACATGAGAAAGAGAGTAGGTGACAAGATGTATCCTCGGGGAACACCAGTATTAACCTCAAACCTTTCTGATGTGTGATCGTCGATAGCGACCTGCCAGGATCGTTCTTTGTAGAAGCTGCTAAGCTAGTCGATAATTATATAAATATCTCCCACATGTTTGTAAATAACTCCTATCTTCGATATCCATTTGAAAAATAAGAGATGATCGATTTGGCGCGCTTACTTCTTTTCGAAAGTTACCCCTTAAGATCCGCAACCATGCACACTACCGGTTGCTTGTGATTACTTCAATTCTACCTTTTTCGAATCTATATCGAACTATTTATCAAAAGATAGACAAAAAAGTGGATAGTTTTAAAAAATGCAATCTACATAGGTTAAAATAAAAAACGTCAGTCACATTTTCGTTATTATATATATCTATTTATTTCAGTTATGGTGAAGTTTGTCTAATTCAGTCATGCCCAGGATGCTCCAATGTATCTTCTATGAACATCCTTCACATCAATCTCGTTTATTAGAAGGACTTAACTCTTTGCGAAACAAAGGTGAACTACTTGATATCACTCTAGTCATTGGTATGTATATTTTGACATTTTCTAGGAACTTAAGAAATGCAAACGCTTGGGCTACATTTTCCAATCAATTATTAACTGACTGACATTTCTATCAAATTCTTACATCGTTATTAGCAGATTTAAATTATATAATATAAAGTGTGTGGCCTAAATTGAGTAAATTAGCATTTTTATTTTTAATATTTAATTAAAAATGCAGACATATTAATTAATCTGATTATTGCAATGTTTTAATAAATATCAAAGGAAATAATCATTCGAAAATTGAATCAAATCAAACTGTTTGTCACTTTCTGTGTGAAGAGCGTTTATTTTTAAATTTTAGAAGGATGTGCTTTCCAAGCCCACAAAGCAGTATTAGCAGCATGCAGCGATTACTTCAGAGCCATGTTCACAGACAATATGTTGGAAGCCACCCAGAATGAAATTTGTCTAAACGGAATCACTGCAAAAGGTGAGTAAATATCTCGAAATTATCTATCTTTTTATAAATTCAGTCAAATACCATGTAAACCTATAAAAATTGACGTGTATAGTGATCTCCTTAGTCTGTGTTGATTATCTAGAAGCTGATGACCTAAAGATTGAACCTGTCTTCAGGTTTTTTAGCATTCTTCCAATATCTTCTTCTTGTCACTGCAAAATGCCAGTCTGCAATCCTTCCAAGCTTTTATTGCAGAGTTCTTTAAAATGTACCTTTCTCTATTTAGGTAATTTCGTACCTGGACAATGTGTAATTCTAATATACACAGAAATGTAAACTAGTTCTAATTGCTATTGCAGAAATACTAAATAGTCTGAACAAACTATAGTCTTTTAACAGTTAGTTTCTTCTAGGTTTTCACCAACTTCTAGATTATGCTTACACCACACGCCTAACCTTAAACTTAGCCAATGTTCAGGATGTTTTGGAAGCAGCATCACATGTTCAAATGGTTGCTGTCATACAGGCTTGCTCGTCATATCTACAGACTCAAATAGATATAGACAATTGTGTTGATATTGCTACAATAGGTAAGTAAGTTTTTGATATTTCACGGATTTCAAAAATTCAACATTTAAATTAAAATATATTAGTAAAATAAAACATGTAGTTAAAGCATTCTATTCACTCTATGTCGTGATACTGCTTTACTAGCAATGGCAAATCAAATAATCAAATAAACAAAACAGTCGGATACGTTTTCGACTCTATCCATGAATTTTATACAATGTGAATATCTATTATGGGAACCATATATCATACAATTAAATGACTCACAAAGAATTTGAATAATTTACACTAAATCAACTTTTGTGACCACCCTTATAACAGAAATAGTGAATTATTGTTAAGGTACGTGGTTGTCATGGTTAATCAAACAAATCACTTCTAATAAAGAAGACTTTATTGCCTGTTCAATTGTACAATAGAACATCTTACATAGAACTGGGGCCCAGAGAACCCTAAGAAAAAATGCAAACTTAGTTGTTATTCAGTGGAAACAACACAGAGTATTTTCAATGTCAGTGCCCTCGATGGTAGGTGGCAGAACTAATCTATTTTCGCGGCTCATTTAAAATTACAACAAATCTACAATATTCTATGTTATTCATTTTCATCCAGTTCCGATTTCTCAGTTTCCTAAATAAAAAATCACTTTTGAATTGGGATACGTTTATTTACAAAATAATATTTACATACATTTTCAACTGAACAAAGGAAAGAATACTTAGCTGTTAATTTTACAGTTATTTCGAATACGATCCTTCGTCGTCTAGGGCTATGCTCCCTACCTGGCTCTAAAACAAATTCTGATTGTATGCTACGAAATATATATTCTCTATTCAAACCAGTTTGAACAAGAAATCATAATTTTCAATTACTTTTCTACCTCTATATAATATCTATCTGGGTACCGAAAACCGAAAGAAATGTGGTGGAGGGAACTCAGAAATTGAGAGGAATGACACATTGACATTGACAGTAATGACACATTTTTATTGCACTATGTCACGATTGGTATGTGGCAGAACTAAATTTGTGTTGCCGAAATTTACATACAAGTTGAACTACTTTTTGGTATGGTCTATGTTAGGGTTTGTCAAGGCATGGATCTTGCGCATAAGCTCTTCCACTCGAAATCGCACAACACACATGCGCACAAATATAAATGTAGTACTCTCAACAATTATAAAAATAAGTCCCCCTTTTGTGAGACTTCATCAATTAACTTAATATTGTTCTCAGTCACATGATGATGAATAACGTAATTTATATTGTATTTTATATAACTTGAGACAAATTGTTTATTAAATTATTAAATCTCTATTTTGAGTTTTCAAAATCTGTTTTCAATATTTATAACAAAACTTCATACGAATTTCAACATTCATATCGAAGAAACTAAATTAAATTTCTTAATGGTTATAACTAAAATATGTCAAAAGAGGAAATAAATAGGAAATATAAACAAAAATAGTCCATTTAATTACTGAAATAATATTTAATCCAATACGATTTGAATAATTTTTCATATTATTAAATTTATATTAGAAAATCAAATTACATTAAATGGAGTTTGTATTTTGTCTCACCCTATATTATTTTCAATTAATTTTAGATAGGGCATCTTGAAATGAAATACCTGATGAATAATTTTAGTAGTTTGGTTTTATGGAAGATACAGTATGTTTGTGAATAATTTTGAAATATAATTTTTTTGGTATCTACTATGAAAACAGATTTAAGGACTTTGAGACAAAAGTTGTCCCCCATTATTAAAAATTCTAATCTAATTTTTATAGGATTCATAAAAACATTGAATAAACATATTTTTATACCTCTTTTAAATCATTACGAAGAAGGAAGTTGTATATTTTATCTAACTAAATAACATTTTGATTATGATTCTAATTCCTTTTGATTTTAGGTAACCTCTATTATAAAATGAGTTTTTTCTTTTATTTTCAAAGAGACTTAAAATCAAGACGATTTAGAAATTGAAGAAAAACATTTTGTTTATATTCCAAAAATTATTAACAATATTTTTTTTACAGCTGAAACCTACTCTCTTACCCAGTTAAGGATGAAAGTTTATAGATATATGAGTAGCCATCTGCTGGAATTTTCAAATAGCACAGAGTTTTACAGACTGACACCCCAACAGTTGGAAAATTTGCTTGCCTGTGATTTTCCTGTCGATTGTTCAGAAGCCGATGTACTGAGGATAGTTTTGGCTTGGTTTTTCCACGTCGATAACAACGAGTTACATATTCGATTGAACTACGCCGTCCGCATAATCCGTTACATCCATTTCATCGAAATATCCAGAAGGAAACTTGATAATATCCTTGATAAAATGTTCGAGGACCGTAAATGTGAATGGCAACTGTACAAAATCATTCTTCAAGAAGTATATAGACAAACAACTAACGAAGAATCTCGTTTGAATTCCTCTCTATTGAATTCACGAGGAATGGAAATGGCAGTACTTAAAATAGGTGGATTCGGTATGAGTGGCATCACAAACGAAATTACTTATTGTTTCGCTTCGGAACGAAAATGGAAACATTTAACTTCAATACCTCACGTCGAGCAGTGTAATTTCGGTACAGCTGTGTTTAATAATGAACTGTATATAGTTGGGGGGTGTTTTAATCAAAGTTTACAAGAAAATATTCATCCTTTTGGTTTTAAATATACCCCTAGGTAAGTACTTATCGTATTTTATAGGTATATGCAAAATATTATTTGAAGTTATAGTCTCTGACTATATCTTCAAATAATATTTCGGAAGTTGGCAGATAAAACTCGATTTTGAAGTAGAAAATTTCATAAAATCGATGTCTGTTATAATAAATAATTAAAATCACGTTCACCTCATTCCATAGATGTGAATAGATGATAGTTAAAGAAAGAAATAAATTTTTTTTTATTACAACTTGTAGATGCAACAAATGGTCAACAATGGCTCCAATGAAAATAGAAAGATGTCGTTTCAGTCTTAACGTCGTTGGGGATTTATTATACGCTGTTGGAGGTGCGAGTGAAGCTGATGAATACGACATCAGTACTTGTGAATGTTATAATCCTCTGTTAGATTCCTGGTATATGATCCAACCTTTACCCATTTATGTTACTCAACATGCAGGTGCCGGTTATGAAAATAGTTATAATTTAAAGCTGTTTATAAGTGGTGGTATCGACAGAGACAATGTACAGGTTAGTACGACATAATAAAATCTGGAATCCTGAATATAGTTTCGATCAGAGGAGTATTTAAAAAATTTGCCTCCGGTAGGCTATTCATCTTCTATCGACTTCTATTGACTTCTGAAAATCAATACATTAATTCACAATTATTTAAAATACATTTTTTATTATTAAAATTTTAACTTTATAATTTGAGATCAAGGTTTCGTGTAAGATCCTTGAATATTTTCTCAGCAAAGAATTATTAAAAGACATCTTGATCCTTGACAATTTTCACAGAATTATAAAAAGACATTATTTTGAGTAAAGAAAATTTCAATAATGTACTACTTTTAAACTAAGGTAAAGTTTTTATTATTATTATTGGGCGACAAAGTAATTTCGGTTTTGTAATATAAAATAAAACAAAAATTTAACAAAGAATAGTTTTTAATTAATTATATATTTTCCATTTTGTTCATTGACTTTGCCACCTCTCTTTCAGCTTCATGATTCCGCGCTCATAAAATATCTGGTCCTTATCAGCAAAAAACTGAACCAGGCGGGATTGAAGGTCATAGTCATTTTTGGAAGTTTGACCATTCAAAGAATTTTGCAAACTTCGAAATAAATGGTAATCAGATGGTGCCAGATCAGGACTGTATGGGAAATATGGCATCACTTCCCAGCCAAACTCCAATAATTTCCCACGAGCTGCCACAGATGTGTGAGGCATTGTATTATCATGGCGGAACACTGAACCTTTCCGATTTAACAATTCTGGCCGTTTTTCTTTGATTGCTTTATTAAGTTTTTCATTAATTGTTGACAGAAAACATCAGAATTTATCGTTTGGTTTTTTGGAAGCAGCTCAACAAATCCAACACCTTTGTAATCCCATCAAATTGACAGCTTGAGCTTTTTTTTTGTTTTTCAGCTTTCGATGTGGTTTGTGCTGGTTCATCGTGTTTGCTCCATGATCGTTTTCTAACGATGTTGCTGTACAAGACCCTTTTCATCACCAGTGTTGATTCTTTTAAAGAAAGGGACGGTTTAGTTTAATTCGTTTAATAAGGTGTATATGGCGAGTGTTGATTCTTTGTTTAATTTTTTTCAATTCGTGAGGTACCCAAAAATAACTCTCCTCAACTAGCCCAAGACATTTTAAGTGTTTTTTAATTGTTGTGCGCTATTAATGAAGCCCCTGCGTAACCTCTCGAACAGTTATATGACGATTATTTTCAATTATGACTTTGATTTGGTCTTCATCAACTTCAATAGGCCGACCAGAACGTTTCTTATCTTTGAGAGAAAAATCTCTAAAATGCAATTTTTTATATCAATTCTGACACGTGAGCGGTCTGTTAAGCAAGCAGCATCATAAACCTCACATATTTCTATGTGAGCCGCGGCAGCTTTATTTCCTTTAAGGAAATAAAAAAGTAAAATATGCAGTGAACATCAGAATTGATCATTTTGTTCCTCGGAATCTATAGTGAATATAGAAATGATCTCAAAAGAGTTTGGCTGACAACTGGGAAATGTACAATTATTTGTTTTTACATAAGCTTCCACTTTGATTGTTGAGACTATTACTTATCTTTATTCACTTCCGGGTTGTGACGAAGTTAACTGAAGTTCGAAGCGCATGTCCACATACTCGTGCAGCCTTGCGGAGAACTTCCACATTATAACTACGTGCATACTCGCGTTCATGGTGCTTAAAATACTCTTGTGGGTGTATAATGGGTTATGTGCTAAAATACATAACAACTACAATCGTTGTAGTGGCGGCGAGAACTTTCACGTCGAGCCTTGTGAGGAGGTGGGTCGAAGTGAGCGTTGAAAGAATTAGCGGAATTTTCAAAACTCAAGCAACACAGTCATGAGATTCTATCTCATTATTTTATTTTATATTTTACCATCGCCTCAGAAGAAATTTTCATTTTACTGTAATGTAAATCAATTAAACACTCCACTTAAAAAGTTCAATAACTGATATATTATAACATAACCTCTACAAGCTTTCGTTTTATTTTTTCTGTTTTACCATTCGTTAATATTTATCTCATCACTCAAAACGCCTCGTAGGCCATTCCACTTGGGTTTAAGATTATAACGCTTTAGACTAACTGGTTCGGGAAAGATCGTGGTGGTGAGTGCTTAGTGGAATGCACCCACAGAGTCCTTTGACTTGCTCGCCGAAACCGACAATGATGAATGTTGAGCGAGTTTACTCTATATTTTTCTGATAATCAACTTTTCGACTAGTGTATGGACGCTTTATTGTGCTTAGTCGACCTGATTTCTACCATTTTCAACAATTATTTAAGCCTATATTTTTAAAATAAATTTCAATTTATTTTCAGAGCAATCATATGTATTGTTACAACCTAAATTTGGAAAAATGGCAGTTGTGTACTCCTATGTTGAAATCACGAGCGGATCACGTTATGTTGAATATTGGAAAATATTTATATGTATGTGGAGGATGGACGGAGGATAGTGATACGAGAGCAAGAACATTAGTGGATACGATAGATGCCTATGACGTGGAAGATGATAGTTGGAAGGTAATTTAATAAAAGTAAAATATTACTTGAAAATATTTAATGATTTTTTTGGCCTATTTTATTATTCAGGAAACAATCATTTGATAAAAACATCAAGATTTTTAACTTTCTACTTGAAATGTTGACGTTCTTATAAAATTACAACTGTTAACTTTGTTGTCTTCTATGGTGTGTCTTCGTATGTTTGTAACAGTATATAGTCTAAGATCCGGCTGCAGGATTAGTGCGCTCATCGACAAATTTATAATTAGAGAAATATATATTTACCAGGTTGCCTATCAAAATTTGGCCATTGGTATTTTCAATTTAATTTTGAGAAAAAAATTCGTTCACTTGTTTTTTTTTATAAAATCTCGTCTACATCACGGCAATTTATATAAAGATTCTAAAAAAACACGGTTGACATGTAGTCTAGCGAGACCTGGGTGTTGAACAGCCACGAAGGGCGAAAGATCTTACGCCGAATATATGGAGCAGTGTGGGAGCAGAACGTGTGACTTAGCCGTCAAAACACCGAATTCTACCGGCTCTATGAAGATCCCAGCCTGGTGACAGAAGTCAAAAGGACCAGGTCCACACCAGATGACTAGTCCACTGTCTGTATAGGATCTTCGGGAGCTAGGCCGAGGCTCTTTGAGGGCCGTAGTGCCAGTGGTAGTAGTAGTGGTGTTACTGCTGAGGTACACATACTCAAATTAGTGTGTTAATCGTCACTTTATATGGTATTGTTGTCGTCGGTAGAAAAAGTGACTGAGAAGATAGAGTGAGATAAAACCATTTTATTAATTCATTGTCTCTCACGACTTCGGAGAAAATCTTGAAACAAAGTTTAAGCGGAGCACCATAAGAATATTTTCAATTTAGTTAAGGAGATAACTTTAAATATAATTGCATGTTTGGAAGTGTTGAGAGAGAATAAAAAATATAACAGTAAATAGGTTAGGAAATGAAGATAAAAAGGAAACCGAACAATCGCAAACAGGTAATTTTAATAGTTTATAGGTATCACACCCACGGCATATAATTACCGAACTGAATTGTCAAATATTTTTTAGGAGACTTGTCAGTTGTTAAAAATTACCAATTAAGTTCCATCGCATATCATCATGAAACCTTGAGTACTTTGAAAAATTCGCATAATTATTTAACATCATACCTTCGAATGCAAGTTGTCAAGGGTATGAATAATTGGAACATCTGGATACCTTTTTGGTCTTTTTCTTATAATTTTGGGTTGGCGACAAAGTAATTTCGAATTTGTGATATAAAATAAAACAAAAATTTAACAAAGAATAGTGTTTAATCAATTATATATTCTCCATTTTGCTCAATGACCTTTTGCCATCTCTCTTTCAGCTTCATGATTCCGCGCTCATAAGATTTCTGGTCCTTATCTGCAAAAAACTGAACCAGGTGGGATTGAAGGTCATCGTCATTTTTTGAAAGTTTGACCATTCAAAGAATTCTTGAAATAAATGGTAATCAGATGATGCCAGATCAGAGCTGTATGGGGGATATGGCATCACTTCCCAGCTAAGCTCCAATAGTTTCCCACGAGTTGTCAAAGATGTGTGAGGCATTGTATTACCATGGTGGAACACTAAACCTTTCCGATTTGACAATTCTGGCCGCTTTTCTTTCAAAAAATACAATACTTTTGTAATCCCACCAAATTGACAGCATGAGCTTTTTTTGTTGTTTTTCAGCTTTCGACGTGGTTTGTGCTGGTTCATTGTGTTTGTTCCCTGATGTTACTATACAGGACCCAGCTTTCAGTGATGATCCTTTTCAAGAAAGGTTCGGTTTTATTTCGTTTAAATTGCATATCGCAATTGTTGATTCTTTGTGTTAAATGAATTTCTTTCAATTCGTGAGTTACCCAAATATTAAGTTTCTTAACTAGCCCAAGACATTTTAAGTGTTTTTCAATTGTAGTCTGCGGTACATGTAGCCTCTTTGCAACCTATTACAGTTATATTACGATCCTCTTCAATTATGTCTTTGATTTGGTCATCATCAATTTCAGTAGGCCGACCAGAACGTCGCTTATCTTTGAGAGAAAAATCTCTAAAACGGAATTTTTCATACCAATTCTGACATGAGCGCTCTGTTAAGCAATCAGCACCATAAACTTGGCATAGAGCTGCACTTTACGGAAATAAAAAAGTAAAATATTCCGAAAAAGGGTATCTTTGCACTGCATTTAAAATTAACTCACAACTTATAGCTTTTATAAAAATCACGCACTACTTGCTTCTAAAGTTACGTCAATGTGACCAGTATCACGTGACAAACTGCCAAGTACAGCACAAACATATGTTATTCAAAAAATAAAGCAACGCCCTCTATCAGTAAAAAGCGAAAGTACTTAGTTGTCAACCTATAATAGTGTACAAAATATACACCTTTTGAAATCGTTTTCGTAAAATCTTGTATAATTCCAAGTTCAAATTACATCACAAAAAACTAGAATATTACATTGTTTCAGATAGTAACAAAAGTACCCACCCCTCGCTACCACGCCGGTATAGTATGTGTGGACAAAAAAATTTATTTTGTGGGTGGCTTCAGCAGTGATGATGTCTTTGATAAAGATACAGCGGCGATAGAAGTCTACGATATAGATACCGGTATATGGACTATTGAAGATAAGTATCCCCAAGATATTTGGGAACATACTTGTGCCACCCTTTACATTCCCAAATGTCGAGATGACATGGAAGTATTAGCTGCACCAGAAACGACGACGTGATCCAATTTTTTTTATATATAACTTCCTTGTTTAATAAATAAAGAATATATTTATTTTGTAAATATTTTTTCAATTATCCATCACAAATTTTAATAAAAGGGATGATTAATAGTTGAATGGAATAAAATAAATAACAAATGTCGGAAGATTTTTATTGTGATTTTATATATAGATCAGAATAATTTTTTTATTACAACAAACTTCACTAAAAAAATTAAAACAAACAATATCACAAATGTACTGTCGAACTGAAATATTCTTAAATATTTAAATAAAAAATAATACTCTGAGTATATATCAAGTCTAATCTACATAGCTAAATCGGTATAAAAACTCTAGTAAAATAAATAAATACACAATTACAATAATTTACAAAATGGTAAGCTCTCAAAATCCATGTAAACGTTTTGATAAAATGTGGATCGTTTATTAAACTCAAAAAAAATCAAAACTGTAAGGCTGTTTTATAATATACTATAAACATGGATAGAAAAAGTATTTTGAACCAGTTTTCCACAAAGATTTCGATAATTTAAGATCTGGAATTGAATTATTAATTGTATTAATGCTTAGGAACTGAATCAAAACTAAAACAAAATTTTTTCAATGATCTCCCTATAAAAATCAACATATATTGAAATATGATGAAAATTTCCAACGACCTACAAATGCATTAGTTTGAAACGCACATAAGGCGAAATTTCAAGTATTTCTGGTACTCAGAAAACTGCAATGTACATCTAGAAAGAGATATTTTTCGCATTAATTACATATTTTCCCTGTAATTGTAAAAAGTCGTTTGTATAAAATTTTGTTGTGTACCACTGAACCACTAAGGCATTTCTAACTTTATTTATTAAACTTTTCACTGCGATGCCTCCTATAGTCGAGCCAATAGAGCTTCCCCAGCGTGCTACGCCACACTTAAGTAGGTCTAGACAAATGTCTGGCGCACCATAATGTTACGAACGTTTCTCCGCCCTAGAGCCGGTCCTGCCTAGATATATTGTAATTCTAAAATTCGGCGAAAACGCGCCCGAAATAGAAAGAAATCTAAGAATTTAAATGAACTATTTAACTTGGTCAAGTAAGTGTAGTGTATAGTGTTATAAATAAATTAAGAACGTAAGAGACAGAATCACCAACTAAAAAATCAACCTTTAATAGTTTCCAAAATTCTTACTAGAAGTCTGAAATCTCTTTGGTTATAATAGAACATTCATGAAGTTTTCATCGTTTATAATTAATTTGCTTTATAATATTTTTTAATCGCAAGCTAAGTAAAATCATTTCAGTCTCATTTTTTACAATTAATATGAAATGTTAATAGACACAATAATTGGTTGAGTGAAAATCTAAAACAAGGAATACGACAAAATAGGTGTAGAAATACTAAGCACTAAGTTTAGGTGGAGATGCCAGCACAAAGAGCACAGTCAAGCCCCCCCCCCTCACCCGAAGCAGTGAAAAGGTTAGTTACTATATAAGGACGACTCTTTTACTTTACATTCTGTATCAATTCTGAAAAACATATTTCAGATATTTAGAAGTATGAATAGTTTGTTACAGAGTTCAGCTCAGAAGTATAAAATGAATCTGATAATAATTTAAAAATATGGTGGTGGTGTCATCGGAATATTTAGCATTAAATGTTCTGTATAAGCATTATTACTGTGGATCTGGGGTCCAGCCTCTATTCGCTGAGTCATTAAGCCTCATAAATTTCGTATGTATACAAGTCTCGGTTTGTCAAACTATTTTAGAACTAAAAATGTATTGTACTGTTTCACAGACATGTCTTAATTGGTCGAAAATTCTTATTCCAGTTGTAAAGATATATATTTCTATATTAGGTACATCTGGTATCCAGGCTCTATCCAACTAGCCAGAAAGGCACTTTTGAGTTTACAAGATTTAGTCACTGTTATGCAGATAATCAATGGTATAATGCTCTTAGTGGTTGGAATTTCCAAAATTGTTAATGGCAAATAAATTCTTCATTTAATTCAGTGAATATTTTTTGGAAATGTGTGAAATTACAATAAAACGAAATAAATATTCTCTGACACTTTTAGGTTGAAGATTACTCGTACATAATGTGATGTTCAATTTCAAATACACAAATAATTAAATAAAATGTGAAAAAAATATCGTTTTTATATTCAGCATAATAATTCAGTGATATAAAATTAGTGCTGCTGTTTCAAAATAAAGATAAAAAGAATTTGTATTCAAAAAACAATAAGAAATTTTATTTACAAAGATTTTTTTGTAAAGTTATCATTATCAAAAAGTACAAATCCTAATATAAATATTTACACAAAGATTTAGTTGTTTAAGGTTTGTGGACCTTAGCCTGCCATCGGTGCACCCCATATTTATATTTAAAGATCGCAAATAAACTCTTGAATGCCTAAACATAATGAAAAATAATGAATTTAGTTCCAATTATATCTAAAACAGCAGAATGATAAAACATTAGAAATCTATACGAATTTTGGTTTCAACTTTTCGATGATATTGAAACATATATCCCAGGTCTTAAATGTACGATTTTCTCAAATTTTGAAAAATCGGTTTAAACTTGATTAATTTTTTATAGTTAACAGCCAAATTAAAAATTGTAAGAAACTGCCTAATTATTTTAAATTATATTTGAATTATTATGAAAGGAAGTACCATTTTCCTTGATATTTATAGAGTTTAAACATCTACTGTAGATAGATTGTAGTGGCACATGAAGTAGTTCTACCACTTTCAGAAAATCTTTATCTGAAAATAAAAGATAAAATTAAACAAACATTCGTTTTACGTGAAGAGAATCGTTTTTTGTACAATGAAATTCTCATATACATTAGAGCGGAAAGATTTTATTTCAATGTATTTAAAACGTAGATCAGTTTGATGTGTTTGAATAATATAAACAATAATAAAAACTTTTTTCTTCCTTTGATTAACTAAATGACATGAATTACCATCGTGGTTTTAGGAAATAATATACAGTGTGCCACAAAATAAATACAGATTTTTTAAAATAAAAAAATATATCAAATAAAATTTTTAAACCTAATTCAATGAATTTCTTCACATCTTTTCATTGTTTTGAATTACTATTTTTGTTGAATATATAAAAAACCGTATTTTTGCAGTTGATTTTTCGTAAAATGTAATTGGGTTATGATATGGATAGGTAGGATAAGTAGAGTCTTACTGGAAACCTAAATTAAAGCTTGATTAAGATGCAATTAAAGACCTGAATTTAAATATTCCTCAAAGATGTAAAATAGGAATCAGAGCAATATATAATTAAATCAAATATTAAATAATGTTTGTTATTAATTCTAGCTAGCTATTCAGAAATAACAAAAATTAAAAGTTAATTTTTGTAATATTCATAATTATGTATTAATTTTGTAGCATAGTATATTTTGTAAACAACACAACGTTAATTTTGTTTATAGGATTGAATTTTTGACAAACGATGGTGTTTTTATTAAAAAAACAGATAAGATATACAATGAAGTAAAACCTACAAATTACTATCATAATATTAACTATTAGACTAAAGGTTCAAACCAAAAAGTAGTGCCTTTTTAACAAGTGAATTTTTTATAATGTGCTCACCATTCTCTGGTGTTACAATCCCATGCCTAATTAAAAAGTCCAAAGCTACGGGGGCGCTAGTAGTTTTAAAGTCGGAAGTCATGATTTTGTCCAAGCACTGGTTAGCGGTAAGTAGTTCAAAAGTTTCTACTTCACCATCGGCATTTACTGGTACAAAATCCAAAGGAAGTTCTAAGTCAAATACGAATTCTGTATTGGGAAAGAGACCTCGTTCAGATTCGAAATAAAATCTGGAAATAGAAGAAACTAAAAGTATAATACAATTTTCAAAATAACCAAATAAATTCAATTCCCCGAATAACATTCTTTATATAATCGAATAATTTCTATCATAGATTCTCTTTGAAATAAGTATAACTTCCTTGTTTATTTATTATATATGCAATTTTTTGCAGTTAACTGATGAATTTTGATGATTAAGTATGGAGTTATAAAGTATGAGTTTTTAAAAATGACTTCAGCTAAATCAAATTTAACAAATAGTAGTAAGTTACAAAGTAATAACCATATCTAACTGCGTTTACCAACAGATCATCAAAGACACTTTCCATAATATTTTTTCCGTTAAAATCAATATGACAGTACAGTCATGCAAAACATTTTAAGCACATCAACTTTTTTGGTATTAATAATGCATGTTATGAAAATACAGTTTTCCAAAATTAAATTGAAGAATGAATAACAAAGAGATTTATATTATTCTTTAATATTGTTAATATAATTTTCTTTTCAGGCATTAGCTTTTGGGTAATTAATTTTATAATTTTGGATCATTGAATTTTTTATTATATGTGTGCATAGCTGTTTCTTTTTTTTCTCCCTATAATTTGGGATAATATTATCTTTTTCTGTTAAGTACATTCTTAATGCAATCAGAAGTTGGTTATTTTCTTTGATTTCCATATTTCTGACAAGTATTAAATTGTGTAGGTGATCAGAAGAGTTCAAATGAAGTGTCCTATTCTCAATCAAATTATCTGCTTTTTTATCTGACTTATTGTTATTGTCTTTTGAACTATGTGTTTTGTTTGTCTTAAAGTGTAGTGCTCAATAGCTCTTAAGTTGTAGTTCAACATTTATATTGCCAAATGCCAGCTTCTTTCACTACTTTTTCACCTGTTTTGTGACCTTTTATATCACATTAGTTTGGTATGCTGATAAAGTTGATTTCCATTTGTTTAATCTACTAATCACTATAGCATATTTAAGTGGGTAAATAGTTCTTGGTTATATTATTTTCTAATGAAGTGAGTTAAGTTATTACTTGGTACAACTTGCTATATTCTTCAGACTGTTGTCTTTAATGTCTAAAGAATTGCAAACATCTTATAATAGATGATGTGAAATTTTGTAATCCCATTATTTTTAGTAGTGATCACAATATTTCATTTTGTAGTATTTCCTTGATAATATCAGTTTTGGTGTAAAAACAATCTCAACATATCTGAAGAAATTACATTCTTCACAACTGTTGTTCATCATCCCCAAAAGTGAAAAGTTCTATTGTCAATGTAAATTCAAACACTATTTTTTTCTGTGAATTCTTGCAGTTTGTATCATTCATTTTTGAATAAATTTTGTTTATCCCCCAGTATAAGATCTAGTAGTAGACTTTGAGGAGTGATTTTGTTGTAGTAGCAGGTCATTAAATATTTTACTTCTTCAATTTCTTAGACCTTTTGATATGATTATGTTTTTAAAACACCTAGATTTTTATAATTAATATATTAAAAAGATTCAACTCCAACTCCATGTTGAATAAATAATCAAATTGATAAAGAAAAACTTTTGTAAAAAGGAAAATTAATTGTTAAAAAATCATTGGTAGATTTAATTTAATTCAAAAACTTAGTAAAAATTCGTTAATAAAAATTGAAAACATGAAACGCATAAAAAAATTATACTTACGAAACACAACCAGCACTAACTACATTTTTTAATAATTCTACAGGTATAGATGCTTCTTCCATTGCTTCTTTATAGGCAGTTTCCAAAATTCCATGGCCTACTGATAAACCACCTCCTACCATATTGTCCCATTTTCCTAAAAAAATGAGACTAGTTGAAAACGTTTGTCAAATAATTTTGATAAAAATCAAACTAGAACAAAAACGAAAATCTTGATTCACAATCAAGTTTATATTAAAGATTAGTTGGATATAAAAATTACCTGGCCAAGTTTCTTTTGTAGAAGACCGTTTCTGGAACCAAAGGCAAAGACCTGAAATAATTTTATCAATCAGTGAATCATATTACAAGAAATCTGTCGAAAAACAGAAGAAGTGCAAAAGATAACAAAAAATAATTGTACACTGTTGTAAAATAGCTAGAAATAATAAAACCGCAAGAATTTGGGCAATAGTTAGAAGAATATTTAGTCTCAATAAGACACCCAAAAATATTCTCTAATACATATGTGAAATTCAATAGCTATAGAGTACATTGTGTTTGAAAAATTATTTTTCATTACAATAAATAATAACTTTAAAAGATTTTGAATGAATGTCATAAAATTTAGATTCATTTTTACTTGACTACCATTAAAAACAAGAGACATTAAAAAAATATTTATATCTCTATAGGATTATAATTCAAATAATTGGGGTCTTTTATTTGAGTCTTTAAGACTTTAGTGATTTTTAAAAACACTCAAAATGAATGTCAATAATCAAGATAATGTGTAAAAATAAACTTCAATAAAAAACATTTTATTCATAATGATGCAGCAAATTATTATTTACCTAGTAGAGGTACTTAAGGAGTACCCCTCATTTTTTCTTATAAATCATTGAACTTTTTCATATCCATGACAATAAATTTAGAGTATGAGTATTGGTTCAGACATTAACTTATTCTTATAAATATATCTCAGTGATTATATGTAAGAAATGTCTTACCTAATGCTGGATGCCTAACATAACCATTTATATCCACTCCATAATTTGCAATTCCAAATAAACAAGTTGCTGACCTATCCATTTTTAATAAACTTTTAGAATTAAAATCAGTTCTGACCTCATAACACTAAAAATATGAAAAAAATTAGTAGATGAATTTTTGCTCTTTGCTCTTTGCATATGAATTAATATAATAATGTCAACTTGGTCAGTGAGTCTATCTTTAATAACCATTAAAATAAAAAAAAAATTACAGTAAAATGTATTGATGACTAAAAAAATTAATGCAATGTTCAATATGTTGCTTTTGGGTTCCATTCTGATCCAGAATAATTAAAAGAAATTGTCACACCAGATTGGTAAGCAGTTAAACAGAGATGCATTTATTTTTTGATGTATCATGAATAACGATTATTTACTGCTATACAAATAATAATAATAAATCATAATCAACACTACCCCACAAATCAAAAGTGTTTTTAGAAAGTTAAACTAAAAGACATAAATTGAATTTCACTTCAATATAAAATTTTATTCTTGTGCAAGAAAAATTTGGCACTGAGAATATTTACTTGAAAGTATATAATAATAATAAATAAATACCAGGTTATCTTTGAAAACACCCACCTAATAAAATTTACTGGCATGCCATATTAATAAAAATACATATTTTGTAACTGAGTATAAATAAGTTTATTGATTATATTTATAGAACTGAATTTTCTATTCATTAAACAGATATCTTTGATAAACTAGGGCACTAGCAAATTACATCAACTTTTATTTCACTACAGCTTTGTACACTGTCCATGAGAAATTTACTATATTTTAAAAGCGTGCTAGATATTCTTTTTATGACTGAAAAAGATTTGAAATCTGGAACTTTTCAACTCAATTGGAATAATGATACAGAAATAGTACACTTTTTACTAGCTATCATGAACTTTCTGTATGTTCTGTGCATAACTAGTTAAATGTAGCATTATAATAATAGAATCAAGTATGCAGAGTACACCACAGAAAGCCCTAATATTTGACTTTAAGGATATACAGAAATCATAAATTTTTATGAGGTATCTGTATCGTAAAATATGTCCCACTTAGAACAAACATTGACATATTTCAGCATTGTCTCAAAGTGCCTCATTGGATCATTTATATAAAGTAATATAAAACAAAATTATATTCCATGATTACATCATATATTTTATTCATTTATCTTATGATTATGAGTGCTACCACCTGGGCTACATACTGACAGCAATTTCTACACAAATTATGCAACAAAAGTTATTGCAAGCTATTTTTTCAAATTTCAAAATTTAGTAATTTTTGAAGAGCTATAAGTAGTCTCATTTTAAAGATAATCTCACTGTATTTTACAGTTTTGTAAAACTCAAAGACTCGACTTTTTTTCTTAAGAAATTGATTATGTTAATTATGTGTTATTTCTAATTAAAGAAAATAAAACTTTTTCCATGTTAATTAAATGAGAAACTAAAATAGAAAAAGCAACCCCTTAGAATCATGTTTTATGAATAGTATTTTTTCAGATTCATTAGAAACATGATTGAAAAGATGAGGGTTAGAAAATAATTTTTTTAAAGCACCTCAATATTCATAGATACCAAAAAATTATGTATGTAATTTAAAATCAAATTATTAGAAAAGATATACTCACTTCATTTCTCCAGCCTTTTAAGGCTATAAACACATTTTCTGCTCTTAGTTCTTTAAGAACTTTTTCAACACGGTTGCTTCTTTCTTCATAGTCTCTAAAAGCAGGATTCAGTTCTACACATCCTGAAGAAACGGAAAACACCTAAAGTGAAATTAACTTTGAAAAATATTACAATACAGAGTGAATTTATATCATTTAAAATAAGATCATATTTATTCATCCATTTTTTATTGAGTACTTTAAAAAGACTACTGGTAAAATTTTCTGTTTTTAGTTTTAACAGAAAGTAAGTGTATTCATACATACCGTCGAAAACATTTAAAATAGTTTAAAAATGTAAAAAACCGAATTACTTAAAATTCATAAACTGATTAGCATGTTTTACCTCTGGATATCTCAAAAGCTGTTTCATAACATCGGGTCTAACCAAACCAACCTGGTATCCTTCAATAACAAATGGTTTGCATTCTGCTGATTTCAATCCTAAAAGATTTAAAAGAGATATTAACAAAGTTTCTATGGGTGTATCTTGAATAGATCAATAGTAAAGCCATAGACGGTTTAAAATTAGGATTTGATCTACTGTTTAACTTAAATAGACATTAAAATCAATTAAAAAATAGGTAATTATGAATAAACTTACCTGACAAATAAAAACAATTAAATTTTTGGGCTAATTTAAACGTGCGAGACATTTCTGTTTTCTCTCCCAATGACATAATAAATGTTATGCTTTTATCCTGTGCGTGACAGGTGCGTAATTGATTGTGTAGTTACTTTTGGCATTATATTTTTTGTTGGCTATACGGAAAATCATTGTTAGGCAGTTTTCAAGCTGAGTACCTTAAACAAACTCCTTGCTTGAAAATGTCTAAAAGTTCATTACTATTTTATAGTCAGAAGTAGTAATAATAATTCATATTAGCAATATAGTCACTCAATAAGAAAAGTTATTGACAGGCTGCTGAAAATTTTCTAAAAGTGATTTTGGGATTTTATTTTTCTAATGTTGTTTCCTTGTATCAGCTGCCACACATTTATTGTGACAATTAGCCGACGTGACGTGTAAAGAAACTTGTCCAAGTATTTGAACTTGCAATTTTTATTAAAGATGAGCTCCTTTAAACGGGATCATGGAGATGATGGTGATAAATTATCCTATAAGTAATATTAACACACTGTACTAAAATTTTTATTCCAGGTGGTTCCGGTAATTTTCAAAATCTAGAGAAAACCACAGTTTTACAAGAAGCCAGAATATTTAATGAAACCAGTATAAACCCTAGAAAATGTACACCTATCCTCACCAAATTGCTATACATATTGAATCAGGTAAGTTTTTGTTATAAATTTGAAAACGTCAGGTTGTGATCCCATATTTTGTTTGTACCAAAGGACTGTACTTTTAAACGACGTTAATTTTTATTTTTAGGGTGAAACATTGAGCGTTAAAGAAGCTACAGATGTCTTCTTTGCTATGACAAAGTTATTTCAGTCTAAAGATGTGATTTTAAGAAGAATGGTATATTTGGGAATCAAAGAACTTAGTTCAATTGCTGATGATGTTATAATTGTTACATCCAGTCTAACTAAAGATATGACTGGCAAGGAAGGTAAATTTTAATATCATTAACATTTTAAGTAATGGTATATTTGTTATTATTGTTTTTATTATCTAATTTTTTATATAAATGTTGACATTGGGCGGCGGGCAGTAGATGAAATTGATATATTTTTTCTGCATTGAGTCTAATGACGCTAGTTTCAAAATGCAGAAGCAACTGGGATATAAATTTTCGGTTCTGTTTTACTTTACAAATAAATAAATAGAGTTAATTTACTTTGATTTTTGGTTCAAATGAATAAAATATGATTTAAAATTTATCTTGATTGGAGAAATATAAAAGCTAAAGTTTAAACAGCTAACAATTATATTTAACCTAATAATTAATGATTTGATCATGTGATATTTCTCTACCTTATATTTGACGCCATTGCAGATATTATTTGTGACTATTATTTTTCCCCTTCAAATTTAAAATTTTAGATAGGTCTTCTATTAGTTCTCTCTCCTGCATTTTCTTATCTATGCCCTGTCTCCAGCTTATTTGCTCTTCTCCTCATTCCTTGTGGTGTCTACATTAGGACTTGTTTAGGTATTCTGTTGTCAGATATTCTTTGTACATGACCACATTTGTTGTTCATTTTGATATCATTGATTAATGTGTGTCAGACTCCAATTATTTTCATTTCATATTTCATTATTTCTTATCTTGTCTATCCTGTATTGTTTTATTGCTTAACTTCCCTGCCATATGTTGCAATGCTTTTATTGTGTCATATATTCATTGTCTGTTAATATTGTTTGGTCCCATAATATTATATAACATTAATAGATTTTAATATATCATTGAATGAATATGTATTATATTCATCCCAATGAACCCTTCTCATTACTTGTGTGGAATCCCTAAATATTAATTTCAAATTGCTGAGGTAAAAATGATTAATTATAGTTATTAATCTAAAATATCTTGTTGATCTAATTTAGATATTCTTGCTAGATATGTATAGGGCAGCAGCTATTAGGGCACTTTGCAGTATTACAGATGCTACTATGCTACAAGCGATTGAAAGATATATGAAACAGGCTATAGTAGATAAAAATTCAGCAGTTAGCTCAGCTGCACTAGTAAGTTCACTACATATGGGCAAATTAGCACCAGAAGTTGTAAAAAGATGGGTGAATGAAGCACAAGAAGCAGTCAATAGTGATAAGTGAGTAAATTGTAATTTTAAGATGAAAATCACATCAACTGCTATCTGAATTTTACATTTTTGGTTTTTTGTATCAAAATATCACATTATTTTTGTTTTTTTTTTAGTATTATGGTGCAGTATCATGCTTTAGGGCTTTTATATCGCATTAGAAAAATTGATAGATTAGCTGTGACAAAGCTAATAGCCAAATTGACAAAAACTACTTTGAGGAGTCCTTATGCAATGTGCATGCTGGTAGGTAATAATATGAAATTTTATATAGTAATTTATTTTGGTATATTTACCAGGAATTCGAACTTGTGTTTTTTCAAACCAATGCTAAACAATGTAATAAGGAAAATTAGATTCATCTATATATGTCTACCTCCATTTTATTTACAGCCTCAGAAGGTTCAGCAGCCAAGTCACTAATTTGTTTTTTTAACTATTGCACTGTTTTAATGAGTGTTTCTTTTTATTTTTACTAGATTCCCAACAGTGGAACCACTAAGGCAATTCCATTGTAACCTTAAATTCCCCGAAAGGAGACTTCCTCAGGAAGTGCTATTTGGCCTCAATTAATGTATATAAATAATTGGTACTCAGATGGCGTGAAGAAGTAATATTAAATTGGACGTCAGCTTTTTAACGAACGACATTAAAAATTAATAAAAAATAAGCGGAAAAGCTATTATACTCCTTATTAATTGAATTACAAATAAAAATTAAACAAAATTAATCTTAATCTATCACCAGATATGATTATCCAAATTAATATTTATTGACAAGAACAATAAAAAAAGTTTCAGCAACAAACAAATTTATTGAATAAATAATAAATTCGCATTAACTGCGTATCCAAAAGAGCACAACAACTAAAAGCACTTATAAATTAGAATAAACTCAGATTTATATGCATATTAAAGATAAGACTGGGACTTATCTAGAGGAATGCAGGTTGGTGGCCATCCTCAACTGGATACCCAGGTGTTGGAGTTGAGCTGAATTTTTTTCATGTGGTGTACTGGTTGAGTCCTTTGGGTGTGGTTGAAACACCAACCTGGCAGCTGTAGAACTGGGAAAAAAATAAAATGAGAAATGAAAAGGGAACACAGATGGAAATTATTGAGGAAAGAGCAAGTAGAAAGAACAGATTTGAATCAAAGAAGCTTATACTCTAACATATAAAGAAACTGAATTTATATTTTTTAAAATATAACCAAACAGGAATTTGTTTTATTTGTTCTGGTCCCCAACTAAATATAAAATACGAATTTATATGAAAACTATCATACAAAATTTGCTTAAAACAAAAGGAAATCCATAAGGATAACTGGAATTTTTGTGAGCACAATAAAAAAGTAAAGAAAAACTTACCAGCGAATATAATGGATAAAATCACCACAAATTTACTTTGATTTGAAGTGTAAATAGATATAGGACAAATTCAAATACTTTCAGAGGTTTTATTAAATTTCTCAAATGAATTGGGAGGTTTAATAACAAATTAATTTCTTTAAAAACTCGAATTTTAGAATAAATAAATCAGAAGTGACCACTGTGCCACAATATGTGAACAAAAGAATATTCAAATGTTTGAAGAAAAACCTAACAATCCAAACGGCATGTTACACCATACAAGCAGACTATCTGTGCTTATATACACCTCCTCCCTCTTATTAGTTGTCTAATTTTTATGATTTACTTTTTTTTTATTTTTTGATTATGAGATAACATCTATTGTATAAAAATTATACTCAAATCTTAAATTGTTGTTTATGAACATCCTTGAAATCAAGCATCTGAGATGCAATATTGTATCATCAGAAAAGATTTTCATGATATTGACATCCATAATATGAATACAATATTGATTACATAGTTGCATTACTCATTATATATTTTTGCAATTTCATTTTTCCTATATTTATTTCTCTTACAAAAATTAGATTAAGAACAGCATTTAAATATATTTTGATTTATATTACAATATTTACTAGCTTTTGTGTATAATTTGCAATAGAAATCTTGATATTCCTACTCTCTTTTTTCTTCTTTTGTCTCCACTTTGCTTTTAAAGAATGGTTGAATATCAGTTTTAATTATTATGAGCATCCAATAATCAACATAACCACTTTTTATTAGATCAGAATTACTGCCAAACTACTAGAAGAAGAAGATTCTACCAATGATTCACCATATTGCAACTACCTACTTTCCTGTCTCAGACACAAATCAGAAATGGTAGTTTATGAAGCTGCACATGCCCTTGTCAACTTGAAACATACAACTAATCGGGAGTTAACACCAGCAGTGAGCGTCCTACAATTGTTTTGTGGTTCTCCTAGACCTACACTTCGATTTGCTGCTGTTCGTACTTTAAATCAAGTAGCAACTTCTCATCCGGCCGCAGTTACAGCTTGTAACATAGATCTGGAAATTATGATTAATGATACCAACAGATCAATTGCAACTTTAGCTATAACAACTCTTCTAAAAACAGGTGACCATCACATTTATTTTACAAATATATAAATATCTTAATTATACAGGGTTCCAGAACTCTCTTGTCAAACGTAAATTACATATATTAGATGGGATTAATTCATCTTTATCTAAAATTTATTTATTTATTAAAGATGCTAGTTCCCTTATGAGGATTATTTTGGATAAAAGTAAATTTGGTTAGATAGACATACAATAAATATACATAAATAACGTTTATGAGGTGATATTAAAAATGGAAGTATGTAAAGTATTTCATTTTCAGGTGCTGAATCTTCTGTTGAGAGACTGATGAAACAGATAGCCACTTTCCTTTCAGAAATCAGTGACGAGTTTAAGGTTGTTGTAGTACATGCAATTAAAGCTCTAGCTCTAAAATTCCCAAGGAAGCACAGTTCTCTAATGAATTTTCTTTCGGCTATGCTAAGAGACGAAGGTGGCTTGGAGTATAAAGCTTCTATTGCAGGTAAATTTTTTGAAACACTTTACAAACATATTTTCTCTCATTTATTCACAGTTTATCAAATTACATAATTTTTATTTGTTTCATTTAGATACTATAATCACGATTATTGAAGATAATCCAGATGCTAAGGAAGCTGGATTGGCTCATCTTTGCGAATTTATTGAAGATTGTGAACATGTATCTTTGGCTGTAAGAATTTTACATTTATTAGGAAAAGAAGGACCAAAAACTAAACAACCTTCTAGGTAATTAAATTAGCAATTGGAATAAAATGGAATAAAAATAAGTTCACCAGTATAAGAGAAAATGAATTTAAGCCCATAGAGGTGTAATTTCTCTCTCTTTTTCTCTCCAGCTCAGGATGTTTTTCTCTCCAAGGTCTTCTTCCATTACTTCCCTCCACAGTTTTCTTGGTCTACCTCTTTTTCTCTTTCTTTCTGGTATCTTCCATGCAACTCGTCTCAAGAGTTTGTCTTCGTCCATTCATTCTAAGTGATCTAGCCATTGTAACCTTCTTGTCTTTATAAACGCGCTGATTGGTGACTAATTGAAAAGTGTGTAAATTTCATGGATTGATCTTCTTTCCCATCCTAACTCTGCTTTCCTCCAAAAATTCTTCTTAGTATTATTCTCTCCCAGATTTCCATTTTTTTTTTTTGGTTTTATTTGTCGTCATTCAGATTTCACAGGCTAGTGTCGGGGCGGCTCTCAAAATTGTCTTAAAACTTCGAACTTTCATAGATTTGAATTTCTTTTTCCGATGTTAATATTCTTCTAATACTGCCTACACAGCATTTTTAACATTTCTTAGTTCAATTCCCTTTTCTTCTTGGCATTTATTATCTTCTCTGTTAGTACACCCAAATAAATGAAATTTTGTACTTCCTAGAATTCTATTAACGTCCCATCATGTTTATGTACTTTGAAATTGTTTTTTTTCTTGCTTCCACATTTATTCTTTATTTCCATAAACTTTGCTTAGTCATTATTGAAGTGTAGGCCTATCTCTTCTGCTGCTATTAATAGTTTTTTTATTTATCCAAGTTTTCTTTTGTTTTTTGCTATCAACGTCACATCATCAGCATAAGCTAAGCATTGATGACTTTTGTTAAATATCATGCCCTTTCTGTTGATACTGGTTCTTCTTATTATACCTTCCAAAGCTAGATTAAATACTACTGTTGAAAATCAATATAAACCCTTTTTTTTATTACAGATATATTCGTTTTATTTATAACCGTGTTATTCTCGAATGCCCTTCAATACGAGCTGCCGCAGTTTCGGCAATGGCACAATTTGGAGCTTCTTGTCCGGATTTATTAGAAAATATACAAGTATTATTGGCTAGATGTCAGATGGATTCAGATGACGAAGTTAGAGATCGGGCTACCTATTACAGCAATATATTGAACAAAAATGATAAGAGCCTCTACAATAATTATATTTTGGATACATTGCAAGTAAGAACTTGACTATAATTCAGTAATCGTCAGTGTTAACATTTAAATGGGTATTCTGGTTTAGAAGCCTAAATTTTAGGCATTTTTGAAAC
Source organism: Diorhabda carinulata (assembly GCF_026250575.1). Classification (NCBI taxonomy): domain Eukaryota; kingdom Metazoa; phylum Arthropoda; class Insecta; order Coleoptera; family Chrysomelidae; genus Diorhabda; species Diorhabda carinulata. The sequence continues at coordinate 8,552,734 of NC_079469.1, forward strand.
TAACAAAAAAATTAAAAGCATTTAACTATCCATATTTTATATGATATTTATTGACTTGAGAATAGAAACAAAATTGTAAAAAAATCAGAATTTCAATAAATTACAGGCCAGTAAATTGGGGAATACAAAAAAACGGTGCACCCTGGTTGACATGATTTCAGCCCTTGTAGTGATCTTTCTTTGACCTTTCCGAATTTTTAAAAAATACTCCAAATTGAAATTTCTCACAATCCAAGGCAGACGCCGATTTGCACTAAATTTCAAAGGAATAGGTCTGTTAGAACTTGAGATAACATATCAACCACTTTGAATGCGATTGAAAATTACTCAAACATTTTAGAAAATGTAATAACATGAGAAGAATCAAATCTGCATCGAAAAGAATAAGATTTGAGTCTGTGAAAGAGAAAGCGACGTGCGTTCTGAAGAAATTGACCGACTTCTTGCACTGTTTAGAACAATTGAAGATTCACTTAGAGTAATGTAATGTTGATGTGTGATATTTTATATCACCAGTCTCGTTCTTTAATAGCCACACCTCTTATATTATTCCTGTGGTTTTGTATCAAAATGCTGTTTAAATACCTCGAACATCTTGGCTAACTTCTAATAATCCAAATGTAGGTTGAAGTCTTAGGTCTAAATTAATGTTCCAAATGTGCATCAGTAAGTCGTAAGTGAACAGTATTTGTTTTCATAGAAGAGAAAATAGACAATCATGAATGTTAAATGTCAAAGCACAATAAAAAGTATTTCTGAGACATATTTTCTTAATAATGGGCCAATATTTTATCTGCCAAATTCCAAAACATTTCATCATTAAGTGTAATTTTAAATATTATCATTTTCTACAGTTATCTCCAATTTAATGTAACACATTTGGTAATAATTTTCAATTTTATTCACAAAAAATATAAAAAAATCCAACTAAAAAAATTCCTGAAATCTGGAATTAAACTCTCCCAGAAGTGTCATAGTGATGTTATTCTTAGAAAAACTATCATTCAAAAAAAATTTTTATATATCTAATTCATTAATGATAGTATGTAAAAGTTGCTTGATTCTTTAGGTTTCAATTCCTGCATTAGAACGTTCTTTAAGAGAATATATTCAAACTCCTATGGACCAACCATTTGACATAAAATCGGTACCATTAGCAGCTGTTACAACAATAGAAGAACGTGAAGTGAAGCATAAACCTGAAGGTATGCTCACATCTCAAGGTAAGGAAAATGTTTTAGTTCATTATCTTTCATTAATTGTTTATATCAGTTGTACCACCTTAAATATTTTTTGTTGGTGTTTAATAGTTTTGTTTAAGTTGAAAATGAAAACAATTTTGTTCAAAAACAAAAATTTCACATATCGTTGATGGTACAGAGTTGCCATGTCACCAATAATGATACAATAGAGAGTCCTTTTCCTTACACACAATTAAATTAGTCCCATTATTTTATACACAGATTGTTCTTTAATAAAACTAATGACTAATTTTTTTTCTTGATTAAACACTATCAAAAGTCTTTATACCTAACAACTAAATGTAAACTCCGGATAAAATTAACGCATCACTTCAATTAATCTAAATATTCACAATATAAACACAAAATAAAACTTACATTGAAATAATAATACACCTACAAATTAGTCGAATATGACCTTAACACTTAATCTGTCTCATTTTTTCCATAAAAGTTTGTTTTTGCTCCAAATTAGAAAAAAAAAATAAATGCATATAAATCAACCTTAAACAGTGTAGGCCCTTCTCTACTTCTTATCACTGCATTTATACGTGGCGGCATGCTTGATATCAATGTTCGACAAAAGCCCTATGAATTGGTTGTGATTAGAAACAGGGGGACTATGAGTTCGAATCCTCTTTTTGAGATAGACCCATAGATATTCTATTGGATTCATATCCGAAGTGTTGGGTGGCCACTCTAATAAAGGGATATTGACATCAAGGAAGTAGCCAATAACCTGTCTATCCACGTGAGGACAAGCGTTGTCCTGCATGAATAAAAAAATAGGCCCTACAAACGGGGCAAAAGGTATTACATGTTAATCAATAATGTTGGGCATTCATAGAACTCGTACGTATAGGGACCGATTCCGTACGAGCATCGAACCAAATTCCTGCCCAAAATATTTTTGAGCCACCACCAAAAGGCACTTTAGGAGAGATATTACAGCTGGCAAACTTTTCTCCTTTCCTTTGCCAGACACGCTCACGTCCATCTGGAGCTTTAAGGATAACGTCGTTTCATCGGAGAACAGAAACCATTTCCAATCATCGATGGTCCAATTCTGATGTAGTCTTGCAAAATTTGATCTCTGAACTTTGTATTCTTTGGTAAGCAAGGGATTTTTAGCTGGTCTTCTGTTGCTTAACCCTGCTTCATGTAAACGTCAGATATTTCGCATATCTGATAATATATTTTTTAATAGATTGCTGGTAACTCTCTGAGAGCACGTTGTTTCAAAAATTGATCATCAATTTAATTAGTGCAACGTTTTCGCCCTTGTCCAGGTCTTTCATGGTATAAAAATATGTCGCCTCACTATGGGACTGATACTGGAATTATGTCTTCCTAACAAACCAGCAATATGTCGCTTTGAATATCCTTCATTCAGGAGAGTCATTGCTCGTAGTGCCTCCTCCATGGTCAAATTTCTTTTGTTGTTCATTTTTTTACTTTATATACTCCCAAATGAACTTCCAAACATGCATGTAATAAAAACAATTACTATCAACAGCTTACTTCTAACAGAAACTTTGCTTTAATCAGCACTTTTTAAGAAAATGATACTGTGATACTATAGTTGAGTTAAAAACAACTGTTACTGTCAAACAAGGTCCATGGCCTACTCGTCGTCCAGTAAGTTATCAATAAATAAAGAATATCAAGAAAAATATGAGTGATGCGTTAATTTTGTCCAGGAGTTTAGTAATTTGGATTAGTTCAGTGACCATAATGAGTTGATTGATCATAGTCTTATTATTAATCTTTTATACATAATATGAATCAAATTTTAACTACAGGTCCCATTCGTCCAGCTCCGGTTTCACGTGAAGAAAACTTTGCAGAAAAACTTTCTGTTATTCCTGGCATACAACAACTTGGTCCACTGTTTAGAAGTTCTGAAGTTGTAGAACTTACTGAATCCGAAACGGAGTATTATGTCAGGTGTATTAAGCACTGTTTTGCCCATCATGTGGTCCTTCAATTTGATTGTCTGAACACTTTAGCAGACCAACTATTGGAAAATGTTAGAGTTAGTATTACAATAGATTTTATCTCTATTTATTCAACTATAAATAGGTTTGATCAAATGTAATTGATTAATGTATGAATTACTAGCTACCTGACTCACATTATTGAAATTTTTTTGTCACAAATTTGTTCACCTTTCTAAAAAATTTAAAAGCAAGTATAAGTCATTCTTATTAAATTAATTATCTACTGTGGATTAAAATAGCAAACGATTTGTGATTATGTTATCACAAATCTGATATACACTTTTAACACCATACGTTTTGTTTGTCTGGACGCGCATTGGTATTTGTGTTGTATATGTATTAAGAAAAACTTATTTTTAGGTGGATTTAGAACCTAGCGAAGGTTTCGAATTATTGGCTCAAATCTCTTGTGAAAAGTTACATTATAATGAAATGGGTACTACATATGCAGTTCTAAAGTTCCCTCACGATGATTTACCTAGTTGTGTTGGAAATTTTGGTGTAGTATTGAAATTTATTGTCAAAGACTGTGATCCCGCTACTGGAGTACCAGACTCTGACGAAGGTACAAATGATTTCTTCACTTTACATATTTTTTTTACAAGATACTGTTTTATTCAACAGGATACGATGATGAGTACATACTAGAAGATCTTGAAGTAACATTAGGCGATCAAATTCAGAAAATTTCTAAAGTTAATTGGGCGGCAGCTTGGGAAGAAGCTGCTTCGACTTGTGTAGAAAAAGAGGATACATACTCGTTAAGCTCGATGAATTCTTTGAATGATGCAGTTAAAAACATTATACAGTTCCTTGGCTTGCAACCTGCTGAAAGAACTGATAAGGTGCCGGAAGGAAAATCTACACATACATTGTTACTTGCAGGTGAGAAAAATAAATTTGATGAAATCAAAAATCGACGCAATTCCACAAAATTCCATGTTTATCAAATTTTCTTGGGAATGTCAGATAATGAGGGAATATAAATACAGTATCTAAGATATGATTGGATGAAAGTTGTTATTTCTTTTTTGGAGTAAAATAATACTTTATGTGATATAGACAATTATTTTCAGGTGTATTCAGAGGAGGTATTGATATTTTAGTTCGAGCAAAACTAGCTTTATCAGATGGCGTGACCATGCAACTAACTGTCAGATCACCTGATCCAGATGTAGCGGAGCTAATAACTTCATCTGTAGGTTAAGTGATCACTTGAAGTATTTATAATAATTTGTAATAATTATTGCAAAAATGTATATGTATTTTGTTTTATTAAATTTTTATTATAAAAATATATTTTAAGAACTAGTATATTGAAGTTTTATTGTTCTCATTCCATTAAATTCTATAAAATCACAAAAATAGATATAAAAAGTGGAAGAACTATATTAGTTGATGGAGACAAGGTCACAAAAGAACTATAAAGATATAAGGGTCAAAAGACAAAAACAAGTATTGATTGAAAAAAGGAAAACTAAATATTGTTAAGGCTATAATCTAACAACTTTAAAATATTGTTTATACTAAAAATTGATTATCTTGCGCTTTCGCTATTTCCTCTTTGAATGTCGAAATGGTTTCTTTCGCCAATTTTAATTTATTTTTCAAAAGTCCAATTTCATTCCGGATCTTCTGCTTGGCCTCTAGGATATTTTTCAACGTCTTTTCTTTCTTTTCTTCAACTAAAAAGTATAATTCGTTAATGTTTTTAAATGCATTTTAATTTAGCAATAGTGACTGAGGATTACCGTGATTGAATTTGTCAATAGAGGTGTTGGTGTTACGAAGGTCTCAAAAATGACATACAAAATGATACTATTTGATTTGTGGGGCTTTAATGCATAATCATCAGGGTTCTTACAAATTCGCAATGTTTTGAGGGGGTATAGCTGTGAATAGCTAATTGCATGAATTATAGTACGCCTATCTCTTTGCCATCATCTTATTAGTTGTTTGAATATCTGGAAATTATTTAGAATTGGGGCTGCATGCAAAAAAACTTTCCCCAACTGGAAATTATTTTGTTAGGTAGAATTACATAATTGAAAGTAGGGAGACATATTTTATGGGGTTGAAACGAAAAAAAAAAGTGATTTTTAGGTTAGGCCGCTCCAAAAATTTTTGCCCGTCTGTAAAATTTTGTTAGGTAGAATTTGATAATTGAAGGTGGAGAGACATATTTAATGGGGTTCCAACGAAAAAAACACGACTTTTAGGTTAAGTCGCACCAAAAAAACTTTCTCCGCTTGCAAACTATTTTGATAGGTAGAATTTGATAATTAAAAATGGGGGAGATATGTTTTATGGGGCTTCAATATAAAAAAAAACAATTTTTAGGTGTAGGTATAGCTTAACTTCGAAAAATAAAGTGATAAAGTAATGCGGGAGGAGTGTTTAAAGGAAATAAATACTTTGATAATTACAAAATTATTTATTGCCTTTAAACACTCGCCCCTGCTTTACCTTCCATCCTCTTTTTCACTTATCTAATTCTATCTAGGAAATAGTTTTTAGAGCGATTTTTACCTGGAGCCTCAATTCTAAATATTTACCCTACCCCTTTTAGAACTGGATATGCGTATCGTGATTACTCGATTCAGATTTCTTTCTATGTAACCCTTTACTATTTTAATAAGTGCTGATGAATAAATCTTGAACTTATATTTCGTGGTCGCAGTAACTCTATATCGAACGGATCCATTTTCTGTTTAGGGTTAACTTTAGGTTGGATTCACCCTAGCATAGGTTATTAGATTATCTTAATTTCGCTTTTTGAACTAGATTTATAAATTACATGAAACTGAAGTTCATTTATGAAAACATCTCAATTTACGAAAAGTGTCATTTTCCTGAATTATCAGCGAATTAAGATAACCTAACCTACGCTATGGTAAATCCAACCTAATCGAAGCTGAAGTTAACCTAACAAAAAAATGGATCCGTTTCTCAATCTGCTTAACATCAGGTTCTAATTCGAATATAAATTAAAGTCGAATAGGTAAAAACATTGAAACAATTATTATTTTAATCTTTGTCTCACTGTACGTCTTTCCTCTCTTCAGCCAAGCTTTCCAAAAAATAGGCTTCCCAAAATAAAACCTTTCGCTTACATCATAATTCCAGTTCAAAAAGTCGAACCGGAAGTCAACTTTTGACGTCAATTTTTGACATGTGAACTTCGATAAATAAATTCAACAACCTCGAAAACGCTAAACTAACGTGTGTTTATTATTAAACGGGACAGATACAGAAGTTTGGACGAAATTTTTGAGAACCTGAGCAAATAGGTTAATTGAAGTTTAAAAAAACATTAGATTTATTGCTACGAAAGTCAAAGTCTACAAAAAGATAGTTGTAGAATTGGCTGGTAATTGAAAGGAAAAATGGTATAGAGAGTTCGTTTCCGATTCCTAAATCCAGTGTAAAAAGCCAAAACAAAGCAACAGGACAGGTAGGGAAATATAGCCATGTCTACCCCGTATCGATTTGAATACTTTGTAATAAATTTTTGAAATAAATTCAGCAAGGGATATTCGCAAATTGAAAAAATGGAAATGGTATCACTCAAAGTTTCACCTGTATCATATATTATTATTTAAAAAATAGTAAATCTTCCAACTGTTTATTTAGTCAATAATGAATATAAAATCAATTATGAGCGTTTACGATGAGCCATAATTAAATATACGTCCAATGGAGCGCTTAGACACATCCAATACTTGTCTCTTGCAATAATGACGTGTCGTTTGTTTTGAATTGTAAATTCTTTTGTCTGGTATTCATTTAGCGAAAATGTCAATTAAAATGTCCCAAATGACAATTCAGTATGAGACAAAAAACACGAAATTAATCAATTCACCCCTTTCCACCCAAAATCAAAAATTCGAAACGAGAATAAAACGTGAAAAAAGATATTCAGGAATTTTCGAACCCTGCAAAAAGGATGGAAAAATTATCGCGCACAGAGCTTCAGTGGAAGATTTAATTTCAGGAAATTTATCAAGTGACGATATAAAAACTGTATTGCAATCTACTAAACGAAAAAATGCTTCTTATACCGATATTTCGATTACATCGGTGAGTGACCTTAAATTTCGAAACAAACATTTTCACTTATTGTTTCATATATTAAGAACGAAATATCGACTAAATTTTTTTTATGGTTTCGGAAAGATCCAAATTTTGTTTTCAATTTCTATTAGAAGCAGGATGTAATTGAAGCGATATTTTCGTTTTCAATCCTAATTATCTATTCCATATCAAGTTTTACAAAAATAAGAAAATATTGGATATTTATTGAAAAACAGTCACTTCTAGTATAAACTGTGGGAAACAAAACTATACCTATGGCATGTGAAGTATCATATTATCAATATTAAATATATGACAATCATTTATATTTCTAACATTGTGTGAATTCATTGTTTTTTTTTTTCTAGACAATGAGAGATATTAATTTTAATACAGCTGAACATGTTGCAACAAAAGATTACGAATTTCAAACTCACCTACATGTGTATCATAAAAGAAAATGTCCAATGAAAAATGATCAAAAACATCAGAGGTACTCCTTAGAAGATCCCATGGAAGGAACATACTCAAATTTGTATAAAGAACTGAGTGAAATATCAAATAAGCCAATGGTTCGAGAAAATTATTTAAACGATGATAAAGAAAAATATAAAAACGTCTCAACCAATGTCACCTACCATAAGAAACATGCAGATTTTGAGGATGAGATACACTATGAAACAGTTAAAAATTATAAATCGAGAAAATCAACTGTAAGGGGTTTTTTTTATATAAGTTAATTTATCAATTAGTGTGATTAGGGGCAGATGAAATGTGTGTTCCTTCATTGAGTAATATTTTTTAAGCACAAGACAAATTTTTTATTTTATGAATCAAAAATTAGATTTGATACAACAATAAATTTGAAGACAAAAAGTTGTGTGATTAAGTATAATATTCCCAACTATCTTCATAATGAAAATTTTAATGATTTAACTATTAACTTAACATTAATTTATTTAGTTAATTCTTCCCAACAATAGACTTTAGTCTCATAGATTCTTCTTTTCATATAGAATAAAAACTCAACCAAAGAAAACATGAAGAAAAATCAAATAGTAGTTACAAATAGTACATCCAAAATTAATATCAAACAATCCAAATTTGAATTTTGGAGAAAGGAGAATGTTACTCGAAAGTCTTTGAGCAAAAAAGATTATTCTGAAGTACCACCAAAAACTGAGGAAAATATAAATACAATGTGTAATCTAACTCTAAGTATGGAACATCTTTCAAATGAAGAACTTTGTCAAATAAAGAAATCTAATGAGGAACAGAAGAAATCTGAAACAATGTCAAGTAAAGAATTAACATTTGAAAACAACTGGTATGAATGTCCTGAGATTTTGAAATATTATACAGACAAGAGCGTAAACAAGTTCAACAATCTGGAAACGATTTTTGAACAACCAAAAGGTGAGTAATATTTTTATTGTGACAAAACCATATTTTTCTTGAACACTGTTTACTAACACCTCATCAATATTCACAATTACACTATTCTGAAACTTTTTGTGAGTATTGATATAGTGGCATTAAACACTAATTCAGTATGAATATAACATATAGTTTCAGAAATTCCAACTTCGGATAAATTTGTATTATAAAATAAAATGCAAAACATATTGTGCAATAAAAAGTAGCTTAAATAACTTAGTAAATTTTTTGTTCTTATTTCAGGCGAAAATATAATGGGCAAACGTAAACTGAAGAGATATTTGAATTTGGAAGAAGTGTTCAACACAAAAAAACAATTCAAACGAAGAATTAAAGCAAGAAAATTGAATCCCCGTTTTAGAATGGAACCTTTGCATTTGGATGAATTGAAAATAGATATGTTGAAAGAGAAAGATTTTTTTGGCTAGATTTTTTTTCAGATTGGTTTTATGAAATGTCACTTACTATTAGGTTTGATACCCAAATGAACAATAAAAATATTTGCATTAAATACAGAATACACAAGCTGATACTTTTGAATTGATGTCTTTGATTATGATGTTTTAAAAATGCATTGTGTAGATCAATTCATCATTTGGAATATCATTTAATAAAATTTACTATTTTTCATTGAAACTGATTTTTATATTTTTTAATTTTAACCATATTAAATTGTTGACAAAACTGCAATTTATTTCACTGTATTCTTAAAAAACCACGAGAGAATGATGTCTTCTTTTTACCTAAGATAGAACACATAATACAGGTGGTTTTGTAACTATTATTACTTCAATTGAAGGTTATTCTTCTTTCCCCTGTAACTTGACCTTTATATATATGATAACGCAATTAACATATAATTTTTGAACTATCAAATTAATTAGTAAAACTTTCAAGATTTCTTGTGTGTGTGTGTGTGTACTCAAGAGTTTCGTAGTGTCCCACACTTTGAGAGAATATAGATGAAAGATTCATCCTGCTTTATCTACTAAGTCTAGCATCGTCAGGTCTACTGTTAGTATTTATAGGTTGCTCTTATTTAGGCTGATACATTCAGCAGAACTTGATTATATTTTCCCAGGAGAGTAGTTGCATGTCTCGTCCCCTGTAGGGGTCCTATCTACATTCTTTTCCAGTGCTTTTTCCATTGTTAAGTGGCTGAAGGCTCGGGTCTCATGACTTGCCTGCCCCGCTTTAGTTAGCTTATCAGCTATTTCATTTCCCTACACTCCGGTGTGTCTCAGAATCCATTCATTTCTCTTGCCTAGCTCGTTTCATTTGTTGAGGCATTCCCAAACTAGTTTAGATTTTATTACATTAGAGCTCTAATGGCTACTTGACTATTGGACAGGATGATGATCTCTTGTTTGTAATAGTTCCTATATAAAGTGAACTGGATGGACATATTTTTCAATTTCTATGTATGGTATTTTGATCCTACTTGCTTCGACAGCTTAATATTGAGATTAAATTTTTCTCAAAGCTAAATTTTTTTGGTATTTTGTCTTGAGGCATGTCCCAGGTTTGATCATTTTTTAAGCACGTTTTTCCTTATTAATTCCTTCTGTGAATATTTTGAGTGCCGTTTTTCCGCCATGTTTTCCAATACTAAATGGAGAGGTAGGAGATTTATAGAATCACTTCTACTGCAGCTGTGGGCATATCATAGCCCCAGTTGCACATGAGCAAGACAGTCTTTGTACTTTTGAGAGATTGTTCCTTGTGAAAGTAGTAGTTCAAGTATCTCCGAACTACTGCCTTATAAGTGATGATTGGTCTCACGATTGCAGGGTACATCCACAGTGGGAACTTTGGGTTACAACCCCAATTCCTCCCTGCGAAGTTTGTTCCTGAGGAGTTTACAATCGAGTCCCAGATCTTTCCCCCTCTGTTTTCCACTCAGTGGGTAGCCTGTCTGGCTTGATTCGTTTGAGTTTTTTCTCCCTAGTAAAGGCAATTTAGGTTGACATTTAGTCTCACTGATCGACACCACCTTTTTGTGTAGTTGAGTCCTCTTTGAACTGTCACAGAGTGTATTCTCAAAGCTCCCTCTCGCGTAGATAACTATATCATTTACTACTAAACTCCACATTAGTGGCGATGCCAACCATGTGGAGGTCGTCCTATATCTTTCTCTTTTGTCTAATTTTCTTTTGACAGATTCATGTGTAGAATTGTCAAAGGCGCCTTCTATGAACTAGAAGGCACATATTACATTTTCTTTATTCGTCAGAGCATTCTGAATTACGTTTGTAAAGTGATAGTCTATTTTGTTTGAAGAGAGTATCAGAAGTTAACCATCATAAAAACTTAGAACCAATTTTCAACATAAAAATGTGTACTCACAGTTTGTATTATGTTCCCATCTTGCTAAAGTCAAATGCTTTGTGTTAGTCAACAAATGATGCATTAACTGTGTTGGATCTTGAAAAATGATTTCATCATAACTTTCTGATACTAAACCTTTGCTTTGTTCGATACCAATGTCTTGGGTGCTACTTGAATGAAAGAGTTTTAGTATATGATACATTGTAACCTGGAACAAATAAGTTTGTTCACTTATGAAATGGAATTTATTAAGTTTTGCTTTACTATAGTGTTTGTTAGCAGTTTATATTTGAAGATTTAAGAATAGGGAAATATATCTTACCGGTCGTTCATTTGGATCATGAAAATATATCTTAATTACAATTTCAAACTCTCCCCAACCAGTTTCGCTTAGTTCGTAAGGTGGTTTAACAACTATTCGGTTTGGATTTACATAGCTTTCGTGTAGTTTAAATTGAACTTTTTTTACATAGGTTGACATATCTTCATTATTATAAGGTTTTACGTACACAGTCCACTGATGTGTGTGACCGTCTTCTTCACGTTTTTTCCCAAAATACCTGGCCACGTTCCCATATACTATAGGTTTTACTATGCAGATACCCTAAAGCCCAGATTGACATAATTTGTATTTAATTTTATTCAATTGCAATATATACCTTCATTCTACCTCCAGAATCTGGACCAAAATCAGTGGGTAAACTCATTTTTTTTTAAATTTTCAAACCATGTATTAGTTTAACTAAATATATGCCGTAAACAAAATTTGTATACGATTTAAAAAATTTAAATTTTGTGGTTATATTTATACAAACTCATTTGATATAGCAACCAGTCATAAGTCTCTTACGCCATAGACAAATTCACATTTAGATTTTCAAAGTATATTTCTGTGGTGATTGGCCACAATTGGAACAAATATGTATTTTTGAAAGTGAGTATTGAAAGAGCGGAATTTTCTCTCAAACTCAAGCAACACAGATTGCAACCATGACAATATATCTCATTATTTGATGCGGTACGGGATATTATAAGTACTTTTGAATAGAAGATATTTTGATTTTACTTTAAAGTAAATCAGTTAAGCATACTAAAATACTTAATAACAAATTATAAGATAACCTCTTAATGCTTTCTCTTCATTTTTTCGGTTTTTCAATTTTTCCACTTAGGTTTACGATTATAAAGCTCTGGACTAAGTGGAACGGGAAAGATCGTGGTCCTGAATGTGATTGACGTGAGTGCTTAGTGGAATGCACCTCATGTGTCATCTATAAGAATACCAGCAAATAAATCACATTTTAATAGTTTGAGGTTATGTCTCGACCGCCAAATCAACGTGTGGCGGGGTGTTGTTTATTGACTGATTTTTATATTCACATTTACTTTTTTAATTAAATATCATGCAACAATACTTCGAAACGTTATCTATAATTGTGTTATCTTTAGCAGCATTTATATTAGCTTGTATGATCATTTTAAATTTGTATTTAATAAAGCGGTAATTTACACTAAAAAGTTGATCAATTTTTATTTATATTAATAATATGATTTTTAGTAATGGATTTTATGTAAGAGTAAATTGTTGGTTTTGTAATAGTTGTACTAAAGTGCTTTATCAAAACAGAAATAGTTTTGATTGTCCTATTTGCGACCAATACAATGGATTTAAGGAGGATGGAAGTTACAATAAAGTTATAGAAGCACAGCACAATACATCATTCACCAAATATACCCAAAAGACTGAATTTTCCGATAACGGATTATGTACTTATTGTAATAACAATCAACAGCTAAAAATTTATCAATTGGCGAAATTTACCCCAATAAATGAATTAAACTATGATATTGAAGTTGAACATTTTAGGTAAAGTGTTTCATTTCACTGAAATAAAAAATATTGTACGTAATAATAAAAATATGTTTGATAACAATTGTCAGTAAAATTTAGGTCAATTAAAGTGCTACTTTTTAACATTTTCATATTTTTCAGGAAACAGTTGGAAAATGCCTACAAGCTATGTAAAAAATGTGAACAAGTTTTGAAATCGAAGATAAAAATACAACACTCCTGGATATTTGGTAACAGGTTAAAAGATCTACGTAAAAAAGGCTATAACACTTTAAAACATACAAAACTGCCAAAAAAAATTATAAAAAATTCCAATTTTTTCAAATATATACGGTATATATTAATAATTTCCACCATTGTGATTCTATGTAATTTATTAAATATTAAAATTGTGTATCCTAATCCTGGTATTAAGGAACATTTGCCAGAAGTGTTCAATTTGTACAAAACAGTTTTTTCGGATTATCAGCAAAAAATATCAGAAGTGTTCAAAGAATTTCCCAACAAATTACTTCATATAAATAAATTTTTGGAAATTAATATCAAATTTAAAAATTCAGATATTGCTCCTATAACATATATTGGTTTTTGTCTGGATTTTATGTTGAATATTGGAGAACAAAAGACATTTATATGGAAAATAAATGGATTATTTGGGTGGATCCTACTAATAATTACTTCTTCATTGTCATTTAGTAACATTTTTACTCCACATATTTTTGGAATCCAGGTAAGTTTATATAAATACATTATTAATATTTTTTAATTATTATAGAGATTTGCATTACAAGATATAAGCTTATGTAAGTTGTTTCTGAACACACTATCACCACTATATTAACACTCATAATTACACTTTTTAATTATTTGTTTACTTAGTTATTATCTTCAGAGATCTAATGTAAACAACTTCACTTGCAGAATATGATAAGCTCACCCCCCATCAGGGCTCTCTGTTAATTTAAATCTTGTTGCAAGTGACAAGTATATTGATCTGACTAAACATATCTGAACATCCATAATTAGATCAGTTAATCAAATTATAAATAGAATTTGAATTTTTATTATCAAGCTCTCAGTTAATACATTTTCTAAATGGGGAGGGGCAGATTCAGAGACTGTGTTGTATGTATATGTATGAAAAAAATTACTGTTGCGTCAAATTACAAATAACCCAGGAACTTTTTCATAAGGAGAATATCCGAATGTTTGAAATTTTGTGCACTTGAGAAAATTGAGGTCAGATCATTGATTACACAATAAACATAAGATGGAAAAGTATTTTCAGAATACTTTTTACAATAGAATCTTTTCTCCAGCTATTATTTTCTTTGGCGATATTTATAACAAAGTGCTTATTGACACAAATCTTTTAGAAGCTACTTTATTTTCAAACCAACATGAACAATTTTATTAAATTGTTTGTCACTCGTCACAGAAAATGGTAGCATTTGCAATTAGTTTTTTCGATCTTATTTCCTTAACGTTTAGTTTTAATGCTAATAACCATAATACATCAATCTAGGGTCAAATAGGGTAGAGGCAGTCTAACAAAACAGTTATATTTATTATAAATACTCTTAACATTTGAAAGTTATACTGCTAAATTAGATTTAAGATTTTGCATTGATATTCTTATGCTCTACAAAATATTTTTCAATTCTGTAAATAAATGAGCTGGTGGATTATTTTTTGTCTCTTTTTAGATTTTTACATCTTTATCATTATTATATATGTATATTTGGTCTTCATCTTCGTCACAACTCAATTCAACCCTGAAAGAATATTCATTCAAGAAACTATCAAATTCAAAAACTGTAGAATCGTCAGAAGAAGAAACAGATGAAGATGATCCTCGACATTTGATAGATACTTCAAAAACTTTCCTCAAAGCTCGTCGCACATATTCTCCCTTAGGTCATAGTATGAATAATGTATTCACCACTGCCAAAAGTGTAACATCTACCTCAGAATATGACTTAACAGATAGTTCTAGTGATTTAAATCGTAGTTTAGATAATTTACATTTAGGTTTAAACTCACAGCGTTGTACTTCCCCGATATTTTCGGTAAGTAGTTCGAAACGGCCAATTTTATCGCCTTCTAAATTAAAAAATATCACTCAAAATCCTTGGACGGCTGGAGGATTCTGGAAAAACGATGTAAATATATTTTCAGCAGCTACAAATGGTACCAATTTTAGTAGATCCTCGAGTCAAACATCCGGTTTTGTTTCAAACCATAATAACAATATTAATAAGGCTTTTAATTCATTACCTGCATCTAGAGAACCTTCTCTTGGTGGAGACGTTGAACGTGTTTCCTTATTATCTGAACCAGCATACCATTTTGCTCCAATATCACCCAATTTGAATCCGTTCAATACACCAAATTCACCACAGTTATATTATAAAGCCGACAATAATACTTTTTATCCTGTTTTGGGGCAAAATAGCATGCTGTTTATACAAAATGGTATATCGCAGCAACACTTTAAGAATAATTCTACAAATAGTTTTGGTAGAACTGTTCATAGCGAGCCATTCAATATTTTCAGTGACCAAAGAAGTGATTGCTCGATCAAAAATTTTGGCACAAAAAATTTGATATATGATAACAGTGAAGTGAAAAGTGTCAATACACCTAGTATATATAGTGAAAAACCAGTTAGTCCTCTATTTAAGAATCTCCAAATGAGTGATACTTTTAAAAAACCTCGATTGTAACATAATGAAACTTCACCAAAATGTTCTGTTAAAGCTTTTGAACATCATTTCAGGCTTAACGGGTACTACTTTTTGTATAGTCATAGGATTAAGAGTTGAAAGATTTTTTCTTCTTTTTAAGATTTGTTTAGAAACACCAGTGTCTGAGTTGTAAAAGATTTCACCCTTTACCAAAATATTATTCGCTGAATTTTTGGAATAGAAACCCTTTTGCCTCGGAGAACTTAAAATGTCAAGACACCACGTTTTTAAAGTTAAAACTTTGATCTGCGATTACTTCTTGTATGTAAAGGATCTTTAAGTCTTTGTGAATAGTCTGGTTTGAAACGTACGAAAGGTCGTTTGTTAACATACGTAAAATTTTGGATGCTTGGATTTTTTTTTCTATAGCAGTTACTTTCTCAAGATATTCTTTGGAATGTTATTTAAGTCTCTTTCCAATTCATTGTTAGCTTTCCTCTTTATAAAGTCCTGTTCAAGACCCAATTTGTAATGTTTTTAATCATTTCTGTTGGTTTCTCTCTTTTCACATTTCCAATATTGAGTTAATTAGAAATGGAATAACTTGAAGTCCCTTTATCTATTATAATGCTCACATTTCTTTATTTTTGGCATCATTATTTGATTCATATTTTAATTGTATATACACCAATATTTTTTATTCGATCTGCATATCTATCAATGGATTACTTCCTGTATGTAATTAATTATATGTCAACACATTCAAGTTTATAAACTGTTACGTGCCATATTTGACAACAATACACTAGACAAGACTTACACTATTGATGTTGCTTTTGAAGCATTAATATCGTGTGAAAAAAATTTCGATCAAACTCTGATATCTCATACGCTATGGTACAATATTCATCAATAATAAAATTTAGTGAAATAAACACAAATTTTAGTCAATTTTAGGTTGCAACATGGGAAATATAGAGGCTCCGGAATAAACTAGAAATAGCCTATTTTCTAGGCTGTCAAAGTGAACAATTATGATCGTCTTCTTCATTATTCAATAATAGGTTTATCACCTCTTCCTTCTTTGATATATTTCCCCATTCTGGTTCTTTCTAGGTTGTCTTTTCACCTCTATCGTGATCGGTCTGTACTTCATATTCCAATTGGAAATTTATCCCTTGCCATTTTTACCAGTCCATTGTCTGTCATTCTACTAATATGTTGGTTTCATTGTTTCTTCTCCACAATTTGTGTCATATTATTCTTTGTTTTATTATTTGATCTTCTAGTTGGCTCTTTTGGTGTAGTCATGCATATGGCTTCTTTATTCGAAATACTCATATTACCTGCATCCTGCATCTACACAGTATCTTCTTGATCTGAATATTTGCTGCTCATCTTCAACTGATGTGATCGAGTTAATTTTATTGGTGATAAATTTTGTTTCATCGTTGTGTCCAGTAGATTTATCCCCATTGTTTATCTCGTTTTTTAAACAAACTTATGGCCGATTGCATAATTCCACCCTAACTGGCACTTTAACTAAAGGTTGCTAAATTTTGATTGATAATTGTATTTACTATTATACGAGGGCTGTTTTTTTTTCAACCTCTGATCGTTCGGAGACGTGTGTATGGGGAAAACTTGAGTGATGGTGTTGTACGTGAATAGTGTCAAAAGTTTAAAGATGTGCATGATGGAGGGGACCAAGGACGCAAATCTGTCGTTTCAGATGATCTGGTTCAACGAGTTTACAGAATGGTTAAAGAAAACTGAAGATTCACCATTAAGTTTCAAGGTCTGTTTTGTACTCTACTTGAATTAATTTTCGGCAAATTTATTTGAAGAGGGTATTGAAAAGATTGTCCACAGATATAACAAATGTCACAATATTTTCGGTGATTATTTTGAAAAGTAACCGTAAGTGTACCAATCTCGTATTATGAAACCAGCCGTTATAATTATACTAGTTTATCATCTGACTTATTTCATAACGTTGCAGTATTTTGAGGTATGATTTGTAAGTTCTTGAGTGAGATGTTGGCCACCGTACATTAGTAGTTCATTATGATAATGATAAATTAAAATCACCGCTTCTGTTCTCAAGTAGCATATGATTGGTTGTTATTATGCTTGGTCTATTCCGAAGCCTCTATCCTCTCTATGTGAATGTACCATTAGACTTGAGTTGATTACTATCAGCTCAATTTTCTCAGTATCTACTGCGTAACATCGAAGCAAGTTTTATTTAATAATTTAATTGGTAATAAGTTTTTAGGTGTGGCTTTTTTATGTGTACCGCTAAACTGTATATTATTTTGTATATTTATTTGCTAAATCAATTAGCTCCAAATATAAATGAAAATTTTATGAGAAAAAAATTAAGTTTAACTGTGATTTTATTGTTATTTATTATTGTTCATTATTCTGTTTATAATTGGAGCAATTGAAATTATTTTAACATTAAGATTAAAAATCGGGTATTAGATAGGATTATTCAGTTTTAAGTTAATCCTGCGGGCCGGGCGTCTCGGAACAGATCCTAAATTGGTGGTGGATCTCAGAGACCCATCACAATATATATTATGTTTTTCGAAAAAATAAAAAAAAAACAATAGATTTTACTGATCTATTGCAGTTTATGAATAATCAGAATACCAAGCATGGATATGACTGAGGCTCACAAATTTTTTACATTTTTATATTTCATTTTTGAATCTTTTTTACAAGAAAAACTTCTTTTGATGTTCTCTCGTTGGATATCTTCATCTATAGAGGTTTTTCCTGTACCAGCAACTTCTTGTCTCCTTTTTCCACTTCCCAGTCTTTGATATTTGGCCCATGATGTTTTATAAACATAAGGCTCGAAACGTTTTTTATCAAAATTCTTGACCTCAAATCAGTGATTATTTGATTCATGAGGCTGAACCCTCGTTCACATTCTGATAAACTACATGGTGTCAATTTCGTGCAGTTTAATAAAGGTATAAGGTCCTCTTGAGCTATCCTCAGTATAATCTCTAAAGGAGTTTATAATTTTTGTTTTGTTGAGCTTGAACCTTTTACAGAGATTTTCAATTTTTTCCTCACCAACCGTACCGATTTTTCAGCCGGCCTCTGATCAGTTTCCAGGCTTTTAAGTCTGATAATAGTGAGTCATATTCTACCTTACTGGCTGAAGTACCATCCGCTGACGCTGATGTTGATTCATGACTGGATTTGGTAGAAAACATTCTTTTATTAAGATTATTTATTATACTGGTTATAAGTTGGCTATGGTTGATTACCTTATTCTTTTGGTTGTTTAACATTGTTAAAATGACCCTCTTTCTCGGCATCATAAGCTTCAAGGTTTCAGGTTTTTCTTTTATGAGTTCAAAAAATTGTATACTTCTGATTAACTTGTCCGCATAGACAACAGTAGTTTCTCGATTTTCAAAAATTCTGACAGTATCGAAAGTTCTGCCAAAATATCGTACATAACGGCAAGATTTAGTAGGAACTGAGATCTGCGTCTACTTTAGCCTTTTCAAAATGGTTGTATATAGCAGAGTATCCATACCACACTGAAGAAACAGCTCGGAAAGAACTTGCTACCCATCTAGTTCCCAGAATCTTTCCTATTTTCTGTATTTCTTGTTCTAGCTTTGAGGCACATTCAGCTAGTTCACGCCATTTTTGGGCGATTTACTATAAATGGAGTAAATTTTCCATAAAAATCTGAAAATGATTTACTTTACTCCAACTTCATTGATTGCATCACTAAATGCTAGCTCAAGCTCAAGCATGTGGTTCATGCAATGCCAGACAATAATGCCTGGATACATTTTACTCAGCCTCTCTGCAACGCCTGATTTTTTTCCTAACATTACGCTGGCACCATCACTCGCAAATGAAATCAAGTTCTCCTTCAGGTAATTGTTATCAAACAACCCCAGTAAACTGTCTACGACGACTTCAGACGTTTGTTTACTCAGTTCTATTAGGTCTAAAAATAGAAAGTGCGGTGGATGCTTTTTGCTGAATTCGCACTTTAAATAAACGATTAGAGTGGACTTTGCACCAAGAGTAGTTGACTCGTCTATAAGAATTGAAATCTTTCCAGAAATTTGTAAAATTTCGTTAGTAATCTTCTTTTACATTACATTCGAAATGTGGTCAACGTCGGGTCTGAGACACTTGGCACACCCCGCCCGCAAGGAAAAAGAATGTGATTTTTGATTGCCTTATACTTTTTTTTGTAAATTTGAAATTTTTCTTATAATTATTGTTTGAATTGTTTGATATTCTTTACATTCATATTTACATCCAGTAAAATGCACAACTTGATTGATTTTTAGTTGTAAGATATTTACAGCATATTATAATATATAGGTAGGAACAATAATAGATTTGTTTCTGTATAAAATTATTTAAAATCGACGAATATATCCAACACTGTTTAATTTGTGATCATAAATTTTTGTATGATTTAGTACTATGGCATTTTGCTTCTTTTTTAACTGTTGCTCTTATTGGTCAATTTCTCCCTCTCTTATCCCTGTTGTTTCTTTTCATCTAGGGGAAGTCTGAGCAAGACGAATATGTTAAGGGAAAGGATAATTTCTAATTAACAATTTTTAATTTGTATTTTGGTAAATTATCTTTGGACATTTCGATTAAAAACTTTGGAACTTGAACAATGTCTAGATAAATTTTTGATTACAAAAAAGTGCCTAATAACCGTTTTTCCCGGGCGGGGGGGGGGGGTGGGGGGGTAGGAGTTAATAAGCTCGTTCTTCTGGAATTTGCTGTATTTTCTTGGAAAGCAACCATATTAAGTATTTAATTATTGTATGACGAATTAAGCAAATATATGGTATAATAAACAAACAAACCACTTTTGATGTATAATATTTGAGGTTAGGCTTCTACTAAACTCTTTAATTGACAGTTATGACTGCCTAATAGCTTATTTGGCAAATAACTTGGTTTATTCGGAGGTTTAATTAATCAGAAGGTAAAGAAACCGAATTTTTGGTTATTCGGCAAATAATAGTTTGTAGAGACTTTATTAGGAAGTGAAGAAACCCGGTCTTAGCCTACTATAAAATTTTCATCAAAGAATAAAAAGTCAAAAACGCAAATTAAAACTTGAAAAAAATCGATCAAAAAGAGTCTATATTGCAAAAAATCGTAACAAAACAGCAAAAAACTTTTATTTTTACTTTAACAATAAACACTCGCGTCTTTTGTTTTCGTTGAGCTGTCATATTCAGTAGCGCCACATAACGTAGGTTTTTAATAAAATCGAGTATTCGTCTTACTCACACCATGCATCTTGTCTGGGCTTCCCCCACATTCATTATTCAATCTTCATTCTGTCTATTATCTAACTTTTTTTTATCCAATTTTTTATTTTATCCAATATTTTATCTCTTCTTCTTCCCCTTTCTTTTATTTCATTACTAATGGAATGTTTTGTTATTATAACTCAGTTTTATTAATATTTATTTCCTTTTTCTAATTTTTTCTATATATATATATATATATATATATATATATATATATATATATATATATTTAATTATTTTTATTTTCAACCAACCAAACAAAGTTCTATGCTTTCTTTTCATACAATGAAATTATTGTTCGTGATTTTCATTCTGAATACACTGATTACATATCACTCTATGCTTGCCTCCAGTTTCAGTAACCATATTCAGAGGTAAACTTTGGTCTTTCAAGATTATAACTTTGTAATAGAAACGAGCGTAAGAATGGTGTAATGTTAGTAATCAGTGTGTTCAATATTCTCGTCATACTATGTCTATAAAAAATTTATAGACATTATTTCAATTTATAGTATTTACTTGAAATAATAAATTTATTATTCTCATAAGTATTGGCTTTAGTCGATTTGTCCTGTAACATCAATTGTACCAATTTTTGAAATATTTACTTCTATTTATGGATTTTTATTGTAACTTTATATATTAATATAGATAAATATTGAAATATTTCTTAATTTGCAAAAAATTTTCGGTTTCATTGATTTGTAGATAATTAACTCAAATAAAAAACTCAATAGATTTTCTATTTTTCAGATTTGAGGGATTTTGAACATTCGCGCTGAAAATAAATATATATTTATTATTTTTCCAATTTTTAACTGATGAGTTTTTATTATTACGAATTTTCGTAAACGAATGTATTCAACGTGGATTTTCATTTTTTCTCGAATTAATGTTTAATTGGTTTGTTTAAGAATAAGTAAAATCTTGAATTCATGAAACTTAACACTGCCAATATTTTGCTGTAATTGTACAAATACAAATAAAACTGTATTACTCGAAAAACTTTGTTTCATTTAAAGGATTCGGAATGCACTATCAAATCATATAACAAATACTCACTGCCCGGTCACTCGGGCAACCAAGGCAACGACGAGTTGGACTCACTCGCCAATCTGGGATCGGCTAACTCACCGGTGAGCCCAGAACGTATCGTTTGTGTGGCTGAAAGTGTTGTTATCGCGGCTCTCAACGGTCTACTCGCAAGACGAGCTCGACAGAGATGGATAGAGGCCCCTGGTATGTAACAAGCGAAGACACATATAGATAGACCTCGTGCGCCCCACACTAAACCACTGCTCCAACTAAACAGGCGAGAAATCCGACTAGTGACCGTGCACTGCCCTCTAAGACGCCATCTAGACACTATGGGTATCACAGACGATCTGGAGTTCCGTTGGTGCACGATGGACGACGAAACGAGCGCGGTTTAAACACTTGGACAAGCCTCACATCTTGTCTAATGGCATCAAAGGGTTTAAGCCGAAGCGTCTGATCAGCTTCTCAAAGGACATCGGTGCAATACAGGACTACCTGAAGGCTTATGTGCTCAACGGCCACTCTGACGCACACCATTAACTATGAACTATGAAACACTCACTGTCAGATATGTTTCATGTAAAAATTCATTACTTTCTCTTATTTTAAACGCCTATCGATCATAATTGATGTAAAAATATTTTACAGTTGCATCTTGCAGTATCCACGTAAACTTCAAGTTCATAACAAAGAAAAGTCTACCTAAACATAAATAAGTAAATATATTTTGAAAAAAATTTCATAAAAATTTGGAACAGCCTTTTTCAATGTTTGAAAACATTATTTTCGCCAACGAAAACGAAAATCAAATAGAATTTACGTTAGTAACACGTTAAAGATGACATTAATACCGGTTTTTAGAACAACAAATAAATTTCAAGTTGATGACTAATACTGATTCATAGATAAACCGGTATTACAGGTAATTATCAAATTAGTCATTACGGTGGCGGACATCTATCGGTGTGTATCGGATGTACAAATCTCAGTTTCTCTCGAGATACGGTCGAGGTCGGTTGTGTCGATTGATTTGTTGTGGGTGAATGGGGGTGTATAATTTCATTGAAAATATTTTGTGTTGTTAGTTGGATTAAAGGATTATCTTCATGAAAAAGGTGAGTCTTTTAGCTTTCCATTTTTTATTAACGAAAATTATACGTTTTAAATTCAATTGAAATTTTATTTTTAGACAATTTAAGTATTTTTTAAATTATAAGTAACAACTTACGCTCTGATTAGCAGTTGTTCACATTCAATTTGCTTTGTAACTACACTTTGATTTCCTTTCTATTTATATTTTAAATTTCTCTATTTCCTTTTAGTTCAAACTAATTTTTTCCAGTTTCATTTGTTTTTATTTTAATATTTCTTTTTTCCTATTATTTATTTTCAATTTTACTCTCTTGACAATAACAATGTTATTCAATTTTATAATTTATAGCTTCTTCGTCTAATTATTTCTCTTTCTCAGTTGGTTATCATCTTTTCTTGTATTTCAGTATTTGATTCCAATATTATTTATTTAATAACATATTATTTAATATCATATCTGATTTTTGTTTTCAATTCTTGAGTGTTATTTTCTTATTTTCTTTTATTGGTGCTACGAACTGCTATTGTTATTGTTATTTCACATTGCCTTCTTTTGCCATTGCCATTTCATTTATTATTATCAGTGATTTTCTCTCTCTTCTTTTTATTTATCAGTTTGTTTTTTCTTCAATTTCTCTTTTTTTGTATTAATAAATTTATTTCCATCTTGACATATTTTTTCACCTATTGTCTTGTTTAAGTTTTCATTCCTTTCTTCTATTATATCTATGATTTCATCAATTTTCTCACTAATGATTTGGCTTCCTTTCCTCTTCTATTTTATTGTATATTATTTGTTTTCTGATCATTTTTCCTAATTATATCCAAATTTGTTTTTGCTTCAACTTTCATTTCAACTTCTGTTTATTGATATTTCATTCCATACTTTTATATTTAAATATAATTTCTCCTTAACGGTTTAGTCGTCATATACTATGATTTATTCGTTTATTTTGAGCAATGTGCTAATTAGCTTTATTCCACGACAATTATTGCATTCATTGTTATTTCCTTTCTTATCTTCTTCTTCCAAAATTTTATTTATTTTAAAAGTATAACATAACATGAGTTCTTGGTATGCTTACATTTGTGTGATTTAGTGAATTTAAATAGATTAGTTTAAACTTTAAAATTATATTGGCGATTGAAGAACTCACAAAAGGTTTTTTTCAGAACTCTCGTCAGTGATCAAAGAGAGATACCTGCCACGTGTGTAAGTATTTTGGATTTCTCAAGTATGTTTGAATAAGAGGTGGTCGTTCTTTTATTTAATTTCTACTAGAATTTCTTCTTCAAAAAGAGGTGGTCGTTCTTTTTCTTTGGATAGAAACATATACGGACTCATTTCTAATAGTATTTCTCTTTCAAAAAGCGGTGTTCTTTCTTTTTTCGTACAGAAACACGACCGTCACCATGAAGTGTTATGGGTAACATAGCTCAACCGCGTCGTTCAGACTTGGTTTCAACCCGGGCAGTCGCACCTGAGCTCTTACTCCATACACTATGGAAGACTGCGAGTGTTTTCTGTTTCTTTCCAAACTCTTTCATTTCTACTGGTCTTTCTCATTCAATTAGAGGTGGTCGTTCTTTTTCTTTGAATAGAAACATATACGGAATCATTTCTAATAGTATTTCTCCTCTAAAAAGCGGTGGTCTTTCTTTTTTCTTACAGGAACACGACCGTCACCATGAAGTGTTATGGGTAACATAGCTCAACCGCGTCGTTCAGACTTGGTTTCAACCCGGGCAGTCGCACCTGAGCTCTTACTCCATACACTATGGAAGACTGCGAGTGTTTTCTGTTTCTTTCCAAACTCCATAATTTCTACTGGTCTTCCTCATTCAAATAGAGGTGGTCGTTGTTTTTCTTTGAATAGAAACATATACGGAATCATTTCTAATAGTATTTCTCCTCCAAAAAGCGGTGGTCTTTCTTTTTTCTTACAGGAACACGACCGTCACCATGAAGTGTTATGGGTAACATAGCTCAACCGCGTCGTTCAGACTTGGTTTCAACCCGGGCAGTCGCACCTGAGCTCTTACTCCATACACTATGGAAGACTGCGAGTGTTTTCTGTTTCTTTCCAAACTCCATCATTTCTACTAGTCTTTCTCATTGAAATTGGGGTGTTCGTTTTTTTCTTTGAATAGAAACATATACGGAATCATTTCTAATAGTATTTCTCCTCCAAAAAGCGGTGGTCTTTCTTTTTTCTTACAGGAACACGACCGTCACCATGAAGTGTTATGGGTAACATAGCTCAACCGCGTCGTTCAGACTTGGTTTCAACCCGGGCAGTCGCACCTGAGCTCTTACTCCATACACTATGGAAGACTGCGATTGTTTTCTGTTTCTTTCCAAACTCCATCATTTCTACTAGTCTTTCTCATTGAAATTGGGGTGTTCGTTTTTTTCTTTGAATAGAAACATATACGGAATCATTTCTAATAGTATTTCTCCTCCAAAAAGCGGTGTTCTTTCTTTTTTCGTACAGAAACACGACCGTCACCATGAAAGTGTTATGGGTAACATAGCTCAACCGCGTCGTTCAGACTTGGTTTCAACCCGGGCAGTCGCACCTGAGCTCTTACTCCATACACTATGGTAGACTGCGAGTGTTTTCTGTTTCTTTCCAAACTCTTTCATTTCTACTGGTCTTTCTCATTCAATTAGAGGTGGTCGTTCTTTTTCTTTGTATAGAAACATATACGGAATCATTTCTAATAGTATTTCTCTTTCAAAAAGCGGTGGTCTTTCTTTTTTCGTACAGAAACACGACCGTCACCATGAAGTGTTATGGGTAACATAGCTCAACCGCGTCGTTCAGACTTGGTTTCAACCCGGGCAGTCGCACCTGAGCTCTTACTCCATACACTATGGAAGACTGCGAGTGTTTTCTGTTTCTTTCCAAACTCTTTCATTTCTACTGGTCTTTCTCATTCAATTAGAGGTGGTCGTTCTTTTTCTTTGAATAGAAACATATATGGAATCATTTCTAATAGTATTTCTTCTCCAAAAAGCGGTGGTCTTTCTTTTTTCTTACAGGAACACGACCGTCACCATGAAGTGTTATGGGTAACATAGCTCAACCGCGTCGTTCAGACTTGGTTTCAACCCGGGCAGTCGCACCTGAGCTCTTACTCCATACACTATGGAAGACTGCGAGTGTTTTCTGTTTCTTTCCAAACTCTTTCATTTCTACTGGTCTTTCTCATTCAAATAGAGGTGGTCGTTCTTTTTCTTTGAATAGAAACATATATGGAATCATTTCTAATAGTATTTCTTCTCCAAAAAGCGGTGGTCTTTCTTTTTTCTTACAGGAACACGACCGTCACCATGAAGTGTTATGGGTAACATAGCTCAACCGCGTCGTTCAGACTTGGTTTCAACCCGGGCAGTCGCACCTGAGCTCTTACTCCATACACTATGGAAGACTGCGAGTGTTTTCTGTTTCTTTCCAAACTCCATCATTTCTACTAGTCTTTCTCATTGAAATTGGGGTGTTCGTTTTTTTTCTTTGAATAGAAACATATACGGAATCATTTCTAATAGTATTTCTCCTCCAAAAAGCGGTGGTCTTTCTTTTTTCATACAGGAACACGACCGTCACCATGAAGTGTTATGGGTAACACAGCTCAACCGCGTCGTTCAGACTTGGTTTCAACCCGGGCAGTCGCACCTGAGCTCTTACTCCATACACTATGGGAGACTGCGAGTGTTTTCTGTTTCTTTCCAAACTCCATCATTTCTACTGGTCTTTCTCATTGAAATTGGGGTGGTCGTTTTTTTTCTTTGAATAGAAACATATACGGAATCATTTCTAATAGTATTTCTCCTCCAAAAAGCGGTGGTCTTTCTTTTTTCTTACAGGAACACGACCGTCACCATGAAGTGTTATGGGTAACATAGCTCAACCGCGTCGTTCAGACTTGGTTTCAACCCGGGCAGTCGCACCTGAGCTCTTACTCCATACACTATGGGAGACTGCGAGTGTTTTCTGTTTCTTTCCAAACTCCATCATTTCTACTGGTCTTTCTCATTGAAATTGGGGTGGTCGTTTTTTTTCTTTGAATAGAAACATATACGGAATCATTTCTAATAGTATTTCTCCTCCAAAAAGCGGTGGTCTTTCTTTTTTCTTACAGGAACACGACCGTCACCATGAAGTGTTATGGGTAACATAGCTCAACCGCGTCGTTCAGACTTGGTTTCAACCCGGGCAGTCGCACCTGAGCTCTTACTCCATACACTATGGAAGACTGCGAGTGTTTTCTGTTTCTTTCCAAACTCCATCATTTCTACTAGTCTTTCTCATTGAAATTGGGGTGTTCGTTTTTTTTCTTTGAATAGAAACATATACGGAATCATTTCTAATAGTATTTCTTCTCCAAAAAGCGGTGGTCTTTCTTTTTTCATACAGGAACACGACCGTCACCATGAAGTGTTATGGGTAACACAGCTCAACCGCGTCGTTCAGACTTGGTTTCAACCCGGGCAGTCGCACCTGAGCTCTTACTCCATACACTATGGAAGACTGCGAGTGTTTTCTGTTTCTTTCCAAACTCCATCATTTCTACTAGTCTTTCTCATTGAAATTGGGGTGTTCGTTTTTTTTCTTTGAATAGAAACATATACGGAATCATTTCTAATAGTATTTCTTCTCCAAAAAGCGGTGGTCTTTCTTTTTTCTTACAGGAACACGACCGTCACCATGAAGTGTTATGGGTAACATAGCTCAACCGCGTCGTTCAGACTTGGTTTCAACCCGGGCAGTCGCACCTGAGCTCTTACTCCATACACTATGGAAGACTGCGAGTGTTTTCTGTTTCTTTCCAAACTCCATCATTTCTACTAGTCTTTCTCATTGAAATTGGGGTGTTCGTTTTTTTCTTTGAATAGAAACATATACGGAATCATTTCTAATAGTATTTCTCCTCCAAAAAGCGGTGTTCTTTCTTTTTTCGTACAGAAACACGACCGTCACCATGAAGTGTTATGGGTAACATAGCTCAACCGCGTCGTTCAGACTTGGTTTCAACCCGGGCAGTCGCACCTGAGCTCTTACTCCATACACTATGGAAGACTGCGAGTGTTTTCTGTTTCTTTCCAAACTCCATCATTTCTAATGGTCTTTCTCATCCAAATAGCGGTGGTCGTTCTTTTTCTTTAACAGAAACATACACGGAATCATTTCTATCCGTTATCCTGAGCCAGAAAGAAGGGGTTGTTTTTTTTGAACTGCATCATCAACGGAATCACACTGTAGAAGACCGAGAGTGTTCCTTGATTGTTTACAAAATTTTCCTTCATTTCTACCCGTATTCTATTCCCTACGTATTTCTGCATAAAAATAAAAATCGGATTCGATGTCATGACAGTTAATTCATTATTTAGTAACGAACAGGACTCCAGTAGATCGTGGAATAGGCCTACAGGGGAAACCACGTTAAAAAAAACGCGCCGAGTATACTACCTCATTGGTGGTGCGGAAATGTATACATAAAAAACCTTTTCATCAACATTATATCATTCATGGACATCTTATAAGACTATCTTGAAGATTGAGGTTAGGTGAATGAAAAGATATGCATATTTTGAAAAAAAATTTATTCATAAAAAACATCTTTAATTATCACTAATCGATATTCAAATCGTCTTTACAATCAATATATGAATACATAATCTAATTTGTAATTTTCACATAGGAAATATCTGCAACCAAGTAACAGCTAGAAAACGTACCATCCCATCCATATATCCTATATTTCGTTCAAATATTAACTAACAGGAGGTTGCTTTTTGTTTCATTTTAAAGTCCGCTTAACCACCTTTATGTACCAGAAACTTGAACCTTTTTTGTAGTAGTTCACGAGTAATATTGTGAAAATTGTTACCAAGTGTTAGATAAAATAAATCCTGATGGTGTACAGAAACTGTACAGGGAGAAATAGGAGTTGTAACCCAATGATTCTACTGTGGATATGCAAGGCAATTGTTAGACCAATAATGACATAGGTACCGGACAATGGTTTGGGGAACTAGAACCAGTCTAAATACCACGAGGAACAATTTCTCGAAGGTTCAAAAATTGGCTTGCACATAGTACTGGAGAGTTTGGCAGAAATAACATCATTCAGAATGTTTAGATACAAAATCACCAAACAAAAACCGCCCATGAAAAACGAGAAATGAACAGAAATATCATCAAATGGTACATAGATTCTAATAAAGCAGCACACAGAACTGGAATAGGAGTGTACGAGCCCAGAACAAAACAGTCTGGAAGCCTGGGCGACATACCAAATATTTTTCAAGTAGAAATTTATGCAATTGAAAAATATGTTTCATAAAATCCAAACTAAATTGAGAACGGAGTGTAGGGAACAAAATAGCTGACAGATCAGTTAAAGTAGAGGCAGACAAACTTTTCATTGGACTTGAACCCTTGCGTGGTATCAGCTACAAAAGAATAGAGAAAACATTGGAAAAAAAAGTAGAAAAGAGTAAAACCAGCTACTGGGAAACCTCCAGGCGTTGAGATAGGCAAAGACACTTCTGGAAAGCTATAACCAGAAAAGATGTACTAACAGTCTCGGGAGTCTTATTGGGGCACTGTCACTCCAATGGGCATTTTAAGATGCTAGATTTGGCAGGTAATACGATGTGCAGATACTGTTGCGCATAGAACGATACCTCATTCTCTTGAAATGTGAGAAGTGAACAGAAGATGAAGATCTGTCATCCCACATTCTGAACTTTCTAGGAGGAGTAGGATTAACAGATCAGTTGTAAATACTGGGTTCTTCATTATCGCAGCAAGAAAGGGGGCTCAATAGATCCTTTGAGAAGATTTGTGCATTTAATATCCAACAAAATTATAAAAAAAAATTCATAAGATTATTATTTCCCTGAAGCACTCCAAAAAAAAAATAGAAACGCAGTTGAGACTAATGGTTAGTAGTGCTCCATGTACCCAACCTTTCAAACTTCTTTCAACATGTCTACTCCAAGTGTTTGATTCATTATATAAAATGAAACCTTCAGCCATCAATGGAATATACTGAAATAACGAAAATTTGTTTTTTTTGAATAAACAAAAAATGATTTCTGGAACTCTTTAAAGAGTCCGAACTAATTTGAAATCAGTTGATTAAAAATATACATTCTAAACGAAAGAAATAAGATTTTCAGATATGGTATAAATTACTAATTCAAAGAAGAAAAACATTTGATCATAATATAATATATAATTTTTTAAAGAAAGATGAAAATTATGGAAGAAACTAATTTTAATTCTGAAGAGACCTAAAATTAAGAACATTTAGAAGCATAAACCTAATAACTTGACTTACCTGTTTTATACTGAATTTTCCCTCCAATCAACCCTCTCCCGCGAAAATTAATTCCAACGGGAAAACCTCCTTGGCGGAAATCTTCAAATATTTTCGCCATCGTCAATACGAAAAAGGCAAACATATTCGAATTCATTTTAGAACTTAATTCAAAATATCCATCTAAAAAGGTAAAATAATGGAGAGTTACCATGTTCAGATACTTTAATAATTAGGAATAGTAATAGGGTAGAATTTGATGTATTAAAACACCGCTACTTGCAGGTGCATCCTGGCTTTTCATTGCATCCAACATATTATGACCAATGTTCATTTCTTGGTACATCGGTTAATTCACAATCCTCACGAATAGTCTGTTCAAAAATAAAAATCGATGGGTTTTAGGATTTTTTATTAAAGTTACCGGTTTACGAAATAACGAATTTATTCCTTTCATTTGCACCACACTGTATTGTTACGAACTAGCTTCAAAATGGGTCATAGGGCCAATCCTGTCCAGCTAAAAGGGATTTTCAAAATTCGGCGAATTAGCACGGCGTCTGTTTTTTATAAATAGGGACGCGCCTTTGATGTTTCCTTTTAGAACTTTTTATTATAGAAGGCTGTTATTTAAGTATTTCTTTTAAGTAATTTCTAGGAAAGTCTATTTATTTATCTGTTTCTTTTTGTTCTAGGTATATAAATTTATTTAGGTATATAAATGATTTGTGTAAACACAGTAAGTTAAGATTTAAATAAATGACAACAACGAATTAGTAAAAGTAATCACAGTAATTATTTAAGTGAAATTTATAAGTTAAGTGTATTGTATAGATTTTAAATATATTAAGTAGAGACAGTGTTTATTAATTCACCCCACAAATAGAAATAGTGTGTATAAATACGAAAAACGTTACATTGTATTCGAAGTTATAATATGACACATTGCCATGGAAACGATAATTCAAACATATGTCGAAGTTCCATGAATATAGTGCCATAATATGTATAATTTTAAAGATAGAATTACAAAATACACAGGAAATTATAAAACTCCAGATGATATAAACAATTTAAAAATAAGGTAAAGTGTAATTAGTATTGTTAGAGTTATGATACGAAACCTTACAAATTCGATTTTTTTTCATTATCTTTAACCAGAAGTTGATTAAAATGAACATATAAACTTTATTAGGATCAGACTGAAACAAGAGATTTTTGAAGATACCGCTGATAAAAACGTTGATTGGTATGTTAAAGAATTTCTTTGGCAAGATAAGTACTTCAGTAAATGTGAACAAGAATTTTATCAGGATCTGAGAAATTGTGATACAGATTTGAGCAGGATTTACAATGAAAAGATTGTTACTAGGGAAACAAACGACGATTCCATATTTTTCACTCGCACTAACGAGGATGAATTTGATGGGGATAAGGTAAACATTAAAATGAAAATATATACATACAGTGGGTAGCTACAAAAAATTATGGGACATTAATATATCGTCGTATAAAGTTTTCTTAAAAAAACATAATGCGTATAGGCTTATATAATAATGTGAGCCAAACATTTTCTTGAATATTTGAAATTAATAAAATCTAAGCATAACAACAAAAAGACCATCAAAATTTTTTTATTTCTATTGGAAAGAAAAAAAGTCTTTTCTATATATCTTGACTAAACTGATTGATGCACTTGCACCTTCGTTGCTATTTTTATTGCATATAAGTTGGACGAAATTTAGTTATATACTTTTGAATCATAGTTCCTCCAATATCAATTACAGATATAAAAACCTTTGCCGCCAATTTTGTTTGATATATCTACCATAGGCGTAGATACCTCATTTTATAAATTTATTATTTTCATAAATACTTTTAAAAATATGTATATTTTATGCGAGAAACTATTCGTTAAAAGGCAATCGAATCATTATAAATTTGGACGGCATTATACGCCGTTATTTAGACAGATTCACTTAACTGCAGTCCTACCTGAAACTTGGAAAAAAATCATTATTATACTTCTAACTGAATATTAAATTATTAAACGTGAATAGACGAGTAAAATGTACCTGCCTGTAAAAGAGTTTGGTTTAAAAAGGGTACCAGACGTGAACTGAGCCCTTTTTGTACCCCATTTGTCTATTAAAACTTCTGTAGTCTTTTATCTGACGCAAATAATATTTTTTGTGTTTAAAACCACATGCTGACAAAACTTGACGCAATGTTTCTGTACTGGTATAATTGTATTGCTGAATATTTTTCTTTTTTAAACATTCAAATATATTTAAAATAACTTGCTGTGTTTGTATATCTAAATATTTATTAATCAATTCATACCTGTCTTTATTCTCACCACACTGTGCAATTTCCTTGTCTTCATTCCCCCATGGTTTAAAAAATGTTATATTCCTATTTATTGAAAGAAATTTATGAATTAAATTAATCTGACCAAGCCACGTCACTGCTTATCGCAGACTGTTTAGCAAGAATATTTCAAACAAATTGTGTACATACGCCTTTCGATAGCTTCGACCAATAGAAATGCATTTATGTTTAAGATTATATGTTTTCATTGGTAAACAGTGGAAATGATGAGTCCACGTGGACTGACGGTTTGTTAGATGTTTACCAAATTTTAAACGGGGAGTATACATTTTTCATTTCTTAATTTGGTATTAGTGCCATGCGTATTTATGCAATATTGATTGTTCCTCGCATAACTGTCTTCTGCAATTGATATTGGAAGAACTATAACAACTAACCAATTGTCACTCATATCAGTTGGAGGGCCATTAGACAAGAAAAGAAGGATGTCTTTTCGATAAATCTTGATCAGAAGCATACGTAGATAAAACTTACCTATTTACTTTTTAAATAAGAACTAACCAATTGTCACTCAGAGAATCTAATCGATCAGGGCACTATTGGACAAGGAAAGATGAAAGTTTTTTTTCTTGTCTAAGTGGGTACATTTGAAAAACTATTTGTTTTCATGTAAACTTCGTGTTGTTGGACGCTTCCACAAGCTGAATTTTTATTATTTTTATTTAGGGAAAATGGGACAAAACGGATTTGGAAACATTATTAGAAAAAGTGGATTTGAACAAGGAACATAAACCTATTTATAATCATAATTTCGAGGATTCCGTAATAAATTCCATAGAGAACAAAGTTATACCAAACATCGTAGAAAAAATGTATATTCTTGCAGATTTGGGGTACGTTTTTCGATTACTTGTATTATAGTGAGCAGTTTCATATTTTTAATAATATTAATTAATTTTTTACTGACAGTCTAATTTATATGACTTGAATGCGTTAAAATTTCCTTTGAACTAACTTCATCCGAGAATATACCGGAAAAAACTTTTCTTCTAGAGAATATTCGATGGTGATGATGAATGATGAAACATTGTTTTTGTAGGGTTTTGAAGAGTGATTTTTAGGTCAATAATACGTTTCATGCTTTCAATTCGTTCCTAAGCAACCGATTTATTGATAATTGATTTAATTATTTCATATTGATAACACTGTTAATTTATGATCTATATTATAGAGAATACATCGACGATATATGGATAAAAAACGAATTCATATTATGTACATTGAAATATGAAAAAGTTTCCAAGACTTTTTCAATTTATCCAGATTTTACTACTACAAAACCGTATATTTTAAGAATACAGGGGGAATGCTTGAAATACGTTCACTACTTTATTGAAAATGCATCTGCAAGTATTCAAACAGTTGAGGAATTTAATGAAATGAATATAATGACAAAGGTAAGTTTATATTCTTGTAAATGTCATTGAGAGTATCATAATAGCAGTTTTTTGTGACCATAAAAAATGATTTTTTAAGAGGTATAGGATTTGATTTTCAAAAAAAACACAAAAAATTTGAAAAAAATGATGAAATCTTTATTAGAATGGATAGAACGATCAGTATAATTTGATGTTTGAAGATGATTTCATGCAAATGTTGGCCGCGACTCCGCTTTAGATAGCCCATGCACAAGGTCCAATTTTATCACGCTCTCTCCAACATATTGGCCGTTATTTCACGAATAAATGCTTCAATATTGGCTTCCAGCGCGTCAATCGTTGCTGGTTTATCAGATGAAAAGAGATTGTCATATCCGCCTAGGTCGAGAAAAACTACATATGGATATTTATTGGAAGACAATGCGCAGGAAATTTCTGACCACATAAGGATATGTTTGTCGATGATGCTTCTTCACTTTCTAAAACCTTGTTGGAGCGAGTGAATTTTTTGAAAATCTTCAAGAAGCCATTTGAGTCGGTTTTTAATCATGTATTCAATTCAAGGACATTCGATATTCAGATTCTATTTTGACTAAAATTGTCATTACAAATGTTAAAATTGTGAGATCTTCACAGGGGTAGTCATGATTAAAATCAAAGAACAACTTTGTATTAATCGAAACTATAAATCTCCTTAAAGTTTGTGATTGAATAAACCTTGTTTATTTATTTTTCATACACCAATTATGTTGATTTGTAGGTTGCCGAAAAGAAGAATTTTCTAATAAAAGAACTAACTGGGGATGAATTCTTCGTTCCTCCAAAGAACAAACTCTTCGTTTATTTGTTTATCGATATTTTATCAGCCCAAGGTTTCGAATACAACAACTTGTATTTACAATATTTCGTCGATCTTCCTGAATATTGGACTTGCGATGATTTAGTTAATCTCGAAGGAGTCACACAAACAGGTCATTGGACAAATGGAGAAGGATTAGTACATTTTGGACATAACTTTGATTTAGTTTTGGAATACGATATTCAGTCCTTATCAGAAATGAGTAAGAAATTAATATCGAAAACTGAAACTAGTTTGATAGAAATGTATTACATGTTTTTTTTATTATTATAGTTATGTTTATGAAATAACTTTTTTACAAGAAAAAAACTTTTAAACATTTTGTCGGCTCAGTTAACTGTTGATCAGGTTAAGGTTGTCCAAGCATAGACTTTCTATATGTCTTCCTTTAGTAATGACGACGGAACGTCGATTTTTTGGTCAACTTGATCTTTCTATAATCTTTTTGCATATTACAGAAACCCCAAAGTCACCTTGTATATACTTCCAAATAATCTCGAAGGGATCTTTTGATCGTTACAGAACGGAAGGGTTAGCGTACCAAAACATTCCCGTTTCCAGACCAGGATGCTATTTATACAATTTATCTTGTTATCGATTCGATCCTGTGGGGTATTCGGAAAAATTGAGACGATTTTTCATTGGAGATGCGTACAACTACAAAGATCCTAGATGGATTGGAGTTCCAAAGGAGGAAGAGTGCGAGGTAGGATATTTTTTTCTTATGGTAACTCAAAAATGCGTTAAGGAATTTTATTGAAACTTTGTAGCATGCCAATCCGACGTTATGTTTTTCTTCAAATGTTTTCCATATTCTGCTGTTCCAAAGCGTTATTCTCGACACTGAAACGTCCTCTATTTACAAAACGCATACCAAAGGTTTAATTAAAAGTAAATTTTAGTAAATTTGTGGTGACTCTATTCTTTATATCGCTGGTAACATTATCTAATATCAACATTTTTCTTATCTTTTATCTAGAAAATTATTTTCGTATGATTATAATCTTTAAATATAACGATAAAGTTTATGCGTACAATCCACGAGTTCTTGGTATAATTTAGTAGGTGTTTGCAAAAATCTTTATGCACGAGTCAGTGACAAGCTTCACACAAAGTTTCAGATTCTACTTCGATCCATTTTATTACAGTAGAACCCTTACGACCAGTTAGCCAAGTTGTTTTGACAAATGTCTCAAATTGAGTGTAGCGCTGTGAAAAAGGATTAAGATCAACACAAATCAAAAACAGAATAAAGGCTCTTTATGATGGCTTGTGTCCATCATTTTCAACAATTAAAAATTGGTATAAGTTTCCATAACAAGTGTTCTAAGGATCCTACATCGAGATATAAAAAATAATACTGCAAGGAGGGTGCCTGAAATTCTCAACTCAGTGCAACAGCAGCGTTGACTAGAATGTTGTGAGCGATTTTTAGAGATTTGCCGCGAGGACCAAGAAAGTGTAATCTGATCAATTGTAACGGGTGATGAAACTATGACCCGACATCCATGGAGTAGAATCATATAGAACAGCTCGGGCCAAAAAAGGAAAGGTCATGAGAACCACCAAAAAAATTATGGCTATGCTTGCCTCATGACAATGCTCCAGTCCACACTGCTTTGGCAACTGGACTCGAATAACTTTTTTTATGGCTATTTTGCTAAGAAGATATAAAATCTTTGCTTTCTGTATAAAACAAAGGTTATGTTAAAAATTTTTGAACAAAACATACTTTTTACGCCAAACTATAAATGGAGAGAAAAAAGCAGTTTTCTATTTTTTTGGAAAGCTATCTATAAGAAGTGAAACTGCATCAGGTATTACATGATCTGCTACTTTAACCGAGAAAGTGGCAAAACATTTAAAAGAACTAACACCAACACATCTTGTACGGTTCTATATTCCCATTTTTACGATCTAAATATCTTTCATTTGTCAATCTTCTCTCTTCCACTACCTCTTAAAATAGTAAATGTACAACACCTCTTAATATATAATAAAATGAAACATAATGATGCATACGCTTTCTATAAAAAATGAATGGATATTAATTGATATAAACAAAAAACTCATTGATTAAAGGTAATTTTTAGAATGGAGTTTTCAATAAATTCAGCACTTATACAATTGGAACTGGACAACTCCAAGTACGATTGAACGTGCTTCATCAATCTCAAGCTTTTTTGAGAGAATTTAAGGAAAGAGATGTCAAAGAGAAATTTATTTACGAAAAATTAAATTCTTCTAGTCTAATTAAAAGTGTGAATCAAGTTTTAGTTGCATTTAAAAAAGCAAGACGAAAAATGTATGAGGTTAAAAAAGAATTATAACCATCAAAATTTATATGTTTTTTATTTTGAACAAAAATTTATCTGTTACTTTTCTCATTGCAGAAATAGAAGTACATTAAATAATTTGAGATAAGAGCTTATTCGTTTTATTTTTACCCTGCATTAACACATTCACTGCCGTTTATTGACGATATAAAGTTTTCATATAATGGGAGGTTAACAAGTTCTGATACACACAGCATTATTCAACGTTTAATATAAAATAAAAACTTCAATTTATTTATCCTAAGTTATAAGGTTAGGTTAGTTCTGATGCTATTCGTCTTCGTTTCGACTTTCAAATATTATTATTTAACAGTAGGTAAAACAGTTATATCGTATAACAAATGGGGATAGTTAATATTTACAACAATACTCCATTATATGAAGACGATAAATTTTGACAATTGACATTTGTAAATATAACCCAAGTTTTCAAATGTGCTTTCACTTTAAAATTTATTATTGTTGTGTTATAAATTTATTATAAAATCAAAAAACATGTCTAAAAAACGTTACAATTGGAAAGCAAGGCAAGTTGTAGATACTATTGTTGATAATTCATCGGCTAAAAAGGTAGTTGGTCAATCTATTTATTTCGTTGTAACTATTGAGTTCTCATTGCAGATTAAAGTAGATTTTGGATCTGAAGGAAAATACGACCGCAGTAACGAACTTGTTTTACCCTCAAAAAAGCGCAAAACTAAAATTAGAAAAGATAAAACAGTTCCCACAAGATTACTTTCTAAAAAACAGAAAAAACATTTACAGAAAATAGTAGAAAAATCTAATAAAAAAGTAAATGTGAGTAAAAGTTTTTTTAAATATAATTAAAGAGTACATTTTAAAATTTGCTAATTTATAGAGAATTCAATTGTTAAATGAACTTCAACAAGCCCAGGCGTCAACCGAAGAAATTTCTCAGTTAACATCCATAGCAACAATTCAAACAAAGGGTCTAAAACGATATTTTCAAGAGGAAATATTCCCAGATAAAGTTAAATCTAAATGTAAACCAGAAACAGTCAATGGTTGTGTTACAACAAATTCAATATCTGGTGCTAAAAGGAGGAAGTTGTTACAGAATGATGAAAAAAAGGAATCTAATGATCCAAATGTGGTGGGATTTGAAAGTAGCAGCTCAGAAATTAGTGATGATGAATCAGATGAAAAAACTGTTGATAAAGGAGAAGTAAAGACTGAACCTTGTTTAGAAAATGATACTCCAACAATAGAAATTGAAAATACACAAGAATTTAAAGATGTGGAGAAAGAAGAAGCACCTGTGAAAGTAGATGATAACAAGAATAATCAAAAAGAGAAATTGGTTGATACAAAGGAAAAAGTACCAATACCCAGGAAACCAGCAGTGTATGTTGATGTAATAAGAAATGAAGATATTCAAGCTGCAAGATTGAAATTGCCAATTTTAGCAGAAGAACAACAAATTATGGAAATAATTAATGAACATCCTATAATTATTTTAGCCGGAGAAACAGGAAGTGGTAAAACTACTCAGGTAAGTTATTTCTATAATTTTCTCAATTTTTTACTTCTTAGACCTTTTTATATGTTTTCTTGATAATTTATCTTGATTTTATTTTAAACTGTTATTTGTATATAAAATATTTAGTCAAAGATAAATGATTGAATAAAAAGATATGCAGTAATTTCTATATGAAAAAACATTTGCAGCTAATTGGACAAAATTATTGATTTCTTTTCATCCTAATAACGAAATTAATATTGGTGAAAGTATTTTGAGTTACTACTCATTTCACTACACTAAGCTTCTAACTTTCACTACCATTTATTTTTTGTCAAAAATTAATCCTAAATAAAACTTTAAATTATCGATTATTGGTGATGTTAAGTGGCATGGTTACAGTAGATAAGCAAACTCCATGGGAAATCCATAAAAATGTTTAAAATATAACTTTTTTATTTTCATTTTTTTTTAGTTTAAAGGACACTCTGTATAATCCTTGAAACTAAGTTAACACCCGTTTTTTACCTGTGAACCTTTATCATGCTCTGCTCCAATACTTTCAATTAGTATTCACACCAGGGCTGAAGGTTTTGTCTTCTTCATTCTTCTCTCGATGTTGACATTGTGTCTCCTGCCTTTGTGCTTTGGCGTACATTTCTTAATTTTTTTCTTAACTGTTGAGGTCCCTATACAGATTTTGCACTTTGAATATAGTAATGAGCATCCACAATAGTACAAAATACTTTGTTTTAAAATTTTAGAATAGGTACAATGTTGGTTGATCTGACACAGCCTTGAACTGTTGTCTGTATGTCCAGATGGGTTTTCACCAGGTCTACAACACATACGAAATCGACTGAGACAGTTATAAAATTCAGAAAAAGTTATCTCTAGGTTTTATTGAAAAAAACTCATAGTGGATAATCCACAAAGCTAATAATTGAGAGTTTATAAATTCTGTATAGGTTCCACAATTTTTATTTGAAGCTGGATATGCTTTGAAGAAGCAAATTGCAATTACTGAACCTAGAAGAGTGGCAGCTATTTCAATGTCTAACAGAGTGGCAAAAGAAATGAATCTAAGCACAAAAGAAGTTAGCTACCTTATAAGATTTGAAGGCAACGTTACTGATGAAACAAAGATCAAATTTATGACTGATGGTGTGTTACTAAAGGAGATGCAAACGGATTTTTTGCTCACAAAATATTCTGTAGTAATTCTTGATGAAGCTCATGAAAGGTATCAGGTACAAATTTTAAGTTAAATGATTGCATGAAGTATATGATTTTGTTAAATAAAAATCTGTCTTGATTATCTTTTACACATAAATTTACATCTTTTGAGGGTTTAATAATAAAATATTTGTTTTAGGTCTGTATATACAGATATATTGGTTGGCCTTTTGTCGAGAATAGTTCCTTTAAGGCATAAAAAAGGGGATCCACTAAAACTAATAATCATGTCGGCCACATTGCGCTTGGAAGATTTTACTAAAAATCAACGACTGTTTAAAGAAACACCGCCAGTAATTAAAGTTGAAGCCCGACAGTTTCCGGTTACATGCCATTTTAATAAAAGAACACATGAGAACTATTTGAAAGAAGCATTCAATAAAGCTGTTAAGATCAATACTAAATTACCCGAAGGAGGGATATTAATATTTGTGACAGGTTAGTAAATTACCAGAGATACATTTTTATATGAACTCAATTTATTAGTATAAAATTATCTATAAATAGGATTGTTCTCAAACAATAATCATAGTAAAGAAACTGTTAAAATAATCATTTAAGGTCAGCAAGAAGTTAATTCTTTGGTGAGAAAGTTGAGGAAAGCTTTTCCATTGAGACATAAAGAGAAAATCCTTGAGAAAAATGAGAAGCTCAAAAGTTCAGCAGGCGAAGATGATCTAAGTGATAATGAACACATTGAATTAGGTAGTATAAATGTAGTAGAGTAGTGTAGTAGAGTAGATAACTAGAAAATAATTAGTCAAAGAATATTGCATATTTCCAGTTTTATGTCATAGAATGAGATAATTTACATCTACCGCAATAAAATTCTGGATCAACAATAGTAAAATTATATAAACAGATTTTAATTGACATAAGAAGTTGAAGTGAATGAATTGATAGAAAGATCTTAAGTTTTTCTTCACACAATCTATCCTCTGCACCCTCTGTCTGTATCTGCTCCCGTTGTTGCCAGAGCATCAAATACGATTTTATTTGTTCTCTCAACCTGGTCATTTCCATGAGGTAGGCCTACAGCTATGTTGAATAGTTTAATACCCTTCTGGTGTAGAAAACTTTTAAAATCATTAGATACAAATTCTTTACCTGCATCTGCTATTACTCTTTTAGGATTACCAAAGATAGTGAATATTTCATTTAGTACTTCTAACACTCCCATGCTCAAATCACAAAATACTCTCCAGGTTCTCTTTGGCACCTATTATAAATTAAATTATGAACTTTTCCAGTTGTATTTAGAATACTTTACAAAAATTAATTTCTAGATTTGGTTTAGAAATTCGGGAAACTTCTATATGTAATATTTTTTTTATAACTTAAAAGAGAGATACAAAATCTTTGAAGGGGATATATTTTCAAATATCCATAAAACCATTTCAAATGGATTTTATTAATTTTTAATTATTTGATTACATTACCTTGCAAATTCTGTTAAAAAAATGTGCTTAAGTATCACTATTACCGATATATGTGAACTTAAAGGTGTACATATGGATTTTACTGTGATCTGTGATGGAAAGCGGTAATATTATTACAATTTTCAAATTGGAAATTCAAATAATTGGAAATTTGAAAAATTGTAATGATCACTATCCCTCCAAAACTATTCATATGGAGTATGACTTGAAATCGATTATCCCAATGGCATATTTTTAATTAATATTTGATTACATCGTCAATTATTCTTCAGGTATGAAAAGAGCTCTAAATAAAAAGAAAAAAATAAAAATCATCCCAGAAATTAATTTAGACGATTATAGTATACCTGGAGATAACGAAATTATGTCTGATGAAGAATTTTCTGACATTGAAGATGACGACGATGATGATATTGATGTAACAACGATAACAAACGCTCAGCCTTTA
The DNA here is from genome assembly GCF_026250575.1 of Diorhabda carinulata. NCBI lineage: Eukaryota > Metazoa > Arthropoda > Insecta > Coleoptera > Chrysomelidae > Diorhabda > Diorhabda carinulata. Next base: position 8,594,716 of record NC_079469.1, read on the forward strand.
TGGACAATCCCTCTCTATTCGCTCCTTCCATCCTATAAACAACAAAAGGTTTGTAACATCATCTAACAATTATTAAATTTAATGATTTGTTTGTAACATATTTTTGATGGAATATTAGTAGTTTTTAATTTAAAAGTTCATTTCAGGTTTTTGATGATCCTCCACCTGGATGTAGGCTCTGTGTCGTTAGTACAAATGTCGCAGAAACATCTCTAACTATTCCGAATATAAAATATGTGATAGATACGGGAAAAACAAAAGTCAAATTGTATGATAAAGTTACTGGCGTAACAAGTTATGTTGTTACTTGGACTAGCAAAGCATCTTCAAATCAAAGAGCTGGGAGAGCAGGAAGATTAGGCCCCGGACATTGTTACAGGTACAAGAAAAAAAAATGATTTTTGAATGCCATATTTGTATTATTAAAAATAAATATAAAGCAAAATCAAAATTACATTGATAAAATAAATATTGTAAATAAGGTTAATAAATTGGTTAGGTTGCTTGTTTTTCCCCTGTAACTTGACTTTCTCCTTTATAACAAAATTATCGGATCTTCGGGAGCGTTCTAGACTGTATTTAAGACTTACGAAAATAATCGAAAGAGAATTGGATTGACTATAATAGCAGAGCAGAGACATAACATGAGAGATTGAATTTAAAATGAAAAATGTCAGGATTCTCAGTAAAAAGTTGTGAAACTGATAAACTGATAAATGATAAAATTATTTGAATTTCCATACCAATTTATACCATGTGAGTCATGATAGTATGACAATTCTGTCCCTATTAAATCAACTTTTGCTTTCTATGAACAGTTGGTATATTTATATTAATTATAGTTCTGTTTCTGATTGTTACTTCTATCAATTTATTATTTACTAACAACACCACTTGTTAGTAGGGTTTCCTGGAACAGTTGGTGACATTCATACTGAACACACTATAGTTTATATTACCACTGCAGCAACACTTACAAATTACACTGCCTGACACTAAACGGCCTTAACATCAGTCCCTGAAGTAAATTGGTTATCGAAACATGCGTCAGACAGTGTAATTGTGAGTATTCATATAGGGAAAGTGCAAATATTGTGCTCAGTATGAATCATTTTTAGTTCCACTGCTTGTGTTTTTATCCAAGATTTCACAAATATTGATAGAATACGATAAAAAACTACTTAAAACTAAATAATTCACAAAATACTACTAAAAAACAGTAATATTTACAAAATACTACAAAAATACAAAAATCTACTAAAACCCCCAAAATTTCACAAAAAAACTGCTAAAAGGTCGCCGCGTAAGAGAAAATGAAAGAAATGAGCTTTGAAATCTTCTGCGCGCCCTCTAGCGGCTTAACTATGCAACGTCCGACAAAATGTTCAAAGACAAAGTTGCAGAAAATTTAATTATCTACAAAAACGGCGATTTTTGAGTGGATTAAAAGGTGGAACACGCTTTAAGGGGTAGTAATTTTTTAGTTTTCAAAGAATAAGTATAATGTTTTTATATTCATAATAGAATTATTGAAAACTGTATTTCTAATCTTTCAATGATCGACAATTTACATGGTTCTCCTCCAGTTCTTGTCACTATCAAAACTTCTTCTGCTCTCAATAACTCCAGTGTCCGATATTAACCTTTAACCTGTATATTGTAAACAATAAAAACTAATTTTTATCATTTCAAGCTTCTTTACAGATTAAACAAATCAATGTTTGTTGATATTATAAATTTTACATTCATACATCTTAATACTATTTTGTTTTCTTTTAGATTGTATTCTAGTGCAGTTTTTAATGACGAATTTCAAGACTTTTCTGTACCCGAAATTCAACAAAAACCAGTGGATGACTTGTATCTACAAATGAAATGTATGAACATAGACAAAGTAGTTAATTTTCCCTTTCCTACAGCTCCCGATTTATTGCAATTGAAAACAGCAGAATTTAGGTTAGAGACGTTAGGAGCTCTTAAAAAAGGACAAGTTACTCCTCTAGGTAGAGCCATTTCAAAATTTCCGGTATTGCCAAGGTTTGGAAAAATGTTGGCACTGAGCCACCAGCAAGATTTATTGCCTTACACCATATGTATGGTTGCAGCCCTTTCTGTACAGGAGGTATTATTAGAAGTAAGTCGGAACTTTTCTTTTTCTGAGCATAAGTAAATTTTATTATAATTTAATTATACTACTGATTTTTTTTTTATTTTAACCATTTCTTAAGAAAGTGGTAGTTTTACTTCATTTTAACGTAAAAAAAAATATAAATTTTTTTGATTACCTGTCTATATATGACATGTTCTTTTAGCAGGAAAGTAGTAAAATACAATTCTATCTTTGGGTGTAATTAATTTTCTTGTATAATAAAACGAGAACCACGTATCCCTCGCCTACCTCAAAAAGAAAATTTTCTACCCAGCTCCATTACTAATTATACTCAACACATTTTTTAATATACGAGGTGCGGTTGAAAAACTATCGCCTTGGGCAGCTATATACCGGTAAAAACGTTGTTTCGACACTTGGTGTTAGCCGTATGGATTTGAAGTTGTGGAAATGTAGGGATAGATGATACTAGATCGCCCGCAGTGCTGCCAGGCTCGTTATCATTCTCACATACCTTGTATCTAGTCAAAATCCGGTAGGCGAAGAGTTTCAATTTAATTATATATATCTTAATCTGAAATCGAGTAAGTTTTCAGAATCTCAAGGTAAATGGAGTTGTTAAAAATCTCGAATTTCTTAAAATAATTATTTTATTTATTAAGTGATTTACGTTATTTATTATATACAATTAAGTTGGAATTTCTGAAACCGTTGGTGATCTTAATACTAAACACCCTGTTTACACTACCACTACACCAACAGTCACAAATTACTCTGTCTGACGCGCGTTTCGATAACCAAGTCTTCAGTGTCTGAAGGTAAACATTTTATCTTCAGTATCTGAAGACAATAACTTGGTTGTATTGGTAGTGTAAGCAGTGTGTTCATTATTATATATAATGTTGATTTGAAGTTCCAAAATAACTACGAGGTATTATAAATTTTAAAATAAATGTGCATCGGTTAGTTTTTGTTGTCTTGATGGAATAGTATCCGAAATGTTGTTAGGTACCAATCATGCAAATTAGCCCCGAGGAAAGGAAAGAAATTCGCCAGAAATGGGCTGCGACTCGTCTAAAATGGGCAGGACAAGGGAACTCTCTCCTTCTTGGTGATAACATGGTTTTGCTTCGAGCCGTAGGAGCTGCCGAATATGCTAACAGTGAAGGAAAACTTGAAAAATTCTGTACAGAAAATGGTTTGAGACACAAGGCGATAGTAGAAATTAGAAAATTACGAATTCAACTCACGAATGAAATTAAAAAGAATGTTCCAGATGCGGATGTGAGTGTTGACCCGAAATTGAAACCACCTACAGATTTGCAAGCTAAACTTTTAAGGTAATATCCTTTGGGTTTTTAATTTTTTAATGATATACAATACTTTTTGGTTTTTGGAATTTTTAATTTATTTAACTTTTTTTATTTATAATGGTATTGTTCTGTTTTTAGACAAATTTTGCTCGCTGGTTTAGGAGATCAAGTTGCAAAAAAAGTCTCAATAGAAGAAGTGAAAGAAGGCGAAGATAAATCAAAATTTAAATATGCCTATCATGCTAATAATATGGAAGAACCGGTATTCTTGCATCAAGGATCCGTTCTAAAGAAAACTTTACCAGAATTCGTTATTTATCAAGAAATATATGAAACCAATAAAATGTATATGAGAGGTGTAACAGCAATTGAACCAGAGTGGTTAGCCACTTACGTACCTAGTTTATGCAATTTATCTGAACCTTTAATGAATCCCGAACCAAGGTATAATCCGGCCACGGGTGAGTTTATACAATATATTAATAGACAAATGTTACTACAAAAAATTGCTACAGCTACAGGACAATCCAGAACATGGCCGCTGGACAATAAACAACTTGTTTAATGTTATTGTGACCACTGAGTTTTGCTACTTTATCAGTGTAATCGTGCGGTCTGTTGCCTTGCATTGCTTAATATTTATTTTCAAAAGACATTTGTTTTGATATAACGTGTTGTAACTTTTTGTGTTTATATTCCAAATCTATACCTCTAATCCCGGTAACCCAGATTTTAACGTAGTTTTATTAATGTTTGCCTGTAAGAATGAATTACTATGCATGGCTTCAGTCAAGTTATAATACTATAAAAAAGAAAGGGTGTGTTTTAATATACTGATACCTGATAAGTTAGTGAAAGAATCAGATATGCCTTCTGATGATAAATCTGTCTGCACTTTTGAGCATGGAAATTCTCCTGGTACATTTTCTGTACTTGTACATGGAGTTTCAGACTCTTCTTGTAAAACCTAAAGATATTCTTTTATGAAAAAATAATATTTAATTAAATTCTGCCCAATTATGGTTGAGACTACGAACAGAAAAGAAGCAGGCTTCATGAAACATCTTTCCCTGAAACCTTTTACAAAGACAGAATTATTGTATGAATATTCTTATTCTATCAACTACAAATGTGATATACTCTATGATGATTACATTTTGTGCATTAAAGTTTATCATGTTTTGTATCATTTAACATTTTTTCTTTTATCGTATCTTTTTGTCATGGATGAAGGTTTCACCTGTTTTATTATAGCCCATGTTTAAACTGAGAGCTCAATCAGGGTTTATCGTATCCTCCAGATGTACCCGTTTCCATCAAATATAAGAAGCATAGACTGGTCTACTGTTTATCTTGACGTAATAGCAGTAAATTGAAAAAAAAAACTGACATAACACCTTTCAGATCTAAATCTACACTTTATCACCTCGCATAGTAAATAACTTTCTGATTCAAATGAGATTGGCAGATTAAACACTAGTTAGATAAATGTATCGTCCATCAGCCATATTTGTTTTCGAGTGATAGCTATTTGAAAAGGTCTACATGATAGGTTGGTACTTTGATTGATTTAGGTTATTGTTTCTTAACTTGGTCTATGATTATGTAATTATGCAGTAATGGAAAATGATTGAATTCGAATCAGATTGGCTATAGAAGTAGCACATGACAAGGAAGGAAGTTGAGAGATAACATTTAGAAAAATGTCAACATTTTTAGCAAAAACTTGTCTAAATTTCTATCAAATCCTTTTCTGGTAATAAAAAATTTTAACATCTCATTTTGTTACTTCACTTCATCCCCTGATAATATCTGATAGACACAGATGGAAAGGTGAACCATTTCTCACCAATAAAGAGTTCTTATTAAATTTATCGATATTTTTGTGAAAATATTACAAATTTTATTTGCACATGTGAAATTTCATACAATTTTAGGTAAAGTACATTGTACTGTGAATGGTTCATTTGGACAACAAGCTTGGCAATTACCTAATATAGAAATAATTTATCCCAAATCGATAAACTGTTACAAATGGTTTGCAAAATTTTTACTCGAAGGAAAAGTATTTCCCAAATTGGAAAAATATGTGAAAATTCTTTTGAGCCAACCGAATATAATGATAAAAAGTTGGGCCAAATTGCAACCGAGGACTGAAACTATTTTAAAAGCTCTATTATCTAAGGACTGTTGTACAAAAAACAATTTGGAAGAAGCTTGGAAAGAAAATCCACAATGTAAGTATCCTCTTTTCATTACAACAATCTTATAAATTTTATTATTATGTTGATATTATTTTCTTTCCCTCTTCTTTTTTTAATCTATTTAGTTTCTTCTTGGTTTTTCTCTTCTTTTTTATCCATAGTTCTTCATCCAATATCATATATTATATTTTTCTGATTATTTTTATTATATTTATATATTTTCGTTTCTGCACCTTTGTTCTTCTGATTATTTTTTTTATTATCAATCTGAATTCATCACTAATTATTATAATTATTGTGATGTACAGAGGGCTATCGCAATAGAATTTGCAATTTGTTATTGTAAAGTGAGGTCTATAAAATTGTTATATTTGTTAATACTTTACATTATTCAATTAATTATGACATTTTGTTGTAGAATCCATATTCGTTAGGATTAAAATATCCGAAATTTGTGGAGAGGTTTATTTATCTTTGCCATTTTCTACTGACCACTGTTTTAAGAGAGTTCAGAAAATTCTGTTCTCTTTTCTCCTCCAACAAAATGCACTGCAACATGCTAAATATTTTCTTCCATGGCTCTAACAAAATGCACTGCAACATGCTCGATAATTTCTTCCATGGTTCCAACAAAATGCACTGCACATGCTCGATATTATCTTCCATGGCTTTAACAAAATGCACTGCAACTTGCTCGATATTTTCTTTCATGGCCTAGTTGATTTGATGGGAAATGATTTATATTTAAACTCATAATAAAAAATGTTGACATTTATACTTAAGATTACACTCGCCGATGAAGACAAGACAATAAAAACACAACAAAAGTAAAATTATTTATAGAATAAAAACATATAAACATTATTGATTTATTCCTTACAATTTCGTAAATGCCTATCAGGTACTGGAATTTTATCTAGATTTCTAATAAATTATATTGTTTTTAGTTTTGTTATCTGAATACACAAAATGGTTGCCAGAGTCGGCGCACGCTGAAGTTGGATTATTTTGGCCACCGCTAGAGAATAAAAAATCTTTATGAATATTATTCTAGTGTAAATAAATATAATTTTTACAAATCCTATTAGTTTACTTTTGATCATTATTATAACTTATATATGAGCAAACATACGACCTTGAATTATTTTCAATATTTGAACAAGTATTACTTTTGAGGAGGATTAAACTGCAGACCACGTTATCTGTGAGTACCCAGCACGATACAAACACTTGGACAAGCCTAATGATATTAAACAGTTCAAGTTAAAGCGCCTGATCGACTTCTCAAAAGACATCGGCCCTTGGTAATGTCCAGTGGAGAACGACGAGCATATGTACTTAACAGCCCTTGGCTGCTCACTGTTCTACTACAAAGGTCTACTTTGAAATCTTTCTATTGCTTGATACTACTTAGTTTGTGACCTTGTGTCTCCTCCCTATTGGAAACTCTTTCTCAATAAGTGGTAATCGGCATCAGACATAACAGATACTCAGATGAGGTCTGCAATTAATATTAATCTAGATACCTGCAACTTTTTAAAAAATCGGAATTCACCATAAAGAAAAGTGCGAAAAAGATGTTCCCTAAATTTCTAAGAGACAGACATTTTTACAGACAATACCAATGTCAAACACTGACATTATAACAAAAATCAAGATTGGCAGACTTAGATGGACAAAACATGTAGTACGCATCGACAACAGCGTGCACACAAAAAATAATATTAAGGCTATATCAACGGACAGTAGAAGCAGAGGGAGACCAAGGCTAATATGGAGAGACGGAGCCTCTAAAGATTGTTGCTGTAGACTTTATTGTCCTTACAAGAGAAAGGAAAGTTAGGGAAAGTCGAGGCCCCCTTGTAATGGGGATTTGTTATATAAATTTTGTAATCACTACAAACGGAAAGTAAACAATTATATTTAAAAAAATTAGCTTACCATAAAGTTGTACGAAAATATCACCACAAACTGATTTCGACAAGAATTTTATTGGTACTAATGAAGAATCTAGATATGAAGTTTTACATCATAAATCTGTTTGATTTGAAGTGTTGGTTCCATAAATCAAATTTTTTTAGTTTTGGCAGTGACTACAGAGATGCAATAATTAATTGAATAGAAAATATATTCGACATAAACAAATTCCATGAATACTCCCATCCAAGATTTTTTTCCAATTTCTACAATTCAAACTTTGTCATTCTTATAAGTGTGTCTAAGATATACTGTGTATCAACATATTTACCTTTCCATTTCTAGAAATACGGAAAAATTTACATTGACAATGGGAGTTATGTAAATAAATTCCACCTCTATTTTTACAGGTGAGAATATTTTAAATTTTCAAGAAGTAATTTATTTTTTTTGTAGTTCAAATCACTCTACTATGACTTTCAAGATTGAAAAGTATTTGTTGGATTATATTTTCACTTATAAATCTGGAAATTTCTTTTAGAGGAGCGCACTAATCTCAGGAACTACTACTTCTACTCTAAACATTATTTTAGTATTGGAAAGCCATATTAGATTACGCTGAGGCGATAGGTGCGAAGCATCAATGAAAAATTCTGCTAAAACTGGAAAAAATTATTGCTTTTGAGAGCTTTCAGTGTGTGCGTTAAAGTTATGCTAAGTTGGAATTTTTGGAACCGTTGGTGATATTCATACAAAACACACTGTTTACAATACCACTACACCAACACTCACAATTACACAGTCTGACGTGTTGTTATCGAAACGCGCGCCAGACAGAGTAATTGTGAGTGTTGGTGTAATGGTAGTGTAAACAGAGTGTTCAGTTCAAATTCTGAATTATTATGTGGGGATCTACGAAAAGTTCTAAACTCTTATTGCTCCAACAATATTTCAGTTTATAATTATAACTCCATCATGCGTTTCATTTCAATCAATAAGAATGTTTACATATTATATTTAATCACAATATATTTCTTAACACTCTTTAAAGCCGTGGTTACATTTGGTTTTTTTAACATGACAAAAGCATTCCTTTAGCTACTTCTTGAGCTTTTTCCTTTCCTTGCAATTTCTCAACAATAGCTAAAGCAAAATCAAAAGCAGTTCCTGGTCCTCTGCTCGTAATTATAGTACCATCAATAACTACTTTTTCTTCTTTGTATTGATATCCGTGATCACCATCCAAAAGTTCATTTTTTACACTTGGATATGAAGTTAAATTTTTGCCACGTGCGATTCCATGAGCTTTTAATGCCAATGGAGCTAAAACAATTTTATAATGATAATTATAAAGTGAAATGTAAATCAGTTATTTGGAACAATTGATGACATTCATATTGAACTGTAATATCATAACACCTACACATATGTTTTAATAACCAAGGTAACCCTCAGCCTCTAAATATGATAACCTGTTATCAAAATGTGTTCCATATAGTTTAACGGGAGGTACTATTTTTATGCTCACTTGTTGGTACCGGTAGCAATTGAGGTCTTTAATTATAGTTGTAGTAAAAGTAGTAAAAATTTTTGACCTGAGACACTCCATATAAAAGTTTTAGCACTTTCAATATTCCAAATTAATTCAATGGAAAAATTTCTTTGAAAAAGCATTAACATCCTGTAATTGACTCACCATCCAACGCTATATTTTCTTAACAGGTGGCGTAAGCAAAGTTACCTCATGCACAAACTCAAAAATGATTGACTGATAATCCAACCAGTCAATAGGTCAATAGACCCTAGAGTGACGAGTGTCAATTTCAGTTTTTTAGACTTTCTCAAAACAACATGACATGAATTTCGTTTAACATTGTTCTTAATTGAATTTCTTCATTCATTTTCAGCTCTTGACCATAATAGACATGTTGAATTTTCCAAGTAAGTTTTCAATTGTAATGCTGGATGCCATTAGAGCTGAATATGGCACTTTCAACTAAATACTTTCATTCATGCCAGAGAAGGAAAGGATGGGTTTTAGCTGGTAGGCGTCTGTACAGCCAGCCAAATGCAGTACACCTGGGACCCCTTCCCAAGTATTTTTTCCCACCTGAAAAATGAGGTTAAGTTAGGTTAGATTGAAAATTGCAGAATAGCTGTTTCTCTTACAGCTTTTGCTGAAGAGATCAGTCTGCAACAACCTTCTGTGTCTCACAGTTTTAATCTGAAAGGACATACATACCCAATTCCATTCATGATGGCCACTGACTAATAATACTGAAGCTAGAAGCCTATCTATAGTAGCCAACTAGTCTCTGTGCAAACACCACTCAGCTACAGCTAGAGGCAGCTCTAATAGTCATACAGTTAGGTTTAATATTTGAGACCATTAAGTTTTTAAAACACAAAAATTACAGTTTGCAAGTTTTTTCCATCGACTTTAAATCAAAAATTCGAAAGTTATAACTTTCCAAAGGGCTGCTTCCAGTTGTAAATTTTGATATCAATCGACTTGTTTTATCAAGCTGAGTCAAACGGTAAAATGTACATAGGGCATGGCTAGTAATATGTAGTTTTACTCCAATCATTTACATAATGTACCAAAGAGGGTTGATGGCTTACTGGATGGAGACTGGACACTGGTCAAGAATTGTTGGTTTCAAATCTCACTGATGAAATGTCTAATTGGTATTTAATTATAAAGTATTTCCAAAGACCAATTTGCTATTGGGATTTAATCAATTAGAATGCTATTTCATGGTACTTTTACACAGATGACATAAGGCTAAATAATATAAATAAAATGAACATTCTTTGCTTCAAATGTACCACAATCAATCATGAGTAATATATTTGTGAGCATACAAAAAGCAAAGAACCAAAAATTATTTTACAAAAATTTTAAATCAACTGAAAGAAAATATGGCTTGTGTTTTATTATGTTATCTACAAAGTATATTATCTCATTTTTCTACTAATATAACCTTGCTCAATATTCTAATGTATGTACATACCTGCACATATTGCTGCAATATGTCTTCCACTGGCTTCTTGTTCTTTAAGCAATTCTCCTACTTCCTTAGATTGAGCCATTGCTTTAGAACCTCCTAAGCCACCAGGTAAAACAATAACGTCGAAAGGTACTCTCTTTGCAGCATCGGCAATGCAAACGTCTGGTTGAATACGAACACCACGACTACATTTAACTAAAGTACATTCTGGGACACCTGTTATTGTAACTTCTACCTATAATTAATATTTAATTTATGAGGGACGTTTTTTAACTAACAAGATAATTTTATATTTGTAACATTATTGTTACATACAACAACCAAAATATTTACAAGTGAATTATTTGAGTTAATATAACAATTAACTCTTCACTCACCCCTCCTCTCGCTAACACATCGGCAGATATTACAAATTCCATCTCTTCAGCTCCAGAAGCCAAAAAAATTAGAGCTTTTGGAGCCATGACGCACTGAGAAAATTGTTTGACTTTTTCAAGAAATAAATTACCTATAAATGGATAATAATGATTAATTTGTGGCCCAAATTTGAAATTGCGAATACTATTAAATATTACACCTGCCACAGTGAATATAATTACAAATAACCTTTTACCTATTTGAAGGTTAATTCACTGACAAAACATATAATGATCAGCTGTTCTTAACTGTAAAATTATTGTTGTATAGACTTTTCATAGAATTAATTCTATGGCTTTTACAAATTAAATAACTAATGTTCCACCTTTTAATGCACTTCTATTTCTTAGCATAAAATGAATGAAAAGTACTTAGTACAACCTGAAATTTTGAATTGTAATAAAAATAATGGATTAGTAATCAATCACTATTAATAGAAAGCAATTGAAAAACGACAAATTCAAAAAGAAGAAATTTTGTATACTTGCAAGATTGTGACATCAGTAAATCGTATAACAATGATTTCACACGGCTGCCAACGTTTAGAATGTAATTCCCTTGTTACAGTAGCGATTTCGATTCAGACTAAGGGTACATTCCACTAAGCACTCACGACAATCACGTTCACGACTACGATCTTTCCCGTTCCACTTAGTTCAGAGCGTTATAATAGTAAATCCAAGTGGAATGGATTACTAGGCGTTTTGGGCGTTGGAAGGAATGATAAAACAGGAAAAATAAAGCAAACACTTTAAGAGGTTATGTTATAGTTTGTAACATATATGTAATACTCCTATATGGACAGTTCTCATGCGAAAAAACGTCTCTACGCTACGGTGCCGACAATATTCATGCGCGGAACTAACTGAAGCGCTCGGAGGAGAAAGAGAACGACACACTATTTGTTTCACTTAGTCGGAACACCTTCCACTTATAGAAACTATCCATATAGGAATATTATATATATAGTTTGTAAGGTATTGAATTTTTTAGTGGGAGTGCTTAACTGATTTACATTAAAGTAAAATCAAAATATCTTCTGCGGCAATAGTAAAATATTCAGAGTTGCCTCACAAGAATACTTCAAAAGTACTTATAATATCACATACCAAATCAAATAATGAGATAGATTCTCATGGCTGCAATCTGCGTTGCAGTTTTGAAAATTCCGCGAATCCTGTCAACGCTCACTTCTATCCACCTCTTGATAAGGGTAGTCGTTAACGTTAGTGATAACGTCATGAGTGACGTTCTCGCCGCGACTACAGCGATCGTAGAGGCTATGTGGAATGCACCCTAAGTGTAGTTGAATTTGTCTTTGAAAAATAGATGGGAAAGACATACAAACGAAGTTTAACGGTTACATATATCAAAAAAAATATTCATTAGGTAAAATAGGTATCAACCGATCACACTGTTTCATAATTAAGCTGGTGAGCGGCCAGGGACCTTTGCGCAAATAAGCGCAAAACACACCCAGAGCTACAGGACTTGTCCAGGCGACCATTTGCTTCGAAGTGCTTCTTGCGTGATCAACTTTTGTTCTATTTAGCTCGTCTTGAAAGACCCGTAAATTCGATTGTTGATTAGCTTCAGATTCATATGCATAGATCTATGATTCGTCACCTGTTACGATCTTAGAGACATCTTTTGAAGCACCTTGATTGATTTTGTTCATTTTGCGATATCCAACGCGAACAAATCTTTTTGGCAGCCAAATGTTCATGCAATATTGAATGTACACGAGTGAAACTAATGCCAAAGTATGTCTCAATGTCAAATTTTACGATGGTAATGTGAGATTTGACATATTCACATCAGTGTTACTTCTTCTCTAAACTTAAGTAGCAACTTTCGTATATAATTCGAAATACAATTTTGAATGTTTTTGAGTTTGATACTTCGTTTTTTAATGATTTTCACATTTCACAAACTGTAAACTAGAGGGTTATATTATCAAATTTTATACAGGGTGTTTTGAAACGGGCGATCCCGTCTATAGGATACATAGAAAACTGAAAAAGATTTGGGGTTTGCTCAGTGAAAAATTTCCGTATTCAAGATAAAGGGCGTTGAAGAAAAAAAAGTATAGATATTTCTTAAGCTTTTGCCGGAACTATTGGCAACATTGTATTGAAATTTTATACGAATATGTTTTGAAAACTTATACATCCAATGGATTTGTTTTATTCTGACTCTCATAGAGGGCGCTAGTTACCCGATAGTGTAATTAGTAGTATTGAATATAACTTTGTTTTTTATACTGTACAGTAAAGTCGACTTTACAGTACTAATTTGAACCCGGAAAAAGACACTTTATGATATCCTTGTACCTTACATTACTCTTGAACATGTCTGCCTTTGTTTACAATAGGGACTTCTGTTAGTTTTAATTTTTTAAATAAGAGAATAATCAAAGGAGCTATTATAACGTAAATAACTATTTCAATATGAGATTTATTAAGCAAAATTTCAAGATCATTTAATTTTACACCGAAAAGGTACTCTTGATAACACTCGATACTGTGTACCGTTTTCGGAATATTTTGATTTGAAAATTATGAAGTAATAACCGATGTTGGCATAAATAGAATTAATAAAAGAGTGTTAAATTAGAGTAGTTGTTCAAAATGGCCTCCGTTTTCAAATATACAAGTCTATCCCTTTTTCTAACGAATCCATTAATCTTCTAAACGGTTGGGAGGCAGCTTTGAGGTCATTAAAGTGAGGTTGAGTTGTGTTTTTCTATTTTTGAGGTTTTATTTATTACGCCAAATGCTGGATTTTGGTCAACTACATTTCAAATCATTTTTTATTTATTGTTGTTCTTGGCCTATCAGAATTTATTTTTTTAGGTTTCATACTCCCAGCTTCTCGACAACGTCGTTCAATGTCTCTGAATGTATTTTTACTTGTTAAGTTTCTTCGAGGAAACTTTTTTTTATAACGCGTATCAGCTGCACTAGAGTTTCCTCTCGCCTAAGATAATTAGCATGTCAGTGTATTCAAATTTTCAGTATATTTTCATTTCAGAAATGTAGATAATTATTATTGACTCAACGTCGTAATTATCAATGAATGACAGTTTTCCATGGCAAACTCAAAGAAAATGCTATTGCCGTGTAAAATTCAAAGTTAATTAGTTATGGGTACTCAGCTATTGGGGCCTTAGTATGAAACAAACAATTGTTTGAGTCCCAGGACCTCAATACATGATCATCAAATTGTTGTTTGTTTCAAACGAAGGCCCCAATAGCTCAGTACCCTTACTTATTTAAATTTGAAAAGCAAGATTCTACACTGATTAGACTGGATTTTTGTGAAACGCGACAAGAAACGAAAGACCTCAGAGCGCTTGTAGACGACGTCCGTTCTTTTCACCGGACAACGGACCGTGATTTTTGCCGGATTCGCGGTGGTGTATAATTTATAATGGATGTGTGTACATGCATCGGACATTGATTCGGCGAAAAATATACGTCGGATGCACCACCGCTTCCTTTCGGCTCGACGAACACCGTCCCGTTGACGCTGCCGGACGTATTGCCGGTTTTCTGCAAATGGAGTGCCGTCAAACTTCGTTCTTTTAAAAATGGCTGCTATTGGCACGGAATTGTTAATAAGGTTAGTTAAAAATAGGCCTGTACTGTGGGACAAAACCCAAGAAAGCTATAAAAATAGACAGTCGAGTTTTGCCGCTTGGAGGGAAATTTGTCTTGTGTTAAATGAAGGTTCCCTTTATAATAATATAATATATTGTACCCACAATGACCTTTTACGTTTTTTTATTTCTTTTTGTTTCTTCTTGTACAAATAGTAGGCCAATACGATTCTTTTTTCTTATTATTCATTTCAGACGTGCGTAATCTCTGACCACCAGTTCAAAACTATTAACTAGCGCATGTAAGAGGGCAGTCCCAGGTAACATCCATCCAATAAAAAAATATACGTATACAAAGATAGCCGTTTATTGACGGTACGTTGACCGGTGAAAAAAACAGACGTCTACAAGCGCTCTCAGTCTCAATTTTTTTAAATGTATCCGTTTCAACGATAGGGTCTCATTTACGCAACAAATCACATAATGTTTACTAATTAATAATAATAATTAATAACTTCATCATTACTTCATACCTGCATCGGTTATTACTTCATAATTTTCAAATCAAAATATTCCGAAAACTGTACCGAACTGTTCCGAAAACAGTATCGAATTTTATGGAGAGCACCTTTTTGGTTAGGTTCATTTGAAATTTTGCTTGATAAATCTAATATTGAAAAATTTATGTTTAATACTACTTGGTACGAACCGTTTTTTTCTTCAACGTTTTTTATCTTGAATACGGATGGCGTTACGAAAATTTTTTACAGAGCACACCCCAAATATTTTTCAGTTTTTTATTTATCGTAGGGACGGAATAACCTCTTTTTGAAACAACTGTGTGCAACAGGTATATTAATAATATAAGTAAAACCACATTCTATAAAATAAAAACATTTAATTCGTTTACAACTACAGTTAAAAAATATATAAATATAATCTCAGGTATATAATATACTTAGAAAATAACATAAATAGTAATATCAAATAAAATTAGCATATATACAACAATAATATCGCATCTAACATACACGATTCAAAGTGTAGATTGGAATTATGGTTGTATATTAACAAATATAGAAAATTGTACAGGCTATTATAAAAAATATGGTAAAATTAATAACGAAATACGATAACACAACATTTTAAACTAGTTAGCTTAAGTAAATACTATCCTTTAAAGCCCTATTATCTTGGGGCACATATTCTGCTGTTAACGCTCTCCAGAAACAAACGTAAAGCTCGGTAATTTCATATATTCGAATATCTTTTCTTCAATACTGACTTATCTAGTACTTCTACTATCTATTATTCAATAACAACCGTTGAACACAATTTTAAATTTGTGAAGAGTTGCATTTCATCACAGCATAATTCAAATATAGTCTATTTTTATGTACCTACGACAGAATGATAAAATCTAATTTCTATTGCAAAACTATGCACCTGAACTAATACAAATTTCCGGTCTTGTATTGATCTTTTATGACCAAAAGCTGTACAGAACAATAGAAAAAGGTTTGGACAGGCCAAAAGCATGCGTATTGAAGATTACATAGCCGTATCATAAGATTTTTTCAATGAATACCTAGTTGTCGATAAAGATGAGAAATTTTGGAATCTCTTTTAAACAAAATCCTCCAAAAATACGATTTTAAATTTTTCTATATAGTAAGGAGGTACAAGTTGTGTATTCTTAACAGTTTAGTTTTTGTGTGATTATGGAAAATTTTTATAGATCGCATAAACGCCGAAAATGTTCATGAAAAACATTGAGATTTAATTGCTGGTGGATTTATTTAGTATTGCGCTTGGTATTGGGAAATCTATAATTTACAGACTTCAAAAAAAGCTGCATGTGTTTTTCTTTAGAAAAGAATTCCCACGCTTGGAAATCATAAGGATTACCCTAAATTGGAAACTAGTAAAAGAAATGGATTTTCACCGGAAAAGGCATTCTAGAAAGTCTATTTTGATAATAAAAAGCGATATTGTACTATGGAGAAGAAATGAGCAACAAAAGAACAAATATATTTTTTTAAGATAAAACATGGAATAATGAGGGAGACACACCAAATGAGTTTTGGCAAGATAAAACTGTTACAAGTCGAAGAATGGCTTCTTTAAATAATTTATCTACAGGTTATTATATCTCTTTTTCATTAGGACTGTAAAAGTACAAATCGACAGTTCAAACGGTTTTGTTACACGTGGTTTATAGACTTTTGAATCTACTCGTACCGATGACTACCACGAAGACGTGAATGCTGATGTTTTTAAAGAATTGTTCGAACAAACGAAAGATCTTCCTCAGAACTGCATAATAGTATGGGTAATGCAAGATATCACTCGAAACTTTTAGAAAAATTTCCCACAACCAAGTGGTTTAAAAAATATTTACAGAATTGGCTAAATTCGAAGAATTTTGAATTGATGAGTCGAGTAGCTGTGGTCAGAATGTCAGATCACCACGATCATCATTAACTAAACTGGTTCATTGGCACATATAGAGTTGTTTTTGAAGGAAGTAAATATTATAAAACCTGGAAACTGAAAGAAAGCATTAATTCATACGATTAAAGAAGAAGATAAAATGTAAAAGTTTGACAATAAAACTGATTAAATGTTCATTGTAAATATTGGTTACGATAATTCATTTTTTGATTCCGATTCTGATTTGTAAGAAGTAGCTCTACTTATACTTGTAAGATTTTGTATAAAAATTATTATTTATGAACATAACGTTGTTCAAAAGTCAAAATCAAACTCTTATATACCTATTCAACCAATGTGACACAATGTTCTTGACATACCTTTGGAAAAATTAAGCATTTCAGGAAAAAAAGCAATTTTAGAACCTTCAGCTGTTTGAAAATTATAAGCAGATTAATTAAATGAAAATATAAGTATACTTTCGTAATATGCATTGTATTTATACAAATGTTATTTCAAACGAAAATATTCGTAGTTTAACTCGAAAAAATCTTTCAACCGCCTAGTAACAGAAGTGATATGCTTATGGATTACGAATACTTTATTATTTTAATACTCTCTCATTCATAAAATTAGACTATAAATAGGAATAAGTGTACTGGAGCTTTAGACAAAATGCAGCCCTGGTTCATTTGATTACCTATATCCAAAGTTGATGAGAGTAGATGAATCATATTCTTGTTTTCGTAGTTAATCTCAACTCTTTCCAATTTATTTTAGTATACTAGATTCCTATAGTAACTTTCGTATTGATCTTAATTCAAAAGAAGTATAATAACATTTACAAAAATTTTTAATATGAAATAATTGAAAAGTAGTTCATTATGGAAAGGGCTCTATCCTCAAAAGAATGTTGATTCTTAATAATTTATGTATTCAACAAGTTGCACACTAGTTGCGTCCCGAGGTCAATCGCACCTACACATTACTAAGAATTACACCTACCTCTAAATTTTAATCCTGTTAGGTTAGGTTATGTTTTTCGGTCATAGAATGTCTACCAATTACTTTGAATTTATCCCCATCCATGGTACTTATCCCGGCGTGAGGGAGAATAAGTTGGTAATATGTATGTGTTTTACTTATCTTCAGCTTAAGTACACATTAATAAGACTTACACCTACCTCTAAATTTGAATCCGGTTATGTTATTTTGATCATAAAATTACCAATTACCTTGATGGTCTTCGTACACTGCCCTTACCACCCGGATTAAAATTTAATCGCGGGACGCAACTCGTATGCAACCATTCAAAAAGAATGTTATGCTATGTTATTTATTTTTTATTATTTTTTAATAAAAATTTATTGATAAAAAATTTCAATTATTAGAAGTTTGGATTGATTCTGTAAAAACTGCATATTCATTATTTAGAATTACTTCAGAAAAGCCATTAGACTGAAGAAATTATAACGTTTGATCCAGTGTTTAACCGATGTTATATCTCGTTTTTTAATCTTAAGGCTAATCTAATATGTATTAGCTTAGATTGTAATTCGTGTTATTAAACGTAATCAAGTACGCAACAGTGTAGATGGAGGTTAAAATTTAATTAGACTAAATGTATTTCACAAAAACTTTACATCCGTTCTTAAGAGGTTTTGATTGATGGGAGTATATTCAATACAAAAGTTGAGGTTGATTAAAAAATCTACTGAGATCGACAAGGTAGTTACAATTTATGAAACTGTACGTATAAAGTGTTGATTTATAGTAAAATATATTTTATTATCTTGTATTTTTTCCAATTTTGCATCTTCATTTTAACATTAATAATTATGTGTGAGATTTCACAGTTTTATTAAATTTATCATTAAATGATTGTTAACAAGTGTGAAATTTTACATACAAGAAAGTATAGATCTTTAGTTGAATTTATTGTTCTCAAATTGGTTAATATGAAAGAAATTTTTGAATAGGATGTGAGGTACATATACTCTCGTATTTCCTCAATCTTCTCCCTACATTTTATCTGTATTTTTTACTGCCGTTTTCAATTTATTTTTTATAAATATTATGTAGCAGGTGTATTGTCAAAGCCGTGGAATTACAATTTTAGGAGCATGATTTTGATCAAAGTTCAAACGAGTTCAAATTTAAAACATGATCTACAACTTTTGATTTCTGGTAAGTTTTTGTGCGTTAATTTATTTAGTTATAGAATAAATTGTAGATATTTAATAATGTTTATTGATCAGCTAACAACAATTTACAACTTACATGGATTTTGCACTAAAGCTTGATACTAATAAGTTATTTTTAGGCTAAAATGCGGAAAAGTGTAAATCCGTAAACCTCAGTAACATATCAAATACGCTCATGACAAACAATTATCCTTAATAATCCTACACTATTTAGTAGGATTTGGACTTATTGGTAATCTAATAAATCAAATTTCCAGAACGTGAAGTAACCACCGGGACTTTATCTGAAAACCGGGACTGTCCCGGTCAAATCTGGAGGTTTGGCAAGCCTACTTAAAAGGAAATTGAATAAATATAATGTATTTTTGGTTAGTTCTTGGTATTATTTTCATTTATTGATTGATTGTACAGGATAATATAACAAAAAACTAATTTGTCATTGAAAAATATAACAAAATTGCGAGGAGAAATTATTAAAATATAACACTTTTAAAGGTATACTGAGTGTTTAAATTTATTTTTATTCCATAAATTTGTACAATTTAGAGAGACACCCAGTATGGTAAAATTTGATAAGTAATTTGTTAATGACCTAAATGACGTGCTTTGGAGACACTTCTATGCATTAGAGGTAAAAGTACGTGAATCCCTCTTATTCGAGAGCGTTTAGCGATAATTGATGTGCCAGATTTCTTTTGTCGATGTCGGCGATGTTTTTAGCTTTACAACGTTCAATCTAATTCGATGTTTATAATGAAATCATTAATTCAGTTTGCTTAAGAAATAGAATCCTGAGATTCATAACTCCAGTGATTAAATTCATAAAATGAATGAAGAAAAAAAACATTTCTATCCCTTAATAAAAACTGTAATTGAATTTTCACTACACATTCCAGTAGGACATCTTCATGGTAAGTACATAGCAAAAAATAAAGCGATTACAGTCTAGACCCCATAATCTATAAAATCATTTATAAAATGATTTATTTTAATTAATGAAAATAAATTATTAATAGATAGAATAAGAAACTTTAACAAGCTTCTGTATAATTGGGAAAACATATAAAACGAAAGTTTTAATATGTAATAGTAAATTAAAATAAAAGTAACAGAAGGCATTTCAGCAAGTGTTCCGAAGTAACGAATGTTGGAATGGCCTTCTGTTACGAGTATTTTATAGTATTTTCTCTGTTTCGGCTTGTATTCACATTAATAATTCACAGAAACATATACATTAGGGAAATTATACCGTGACGTAGCTGGTCGGTTGGTACCACCGATTCATGATTGACATTTCACTTTGGAAATAGTATTTGAATTCAAAAAACTTATATTGTAAGCTGAATTCCAGGTGAAGAACTTTACACTACTAGAATTGCGGGACATGGCTTCTACCACCAAAAATAATTTACATCTTTTGAGAATGACACATAATAATTTCAATACATTAAACTACCCAATCATTTTAAGATTAGGTCTTTCCAAGAAACTTATTTACTGTAGATTTGTATGTTTTGTTAATATTTTTTAACTACATTTACTTTGTCTAAGAACTCAATATAATTTATTGTAAATTTTATCTTAAAATTGAAATAACCTCACACTTTTCTCACACATGACCAAATAAAGCATCATCCAGTCAGCTGTCATATGAAACTGTTATTCAGGGGCACAAACCCACTCCAGAAAATTCCCAAAAATCGCTTAAGAATTGAGAACATTCTTACACGAAAATGCATTCAAGAATAACGTTGTTCTAATACCAAAACAGAGAAAAGCATTTCCTAGTACAAGCCAAATATAACTTATGTTGTAGTTCACTATAAATGTTTTTACAAATAAATATATGAATATAGCCCAACAAATATAATGAAAACTATCCCCTATAGATATTTTT
This sequence comes from Diorhabda carinulata, assembly GCF_026250575.1. NCBI lineage: Eukaryota > Metazoa > Arthropoda > Insecta > Coleoptera > Chrysomelidae > Diorhabda > Diorhabda carinulata. The sequence continues at coordinate 8,615,823 of NC_079469.1, forward strand.
ATTAACTTTAATACTATCAAATGTCAAAATATTACATCAATTTCGTATGTCCTTAGTAATTAATTATTTCTTGAACTCTTATTTTATACTGGACGAATACCAAAAACTATAGAGAGATCAACAAGTACATGGTACAAAGTATGCGTTCATGAAACATTAAATATATATACATAAATTTACCCCGCAGATTGCACGAAAGTACCACGGGTCGTTGAGAGTACACTCGATGAACACCTCTGGTGTTTGTGGAAACTATAATTTTTATAAATTTCTTCAATTTATTTCTTAGACCTTTTATATATGTTTACTCTTCTAAATGTTCTGTTTTAAAATTATTTTTTTTAAAAAAAGATAAAAATTGAAGTTTCGACTTATTTCAGTCTTTTTCAAGCTATTCAATTTTAATCTTTCTTTTTAAAAAATCATTAAAAAAGGAGCTAATTTCAAAAAAAAAAAACAGAAGAGATCTAATATTTAGAAGAATAAATATAATTTTTATATACGCATATTGTTTCATATAATTTATTGTTTATAGAAGTTAAAGCATCGATATGTTGTAGGTTAAAAGTATCCAACGTTTTAATTTCATTATTCTTGACGTAAAATAAAGAATTGATTTCAATGTCAACATTAAATTTTGACAAATGACATTATGCAGTGTCATAATGGTTCAAGTTAGTTCTCCCGCACTTCATCTCGTCCTCAGTTTATAAATGGGTTCAAGGCTACGAGTTTGTTCTAGAAGCTCAAGAATCGATAAGAATTATTAGTTGAATCATAAGGTCGCATTCAGCGGATGAAACCGTTGTACAACCCTAGCTAAATCATTCGGTGACATATACGCTACAAACTCAACACGTTATGAAGCGGACGCCATCTTTAGCAGCACTTTTAATTTGTGCTAAATAGCGGTAGCGGAAGTGAAATTTGTTAAATCGATTGTATTCTGTGATCGAACGTCAAGTTGTAATCATGATGTAGAGACTACAAGATGTGTTCTTCCCGAGGGCTCATTTTCGACTCGTTCTGCACATCTCTTTGGGAGCGAATTCTCATTGGCTGCTTCCCAGCTGGTGCGCAATAGCACACCTTGTAGTATTTACATCATGGTTGTAATTACTACGTCTATGGTTGTTACCTTTCATGGAAGGAACATGATTGAATCCGTTTATGAAGATAAGGGAGCCAGTGGAAATAGCCAAAAATTAACAATGTTTTCAAAATTCTTTTAGAAACGACACCAATAACTGTATAAACTTGTATATTCATCGAGAAACGATTCGTCTCAAAACAAACAAGATTAAAACCTCGTAAACCGAAATTATTAGATACATTGCAAGAAGGGGACATAGTAAATGGTTTGGAATATTGTTTATTGGCTTAAGTAGGAAGATATATTAGAAGATCAAAGAACAACTTAGATTATACGATTACATGAACTACTACTTTGACCGAGAAGGTAGCGAAACATCTACAAAGGCTAACGTCAAAACAATCTTGCACGACTATGTATGACCATATTCCGTGTTTCTACTCTCTTCCGATAATTCAATTGCATGAATTGATTTTTGAATTTGCGATTCCAGAAAGCGAATCAAAACTTTCTACTGGCCTGACGTACAGTTGTTGTATTATACTAGGCGAAATACTGTCAGTAGTTTGCCATTGCCTTGTGACAGGAGACACGCTTCTTGTTATTTTGTTGTCATGGTTAGCAGAGGAGATACCATTAGACGAAGACGATCTACGTTTGTTTTGTGTAGCAAAGCATATTTGTTCTTCGAATTTCAACGAAATATAATGGTTATAATATAAATGAGGTTATGTGAAGATATAATATTTTGACATTAACGTATTTTATGTTGGTAGAATCCATTAGGCATATTGATACTAGACTGCGCGATACTTATATTTTCTATATTAAAAAGTTGTGCCAACATTGGAAAAAAAACAGTCACTGGTCTAAGTCAAAGCTATATTTGTTCCACTGTGCGCTAATTGGTGAAATGCGTAGTCTAGTCTAAGGAGAAACCTGATGAACTGAGCCCCAAGAGTTAATATTAGCAATAGAGAGAGCGAGTTATGGGAAATGAGAATAGAAAGATTGGATCGCTTTGATGTAAACGTTCGTGATGAGAACAGCAAAATAGGATAATAACAAGTTTTGATTTTAATAGCGACTAGTGAAAGATAGAGAGTGATAAAACTACATGGAATAGGACAGTCTAGTTTCATTAACAAATTTTGTCACAAATTACAGCAAGCATGTAGTCATCCTATGAAAGTTGTCACTTAATTAAGTGAGGTTCACATGAGAGAAACTACATTATTTATTATTATGTTGTTTGTTCACATTTAACTAGAGAGTGAGGCAATTTGTGACGTCAGACACAGTTTGATAGATTTAATTAGTTAGACCGTCCCATCCTTTGTGGAAGAGTTCTTGGTAAGCCGTTGCTTTTTCTTTCTCTTTCAATAGTACAATTTTCCTCACATGATGCTGTCTCTCTATCTTTAATATTAACTGTATGACTGAACCACTCTACACCATATTATGTCATACTCCTATATTGCTAGTAAACAATTAGAACTAGGTGAAGTCTCCTTTTTTTACGCTAAATGTTGAGTTTTATACTCGAGAATAGAGCATGCTCACTAGCGTGCTTCAGCTGTAGCTCATCTTGTATGTGACAGTTAAAGTTAGGTTATGTAATAATTTATATTAAAATTAGCGATTAGAAATCACGAATCGATCATAATAACGACGTATGGATAAGGGACTATACGTTTAGCGACGGGGCTTAATCTCTTCGGGTTTTTTGGTAGGCCCAACAATGTGTGTTGCCATCTTTCGAAGTTTCTCGATAAGTTAGAAAATTTAGAAGTAAGCGGATTTTTTACGCTCCTGAACACGCGGACATGCGTTTCGTAGCAATCGAAAATAATGGATTATTATTTTGCAATCGTTTTTCGACGTATTTTTCAAAAAACCACTGAAACTCACGCTCTCGTGATTTTGAATCACGTGATTCTCAAAAACTTTGATTATTTTCGAATCTTTCGTAATATTATAATCGATTATTTTGTTTTCTTTGACCAAAAACAATATTTAACGTTGAAAAAGATTTTACTAAGACTAGATTGCGAGCATAGTGAAAAGGGTGCTTTTCTTATCACCTTTGCTAATTTACCTGTTCTGCATAGTTTCGATTACGGTCTTATACCAACTTACAGGTGCTAGCAATTCAGGAGTATTACATAGTTTAATTCAAATTGCACTACAGAATGTGCAACAATAAGGCGGTTATTTCGGATAGGGCAGAATTTTTCTTATGTGTCAAATTTATTCTGGAGATAGTATGAAAGGTTATTTGAATAATCAAGTTTAGTGGTAGGTATATTTATTGAAAGGATAGTCACTAAACTTGTGTATATCCAATTGCTTACATCATCAGTACACAGTAATACTTTCAGATTAGGAAAAAGCTTAAAGTACCTAAGTTTACCCTGTATGCATAAATAATAAAAAAATTATAAATCTAAATAAATGTTCATAAATAAATAATTATAGATATATAATACTTCTAGACATGGCAAGAAAAACTTTAGGCAGGTTGAACTTAACACACATTTTTTTGATTATACAATTTCACGCTTGAAAATCACAGCACATAAACATAAAACAATAACAAAGAATTATTCTAAGTAACAACCGATATTGAGTATTAATAAAAAGAGTATTTATGTATGTATTTCAAATTTATATCGAGAACATAGGTAATCATTTTCAAAATGTAACTAAAAGTATTTTGCATTTCAAGTTTCATTAATAAAGATAATACATATTCAAAAGAACACCACACATACAAGAATTTGGACAGTTCGAGTCGTTTATGTATAAGATTGATCTTCGAAAGTGAACCTCTTTCGTAATTTAGATCTCTAACTTTTATCGTTCTCATTTTTAATTTACTAGAAAGGTAAATGCAGCATACAAAAGTTGGCTGCTATAGTCAAACAAATTGGTATATTTACAAAATTTTATACGTGTCATTCAATTTGTCGATCATTGACAAGAGTTTATGTGAGTGACATCACAGTTCTGAAGAACTACTAGAGTGGACATCAACCGCAATTTTCGAAGGTAAAATCGACGACAACATAAATAAAAAGCTAGAACGAGTAAAAATGTACTAGTATTAACAAGAACAAGTAAAATTACTATAGGAAGAAACTAATTTGATCTTCTTTATAAACTGGAAACAGTTACTTAATTTGATGGTCGTGATATGCTTCCTAATTCATAAAGACTTAAGTTTTAATAATATACTGATATGGCTAGGACACTATTGACATTGAAACAATCATTTTCATTACTTCAACGAAACTTCATCAACAACGAATTGATGTTCTATAAGAGAAAAATGTCAAAAAGTATGTTTATGTGTATCAAACTATTAATTCAAAAATTCTCATCAATTTTCTATAACAGCATTGGCTGGCTCTCTGTTGTTAACAATGTTTCCACGTCGATAGATGTACTCTAATATTGGCTGCCTCTGTTAATTTTTTAAGTCTCTGCTGAGTTTTATACTCAAGTGCAGCTTATTTTGCAACCCACTAGTCTGTCAATTTTTAAAATATTGAATCAATTCAAAATAATTATTCGAATATTAGTTTAACGTTGCCAGCAGCAGATACAAAATGAATTAATATACATGAATATTAATTTCACCTGATACAATGAATGCAAATTATAACATCGATAACATTAATTATACTATCAGGACAATGAATAAACATTTGAACTGAGTATACATAAAACATTATGTGAGAAACCTACGCTAATCTATCATGAATATCAATAAGTTAGATTACAAGGAGTAAATAATACGTTTTAGAAAATAAAATAATATTTTTACAATCTCAAATTGTTCCTATATCCTGTATGAAACGGAACAAAAACATCCTTAGAGCTTCAAAATATTTGAGGCAGAAGAGAAAGAAGCTGATAAGATAACCAACTCCATTGGAGATCATCCATTTACTGAATCAAACTTTTGTGATGGAAGTTTAGTTGTTGGATAATTTAAGAGACAAAGACATCAACAAAACTAATGAAACGTTGGAAGTAATTAAAACACTTTGCAAGGATGAGATACGATGCAAAATAGAAATAAGTTTTCCAACTAAAGTACAATACATTTATAATTCATTCAATTCATGTTTCAACTTAATTGAATGAAAGGTTGGATAAGGGTTTTAGACCCCGCAAATGAATATAGATAGTTGGGAGTTTCGTAGTCACAATATTCGAGGCTTAATAATAGGGAAACGTGTAAATTCGTCGCAAGCGCTTACACAAGTTAAGCCCCATTTCCACGCTTGTGTCTGTGGACAGTTGTCGATAAACGTGTAAACGTAGCATTACAGAAAATACCATACCTTTTATAAAGAATTTAGATTGGATATACTGAGAATTCAAAGTGAAAAACAATTAGAATGACAAAAAATGGATAAAGTGAATACGTATTTATGATACACAGCGAAAAAGTGGATAGAGCGAAGCTAGTGAAGCAAGAAAATTTAAGTTGAGCACAGATATTGTATAACTTTTTGGTAAAAACTGTCCTATTTTGAAGAAAAATGGATAAAAGTATTCCAGTGAAAATATTTTTGTTATTTAATTATTCTTTGACGTTAAAAAACAAAAAACTATGCGAATGAAACTTTGCTAGATGACGCTGAACGGCGGGTGTAATTTGGGCGCTAACCATCCTTCTTTACCTGTCTGACCAAGAAGGGTAGATAATCCGACATGTATTTTCGGCGCTAAGAAGTGCAGGTAGGTCGAGTCATTAAATAACATAATAGAGGGAAAGTTTATAGATTTTTAAGTAGGTTAGGTTAGGTTAGGATAGGTTAGGTTATGTAAATCTCTTATTTTATATGTAATATGTACTTAAGTACTAAATAAAAATATAAAGAAATATAAATTTTGCTTTATTCTGTAGAGTGTTACAAATATGTTGTGAGGAAACTTTATTAAGGGCAGATTTTTCATTTAAAAAAAGTGCAAAGTAGCCCCCTCTAACGGTAAATTTTTTCAGACCTTAAGTGATGATAGGTCATTTCTATTATAGGAAAATCTAAAAATACAAAAATATATCTTATTATAAATGTCGGTGATTTAATAAATAACTGTATTTCATAAATCATGTACTTCAGTCGGTTAGCGCCCAAAATACACATAGGATTAAAATGACCCTTTGGTCTTGGCGCCTAGTTTACATGTTGTAAAAAGTACATTAATCCTTTAGCGCCCAAATTACATCCGCCCACGTTGAACCTCCACAGTTATCAACAAACAATATTCTTTAGAGTTTACTATTTCTATTGAAAGCTCTCGATGCAAAAAGCTAAATTTGAATTATATGAAAAAATCTCCTTAGTAGTACGATATAACATGTTATAATTTTCTAAAACGTAGGATGGTAAAATTTAAGTAATTTTGAATCAACTCCTTTCTTTGGCATATCTGAATGATAAATCAAAAGTATGGAGCTGTACAATTTTATGGACTAAGTTGCAGCGATACATTTTATTTCATGAATTGACTGCTAATGCTGATAAGGGGTAACTTAACTAGTTCAACGTCTCCTGAATTGAAAGGTATCACGAAGTCTAGAAGAAGAAAGGGTACTGAACCCACTGTTTACACTACTACTACACTAATCCAGAAACTGAAAATAAGCGTCTTTGATGATGATAACAATGTAATAGTTAATTAAGAGAAGTTATTAGCTGGAATATAAGCGGCAAAACACTTAAGATGTATCAACAATACAATACAACACAAATAATTTGAATAAAAAAAGGTTTTTCTGCAACACAACGTGAAATGGGGTTTTTTTTCCGAAATTCAAATGAACATGAATAAGTATTATTAAAGTCTTATATTTTGTAACCTGTATATGGTTTGTAGAAGTATATTGAGATGTGGTTCCTTCTTATACTATACGTGGAATATTATCAGGGATTGTTCATTGTTTTATTCATCTTAATTTTTATGAATTATAATAGTTAATATAAAATTCAATACCGTCAATAATAAGTTCTATTAAACATAAATGATTATGTTTCGTTTATTTTGATTTGGTTAAAAGAAGGTTTTGAATATTTTCAGCACGTGACTTTATAAAGGTCATTTTTCAATGCTATTGACAGTCAATGGAAATGTCACTTTTATGACAGCTATAAAAAAAAGACAGCTCAAATTATAGCTAAAACTATTCTCTATTCTATGGACTAGATTTCGTTTTAGAATCATATATTACTAATTTGGGTTTAAATATTGTTTATTTTCATATATAATTACCACAATTCATTTTAGAAATAAAGTTACCATTCAGTTATTTACATAAGAAATTCTAATTTAATTGAATTGTGAACTTTCGTATTCAAATTCTTTTATAAACAAGTATGTCAATATAATTAGAAACACTGATAGAAAAATAAATGTAGGTTACATCAAGTTATTTGTCCTTGTCTTGTCAATTTAGAGGAGGAGGATATTCAAGTATAGATTTGGATTAGTTTCATTTCCATGCAAAAAGTGGTTAAAAACATAAAAGATGAAAGTACTTAATTATTGCTGCTATTTAACGGCAATTAACTTTACTAAAGAAATTCTTTAAAAATATATATTAATATGCCTCGGAAGATCTAGTCGTTGGCATAGGATCAAAAAATCTACTACCTTGGAAATATTAAATCGGATTATATTTTGTGGTACAAGTTGGTTAAGTATGAGGAGCTCTAAGACTTTATTGAGTGTTTTCTTAAGGTTAGATTTCAGATTTAATTGCTGATATATGGTAAAGTATTGTTTTTAATCGGCGAGAATGTGATTGAAAGACACAGGAACGTGAAAATTTCGATTGAGGGCATCAGATAGTCGCAATTTTGGTATGGTTAATTAATATAGAGCATTCTTATTGTCTTCTATTCAAAACATTCAGCTTTGGGGCTGTCAATGACAGTTTTCTATTCATAATTTCAAAACAAAGAATTAAAAGATTCTAGACTTTACCCTTAACTGTAACGAGAACTACTCAATGAACAAATTATAAGATCAGATTGTGTTATTAACACATATCATGTTAACGATATTTTATAAGAACAAGAATATTTTTTGTGTAATTTTGAGAATGCATGAATAATTTGCATTCTTATACCCATAAAATCACTTCTTGATGTAACTTAATACATACCAAGTTATTTGGATCCTTTTTATATCCTTTATATTCGTATTAACACTGTATAATTGATTATTCATGAGAAAGATGAGGATATTTTCAAATTTTATGTTGTGAAATTTGAGATTTTATAATGAAATATCGGTCATAATTCACTAAAATTTATGATACATTCCTTACTATAATAATTCGTATTAAAAACCAAATTGAAGTTTTTTATACAGAAGCCTCGTACACGTGAATATTGACCCTTGTCATATTAAAAACTGTATTGCGTATTCATGGAAAGAACAAGAATATTTGCAAACAGATTTTTTAAATAACACGTTTATAATTTTCATTTGTATACGTAAAGATCTTACCTGTTGTAAACGAACAGATACTTTGAATAAATCATTGGCGGAGTAAATAGATTTTTTTAATTGATATATATATATATATATATATATATATATATATATATATATATATATATATATATAACGTCTATTCTTGATGACGGTGTATTTTGATATTTATAAAATAATGAATTATTTGAGAGACATATAATACTTGAAATGCAAAACAACACAACATGAATAAACAACAAAATGAATAAAAAGCTACCTTGATTTACCTTTTACTGTGGTAACATTACCTGCCGCTACAGCGTTCTTCTGCGCTATATGAGTCTGGTAATGTTTAGCCAGGTGAGCCTTTTGCCTAAAACTCTTACCACATAGACTACACGCAAAGGGTTTTTCGCCCGTGTGCGTTCTGATGTGAACATTGACAGAATATTTATCTTTGAAACCCTTAGAACAAATATTACAATAATGTAAAGACCTTTCCTTTCTCACTACGTTGTTTGGAGTAACACTTTGAACAGTTGCTTGCGATTTACTACCGCTGTTTTGTCTTTTATACTTCTTAGTAGGCTTCGTACTCAATACCGTCGGTGTGGTGGTTTGAATCGGCGTATTTATATACAACAGCCCTATTTGTTCACCTCCAACAGAAGTAATACTATTTTCGCCCGAAGTATCCAGCTGGCAATATTGGTGAACGGATTCAGCGACTTCGTTTTCGATTCTCTTCAATTTTTCGAAGTCTTCGGGATACGAGTGGTCCAATTGGCTCAGAAGGAGATCGTCGACGTTCTGGGAGTTGGTTGAGTTCTCAGTTTCTCGAACCACTTTACCTACAATATGCTCTTCAAAAATTATTTTTCCATTGGCGTCTATTCCAGCTACTATGGTGGGTATCTTATCTTGCTGGTCGTCTTTGAGAAATACTGTTTCGGTTTTCGATGGGGGTGTGGATAGAACTTTCCTTAGTTCTACGTTGTTATTATCGTTTTGGGGGGATTTTTGTTGTAGGGGTTTGAAAGTACCGTTATATCGTATATACGCTTTTCCTTGAAGGGCGCTCCTCAGGAGAGAATCAGGTGATTCTTTTTCATTATTATTATTATTGTTCGATACTTTCCAATCGTTGTTGTTATTTTCGAAACTATCTTGGGATTCTAACATGGGACTACCGACTATAAGAGCGTTGGTTATTTCATCTTTGTTTTCATCGTAAGTGTACGTTTCGGATTTAATGAGACCATCTGTATTCGTTGTAACGTTATTTTCGTTGAAATTATTATAATTGTTTATTTGACCGCTAGGCATAACACTTAGTATTGAATCTATATCAATTCCAACTTGCAATTGTTCCATAGAACTTGGACTCGACATTGATTCATCCTCTTTCGGTAAACGGTACCACGTAGCACTTTGGTCAACTCCATTTAATACTGTCAGGGTGTAAATTTGTTCATCAGTGTTATTAGTCTTTTCTGGACTTAATTGTTCCACCTCGTTCGTAGTGGACATCCAACAATATTTATTTAAATCTTCTAACAAGGCGGTTTCTATTTTAACAGTGTCTTTTACGTTCCATAAAGTCGGTTCGAAGCCATCGTTCAAACTATCTGGTAATTCGGTTATTAACATTGTGTTATTGTTAGTTTCTTTAGAATCTTCTAAACTTTCTAAAAACGGGTTTATGTTACGCATTTGTTTCGAAAATTGTTGAATGCACTGATTATCGTTCGAGTCGGAAGGCACAACGAAATCGAAAAAGTCCGTTTTTATTTCTTCACTAGTTAATGTCCCTGTTAAATCCATTATCACAGTTTCCTTGAGTTCCATCAATTATTTTTGATTACACTAAATGTATCTTCTTAGTATTCGTTGCTTGTCTTAAAACGGGATATTTGATCTGAAACAAGAGAAAAAAAATTAATATCCTTCAAAATTGATATTACGTAATCCAGTTATTATTATTCTGTTTATTATCAACAAAGTTAACCAATGATATTGATGTAATCAATTTTTTTCAATGAATACATTGCTGATAATAAAATTAGGAACTCCCCGTAATTTGAGATTTTCGTTTTTTTGGTTTTTTATTCGGTTCCTAATTAATTGCTTGAGTAAACAAAAAGTTTCTGTCGTTTTGATAAGCGTTTGACAAAAAAGTGCCCATCACTTAAATTCCTAAAAATAATTATCAGCATATTTTTTTGGTTCTGTCTATTGTTTGTGTAGTATTGTCATTGTCGTCGGTGTATTACAATGGGCATCATTGGTGTAAGTCTTTTGAACGTGTAATGAGTATAGCAGTGATACGAAGAGACTGATTTACTAACACGAAGAACTGGTTAAGAACGAGGTAGGTCTACAACAGCTAGAGACAAGCACTTGTTTGTAGTGTTTTGAAAAACCGAACGTTCAGGGCAGTTTCCTTTACAAATTTTCTCCAAGAAATGGAAAATGTGAACATAAGTGAGTGGATTGCTGATTATGTCTTACGGGCTCAGATAAGCATGTAATAGTGTGGTGATAAGGCGAGAAATGTGCTCAAGCGTTCATTGCCCAGTAACTTCCAATTGTTGGAGGATCAGTTTAGCTATGGGAAGGTTTATCTTTTCATGTTCGCACGGAGTTAGTCTTTATCGAGAATGGGACGTTGACTGTATGCAGGTACCTAAAAAAGGTTCTAGGTTCTACGTTGTACTGTACATGAATATTCTTGGAGACGACGCAACAGCCTCACACTGCATGGATAGTTACCCAGTATCTTGACTGGTTCAATTCACGCAATTTGTCTGGCCTGTTCGCTCGCGGTCCAGACTTAATTTTCATTTAATACATTGCGGATGAGATGGTGAAAAGTTTACGGAGACATGTGCTGGCTCCTGGAAATTCTAGTAAGCTTCGTGATATAATGGTGTGGAAGTTTCGACAACAGAAACTTCTTTTTTATTCAAGTAAACAGTCAGCAACCTTTGTTACAATCGAAAAAAATCAGAGACGTATAAAAAAATTTTAAAATAACTTCAAATTTTATGCTTGGCACAATCTTTAGGAGAAATTATAATAAAAAGTTTTTTTTGTTGTGAACATATCTATAGTTCAAATTTTGAAGGCTTTAGAATATTTTCTTTCATATAAGAATTGAGTTTATTCAATGGATATTATCGAATATTCCACCCTTTTCCAATTGAATCATTTAGTGTCATCAAGAGTGCCAAAGTATACAAAATGCCAAATCAAATTAAATGAAAATTTTATTAGAAACTTCAATCTAAACAGAAACAGACTAGTTTGAATGAAGTCTATATATAATAATCATTTTATTTTTCAAAAACTAACGCATCATGAAGTCGATTTCTGTTCCTCAACTTTCTTCTATGCTTACTTTTTATATACACACACATTTTGTTGCTTGATATTAAGCCTTCAACATTTGACACTTCATAATATCTTACGTTTATGATTAATCTTACTTAGATACTTTTCCTCTCCACTAAATTCGATTAATTATCTTTTGATTAAGAAAAAAATATTTCACGATAAACAAAAATGGCATACAATTAAGCCTAATCAAGTTTGAATATAAAAAATGCTGTCAATTCAAATATTCTTGGTTTGTTATCAAATTAAAATTCAGTGTCTAGTAAACAAAAATCAAAACATTTCGAATTGTTTCCAAAAATTCTATTAATTACGTTATGCAGAAGTTAAAGCTAAGAAAGCTTTTGTGTTTTATAGTTGAATAGTAGAGCTAAATATTAGTGTATAATAGTGAAAAATAATGGAAATTTGTCTGTCTCAGATTGTTATTTTACCAATTAAATTTATTTAATTGACGTATTGAAAAAGAATGTTCAGAAAACTCATTTTTATTCGGTTTTACTATTTTTATAACTTTTTATGTTTAGAATAAATTATCCATCTTGGAAGGTTATTTTCTTCTGCTTTTATCACCTGAAAGCATGCATTTCTCCTATATAATTAAATTTAATAAATCACTGTATGAAATATTAGCAGCTTTAATATATAAAAGTGCCAAGTCCACTAGAATTCTAATGCATCAAAAATTAACGGTACATTTATCAATATAATTAATTTCACAAAACATTAAACGAGATATTTCTGCTTTTAACTGTTATTATTTTGAGTAATTATCTGAGGCATGTGAAATTTTTCTTTGAGAATACACCGAAAGTATTTAAAAAAATTCCGCATGCTAAGTGGCATTTCATATCTCTCATCGACATTTTTAAAACCACCTGTATACCTTGCATGTTTCGGCATCATATTAGAGTAGATTCAATTAAAATTCCTCCCATGAAACATTAAACTGGGCTCGTTTCTTTTAATAAATTGAGATACGGGTTAGATATATTATTTATCTAATAGTAGCTGAAGTGATTGTGGGTATTAAAAATTACACAAATCCTGACACATGTTTAAAACGTTTTCAGACCCCCTGTGTACACGAATTTTGTTTGATCGTTATTTTGCGTGCCACACGTTGTGTATTATCTACTTGAACTTAATGTGGAAAGTTAGACCGTATCTGTCCAAACCGAGTTTATAAGAAAGTACGACTTTTTCTAGTGCATTAGATTCTAGAGGTGGACGCATTCCTCGAGATTCAGTTATTTTATAACAAAAATATCTTTTATACAATAGTTATTGTATGCTAAGGACTGAAAGTGCTGCTTTGTTGGACTCGTCCAACAAAGTAGTATATGAGCCGAGGTATACACAACATTTTTTAGACGACGCATAAGATTCAAAACTTTTTCAATTACACTGAGGAAAGAAACTAAATAATAGAGAATTATAAACATTTTATTTATTGAACAATATAATGTACTTAATGATATTTGCATTGTCAATATTAATTTATTAATTATTTGCAAAAAGCAACGTTGATTGTACCTCCAAGAACAATTATTAATATTTATTGGATTGGATGCAGATGGAATATGTATATCTCTACTAGATGTTGATGGAATTTCTGTAGGTGTGTTTGTGATTTCGATACAATTTGTAGGTGTAGAAATATAAGCGAGCACTACGTTTTCTGTTGGGTTTTTCGCCTCTTTCTTGTGACACCACTTCATAAAGAGCTCGTACTGTTTTTCATACCTTGCACGAGATTTATCCGGCAACGAATTATGAACGGCCGCATTGCTTTCTTCGGTGAGATCAGGAGGCGTGGATTCGAGTAACTCTTCATCGCTGATATTTTCTTTTTCATCATCATTCACTGTTATTCATTAATTTAGACAAAACAGGTAAAACAAATAATTTCAGAAAATTAAGAATTTAAGGTTATTCAAAATCATCCAAGTGAAACTGTCAACTGTCAACATTGAAGTGGCTAGAGTCACATTTAAGGAAGTTAAAGTTTTTTACTCCAGAGCGTCCTGAAAGTGTTTTGCAGTACGGAACTGTCACTTTTACTACATGGAACACTCAAAACGTAACTTTCGGTATGTAAGTGAATACAGAACGAATAACTTTCAGATGGCGTTGTTTAATAAAATTTTTATACCATAAATAAAGTCATTAATTCTTCTCATATAATTCTCACATCATATGAATTAACATCAAAATTCAAATTGTATAACAATATGACTATTAATCGTACTAGATAATGTCTGAAATTATCATGTGACCTAGATAAATAAGTAGAGGAATTTCAATGCCAAGACAGTTATATAGGTTATATGTTCCAGCAAGAGACCCAGCAGTCAAAGCGTAATGAAACCTTCTCAACCCCTAAGTCAGGCCTTGAATATATGCTGAAGAGCAGAAAATGTGGTGCGTTTTGAGAGCAATTCAACAAATTTACAGGCAAGAGAAGCGTCGACTTAATACTAACAGACAATTATTATTAAAACTATAACCGCCACGGAATCGTCCATACTAATGAAAACATCCCAATACATTCACCCTTCACAATCGGTTTGTTGAGATGGGAGAATCTCCGCTTTTAGACGGGACCGTATTGAAGAACCTGCCTGAAATGGTTTTCCTTAACATATGCAGCCTATTCAATGAGCATTGTTATACTTTCCTTGTAAAGTCATTAGACGTTTGATCAAGGAAAGAATCTAGGACATCTGCACCGAGCAATACAATTCCAACTTTCATATTCAGATTCAGACTCGAATACTCATGCTATAAAGCTATAACCAATCTTCACACTATCGTAACCCAAGCAGTTAACTACTTAAAACATTATGTAGCCGATATTTTCATGGATGTCCAGATAGCTTTCGATTATGTCGGCACGCTGGACTTGTTAGAAATTTATATATTCATAGCTTACTGACCATTTGATAAGTGTCAGAATCGATTATTGTTTATCTCAATAATTAACTTTCTTGATTAGTGTCCTACAATTCTCAAAAAATCTCGAGCATGAGACTTGTTCTCTGTGGAGAATAAAAATGGCGAGCTCATAAGGGAAAATCCTGAAGAAGGTTAAAGAAATAAAGTAAACATCAGTCATATTCATTTAACAATTTAAAGATGTTTCACTCTCTATTTTCAAGTAATTATTTGTTTTTTCGTTATCATATTTCTCCTCTTTACATAAAAACCAATTAGTCACTTGTATCTCTTTTTACTCCATAGAAATAAATAAAATAACTATTATATATCATCACTCTGCTCTTACCAAAATATTTATTAGTCAAGCGTTTCCTTATAAACAATTTATGGTCAAAAATACGAAGCAAACTCTTGAAGTAGGTCGCCTTCATTCTATTTGAAATTACAGCATTCGAAGAACCAAAATTGGAGTTTATTGATATTGTAATTAATATTGGATTTATCCAAATAAGGGGAAACATACAATCAAGAAAATAATTGATCACCAATGGTAAATGATATTCGTGATTATAATCATAAAAATTAAAAACCGCCACATAGAGAGTCCTCTAAAAACACATAGTATTGAGTGACCAGTCTATGCTTGAATGGAAATGCCACTTGTTGTAGAAGATATAATTTTTCCTTGCAGTGCAGTGGGACATAATTTTTTGAATAAATTCAAAACTTCTGCATGTTTTGTTTTTCCTTTTATTATTCCCTGGGTACATTAGATTGAATTAGATACATATATATGAAACAACGACCTCTTTTGCATATTGTGTGCCTTATTAGAGCTGATCTCGACGCTGTATGATCTTTCGCTCAACCACTTACACGGATCTAGTTACCTATATATTTATATTAAACTAAATAATCTGGGATGGCTTTGAGGAGGATACATTTTCGCTGATACAAGTTTCTTATCTAAAGCATCTTCTGCATCGGCTGTACACTATGGGATCCTCAATTTCTTCCTCTTCCCCACAAAATCTGAAATTATTAAGTACTTCTAGTCCTAATCTCGTCAGATATTTGTTGATTCGATTCCGTCCTGTAAGTCAGTTAGAAGATTCGAAAGTTATGATAGCGTTGCTTTCTAACAACATCAAACAAAACTTATAAAAAACTAGGCAAAAGCTAATCGTCCAATCTTCATCCAAGAGTGATCGATACTCGTACATTTGGGTTTTTGTCTAAATAAAACAAACTCTTGAAGTAGGTCGTCTTCATTCTATTTGAAAGACCGATGGTGGAGCTTTTTCTTACCGTATCCCAGATCAAATCTCATAACTGTCGAGATTATCCATTTACTGTATCAATGGCTGGAGGTCGACTGAGATGTCGCATGCTTCGACACCAAAATATACTTAATTACTGCATGCCTAGCGGTCTCAGGTGAAAACATTATGATTTTTTTGAATATATAATACATACAATGGATTTGCTCTTCCTAAGATAGTAACCGTGGATCAATCAAATCGAGCAGCTTTGTATTATTCAAGGTACCACATTGTATTAACCGATAAATAATATTCGATTCGCCGACGACATCGTTTTAATTACAGATCGTATCGATGAAGTTAAGGAGATGCTACGACGAGATCTTCGTCTTCTATTCCATACGCTCCCAGGTGTAGCGCTTTGGAGTTTCTCAGTGTTTCACACTTCGAGATAATGTGGATAGAGGTCTCGTCATCTGTGCAACAAAATCTGCACGCCGCATTATCTACTAGGTCTAGCGTCTTCAGGTGTTTTTTGAGGTGACAGTGCCCTGATAGTATTCGTAGATTGTTCTTACTTGTTGATATATTCCCCAGATCTACTCTAGTTATAGTTTCTCAGAAAAGTCTTTGTTTATCTCAGCCCTTGCAGGTTGTCCCAATAAGTGGTTTTTTACAAACGGTTTTCATGATCAATTTCGTTATAAGCGAAGACATATCGCTAAATGGTAACTTCATAAAGGAAGCCTGTTCGTATAAATATTTAAGACAAAAAATCCGCATCGGTATAGACAATTGAACTTGTGACATAAAACGTAGAATCAAATATCCCAATATGCCTGAAAAGGAAGGTTATTACCAGTACTACTTATGGAGAAGAAACCTTCATGTTAACCAAACATTCAGTGAACGAAATTCGCCTTGCACAGAGGAAAAAAGATCGATGGTGGGCCTTTTTCTTAGAGACAAAGATGCGAATAACCTACTGCGGTAAATATCAGGTAGAACTGATGCAATGGAACGAATTACAAAGGAACTAGGCTGCCCACATATAAGCGCCGGGCAAAAAAGATTTTACATCTTAGTAGGGAACGTTAACTAACAATATGGTCCGACGATATTAAGAGAAAGCAATCAAACTGGCTAAATATCGTACATAAACGACACATATGATGATAAATTATATATCTATTACCAGTGATTACCGAAAACGATACTAAAGCGTCGTTGGAGAGCGACGTCATTGAAAGCAGCCAAGGGAATATGGAATCATGTAAGATCGTTTCAAAATTGGTTTTTTTATGTTTTCGCCACTTTCTCGGCTAAGAGCTCATCGTCCTCTACAATTCCACTTTTGTTTTGGTATGCTTTGGACGTGATCGTACCATTGCAGTGCTCTGTTTCCTACTTTGATGGTTATTGAACATTCTACTTCCATTCGTTGCCATGTTTCTGCAATTTCTGTTCTGTCTGTTTTTATGACGTGTAGATACCTTAACATATAATCCAATTCGATCGTTCTTATTTAGTTTCTTATTGTTGTTGTCATTGGCCATACTGCCGCATATAAGGTGAAAGAATCTTCCTTTGTTTTATTAAGTCACAGCGTTGTTCCATAGCAGTTCATGGAGTGTTTTTTTACTTGTTTTCCTCGTACTATTTTGTGCTAATTTTAATTTAAACGGAAAATCTGTGTATTCAGTTGGGGTTGATGTTCGTCCCTTGGAACATTAAGAGAGTCTATTGAGAATATAACTGTTAGATATTCGTCGAATAAGGAGAGATTTGTAGTTAATTTAGTTAATCATATATCTCTAGGGACATGTAGCACAAAGAAACCGCACAATTTCTTATGTAAGTCGATCATGTGGTGAAATCAATTGATCTAATATGATTTCTCTGTCGGTTTTTATTTGAAATGATTTAGACAATTATAGGTTATGAGAATAATGTATAGGGAAAACAGGTTTTTAATGTTTGTGTAACTAATTTCAAAAGAATAAATTGATTCGACGAAAGAATGGTTGCGGTTGACCCAAGAAAAAAATGGCACACGTATATTTAAGGTTCTTTCCGAAATTTTTCACTTTCTATATTTAATTTCTTGAATACATTTCTTTGATTTTAGATTTATTCTAATTAATTCATTTAGAAGAATTGTCATTCTCAGATAATTTTTTGATAAGGCTGAAATTCAGGAAGTCTCTGTTTTTTTCTGTACTATAGTCTGTTTTTACTAACGAAATATTTATAATGATACTGAAATTTCTATCCATACTTTGACATCACTTGAAGACTTGGTTGAGAGAAAAGTTTTGTATAAATTATTGTAATGTCTTGTATTGTCGACCAGCAACCCCAAGTGGGAAATTTGTGGTGAAACTAAAATTATTAAAGTTTTTGACATACTAGAGTCGAAACGGTCGGTTTAGGTGTGCTAGGTCCGTTCAGGGTGTCGTGTCAGCGCTGGTTTTCGCATCGCTCTTTATTGTACTAACCTCAACTATAAGTGACCCATAACTATGTATTGAAGGTGTCGGTTTCCAATGTTCACTTTGTTTATTACATAATCATACAAAAAGAAAACTTCAATATTCGAAATATAGCCCATCGTATACTATGGTTTAAACCGAATGTTCAGCAAGACTTTGCTTAAACCCTTCCTTGGAATTAGATGCAAAACATTGTTGCACAGAAATTTCAAAGTCTCCGTTCAATTAAACATTTTTTCTAGGCCATAACTTCCCATGGATAAGAAAAAAAGAGTAATCTGACGTAACGCCTGAGGTCCGGGGATTAAATGCTGGATTTGGTTGGAGCTCAATACCACCAAGTTGTACGATCTCATTTCACGTAAATTTCACATTATGTGGTTTAGATAAGAAAATTTATATAGTTAGAATGCACCAAATATTCGTTATACCATTTTGTTTTTGTTCAGGGAGCTCAAGTTTACACCGTTTCATGTATTTAAACTTTCAATATACCATTATATTAGGTAGACTGAAAAATTCGTAAGCTGATAAATAGATGGTGCTACTAGTATTAAATCTATTGATTTTCAATTAACCCTAACCTTAAAAAAACACGTCTCGTACTATTGATGTGTTACAGTATTTTAAGTAAAGCAACATTTGTTAGTTAAAATTAAATAATGGATAGGAAATTCGTGAATTAATAAAGCGTTGATATTGAAGCGAAAGTTTGGCTTGATAAACATTATTTAGACTTCGTTACACGAAAATCAAACGTTGAGTAGCCCGTGTGCCAACGCAGTCGATGCTCGAAAAAGGCTTTTACCGAAAAAAACATAATAAAGTTCAGGAAGAAATCGCGGCAAAATAGCTCCATTTTAAGAAGAAGCATCAAGATAATGCTTCGTGTCACAATAACATCAATGAAAACGATGGCGAAATAGCATGAATTGGGCGTTGAATTGCTTCCGCATTCACCGTATTCTCCAGATGTGACCCCTGGTCTCAGTCCTCAAGAGTATGAGGCTAAATAAAGACAAATCGTATCGCTAAAAAAGACCTCTATAAGCGTTACATCGCCCTCGAAGCAACTATATTGAATAATAAAATAAAATTTTATAAAAAAAGAGGATTTTTTTATGCTAATCTACGTACTTTCAAGCTTGACTATTACAACAAATGTGACTATTATATAAGTATTGAATGTCTCCACCAAATGTATATTTTCAATAAGTGTGTTATTTGAGGGAATATAATATTTTATTCTAGTCATAAAATGCACGAACTCTTTTCATTTCTATTTAAAAAGAAAGTTGAAATTTTCGTTTTTAGTTGATATCCCTGTATAGATAAGTTATTAAATATTATTTGAATAGATATAGCATCTCAAGCTATACTAAGTTTTTTCTAACATTTAATGAGTATATATAGTGAGCTCGAGTTTACGACGTTTCATGAATTTTTTTAAGAATCTATTCTTTTTGCCTCTGGCTCGTAAAACAGAAAGTTAAAATATACATAACGAAAGAATGTGAATATTACATATCGAATGTCTCTACAAAATGTACATTTTCAATAAGAATATTGTTTGGTCAAATATAAAGTTTTCATTCTTAGAACTATTGTCCAATAAAATCTCTTTGAGAGAGAAAGAGAGAAATGCTTTATTGTCAAAAAATTGTAACAATTTGTAGAAAAAAGCTTGTAAAAACTAAAAAACAAACATAAAAATACCTAAATAAAGATACAAATAAAATAAAATTTCAATATACAGAATAATACCACAATGAGTAACAAAATCGTATATAAGTCCATAGCAAAAATTAAACCAGTATGCAGCATGTCCGGAATTGAATATTATTACAGTCGAAGGCACTTTCCAGTAAATATGTCTTAAAATTATTGCAAAATGCGAGGAAAGATAATATCGATTTGATTTCAAATGGCAACTGATTGTGCATTTTTTTGTATTGTAAAATATTGAGCCCTTATCTAATTCTGAACGTGGAGTAGGTAGGTGTAGGTCGTGTTCCGCGTTCCTAAGTGGATAACGATATCAATGGTGGTGTTATTCAATAAAAAAGGCTGCAATGTATTTTTCTATGACAAAACTTTAGTTTTGATACCATCCCACCATGATTTAAGGGTGATTAGGTCACTAGATTTGGTCCTATGAAGTGCTGTAAGATCAGGGTTGCTCCAAGAGAAACAGAAGACAAAATGGGACCTAGTACTGGGGCACTCCACATTCTATTAGCTTGCAAGATGACAGAAAACCCAGGAACTTTTTTCAATTTTATTAAAAGAAGAAAGTGGAATGTATTTTTTGTTTGACATCCTTGTAAATAGAAGTTATTAAATGCCATTTAAATAAATATAACAGCTCAAGATATAGTAGTTTTTTCAAACATTTATTAAGAATGTATCAAAGACCGTTGGATGCTATATTTACTGTTATATTTAATAGTTGACTACCGAATAAAGTTACCCAATTAACTCTTAGGCATATTAAAATGAAATTAAATTGTTAGAGTGAAAACTTTGTGTGTTAGCCTTGGTCAGTTTTTTATTCTCTAATGGATCTATAAAAAAAACTTGTACAACTCGAATCACATCAATAATTGTGCCAAAGAGCAAAAAAGTAGAAATTTGTATATTTTTTTAGAAGTAGAAGTTGTTATTAATAAAATTAATTATGTCTGAATAAATTTATTGCTCTTAATATAAGAAAGTATTATGGAAGACAGATTGGTTTTAAAATTATATCAATGATTATAGATATGAGCTGGAATTTAGAGTTCATAATTTTTTTTAGATGGAATTGAATAAACTTTTTTAGTTATATGCTTCATTATTCCACCTGATGAAAAATTCACGTTCCAAAATCTACCTTAGAAGTAGGGTTCGAAAAATTTAAAACAACAAAAAAAATAAACATTCTCTCAAGCAAAATTTTGGCCATCTAAAGATTCGGATCAAACTCACGGTTTTGTTCCAATGTTTGATGTGTGATAAATGATAATGGGAAAATACTGATTATTAATTTCTATCGGAGACCTCATCTATATTTAATTAAAGTATTTCATCAATATCTTCAGTTACTGCTAGCGTTATTTTATAAACCATCAACTTGACATATTTTCCAAACAGAGGGAACTTTATGCAAATTGCAATTTCTCCCGAATGTGAAATTTACAATGATAGGAGCTTTAGGTATTAGTGAGATAATCTAGAATTTGGAATATATCAAATCAATAAACAACACGGTAATCAATCTTTGACACTAAATTTCATTCTAACGCATATTCAATATTTCATTGGCCGTGGGAATATATTAAGAAAAAAGAAGAGTTTGATTAATGGCCACTCTTGCGGCTTAATAAACAAAAAATGCCATTCGACATACAACAGCAGCTGAAAATATCTCTCGCAATTATTAACTAAATTATGGCGAATTACAAAAACAAGTAACCATTAAAAATCGTCCACCTGATTTCGAAAGGTAATTTGAAGAGTTTTGAAGAGTCGAATATAACAATATTTTATTTTAATTATTGTGGACATAAAAATTAATTCCTCTGCGTTAAATTTAAATTAAAAAGTAATAGAACTTTTGACAGTGCAATTAAAAAACGACTAGACAAACAAATTAAATGTCAAAAAAAAACAATAAATAGTTACAGAAACGTGAAATCAACATTCAAACGGTAAGTCCATTGTTGTTGTCTTGTGTTTGACAAAGTACGAGGTAGGTAGCTCCAGCACCTTTCTCCAAACTCAAGACTCCAATAGATACCCTATTAGTTGAGAACGCAGGAGCGAGAACTCTCTCCGTGAACACATCGGCAAGTTGATGATGACTTGAAAGGTGGTCTAGCTTGATCTGCTCATTCATGATAGATAGATAGATAGATCTTTCGACAGTTAAATTAAAAACAGCTACACATAAAAATTTAACGTCAATGTACAAAAAAAAAAATAAATCGTTACAGTAACGTTTCCGTGAAATCAATATTCAAACGGTAAGTCCATTGTTGTTGTCTTATGTTTGACAAAGTATCAGAGAGGTAGCTCCAACATTCCAATGAGTGAAATGGGTCAATTTTGAGAAAACGATAAAATACGTGCTTTTACGAAACCACTTTTAGGAATAAAAGTTCGCTGTTGAAATATACAGCTGAATGTACAGTGTAGTTTAATATTATATAAAATCAAAACGTTGTACATTATATTGACAATTGACAATTGACAATCTGGACAACTGACATGTATCGAAATATAATGAATAAATTTAATTTTGTGATTGTTAAGTTTAAAATAGAAACAAATCAAGTATTAGTTCGGTTCGATTGTATATTGTGTAATGTAATTTCATTTGACAAGTATTTCATCCTCATATTTTGTTACTTTTATACGTTCTTGCTTGCTTTCTTGGTTCAGCCATAAATGCTCGAATGGATCCATACGAAGAAATCAAGATCAGAATTGAAATGTCTCGAAAGGCATTTGTCAAGTACTCCTCAATGTTTTCAAATATAAATCTAAGCTTCCACGTCAGAATAGGATTCATGGAATGTTATGTGTGGTCAATACTGCTGTTACGGAGTGGAAACTTGGACCTTGAAAGCTCAAATGATCTAAAAACTTGACGCATTTAGATGTGGCTCTATAAACGCATCCTAAAGATATTCTGGACTGACAGAATCACCAACTACGAGGTACTAAGACGTATTGGTCGCAAAAGAAAACAGTTGACAATTATTAAGACAAGAAAAACGTTTTACATAGAACACGCAACGACAAATACCTAATGCTGGCTCCGTAAAAAACGTGGTTGCCAAACTTCAATGAAAAGACGGCACGAGAAGAAGATGATGAACTATTTTATTAACCTTGAGTTTAAAAAAAAGATTATCCAACTTGATTTGTATATAATGAAAAATACAGGCAGATTATTCCCAAAAATGGTGTCATTACACGCTCATAGATAGGTATACTTGTTCCTACATAGCCGCTCCGGGTTATCACGCACACACATGTTCGGTTTAATACCATAACATTAAGAACTTGAAGTAAATCAAGTGCCTCTTGGACTAATTTGCTACAGGTACCGCGCTGGTTTAATCCGGCACTGCGTACAAGCTAACGTGTTTAAGAAATTTTTATAATTCTTCAAAATAAGGACATAAACAATGTATTCCATCCTCCAAAATACTGATAACAAGAGAGCTTTGATAGAAATCAGCTGGTTCATTCTTTTTTCAAAATACTACTTTATCTCTACTGGAAATTAAACAATGAAAAGCAAATATTTCGTGTAAACAAAATCTCCGTCCAATTATGAAATGTTAACAAATTAATTACTGTCGAACTTATTCAAACAACTCGTGCTCGAAAAGTCTTAACGCATTAACAAATATAACAGTTCACCAAATATCAACAACCAAAGCAAACAGCGTTCACAAAATGTCTGTATTAACAAGTTGAACGCCAGTAGCTGATTATTATGATAATGTTCGTGACACACTAGTTTTTGAATAACATTTAAGCAGGTTTCTACAAAAGGTAGCTTCTAAAATAACGCTAGGAGAGTTCAGTATCTAGAATCTATTTTCTATGAAGATGACGCCCAGTAAACTTCATAAAAAACCAGGAAGAACATTAAATGTATTAAAAAAAAATTATTCGTCATTTGGATATATCGTTAATAAAAAATGTATTTTAACAAAATAAAGTTATATCTATAGATTCGGGTTCAAAATGTCCGACGTTGTCCGATGCCTAATTGTCACTCTTTCCTGTCATTTAGCGTTCTTATTTCGTACACTTATTGATTTTCATATTCAATTCATTCATTATAATCTTGGTCTTCTCTTCTTTCTATTCTTCTAAGGGATCCACACCGAATCTACTTGTCACTAACATCTACTATTTTCTCAATGGGCCCTTATTACAGCTTGCATTACGCTTGGGTATTATAGTAACTCAATTTTCAACATCGAGTTGGTCCAACTGGTCCTATATTGCCTCGCCAGTCAGATCTTTTATCCGAATTTGAATTCATCTTCTCAGTGTATCGTATAAATGTGCTATTGAATTGAGATCGTGTATGGTTATTTCATACAAACAATCCCGGCGTGTTTTAAATATTTATTGACTATTCTAGCACGGTTAGGATGGGCGTTGTCATTTACATATGCTTATCTAAAATGGTTTTATGTACCTTGCTCCATTCATAGAGACTCTCTCCACAAGAACCAAGTCCGTGTGGACCTCGGAAAAACCCCAAATCACAACTGAAGCAAAACGTCTTTTATCATTTGATAAGCTTTCTTTGTAAAAGCCTGCTATATTCAATGGAGAGCAGGTTATATGGAACTGGTTTTCTGGATGATGAAGTCTCATAAAATCGTAAACTTTTGGCCAAATCTTACACGTGGGCTACGACTACTTTATTTAACTAAATCCACAGTCACATTCGTTGGTGTTAAAGCGGTTAACATGTTCTGTTACTAGAATCAACATGGTATCTAATTCATTTCTTTTTGCTTATCAAATTTTCCTTTTTTCCCCTATTGCTTATGAGATATGGGGAGATCCTTATAAATTCATTATGCATATAACAAGGCCCGAGATTTTGAATTTTCAGCTCAACTTTAATATGCTAGTAATTTTTTTTAAATTCCGTAGATATTCATGAAATGAATTAGTTTGTAGGAAAGAAATTATATACACGAATCTAATGCGTAATAAGTGATGCTTAATGAACGCTTACGAGGTGGATTTAAAGCAATGAAATGATTATCTACAGTCGTTGTATTAATTAAATCATTCTCATTATAACCAGAGCAAGTTGTAAGCAAACAAAATTCCAGTATAAAAAATTATAGTCTATCACGATATAACTTAGTTATTTTGAAAATGAGACGCTACAGACTGAAGACAGACGTCAGAATCTTTCATAATTTTAATCTTAACCTATCGAAATATAAAATATTCAAAACTATTCTGATTCTTAGTTTACATGTCGTACGATTCAAAAATCAAATATACACAGCAATTAACATCGCCTACAATAGCTTCAATAAATAAAGAAAATTAATTGCCGCATGTCAAACACCAAATTATTGTTATATTAATTAACAGCGTGTAAACTTATGTAATATTCATAGATAGTAAAAGTGTACTAGATAGATTTAGCACCTAATAAAATCAATGTTTCAAAGTTGACAGATATTATAAAGTCAATATGAATCCTGTTTCGGAAATAAAATTGTAAATTGAGTTCAAAGTGAAAACATAAAAATAATATTAACGTAAATTGAATGAAAAATATTATAAGCGAGATCAGGAGAAAGTTTGAGCTTCAATAATTCAACAAATGAATAAAGTAGAGCTCGGAAATGAAATAACAAACGAAAGGTTATAATAATAATGGAAATAAGACGTGAATAAAGACCGGTTTACGCGGAACATGACATATATTAAATACTGGCGTGTAAATAACAAAACGTTCGTCTTAAGTCGGTACTACACGATGGGTCCAACGTTTGCGTCAACATTCGGGATCTAACAATCGACTGAACATTGGACGAAGGCTGGGACCTTACTCCAACTTATAGAAATGAAAACGTGGCAAAAAAGTGATGAACAGCGTACAACAGATATAAATTATTTTTAAATAAATTCCATGATACGGCAACTTTGGTTTTTCATACAAAACACGTAGCATTCACACGCAAGAGGACAAGAAGTGTGTGTAGTTGTGCAACAAGTGTTGGTTCCAACTTCGTTTCAATGCCGGTCACAAAATCGACTTTCCATGGCCAACATTCCAATGCCAACGTCAAATCACATGTGCACTACGATCACACAATGCGTTCAATCATACCAGCGTTTAAGTTAAAAGCATTGGTCGCATCGTGTGGTATTGGCTTTATCGATTCAAAATTAAAGTAAAAGATTTTGAAGAACTAATGGAAGGAACATCGTTTCATGATAACTAATAGGACAAGAGAAAATATTAATTTTTTACGTCATATTTATCTTTCAGTGAGTAATGAAATAAAGGATTGAATAAAAGGTCGGAGTTATCGAGTTATTAAACATTTAAAACAAACATTATTCATGAAATACAATTATGATTTCATTATCAAATCAATACAATTTCATTTTAGGAAGTTTTTATGTCAACTACAGCTTAAGCATAATTTAAATTCTCAAAAAATGATCCCGTTGGTAGTTATCAATAGGGTCATACTGGAATGTTGTAAGATTCATACGAGGAGTTTATTTCAATGAAAGTGCTGTGCTGTGCTGTGGAAAACAAAAAAAATCCAGCATTACTTGATAGATAGTAGGAAATGGTGGCAGAGCTTCCTTGCACAAAATAGAGTTTTGTGAAATTCAGTTTGTCAATATTTCTTTTGATATCTCATCATCCTGTAATTTAAGCAATTTTTCTTGTAATGTTTTAAACTAATGGCGTAATTTTTTGAAATATATGGTTATCACTAAAAAAGTTCCAAGAGAACATTACTGATTGAAAATTTGTAATTTTTTCTTGCAATAGTTTTATTTTTTAAAAAGAATATTATTTTTCAAAAGAATCACATACGGTAGGGTTCTAACCTTGTGTGTTTTATTTACTATATTGAAATTTGGCAATTTTGATTTGAAAAACATCTCGCTTATTTCATTGGGGGCTGATATGGCTTGATTTAGCGAGAGTAGCCAAGCGAACGAAATGAGAATTTTGAAGTTATCTCAACGTTGAAAGTGTTTTTGGAAAGCTTACTTGGAGAATGGCTTCTATCTGCTGTCGCGGCATTCTCAATTCAAGGAATTATATAATTAGGGCGGTTGTAAATAGACAGCCGAAATGTTGGCGGTTAAAAAACGACTTGTAATCTAGCGCTCAGTCTTAACGAGAAGCAAAACATTTACACATTTTAATACACCATTTTTTCACACACTGCTTCGCAAAAATTTCAATATCTCTGTAAAATTTGCTTGGTTACAGTACATTAAATCAAAAATAAACATTGTCTGTGACCTTAAGGACCCACAGACACAGATCCAACTTTCATTTTTTGTGACAGAATTAAATCCGGATCTACATGGAAAAAATTTTTCGATAACATGCAAGTTTGAACATCTGTTGCTTTGAATGAACCCAAATGAGGTATCGAGTTCTTTACTAAGCTCTTGTATAGAAAATTAGGAAAGTTTTTGCATATTTCCAGTTTTTTTTTCTAGAAGTGTTAAGCTAGAAAACCTGGAATAACTATAAAGATCATGCTATTTACGAAATAATCTATTCAAAACTTCATCGGATAATTCTAGCAAAGAAACAAATATATGAACTGGATTGACTAACTAATTTGTAAATTTTTTATGCAAGCTCATACTTTTCTTTATTTATTTCCATATTACCTTTTGAAAATATTTAACTGCATATTTTTGAGTTTCCCATTGATATCAAATCTGTAGAAATTTAATGTGAGTAACCTCAAATCTCTTATAACAGAGAAAAGAAAACACCTGCAAATTTTACTGATAATGAATTGAGGTGAGAATCCCATTTATCAATCAGAACCGATTAAAGATAACAATTATTGTTTCTGATTGTACTTTCTACAATTATGTTGGTATCTAATGTACCGTTTGAAATTCTGTGAATATAAGTAATATGTATCACCACACCTATGATCTGAAATAAAACTTTATTCAATATTCACTAATATCTGTTATAAGATCACAACGGTTCCCAACTCTATTATTTATTAGCAGTACACGAATCTAGCACAGATTTATACATTCAGGCATTTTGTTTAGTTTTATTTTCATAGTACAGAATCTATTTTGTAGCTATCTAAATATCTAAGGATATCGGTTAAATCATAGAAGGGGAAATGGCGCAATTTAGATTAACCAGAGTATCATTATCTTGTTACCTGCTTTAAGAAGTAATTAACTTATGTAACAGCTCGTGTTGAGATAACATTATTAGAAATTATTGTCGTCTTATCGACAATTAAAATTTCTTTTATATAAAATACAATTAATTTCATTAGAAATGAGTACAATGATTAATACGAAGTGTAATCAAGTAATACGCCTTAAACAAGCCAAGAAAGATCACGACATGTTAAAATCTATCAAAGAAAAACAAATAATGAAAAAAGACTAATTTCGGACTACTTTTTATATATTTTTAGGTCAGTTTCTCCCATTATAGACCCCCTATTGACGTTATTTAAAAATCTTTTAATGCTTTCTCTGTTCATTACTTTTATTTCCTAAGTTGTTACGAAAAAAATTCAGTGAGTGCAGCAAATAGATGTTCAATGATAAATTCAATCCTATCTGTTAAGATTTTTGATTGAGTCAGCCACAACATGTTCATAATTTTCACTTTTGGCATTTCCCAAAAATTCTTCGATAAACCTTTTGAATGACTTTGAGATTGCTGCATATTTTTCATTGATGTGTTTCATACTTTATCAATTTTGTTAACATAACACATTGACTCCTAGCTCTATTAACTGCGTGTTCTATTGGTATGAACGGTTTCCATTTTCCACATTTGTTTTGATTCCAGTCCAATGTCCTCTATTACATATTTTCTCATCTTATTATTCGATTTTCCTCTGCCATCTATATATCTACTTTTCAGTTCCTCCTTGTTTTTCTTCTTCGATTTTGTTTTGTTTTGAATTTATTTCCTATTTCCTATTTCTCACTTTGTTCTATCTTGTTTGATTTCCTTTTATTATTATTTATTTGTTCTCGTATTTTCTTTTTGGCTAGAAACAGTTTCAATTACTTTGTATCATCTGTTGTATGCTCCAGTTTTCTGATATCTCTCTTGTTCTAGTCTTCCACCTTATGTTAGTGTCATGTCAAGGTATTTGAGCTCATGCATCTTTTTTTTTGCTAAATATCATCGTCTTAGTCTTATGTTCATTCATTACCATAACCATTATCTGTAGACTGTTATTGTATATTTTTAAGTTTGAGTTCAAGGTTTTCTCATCTTCTACCGGTATTACCGTGACATCTGCATATAGTATCTCTGATATTTTAATGTCTTCCATTTACCAGTATCCTACTTTATACTATTTTATTTCTCTTTTTACTTATTATATAAAGCTTTTACTTCGTTTATTAGTTTTTTCCATACCTCTGTATTCTAGGATTGTTCACATATCATTTCTATTGACTATGCCAACTGCTTTTTCAAAATCTATAAAAGTATCTTCTCGTTGTTCGTAATATTGTGAGGTTCCTTTAGTTCCTATAGTTTTTTATAGATCGCTTCTTAGTTTTTTTTTATAATTCTTGTATATATTTTGCTTAGTAATGTATTTCGTCCACAATAGGCACAGTTTTTCGCGTCTTCTTTCTTGTACATTGGTATAATTATACCCGCTTGTCAATCCTCTGGCGGTTCTTCTATTTCATATAAATTTTTCAGTATGATTTGTAGTGTTTTTGTCATTACGAGGATATCTAGCTACCCAAGACCAGTTCCATGCATAAACAACATATTGCGTTACCATAGCAACGAACAATAACTTATTAGAAGTGTCAGTGTAAAGTTTGACGTCGAAAAAGTAAACCAGAGTTACGTAATAAATTGAAAGTAGATGTCCAGCAAAATTATGGAAATTCAGAAATTGGAGTATCGAGCCATTATCAAGTATTTCTCTCAATACCCTTGGTGATCAATGTCCTTCGTATGCGACCGTAAAAAATAGGACTGCAAGCTTCAAATGAGGTAAATTTTCTATTGAAGATGATGACCGATCGGGAAGGCCAGTTTCTGTGTCAGTACCCGAAAATATCGATGCAGTTCATGACATGATTTTATCAGACCGTCGAATTGGGCTAAAATGGATATTTGAAGCACTGAATATTTCATACAAACGCGGTCAACATATAGTTCAAGGCAATTTGAACATGGGAAAAATTGCTGCAAACTGGATCCCCAAAATGTTTGAATATTGACCAAAAGCTTGCAAGGGTAGAAGTATCGCGTTCGATCTGTGCTCGATTTGAAAACGATGTAGACTTCTTAAACGGAATTGTTACTATGGATAAGACTTGGGTACATTTCTACCATCCAGAAACAAAGCTATAATCGATGGAATAGCGCCACGCCGCTTCTCCAAGAACTAAGAAGTTTCTTGTCAAAAAATCTGCTGGAAAAGTTCTTGCTTCAGTTTTTTGTGATTGCCATGGAGTAATCATGATTGATTTTTTGGATAAAGGCAGAACAATAACTGGAGATTACTATTCGACATTACTGACCACACTACGAAAAAAAAATTAAAGAGAAAAGCCGCAGAAAGTCATCAAAAGGTGTCTTCTTTTTGCAGGAAAACTCCCCTGCAAACAAATCTCATGTTGCCATGCAAAAAATTCGTGATTTAGTGTTTGGATTACTAGAACACCCCCCTTATTCACCAGATTTGGCTCCGTCCGACTATCATGTCTTTCTTCAACTGAAAAAAGTTTAAAATGTCGTAAATTTTCTTCCAATGTGGAGGTTATAAAAGCTGTGGAGGTTATAAAAGCTGTGGAGGTCTGGTTTGCAGAACAAGAAGAAACATTTTTTTTTTGAAAGGTCTAGAGACGTTGCAGGTTCGCTGTAATAAATGTATCACATTAAGAGAAGAATATGTTGAGTAATAAAATCTTTTGACATTGAAATTTTGTTTGGTTTTATAGTAGGCTAAGAATTTTTCAATATATCTTCGTATACCAGGTGCCTTCCTTAGTTTCAGTTTCTGTAATGCCTGTTGTATTTCTTTTAAACTTATTTCATCTGTTCACCTTTTCATTGTACCTCCAATTTTATTTGTAGAAGGCAAATGTACTGTTAACAGCAGGGTATACGTCACGTTTTTGTTGATTCTGCTGACCCATAACGACAAAATTTGGATATATATTTATCAAAATTTAAATTTGGCTGTTTGGTTGAGTGAAATTTAGTTTAATTAATTATTTTTTCATTATATATTTTATTTATAGGTGTACATTGGCAATTGCTTCTTTCTCTTCACCATTATTTACTAGACTATCATTATTTTTTTATTTATATATGTATGTTAGTGATAAACGTTATAATATACTTTTCAGCTCCCAGCTACTAACTTTTAAGAGAACTATCAATTATATGTTGAAATATTCTTTCATCCTCCCGTTGCTGTTATTGAACTACTTCTAAGGCATATCCGGATTCTTCATATCATTAAAACTAAAACAATTGGCATCGGTATTAAATATCAGGAGCTAATTTATCAACAAGATTTATTCCAACAATTGAGAGGTGAAAGGCTTTTACTCTGAATCCGTATACATTCAATATAAAATATAATTTTTTGATAAGTTGTATACTTGGAAAATATCACAAAGTATTCTATCAGTTCTACTCCGGTGTCTATCTTTTCCTTGTTGCATAAATATGTGAGCTTTCCTATAAAATGTCAATGTTGCTTTTTAGTAAAAGATTCGAATGATAACATTGAACTACTAAAAAAAAAATCCTATTAGCCTCTAATTGAACAAACTGTCTATTTAGAAGCTTTAAATCTGAGCGTCGAGCTATGAATCCGTTTTCAGATTGCATCCTTCCCAATTTTTGAAACACCTACGTGATCTTTTGAAATTATTTCCTACATCAAGTAGAGATAATACCGACTATGCTTATCCAAAAATAAACAACAAAATTTGTAGGAAACTTTTTCAAATAAATCAATTGATTATTCGAGAGTACTGAAGCACTTGTAGATCCGAGCAAAAAAATTAGTTTATGATTTTCAAATTAGTGTTAAATTTGTTTCGAGATTAATAAACAAAAAAAAATGTTTAATTTTGTTTAGAAAGAAACGCGAAGAGCCCAAATATAAAAAGGGACTGGTTTCAAGAAATAGTCCAAATTGTCAATACACACCAAACTGTCTCTCTAAAAACAGATATTGAAGCCCGTCTGGACTATGCAAGGCTATGCTATGCTAGTAAAGTTATAGAACGCTTCTAAAAAGTGTAAGTAGCTTCTTTGATACACATTGGTCCTGCCGTAACAGTCATCTCCATAAGGACGATGTAGAAACTGCTCCTCCAGATGCACAATTTAGTGAGGAGGCTCAATAGCATCAAGTTATTTGAGTGAGTGAACTAGTTGACAGTGTTAGTTAAAATCAGCTAATTCTGCGAATATAGCGTAATAAGTTAACGGTAGTGGTGCTAAAATTATTAGACACTAATTCAAGAGTTTCCATGTTAGTTAATATAAATTAAGAAAACATTGATTATCATCTTTATGATTAGATTGTAGTAATAAAAAATGAGCCTAATTATGTCAGTAATGTTTCCATGCAACGTTGAAATAAGGGCATTGCATTCGAAGATAGTTAATGAAAATTATTCCACGCGCATCCAAACAAACCGACGTCCTTGCCTGCAGATGGAAAGGTCTTTTCCTTTTTTGGAGCCGGTTTTCTCTTTTCTGTCCATTGTTTTGATTGTTCTTTTGATTTGGTTGTGAAGTTTGCTCCATGGTCATGAAACAGCGCCAAAATTTGGCTTTATTTCTGTGAAACATTGCCAAAAATTTTGTTCCATTGTGAGCAAACGCGACATCCATCTTGCGCACAGCTTTCTCATGTCCTAATTTTCAGTTAATATGTGATTTACCGCACTTTTTGAAATTCCTACTATGTCTGCTAGCTCGGGCACACTCAGTCGACGATCACCCAGTACCGCAGTATTGACACTTCTGGAGTCGTCATCTCATTTGGTCGACCACTACGATGCTGGTCTTCGCAGGTCGTAAGGCCTCGTTTAAACTCTGCTATCCGATATTTTACTGTTGATAACGAAGGAGCAGTCTCACCCAGAGTAGAATCTAGTTCTTTATATTCGTTGGGCTAAAGCTTTTCAAATGAAATGTCTCATCAGATGACAATGACGAATTTTTTCCATGTTTACACATTCAGTGAAAACATTCAATATTGATGGCTACCAAACAAATACTTATTCATGTGGCGTCTTCAAACATAAAACATTTGCTGTATAGATTGTGTACTTTCTAATATAGTGATATTTTTCAAGCAATTACCGCCAGTCTAGGCTAGGTACTCATTGTAGTGTAATGTCAAATTTACCACCTAAATTTTTCTTACCCCATCAATGAATTTAATTTGATATTAAGTCATCTGAAAAGGACAGTCGAACAATAACAAAGTACTTCTGTATATATAACATGAAATTTTCAAAGTAATTGATAACTGAAAATAAATAAATAAATGGTGGAATGGAAGTTGATGACAAAATTTTGGAACCAATCAAAGATTGAAGGGAAATTCTATTCTCATTTTATCGAAGATAAAAGAAATCCATTCTAAGTATATTGAGATGAATATTTCCAGTTACCAATACCTTGTCACCTTCAAGGTAATATTCCGCTGGATGACGTCTAAATAATCTAATCTCGTTCAAAATTGTATGTTTTAAATTTTCACACAACTATTTAGTAGTTACTTTTTTCATGCGAGAATAATAATTACTCTAGATAGTTATCTTTGTACGGTTTGTGGGTTAAAATATTACCACAACACAAAAAAGTTATTGTGTCATTGTTTAATTATCATCAAGCCGGATGTTATTGGATCCCAAGAAGTTCCGTAAACAACACCGAAAATTAATTTAGTTCATCGAATGAGAGAATTTTTTTATAGATAATAAAGTGTATGAATTTTATAGTTCAGTTGCTAATGCAAAAAGTAGATTATTTTTAAGATGTGGAATTGAATTTGTCTCTCTCTATATTCCTCGATTACTTCTACTCAGTTATCAAATTCATTAGATTATCATAGACGTATTAATGGTATTTTAATAAAAAAAATATTGTTTGATAATTATTTATATGTTTCTGATTTAAAGGAAATTTAAGTATGTAGATCAAAATAAAACGCAAAAATATTCCCATAGATGACTATTGAATTTTGATATGCAGAAGGCTTCAAGGTCATCCAGAAAATAAGTTGTAGGTTAAAGTAGAAATGTTTGAATGTGTTCCAATACCTCCTATAATCATAATCAATAAATAATAACAATTTATGATAATTTTCTTCAGAATGTCTCTTTATAGCGAACGACTTTCTTGGCATGTACAATGATCTAAAAATTTACATCTCCTAAACCATAAATTTTATCGAGTTAAACAAAGAGTTGGCTTTTGTTAAAACTCGATTCTCAAATTAATTTTTGTGATCTTGAGATTGTACAGGTTGTGTGTTTGGAAGCGGGCGTCTCTGTGGATTTTAGAAAATTGGAAAAAGAACAATACCGGTTAGTGATTTTCTTTTGGTTTTAGAGGATCTTAATGCTTTGTATGGAGAAAATAGCTACCGCAGAGAATTAGGTGAGAAAAATCTGCGATCTCATATTAGCTGACCGTCTATTGAATTTGTACGAGATAGTTGAGACAGGCAATTTCGGGCGAGAACAAGCTCAACCGTGAGACCACTTCAGATAAATGTTTGACACTGTTTATGCGCAATCCGAACCAGCTTCTGCGTCGTTTTGGGACAGTAGACGAACCATGCATTCAGTGGTACACAACAAAGACAAAGAATAGTTGAAACGGTGTACTTCACCTGGCGAACGTGTTTCAAAGAAGACGGAAACTGTCCTACCAATCAGAAAAGTAATGACCACTGTTTTCAGAGATTGACAAGGTATGATCTACATCGACTAACTGGAGAAGGGCAGGAAGATTAGAGAGTTGTAGTATTCCAATTATTGAATTGATTTGAGGCATTAATGATCTCATTTGGCGAATAAAAACGTTCTAATTCACCATAACAAGCACACCTCTGACTTCGTCATGGTCAAATTGGTCGAATTGGACTACGAACAGCTGCATCATCCTCCGTGTCCTCTAGATCTGACCCTCTATGATTTCTTTCTATTTCCAAACTTAAAAAAGTCATTCGTATGGCAGAAATTTGTATCGAATGAGTGAATAATCATCGCCACGGAGAGTTATGTTACTTACTAGCCTACCTTTATATATATAGAGCACTAAATTGATGTTTGATCATAATTTATGTTCAAAGTTAGAGGCGGAAATTGTTGAACAATTTTCACAAAACTTCCTATCCAAATCTCTCTTTAAATTAGTTTTCACCTAATAAAAATAACACTTATTTGATCCTGTCCAATAATCGATATCTGCAATAGGATAAAACGTTACTTAAATCTGTCAGCATTTTATTGAAAAATCCAAGATTTACTGGTCTATTATTGTATATATAATAAGCGCATATGAAATCATTTTTCTGTAGGGTCGACTGAAACCATTTGAATATAAATAGTATAATGAAACAAAATTCTTCCACTTGAACTTTGTACGCGCTAAACTAACGATCCCGAAAAAAAAAATTACGATTATAAAAACTACCAATTATATCAAGAAACGGTATTTGTACAGTTAGGAATAAAATTTACGTAGGATAAAATCTTTATATTCCATTTTTCTGAATTCTTTGTCATACTAACATTATACAATCGAATGATAATTTTTCATGCGAAAAACATTCTGAAAAAACTCTTTATTTGATTTAGTTGTTGGTATAATTCGTTCAGCTCTTTTGAAAGCGGACTTTGTGGGCAGAAGCCCTGGGCAGTTCAAGTTAGACCTAGTTTAAAACGATCTCTATTTGTTTTTATTGATGTATTATGTCCACATTTAATTTATACACTGAAATTTGAAAATATAGATTTTCTAAATTACTTCTCAACAAGATAATATAAATTGTTCAGTGGAATATATTTATTAGACATTCACTTTTTTGTCACAGTTACGGGGACACTGATAACACCTTTGATACCAGTGGTATCAAATCACACGATCTAGAGGACCAAGTCTGATCACCGAATCAAGGGAGTACACGACCTAGAAATTGCCAACATTTCACTGCATAAATGGCGGTAAATTTGAACTTTGCGTTAATTTTCGGTCATTCTTTATTTAATATTATCCACAAAACAGATCGTTATATGATGTAAATGAAACACAATATTCCAGTTACGAGTAGTTTGTAAAATAATGACTGAGGTTCTTGTCGCAAATAATTCTGCAAATATTTGATTTGTCTGAGTGTAGAATGAATTCCTTATTCGACTGATTTATGAAATCGAACGATAATATAAGTTTGAAACCGAATTAAATAAGCAATAGAATATTTCACAATCCTGATAATTGGCTCTACTGAGATGGATATTTTCAATTAATTCTCTTCTATTCGATTTATTTATGTTTACGCAAGTCCCCCCTATACTGTTATATATCAAGAAAAAATTCACACACACAGAAATTTCAATATAATCTTTTATCTCTTAATCTAGCATTTGAAATATGTTTTAAGGCCAGCCACAGTTTGATCTCATTTTTAGCTCTTGAGAAAATTATAATTAATTAACGCTGACTTGTATCAATATTATTTCATTTGTTTGGAACGTTAGTTTGTGTAGGTGCTGCATGATTTTCCCCAGCGAAGCGAAAATAAAAATTTAATTTAATTGTTTGAAAGAATATTTATCTACATTGCGTCACACACGTACGGATTTTTTTTTAGACGGGACATTTTGTTACAACAACGTTCCCTTATTTTTATTCAACCGACTTCAAAGAATGTTTCGCATTTGCTAATGAAATGTTATATCGATTCTGCATTTTCACAATATCCTTTTTTCCTATGAGGCCCCTTTTCATACCAATGGGTTTGTAAATCATCAGAATCGTCATTAATGGACCAGAATCTCAAACTCAAGCACCAAAAACCACTACATAGTCTTAAAGTTATAGTATAGATAGTGATCTCAGGCATTCGAAAAATTGATATTTTTTTAACTGAAGATGAGTGGGGCAAAACGTTACTATCAATACCAAACGCTGTCTTGCCATCTTTGGAAGAATTTATGGCTCCAGAGCTCGAAACTTAAAGCATAGTGCTTAAGTTCAACAAGGCGAAACTATCAGTTACACGTCAAATGACTCCAGGTTGGTTGTCAAACAGATATTTCTAGGCAGACTGATTTAGAAAAGAAGTGATATTCCATGGCACTTCGTAGTCCATATTTAACGCCTTTTGCCCTTTTTTGTGGGATAATAATACGAAAAACATCGATCAGCTCAAGAAGAGTATAGTGGCAGCAAATACATCAGCATTACTGAAGAAATTTTCCGTTAGCGGCTAGATGAATGTTGTAAAGATGTTATTTGAGAAAAATAAACTCAGGTTTATTTTTATCATACCTTCTGTACTTACTTTTGTATAAATTTTTCAAATATGCACGTTTTATTGGGTCACTCTGTATTTTTTTATTAAGCTTTACGTTTATAAAAAAAATCCAAAGTTATTCACTCAAAATCAGCTTTGTAGGAATTTTTGTTATTTGGAAATTATTATTTTGGTAATGAACAAAGACACAGAGTAGTATAGAAACAGCAGATATGAAACAATTAACGAAGATAAGGAGAAGGAAAAAGAAAAACGAGGTTGGACAGGATATGAGGTAGGTAACACAATAGTAGCACAGGAAGTGAAGTAAGTAGGGAAGGGCCGGAAAGTGTGGGAAAATTGATAAGAGAGAGAAAAGTAAAATCTCAACAATTCGACGCTTGAAAGGGCATGAAGAGATCTAAAGAATAAGAAGAAATGTCTAATAAAATCAGCAACAGAAAAAAATGAGAACATTTAATGTAATAATGCTTTGGATGCAGATTGAGACTATCTCGTATTCACGAGGATTTATATGGAGAATTTAAATGCAATTAGATACATCCATAGCATCAGAAAAAATGGGTTATAATAATTCAAAAGTGATTTTCTAGAGAAGCGTATATAATACGAAATTTATTGAAAGTAACTTATGGAAAATTTTCATCTAATTAAATAACGAATGCTTAGAACTAATCACATTCAGTATCATAAGGAATGATCTAGAAAGTGGGCCATACATATACACGGATTTCTGCGAGATGACCGAACAGAAATAAAAACAAAGATAATAATTTTCATAGTTCGATGAGAATCAAAAAGTGTGGCCAATTTCGCGAACAATAATATCGACATAAAGATAAGAAGGAACCATTAACTTTTCAATCGATTTATTTAATATTACAAAGGACTGGTTTACGATTAACGGATTTTCGGTTTGAGTTTTTATCAGCGAAGACACAAACAAACGTGATGATCAACTTTACGATCCATTCTACTATTGTTCAATGTTAAAAATTAATTTTTGTTAACAGTTAATTGGTCCAAGTAGCATCTAGGTGGGTCTAACTAACTCAAGTATATAAATAAATGGACAAAATCGTGATTATGTTATATTTTAATGTATATTTATAATGTCGATTGTTGGCATTTGAACAATAGAATCATTAATAAATGTTTTATTCGCATTTTAAGTAGTCATTACATTACATCCACACACTTGATCCATTGCGCCTTTTTCTGGTAGCAAGCTTGCCGAAGTTAACGTCATAAAAATCACCGTCGTCTGCTGATGAATGCATTGAATCGGTTTCCAATTTCCTTTCACTGGCATTTTCTTTTAAGGAAGATCTGGGAGATATAGAGAGTGTGGAAGCACTGCAATGTGTCTACAGGCCAGAACCTGCTTCACTCTTAATTAACTATGAATGCGCTGGTGTATTGTTGTTGTAAAGAATCCATTAGTGTCATAGCTTGATCGTATAAGAGCAATCTTAATACACAACCACTTGGTAACGGTAAGGTACCCACTGCTTCACTTTATTGTACTCACTCCTTGTTGATTACACCCTGGATATCAACGAAGCAAATGAGCATGGTCATTTCTGATTGCGACATGCTGACTTTTATCACCAGTTACTACAGTATTCATCATCGGCTTGAATGTGCTGAAAAAATCCTTACAAAATGAATGGAGTAACTTTTTCTGTTCGTTGTTTGACAAGCTTGGAAGAGGGTTTACAAATCATTGAATTATTGTGATGCAACTCGTAAACCATCGACGATTTCTGCTGTGTGCATGATGCTCGGTGCATTAGGCCTTTCGTCATTTTTCATCGATTTAAGAAATTATCTAAACTACTTTGCCCATTCTACATTTCTTCCAATTTTTGCACAATTACTGCTGGGTTCTCCCCTACAAATACACTCTTTCAAGACATCAGATAACGCTTCTTATATTTGGTGTGGCTAATTCGGAGTCATTGGGTTATCTTAGATTTTTCTCTTACTTAGAAACTTCTGAGAGAGATGAAAGGATATTGAACCATCTAAGATTATTGGATGTAGTTTTGAATCTCTGCTTGGTGATATTTGCAAAGCGAGCTTTGAATTTTGGGATGGTGTTAGAAACAGTTTCTTTGGTATGATCAATCTTCAATTTATTTACCAATGGTTCCCGTGTCAAAAACGTCAGAAAATGGTTATTATTTTTGTGTGAAGTGGAAGCAATTGAAGAAACGGTGTAAACTATGAGTCATTGTAATAAAAGCTAATAAGCAATCATTCGTTTTAAGGTATTAGTAGCTATGTTTACAAGATCGCACTTGGGCTACTGTATGTGTTTGTCCCATTTACAAGTTTGTATTCCGCCATAAAATATCATTTATTCACGGAAATGTGTATCGATATAATAAGTTTCGTACCGTATTTGTGGCTCATCGAGCTTCGGCCAGAAAGTGTATCATTACGAAATCGTCGAAGTAAACTTAATGTCTTATGTTACATTACGGTGTTTTACTAATTGATAATTAAAGTGAATCTACCAAATTTGGAGAATATAGTACGAATACTTTCTGACAAATTTAATTATTGGTTCATTTAAAGAAAAAACAGTAGATAATTTAAATTCGTTTTTAATGAGAGCTACTCAGAAATAATCATGTTTTTTTTTATAATTAACATAATTATATTTATAGTAATAATCAAAATACGACATCTCATGGCTAATTAACATACAGGTAAGGGTAAAGTGAAGTCATGAAAATTTATGTTTTAGTAGTATGTCATTTAATATATTTTTTAGGTTGTTTTGGAATTATG
Organism: Diorhabda carinulata; assembly: GCF_026250575.1. NCBI lineage: Eukaryota > Metazoa > Arthropoda > Insecta > Coleoptera > Chrysomelidae > Diorhabda > Diorhabda carinulata. The sequence goes on from NC_079469.1 coordinate 8,656,597, forward strand.
AAAAGTTATGGAAGATTATTGAATATAAGGAGGGAGAAGATAAAGACGAAAATAGCAAGGAGAACAAAGAATGAGAACATAATAGTTGGAGTATAACTTGAAAAAAGGAAGTGAAAAAAATTCAGCAAATAATTTTACCGCTGACTAAAGAAGAACTTATTACAAAATGTAGAACCAAGTCTTCCAAAAAGCCATCAAAGAAACCATCCACCCGAATAACTGATAAGCGTGGCTGACCTATGCAAATCTCAAGATTTAGACGGCAGCTGCTGGCCAAGATCGAACAACAAATTATGTAGACGCAAAACTGATGAAATACGTCATACACACTAACTGCAGTCACTGTTAATCTTTATGTGAATCCATTCAGCATATTGTTGCGGGTTGGTGCATTCTAACTAAACATCCTTATCAACAAAACTGTTAACAGGCAGGTATTTACACTGAAGAAGTGACGAAAAACAGCTGGAGAAAAACCTGAGCTAAGACTAAGTGAAATCCAGTAATGATAATGATAAATCAACGACGATATTTAACTTGAAGCTAGTCTTACATTTCACCCAACATGAGTGAAACAAATACCAGTGATACTAAAAATATGAGATTCTTCATTATAATAAAAATAGTACATTATACGTTCAATAAAAAACAATAAACATGATTTTTGGTTTACAAGACATATTATTATTCATTATAATGCATGGAATCCGTCTCTAATACTCGTTTAAAAATGCAATTTGTTTTAAAGTATTTTATATTCAGTTTTATTTTATTTAAGGAAGTTTTACTTGTGAATCGAGTTTATAATATCCGCCAACGCAAACCTAAAGTATTTTAAGTAAACATTTCTTGTTCAGGTTTTTTATAATCCCTTTCTGGGAACTCTTCATTGGCAATCATTTTTTATTAACTTCATTACCCTGGTTTTTCCCAGGTAAAGACATAATTAAGAAGTAACTTCATGTCAGCTTTCCACAAACATTCATTTTTCGTCGACCGAACATACCGTTCAAATATTCAATACCGTTCAAGTTAAAATTTCCTAACTATCTTTATAATTAAAATTGTAATTATTAAACTATTAACTTAATATTAATTTATTTAGTTAATTTCGTCGACTTCATTTTGAATCGATTTAAATTTGAAATAGGTTGATGAGTAAAAACAACCCTCTTCGTTCGATGGTAATAGCATTGTATTTATACTTTATACAATGGTAATAGTTTATCTCGTATCAGTCAGAAGTGAGAACAGCTGGAAGTCACGGGAGGGAGCCAAGTCCGACGAATATTCTACAAAGTATGCATATTATAAGCATCGGAATGGAATATTTCTGAATTAAATATTTGTCTTTGCTTAAAAGAAGTAATATTTTTTAGCCGGTGTTATTTATTCCATTCCATGCTTCTTTTAAACACTCTGTTTACATAAATTGGTATATTTTCTCATACATTGTTTCGTGATGTTCTCGTTTTATTAAAAATAATATGTTTTGAATCTGTTCCAGTGATCTCACAGTAAATATTCAATAGACAGTTTCCGTGTTGTTGTATACTAATAACCATTATTCTTGTTTTGGCAGCACTGATATGTTGTTTACTAGAGTCGATCCCATTATATCAAAGTGTTGGAAGTCTTGCAGGATTATTAGCGAGAAGCGTACTGTTACGTTGAATTCTATGATGTTATATAGTGTAATGTCTCCGAAATGGCTCTTAATATCAATAAATATATTTGACAAAGTGATTTTTCAAAGAAAACGCTATTTAACTGGAGAAAATATTCTCTTTTTCAACAGAATTTATTAACTCTACAAACTTAGTCCACCGATTTTCTAATTTTTGAGAACAAACCTAAAATAATATTCCGATATTCTAGAATGATTAAAATTTACTCATCCGACGCCACGCGTCAATCACTTAATTTTTTTTCTTGTGATAAGGATTTTTTGGTTTGAAAATGATCCCATTTAGTATAATTCCATAAAAGTGACGTACTAACCATTATCCCACTACATTATGGTAAAACAAGTAAAAAAGTCGTCGTACTCTGCGCGATAGAGTATAGTGCATGTTTTACCATTTAAATGTTTAAATGAACAAATGTCGTTTAATCAGCTTCCAGAGAACTAAAACACAAAATGCGCAACCGTACCTTAACTTAGATGTATAGATACAGCTATACAGAAAAGAAATGCAAAAAACCCAAGCTGGCTACATGCTCCCTGTGAGGAGATATCGCTGCTAAAGAGAGACGGATGGACGAAATTAGTTGTAACATGCAGTCAATAAAAATCATGAGAGTGTGGATGATTGTCTCCCTTGCGTTCTTTGACACGCCTCTGAAAAAAGACGTAGTGACGAGGCGAGAGGACACTGTTCAAACTCTTGGTGGTTTTTACAGTATAGATGGCCATATGTTAGAAACTTTCCGGCTAATTGTCTTACTGTTCTTAGCCTTTGGAACCCTTCCATAAATAAAAAATTTTGAGTTTAGATCTCTTAGAAAATATCGTCGTTTTTGAATGTTTATATTTAATATAGAAGTCCTTTATTAGCGATGATAATTCATTAAAACATAGTGACCAATGTTGACCATTTGGTGAAGAATTAAATTGCTTTAATTAACCTCTGCATGATGAATTTGAGGAGTTGGAATTGTCTAGATGACTTCTCAAATATATTCATATGGTTTACCCATCATTCAAACATAGTGATTATTTCTGACCCTTCTTTTTACCAAACCATTTCTCCAATTTTGAGTTAAGAAACTATTAGGAAGGATCCAGGTCGAGTAATTAGGACAGAAGGGGTGATAAATCGGGTGATGACGTGAAATGAAGATATGAATGATTGCATACTCTATTCCACGTAACCAGAAGTTTGTTGGGTACTGTATCCATATTGCACACTGTATATTGCGAATTTTTACGTTATTTGTAGCCATTAAACCAAAATTTTATTCTTTTTACGAAGCTTATTCTCTTGTGAATCGTCTGTTACAAAGAAGTCTTGAATGGGAATAAAAGAACCGACGTATTTTATGGTTTTATTGTTGAGTTGTATCAAGTGATATATCACAGTCCACTGTCATTAATTATCAGATTTGGACGACATAAATTTGGATGAAACAATTGTAGACATGTGTTTAAAACTTTGGGTCTGGAATTGTATATTATATTAACTTTCGAAACGCCATGTACATAACAAAAATGGATTAAAAAGAACAGTCATTGCTACACAATATAAATTATACAGAAAACCACAAAAAAAATGTTATCACGAAATCTACCCAAAGCAACGTATCAAACTGGTTGTGAAACGTGACTCGACTGCGTTTTCCTGATATCCCTCAATTATAAATTTATGTGAGATACCTGTCAGTTTACCGACGATTTCTTAATTAAGTCTACAGAATGTATGGAAATTGGTGGCATATTCAAATTTTGTGTAAATTAACGGTTTTTGATACTAATAAGAAAATATCTTTTAGCTGACATAATTTAATTTATTCGAACATGCACTTAAGTATTCACATTAACGTTAAGAGATTTATTGCTTCCTTATTAACAAGGAAAAAGTGAACAAAAAGCTATATGGATCTCAACAAGAACAAATAGGTGGATAAAACTCTCGTTTATCTTATATACCAACGAATAAAAAACTTCATTCAAGAAAATTATAGAAGCGAGGATCTAACTTGGAAGTTACAAGTATTGGAGTTCTTTAGAAACTGGAAGGCGAGCTATAAATTGATGTGAGCAGAGCTCTGATAGAGCATTAGTTCAAAAGACCTAAAGGTTGAAGTTACTTTGATGCCAGGACTTTTCGGAAACATGATTTTAATATTGGGAAGTAATCAATATCACGTTTATTGGCGTGATAGTTACATCGTAGTATCGTTTCTACCCTAAGATGCGATTGTTTGTTTCATCTATAATTAATTCTTTTGAAAGGTTGCTGTCAGTTTTTCTTGAGTTGAAATTTCCACCGTAAACAAAATACAAAATGCATATTGAGTTATTTTTAATTAAGTCGACTTTAAAAATGTGGTTATTGGATGCCTAATATCGTTCTGGTAGCGAATCTTCCGGATTTGGACATCGTATACAAAGCAAAAAATCTTAACATCAGAAATTTGGTTATGTGTTGAAAGAAATATTCTTTTGTTTTCATTTCTGATAATACATGAGTCATATATGTAACCAGCCATTAATTAAAAAAAGAAGAACCATCACAAATCTTGATTAAAAGCTTTTTATTAATGGCACCTTGTGCGCGTATGTCACAAATAAATTCGATTTTATCAAAATCGCTGTTCCGATAATTCCCTATTTATGATTTTTTGTTCTCAATAATAAAATATATACTCGTATATTCTCCGTTTATCAATTTTGTTTTATAGTTAGCTTCTAAAGGTCACTCCTCTTTTCAGACTCTTGCTATTTTTGTCTCATTGACCATTCCACCTTTATGAAGTTTATCCGCAACTTTTTTTCTAACAGTCACACGTACATCTTACACATTTAATCTCACGACTCCACATTTTTGGTCTGTTATATAATACTGCAGATTCCCCCAATGTATCTACTAACTCTTTGTGAATTTGGGTCAAAACGTGAGTAATTAATCACTGCGCGTTGCTCGATAAAATTCATTTTGATGATAAGATGTTATTTTCTCGAATTTCGACTCCAATTGTAGGTATGTTTGGCAATAACAATTTTGTTGGGATTTTTCATTGATGGAAAGAAAAATTATTATTCGAGATTTAGTTGTGTTTTTAGGATGGCCTTGAGGTTGGTGTTTGATGTATCATTGAAATAGGAATTTGTCAAGAGAACATATGATACGAGGGTTGCTCCTTAATGAATGTCAAATCTGACATCAGGAAGTTTGACATATTTAATGGTGAACATATTCAGAACGCGTTGTCATACGATTGCTATTTGGGTTGTTTACAAATACTAAAAACATTAACCTCGATCAAACTCGCTTCGACTTTTGGGAGGGACAGTGTTTCGATGGTTTTCCGAATTGAATCGTCGTTGCATTTTGCTACAGGATGAATTTCGTGACGGTCGTCCAAAATCGGCTATTGTGCCAGAAAACATCGATGCTGATATTGATCATCATGTAACAGGGATTGCGGCATATTTTGGCATTAGTTCCAAAGGCATACACTCAATAGTGTACGAACTGTCAAAAATATTTTTCGCATCAATGGAAAATCGCTCTAAAAAAGCTTGTGTCGATTGGTGCAAAGAAATGCTGAAAAATTCAATTACGATGCTTCAAAATACGTCTATAAGATGACAGGTAATGATTTATGGATCTATGGATCAAAACTGAACTATAATCGATTGTATGGGTCTCTCAAGAAGAGCCAAATTCAACAAAAGGCACCCAATAAGTTCTTGTTATTCTCGCAGATCAAAATAAATTGCGAAATCAACGTTTTTCTACACCTGAAGAAGCAGTTGATTCGTTCAAATTACATGCTTTGGAAATATGGAAAAAATACTTCGACAATTGGTCAAACGTATGCAAAAGTGTATGGATTTTTATGGAGAATATTTTGAAAACAATAAACCATAACCAATTATTATTATTTGTTTTCATTTGTCTATCTTAAAACTTAAGTAGAAGCCCTCGTATTATGATTTCAAGGTAGGATTTAGTGAACAACAAAGACCTGAACTTTTGAGTTGTGGAGGCTGATGTTTGTGGTATTAGTTTGAGAACAAATTTAAAAAAAATTCCTTCCATTGAGTTTCAGCTCTGGGCCTCTGTCCATGTTACTCTGATTTCTTTTAAACTTATACTTATTTGGGCGTTTTCTTTCCCTTGTTTCTATTTTCTCACCTTGCCAAATCCTTTTTGCAAGTCTATTGTTTTCTATTCTATAAAGGTGTCCAAACATCTATCACCAAATCATTGTTTCAAATCGGTTTCCATATTCAAGTCTTATTGTTTTGTTTCTTCTCGATCCTTCCTGCTAACACTTATGACACTTTGTTAACACTACATTTCTACTGCTTGAATTTTGCTTTTAGGTGAGTTTGTAAGTACCTAGCTTGCATGTACCCTGTATGTCTTGTATTTTTTTTAGCCCACCATCCAAGATAATAGGTGGGTCAGTGGAGGAATTAAGGTATCAGTTCTCTTATGTTTATTGCCTTGATAAATTATTTCCAGTTAGTTAATGATAAAACTAATGAAGTTTTGTAATCGAGGAACGTGCTGAATTAAGATAAGTTGATATAGCATAATTGATGAAATCATTCAAGGATCCTTAGGCTAAAAACGCCCAAGTGTCCCACTTATTAACTGATATTATCAAAAAACTGATCTAACGCGCAAAATAAATAACTTTCCTCAATAAATTACTTTTCTCCCTTGTAAATATAATGTAAAGTTTAAGTATTTGTGCCATTTAACTTATATATTATAAATTAAAGTATGAAATCAATTATATTTTTTAGTTCTAGTTTCTTAATATCGGCGATACAATGGAACTTTCACCATATAAACATCATCACAACAAAATACCTGTTAATCTTTGAACTGAAAATTGTAGACTTTCTTCTTTTAAACATGACGGACGATTTTGATATGAGCGAACAAAAGAATAATGGGCAATTAACCACTTGTCGATTTTATTAAACAAGAACAATATCAGTTGTTCTTTAGTTTGGACTTTGCACAATTTATTAATTATATCGTCGTCTAGTCAAGTCAAGTCAATAGGCGTAATCCACAAATTTCGTGAAAATGAGATAACAATATAACAAAATTTTTGTCATGAAAAGAAGTAATCAAAACTAAATTACCTTCTAAAGTTATCATTAATTGTCAATGGAATTAAAACATATATCATAGAATAGTCAAAGCTGCATGCCGCTTTTCTCTGTTGACATCAAAATTAATTTCTTGCTGTTAATTCATTAACTTTAGTAAACAAAAGATGTATGTGTTGCCTATGTCTTTTGACAACAAACTTTAGATCTCTCATAATTTGCATGGCAAACAACAAAACAACGCATCTGGCCAGAATAGTATTGCAATTATGTCTGCAATGTTTTTACGAGCCGTAGAACGTCTGCACATAACGGTAATTAACCAAAAATTTATGGAAAAGGACACTCTGAGATGGAGTGTGTGTCTGTGCACTCTACCATAGCGACTTGAGGTAAACAGGTAGATGTATTTATGCCGAAAGTTGGTATATGGCAGCTCGAATACCTAAGACCAGGAAACCATATCACAAGATTGTTGAAATGGCACACTCACAGTTATAACAAATAAAACATTGTAAGGAAATGAGGAAAAAGTGAAGAGGCTAGAAGTTAAATGATTTCAGTATTGCAAAAGCCACACTAAAACAATATATCATAAATATCGGCTCACTGACAATCACTTCCAATCGCTGATTACAAAGCGACGGTTTATGATAATGATAATAATGATAATGACAATGATAATACACCAAATCCTATTAGTTTTATCAGTAGTAATAATTACAATGAGGTGAAAACTAGACAATCAAAAATGAATGCTGCTTTTCCTGCTGAGGTTACAACAAAAGATATCTTAATAGTTACCAGATAGTTTCGTGGTTATAGGCAGTAAGGTGAACGACAAATTAAAAACTTGAATCTTTGCGTGCCGATTCCTATGATTTAATATGTTATGGATTACGTCTATTACCTCCCAAGGTGACGATATATATTTCCTACATCCATTTTTATTCCAATTAGGATCGGAAGTCCAGTTTACTGCATTTTAATTTATTCTCTCGTCAATTAAGTGATGTTAAATCAAGAGAAAAGTATAAAACTCAACATTGAGTCTAAAATTCCTCAAACTACTTTTTTTATTGATTGCCTCATCAACTATTCATACGAGTTTCTCATATTTTTACTTAAGATACTATGAAATCAAGTGAAAAAGTGTGCTCACATCCTTTATTAAAGGTACATTCTATTATTTTTATTATTATTATCGTATTACGAATATGAAAATGTTCACCGGCTGTATGTTTTTTCACTAATGAACCTTAATGTATTTTAATTATAAACGCATCATTAACTTTTTACTATATCATACATTTACCGGACTTACAAGGGAATGGCACGAGAACAAGCGTAGGTAAACAAGTCTAAATACATAAGAAGTATTTGAATACGGTACTCTGTAACAGGACGCGATTTATGTTGAAAAAAAAACATGGTGCTAAGATAAGTATAACTATTGAAAAATAGAACATAAATATTTTCATATTCGGGACTTGATACGAAAAATTCGGGAGTGAGTAGATGACGTGAAAAATAATGCCTAAGACCTAAGAAAAATTTTCTCATACGACCTCTTGTTTCTGAGCAATAGGCGAAATGAAAACATTTATTTGAGTAAATTTTTTTAATTATACATTCGAACCTTACGAAATTTTAATGGATGATGAAGGTCCCCACTATCATATGTGCAAAATCTATAATGCACCCGAACGCCATCCTTTAGGATTGTCGAAACCTAGAGTCTAGAAACAATTGCAAAAAAAATTTGCAAAAAAAGCAGAAAACAAATTTGTTTTTTGAATTAAAATTTGAGAAATTAATATTAATACACAGGAAATTTTATTAGTATATCATCCAGTTACTGCCGATTCCTATGTTCTGAGGACATGTGAGGCGGTAGTTTCTTGATTTTTCCTGTTCAGTCTTAAATAATGCCTTATAAAAGCGATGCATGGTTATAATAATGAGGAAACGCATTCTTAATGCGAATCCGAGAGCCTTTTTTCTACCTTGTGCGGCTCATACTTTGAACTTAATAGTAAATAACGAGGTGTCGGACTCTCCAATAAACTTTTTTATTCTTGTGCAAGAGTTATATAGTTTTTTTCGTAATCCACAAAAAAGTGGGATGGGAGAACAAATGTCCCCTGATTAAGTATAAATCCTCTTAGTGAGACAAGACAAGATAATTCAGGCAATAAAGTCCCTCAAACTTTGTTTAATTAAGGTTGGCGAAAGTATTTTAGAAGTGGCTGAAGATAATTCCCATCAAATTGATAGGAGTAAGATTGAGCAAGAAATAAAACGAGTACTCTTTTAACGTCTGTACAATATTTTCAACTTATTTGTGGAATTATTATTTAGCATGACGCTTTATTTCATATAAATATTGTCAGCAAACAAATTTAAAGTTTTCCAATTAATATTAAAGTATGCCAAACCTATCTAAAAAATAATTCAGTTGATCACTTCCAGCAATATAAATCTGACAAATAATTTCAAAAAATTCTTGTACAAGCGAAAGATCCAATTTCGAAATTGAAGATGACTTTCCATCGTTACCAATAGTCAGGAGGAAATTTAAGTCAAAGAATCATCTTTAAAATTAGTTTCATTTTAAAAATTATAGATCAAATTTCAAGCTCTCCAAGAAACCGATTTGAGTTATTGAATTAGTATGATAATATTTTCGGATTTCTTAGTGACATATTCAAATTAAGTGACAGCGATCTTCTAAAAGGTTGTTCTGTTCTTGAAGAACGACAGACAGATTAGGGTAAGAAAATATAGACTCCAATGATTTATTTAATGAAATTAAAGCGTTAAAGTTGTTTCCATTACCTGATGATACTGTTCTCTTAAGTTTTTTTACAATATATATTTGAAATTAATTCAATCTCCACCTTTCCAAACGAAAGCATTTCAATAAGAATTCTTCTGACATTTCCTGTATCTGTAGCTTCTGCGAGCGATCTTTTTCAGTTAAAAATGATTGCAAATTATTTAAGATCGACATTGCTTCAAAAAATATTGTCTGCGCTAGCAAAATTAGCAATTGAACAAGAGATTTGATAATATGAATTTTGGGGATGTAATAAATGAATTTACAACAGCAAAATCACTATTTTTCATGTTTCTATTGTACCTATCATTTTATAATGAAGTTACCTAGGTATTTGTTATCAGAAGTATCTGCATATTTTTCACAATATCCAAGTAAGGTAGAAAGTAGTACTTATTTATCTGTAGACAATAGGCAATATTTCTGTTATTTGTGGTTTTGAGTTATTATCTAGTATTCATAAACAACGTGTCTGTATCCCATCACTTAAGTAAATGTTATTGGTGTGAACAGAATTTATTTTAATTTATTTTGGTATGTTTAATTTTGATACTTAAGTTTTTTGCTTTGTTCCAAGCATTTAACTACCTACCTTCAAAAAATAAAATGAAAAAACATGATCGAAAATGCCTCAAGAAGCGCCATAATTTGCACGCAGGCACCAGTAGTCCTTACGAGGGCCCTGATGACACTAACTATAGCACTCAGTAGTACTGGAGTGACAATGAATTTCGTGATAAAAAGTAGTTTTATCGGACGACTATCACGAGGATATTAATGAATCTGTGGTTTAAGATCGTTGCTCAACGAAGATCGAAGATCGAAGATCAGTGTTTTGCTCAAACGCACAAAGCTTTATATTGTAGTCACTAGAGTTGATGTATTCCTACTTCAAACTATTGCTAAGCTAAAATTTTACAATAAATAAGTGAAGAGAGGATTAGATACGTTCATAAGGCAATTCAAACAGAGTAGGTAATGCTAACTACTAAAGCACATCGAACTGATTATAAACAATACGTTTTTAATGAAACGGCTCTTAGACTAAGTAGAAATGATTTAAATATTGATAATGTATACTTTCTCATAATATTAAATAAGTGCGAATCAATTCAAGGAACGAAGAAGACAAGTGCGATAGCACAAGTAGTATGATACATCAGCTAACAAGTTTAAATTTTAATTAAAATCGACGTTTCCGAAATGTTAACCTGGCCATTGATGTGAGGGAGTCTTGGATTAAGAAGAAAACAAATCAGTCCTTTGTAGATCAAATCAGAATTAAGGAAAGATTGATCATCGTGGTAGTAGCGACAATCACATTTCTTCGATTATATATTTGGAATGATCTTATATAACGTTCTCTAGAAGGAAAGGTTCGCACTAATAATTCGAGAGGGAAATTTCTCATAAGATACACAGACCTCACACCAAATCTCACAGTCATGAGATTGAAAAGAGGCACCAAGATCCATCACAATTAGGTAGTGCTTAAGTTTACAAATTTTATGAAGGGTTGAGATTCATTACGCTATTGCTACACTGAAAATAGTGGTATTTGATTGCGAATGAAATACATATTCCATAACATTTTAATCACAGCCAAACAAAAGAAAAGAGTTACCGACTTCGACCCCTTGAGGTTTTCTCAGTTTTGTCCCAGCTGTAAATTCCACTATACAGTATGTTCTGTGCTCTGTTTCTTTGTCACTAGTTTAAAATTTTTAACTCTTTTGAGTATTCTCTCTATCCGTCGTTGGTGCTTAGATGTCCTCGAGATGATGAAGACTTTATGCTTTCATCAAAGTACAAATGAACGAAGAGGAAAGTTCGGTCTTCTCAATTAGTATACAAAAAAAAAAATTTCAAATCCTAATAATACAACTAACGAAGCTCTTGTTATTAAAAAACGGTACAAAACATGTGTCGGGCACGACCAGCTAATCTTTCTGATGGTAAACACATTAATTTTAAATTATTTATTGTTTATTCAGAAATCCAGTTCAGAATATGAATTCAACGTTGAGTAATAATAGGTTTTTAAAGACGTAATTGATGTGTGATGAATCATATAATGTGACAGAAAAAATTTAATTGCAAAATAAAATGACAAGGCTCTGAAATGTATTGATGTAGATAAAGTCTCCCGTGGAGATTTTCTACAGTACTTAAACCAGTTTTATTTATGCGTATATCCAATTTGAAAAGTTACAGCATTCCTCTAATCATTTATCGATTTCTTGAAGCAGAGAACGTTATGTGAAAAGTGTTCTAGAGAATGGAAGTATAGGTTGAAGAAGACTTAAACTATATTGATGTGATGAGTGAAATAAGAAGAATATGAAGATGGAGTAATTGGTAACAATAATAGTTTCAGAAAAAGAATCAACAAAGTGATTTGAATTAGTATTATCCAGAACATTAATATTGGGATATTCATGTACAGAGAATGACTTCGAGTAAGTTGAAAGTAGAACAAGAACTTGGAGGATCCTTCAGGGTTCGCACCTCCAGCTATTTGGATTTGGCATAAATCCAAATTAGAGAATAGTTACCTTTAAACGGCCCAGCATAATCAAATGTATTCGTTTCCAATTAACGCCAGGAGCATCTCAGGAATGGACGACAACTTTAGGAAGATTCTTTCTTTGCATAGCACAGTCAGCACTGCTTTTGACTAGATGTTTAGTATCACGGTCAATTCCTTCACAAGTATATGGATTTTACAAATTCAATAGCATGTTAAATTGGAGATAGATCTTGATAGCCAAAGCAAACGGTTAATGTGGTGTTGATATATAAAGCCTCTAGATATTTTTTTGCATTTTCATGCTTAAAAATGGGATCTTGCATGTTGTGAAGATATGGAATGAATTGAACGTAGTTTCGTAGTGTTACGAGGGTGACGCTTTATATTTTGTGAAAACTAGACAAATTTAGAAAAATGTGTAAAAATGGTCTTAATTAATAATTTTCTTATGTGATGCACAGAGATAATATCGCCCTACCTCAAAATCAAATAAGGTCAGATTTAGGTTTTTTAATAGAACCGTATGTTTTATCCGAAATTCCGTCTACGTTTGGATTAATGCTTATATGAATGGACGATTTCCGACATTTATATGTCGGAAACATTAGATTATACATGAACAAAAGGTTTAAGAGAAAGGTTAATAAAATATAGCCCAAGTTTTGTGAAATAAGACAAACAGCTCCACTAACATTGCCCAAACCTACTTACCATCATTTAACTACTTAAACTCACATTCCTAGAGTTTATTAATAACATTTGAAGTTGAATAAGAACGATAAATCAAATAAAAACATCACCTATGGGTAATTAGAGAAAAACAAAATAAACATTCGTTTGAAAGAAACACACATCTCAAATTTATAAAAGCAGATGAAAAGAAAACTCGTTAGAGTCAAGCGTGTTATTTTTTGTCTGTATATGCCACTCAATCAAGAATGTAGTCCACTGGCCGTTTCAACGCCTCCGGCATCTTTTTTGTGGTTGTTTAGTTTGTTATCGATCACGGTGCCGTTCAAGGCTGAAAAGGTAATTTAATCGAAATTGAGGCCTTTAAAGCTACAAAAATCGTAGGCAATTTATTCGTATAGTATGTCCGCTTATTGACTTATATCGTTATTGAATATTAAAACACGATTTCTTCTTAAAGCTATTCAAGTAAACTTTTACAATTTTCTTGATTTTCTATTTGTACAATAAGGTCAAAATTAGTACAATTTTGGTAAATGTGTCAGTATTCATTTCCATATGTCAATAAATAATAGTCCAATAATTTTGAACACCTACACCGACATTCCATTTCTGAGAGATGTTTGTATGTGTCTCTATGAAGAATTGAGAATAATTCTGACGGCAATAGGGTCGGTTAGGCTTTTTAATTTTACATATAAAATACTAATATATAATTTACAATCGAAGTATGTTATTATTGTAACTTTGTCATAGAAATGAAGTCGACTATAAGGATAGTTTTTATGCAATTTCAATTTATAATTTATGGGTTCATGAATGAGGGGATCTTGCCACTTCGGAGTGCGCGAGAATGAACAGGCTCATCACCTGATGAAGAAAGGCGGGGCAACTCTTTTCATAGGACCATTTATAGGTTTCTCAGTCATTGTCATAAAAAAGTAAGAAAATAAGAGAAATCAGAAACAATCGGAGATATTTCTTTCTCATTCATTAAGCGAATATAAGCTAAGAAGAGTTACTGGTATGCAAACTCGTCACTGTCCGGTGACTTACCATTTGAAGAACATTGGAGAAACTCTTGACTGCTCTTGTCGTTTCTGCAAGGAATCAAAGGGTAAGGCCGAACATCTCCTTTGTGACAACGAGACTGTCCAAAGTCAAATGCACAAAAGATGAACCGAATAGTCCTCAAAGAAGTAAATCACTTTATAAAGTCGTTACTATCTATGAGGTACAGTCCAGAGTACATAATAGATCAACCAGTTAAAGTGCTAGCGATGTAAATTCAAGATCTTTTCGCACTGGCTCATCTTGAGTCTGATTGACTATTGATTGTTCATTTGCGAATGATTAATTATCACCATTTGAATACTTTCATGTTTCAATTTACGTTGTTCTTGGTTTTTTCCGTCTTTAACGTTATTTCTCGTTTCAATTTCATTTACTAATTGTTTAATGCTTTAGTGACACAAGTTTTCATCTGGATGGTTGGTATTATACTTCTTGTGGAAGTTTTACAAGATTATTGGCATGAGCTTAACTATTTCTCTTTTCAGTAGGATGTACCATTTTCGTAAGTGTCAACAATAAGATGTCTGATTAATTATTCATTGACAATTTTCAAATCAAAAGAAACATGATATTAGGACGAGATAACATTTATTATTAGTCTGGGAAAGTAAAGTCTCAAAATGAACATCACATCAATTTTTCGGAGACAGAATATTGTGATCCTAAATTAGAGTCTTTTAAGCTGGCATTTGTTCATGTTTGTAATAGAAATTGTAGGACATTTCATGTCCTATAAAAATGAGGAAAAAATAAAAAAAAATTGCGGCAAGTGTAGTAAAAGCGAAGAAAATCAAATTAAATTGTTATTCACAATTTCGAAATGCTGTATGCTGCAATTGACAGAGAAGAGTAGGAGTTTGATAGACAGTGTCGTTTAACTGAAATTTTATATACATATTTCTTCAACGCTCAATTTTCCAGGTTCTCTACATTTGTTGGTGAAAATTTTCTAATTCAAATCATTACGTGATAACAAAGCCCGCTAGTTACATACTGACAGAAATTTTCAGTTCGTGAATTGATTCTCATTGTCCCATTGGATATTTATGCAAAAGACGCGACGACGTGAATATAGAATAAATCGAGAGTGTGGTTAGGTTAGGTTGTCTAGCCTCTTCAAATCTAAAATCGAGAGAGCCTCTTGAAGGCGCATCACAAAATGTTTTGTCATATTACAAGACATAATTTGTACATTTACAATTTTTCTGTACGAGCAAGAATAAGAGAGTTCCCATATCTCATTTGAATGTGAATTTTGGGGATGGGACGGGCGGTTGTAGTTGAAACCACATGTGTTGTTTGAGCAACATATATGCTATTATTGTGATGAGAGTATTTGCACTAAAGACGGGTAAATATATAAAAAAATATCTCATGTTTATATGGAAATGCGCCGCCCTCCATGCCACTGCTTCTGTTCAAGGAATAGATAAAAATCACACGATGCTAGGTCAGGAATATCCCATTGAAATTGGTATAGAAGTAAGGCGAGAATTGTCACAGGTCAGAACAATCCAAGAATTCAACATGCCTCTTTGTTTGTTTTGGAACAGCTGCCCGTCGCAAAATCTTACGATATGAATCTGAATTAGTTGTTGTTCAAGGCTGCATCAACTTTACAAGCAACAAACAGTTTTGGTCGCGAAAAACATTTGCCATAATTTTACGGCTGTTGAAGGTTTGTTTGAATTTTGTCAGTTTTGTTGGAGCATTTGTGTGAATCCATTGTTGTGATTATCTTTTCGTTTTGCGCATACCATACACAATCCATGTCTTATGATCTTTCACAGTGGATTCCAACACATCTTCTCCATCAGTATTTTAACTTTCCTGTGACGCAACTGTTCAGTAATGATAGAGTGCAAGGCATATCTTGGAAGTACGAATTTTTCTATTATTTTATGTATAAAAAAGGAATTCTGGATAACTTTTAATTAACATACAAGAAACTGGATTTAATTATAAGATTATAAAACAAAATTTAATTAAAAATAATTACAATAGATGTTATTTATGAATACTAGAGAATTATTTATTCACTGCTGCGATTTTCATTCGCTCGTAAATATCTATTTAAACCCAAATTATCTGTATCCCATGGTGGTTTTTGACAACTTCCTTTCTTAGCATTCCATCCGAATAAACTTGACCAACCTATTACGTTTCGTCTTATTCCATTTTTAATTTAAGATTCCTAATAACAAAAACTTTTGAAGCGTTTGAATGAATAGATTGCAAAAATCTTCGATGCAAAAAGTATGTTAATACGAGCGTGGTAAAAGGAAAAAAATGCAAGGTCAGTGAACTTGGTAAATTTGAAAATTAATTGTGAGTGGTTAATGATTTTACTTAAATATCATCTTGAGCTTACTGTATTTCTTATATGATAATTAATAGCATAATTAAATGATTTTTGTTAACAGTTCTGAAATAATTGTACTCTCTCTAACGGCATTTTTTAATATAAAATTCTAGAAAACTGTCCAAGTCATAAAACTATAGGAGAAACAACTGACGCAACAGAGAATGAATTCCGAATAATTAAAATAAGTTGAATGCATTAAATATGATGATTTATGTTGAAGTGTTGATGATCTTAAATTATCTTAGACAGTATAAAATTTGAAAATTTTGATTTCCCGTAAAATATCAACCATTTCTATTAGAAGGATAGACTATGGAACAATGGGTGTGAGTAGCTTCAGTTTTTATTAATGATAAGACAAAAGGCAAATCAGCTAAAATATTTTGTCGGCAGACTCATGCAACTTTTGCATGTGATATAAAGCGCTATTAGCGAAAATAACGATTAGAAAACAGCTTTTTGCATTACCCATAAAGTTTGGTTGTGATCCTCCACGGGATAATACCATCCGTTCCAATATACCGAATGTAATGGAAATTGTACTGGAAGACATATAATTAGTGAAAAGAGCGTAGCCCAAAGAAAACTGATAGGAAGGCTAGTCGTTATTAGACATTATGGTTAACTAGACAACTTCAAACCTTACTTGGAGCATTTCTGATGCAGATTTAGGATCTCAGTGTGAAGTAGTACAGTTTTTTGATGCGGGTGAATCGGCTTTATATAGAAGATATAGTAGAGAACCCAAAACGATACCTTGGGGAGCACCTGCGTGGATTAGATGAATCGTTGGAACAATTATGATGAGAAACTTATAAGGTCTCCTAAATTGGCTACTTCAACCTTGGAAAGGGCGAACAAGTTTATTGTCTTTCTTTGTATGTGCTGTCTGAATGAGGTATAGCCAAGATTATGAAATAAGATGAAGCTCTTGATGTATGAAGGTGTCAGATCACTTTTTTATAGTTTTGAGATACTAAGAATTGAAATAATAGTATTGGAGCAAAATAAATAGTTTTAAAATAGTGACTTTCTTTCTCTTAATAAACTTTGTTAGCACTTTAATTCGTATGTTTTTCACATTTTACTCCAAAAATCACTTTATACTGATAACTTAAAGTTATTTTAATTTGTTTTGCATATTTTTGTTTTGACCCTATATATTTTTGTTGATATCACAATAATATGATAATAATTTTTTGTTAAAAAACATATGGTCGATTTTTCTACGTTAAAAAGGGGACATTTTGCGCAAATAAACAAACATTTTCTCTCTTTTTTTTAATTTATCTGATCGAACCTTGTGTTTATACACAAAAAGTCAAAAAGTAAGAACCATACCGGTAATTGTTACTATAAAAATTGCTATGATTCTTCTCGCCTTAGCTATACAGGCGTTATTTTTGTTTTCTTAGTTTTAGTACGATACTACGAAGAAAATGTCGCACTTGCTTCAATCAGTCTTCAATTTTATATCGAAAATTGCCAAAGCGTAGAAAATATTACATTCAACTAATGGAGAATCGACTTTTTTAGACGTGGGTATGAAAATAATATAATGGAATCAACTAACGGTTTCTCAAGTCGGCCATCAAGTGGACTTGGAATTGTTAAAGTGAAGATAATGTTGACTGAAAATGACCATCTAAAAAATGAGCGCTGTAATTTAAAACTAATCATGAAATGCGTTGACGCTCGGCCGATGCTGAAAGAAATTTCTTGAGTTAGGTTTGTTGAAAAAATACTAAAATGAGTCACGTCCGATCTCACATTTATATTTAGTTAGTTATCGAGCGATTTTTGGTCTTTGTGAAAAAAAATTGTATCGAAACTATACTATAGAAATAAGAAAAATTTTCCACGTTCAATCAATTTGAACATAAACGTGATAATAAGAGACAAAATCTTCAAATAGGATAATTTCATATTGAACTTACCAAATTGTAGCCAAAATCTGCAACAAAAAGATATTTGTATTAATATCAATATAACTATCTCAGGGAGGTTCAAAATTTGATGCACTGCATTTCAAATTTTAAATATTAAGCATCTCATTTGCAAACGGTTTGCATGATTTTGATTTCTAAAGGTTTTGGAACATCGCTACCGAAGTTAAAATAATAATACTGTATAATATGCTCAGTCGTTCAATGAGAGTTGGCGCTATCAGTTTCACGATTTTGTCAAAATAATACGTAATTATCATGCGGTTTCATATAGATCGGTCGTATTTTCGAACAATGGAAAAATGAATATAGTATAAAAATTCTTAGTTTTGGAAGGTGTAGCACCAAAACAAATTTACGAACACATGAAAAACGTATTAATGGTGCATTAATACGCGTTGCATTACAGAATATTTGTACAAAATGGGTGCTGCATTCGCTAATACGGGACTAAAACACACTCATCTGTGATTTAGAGAGTTTTAGACAAGACGGATTTTGTACATCATTTCATAACTGTTGTTTTGAATCTACTACCAAGATTCTGAACATAAAACGATTAAAGGTTCAGGAATCAGACAATAAGGTGCTATTCAGATTGAAAAATTTGAGAACAAAGACTTGGTTATTATAATAATATTTAGACAATGTAATGTTCCAAAAACATCAAATAAATCCGTGGTGAAGACAAATATATAGATGCTTATGTTATGTTAGAATTAAGCCCATATTTAAAGAATGGTGCGAGCCCTAAATCATTCAGGATCCAGAAATCAGACAAGAAAGTGTTAGTATCAGTTTTTTGAGATACCGAAGAAGCTTTGCTAATAGTTAATGACAACACTACTATAAAGATAAACCTTCAGTATTATTGTGATATCCTGGATAAACTGGATGTAAAAATTTGAGAACAAAAACATCAATGTAATGTTTCAAAAACATTTAACAAAGAGAAGAGAATATAAAATAGTTCAGTTAAAGGAGAAATTTTTCCATTTATTTGTATTTACCAAGCCGTTCAAATTTTAATATCTCTAACTGGTCAATTGACAGATGAAAAACTTGTTTAAAATCTCTACTATTATTCGATGCCCTTAACAGTCTCATTCAGTGTACCAAATTTGATATTTCTAAATTAAGGGTTGTGAAGAATTTTTTTTCAAAATTTTGTGTCCTACGTTAAGGCACTATAACTCTTCAGGGGTGCAAAAAAATGAGTCTTAGACTATACTTTCTAAACACTAATAGATAAATAGTAAATTTCTCGTGATTCATCCTATAAACTAAGTATATATACATATCAATGATCTCTGAGGATACGATCTTTGTTATTTTTGTCAATCAACTAATATCGTATCTCTTAAATTCTTCTACTTTTCCAGTTTCTTATATTCATTATAAAAACTGCTAGTGAATTAAGGTATGAGTACCAATCTGCTTTAATAGATGGAATTATTCCTAAGTTAAGTTTCTGCGAATATTTCTCGAATCAGAATTACATAAGAAAAGAAAGCATAAATTATATAGTTTCGTTTCATGGCTAGATGTAATACATTACGGTGTCCAATACATCGTGAACGACAAAAAGTATATAAATTATCAATTTCAATAACTTATCTCATTATATCTACACAGTCATTTGTTCAAATATCATGATTGTTGATAACGAAATACGTGTGGCAATTCTTACTATTTCTTGTTGCGGTTTATGGTGGGTTTTCATTCTCATTCGCTTTTCAGTTATGTCATGTAAAGAACTTATGTATTGAAAATATATTTGAAGTGCTGCCACGGAAAGAAAAACGGTATTTTGTGCGTCCGAATATGATGATCGACTATCTTACTTATATAATTTAATTAAAATAGTTTTTGCAGATCAGAACTTAATAATATCTTTTTTATAACTATATAGAGTAAACAAAATGGAAAAATAGGATGAAATTTGCATTGATCGCCTTTATGGACGACAAGACTTTCAGGAGTCAAGAACCTGGCATGTTTTTTGATTTGTTTTTCTTTGATGTTTAATTAAAATATAGGCCCAATTATTTCATTATTATAGAAAATGTTAACAGACTTTTTTACGGATTTTTTTGTTGTCTTCAATTTTTGCAAGTTAATGCATTTTTGATAACTAATTTAAGTACATTTCATCGTTTTCTTGAATGATTGAAAACGTTTTTTTTATTAGCAAAATTATTAATCAAAAAGATTTTTTGAAAAATTTCATTTCATCTTATATTGTTCAATCAAGATTTTCTTATAAATTCAACTTTGTACTTAGCTTAAAGTTGGTTACAAATTTTATTGTACAAGTTATGGTAAGAGGATCAATCGTTTCTAGGCAATTTATATCCAAAGAATTAAAACTCAAATTTTTGACAAAATTTATTTACTTCAAAAGTGTCATAATTTTGTAACAAATTAACATACAGTGTTTCGCACAGACTTAATTCATCACAAATGCAATATTTTTTGAAAACGTGAGAAGTAGTTTCGAAAAAAAAAGGATGGATTATGATATACTACAGAGAAGAATCTGAAACAAGTTTGCAAATTCCATAGATTTGTGTACTTAACCTCAATGGACTCAAACTAGTGGGGATTTACAGATTCTCTGTCAGTGGGATATTCATCTTTTGCTGCCTCTACTGTCCTCTGAAATTCGATACCTCAGTTCCTTAGTACCTCAAATTATATTTTTTATCAATAAAATTTTGTGTCAGATCTTAGATTAAGGCAAACAATTGTTGAAAGACATTATTCTAAGCAAAGAAAAATTCAATCAAGTGCTACGTGATTAAAATATATTTTTGTGGGCCTTCGAATTCGCGAAACATTAATTATATCATCGTATGAAAGTAGTTTTTCTTGACTTAAAGTAGATTGTGAATAATTCTTCACTATTCAAACAGGTAAAGCTTCTCTCTGAATAATTTATCATTAATGTAGACAGAGCAAGTGCTATATCATACTTTGGATAGATGTTTTCTTAATTCTCTTCTCGCAGGAACAAAGACGGATGATCTTGAACTTCTTTTTTCTACCATAATAGGTCTAACGCCTGTTTCTTTTTCGATATCTTCCCTCATCATGGAACTAGATTGTCACTCCATCTCTTTAGTGGTCGACCTCTAGTCCGTGCTTTAATTGTAGATTTATTCCTTACTATTTTTACGTCTATCGTCAATCAACTTATGTGTTGGTTCCATTTTGTTTACGTTACATAATTGTCTGATGTTTTCGCTCCTTTCTCGGTCTAATAGTGTTTTCCTCCAGATTCACCTCAGATTTTCGATTTCTGTGGTTCCGTTTTTCATGTTTCTAGTCTTGTTTCTGACGTATAGGTCATTATAGGTCTGATTGTCACTTTGTAAATTCGTACCTTTGTTTCTTATCTTAGGTGTTATCGCCGTTAAGAAGACATCTCGGGACCTCTTTGCTACTTGTCCTCTTACCTCATCTTCTTCGTCTCCATAACTGGTTATGACAATTTCAAGGTACTTGTATTTCATTCTTTGTTGTACCATTCGACCTAATTTGCATTAAATGGGCTCTTCTGATGTTGCTACGCATGTGGCTTTTTCAGTGGAGATATTTATATTATACTGTTTTCCTGTGAGATTGAAGATCATTTTCATTTTCAGTACATATCATGGCGTCAGCGACACATGATCTTGATTTCTCTGTCACAAATTTCGTAACCTTTGGTATAGGACTAAGTGAGTTTCCTTGTTTGGCAGCGCTATTGACTGGTATGGGCTTTGTTTGTTTACTATTAACGCGAGCATGAACTTGATTGTCTGAGTTTATGTTTTCTATGGTCTGGATTATATTAAATGGTATGTTTGTACAATAAATGAATAACATCTTCATTTTTAATAAGGCCAAACGCTTTTGCGAGGTTCATGAAGGATAGGAATGCTGGTTTGTTATACTCTATGGATTTCTCAACCAGTTGGTTCTATTAAAATTTCTTACTACAGATAAAGGTAACTTCGAAAGTATATTCATCTTTTTATTAATCATTATCTTTATCGATTGGACTTAATGATAATAACTCAATTTTAGAACAAAATTTGTCGCCTTTTGAAACCTGTAGCGCTAGGCTACAGCTCACTCAGTCTGTTGGTGAATTCACTACTGTCTCAAACAACATACTAGAAAATCAGATATTTGTTAATGCATTGTTAATTCATTGCCGATTTTGACAGACCTACTTGAAAATTATCCAAATTTCTTCAATGTTTTACTTCTTATACCTTTTTATTTATTTTTGCTAACGAATCATATCAATGTTACGTCTGGTGATTGAAAATTAGTTTTTGAAATTGGTAAAAATATTAACATTTCATTTGACATTGAAAATATTCTAAATTATGAGAAAAAGATTCAGATATTCTAATGAAATATGATATGAATATATTTCATTGTGTAACATTTATAAAAAAAATATTAGTTGAACACGGCGTCAAATCTGTTTCTTATTGTTATGCTTTGAAGTTGAGTGATAGAATCGATCATGCTTGATCAAAATATCTTAATAATCAATGAAAAATATCATTGCATTACTTGAAAAGATGATTTCACTTAATTTTGTTTCACACTTCAATTATGTGTCCCCTTCAATATGATATATTCAAAGAAGTAGAACATAATTTGATTAACATACAAGAATTATATGTTTATATCTGTTAGTCCTATCATAATATATGCGTTTAAATATATATATATAGAGAATATAATGTAAAAAGTGGATGTTTTGAAAATCTTTTCATCCGAAGAGAAGTAAAATTGGTATATTTAGAATGAAAAAAACTTGTGAATTATTCATTGCGCGCATTAACGGAAGCTTTAAAACGGTTCTTGGTAAATTTTGCTTCTGGTTATGTTAGTTCTACTTGAGTTTATAAAGTTTCATATTTTCACGTTTTTAACGCTGCTTTTCTGAGTAATTTGCACTTTCCATTAACAGCAATTAATTGCAATGTTTATCTGTTGAATTTGCATTGAAAGTTACTGTATTTTAAAATAACTGCTAGGTAATTGTACATTTTTATTGTTAATATTATGTTATAAAATTTATAAACTTAGTACAAGTTTTTAATAGATATCTTCGAGATTGTTTGGCTAAGTCATCATTGTTCGTCAATACGAGAGCTGTTCGAAAAATTTATGTGAAGATTTGTTGATTGATATTTTTGAATAAATCTTTGAAATTTGTGAATCTAAATATATCTTGTGCTGGCACAAAAGTTTTTCTGGGAAAAATTATAACCATTTCAATATATGAGAGATATCTGAGAGTTCACCGATGACACAGCATCTGACAAAAATCCCAAAATAGCCTTCAAAATCCTACAAAATAGTCTGATCAAAGCACAACAATGCATGACAAAATGGAGAATAAAAATAAGCCTGCCTGCAAAAGTGAACGGCAAAGAAATCCCATAAGGTGACGAAGTCAAAAACTGGGTATGCATCTGGACAGAAAAATAAATTGTAGAAAGCAAAGATTCTCCAATAGAAAATAATTGGGTCACAAGTTAAGGGGCATGATTGGGTACTAGGTAAAGAATCAGTAAATAAAATATTCATTCAACTTTGAACCAGTCCGAAAATATGGTCAAGAAGATATATATATATATATATATATATATATATATATATATATATATATATATATAGATATAGAAATATATTTTCACAGCATTTAGAGCTTCTCATTAAATGTCATTTTTTATGATTAGTTTCTGTAGGAAAATTGTATAAGTGATTCGTAGTCAAGGATTAATATAAAGTGTCAACTAAATTTCTGCTGATGTCAAACATATGAACTCAAGATCTCAATTTTCACATTCACATTTATAAATATAAGAAAATGCTCCTTTTTACTAAATTTCACTATAAATAACTCTATTTATAAATTATAATTCCTAGCAAAATAAGATTCACAACAATTTTTGCATCCTGGCTACTTAGAAATTCATGTACACTGGACCTAACGTTGCAGTTTTAAATATTTTCATCGCGAGAATAAATAAATTCTGAGGATTCTGGATTTGATATTTTACTTGATGTATTTGTGAAATATAGATCGATTTGTATCAAGTATTGAGGTTTGTTTGTAATATTAGATCAGTATTTACACATTGTTAATATCTGTAAAAATAACTGGAAGAGATTTGATTGTTTCGTGTACAATTTACAGTAGCGTCTATGGTATACTCTCCTAAATCAATTGATGCTCTCATTTTAGTAGTGTTAATTTTATAAGGAAGCTAACACCAGTCACCAATTTAGAAGATTATGGAAAAACAATAGATTTTTTCGAACATGCAATGAGAATTCTGTACTACAATGCATGACCTAATACAAACTGGCAAACCTACAATCTATCCACTAAGATACCTCTTTATATATTTGTTTGGGATAGAATTACGTTTCTAATAGTTTACAGTCAATTACTTGGAATAGAATCTTCTTATCTCATCCTTATATTTTTTTAACGATCAATCCATTCATAACCATGTCAATAGAATCCCAGCTTGTAGAAATACTCTTTGTAATTTTTCTGGGTTAATCTATTAGTTTATAAAAAAACCTTTTGGTTTTAACTAATAAAAGGACATAAGAACTTCCAATCTGATGGATCTTTAATGAGATTTATTGATTTATCTTTGATACTACGGCAGAAACAATTATTTAAATTGATCGGTAAGCAAATCGTAAAATTATTTTTCAAACAAGCCCGAAGGTCGAACAGTAAATGTCAAGATTATTTACGGTTAACGTATGTACAAGGTTACTCAACGAAAACGTACTATCAGGAAAAGATATTGACTAGAAAAACACACGACAACTTTATTTGTGGAGAAGGTAACTTCTTATATATAATTTTTAATCGGATGATACCTGTTGGAAAGATGTTTTTCTCTTTTCAATACACCACTTCTCTAATTCTGAGTTATGTTGGAAGCGTTGTTAAATATTGATTCTGGTGAGTTAAACGAACTATGTATTTACATTTCCAAACATCACTTTAATCGAGTATCCAATAAGGCGATACAATTGTACAACTTTGTACTATCCAGTGACCGAGACATATTTTATTCAAATAGTCACTTACATTACGTAAAGAAATGTGATGCCGAGGGTTTATCTTTTTGCAATACAAGCTCTTTATGCATGTATGCGGATGGATTTTATTCTCATTGTTTTTATGACCAATTCAACCATGGATTGTTACATTTCCAATTGGCATGGCACGACTCAACGTCGACGATTAGAGAGCAACTGCCAACTTATGAAACGGGAATAGTTTAATTGTTGTTGGGTTACTAAAATTGAGATTTTCTAAATATTGATTATGATGGAATACGGAGATCTATGTATGTATGTAGATATTGGTTAGGTTAGGTTAGATTAGATTAGGTTAGGTTAGCTTAGGTTTGGTTAAGATGGAATACGGAGATGTATGTAGATATTGGGGTGTTATATATACACTGGAACACGAACATGTGTCCCGAATACGAAGATTCAGGGTTCAAAAATACAACCCCATATACTACTGATGTTTTTTAATGAATTGATAGAGTACTGGTGAATATAGTCCAAGGAGAATTCTTCACATAAAAATACTTTATTGGTTTATTTTGAAGATATATCACAAAAATTAGAGCTGTTGACATTATGGTCCCAGTACTAGATGCTGAGAAGTACACTTATTATTTAAAACTGTTAGTATATCAATTCATTCGTTATGAAAATCGGAAAGATATGTTGCAAAAGAGTCAAAAAGACGAAAAAAAATTGAGACTATGTTTAGAGGAAAATTCGATTTTAAAGTCATAGTTTCAAGAGTTACAGAAGAAAAAAGCAGTAATTACTTTCCAAAATACTGAATACAATGTTTACACCACAACCACAAGACCTTTTGAACAATTTTGACATTTTAGTAACAATTACATGCTTGGGTTGTCATAGTCATAGTTGTGATATCAAATCCGGGTGGTTTGGTAGTTGTTTTGTGACACTCCTTTGAAGAATGTACATGGTTATATAAAAAATATTATTTTATATTTTCAAAAAATTAATAATGCTACAAAAAGCTAAAAAAGCTTTAAAAATTATTTGATGGACTATTTCGTAAAAGTGACACTTTCAAAACTAAAGCGCGTGCAGGAAAATGGGTTAAAACGCATGGTCGTAGAAAAAATAGTTTCCTTTATATGAGTAATGGAACTAATCTATTTGTCAGATTAATATGAAATTTTGACACATGTAGCGAAAGTGTTAATAAGATATGTTTTACCCAAACGACCCTCGTAACTATATAGTTCCAAAAAAAGTACCTATTCTAAGAAGAAGAGAAAAAGTAGACACTGAAAGGAATGTAATACTAAAGTGGCAAACAGATATTAAATAAAAAGTAAACGTTAGGTATTGCTAGTTTAGATTATAATTTATTCGATAAATTACATTTTATCATTTCTGCGAAATGTGCGTTAAAAGTGTTTCAGATGTTAATTCACGAAATTCTTTTCCTTTCGGTACCTTTCCGTTGGTCTACCTCATATTGTATTTACACAAACATACACACACACTCGCACACATTTGATACTACGATTTAAAGTTAACGTTAAAATATAAGACGACCTTGATAAGAGTTCTGTAATATTTTTGAAGAAACAAACCGGCTTCTTATTAATTCTATACGTGATACACCTATATTCTATCTAAAACTAAAAATAGATAAAATTCGCAGTATGGGAATGTTTTCCTTTATAGCCTATATTTGAAATGTATACCTCCCATCAATAGATCTCCGGTCTTACAGATAGAGGACACCACTAATAATATTTTCATATAATCACAGAGTTTTATTTTTTCGAACTCATATTTCCCATAGTTTTTTGGTTTAACGAGGTGAAGGTTTGGTTTAACAAGTATTATTGTGATACTTTTTAATAAAAGCGTTTTCGTACTTGTACTCAAGGATCAGGACGTTCAAAAGAAGGAGATAGTAAGAAAAAACATAAAAAAGTCCAATATTGTGAAGTGAAGTGTAGCGTTTGTCAAACATGGAATAGAACAACAAAGAAATGATGACTTAGAGCGCTGTTTCAACTAGGTTTTTCGCATCCATATGTGATAATATTTCAAACCTAGATCCAGTTACTGAATCAAAATGGTAGTCATCTGGATGGAATTGATCCAGAGAATCTATATGTAAGACTCACTCATAGTATTCACATTACTATAATTTATTGGATCGATTAAGAAGAAATTCACAAGATGCATGCTTCTTTCAGCATAATAAAACACAGTCGAAAAAACCGCTGATTAAACTTATATCTGGTAATCATTCAGTATCTGGTCGACTAAATACTATTCGGCTGAAAGTTTAGCGCCCAGCTGAGTTCTAAATTGAAAATATAAACAGTTCAACACGGCTTATAGACACAAAGCTTGGAGTTGCTGTACTGCTTTCCCCTATCTATCTTGTTCATGGTTGCGTCACACCAGCTCTCTATTCCTACTCCTTTTTGATCTCGTCCACATGCTTCTACCCATTTCCCGTGAACCTCTCTTTTCTTTTTCGATTCTTCTCTCCTTAACAAGTATCTTCTCACCCAACTATCTGCCTTTATTGTAGCTATGTTCCTCATCCTTATTGCTCTAACTTCATACCCTATCCCAGCTTAACCATATAGTAGTTTGATCCCTGCGTTCGTTCTTCTCCTTCTTAGTACCTTTCTCTTCCTTTTATTTTATTCTCTCTTTTTTTGATCATGTTTCAACTCT
Source organism: Diorhabda carinulata (assembly GCF_026250575.1). NCBI lineage: Eukaryota > Metazoa > Arthropoda > Insecta > Coleoptera > Chrysomelidae > Diorhabda > Diorhabda carinulata. The sequence continues at coordinate 8,684,647 of NC_079469.1, forward strand.
CATCCCATACAGCAACTTTGGTTGTATAACTGTCTTATAAATGCTTAACTTTGTGGCTTCTACCATCCTAGGGCTCCAAATGCTCCCCCTCGGCATTATTTTGTCGATAACCCTGATTTCATCTCCTTAGTGTGTCACTATCACTCCCATCTATTCGAATTTCTGGACTTTATCAAATCTATACTTTCTGTCGTTACTTTGAATTGGTTGATATCATTCAGATTTTTTCCTTTCTCTATATATTTGGTTTTTTGTTAATGTTTGTTAATTTATATTTTGCTTTTTTTCAAAGAGTAGGAATATTTTTTCTATATCCTTTTTCGTTCTATTTATAAGTACCACGTTATATGTGTAGGGAGGGATTTGAATTTTGTTATTATAAATTATCCCCTTAGTTCTGACACCACTACTTCTTAGTATCGAGTATTAGATTAAATGACAATAATTTTTTCAGTCGATATCGCTTAAAAAATTATAAGTAATTACACAATCAGTGTACAGTTTATAAAACGAATTGGTAATAATATTGCAAGAAGAATAGAAATTATGGAAATGGAAATGGAAATATGCATCAATCAACACCCTTCGGATGTTTTTTGTGTGATAAGAATACACAAAAATGCTAATTGATTTTTTGTTTATCCCCGTAATAGACGATTACGTCATATTAAGTTATTTTTTATTCAACACATTGTTCATAATTTGACGAATAGACTAATCAAAGTATTGTTAAAGCGAATAACAAAATTACTTCATATATCTGATGTTGAAATTCCATCTATCATTTGCTAGTGGTTTGAGTTGGATTTTCCTACTGTTTTTAATTGTCTCATAATTTCAAACTAATAAATCAAGTGAATTCAAAGTGTGCAGTTGAAAGAAATCCGAGGCTATTATACTTTTCAGTTCAGACCATTGAAAATGAAGGTTTGAAATAGAAATGTCAGGAATTTTTAATATCATAAGCATATTTCTTTTCATCTAACACATCCTCTAATTAATGTTTGTATAGAGTAGCATGCTGGTTCTGCAAGTGCCATTGAATTAAGAAGAAATATATTCGTAATAATTATTGTGTCATGAGAATGATGAATAGAAGTTTGTAAAAAGTTAATGCAGAGTACTACCAAAAATAAGATTATTAATCATCATTTATGGATATTATCAACACCAACTGACTATGGACAGTAGCATTAATTAGGAATTGTAAGAGAAAATTATCCCATCAATTGCTTTAGATAATGTGACAATCATGAAATGCATAATTGATTACTTTCCAACTGTATAACGTTGAAAAATCGAATTAATCGATAAAAATCTTCTACTAGAATTACTGTAATCGATGTTTTGTTGTTAAATAACATATTTTCGTAAGCCACGTCTGTCTTATAAAACAGCGTGCATAGTTCAAATTCTGACGAACGCGCGTTGAAAGTTTTAATAATCTGCAATTGATATTGGAAGAACTATACGGTAGACGAACTGAGTTGCGAGACTTGGTTTTTTTACAAGTTTCGCTGTTGATGGCATGTTATTTACAATACAATAAAATTTGAGTTATGTCATTCAAAACACCCAAAAACCATTATATTCATTGAGTGGTTAATGCGGAGTAAACGCATATCATACATTATTATAATTCTGTTATTTCAAGTAACCAATAGTAATAATTTCATGTGAAAAAACGCCAGTCATTATAGAATCTGTGTATGAGTATATTACGACCCGTATGTTTCCGTTCGATATTGTGCAGGGCAACTCAATAATCAATCAACTATATTTCACCATCATTAAGTGATTACAACATCAATTCTCAACAACTTGATAGGTATAAATGTTTTTTTATAGATTATTAGTCTTTCCTGTTTTAATTAACAGCTGCATATTTTCAGAATGACCTTTATAAAGGATGCAAAGTAAATACAAATTTCGCTGAGTCGATGGGATCGGCCAAGAGTGCCTTAGAAAGACATGTTGCAATTATAATACGAGGTGTGAACTATGAAAAGTGTGTTGAAATTTTAATGATGATTCTTAAAATGAATTTTACTCTCCTATAAATATCTGTCTAGTATTCGAGAAATTGATATTCATATTATTAACATATATAGGTTTCAAAATAAATTACTTCCATAAATAAACTACTCCATAAAAGTGGAGGAAGTTCCATAGGCGTGCTCGATTGATATTGGATAATTGTATAAAGAATATGTGGATTGGTTTGTTGAATAGGAGTTTGTATTTTTCACACGCCTCGTTCAAATATAGTCTTACTTCGGTCTTCCATAGTATTCGGTTCTTTATGGAACTGGAATAGGAGTTTATTGGCTCAGAATCAAACAATATGTGAACTTCGGCAATGGATCAAGTAATTTTCAAGCAGAAATGTGTAAATGAAAAATGTGTCCAGCTTAAGTTATCAGGTATCCATTAGAGCCTGAGCTCCAACGTCAAAGGATCCAAGATGGTTAGGGAGTTTATAAAGAAGTTAAATAGCAAAGCAATAAGAATAAAGCTGCCTTTCAATGACTTATTAAAGTGAAGGTAAATAAATCCTTCACTAGACCTGATCCCCCCCTAGAAAAATATGGAGATAGGATTATAGGAATAGTCAGTAGAGGCTGAGTCAGACTCAGTCAGTCAGAAAACTATAACTGAAGATCTAATGGATCTATATCATAAGTAGAAATCATCTACGAATATTTACAGGAGTTTTTTCAGTGTATTGTAGTCTCAATAGATACCTAAAAATGTTACGTATACTAGAGGATGCTACCTGCAGATTCGCTAAGTATGACACGAAACTTTGATTCACATTAACTCGTGCCAAAGATTACGTAGCTTCAAAGCATTACACCTGGGGTCATATAGAAATAGAAAATAATGATCTTAGGCAGTTAGAGTCATCCCATATCCTGAACTTTCTAAAAGGAGTAGGATTAAACCTTTAAGTGCCGCAGCAAGAAAATCTTACAATGGATCATATCAACCAGCTCCAAAGACAGTCCAATAAATTTTACCCGATTTATATTGAGTCTTTCAATAAAGACTAAAGGAACGAAGACGCTTCAACCTCTTAGAACTCATCTTACTGTATTTATTAAATTGGTTAATTTGCTTAAAATACATTAATGTGAATTTAGAACTATATACAATATAAGTTTGTTCTTTGTCTTTTATAAGTGATCGACTAAATTCGCGAGAAATACCAGACGATGTCAAAATTCTCAAATCAGATTCTAAGTCTATCTCAGCCTTAATTATAATAACAAACTTCGTTATGTTCAAACATTAGATCGTTACGAAATTGTGTTTTCATAGTTACCATATGTTATTTTGGGTGTTAAAACTCAACATTCTATTTTGATGTATATTTGTTTGTTTTAAAATCGGTTTATTGACAAATTCACTTAGAATTAATGAATTTGTGTGGGTACGTGAAGTCCGGGACGTAAAAATTGATTGGAAAAATGAAAGTTTAACGATTTAACGCCTATTTTGGCAAATTAAATATATTTTGTATATGGATGAAGAAATTATTACTGGTTTAGATGAAGAAAATTATTTTTTTTTCACATTTCACTATATATTATGTAATATTGTTGAGACTTTCATTTTTGTATAAAGGTTGTAACTTCGGTTAAATAGTTTTTTGTAATTTTGTATAGAATTAGCTACCACTGTTTTATAGGTATTATTTTATTCTCATGTTCTCTGGTATCTTCTGTTTTTTTTCCTAAAATTCTTTGATAATGATAATGATAATGATGTCACTCGATAAATTCTGGTCTGAATCCATCTTCTCCGCTAGATTTTACACTATTGATGTCTTTAATAACTTTTTATATATATTTTATCGCAATTTCATGTTGATCTTTCTTTATTTCTTGTGATATTGTATCATATCTTCCAAGAATTTGTCTACTTAGTACTTTTCCTATGTGCTAGTATTTGTTCTAATTTCTATTTGATTATACCTATCTCTCATTAGTTTTATTTCAACATCTACTCGTTATCTTTCTTCTCCAGAATTATTTCTTTCTTTTTTTTTAAATACTTCTCTCTGGTGTAGTTATTCTCATATTTGCAATTCTCAATATTTTTATCTTCATTGTGACATACTTTTACCTGTTTATTTCTTGATTTCTGGTTGCTTTTAATAGAGAATTATTTTCAAAATCCAGTAAACATTATTGAACATAAACATAAACATAATTTTTTCATGTTCATTAATATGAAAAAGGTGACGAAGCTCCTTCTGAAAGATACTGTGGGCCTTTGTCTTGGATCTCAAGTTGAGCTTATATTTTACGAACGATAGTTCTTGTTTTTTACACTTTAATACTATCTCGAAAGATACTAAATAAATAGTTTTTACTTTATCTATAATGTTTTTTTTAAGTATATTAGGACCCTCCACCACATACTTTAGCCTAAGAATTCAAATTTCTTAAAAACCTCTTCTTTTATCGACGAATTCGTTACATTATTTTCTTCACTGAGTGAATCCGCAATGTTACGTCAAAATTTTGATTTGAATTTTGACGTTCTTAAACATCACTAATCTTTCAAAAACTAAAAACACTTTCTTAAAATGGACGTCATATTCTGGTTCCTAAGATTTATCCTGATTATAAAGTCACTGATTCTGATCTGATCACAATAAATAATTATAAAAAAACACTACAATTACCATGTGAACATGATTATTTTAAAAACTTTCTACGTTTGACATTTAACTGATGTATTAGAGAAATGTTTAGAAATTTGGTGGTATATTTGATATTCTGTTTTCTCAATAAACATAAGATATAAGTATACTTTTAAATATTTGTTGGGTATTATCTATGATTCTCGCCCACATATTTGTGCTTTGCATTCAAAGATTTCATTATTTTGTTTCACAATGAATTATTCATGCAGTATAACAAGGAAGAATGGGAGAAACATCAATCAATGTTCATCTTATTTTCATAACACGTAATATTTCGAATCAACTCGTAAATTCCAATTAAAAATATTTTTTGGTTAATTAAACGTGGCTGATTAAAATATAAATAGTAGTAATCTATTGATAGGAATCCTCGGAAAACAATTCACTAAAATGACACATGGTCCGTCGCTTTATATTAAGAAAAAATTGAATTTAAAGACAGAATACTACATCTGGGACGTTGTTTGACATCATGCTGTTCATCCAAATTAATCTTTTTATCTTCTGCTATTTACTTTCTGCCTCCACGTTTTCACCTTTGGCAATAATAATGGACAAATTAATGCTGTGGAATAACACGGTCAACTTTAGCGTATGAAAAGAGCGAGTCCAGTAAAAGACCACTTTCGGGACGTATTACGTACAATATTTTTTTTAAAACGGGCATTGTTGTACCATAAACACAATCAAATGCATCATTTTGAATATCCATTTTATAATAAATGTAACGTTTTCAACTAAACATCAAAATATGTTAGAAATTAGTTATTTTATAGTTTTAAATAATACAAAACTAGGTTACTATAAGGTTACTATAGAAATCAATTGACCACTATTTTAGACTAACTATTTTATTATTTTTTTCATTAAAGATTGACCGGAAACTAATTAAAAATGAGTCTATCTCAATAATTTTCTGGCTCGGTCTAATAAAATGACATTTTCTGACCTAAAAATAAACCGCAAAGTTCTAATTTCTAGCCCGTTTTAGAAAATTGTACACAACATAACGAGTTTGGAAACATTTCGCACTAGTTACTTTTTTGCACGAATCGCGTAGCGGCGTGTGAATTATATCAAACTATAACTATGGGATTTTGGAAACTGGGTATCAAAAAATTTATAATAGCATATCCTTAATAAACTTTTCAGTCAATGTAATCAATGTAACAAACTATGGAATACTATGAAAACTGAATGTCGCATTTAGAGCTCCATGTTTTTGTTTGTAAATAGAAAAATCGAGAGATGACATGATTGATATATTGATATATGCCTAAATCGTTTGCGGTAAATCCTGACTAGGTTCGTAATCAAGCATATCCATTACATTGATCCTAATTTGGGTCCTAACTTATTCGGAATCGATTCTGAACTGACCCGCGACATGACGTCATGGCAATAGTAACCAAAGTGGGAAGTGAGGGAATAATAAGTAAAGGAAGAATAGGTGAGGAATAGAAACACTGAGAGGAGAATATCGGCATCCGAAGCTGAACGCATTGAATTTTATCGACGGATTTTATTAAAATTTCATTATCTTTGAATTACGTTCTTAAAAAAAATTTGCTACGCTCAAAAATGTCGAGATGACGTTTTATTTTTACAACTTGTAGCCTTGCCTTTCTTTACGTCACTCACTAAATGTGGAATAGACACTTTTTGGCGTATAATTAACTACTTTAAACTGAGACGTTCTAGAAATTCTGATTATCAGTTTCTTTTACTAATCTGATATTTTATTCTTGACGGGCGGAGTTATATATGGGTCCCATATTTGGTAGAGATACTTAACTGGGTACAAGGTATCACCCTATATTAATCTACCGCGCTTTAGTAAATCCCGAAATCCCCGCTTGCACTCCCCAACTATAACTGTACTATGTGTTATGTAATAAAATGGGAAATGATCTCGAAAGTTGAAATTTTCTTTTGATATAATCTAACGACAAATAAATCGATTTCTATAATAAATAAATTGTCGTTCCCAAATTGAAGTGCATCCATAAAAAAGTCTTTTTTCAACTTGTTTCTAGAGTTTTCAGTTGACAATATTTTTGCGGCTTATGCATATTGGTTTTTATTTTCATTTCAGTCTACTATAGAACGTTTAATTTTTTTGTGTTAACGCCTTATGGTTATGTATTAAACTAGATTTTCTTTACCATTTTCGATAAATAAAATTTAGTATTTAGCGTGTCGTTTATAAGCATACCTCAATAAAGTTAGCGGTTACCGATTTAGTTAGCGATCCTGGTAGACATTTGCATGTAAAAACTTTTATTTAGCACGAACCAATGCTAAAAATAGAAGAAAAGCTGTAATATGATCGTTGCGTGTGGTCGAATTAGTGTATTTATTCTGTTTGTTGTGGTTTTTGTTTCAGTTGGTTGTTTTAAATATAAAAAGTGTCAAAACAACTCAGCCGAATAGGCTATATGTTGACGATAAAATTTAAAATTGTGGAAAATTGTTGATTTGACTGTGGCGAAAGTGTCAAAAAGCTCAAAATAGAAAAATGTTTGATATAATCCACTAAAATAGTAAATTTTACCAGGAAATCAACCCCTCTGAAGTAATAAGGGAGCACATTAAGCATCCTCAGGCATGCAGAAAAGCTATTGATATAATAAAAAAGGAAACCACAGAATTTGAAGCATTTGTGCTATGTTTATCAACCGATATCATGGAAATAATACTTGTTCGAACTAATATAAGATCTAAGGAAGAAAACAGACTGCAATCAGCAGCAATGAAAGAGATGAAGAAATATTCTGTAATTTCATGAGAGATGTAAGGCAGTTTCAGAACCTTTATCACTTTTTTCGAAAAATAAACAAACATTGCATATTTTTCAGCTCAAAGAAGAAGATAAAACTAAAAGTACTGAAATTGATGTAAATAAAATTCAATAACGATAATACAACTGAGAATACCAGGGTAAATGAAAAGTCGAAACCAGAAAATACTCATATCATAAATCAATAGTAATACTATAATTGACCATACAGAGATTAAAGTCAGAACTGTGGGTATTAAAAATTATATAAAAATGGGTTATGTCCATAAAGAAAAAATTTTGGGAAAAATAAAACAAAGCACAGAAGTTCACACGTATGTCATATAACAATAATTATTGCGTCTGATAAAAGTGAACATACTATAGTTGAAGATGATTTAAATGATGAGAACAGAAATAGAGGAATAATTTCTGTGTCACAAGAAGTAGAATCAATTGTACAAATAAAATTCATTATTGAGAATCACTTATACAGATACTCATACTGGAAGAAATTCATTGTTTTCTCCAAAGTTTAACCATAATTAAGAAAACAAAGAATGAAAATTTGTGTACAGAAAAAATTCATTAAAAAGAGAAGCTAGTACTGATAGTGAAGATATTGTTAGCAATCTTAGATGTAAAACTAGCTTAGTTGAAACTTTATTCTCTTCATTCGCAGATGACACCAGTGTAACCTGGAGTGGTCCAGATATATAAGCTTCACATTCTACCATAGGCAAAGATCTCATTGCTATTAAATTCTGGTCTGAAGCGAACGATCTCTGTTTAAATACTGAGAAAACTTTATCTTATAAAGGAGCTTCACCAGCTCTAAAACTCAACAGTGACTTAATACGAACCTCAAATTCGGTCAAGTTTCTTGGTCTATTTAATGACGGTGCCCTTCAATGGGATCTTGTAGTATGCAAATCTTTGAATCTATATTCAAATTACAAAAAGAGTTATTCGTTATATTTATGGTTTGATTAGTATTGCGAATTCTATTTTAAAAATCACAAAATCTAACTCTTCCCGCTCTTTTCATTTTAGAATCTGTTTGTTTGGTTCTTCACTTCAAACAACTCAACTGAGAGACCTATTCATGCCCACCCTACTAGAAGAAATAATTTGAACATTTACTTAACTATACCCACTTCTGGTAAAAAATTCAATCATCTTCAGCGCCAAACAATTATTCAATTAGCTACCTTCGGCATTAAAAATGGCAATAAATTTGTAAAATTTCCTAATGACAATAAAGCTTATCTATCAGAAGTGAGACTGGTAATGATAGTGAAGAGATACTTAGGTACTATTCCAAGATGTGAATCTAGCTTAGGTGAAATAAGTGGGGCTAATACTGAAGTGGAGGGATACTTAGTAAATTGAGATGAAATACTAGTTTTGAAATTTCCTACAACAACAAATCAAACGGATTCAAAAAATTAAAATAGAAAAGTGTCTTCCAGAATTGGGAATAAAAGTGAAACTTTTATTATAGCCATTGCCGACTAACTCAAATGAATAATGTATTGGTTACCGAACCACTAAATACTGATTGAAGTATAAAGTTGTACAACTTCAGTATATTTTGGATATTTTAACATCTGAACTTAAATTGATATTTCACTTTTTCCCAGAGGAGTTTCATACATAGACAAAAATCATAGCGGTCACATATCCGGTATTTGATCACATATCTTGAACGTTTCCATTTCTACTTGCGTTTTTGAAATCAGTGGATCAAAAATCATTTGAGCTGCTGAGTCTAATGAAGTTACCTGAATGAAAGTTCGTCAATCAGAAATTTATAACTTTCAACTTGTAATAAGAATGAAATACTTGGTGTGACTGGAATTAATTAACAAATATTATTATAAAGATAATTTTTTGTTCAGATATTCATTGACTAACATAAACTTACATCTCATATGTTACAAATAACAACGTAATATTGTTTTTATTAATAGAAATAAGATACAAATGAATGCTCGCTTATATCCAAAATCCAGATCTGGGTACTACTTCTCTTGAGGCATTTTTACCAATTTGATAACGTTTATTAGCCCTTTCAAAACTTAAGAAACGAGTAGCAACGATAATCAAAAGGATAATTATGATGCCAACCATTGGACTCCATAACCAATGAAATTTTCTTTGTTCAACAGTTCTCATCATTCTATTTATTCGATTTCTACGTTCTTTTTCACTCTATAGAATTGCTCATTGACAATATCTTTGACGATAGATCTTATTGCCAATATCTTCAGTAATAAATCTTTATAGAAATAAGTTACTTCGTTCTTTCAAGTCTCAACTTCTTCAACTATTAATTATTGGAGTGTGAATATTTGAACCAAGTCAATTAAATTTTGTAATAAAAGTAATCGATATTCACCTCCGTAATCTTAATAGAACGTCACTGTTAATGACACTGACAATAACATAAAAGGACAAATAATATTGAGTGAAATGAAGTGGTTAGGATGAGATAACAAAACACTCAAATATAAGTATACACTACAAGCATATGCAATAATTTCCACTAATAATAATGTAATGATGCACTTTTTATTTCTAATTATAATAATACGAGCTTTAGTTATTTATGGAACAAGTGCAAAAAGGAAGTGTGTATTGCACACGACGTGAATTTGTCAACACGTCGAGTGCAATAAACACTTTTTACACGAGCTGCAAACAATATTTTTTCCACATTCATGAAAAAAAATGTTTTATGTAGAAAAATGAGAAGCATAATTTGATAATTAATTAAAGCTATCTTGAAAAAGTTAGGAGCTAGTAATTAGGAATAATTTAACTTAAAAATTATTCGTACCACTGATATGATAAGTAAATGTACAATACTCAATATCAATATTTCTTATTGAATTATTTTTTAATTCTACTTCTTGATTTGTGACTTCTCTGAATGTACTAGTACTTGGTATTTCTACATTGTCATTTTCTTTATATTTGTTTTGTAGTATTGAGTTTGTTTGCAAGTGAATGCTCGACGTATCCTTTCGCTACTGTCGATGATGTTCATCTGTCGTGTTGTTTGAACTCTAGTATATCTGCTCCAGTATCTGCGGATGATCTCCTGAAGCAGTGACTTGTGTATAGCTCGTGATTCTCCAAATTTAGAAATTTTGCAATTTCATACGGGATTTTGGCAAACGTGTTCACACCAATAGCTTGGACAGTGCACTTCATTTAGGTAATTTCGTATATTTACCGTATAAATTTTAATCCTTCCTCAACCTCACCTCTAAAGACAAAACTTCGTTCCTTGCAAGTTTTTGAACGTGACACTTTTACAATTAATATTGAACCTACTTCTTCCATGTCTTCAATACTTAATTTTTGGAGCTCATCTCTACGCGATGCCCCTGCGATGCCAAATATTGTAGCGACCCATAACAAGTAATTTTAAAATGTCTTACAAAAGCTAAATAATAATTACTGACTTACTTTTTCCATCAAATACTGGGAATCCGGAGCTTTTCTTAGAAGATCATTCTTAATATTAATTATATTATATTTTATAATATTTCGATCTTTTCGAAAAATATGCAAGAAGCGCATTTTCTGAAAGATTTTTAACTTTTTCATCGAAGCACCACTTTTTTGATAGATTATAACGAATTTCATATATTAAACACCCCACAAAAATTATCGCATCACTCATTATTTTTTAAATATTTTAAATGTGTTACCTGTTTTTCGAATTTTTCCATTTAATTCACTTGAGTGTGTCGATTACATATGAGAATTTTGAATCACCCCACGTGGGATGGCGAGGGGTGGCGTCTGGTTGGCTGAGTATATACCCAGACAATCAATCAATTTGCTATAACAGTGTGTTCAGTGTAATCAACAAATTTGAAGGTATAAATTGCACATATTTTAACAAGCGAAACAGATAATATTCTTTTGTTTCACATGCATTTATGTAGCATATAAATTGTGTGATGAATACCTATAATAGATTTGCAGTGCTAGTTTCAAGAATCAAACCTTTGGATCCGCTTATTATAACATGATTGAATAAAGCATGTTTTATAACAGAGCAACCGTTAGAATATGTTTATCTTTAACACGCCCATAAATCTAAGTTGCGACAATACGTTTTTTCTAGTCGATAATTCCGATGAACAAAATATCACGTTTATTACTTGTTGGTTTTAATATGGAAATTATCGGTTACAAAAATACTACAATGTGAAAACCATCATTTATTACCATATAATAAAAATATATAAAACTCAAAATTAATTCTTCACTTGGTAATTTTATTTATGACGTAGCAAAAAGCCAATGTCATCAACATCTACGCCTTATTTAATTAATTTTTTTTTCATTGGGCGTTAAACTGTAATGGAAAGTTGAATTTCACATGATTACAAAGGGAAAAAGAAATTAATTCGAGGTAGACTATTTCATAAAAAGCTAATTATATTGTCACAAAGTCGATTTAAAATTTATACACTTCATAAATTTGAAAGGAACAGAAAACATATTGATGACTTTATAAACTTATAAGATATCAGTTTTATGTCTTATAGATTAACTATATGTGTGAGTGTGAGGCCCAGAAAATCCTTAGAGGTATTAGGTACGGATGTGTTCTTTCTCCACTCCTGTTTAACCTTTATTCGAAAAACATCTTTCAAGAAGCCCTCGAAGGTCTACAATTAGGCATCAAAGTGAGTGGCACATGGATCAACAGTATAAAATATGCCGATGACACAGTCCTGATAGCAGATAACATGAATGACCTTCAAATATTCCTGGACATAATTGGCTTATGGGAATTAGTATTAACATAAAACAAAACACCTACAAATTAGATGAGTAGAATGTGAAACTATCATACAATAGCGGATAGATTCAGAATAAGATTCACAAAATGCAACGTAAGTCAACACTATGAACAGATGGTGGATTTTGAAAGTTCCATGGTCGGCAAGAAAAACTAACGAAGAAATTCTGAGGAGAATAGGAAGAGAATGTGAATTGTTGTATACGATAAAACGTAGAAAAGTAGCATATCTACAATATGTGATACGGAGCGAGAGCTACCATTTGCTTCAACTCTTGATAGAAGGAAAGATAGAGAGAAGAAGGGGATTGGGCAGAGAGAGGCTTTCGTAGCTCCACAAAACTGGGACAAGTAGATCAAATTTAAAAGTGGATGGTTGTCGCTTGGCGTTAAGTCAGATATGGCTGGTACGCCTCGTTGATCAGTTACTGCTGGAGACATCGAGGGAGCTAGAACAAACTGGTCCACCAACAATGTTTACCTTCGCGAGTTAATATTGCATCACAATAACGCATCGTTATACACTGCACATCACAAAATTAAATCCATTGCATTCGCCTGGATGATAAAAATAAAGTGATTTTCCATTTTTGTAACAACCTTCCGATAGATGACTGGTTCCCAGCTTTAAGGCTTGTATCTCAAAACATATAGTGTCAATTTTTTATATCTATATCCTAAAAATTTCCATCCAGAGAACATTTCTTTGAGGTATAAAAATAGGTCGCGGTGAGCCGGATCTGGAGAATACAGAGGATGTGAAGGTAGTTCCAAACCCAATTAATGCATTGATTTGTGAAACGCTGTAGTACATTGTCTTGATGAAATGAGTATTATACCGAGCGCATCCCCAAATACTGATGTCGTAATCTTGCCATCCAACTTTTGCGTCATTTATTTGGATTTTCCATGATTGACCAGCTTCAATTACTGCTCAGAACCAAAAATTCGTTGTTTTTTTTGGTCTATTGTGAGCGCACTTAGAACTTTTCGCTTACTTGAATATTCATTTACGATATTTCTGGCACTCAACGCTTATTCAAAGTTATTTTTTGGACTTTTTTGATGTTTTCGTCAATAAAAGCTTCTATGTGGGGTTAACTGTGGGAGCTTATTTCCCCTCGCTTAAACTTAACAAACTACTTCTCAACCGTTGATTTTCTTGAAGCAAAGTCAGAATAATATTTATCAATCTAAACCTTGGCTTCACTCGCATATTTTTTGCCAAAAAGCAATGCTTTATTAACTCTTTTATCTACTAAATGATCAGCAATAGGAAATAATACAGCCATAGCTGTACCCACCCTTAAACACACCCCTTGTCAATAGAGTTTAAAAACTTAAATTAAATGGAAAATATATGCACGCATATTTAACACGTGCTGATGTGGTGTGGCGTGGCGTGTTGCTAGTAGGTTTTGGGTTGGGTTTTGGGTGTTTCAACGTTTTGAGAATTACCTATCAGTTAATAGTATGATAAGTGTCAAATTTATAGTCGTACGTTTTGAAAAAAATATGGATTTGATAGTAGTAGCACCATCTATATGTCAGTCTAATAACTTTTCAGACCACCTTTCTTTTGAATTAAGATCCTAGATATCTCATATTTCAACTAAATCAAGTTTTTTGGATCTCTTTCACTGGTTTTTACGACAAAAATGGTATTCAATTGAAAAAAATTATTAAATGCAATATAGAAAAAAACTATTCTACATGTTCTACTGTACGTACAAATTTGGGGCACTCTGTGCATTTATATACCTTTTATTTCCTCACATTGTCATTTATGTTCTATATTAACTGGTGTATGAAGTTTTTCTGTCAATTGTAATTTGCAGGACATAATTTATCATTTTAAAAAATCAATGGGAATATTCTTAACAGATTTCTAATAAACGTGCTAAAATCCTCCAGGTATAATTTCTCTGTTGATATAATGTACCTTAACGTTTTGTAATAATTTTCAATACTTTTTGTTAGAAACCGTACACAGAAACGATTAGACACGACTTCATTTCTTAGTTCTATTTTATTTAATATCCATGTTACTCAGGAAGTGTTCTAAACGGTTGCAGAAAAAAAATGACGCGCCTCGACCGCAATGGTTGAACACAAGGTTGTCCGTTGGAAAACAATAAAATATCTCTTTATTTATTGATAGATAAAACGACTGTTGCTTTTCTTGAGAACGTATTTTATTGCTTATGTAAAAGAGATAATTTTGCATAGCCGGAACTTGTACTACAACAGGATGAATTAAAATAGTGGACCCTAAGTTTTTTTACACATATATAACTACAAGGTTCGCTTAGTTATTATTACTAAACAGATAGTATACATATTGTAAATATAAGAATGGTAATTTATGCAACAAGTACATAATGTCGCCCTTCCTTAGCCGGGCGGTTCTGGTTTTCTAATACTACTATTACACTTAAGAAAAGAATGAACCAATTCTCTCCAGTTAATTTATTTTTATGTCAACTATCGGCTATTTCTTGATTATATTTGACGGCGGATTCATTAGGAAGCCCCTCGTACATCTAACGGACTTAAACCATAAAATATAGAAGGAACTTTTTTTTTCTTGTTCAATTGCAGAAACTTGCGTTTGTTTGTGTACCCCTTGAACACATCAGATTCAGAGTTAGCTTTCAAAAACATACCTCGAAAGCATAATTCTATCTAATTTGTTATCTTTAGCAGCTTTGCGGATACTTAAAAACTTCATTTACAGCTTGATCTTTACTAATATTAGCACGTTCCGTTTTTTATTTGTGAATTCGCATCTTAAAATTAAAACAACATTAATGTAAAATCATTCCAGCGTAGTGTGACTAAATATTACGGGTCATTTGAACATGACTAATTTGACTTTAAAGTTGTTGTCTCAAATGACAACTCCATCTAATATGTTAAGTAATTAAAAATTCATTGAAAATTATTTTATTTATGGAACGTAAACCATTAACAGTAAGTCGAAATACGTTTACTTGATTACCGTATGATAATATTCGTAGTTTTTAAACCAAATTTTAATGGCAAGAAGTTTTTTTACTTTTCGCACTAAACTTCGAACATCATGTGGTGTCATTTGACACAAACGATGGCGGGCTACTTATGCAAAAGTGGCACGGATCCCTCAGCCCCCTGCTTCGACTTTCACCACCCGCTCGTAGGTATCATACATCGTGTGAGATATACTATAAGTGAAGCACTCAACAGGCCTCGCTCTGCCCTATATTAAATTATGACTTTTATTTTCATGTTGAGGCGAATTTTGTATGGATTCTTTTTCTTACAGTATATTTAGTTTATCATATATCATTTTCCGTGTATTAGCTTTCAAAACATTTTTCAATGTTGTGATTAATTCACCTCCTTTTGAAGGAAAGATAGCTAAATATAGATGAAGTTTTCGATAAATTGTACTTTTAACTCCAGTTTGCAATAGATTCCATTGTTTTAATCTTGAACCTAATATATGAGATTTTTTTTAGTTAAATTCAAATCACTCCAAACATAATCACCTTAACGTAATAGAGTTTAAAGCAGTCCTAAGATTGAATAGAGTATGAGAAGAAAAACCAATTTAAACATAAAAAAATTCTATATATAATATGATCGGATATGTTATTATTATGAACCTTTTAAATATCATCTTTAACAGTTCATTCCAAATATGTTTTGCTCAAAGAATTGTAATTGATCTTTAATAATGGCGAGTATACTAAAAATAATCCCAAAGATGCGCAGATAGTTGAGAAGAAATTAGAAATTTGTTGTTCGACCCATTTTTCTTAACATTATTATCAGTATTTATGGTTTCAAAGTAAATGCACCAATGAAATTTGTTATCTTAATACCTTCAATATTCCAATTTACCGGGCGAGTTTATCATTTTACTTGGTCTTAATGATATTTAACCAGTTTCACATACTGATATGTCCAATATTTAAAATGACGATGGATATTTCTTATTTAGATAGAGACGGAAACTTGTTCGGAATTTTTTTCTGTAGATGCAAATATATCTTAATCACTTGACGAAGTATATAATTGAAAAAATTAAACGATGAAGTGGTAGAAATACCTTGGAATTTTTCAGTAAATCAATATATAAAAGATAAATAAGTTGTGTAATGTAATGGACTGATTAATACACGCATATTCCAAGAACCACTGAGATTTTATTAATTACTTGGATTCGACAATATAACACTAATTTTTAATTACAAAAAGGTATATAGCTTTACCAAACTGCATAAACAAGGCTTAAAACATGATATTTGTGAATATAATTTAGAAAAAATTGAAATTTTATTTGTAATATGATTTTTGTGATTTTTTTAATTGTAATAGAAAAACAACAAACCGACGAGGTTATGTTTCATGCTGAAATGGGGGCAAAACAGATGTAGGAGGCAAATAAAGTTGAATGTTTTGTATACCAGCTTCGATAACGTAGGCTTTGTAAAAGTAGTTGATATTGCTAAGATCTAAATCTAATCTAAATAACTTAATACAATTCCAACTGTTGCTATAAGGACTCAAAATTAGTCTTACAAGCTATCGAAGAGTCTTCAATGAATATTTATAATCTGATATTTGAAATAAAAAGCTTACTATTTCAATTGAAAATCACAGCGGCATTATAGGCGACGAGAAAGTAGATCACAAATCAAGAAGCTTGTAAATAAGAAGATTACTTAAGCTTTTTCTGTCAAGCTGATGTAATTAGTAAGCATAAGAAATCTATTAGATTCAGATGAAGCTTACAACAATCTCTGCGAAACATCAGTAAAACAAGTAGGGAGATGAAACTATGGTCTGACATCCAAAAGAGATTTCATAGAGTATCATCGAAGAGGAAATCCATGTCCCAAAAAAAGTAAAGATCATGAAAAGCAACAAAAAAGTGATAGCAACAATATTTTGAGACTGCGAGGATATCCTTTTGACTGAGCTGAGGCCGAGATGACGGCTAACAGATTTAACTGCACCGATAAAATTGAACAGCCAACGTGAGAATATTTTGATTCTAAAGATTTATAATCTTTGTATTATGGCATAGAAGGTTTAGTCATACGTCAGACGTCAGATTAAGGAATCTATTAGAATCAGATGGTTACAACAACCTCAGCAAAATATCAGAAAAACTCGACTTCCAACTTCATACAAATCTACTTAATAGCATTCTAAACATAACAAATTTTGATTATAGCAGGAGATTCATTTACATAATATCACCTCTCCTGGCTTGCACAAATGAAGCTACTCTATTTATTATAAGCTTTATGAAGCAATCTAAAATTGTTCTACAAATCATGCATATTGATAAGGTAGAATATAAAAACAAATGTCTGTGATCTATAGCCCTAGTCTAAGAAGTTGTATGTCACGATATAAGAGAATCAATTATTCAATTGAAAAGTTGAAATTCGTCCAACTCGATGTTGGCAAATCAAAATATAGCGAAACAATATTAAATGATACAAAACAACTACATCGGTGGCTAAAAAAAATACTGGAAGTCAAGCGTCTGATTTCCAGTATTTTTTTTCTTCTCAACTTTTCTAACTTTTCTACTTTAGAACAATACAAACGATTCCTAAGCATAATCGGCATTCTAATCATAAGGAACTGAAGATATTATCAATTAATGTATTCATATAAAATGCTAAAGTCCCAATTGCCATAGAGTATGCCACAAAATTGGCTTTAAAGTCTTACAATTTAGGTTCATTCTTTTTCCTTTTCATTCATCACATCACAATTTTATACCCAAAATAGAAGCCCTTATTAATAAAAATTAAGAAGAAAAAACACTAAAAGAATATAAATTATGATTCACGAACTTGAACTCCATTATTTGGAAAATGGTTATTGAAAATAGGAAGAGAACAAAAGAAGTGTTTCAGATTAACCGTCTTACAAAAAAGTCAAAATTTCAGCTTCTGTTATGATTCAAATTATGATTTGTGGTGTTTATGAACTTAACTGTAATGATTGAGGCCCGTCATTGACCGGTTTGAAGAGCACCCAGCTCATATAAAATATGGACGGACCGACCAGTAATAATGATGAAAGAAATATTCGAAATCATTGAGATTGAGGAATGAATGTGAAATCTCCCGTCGAAGATGTTTTCTTCCTGAAATTGTTTTTTGCTAATTAGTTAAAGTTAAGTTTCCTTCAGAGTATAGGATAATAATCATAGGAGGATAATTTGGTTATCGAAACGCGCGTCAGTTAGTGTAATTATGAGTGTTGGTGTAGTATAAACAGTATATATTAGAGCCTGAATCGTATTTACGTGAAATGTAATGACGGCGTCATGAGAGACTTGGAAAGAGTGATAGACCTTAAACTGAACCTCGTACGTAGTACATTACATAAGTTCTTGATCCTTCACTAACACAAATCAAAACTAGAATGGACGCTGTTTACGGCCATCATTTTCAGCAATTAAAAAATGGTCTAAGCTATTTCACTGGGGATGAGAATCATTAAAAGATGACTTATATGCAGGAGGTGACATTGAATAACTGAAAAAAATTGTTTTAAGTGACCGGCACCTAAAAACATATCGAATAGCAGTACAGCAGTGTTCTAAGGATCGTAGAAGAGCATTCGATCATGACAAAAATTAATGTAAAGGGAGTACCTGGAGTTATCTCTCAAGTTTCACACAAATTAACCTTTTATTATCGAATTGTTTTATAAATATTATATAGCTGTTGTGTGATGAATATAATAGTTCTTTAAAGGTGATTTGGAATACGTATTAGCTTATTATACCTTTTGGTGATGGATCTATGTTTTGTAAACGTTTATTCTATCTGGTTTAGAAATTTCCATAGAACAACTTTATTGTTATCTTTAGGATATTGTTATTTATGCCTTTTCTGTTTATGTTAGGCTAAAAACTTATGAAACCCACTACGTACCTACCGATTCGTCAAACTCTGAATTATTATTTTCAAATGTTTTCATTTGAAATTACAAAATACTGGAAACGCCGTTTCTATTGGTTACTATTGCAATTCGGAAGACTAGTCATGCCAGTTATTTCTAATAACAATCATGGATCAAAGTAATGAATATGAGTGAAATTCATGTGGCACTACAAAGTTCAAAAATCCAAATTTTGTTCCCAGTGGAATCTAAAGAATGATAATTTAACTGGCTTCAGTATAATGTTGAGACGCATTTCATTATATCTATAACTGGGTGTAAGTCATTCTTATTTCAACTATAAAAAAGAATAAATTGTTATTTTTACCCCCCTAGTAGTAAGTTAGAATCTCGATTGTTCGCAATAACAAAAAATCTTTCATACAATTGAACAAGGATTTATCGAACGGAAAATTTATCTATCACAAATCATATCTCAGATAAACAATGTTCTAAACAATCATTTGGTTTCTTTTTAAATTTCTTCATACAGAAAAATCTAGAAAGTTTGTGTAATATAAAAATATTTTCTTAGATTTCTCACCACAATGGTTGTTTATATTTTCATGTTAACTTTTTATTATATGTTGGACATTTACCAATAGAGAAGATAAATATGGTAGAGATAAATTTTCTATTAATTAGAATAAATAAATTGCTGAATAAATTCCTTGTTCATTTTCTGAGAGTTTCACACAGTTATAACAAGTCGAATGCTGTTTAACCAATTCTCTTAGGAAGCGAACGAATTACTAAATATTTCTGTTTTCATTATAATTAATTTCGAAAGTCTGCTCCAAAGATTAAGCTTAAAATGTAATTTATATAGGAAATATAAGATAAATCCGCATTCCTAGATTCCTTTTGGAACATAAGAGTTAATGCCAAATCAAATCAGATCATTTATCAATTTTGAAACATTAAATCGCAGTTTTCACACCTTGAACTCGATAAAATCATATTCAGTGTATTTGAAATAACATCACGATTATGATTAACGATCTGCATGTTCTACAAATATCAAATAAATATTGGAATTTGTTCCGAATAGTTTGTTATTCAGAAGATTCAATTTAAAATCGTTCTTACTAATACTAATGAATACTAAAATGATCTTGATGATTAAACGAATGATTTGAAATAATGAAAGTGAATTATAGTTCATAAGAACTAGAAAACTAGTTTTCAGTGATAATCAAATTGAAGAGTACAAAATAGTTTTTGATATAAAATTACAGAAGAGACAATTTGTGTCACTATTTTAAAACGTGGGGTGTTCGTTTGATATTTGATATTTTTAAATTAACCTAAAGATTAAGTAGGACGTCCGTTTCCATTATTCCTTTCTCCCCTCATTTTCTTGATAAGCTCGATATGGCTCTACGGTAAGTAGGACGGTAGTGTCTCTTGGTGGATCTCTTATTTAGATAACTGAAATATAAATGCGGTACGTGTCTCTAGGATAGCTTATTTGGTAAAGCTTCTATCGCGAAAAAGATCCGTTGGTAATATTCATACAATTCTAGCCTATTACAATATACTTAGGATAAACACCGCCACGTACATCACAGCTCATTTTTTTCATTTTATCAAACATAAGATGGCCAACCTCCATTTTCTGGTACATTGGTTAATTACCATCAAAAGATACAATAAGGAAAAGACATTTATTGAAACCTTCCAATCCTGTTTATACAAAAGAATTGGAAGGAATATTTAACAGAGTAGGTTTTACTTGGTATATAAATCCAACAATGGTATATATGGAATTTGCTAATGTGATTGTGACGGTAAGTATATTGGACAGACTAGGAGATACGTTATTGTCTGGTTTAAAGAACACATAGCTTATTTGAAATATGGACGGACCGGAATATCGAGTATTGCCGATCATACTGCCAGTCATAATGATGACATAAATATGAATAATGTGGAATTGTTAAAAAATGTATCCAAAAATAAATTGTTGGATAATGTGTCGTGATTCTTAAGATTGTGTATTCCAAAGCAATTAACTGACAACTGTCTCATGTAGTATAATTTCTGAACGGGAATTTTAGGAATAGAAACAGTTTTCGTGTAAACAAATGCTAACGACAAAATATGTTTTTCATCTTTACCTTCTTGTGACTGTTTGTGCTGCAGTATTGAGTAAAACTTTTCATTTCTTTATTTATGAACCATAAGCTCTGCAACTGCTGCTCGTTTAGTTACGTTATTTAAAGTACGACTCTTAATTTTCACATTAAGCTCCTCACACTTACTACATACATCAACTTGCGGGCGACCAAATAGTTAATTGAAATTGTCTCTATAATATTGCCAAAAAATGATTTGCTTACTATAGGCCTAGCGTCAGGGTATTTTTGCTTGTACAACCACATCGCTTTAATATTTAGATCCGGGAAGACAAAAATGAGCAGTAACAGGTGACTGCAGATAACACGCGAAAGACCAGAAATCAAACAACAAATAAACCATAGAGGAAGTGGACTTACGCCTTTTTAAAAAAACTCTCTTGGACTTGATGTATTCTGATGTTTAGATTACAAAACCGCCAAAACCTGGAAATCGAAAAAAAATGGACACCGTTTAAAAAAAACCAATTCAACTAGTCTAGTACATAACGCTTCCAGATCGCCCGGAGTTTTGCTTTTTTCACACACTTTGTACACCATATAAATTAGTAGAATCTGTCGTTAACGTATCGTAGGTTTTGTGCGATCAATAATTAATATTTACTTGTATTGAAAAGTCTAATAAAGATATACATAACTAAAAAGTAACCTACTTTTATACATCGCCACTTCGAAAAGTTCAATTAAAAATTTTCTGCATTCTAAAATGCCATTATAATTATTCCCCAACGACTAATGACCTTTGTTAGTTCGAACGGTAAATCATATAAGAACCACATTTTTATTTGTCATTTGTATAAACCTGCATTCGTGAAAAAAATAACGTCATCACTACTTTTTTACAGGATTGAATTTTTAATATAATTAATTTGCACATTAATAATTATTTAACGGTATCTCCACCGCCCACTTTTGAATATTGGAATGTGCATCTATGCGAAAGTATAGGTTTTAAATAATAATAGAGGTTAGAAAACTATCGAGAATATAATTTTCAAACTTTCGAAGAGTTTTTTTGGTAGCTATTGATACCTACAACATGGAATGAGTGACAGTAAAAATGTGAACTCATCTTAAATGAACTCGACGAATACATAGAATATATAAATTCTACTATACATACGAGGTGCTATCTGTCTGTCTGGATATCTTAGATTTTGAACAACTTATTAATATTTACAAGTAGTACAGGCGATTTAAAAGTGGAAATAAGTTATTTGACCCCCAAAAACATTTGAAAATATCCCAAAATGTTCGTACAAACAGGCTGTTAATTATTCGAGAGCTTAGTGAGATATTCGTAGTAAAATCCGAAATGAAAATGGTTGATTGCTTGTTACAAAATACAATTTACTAACAATATAATGAACAGTTTCTTCACCAAAACATTTTCCTTACTCGCTACAAAGCCTCTTTTATCAAATGGAAATAGCAGTTCAATTTTGTATACAGACGATACTTAATTCTTGTGTTGGTATAATTGACAGTTGAACAAATTGGGCCATTGAAATAATTTCAACAATCTATCATTTCCATGATTAACTGATAGTAGAAGGGATAAAGCACACAATAAGGAGCAAAACCTAGTAATTTATGTGCAGTAAGATAGATCAAGATACAACAAAGGGCATTTGATTCGGCAGAGCATCAGGAAATTATGGATGAAAAATGAAAATTGCATTTGTACAGACATCATTACAAAAAGTGAATCTTGAAGAGTATTGAAAAATGTGTTCAACTTCACTACTCCGGGGTGTTTTTGTCGCTGAAGACGATTATCATGATAGGAAAGGTGTACTAGGTACTTAGTACCTAGGGTATTGTATACTCGAAACTCTAAGCTGGAGTTTCTCAAACCGTTGGCTCTATTCATACTGTATGCATTGTTTACACCACCATTACCCCAACACTCACAATTACACTGTATGACGCGCGTTTCGATAACAAAGTTATCGTCTTCAGAGACCGAAGTTAAACTTTAGTGTATTCAGTACGGGAATCTCGTGGAAATTTCTTATGGAATTGACACAATATATACATCTTGGGGATTTTCGAGATCGTTCAATACGAACATCACGACGGTGATGACATGCGAGGTATGTCCAGTGTAACTGGTTCATACGCCGTCTCTTGGAGCCCCGTGGAAACTCAGTATGAACTTGATTAAATATAAACATCCTGGAGGTTTTCATATAGTTGAACATCAAGACGGAGATGACCTGCGAGGAACTTCGTGCCCAGTTTGGCTAGTTTATAGGTCGTCCCCTAGAGATCCGTGCAAATTCGTTATGAAATTTTCCGAATAAATGCATATTTTAACTTTCCGAGGGGATGATCTGCGAGGTACCGAAATCTTTCAAGAGACTTGAAAAGAGTTCATTTACAAATGCAAATGTGGCTATACGGGGATCAATGAGGCATAAATCGTCGCTCTGATTAGTGATTGGAGCTAAAAGTCCAGCATATAGTCTCCATAAAAATGATACAATTGCAAGGCCCATCGAACTTCATGAATATGACATTTTGTGAATGCAAAAACGATTGTTGCAATGCATGTGAATGCATGGTTTACCCTGGAGCCGCTCGCAAAAATTGTGCAGGCATTATTGAATATTGTTCTGCCAATAAAACTGCAAACGAGGAAAATAAAATGAGGGCAACCAAATGAAGAAACAAAATTCTAATGCAGCACGAAATTACGTATAATTACTGCGCAGAAAGAAGGTTCGTGCTATATTTTCTCAAATATGATAATATTTTTGTTCTGCCTTTTTTAAATTTATATTTAGTACGCTGTTGAAGATCGATATTTCTTAGTTTACTAATTTCATAAAGTACATAATTAGAGGCGAATTTCTATAATTATCAGATTATACTTTTCTTCTTTCTTTTCTTTAATACGTTTTAAAACGAGTATATCTTTTTATATCTGTAACGAGCAGAGAGAGAAAGAGGATGCAGAAGGACGGTCTTGAATTATTAACGAGAATTTTTTTTTAAATTTTCCCAATAATGGTGGTACAATGGCACGGCAACAGTTGACAAGCTGTCATTGCTACTAATCTAATATAGAATTTATACAATCGATCTCAAACCTCTGTCAAACGCAGCTACCAGTCGAAATAGGTAGATTCAATAATCGGATGAACTCTAACCTTACTTAAACCTTGTTTCAATTATTTGTATATATTTGGATAGTTAAAAAATGAATCGCTTCTTATTTGGTAGATGTTCATATACACTAAACTAGAAGAAACCCTCGTAATTTATATTTAATAATGGCTACTTGCACCATTTCGCTTAAGCTACTGTTAAAAATAAACAGCAGCTTAAAACTAGCTAACCGATTAATTTCCTTATCCTTGCACCATATGATTTCAAACCAAAGTTAAAATTTAATTTTCTGTTAAAAAATCGGTTTAAAATAGAAATGCTGGTACTAGAAACTAACTTCGGGGAGCACATTTTTTTGGTTATGTTTGTTATTGTTTGCCAATTTGCCAAAACGAAAATTGATAGCCTGTTGCAATTTTACTATTTCTTTCATTTAATGCTTCATAGCTTGGTTTAAAGAACAAGGTCGCTAGTTCATTGAATGTGGAAATGCAAGACGCTTATTCTTTTCATTTCATTTGTCACACAGGAATTCTATATTAAATATATTAACTTCACCTTACAGGCGGTTAAAAATACAAGCTCAGAAATGAAATGGGCATAGGTATAGGAGACTCCAAAATGGTGAATATTACCTAGTAACAATAATGGTATTTTGTGGTGCAGCAGGTAGAAGTCGTTAGGAAGCTCTAAATTCTGCTTAATAAGCTATAGAATATACAGAACCGTAGGTTTTAAAAGGCGAAATCACTTAAAAATGTCAAGTTGTCCATGATCCACTGTTAAACATACGGTTTAATTGGTCCTAAGTCGGTATTCACAGAGTTTTATCTTGATATGATATTAGTCTATGATTTTATCAGATATCGTTGTTTGTAATTTCAATTATAACTAATTAATATACGAAACTTTTTAGCAACCCCTTTAAACGCTATTTTCAATAAAAAAAGTAATGAATTACTAATGATTATAAAATGGAATAGTCAAGTGAATGCGCTTTAAATTCAGTTATTAGAGTGAACATTCATTTTTGCTACTGTAAACTATCTGAAAGTCACTTCAGTTTCTCGCTTTTATTCAATTATCATCAGTTTCTTCAGACACGTAGGAATCTTAAGTTGATCAAATACACCTCTATTTAGTACTGTTATTGAGAATAATAAAAGTCTTACTGTCTGTTTAATTGCCATCGAAATGAGCCTATTCCTTATAAAAAGAACAAGAACCAGAATAAGAAGTCATTAGATGTTTTCTCTTTCGATTTTCTACTAGATTTAGTAACAATATATCAAGATGATTACAGGATTTGTCGATTTCATAATAGTATATTCATCTATCATAATCTAAATTTTGTCGTCAGATTTATTTAAGTTTATTGCGGATGGGGCCGCTTTTCTAGGCCAATGACATTTTTATATTCAATTTTTATTATCGCTAATTTTAGAGACGCGAATGAAATTTAATTTAATCAACGTTTCCAACGGATCACATTTATATGGATTTTATTTGCTTCTACTTCATTATAACCAAAGTTTTGGCCGCGTTTAATATAATAACCTGCAATTATGATTTAAATTGGTTGTATGAGTTATTAAATTGAGTGATTACTATCCAACCAGTCTTTTTTATTAAATATGAAGTAGTAGTGGGTTAATACTATATTGTTCACTGAACGGGTGTTAGCCATTACTCGCGAATAGATCACTATACTTTATATATAACTAAAAACATACAATTCATTTGTTGTTGTTGATTGTCTTAATCGTATTGTGCTAAAATTCCGAGATTATATTGAAAATAGGTTTGAATTGTCAAACACAAAATAGAAAATCGCGTTACTAATTTAAAAAAAAAATCAGTACAATTAGGAATAAAATTAGCAGAGTACCATGTCATTGTAATATTGATTATAGAGCGACCGTATCTCAAAAAGTTCTTGGACATAGTGTCATTTGAGTCTCCTAACCGAAATGTTCTCTGGGAAAATAACTGAAATCAGAAAATCAAAATTTTGTATGGTTGGTGTTTTCATGCATATAATTCATAAATAATACGAGATTGTTATTGTGGAATTCTATTGGTGGTAAACGACCACACTGCTAAACTGATTTGTGAAGTATTTTAATGCAGCAAAGAAAATATAACACAATGATGAGCTCGCATTAGGCCGTTGCCGTTGACTAAGAGTTAGCTAGAAGTAGAAAATGACGCTTGTAAGTAATTCCTTTCTAAGTTATTTTGAATGACGATAGAAGTAAAACTTTTGGTTGATTATCATATTATTTTCACGTTAATCATTTTTTACCTGTTCAGAACTAAAACATTTTCAAAAAATTTGTCATTGATACCCGTTATATTCAATAACGACATAAAAATAATTGTAATTCATAATAATAGTTTTTTTTTGGTAGAATCATATGAATAGCTGAATTTGTTCACCAACATTTGTTGGAGGGTTGCCTTGGAATTATCTGATAGTATTTCACGATCAATTATATTTATTCTTCACACGCCATGATGCAGACAATCGAGGAAAATGACAGTGTTTTCGATTAATATATTATTTATTTAAACTATTTATAATGATGGCTAAAAAATTGTAAAACAGAATTCTAATATGATACTAATATAATATAATTACTTATGGGGATAAAAAATAGTTTTATAGCTGGTGTAGAATAACTGGAACAGAGTTCTCTTGTGGTGTGGATGTTTTGAGTTTGTTTTTATAAATTTTTCTCTTCAAATCCCTACGAAAAAACCCAAGGGAGTAGAATCACGTAATCTTTCGAGGCAAAGGCTTTCATATATCGAATGTACTTAATTTAATGTTTCCAACTAATAAAAGACTGGGAAAGTGGAAGATAGCAGATTGGTAAATGATGAATGTCTCTATCATGAAAATGTGTTTTGGAATTTTTTGAAATAAGTGGGGTGCTCCGTATTAATAACGGGTATATTTGTAACCCCACATCAGTAGCAGTATTGAAACACTTTCTTTTTCAGTTCTTTAAATAAATCTGATTTCTGTTGCTATTGTCAATTTGCAATCACTTCATTGCAGGAATGTAAATGGAAGAAAATCTAAGCAAGTTGTCGTTTCTTAGAGATGACAGTAACATCTACATCTGAGAGATATAAATAATATCCGGCACAATTATTATTAGGAAAAGCAATAAATTTATTGGACGCTCTAGCATAATTATTGACAAAAAATCTCATTTAATATAATATGTTGCAATGTCTCAGTTGTATACATGTTACAGACAGAACAGGTTTCAGAACTGTCAATCATATATAGAAAAATTCTTTAAAAGAAAACAAAGTTATCGCTGGCGATTGTGAACGTTCAGTTATTTGATCATTTAAAAAACCTGTTGATTTAACACTCGAAATGACTGATATTTTAACTGGCGTTCTTATGAGTTTAACACTGAAAATGATTGCCTTCATTTTGAATGATACTAAAAAGTTAAAACGAGTTTCATAAATATATTGGAGATTTTTTTTGTTTACATACGCTTACACAGTATTTGCAGACAGTCTAGAAGAAATACAGACCCTTAAAACATTATTTAAAACATAGTATTAGAATCAATGTATTTACCTCGAAATTTCAATAAAACGATATTATACCAGGTAGATTGAAATAAACTAATGAATCAATCTATGGTAAATTTGGTTGAGGTTTTTTATATCTTGTCTATCATTCACATAACATTTATCTTGTTTTATGTATAACATTTCTTTGATTAATAATTTTTGGTGGTTCGTGTCTTAAGCTAAGATTTTTGTTTTTTAATATCTAATTCACGATTTTTTTCATGTTTGAGTAGAGCAGTCTATGCATTTTTGGTATATTTGTGCCAATGAATTCTGTTCTCCAAGTAATGTGTAGTAATTCCTACATAATTTTTAGGACAATTCAGACATGGTATGAAATATATAATATTTCATTTCTTAGTGTTTTCTTAGTTTTGTTTTTTAGTGTAGTGAATAGAGGTGATAATGTGATCTATGACTTATATTGATGTTATGTTTCGATAAAATATATTTCAATTTTTCTGATAGCTGGTTTGAATAGGGTAGTGCTATATATGTATCTTTTTCTTTACTTAAATTTATTTATTTGTGTAGTTGGATTTTAATCCTATGAATTTTGAAATTTTTAGAAGAATTCATACAATTCAAAACCACCACAAATATCAATTAATTATTTCCCCTAATATGATTACCTAAAAATTCTAAAGCTCGGAAAATATATTGAAATTAGTCTACTTTGGTGTTTCATTGCCACGTTTCAAATGAGAAAACGCTATATATATATATATATATATATATATATATATATATATATATATATATATTAATGCATTTAAATGTTCTTGATTTTAGGTCTCTTCTGTTTCAACATTAGTTTTTTTGATAGTTTTTAGAAGGAAAATAAATTTTGACGTTTCGACTTTTCTTTAATTCTTTATCATATGATAGAGGTGCCAGCTATATTATATATATAAGCGATTTCTTATTGGGAATGTCGCATATGAAACACATGAAACACATGAAAGTGGACTAACTTTAATATATTTCCCGAGCTTTAGAATACTTGTGTATTCATCGTCTGGGAAATAATTAATGAAGATTTTCGGTAGTTTTGAATTGTTCTGATTCTTTAAACCTTTTTAAATTCATAGAATTCAAAATTAAATATGGAATATTGATACAATTACCCGTTTATTTAATCGTTTTGATTGTGGAGATTTGGTCTTCCATTTGCGTAGGATATTGAGGTTACAAGGGAAGATACCTTATGTCGTCTGGGAAATATTTAATTAAGATTTGTGGTGGCTTTAAGTTGTATAAATTCTGGTAAAAATTTTAAATTCATAGGATTCAAAATTCAATATTCAAAGTGATTTTGAATCTAATCACAGGAGTGTTTTCCCAAGCTGCTTGTTTAATATGTTTTACAAGACGTTCTTGTATATATAACAAGGAGTTTCTCTGAAAGTCTGTATGGTAAGAGCTGTGAATGACAAAAGGCTTTAATAAATCGACAACATCGGAAGCACTTGCATACATGTGGTACAGGGCATTCAAGAGTAGTTAAGATGTCAAGGAAAATTTGTTTATTTGATTAAGAACTTTTTCAACTGAGCTCAACATCACAAAATGAGAACAGTGATAGACGGAAGAAGTCCTTTCAGCTCAACTAAAAATAAGAAGAATCGTCGATTAACTAATGTCAAAATATCTGCATCAGAAGCAAATCTAAATCAATCGAAGGTCTTCAAATAAATACCAGGACAGTTTTTAATTTTATCTACATTTTTCTCCCATTGTATATTTCTCCTACGTAATATTCCGAGAGCAAAAGAAATGTTAAGTGTTTTTTTATACCATAAATTGTTTTTTATTATAGGAAAGCTTGAAGCAATTTGAGAAATGACTACCAGAAACTACACGGATACTCGAAATAAATGTAGGTTACAATTTAATAATCATTATGCTCTTAATTCTGCTTATCCTCGTATCTCACAAGCGCTTCCAACGTTATTAAAATTTGCTGCAGGCATTGGATAACTGCAAAAGAGAGCGTAGCTAATCTTAAATTTACTTTGTCAACACAAATGAATTATACATAAAAAAGTAATATAACGAAGTTAAAAAGGAATAGGCGAAGTAATTTAGTACCTAGTGACTAGAAGGATGTAATGCATGCATTTGATTTTAAATTACAATAGAACTGATGATGAATAATGAATTTAAAGTTGGAGTTTCATGTATTTTTCTTGATAATTCAGAAAACACTATGTCTATAATCGAAGTATTGAAGCTACTATGTTAATATTGAACTGAAAATATGCATACAGTGAAGATCAGATTTGAATACGATACAATGTTACTGAGGTTTCGTGTCGGAATGTGTCACTTTTTTCATTAAGTTGTATTTCGAATCGAGTAAACTCAATAAATAATATAAAGTAACTGATACGACTTTTAGATTTATTTATAATCGTATTCAATCCCTTGCAAAAATTGGATAGGACTAAAAGTGATCGAAATAAATCTCGTCTCCAGAAAGCATAATCTTGCTTCACGCTACTATTGACAGTAAACACTTATCAGCAAGAAATAGAGTGGTTGATCTGACAACTTCCAGAATTCATTTAGATCAAGATAGATTAGGAGAATTTGATTGATTGGATAACTCTAGCTGAACTATTAATAGACTCGATCATTTTTTAAACCGAGAATGGGGGAGAAATGGGGGAGCATATAATACAAATGAAAGCAAAAATAATTTGCGGGCGATCTGAGGTCAGGAAAGAGAAGAAGGTAAAAATCAGCTTATCCGGAAAAACAACAATTCGTATGGAAAAAAGTTGTACGATAAAGTTGTAGGTAATAAAAAGATCTACAACTTTTGTATTCATACCTTTTTCTATTAACCTAAAAATTTACGTGAAAAATTAAAGAAACTAAGTCTTTGGTTTATTATTTTTATATTTTACAACTGATTTTACAAACTCTGTTGAAAATGTACCTTTTTACGGCCCAAATATAATGTAATTAATTTGTTTCGAAATATTTATTTTTAAACTTATGGTTAGTAACTGGAGTCTAAAATTTCAATATATATTCAAAAGTTGTACATGATGATTGAAGAAACCTTTCAAATGCAAGTCTTTTTGCCCTTTTCCAGAAATTTACTATAGTATTTGTAAAATTTCTTATTTCTTAAGATTTTTACGAACATAAAATTCTTCCACTATTTAAGAAAAAAAATTATGGTGTTTTTTTGATATTGAGTCGAAATAATGTTTTTTTAAGACGTTTTTATAAAATTTCATGACAAAATGTTATTTGTAAAAGATAAATATAAAAAACCAAAAACTTGATACTTCAAATTTTTCATAGAAATTTCAGGGTATGCAAAAAAAGAAGAAATGAGATTAGTAGATCTTTTTATTAACAACTGCTTTACTATAATATTATATAAGAAATATTTTAATCAATTAACAATCGCAACATGTACTAAACATCAAAATAAAAAACACCTTTACTTGTCGGATGTACAACCTTTTCTAAACAGCTGTTAGATTATTTTAATACATAAAACATTACAATAATTTCTAGAGGACATTTTTGAAATATTCCAATAGTCCGACATATATAACACGAAATAAATAATTCTTTACATCGGACAAATATTTCTATATTTAGAAAATAGATCAAGAAGTCATCAATCATTATGAAGGAAAACTTAGTCTAACATAGAAATAAAGGTCATAAATAAGAAAAATATGATCTTATATCATAAAATAGAAGAAAAGAATTTTCTACTACAGCTTGTGGAGAAAATTTCGGACAACGACGGAAAGCGTATGTCAGTTCTTCAATTAAATACTGGGAAATGGAAAAAAGACTTAAAAACGGCAGGAAGTAGTGATATTAGAAAGTTTTTCAAACTCAAAGTAGTGACGATACAAAGCAAGGAATACTTTTACTACCACTATAACTCACAATGGGGAGGAGTTTTCATTTCTAACTACCTTCAGTTTCTTAAGTTGTCCTCTTTCTAGCTCACTAGAAGGGATGTTGGTTTCAAGGCAAGGCTCTTCCACTAGGTCAAATCCTATGTTACACAACTTATAGTAAGGATCAGCGGACCCTAAGATTAGGCTGACCAGAATCTTAGCCATTCCTATTGTAAAAAGTAAATAATTCAAACTTTTTCAAAGATAATTTTACAAGATATTTTCAGAATTTACTTTTGAAAAGTGAATATTGCCACAGACCATATTGTGGAATTAGGACTATTGTAGCAAACAAAATGTCATGATAACCACGCTATTCACCGATGTTCAGTTTTTGAAACCTTCTTCGTATTATTTACCATTATATATTATGAAATTCTATAACCTTGAAATACAATAGAAGTTTAATTAGCCACATTAAACTACTTGCAGCAGCACAAGTTATGAGTAAAAAAAATATCTAATGAAACAAAGATTTTGTCGGATATCCATTTGATTAAAATGTTTACAGCTTCCGTGAATAATTTTTTTGCTTTCTAAATTAGAAGAAAAAAGATTTCGACCTACTTAAGTTACTGCCTATATATCATTGTTTATCAAAGTTTCCATGTGAGTAAATTCAATTTATAGATACTCAGTATAATAAAAATTTGGTATGTAATACAAGGAAAAGTATTTAAAAATAGGTATTTACATATCAAATTTTAGGTTCCAGAAACTTTATTCGCCTTTTTATTATTTGTTATATTCTTTTATATCTATCAATATCACAGCCACAGAAGCCCTGATGGTGTGCAGAAACTTTGCAGGGAAGAATTGGGGCTGTAACCCGAAGATCCTACGGTGGATGTATATGGCAATTATGAGACAAATCATCACATATGAGGTAGTGGTTTGGGATACTAGAACTAGTCTGGATACTATGAGGAATAATCTCTCAAAGGTACAAAGACTGGCTTGCTTATGTGCAACTGGGGTCATGAAATCCTGCCCTACAGCTGCACTAGGAGTAATTCTGAATCTCCTACCTATCTTTATAGTAATGGAAAACGTAGCAGAGAAAACATTACTTAAAATGTTCAGGAGACGCAATCATGAAAGAAAGCCTTTTCTTAAATAATGACTAACTCTGGGACATGCTTTAGGACGTTACATCGGAAAAGTTTGGCTTTGAGAAAAACTTCACCTGAATAATAAACTGTAAAAGCAAATGGGATCAAAACACCATACAAGAAATGAACAGAAATGCCATTAAATGGTATACGGATAGATTAAAAACAGCAGAGGGAACTGGAATAGGAGTGTACGGGCCCAGAACCAGACACTCTAAAAGCCTGGGCAGCGCACCAAGCATTTCTCAAGCATTTATTTATGTAATTGAAAAATGTGTTCAGTTCAATTTAGAGAGGAACTATCGCAAACAGGAGATCATCATCCTGTTCGAGCTATTAGAGCTACAAGCTCTAATACCATAAAATACAACCTCGTATTGCACCGTGATTTAAGGATAATTAGATCAGTGGATATAGTCCTTTGAAATACCGTGAGATCAGGGTTGCTCGAAGAGAAACTAGTATCGTCTGCAAAAAGACACGTACTACTGATATCTAAATATGCAAAGTCATTGAAAAATAGCAGAAACAAAATAGGGTTTAGTACTGAGCCTTGAGGCACTGCACATTCTATTGGCTTGCAAGGAGACATAATTGAATCAACAATATTTTAATTAACAATTTGTTAATTAAAATATTATGATTAACGCAGTCGTAAGCCTTAAAAAAATAAGTAATTATTAAGGTGATCAGGTTTATAGTTTGACGTAATTTTGGAAGAAGATATTAGTAGAGACAAAAATCGCATTTTCTTTTCAGATATACGTAAACCTTCAGTAAACCAGAGTGTATTTTGCTGAGGGAAAAGGAAGTGGATGCCAAACTAGTTAGTGCTTTTATGAATCTAGAAAATTCGGAGTCCACATCATCATTGAGAATGTTCCAATCAGGTGTTAGAATCCAGAACTACAGATACTTCGTGCAAATTCATTAGGCGCTGGATCAGTAGAATTGATGACGAAATTGGTTGAAAAATATTTCGAAAAATTTCGTTATTGAGCTGCTGACACTATTTGACGATAGAAATTAGAATAAGTGGAAATTTGGTAGATAACTAAACAATACAAGAAAGACAAGGGTTGTAGAAAGAAGTTTGGAAAGCAGCTTAAGAGATACATTAAATTTTTCTTTGAGGTTAACATTAGGATAGTTTTTTTTATTAATATACATATATATATTTACAATCTACTCTATAAGCAGAGTAATAAGTAAATTGGCTAAAGTCACTAAACTGAATCAGGAACTATCCATTGGCGGTACTCTGGAAGTATTTATTGTGGGAGATCTTCTGGCCATATTCTCTTCAATCTTCTCTTTGTTAGTGGCTGGTTGAATAGATTATCTATTAATTTATTGTTGTGGTGACTGTATCGAATTTTGCATCTTGTGGAATAGTTCTTTATCACATCTTTGGTTAGTGAGATATTCAGATTGTTACGAATTGTTTGGTAAGTAACGTACCAGCTCTACTCAACATACGGAATGTTTTGGATTGGAATATTTGAGGTATCGTCGAATTTGAAGGTTTATAGCATAGTTCTATTCCAATCACCAGATTGGTATGAAATTAGCATAGAGAGAAGAAATCATTTTAAAACTAATTGTAAAATAGTTTGGTTGGAGTTGCAATTCAATTGATGTGCCTTGTAAGGATGAAACTCTTCTACTTAGATAGTGTTATTAAAACTATAATGATGTATTTCTGCTTCCTACCAGTTCCAATACAAACTATTTTGGTTTTTCAAAATACGATATACAACGTACACTTCAGGGTTCAGCATTGTCTATAGAGTCTAGAAATTCAAGTAAACATTGACACTACTTAATTTTAAAGCAGCGGCAACAAAATATTTTCCAAATATTCCAGTTCTTACATATATATTAATATGTGTTTCTAACCATCTTGTACAAAACATTTGAACTGTTTATTTGCATTATGTATAAGCTTATTTTACATTCAACTGTCAATGCGTTCCCATCTTTGCAGAAGTTTCCGATATATTCAATTCAATTTTGAATAGGAGCAAAGAAGTTTAGTTTTTGGCAGTAATGTAGCAAAACACAGTATAAAATGAGGCTTGATTCCGAGTAGGTGTATTAGGATAGTGGAAACCTTCTTTAGAGTAATAGATTATTTGCGGAAAAGTGGGTAAGCATCAAATCAGGAAGTACATATCGCTGGATCAATCTATTATAGCGAATTAGCTGAGATTCCTTCGAATTTAGGAGGTATTCAGTATGTTTCCACATTTGTTGTTACTGATAAGGTTGTGATACCAACAACTTGTAAACTATTGAACTAGACTGAAATAGAAGTCGCAAGTAAAAAAATTGGTAAGATAAGAGTGTTGCGATGGAAATGACAACATTATTTTATTACCATACGAAGGAGAAATGTGAATGGATTTATTGTTGTAGTTTTATTATGGTATATTAGACTAATGTATCCGTTAAATGTGCCCCCTTGATTTTAAGACATGATTCATCACAATTACACTTTCGAGGATTTAGGCGAAGAACTTCAGTTTTGTAAGTTGAGTTAGAGGATAAGACTAATTACTTTAATATAAATAATACCATTGTTTATTTCCACGTTTTCAAAATTGGCGAGGCATGATTGCCAAGTTTACCCAAGATGAAGATTTGTATACGAAAAATCCTGAATTCCTAAGCATTTGAAATATATTAACATTTATAATTATAGAATTTCCTATGAAAATTGAAAATGTTTCTCCTTTTGGGCACCCCTGAGTATAAAATTGTTACGTAAAATGTAATCTATTATATTGGATCTATTTAAGTAATTTACTCTCAGTTAATAGCTTTCAGTTATTGGAGTGTAATTAGATAAAACAAATGATATTGATAAAAAACATTTACAAATCCAGCTAATAAACTGAAGGTAAAAAATATACACCGTAATTTTATGAGAGCTTGAGATTCTTCTGTCAAGAGATGGGTAATAATATTCTATTCCCATTTATATGAGAAAATAAAGAATTATAGGAATTTTCTGAATTGCGCTTTGATGGAAATCAAAATTTCTATTAAATATTATTCCAATAATAATGAATAAGTAACAATTAGGATGACACAACAACAGTATTGACGATTTTGGTAATACTGTACCAAATATATTGAAACGAGCTACAAAATACCATTGCAGGATATTTCAAGGGTGGGAAAAGAAAAAATTGTGTAATTTGATATGATTCGATGTCGTAAACTTTAACGACATATAGATTGGATTGAGGTCAAAATTCAGTATAAGTAATTATACAACCTTCTTACTAAGTCATATGAGACGGCATGATTTACTAATGTATGCAACTAATATTTGTGGGTTTGCGTTGAGGTGATCCCTTTTAAACGCAAGTATTCAATCACCGCGCGTTGCTCGATACGTTTTCAATACTGAGATATAACTCTATCTTATTAGGATTTCTACTATAGGCATGCATAGATTCGCACTTGTCACTTTCTGAAAGTAATAAATTACAATGTGCCGTGATGTTTAATGATTCTTCTGATATATAAAAGGCTCAAGGGCGGAGAAAAAAGATCAACACACTAAAATACTCATTTCTGGTTGACATTTAGAGTTCTATAGAATAAAATGTATTGTCAGGCAACCAAAAGTGTTAGTCAGATGACAAATACGTATTGTGTTTTTCTCATTCAATGATCTCAAATTTGGGACTCGTGGTGTTAAATAAGTTACTTGGGATATACAAAGGTGTTGTCGAACTATTCACAGGGTTGCTTGCAAAAAATCTGCATTAACAGTTAGCCTAGATTTTAGCAATTCAAAATAAGCAATTCTGACTATACTGCAAATACACATAAGACCTTTTTTGCAATGTGAAACCGGCTTTGCAGTACTTGGTCATTAATTTAAAGAGAGCTATTGTCTTTGGCGTTTTGCTTGGGCCATGTCTTTCTGAGCGATAAGAGTCAAAGATATCTGATCTAGAAAACCATCTTTGGAATGTACAAACGTCTATTGCACTCAAATGTTATTGCTTGCGGCATTAGTGTTACTTCCCCTGCGAAACTCAAAAAGCATAAAGTGCCAGATATCCTTTTCTGGTATTTGACTGACTATTTCACCCCAAATTTCCAAAAAAATCCAATATTAGATTATTTGGCAGTGAAAAACAACTTTAAAATGGAGTTCCAAGCCTCCTTGTTTATTGTCATGCACTTCTTATGAAGCGTTTCAAGGTGGTAAATTATATTTTGTAATGTCAAGTTTTTTTTGTAAAATAAGTGTAGCTTTCGTGGATCAAACTATGACGTAGATACCAGCTTCTAAAAGAAACCCAAAAGTATCTAATTGCTTAGCTAAACATCTTCACATCTGCCAATTCTAAATATTTCTTAGTTGTAAGCTGGTATCAAATCCAATTACATCAGACTCTTCTTGAGCCAACAGTGACTTCAAAGTATCCATTTCACAATCAATAATATAAAATTTGTTTCAGGACCTCAATGCTTAACAACAATTAAAATTATAGTCTGAAAATTACTTGCTTGAATACTATATAAACGTATACACAACCTCGTTTCCAATTATTTCAGAAATATAGGATGAAGTTAATCATCAAAATGTACGACAATAAAACACGATCATTCTTATATGAGTGATTTTACTTGTGTAATTCCTATTCTGAGTATCGTGTTACTGAATTCATCAGCAATGAATGTAATTTTCCTATATTTACAGACCAAATCACCCACAAAATACGATATCACAGTCAATTGTTCTCTAATGAATTACTAAAACATTTAATGACTTTTTGATCGATGTTGTAGATTGCAAATTACTTTTCCTTAACGTGGAAGAGAGAAGATAGGGACAGTTCTAAAGTATATTAGGAAAAAATGTTTAATTTGCTTTTTTCGAGTATTTACGTTTTTCTCTAAAGCCAAAGACTATTGTAGCAGTAGATAGATCGATCTATTGTTTTGTAATGTCATACTGCTCTATTACCATTAAAAAAAGTAAGAGTATCAGTTCCTTTTTTTACTTTGAAGATAAGAATTTAAGAATGGAAATGGGTCAAACAAGAACTAGATCGCTCTTTCACTTTAAAAACAGGCCAAAATGTGTTAAAACTGGATACATTTCTTTTATCATAAAGATGAGCTTCGTTTAGAGCTTAATATGTCTTCTTCCATCTAACTTACCCATGCGATTCCTGGTTGTTCCAGTAAATGAAAAATGAACTATATGAAAACATCATTTTGACTTTTGTCAGGCTACTTCGTTCAGTATATCAAAAATAGCTAAACAAGAATGTTTTGACACCATTTCTCATTTTTTAAGGCTACAATATAGCAGATGAAAGCCATTAACACCATACCACTCCTAATTCTTTCAGTAAATGAGAAATGGCTAAAAAGCAGAACAAGAAACGTTCATATTTTTAAATAAAATGGATTTTAGGTCTCCACTGAATCAAAATTAGTTTTTTTTCAAGACAGATAAACATTTAACGTTTTGAATATTTTTATTAAAATATATTTTGATGTGAGGCTATAATAGAGCATATGGAACACCATAGAACTCCTACTTCTTTTAGTAAATGAAAAATGGATAAGCAGCTAAAGTCAAGACGATTTAGAAACATGAACATATAAAGGAATGGAAACGTTTTGACACCGTTTCTAATTTTTGTGAGACCATAATAGAGCAGATGAAAGCCATTGACACCATACGACTTCTGATTCTTTCAGTAAATGAAAAATGGGCTAAATGAAGAATGTTTTGACACCAATCCAGACTTTTGTAAGGCTATAATAAAGCAAATGAAAGCCATTGCGAATGAAGATTCTCAGAAATGTTTTCACTTTGTATTTAATAAATAAAATTGATAAAACTATAAATTAATTGATATTTAGGTCAACACGTATTTAGGAAGATATTTCAATAAATCAAAAATAATTTTACAAATTTAAATTTGATTATAACTATCTACTCACTTGCAACAAACTCCTAACGCTCGATGTACTAAAGTTTTGTTGCAAATTGAAAGAATCAGCAGAAGTTTAATGCCATCAAAGAATCTAGTGTGTGGGCGTCAGGCTGCCACTGGTTATTTAAGAAGCGTTTACCAACCTATAAAATTCTTTTAAATCTCGTGAATAATCCTACGCATTGGTAAACTAAAACTTCTTTAATCACTATTCATGTTATCACTCGAAAACACTTCTAAGGAAGCGAACGAACTTGAACTTCCGGCTTAGTTCTATTCACGTTACCATTTTTTTGTAAGGGAAACTACTTAAACTAGATGGTACGCTTCCACTCTACTACGGTAGACTGATCAGGTTCTTGTACTACTGGAAGAAATTCGAAAGTGGGGGCAGGTGTTAAATTTGACCCACCAACAAATTTTGCGGTAATAGGTATCTGGCATAGCTCTTATGCAGACGCTGCCGATGCTGTGTCGTGCACCGGCCAGCAGGAGAGAATTCAGTCAAGGACAGTTCTATAATATGCTGCTTTGTGAAAATGTTATAGTTGAAATTAGAGTAGTGCTGTCTACAGCAGCGCGCGAACTAGTTATTTTTAAAGGCGACTACTAGTGATTTTAACGAGCGGTTGTGGAAGAAGCGCTCTAAATTTTTCAATGAGCAACAATTTTTTTTAATATAACGTGTCATCAAAAGCAGGATAATTTATTTTATTGGAAACCAACGAGAAGTTTCAATTAATCTTGTTTAAAGAAATGCCCCTGCAGACTTATCCCAATGTAGGATTTAAGACTAAAATCATTCTTAATGTAAAACATTTCCTTTTAAGCATTTTTTCATACGAGGGCTGCTAATTCAATTTTGAGATATGGCACCCCTAATTTGAATATGACAAATCTAAGTACTAAAAACATGTCGTCATACGAGTGCTATTTGAGTTGTTTACAGATATTTGAAACATTCGTCCTGGTAAAAAAATATAATGGCATCGCGAACATTCCCGTGCGATGATTTTCTGTGACTTTCCGTGTTTCCTTGGTTTTACGAATTCAATCAATTCGTGGTCAACCCTCGCCAGAAAATATCGATGATGTGCGTAAACTGATATTGCAGGATTGTCATGCTACATATCGTGGGATTGAGCATATTAGTTCGACTAGCATACATTCAATATTGCATTGTCAATCGTTCAAAAAAGCTCAAGTCAATTGGTGTAAAGAAATGCTGAAAACATTCAATCGTGGTGCTTCAAAAGGCAACCATAAGATTGTGACAGCCGAGGAATCATGGATATATGCACATAAAACCGAAACTAAAGAACAATCGACTATATAGGTCTCTCAAGAAAAGCCCAATTCAACAAAAGTTGATCTTCCACGAAGCACTTCGAAGCAAACGGTCATCTGTTTCTTCGAAATAACAGCACATGTCGCCACCGTTCCATTGGAGCAGAAGACTAATAATTCTCAACCACGACAATCATATATTAATTAAAACAAAAACGCGTTTGAACATTGAAAACATCGAGTTGATGGGTCATCCGCCGTACAGTTCTTGTTTGGCACTCAATAACACCCGAGGATCAAAAATAATGCGAGGTCCATGTTTTTCCACAACGGAATTGAAAAAAAGGCTTCAATAATTCATCTTAATCGATAATATTTTGAAAAACAACAAAGCTATATCCAAATATGAACATATGTTTCGATTTATCTATCTTAAAACCTAAGTAGTAATCCTCGTATTCTGGAAGATTAAAATGCTGCGCGACGCTAAACTTTATAAGGTGGAAATGGATAGGAAGACCTCAAAACTCGCGGATTCAGATGAATTGGTATACTGTGCATCTTTATGATCATGAACAAAGTCAATGGCCCATTTTTAAGTCATTTTCACTTAATATTCCGTTCATGTTCTGAAAAACTCGTTGAGGCACTTGTTTAAGTATCCATAAATTATTTGTTATATTGTGTTAATATAGTTATAGCTATAAATTTTGAAGTTAATTTTTTACCTGTTTTAAAATTCAATAATCACTCATAAAAGACGTAAAATAAAGATAATTTAGCAACAAAAATATATAGCCATACATACATAATCATCAAAACAGCTACATATAATTTGTTTACCTTTCCCTTTTTTTATGCCTCGAAACAAATGTTCATAAGTGTGTTAATCTACGTTCCTTGAACATAAAACTGTTGGCAGGAATACTCTACCTCATCACATTTTTTTCATCCACTAGTACATTTTTTTAAACTACTATATACGGTGACTTGAGTTCAATATGTGTCAATTCTTACCTAACGTCAAATATATCGTTCCAAAATCAAATAAAATACCCAGTAAAACGTGCAAAAAAATTACCGGTTTTATTTTTGTGAACAGGGTAATTTTTATTCCAACTTATGAGGGTTGTGGAGGAAGTATAAGACAGATTATTTCTTTGTAATATAATCTCCTTGATAAGTAAGGCATTTGTCAAATGTCTGAACAAGCTTTGCAATACCCTCGTCACAAAATTACCCGCTAATGATTAGAGGCAAGTTGTGACGGTTTCTTAAAAAAAAGACGGAAATCACTCGGTGCTAAGTCGGGACTGTATAGTGGGTGGTTGAAAGAAGCGTTAAGTAACACGAGCGCTATGGAAACGAGCATTGTCGTGCATCAGAACAATTCTAAATGTCACCATACATCTTCGTTTGTTTTATATAATTCTTATATAAACCTTATAAAGTTTCACAATATAAATCTTCATCGATTGCTGTACCAGGCTAAATAAACTCAACATGCAACACACCTTTTTGGTTCATAATCTCACGGCTTTTGAAGGTTCGTTTGGTTTGGTGGGTATCATTGGTT
Source organism: Diorhabda carinulata (assembly GCF_026250575.1). Taxonomy (NCBI): domain Eukaryota; kingdom Metazoa; phylum Arthropoda; class Insecta; order Coleoptera; family Chrysomelidae; genus Diorhabda; species Diorhabda carinulata. The sequence continues at coordinate 8,726,671 of NC_079469.1, forward strand.
AATTTGCGTGCATACATTGTTGTGATTGCCGTTCCGTTTCAAACGTGTTATACAGAATACATTTCTCATCACCTATCACAATTAATTTCAAAAAATCTTCTCCGTTAATATTGTAACTGTCTGTAGAGTAAATTTTCTGTAATGATATAGTACAGGGAAGGTCCGGAAACTTTCAGAAATTGCATCGAAAATCCACTAATGGTTTCCCTAACTTCAGCGAGTTAACAAAGCGGCAGGCTTGCGTTCTTGACACCTTTCATCATTAATATCAGCTGGGCTATCTTTAAATTTCCGTCACCATTTTAGGAACAACGCCATCACTTATAAAGGTACTCCATACTTTTGACTATTTGTTCGATGAATTTCTGATACACTGATTGTAAGGAACAGTTCGCAATTCATAAGAGGCAGGAAAATCACTAACGCCTGCGATGTTTATGTGACTGCAACTCAATGGAAAATTACCTGTTAGAGGTTGAAAAAAATCTTGTGTTTTGTGGAAGCTGTAAAATGTTTTTACTAAAATGGTCAGCTGGAGCCTAGCAATCATGAAAATGACTGTTACTTTTGTGTAACACGGATAAGATACATGAAATAAGGCGGCTATTGTATATACCATATCAATCTATATCTACATTCAAAACAATCAAGCTGAATTGAATGATTATTAGAGATTGACAAATGTCATGATTCACATTAGAGCTTTCTAGATCTCAATTACACCATGTCAACACCGCATTCTTTGTTCAGAAGCAAAAGGTTTAATAAGAGGTTTACTAGGAAAAGAGGAAAATTGTTATTATAATGATATACTGGGACTTTTTGGAGAAGCGAATCGAAACAGAAGTTGATTCTTCAAAATTCAGCTTAAGAGCTGTTTTGTTGCACCATGGGAATAATAAACTGTTCTCACCAATAGAAAAAGCAGTTAATTATTAGGTTTACCCTGTAGATTTACTAAATATTCTTGTTCCCGTTGTCTATGGGATAGTAGGACCAGAGAGCATTATTATTTAAGAACATAAGACGTTGATAGATCTAAGAAACGTTATGTTACTCCATTGAACAGACCTTGTGAAGGTGCTGAGCTAAAACATTGATTCGTTTCGGTATGTGCTAACAATATTTCCAAATATTAATAAAGGAAAACGAAATGAAAGGATATTTGTTGTCCCATAATCAAAAAAGCTTGTTGGAAGGCATTCAAAAAGTTTACGAGAAGTTTTCGGTAAATAAAATAAGTGATAGCAGTGAATAAGTCAATGTAGACTCATTTCCTATACTCACATCCAAATTTTTTTATCTGGTAACTCGGGAACTATGAGAGATGAACAAGATTCGAAGATTTCTGAAGAATGTCATCAGGCATTCTTGGAATAAAAGCATTTGGTGGATTACTGTTGATCTAAATTAAGAAAAACAGCTTAAATACTATAAAAGAAGGTACAAATTTTGTCATTTTCAATTATGTTGTGATTGTTTTGAACCAAATTTTATAAGAAATAAGGTATTTTTAACATCATACATGACAAAACATATTTATCATTCTTTCGGTCTATAACTATTACCAATTGTCAATTAATAACTTTCAGCTCGGGTGTAAGAACCATTTAAGCTAGTGTCTCATATTTCCAGAAGTGCTAACAGATCTAGAATTCACATTTATAGCACGCCTCTGTTCGTCTCAGCATTTCCACCAATGGGTATATTGCGAGCACGCTTTAGAAATCACGAGCACATATTTGGTTGTTGGAATTTCGATCTGTTCTGGATAATTTTCATTGATTTTTTTATTTCGTAATAGGTAGTTACTGATTAGTGATTGATGATTGTTATTATTTTATGAAACTGAACGGAGATTTAAATATAGTATACCATATGAGGGTTATTCTGAAAGTGTCGTGGGCGTTAAATCTTAGGGAAAGCTAGTAGTATTCCAATTAAGTTATCTGGGGCATCACAAAAACTTGTGTAAAAGTGTACAAACGGAATATTTTTACTTTTGCTCTGTTATTATGACTCCGATATATGGGTGATTCCATTATAACTGTGATATTCAATGTCCTGTATTGTTTTTTTGTACTAGTCATTAATTAATAATCAATTAATAAAAATTTTGTGTTAATTGAATAATTCTTAAGATATTTAAACATTATTTTTATACAATATAACTTGCCACTTAAAGAAAACTTATACTACATCACTTGAATGTCAGTACCGTGTCATGTCCATTCCTAGAATTTACCGATAAATTATTAATTTTTTTTGTCGTAACAAATGATTTAAACTAATTACCTTATAAATTCTAATGTTTATGATCAAACTGAGGAAAATTGATGCACTTGTTGTTTAATATCTTAAGTTACCATGTCAGTACCGTGGATAAATGAGTCAGTACCGTGGAACTCAAAATCCGACATTTGTGTCTTGCTCGTGATACTTTGAAGTTGTAGTAAATTCCTCTTAGAGTTTTATTTTTACAGTAAAATAGATGAATAATATGCATAAAAAAGTTAGAAAAGTTAAATTTTAAAATCTTGAAATTTTGAATACAAAAAATCACAGTTAGAACGGAATCACCCATATGCATTTCTTTCAGTTATAAGAATTTGTTATATTCCCGATATCTAGTCAACGCTTTAAAATAAGTGATATCAATTGTTTGGATGAAATATTTGACAATACGTTGGAATCTATTTCAATATGTGTCATAATTAAATGAGCAGTGGAATAATCCATTTTGATAATTATACAGAAAATCATAAAAATGTCACAGTGTTCACAATTCAAAATCAAGAGATGTATCGAAACCTGGACATTAGACTTTTCGACTATCAAATCTGGAAAAAAAACCGGAGTGAACCTCTCAGACTCAAAATATAAGCCTATTATTATTTGAAAATAGGAACTTATTAAATAGTGAAAATATAAAGAGGAAGTTCACTAATTAAACCTCTTTAAAACAACCATGGCTCAAATTACTTCGAATTCAGCAGTACACATTCTATTAAGAGATTATGCTCATTTGAAAGCAAAATATTTCTTATCAAAGACTTGAGCAAGGGTCGTTTTTAAAAATCGGAGACGTACGTAGCTACGTAAGTAGTTTTCCTCGTGGCTTCATGAAGGAGGGCAAGAGACACTTGGATGCTTTCATAAGACAATCACTGTAATAAGGGTTAGAATTAGAAGGAATTTTGAAGCACCAATTATCAAACTAGATTTTGAGACGCTTGTAGGATATTTTGGTACTATTTTCACTCCAAGTTTGGGGACAACCGATAGACTCAAAATTTAGAAAAATTATATTGGAAAGAAGTAAATGCAAGTCCTTACTTAAAACTAAAACTAATTAACAGAAGACTTACATCGAATTATCTTTAGTTTTGTCGGGACAATACCGCCTCAATGAATACATAAAGACGTTAGATGATGCAACGCAAAGGTCTAAACTTCTATCCACATTCTCTTGAACAATGAGACACTACAGAACACCAGAGCACTGCACTTGGGAGCGACTGAAATATAAGATTTCTGGCTGCCTCAGTCATCCCACATCCGGAACTTTTTAAGAGGAGTGAGATTAATAGATTATCTGTAAACAGTGGGTTCCCCAGTATTACAGAGAAGAAGGTACTCAAATTATTGTGCAATAGGAGAAAAGGTAATATCGATTTGATTTCAATTGGCAAGTGATAGTGCATTTTTTGCATTGTAAAATATTGAGCCCTTAACAAATTCTGAACGTGGAGTGGGTAGGTAAAAGACGTAATCCGCGTTCCTAAGTGGATAGCCGTGCAAAGACCTTTCTGAAATTGGAGAAGCGTGCTTATGAATTAGGCAAACGAATTCAAAGATGAATAAGGGAAGAAGAGTCATAATTTTTAATCTTTTAAAGAAGTCCCTGCCGTGAAACCTGTTGTTTACTCCGGTTTCTTACTGGGAACATGGCAATGAAACACCCAAATGAACTAACTTCAATATATTTTCCAAGCTTACCAATACTTATGTATTCATCGTCTGGGAAACAATTGATTGAATTGTATTAATTCTTGTAAAAATTTTTGAAATTATCAGGATTCAATATTCAAAGTAAAGTTGATAGAAATATTGAATCCTATGATTTTAAAATTTTTTATAAGAATTAATACAATTCAAAACCACCTAAAATCTTAATTAATTTTTTGGGTGATATATTTCGAGTTTTAAATCAAATAAGTTCTTGTATTTTGTAAGGGAACATTTTCTTATATTTTACACTCAACCAATTTTTTCTTCAACTGATCTTCATTTCTCATATAGCGCAATTTTCGATAAACAAAAATTCTCTGCTCCCTGAATATTGCAACTTTCGTCTATTGTGGTTCCTTTTATTCTGAATTATTCATAATTATTTGATCTGAAACGACTCATATTTCATCATTGTTTTGCCGATAAATACAAAATTTTTCAATGTACCACCAAATACAGCTGTTATTAACCTTGTTACAAACGTACCTATCGACCATGATATTCTTTCTACATTTAATTTTACAATTCGTCCATTTTTTTTAAATAATATGCATTCGCTCATTTACCATGTATTTAAGTTAATTATTATTTAGTTTGTGATTTATTATTTCCAGACTGTATAATTTCAGTATGACTAGTATTTTATATCATCTCTTCCAATCTTTTCTCCAAACTTTTTTAGTGAATCCTAGTGGTGTGATTCAGATTTCCTGAAATGATCCTCCTAGTTCAAAAACAGTGTATAGAATGGAAGAAGTTGTGTTAGGAAGAAAAAATCAGGTTTTTAGTTAGTTTTGATAATACAAATATTTCATATTCTAGTTTTTACATTTACAATGAATAATATCTCACTTTATAACCAAATTAGTAATATTCATAGTATAAAAGTTCTAGACCTGATTTTATAAATAAATGATTTTTATGTTTTACATCTTTCTCATATTCAGTAGGTAACGATATATGATATTATTCAATACAAGCTCATGTAATTATTAGCTAAATTATATGATATTGACCTTGAATTGCCAGAAAACCAAACTAATCTTCAATTTACTTGAAAAGTTATAAAAAGTGTTAAAATGTGAGAACAGGTGAGTTAACGGAAGAATCATTCATAAAACACATTAAAATGAAATGTTACGGCACTGTAATAGATGAAAATTAGCGAAGAACACGATGAATCGTTTGTGGGTTTTTTTTTTCTTAAGAGAAGATATAATGGTGCTCCTACGATGATAAATTATTAGTGATGTAGGTTACGCCACTCGAAAATCACAGAGGTACTGCTGTGATAAGAAATATACCGCTGACTGAGCAAACTACGCCGTAAAATGTAATTCAATTATGGAACAAATTATTTCCGTAATAATTAATAATTTGTATAATGTAAATACTTTTTTAATGCCTGATTAAAATTGAATCCGAGATACAAACATATACTCGGTGGTTGGCACTCCATTCATTTTATTTGAAATATGACTGTAAATCAAATTCTACATTCATAGTCTCATAAGTAGGTATGGTATTGGTTAATAAAAAATCGCACAGATTTCTGCAGCGTATAACTCACTATTGTGTAAACTCGCGTCAAATAGTGTAATTCTCTGTGTTAGTGTAGTTGATCAACAAAAGCCTATATACAATTTTATTTTATACTGATATCCTAGAGACGTTTGAAAATAAAAAAGAATTCGAATATTTTTACGATTCCAAATACGCTCAAAAATACTCTTTCATTACTGTCTATTTTCATGTAATCCTTTTAATAATATGTTTCAGCTTATAAGTATATAAAAGTGATGCAACGACGTCACTGTTCTTGAAATGAAATAATGACTTCCTTACTCGGTTTATACAATTATTGGAGCAATATACATGAATTTCACGACTTTAATTTTGTACTAACATGGATTTTCATTCTCACAAAGACAAATAAACTAAAATCTGGAATCTATTACATTGACAGAAATATTTGCTTTTATTGAGAAAGAAATATTTGCTTCTATTGAGAAAATAGATTTCATTATGTTATACATTTATTGTAATTGAAACTAGTTACTAGTCGTTATACGAATATTTTTATCAGTATAATGTTGGATCTGGAAAAATGGCTAAATTAAAATTTTTAATATTCCAAAAAATTTATCATGTAATGTATTTTTATGGAGTATTAATTGTAATAATCTTGATCCGTTAATAAAGACATAAGAGTTAAAAGTGAAATTATATATCACTAAAGATTTCAACAGATCAATATCGATTTTGATGCGCATATTCGAGCTAAGTATTTTTCGAAGTTAAATTCCAACTTCAATTTGCTTCTTCTTGTTTCTTGATACTCGATTGCTGAATTTTATTTTCAGCTTTTATCATCGCTATAGGCATTTATAATAAAAATATATTTGAATGTACTGATCAATTTATCATAATAAAGATATTAAAGGAAACTTGTGGTTTCTTTTGTATAGAAGTTCACTGGCAAAATCTGGTTTGTTGGTCTATCATTAAATTTTATGTTCAGTTAATTACTAAGTTGAGATTATAAATTACTGAAGAAAGTTTAGTGAATAATTTAAAGATTCGTGTCGTTAACATCTGATCAAAATTGATTTCATCTACAAATATGACTATCCTTGAAACACGATTTTGTAGGAATACCATAATAAACTACGAGGTGCAAATTGTGGTTAAAACGGCAATTTAAATAAGATATAAGATATTATATACATCAAAATATAATTTATCTCTCATTTAGTATCTGTTCTTCTTTCGGTATAGTATATAAATACTTGTGTGTGTATTTCAATACAATTTTTCTTAGGTTAGCGTTTTGCTTAGATATTTTTTCTTGTATTCTGTATTTACGTTTGATTTGAACATCTTACTCAAGTAGTACATGAGTTTAAAGAACTAAACTAACCAGCTTTTTTGGTTATGTTGAAAAGGTTATGTTATATTCTTCGTTTTAAATACTATGTTCAGGCGTTTTGTGGATATTGATTGGTGAAAAACTGAGTGGTAAGTAGCTTTTCCAACTTTCCAACAACAAAGTTTTGAAAAATACGCTATAATAAATTTTGACACCTCTAAAACTCATGTGCACAAGTTTTTGAGATCGAGAAGGCATTTTGCTCATTGATTTCTTACCGCGAGGCCAAGCAGTCAATTCACATATTTACTGAGAGGTCATTAAGAGCTTGCGTAAAATAGAACAAGTAGTTTTTTCCATGAAGATACCCGATCTTACACTGCGAACGTGACATCTATAGGAAATCGACTAGCGACTCTTATCTCTTCTTACACCTAAAATTTTTCCTTGAAGATCAACACTTAAAGGATGACGACGCTCTGAAAGAACATGTTACCACGTGGTTGGAACCAAAGTCTTTATGAAAATTTCGCTATGTAGAAAACTTGTTTAAAAGTTGTAGATTTTTGTACAATAAATATTTTTTCTATTTTTTCTGTATCTGTTCAAACTTTGTGGATATACTTTGTATATGAATTTCTACAGAATTGGTTATTTTTCTCACCTGAGACAATATGCTTCTTGAATATGTCTTATGCCATAATGTATTCGAAACCTTGAAACGAGTTGCTGAGATACGAATGAACCAAATCTTCAGATGAGCTCCCTGATTAAAGAGAGGTTTGTCTAATAAAACCAGTTCTTCGGGCATGAATAGATCCAAGAAAACTGCAACAAAATTGTTGATTAAAACCAATACCATTATGTTAAAAAATGTCTATTTTTATAATATAAACAATCGAATTGACTCACACATAATCAGTTTTTTGCTAGTCAGGCATTCCTCTTTCCAATTGCACAAAAATGAGTCGGGAGAGGAATTAAAAATCACTTGACACAGATAGCCAGAGAGCTAATGAGCCTTCATTTAGAAAATGATGAAAAATTTGTTGAAAAAATAATCCATCATCAAACTTCATTAAATATATTCGTTATGTATCTAACAGTACTTTTTGGGCGTTGGTTATAAAAAGTATCAACTTTATTGTTGTTATAATAAACAATTCACGCACGAATTGCGCTATCGAATTGTAATATGGAAAAAATATTTCATTTGTTTTTGTTCAAACAACCAACGTATGGAAAGATGTATAGATATCATTTCTAATAAATTTGAACATAACAGTATTCACACTATATCTTCAACTAACATTCAAATAGGTGTTTTGAAGACACTTGAAACGGCGTATATAATAAATTTCAATCTACCGATATTTTATAATAGGTTGTAATTGTCTTGTTGGCCTTCTATTAACGTTAAATTATGTGGTTTGAAATATTATAAAAGCAAATACGAACTCTATTAGGAATTATAACAGGTAATTATGACTAATAAAGGCATTAAAACTATTGTTTTGAATTACATTCAGTGTATTTTATACGATACGGTCCATATGTAAAGAATAAATTTAATTTTAGCGTTATTATGTACTATGTGAAAAAAACCTCGAGTAGGTCGATTTTTATTCTTAAATTGACAATTTACATTATGGAAATATCATCCAGCAACCACTCTGTGTTAATTTCTTTCGTTATCCTAACTTTGGAATCTGCAATATTGTCTGGTCTATTGAAATATACTTCAGATTTCAAATAACCCCATAAGAAGTAATCGAGAGGAGTCAAATCGGGGGATATATCCGGCGATTCTATCGTTCCACGTCTTCCAATCCACCTATTTCTAACTGTACGTGCAAAATGTGGTGGAGCTCCATCTTGTTAATAGTAAATATCTCATTTGGATAATTAACATCAGGAGAAAGTCTTTGTAATGTAGGCACTGAGAAGTTAATTAAAAAATCTAGATTAACCTCACTATTAACTGAGCCCACGAAAAAAAAAGTTCCAATACTTATTGTTAATGATACCAGCCCAAACGTTAAATTTTGCTATCTGTAGACTGCGAAACGTGTTGACCAGGGTCAGTAGTGGATTTACCAGCAGGTGTGGTCTGTGTCTGGAGCGGCAGATTTTAAGTGGCAGCAAACTTTGTTTGAAAATTGAGTGAGTTATTACCATTAATTCTAATGGAAAAATTAACTTAATGGAAAAAATGATTTGGTAATGCGTGCGCTTTCAATACTACCTTTTATATTAAAGAATTTTAATGAAACTTTGGATCATTAAAAAGTCCGTTATTGTTCCTGCGAGAACACAGTTTAGAAAACGTTTATTCAACTTAGATATAGCACTTCGTATGGTTCTGTGTAAACCAGCGACAAATTATTCATATTAGAGAAGCTTTTTATGCTTGAAAAGAGTGAAAAACTAGTTTCGATTGACTTTAAGTCAACAAAAGCTAAATGCTTTGGCTGATTTAAACATACCTAATGTCAGACCTAATGACAAAGATTTCATATGAAGATATAATTAATTATTTGGAAATTCAGGGGCTCGCGAAAATGTAATGTAATTGTAATACAAACAGAGAAAAAAATATTTATTTTATGGTTGTTAAACTAAAAAATATCAAATTGAAAATCTGTATCAAAGTTACCCGTTGCGAGCTTATGTTATCTAAATAATGTGTACTTTCAGAATATACCTTACCTACTTCAAAAATAGTAAATAATTGAAATTTTTTGTGCTAAAAATAATATCTGTTAACAATGTTTTAAAATCTTTTCTCGCAGTTTTTGAATCAGTCAATGTTTGCAGGTTAATGTTGCATCACAATAATAGGTGAAAGTACTGTAACAGTCATTGAACATTTACTCCATTCTCCTGATTTTGCCAGATAGTATTTCTGGTGAATCTTCAATAAAAAAAATACGTGGTCGACTTTTCACGACGGAGAATGAGATAGAAAAAGTGATTGAAAACATTCCCAAAGACGACTGGCTTCAAGCTTTTAAGTTGAAAGCTTCGGTCACAAAAGCACATTGATGTATGAACTTTGAACATAAAAAAAATCATTTTCCCAAAAAGAATAGGTTTTCTTGTATTTCAAAATATGTAGCTTCGTATATGGATCAAAGCTGAATGCAGTCAATTCATAGTAAAAATCAGTGTACAAACCGATTAAATCAGAATATTTTTTGCTAATACATAATAAAATAGTTTAATAGCTCTTTTCTACACGTGGTACAGTTTTTCATTCAAGTACTAGAAAGTTAGAAGAGCATGTGAACGCCTTATTCAAGAATTTTGCAATTCAATTCATAATAACTCAATTTATCCTTTATATTTTTCGAAATCAAAAACTATAGACAATAAATTAGGACTTCTATTCAATTATTCACGTGACAACCTATATAACGGTGCGCGACTTTTATTTCTCGATGCTATTTTGGTTCACAATGCGAAAACTGCATTCATAATACCGTGGAAACTTTGACAGAAAGATAGCCGACACGCTCTACAAATTTCTATTGTTTATCGAAGGTAACACCTAGACATTTAATTCAATGCACGTTATTATTAATGATGTATATATTCTCGAAAATTATATACGCAATGAAAATAAAAAGTTAGTCGGAATTTGTTGTAGAAATTAATTAGAGATGGTTAATTAATATGGTTTCTGAGATAAAAATAAAGATAAAACTAATGATTGTTATGAACATTCAGGTTCTCATCATCTTGTTTAGAATATACGTTCCTTACCAGGGCATTAAATGTTGATATAATTTGTATCCGATCAAAAACTGGTACATCTAGTGATGGAATGGTAGGAACATTATCAAAACTGCTAGTAGCTCATGAAGCTCTTGTGATATCACTTGATCTATCTTCCAATTGACATGGTCCGTGGAGTCGGTCCAGTGCTGTTATAAGCGAACTCTAAAATTTGATGAAAGTAGCGGCGCCTTTGACGTTTTTTTGTAAACAGCGGCGTGTTGTTAATGTTATTTTTCTAGAACTACTTTCTAGAAAGGTCTTTTTATTCATTTGATTATCTAGAATTTTTTAGAAATTCGTTTTGGATATATAAAGTAGTTTGTTCAGTAAAGTCATTAAAAGTCTCAAACAGAACGACACAAAAAAGTAACCGGTGAATTTAGATTAATTATCTAAGTTAGTTAAGTATTAGTGAATAATTAATTATTGTAATAGTTAATTCAGGTGTTTAATTGTTTACATAAATTAAAAGAGTAAAACACAGTGTTTATAAATTCACCCCACTGATAGATATAGTATGAGTGAATATAAAAAAATATTACATTATTGATTCAATACAAAATAAAAAATTTTATAAATGATAAACATGGATAGGAATGAGAAAGCTATTAATATAATAATAAAAAAGACCTACACCATTTAACTGAAATTTATAGTTCCATTTTATAGATACGAATAATTTAATTGACACTGCTACAAATTTTTGGATTCAAACAACTAAAGATAAATAGTTTTTGTGGTTAAAACCGATTTATATTTTGATATTCATGTTTAAGGTGATATGTTAATTGATATAATTATGCAAGTTGCCAAACTCAAATTATATAATGAAGACCAAAATAAATGAAACCGTGATATATTAATCAATATAATTTGTATCTTGTCCATTTCAAGTAAAATTTTTCGAGCGTAACACGTTGAAACGTCAAATTTTTTATGGAAACTTACTTTTATAAATTAAGATTTTTATTAATATCGTTAACAATTTATTCTGATGAGTGAAAATTTCTTTTGACAATCACTTGACCGGTTATATTCAGTAGGTGTCTTTAGATCAGGTAGTTAGCCTTAGAAAACCAAGATCGACGAAAGCGGGAGCGATCCTTACCTAAAAGCAGACAGGTAAGTGTATATTGCTGTCAAAATTTGTGAAAATTGTGCTCTCTTGTGTTTGCTGGCCAAACGGGTACATTTTTCTCTCTGGTCTTCTGCAGTTGGAGTCGTAAGTAGCCTATAACATCATGAGAGTACGTCACGTAGGTATTTATGACTAGTGCTGTCAACGTTTTTCGTGAAAAGCATAGAATATTGACATAATTAACGTACAAATTACTTATAATTGCCACAAGGTAAGTTTTATATATTGTTGGCATCCCGTTTTCTCATCTATTTTTCACAAAATTAATCGCTCTCAAAGTTACAAAACAAGTCCTATCCGATGTTTCTTTCGGTAAATCTATTCATTGGTACTTTATTCCACCCGACAATGCTTGATGTATAGCGATAAATCAATTAGAGAGAAGGTGGATCATCAGGATTTTCGGCATCGTCCTCCGTTAATGTCAGTTTCTTGGGATTGGAGCAGTCGGCTTAAAAACTAATTTCTGATCAGAAAAGACATATAATCAAGACAATTTAGCAATAAATACATACAAACAATTTTGATTTGTATTTAATATTGAATTTATTTTCGTTATCAACAACACTTCTAGTATACAAAAATTTTGTTTTTTATTTTATGTACTTGCAACAAAGAAATTAGTATTGTTCGATTTTGAATAAATGAAAAGAAAAAATAATCAAATTACTCCAATCATTGGCATGTTTTGTCAGTATGTAATCTTCCTACAGCTTTATCCATGATGTTTATGGACTTTAATGATCTTGTACCATTAAATCACACCTAGCTCAGATATTAATAAACTGATACGACTATATAAATCGGACGTTGTCCTCATTAACGTGAAACTCTCAACTAAAACCGACGTATTGCAGTATAGGTTATTCTATCACTTCCTACATGAATAATTGTACAGATAAGCCCCTAATAGAAACCGAAGATCAGTGGTTTTCTGAAAAAACTTCCCTAATACAGTCCAACGACTTCCGACAGAACCTAATTGTTATTTAATACAGGTCTATATAAAACATACTGTATTTAGTGTACTTTTCCATCTACATGGTTTCAAATACATTTGATTCCAACACTATTCAAAACAGTATAAGCTTCCATTGATCTAGAGTCCAATTAGAGTGATCACGAGCAAAGTAAGTCGTGCTTTACGATGCGCTGGTGCTAATTAACGAGTTTTTTAACATTTTTGGAGATTCTAGAGTACATTTAGAGTTATGGAACAGACACACAGTCGCTGGTGTGCCATGTCACCACTAATGTGTCGCATTAGCAAATCTTGTCAGATTCCTTCACGAAACCGATCGTCTATCACAGTTCTTGGTCTCTAAGAACATCTGGCCAGGACGCATTGACTTGAACCTGCACTAGTCTTGAATACAATCCATTAATAGACAGTTTGATTTACAATTGTTGTAAAAGTTAATAGACCAATAAGTCAATGGAAATTACCAATTTTAATCACATCATCAAAAGATTCAAATTATAATACTAAATGGTATTTTTTATCTAAATTAATATTATTATCAATATATATATAGAAAAACATTTATTACAGAAGAATTCTGAAAGGCATTTCATTTACACAATTAATATATAATCAGAAGTATGCAGCTCAAGCGTTTGATTGTTGTATCCAAATATGCATACAGCGGCATTAATAAAATTGGTGGATGGCGAGCTTCACTATACTGATACTAATCGTTCTCAATAAAAGGAAATATCTTTGGATTGTAGATATTTATTACGAACTTTGACAGAGGAACTAAGCTTGTGAAACCGATAAAAGCTACAAGCTTGTTATCAAGGCAAACGAATTAGAATTTGGGAAATCAGAGAACGAAATATCTATTAATGTGGATGTTAATACTAAGAATAAATAAGTGAAATGTAATTTAAGATTCTATTTCCAGCTATTCTTATAGCGGTTCATGAGTGAATATAAATATAATATCAAGCATACATATGGACTCTGGAATATTATTTCCATTGTTACTAATAGGCGTTTTATAGCGTTTTTTTTTTAAATTAAACACCTAATCAAAAATTAAAACAATTCTAAATAGCCCTGTGTTTTGAAGTTATTGAAATTTGCTTTCAGTACATAAAAAACGAATGTGTTTTCTCGGTTTATTATCTTTAGTTTCAGTGTACTGGAATTGTTGTCGAAAGACGAAGAACTGGAAGACATAGGGTAACAACCACCATTGATGATGGTTATTTATGATTTACGTCTCATAGAAATCCTCGTAATACATTTAGAATCATAAGAATATTTTTGTATTAATTTCATTAATCATAATAACATAATATCTTGAAAGCTCAACAATTTCGTTGTTTTCTCTTTTATACGATTTTTGTACTTTTGTACTTTTGCCAAGGCCTTCGATGAAATCCTGATTAACAAACTAGAGTATTATGGCATCCAAGATGTTCCTTTAAAATAGTTTGTATCTTACCTTGAGTGTTAAAAATAACTGGTATGATCTAATGGTAAAGTTTCGAGTAATCTGTCAGTTAACAGTAGTGTACCTCAGGGTTCAGTTTTAGGTCTAATTATTTTTTCGGTATTCATTAATGATGTCACAGACTTACTAATTAACGAAAATTTCTCTAAATTTGCGGAAGATACCAGTGTAGCCTGGAGCTTTACATTTTACGCGAACGGTCTCTATTTAAACAATGAGAAAACTTTAGTTTTCTCTTACAAAGCAGTTTTACAACCTCTAAAAGTCAGCAATGATACAATACGATAATCAAATTTTTTATTTGATGGTGCCCTTCAATGGTCTGTACATGTAGAAACCTTGGCAAAAAATGATCCTCTGCTTGCCATTAAATCTGTCTCTAAGCAGATTGGTTCTCGTACTGATTTAATAACTTACGACTACTCGTTGTTCGAATCGCATCTTCGCTATGGTTTGCATTTTTGGACTTCTTCCTTCAAATTAAAAAATACATATTTCAACCCTCCCTGCATTTTTCATTTTAGAATCCGTTTTTTTGGTTAGAAAACACATTCACAATTCTACTTCAATCAAAATGACAAATACATTTACTGTACTGAAAATTGACAAAGAAATTTCTGGCTTAAAAGACCTTATTATTCTGGGACAGAATTCTACAATCTACAATAGACTCAATAGATTGGTATAACTCAATTTTGTGTGAACAAGCTCTTTGTTATCTAATATAAAATAGTGTCTTTGTCCATAAAATTGCCAAATTTTCTTATGGCAATAAAGCTTATCTCTCCCTCTATCTGTCTATATACACATAGGCAACAAATATTAACTTGGGCACTAGAACACCAATCCTGGCGAGATGAATACAGGAACTGGACCTTCCTATTACGATCTTTTCCGTGGGCGAATATAAATGAATCAATTGACTTTCTTGCTTTTTCGCCTTAAGAAATTTATCTCTTTTTAGGAGGTACAATTAGAAGATTTTTTAATGGCCATACTGAGTTGATTATATTGGATAGAAATAATTTCATCGATGATAATGCGAGACTGCATCGAAACATCTTTCAAAATGGAAATAAATTTCAAAAATTCATTGGTCAACTTGGTTGAAGGCATGCCAAGATGTGTTGCTTTACGTACAAATTGGGGCTATACATAATATTAAGTATTGTTGAAACGTCACCTTTTATTAAATTGATAAATCTTCAGGTTTCATCATTTTTTATTAACACTTTATTCAATTTTCAGTTTTCTAGAAAATAGAAAAAAAGATTTCATGATTCGCTTCTGGCATTAAGCAACTAATAATTACGTATTCTTAAGAAATACTGTTAATTTTTTTTCGTTTAAGCTTTTAAAATCGAAGTTGGTCAATATACTTAAATTTTGAGCAGATCTTTATTTATTATTTCTTAATCGTGACTAAAACCATTTTTTTATTTGAAATTACTTGTTGATTAAACTCAAATGCAGTACAATCATATCTTTGAAATAATAGTTTTAATAAGAAACCTATAACACGCTTTGTATTATTTACTTAAATTTCCTATATTTTTCAAGCTAATGATGTTGCTATTGTCTCTCGAGGCGCCAATTTACTCAAGGCAAACATGTTAGTTACACAATGTACAGTTTAGACGGTAGTTTTCTCGAGAAGTTGAATGAGGCAAATATAAAAAAGTTTTTTTAGCTAATACTTATCACATTTATCATTCATTCGTCTTTGAATTTCCTCCCTATTTGTAGACCATTTCCATCTCAGTCTTCTGTAGAGGATTTTCTAATAAACGTATGAAATAGGAAAAAAAATATTAACATATTTGTTACGTTTATTCACATTGAGTCTTTATTATATGATTCTATATCTTTCTAAGTACTCTCTGCAATTTAGACAATTCTGGGTATTTATTAGCACATACAGAGGTTTTGGGACTTGATACACAAAGTGGATGAAGTAAAAATAATGATGTAACATAGAAAAACTTCTCATACGACCCCATCTTTATGAGTTTTCAATCGATTTTTCAACAAAAAGGTAGTTTTTGTTTAACTCGAAAAAATGTATGTCTTAGGCCATATGTGGATTTTTAGGTCGTTTGTACATGCCAAGGAAACAATTCGCCATAAAGAGACGTTCCCAAGGAAATCATCATAAATTATAATTATTTATTCAAAATATTTACAGGAGGTATTAAAACACAATCAAATAATTCTAATTGAACTGCATACTATCGAACATCGTGTTATTTACAGAAGAAAAAAATTAAAATGTAGGAAAAGTTAGTTGATTAGCCTATATCTTATCAAATAAAAATAGAAAGAGCTATAATAAATATCTGAAGTAGGTACCTTGCACTTCTAAATTCGGAGTCTAAGGAGGATATTTCTTTGAACTTGGAAGAACATTCCAAGATTCTGCCTTATAGCGTCACAATGGAAGTTTCTTCTATCGATCATTTCGTTCCTCGTGTTTACCGGGATTGTATTTACCGAGCTTTTGAAATATCCCCAAAAATTCAGGGGAACGTAATGGCCATGTAAATGAACCTCCCCTAACAAACTACCTACCAGGAAAAAAATTATTGAGATGATTTTCTACATCATTTAGGGAGTGGAGAGGGACTCTGCCCATTCAGGTTATTATAAAAATACGGACCTACTAAATTAAAACTCACTATTTCTGCCCACACATTAACATAAAATCGATGTTGATTCTTTATTCGAATTGTACCGTGAGTATTTTCATCTGCCCATAAATGTAAATTATGGAGATTAATAAAACCATCTCGTGTGGAACCAGCTTCTAATAAATATGTATTATCAACTCATTGCTTATCCAGGAACCAACTAGAGTAGGCCAGTTCTGCAGGATAACCCTGGCTTGCATTTTTTCGATGTGAAAGAGGTAAGGAAGCTGTTCCCTTGGCATCTGTTGAAAATTAATAGTGTTGGAATCTATAATTTAGAAAATATACTTAAATATCAGTTCTGATATCACAACTTTAAAGGCCTGTAACTCAGAAACGAGGAGTCCTATGAGATTGTTTTAAGTCACACCATTATTTTCAAGTCATCTATTTATTATTTGTGCATCCCGGAACACTTTATAATGTAAATCCGTTCAGAAAAAACTTTCAATCCATGAATAGCATGTTGGACAATTCTTATAAAATTAAAGCGTTAGTTCCTTGAGAATAAATATATCTTATTTCAATTTAATACTACTAGATCTTATAATGAATTTTCAAGAAATGTATTAATCCTCAAAAAATTGAAGCCAAATGCAGGCACAGTGTTTTTTTACCGACGTTAAATCATCAAATATACGGCATCAACTCATTCGATGTTCCATTTTTCTTTCAACGACGATTATCAATTCACATGTTCCATCAGATTTTGAGTTTCTATTGCCGTTTCCCAGAAATCGAGTGGAAAAAAGATGTGTGTGTATACATGTTTCAGGGCTTCACACCTAGGTGCGTAAAATATATAAAGCGCGTTACACACTACCTGATTTGGTCGGGCCGACAGGATAATTTGGGCAGATTAGACGTCATATCAGGTCGTGTGTAGACGTGTCGTCTGACTTTAATCCTGTCGGGTATTGTCATGTCACTACCTGATTTGGTCGGCCCGACCAAATCAGGTAGTGTGTAACGCACTTAACAGGAAGGATTACCCAAACTTAAGCCCGCGGATATCTCAACGGATCAGAAAAAGAAGAGTTCTAGTTAGAGAGGAGGTTCCATAAAACTTAATAGATAAGATAGCAAAATAAATCTTCCAGGTTTTCTCACACTATCAAGCACATACACGTAAAATTCGATTTCTTTATCTCAATTAATTCTCACAATCTCTGTATCGTGATTATAATTTTCACACTTTGTCGGTATAACATATTTTTTATCGTAGCCTTCTTTCAAAACGATTCAATAATAATGTTCTTGTAAACGTTAAATCAGTACCGTTGAATAGCGTTCAAAAGAAAAAGAAAGCATCGTTTGTGTATTGATCAAAAGATAATTCACGATTTATCAAATATGTCTTGACAGCACGAAATAATAATCAAATATACTGAAATTTCATTATTTGAATCAAGAATTTTACTTCACCAATAACATGAATTGTTCACATCACATTTTACATAGAAGAATGTCCCGACTACTAAGAATTCCACGCAAGATTACCCTTAAAAACTGACATCATATTTGACCTCTTATTTACATATTAGACTCCAGTTACCTTTGGAAATGAGTCAGCATTTCTTCCTTGTTAGGAATTGATCAAACCTGTCACGGGCTCACTAATAAAACACATGATGAGCACTGGGAATCCTTCCTTTAAGTAGATGATTATCAACTCTGTTGGTGTGTGTGAAATGATTGAGCAAAAATTTGTCGAGAAATATTTGTGATAGGGTGACATCTTGATATAAATTCTAAAACGTACATTTTTATAAAGATAGAACAGTAAGCACTGAATAGTTAGTTCATCAATTATTTGGCGAAGATCAAATCTATAAAAATGAAAGGTGATTAAAGAAATGAATGAGTATAACTGATGAAGTTTTGAAAGTTAAACAAAAATTTTCAAAATAATGATGATTTTATAGAAGCGTCATATAATAGCATATTATTTACCAAGCGGTAGGTCATTACAGACGCAGATAAAGGTTGCTGTAATGTATTAAGTTATTATCATTACCGTAAGGTGATTACAGTACTTTATCTACTATACTGAAATAATAGCGCAGCGAGAGAGCTTTGTTTACAAATTTTGATAGTTATCGATAACAACATTATAAAAATTCTTAGGTATAATCACTCATTTTGTTTATTAACAGCATAAACTGTAAAGTTTGAATCACCAGTAAATGTGCGGATTTGAATTCTGCAAGTTTATTGTTACAGTATCAGAATCATCAACGTATCTCTCATCCACAGCAGTTGATTGCCAACATATACTGATAAATTTGCCGACGAGCGGCGAAAACAATGCTATTTGTATAAATTACAATCTAGTAATTTTGAAAATGTAGCAATGTCAGTGGTAGTTTAGATAGAATGATAGTTTCGATTTTGAAATTTGAATCGCAGCGGACGAAACCCATGTGCAATTGTTGTAAAACTTTAGAGGAATCTTTCGGTGGCACATACGCTTCAAACTCGATACTCCAGGCTATGGAGCGCTTTTAATTTCTGCTAGGTAACGATAGCGAATTCGTTTGAATTGGTAGATTGATAGATTTGTTGAATCGAGTGTTTTTTGTGATCAAACGTTCAGTTCTAGTCTCTCTCAGAAGATAAATAAGTGATCAAATATCGTAACTAATGATGAAAAATCATTGGATATCATGCCCAGTTTTGCAGAAATTCTTAGTACATAATATACAAACCCTCATTTCGTTTATGAAGAAGAAAATGAATTGAAGCTGCATGAATTATTCCCTATAATTTCGTTTCGAATTATAATGTTCATTTTTATATACACATTGTAATGTTTTTCGTATTTATTTACACTCTTCCTATTGGTGGGGTGAATTGATAAACACTGTCTCTTACTTTGTAAATTTATTTACATACTATACAATACACTTAACTTATAATGATTTACTTATAAATATCACTTAAATAATTTTTTCAATTATTTTTACTACGACTATTCATTCAAAACTAACTAACTGCGTTTACACAAATCATTTATATATCTCAATAAAATTCTACAAAGTTCTAGAGCAAAAAAAGAAAAGAAATGAATGAATAGACTTTCCTAGAAATTATTAAGAAGAAATACTCTTGTTAATCCCCCTGCTACTAAAAAAATCTATACAAATAAACATCAAGCGAGCTCCGCCATTTATAAAAAATTTGTAAGATGCCGCCCGAAAAGCGCGGCGCGAATTCGCCGAATTTTTAAAATTCCATACTAGGTGGACTGGGCCGTCCTAGGGAACCATGGCGAACTTGCTCGTAACAATATAAAAGTCAGTGAATGGAGGAGAGACCTCGTAAGTCTTTAGGGAACTGCATAAAGTACCACTACTCGATGTTACACTTATTTAATTTAATAAATCAAACCAAAATAGCATCTATGTGGAAGATACACCTATCATAAACTAATAATTGACAGAAAGGCGAACGCTCAACACGTTTCTCGATCACTACCACTACCGATAAACCTAAAAAAAGTGTCAAAAAAGGATGCCTCCAATTTGTTTATTACTGTCTTAATTATTAGCGACTCTTTGACAAATCCTAACATCTTTAGTCAAAGAAAGAAAATAATGTTAAATATTCAATATCCAGGAAAGGAAACTAAAGTAAATAAGTGATTCAATGCAATAAATCTGCCAAATGTGGCATCAAAATTAATGAACTTCTGGTTCAAAGTTCGAAAAAGTTTTTTTTATTTGGTTCCACATACCTTTGGAACGATATTGTTGAAAGACTCGTATTTATAAAAAGCTTTCATGAGTAGTGTCCGACATAACAAAATCGTTTTTGTTTTTCAAACTAGTTTCAGTTCACCCTTTCAACCCTTTCAACCCTTTCATATAATGGTGTTTACATTTGCAATAACGTCCTCGTCTTATGAGAATATCTCCTGCAAGTGTAGGAAAAAGTTGCTGAGTGCCATTACTGGTGAATACTCTAAGTTATCAAATCAAATAATGAATTTTCATGAATGTCATTTTCAAGACACCTGGTCTCTTAGCCATCTGTACGTCATTAACTGCCCACAGTTTCTTCTTCAGCTTCTAATCCGTTCGACAGCTCTTCCACTTCGAAAAATTTATCTTAATTTGGTGGTACTATGGTGGTTCTTTAAAGCATTTTGTAACTGTTGTTTCCTTTTTTATTTCTAGTTATGACAGGTCTTCCTATAGCTCTGTAGATGCTCACTTTGCTCTTATGTCGCCAATTATATCCTCTAAAAATCCGATATCATAGTTGCCTTTGTCACCTGAGTTTTCAATTCTTTTGTTAGCTAACTGCTACTGGTAATGTTGATACCAAGGTATTTCCAGCCTGTAGCCTTGATTCATTTTCTATATAGCCAATTTGCCTTGCTTTGGTTCCTTATATTTTGTGAGAGACTTAATCTTCTGTGAAGATTTATCAAAATTGGATTGGATTGGAGTAGACATTTGCTTTATTAGGTTTTGACTCCAGTGATTATTTTGTCAACGATCAAGATAAATAGAATAGGGCTATGGTATCTTTGGGCTCTTCCTCTTATATTGATATTTTTTCTCAATGTTAGGTCAGTTTTTCAATATATTGGAATCTGTATTATATTTATTGATAATAATGCTAGCAGCTTTGCTTTTCATAACAAAAGTAGATAGTTTCTGAATCCAACCTAACTATTTAAAATAAAGTCAATTGAAACTGATTTCCTGCACCACTACTAACAATTAAACATGAGCTGAACGTTTGAATTTGTTTTAAGCAGCTTAATAATTTTCAAATATCAAATTAGACGAAGTTAACTCATACCAATATGAACATTCCATACAATTCAAGCCGGCAACACTCGTTTACCGGCTCACCAAGTGTAATTAGTTGATGTACACCTGTGATAACTGTATATCAAGTAATATGAAACGTAAGCTATCTCATTCATCAGAGTGTTTCTGTTTAAATGTTATTACGACTTACAAGGATACACAACGGCAAATAACAAGGATACTATACTTTGTTTTCATACATGATGTATAAATTGATTCTAATGAATCACGAACAATATCATTATAACGCAGTCAAGGAATGTTCTTGTTTCTTTTCTGAAATCGATTCTTTTTTCTAATAATCGTTCTCGGTCTGTTACGGCCTACATAAAATCAATGTATCAGGGAACACAATACAAATCACGAGCATCCATTAATATAATCTATTCTGACCTACTTTAGAGCAACAAGTGAAATTGCACAGCGGTCGAGTTCCATACAGTCCACTTCAGAACTGCCTTCTCCTTTTTCTTAATTATAATGGTATTGTGAGCTGTCCTGTATGATTATAAGCCATTCAAGAAGATTCATTTTATTACACATTGATTTCGATTAAAGAACAACAAAAATCTGTTTATCAAGAATCTTCAATCTGTAGACACGTTTTTCATACTACATAAGTACATCTCATGTCTTAATTGGAATAATAAAATAATAAATTTGGTAGAGGGCCACTACCTTTGTTTTCTGTTCCATAAGCTTGTGACTCAAAAATGAATTTCGCATATTCATAGTTTTTCTGGAATTCGTTAATGTAGAGATGTAGAGTGTTGGACGATTTAAACAATAATTAATATCAAATTAACAAAAGTTATTGTGTATAATAAGAAATTTTGTGTTTGTTTAGCATTTCCATTTTGAAATTGGTCGTTTGAATTGAATCTTCTTCTTCTTCTTCTTACGTTAGGACTAGGTCCTGTATTTTCATCAAAGGTTTGCCAGGAGTAGTTGGGATGCTGAGGACCAGCTTTCATACCACCTTATAGGTGGTCGTCCAGGAGGTCGAGTTGTGTCTGGTTTCTTCTCCTTTGCAATTTTTGCTAACCGTTCATTTGAATTGAATTATGTAAGTATGAATTTTGTAATGAAGAAGAAAATACAATGTTTTCCGGGTAAAACAATTACTATTTTTATCTTTACATTGAATTAAAAGTAAAGTAAATTTTTCTAGTCCCCAAATTCTCTTGAAATTAACGAAATTTATGAAATAAAAATCTCATATACAAATCTAATAACAGAGGATGAAATCAGAATATTTCACATGAAAGTTTACTTATAAAAAAGTTATGTACAAGGTAGGTGTCGCGATTAATTAGTGCTGATAAAAAGCTCGCTAGCAATAAAACGGACGTGGAATAAAAATAAAACTTGCTTACGGAATATGTATAAAATGTTCAATAAAATATTAAAACGAAACAAATAGGAAATTGATTCGAATGCAGGGAAGGGATGGTGAAATAGGTAAAAAGAAAGACAATAATAGGACACTGAAATTTAGAACTAAATAGATCGTTGCATGAAAAAGGTTGTCGAGTAGGTCTTGCAAAAACTGCTCTAGGTGGATTATGCTAGACAGCTCGGAAGAGCATTTGTCGTATGGAATCAGTGAAACAGAATCATGTCGGCAATCTTTTTTTTCTGCTCTAAGTTGTACAAGTTTCTGGTCCTAACCTAACCTATTCATTCCAGAATGGTTTCCAGTTCGATATTGATGGTGGTGACCTGTTACTGTCTACGGATTTGGCTGTTAGCCGAGTTCATTGGGACGGTTGATTTGAGCCTCGACACCAGTGTGCTATCGTCGGGGAAGCTATAGATCGGGTTTGCAGATTTGTTCGAGTAGATTGTTCATGTACAAAAGAAAAAGAGTAGGTAATTCCCAATCCCTGGGGAATAACAGCGTTGACCTCAAACCTTTCTGATATTTGTCCATCTATAGCGACCTGGATGGATCGGCCTTTGAGAAAGCTACTAAGCGAGAAGTGAGGTCGACAAAGCTAAGAATCTCAATTTATTTAAAAGTTTGTTATGTCAAAACCTGTCAAAAGCCTTCAATATGTCCAGAGGGATAGCCGTGGTTTACCCATATTTCTCTATAGCTTCATAATGACTTAGGCCAGAAGATCCCCGGTTGATCTTTGCTTACGGAAGCCGTATTGAAGACTTGTGTAATTTAGAAAATAACAAAACTGTAATGGGAGCCATTGAAATTGAACTTTCAAGGAAATTTGATAGAATTAATAGAAGTGGTTGATTTTGTGATAACATATAATGAGGATATAATAATCCAAAGAAGAGCCTAGAGAATAGGTAAGTGAACTAAGGAAAAAACCAAGTTTGAAGTCCAAGAAGGCAGATTGGGTAGAAGTAGGAAAAAGAGAGGAAAAACTTATATGAATATGCAGTTTCTATGAAGAAAGGCGATTGGTAACATGAGACAGTATTTGAAGATAAGAGCATGAGGAAAGAATAGAATGAAAATCAGTGGAATTTATTGATTCTTCTGGAATAATCTGAAATAATATAATGTTAGCAGGTAAGGAAAGCAAATATACTTCAGAATCTTATGATCATGATAAATATTTTATCCATGAAAAATATTCATTTGAGTATAAACCAGGACATGATGGAATTGATTTGTAGATTTTCCAAATTTTGAAAATATAAAAATGCTATTGTGTTACATACGTGTTTTGCTACGGAATTGTCCAATTATAGCTTCTTATATTGATATCTTCTAGATATTACTTATGATCGATACAATAATAATAAATATCATAAGCGTAAATACCAAAAGTGGCATATCAATTTCTTCTAGAGAAAGCGTTTAGACATTTCAGTTTAATGCATATCATCTGTTAAACAGGTACGTTAACGCTAAGAACCAATAGCTCGATGATACAGCAAAATAAATAACCTTGTATTGATATTATACAACAGGACCTGCTTCCAACTGCTATGAAATATATTGACAAGTAATTGCGAAGCTGCCCATATAATTCTTATCGAGATACGCAATAAATATTGTATTTTAATATGTTTTTCGTGAAAAAAGCCTCAACTCCTTCCTATTTGGTACATATTTAATGCCGCCATGACTTGAGGTTGTAAAATAAATGATAAATTCAGTTGCAAACTATTAACTGTACTGTTACTATAATAAATTTGGTTGTTGTGATAAAAATAATGTATAAGGGAAAAAATTGGATATTCAAAATTAAGAAAAATGTCATTAATATTTGAATTTGAAATCTACAGGATGAGTCATGAGGAACTTTACAAACTTTTACCATCTACCAGAGGAGAATATCATGAGGCTACTAAAAAGAGCCAACTTTAATTGACTATAGTGCTCACACAGCTCTTTTTAACAAATCGATGTGCATGATTTAAAGAACTATTCTTGTATCCTCAATGAAATTTATTATAGTATCTAAAATAGCTTCAGTATTTTGCGTTCTCAGCACAGTCCGCGAAATTTAATTTCGCGGCCGTTACCCATAGCAACGGATGCGAAACCAAATACAAACAAATACATAAGTACTTATATTATTTAGGATGAATATTAATATTAATTGTACAGTTTGTATTATTACTTATATTTACTCCAGAAGCTGAAGCGAAATCAAACCAGATACTATATCGCTAGAAATTGAATTGGAAATTTGCTTCTTATTTTCGATAGAGTCTTCTATATACCCTTCCGCTACTGTCGTGGATTTCCATCCACCGTGACGCTTAAGAATTGACATATTAGCTCCAGTATTGGCAAGCAGTGTAGCAGAACTTTTCCCAAAACAGTGACCGGTGTATGTTTCAGGATTTGGTAATCTGAAATACTTGGCAATCACACTAGGCATTTTCCCAATGGTATGCATTCCAACAACTTGTGCGGTGCACTTTCCGTTTACGTATCTCAAGAATATACGACGATTATTAACAATATGTTTTGGTCGAAGAGCTGCATATTTACGATAAATTTTTATGTATCGTATCAGATGGTTCAGCAACTACATCCTGGAGATGAAATCCATAGGTAGGAATTTTGTAACGGAATAAATAAATCATGTATGTTATGGAGAATGTCGTTCATAGTTAGGGTCTTCGATTGGTGTCATAAATAATCAATTAGTAGGTCCTCACTTTATTGATAGACCTTCAAGAGGACAGGTTGTTTCTACAAAATATTTTTCCGAATTTGCTTGCCATTGTGAACATTGTTATCCGATCAATGTATTTCCAGCATGACGGGGTATCCCCCACTCTGTACTGGTAGTGAGACAACATATAAATAATGTTCATGGAAATAGGTGGATAGGATGTGGAGGTCCTTTTCAATGGCTTCCAAGATTATCCTGAGAATAAATTAAGAAGAGGAGTTAACACTCTTTAGTAGCCACATAATACACTTTCTGAGGGACTCCACATATGGTAGAAATATTAAAATTTCCACATGACTCACCCTGTATATGAATTATTTTGTTCAGCTTCCATATCTATATTGGAAACTAGAGGATCCAAACACGTTTCTATTAAAACTGGAGATCAATGGTATACTTTTATCGGCAAATATGGTTTACTATGTTTTTAATCAAGATATCGCGCTTCCAATTGGAATCGTGATAAGATTAATAACGAGAAAACCTAATTAAATATATTGGGATAAATAGAGAATTTCTAAACAAATTGTTTTATAATAATTATGATGAAGTTGAATCACTCATGCATATTGATAATAAAAGGTGAAAGAACAATTGAAATTGATGTGAAATCGGTCCAGTACCACTTTTACCTGGACTTGCCTTAGTTCAATTCAAATAAAGGATCCTAGTAGAAAGTCCAATAATTTTATGTTGCTACTTTTAAAATATTCAATACTTTGCAATAACTGCGGCTTGAACTATCGAATTCGGAATAAAACAATTGGAGAGTTTGACCCTACTTTAAATATAGTACGCTAATGGATATAAAAAGAGAAACTATTTGATTCTGATTGTTATTTTAATATTATTAGTTATTTCGATTATAACCTACATGTTCAAGCCAATGTTAAAACTCATCGAGATTAAATAAAACAAAATCCTTAACAAGAATGACTAAAACATTTTAGTTGTCAGAGATAGTTTAGTAAATTTTATTTTATTTGAGTTTTCACAACATAATCGCGTTATTTATTGAAATAATTAACTCCAGTGGTCAATAATGAAGTCGGTATTAATTATAGAGATCGTTGCAACTGTTATTTTGTATTATTAAATTACACACTTTTAGAGAATGTTAATATGATGTTAATTAATTAAATAGTTTTTGGAGAATTAAATGCCAGTTTTCTCTTCAAACCCATAGTGTAGTATACCTGGTTTAACGGAAGTGTGAATTTCCAATGTACCAAAAATTATTTTTCAACATAATTTTCTTTTAAATACATACCTTTATTTGAAATCGCTTACTACCGAATTATCTTTCTACATTTGAGAACAGAAAATAATGTGCGGAAACCATATCGGGGAATATAGCGGATGAGGCAATAAACATTCTCCGATGCCTTTCAATACCCAGTAAGAGATTTTGTTTTATGCCCATAGTATAAATGATCTTATTGGCCAACAAATTGGTCCACTGTTTCGACCATATTTTTGTTTTTGGGGTATTAGGGTACTAGAATTACAATTTATCCAACAAAGAAAACAGTAAATCAATAATTAAATAAATTCCTGATAAGGGCAATAAAAGTTGTAATGGCCATAAAAAATTATAGAAATCCATTGCACTACATCCCAGAAAATTTCCTACTCTTCCTTTGACCATTTCACTTCTTCACTCACGGGTTTTCTACGACAGGTACGCTGCAGCGACATGAAATGTGCATGTCTTGTATCTGTTTCTTAACATACCATGTTTTTCAAAACAATTATAAATCAAAATATCTTTTGAAATAAATTAAATTGGATTCAAACCTGTCATCATTTTTGTTTGTGTGCGTATATTTCTAAATTTCTTGATATTTTGTGATAAAATATCTCCTAAAAATTTATATGAAAAATGTAAAAAGATTTTTCTTTAATAGCAACAGAAATTATAGAAACTGTTGAATTGTAGAAAAGTTTATTGTCGGAAAAGTCAAAGAAAGTATATAATTTCGCCCTATGAATTTTTTTGAGCTCGCCAAAGTAATTAGTTATAACTATTAACCACTACCATATATATACGTGATATTTGTTGCTGAATACAAATATTTTTGTGATAATTATTATGAGACATTATGATAATTTTCGATAACTATGTACTGTAAACTAACACTAATATGTTGTATGAATTATTTGTTAGAATAAAATAATGGTATTTCTAATAATGCAAAGAAATTTAATATCAAAAAATATTTAGTAGTCGTGGATAAAGTATAGTATTCTACACGTCTATAATGAGTTATTATTTACTGGGTGAGTACCATTCCACTCTCTAGCGCTCGCGGCAGTAAACTTCTCTTGAATAATAAACTTCAATATACATTGTTAAATCATATATCATTCTTTCATTGTATTACATTGTTTTTTCAAACTCGCGATAGTTTGGGATCACACAAATCAACATCAATAAAAGAAATCAATCCAACCTCAGCCCTGCAGATAAAAATTTTTCCTATTTAAGAGTCATTTTTGAAATAAAACATATCCATCAACATTAATCTATTACGTCAAAAACCAAGTCGAAGGCACTTTACAGTAAATATGCCCTCAAATTATTGCTAAATGCGGGAAAATATGATATCGATTTAATTTCAATTGGCAAGTGATTGTGCATTTTTTTGTATTGTTAAAAATTGAGCCCTTAACTAATTCTGAACGTGGAGTAGAGTAGATAAAGGTAGTGCTCCGCGTACCTTAGTAGATAGCCGTGCAACGATCTTCTGAAATTGGAGAAGCGTGCTTACGAATTAGGCAAGCGGATTCAAATATGAATAAAGAAGTTAGAATTTTTAATCTTTTAAAGAATTCACTGCAGTGAGCCCTGCTGTTTAGTCCTAGTAAATATCTAACAACTCTCTTTTGTAGTTTGAAAATTCGCTCGAATTGAGTTGCACCACACGTACGGAAGGGAAGGTTATATCGGAGATGGGACTCACTAAGGGCATAATAGACTGTTAAGGAGATAAGAGTTCTTTGGAAACTGATCTCAGCGCAAAGCAGGACGAACATAATTTTTTAGATACGGCGGCAATATATAACTCAAGAAATTGTTCACAACAAGCCCTAAGAATTTCACAGATTCAACGATGTATATGGTGGTGTTATTTAATAAAAAAGACAGTAATGTATTCTTATATGATAAAACTTTAGTTTTAGAAACGTTGAGACAGAGAAGATTAGAATCGCCCCATGATTTAAGGGTAATTAGGTTACTAGGTATGATTCTATGAAGCGCCGTGAGAACAGGTAGTATCGTCTGCAAATAGACATATTTTACCACTGATCTCTAGATAGGCGATGTCGTTTATAAACAGAAGAAACAAAATAGGGCGTAGTACTGAGCCTTGCGGCACTCTACATTCTATTGGCTTGCAAAAAGACATCGTTGTATCAACCCTCACAAGCTGACTTCTGTTTTAAGGTATGACTTGAATCATGCGAGAGGTGTTCCCCTGAAACCGTAGTACTGCAATTTGTTGATAAATATATTATGATTAACTTAATCTAAAGCCTTAGAAAAATCAGTAAAAGTTGTTGCGATGGAGTGATGGCTTTTTAGGCTACAGTAGACATTCTTTATTTTATATTGATAAAAGTCTAAGAAAGTGACATTTGAGAATGTTTTGTTTTGTATATGCACCCTGTATTTCAAATATTTTTGCCTTCAAATTTGCCAACACTATTCGAATTAAAAAAAATGTGGTCGGCACGTTCAACGCAGGTGAATCAACGTATAACTGGATTTATTTAATTTTTGCGGTAGGCGGACTTACGAGAATCACGAGTAGAAACCGTACACTTTTAAAAATAAAAATAAACGAAAATTTATAGAGATAATATTAAATAAATTTTTATTATGAACCATCACATTATTCAATAATTATTCTATAAAGGAAATTACGTAAAACATTATATGCGACTGTAAATTCTAAACCGATTCTGATATTTCGTTGTTGCTCTAGATTTTAAATACAATTTATCGATTCTAGACAAAATGCGGTAAACAGTAACCTGCTAGATGATATTCGTGAAAGAAGGAATACGTAAGTAGAATCGACATTTGTGGCGCTGCTAAAGTGCAATAAACAATCATTTTGTTATTACCTAGGTAACATTTCAAATGTTGCAGGCAATAATATGTTCTATTAAAAAAATGCAGAGGCACGTATTCAGTTGACTTCAGCTCAAGGACGGCTAGATGTGAGTAACTGTATTTCAGCCAGAGGCGGAATCGGTCAAATCGACTTAAAAATACTAGGAACAGAAAATTTAATAATGTAAATATTGATATTACGAGTAAATGAAAAAATAGTTGTGAAATTTTATGATAGATGTTGTGAGAACATATGGAATTGTGGAAAAAATAAGGTTAAGGTTGATTATAATGAAATTTTCACAGTTAAGAAGTTTATTTTTATACGAGGAGGAGTACAAGACAACTCCTGTCAACGGGCATATGTCTTTTGAATCGTGTAGAAATTTGAACAAGCTGCGTTAATTAGTTTATCTTTGCATAATATGATAATAAACTATCACGAAGTTTAGGAATAGATTGATGATTTACATTTATTCTATGGATTTGGCTGCGAATGAAGAAACTTATGTTTTCGAACATTCATAATAATGGAAAATAGTTATCCGGTGTGGGATAGCACTTGGTTTAGTGAAAATCATCACTGGATGATAGAAGAACATACGAAATATTCTGAGAATTTAAATATTTGGCCAGGAGTTGTTGCAAATCATATCGTAGGTCTGTTTTCGATTGATGGTAACTTGATTGGAGATAATTATTTAAAACTACTCCAACGTAAATTTGTGACAACTTTAACAAACTTGATCCAGCAAATCCACAAGTTCCTGCGAATATGATATGATTTTAGCAAGAAGAAGGACCTTCTTATTACTAAATCAATCTCCGGCAGTACCAAAGTTTTCCAAATTGGTGGAAAGAGAGGCGCAAATCCTTAGAATGGCAAGCAAGACAACATGTCTAAAGTACTATATATATAACTAAACCTACTGAATACACTGATTGCCATAACACTACACCAATTACCTTCAGTCTCTGAAGATTATAACTTGGTTAGCGAAAATCGCATCAGATAGAGTAATAGAATGACGAATCACGCTTGCAATACGATCATTCGTTCATATTAGGGGCAATACCTGTCTACATAAATTGTTGTTTTAAGCCAACAAATAAAA
This sequence comes from Diorhabda carinulata, assembly GCF_026250575.1. Taxonomy (NCBI): domain Eukaryota; kingdom Metazoa; phylum Arthropoda; class Insecta; order Coleoptera; family Chrysomelidae; genus Diorhabda; species Diorhabda carinulata. Next base: position 8,757,836 of record NC_079469.1, read on the forward strand.
TTTCCACTAAATTGCGTCACTGACAGTCTGTTTCAGTTAGTGAATAAGTAAGATTGTGTCTCATTTAGTTGGCATTTGGGACAAACTGTAGGAATAAAGTTATTTCAAATATTTTCTGCATACTTTCCAGACTCAACATTTAGGTAATGCTTGTTACGAAGTTTATAAGCGTAAATCTTAGCTTTTTGGAAGGATGTTGGGATAATAGTAATAAAGTTTTTTTCTATAGGTAAATTTAGAAAAATACAAACATCAATTTCCCAGTTTATACTGTCTCAAAGAGAAATAACAATCATTGGGGGTATTTTTAAGTTTACCGTCAACAGATTTATAATAAAAATGGGACAGAACTAACCTTAGGAAAAGGACCAAGTAAAATTTGATAGGGAACAGATCACTACTTCTCGTGTAGAACCCTTGCCAGAAAAATCGTAAAAACTGACTTGAATCTATACATAAACGAATTGACTGAAAAGAAAAGTTCGACTGGAATGGAGCAAACAATATGACTGTTGCAGATTAGAGTTCAGTAAGTAGTACAAAAATAAGTGCGTGAATTACTTTGACTATAATTAACTACAGGAATACTTCTCCGATAAATCAAGTCAAGAAAGTATTAATCTTTCGTATTATAGTATTAGTAAAAGCTATTGAATTAGAAGATCAACGTACAGTTAGAACAAACTGGTACGCCACATAATCTTCACCTGTAATTATTTAATCAGTTAGTTAATTTTTGCGATTTAATATTGCATCAAGTGGACAGTTTTTACTTAAAAATAATGTGGTAGTCATTTAACATCCACCATAAGATACATTTACGTGGTCGACGTTTTACGTATCTCAAAATATATAGCAACATTTATGTATTAAGGGCTGAAAGATTTCACATTAATCTCAATTCTGAAAGTAGGATTTCTTTAAAATGATATTCAATTTTATAAAATAACTTTCATGTCATCCCAAAGTAATAGCTTTCTTTATGCTGTCGAAACACACTAAAACATAATTTTTTCATCTTAATTCATTATAGGTACCCAGTATAGGGCTATAAATAATCTTCGGGTATATATAATTGAATCGTTAATTTACATAAATTTCACGATATATATATATATGTTTAATAATTGGTCGATTAGTAGAGATTATAAATATATGTAAATTGTTTTATAAATTAACCTTAATGACGTCCATCATCAATTTAACACCATTCAATCATTATTTGGATGCCACACGTCTTTATAATACAATTTGAACTCATTATATCTTTTGAACTTATCCAAGGAATGATCCTTCTGCTCCACCTCCAAGCCTGACAATAAAAAATTGTGTTTCTACAGCGTCCTGAAAAATATGGTTCAACCTATGCCAGCCAATGATTGACTTCATTGACTTTATTTTCCGAAGAAAATCGTTTTACGACGGTAATATTCTTTAAATTTGGAAACAGAGGGCGATCTTTGAGGGCTAAATCTGGAGAATATAGAGGATCCTCAACTAATTCGAAGCCTGGCTGGAATAGGTACGTTATTCTGATGCGAGAGAACGTAATTTTGGATATAAATAGGCATAATAAGCAGCTGTAAAAGTGGATATTGATTGCGCGTAGACAACTAAAATGATTAAAAATTACACTTCCAGCTTTGAACTTTTTCGGCAGCGAATCTCGACGTTTCTACTCTTTTTTTTTACATTTTCAGATCTACATTTGACATCGTAGTATCCATGAGCTAGAAATTTTTTCATATTCAGTTCAGTATTAACTATATTGTGTAGCAGAGCTCTTATTTCAAAAAATTTATCATTCATCTATTTTGCACCACGAGATTATCGAATTTTTTAACGTTTTCGTAAGTTTTAGCGGTTGTGATTGCTTTCTCTAACCTCTAACCTTTTCACTATGTCACATGATACTGCAGATTCTCTTAACGTATCTACTAAATCCTTGAAAATTTGCATTGGGTTCAACTCTCTTTAGCTCTATCCAGACTCTTCACGAGACTACACGAGAGAATGCCCTTTGCTAAGTGTCGGTTTATCGGTAGAGAATTAAATAACGTGAAAATAAAAATGACGGCTTAGCTAAAAAAATTAAATGTGTTGTTTGGTATTATATTGTAAGTATACAGAAAAAGTCTTAGGTATCAACGTCAGTGGAAGCATGTACATTTTCTAGTAGAAGTAGCAGGCTATTGAATAAATTGAAAGTGTAAATGACACTCCCGCCGCCTCCACCCGTTAAAACTCGTACAGAAAGCCTCTAGGAGTCTAGAGCGGTCATTAAACACATGTTTCTAGTTTGAGGATAAACATAATAAGTTACAATGTGACCTGCCGATAAATAATTGTTTTTAACTATAAATTGGCCAAGGGCGGAACAAAGGATTCTGCATGGTTATTATTAATATTAACTTCTGCACAAAAGAACTTTAGAAGTGAACTAAATTTGATGTATACCATGCGCTCCATATATTTATACCACATTGTAGATCCCCTTTACAGAAGAGGTAATATACCCTAAAATTAAATAAGTTAAAGTATTATTCGTTTGGTTAATTGATTAACATATTTAAGGATCATTTTTATTTCATTTCCCATTATTTTGAAAAAGGACATGATTGAATCAAATATAACCATCACATTGACATTGTACAATAAAAAGAATAACTAATTGATGTTGATAAATAACAAGCAACTAATTTCGATAAACATCACAATCAATCTTTATAAATAACTTTTCCATAATATTTTTTTCTTCAAATATGATAAATATTCAAATCAAGTATTTAAAATCGGAGATTTGCTAGAAATGAATTTAGTAAGTCTTATTGGTTGTAATAAAAAATATGTTTATTGCTTCCGACGATAAGTAGTACCTAACTTCGAGCGCATGTTGTCTTGAAAAATTTATAGTCCTTCGGCACTTTATTTTTCCAATTTTACGCTTGATAAACGATATGTTTTCACGTAAAGTTGATTTATTGAGTAACTTCCTAATCACTAGAAATACGATTTGATTAATATAAAACACAAAAAAATAGCGGTTATTATGACAAAGCTATCGGCGTTATTCAACGTTCAAATGCTTGGCAAGCCACGAAAAGTGTCCTCAAACACAAGCGTTTGGCTCGGCTTGGGTGAGCGGTTTTACAAATCCAAATTGAAGAAAGTTTGTGGTAACTGCTTGCGACTTATTCACATTTTAGAGAGTGTTGCTCATGAGCTCTTATTAATGTCTGCTCTACACGCTGTGTATGACGTATTTTTTCATTTCATCTTGTTTATAGTCATATAGACATTCAAGCCAAACGTTTGCCATCATAGCTGGCCTGTCTATAACACACTAAGGAGATTCAATGCCACAAATATGGTCTCTTCAGTTCTATCCTTTATTAGGTCTCTTTAATAGATCTCAATATTGAATTTTATTTTTCCAACTTTTTGAGACGTCTGAAACTATTTCGCTTATGTATTGTCAGAATTCCTAACAACCAGATATTTGTTACCAAGATGATCGATGCGATAACTTATTTGACTTGCAACTGTCATCATTAGATATGATCTACTTGACGTCTACATAAGCTTCATTTTCCAAATTTTTTGTTAAGGTATAGTAGAAAAGATCATATAGCAACGCTGATCTCACGCTGTAAAATTCTTAGGTTTGTTGTGGACAATTCCTTTAAATGGAATCCCTTTAAATTCTTCTTTGCGCTGAGATCAGTTTTCAAAGTACTGCATTTATCTACCTCCTTAACAGTTTAGTATGCCCTTATTGAGTCTCATCTCCGACTTGCCCATTTCTTCTGGGGTACAAAAGTGGTGCGACTCATTTTGAGCGAATCTTCATACTACAAAAGAGAGCTATTAGATACTTACTCGGACTGAATAACAGGGCTCACTACTGAGACTTCTTTAAAAGATTGAAAATTCTGAATCTTCCTTCCTTATTCAGCTTTGATTCCGTTTGATTAATTCAAAAGCACGCTGCTCCAATCTCAGAAAGTTCGTTGCACAGCTATCCACTTAGGAACGCGGATCACGACCTTCACCTACCTACTCCATGTTCAGAATTAGTTAAGTGCTCAATATTTCACAATGCAAAAAAATGCATAATCACCTGCCAATTGGAATCAAATCGATATCATATTCTTACGAATCTCGCAATAATTTGAGGGCATATTTGCTGGAAAGTACCTTCTACTCTGTGAACGACTTCGATTCTGATAATATTTTATTCCGAGCATGCTACATACTGGTTTGATTTTGCTAGGAACATATTCTAATTATTACCTATTATTATTAACTATAACTTTGTTTTTCATTGTGGTTTTTTTCTGTATATTGGAATTTTATTTAATTTGTATCGTTATTTAGTAATTTTTATGTTTGTTTATTTAGTTTCTACAAATAATAACAATTTTTTGTCAATAAAGCATTTTATTATCAAACGGGAAGAAATTTTCCTTCCTTGGTATGTGAATAGCTATTGTTCCATCACGTTAATGTACTCGTCCGTTCGACAACAGAAAAATTAGATGAACTGTATTCCGATTTATCACTTCATTCGTCTTATTCACTAGATCTAAAGGTAGAAATGCATTGGATGATGGACTATATGTGTACCATCAAAAGGAAATTAAGTTTACAAAAAAGTAACTTTTCCATTAGACAACAAAATTCGGAAATCAATATTCAAATTGACGCTTGATATAAATATTAAGCTTAATATTGATTTTTAAAGTTTTTGAATGTCGTTATTTATTTGTTTCTTCTTTCATCGCTATCAATAATTTGTGGCGCAAAAAATCTTCGAAACGTCACAATATGATTTAGTACTGATGTTCGAAAATAGTAAATTTTCTTTTTGGTTATTAAGGACATAATTTCTCGTTTTTAACCATAATAACCACTATAATTCAATTAATTACAAAAAAAGTCTCAAACATAGTTAACAAAATTGCCCAATAACGACGAAAAACTTTCTAAATTGAACGGACAAATGATATATTGGTATTAAAATTTTTTCCCATTCGTAATATTTAATCTAAACCTATTTCGCTGTCAATTATTCATTCGCGACCGATTAGAAGCTCATTACATATTCATGGTAATATTAAAATGTTATGATGAACTCAATCCGTTAGTTTGGAATGAATTTTGAAAAATTATATCTCAATTATTCAATCACGAGTTATTTTTTTGTTGATGTATTTATACAACTGTGTTTGTGTAAGTTTGTTAATTGAAATAAAGTCTAGTAGTTTTTTTCGTGATTAAGAAAGCTGAGTTACTTGTCAGTTTTGTTGTATAATGAATTTTTGTTGTGGAATCCTAATGGTCCGTATGTACCTGACAACATTCAACTAATCATCTGAGAAAAAGGTGAGAAATCAGGGTCACGCACGTTGAATATATTATTTATTTATACATAACTTCCTTAATATCAAACTCTCTTTATTTTTTCTTCCAGCAATTCAGATTCTATCATTTTTCGATGAGATTACTAACAAATTATCAGTAAGAAGCAGAAAAATTAAGAAAATCTATTTTTATAAAATCACACTTTATTTAAAATGCACTAAAAACAAAATTTTGGGCTCAAGTATGGTACAATTGTTGATGATTTAAAGAAAGTTCAGAGAATATCATATTATGAAGATTTATGAGGGTTGAGATAAACAAGAAAAATAAAATCAATTATTTATAATTGGATGTGACTTCATTGTTTCTAAAAATATTCAATCAATGGATGCCCGGACGGCGAATGGCCCATCAATTCGATGTTTTACTGTTGTTCAAGCTAATGCGTGAAAGCTCGTATTGTAGAATGATTAGTATTCTGCGACGGATTTTTCCGAACACTTTTGGCTAACCATCGCTGGTGTTCAATTCAGAATTGACCATTAGCTTCGACTTGCTTCGTGCGCGAACAATTTGTCTTGGATTTTGCTGGTCTTGAAAGACCCATACAGTCGATTGCTATTTACTTTCAGATTCATATGCATAGATCCATGATTCGTCACCTGTCACGATCTTATAAACGTCTTTTGAAGCACCGCAATTTAATTTCTCCAGAATTTCTTTGCACTAATCGACACGAGCTGTTATTTTAACGATTGTCAATTTATGCGGTATCCAACACGAACAATTCTTTTTGACAGACCTATGTTCATGCAATATTAAATGTACGCGATTGGAACAAATGCTCAAGTATGCCTCAATTTCACGTATGTCACATGACGATCTTGTAATATCATCTTCGATGTTTAATGGCACAACAGCCGATGTTGGACGACCTTCATTAAATTCATCCTGTAGCTAGGTGCGACTACGATTGAATTGGGAAAACCAGCGAATTACGGTGGCTTAAGATGGTGCTTCATCACCAAAAGTTGATCGAGTTGATCGGCACACTGCTGTTGGTTTCATCCACGTCTAAAGATATAGAAAATCGCTCGCAGAAAAATCCGCTATCAAGGTAAGTTGAAATCCATTGTCAACCAACGTAAAATGCGACAGTGTTCGAAAGATTACAATATAGTGGCTTGTATTAAAAATAGTAGTAAATGAGTATAGTAATACCATGAAAAAGTTTATTTTATACTCCTGATCCTGTATCCAATATATGAAGTGACGTTTTCTATACAAGTCTCTGATGAGAATTGTTCTACCAGTCATAGCATTGTAAACCGTTTCAACGATTCATTGAGCTAACGAAGTTGATTAATTAAATAAACAATTTTATAAGATAGCTTTATGAAATTTGTAAATTCAAGTTATACTTATATACTACTATAGAATAATACAGAATTGTACATTTTCCAGTCATCCTTAAACCCGCGATCATTCAACATCCCTAAGGCCCATCGGTATTGAGTCTCGGCCATTTGCTATTTACATTCTCAGCGTACAAGTAATTCAATAATTTTTCTTAAATACGATATTGGGCCTTGTGCAGTTACATGTGTCTCCTATCTTGCTGAGCGCTCCGAGTAACCCACTGAATTCAACCCTATTGCTATATAAATTATATTTTTATATTATATTTGAAATTAGTAACTTCATATTTTGGTAAAATCCTAGATCTATTAGGTGAGCATTTAAAAAATTCTATAACATTCTGTTTATATTATATTTTTATTATATTTTATTTTATTATATTTTTATATTAAATCAAAAGCAAACAAATATTATTTCAAGTCAATCGGTGATTGGAATTTTGTGGATATTTGATTAGAAAATTCCATCTAAACAAACAAGCAACAGATAATGTCACATTAAGTTAAATAATGTGTAAAAATTAGGAAGTGTGTTAATAAAAATAACATTTTCGTTAGTCAATCATATTATTATTGAATTTGATAGATGATAATGGTACAATTATATCCAAGAATGGGCAGAAGATCAAGTCGTTTCTTCCCCCATCAGAGCTGCATATAACGCTGTACTAAACTAAAGTTTGTTTTCCAATACTATAATAAACTCCAGTACCTGAGATGGACAAGTTTTCTTGTCTGTGGTGACTTGTGAAGGCAGAGCATTCTGTAACTGGAATATCCAGAGTATTTTCTCTTTTTGTTATTCTGTGGTAAGTTTAAGTACTTCACGAAGCAACAGAATCCTATGAAAAGGTCAGTGTAAAATCGAAGTAGATATTAGTTTGACCTTGCATTGTTAAAATTCTACAGGAACTTTTAGAATTAAGTGAATCCTAGATTAAGTTCACAACCTTCTTTCTCCTAAAACTTTCTCTTCTAAGAGCAGTATTTTCCTATCCTGAATGATGTTAAAGGAGTCCAACACTTCTTGGAAACTGATATTGACATTTTCATCAACAATATATTCCATATTTTTCAATTTTTACTTCCTCTTATAAAAATTCATATTTTCTTATTCAAACAGCTGAGACTATTCAAATTTATTCAGTCGAATAAATGCAATTACTATGTTTGTAAATATGCCGACTATAATAATACCGCAAACTCTGTCCTGCAGAGTTTTAAATTAAAAATTACCTTATACTGAAACAACTAAGGTTAATCTCAAATGTGTTATTTATAGGAATAATTTTGTTCGCGTGATTGTTTATGGAAATTTTAGCAAATAAAGTTGTTAATTTTAATTATACAATTAATGTTAGGAAATATAAAACTTATTTAGTACAATAGTTGGATGATGTAGTGAACAATCATTAAATTGATTATTGTATGAAGAGAGAGTAGATTAGTTTATATATATATATATATATATATATATATATATATATATATATATATATATATATATTTATAGGGTCAATAAAGTTATACATAACTGCCAAATATTAAACTATTAGTTCGAATAGATACACACAAGGAATTAATTATTTCAGTTTTAAAAAAATTTATTGATATCTATCTAACAATTTAATGATACCTTGCCACTGAATTGGAATATGGAACCACCATTACAGAGATGAATGTTTTGGCCAAATTAGGCTTCTGCTTTTCTCGCTTGTAGAAAATGCTACGTTTTCCTAGCCGACGCTATTGAAACACAGTGATCTCAATCTGCTCAAACTGTCATACATCTGTCAAACACGCCACTATGGCGGAAACTGTATATTCTAGGCTCGCTATTTTAGCATCAATATATCCACCAATGGGCCCAGAGCTAATTCTTGGTGTGGCCAAAAGTGTTGCTACTACGTGTTACAACAGTCTGCTTGTACGGCAGACCCTACAAAGATATATAGATGTATAGATGTACCAAATGTATGCTCCAATTAAACAGGCGCGAAATTCGAATGGTAACTGGCCTTCTTGCCGGATACGGTCATCTAAGATACCATTTCCACACTTTGAATATCACGGTGCCGCTGGTGCGCGGAGGAGGAACAAACTACAAACCCTACTCTCACACGTGCAAGGTTCAAGCACTTGGCAAGTTTCACAATTTACCTAGTAACGTCCATCGGTTTAAGCAAAAGTACTTCACCGGATGTGAAGAGACATGATAATTTCAAGTGGGGCACGACGGACCTATTAAAAGATCTATGTGTTTAACGGACCTTCACGGCCCACAATTCTACTATGAACTATGAACCTATGGACAGAAGTTAAAGCCGAAATAAATGAGATCTGGATATCTCGGTGAACTTTCAATCTATCTATTAATTTGCGTAGAAACATAGAACGAAAGTCGCAACTAGATGACTGTATTCGTATATACAGCAAATTGAAATTTAAGAATTTAAAATATGTTTGAGATTTTTTTTATGTTTGTTTTCTTACAATCCCCGTACAAAAATTTACGGCATTGAGTATAACCTCATTCAGCGTAGATTCTCTTCATTCTTTACCGTTTAATATAATTAAAAATTCACAAAAATCATCAATATAATATTGTTTTCATGATGATAATTCATTATTTTCACACAAACCTTTATCAGGATTTCTTCCAGTAATTCTTGGATTGTGAATTTCTAAGGATACAATTTATGGACTTCAGTAGTTCGAATCTAAAGATCATAATTTGATATGTTCACTAAGAACAGTTTGTCAATGAATACTTGTTTTTCTAATATATCGATTCTACTAATTTTTTCATTTAACTTATAGTAGTTTGCAATCAAGTAGTAGGTTGGGATATATTCATACTTCTTGATTACGGGTTTTCCACATAATCATAATTTAAATAAATTCTCCAAGTATCAAAACAAGACGTCCTCCAATTTAATTCACATATCGAAATCCACAAACCTAATTATAATGTAAATCATCCAATTAATTTATTCACTTTAGTATATGAGAAAATAAGAACATAAAATAGTCAATAAGTACACTATTTTTTCATGTCAATATCATAAATCATAATTTTGGAATAATTTCAGAATAATTTCAATTATTAACTCCAATAGAATATGTTAGATTTAAATTACTACAAGGGTTTTGAGATACACAAATAGGAACAAATATTTATGATTGGATATACCTTTTATTGTTTTTCAAAATATACTCCACTAAGATCATAACCTTTTTCATGGGCTTGAACCAATTGCCGAAGCACTTTTTCCATTCCTATTGAGATACCTCCAAAACATTTGATTTGAACGCATCAACCGCTTCTTCATGTGTAGAAAAACGTTGATATCGCAATTTATTTTTGACCTGCGAGGATAAGAAGAAATCATAGGGTGCCAAACATGGTGGATGGTCCATAAATTTGATGTTTTGGTTGTTCAAAAACTTTTTAGTTGAAACTGATGTGTAAGAGCTCGCATTCTCATGGAGGAGAATGATTCGTCTTCTATGATTGGTTTCCCAGAGTTTTTAGAGCACTTCTAGGAAACAAATTCTGATGAACCATTCAGAAGCAACCGTTCTACGTTGCTCTAATGGAACGGTGACGACATGTCCAGTTATTCCGACAAAACAGGCGACCATTTGCTTCGAAGTGCATCGTTTTTTGAATTTAGCTCATCTTGGAAAACTCATACAGTCGATCGTTGTTTACTTTCGGATTCATATCCATAGATCCATGATCGTCACTTCTCACTATCTATCTTATACACGTATTTTGGAGCACCTGGATTAAATATTTTCAGTATTCCTATGCACCAATCAACACGATCTTTTTTTGAGCGGTATCCAACACGAAAAGATTTCTAATAACTCGCTCTTACGGTATGCCACATACCAATTTTGCTTACTGACCCAACAGATAATTTTGAACGACCTTCACGAAATTCGTTCTGTAGCGAAGAGCGACCGTGATTGATTCTTTATGAATGATGAAGTATCTGTATACAACGCTCTGAGTACGGCGACTATTAAAAAATCAGATTTAACATATTGTTCACGTTGTTGCCATATCTCAAAACTTAAAAAGCAGCCCTCCTACATTAATAACAGGTAAAGAGAAAATTGGTCGATTATAATACATAGTTGTTCAAAATACTGAGATAATGATAATTTAATGTTTTTTAAATCTTTGGACGTAAAAATGAAAAACAATAATGACCTTACTATACATCTAATATTTTTATTAGTATTATATTCATAAAGATGTAAATAATCGTGAGATTTTCAGATTATTTTTAGTGGGAAGTATTATGTAGTAATACATTTATGATTGTTAATAATAATTATTCTAGCTTGAAATGGAAATTACGGCTCAGATTACAGCAATAAATTGTATTTTCTAATCAACAATCAACACTTCCCTTCTCACTTTAACATCAAATAACATCAAAAAAAGTGAAACACTCTGAAAGAATGTCATTTTGACATTAATCTAGTATTCAAACTTATTTTCAATATCAATTTATATCGTACAAATCTATTAGATCAGTTGAAGGTCATGTTTGAGGAAATGAAAGCATGAGAAAATGATAAGCAGAATTTTTCTGATCGATTAAAGGAACTACCTACTGATGCAAATTATATCGGTTCAGGACGTTTACTGGAGTGAAAAATCGATACGTAATTAAATCGATTAAGATTAATGACATTCGGATATAATTTCCGCTGTAATTATGAAACATTTTGATACAATATTTGGAGCTAGGAAATATGTACTAAAATCATTGCTCAGTTTAATAGTATAGATTGTGTCCCAGATAAATAAGAAATATTCATAATTATTGGTTAGTTTTTTAATAATTCTCACGCGAACATTCGCTTGATTGAATGGTCCGAGGAAACGAGCGGAATGATGCGAGTACTCGGCTCATGTAAACAACATCGAGTGCTCCACCAAATTAGAGAGTAGATCGACCCCCTTTTCACTTACTAAGCTCAGTACCATGTCGTTTCCATCCACTATGTCGCTCTTTTACTCGAATGGTCCGAACACGCTTTGTCTCTAGGCAAATGATTGTCGTCCGGATATTATTTGTATTTATAAAAAATCTTTAAAGATTTTCAGAAATTACTATCGAATAGTAGTTTCAATATAATTAAACTGGTTATTTGATTTCAAAATATACAATTTATGATTTGACTATTTATACTATCAATGAGGTTCTATCATCTGAATCATCATCTTCTTCCTAATGCTAATTTCATAATTCAAGAAATATTCCATTTCGATTGAACTAAAAAGTTGATATGCGCTGACCACGTTGGAGAGAAAAAAACCATTTCCAGTTATGTTTATTTCCTTGATTTCGGGTCGCTTGGTTCTTATTTTGGGGTACGGGATAAAATAAAGTTCATATGCGCAGAAATCGAAAAGAGCTTGGCGACATGAAGACAAGACATCTTCAGATAGAAAGATAATTTTATTACTGAAAGATCATAATTCTTTTTCTGTAAAGTCTACAAAATAACTCTCAAGGTTATGATATGTTAATTAAAAGTAGAAATCAGCTTTTTTATAACCTCTATAAAGAATTCTGACGTGAACTAATGCAGGTATATGTTGTTCATGGAATCACTATCACATTTTTTGGAAGAAGTGAAAGACACTGGGTGCTACACCTGGACTGTATGTTGGATGTTCGAAGAATTCCCCTTTAAATTTTTGCTGATGTTTTACTGTTATCAATGGACATTATACCGATGTGAATTTTTATGGAGCTGAACGACATTAGATGAGAGAATGCCTCTTCTTTTGTTATGTATCATCCGGATGCGTATACGCTACCATTAGCTGCAACTGCAGTTCTAGCGCAGACCCAACACATGCCACTGCGCAATTTACTTCTAGAAACAATCAAACTCGAGATACAATACCTCTCTTTTGTGAAGGAATCAGCGTCACTATACTTAAACGTGTGGCTTGATGGAATAAAAATGGAAAATGCATTGAAATAGAAGTAGAACTATAAGGAAAATAACCCTTCTAATGAATTATTTCCATTATAGTTTTTCTGTATACTTTTTTCTAACTTTGAACTTGTCATTCCAATGCTATAATCATTTTTATAATAAGACTCTTCTTATAAAAAATACTCAGATATAGAAGAAAAAGAAGTGTCATGTACTAACACTTCTTCCTTGAATGGTAACAATTTGGTTTTGATAAATTCACTGTTTGTTTGTTACAGAACCGGTTAATAATGATATTAATTTTTTTACTAGTATAGCGGTAGTGCCAACGCAACGCCCAGCTCTGCAATTATTCAATTAAAATAAAAACAATTTGCATAATAAAATATGGTATAAATTGTAATAAGACTATAATATACATATAGATTGCCGTTACTAAAATGCCGTTGGAAAAAAAAAATCACTCATTTCGAGATATTTACACAAATATATGGCAAGAAAAATAAACAGGTTAAACGATATGAAAGTGAAAATATTTTCCATGACTAGTTTGCATCTGAATTTCATAATAGGTGTTTCTGTATCTATTCATACCGACATTTCTGTACATTAAATAGGGGCTAGAGATTATTCATAATATTTTCTCCTTTTACATAATTTTTCGATTATGCACATAAAGAAATAATACTTGGGCGACGATTTTACCTAGAAGGAATTTTTATATTTAAAAATTACATTTCACGTTTGTGTTGATATTTGAATAAGGCACGAATTTCAATCACGTACTTTTTTCTATATATTCGCTCTCCATTTTGGAATTAATAGACGCAATGGAAGCCACGCACAAGAAACATTCTGTAACCAAGAAGTGATGATATCGAGGAAACCATCAATAGGTGATAATATCACGGGACTGAAATTAAAAACAAACTTTATATATTAATAATAAACCACAAAAAAACGGAAACTCAGTTTATATAGGAAACATATTTCTCGAGCCAAAATGACTTTAAAACTGTAAAATACAAATACACTTTCGCAGTTTTATAATTAGTATGCATCATTGGGTCATCCGTAATGATTTTATTGATAACGCATACAATATTGGCAGCAGCCACTACCTTCGTATACGATATTCCGTTTCTCCGCTTCCCCCTATAGAGCTCAAAAAATAATGGAATAGATAGAAGAATGAAAAATGGATTTATCTTGTCTCCCTACAACTTCAGTTTATAAACAGTTATTGCGTGTTTTGTAATAAAATGTCTTACTGGAAAATGAGCTTTTAGCTGATAATTGATGAATTATAGTTTTGACCCAATTCAAACTTTACTTACAACTGCTCCCTCCAGAGTAAATGCTGAACATAACTGTACTGTAAAGTAGACTATCCATGTACTTTACCCCAATTCTCCCAATTCTTGCCTTTGTTTATATTGTTACCTTAGTGACTTTTGCTAACTTTTGATTTTTTTTTAATAATTAAAGAATAATGAAAGGAGCTATTTTTCAGTAAAATTGTCAAATATGACACATCATTTTTTAATATAATTTTGCTTTTTATCTTAAAACAAAAACAATATTAAAAAAAAACATATTACAATATACGTCCGTGAAGTTATTATTATGGTACTCGATTAAATATTCATGACTCGGCTCCTTTGTCGCCTCGTCCTTAATAACTATTTCTAATTGCAAAAAAGGCGCATAGAAAAGTAATTAAATGCCACTATTGAACTATTGCTGAATCCAATAAAATAAATGAAGTACCTATCAAAATCCATAAGGGTCTTAGATATGTTTTTAAAACAGAAGAACAAGAACGGAGCGGAGAGAAAGAAGCGAATGCTTATCTAGTCCTTCATGATGAATAATATTTTCTCAATTTTTGTTAAATCAATTAGATATTGTTCTATTAAATATCTTGTTCAAAATATTCGTATACGATTCTTACTGGGAAAACAACGTAGAGCACACTACTTCAGAGGCAGTGCCTTCACATATTATTAACAAAAATGATGAAAGAGGCTATTCTTTTGTGGCTTTTATATCTCACTTTCCAAAGTGTGAACACTACTCCTTCAAGATACTAAAATATTTTGATATAATGGGCAAGACATTCAGGGAGTCTTCCGCTGTCGTACCTATCGACTGATATTGGACCTATCACAAGACCGACCACCAGTTTAATGTCACAAGAAGTTGCTATCAATTCTTAGCTGATATGCTTATCAATCTTTCGGATTTTCTTAGATCTAAACTGGAAACTTACTGGAGAAACAGTTCTACTACAGACATCCGTTCAGTTCGTTACAGATGTGACATCTCATGAAACCACAGTAGGACTCTTATCAAAAATATGCAGAATCAAAGTTGTATCCTACTTCATTGCCTGGTATATGCTGATAGCCTGGTAACTTCATTAGGGTTTTTCACGCTAGCTTGCGCATGCACTCAATAGCCTTCGGAGATTTTAATGCTGCTTGGCTATCGGAAAGTATGAGAATTTTCTTTTTAGGGAAGTTTCCACCCAAACAAACCTGAGCACATATGTTTATAACAAGCAACTCTACCAGGAAAATATTGAGTGAAAATTCCCACTAGTATAGACAGCTTGTATTTTGATCTACAATACCCTTGCTGAAGATCTTTATTGGCCCTTATTCAATTATACTAAACATTTGATCTATTGCGTTTTATTTGCTTTCCAACTTTATCAATTCTAGAAACGTAATGATTTCAAAAGTATATGTCAAATAGTAATTTTGTAACCAATGAACTCGGTCAAAAGACAGAAATGCACAAGTAGGACTAATAAGACACATGGCTTGATGGGAATCAATATAAACTAGAAATTTTGTTTTACAGGGACCAAATTATGGATTGCAACTTCAAGTATCTTTATTTGCAAAGCCCAATGGAAGAAAGAAGTAACTGTCGTTTTATAATTTCATATTTTACGCTAAAAATAATTTTAATGGGTGTGGACATTATAAACGGTAGTCGCGCAATACGGTCCTTCAAATAAGAGTAGACAATTAGTAATCTGAAGTAATTATTAATGGTTAACCAAGTCTTTACAATTATTTTCATTACTACAATGATCTAATAGAAACAGTCCAATTACGTTAGTCGGAATAATTTTTAATTAAGCGTATAAGATACTGACAGAGTTTTACAAATCGCGTATAAAGAAAACGTGACAAATATTCAGTATTAAAAAGAACAACAGTAGATGATTTTATAATAAAAAGACCGGTTTTATCACAGCTTGGTACTTTTCCTTAGAATTTATTTATAACAGGATATTTGTAAGATATAAAAGAGAGTCATTAATTTTAACCACACGAAAGGAAATATTGACGGGCTTGCTTGAACTAATTTCCTAAAATAAAGATTTGTTACTTCATTTTCACCATGCTATATTCCAAATTTATGCAAATCTTATCAAGGCAGCGATCAGCGATACATAGGCGTAGTTTAGATACAAGGAAATGGAAAATAATTGGTTGTAATGAAATCTATGAAATTAAATACTTGGTTTATCTACAAAACTGAAAATGTTTGTATACTTGTTTTTTTTATTACAAAATTCGCATCAACTGTATACTGGTTATAAGCGATTCATTAAAAACCAAGTGTTTTATCTATAAATATTTGTTAAATTAAGTTTATGATCCAGATCTGTTTAAGATAATTTTTAATGTAAGTAATATTGTATTTAGGTATTAAAATTTCACGTATTGTTCCGAGTGGTATATTTGATGATGATCTTTCTGTGTAAAGAGATAGACATTCAGCGATTATGTGTTTTATAGTCAATTTACAATTGCAGTTGCTACATTTTGGTTCAGGTTTAGCATCAAATAGTAGTGCATGGCCTAGATGGAGACGCGTTAGTTTAACTTCATCTCTGTGATGTTTTTTCTTCTGACAATCCAACATTTAAATTTAAAACCAACAGCACTATACTTGATTGTTGAGAAATTGGAAGTCAACAGAGCAGGATGACCCGATGAGATCGTCAATAAGATAAAATGAACTACACTAGTTAATAGCTCTGGTCTATCAAAAGAAACAGATGCCAGACGGATGGAATAGTGGAGCTATGTTCAAAAAAGGAACCCAAAAATGTGCTTTAATTACAAACGTATCACCCTACTAAATACGGTCTACAGAATTTTTACTACCATCGTATATACAAGATTAAGAAATTATACAGAAACTCATCTTGGAAAATGTCGATATTCATATCTTAAATCAGATTATAGATATTTATGATTATCCATAGTCTATCTATAGACTTCAAACAAGCTTTCGACGGTCTGAAACGAGACGTTCATTTGAAGACGTCAAATTGCAGGTCCCAAAAACTTTGATACAGCTTACCAGAATTATGATGACTTTGTGTAAATGACATGTAATTACGAGGAACGTAAACACTCAAGAATTCAATATAAATCGTGTAGTCAGACAAGGTGACGGTCTATCAACAGCTCTATTTAGTATATCAATAGATAGAGTACAATTATAACTAAAAACTTTCAAATACTGGCAAACGCAGATGATAACAGCAACATTCTTGTAGATCAAGCAAGAAGCAAGTAAAAGGGGAGAAAAACAAAATGAAAGAACGATTGAGTACATGGATTGAAAAGAAAACGAAATGGTGCTACACATAAGAATACCTCTAGCGATAAGGAAATAAATTTTCGAGGTTATTAACTATTTTGAATACTTGGGAATAACAGTTAAGAAACAAAATAAACGAGAAGAGGAAACTACTCAAAAGATCCAAGAAGGCTACCAAGTATAACATGAATTTTGGCTTATAATTCTACAAAAAAAATCTGTACACGTACTAAAATGAAAATCTACAGAACATCATAGTAACATGCGGGGAAGAAACAGTGAATCTAACAAAAGCTGATAAAAAAACACAACATCTTCAAAAGAAAAATGATGATGAGAATAGATGGGCCAAGAAAGTTAGATGATAAACAATAAAGAATACTTATTAACGCTGAAATTGGAGAAATCTTGAATGAAGAAACTAGCACGAGATTTATAAGATAACAGCGAATATGATGTATAAAAGGAATGAAAAATGATGATAAAGATAAGACATAACAGATTGGAAGCCGTTAGCAAACCGGCCCAAAGGAAGACAAAAAAGCCAAAGGGGAAGTCAAGTAACAAATGATCTTAAAATGGGAGTGCGCGAATGGTGAAGTAATACCCAGGATATAAAACAAACGAAAAATTCAAAACATGCAAGGAACTTGGTTAAAACGTGGAATGACTCACCACAAAAAATAAGTCAAAGAGCTCTTGATTGAGCGATTACAAGTCCTAATGGAACGTACAACCGATTATATATAATAAAATCAATGCAAATCTATAACTGCTTATCATTTCAATGAGAATATTTACGAAAAAAAAATATTTCTGATGCATTATTCATATATCATCCAAAGAAACAAAAAAAATATTTGGTTGGGATTCGTATTTATAGAACCACTATACCTAGTGACAATTGAAGTATTACTCGCAGAAAGAATAATTACAATGATCATTTGATACCATCATGAGCGTATTGGTGGCAATGTTGTCAATTTGACTGTGTTTATAAAAACGAATTTTTAAGTACTACACTGCATTCAAGAACACTAGAAGACCAACTGGTCAACAAAGCTAAATCACCGAGCATCAAGGTGTTTCAGACTATTAGTTTTGCTAAAGCATTCTGCTTCTATTTATCAAACTGTGTTGTGGAGAAAGGTAGACATGTTAATATACCTTAAGCATTTGGTCTTTTTTCACATCGTCTACGATTATTTTTTCTTTATACTTGGATCGCTATTCTAAAACTTAAGCATCACTGCAAGGCAGAATAGGTAATATCATATTCATTGACAAATTTTGAGATTGAAAGATATTGCTCATGGAACCTAGTATCCAAATAATTGTGTTTGATTCTCCTTGAATCCTAGGAAGTAATTTATTGAGAAGCTTTACTAATATTCCTTTTTTTGTAGCAGATAAAAGTGCAATATATCGAAGTGGTTGATACCAAAAGCTAAATGTACACTCATGATATCACGTGAAGGGTGCAGTAAATAACTGTGGAAATTTCTTCAATTTCTTTTTTTGTAGGCCTTTTGTATGTATATATTTTAATACTGACTGTATTTCAAAAAATTTTTCCAAAAAAAACTTAATTTTATGACAAAAGAGACCTAGAAACAAGTCGATTTGAAACATTTTCTATTTTCTATTAATTATAGGAGTACCTCAAAACACTTTACTACATTATCTAAATATATTGCACTAGCAAATAGTTGGCTACGAAGTTTCTCAAAAAGTCCACTACCGCCAAAGTTACTATATTTCAATTCCAGTAATTACAGATGAAATGTGATGGGGAGATCATCTTCATTTTTCCGTTCCCTTCAACACTGAAGTTTCTTTGAGGCATTGAGTCGTCATCCATCTGCACGACGTGATCCACCCTCTGCAGTCTCGAAAGTGTATGTATGTGACCACGTCTAAACCTTCACAAAAAAGTGACACGGCTTTTGAATGTGACATATCCTACACTTGTTTCTTCACTGGATATTATATTTGCCTCAGAATTGTTGACGATTTAGAGATTTACTCTAAACATTTCGTGACTGCCCAATTTTCCGATCCAATTTTAACTGGGTATATGAAGATTTTGTAGAAGGATACTTTGATTGATCAAGCGTCTCTTCAAGTATTGCATCAAGCTTCTGTTCGTAAAGATCTTCTTTGGTCACTTATTGGTTAATTTATTTCGGAAACAAGATTCGCCGAAATTATGATTTCCAGTTATGTGGAGTTGGCCTGGCTAATCACCATATATTAAACCTTGCTGTATTTCAACCCAAGTCTCTCATTTACAATAATTTACAGATTTTTAGCATATCTTAGCTAATATTTGTACGATTTTATTGTACATACACGTATATTTGTCACATTGTATTAAGCGCTGCTCGCTCTCTAATAATTTAAAAAAAGTATCTCGCAGTCTTACGCAACGATTTTGGCATATATTGTCATTTTAACCTAGAGTATTAACTTCAGTAGGATTCCAAGCCTCTTTATTAGCGAATGTAATGATTTGTCTAATGGCGAATAATTGATTTATAGTGAATTGAATTTTCTTTTTATAAAACCCGATTCATATGATCCCAATACTTTTTGTTGTGTCGGTATATCATATAAGGGATATCAAAGAATACTTTATGGGCCATATAGAACCCGTATAGATCTCGCAATCCAGAACACTTTATCTGTGTTTATTTGTTTAATGACGATGAATACTTTCTCTTCATTTGGAAATCACAAATCCCGATATGTTATCAGCTTATCGTTACCATTATATCTCTTATAATATTCAGTCTATACCTCGATAATGTTAGTTTCATCTGTATCCATTGCTTTTCCGACATTATTGAATTTTTAATTCAGTTCATGGAAGTTGCATATCCCGAATTCTCTTATAAAAAAGTAATGAATACACAGATCAGCACTTTATATAGTATCGAGTTTATGGCATACATTCCCGAGACGTGTAATAAATATCATAGAGCAGCGCTGTTAATATCGTGATATATGAATTTAATCTTTAAGTATAAGTGTATATCATTGTGATAAACATTTTTTTAATTTCCGATATAGGTTATTCTCACTAACTAACAACACTAACAGTTAAAACCTACTTTATTGTCGAATCAAGAAGTAATGAATCAATTTAATGCGCTAGATATTTATCAAAGACAGAAATTTATTATCAACAATTTCTATTTTTGCAAATGCGGACTCAACAATTTTTCTTATCTGCGCAAAACTTATATTTCCTTCCACAATTTATCAAAGAATATTCAAGCTGCGTTTTCAATTTTCGCATACTCCATTAATCAATGTATTCGAAATTCTAGTGATGATAAATCTCTTTAAATTCACGTTCTTCAAACAAACCATCTCCTCCATTATGAGATAATCGGAGAATGCACCTCTATCATTAAAACCGACAAAGATGAAGATATTGTTGTATACATACTGCAAATATCGATTATATCTAAATTATTCTCAATTGTTTTCAATTTCCTCCCAAATATATTGTGTCATCTTACGTTTACTTTCAAGACTATGAAAGTCTCCAGCTATTCTGAGACTCAAATTTTAATGCATCAAGAATAACCTCTATTTCTGTTATACGGATATAATTTGAAAAGGCTTTGAAGATAAAAGAAGTATGTGTATGGTGTGGATCTACAATAGAACAAATATTTCATTTGAAAAGTCTTTGAAAATGAGAAAGATTCTCTTAGGTATGGCCTAAGCGCTGTTATACAAGACTTGATCAAACTGGAACAAATAACGGATCATTATTCACGATAAAATAATGAAATGAATACTTTGAGATGGAACAAATAAAAGCAGGAGTACTGCAACTGAGCGTACTTAGCTTAGTACTTTATATTATATGATATAATAGATACAAATAACAATCAGAACTGCCACAGTTGGATGAAAATGTGGAAAAAACTACACTACAAAAAGCCACCTACGAACAAACCATAAAGTGAAGGATCATATTCAATGGATCTAAATCGACGAACACAAATTTTATAGGCGAAACGTACAAACAAAACGTATCAATCTCAGTAAACGGGGTGGAAGTACCATATAAAAATGGGGTATTTATAAATTCATGCGGCAAAATTGAGGAGGTGATTGTTCGTATGGAATTAAGATGTGTCTTGTTTTAGCCCACCCTTTTCCGAGATATCACCCTGAAAAGGTGGTGCTAGAAACTTGAAATTCTGTGATTTTCGTGCACTCACAAAAGACTAACTACGGGTATTTTCCTGTAACATTAGACGGGAAGGAAATTAGAGCGCCCTTACTTTGTTTCAAATCAAAACTTTCCCAAGATGGCGATTTAGAAATGAAATTATAACTCAAAATAATTGTTTTATTTAAAAATATTTTTTATTTTTAAATTTTTGCAGTGCACGAGAGCTACAAAATTTTTATTTTCTAACATTACTGGAATTTTAGAAAAATAAACTCATTTTTAGATACCACCTTTTGAGGGTGATATTTCGGAGAGAGATGGGGTAAGGAATTTTTTTTATAGGAAAGACCCATCTCAATTTCATCTCAGCAATCACCTTCTAGATTTGTCGCATGAATTTATAAACACCTTATGTATCTAGGCTAGGATAGAAGGAGCATGTGAAAAGAAAATAAAAAAATTGATGCAAAATATAGAAAAATATATTGGATTATAGACACAAAATCCCTATATCAATACATAAAAATTATATATGAGCAAACTTTAAAACTCATTTGGACATTTAAAATTTTTTTCAAATACACGAGGGTGGTCCAAATATGAACCGAAGTTTTGCTGTATAAATTTATTAAGTTACATAGTTGACATTTTCACAGTTTCCCTAAATATCTCCGTCACACTTTTACTACCACTTCGGAAGGTACCGGAAGCATTTTTCGTGAAAATTTCTCGTAATCATTCGCGCCCGAATCATTCTACCGTCTCATTGCTTGCGAATCGTAGTCCACCAAATGTGTCATTAGACACATTGGATGTGTTTCATTGGACCCAATAAAAAATAGTCGCATGGCGACAAACCAGGACTTTAAGGAGGGTTTTCCAGTGTTCCTCAAGCCAATTCATTCAACGTTTTCATAGTAAGCCGAGCTGTAGGAGGTTTGGTGTTGCAATATCGCGTCGTTTTGATCTGTAGAAAGATTTCAACGTGTTTCTTTGGGATGTTACTATAGTGCTGCGCTTTCACAGTTCGTTGTTCAGTAAGAAAACAAACACCTTCCTGGCTGACAGTATAACATTTGCTTTATCTCCCATTTTGCTTATCCCCAAATTGTTCGAAATCTTTCTCGCTCATGGCTATAAGTACGCTAAAAAGCAAGGTTACGCGTTTCCAGCTGTTCTCTACGCTTCCTAACAGTCTAACATGTAGCCAATTTACGACACTAATTTTTTCGCGTGTTTGTTCAGAAATTCCGGTTTATATTTGAACCACCCTGGTATGTATTAACTGCCATAGCAATTTTGATATTTAATTTTCACCCGAAACTGAAACTACATCAGCTACAAAATCTTATTTATTTAATAATTCTCTTATATTATTGTACACAAAATATATAATAAAGAACTTAATTTAGCTCCTTGAGGTCCATCTATTTTTAGATTAGTCAAATGGAAAATCATTTAATTTCATTTGAATACAGCCACTTTTAGTTGAGGAGACGTATATTTTACGATGTGAGTGAAGATTATATCTAACTTATGGCAAGATTGCGAAGCCTATAATTTTCCAAAACTGCTAGTCACATATTATGATTGACACAATCAAAGTCTTCACAAAATATCCCTAGGGGCTACTCAACAAAATATTTAAAAATAGAAATATAAAAAAGATCAGTGGAGTGTTTGGGCTTACAAAAGTCGAGTTGATTTTCTGGAATAATATGATATCGATGTAAAAAAGGTAGCACCTCATTTAGAAAAACATATTACAAAATTTTTGATAAGACGAAAGAAACTATTACAAATCTATAACTTGATTTTCTTCGATATTATTGGACCAACTTTTCCCAAACAAACAGGAAATTTTACATTCACTTCCCATTAGCTGAAGAATGGATATGAGCTCGTTTTTCCCTCTGGAATATGTAGTTGAAATTAATAGCTTTTAGTTCACCTTCAGTTTCTGAAGACGATAACTTAGTTACTGAAACGCGTGTCAGATAGTATAATTATGAGTTAGATGTTGTGCTAGCTTAAGCAGTGTGCTTTAATTAATTGCAACGGCCATTAAAAGAGATACTTTGTATGCCAGTCAATAGTGTTTATTCACATGAAAGCACGTTAAAAATATTTTTAGAGTTTTAACAATATTTTTAACAAGTATTGGTATTATTTGAATATTGAAATATATTTTGAGTCCTTCCAAATTCACCTCTCATATTATCAAAATAGGGCAGTTTTACAGAAAATATTGTATGATATATGTGTTTTATTTGGTTCGTGGAATTGCTTAATTCCCTCGGCTTTAATCACAATTTTTTCCACTGCCTCAATAAAACATCACTTTTAAAATAGAATGAAATGATCCACATTCAAAAAGCTCTTTCATTGAATCTGTGACAGGACTTATAATATTTTTCACTTTGAAGTAGAAGATTCGGAGAATTATAAGCACCATATATGAAATTTTGTTTTCAAATCTGGCAGAAAGAACTTGCAATAATTCAATGTTTTGATGAAATCCTCCTAATCATTGTGAACTTTACCTAGATTCAGATTATGTCGAATCAATTTCAATTGAAAACTAGTAACAAATTCAGAAGATGCTTTCTTATTCGATAAAATTAGATGAAATATGCATAAACATATAGCATATTACTTATATGACTTTTTTGTTTCGGAACTAGGCATATAGAACATCTTTATATGAGTATTACTTTCACTATTTTGTTCCGTTTTCATTCCACTTCATATCGTTTACTTAAATATAGTAGGACACGGAGTAATTATGAAAATACCTATGTATTGCGTCCAATTACATTAACCCTTTTACAAAATCTATTAAATTCGCAAGTGAAAGAAGACACACTTCTCAAATGATAAATGGTGCTAATTTAACTAGTTGAGTTCAATACTTTCACATGCTGGAATACTCGAACAAAGTTACTTATTGAATTTTTTCTTCAAACAAATAAAGTGCACATCAATTACATGGGAACCGCGACTCACTTTTTATCTCAAGTAGAAAAATACGATATTACTTAATAACTAATTTTCGGTTTTCCAATATTATGTGAGGTCAACATTGAGAAATTGGAGAGGTCGAGTAATAATTATTCCTATGGATACTACTCACAAAAAACTTTATTGTCATATAATAAATTGAGAAAATAGTATTTTGCATACGATTTGCACGCACAATTTTTATCTAGACTGATGGTCCCAGAAGTACCTGGCCTGACCTAGATATAGCGGTAGTTGCTTGAAAAGTACCACTGTATTAGAAATTACAGAATCTATTCAGCATGTTTCAAGTTTGAAGACGCTAAGTTGTTTAGTATTTGTTTGGCAGCCATCAATAGTGAATTTGTAAACATGGAAAAAATTGGTCATCGTTATGTGATACAATACTTTTATTTGAAAGGCATTAGCACAACCAATATGAAAGCTGATATAAATTCTACTCTAGGTGAGACTTCTCCTTCATTCTTAAGAGTATAATATTCGGTAGCAGAGTTTAAACGAGGCCGGAAGACCAGCATCGCAAAGGTCGGCCAAATGAGATGAAAACACCACAAAGCGGTACTGAATGATTGTTGACTGGTGTGCGTGAACTAGCAGACATAGTAGGCATTTCAAAAAGTGTAGTACATCGCATATTAAATTAAAATTTGAACACGAGAAAGCTGTGCGCAAGGTGGCTGCCACGGTATATATCTCGGAAAAGGGTGGGCTGAGGAAATCTTGTGTTATAGGAAAGACCCATTTTAATTTCATACGAGTAATCACCTCCAGAATTTTGTCGCGTGAATTTAGAAACAGAAAGGTGCGTGAATGTTTGAAAAATATTCATATTTTTCAGTGTAGTCTCCTTGAGAGTCTTATAATTTGTTCATATCTCTAATTTGCTTATACTTCCATCGATATCATCAAAATTGATAACTATTTTGTCAGTTTTGAAACAAACGGCTAAGTTCGAAATATATATAAATATAGAATACTTTGCTTTTTATTGACATATATTTATATCCTTACACTGCCCTAGTGCAAAATAACTTTTCTCTTCGTCAAATAAGATCATTTTTTCCCAGATACGCTTTAAATCAATCCAACGAAATAATATAATAATCGCCATTGATTGTTTTATCTTTTCAAGGGTAGATTAAGGGTGGATTAGGCCGTATGCATCATAGCAAACGGCCACCGTGATTTTAATGGGCCGCAAAACTACCTTGCTCTTCTTTGGTGCCGATTCATTTAATGTTTTGGCTGTAATTTGTTTTTTTTGTGTTGTGGTGGGTCTAAATTTCATTCAAGGTAACGAAAGGAATTTTTGGTGAACTTCTAACAAATGTACCTTGTGAAAAGCTTTCTCATGCCCAAGTAATCATTCAAAATCGAAACCACTCAGGCATTTGATATATCTATGGCTTCCACTATCTCCAGAACTCCCAATGTTTGATGGGCTAGTAATACATTGAAAATTTTTTTAATAGAATGCTTTAATAGAAATGGAACATAATTTTCCTAGAGGACAGAAGACTTGATCAAATAAACTAGAAAAGAAAATTAATTTTGGATTAATGTTTAACTTGAAGCATTGCAAAACTATTAGTAAATCTAAGACCTGTGGTCATTGATAATAATCGATCAATATCGTAGATAACCTATAACTACTGAATTAGAGTGAAATTTCATCAAAACGTGGCAAAATTTTTACAAAGGTGATGAAGTAAGTTACGTTTCACAGCTTTTAAACTATTTTAGTGAGTTTTGTCGAAAGCAATCATAAATTATAGGAAATCCATATGGAATCCAGTTTAATGCAAATCAAGGTAAATGTTCATTCAAAATCTTATGTTGACGTAGAAAGTTGGTGTAGGTCAGTGTAAAGCTTCGAAACAAATCAATTTTGATAAATAGTAGAAACTTGAGCGTCCACTTCACTACTCGAAAAGTTGATTGAGCTTATTCGAATAAGTTAGTATAGAGATAAATTTCACCTGAGTCTCAAAGTAAGGAGAAGTTTGAAAACAAAGTCACTTGCGAGGTTGTCCGAGTGTGTGAACTTGCGTTTCGAACTTCAGTTATTTTCATCAAGGGCTTCGTTGAAGTATTGGAGCGAGTGGTGTAGTGAATCTATAAGACTGAGCCACATTGGAATTCAAAATAATGTCATGGTGGTTAAGGGACTCTTTTTCAAAATATAATCTAATTCTCACAACAAATTTTCTTAGCTTGAAAACAATGTAATTGTTGGGATCCTGTAAATTTGAAAATAGCCATGTGACGCCACTACTAATACAACTTATTGTGAGACTATAATATCATAATGTGTGTTAATTGTAGCCTAGTAAAGGTACTTTTGGCATCAAACGGATTGTACTCTATATTACTAAGAAGTTAAACTTACATCGACTTTCCTTGTAATAAAAAAAAATTTTATTTAAGATACGCATATGGGTTTGTTTAGCTACGATAACCGTTATATCCCACCGCCAGTTAACACTTGCAAGTAACACTAACTAGTTGTTATACAATTTTATTTTGAATGATTTTAGGAACTTGTTAGTGTTAACTGACATTGATGAACGAGACCCGAGGGCAAACATTTTGGAGATTCTCACACGTTTCTTCAACTGTATGAACATGATTGGTAAACTAGAATTTGATAAAAAATGTGACAAGTCTATTATGAATGGTGCACGACTTGCCGATTGACCTTTCAAAATTCATAAACCAACCCATCATTCGGAATGTTTCGATCAGATATTTTATAATCTGAAATGTGATACAACATTTTTGTTGGAAATCAAATGGACATTTTGATATAAATAAATTCTTTTCATTGTGAAATTGATGGCAACAAATTTCAGGCATTCAACATGATCAGTTGTTTATTGACAATAAAACATGATAAATAATAGCAAGACAATTCGCACTTGTGGAATAGTAGAAAAGAACGACGAAACCTTGGAGTAGAACTGCCTAGAAAATTTTTGACCAAAGAATAAAAATAATCTTTAACTAATAATTTTTTGAAAAGTACAATCCATTGAAAATCTCATGAAACGCTCAGTATCACTTTTCCAGCCGATTAATGTTTCTTTGTCTTTTCTGTAGCAGATTTACAGTACGCTGTTTTAACGATTGTTTTTTCGCGTTAGACCTGGTAAATGTTGATTCGAATACGCTTTTGGTCCAAAGTTAGCAAACCCAAATGTATTTGTAAAACGACTTTCAAGTTTTCCAAAAATGGGAAGCATTGCATATCGTTCGGTCCTGCACAATCAACTAGCAATAGCAAATTTTTTTCGCACGGTAATATTGATAATTTTCCCCCAAAAATGTTACTTCCTCAAAAAGACAAGGCATTTATTACACATATGTTTTGACAAACTATTTCCAAAGAGCCTTATAATACATTTTCGTACCCAGACAAATCTCCAGAGGCGTCAAAAACGTTTTGTCCTGCTTGAAAAATACATTTTTGACAGCGAGAACTGAAAATACATTCCAACCCTAGAAAAGTCAATGACGGCGTTCAGAGGAAGTTCCATTATACAGAAATGAATTCACTGGCCAAAAGTTACATTGGAAGGGTTAAGAATAAAATTTACATAGATCAGTTACGCATCGGCGCTCGATTTGGTTTAGAAACGCTTTTGAATTAACATTTTCGAAAATCTGAATGAGAGATGAGACTTGAATCTACAATTACAAATGTGAGACTAAATAACAATCAGAACAATAAGCTGCAAAAGGTTATTTGAGAAAGTTGGGTTACTTAGTGAACTCTATTTTCTTTGAAAAGTTGAAATAATAGAAGGGCTTCCCGAAGTATCTTTCATTACCGTTTGTAAAAAGTGTACATTGCTTATTTCTGAAGGTGGAAACTTTTCGAAAAATTTTTGTGAGTTAAGAGACATAGAGCAACAAGTGCATACATAAATTCATCTATATGACTCCAGTGTTTTATTTGGTACCCTCAGATTATTAACGAAAGACTAGCCAAGTTGAAAGTGAGACCAAGTGCCACCTCATCAATCTATATTTACTTACAGCGTAGAGATACACTGCCATAAATTACCAAAGCTCTAAGACTAATAATATAACCTGAATCATCCAGTGAATGCTGCTTAATACATCAGGACCCAATAGATCTACCTGGAGTTGAGGCAAAAGAGGAAAGGAGATATTATGAAAGAAATCAACAGTAAAAGATTTCAAGAGGTATGGACCTCAACCAGCATCGAACTAAAGGAGCTGGCGGGTTACACCATAGGAGACTACGCCAGTAACCCAAGAGTAACAGCTAGGCCACGAAAAGCAGTGGAATCAAAAAGAAGTAAAAAACAAATAAAGAAGTGAGGCCTATAGAACCGAAAATCGAGTCGATACAGCTTCTATAAGTGGGTCAACTCCTTAAGAATAAGTTCCTTCTAGTGGCTACGAAAAACATCCAATAACCCAAGTTAGTCGGATACTTCCTCTAAACTCATGGAAGTAGAAACAAGAGCAAACATCAGAGATGACTGACGATCCAATCAGAAAAGATGTGGAGGGTTGGTGGTAGCTGTATGTAAATGTATCATTTTTTGGGGAATGATTTTCGAGAGAAGCGAGTCTTAACTGTGTATAAACTAAAATTAGATCTCGAAGCGAGAGGTTTGTGAAATCATTTCTTGAAAAATTCTTCAATTGTGAGTTTGACGGTGTATAATTTGAGAAGACAGTCATTTTTTATCTCTGATCTCCTTATTTAGAAGCATTTTTTCTTTTTCAATTTCATAATCTCTTCTACAATGTTTCCTGACGTTACTTTTCAATATATTACTGGGTCCCTGTGGCCCCTTCTTTCAATTTTTATGTTAGAATATGAAAGTGTTTCACTGCATTGATATTTTGATGTGTTTCACCAAGAATTACGAATGTTGCTACTTCATCGCCTAAAGCATGTATCATTTCGATTCCGTAAGCGGAACCATTAAACAAATAATAATTATTACCAAAAGCTACTAAAACGTGCAGAAATACACCAATCATTGAATGTACAAAAACTTCGAATGAAAGGAAAGAAAATTCACAATCATAGAGGAAGAACTTGAATTCTAAATGTTGATACTTGCTAATTTTATTCATCAAAACTGCCAGGAACACAAATAAAATCAGTTTAATTTTAAAAATAAATTTAAAAAGAGTATCATTTGTCTCTGTATATTGGAGTATGACATAATTTGGGAAGAATATCTCAATAATGTTAATAAAAATTATACTTTTGTTTATTTTATAAATGCAATGAATCGCAATGACCTCGTACATCCGGTCTGATGATGATATTACAGTTTGTTTTAAACCGAGTGAGCTAGACTATATATTACTAGAAATTAATTCATAGTAACCCTGAACTTAATACAATGAAATTAATATACGAACATGTTTCTAATATTTTCGAAAGGATATTGCAATCATATCAATTAATTTTATTAAATAATGATAGGTTTACATTGGTTTAAATATAACAGAGACGTTGAACCATATTTTGAAATAAAGATACAACTTAATAAAGTCTATATTGTATTCTAATTATGTTCAATTATATCAAAAAATATTAATTAAAGACGATGGTAAAATCCAATGTGGCTGTAAAAGTCTGTGGAGATCGATAAAATATGCAGAATAAGATTTTTTACTCTGATGTACATAATATGAGGTAGGTACATAAAAAAGTTTCTTGTCGAGAACTGGAATCTGTATTATTTTGGTCCTATAAAGATTTGTAGTAAAAGATATGAGGAGTTGATTCTTCCACACGATTAAAAAATGAGTTGTACAAAAAATTATTTATTGAAAATACTTCTTGTAACAGACCAAAATGTAAAAAACTTGGAAATGAAATGAAATGGAACTGATTTTTTCACTCAAATTTCCACTTTCACGTAGTAAAAGAGAATTAAAAACGCCATAAACAAAAAAAGAGAGGAAATGGTTTTTCCATCTACAATATGAGTCTTTGACTCATAATTTTTCGCAATAAACTAAAATAAAAAGAGCTAGAAGCAAAAAGGGTTAAAATAGTTTTTCCACTCCCACGGTCAAAATATGGGCTACACAAAAAATTTGTTTGTGACTTGTGTAGTTTATTGTGAAGCAATTTTGGTTCCATAATTTTTTTGTGAAACAAAAATATAAAAAGTAATGAAAATAGGTTTTTCAGTTTGCAAAAGAATTGGTTACAATTTTTTATAAATAGATTGTCCACAATCTTTTTAAACTAGACCAAATTCAAAGGAGCTAGATACAAAAATCGGATGGAAACTATGGCGACATTTATTGGCATAATAATATATGAAAGTGAAAATCAATATATCAAATTATATCTTTGAAAGAGTCCATCGCAAATTTTTTACAAGTACATTTTTATTGAAACACTATGTACATTAACTCAGACTGATATACATCAAACAATCTCAACGTAATGAAAATACTATTAAAGATGCAGCTAACGGTATAAAATGATTATTTGGTGGTAAATTCAACATTTAAGAAAGGTTGTTGACCAAAGTTGTACTAATAATTAAAACATTGTTTTAATACATTAATCATTTTAAAAACTAATCATCACTTTGCAGAAATTCAGTTTAATAGTATGTTATGCGCTAAATAATATTGAAACCAGTATTTTTTAAGTAAAAAATATACAGAAAGGAAATATTATAAAATCTAACGTTTGATTATTCATTCTCAACATTTGTAACAATATGATTTATATCATATATCTATAAAATCATAATTCTAATAATTATGTGCTTGTTCTGAACGTACTCAGCCTTCTTTTCCTGTTCCATACAAAATAATAATAAGTATTAGAAAAGTGGCAATTTATTTTACAGTAAAGCCTCTAATCAGGGGAATAGACTCGAATCAGCGTTTCAACTAGTTTAATCTGTGTCAAAAATACTTTCGTCGAGTTTGGAAATAGAAAGAAATCGAACGGGGTAAAATATGGAGTATAATATGGATAGGGCAAAAGTTCGTAACCAAATTCATCCAGTTTGACCATGGTGAGTGCGGAGATGTGAACGGGTGCGTTATCACAATCGAAAAACACTCATCCCTTCTCCGAATAGGGCTGCTTCTTCTTCAATTCTTAAATTGGGTATCAAATTGATCCTATAATTTGGTATAGTATAGCTCTCTGACTGTTTTGTGTTTGTTTAGGTAGTATATGTGAACAGCTCCCGAAAACCGAGAGGCATCAACTTTCCGGTCGATAGGACAGTCTTCACCTTCTTTTAACCATATTCGTTGGGTGAAGTCTACTGTATCTATTGTTGTTTGGTCTATGATATGTACCAATTGACTTATATTTCAACACCAAATCATGCAGAAACTTTTTTTACTTCTTCAAACTACGCTTAAACAGCATCGAGCACGACTCTGAATTGGTGACAGCTTTCTCATGCTCAAAATACGACTCACTCATTCTTTTGAAATACCTACTGTCTCAACTATCTTAATTTTGAGGTCACAGTCGAAGGAGAACAGTCACCATACACAGCATCCAAACTGATTTCGTCGCTGTAAGATTTCTTTTCCAAAACTAAAAATTGATAGTTCAATCGATATCTAGTTTTTTTATCCGATTAAGATTAAATTTCAACAGTCCACGAGAATCTACTACATGGTAGTAAATTTCTCTTGCTGGGCTAGCGTTATCGGGCGGTGAGGCTAAGTACTTATCGAACTGCCATCGTATACAATTTTAGTTCTGATATTTTTCTAGTACTGACTAATTAATAATTTTTAATCTTACAAGGCGAAGTACTACTAATGATTCACGTTTAAAAATCGAGGTTTCTATGACAATTTTTTAAAATATTTCGATTCAAATAAGAAATAGTGCTTCTACATATTTAACTTTTTTTCTTATTGTATTCTCATCCCGTGGATAATTAAAAAATTTATTTCAACTCACTATCCAAAAAAATAAGTGAATCAAGTTGCGGTATTGAAAAATTAAAAGAACATATTTCAATTGAACAAATATCTAGTGACTCGAATCTCAATAGTTGATGTCAAGACGGTCTTAATTGTTTTAAAATTTTCATAAATCTAAGCGTTAAATAAATAAACAAATCAAAATTTTAATTGTGCTAATTACGTGTAAGGTTACATGAACCTAAAATATGTAAAATAAAATTAAAAGATATGACATTTATAGATAATTGATCTCTTTAATTTAAACTTTCGTATTTAACACATTGATTTCACTACAAGTAAAGCGTTAAAAAACTATTTTTCCTCTTAATGGCCTTGTGAAATGTGACAGTTGGTATATTCATCAAGAAAATTAACTTCGGTTAATTTGCGTCTCAGAAGTGTGAGTCCAGATGTTAGTTATGCGTAATAATACGATCTGAGTTTTATCTTTTAACATCTTCATAACTATAAGTAACAGATAATTATAATATATATATATATATATATATATATATATATATATATATATATATATATATATTTGACAATTTAATTGAATAATTAAGAAATACGGGGAGTGCCGAACTAAGAGTATATTTATTATTTTTAGAGATAAAGTGGCAATGAATAGAAGCCACTCCCCTTCAGTGTAATAATTTTCAAATCCTTTGTTATATATTCGTTTGCTAATTTATCATTTTGATTAACGAATAGATTTGAATAAATCGACAAATAAATTGTTAAGGTACAAATAAAAAATATTTTATCTCTCTTTTGTATATAAAAATATAAAGCTAATTAAAAAATTGTTTTCATAAGTGCCTTGTCGTTTCAAGAATAAAAAAGCGCAGTTATTAGTTAATTGTCTTGATGTACTTGATTTGATTCAATCCAATGAAGACTCTCGAAGTATAAGTAAACGTCTTCTCAACAAATTTTATATTCTATTCTTTGTGTTGATCAAGACTGCTTATTGGGGGTATTTTCCGAAGACTTGTTTAGTCATTTATGAAACCTTTTTGCAATTTAGAATGGATCAGCAAAGTGGTTATTTGAGATCATAACTAATAATTTTGATCCCTCTATCAGTCAGGCAAACGACGACATGCTAAAGGCAGAAGTAGAGCAAAAGCACGTGTCAGATAATTGAGAAACTCTTTCAAGCTAATTGAAAAAATACGGTGCTTGAGTCCCCCTTCATCTGTCTGAAGAGGACAAAGGCAACCACGCTATACAGAACCATTTTTTAGATCGCTTGATCACAGGAGTCAAAAAATAGGTCCTATATAATAATCCAAAACGCATAAGAGAGCAACTCTAGACAAATAAATCTCCACGAAATACTGTGAAGGTGCTTTTGTGTGTTTGGTAGGTTACACGCGGAATTATTCATTTTAAACTGCTCAAAACTGCAAAAAACTGTTAATGCAGATCAATATTGAGAACAATTGGATCTAATCAACTAATTTTCAATCAAAATCTGGTAATTGTCATGAGAAAAACTTTATTTTGCAGCACCACAATGAATATTCTCTTCATAGTGATTGAAAAAAATTAAAAAATTTCCCACCTATTTATCTACAGTATTCAAACTGGTGATGAAGTTTCTCGACGGTTAAAGTTAATTCTAAAGGTGCCCTCAGAAGGTAATGTATAATTTTATAATAATAAGGTGACAGCTATCTACTAGCGAAAAGAAAGAAAAATTCAACATAAATTTTCCAATTTGACAGAATCGTTAAAAAACGACTATTGTTAGAACTGGGTATTGCCGGAACTAAATTCGTTCCGGACAAGCAAAGTTGGAACTAGTGATGATGAACAATATTACAAAAGTTACCAAGTGAGAAGGTGTTGTCCGCTTAAACCAATTGAGAATATTTGAAATTTATATTATTTAATTGTTAGACAGTTCAATATTGATAACAAATTCTCCTTCACACATGAAGGAATATCGACCTTAAAATTATAAAAATGTTGCTATAATTCTTCCAGTATCAATTGCAGAAGAACAATCAATATTTCATAAATACGCAGAGTACTTATACCAAATTAAGAAATGGAAAATAATGTTTACTCCCCTTATAAAATTCGGTAAACATCTAACAAACAGTTATTCCACGTTGACTCATCATTTCCACTGTTTACCAATGAAAACATCGAATCGTAAACATAAATGTATTTCTATCGGCTGTCGGAAGGCGTATGTATATAGTTTCTTCGAAATATTCCTACTAGATACAGTCTGTGATAAGCAGTGGCGTGGCTAGGTGAGAATTATTTATTTCATATTTTTCCTCAATTAAATAGAAGTATGACGTGAGAATAAAGACAGGTATTAATTTAATAATAAAGATTTGGATATACACACAGAGCAAGTTATTTTAAATATATTGGAATGCTTAAGAACGAAAAATATTCAGCAGTCTGATAATGAAATCGTAATAAGAATTGCTGATTTAACTAAAGTTAATGAATTTTCCAATTATCGAGTAGTCACGAATGGGATTGCTAAAGAAAATTTATTATATTGACAAGCTGTGCAAAGAACAGGGTCAAACTCTTCTCAAATTATCTCCTAACTATTGCATATTTAACGTTATAGAGTTAATATGAGCGAACGTAAAATCAGAATTACGAAAGTATAATCAGTCTCCAAAACTGAGTAAAGAGGTTGTAGAACTTGTAAAGGAAGTTCTAGCAGCAGACCGCCAAGAGCTTTGGAAAAACTGTATTGAACGTGTTATCAAAGAAGAAGATGATGTTGTGAAGATGTGGCATCACCATCTTCACAACTCATCATAATTCAATCAAATGGTGACTCTAGTTCAGATTATTCTGACTTCCATGATTATTTAGAAAGATACTATGGAAATGTGTTTCTTTCTTTTGTTTTATTTGTAGTTCACGTTCACGTCTGGTACCCTGTTTAGACCAAACGTCCTTACATGTAGGTACATTTTACTCGTCTATTTACGTTTTATAATTTAATCTTATATAAGTTTTTATAATCTGCAATTGATATCGGAAGAACTATAACAATGGGAGCTGAACAACCAGATTGATACAACGAACTAGTGATGGAAACAAATAATTTTGGCTAGTAGTCAAGTCCTAATACCAAAATTGACAAGATAGATTAGGCTAATACACAAAATGATTCATAAGAAGAATGTGAAGCGATTGATAATATAATTGATATAGAAATGACATTCGAAGAAAACTATTAATTTCTGTTGATTAGAACAAATTATTATTATTTAATATTCACTGGTAGCTATAAGATGATGTATATGAATCAGATGTTCATAAAGGAAATAATTTTATTTATTTTTTCGCATAGAATTAGTTTTTGTAATTTATTATGAATTTATAAACAGCTATATACAATTAATTTCTGTTTTTTTTTGCGTTTTTCAGAATTTATTATATGTTCACTAGTAGGGAATATATTTAATACATTTCAGAAAAAAGAATTATACCCTTATGAAGCCTTTACAGTGTTGAAAAAAGTGATTTCTACAAAACATAAAAATATAAATAGTTTATAATTTTTGATAAAATTTTGTTTAATTTAAGATGTTCTTAGAAAATTGAAATATTTTCATAATCTAGAAATTTTGGTATTGGTTCCTAATTATATTAACCCTGAATCTTGATAATCCATTTTTCATTCCTTGTTGGCCTTTTAAAACTAACCTACCAACGTAAATTTTTCTGTTTGTAAAGACCCCTGTCACCATTTTATTTCCGTGAAGTGTGGGTTACTTTTTGTAAATTTTAGGTCAACATTAACTAAACTATATTGGAAAAAAATAAAAATCATAAACTTATGACGAAAGTTCGCTATCATATATCAATATTTATCAAGAAGGCGAACTACTAGATCTCAAAGTAAAGAGAGATTTAAATGTTTTTCACATCAAAGTCTAATTTGACTATATAACAAACACATAAAATTCACCATCATATTCACTAAAATCTAAAGTTGTACTGTTATAAAAATTTTCACTGTAAATATTATTTGGTATACTTAATTTCTAGCTTTCCCCAAATTTTTTTAACGCATATACCGCAAACTATATCTTAAATCATTTTTATTTTAATATATTATTTATGTAATTACTTTTGTGTCTGTAAATTTCTAGGTTATCTGAAGCGTGAAATCAAATACAAATTACAGTAACATCAGAAGTAAATTAATTGCTAAATTTCTTAACACATATATATACAGGGATGTATCTATCATAAGTAATGTCGGCTTTCATGTGTAAAAATTCTTAGGGATCAGTTAAAACATGTCGCAACTTATTAACAATAGTATCTTCGATTCCTTTCTAACATTTTCTCTTTCTTTGTTAACGACGCAATGGGTTTTTGTAAGAAATAGTGCGATAAATATATAGTTGTATAGTTATGACTTCGATGGAAACAAAAGTATAAAGTAGTCTTGTCAGCAAGGAAAATTTATGGAATGGAAGGAGAAGACACAGTTGAAAATCAAATGAAACAGCTTTGGTCTTATTGTATCGTTCGCCCTCAGATCATCCAACTGCGTGGCATGTTAAGGGAAACAGGACCTTCTAAAGATACAATATCTTTCTATTTTAAATCATTAGGCTAGATCTAAAATATCGAATAATGCCAGACGCATTATCCAAGAATCAAGCCAAACGTCAAGTCGAGTTTTGTAAATAGCTCCTTGCCCCACCGCGCTAGAAGATGATCGTTCCGCTAGATTTATCTCAACAAACTGAAAACGGAAAATCAGTGGTGAGAAAATGAAAATAATTACCAGAGCTCTTATTCTGGTAATTACCTTGTGGTATCGAACCAGCATTTAGTCCGGACCTCAAACTGTCACTTTACTATTTGTTCAGATCTACGGCGAAACTCTTCTGTGGGAGAAAATTTGAATCCAAATGAGATACTGGGAAAGCAGTGCGGCAATTTTTTACATCTAAGCTAAAAGAATGGTTTCACTATGGTCTGAAAGAGTTTGCTTGTAAAGGGACATTGTTCATCTATGTATGGAAGTAATGTTTGAATTAAATTTTTATCTTTTTCTAAGTTATTTCTGGATATACATAAGATATGAAAACCTAAAAATTGTTCAAATATATTGTGAAATACTTGAAATTCAAATACTTTCATATTTTCTTCTTTTTGAATAAATCAAGTTTTGATTAATTCACAGTCAATTTTAATCAACAAAAATTCAAAATTCATATTTGGAATGCACTAACGTGTTCTACGCACTCTTTCTGTGACAAATGATGACTCACAATACATTACCAGCGTTTTTAAACAGTATATAAGGTCACTGTATTCAGTCCAACGCAACACATAAGACGGTGGTTAGGTTCCGAGTTAATAGCTTTATTTTCGCGACTTTTCCAATTAACTAATTTTTTGGGTCGATGTGAACTGAACGACAATATACTATAATAGACAATAAAAGATAAAAGTAATGATGAAAGAAAAAAAACTGTACTTGGTTTGCCGTACAAGAAAATTTGCTCATAATATATATGCCAACAATGATTCGACTGATGTTTCTTTTCGAAAAAAGCATTTCATTGTTTTCCCTACATATTCTTTGGTGACGAAAATGCTTTGACAAAATATGGGTCCACTGGTCTAGAATACTTAAAATCAAAAGTCCCGATACATCCGATAAACGTGGCATATTTCTTCTATTAATAAATTTTTCGGCTGTATGAAATGCAACTTGAGTGAGCACAGACATGTCATGTACATTCAAAGAAGCTTATGAATAAATGCAGATCGTTCGGTTACAGTGCATGCTTTGAGTTTATCACTAACAAATAATTGAGAAAATGAGCAAAATTCAATTAGCTATTTTCAGATACTTAGACAAGTATGTGACTAAGAACTTTAAATAACAATAGGTGAAGCAGATCTGAGACGACAAGCAGGTTAGATAGGACCTTGTGGTAGTCGACTAAAAAGTTTCATATAACAAAGCAATTACTGAGAAAGTACGATTTTAATTAATAGCGTAAATAAAATGTTTAAACATATATGATGCTAAAATTGTTGATATTAGAGAAAACAAATGGAAATGTTACATCAATGAGGTCATTATTAAGCAAAGAATTAATGATAAATAACCTTTTATGGTTGAAAAGTATATTTTATAAAAATACATGGGTACTTATGTAAGCGTCGAAGCCACCGCCTCAATCTAACAACTGGAATTGTGACAAAAGTGTCGCTTTTGTCTCAAAATAGAATATTTTAGAATAATAGGTACAATAAAAATTTTAGAGTCAAAAAAGTATGTGAGATGACAGTTCGAATCGTGAAATTATTGTGCAATTAAAACATAAATATAAGTAATTTTGTAAAATGTAGTGAAATTGTTGATAAATTAGAAGTAAAAAAATCCTTCGCATGTTAAAATTAATCCCACCCATCACGCTGAAGTAGAAGTATGAGATAAAAATAATTTTATAGTATATTCATGCTCTGAGAGTCTATTATTTCTGATTGCAATTAGTTTGTACTTCATTTACATACTGCATATAAACTGGGCGTTAACACAAAATCGTTTCATTTTAACTATTTAACTTGTTCACTAGAGTTTACAAGAAATAAATAAGAAGTACAATATGGCTGTTGGAAAGTTGAAATTATTTAGTAGCGTAGCAAGTGACTTTAATAGTTTTGTACTAACTATATTAAGGCTATTATTCTCAACTAGATTCCTAGTTACTGTTTAGTAATAGTATACAGTGGGAAACAGAAAAGACGAGCGCAATATTCAGATCTGAAATTTCCATTTGCTACAAGAACTGATACAAAAATTAGGGAATCGTAAAAATAACGTTATAAAATCATATAAATTTTCGTTAAATGATACTCTGGTTTTGAGTTAGATAGAGTTTTGCATTTTTTCATGAATAACAATTTCCAATGGGATATTTGGATTTAAGTGATTTATGTGATTACACGCTGATAAATTTTCTCGTCTATTTACTATAAGTTACTAATCTAAAAGTTGTATTAGTTAGCAACATTATTCGTACAAGAAAACACAATTCCAGCACCAACGGCAAACGGATCGCAACTATTGATGTGTAAAAATTACAAGAAATAGGTAGTGCTTTACTGTTATTTCATATTTTTTGTGTCTCTCCGTAGGTCATTTTTTTTTTCAAAATTGCAGAAACAACAACGATAATAAACAGTCCCAAAGAAATTTACTGGATGTTCCGAGACTTGATGCAAAAAATTCGGGAGTGAGTAGTTGACGTGAATATAATACTGTCACGTACTTAATTTTTTTTTAACACGACCTATCGTCTCTGAGTAGATATTTAAAGTAGCGAAATCAGAACTTATGTTTAAGTATATTTTCTAAATTATACATTCCAACATTATGAATTTTTTGTGGATGATTACGTATGTTCATTTAGTTTGACGAAATAAATTGTACAGTACTATTTGAAGGCCAAGGGTTGCCCATGCCCAATAGTTAAAAATCTGTACAATCTGTACAATCGAAAGAGAGCAAAAATAAATTTCCATCTGCATGGCCACCACGTTTCCCCAAATTTAATACAATAGATTCATTTTTTAGGTGATATCTTA
The DNA here is from genome assembly GCF_026250575.1 of Diorhabda carinulata. Classification (NCBI taxonomy): domain Eukaryota; kingdom Metazoa; phylum Arthropoda; class Insecta; order Coleoptera; family Chrysomelidae; genus Diorhabda; species Diorhabda carinulata. The sequence continues at coordinate 8,798,015 of NC_079469.1, forward strand.
GAAGCTTGGTATATGGAACACAAGAAACCAAATGATCGATAGAATAAACTTCCATTGGGACGCTATGAGGCAGAATCTTTTAATGCCCTTCCAAGTTCAAAGAAATATCCTTCGTAGAGTTTGGACGTGAGTGAGTTTTTTTGCTTTTATTTGATAAGTTGTAGGGTAATTGATTATGTTTCAATACCTCCTATAAGAATTTCCGATAAATAATTAAAATTCATAATAATTTTTTTTCAGAACGTCCTTTTATAGTGAATGATTTCCTTGGCATTTACAACGATCTAAAAATCTACAAAACAATACATTTTTTCGAATCAACTAAAGAGTACATTTTTGTTTAAAAATCGATTGAAAAATAAATTTTTCCGCCTTTGGATTGTACAGGATAACACTGTAAAAGTTACAGATTGTTAACCATTGGGCATGAGCCGTTCCTGTCCTATAGATAGAGGATATAGACATACGTAATCATCATCAAAAATTCATGATGTTCGAATGTATAATTTAGAAAATGTATTTAAATATAAGTCCTGATTTTGCAACTTTAAAAGCGTATAATTCTCTTTAGAAAAACTAATGTATTTGAAGTTCAAGCTGCAGTAAATTTTCCAGGACGGAATGAGAGTTTCTAAGGGCCTCACCAAAATTATTTATATGCTCAATAAAGTTCAATTTATTGCCAATGTCTTTGATGTTTTTTACAATCTAAGCACATTATTAGAAATGTGATCATTAAAATGGATGAGGAAAGTTCTCCAGTGAATGGTAAAGTATCGCATTCAGAAATTTCCAAGGAAAGTATAGTTTTTCGCACTATTTATCTATCACATTGAAGTAAATGGCTATCAGTAATACAGGATAGGTAATTTCCAAACTTCATTGAGATGATTATATTTTCTTCGATGTAAGGGTGGAGGAAAAGGAATTTTGATTGCAAATTACACATTTCTTAAAGAAAAAGTGATTAGTCCTATAAAAAGATACTTTAGTTGTTTTCTGCTTTTATGAAGTGTCTTTTGAACATTATATTGAATGTTGAATGAAATATGAATAAATATATTCGGTTTCAGAGGTGGACATAGTACGACGGCGCAAATAATAAGAATTTTTGATTATATTAGAGAGAGCTTCCAGAATAAAAATATCCATCATCGTCGCTATCGATATCGATTGACTCCGTTTGGATCAAGGGTTTAATTTATAAATTGATAAATTTGAACATATCAAATTATTTCATTGTATTCTTATTCAACCAGCAGAAAATTTTACGTTAAAAATAATTTGTTATATTTCCTTTTTACATAAGAACTACCCACTTCTCAATAGCCATGTAAACGGAAAATACTTATTTTGTAGCATCGGCGATACATCCCGATCACGCACTCAAAATTATCCAAACACATTTGAACAACAAAATTTTAGCATATTTTCAAAACAATAAACTAACTATAAATGCCTCAAAAACAGAGTACTTGTTACCAGGCGAATAACTAGGAAAAGCAGCTCATTATAATCGCAGCAAAACATTAACGGACAAATTATTCTACCAAGCAGTCCCTAAAATATATAGAGAACATTGTGCAGGGGAATACAAATGCTAACGCCCATATCCCTAAACAAGTTAAATCTTTTTAATTTATAATTAATGATTTTATAGTTGATTTATCAGTACATACGATAAATATCTAATTGATGTACACTAGCGTCTGAAAAAAATTTGGTTATCAAGTCTCGCATTTCTTGTATACATCCTATCTACCTGTCCATCTTCCTATCTAAAAAAGACAATTTGATCTAATACTGTTATAAGATAGAAGCCTTCCAAGCGTTTCTTCTTTGTTCGACTGCCACAAGGTTATCAAGAACAATAACGAAGCAACAACTTCTAGTTTTCTGACCTGCATACCAATTTATGAAAAAAATATTTTATCACGAAGTTTTGTACATTTTTATGGATAAATTGTTCCAAAATAATTTTTAATATCGAATTAATTACTGATAATAAAAGTCTATTAAAATAAAATATAATAATAAAAAAACACAATTTTCAGAAATGGTTCACAAAAAGCCATAAATGATGAAAAAGACCTAAATACTTTGAGTAAAATTTAAATTCAATAATTTCAATTAACTTCAATAAAATTTATAGCTATTTTTGTAACTTCTAATAAAACTACAAATAATTTAATTGATTACTGCTATATATTTGAGATGTAAGGAGTAACGAAAAATTTTTCTCCAACCATCAAAAAATGTTGACATTTTTGTACTATTTCCAGGTGCAAAAGCCATCAATTCCCTTACCGTACAAAAATTTGCTCGTTGCTTAGCAACACTTTTAATCCTAGAATTAAAAACGCTACTTTTAATCCTAGAACTAAAAGTAATTGCATTTGAGTTTTCTAATTGAAAGAACAAAACATTGTCTCTCACAAACTTAGTAAAACAAACTCATTGGGCAACTATATATAGTTATTTATTTGTTATTTAAAGTGATATTGAACGTACAATTGGAACAATTATTGCTAAAATTCAAAGCACCACTTAAATTATCACTAAAAATTTTCCAACAATTCAAAAGATTTTTATTAATGTTAGAATAACTCAAAATATTCTCCTTAACTGTTGATGAAACATTCGAGGAAATCTCTGAACAGATACTTGTACCTTCTTTGTCAGGTTGCAATATTTTTCTGACAGTATTCTCTTTGTTGATATGTGATTCTTCAATATATCCTTCCGCTACCGTACTCGATTTCCAACCTCCATGTCTTTTAAGACAAGTGAGGTCACCGCCACCATCAATAAGAAGTGTAGCAGATGTTCTTCTTAACGAATGTCCATTATACTCCTTCCAATTTTAGAACTCCAAAAATTTTGCAATTTCTTGCGGCACGACACAAAAATACACCATAAGAATACTCTCTGCATAGTTTTGCACATTTTTTTCTTTACACCAATCCATGAATCGCTGATATGCAAGTTCACAAACTTGGCGAGATTTGGGTGGCAAACGCAGAAGATTTAGATGTACTGCTTTGGCACTTTCCAATATATCCGCCGGTATATTTTCATCGTGTTCGGGATTCATTTTGAAAGCAGCGTAAAAACTACTACAAAAATTATATGATTAGTACGTCTACTGGCGTCTACTTGACAATCGATATTTACCAACAATACCAAATATCCATGACTACCGACTATCGCTGTTATAATTAATAGGTATTCAAATTTATTACCAAATTATTAACGATTTTTAAATAAAACTAACTATATTTTAATTTTGACTTGGTTGGAGAAAAAATAGTATATATCATACGGACTAAAAGTGCCTATTTTTACTCGCAATTTTTCATTCACTCGGCTGCGCTGCGATCCGCCTCGCAGCTGCAAATATAGCTCGTAAAAAAATATGCGCTTTTAATCCTTATAATATAATATACTATTTTCTTATTAGAACAAAGTTCTAGTTTGATTTCATTCTCATTTTGATATTCATGATGAAGGTCATCTATTGATTAATATAAATACGCAAATCTCTTCTTTTTTAGACCTTTTGATATATTAATGCATCAACATCAAAACATAATACATTTTTCTTACCATATGTACAAGGACTTTCCCAATTTAGTATAATTCATGAAGGACACAATACGTTATCCAAATATTTCACTAAATTTAAATCTGAAACACCAAAAAAATAAAAGAAGTAATATTATATATCAAGTGCCCTGTACTAATTATGATGCTGTCTTCATAGGGCAGACCTCTCAATATTTAGAAAATAGACTAAAAGGTCATCAACACGGTAAAAGAAATAAAACTTCGTTTACGAACCATGAATAATTATAATAAAAAAAAATTAATTCAATTATATAGATTCAAAAATTATTCTTGGAACTCAATCTAATACACGAAATTATTTACATTTATAAAAACGTAAAAGCTATAAATGATAAAAAAGACCTAAATAATTTCAATCAAATTTATTGCTATTCTTGTAAATTCTAATAAAACTTCAAATAATTTGATTGATTAAGTAATGCAACATATTTGAGATATGAGGACTAAAGAAAAACTAATTTTTCTTATTACAACAAAGTTTGATTTTATTCTCATTTTGTTATTCAGGGTGAAAGTGATCTATTGATTAATATAAATATGCAAATTGTCAGTGTCAATATCATATTTTGATAAAGACTTAAAGAATAGTCGGAACGTCAAATTTTATCTTTCTTCCAAAAATTATTAAAAAACTTATTTCAAAACAGAAGACACTTAATATCAAGAACATGATTCCATGATTATGAATTACATGAATTACAATCTGATTCCAATGAATCGATATATTTTGAAAATGGGATTTGTTGTTTACAAAATGGTAATGAACAGAACTGATGACTCATTATTAGGGTGGCCATTGAATATTCACTTTACTGCTTCTATAAATGTTTCACAATATGTGAAGAAACGAGTACATACATGTAGTAGCGAAAATTTTTTATTCACCATAGCAGCTTCGTCATAATGAATTAAATTAGCCAGCAGTTAAATGTCATGAAAATAAATTATCATTAGATTTAAAGTAATTATATATACACGGATTTTATTGCTGTACCTAATCACTAATACCAGAATCACCATTTATCGTGATAATAATGATAATCTTCAATTATATTTAACTACAACGTAAACAAACTAAACAATTGTAAGAAATAGTAATTAGAAGTAATTGAAATAAAATACCAATGAAGCTATAAGAATGTATTTAAACAATTTCAAAGGAATTTGCATACTGTTACCTTAAGTACAGTAATAAAACATAAATATCTTCTAATCCAATATCGAAATTTTCGTCCAAATTTTCAAATTGTTAGAAAATATATCTCAAGCTTTCAATACGTGATTCCTTGAGAGCTAATTGTACACCAATCTGTAAATAAATCGCTTAGAAATGCCCTTAAACATGCTGAAAACGCGAAAATGCATTTAGGAGTTTTTGCTATTTTGTGAGAAGCTTTTAAAATGACGCCGATTATAATAAAGAAGTTGTGAAAACGATTCAGAATATTTCCGTTAAAATTCGGTAGAGAAAGTGTTTTAATACAAAAATACACAAAATTAAAGACAGATTTTTTGAGGATGCTAGAAACTGATCGAAAAAAAAAGAGCCACAAGCGCTTTCATAGAAAAGACACTGTTTTGTTCAGCTTTGACAATCGAAATGATAAGCAATATTGCGGGAAACTACGTTGAAAACTTTTCATATGGCTTACAAAATAAGTTCTACTGAATATCCGCCGCGTAACACGGAAACGAAACAACTTCATGCCTAGTAGAATTTTTTTAGAACAAATTTGGCATTTATGGTGAATTAAATGCAACCCCATATTCTCCAAAGCTACATAGGGCAAATAAAACCCTATAGATACATATAAATGGTTAACATCGAGCAAAGAATATCAAGCAAATATCAAAATGATTGTTTTCAACTACAAATTCTTCATTTACTGTCTCTAGCCATACTTTGAGCTAAGTAATGAATAACATCTCACCATTGTTGAAAGATTAAAAGAAGAAATGCTGCCGTGCACTACCAATACAATTAGCCCAATATCATCCACAAATAAAAATGTTTCACAAATTACTTCCAAAAATTGTAAGTTCAATATTTAAATAGAATAAATAATTGATTATTATCGATAAATTAATTGTTTAGTCAATTCAATAGTTTTTCGTGAAAAGTAGAAATAGTTTTGACATAAAAATATAGAAGCTTGTAGAACAATGAAATTAGCTTCCGCGCGAGGTATTTTATTCTAATCTGGAGGATTATAGGATAATTGTATGGTATTAATGTGATATAATCTGATATTGACAACTTATAATTACATCAATCAATAAATAAGCTACAATATCAATACGAAAATTCTTACTCTCTTTTCACCACGAAAAAGAAGCCATCTACACTCATATTATTCACAGTTACATTAATATTCATAATATCATCATAAAATATCTTTTAATCATTGATTCTATTTGCTGTAAACCATTTAAAAATTCTTCTCTCATTTATTTATATTTGACTTTCTCCAGGATATTATGAATTTCTATAATTAAATGGTATTCCTATATTTCATATTTTGTCGATTCAGTTTTATACCATATTGATGGCTTTTCAATCTATTTTCCAAGTAATGAGATATCTCTCCTATGTAAAGATCAAAATTATTATGAAAAATCTCATATATAATATTACATCTTGTATTTTTTGGTTTTATAAATTTTAGTCAATTAAAATTTTTATTATGTATATATCATTACTTGTTGCAACATCATATTCATTAAAATAATTTGACAATTCTTGAAATTCTGTTCTATTTCTTTTTCATAAAATTTATGTATTCTTCTCATGAATGTTATTAATCATTTATTGAGATAATCATCTTTCCAATTCAGTAGTTTTCCAAAACCTATGCATGTAAATTCAGGGTCCGATAGTTAGATATACCAATTTATATACAACTGATATCTATGATGATGGAATGACACAAATTGAAGTCTAAGTCTAAATATCTGATTAGTTTTTGAGTTATTCGACAAATAACAAAGAGAGCTCGGGCACTTCCAAGCGGGAGCAGGTAGCTAGCGGTATGCTGAAAAGATGCTGGATGCTGCACGTGTGAAAGTGGCAGATCAGCGTGCCAACGTAAACACTCGGGAAGGCAGAATGTTTCGTAGGCAACAGAAAATTGATGTTTTGGAAACTTCCACAATGGCTGAAGAGCTCTTATATGGCCCAGGAATAGATGACTCGGTGCAAGTAATTTAATAATTCGTTTTTCTGTACGTAATCTAGTGTGAAACTTTAAACGCGTTTTTCTCAAAACTATGTTTTTTGAACTGGTGACAACTGTAACTCGAAAACCGCTCAGTAGATTTTAATGAAATTTATACAGCTTTTAGAATACATAATAAACTCGGGCCTGATCTAAGGATTTTTTTTAAAAAATTTTCTGAGGCCGCCATTTTGTTAATGTTTGAAAAAAAATCCCTCGATCAGGCCCAGGATTATCTATTTATAAAACCGCAAGGACCTTTTTTTGGAACTGGGTCAACACAGATAGCTATAACTTTGGAAATTAATTTTTTTTTGAAATTTTCGTGACTTCAAATCAAAACATTGTATAATAATGCCATATAACTACTTTTGTAAAATAAGACGATTTAATAGCAAAAAAAATAGTGAAAATTCTCATTTTTTCATGCCTCTGACTACCCCTAACCCCTTTTCTTTCAATCTTGACTTTAGATTGTACATTCGCATTGAATTATCTTTATTTCAATCAAATATTTCAGAATCCTTATTATTTATTTTCCTCTATTTACAGTATTTTGATATTTGTATAGGATCAAAATATGAGAAAAATTATCACAATTATTGATTAGTCTTATTTGTGTTAGTCTTGAAAGACACGGTAGCTCCAAGTCAGACATGTTCTATATCTCTCAGTGAATCAACTATTACATGAAATTGAAATATTTTAAGCCTAGTTCATGCTTATAAGTAAAGTGGGGAATGCTTTCAATTAAATCTTACAACGACGTTGTCACATCTACACAATGAGCGGATCGATACATAATCTAACAATCTGATTAAAAAAACTAGAGTATTATAAGATCCTTGATTAGTATTATTAATAATTGCAACTGTCATATAAAATGAGCTTCGCTGAGCTGTAGTAATTGAAGAGCATGAATCAACACAATCTAATTTTAAAATTATTTTCAGATTTTTGTATGGTGAATAGGTTCTTTCTTCTTATCTTTAGTCAAGTTACTATTACTATTACTATGACTACTTAAATATTGAACTGTTTGTTCATCAGGAAGACAGAGATAAAATCGGTAGAGTGAAAAATAGAGCAAGCTAAAATCTTCAAACGCCGTAGCACGACACTAACACGGAATGGAAAACTGATCATGCAAAAGCAAAATACGTACCAAGTATATAAATGATATTTCTAAAAAAAGCTGTACACAAACAATATTAGGGATAGCACTAATAAAGAAAAATTGAACTTAAAATCAATTTAAAACAAAATCGAGTAATGACAATTAAAATGATTTCGTCATGTCATGAGAACGATGAATACGAAAGATATATGAAGCACGAACTTACCAAGGAGGAGCTGGACAGAAGAATATAGAGATCAAGGTAAAAGCGAAAAATAAGATGGAAATAAAACAAGCGCAGATAGAAAAGAATGTAAAAAATTATGAAAAATGGAGCTTCGTCATATCTAAACATCAACAAGCCTTATACCAGAAAAGGTATCAGGATTAAGTAAATAAATTATTGATTTAAAAATATCATAATAGCGTCATGGATATGCTGATTTGTCCAGTTTTAATATCTGCTTATTGAATGTAAATGATTAAAACATATTTTTCAAGTGCAGTTTTCTTATATTTTATTATGGACATCACAGTTTTGGAAACTTATATGAGGGCGCACTCAGAGCGGGTGAAGAAGAATGACAACAAAATTTGTGATATACTTGAATCCAACAAAATACAGTGAGAATTTTGAAGAATAGCTGGTTTGACATGTGAGATGATTCATAAAAAATGCAAATTGATACTAGGAAAATAAGATAAGTCACTAATATTGGAATAGGAAAAAAATCTTTTCGTTTGTTTTTCAGACCTGATTTCTTCTCGTTTTCCTACTTTTTTACCATGACTTGATGCATTTTTTTTGAAAGCCTAGGTAAGGTTTTGGTCCAATGAAAGGAATTGTCCCGCCTTTTTTCGCTATTGATCGTCTTGTTCATTGCTGTGTGCTCCGGTATGGCCATATCAAGTAACTTTATTGTTTGCTCGCATTGAGTTTAAAAATTTCGATGCAGTTCCATACTAGCTTTGACTCAATTTGAGTTAAGTGGCTGCTCTGTTATCTGATAGGATGAATATCTTTGCATTACGGTAGTTTCGCTGTGCGCAGTAGAATACTAAGTCTCGTGTGAACGCAATCCCTGCATTTGTCCACTGCTGTCGTCTTGTTATTACAATTATAAGAAGCCCACTCAGGTAGCCGGGCTTCATGTTCTGTTCCTTGCATAAAGTCCGTGATAAGATATCAGTATAAAGCTGAAGTACAACTAAACTTTTGTGGAAGCATAACTGCGTGAATAAAATCGGTCCTCAAGAAATTTTGATGTTGTACACCTTCGCAATTACACCACTGGAATATTAATTTAATATTAATGTTTGTTCTATTCAAATTGCGCTTTGAAGCACGTCGTGCCAAAATGATGTGCGGTGTATATTGCAAGCTTATTGTGTAGGTACAATAAAAAAATTATTACTTTCAACTTCCTTTGTATTTTTAAGCACGTTATTGTTCACGTTACAAAGCGTGAGTTACGGAAGGTTAATTCCGAGGAGTGTTTCCTGATCAAGATAAATAATCACGTATTTGGCAACGCCGCAAACACGAGATCTATAATTCTTAAGTCAAGGAAATGACTCAGTTTTCGGTCTTGGTCATCGGCTTTGCTAGTATAGAGTTTCAATTGGAGTACTAAGCTCTTATTTATTTCACCGCATCGGCATTGATGTGAAATCTTGAAACTAGGGCGTCACCAATCAAAAAACTATTCGAAACAAAGTGTTTAAGCAGGTGCGGGGCTTTATCTAGATTTCATTATATCCGTTATATACGAGGGAGGTTTAAAGGGAGAATAAATTGTCAATGATTTAAGTTCTTTGCAGTAAAAACTATTTTTAACTTATTCTCATTCTAAGAATATACTTAGTTCAATGACTTTATATTGATATGAAATTTTTTCCATCAATTCACACTATCATTGAGAACAGTAAGTTATCCGAGGAAATCAAATCAGGTGAATGTGTGGGATTCCTATTTCATTTTCTATCTATTGTTTCATCTCTTATTTTGAATAATCAGTATGGAAAATAATTTATCTGTCAAATTTATGACACGACAAATACGTGGCAGATATTAACAGTAAGATTATCGTAGCCAAAATGTGGCAAATCACTTGTCTATCAAACTTCCCTCGTATATCAACTATTTTCTGGCGGATGCTTATTATCAGTAAGAGTAATCGTGATTCAAAAACGATCCATTGTTATTCAAATTAGCCGCTTAGAATGACGATTAGGTACGTAATAAAATAGACGAAGTTCACGTTAACATAAGACCAATAGAACCATTATTTTGATAAAAACTTTAAACAATTTGTAAGAAATGCTCTGATGTATCTATATCTGTTATTAAATGTCAAACTAAATATGTCAGATAAAGCGGTGCTTGATGAGGATTGACCATTCGTCCAAACCTGAATGATCTATTGTACCTTTCTTCTCCTAGACTCAGTTTTCGAGGACTATCTCTAAAACTTCTAATTCCATTATGACTAATCATTGGATGAATTGCCAGATTCAGTCTTCCTGCTTTATCCAGGATTATCTCAGGTGTCACGATATGTATTATTTCACACACAATTATCCAGGCAACAATGTCCTGGTAAAATTCTTTGTTTGGGGTTGCTCTGGCTAGGGTATTATTAAGTACTCGTCGAGTCATAAGTTTCCAATAGTATTTTAGCAGGTTTAAGCCTGTCCTGTAGTCAAATATCTTCCACAGAAGGGCTCTGATTCTCATAAGAGATTAGTTTATCATATTTCTGTCTGTTTTCAAGTGGTATGGCAAATCTGCGAGGTTTACGGACATAATACTTTGAGTGATTCAATGATTAGAAGATGGGTCAAACAGTTGAATGAAGTACTTGATCAAGTGTATGCCGAAGAACAATGTGACCAACTTTGGTTACTGGTGAACTAATCACGCAATTGTAGAGAAAATTGAGCAAAACCATTAGATGATATTGATATAGAATTTCCTGAAAATTGGAATTTCGAAACATTGCTCATGTTGTGATAATTATTATTGCAAATCAGTTTTTAATATGATACTAGAAAGACAGTAATGATTTTTTTTTCACGGATAGTTGAGGGGAAAAAAACTTGAGTATTTCACGTATAAAAATGCTGACCGATCGGGAAGGACAGTTTCTATGTCAGTCGCCGAAAATATCGATGCAGTTCATGACATGATTTTATCAGACCGTCGAATTGGGCTAAAACGTATATCTGAGACACTGAATAGTTCATGTCCATTTGGACATGAGAAAAATTGTTGCAAGATGAATACCTAAATGTTTAAATGTAGACCAAAAGCGTGCAAGGGTGGAAGCATCGCGTTCTATCTGTGCTCGATTTGAAAACGATATAGAGTTCTTGAACCGAATTGTTACTATGGATAACACTTAGGTACATTTCTATGATCCAGAAACAAAGCAACAATCGATGGAATGACGACACTCTGATTCTCTAAGACCTAAGAAGTTTGGTGTCCAGAAATCTGCTGGAAAAGCTCTGGCTTCAGTTTTTTGTGATTGCCATGGAATAATCATGATTGATTTTCTGTATAAAGGTAGAACAATAACTGGAGACTATTATTCGACATTACTGACCACTTTACGGGAAAAAAGTAAGAGAAAAGACGTAGAAGACTATCCAAAGGTATTTTGTTTTTGCAGGACAAATCTTATGCTGCAAGCAAAATATTCGTGATTTAGGCTTTGAATTACTAGAACACCCCTTTATTCACCAGATTTGGCTCCGCCCGACTATCATCTCCTTCCTCAATTGAAAATAAGCTTAAAAGGTCGCAAATTTTCTTCCAACGCGGAGGTAATAAAAGCTGTGGAAGTCCGGGTTGCAGAGCAAGAAGAAACCTTTTTTTTAAAGGTCTAGAGACGTTGCAGGTTCCCTATAATAGGCTTAGAATTTTTCAATTTATCCTCGTACATCTCATATTAATTGTTTACAATTTCTGTATGTAATTCTCATCTCCAAAAAAAATATGTTCGGAGCTACAGACCATCCAGTATATGATAGTTTGGATAACTATCAATAGAAATAATGGAGCATTACGAAGGAGTGTCTTCTAATGGAGTTTTAGAAAAGTAAAACAAAACAACCTAATAGAAATATATTAAGAGGCGAACAGAAGCTACAACTTATCATCATAAATAGAGATTATGTATTCGATTCATTTAAAATAATTGAGAAAACATTTATTAGAAATGAATAACAAAATTATCAACTTCTACCCAGAGGCACTTATTATCATAAAAATTAGCATATCATAGTACCTAGTCGCTCAGGCAGGGAAGGATTATAAAAGGTGCGTCTCTTTTATAGACAAAAATTTTCAAGAAAGTTGTAGTTGATCAAACATCCGTTATTTTCGAGCCAAATTCAGAAAAACATTGTATTTATTTACACAACTTCTTGATGGCTGGCGGTATAAACACAATGTGAAGTACACAAAATATTGGCTTACAAAATATCCTTGGCACGTTTCTGATAATTGGATGGAGGCTTTTTTCTTTCGCCGGAATGAAAAGTTCGCTTCTCAAGGCGAGGGTGACTTTTCTACATAGGTGCGTAATATACTATTTGATTCTTGAATTGTTTTTAGCTAAAAATAGTATTTCCATGTGATCCAGATTTTGAAAAATCGAAAGATATCTAGTTTTGCGATCATTTATATTCGTGGAAATCATTCTTTTTTCTTTTTTTTTTCTACCAAATCATCATACTTTCTACGAAACCTTATGATCTGGTAATTAGTTTCAGAATAAGCTAAAATTTCAATTCCTCAGCTTCTTCATTTTGTGTTAAAAGAAAATTCAATAGAGATACTCCAGTATTAACGAAAATTATTGAGATTATAAGGTATAGAAATAACAGTGGGACGATGTAGGAAACTTAGTAAAAGAATCTGATGCTAAGTCGTGGAATAAGTTTGGAGATAAACGTATATAGCAATACAAAAAGCTGTATCACATACTTAAGTAAAAGGAGTAAAACCCAATAATTGCTTAAAAACCACATTAACTGATATTATAACTGTAGAAAATGTAATATTAGACATATGGATGAAATACATTGAGAGTTACTAACAAATAAAAGTAGGAAAATATGAAAAACAATCAGAAAAAGATATCGTATATATGACAGGAACAAGCAGAAAGAGCCAGGACAAGAAATAACAAAGAGTGAGGTAATGAAGGCGATAGAAGAACTAAATATAGGAAAAATAGATGAAATAAAGACAGAAGGTATTCAGGAAATAAGGGTGTGGAATAACCCAATATTACTATAAACATGGAATACTGAAACAACTGCAGAGGTGTGAAAAATAGCGATAATAGCACCAAATACAGAAATGAAACTTATGACGATTGCAAAACTTATAGAGGTATATCGCTACTTTGTAAAAGATACTAGCTCTTTGATCGTATGATTGGGTATAAACTAAACAACACAATAAATGATACAGAGGCTGCATTTCAATCTAATAGATCTTCCAAGATTGGATATTAATTTTAAGATAAGAACTAACAGATACAAACATTTATGTTGCAGAAAATTATTTAGAGGAAGGAATAGAAAAATTGGTGGAAAATTTATAAACATACATAAGAATATAAAATAAAAAACAGAAAAACATCACTTTCATAAATGAAGGAGGAGTGAGACGAGGAGTTGTTTTAAGCCCATTATTGTTCTTTATAATCATGGATGCAATAGATGAAGAAGTGAATAAAAATGTAAAAAAAATACATATAGGGTAAAACAGACTGAGACCAATCTACACAAATGAACTAATGTGTGGGGACGACCTATTAATATTCGCTAACACAAAAGAGAAGCTGTAGAAAACAGAAGTGAAGTTATTAAAAAAAGCAATACTGACTGCAAATAAGCAAGAGCTGGAAAAAAGAGCGTTATTAAACTAAAATATAGGGACATTACCAGCACAAGATTGAATAATTGATGAAAAGGTAACCAACAGAGTAGATAAGACAATATCTCGACAGATGTAGTCATATACAGAGTATTTTTAAACAAAGTTGCGAATCCTAGGTACTAGCCAACAAATATAAGTAGAAAATAACAAATTGTGAAATGAGAATACTGAGAATAATATAGGTAAAAGTAAAAAGACAAGATACAATTGGACGCTAATTAAACGTAGTGATTGCAGTCCAAAAAACCGCATAACAACAGTTAAAAGGGTGTGAATACATAGTGAGAATAAAGGAAAACAGAATAGTTAAGATTATGAGGGGAGAAAAACAAAAAGAAGAGGAGAGGCAGGCCCACAAGGAAATAAAATACAGAAATAGTATACACCCCTGAAAAAAACGACCTGGAGTCGAGCTAAATAGAAAGCAAATGATAAAACCAAATGGAGAAGAAATATTTATGGTAGGACAGATTGCATATAAGTAAGTATGTAATGAAAATTAAATATACTTCGATGCATATGCAATTACCAGGGCCGCAGCCAATAATCCCAATTTCACGCCAAAAATATACAGCACTGGACTACATGATTGTGGTAAAAATTATGAAACAATCATTTTAATAGTACTAATATTAGGATCATAAATATGCTATAGAGTGAGTTATTTATTGTTTTATTCAGTTTGTTATTTTGTTTTGTTATATTCATATAGAATTTATGGCGAAGCCACAAGCCAGATCATTTTCTAAAAATGTGAGACAAGCTTGAAAGGAGTGTAATTACATAATGGATATTTGAATCTATATCAACCAAAGAAACCTACGAAAATATGCGCCACCTTCTGAATAAAATAAACTACAATGACTTGAGCAGTACACTGAGAAATTGAGTCTGATATTTTTCTCACTCTGTACTTGTAGTTCCATGAAATTTTGCTGCAAGTACCATCTGATACTATCTCTCCAATAGTGAATTCCAAATGAGGATACTGAACTGATGAGAAGACAGAGTCCGGACAAAAAACTGTAGAACAAATGTTGGAAACGATGTATTAATATTTTGACACGTTTTTTATCTTGTACACACACAGGAAATTCATGAAACGAAAATTATTAGATACAATATCAAGTAATTCATGGGATTCTACAAGATTTCTTAAAGCGGTCAGTAATGTAATAACTAATCAAAACAAATCAATTGTTCAAGAAAGTTTGATGGACACTATACCTACATCAACAATCATTACTTGTTATTGTAAATACATTGTACTCACGATATTAAAAGAAACAGAAAGTTTTTTTGTTATGTATTTTTAACAATTTAACTAGATACTAAAAGCACAGTTTCTTTCCTTAATAAGACACTAAAGATTTTATGTTTAATACTAAATACCAGGTAATTTCATATATATATATATATATATATATATAATGCTGAAATAATGGTTGATGACGTTTACTGTTTTCTCACTGAAATTACTGTTTTTCCTTTTATACTACCAAATAAGGAAAAATACTTTCTCCATATTTTCTTATGTCTCGAATAGGATTACAGGTTTTATTAAATTCATTTAACAAACTAAAAATCCATTGATTCTTCTCCTTCGAATATATAATGGATGGATATATGTTAGTATTCATTCTTATTATCAAATTGGGAAGGTATCAAATTATTTCTATTATTATATTGCTTACACGAAGCGAAAGGAAACAATAACAATTACCACAAACCAAGAGAATGAATTCACAAAAGCACTAGAAAAGTTGCCAGACATACGGCTATGACTTTTATCACAGAATAGGATGTTGCTTATGGGCCCTTGATCGAGTCGCTGAGAAAGAAAAATTTTCCAAATTTGTGTTATTCATAGATGAATCTACTTTCCACAAGTCTAGTGATTGGTCATAATATGACACTAAAAATAAGCTGTTAGGTTACACTTTTTGCTTCAAGTATCCCCACAAAAAGAAGTCTAGTAGGCCAATCAACTTCCACAAATCTTCCTAATACTCGTCCATTAAAAGTTTGCAGTAGATTTGTGGTACTATGACATGGTGCCCCATCATGTTGGTACAATATGCATTGTCTTTCTATTATTGGAAGGTTATCAATAAAATCGGAAATTTGTCCTTAAATATTCTACATACATATATTTGTTTTAAAACAATATTGGTCGCGACATTCAACAGTAAAACGCGGATTAGTGTCGTTTCACCAGCAGCAATGTTGTGAGCTAACTTCACTTAGAAGTAAACGTTGCTTCGTTCGAAAAAAGTATGCACCATTCCATATTATGATTATAGTCTAACTCCCCTTGGAACCAAGCAAAAGATCCAAGCTTTTTGTTGAACTCTTCGGGTTTTATAGTATGAATGAACTGAGGCTTTTGTAAGGTTTAAATTTGTTAGATTTTAATATCTTCGCAACTAAATCTTTACTTACATGATATGTGGCCGACCTTTGCCTTATCGAATCTGAGATTTTCTATTGCTGAGAACACTATTTGGTTAGTCGCGATCCATGACTGATGTTTTTTTCTGAATTTATTATCGACATTTCCATCTCTTCCGAATTTTTTCAGGATTTTACTAAATGTTGCAAAATGTACATTTTTATCTGGATATCTGTTATTGAATATTACTGAAGCTTCTCTATAGGTTTTGTAGTTAACTCTTGCAATTAGTACAATTTCAATTTTTTCGTCAAGAGTCAATTTCAATGGCATTTTTGCTACTTTTTGAATTACTGACTTCAGTTTTGTTTACATTAGTTACAATTACATTTCAATGCATGTTAACTAGACGGAATATATTATTTTCTTTTCGAAAGCTTTTACTAGACTGACTTTCGGTAAGAGTAATTCATTGCCAGAGCTACCTAGATTTTAAATTATTTTCGTGTATTACAGTAGAAAATACATTATTCTGTTGGGTATTATTTATTTATCACTGATTTGAATTCATTGCTAAAATATTTCTAATCAACAAATAAAGATTTAAGGTTTGTTTATTTGTTAAATAAGACAAAAGTTGATGTGTTTCACAACTAAAGTTAGCAAAATTTAAGTTGAAATTAAAGTGGTCAAAATATTCCTGTTAATCTTTTGCAATTTGTGGACACTCTGTACATCTAATGTCAAATGTAAGTACTTGAATATTATTTTTCAAAGCAGAGATTTTCATAAAAAATAGCTTTTCGTCGTTTAACAATAAAAAAGTTTCCCATATTTTGCCAACTTTTTCAGACATTTGTAGATACATGAATTTTAATTTAAAGTTGACCTAATTGTCCAGTTAGAATCCTAAACTGGGATCAAATATAGAGCATTCTATTTGCAGTATTATGAACTCCATAGAAGACATTTATTTAAAAATGTACATAAACAAAATGTTTATCCGATTTGCATAATATAATACATAATACCATTGATTTTTCACGTTTGGGTTGTTTACACAATGGATCTAAGAAAACTCTGTACTCGACGTTTCGCTTGAATCTCGGTTAATTCGTGTGGTGCTAATCGACAACTTTTATAGAACTTACCTTACCAAAATCAATCAAAACGATTAAATAAACGAGTAATTGTATCAATATTCAATATTTAATTTTGAATTCTATGAATTTAAAAATGTTTAAAGAATCAATACAATTCAAAACCAGCTAAAATCTTAATGAATTCTTTCCCAGGCGATGAAAACACAAGTATTCTAAAGTTCGGAAAATATATTAAAGTTAGTCCACTTTGGTGTTTCATAACCAATAAACGCTGTTCCATTCCCTCATTTAACTGTATCCCGTTTTCCTTACACATATTTTTCTAACTGATTTCAAATTCTTTTTCCAATAATATCTCAACAATACAATAATCATATTATTAATTATAAACAAGTACTACGTTGTCATTAAAAGAGAGCATAATTAAAAGAAAGTAAAGCAATTGAACTCTCCGTATAAGTAGAGACTAGTTTAACAAGTTACGACTTGTTTAAATTGATGTGTAGGAATTTTCACATAAATAAATCGATTTATCTTAAAAAAGACACCAATTTTCTAATCATGAAAATCTGTCTTTTTTATTAATAGTTTGTGTTAGAAGAATTAACTACATATTTGTTGAAAATTTCTAGTCTGTAATCTAGAACCGCAAACAAATATTGTTCGAGAAACTATTGAAATTTTATTGATTAACAGTCATCTAAATATGACACTGATCAAAAATCAGAGCAAGGACACAAATACGGACAACAAATATAGTATCAATAGCAATCAATTATTTTATGAATCGATTGAAATGCCGTGTAACTACAGCCGCACAAACTGAAAATGGAATAAGTCAAACACATAAAAACATACGAATTCAAGATCCAGTATCGGAGGCGTCTTATCTATTAATATAATATTTTAATATAATTATAAAGGATTTGGAAAATTTGAAAAAAGTAATTCTTTTTAAGGAAAATAAATATAACTCACTTTTAAAAGAATAATTGTGTTTATTCCAATTTGATATTAAAAAATTTACAAAGTTTATAAGTACGCATATATCCCTCGAGATCCGTTCCAAATAGGTACTACGTCATCAGCGCCTCTTGTGTAGAAGAGCGGCCGGCCTGTTTGATAAAATGCTACTGACTAGAGTCGTTCGTAGTTCTTACACAACTTGTCCCAAATAGATTTCCTTACAATGGCTAATTATTTTGCCAGAAATAACGGTTTGATGATTGTTAAGATCTGCGGCATGGACCAAATGAATAGTCATATCGATAAAATGACATATTAATGTGTCGAAAACAAGAATATTTTATATGCACAGGACCTCTTAATTTTGAGATACCAAGTGTTGAAGTCTAAGCGCCTATATGACATATAATTTGGAGCAAAATCAATTTTGTTGGACTTAGGGTGATCAAGTGAAAAAGTGTCTGATTTGCAACACAATATAGTTGGAATGAATATTTTATAAAAATAGAGTACACCCAGATTTTATTAATTTAATTTAGTTAATGCCTGATAACTATCGAAAAGTGCAAAACAATTATAGTTTTACAAAAGATTTTTCTAAGAAAAAAGAGAATGTCTGTACCACATTATGACGATTCCGTCATGAAAATCGGACAAATACTCTACAGGTTAAATTTGCTTCATTTTAAACGTGAATTTTGAAAATTAATGATTTTGAAAAACTGGTGCTCTATAGCTGATAATAATTTTCAGTTCCTCTAGAACCAAATAATATATTTGCAATATTATGAACTGAATAGAAGACAATCATTTAAGAAATAACGGTTTGATGAGTGTTAAAACCCGTGGCATGGACCGGATGAATAGTCGTATCTATAGAATGACATATTCATGAAGTGAAAACTGGATTTTATGTGCACGGAACCTCTTAATTTTGAGATAACAAGTGTTAAAGTTTAAGCGAATATATTACATTCAATTTGGAGCAAATTCGATTTTATTGGACAGTGTTCGAGTAAAAAAGTGTCTGATTTTTCTAATTTTTCTTTTTTTCTTCAACAATATTCACGTTAGATTCTGTACGGACGCCTGGCCAATACAAAAAAAACATAAATCACAAGTAACACTTTAAAACTAATACATTATTGTTACAATAATACGTCAAGATAACCTGTATCGTAACTTTTAAGTTTTGAATATGCTATTTAAAAAATTAAAATACATACTTATCTCGATATGATCTTCACAACAAAACCGATAACTTGTACGTGACAAAACATTATTCCTTTTACTGTCCCTTTTCTTGGCATCACACCATTTTTTCCGTAACTTCTCTTTCTTAGGCATACTCCAAAATACTTTATTTGGTGCAGTAATCGCGGTGTCGGTACATTTTGGTACAATACAGTATTTATAACGAACCTTTGTCGATCTAGGCTTCGATATCCTCACAAAAAGTATGACTAATACTCGTACAACAGGATAGAATGGTGAAACACAAAAACGTGGTATGGATGCAGCTGTAGCTTGGCGGGCAAATCTCAATCGGCGCTGGTGACGTAAGCTAGAAGAAATTAGAGTAAAGATTCCACTTCTAATAGTTTATATCAGAGATTTCATGAGTGCTAGAGACTTGCGGTAAATTGCCAAATTTATGTTACGGCATGCTCAAATTATGTTGGAATTTCTGGAACCGTTGATGATATTTATACTGAATACACTGTTTACACCAACACTCTCAATTACACTGTCTAACGCTCGTTTTGATAACCAAGTTATCGTCTTCACAGACTGAATGAGATAATCTTAAACTGGAGGAGGTCTTTTTAAAATACTGCTGGTACTGTGTAATTTCCTTCCAATAGTTGCCATTAACTTTGATTTAATTGCTGCATTTTAAACTGAAGGAGGCGAAGTCTTTCAATAACACTACCGACATTGTGGGATTTCCTTCCAATAAAAAAACTTCCTCTTTCTTTTCCTCACATTTAGGGGGCGTAGAAGACTACACTAAGCTAAGACTGTTATTTCATTTCCGTGCTCTTCTTTTCGTGTCATTCACTTTATGCGTTTATGATTTCTCTAGCGTAACGTTAAATTAATAGAATCATTTAATGTCTGGAAATTAACGTTCTGAGTTGGGAAGGCTTTACGGTTGATTATATGTTTTTTGGTTATTTTCTGATGGAAAAGCTTATGTAGTAGCATTAACTGCGTTCAGTAAACTACAGGATAAACGAAGAGAAGATAAGCATTAGAAGAAATGATTAAAGTGAAATGATTAACTATGAAAACGTATTTTCTTGACTTTTGTTGAATTATTAATATTTAGATACAAAGATTGCAATACTTTTCTCCATATATTTAGTTTTCACTGTTACTCCCTTCATGATTCAATTAAAACATAATCTTTATTTATTAATATTATAAATTAACTGTGGACGATCCTGTTTATCTGTATTTTCTATCTGCGAACTACCTACTAACTAAGAAATATTTTCTCAATATTCAAACAGAACTTAAGCTATTTCACTAATAAGCGAAATAAAGTATGAAACTATTAATAAATTATAAACAAGGCAGTATCATTATCTCGTGGTTGTTAATATTTTTAATGTTTTTATATACCGACAATGTATTTGACTAGTTTCGTTTGAAATTTGTTACAATGTATAAAAAGATGTTACTTATTTAGCTGGAAACAAGATCGATTGTAGATTCTGTTGAACAAATTAACGGTTATCAAACTGGACTTGATCATAATGAAGTAACTAAATGAGGTTATAAATTCCAGTTGAAATAATTCGCTGAGTATATTCAACATGACGTTGAGTAATTTTTGTGGTTTGTCGTTCATTACCGTGATACATTATTTCAGTAGAATTGTAAATTACAAGCAAATCATTTTAACAAGTCCGTTCAATACGGTTTTAATTTTTTAAAAAGATAAATTAATAATCACCGTCGCAATTTATAGTCATTATTTTCCAACTTCTTTAAATCAAATGAAAACAATCGGTTACTGTCAATTATCTGCGTTCCGCCAATAAAATCATTACTACGGCGGATATAATTTGCTTGATGAGTTTTCGTGCATAACGACTTATTGTTGAGATTTGACTATTAAGACCAATTTACATAGAAAATAAACAGAAACTATTTATAACAGTTGATGCGAAATATGATTCTTAGTTTGGTATTGTATAAAACGAGTTCAGTTTACTTATGACAGGAAGGAAGAAAGCTTTACGTTCAAGTTTCCTTGATTTCAAGCAATATTTACCGATATAATTGTCAACCACAAGCGATCTTATATTTTTCGATGATTTTGAACTCTAAAATCAATCTAATATCAATTTTTTTATTATCAAATTCTTTTATTTCAACAACAGAGGTCAGCACATAAATACATTTTAATGGTGTTTCTGAGTAACCAACAAGTGTGTTGATATGATTGCGAGTGTCGCGTAAACGATTCTATAATATTTATTTTTGCAACAAGTGAGTACCACTTTTTTGAAAAAAATTACTCTACTCACGAGTTCCATACAAAATTTTTTCTATGTCCGTAGACTTAAAAAAATTCGGCTAAACTTTTATCAATTTTAATTATGTAATTCTAGCTCACAACTGTGAGCATTATTAATTTGGAGTGAAGAAGAAGTTACATAAGTATTGGCACTTGAATTGGCAACATTCAACGAGTTCAAAGAAATAACATCGTCAACAGTTGTAGTAGTACTTATTGGATTGTTGGTAAGATCGTGAACATTTACAATGTTGCTTGAAGACTGGGTACTGGATAGAAAGATAAAATGGAATGAACACATTGACCGCATGACGGAAGAACGAATTGTGAAAATATCAAGGGACAAATAACCAGCAGGACAAAGAAGCCTTGGAAGACTTAGGAAAAGATCGAGTGACAACTTCCCAGGTGACTGAGCAGAGGCAATGACGTGAAGAAAAACGGGCAATGATGCCTATACACAGCAGGAAGAAGAAGAAAAAGAAACTTGAAGTCTAACTAGTTGTTCCCGTTAAAATTTTCACTGCGGAATCCATTTTATTTTTTATTGAGTCGTCTACGTAATCCTCCGCAACTGTGTTGGATTTCCACCCACCGTCCTTCTTTAGTTGAACCACCAGAATCCACAAATGGAGACGCCGAAGAGCGTCGGAATGTATGCCCTGTATATTTTTTGGATTAGGTAAATTCAATAAGCGAGGGAATTATTAAAAAGGTATTGATATCTAAAACTTGAGTTTTGAATTTTCCATTTCTATACTACAAAAAAAAATGATCTGTTTTGACTTTTGTGGGTCGTTGATTTTTATATTTTCTATAAATTATTCAATCCATTGTCAGATACTTTGCCAATAACAGTAAATCGATGTCGAACATGAGTTTTTGTATCCGACAGTGTTATAATTAAAACATTTCCGGTATTATTAATGTCGTTAGAGCTCCGAATATTGAAGTAACCTAAAAGATGTTACAAATAATATCTAAGCTAACAAACATTAAAATTTTTTCCTGTCATACCTTATGCATGAGATAATGATTGTCTGGAGCTTGCTACAGAAGCTTATTAATTTGAGTTTCGAGTATTTACTGATGTCTACGTCGTTATTTACCATTAGGGTGCATATAAGTTTTGAATAAGTCGACCAAAGGGTTGAAGACCTCTACATTTTGGATTTAGTTAAGTAAGCTAGTAACACTCTTTCTGTGAAGTTATTTATGCCCTTTTTACTAAGCCACTCCATAAAAGAATCATATTTTTTTAAATATTGTTTCCTGGATTTTCCAGGGAGAAGATTCATAGTCGCTGCAGTTGCCGATTCCACATCTGCTGGTGTCTACTTTAAAATTTCTTCACTATTACTCTCCATCACTAATAATAATACTACAGTCCTTTTAGTTAGACACAAAACGGATTTTCTTGAACGAATATCAAGAAATAAAAGTGTGAAAGTTTATCTTAGAAACGAATAAATGAACCGCTACGCTTTTTGACCGATTCAGAAATTACATTCTTTATAAATGCAAATGAATGAAAAAAACGCTAATATTATAGCGAACCTGGAAAAAATAATTCTTTGTTTAATTTCAATTATGACATATTAAAGATATTTTGAAGAGATGAAAGTTTCAAATGGAAAATAAAAAAGCCTAAGGGGAAGACAAATACTGATAAATTTTCATTGAAATGTAGAGGAAAATGGAAAATTGATAATAAGAAGAGGTGCCAACTAACAAAGCTGATTATATCTAGTATCTACAAAATAATCAAACAGAACATTGTGGAAGATCAATTTAAAAAAAATAGTGAATTGAATGAAATTGATTAAAATGACTGAATATTTAATCACTGACAAATTTGTGTTTAACATAAACAGTTTATAAAGGCAATTATCAAAAATATATGGATCTACAAAATTATTACCCACTATTCCTGCCCACACATCAACACAAAATTCATGTTGATTCTTTATTTGAATTGTACCGTGAGGATTTTCATCTGCCCATAAATTTAAATTATGGGAATTAATGAAACCTTCTTGTCAAAAACCAGCTACATCAATAGATGTATCATCAATTCGTTGTTTATCTACATTTCAATTTTTTCTTCAAGTAAGTAACACGATGTTTTAAAGAATACAGTTCAAATAGAAACGTTTGATTGTGTTTTATTACCTCCTGTAATTATTTTCAATAAATAATAACAATTTAGGATAATTTTCTTCAAAATGTCTCTTCATAGCGAACGTTTCCTTGGCTTATACAACGATCTAAAAATCTACATATCTCCTGAATCATACATTTTATCGAGTCAAACAAAGAGTATTTTTTTGTTAGGAAGTCGATCGAAAAATTCATTTCAGCCTTCAGTTAGTAGTAGAGAATTATTTATTTGGTCAAACACAAATTTAAACGCCTATAAGTCAGAAACGAGGGGTCGAATGAGAATTTTTTTTGTCACCGCATTGTTTTCACGACCGAATTTTTTGCATTAAGTTCCAGAACACTCTGTAGTTCCGACTGTGGAAATTATTGAGAAGAAATCATTGGATTTACCTGAGAATAATTAATGATCTGACCTTTGGGTACATGTTAATTGATTATGAAATCAATAAAAAAAGAAATGCGTGTGACCATAATAGAATTGCCACTGAGTTCATATTAGAGATCACTATTATATACGCCTGATTAATGAATTTTTTGAATCAAAAAGACATGTAATGCATTGCGATAAGTCTTAGGAGGTGGGTATATGTTTCAAAGAACTACCAGCTAAACAAATAAAAAATGCTCAGTCGATTATATATCGATAATATACCTGACAACTCATCATTGTTATCGGCTGATATATTAACTTTTATAGCTTCTAATAGTTCATATATGCACACAAAAGCGACAAATAAACAATTTATTGAAATTATTAAACGATTTAACTGAATAACTGTTGACCCATGAATTGTTTATTTTCTTCAGATTACTTGTCAGTGCTATCTGGCCGAATTAAAGCGTCAATAAAGTACGTTATTTGATTCACCCTTAATTAGTTTTTCAATATTAACCACCATGTTCTGATAAACCGTCACTCTCAGATATCTCCAAAGAAAGTAGCTTTATCGCATTAAGTTTGGAGATATTGGGATTGTACCACGTTCAAGTCAGTGTCCTAATTTTTCTACTAGACGCAACGTGGTAGTTTCCTTCATAACATTTTATCTATATTTCGGATAAGTTCTGCTAACAGTTTCGGATATTTCACCTCTTTGAGACCGTATTCAATACTTACATCCCAACAATATCAAGACTTAATAAATCATCGATACCTTAGCGAAGCAGAAAATTTTCTATACTCAAATTGAAGTTGAAAGCTTCACTTTAAATGGATACAGACAATATAGAAACTTATTTAGCACGGAAAAAGAATAAATATAAAAATATTTCTCCCTTTTTTTAAGATTCTGTTTAGAAGCTGCTTGATATTGAACACATTTGTTTTAATAAAACCTACGTTCCAACGAGTGTTGATGCTTGTATTAACTTGGTCTATTACTAAAATTTAGGATTCTTGTCGTAAACTTCATATTCGTGCTATGCCTATCATTATATACTTGTTGCATAATGTACTAATTATCTTCAGGCGTATAATAATATCTATATCATTGACGGCAACACAGATCGTAGAAATAACCTATTCTTTTACTAGTAAAATAATGAACGCTTATTATTGTACTAGTAACAAAATAATGAGAATGTTCTATCATACCTAAAATAAAAAAGTAGCCAGAAAAAGTTGATATATCCACAAGTAATTCCAGACTTCTTCACATGAATTTGGATTTATCAGTTATTCCGAATATAGTTTTCTCTTGTTTGTTGTCAATTTATTAACTGTATTATTTGTTATTTCTGGAATCCTGCGTTTTTGGAACTTCTCTCAAACTTTTTTGGATTTTTTTCATTTCCCTTCGTTTTCTCTTATGTAAAGGTTCAGGGTTTGCATTAGTTCTCCCATTTCCCAATGAGCGAAGGTATACGAGTTTTATCACCATTTTCTAATGAAATACCTTCGATTTATGTAACATTCCGAACTTTATTCTTAGCTGTGTATTGTAGTTTACCAAAACAAACACTCTATAATGAAAATAACAAATTTTTCCTCATATATGCACACCGAGAACCTTCTTGCATGCTGTCTTAAAAGTGAATCACGATTTTCTTACAATTTTCCAGTAGAGGACGTAGCTCGTTAAGTTCAAGTTCATAGTTTAAACTCAAAAAAAATCGAACAGAGGTCAATTCTCCATAAAAATTTTATATATCTTTGATTGCCTTATTCTCAATTATATTTTTTACACTGAGATAATGTTCTTTTATTTCAAATATTGCTACTATATTTGTGTTGCTTTGCTTTCGAATGATGAATATTTGTCATTGTATAATCCAAATATGACAATTTTCCCCGTCAATATTAAACAGAAGGAGAAAAACAAGTTTTTAATTGAAATTAATAATGATTCTGAATTAATAATTTAAGTCAAAAATTTTGATGGAAGCAAAAAATGATTATGAAAATTTCCTTTGAACGTGTAACGAGGGAATTAAATGGTAGCTAATCTATATTTCTCAAATAATGAACATTTAGATCATGTTTGAAATGAGTGAACAACTACGAAATGAGATGCTCTACAAATGTCAAAGGAGCCCAATTTGGAACAAATTAATAATAACGGTTATTATTTCATGAAATGCTCTGACAAGCTTCGTATTATCAACAAATTTGATATTTCGAAAATGATGAATATATATTCATAAATTGAAAAATTTAAGGAGTGGCGATTCCTTTTATTATACAGAGATGATGTAAAGAAAAATGGAATAATAATTCTATTCAATAGTTGATACATTAACTGTACTACATCTATTTTTTATAAATGTGCTCTGATTTCACAACTCAGTGCATTAGCCTCAATAAATAACGAAAAAACAAAACAGCTTTAAGTAGTTTGTAGGATCTTTCACTATTCATAGGTACATACAATTTTAAAATTTAAGTTTTGTAGTATAGATCAAAAAGTTTCATATACGTCGCAAATAATTTAGTAGGAATTGTTGAAATTCTATGATATCTTAAGGTGTAGCAAAAAATCCTTGAAATTGTAAAAAAAAATGATGAAATGAACCTCAAAATTTGATAGTAGTTACTTGGAACGTTGAAACATTTGTAGCGATACCATAGGTTTGTTCCAATCTGCTAGTCTGGACCGTTCTTGGAATAGTTATTGGAAGGATTATTGGATAACCAAGTATCGAAAAGACCGTCCCGGAAAGTTGGCACTTCTAGGAATTATGAGTTATGACTTTTCGAGAAATGGGGTGTCACCAAAGAAAAGAAGATCGTTTAATAGAAGCATATGAACAAAATTAGTATAACATACTATTGATAATTATCTTTTTGGATTTTCACATTGAATCTTCATTCCGAATTTGCAGACAATAAAGTATATGGAGAGAATACTTCTTCCAAGTTGTTTTTTCAAATCTAAAAATCTTTTGAAATTAGAATTTCAAAAGAGATATTCATAATACACATTATAGGCGAGAGTCAACTAAAATTTGGATCATTGTTTGAATATGATCTCAAAACAGCTTCTCATTCCACATTATTATGTTTTTGAGACTCTCATGTACTTTAATTACCATTATAACATCGGAATCACTAAAAGCTTGAAGAGTTGGTATCAAAGCGTTTACATTAGAGCTCCCCGTTAATAAATTAAAATACAACAAATTATTACCATTAGATCAAATATCCCTCCATTATCGATATTTCATACCCCGATCTACGCAATTATCTTCTGCAATGCCTAGCCGTTACGGCAAAGCGGTTACGATAATATTTGTTCTTCATTTAGCCAAGGTTTTTCCATCTATTTATATAATTTGTTGATTACAAGCTGTTACCCGACTGTATTCTGTTCAAATACAGTTTAAATTATGATACTTGTTGTTTTATGAGGAAATAAACCAAATAAAGATGCGGTTTTGAATGTTACTCAAGGATTTATTTACTATAATAATCAATATGTGGTTGAATATTCAACCGATCGTGAACATTCGGAAATAATAAAGTTGAATCGTTACCTGCACAATAATAATTATCGCCAATTATCTCAACTCAGGCGTGTTTATGAATTTAAAACCGACCCACTTTATCTTCCTCATCATATCTATAAATTTCCACATAATTTGCATTTCTCATATATTTTCTTCTTGTTTGCTACCCCTTCTTTTCCTTGATAATATATATTTCTTTGTTATTTGTTTTTTTATAAAAGAATCAGCAATTTCAAATTCGTTTAAAACTTAAAATACTCGAAATTGATGTAATATTTATTTCTAATATTCTTTTATGATCAAAAACGTTTACTTCAATCATAATAAATAGTTGAAGTAAGCACTATAATTTCTCACTCAATATATATCACAAAATTAGGATTAATTTCACATGAAAACCTTCCTGTCATCCACCAATTTTATTAAATTTTTTGCGAAAGAAATACCTCACAATAAACAAAAATATCAAAAATGAAGTTGCTGCCAATTCAAATATTCTTGGTCGTTTAGTTTCCATTGAAAGAGAATGGAATCATTTTTCTCATATAGAATGTGTAAGCATGTTGTAAACTGACAGCACAATTTTCAATTATCTCTTCTTTGTATTGATATTCACTGCTTCAATGTCACATTGATGCTTTTTCTTTAAATAACGATGCAAGGTATCTCAAGCATTCTATTAAGAAAAACTGTTTATTGATAGGTTCATATACAAGCAAAGAGCCTCTGTTAAATGATGAACCTAGCTTAGATTGAGACATTGCGATGGAAATGGCATTCCAGCAGTATTATACATACTGTCACAGAATATTAAAAAATGTTAGCTTGAATAGACGACAAGATCCTCAATGAGATTATCGAAACTATCACCTTATTGGATTGATGTAATTCGCCTAATCACTTAAGTGGAGTTTAAATATTATATGTCTTTAATTTAGTGAGATATTAACATATCGAATAGAGAATCTTTCTCATATTTTGCAATGCGAATATATTTTCCAATGAGTACATCCCGTATGTATCTACAGTTTTTATAATTTATTGACTTATAAATGCAACTGTTGAAACCGCAGAATTAGAATTTTATGATACAATTATTATACTTTATATAAATAATTATTAATCTTAATGTTTAAATTGTTTTTTTTTCTAACTGACTTGTTATTTAACGGGCTGTTAACCTCTACTTCCAATTCATCTGATTTGCAAAACTGCATCCCCCTAAGTTCTAAAAGGAGTGTGATGATGATCAGTTTTGCTGAAACCAAATGTTTTTGAAATTATTACCGATTGTGTTTGTTACTGCAGGAACTATTTTTGTTGGACGTTCGCATTTCTAGGATTACAATCACTTTAATATACACAATTATGTAGATTAATATGAACGTGGCTTAATTTTACTTATAAAATGAAGACTTGTATTTACCTTTTGCGTTACGTTTTACATTCTGCGGTAATGATTATCTTCAGTTAATTTTTATACAAGCGTTACTTCTTCATAATATAAACAGACAGTACCCATACTAACATCATGTTGTAATAAAAAGAATTTTAACAAAATTTTGTCTAATGTTCAAGAACTTCCATCAGTATTTACGGTATTGGTTAATCAGCTACAGGGCAATTTTTAGTTGAAGCCACTTCTTAACAAAGTTTCGCAATCTTCTAAACAGCAGATGTGGTAATTTACTTGCGAATTGATACATTTCATAATCATAACGTCTGCTGAGAATATGTGGAGTGACCTAGCGAAATTTCTAATTGTTGAAATAAAAAGGGAACAGTAAGTTAACATTTCCAAATTACTTCTGTTGGATTCTATATTCATAATTATCACTATAACTCAAAAAAAATAACAGAAAAGCCTACAACTTTTTTGGTAAGTACAACTTCTTGTTAATATTCATTTCAAACCTTACTTATAATTTCACATTTCATGGAAAACTGAAATATTAATAAGATATTTTTAAATATTTGTGTACTTTTAATACTTTCAATCAATTTCTGTGGAGAACCTGTATTATTCGAAGACTCTTTTTCCAACATTTTCTATGTAAACCTCAGAGAAATTAATACATTAGCAAGTTATGTTACTTCATAATTCATAAACAAACGTTACCTAATCGATATATCTGGGAAATTGCAGGAATTCGAATATAATTTCGAAAATCAGAAAATGTGGACACATGGTTAGAGCACTATAAAAATTAGCAGTATCCTACGAATAGTGAATCATTTTAAAATTGATACGTGGGAATCAAGAAATGAATAGTTCATTATGTATGGGTGTATTCCTCTACTAGATATTTCAAATGAATTGAATTGACTTCAAACGGAGAGTGAAATTTTATTGTTATATATTCAGATTCACACATGATACTTAAAAGAATGAGGCATCTCTTTCCTATGTTGCATTTATTTTGTTAATTGTATAGTATCTACCATCTGGAGCGGATCAGTTTTTCGTTAGAATCATATTTTTTTCTTCATAAAAAAACGAGATGGAAAACCTAGAAGTCGATATTCTGAGAGTTGAATCCAGCATTAACCTGGTTATTACCAGCAGGTACTCCGGAGAAATAAATTAGAGCTGCTAATTTCAAACTGAATAGACAAATATGCGCGGTTAATCATACAGCTTAATTATTATAGAAATATGTAGCTCTTCTGAAACAAAAGTTTTATATTCCAATAACATTAGTTTATGTTTATAAAAGTTTATATGCAACATTTATCGTTCGTTTACAACTGAGAATTTGTGAGAAGAATTATCTCGAAGATTGTAGGATACTCGTAAATGACGACATTTTTGGCTATTCTAACCTTTTTGACAAGTATTTCATCAAACAGAATCAATTCTATTTTTGTTTGGTCGTCTGTTGCAATCGATTCCAAACCTATTCTAAAGCATATCTGATGTGCCTTGATTCCTAATTCAATAAAGCGCCCGATTTCATCTACATATAACTTCAGTAAGTGTCTAGTTGCTGTAGACAAATATTAAATTGCAACTGAAATCTCTAAATCTCAAATATCTAAGTCTTGAATAGTTTTTATAATCAGAACAACACAAGTTCAGAAGATAAAAGGCAATCAAATCGAATTTTGATTGTGTGTAGGATATAGTCACTGAACGGTATTTGCTTTTAAGAAATTATTGAGTTCAATTAATTTTATTACTGATTTTTTATGATGGCTCCTTATATTTAAATTCTTTTCTTTTTTTCAATTCGCTTCGGCTTTTCTGTTTGTGAACTAATCCGCAATTTCGCAAGAAAATTTTGATTGGAATTTTAAGATACCTCAACACTCCAAAATTTTTTCATTCCATAAAAACTTTTTTCACCAAATTTGATCAATATTTTATGACTACAAATAATACAGGGGGTTCCGCATAAGATACGGCTCAGAGCAGAGACGTACAGAGGAGTGTACTTAAAAATATTGATCAAGTACACTGTATGAGACTATTAAAGGCATTGAGTGAAGGTCAGAAGGAGGCAATCCAATCATTATGAGGGGTTAATTAGGAGTGACATAACCTCAAATTATATAGAAGTTTTTTGATAAATATTATTTTCATACCATGCATAATATTTGATTCTAAAACTTTTTTTAATCCTAAATTTTTCATAAAATTCCCGCATAACCACGCCACATACCCTGTATATTTCACAAAAAAGTAATCAATGAAGATTTTACATGTCCTACTGTCAAAAGGTGTTAGTTTTTCATGTTTCGTCAAATATTTTCATTTCTTTTAAACAACAATTCCAAATTCCGGATGGTTAGAAAAATTTTATTTAATAATATTTAGAGGTAGCTAAATTAGCTATCTTTCATTTAGTTGGTAATTTATTAACCAAGTAAAGGTAAATATCAGTAAATATTAATGGAAATTAATGAATACTTGAGTCATTCGAATCATATAGGATCATCCTTCAATTTTCTTACAATGTAGAAGGTACTTAAAATTTTGCAGTTATAGAAAGCGGTCCATATATGGAATAAATTCAATTTTAGCGATATTATGTACAATGTACAAAAAACCTGAAACAGGTCGATTTTTATTCTTAAATTGGCAATTCCCAGTTTGGAATTATTATCCTCCTACAGTACCCCCTCTGAGTTATGAACACCCTTCGAAAATTTTAAATGAGAAAGGGGGTTGTGTGGTACCATAATAATGACAGTGTTACCATTTCATGAAATATTTAATATTTGAGTGCATGTAAAAAATAGCGAGAAGTCAGAGCATTTTTAATAATCAATCAAAGTTTTTGTATTTCCTAGGTATTTTGTCCTTTTTTCCCTATACGGGCGCCCGTGATTGTACAACTATTTTCTTCTACCAACATAAGATGTTAAAGTAATCAAGATTAGACGTTAACAACAAACAACGTATAGATGGTAATGTAGATTATTCCAGCATGATATAAATTGAGTAAAATTACCCAATTATTGGCTATTTAAAGATATATCGAAAAATCCATGTTGAAATATGGAGATCGTAATAAGATTAAAATCTACAGAGATTTATAAATAAGATAATTTTGAAACTGGAACGGTGTTATTCTTACCATCAAGTCAATATTATTTTTTATTTTATCCCATGAGGTTATTCTAGATCTTTCCACATAATTGCACATACAGGATACTTCTTTGTTGTGAGATTAGTTCCGCATTTTTATTGTTGGACCGTCGTCGTCTACTAGAATGTTAATTTAATGGACAATCTACATGTGAAAAATTTGTTACTGGTTATATACTGACAAAAAGTATTAAGAAACATATGTGATTGTAGGTTTACGTCAAGAATACAGTTAAAGTCATCACTATTATCGAAAAACTTTGTTTATGACACTTATAATAATAACGACTAAATTGATCTCATATTGTTGTAATTAGACAAAGTGTGTTTTTAATTTGCATGATTTATAAAAAGCTAAAACAATGTAGAATTATTGCTAGTATTTCTATTTCTAATCTCTAGTATCTGCTCAATAAATAAACTTACTTCTGGCAACCTCCAATGGTCCAAAATATTAGTTATAACATTCCTAGCCCCATTGATATCAAAAGATCATTTGAAGCTACTTTTTCTTACTTTTAACAACATAAAAGTTGCAAATTTGCGGCAGTTTTCATCGCACTATATTCAACTTATTTCTTTAGTTTGTTCAGTTTGAATTTTGTAAACAAATTTTCATTAACTTTTAATTAAATTACTGACGCGTAACTTCGCATACTTTCTATCTCTTTATGGCAATACATGTTTGATACAAATTCAACTTGACATTCAGTGACATCTCATGAAATAATTATTTAACTTCATATAATAATAATAGTAATAACAATAATATTATGAAACATTTGAATTTCACTTACGGAAAGCGTTATAAAAAACCAAGAGGATTAATAATTTCACCAAAAGATAGCGTTACTGAAATCAAAGGGTTATTGGTCAATTTCAAATGAATTCATAGCTTATATTTTTGAGCAAGGAACCCAGCAATGATAGATATTCATTCATTTGCTGTGAATTACTTTAGAAATTTTTAAAAAAAAACAACGGTCAAAAGAATAAATACATTTATTTTTATACTAGCTGCTCTAGTAACATTTTTCTTCCACTATTGACTTGAGGTGATGCTGTTAGTTAAGGAAAATGAATCTAACTATTCTTAAGGCAAACGTTAACAGTTACAAAAATTGCATTCTTTATCTTATTCAGAGTATTGTTAAATTCGAAACAGTGGGAATTCGGAAGCAAAAAAACCACATGATTTCATAGGCAAATTTTCTGCTCACGATCAGTTCAGAACTAGTTTACAAGCGCATTAGCAAAGATTCAACAAAAATTTGAGACTACCTTCCAGTTTAAGTGCAAGCTAAATCTGCTAAATAATTAAAGCGTGATTGTAATAAAAGCCCGACTTTCATTGGCTGTTATCCCCTACATTGCTTACAATCAATATTTATATTTGAAATACTGTTTCTATTCTAAATTTTTGAAAAACAGTAAAAGTTGGGTAAAAAGACTCTAAACAGAAGTTGACGAACTTTTTATTTCGTGGAAAAATGGTCCTTTGAAATATTTCGTAATACGACTATGGTCCCAGAAGTACCTGGCCTGACCTAGAGATGGCGGGAGGTGATGGTAAAATACCACTGTTTCATTTGTTTGGTAGATATCAATAGTGAATGTTTTCAGAGAATTGTAAACAAGGAAAGAATTAGTCATCGTTATAGGACACAATACTTTTATTTGAAAGGCATTAGCGCAACGAATATAAAAGCTGAACTAGATTCTACTCTGGGTGAGACTGCTGCTTCGTTGTCACAGTAAAATGATGGTTAGCGGAGTTTAAACGAGGCAGTACGACCTGCGAAGACCATCATCGCAGTGGTCAACCAATTGAAGACTCCAAAAAAGTTGAAGAAAATTTCCAAAGCGGTACTGAATCATCGTCGACTAAGGCATTTCAAAAAGTGCGGTATATCGCATATTAATTGAAAATTTGCACTTGAAAAGATGTGCGCAACTTGGGTGCCGTGCCGCCTTTGCTCACAATGGAAAAAGAACAGTGTTGTGAAGTCGAGTGCATGGCAATGTTTCACAGATTTTTTATACCGTTCCATTACTATGGATGAAACATGGGTCAATCACTTCACACCCAAAACAAAAGAACAATCAAAACAATGGACTGAAAAGAGAAAACTGGCCCAAAAGAAGGCATCTGCAGGGAAGGTCATGGCATCGGATTTTTGAGATGCGCGTGGAATAATTTCTATTGACTATGTTGAAAAAGAAAAAAACTGTCAGTTGCAAGTATTATGCTGATTGCAACGTTTGAGCGAAGAAACCAATCAAAAACGGCCGCTTTTGGCTATGAAGAAAGTGTTGCTTCATTAAGATAATGCACCATCTCACAAATCCGTTACTGCAATGGATAAAATTAATGAATTAAATTTTGAATTGCTATCTTATGCATCCTATTCACCAGATTTAGCCTACTTGGGTTATTTTCTGTTCACAAACACAAAAAAATGGCTTGGTGGTCAAAGATGTTCCATTAATCAAGAGGTGTTATCGGCACTTAATGGCTATTTTGATGAACTTGACGATTCTTATTATGAAAAGGGTATTGAAGTTATTGAACATCGCAGGGAAAAGTGTTTGTTTTCTTTGTTGCATCAGGTACTTCTGGAACCATCCTCGTATGTCTGAAAAACCGGTAAAAAGTCATTTTTAAACTGTAAGAGTGTATAACCATTCTGTTTAATCGTAAACATTTTCTTGGATACTTGATGAAATAGTAAAAAATAATCATTGGGCAAAGTGGATAAAAATGAAATTTTGATGTACCCTGAGTAGCGGTAATTGAAATTATTCTAAAATTAAAATTCATGATTTCTTGAACAATACATTTAAAAAAAAATATGTAGTCCTTAAGCTCTAGCTGCCCTGTCTTTCTACATTAGAGTAACAGCGAAAAGACTATTTGTTTAAATTTTAAGATTCACAGCTTTGATTTTGAGTAGTTTTTTCTACTTCTACCGATTTTCCAATATTCAGAGAAAACACATTTCGTCAATTTTGATCACTTCAATTACAGGGATAATTCGAAAAAAATTCTTGACTGATCTACCTCGTAGACTTCAAGTAACTTACCCACAAATCGCATTTGTGGGCCCATTTCCATGTGGGTGATTCCGTTCTAACTGTGATTTTTTGTATTCAAAATTTCAAGATTTTAAAATTTAACTTTTCTAACTTTTTTATGCATATTATTCATCTATTTTACTGTAAAAATAAAACTCTAAGAGGAATTTACTACAACTTCAAAGTATCACGAGCAAGACACAAATGTCGGATTTTGAGTTCCACGGTACTGACTCATTTATCCATGGTACTGACATGGTAACTTAAGATATTAAACAACAAGTGCATCAATTTTCCTCAGTTTGATCATAAACATTAGAATTTATAAGGTAATTAGTTTAAATCATTTGTTACGACAAAAAAAATTAATAATTTATCGGTAAATTCTAGGAATGGACATGACACGGTACTGACATTCAAGTGATGTAGTATAAGTTTTCTTTAAGTGGCAAGTTATATTGTATAAAAATAATGTTTAAATATCTTAAGAATTATTCAATTAACACAAAATTTTTATTAATTGATTATTAATTAATGACTAGTACAAAAAAACAATACAGGACATTGAATATCACAGTTATAATGGAATCACCCATGTACTAATAAATACTAAAGAAATCAAATTAATTGCTCAATTGAAGTTACTATTTATCCCTTTCTATATCAAAAATGATGTGGTTAATAAACTGTTCATCAGTCTACTGCATCTCGAGAAAACTTTCAATCTAATTTCTCCTTCTAACAAACGTTTAGAAACATTAATATTTAATAGAGAATATTGCTATATATGAATAGAAATCACAAGATAGTCATTACGGTTGAATAAAATTATCACAAACCAAATAAAAAAATTAACAATTATGAATCATTATTAGGCTTACTTGGAAAGCGAATGTGGTTAAATAAAAATTGCATAAAATTCCATAAAATTGATAATATTGTGTTTTATTCAGTTAACAGTTATTGCCTCCAGCTAAAATATACGTTGTTTCTTGATTGTTCACTGTAGAATAATGTTAGTTAATATTAACATTGCAATTCTGCTAAAATTATTGAAGATACATTCTGTATACGTTGAATACTGATGGGATCGTTGATATAAAACTTTTTAAACGAAGCAGTCTGGAATTAATTAATGATGAACGCCTCATTAATTGTACATTATA
Source organism: Diorhabda carinulata (assembly GCF_026250575.1). Taxonomy (NCBI): domain Eukaryota; kingdom Metazoa; phylum Arthropoda; class Insecta; order Coleoptera; family Chrysomelidae; genus Diorhabda; species Diorhabda carinulata. The sequence continues at coordinate 8,834,860 of NC_079469.1, forward strand.
AATTTTAATTGTGACTTATTCGAAGAGCACGGTTATATTAATTTAGACAGAGAGTATTTAATTGGAAACAGCGTCAACAAAAAATTTGGACTACCAAGAGAAATCGAATGATGGAAATTTTCATACCTGATCTCCGTTTTGCCGACGTCACTTCTTCATTGCTGGAATATCTTCGACCTCTGAGCTATTTTTTAAAGTTTGAGAACAAAAAATAATCTGAGGGGGATATATCTGACGAATAGGATGCATGAGGTAGCAATTCAAACTTTAATTCACTAATTTTGACAATTGCAATAACGGGTGTTTGAGCTGGTGCATTATATTGATGAAAAAACCTTCTTAGCCAAATGGAGCCGCTTTTGTTTTATTTCTTCGCTAAAAAAATCAACGCTTGCCTGAAGGTGGAACGGTATTCGCCGTCTATGGAGCCAGTTCTCTTTTAATTCATTGTTTTAATTGATTTTTTTTTTCAGGTGTGAAGTGATGGATCAACCTTTCATTCATAGTTATGAAACAGCGCAAAAATTCGGTTTTGTGCCCGTGAAACAATGCTTTCAGTTAATATACGATGTAGTGCCCTTTTTTCAACGTCTGCTATGTTGTATATTATTATTATTTATAATTATCAGAAGAAATTTTTTTATGAAAAAAAAAATGTTCTTATCCATGTGTGGCAAATAGCAATACACAAAAAAAAGTTAAATTATTCCGCGAAGTTGAGGGAGCTTATTTTCATGTTTCTCTAACTAGATGTCTCGAAAAACGGAAATTGAAAAATTGACATTTTTTATTCTAATAGAGATTAAGAGCTGGAGTTTTCTGAAAAACTTCCTTGAACTATCTACTTTCAGATTATACATGTAGTGATGGATAATTAGAAACTTTTCACTCAAGTTGTTCATTTCAATGTGCGAAGTTATAATAACATGAAAAAATGCTTTGGAGATTTCGGACGGCTTCTGATACTTTAAAAAGTAGTAAAAGAATGTACTAGTGAATTTCCATAGAAAAATATTAATTTTTCTCTGAATTTTCCAAATTCAATCAAAAACAAACTTCTAATTAAAATCTAACTTCCTCGGAAACATAAAGATATATCACTTTTAGCCATTAGTACGAATCTGGTCACTTTTTCGTAATTCTTAGCGTCTTTTTGAGGGTTTTCCGCTCGCCAAATTACTAGCCTGTGACAGCAAAGATATGAAAGAATATTGCTGGAGAGAAGAGATGGTTGGAAAAAAAAGCAGGAGAAAGAAGTAGAGAAGAAGATCTGTAGAGCTGAACAATATACTATTCGTAGTTTCGGAAAAACCGAAAAATGAAAAGAATGATGCGTATAGAATATTCAATTTGAAAATGCAGTAACCTTGAATTTATCGTAACCTTCGATTATGAAAAAACGAAGAATGAATATTAAATAAGAGTAGCTTGAGCTGTTAGTGTATTCACATCAGTTCACGGAAAATCACATCGAGAATATAATATTTGAATTCTTCTAACGACTTCTATATTTAGAATAACATTTATTGTATTTATCATTAAAAAATACTAGATAACTGCACACATTTTAACGGTTAGCTTTTTATCCATGATTTATAATCCGTATGTTTGTTATGTATTAGCCATACTAAAAAAAAACCTTAAATATAACATAAAACATCTAAATTTGCAAATTTCACTCATTCGAGACACGTATTTATGCATATGTATCTATAAATGATATAACCTCAAAAAATGAATTTTCTAAAAGTGAGACTGTTGAAACCATCAGAATGTTTATGGCAAGACAAAGAATTTATATACATTGAAAAATGGTGTTACCAACATGTTTCTCTGACTTCTTAGGTAGTAGTAACAGTTTTGCCAATACCATCCTCAATGAAATACGCTTCTATAACATATACCTAATTCCATAGAGGAAAGGTCCAAGGGCCCAAGCTTGGCCCAGGCTTGCCCCAACTATGTAGAGCTCTGGGCCAAGCTTGTGAGCCAGGCTTGGCCCAGTCTTGGTAAAAATCTGGAGTGATAACGATGGGCCAAGCTTGGTAGACAAGACTAGGCCAAGCTTGGTCGCCAAGACTGGGCCATGCTTAAATACCAGGGCTAAGGCAACCTTAATTGCCAGGACTGAGCCAAACTTAACTGCCAGGACCGGGCCAAGGTTAAGTACCAAGACTTATTCATTACATAACTTTTTTTTCTTTATCTTTATTCCATATCTTTATTTATTATTTATTCAATATGATTACTGCTATTACTTTCTAGATTATTATTAATACTTTCGTCAAAATCGCTATCACTAGAATTTATAGAATCATTATCCAATTTATGATTATTAAACGCTTGTAGATTGTCCAAGTCTGTACCACTATCGTTAACCTCACTCACAGAGCTAAGGTTCACACTTAAATTATTTAAGCTTTGCCCGTTCACAACTGAGTTAGTTTTTTTTTCTCTATCTTTGAACTCGAAGATACGCATCAGACATGGCTACTTTTAGTAGTATTAAATAATAAAATGTGATTAGAAACACACACACACACAGAATAAACTAGAGATCGGGTTAATCAGACCCATAATAAAAACAAGTATGGCTGTCAGCAGAGTGCTGGGCGAAAATACTCGAACCACGTATGTGAGCGAACAGCCGAAGCTTGGGTCCCCAACGAATGGCCAAGGCTGTTCCAAGCTTGGGTAATCATTGGTATGGCTGAAACTAGTTAGTAGCTTGGCCCACTCATGGGCCAATACAGGTACGCCGAAGCTAGGCTTTCCAGGACTGGCCCAGGCTTAGCCCCTTTGTCAACTTTGGGATTTCCTGTAAGGAATACTGCACAAATATCGTTACACAGTGATTATGGAATGGTTTTTGGATAAAAATCTTCAACCTATCGATATAAACAAACAAATGTATTTGCTTATCAATATAACCTTCCAAGAGAACACCATACATTTTTCACGAAATACGGATCCTCATACAACATAGTCAAAATTTGAGCGCAATTCTCAATTTTTGTACTTATATCTTGGTTTGTTAATAGGTGATCAATTTGAATTCGGTCCGTAAATTCACCTGCATCGTTGAACAAACGCCGAATCGATTACTACTAATATTTGGCTTCCATCCATTTATTTATCTATGCTCAAAATTAGCAAAAGATAAAGAGAACAAGGATAGGAGGTAGACTCTTTGGAAGTATTGAAAATACCCTCAAGATACCACAAAAAATAGTGATATTTGGACCACAATGCAAAGAAATAAGATACAGAACATGAAAACTAGATATATAAGAATGGAAGGTTAAGAAATAATACATACAGGAAAAATCTAAGAACTAAATTTATAGTTACTAAGATAGAAAAAACGCTGTTAAAATCAGACATGTTGCAAGAATAGGAAGAGACAAATGGTTAAAAAAGCATAGGAAGCAAGAACAGCAAAAAAGAAACAAAAAGGAAGAACAATAAAATCATGGAATGAGAAAAAGAAATATTGAATGGAATGACATAAGACGGAAAGTAGTGTAGGGAAAAGAATAGAGGCGGTACTGCATTGTATCTAGACTCTAAAGACGCGTTGCACCGGCAATAGTAGAAAGGCTTGGGATTAAATAAGTGAATCATCTTCTTAGAGATTATATCGACAGCAGGTTCCTAACACATGTGATAGTTACACGTTGGGTTACACCAAGAATGGGCTCTTAGCCAACTGGTGGTTTGCCTAATCCCAATCTGAGCAAATCAATCTCCTAGTCACCCGAAGGATAATAAACCCAAACGAGTTGGATCCAGTTTCCTAAACGAGAAAAATCTGTTTATTTTTTGGTGGCTTCTGCAGAAATCTGCTCTGGTGAAGCCAATCTTCCTAGATTCCTTCATGTATCAGGTGATATTTGAAGGTTAAAAGTGAGGCTACTATGGTAGTCAGTGATGTGGGATAGGAATTGGATAAATATTTTAAAAAAAGAAAAGATTTATTTTGTAACTCAAGGAAATCAGCTAATTCGCTGATTTTGGATTTACGGATGAACTCTAATTATAAATAAAATTATGAAATTATACAGCTTCATATGTGTAATGTAACAATTTGGGTTCAACCATTGTATCTAGATTTTGAGATAGAATGTTCCCATAACGTAGATATTCAGAATGTATATATTTCATCTTCCGATTCAGCGATTCATACTTCAGGGATGCTTTTAGGGACTTGTGTGATTGAATTATAAAAACGGAATGTGAAAAAAATATATTTCATTTTCTACAGCTGGTATTATCTTCAATAAAACTTTAAATATACTGGTATCTTCTTCGAAAACATTTATTTTCAGCTATTGTAACAAGTTACTTTATCAACCCACCGTATATTCTAATAGTTTGTTTTCAGTTATTTTATACAACTCGCTTACAAACTGGTCCGATTTCTTGTAACCGAATATATCTATCTTTGTCTACTATACGAGTATACTTGCTAACGTACGATATTAAAAAGAAAACTTCTGAATTTCTACGAAAAAATGTTTCATATTCAAATCCAGTTAAGTGTTGAGTACATTTAAATTTTTATTTTTATTTTGGAAAGGATGTATTCGGCATATGAATATAACATGGAATGACAGCTACAAACATATGGTGAACGTGGCGGGAATATATGAATTTTGAATTTCGTTGCATGTAAATTATTTAGTTCTTGTCGATTGAATATAATTATCACCGTTTCCGACGCAATTTCATGAAATTTTTTTAAAAATATAGACTTACTTACCTCAAACCAACATCATTACAGCCTTTGTAAAGATATATGTATCCAAAGTCAATTTCGATACAATTTTTTTTGTTTAAATTATTGCGAAAACGGATTATTATTCTTTGCTGTTATAACTAACTAAGTTTTTGTTGAAATTTATAAATCTTAATTTAAAATAACTAGTAACTGGCCAGATAATGTCACAAATTCTGCTGACGCGTCTCGAAAATGTTCAACAAACCGTATACAAGTGTTCGAACTCTACACACCAAAGAAGAGTTAACACAACAAATTAACCTAAACTCGTTCACCAGTCACTGACATTTCTTTAATACCGAATCAGTCATAAAAACATATTGTCCATATTGCAAGAACACCGTCCTGAAACGGAAGTCCTCATGCACTCCTTGAAGATAGCTGTCGGACTAACCACCCACCACGTTGGAAACCCAGAGACCTACATTCAGAATTCTACTGTAGCCCCACTGTCGTTTCCCCACCGCTCTTCAGGTGCTTTGAAATGCTAAAGAGTTCCTGATATTTGCATCTTTCGTCTTTTGACTCGACTCTTTTGGTCGCTGTAGCGAGTCGAGAGATTCAGATGATGGGTTAGAACAGGTGAAAATTTACAGTTGCAATTGAAATCAAGAGTAATGCTTTTTAAGTGTTTATTCTTAGTGCTGCTTATTAGATGTTATTTTAGGTGTGAAATAACTCTTAATTATAGCGTACTTTCGTAGCAGGAAGAACTTGAAAATATGTTTTTACGAGGAAAATAGCAATACTTGTAATAGGTAGTATACATCATACTTTGCATAACATTTGATTAGTATGAAATATTGGATACCTAAATTTGAATAAAACGAATACAAGTAGAGTCTCAAATATGACTGATGATAATTACAATTTTTTATATTCGGAAAGGTTTCTTGATTATGAACAAAAAGAACTAGTTTCACGGGTTGAAACGCGTTGGAATTTTGAGAACTCTTGACGTTTCGGCTCCCACTTTGGACCCATTATCAAGAGAAAGGTGAGGATAGGATGGTTATTCGTTCATTAATAAGAAGTGATCCTATTCCGTGGTCTCAATCTGCCTACTTCACGCAACTAATCACCCCTTTTTTCTGGATGATTCCAAGGCGTCAATCTGCCTACTCCTTGGAATCAAAAGCATCAAGAACACTGTTAACACTAACACACTCACTGCTGGTCACAACTCAAGAAATATTCAATTCAATATCGAGGCATTAGCATTAGGTGTTTTCTCCTTTGAAGAACAGCAGAATACATTTTCAAAATTATTTCAGAGGTGAATAGTGAAAATCCTGTATTTTGATACATTTTATACACCTCATTTACCATCGGTTCGCAGTTGGAAGGGAGGATGGTGCTGGAAAAGATTTAACTACATCTACCAAATAGCGACGCTCTTTGAAGTTATCTTCAGTTCGGGTTTCGAGCTCGAACGAGGGCTGTTAAACTGCTCTGATAAGACGTAATGACGTCGAAACTAGTCAGTAGTTACAACCTCTTCTTGCAGTTGCGAGCCATTGGAGATGTTAATATCGACATTACGCTCTTCATAGGAGTTGTAATTCAATATTCGTCGAGGAATTTAGTCAGGAAAGTAGTTGAATTCGAGAAAGTCGAAACGTCAACTTTTATCTGTCTCTCAAAAATTATCAAGAAAACTAATTTTAAAACAGAAGAGACCTAAAATTATTGGTTGATTATAATTGTGTAGTTGATCTATCATCTTTTTTAAGACCAGTTTCCTCAAATGGGATTCATGAATATTGATATTGGTCTTTATAGGAACCAGTTTAACAATTTATTTGGTTAATTAATTGAATTAATATTTCTTATAATTCATTCAAATTGACGTTTAACTATCATAAAACAACTATAAATGAGTAACTTTTTGTATAATAGTTCCTCATATTCTAAAGAAGAACACACTTTCTATGTTGGAATTTAGATTTCTGCAATATATTTGTTTGTTTTGTTAATAAATAATCTGCAGCCAACTGCCTGTTATATCAGTATTCTTAAAGTTCACTTAATCCCAAGAAAATATTTCTCAACTAAAACTTAATTTTAATCAAGTTCATATTCGCCCTCATTATCCTGAAGCTTCGTGGAAGGTGACAAACTCCTGGCATCTTCGGTAATGTCAAACTTTTTCCATCAAGAAAGTTTTGTGAGCAAAAATGATAGTCAAACAGTACTATATCCTGGTTACAAGGTGGGTGCTTTCGAACTTCTCAAGCTCCGTCAATTCTTTGTCAGAAACTAATGAGATGGACATTGCCGTGATAGAGCACAACACCCGTTAAGCTGGGCTTTTTGTTACTTCACCTCGCTTCAACCACGTTCTTTCGCACTGAACGTTCTGATATTTCATCTATTTTCATTGCCTTCTGATAATTTTTTCAGGAATGACTCAATTTTTTTTCACTTAATGAAATATTGTAGATTTTAATGAGGTTGATTAAATTTCATGTCGTTCACACATTTGGAACTCAAACATGGATTTCATTTTTCCATTCTTTTTAGAATGATTTCAAATTGTTTAATCGTTGTGCATTGACTTTATTCTTTTATCAACTTTTTTGTATTTTTTCGTAGATATTTTCCTATTTTTGATTGGATCATGATATCATATATTTTCGATTTCTGTTACTACAATCGATAGAAAGTTAATCTGCATTTTCGATATCCCAATATTCTTATTATTTTATTATTATATCCATGAAAATATACAGTAATGTATTTACGTTACATTTTTCATTCCATGTTAAATAATTCGTCTCGTGCTCGTACAACTTATTTCTTTTTTTATGAAAACATGTAGTACTGTACTGCTCATCGTTGTCTCTCTAACTTCTAGAAGTTGAAAAATCCCATTAAATGGAAAACTTCCATCATTAATATGTACTTCCGATGATTTGATTAAAAAATTTCTTGATCTTTCTTACATTCAAACTTTACGCAAGCTGCTAACCAACTTTTTCTATAAATCTTGCAAAATGCAATTTAATAATATGCATTCATTGCTTTTATTTTTGATTTATTCATAATTCTAGTTAAATGGGCACTATAACTAATAACTAAAGAATGTTGAAACCTAATCAAGTGTGAGTTATAGTAATTGTGCAAGACACATATCTTTGGGGATAGAAACACCTGGAATTGGACGTGCTAAGGCACACATAAATAGGTCTTCTGCCGGACAAACCATTCAACTGTTTCTTTTAAATGGCTCTAAACATGAGTGGTGACAGGTCTTACAACCAGACACGATCATCTAAAATAACATCTCCATGACCATATTTACGATATATGCCTCACGATTCGGGATAGCGCTGGTGCATAGAGGAAGACGCTGGTGTATAGAGGAAGACGCTGGTGCATAGAGGGAGAAAAAACTGTGGACCAAATCATTTTTGAGTACCAGCTCTCACCCGTCTGGAAATCAAACACTTTATAGCTTGTCTATTAACGAAGGAAAGTTCTAGTTCTAATTGTCTGATCGGCTTTTACAATTATACTGAACATTGCTAGTTTTTGGGGTCTATCATTCTACTTGCATGACTATAAATTATGAACTGTAGTGAATTCTCAGTACGCTTACACCAAGCAAACATAGTTTTCATTTATGTTATTGTAGTGGGATTAGTCGTCGTCGTAAATAAATAAAATAGTGTATAATAAAATTAACGTTCCAGTGCAGTTACCATATCGGTAAACTATTTTAAATGTTCATACATTGTCTATAACAAAAAGTTGAATGGCTTTTATGGCAATGATTTGATATATGTATATATCAATTTTATGGCAAAAATAACTGTTTATGATATCTGAGAGGTCCGCCAATTGGTATTCATTAACATTATTTATCTGTTACAGATAGTAATTAGATAGCTTTTAGTTCGTACCACGTTATTTTCCACGCAAGGTATGGTTTATTATATTTTTTTTGTTTATAAAAAATAATAAACTTTCACAACAATTTATCATCTCACATACAAACAAATTTCGATGGATACTATCTGAAAATTAAACAAAAAACAAAGAGGATTTGGAGGAGAAAATTGTAATCGGCCTCAAATTTATATTTCTTCACATTAATATGTACTTGAGATGCATAGGACAACAATCGACTCCTTTTCACTTGGTTTCAATTTCTATACGTGCAGTATTATATAAAACTCATGCATAAAAAGCTTTGACTCTTAATTTGCGTAAAAGCATTTTTTCTGGCAAATAAATCCAGACATTTCTTCACTGTTTTCCTCACATTCTTGTGTTACAGGTCTTATTATTTCATCATTAGTAAGAGGATCAGCTTTATTTAAATCATCATTGCTTAGTAAGAAACCATTAATTTCAGCATCAGAAGGGACTCTATCAACGGAAAAAACTGAAGGTATCTCATCTGGGGGTTCAAAGTCATCGAGTGTATTCTTCGTTGTTTCATTGGGGTCACAAAGGAATCGAAGATTTTTGTATCAAGTTCGCATTCAACTGATCCCAACTTTCAGCCAATGAAAAATCAGCTTCTTTCATAGAGGTCTTCTTATGGACATCAGATACAGTACAAACTTGAAGCCAAAGTTTTTTCTCTATAATTCACCTTTATGTTTTGAATAAAGTTTTATTACATTGGTTGCGTAAGAGTTGAGCTGTGAACTGTGAAATTTTTATCAATGGATTGTAAGTCTTTATCAAGCGGATGTGCCAGCGCCTTATCGAGCCGCAAGATCGGTTTAAGTGGTAGGTTCTTCGTAGATAACATTTTTTTACTTAAAAAGTAAAATATTCTCTAAGCCACTCTAGAAATATAGATCTCGTTACTCATATAATGTAGTACTTTGCTTATATAATGTAGCTTTGGTACAGATGCAAAGGCACGTGACCTTTTTGCTTTGTCAATGACTAATAAAGGCGTCCCAGCAGCATTCGCATAGGCCATGAAATTTATTCTTTCTTTGAAGACTTTAGAACCAGCAGCTCTAACTTCTAAGTCAGATGTCAGTGTTTTGCCTGGTATCGTTTTCCAATACAAACTAGACTCATCCTCATTATAGATTTGCTATGCAGATAAATCTTTCTCATTGATAATATTTATGAATTTATCCTGGAATGATTTTACGTCGCCTTCTTCATCAAATTATAGCCTGATAGAGGAACTTTTAGATATTCGGGCGGTTTTTCCTTTTCAGTTCTCAAAATGTAAAATAGTATCTGTTCTTTCTTCTTCTTAATATCAAAAATGGTAGATTTGCCCACATCATATTTCTGCACAATAATAGTAAAAGAAATGCCTTCCACAAATAACAAATGCGTATGATACTTACTCGACAGGATGTCTTTCGGGTCTATTAAAAACAAAAAAAAGGTACTTAGCTGTTCAGAAATAATCGCAAAACATCCATTTTTTACATAAGATCCTTGAATTTTCTAACCCAGATTGACAGTTTGATAGAGCAAAAATGATTTTTTCAAGCGCCCCACCTTTTTTACCCTACAACATGTATTCCCAAAGTATTGAGACACGCTCCACTACGAAGAGTCTCGTTGCCAGTGGAGCATCAGCTGAATCAATTATTTGCGCCAATAAGACACTCATCTTCCTTCTTATCTAATGAAAACTGTATCCTGCAAGTGGAACTTCAGAGTTATAAAATAAGAAACAGTCGTTGGGGGACAGATCTGGTGAATACGGTGGATAATGAATAAAATTGAAGTGCAATTCGTGAATTTTAGTTATAGCGATCACCGAAGTATGAGAAGGTACGTTGTCATGTTGGTAAAGCACCCTCTACGCTGAAGAGTCGATGGATGCAACCCCATGACTATTCCCAAAAATGGTCAACATCAATTCCCCCTATGATGAAACTGTCTTTGCGTCTTTTGGAAAAGGATCGCTCTTTACAATCCACTGTCTCGACTTTTTGCTTCAGGAGTGTGGTGATGTAAAAAATCCGACTTATTTTGCTTAAACCGACTTAGGAAATTTTCATTCGAATGCACTTTTGGTTTCAAAGCGACAACCAACTCTCTAGCTTGCACATGCATAATTCTTCAGTTTGCCAGATATTTAGAAGTGCCAATAGCTTCTTATATCTCTATCCTATCTCTAACCTTAAATCGGCAGTCATATATTACCATTTGATGAACTGTTTCGATGATATTCGTCGTAAATTAGGTCGCAGAGTTTCCGTACATAGTGTCTCAACTCTTCTCAGTCTCAATCTCAATAAAAACAAGTACAAATAAAAGTTTTTAAAATAATTAAGACCATCTGCTCATGTCGATTAGAAGTATACAGTGGGTATCGTTATTTCAACATAACTAATGAACTTATTTCATTCTACACCCTATATATATTTTTGGTGTACCATTACCTAGTAGGTCATAAATACATCCGATAAGACAGTGCTATTCAACTTTCAATAGTTTTAAATTTACAGCCGTTTAAAATTCAAATGTACAAAAATTGGTTTATGTCAAAAAAACTAATAGATTTTTTTTCTGTCATTAATCTTATGTAATATCATTGTGAGAGATTATATATTGTAATTACGTACTTTTAGAATTTAACTATGTTAACCGAACAGGAAAACAGAATAACGATGTGTATGATGAGAGGTTACGGTGATCGTAAAAGAACTTATGATGAGATGGCTCGTTTATTTAATGATACGTATGCAAATCGCTACTAAATTACCCAAAATGCACTTAACTACATTTCTTTATGAACACGCAGTATATAATACATGATTTTAATATCTGCGCAGCTTATACCGTTTATACTAAGAAATTTTCTTATACAGTGTTGTCATGAATTGACCTACATAGATAATAGATAAAAAGCTTGAGCAGAACTATATCAGGAAAATAGTGTGGCCTGGTTTTTCACCATAAATTCTTTCACGATGTTGATGTGTCGTTGTGGATGCACAATCTACATTTTTTCAATCATCACTTCTTCTAGCTTAACAAATTTTAAGTTAAATCTAAGACGTTGTTGACTTGCCACAGCAAAATAAATCTTCCACAACACCTCAACCGCTTATTATAATTCTTTTAGCGGAGCCTCATAAAATAGCCTTCTCAACGTTTTTATATGAAAAACTTTATAAGTAATACTAAATTCAGGATAAGGTTAAATGAGCTAGGGCGTAAAAGCCGTGAATATTCCTCACTAACACTTTGACCTACTGATCTATTGTGTACCCTGAATTTTTTACCAGTCAGGTAGCAACGACTTTGCAACGTGAGTTACCTGTCTGGTGGCTATGCGACTTACCTCTTCACGCTTACAAAAGCTTAAATATAAGTACCATAGCCTTTGTCTATGATAGACTCGCACTAACCTAGAAAGGAGTCGGCGGTTTCCTTTGGTTCCTTGCAAAAACGGCAACGGCGGGACGTATTGAACCACTTGGTGGATAACGAAAGTAACACCTTCGATTGTTTCAAACCTGGGGTCTAACTTTATTTTTCTGCTTTCTTTTCGTTTTCCCACGTTTTTATGACCATGATATGATGACTTGTTGGAAAACTCACTTGCCTGATAATTAAACAAAAAATGTCTATCTCAAAGTGCTTTACTGAGGACAACCTATGCATCAAAAAACCTGCTCAAAAAAGAATAATTAAAATAATTGATTTCTTATTTATATTTATTATCCTAATAAATAATTGAGCACAATAGAGTCCAAAATGTGCTTATTTATTGCTTCCAAGGAGGAACAAAGTTCGCCGGGTTAGCTAGTAATTTCATAAATGCATGATCATGAAGTTTCAGTTGACTTTGCTTCTGGAGCGTGTATTTTTCCGAATTTTGTAAACCATTACCTATTTCTCATTCTTTTTCGCTAATAAATTTCTATGATATTTGTATCCAATCATTATGACAATTATGACAAAAAAATGTTAATGAATTTCATGTTTATTTGGGTAGTTTCTTTCGAATAATCTCGAACTCACATAAATATAGCACGGGAAAGTCAAAAATTAATCACATTTTTGGTTATAAAACTTCATTAAACTAAGATATAGTTCAAACGTTTAGCAATGCATTTGACCCAGCGAGTCACAAGCTTCCGTATGCGATTTTTGATTGTTCACTTTTACACCACAACCTGAATCCACAACTTCCACATCCTTTAGCAGTTCAAAGATATAAGAATCTGAGGGAGAGAGACCCTAGGGTGTTCCAAGGTCTCAAATTCTAATATATGGATTGTTTATATGGGATGACGATCCTTGTACAATCGGTTATTTTAGTTTATTGGCCAACGAATCACTGTACCCCGCACTTTTCACAGTAGTCTTCCTGTCCAGGTATTCGTCCAGTATAAGACCTATTTTGACTCCAAACATTACTTTCCTAGCCAATAGCGAGGTCTTGAATGTTTAAGCTTTTAGAAATCCTCATTGTTTCTACTCCATACTCCGGTATTTCAATTATGGCTTGTAATGATAAACCCACGGTCACTCTTCTGCATAAAAATACGTGAAACTCCATGTTGGAGCTATTCAGAAGTCCAACCGTTTGGTTTTGTTTGCTGTGGTAATTTAACCGTGACTACTGTTCAAAGCAAATGCGACCTTATCTAAGGTATTTTTTTTTATTATCTGTACTATCTTTTGAGCTTGTTGAATATATGATAAGTAGCTAGCTAGCAACTCCTCTTGAGTGGAATGTATTAATGAAGCTGACTTGCTTTGCCGTTGTAGCTAGACGATGTAAATGTGCTTGTACGCTTGTGGTTGCCTTCTATCTATAAGACTGTATAATATAATTTTTTGATCTACCGTAGTACAGATATTTTGTTGAAGTTTAATAGACTATTGCTATACTTAAGCAGTGTTGGTTTAAGAAATCAAAATCAGCTCGAACTTAAATGTAATATATTAGTTTTAAATAAAAATAAATTATAGGTCAAAATCTTATTTCATAAACTATATAAAATTCTTACTTTAAAATCTTTTTTCTCAATTTAGTCGTGGCAAAATTTTCAATTATCAATATCAATATAAAAATTCATATATTGTAATATCTCGTTTTTAATTTTTATTGATTTTAGAATAAATGATCGGGGTCTGAGGCTTCAGCCCCTCATAGACCCGTCCTAAATCCGACGCTGTACTTAAGTTTAATTTCATAGTGTAATCCAAAACCTTCTATTGTTAGTCGCGCTACTGAATATAATATTTCATGTAACAAATAAATTTTTAAAACAGACAGCGATGTTTTAAGAATCACGCCTTCTAGTTCAAGTTATGCACCAATTGCCAAATGTCTAGTCACTTTAATATTCAGCTAGGCATGACCTAACAGGATTCCTCGAGATCTGGTTATTTCTTCGATTTTCGTATAGCTGACGGCCGTATTTGAGAAAAATAAATCAATCGGAATGTTCCGATTTAGATATTTAATAAGAACGATTCGGTAAATGAATATTTAAAAAGTATAACTTATGATTAAGTGAACGGAAAATAATTATTATTTGGCATTAGATGATTTACTAATTCTTCGCAGAAAAAATCGATGTTCTCGACAAAAAAGAGTATCTGTTTTTACAAAAACAAGTTTAAGTACTTAATTCTCGTATTGTATAACTGGATGCGTTTGGCATTATATGGCCAAAGTATTTTTGTTTGTGAGTTTTTATGGTTTAAAATTGGATCAGCCTAAATAATAGTATTTTATAGAAAAAATTTTTGTATAGGGGAGAATTTCGAATGTAGTCCGGTTAGTCCATTCCATGAAAATTGTATTTTTATTTATTATCACTATGTTTGTGTGTAGTTGATATCGAAAACAATGCATTTTCGCACTGTTTTTAGGGACGTAAGTAACAATATCTAACTGTTATTCTTAAGTACAAGATATTTCTGCCATCGACATATATGTATTAAATTTTATTTGCAACTACGGTTTTTTTTAGTAACAGCCACAGAAAAACAATATTCACTGATTCTTCTATAATGTATATGGCAATAGTTTTGGCTCAAAATTTGAGACTTTAAAATTAGGTTGTAATTCAAAATGGGGTAATTTCATACTTTCACAGTCCCCTCGTTTTTTGGCTCTAGAAAATCGAAATATCCGATTTCGATGAATTTTTTTTAAATCTTCGATTTTACGGCAGATTTGCGGAAAAAATTACGGGAATAAAAAAAATGAAAACGTATGTTGGTTTGAGGGCTTTAAATGTTTATGAAAATGCACTTATTCACGTATAATTGTTGATAACTTCTTTCCAAATAATCAAATGATATTTTTTCCCATAATCTGCACAAAAAAGGGACAAATAAAAACATTATACAAGAATGTTAATTTATCATGTGTTTACAAGTAAAAAAAATAACAATTTCTCTTAAAATTGACCTTTTCTCACATATAATCGTTAGTACCTTTTATTTATTTTTCAAAATATTCGTTTTTTATTGTAGATTAACAAAAAAAAACATGAATATCGTTTGATGCTTGGCACAAAAGTTGAACGATGAACGATGACCACATTTAAAGTCATAAAACCATATATAATCTTCTAATCTAAATCTAATTATGTCAGAACATACCTCAAATTTGAAAATTTATGAATATAATTTATACAAGGTATAAAATGTGTTTTATTCCTAATATCTTTCCCTAATCCTAGTGGTACAGTACGGTTTTTTTATTTATCTCGCAGATTGTATATTGAAATTTATTTGATTTTAAATGTAGTACAGAAACGAACATTTTCAGCATTCCTTAAAGGAAATAAAGCAGGTCGCTGGCAAACATTGCAAAGGAAGAAAAACCGAATACATCCCGATCACCTACAAGATGGTATAGAAGCTGGTCTTCATCATCCCAGCTGCATCTGGGCAACCATTGATGCAAACACAGGACTAAGTCCTAACTACGATGAAGAAGAACGAGAGCTGTTGCGGCTCACAAAGGAATATGTGAAGTTTATAGTGCTGATTACTTAACAGAGCGCATGTGTCGGTTTTGGTATAAAAAATTCCGTTCTGGAGATTTTTCCCCAAAGATGAGCAACGTTCTGATCGGTCTACTTATGTTGATATTGACCAAATAAAAGTCATAATTGAAGAGGATTATCATATAACCATTCGAAAGATTGCGAAGAGGCTACATGTATCGCTCACAATTGAAAAACACTTAAAATGTCTTGGATTAGTTAAGAAGCTTGATATTTGGGTACCTCATGAATTAAAAGAAATTAATATAACACAAATAATCATATTTGTACCTTAAATGGAATGAAACCGACCTTTTCTAAAGAATCATCACTGGTCATGAAAAATGGGTCCTGTACAGTAACATAGTTCGAGATCGATCACGGAGCAAACTCTATGAACCACACAAACAACATCGAAAGCTGAAAAACAAAAAAAAGCTCATGCCGTCAGTTTCGCTGGATTACGATGGTGTTGTGTTTTTTGAGCTGATTGCTAGGAACCAAACGATCAATTCTGATGTTTACTGTCAACGATTAATGAAACTGGATGATGCAATCAAAGAAAAATAACCAGATTTGTCAAATTGGAAAGGTTTAGTGTTCCACCACGATAATGCAAAGCCTCACACATCTTTGGCAACTCCCATACAGCCCTGAACTGGCACCATTCTTTGAATAGTCAAACTTGTCACAAATAACGATTAGCTTCAATCGCACTTCGTTCAGTTTTGTACTGATAAGGACCATAAATTTTATGAGAGGAATAATTAAGCTGAAAGATAGATGACAATAGATCATTGAATAGAATGGAAAATATATAAATAATTAAATTAATTAAAACTATTCTTTGTTAAAAAAAGAGTTTTATTTTATACTACAAAAACCAAATTACTTTGTCGCCAACCATATATAAGTGGAGTAATTAGGGAAATCAAACAAACATTGAAAGCATTATTCTTTACTTTAACCATTTTCAATTAGAAATATAAGTACTTACAATCTTTGAACTAACTACAAATTTTATTGAAAGTACGAGAATAAATAAATTTATTTCCAATCTAAATTTCATTTTACAGTAATCAGGTAAACATGTTCAATTTACTTTGAATGTGAAAATTGGATGTTCCATCTATTCAATTCAAAAATAAATATTACTAAAATTGAATTCGATTTTGATTCCAATAAAGTATATATATGTACAACTACATTTCTACCTAATAAATGCTTGATCAGTATATGTAAAGTGAGTCGGACATAAGAGAAAACAAACACAAATTACATCCAAACAAGCAACTTTTGTGTGTCCTTTATATACCAGGGATCTGAAGTTTCTTTTCTGTCTTTATCAAAATATAATTTAACATTGACAAATTGTATAATTATATCAATCAAAACAACAATTTATTTTAACCACTGTAAATATATTTTTTCTTCATTTGTCATATCACAAAAATAAATATCAGCCTTGCATTAAAATTTATAAAATAGAGTTATAAATTTCAATAAAATTGTTTGTTTTCTCTATCATTGACATCTTTTTCGTTTCTATGTAAGCTTTTTCGTATATTTGACTAAATTTCAGTGATTTTTGAATCTACATAAGTTTTTTATAGATGTATAGACATCCCGATATGTATAAAAGAGATTAAAAAGTCACCAAGAGAGAGATTAAACAATAAAAAAAACCATGAAATGTAAAAAACATAATGTACAGGAAGCCGTTATTAACAGTGTTTCAACAATTGACACTTAAAAGTGAATCTTCACCAACTAACTCAACGTTTCAGAGCCATTTTCAATACAAAAACTCCAATAAATATGATATTTGCAACACTGTACCAGCTATGTTGATTCCATAATATATTTACATTTGATTTATTCCATATTGTAGAAGGGAACAGTTCAAGTATGAATCAAATGATTTTTGTTGCGTTTTTATCAGTAAAACATATGATCTGAAGTTGACGTGGATGTCAATGACTGGATAAAGTGATTATTATAATGTACCAATTATTGATAAAGGTGTCAATGACTGAAAGTCTCAACAAATGTAATGCGACCATACTAAAACATTGCAAGAATAATCAGAAAGCTCATTTATTAATAAATGTTCTAAACGTCAATGGTTCCAGTTATAGACATGAGTGTCAATTATTGGTACATCAGATGTCAGTTACTGGAAACTCATTTATTGCAGATATGACACCAAAAAAACCAAAAATAAATGAAGCTCTAGAAACTGTACCAAGAGGCATTCCTGTAACGGTACAGCCACTAGGTCATACTCAGTACCAAGAATTACCTTATATTACAAGTCAAGTGGAAACCTCCCAGTAGAATGTCGTATGGTAGCAACTACAGTTCTCACCTCTTTGGTCAAGAAAGAATAGAGAAGAAAGAATATTTTGTAGAAAATAGGATACTATCTTTGGCTAAGGTTCATCATGCTGTCAAAAACATCTATATTGCTAAAATCAACAATGATAACGAAAACCTTACAATTTAAATGACCGCAAACGCCGCTGAAGTGCTAGCAATCTACCCATTCCAAGTCATATTGCATTCATAAACTGGAACAACCAGAATTGTAAAATATTGGCAATAGAATGAAATATACTTTTTAAAAGGAGATAGATAGATATATTTGAAGCCTGAAGCTTATTATTGTACTCAATTTGATTTTTTTTATTTTTACTCATATGCTACGCATAGTTTTGTTATTACTAAGTCATTAATAATTATTTATACTCATGTAATGAGGAAAAATAAAGTTTTTGTCAATAATTGGTGTATCAATCATTAGTAGTACTTGTCAATTACTTGAGTGTCAACAACTGAATAATAGATGTCAATTACTGGATCTCCAAAAATACATTTAAATACCATAAGAGATTCTAATTGTGTCATTAATGATACCTTTAATTTTCGTTTAATTAAAAAAATTTGAGCATCTTACAGTCAAATACAAAAAAAATAAGAACTGAAAAACGAGAAAGTTGTCAATAATCTAAACAATTTGAGTGAAATTCATAATTCTATTTCATAAATTTAAGATTTTCAACCATTTTAATTAAAAGAAGAGCTAAATTCAACAAAAACATATAAAAAAAGATCTCAAAGGTAACAAATTAAAGAAATTTAATGGTATATTTTCACAACATAGGAAAAACTAATTATTACTAAGTATGCAGAAAATTTGAGGAATTAGTCTATAATTTGATCTAAAAATGCATTTTCCCTTTCTTACATGCGGCAAGATTTGATTTGTTTTAATTTCTAAATTCCATGAATTCAATGTCAATAATGCAGTTCCATGATCCAATACATTTGTTTTTTTAATTATTAGTTTAATTTGACAAACTGAAAATTGAATTAGTCGGCTACCTTAGAAAATTTTAAGACAAATAGGACGTTGGGGCGAGGATCAAGTACCACAGACAAATTTACAATGTGGATAAATTAACAAATTTGATGCGATAATCAAGTGGATAAAATGAATGAGGAATAATTTTCTTTTAAACAGCAGCCTATAGTAACTTAATGACAGTTAATTTCTGGTGAAATCGATGATCTTTGTACCTGAAAAACTGGTGACTATCACGAGATTTTAAATGCAGACTGTTGTTATGAATCCAATTAGTGTCAAGATCAATCTATTATAGTAATGGATAAGGCTTCCCATAATAGTCGCCGAATCAAACATATTCTCACTACAAACAGTCAAAAAGTTAAGATATACCAACTGCTGTGGTAAAAGGGGATTGGATACGAGGATATTGCAAATCAAGCAGATTTAATGAAACTAAACCGAACCAGTTAGATTGAATAAGTTGTCGATGGAATGGTGGTATTAAGGTTTTATGACTGCGAATTTAGCCCTATAGAATTTATTTGGGCACAAACATGTTATGTAGCACAATGTAACTTCCAAAATTGCATAGCTTTGGCTATGTACTGCAATAAATGAAGATACTCTTTCAGCACGAAAGAACACTATAACTAAATCCTAATTTATGGAACCTTTGATTATATCAATATTAAACACTAAACTTGATTATAGAAATGCGCGTCAGACAGTATAATGGACAGTATTGGTGTAGTGGTAGCAGTAAACTGAGTGTTCATTAACAACGCTATGAATTACATTCGAAAAGATAAAAACCGCATGTGAAAATTAGATTTTATAGTGGTAACACTTACTGAATCAGTCTTATTTCAAGGTGGTATCAATAATAGTAGCTACAATACTGACAGTTCTTTATCAAATGAAGCGGACTAAATCGTACTTTAAATAATTATTTTTGAAAAGATGTATTTGTCAAACATCAAAGTGAAGTGCGAAAAAAACCAACCAATATTTAAATCAAAATTATATTAGAATATTATAGATCAAATATCTCCGCCACTGACGTTTGAATTTGGATAAAGCTGACTAATTTCATTTTTAGTTTACTAGACTATAATTAGTTTATGTTATAACATTTTTGCAATTGAATTAGAAAGGAATTTTGATATAAGCAGGGCAAATGAATTTATCAAAGTAACAAGGCAGGAACTTTTGGAGTCCCTAGAAATTTTATCACTATTAAATAGTGTTGTGTTCATAGAAAATTCAATGAAATGTGTTGGAGCAAGGTTACAAAAAAAACAATTTCTCTTCAAATTCTAAATGTTACTTATCTAGTGAAGAAAATAATTTGAAAATGTGAGGAGTAATAAAACAAATGAAAATAAGTTAAGAAAAAGTGACCCACGAGCCTATTTAGCATTTCTGAGTTAATATTAAACGAGATTATGAATAATCCTCGATAAGGGAAAAGTAACTATGAAAAACTATCATTGTTTTGACTTACAAGCAAAATTTGACGACAAAAAACATTTAGAAACCGATTTTCGAAAAAAATGGAGTGTTAAGTTTCATCTATTGTCTTATCTACGAAAATATATTTGAGACGTTGAAACAGCGATGGTAGTTCAAATTTAGCTTTAATAATATAAAATTTTCCAATTATTTGTGTTTGTACTCATTTAAATCATAACCTCTCTATTATCTAGGTACTCTATGGCCGATTATAATTGGTCAACAAAAATTACTAAATCTAATGACTTTCATTGGTAGGACCATAAAAAATAAGCTCTGGTATTTGTCCACCTTGCACTCCTGTACCGTTTGTACTTTCCGAGCTGCATTGAAATTGGAAAGTTACTTGACCAACTGTCGCCTCACTCATCCCTTCTTGTCCAAAATAACTCAATTCTGATCCATCTAGGATGACTGATGCTGTATAAATCGTTTCGGGTTCTATTTGTATGGGATTGTCGAAATAAACATGGAAAGTATTGCTGGAACCATCAGAGAAAAATTTCGTGTTGTTTTCGGCAAGGACTCTACCTAATCGTTTTAATTCGATTTTCACCGCATAGTCAGCGCCTCCACTAGAAGACCCATAAAGACCGAATCCCACAACAAAAATTCTTCGATCTACCGAGAATTGAATGCTGTCACAACGCCCTCTGTAACGCCATTGGTTTGATCTGTATGCACAAGACTGAAACCTATGACATACCTGAAATTGATTTAAAAAATTAGCCAAGCAATCAGAGAAAGTTAAAGCTTGAAATATACTATTGCAAAAGATACAAAATTAATTAACAGAAACTGGTGTCAATTTTGTTCTTCTCTTTTCCCTGGTTTATAGCCAATCTGATTACCTAGAATATTCTCATTTTTCAGAACATTTAAGGACACTCCAGAATAGGTTTTTAATCATTTGGGTTTTGTCATTAGAAAGTAAAGACATATTTCACTTTCTGCTTTCCAAATCCTATAGGCACTTCCATTTTTCCATCAAAAGTCACAGACATCAAGAATTAGGTGTAATATTTAATGTAATGTGTGAAATGTAATAATAAATGATTTGTCACATCAAGTTTTTCTCAATTTGGGTTTTGTCACTAATGAGCTCGGGATATCTTTCAGTTTCTTCTTTCAGAATCCTATAGATACTTCCATTTTACCATTAAAAGTTACACGACATCAAGGAACTTGGTTTAACATTTGAAAGTTTGCTATCAATTATCCACACATCCAAATAAATGATTTCTCAAATAATGCTTTTTGCAATTTGGGTTTTGTCACTAGAAAATCAAGAAAATCTTTGACTTTCTGCTTTCATCGTCATCAAGGACCTTGGTATAATACTTAATATTTTACTATTATTTTCCATATAAATGATTAATGAAATAAAATATCATATTCTTTGAAATTTATTCTTTTTATTTGTTTCAAATCCATACCCTTCGAGGAGTTTAAAACAAAAACCTGAAATCTTGTTCCTCACAATAGCTAATTATGCAATTGTATTATGCAAATTAATTTCATTCTCATGATGACCACCACACGAGATGTGACTTACTATTTTTCCACAAATTATTTAACAGTAAAATTAAACACCCTCACAATAATTATTGCAAGTCATCTCCATGGAATTCGATGTAATCCATTCACATATATTTCGAAATTAGTTGTGGAAATGGAGGAGAGTATATTAGCCTATTATAGTAGGAAGTAAAATTTTCATAGTTAAAAATTAGGGGACCTAAACAATTATTACAATCCCCAAAATAAGAAATAACAAGTAATCATATTGTTATAAACCTTACAGTTTCAATATGTATCCTTAACAACTTGAGGAATCATTGAATAAATAATATAAAAAAAAAATAGTACAATCTCGGATTTTATGAAAAATTCATATTTTCTGAATTACAATACTTACTTGTGACTTTAATCCAGATCTTGGTTTGACAGAATACTGTAAGCAAGGTTTATTGGTTGCAGTAAAATGGAAAAATATATCTATGATTTCTTGTTGTGTTAGAATGCCCATCTGTGCTGCACCATTAGCAAATTCTTCCAATGTCATAGTCGGTATTCGAATAAGATAGAGTGCATTTCCCAAAACTTCCCTTTTATTCTGCGGTGTTACTTCTAAATCTTTCCGGCTGCATTCCGCAGCCGCCCAAGCGAGTGCGGCTTCCAAAAGGTTCATCTCGTTACAATTAAGTGTCTCCCTAGCTAGTACAGATTGTAATGTCGCCATATCAATGTCTATAAAACCTTCCGACTTTACTGCCATTTCGGCCTGAAATATAAAGATTAAAAAGAAAAAAAAATAACAGCCAGCAGTGTTAAGTAAACAAATACAAAACCAAAATACTTTTGGATATCAAGGTAAGAAAAATATGAAATATACCTGAGCATCAATAACTTCCCAACATCGTTGCATCAAATCAGGTTCTTCAAAAAGTCTCGACTGGCTCAACAAAAGACAAGCATTTTTTGCTGTAAGACTTGTTTCGAGGTAGTTAACGCAAGCTCTGGCAAGATGAGGCACTATGTACTTTTTAGCTACATACAGAGTAGCTAGAACTGTATCTGGTTCCAAATGAATTTCATCACAATACAAGTATCTAGAAAAAAATGAGAATGCTCATAATATAGTCATTATTAATTCAGATATCATTCTTGATAATGATAACTAATATTTTCAAATAATGTAAAATCTTAGTGTAATTTTAAAGTGTTCAACTGATACTCATATATTTTACAGCTAATGTAACTCACTTAAGTAGCGTAAGGAATGCAGTGGGATCAACATCAGGCACTTCTATCTCTTCTTTACTCTCTGCAAGGCCCCCATAAAACATTGCGTAGAAAACAGAGCTGCCAGTAGAGAGAACATATTTGTGAGCTGGTATAACTTGTGTTGAGCTGCCTGGAGTACCAACCAGAAATCTCAAATTAAAAATATATGTTTAGTATTTATTGAATTTTATTTCCCTATTTATTTGGTAAAATAAAAGCACCAATGACAGACACTTTAGTGAAAAGATTTCTTTAAAAAACAATTTAAAAAAAATAAAGAATATCTTCCATTTTCAATGCAGGGCTATTAGAAAGTTAGTACAAAGTAAACTGATATAATTAGAAGTACTGAAGATTTTTATTTCTTTGAATATGAGTTTTTTAAAAATTAAAAGTGCAAATGGTCCTATACTAGACATGGCATGACCAAACCTAACCAAAGTCAGACATCACCAAGTACCCGTGGCAGACAGTCTGTTAATATTGCTGAACTGATAACAAAATTGAAATAACTGAAATGTTGAAATATAATATAGTATAATTATGATTATTTACAAAGAAGATACAAAAAATAATCATTATCTGTATCTGACAAATGAAGATTTTATGTAGGTACTTGAGTGAAAATTATTTTCCATAAACTTCCAGTTAAATTTTGGCTAATACCCAAAGAAACAGAGAACTCAAAATATCAATTGAATACTCTGAATTTAAAATTTAAGAGTCTGTACTTAACAATGCTAGCAAAATATAAGAATTCACAGAAATATCACAATTTATCTGCATTCACCCCAAACATGTTTTGTTTACTCCATTAAATCGCGGAAAGTCAGTTGTTTAACACAGTAAATACAAGATCCTATTTCTAAATTATCTATTAAGAGATAGATCGAGACAATGATAGTTTTCTCAATTTTGAGAATCAAACTAAAAAGTGCTAGCTGTAGGTACACTGTCTGGCTCTGGTGCTCTTACCTCCCTGCTTACTTAATCTGGATAACAAGAAAGTGCTTTTGAATAATTAAATTGAATTGAATAATGTATTGACTGTACATTTTAATTTCTGAAATTCTTTGGTTGATAATACCCTTATTATTATAATAACCATATTCCAAAAAAATTGTTGTTACAATTCATGTTTTTATAAGTGATCTGAATATGGGTAACTGAAGAGATAAATTTTTTCAACTAGAATTTCCTGAAGTCTGCCTTCTATCTACTCTACATTGAACTGCTTTTAAAAGTGTTTTTTAATCTCTAACTTGTTTCGAATTTTAAATGGGGATTCAAAAATCAAAGTCAGAGAGATTAACTAAATAAATTAATATTAAGTTAATAGTTTATTAATTAGCGTTTTAACTATAATAATTTAAAAAGTAGGTATGTGAATTTGGAACTCGTATTTGGTATGAAATGGTTAAATGTGATTGTTTTTTTTTTGATCTTATTTTTTCCTTCTGAAGTCTTGCAAGGAAAGAAACACACCCATGGGCGGGGTGGGGTGTTAACCAAAAATGCAATTGCAATTGGTAACTAAGAAAAAGGGTAGAAGACAAGAAACAGACAGGCCATGTGTTTGCAAGATAAAGTATTTTCTGTGCGTACAATAAAGTAATAAAATGATAAAATACAGATGTCCAAAAAGAGAAAATGTTTTCAAAAATAGGATTACAAAGGAAAAGTATAGATCAGTATCTCCTTACTGCTCAAGTTTTACAAATAACAAAAAAAAGGTGTTTGTACAATAGCATCTTATATAGTTATTTTAGTATGATACTCTCGATATGAGGGTATAATAAATCATAGTGATTTTTTAAGGTAGTGCCTTATGTTCTTATACTAACTGACAACATAAACATAAATTCTTTTAAAAGTAGTGAGTAAATGAACACAAAAATTAAATTGAGCTTTTAAAAAAAATCGACATTTTTAAACAAAAAGAAAAAGTGCAAAAAAGAAAAACAATGTTTTGAAATATTTTGGTAATCATGATCAGGTGAATATCAATTATTGTGAATTTTGTATAGAAAATAAATTGCTTTTTACAGACACATTTATTTCAAAATAAAGGCTATACAAACAATACATCTATGGGTCTCCACTAATTATATACAAATTTGATAAAATCTGTTACAAATGATATCCTAATAACCAAATAGATGCTTCACATTAACTAATTTGATTTATTCTTTATTTTTAAAATTGTTTTTGTAATATGGCATGAAAATGTTAGAAATAAATTTAATAAATGCTAAGATTCATAAAGATTGATTTATACTGGAATCCTTGAAAAAACATGTTTTGATTTTTTTGAGAAATGTATCCATATGATTTTTTCAATATCACACAAAGCATCATGAAACACATATGAATAAGTTGATTCTGGAATTATTTATGTATGTAATATATGATATATACTTTTTAAAAGTTTAAGTACATAAATGCTTTATTCTTACCTGACATCTGCCATCAAGTCATTATTGAACATTGTTGCATTTCTTTCTCTAATGTTACTTTTTGAAGCCTGCCAATTTTGGTCTAGGGCACTTATAGAAACTGTAGGCGATCCACATGAACTGGAAGAAGGAGATTCTGGAGCACTAATAGGTTGAAGAATTGTTAAACTTTCTTTTTGGTATATAGTGTGTGGTGGAGACAAGTTGAGAGAGCCATTGGATGGACTTTCAGCTACAGTAAAACAATAATTATATTCACAACATTTGAAAAAAATATAAATCAATACATTATTTTTCTTTTTAGATATGAGACTTAGTTATAAATAGAAATATATGTTCAATAATACCCTTGTAATTAGTAACAAAAAATGAGTTCATCTTATAAAACTTGTTATAGATTATGCAAAAAATCTATGAAAAAAATATCTGAACAATGAGTGAATGTTCAGATTTAATAATAACATTTTTTATTCAACTGGTAGTTGACAAGTGAATATTTTATCACATAAATGTTTGTGTGGAACATACTCTGATGTAAATATTATTCGAATAATTCAAGCAAGAAACAATAAATGAATTTTTGAAGTCCATTGAAATAATGTTCACTTAGCAAGGTGCTTATTTGCAATGTAAATTGTCATTTATATAATCATTATTGTTTAAAAAAGTTTTAACGTCATTAGTTCATAAACCTGAATTATGGAAAAATAAATAATTTTATATAGAGTTATGAACAGAATATGGACTAGAATATATATCTAGGGAGTATTTTATGTATATATCAATGTAAATAAATATATTTACTTTAAACTCAAAAGCTTATATTTATTCTAAGATCATGGAATTTATTAAAACTAGAGGTGCATAGAAAGTAGGAAAGACAGTATACAAAAGTGCCACTTTGTAAACTATGACCTAAACTTTCTTATGATCCGAGAAAAAGAATGTTGAAATAAAAACAAAAATTTTTTTTCAAAATATCCGTATATATGTTCTACACATATTTCAGTTAATTTCGTATTTATTACACTTTCACACCTAGTATTTTTATGTCAATAGGTCAGGTCAATATAAGCAAAAACTCATTTTGGAAATTTCGATAAAATGTGAACAGAATTTAAAATTTTATATTAAATACTCACTGTTCATCCATGAACTTGTTTGAGCAACATTTGTATTTTCTTGAATACGCTTTAATGGTTTTGATCCAATTTTTGAATATAAATTCGACATAGCCATCATTAGGGAAACTTTAATTCACATAATTAGTACAGTTCACTCTTGATCCGATTTGTTGAAATTTTTCAAACTTCTTTGTTTACCATTTATAATTGTCCACTACTTACATGTACCTCATATAAGATAACAGTAATGGGTGTTAATGAAATGTATATATTCTATCAAATTGTTAATAAATATATGACTATTTTCAGTCATGTCATACCAATACGTAAGTCAATAGTCAGTCTGCATCTCTCTACCTTGACATTTCTTGACATGGATGTTTGTCTATAACCGTAGAGGCTAGCAATCCTTTTTGCTTAAATCCGTGTTCCAGATCAGCATAATTTTACATCGACGCAAAAAATTAACTAGTTCATATGTAACATGGATTAAAATAAGGATGACTTTGTCCTGTATGATTGGATTTACGCAACTTTTATATTACACTTTTATATTACACATTTCCAACTAAAGTGTAATGTTCAGTGGTAGAGCGCACTTTGAACTAGTATAAACAACATGTCACTAGTCATTTGTCATATTATATTTTGAGGTTGGTGGTTGTTTGGTTTTGATTTTTATTTTCAACACGTTATTTGAAAAAAGTACGCAATTAAAGTGAATTTTAAATACGTAATATATATTATAAACCAAGTCTGTCACCATGGCTATGACATCGTCTCAAGTAAAGAGAGAACAACAGAATAATTTGAGCGGAGGTACAGGATGGCCAAGAAGAAATAGTCAAACCGCTACCAATACAGCGGCTCAAACAAATACTTTCACACCTACAGCAATAAATCGAATAATAAATTTGTATCCTTTAACAAATTATATATTTGGTACTAAAGAACCGCTGTTTGAAAAAGATCCAAGTGTACCCGCCCGGTTTCAACGCATGAGAGATGAATTCGAAAGAATTGGAATGCGAAGAAGTGTAGAAGGTGTATTATTAGTACATGAACACGGACTACCGCATGTACTACTTTTGCAATTGGGAACTACATTTTTCAAACTTCCAGGCGGTGAATTGAATCCAGGTGAAGATGAAGTAGAAGGATTAAAAAGACTCCTTACAGAAACCTTAGGTCGTTTAGATGGAGTAAAACAAGAATGGGTTGTAGAAGATATAATAGGAAACTGGTGGAGACCAAATTTTGAACCTCCACAATATCCATATATAGCATCTCATATAACCAAACCAAAAGAACATAAGCGATTATTTTTGGTTCAATTACAAGAGAAAGCACTTTTTGCAGTCCCCAAGAACTATAAACTAGTTGCTGCACCACTTTTTGAATTATTTGATAACTCTCAAGGGTATGGACCAATCATTTCCTCATTACCACAGGCATTGTGCAGATTTCAGTTCATTTATATGTGAGGGAGGATTTACAATGTAATTATTTAAGTGTTTTGTGACATTTTGAAAATATATTGGTGGTCATAAGTATTTAACAATGAGAATTTGTTTTTGTGACACTAGTAAAGTCAACATTATTTTTTTGAAACTATAAAATTTTCATTTCAATTGTACAATGTGTTTTTTTATAAGTTAATTGAAAAGCACATGTATATTCTCAAAAATAACATTTGAAAACTGTTACTTATATTAATGAATGGATATATTTTTTATTTTTGTAAATAAATAGCTTACTTATTGATTTTTCTAAGATATTATTAATGACACAAGGATTGGAAGTTATTTCATATTCAATTTAATTATTATCCACTCCTAATGCTGAAACTGGTAACAGTTGGAATAATTTTATATGAAGAAGTGTGTTTGACTCTTTCAATGTCTAGTAAAAGTAATAATGTGAAGATTAAACCAAATTGTCTCATTAAAATTTTATAATAAATAATTGTAAATGAAAAATGTGTTTTTATTGTACTCCTCAGAAAACATCCTGTTTTAATTTGTTATTACAAGGACATAAAAGGTGCCATTTTCCAAACACCAGATATCCGATTTTGTTTCAGTGCGCAAATAAAAGAAAACAATTCAAATCAGTCCTAAGTTTTACAATTATTTATTTATAACAACATGATTAGTATATTTATGCATCATTGGTATTAATAATAACTTTCATTGTATAATATGTTTTATTGCAGAAGTTTACTCTCTTCGGTATTTCATTTTTTAAAACTAAAGATGTTTAAGTAGATGGTTTACAGATGTTTTGATTTTCCTGATGGAATATCGCAGAGCATTTTTTTGTAAGTGGGAAGGGTTAAACAATTTTTGTGACACAGTGAGGTCCGATATTTCGAAAGTCCGCTCAATCTGAAACTGAAATAAGGATATTTTTAAGTTTAAAAAAATGATATATATTCTGTTCATATCAACAATTCAAAATCAACAAGCTTGTATTGTATTTTCATTAGCGTCCTCACAGCCAGAAATATTTTGTAATAGTTCCTGCACCTGTACAACATTGTTTCTGTCTGCTTGTTGATTTGGCGATTCTTCAACAGATTTTCATTCGTGATGATTCTGAAACCCAATAAATTACGTCTTTGATATTTATTACAATCTTGAGTTTTTGAAATAATGAGTGTTTCATCTTCAACTTTTATTGTACGGGAGCTTAAGGCCTTTATATCTCTACAAACTAATTCGTCATCTGAGGGATGTGGAGTGGCATTGTTGAGAAAAAGTGGCAAGCCATTTTCTTAACTTCTTGACATATGCTTTTGTCCATTCCGCAAAAACAAAGAAGTGCCCATTATCTTCCACATCGTCCAAATTCAAACGTATCAAATCATCTCTACGACATGCGTCAAAGATCCCAAACACTAAAATGACTTGCCAGTAGATATTGTTCATCTGAAGCTTCGCCTAGAAATGTAGTTACTTGTTCTGTCCTTAGTACCTATTCTTACATCTTATATATTCTTAGCTTTTCGACAAAATAAACTAGAAGATATCATCACAGTTTCAACTTTCTTGATATATTATTTACATCTCGATTTTGCTTGTAATAAATCTACACTGAGTACAATTTTCAAACTAAGATGAATTAAGCTGACACAAAATAAACGTAGACATGGATTAAACCAACATAAGTGTGCTTCGACTTTTGGTGATGAAACACCAATTTCATGAGGGTCGTTCAAAACCGGCGTTGTGCCAGAAAACTTCGATGCTGTTCGTAAACTGATATCGTCAGTTCGCCTTGGGCCATACCGTGGGAATGAGGCAAATTTCGGCAGTAGTCAATTGGATTCATGTATATGAACCCGAAAATAAATAACAATCGACTGTATCGGTCTTTCAAGACGAGCCAAATCCAACAAAACTTGTTCGCGCGAGAAGTACTTCGAAGAAAATAGTCGCCTATATTTCCGGAATAACGCCACTGTTCCATTAGAACAACGTAGAACAGTACATTCTGGATGGCACATCAATCAAAAACGTTTTTGAAGAATAAAAACATCGAATTGAAGGGCCATTATGTCCTTGTTGGACACTTAATTTGCCAAAAATAAATTACGATTTGAACGTTTTTCTACACCTGAAAAAGCGGTTGATGCGTTGGAATTACTTGTTTTGGACGTACCTCAATCGAAATGTGAAAAAATTGGTTCAAACGCATGTAAAAGTGTATTGATATTGAGGGAGATTATTAATAATATAATAATAAATCTTAAGTATCAACCCCTCGTATTGTACTATTCATACATCACATCAATGAAACTTTAGAACAATATTGAGTTGGTTTTCAGAGGCATATCAATACAATTTATTGATAAGGTATGCGATTATCTTAAACTATCCATTTATTATTTATTTCCATTTTAGAACCAAAATATTTATCAGCAACGCTATTTCAATGGTCAAACTATTATTTCACCTCTATACACACGACATATTGTGAATTATTATTAATTAAATATTAAACAAATGACTCATAGTCATTTTAATTGATATTCAACATTAACAAAATACAAAATTGGTTAATCTGAATAAAATTTTACATGTTGAGTAATTTAATAATAATTACATATAGATTTTATTCCATATACAAGGTACTGGTATTTGAAAACATCACAACTAATTTATTTTTCTGTTGGTGTGGAAAAAAAATGGATATTGACATCAACAATATTTTCAATTATTGAACTGAAACTTTTATGTATTTAAGAGACATTAAGTTTCTCTTTACAGTAAAATATACTGTTACGAACAAGTCCGCTATACGGATCTTGGAACCGGTCCTGCGTAGATATGGTGGAATTTTAGAATTCGGCGAAAGCGCGGTGTCTCTGATGTAAGTTGAAAATAACCGGAATCCGTTTGATGTCTGTTTTATATTTTTTTAGTTTTTATTATAGCAGGCAGTATATTTACTTTGTTTCTTTTGAATAATTTCTAGGAAGGTTTATTTATTTATTTGTTTTGATTCTTTATTATCTAGAAGTTTTGAGAATTCTTTTACGATTTACAAACAGCCTTCAAGAGTAGAGGAGGCCAATGGGCCATTATTTGCTCATTTTATTTGTTTATATGACTATTAGAAGCTGGAGTGTGATTAGATATTAACTTATCAAGCAAACGCTCATATCAGTTTCATTGAGTTAAATAAGCAATGTAGTAACTTAAAAATTATTTGCCTAACTAGTTCCGAAGTTTAATATGCCAGCTTTTGGTTTGGTATTTGGTATTTTATATTTCTGTCGTCAATGGTAACACGTTTTCCTCGAGTACATAACAATGACTAGATTAGTACATCAAACTAATGTTGATCATCAAACAAATTTTCAAAAAATTTACTCACGTTCTTATGCCCAAGTCACCGCTAGAATCTCAAACTGTATTCAATTCAATTTTGTAATCACTGGAAAACTACTACCTCTATATAATGAAATAATTTTTCTGAAAAATTGTGATTTAGAAACAAAAAGAAAATTTTTTGAAACTACTGTTCAACTAACAATGAATTGATGCTTCACCTAATGAACCCACTATGTAATAATTGCGCGATATATTTATAATTTTCTCTTCCAATAAACTCGTGTTGTTCAACTGTCATTCCTAAACTAACAATATTTTTCACCATGAACTAATGAAAGATATTATAGAATGAAGAATTTCCCTTAATTTGTCAGACCACATGAAACCCTTTACTCAAACCCCATGAAAACTGCTACATTATGTGTATGTTCCAAATACAATACAGTAAATGTAACAAAGGACATCAACCTTTCCCATTTCCATTTTGTTGCAATTGATAGGACACACTTCTTGTTTTGATTAATTAAAACGTGGAAAAGGGCTGCTAGATGGATAAACAAAACAATAACAATATGTAATCAAATGAGATTTTGATAAGTTGCAGATAAAATGGGCAGTAATACTCATTTGTTGAATTTGCCGATCGTGTGATTTTTTGTGTGCAAGTGCAGCTCCAAATTAAATGCCAAATTAAATGTCTTAAAGAAAAAAAAACACCTAAAGAACTGAAAAACTAAGTTTTATCCCGTTATTATTTCAATAATTATTTTTTACTTAAATCAATAGTTTCGTGAGCAAAACTCTAATTGTGTCTTTGATATCTGATGTCTTTGGACGGTGCCAATCGCGATATCTTAGAAATATCAGATTTATCAATTATCTGTCCTTTCCCCTAATCGAGGCAGACTAAAGCGACTTTTTAGACGTTTATATTAGTCCGTGTGCACAAGAAATCAGTGCACTTGTAGCTCGCGTGTCTTAGAATAGGTTTAAATGCGAATTTTGATAACATAACGGAATTTAGCGTGCAAACTCTAACGAGAATTAGTTTTACTCTCCTTCCTTTACAAAAAAGGGCGTCCAAAACCCAAACCCAAAACTCATGTAACAGAAACTTGAAAAAATCTGGTTACTTGACCGGGTGTGATGTGACCAATAGTCTGAACGGTTTTTTCTATTTATAATTTGGTAGCGATGACAAAATCTGTAGTTACAGATTTTAAACGAAATTTTTCCAATAGGTAAAAATAGGTTGACTGCTCTCGCATCTCGCATGTTATCTATGAAGTAACAAATTATTAAAGAGAAGTTGTGCACCCCCAAATTTTAGCACAACAATTTGATAAATCTTGCCTTAGATGGATGGATTTTGAGTAAAAAAAAAGAGTTAGAGTTTGAATCCACTGTATTCAGAATAAAAATTTAACTCTTCCAGCTTGAAATTGAAATACACAAATATATTCAGATATAAATTATCAAGGGATATGTATGACAACAAAACGTTATGCCTGGAGAATAAAATATAATTACTATGAAGAGAGGAAAAAAATGTGCGATTCTTAGATTGAATAATTGAGACGAGAACTAAATTACGTGAGTGAAATTGAGACCACAAAAAATTTTGTTTATTCTGCAGAAATCTTGAAAATATTGTGTACATACCCTCGAATATGTCAAAATTCTAGCTTAAGCAAATTAAAACGAAAAATAACTTTTTTAATGATGTTCTTATTTCTAATTTATTCAAACTGCCAAATTCTGACATTTGCTCTTGATTTGGTCCAGTTTGTTATCTTCATCTTGTTCTTGTTATATGACGCCATCGCGACTGCTTCATATTAAAGAGCTGCAGTCAGGATATTTACTAAGGTTTTTGGATGGGTTAATTCTCTGGAGCTTATGTGAAAGCGAATCGGAGAAATCAGGCAATATTTACTTCGTACTCTTGGAGAGCTTAGTCACGCTTCTGCCTTTGGCTTTTCAGCTGCGATTGGCACAAGTGTTCTAGATATTCGTGACAGTATTGCACGTCCAACCTATCCTTCAGTTGTTCGAAGTTATCAGTTTCTTTGAGAGGTATCGTCTACTAAGGTGTCTACTCGCAGTGCGATAGTTAAGTTTACCACTTGTTCTTTATTTGACCAACTATCGGCTGTCTCAAACTGCTTAACGTAATTGATCCAAGACGTCTCACCATCAAAAGTCGGGGCCTTGACTCGAGCAAAGCTGCCAACGTGTTTTGAGTTGGGCTTGTTAGATTCTCTTTTCTTCTGCCGGAATATCTTGTGTTCCAGAATTAACAATCTTTTTTCTCTAACTCCTTTGGTTTTTTCGTTCATCTTTATCATTTCCACGTGAGTATCAATGCAAATTTTTAAATATCGGTGAAAATATGTCTCTTCATGGTTGAAATATAGTTCTTCTTAATGGATATATCATTCTTTAAATTTGAAATAATCTCGCGTCCATATTTGCAGAAATATTGTTCTTTAGTCTTTCATAGTCGAAATCTTCTCGTCCATTTTGGTAGAAATTGCCGAGATCAAGGTGGATAAGTTTTTGGATTAAATTCGTCTCTTACCAGTGTCATTTTGAGGCATTTTATTAATTCATTCTTCTTACCGGACGGTCAAACTCCCGATTCTCCAGTTCTGTCTGTTCCGTCACTCTCAGGGCACTTAGTTTCCTAGCCATATTACGTCACTATTTATTTAAGAAATCCTACTGTTGACACAGTAGGTTAGATTACTATTAACACACTGTACAATTGTCTGTTCTGATGTGTTCGGTGTGACACCAGATTATTTAGTGTCTCTCAGCTTATAAATAAACTAGTATTTATAACCAAAAGTGACAAAAAACACATAAATAACAAAGTCCTCCTAGAACTTGGTTCTAAAAACGATATAAACGAATCGCCGCTGTATATATAAAAATATGTAGAGAAACATATCAAAGACCGCCGCATTCGCCAAACTTTAGACTCTTCCATCATAATAGAACACAGTCCATGTCGTAGACGAGTTCGTAACATTATTAATTGGTGATAGTTTTTTCATTTTACACTCGATATATGGGACACTTTTTCCAGTTAACCAGACAACGATTACATAACATGTTTTTTCTATAGATACTATACTATACTATAGTGTTTCTAGATTGAGATAGCGAATGTTTCTTACAGCTAAATGATTTATTACTATTCCCGATTCAAAACATATTTTAATCCATCGCCAATTAGCCATTTTTTTGCATGGATTCAATAATTTGATAATCACCCACATTGTATTAGCATTTATTTGTCAGTGCTATGAAAGCAGAATGAGAGAACGCAACTCATTACGTTCCGTCTTGATGGAATATTTTTATATCTCACTTAATAACTACCCTAGTCGTAAAGTTAGATAATTAGGTACTTTTTAGCTGGTATTTTATCAACAACATAATTTCAGTGGAAATAAATATTAAAATGACAGAAATATCCGCATTTCAATTAGGGAAATGCTGTACACTTATCCAATTAAAGGAAAAACAAGTCTACGTTGTTAACAAGCTCTTTGGCTGTTGGAAAACTGATGTAAAACCTTTGAAAATTGAATCGTTATGTAGGTCAAACACCTTTAAAAAATATACGAGATGTCGGACAAAGAAAGTGGAAACTCTGGAAAAATTATTGTGGGATAGTAACATACGTTACTAAAATGATAAGTTAGGCCTTAAGTGACGTCAATAATATAGAACCAAAGTATTTTATAGAATCTTAGGAATCTATGGGTAGATCTTATTGAACCAACTGTACTCATCTATGAATCTAATATCAATAACTAAACATTTATTCAAAAATATTACTCTGGACGATATATTTGTATATAACTTACATCTTTTTCTCTACTAAAGGTTGTCCATGCATACTTAATCTTTTACAATGCTCAAAAAATCCTTATACTGATGAAATAATATGATGAAGTACGATGAAGCACATTATCTTGTACCTTGCAATGCTGCATATTCTTTTTATTTTTCGAAAGAGACACTAGTTCAATTTATGTAGTAAATGTTGTGGGACCATTACCTTATCTGTCATTATCCAGAATTGTCACTCTTAAAAGACTATAAAATATTTTTGCACTTTTTGAATTATCTCAAAAAATAAAGCACATTGTATCCAAACAAATGTTTATTAATTCATATCGTGCTCACCTAAGACATTTCTTGAAAATTGTCCTGAGATTTTCGAAACGCCACGCCACGCCACGCATTTTTTGGGCGAATGACTTTAAATTGGAGAATTTTTCTAGGTTTATTCACGTAGATGCAACTTCTGAGAAAACCCAATATAATAAATCCATTAGAGATAGGTGTGGGCTGAGGGAAGTAATATCTACTCTACGGGAAATAGAATCATCCGGAATCATTTCTTCAACCATCATAGATTGAGCCATCTTGCAGCATCCATGTTCAATTGTTTGGTCTTTTAGTTGAGGGTTCTCACTCCTCCAAAATCTGCAATTTTGTTTGTGGGCTTCGTATTGACTTCAATATCCAACGTAAAGTTTTGAGGGGTATCGCCAAAGCATCTGAACGCATGCGCATAGACACCTTTTGACCACTGTATCTGCGCTTCTTTTGCTCCGTGGTCGCACTGTATTTTTTTAAATAATAGTGTTGATTGTTGCTTCTAGATTTTTAACCCATGATAGCGCCCTGATTGCTACACTCCGTGGTTTCTAGGATACACCGGTTAAAAAATGTGAAAATTATGGATAACTCTGTATAAGGGATTCCATCCAGCTTTCCCTTATAATAGTTATAAATAGATTTTGATTTCTGCATTCCCAGTAAACGTAGTTAATATCATAATTTGTTTTATAGCAAATATTTCTTTGAGATATCATAGACAAATTCTATTGTCTCTATATATTTTGTACAACCTTCTTTATAACGTAACAAAGATTCCATTGGACGTGATTTACTGTTTTATATAACCCCAGTGATATTTTCATTGTTGAAATTTCTCATAATACAAATATTTCAAATTTTTAACAAAATATTTTAATACGTGAAATGTTATTATGCTTCTAATACTCTAATATTTTCAGTTTCCTTGTAATTTCACTAAATTTTATCACCTATTTCAAAAAGGTTGACTTTTCTTCCATTTCCCTTTGATCTTGTGATTTTATTTCCTTCAGAGTAAACTTATACTACTGATGAAGTTTTCTTGTGTTTTTCCGTACACAAAAATTTATCATCGCCGAATGGAAATTAATTTTAAGTTAATTTGTTCAGTAGCTGATGAATTGTTTTCAGTTAAACAACGCTCTTTTGTACATTTCTAAGACTCGACAAGGAAAGAAATATTCTCAAATGAATACTTTACGTTTACACGTATGTTACCACAAAACAGACGATTTGAGATTGTAGTATTCAGCATCATTCACAACCAATATTTATTTTTTCACAATGAAGTAGGTGCTAAAATTTTTTGAAAAACATATACCTTTGCAAAAAAGGTGATTTATATGAGCTAGTTATGTTGACTTCTGATAATTACAGGTGGTTTATTTACATTGTTTCTCTTAAATGAAGAAACAAAAAATAAATAGACTTTCTTAGAAATTTTTCAAGAGAAACTATGTAAATAAACCGCCTGCTATAATGAAAAATATCAAAGGAAGCGCGTATGTCGAATTCCAGGCAGAGCCGGCTCCAGTGCGGAGACGCATTCGTAGCATTACCCCCTCCCAAGTAGAAAGTTACTTTTGGAACTCAATTGATAGCAGGGATTGGATGTTTATTGGCTGGTCGAGGCCATCGCTGTATGGAAAGTTAGTCCTCTAAACCTACTAAGCATGCAGTAGCTTAACTAACCAATTTACTTTATAACTCTTAAGCTACTCTTCCATTTTATTACTATTGTGATAATAGTTAATCTGTTGAGAACGTTCTAGATACAAAAAAAAATATCTTATAGAACAAAATAACAATCATTTTGTAAACGTTTGCATAACATTTCTTATACAATATTTTAAGGATTATAATAAATTATTAGAGCTTTATTGTAATGTTTTCTGCAGGTCAGTTGTTTTGCAGTTATATAGAAATAATTATTTTATAGTAGTTGAATACGTGTATTGGTTAATACCTTATTACAAAAATTAGAAATCGAATAATGAGAATCCATTTTGCAAAGAGTTCTAGTAAGAATTTTCTAGTAGTAATTGGTAGTCATTTTGTAGTGTCATACAATTTAATTGCGCATGTAATTAACAAGAAAATATAAGTGTTTGGAAAAATATTACAAGAAACAGTGGTTTCCGCAGCAAGAATTTTCAAAACATTCTGGGATCTCTTTCGATGAACCACGTCCAGAAAAAAGCTAAAATCAATCTATTACTGAAACCAAGAATCAATACTGTGACATTAAGCAACTTCAACCTAAATGATAAAGAAGTTGAAAGCAATACTGAAGAAGCTGAAATATATTATCAAATTATTAGTTGATCGGCCGAGTGTGTATACCATTTTCAAATTTAACAAAAAATAGTTACTATTATAAAAAAAGTAATGACAGACCATTATCGTACAACCAATATCACGACAAAGAAATTCGTAATAAACACCTCAATAAACTTTCTCTCAATTCAATTCCTTGATTCTTTCTCCCGATTTTAATTGTTTCTCTCTTTTTCGAGTTGACTGGAGAAATTGTGTATTGGTGTTTTTTAAATTGATTTTTCAAATCGCCTGAGATCAGATGCGTACTTAAATATAAAAGTATTTCGTTGTAACCTTTTTTGATATTCAAAATAAATTCATCCAGTATAGCAGCTTACCAAGAACCAATATTAAATGGTTGATTGAGAGGTAAAACCAAACTAATTACATCGATGTACTGATATAAAGATTCGATAAACCTTCTAAGTTTTTCACTACTTTCTTTAATTATTGTGTAGCTCCAATATCAGGTTGAATATATTGCTGTTTAGTTATTCCTGAATCTTATAGAGCAGTGATTCCTGGGAAAACGAAAATCATTAACTCCTCTAGAGTGATGGAATAGAACTATTTAATCATATTTAGGATGAACAATGATTTGGATATCGGAAAACCGATCAATATTTGCTTCAGTCGCCTCTGACACTTCTTCAACTAACTTACACCCCTCTGTTAACCGCTTCGTTCATAAAACGCTGGCATTTTTTCACATATGCTTGCCTTTACTCATTTTCTGTAGCCTTTCAATAATCTCCAATATTTTTTTGCAGATTTCACTGGAAATTCTATCACTCGTAATATTTTACGATATCAGTAGAGCAGTTGATCGATTTTTATGGTAAAGGTTATGCTTAATATTGGAACTATTGAATGAGTGATAGAGTGCTCACTCTGGTAAAAATATTTAGGTGTTCTGCAATGTTTTTAAACAAACTTACTTGGTCTTTGTCAAATTTTCATTTATTTTATAGGCTTCTGTGAAGAAATCATGGATTGCTGGAC
This sequence comes from Diorhabda carinulata, assembly GCF_026250575.1. Taxonomy (NCBI): domain Eukaryota; kingdom Metazoa; phylum Arthropoda; class Insecta; order Coleoptera; family Chrysomelidae; genus Diorhabda; species Diorhabda carinulata. The sequence continues at coordinate 8,874,164 of NC_079469.1, forward strand.
CGGTTGCCCTTTTTTAAAAGATAAGAAAAAATTTTTAGAATAACTAAACCAGGATGAGAGACTCTTCACTAAACCAACGTATACTTTGGGACTTATACTTATTCACGATAATTTTCCTTGTGTAGCTTTTTCCCAATTTAGTGATATCCTCATTCAGTTCAAATCATGAAGAAATCTAACCAACGTAATACACGTTGCGCTGTACTAAATCAGCAAACTTCTCCAGTTGAATCACGCTACTGTTTAAGACCACCAAATTAGATTATATTAGATAAGATGAACTAGGGTGTAGAGGCCGTGAATCTACCTCACGAACAATCATGACTTATTGATCTATTATGTAAAGCCTCGTGAATGCGGCTCACCTTTTCTGGCTCTTTTCAGACCTATTGTATTATTTCTTATCGTTTTCCCATTTTCTAATTACCATGATTTGATAGCTTTTTGAGAAACCTATAAACGGAGTTGTCCTGCCTTTCTTCGCCAGATTCTTCACCATTGTCGTATACTCCAGTATGGCCAGGTACTCATATTAGAGTAACTTTCTGGTTTGCTCCCATTGAGCAGTGACAAAGCTTCAATGCATTTCTATATTTTCTTTGACTAAATTTTCTATCAAGGTCCTGAAGACCATGCTATCCGATAGGATAAATATCTTCGCATTGCGGTAGTTACGTTGTGTGCGATGTGACAATAGTGTAGGTTTTCGCCTGGAAAAAAAGAGGGTCTGGACTCATTGGGATAGTGAGCTTGGTTCTTTAGCCATATATTCCTGCCTCTACTAGTCCATTTTCCTTTTTCTAGCACTAGTGGAGAATGACAATGAGCCTCGTGGAAACGCAATATCAGCAATTTTCCATTGTTATCCTATAAGATCATAATTTGTTATTATGATCTTATAGTTTAGGATAAAGCAAATGTATTCCAGATAAATAATATAACTGTAACATCGTGAATAGGAAGGTAGGTGCATCATTCGACTGGTAGGCTTTCCTGAACGTAATTTACTTGCAGTTGCTTAGCAAGGCGAAGTATGAAAATTTTTCTTTTTGATAAATAAGATAAAATGTTACATTAGTTCAGATTATTATTATTATTATTATTATTATTATTATTATTATTATTATTATTTTTATTATTATTATTATTATGTAATTATATTTTCTCAGTTCTAATTTTTTTGAGAGCAATAAAGGCTCATTAGCTGCTCTGGTGTCATATAAATTTGATTGATTGAGGGAGTTTGTTATCGGTATTAGTCCCGTATTTTATCAACAACTTAACATATGAGGATGTTCAATGAACTACCTCGAAAGTGCACAATCTAGACAGCATATGCTACAAGTTTGAAGACGCCACGTTCTTTAGTTTTTGTTCAGCAGCCATCAATAGTGAACGTTTTCAGTGAATTTGTAAACATGCAAAAGATTGGTCATCGTTATGTAATACAATACTTTTATTTGGAAGGCCTTAGTCCAATCAATATAAAAGCTGAACTAGATTACATTCTGGGTGAGACCACTCCTTCGTTCTCAACATAAAAATATAGTAGTAGTACGACCTGCGAAGACCAGTATCGCAGTGGTTGATCAAATGAGGTGACGACTCCAGAAATGTTGTAGTAGCCAAAAAGTGCGGTACATCGCTTATTAACTGAAAATTTGGACACGAGAAAGCTTGGCGCAAGATACCGCGTTTGCTGACAACGGAACGAATATAGTGTCGTGAAGATGTTTCCATCGAGTGTTTGTCAAAATGTTTTACAAAAATAAAGCCGAATTATCATGTCGTTTCATAACAAATGAAGAAATGTGGGTCCATTACATCAAATCCGAAACAAAAGAACTATCAAACTATTAAATAGGAAGAACCAGATTCAAAGGAAGTAAAAACCGTTCCATCTACAGGCAAAGTCATGACGACGGTTTTTTAGGATGCTTGTAAAATAATTTTCATTGAATAACTTGAAAAGGAAAAAACTATGAACGTCGAGTATTATGGAAACTTATTATAACGTTTCAACTAAAAAATCCAGCAACAACGGTATTATTTGGTTATGAAAAATGTGATTTTTCTTTAAGAATGAATTGCTACCTCATGCAGTTAATGGCTATTTTGAGGAGCTCCACGATTCTTATAATAAAAAGAGTATTGAACTTATTTAACACCGCTGGAAAAAGTGTAGGGAGCTGGAATGAGATTACATTAAGAAATAAATTATATTTTTTTCACTATTTATGTGTTTTCTTTGCTGGGTCAGGTACTTCTGGGATCATCCTCGTATATATTTGGATATAAACACTTCAATTCTAGTGATGTCTATCATTCTATTCTATTTGTTTTCAATTCACTGGAATTCAAACGTTTTTAATTTCTTTTTTTTTTCAAACTACGATCTGCTTCGAAATTATAAAGTCGAATTTTAAAGTCACCATACTACATAAAATCATCTCCGCTATTATCCATTTCAGTAAATGTATTTTATATATGTGATGAAATGTGGAGAATTATTTCATAATGAATTTTGATAATTTTTTTTTTATATTTCATTAGAGACAAATAATGATTCAATTAGACGATTAATAAAATAAATTTGAATTATAATTGAATCGTAATACCGACAGCAGTAAAATCGTAACACCCATTCTCAAGATTCCTGCGCGAATAGTAACGATTTTTGCTGGCTCAATCCCGCCCTCGACGGCGATTTCGGAAACCAGCCAGTACTCTTTCTACTTCGGAGTTTGGTCCTTTATCCAGGACAGTAGCCGGTATACGATACGCGCAACGGGACATTTTCGACGTGAATCTGTACGTCCTTAGCATAAGTCTTCAATTGTTTATCAATCAAGGATTGAAGGATTGAAAAAATAAACAACTTAGTGAGTGATTTTGATTTTGAACTATTTTTTTTGTGTGGATTTAAGTGATTGGAAAACGTGGAAACGATTTGTTGTGTATTTTTAATAAAAAAATGTGATTACTGATTCAGTTGAATTTGTAAACAAAAGTTTTGTGACCACAACGAAGAAAACATGATAGTGAAAATATTATGGAGGATCCTGGAGAAGATTCTTTCACTTTGAAAGTTAGTTTCACTATTTATTCTTTCCAATGACTTATTGAATGATTTTAATTCCAATCTTTAAGCAACTTCAAACTATCAATATTTCAGAAGTAAGATGAGAAACCTTTCAGTAACTGAAAGATTCATTGATTGATTTGTGAGGTTGTCAAATATCATAGTCTTATGTAAATTCGGATTAACTTCTACTTTGCGACCCAATTATTCCATTGTCTATTTTGAGTTGGTTCATAGGAAATAACGTTAACAAATATTGTTTGTTCAATGAATATTGAAAAATCAATTCAATTAATAATAATCATTATCATTATTTGTATTCTATAAAAGTTTATTTACAAAGTAATTACGTGAAGATAGCAGACGAACTAACATAAATATAATTGGAGAGATACCTATTATTATAAATTGCAGAAAATTAGGCGGCTTTTCGTTTCCAGTTTGAGTGATAATCAGTTGATTGAATAAAATGAAAGGTTTAGTATTAATTTGTTATTACATTTTGTTTTATTGTTTTAAACGAACAAGAGGAGGGAATGATGTTGGTCAACAAAAGCCCCGCACACGTGCCCGTGTGATAAAATAGGTATTCCTATAGATAAGTTTATACTGTTCATCCTGAGCCGTGCTGGTAACCAAGAGGTATTTGCACAAGATTCATATGACCTACGAGGTAGATTCGATAGAAAAGTGACGATGCAATGGACAAGTTATTTTACTCTACAAAAATATATTTTATTCTTCAATGTGATTTTCCTTCAACTCTCCACATTTGTCCAATGACTTTCCAATTTCTAATTCCCTTTTCAGTTTCTCATTTAACTGGAATATGAGGCAATAATCTCTAGCGCAGGTTTTGCTAATAATTGAAGAAAATCTGGATGAGGACGATAATATGGAAATAATAGCTCAACCGAATAGAATGTGGAGATGACACACTTGAAAAAGTACGATAAGAGTTCAAGTATACCACTGCCAGAAAGTAAATGTAGCTCACTTCGAAAAACTATTACGGTGGATTCTTCAATTTCTAATAAATATTGAACATCGAAGTTCTATACAGAACACATGAATTAAAATAAGGTTAGTGTCATAGTGATGGTGATAGGACACAAAAAACATAGAAAGAGCTAAAAATGCGTTGGAAGTAGAAAAAATAAGTTCAATGAATATTCACAATGCGATTTGTAAAACATCAACTATACAGAGAAAGTAATGAAGGTCATAGCAACATGAAGTAGGAGAATGAAGCTACAGATAAACTGAATTCAATAATAATGGAGTATATATTGAATGCAAATGAAGAATTAGCTTCTGTCACTACTGCAGTAGAAACTGGGCCGAAGAAATCTGATATAATACTTCAGAGAGGCAAATTAAACGGACAGCATTAAGAGGAAAACTGGGTAGGATATTAAAGTTAGACTAGTGCAATTCATGATGATTCTAGATGATGATGAATTTAAAATACTTGATATAACTAACTACACTCAACACTACAGCTAGGGAGTTAGTACAATGTACTCTTCCACTGAAGAAAATCACTCAAAAATTATTGAAAGTATTAGAACTAGATTTAGTAAGTTATGCTTGTAGAAGTCTTCACTGCGGAAATACTGATATGAACCAATGTACAAAACAGAAATAGAATAAGTACATGTTATGATAAAATAGAGTCATAAATACGAGCTTCAGAAACTTTAGATGTGACATCAGAAACATGAGTTTCAATGCTTCATCCTACGGCTGAATTTTGATTTATGATTTGATTCTAATATCGCAAAGATTTAACCATTTGAAGCTCATGCATCAGTAGAGAATGATAGGTTAGGAAGAAATAGATGTTCGAATATTTTAATTCCAGTGTCCACCTTTGAAATATAACATTTGAGGAATTATTATTCACAATAATCTTGCGACTGTTCTGAAGAGTTGCAATGGGACTTTTGAATAGCAATGTATACAGTTTAATGAATCAAATTTATCAATAAATTCATAAATATCACAAATTTTGACTTCCATATATCATTAATCTAAAATTAATTGTAAATTCGAATGATGTAGACAAGAAAATTGATTGTTAAGTGCCACTTGGGTGTACATTCAAATTTCGTCGAAGTGTCAATCAGAAGTGACGTGACGCTTTGAATCAAAATATTCCAAATAGCTAACATTCAGAGTGACACAACTCCTCCATGAAATTGAATAAAATGGGAATATACATATAACCGTAACTATGTCAAACGTGACAATGACTGATATCAGGAATCTTAGGACTAGTTGGGTTATTGATTCCTTTATCGGACTACAAATGAGCATAGTTTTGTGAATTTATATACAGAATTAAATGCGAGACATATATTACTAGTTAAATATCTCTTTTCTAATAGTTTGATAATTCAACTTCCAAAATAATGAGAACAATAACAGGAATGTAATATTTTGCTTAAGTTCTTGATGGGAACTATGGTTATAAAGTAACGTGGTTTCTTAAATGTAAATTGAGCTGGTGGCGGCATATTGAAAATTACTAGTCCCATTGAGCCAACTTGATGCAAGTTTCAAAGGTGTAATTTTAAACTAAATTTTTCTTAAACGAGTTTTGTTAGACAGTGCTTCTGTTGATGTTATAAAAGTTTCCAAATTAGTGAATTTTTTGGAGAAATACGTGATGCTTTTCCATTATAGAAAAGGCTACAATATGCAGAGTTTTTGAGCTTATTCCGTGAAGTTGAACATTTCTGTAATAAAAATTTGTTTGTGCGAGATGTATGTTAGTAATTCAGTGGGCATTTAGAATCATTCGAAAAAAGCTGGATAGACAAGACTCCTAAGGTAATGGTGTGTGTATAGTGAGATATAAATTTTAAAATATAGATACTATAAAATTATATTATACATAGATTAATAACATCTGATCACACAAAGAACTTAACAAGCAAAGCCTCAGTACGAGGCTTATGTTCAAATACGACAAAATTTTAGTGACTCATCAGAAATTAACTGAACTTGTTTAAGCAGTTTTGATACACTCAGTGCCAGAAAAATATTCGTTTCTATATTTAAAGAAATCTCTGAGAGAAAAAAAAAACGTCAACAACTTTTATTGTCATTAAACTAATGGCATTATGATAACACCCGAAAATGATAAAATATCGATAATAATAATGGCACAAATGTACTGGAATTTGAGTAGATTTGAGTAGTGCAAAATTTGATAAGAATGAAAAAAATACTTTGCAGTTGACCCTATAATTGTAACTGATAATGCGAAAATGTCTTCCATAAAAAAATCTTACAGAAACTTATCTCCCTTATACTAGCTATATATTCCAATCACTATGCGACTGAGAGATGTACTGCCTTAATAGGACTTCCGCGCCCATACAACAAAATTTCTTATCGTGTTTCTTTATCCGGAAGAAGATAACACGATTTTTTTCTCAAATACTCACTTTCCGATTGTCGACAGTTTCTATTAGGTCAAAAGAGGAATAGTGTTGATTAATCTCGATAAAATCGACGTCGATTCAAACCCTATTTCTACGTACTAGCTTGAATATATTTCAAGTATTTGTTTCTGTTATATTTTGATCAATCTAGATGCATGAAATCAACCATATTGAAATTATCACAAACTATCCAGTAAAATGAATAATTATACGAAAATTCATAATGATTTTTTTTTATATTTAGATTCTTTGTATAATATACGGAGATATAAATATTATCTTAAGGAAATAAATTTGTATGACTATTTATTTTCTCTGACACAGATTACTTTTCCTTATAATATGATAATTATTTATCTCGAAATACAATTAATTTTGTAGACTTAATTAGTCAACTTGTCATTACTGCGAAGCAGTTCAGGAAGTTTCGCGTTTATCAATTGAAATTTAAAATTTCGAACATTTCGAACCCTTTTATTGTACGTGCATTTCTTGATCAGTTTATTATGATTTTATTGTTTCTAAAATGAAATCTTTATTTTAGAGTCGCCTTCTTTGTTCAACAAGAAGTTGGATAGAGATTAGATAATGTTTTTATATAGTGAGTTCGTATTTTTTCTGTTTAACCCCTGATGGTAGAGATATGATTTTGGGTAATGTGTACTGGTATGGAAATGGCTTTTCAAAGTTTAATTTGGTTGGGAATTAGTTTTTGAAAATTTAATTGAATCGAAAAATGTTGTATTATATTAATATCTAAGTGTTGTATTTGAGCAGAAATTGGTTTTCTTCATTGAATTCATCGGAAGTAATGTTTTTCAAATTTGCTTTGTCGAGCTTTTTTGGTTTCCATAATTTAGAGAAAGTGTCTTCTCTGAATTTATTTTGGTTTGCTTCTTGGTTCAAAATTGATAGAACATTATCGTTATCATAAGTTTAATTTGGCTGAAAATAGACTTCTCGCGGATCAATTCTTACTTAAATTTGAAATTCACTTTTTTGCATTGAATTTGGTGAGAATTTTGTTTTATTGAAGTTACATTTTGTAAGAATTTGGATTATAAGATTTAAATTTGATTAAAAATCATGTTAAATCTGATAATAATTCTTTTTTTTTTCAATTGAATTGGTCATAAATTCCTCTCCAAGTCTAATTCACATATGGATTCGCTCCGATCCATTTGAATTACGAATAGGCATATCTTAGATTGATTCGGCCAAGAAATTGTCTTTTCCAGAACACAATTAGTGAGTAATGAATTTTTTATTAATTGATTTGGCGAGAGAATCATTTTTTTAGTTTATTATTAACAAAATTTTTCGATATACTGAAAAGTATCATTTCCAAATTCAACTTGTTGAACTGGAATAGATAATTTCGATAATCTACGTTAAGTTTGTGAATAATTAACTTTTCTTAACTCACATTGATTTTATCGATTTCTCTCACTTTAATAACATGGTAATTTGGATTTTATCATTTGATATGATTAAAAGTATCTATTCCGAGTTCAGCTTGTATGAAATTTTCTGTTTTCCAAGTTCAATTTGGTAAAAAATCGAATTTTTCCAGTTGGTTTGATCAAAAATTATTATTTTTAGTTAAATTTGATTGAAAACTCACTTTTCTAGTATTAATCAGTCAAAATAGCGTTTTCTTAAATTCATTCTGTGGAAAATGAGAAATTGGATTTTCGCGTCTCAAAAATTAACTTTTCTTATTATAATTTGATTAAAATATCAATTCAAGCTTGATTTAATTCCATATACTCAATTAATCAACAAATATCATATTTTTTGAGGAAGGAAAATTAAAATAAATTAATATAATATAGGGGTCATTTTAATCCCACACATGTTCTGCAAAAATTGATTATTGACAATTTGCATTATTGATAATTGTTCCTCTATTAAGTGATTATTTTCCACAAATTGATGCTTTTGTGTATCTTATTAATCATTAACATCTATCTAATAATAATGAAATTTTCTGGGAAAAAATTATTATTTCAATTTTTGGTGCAATTTAGTTGAAATTATGGCGGATTCACCTAATTAGCCGGCAAATTTTGAAATGAACATTATTCAAAATTAACTAATATTTCTTCGCCAAGCATTGCAATGAATCAATTTAGAGCAATTGCATGGTAAACGAAATTTGAGAGGAAGGTAAGCTCTCTACTTCCTTGTTCTTGTCTTTGAGTCTGATTAATGTTCAGAATAAAGATAATATACCTAAAAACGTTCTAGTTATAGTAACTTTTTGCTATTGACATTGAGTTGGTTTCAAAATCATATCTTGCAATAGTTCCGTACGTGATATCAAATTTCCGAATTTGTCAGATGATAATAGAGCTTATACGATCTCTTGAATTTATGATAGCTCTGATAACTAAATATGAACCTTGCTAACTACTTTTTTTGTGAGCTTCTATTACATTTTTCATAATAAAAGTTTTTCCAATCTCTTAAATAACAAAACATCTCTTATCACTAAATCTGGGAATGTAGCTATCATATGCGATTAATCTGAATTCTTCATAGTAATGGAGCAAAGTGGTATGAATCTTTTGAATTGTCTCTAAAAATAATGTATGAGACAGCATCACTACGAGAGAGAGATTTATATGTTAATACAAGTGGTGAAACTTCAACTTTCTTGTGCTACTTCCCATTCTTCTAGAATGAAATCTCCTTCTCTTTTAATCATTTCTATTCGGTAAATGGCCTTGGTTCTGCTCTTGTTAATATTGGATGATGGGAATTTTCTTATTTCTTATTCTGTTATATAGCACAGTAATTTCTCTTTGATATCTTTTTATTTTGTGGAGTTTGAGGGCTTTTGTTACCTAAGAACTTCATATACTTCGTCTAGTGAGTTCTCATTTTTTTCAAACAATATTTCCATTAGTCTGGAATCGCTTTCCAACAAGTAACGTTTCTCAAATTATTATTCTGATGTGCTAGGTTCTTCCTCTCTAAATAAAAGATGTACTAATACGCTCTGACCAAGTCTTTCTGCATTTTTTACTTTCAATACTTCTGATTCAAATACATCATTTTCCTTGTCACTTTCAAAACTAGTACATTCTTGCACGGATTTCCTTATTTGTTGAGTTCTTTCAATACTTTTCTCTCCCTCATGCCTTGCCATAATTTCTTGCTTCAGTTTCCTGGTCGCTTCTTTTTCTATTTTTGTTGTAAGCAATAAATCGTAACGAAGGTTGTACAATTTTCTTGCAGAAGAATCAAATACATAACAAGAAATAGTATCTCTACTTATTTAACAGTACGTTGTTAATAGTTTGGGCGATTGGTCGATAGAAATGGGAAGTGAAACCGCTTTTCAGTATCTAGGCACTGAAGTAACTGAACTGTCATCCGCATCATATTCGATAACAGTCGATTACACGTCAACTACGTTTTTAACATTACCAATGATTCAAACTTATCCATTACTATGAATTAATGGAAGAAAATAAGATTTGTAGGCCGATTTTCATCAAAACAATCACATTATTCAGATGTATAACGTACACTCATAACCTATTTTGCTTGCCTAAATTCCAAAGATTTTCCAATGTATTTTTGAATCTTGAAAATTTCGAGAAAGATATAATATGTAACGCAGCACTTAAGTTTCTTGTTAGTTGCATCGGCTAAACGTCTCGGTAACTATTGTCCAGCCTCATCACAAATAGTATGACTCTAGTGCCTAATACATAAAACAACTACACTTTTATTGTTTTTAGAATGTTATTATTGTTATTATGGAAAAACCAATCTGCTACTTTTTACACCTTACACCCACACATATGGGTGGTAAGAGCACCGCTGGCTCAATGGTTGAATTTATCATTTAAGGAATGATATTGAGAACTAAGCTTGTTCAAAAATTTCATTTTTTCGGTTAATTTAGTCAGTAATTGATTTTCTTAATTTTTTTCAGTTTACTTTGGTAAAAACTGGTTTTTTGTGATAAAAAATAAGCTCTTATAAATCTTCTAATTCTCTGAATTTCATTTGTTAATACTCGTATATTGTAACGAACCTAGATATATTGAAAGTCTAAAATTCGGCGAAGTCACGCCCTTAACTTACTGTTTATAAACCGTGGAATCCGTTTATTGTTTGTTTTTTATATACGTTTTTATAGCAAACGGCTTATTCACATTGTTTGTTTATAATATAAATAAAGCAGTTAAGCTCAGTTTATAATTAGTAGTCGTAATGAACAACATTAGCAAAGTAATCGAATAATTTCAATAAATTAGTTAAATGGTGGTGATAAGTGAATGATTATAAGCTGGTTAAGTGTAGTGTATAGTATTCAAATAAATCAGGAACGTAAAAGATAGTGCTTATTAATTAACCCCATGAATAAAAATCGCACATAACAAATACGAAGAACATTACATGTCCTTCAATTTCATTCTATTTTATCTGTCAAGTATTATTTGGTCAAAATTATTCTCTTCCAAATCAAATTTGGTCAGAAATTAACTTTCCATTTTTTTCTCTTTTTCATGGAAAACTGGTTCGTTGTGATTTATTTGAAGAAAAATTTGATTAACCTCCATAAATTTGGTGAATATGGTCAATTGCATAGTCATACTGTTTGTCCTATTTTTCACACAAGAAACAGTTTCTGTAACTTCTGACTAGCAGCACGATTCGTCCAATCATTCGATCTAATTCTGCTGTTATCTTTCCATCTTTTGTAAATATTTTTTATCCATATCTCATATCAACTCCATAATTTCAAAATTCTGACTATCCTGGAAAATTAACACTACAACAAACATAGAGAGGTCGTCAGGTAACGCTCTCGAAAAATCGGCATGAGTCCGGCAACCCTCATAAATCTGACAAAGCCGTCAAAAAAGATTGGAACAAATCATGTTCGTACTTCAGACAGTTTTGTCTGTGTCATAGTAATACATGCTCGTCGAGTAGACGCCTTTTCAGAATGAAAAACCGATACAAGATCACGCTTCAAGTAAGAGTTTTTGTTTGTTACGTCGTATCTACGTACGATACTTGCCGCCACCAAATCGTTCAACAGTCTGGAAGACGTACCCAAAATTCTTAAAAACAGGCTCTGTTACCGTCGCGCCGTATTCTTGACGACCTGTATCTGTAACGACTAACGGCAATATGGAAGCAGTGCCGCTGGCATTAGTTGAGCAACCAAACCAATCAGCAGTGCGGTTATCGGGAGTTACCGTCCGTGTCTCCTCCACGCACTTCCGGGAGTACCTCAATGCTCATTTAGGAGAATGGATAAGCAGACGAGGATTCGTTGAATGGCCCGCACAGTCATGTGATCTGACTTGATTTCCTCCCGTGGGGCCTTCTCCAGAGCCCCGTTTTTGCAAGAAGACCACGCACCCTTCCTGATCTCCGAGCTGTAATTGAAGAGAAATTTTAAACATTGCCGTTAATGCATTGATCAAGATGGGCATCATTTAAACATATACAGTATTCCTTTTTCGAATCCCTTTTGTAGTTCGTTCTAATTTAGTTTCTTTTAATAAATGCACTTTATAAAACACTTGTAATTGTACCTGAGGAAATATCGTGAAAAAACGATCAAATATTGAGAGCAAATTCACGATTTTAGAGTTTGTCAATACAATAAAGTGGTCACTTTTCTATTACATTTCTCTTTTCACGTTAGGTCAATCTAATAGAGTTAAATGAACCCAGAAATAACACGCTCAACCGTACGTTAGCCATCAAAGTTTCACATCCTCTCTGTAAATAAAAGAGAAAACAAACAGTATATCTCTCCTATAGCAGTTCGTCATTCGATCGATGATCGTCTAATCTAGTTTTTTGAGATTGCTGCTTAATGTTGGATGCGGTAAAAGCTTTTTTTGTGAATTGTTTTTTCCAAGATATACAACTAAAGTGAAAGTGCAAAATAAGAAGAGGAAAAATAAATGGAATACTATTTGTTTTATGATGTAGAAAATAACGAGAATATACCTTTTGCGAAACAGTTGTGTTATTACTATACAGAATTATGTATCAGTTTGCTAGAGACCTCAAAGCTATCCAATAATTATCTATGAATGATAGAGTGGAAACAGTTCTTAATATTTCCAAAAATAATTTGGATTAATTTACGATAGAAAATGAGCCAAATAAACATCAAATACTGGATATGACAAAAGACTACTGTCAATTCTCTTATTTAAACGAAAAAAAAAAAATATTGAATTCTTCAAAGCACTTTTTTTGGTTGGTTATACACTTATTCCAACGTTGATTCCGTTACTGGAATTACTTCTGGAAAGCATCTTTGGTGTATGTAGGCTTATCGATATCATGAATCGTGAGTTTGCCTGCAGTCTCTGAAAACGAAAACTTAGTTATCGAAACGCGTATCGGACAAAGTAATTGTGAGTAATGGTGTAGTGGTAGTACAAACAATGTGTTTAGTATCAAGGATCGTGTTAAAACTCATTCCTTAAAACAAGATTTAGGAATCGGAAACTATTTGAAGGTAGTTTGAAAAGTCACTCGTTACTATTTAATTTGATCTTACTTTACTACTTTTCTGAGTTTAACGATCGCCCAATTGTTCCTCATCCATAACAATCTTCAAAGTCATTACAGCATCACATTTTTATATTTAATAAGCTTATTCGGTTATATAAATAGAAACGGAATTTAATATTGCTAAAATGAAAGGTATATTACTTGAATGGATATAGTACCAAACTGACAACTTATTTAAACAAATGATATATATACTTGTTAGCCAAGCTATATCGGAAATATATTCTGGAAAGTCATATTTTTCAAATTTAAGTAAAAATTTTTTGTTGATAAATATGAATTGTGATTTCCCCATATGATATTTAGATTAGTGCAATGCCCCTGGTAACAATTTTATCAACTAACTATTCTATTGGAATAAAAGCTCCTTCAACGGAAACTATTTGTGGACAAAGGTCTTTTAGAATAGAAGATTTTCAGATCGTTTACAGTGTTACGTTACTCGCTTGTAATGTTTGTTTTAGAGTTTGTAAACTTTCTTCAAAACAATACCGCAAAAAATTTGCCTTAAGATTACTATAATGAGAATGTTTCAATAGGATGATTTTTATTCCTTTCGAGCTTCAGAGTATTGAGATTTTAGTTTACATTCTCCATTTATCCATTTTCCTCACTCTTTCTCATCCTTTGCTATTTTATTCATCTGCTGTATTGTTTTCCCTCATCTTTCCCCTTTCTGTGCTACTTATTGTAGCCAGGTTCTCCTGGGTCTTCCTTTTCTCCTTTTTATACATACCTTTTTACTACTGTCACTTTTTTATTAGGCTTTGTGGTGTTTATCTCTCTATGTGTCCATACCAGTTTGAACATCTTTTAAATATTTATTTTTCTATTGGTTCCTGTTTGAGTCTCTATAAAATTACCTCATTCCTCCTATCCATCTTCGTTTTCCTTTGTTTTTCCACCAGTTGCTTCATCTTCGCTGCTAGTATTGAACTCTGCATCTATATTAATGTGGGTACAGTTATCGAGTTGTATACTTTCGTTTATTTCCGAAAATTGTCTTATTAAGGGCATAGTATATTCAATCTGCTTTTCTTACTACGTTTGCTGTGTGTATATCTATTTTCTCGTCTTTTGTGACAATGAATCTCAGGTATTCAAAAGTGCTCACTCTCTTTATTCGTTGTCTTCTCATAAGTAAATCTTTCTCCATCTTCTATTTTTCGATTTATTACAATCCTCTACCATTTCACTCTCATTCTTAGGTTTTTCATTGTCTTTTTATGTCTACTATATCTATGTCTACTTCAATTTCCTTGAATATATCTGCGACTATTACTATATCGTCAGCATAGAGTAATCGGTTTATTTTTACCGGTTCTAGGTTCCTGCTATCAATAATTGTCTCCAGTTTTATTATTTTTTTCATCCTATTTATTATTTTTATCATCCTATTCATGACAAGTATACATAGAAGAGGACTAAGAGAATTGGAAATTGTAAATGTCATAAAACAGGACAAAGGTTGGAAGACTCAAAAATCGATGACTTGAATATGAAATGTGCCCCAAAAAAATCAGGAACATATAGTATGAGCCAAAATAATGGTAGTACTTTATATAAACTTTCTCAAGACGAGCCCCCGTTTTCGAATAAGAGGCCTTCAAAGAACGTCAATTTCGCTCTTTATTTTTAATTCCCTTACTGCTCATTTTATATTCATAAATATTGTTAATGTATGTGTATCTTTATTTTGCTAATGTGAACAGATTCACAGTATTGCTTGGAAGCTAAAGACTCACTACTAATGATGCTTATTGATTCATCAACATTTTGGAGGGATGACACACCATATGTGTGAGGTTAGTAAACTAGCTAACCCTCCTTTCTCTTTTTGTGAGCTTTTCTTAACCCAGAATAAAGTTCTTCACTTTTTCTGTTTCTAGATCTGCTATTTTTAGAAGGCAATGTTTTGTGAATTGTACCAACGAGAGTTGATGAATTATTCTGTTTATGATGGGAATATTGAGAATTTTCTGAAAGGAATAAATCTTATCACATTTTGCAATTAAAGTTCGCAGTACAGATGAAATTCATAAAAATATGTCACAGTTGGAATTTTATCGATAAAACAATTCAACTTTACGCGCCCGAATCATCAATTTAATCTGGTCGCAGAATTACATTGAAATAGCCTGGGAAGTGCAAAATTTGCAGGATTCCAACAGACTGAGATGGATGTTGAACCATCATATTAAATTAGAATTGTTATCTACATGAATATCAAAACTGCGAAATGTTGGTTTTGCTGAGCCAGTGACTCAGCTTATTAATTAAAGTTCTAATGAGTATAGTTTTGACAATGAAATTCAATTCTAATTAGAGGCAAATTCAAATATATAGGGTTTTTGACCAACATCACAAGTTTGCATAACAAAGGATGATCTCCATTATATGCAGAATTATACGTTTAAGGTGCTTCGGTATTCTAATTTATCACTACTACCTATTTTATTAAACATTTGTCTCTTCTCTTGTGCTGTGAGTTTAATTTATCGCTATTTATTTAATCAAAAATTTTATGATGAATCCTGTGACTAGTTTGATGTTTTGATGAAGTTTTACCATCTTTCAGTTGAAGAAGGTCGTTAATATGGAATTGCTTTATGTTTTTACTCAACATTTGCAGTGTGGTTCTGATAGTTTAGAAGATGACAAAACGGAAATTATTCATTTCCTGTAACAGAAAATGATAGGGAATAGGTTTATTGAAATAACAATGTCTCAAAAAACAAAAATGTAAAACATAGCAAAACTACGAGAGAAACTGCACCAATTGAAGAACAAGTATGCAGGAGTGAACGAATAAAATGGGCACCTTTCAACCATTCGAGTCGCCAGGAGTGGATCAAATCTTCCCGGTCGTCTTTCAAAAAGACAAGAGGATATCGTGCTACACTTCATCTACCTTAGTAGAGCAGTCTAGAGATGGAGTACATACCAGAGCCTTGGAGAAGTAACCTCATAGCAAAAGTAGGAGAGAAGGATACCACACATCCCAAATCCTTTAGACCAATTAGCTTCACGTTGTTTCTACTCAGAACGATGGAAAAAACTATCAACAACTACATTAGAACATATATTCTGAAGTGGAAACCTCTCCATCAGTGTCAATCCAACCTACTGAGAGCAGTAGGTTGGATAACCTCCAGATGGATCGTAGAGCAGAAGTAATAAAAGTAGTGTAAGACACCATTTCAATTACTGCTAACAAAGGATGTCCTCAAGGGGGAGTCGCATCCCCACTTAAGTGAAGCTTAGTAGTAAACGAACCCTTTTGCAGGTTGACTGAATTGTTATATGTTGTCAAGGATATGATGACATAGTCAACAAGAGGATGCTTTGTGATATAGTTCAAAAATGACTCAATTATACAAAAAAGTGGTGTCGATCAGTGGGGCATATTAAGTTGCCTTGGTAACCTATTGCACATGCTTACACTTCCTCAAGGAATGTAGTCTCGATAAATTGACGTTCTGGGCCTTTGCACGCAAACTTGGTGTTCATGAACCATGTCTGCCTTTGGGTCTTACAAATCCTGCTCTAGATGGGATTATATTGGTCAGCTCGGAAGAGAATCTGACGTGGTCGTATCAGTAAAACAGAGTCAGGTCAGCGACTTTTCTTCTATTCTCAAAGCTCTCTAAGTTTTTGGTTAACTCTGCGTCACCTACAAGTCGAATTGCTTTCTTCTGTATTGAGTGCAGCATTCTAGAGCTGTTGCGGAATTTATAGCTTCTTGATCTTAATGAGGACTTATTCGGTAACGTAGGTATTGTTAGCCTCAACACCGAAAAAGAGAATTTGCGATGATGTTGATATTTTATGTCCAGGAAGGATCAAATCCTGAGAAGAAGTGTCAACTTTCTTTATAAAAACAGCAGAATGGGTTTTTGCTGCTTTCATCCCACTTTGGAATTTTCTCAAGATCGATATTGTGCTATCGTCCGTGAAACTATTAATTGGGTTTGTAGTTTTGTCCAGTAGATCGTTGATATACAGGAGAGAGTAGGTGACAAGATGCATTCCGGGGGAACACCAGCGTTGACCTCATAACTTTCTAAGGTGTGTCTAACGATAGTGACCTGAATAGATCGACAAACCGTAGTATCTTATCATACGTTGGTAACATAGACCAGGAGATCTCTGGTTGATCTATATTCACGAAAACCGTATTGATGGTCGCTAATGATGTAAGTAGACTCAAAATTCTCAACATTTGCTGGTTAATGACCTATTCACGACCTTGACTGGTGCTAGAGCAGTAGGACGGTAGTTGTTGGGAACCGTATTTTTTTCTTTCTTTGGTATGGGTTGAATCCGAGTAAGCTTCCAATCTGCAGGGAAGAGACCTCTTTCATATGGTAGAGAAAAGAGTAAATTAGGTGAAATTACGACATATATTTCCTTAAAATAAGTGATTTGTAATGAGTTACTATTCATTCTTTTCAGTTAGAATCTTAATCGTACTGTCAATGCTGATATTAAAGTTTTTTCTCAATTTGCAAACTATTTCAAGTAGATGTTTTAAATGGATTAAAGTTGTCTTCCGGGAAATAACCCATTAACCTTTTAATTAATTATACAAAGTAGTTAGTTTTCCCCAGGGGTTAAGCTAAAACATTAACGTTCCTTCTAGTCTTTCATAACAAGTTTTCTGTAGAAAGATTTTCTTTACTTCGATAACTTCGAGATTTTTTCTGTGGAACTCGCTATTGAATAATCTAAAATTTGGTATTTATTCTTCGAATTATAAAAATAAATAAAATTTTATTAGATTATCTATTATGATGATAATGTAGAGAGAATCCTCACCATCATGCTGTTCACGGTTCGATCTTGATTTGATAAAATATATTTGCGCAGTCTACTACTACTTTACTCGAATCGTATGAATTCACACATATATTTTTCACTCGATAATATCTTATCAAATCGAAATCGAACCGAAAACAAATTTTGGACGGCATTGTAGTGAGGTTCGGACCTAAAAGACAAGTTCATAAAACCTATGCTGATTACCATCTATGTCAATAAATATTTTCTATTAGAACCTTTACTGAAATATCCGGTATCACTAACAAATATATAATTTTAATTGAGGAATGGATTATGCAACAAAATGTAGCTGCCGCATATTATAAAGTATCAGTCCATTTTTAGTTTGGAAAATTGGAATAATCAAAAACTACCTTTATTTGCTTATCTTTCTCTTTTCTTCTATCTTTGACTATATGTTTGATGCAAACGTTATACAATCCTACAATTTTAGTATAACAGTACATGTAATATACATAGTTGACGCTGTATATTTTTCGAGATACAAGTGAACAGGTCATTTTAGAAACATGATTTTATTTATGTCCGCTTTAGCAATCAAAGCTCGAAGCCATTCATATTTGAGAATGCCTTCAAGAAACTGATTTACCACTTCATCCATCTGATCCTCATCGGTGTATCCCCGATCACCTAAATGTTTCTCTAGGCTATAAAATTTTTGAACAAACATTCAAATGTCTGCAGTTTGTTACGATGCATCAAAGTTTTTCGTGCTGTTTTTTGCCTTTTGGAATTTTTTAAGTTTACATAGCACTCAAAGAGTAAGATTTTTTTACATGATCAAGTCTTTTCTGGCAGATCTAATACCAATTGTTTGATAGGTTCATCTTAAATCTTCTTAGATCATACATTTCACTTTTCCAATATTTTGCTTGTGTGCAACCGGAGCCATAAAATCATGCCCAACAACTGCACTAGAAGTGATTCTAAATCTTCTACCTCTTCACATAGTACTGGAGAGCGTTCCTAAATAATGACAATGGGCAGTGATCCAGGCCTTTTTCAAGCAGAAATCTATACAATTGAAAAATGTGTTCAATTCAATCTAGTGACGAACTATCGCAAATATAAGTTGATCATCCTGTCTGAGAGTCAAGCAGCCTGTGAGCTCCAATACCATAAAATCCAAACTGGTTTGGGATTCCAAGACACACTGAATTGAAGGAAAATGGAATAGCTGATAAGCTCGCTAAAGCGGGGGTAGACCAGCCCTCCATAGAATTCGAACCCATCTGTGGCATCAGCTACAGAACTATGGAAAAAGAACTGGAAAAAAGGTAGATAGGAGCAAGGCTAAGACAGGGAAACTATAATGAGAGATCTTCTGAATGTAGGAACCTAAATAAAAACAATCTGTGAATACAGGAGTTCTATCGAGGCACTGTCCCTCAACAAACACCTGAAGACGCTAGACTTAGCAGATAATGCAGCGTGCAGATTTTATTGCAAAGTGGACGAAACCTCTATCCACATTCTCTCGAAGTGTGAAACACTAAGGAACTCTAGAGCACTTCACCTGGGATTACTTGAAATAGAAGACGAAGATCTTTGGCAACTACAGCCATCCCACGGTTTAGAATCTGGGATAAATGATAGTAGATTATAACACCCACGATGGTAATATATGTATGTATTACTATTATCTCTGTAAGAGCAACAAATCAACTGCAGATGGAGCTTACTATTTGAGAATGATATTAATTGAAATTGTCATTGCCATTGATAGTTAATGTCTGAAGTGAGCTAGCAAAGCTATAAAAACTCACGTATATTAATGTTTGAGGTAAAGTTGTCTAGAAAACTCGAAGGGCTCAAAAACTTGATATACGTTTTTACAAATCTATACACTCAGAAATCGGAATGAAATAACTGAATTATTAGTGATATATACACAATAATAAACCTCTTGATGACCTTTAATGTTTTTATGGAAGAAATAAACTGATTTTATCGTTGAAGAAATTGAAATATGATGTGGTTCGATGTGGCTGACTGATTTATGATAACCTAGCAAAAGTTATTGAAGGTCAATGATTAAATTTGGTCTCTGGTCACCTTTTACAACTTTTTTTACAAAATTTTTTGATTTTCACCCCTAACGGGGCTAAAAAGTAGACGAAAATTTGTATGAAAATCCGTTTATTTGAAAATTAGAATCTTACAGGTTTCGATAAAAAATAATAACCACCTACGTATTTCAGCCTTTTTGAAAATTCAATTCCGATTGGGGTGAACAGAACGATGAAAGTTGGTATATGGGCGCCTGAAATTTGAAATTTGGATCTTCCAATGCTGTTGTCAGGCTAGAAATTGAATAATAAATGAGAAATGAAAGGTGGGTGGAAATGTGTATTTGAAATTTTTCAGTTTCAATTTAAAAATCACACATTTTATTTGGGATTATGATTGAATATTCGATTCTACTTTATAGTTATGCCTGTATCTCGTAAGGTTTATGAAGATAATCAACAGCTGATTTAAACCGTGGATACCAGAAACTTGAGAAAGAAACATGAAATATCCATAAATGTTCATTGAAAGACCCATCTGTGGACTAAGAAAGGATTTTGATAATATTTAATCACTAGGGGATTGAAAATATATGTTAAGCTCTGTTAATAATATTCATCGATAGTGATAAAAATGTGTTGAATCATTTTTTGGAATTATCCCGTAAATGACGTACGTGAAACAATCTTTTATATACCTAGATTCGTTCCCTACCAAAAATTATCACACACCTGTTTTTTTCCAAATATGGATACATGAACTAAAATAGGACAGAATCTTCAGGATGTGACTAATTCAATTCAACTTGCACTGTCCTTCCATTATCCTCTACATCGTTTTATTATAATCCTCTCTGTCAGTTAGAGTCTCGATCTTGACCGTTTTGACGGCAGATGTACGAAAATAATCACAGGAATAAAAAAATTAATTTAAGTAAACTGAAATACAGTATTTTGTATCTATTATTTCTATTAATAAATTGTTTGATTCCAATTATTTTATATCAAACTTGTTCATAACCCCAAGCTGGTACCGCCTGGTGGTCAGCTGTTTCTAGTATAGGAGTCCATACACTATATTATGTCACATTTCCTCTACAAATCAGTATGAGATGAAAAAATGCTTTGATGGCGAGGTTTGTGATTGATTTTTCATCCTCTGACCAACTGTCCTCACAATTTTCAACAATTCTGGACAAAACTTGGGGTAATTTTGTACTATCGCGTGATTACGTCGTTTTTTGTTCTTAGAAAATTGAGAAATTATTAAATGTCAATGAACTTTCGTAAAATAATCGTTTTCCGCTGATTTACTTAACAAATCACGGGGATAACAGAATGAAAACTTACATAAGTTTTAGGTCTTTAAATGTAAATGCATTCATTTACATATAATTGTTGTAAGTAAACAGCTGAAATACAATTTTGTCCCTATCACATGTTTGTTCCTACTAATAAATTGTTTTATCACAATTATTTTATATCAAAAGTATTTATAAGCCCCTAGTACAAACAATTTTCCCTAGCTGGTCCAGTCTAATGGTCAGCTGATTCTGGAATAGGAGTCCATACACTATATTAAGTTTCCTTTACAAATTAGTATGATAGGAAAAAATGCTTTAATAACCAGTTTTGTGGCTGGTTCTTTATCCGCTGCGTCGTGGTTTATAACTAATTTTTCATCCTCTGACCAACCTCTTTACAGTTTTTTATAATTCTGGTCAAAACTAAGGGTAATTTTGTATTACCGCAGATTACGTCGATTTCGTAAAATCATGGTATAATAACAATATAATCAGTTCTGGAACACACCACGATAAACAGAATTAATTTAGTTCATCTCTTTCTATCCTAAATAAGGTTCCTATCGTATTTCGGCCACCATGTATACCGTTTTATCAAGGTATTGTGTTACAATAATGCATGATCTCTGTATGAACGGTCGGAAGCATCCAGATACCCAAAGTGGTGGCGTCGAAACCGTAGATAATTCTCTGTTTCCTATAGTATCGAACATCTATTTGGTGTTGTGCTTGAATGTAGTGGAACGTGTCATTTAGATTGGAGTAATCCGTTACGGAAATACAGAATTAGATTATAGTCTCATCTACCTATAAATATTTTTTGGTAGGAGCAATATTTGTTGTTGTTTTGTCCAAATGGGACAAGATTTAGAAACCATCTTGAAAATATTCCTATTTCTTAGAACTATTATTCGAAGTGTGTATTTTGTGAATCTATTACTTTAGACAATGATCCTAGTTCTATTAGCTGCCAGAATGATATAACAAATTACCATTTGTCGTGAAAAAATATAGAGGCCTTCCTAGAAATTGATTCTATACTGTGTATAATTTATAGAAACAAAATAAAGAAATTGCCACCGTGCATTGAAAACATGATGTAATTGGTTCTTCTGGTAATTGCATTTGACGTATCTGACAAACATTAGATTCTATTAAAATAATAGAACAGGATTGGCTTCACGGTCTACGTTAGTGGAGGATTGCATAACAATATTATTGTGAAAGGCAATAACTTAATTGAAATAAGTTATTTTCAGTTCGTTGTTATTCAATTCAGTTAAGATTAGAGGCGTCTTTCTTTAGTTCTGCTTTTCTATGTATCCAAGATGTTTTTCAGATAGCAGATATCTTCATGTTTTATAAAAATGAAATGTTGACTTGCTTTTGGAGAGATCTTACAAGACTATAAAATTTTTCCATCTCTACTTCTATCCCCCAATCTACTTAACGAATTATTCTGCTTTTTTGTTTGTGTAGAGATTTATAGACCAACTTGCAGTCTCAATCCTTCTCTCAAATAAGTTTAGATCAGGTTAGGTTTCAATTTTGATATTCGCATTTTGGCCAGAGATATTAGTTGATTCGTACATTGTATTAGACATAATACAGATCTTGACTTGATAGACAATTTTGTACAATTGAAATGCTTTAACTTAAAATTTATTAAGAGTTTTGAAAAATGCAACTGTTGGCATAAAAAGTTCTTCTAATTTTTAAAATATATAAACAAATGTATTAAGACAATTAACACAAACATACGAGTATCATAACTCCTTTTATACGGATTGTTTGAGTTGCAAATGAACCAGCTGGAAATTATTTCTGTCCCGTGTTAAGTATGTCAAGAATAGCTCTTGGAAACTGGTGTATAACAATGGCTTCTGAGATATGCATTTTGGAATTAATTAACCACAGCTGCAGCTGTATCTGTAATTAGATAGTCTGATCTTAGTGAAGTTACGACGACGCTCCATAACTCATAGTTGAAATTACAGTGAATCAGCTGTGGTGATGGCTGTTGTAATAGGAATGTGAATATTTTTTTTGATACTTTAATAGTGATGATATATTGAAGTATATGTTACCGTTAATTTGCGTAAACCAGTTTTTGCGTGCAGATTAACAAAGTATTATGCAGAGTATCAATTAGAAGATTGATTCAATTCTCAAATCTATTATAAAATCTGCAGAATACCTTTGTAATCTGCAGATTAACGACCATGTATACGGTATATTCCATAAAGTAGGTTCTTGTTTGAATAAAACATCTCAATTAGTTGAGGCTAATTATTTATTTCTCGCTTACGGCTCGTGGCTCAATTCTGCAAACTCGTGTGAAATCTTTCATAATCATCATGTGTTTAACACGATATTTTCCGACAACCACAGAAAAACGAAGTCAGTATTTATTTTTTTAATTGAAGTTTATAGTGAAGTAACTACAGTTTGGAAATTACTTGTTGCTTGGTTGTTGACTATTTTATGTTCTTCAGTCGATACAAAATTTTGTCAAACTGACAATTCTTTTCTGGTGCTGCAAGTGTAGTTTCACAAAAGGTGGCGGTTGGTTTGGGAAAGATACATGGAAGATCCTAAAGCTCCTACAATATGTTTGGAGATTTCTATATTCTCACTTGATCGAATCGTTTACATAACTTTCAGCAGTTGAGCTGTATTGTCATCCATCAGGGCGTTTCAGAAGATCACCAGTTATGTTAGCGATAATTGTTGCTAATGTTCTTCTGTGTGAATTCCTGAGATAGGTGGTTACTTACTAGTTAGATAAATGACGAAAAAAGTTTCATCTTCATCAGGCATACTTATAGGTTACAGATTGATACATTTTTTACAAAACATGTGGAAATCGTTAGTAATGCGCGTCAAATATTTTTAGTTTAAATAGAAGAAACAGTGTCAAGTGTCAAAGAAATGTTTGAAAACCCATTTTTAATAAATAGAATCCATCAGAAGCTGTTTCGAGAAAAGTATTGATGTTATGGTGAGGATGTTGGGTTTTTTGGGACGTAATTAAGTGATTCTTTCTTCAATAGAGGTCTTAATTTGCACAGGTAAGATCACTAATAGCGTTTCACGTAGTATAGAATATATGCATCACATGGTACTGAATTTGTACTTGGTACAGAGCTCACCGATGAACTAATATTTTTTATTATACAATATATGAATTACTAAATTTCAGCTTCTATAATTCTTTTAAATTCGTCCTGTCACTTGCCAAGGGTTCAAAAGTCGAATTAAAAATGTCATTCGACTCTACATGGAAGTAAGAATTGTTCGGGTTGTTCCACAATTACTTTGATTTGAATGTGATCAAAATGTCATTATGTTAACTATGATTTTTCCACTTTGTATTAAACGTGTCACCAAGTTCTGGCTCCAGTATTCTCACATTATCAATCTTAGTAATATTTTTTCACAATTGTAATAATTGTGATAAGTTTGAGAGTTAACAATACCTTCTATTTTCCGAACAACAATTTATTCGAAAGTTTTCTCCTCATGACTCCACTAGTTAGCTGTTAAAAACTTTATGTAGTCCCATTACAACTGCTACAAATATGCTTTAAATCTTTGACCACAGCTGTTATCCACACTTCCAATAAATTAGACTTAATTAATGAGATCACACGTGCAATTCCATTAATTTCCGCTTGCTTGTTTCTCCCACATTTTATTTTCTATAGCATCGAGATAAAGTTGGAAAAAGGAAATTAAATAACCTGTATCCCGTTCGTATGCCAATTTATGTTTTATATTACTCCAATTACGCCCAACTGAGAGATCTTGAATAACACAGATTATCTTTTTTTAATTGGAATATTTACAAAAGGCAAATCCTATAGAGTGATTTAAACTGATAGCCGGAAAATTGGAATGGGAGTTATTGAGGCCCTATTCAATTTGGCATTTGGATGATATTTGCAGGTTTGTGGCATTGGAATTATATACGAATTCGTGTCAATTTATATTAAAAGGAAAATAAGCAATTGAACCAGTTTTGATTTAGGAAAATAAGTATATTCAAGAGGTATTGTGGGCAATTATAAAAATTCAGAAATTCTAGAAATGGAATCAAATACAGAGAATTTTTGTAAATTGTTCACATGAATGAGAACGAGAAAGCATATCAGCCCTAGAGCCGGTCCTGATTGGATATAGTAGGATTATAAAATTTGGCGAAGGTGTCGCCTCTTATGAAATACGCGGAATTCGTTTGATCTTTGTTTTTATTTCAGCTTTTATAGTAAGCGGTTTATTTACATTGTTTCTTCATAAAACTCTCTCATACTCTTCATGTATCTAATTGTTATATAGGAGGTTTCTTCATTGCCACCAAAGAGGTCGGAAGTACCGTCTTGAGAAAATGTTACTTTGAGCCTCAAGAAAATCTTGGAACAAGTTAAAGAATCTATGGAATTTGATGAATAGTCTACAAAAAATTACACCGTTAACCTGATTCTACTACTATAGAACATTCCAGGTTGTGAGAATGCAGTTGGAGCAGACGTGAATGAATGTATGTCGTGGGGGAATGTCTCGTACCATGAGGCAGCAGCTGCGCTTCACCTCTTCGCTACTTGGAGCAGTAGTCTACTGCCACACCCACGGATGTCATGTTCATGAGTAAATGGCGTAACTAAGCGGCTAAAAACAGACTGTCAAAGCTGTAACAAATGACGATGATGGATTTTATGTTCAAAAAGTAACATTTATTCTTTTGTTCAGTACGGTATATACCTACGATCTTTTTTACTGCGTATTGCTTCTTTTGTTTATTACTTGCGTTGTGTCAATTTAGTCTGTAATCATTAAACAAACAATTTGTACTTTATTTTCGTTTCTTTTCAACTTAATTGATCTTTCTTTGTCTACTTTTGATTTTCTGGAATATATTTTTACATTAGTCCAAATTATGTACTGTATTTACAAACAATTTCTGGAACGTGTTCCAATTAAGCGGTCGTAGGGATTACCCGTGTTCGGACTAGCGGGACTCAAGTGTACTAAAATAGGTAATGATTCAAACCTAGACTAGTTTCCAATCTCTCAATACTTTCGATTTGATTTTATCGAAATAGGCACATATCTATTTTATTATCGAAATAGGAATGTTATACAAAGCAATTTGTGAAATTTATCTAATTGCTGTTTTTGCAAACATATTCACTCACAAAATGAAACACTGAACACTTATAACATGGATAGGAATTTCATTAGTATTTATTTCAATAACAATGCTTATAAATTTGATTATTTTACTTGAATATAATGTTATGATGTATCAAACTTGCGAGAATGAAATGGGTTTGTTTTATAACCACTTCAAATTGCATTTCTGCATAATAATATAACATATTCTTTGTATGTGAACTACTTCATGTGAAATGCAATAAACGCGATTCTTCTTTATTATAGAATTATATAATATGGAAGTTTTTGTTTAAATTAAAAGTACAATATGAAATCTCTTAACCATTAGAAATAATTTATTTTCCATTAAATTATTATAAAATAGATACTTTTCTGTGCGATAACTTTTTTCCTATTCCATATTTCCATCTTTTTTCTCACCTTCAACACATTTATTTATCTATCAACTTCAAAAACCAAATTACATTCACCAATTCATTATTTATGAAATGATTTTTTTTTATTTTCAATATCTTCTAACAAACAAATACAGTTTCATATTGACTGATCTATACCACTCCTCGCATGAAGTTTTATAAATTCAGTCAAAAAAAGAGCCACAAAAGACACAATGATTCATTTGATGTTTCTACTGGAATTTATAGCTGGTGGAGGGAAGTAAAAACGCCTTTATTTAAGAGTCTCTTTGACACGCAACAACTAAGACTTCAATAAAAAAGACGCAAAACACTGAATTGTATGGATCGTTAACATTTGAAAGATGAAAAAGAAGATTTTTCTGTGGATTCACTGTTTTACCTTCTAGTTTAAACTCAAATTACTTATTTTCGTACACTGAGAAGTATTTGTTAACGTTATAGGGATATATCCATCTTTGTGATAGATTTTTTAAAGCACTTTTCAGTTAACTATTTTCTGGCTTTACGTGACGGTATAGAATAACAAAGTATCTGGAGCCACTTTATTCAAATCTTTGCCAACAATAAACAACTATACATCAAGTATATTCAGAATGAAAACCCGTGAATTCTAATGCAAAAATTGATATTTATGAAAAATTATTCTAATAATTTTGTGACTAGTGAACTTTCTTCACGTTTAAACACTAGGGGTGAGTTACTTTGAGAATTTAGAAAAACGGACGTCTGTTTGTATTATACTCAACGCATTGAGCTATTTCTAGTGACAGCTACACATACAGATGACTACCAGTTTGGCTACAATTTAGTCAAATAGCTCCATAGATTGAATCAAAATGATCTTCTCGCTGTTTCCAATCTAAAGATAGTGGTAGCATCTTTATAAAAAAGAAAAATTTACTTGAATGGAATTTATAAGATTTTTCATATATTCAGTGAAATTTTTCTGTATCTTCATTTTAAATTTCCTTATATCTTTTGGATCATTCACGATGGAGATAGGTCTGAATGACAATAATTCAGCCAAATCTGATCAGAACATTTCGTTATTAATCTCAAGCAAACGTTATCAAAATATACATAGAGCTATTTGAATGGGACATTACAGACTGAGCTACAGGCTTCTAATCAGGTTGCCTCTATGTCACTCTTTGTATATATTACCTTTCCCGTGGAGAATTTAGTATTTAGACCGCAGTGCTATCTGCTCATAATTCATCTTTTCATAACCATTTTCTCATAGTATAGCTCAACAAAAAATTATTGTATTTCAAAAGTTCGTTACATAATATAATGGAGGAGAACAATTTTTTCTGGTAATATGGATAATGGTTGGAAATCCGAGTTTATTTTATTTTCTCATATATTAACATTCTTAGGCTTTACAATTCCAACAACTTGAATGGTTTACATGATTTCTTCGTCCCTAAAGTTAGAATCCAATTTGTTTCTCCAACCCTTATCGCACGAGTATGTACAAAATAGAACAGAGACAATAAACACTGGCACGAAGGGATATTATGCGTCTCTCACGTATTTTCCTTTTTTTATCTCCAAACAATCCTTAGAATATCAGCGATAGGATATAATGGAATAATTTGAGTTGGGTTTATTTAGATCTTCTGTTTACGTGTAGCAATGAAAATTAATCAAATACATATATTTAGAGATTGAATACTCAACCATATGTTTAATTGATAAAACCATTATGAAAGTTTCTTATGATTTCATCAAAATGAACTATTTTCATCATGCTTTGTGTTGCCCAAGGAAAAAAACAGATTAATTCTCCTGTGTTGATTAATTTTAATTGCATGTACTTCACTACTAGTACTGTTTCGCAATCAAGTCACTTTCTTTTGTGAGAGGTTTCAAAGTCGTTGCTACAAACATCCTAACTATGTAAGATACAATGTTCAGATAATGATCTCCAGCAAACATTAGATAAACAGCTCCTTTTCTCAAAGTGAATTAATGAATTATTACATGTTGGTTTTCAAGAAGACGTCTTTATTTTTTATAACTTGCAAGATCTATGACAATGACAGATCGGTGTTCAAGTCCATGGCATTTCATACAAGCTTGATCTACGCAATAACTCCGTTGGTACATTCCAGCGTAAAATGCTCGATTCAATCCAGCTTCGTCTATATAATCAATAATCACATTTGCAAATTCAAAGGATCGAAATAAATATTGTAATGATACACTTTTTGTTCTTCTATTGAGCGTGTATTTGTAAACAATTCATATTTCACTTTGTTCTTTTGTTCTTCTTCACATGATCGATGGATCACAAAGATGGAGCAGACAATCATCACTTTTGCATATACCAAAAATCCAGAGAAAATTAGGCACCCAAAAGTGTGTAAAAATTACTTTAATTAATCACATTACATTAAGTTTTTATCTTCACGCTGTGGGGACATCATAAACTTAATTAATATGGAATTATGCTTCACGTACTATAAACTAAAATTTAAAAACTCTTGGAAAATTCACTCAACCGAAGCGATATGTTAGCCGTTTATTTTCAAAGTAGCTTGAGTCATATATTCAAAAATTCAGTTAACAAATATTAACCACGACTGAGGTTTGATTCAAGAGAGGTTTCAATAATCAACTTTATACCAAAGAGGTTTTCAAAACGATCACAGTTATATTGAAATTGAGTTCAATTCATTTGTATGATGTATGAAGCAAAAATCTGGAAGATTGGGGGAGAATGGTCGTCAATTGAAAATGATCGTATCCTCTACAAAAAGTACATTCATCTCTTTCTGACGGAACCGTGAGAATTTTCAAAAAAGCTGAGATAGTGGCCATGTTTGTTTGAGTGGTATTATTTTCACTGAAATCATTTCTATATTACGTGAATCAAGTCAAACAAAGTTATTTGTTATGGAATTGAGTGGCTTCCAATAAATATCAGCTTTTTTAGAAATATTCCATGTAATGTGAAATAGTTTTAACCGTAGCAAAAGAGACAGCGTGATTCCATCAGATGAAGAATTAGCTTCAATGGAGTCATCAAATGAGAAAAACAAATATGGAAAATACAGGAAAATCTTCCACAGTTGTTGTCATAGAGGACAAATGAAGCTTCTCTACCTCCACTATTCAAGTTCAATTGATAAGCGACAACATATTATACCATAATAATATATAATATAATATAATATAATAAACTGTGCCTAACTAGCTACAATATCAATTAATTTGCATTTTCGGTGATGTGTATGGCTATTTACTCCGGTTATCATTTTTTTCTTCATTTTATTTCTGGCAATATCCAATTACATATCAAAACTAAATAATACACTACAGTATTTATTTATCATTATTCGTTTGATGGATAGTTTTCAGCTCTTTATTTAGTATTCAAGTTTTCATTACAAATTTGAAAAGGTCCATCATAACTGAAATAAAATTAGCTATCAATTTTCACCCACTGTATATTTATTTTCACCGACACCTGTTCGTTCAGCAATACACATATGTGTTAAAAAACGAGTATATCATAGTCTTGAACTGAAAAACAATTACATTGGGGTTGATCTTGTAAACAAATGAAATTTGTTTAGTTTCTATTAATTCGTACAATTATATGATTCTCACTAAAATAAATGATATTGTAATTACCTAAGTGTTAATTTTCGGTTTTCATCTTTATATTATCATGTTTTTGGTTCTCACAATAATATTTCTAATTAATTTCAAAGGCTTCAGGTCATGTTTCAAAATGTTAATGTCTTGTTTGTATTTTCAAGAGTATAGGTTAATCCACAGATCATACTCTAAGAAGAAATGCAAACTTAATTGTTATTCAGTGTAAACAACATGGCGGATTTTCGATGCCAGAGCCTTCGATGGCACGTAGCAGAACTGATCCATTTTCGCGGTTCATTTAAATTTACAACCCAGAATATCTACTGTATTCTATGTTATACATTTCTACCCAGCTCTGATTTCGCAGTTTCTTGAATGTTTATATAAATACATTTCCAAATAAACCAGGAAAATTAGTAGACATAAATACAATATCACTTTTAAAACAACGACAAAATAAAGATTTTTCTAACAAGCAAAGTAGAAAGTGTAATATGCAAATAAATGGTAACCTGAACTAAAACAGTAATTCAGTTGAACAGATTGCTCATAATTACAATAATCATTCTGAAATTTAACAAAAAAATATTGCTATTAATATAAGGGAGCCAAAGAGTTTAAAAGTTTGTGATTAAATCTAGATATCAAAATATGTTAAAAGCTTTAAGTCGATCTGTCCAGCAACATAAGTCAAAAATGAGCAATATTGATACCAGAGATACATAAAATATCACAGCACTTTAGTAGTGAAATCAATAAAGTATATCAATTTATCGCAGCTGAAATAAAAGGTTGCAGAGATTATCAAAGCTTTCTTCTATACCCTCAAAGGTTCCAATTTCACAAATCTTCGTCAATTTCTTTAACTGCTCTTTGTTATTCTTCAAACTGTTTTTCAAGTTTGATATTTTGGCTATTATATTCCGTCGAACTTGATCCATCATTATTTCTCTCGTTCTTCCAGTTACAGTCAAAAAACCTAATTGTCTTTGAAACAATGGAGTTTGAAAATTCACTTGAAACCCTGAACGCTCTTCTATTAGCAAATTGCCAGATGTTGAGGCATGAACACACGGTCTATTAACTTGATGACCTTCTTATTGCGTATATTCTGTGGTTAAACCTGGTGATTGGTTGGTGATACTACCAGATGGTTTAAGAAAATATAGCGCCGTTTCTAAAGCTATGTTCGTTTCTTTCATCGTCAGGTTACTTAGAGGGAAATCTGGTTTCCTTGAATATTTATTGTTGTACCGTACCTGTCTTACAATCTTCGTGCGTATGAATTAAACGTTCGGCGGAAACAACTCCGAGAAAAAGATATAAATTATGGATGGGAAGAGATCAACAAGACGCCCAGGGGATCATTGCCCCTTATGGTCTTTTCATACCTTCAGGTTTGGGGATAACTTACCATTTAGTGCTTCGAAATAAACGATTTCGTCACTTATTGTTTACACTTTGGTCTATTTTCTAGTAATCCTAATATAATGTTTTTTGTCTTCTCCACCATATTCCTTTTTTACTGAACACGTGTTAAAATTGGGTTATCATTTTACCTATCTCACAGAGGTTTGATTCACCCTTACCAGAAGATTTGTTTTCCCTAGTCCGTTTCATGCTGAACGGCCTGGCCTGTTTTGCTCCTATTGGAATTTTTTTAATTAACACAAAAATGCCTATTTTATTATTAGCTAAGTGTTCATTTTACCCTATGTTACTTTGGCTTACCAGTGTATTCCTGTACTGATTCTCGTTTCGATACAGAGTTCAAGGTTGATCTGAGTAGCTGTCTGGATTCTGAATGTCTGCCTTCCATTGCACTTCATCCTTAGATGATTACATTTGAAACTTACCATCATCGAGGAATGAGATAAGGATAGATTACCAGAGAGAAATAGGTATTGTGTATCTATCACTATTTTCGAATTTTTCTGTATATTATCAGATTTCCAGCAATAGTTCTTATTACTTATAAGTATAAGTGACATTTTATTTGACAAATGTTTTGAAACTGATCAGATTCCATTTTTATTCTAAATACCGTCCAAGAAAATCACATGTATTTTTTGTCATTCAATCACCACTGTATATAATTATACATAATCTCTACTATTGCTCATTTATGAACAATAAAGTATCATTAAAGATTTTTGACTATTAATTCATAATACTCTGTCTCATATAATTCAGTTATCCCTGAATTTCATGACATCAAAAAGTCAGGCTGAAGACATTGAGTACAACTATCAAAGTTTTCGATTGTAATTATTTGAATTACGACCTAGTGTCGCCAGACGAAGAGCTGCCGTTCGCTGTTTGACAAAATAAAAATAATGGGTACAATGTTAATGACTGAATGTATAGAAAAAACTTCAAAATTGAATATAATTTGCAGCGCTTCATCTACCTATAAAAGGTGCAAGTTCAAATGCGATTATTAATAATACGATTGGAGCTTGTGGGGACGAACGATTTGAAAACTTAATTATACGTTAGAAATAATCGATCAATATGTTGAATTGAATTTATTTGGAAACTAACCGGAGCAGATTACACTATGACAAGAATATGAAAAACTGGTATAATGATGTTATTATGATAGGATAGACCTGGAAAAAAACTAATGGAAAATCAATGATAACTGATAAGAAACACGTGAGTTTGTTATTTAAAATAGATCAGATAATATGTCCCATTAAACATATCATGCATGTATTCTTACTTAGAAGTTAGAAATACAAATTTTGTATTAAGTCGTGGTGACATTGATCATTAAGAATGATATATTGTAGGTAAAGAAATGTAGATGATTAGTTAAAATATACACTATTTAGTGAAGTATAATATAATGGTCACTAACGTGCTGGAAAATATACTTAAAATACCATCAATATAATGCGGTCAAATAGAACATTGTGTCTCATATAGAAATCAAACTAATCAATTCACGAGTATAATTTTTTAGTGAAATCATTCATTGCCATTAAACGCGAGAAAATATCAAAAGCATTCAGTCAATACTCGTAGATGGTTGACAGTTAACAGGTGAAATTTCATCAGAAAATTCCGTCTAAATAAATACACAAACAAACTAACAAAGTACATGTAATGAAGTGTGGTAAACGTATTCCATTAATGAAAATGAAAAATCATTCATAACATTTCAACCCATTTAAAACGAAAAAAAAACCATTATTATATTGTTATGATCTATTCCAATCACAAACATCTGTACATTTGCAATTATTGCATTTGATATTTCAAGGTCTGTATGGTTATATTTATAATTTTTTCTATTTTTCACCTATAGTATGGTAAGTACAATACTTAAACGGGTGTCCTTCTGAGATCCAGTGGAGGACCTACAGTATATTTGGAATACTAGTTTGGTTTTTAAGAATAAATTTAAGGAGAAACGGAATAGTTTGTAAAAACTACAAAAAAACATTAACAAATAACGATAACAACGATTATGAAAAAGAAGAAGAGAGTTGAAATTGGAATTTGTTTTCAAAATATGGAATGCCACTTTTATGAAAACAGAAATATTGTAATTACATGGCCAGGTACTTGTTATTAAATGCATTGATACATTAAATAGATAATTACCAAAAAATTTTAGGATTATCAATAATAAAGATTGAATTCCATGTAAGAGTTTATAATAAATATAATATAATAAAAAAGCATTTAACCTTAATATTACGAGTCTTTCATTGGGACTACCAGTTGACATGACTCTCAGACCGCGCGCTCTCCGCCCTCTATCTCGAAAACATTTCAAATTGTAAGAAAATGTTAAATATAAATATTATAGAAAATTCAATCTTCTACAATATTGATAATCAGTACAAATTGAGCGGAATCCAGAAAATTTACAGAAAATGTAAAAAAAAATAGATTTTTGTGACCTCTCACTCCTGACTTTAAAACTTGCGACCTTCAAAGTATATCTGAATTTCGAGAACGGTTTTCAGATATCAAAATAAAAAAGTTTTCATGTGGTAATATACCAGGTATGTCGATTCTCCTAAGTGAACCTCCTATAATTACCATTAAATTTATAAACTTTGGAGTAGTTGTAGAACAATTTTAATTGCCTTGAACTACTAAATATATACAAATAAAAATATTTACAATTTATTATGAACACACTGTAGTTGATTTCTCAAACCTTTACCGTACAAATTGCTAGTTGAGGTTTATTGACGTAATTCAGATCCATTCAACTCCATTTTGAGTAGCTACATTATATAAACAGGAACCTATCAAAATGAATTTATTTCATCTGAATGTATTTATCCGTAAACCATTAGTATTCGAATCACAAAATTTTGTGTTAATAAGCCACCCTCCATTTGCATGGATACTTATATAGACGGATAACTATTTAGTTTGTGAATTTGTAAATGTATGAAAGGTTAATAGCCGGCTTCCAGCCAAAGCACAACTTCCAGGCTATATCAAGTTGGTACTTACAAATTCATTCATGGAAGGAAATAATGTTCTGATTCAATTACAAATATGACAGAATCAATATCACGCCAAATTTGTATTTCATCACACACTATAAGCTATTGAAGCAGTATATTTGCTTGAATATTGTGGAAGAGAAAGGATGAAAGACTAATTATGCGAAATCGAGTGATAAGTTCATATAAATGGTATGCGAGCGATCAAAAATATGAATTACGGTCTATGAAATTGATCTTCAACTTTACTGAAACTGAGTTTTATTAATTAGAATCTCATATTTAATATAGATAGTTGAAAACAACGTTGTAATGTAAACGTGGTTGTAAGTTGGGCTCGTATCGCTCGTTAACTCGGTCGTTGAACTATCTATCAGTCATTTAGTTCATTTTAAACATGAACAAAATTTGTAGCGTAAATATTGTATTCCAAACATTGCATGAAAAGTTTCCAAATTTATTTCATATCTCACACTACACTTCGACTTATTATACTTTTTATTTGGTTTGTTATCAAAAAAAAACCTTAAGAATAGTATGAACTTCTCGATAATACACGATGTACTTGGAAAATTAATTATATAACTCGCCACCAAAAAAACATACAGGGTCTGTTCAGAAAGTAGTAGGACTGGTTTTTTATTGAACGAACATACGGAAAAGAAGCGGTCTGCGCGCGCATGATTGAAGGAGAGGGAAAGTGGGAACGCGGAATGATTGGCAGTCAGCTACTGGCCATTGAAGAGAGTAGATTGCTCGTATTCTGAACCCGTGTGGAACCGGTTCGTTAAGAAGAACCATATAGCATATAACTCGGTAAATCAGAAAAAAAGACATGGTTGAGGATGTCAACGGTGATATTACCATTGCTAAAATGAATGCTTTTTAGTTGAACAAGTTGATCTAAGACGACAATCTCTCTGGATGCCCTTTGAATAGCAAGAATAACGAAAATGTGTTGCTAGGAAAAAAATGTATTAGCAGTGATCGTAGAATGAGTATCGGAATGATTGCAGATAAATTTAGCATTCCTCAAAAGTTGCGAGAATCTTTGAGGACTAAAAGGCCAACCGAAAAGCTATTGGCTAAGATCTTCTTGGCCCTCACTAGACTTTTAGCATCACGGTGTGGTAGAGGTGGTCGAACAGGCTGTGACTCAGGAGTTGAGCAGCTTTCCGTTCAGGTGGAAGAAGTGTAGATGAGGAGAAGTGCTATTTTCAAAAAATTCAATCCTTTTTACCATTTTTATGAATAAATATTTGAAATAAAAAATGAATCCTACTACTTTCAGAACAGACCCTGTATTTCTTATGATAGCCGCAATTTTTACTGTCAAATGAGGAGTTGAACCAACCAGCAAATTACTCAGTTGTGCCCAATTGTGTCAACCAATTTATATACATAACTAAATCGGTACTTCACATAAACATGCGAATATCCAATTGATAACTGTCTATCTCCAGTTGATTCTGTGGCTCACTAATTAACGGCTGCTTATCAGTTGTGTTGCTATTAATCTGCTGGTCGGTTGTCCAATAGAACATTCCTAATAAAACATGTGTAATATTTACCCAGTGGTTGACCACCAGACGCCCGCCACTTCTCGATTTCTAAGTGTAATATGACATAATTTATACGAGAGGTTAAAAATCACTGATCGATTGGAAAAATGTTTGTTAACAATAGATAGAAATTGCGAAAGGGAACTGAGAATCTGATGTCTATTCATAGGAAAGTGTTAGACACATTCATATTCATAGAATAACGTATTTGAGCTTTTTTCAATTTTGTGCCTTCACGTTTCTTCACAAATCTATAATTCTTTTTTCTGTCTCAAGAAAAAACTTTTTCCAATCTCCGTTACCTACATCAAGAAATTCTAATATAAGCGTTGAAAATTACCAGACTACCTTGAAAAGACAGATGAAAAAAATTATGTACACCCTTTCTTTAGAACTTGTAAAGGCCATTTAGGTGGAAGAACATTATAAAACTGTCACGCTATCTCGGTACGTAAAAGTTTGTTTGCTTAATGTTTTTTTATAGCCAGGAATTAGAGAATAGATGTTGCATTCAGATAATGTTCCTTCTCATACGGCCTTTTCAGATAAAATAAAGTTAAAATAATTGAAAGGGCTGGAGTTGAAGCCGTGCAGCTCGACGTTTTTCAGTTAATGAAAGACTTTGTAAATAAAACGCAAACCTCGCTCATTTTGCGGTTTTCATTGTAAAATATAGACATTGAATCATTTCAATGACATTGTGGTCGAGGTGAAAACAGAGAGAATCACAAAAGAAAAAAATTGTCACTAGATAGTTTTTCAAATAATATTTTTTTTGTGAAAATTATAGTTGTATATAATGAAATATAAATTATTTCTCTCACGTTTATTTCAATTTCAATAATTAGTGTTTTTCGACTTTCATTGTTCGAGACCAATATTTCCGAAGAATGTGTAGTCAATCCACAATGTTATCACAATGTAAAAAGAGAAGTGCGATCAACTTACCAGTTTGAATCTTGTTGGATCTCTTCAGAGTGATGTATTAAAGTATGTGGAATGTATTCATAACGCTATATTTGAGCTCTCTATGCCGCTTGAAAGTTATGATAACATTATCACCTCTTCTCTTAGATATATATTACCTATCAGTAACCCAACAAATCAAACAGCCCTTTTGCCTATGTCTATCTTTACCTCTAAAATTCATTTGTTGGTCATAGATAAATTCCAAAATATTATTATCCTAAAATATTAGGTTTGTAATCTATACTCTCCAAATATAATTTCAGTTGGACATTAGCGAGATTACAAATTCCACTGATGTACCAAATGTAAATAGTTAATTCGATGGAATATATATTGTTAAACCAGGTTAAACTTAAACGATATATCAGTTCGATAACTAGTAATAGTGAATAAAGTTAAATTTGATTTTTAGAATAAACCTTGTAATAATGGATTTGAAAAATGGATCTAAATCATATTTTACATAAAGAGTAAATGGATTTTCAAAATTTTTCGTGTGCTATATTAAGTCACGTTTTGAGGTACTTTAGGTTATCAACAGTGATATTAATGTTTAAAATAATCATATTGCCTCACAGCTTTCCACAGCATAATCTGAATATTTTCAAATTATTTTCCAGTACAAGGGTCAATATGAAAATCGATCGCGCATAGTCTCTACTTATCCTGTCAAGTGATATCGGTTCGAGTTCGACCAATGTGACTTCACGGCAACCAATAATTTTACTGACTATGGAGTTTTTTCAGTTTTTTAAAATGTAAGGAAGTTTTCCTGCCAAAATTGACAGGCTTGCTAGTGTTTATGGTGACGGAATAGTGAATGAAGAAACGTCCACGAAATGAAAACAGAGAAAGTTCATTTGAATCCATTGAGACAGATTAGACCATACAACGAGCATTCCAGTGAGATCAGAAGAATATAACCTAAAATGAACTACTTATAGTTTGACCTAGGAGTTTAGGTATATTTATGCTCGTGGTTTATTGAGCAGTAACTTTTACATTCATACCAACTTTAAAGTGTACATTGGTAGGTTCCGGTAGATCCGGCTAACAACAGACATCGGTTCAAGCTCAGCCAATTTGTCTTCATGGCAATCAATAATCTCACTGACTGTGAAGTTTCCTTAGTTTTTTGAAATGTAAAGAAGTTGTCTTGCCAAAATTGATAGGCTTGTTAGAGTTTATGGTGAAGTAATAGTGAATGAAGAAACGTCCACGGAATGAAAACACAGAAAGTACATTTGAACCTATTGAGGAAGCGTACATGTTCTTCAATCATCTGGTACCAAAT
This sequence comes from Diorhabda carinulata, assembly GCF_026250575.1. Classification (NCBI taxonomy): domain Eukaryota; kingdom Metazoa; phylum Arthropoda; class Insecta; order Coleoptera; family Chrysomelidae; genus Diorhabda; species Diorhabda carinulata. The sequence continues at coordinate 8,912,923 of NC_079469.1, forward strand.
TTGAAGACATTAAGAAACGTCTTCGTGAAAATTGAAGATACAAAACAACAAATGTTGATTTAAGACGCCTAATTGAAGCGAGCATTCTAGTTAGATCAGGTTAGATCAGAAGAATATAACCTAAAATGAAGTACTCATAGTTTAAACTAGGAGTTTAGGTATATTTATGATCGTGGCTAATTGAGCAGTAATTGGTTTCACGGCAATCAATAATTTTACTGACTGTGAAGTTTTTTCAGTCTCTTGGAATATAAAGAAGCGGTCCTGTTAAAATTGACAGGCTTATGAGAGTTTATGGTGAAGGAATAGAGAATGAAAGAAGGTCCACTGAAGGAAAATAGAGAAAATACATTGAATCCAGTGAGAAATATTAGACCATACAGCGTAAATCATCTAGTATCAAATTATAAGACATTAAGAAACGTCTTCGTGAAAATTGAGAATACAAAACATTAAATATCAAATCTAGGAAGAAGTACGTCATTGGAAAACATTTACCCTTGCAAATAATATAGAAAGAATATATGTCACCGATTTTTTCGTTGTTCCTCCAAACTGAATTACCTTGAGTTTTCCAGTAAAATACCAATAATCCCAATTCAGAGAAATTACTGAAACGAAACTTGAATGGGATCAGTTGGCCGATTTGTCGTCAGGTGGCTCAGCCTTGGCTTCGAAAGCCAGATAGGAGATTGTGTACTAGTAAATAGATAAGAAAAGCATTCCAGCGTTGTTGACGTTGTTCACTGATTCGAAAATGGGACTGGAAATTGTTTCCTCTCGACAAGTTCGTTGCAGATACTATACGTGAAGTCATAAATGCACTTCTTTTATAACGAAATATGTAAGTAGAATTGAGTAATTTTCAATTTGGTCACTAATGATTATGTATAAATGGTCTAATTATAATTTATTCTCGCTTTGTGAAATGTGGCCATTTAATTTATAAATCCACATACGAGGTTTTTCGAAGTATTCTTCTGCGACCAAATGTTTATCATTTTTCTATTGTTTCTAGCACTAATGTGGAAGACGTTTTCAAGATAAATATCAAAAATAGTTGAAGCGTTGTTTTAACACAATGGTGAACGAGTTGTATTCATTCAATTTTTATAAGAACTGAAATACAAATGGAAACTAGTGACTTATACTCGGGATATTTCTTTTAGCAGTTGCCATGATATTTTTAACGATTTTATAAAAGCAAATTCATTATCCAAAATTACAATGTTCCATAATTTTTCTTCCATAGGTTTGAAGTATTAATATTAATTAATCTATGACTGGTTTATATTCTGTTTTTCTCTCTAGTGCAACCTATCCACGTATTCTGTTGATATGTCCGTATCATCCTAAACCTACATTGGGTGCTTTTCCTTTCTCCGTTTCCTCTGGATTACAATTTTTTTCCAAAATTGACCTCTCCGATAACCTCAATTTATTTTTCATCACTTTTTTCTTCTAGATTAATTATTTTATCGTTTTATCGCTACTTTATATATGTACATTCTGTGTTCGTTCTAATTTTGTTGATGCTGCAGGTATCATTGGTATTTCTAAGAAGCTTCTAATTGTGTCCTCTGATCAATTTCTTGTGTTCTTTAATTCGAAACATTGGATGTTCATTTACCTTTAGTCCCATCTTCTCATCTCCACTCAACAACTCCATGCAGGTGTCTTTCTTGACATATGGCTATATGATCTGCATAGACTATGATTTGTGTCTGCTTTGTTATTCGTTATTATGGCTCTCTTGGAACTAGTCAGTCTAATGGCTTCATCTGAAGCGATACTGAAAAGGGTTTTCGACATTGTATTACCCCACTATTCAATTCAAATTCCTTTCTTGGTTCTACTTCTGTCATTACTTTTGCTGTTGATTGCCATTTTTCATGTTCATCAAATTTTTCATAACATTGGCTACCTCAATATTTTTCAAATTTTCTTCAAGTTGTTGATACTTTCGAAATCCTTTGCATGAATGGTATATTCTGATCAGTATTTTATTAGTAGCTTTTTCTCATTTATGTGGGTTGAGAAGTGAATTGGGTCCATAGTTAACTTCAATTTTTCCTTTTATCTTGTCTCTTAATCAATCCTGATGTAATGAATAAACTTCCATAGCTGCTTAACTTTATATTTCGACATTTACATTGCGAAATTTCATATAACTATATGCCATTAACAATGATTTCAGTAGTACCTAAAATATCATATACGTAGAAACACCTAAAACTTCTCTATAAACAGACCATAAATAGAGCTCCGGATAACACTCTGGAAACATATTTAATGTGCAGTCGAGAGCAACCCAAATACTACACATATTAGTGGCAATTCCGTAAATGAAATCGGGTTAAAATTTAACGACGGCATTAGGAGTTCTCTATTAGCCAATGAAAGCATGTTTTTCACTACAAACGAGCATTGGATAGATAAAGTGAGGTTATCTATGGATCAAATCGTGTTCTGGGGGAATAATTGATATTAATCTCTAGATAATTTGAATATGAAAAATGTATGAGCAGATTTCTGTAAATATTTGAATGTCGAGAAAAATCAGATTTGCATTAAAAATAATATCATGAATGAATCTTTTTCTCCATATATTTCTAAAATATTCTAAAAAGATATCTATCTGGATTGGAATAATAATCTTTATATCTTTGAGCTTTTCGATTTTTCGAGGAATTAAATTTCGTAATTTGTTTCGTGTATTATTTTTTCTGTCATTCATCGCCAGAGTCACTGTTTCTATCTTAGGTAACCCTCTGTCTGCGTGAATTTCTCTAAAGAGCGGTCCCTTGTAGTTGGTGGTTTTCCTCGAAGCATTCTTTTGCTACATTTGACATTTAAGTCTTAAGATCCTTAGAAAACAGTCAGTCAAAGCAAAATAAAGACAATGCTGAATGTTCTCTATGATTTTGAAGATATTGTATGCCATGAAAATGCTTTAAGATGTCATACGATTACTGATCATTGAAGAATATTATATTAGGAAGATTGCCAAACTCAGAAGATTGAGCGGTAATTAGTGTCATCATCACGACGATGCGTCAATGAAACCCTCAATCCTTGTGTAATATTTAATCAGCGTCAAGCGTTATTTTGATTTGAATTTTAGTTTTACCACAGATTCGTAATGCTGTTGGGAGGACAGTTTAATGACAAAGATACGATTGAGTCTAATGTTGTGAAAGTACTAAAGGTAATTCCTGAGTTTTAGAATTCCCTTAGGAGATAGAAACAGCGCTTAAAATATGTTACTTATCGCAACTAAACACTACTTCGAAAGATTTCACATTTATTTATAATATTAGATACATCCAAAACAATATCAAATCATTTTCATAAAATAATTTCAACAGTAAACGTTTGCACGATCATCGCTCAGGTGTGTTACAACTTGTGTAATTCACGATTTGTGATTTGTTCATAAATCTTCGTCAAAAGACACATGGAACAGACTGTGAAAAGTTCAGATTAAGTTAGTAAGTTGAAATTTGAATCATTGAATGCATCAATCAATATCTGCAATCCACATCTGTTTGATTAAATCCGGAATCCAAAATTGAAACTATTTGTTCGAGGATTAATTACTCAAACATTATGTTTTCTGGAAATGCAAAGAGGTTATAAGAGAATCAATTTGATTAGACTAAGAGAAAGTTCCCAGAGATTAATCGACACTTCTATTTGTAGAACAAAAATCTTGAATATCTACATTCTTGGCGTAACTTTAAACCAGAAATTTCGCTATTTCAGTTTTCAAGTAGTTCAGTTACTTAATGTATTGAAAGCGTGGTAACAAAAAATCCATACAAACTGTTTGTTTTGATATATTTATTTGTATTTTACTTTATGAAACAATAATTACTGCATGGCAATTATTCCACGTCGTTTGTTTTCTCTTAGATTTTCTGTACTTGAATCTCAACTTCTAACAGAGACGTAATGTTGATACTTGGGATAGTTGAGATCTAACAAATTACAAGAAATAATTGATAAAATTCTTAGGTCACGTCTACTTTACTTGCTTAGCTGTCTGAAAATTTTCGAATTTTCGGTCCACACAACCTTTGACCAAAAGTGGTATAGTGAAGAATTGAAATTATTCCACTGAAAAAATTTTCTCAAATAACCTAAAAATATAATCTTTGTCTTTGCTCTACCTCTCCATTTATCTGTAATCACTTATCATCAGGTTTTATTTTGTGTTTGGGAGCATATTCTAAGTGCGTACGGTTGTGATGGGATAAACATATTTTCTTTGAAATGAATATTGTTAAATTTCCGTTTTCTCCTTTTATTAGTAGTCAAGGTGAATTACATTTGTGGAATCCTAAAACGTTGTATGATGATATAACCAAGGATCTTCTGCTGGAAATATCGATGTAAAAATTCATTTTCTTATTTGATATTAATCAGGTCTCAGCAATTGCGACACTCAGCTTTTTATATGCAAAAGTCCATACAAAAAATCGCACACCTGTTTTCTATTAAGCCATCTTCGTATTTTCCAGTTTGCTATAGGAGCTAAATGATATGTTACTGATAGATACATAAATAATATCGTTTGCAATATTCAATTTTCTTTCTATTGGATGTCCAATCCCCCCAAGCAGGTTTTTTGTCTCGAACACTTGTTTAATTTTAGTTTAAATTGCTTTTGGACTCAACTTCTTGAGTAAAGCTAGAGCTTTGAACCCAATTTCATTTTTAAAGGAAAATCTGGCACTTTAATATCCACACCGTATTTTTCAGGAAAGATTTTCGGGATTTATACATTGACGCTTGCTCTGGCAACTAGGGGTGCATTAAAGACGTTCACAGACGAAAAGAGACAATCAATTCATTTCTCAATGTCAATATCTCGAGCCCGCTCGCTTGTAAAGACTGAAGTTATTTTTGTGAGTCGCATAAAATATGGCGAATCAGATCCTTACAGTACAAAAGAGGCAATCAACGGGAACATTTCAGTTCTACTTGTTGTGAGATTGTTGGATTCCAACAACTTAGGTGTATGAGAACTTTGAAGAAATAATTAAATAAGACTAGAATCTAATAAAAGTAACGTTAGTAGAAATATCCAATTCTGAATATTCCACGATCGTTCAGCTTACCAAATACAAAATTGATCTCAAGCAATAATTACGTTGTTAAGCTTAGCGACTGAAATTTTCTCACAATAGGAGCAAATATTTGATTTGTTGTATTGGCCACTGTAATTTTCCAACAATATCTTCGTTGTGGTAGGAAAGCTCAATTTTTTTAGTCGATTGATCCAACAGATGTGAATTTTTTTCAAATTCAAGAATCAATTGTAGTTGAGTATTTTTCAGTATCATAGAAATGACAAGGACCTGTGAACTATTTACAAGTAGAACAAATATGAATTTCTTGCCACTTGCAGGAGAGAAATTTCCATCAGATAAGGACATAAGCACCTATTCTGAGAATAAAGACGGTAACTATTATTTGAAAGAGTTAAAAAAAGCTGTAAACATGGCTAGAGAAAAAGACTATGCTAGGAAATAGGAATGACTATGGAAAAAAATGCTTCTTCATTAGGTTAGGTACTTCTCAGACAACCCTCGTATTAACAACCATGATTTGTCTCATTTCTTTAAACGGAACACTGCGGATTGATCTCAGTACCTGAAGAATACTTGAGGGAAAAAATGATAGTTGAAAGTGATACATAATCATTTGTTGACTTGTTATTTGTTCACTAACGTATACTAGAAACTCTTGTAGTAAACGTTCTGAAGTTGAGTAAATGAAGGAACTAAATTCAATGTTTGGTTTACTAATTTCAGCAACTTCAGAATAAGAGGAAGCTGATACCCCATTCAACATGTTGAGCTACTCAATACTAATTATGCAGAGTTCAAATGAAATTAGTAACTCCGGAATTAGTTATACGAGTTCATTGCAACAAAGTTGACAACTTTTTTTTTGTAAACAAATAATTACAGTCGATTGTGAGATTGTAGCAAGGTAGCAAATGGTTATAAATAGATTAGCTTCAAGAAGTAAGATACGCTTCAATCTGACGCTGTTAGGAACACGCTGATCACGTATATTTTGGTATCTGCGTGCGCTGTATATGCAGAGGATATTTTGTATATATCAAAAATAGATTCTGTGATTTTAGAAATCCAAGCGGCAAATGGTGATTATGATATTTTAACAAAACACTTCACTCTATGTATGTGAGAATTTTTTTTATAGAGTAGTTGCATGTAATTGGTGGTCTTCTTCTGAGCTTTCTTTGTATCCTTTTCACTCCCAAATTTCATTGACATGTCTATCACTCTTTAACCATCCTAGGCAGTCCTACCATTTCATTTTTTTAGTTTCAATTTTTCCTGTTCTTTAGCGTTTCTCCTCTTTCTTATAATACCTCAATTTCGTATTTTGTCTATTCTTGTTACTCTTCAATTTGTCATTTCCGCTATTTGTAATTTGCTTTTCTTTTTTTGCTGATTGTTGCAGAAAAGGAGTTCTCTCTTCACTAATAATACATTTTTGATATTGCGCTATAAATGCTCTGTATTCCAACATTTATTTCTGTTTTTCAATTCTTCGCAAATTCGTTTTTACTTTTAAGGTTTTGATATTATAAACTTGCTCTAGTATATCCCTGTTCAGGCTAATGTTTACAGTTCATTCGTTCTCCATATTACTAGAATCCTAGTTTTCTAATATTCTTTTTTTGTTTAAATCGTCATATCGTATTCAAAAATTATCGGCTTTTGGGCTTTTGCGCTAATTATTATACATACTCGTACATAATATATTCAGTTTTTAAATAGCACTCCTGAGTTATATGCTATAATCTACAGGGATTAATTTGACAAGAAATTGTAGGTACAATTAAGAAGTATTGAGATATTCTAAATAACTCATCATTGTTGTTGTATTTTGTGAATGCATTTTCCCAAAATCATTTAACTAGAGACAATAGTTCGACAATCTGACTATATATTTTAGAATTTACTCACAATCACATGCTTATGTAAGTGAATTCATTGTCTTGGGTTCAATCGTCATGTTAATTCATACTATCTTCTAATGCCTCTACTCTTTGTTATCTATTGTGGGCATACATTCTAGATTTTCGTTGGAACATTTTGCAGTGTCTGTATTTTTTGCCTTTTAAGATGCCTCAATAATTTCCTGATTGCTGCATTCCTTTGTAACGGTGCTCAATATAAAACAACTACCTATAGCTTTGATACATTCAAATAATTCATGGAAGCAAAAACTTTGCAGCATGATCATACTTTAAAAAGCTGAGCATATCTTTCTGCATGTCATCATAAATTTGAACAAATGTTTCATTTGAGATACTAAACAAACTATTATCTTACACCAGCTCGTTTTATACTATATCAAAGAACGAAAACTATTGTTTTGAAAGCGTAACATATCTTTCAAAGTAACAAGAAACATAAAAGTCCCTTGGAAAGTATCGAGAAAACAGAAGCAGCCATTAAAAGTTGTGGTAAAGTTGTAACTGGCAATTTAACGATTATTAGGTGGATGACATATATTAAAGTTAATATTATTGTTAAATGAACTTGCTTGTACTTTGAATATAGCTGAGTTTGATGTTTGGAACAAAATATAATATCTTATTTACAAACAATTAATACCAATTGTACAGGAAAAATCTATTTCGAATGGCAGTTCTGATGTATATAAGTACATAGTGTACCAAAATTATAGGATCTTTTGGGAACAATATGGATGCAGACAACGAAAATTAAGTTAATGACCTTTTGACTTTTATGAATTGCCTGGCTAAGGAATTGCATTAGAAATTTATGTTTTTCTAATAGTTCAGAAGCTGTCTACGATGTAAAGATATCAGAAAAATGAAAATTTGGACCGAAGGGTGATGGGATTTAGGATGGGTGGTAACTACTGGTTTTTGGAAAGGGTAGATATGACTAGATATGACATCCATATGTTAGTTCACCATCAATTATACAAATATAGTCCTCAAAAAACGTTAAATAAACCTATAAGATCATTCTTCAAATAAATATTGAACGAAACTGTTTGTAGTTTTTTTCACCATAATAAAAAAAATCTTATATATTACATCTCAAAAAATGACCAAACCTGGGACACGCCTATGGCCTACAAACCAAAAAAAATTAGCTTTGAGGAAAATTCATCTTATTATTAAGATGTAGAAGCAAATGCGATCAAAGCAAGAAATGGCATAAAATGGTACACGGATGGCTCCAAATCACGGACAGACAGAGCTGGAGTAGAAGTATACGGGCATAGAACCGAACACTCTGGATGCCTGGGTAATTCAAGAATGTGTTCAATCTAGAAAGGAATTACTGCAAAACATAAGATCATCCTGGCCAATAACCAAGCAGGCTTTAGAGCTCTGAGCTTTAATGTCACAAAATCCAAACAAGGGAATGCCCAGACGAGTTAAATGACCTAGACAGGAAAAATGAAGTTATGGACTTGGACGGAGGGAAATGAGACAGGTGCTAGACTCGCTAAAGTACAGGATGGTATCAGCTACAGAAAGATAGAGAAAGGATTGGAGAAGAAGGTAGAAAGAAGTTAAACCAATTACTGGAATACTACACAGGGGTTGAGGTAGGTGAAAAAACTCTTGTGAAACTATATCTGCTGATTGTTTCAATTTAAGCAAAAGCAATCTAAGACTACTAACAGGAGTACTGACGGGGCACTGTAGCAGGACATCTGAAGACGCTAGACTTGGCAGATAATGCAGCGTGCAGATATTGTCGCGCAAGACGAAACACGAAACCTTTATCCACATTCTCTAGAAGTGTGAGATACTACGAAGACGAATATATCGAACAGCTGGAGCCATATTATATTATGAACACTATAAGATGAAACGGATATCAATGAGATCACTAGTATCACAGCAAGAAAGGGGGATACAGTAGATTCTCTGGAATACAAGGTACATAAATGGTAACCTGAAATTCACATACATAAATACAGCTTTTATCTGGCCATGTTTATAGGTATTGTGTGTATTTAAATCATTTTACTATTGTATCCTATTAAGCTTCTTACAACAAGAAGCTTTTTTGTCTTCCATTGTAGTCACTAATAATTGTTTTTTCCTTATTGAGAATAGTCAATAACACAGTTGATTGTGCACTTTATGTGCAGCAATGAATCCAAGTAAAAGCCCTACTTATTATGCTTAAGCAAATTCAAACAGATTTGTTTGTTTCATTGTGTAGAAACGAGGTAGTCTTTTGATAACTGGCTTCACATTTTATTCCGTTTATTGAGTATTTTTAAAATTCGTTTTGTGTAAAATATAAATTGATACCTAGTAGTTCAAATTTTTCAACAAACAAAAAAGTATACAGATCGTCACTAAACAATTATCCAAAAGCAAAATCAAATTAGGTATAAATATTTTCAACTTTCAACTTATTAGTTTTTAATTTTTCTCTTGATAAATGGTCTTGATTTCAGCTCTGTATTGATAGAAACCTATTTATTCAGAAGATAACTAAAATAATTTGATTTTTCTAGTTCTTTAATAGTTTTATCCATCTTCAATAAGCCAATGAAATTAAAATATAGCTCATCAAATTTATAATTTTTCCGTGCTGAAATTATTCATCGAATTATACAGTTAATCATATATTGCAACGATTTTCATATTATTTGAACCAATTCAACTTAATAAGCGAAATTGTAAACAGCGCTTTCAATACCTCATACTCAAATGCTTCTATTTTTTACTTTCTTTTCGTTGGGTATCTTCGTTGCTTTTGAGTTTGAACTCAGGAAACCAGTCAATGATAATTGATGTACATAGAGAGTTCCCATAGTAATTTTCTTTTCCAAACAGAATATTAATGAATGCGGAACTCTATATTAGAAAGCTTTTTAACACAAATGTCCGTTCCAATAATTCTAATTAGAATAATGAAATAAGTGTATATGTCTTCATGTGATCAAAATACATTAAAATCAATGTTTTCTTTTCTCTATGTATATCTGTTACAAAGTAATAAATCTGGATATTATATCTAATTTCCAGACATTATTCATATTGTCTACAAGTTTAAACAACGGCAACGTGCTGAATGACACAGAATTAATCGCATTAACTAGCAATATTATGATTATTATAAGATTTATATTAATATTGTCATACATAAGATTTTTATTTGAATTAACGGTGTCATATGAAGTAATTTTGTAAATTGAAAGCTCACTAGCCACAAAACAAATAAAACAGAAATTAATACAAGTATTTGTATTTCAAGATTAATAAGATAAAATATTTGAAATCAGCTCACGTGAATTAATGACAATAATTATATTTGAAAACCACTGTCATAATTATTATTTATTCTTACAAGAAAGGCTCTTCTGAAATGTTTAATTAGAAATGATGCTTCACTTTGTATATTTGCACCTATTAGAATTGCATTCTCCAGTACAGTTCCAATGCTGGAATCCTTGTAGCTTCTTTGCACATTCTCTGATGGTAACTTAGTGTTGGGGCATGAAATCATCTGAAATAAACGTTTTTTTGCAGATATTGTATTTATTCATAACTTAAAGTTGATTTGGAATTCCATGCTTAGTGCCTTACTAACACATTCCTTCTGTCTCCTGTCATAATGTTTCTTTCAGAGCAATTACTATTTTGTGTCACTTTGCATTATATTTAACTGACCTTCAGTATTTTCTTCGTTGTCAGTCACCTTATCAAATTTTCATGCCAGCTTATTCGATACTCCATCTCGCGAATCACTGCTTAAAATTGTAGTATCGCTTTCTATTTCTTCCACTTCATTAATCATAGGGTCGGTAATATTTGGCTGGGTTTCCTTATACAACTGATTTTAGTCTTCATTTGATATAGATTATAGCTGTCTATAGAATATAAATAGTGCAACTAGTACGTCATTAGAGTATTATTGAATACGACCCTAGCTTTACAGCCAAACATTGCTTTGAAGGGCTACGAATCGAATAAAACGCAAATCTTCAGATCATTTCGTCGTCTTGTTGGATTACAGTTAAATAAAATCCACCTCTTGGTTGGCCTTTTCAACAGATCCTTGTGATTGGGAATATCGTGGCTTACCATTTACGATTTTTAGTTCTGGTCACATCGCACATACTTCTTTGTTTATCCATTAATAAGTGTTCCCAATGAAGTTAAAACATCAAGTGAATGAAAACTTACTCCTGCTGCATAAATTTTGTGAGATATTCTTGATACACCATGATGAATTTATAGTCACCATCAGCTTGTCAGACTGTCTATCAGATCAGCTTGGAATTTTAAATTGAGCTCGTTACTGAAAAAAGGTTTCACAACAAGGCCTTTTTAAGAAAACTTTTTTTTCTGACAGGAATCACAATTCACACCATGATGAGGTCAGTATTTTTATATCTTAGTTTTAACTCTTCCATAATTCTGACACCACCACCAATATGACAGAAGTGGATTATTTTAAGAATTATTAATTTTTCAGATATTCTAATTTTTAATATTGACCATCTGTAAACAACTGATTGTTTTCTCCTTTACTTGTAATATGTACAGTGATAATTTCATAGAAACGTTTTTTTATTTTATCTGCCATCATGAGACACCGGTACAAACCATATTCATAACTTTTGCTAACTTCTGTCAGACTTCCACACCGTGTTCAATAATAATATGAGACTCGTGGATTATTTTAAAAATTTCATCTAAATGAGCATAGTACATAATGAGATCACCTTCGTTTACAACTGGAATTATTAATTTTTTTGATATTTCAATTTTAACGACTTCCTACTTTGCCAACCGCCGATTATCTTCAAGTGATTTCTCAGTAATCTTGTTCTTTGATTATCTTACTTTTTCAATTAATGACAAATATTGATCATTTGTAAAGAACTGATTGTTGAATGAAAACGTTTTTCATTTTATCTGCCATGATCAGACACCGTATTTATTACTCTAGCTAACTTTGACCCACTATTATGAATAATATCCTGATAAAGTGATTAATTTATCACACTATCTAGACAATTCTGTTATTGTATATAATCCCAATGACTGAAAGATATGAAATTCTCTGAATTCGAGTTCAGTGATCCAAGTTTACTTAGCGACGTGTATTATTGAGTTTCCTCCGTATTTTACAAATCCGATCACTAGATTCACCGGAGCATCATTTGGGGTGTTGGTGCGTTCCCTTTCGCACTATTACCCTTCTTTTGTTATCACTGTGAGGTCATATTTCGTGGTAACCTTTTCAGGTATCACTTTAGGACAGGAACAACAATAAACTGATTAATGGTTAATATGTCTAAGGTTTCCTTCTGAAGAGTTTCTTTTTGTGAGAACTTCTTGAGAGAGTGAAAATCGGTTAATGGTATAAAACACTTTAATATATCTGAAGTTATCGAAGTTGTGGCTTTTCAAGATAGGGAAAGGAAACAAAAAGTTTGTCGTTAGTCGATTTAGAAAACTTTTTTTATTGAACGAAATAAAATGGAAACAGAAATTTCATTATATTTATTTTATCATCTGTAACTGTTTGAACGACTTCTTTTCAACGTGAGGTAACAATATGCTGTCATCAAACCCCCATCCAAATTAATAATCAATAAGATGATTTACAAGGAATTGAAATAATCTGCCTTCATATTTTGCGGATTCTTTCAAATGTTATACATATCATATAGACAATCCAAATAGCTAGGAAGCATAAATTCGGAAGATGGAACAACAAAAGAAGATACAAGGGTGGAACAAGTAAAAAAGCTACATAAATCCTCAAGTTATTGCTATTGTTAGAAAAAAGTAACCTAAACAAAAAATAATATTATACATATAATATACAAGTCATAATGATTCTCATTTCAACGAATGAATGGGAGTGTAGGCCCCTGTTGGATAAACAGGATAAAACAATAGAGACCGTGGAAATGGACTACTTGAGAAAGTAGTAGAGAATATCAAGAACAGAGTATATACGGAATGAAGAACAGGTCAAGTATACACGATTTCAGATAAAATACAGACTAAACAATGGATATGTGTGATTAGAATAGAGCAGAACAGGGGGCCAAAGAAATCGTTGATGTATCAAATGCAGAGTAGAAGAAGTCGAGTAAGGAGGAAACAACTACTTTCCTAGCTAATGCCTCGACGAATATTGAATTAAAACTTCTCTGAAGAGCATCAATAGACCTTTTTGTGGATATCAACATCCCCAATGGCTCGCAGTTGCAACTACTGACTAGTTTCGACGTAATTACGTCTCATCAGAGTGATTCAACAACCCTAGCTCGGGTTTGAGACCCGAAATGAAGAAAACGTCAAAGAGCATCGCTATTTGGTTCATGTAAACATTCCCCAGCGAACGCTAACTGACGCCATTCTCACTTCCAACTGCGAACCATTATTCAGGTAGAAATCTAGCGTAGTCGCCGATAATATAGATTCCGATGGTAAATGAAATATATCAAAATGAACGGTTCCTACTATTTACCTCTAGAATAATTTCGAAATTCAATATTTCGAAAACATATTCCGCCGTTATTCAAAGGAGAAAACAATTACTTTCCTGGCTAACGACTCGACGAATATTGATTTACAAATCGTGTAAAGAGCGTGATGTCAAACATTTTGATAAAGAAATATCTTGATGAGGCAGTCGAAACGTCAAATTTTTATGTTTTTCAAAAGTTATAACGTAAACTAATTCTATAATAGAAAAGATCTAAAATCAAAAAGATGTAGAAAAATAAATGTGATTCATGGTGATTCATTTGGATAGAACTATAGCCTTTTGCGTTTTGGATTATCACATAGGATCTATTTTTCGGCTCCAGTGATAAATCGATCCATTAAAGGATCTGAATGGTGCCGTTAATGCAATACGTTGCCTGTGATAGATTATTGGGGACCCAAACACCTGCTCATTTGTCCAATTTGGCGTAAATGTCTTAGGATGGTCTGTCAAGTCTAATATTATTAGTCTTCCGGATTGATTTATTGGACTAGAAAAATATTTCCTAGATATAATTTATATGGCGAAGCAGCTTTGCAAATATGAAAAACACGAGATAACTTCATTTGACAGTGTACAACGCAATCACCTAATTTGGGTTGTATGGTTCATTTTAAAATTTCTATCCCTATCCTACGCATGTCCATCCCCAGATAGCAGGGCCACTCCATGGCTATTTCGAACATTTAAAACTCGGATAACAAGAGAACCTCGCCGCTCTGTGTAAATTGATTCCGGTTACAAGACTTGGATATAGGACCGTGATATAAACTGTTTTCGACATGACTTGAAGTAAGAAAAGACTGACCCAAGCCAATCAAATAAAGACATAGACAGAGACTACTTAACTTTCCGGTTCCCTAATATAATGAGGTTTTTACATAAGCTGTCGGTCAGTAAAGTAACAACAGTAAAATAGTAGATAAACCACTAGGATATTATAATGACATTGGAAACGAACATTTCAAAAAAGCTTTTCTGACGACATGCACAATATTTTTATGTAATTTTCGTGATTAATTTCCTATAAACGAATCATTTTGATCCCAGTTAAAAATATTTAACGATAATGAATAGAAGTCCTGGCTGTCTCATTTAATCTTATGTATAATGCTGATGTGACGAATCAAGAATGAAAAACTTGGGTTTATCACTTGTAAATGAGCATTCTCTGTTTGGATTGATTGATGAAGTATGTCGTTTGTCATGTCACAGAAGAATGTGTCTTAACACTTCCAGCACTATCAATCAGGATGTTTGAACAGAAGTCTCAGTTTCTGTGAAAAGCTACTTTTAAATTCGATATTAAAAAGTCGATTTTGCATGAGAATAATCACAGAATGTTATAGATATAATATTTTGGAAGATGCAATTGCGAAATATTTGCAATCGTGTTTCTTAACTTCACTAAAAAAAAAATAACAGAATTTATGAATCCACGTCGAGTCTTGTTACGTAATCAATGAGAAACTAAAACCTTCTCAGAAGACCGTTCACTTTAATCTAATAATCTCCACTGGGATGAGACGTAGACAGTTTTCCACGTAATCTAATATTGTTGCAGTAAAAGTGGGACACATAAAAGCAGAGATATGCCTCGTGGTACAATTAACCTCTGTATTATTATCCAGAGCCTGGTTTGTGGGACATTTCGTTTGAGATATTTTAAAATTAATTGGATGTTGAAGGTGCTATTATAACTTGGAAGTTACTATTTTAATTATGATTCAAAGTTTAGTATATGCGGTCATATTGTACTTTTTATTATCATGTAATTTCCTGGCATGATGAAGTCCGTTGATGTTTGCTTCAGCCAAAATTATGCTTCAGATTTGGATGTGAATGAATCAAGTCAATTGGCGTCCGTTAATTGAATGTCGACAGAGATTCATTGGGGAGAGAAATCGAAAAAAATCTTCTAAATTAATTCAAATTGAACATCCGTTTTTTTTGGTGAATTTTGAATCTAATTAGGACAAATTGGAATTATGGATCCTACTGATACAGAACTGGCCTGAAAACATATATAAACGAAACTAAATTGCCACTTTCCATTGATGTTATGGATATCTATTATTGTATGTTGTCATAGGAGTTGCTAGTTTGAGCTTTCTGAGGCTGAAGTTCGAGTCCAGTACAGGGTGCGCCAGAGAAACTTACTTATTCGAGAAAACTGTCAAACGGTGAGTTGGGGGAGTAGAGGAGTGGGAGTGAGCGCATCTGGAGTCTCCAAGTTTCCCCCCCTCTAGTCAGTTGCCATCATGCTCTGGTTGAGAAGGCAACGGGCATTTGCTGATGGAAGTTACTTTTCTAAAAATCACTCAATTGTTGCCACACAACGTGCCTTCTACACTCGTTTTGAAATTCCGTGTGGTTCCAGCACTCATCTCTCTCAGATGGCCAGCACATCTTTTCCCATTTCCCATATGTTTCCATACTATAAAGCAATAGCGACCATACGTAACATCTCGTGTATAGTATTCTTAGTATCAAGCTAATATTTTTGTTGGCGAGGATATTCTTAAATTTAAAAAAATAATTGCGAGCCAATTTATTTCTCACTTTGACTCTCCCGGTCGTCGGCCACCGCGGATTACTCAAATTCAGCACCATCTATCAAGAGCTGAGCATGTGTATACCGCACTTTACGTTTACTGATTATCATAAATTTTGTCTTGTTGATGTTTAATGCGACTTTTCACCAACACATTTTAGTCGGTCGATCATGTGCTGTAAATCGTCGTCTGCGTATCGTTTACATACATCTCGTTTACTTTCACTCCTCTATTCTCAGTTTCAAGAACTTCATTGAAGATGGCCTCATAGTAAAGGTTAAATAGAAGTGGGGATGAGATGCATCCTTGTATGACTCTTCTGCTAATTGCATGTCACAAGCCTTTTCGTGATTAAGAAAGTGGTACGTCTCTTCTGGACACTTCTAAAGCTGATTTAAGTTTCTCCGAAAATAAAAACACCAATAATCTTCTTTAATTAATTCACTTATTTCAGCAATTAAATTATTCTGATTTTGATTATGTTCATTCAGTTCTTTTATCACGACATTGTTAAGAATCTTTTATGTCCACAGCAAATCTCATTATGTACGTTCAAAATGTGAATTCCAAAGCATAGCTCCCAATCTTTGGGTAGTAACTTTTATTAGCACAAAGATTCTAACTAAATACGTCTGATAAAGTAAAATGGTGATTTACATTTCAAATTTAATTCTATATCAATCGACGAGATATGATTTTCGATTGAAATATTCTGTGAATTCAATGGACTTCATTCTAATTAGCATTCATTGGAAAAGCGAAAATTGTTTTATAAAGATTAGGAAATATTGAGCGGCTATTATCCTTATATTTTAGTCTTATTTTTCTTCTTTGCGACAAAAATTTATGTAGAAATTATGATTCATTTGTTATTTCCAAGTTTACACGTAATAATTTTGCGATTATCATCCTGATTACAACGTCGATGCCAAGCTACATAAATATGTTTATTACAAGAAAAAAGTTACAGCTTCTGATATAAAAATGGATGATGAAGTATGGAGCTGGGTAATAATTAATTCTTCTTGGAATGGTTGAGTACAAGATAAATTTGTAGTATTACGCGTCTAATGAATTGTTGTTTCGCATAAACGTTCGATTTAATTACATATTTTCTCCAAAAAAATTGAGTGTCTCTAAAAAATTTTGATTAATAAATATAAACGTGTAGATAATGCACTTTGCTCTTCTATATATCCACGTTCCTCATACTTAAAGGGATTTTTTTATGTTCCAATCCCCCTCTTCATAACAGAGATTTATCATGAAAGACCCACTCTCAAATATCTGATTTTCAGAACTTGATTCCAATTTCCTCCATATTCTTTTTGATATGAATCTTCTTTCAAGGACTTATTAACTATTCAAAACTTCTGGATTTTGTCTATAATTCTATGGAGAAATATGCTTGCGATATAAGATTTTTAGGTTAGTTAGTAGGAAGCAAAGATTGCCACGACGAAAATATTTTAATTCAAGCTGATGAATTTTTGAAATTAACGTTGTACAGAATCATTACTAAACTATATTAATGATAATAAGTTCGCGAAATGGGTACTTAAGCTGGCCCTTGATTGGCTTCAATGGAATTTCAAATTTCGGCGGAGGAGCATATTTTATTATACATTGCGGAATTCCTTTGATCCAAGTATTTTTTATAGCAAGTGGTTTATTAACATTGTTTCTTTTGAATAATTTCTAGGAAGGTCTACTTATTTTGTTTGTTTATATTCTAGAAGTTTGGAGAATTCTTTTGGGATATTCTTCATTCATATATAAGGAGTTTTGTAGCGCAGTGTAGTTCAGTTCATTATAAATATTCGTAGTGAACAGAACGGATTAGCAATGTAATCGAAGAATTAGAATAAATAATTCAAGTTAGTTAAGTGACAGTGACAACTGAATTATATTAGTTGTGATCGATCTCATTATATATTCAGTTTTTCTACTCTTTCTTTCTTTTTTCCTCTTCGTTTGGTTCAGAGTCGTTTTATGGTTTTTTTCACTGAATGATATACCATACTCGTTTTCAGTTAACGGAAAGAGACTATCATGATTCAGTAGATACTCATATGAAATATTCTATAAATAAATGGTGATAAAGTGACAATAATAATAAGGTGAGTAATTTATTTATAAAAACTGATTATTTTCAATTATGGACAACGCAGTCAAATCATAATTTCTTCAGTAGGAACATATTCAAATGGTTCAAGCTTATACATGGAAAATGAACAGGATTTGACTGATAATTAATTTCACGATAGTAGTTCAATATTCTGTTAGTTGAGGCATTATACTTTTGAGCTTTGATAAATGCTGAAAACGCCATCTACCGGTTTTTTGAGAATGAGCAAATCTTTCCGGACTCATTCTACCAACTCGACGTCTGTCTTGCAGCTCTGCGGTTTCTCCATATTGACCGTTGATTCTAAACATCCTAATAACAAAATCTGAAGGTAAAGGAGCTACAGCTCTTAGAGCCTATTGAGTAGTATCATTGGAAAACATAATTCGTTAATTGAAACGATTGAGCTTATACACAGCCAGCAAAATAGATAAAACTGTATACAGCGATCAGAATTATCATCGTTAAGTTGTTTTTTCTGCATAAGAATGAATACGTAATACTATTCGTTGAGATAAACTTAAACTGCTGCAATTTGGCGTGAAGTAGTACGACTGTTAGTTCGTCGTACCAGACCTTGTCTAATGTCTAAGCGATATTGAAAATTTCCAAAAGAGTGATAAGCTTTTTTTGAGACTTGTTTAATTTGTTTTTGGGGGGCATGATACACTCCAAACCCAAATTTATAGTTAGTTATTAGTCTGCCAATTCTTAAAATCGGTTTTATTTCCTTTTATCAGTAATTTCTGACATAGCAGGCAATTGCTCTGTAAGATGTGGTACATGGCTTACGGATTCGTATGATTTGAGCTACTTTCCAGAAAATTGATGAATAAACCATTATTTGATAGTTTCTTCTAAATTTTGGCACTCATCCGGTCATATCTGAGAGATAAATAAATTCCAGGAAATCTTTAACCTAAGCTTCAATGCTGACATTGCTCTTTAAGGAGTTGTTGGCCATTGACCTTCAGGAGTTTGGTAAGGAGGATATTTTAGTTACGGTCTAGTTAGTGTTTTCATTATTTTCCATAAGTTATAGTTGCTTCGGTTGAAGTTGAGTTCCTGAAGTGGTTATATATTTAATTATTTTCATTTATTTTTTTTTAGCTTCTAAGGTTGCTTGATTCAGCTTTGTCTTGTGATCGGGAGCTTGTATTCTTTGAAATATTCTCATTAATTTCCGTTTGTCCGTGATTTTCTGTTCAATTGTCCACGGTGATAGCAAAATTGAATTGAACTGTGTCACCACATCGTCTCAATGTCCACATAATATTAAACAAATTGATTTCTTCTGAAAACTAATTTTTTTTTAAAATTGTGAATTTGGTACATAATTTACCAACTTTGAACTACAACGTTGTCAAATATTCTCTAATTTCAACCTCATTGCAACTTGTGACTAGATAATTTTATTAAAAAACGATGTAGAAAATTAACGCAAAATCATTGAATAATTCTTTTCATAGGTATTTTTCTCATAATCAAATTATAACATGTATTTAAGAATAATTGGACTGAATAAGTTTGTCAGTGACATTGAATCAACAGACTGTAGTGAAATTGGATTTTTTCTATAATGAACGTACGCTTATTAGCTCTTTGATATTGGCTTCTGTTCTTGAAACCATTAATAGTGACTACTCAAGTTTTTTAAACTGAGGCCCTGGTAGCATTGGTTTCAGAGCTTTCAACGATCAACATTAAAGGAAATGGATCGTTTTATAGAGAATAATTCTGTTCACAATTCAAAATTTACATTTTGAATGTTACTGTCCGGATTGCTCTTAGAAGTACATGTTGAATAATTTACTGAATATATTGAACTGCATATATTTATATCATGCAACATAACCACCTGTAGCTAATGTCTCATTTCAGTGGGTTTATCGTATGAGTGACTATTCACTAATGATTCTGTTTATTTTCAGTAAAAAATTATTATGAAATCCGTTTTCCTTGGAGTATTTCCTGCAACAACCCAAGCAATAAGATTGAAATGCCTGTTATCGATTGAGAAATCTGAAGATAAGCATTCATGCTGAATAGAATGAACATTTAAATCTCGTATGCCTCTACGGAGCGTAGAACGAATTCACTATATAATACAAAAGTGGTCGTTAAAGCTACGGTTAAGGGACTGATTCCAAGTAGACTAGTAAAAATACAATACTACGAGCGTATTTATATTTTTTTTACTTTTTTACTTTTCAATCTCTAGATTTTATATATTTACTTAAATAAATGTTCATCATATATCATTTTACTTGGAAAATTAATCAACTAATTTACCTTCAGTTTTCAACTATTTCTTCGGAAATTGGATTTTTTTGGACAGTAATAAGGTTCATATCTCACCAAATCACTTGATATTTCTCTCTTACAAGGATATATTGAAAAATTCTTAGTATACTATAGAACCAAACAAAATTTCAACGTCAAAATATTCTATTACTCAACATATTCTCCTCTTAATTGGATGCATTTATTACAACGAAACTGCAACGTCTCTAGACCTTTAAAAAAATGTTTATTCTTGCTTTGCAAACCAGAAAGAAAATTTACGACCTTTTACTTTTTTCAGTTGAGGGAAAAGATGATAGTCGGACGGAGCCAAATGTGGTGAATAAGGGGGGTGTTCTAGTAATTCAAACCCTAAATCAAGAATTTTTTCCATGGCAACATGAGATTTGTGAGCAGGAGCGTTGTCCTGCAAAAACATAACACCTGTGGCTAGCTTTTCGCGTCTTTTTTCTCCAATTTTTTCCCGTATTCAATCATGAATACTTCATGGCAGTACCAAAAAACTGAAGCAAGAACTTTTCCAGCAGATTTTTGAACACGAAACTTCTTAGGTCTTGGAGAACCAGAGTATCGCCATTCCATCGATTATTGCTATGTTTCTGGATCGTAGAACTGTACCCAAGTCTCATCCATAGTAACAATTCGGTTTAAGAAGTCTACATCGTTTTCCAATCGAGCACAAATCGAACGCGATATTTCTACCCTTTTGGTCAACATTCAAACATTTGGGGATCCATTTTGCAGAAATTTTTCGCATGTTCAAATTGACGTGAACTATATGATGAACGCGTTCGTATGAAATATTCAGTGCTTCAGATATCCGTTTTATCCTAATTCGACGGTCTGATAAAATCATGTCATGAACTGCATCGATATTTTCGAAAACGAACCTTTTATCATCTGGTACCTCAAAAAAAGGAATCTGATTCATCGAAAAATAGCCTCAAAGCAGTCTTGCTGCATAATAGAAATGCGTTTTCATCTCTCAGTTCATATGGAAGAAAGCTACAAATTTACAATCTACAATTCTTTATAAAATCAAATAACAATGGAAGGTTTGTGTGCTTATACAAAATTTGATTTTTTTCTACGTTTGTGGGATAATAAAGCCAAAGAGCTACATTGAAAAATAACTGATTGGCCACAACCACACAGTTCAATTCTTGGCGAGAAAAACATGATCAATACTTTGGTTCCGCTAGAAGGGTTTTATTGCCACCTCTTCATATTAAAGCTGATTAAGCAGTTTGTGAAATTATTGAAAAAGATGGGGATTCTTATAGATACATATGTTCTAAGTTTCCGAAACTGTCTGAAGCAAAGTTGAAGAAAGAGTTTCCACTGGCGCCGACATAAAAAAAATTTTCTGATCACCTCTTTCCTTAATGAATGAAAAAAGCGAAAAAGAAGCATGGGATTCTTTCAAAACGCAGTTTTTGGGCACTACGAAGTATCTTGAATATAAAACTATTATACAGCGTATGCTGACAGCGTATACAGCTCAAAGGTGTAAATGAGATTGAAAATTCACTTCTTACACTCCCAGATTCAATACTTTCCTGGAAGCTTGGGTGCTTACAGTGAAGAAAAAAGTGGTTGCCAAAGAAGGTAACCAAAAACGAGTTCGGAGAACATTAAAGAAAAGAAGAGAAGGTTTCATAAGAAAAAAGATTTGTTATATAATTGAATGAGAAAGAAAATGGTTGGGAGTCTTAATAAATATTATATTGTGTGTTTGTTGTAATAAATAGTTGATTTCGCACATTATTGTCTTTTTATTTTGCCTGGTATTTTTGCTTGACCAATATCAAAGGCTTTTAGAGGATGCTGTAAAATACGCCGGTGATGTCCTCTGTAACAAAAACAAACAAAGTTTTATTAACCTATTGGAGCTTAATGATCTCATAAGGGATGCAGATTTGCGGAAAGAAAAAGTATAAATTCGAGGCTGGAGCAGTGGAATCTGCTTATGGCGGGAGTTAAAGTTACCGTGTACCGTGAAAGTCACAGTTCATAAGTTGATTTGTTCTTTATGGTGTACATTATGAGAAATGATAAAACTCGTGTTTCAAAAGATACACGAGAGACTGTTGTTTTTTATGCGAGTGGAACAGCCGAGAAATAAATGAACATTATGTGAGAGCATTATGTCCGCCAATAACTGCTCACTTCCTGGGCAAAAAATGTGAAGAAATAACCTTTGGTTAACCCCAAAAAGATAATATTACCACCTTTGTTCATCAAATTAGTGCAAACAAAAATAAAAGCCATGGACAAACATGGAACTAGTTTAAAATTTTTATAACAATTTCCTTCTTTGAGTGACGCTAAAATAAAAGAAGCTGTATTTGTTGGACCTGAGGTCAAGAAAGTTGATTAATGATCTGTCAGTCATTACTACCTTAAATGAAAAAGAATAAGAAGCTTGGATGGCGGATACTGAAAACTATGCATATTATAAATTTGGAATTACATTCAGACCTGAAGTTTTATCCGGGCGCTTTAAGTGACGAGCATGGAGAGCGCTTTCATCAAGAAATAGGTCACAGTTGAAAAGCGCAACCAAGGAACATGGAACCAGCAATGCTTGTAAACTACTATCAGTCTTTGATTAGAGACACTCCAGATTCCGAATAAAGGAGTGAAACGGTCTAAGAAAGCATGTACTCAAAATAAAGCTGGAGTTTCATAAATAGTTTAGGTTCTTCATAACAATAAATTGATTTGTCACAAAAATGTGACGTGACTCAATTTTTTTTTACGTCTCTTACCTATTTTTTCTAAATTATATATTACAAATCATATAATCTTATATACGAGAAAAAATTGATAATTTTCTTGTTGTTTAGTGCCATAAGATCATATTCTGTTTCCTCAAACGACCATTTCGAATTTCAAACTACTTAATTCTAGGAGATAATATGATGAGGAGGACTCATATATTTCTATTGAGATTATCTATAACTTTAGTTTGGATTGTCTAAAGGGATTATATATGCAGCAATTATATCCGCAATTTAGCGACGGCACACCATCTTGAGCTGTCAACTTAAAGTAGTTTAGATAATTCTCCAGCAGTTGAAATTGTGGGAATGACGAAATTCGGAGCTATTTGCAGAACGTATTAGCATTACAAATATTCTCAAATCAGTGCTGATTGTCTGTCATTAATTTTTTTAATAGTGAGAAATAGTAATTCCAATTCTTGAAAATATTTTCCTCAATCAATTGTTAGTCATGTATAGATCCTTCGATATTTAAAATATGAAATAATTTTTAATAATATATAATCACGCGACTAATCTTGGACTTTGTTATTAGAACTTTTCTCACAGTATGGCGCATTTAGATTTTAAACACAATGCAATTAAAAACTATTATAACCACAATAGTTTTTAATTACATTTTTGAGCTCTTGGCTGGTATTTGCTGCACATACTTCTAAAACAAAATTCCTTCCTCTCTCTTGTGTGGGTTTGGTGAACATTTTGTTTGATTAGTTTCAAGAAAATTAATCCTATGAAATAGTTCATTCGGCCTTTGTATCATAGCTCTGGGTTATGGAATGAATTGATAGTTATTGGTAGAACGACTATTTATAGTATTTGAAATAAATTGAAGAAAATTTGAAATTTGTGAATCCCCAGCATAAGCTTTCCAGTTTTCAACTTTCATTATCTTAAGGTCTTGGTCTACCTTATCTAGCCACCTTTTGCAGGGTTTTTTGTTATTATGAGTCCTGCAGTCCAAGCAATTTTTTTCAAATTCCTGCAGCCCTTCATTATGAATTTTGTATACAGAATATACGATGAAGAATGTCTCCTAATTAAAAAGGACCACACACCTGACTTGAAAGCTTGTACGAAAATAATCAAAAAATCTACCGTCCATCAAGATAACCGCATAATTTTCAACAAACTGAATTTTTCTTTTCTTCTTTCTAGTGATTAATATGATTGAGAATGAAATAATTCTACTCATTTGGTCGATGGATAAAGATTTGCGTCCCTTTCTATAAATCCATCAAGAATTATCTTTGATCTTTTCTAGCAGAATCTCGAATCCCTCATCTCATCCAAACATACATCTCTCACTTCAACAAAGCCGACACTATCTATTGGACAGGAAAAAACATTTCGCTTTTCCAGTGACTGAGGTAAACGTTTTTTGAATTCATTTCTGAATGAATAATTCTACAGATTACGTTACGATAGATTCTTTTAAAACCAGACCTACCTGCGAAATATTCGTTTTTTGTGAAAATGTTTATTTGAGTATTTCTTTGGAATATATTATACAATTTTCACGTTTTTTAATATTATAATTTGAGAATCAGAGATAAGTTTTTAGAGTCGTTAGGGAAAATAATACCAAAGCTAATGTACTAAAACTTGAATTGCAAGTATGAAATCCTCAGAATTCTTGTACAATCGCATTGGCACATTGGCGAGTAATCCACGTGTTGCTCTAGCTGGAGCAATTCATATGCGTTGATTAATGGTCCAATCAAAATTATTCGTTTTGCTTCAACAAAAACTTCCATTTATAGATTGGTAATAGAAGAGGTTGATTCAGTTGAGTCCGGAAAAAAATAGTACATATTGGAGAGAAACCTTTTACAGTTTGTGATTTAGGGGTTATCATAAATAGTGTTTTTTGGTTATCATTATCATTTCGCTTACTGCTAATCATTTGTGTAATCATTCTACATTATACACCGCTTATATGTGAAGATGCCTATGTTCAATCATGAAAATTCTTTCCTTTTAATTTTCTTTATCAATGTAACTGCTTGGATATTCAATATATCTTCAGCATAGGGTAGTCTAAGTACATTTCGGAAGTTTCTAGTCACTCGATTGTGGCAGCTTAGACTCCTCATCATTTGTTATAGACTTGGGCATACGTTATCGTCTCAAGCTTTCTTATTAATGAAATGTACAATGAATATCTAGATTCAATAAGTACATGAATGAATAATACGTACATGAATGAATTATCATATATTCTATATTTTAATATCCATGGAAATATCTGGAAGAAGCCAAGGCTGACTCATATTTCTTTTGTTATAACTATCTACTCTATTGTTAACCAACTTTCCCTATGATATTTAACGTTATCTGAACCTAGATTTTCAGTGATATAAAACTCTATTTTAACTCACAACGGTATTCTTTGGTTGGCTTTTTGCTTACTACATTTTGGGTGGAAATGAGGAAAGTTTTTATACAGAAGGTTCATTAGAATTGGCACTGCTATAGGAGCTGCTCCTCTCTGCAGGGCTGAGATTGTGGTGATTGGTTTGTGATTGCACTGCTACAGGCTAAAAAAAGAAAATAAACATACGACCAAACGGAGTTAGGTGAGTTCAGAAAACTCCAGCCTAAAAAAACGGTTTTTTCAAGGTTTGGGGATATACTTTGTTGGTTTATGTTTGTTTTTTTTTGTTTATTATTCAATACGAAAGCGGGTATTTGGGAGCGCGTACATCTGCGGTTGTATTATTCCCTATCCTCGGCCATTTCGCTGGTAAATCGGTTCACCAGGTTAGAGGAAAACCGCAGGAAATCTGCAATACTGACGATTCTCTCTCGACTCGGTACCGTCTCATTTATATCAGTATTACTAGCGGTGCTAAAGATAAGGTTGACATGTCTGCGGTACTTGGAGTTTACGATCGCGGAGGATTATACAATCCTTGTGAATAGTAGTTTTGAGAAATATCTACATTTCACATTCAAATCAAGCTAGTTTTTTGAAGAAGAACCAAATTTTCATGTTAAAAAATAACGGAGATATAAATTCACATTTGAAATCAGTAAATTCATTTCTTTCACCATTTGGAAAAATAGTAACTTCCTGACAGTGATATACATTAAAAGAATCTTTTATTTTTTGTTTATTTTGAGACATTAGTACAAACTTGACTTTAAAGCACGTAGAATTTTGCCTTGATGATTATAGTATACCTTATAATCCAGTTATATGACTGATCCACTAGTATACTCCTATTTATGTGATTTTGCAGAATCAAAGATAAAAAAAGCTAAACATAGGTATAAGGTATAAGGTATAAGGTATAAGGTATAAGGTATAAGGTATAAGGTATAAGGTATAAGGTATAAGGTATAAGGTATAAGGTATAAGGTATAAGGTATAAGGTATAAGGTATAAGGTATAAGGTATAAGGTATAAGGTATAAGGTATAAGGTATAAGGTATAAGGTATAAGGTATAAGGTATAAGGTATAAGGTATAAGGTATAAGGTATAAGGTATAAGGTATAAGGTATAAGGTATAAGGTATAAGGTATAAGGTATAAGGTATAAGGTATAAGGTATAAGGTATAAGGTATAAGGTATAAGGTATAAGGTATAAGGTATAAGGTATAAGGTATAAGGTATAAGGTATAAGGTATAAGTATCAATTTGGATGACATCAGGATATTATTCAACCAAATATTTTGCTTTATAATATAATTATCAATATTTAACTTTCTTTATCGGCTTTTAAACTTGAAATTCCCAAAAAGTTCTCACTCATCGTCTTTGAGCAATCTTAATTCAGAAATAATGCCTGTAATCTCATGTAAATTTGATCTGATTACCAAGCATTAAAACTCAACTCGGAGAGCAAGACAAATTCCAGCATTTCGTTGTAATAACATATTCAAAGATATGAATAACGAACATTATCAACATAACTTTTGAAAACTAGTTTTCCTATTCCTCGGAAGCTAAGAAAACAAAATAATATTATTGTTAAGCAGTTATTTGACTGAATAAAATGTTTTTCTAATTGAGAAGCTCGAATCTATTCATATGTAATGTTTCAAAACTAGAAAAAGATGAGTTATCAGATATAACCGGCCATATTTAGATATTTCTTATTTTCTAGCAACTGTGTTGTGAACATAAGATTGTCGAGATCATAATGAACGTTGATCTGGTGAAAATTCATATTTTTACAAAGATTATCAATTTTTATGAAGTATACACGGATTTGAGATTCATTTTCGAGAATAATGAATATTTTACCTTCCAACGTAATTTTTTTATTATCCCAAAAAGAAGTCGAGTTCCAAATAAAATAATTACTATGATTTAAAAAGAGTTCAAAATTGTTGAAAATATGAAAATTCTTCTAACGTAGTCTAATTAATTGACCGAATTTCAAAGTCTCTCGAAATTATGTAAGAAGCAGACTTTTTATTCATAAAAATGTCTGTACGGAGAGATATATAAATTAATTAGCATTTTCAAAGAGAGTTTGAGAGTTACGAGACTAAACTGTTTACCAAAAAGACTTTTAGTACAAGGAAACTGGTGGTGCTTATACAATTATTTTGAGCTAAAAGAAGGAGGGAGAATGTTAATTGTTCTCATAAATTTCTCAAATGAATGAGAGATTGTAAACGTAATATATCAAATATATCAATAACATACAGATACAACACCGAAGATTTTGGAAAATTGAATTTTGTAGTGGAAATGACACTTGATAAGACTTTGTAATATATACAATAGGGGAATTACTTTTTTCTTTAATGGATCGCGTTACAAAAATTTTTTTCTGAACAAATCCCATATATAATGCACTTTTCTGTCTATCCTTAGACGGCATCATCTTTTTTGAAACACCCGGTATAGAAAAATCAAGAGATTTTCAAATAATTGATTTTTAATCTATTCGCTTGTTTCTTATCATTGCCTTTTATAGAGAAGAAATCGAGTCAAATCGTTTGTTATATAAATTTTTGTCTTGCGTTTACTTTCGTTTTTTTGTTTCTTTATTCGTACGTTTGAATTATTGTTGTGACTGATTTCGCTCATCAATAGGAGCATAAAAATTATATCCAAGGGGTTGAAATTACTGCCGATAATATTCATAACTTTTGCCAAGCTTTTTATGTCATCTGTGAAAATTTCACATGGATTTGGCTGAAAGATTAGTTTTAATACTGACATGACGAAAAATATTTCCTTCTTCGGGTAAATATGGTATTTTATATTCGAAAAAACAATCTACGGATCTAAAAAAAGTTACTTAAATGTTATCATCTAAATTTTCTTTTCTTAATAACTTAAAAGTGATTTTTCACTTCTAAAAATGGCCAAATACGGATGATGCTAAGTGTCTATAGTCTGTCGTAATTCACGTGAAAAGTGAAAAGTGAATATTCAAATTTTTCACCTGATCTGTTTCCCTACTTTCTCTCTCTAAACTTGAAATAATTGCTTGATGTAAATAATTGCTTGATGTAAAGACACTTCAGACAAATAAAAAGTGGTAGAGAAAACGCGCGTTCTGTGACGTTTATCTCTTGGCTGGTATACACAATTTTAAACTGCCATATGTGTTTAGAACTAGAAAGAAATCATGTTGAAGAATGAATTTTTTTTTCACTAGAGTAACTTTTTATCAATTTTAGCTAGAAGTCAACTTGTTAAGCCACCCTCATATATTACCCCTTAATTTAGAGGTTATCAATCGGTTAGTTGATTTGTAATTCGTCTTGAATACATTTTATCTAATGGTTGAAAAATTTTGTGTTACAAATGAAATCTCGCGCGAAAAAAGCTAAATGTATTACCGGATTCATTTTCACAGGACTTAAATTATCACTTACCCGCCTTCAATTTGGAACAAATATTGAAAGGAATTTAGGGTAATTGGTAGACTTAGTCTATATTCAAAGGATAGTAGAATTTATTATAACACAATGAAATAATTTTTCATATATTCAAATATAGGACCATGATTGTATGTATTTTGTATGAAGTGTACGACGTACTATTTTACCTGAAAAATCCGCTATTGAATACAGTTGATAGTTTATTATTCAATGAAAGATTAATATCCATTGAAGATTACATGTTGATTTTTTTCACTGTTCATATAATAAGTAGTACTACTAATATTGTTTTCACTTTGTATGGGAAAGTTACAAACATATATTACTCCCACAATTCTTCTTCCTTATTCTACATTGTTATTTATGTTATCGTCTATATAACGTCTTGTTACTGCGGTTGATTTGCACCTTCTCAGTTACTTCTTTTTTGTTTTAACGTAAAAAATAAGAAACTAGCTCCCTTCTTACTTTGTTACAAATGATCGTACATTTCAATTGTTTAACTCTTGCATAATAGTAATTTACTAGACTAGGGTAGTAATAACTTGTGTTAATAACGCCGTATAAGACATGAATCTTATTCGCATGGGACACATTCTATATATTTCAAGTTTCAACTATAAATATAGGTAATAACATTATTATATTTATAAAATTTGAATGAAGGTTTTATGTCACTTTCGAAGTACTGCAGAAGACTTCTATAGAACAAACACTTTCAGATGAAATTGATATACACCCTGTAATAAGCACTAGAAAAATTGCCAAAACCCTAAATATTAGCTATACATCTGTGTGGCAAGTATTCAAAGGGTTCAAGCTCTCATACTTAGAGATTTTCCTTAGCGAGTTAAATTCTATGACTGGTTCAAACACCAAATGCGACATAATCCTCAAATTTTGAATAATTTATTGTTCACAGACGAGACACATTTTCCGAGAGTATCTATGTCTCATTAACTCACAGTTTTCATATATAGGGAGATAAGAGCCCCCATGAAATTACAGATCACCATTTTCAAAATGTTTTGGTTGAATTGGTATACTTAATTGGGCCACATTTTCTGCGTCAGCCATTAAATAGAATTTCTTACGTAAATTTTCTAGAAAATTATCTCCCTGAACTACTGGAGAACATCAGACAAAACATGTAGTTCATGCACGATTATGCTCCAGTACACTGCAATCGGACTAGTCGAGAAGGGCTCCAAAGTAGGCCTCCTCGGTCTCCATAGTAAAATCCTTGTCATTTATGTGTATGGGATTATCTTAAATCATTAGTCTACACCACAACGATAGTTAATATCAACGATTTGCAGAATTGCATTCAAATAGTGACAGTAAAATACACCTAAAATCTTTGAACGTGTACGGCAATCTATGACACATAGGATACGTTCATTTATTTTAGCTAGAGGTGCTTATTTCTAGTACGCATTATGAATCGTGATAGATTTTACATATTTAATGTTTTCCTCTCAATGTAGTTTAAATTATAAAACTAAATATTTATAAACTAAATATTTATAAACTAAATATTTATAAAACTAAATTTAGTTTTAAATGATAAAACTAGAACAAATAATAAAACTTCATCTTGAAAAAAGGTTTTCTATGTTATAAAGTTGCAAAATTCACCCCAGTCATGTTGCAAATACATCCGTAATTATTATTCTAGTAGCGTACGAAAATTACAGAATTTTCTAGCTTTATTGTAAGCTTAGAAAATAAATAAAAACTAATTATTGAATTTAGAAACACCCTGTATTCCCATCTCATAGAAACAGAATATTTGCTTTTTACATTTGCAGTATTTATTGCTTGATTTTTATCGATGAAATTGTGGACATCTTTGACCATCTTTAATAGCATCATTAACATTGTTATTTTATTAAAAAAGTCAATCTGACAGTTTATTATCAAAAATTGAGAGAATTTGAAATTACTGAATTGTATAATAGTTAAATGTATATAGAATGATCATTAAATATTGCTAAACTGCCGCTGCCAGCCTGTTAAAAAAACTTGATTTCTTCAATTCCAAGTAAAACTGCTTGATTTTTGATACTAGGTCACTTCATGGTAGATAGAAATATAAGACTTAAATAGAGAAATAGAGAGAAGCTATTTTATAATTTTCTGAAGAGTGGAGCGTCAACAACAAAAAGGAATATACTTGGAAATAACAACAAACTTTCCACATTATAACTTATAACTTCATACTTTTGAAATACGAAGAAAATTCTATAGAAATATAATACAAAAAAGTTCCCGAAAACAGAAATATATAAAAAATGTAAAAGTAAAGTCCACAAATCGTTTAAATTCCCGTGGATGGAATTCCGAGTTGGTATTAAATTTCTAAAGGGTTCGCGAGAAAAGCTTTAGGAACAAACAAAATATTTCTCGGGTGTGGTAGATATTACTAGCTGGGAGCAAGAATTCATGGAGAATTGAAACCGTTAAGATACATTTTTCAGTTTTATAAAGGAGAATAAAATGATCGAAAATCTGTAACAAATTAGTTTCCACATCTGAAATTGGAAAATAAATGTTCAGTTTCTCGTTAACCCATATTCTTCGATAAGTAAAAGAATATTTTTTGGAAGAATCGAGATTAGAATATTAAATTTCTAATCTACTTTCTCGGATTAGGCTTATTCTAAGGCTTCTTCTATTAGTCTCTCGGAGATAGCTTCTGAGATTATGAAACTAGAATAAATAAGAATCTCGGTCGAGATGCATTTGAATTTAATCTTTAGTATTCAAATAGTCTATAATAAAAATGTGAAATAAATGAAAATAGGAAATTTTTCCGAAAAATGCTCTATGGTTAGCGATAGACGATAATATAAATAACAAGGAGTGCTATTCAAGAATTCATTATACATTTAACTAAATCAAAAAACTGCCCAAATCAAGACAGAAATTCATAAAAGTTCAGTATTTTCTCAGTTCAAACTATTAATGAAGGGTAACTGTAAATTTGGGACATATTCATTCAAATGTTTTGATTTAGTACTTTGCAAACTTCCGTGCATTCTGCTCATTTCACTCCTTTTCATTGTGAAAGTATACAAAATGATACAGAAAGTTCAACATTGCTATATTTATAGGAAATTTTTTGTAAGAATATAATCGTTGAGATCAAGACAACAAACGATCAGTTCTCTAGTTCTAACTGTGTTTTCTACAGTTGCGCAAATGGGCCATTTCATAAACTTGTTGTGTTACAGTACGAACTACCAAATTCGATGTATATGAGAAAGTTGACCAAGCATCTTTGCTTAAGGCTTTCAAGGTAACTGGAAAACTTGTAAGTCTTGCCCAAGTGTTTGAACCTTGCCCAAGTAAGTTCTCAGAACTTACTGATGATGGAGCCTGTATTTTTTTTCCTCCTTAAAGTACCAGCGAAGTGTCCGGTTGAAAGATCAGTTACCACTCGTATCTGTATGAACGGAGCAGAATATTTGTAATATTACTTGTCATATGCCAAGTAATTCCATTTATCTCCGTAGATACTGTCTTGAGAACAGTTTTCTCAGCGAAGTAGTAGTTCACTTTTGGCTACACCTATAATGAGTTTTGTACCCCGTGGTTTTCCTGATCCTAGGCTGGTGAAGCAAATCAGCCTTATCGCTGTTTAAGAGACCAAGTACACAAACGAGTTAAACCTTGCAGTGATATCTGACCATGTCTTGTATCACTTAGTCCCTCTTATCTCCGCCTATCACAATAACATTCACCTATAGCTTGTGACCTCATATTTCCATGGATAATTTATTCAACACGTGATTTGTTATGGATATTTAGCCTGAGATATGAAATCAAAAAGGCCATACATGGAGAGCTAGAAAAAAGAAACGAGTCAGAAGAACAAGTTTGCTTAAATTTCGCCAGCAAAGGCCAATTGCAATGCGAACTGTTCATCGCTGTGATTGAATATTTTTTTGCATTCTAAAATATTGAGCCCTTAACTAATTCTGAACGTGAAGTAGATAGGTGAAGGTCTTGCTCCGCCTTCCTAAGTTGATAGCTTTGCAACGATCTTTCTGTAATTGGAGGAGTGTGCTTAGGAATTAGGCAAACATAATTCTCTCTAATAAATCATTTCCAAGGTCCACTGCTCCACTATAATTTCATATTGTTTCATTGCGTATTTTTAAGCCTTTCTCATTTTTATCACCTTCAATTGGGCTTCACATCTTCTTCATAAGTTATCATAGTTCTCCCTCTTACCATTTTTATTGTGTTTTTCTTCGGTTCGTTGCTTCTCTATATTGTAATGGCCTATTTACTTGACATGACAATAGGAAATTTCATCCTCAACTCAATTCACACTTAATATACAATTTCAAATATTCTCATAAGATTAACCAAAACATATCAACCAAAATCATTCGTTATTAACACCTTTTGATTCTAGCGATCCTTGCTGCATGGTTAGCTTGTGCTTAACATTTAAACGTCTTATAAATTTTCATATGTTATTGCGAACGAAGAACCTTCATAATTTTTCATTTTCATCCGTTATTTAGGACGAAAAACTTCCCACATTTCTTGTTCCATAATTAATAATATCCGCTCTCAAATGACTGTGATAAGCGTTTAGGTTTAAATCGTACTTATAATAATTGATAATAGCGAGTTTTTTCTGTTACTGATTCAATTAGAAATATATTCAATTTCCACTTTGGCGGAATGTTCAAATATGTTCCCAAGTGCCTTCAAAAACCTATCCACTCGCCACACTGAGGGGAGTTAGGGCTGCTCAGCTTTGATCTTTGAGAATCAAAAATTCCAGTAACTTTTAAAGTAATATGGATACGATTGATTGACAGAAAAAGTTCGCCCTGTATATTGAATTAAGTGATGGAATTTTCATGTAACGAGAATGAAATAAGAGTAATTTCGCATGTCAATCACGCTTGAAATGAACGATGCTATTTTTAACCATCCCTTTCTCATCTAATGTGCATACAAAAGAATGGGTTTGCGGAACGCAGGAGAAATTTGAAACACGGGTTTTGATAAATTCTGAGGGAAAATTGGATTCAATTTTTTCTTGTCTTCTCATTTGATGACCTCGATGTCAGAATTGCCAGTAAATGGAATTTGATACTGAAAATACGAAAATGAAATATTAGAAAACTTCTCTAGATTTAAATGTGCTATTTATGTTAGAAAGAATTTTGTAGTGCTAGAAATAATAGAAAATCCATTGGAAATCATATTTTATCCCATCGAATTCCCATGCTCCGAAGATACTCCAGTAATAATTATATTTGTGAATGTTTTTCAAATTCTATACAAGAAACAATTCGAGAATCATAGGAATCCATCATTTCTATACTGTTTCTGTACATTTTGTCTCAAGTAAACGTATACGCGATATAATTAGAAAATGAGGAAGCTTTTAACTTTTGATATAATACAATGGACGTTCACATTTTATTTCATCAACCTAGTTATTGATTTTCACATGGTAACCTGACCAGATTGATTCAAAGTTTTCTCAGATTCTTTCAATAGTTATAAAAATCATATCACTATATATTTTTTTGTATTCGAGCATTGAATTGAGATATTAAACCAGTTACAGATCAAAACACTGTCCACTCTAGTTATTGTTTCGTTTCTTATTCTATCTCTTCTTTTGTCAACTCTGGTTCAGCGTAAGTACTTTATTTCAGCTGCATGAATTTTGCTTTCGAGTCAGCTTGAAGTACCCAGCTTTCACTACCAGTATAAAAACAGATATAAATATTGATTTATACACGTTCATTTTGCTGTTTCTCGATATTTCTGTCCTATTCAGGAAATTTCTGTTCAATACACTATAAAGTTTGATTCCTGCGCTAGACTCAGTACTCCGCCCTCTCCCAATCCTTTTCTAGTCTGTTTCTATGTTGTTTCAAATAAACTCCTGATATTTTTATCAATTTGACTGCAACTGCTCAATGCTGTAGACTATTCCATATTTGGTTTCTTCGGATACTGTCAAATGCTTTTTGGATGTCACCATTAGTGAAAGGTTTTGATGTTTTCGCGATTGCAATAATAAAAGTTGATTTCGGGGGATATTCGCTCTCTGTATTAGTATTTAACAACAACTGTTTGATTACAAATCAAACACAGTCGTTTAACTTTTTATTCTATGAAAAAAATATGCCATTTCCCATTTAGAGTGGAAAACTCTGCACTGACTATCAACTTCACGTTTTTGTGACATTATTACAAAATCGTAACAATTATGGAAGTCGACACAACAATTATGGATATTGCTGCTAAGATATGGGGATACTGTCTTTCTCTCTCGTTTGTCCAGGCACGCGTTGCTCTTAAAATTATTTATAAACATCCGTAGACTTGAGAGTTCGAGTAAAATAATCAAATAAAGTCTAAGAGCTCTAAACATTTCTGTAACACATTGCCATCGCGGGCCTTATTGATACGGCCCAGGCGCCGGGCGTATCTTTGACATGACTGACGTAAATGCATTGATCAAGGTGGGTATCAACACTTACAGTAACCCAAATTTTTTGCCTGATTCATGTCGACCTCTGTATATTTGTATATAAGTTCAGAAAGATAATTTTATTAAACCTAATTTTACTATTGACCTGATATTTTCTGAAAAATTAGTTCTTATTTGATGATCAAAAAAATATCAAACTTTTATTAATTGGAGCTGATTACTCAATCATAATTCAACAACAATCTAACTAGTGATCTGACAGTTGAATTAAATATCGAGAAATCTGTAAAAATATTCCTTTCATATTGTGAACATTATGTTAATATTATCTTATTGTAAAATTTCAAAAATAGAAGAAATAGATTATATTTAAAGTTGGCGTTGTTCTCAGGATAACGTTCTACTTCAAGAAAATAAAAAGTCACAACAATAAAGTTGCTGGAATAACACAAACTGAAAAAGGTTTTAAGCATAAAATTAAAAGATAAACTCCACTAGTCGAAGACAGAAAAGCACTTACTAAACTGACCTCTTAACGAAAGATGCTTTTCGCCTCGCTTCTAATGTATTCAATGGTTAATCTCCGTTTTAAAGCACAACTTTGGAAATGGGGAGACAGAGAAGTTCGCATTAAGAATATGTGCATTATTTGTTGCTTTTAAACCGCAGTAATCATGTTTATATTCAATCTAGTTATAGCTATTGATTATCAACTGATTGATACATTTATTGGAAATAAACTGCAAAATTTTAGACACTGAATTGATGCTTCTATTTATATGAATCACGTATGCATTAAAAAATTTATTTAAAGCCTACTTTTTCCGACATGTTTCAAAGTTTGTCTTAAGTGAACAATTTCAAACGTGTATCAGCATTCGAATATCTGGGCACAATTATGACAAAAGTGCCTACCTCTTTCCAAAGTATACATTTCATGGCCTCATTGTAGAGAAAAAAGTCGTATTTTTCTCCATACAGAGGAAAACGACATTCACTCACTCACAATTACACTCACTGACGCGCGATTCGATAATCAGATCCGTTATTGTCCGCTTTGAAAAGCACATAGCTCATTTAAAATATGGACGGACGGGAAAATTGGTATTGCCGATCACACTGCCGGTCATAATCATGACATGAATATTAATAATGTAAAATTGTTAAAAAATGTGTCCAATAATAAATTGTTAAATGCATTTGAAAGCATTGAAATATGCTAGATGTAGGAGTAGCTTAAATAGGGACAATATTTCTGCCAAGGAGGTTTTTCCAGCTGGAATAATTTTATCTAGTATAAAACGGGTAAGTCAATTCATTAGGCTTTTGTTTACGTTCATCTCTAAAGACGATAACTTGGTTATCGAAACGCGCGTCAGACAGTGTAATTGTGAGTGTTGGTGAACAAATGATCAAATGAAAAATACTATTGCTGAAAATTCTCAAAACTGCCTAATACCAAGAATTATACTGGGCATACTTTCATAAGAGCCTCGGCAAGGTTACTTGCAAATTCCGAAGCAGACATTCTTGATTGAAAGTTAAAAGGAGCTTCGGAATATCGCTGAAGGATATGTGAAGCAATTTCTTACAAGAAAGCAAACTAAATAATGGGAATCATTGAAGTTAGTTAAATTGATTGTAATCAGCCAAGTACGAGTACTCCAGGGAGATGCCAGCTGAATAATGATGTTGATAAAAATATCAAGAGAACTTCATTGGCTCCATCTCACACATTTAGTATGATTCAAATGACCACAGCTCAAAATTGCACGTTTAGCATTAGTTACAATGATTACTATACCACAAATTGAAAATATGAGGGATGTAAGAATTAAATAAAGTGCTTGTGAGTTATACTATATCTGCTTCTTAGTTTTAGATAATAGTTTTTGTGTAGATATTGGTTTTAATTCAATGAAAATTGTTTCTCGCGATAAATAACCAACCAATTATTGCAAAATATACCCACGAAATGCTCAAGTTTCGACTGCCAGAAAACAACTCAACCCTAATCACTGCCGCATTGTTAATACAGACTTCCAAATATCACAATTTCGAGAAATGAGATGTAGAGGTCTTAAAAAGACCGCATTTCAATTATTTCCCTTCTATCTAGTTCAAAGAAATAGCGTGAGGGTTTGTTAAAAACTTTTGATATTTCCTCTAATGTTTCCCAATTAAGCAATGTATATAGTCAAAAGTTTAGGTTTGTGAATAAGGTAGTAACTAACTACGAAATTGGGGCACACAAAGTCGAGCCGGCGACATCTCGTTTAAATTTAGTTGAGTTGAATATAGTCTACCAACTCTTTATGCTAATACTTAATAGCATAATACGAAAAAATGTCATTAAAGTAGGAAGTGACTTTTTATATTATTCATTTTTATTTGAGCAGAAGGTCCACAAGAGTTCGGAGCTAATTTAAAATTCTCAAGATATTTGGAAACTTGAGATACCACATAAATGGAACTAAAGTATTACTTAAAATATTTCAGGGGAATATGATTTCCCAGGAAGTAATCCATTCACAGTTTCACACAAGTTTGAATAACTTCATTTATTCCTTACTCTCTCCAGATAACCATTGAAGCTGCAATGCCCCAACCACACTTCTGTTAACAGTTGTAGACTGTTTTTACTTTGGTTAGAGGTTCTCAAGAGTATTTGTGTCTCAAATTCTGCAACTTGTATGTAACGTTTCGAAATTCTGCGTCTGTTGTCAATATCGGATTCCCTATATGTACCTACAGGTTTCGGCCACACACAGACTTAAGTAATGCCTTTCTCATTCTTGTCTACGGTTGTTTGAGATAGTTTAACATTTTCGCGCCAGTCAAGATTCCTGCGGACTTCGAAGTACCCTCTGTTGTAATTAAATTTGTGCTAAAAGATAAAAATTTGTGCAGTGTGCGCAATGAAGAGTGCAGTGGCCCGACGGTCATTAATGACGATTTGCTAGAAAAAATTTACTGAGAGATATAAGAGGAAATATGCTTCACTGTCTTGACATTATCCATACATTTTCTACAAGTTGTGTACGAAACTGTGACGGTACAATTAAACTGGGAAATTACGATAGGCGATGGAACATCTCTGGCTTCTGCTAGACTAGAATCAAAACAATATTCTATGGGATGTGACATACGGCATCATTTTTTAGAGTTTAAGCAAAACTCATGTATATAGTTATGAGGAACTCCTGCTTGATATATTGAATGAAGAAGTCATTTCGTTTCACGATTATGCCTTTTTACATGCGATATATCGAACCCTAGATGTGATTAGAGCATTTGGTTAACATCAACTTCATCATCATTTAGTTTTTACTATTCTAATCCAGCACCTAGTGACTGCTACATGTTCCTAACTTTGAAAAAACAGCAGGATTAAGAGCCGCATGAAGTATGTTGAAGAATTTGTCAAGAGAAGTGGAAGTCACAATTCAGTCAATTACGACGATATGAGAAGTACATGGTGATGGATATATTAGAGAACAGGCTGCCATATTGAAATGAAATTACTTAGAAATGTTGTGAATTAGTTGGATTATTCTTTTTCTGCTCATGTTTGTGTTGTTGAGGATATGGATTTCCTCGACGTTCATGTGATGAAGTAGCCGATGTTCATGGTTACTCGAATTACTCGAAAATTTGGTTGTGATTTGTTCAACAGTCTCCATCTGCATATCCTGATGGATATCACTGTTTCGGCAATACTAGGATGCGTCGATACTGTACAATGGTACAACCTCCAAATAGATCTCAATATTTGCTTGTATAGAAGCAGTTTGTTGTATGAGGATAACTTGGAATATCGTCCTAATAGCCAATACATCTTTTTATATTTGATATCAAGTCCTTCGCGTTTCTTTTTGATATAGATATAGATAATATTGTTCAATCTGTTAGGAAAGTATCATCTTTCATTCATCTTGATACGCCATTTCTTAGTTCAGTATCCGATTTGGTCAATGGATGTTTGTAACTTTTCCAGCAGCTTCTCCATGGTTATCTCCAACGGCCATAAATTCCATGTCATTATGCATAGAGCTCTGAACCAAGTTCGCTATCCTGGGCCTTGATTTTTCTTAAATCAAAATACAAGTCTTGCTTTATTCTGAAATATCTATTTGTTATTTCAATTCGTGGAGTAATCTTTTGTGACATA
The DNA here is from genome assembly GCF_026250575.1 of Diorhabda carinulata. Taxonomy (NCBI): domain Eukaryota; kingdom Metazoa; phylum Arthropoda; class Insecta; order Coleoptera; family Chrysomelidae; genus Diorhabda; species Diorhabda carinulata. The sequence goes on from NC_079469.1 coordinate 8,952,758, forward strand.
CTTTATCAAAGCCTTGTGCCACCTCCAAGAAGACAGTGAAACAGACCTTTTTTTCTGAGGATTTTTCAAAACTGTTCGTAATTCTATGAACTTGATCTACGATTGAGTGGTTTTCCCTAAAACTAAAAATCAGTTTTTTATTTTCTATTATTGGCTTCAGTCTATTAAGAGCTTCGAGATGACAGACAGTAATGGAATCCGTGTGTAGGATAACACTGCATAAGGAAGCTTTCCTTAGGTTTGAGGATAATAATGACCTCCGCAACGTTCCATATCTTAGGAACACAAACTGAATGATGCCTTATGAGATTGGTATATTTTACTATGGCCAGTAAGTTGGAATTTATCTAACCAACACTCAAAATTACACTGTATGACGAGCGTTTCGATAACCTAGTTATCGTCTTAAGAGACTGAAGGTAAACTCAGTTTATCTCCTGAATATGATAAGTGTTGGCGTAATGGTGGTGTGAACAGTGTACTCAGTAACTTCGACAGTAATCATATCAAAGCCAGGAGCTTTTTCCAGCCGAAGCCGATTCAAAACCAGGATATAAGCATATTCTTGTTTTGGTTCAATCCAATCTTCTGGATCTTCTCCATCATTCTATTGGAAGATCGTTCGTAGATGTTTTGCGAATCTGAATGCTTTTTGAATATTCTTTCGAGCTCAAGTTCTATCTGCATTTCTAATTGGTGTAAGATCTTTTCATTCGTTTTCCAAAGTATATAATCCGTCCTGTGATAATTAGTCAGTTCATTCAAGTAGCTACCAATATATTCACTTTAATACGCTGGATTTCTCATTTTAGTTGTTATGTTGCGTAATTTGAGTCCTTTTCTATCGTTTTTCTATCCTTTTGTTTGGCGGGTAATTTCAGGACTATTTTAAAATGCTCTTGTTGGTAATTTTCTACGAAAACTTTTCTCTCTTTGTCTATATGTCATTTTATCAATTAGGATTAGAGGATTTTCTTTCTGTATCACGATGAACCAAAAAATGAAATTGAAATAATTATTTCTTCAGCTCCTCTTCTATAGATGAAGTTATTTTATTGAAGATTATTCACAAAGCGAATGAATGCTCAATACATACTACATTCTCATTGCGTTATATTTGAAACTGTTAAGAATATGGTTATTGAAAGTGCAATTCACGTTCGTTGGGGACCAGCCTACCCCATTCCCTGTCTAAATGCATCAGTGTAAATATTTGTGACTGACATGAATTTGTTCATACATTTCCAAGCCACTATCGATGTGTAAAACTGATGTCCTTTTCAGGATAGCGTGATTGCAATGAACTCAATGGATGTCTTTTGTCTCTTTGAAATGTAAGTGGATGATTGCTCTGGATACGATCAAAAGATCATTTTGAATTTGAATATAATCTCTTTATCGTACGTATGCAAGATGGATTTCAAATCCAATAATTATATTATTGCTACGAACTCGTCCTCGAAATACAATACAATCTAAGTATCCTTCATCTCAAAGAACTCCTGATCAGGATTCCGATATGAACATAATAAGAAATTCAAATTTATGTTCATGAAATACGAAGTGAGCTAACCGATGATGTGAATTTATACTACCAAATTTTTCTATGTTTTTCGATCCAGTGAACGCCTTATAGGCATATAATATTTAAACGTTTATCTTAAGAAATAAGATCTCTAAAACCTTTCTGATAAAGAAAATATGAGCATATTCCCGCTAGTCTGCCAGCTCTCTGTGTTTAATTTAAATTCCTGTCTCGGAGAAGATTTACTTCGAGTCTTATATATTTCTCGGAGTAATCAATAAAATCGTCGTTGTTACGATGTAGCAATCAAATCAGTCTTTCTCTTTCCAAGAATGAAATTAAATTAAAAAAAAAGTAATTTTGTTTATTGTGCGTAATATTTTATAGCTCATAATGTTCTCAGAATTTATTGAAACTTCGTTATTTCTACTCTACCTAGGTGGGATTAATAAATTTGGAACTAAATACTATTATCTAAAGGGTCATAACGCACGGTCATGACAATAAATAACTTTTTACGCGTGCAAAAAGTGAAATACTGGGTTTTGATTACGTCGTAGGATACGGTGGTAGTTTCATTTCATTTCATTATAATTTTGCTAAAAGAAATGGTTAAGAACAACAGTCTTATTCTTCTTTTTCAGTTTTCTGTCATCTTGTGTTAGATATTAACATCTTCTATCTATAACAGCAGCAGCGGTCAACATGCTGCAAATTGCTTAAGCAGATGGTGTCATTGCTCTCACAACGTTAACTGTTATCTTTTTTACTAGATTGCTAATCTGCCTGAACCGTTAGTTGAGGTTTGACGCTTTTGCCAAAAAAATAATCATGTGTCATTTAGGCTACATTAATTATTCTAAAAAGTATTGAGATGCGAAGTTATTCAATTTTTATTCATGAATTAATCCTCTCAGAGTCTTTTTCTTTTCGGTCAATGAATTGGTTTCTCCTTTATAACAAATGCTACAGTTAAACATCGTTCGAGCCTATTGTTATTTTCTAATTTAATAATGATTGCTTTCTATTCAAGTTTGAATTTGTTTTTCATCATATCAGAATTCATACATCCTCTGATAAGTCACCAAATAACCGGACTAGGGAGTCATGTGAGAACATCCAGAGTATACATTTGGTTTTCATTGTGTCCATGATTTGCTGAAGTAGACAGGTTTCACTGTGTGTTTACGGAAGTTTATATGATACTGCGTGTTTACAGTTTGTTGGTCAGTGGGAAAATCAACCTTTTTTAACCCTCTTATGTCCCAAAACACTTTCCCTGTTGACAGTGTAACCTTCGCTTTAACTGGCACACCTTCATATTTCTTCCTTCCTTCACTTGATACAAGCGCGTTTACAATTAATAATTGTAATTGTAATTGGTGCAATAATTTTCTCCTTTATCTTCATATAGACGCATGCAAACTTCTCAAAGTGTGAATTTCAACTCAAAATTCAGAAGACTTTGCACCCATCTGGCTATAATTTGGAAACCGAGCCGTTCAGGAATTATTTGCCTAGTACTATCTAAGCTGATGCCCAGTTCTGTAGCCATATTGCAAAGAATATTTCGACGGTATTAGGAGAGGAGTTTTTCTACAACGCATGTGGCAAGTTTGCCACCATTTCTCAGTCTTTTTAGAAAACAGATTCATATTCTTGGAGAGGCACAAATCGAATGATCTTTATTAAATGTTTGCAGATTTTACACTATCATTGACAGAAAAACGAATACTGAATAGCGAGGTTACTCGGTTCCAGCTGTTCTCCACGCTTCGTTACTAACCAGTTTATTACCCACTTATTCGACACTAAATTTCTCGATCTTTTATTCAAAAATTGAGCGACTATTGAGAGTGTAACTGTAGAAAACTAAATTTTTTCCGTCTGTTGAATAAAATTGCCGCTTTCAAAAGATCGCCATGTCCCACGTCGCGTAGCAAAATTCTTTCTCAAGCAGCAATATATCACTTCCCTTTCTAATTGGACAAATATTTATTTTAGTTGATGTGAAAAACTCCTGAACATATTCAGCTGAAACAACATTCATCGACTCTTAATCAGTACAAAATTCACTGGGTCAATTTATTCTGTCATAAAGACAGAAATTGGTACGATTTGATTAACTGATAATACATTTTTGTGGTATCATGCACGAATTTGAAATTCCCCATTTTCTTCTATCTAACCAATTTTGTACTTCTGTGTATTCCCGATTAATTCATATTTTGTTGCAGGTGTGCCACATCGATCGCAAATTCAACGCCAGTCGAGTCAGAGCCGCCAACAACTCAACAAATTCCCAACTCCGGAAAATCTTGAACAAAGACACAACTGAGCGGAGTATTCCCAGAATAATAACTAATCTTTTCAACTTTATGCTGGCGTGTCCATTATTTTTTCAGGTTAAGTGAATTTAGAATGTAAGATTCTTTCAACAGTCCACAATATTTCTTGTACTGAATAACGAATCGAGAAATTCTTTCAGTAGAATAATGTTTCCGACATAAGCATGGGTCAAGATTTCCGTAGGGTTTTTGGAACTTTGATTTCAATATTTCTCATAATTTTTGTGCGGTGTGACATCAGTGATTTTATGAAAAACGCAAAAATCAGTACGAGAATTATACAGACTCGTTATGGTAGATTACAAGGTCTCATTGTTCCTATGGACGCTCAACGTTCTCTAAAATCCATCGAAGTATTCTTAGGAGTTCCTTATGCAACTCCTCCCGTACAGTCGAATCGGTTTAGCCCCACGCGAACGCCCATTCCCTGGGATGGAATCTTGCTGTCGGATAAATTGGGACCGGTATGTCCCCAAAAGCTCCCGGATATTTCTAATGAGACAGCCGCGCTCGAGAAAATGCCAAAGGGAAGATTAGAGTACTTGAAGAGATTACTACCCTACCTGAAAAATCAAAGTGAAGACTGTCTGTATTTGAACATATATGCTCCGTCACAAGGTAAGACTTTTCTCTCATTATTTGTCATTACATTCCATGGACGTAGTTTGATACTTTTCAATTCAATTACTTCAAACAAATTCAATTATACGTACAGACTATTCAATAACAAAAAGATAAAGCTTCAATAAATATTTAGTGGCGAAACTGAAATTCTTTTTATGTTGCTAATAATATCTCAATGGATGATAAAAAAAATGGAAGTCTTACAAGAATATCTACCTTTTTTCCAATGTTCAATTTAGAATATTTTTTAAACAAAATTGCTAGGAAAAGAAATCTATGGGGTACATAATTAAGTTGAAGATAATATTCCTACGTAAAAAATATACCCATATTAGGCAAGTGATAATTGAGTAGAAAAAATAGTTTCAGTGAACTTCATTGATAACATTAACAAAAAATTGTGTAATGTGAATCATCCAAAGTTGAGAAGATCACTTCAACGCAATATTATAAACAGAAAACGATGGTAGACAATGGGAGGAGCTTACGACCCAAGCTTGGGATAAAAACGAGAATAAATTGCCACCATTGAGGGAGGCAATACTAGAAATAATACAGGGGATAAAAAACGGTGAATCCCCGGTAGAAGACGAAATAGAAACGGGATTAATCAAATACTGTGGAACTGCACTGAAAACGAGAATATGTCTTCAAAAAGTGATATAAGAGAACGAGAGACAATACCAAGAACGTGGAAAATGGCAATTATGGGACAAATACACACAAGTGGCTGAGTCACATCTACAGGAATTCAGAACTGGAAAACGAAAGCAAGAAATAGGAAAGATTGTAAGGGAACCATTTCCTTGCTATGGGTCTAGAAGGCCAGCATGAAGTACGTATATATATATATTGATGGAATTCACTAATTAAAACAAATCAAGTAGTAACGTGATGGATCTATTGTACTATTGAGAAGTTCTCATAATTGGTAATTAATATATTCAGGTTACTATTCACTTTCTTGATGTATCTATGCACTATGACATCAAATTGTTGACTCACTGCGGCTGCCATAGCCCCGCTTCATTTATTAAAATCATTTCTAGAACCTTCAAATTATCGAAATACCGAGACTGCCGTGTATATGCAGAAAAGCCTTTTTAGAAATATGCTTGCGTCCATTAATAACGAATTTCTTGGCTTATGTTTTTTAATTATTTAATAAAGGGACAACGATATAAAAAAAACAGTCCATTCCTTTTTAGAAAATAAAAATTAAAAAATAAAAATTTCGATAAAAATAGGCATTAAGTCACGTGACTGCGAACACCAATCAGGAAGTGTCAGGTCACGCGAAACACCATAGTTGCTGATGTCGTTTTCATACAAAAGAGCAGGTTACTGTATGAGCAAGTACTAGCAAGTGTTAACCACTCTCTTCCATGTGGGGTGATTGTTTGAAAATTTATAAATAATTTGTCTGGCGTTTTTATGGTTAAGATTTCACACTGATGCAATATAAAGTCCTTGTAAAAAGAAGGATTTATTTTTAGAAAACAGTTGACACTTGACACAGATGTAAGCAGTTTTGTTTTGCATACCGTGACCAAGAAATCTAAATCATTATTTTTCAATACAAAATACGTAATGTAATTGTTTTTCCTTAAAAATACATTTTTTGGGGATTGAATAGATATCAAAGAATACAATTAACCAAGTTTTCAAATTATTCTCTATAAACACGGTCACAGAAACATAATGTGAATAGATCACCAGAAATATAAACAGTCAGCGCATTTGTCAAACTTTAGCTTCTATACTAGAACTTATTAGAACAGAACCGATTTCACGGTTTATTAGTAGTAAAGTTCTTTACAGTATTTTCATAATTGAAAATTCGTAACAACACTTTTGACTTTGAAACATATCTCGATATTTTAGGTCGTAATAAGGTGATGAAAAATAGATAATTCTATGAAATTTAGACCATTTGAACAATATTTTCAAAAACCAGTGGTTTCAATTGAATGAAACCATACTAAGAACATTATTCTTATTCAGTTCAAATATCAAAATAACAAAAAATGGTTAGTTTCGATAAGTTGCTGAATGTTCAATATGAATTAGTGCCTCTAGAGTTTATTTTCAAATTTAATTGATTTTATCAAAGTTTTACCTGTAACAAAAGTATTTCCAGAAACTAGTTATAACATTGACAGAAAATAAGTTACTGGAAAAGGACAGCAATTTGAAGTCATAATTTAATATATTTTCGTAGAATATGAACTTCTGGCTAAGGTAAGAGATTAAATGAATCCTATCAATCAGATACGTGAGAAATCTATTGAATATTGATGAGCCTGAAAAATCAGTCCTTCAATGCTCAATAATATTTTTTTCTCGTATAGTTTGTTATAGGCTCCAATTGCTCTTGTTTATATTCTATATCATCATATACATCATATTATTATAAATATTGTTATTTTGGATCTCTATTTGTTGCAATCGCGACAACTTCGATTACAGATTCTACTGTTTGTGTACACATATTAGATTTGCTGTCTTCTACACTACTAAATATTTTTATAGATGTTGATAGTCGTAAAGTCATACGTTATAAAACTGCAAACTGAAACGTTAACGTAAAGTAAGCGGATATTTCGATTAGTGTTTCCACAATTCCATGTTCATGCCAAGGGATATAATCTTTGTTTCAATTCTTCATTTAAACAAGGATTATTTCCCTATATAAATTCCTACATTTATATTTGGAACGTGCTTACTGCGATTCCAAGTCATACACTTAATGAATCTGAATTATAGATGGAATGAATTCCGCTTTTCACATCAATTATTATTTTTTCAATTATCAAATAATTGAATTCAACGGATTATCAAGATAGAATTCATACGTTGAAAATAAATTCGGACTGAGGAAGATTCAAAAATTAGATTAACTGTTACACGTAGCAGTTAAGTAATGTAAGGGTAGATGCTTCTGTCCTTGGGAAAAGTAATTTAGTTCACTGAAATCACTGAAACTGATCTCAAACAATTATAAAACTAACCAAATTCACCAAAGGTTCAAATCACTACTGGATGGGAAGCCCAAGAGAAATTGAAGAGAACAGCATGTCTGTCTATGACGAGTGTCGAAGTGACGATCCGTAAATTCTGATAAGAATCTCGATCAGCTAATAGGTTATGATTACCTGATCCCAGATCATGATGTCCTGTCGTATAGTGATTTATTACTTGTAAGATAGCATCAGCATTAATTTTATAAATGTCCTTCCAATTTAGCATTTGAGTATATTTTTTCTTTCTCATATCGTGGAAGTTGATTAATAATCACGTTGATGAATGTCCTCTAATCATTTCTAAATTCATCGTTTTTAGTTAGATAAAAAGATAATGGTCGCCGCATTACGGGTACTTACAAAAATTTTCCATCAACTGTAACTAAAAACCACGTTGGACCCTAACCCTCTTTCCCTTGAATTAATTAGGGTTGTTTTCGATGAGGTTTATGGCGTTTATTTAGTCTGCATTCGAGAGAGGCGCAATAAGCGCTGATGCCAATTAACTAAAAAAAAAATTATAGTAATTTGATGATATGGCTTTTATAGCAATTTTTGCGTTATAATGATGGTCGGCGGGCTTAGAAAGTAAATATGGTGCTTGAAAACCAACCGTTGAATTTGTAAAATAGGTTGTTGGAATTTCGTTATCGTTCAAATATATAATCTTCAATCCGAAATAAATAATCAGGTGATAAGTGTGTAATTACACACAACTTAATTAAGCATACTAAATGGAAATTGTTGCAACTTTGAATCTTAAACATGTCATTTATATTGAGTGTCAAATATAAAAAACTGAATACTGAGCCTCAATGTTTATTTATTTCTGCAAAAATATTCACTTTTACGCATAAATGACAATGCCTATTTAGATCAATTATTGTTAGATTTTTACATTTGTTTCGAGTTCATAATGGATTTGGAGTGTTTATGTACTTCAAAATTCAAATTGTGTCGCTTCAAATTTCGGATTCACTAACAAATATATAGAATCCTATTTTTCTTAAGATACAGATTAGTCATAATTAGTCTTATTTAAACTCTGATAATAAAAAACTATTTACGTCTTGAATTCCTCAATTTGGAAAAAGTTTATTATTGTTTCCTATCAACTTTTTTGTAGTTTTACAAACAATTTTATGACTCTGTGATCGTCTAAGTTTTCCGATAAGTTCCGAAGTACTGAAATAGCGCTCAACCCTATCGACCAATACCGATGAAAATTGAGATTCTAAACAAGAAACTTACCACTTATGCTAGCGGTAAAGCAGGTTAGAGGATATTCTAAAGTTCAAATAGGATTTTAGTCACACTGGACAAAACACAGTGCTAAGTATGCGCCTACTTTTATTGGTTTAAATGAAAAGACGCGACGGTATAACTCTTACTATTTTATAAAGAAACATCGGAAATAAAGTTTGTTTGTACTGCAATTATCTTGAATTCAAACGAGTGATTTTCAAATGAACCCGTTGATATTTAAATAAATATCGTGTTATTTATTGATTATTGCGAAATAATAATTGTATTTGTAATAATCATTGGCTTGGCAACATTCATTATCATTCTGCACCTTCAGTAAGAAAGCACCATTCTGTGTCAACTTATTTTGAATTTCTTAAAAACTATAGTGGAGCGTTATGTATAAAATAGGATGATATTGATATTTTCGAACTAATTGAATATGAATTGAAAATCCGCTCTGATTGGTATTCAGTATTACTGTTAAAATATTTACTCCTTGATGGTTATTAGATGGATTTTGTTATTACTGTTATTACATCTAGATCTTCCCATTGCAACAGTTTTCTCCATTTTAGAAACAAAATATTGATTTTAGTTATACGAGGACCACTATATTTTATACAACTCAATGAAGTACACATATTATATCAAGTGAGTGTTTGTTGGAATTTTTAAATTCATACTTCATTTTTTGCACATTATCTTATCTCAATAAGTCAGATAGACAATTTTGATTTGTCTTCTACTTTGTCAGAAAATTTAATGATGCTTCTGAATGAATATAAACAGAATCATTCTGATCATACTTCAAATATAACCACTATTAAATGAGATTTTCTCTCTTATAGAATAAGGTAATAGGTATTCAATTACTTAATGTGCCTGCTAAAGCATTTACACAACGTACCCAAAAATTTCACCCCCATTTTTGGCTGTGCTTACACAAAAAATCCAGATTTGTTTGATTGTGTTTTCAAAAAACTTAAGTTAAATGTAATATCTACCTGAGATTATTCAAATTCACAGCAGTTTTGATACCCCAACATGATAAAACTTCATTGTATGCTATCATTATTCATTTTGGAATGTTTTCTTTCGTATTCGGGAAAAAATTAATTGGATTTAGTGGATTAACTAACAAAATATAATAAGAGGAACGAGAAATATATCCATTTTGAGGGAACGTGTTATATTTGAAAATGATTTGAAAAGTTTAAGTACCTCGAAATTCAAATCAAAAATGTGTGGCGGGATATACTCAAATAATAAAAACGGAGAAATAAATTGAAATAATGTGTTGAAATTTCGAAATAAAAACAATCCTCATGTGAGTGAGAAAAATTTTAGAAACATTGAGCCTCCACCGAGATTAGTAGTTTCCACATTTATTGATATTTAATTCTTCTTATTCTAGCTAGAATAATGAGTATGCAGCAATGCTGAGTTATTGAAAGAATTTATTGATATGCAAACAATCTTCACGGAAATCCTGGAATAGGTTGATTTTTTATTTCTGCTGCTAATTTCTTAATTAATAAGGAGACATCACTAGTCTTTTAATAGTGTATACTTCTGGAAAAAGGCCAACTGTAGAGAAATTTATAAAAAACCAACAACAATTCAACGTCCGAAATCAATTCACTTATAATAGATGATCCCAGATTTACCTGGTCTAACCTAGAGATGGAGGTAGTTGCTTAAAAATACCACTGTATCAGAATGTACACAATTCACATAGCATATGTTTCAAGTTTGTGAACGCCACGTTGTTTGTTTGGCAGCTATCAATAGTGAAAGTTTTCATTGAATTTGTGAAAAATTGAAAAAATTTGTCCTCGTTAAGTATTATAATAATTTATTTGAAAAGCATTAGCCTAACCAATATAAAAGCTAGATTCTATTCTGGGTGAGATTGCTCGTTTGTTATCAACAATAAAATATTAGGTGGCAGAGATAAACGAGGACCAAATAAGGTGACGACTCCAGAAATGTTGAATAAAATCCACCAAGCGGTACTGGATGATCATCGACTGAAAGTGCAGGCATGGTAGGAATTTCAGTGCAGTACATCGCGTATTTACTTACATAAATTTGATCTTAAGAAAGCTGTGCGCAAGATTGGTGTCGGCTTTTACTCACAATGGAACAAAAACAGTGTTTGGCAATGTTCCACAGAGATAAACCCCAATTTTTGCGCCGTTTCATATTCACGGATGAAACAGAGCCCCATCACTTCACACCCGAAACAAAAGAAAAATCAAAACAATGTATTGAAAAGGGTCTACCGGCTCCGAAGAAGGCAAATATTGTTCTATCTGCAGGCAAGGTCATGACATCTGTTCTTTCGGATGCGCGAGGATAATTTTGATTGACTTCCTTGAAAAAAGAAAATCTATTAACAGTGAGTATTATACGAACTTATTGAAACGTTTGAGCAAAAACGGCCACATTGTTTGAAATTGTTTCTATATCAAGACAATGCATCAGCTCACACATCCGTTAATGTAATTGCCAAATTTATTGAGTTAAAGTTTGAATTGCCACATCATGCGCCCTAATCGCCAATCCATCCTTGGCGATTAGGTATTTTCTGTTCCTAGACTTGAAAAAATGGCACGGTTGTTAAGGCTTCTCCAGCAATAAAGAGGCAGGACGATTCTTATTATAAGAAGCATATCGAACCATCGCTTGGAAAAGTGTATGAAGCTAAAAGCGGATTACATTGGAAAATAAATGTATTTTATATCATTATGATATGTTTTTTCAAATTTTTGTGCAATGAAATTGTTTACCTGGTGGTTCAACATCATTAGACAACTTTTGTCACCAAATTTCAAGCAAATTTGAAAAATTTGCTTTGCTGAATAGAATATATATATATATATATATATATATATATATATATATATATATATATCTTTTTTTGAATTAACGAAATTTAGCAACAAATGCAGACATAACGATCGTGAATTTTGTTTATATTCATATTTTTTTCAACAATGACTATTTGATAGTTTTCGGAAATAAAAACTACTCTGTTATATCTTGAAATTCGTCATATTTCCCTATAATCACAGTCCTTTTTGTGTCGCTATACTTAATAAAAACGGCCTATAAAATGATTAAATCAAGAATCTGTATCAGCGACAGAAAAATCTGGGTAATTGTCGAATTCTTTTCATTTAATACCGTGTGTTAAGGGACAATGTCACCAATTAGTAAATATATTGTATTGGAGTAAATAGAAATTGGGAATGAAAACAGTTGCTACTTCGAAAAAACTGACTCCTCGACGAAGAACAATCGATGGTAAACAGATACAATGCTATGTTGTCACAAAATATTGAATACATCAAAAAATAAACGTAAAGCTAGACTTTATTTTTTGTTGTATTATTTTCTTTTGCTCTTATTTTTTATTTCTTCCGTTTCCATGTACTACGTCAACGAAAATTAAGTAAACTCTACTTGTGCTGGCTTTTTGTATATCCTTGTTCACAAAAAGCGTAGCAATGTCCATTAAAAGGGTTCTTCAGAGATTATATTCTCTGAAAACGGTTTAAAGTACACTTCAGACAATGTGAACTAATTCTAGGGCAATTGACGGTCACATTCTGATAATCGTTTTTCAGTTTCTAAGTACGAAACAATAACAGTAGAATGTGCAGGGTTAATTCGCTTTCATCAACAATTAATCAAATTGCCGCGAACCTATTCTACGGGAGAAATTAATGTGAGCTTGTAGCATACCTGCTCTTATCCAGAAAGGAAAATCTATACAACACCGTTTAGTGTTATTTACTCAGTATATACAAGGTGAAACGAATTATCTTGGAATAAGTGAGTACACTAAAACTTCTTTCTACTGTGATTCGTTGTTTGTTTGTTTCAAAATCAAAACACTTACATAAAATTGTTCTATTTTTTTGTTTCTAAAATTGAATTTCGTATAAAAAAGCTCATTCAATGAATAGTTGGAATAACCGCTCTAATTTACTGAAAATGAATATTTTTGCACAAATACTATTTTTAATGCTTGATATTGAGCCTACTACATCGAGCAATTGATCATATGATATTTTTGAGATCTATTTTACACAGATAACTTCTTTTTTCACTGAATTTGATAAATTTTCTATTGACTATGGAATAAAAATTCACAGTGAAAAAATGGAAGCGTATAATGACGTTTTCTCATGTTTAGCAGTCAAAAATAATGAATTTCTGCTGTCAATTCAAATATTCTTGAACTTGCATTGAATTTCAAATCAACAATTACGCTAGCACAGAGTTAATATATCTTTCTACTAAGAAGCTTAACCTTAAGCCAAAATTTCAAAAAATGGAAAAAAATAGTTATAGGATGGAACCCAATTAGAAAAGGAAGAAAACATGATAAAAGGAAGGAAACATTACGAAAATTGAAGAAAAAATATTGACGGGCAATACGAGGTCTGGCTATTAAATAACCAGTCTAGTTTCGGAAAAGGGTTTTATTATAAAAACTTTTTTCATTTCTATTTATGTTATATTGTCTTCCATTCCAAATGGGATTCATCCTACCACTGAGACTGTTGTCAATTTTTTATCTTTTTTTGTTGGAGAACTTGATCAATAAAAAAGAAGAGTGGAAGAATTAATTAATATTCTAGAAATGTGTTTCCATCTATCTCTGTACAGAGTTGTGAGCAAACTCCTCGATGATATGATAAGCTAGAACAAGAATGGGCTCTGAGCCCAGCTATCAAGTGGCTTGATAATAAAAATAAAAATAGTTAAGAAAGTCAGAGACATCCTTTAGACTTTAGAACACTTATAGACCGTGTCAGGAGCTTTCAAGATTTGTGTGACATGCAAGGAATTTCTATTGGTTTAGCCATAATCTATATTATTATACCTTATGAAAACTTTAAATCATCTCATCTTTCCATGACCAAATCAAGCTTCAATAATAAAATATTCAGAAATAGAACATAGAAATTCCATTATAACCTTCCTGTCTCTCATGTTATATTAATAATGGAACGCCGGTCAGGATTTCTATTTAAGATATTGTAGACATATTCAACCAAAAGACCTAGTGACCGAATGGGTACCAAAATAGGTATATTTTGACATCGATACCATTTTAATGCATAGATAAACGGAGCAAATTATGATAAAACGCGCCCCGTATTTCGATAATTCGATGTTGCCGATGATATGGTTAGACGCGACGATAAGGATACTACGACGTAACCCGTCACTTACGTTCCGATACCCGTTTAGAGCATCTACTGTTACCAATCTAAAAACCTGATAATATTGGTAAAAAGAAGAAAATTATGTAAATAGTTGGAGTCTAATACTATTATTCCAATAACCTGAAATAATTCAAGCACAATAATTCTTATTTAATGACCCTGTATATCGAAAAAGGATTCACAATTGTCGGTTGATTAATTATCTTATAACTCAGAGTGCAGGGCTTAGAGGCACTTGTGATAATTAACGGTAATCAACATAGTTTAATTGCGTAGCGGCACATATAATTGATAGTTGGACGTAAATAAATATCAATACAGTGGAAAATTTTGATACTTATGCTGTGCTTCATTATTTCAATTCTTTATCGGATAAAGAATGAATATCCTCAAATTTCAAAACAGGCTATTTCAATTTTAATCCCCTTTTCAACAACATATTCATGCGAACAAAGCTTTTCGACACTTGTTTTAATTCAAAATGATAAGCGGTCTTGCTTAAAAAATCTCGATCAAGAACTTCGAGTTGCACTATCAAATATCGAGCCCAATATAAAATACTTGTGTTTCAAGGAACAAGCTCAAGTATCACATTAATTACCCTTTTTGCCTATTTTTTGTATTATTGTAGTTTTGTAATTAATTATATATGTTATGTACATATAATACCTTAAATATGTAAAATAAAACGAATTAAAATATTAATTAATGTATTATTTTCTGATGTGTATACGTGTTGTTTTATTATATTTATACCTATTAAATTTGGTGTACCGTGAAAACCAGAAAAAGCTTTTGGTGTGCCACGAATAAAAAAACGTTGCGGAGCACTGCTTTATCCTATTAATGGATTCATAGTGGGCATTCATAAACCGTTACATTTGTACCCTAATAAAAACTAATAAAGGCCCAATCACCGATAGCCTGGTCTACAGTTTCTTCTTCCTACAAGCTTTATCAAAATTCTGAATCATCAGTGATGCGTATTTCATGGAGATTAAGTCTTAGGTGACCATATCACTTGTAACTAGTCGTATTTCGCGCCTGATTATCCCCATCAGTTAATTGGTAATATCAGCAGAAGGTAGATCTGATTGAGCGGGGAAAAATATGTATATTTTTAGGCAGCTAAGCAAGTAAAGTAGGCGTCGACTAAATTGTTTCTACTAATTTGGCAGCTGCCAAATGTCCTAAGTATAAACATTACACCTCTGTTAGGAGTTTAGTTTCAAGTATGGAAAATTAAAAAGAAAACGAACGACATGAAATAATTGCCAAGTTTTATGAACAAAATCAAGATCTTGAGGAATCGTTTGCGGTTAATCAATTTGTAAAAATGAGAATAGCCAGACACACAATTCAAGATAAATGTCGTCAGGTCGAGAGAAAAGCAAAAGAAGTGCCAAAAGAGAAGAGAGAACTTTTGATTAAAGCAACTCATATAAAACTTGAAGTCAGTTTTCGAAAATGGAAAAAAATTCAAAATTTATAATAAATATGTAAACAACATCCTAAAGCTGCAGAAGGTAGTTCAAAAATCAATAAAATCGGCAACCAAATATTTTAAGAAGCAACAAATGGAACAAAAATCACAATGACAACGAGTTTTCGTCCACTGAAGGCTTGGAAATCATTACGTCGACGAGTCATATTTTACTTTTGACGGTAGTTAGTGAAACAGACTTAACTTGGAAGTGTTGGTATGGTTGGCGATATATTCTCGTAGTGGTTCTTCAGCATACATTTGTCATGGAAATTTTGTAACCGCCAAAGTATATGGAAAAGAATGTGTTAGATCTAGAACGTGTGAGCCTATGTAGAGTTGCATATTCCGTTTATTTAGAACTCAAGGAATGTTCCTAATGTGCCTTAACTTAGGTCAATTCAACGCTTTTGGCGAAATTTGAAACGACACGTATCTTCTAAATTATATATAGTTGAATTTTAAATGGAAATAAACAGTTTGTATTGATTTTTCATCCCCACATCTATTTCTGTAGAGACTCTCTTGCGAGCAAACTCGTCGGTGATATGATGGGCTACAAAAATAGGCTCAACGTCCACTCTTTTGTTGATCCTATTCTAACAAGGAGTTGTCTCTATTATCCCATTGACCGTACACCTAGTAGGAATTATATAGAATTTAAAAGCACTTTAAACGTTATCAATACCAAAAAAAAATGATTTTTATTTTCATCCATAAATACCACGTTTCTGTTATATGAACTTAAATAAAGTTTTACCCGCTTG
The DNA here is from genome assembly GCF_026250575.1 of Diorhabda carinulata. Classification (NCBI taxonomy): domain Eukaryota; kingdom Metazoa; phylum Arthropoda; class Insecta; order Coleoptera; family Chrysomelidae; genus Diorhabda; species Diorhabda carinulata. The sequence goes on from NC_079469.1 coordinate 8,969,019, forward strand.
CTAGCTTTTCAACCTATATTTAACGATTAAAGAAAAATTTGAAAATGCTTTCCACCAAACCAAAACTTTTTCTATAATAAGAAGCCATATTTTTCGTATACTTTTATTGCATACTACGTTATACAAACGACTAGCATAAAACTTTGTTAAACTTGGACTTGGTCGTTAAAAATAATAGGCAGCAGACGTAATATAAAAAGCAGCCAAGGTGTTTATTAATGAAACAAAAAATAGTCAAAAGAGGTAAAGATAGCCGCGATTTCACCGTACTCGTTGAATTTTTTGTTATTGAAATACTTAGTACACTCTTGGCAAAAATGAAAACTCGATACATAGGTAACTTAATAAAATTTGTTTTGTCATATACTAACATTCATCCTATGCTAGGGATATTTTATAAATTAAATAATAGATGTTTCTCAGAAAAAGACGAAGTTCATTCTATTCTCATTTCTATTTAGAACGTCAAACTATAAGGGATGAAATTTAAGCTACTAGGAACGAAAGTGTGTATTTTCTATCAGGGAATGAAAAAAAAATTGTTCATTGTTTGTTCAAATTACATTGGAACACTTCTAAGTTGAGAAGAGAAAATAGTATTTTCAGTTATCTGTAGAAGTAGACAAGTGAATCTTCTCAGTTATGAATATTCTTAAACGAATATAACACAATCAGTTATAAGAATTTTATCTATGAACTTAAACTATGTTGACGGAAATTGTACTAGTTAGACAAAAGACGGCAGTTAATATCACCAACTGAAATAAAATTCTAAAATACTGAAAATTCTTTGTAGGTACAAACTGTTTTAATAGAGCAACAAATTTCTCTCTCATCACAGTAATCATTTGATGTAGCAATTCATTTGCAGATAATCTAAAATCGAGTTATTCAATCCATTGTCGGCCTCTGGTTAAAATTGTATTCCACAGAGGAGTTACAGGACAAGGTAGATCACATTTGGGTAGTACCTTGGAAATGTGAATTTGATAGATATGTAATCTTTGGCCTTTCTTCTCACTCAATATCTATTGGCACTTCCTTATAAAGATATTAACAACAGCAAGTTCACCATCAAGATGTATTAACAGTTTTTTTGAAAGAGCCCAAATATCTAAGTTGAAATTCGAATACGTTCAATACGGTATAATGGATAACTTAACCAGAAACTATTGTTGAAATCAGATATCGAATTATTGTAACACAATTGTGAGAGCTTTAACCATCAAATTAAAATTGATTTCATTAATTCAATAAGATCCGTGTCTATTTGGTCTTGTTTCTAGAAATTTTGATGGGTTCTATTTTTTGCGGGTTAAATGGGATAGTCTAAAAATGGAGGAAGCTCTTAGATTTTTAAGACAGAGACATTCACAGCCAGAAAACTTGATTCTTCCTATGTTTGCTCAATTTTGTGCATTCTAGTGCGTTTAGTAGATTTCACACCAGTTTGGAAAATATCTGTACCAATATTTAATATAATCAGTGGATGCATAGCCACCGATATTTTTCATTTAACCAAACTGAATAACTGAAAAAGCGTTTGCGCCAACTATCGTCACGCGTAAACGACTTGTACTAATTTTTCTGGTTCTAATGAAAGTGATGTGCCTCTTTGAATATGAATAGCAACAATCAGAAACTAAACTATTAACTAAAGACTGACCATAAGATTCATCAAAATCGGAAGGAAATTATTCATACTAGAAAGAAACTGTGTTCAAAGTATTCATGAAAAATCCAGGTTTGCACCGAATGTAACGAGGAAAATAAATTACGAAATACAAAATATAACTAAAGATTTTTTCAATCATATCAGTTCAATTAAGAAAAATTGTTGTAAACACAAAATGAAGAATAAGTCTAATGATTTCGCTATTTTTGTTGAACTGTCCAACAATTAGACATACTTGTGGCGTAACTTCTGATCACGATAACGCATTTGTATGTACAAAATATTGAAAATAATTAGAAGCTATCAGTTTTTTCCACAAATAAGGTTTGTTTTGAAAATGCTGGTTCATAGTTTATATCTTATCAAAATATGAGATCAAATTCTTGTAATTGTTTTCCTTTTGTGGACATTACTATCCTCCACTACGTAAGCTGCAGATGTGAAGGAAAAGGTGGAGGATGGAAATAAAGATGTAAGAATAGAAATTCAATGGAAAATGGTGTTAAGATCAGGAGAGGGATCAAACATACTCGTATGGTGGAAGAAGTTCAACAATTGAGAAAATATCTTAAGAAACATTCATCAGAAAGAGGAACCTATTAAATTTCAAAGTCCTGCCGTGTAAGGAATTATGTGAAATTTTCAGAAAAGTGTTGTTGATATTTTGAAGACTTAGGTATAAGAGAAGATCAGAGATAAGTGCTAAAAGGAGCGGAGCTATTATCAACCAGTTCAGAACTAGAGAAAATGGAAAAATTAGCGGGATATTCTTAAAGAGAGGCGAGATGGCAGGAGATAAAATAGAGGAGGAATAATATATGCAGTAAATGTGGAAATTGAGTTCAAATTTCATGGCAGTGTGATTAAGATAAACGGAAAAGTTTTCATGGAATAATAAAAAGTTAAACGAAATTAATAATTAGAGTAATGTCTCTATTTTGAAAAAAAGATAATAGAATTAAAAACTTAAACATTGCAGCTTTACAACGTAGCTCAATATTTTGAAACAGGAAAAAATGAAGAAAAGTAGTGAGACATTTCAACGCAACGAAATCATTACACTCTTTAATATGAAAACAAAAATTATTGAGTTATTTTATGTGAGTGGAAAGGACTTTGAAATATAGAAATGGAAAAATTGGAGAAGGAGATACAAGAAATAATGGACAAACCGAAAATGAAAGTGCGTTTTTTCGAAGAGACAATTATGACTGTAATGGAAATAGAAATTATGGAAAGGAGAAATAGGATTTTCAAAAACATGGGAATGCAGAAGGTAAAAATTATAGAAATGAAAACAATTATTACGTTCAGTATGATAACAGAGGAAAAAATTATAGAAATTTTGTTAAATTGAGTAATCATGTAAGTAGGAATGAGAATTAGCAACAGATCGAGTGGAAGTGGGAAAAAATTATAATTTCTCAATAATCAGTTTCACATTCACCCACTTATAGGAAATTTTCTATGACTCCATAATAATTTAGACTGAGTGAAAATAATATTGTTCTGTAGACTCTAACTGAATATCGATTTTCAGTTTTCTCGAATGTGAAACACGCGACAGTCTATAATTGTATATGTGCTCCTTCTTGTCCATTAAAAGTACTGAGTTCCGAGCAGATGCAGATCATTTATCTTGTATTTTGTAAACAATGTTTCAACATCATTTCTGTACAAAAGAATTTGTTAATTATAACGAGTTGAGCGAGTTTGAGCCGGGGTTCTCAGAAATCCTTTTAATTAAATTTTTAATTACACAAAGTGAAAACAACTTTGATTCGTGTGATTTTCTTTGTCGGTACTTGAAATTAAAAGTGGATGTTCATCGTTTTAAATATTTTGTGTTCTCACCCCTGATAAATTGGTTTATTTCGACTTGTCTATCCATATCCATTCAATTCAATCTAAATCTTGGTTGAGAGTAATTTGCTATATGGCTAGTAATTCATAGACAACAAAATTATTATCTCATCTACTTGGATCTACTTGTAAATGAACTTGGAGCTGTATCCTTTCATAGTTGATCTAATTGGTAGTTCACACCACGCTAACATCAATGGTAGCTAACAGACTTTATTTTAAGAAGTTAATGTAAATGTTTTCTCAAAGTTATAGATTCAATACAAGGTAAGATATTAAATCAACTGATAACATAGAAAAGTGATATTCGAATTAGTAGAAAGCAAATTAATCCCACAAATTCAACCTCAAATGGTTAGGACTCTTTGGTCTGTTGATTTTAATTTTGATAATTGAGTTTGTTGATTTTGATAACGTTGCGTTATTCATATATTGTGATATTCCAGAAGTTTCCGACATTTCCAGATAAGCTAGTGATAACATCGGATTTTTCTTCAGAAAATATCACTCAAACAAAGAAATGTGCCATATTGACTCGAACGCTCCACAGTGAGAAACCAACTAATATTTGTATGTATGTAGGTATGTAGATATTTGTGTTTCATATATCCTGTGACCCTTATCTTGCTGAGATACTAGGAACCCAGTGCTTACAATTGATCTGTTATTCCCACTCCTTAGAAAGTCCAGAATGTGGGATGGCTGTAGCTGCTAGAGATTTTCGTCTATTGTTCCCGCTCCTAGGTGTAGTGCTGTGGATAGAGGTTTCGTTCTCTGCGGCTCAAAATCTGAATTTCACATTATCTGCTAAGTCTAATGTGCTGATGAGTCCTGTTAGTATTCGTAGATTGTTCCTACTTAGTTTGATACATTCAGTAGATATTTTCTGGTCATAGATTACCAGGAGGGTTTCCGCCTGTGTTCCCCTATTGATTTTGCTCCTATCCACCTTCTTTTCCATTGCTATTTCTATTATTGCTGTTACCACAGAAGTGTTCAGGTCCTATGAAGGGCTTGTCTGACTCCGTTGTAGCGAGCTTATCAACTATTTCATTTTCATTTACTCTGGTGTGTCCCGGAATCCACGATAACTTCATTTTCTTGCCCATATTCTAAGTAATATTTTCTCTTCCACGATTCCCAGTACTTTGTGGAGAGGTGAGAGATTCGGAATCAGATTTCATGACCTCGGTTGCTTATATGCAAGCCAGTCGTTGTACCTTCGAGATATTGTTCCTCGTGGTATATACAGACATTTATTTTGCTTAAGAACAGACATTCCCTTCCCCAGGAACGCATTAAATTGTGTTGTGGAAAAATTGTATCATTTTATTTTTTTTATTTTTCAATATTATGAAAAATGATTTCATATATCCTTATTAATCCGTTCTGTTTTCGTTTACACTCCAAAGAGATGTTCCACTCGATAGTAAAAATTTACTATCAATTCCCCAACATATCCCATATTCCTCGTACAAACAATTGTGAAGAATACATTCTAAATCATTTCTTGAACAGAAAAATGGAACTTAGAAAGATCGCTTTCAATACTCTGAGGATAACTTTTACCGAAGCATTTCGACAGGCTTGAATAGTAGGGAGTGATGAATGATTTAAGTTTGAAAATGCCAAAAGTACAATTGGAATCATTGAGACTCCTTCTAGTAGTAAGAGAAATGGGTGTATTCTGAGAGTGAAATCTATCAAATTACAATATGAACTACTAAGTTATCGTATAAAACCATTAGAGATATCAAACTATTCCGTTTGAGTTGATAAAATGAAAGAGTTTGTTCGATTGCAATTAGTTATGTGGTATAAATCATATCTATCGATTTATCAATCTATAGAACTGCTTCAATTTATGTCAACAAATGAACGTGTGACATATTCAAATGATCATTCGTAGTAATTGCGACCTATATACAGAAAACTTGAAAATCTTTAGGCTTTTTCTTGCTTTGACACTCATTGGCTGAAGTTTATAAATCCGCTTACATCCTTTTCGTCGAAAGTTGCTTGATTGAGGAGGATTGACGTACTTTTTCTCTCTGCCTTATATGTTGGCTCACGGCTTTTTATACGAGGCGTAGCACGACGTAATTCCTTGAAACCTTGATTGTTATTGAAATTAGATTCTAAAAACTGGAAATTATGCTCCTCATGATTCTCATTTATCACAGACACTATTAAAGTGACAAGATGCATGAGATGTTATCTCATATTCATGAGGGAGACCAACTCGAAATGCTATGAAAAGCTTAGGTAATGGTGAATGACCTACAACAAACATATTAAACGACGAAGGAAATTAACAGATTAGAAATTCTTGATACAGGATGTTTTGTGTCAAATAGAAATAAATCATGTTGATAAGTAGCATATTTCCTATATTAATGTTCATATATCAAAGTACAAGTTTTCTTTTTGACTGACGTAAGTATATGCAACTTTAAAAGTTCTGGACCCTTCTTTTATACTCGGAAAAATGTAATCCAATGATTGATTTGAAAACCCAAACTTCATTAAAAATGCAGAAAAAAATGGTATTTTCGTAATCAATGTTTGTACAATTGATATTTGATAATGATTGAGATAAAAAAATTTGATGACAGCATTGAAGAAATACATTATTAAAATATAAGCACAGTAATGTGGACTTAGTTGGTCATGGGTCAATGGGTTGAAGTTAGGGAAAATATTTGAAAACTCTATCTGAAACACAAATAAAAAGACGAATTAATAGAGACTGTTGAGGAAAGTGTAATAATAATTTTCTTAACCCATTAAGCTGCTTTTTATTTATTTCATAGAAACCTATTTTTGTACTTTTTAAGATTATTACCATCAGATTATTTTTATTCTTGTTTCAAAAATACATTCATAACAGTAAATAAAGAAATCTTATTTGTCTCAAAAATAGGAAAAAATCTATACAAAGGCAGACACTTTTGACACATTGTTTTTCCTGACGATGAACAAGCTTCCCTGGGGCACAAATGCCACTTATTATTGGAAATTCTAGTAAAGTGTTATTTTCTATAATACCCGAAACATTCGGAAACTCTGTTTAATGACTGAAGATGTAGATACTGATACTCGACAAGGACCCTTTGGCGAAACGCCAAACGATTTTAGATGAAAACTAACGTTTCGTCCAAACTGCAGTTGCGTCAGGCTTTCTTCTGATTTTTCGATTATTTGCCAAGCATAGAACTACCATTTAATATGAAATAATGAATAAATGCATCTTGATGTTCTTGATTTTAGGTCTCCTCTGTTTCAAAATTAGTTCTTTTAATAATATTTGGAGACTTTTCTCCAAGTCTTTATCAAAATATGATATTGACACTGATAATTTGCATATTTATACTGATCAATGGGACACCTTCATCATGAACATCAAAATAAAAATAAAATCAAACTAGAACTGGTTTTATTATTATTTACAAAATAGAATTATAAATTTCACTATTTAATTATTTACCTCTTTTTTTATCATTTATAGCTTTGTGAATGTGAACCATTTCTAAAAATTCTCTTTTTCGTTAGATTAGATTGCGTTCCAAGAATTTTTGAATCTTAATTTTTCCACCTCATTAACGCGGCTTTATTTTTTTTTTTCATATTGATGACCTTTTATTCTATTTTCTAATTACTAAGATGTTTGCCCTATGTAGACAGCGTCACAATTAGTACAAGGCACTTGATATATAATATTACTTCTTTTGTTTTTTGGTGTTTTAGATTTCAATTTAGTGAAATATTTGGATAACGTGTTATGTCCTTTATAACTTATATCATATTTATTAAAATAGTTGTTGGGAAAGTTCTTAAACACTTGGTAAGGAAAAATGTTTGATTGTAGTGTCTGTTTATCATTTTCTTGAATATGTTGTTTGTCATTTTTTTCTAGATAACTTTTCTTTCAATGCAGTTTTTGCTTTTTGAATAGCTTAGCATCTAAATTCAGGATCTGATAGCTGGATAAATCTATCAGACAAACTTATTATCTGATCTTTTTTGTGACATAGGATGACATGAATTGAAGTTTAAATATCTTGATGACCAAGTTGGTTTCGTATACCAATCTGTTTTTATGTTATTGTTAATTTCATATAATGTGACATCAAGGAAATTGATTCCATTGTTTTCTTCCATTTCGATTGTGTATTGAAGTTTTTTATGATGAGAATTGAATTTTTTATTCATGTTTTCAATTTGATTCTTTCGTACGACAGTAATGCAATCATCTACATATCGAAAAAAGAATGGAATATCTATATCAAGTTTCCTCGAGATCTTCCATTACTAATTTTCCCATAACAGTTGAAATTTCTTTTCATCCATTACATCTGTACCTTCCATATTAGAATTATAGATCCAGATAATTATAATTTTTTTTTCAGCACTTGAATATCGACGGACTGTTCCCAGTGGATTCACCTCATCTGTAAAGATGGAATATTCTTCATTTATACTATGAATCAACAACCACCACATATAATGATTTTATTATTCACCCTCGGGAAACATCTACTATCAAAAGGAATTATGTAGGATTTTACTGTAACAGGCCGCTTAATTCCTTCAAAATCCTTGATTTGCTAAACTCTTGACTAATTCAATGTGAAATAATAATAACTAAGACAGAAATTAGACCCAATTTACATCGAATAAAGGAGAAAGATCGTGATTATTTGGAGTAAAATGTAGTATTAATGCTTATTCTTTTAAAAAATAATTGGATGAAAGTACGGTATTCGATATTTTCTTTTCTTTATTGATTGGGAGTCTATGAATTGATATATACGAGGTTTGCTACATAATTTTGAGGATATAGCAGCACTGATGTGAATATGTCAAATCAGACATTGCCAACATGAATTTTGACATTTTTAATGGTGAACGTACTCAGTACGTGTGCTATTTGAGTTGTTTACAGATATTTCAAATATTCATCTTGGTCAAACAATGGAATAAACTTGCAACTTGCAATGATTTTAGACGTTGATCAAACCAACAGCAGTGTACGATCAACTCGCTTCGATTTTTGGTGAATGCAACACTATCTCGAGCTATCGTGTTTCGCTGATTTTTTTTAATTCAATCGTGGTCGCACTTCGCTACAGGATGAATTTCGTGTTGCTCTGGGTAAAAAGGTTGTTTTGCTCGAAATACGTGGAGGTTCTAATTAACCCTTGGAGGTCTTTATTTATATGCTATATTGGTTAATTATGATTTCTCATTGTATTAATCGAGGAAAAACTGAAAAAAGTGATGATTAAGAGTTATAATACTTGTAGTTTATGTTTAAAATTTGCTGTTTTGCGAATTAAATCGAATAGATGAAACAGTTAACGTGAAATCTACTCATGTCAACATTGTTAAAAAGTTACATTCCGCGTGAATATAATTTTATTTCAATAAACTGATTGAGGAGTTCATTTTAAAAACAATCTTTGGATATATTTATGAAGAACTTGTCTGGAAATCAAATATTCACAATATTTAGCAAATACTTTCAATCGATTTAAGGCAAGAAAGAGTTTTGTTGCCCATTTCAGGTTTAACAATGAATGTAACTGGCATATCAAGAATTGTGTTGTATATATTTCGTCGCTCGGCTAGTGGTTACATTTTTACACCCATTGTGATATATATCTATTGATAAATTATGAGTTTCCGTTGCGGTTTTTCTAAGGATCATGAAAATTTATTGATGAAAGCAACGATTATACTGACTAGTATGTTTACTTTTACCTTAGATCTCACCTCTCAAAATCTATTATTTGACGGCAGCTCGGTATTCACTCTCTTTAAATGAAAATCTAATTTTTTAAACGGAACTATCGTGTACTACAGAAAGTCACAAATAACCGTCATTAGATGAACTTTTGTAGCACGCATTTCTTCGGCAAAATTACTAATTCAGTGTCTTTGTAATATCGACGTGGCTTGTTCTGTTAGTCAGCAGTTTTTTTACAAACTGTACTTTGTTCTAGTTTAATTTTTTTATGATTACACGTTTCAATGAAGAATTTACAGGTGAAATGCTGTTCTCTACTAGGTGAAAATGTGGTCGAATTTTGATTTAGATAAAACAGATAACAAATATGATGCTATAAAACATAAGTATGACAAGTATTGACAAACCTTGCTGTTTAAACCCAGCTTTAGTAAAATTGAAGTGGACAAAAGTCGTTTAGATCTGTGATATATACGTTTAGTGATAGGGTGAACGAGTAAGAATTTACTTAAAACTTAAAGATGCGTTCTGGATTTTTGAAGTTTGATTTGAAAGAATTAGTGTTATGCAGAGTCTTTATTTTGACGGGTACTGAAAGCAGCGTCTGATCATCCAGAGAATTTGAAATCGTAGATTAAAACTAGCTTTTCAGGAACACATCACTCTATATTCTATAAAAAAAAAAACAAACAAATCCACGTTGGCTGGAGGAAAATTGGCACTTATTCAACTGGTAACCTATTAAAACTGTTTTACTCATGTGCTTCCACACTTTTGTTTAGAGGCACCGTTAATTAAGCTCCATAAAAGTTATTAGTTTTTTAACTAATGAAAGTCAGGCAATTTAAAACAAAATTTAAGATGAATTGCTCCAGAGGCATAAAAAATAGGGGGATAAAAGTGACAATAACCCAGCGACTGCGCGCCACTGGTTAAATTTTCCCAATTTTATTAAGGAGCATATTGACGTTCCTGATTTACGGCAAATTTTTTATTTTGATTTAAAATTTTGAACACCTTATATCTCAGCAACTAGGGCCCGTAAGGACTCGTATTCATATGAATCATAAATCATTTATTGAGATCTCTAAGTGGTAGAGCGTTGTAGGTCGAATATAGAAACACTCTGTAGAAATAAGTTGTGAATGAATGAATGAATTCAGCTGATTGTCTCCTTAGAAAAAGATCAAATATAAAGCATTCATGTAAATATTGGAAAAAATTCGCAATGTTCTCAGGGTCTATTCATAATACACAGTTAGAAACACAATATATTTAAGAACAAATGAGGCATAATCAGCATTTTTTATTGCGATCCCTGTTAAAATACCCCAACTCAATTCAACTCTTCAATTAATTGACCTCTTGCGATAATTGAAGACACTTCATTAGTCTCTGTCTAAGGTAAAAGTGTTCCTTCCAATTTAAGATAATGAAAAAATGTCCTTCGATTGACCTTCTTTTTTGTTTTATGTTGTAATACCCTGGCAATATATCGGTTTTATTGCCTACTTATAGAATAATAGTTTATCTTTCACCCTTTTTTCGTGAAATGATACAAAAGGTAGACACAAACGAATCGTTATTGTTGACCATTTACTTTTTTATGAGCAAACTTCTGTTTTGACACATTTTTCTTTTCCCTATACTATATTCCTTATGGGAAGTATCAAGTTTGATTATAATCTCGAGTTTTGAGTATTTATCACACACTATTGTGGATTTAATATTGAGAGCAAATATTTGTTTGCAAAATTGATGAATTTTCATAGTTACCAACTATTTTACGTACTCTATCCGTGCCATTTAACTCATTGGTGACCAACTCAAGCTGCATAACAATTCAGAAGTTTCTGAGAATAAAAAAATTTCAGTGGAGTTGTTTGGGTCACTCTTCTCTACATATTGAAAATTTTTCTATTTTATGCAGAATTTCTGGTCCTACTCCTGGTTCTGTTGCTTTAAATAATACTGTTAACATACTGCTAATCTAACTAATGCTTCCGAAAATATCAGAATCGGCGATTATAAGTTTCATTAATAATAATTGATGTATATGTATTGTTGTGAATAATAACGAAATGTTTTCGTTGTTTATAGGAAAAATTTCTCTAGCCTAACCTAATCTCAAATCGAGTATGATTTGCCATTCTTCACCATGGTCTAGCACACAGGTCCAACGGAAACCAAGCCCAATTCCTATATAGCGGCTTGGTTCTCTGGTTGTACCTATTCTTAGTTATTCTACACTAAGAATATGGCTTCTGACACTAGTAGTGAAAAAAGGATAGTTAATTTTGATGTAAATAGGAGGAATATGAATTTTAGAGCCATAAAAAATTTTAATTTTTCTTATCGTTTTAATTTTCTCAATGAATCAATATGAAATTATTAATGTCATCTTTGAACAATATTATGTCTTCAATGTTCGTGCATTCTATTGGGAAAATACAAAAGTTCAATTTAAAAAGTATAAAATACTCTGATTGTCTATATAATTGGAAATTTTAATTCAAAACGTTAGATATTGGTATCGAATGTAGTTTTACCTATCAATAATCCATCGCTAATAATATTGAAATAACTTTCTCATTAATTGAAATATGAATGAAAGTTTTTTGAACCATTCCATTTTCCTGTATTCTGTTTTTGTATCCTGTGCTCGTGGAAAAAATTATACCGAAAAAAAACCTATTTCACAATGACTAACGACCTTTTTAATTGCGATGCTGTAGCTATGTCGCTATCTGGACCAGATACACCTTTGCAACTGTAATGATTTAGGGTGTTCTATCGCTGTTTCCAAATATAAATTTGGTATCGTTATCTGAATCGAGTAATTAGTAGAATTGACGTTTTCGATTTCTTTCTTATCACACGATTCGATTTTCCCCTTATTGTGATTTATCACCGGAATCATTTCATATTATTGAATCAATATTACGAAAATTAATAAATAATCACACATATATGCGAAATTTATAAACTCAGTTATAATATGAATCCCTTCAGTCCCCTAAATTCACGATAATAATTATTATCGTAATCATTTCTGTCTTGATATTGGAATGATAAATGTTTGAGATGGAAAAATAGAAAGAAATAGTCTGCAACAAATTCGAAAGGGGATCTCTTACTGTGGATTTTCCTGACTTCAACATCAATTTTCTTCGAATGTTTTATAATATTCTCATTCACAATGAAATTTACTGCATGTGGCTTTGTGATAATTAGTCATAGCCATGTAGTAACCATGAAGTTACTTCAAAAATCATCTATTCTTTCAGTTTTACAGCATAAAGGTTTGAACAAACTTCTTAAAATGATATCTTCTGAAATTATCTAAGAAATCTCATCTAAAAAATTAAGTTCCTCCTGTTTTGCGCTGAGATCAGTTTCCAAAGAACTGCGCTTATCCATCTCATTAACAGTCTATTATGCCCTTATTGAGTCGCATCTCCGATATGCCCCTTCCTTTTTGGAGTACGTGCGGTGCGACTCAAATTGTGCGAATCTTTAAACTACAACAGAGAGCTGTCAGATATTTACTGTGACTCAACAGCAGGACTCACTGCAGGGACTTCTTTAAAAGATTAAAAATTCTGACTCTTCTTTCCTTATTTATCGAAATATCGTTGCACGACTATTCACTTAGGAACGCGGAGCAAGATCTTTATCTATCTACTCCATGTTCAGAATTAGATGAGGGCTCAATATTTTACAATGCAAAAAATGCACAATCACTTGCCAATTGAAATCAAATCCATATTATCTTTTCCCGCATTCCGCAAAATTTTAGGGCATATTTACTAAAAAGTGCCTTCTACTCAAAACGACTACTAATCTTATTCTAATAATAATATTTAATTTTGTTTATGCTGCATATTGGTCAAGATTTGATATGGATTCACATACTTATTATTACCTATTACTATAACCTATAATTTTGTTACTCATTGTGGTTTTCTTCTGTTCATTGTAATTTTATTTTATTTATTTTATCTTGTTTTTTTTCATTTTTCGGTTTGTTTTTTAGTTTTTACAAACTTTTGTCAAGAAATTGTAACAATTTTGACAAAAAAGAATTTATCTCTTTTTCTCTCCTAAATAGTGATGAATTTCTTGTCGTGAGCTCTAATAATAGAGTGGAATATTATTGTAAAAGACGTTTGTCATATTAGTTATCAAATTTCTCCAAATATACGGTTGGTTTCATAGGATCAAATATAATTCTTGAAATATGGAAATCGATCAGAATAACTTTTGAATGGTCATTTCCTTCCATGACGTTATTGGCATCATTTAATGGATCAATTGGAGGCTGCTACTGTTTCTTCTCTTGATTGAAAAAGTAATAGGATGAATAGGATTCCATTTTTGAACAATTTGATGATTCTAGAATATAATTTTCTATCAATAAATGATATGACATGCTGCTCTGATGGTGACTGTAACCTTCTTCAAACAATGGCCGACCTGGACTTAATATCGAAATAGCGTTATCTTCTTTTCCTTCGATAGAACCATGTTCGAATATTTAGGCGGGCTCTTCTTGAGGCAATGAGTTCAGCTCTAATTTTTTGCCCATAGTATATCATGACTTTCTTTTCCATTCTGTTGCATTTTTGGAAATACGTGGAAATACGCATGTTTTGTATAGTATTATCTGTTGTGTGTTCTTTTGCTAAGATATTCCTCTCAAATATCATGCTGTTACCGTTCCAATTTGTGTTTCTCCATCAAATTCCTCTCACATGAGATTTCTACTCCTAATATAAATAAAATTCATTGTTTACTGTAGCATATTGTCTACCGGAACTTTCGATCTAATCAGATTTTCTGCTATTACCATCTATTGAATCGTCTCAGCTTAGATGTTCATATGCTGATCTCCCAAGAGAAGATCTCCGTTGATTTCACAGGTTTCATGATGACTTCTACAAGCACTCTGCGTTCTAAAACCATATACTAGGCAACTATAAGCTTTTTATTCATGGATACAAAGTGAACTATAAATAAACAATATTATATGAAGTTTGGTAATAATAATAAATGAGTTGACTGTAATTTTTTTCAGTATTTCGCAAGTAATACTTTTGGATGAAACTTCAAGAATCGATAAATTCATATTGTGGAAAGCTCATATTATGAATAAAAAATTTCAGCATAGAAGATACAAGACATCTAATATTTTGAAATGAAATTCTCCATATTTATTCAGAATTTTATTACAAAATTTTTTAGCTACGATGAAGGATGATGTCCGTACTTGGAAATAAAATATACACTCATTCGAATCAACATAGCGTACACAGGCATTTACTGATAATATCATTTGAGAGGGTGGAGTAAGCCTATGGTATGATAAATTATAATAAATGTGTGAAGAGAATATCGCAACAAGATGTTGATTTGCAATTATTAATTCATTTTTATTGAATAGAATGTAGGTTGAAAGATAATAAGCTCATCAAATTTTCTTAATACACCGCATGATAATAACCCAACATTCATTAATGTTTTAATTAATATAATTTGCACTGAAAATCATCAAATTAGGTAGCACATGTATATAAATCTCTCTGGAATTTGGATGATACCGCTAAATCTACCCCTGCCCTTTTCTGTACTTCGAAAGAGTGGCAAACCCAACTTGATCTTTTAACCTTTTAATGATATGGGGAATTCATTTACGAAAAGGTGAAACCCCAACATTCCTCTAAAGGGTAAAAGTTAATTCCATCAAAAATATATTTGCTGTATACTAACTAATACCAAAAAGTTTTGGGTTCAACAAATATCGTTTCACTCATATTTTGTGTTAGGTTAATTTTGCTTATCATTAAATTAGGATTGTGTAGTTTCTTTCCAATTTTTTATCATCAAATTCACGTTTAAAATGATTTTTCCTCTCGGATTTGGAGGATTATTAACGATCATATCATTATTTTCTAATGCCGGGAACTGGATAGTGATGAAATATGGATTAGTGAAGACAAGACCCATTTAATGTACAAATAAATTTTCATTTCATATAATGTTACAATTAGTAATGGGAGTGACAATGAGCACTAACGCTGCCGGTGCCCTCCCTCGATGAAATACTGGGGGTAGACACAGTACATTCCTTTGAAGAAATAGCATAACTAGAACAGATCTTCTGCAATGGAAATCCATAAGTTATACAAGGAAATTAGGATCTAGATCGAGGTTGTCATTATTAACTTGACCTAACCTACGTTTCCTAGTTCTCCCTCTTCCAACTTCCAATTTCCAACTTGTGATTTTTTTATTCCATTAATTTTTATTGTCATAGAAATTCTATTTTTTTTGTACGTTATTCATCCATATTAATTCATAGTCTTCGATGATCAGTACCAAATCATCGTCAAATATAATTTCTTGTAGTATTACATAATCCTAGTGTTATACATTCACTTTTTTGAAACGTAATCTATCACTACAGAAAATAGTGATAAGCCCAAAATTCTTAAGCTACTCCTAATATCATTTTTCGTCTTCTTCTCATTTGTCGAGAGTCATTTCCAAATCTATGGAAATGGCTCTCACATAACAAATAACAACATTTATTTATTATCACCTCAATAAATAACTTTTCTATCTAAATGGCTACATGCGTATCGATTGTTCGACACTGTGCAGGTTTTTTCCTGCCAGTTAGCTACTTTTTTGAAATTTTCATCCGCTTTTAACGTCGAAACCACTCAAAAATAAGTGGCCGCGACAAAAATTTCATGGCCATACACTTGTGTCAATGTGTCAAATGTTTACAACTATTCGTTGTTCTTATTCTACCTCGATAATTTTTCCGACGAAACGAAATAACACCCTCTATTGACACACTGGTTTATCTACAGATATGGTAGACTTTGCATTAGACAGAGTAGGCATTAGGCTGATTAATTCACAGCTTATAAGTTGTTAAACGTTAGTCTAGTTACTTAATAGTCTCCTTCGTAACTTGCTCTTTCCCTTCTCTCTTTCATGTTGAGATTTAGCTGGTTCCTATAATTCTGTAACAAGCTTTATTATGGATGTGCTTCGTAGTTTCTCTATTTTTGTTTGTTTGTGAGTAAATTATTCGAATCTTATCTTCGAGACTTTTCTATTCAAATTTTTTTCAATATTTCATCACGTTTCTTCTTCTATGTTTTAGAGATTTGAATGCATATTTATTCAATAAATAGTTAGCAATACATAATTAATCATGACGATTTTTCCGTAGTTGGTTTTCCAGTTAACACCCAATCGATAGGGTTGAAATGTTTCATTATAAACACGGTTTTTGATGGGGTATAATTGCCTCTGAGATCCGCTTCAAGCCACTGTCTTATGAGATACTCGTCAATTTATGTCAACCTTTTTATTCCGACTAAATGGGATTGCAGAACATCGAAAAAAAAAGTGGAAAAAATGAGATTTAAATATACATAGTACTGAATACAGTGTGTTCCATTTAATATTTGAATTTTTCCAGTCGTACAGGGACACATTTTAACTAGACGGTAATTCATTTAGAGTTTCGATATGCTTGATGCTTGATATATACTCACCATTGAGATAGGCATGTATTCGATAACGTTGATAATTATGATGAACTCCAATAACACTATTAGTTTCATTATAGATATCATTAATTGTAGCCTTCTCGGATCACATTAAGAGACTTTTGAAATGTTTTTGATTGCACTTGTATGTTGATTGATTGATTTATATTTTTCAAATTGTTTCCACACGTTAAGGGCATCAGTAACACTATATTTAGAGAATTTATATTTAGAGAAATAGTCAGCTTAAAAAATCATTATTTCAGTTTGTGAAAAGCTTCCATATATTTCCATATTTTAATATGTAAACATGGTTTATGTAATGTGACACTTTAAGTTACTTCTTGACATTAAGAAACGTCACATTTAGTATAACCTTCATATATCAGTTATAAAATGTCGACTTTACGTAACTATTTAGGCTTCAAAGAATAATTTACTAATTACTGTACAAACTGACAATTAACTCATTATTTTGATTACATAGTATTATGAGATTTATGAACAATGAAATAACATTATTGAAGACATAGTTATTTCAAGTCCATGTTCTGGGTGAATATTCTCTTATACTTCTCTCAACATAGCCTCCGGCTTCACTGCTGGATTTCCATACTCCGTTTTGCTTCATGTTCAGAATGTCCGCCCCTGAGTCTGCCAGGAGAGACGCAGACTAGCGTTTAAACAATGTCCTGTGTATCCTTCAACATTAGGTAGACTCAGGGAATGATCAATCTCTGCTCCTTATTATCTCCACGGGTTCTATGCCAAATTTTCCATTCAAATATCGCAGTTAAAATCCGTCGTTATTCACAGCTCACGATCTAATATTTCTATATTTTTTGAGGTCAACAAGATTGACATAAGCAAAATTTCCAACAGTGACAACAAATTCGCTAATAACGTATGTTTTGCTTTCAGGAATTGTGATTTTTAAGAAAATACCTTCATCAAATCCCTCTTCTTCTCGAAGAATCGTCAGTTCATCCTTCCTGCAGGCTTCCGCTATCCGCTAATAAATTATAAACTTATCGTAAATTAAACTCTGCAAACAGAAGTATTTTGTCTTTTATAAATCTTTTTTGCGTGGTATTCTGCAGAGTCAAGCTAAAGGCATAGTGTATTGATATCGAAATTTTTGCGCACACTGAATATGTAGTCCTCAAAGTCGACGCTCTTAATGTTTTTAAGTTTTCAAAATAATTAAGTAGTACCTTTTCGTTGATGTTTCTGTTGTTATATTTTTCAAAACGCATCATTTTTCAAATTTTTTGAAGGCCAATGCGTTGATTTTTCAAGTATCAAACTACCCACTGCCACATTTGCAGAATTTCTTACTTCAAATGGAATATCTGATCGCTATTTGAAGACATTTCAAGAAATTACTCCTGACCTGTTTAGACTTATTATGAAAATTCGTTGTTTGCTTCCATAGTAACAATACTCCTAGTACCATTTGATTCCACATTAATATTTCCATTGTAATTCAAATTTCTATTAAATATTATAAAAGCATGGATTCAGATAAAACTTTGGACGTAAACACGTTAAGAACAGTATTGTTCAACTTGCGTATAGCTTTTTTATAACTAGTTTCATAAATAACTATTCACATGAAATTATGGCATATGTCGAAATCCCTATAGTTCACTATAAACTCTCTTTGCTATTCAGTTTGGAAGCTTCAATTCTCCATTGGCATTCTAATATTATTTTCCTATTCGAATGGATCTAAAAATGAGATTAAACTATAGGGTGAGGATTCCCGCATTTCATATTTATCACAAAAATGTATATATGTAAGGGAAGGCCGGACAAAGTGAATATCTTGAGATATATATATGACTTTAGCAGAAAATTTAAAGGAAAAAAAACAAAGTAAAAATTTCCAATCAGTCTTCATCGTTGGCTGTAGCAAATATTATAACCACTTCTTTCAAGTAATTAAAATGTGCGCAACAGTAACTAGCATAAATAAAGTGGGAAATTATTCACTTTCCCAGACCACTGGTTAAAGTGGACACAGTACTTTGGCAAAGTGAATATCCACCTTCAAATTCCTGAAAATAATTGGTAACTGAGAAAATCTAACTTAAAGTTAAAGAGAAATTAGTAACAGTTATCACAAATATTTTTTTTTTACAAAATTTTTAGAATAGTTTAGAAAATCTAGAGTAACATATAATGGAAAACCTATAGAACGGGTAGAAAAATTTAAATATCTAGGAACATGGCTCTATGAAGAATGGTCGTCGGACGGTGAAATAAAATGCCGAATTGAACAAGCTCGAAGTACATTCATAAAATTTAAAAATGTATTCACATGTACCGACTTTGATCTTGATCTTAGACTGAGACCTGTGCGGTGCTACGTATGGTCAGTGCTTCTTTACGGGATGGAGGGTTGGACCCTTAAGGTGAAAAACATCAACAAATTAGAGGCATTCGAAATGTGGGTATATCGTAGAATCCTGAAGATACCATGGACTGCCAAAGTGAGGAATGAGGATATTCTCAGGCGTATCAATAAAGACCGTGAACTCTTTAACATCGTGAAGAAACGAAAGATTGCATATCTTGGCCATATAATGCGAGTCCATAAATATCAATTCCTTCAGCTGATAGTTGAGGGCAAGATTGAAGGTAAGAGAGGATTGGAACGGAAGAGGATGTCATGGTTACGGAACGTGAGGCAGTGGACGGGTATACAAGATATTCCGACATTGATCCATACCGCTAGAGATAGAGAAGCCATGAAAATGAAAAAATACTCTGCAGTACCTTCAAAAGCAGATTATTTTTCGTGACATCAACAGTGGCAAATTGGATTGTCGTCTTCTTCAATATACATTTCGCCTCAGAAAAAACATGAACTGTCCTTAAATTTTCTAATAGTCTCTAGTAGCTTGTATTTTTCGACTTCTTCATTTTTTTCTCAATCTTGATAATATTTCCAGTCTTCTTAGGAGTATTTTTTGGTTTTTCATCTAGTATTCCATCAACAGTTTCAACTAGATTTTTGTCAAATTTTTTGGTCCTCCCGTTATTGGTATACTTGTTAAAATTATTGGGTTAGTTGGCTGTGGTTCTCAACACGAAAGGTCTGCAGTGAGCAGATGAACACCCAGTTAATGGCTCAGAAGATTTTTGATAGCTTGATCTAGTTGTAGCAACTGTTTGAGTCTATGGTGTTACTATGTCACTTTTTTGAGAATTCATTCACTTTGATAAACAAATTTTTATTTCGTGAACGACAGGAGAGTCAGCCTGAAAATTTTCAGCCGATTAAGCGAAAGTGGTCGAACGTGACTAAGATGGCGTGGACTAAAAAACAAATACTTTAGGAGTAATCTAGTATTGGCTTTGCTAGGTCTTCCCCTACAACATATACTGAAATATTGTTAATAAATTGTTATATTATATATCCACTAATAAATTTATAAGTCATCAGAATCAATTTTGTTCTTACAAACTCAACCTGGATCAATCTTATCAGGTAAATTGAAACAACTTTAGCGGCAAATCAAGTTCTTCGTTAATGTCTATGTAGACGCATCCGTATAAAGTTCGGATTTGATGCCACAAACTTTGAACTTTATGTTGAGTTTACGAATGGTCAGCCGCTTATAACTAATTGAAATACACCTGATTATTCATTGGAAGTAGGGCTGAAGTTTGACGTTGAATTGATAAATAGACTATCAAATATTAACTTGCCACGCTGAACCACTCAAAATAAACGTGTTAGTTTAGTTAAATATTTGATTAGTTACGAAACAGTCGGTAATATTAGAGAAATTCAATTGAAACAATAAGTTTATTTCGAAGTTTCGGTTACGGCCAATAAATTCAAACAGCAATTGTTGTTTTGAATCAACGAATCAATTGGTTGTAGCAGCAGTGCGTGGATGAACAGTTCTTTGCTTAGTGTCATTCCCCAACTTAACCTTTACGCAAATGTTATAGGATTTCATAATATACAGCTACAATTCACAATTGTTGGAAAAAATAATAAAGGTAGCTATGTTCACGTAGCACGGTTGTTCGAATAGTGTCTAAACCGAGGTAAAGAAAGTTGAAAATGGAACAAACTTCATTTATACCTTGAGTAAGTACCAAGTTACAGTATAAACTCATACTAATTTTTCTTATAATCAATTTGGTGAAGTCTCTGACCAGGTTTTCTTCATTCATTGACATTAACAATTCATTTCCATCTTTGGTCGTAATTTCAAGACAAGAAATCGTTACCATGACAACTTGTTTCATTCATTTACTTTGATCTCTATTTAATGTCGATATAATGCCGGTGACTCTTTTAACTGCTGTAATTATAGAGTTTTCCCTTCATCTTATTCCATCTGTGTTTATTTTTGAACGATCAGATAGTTACAATATTTCTATAATCGATGTCAATATACCAACAAAGGAATTAGAATAGTGTAGTGTAAATGTTCAGTTCGAGGATTCTTCGATAAGTTTGATGAATTACTTCTCTCTTTTTCCGTCGATTGAATGAACTACTCTTTTAAACAAAAGAGGAGAAAAACTGTAATTGAATCTAGAAAGTTGATTTTTGATCAAATTAAACTCAGAAAGTGAATTTCAAATTAAATAAAACTCAAAAAGCGCATTTTCATTGACCACAATTTTGAATTGGTTGTGTATAAGGAATCTTATTCATCGGAATGTTTTCATTTACAGGTAACTTTCAACTCACGATTCTTTTTCTCTTTCAAAAATATTCTCGATATTTATTTTTATGTGAAGAACGTGGTCCATTAAAAATGAATTTTCAATTTGAAGCAGCGTCTTGTATAAAAGCAGTGACAGCAAAATCATCCTGCAACATGAAATATTAATTTAGAAGGTAGATAATGTACTTTAAAGTGGAGGGGTTGAAACGAGAATTTATCGTTGGCAGCGAACATCCTAAATAAAGATATTTGCGTAGAAATAGCGAGATATTCTGCCGATGCAGTTCTCATAGTTTCATGATATTCTAAACTTTCAAAATACCGAAAACTTTTGCTTGGATTAAAAACTTCTCGAAGTTTAACTTCAGTGGAAATAGAGAATTTTGGAGAGTTTGTGTCAAAATAGTTATTTGTGAAAAAAGTTGAAACAATATTTTCTAGAGCCCAATTTTATAACAGTATATCAAAAATAGATCGATAAATGTCATATAAAGTAATTTCGGAGAAATGTTACTTTTATCGGAGATAATTCTTAGAAGTATTGAATGTGGATATAATGAAAACGTATATTTGGTACTCTACGAACTTTTTTGATTAAATGACGTGGGAAATGAGACAGTCTATTCAAAATTGATAATGTTCAGATGTTATTCTTCCTTTGATTTATTTTTTCATAAATCTCACTCTAATAATGGGATATCATTATAAGCAAATGGTTATATTCATGAGCTCAGACTGAGAAATTTTCATTTTTGTCATTAGAACAATCTTTAGTATGCTATTCATTCTTATAATATAGTTCATTCATTTTTTGGAGACTAGATATGAGTAAAATTTTAGTCTGTGTTTTATAATTTATCGAATAAACCTAAATATGTTGACTAGTCCTTGGTATGAATTTTACAAGATTATATATGAAAATTTCAGAATCCGACATTGTCTTTGAACGTGGTTTATTTCGAGAATTCATATGCAAATAGTCACTTCTATAAATAGCAAAATGGAGACGTGTTTGCAGCGACTGCACTCGAATTTATGAAAATCGTTGAGACATAATGGTGTTTAAGGATTTCATTCGCAAGTCGACAACAAAACTAGTTCGGTGTCTAGCTGTGAATATCTTACATAAATTTACCACATATACCAATTTTTTCTACAAGTGTTTCCTAGTAAATATCGATCCAGATGTGTTTTCAAAATATAACACAAAAATTTGAATTACCAACCATAACTAATCCTCAGTTATTTTTATAAAAAAAAAACGTCGAGAGAGCTTAAATTATTCGCTCAAATTAACCATTATCCGACTGCTTAATAGATTAATGATTGTAGGTTGAACACAGCTCTTGAACTAAATGGGAAAAACGAAAAAATTATATCTCTATAAGTTATGTTTCTCTATGTTTTCATATAATTTTTCACAACATTTCGAATGGTTTGTTTCTAAATGGATCTCAACTAATTTGGTAAGTGGAGCGAGTTCGTGTAGATTGAAAGCCTAATTTGCGGAAAAACACTCGTAAATCGAGTGCGACTAGGTTGCATAGTATGATGGAGAACAAAATGAATCACTCATTTTCTGGGTATTTTTCTTCACACATCATTTCTCATACGTAGAGTGTCTTCGCAAGCAAAGAAAACCATGACCATGAACTTGACGTTCGACCTACCAATTATCGGAACTCTAGATCCAAATTTTATACCTGATGGCAGTTTTGACAAAGGAATTTGGATCTACATGAGGTCTCTCTTGTAAAATAAGATAATATTTTCTATTGCAACAAATTTGGCATTCAAAATTGCAAATCATTCGTTAAAATTATAAGCACTCATCCTCATGGAGTTACGAGCTCTTCACTAATCCCATTTCTTCTAGCTTCTCTAGCAAATTTTTTCAAGATCTCACTGAATGAAAAATTGTATCAGAAGTACAAGCGGAATTGATTCAATTTGCTTGTCTTAAACATAAAAGATACTACTTGAAATAGATGCAGAGTATGTATTTGCTTCCACAAAAATTATTTAATCAAAATTTTTAACTACACCTCGTATATTTTCGATCCATTATTTCCAAGAAAAAGACTATATACTATACTTCAGCACTATAGCTGAACCACTTCTCTCTTTATTTGCTCGTAGACGTGATATCTTCGATTTTATGAAAATGCAATCTTCAATGAAAATATACTTCCTGTTACAAGTAGCTCCACTCAAATTGAACACAATCAAAAAGGGATATGATACTCTAATAATATAGTTCTATTGAAAATATGGAAGTGGTCTTCGGCATTTTTACTGAGAGATGCTGAATTTTGAAAAAACGTAAATGGTTTCAAAACAGTGTCAGATTTTTTCATATGGAAATATATGAATTGATATTCATTGAATTGGTCATTTATTGAGAGATTTCCAACGATAATACTACGAGGTCTGGCTAGTAGATAATAAATGGCGCCCTAGACAGGTGGGGTAAAAAACAAGTAGCGTGTTGGGTATCTAGATATCTCTAAGCACGTCCTAAAACACGTTTCCGCCACTATTATAGTATTAGTGCAGTAACAGTTCGAAACAAACATGTTTTTTTCTCGTACCGAAAACAATTTGTGACAAAAAACAGGAGCAGCGTATCAATCTCAAATATCTCGATAAATTGAAGGAAACTCCGACTGACTGCTATAAATTAATGCCAGAGGCGTGCTTTTGAGTGGTGTGAGCGCTTTAGTGATGGGTGAGAGAGTACTGAAGATGACTAGCGTCCAGGTAGTCCTGTGACTGTTTCAACTCCGGAAAACAGTGACCAAAATCAACCAATTTGTGCATGCAGATAGTCAAATGAGCATTCGGATGATTACCAAGGCTGTAGATGCCGATAAGGAAACGGTTAGAAAAATTTTACACGAGGAATTACACAAAAGTCTGTGCGAAGTTGGTGCCAAAAAATCTGACTCCTGACTAAAAGCTCTTGGTTAGAAATGTAGGAAAAAGATCTGCTTTACAAGGGATCCGATTTGAGTCGATGGAAGCGATAAAACAAAAAACGGCTGAGCTCCTAAAGGCACTCACCAAAGAAGACTTTCAGCACTACTGCGATTAATGGAAAAAACGTATGGGAAGGTGTCTGAAAAATAATAAGTTGGCTCCTTATGTATCTCAGAAAATATCAATCCGTTCCTTAGTTTCTCTTCTGATCCTTATCAAGTCATACCTACTGATTTACATTTTTGATACCACATCAATATCTTTCACGAACTGTTTCACTATGATACAACAACAATATCTAAGTGAATACCCAGAATTTGGGTTGGCTCACTATATTGATAATCGCTTTATAAACTGAATAGCCAGTAAGCTTATGATATAATCGAAATAATGTAACTTTATTCTATGTACATTGTCATTTGATTATTTTATGAGGATTCCTATTCCAATAACCATCTTTTATTTATAACTTCAGTCAATAGACACGTGGGACACGTGTCGTTTCTTCTCAACACCTCATATGTGTCATCTGTCTATTAAGATGCGGGGAAAGCTTGTTCGAAAAGTTTCATTCTCCCCGATGGAACAGTCAAAGATTGTTATTCTCTTAAAAACTTTGGATTGTTTTTGTGATATAATGGGTATAACTTTTCCCTAGTTAATTGACAAGGCAACGAACTGAAACATAGTATGAGACTCGAATTTAACTTGAAAGTGTTGAAGGACAGAATCGATACTCGGTCAAATCCAATTTTCAGCTTTGTCATTGTAGAAGATTTACTTGACATTTAAAAGCTTGGTAACCGTGCTATTTTTACTTATTTTTGAGTGAATTGGATAAAACTAAAATACTTTCGACTTCAAATTGTATGTTTGGAAACAAAGGGAGGAACGAAATAGTTTGAATTAGCATAACGGAGTCCAAAAGGCCAATTAATGTAACATTATTGGGAGTTTTGATTAGATTAAATATGGTTGGATAGAGTATATGCGAATATTCATTATTAGAATGTTACCGTTGAATTCCAATTGAATATTATAACCTGAGTCAGGGTTTTTCCGATGAATCTTGATAAAAGATTTAGTATCTTAAAACGCATAATAAAGCTTTGATCGAGTACAACTAAAAGACATAATACATCTACTATACGATAAACATCCCTTATGACTTGATAAAAACCATTGAAAATATATACATGGACAACAAAATCCAAGCCAAAGTGAACGGAGTGCTAACGCAGCATATAGCAGTATACAAAGACCCCTGTGTGCCAGGGAGTCTCCTTAAGCCCCTTTCTGTTCAATATCATTATGGACGAAATAATCAAGAAAGTAAAAATGCTAAACGGCTACCAGAAGGAGGACCGAAATATTATAATATTATGTTACGATGATAATGCTGTTCTAGTCACAAAAAATGGGGATGATCTTCAAAGGCTTTTACATGTGTTTTACTGCACAGCTAAATCTTTCAATATAATAATATCTGCGTCCAAAACAAAGTTTATGACCACATTCAAAACTCCAATAAGATGTAAGCTAGTTGTAGACGACCAAATAATTCACTGAGTAATGAAATTCAAATACCTAGGCATCGAGATTTCAGGATTTGGAGACGAAATAAGATAGCCATCAACTAAAGCCTTAAGAATAGTACCATGTTTGAACGAAACCATATGGCGAAATGAACATATCGGAATAGAAGCCAAATACAGAATATACAAGGCCACGTTAACACCCATAATGACCTACACTATGAGGAAAGAAAGAATGGAATGATATGTTAATAAAATTATCTATTCGAATAACATATTTATAATCATTTTTTTCATTCTTATTTCTTGGAGATAACAAGTAAGTAATGTTGTTGCTAATTCTTATAGTTTTGAATGAAATATATGTTGTGATTACTACAAATAAATTTGAAAAATTCAACATAAATTTCAACAATAGTATACAAACATTTTCGCTCTGGAGTGAGACTATTTATTCTGAAACACTTGACTCTCTGGTGTTTTCAATGTATTTCAGTTCTACAAGTTTTGGTATGGACATATTCCGTAATCGAATGAATAATATGGATTTCTATCGATGTCAAAACTATCATTGTCATGAATAACAGCGAAAATTATTCAAACAAGTTTGAATTTCAACGAAGTGGGTGAGAATTTCAATTGGATCCGATATGGACACTTTATCTGATTTTAGGGATTTTGTATATTGAATGAACTTGAACTCGCCATAAAAATAGAGATGTGGGTATATATTTTTATACACTGTTAAGGGATTATCAACAATGGAGAGTATACAATTTTTCTTTTATCTAATATTTGGTCCGCTCCTTCTCCTGTTATGATTGAACTATTTCTTTTTCTGTGCTTATACGCTTATCAATTTTGTATATCTCTTCTTCAAGTACTTTGTTTCTAGCAATGCATCCATATCATCCCGATAATTGTTTCAGTTTCTAGTATATTTCCCATTTTTAAGTTTGCTTTAAGTTTTAATTTCTGGAACAATCGGTGATATTCATACTGAATACACTGTTTACACAACTACTACACAAACACTTACAATCACTCTCTCTAACGCGCGTTTCGATAACCAAGTTATCGTCTTCAGAGACTGAAGATAAACTGTTTGCTTCTTTTAATAATCCATCCTTCATCCGCATTTATTGAATCTTATAGCAAAAAATTACATAATCATAATCAGATCGACCTGATTTTGATTCATAAATTTGCACACAATTAATGGTTTCAAGTATTTTCAATTTCTCCTTAGATTTACTATCCATTACCTATGTAGCCTTTATACCATCTTGTATGTCCTCCAATATAGTGCTTTTTAAACATGATAAGCTTTTCTCCTCTGTGAGTCGGAGGCTTTTCATCAACGAACGATACGGTTCGCACTTTCACGATCCTCAAAATCAGAAGTGGTAAGCCTCCAGAATGGTAGCTCTCTTCACAAAGACACTACTACCTAATTGCTAAGCAATATACAATAAATCAATGAGCTTCAATCTAATGAGTCATATTTGGTTAAATATGGTATGTACAATTTCTATCTTAATAGGGAATCATCTTTCGTGAAATATTTTTACAGCCCCCTTGCGATATATCGCTTTTTTCCTTCAAGGGTATCAGGATATTTTTTTCATCTACTTAGCGATTAACCTGCTGGGTGGAATAAGAAGACATGGTATATTTTATTACGTATTATCATTAATACTTGAATAAATATTATTCTCGAATACTTAGTTTCATATTTTCAATTTATTATCAATACACGACTTATTTATATTTACGGCTTAGTATTTTCTGTTTCTTCTAAATTAGAACATAATATATTTTTGATTAGACATAGGTCTTCTTGAGACCTACGCAGTACAGTATTTGTGGCTCTGTATATTTTGGTATTCATGGAGACTACATGTATTTTGGGGATTTTATCAATGTTCACAGTTCACTCACCGAATCTTCCACAACCCAATATTGTACAACCAGTCAGTCATCTTTTGGAAAGCTCTCAAATAATTAGTAAATTGCTCCAACTATATCATACTCTGTCTTGAGGCATCAACCACGTAAATATTTCTTTATGCTGAAGGATATTAAGAAATAACGCATGGTATAATCATGCTAATCGGATTATCTTGGTGCATCTTGGATATTATTAAATCATATGTCTAGCTCTCCCAATGTTTTCAATAGTAACTGAAGAACAGCACGTGCCTCATTATCAATCGATAGCTATTATTTCATAAATTCGCAGTTACAGCTGCTCTTGAAAGACAATCATCACCAAATGCGTTTCTTAATGGATCAAGACTGTGTTCACTTAAGCTGACCTTGTAGATCATAGCACTCACATGTAATCTTGAAAAATTGATTCTTCGATGGCGAATTATATGTACAACTATTCACTCTGTGATAACAGCAATTTAACTACAGTCTCAAGAATATTTATGCGTTTTTTCTTATGTAGAATCTTGTTGCTCTCCACAGCTTCCACCGCTTCATTTTCCTTGTTAAGTTCTATAGTACCGCAGCAGAATATTTATTGGCATAATTGGAGGTGAAAGGTCCAAGAACGGAAACAAAATTGATGGCATGTAACTAGAAAAATAGCCCTTAAATAAATAAAGTCTATAATTCTTTTTTCAAACAGCCCCAAAAAGCGGAATCAAAATTATATATTCTCATTCATTGTTCTCTGAAGTAAATTAGGTAGCAGAAAGTTTCCATTAGTTTTTCTTATTCCTTCGTTAGCTTGTTTTTCTCTCTAAAATTCCCAAGAATTGTCAACAATCTCTTTTGTTTAACGTAAAGCGGTTTATTTCGGGTATTGTGCTTACCATGATTCCATTGTTCAAAGTTTCCTACGCTTTACTTACTACTAGGACGTTTCGTCTTTGCCAATTTGGTCTAGTAGAAGGTTTTCATTGAATTATAGCAAGTACGTGACACGAGCAAAATTTTCTACGTCGTGATTGTTTCGATGTGTGTTGAAAAGATATTTATTTGAGGCTTAACTAGAAAGCTAGCGTGCATTTTCGGCGCATTTATCAAGATATATAGGATTTAAGTCAGATTATAAACTATTAATACGAGTGTTCTTTTGTGAGTTATTTTCATACACTGTGCAACCGGAAATAATGGTAAAATATCATCACAGCTATTATATTGATGAATAGAATAACAAACTTTGAGTCACTTTCAGAATTTACTGTTATACTGTTATCGTTGTTATATTTGGAAGTGAATAAAAGAATTTATGAGCCTTCTATAGTTTTTATAATATTGATCATTCAAAGATGCACGTGACGATGCAATCTGGCAAGTAATTAAGCTAATTAGGCCAAAATAAAACAAGATATCTCACTTCGTTTTCGAGATATCGATACTTGCAGCTACAAACAAACGATAGTTAGATATTTATAGAAGAGATTGCGTCGTTGAATATTTTATCTTAAATAAATATTTTATCGCTTCAAATTCAATACGAGTCTTGTAATTTGACAAACAAAATATTTTCCATTAAATTTTCTCATAATTCACTCTTTCATTCCAATGATACGAGGGCCTTTTTTTCCAACCTCCGATAGGCTATAAATAAAAGACAAGTTCATATAAAACAATAATTTTATTACCAAACGATTGGTACATTTACGGTTACTTTTCGACATAATCACCGAAGAGATTGAGACAATTGATCTGTGGAGAAGCTTTTCATTACCCTCTTCAAAGAAAATTGCCGCCAATGAATTCAAAAAGAGTAAAAATCAGACCTTGAAACTTCTTGAAATTCCATAGACGAAGCAGTAATGGTGAATACGCAATTTTATTTAACCATTCTGTCAACTCGTCGCTGTAGCACAACGCCGACTGACGCCAGAATGTCAACAATGGCGGAGTGTGTAGTGTGAGAGCAAACATATTAATTGAGCAAAATGTGGTCTTTCATCACCCCGTGTTAAATATTAAATGATAATATACGATGAACACAAAAAGAGTTCAATATTTTTTAGATAGAATCTGATGTTTTCTACCGGTTAAAACATAAGAAAAATTATCAAATATTGCAACGATAATTAAATGCAGAAATATGCTGTTTCGAATATGTCAAGGAAAAAATTTGCTCCGAATACTTCTAAAGCCTCTGCATGGTTAGCTTAGGTTGGATTTCAAAAATATTATTCTTCATTATTGACTTATTTTGGGTCCATTCACAAAATGGCAGAGCCAAATTCTGGCGCTACAGAAATCGTAGTCGATAATTCCACTAATGTAATGAAAATACACGTGTTTGATTAACACGACATCTCCGCACTAGAATTTATTTCCATCAGTTTTAACATATTTCTCAAACTCATAAGAATGAGTCCTTTTGAGTCTCCCAGATTGATAAGTAAAGAAGTGAATGGATAAACTCAATACTCCTATAGCCTCTAAACTGTTGATAAGCTGGTGAAAAATATTCATTATTCACGTGTCTTTCTGTTTCCGACTGTTCAAACTTAAATTTAAATTGAAAACATCCCTGGCATTCATTTCTGATATGTATAGTTCCATGAACTGAGAGAACTGCCTCAACAGATGTTTCTTCATTTTGTACTTCTACATCTAGGAAGAATGATAAGTAAAATATCGTTCATTCTTAAATCTTGATTTTCCTTAACTCTTCTTTTATCTTTATTACTCAAACTTTCTCCACACTGCGTAAAGGAAGTGGCTTGCTACAAAATAGGAGGTCCAGATGGAGGATACAGCTAAGAAAGTTGTACGAGAAAACATTCATTTTTAATATATTGCAATTAGCATTGTATAGGGTGTCATAAGCTGATGGAAGAATACGATAAGTAGATGAAATGAGGAAAATATTATTAATATCGCGTGATTAGGTAAGTAATATCGTGTTTATGCAATATCGTATATCTTCTATTTATATATTATAAGTATGATATTTATATCCCTAGTTCCACCATTTTTTTGTTAAAGTTCTAATCATATGAATCAAATGATGTATTTGCAAAAACAGCATGAACAACTTATTGATCTTGGCGAACTGTTCAAAATACGACGATAAATTAATTTCTGAAACTGAAAATCTGATTTATCACACTTTCCTACAGTATTTTCAAGTATTCCTAATAATTTGGTGCTGATTTGGAAAATGTTTCCAAAAGAAGACCACCCCCATTTCGAGAAGTAAACATTCGTTTACGATGAAAGATATTTCAAAGCGACGGAGCACTTATTTGGGTTTCTTTGTCTTTTAACGAGTTTCTAAACGATTCCAGCAATCCAAGATTATGTTATTTCTCATTTTTAGTAAATTGTCAAAGTGACCCACTTTCAGATTTGTGCGAGTTTGCTTCATCTTGTTTCGGATAAATGAACAAAATACTTTTCTTTCACGTACAAGTCGATTGCTTTCGATTGCTGATAAAAGTAAAAAATATGTTTGAGTCAAATATGAAGTAATTTTGCATTATGGATCATTGCATTTGAAATTTATTGTTAATAGTTAATCATCCAGCGAATTTTTCCCAGATAAAGTATCACTTACATCAAAGTTCTACTAAATGTATAACATGGTAACTCTACATTATCAATTGAAAATGTGTTTCATTGATTTCCATTGCTATCATTATATCAACCTAATTTGTCTCAGTGGTTCCATTTCTAAATGATCACAAGGATATGATAAGGCTTTCCAAAGCAAATGCAATTATGTGATAATTTGACTAAACAGTGGGTTTCTCGGAGTGAATTGGCACCAAGGAAGGCCAATGTGTATGAATCGGACAGCTTTGAAGATTTTTTTTATGACTATCTGAAGCCAAGAGAAGAGTTATTTCATAAAAGAAAAAATTGAGGTTGCATATATGATATGTATTATGGACATATTTGAGATCTTAATAATATACCGAGCGAGTTTTATGCACGGATATGTCTCAATTATCTCGGAAGGAGCTTGTAGGGTTTTGATAAACATTTGTGTACAAGGGTCTAGTGATAAGGCCGATATTAACATTTTCTTATTCCAGCTCATTGAAAATCACAATGAATCGTTTAGTTTGAGAACGAATTGATATTCTAATAGTATTAGGATATGGTGATAGGCGTAGAAGTCAATAAGAAACTTATAATATCTTTAATAATTTATATCCTAACCGAAATCCCGTAACAATATCCACTGTCCGTAAATTAGTAAAAAAGTTTAACGAAACTGGTTCAGTAAATGATTTATCCGAATCAGGGTGCAGAAAAACTACATCAAATGAAAACAAATCTTTAGATGTTTGAGTCCTTCTAGATCCACACTAGAAAAATATCCAGGGAACTTGATATTTCGCAAACATCCGTAATGAAAATTTCACTTATAATATATATAAATTCCATCCGTATGAAGTAACGTTGGTTCAAAAGTTGTCAGATGACGATTTTGATAGACTCCGAAATTATGGAAATTAGACATAGAGAATATGAAATATAATCAGTATTTTTTAAGGACTTCTGAAAACACAAAATATATGGGGTGATCTATTTGAAATAACAAAATTCATCACTTTTCCGGAAAAAAGAAAGATCTGACAATAATATAGATGGTACCATAATACCGGCCGTATTACAAGACCCTTGCGCACAAAAATTCATAAAAATCGTACAAGCCGGTTCCATACATAAAACTCACTCTGTATAAACCACGATGTCGGAAGAAGTTTAGGAGCTGCGAGTATAGAATCCTTGAAATAATAGAAACAAAAATTAAATTATTGAATTAACGTATTTGAATTTGTAACTAATAAATACAATACGAACAATGGAAATCAAATAAGTCGAATCCGAATGTTATCAGAACGTTGTCAGATACTGTGTTTCTGACATTTGTTGTTGTTTCTTTGATATTTCACTACAACAAAAGTTCTCAACTCTATATTAAATTCTTCCAACTTGACAATACAAATTATTAAGTCAAGATTTTCAAAATAAAATTAATGTTTCTTTGGCATCCAAGAATTCAATTTCGTGTATTAGCTTCCGTAAATCACAATTCAAACAAATCGAGAGTTTCAAGTGCATTTTTTATTGTCTTAAAATTTTTGTTAGTTTATGAGAAATGATTTGGCGAATTTGCAAGAAAATCGTTCCATATTTGATATTTCTGTGTCGAATTTGAGATCTTTGATTCATTAGTATTTGTCTAGGTACAGAGGTTGAAATAATGTACTAATTACTAGGTATCATTTAATTCAAATAAACATTCCTATTGCTCCATTTATGTCCAGTGAGAGGATTTCAGCAAATCAGTATATTTATTCTTTTTCTCTAGAACTCTTTATCCTCTTCCGAGCGTCAGAGTATTGGGACTTTAATTATCATTATCCACTTTTTCCAATATTTTTGCTACTTCATTCAATTGCTGTGTGGTTTTCCCTTGTCTTCCACCTTCCTGTACTACTTATTGTAGCCAAGTTTTCCTATTTTTTCCTCTCCTACTTTTCTTATATGTTTTTGCTTATGTCACTTCTTTCTTCAGGCTTTGATCATATAATATACTTGTATATATACACGGGGAAGAAAGGCTACCGAATGTTCTTGTCATTTCCTTCACCAAATTATTCCGACCAATTCAAATACGTTATAAATATTATTAAGATCTCTCAATTCAATAAAGATTAAAAAAACAACAGAAAACATCAATATTATAGAGTTATATACACAAGAAAATCATCAGATGACTTCGGGAATGTTATGGATTCAATAAAATAGTTATGTTTGTTATCTGTGGATGAATCAATGAAATTATATTTATTTCAATATATTTTTTCATATTTTTTTAACAGTGTCGCATTAACCACCATGTAGTTTCTACCCTGTATAATTCCATCTCCTAGAGCAAATCCCCATTGCTTTTAGAGAAGGAATATTGAAGTGGATACATTCATCAAAGGAAAATGTGTTCAATAATTGACAGCGTTTCAAGTACAAATTTATCAACAAATACTTCGATCTGGATAAAGATTATCATACAGTTTATGAGTTTCAAGCACATTAGTAAATATCGAGCGAATATTTTTTTAAATGCAGTATATCCTTTCGAGGCATGCATTGTCATGACTTTTTCATAATAAAACACGATTCGATTTTTATGAAATGGAAATTACTCTTTGTATCAGTTATTAGCTGAACCTATTCTGTTATGAATAGCCGGTAAGCTGCCGTGAAATCAATAAAGCTAATTCCTATACCATCTTCGCGCAACTTTATCCATTGTTAACGTTTCAATGGAACTTTTATCATATTTGTATATTTTCATACAAATTTTATATTTAAAGAGCTGAGTATTTGTAAAATTATAATGAGCGCAAGTGATATATCTGTAGAGTCTTATTTGTATATTTCATTAATATAATTTTTGAGAAAAATTACTAAGAGCTAAACTAGTTCAATTTTCAGATAATATCACGTTAGCTGCAAGAATCAGATTGAAATATTTCCGTTTTATTCTTCGTGAATCTACTTTTTTCTCTTATCTAGTTTATTTATCATATACAACATTTTCCCAATGTTGAGGCCTACGTTTTTTTCTCTCCTACAAACTATATGGATATAACTTTTCTGCAAAATTTAATTCCATAATTCCAGATGTACAGATCGTAAGTCAAAGTTTGATCATTTCAGAAGACTCAAAAAATATCATTCATACAAAAGTAGATGTCTATAAATATTTCTGAATAGGCTCGGACCACTTTGTCACCAACCCAACATATGATTTTTGAAATGAGAGCCCCTGTAAATTGAACTGATTTTCCAGTGCTCATATTATTCAAAATTTGTGATGGCCTCATAAGCCCAATTTTGAACATAGGCCTCCCTTTCATTTCTTCATGTCTCTCTACCCTGGTGGACTTGCGAATATTAGTCTAGAGAGCTTTTTTAAAGCATCTAACTAACGTAATTGTGGTCTTCTCCTCTCCTTCTCATTATATTACAGTATCCGGCGTATTAATGAATTATTCCATTATTTTACAACTTTTATCATCATTATCTGTACTTCATATACATCTTCTTGAATCCTCATGAATTTTTATTTCGTTTTGTCTTTTAGTTTTGATGTACGATCATTATTTCTGTGATTAACAAATTGAAATTGTAAAAAAAATCAGAATATCCCTTCCCATCATTGCTCCTTGCATCTATATCCTGGTTGAGCTGCATCGCTTGGTCCAGGAAGCTTTCTTAAATTGTCTGACTAAAGCATTGGCGGTTTTCTTTTTTTCTTTTTGTACTTCTCCAGTCTCCGATGTATTCATTTTTATTCCATTATTCTACATCATCTATCAACACTTTTCAAACTTCATCTGAAATATCGTCAGTATCGTCATATGATCATTCTGTAAAGAATTGTATCTATTTTTGAATAGGCTTGGACTATTTCATAGCTCTGTCACAAAACAAACATGATTTTTCAAATGAAAGCCACTGTGAATTGAAAGGATTTCCAAATGCCCATAATATTCTATATTTGTGATATGCGAAATAGTGAAATTGTGGATAAATCGTTGCTCTTTTGGTTTCATCTATCTATCTGATCAGCCTTGTATGCCCAATTCTGAACATAGGCTTCCGTTTTATTTCTCCATGCTTCTATACCCTGGGAGTGCTGCGTCACTTGATCCAGCAAGCTTTTCTGATCCATCTGACAAACGTATTTGTGATATAGTTCCACCGTTTAGATTTTTTCCAATATCATTGGTAACCATTTTTTGTAGTTCATCTCTAAAGTTTTCAATTCCAAAATTTCTTTCTTGAGTATACTCTCCTAATTTTGAAGTGTGATTATTATTTTATTTCTGTATTGAAGAAGTTGAATTCGATAATTGTTTGAACTTGATATTTAACTAAATAACTAATTTTTCAGATGATAACCTCACTCATATTTTTGAAAATATCTCTGATTCATAAAGTTCAAATGATTACTGTACTCAAAGACTAATTAATAAATAAACTTCGATTAACAATTTCACTGTATTATAAGTCCAATTTATACATATATGCGCCTATCTACATTCTCATACATATAATGCGGACGTTTTCAAGCTGACAAGAATAAATGAATACATTCTTATTTCATAATCAAACTTTTTGGTGGTAACTTGTCTCCTCCAATTCTACTGAATAAGACCAATCAGTATTCACTATTAGCTTTACAATATTCAATCTATTATCCTATTCTATGAATAGCAAAGTTTTTTCATCAAGTTCACATTTTCTGACTCTCTTCTGAGCCAACGGTTTTAATTATGTAACAGCTTAATTGATAAAAAAATTGTTAGCGCTTTGCTTTGATGATGAAAACTGAAATCACGACAAGATTCCAGCTATATTGCAATAACCTTTTACATAAAATGACAAAAGAAATTAAATAATTTCTTTGCCCGCTCCGTTATTCCTGTACGTTCATGAAAGACTTTGTGAAAATAAAGGCTACGCTTAATCCCGCTTTTTGTCTAAAAACGGAGCTCAAACATAGTCTCTTTATATCACACAGTGGAAACTCTTGAAATTTCGTAATTATGGAAAGCGTGCGGCTCTAATCTATAATGCTTTTACTAGATTTCCTTTCCCTAACTATCTAAACTAGTTTTTTTATGAAATTAGAAAGTTTTAGACCTACTGTAAAACTTAGATCATTTCATTACTCCAAAAATCTATGGAAGGTTGCTTTTTCAAATAATATTTGGACATAACCTAACTATAAAGTTTTTGGTTAAATTGAACTTTGATTTCAAACGAGTTAAATACACGTTTGTTCCATTTTTATTACAATTGATGCATATTGCTTGTTCTTACCAAATTTTAATGAGCTTACAACGGAAATATGAGCATCAATGCTGAGAAATATTGTGAAGTACGAGGGCTGCTAGTGCTTGTCCATTCCGATTGAGGTACCTCCAAAACATGTGATTTGAAGGCATCAACCGCTTCTTCAGGTATTGGAAAACTTTGACCTCGTAATTTATTTTTTATTTGCGGGAATGAGAAGAAATCATTGGGTGCCAAACAAAACAGCGGCTGACCCATAAATTGTATGTTTAAAATGTTCAAAAACATTTTTGTTTGTGTAAGCTCGCATTGTCATGGAGGAGAATGATTCGTCGTCTGCCATCGGTTTCTTGGATTTTTTCAAACATTTCTGGAAAAAAAATTCTAGTGTAACATTCAGAATTGACCGTTCTACGTTGCTCTGGTAGAATTGCTGTTGGTTTATTCCACGTCGTGAAAAATCATCGCATGAAACTGAGTATTAATCCTCAGTTTTTATCATTATATTCAATATTTGTCAAAATTACAATACCCACAAACAAATCTCTCACAGCAAGACCAAAACTGTATATGAAAATACAAGACCAAGGTTCTGTTTTGTTTTTGTTTTGGTATATCTAGTATATCGTCATAATGAAAAACGTACTAAGAGGGCCGTTTTTTTTTTTTCAACCTCCGATAGGCTAAGCGAAGTTGAAGGACAAGTTTATATGAAACAATACTTTCATTACCAAAAGATTAGTACATTAGTACATTGGTCATATCTGTGAATAAGCTTTCCAATACCCTCCTCACAGAAAAATGCTGCTAATGTAGCCTAACCGTTCAGTAACAATAGAATACAAAACAGAGCTTGAAACTTCTGAAACTCCCTAGACAAAGCAGTAACGGTGAATTTGCAGTTTTCTTTAACCATTCTCTCAACTAGTAGAACTAGGTCATCTAAAATGACATCATTACGGTCATCTTCAAAATTTCGACACCATTCTCGCACAACATCATCACTCATTAAGTTTTCCCCATACACAATAATGGCGGACATGTTTGCGTGGCTGTAGCACAACGCCTACTGACGCCTGAATGTTAACAATGGCGAAGTGTGTAGTGCGAGAGCTTCGCAGTCGACTACAGCGCATGCCCACTTTCTTCTGCTCGCGTAGCGTTTGCACGGAGCGATCGGAGGTTGAAAAAAACGGCCCTCGTATTTCCACAAAGAGGAATCTAGATACAATTTGAAGTATTATAACATTCATATTATCCACTGCTCTCAAGAAAAATTAGTTTCTATGTTTCTAAATATAATTCGTTATCTAGCAACTCTGCATAATATGGCTAAAAATCGCCCTTATATTTGTGTATATCGTGAAGCGCCAATTGACATCACCATTATTGATAATTATGATTTACGCCGACTCTGTACCTCACTAAGAAGTCATGTTACATCCAAATTTATACCCTAGTATTTCATTTCAATATTTCCAGTGGAAATATATACATTTTGATATCATACCACGCAGTATAAACTTTCTCTCATGCAAAACCAGCATATTTCCCAAAAATAACTCGTATCCCGAAAATATATTATATATCTCCAATAATTCTCTTTCTATGTGACAGCTTTCTCAGAACCGATAAGCTCTTGCCTTCGGCTATGCTAAATGGGGTCGTTTGTCAAATCTTCTGCAATAGTCAATTGTTTTTTATAAAAGTCTCGTCACGTCTGTTGCAGAAGCACTTTTTTTTCAAATAGGGCACGAAATGTGGTCGTATATTTTTTCCAAAAAACAAGAACACTGGAATACTCAACACAGAATGTATTGTGACAATTTATCCGAATACTAACAAACAGTCCCATAATAATTCGGCACAACATTTTTGTTGATGTCAGATCCAGTATTTTCTATTTTTAATTCTATTCAACGAGGTGTCGCTTATCAAAAAATATCCCATTCATTTTATTGTGAAAAAATCCATTTTGATTGATGTGTGTGGAGATATTTTTTTTCCATCAATGGATTATTGGAAGAACTCAATGAAAGTGAGGAATACATTGTTTTTATTGGAAAATATAATGAGATAAAGATAATGTGGACATCGATTTCATTTAAAAACAATTGATTCAAATGAAATGAGGAGCAGTATTTCTTAAATGATTCTATTCACACTTTCACAATAATTTTTAACGTATTAGTTCTTTGAGTGAATGAAAAGTTAATACCCAGACTAGGTAACAAGTGAAATATTTAATTTTCTCATCAGTCCCTTTGCAATACTCAAGGCAATACGAAAAGATTACCTGAGATAGTCATTTCGAAATTCTCCTTGTGACAATTTAAACCTGCTCAAGGACTGCCTAAAATTTAGCATCGACTTTTGAAAACAGGTCGATTCAAGTCTCTATATTTGAAATTTTATTTATTCTGATCCCAATTATAATACACTAACCAGATGTTTGTTATGTTGAATAAATGATTTTCGGTATAATTCAATCAATAACATTGTTTTTTACGAAAATTATATTTCTTTCTAAATCAAATTGATATTTGTTACGAAAGAATACAGATTGAGGATAAATTTTGAGGTTATTTTCTAATTGATTGCTCAATTTTTATGGGTATTTGTTGCGGTTAATTTAAGAAAATCAGTATGCATCTCGACGGAGATCTCTGGCACTTACAGCTATCCCACATACTAGACTTTTTAAGACGAGTGAGATTAACAAATCACCTGTAAATACTGGGTTCTTCAATATCGCAGAAAGAAATGAAGACACAATAGATCCTTTGGATCGCAGCATATACGATACCCCAAAATCCATACATACATAATTTGCAGATTCACAAAGTATTTTGCAGATTATCCGGCCGAGTCGGTTGAAGTGGAAAAAATTGGTTGAATTCTCACATCAACTACATAATCTGTAACCTGCAGACAAACGACCATGTATACGATAAATTCCATAAAACAAATTCGTGTTTGAATAAAATATCTCAATAAATTGAGGGTCACTATTTGTTAGATTTAATGTTAACTATAAACAAAACAATTAGAAGTCAATATACTAAGATGTTAGTTCACTGATAAAATATAAGAGATTGAATCAACTAGAGAAGAAAATAATGTCCAATCTGAAGTTTGGTAACATTTCGAATAACAGTAAAAACATTTATACGAGAGCTACATCTATTAGTTACATATATAGATTTGCTAATTTATTGACTGCTTTGTCGCGGTTTGACGTCAGGAAATTTAGACATCAATAACCTCATTTTTTGCTTTCAACTTAAAATCTAAAATTCAACGGGGATCACCTTTTGCATGATGATGATGATGACGATAAGCGCCAGAAACAAATACCATTTTCTTGGTTAGCTTCATCATAAATAGCATGAACAAACAAATTACAATCAATGCAGATATGAGCACCTGGTGACACTTTAGAGCAAACACCACACAAAACTGAATCTATAACTTGTTTATCATATATTAGAGCTATATGAATAGAATGAATACGTTCTCCAGCTTGTTCAGGAGTTTTGGAAGGTATTTGATTTGAGATAACTGGATCTTCAACAACAGTAACATTACCGTTATCTGTAATGAGTGGCTCTTTTGAAGTTTTTCAGTGATTTCATTCTGATCATTCTGTACTGATACTATATTTCTTAATATTTTGGACTAATGACGACTGCTAAGATGTATTTCCGCGATGCGTCGTCTAATTTTTCCAGATCGTAGCGAATCAAAAGTTTCTCGTTCACTGTCTTTCACAATTTCTATATTATGTAAATTAGTTAGGTAAAGCGCAAACTTTTTAAATTCAAACTCCACCATTTAACGGATGGTATGAAAAAATCTGCAGATTACCAAGTTAATGTGGTCATCAACATATACTGAGTTCTAACTGTAACATATTCACTGTGTGTGAAAATTTTCATGTAATCAGTTCCAAGGCTTCCTGCTTTGCAATGAGATTTTCTACGTACTGATTATTTGATTATTCTTATTGTACTCATTAAATAATGAAATGTCTGTCCTTTACAGGGTGTTCCAGTACTTAATGCAAAAAATTCGGTGTAAGAAGATGACGAAAAAATAAAACTGTCATAAAGAAAAAAAAATTCTCATACAACCCCTCAATTCTGAGTAATAGGCATTCAAAATATAGGCTAAATCAGAGAATATTTGAGTATTTTTCCTGAATAATACATTCGAACATTATGAATTTTCAATGAATAATTACGGATGTCTATGTAGTATGTTTGAAGCTATAAATAAGTCTACACTACCCTCTAAAGGCTTGAGGCGGCTCATGCCCAATTGTTAAAAATTGTCAACTTTCACAGAGACAACCTGTACAATCTAAAGATAGCAAAAATTAATTCATCAATGAATGTTTTAACAAAAAGTTTCTCTTTGTTTTGCTCGCCAAAATTTAAGAGTTACAAGAAAAGTAGATTTTTAGATTGTTGTAAATGTAAAAGAAACCGTTTGAAGAAAATTATCATTAATGGTAATTAGTCATTGAGAATACTCACAGGAGTTATTGAAACACAAACAAACATTTCTTGAAAAAACTAATTAATGAATAAATGAGCATTTTCACTATATACTGCTGAACATCGTGTTACTTAGATAAGGGAAACATTGAAAACTTATTGCAACATTTGACCGATGAAATCAAGCTAAGACGGCCCCATTTGGCTAAAATGAAAGTTCTGTTAGACAATGCACGTTATTAAAATTGTCAAAATCAAAAAATTAAAGTTTGAATTTCTACTTCAGGCAACCTATTTGCCAAATGTAACCCCCTCGGATTATTCTCTGTTCTCAAACTTGAAGTAATAGCTCGGTGATCAAAGATTCTCCAACAATGAAGAGGTGATGTCAGCAGTTAATAGTTATTTTGAGGAGAGTTTGACAATTCTTATTAGCCAAAAGGAGATAAAGTTGAAAATTGAATATATTTGTTTCCTTAAACTTCTGTGTTTTCTTTGTTGGGCCAGGTACTTCAGGGACTATCCTCGTAGTGACGAGGGGCAGGTTGTGTTAGTTTTTTTGCAGCTCTGAAGTTGTATTGTGCAATTTATTGTGAATTATACAGGAGTTATAGAAACTTTAGAAAGGCTGCGTAAACGCCGAAAAATCACATAACATTTAAGCAAACACTATTCTATTCAATTGTTTACAATCATTCACCAGACCAACATATGTGTAAAATGTTTGATGACACCGCGGAATTAGTAAGTAGAACTTTAGGTATTGGGAGCTCTACGATTTACAATTAAGACGTTTTTACCGCGATTCCAGATGATAAGGATTATCCTGTCAAGAATCGAAATCATTGTGAGACATTCAGTTCAACATTCTGATTGAGATTATACTTTTAGTGACTTCTTTTATTTAAAACGATCCTTTATTATTATTTCTACTGAATGATATATAAAATATGAAGGTGGATAATCGAGAATCTATTTGTGCCATAAGTAACAAGGTGTTGATTCTGTGTAATAATTATGATGCTGTATATATCTTAATATCTAGAAGATTGATTAAGAGTTCATCAAGATACTTTTTAGAAATATCAAATATGAGGACTCTATGAATATGTCTACAACAGATACTTTTTTGACATTATCATGATGTGATTGATGATTTATTTATCATAGAAATCAATTAATATTTTGATAATGAATAGAAGTCAAAATATAAACATTATCATCATTTACCCAAGAGAAGTAATTGAATATTTATACAGTAAAACAAATTTTATACAAAGATAACATATGCATTAGCGAGCATCATAATAGTGAATATATCCGACGTCATTATGTGATACATACTGCATATATATCAATATACAAGATACGTAACTTATACATACACGTGTACCGGTTACATCTTTGATCTAGCTAATTAATGTTAGACGTATCACACGCTTTCCTGAATTTTGTACTCATATACAGTTTATTGAAGGTTTGAATTAGTAATAAACGTTAGAAGATGTTTCTAAGTATATTTGTTTCTGAGGATTCTGAAATTTCTTCCTCGATAATTAGATATGAGTTATACTTCAATAATATACCCTTATATAAAAAACTTTTTATATGATAGCAAATTATTATATTTTACCTATTTAAAATCATTGTAGACTCTTGGAAACAATGTTCAGGCAATGAATGTATTATTAATCAAAAACATTCACATATCATGCTAGACACAGGACATCTAGGGCCACTGTTTCTTGCCTTCGCCTTCCAGTCCCAAACTTCTCCCACCATAAGATCTTTTGGTGCATTCCCATACCGTCTCTTTTGAGGTTTTCTTTTTTTCGTGTTCTTATCATATTTATATCGGTTATTCTCTTCGATTCCGACATTCTTTCTAAGTGATCCAGCCAGCTTAGTTCTCTGGATCTTATGATTTTGCTAATTTCTTGTTCATCATAAAGTTTTTTTATTTTCTGGTTTCTCCTTCTTCTCCATATATCTTCCTCTCTTTTCCTTTCTAATACCCTCCTAGGTAATTTTCTCTTCCATATTTCCAAGTTATTATCCTCCCCTTTTTTTCAGTATCCACATTTCGCTTCCATATAGATATAGCTTGAGCTTTTGAAAAATATTCCTGGAGAATCTTGTTCATTGTTTCTGCCTGTTTGCTTCTTATGTTAGATACATGTAATCCAATTATTTTTTGCGTTTCTAATTCCACTCCACTAATTCTCCTATTTTCATGCGTTTTGGGATGCGTCATTTCCATGAACTTGGATTTCTCTTCATTTACTCTTAGGTCAGCTATTCCTGCCATTTCTATGAAAGCCCCGCATGTACTGTTCAAATCCTTTTCACTTGTTGATTAAATTACCACATCATCTGGATATACTAGCAACGGCGCTGTTTTTAGGGTTCTCGTGGTATTGCTTCCCGTTCTTCGAACTATCTGTTCCAGTATTACGTTTAACATCGCAGTAGATAGAGGTTCTCTTTGTTGTAGTCCTATATTTGTGTTGAAGGTATCTGATGTTACATCTTCTTTCATGTTCATGAATCTCAAAATGTCTCCATCATATTTCCATTGTATTGACCCTGATAACGGCGTTGAAGTCCATAATGTCTTCATGGAAACGTTCTTCTTTCTTATGAATACGCCTCCATGTTGTTCCCAAATGTATCTAAATAAGCATGTATTTTTAAAGACATAGTTCTTAAATCTTCTATCATGTTCAGTTTTTATTACATCTTGGAAGTACCCCTTCCACCTTTCCACAGTTTTGTCTTCATCTGTTATTGTGTTATCTTGTTTGCTTCTAATAAAAATGGGCCGTAAAGCTGGTCCTATCCGGTTATAATGTAGGTCTAAAACTTGGCGGTGCCTGTGATGTATGTTTTTTGAAAATAGCTGCGAGTTGTCAATTTTATTTGTTTGGAACTAATTTCTAGAAAGATCTTTTCATTTATTGGCTTCCTTGTTTACTTTCTAGAATACTAGAAATGTGAATTCTGATATATATTCCAGCTTCTCTAACACCGAGAGTTTGGTATTAATTAAACAGCTATAGTGAACAAGATGAAAAAATAATAAGTGGATTTAAATAAATTGGGAAACTAATTATAAAGAAGTGAATAGTGAGATACAGCGTTTTCCATCGCCTGTACGATATCTCCGTTGGGAAGTTGCACATCTCCGTTCATGATAATGTCTTTCTCGATATGTAGAGTCTTTGACAGTCTAAACTCCATATGTATATCGCTGGAGAATCGAAGTGTGATCGAGAAGGTGATTGATTTGACGC
The DNA here is from genome assembly GCF_026250575.1 of Diorhabda carinulata. Taxonomy (NCBI): domain Eukaryota; kingdom Metazoa; phylum Arthropoda; class Insecta; order Coleoptera; family Chrysomelidae; genus Diorhabda; species Diorhabda carinulata. Next base: position 9,013,680 of record NC_079469.1, read on the forward strand.
TTATTTGCTGCGTATAGCTTGGTATCGTCACCTATCTATCGGTGATAATGGACTTATCGTAGTAATGTCTAAAATTGTCATATTCGAGCACCTTCTGCGGCTGGTACTTGTAATACGGTGTATTCGTATTGAGACCGAACTTGTTGGCTAGTTTCTGGTGGATGATGTTGCACACTTAGTTATGCCGGTGTAGATAGTCGGTATTAGCTAACACACTACAAGCAGATGTTAGATGCTGGATGGTCTCTGATGTTTGTTGACACTTTCTGCATTTGTCAGATTGAGTAGTGTTCGAATCTTCAATTATATTTCTCTTATTATCATCATTATTATTATTATTATGGAATAAGTTTTTTCAATACCTTCGAAACAAGGCCTCAATTGCCTATTATTGATCCCAATTACTTTGTGATTACTTCTTATATGAACATATCATAAATATACAATCCTTAATATTCTGTTTATCTGTAATGATTAGTGGGGTAAAATAGCAGTATACGAAGTATCCATACTCCATTCAATAAAAATCCTTAGTTGTAGCATAGCAACCTGTATAATATATAATAATAATATAACAAGATCGAATACTATTATAATAAATTATTCTCAATACCACCTATAAAACTGTATATACCATAGCCATAATACTTTCTAGCTATCTTATGATTATTCCAGTTCGGCCACAGCGTTGGTGACTACTTTTCTCTCAGTATGCTAAAGGGTTATTCCGGATCCTGGGCATACTAATATCTATTGTGTACATTCCTTTGAATAATATGAGTTGATGCAATTTGAACAACAATTTCTTGGTTCTATATGCTGATCATTGTAATAACAATAGTCAACCCAGAAACCGGGAATATAGTCCAAGGCAATTTAAGTTTTCAACTAACTCGGTTCTCCATAAACATAAGTTGTGCCCTAAATAATTAGAGATTCGATTGCTATCTGATAGTTCTAAACAAGAACGCAATGAAACAATATGTTTTGGGAAGGAACCGAGCGAAAACAACAACAATGGAATATATTTCACGAGGAGAATTTGATTCTAACGTGAATGAATGAATTTTAAATATATGAAATTAATAAGGAATCAAAATCAATTATTGTATTATGTAGATATTTCTTACTCGATGGAATGATAGTGAAATAAAATGATATTGTTTCACAAAGCGAAATTAGAGTGAATGAAATATAAACAAGAAGGATCTGTATTCACTAACAATACTCTGTGTTATGAAATATGAGCTCAATAATGAATCACTTGATGGAACTTCAATATATTCACATTTAGTCATGGAATATACAAAATAGAAGAATTGAGAAATACAAAGAAGGATATTTAGAGCTAAATACAGGTTTTCCGCCTCAAAATTCTCTTAAATGAATAGGGAGAAAAGAGATTCACAATAATAGCTTGAGTCAAGTGATAAATAGAGTGAATTTCCTAATTGGTTTTACTGCTATCAGTAGTACTAACCCAACGACATAGATAATTGTTCGAAAGCATGTTATAACAGATTTTGATACCTTGATCATAGACATTTATGAATGTTCGAGAGTTATTCAGATATAAAATTTTCTTCTAACTAAAAAAGTTAACCGAAGATCTAGACGTGTTAGTTTCTATAAATGATGAAGATGTATTTCCAATACGCATGCTGTTAATAATTTGATTATGATGTTCTTTGTCAATAGAGTTCTATTGAGTTGCCATTGTTGTGACCCCCAATTTCTTCTTCTTGCTCTTGTATACCACTTTTGAACAATCGACTAACACCGGTCGATCTATTGGAGTAATTAGTAATTTTTACTCCTTGGTATTCAAGCCAATCGCAATCGATTTTTTCCAAATCGTATTTCTTCCAAAACATTATCTTACCAATGATCATATTCGGATTTCGTGTGACGATATATTCTTAGAAATAATCTGTTGATTTTAATATTTTGGTCCCTTTTTGACATCAATTTTTTAAAAAATCTGACACGACAAACGTTGCTATCATTGTTTTCTAATAGAAAATTTCAATCAATTATTTAACCACCTTGGCAAGAATTGCTGAATATAGGGCTAAATTCGATTTCTTACAGCACCATCGTTGTTTTATTCGATACAAAAAAGGTCGTTATTTCTACAGAACTCAATGCAGTCGAACTTTGTTTCCTTTTTCAGGGACTGATTGAAATTTTTTTCGTATATAATTGCGGGTAGTTCGCGCTTGTTGAAATACACCTTTGAATGGGTCTATGATAACTTTCATATCTTTATAATATTTTTCTGTAACAGCTTACTTGGTTAGGTTCCAAATTGTTTTGACCGTATTTTCTTTAAACTTTTTACTATCTCATTTTCACAACCCAATCCTTTGAAATTAACGCAATTTCTTCTGCCGTTCAATTTTCATCTGATTGATACTTTCTTTCATTGCAAAAATCCATGAATGCTAAACGTGAACATCGAAATAAGTCAATATTTATCCATGGCAACGTACTGGTTGGTTCTTAAAATCAGGTCTACAGAAAGAGATTTTGTCCATAGCTCAAATATATTTCTTTGTCGATAGATAATAAACGACGTAGAAAAATATATTGAACTGCATAACATCAACAGAATACCTGTAATTGTCCATTAATATCCTCATACTTTTTGGGAACTACTTGAATTCAAGCCACATTAATGTTCTTTAGATTTTTATTAATGAATTTCGTTATTTCAGTGGAAAACATCCTCTTCTCTGCAACTTCCATCCTTATTTACCTCCTGATGTCTTCTCCGTTTTCCTAAATTGAAAACATCTAAGACGACGTCATTTTGAGACATTAGAAAACACTTAATCGGTCTCAACCAACCAGCTGAAGGCTATTCTCCATTTATTTGTTCCGCTGTTGATAATTGGAACATAGGGATTCAAAGCTTAAGAGAATTTTCATCACATGAATGTTTGATTTGTATCACATGTACCCCACAACATTTCCTGGTCTATATTGGTGGAAATCTATCAAGGAATTCAGTCCGGCCAATAATTGCGTGTCCTGAATGCAAACTACAATGGCACCGTTTTAACGTAACACGGAAACCAATGAACCATCGAAGATATATTCGATGTAAACTAATAAATGTTACACGCTACAATGCTCTGAAATTGATTAAATCAGTTATTTCAATCTGTTATTCCATGTAGAGACACCCCTTCAAAGAAAAATCAAATAATACTATATATAAAAATTTGAATTGATTTTGTGGCCCAAAAGAAGAAAAAATATAATAATGAAATATCAAATCAAATTGGATGCCAAATACGTGACGCATATACACGCTTATACACTAGTAATGATAGATACCAATTGTTAATTCCTGAAGGACATTTCTGAATACCTCCTCAGGAAATAAAAATAGAAAACACCATATATGTAATACTTCCATATGGACAGTTTCCATATGTGGAAGCTGTTCCGACCAAGGAAGACAGAATGCAGACGATTTCTCTATTCTCCGAGGTTTCAGCTCGGTTCTGCACATTCTCAAGCAAGCGCGGTGTGGATAAAGTGTCTCGACGGGAGAGAAAATGAATACTGTCGGCACCATAACGTAGGGACAATTTTTCGAATACCAACTGTCCATATAGGACATACTTGTCGATATATCGTAACCAAGGGACTAAAGTAAAGAAGACTAATTCAACATTATTACAACTATTAGTATTATAAATACAAATTATAACCATTCATATTTAATAATAGTGAGATATTATCATTTACAGGAACTATTAGAGACCGTAGGGGCTACAGAGTGTGTGGAAAATTGTAGTACAGATGTACTAAATATGAGATTATGATTATTGATACATGATATTAAATACAGTTTGTCTACTTGGGTTGGAACCATATGGGAAACTTTTTTATTAGTGGTTTTATGAGAAAAAGTTATTCTTGCAACCATCAGATATGAATTTTTTTAAGCAGTATATGGTTTGTCAAAAAATTTGAATTTTGTGCAAGAGTAAAATATCTTTATTTTTCACAATTCAGAAAAATGTTATAAAATTAAAAATTATGTTCAAATATGCAATTACAGCCATTTATCATGAGCATTTAGTGATTATTTAGTATTCCGTATTTATTATTCTGGCAGGATAAAATTTATCTCTCTCACCTGTTAAAAATATGATAACCCTTCTATTTATTACTGTTTTAGAAAAACATTCCAATTTACATACGTAATTAATGCATAAGAATCATTTAATGTAGAAATAGAAAAATCCATAGAAAGAATATTTATTAAACAGAAACAAAAATAATTAAATTCCAATTCAATATCCTACATCTTCGACATTCAATGTCTCTTGTCAAACTCTTGTATTACTGTCCGTATAGTATTTGGAGTAATTTCGTGGAATTCTTCAGGAATAATTCTCTCCAAGTCTACATCATCAAATGGTCCTCGCTGATAAAACTTCTGTTTTAAGTGACCCCAAAAAAAAGTCAAGCGGAGTCAAATCAGCAGACCTAGAAGTCCAAAAATTATCTGAATACTTATGAATTACCTTCCTATAAAACATATTTTCAACGCTTAATGTACTATGGATGGAAGTACCGTCTTGTTGGAACCAAATTGTCATTCGTTCTTGTAACGGAAGGTCGTGCCAAAAATCACTTATTTGATTTTCTAATATGTAAGTATTGTACGGCATTTAAGGAATGACGAAAAAAAGGTCCAACTAACTTATTTTTTTACACACCACAGCATACGTTCGTTTTAAAAGAATATTGGATCCGAGTTTTTATTACAAAGTTTGGATTACTGTTAGACCACCAGCGACAATTTTGTGATGAGATGGTTCCGTTTGAAGAAAATGTTGCCTAATTGAAAATCCTTGTGAAAAAACAAGTCTTCATCCAACTTTCCTTGGATTAGAGCCCAAAATTCAAAATGAATATAGTAATCCCTTGGTAATAACGTGTGTACATATACGGTTTGTAAGCATGATATTTATTACCTTTCAAATCTCCAACAATTAACACAAATTTTATTTTTTCTTCACGATTTAGTAAATTTGGCATTTTTATTGTAATATTATAAACAACAACTCACTATGGCATTAAATGTCACATACTTCATGTCAGGGCATCCTAAATTGCGTTAAATTCTATCCCGCCAGAATAATTAATATTGAATGATCAGTAAACAATCACAAAACCTGAATTTTCATAATGAATGGATATGAATGCATATTTGAATTTAACTTTTAATTCAAAACAACTCTATAACATTTTCCTGAATTGTGAAAAATACTTCACTCTTGCACAAAACTCAAATTTTTTGACAAACTTCGTATACTGCTTTGAAATATTGATATCTGACGGCTGCATTTCAACTTTTGGTCAATGCAGAACTTTTTATCAATAACACCATTTTTCATAAAACCACTAATAACAAAGAGAGAGTATTCATATATTTTGGTAAAAACAACTACCGAAATATTTTCTATGGAAACACTTGAATTATTACTTGTATTGGATGCTACTTCAATGGATAACATGATAGAGATTATTACCAAATCAACCAAAGTCTTGCCTGTTTGCTTGTAATTATTTTAAAGTTGCATCTAGATTTAGGTGAGATAATTGAAATGTAATTAGAGCGTGGCAGATTGATTATCTTCCAGCTAACTCAACCTGACTCTGCAAACACAGGCCGATTTTAGTGTGATCCATTGGGATTTTCGCATACACAAAAGGTTGGGAAATTCTGAAGAATAGCAGAAACCGATATAATAGGAGCCATTGATAAATTTGATGTAGTATTATAGAAATATTAACGACATAGCAAAGATGTACAAAAAGTCAATTAGAAATAATTGGAGAGTTTATCTCATTGAAGTACAAGATAGAAGACAAAACCACTCTATTATAAAAATAAATCATTCTCTCATCATTTCATCGGGAGAAGAATAGAAAATAGTGAGAAGTGACAAAAATCTAGAATGGGTGTAGAAATTGAAGTTACAGAAGAAGGTAACAAGGAGGACGAGAAGGAATGTTTTTAATATTCATTCATCCAATAAATAAAAACTTGCTTGCATGAGTTGAAAAAAAAAACAGGAAACTGGAAGCTTATGGGAAGCACAACTAAAAACGTGAACGCTGAAAGATGATTAAAAGGAATTATCAGGAGCAATTGAATGAACGTTGAGTCCGATTTTATTCTTTTCAATCTTATATAAGATAACATCATAAATAAAAAGCAGAATTGAACAGTGAAACAGTGAATGCAATCACGATGCAGATATTTACGGATAAAATAGAAAGTATGAACATCAAAACTGAGTTTTTGTTGGAGATCCTAAATTATTAACAGCAAACTAGGGGAACAATTTAACAAAACTGAATATGATATGAGATAAGGCGAGGGAAAGTTATACATAGAAAAAAAGGATTAATCTAAAATTAACGCAATTGATAAGGAACCGAGAACAATAAAATATATTAGTTAAGATTCAAAACACAAAACATTGACATACTTTCAAAATGAAAACTGATGTAGCTACAGTACAAGTTAAGAAAAAATGGAGCGAATTAGATTGACTACTGAGTAGATACACTGAGTAATTTGAGATTGAGAATAAATAATAGAAAGACATAGAATAAATGAGAATGAAACTGAGAAATAAGATAGTATGTAATTGACCACAAACAAAAACTTTCTGTTAATACCTGAGAAGGTAGAATAAGAAGAGAAAACCATATATCAAATCAATAGAGCTTATCTGAGAAGCTTTTACCAGAAATTTTCAATTGTTTTGAAGCCGCTTATTCAAATTATCAAGAAAAACACTGTATGAATTTTTAATTCTGAGTATTTGTTATTATTTGATACGAAACACAATCTTCAGAAATTTTATGACTCTCACAATACCAGATTATTGAAATGAAAAATTAACACGAGTAAGAACAAACGAAGCAAAACTGCTGTAACAATGCTCTGCAGTTTAAACCAGTCGCCTTGGGTGAACATTGAGACAAAGTTTCATAATCGTAACTTCATAACTTTACCAAATGCATTTAAAAAGTTATGAAGCATAAATTCAGGACGTTACGGTTTTTTAGCAAAGTGGAAGAAATTTATTAACATGTCAAAAAAGTTTATGGAAGTCTTTGTCGTAGTTCCCTTTATTAGATTATTATGAAAAGCATCCCATTTTCACTTATAGTTCATTTCCTTCCACATTCTTTGTATTAACTTACATCAATGTCGTTTTATTTATTATGATGAGAATTTTAACGATATTAATACTCAAACATTTTGGAATCGACGAGTTTCAAAATCACAAGATTTGATTGAAATTTCGTAACAAAAATAGACAAATGTTATGTGATACGTACGACCTGCGAAGACCATTGCAGTGGTCGACCAAATGAGGTGACGACTCAAGAAATGTAGAAGAAAATCCAAAAAACGGTACTGAATCATCGAGTAAAAGTGCGCGAACTAGCAGACATAGTAGGCTTTAAAAATGGAACAAAAACAGCGTCATGAAGATGTTTACATCGAGTGTCTGGCAATATTTTACAGAACTATAGTTGAATTATGGCGCTGTTTCATTACCATGGATGGAACATGGGTCTTTCACTTCACACTCGAATCAAAAGAACAATCAAAGCAATGGAGAACCGGCTCTGTGGTCAAATATTTTCCAAAAATGAAGAAATGCCATTAATAGCTATTATGAGTCGATTAACTATTCTTAATAAAAAAAGAGCATCGAACTTATGAAATATCGCCAAGAAAAGTGTGAAAATGAATATCTTCTCACCAAAATTTCTGTTCTATGTTGAGCCAGGACAATCCTCGCACTTATTAATCGACATAATAATAATATTATTTTATTCAGAATCTTTCGGAAAAAAGCATACACTTATCAATGGGATGCAATAAAATGGAGGGACGAAACTCAATTTATAGTTTGTACTTGAGTTTTTTTCTAACATTATAAGGCACGTTCCATTGAGACTGTCTCAATAGAAAAGTGAAATTTCCCGTACAAATCATGTTCTCGAGCAGGATGTCATTAAAACGGAAAAAGAAAGTGCATTTTATCGAAAGAATCATGAATAAATATGGAAAAAGAGAGATTCTGTATTTCAACAAGATAAAATATGATGACGTCTTGAATACATTGAAGTGGATAAAGGATTCCTTCATTCTACTTGTAGAATGAATTGCATAGAAGCTAAAACAAATAAATTTAGACGACATTTCATTTTGGAGCATTTTTTAGGGCTAATTAACAACAATAATGGTTTAGAATTGATTTATCTCAATATTTCGTTCATATCCATTGCGAAATTCATCGATAGAGACCAAATTTCATTACCGCGGACTATAAACTATTTTTAATTTGAAAACATTTCATTCAATTCTGTAATATGCCGTCCTTTTTTGTACCTAACATCTAGTATTGGTCATTCTTTTAAATTGCTATAAATTTTGGTCTATAGCTCAATAAGGAAAATGGATGTTGTGGCTTTAATTCCCCATTGGGGATTACACTTTTAATCCGATTATTGAAACATAAATTAAGTAAACTGTCATTCTAATATAGTAGTACATCTCCTGCAATTTATATCCGAATTTTTGTTAAAGAACATATAGATATGATTGGAATAATACGATATGGAACCGCTGGATTCCAATATTTTTTCCTAGTTTGAATTGAGCTTAAAAGAACTATTCGAATTAGATTATATTAGAAGTGGATTTGACGATATGATATATTATTCGCAAGCAGGTTGCATCTACTATTGAGATCATTATGAAAAGGGTAAACTTTTGTTAATGTGTTAATTTTGACATTCAGAAATACTCTATGTGGTATAGTTTTTTCCTAGTACTCGTTCTAGATTGTTATTGGTTGACATGTTGAATGATTAAGCACTAGGTTATTAAGTACTCGACAGCGAGTTGTCACTAGTACAATTCATATTGCAGCGGTTCAGTATTACAAATTATGTAATGATGGTTATGCTTGGTGTTTCCAATTTGCAATTTGGTGATATTTGCCTCTAATTCTGCCTCAATTTCGGCACTTTCGACTTGAGTAGTGATTTCATTTCATTTTTTCTCTTTAGTTTATTAATTGCTATGGCGCAATGATGATTCCTGTTTCATAGTTATTTCTAAATTCAAAGAGAGATACATTTGAAGAGTTCAATATAATAAGGGTCCTACGCTCTAAGCGGTCTTTTTACCTACAACGTCTACATTACAACAGTTAACACATTGGAATTACCTAGTTTGAATGAAAGTATGGTGATATTATTTTTTATACACGTTAGTGATTTCTAAATCTATCCAACTCTGTTTCAGTGTTCACAAAAGGATTTTGTTCCTAATTATATCATGTAGTGCTATTCTATCATGTTTATAATTATTTGAAGCAACTTTTTAGAATTCGTTTATTGTATCTATCAGACCACTAGCTGATCCGACGAACTGCGTACCGCCTAACAATCGATTCTTTAGTTTTTCAGTTCTTTCAATGCTTCTCCTGCTATCCGGGACGAGTCTTCTAATGAGCAGAAAAAAAATTGCATTTGTCAGTCGGAATTATTGGGATGCCAAGTACCAAAACGTCTTCTCCTTTATACTTTGTATTCAATATGATTGATTATATTACGTTATTCTGTAATTCTTTATTGCTAATCGTGTACATTACAAAGTCACAATCATTTCGTTCTATTTCGGGTTTTCGGGAACTGCGATTCTGGTCTTCGCAGGTTGTCCGGCCTCGTTTAAACTCTGCTATCCAATATTCTGTTGATACCGAAGGAGCAGTCTCACTCAGAGTAGAATCTAGTTCAGCTTTTATATTGGGTTTGCTAATCCTTTTCAACTAAAAGTCTTATGAAACATAACGATGACCAATTTATTCTGTTTACACTGAAAACATTATTGATGGCTACCAAACAAATATTAAACAACGTGGTATCTTCAAACTTGGAATATTTGTTGCATAAATTGTGTACTTTCTAATACAGTGAGATCACTTACTTCCATATTTTCATGAGAAAATGTGGATAAAATTCTTCAAGAAAAACGAATTTTATTCAAGAAAAAGTGTGTTCTGTGTCCATCTGTACTTATTTTACAGTTCAAAGTTCACCAAAGGCTTGAAGTTAATAACTCTGTAATTGCTGTAAACACAAGTTGAAAAAAATGTTTTTCCAAGACTGTACTGTCCATGGAATCATTGATGACAGACTGCAGCTTATGAATTTTCTGGTTAAGGAATAAGAAACCATCAACCGACATGATTTTATAGAAAAATCTGGAAGTATATGAAACAATGCCCTCTATGTTTTAGGATATACAAAATTACTTCATTTCTTTGAATATATGTTGATATGGTATGATTTTCTAATTACCTTATGATTTTTTCAAAAAATACTTCCTAAAACAGAGGTTAAATGAGAAATATCTTGCCAATCTATGGAAATAATAATAATATTAAGATAAAATCGAACCCTGATAATTGTTATCTATTTTTGTCCAATTTTTCATTCAGTGACATGAAATAGTTTCCTTATGTTACGAGAATACGTAAAGATCCTCTTAGTTATGAACTTTTCCAAATTCATGTGATTTTCTCGTTCACTTTATCATTAGGAAATCTTTCAGTCGGAATATTTGTAGCAAGAATGTTTTTTACACAATTTTTGCACAATTCCCCATAAATCTACAAGAAATTGTGTAGCATATGATTCGATTTCCTTCTATTTCAGTTTATTTCATTTATGGTTTATATATTTGTTATGGGAATAAAAGGAAAGAAAATTGTATTATCAAAATCCAATTAACTGTTTGCGCTTAAAAAAATAGTCTGTTAGCTTTGAAACTTTTGATTTGATTAAGTTCATCCTACGAACTCAGTAGCCAACAGATGTATCCAATTACATTCATATTTTAATCTCAGTTTAGACTGATGAGTTATTTCAAACAGAAATAGGAGCAAACATGAGAAAAAGGAACAGGAGCGGCAGTGTGGTTCGGATTTCCTCTGATATCATCATACCGCCGACATTTAATAATTACTTCAACAAAGAAACTTTATTACCGCTTACTAGAATCAAGTTTTTACACCTCAGATTATTTGTAAAATCATAACTAAACTTCCTAAACTTTATAATGCAGAAAGAGAATCCAAGAGATAATGATACAATATTAGTAATTAAGTTTTATAAGGAAGCACGTTTACAAAGTTTTAACTTACGTTTTAGTAGAAGTTTACTGGCAACATAAACTCAATTAGAGTTTTGAGCTCAAATTTTTTTATAAAGAAAATTGTTCATTATTTCATAAGAAGACATAGATTGATTGTTAAAATTCTCATTCTCACTAATATAATAATATATTATATTCCCAAACTTGATGATGTACATTTTAAAATGTTGGAAATTTTATTCGTTACCAGAAGAAGTGAGGGGGAATATATATCATCATCTTTTATCTAAATATCATACACAGAAAAAAGAAATGTATGGAAAAACTTGGGTATGTTTGAGAAATTCAGGAATTGTAAGGAGTGATGGACTTAGGAACTAAGATCGAGGAGAAGGAAAAGATTGTTAACATGCACATGCGAAAGAAGGAATAGTCATGTCGTACCCTGAGTGAAAATTTCGATTAACATGTGATGATATATCAACATCTTTTTTTCTAAGAGGATGCGGATTCCACTAGGAGAGCTGATGGATATGTAAGACTCCCGTAGCAATCCTATGCCTAGTTTAACAATGAAAATGACAAAAGTTTGACGAAAGTCAATTGATCTCTTGTTAAGCCAAAAGTAATTAGATTTCTCTCCAGAATTGCAACTTGTACGCAATAATAAATGGCACAAAACCGATAATGTCAAGATCTTCTGTCATCTGTGTCCAACCAAGAACTATTCTGATATTACTTCTAGCTGGCGGGTTTGTCTTTATACGTTGTTCCGTTTGTTTCTATGGTATCTTTATACTAGGTAGCCGTCTACATTCTTTTGCATAAGAAGTTTAGGTAGCAATCAATGGCCACCATTCTACCTTGTGCAGCATCATCTAGAAGATGTTATTAAAGTTAATGCTTTTGACAGTCTTCTAAGCTAAGGTCTTTTATCAATAGTCGCGTCAACTAACCAGATTTTTATTGTCATATATGAGCTTCTACTGTATATTCTTTCATACTCGAAATTTAAGAGGTCAACGAGGATTCTATCCGCAACTACATGGACAGCCTATGCAGAGATAGTCCGGTAGGAAGTGGCGATTTTCAGTGCACCTTGTCTCTGTACCATCATCATCACTTCGATGATATATCAACGGCTTCACTAATAGTATTCATTCACTTAAACACATTTTTTCCAAAATTCATGATGATTTGAAGGTTTCTATATTTATTATGGGAGTACGAGGAAAGAAAATTATTTCGTCGAAATCTAATTGACTGTCTAGGCCTAAAAATAGTCTGTTAGCTTATGAACTTCTGATTTTTTATATGAAAGTTTTCTGCTCTGGATATATCTTCATCATTAGTAACTGTATCTGATGTTGCAAAAACCAACTTAACGAATTTAATCAAGTAACGAAAGTAAACACCCACAAGGAACTAAATTACATAAATAGAGTGGAACGATGTGTGAACGAAAAAATTTTGCCAATCTCCTAATTATTTGGACCAAGAAACTAACACGAATTTTTCGACGACTTTCAGCCTTAATGAAACACCTTTATCAAATTTGCCAGCATTTTCGATATTTTCGCTTGCCCTCAGCTAATTATTCATATTAATCCTTTAATTTCCTCAGAGATATAGATTGTCTTAATATGAACTTATCGTCATGTAAATATATCTAATATTGCCGAGGCTACTACTCAGATATAAGGATGGGATGAAAAATAAGAAATAAGAAATATAAAAGAAAATAAGTTTCATGTAATCTACATCTACAAAACTAAATTAACATTGTGATGGTATACAGTTCACTGAACTGAAATTTTCATGGAATTTTCGAAAGTGAATATTTTTAATAGGTGATTGACCATGACTATAAATGGAATAAACCATTATTGAGTAAGCAATTATAATGTCGACAGTCTCTAAATATTGAAATGTTCGTGTTTGGATTGATGAGAGTCGAATCTAACTCCAAATCACATCCCCAAAACCAAGAATACAAACAGATTTCCAGGAAATCCACTTTCTTACTTCATTTTCCACAATATTATCTATTTTAATAAAATAGCTACATTACTGACTGAAGTAACATGATACTAATCGAATATCTTTGGAAGCTTTTGATATTTACTCTCAGAAAAGTGAATTACTTCATAATAAATTTTTGAAAATGTATACGTTTCTGAGAAATAAAAGCAGTGATCTCTTCTATGGATGATACAAATTTATTGAAGGACACTCAATTCCAACTTAACTCACAATTTGTTTTCTAATATGCTGAATTTATGTACATAATATTAACGGAAACTAAGTGTACTAAAAAGTACATATCTTTTCCCGTTTTCGAATTATAAAATACGAAAATATGCAAATTTTTGGAGCTTGTATTCTACACATTTCATTATCTATGGGTCTAGAAAATATAGAAGATATATTCTTTATACGAGGGTGGTTCAAATATAAACTAGAATTTTGCTGTTTATAATTTTATTGTTAAGTTACAGAGACATTTTTGAGAGTTTTCCTAGATAGCTTCCGTCACATTCTACATGTCACTCTTGTTCCAGTATTTCCCAACAAAATTCGTTTAACGTTTCACCGTGATTTTTGAGAAGTTACTATAATGCTGAGCGTTCACAGGTCGTTGTTTTGTGAGAAAACCGTAATTACTTCCTCTCATGTACTAAAATACAACACATTCCTCGCTGACAGTGTAACCATTCAGCTGTCGCTCCATCGTCCTCCACTCCATAGACAAGCGTTCACACTCCGAAATGTAGTGGTTAAGTCTTGGCTGAAAGAATGTTTCTTGACGTTGACGTTCTCATCAGTAACACTTAGTCTGCAGCTCTTCTCTATGCTTCGTAACAGACCAGTCTAACATCCATCAACACCACTTTTACGACTCAAAATTTTTATTTATTCAAAAATATCGGTTTATATTTAATCCACCCTCGTATATTTATAAACATTTAATATTATTTTGCAGATCGTCATATTTGTTTCTTGAACTTCATTTATTTATAGTATGTAGTGATTACTACTATATAAAAGGTTATATAAAAAGTTTTTGTGGTCACTATAAATTATTCGCTCGCTCGGTTCAATTCAAATTATTCGAAAGTTTTCTGTTGAAAACGCCCGGTAATAAACTCAAAACCACAACTGCATACAAATTTTGTATCATTTAATTGGAAACTTACAAAAGTTTGCAACGAATTTTTCAGAAACGTGTTTACAAATTTTTCCCGATTTCTGCCGTGTACCGAATACTGATTAAAAAATAATACAAGTAATTTTCTCCACAATATTTTTCAACATGAGCTATTTTGATGTGCGTATAGTGGAAATTGTTTTCACAGTATCATCGATTAAAATAATACTTTATTTCAATGTTTTTGTTGTATTAATACAAACATTTAAATTCAAGTAAACATTGATTTTAATTCAATATTATCCATCCAATTCATAGTACAAAATATTAGTTTATATAAATTCACATAAATAAATAGAAAACCAACCCAAAAGATTTTTTAAATATCTGCTGGCAAATTCGAAATAAAATTAATCTCATACCTCAATTCAATCAATATTAATGGAAAAGTGACAACTGGACAACTGGACAACAAACTGGAAATATTTATACATTGAACAAACAAGGAGTTAGAAATACTCTGTGTTTCTTACAGGGCAGCTATTAGTACTGTTAGTGTGATTTGTGTCAATCAAAATAGTTGAAAAGCTAGTAACACGTGTTCCATGAAGTAATAAAATCCAAGAAACTGCTTAATTCGGACGCCAACAAACATGAATTAAGAGCTCAAAAATAATTTAGGAAATAAAATTAAATAATACAGAAAGAGTCAAAAATCCTAATTCACATACATAGGTCGTTGCAAATAGCAAAGTATTGCAATAGCATGGTAAGAAAGCAGACGATATTCATTTTTCACACACAGCCAAAAATGTTTTAAATATGTTTCTGAAAACTGAGCGATCCGTTTTATTTCTATCATTTCTATCTTTTCTTTTGCTCATTTATTGGTCAGTGTTCAAAAAGAATGCCCTTGGAGGATGGATTTCAATCCCAGTTCAAAGGTTACAGATCAATCTTAGGAAAATAGAATTTTATTTTCTCTGTAAGAAGTTTCAGGTGTTTGACAATCAAAGGTTGAACTTATTTTTTCGGATGAGCTGCCATGACAATCAGGAACATTTCATTATTACCATTGTTAGCGAGACTGATCCATAGTTTCAATTTATTGCGAAAGGTTTCAATTTTACCCAACGACAATATTGGTATTTCTGCCTTGCATTTTTTTATTAACTGAGCAAATATATACCCGATATATGTAAGTTCTGCAAACCATCCTCCTTTTTTAAATAGATACGCATAATCTGAGCCCTGGGACTTCAAAAACGACTCGATGTCATTTTTAACTCATAAATTTGAGAAAGTACATTCCTGCAATAAAGGCATCGTATTTCTGTATGTATGGAAAGTGACTGATGATCTGCCTCCATTTCTTGACATATTGCATTGAAAAGACGAAAGTACAGTGGACGCGACTTGATGTAATTTACGATTACGATTTCTTGAGCACACAATATTTCTTCTGGTAGATACTTCATCATAAGAACTTCCCTGTTTAAAAAACAATGCTGTTTTTCAATAATAGGATTTTTCTCAGCAACCTTAATAGTAAAGCCTTCAACTTTTTCTGTCATAGCTGCTGCCCCGTCTGAGCAAACACTTATACTGTTACCCCATTCCAAATTATGTTCGTCCATCTCACACTGATATCAGTAGACTCATCATCTTAGAGCAAAAACTCTGAGTTTTTCAGTCAATGTCGATTTAATATCGTTGATGTTTTGATAGAGGAGCTCATGAGATTTACCTGTTTCTTCAATTGTTCATTCAAACGTCTAAAATACGTTTTGTCTTTTTGAGATACTAATGGGAGTTTTGTGGTTAAATGTCGTATTAGTTTACTGGGCACTACTGAAATTATTACCTCCGCACGCAAGACATTTTGGAGTAGAACAAGATTTTTGCTTGCTTTTCGTTGGCTGTTTCTCTTCTTTATTACTTCCACATGAAAAACTTACACTAGGTTTAATGAATTTATCCATTTTTCATAATGTTTATTTCAGGTTTACAATAATAAGCATAAAAATAAGCAACGAAAGAAAAGCGTGCGGTAATTTTAAAATGAGTAATGGTGAGAAAAATACTTCTACCCTTATTTATAAGTTCAAAAGTCAACTTATTTTATCCCCAACTTTTATTTATTTCAATTGAATTTTGTGAAAACTAATGAAGAAAAGTTAAATACTTTTTCTGGGTGCAGTTTTGAACAAATTTAATATTTCAAATTGTACTGGTATATCTCCAAGGTAAGTTTCATTTAGTTATATGAAAAATATTTATTGTACAGAAACATACAAAAATTAAATTAATTTGCTACATACTAATAGTTACAATGTTTTCTATGGTTTTTTCATAGGTTACCACCTGTCTTTTAACCATGTGGAAACATGTCTCTATAGCTAGTCATTATCGTTTAGTGTTGGTAAGGGAATATTTCAGATTTAAGAAGAGATGAAAGTAGCTAGGAGCGAGGTTCATGCTGTACGGAGGATGATCAAACATGTTCAAATGTGAGCTCGGGCATCATCGCGGAAAAAACAGCAACTTTTGATAGTTATCTTTGGTTAGGTTGTTCTGTATTGCGCTGTGCAATTTCTTAATTATCTCGCAGTGAATATGTATGCGTTGATTGTTTGGCCTCATAGTTGAAAAGAAATCGGAAAAATGTACATCAGTTTTCGAGATGCCAAGATTGGCTTCAGCTCAACTTTCGTTGGCGATAGTATTCCTCTATTCCATTGATTGCCGTTCAATTTCTAGGGTGTCGTACGATATCCAAATCTTATTCCCATTAACTCACCACCGTCTTTATCGTAGCGTGTCAAAAACTGGAGCGTTCTGCCCATTTGTGGTTTCCTGTTTTCTTCAAAGTTTTGGTTATCAAAACACAATTTCTTCAAAGTTCTCTCAAATTGCGTGAAACAGTTCATCAGTAACCAAAGACAAGTGT
Organism: Diorhabda carinulata; assembly: GCF_026250575.1. NCBI lineage: Eukaryota > Metazoa > Arthropoda > Insecta > Coleoptera > Chrysomelidae > Diorhabda > Diorhabda carinulata. The sequence continues at coordinate 9,030,999 of NC_079469.1, forward strand.
CCATATCCTTCATCTTGACTTTGATCACGTCTTCCATTCAAGCATATTTCAATCACCGAATCACTACTAGTATTTGTAACTACCGCTCATGCTCAGAACTGCGATCGTAGTTCTACTGCTGATAGAAGTAGAAAAGGAACTAATATTGTGGATAAACCTCATATTTAGAACAAACTGTGGACAACTGTGGGAAAGGTTCATTGAATGTGTCCCTATGAAAACGATTAGCTTTAAAAAACTTCTTTTCATGTTTGTTCTCGTTTGAATTTTCTCTCTTTGTAATTTTAATTATAGTCTATTATATCTATTTGTTATGCGCAGCAGCTGGTGTATCGGGCTGGGTGGAGTTAACAGAGGAATTCCTACATGTATTCCATAAAAAATGAAATTCGAAAATTTCAAGATGTATCAAAGGTATCATCATACAGAGCACATCGGTAGTTGAATTATGAATCGAGCATTACTACTACTTAAGCCAAAGTCACTGACGCTTATGCTAAGTAACTGCTACTTATGCTCAGAACTGCGATCGTAGCTCTACTGCTGATAGAAGTAGAAAGGCAACCAATATTGTGAATATACCTCATATTTAAAACAAAGACAACTGTGGAATGTATTCATTGATTGTAAACCCTCTAGAAACAGCGAGCATTAAATAACTGCTCATTTATGTTTGTTTCCCTTTGAATTGAGTACAATTGTAGTCTATTACACCTGTCTGTTATGCGCAGTACCTGGTGTCCCGGATTTGAGACAAGTAAACAAACAGACAGACATGAATAATGAAATTTGAGAATTTCAACGCGTATCAAAACGCCTCACCAGGTCTAATAAACCCTAACACAGTGAAATTCTACAAATACCAAACTGGCAGTATTATACAAATAAAACTAAGCAGTTCTAGAATCACTGAATCAAAAAATCAAATTTAAAAGTTCCCAGTAGCAACATCAATATGAAGCACTTTCGTTTTTTCTTTAACGGCAGCAAATGTCAATAAGTGATTCCAAATATATCTTATGCTTCGAATATAGGCGGTTTAGAAATATATTTAATTTGTACAGGCGTATATTTTCATGTTATTATCGATATTGAAATAAATGAGGATTTTTTGGAGCTTGCATTATCATTAATAATTGACTTAAAATCTCGGTATCAAAATTCTTACTTATTTACGCTCGTCAATATTATTTTTTCCATGTATTCAAATACTTCTGTGGAGGCAATTAGATATATCCAACCGAAAAATGCTCAACTTCCCACTTACTTTCCACTCAGTGAGAATATAAATATTTTACACATATTTATTCGTATATTACAAATTTTTACATATTAGAATGCCACAAAAATAATTAAAATATATTTCGCACTACCCCTGAAAGTTGAGCTTCATTTAAGCTCCTGTATTAAGATGTATTTTGTTTTAACAATGCTGGTCCTATATTCTTATATTTCTGGCGGTTTCGCTACGAAAATGAATCCAGAGAATGTTTCAGCTTGAAACGGATTAGAGAATTACCAACGGAGTAAGGGAAGTTTTCATACAATAGAAGTATATTCCCGGTTCTGCTCTACTAAAACCATTTATATTCGAATTACATGAGCAGAATGTTATTGTATAATCTAGAAAGCATTCACAACCCTCAAAGTGGTGTTGCAAATATCGCTGCATTTACATCTCGACAGTGTGTGGATTCTAACCTGTGACAACATACTTCATCCACCTCAATTTGGAACGTAGTTATATGAATGGAGTTTTTATTCGAACACATATACAAAAATTACGAATTTCATTCGCAAAACTTCATTTCTAAAAGAGCACCATTCACAAAAAAAAAGTTAAAATCTTGAAAATGTTGAATGAACTTAGTTTATCACATAAACAAAGTAACAATCTTAAAATGTTGAGTGAGCTAAATTTATGTCAAAAATTGAATCAACAAAATTCATTTAAATGAATTTTTTTTTGAATTTTTGAATTAACCAAAATATCCTACTACACGTAACGAATCACTCGCTTTTCTTCTTTTCTCTATACCAACAACCCTTTTAAACTACCTATCAAGAAACAATCTAATACAAAATAACAATTTAGATGTAAGATTTTTGAGGGACCCGTCACATCAAGGAATACAAGGAAATGAAGATGCTGACAAACCATACAAAAGGCTACGGTTTGCAGTATTGTACATATAATAAATATATATAATAAATAGTGCGGTATACGAGTATAATGACGCCAGGACATATATCAACATGGGAATTAATCTTTAGTGGAATTGATTACACTGAAATTACGCTCGAATATTTACTATGTAGAAGTAGCAAACTTATGTGTAAAAATTGTAACCGAGAACTAACTATAAGATATATACTTTTAGAATGTATACTATACGCGTCGCAAAAGCAACAATGCAATTGTCCAAACGACATGAAAATCCTCTATTTGGAGAGAATTGCGACTTGGATAATATTTATAAGTATGTGTTGAATAGGTCAAGTTGTGATTTTTAACCAATTCATTGCTAATAACCATCATGGTTGATGCGAAATACTTTGCAAAAAGTATTGTATATATGAATGACAGACATTTGACAACGCTCTAACTCATGCAAAGATCAAAATGGAGGCTGCTCGGCGTTTCTCGAAATTTGGATGCGCATTCCCCTCCATGTCTCCAGAATAAACGCGAACATAGAGGCAACCCCGACTGCAAAAGCTTGTTTTGAGTTGTTTAGCTCAATGAAAAATAATTTAAATCTAGCAATGGAAGGAGAAAATGTTGCGCAGATTTCAGCATAACAAGTGAGAGATCACTAAAATTTGAGTCTGTGGTAATACCTAGTTTTCAACAATATTTTTATAATTCAACTGAATAAATGAATCAGTAAGACGCAAACATATTATTGACCTAAAACGATAAGAAGCTTTAGTAAAATATTCATTTAATTTTGCAGCAACGGACAATACACTTATACAATACACTTCATATCCATGTTAATACTTCCATTTTGTTCACGTTTTGTCACAGACAAGTGGATTTTGGCCACTCCAGCAACTGCTTACCAAAAAAAAAAGAGTTTACGAGCCGCATTTGGAGCGTTCTCATCTTATTCCTAACATTATCATTAATTCGTCTAACCTTTAATTAAATTACACGGTAACAATATCACATGTTGCAGCTGTTACTAACAATAAAAACCGTCAGAATCCATTAGAGTTGCTCACGTAACACTAAGTGAAAATATGGAAATATAATTGAGTTTCCCTTCTTCATACATACAAGCATGACAGTTACCCGAAAGCAAAGCTATCAAAATATAGGTATTTTAGACAAATATTTGGTATTCGAATGTGGGATCTGTTTGAATACAAATGAGCGAGATATGATGGTATCTTCATGAAAAGTGCATCGCGTTCAATAGGGAGTGAGGAATGGTGTTGAAAAATGTGAAGTGCTCAATAAATAACCAATTTAGAGGTACTAGAAAACTACATTTTTTTTTCGAAAACTCTGAGACGAAGAGAAACGTTCGTTGAGACACGAATTCATATTTGAATAGTCCTCTAACTCATTCTCTGATTGAACATTCACTTAAGTCATTTGAATCTGAGTCGACTAACAATTGTTTTTATTTGTAGAAATAATTTTCATTGATCAGAAGCTCAGAAACGATCGTAATTTCTATGCTAACAAATATGTGCTAACAAACTGAAGTGTTTATTCATTATTTTGAATTAACAGCTGAATACTGTACGAGAATATATACAGTTTTTACACAAAAAAAAACATTTCTTCACATTTTTTGTCTGTCTCTCTATGTCTGTTTGTATCGGTTAATCTCCAACTGAAGTAAGCACGGTTCACGTCAATGTCTATATGTTTACTATTCTAATAGATGTTGGAAAGAAAAAGTCTTTAGAAGTGAATAGTAGACATGACATAGAACTACCTTCCGGTCCTTATTAGGTTGTAACGGATAATAAAGCTTCAATACTATGTATTTCTGTAATTTTTAACAACCAGCTTACTACAAATAATCCTCTTAATAAGCTTCCTTGTGATTCCCATATATTCCTTTGTATCAATACATTTTGCTATTAGGATGAAGTGGTTTATTGTCGAATAGAATATCTAGCTATTATCATTGCGCCTCGTCCACCACCTCACAAACTAGTATTCATAATATTTCGAATTTAGATCCACTGAAACTCTATAATATTATTGGGTTGTGAGAATTATAGAAGTCCAAATAATACTAGGATGCTGAGTAGGTAAAATAATATTAATACCACGAATCTATGATAATTTGGATAGACAAACTTCAAGCAAAGCTGGTACAGATTTAACTAAGAGTTGCTTCAGCCACGGGCACTTGGCATTATGACATGTTGTGCGAATTGGTGGTAGAAATAAAATAATGAATGATATAAAATTAGAAAACGAAACATTGATTCCCAAAGAAGAATATAGTAGAGTAATTATAGTTATTTTTTTTATCATGAATATAGAATGATTATATTCTAGCCAACTCACAGAATGTACACTTTGTTGTTAAACTGCAGGCGAACTAAGTAGCGAATAACATCTAGTGAATGGTGAAAAAACTAGGGTAGAAGAATGATGGGTACCCAAAATAACAATTTCAATTCGGTGCCTATTTTTGGTTCAATTCAAATTAGCATGTACTGGATGACAATATATGAAATCAACTGAAATGACAATGGTGTCATGTCGAAAATTAGCGTACCCATTATTTTTATCCGAAACATAAATCCACCACGACTTTGCAACAGAACCAGACTCTCAGTCAAGAAAGTGATGAAACAATTTTAATTGGAACATCCAAATGTTGGGACCTACTGTTAACATCAGCATGAACTGTTACGGCAGTGCAAATTCATTGGAGAAGCATTGGTGCCATTTTAAATAAATTTCTCTCATTTTCTCACTAATATTTTGAACCAATTCAAAATTTCGGTTCCAATGATGATCTAATCTCTGCACTTTGAGTTCAATTTGTAATATTCTCAACATCGGTTAACTGCTTTTATATCGCTTCATAACCAGAAATTTGACGATCAGAGAAACCATAGAAATAATCGAGAATTAAGTACCTCCAGTCAATTATCACAAGATGTGACCATGTGATGATTTTTAGCAAAGTTGTTGTGGGCATGAGGCAACGACGGTTTCTAATTGGTGGATTGAAGTTTCGAAGAAGAGTGATGAGTATGAAATTTTCGATAGATGGCATCACTATATAAATTGTGAGATCCGTATTGCTGGTTGGTATCTAATAAATTCAAACGCATTTTTTACGTCGTTTCTGTACAATTTTTCCTTGAAAAACACCTGTTCTTTATTTGAAAGTTTCTTTTTATGTATAAAGAGTTGAACAGGTATGGATAAAAAACGTTATGAATAATCTAATAATATCAAATTGAACGTGCATATATTGCGTGCAAAACTGCAGCAGGAAACGCTAGTAGATAATATGATTCAGTGAGAATACTAAGCTAAATCAAAACACCTGACAACTGTTCAATAAGTTTCTTGTCTTTCAAACAATAACTTCATTATTGTGAACTTCTGAAGCTTTCTTTAGTTCACTCGAAGATGATTGGGAGAAAAATAGAGAGATAGAATCAGTACAGTCAATGCTAGACGAATAATTCTTTTTTGAAAACAACTGTTTCGGTATAATTTTTATCAGATCTCAAATTATCTTAAGCTGCTTTTTTCCTGTAAAGAGCATTTGAGTATTCATCTATAAGGAAAACGGATCTAGATTCCCTCAATATACTAATACACTGTGAAGGTTTCGTAGGCACTTATATTTTCATGAACAATTTTTCCATTTGGACAAACACTCAACCATATGACAAAAATAATTATTCGTCATGGAAGAAATCAACACTATACAATTTATCTTTTTAGGTGCATCTTCAGAAGATCAACAAATTCTGCTGTGATGCTCTGCGATACTTGTGAACCCGGTGTTTACAGCTGATCTGTCAATACCACTCTAGAAAGTGGGATTGCTGTAGCTGCCAGAGATATGCGTCTTCTATATCATAAGTTCCCAGGTGTAGTGAGTTCCGTAGTGTTTCACACTTCGAGACACTGTGGATAGAGGTTTCTTTGCAGCAAAATCTGCAACAGATGAATTTTTGTCGTTAATTTTGTCAACTTTTTTCTTCTACATGTGTGAATTCTACATAAAGATAATTATTACTAAATAGGTAAAAGAATGAAAAATGACATCAGGGTGATTTGAACCTGGGACCTTCCATATGTGAGCCTTGTGCTCTAGCCACTACACTAAATTTTCTTACGCACTACTGCTTAAAGAATGTTACTTTACACATTAGTGAGTAGCAGAAAAAATACATTTTGGACCTTAACAACTTTCAATTGAGCTCGCCTTTTAAATGCTGATGATAGATTGTACAAACTTCTCAGAAGTGTCTGAGTTATTTAGAGTGAATTTTTTAAAAAAGTACAAATCCCCTGTTACTTCTTGTGTTTGTCAAATTATATTATATCGTTTTTTGCTGATGTGAACTTTTCATACAAAAATTCTATCTCAACAACGAATTCAATGAAATTTTCTGTGAATTATTAATTTAATGGTATATTTTATTTTAATTAATATAAATTTCATTTAACTAATATTTTCATTGAATTCTATTCGATTCAATAGCATTCGTAATATATATCTCTCCACTGGATAATAACAAACCAGCTGTTGTAAGAATGATTTCAACAATTACATGAAAATGAACGATGGTTATACTACACTATTGATTAATCATTACAAATTGCCTCTGTTTTTGTAATTTAATAATTCATGAAAAATTTGTTTAAAATTTCATTCGCTAAACTACATCGATAACAACTTATATTGACATAAATAGATAAAGAGTTTGAAAAGCAGATATAAATAAGTCGTTCTCCAATTGACGAATAAATTGAGTACTTTCGTCAGTTGGTGTAATTGGAAAATAACGTTTCCTTCATCTAAAATAAATTTTGAGGTTATTATGTTAAATAAGCACTGTTAGATAAAATATATTATTCTGCATTCTGCATTGAGAAATGTACAGTGGATGAGTCTTCAAAGCCTTGCCAAAAAAATTTGTTGAAGATCCGAAAAAACGTCTACATATGCAGTCAGTTTGTGCCTCATGAAACCAATTTGAAATGCCTTGTCTGGAAGTGTATTATGTTAATGTTTGATCCAAAATAACTTGAGATGAGTAAAAAGTTTGGGTGTCATTTATTGTAGCTGTAGCATGTTGAAAATTCAAGATATTTGCTGGAATTTTGTATAGCAACACAATTAAGTTTCCGAATAAGGTACGTTGTTTATGAACGAGATCACCAGGAAGTTAATGTGAAGGATTCACGGTACCTAGACGGCTAGGACACAAATGTGATGATTGACATTTGTTGGTAACTTCATTGAGAAGTTAAGCAAGGGATTCATCGCAAAAGAAACAAGAGAATAAATCTTAAAAAAGTGGGATATATATATATATATATATATATATATATATATATATATATAATATAGCATATACAGAGTGTGTCTAAGTTATAGAATGCTGGAAACTTGAAGTTGCTCTACATAAAACTTCCCTCCAAATTGCATATATAGGCATATCTTGAAGGTATTACCTATTTTGAAAGGCGAAAAAACATAATATCTGAACGAAAATTATATCAGTATCGTATTGTTAAAAAATCAAAATAAAATCTAAAAAGTGGTAAATGAAGATATTTTACCACCTTCTTGACATGACAGTTGTAAATTCCTGGCTGCTTTACCAAAGATGTCGAAGATGCACAAAAAGGACTTCAAAAGTGTATGAAACTAGCAGATTTTAGGGCTCAGATTGTGTATTGTTTGTATAATGTCAATCCCAATCGTACAGTGAAAAGAAGTAGGCCATCAGATCTTAAAAAATAAATACAGGGAAAAGAGAAAAGTAACAATATCCCACGATCCTTCAAAAGACGCAAGTCTGGATAGCCAATTATATTGGCCATTATACAGAAATGAAAAGCAGAGATGAAAGCTTCCCTAATGTCCATTTTTTTCGTATATACAATGTTGCATCACATTTTTGTCCCAATAAAAACTATAATTGCTTGTATAATTTCTACAATACTTAGTTCTATATTTGTGATATTACTTTTTTGTTTGTATCCGCTATGTATCATCACTGGTACAATTAATTTTTTTAAATACACTTTTTTAATAAACCTAGAATTTTTTTACTATTTTTAGTTCATAAATCGCCCGCCAAAGCACCAGAAAATATATTTTTTCTACGACGTGCGTTTTAACCCACTTTCCCGCACGCATTTTAGTTTTGAAAGTGACATTCTTCAATGGTGAAACAACTATCATACCACCCGGGTTTCATATCAGTTGCTATGACGACCCAAGCGTGTAATTGTTGTATTTGTTGAAAGTTGTTCAAAACGTCTTGGAAGTGACCGAATAAGAACAATCTTCTTCTAAATTAAACCACATTGAACCGAATCCGATACAATAATATTATTCTATTCATCCGACGAAGAACTTTCCGAAGCCATTTTGCTGCAAATGAAGCTAATTCCGAGCTGTAACCTGCCAAATCCAGACTAAAGTATGAGAAGCAATACGACCACTTTGTTACATGGTATAAGGAGATAGGGGCCAAAACTTATAAGGAAGAGGTATTTCTGGTGTATTTTTCAGACCTAAGTAAGGTTTATGGTCCCGCTATTCGATTGTAAAAAGTTTCTCTGTTCTACAAATGACTTAAAACTGTTGCCGTCACCGTCATCGTCATCTTTATGCGACCTGCAACCGATGCCATCCTCACCGACGTCATCTACCTTCCAGTTGGCCGACAATTCTTACTAGTCTACAGAATACAACAAATTTTTTTTTTGAATATTAATATTTATAATAATTTGTTGGAATAAAATAATTTTTGAAAAATGGGTTTGTATACTTTTTTTGTATATATGGTCGTAGAAAAAATAATGTTCCTAACTCATGCGTAAAGTGTATTTCCCGCACTTGACCGCTTGAACTGCAGTCGCGTGCGGAAAAGTATCACTTTCCGCACTTGTTAGGAAAATAACTATTTCAGTTTACTAGAAAAAATCGCGCACTATAGGATTATCAAAATTCACTGTATTTCTACATATATAAATTGAGAATTAATATGAATATACTTGAATACGAGATGTATTCATTGATAGACAAACTCTTTTAATGAAAAGCGAATAATCAAATAACTTACAATTGAACGCTTTTTTGTTTCTATGTATATGTTACATGTATGAAAATGATCCTTGTTCAGCTATACGTTATTGACTATTATTATGCGAAGAACTTTTGAATTGAGCTATGGACTGATTTATTGATTGGAAGGGTTTCGTGAACTGGAATCAACAAAGTAGATACAAAAAGGAGCCAATATAAATAGAAACCAAAGCGTGCGAGTTTACATTTCGTTCAGTAAACAAGCCCGAACAACAACTGGATTTTTAAGCAAACATTTCCAAGTATTTCACAAGCGAGTTGTTATCAATAGATCATTATTCAATAGAATGTAAGGATATCGATAAAATTTTGTTAAAGGAACGATTCGGGAATGTTTCATATTCAACATTGCCACAGATTGAAGCTCATATAATTGGTATTGCATATATTCTTAACTCGGTGAGCTTAATAGATGGAATTATCTGGAAAACGGCACGATTTTTAAAAATTTTTGTGCGCAAGGGTCTTGTGATAAGACCGGTATTATGGTGGTATTTACATTGTTATCAGATGTTTCTTTTTCTTGAAAAAAATGGACTTTGTTATTTTAAATGGATTACCATGTATATTTTTTCGCCGAAGTTGAAATAAAACATTTAGGTGACTGTGACTGCTACAATAACAAAATTTAAGGTTTAAATAAATCATTATTGTTGAAGTCGCAATGGATCGTTTATCTGAAAGAAAACGAATTGATATTTTAATGATATTAGGATATGGTGAAAGCCATAGAAGTCAACAAGAAACTTTCAATATCTTTAATAAATTATATCTTAATCGAAATCCCTTAACAAGATCTACTGTCAGTAAATTAGTGAATACGTTTAACAAAACTGGTTCAGTTTTGCAGAGTGCAGAAAAACTGCATCAACTATAAACAAAATTTTATATGTTGGTGACCTGCTAGAACACGATCCACATTTGGGTACTAGACAAATATTCAGGGAAAAATTTTACGTGATGATGAATTCCACCCATACAAAGCAACGTTGGTTAAAGAGTTGTCAGATGACGATTTTGATAGAAGTGAAGAGTTTGCAGACCTAATGATGGAAAAATGTTACAATCAAAACGATCTAAAACTTTTGAGTAATGTTATGAATATAATAAGTGATCTTTAATTTTTCAATATTTTTATTCAAATTCACACAACATTTCACTCATAAGTTGCTGTATTGATATTGAAAAAAATTATAAACCAAGAGATAGGATTTTATCTCTGGAGAGGTTAGTCCTCACTCTCAGTAATTCAATAGGTGTATATTGAATAAGATACCAGGTCAGAATTGCAATATATATAAAATAACGGTTGAATAACACGAAATTTCATACTGAACTGAATGCACCAAAACGATACATTTGAAAGGAATTTCCATCCATTGAGTTGAAATTTAAATGAGATCTTTTGAAGAATACTCTAGCTACTATCTTAACCCAACTGTAGATGCTATTAAGTTTAGAGATGACTCTCCTTTTTGAAAGGATTCATCTAGTTAAAATCATCAAGATAGGCGTTTGTGTATATTTAATACATGATCCCAGGTTTGCAGTTTATTTTGAAACAGATCATATCTCAAATAACAAAAAAGAATCACATAGTTAGTGATAAAATTTTTGTTACAAGGCAAAATAATCTCACTGATGTGTATATTTATATATACATTGGCAGTGGCAGTAGTTATGATCAGTACTTACAGCTGATCTATTAATTCCACTCCTTTCAAAAAGTTCAGGATGTGGTATGACTCTAGGTTTCAAAAACATCTTCTATTTCATATGCATTTCGAAATAATATGGATAAATGGCTGGTCTTCTACATAGCAAAACCGGCAGATTAAATGGTCTGCTAAAAGTAGCGTCTTCTGCTGTATATTGAGGTGGCCATACTCTAACAATACGTTAGTATTCGTTAATTGATCTCACTCAACTCATTACATTGAATTTCCTAGCGTAAAATGTAATCATTAGTTTTTCAGTAAATTTCATTTTGGCTTGCCTAAACATTCATTACTGCTGAAAGCGATAATGGCTGCTTGGTTATCGAACAAGATGATAATCTCTTGTTTGCGATCATTTCTTTCCATATTTCTGAATTACGAGTACATATATTTCTCCATAAAATGAACTTGGTGCATTTTTCGAATACACCAAGTTAGCTTATAGGATTGTACCGGGTGTCCCAATAAGAATGGCTCTCGGCCATATCTCGGGAACTGTTCATAGTACAGCTTATCCATCGTGTGACCGATTTGCGATGACAATTGAGTATATTATATATATATATATATATATATATATATATATATATATATATATATATACATATTCATTGATTGTGACGGTCAAGAATAATTTTTCAGCTCAAAATGTATTTCCTACTTGTTTTTAATAATATAATACGAATAAAAAAATAATTTTTCAGTTTGAAGAACTTTTCATACTTTATTTTACACCACAAAACTCATTTACCTCATTTCGTATGTTTCGTTAAAACTGAAAAATTCGATCTTCAAAATAAACTTTTTGAAAGCCACGTTGCAAAACTGTTTTTCCTTGAAACTATACCATTTCTTGAGTACAACCCTGAAATTTTTTTAACTTATTTCTAAAATTGAAATTTAAGGAATTTTTTTGGTAAAAAAGGTCACAATTTCCGTAAAAAAATTTTATTGCAATTTTTGGATGTTAACTAATTGAAAGATATTGGATATTGATTCATCTGTCGTTTTATACTATATTCGAAATTTATAAAAACATTTTTTTGTAGCATACATATGATTCAGTTTTAGTTGCAACATGATTCGAATTGAAATAGAGAAGATTCCAGCTTGTATATATATATATATATATATATATATATATATATATATATATATATATATATATATATTAATCTATTTTCCATTTGTTGATAAATTTGGGAAAATTCCTATATATAGGAATGTGCTGTTAAACACATTGATTTTTAACGACTTCCTTCCTAGGAGAACTAAAGCAGTCGTAATTGTGATAATCATGAGCGAGATAATTGAAAAACCTCAAAAAAACTTGGCAAAGGTTTTGAATGCACCAATTTCCAATCGGATCTCAACTAACGCTATTGTAGTTATTGAATTAAGAGATATTATTCAAGTTTCATACAAGGCTTTACTAATTATTTTTATGTCTTTGTTTTATACCATGAAGATAGAATGTTAATTGCAACCAATATCGTTAGACAACATGTTTTACCTTTGATAAGAGACTAAAATATGTTCCTTGCTTTCCTAAAAATTGCTACGTATCAATCTGGGATGACTAGAGCGCATTTTGAAGTACCATCAAGACATGATTTGAACTCGAACACGAAAAACAATAGAGAACGTTTCTCTAAGTTTACTTCAAACTACTTGAAATACAACTATTGTAATTTCAAAACTAACCCCTGAATTGATAATAGATATCCTCAAACTGATCTATTTAAATATATATAATCTATCTTCAAATGTAGTCAGCTGAATTCTGCCATGTTATATCATTTCTATCATTCGGTAGATATTTCAAATTTGCAATTGAATCAGAGATTGAACTATTATAAAATCTTTCCTTTCATTGCATCTGTTTTTTTTTCAAAAACAACTATTTTAATATTAACTTATACTGGAGATCTTCATGTTTACCAACGTTTCTCTTAATTTTGGAGTAGATTAAGGAGAAAACAATTTTCTCAAAGCTCGTGCACTATCGAATTCCATCCATTTGGAAAACGGTAATTAATCTTTTCCGCAGCGGAAGTTTTGTTGTAAATATGGATGATTATGAAAAGGCACTCATTCCAAAGAAAGCAGCAAGAAAGGGAATTAATGAGAGCGTTCGAAATATGCACCGAATTTCGCAAAATCCATAAGCACGTTAGTAATAATTAGTGCTTTAACAACAAACTGTTGGTTGATTTAATGATGTGAATAAATATAAATAAGTTAAATAGGAAAGATTATCCTTCTACAAACTGTATCTGGTATCTGGATATATTGGGGAGTTCAGTAGGTTCGTTTTATTAGGAGAAAATATCTACTCTTTTGTCTGATGCCTCGACAAATATTAAATTAGATTCCGTCCGAAGAACATTATCATAACTGACCGTTCTGTCGATGTCAGCAACTATAATGGCTTGCAATTGCAAGTGTGAGGTACAATCTATTTATTAGTTTGAAAATATGAATCTTCTCACTATAGTTCAACAATAGGAAGTTGGGATCTGACTCGCATTACCTAACGCTGTTTGGCGCTATATTCATGCCCAATTGTGAACCATTTTCGAGAAATCATCAAAATATTGTGTTATTACATGAAATAACTGAGACAGGAAAATTTCAAATATTACAAATAAGACAAAAAAGAAGAGCTGTTAACAAGATTGAGGTATGAGTAGAAAAGAGAATTTCGGAAATGATAAAAAAGCAGCCCAAATAAAAGTTTCAAAGATTTTTCATAGGTTTTTAAAAAAGTATACAATATAAGAGTTTCCTCTTCCGTAATTTGGGTGATATTTATGATTATTCTTTATATGTGGGCAAGTGTTTCCGAAGTTATGTAAAACAGACCTTAACATATCATGTGGACATACTTCCTACTCCTTTTATTAAATTTTACTCAGAAAAATTCACAGTACCGACCTAAGGAGATCCTCCTCTACCTTCGGTATTTATTTCCACCTTGGAACTGATGTTAGACATCACATCACGAGGCTAGGATTTAACTGAACTTCTATTCGACCTAAGAAGTAGTACCCAATCTTTTGTTACTCCCGTAAGAGACATCACGAGCCGATTGTCTAACTAAACCTTCATTCGATTTCTATTGATTCAATTTACATTTTTTTTCCCAGCGAAGAAGGTTTCTTATAACAGAATAAGTTTATGTGTTCGTTGCAATCCAGGCAGGTTTCACCGCATTCTCAGGCAACACTTCTTGTAGAAAAGCGGTTTCTCAAATAATGAACCTTCTTCTTCTTCGCCTGCAGCGTGTAGGTGTTCTCTTGTCCAAAACTTCTAATATATTATATGAAAGCACCCCTCTTCTACACGATGGAACATTGTTGCCGCACCACTCTCTTATCACTTACAAATAATGAACCACATGAAGAATATGGCCTCTGTACTTTTGTCCATTTCCAGACAATTTGGATTTTCTGTTCGAATATGTAGAGAAACGAAACTGAAATTGACAGAAAGTTTACGTGTGTAGGGCTCAGCAACAATGGTCGCAGTTGCTTGTGTCTTGTGTTTGAAGCATAAACATTTCTTTTTATACGATGAAATGTAATACAACATTGAGCTATGAAAATTTGCTAGATGTACACGAGATATTTTGAATAAATAAACATTTTGAGAACGTTGTTGTATAAATTATTCTATATAAATGTTATTTCTCATTATTTTCCTTTCTAATTATGCACTTCGTACGTTACAAATTGAGCATTGATGTTCTAAAACTATGAAATAAAGAATTTGCAGATAAACTCTCTTTTTATTTAGTTAATACGTTGTTTGAAAATAGAATGAATATATTTCACAAAACCGTTTTAAAATTATCACATGGCTTTGTCTTACGGGCAGTTCATAACTTCATAAAAATAAGATGTTTTACAAGTAAGTCCAATGCCGGGCAATAGGTTTCGACATCAACTTTCTTAAGGTCAGTAACATGATTAACTGCTGAAAGACTTTGAGCTGCCGTATCTGATTTGCGTTTTTGACAACTTTTTTGAAAATGCTGACTTCCATGTAATAACCAGAGTAAGTGATGCGGAATTCCTTCTCGACTCCTCCAAAAATTATTTCTTGGAGCATAAAACTACATATGTTTTTCCAAGTTTGCTCAGATAATGTAAGAGACCTGCTATTTCATCGCAGCCACAACCTGCTTGCGTCTATGACGTAGACGCTGTTATCATTTTTGAGCTACTTTATCTTGGAGAAAAAAAAAACTTCGCCAAAAAACATTTTTGACAACGGCTGATTTTCTTGGCTGTCGAAACAAACTTCGAACGTATTTTTTCGAAGTATCTATGTATTTGGAAAAGGCATTTGCAAGTTCAAACTTGATGCGAAGTTACAAATGAAAATGTATCTGAATGTGTTTCTCCAAATCCGAAGCAGAAGTTTTGAGAAAACATTTTCTTGGACTTAGCCAGAGAACATTCAAAATGTTTTGTGTCACAAAATACTTTGTACTTCTTCTGTATCTCAACTTAGGAAGGAAGTAGCTTTTTCTACATTTTCCACGCGAATGGTGACTTTTTCTGCACTTATAACTGTTTATGTGTGTCTCAATTGCTTTCATATTATCTTTATCAATTTCCTCTTGTCAACGAATTTCCCGCTTTGAACCTAATAGTTCTCCGGCTGGCTATTTTTTGGAAGAAACCAACTTGCCCCTAGAACAGTTAAGAATAAAAATAAGCAACAGGGATTTTTTGACCTACCGGATATTTTTTAAACACTTGCAGCACAAATGTTAACGTTGCCTTTAGAAGCTGAAATGAAGTATTTGATCGAAATTCTTTTTTGCAATATTTTGCTCTATTTTCTTTGCGTTATTCGCATTTATCATTCAAAAATATCTACTTACCAAGTATTTCATTTCTTATTAGTTCTCCTGCTTTAGAAACAACAACATATGTCTTGTTTTCGAATTTTTGATCTCGCTTGATCGCGATTGTCTTTAGAAATATGAAATTCTTTCCCCTTTCCATTAAGTTGACTTTCTTATTGTATTGTCCAGATTCTATTTCATCCATATTCTGAAACAAAAGGTAAAGCTCAAAGCACGTGCTGCCATTGGTGACTGACAAGAAGCACTTGCCTGAATAAACACGTTTCATTTAAATAATGTAGGTTTGTTACTTTTCGAGCTTTTGAAACGTACTTGTAGTTATAGAGTTTCGAAAAACCGCGCTATTTAGCAGCGCTATAGCGTGTCTGTAGCTGCTGCGTTTCCATGAATCTGACACTACCTGCAGGTCGGATATAGGATTCATGTATAACTTAATTATCACAAAAATGTACTTTAAGGAAACTGTCCTCATTTGTGGATGATAAAGAATGTAGGTATATCAATAGCATAGTTCATATTTGTCGAAATATCTCGTGGATGAGAGAAAAGTTTCAATATCTAATATAAAAATCAAAATATTTTGATCCACTTGGTACCGAATCAACAACTAACTATTGTATACATCTAAGTGAAAGGTATTAAATGAAAACATTATTTCAATGATACTTTAGAGGCAATAAAACTAAAAGCAATAAAAGACACCATTCGCCATACCACCTATTTCATTTTATGTCCACTTCGGAGAAATTACAAAAAAAGGCTTTACACAAACAGAAACATCGTACATAAAAGTCACAGAAACACCTATAAATAATAGAAGTTATGCGAATGATACACGACTTCGTATCTGAGACCCTCGAACTTCTCCGGAGACTTATACTCAGAAAAAGTAGTGCAATAAGGAGTACGGTTGAATTCAAAATAAGAAGGAAACGAGTTTTCATAAAAATTGGACCAGGGAAATATAACAGAAACTTTTTATGCATTCATATCTAGAAAAAAAGAGAATACACACATTTAACTGAACCGGAACAGGATAACCCCAGCGAATAAAGAACGGAATTGAATGTATGCCTGGATTTCTATGGAGTTTGTAACAAATTAACAAATAAAAGCGAGGAAAACAAATTATACCTGGAAAATGAAATGTAATAAGTAAACTAGCAATCTTTGTACATTGTAACAAATAGATGTGCATTACCTTTTTTTCAAGAAGACATCAAATGTTTCCCTAATATTGTTATACGATCTTCATTTATGTATATTATATTGTTTTGTTGGAAACAATCGGTTTCTATGATTTTATCATGTGGAACACTACTAGATACTTTCAATTTGGTTCGGTACAAATTAAATAAAATTTGGGAAAGTGAATTTTCCTATACCAAACTCGAATCCCGTAGCTGCAGTTTTAACGCACGGAGCATTAACACATAGCTGTCAGTGACATTGAATGTTTTGTCGTATATGTCTTTCTCACGGCCGATTCATATATTCGACGTTTCTCTCGCCACTGCCTTGCCGCTTGCGTTTACTGTTCTCGTCAAAATCAGAATAATTGGAATGCGTGGAAAGTTATATAAATGCCGTCTCCATGACGTTCGTTTTCAAAACTAACGATACATATCATAGGTTAATTAAGCCATACATATTTCTTTTGGTGTTTATAGGGTTGAAGCTTGTTCATTCCCACGTTAATAATAACCGCCTTTATAGACTCGTGAATAATATACTGTTATCAACTGATGTAGTAGATTGATTGCCATTTTTTCTTGGGTGTGGCCCTGAGCCAGGATAACTGTGTCGTCAGTGAATACGACAATGGTATCGTTTTCTAATTGGGGTATATATAAGAGGTGAAAACCGGATCAAGTGTCTTGTGATCCACCTAAGTGGATTTTCTCTAGTCTGAGTAAACATTTAGCTTCACGGTCACTTTAAAAACATTGAGACTGGCGCCCGCGACACATAAATTAAATAGATTACAAAGTCTGTTTTATGCACGCAGACGCCCGCGATCGCGTTCGAACGCTTAGCCAACGTAAACTCGAAGATAACGCCAACGGGAGCGTCAACGAGGGCGGGAACGTTAGGATTTATAAACCGAGCTTTATTCTAAAGGCTCCTTCTCTTATATAGGACATTAACAGTTCTGCAGAATGTTTATGCAAGAGATTGTTCAGTTTATATTGGAGCCCATCATATGAATATTTGTGAAATAAGCGAACCACGAGCATTATCTGACTCAACTGAAATTGGAAATATTATGAGTGTGTGGACAAAAAAAAAACGTGAAAACTGTCTGTTTCCATTCAATTATTTGCACTTCACTCTATTAAACTACACTATAATTATACACATTTTTTATAACCGAATCAACACCCAGTCGGATAGCTTTTTTTTAAATCTGACATTTGCCAAAGTTAGCTCTAAACTGTCTTCTCTAATTCCTCACCTTATGAATATAAGTTTCGTTCAAGATTTAGCCAAAAACGTTCAATTGACCTCACTCCGTACTTTGCATAAAAAGCAGTTGCCATACCTGGCAAAATTTTCTTCATGATGCTTTTTTCATATATTTTGGCAGTTACAGAATTTCCAGAAGGACAAATGTATGCTGAAGAACGACCATACCAACACTTTTGAGTTGAACTTTTCATAACTTTTAAAATACACTTCTTAATTAACTTTCTGCCTTTCCGACTATAATATTTCTTATTATTCCCGTCAAAATTTAGCGGAAGAAAATGAGTTGTCACTAAGATGTATAAGTTTTTATTTTTGCTTATATACATTTGAGTGCCGATTTTCTTGATTTTTGTACTATATTTTGTTCCTTTAGAGTGTTGGTTACATATTTCTTTTCGATTCTAAATTCTCTGCTCAATTTTCGCAATTTTCGCAAGTTCTTTGGGAACCGCTTTAAATAAAGCTTTTATCTTCGTAATTGGTATTTTTCTGCTTTTCTGCCTGATCCTGATTTTCTTTCAATCAAAATTCTTTTCTCAACAAACCAACAGATATCGTGAATTTTTTGTCTGGCTATTCCTATTCATACGAACTGATTAACCCTCAATGTTTTCCACAGAATTTGATTTTATTCATGAAACTTGGCAATTATTTCACGCCTCTCATTTTTATACATTTTCCATACTTGAACTTGGAACTTCTAACAGAGACTTGAAACATTTGACAACTGCCTAATTACGATAAACTTTACTTTCCAACAGTCCAAAAATTACGGATTTTTACCCCTATTCCCTAATCTTGCCAACAAGCATATCTTAATCAATCTAACCCAACTCAACCAACTAAAACTGTTCAAAATATCTTCATCTTGATACTAGTAAAAAAAGGAATATAATTTGGTCATTGTTTCTTTGATCTTCTGTTGCAGAAATGATTAAACCTCGCCTGTTTGTGATATAAATAGTGTGCTCTAAAAATTCTCACCTTCTTTCCCTTTTTTTCTCTTATATTTGTTTGGGGATCAAATACCATTCAATATCTCCTCCGTCATTCAATCTTTATTGTAGCAACTTAATATTATTTGCATGTCCTGTATTATCCATCTACAATTCATATCTTTATCATATTTGCTTCGTCAATTTATTTTGTTTTCCCAATATCAATCTATTTAGATTTTTCCACAACTAAAATATTTTTGTAGAGTGTACGTAGAAACGTATTTTCAATTATTCTCAGTGCTTTACAGAAATTATATCATTCAGAAATTTTCCTTCAGATATTTTTCGAACAACTATGTTGTCACTGTACGTTGAAGAAATCTATTCATTCTTAACACACAATAACAATAAAATACAATAGTCTCGGACAAAAGTCCGAGATACTTCTGGTTATATTGTTGGAAATAAACTTTCTTCATTCCACTTCACGGAGGTACGAAATATAAGCACGCTTCTTTTACTATAAAATACAAATGAACAAAAAGAAATAACGACAGCTTTTGTATAGTGCTTAAAGCGAGTGGCCACAAATTCATCCGGAAATGGTAGCGAAACTAATTAATTCCCGAAAAACCGTTCCCTGCTCTTTGCAAGCATTGTTCGTCGGTTAAATTTACAAACAACGTGTTTCTATATAATTACAAAAATAAACGTGGTTATAATCTTTAATGTTCGTGCATAAAATAACGGTTATGTCACGTAACAGCTCTATTTGTTTTGTTGGTTAGATACGGAACTGCTGAAAAACGAAATAATAAATAGACACTAATAAATAATATAAATTATAACTATTAAAATTGGAAGCGTTGTGCGAGGAATGAACAATAACCTCAAGTGAGATATTGAATCAAATTCTTCCACTGTAAATAATTGAAGAGGTAAGTTCCATAATATCACATTATTTGTGAAAACTGAGTTTGGAAATGAACAATCTTTATATAAAATGTGTGAAAATATATATCACAAAAGGGATGAGTTGTGAACTGAAGCTCAAATAGAAGAAGAAGTACTCTGCAAAGAAAACTGCTGCATAAAAGAACTGTGAATTGTGAATATGAAAAATCAGATCTAATAGGATCTAATAGGATCATAGGAAATTGGATGTACCTACAAATGAAAATATCGGGAAATTTACTGCTAAAATTATCGAGGATATTACAAAAATCGATATGACTTATATCAATAGATTTTTGACAAAATAATACAGTTTCATGTATGTAACTAGACCAGCTTTATCAACAGGGTATTCGGGTAATAGATGAAGTGAAAATTCTCCTGTGACATGGAAACAATTTTCCAATTCGACCCCTCGTTTCTGAGTTATAGGGTTTTAATGTTGCGAAATCAGAACTTATATGTAAGTTTATTTTCTAAATTATACAATCGAACATTCATGAATTTTTATTGGATTATTAAGTATGTCCATGTAGTGTATTTAACGGAATAAATGATTCTATACTATTATCTGGAGACCAGGGGCGGCTCTTTCTCAATGGTTAACAATCCGTAATTTTTACAAGGACAACCCGTACAATTTGAAGATAGCAGAAATTAATTTCATAATCTATTTCACAACAAAACAGTACTCTTCGATAAAATTCATGGTTTTGGAGGTATGAAGATTTTTAGATCGTTATAGATGCCAAGGAAACCGTTCTTCATAAAGAGACATTCTGAAGAAAATGATCGTAAATTGTTATTATTTATTGGAACTACTTAGGTATTAAAACACAAATTAAGTTGGTTAGACTATAACTTATAAGATAAAAGCACTTATACACACTTCCGGAGTCTACGAAGGACATTTCTTTGAACTTGGAAGAGCGCCACAATGCACGTTTATTCTTGTGTTCACTGGTGTTGCATATACCAAGCTTTCTAGATATTTCCTAAAAAATGAATTCATTGTATTTAATTCAAGAGAACGTGATGGCCATGCAAAGAGACCTCCCCGACCAATCCACCTAAAGGGAATAATGTTATTAAGAGGATATATCTCTTTATGGCGAATGGTTTCCATGTCATATACAACGATCTAAAAATCTACTCATATCCTAAACCATAAAATTTATTGAGTTGAAAAATCGATTGAAAAATACATTTTTACTGTCTTAGATTGTTCATCATCATCCATTGAAATCTCTAATGTTAGAATGTATATTTCATAAAATATAGATAAATATAAGTTCCGATTTCGCAAAAAAAGGCTTATAAATGAAAAACGAGTGGTCATATGAGAAAATTTCTTCATGTACTAGCATTATTTTTTATCTACCCCGAATTTTTAGAATCAAGACCCGGAACCTGTATATTATGAAGGCAATTCAGATTATCCTTTAAACCTCCAGAAGTGTAATGCTTTAGAGAATTATGAATTTATTCTACCATCTGTATAAAATTACACACATCATAACGTGGGTGTTTGTTATCTAAAGCAAATATTGCTCAATAATTTTAGCATCCATCCATTCATAGTCTTGAATTGAATTGAAATTACCAAATGCAGATATCCTCTAAAAAAAAAATGAGACACTCTTATTGCTATCTTTCGATGACACTAGATTGAATGTGAGACTTTCCCAAGTGTTTGAAATGAGTTGGAATTTCTGGAATCGTTGGTAATATTTATACTGAACAGTCTCCAGTATTTGGAGACGAAAGCTTGTTTATCTGAACGCACGTCAGACAGTCTAATTGTCTCCTCTGTAGACTAGTGACATTCCAGGAAGTCCCTGATGCCCATAATATGGAGGTGGTATCTCAGAGGGCCGTGTCTGGCTAGAAGACTCTGCAGTAGAATTTCGCAATTGTTTAAATAGAGCAGTTTGTCGGTAGAAGATACAGTAGGTCCTTCTTTGTGTGCCCAAGCTTGGCTGGTTTTATCTATCTCTACAAGGTCTGCCTTGTTCGGAGACTGTTGAAAGATGTACTAACAACACTTTTGACTCTCAAAAAATGGGTTTTGTGTCTATTGCTGAATTTACTAATCTCAATCGTGTTTGCCACGTGTTTCTATTGTTCGCCTAATTATCCGGCCCCCAAACGAGCTAAACCTTACAGCCATCACTAATCAGATCTTGTAGGACTTTTTTACACCCAGACATCCATCTTATTACCTATTTTCCGTTCAGCTGAGCTGAGTGTTAAGAAATTGTTGGTTATTTGCTCAAACACTTAATGATTCTAAAGATTCTAATGAGAAACCTAGAATTGAGCGCTCAATATTCTAATCTATTACAAACCGTAGTGGGGGCTATTAGAATTATTTTCCTATTGTACCAGTTCTAAGTAATGTTCATACATCAAAATTATAAATCATTGACGATGAATTTTGAAAAAGTACCTAGAAAACATCAGACAAATTTGAACGAGGATCATTATGGAGAAGTATACGAATAGAAAAGACCATATACTTCAATATAAAAACATTATATATAAATCGAGAGATAAATTGGAAACTATTCTTAACATTATTTTTGTAATAAGACTGGATCGAAGATATTTCTTCAGTTAAATGAAAAAAATGAGAAGTTCTAGAGGACAACTGGAATTTTTTACAACGATAATCTGAAAGAACTCGCAACTCTTAATATAAATTATTCCAATTTTCGTATCGTATATGATCATAACTGGGCTTCAACTTATCTCAACAACGAATCACAACAATTCTTGAAGTAGCTCTAATTGTGTACTCTCATTTTTCAATATTATATAATACACTTTTCAAGCATCTGTTTTCAGTCGATATCGAGCATGAGATGAATATATATAATCTAAAAGTCTCTTCTTAGAAATGTACCAGTTTGTTTCTCATAATTTAACTCTGGTATGAAATGTACAGTCCAACATATGCATACACATTACATTTCATGAGAGAAAGAGCTACTAAAGTTGGAAAATTCATTGCACTTTTTGCTTTTTTTACCGTATATCGTATATTACTAACATTTCGTGCAAATTTTGGTTGAAAACGGTTTCATCTATCTCCTTTCAAAAGAAAGTTGCATAAGAAGTTCATTAAATTGTTTTTATAGATTATCCGTTGCCCTGAAATACCATTATTTTGGAAAATAAATAAATTTGAAAGTCAGTGAAACATTAGTATGAACTAACAATTCAAATTATCAGAGTAATATGAAATTTTCTGTCAGATTCGTCTCTCACTACATTCGGTTATGAAAAACTCATACACTGAAGTATCGCTCATCTTATGTAAAAACAGACATAAAACTTTTCTAAGTTCAACGTGTGATCTATCAATTTCAAAGTATATTTTTATACAGATTCTTCGCAGATTTGTCGAAGTTGTACCTAACATGTTCATTCCTCTTTGGGATTTTATTTTATTCTCACGTTCAAGCACTTTATCTTTTACATCGTCTACCACTGTTTCCGCCCACCACTTCCTTTCGCGTTCATAAATCTTACGTTTGGATATTTTTTAAGCGAAACCACCAGAGACCCTATTCTTGACATCGTTCACAAATCTCAACGAACGCAAATTATATTGTGATAGATAATGTAAAAAATATAATCGTATATATGTAACAAGAATATTAAAAAATTATTTTCTTCGCTAAAGAAATATGGCGATCATTTTTCATTGGAATTAATATCTAGATTTCCACTATAGTTATTGACAATGTGATTATTCACTCTAAAACTGTTAATCCGTAGATTTAGAGCTCAGTAAACTGTATTTTCAATAAATAACTCATGAATCGCAATGTCGTCATTAAAAACAAAATATAAATATAAATATTCGACTTATTTCTTAGAACAAAAAACGTGTTTTCATTGCTCTTTCAATTTATATATTAGAATTATTTATATTAAGTAAGCAGACTAGGGCTGCTACGGAAAAAGTAGTAGCAGTTTAGCCTGAAACCTACTCTTTCGAATGCTATGCATATCCTGTTTGTAAACAAACCAGTGTAGCCGTTGCTTCTATAGGGACTGTATTTCTGGATGGTCGTGAAAATAGTGCAACAGATTGTTGTGAAATTTCACATAAAACTTGGTAAAAATGGAACTTATAATTTATAGTAACAAGTTTATATATCAAATGTCTGCGGCATCCACGTGTTTTAGAGTAGCTTAAATGTTTTCAAAATCGCCACGAAGATTCACATTCGTGCTGCTCTCTCAAAAATATCGAGAAAGCTCTTGTTCAATCTGACCAATTGTCAAAGAAAAGCGAAAAGCGAAAAGTTTTGCATAATTGGTGTCCCATTCTACATTATCCCAAAATAAATCTCGAGCCAAATACAACACCCCAGTGTGGTGCTAGAACACCCACCCATAATCAATAAATATACATGATATCAAAATAAAATGTTCACCAGTCTCATAATTCAATAACCACACCTGTTCGTATATATAAAGAATCGCGGAAACTTTTTGGACACTTTTAGTAACTCAGAGTCATATTTTTCCTCAGCTCATTGATCCAGTGGTTTATTAAATTCTGAAATTTTAAGTCGGGTCAATATTCAACATGACACATTATGAATATGTTGAGTATATCATCAGTAGACAAAACTTATCGAATTATATCTTCGCGTCGATTTTTATTTTCTTCGTGGAAGCTGCAAAACTCAATATAAATCTACATTAATTGATTGAATATGATGAATAATCTATCAATTAATAGATGATCACAATTTACACCTAAAGTTGATCATGAGTACATTAGGAATATTACAAATTACAGAGGATAAAAATTGGAATTAGTTACTTTTATACAACTGTCAACTAACAAATGACGGAGTACGTTGTTTTAATTCTGTAAATGCCTGATGATGCTTGATATTTTCAATAGAATTTTGAATACAAATTCTAATAATTGCGATATTATTCATAATCTTCGGGTCAGTACGTGATTCTAAATATTCCATTTATGACCAGTTACTTATCTATCATCGTATATCATTCATGCTTCTCAAATATCTGGTCTTGATTTCCGATATATCTTCTTAAAGTTGAAGCGTGGAATATTGATTGACAAAGAATATAACTTTCATATCCGATAACATCAATGCTAAAACAAATTTAAAAAAAAATTGTTTTTTGATTATTTGTTATTGTTCTTTAAAATTGGAAGATGGTTCTCGAGATAGCATCTATAGAATTGTTCTTGCTCATCATTATTTTGTGATATTTGAAGATGTTTTGTTCTTTGGTCTCTTCTGAATAAAAATTGAATGTTAAAATGGGTTAAAAATTGACGTTGACATTTTGGTCTTTATTCAAATATGTCTTGAGGATGACTACATATTTATATCAATTAATGAATCGCCTACAACATGAATATCAAAATAAAAATCTGATTTACCAACAAACTATGTAGGAACCAACCTTCCAATTATTCGTAGTTGTATTCGTCAAGAAGTTTCGAAATTTTTTGATAGAATGTATATTTTATTGATACCTCATCTTTTTTTAATGCAGTTCTCTTGTTTTTTATACTGTATTGATAACATTTGAATCTATTTTCCAAATAGTGTGATGTCTGTCCAATAAAAAAATAATCCCCACAATTTTTTCCACCTGATTTATAATAAAATTTTTATTCAGATGAGGTCTAAGATCAGATAATTTGGCAAAAAGAAAAAGTGGAGTTACTAGTTACTTTTGAGGTTGAGTACAACTAAATAAGGATGTATATTTCGAATAAGAAATTTACATCCCCCTGGAAAAAAGTGGTTTTTTGAGAGGTCAAGAGGATTAGTAGAGACTAAATGAGAGGAAACCATAACTAAATGGATTTTAAGAACTACTGGAATGCAAACGCTGAGATCAATAATGGGACACAATTTGACCACAAGAGAAATGATGAAATAAGGGAGGTATGTGACATCCAGGATGTAGTAAGATTGGCAAGAAATCGGTGAAGGGAATGGAGAGACTACGTGAACAGAATGTCAAATGACCGGTAGGCAAAGATTGCAAAGGAAGAAAAACCGAATACATCCCGACCACTAGGACAACCACCGACAAGATGGTATGAAAGCTTGTTCTCATCATACCAGCTGCAGCTAGGCAACCATTGAAAAACACAGGATTAAGAAGAAGAAGACTAGCATGAATGTGAACAAGTTCATAAAAGACCTTATGTTCGCAAACCTAACCAGGGTCTATCAAAAGTAGAGCGCCCCAAATTTGGACTATTTCAGTTAACGAGGTCCTGTTCAAAAATTGAGGTTTCTATTAATTTGATGTTGCATATCATTCAAATATCTCTATAAATGATGCAGCTGAAGTCTCCCAACACATTATCCTAAAGAATCAGATCTCTGATTGAGACCGAATTACATCATGTGAAGCAGTTCAGTAAATCTAAATTTTAAGAGTTATTTCATTTGATAAGGTGATAACAAATGCCAATACAATACGTCATAGATCGACGATAATAAGAAAATTAGCTGATTATCATCTTACAAGGAAAATACCCTGGAGGATGGTTTTTGATCCATGAATTACCTGAAACTTCAAGTATAACGGTGTGATGCGAAGTTCTATTGTAGATTTGTATTTATTTCCTATACAAAACGGGCACGATTTTCCAGATAACACACGGTTTTTTATTTCAATTGGTATTTAGTTATTCTCGCGTCTTTAGATTTGTATTTCACACATCACGCCATTCTGTGAAGTTATAGCGGAGGTTTTTCCTTATCTAAACGATTTTCTGACGCACTTGGCAATAAAACTACGCTTCGAGACGTCGTCCTACACGTTTTCCCGTCGAAAATATTAAATTTGATATTTTATACTGCAATAAAAGATTTGTTGATATTTTCACAACAAATTCAACGGAAATCTAATAATGTTTGATTTCCGTTGAAATTGTTACAATTTCTGTTGGACTTCTGTTATTTACTACATTATTCATTCCATGTGGCCACTGGTGCTATTCTTAATATAATGAATGAATTAGTACGTTAAATGAAAGAAGAATTATCAATAATTGCCGAGATCGAGTAATTATCTATTAACTCCCACTTAAAACGTATTATATTGTGATGTTTTATTCACCTAGTTAATATTGATTCTCATTGTAGGGATAGATTTATACACACTGTAAATCGCTTTCACTATATACAACCGATCCACTACTCACAAAACACTAATTTATTGTTGCGATTTGAGTTTTCATTTCGCGCACTTTCGCATATCGTGGAGTATGTCATAGAAAATTCAATGTTTCTATGAAACACATTTGTCAAAAATTGAATATTCTACGATGTACTTCTATTACACAGAATCGTGGCGA
The DNA here is from genome assembly GCF_026250575.1 of Diorhabda carinulata. NCBI lineage: Eukaryota > Metazoa > Arthropoda > Insecta > Coleoptera > Chrysomelidae > Diorhabda > Diorhabda carinulata. The sequence continues at coordinate 9,058,667 of NC_079469.1, forward strand.
GTATATGATATCACACAATATAAATACAATCGTTACCAAAATCGCGATAGATATAGAAGGTGATACTTCTGAGCTAATACTTGTAGATAGATATATTTATACGTATATATGGAAAAAAATTTTATATTGCCAGTTATATATCTTCATTAAATCAACTTCTACTTTAATTAACGTTTCATTTCAAAATAGCACTTTTCCAAATTACCTTAAAACGGCTATAATTATACCTCTGCTTAGAGGAGGAGATAAAAATTACGAATTAACCCCAATTGCACTCCTTCCTTCGTTATCTAACTATTTCAGTACTACGGTTACAGGGAAACACATCTCATATAGTTTATGTCATACTTTACAGTCAATAGAATGTGGAGTGCCCCAAGGCTCAGACATCGCCAATTTAGACATCAGTGGTAAAATATGTCTTTTTGCAGACAATACTTCATAAACCCTTCATAAAACCATATCTAGTGACCTAATCACCCTTAAATCATGGTGCGATTCTAATCTTCTGTGTCTCAAAGTTTCTAAAACTCTCTTCCTACTCTTCCTTATTTATCTTCTTCTCCAATTTCAGAAATATCGTTGCAAGGCTACCCACTTAGGAACTCGGAGCACGACTCGTACTCACCTACTCCACGTTCAGAATTAGTTAAGGGCTCAATATTCTACAATGCAAAAAAATGCAGAATCATTTGCCAATTGAAATCGAACCGATATCATCTTTTCCCTCATTTGGCAATAATTTGAGGGCATATTTATTAGAAAGTGCTTTCTACTCTGTAAACGACTACTATTCTAATAATAATATTCAATTCTGGGCATGCTGCATACTCGTTTAATTTTGTTATAGACTTATATAATAATTATTACCTATCACTATAACCTATAATTTTGCTATTTATTCCCACAAGGCATGAATAAAACGAGAGAGCTGATTTGCTATTCTGAAAAAAAGGAAAGCCGTTAATGGGTCGTATTAAAATAGGGGGCATAATGAGAAATACTGAGACTCCTCACATAGGAGAGGATCTATGGTGCTATATCAGTGGGGAGTAGATAAGATGCTTAGATCAAAGACCTAAGATTGGTTACAGTTGTTTATCGATGCTGCAGTTTCAAGATTTACGTTACAATTGGATTAACCAAACTATACAGTTTAATAATGGAGAGATAGTTCCAGTAATGAACATAAAAGCTAATACGTAATAGTTTAGCATTGGAAAGAATTTTTGGAAGGAATTTTTTGTATCCGAGAAAATCGAAAAAATTAAAAATTATGCATGTTAACGAAGAATTTCTATACAATTCTAGAAATTTCCCATCAATTGGAGTTAAGAGTCTCTAGATTAACAATTTTTAAATTTTTTTGTGTATTGATTGAATAAAGCACAGCGATATATCCTACACAACATAAAGGCAATTTGAGTAGGCAAATTACCGAATACCAAAAAAATTATTAGACAAGGTAATAAGCAGATAGAGAATATTTTATTCAAAGGATAGTTTGAAACTGGTACTTATATTCAGTGAGATGTTCGTTATAAGTAGCTTCTATATTATTTCAGTCTTCTGATTCCTATTCAAAAATATTTTCTCCTAGTTTACTAATAAATTTTCTCAATATTCTATTGCTATTTAATATTCCGAAGCAAGCTTAAAACTTTTTAGTTTGTTACAGATGCTGGATTATTCTATTATCTCCAATTAACTTAGTCAGCATCAACTGTTGATATTTTTTTCCACAATTGTATTCCTCATGTTACATATTTCATGTTCGGTTTCACTTTGTTATCAATGTACCATTTGTCTCGATTTTTTATTCTATTTCATATTTATCGATAAAATGGATATTAAAAATCATGTACTCGGGGTTCAGACAATTTTTCATTGCACGTGGTACGTGCAGATGTTTTTAAAGCTCACAGCTGCTTGAATTAGAGACACATTTAAAATTGAGTTTTGAAATTTCAGTTTATAGATACGCAATTATCGAAGTCATCGCTGTTTTTGTTATTTCTTGGTTTTTTCAGTAGATTATTTTTCAGAATATATCCAAATTATTTGAGTAACTATGCATAAGCTTCAAATATTATAACTACGAGGGCTGTCAAGTTTTGAGATAGACAAATAAAAACAAATATTCATGATTGGATATGGCTTTATTGTTTTCCAAAATATTCTCCATTGAGATCAATACACTTTTGTATGCGTATGCGTACCTCCAAAACGTGTGATTTGAACGCATCAACCGCTTCTTCGGGTGTAGAAGAACGTTAACCCTCAATTTATTTTTTATATTCAGGAATAAGAAGAATTAGTTGGTTCCAAATATAGACTGTACGGCAAATGATCCATCAATTTGATGTTTTGACTGGTCAAAAACGTTTTAATTTGAATTGATGTATAAGAGCTCGCAATTTCTCGGTCAAGAATGAATCTTCTTCTTCGATTGGTTGCAATGGTTGCTCCAAGTTTTTCGATTACTTTTGGCAAACAAATGTTGGTGTATCATTCAGAATTCACTGTTTTGTTTTGCTATAAAAGAGCGGTGGCGACATGACCAGTTATTTCGAAAAAACAGGAGACCATTTGCTTGTCCTTTGTGCGCGAACAACACGAATTGTCAAATGATGTGGTATCCAGCGCCAATAAATCTACTTGAAGGCCAAATGTTTTTGTAATATGAAATGTATGCAATCGGAACTAATGCCCAAGCATGTTCTAATTTCACGGTATGTCACATGACGATCTTGCAATATCAGTTTACACAGAGCATCGATGTTTTCTGGCACAACAATCGATTTTGGACGATCTTCACAAAATTAATCCTGTAGCGAGGTGCCTGATTGAATTTAAAAAACCATCGAAGCACGATGGCTCAAAATGCTTCATCACCAAAAGTCGAAGCGAATTAATCGGCTCACTGCTGTTGGTTTAATCCACGGCGAAGTTATAGAAAATCATCGCGATTTATCACATTATTTGAATAAGATAACGTTTCAAGTATCTGTAAAAATTTCCACTAGCACTCGTATAATAGCACATTCTGGGAACATTCACCATTAAAAATGTAAAACTTTCATGGTTTTCCTAACGATTTAATGTGTAGTTGTTACGCAAAGGCAAAAGTCTATTTGATGGAATGTGTGGGTAATTTCTATTCCACACTAATCTTAAGCTGTCTCTTCAATATTATCAAGAAATTACTTAACTCGATTCTTTTTGCGAAATCTTTCGCCCTTTATTATCCCCTAGAAAGTATCCATGTAACTTGATTAGATTTTTGTTGAATCTTGTGTCTAGTGGTTCTAATCGATTCTTTAATATTCATTGAATCCTCATTTGTATTTACTGCAGGTTTCAACGGCACGAGTTCAATTTGAAATGAGATTCTTTCTTAAAAACGATTTAGATTTGAGTTCACCAAAAACCAATGAGAGACTGTTATCCTCATTATTCTTAAAAGTATATAGTAAAGATAATTTGTCACTGTAATTACTTTTCAGCTGTCAACTGAAAACTAAAGAAAAAACTCATAACAGTTTTTTCCTACAGTATACAAAGAAAAATGAGAGACATGAAGTTCCAATAACTTTTTGCCTAAATGTTTCCCAGCTTTTAGTTGCATTAAACATGGAGTGATTTAGTGCGTACGTGAACCTTTTCCTACAAACAGAAAATAATGATAAATAATCGTCTTTGTTCCGCAGATAGTGACAATGAGCGAAATGCAGGGTTGTATCCAAGGATTTATATCTTGATTTATTATATCTCAAGTTCTGACGCAGACAATTTAATCTTTTTGTGGGTGAAATAGCAATCGTTTCTTATTTTGGAGGTTTTATCTGTGGGCTGGAAATAAGGTTACCAGAAATGAAAGATTTCCCTGGGCTTTCGCACTATGTGTATTTCTTTTATAAAACTGTTCTCATCAATTTGGGTTATTAAATACATTCGCTTAATCTCCTCCAAGAAAAAAAGTGAGATTATTTATTTCATAAACTTGTTTTTTAGTACCAGTTTCTCTGTAATCTACATTAATTAATGGAATTAGATTAATATCTTTTGTAAACTGTAGTTAATGTCAGGTAAACGCAATTTGGAGATGTTGAATATTTTTTTTAATTAATGAGAAGAGGGTACAGGTGGATATGAGAGAAAATATGTCAAAGTTGGAATATTTGTGATACATTGACAAATTATTTGAGATATTTAAAACCGCAAACAATAGTGTCACGAATTTGAACCAAAAGGAGAGTAGATTGTAACAAGTTATCTTGCCTTATATTACTATCCACAAACCGGCAATTAATATCTGAAAAAACTGAAAACTGTAGTCAAATGAATAGAAATATTTCAAAATAGTGTTTAAGATCATAATTTGCATCTACAGTAAACGACAGCTGAGTTATAACCATCACCGCAAGTGGATTACTCAAATACGATTGGATCCGGATGATGAAGGATTGTCTAGAATGTTGGTACCGGATCCAATCGTATCTGCCGAAAGCATTCTTCAAATTCTCAAATCTGAAACTTTCTTTTAGCTAGTACTCTACATGGTGAATTGACATTATCACATCCTTGTAATCGGAGACGAAGTATTCTGCGTACTCTTAGAAAAAGTATAGTAATCCACTTGCGGTGATGGTTATAACTCATCTGTCGTTTACTGTAGATGCAAATTATGATCTTAAACACTATTTTGAAATATTTCTATTTATTTGACTCCAGTTTTCAGTTTTTTCAGAGATTTATTGACGGTTTGTGGATAGTAATATAAGGCATTATCATTCTCTCATCACTAATGTCCTAATTGAAGTACTCAAATTACTGACTGTATTTTAAATATATCATACTTAAAGACTGCATTGAAAATTCTGATAATGAATTTAAACTGAAATCGTATTAAACTTTGGAATTAAAAAGGTCGATGTGGTGAATACCGAAGCGGGAAGCGTGGTGTTTAAAATTCTGTCGAGTAACCGAATGTAAATAAAAATTGTTCGTGACCGAAGTGTGTAAAACATAAGGGCAGCCAGTTCGAGCGTATAAATACGATGAAATCTTGAGTTTCCCCTTTCTGGGATCATCAAATAAGTATTTACACAAACTCTTGGCATTGTGGGTTATTGCGTTTTTCACACTCTATTTACTGCGAATAATTTTGATCATGCGAAGTTTTTTATACTTTGTACTAACACAATTTTTCGTTGCCAGAGAGACCTTTTAGATCACTAGTATTTTTAATCACGCGAATTTAGAAATCTTTTCTAGACACAGACAAGTCTATAAAATAAGATTATTATCAAGTGTTATGTAGAACTATTACAAGATTTGGAGTATAATTTTGAGAATCATTTGTCATGTTTCTACCTCACTAACTCACGTGTAATTTATATATACTCAATACAAGGTTCTCCGAACTATTTTGATATATACTGTTTCAATAGAAATACTTTTCGAAAATATTATGAATATCTAGGCAATACACAAAGCAAATTCAAGCAAAAAGATATAAAGAAAGTAAACCCGAGATCATCATCTTCTCTAGTAGCAAAGCATTCATTAGAGCCTTAAGCTCCAATGTCATAAAATTCAAACTGATTTGGGAATGCCTAAAGAAGCTAAACGTATTAAGTAAGACAAATTAAGTTACTTTCCAATGTATTTCCGGTCTCAATAGCATGGAGGAAAACGGAAAAGCTGATAGACTTGCAGAAGTAGATAACCCCTAAGGGGGTAATTGGAACTAAAATCCAAATTTCCATGAAAATCGACATTGATTCAACAAATTCCCAGAGTTTTAACGTTTTTCACCGCTGTTTCCTGGTCTATAGCTAAGGATGAGTTAACCTTTTGGTTCCTTTATTGACAATTTATTAGGGAAAACCAATTGGAATACTAATGTATTATTGTATTGTATTGTACTGAACTATTCACTTACGAAGAAATTTAACTGGAAATACCCTAACGATTGAATATAACCACTGAAATCCTCGTTGTTGCAATTAATTTCGTGTTCACTGTTTACTTCATATTGCAAGGGAGTAACTAATGTACTGTGATATTAGTTGCTCAAATTATATTAAAGTTCATTCAAAGGAAAACATACCTTATTCGCAGTGCTTAATTCAATGTTTGTTTTGTTAATAGGTGTGAGTGTATGTTTCTTCTCAAGATGAGAATAATTCTGAAGCTTGTTGTGAGCTTAACAATAATTAATTTCAACTTTTCCAAAACGTAGTTTCTGAAAAATAAGCAAAGATTCATTGAAATATACAGTACGTCTGTTGAATTAGTGGACTAAAATTTTTATATGAAAACTCAGCCTGATTTCAAAGTAAGAGAAAATATTATGAAGATATTAGCAAGAGCCTATTACCGCTTTGAACTTTTGAAGTAACTCAATGAATCTACAGAAAGCACAACTATATTGAGAGATTACACGGTATCAAGTTTTATGAAGAGTACCTTTTTGGTGTAAAATTAAATGGTGTTTAAGTAAACTTGAAATTTTGTGTTGATACGAACCGTGTAACTAGCGCCCTCTGGGGGAGTGAGACATAAGACCAAATTCATTGGATGTATCAGTATTTTCGTATGAAATATCAATACAATGTTGTCAGTTGTTGCGGCAAAATCATAAAAAAATTGTAAAACTTTTTATTTCTTCAACGTCCTTGAATACGGATGGCGATACAAAATTGTTTTAGTGAGCAAACCCCAAATATTTTTCAGTTCTCTATATATCCTATAGAAACACCCTGTATAATTATCTATTATCAAGACCATACCATATCCTTTTCTCCACAATTTCTTGTACTTTTGTCATTCATAAATTATAAAATTGTTCCTTCACATTGCAGTTTCATAGGATTTCCCGAAGTTTTAGACTAGAAATAAGATATCAACCAACGATTCTAGCTCACTCATTTAAGTATAGTATGCCTACATATTTTATCTTGAAAATTTAGATAAAAAATGGAAGGTAGAGACTACGCCTCTCAAATTTTGTGCAATTCAAAACATAGCCATAGCTCTTGACTCATGACGAGTATTCATAATGGCCAAGAACAGACACCCGCATCTTAAATGGAAAAGTTCATCAATTGGTCGCCGAATTGAGGTTAGAGATAGAGAAGAAGCTACTGACATATCAAGGAATGCTATTTGCCATATTCTGACTTTACACAACAGTTGAACATTTCGCAGAAGGAGTCGAATTTCTGCGTCCATTCAAAGATTAACCACTACCCTGAAATTAACAAATAATCAAGACACTGGATTGCCAAGAATGAACCTAATCCGAAGAAGACGTTCCATTAGCCGGAGAAGTGATGGAGACATAATGCTTCTTTTCTTTTTAGTTGAACCTTGTATTTTAAAAGCGCACTCTATTGGTATCAATAACAATTAGTTATTACAATTATATAAATATGAAACATCTTGATAACAACAATTTTTTGTATATATTTTAGAGTAACTGCAAATAATTCGTACTGCTGCTTTTCTATTATATTAAAAATCAAAATTTGACAATAAATGCAGTAGAATTTCTGTTTTTGGTAAGGCAGTTTGTATTCCGATATTAATGTGGTAGATGATTTACTAATTCCTATATAATTTTTGTTAACTTATATTATTATAAGTTCGAATTGAGGTTATATCGTCCTCTATTTCGTTACTTCAGTGTACTCGTCTATATACAATTGGAATTGTAGCCGCTCGAATTAGCTCTTTCGACCCTTTATTTTGTGTTTGTGGTCAGCCCAAATTTTATGTCAAATGTGTCCGTACTATTGTATTCTTTTTCCTCCAATTGTATCCACTATATCTCCATTTTCTAATATATTCTTAATTTCATAGTTTTCTATACTCATCATTTCCAACTTTCACTGGTCCATGATTTTCCTAATTATTCTCCTCTTATATATCCTTAGTTGTTCTTTGTCTATGTTTATAAGTCTCATTGTTTCAGCGGCGTATATAACTACTGGTTTTATCGCACTCTTGTAGACTCTTAATTTGGTTGCTCCGCTAATATTATTGCTCTGCATTATAGTTCTCTACTTATTACATTCCCTACATCCCTCATGAATTCTTTGTTTTGTTTCGTTTTCTGTGTCATTTTTGTTGCTTATCATTGTTCTTAAGTATTTAAAGGTGTCGACTCCTTCGAAGATGAAGCTATTCATATTCACTATTTCTTGTTTGCGAAATTCCTTCTTTCTTTCAATTTCCATATATTTTGTTTTTTTCTGATTTCTAACTAATACATATTCATACTTATAATTCACTCTTCACAGTTAAAGTTCTGTACCTCACTGTTTTATCAAACCGCCCTTGTACTTCTTTGAGATATCTCAAATAAATGTTAACAGCAGACACCGACATCATCTTTTATCACAAGGAGATAAAATGTCTCTAAGAAAAAATATGACTTCAAATGCATAGTTTGATAGTAAAATATATCCTTTTACAAAGTTCGCATGTTTCATGAAAGAGTTTTCCTGTTCTTGGTTACTCCTTAACTTACATGTTACGAAATAGTTTATGTTCAAAGGATAGTGAGCTCGATTCATCTTTTGGAAAGGCAGGGACTGTTTTATTACCTGATATTCCCTTGTGCATTAGCACGCACGTAAGTATAGTATACGGTATTTTGAATGGTAGTCAGTTGGGGTTCGAGGTACACATCCATGGACTCTCTTATCCATATTAGTCAAATTAGAAAAGTTTGTTTCCAGTAGTAATAAACCAGGGAGATTGATAATTATTATTTGAAAAACTTTCTAACTGATTTCGAAACACTGTTGCTTGCAACAAGGTAGAGGATTATGCGGATTATGAGGATTATAGAAAATTTTTTGCTAATTATAGAAAAAAAAAACAGAGTTAAAAAAATTTATTTGAAGGTGCAATTGTTGTGACCTGTGAGCGGTCGATCTATTGAAGTGATTAGTAAATTTTTTTCTAGCTATTCAAGCCAATCGCTTCACCAGATGATTTTGTCCAAGTTGGATCGTATTTTTCTCAATGGACATCTTATCATACCAGTGACCATTTTGGATTTTCACATTGCCACTAACTATTTATTCATAGGAATAATCTGTTGATTTCAATATATGGGCAACTTTTTGACATCAATTTTCCAAATAATCTGTCAAGACAAATTTTGCTGTCGTTTTTTTATGTCAAACATTTACTTCCAGTACACATTCTTGAGCCATCCTGGAAAGTCTTGCTGAATACAGGGTTATATTCAACTCGATTTGTAATAGAAATATCGTTGTTTGATTCGATACAGAAAAAGTCAATCAAGTAAGCAACAGCTTCCCTACCTCGTTAAGCTAATTGTACAGCGAATATGTGATAGAATTTTCATCACAGCTCTTTAGAGGTATTTTCATTCCACATATTCATTATTTGAGTTATTTCAACGGAACTTAATGCTATCGAACTTTTTTTTCTCTTACTGGATATGATTGCAGTTTTTGTCTACAGAATAGAGAGCAGCTTACGCTTGTTGAAATACAACACTTTTGATTGTGTCAATAATAAATTGGTTTTGATCGTAGTTTCTTTATACTCTGTACTATCTTCTCTTCTCATGTTCACAGCTCAATCCTTTAAAATTAACGCCAATCAATTCTTCCGCCGTCTTATTTACATATAATCAATGCTTCGTATCATTGTAAAAGTTTATAAATGGAATCCATACATATTTTTCACTGTTAATGTTATTTTTCAGTATTGTAAAGTTATTCGTATTTATTTATACGAGTTTTATTTGTGAAGTCAATTAAGAAACATTGTCTCTTACGTTCTTAATTCATTTAAATACTATACACTACACTTAACTAACTCATCATAATTCATTTATCACTATCACATAACTAACTTAAATAATTTATTCAATAACTACAAAAACTTTTTATATTTATCCCAAAAGAATTCCAAGAGTTCTTGGAACAAAATGAATGAATGAATAGACCTTCCTAGAAATAATTCAACAGAAACAATGTAAATAAACCGCTTGCTTTCAAACAAAGTTCGAACGAATTCCGGGTATTTCATCAAAGATGGCGCCTTCGCCGAATTTTAGGATTTTACTGTATCCAGGGCAGAGACGAGCTCGTAGCAGTATGTTTGATTATATTCTATAATTTTTGGGCAATTATTGTAGTGAATTTGTTTCTTTTTTTTTTTTTGGTAGCCGTGCTAGTGATTATCAATTCTGCAGAGCCAATTTATGAGAAATGATAATTTCGAATTGAGGAAACGCTAGTTTTCAAAAACGTACACCTAAAGTTAGATTTCTTGATCACTACTTCCAGCCCGCAACCCAATTGGTCTATTATGTTTGTTTCAAAATACATCTATTGAAAGAAGGTTACAAATATAATAAAATGGAATGATAACAAAATAGGTTTTTAATTTCTTGTAATTTAGATTGTTAGAATATCAGTTTAATTCCAATTGAAAGCGTTTTGACTAATACGAGTAATGTAGAATTAGTTATAATCACATCTAGTGCTTGATTCGACCCAGCTCTGCTAAATCTCACCGGTGCAGGCGACCTAAATCAATACATAAATTATATCGACAAGTCCCACAGAAATTGATAGTTTATCATCTAGACGATTCTCACATAAATCGTTGAATTGATGTTACCAAGAAGTATAAAAACCTCTTTTTTGTCAGAAAAATAAATATATTAAAATGAGACTTCTACATAAAGAAGATGTGGCAAATTAATATACGTGGAATCACAACAAAAAGGTTCAATTCCATCGAATTTATTGAGAAATGTTAACAAGCCTCATTAAAAAATGAAATATGATTTATATAGTTCCAATAGATTCAAGTTATATAGCTTGATAGAAATGAATTTTAGTATATTACTAAACAATATTAACATTTAACACACGAGTGGGACTATCTCAAGCCGAGTGCGGAGTTCACTCGAGTTATGTACAATATTTTTCTCACGATCCCCAAAACGCAATAAAATCTCTTCCAAAATTCACATATATACTGTGTAATTCTTTCGATTTGTGATTATTTGAATAATTGATAGTAATATAAATGGTGGTAAATTGTTTGCGATGTTTCTTGAACAGATAGAACAGATTTCCTGGTTCGTCTCACATTGCGTTGGCGTCGTTTCATTCACTTTTTATTTGCAACCTTCATTTTATTCGCTTATGATTCATTTATAACCTTCTGCCACTGTAGTAGACTTCCAACCCACATGTCTCTTGAGGGTTGTTAAATCACCACCTTCATCCACCAGGATTGTTGAGGATGACCTTCGGGAACAGTGCTCCGTATATAACTCCGGATTTTGTAAATACAGGTAGCTAACAATTACTTTCGGCGCATTATCAAATTAATTAATACCTACTGGTTGTCTCTTACATGTTCCTAGTTAATAATTGGGGAAAATCAGCGTTCATCGAGGTTTGATGGCCTAATATCACTATATTGCCTTTAGTTTATGATATCATCATAAATATTGATAGTGCTGCTTGGTATCAAGTGATGTGTACAAATAATATTGGGTTTAAATCCCTAAGATAGCCTATTAACAAATTTTAGGAAAAAGAAGAATGATTTCTTTTCCTTCGTGAAATGATTATAGCAAATTTAATACCTCTCTTAAGACCCAGTAGAAGATTCAAATGTACATTAACATTTTATACTAAATAATGCTAGTGGTCGTGTTTGTGATCTAGTGAGGTCTCTTTAGCTTCAGAAACAGCGGCGATTAGTCTAAAATCAATAGAGGCGTAAAAGATGGTGCAAAGTGTAAATGTGATAAAACCATGAAATTCTGAAAGCAAAATATGATGGTGGAAATATTAGACTTTGAGGTTTATTCATAGCTTATGATACTGTACCACATAGCAGAATCTTAGGAATTATTCATGGAATGATATACCACAATATTTTTAGGTCACATCTCTTTGAAGTTGTTGGAATGACATATCCTATCAATTGGGTGATATTTCAATAAAAGTTACTCATAAAGAAAAATCCAACTCTTCATAGATTGAATAACAAAAAATAAACACAAATAAAGTTGAAAAATTTGTTTATGAACTTAATAATCCAGATTAATGTCCCGAGGCAACTAAAGTGGTAGAAAATTGGCTTGAGAAGCAATAGACTCAAATTCTGCTCGGTTTATCTCAGAATAGTGATACCATTTTCTTTTAAATTCATAAACTCAATATTTAATGATTCAAATAACTAGCATCCAACTCAAACTTCCTATGAAAACTTCTAAATAGACAGTGTTACTCACTTCCATCCGAAAACCGTGAAAAACTAGAAAATGTGTAGAGAACTGCTTGTAGGCTATTAAAAATACAACCAAAAATTCTTTGAAGTATTTTTTGTAATTGATTGAATTAACAACGCAGCACGCTTGGACTAATCAGAATATTTTTCATTAAAATTACATTCAAATATAGTTTAATATATGTAGTTCAATATAATGTGTTTATTTAGCGCCTTTTCCCTAGCTGTCTAGTAACAACTATAATTATTATCACCAATCTCATCGAATATAATCGAAAGACTAATGAAAAACCGTCTATTGCACTCTCGTTTCAAATATAAAATCTTGATTGCTCAACAATTTGATTTCCTACCTAATAAATATACTGAAGAGGTCATGTTCTGCCCTCAATGAAATATATACCTCACTCAATAATAAATTTTATATGGCTTCAGTTTTTTTTATTTCGTTGATGCCTTCTATTGTGTTGATAATGAAATTCTTATCAATAACTAGAGTATTACAGCATTCAAGGTGTTCCTTAAAAATGGTTTGTATCTTACCTTGAATGTAGGTTCCAGCTAATGATAAAGTTTCGAGTAATTTGGTGTACCTCAGAGTTCAGATTAGGTCTCCAATTCTTTTTTTGGTATTCATTAATGATGTAACAGTCTCACAAATTTATCACAACTATGATACTCCAAATATACAAGCTTTACATTCTACCATGGGCAAAGATTACTATTAAGTCCTCGTCTGACGTGAGAGGTATCTGTTTAAAACTTCAATTTTATCTTACAGAGGAGTTATACAACCTTTAAAACTCGAAAATGACTTGATACGATACTCAAATTTGATCGGGTTTTTTGGTTTACATATCGACGGTGTTCAATGGTCTGTACATGTAGAGAAATTATCCTCTGCTTGTTTTGCCATCGAATCCGTGCTTCCGTTGCTCGAATCGCATCTTCGTTTTGGTTTATCTTTCTGTAGGCCTTGTGGTTTGAACCTCATAGAATTTGTCTCGAAATTACAAAAAGGGCTAATCGTTATATTTTTAATAACAATAACAATACTTACTTCTTGTGAGAGATTCTATCATCTTTAGTGCCAAAATTATTCAATCGGCTACCTTCATAATTAAAAATGAGATCCAGATATTGACAAAGGCAATTCTGCTTGAAAGATCTTATTATTATGTGTCAGAATTCTACAATCTACCATAGACTGACATAATTCCATTTAGTATGAAGTGAGATATCCATAATAATATAATTATTAGTAAACCAAAATGTTATTTTCTAGCATCTAATATAAAATTGTGTCATATTGTCCATAAAATTGTCAAATTTTCTTATAAAGCTTATCTATCTCTCTCAATAGTTTCAAATTTAGAATTCCCATACGACTCGAGTTGTGTTAATTACTTATCACCTTGATTTTATTTTCAATTATTGTTTGTTGTATTTTTAAGTTCCATATAATTTTTTCTATAAGATAAAAATGATACACAATCAACTTATAATGTTGTAGGTTGAAAATCGATACTCCTGTCGATTTAAGTACAATGATGAGAAAAAATCAAATGCAACTCAGAACAATACATCATCTGAAAAGGAAGTTACTTGTAATATAGAGACGATCCATTGCTGAAACATGTCTAATATTCCAGATGAATTTAATTTAGTTATGGAATAGCAACATTTTCTTTTTTGTTGAACTAGCGTATATTGATGATTGATGTATGGACTAGCGAAAAAAAAACTAGAATAATCAATGCTACAATCATATTTTTTCAACTCCTAAAACATCAAATGAAAAAATTAACAATGGAACGTTTTTAGTAATATCATTTCATGATTATAATCGGAAAAAATGTATGAAATGCTCTTTTTCAAGCTTCAGAATAAAAAAATCAGTTTTTAAAAATTGCAACAATGTGTTCATTTTCCACATATACGACAATTTAAATCGAAGCTTTTCAACTAGCAACGGAAAATGTTTATAAAATATAACTATTAGAATTTTCATGTGTTTTTTATGTAAGTTTTTATGTTTACGAGTATTTACACACTTTTATTCACTGGGACAATACGAAACAATCAGCACGTACGTTATGAATCTAGTGCTAGTTTCCTATGAAATTATCGTTTATAAAATGGAGACAATAACTAAGAAATGAAGAGTTGAAATAAAGAAAGAACCTCTTTAAAAATCGATTTCCAGATATCAAAATGTTAACTACCCGATCGAAAATAATGAGAATTATGGATTTTTCCTTCTTCAATCCTAGCATTAAGCTTAAGAGTAATTACAGAATATTCTTAGGGTTTTTTCAATACTTTTTTTTTGAATTTACTGTTTTACACTAGTCTGTGCGATGAATTTGAATTACACGATAAATACCATCAACACTGTCATTTTTAAGATCTAAAGCACTACAAATCTAACTTCAATATTGTATTTATTCACAATCTTCCCATTCGTGGGGTGAATCAATAAACACTTCCACTAATTTGTTCTTTTCACTACTCATTTAAAACTAAACTTACTGCGCTACATAAACTTATTTATATACCACAAATAGCATTCTACGAAGTTCTTGAACAGAAATAAATAGAATAAATAGACTTCTTAGAAATTATTTGAAAGAAATACTGTAATAAACAGCCTTTTATAATTCAAAGTACATCAAAGGAGTATCCGCCATTTATAAAAATGTAAAAGTCGCCACGCGAATTCGCCGAATTCTAAAATTCCATTATAGCTGGATAGGGCCAGCCTAAGGACACATTTCGCGAGCTTGTTCGTAGCAATATGAAATTCGGCCTTTTTCTGTCGCGATCGTGAGTCCAATTTTATTTCAGTTTTGCGGTTCTAGCGACCGTATATTTATTGATGACATTTTTTCATAAATGTTCCATTTCTGGGAGCTCACTCAAATTTGATCATTCGAAATTCGAAAAGACAACAGTAGCGTTAGGGCGTAAATGTAAACATAGAGATTGTTTCACTTTATAACCACTGGAAAACGTTGATATTCGTTTAATCGATAATCGACTTCAGTAACTCCATCTTCATCAGTTTACAATATAATTTTTTGTAAAGTTGATAATTGATTATTTGACGCATGCTCTCTTACAAAAATTTACTGGCTGAACTGGTTTCTGTAGTTAATTCCGTATACCAAAGCGTTAAACATTTATGATGATGTCCGCTTTTTGTTGTAGGTACTTTGTTTTTTTTTGTATTTCAACTAAATTTACCTCATTCCTCAATTCAATATTTTTGCTCCATATATTTCTGTTTGGTGTTATATACTCTTAATCAGAAGTTGGATAGCACATGAGGTGCACTGTAGCAAAAGGAAGGAAAAGTATCTATACTCGTACATTTTTGTGTCTTGTTCAGTGTCATGCAGAGATGTGAGAATCTGAATTTTGAGAAAAATATATTTTCATATATTGGAATTTGCTTTACAAAAATACATCAATCAATCTTAATTCCTTCTTTATCGCAATAAGAAGTGTAATAAGTGAGATAACAATTCATAGTTATTGAACGTGAGTTTTCTAATTAAAGAGAAGAAAAAAGTTTCAATGGTTCAAAGTTGTGAAATTGTGCGTGCGTTGTTATAATTTATGGCACTTGAAGCGCTAGGACCAAACTCACTTTGAATTGAACTTATCAATTAATAATTATGAAGAAAATACAAGTATTATCTAATAACGAGTGAATATTTGCTCTTATTATTGTTATGAACGTGTCTTCTGCCTAGATGTATTGAAATTCTACAATTTGGTTAGGTTAGGTTAGGAAAGGTTATTTGCTTTTTATAGTAAACGATTCATTTATATCGCTTCTTTTGGATAATTTCTAGGAAGGTCTTTTTATCTATTCTTTATGTTCTAGAAATTTTGTGATTTATATTTGTGGTATATAAATAAGTTTATGTTTCTGAATCTTTTTTATTTCAGGTCTCTTCTGTTTCAAAATTAGTTTTTTAATAATTTTTGAAAGATAGATTAAATTGAAGTTTCAACTTTTCCTTGAGTCTTTATATTTTGATAAAGTTTAAGTAGCACATTATGTTACGGTCTAGCACGTGTTGCAGATTCAATCGTTATTATTAGAAGAAGCTCAATTGAAATAAAAAAAATGATTGATTAAGAAGAACCACGAAAAGTTGCCACACTAAATGGCAAAAGGGGAGAAGTCGAAAAAATTGCTTATTTTAGACACATACATAATGAGAAGGATAATTCACAATTTTCATATCACTCAAAAAGAAATACAAACGACGATAAAAAACCCCCAAAAATTTTTAAAAGATACAGATTATCAAGAGATTTATAAAAAAATTCTGATGAATCGGATCAGAATACAACATTTATGTACCAAGGAGGAAATGTTCATTATTTCAAGAGCAAGAAGAAAAAAGGAATTGAGCTTAATTCAAATGGCACAATAAAACAAGGTGGTTGATGAACTGATTAGAACATATAACATATAACATCAACAACAACAATGGCGATACGGATAATTTCGATTCTTCTGAAGATGAATTTAGTTATGGTAATCATAGAACTAACGAATCATTATTTGGAATCGAAAAATTATATGGAAATATCCAAACTAGGTTTTTTCATTATGCACCTTGCAGCATTTTCCTCCAAAATTCATCCGGTATATAGGGACCTTATTGTGTATACTGATTAAAAATTTTGTAATGGTGATGCAATAGAGAATTGAGCCATATAAAAATATATATGGGGGTGAATTGAGAGAGAATGAGAGAGAGATTCGTTGGATATAATTTGGAAGGATAAGAAAAATTTCAATAAGAGCAGTGTTTGTTAGAGTGGGCCCTGATATAGGAATTGCTCCTCTGCAGGGGTGGGTAGATTTACATATCATAATAATAATTTTTTTGAAATTGGGATGTTAATAACTTGAAAATGGACAATGGATGGTATAATAATTATCTTAAACTTATCAATCTCTATATTTTTGCAGATTTTCTATGATAGCGCCCTAACTACACTCATCTTCGCTTAAAAATTGGCTAAGTTATTTGTCACATCTTGCTAATAAAAATTAACATAAGTAAATTGATGGATACAATCAATACGAAATAATTCCATCCCGCAGCATACTAATTTTGTGGATTCTGCGTTTGATATAGATTTTTTTGTTCTAAAAACGTATGGAGCATCCTATTCGCTAAACCAATAATTGTGAGAAAGAAAGGTTGAGTGGTCCTGATAAATTGAATTTTCCGAAATCTCTTCCAAACGCAGTAATATCATTTAGTTTACGGATATTAGTTCAGATGAGATTGAATGTTCTAGGAGCGGATGGAACTTTCCACCGAAAAAAGACTGCATTCGATGTTATTCTCCTATAATTATTCAAATACATTTATTCGAATATCCAAAAAATTCGACTTCCATTCAGAACAAAACATGGCATTCTGAATTTGTATCGTGTCAATGTCTGCAACTGTGGAAAAACCTAACAACATAAATTTTTGACAAATATTTCCTAAACGGTAAACTTTAATATTGATATCACTATTCGATGAAATTACGATGTGGGCGACATCTGTCAATTTTCTTTCAATCTTCAATAGAAGTGAGCAACAAATGAGAGAACAAACTAATTTTGTTTTTGTATATACAATAGAAAGTGTTATTTAGCCAAGTAATATAACTATTCAAAGTGCTTTTCTGAGACAAAAACAACTACACATCCATAAGGTGCACTTCGAAAACAATGAAAAAGCGGTAAAATTTGAACTGTTACGAATGTACCAGTTGTTAAAATTCTTTGTCCCGCTTCAAAAACCGCTCCAATGTATTTCAGTTGTCTGCTTCTGATCCTAATATTTTTCATGATGTTAAAAAGAGTTACTTCAATGTTCGTTATTTTTAGACCAATTTTTGAACAGAAATTTTTGTTCTAACCACATAAACACGATTAGGAAATAACAGAAGTCAAATTCACGCCATCTAGTGACACGTGATTCATGCCAATAGTCAATTTTCATGATTAAAAGAGTATTGAAATAATAAACCATTTGTAATCGATAGGCGTAACACTTTTTTTAGTAGAAAAAATACTTTTTGAAGTTATACCTCGAGTATACTCGTATGAAATAATATTTGTATAAATGTGATGAATATATCGGATGTACATTTATATTTTCATGTAATTAACGTGCTTATAACTTCTAAACCGCCGAAGTTGTGAAAGTGCAATATTTCTACAATATTATACAATATGTTTTACGCTGAGATCAGTTTCCAAAGAAGAGAACTTATCCATCTCCTCAACAGTCTATTATGTCTTTATTGAATCGCATTTCCGATGTGCCGTTCCCTTCTGGGGTACGTATGGTGCGACTCAATTTGAGCAAATATTCAAACTACCAACCTACTCCACGTTCATAATTAGTTAAGGACTCAATATCTTACAATGCAAAAAATGCACAATCACTTGCCAATTGAAATCAAATAGATATCATCTTTTCCCGAATTCCGCAATAATTTCAGGGCATATCCACTGTAAACGACTGTAAATAATTATATGTAGTGGAAAAATAACCAGAATTACCAGTATACAAAGTTTAACCCAAAAGTCTTGATTCTCGTATCTATGTGTCAAAACTTTGAAGAGATCTCTACGGGGCTTACTTATCACGAATGGAGGCCGGGACACACCTACGATGTATCCTTCCGATCCGTCTACAATCATACTACATACTAGAGTTTGAACAGCGTTGTTCATAATTTTTGGATACGTGTCTGATCTCACTCCTACACGACTCTGATCATACATCCTATCGTGCAGTCTATTCGTTTAACTGCAGGATGCGTATCCGTTGAAATTTGTATGAATATTTTCAAGTTTTCCCTTGGCAATAACGTCGGATTAAAACCGTGAACGGCAGCAGAAACTCACAAATTTGAAACGAAGCATGCTACAACCGCGCATTTTGAAGCATTTCGTCTTTTTGTCTCACGAAAAATAATGGGTTATGTTCTCGAAAACAAAGCTAGATATAAAAATAGCTCTTCGCTTTCTACGTATTTTCACAATTTTCCTCTGAACAAAGTGCCAATATGGCTAAATCGCAGCTGCTATAATTTTTCGCAGAGGAACTTTCGCCTTTTTCATTGAATCAACACTGGCGATAGTGGCGAATGTACCGAGCCGGAACTGGAATTTGGAAAGAGCTTGGAAGCATGAAGAACATGTGTACTCACCCCTTTCGATCCATTCTTTGGAGCAAAATCGGACCGGAGACGGATGAGAATGGTATATGACTAGATCGCCCGGCATAAGACAGTCATAAGTTTAGCCCCATAATCCATCCATTCATTTTCCAAATTCAACAAATTTATCTTTCATATTATTAGGGGAAGGTCGAAATAGTTTCCTGTTTAACTGTAAATTGATTCTTCGGTGTTTATGATTGTACTTTAGTCCCAGTTAGTCCTTTGAGATACAAGAAAGTGCTGTTATTTATACTTTTTGGACTATAATATCTAATTATGGGCACGCTGCCTAATGGTTTAATTTTTGCCATGGACTTATATACTAATTATTACCTATTACCTATAATTTTGTTACTCATTATGGGTTTCTTCTGTTTTTTATTTTATTTGTTTTATCTTTATTAAGTTACTTTTATGTTTGTTTTTTAGTTTTTACAAGCTTTTGTCTACAAATTGTAAGAATTTTTTACCAATAAAGCATTTCTTTCTCTCTAGAAGATATGTTGAGAATATTGTCATACTGGTTTCATGATACATTCAAATAAAGTTTCAATTTTAAAGTTCTCATTCAACTGAGTCGCGAGTTTCATAATTGTCAGTTAGCCTTGGAATTCTTTCAAATTGAACTTTTGGTAAAGTTAGAAATGTTCGACTTCAGCACATTTCCACAGTCTGGCTGGATATTGTGCTACATTAAGTTTGACCTCAAGCTCATCTGAAGAGGAAAATGTTATTGTCAGAAGCCAAAAAATATATCGACACAGAAAGAACTATAAGAAAATATATAACAACTTGGATTTTTTCAAACGATTTCGAATTACTAAATCAACAAGTGCAGTCGATTGCATCTCAATTTTAAAATAATCTCCAGGCGGCGAAGACGTAGAAATTTATAGGAACCGAAAAGGTTTTTATGCATTAAACGTACAAACTGTATCTGACGCTCTGCTTCGGTTTCGTAATATTGTAGCTCGTTGGTAAAGTTCCGTTTATACGCAGACAATATTCAATTGAGAAGGCAGTTTGAGGAAGATACTTTGGTAGGTGACAGCGTATATCGCATGACAAAATTGGAAAACGTTAATACAAATTTGTATAATAAATCTATTATACGAACAAATAATGTCGTTGAAATTAAAATTATGCATCAATCATGTAAAACTTCCAGACTTACTACGATTAAAAATGATAAAAAAACTTATTGAATAAAATTATTGAAATGGAAAATTGAATTGAATTGGCAAATATAAAACACAACTGCACGCCACCAGATCAGGCAAAAAGAAATTTTGGCCACAAATGACACTCACTTTTACGTTTTATTTTGTTCAATTTTTTAATGACACATATTAGAAGAGAACAGAGTATTGTCAACCTCCTTTTACCGTCTTAAAAGAGCCTTTACTTGGAAGACCGTTACAAATCGATGATGGGACCAATTCACTCCATAACTAAGTTAAAGGGCCCTTTAATCTTAAGAAACATTCAGTTAAAGTGCCAGTAAGAGTGGAATTATGAAACCGTCCGTAAGTAGACCTAATTCTTACAAGTGCAAATCGTAATCGGAATAAGGTTATGTCAGAAGCAATATTTACAGTGAGATCATTTTATAAGAATCTTGTTCAACTTCCATATGTTCTTTTTTTCTCTAATCATATTATATTTTTTTGAAACTTCTTCCTTTTCTTGTGCCCATACCAGTTTGATAAGCTTCAGTTCGCATTCCACGATTTCGTCACATATTCTTAATGGAAGTCAATATTCTTTGAATTCTGCCAATTCTGTAAATATTTTTCAACCACTTGGTTGTGGCCAATTTTCTAAGAATCTCGAATGATAACTTGCATTATTCATTAACATTATACAGTTCTCAAGAACCATTCATGTCCTCATGGTAGTCACCGATACAAGTAGATTCATGACTCAATAAATCTCCTTTAACAAAACCGTTTGAAATGCCTTTGTGGTAGATTTAGAGCAGTAGAAAAATTATTTAAATAAACTATTCTTCGACTTGTAACAGTTTCATCTTGCCAAAATTATTTTGGTTCCTCATTTTTATTACGTATAGTACTTAGGTTAATACGTCTCCAAGCCTCTTTGTTTATCAAAATATAAACCCTGGAACTCCTTTTCCAGAGAAAAACAATGTTTTTAGAAGTTTTCATAGTGTACTTTGGCACATTCCATGGTAATCTTCATCATCTTGTTCGCTGGCAACAATATTGTCTACTATCGGAAGATCACATGTACTTCCTTGGAAGTTTTTTTCTTCTAATGATTTGCTATTTAAAGTATTGGTTCTCCTAGAGCTCTACGTGTTGTTTGAAAATCTTCTTTAATAACTCTGTAAATTGAAAATTCTCAACACAAAGCATACTGATTTTACTGGTTCATTAAAACTTTCACATAAATGTCTTTAAATTTTTTTATGTCTTTTCCACGTGATCCTTTTTCCATAATACGAATAGAGCTCACAATTGATTGCATACTGCACCTTGCAAGTTGCAAGTAAACTAAACTGTTGAGAGTCCATAACTTGAACCTCCTTACTAAATGGAAAACCATACAATCTTATATTCGATGAATCTGTTAATAAGAGATTCTTGGAATAATCCTGTAACAATAATTTTAATGACCGTAATAATGACCGCATTAGAAATTCGGTTTTGCTACTCTCTAGTAGATAAAAATAGATTTTCCACAAAGTGAACAGGTAAATCAATAAAACAACCCATTGTTTTCAATCACTCTCCGAGTTTCATCAATTCTTCTGCGATCGATGCGTATTCCTTCATCCCTCAACTCTTTTGAATTAAAACTCCAGATTATTATTCCTGAAAACGAGCACAAATTTTTTGATCGGATTAAAACCTGATTGATATAGGTGGCTGAAAACGTAGCTTCATGTTTAAAATTGGTAGGATTCTTCATTATGACATACAGATTAGGCTTAAGTGAACTACGAGGATTAAAAATTGATATTCCAGACATTTGAATATGTTGCCAGCCCATGTTCAAGTACTTCTACATGATTCAAATAATAATAAAAATGGAATGTTACATCACATAATGCAACTAATAGTACACAAAAATTTTTTAGACGACTATAAATTGAAAATCAAAAGATTTCAGAGAATTACACATATTTTTTATTCTAATTTCCCGAACTTATCGAAGATTGAGTTAGAAACGAATGATTTGACGGATTGTTGTGGATGGACTTGATGCACGATTTTTGTCCTCTGGAGTACTTCAGTTGGAATTTTTTCAAAGGGGCAGTCTATGCATGCGGGAACCTGCGGTCCGTTACGTCGTTTGGTGTTTTCACTTCTAACTACGAAACAAATAACAATAAATAATGAATAGACGATGGTTTACAGTTGCAGCTGCAATATTTCCCATCATCAACTACAAGAAATCCGCAGAAAAAGTGTAGCCCTGAAAATTGGTAATGTGATTTTCTAGGTTGTTGGTTTCACATTATACTAGGAAATTATCAAGGAAGTCAAGTTGTTAAGACAAGATTCTAGGTAGTCCAATGCCACTAGATAAGTGTGCCCATGTACTAAACTGAAAGTTGAGAAGGGCTACCAAATTTCATATTACGAATTACGTATCCAGCTTGCAAATCGTTTGGAGGGTTCATGATTGAAAGTGTGTAAATCATATAAGTAGTGCTGCAGGAACAAAAGCGGACAGTGTCTGTGTGATGACAGCTCGCAAGAAATGATTTCTGATAGAAGAAATGTCTAAGAAGACTTTAAATATCGAAGGAAATGAAAAAAAAAAGCCAGATAGTTGTTTAATACATCTCAGAGCGGCTTCTTAATTCCTGTTTATATATTTTAATATGTTCTGTATACGAAAAAAGCTTTTATCATTTAGTGAGACAAGTACATGTTAACTCTAAGTCATATTTAGGGTAAAGTGATATGCTCCAAACAAATGTCTGCTATGGGTTTGGGATTGTCAGCTGGAATGGAGACTAGTTTTTGATACGGCAGCTTTTTTTAAATATATAAATATTTTAAACTTCCACCTTCTTTGTACTGTTTATTTATAAAATTTTTTTCCAGAAAAACACAACCTTATCTATAGTTTGAGCCAACTATGTTCGAATTTATACAGTAAATAGCGTATATGTATAATAGAACAATGTTCTGGTATAATTTTTTGCCTTTAATAACTGATATTTGAAGTGGAAAGCATCATAAATGAAGAATATTAATTACCACATTCTTTTCTCAATTTTCTTCATTTTTGTATGCATGTACGAAAAACAGGTTGACGTTTTTTGGTAGAAAAAATGACTCAGGCTTAAAACTGCGAGCGGAAACTTCAAAAAAAAGATGGGTAAATCACCGATGGTATAAAGCCCAACATTACATATCAATAAACATGTTTGTTTTGGTCATTCTAGTCCACTTTTATCTTCCGACTAATGATGTATTCATCATCTTATATATAGGAACATTTTTCATCTTTCTTATACTGATTTAAGTTTCGGGAAAGATTCTCCCATCATCAGGAAAAGTTTGAATCAAGGATGCCTTACGTGATTTTATACTTCATCCTTGGGAATCAGGTATGGTTTTGTGAGGTATCTTGCCCACTATTATATTTGAGTTGAATCGCATACATAGTAATAATTGTATTTTATTTAAAATATTTTAATTAATTGCTATTCATGATCGAATTCTTATAAATTCACACATAAATCACATGTGATCTGTAAAATTAGTCGATATAAAGCCAAATAAGAATTTAAATATTGATTACTACGACGTATATAACATCCTACTCTAAACATACTATAACAATCTACTTCCATTTGCTTTCCCATTTTGTAGTTCATGAGTGTTCGATATTCATTTTATTGTAGTTTGCTAAGTCCTGGTTCCTTTTCAGTATTCTTCTCTCCATTATTCTAAGTTTTTATTTGCTCTCTCGATATTTAGATGTGGAAGCTATTTTTATTCTAGTAATTCTATATTCCAATTTTCTATATCTTCTTTTTTCTTAACATATATTTTGTTTCGTGTAGGTTGACACTAGGTCACCTGGTTTTCGCTTCCTTATTTTTCTTTGCTTGGGATGTTCCAGTCATTTTCCCAAGCCATAATCACTAGATCTTCCGTATATCTAATAATTTGTTCTTAATTTGGTGAAATCAGTTTGTGAATATCTTCGTTCCATATCACAGCTTCAAGTATTAAGTTGGGTTGTTCTGTTAATAAATCCGTTTCCTAGTCTAACTCTTCTGGGATAATTACTTCTGTATTTCCTTCAGTATTTGTAAATTTCGCCTTTCAATTTGCCAGTTATTTGATGATTAATTTTTCTGAGATATCCATTCCTTTTAGTGGGCAATTTCTTTCAATGCTATGTCAATGAAAGGTTAATGTATTTCTATATAATGCTCATAGCATTTCTTTATTGTTTGTGTCAGTAAATTTATCGCGTATATCGTTGATTTCTTTTTTTAGAGTATTAGATTTGCATATAGTTCCCAGTGGTATTATTACACTGTAGTTTTCGATCGGTTTAAAGTTTACTTTTCAGATATTGGTACTATTTGACGGTTATTCTTCCGCCATATTTTAACTTTAGTTAACTTATATTCACTTTGTAGTGATGCTGATTTTTTTCATCGTTAACTTCATCAACACCTGTTATTTGAATTAGTTTATATGTTTTATATCCATAGACCATTCCAATAAATATCTTTTTTTTTTTCGATTGTGTTCCAGTAACTTCCAAATTTCCAGAATTTAATGATTAATTTCTAAATAAAATGATGTATTCTCAATCTTTCTCTATTAATCATGAAGTTTGTCTTATATGATCAACACCATAAATATAAAGAAGCACTTCACGTTTATTTTTGTAGCACATTACATATTTAGAACTAGTAGAACGTCTATAACTAATTCAGTTATTTTCTATATGAACTGTTTTAATATGCAGAACAATTTTCACGTTGTGAACGTGATATTTATAGCATATACGTGGTAACAATATCTCTTTTTTTTTTCAGTTTCTCCGGATTCACTGCGACCTGTGATAGTTTACATTCATGGTGAATCTTTCGAGTGGAATTCAGGAAATCCTTACGATGGAAGCGTTTTAGCTTCCTACTCCGACTTAGTCGTTATCACGCTTAACTACAGATTAGGTATATTAGGTGAGTACATTTCTGGTTTATAAGAAATCTTACGAATTCCAAACAGATGCACTTGACAAGCTTTCTATACAAATTTTTAAGTTCATAAGACTGAATATGTTTCTAGAGTTATTCAGGACTGTAGTAATAAATCAAATATAGTGCCTTCGCATAACTTATTAAATACAAACTAAACATATTGAATCAGAGAGAAACCTTCCCAATTTGAATAAATTCCACTAATATGTCAATGTAACTATAGAAAGAAAAATTTATTGGATAGTAAATTTATCCATTAAAACATTAAGATAATAATTTGAGACACCTCTTGAGCCCCTTTTTCTTCCGTACAGCTACCTGCTCTGTTTGCCATATTATTATTCAACTTGATTTAACATAACTAAACCCGTACTAATGTTGATTAATTTGTTTTCTGACTTTTCGTTATTCCTCTGAAAACATTTTCTTTAGTTTTCTGTAAAGTCCTTATTATGATGATTAAATTCAATTCAATTTGAATGTTGTAAATTGGAGCTATCTTCCTTGCATTTTGTTGAGTTTATAATCACTAGGATATCTCAACTTTCTTTCACTCAAAAATATGTAAATAAGAAATACAGTTATTATAAAGATAAAAATTTCCGCCCTTTCAGAAGTACAGAAAAATATTAGTGAGCAGCAATCTTGTTACTAACCTGGAATCTCTAGAACCGTGGGTGGTATTCGTATTGAGCACATTGTTACATTATCTGATGCGCATTTCCATAACCAAGTTATCTTCTTCATAGACTAAAGTAAATGGGAACTTATGTATATCAAATTTTCCCTTAAATGAAATTATACATTTGCCTTTCATCGTACGATAGGAAAAGGGTAATTGTAGAAGATACACTTAAAAAAGGACTTTTTTTGAAGATGAGGCTCTACTTGAAAGTTATAATGAAGGAACTGTAAATATGTTGATAAGTCGCTTAAGAAACCTCGTGGTGAAACCATCTTTTTCCAGGATCAAAATGAGAAATAGGGAAACTCTGGCACCTTCCGGTCCTGTTAGTACAAAGAGATTGTAAATAATTTTACACAGACTTCATAAATCCACCTATACATTGAAAAGATGGTGGGCTAATCCCAAGGATAAAACATAGAATTCCGAAAAGAATGATATTTATGAAATTCGCTGTAATGATTGTGACAGAAAAACTATATTGGTCAAACTAGTATATTCGTTCATGCACGGTTTAAAGAGCACATAGCTCATTATAAATCGGGTTTTGCTGAGCATGCTGCTAGTCATCATCATTAATTAAATGTATCATGAAAAGGTTGTTTCCTATTGGATTTGCTTTTAGTTAAAAGAAGTTTATTTCTGGAAAAATTCAGTATAAATATGTAGATCACGTTAATACATTTTAGTTGACTTTCAGTTTCTGAAGACGATTACTTCGTTATCGAAACGCACTATAGTGTATTTGTAAGTGTTGGTGTAGTGCTAATGTAAGCAGTGTGTTCAGTAGCAACCCTGTTTTCAAAAATGATTAAAGGTTATTCCTTAAAAGATAGCGACAAAATTTCTCTACTATGATATCGCACAATTTGTGATCTTAGAATGAATCATAGGTGATTATCAATTTAACAGCGAAGGCTATCCCTGATGGTAAACAGTGGAACCTAGTGCAGCCATAAATAATTGCTTCCCTTGTTGTGACACGTAGGCACTTTCTACATATCAATTATTATCAGATGCCTAACAATACATTAAAAAGAGAATGGTGTGGTTTATTTTCACGAACATATTCCCCAACTATTAATCGAAATTTTAGTCGTTGAGGATTGTATCAGTCGAAAATAGAGAGTCCAAATAGTGAATTACCAGCTACATATATGAATTTTCAGTAATTTATCCAGCAAGTACTCATAATATAATTTATTCGAAAGTGCTACAAGAATCAATAGTCTCTGTAATGCAATGTTGATTTTACCATGAACGAAACGGTAACGAATATCTATTTGAATAAAATTCTGTGGAAAAATATCTATAGAATATGATAATCAATTGTGTAATGTTTCTCAAATCATATCGATATCATCATATCATAATCAAAATTAATTTTTAAGAATACCGCTCGAAAAGATTTTTAATTATGATATTCTATATCTATTCATTATTTAGTTGAAATTTATCGATTTCCGTGCTTAACAACTGAGCTTTATATCTACTGGACTCATTATTTATGATAATAAATTTCAAAGTTGAATCTACCACCCTCAATAAAGGCTTTATGAAACTTCCGACAACATACGAGTACATAGTAGTGAATCCATTTGTTCAGGCGTAATTTTCACCTTGTTTCCATTGCGTCGTACAAACTGTTTAATACCTTTATTGTCATGCAAAAGAGCCAAATCAACTGAATCAATATAGTTAGAGATATTTGCAATTGAATTAGAAGAGCTATCGCATTCTGTCGATGTTGTACAGCGAGAGATTCACTCGTTGAAAAGGACAAGGGTCTTGCGAAAATCCAAGTTAATCAATTGGCGTTTCTCTCGATAAAAAGTAAATGGGAATTAATTTATTTTTTCACTTCCAAGAGGCTGGAAAATAAAATAACAGAGTGAGCGGAAAAAATCTGAGGGAGAAACGATGTAAGCTTCATAATGAGAATTTGATTCGGGAAAATGCATAGCTTCGACATATTCAGTTGAAATATGGGGAAAATCATTTTGTTATTTGTAGAAGAAGAATATTTGGAATATTGTGGACGCTAATATTACCACATAAGATTATTCATAAATTATCAAATTTATATTGGTAATGTTTTTGTAAAATCAGAATGCCCGAGATATTCATGAAGAACTACTGAGCCAACTCTCCTTAACTCTCCTTAACCTAGATATACTTGGTGGTATGGTGAATTCTATCGATTGCCCAACAAAAACACACTATCAGGCCAAAGTGTTGAATTTTTGCCAAAAACACGAAATCTTTCTCCAATATAGCGATACGATTTTTAGATAACTATAATCCTGAAGCAACAACTCACAGTCGTTTAAATAACCACGTGGTGTCTTATCAAATATTCTACAGTCCTAAGAATGCCATTAGTTGAAGCGTTTACATTTTCATATCAAAAACTAGAAGCTAGAAGCTTATTGGTGCTTGAAAAAATATAGAAAATAAACCGGCATGTACATGCTTTAAATCTGTGTATCGAGAAGTTACATCTTGTTCATTATTATATTCGAAATATTTTCACGGGTTGTAAGAAAAAGATATTCCCTATTTGTACTTCTTAATTCAGATTCCAAAAAAAACACTTTTCAATAATTCATCAAATTTCAGAAAATTTGAAAGAGTGTACACAGAATTTATCTTGCGTTTTTTTTTGTTTTGATTATTCTTTAGGTTTTTACCACTTGTACCATATCGCTTTCTTTCAAAAAATAAAAAAAGTAGATGGAATGTTTAACTATATCTTAACAAAAATTTTTTTTCAAGACTTTTTGAATTATTAAAAAGAGGGGGAAATTGTCACCCTAAAATTAAAAGTCCAGAGCCACTTACAGCAAATGGTTGAATTCGTATAAAAATTTCGATTACTCTGAATCTAATGGACCAGTACTTTTGGTCATCCTAGAATTTATTTCCAATTAAAATCTGATCGATAATAGAGGAAATAAACTCCAAATTTATATAAAGAAAACAACACAGAATCATTCTTCATGCCCAGACAGCAAGTATACGAGCTCGGAAGACTATAAGACCTACAAAAATCAGAAAATTATTTAGAAACTCACAACCCCAGCTGGAAAACTATTCCCTAGAAGAAGTGATGGCTTTTATTTTAGAAAACAATTTTATAAGAAAAAAATAACAACACTCATAATTATAGCGCCTGACGTACGTTCTCTGAAGACGATAAGTGTTGGTGTAAACAATACGTATAATCCACGGTTCTATATTGCAACCTAGAGTCTATCAAATAAATAAAATTATTTTCTATCCATACTCAATATAAAGAAATTTGTTAGCAGGAGAGTACTGTATCAATTTTAAAATGTTATTCTCATACCGATTTCATAGTTTTATTCAATAAAGCTATAAGTGTATTTGAGTTACAGTTTTATCGGAACATGCCAACTGTTTTATAAAAACGCAAGGACATTTTCCGTTCGAATAAAACGAAGAGTAGAATCGACCAGTGATATTTTAAATTGAAATATGAACTCCATTACATATTGTGAATTATGTGAACGAACAGGAGTCAGATAGTCTGCTCAAATTTCGTGTTATATACTTGGAAACTTTAAAACAGAATAGTATATTTGTTATAGGAATGCTGTTTTGAATTAATCCGAAACCTTTGTTTGTAATTGTTATGAAACTACTTTTGTTGTATCAGAAATTAGTTCAATTGACAATTTAGTTTTGATAGGTTCAAAGTTTTGCCGGCTTCAATTCTAGTTTTGTTTTATCACCACAGCTGAATAATTTGTTCATATTTCTAGGATAATGAATACAATAAACATACAGAAAATATGACAAACTACATCAAAACTATGGATTATGTTTTAAATTTATCTATAAAATCGCGATATTATGTCCTTGGAATGGCTGTGAGATGAAAAAAGAGGGTAAATGGGATTTATAGATGTGATAAATGATTGCAAATCATTGTGAATCATTTTCTAGCCCAAAAATGTATAATCACGTATACGGGATTTGGTAATGACTGAGCTTAAGCAGTTTATAAGTCTCATCCTAAAGTACCAAAATCAATCCAACCAAGGAGACAACTGAATTATATTTACAATTGATAGCAAGGTAGAGATATCGACTTAAATCATCACTTCTGATCATCGACGTCAATATGTGTCGATGAATGGTTCATATCCTATAATCGTGCCAAGTAGGACATTAAGTCGATGTGTGTTTACGATGGCCGTTCTAAATATTTATATGTTGAGTGTCCCTTGATCAATTGAGGGTGACCCAACCTTAAAATTTCACAGAAGCTTTTTATCTCTTGATTTAAAAAATCCAATATTTATACCATGAATAATGTAATTCCATAACTTCTTTTACTTTTTTTTTGTGGAAGTTAACGGTAGAAAAGAAGTGATAAAATATTGGAGGAGGTTTCTCAATCCCGTTGTTTCTCATAGAGAGATATTTACTAATGCTGAAAGGAACAACAGGAAAATTGACAATAACTTTTTTTTGTTCTGCTGGAATTTCACAAAGATTGCGGCAAATTAAGTCTTTTTGACAGAAATCAACGCATCTTAGTACACAATTGCCTTTTTGTGTTTTTAGAAGTTATGGAATTATTCACAATTTTCATAACTATAGTTTCAAGAATACAGGGTAAAACTTGAGTCTTTCAATAATAAGTATTTTTCGTGATTCCGATCTCTTAACTCTAAGTGAACATTTGCGATGTTTGGTATATATTTTGGAAGACATTATGGAACTTATAATACAAACTATTCCATAGCTCGAAATGAACTGATACAGACAAAGGCATTAGA
Organism: Diorhabda carinulata; assembly: GCF_026250575.1. Taxonomy (NCBI): domain Eukaryota; kingdom Metazoa; phylum Arthropoda; class Insecta; order Coleoptera; family Chrysomelidae; genus Diorhabda; species Diorhabda carinulata. Next base: position 9,089,934 of record NC_079469.1, read on the forward strand.
ACTTCTCACTGATCGTGAAAAATACAGAAAATTATCAAAACCTATCAAAAAAACTATTAGGAACCGACAATTAGTTTGGTCTATTGAACTAGTGAACCTGTTGAATGGGTCTAATGTATGTTTGGAAATTCGATTAAAAATTAAAAGAAGATGCTTGAAGAATTTCTACTTAGTGAATCTGAAAAAGTTATAATGCCCACATGCAAAAAAGATCAACAATAATTGTTTCTTCTAGGTTTTCTAAACGCAAACCCTGCTCCTCATTTGAAAGCAAGGGTGGCAAACTATGGCCTAATGGACCAAATAGCAGCACTACATTGGGTTCAACAGAACGTGGCACTTTTTGGAGGTGATCCAAATAATGTTACATTAGCAGGACATGGTTCCGGAGCCGCTTGTATAAACTTTCTTATGATATCTCCTACAGTGATGCAAGGTCTTTTCCACCGAACGATTCTACTTTCTGGATCAGCACTTTCCTCATGGGCACTGGTAAGAAAATAAAAATATATGTTCATATACGTTAGAGAGTAGACATTTGTGACGGCTTATTAACCATAAAGTCGTTAAAAATAGTGAGGTTGATTGTAAGTTACCATAAGTAAAAAACGTGTAATTCGATACGATGAAAAAATATGAACCTATAGAAACTAGGCACTAAAATTATAAACAACCTTGTATTTATAACATTCACATTGTAACTCATAACATTAATATTTTGTAAAATTACCTAATTCATCGGAATAAACAAGGACAAAGTTGTGAGCTTACGTCAAGTTGTCGAAGGTCAGTACTATTATTTGTTATATATCAATGATTTTGGTTTTATTGAGTTCTCTCCTTCAATCAACACACGGCGATCCTGCCACAACACATATCTATCTCTAACAAATGATTTCAAAGACTAAAAACAAAAGCATGATATACATAATTGGTTGTAATAATTGTGATGACTCCATATTTATATAGAATTACATTTTGGCAATAGTATCAGATATAGCACTAATTAATCATGAAATAACCAGAGCACCTACATTCTATGTTGAAATATAAGAGCATATATGTCTATTAGTTCAGACGATTCAGCTACGTTTTTGACATCACTCATATAGAGTGATGTCAAAAACGTAGCTGATCTGCGAAGGACGTAGTAATTAATCATCCTAAAAAAATGTGAGACACAAGCGTAGAATCTATGATGGGAATGGAAACGTATCCTACTGATATAATTTATGTGAAAATTTGAATTTTTGATACTCAATCACGTAAAAACCGAAATTTGTCATACTATACGGATAGTTTATTACCTTGATTGATTAATAGGATTTTTCATAGTGAAAATTCGGTGGGTCTATTAGAGAACGATCTACAGGATGTATTATCATCCTTTTTACATATTAGTTCTACGCAGATGTGTCTGCTTCGTCTCCATTCATTTTCAAATGGGGTTTATTTCTATATATTATGATAGGATTCTAATATTACTCTGGGATAAACAGTAACCTATGTGCTGTTGGTAGATTTTTGTTTGACGTTAATGTTTATAGAGTACATAGTACATAAATCGATTAGAAGTATAACAAGGCATCGTATACAAATGTTTTCCAACAATACACACTATATATTCTCTTTGTCATTAATAGAAGGTTTCATGTTAATTACGTCCATAAAAAAGGCAAATGTTAATCAAACACAAAATGGATCTTACGATCAGAAGCAACGTTGATGTATTCCACATGATTATGAGGGTTGTTTTTTTCAACTTCCAATCACATAGTATGATGCTGCAGGTGATTGGTGTGCGTAGTAGGCGACTGCACATCTTCGCCGTTCAAAGTTTCTTTCTTATACAGTATCTTCTCCTTTTGCTATCCATTAATGGATGTTCGCGATCACTTCTAACCACTTTATCCTGTCTCTGGTGGTACGAATTGATAATGGATAAATTTTTGAGGACCATGAGAGGACCAGGGCATAAAAAACATTCCTGGCTACAGAATATAAGAGATAGGTGTGGCATTCAGGGTGAGGCAACAATTTTTCGTCATACAGAAAAGGGGTGCCTTCAGATAATAGATTAGAAGAGAACACGTACACGCTGCAAAGTGGTACTTGAGAAAAAAGAAACAATTTTTGATTTTTTGGAGGCTCGATATCCTCTGTCTGCCCAAACCTCATCGTCCGTCTTTCTTTTCTTCTATTAAGAACTGAAGCAAATGGTACCTCTCAATCCATATTACATGACCCAAGCATGCTGATTTTTTACGTATCGTACTCAGCAAATCACGTGATGTTCCTATTCTTCTCAGGATTTCTTCATTGATTTTTTTCTGTCGTCCATGCAATTCTCAAAATTCTTTGGTAGATCCACATCTCAAATGCCTCCAATCTGTTCATGGTGTTAAATTTCAGTGTCAAGCTTTCAATTCTGAGGTTGAAGTCAAAGTCAGAGCTCGTAAATACGTTTTTGAATTATTTGGAGGGTCTCCTTGCTTTTTCTAGCTAGCGCTTGATCTACGTTTGATGGTCAGTCTTCACATAACCAGATTCCCGTATAATAGAAATTTTTAACCATTTAATGTCTTCGCTATTGAATGATAGTTTTATATTATGGAACTCATTCAATTTGCGGGTGATTACTAGGAATTTCGTCTTTTTCATGTTGAAATTGATTCCCATGAGCTCACTGTGTATCCCAACTATGTCCAAGAACCTTTGGAGGTCGTTCATGATATCTGATATCAGGACTGTGAAATCGGCATATCGTATATCATTGATTCATGTGCCATTTACTTTGATACGTAATTGTTGACTCTCGAGAGCTTCTTGAAAGATGTTTTCCGAATTAAGGTTGAACAGAAAAGAGAACATCTCTGTCTAACACCTCTAAGGATTTTCTGATTCTTTAAATGTTGTCAACTCTAACTGCAGCTGATTGTTTCCAATACAAGTTTCCAGCGTATTTCCAAGCGTATTCATTTTTCGTTTGTGTCAAGTCTCATCAGTATTTGAACGATTTTATCTGTAAAACATATAACTACATATTTATTTAGGTCATAGCATTTCTGAACCAGAGCTTGGATTGCAGCTAGACCCCTTCTTAATCCGAATTGAGACGAACCAATAACGCTTTCACATTTTATGGAAAATGTGTAGTGGATAGTTTCCTGAAGTTTTTTTTAGAGTATGACTCGTCAAGCTAATTAAGCTGTGGTCTTCGCATCTTGTTGCGTTGTTCTCTTTGGGAAGTGGGATGAAGAGAGATCTAAGCCATTTTATTGGGAAGTTTCCTGTGTTGTGAATTTGGTTAAGAAGCCTTTGAAGCCTCTTGATACTTTCGTTGTCTAATTATATGAAGTATAACTAGTATAATGATTATTTATTCTTTGGGTCGCAGTGTATGTATACGAAGCCTCAAATCCATACATACATACATAATAATTGTTTGAATATGGTCATGACCCACAATGCAATTTTGTGAAACCGTGATGCAAACATATAGATAGAGACTTTAGTTTTACTACCAAGAAATTCTTTTTGAATAGAGCCTCCATTATGTCGATTATTTCATTAAGCGTCACAGTTGTTGGTAAATAGTATGGAACACTATTTGTACAAGGTTATTTGAAGGGTATATTCAGATTGTTTCAAAGAATCGAAGTCCTGTAATGAGAAATGCATCAGTTTGATGTATCACCACTCTTTAGTGTTGCTTTTAGCTTTGTTGGATCCATATTATAGGAAATATATACTTCTCTATTTTCAAATACAAGGATTATCGAATAGAAAGTTCTTAGATTTCTGTTATTTTTTGATTACTTATATTAAAACTTCAGTGAAAATATGAGGTAAAATATCGGAGAAATTTTATTCAAAAGCATTTGTGTCACAAACAATATATTTCGAAAACACAATATATCATATTGTGCTAAATCTTCTCACATCATACTTTTTATATTGTGAACTTTCACAAAAAACATCCGGGTGTATATTCACCAACATTTTTTGAATGATATTTCGCATCAAATCTTTATTCTCCCTGGCAGACAGAATCTTTTTCAACAATTCACAAGACGCAAATCGTTTCCTATAGAATTTGTTTGTCTTTGGTCCACAAACCACTTAATTTTATCATTTCATATTTTATCATGAATATGATATTACTGTGATATATGATTTTGCTCTTAGAAAAATATGATTTTCGACTTATTATAGTAAAGTAGCAATCTATTTGGCAGTCATACCAAATGTACAGAACGTATTCTTTATTCTAAGAATATTAGCACATTAGCAATTTCTCCTGAAAAACATTAACAAGATTAACAATACCTTTTCTCACGTATATATGTAACGGATGCAACATCATCATGAATAAAAGAATAATGGAGGCGACTGAAAGAATAACGCTAAAAACAATTATTGGAGTGAGCTTCAAAGATAGAATGGAATGTCAGGATATCAAAGAATAACAACAAATTAAGGATTTTGTGAGCGAACATAATGAAAAAAGGCCAGGAAACGGATGGCAGTATCACATCAACCAAACATATGAAGACCAATAGGCAGACCAACAAAAATATGTTATCAGAGCTGGAGCTCAGCATTTTAAGAAGAGCTCCGGAAAAGGTGGATATTTCAAACTGAGCTGGACAGGGTTTTGTTTGAAGAATAGGAAGATATTTCATATGATTCTTGGACCACTTGTTATGTTGAGGTGATAGAATACAATGACTTCAATTGTTAATATTTCTGATTTCTAAACAAGCAAATTTTGTCGAGGGCAAATGTCAATTGTTGCGCATTTGTTCCAAGAATTTCAATAATTAACTGCGAAATAGTGGAGAAAAATGAAAATTTGGGAAAACATAGTTCTTTCAAGTTATCTCATATATAGTCACTATTTGCAATCCAAAAAAATCTCCGATAGCTGTGAATTGCAAATATGATTGTGAACAGTAACTCAAAAAGGAATTTAATCAGTAAATCTTTTATATTCTCGATTAGATGAGTATATAAAATTCGATACTTTGATTTTTCCTTGTCAAATGATTATAATTAAGATGCAAATTTAATATGGTATGTGTATCACATCCTCGTTTAGGTTGATATCCAAGAAGCTATCAGTATTATTTGCGTTCCTGTAGAATTTCACTGTGATGCTTTCTATTTTCAAACCAATCGCATAAAGTAATTTATTACCATTTCCGTTAATTTTGTTATTTTGTTTTTCTTGAGATAGAACGCATTCTCCTTGATATATTCTTTTATCAGTTCTCCATCCAAAACGCACTTATGTGATGAGAAATAAAGTTTGGAGGTCGGAATGTATTACTACAAACAACTGAAAACTTTTTTTTTGGTGTATATATTGAAAAACACTTTGATATAGGAGATGTATAACGGGCTCCAGAAGACTAAATTGTTGAAACAATGGTAAATCGGCCGAATTCTAACGACTATATCTGTGGACAACTCATACACAGATATTTTGATGAGATAGCTATCGACCTGTGAACTCAATTTACCAGCTGATTGAACCAGGATCAAACAGTGACAATATACCTTAGAATCATCAAACATCAATAAAAAAACTAGCGAGAAATCAAGAAAAAGCTTAAACTAATTCATGTGGTATAACATACATACAAATTACTTGAAATAAGATAAGCTCATCTAGACTTTGCTCTATCGGTAAATTAGATAGTTGTCAATATAAATATTTTTAGAGCTTTTTCAAAATAGCTTAAAATTCAAATTAGTCAATGCTTTGCTCTTTTCTCAACGTTAAAGGAGAGTAGGTTTCCATGTGTGGACACATTTCTGAAATTCAGCACATACGTTGCTGATGCAAAAGGGCTTTTTAATTTCTCGTTTTGAACGAGTAATTTCAGTTATTGACGAAATAGTCAAAAAAGTGAACAAAGAAGGGTAGAAAACACACATAGGATACAACAGATTGAAACCGATCTACATGAACGACTAATGTATGCGGACGATCTATTTGCTAGCACAAAATGAACTACAAAATAGAGACAGAAGTGAAGAATCAGTATGGATTGCAGATACACAAACAAAAGTCAGAAATAATGGAAATATCAAACAAACAAGAAGTAACGGTGCAAATACGAGAACTAGAAAAAAAGAGCGTTAACAGGCTGAAGTGTCTAGAGACAATCGTAAAACTAGATGTAAGAATCGACAGAAAGGTAACCAATAAAATAATTGGAAGCAAATTAAACGTACAGAGTTGAATGTAAAAAGTCGAACAACAACAATTGAGATGGTTTGGACACATAGTAACAATGAAGGTGGATAAAACAGTTAAAGTGATATGGGAAACCGGAACAAACAAAAACAAGAGATTTGGCAGTCCCAGAAGAAAATGGGATGAAGAAATTGGAAAAACCCGAGAAAAAGAGGACTGAAATAGCAAAAGATATTATAACATGGAGAAGAGATATCACCTTTACACCTATGATAGAAGAGGTTGCAGATAAGTAAGTGAGTAATGCACAAATTATGTTTGAAGATAATTATCATTCCAAAAATAATAGATTTTTATCATTTTTAAACGAATGCGAACGTAAGAAAAATTGATTTCAACGCTATTCTGGCATCTGGATTCTGAACACTTTATATAGATCACTAAAGAAATATATTCTTGTTTATGCTACAGAGAGAATACGCATTCTATTATAGAGAAAAAAATACACGCAAATTAAACTACTATTCAATGATAATAATGTTTTTTTTCATTCAACAAACGTCCATTCAATGTCAACTGACATGAATTGTTGCACGACATGAAATTATCCAAACCACTTATTCCCCAAAATGTTTTCATATAAATTGAACATGCCAGAAACAAGATTATTGATAAGATCAAATTGGTCAGATTAAAGGGTATATCCAAGGGATAATATATTTAAGGACGCTAAAGATTAAAATCTGCTTTTGAATTGAGTTAATTTGGATATAAGCGAAGAAAGCCCTTCAAGGCCCTTTACAGTTCGGCGCTTATTTGCAAAATTTTAGCCAGAGGCGAACCTCGAATGGCACTAAAGGGAATCACATTTAATCATATCATCAGTAGATGTAATCTCATTTAAATTAGGTTTATAGTGTTGAGAGTATCTTCATTATTCGGTAGAACTTCCTGGAATTCAATATTGTATAATAATTGCTTTTGTAACTCATTATTATGATATTTTTGCATGAATTCGTTAACTGATCAGTGGAATATATTAAGAAAGAGTCTATGAATGTTAAGAAAGAAGTTGTTCATTATACGTATGGAATATCTTTGTTTTAACTAATTTAACCAAAGACTTCACTCAATCTACTCATTTACTATTCACATTGTCGTATATATGAAAAAAAAACGATCAAGATTCCTAGGTGGTTCAGATTCTGCCGTAGGTCTGCAAGTGACACAACAAATCATTCCCGTTCGCTTTTCGCACCATCTTCGTCTGACTAATGGTTTATTGTTTGATATTTGATGAATTAGATATCTTTAGTTTTTTTATGAAAAATACTCTCATAACACAAAACAAACCAGCTGTCGGCTTACGATTTTGCATTTTGCTTCCCAGTTGCTTCCCTTTCTAGGATTCTGGTATCTCCTTCAATTTGGTTTCTCCCGTTATCACTTGGTCTGCCTTAGCTCCTTGGCAATAGAGGTCTCCATCGAATTATCTCCTTCATGATTTCTGTAGACTTTTTTATTATGATGTGTGTTGCCCAATTTAGTCTTTGTGCTTTTATCAAGCTTATTATATTTTCTCCTCCCAGTTCTCCTTCTGCTTCTTTATTTTTCTTCAATCTTCTCTCTTCATCTCCTATAATTGTGACTCCAAGTAGAGTTAGACGTGTGTCCTGTTTTAGCTCCTAGATAATTGAGCGAGGATACAGTTTCAAATACGTATTTTGTGTCCTTAGAAGGTTCATTCCTCTTTAGACGTGACTTGCTGTCCATATTTATTTGTTTTTTTCTTTGTTTATTTCTAGGCTGACTATATACCGATATATAAAAAAAGACAAGTTCATGTTCAACTTTCAAGAGGTGGAATCATTCAAAATGGAAAAGCATAAAAAGAAGGACAGAGATGGGAAAAGAAATGATGGAAGACGTGATGGTAGATATTGAGATACAACCGAATTTGAGAGGAAAAGTTCAGAATCGCAGCCTGTGAAGAAATTATGAAGGCAGTTGAAAACAATTGAGAAAAATAATGAGGTCATGAGTCTCACTGACCTACAGTGATGTGAATATTTAACCATGTCAACAGTTTAGACTAGTTGTGAATTTTTTTGATACAGTAGGATCCATAAAAGGTATTTAAAATACGGACTTATACCTTTATTCCGAACCTCTATCACTCAAAATAAAAATCAGGCAAATATTTTTTTTTAATAGTTTCTATTAAGGTTAACACATTTCTCATCGACTAATTGGCATTTGATCGCTTGCGAAACAGCCGGTTGTAGCCTAGTGCCAAATCCGGATAATATGATAGATGCTCTCTGCAACAATAGAAATGAATATGTGGAATGAACAGAAAAGATAATTGAGAGTATGATCGCAGTTTGGTAGTGTTTTAAATTTATTAATATAAGAAACTATAAGATATAATACAACTGAGAGAAACAACATTTAAATGAAAAACTACAAGGAACATCAATTTTTTATCTGACTTTATTCAATATTTTTGATGTAACTTACATGATTCGATCGTTTTTGTATCTATTTTACGAGTACCCCAATTATTCAAAACACAAAGGTTTATTCATTTGCTTCAACCCTTGAAATTTTATAAAAACTATTTCATGCTAGAACAATATATTTCTCCCTGTCGACACTTCTTGGTATCAAACTTACCGAATATAATTTGCATACTGGTAGAGGAAAGTTGAGTTAACTCACTTTACTCACATTTTCTTTAAAGTTCTTTCCGCAAAGGTTGATATCAAGTATAGTGGAAGATGAAGTTATCTAATCATTTTTTGAAGTTTCAGGAAGCGCATAATATAATTTTATGTCCTCAAAAATAAGATTGAGAATTATCTCCAGAGATTTGTATATTTTGAAATATCTAGAAACTCACCACTTTCTTTCTGGATGAAAAATATGGAAAGTTATTGCGATGAGAATTGACATTCTGAAATAAATCACAAACAGAAAGTACGTCTATAATTGTGTCAGTTGGATTCGTTTTTAGAATGTTACCTTTCTCATAAGTAACGTTTATGGTTATCCCAATTTATCATAAAATAATTTACAGATGTGCATTAATTCCAAACAATGGTTGATGATGGTCAAAGAGGAGTTTATGTGGTTAGATATACTCGTTATATATTCTCAAAAGCTTTGTTACTAGCGAAGAAAACCTTTCATACAAATAATGCTTATAAGTTGAATCTTGTGTTAATATGTATGGATATATGGAAGTAAGATAGAGCAGTTCCTCTAAATATGTCAATAAATTTGGCAATATCAAAATGTTATTTTGATATTGCCAATTTTAAGTTGCCCTTGCATAATGTTCGGCCAAAATATTATATATTCTCCAAAGTGATTTTGAGTACGAAATCGACTGATATACCTTCCGGATCTCTACTTTTCCCTTATTATTCAACCCATATGAGGCCTGGATATACTTCTTGTCGAAATCGCACACCAGACAAGAAAGACCAGAGCCTCCTTGCGAATTACGCTTTTTCTCCATATTTTACATTCTTTTAAACTCTTCCATATTTTTCGCAAGAAAACTATCGTTTGCTTTGACTTTCGAATTGGCAAGTCTGTGACAATGACTCTTTGAAGATAGTGGACGATAGTATCTTGGTACTCATGCTAAATTGTTTGGGATGTGTCCAGGACACTTTTGTCCTTTTTGGTGCTTTGAACATATTTTGCTAATTCCCACAATACAATACTGTTTGAAGTATGGTTACTCACACGCTGATTTTATCACGAGAACCTCAACTCCATCTTTTTCTTTTCGTACCAATCTTTCTGGTCTTCGTAGAGTGAAAAAATTTTTCACTTTCTACAAAGTATTACTCCTTCACATTCGGCTAAAGCTTGGTGTGAAATATTTTGGTTTTGAAAAATTCAAGTATTCCAGCATGTTGATTCAACCCATAAGCTCCGAATGTGAGAGATAATTTGAGAAATATATTCTCAGACGAAATTATTCGATGAAAAGTAACAATAGCTGGCCAGCCATATGACTAGATCTAACCCTGATAGATTTTTATATTTAATATAATAATAAGAAACTGGCTCGAGCGAAGTCACTCATTAATATGTCTGTTTCCCAGTGTAAGCATGAACTGAGGTATTAAGGATGTGAACTCATTTTCAAGGTATTGTTCACCAGTAAGCTATCAATCTTCTAATTTTTTCTCTATTTTCTCATTCTTTTTGGAAACAATTTCCACATTGGCAATTGAGAAACAAATGTCTGCCCCTTATGTTGGTACTTCTCTTATTTCAAGAAAATGTGAGAACTAGATTTATTTTTTGTGTAAGTATTTTTTTAAGAAATGACATATTAGTATTTTTTCATAAAATGTATTAGTGTTAATATCAAGAAGATTGAAACGATTTATATAAGTTATAATTCAACATTATAATTATTGGTACTGCAAATACAGAAGTTGATTAAAAGTTAGATTAGTTCGTTCACCTTTTTTTTGACTATGTACCTCAATTAACTTTCTTGATTACAGTTGGAGTGCGTTGACTTCTCAAGTTGTTAGAATTTCTTAGTAGCCGCGTAATATTCGAGATGATTCTAAAAAGAACAGACTTAATTTCCTGTATACGTGGTTGATATTTTATTTCAGCTAATTATTACTAAGTTGGAATTTGGGGATATTGGTGATATTCATACTGAACACCCTGTTTACACTATCATCATACCAACAATCACAATTACACTGTTTGGCTCGCGTTTTGAAAACCAAGTAATCGTCTTTAGAGACTGAAGGTGAGTAGTTTCTGAAGACGATAACTTGGTTACCGAAACGAAGGTCAAACAGTGTAATTGTGAGTGTTGCTGTAATAGTAGTGTAAATGGTGTGTTCAGTATTTAGCTAATTATTTATCATAAATATTTCATACAATGGAATGAAAATATTTCTTCATACAAAACTTTACTTTCACTTCAACTCAACACATGAAAATTCCACTTTTCATAGAGTGTTGAAATGAAACGAGAAGATGTATGTAATTTAAAGTACCCTCTGATTAACAATCAGTAAAAATGTGAACAAATTTTCATTGAAATTGCGAATTAGATATATCAATGAATTTATTGTATGAAGTTTCGATGTACAACATTTATTGATATAGATTTTATTTCTGATGATTTTTTTTTGGTTCCTACAATTATTTTTGTCTTATCTACCTAACTCTATCTCACAAACCACATTTTTTCTGAGGACTTCATTCCTCCACTTCATCATGATGCTGAATTATTAACTAGTTTTGATGAACAATATTGAAATTTCATATTCAAAAACTTGATCAGAAATAAATTCAAACCTTTCTGTTCGCTGATGAACCAGCTACAAGGGATGTTAACAATTATCTAACTAAGTTGGGGAATATATTTGCACATATGTTGAGAAATATTCATAGAAGTTTTAGCCTTTTTGTGACTCACTTTATTTTCGAAAAAATTGGATATCAAGCTTGGTTTTGGAAGGTGATGCATCTAAGTACATGGAAGAGGAATTAGACACTGCCATGATAAAATTTGCAATAATCAGCGATGAAAAGTTCACCAAAAGGTTCTGGATAACAATGGGATTAAGATGAGAGATACAATAGTAAAAATATGATCAGTTTTCCATTACAATTTGATAATTGCAATGACTAAAATTCTACATTTTCAAATCACATTGGTTGACCAACCAACTTATTCAGCAGATCTCGCCTCCAGCCATTTGTCTGTTTCCAATCTTTCAAACTTCACTTGTAGAAGAGAGACTTTACCCATACCTGAAAATCTGTTTTGAGGAGAAAACATCCTAAAAGATAATTATGTTGAAATTTGAAGATAATTGAAGAAAATTGTCTTATTTCTTTGTTAGGTCAAAAACGTTGTATTAGCAGTCAGTCGTCGAGTGCTGGAGCAGTCAAGTATTTGTGAATGAATCAATGAAATGAAAACAAATTTGATAAGAAGAAATGGGATGTTTTTTGTCTCTTATGAATTATCACTTGGAATTCTGCTTCTGCTGTAATTTTCACAACAGTGATTTTTTTAGGCGCTTACAAATTTTATTCAGAATACAGAATGTTCCGGATAAACATAAATAACGATATTACCACATTCACTTTTCTGATTCCTATTATATATATATAAATATATATATATAATATATATAATTCGCGAAAAAAAAGAGATAGAGAATCAAGTGTTAACTCAATCTCTGGGGAATCGATCTAAATTCAAGATTGTCCATGCTTGACATTGATTCTTTCCACACGCAACTGAACCTGTTGGGAAATAACGAAGCATCGAGAGAATTTTCGTTTTTCTTTAACTAGATTTCACGTAATTTCGTCCATGAAATTTGAGATGAGATCCATTTTATTCACATTTTCATATTTGAAAGTATTCTTGAATGTTATTTTTGCAATACCTCTATCTACAATCACAACTCAGTTGAATAGTTCATTCCGGAACGGCATAAACGTAGGAAGACTATGAATTGTTAGCTAAAAACCTCTATGATCGAATGGAAATCCAAATTCTGTTTGAAAACGGATGTTTAAAGCGTTTTGTAGACATTAATACCTAGGGATTTGTGGTTATTCTGTTTTTCTTTCTAGAAAATCCGAAAATCCTTTTAGATACTGTTAAGTATTGTTATAGTAGAGAATGTTCTCTGGGAGCCTATTGTTATACTGAAGCTCTTTAGTTCCACCGTGAACAGTGAAAACAAGAAAACATACAGGGAAAATTTACAGTTTCTGAGTAGCAGTTCAAATATGGAAGAATTTATAACGCTAGTTATAATGCTTTAGTCTTATTTATAAACATCCCCTACAGTTTATTATCATCCTGTTCGCTTTTGATCCATAAGTATTTTACGTTTAGAAAAAAATTCAGTGAATACAATACCCGTTGTTGTTCCTTCTAAACAAGTTGTTCAACTATCTTTTCTGAAGTTACTTATCGAATAACTTGACCAAATATAATTCTTCCATGGCCATAATATGTGAATGAGATTTTTTTATCCTCAGAATTTTATTCTTTTCATTTTCTGAACAATCATTAAAATCCTTGACCTTTTCTCCACTATCAAGTTATCTGCATTATATATTAGTATCGAATCCTCCCAATCCTTCTATAAAATCAAATATGATGTTGGTATATTTATCATTAATAGAAAACTATCACTTAGAAATTCATTATCTTATCGAGACAATCCGGAAACAAAACTAGATCCCAGAGGAGAGGAATATTAGATGATACCTATGCACAAAATAGGCGATGAACAGAAATGCTAGAACTATCAACATTCATTTTTCTCATTCCTATTATTATAATTTATCCCGGAGAGCAAAGTTCCTTTAGTTATTTTTAAAATTAGTGAGAATAAAGTGACTGAGATTTTTCCAATCCTTTTTAAGATGATTTTAGAGAACGTAGAGAACGAGAAAAGCAAAATTAAACAATAAAAATATTATGAAAAACGAAATACAAGTAGACGACATAACAATATTGGTTGATAAAATAGAAATCTAATTAAAGCAATCAGAAATTTGAAAACAAAAGCAGTAAAAGTCAGTCTAGGAATGGAAAACAAAAAGGAAAAACCGAATAAATGAAGATATCAAAACAAAATGCAAGAGAAATGAATCACCTAAAGGCACAGAAATAAGTATTTGTAACTGTATATAGGATACACATTTAAAGAAGGAAAGAGAGAAAAGAAAGGATATTAAACATTTGCAGAAAATAAAAAGTTATTAAAACGAAGGCATATTAGTGAAAAGAACAAAATAAAAATACATGAAACATTAATAAGACCAGTGATTGCGTAAGCCATGGAAACAACTGTCATAAGTAAAAAAAGAAGACGACCTGAAGATAATCGAGAGAAATATACCGAGAAATATACTCGGACTACATATTACAGGAGATGGAGAGAGAAAATGAAGAAATGGTAGAAGAACTGAGAGGAGGAATATAATAAAGTATGTAAAAACACGAAAACTAAATTGGGCAGGACTCATCATGAGAAGTAAACCTATAGAAATGGTAAGGAGGATAACATAATCGATACCTCTATGGCCAAAAGGCATATGCAGACCAAAAAATACCTGGACAAACCAAATTAAAGATACCAGAACCCTCAGAATAGTAGACTCGAAAGCCAAATGCCAAATTTTTTCCTAATTACCTTTAAACATGATAATGATCTTAACAAGTTACAACAAGATCAACTTCATTAGGGTAATCCAAGCTACAGGTTCTATAGGATAAACCTGTTCAAAATAAACTAACATTTTATAAGGTTTATACAAGGAACCACCAAGGATTATGTTACTGAAGACAAAAATGTTTCTTATCAAGTTATCCTGACGAAATTCACAGTGGGAATATATCGTGATAAGCTCATTTGCAATACATTTTTCTTAAGGCTTTCCTGATTATATCGACAAGAAACTCCTCAGGATTATCTTTGGAAAGAGGAGTATTCCTTATCAGGTTATCCTGACGACGTATACATTAGAATTACAGCAGGATTCGAAATAGTCAACGCAATCCCGGTAACTCTATTGAAAATTGGTTTTGTTACTTTATATCCATTCCATAGATATTTTAGATCAAGTAGATTATTTAGGAGTGAGCGTCTCCAGAGATTTTTTAGTGGTCAAAGAGAACAATCAATAAATAGACGTATCAAAAATTCTATACAAAGGGCAGGACAGGTATAACACTAAAGTTGTAATAAAAAACTTGATTCACTCAATTCTTTCAGTTAAATACAAGCAGTAGATTTATTCTTATTGTCAGAGAACTTGAAATATATGCACATGAGTTGTGCAGGCACATCATGCACATATGAAAGTTACTGTTCACATTTTATCTTATATTCGCTAATTACATATGGGGAAAAGCTGTTTATAACGATATTCCAGTTGTAAAGGCATATTAGTTGACATGAGAAAGGCGTCATATGTCTAGTACATAAATTACATTGAATATCAAACTAAGTAGTGAGATGCGCCAGTTCCGTCGAACTATAAATTAAACATTTATCAATATTATGATAACCGTATTTGTCTTTACAGCTGGTTTGTGTATTTGACCTAGTAGTAAATACAAACTATAAACAGTTTGTTTGTTCCTTCAATTTCTAATGTTTCATTCGCATCACCTGTTTATATGATTCATATTGCAATATGAACAAATACTATCTATTTGTACGAGGAATATTGAAAGAGAGTACTTATTTATCCGATAAAATAATTCATAGAAATACTTCATGAATCATTATAACATAACTGTCTCCGATTGCATACAATACCATCAACTTTTTACATCATGATAACCCAGACTCACAAAATCAATGGTAGTTTTCAGTTGCTATTCATTTATATCTAGTTTGTAATGGTATCCACGCAGTCACAATCTTTCTCCATATATATGGTTCCAAATTTGAGGTGTGTTCTCATGGATTTCTATTTTTATTATAATTCTGTTGTGTGTAGAAACATGGATGGATAATTATGATTATTGTTTGAAGAATTGTGGGAATGGTGGAAAGCAAGAAAATCATTGTAAGAGAAGTTATTTATCAAGTATTTGTGGAATACAATATTCGGCGACACTAATTTACAAATAAAAAATATGAAAACCCAATAATTCATCAAACAAGTTATATATCAAACACCTCAATTTTAATGTAGGCTATTTTATCAACAAAATATTTTGTATAAGACCCTCAAACCATTTCAAGATATGAAATTCTATTGCTCCGTATATATGATGTAAGTTATTGCCAATAGTTTTTGAACTTATTAAAATTGCAAATTGAGTTGGCTTCTTTCAGATTTATGACGTAACTAGATCCCTTGTAAGTGGAGTTGTATGAAGTTTTGTAAATGGAAACTGCGCACGTAATGGTGAAACATCTACACCCTAATGTTAGTAATTATCGAACCGGGTCAACTTAAATTGAAGTCTTTCTCTTATCACCGGAATATTTTTGAACGAGTGATTCAACTAGTTTATCACATTTGGTTAAAGCTTATACTGCGGAAGTAATAATTATATCAACGTTTCCAAACTCATAAAGCTTAAATTTGAATCGATAAGACTCCAATCAGGGCTCAACTAATATACTTATTACTACAATAGCCTTTTTACATTGTTGCAATTATTTTCTCAATTTTGTCCATTCTTTTTCTACTAATTAACATTTTGAAAAGTCCAAAATAATTTCAATTTACTATAAAATAACTGAAGCACAGCATAAAAATCTACCACTCAATCTTGATTCTAACATTCTAAAATGTTTACTGGAATGTACATATCTCAGACTCTTTCACCAAACTTTCAATAATTCATCATCAATCAAGGCCTTAAAATTTTTTTTCAAAACTACAATCTATCTTGGACGTACTACAAACATCTAACAAAGAAGTAGATACTTCTAAGCTTTTGAAGACAATAAAATGTTTATGAAGATGTTGGTGTTGGTCAATCACTTGGAGATACGATATACTATACGAGGTCTGGCTATTAAATAACGAAACTGCGCGCCTAGAGGGCGCCTTAGACGGTTGAGGTGAAAAACGAGTAGTGCTTTGGGTATCTAGATACCTTGTCTAAGCACTTCCCAAAAGACGTTTCCGTCACTGCTATAGTCACGAACGTGTTTTCTCATGCCCAAAACAGTGTGAGGAAAAACTGGAGCAGCGTATCAGTCTCAAATTTCTCGTTAAATTGGAAAAACCTTTGACTGAGTGCTATAAATTGTTGCAATAGACCTACGGGTACTATTATCTACCTCGTTCGATTGTTTTTGAGTGATGTAAGCGCTTTTGTGATGGCCGAGAGAGCCCTAACCACAACAACATCGAGGGTTCACAAAGGAAAAATCTTTAACACACTTTATTGGCCATTCAAAATGGAAAGTCAAAAAAATCCGATTCAGCATATCTAGAACAACTTTAAGTTGTTAAATGAGTGAAAAGATTGATAAAAACCAGCAACTTGGAATAAAAACGGTGATGAATACAGAAAATTAAGCGGAATTGGTGTCCCGATTCATACGACTAGCCGAGGTAGGTTAACCTCTAGCCAAATAGTTTCTACGAAAATGTGTTTTTAACTACTGTGAAGAAAACCATATGCCTCATATCTTTTTACACGGAAAACGATTAGCTAGTCGGTATTGATTAGAGGCGTTCTTAAATCGTCGCGTCGTCCGGAAATCACTTTTAGGCGGACGCAAAATCTCAAACCATCTAGAGCTCAAAAGTTGTATAGGGTTATAGCGAAAGATTACACCGATAAGGGATGTAGATTGACATTGCATCATGAACAAGGTGTCTTATTATGCCTTTAGTGGTAGTGTGAACATCGTGTTCAGTTTGAATATTATAAAGATTCCTAAGATTTAAACTGAGTTCGATGTTTTTATTATCCAACCAATGATATATAACAAGTTTCCAGTAAGACTAATATCTAATATACAACCGTATAATTTTAATTAATATCTTCATAATTCTGCAATATTGAGTGGTTAATATTTTGTTTCATATCTATCAATCTTAGCTTTACAAATATTGGGATAGTATCCGATCAATTATCCATACACGAACGTTATCGATGACAAATCAGATGACCATAAATCATTTGAACGGTGTTTAAAAGGACAATGAATTAGCTTGTGATGAATTACTTCCTCATATTGGCTATCTGACTACCGTCTTCTCTGTACATAAAAGAAGATTGATTATCATATTGGAATTAATTCAAAAAACGAAACAATTTTTGATGTTGTTGTACCATATTTACTCTCATGGTTTTATTGTGTAGACTATCGTTCAAATTTAGATGTCCCTATTCTTGGAAACGTCTGATTTTCCATATTTATTATATATCCATCATTAAATTCAATCATTGTTTCTGATACTTAATATTGACTATTACTTTTGAATATTTTGTCACGTAACTAATCTACATTCTTGCTTGTATGAGCTTTACTGTGGTTATAATGGTGCATGAGCCGGTTTACTGACAGTCAGAAAAAAACGAGTTGATTCAGAGCAGTGTTTGCCCATGTTTACACGCGATTAATTAGATTTTTTGCGTCGATACATGACAATGGATCCATCACTTCACTACAGAATCAAAACGATCATCATCTGAGTGGACTACAGCTGGTAAACCACGCCCGAAGCGTCCAAAGGCACAACAGTCAGCTGGGAAGGTTATGGCTTCAGTATTTTGAGATGCGCATTGAATATTGTTCATCGACAATCTCCAAAGGTAAAGATAATCAATAGCAAATACTACATAGAGTTGTTGGATCGTTTGAATGCAAAAATCAAGGAGAAACGGCCTCATATGTCGAAAAAAAAATCACAAAGACAATGCAGTTACAAGGCTGTGGTTTTATCATTTTTTCACTTATTATTTATTAAACATAAATTTTTGAGCATAATGAAATGAAACTACGAAATGACTAAACTACACATAAACTGTATCGCAGCTGCCAAACTTTGTCCTTATTCATCGCACGTAACAATGCGTGCATCTTCTCTCTTGCGCTTCTACTTACCTGGAGCGAGAGTCGTTCACAAAAATCATGGCAACCTCTGTCTGCGGCCATTGTGCAACTGGCAACAATGAATTTTCATGTTCAATGCATATAAAACTTCAATTGTGCATGAAAATTTAAAAAAAAAACGGTGAATGCAGTTAATTAACTATAATATATCTGCTTACACCTAGCAACCTAATGCTGCGGGCGACTGGCAACCTTTTTATTTTGATTTGTGACATCATTTTCTTCCAAATGCTGTAAGATTGACTGGAAAACCCTATAGCTGCAAGTCATATTAGTATATTAATGACAATTAATTACAGGTAATTGCGGCTAATTTTTACGAGGCAACCTATCCTTAGTCCATTCCGTACATCCTCAAGATTCCATTAATTTCATCAAAAAAATAGATACATGCAAGATCAAGCGGTGGGATTTTAGACTACCTCTTTGTTATCCCAATACTTTCTCATTTTAACTTCGTGCCTCTCGTACGTTTCTCGACATTCACCCTTGGCCAATTTTGATTTTCTGCTATCCACTCACAGTACAATCAATTGAAATTTAACCGAAAATTTGTTCAGTTGATTTTATTATGAAATGATTAACCTTATCAAGGAATCAATTGGCCGTTTCCTTTTACTCTAAAACTGTTAATTCGTCGTTCAAACTAAGCTACAACTCCAGTTTCTATACATAGATCTGTTTTTCGAGATCTGCAAATTGGTAGTAATCCAGCAAAATTTTGTTCTATGAAACACAAGAGTTTGGAAACCAATGATCTAAAGTTAACACGTGTCTAGTAACTGCGTAGGGAATTCTGTGTTTTACATCTATAGTAGCAATGAGGAAAGTGGAATATTCCATAGCATCCCTGGAAAAAAATGTTTATAGCCATTAATGAGTAAAATGATCAATTCAAATATGAACATTTATACCAAAAAAATATTTTTTTTATTATGTTAGCCTGTGTTATTTCACAGATTTCATAATGGAATGAGATCGTATATCATCTTCAAAAATAGAAGAAATATAAGAGAATGTCGTTCGAAGTTTTGATATATTATAATATATTCTTGTTGGAACTTTTGCATGTAACAAATTGAAATTTCTCCAATTATTGGAGCGTTTTGTGTACTAACACTCTAGTTACATTTTCATGATACCCAATCGTCGGAACAGACAAACACACTTAAATCGAAAGATATATGCGATCCATCTCTTCCCGTTACTGAATAGATTTCCTCTCAGATTTGAAGCCATTATTCATTCTTAGAGTATAAAGATGTTCTACATTTTGATTTTTAGCAAACTTGCGTTGGGATTTTCTTTATTTATAAAAGTCTCTGTTCGTAAGCAAATATTCAAATCGAATTTAAATTTGAAAGGAAATTATGAAGTAAGATATCTGTATCTATTATTTGCTGGAAAAACCAATTCATCGATACTATAAGGATTTTGGGATTATTTGGTCGGAATTTACTTGTACATCAAAATAGTGTATCGTGTTCCAAAATAATTTCAAATAAAGAATTATTCATCTAAAGTATTTTTTCTTTGCAGAAAAAATTAATAGATATGATTTTTTAAGATAATACACCACATGTTTCACTTGGATGCATTTCTTAGTTCAATATAAGTTTGCGAGGTACCTTGGAGCCCTGGTAATGAAGACGCTGCAGTATTTCAAGAATTGAATTACTGGCTCCACCCCATAATTGTATACCGTAAGCCCATATTGGCTTTAATATAGCTTTATATATCAGTAGCTTATGATTCAGATCTCGGATCATCTCCTGATTAATGTTTTAATAAATGTGTGGATTTTTCATGTAATCTTCATTTTTCTGTACGACGGATTGATTGTTAATCAAGACCGTTGAGCACGAATCTTTAGTGTGAAGGTTGCATACACACTTTTCATTTTACTCGAGCTAATTTTCTCTCAAAGTTAGTCTGTTAAGCTAGGATTTCTAGAACCGTTGGTGATATTCATAATGAACACACTATTCACACTAACATTCACGATTACACTTCTGACACGTGTTTCAGATACCAAGCTAACGTCTACAGAAACCGAAGGTGAGTTCTATAAACTCAGAGTTTACATTCAGTCTCTAAAGACGATATCTTGTTTATCTATGACCGCCTATTAATATAATATATATGATATTATGAAACATCTATAGTTAGACATGATTCACCACATTCATGCAGCTTGTAAAACATGATGTCTGATTATCATGTTACGTTAATTGAAACCATGATTATAATAAATTATTATTACTTAAATTCAAATAATCTAGTTTCTAATAAAAATTAGTTCGAACCAAATTTTTTTCTTAATATATACCATTCGAAGTAATTGCTTAACCTCACTTTTATTTGTCTATCGAATATATATTTCCCAATTCACTTTCACAATGGTCCAACGTTTCGAAAGAATGTGTTTGGTTAGGGTTTTATTACGATTTAGGATGTTACTGTTTGTTCAGGGGTTCACTCACCATGAAAGCAAATTGTTGCACACTATCGTTGACCCAATTCCTTAGATCTGTATTCCGAGTTAATACGGGTTCATTTAATTGAAAGAAAAGGGTAGAGAGTTGTGGAATTTCTTCTATTCATACGATTTAGTATAAACCGTATCTTTTGCTAATTATATTATTTTCAGACCCATAATAACTATTCACAAGTAATTGAAACGATCCTCTTCAACAATGAAATAGTTAGCTGGACAAAAAGACGGATGCAAATGAAGTAGATATTCAGATTTATTGGATATCTGTCAATAATGATATGGTTGGATTAGGGAATTGAATAGTAAACCAAAAGTGTCGGAATTTGGTAATTTTGATTTCAATAAATTTCAGTTTTGTTGTGACATATTTCAGCTTATATCTGTAGACATATGTTCAAGTGTTTTTTGGTAGAGATTCTGAAAGCTGACTAGACTTCAATATCAAAGGGAGTTTAATTTAAGTGATAAGACGATTTAAAAATTATATTTAAATCAAATGCATGCGCACTAATGAACCAACTGTATCTAGTCTTTCTGCCTTTTTAGTGATTTTTGAGATATTTGATTGAAACCTTTGACCATACCGTTGTTACTATTGTTTGGATGTCTTCAGTCTAAACTTTTACTTTTTGCTTTTACGACGTTTTGCATTGTGGGGAAGTCTCGGAGTGATAGATCCGATAAATATGATGGCTACGATATCATTATAATCTTTACGGAACCTTAAGACTGCGTCATGATGCAATAGTCATTTTTTTTATTGGGCACACTCTTATTGGGTACACTCCGGTTACTATTTTTCGAAGTATATGAAGTACTTCGTAATATAATACTAGATTCACGGTCTGTTCAGCAGGAAACTTTTTGTGAATCACCACGGGGATGTCAAAAATGCAGTTTTCTATAATTAAGTGATATCCCTCGTGATAATGCAATTGAAAATGTGGAATTTTCCCCAATTTAACTCTAAATTCAATAATCTCCATTTTGGACACAAAAATTTCAGCGTCGTATCTTCGGAACATATATCAGACTTCCACTGTTTTCTTGGATATTGGAAAGTCTAGTTTTTAGAGTAAACAGGCGTTTTTGTACAAGCCGTTTTGAATGAAGCCGGAATTCGCGGACTTCGTACAACGACGATTGTACCTAGCCGGCTCGTTACAGCCATTCTTATACGGAGTGCAATCTTCGCTGCTGAACCAGTAATAAACCCGGTCATTTATCATGGACTTGTTTTGTTAACAGACAAATACAAATTTTTATTTATTTTGGTTTTCTAGTCATTTTATTTCAAAATATAAAGGCGTATAATTTTAACAAATTCTATTTATAAGTCAATTGCTTGCTTCCAAATAATTAGCAAATTTCAAACTCAATTATAAGTATGCTTAATTTTTTTATCAAGCTATGTGCCAATTAATAGCGGAAAAAATTACTTACATTAGTCGAGTTAAATTGAGATAATGATTAAGAAGAAATTCAAGTCGTTATCAATAAAATATGTAGTCGAATTTTGAAAGAACTACACATCTTACATGTTACAACCTCAGTGTGGTTAGGTTAGGTTAGGTTGTTTTCGATAGCATTACAATTATTTTTCAGAGTCACTTCAGACAAATTGATTTTCTATGATTTTCGAGGTGGATTGAATCAACAGCAGTATGCCGATCCCCCCGCTTCGACTTTTGCTGATGAAGCACTATTTTGAACATTCTAAAAGGTAGACTAGAATTTGTTTGCCAGAAGTGTTCGAGGAAGTCAGTCGCAGAAGACGAATCATTCTTCACCACGACAATGCGAACTCTCACACATCAGTTCAAACAAAAACGTTTTTGAATAGTAAAAAAATCGAATTGATGGGTCATCCGCTGTCATTGTTTAGCACCAAATTATTTTTTCTTATTTTCGCAGATCCAAAATAACGAGGTCAACGTTCTTCTACACCTTAAGAAGCGGTTGATGCGATCAAATCACGACAGTGGATTCAAACGAATGCTAAAGAATTTTGATACAATGGAGAATATTATGCGAAGAAATAAAGCTATATCTAACTATAAACATTTATTTTTCGTCCTCACATCAAATCTTAAGTAATAGCTACCGTACTTTCTATAGTTACTGAATTATCAACACGTAAAATATCCGTTTCTTTTCTCTTTCGATGAAACTTTCTTAAGTCATATTTTTTTTTTAATATAGATTCAAATTCCACCTACTTTGTATACAAAATACACCACGCGAGTACATTATATTTCATGGAACGTGTACTTCAAAGTTAACGCACTTTTTACATAAACGTAAATTTTATCAAGCTTTCGTCTTGGAATTTAATAATGGGAACAGTTTATTCTAAACTTCAAGCAACTATGCCCTTATACATTATATCAGTACCGAAACGAATTCCATATTCTCCTAGACAGTTTGTTGGAAAGAAAATTTTGTGTCAGACATTGCCATTGAATTTAAAAATTACCTTATTAACTAGATATCGTGAAGTGTTCGATGCTTTCCAATAACAGACTCATTTAGGAGTATTTCATAAATTTTAAACTTTGAATCATATGTAGATATTAGTTATAATGTCTGTGGCAACCAGACTTAGAGGAAGAAGCATTTTTCAGAGACTGACATTTTCGCTACAGGGATTATATCGCAATTTCAATAATTTTTAGATCAGTAACTGATTGATTTATTTATACAATAAACTATACACTTCGCACTTATCTACTTGATATTCACTAAAACCATCATCTAACAGTTAACTAGATAATCTATTTGAATTCTCTGTTTACTTTTTAATGATTACATCGAATTATTTCCCGCCAATAAACCACCTCCTATTCACGCGATGATTCGGTTCTGAAATGTAAATGAACAAAAAAGCTTTTCTTAAAATGGATTCTATAGAAACGGCCATAACATACCAGAAATAAGTTATAAAAAATAATATCAAGAGATTGCCACTGTATAAAACAACCCGTCGCATGCACCAAGCTTTAGATTCTATTAACATCATAGGGACAACAGGACCGGCGTCGCGATGTACGTTAAAAGACGAGTTCGTAAGTAAAATGAAGAAAACTGTTGGGTGAATATGTATTGAAAAATGATGATAAGATTATCATCTAGGACCGTAATTGACTAGCTATAACTACTCAAAGAATAGTCACTAAAATTCGTCATCTCGTCTGACGAGGTGAATGTCAATTAACGAATGACAACAGTTTATCAATGGAAAAGCAATCTGCAAGTTTGTTGCTACAGGCTAATAATATTTATTTGAAATACAAACGAATGTGACGATATGCGATCCGAGTAAAGTTTTCCGTCGACACAGGTACAATAATAAACCCAAAAAAAATATAAAATCAATACAATAGATTTTGTGCAAAAGTGCACAGAAAAAGATGAATACCGTTTATATTATTATCTAGTTTTGCCGACAAGCTTTGATGCTGAAGTTGAGAAAAAATGACCACAATGATAAAAAGAACAATAAAACCTTTTGAAAAGTTCCTCCGTCATCGTATACATATTAAATCATTGATAATATCCAATTTTCATCTAGGTCCTGAAACTCAAATAAGTATGCTCTTCACAAACATTCCATGTTTCCGGAAGATGAATTATTTTAATGTTGCGCGGTCGCCATTTTTTCAAAGCAAATCAAACTTACTTATGTTCTGGTAAGTGTTCAACTGTTCTTGCAGCGGAACTGCTTTTATTCGAAACACTCTATACAACAAATTCTCCTATTATATATATTTTCCTAAAATAATTTATTGTTTATGATATTAACCACTTTCTCAGATCTAGGAGTTTTTAAAGATAATGTTACGAACAAGCTCCTGAAATTGGTGTTTAGGCCAGCCTTGTCCAGCTACAATTGAATTTTGAAATTCGGCGGATTCGCACGTTGCCGTCAATTTTGTTTTTCATAAATGGTGGACGCGCATCAATATTTTATTATAGAAGGCGGTTTAATTACATTATTTCTTCCAAATAATTTCTAGGAAAGTATTTATTCATTTGTTTTTGTTTTAGAACTTTGTGGAGTTTTATTTTGGGTGTATAAATGATTTGTGTAAACACAGTTCAGTTCCGTTTTGAGTGAATAGATGTAGTGAAAAGAACGGATTAGTACAAATAGTCACAGAAATTGTTTGAGTGATATTCATAAGGGAATAAGTTAAGTGTACTGAATAGTTTGTATTAAGAACGTTAGGGAGTTTATTAATTCACCTCACGAATAGAAAGAGGGTAAATGGATACGAAAAACGTTATAATAATACACCTATATGTTTATTTTGGAAATATTCGAGGTACCCTTAGTGTAATGAGATGAATTTTTATCGACAAATTATACGAAAAACTTTTTCATCGTAAATTATGCAAACAACTTCATCGGTTGAAAAACCGGCAACTTTTAAACAACGGCCCTTTTTATTAAATAAAGAGGAAATTAAAAGTTCCAAGTGTAAAATTTTCTCTTCTGTTGGAATATTGGGTTTGGCCACTAAACAATCGTAATCGACCGAGGGTGCTCCGTTTTTCAAAGAAACTCGAGGGGTTACTTACTTTTTTATGAGATTTAGGAAGCAGCGAAGTAGAAGTTTTCATATAAGTTTTCAATATCGACGATATAAAGGGCTCTTGGAAAGCATTGTAACGATTTTTTATAATCAACACAGGCGGGTTTCCAGCAATTTTATGGTATCCACTCAGAAAATTGAGACGGATTCTAAATTACTTTATAGAAAGAAGCTAAATCTGAGTTTATAAAAGTTGAAACGTGAAAATGATCTAGGAAAAGCTTTTTTCGGAAGCAGCGTGTTTATGGGAAATAAAGCAATTTGTCAGAGACGGTTATTTCTTCTGTAAGAAATTGCCATCAACCACCAATTCGATTTTCCGGTGTCACTACCAAATAAATAGACAATTTATATCGACATCAGACACTAAAACGCACTTTGTAGGGACAAAACTAGGTTCCGTCAGTAAAATTCAGTGAGTATCTCGTCCTCAAGGACAGGAACTACTATTTATTCAATTATCAGGGAGTTATGAAAACTGATCTTCCACTGCAGCATTGCATTACATGCAGATAATATAGAATATAATCAATAAACATTGTTCAACAAAATCTTGAGACCTTTTGATGAACAGATGCTATGACAAAGCAAAATTTGAATATTCTGTGGATTTCAAGCACAATTGTGGTAAATATATGAGGTAAGTGAAAAGTGCGGTGAATGATCTGATATCTAAACGACAATATATGCTAGGCGCACATGCTTGTTCATGACGATTCAGAGATTTATCAAGCATCATAGTGTCATATTGCAATAGAGTAACTAGTGAACAAGTTTTCTCACAAATCTAAAATGTTAGTGAATGTGAATAGGATCGAAACCTAATTTGGCAAATTTTGAAATTCCCTGATAAGTGCACGAGGTTCCTAGATACGATGTTTTTTGTACAAGAAATCAGGGATATTGTTCAGTGAATGGCAATGACAATCTAAGTGATAAAGAGTTCATGAAATGAGACAAACTGTACGCAAAAGTGCTAAAAATTTTTTCAAAATTATTGGACCTGAGCCAAAGAAGAGTAATAATAATGCTAAGCAAATGGAAACAGGCACAGGAAACGTAGAAAGCCAAGGTGGCGATCGGAAATTTAATTTGTTTGGCGGT
Source organism: Diorhabda carinulata (assembly GCF_026250575.1). Lineage (NCBI taxonomy): Eukaryota > Metazoa > Arthropoda > Insecta > Coleoptera > Chrysomelidae > Diorhabda > Diorhabda carinulata. The sequence continues at coordinate 9,116,961 of NC_079469.1, forward strand.
AAAAGAGCAGAAGTGCACTTTATTGAAAGCCGAAGAGGAACAGAATCATATTAATCTTATATATCTCAAAACTTTTGTAATGTATAACGATTAAGCCACAGGTTCCTTCTGTTATCGTATGTTTAATATAAAACTAGTTATTGATTACTATTAATAAACTTACAACTGTAAATGTTATGACAAATCTTGTTGTAGTTAGCATGAAATTTCCTCCAAATCAATTTTCTTGCTCCAAACCAAGTGATTTTAAAGCAGTTGTTTTATTGTTGAATATTGTTTGTGATGGAATTTTTTCCTATTCCTGAAACTAATTAGTACAATGGCTCTGGATGTGGAAGCAATGGTATAAATTCCACCACTCCATTTGCGGAACTTAATCTATTGTCTTCATTTTTGTATTTCAAGCCCTTACAATATTGCCAAACTGAGTTCATAGGTCCAATAGCAACACAATTGAGGGCACTATAATCATTTGATATATCGTGACAAAATGCTGTATTCCTAAAACTTTAAAACAAAATGCATTTATTCAAAAATGAGGTTTTAGAGAACGGAAATTATTAAAATTTTGACTTGAACCCACGTATAGTTCTTTTCACAAGTAACTTTTCTCAGCTACAGAAAGAAATTATAAATTTCTCAAATATTGCCTTCTAATTTGGAGTTCCTCATTTACAGTATTTGTCTTTTTCGTTACAAACTCAGGTTCGCTTATCTTCAATATCTAAGAAACAAGAGAATTAAACAAGCTATTTGAAGCCTACCACCAAAAATGCTGCTATTAATCTCAATCATCAATAAATCTGGATAAAAAATAACCATACAGCCTTATTCTACAAACTGCAATGAAACCATAATAATATTCTGATAAAAAATTGTTACTTTTGCCTTAGAGAAAATAATAGAGGGCCTCCCATACACAATCCTAATGAACCAAGAGCGACGTAAGACAAAACATTTTTTAACACTTGCATCAAGATATTCGTTTTGTTTCAACCGTCCATCGTTTTAACCATATTCAGTCTTACCTAATCATTTGAGCCAGTGAATATCGTATCCGTGAAGAATATCGTCAAAATACTTTCCAAACCAAGCTTCCGCTTTAATAGCATTTTCCCTTCTAAAAACAAAGTTTGTCAAACTCGCGAAATCAATTTTTTAGTTAGTTGCATCAAAAACCTGAGAATTCTAACAAAAAATTATTTTAGGAAACTCAAAATTTGACGGATTATTATCCTATCCAGTGAAATGACTTTGAATTTTTGGATATTTGAATATATATTTCCGTGATCAACTTGTATTCTAATGAAACGCAATTTAACGCTCAACGAACCGAACAAAATGTATCTCCATATAAACGACCACCGTCACGTCATTAAAATATCAAATCCCACAACAATTTTATCGAGCCCACTGCACGTATCAAACAATAAAAAACATCATTTCCATTGTTCTTTTTTTAGACACAAAGTAACAAAAAAGCTGATTACATTTGTCGAAAATACAAAGTTTTGCATTTCAGGGAAAATCATTACCCAATTAAGAGTTGAAAGTACGAATAGTTCTTTTTGCAAACCTCCGTGAATGCAGATGTTGGATAATTAACTGTATTAGTGGTTGTTGACGTTCAACAGACTATGTATTGTGAATATTATCGTAGAACGTAACACCTTTCTCTTGTATTCTCTGCTTAATGGGCTAATTAGTGTTTTCTGGTTCTCACCTGAAATATAATACGCTCACACTCGTAATCGGAACAAGTGGACAAAGCAAAAACTCGTCTGTAAAAATTACGCATTAATTTATTTGAGAGAAAGGAAACATAAAAATATACCTTTGATTAGAAAATAAATGTGAACACCTTCTTTATCAATGTCCATTATTTTATACCAATGAAAATATTAAGTTACTATTTGGTATCTTCTCAATGTTTTTAAATTGAGCATATCTAAAATAATGAATACATCAACAAACTTATATAATATATTATGAATATTCCAGGATTCATATTATATTAAGTTTAACATTATATTCGGTGAAGAGGCAGAATAAATGAGCTGAGAGATACTTTTGAAAGACTGAAGACCTGCAGGCTAAAAGCAGATGTGGATTTTTGAAACAACAAAATATAAGAAAGAAATGTATTAACTACATTGTTGAGAGATTCCCGACTTCACGAACAATTCGCCTTCTAGGCATACGACGAGCAGCACTTCCTAGTGATTGTTATAAAAAGAGATAGCTGACTGGAAAAGTGAAATTAGTAATAGCTGTGATTGTTTATCGTCTGAAAACCACTAATTGATTTCTAGAAACAGCTGATAATCGCGAAGGGCCAGATTTGGAGAATATGGTGGATGCTCATTACACACTAAGCCTGACTAAGCTGTTGCAAATTTGAAGCTGGATGCCGTTATCTCATTACAAAATAACACCTCAACGCAACTTCTTTCCGGTATTTCTATTTTTCTTTTTAAATAACGCATCGCATCTCCAAAATATGATTAGTATAACTTTTCTTGTTGACGATTGTATCTTGAATGTCTTGATGTATCTCTCATGTTCCCGTTCTTCACTCCATATCTTGTTGTCCACATCATATTAATGGATCCATGACATTTTAGAACATTTTCTTTGTTTCGTCCATACTGACTTTTCGAGTTTACTTGTGTGCATATGTTAACATTCGTAATACTCACAGAGCAAACAATTTTTGTATTCCAGTTAGGCAGTGGAACGAAAAACTATTATCTTCAACTAAGTATTTCATACTCACACTTCAACTTTGCAGTACGAGGTACAAACTCCTCAACGTCTTTTTGTACTCTTCTGAAAAAGGAACGAAACTATGATGTGACGCGTTCCCAAACTTGTTCTAAGGTTAGAAGAGATTTACCTTTTCCTCATTGTAAATAGGAAACCGGTAGACTTCCCTTTAGTTATAATAGAGGGAAAAATTCTTTGTACCGATAGAAATGTCAAAATGAATAGATAATAGGATTTTGACTGAACTGCAACTGAGAAGTCACTCACCGCAGAATTCTCTAGAGGAACTTTCGTAACTGTCACTCTCAAACTGTATGAAGTATGAGTATGAGCAACAATAGTGAGATATTTGGGCCAAGAAACTGAACTTAACTGGCACTATAAGTCACATTTTTATTTCCTCTTCTAGTCCTACCAGGAGCTTCTATCTAAATCGAAATAATTTTGTCGTTCCAAAAACCCCATGAAAATCAATTTTTCAATATTTTTTCTTTTCAATACGTCCATTTATTAGGTACTGAGTGAATTTGAATTGATTTACTATTCAATAATATTTGAGTTGACACCAAAAACTAACTGTATTCTTGACTGAAAAACTAAGTTTTTAAAATCTTTGGTGATATTCAGTCAATTAGACTGTCTGATGCTCGTTTTGGAAACTAAGTCCTCATCTTTAGAGACTAAAGTAATCAGATGTACAGTTTCCCTTTGGTGTCTACTCTTTTTGCCACAATTCCTCCAAATAGTAGATCTACCCTTTTTTAAATTAGTCCTTAGTCTTATAGAAACTGGTTTTCCTGTACATGCACCATTCCAGAGTATGGCTAAAAGTAAGCAGAAATGTTTTACTATGTTCTCCAAAGCTGATATTGTTATCAGTATCTATCATTATAGAATTAGTACCACGTTCTGTCATGATACCTCAGCGATTACTATTATTTTCTATTTGGTCTGTTTCATTTTTGTAAGGCTTTCGCGGTCATCGTTATTCACTAATGTTCCTTGCCGTTCAAAATAACTATTACTACTTGACGTTTCGCTAACTGCTGGTCCATCTCCAGAAATCGATTTCTTTCTCTGTTTTTGTCATCCAAGGTTGTTGATCTGTTGTAAACTTACCTTCTGGATAGCCAAGTTACTTAGCGAAGATATATCTGAACTTATCCGTTTAACTAGAAAATTTTTTAAGCATAAATTATCTGGAAGCATTAGCAAGAAATAATTAAATTTTGTATTTCTAAAAGTGTGTCCAAATTCCTCAAAAAATTTTGTTTGTTATAAAACAAGTAGATATTTCATTTCTCTAAAAATATTATCCATTTGACTGCAGCTTAATTCTCTATAGTCTACATTTTACAAACCTCTTAACAATTGATCTCGTAGTAATAATATTAATCGAAAAAATTTCGTGCAAAAACTTTTGTTTGGAGGAATATAGCCGCAAGAAATATAATTCAAAACAAAATCATGAAATATTGATTGAAACTAGAATTAACTATGATGGTGACAGTCATATATAAAAACGATATTCAATGTTTATATAATAATAAGCATATTTATATATTATACAATATATTTTAATATGTTTAACATTTTAATGTGGATTTATGTTGAGCTAAATAAGTGAAATTTCCAAATGTTCTAATGATGTCACAACAAACCCATTATTCGATATGTGGACATTCCAAACAAACCCTTGGACCTTTCAATTTTCAATTAAAGCTTAATATTCTCATCCAGTCACAACCTAAAACGAATCATCCCAAAATATTTCATTATATTTTATAAAGGTTGAGTGGAATATTGAATTGAAGCTGTTTGATCTAATAATTATATTTGTTGTGAGAAATTCCCCATTCTCTTCATTTCATAGTCGATAATTATTCTGTCAATTTGCTACGTTGTTTGTTCGTGTGTGAATCCTCTCGCGACACAATTTTGCTTTAAATATTGAGGTATTCACTTCACCTCACCGCAAATCCATTTAAAATTTGAAACATCCACTTATAATGGATGCATTATTTTTTCATCATATTCCATTTGAAAAGAAAAACCTTATCTCATCCGCAATAATTGATTAGAAAAAGTATCATAAGTGAAAACATGAAAATATTTAACTTTAAATTTCATCCTGCAACTTCACTTTGTTACTAGAATAGTCATATGAACTTTTTGTATGACCATTTTTGATAAATTCCTCTGCGCCCCTCACAATCGTAAATTTTCTTTCGAAAACAAAGTTTTGCTTTTTGATTTCGACGGTTTTTAGCATGCTCCGTGATTTTATAACTATCTTTATCTGATTCCATTGAAGAATTCAACAGCGGAACACAAAAACTCGTTACTCTAAGTTTTCATTTGCCATTACAGATAGGAAAAAAAAACACACCCAATCAACACAAGTGATCGCACCTAACTCACTAAATGCCGACGCGAGCGCGGAGCGTGCGGTGAGAGGCTCGCTAAGATTTGGTGATCATTTACTAAATTTGGTGTTTGAATACAATTGGAGATGCGGGTGTGATTTAAGCAGTTAGAATTTTTGTGATTTCAGGTATTTAGAATTTATTTTTTGTTTTAAGTAAATATTTTTGGCAAAAAGTTTAATATCGTTTAGTATCGAAGTATTTTTTGGTGGTTATTATATTGAATCCCTTTTATAAATATGTATCTGGATAAATAGTTTATTTGGAAGCGCACAAAAATAGTTTTTCATATTTGAGTAGTGGTATTTGCATCGTATCGAATTCAAAATTTTCAATTCCTTTACATTTCATAACATTTCGTTACAAAAACGTCAAACCATCCACGAATTAATAATTAAATACTCCTCATTTAATTAATTCGATGAACATTTAATTTAATTATAAGAGCATGGAAAGAATATGACATGATCTATCCAACAATATTTTTCTATGATAAATGATCCAACTTTCCAGAGTGCTTAATTTTTAAATACTTAAATACTGTATAAAACAGCGTTGGATACATTCCTTAATGAGCAATTGATGAGTACAAAATTCGGTAGTTAATTCTAACCTCAATCAATATTTCATGCTGATGTTGATATTGTGGAGATTTCTTCCTGCTATTTTCTTTTTTTTGTTTTATTTTGCAGGCAGGTCGCATCTAACGCTAGGGTAGTTGGCGGTAGGATTTATAAATGTAATATTTCATAATTTTTGCCGAGTGTTTTTTCTATAGTGTTGAGATTATTTTCTTGTCTTTATTTGTTAAAATTCTGGGCAGTCAGTTATTAGGTGTTTTATAATGAGTTGTATCTTTTGCGGCTATATTTTGGGAGTTGACTTTTATAATTAAATAACCCTGAGTAAGCTTAGTGCGACCTATTCGTAACCTAATTAATCTAACTTGGAATGATCTTGCTGATCTTGATGACACCAAGGTTTCACATCGCGTAACATAGCCACTCGTTTTTCCATAGTTTTTCCACTTTCGATTCAAGTAGTGATTCAATATCGTTGTACACGCACACACGGTTTCACTAACCACTGCTTGTCGAGCATTGTAGTCAGCTTCTTTGGAGGATCAGTTTTTGTTTTAGTTGAATGTGGAATTTTATAGCGAATACGCATATTGGAGTAAACTGGATTCTCCTGGTTTTTGCTGATGAATAGTGCATATGAAGCGACAAGGTATTTTCTTCGGAAATCTATATAGGGGGTTCTCCGGTTTGGCAATGCAATATGTATTTCTATTGGTATGGAACGGACTGCTCCTGTTGCTATTCTTAGTGCTGCGTTTTGAATAATTTCTAGTTGGTAGAATACCAAGATTTGCTTGCGATTTTTTTCAATAAGCTTGAACAGCTTTGGCATGATTCTTTGACGTACTGCTCACAGTTAAGTTTTCTGTCAGAAATCATTCCAAGAAATCTGATGTTATCGACATATTATTTTCCTCCAAATAAAGAAGAGTACTTATAATTATTCCAACTATAATTTTCCAATTAATTGATATAAGAAATAAAAGGAATATAATATTCGATAATGAACTGAGTACTAGATAAATTGACAGAACTTTTAGATAAAAAATCTCATGTCTTCTGATTTCGTATTTTTAGACGAACAAACTAATAACTAAGGAACAATTTTTCACAAAATTCCTCACTTGTATTCGAATTTAAACAGAGAATCATGTTTTTATGAATACTCGTTTTTATAAATCTTTCATGATAGTGTTGATATATTTTTCTTGAAACGAGGAAGAGTAATAATAATTATTATAACTATAATTTTCTAATGTGATATGTGATAATGAACTGAGCATAATTCAAATTGACAAAAATTTGAGCTAAAAATCGTATTTCTCTTTTAAAGGATCAACTCTAATAACTGGGTAACAATTTCTGACATAAACACGGAACCAAGTTATCAAAATTACTTGCTATATGTAGGCAAGTGACAAAAATCTAGATCGAATTCCACTTGATTGTATTAACTGGTCTTAAATATGCGCTTCTCATAAAATAACAGAAATCTTATAAAATCGCCGGAACAAGTAATAGTCGAAAGTTTGTGTACTCTAGAACAAGGAACAATTTTAAGAGACACGATGACGTATCTGCACTTTGGGGCTGAGTTTAGGCTGATTAAATAATAATCCTTCGAAAATGGAAGTTCCTTGATGCTCTCAATATACCATTATTTCCGCTTACGTCGACCCTTGTCAATTATACGTTTTATACATCTTCGATTTTTCCATTCTCCTGTAGAAAACAAGTTTTTTCATTTAAGATACTATTCTTCTAGGATGGCGATATGTTTTGGGTAGGTAACAATAAGTCGTGAGAATAACTAAGAAAAAGCATTTTCTTTTTGTAAAAAATCGATTTTATTTAACAATCCTCTTCTGATTCATCAACACGTTGTTGTTTTTGATCGACTGAGTCTGAAAGCGACATTCACTTTGAAATAGTTTTCTGATGATCAATTGTTCATGCACAATTGTAAACACCTTTCTGATATCTTTACGTCCTAAGCTATCTCACGCAATTTCAATTTATGCTTAGGTATAACCAATTTGTGAACTTTTTTGATGTTTTCTCACCTCATTCCACGACCAGAACCTTCACTATCATCGGTAACTGTACGACCACGTTTAAATTCAGCAAACCAATAACAAATGGTTTTTTCCAATAAAGCAGAGTACGTATAATAATTTTGAAGCCATTGCTGAGCTTGTACTTTATTTTTCTCTGCAAGAAACAATGATAAATTAACACACGAAATTGTTTCCAAAATAACAAAAGTAGCTGTCACTTTTTTTTGACTAATCTAAACGTCATGAAATGTCACCTAAAATCTTTTGAAAGTTGGTACTTCATAAACGTCATATGAATTTGACAATGACATCGCCATCTGTGTGTCAGTCACACGACTTATTGAGTGATGTTATATACCTGGCTTCACTCTGTAGAAGGCTGTTCGAAACTGATTATCCGGGATTTTTTCTTGATTAGTAATAGTTTTTTGAAATTTAAGCAAATTCCCACATCATTGAATTTATCTCTTGAACTGTTATGATTTTTTTTCTAATGACTTCATCTAAAACTAATAACGTTTTGCTGTGATGTCCGCTGAAGATTGTGAGTTTTATTATCCAAAAAGATTCTCATTTCATATCATTCACTCATTTTCCAAGATTATGAACCTAAATCTATGTGAAAATAATGGAAATTCATATGTTTACAAGTGTTTGACAATTTACTACGAATTCAACGATTTTGTTCTCTAATTTTGTAATGAAAAATAGCATTAGCAATTATTATATCATTTCACAAGTTGGAAATGTAATTTGTGATTTTATAGAGAATCACACGCATGCAAATGTGGAACAAGTTATTCTGATATAAATGCGTCAGAACGGACTCCAAGTGAAGTACACCGGCGCTACACGTAATTTACCTGAAATAATCCCTTATGTTGATGTTTCTAGTACCGTCTATACCGTTATTTGAGAAGGAAGATAGAAAAGCGGGGTGACGTTTCACAGCTACCAAATATATCCCTAATACAAAAAGAACCGTTTATGCTTACTCCAGAGCTTACTTTTCACTTTCACCAATGGTCGTTCGCTTTTCCTCAATTTCCTCCATTTCATACAGCAAGCACAGCCCCTCGTAACCTCCACAAATCTCTTTCTCTATATTTCTCTTAAAGCTACGTTAGTATACAAAGCAAGTGTGAGGGCGAACGGGCTGAGACTACCGCTCTGTCTGCGCTTAAGCTTGTACCCGTTCTGCCCTTGGCTCTATGTGTATTCTTATTCGACGTCACTTAGATCACACTAAATTCAGTTCAGTATATTACTGACTTCCAGCCTTGGAAGGTCAGAAACAGAACAAAATAATATTTAGTTATGTGTTATAAATAGTAAAATACTAATAATTATACCATCTTTGGAAACCTTGGAAAGCAACGTTGTTCTGTTTAATTCACTCTACTCTAATTTAGAAATATGTAAAACAAGGTAGCTACAGATCAATAAAATAGAGGATTTGGGCAAATACCCAACGACTGTGAAACAAATTGGTTCAAGACTTTTATCTGACAACTGAAAAGGTTTGAGAGAAAGGAAAAAATCACAATTTTTATGAATGTTATTTCAGGTTTAGCTAGAAGTAAATTGGTTTTTAGTCGATGTAGGAGACTGTGAGATTTGTTTCTCAATTGATTGTATGACAATTATCTCTTGGTCAATGTTATAATGTTTTTCTTCGAGCATATTTTTATTTTAGAAAATAAATCCAATACTTGATTATGTCTGTACTAATATTGTCATTTAATTTGTGTTTCAATCTATGGGTATGCGATTCAATTAAGGAACAATTTCTTGGAGTGAGAATTGTGGAATATTCTAGAAGTAAAAGGTATATCCAGTTTTTCATTATGAATTGGATAAAGAAAGCTGTGAAAGACAATTAAAAACTTTCGTTCGAAGTTTTTTTTAATAGAATTAGAAACAATGAACAGCGAAACATTTTTTTAAATGGAAGATCGTCTTAACGCTATATTTTCTTTTCTTTATTAATACTGGATATCATGACACTATAAAATGTTCAGTATATAAATATCACTAAACTCTGGGATCAATTGTTCATCAACATCCAACTCATTCCTTTTATCAATATATTTACTGATGCTACAAATTCAATATATATATACTAACCAGCCACTATGCCAGGAACCATCGCGGCATCGGTGAAAAACGTTAAAACTGTACAATTTCATTAATCAACGTCGATTTTTATGAAAATTTGGATTTGATATCTACTTACCTTCTTACCTAAGATTTCAGCATGTATTTGAGTAAAATACAGTTCAAATGTATTATTAGTAGATCTGATGATATTCTCAAACAAGTTTATGATTAGTTGGACACATGCATCCCCTCAAAATCATCCCTCAATTGTATAATCTTATAATTATTATCTTTTTTCAAAAAAGAGGAATGAAGAAACCTAATTTTTTTCATTAATGAGTTAGCTCTTATACAAAAGATATTTTTAAATGCCCATTTTAGAGGATTTTTCACATGTTTTGGAGAAGATCGTTTGAGTTTTTCCAATATAAAGTTATTTGAGTTTAACGGTTTTCAATTTCGGTGTTTCTCAAAAATAGCCATCCTTCAACGAGCAATAACTCAGTTATTATTGAATTTACAGAGGTCCTTAAAAACGAATCATTTTTATTTAATTAGCTATATTTTTATTTCCAATAACTTTGCTGATAAAATGAAAACTTTGTAAGTTATTAATTGAAAAATATGCGTATATTCAATGAAAAATGGGCAGTTTCAGTCGTTAACAACTGTAAAAGTATCCACTAGAAAGAAACTTTGTGAAATATTATTTTCATTAAATAAATTTTCTTCTCCAAAGTGGTAGCTTTCACAGCCAGAGCAAGAGCACCTTTGGGCACATGGCAAATTTTGTATAAGGTTATGAATGAAACCTTGATACCAATTTTCAAGAAAATCGACCTTGATTATCACAATTCTACGGGACATTGGCTGGTACCTGGCCTATATTTAGGTTTACTAAATTAAGATGTTATCAATGACACAGAATTAATCAGATAATATCTTCGAAGTCTTGGAGGAAGTAATAAAACAAGTAGATACGGGTAAAGATTATAAAATTGTATTTCAATCTGTCCAAACTTACTAATTATTATAATGTTTATTAAGAGAATTATAATAATGTTGTCATAGACACAATTTTCACTTCAATCAACATTTAATCGATATTAACTATAATAAACGTTTTAGATTTAGAATTTCATGCTCAGTTCCTAACCTTCTGTCTTCTGAGAAATTATAAAAATCATAATGTTTCTATCAGAGCAATTGCTTTGCTTTGCGTTATATTTGACGAACCTGCATAATTTTTTGGTTGTCGCTCTCCCTATCAGGTTATTCTGCAGCTCATTTGAAATTTAATTTTGCGATTATCTGCTTGAAATTGTAGTATCATTTTCTTTTTCTTCTCATTCATTAATAACGAGGTCGGTATTAATTGGCTCAGTTTCCCTCTCCTCGTCTCCACTTAATATAGATTTTAGCTCCTCTTCTCTAGACATTATAACTAGCGCGTCTTTAGGAGGACTATTCAATCCGACTTTAGCTTCACAGCCAAACATTGATTCGTGAGGATTACGATTTATCCATGCGGGATACACTCTTTTTTTCATGAATCGAGCAAAACGTAATCCTTCAGGCCATTTTGTCTGCTTGTAAGATTCCAGCCAAATAAAAACAAAAAAAACATTCGATTCAAGTAGATTTTTTTAGTTTAGGGAGGATTTGAAATGTTTGCTCAGCTTCAAAAAATTAGAATTGCTCACAAACAAACGAATAACGAAGTAAAGTGAAGAAAAATGTATGGAAAGACCTATAGGGGTATAAATGAGGAATCATATTCTATGTATTATTTTTTTTTATTTGTGGTTGAATGTCGAGCTGCACCCATAGTGTAGATAGATATGGTGTCATACTACTGGTGAGAGGATACAGAATGAATTCGAAATAATAGGAACCAACTTTATAGAAATGAAACACTTTATCTTTAATCGGAATTTCACAGTAGCGTGCACGAACCATTATAAAGGTTAAACATACTGCTTATGAATATAAGTGATTCTCTTTGGATTTCACATGGTCTTCAACATAACATGATATAAATACCTTGCATCGCGAGATAAGAAAAAATTATTAATCATACACGGTCATAGTGTCTTAAAGATTTGAAAACTGAAAGTCTGAAAGTTTCTATCAGAAAGTTTAGAAACACCAGCGGAAAAAAGCGAATGTATATCTCAATTGTATACATGTATACAGTATAGTTAGATTTTTTAACGGCTTGTTACTATTCGAATCTACGGTGACCATCATCGAGGAATGGACGGTCAAAAATTGTTGGTTTTACTAAACCTCAGGCAATTCAATCGATAATTGAAGCCCTCACCAACATTCATGGTATAGCTTAGCGAAAACATGAACTACCTTCGTGAAAGATATATAACATTTGATGTTAACATATTGAGAGTAGAATTATCAAATATAGAGAGAAGATGTATCCCTGAATTCAAGTAATAAGTTGTCGACGAAATGGCTTGTGAGTGGCATATAATTGTACACCGTATATTTCCTTATCTCACTTGTGAGCCGAATCCTTGTAATATGATATAGGTTCAACTAAAATATCTCATAAAGAGAGAGAACTTGGCAATTAAAACGGATTAGGTGGAAGATCTGTTATCTAAAACAATACAAAATGTCAAACCTCAGTCATGTATGAATTGCATTGAACAATTTACTATGAAAGAATAAGTGATGTTTCGATTGAGTCATTAATTATTAACGGTAAATAAGGAGCCTCGGCGTTAATGAGACATACACAATGAAATAAATGCGCAACACAACACGAGGGCGATTTTAGCACATTAACATCAATTTTCACGCCATTCATTGCATTTTTATACTAAGAATTGTTATTTCTTAGTTTAATTTCCAAATATGACTTTCTGGGAAACAATGAATATTAAATTATCAACGACCATTTTTGTTTAAAAGTACATCATTAATTGATAATCAAGACATGAAAATACGGAAATATGTTGCTTGTACTTGTTTGTTTATATAAATAGGAATAACTACTTTGTAAAAGAGGTTTTCATTACCCCAATGATTACACTGTGTTATAGAAAATTTATGAACCATATTGTTAAATTATAACTGAGTGAAAGTTATTAACAAGTCTCTAGAGTCAAAATCATCCGGTATAAAACTCACTGGAAGACCTTTAAATAATAAATTAGGTCGAAGAATCATGGGGCTCGCAACTGAAAACCTCGCAGCTTTCTTGGGACTGACTAAGAATAGTATGAGGACCGTGAATTGGGATATAATTTAGAATATACCTTATGCGATACAAAATGTGAACTCATGGATAAAACCAGTAACATCTCTCATTATTTATTCACCAAGCAATCATCGCATAGATTCGTTTATTCCTCTTCTTGACGTTGAATAAATTTTTGTTCGTTTGGTTCGAGTGAATATCTATGAATATCCGGAATACTACTAGATTTATAAAATATATTCCATGGAATATATGAATGGAAATTTTCACGTACTTTTAGTTAGTTACTAATAGTTGATCATTTGTAAGTCCGCCAAAAAAGTTTTGTCACTAAAATAGCACAACTGCAAATATTCTCACGCAAAATTCGTTCGTTAACTCGTTTGTTCACATTACTGAAATTTTATTTCACGATTTTCATAACGGAAACAAATATTGAACGAAGAATCTGCAGTAAATTTGATACCAAAAACAGAATTTCCTCTGCGGGAGCGCAGGAAATATATAAATATCCTACTCAATAAATGGTAATTTAAATTTTAGCAAAAAATATTTGCAATTTCTTCTCCTATCGTGCGTACTTTAGACACACTTTCGAGTACGTGAAACTACACATACTTTGAGTAGTTGTGCCTAAGACTATGGTCTCCTATAAACGCTGTTCGCCGCGTACAGCGTCAAGCCGTTCGTCGCGTCACGATGCTTACTATAGAAATGTACTATCGTATGTATTGAGTACGTCGTACAAGTACGCTTTGGACCTATTGAACTGACGCTGTGCCTGGCGTTCAGACGTCGATCGGAAAGTTTACGTTCATGTCGGACGCCGCATATAGCATTTAATGGAAAACCGAGGCCTAAAGAAAATTATTGCTACGAACAAGTTTGTAAAATGGTTCCGTACGGTGGCCCTGTTCAGCTGCTGTGGAATTTCAAATATTCGGCAAATTCGCGCAGCGCTTTTCGGTCGGCCTCTTTCACTTTTTTTATTAATGGAGGAACTCGTTTGATGTTTATTTATAAAATAAAACTGACATAATTTTTTTCATAGCAGGCGGTGTATGTCTTCTAAATAATTCCTAGGAAAATCTATTCATTTATTCATTTGTTGTGTTTTGTTCTAGAATTTATTTAGGTATGTTAATGATTCGTGTAAACGCAGTTAGTTTTAAATAAATAGTCGTAGTTAGAAGATTAAATTAGTAAAAGTAATCGCAGAAATTATTTAAGTGATATTTATAAGTAAATTAATATTAAAGGTTATGTTTATTGTATAGTGTGTAAATAAATTAAGAACATAAGAGTCACGGTTTATTAACTCACCCTACGAATAGGAAGAGTGTAAATAAATAGGAGAAACGTTACATTATTATTAAGGTCTAAAGTGTAACATCGCTAAGGTCAAAGAAATGACGACTGTTTTTGATATTTTGCAAGAATCGAATATCCTCATAAATCATTTCAAAGTTATCGATAAAAATAATTGCTTTTTATAGCTATTCCATTTTATTCAATCTCTAAGCTTAGAATTATTCGAAGCTCTCAATATAACCTATCACATTGCTACATTGTACGTTAATTTGATTTTTAATCAGAAATATGAATTATTAGTACCCACTTTATACCGGGTGAACGTCATAAATCACATATCTCCTATTATTATTTCAACATTTATTTCTAATAAATCTCACGTGCGAGCAACTATTTCAGGATATATAAGACACTTCAATAATATGAATAAAGTTAACCTATGTTTCGCCGTTTTTGAGGTTATCAAATTATTGAGAATTAGTTGGTCTAAATATAGAGGTATTGATATATAATTATCAAATTAATATTTATTCCATTATTCCAATCATTATATTGTGTGATGAAGGAGCTACGATGAGTATTGAGATAAGCCAGCTAGTTGCTAGAACGGTATACGTACGCAATTATGTTGTATATTGGAGAGTGTGTTTGAGGACATTTGGAAAAGTATTATATAAGTAGCTTTATGCTGTATACTTTCGCAAATATGAAAGAACGCTAATACTAGCACAAAATTTCTGAAGTGAGTGTGACAACCAAGATGAATAAAAAGAAAATCGTGACGTAGGTTTCAGGTCCTATTGAAATTTATTGCAGTGATTCATTCCTATATAATACAAATTATGACATCTTTGAAGAAAGATACACTCGTCGTAAATTGATTGATAAAAGTAAGAGTAAAGTTACTGAGTAGATTCTAGTTAAGTGTCAATAATTACTCCATCGTAAATTCACTAAGAACTGAATTTATTCTGCTATTTCACTTATTCGAATCATCGAACTCTATTTTCTAGAACATTCGTTCAAACGTGAAGCATATTTATTCTTTTTGGGCTACTTAACAAGATGAGTAGAGGCTTTAATGCAGCTTCGTTACTTATTACCGATAAACGAGAAGTTATAACGATAAATATCAATATGATTTTTTTCTGCTAATTTATGCTATGTATCCAATCTAGTTTTGATGTATGGCAACACTGATGTGAATATGTCAAATTTGAAATCACTATCATGAACTTTTAAAAAAAAATTTAAGGACAGTACTTCAAAAGACGTCTATGAGATAGTGATGGGCAACTAATCACGGATCTTTGCATATGAGCCCGAAACTTATCATCAATTGACTTAGGTTTTTCAAGACAAGCCAAATCCAACAAAAGTTGCCCGCGCAAGAAGCACTTCGAAACAAATGATCGCCTTTTTTCGGATTAATGAACGATAATTTGTTTGCCAAAAATGTTCGAAAAAATCAGTCATACCAATCGCAGAAGACAAAACATCTCAATCACGAAATACGAGCTCTCACACATTCGTTCTCACAAAACCGTTTTTGATTAGTCAAAACTTCCAAGTCATGGGTCATCTAGCGTTTAGTCCTTATTTAGCACACAATAATTCCTTCTTATTCTTGCAAGTCAAAAATAAATTGCGAAGTCAACGTTTTTCTACACCTGAAGAAGCGATTGATGCGTTAAAATTAAATATTTTGATGGTACTTCAATCAGAATGAAAAAAAAACAAATTTATTCAAACACGTATTATCTTTATAAGAAATATTTTGAAAACGATGAAGCTATATCCAATTATGAATATTTTGTTTTATTTGTCTATCTGGAAACTTGAATATCACCCCCGTAGATGAAGAGTAGATGGAAAAACCTCTTATGTATCGTTTATCAAAAATAGAGTTGAATAGATTTCTTCCAAACCAAATTCAGCTAATTCATCTATTCGTTCTTCTTAAATAAAATATTTTACTATGATAACTACTTAACATCAAAAGTTTGAAGTATGTTGAATACCGATATTATCATACTGTATATTACCAACGAGCATTCTACATCCATCTATCCAATAATAAATCTAACAACTTCAAACGACGCATCCTCGAGAACTTAGTATCCTCCTGGGATTTCTAAAAACTCCTACTCAGATATACATTACCTTGGGGTAATGACTTTGATACAAATGTAGCTTAAATCGATAATATTTTAACAGATCCCAGTTCTTAACTCTGGAAAGAAATTTCCTAGAAAGAGCACATATAAATAAAGAAAATATATTGCGAACTCTTGATATCACTTAAAATTATATTTTTCGCATTTTCGCAGGAATGAACGAACTAATGGCTTTATAATAATTTTGATAGATTTGTCCAAATGTATGAGCTTTGCAATAATGGAAAAATCTTATGAATGAATAAAATTTTCACGTCTACAAATGTCAATACTTTAGTCATAATTTTGAACTGGATTTTTTTTTTGGACAGTGTTTGAATCTGTAATCGTCACAGTTACTCAAACAAGTTTCAACTAAAATGAGGGTATTTTTGGGGTAATAAACTTCTTTCTATTTTTTCTACAAAAATAATTAACATCTTTAAAATAGTTCCAATTCTAAAAAAAAGTATTTGTATCGATTCATTCTATACTAAAATTTGTTTTTACTCACGTATAAAACATTTTTTTATTAATTTTAAGTAAAGTGAAATCCACTGAAATGGACAGGGGTCGTGATAAAATGAGTAAGAATCAATCATTCCAAATTGGGATGAAAAATAATATCGAAAGACGTTTTGGATATTTACTTTTTGATTGTTGTCTCTGCGTCTATTTTCAACTCTCTTATGTCATGTTTATAGAAAGAAATTTGAGGCCATTTATTTTCTCTTAGTAGTCTATGTTAAGTTTAACTGAACATCGAATCATGTCTTCTCTGTTCTCTTTGAAGGAGCTTGAGGTATTTGAAATGCAGCCATATTGCTCTATCTGAAAATTAGTTGCTATTGATACCATTAAGATTGGAGGATGTTATATAAATCCAGAAATTTAGGGGCAATGGAAACTATCGAAAATTGTAAACTTTGTATTTTGAACATTACAATTTATAATACCCTATAATAATTTGGAGTTTTATTGTCTTTACTATATGAAAGTTAGGTTATGGATATTTCTTTTACAGTGAGAGATCGATAACTTTAATTTTAATTTTTACAAAGCTATTTGAAGACAATAAAATTGTCTTGGATATATTATATCATATTGGTCCAAGGTTTAATACAATACTGAATTAATCATTCTAATTATCTACAATTATTTCCCATTTCCCAGTTGTCAGATTATCAGATAACCCAAGTCATCGTCTTCAAGTATTCCGATACGTGGAGCGTAAGCAGTCTATTTAGGACTGGGACTCATTTACACTCTATTTTAGGCTGCTGATTTGAATGATACACTGGACAGAGTAGTGAGGCATTATCTTATCAAGGCACTTTCACGAAAATTCTGACGGACTATATCAGAGCCAAATCAAAATAATTCTCATCCAATATATCTTTCATTCCATTCCATAGTTCACGTTACACAAAAATCTCGTCACATTACGATAGCTGCTAGTACTTATGTTATTCCAAGGATAATCAGCAACATCAATACATGTGAAAGTACTGGTGAGCCTAAAATTTCCTTCTACCACCACCATGTAGCTTTCTTCTTATATTATAATTGGTCTGGTCAATTATTTTTGTGGGCTTTCTTGTGCAACATAAATTCCTCTCCTTCAAAATAGGTCTGTCTTGATTTATGCTAATATATAATCAAATTGCCCTTGTTACTTTTTTATTTAACTAAATATAAAGTTGAATCCGGCCCTCTCAAACACCATATTTATTTGAATCCGTGATTCTTCAATTTCACTTGGACCACTTTTCATGAAAATCTTTCAATAAATTAATATGTGAGGTTGACTTTGATAAGATATTTCTTGAATATTATTTATAAATTAATTTTTAAATAAATAATAAGAGGTAACATAATCTTCTTCTGAACATAATCGCATCATCGTCACAAATCAAATTTCTGGAAACATTCGATTCGAATATAAGATAAAATCAACAATCTTGGATACAAACAGTTGAGACATCAAACAAAACTGGGGAGCTTAATCTAATTTATTGTTTTATGTGCACACTTATTTAGGTGTTGTTACTCACAAAATAAGAAAACAAAAGAAGCCACTGTGAAGAAGAACGTTCTTTTAATGAAATAACAGAAAGATAATTTACGCAAAGAAAACAGCTCTATAAAAATCTCATCAATTTAATCCACTTCAACAATGAAAATGTGCTTTATAATTTGTCGTCTCATTGATTTTATTTTATTTCAGTTTAACATGCCCCGACAGCGCGGTGGTCATTTATAGCCCAGTTGCTGGAGGCCACAAGTACAAGTTATAAGCAAAAAGGCTAAATTTTTTTTTTTGTACTTTAAATTGAGCTAATTTATATAAGGAAAACTTCAGATGTCCACCGATTTCTCAAAGTAAAAGAAAATTTCGAGGATCATTTTGATTTTCAAAACTTCCCATTATTTCTGTCTGTGATAAAGGTTGAAGAAAATAAAAAATAGAACGTTACAGGGTAAGATGAAAAAGGGTCTCTACAATTTTTTTGTAAAAGATATAGTTTTTTGGAAGAAATACTAGAAAGTATTAATGCATCCCGCTGGCATAGTACAGTTGCATTATTATAGCTCTTCCAATATCAATTGCAGATTATAAAAACCCTTGCCGAAAATTTTAATTGATCTACCATAGGCGTAGATAGCTCATTTTATTCGTTATACGTCGTTATTTAGACAGATGCACTGAATTGTATTTCTTCTTGGAAATTAAAAATTTCTACCTCTTCAACTTGCAACAACTAAAAATATTAAATTATGAAACGTAAATAGACGAGTACCTGCCTGTAAGGAGTTTGATTTAAACAGAGTACCAAATATGAACTTAGGTGTTTTTGTGCCCCAATCATTTTTTTTGGAAAACGAAATTTCGAAGCAAAAACCACGAAGGAAAATAAATTCTTTGTAAATAAAACAAAATGATAAAAAAACATTTCAATTCCAAAGAATCTTTATAAATAATAATAGTAGTCAGAATCGTCTGAACTAGACTCATCATTTGATTGAACTGTAATGGGTTGTGAAGAGGGAGATATCCTCTTCTTTGATAACATGTTAAACATAGTTCTTCAAAAGCTTTTGGCGGTCTGCTTCTAGAGCTTTCTTTACAAATTCTTCAACCTCTAAATATTCGTAATTCTGATTTTACGTTTGCCCATATTTACTCTATAGGGTTCTACGCACAATATAATAAATTTTATCTAGCTTTAGACCTTTAATAACAGTAAGCAATTCTTTGTTTGTTGGGCCTTTTTTACGATCACTGACGATAAATAGGAATATTGGGATTACTGACTGTGGCGGAATGTAAAAGCTTTAATTCCAGCGTGTATTATTATAATCCGTTTCTCTTTCGAACATGGCTCATTCAAACAGCAATTTTACTATTGTCAACCCAACCGATAACCACTACATCGTGACCTAAAACCATGTTGCATCTAGATAAATTATGTGTCTATTAGAACTTCGGTAGTCTTCTATCTGAAAAAATCTTGTCGCCATCGAACGATCCTTGGCGATTCGGTTATTGCCATCCGTTTATTCTGTTTTTTGTGTTTGAAACCACATGCTGACAAAATTTGAAGCAATGTTTCTTAACTAGTATAATTGTATTCTGGATAATTTGCTACCTTTGACTGTATTACTTCTAATGTCGCATCCCAGTTCTCCTTATATAAACTATTAATTGTCCTTCAAATAAAATCTGGAGTTCCTATATCTACAGATTTCAGTTTTTTTACATGTTTTTCGGTCCTGTGAATGATCCAAAACAACGCGTTTCGTGACTACTCGATAAATGGAAAATTTATTTAGTCTAGTTAATTCAACAATTCTTATTATGATTACATTATCGGATTGCTGAATATTTTCTTTTCTTCAAACATTGGCATATATTTAAAATAACTTATTGTGTTTGTATATCTGAATCTTTTTTTATAAACCCATACCTGTCTTTATTCTCACTACACTGTGCAATTTCATTGTCCTCATTTCTATTTATCCTTATCGTTGGCTGTCTGAAAGGAATATTTCAAAAAAATTGTGTACATACGCCTTCCGACAGCTTCGGCCACTAGAAATGCATTTAGGTTTACAATTCCATCTTTTCATTGGTAAACAGTGGAGATGATGCAAAAATTTTCGTAAAATTATGTTGGAAATAATTTACAACTAAAATATTTGTATATAAGGTGGCTTTCCAAATTATCAACACTGAACATAGGATTTCATGAATTATATCTTGATTTTTACAGAAAACTGAAGCTATCTGTAACTGTCTATTATTTTGATCTTTTTAATAAAATATCACAAACTTCACATTATTTTATTTCTTTGTTTCAGGTCGAAGATCCGGTCAACTACGCTGTGAAACTGGCAAAAGAAGTGAATTGTTCCATTCCGGACGATGTTGGTAAGGATCATGAGGTGATCGTGGACTGTCTCAGGGAAACACCTCTACACGATTTATTGCAAGCTGACGTCGTAGCTCCATCATATCTTACCGCTTTTGGGCCGAGTGTTGATGGTGTAGTAATAAAAGCAGACTTTGCTAAGGAATTGGTAACTTATTTTAAACCTCAGGATCTTCAGAACTTTATGAGACCTGTCAATGCAAATATGAAAAGAAGCGAAGCTACAATCACTCCGAGAGGAAATAATCCGTATGATCTTTTATACGGAGTAGTGACAAGTGAGGCCTTGTGGATGTTTTCGAACAACGACATCACTGCCGGTTTCGAGGGAGAACGACGAGATAGAATATTAAGGACTTATGTTCGTAACGCTTACACATACCATTTAAGTGAAATATTCTTCACTATTGTGAACGAGTACACAGATTGGGAACGGACAGTACAACATCCGGTAAATACTAGAGATTCAGTAATTGCGGCTCTTAGTGACGCGCAGTTCGTTGCGCCTTTAGTGCAAACAGGAGATTTACTTAGTGCCAAACCTCCGCAAACAGGACAAGAGGGTGAAGGGCCTAAAACTTTTTTCTATGTTTTTGATTACCAAACAAAAGACGGGGATTATCCACAGGTAAGAATAGTTTTAAATTATTATCTTATATTATTATTATAATATATTTGAAAACGCATGTGATTATCCAATTTTCATATTAATTAGTACAAAAATAATTTTTTAAAGAATTTGAGGGAAGTGTGAATTCAATTCATTTCCGAATTTATTCGAATACTCACACCACGTCATTTATTCTATTCCCCATTCCAAGATATGGTTTCTAGAAACTTATCCCCGAAAATCAGCTTAAAAATAAGGTTTAAGAATCGATCGGGGCTATTAGTTTTGACAAGGCGCCATGGCTGACGTTAATTATATTTCATATTTGTATGTGGGAGTTTTAATTTGAGATGGTGGGGTATTGGATTAAGAATTTTACAACCAGGCTGTGTGATTAGCGAACCATTCAGAAGCCTACACCCACTGTCGTGGATATCTCCTGCGCGATTGACGACTTTGAGTTAACAACGGAGATTGTTGAGATTTTTGTTATATAGGCCTTGACAGTGTGAATGTCGATTATATCATATAATCTCTAGGGTCTTAGAAAGTTTCTAATGCATGAATATTTTATAGTCATACGGATGCACTTGTTTTTTTACCATCTCCAGGGAGTTGAAATTATGTTTGATTCTTTTGTTATAACTGATGCTGCGTGTTTTAAAATGGGTCTTAAGATTTGTTTGTATATGATTAATTTTTGTTTGTGATTTTGCAAATTGTAGGGTGAAGTCTGATCATCGCAATTTTAACTTTCCGTACTTGTTCCAATATGTGAGCGTTTGCTAATTTTTCTGTGTATAATATACCCTAGATACTTTAGGGTATTAAGTACTGGGAAATTTTGTCTTTAAAAGTTTAAAAATCCAACCTACTTATTCACAACACACCATGGATAATTATATTCCAATTCAATGGATGTGTTAAACATTTGATAAATAATAAAAAATATAATTGATGTGAGTGTTTACTACCATAACATACTTATACCACAGCTATAGGCTCTTTCCTTCAGTGTACGAGACAAAAGCTAATTTGCTAGAAAATCTAAAGTTGGGAATATAGTTACTTCACGCTTTTGAAACTTATCCAAGCTAACTCAATTCAATTTATAAATTCACAAATTTCGAAAAAATAAGATAAATAATTGATAGAAAGAAAAAAAGAACATTCTTTCCATCTTTCTACAAAATAATATAAAGTAAGTTTTTAATATAAAACCAATTTTCATAGTGAAAAAAGATCTATCAAAATTTAAAAACCAAATAATTACTACAAAGAATGAATTTATCTAATTTTTCGAGCCGGCATCAAATTAATATTAATTTCATAAAATTAAAAAGAAATAAAAGAATGAGCTTAATGTTCTTATTAACAAAAAAAAATGAATTGTGTTCTTAAACCCTAAGATAATTGTATCAAAAGTATTCCAAATACAGAGATACCCAATGATATTTCACAGTTTCTATCATTGGGGCCGAAATTCATTATTAAATCTATAATTAATAAATACGTTCAAAAGGAGATGGTAAATTGAATCTAATTCTCATTCCAATATTGACGACATTCTCATTGTCCACTAAATTTCAGTTTTAACTAAATACAAAACATTCGGTATTATCCCCCAAATAAAAAACAGTAGCAACAAATAGAAAATTTAATGATAGTAAGCTTCCAGGAATTCTTTAAGGAAACTTTTTACTATCTCCACTTCATGAAACATTTATATTGTTATCATCCATGAGTTAAAGGTTCTTTGAATTTTTCTCTACACATCCCTCTTTATGTTAAATTTACGGATTAACTTGGCTCCCTAGTTTGCCGCATTTGCCAAAGAAACAAAAGCAGATTTGAAAAGACCATTAATCACACCATGCCTAGAACACTTCCCGAAGAGTTTGTGTCGGCTAAGACCATAATCCATTAACAATGGAAATTTTGAAAACAGATTCTACAGAAAAAATGTGGTAGTTGAGTTGGAAGGGCATTAAACTGAGAAATTTCGTTTTCAACACGCAACCCTTCTTGTATTTTTTCTTGAGTATTCAATCTTTCTGTTCATCTCGCTTTTAGCAACTTCTTGTTACTCAATTCAAATATAGATTCATTCCATATCAAGTTGTCTTCCAAATGAAATTATTTTAGCCCGAAAGTGGTCAGCTAATATTGTGTGTTGAAATAAAAGTAACAAATGATCAATAAAGTAGAGAAAAATAACAAAAATAATGATTATAATATACAAAAGCAAACATGTGTTTGAAATCAATTCTAGCTCTATTTTTCACTGTTCGGAATATGATTCAAAAACTGACATACTTGGGATAAGATTTTCAAGTATTCTAGCACCAATAGTAGAAATCTGTTTTTTTGAGTTATGACACTATTTGAACGAAAGTGTATTATAAATCTGCCTTTCTGTTTCTTGATACTTTGTTACTTTTCTATTATATAGCGTTATTCACACTTTCTGTCCATTTTATCTGAAATGCTGAATATTTTATAATTATAAAAATGCAATTAACTTAGATGTGTGATTGTTAAATTCACTGGGATGATATTGAGAACGCAGATTAGATAAATCAAAAACAGTATTTAATATTTTTTTCACGTAATTGAGTATACGAGGTTTGGTTATAGAATTTCGTTATTTAATAGCCAGACCTCGTATTTGTTGATCTATGTAAATCGACTCGACTAAATATTTTGTGACAATTAATTTTTTGCCATAGTCCATTCAGATTAAATTTGTACGATGAGATTAAAGGATAAAATCCTTTAAAACATACAGAGGTAGAGAAATTCGTTCAGAGATTCACAACCAATATGAGATAGAACTGAAATGTGAAATTTAAATGTTTTGTCGAATGTTATGTGGTGATGCTCTGTATAATTTGGGAAAAAAAGCCATTCTATATTCAATATTGTTTCAAGAGCACGTAGCTTATTTGTTATTCAATCAGATGTATGAATAAAAATACCTTTGCTGTAGTGGAAAATATACATTATGGAAAATAAACAATATGGTTCTCTGGTTTCTAGGAAACTGTTATATGGGGAGTCAAATGTGAAATTCTAATTTCCATCCATAATTTCCCTACCAAACAAAAAAAATTACAAAGTATTGTCAATAATTCTATTTACAAAAAAGCTTGTAATTAAATTGAATAGTTCTGAATTCCGTCTCCGAAAATCTGTCGTCTATTTTAACAATTATTTTCACATACAATCTTAATATCCAACAAGATTTTAAAATAAAACCTGCAAAAAAAAATTAAATATTTGGGCATTTACATTGACAATCACTTACGATGGAACCATCATATGGAATATTTAACTAAAAAACTTCGGAGTATCCTATTTCGATTTAAGCAAGTAAGCCAATTTTTGAGCTTTAAATGTAAAAAAATACTGTATCACAGTTTGGTTGAGTCACACCTCAATTATGGCATTATTGGCTGGGGAGGAGTTTCAAGGAGCTATCTAAATACCCTCGAAGTGACTCAAAAGCGATTCCTCCGAATGATTCTCAACAAACCAACAAGGTATTCAAGCTCACTACTCTATACTTAATCGCAAATATTGGATGTTAGACAACTATACATTATTCAGATAGGATGCCATCAATATAAAAATAAATACGAACCTACCACTCACAATCATAGATACGCGACAAGATCGAATAATCAATACTGTATACCAACAGCTCTTAAAACAATAGGTCAAAAAGGTTACTCCTACTTGACACCTAAATTATTCGGGCAACTACCACAAAGAATTATCGATGAAACTTCTCTTAAACGCTTCAAAACCCAACTAGTAACATTTGTTAAAGAAACAGACAAAACAAAAATACACAAAATGATAGAATGCTGAAACAAAAACAGAGAAGAGTAAACTCATGTACGAAATGTATGTCTGAAACATAATCATGTAAAAATGTATTTATAATGTTTTAACTGCATTTTTTTTGTTTTCTTTTATAATGTTTTTTTTTTTTTTAATTTTGGCCCACCAGCCTATATTCACCACATACAAGTATGTATAATACTTCTGTGGATGCCTAGATGTTTATTCAATTTTAATTGTATTTTATTACCGTATTTGTTAAATTTATGAATAAACGTTATTATTATTATTACCTCTCACCCTTCAATGTTCCCTCAAAATAAAACTATATCTAGATTCACATCCTAGTACAGCTAGGGCGGCTTCAGCAACTTTGACAAATCTCTCCACCGACTGGGAATAACAGGGAAATCGTGGGAGATCTGGCGCATCTTCTATCTGAACCATTTTCTCACTTCCTTAAGAGGTCAACCGTGATAAAATTGAAGATTCGGTGCATTTGCATTCCAATTTTCTAAATCTATATATTCAGATGCATCAAAATTAGGAAGATGCACTTTAAACTACACTTTCATTAGACCTTTAACTGCCGCCGGAGGGTCTTGGAAAGTTTTGAAAGTAGAGAGTTTATTTTAGAGAAATATATCGAACTCAAACACTTTAATTAGGCCTTTATCCTGCCACCATAATCCCTAAAAATATATTTCCTACAGTCAAGAAGAATATTCTTTGAGTTGGCGGAAAACGCATTTCTTTGAATAACTTGAATTCTCTATTTCATTTTTCTAGGTATCTAGTATGTTTGATGATTCCTCACAAATGAATAGTTCCATTCTAGCAAGAAGGTCTCGACGATAAACCTTAATACTAAATTCTGCAAGATCTTCAAGAATTCTAGAAGGAGTTTCATACGAGACATTCTATTTGCAGTCATCGAGAACTTCTGATCAGTCCATGGTCTTCCCGATTAATTTCTAGCTAATTCAATCCAATTTTTCTTGTAAAGTGCAATTGGAGGTTATTCGTAATTTTCAAGCGGTTTTCCTATTGGACCCGAAAGTCCTCTAGGACCCGTAGAGTGTCCATCAAGATATTTAAAATAGGGGTCTCAAAGGAAATTCATTTACATGTAGTAGACAAATTATTTATCGCAGAGTCGTCTCTGCTCAGTTTCTAATATTTTGAGGACTTCCGATTCACCGTTTATAGCAGGGATGGGGAAACTTTTTTCTTCGCGTGCCAATTTTTGTTAACGAAATATATAGCGGGCCAAGTTGTAGCATTACATTATTTATTAAAGTAAAAGTATTACTTTAATTTTTCTGAAATTTATTGTGCAATATTGAAAAATAACATTTTCAATTACAATTAATTGAACTCAAGCTAGCTGCGAAGTAAAAGGTTGAGGAGCGCTAGTCTTTGTGGGAACATGTGACATGTGGAACTGTTTTTGTTTCTGCATGACTTCATCATAAGCCGGTTCCAAGTATGATGTTGAATTGTTAACAATGGAAAAAGGAGGTCATCCGAAAGCCTATTGCGAAGACAATTCCTGATAATACGAAAGCTCTACTTGATTTTTGTTTGATGGCGTCGGGCCGGATTTCAACGCTTTGCGGTCCGGAGATGGCCCGCGGGCCGTAGTTTTCCCATCCCTGGTTTATAGTATAACCGCACTTCTTCCGTATAACAAAAATAGATCACAAAACTTCTTTTGGTAATGTTTTGCAGGATATGAATTAATATATGAGGTAAGTTCCATTCTAATGCATATCACGAAGTTCTGGTTATTCAACTAGAACATTCGCGGAAAACTTGATTAGAGCGTTGATGACTTCAATAAAAGGCTCTTTCACTTTTTAGCAGCTATAACTATAGCTACAGCTTAAATTGTTCCTGAATCAGCGGGAAAAAGATTGCCACCGCAGGTTCTAGCACTATTAGCGGTTTAGTAGGTCCACGCTTTGACGAGGTTGTCAGCATTTTCATTGTCCCTGAGTCACCTGTGATTCGGAACAGCTCTACCGCCCTTTCGCTAGATAATTCATTTTATTCCCTTTATCTTAATACCTACTACGAATATAATAGAAGGAACAATCTACTGTTCCATGATTTTTCAATGCTCACAATTAATGCATGGAAAAATTATTACCCTAATTACACATTTTTACTAGCAGCTGTTATCTTTCTTTCGGTATTAGGAACAATAGTGGAAAAAGGTGATAAAAAATTAATTACAGATTCATACACATTTTATGGAATTTTTTTCAAACTCATGATATTGCTAATGTGGATATAACATTTCATATAATATTGGATAAAATTAAGCTGGTTAAACGCTCCAATTAGAATGATGGAGAGCCCTTGTGCAAGTGAATGAAATGAGTGAAATTGCTGAATACCAGTAAACATAAATGTTACAAATGGCGAACTCTAATGGATGACATTTACATTTATAACCATATTTTTCAGATAAATTGATGTAGCAAATATATGAGGTATACTGAAATTGAGGAGATTCATGTCATATACAAAAAGTAGATTATTGGAAATTCGTGATATAATAACAAAAGAATTGTGACTTAAAAGCTCTTTTCCTTTACTTTCAAATCGAAACTTGAGTTGTTTCTATTATTATTCTTGAATTTATTCATTATCACCCTTCATCTCTGGTTAATTTAGTTTGTTGTTACTTGCGCAAACCGACAACAACCTGTATTTTGTCATTTCAACAGTATTAGACCTGTTCATCACACAGCCTACTACTGGACATAGGCCATCTTCGCCACTATTCCTAGCAATTGTCATCCAACTGGGAACCACCCTCTTAATATCGTTAGACAAGCATATCGATGGGCGTCTTCTCCTTCTGAGCGCACCTTTCCTCAGTCTCCACTTAATAATTCTTTTGGTCTAACAGTTGTCTGTTCTTCGGGCCACATAAGACGCCCAGTTCTATTTTAAGTTCTTCTTACTGCCGAATCCTTTGAATCTTCTTGAATCTGAGTAATGTATTATTTGTCACTCTGTCTCTCAGAGATAAACCTAGCATCGCTCGTTCCATCCTTCGCTACATTAGCTGGATTTTGTTTATGGTAGCTTTTGTTAAGGTTAGAGTTCAAGTACAGTTTTTATTCAAAATCAACCCTATTTTTTGGGGGCTTCATTTAATACATCATGTATACTTCTGACATCCTCGATACTATTAGTAGAATGTGTTCCGCGAATCTGAGGTGAAGTGAAGTGAAGGTGAATCTGAAGTTTTTTGCCTTTGTTGGTAATTTTAATTTTCTTCATATATTCTAGCAGACTAATGAATAGTTTTAGTGAGATGATGTCACCTTACCATGATGTCGGTGGTGTTTGTATAATAATAATTCATTATCTAGGATTTCAAATATTGTGATTTCGTGAATAGTAGTTTCAGAATTTTATTTTAAAAACTATGTACAGGAATTCGATTATAATATGAAAAATATAACTTGATAGATTCATTGAGCAGATAATTTGGTTATATCCAATAATACTGAAGTATTTTTCTCAAAAAACGTTTACGATTCATTTCCTTCCAATAAATTTTGGGCATAATTTGATTTGAGTACAAAAAATGGTAATGTATTGAAGGGAAACTATTCCAGAATGAATTTGGGTTGGCGTCATTGCCAGAAACTATAACTACACTGTGGAGATTACATCTGCATTGACAAGGAATCGATTAAAAGAGGTTTAGTATTGTAGAATAAAGAATCTTATTTCACTATCATCGAAAGTGGTCAAAAAAACCTGGAAAATGGTATAATGGAGTATTTTAATTATATTTGAATGTGAACGAGCACAATGTACAAATGGAACATTCTAGAGAAAAACTTATCTCATAAAACTCGTTAAGCTTTCGCGTTAAGGGAGGTTTCAACATTCAATCGAAATCAGATTACCCTATGCAAAATTCAAAGTGGAAATTAATGGTTGAGGAAATATCTGTAGAGAAGCAAAAAACCTTTCGCTCGATAAAGAAAATATTCGGAGAGCGCTCATTTATCAATCCGACGACAAATATTTTGTTATCAGCAAATTAAACCAACAACTGTTTGTTCTTCAGTTAAAAGTTTTGAGAAAACACTTTGAATGCTATTTATCAGTTAAGTTATTACTTTTTATTGGATGCTTCACGTTACAGAGGGTTGGAAAGCGTGTTACTGAATAGATCAAATAATCTCCTGAAAATATATAGGGTGTGTTACATTTTGACTCCTGATGTATTGAGAATTTGATGTGTTTCACTTACAGAATCGAAGGAAAAAGGTATTGGATTGAATCGATCATGGAACAAAAGAAAAAATGTGACTTTTTGACTTTTATAATATACGCTTATTGAACACATGAATAAAATAATTTTTTTCAAAAGCTCTTTGATCCCAAAAAGCCATCAAATGTCTATAAATTCTATTTATAATGAACTTTTAATCATGCAATATCACCTAACACATACATAGCTAAATTGATAAAGGTAACATTGCGTAACCTTAGGTTCTGTGTTCTAATCTAAGATAAAAACAACAATCTTTTAGGTTATGTTGGATTAGATTGAGTATGGTTGAGTTAGGTTAAATTAGGTTAGGTTATTCTCGCTCTAAATGTTGTTTCAAACTTTGAGTTATTTCAAGAAACTTATACGCCATTTATGCAATTTTCTCGCTTCAATACGTTTTTTTCTAGTTACAGCTGTATAATTACTTTTTCATAACTCGACCCCTTTTTATTTTCACAACGAATGGCTGCATATTCCTCATCTTCAACCCAACCTATATACCAAACCCTATCCACTTTTTCAAATCGAATTGTGGAGAACAAGAAAAGGATTATTTTCAAATAGTGGTAGCAATGATACGTTAACAAGAACGTCACTTCACAGCAATAATATGAAAGTTCCAGTATTTGCAATATTTCGAATCTGTATTATATCTTGCATCATATCTATTGATGCTATTCGAGTTCAGTTATTCACTGCAGATATTAAAATTGTTATAATTCGTTATTGATGTCACTCATACTCAAATTATTCATTATAATGATACACTTCACATATACATTCTCCATGTCCAATATTTTTTCAGAATTTTTAGAAAATTAATGTTTGCTGGATAGTGGCATCTTCTATTAGGAACACTTTCGAGCATACGACTAAAAACACCATTAAAAGCATGGATAACTGGCAGTTTACAGTTTACTTGAATTTATGATCATTTGCAGTCTGAAATATGAACTGTGGTAAACACTCAGACCAACGGAAGTGAATTATATGGTGATATGGGGTGGTCGTCCTAAAAACAAACTGCAATAAATTATAACTAAGTAACCAGAATTTGATGTACACACTAAAGTAAATGGATATTTATGAATATATTTCAAAATGGGGCATTGTGTTGCAAAATTTAAGGCTGTTTTTGAAAAGGAAGAATTTTTAATTACTTTTTAAATTAAATAACAATGTATATTTTATCAAAACATTGTTTATAGCAATTGTTATGACCTTTCTATGAGAAATGGAGAACTGTTGCTATTTTTCCAGAAGATATTGTTAGAGAATTTCAATTGACCCGTTCATTGGCTTATTATGTCTTAAGCTGGAAGTTATCTTTAACAAAACTACTAAATTCCATATCAATCAATTCGTTCCAATATGTACACAAAGCACCTTCCGAATTCATTCAATAATGTATTTATTATGAACAATTCATATTTCTAATTATCATCCATATTTTGTGAAATAAGTTAATAGTTTGATAATATGCGAACTTTACAGTGCCACACCATTCCTGGACAGAATTTAGGTTAGTTTCTATTGAACACTGTAATCTTACTGATTTTCATAACGTATACTTTAAAGAAAATATATTACCGACATATGTTTTCGACCTACATTTGCTATTTATATTTTGAGATAGATGGTGTAGAAAAACGTTGATATCGCAATTAATTTTCGATCCGCGGAAAATCGAAGAAATCATTGAATGCCAAACAATGACTGCACGGCGATGTTTCGAGAGTTATAAAACGTTTTTGTTTGAAAGGATTTGTAGAAAATGATTTTTTCAAACACTTCTGGCAAACAAATGCTGTTGTACCATTCAGAATTGACCGTTTTACGTTGCTCTAATGGAAAAGTGGTTACAATAATTCCGAAAAAACGGGAAACCATTTGCTTCGAAGTACTTTGTGCGCTTTTGTTGGATTTGGCTCATCTTGAAAAACACATATAGTCATTTGTTGTCCAATTACGGGCTCATATGCATAGATGCATGATTCGTAGATCAGTCACGATATCAGTACCTACGTAATGTCATATGGCGACCCTGCAATATCAGTGCGACCTTGAATGAATATGGAAAAGCACCCAAACATGATGAATCCAAATCCTGCTTCATCACCAAAAGTCGAAGCTAGTTGATCGGCACACTGTTGTTGACTTAATCCTCATCGAAACATATAAAAAATCATGACAGAAAAATGTACTGTTGATACCATTTGTTGACAAAGATAAAGTTTCAAGTATTTGTGATCAGCTCAAATAGCACTCGTATGACAACACGTTGTGAATACGTTCATCATCAAAAATGTCAAACTTCATGATGATAATGTCAGATTTGATATAATAACAACAGTATTGTCATATCTTATGTAGCCACCGTCGTACGAAGAATTGTTCAGAGGTAATGTTGTTATAAATCTGCCCAATTTCTGCAAATGGTTTCTCATTCCCAAACTTTATACTTCAAAAGTATACATATCTCAAATAGTAAACCTTATATATATTTTGAATTTTTCAGAATCAATTAGAAATATGTACTAACATCATATTTATTTACCTGTTATTGGAAGAATTCATTCACAGGGATGTTTTCTTTAAAAAAATTATTTTATTTTTGGTTCCGACCATCAGGTTTTGTCTGATACACATCCAAAAAAAATGGAAGGTATATCAAAAAATCAATGTACTCACTGCATTTATTTCTGCTAGAGCTATTTAATTTATCAATAAATCTAAATATTTTGGTGCATCCAAGTTAGAATTTTTGGAACCTTTAGTTATATTCATACTGAACACACTGTTTACCCTACTGCCAAACTAAAACTCACAATTAAACTATGTGATGCGCATTTCGGTAAACTATTCAGTCTCTGAAGACGATAATTTGGTTACCGAAATGCGCGTCAGATAGTGTAATTGTGTGTGTTGGTGTAGTGGCACTGTGAACAGGGTATTCAGTACCAATAATACTTATTCAAATAGTAAGTTCCACAGTTTCATGTCTATCTAGGATCAGTATGGCTTCATCGAAAAAGACTAACGAGGGTCAGTATCAAGGATTTTCAACAAAATATTTATAAACATGGAAGAGTTTTTCGTAAATCATTTTGGATTTTGCTTGGATACTTTTAGTGTTATTTTCAATTAAATCCACTTCTTTAGAATATTGTAAAATCATTCACACTACAGTTTTGGTAAATTCGTTGCGATTTGGATACATGTCATAAAATAAGTTAGTTTGGAGATGTGAAAACTAAGGGAAAATTATTCTATTAAAAAAGGATTCTATATTGATCCTATTT
Organism: Diorhabda carinulata; assembly: GCF_026250575.1. Taxonomy (NCBI): domain Eukaryota; kingdom Metazoa; phylum Arthropoda; class Insecta; order Coleoptera; family Chrysomelidae; genus Diorhabda; species Diorhabda carinulata. Next base: position 9,150,078 of record NC_079469.1, read on the forward strand.
TTATTTTGATATCTATTATGTAGGTGATCTATTGATTAATATAAATACGCAAATTGCCAGTGTCAAAACATATTTTGTTAGAGACTGAAAGTAATCGAAATGTCAAACTTCCATCTGCCTTAAAAATTATGAAAAACTGATTTAAAGACAAAACGGACCTAGAATCGAGACGATGTAGGATATATCTAAAAGTTGTAGGAAATAACACTTTGGTGCTGAATTTTGCCACATTCCCAATACGAAAATAGTCTTCATAATTTGAATATATTTAACAAAATAACAAAAAGCCAAATATTAGCATACATCACTTTATGAGCACACTATATATAAATCGATCGATTACTGAGATTTTAAAAGCAGTGAAGATAAAATAGATAGACAAAATTTGTCGATAGACAAAACCATTTTACAGTAGTTCCTTTTTTTAATTCAAGGAAACTGGAAGTTTAAGCAGAAGAAAAATCTCCAAGACGGACATGGGCATAGAAAGTTGAGGGTTTGGGATAGCAATAAACGTCTAAAATTACATGCTCACAAAATCAACTCGAACATGGTGGAATTTTCCGCTTTCTCATGATTGTAGAAAACACGATTAAAGAGACTATTTATTTGGAAATTTGAGAGATTATGTGTTCCGTCAATTTTGAGAAAATTGAGGAGAAAAGAACTGTTTTTTATTATCTACTTTTTCATAGTCCTAGAAGGTCCCGACAGCAGACATCCTGACCGTTGCATTTTGAAGTATCAAAAGGAAACGGCGTTTTATAATATATTAATTAATACACTTTCACTCGAATCCATAAAAATCGATTGAGTTGTAACTGCAATTCATCTAATTCTAGATCTAATAACTATGAACTTGGTCAATCAAAAGTGAACATGTTTGGTCAGTCGTTTCTGAGTCTTCTGACCGTATCTAACAAATCTTCACCGTTCTCAAATTTTACTTATTGCATAACTATAAATCTAATGATATATTTGACAAGATTTCAACTGGTATAATAATCATCTTGTACATATACTTTTTCTGTTACAATTCCCAAAATCTCTCTTCTTATTGTTTTCCAGTGATAATTCACTGGTTTCTAGCCAGCCAAGGAGATAGAGATAGACTGTCCTCTGATCAATTGTCCTTTTCGATGGGAAAAGATTTATGTAACTAATTCAAATTAGGAGATGATATTGGAAATAATTTGTCTCCTTCACTTGCCCTGCGCATCTTGTCTTTTTAGTCGTAGCCTTCTTGGTGCTATCACTGACAACATCTGACAACAATATCCGCACAAGGGTTTATTCTACCACCAATTCATCGGAGCAATTTTACTGCTCTCCCAACACTAACAATTCGATCTAGTTTACTACGATTTGAATTTCTTAGCACTCTTTGTATGGTGATTAATTTGATGGAAATGTTTAGATATATGCATGAGATATTTTTGAATAATATGATATTGTTACTAGGTGTTTCTAGTTAACTGAATTTGTTTGTAACATCGATAGATAGCTATGTCTACTGGAACATGGTTTAGTCGAATACGAGTTTATCAAGTTGCTATGACGCGGCATTAATGAAAAAATTCTCTTTTCCAATTAAAATTGCTCGTGAAAATTCATATTAACTTGTAGACTTCAATTAATGGGACCAAAATTATTTATAAGGAGATGGAAATCTAATATTCAAACGAAATGAAATATGAATTTGTCGAAATTTATAAAATACACTCCATTGATATTCCATTAAATAGCATCAAACTGAAATTACGGAATAAATTAGTTTCTGAAGTTCATGAAAATTTAATCATGATGCCTTATTAAACTGATATTCTGTGATCTAAGTACCAGCTACTGCCCAGTTCATTCTCTATCTTCGTAATGTTGAGAAATATGTAAGCTATTCTCCAGAAGAACATCATATTTTGAAGATAACCTTATTCCAATTGTACAAAATCAGTTCAGTCAGTTTCATAACATTCAAAATGTAATCTTTGTCTAAATTAATTTCCATCGAAGACATTTTTGTCAACATTTGAAACGAAAGTGATCGAAAGAAACCAAATCAATTGAATAAAGTGAATGACGCAATAAATCGTAAGATTCTACATCAACAATATCGGACCGATGGAATCTCAAAACCATTTTTGCAGGAAAACTGAGTCTTCCTTTTTTTCAACTCTACGTTTCTGATTTGAAATAATATACTCAGGTTTCATCTACTTTGACATATTGAGAGAAAGATATCTGAATTTTTATTCAAGCCCAGCTTTTGATCAGAATTGAGCAATTCCGACGTAAATAATTTGTCTGGATGAATTGTGTTCTTGAGAAATTGATAAAATAGGAGTTTCCAAGGAGGGGACGTAGCCTATAACCATCTCTAAGAAAGGAAACATACATTGGATATATAATAATGGTCAGAATCCTGAAAGTAGTGGACCGAAATGCCGAGAAGAGAATCTGATCATCATTAGTATAGATAAAAACAGAATTCACTCAATCCATAACTTTCTGAAAATTTTGAACGTATATGTAAGGATGGACAATTCAGAGAATTTCAATCAAAATAACACCTTCACCTCAGTTTGAAGCACACATAGGAATTTCATTTAATAAAATCAAAATATGAAGTGTACAAACGAAAACTACGATGTCATAATTGAACCAGATAATAAATATGTGATGATTTGTATTAAAAAATTAATATCAATATTAACCAAGTGTTCAAATCGTGTGCAGCGTAGAAAGCACCAGTAAATATGCGTTCAAATTCGTGCTAAGTGCATGAAAAGATGTTAGAGATTTAATTTCAATTGGCACATGACTGTGCATTTTTTCGCAATGTATAGTAATGATCCCTTAACTAATTCTGTACGTAGAGTAGGTAGAAATATATTGTGCTCCGCGTTCCTTGCGTGTGTATTTGTATGATAACTGTGTAATGACGTTTTTAAAACAGGAAGAGTGCTTACGGATTAGACATACGGACTCAAAGATGGATAAGGAAGGAAGAGTCAATATTTTGAATCCTCTGTGAAAGTTTCGGCAGTAAGTCCTGCTGTTTAGTCCGAGTAAATATTCAACAGCTTCAAGTTCAGTTGCTTGGAAACTGATCTCAGTGCAAAACAGGTCGAACTTAATTTTTTAGATATGTAATTCCTCCCATTTCAAAAAATTGTTCACAACAAGCTGAAAGAATTTTACTGCTTAAACGACGTTAATGGTGGTATTATTAGTGATTGTGACGATTAGAATCACACCATGATTTAAGGGTGAGTAGGTCACTAGAAATGGTATTAAAAACTGCCGTGTTACTCCAAGAGAAACTAGTATCGTCTGCAAAAATATATATTCTACCGCTGATGTCTAGATAGGCGATGTCGTTAAGAAAGAGAAGAAACAAAATAGGGTACCCTCCATTCTATTGACTCATATGAAGACATCGATCTATCAACCCTTACAATCTGCCTTAAGGTATAACTTAAACCATTCTAGAAGTGTAGGTGTTCCCCTGAAACGGTAGTACTGATAAAAATATTATTCACAGAATCAAAAGCTTTAGAGAAATCACAGAGTGATTGTTGTTTCAGTTAAGTGATTGTTGCTTTGGCTTAAGTGAACATTAGGAGAATATAGCATCATTTGTGCATTTGTTATTGAAAAATATGAATTGATGGATAATAACTATTCTATATTCAAGCAGAACTGATAAAAGCTTCTTTCTGGCCATCTTTCAATGATCTTCGATAACGTGGAAAGGAGTGCAATTGGGCAATCGCCCGTTGCTTGATCACTATCTCCTCCTTCGATTGTAATTATTGCTGTCTTGAAGAAATTTTGGAAAGTGACATTCTGAAACGAAATGTTTATTGAAGTTATTAGAGTGGTAAGATGATTCAATCAAAAACACTTAATATAAGCCAATTGGTACCAAATGAGGATTTATTTTTGATGTCATCCATGGTACTTTGAGCATAAAGAAGAAACTCTGTGAATATGTTTAACGAAAACTGATAATATTATCATATTATCATCATAAAACCACCCTAAGGTCACAATTTCCTTAAACCGCCCACGTATATAGCTTTTATTGCTAGGATTTCTCAAAATAAACATCAAATTGGATTCATTCGATTTTAGTATGGATTTAAAACTTCCACATCTACATGAAAAGACAACTAATTTCTTTTTTAACCATCAATAATCAATATTTTTATCAAATAGCCTCCATCAAACTCCAAATAAAGAATTATTTTGAAAGGCGATTTTTTCACGATTCATGCTGGTTACACTATTCATGCCCACCTTTTGACAGCCACATAAAAAATATAATAGCGTCATCGGACACACGCAGTGAACATGGTGCGAAGCATGATGTCGAACACTATTGTTGACTATTTTTTCATCAATTCGTCATGTTAAGCACATAAATAATAGTTCCATACATCGTTTTAATGTTCGTATTTTTTAAACGACATATATTAATGGGAAAATTGGAAGCTACATACTGATCAAAGAAAATAAATTTCCTTTTTCCGATTATTTATGTGAGCGTATTTTATATTAACTTTGTATCAACGTCCACTCAATCAGAAACTCTGATATAGAATAGAACTTGACATTATTCGTGAAGCCAACAAATCTCTTTTGGAAAGGGTTTCTCGTTTGATCATTTATTATTGAAGGATTCAGAAAAATGCTCATAATCTTTGCTCTAACTTGTAGAAATGTTGTATTTTCCCAGATAATTTACCTTGAACCGGAAAATTTTTATCTTTGTATCAAATAGTGGAACAGTACATGAATCTTGTATTAAAATGAAATTTTTGGGAACCATTGGTGATGTATATTCATATTACATACTAATACTAGACACAATTACACCATCTAATGGTGAACAGTTTACCTTTAGTCTCTGAATACGATAATTTGGTTATCAAATCGCAAGTCAGTCAGTGGACGAGGATGGTCCCAACAGTACCTGGCCCAGCTAAGAAAACAAAAAAGTTTTGGGACAAAAAAAAATTAACTTATCAACGTTATCTCCTTTTAGCTTAACAAAATAGCTATTGTTTGAAAACCTTTGACCACAGACCCATTTTTTCATAAATGGGAACAGAAAATGATCCGAAAAACTAAATTAGGCGAATAGGATGCATGAGGTAGCTTTCTCATGTCAAAATTTTAAGTTAATATGCGCCGTACCGTACTTTTTGAAATGCCTACTAAGCCTGCTAGCTCGCGCACTTTCAGTCGACGATCATCCAGTACCGCTTTGTTGATTTTCTGGAGTCGTCACCTCATTTGGTCGACCATTGCGATGCTGGTCTTCACAGGTCGTACGGCCTCGTTTAAACTCTGCTCTCCAATGTTGATAACGAAGGTGCAATTTCACCCAGAGTAGTTTTCCATGTTGACAAATTCATTGAAAAACTTCACTATTGATGGCTGCTAAACAAATACTAAACAACGTGGCGTCTGCAAACTTTAAATATATGCTGTATAGATTGTGGACTTTCTAATACGTCTAGGACTATCCTCGTAATTGTGAGTATTCATGTAGTAATCTTCTGTATTTCTCTATAATCTTCATTTGATTCACTTCAATCGTGTCTTCCTCATACTATTATATAATAAAATTACTCGTATTAAAGAGAATTCTTGTTAAATGTTTTGGTGGTAATCTAGTCATATTTATACCAATGTTTTCTCATTTTCTGTAGACATACAACCAAACCATAAGTGTGAATTTTTTTCCTAATGTTTTCTGAGAGATCGTCATGAGAAGAATTCCATATTCATCTTCAGGAACTATACATCAGGTTTTGAACATCTTGACAGAGAGGTGAAGTGGTTTATTGACTTTGTTTTAACTAATAGAATAGAAGCTATGACAGATGTATGAACAATAAGCTGACGACGAGAATTGGTGTAATAATACAACTTACAAATGGAACCACTGACTCTGTTGTACACTATCCTCAATAAATTTGCACCCTCAATATCGCTTAATAGGCAATGTTCACGTTAGTTTTCTCCTTCGATATATTTCTAGATTCACAAATTCACAAATCACATATGAGATGGAATGAGATTATTGAAGCATTATTCTTCAGATTAAAGCCTGCAAATAAATTATCCTTATCTAGTGAAAACTTTTTGAACGATTACTGTAAATGCATATATAGTTGAACTCATGCTTGATTCGATGACATTACGTAACTATTAAATGACGAATTTTTGCATGGCAACATGAGATTTGTGTGCAGGAACGTTGTCCTGCAAAAACAAAACACCTTTGGATAGCTTTCCGCGTCTTTTCTCTTCAATTTTTTCCCGTAGAGTGGTCAGGAATGTCGAATAGTAATCTCCAGTTATTGTTCTACCCTTATCCAAAAAATCAATAATGATTACTCCATGGCAGTCTCAAAAAACTGAAGCAACTTTTACAGCAGATTTCTGGACACGAAACTTCTTAGGTTTTGGAGAACCAGAGTGTCGCCATTCCATCGATAGTAACAGATAGCAATCCATTATGTGGAAATTAGATGATAAGGCTTTTGAATTTCAGGGAAACTATGTCGAAAAATACCAATTGATTATTAAAAACTTCCAAGAGATATTTATGGAATAAGAAAAAATAAATCCATTTGAAAGAAGTATATTTGTGTTCATGTTAAACTTGAACGAGAGTGATGAGATTGTCAGATACATTACAGAATAAATATGTGATACATTATGAGATAATTATATTATATATACATTATATTATTGACATACATATTCCTCTGATAAAAAATATCACTAAATAAAGTTTTCTTTTTCTATTTCTATATGTCTATTAGAACTTTGCAACAAAACCTTTTATTTTCCAACAAAGTTATTTCCAAAATAAAATAATGTAATTGAGTAAAATTTTTCGAAAGTTACGTTTCCTGCGGTATTTGATAAAATAGAATGTTTCCATGGTCGTGAACTGATACGAAACTTCGTTCAACAATTTGAATAAGACGAAATAGCTATTATATTTAATCTTTGTCTGTAACTTCTCTTTTCTCAGAATTGATAATGATAACCTTTGAAAGATCCTTTCGGTTGCTCACAAAAGGAGAATAAATATATTGAGTTGAGTATACTGAGATGTTTTGCAGACATATATCAAATGCCCAGAAACAGAATATCAAAAAGAAGGCTTGAACTCAAAATAGGAGGTACAATTATAAAAAAAAACAAGGAAAGGAAAGGAGCAGCAGAGACAAAAAGTGGATGACATGGGACAAATAATCAAAGATCAAACAAAAGGTGAAAAGGCACGAAGAAAAAAGTGAAAAATATATGCAGCTTCTGCAAAAAGATATGATGAGGTAAAAATGAACGTGATTAGGTTTACATACCAACGTCGTATATAAGTATGTGTGTATGTAAGACTGAAGTGAAGATTTCTGTTGAATCTAGAGCAGTATCTCGTTCACTTTATCTCATATCTGGGTTATCAACAAAAAATTAACAATTTCAAAACTAACTATAATTTGTTTTCACAGAACATGAAAATATAGATATAGAGATAGTGGAAAACTGAGAAAAGCAAATCAAATATACTATGCTCCAAATAAGACTATTATTGAGAACATAGATATAGAGCGAAGACAAAAATATAAAAGTGTAAACGACTCAATATATGAAAGAGAAACCGGGGTAATGGCCAAAAACATACAGATAAAAATATTAGCAGCGTAGACGAAACAGCAAAAAATAATAGCAGAGACGTACACATAGGAGCACCACAAAGCCTAATAAGAAAATTGACAGAAGCAGAAAGATATAAGAGAAGAAGAAAAGGAAGACCCAGGATAACTTTGTATCAATAAAGATCACAGGAAGGGGGAAGTTAAAGGAAAACAATACAGCAGATGAATTGAGTAGCGAAGGATCGGAGAGAGCGGAAAATGGATGAAAGGACAATCAAAACTAAATTCCTAATACTCTGATGCTCGAAAAGACATAAAGAGTTCTATAGAAGAAGAAGAAAAAAGAAAGCCTTTAATTTTCTGCTAACTTGTTCCTAATACAGCCCAAGATAAAAATTTGTTAAGAATCTGATCAAAAGATCAAAATATTCCATAGCTTCCTGTCTAAGTTCTGATTGTTTCAGCCCTCCTGGTTTCTAATGCTCAACATAAATCTGATGAATTAAGTTTCTATGCTGAATAATGATAATACTGATATCAACAATTTAATTATTAATTTTCCAATAATTTTCAATGAAACGATATATGCATTCCTATTTGAGTTTCAAAATCCATTATGACTTAAATGATTTATATAGAAAGAAAAGGAAGAAATGGACGGTATATTCGACTAAAAATTGACATATACGCCAAGAACCGAACTAAAGTTTACAGCTAAAATATATTCATGGGAATATATTTCAAATGCCAGTTCTGTTCGGGAAAAATGAAAACGTGGAATTATTAGCGGCTATAAATTTCATGTTTTATTACGTGTAAAATAACTAAGGTATTTGAAGGAAGCAGGAGAGTAGGAGGTCTCAGAAAACTGAGCAGATTATTTCGAGGAAATAGTTAACTATCGTGTCTTTATTTACATACCTCACTGTTTTATATTATGGACGGAAATAAATTGAGACCTTACGATTAAAAATGAACAAATCTTAAGAGAAAAATTTGAATTTGAAAATTTCATCTTATTCTGATTATGAGGAAAAGGCAGTGAAAATTAAAATTGCTTAGAAGGAACTAGGTGTGATTTTTCAAATTATTTTTGACAGATTTTCAGTTCAACAGTTATTCGTTATGTCCTCTCTAACTCTTCTTATGGTTTCGTCGTCACTTTTAAAAACACCATTCCATTTCTTAATCTATGAATATTCCAGTTGGATTAACTTACGACGTGGAATACGATCTCATAGTCAGTCGAAAAACCGCCCTGCATATTTTTAAACAAAATCAACTGTGAAATGGAACTATCAGATGAAAAAAATCGATTTTTCATGCATTTTCAGGCTGAAAATGTGTATTTTTTGAAAAAAAAAATTCAGAAAATATTACTCTGATGTATTAATTGTCCTATTGTATTAGCCAGTGAAAAGTAATTGTTGTCAACTAGTTAAGGTTCTATTTCAACCCAGTTTTCTCAATATCAATCTCAATTAGAGAAAACAGTACTGATTTCATCAGTCTTTTTGGATCAGCAAACCATAGATAAAATTCATGTTAACGACGAGGAACTTTCTATAGTTGAATTACCACATTTGAAAAATTGCGGACTATTTTCCATTTAGTATATTTGCCATACTGAATTAAATGAAAATGGATCAATTGAAATATCTCACGGTATTAAAGCATTAGTTAATGTTACAATACAATATAATACATTGAGTCTATCTCTGTGTTACCTGTTGTCCACCTTGTTTGATATCTATAAACGATTTTTCATCTCAATTTCCGGTGTGCATTGGAATGACTGCTTTCGCATAAAAACCTTATTGTACAATAATTAGTAATCACTGGCAATGTTGCGATTTAATAAATTTTATAATCATCATCAGAAACTTGTGGCCTGTAAGTCTCACGTCATTAATATTGTTACAATTTTATGTAGCAGCAACTATTCAATCTCAAAAATGAAAAAATCAAATGAAGAATAAAAATCTTTACAAGAAAAAAATGCAGGAAAATTTAGTTGGCTAGCCTTCAGCTTATCAAATAAAAACAAAAAAACCTATAATGGTTAAACATTGGGTATTAGCCACCCCTGGACCAAATATGGTATTGCAGAATTATTTATTCTCCAAAAAAATGTCTATAACTCATACAAGAAAAATTTTTCATGTCACAGCATTATTTTCACGGCATTTACTCACTCCTGAATTTTTTGTATTAAGTCCCAGAACACTCGGTATAATGAACTACAGAATCTGTAAAAAACCCATTAAATATATTAAAAGTGAAATTTCCACAGAATTAATTTCAATTGGTAATTTTTCAAAACATCGTCAATTTTTAGTCGTACCTAAGGGTATATAGGTTGTAATAAGAATTGGAACACGAGATAATAATGTTATACAATCAATTTTTCTGTTCCTTTTCTGTTTTGTTCAATGAATTCTAGACACAACGTCCAAGGAAATCTTATGAAATGATAATTATTCTTTTGCGTTATTTTTATACAAAAGATAGCTAGAAATTAACGACTGTCTGATTGATTTTTGACATGCTTATTCATAACCAAGAGTTTTCTTTGACAAATTAATCTTATTTGTGAGAGGAATAATTATACAGTGATAAACTGCAGCAATAATTATTATATCACCATGCATTTTCAGAAAAAACATTTTCCCAATCGCTTCTTTGACTATTATGCTGTTCTATGAGGTGCGTATATGTATTCAACCAATGCATCTATTTATTTGTTTTCAATAGATAAAAGACATTAGGATTGTTCTTATGAATATATTTTCCTTGAGTGGGATAACAACAACAGTGTTCTCAAATCTCTACCTATACATAGATATAGAAACTTATATCTATTCATCTATCTATCTATCTATTCTATTCAAATTCTTCCCCATCATGATAGATATGACAACAGCAACTCAACAGGCCAGTTGTAGTGATTAGGAACTTTATTTCTGTAGGAATTTTGGTTCACAAATATCTCATTTATATAGAACGACTAATGAAAATTCAAACATTCATTGAAACTGGCTCTATATTTTAATATAAAAATATTCAAATTCAATGGAAAACAAATAGGTACACCTCAATCAACATCATTTGCGTGAAATAGTTGCATTGCTGTAATCCTTTTTGGAATTTTCCACTACACTACTGATGTAGGACTTCACGAACGTAACTAAGAGCACCTGAAAAAGATAGATGCTCCTACATAAAATGACTTGAATACACATCCTTCCGTTTCTAAAATGAGGATACATACAGAACTTATGCTATCAGAAGCAGTAGAGTGAGAAAGGATCGTGTCTGGAATGTAGTGTAGAGGATATATTGAAACTATTCTTTCGATGAAAAATACAAAAATTCAAAATGTATCACCAACTATTCTCAATTGACTATCTTTGTGTATTTATTTTTGAGAAAAAGTTTTAAATAAATTTTGGAATGTTATTTCTTCTAGCATATGATTATTTCTGCGAAATGGTATCAGATAAAAACATTACAAACGTTAGTATAAGGAAACTACTTATTTCACTACGAAGACATTTTGTTTGTGGACAGTAGCGATGCTCATACAGTTGATGAGAGGATAGGTACTGACAGTTCCCGAAGGCACTACTGATTAAAAGTTGGATTTTGTTATTTATATTTTTAAGAACATATATAGATAAAAATTTTTTTTACTTTCATTATTTCTCTGCTCCATTTTCTGACTTCTGACTTTCTGACTTCTCTGTCGAATTTTTCCCGCAACAATCGAGTCCTAGCTTAATTACGTAATCACAGTCTTTCCTACCAATTCTTTCAAATACTCTTTGCACAGTTTCGAAGAATGCTTGGGATCGATGTCTTGCCGGAAGATAAATTATATTAGGCGCCTACTTTACTTTCGAATCCTTCCAATTTTTACCAGGAGTCCCTCCTCCAAAACATCCCCAAGTCATCACCGAGCCTCTCTTCTCTTAGTCTCCACTCTTAGACCCAGAAACCTCAAACATTGACACATCACTTCATAAAACTCTTTTCTACTCTTCATGCGTCCAATTGTTCTTTGGTCAAATGCGACGTCTTAATTATATTTATTTCATTCCATTATCACCCTCTCAAAGAACTGAGATTCTCTCTATTTCATTTTCACTTTAGAAGCACTTATAGGCAGATGCTTAGATTCATTGATCTAAATTTCTACCTCAGGAATCGTGAGTCGACGATCATGTATATTTCTTCACGTTGTAGTCCACAGTACATAGAGGTACTGTTAATACAAGAGTTTCAACTGATAGATCCTTGGTTTTATCCATTTTAAAACAAGTCTAGACTAAACTACGATCATAAACACTAAATAAATAATTCAAAACTGAAGAATAATAAACAAATTAGCCAGTACTTGCAAGTTTTAACCCACCGACAAAATATAAACATGTACTTTGTTAAAGTGTATTAGAATCTATTCTCACTTTTTATATCGTATTGATGATAAATATACCAAAAAGTTTCCTTCATTTGAAACAACCTTCATCAAATAATATGTACCTACATCCATAAAATTTATTTTATATTTCAAATGAATTAGTCGCCTTTAATTTTTGCAGAGGATGGGAACTGTTCATGGTGAAGAGCTTCCATATATTTTCGGAGCACCTCTAGTCGATGGCTTCAATCACTTTCCCAAGAATTATACAAGATCTGAGCTGGCATTATCAGAATCATTTCTCATTTATATAGCAAACTTCGTTCGGACAGGGTAAGTTCTAGAAGAGCTTTTACTAATCAATTAATTGAATAGAATTACTCGTCAAATCATAATCAAATATTTATTTATGCTATTGAGAATGGAAGTAAGATTAACAAGTAGTTTAGTTTTGTGCACAGGCTTAACGAGGATTAGCAATGAAGTTTTATAATTTAGTATGTTTAGTGTTTAGTGTGTTAAGAATAAGATAAGTGTTTAGTAATAATTCTAAGATGTATAATTTAGTGAATAGTGGATATATTAGTGTTCTTAATGTGAGTTTACGAATAAAATCACTAATAAGTATGCAAGAAATTAATTTACCCCATCGTTAAAAACAGTATAAATAAATATGAAAAACATGAAATTATATACGCAGCAGGAAATTGGATAAGTAAATACGATGGAGCAAATGTAGATACATAGGATGGAGAACAAGAGGAAAGCTGAGTAGGATAGGATGCAAAACAAGGACATTAGAAAAGTAACAAAAGAATAACAGGATAAACAAGAAACAGCTCAGTCTTGTGAAAATGTGCAAATGAAATTGGAAAGATTAATTGTAAAGCACAATTAATGAAGAAGGTGACGATAAAAAAATAAATGGATAAGCTGACTCAAGATATTAAAATAAAATGACAACAGCAGTGACATTTCTTATTTTACAATTAGAAGCAAAGAAAAAAAGAAGGGAAAGAAGAATTTGAAGTTCGAGATTTGCAGACTTGTAAAATCACATCGTATACTCGTATATGCGTATTCTTGGTTGGTCTTCCAATTTCCACTAAACTAACAGAAATATTCAGGCTATGCAAATTTTTATTAACATAATTTCAAGCTGACCATCGACTTCCTGGAGTGGATGGACATATTTCATAACCCACCACAGCAGCTAGATAATTAGATTTTACATAGGTGGTTTGTGGCCTATTCCACAGCGGGGTTTTTAGATCATAATTGCTAAGCTACGTAGTTTCTTCTTTCAAAAATGTTCGCCCATAATTTTATATTGGCTGTAAAGATTATTTTGTGGGAATTTTTAGAGGATCGTAAAGCTGGTTTAGATTCAAATCTTAAATAGAAAAACTCAAGAGTTTAGAATGGCGTATAGATTTATCAGTTACTAAAAAATAATATCACATTCATCCGTTCTTTATGGTCTACATATCTGCATTTTCCAAGGAGATAATATTTTCAGGACATGCATGCCCTTCTTTTGTAGCTATATTATCCTTATTCATTCCATGTCTCATTGTTGAATATTTCCTCACGTTGAAAAATTATTACGATGTTGTCAATAATTCTACAATATTAGGTTTTCAAATAGTTGAACAGAAAATCTCTGTGGTGAAACATCGATCAATAGGTCCTCGTTGTCACGAATGTAGGTCATCATAACTCGTATAGTTCTCCCTTAAAGTGCAATCTTTATAAACAAGGGGTGAAAAATCTCGATATAATTCTTGCTAATACTTTGTAACATTTTTCAATTATTTGTTTATACAATTGTATAAAAGCAAGCAGTGATGGAAAATCATAGATATAACGTATATAAATTGTTTATATCATTTTATGATTATTCTATGTCTAATAAGTTTTATTCCTAATAATCAACAAGTAAGGCATTCATTTCCATAATCAGTTCTTAACCTAGTCTTTAGTTATGTCTTTACACTTCGTTCAGTATTACTGCAACCTTTTAAATCTTCAAAATAACGTAATAATAAAGTTGCCGACTTTCTCCATCAAATGTGTGTGACAACGTCCTATTCTGATGAAAATCTCTCTCCCGCAAGTGAAACATTGAGGCTTGGAAATAGGGAAAAGTCGCTGGAGGCTGAATCTATTGAATTCACTTCAGTTTGTCAACATGACGTATCGACCGTGTGCACCGTAAATTTCTATACTTCAAATACATATATACTCTCTGTATGAATTGAATAGTTTGTTTTAAGCTATGTGCTTGGTTTACATCATTCTGTTTCCCAATTTGTCACAAATAGTTAATTTGATAGTGAATTCTCACAGTTCCGTAAATACAATTCAATGACTATCCAAAAAAAAGGTTGTTGTCACTTTTGTAGACGATGAAACCCTATTTGCCTTTTTTGCAGCAGATTCTTCCTTTGAAATCCACTGGCTTTACTGTTTGGTCATTTCAGTATTTTAATAGTGGATCACATACATGAGGCAAAAATTCGACTCAATTTGTATAAACCTCTTAAATGAGCCGTGGAAAGTATTCATTCGATTACGTTTTTGGTTCAAAATGAACAATTACGACACGGATAGCTTCGCATGCATAATAACTTAGTTCATGGCAAATACGTTCTTTTGATAAGTTGAAATTTTGTATTTTTGTACTTTATCCGCTAGTCATTCAGTACTATTGGTTGAACTTTTTAGATGATGCACTTTGAGGCAGCTTCGAATATTCATCGTCTGTGAAACTAATACGTTCATGTTTAGATTAAGCTGCTCAGAATTTCAGTCGTGAATGATGTTGGACAGTCTCATTTTCATGAAAACGTGAGAAACGAGGCACTTATATGATTTTCAAACAGTAACTCACCAAAATGGCCGGGACTTTAGAGAGAATTTCTAAAGGCGTGCGGAAATTTCTAGCTTATATGGACTTTTCACGCAACTCTCGCACATGGGGATTTTAGCACAAGAAATTTCCTTTCTGAATGTGTGCCGCGTTTTTACTTACAATGAAAAGGAGAAGTCGACAGAATAAAAAAATCTCTGATACCAAAACAATGCACCTCATTAAAAATAGACCGTACCTATTCTCCAATTCTAACTTCTAACCCTTAGCTGCCGTTTATAAACTCGAAACGGGAATATATATTGAACAAATTTGGCTTGAAAACTTGATTTTCTGTTGAATATACTCAAGGTACTTTTAATTGGTTTTGAAAATAAGCGTAAGTGGTTGATTTATAATTATTTCGTCTCAAATCTACAGTAACTTCAAATCTACATTTTTCAATAACCCTGAGGTACCGTAAAACCTTATAACTTTGTCCAGATGAAAGGTAATAAACTATTCGTATATTTTTTGGATTTGGCAACACTATGGAAGTGTTTCAACAGTTGCGAACGGTGCTAAGCAAGGTACTTGTTCAGTACTGTTTCTAACGTGTACGAAGCAGGCTGTTCTTAGGAATTAGGTAAGGAAATTGACTTAGATTTTTGGCGGTTTTCATTATGAAGAGCTAACGTCTGCACTTCACTTGTGTTTATTAGAAATCCCATATTGGAAATAGAAATAGATATGCAATAATGTCACCCACATTTTCGGTGTTCTTTTTTCCAATATAAATTGATATATTCATAGAGGTGTCAGAAACGTCTACATCAACAAAACCCAATATTCAAGACGTTGATGAAGAAGACACTATGGAAGTAATCGAAGAAGAAGCAGAAGCAGGCAAAATGTACATGAATCTATTTTCGAATTTAGCCCATATGATCGAGAATCAGTTGTTTGTTTTACATTAAAAAAGACCATGAAGCACTTCATTAGCAAACTTTTGTCGGTGTTTGATGCTGACGCCACTTACACCATTAAATTTTTAAGAAACAATGAAAACTGACTATATTCACCCCAACTGTGACGATGTCTGTGATTATTTTCATTCAACTTCAAACTTCAAACTGAATATTACCCGAGGAAATTATATTCATTTTATGAATTTTTTTATGGCTGAGAATTTGTTTTTTTTTTAACAGTGAAACTGTAACCTAATTTTAATTTTTTGTAGAAGAACTTTTTGATGTATCAAGTTCTCATGACAATTTTTAATTTTTGTAATAAAAATTATAGCTCAAAACATGTTTATTTTTTGTTTCCCATACATGCAGAAACATTTTCAAAAACATTATCTGTCGACAAAGTTAACTATTATTAACGCGGTCACCATTGCTTTCTGGTTTATCAAGCAAAGTTGTAATATTTGCTCATTTGCACAACCTCATTTTATTTTTATTTCGGGTACTTCCCCAGAAGATAGCCAATCAACACTACTTCTAACGATTTGTGAAACTAAAACAAAACTTTCCGCATAAACGCAATTTGCAAATAATAATCCCCCAAAACGATAATATTCTAAAACTAGAATTTTCTGAGCTAAGTTGTAAGGTTTTACGGCACCACTCTTATAAGTGATTCATGACTTAGAATAGGATAAATATATATTTAAGATATCTACGATGCAATGCACATTATTTCGAATAGGTTTTAGATAATTGAGATTTCCATGTTGATAATATTTATTTCATGGTCTCAAATAATCAGTAATTTCTGATTTTTGTCTGACGTGTACACCTGCAGCACTGGATTTTTTTTAAATAAAAAAAGAACAAAGTATTTCGACCTCGCCTTTGTTTGATGTGATGACAAGAAATAAGAGAGTAAAACCATTTCAACAGTAATGAGCAGGATGTGTCGCTAGGACATGAACACTAAGCCGTCAAGCTTCAAGTTATTTGATTAAATTATCTCATCCACTTTTTCTCTTGATATTTATGCATGAGAGTACGCTACCTAGACGTATACTCTGTTTAACTTGGATGATTTTTTCCAGATATATGGAGTATAATTCTTGTGAGAAATATTCACTTATACACTATCTAAATACAAAGTGAGTTTTATGTATGGAACGCCTCAATTATCTCGAAAGCGGCTTCAACGATTTTTATAAATTTTTGTGCGCAAGGGTCTTGTAATACGGCCGGTATTGTTTTTTTTACATTATTGTCAGATCTATCATTTTTCCGGAAAAATAATGAAGTTTGTTATTTCAAATAAAGCACCCTATGTATTTTGTGTTTTTAGAAATCCTTAAAAAATACTAATTATTTTTCATAATCTCTATACCATAATTTTGGAGTTATAGCTACATTTACAATATCTCTACAAAAGTTACAATAAATATTGTACATTTAGATGGCTACGATTGGATAAACTCGTTTAATTTGAATATTCTTCAATAATTTATATGCTAATACAAATCTCATAACAAGTATTAGTATCTTAGTAAAAATTTTAAAGAAAATGGTGAAGTAAAATATTTATTCAAATCATGGCGCAGAAACCCTACAACTGAAGACAAATGTTTGTGTCATGATAGTCAAGTAGATCCACATTTGTGAAGCAGAAAAATCACGAGTTTTAGAGAAAATACAGTGAATCAGATGCTCAAATTGTTGTCCATCTACTTCAAAACAACAAGCCATGTGATTTTTGAAACTTTGCGATATATTATGCGCTGACTGCTCAATTTTTCTGATCTCTGTGGTAATCCTATCTTTTAATTCCAGAATATTGGCAGGTTTTGGTTTAAGAACGTTTTTTGAGTTACCTAACAGGAAACAGTCTCCAGGATTCATGTCGGGTGATGACTGGGGTCATTTAATAAAATCACGCCTGCCAATCCATCTTCTACGAAACACATTAATTAGGTATTGCTTCATCACAAAAGCATAGTGAAGTTTGGCACCATATTGTTCTAGCCAAATATTGTCGTCTGGCATATGGTTATTGTCTGAAAATTTCTAATAATGAAGTTTTGTTTTAAATGGGATTGTAAATACTTCTTGGATTTGGAAATATCTGAGCCAACTCGAGTTACCCTCATTGAAAAAGTGACCAATTATTTTGTCGCCTATCATTCCAGTCCTTACATTTAGTTTTTTGGGACATTGGTTGCGGGATTGTTACGTGAACAGTATCCACATTCATGCCGATTAAAGTTTCCATTAATACAAAAATCGTCGCAAAACATATCACTACTTAAAAATTTTGATCGTTTTGATTGTAACACTTCCCATCATTAGGTCTGCATACTCTTCACGTCTATCAAAATCGTCTTGTGACAACTCTTGAACCGACGTAACTTTATATAGATAGAATTTATTATCACGTGAAATTTTCATTACGGATCAAGTTCCATGGATATTTGTCTAGTTCTCAATTGTGGATCGTCTTCTAACAGGACACAAACATGTAAAGATTTGTTTTCAGTTGATGTAGTTTCTCTGCGCCCTGATTTAGATAAATCTTTCACTAAACCAGTTTCGTTAAAACTTACTACTAATTTACCTACAGTAGATCTTCTTGTTATGAAATTTCTGTTAGGATATAAATTATTAAATATATTACACGTTTCTTGTTGACTTCTACGCGTATCACCATATCCTAATATCAGTAAAATATCAATTCGTTCTTTTTCAGATAAAACGATCCATTGTGACTTTCAATAAACTCCAGCAATAATAATTTATTGAAACGTCAAATTTGTTATTGTAGCAGTCATAGCCACATAAAAGTATTATTTTAACTTCGGAGATAACGCAAATGTAGCTATAACTTCGAAATTAAGGCATAAAAAATGAAAGAACTTACAACAATGTAAATAGCAACATAATACCGGCCGTATCACATGACCCTTGTACACAAAAATCTATAAAAATCGTACAAGACGTTACCGAGATAATTGGGGCGTTCTATACATAAAACTCATTTTGTAAGAAAATTATATTAACTAATATGTATTAATTACGCGGTTGGATAGTAAATGAATAGTTATTGAAATGTTTGTTCATCAAAATGTAACATCAAGTCAATTTCATGAAAGTATGCCATATGATATCGATTGATAGTATACTATTGCCTTTAAAGTCTTTGAGTATGTGGGTAGTTCACAAGTAATTATACTCACTGCTTTTTCCAATAGTATTAGATAGAAATTATAGTGAATAGACGAAAATTGGAGGAGTTGATTTGGATGATTTCTTCTAGTATTTTGTGAAAATACTCAATCATAATGATAACACAATATTCAGTTATTTATCAGTGAATAAAATACATGAATTTGACCAGTGTCACTTGGAACACAAAGCAAATATTTAGATATGTTTTTAAAAACACATATATTTGCTTATCGATTTCATGTATTGATAAATGTCTATTATATTTTACAAGATATTAGATCTCAGAAGAGCTAGTAGTAAGTATGGAACTGATACGGAGAATACGATGAATTCTCAATTAATGTAATCATTATAATTGTCTTGGTTGAAGATATTGTCTTTGCTTAAAAGCCGGTCCTGCTTAGATGTATTGGGATTCTGAGATTCGGAGAAGGCGCGTGCGACGCCTTTGATACTTTTTAGGAAGGTCTATTCATTTATTTGTTTTGTTTCTTTATGTTTTAGAAGTTTGGCGGATTCTCTGTGTCATATATGAATAAGTATCTGTAGCGCAGTTTATAATAAATAGTCGTAGTGAACAGAACGAATCAGCAAAGTGATCGAAAATTCTAAATAAATTATTTCAGTTAGTTAAGTCATAGTGATAAGTAAACTATTGTAAGTTAGTTAAGTGAAGTGTATAGTATTTGAATAAATTAAGAACATAAGAGACAGTGTCTATTAATTAATCTCACGAATATAGATAATTAAGAAAAATATCTAGTCCCAATCTATTTCTTCATAAATTCTTTCTTAATTTTCCTTATTAATGTACAGTAAATGTCATTTCATACTATTGTTCTCCTTTTGAATTAATTTATGCAAAATATGTCCTAAGGTCAATTGCTAGATTTCAACTAGTTCCCTACGATTTAGGATAACTCATATCACTGCCATTTTGATTTTAATGTTTCTAGTTCCAATGCTAAAAAGATATTCTTTAGAGCTTGGTCTTGTTATAATTTTCTAATACGTTCAGAACGAAGAAGTTCTGACTTAGTGACAAATATACGCGGTTATAGTTAGGAATGATTTCTCTCTGTTATTATGTCCATGAATTGTTATATACCGTTTTCCATGATAAAGATGCAACGTCGACGATTAGTTGAGATAAAATATCAGTAGCATTATGACATTATGATAATCAAGGGAAAGCCATAAATGCTTACGGAGCAAGCACCCGCGTGTCAGCCCTGGTATCACCTATTTAGTTTAACGTGTGATCTGATGAAACAGAGCAAGATCGTTTGCAACGTTTGATGAAAGAAGTTCTGCTATATATTAATATTGAAGATATCGTATTTGATAACGAGGAGGTGGAAGAATTAGTTTGTGATGAAGATGTTGGTGAAAACCTAATTGATGCACCAATCTTTCTTGGCGGAGGGAGATCTACGGTTTGGTAGAAGCATACACCTTAAAAAATGTGGGAATGCAGTCGGAAAACATACTTTAAATTAAATTTAAAAAGTATTATACCAAAAGTATACCAACAAACGTATCAGAAATTTGAGGACAAATTATAGTGGTAAGAGAAAAGTCAAGGTAACTAACTTTAGAAAGGGTTATTATATTTGGGAGGAATGCTAAAACGTCACTGAGTAAATGTGGATGCACTTTGGAACAGTAATGGAAGATGAGTTTACCTATTTCGACTGACAATGTCCATGTACAAATTCAAATTTTCACTTCAACATATATACGATTTAATGATCTGACATTCACGAGAGAAAACAATTGGATAGATTATGTGCAATTCGAGAACTGTTTGCACTATTAATCTTTGTATCGAATTGTTTCGAATGTAGAAGATAATTTATTCGTTTCTCTCTAAAATAAAATTTTTGTTGAGAAGTTGTCGATTATATTTTCGTTGTTAATAATGTTTATATCAAACAGTTTAAAGGGAAAAACTGTCAATTCGCACGACAGTCCTCATGTACCAGGTAAAAGCGCCATCAGCGTAATGTTATCATCTATTCGAAATTTCATTGATTAAAAAGTTCCAATATTCAATAAATAACTGTATGACTTTCCTTGAATGTTATTCTTCTGTGATATATCAGATTATGGTACTTGAATTAACAGTAAATCAGTTTTGGTTGCCGATACGTGAACGATAAACAGCTAAATGCACTATATAAATACTATGAAATTGATAGTGAGAACATTTGTAGCAAAGTGCCAAGGTGAATTCGATATTTATAGAGCACCGGGAAGGCTGAAGGCAATTTAAATACAGAAATCAGGATTATGATGATTAAATGTAAGCAGCTAGCGGCAATTCGAATGGGAAATGATTGATGTTGGTAACACACATTAACGTAAAATCATCGATTCTGTGAGAAGAATAAAATGAACTTTGTACTGTTAGTTGAACAGTATTGAACAGTTTATTACCGCGACTGGATGAAGGCACTAAAAAGAAAACGATTTCTTCAAAAAAATTCATCGTTGATATACTTCTACGTGTATTCTCTCAATTCTAGTTGTGACAGGAAGAAATATTATATTACAAAGTAAAAAAGTTAGAAATGTACTATTCCTCTTACTCATCTATAATTTAATCACCAAGCTAAAAGCCTTCTCTCAATCTAGTATTCGACATTTCTCGAAATGTAGTCTATTGGATATTCAAGTCGAGAAATTTATTTCTTCTATTTATTAAGAAATATTGGATGTTATATGTGTTTGAATCAAATTGTTGAATACAATCCAAATATTTGCGGATGAAAATGATATTCACCCCATAGAGCCTTTTGGCACACATTATAACGAGGAATGTTTCATAATAACCTTAATAAAGACGTCTAATACCTCGAATGGGAACACAACGATTGAAAATAGAATTTAGGGTTCTTTGTCCCATTCTCTGTATTTCTGGAAAATCTATACCTGCAGAGACGCCATTTCATTAGCAAGATATCTATTATATTCATGCACTCTATCCTTGATTCACGAACTCACTGGAAATGTATTACTTCTAATTTATTACTTAATGGGAAGTCGGTTGGATGGAATTATATAGGACGGTTACGGAATGTAATGAAGCACCTGCATCCAAAATTCAAACTGCACTTTTCATTATTCTTCGATAAGAAGATATGTCTCAGAATGAGAAACATTAATTGATTTTGAGCATCCAATTTGAATAGTTTGATACAGATACATTTATCATTTCTATTTATGAAAATATGGATGGAATTGATTTCATATCAAGCAATATTTTGTAACAAATAAATTTTGATTCAAGTTTTAATTGTTTATCGATATATTGGAAGGGCTTCTTCCTCGTTTGGCCTATTTCCTGGATCTTAGTGAGAAGCTGAACTCCAGCTCTCGAACCACTTCTTTGGTGGTCTACCTACAGGTCTGCGTGTATTCGATCTCTCAGTTTTAGCCCATTTTACCAATCTGTCTTCTGGCATTCTTCCTACGTGATCCCTCCAGTATCTTTTTCGTGCCCTGAACTATCTCACCACATCCTGTACGCCCATTTCTTCTCTTATGTCATCACTCCTTAATCGGTCCCTGAGGTCCCTTGATTGTTCGCAGTATTTTCATCTCTGTGGTTCTCTTTATTCTATTATTCCGCTATAGACTTGCCAATTTGCATCCAATAGGATTTTTGATTGTGTCTTGTTGACTGTGATGCTAATATTAAATTTCTCGTGTAGAAAATCATTCTGAATATTTTGTGGATATGGCTGAATATTTGAATATGTTTGAACATTTACAAAATATTCTCAATAATGATTGAAGCCTCATTCTATACCTAGCATTTTTTGAATACCTGATAATTTCATTGGAGATTTAACACATAGAGATAACATAGACAAATTGCATATGTCACCCCACAAACCCGTAATGAAACATTATCTTTTGATAACATTATTAACTGCTTTATCGATCTATGAATCGTTCCCACATCCAGAGCTTGCTAAACATTGCATGCTAGTGGGTTTTGTTATCATGTGAATAGGGCACATAATTTGGTCAATAGATCCGAACCAATAATTTAATTGTTTAGCTAACATGCTTCTATGCGTAATGGTATAAAGGGTTCATTCTTGTACCTATTCAAACAATTAAAGAAAGTTATGAAACTCATGATTTCTTGCAATAAATGAACTTTAATAAGAAAGTGAATATTCGCAAAGACGTCAGTATAATATTTGTGCGCGTATTAAATTTATATTGTTATATCTCATTTGTCCGAGACTCAAAGAATAGTCTTTCGAATTATGATTGGTTGTGGAGATGAAACAAGAGCTCAAAAGGAGGTTTGTGAAATTTTTATAATCAATACCCTGGTCAACACATTACGCAGTATACAGTTAGCGAAATTGACAAAAAGTTTCGTGAAACTGGATATCGGAAAAATATTAAAAAACCATGTAGAAATGATCAATTTACTGATGAAAAAAAGTAAGAGATTGAGGAGAATACACATAAGACAACTCGAGAACTTGCCGCCGACAATTACTTATCAACCTTACAAAGTTCAGTTAGTTCGGGAATTAAATGAAGATGATCGTGACAGAAAGTGAGAATTCTGTGAATTGATGATGAACAGAATGAACGCAAATTTACCGTTCATGAATAAAATTGTTTTTTCTGATAAAACGACGTTCCATTTAAACGGAACTATTGACAAACAGAACTGTAGATATTAGAGTAGAGAAAATTTGACATTGTATTATTCTATTGTAGATGGCTCCACTATCCTAGTTCTTGCCTTTCAATGTTTTCTTGCATGGGTTCAGCTTTCAAATCTTCTCTCACGTGCGAGTTTATGGGTTTATAATTTCTAGTTACTTGTTACAGTTTCTCTGTCAGCACCCAAGATTCACAGCCATTCACAGCCAGTGAGAATTGGCTTGAAGATTGATTTGAATACTCTCATTTCACTTTCTTATGAGATTTCGTTTTTATTAATGAGCCCTTTGATATATGCATACTATATCTTGTTCGTTAATTCTAAATCCTGTCTTCCTGCTCATTCCAACATAGTTCTTGAGTATTGGAAGCTAACTAATTCTCTACTGTGATTATTATATATTCTGTAAAGGTGCATTTCGATATATCAATGCATTCTAGTTCTCGAAATCCATTATACAGTGGTTTAGTTCTCTTTCTTGCACTTCTAATTGATCCATCCATGGAGGCTATCAATAGTAATGGTATCAGACTACCTCAGATTTCATGTTTTTTCTCCTTACCTTGCTTACCGTTTCTTTGTACAACATTTAGTGACTTCCGTTAATTGTTTGAAAATATAAGCTTCATAAAAGTGGAAATCAAATTTTCTTATCAACTGGTTTCAAACAAACAAAAAATTTTGTTGAAATTTTTGAACATCAAAGCAAAGCAAAATACAAGATACGCATTGTGGTCAGAGCGTATGTTTGAATAGCTAATGGTCTAAAAATTTCTCTCAGCAAAACATTTCTTCCGAATCTGTTAAGGTAATGTCTTAAATCTACTTAAACTGTACCTCATTTCCATCGATATCACTGTGAACTCAATTAAATTTGATTGAATATAATAGAACGAGCTTACGAACATAACAGAAATAATTAGAAAAGTTAGACACCTTATACACTGGAAATAAATTATAGTTGACTGAAAAAAATTATTTCAGCATTTGAAACATATGAAAAAATTTTTATTTACAGCTAATACATGAAAAATCCTCTTGAAACTTGTATTAAAGATAATGTTGATGTCTCATGAGAATATTTGGAATGTGATAATTTGGTTTCATTCGTTTCAATTGAAAACATTCATTACTTCATAATGATATAATTCTGATTTATTTATAAATGAATAATATTTGGATTATATACTCTATAATTACTTACGTGATTTCGACTGAATAATCCAACGAACTGAAGCACGTTGTCTCTTTATTCTCATTTACCAAACTTTCCTTTCCATTATATGCAAATTAGGGAACACTAATTTAGGACCAATTGGGGATAAGTAGAAACTATCATTACGAGTTTACGATCCAGCCTACAAGTCGTCTACCCTATTCAAGAGGTCCTGTTATTACAAACTGACATCGTGTAACTCGTTTACATTAGGGAACAAAGTGAAGATTCGATATTATTTCTATCAAGTAGTGTTGAGCTTATCAAATTGTTTTAGACATAGAGAGAGACTGATACGTTTTTATTTTTCTCATAGTTACCACTGATATTCCCAGTATATTACTCTATATTCTCATCTTATCTAATGTTATTGTTAAGTTTATTGAAAAAGCAGATGAATTTCTCGGTTATGTCAGAAAATTCTCTTTCGTTGCCCTAGTTCTTCTTAAAAATTTCCAGATTTCTTCTCTGGAAACTATGTGATAAAAAAATAGTTTTAATGTATGTGGGTCTACAATGGGGTAACTCATATTTTTGCAGGTAGTCAAAACTGGCCCCAGCTTACTCGATGCTTAACTTATTTCTTACATTGTGGTGGTTTATTTTAGAATGATTCATATTCATTAATTCATATATCTTCTTTGAAAAAACACTCAATTCAATTTTATAGCAAGCTCCTAGAAAGGGTTTCACATCCCAAAGTATCACCCAAGATAAGAATTCGAAATTTTCTTTACTATACTCGTTATTCAGGTTCAAGCATTTCTTTGTTATCGAATAGACTATCTTTTTTCTTCTAGCTGTCTCACACAATCTTCTTACTAATTCAACATGGCGTAATTGTGTACTAGTAAGTGCTCGCAACATACTGTTACGAACTCATCTCCGCCCTTGAGCCGGTCCTGCTTGGATAAAGGATAAATCTAGAATTCGGCGAAGGAGCCGCCTTCGATGAAATACCTGTAAAATCTATTTATTTATTTTGTTCCTTCATTTTTCTACACTATACATCAAAGTAATTGAAAAATTTAAATAAATGATGAGACAATTATTATAAGTTAGTGTAGTGTATAGTGTTTAAATAAATTAAGAATCATCGTTTCATTTCTGGACGATAGTCACAATTTATTATTAGTAATAATCTAGCTCAAATAGAGAGCAAAACCTGCATCTAATTTCCCCATAAAAAACTTCGCTATAAATAAACGCTTACTGTATACAAATAATCACGTGTAGTGAGTTCATGAAGACTTAGTGATTCTCATACCTCACAAAGGTCACTCGGAAATTTCGAGACAGGTAGTCATTATATTTCTGTGAGAAATTCCGTATATCGCAATATTCAATTCCAGAAAGTTTCCTAATGAGAAACTTCTGTATTTTGAGTACTAGTTGAATTCAAATACCTTGAATCGGGTCTACACTTATAGTGGAGAGAGTTTTGTGAATGGATCATTTGAAAAGTTGTCTTGAAAGGACTTTGGAAATCTTATTTCAATGAGTGTCGCATACACTGTCCGGGATTTTGAACGCCGTATTTCATTCGATTTATTTACATTACTTTATTCTGTTCGTTCATATAAGTTATATTCGTTATGTACAACATTATAAATTGTATAGTTTGTACGGAATTTCTTCATATAAAATGTGAAAGTTTCAATTTCAAATTGATTAGGCAAATTCGCTGGTTTTGAAATTATCTGTTGAAATTGTCATTCGATAATGTAAGTGTGTATTTCAAAATGGACTTCAGACGTTCTAATATCGTTGAATTGATATTAATTCTTGTTTTGTGCTTCACAGTAATACCTTCATCAACTTATTCATCTGTTGTGGACATTCTGAACAATTTCAGATGGTCTGCCTACATATGAACACGTTAAGTAATTTCACCTGCGTCTCACTGACAGTATGTCCTTTCCAGTGATAAAATTTAACCTTAATTATATCGAATGTTACTTGAAGCTAATTTTTGCTCATCCGGAAATAATAGAAATATACTATGGTTGCGTGAATCGATGCTCATTTACGAGGTTTGAAATCAACTTAAAAGGATGTTGAATACACGACTTATTTCACTTCTCATTCCTGTCTATTATTATCCTGACATAAATCAAAGCGCGGGTCTTCGCTAGTCCATTTTGCGGACAACTGCTGTCAAGTCGTTAAAGCTAACAAATTCTACTTAATGTGAGTTTATTAAGATGTTTGATTTACATAGTAAGTTTTGTTTGTTTAAAGTTCCTTAATTTAATTAGAAGATACGAGCTTCTCTTAGTTCAGTCCTTTAGGTATATAATTTAGGTCATACACAATCACGTGAATGAGGTTAAGATAATAAACAATCGAAACAGGATTATATATCAAGATATCAAAAAATACATTAAGGAGAATGATCACAAGTTCATAAGAAACAGTCAAAAGTTGCAACAACCCTCTGACCAGCAAACTTAAGTGTAAATTACCTGTTGCCAAATGCCAAAGCTCTATTGCCATGGTAAAACTCATAAACGTGGGAGGACCATAAGACCTATTGTTTCGACAGTTTGTAGACCTGGCTTTAATATTTCCAAATGATTTTTAAAGTAGTTTTGAAATCTACCCCTCAAGAGAGTTTCTTAGTCAAGAATTGTCTAGAATTTATCTGTAGAATTCAGTATACAAGAGTAACAGATAGAGAAGCAGATCTCTTTCTAACTTCTCTAACCTTTCATAGAAATCTGAGCAAACCCGTTGATGCAAGAGCTGATGGTTTTCGACATCACGTTCACGTTCGTTTCAATACGACGAGGTCTGGCTACTAGAGTACAGTTTATAATTCAAGTACAGTTTTTTTTTTATCATATTATATTGTGCTAGTATGGGAGAGTTTAACTTCTCACGAGTGCAGAAGTTAGTATGAGAGTAATTTTCCCACATTTCGCAAACTATACTTTTTCTAAATCTGCACAAATTCAAATGATGAAAGTATGTTCAGTAAACTAAAACAACACTTAATTATTCATTATCTATGAATGGTGTGCATTATGGAAGAAAAGTTGAAAACGTGTTCAGTAACATTCCAAAAACATTACGACTCCGGGTTCTAGTTTAAAGATAATAATCAAAATCACTAAACTATGTGAATTTATTATTTTAGTAAAACATTGATAGTGACGCCGCTGTCACATAATGTCCATCCATAGAACTCTTCATTTCCTTGAATGTAAATTAGGGTGACCCTAATTGAGGTTGCTCACCCTCGTAAATGGATCTTGTCATTGCAAATTTACATTTAATCACTGTTTTATAGTGGGAAACAGAGTAAAGACAATTCTGTCATTGTAATCATTCTCTTGTCACACTACTTCTCAATATTATGAAATAATGT
This sequence comes from Diorhabda carinulata, assembly GCF_026250575.1. Taxonomy (NCBI): domain Eukaryota; kingdom Metazoa; phylum Arthropoda; class Insecta; order Coleoptera; family Chrysomelidae; genus Diorhabda; species Diorhabda carinulata. The sequence continues at coordinate 9,178,506 of NC_079469.1, forward strand.
ATAACTATTCAAGTACCTTGTATAAAAATAGTTAATATAAAATTCCATCTGTTGATTTAACAGCTGATGTACCATCATAAAGCTTTTAAATTGCCATCAGATTAGAGAATTGAATTAACTAACGTGTCTGTTTTTGCTCTGATAAACGGTTTTATAGTTCAGTTATAAAACTCAGCTATTTTCATACGGGTCCAATGAAAAAGGACAACATTACATAACTCTTCCATAAAACAACAAAATTATATTTGATTGTCGAGAGAATTTATTAAACTATTGTGAATATATGAACATATTATAAATTGATAAAATAATATGGCAACCGTCCTTTTATTTCAATGTTCATATTTAGATTAATATAATTTCATGTATACGAGGGTGACTCGAGTGGGACATTTTATTTTGTTAACAGCAATCAATTTGAATTTGACAAAAAGGGCAAAACCATGGATTTATATTCCATTTAATTCATTTTTTAAGCAATGCTGGTGTCCCGATATCCTGGGGATATATTCATTTTATCTTTGTCATTGACTATAACTCCTGCATTGTTTTCGAAATAAATAAAGACTCCATCCTTCCTTCTATACGGCTTTCTCTGCCTGATAACAACCCCAGGTTCAACTTTGCACTGTAGCAGTTGCTACAATCATATCACCGGGACCTGCAGATGGTAAATGGTTTAGACTTCCACCGATACCTTGTACAGTAATTTCATACAAGTTTTCAGATTCTGTCTTGTCTGCACAATTGATTACTTCTCCAACAGGATGAGCAAGGAACTTAGTTCTTGCTGAACCACCACGATCTCTCTTGGACATTGTATTTTTGTGAAAAAATGTGTTTTTACAGATCGCATAGTATCGAACAAACCTGCTCTAAAAAAGACAACTTGCAAGATGCAAACTTTTTGGAATAGACTTTGAATTTTAACAAGAATAGGACGCATCATTACTTGACAAGCTTGAAAGATAAATCACAAGAAAAACTACTGCATTTAATAGAAACAAAATTGTCAATATATTAATTCATAATTTTGCCAAAATTTGACGAAATTTACAAATTCACTCTCAATTCTGTATATTTCTGGTTCTTTTTCTCACTTATTCAAATATTTGGTTTGGAGAACATTCATCAAATGAGGACGGTTTGAAGCAAACCAAGATAGATTGACTAAATTAAGGCCATAATCTGTTTCATATATATTTGATAGATATATTAGTTTTAATACTAGAATGGAGGAAGATATCCTCGCTGTTGGGTGGAAAATAATTCGGGTGAATCATTATTTTCTACGTAAAAAAAATAAATTAAGAAACCGAAGAAAAGTTGAACTAATATTACCTTCCAATTAAATGAATCGGAAATAATACCCCGCTTTTTAACAAGGCCTTTTGAATATGAGTTAAGAAACTCGATAGCAATCAAAACTCTCCGAAATGTGTGGATATAAAGGTAATTTGAAATGATTTTTTGTCTATATTTAAGAATGCTTCAGGACAATACGCCTGAGCATTCGTTCATTTTACTTAGAGAATCAGTCAAAGCGACTTTCGATTTATTCCCATATTCACCTGATCTGGTTCTCTGAGAATACTTTAACAAATCTAGCAATATTGTTTGGCGGAAAGTGATTTTAGATAAATGAAGAGGACTTAGGAGAGACAAAAGCATATCTCTAAGAACTTCCGAACAATCATGTGGATATATTTGAGAAATTATTTTATGTTAAAAATAATATTTTTCACAATAAGATAATTTTTTCATGAAAAATACCCTCGAACATGTGCGATAGCAACCAAAACTGTGATCTATAAGGATGGAAATATAATAATTTAAGAGTAGATCATTCTGAGGAATTGAACAAAATGTTTGCCCGTTTGTAAGGTCACTCTAACTCTGTGTAAAAAAACACTGGTATAAATATAATCTAATCAAAAATTTATAAACGTGTATTTATTCAAATGACAAACAAATTCAGTCAGTTGATTAAATAGATTTCCAATCTACAAATGGAAATTACAATTTTGAATTACATAAATAATACAAATTATTTGCTACAAAAATAAATATCATTTTCAAAAATTTCTTCCGTCAATTCTAACCATTATTTTATTCTCTATGACAACAATTAAATGAAAATAACATCAATTGGAATTCAGTTCATTGTAAAACCATCCCTCTAAGATAAACGTTCCTAACAATTACATGGATTTTTTTAGAAAATGCTGGAAATTCAAGTTCTGAATTATGTGTTTTTAGCTGTAACGATTCATTTTTGGAAAGATAAAACCACCTTTTTCTCGTTATAAATAATAGTAAAAGATAAATATCGAAAAAGATTACAAATAATTCCAGCCAGTGCAAGTCTTACTATGGTTGAATTTTTTATAACTTTCACAAAAATACAATAATGTTGATATATTGTCAAAGATTCTACGAAAAGATATCTGTCCAAGAGGAATTTCTGATTCTCGTCTTTTTCTTTTATAAATTTATAAATGATCAAAATCCATTTAATTAGAAGAAATCATTTTGTTTCAGGAATCCCAATGATAATCACAAGCAAGAACCTATTTTAGCAGCATCGAGAGAAAGGAACAGATTCCGTTCTATAGTTTGGGATGAATATGATTCAGTACATCAAAAGTATTTAGAAATTGGTAAGTAACACACTTTGATAATCGGTTTTGCACATTTCTATTATTGAGATACATTAACTTTTATTAACTATTATAACGCACTATAATTATTAATTTAAGAAGTTATTGGAATTATTTCTTAACTTTTCTGCCCTGTCGTCCATGATGTCGAGTACTTTTTGCGCTACTATTTATTCGTATATTTCCTCGTTGTGCTGCACCTGTATTATTTTCTGTTAGTATTACCGTGACCTAGTGGAGTATTCGACTAAATACACGCTTGCAAATGTACTAGACCTTCATACCTTTCCATTCTCGATTAAATAAACTAGTTTTGGTAGAAGAAGTCAAAAAACTTTCCACCGTCAGATCTTAGTTTTTCAGAAAGAGTGTAGAATGTTCTCGTGGGTTTTCTGCTTTGATTGATAGAATAAATCCAGTACTTATGCTCAATCCTACGGCGTTTAATACGTCGATAAAATAATCAAATAGCAACTCATTAGAGACTCATCATTATTTGAAAATCTTCGGCCAGGACAACGGAACTGATTGTTTGACTGATAAAAATCGGATATGTGTGAAATTAGCCTGCTACCGATAAAATATCAGCTGATTTTAAGCTGGCCATCCAAAATCGGTGTGTGCAAATATGCTCAGTTGCCAGATAACTCAACAACGTCATACGTTATAATCCCAACATAGGTGTGCGTTAGGAATCAACGCCGTATATTCGAAATGGTCCACTTTCAAAACTACTAGATTGAATTAATGTAGACAAAATGAGGTCGTGGGAAAAGATCAAGAATATCATCATCATCTATTTTCATTATTAGTGTACCAAATACCAAAAATAAAAAAGTTCCTTGAAACGCCATGGATCAACTACTGTGGTTAAATGATACGATACGATACGATATTTTGGTGATGAAATGTACATTTTTATAACTCATATTTCAACCAGTTAGTATGTTCATAACATATATACATCAAACACACAAAGAAACAATCATCTTGCATATTTCAGATCCTCATCTTGAGTATATCGGTTAACTTGGTCAAACTTTATAGTTAATATTGTGAATAAATGCAATGAGTAATTACAACTAATATTTTCATAGCATCGTTATAGGTAAATATAAATTTGTTATTGAAAATTCAACGTTAATGGCCATAAATTACTTGATAGATCACAGAAAACTCCGTCTGATTTAGTTATTTACCTAACTCTCATTTCTTGAATAATTTTGAATTTATAACTCACACATATGATAGTATTCAGTTCTCTAATCATATCCAAAATATTCTACTGCCTATTATATTTATAAATGAGTATTAATGGAATTTCGTACATAAATTGATATTCTTCACGATTACTAGATTGAACCTTCTGTTCAGAGTTAACTATTTTTCATAAATAATTATTTTTATTACAAAAATTATAATTCAAGGTGGAACAACATCACATTACCAACGCATTATCTCCAAATCGGTATATGGAGATTGTCTATTGAAAATCAGATTGGTTGGAGTCGAAAATCGAACATTGAAATACTTAAACGCCGGAACCAACACCCTGTAACTCAGATATTCAAACAGGCGGACATCCAAATACTCAAACACAAGTTTGTTTTCGCTTTCTTCGTCTTAAATCGCTTTCCACCAAGCAAATTATTCAAATTTCAAAAAAGTGAGTGATTTGAGGGAACCAGATCTAGCGACTATGGATAAAGTGGTGCAGTTCAGCTAATTTTTCGGTAACCACGACGAACAAATAAGTAGGTGTATTGTTGTGATAAGACAAAACTTTTTTTCAACAAATACTACTTTTGAATTAAATAGTACTTTAGAAGTACTTTATGGTTATCATCGAAATTGTGTATGCAATACCGCAAAACAAAAAATTATCATTTGACATGGATGTATATAAATTTATCAGAACGCGGTTTATACGCATATTAAACATATTATGTTGAAATACTGGAAATATGGGTCTCACAAAAACAGATATTATGTTTATTTATAGAGAGAAATAATTATAAATATGATTTATACTGAAAGGAGTTAATAGAATCTGAAAGTGGCAATAACCTACAGAGAATTTGTAGAAGATTTCAAAAGAATACGATATCAAAATATGAAATTTTTGGGTGTTAGAAGATTGGAAACGAAGTTTCAAGTGAATCCGGTTTTCAGGAATGTTACAAATAAAAATCCAATTTGAAACCAAGCAAACTAAAAGACACGATAGTAAGTTGAGGAAACGTGGTAATTCCAGTTTCCAGTTTTGCGAGACTCTTGGAGGTTATCTAAAATTAGAGAATTCGCCAGGCGTCGCTAACTTCAAAGCAAAACTATTCCAACAAGTCAAATCAAATGGTTTTTTTAATAGTTTCAATGAATAAGTATCATAGCTCTTTGCTGTATGCATGATAATCGCCTTCCACGAGCACTATTATAAGAACTACTACAATCTTTGCCTCCCCTCTGCATAGCTACAGTATTTCTTCCGAACAGTTTGAGTAGTTTACCTCATCTAGGAAGGTTGAGACTACATCATATTTTTTTATAATCTATTATAGTTCGTTTAATATCAAATGTCAATTATTGTACGCTTATGAATAAGATAAATAAGTCTTCAAGTATCTTGATTTATCAAACTTCCCATTGTTTTGGGGAAATTCGATTTTCACAACCTCATTTTCTTCACAATTATTGATAGTGTCAATGAACGATATCTCAATTCTTAATTCCAGAATCTCAGAATACAAATACGAAAGGAATAATTCCTCCATCATTCACACTTCCAATACTTTTCCTCGAGTATCTATTAGAAGATAAATGAGCATATCGTCATTTAAAAATGAAGCCCATCTCATTCCTATGTCAATTCCCCCATTTGTTTTCTTTATAAATGGGGATCGGTGTAGTTTTATATGATTTTACATTGGATACAAACACATACGTCTGATATAAAAAAAGTCCATTCAGCAAAAGTCGAAAACTCATCAGTTCTCCCCATTTTTCAAAAACTTCTTATCGAACATTTAGGTTTCTATGTCTATCGACTGATATAGCTCAGAAGTGAACTTTGTCATCTCGAATATCGTAAAGTAAATAACTCGCACGTAAGCTATATTTAATATTATGCTTCATTCCATATTTTCTTCCAGAAAACCTAATCCGTTCAATTTCTCTGGAGTTTCTTTTTTAATATGTCCCGGATCAAATTTTCTCATCTGCTTATTTTAAATATTCAACTATTATTCATGAAACTCTTCCCATGAATAAATTTCAAGTGAATGTAAAATCCCGCGATATTTATTTTTTCATTCACGTTCTGAAGTTTTTCCGTGAGCATATCCGATTTTGTTCATATCAATTTCCGTGCATTCTGTTGATTGCTTTTATAGCAAATCGTATGATCTTATATTCCAAATGTGAGTGAGTAAGAAATAACTTTTTGTTGAAGTGGTTTGAAATTTAAGTTAGGAAAAACTTGATGTTTTGAGAGTGTCCTTGATGATATTTGGTCAAGAATGTGGAAATGATTCAATCTCTTAAATCGGTGGATGAATATATCACGAATTGTAGAGAGTGCTGTAACCGGCTGAAGACTCCTCCTCAGAAAGTGGTATTCGGTCTCAGTTAGTATTAAATTGGACATCACCAGCTTTTTAACGAACGACGTTAAAAGTGAATGCAAAAAAGGTGGAAAAACTGGAAACACCTTATGAATGAAATTAATAAAAACCAAACAAACTATCCCCGGATACAATTCTTCAAATCAAATATTTATTGCTGTGCACAATAAAAAAAAATTCGCATTCGTGTATCCAAAAGAGCAGAAAGAATGAAAAAGTGATAAATTAAGAACTACTTAGATATCCTATTATCAAAAATTTCCGGTTGTTTGAGTTGAACTTATAAGATAGTGGTGTACTGGTTGAGTCCCTTGTGTGGTTGCGCTCAACCTGGCAGCTGTATATCTGTGGAAAAGAATGAACACTGGGGGAAATTACTAAAGAAGAAACGAGTAGGTAGAACATTTTATTTGAATGAAAAGGATCTTATGTTCTAACAACAAGTGAATCCATATATTTTCTTCAATATAACCAAATCTGTTATATTCAATTCGTTCTGCTCCTCAAATAAATAGAAAACAGGAATTTACATGAAAGATGTCTTGGATCAAAAAGAAATTCATGAAGACAACTGAAACTGAAATTTTGTGAGCACTATTTAAGAAGCAATGTTAAAAAGCTATAAGATGAATTTACCAGCGAATATAAACAATGATAGCAGCACAGGTTTTACTAAATTCACTTTGATTCAATTCTTTTAAAGTGGAGAAAGATAGAGGACGATTCAGTAACGAAACTTGGATTGGGAGGTCGATATCTGAGCCACAATTCGTGAACAAAGGAATATTCAAAAGAAAAACACGCCGAATTGTATGTTACAGTGTGTTCCAAAAAATATGTAAATGTACATACATACATACATACATGTACATACAAACAATACTTTCAGTCAGTTAGAAATGGGTTGTTCTATTTTATATAATTTTTTTTAAACTGATAATCTGTGATACACCTCTGCTCAAACGTTCGTTATTGGCGAAAATGATGTATGAAGGAAATGATGAGAAACGTTTTAAATCGAGTTTCGGTCTCTCAGTCTTCTCCATTCTGATAAATCTCTTTTTTCTGGATATTTCCTAATAGGTTATTACTGCTTTTTATAATGTAAATATCAACATTCGCTGAACACATTATCATTATTCCCCAATAAGCCGGAATTCCAGTTAATCGACGATTTCCGCAAAATAATTGGCGTATTCATGGTATAGAGTGATAGAGTGTATCATGATCAAATGGAAATTCAATTGCTCTCATACGAGAAATTTGATACATTTTTGGAGATATCTGAATACAATATTTTAAAATGGAAATTTATGAGTAATTAAAATGGTGTAGTTCATGGTCGTGACATTATCTAACTTGTGAACATATTTCGTACATAACCAAATAATAACTGCTCCATAACAAACAGATGAACGATATTATCCGATATCCGAGTAAATGGATAGGATTTTTCATATACTAGATAACAAGTTATTGCCAATTTTCTATTCTCTAGTTTCAAAATTTTAAAATACATCCATGCAAAATACATAAAAAGTTGAGAATTGGATTACAACATAGGTACAGCTCACAGAGGGTCTCCCACCACGAATAGCTATAACACCGCGGCTTCATGTAAAGGAATGTGACGTATAAGAATCTTTAACTGGTTGCATTGGCTGCCTGGTTGCTTGTCTCATGTCTTCTCTAGCAATTTTCTCCTTTACTCCTGGATTTACTGGCATCGCGATTCCCAGATCTCTTCTTGTTCCCAAATAGATTTAATAGTCGCATTTTTTCCCTTTTGGGCTTCGATTCTTCTCCAGCAATAGGTCGTGGCAAATTCACATGGCCGAATTATGTAAGGCAGCTTCATAAAAACTAAGAGCCTCTTTGAGACCAAAATGCTGTATGTTCCACAACAGCTTCTAATTTTTTACAAGGTCTAGATTGGTCTTACTTAGGAAAATTGCTCATACGTTTGGAGCTCGTCTCCCTAGCATACCCTGAGAAAGCTCAACTCACTACAGAAGAGAGTCATTCGACTTGGACAATCAAGTTTTGACCAGAAAATTGGACAGCTTAAAGCACACAAAAACAGTTCGTCAACCTGGCTTATGGTCAATTTATCGGAATTTCTTTCTTTGGAGAAGTATAATCCTGTAGAATCAAGACACGTCCTTTCTACAGGTACGTGCACACGACAGGCATCACTGGAACTACTCGAGTGTAATAGGGGATAAGGCTAATATTCCGTGAATTATTTATTTAACTTATTATTCTCTTAGTGTATTTTCAGTTTATAAGAGAGGCAATGCTAGGATTCAGTCATTTTGATAGCTCCCTGTTCTTCTACAGATGCTGAGAATCAATATTTAATAAAAAAACTTTCTCATATCTTGTCTATTCAAGTTTCTACCCTAAATCTTTTTGATCATAATATTAAAAACAAAACCACAAACTGCTGTTAATGTACTGCTTCATAACATGCACAATCTTTGTAAAGATAGCATGAGCAGACGTGTTTTTGTCCTTTCAACCCGAATGCAAATAGTCTACTCAAAATGACACTATTGAACGAATTAGAACTCAAAAAGGTCCAACTTGTTCCTGTATACATCGACACATTATGATGCAATAATTGAAAATCAATAGATTGAAAAAATTGTGTTCACATAACTAGAATGAACCATCGAAGTATAACTGACAAAATAATTGTGACGGCTAACATAAAAAGATAATAGATTTACAAGCTAGACTAAATAGCACAAAATGAAACAAAAACTGTGGAGGAAATTGTCAGGGACAGGAGGTTTTATAAAATTTGTTGAGAGATCTTAAAAACCCCAATCCGACACCAAACTCAAAACAAGAAACTTCAGTTATCAGTTATTTGAAGTAAGGATAATTAAAAAGGTGGAAGCAGATGTATCCAAAGGTATAATGTAGGATCATGAGCAATTTAGAGCGAAATTGACTGTAGTCAATAAAATTTGATGATACGATTTTGTGGTTGAATTACTCGACAGATCGTGAATAAAATTTGCTTGATAATGGTGACTATATAATTGAAGTTAAGTAGTGAATAAAATAAGTAATAACGGAACATGCTATTTCATATATTATGATGGCGTCATATCTATTAAAAAACATGCAAACATCAAAAATTCAGTTAAATAACAATCCAATTGATTGTTAAGAATAATGGTTGGAAAGGAAATCATTTCGAAATTATCAAAATAATAGCATCCTAAAGAGGTCAACTAATTCGCGTTCATTCATGTGGAACTATGAGCTACTTGTAAGTGAAGGATTTATTTTTATATTTTGTGTGTAGGTATAGTTTAAGATGTTATATATTACGACATTAAAGATCTATAGTGTCTCCTTTTTTACTATGGCATAAGGATGCTCAGTGTTCTCATCATCATCTCATCTCATCTCTTTTAACCTAACTCTTCACTGGAACTTTGGGATGAATTATATCTCCAGCTGCTGAAGACCTGCATTGCTTATTTCATACGCCTCCAGGTATAGTGTTTTGTTTCGTAATTTCTCATACCTCGAAAGAATATGGGAAGAGGAATTAGTTCTATACGTCCCTTCCTTGACTGAACCTAGTATCTTGAGATGTTCACTGAGGTGGTAATGCCTGGTCAACCCTTTGTTAATATCCTTAAATTATTCTTACTTTAAACATTCAATAGATTTTATCCAAACCGTGTTTTTGTCTGGATTAACACCAGTTACCAATTTTTTTTCTATCCAACCTTACCTCTAGTATTTTCTCTATTGTCCTGTAGCCGATTCAACAGAAAAGTTTAAGTCCTAGTTTCCTTAGAGAGAGAGAGAGAGAGAGAGAGAGAGAGAGAAATGCTTTATTATCAAAAAAATTGATACAATTTGTAGACAAAAGCTCGTAAAAGCTAAAAAACAAACATAAAACTAACTGAATAATGATACAAATAAAACGAAATATCAATATACATAAGAAAACCACAAAATCACAACAAAATTATAGGTAATGGTAATAGGTAATAATTAGTATAAAAGTCGTATCAAAGTCCGCCTCTCCTTCAGCAAGTCTTTCTGCTATTCAATTTTTCTCTAATTCAGTGTGTCTCCGAACCAATTTGAGGGTAATTTCATTATTTTTGCTTAGATAATTCAACTTGTTCAGGCATCTCCAAACCAACTTGGATCTTATCACGCTGGAGCTATGGTTACTTGGTTTTCGGATGGAAATCTCTTGTTTTGTTATAATATCTTCTCAGATATTCTTGGTGTATAATCAATACTTTACGAGTATTGGGTTCTGTCTGCTGTTTTGGAGCCATCAGGTTAGAGTTTGGTGGCTTTTTTATTGATTCTAATATATCATTTTGATTTATCTATTCGGTAAATATTCGGTGCAATAATGTTTTTCCTTCCATTCCATACTGCTGCAGGAGACGCGTGCAAACTTCTTAGCGTGTGAATTAATTCTCAAAATTCAGAAGTCTTAGAAACCACCTGGCTGAAATTCTCCGATAACCAAGACGTCCATAAATTTTTTTCTAAATACTAGATAAGCTGATGCCCAACCCTTCACTCTCGAAAAATTTCATAGTGTTGACGATCTCATTGATTATACTTATTTTAAGACGGCGCGCATGTGGCAAGTTTGTCGCTCGCATTCGTGCTCTTCTTGGAGAGGCACTCATCTCCGAATTTTCGATAAATTTACACCGATTATGCTTGACTAAAAAATGAATAATTATGCATTACGCATCATACACTGGTACATTCTTCTCTCTCATGGCTATAAATTCACTAAAGCCGAAGACAAACGAAAGAGCAGTAAAATAGACAAGAACAATATATTTTTTTCGATATTGTATGCTATTCAACACAGAGTAGTTCGTAAAAAGTTTTCAAGAATCAATGCACGTCAGCTGAAATTTAACTACCCATAAAAGAATATATTACCATATGGGAGCTAAAATTTGTCGATAACGGTTAGTTACAAGAGGTTATTGGGAATCGTATGAAAGTTTGAAGTGTCTTCCGAGTTTAAATATTCCTCATAAGCTTCTGAAAGTATAATATTAATAAAATATCGATCATCAATCAAATAGAATTGTTTTAGGTATTCGGTTGATGAAATCAAGAAATTTCACTGTAGTTTATTATAATTTAAGTATACGCACACAATTTTTAATAATCAATTCAAGCAGCATGATTTATTATGCGTTTCAAAATACGTCCGGCCATATTCATGATCAATGTTTTTCTAGAATATCCCTTAAATACCGTAAAGCTCTTAAACTTTTATCAAAGTAGGAGATGAATTATAACCTAGAAGAAGTAGTCAAAACTGTTCGGCTATATATAGGCAAGCTCAAAAATTAGACTTAAGAATAGATCAAATAAAGTACCCATATATCTCAATATATGTATGTGTAGATAGTTTTATGGAGAGTAGAAACCCGTTATGTACCTATCTTTATTTCTCTTTCTCAATCGAGCACGACCAATCTGTATTTCGAGGTCAGATACATCACTAAAGACGATAATGCTGAGTTCCTGATTCATCGCTAGTCGTTTTTTGTACCATTGGAGTCAATTTCTCCTTTTCAACAATATTTTACAATATTTTTCATATTCTTGTTCAGTTCAGTATCAATTTTTTTCATGATCAAGAAAACTATAAGAAGACCAGCGATTGGATCTCACTGGAATTGAGTTGCGAATAATTTGAATTTATTTCGCATTTCATGTATAAAAAACATCATTTGCTGGGTTCATAGTGAAACATTCAATCACCAATTTGAAATGAGTCCTAATGGAATTAAATCTTATAAATTTGATGTCTATAAGATTTCACTATTGTTTTCTGGGGCACTGCTTGAGGTAATTTCATTCTCTCAACAATTTACGTCAAATTTAAAAAATGGAGCCAAAGAGGAGAAACACCGGAATCACTAATACTAATAGCCCCTAAAGTTAACACCAGCATGACCACACCTGAATAAAATGTTTGGTCGATGAGAAACTGTCTGCTTATTCGACGATGCTCAATATCATCTGTACTGGAGAATTTTTGAAGTAACAGAAAGACAAATTATTGTACTTTTGATTTGCCGAGTATTACAAAAAATGAATCACAATTCATGGATGAATTTGTGTTTCTCTCTTATTTCATCAAAATGATTAGGTGGACAGAATACAAATATCATAAAACAACGATTTGGTAATAGTCTCTCTATTGCGTGGATTAAAAGCGTGACATCAGCAAATATTAATGAAAGTCACGCTCCAACCGGAATTTTTTCATTCAATTCAGAAGCTATGAAGGAAGTAAAATTTCCTTCTAGTGAAGCTAGTCAAATAGAAGTGCTACCTTTCAAGAACTTGCACTAGCTACCAGAGCAGTAATTTATTAAGCAGGACCATGTAATATCTAGAAACCTATATGATCTTCAAGTGCATATTTCCATACTGATAAGGCAGGTTGAAAAATATCTATCGAAACGATAAATAATGGCCATCTTATTATAAACTGAAAAAACTCCAAAACATCTTTTAATTTATTTCCATATAGTTAGTACTTTTTGCGAATATAGTAGTGATTACCTCTTTTGTAATCTAATTTTGATTAATTTTACTACGTGTGGATATAAATATCTGTTTGCCACCATATTATGTTATAAAGTTCACTTTCCGTATTCCATACCTCTACAAAAAATGCAACAAAGTTTACTAAATTCGTTATCTCGACTTCTGTTCTTGTACAATTTTCTCAATTATGTACTAAAAGGGAAATGTCTACTGATAATTAAAAAAGAATTAGTTAGTCTGATGGCGTTAGAACGAGCTACTGAGTCTGCATAGTAATTTGTTTCCAAAAGAAATACATCACGACCGCTAGTCAATATTTTATTGATGTTTTGAGAAAAATAATCAAAGTTATCTATAGGATCTATGTCATGTAACCAAATAAAAGATGTGAGTGGGAAAATACTCCTTCATGACTGTTATTTGTTGCATCTGTTCTTGAAATGTGAACAAAATGAAGTGTTAATATTTAGAGGGAAATGCTTTATCGTAAGAAGGTTATTATAATTTGTAGACAAAAGTTTGTGAAAACTGAAAAACAAACTTAAAAATAAGTGAGTACAAATAAAATAAATAAAATAAAATTTCAATATGCAGAAGCTAAGCAAAATGAGTAACAAAATTATAAATAAAACTAATAGGTAACAATTAGTATATAAGTCATTGCATATTCTTATTAGAATAGAAGTTGTTTATAGAGTAGAAGGCACTTTCCAGTAAATATGCCCTCAGATTATTGCGAAATCCGGGAAAACATGATATCGATTTGATTTCAGTTGGCAATTGATTGTGCAGTTTTTTTGCATTGTAAAATATTGAGCCCTTGAACTATTGATCTTATTCTGAACGTGGAGTAGCTAGCTCCGCGTTCTTAAGTGGATAGTCGTGCAACGATCTTTCTGAAATTGAAGAAGCGTGCTTACGAATTAGGTAATCGGATTCGAAGATGAATAAGGAAAGAAAAGAGTCGTGATTTTTAATCTTTTAAAGAAGTCCCTGCAGTGTGCACTGCTAGACTTTTAGTCTTTATCAAAATATCAAGAGGTCTAAGAAATGAGAAACTAGAGAAAAATATGAATACTGTTAAGCATCAGGAAACTGGTATATATGTGAAATTTTACCAAGAGGTAAATACGAATGAAATCATGGAATAGTAGGCAAGTAGATCGCCAAGATAATAGTGAAAGAGCTTCTCAAGAAATATATGTAAAATGTTTTCTTAAAGATGATCAGTTATAAGAAAAAGCTTATATCTCATCTATTTATATATTTATATTACAACTGGCCACTAATGCCCATGACTTAATTTTCGTTTCTCAACGGTCTTCAACTGATTTTACAATTCTTTTTCATAAGTTGCGATTCTGTACTTTTGCGCTCCAATTCAGTTCTACACCTCTAATATCCTCCAAAACTGCATCCAACAATTTTATCTTCGATCTCCTCCTCCTTCATCTTCAACGGCCCTTTCTGCAAATCTTTTTCCCGGCATTCTTTTAATATGCCCTAACCAGGGACTTTCATGTGTCTTGCTATTGATACATTTCCTTAAGTTCTTCGTTAGTTCTTCTTCTCCAGTCCTTGTCTTTATCACTCCATAAATTTTCCTCAGCACGGTCCTTTCCCATATATCTAGTTTTGTTTCTTCACCCTTTGTTAAAACCCTTGTTTCACATCCGTATGTATGTAACTAAAGGTTTACGTATATCTGTGAAGAGCATGCGATTTTTATCTCACCTAAGAAATTCTTGGATAGTGTCTTTTTTGGAAAATATATGAAACTATACAGAAAAATTGATCATAACACAATAAAAGCTGCCAAAGATATTTATTGTGATAGGAGACTCGACAATTCTCGTAAAGTTTGTTTGTAAATGTAGCCAAAAAATTTATCAAATGCTAAAACTCCTTCCCATGATCCGCTTTTATATCTCCCTGTTTCTAATGCTAGCTTACACAGTTTCTTCGTTATTCCCGTACTTTTAGCAGAGCTTCGCAGTACAATTGATGACTTTAAAAATAAATAATCATCTGGAACTGATGGACTTACATTAAAAATGTTTTCGAGTCTGCCCGATTGCACATTAAATCACCTTACAACTTCAAGTAACGTTTCAATTCAAAATGGCACTTTTCCCAATTGCCTTAAGACGGCTATAATTATACGATTGCATGAGGGAGGAGATATAAATCAAGTATTGAATTATCGCCCACTTGCTCTCCTTCCCACGTTATGTAAGAACACGGATCATTCCTGTTTAAATATAAAATGTATATCATCCATCAATTTGGGTTTTAAAGTAACAAATGATGCTATATTTTCTCTCCTTAATAATGTTCACTCTGCCCTAAACAGCGATCACTTCACTGTAACAACTTGTTGTGATTTTTATAAGGCTTTAGATTGTATTAATCATAATATTTTGATAGAAAATTGTAGTACTACGGTTTCAGGGGTACAATTCACCCATGGTTTAAGTCATATCTTACCAACAGAAGTCAGCTTGTAAGGTCTGAACGACTATGTCTTCCTGCAAACCAGTAGAATGTGGAGTGCCCCTAGGCTCAGTAATAAACCCTTTTTTGTTTCTTCTGTTTATAAACGAAATTGCCTATCTAGACATCAGTGGTAAAATATGTCTTTTTGCAGACGATACTAGTTTCTCTTGGAGCAACCCTGATCTTACGATACTTCATAGGATCATAACTAGTGACCTTTTCACCCTTAAATCATGTTGCGATACAAATCTTCTCTGTTTCAACGTTTTAAAGCCAAATTTTTATTATATGGAAATATATTGCAGCCTTTTATATTAAATATCACCACCATTGGCGTCTTTAAATCTGTAGAATTCTGAGTGCTTATTGTGGAAAGTTCCTTGAAATG
Source organism: Diorhabda carinulata (assembly GCF_026250575.1). Classification (NCBI taxonomy): domain Eukaryota; kingdom Metazoa; phylum Arthropoda; class Insecta; order Coleoptera; family Chrysomelidae; genus Diorhabda; species Diorhabda carinulata. Next base: position 9,194,252 of record NC_079469.1, read on the forward strand.
AGAGTTACGTATTAGCCGCTTATCTAAAAAATTAAGTTTTTCCTGCTTTACGCTGCGATCAGTTTCCAAAGAACCGAGCTTATTCACCGTCTTAACAGTCTACTATGCTTTTATTGAGGCGGATCTCCGATATGACCTATAAAAGAGAGCTGTTAGATATTTACTCGGACTTAACAGAAGGACTTAATGCAGGGATTTCTCTCTCTCTCTCTCTCTCTCTCTATCTCTCTCTCTCTGCTGGTCGTATTATTGTTTTGGTTTTATCATTTCACTTGATGATCATATGGCTTTACTTTCTTTGGCTATTTTGATATTTATTTCTGCCCGCTCTACATTTTTACTTGACAACATTGTTCCCCATACCTTATCCAATATGCTAAAAAGTTTTCTGTCTGATTTGAAGTGGATATATATGACTTCGAGTTTGAAATAAGTGACCGGCAAAGTCAGACCATATTCCCCCTTTTTTTCGTGTACATATTCAAGCAATAAATTATATACTAAGAACTTGACAGAAAATTAGCGTAGCAATGAGGTGAGATTCCATTTTTCTCAGAATATGTTAGAAAACATGTTGTTGGATATATTATTGAGTAATTCCCAAGATATATTCATGAAAACACTTTACTGTGTACTAAAGATTAAAAAATTTCATTAATCAGCTAAAAAACTTGTTCTTTCTGAAATTTATCATTAGTATATCGTTATAAACTACTACTCATTGAAAATGCATATGCAGTCATTCTGTTCAATATTCAAAAATACATGAGTGCTACGGTTGTACGGTTTAGTACGCATTATTTTCCATTGTTCAAAAAGTTCATTAAAGTTGGATTCTATATCTATTAAAAATCATGAATAGAACTACAAGTTTGATCACTTAGAATTTTGCAATTAAGGGTATGTGATGAAATGAACCAATTCTCTATAGACAATGTGAAAGATCGGTCAACCTTATTTCCTTCTTTGCCCTATTCTACTTCATGTTTTGTTCTTTGTTTATTCCAATGTGATAATAATGCTCATCTATATTTAAAGTTTCTCTATCTTTCATTTCATACAATTTCTCTACAATTTTTCCAATATTTCTCATTATTTAAATTGTTTTTTCATTGACAGTACTAAATATTTTGTGTTCCAAGAATCATGATGAGTTCATGTCGATAGGTTTCAAATTTGATTGAAATTTTTTTGTCGTTTTTTAACAATTTCACGATTTATTGAAACTTCTCCGTTGAATTCTGAGATTTTGTTAGAAAACTTACCAGTGGAACAGTACTTTGATTAATTCTACACATCCCCACAAAGCAATGCATTTTTCTAAATTAATTAAAATGAATTTCTTGCAAAACATTGTATTACTTGTTAGGATGTTTCATCAGGTACGGGATTGCTCTACTAGTTTTAGATCGGTTTGGATTGAATCCATATCTTCAACAAAATGTTTCACATTTGTCAAAATGTAGATTTGTTTATTTATTTTCGATTAGAATACGTATCAATAAATGCAGGAGGTTTCAAACTTATGTTGACAATTTAATTCACGATCATTTGTACTAAATTCAAAAAGTACATAATAATAAGAAAAACGTTCCACAGTTTTTCTGAAAGGTTTATCGATTGATTTCTGAGCACCAACAAGTAGATTATAGCAAATTTTGGCAACTTATGTATGAGTGGGTTGCAGCAATAATTACTTGAAGAAGATATTGTGAACTACATCGAGCCAAATACATTAAGTTCCTTTCGTTATTTTCTCTTGAACCCGAAGGTTTTTATGCGAAGATAACCAACATATTTAGTTTTCCAGATTGAAGGAGCTACCTTTAAATAAACCATGACTGTCTCAATTGTATAATCACCACTTACACAAATTGCTCGTTGTATAACATATACTTTTGTTGGTGATAAGATACTTTTAGCCCATAATTTAGAAACTGGCGTGAAACGCGATAACTTAAAGCACTTGAATTTCATTTCCTGCTGAATAGTTTTCCCTTCACAACAAATTTCCTTTCAGTCACGTTGAATATTCTAGTATTGTTGACACGTTTTCATGCTGATGCATTTTTAAAAAGAGGCTTGAAAAGTGACTAACGTGAAAAGTTCACATTGTTTGAGCTTCGAGTATCGATAAATTTTATATAATGCTTTCTGTAATAAAATGATAATGGCAATTTTATATTGAAGCTTATAAATGATGATATTTTCATATGTTTCAGTAAAAATTGATTATTTTTGGGATATAATAGATTCCTCACTTCACAGATTAATCAGCAACTTACAGCTAATTTGAATTACTACTCTGTAACTAACTTTGATCTTACTCGGCATCATCTTCAGAATTTTCGTAAATTTATGTTAAAATTAACATAATATGCCAAAAATCAGTAGACATACTAAAATGAAAATCTACAGATCAGCCATAAGGCCAACAGTAACCTATGAGAAATGATGAATTTAACAAAACAAACTATCCCTCCCCAACAAGATAACATTCTTTGAATTTAAGATATTATGAATGGTGTTATTGATATTTTAGTTTAAATGTTTAGTTTTAGTTTAGGACTGAATGAAATTAATTTATTTTTTCGGTCAATTTAAGCTAGCGCCTCAGTACCTTCAAACTAAGTATTCCTCTTCACGTGGTTGTTGAAAGCATAGTTCCAGCATAGACACAGTGTGAATAGAACCGTTTCAAAGTTGCTGTCGACACTCGGAACTTTTTTTGAGCACATTTTTTTTGTTTTTGTAACATCTTTTCTACAGGTAGGTTCTTTATTTTTATCAACTATGGTTATTATTTGTGAATTATCGCTTGTATTAGCTCGTCTATCGATGGGAGATTACGAAGAAGAGCAGAGACGTCTCCAAAGACTATGGCAAGTTGCAGAAAATAAAAAGTATTGATGAGGATGATTCCGAAGAAGACGTCGAAATAGACAATGTCAGCGTGTGTAGTGATAACATTGACTTAGAACAGGATGCCGAAAAAGAAAACCCAGAAATGCAGGAGGTCGATTGCAGATCCGGTTGAAATCCACAATTTTTATGGAAAAAATGGAATAACATGGTGTAAGGAATATAACGTAGGGAACGTAAGAACCAGGTCCGAAATTATTATAATCCACCTGCCAGGAGTTAAGCAATATGGAAGTAATGCCAAAACTCCGCTTCAAAGTTTATTGCTCTTTTTTGGTGGAATGATTATTGCTGATATAGTTGTCCACACTAATCAAAGAATTGCAGAAAAATTTCTCACTGTTTTTGAATTTGAATATTCTAACGATGAAGAAGTCTATCAAATCAGAAATGTTTTGTTGCGGGTACGCAAGTAGTTTTTTCCTCGAAAGTCGTTAGCCTTGATTGAAATAAATAAGAGAACACTCCCTTTTCCATTATCTACGCAGCCACTGTTAATTCATGATTAATTATTCCGTATTATACGTTTTCTTCCTTTCTTCAGCATTTTCTAATGTTGTGAAGTCCCTCTTATCCTCATGCTTCTCTATTTTCAACCGTTCTTACTCATTGTTTCACTATTTCAGCTACAATCTTGTCTATAAATCTTCCACTGGCTATTTCTTTGTTCCATTTTGTTTTTCTAAGATGTTTCAATGCTACAGTAAGTTTTTAATCTTCAACATATTACTAAAAAGTATTTTGTCGATTGATTTTACGTTAGATGTTTTTGTTGCCAAAAATAAAATATCATTTCTTAAACATTTCGAAACTTTCTCCAATACCATAGGTTTGTCATGTATAATTTGAAGCTCAACGAAGTAGATGACAAGATAATACATTCAATTCCATAGAATACTCTCCGTCCTAAAACGAAATAATACCTGCTCTGGACTGCTGGAAAAACGTACTCTGGGGTAAGCACAAATTTGAAGCCATTCAACTGCTGAAGAGACCCATTCAGTAGAATTCTCTTACTTACGACCATCTCAACCTGTGAAAAACTATTGGAGGGCCAATCACAGTACACGTGAAAGTCAAACATTCAACAAAAGCAGTGCCGCTACCTGAACTGTTCGGTAAAAGAGGAAAATGAGATAAAAGTCTTATGAAATTGTGAAGATATTTTGAACACAGTGAGAAAAAACTTCGGATTCGACCTGGTGTATGAGCTTTGCTTTACAGCCCAAATGAATATATAATGCTAGATAGTCTACATGAGCTAGGGCTAAAACAACAAAGGGACTACGTAGCTGTTAACGATATACGAAACTTCCTCATTTTCAGTATTAGTATACTCAATGCAAACTAGCTACACTTATTCAAAATATAGTATTACGACAATACAAGTACATTACTACCTCAAGGTTGAGACCATATCACAAATATGTATACTCAGAGCAGAGATTCAAATATATTTGAGTTTGATCACTAAATATAACAATTATCAAGTAATCCAATATTTTCCAGTTGAATAAGTTGGATGTGATCCCAAGAATCATATTATTAGTAATTCGAATAACATTCGATTCGGCCTTAAATTTAGATTGCAAAATATTACCTACGTATAAAGTATATATCATGAGTGTAGACATTAGGGGAAGGTAGAATAATTTGAGCAATTTTCGACCGAAATAGGATCAGACATGTTGAGAGACGTAAATCCTGCAAATCTTCTCCGAATAAATAAATTACGCAGAGTTATATAAATTGCAGCCCGTTTCAAAATGAGATTTAGGACCTGGCCGTCACTCTGGGGTAAATAATACTTCCATCCTTTTATTTCACCTCCTTAATAGTAGCTTCGTAAACAGATGGAAACCTCTTGAAATTTTCATTCTGTTTCCGTCGAAACCGCCGTCAGCGTCATCGGGTAATGGTATCACCCTCGAACACATTTCAACTGATAAAGAATGATTTTTTTCCTAAATTCCTAAATTATATATAAATCTAGAACATATATTTTTACATATATATATATATATATATATATATATATATATATATATATATATATATATATATATATATATATGTAAAAATTTCTTTAAATCCTTATTTCTTAGTCTTTTTGATATATTAATGCTTCTAAATTGATTTTACGTCTCTTCTGTGTTAAGATTGTTTTTTTTTTATTTTTTCGAAGATTGATACAGAAATGATGTTTCAACTTTACTTCAGTCTTTATCAGTGTCAACATCATATTTTCATAAAGAGTGAAAGTAAGTCGGAATGTCAACTTTACACCAATCTTTCGAAAATTATTGAAAAAAACTAATTTTAGAACAAAAGAGACCCAAAATCGAGAATATTTAGAAGAATTTATACTTCTTCTTGTAATGTTCTTGATTTTAGATCTCTTCTGTTTTAAAATTAGTTTTTTCAATCATTTCTGGAAGAAAGATCAAATTTGACTTTTCTACTTTTCTTTAGATCTTTATCATAATATGATATTGACACTGACAATTTGCGTATTTACATTAAGCCATTTGAACTTATATGAAAAGTGATAGCTGAAAATGGGTTCAATGACTACTAGCCTTAACTTCAATTTCTTAATTGAACCATTGTAAATACATAAAACAGTGAAGTATCCAATATATTAGACACTTACCGTTTCATTGTTACACGTACAAGTAAATAGAGAGATATTACCATTAAAATGTATTCTTGGATGTACAAGATGTTAACAAATATGTATTGGAGAAGAATTATCTTATGATTTTAAAGTATTTGAGTAAATATTCATTTGAGATCATATGAGAGTTGTCCTCTTTGTGTAACAAGAGCACACCAGTACATAATAATTTGTAAGAACAATATATAAGGACAGAAAACATTTAGTCAAATTGTAATAAAATTATTCGTTTTTCCCAAATGAAATTGAATATCATTGAATGACGAACGGTAACACACTTTCCGCGTTTTACATTATCCAACAATCGATGGTGTATGGATATTCACGTTTCCATTGTTTGGTAGAAGGTAAAACAAAACTAATTTACTCTAGTTTTGCTAATATGGAGTCAACCATTGATTGAAATAATGCAGTTTCGCAATACTTTCTTTATTATGCAAACAAAACAATTCCACGGAGAAATTTCTTTGTTGAGATAGGGCAAAATTTTGCAATTCATTATCATTTTCTTAGAAACAATACAATAATAGGAGTCAACTTTCCTGCATTGGGAATAAAAGTTTCAGAATAGGGAAAACAAATTTTCAGATATTTCTTCTAATCGTAGCTGTGGTAAACTCATATTTAAGTTGTAATCGATAATCTAGGATTCGCTATTCAACAAGACTCGAGTGAAGAAAAGCTTCTGATTCTTTAAATATCAAAATTAACAAAAAAAGGCAAACGCAGTACTAAGATTTATCCCTAAAGTACTGTAAAAACTAGTAATCTAATACGAGTCAAAGTAGAATATATGGAGATCAGATCAAATGCTATGATCCACTAAATAAATTAGTGTTTAAGCGCAAAAATATTAATATACAAAGGCTAAACCACGCAATAAACTTCAATGTGCAACAATGAATGTTCTAAGAGGTAAAAGTGAGACTACCTTAATAAATAATTAATTAAATAATAAATAATTAATTCATAATTTTCAATTTCTCCCTATACACTTTTCCAATAGTGAAATTTCAGTATCCTTGAACTCATTTTCAGCAGTATAAAAGCCACAGCAAATATTTCATGTTATGTTTAACTTTATTATAATTTAAACGTAACCTTTACTTGACCTTTGAATGATTTGATGAAAAGCAATACTAATAAGTGTAGTTCTATTGGAAAAATTGATAATACTATGATTTAGCTCCCGGAGAGCCACTATGAATTATGGAAAGGATTCGTGGAACGTTAGAAGCATGTTTGTAGCCGGTGAGATAAACAATACAGACGCAGAATTGGAAATACTTGATATACCCATTCTTGGAATAAGTGAAATGTGTTGGCCACAATCAGGACAGTGCAAAGTCAACGACCATGTTGCTTACTATACAGGAGAGAATGGCCCACAGGAGTATGGAATGGTCAGGAGTATGGAATAAAACTTAATACCAAAAATACTGATTACATGATCATCAGCAAAAATCCAGTAACGATGGTGACCTTATTGTTGACAATGAACCATTTAAACGAACGGAAAAGATTAACTATTTAGGAACAACTATTAATGACAAATGGGATCATTTAACAGAAAAAAAATGTCGCATTGAGAAAGCTAGAGTTGTATTGATTAGACTAAAAAACATCTTGCTTAGTCTCGATCTAAGACACCGACGGAAGCAACTCTTAAAAAGCTCGAAACTTTTGAAATGTGGACATATAGGCATATGCTCCAAATTAGCTGGCAGGATAGAGTGCGAATGAGAAAGGAGAGAGAGATTGTAAGATCTGTTAAGACCAGATAAGACCAGAAAATTATTTTCCTTCGCACACGTTTAGTATATTGCATCTTATCATCCAGGGAAACATAAAATGAAAACGAGTCCTGGAAGAAGGAGAACATCATGGTTCGGATAGACAACTAGTTCAATCTTCCGAGCTTCAGTGAACAAAATTATCAAAGCCAACATGATCGACAAAGTTCCATTACGGACTTGGAAGTATAAGAAGAAGATGATGATCTAACTATGACTATACGTATTCACACGAATTGGTTCTTTTCTCTGTGGACTGTCCAGCTGTTTGGTTTGTTAGTTTTTGTTTCAAGCGTTGGAAATGTTCCATCAGTGAGAGAAATAATGTAAAAACAACATGGAATCCTGATTTTATTATCCAAGAAAACCGAATCTTGAACAAGAATATCTTTTATCGATCTAATCTAAAAAAATTTACAATACAAAGCTTGCCACAGGAGAAGAGTCTCTCCTCGCCGTATTTCGGAAAACACACCTGCCGGAGGCATTTTGATCCCCATAATAGGACGAAAATAACGATGAAAGATGTTAACGTCGGAACACCATTGGCCATCATCACGTCACGATATTTTAGGGGTAGCTCAATTTACTTTCATGTATTCGATATTGAAATCGAATCTGAATACCAATTATTTCCTAAACTCGACGGATATTAACAAAATCGGATATAGACGTTACTCTTGTACACAAAACTTCGAACAATAAATTAATTAATTTTGTGAGGGGCATGTAATTGTTGTACTACAATTTTGAGCAAATGAAAAATATGCAGTGCGAATATTTCCAAGGTCTTCATAAACATTCCGAACTAGTCCTGGATTTGGGGTGAATGAAATAGTCTCTTCCTTAAAAATTGTCATCCAATATACGAGCGTGAAGAATATAATATGCTCTAGACATGAAATGATACAAAAACTTGCTTTCACATACATAAATTGATGAATATGTTTGTATAACGTCTTGAATATTGTTGATAAACTTCAACGTAAAATAAATTGGGCTTGTGGTTTATCAAGTTCAATCTATAAAACGTTAATATGAAATTCCTCCTTCTCGTCTTTCTTCTAGATAAAAGACGTGTCTGTAGAAGAAGCACGAACCAAGCCACGCCCTGATATTTTTTTGTCCTCGTAAATACCCGTTAACACCTTCCGTATCTCTAACACGAACGAAACATCAATTAAAGTAAACTAATACTGCTCTCTGGTCTTCCAGAAATGTATCTTATCGTTGGCAGATACAGCGATCGATATTAAATTAAAGAGAACGAATTTAGAAGGCTTGGGTTGCCATCAGTGGCTTAATTCCGTTCCCATAACACTTATGATCTATGATGACAGCTGGTAGCGGAAGCGCCTACTTGCGTCGGTAATTGCTATTTCTGTACAATCTTCCTTCGAGAAAATTTATATTCAGATATCAGAAATGTTGATGCTTTTAAAAAACTGTCAACAATGTGAGGATGTTCAGCACATTTTTCAGGAAATTAGATGTGTATCAACTTACAAATTGTATTTTTAAAGTGGAAATTAAAGTAAGAATGAATTTAAACTAAATTACCCCAGTCATGTCTTAATTTAGCAACAATTAATTCAACAAATGAACAATTTGAATGAGAGCTTTAGGAGATGATAGACAGAATGAAATATGTATTATTATGACATAAAAAATAAAATCTTGACATAATTAGTGTTTTCTAATAGATTTTGTCATATTTTGATTATTGATATTAATTAGAGGGATCGCAGTAGTCCTAGTATAAATTTTAAATCCCAATTGATTTCATTTCATTACCCAGTACCACTCGCTAGCTTATTAAATCTAAATTTATCAAAGGATGTAGGTGTTTTCATCTTAAATGAGATACCTTATATATGGTAACCACTACCAGAATAACAAGAATTAATTTTTATCACATTTTTATTTTATATAATTTCACACCAGAAAGGTACTATTAATAAAACTCAATACTGCGTACAGTATTCGCAATATTTTGGTTTGAAAATTATGAAGTAATAACCGATGCTGGTATAAAGTATTGATAAAGTTATTAATTATTATTAATTAGTAAGCATGATGTGAATTGAAAATTATCGAAACCTCATTAAATTCTAGTGGAGCTGTTACGCGTTCTGCAGAAAAGTTTTCTCGAAGAAACTTGCCAAGTAAAAAAAAGTGGACGATGTTGTCAAGAAGCTGGGAATGTGACAACTAAGAAAATAAATTTTGGCAGGACAAGAACAACGAAAACCATTAATAAAGAAAAGATGATTCCAAATTTGGTCTTCTCTAAGTTCTTGGATGATATTTAGAGAACAATAGCCAAGTCCTTATCAATACAGACAAGTTCAAGAGCTCTTGCCAGACGCGCACTGGTTGGAGTGGATTTTTGTCAAACATTACAAGAAAGGACAGCCCTCAATCCAAATTTTTTCAAATGTATTCTTTTCACGGTCGAGACCACTTTCACGCGACAAGATATGTTAAAACATGTCAAAACACTCACTTAAAGTTAATATTTGGACAGCAAATTCGGGCAATAAATTGATAGGTTATAATATTTTGCCTGGAAATTTAAATTGTGATATGTACCTGAAGTTTTGCGGCCATCACTTATTCGAAATATCAGAAGAACGCGAAATGAACTAAGATCTTTTTTTTATGCACAATGGAGCTCCACCATACTTTGTTAGAAGGTGTCGTAATTGGATGAGTAACCATTTAGGAGGATTGGTAGAGGTACAGAAGCTCCAATTCATTGGCCTCCTCGGTCACGCGATTTTAATCCCTTGGATTACACAGTTTGGTCGTATCCCAAAGAGAATGTTTTTGCTACAGAGGTGGATTCAAAAATTGAAAGAAAAAATTCTTATTCTTATGAAATTTCATGACAATATTGCTAGTAGTTGCGGCAAAATCGTGAAAAACGTGTATCAACATCCGACGTTAAGGATTTTTTTACTTCAAATTTTCTATCTATCCTAGAGAAACACCGTATATATACCAAAATAACTGATTTTTATATTTTAGTGAAATGCTAATTAACAGTTATATTTGAACAATTTTAGAAAGTTATTTCTGGTAGATCGTTACATTCCAACCCTTTTTCGGTAATTAAAACATCAGTGGATGTCGATGTTGACATTGCTAGGGAAATGTTTTGAGCTTCCACAGCATTGTTGTATTCGTGTCCTAATTATATTGGAGGCTCAATCAGTTTATGTACATTTTTTTAAACTTTCATTTCATTAGCCACAGAGTTATCGATATAGAATTCAACATTGTGGGATTTCTAGCTCTCAGTCATTTTAGAGTTAAAATATCTGATCCCGCAATAAATTATTGACATTTTTTCGAAATAATCTAGCAGGTGTTCTCAGAAATGAGAATAATTTCTTAGGTTTGCATTCCAGTTCATTAAGTTAGTTTAATCGATTTCAGGTTTTCGTCTTGATATAAATGATAGCAAATGATTAGAAACATCGGATGATTCTCAAGTAATATCTGGTACTACGCTTTCAAATTCTTATATTTCAATATTGTAACCAATATTTAACAGATTTCAATTTTTCCATTAATACTACTTTCGTTTTAAAAGTAATAATAATTGTGCAGAGTTTAGGTGGTGCTGTTGTGGAGACTCCGATACAGGTTTCCATGACCTAAATACGAATAGCATGCTAATCGTCGGCGTTGTATCTTTAACATGGAAATCAGTAAGACATATAAGAAATGACACTAAATTGGTGGAGATTGCTAATGAGTAATGTTGAATCTTTCATAGCATCCTTAGAAAAATTTTTTTGCGAGATTTTTATTTTCCTAACGTCAACATTTTGGGCACCAATTTGTAACGCTTCATTTGAATTACGATATTTTCTTCAGCAACGCATCTAACGCATTTTTGAAGCTTTTGAATCGCTCATGAACATACGCAAGCGATAATCTTCCATATCAATATCCAATAAATATGAGTATCATTTGAGAAAAGCAGGTACAATTCAATTACAATTCGTTTTTATACGATTAAGTTGCCCATCTACAGTGGCGAGAGGCGCTGCAGTCATAATGAAAAGTTTGACGTGTATGAACTTCATTTATAACACCACCAAGCTCGTTATTCAATAGCTATAATCAAACATAATTCAATAATTTCATTTATTTTCTATAATGGGCTAGAATACAAAATACGTAGTTTTCATTAATATTTTTGAGTGTAATTCAATTATTATATGATTATTCAATGCAGTGCTACAATATATTCGTCACATTATGAATTATATCATATTGTCGTAAGATTAGGAAGACATTATTATTAGAGATGTGAGTAAGTGAATAATCCCCAAGTCTCACTTAAAGGGATGTAACTACGACAACAGATTAAATAATTGGAGTATGACTAAGTAGCATATCAAACGTTAGACATATAACCAGCAATCAATTTGGATTTGGGCCGTTTATCAAATCCCGCAGGAAGCGTGGCATATTATTCACCAGGTATCTGAAACGTTTAGGTACGAATAACTAGAACTAATTGCAAATATTGTAAACTTGTCCACAAAAGTTGTTTGTCGGTATTGGGAATACATTCTCGAATTACACTTTTGGACATTTCATAATTTATTAAGATATTCAAGATTCTCAGGAGACATTGTAATTTTTTTCTTTATTTATACGATTTTCATCAGTGGGATGAATTAATAGACACTGTCTTTTACGTTTTTGATTTATTCAAATACCTTACACTTTACTTAACTGTTCTAAGTAATTCAGTTAACACTATCACTCAACTAACTCAAATAATTTATTTCAATTCTTCGATTACTATCTATTTCGGTCTTTTCACAACGTTTATTTATTATGAATTAACTTAACTGCGTTACACAAACTTTTTATATGTCCCAAAAGAATTCTGAAAACTTGTAGTAAGTGAAGAAACAAAACAAATAAATAAGTATACCCTCCTAGAAATTATTCACAAGGAAAAATGTAAAGGAATCGCCTACTTTAATTAAAACTCATGTGAAACGGATTCTACGGTTTATAAAAAGTATGTCAAAGGCGCCGCGCGCCTTCGCCGAATTTTGGAGTTTCACTATATCTAAGTGGGACTGACTCCAGGGCAAAGATGCGTTCGTTGTTGATTATATTTGCACCAAGTTTTTGATTTGGTTTATAAGGGGACTAATTCCTTGAATCTACAGCTGTGTCACTCACAAAAATGCATCTTGAAACAAAAGTTTTTCAGCCTCTGCAAACCACTAATTTTAGATTATGTTAGATGACTTCGGGCGTAAAGACCGCGAACTACATTTTGATCTATTGATCAATTGAGCAGCTTGAACCGTTTACCGCTCAAGAACCAGCAGTTTTGCGTGTGTGAGGTAATTAATTTGGTCCAATTTACATCTTGTCTGTGAGCTACGCTGCTAACCTCTTCTAGTTCTAAGAATCTTGGATATAAGTACCATAGCACAACAGCATCGCACATACCGAGGATATATTCAGTGTTTTTTTATTTCCTAGCAGAAACTACAAAAGCTGTCGAGAGCTGCTCTTCAGGTGATAGTTCATTGCTGTCTAGTTAGCATACCAGTAAGTCTTCCTAGCTCATTCTTCCTAATGAGAAACAAATCTTTTATTTCATTGGGATCTCACTCCATGTTTCTGATTTCTTCTCGTTTTCCCACTTTTTATGTCCACGACTTGTTGTCTTTTTAGGGAAGGTTGTGATCTTATGAAGAGTTGTAACGCTTTCTTTTCAGGTGATTAGTTTATTGATTGGCGTGCATTCTGGTGTTGACAGGTAAACCTTAGAGCAACTTAGTTGTTAGCTTCCAGTGAGTTTGAAGATTGGGTGTAGTCCCAAACTAGCTTTGAATCAATTTCAATAGATACTTGTGCTGGTAGTGCTAGTCTGCTACCTGATAAATATATTTGCATTGAAAAAGTTGTAACGATAGCGTCGGTTTTCGACTAGACAATAGAATATTCTGAGCCCATTGGGATAGTGAGCTTAGTTCCTGGGTTATATATTCCTACCTATACTCACGCTTAGTGTAGAATATCATTGAGCCCGTGTTCCCATGCGAAAGCAACTCTGTTATCTCCATGTCAGTCTCTGATCAAAGACCACCTCGAGATAGTTAGTATCTGTTCCAAGACCTAGTCCGAATCCGTTATTTCTGAGGGTTTTAAGCCGTAATTTTTCTTCAGAGTGAATGAAACTAGGGTGGTTTTTGAGGGGTATATGCTCTGACTTTTATTGACACATCATTTCTAAGCGATTCTTAGGACAGATTGTGTATAATCTCATAAGATATCATCATGCTTTTCCCGAATGATTATATTCATGTCATCGACGTATCCAGACCTCATATTCTGTATTGGTTTGATTTATAAGCAGTTGATTGACTACTGATGATCCTAGTAATGACATAGGGCTTTTGGGTATTCCTCTCCAGATAATGAAGTTATTGCTTCATCTCATAGATTGATTCTCTGGTTAGAATAGGTATGAATATGTTTATTCTCATAATGAGTACATATCACATAAAAAATTTTAAAAGTTTTATCTTTTGATGAAAATTACTAATAAATTAGCTTAATTTGAATGAAAAAAATTGTGTATTGACAAAAAAGTAACCGTGAAAAATATTATGATATATGAAGTGAATATCCAATCTAAATATATACCAATTAATAATTCAAATGTGAGGTGCGTTTAAAGCCATTTTGGGAATAAATATTACACTAATACATACGCTTCGTTCGGCAATGTTTCAAAACTGTTCGTAAAAAGTTATTGCAAAAGGTCGTCTATCAATCATCGTTAAATCCGTTGATTGAATCTCTTTCATCATTTTCAGTAATTGAAATACATATTCGATACACGAACGCAAATACCTTTAACCAAAAGGGGAGTTATTGCTGTGTGAATGCTGCAATCCCCATCGGAAAATAGATACAGGGTGTTAAGTCGAAAAGCTTAATCGTCAATTGATCTGAAAAGTCTGGGGATTTACGCGCGGTTGTTGTTCGATGTTTTATGCTATTAGCCTACTAAACGGATATTTTTTGTAGTTCCATATATTACGTATAAACACAGGTGAAAGTAGGCTTAATTGTATCTAATTTTCCAATAAAATTCTCTCATGATATCTAATCCCCCGTTTTAGTTCAGCAGAAGCATCCAAAGTAACAATACGGTGAAATTTTGAAAATCAATCCCTTTCTAGTTTTCAAAAAGGAAGGCTCGTTCTTAGACAATGTAAGTAATTGATAGATTTTTTTAAAATATTACTATTTATTTTTTTTGGTTTGAGGCTACAGTGCAATACATCTGAGGTGTTTCAGTGAGGACCATCGAAGTTTCGGTGTGCTTTATATTATGTTTTTTTTAGTTTTAAAAAATGTTTCTTCTAAGGGTGAGTAGTAGAATATGGGAGACTGCAATGGGTATAACATCTACTGACTTAAACAAATACCTTATTCAATGAAATAATTCAACAGTTGTTAAGAAAATCCTTATATAATAAATGACATATGATCATCGACAAATAAAACTACCAGCAGGCTATTGAACACAAATAATTAGAAATCCTTAACAAATGTTAAGTGTCTTTTTTGTTCCTTTATTGCTCATAGTATCTATTAATCCTTTTCATAAATCATTTTTGAGGATAATTATTTGCTTATTACATAGTTTTTGCATTTTAGATAGTTTAGCATCGAAACCTCAATTTTTACCTGTTTTCTTTTTTCAACTTAATTAACATTTTTGTATTTTCAATCATTCTCAAATATCAAATCACATATTAGTGTAAGTTACGCAAATATTAAGTAATTACACTCCAATATTATGATTATCGTCCCAAGAACTTTTGGATAATTCACATCCACTTTTTTAAAATTGCTCAATATCATCATCCAGTTAACTAAATCTCGAATATCCGTTTCAATCTTCATAAAAGAGAAGCAGGTGTTTTTGTGAATTTTATTGAATGAAACGTGAATTCTACTGAAGTGTAGATAGAACTGTGAAGCCTACCTACCATTGTTATTTTCCTGTGGTTATATATCCTTTGGATATTCATGTTATAAACGGAGTAAGATTAATGTGAATGTTCTTTCTGGAAGGATCAGGATGTGTGTTACCGCTGCCTGGAATATATAATGTAGAATGATGAACCTTCGGGGTATGTAAGCCAGATAAATAGGAAACAATGCATTTCTTACTCTGTATATAAAAAAAAATTTCACGGATTCGTATATACACAAAAGTGTTCACTATTCTACATAAATTTAAACGGCTGAGCTGAAGAATACTGGAAATATATGGTACATATCACAATATAAATGGTTGAATACAATCGAATTGAATATAATGAATTAGATAGAACAGAAATATGATTTATACTAGTGAATTAAACGAGTGCTAACACACTGCGTCTTCAAGTTTTATACTAAAATCTCAGATATTGAACTTAAAGATATTATACGAAAATATACAGGATGTTTCTATATTGGATCTCAATAAATTATATATTTTGATATAGGAATAACCCTACGGGGCCTAATTGCTGAGATATAGGGTGTTCAAGATTTTAAATCAAAATCAAAAATTTGCCATAAATCAAAAATGCCTTCAAATTTTTTTTCCAAATTCCGTGACCAATATGCTTGTGAATAAAGTAATATTTTAACATAAACAAAGTTTGGAAAAATTTAACCTGTGGCGCGTTGTCAAGGTTAGTAGTCACTTTTATCCCCCTATTTTTTTCGTCACTGGAACATATTCTTTTTTAAATTTTATTTTAAATTGCCTCATTATTTTAAGTTAAAAAACTAGTAACCTTTCATAGAGCTAAAATGAACGGTGCTGTATGTTGTTGAAATTTGCCTCTAAACAAAAGTTTGCAGGTAATTAAATAGTACTCAAAATTTCTAAATTATAATTTAGTAGGCACGTGTCACATTTTTGATAGTTAGTGACACTTTGTGTATTTGACACGATCTTGATGAATTAAAACATAAAATTTTAGTTTTTACATTAATTATGCTGTTATAGAATGAATTTTTCATTTGAAGAGTTGACTCTTCATGTTATTGATTTACAAGGAAGCTCGAAAAAGTGGTGAAATGGCAGCTCGTTTATACCAAAAAACATTTCGCTGTCGTCGAATTTCACATCATTCTACATTTGCAAGTATTGAAAGGGGGCTGAAAGAAACCGAAAACTTATTAATTATAAGAAATAATGCTGGAAAGAAGTGTACAACAAGGACTGTACATCTGGAAGAGGAAATATTAGATGATATTTTTGAAAGACCATCTTTAAGTACTCGAACTGTAAGTCGCGCTTGAAAACCATTTTACTGAATGGAAAGTTTTAAAAAAACAAGTGTTACATCCATACAAATTGACTATTATTCAAGCATTAGAACCTAGAGATTTTCAGGTCCGTATGGAATTTTTAAACTGGTATTTACAAAAGTTTCATGAAAATCGAAATTTTCCAAAATATGTGTTATATACCTAAGAGGCTAGATTAACTAGGGAAGGAATTTTCAACTCTAGAAATAGTCACGTTTGGGATGAAGAAAATTCGCACCTTTTCGTGAAAGGGGATTTCAGTATAAATATTCGGTTAATGTGTGGGTGGATATGGTTGAAGATTGCCTTACATTTTACCAAATAAATTGAATGGAGCAATTTATACGCGCTTTCTGAAAGAAATTTTGGATAAATTTGCTGCAGCACCAAGAAATTACTTGAACAGACTCTTTAGAGAAAAATGGATTGGTCGGGGTGGACCCAATTGCTGGCCTCCAAGATCACCTGACTCAAATCCTATCGATTTTTGTTTTTAAGGCTATATGAAGTCCTTAGTGTACAGCTAAAACTCAAGCTGCGGCAGAAATCATTCAATCTCATTCAGACTTATCTCAAAGACATGTTATTCAATGACAAAACAATGTAATAAGTGTATTAAAGTAAGCGGTCAATAGTTTGAACAACAACTGTAACTTTGACAATTTTGTTATTGTTGTAATATATTTTTGTTTTATTTGAAATTGAGGTAATGAATAATTTTTATTTGTTTTGACTACTCACGCTCAATTATTATTCGAAATGAAATGAATAATTAATTAATTTGTAAACTAATTACCCTATATCTCAGCAACTAGGCCCAGTGAGGGTTCGTATTCCTATATCAAAATTAATCATTCATTGAGATCTCTCTGTGGTAGAGAGTTGTCGATGGAATATAGAAACACCCTGTATATGAACGTTGAATACTACTAAATTATTTATTTTTGTCGTATTTGAAGATGTTTATTATTACTCTAGGTACGATAGAAATAGCTTGTCTACTTTCTAAGGTCTTTATTGTGAAATTTGTACTAGTCTCAAGTGAGTGTAAAAACCCATCTGAACCTCTTGTGAAATTCACTTCACTATTTACTATTATTTTATAAGGCAATAAATCAAATACAGTTCAAAAACACTCAGAAGCACGATTTAAGAATTAGTTATGATAAAAAATTATTCACTGCCTGATTTCGAGAGAATGCTGAAAAACGAAATTCATCATATTTCAAATTTTGACGTTGATTTTTATATCGTTACTTCTGTCATTTTATATATAAATCGCGAAAATATGATTTTATTTTAAAAGGAATCTAATTTCATTTCAAAACAAAGGATTTGGTTGATATATTCTAAAATTATTTAATAGTTTTCCTTGAACAGAATCTCAACTATTTCTAGTTATATAAAGTTATATAAAGTATATAAAAGTTAGTTTCTTTTTTTATACAAGAACCGCATACAAGATGTGATCAAAAAATACAGTGACTTATTTTCCTGAAAACAAACTTAAAAAGTAACATACCATTTGAGATAATCTTCTTGAAAGTACGGCCGGGTTAGCAATTTACCAAAGCTGAATCGGTAGCGGTTTTTCTAAAAACGCACTATATAATTTCAAGATATTTTCTAGATTTTGATCTGTGTATTGGTTATTTTTTTACATTTTCTTGCTTTTCCTTTTCCAGAAATGCGACAAAAATTTGCGTGAATCACTAATATTATCACGCCCTAAATATTGCATTAATAACATCTTTTACTTCTCATATTCTAATGTTATTTCTGTCAAAAGTTACTATCATATATAAATTTTAAGGTTCTTTCTATACAGTTGAATACCGCAACACCAAAATGGTTTCAGATTTATTGTATAGGATTTTATTACATAGATTTTATGAACAAAAATATGAATAATAGTAATAGCAGATGACTTCAAATCCATATTTTGTGCTGCTTAACTCTGTTGGAAGTTGAACTTTTGAAATCCTCCTAACAACAAAGTATTGGATTGATATAATAAAAGCTACGCTCATTTATTTATACAAAAACCACATACGAGATGTAATAAAAAATACAGTGACTTATTTTCCTGAAAACAAAGTTAAGAAGTAACATTCTATTTGAGATAATTTTCTTGAAAGTACCGCCTAGCAATATCTCAAAGGTTAGTCCATAACTGGAAGGCCTTTTTCATAATGAGCTTTAATTTGCTTTTACGTGTATAAACGTTTTCTTTCAAGTTCTTATTTCATTTTAGAAAAGATGCAAAAATAGTATAGTGATTAAAATAGTGGGCAAAGCATATGTAAATAAATAAACAATCAAAAGCCAAGAACTTACGAGTTGACTATAACTTGTTGTATGGATTCTTACATTAATGATAAAAAACCTTCAACCTTTTTCTTAAAAATGTTTGCAAATATTCTTTTATCAATTGTATGTTCATCCTTTTTTGAAGTCAGAACACTATTTTCTACTTTTAATCACTCAAACTACTTGTTAACATTTTTAAAAGTTACTATAAAATCGTTTTTGACATGTTTCCACTTTCCTTATGCTTCATTGACACTATTGTGAGCTAATTATAGCTTCACGACAGTTACGATCGATATACAATTTCACTAGGGTAGCAGAAGGATAAACCTTCGAGTTGAAATAGTTGTAACATGTCACCTTATCTCTCTATCGTAGATATTACTGACAGCTTCTATATATGATTCTAATTTTTCATACAATCCTTTAATATAATCTCTTATTACAGGTATGAAACCAAGAATGAAGAATCATTTCCGTGCGCATCAACTGAGCGTATGGTTACGACTTATACCGGAATTGCATAGAGCTGGTATGGAAGACGTTGTAGCTAAACATAATTTATTTAGAAACCATAATAGTGCTGATCTATACGAAGGAGCAGTTCGGCCAGATCCATTGTCTAGGATAAGTTACTATGATCCTACTATGGAACTCATTAGAAGAAGACCGAATGCTAGTATAACAACGCTAGAAGCTCCAACTACTATAGAAACCATCGTCACTACTTGCGTGAATATTGTTTCGTCTGGAAACTATAATCATCAAATATTTCAGAGTCACAACTCTTCTGATACTCTAGCTAGTTTGGAAGCTGCGGGGTATGCTGCGTACAGTACAGCATTGAGTGTTACAATAGCAATAGGGTGCTCATTACTAATACTCAACGTTCTTATTTTTGCTGGTGTATATTATCAGAGAGATAAGACAAGAATGGAAGTTAAAAATTTGCAGCAACAACAGAACCGTAACCAAGCAGCATTTGAAACAATTTCTAAGCATCAATATCATTTAGGGCATTCTCAAAGCACAAATGTGATTGTAGACGTAGAACAAGATACCTCAGCGTTAATTTTAACTAACGCACAACAAGATAATATGAATAAGATACATCAAATCTGTCCTACTACAGTTTCAAATACGTTAAAAGCACCACCTCCTAGTCCCAATGTCATGCTACAAAACTGTATGACTTTACCTAAAAATATGTCATATGGAGGATATCAACATCAAGGATGTCTGACACTGCCAAAAACTGCAACCATGCTTAATAATACTGCTTGTATAATAGCAGAAATGCAACAACAAGGTTACGTGCAGCCGCCAAATGGTAACGCTACAATGCCACTCAGTGTGCCGAAACCACCCCCGCCGCCCAGATCCAAAAGTCCAGAAAGCCAACCACTTCTAACCCATAATAATACTGGAAAATGTAACATGAGACTTCCACATGCTGCCATGAGTGAGATGAGGGTGTGATAGACACAAACGAGAAAAAACTAGATTGTGCACAAGTGACTTTTTATATTCGTCCGATGAAGAAACATTTGTTTAACTAAAAGTACATTCTGATTTGAAAACTGTCATATATGATTAGATCATATTCTTTTGATATCCATGGCGACATCTTTAGTATGAATTTGAATACCTAAAACGAAACAACATAGTTTATCCAAAAAATTGTCAAATTTTAATGGAAAAGTCACTCACCATTTGTGAATTGATAGGTTATTTATCAGCAATCTCCTTTTAGCTTATCCATTTTCAGTATATTACGAAACTTTTCTCGGTTTCTTCAATTATTCTTAACAGACAGAAGATTTGGGCTGTATCGTGGCAAAGGTATCGTGTATCGTGGTAGAAACGCAAAGGTTGGGGTATACCTTTCGACACGAATTTGAATATAGAAAATGGCCAATTTAAGTCAAAATATATCAGGTGTAATGTCAGACCTTAGAAAGCATTGAATAAGAAATTGGCAAAGAATAGCTGGAGATAGGAGATATTAAGAAATAAGGAAAATCGACACTGAAAACTTTTCGTTTTTGGCTCAAATGAAAATTATTTTTGTTGGTTTCATTGAAACTATTTGTATGCGCGCAGGAATCGATGAAAATTCGCTTTAATACAATCTTTTTTTCATGATGCGTGATTTCATGCCGCTTACTCATTTTAGCCCGTTTCGCGCCGCCTCCACCAACTTCTCCGTCGCGAAAATGGGCTTCTAACTTTTTTTCTGTAAATTCATTTACAGCGCTAATTATTAACCGGTTTTCATGAACTTTTTTTTGAAATGTTGTATCTTTGCGAAAAGTCCTTCAGTAATGTTTATCGGCTCACGGTGCTCCATGGAAACTTATATTGCATGCAAAAAATGTAATTAATTAATGAAATGGGCACGGCGGTAAATGAGCGAACACGTCAACGCATTTCTTAGAAGGGAGCATCATCTTACCCCGTTCTTCTTGGTTTCTTGAGGCACCATGAGCTGATGAACGTTACCGAAGTACTTTTCGATTAATAATTAGTGCTGTAAATGAATTCACAAAGAAAATTAGAAGCCCATTTTCGTGGCGGGGAAATTGGCGGTGGGGGCGCCAAACGGCCGAAAATGAGTGAGCGGCAAAAAAAAGATTGTATTTTAGCGAGTTTTCAACGTTTCGTAATGATTTTTTGTTTTAATTTTGGGTAGCGCAAACAGATAGTTTCTATGAAGCCAACAAAAATAATTTTCCTTCGAGACGAAAGTGAGAAGTTTTCACTTTCACAAGTACGTCAATTTTCCTTATTTTTTTCGGAGGTTTTTCGACCTGTAGAACTTCTGACGTTATTACATCGTTTTTATTTGTGGTTCGGACCCCACGATCCAAGAGTTTTCACTCCTGTACCATATGAGGTTTTCCAGCCTATTTTTTCTTTCGGGAAAACAGGCCTGTATAGAGTGCCAGAAATGCCTTTTGTTGATGTACTAATTACGGGCCCCCTGTTTCCAAGATCAAACGTCATGTACCTTATCGTTGTTGTTTTATGTGACCAGCTCTGGGACTATTAGTATCACAAAATATGAGCTGATCCAATTCATAATCTCTTAATTCACATCTTCTATCTAAATATTTAACCAGCTTCTGTAAATTATCGGTCGTGGCGAAAAAATCGTCGCATTTGCAAAGTGGTTTGTCGATGATCTTCAGAACCATCCAAAAAATGTATACTGGAAGCCATGAATCGAAAATAAAGAAAACACAACTTTTATCCAATTTTTTCTTGATATCCTTATCCACATGATAATTAGATGCTCTAATAGACATGTGGTACATAAAAACTCTATTATCAATGTTTAAAAAGGAAATCAGATAATTCGCTGACGACTTTTCACGAGATAGATTTTCACATCCAACGAAAATTCTTCACGTCAGTGATTATAGTAATCTGGATGTAACAGGCTAGTTTGCTGAAGTACTTCCTCTTTATAATCCATTTAATTCAAATTTTTCAAAATTTGCTTCTTCCCAAGACACCAGCTCAATTGAAAAATTTAGGACTTCGATCGTCTGTTATTATCGAGATGTAATACAAGCTATCCAGCTATTCAATGAATTAATAATCATAAGTCTCATGAATGCAGGTAAAATATTGGACTGAAGAACACTAAAATATTTCCCGTTATGAAAAAAAAAATAGAGGAAGTGGATGCGACTACAAAGTAAATGGTATATTAGTTCAACATTCACTCCCCAATATGGATTTCTTGGTACTGTATTAACAAAGAAACACTCAAATTCAATATAAAAAATATTACACAATATTTTTTCATAATAAAGAAGCAATAAAAAATTATTTCAGTAATTTGAGTTAATAACAATATTGTGGAATTTGTCAAGTATCGATTCTAGCATTCACTAATGTGATAAACCTTCATTACCAAACGATAGATTTATTATCAATATATAGTTTTGAATTAACATAGTTGAGGTATTCAGAGACAACAAAATAGAACGGTTGCCAAGGATTCAATAATAAAATGAATTGATTGTATTTCTTTCTTTGTGTGTGCTAACAAATTCAGATTTGAATATTGATTGACATAATGTGTTCGAATTGCTCTGACAAAAATTTAATAGGCGTAAACAATAACGAGTGGCATTTATGAGTGAGGTAAGCGTTTTCTATTGTAAACAGAACGGGAAATTACAGTAGGATGAAATGATAAAATGGAGATTTATATATTGCTGTTCGGAATTCAAATACAAAGTGCATATCAATTTTACGTTTCGCTGAACTTCATGAGGCAGTTATACCACTTCTTCCCAATGAATCAATATTGACTATTATTTCACAAAACGTTTCAATGTTCTATTTATTGTTACAAGGAATTTATGAATTCTAATTTGGTATAGCTTTTGATGGAATAGCACATTGTGTTCGAATGATTTTTATTGGTGCTCATGAAAACTCAAAAACAATAGGAGAATACAAGAATAGAAAAGAAAAAAGACACAAAACAATCACCATAAACTCAGCGATACTGAAAATAGTGATATATATTCACGTTGTTTTTATTTTTAGGGGGTATACTATACAATTACTTTTATTGACGTAATTTTTGATGCTAATTTCTTGTCACATCTCTCATATACATTAAAGCATAATCTGAATATCTTGGCAATTCCTCTCTCTTAGACAAATATATAATAATCTGATCCTTCATGGGTAGCACTTTGGTTTTTCAAATATAGATCTGAATTGTTGTAACGGACTTTTTCCACTCATTTAATACTTACACGTTATGGCAATCCAATTAAATTAGAGCTAAGGGGGATAGAGATGGGTGTCTCGATGCTTTACTTTAGCAGTTGGAGCCCACTCAAATAAACTGTATGGTGCAATGCACGTGGATATGATGATGTTTCAAAATCACGATTTTTCTTTACAATTACTTTCAATTCCTTTCAACAAATTATCATCATTTTTGATTTTTTGTAGTGTCCAGATATTTCCAATTTTAGCAAGTTTTGGATAATCGATGGAGGAAGTGTCAAGAAATTGTGAAAAATCAACTCAGTTTTATGTTTTCCAAATGATCACTGTTATTGTTTTCAACAATTCAGTATCATAATGGCTCCTACGAGCCTATAAAATCATTGGAGATAAGGGGTGATATCATAGAAGTAGTAGCCAAACATACTAAAGAGATTCACTTGACTGAATCAGTATAAACAATACAGTATGTCGCAAAACTTTAAACGCATTTTACTCGAAAATGGTTTTAGCACACTGAGTCCCCCTTTTTGGCATCATTTAGCGAATTTTTTCACACAATACACCCACTCTTGGCACTTGATACTTTTGTTTTCGTGACTAAACACTATACCGATTGCTTATTCGAGAGCTTTAAAGCCATCAAAAATACCTTTATTTGGTCGCCGTATTTCTAAAAACGAACTATATCATTTCAAGATATTTGCTACATTTTGATCTGACGTGCTCTGAGAGTTTATAGTGGTTATTTCAATGCATTTCCTTGCTTTTTCTTTTCCAGAAATGCGACAAAAATTTGCGTAAAACATTAATACTATCACACCCCAAACACACCTCATACTTTAATTTTATTATCGTTTATATTACTATCATATATAAATCAATACTTTGTTTTAAGGTTCTTTCTATACAGTTGGATACCACAACACGAAAATGGTTTCAGATTTATTGTATAGGATTTTATGGAGAAAAAATATGAATAATAATTATAGTAGATGACTTCATATCCATAGTGTGTGCTGCTTTACCCTGCTGGAAATTGAACATGTGATATTTTTAAACCCTTATATATCATACTGAATTCTAGATGCTCATATTTCTTTTGATATAAGTCTTTGCTGCGCCATACGGATATATCTTTGGAAGGTATAGATGTTTATGTTAAAATCAAAAGTCATCCGTCACTTTTGTTGAGAAAAAGAATACATTTAACCGAAAAAAGTGTCATAGTATGTACCGTGACCGTACCTGGACACTTCGAAGTGCAAGGGACCTTTAAGGCTTGCTAAAGAGGCGAGGAGAGAGATAGTGAGAGTGCAACAACCAGTTGAATTGTTGAAAGGTGCTATTGACTCATGAATCAGAGTCAAACAGAAATGATTGCACAATATCTAGAAGGATTTGGACAATCCTAATGAAGAGAATACTAAAATAATTAGATTCACCAAACACTCGATCCAAAAGATCAATCGATCATTGGACATTGTACTGTTGTCATTAGACTTTAGAAATTAGAAGTCATTAAAGACAACTATTGCAAAAAGTGTCTCTGACAAGATGAGACGATGGAGCATCGTCTCTGACAAGATGAGACGATGAAGCATCGGCTCTACCAGTGCCGTACCTTTATGGAGAAACGACGAATGCTTAAAAAAATTCCAGAACTAGAAATAAGAAAAATGAAAAACCTCCTCCTAGGTTTACAACTCCGAATGAGTAGTAAGCTACTCTATTAAGTTATGTAAAATGAAATATACAACACAATGGGCCTCACGCGTTCGGGTGAATCCTGACCAATCTAGATCGGAGTTACCTAACCTAACCTAACCTAACCTACATTCGATAAGGTGAAAATTTTCTCATTTACGGAATGGAGGAAAAATCGGACTTGTTTTTGGAGCATACGGTTTCACCTATATAACTTCAATTATACTCGAAGTCTATATAAATAGTGTTCTTTTGTAATAAATATTATGAACCATAATTGACATTAACTCATTCCATTCTCTCAGCAAGCGGACACAGTTTGACTTATATTCGTTGATGCGTTGATCTACCACCTTTTCACTGAAACGTATTGGAAAATGTTTTAAAAAATATGAGACATTCGGATTCAGTGAAATATATAGGAAATCCTATTGGATAAATCATATATTTGGGTATGTGACACTATATATTTTACTTAATAATACTCTACTATATACCTTTAACCATCCCATAGAACCGGTAGGTGACGCTCTGAAAGATTTTTATACTTTTACACATAGAAAATCACTTTTTAGACCTGAATACTATATATGAAGCTTCTTTGAAGCTTTTGCTATTCCTAGAACTTCCTTTTGCAGAATATTAGTTATAAATCTGATGATAATTAGCTAACCTTCAATGTAAAATATGGTCGATTTCACTTCTAACTATTTGTGATTCCTATTGATTTTCTTATCACATTGTTAGCTTCAAACATTGGTTGAATTCCATAATAAATAAAATTTTAAAAATAATCATATGCCATAATTGCAACGAATGTGGAAATAATGAAACTGCTCATTCCACTCGAATTTTGATATTCTTAAAAATATCGCGTATATGTTTCCTGTTTCGAAAAATCTAGTTTCTTGAAGATGTTCCACTTTTTGTTTGTCGTATTTTCATATGAATTGTTGTATAGATTCGTACATGCAATTTCAGATTTCTTCTCTTCGTGTAATTCGTGACTCGAGTGGTGAATCTGGGTTAATACGTCTACTTATAGTTACAAGAGAATTTTGTTAAACTTTATTGAGATTATTTTCTGTGCCAATGTAAGTCGAAAGCTTGCCCAGTATCTAGAAAAGAAAACAAAGGAAATTATACGACTGCATAGCGTTCACTGATTTCGGAATTTTTGTGTTTTGATCTATACTGGGGTTGATAATTTCTAATTTATATAAGATCCGCAATGATTTTATTAAGAGTATCAATAACTTAGATTTTTTTATTTATTTTGAATTATGGCCAATGGGCCTATTTGTCTCATTTCATAGTCATATTTCACTGGCCACATTAAGAAGCTAAAATGAAACAAAAAAGAAGGAAGCAAGCTTCGACGAAGGTGTTTCTAGACACAATGATTTTCATTTGGAGAGAATGGGTATGCTCAGTCGGTTATGACTAGTGGAACGTCATAATTGAAAATTAACAGTAATTATTGGAAGACATTGAAAGTAAATAATTGTATTTAATACCAGAGCAAATTTCGTAATAATTTTTTTCAAATTTTACACAATATTTTGTTCAATACTACATTCTTTACAACATTGAATGTTTGAGTTACATTGAAAATAATCCTAGAAATGTCAAAAGCATTCAGTGCACACTATATTATCGTTGAGCCTCGAGATTTCCAGAAAGCGCCATCGGAAAATAGAGGCTGTGAAATCACGTAGGAGTAAAAAAATTGCGTATAGATTCAATGCGGTTGTAAATACTGCAACGTTACATCATGGCGCCGTCACATTTCTAGCAGTGGGCAATATCAGTTTCCCGTTTTTTGAGGAAATATTTTATGTATATTTTTCAATGGAATGTACCCCAGATGTGTGACGGATGTGACAGAAAAGCTGAATAAAAAATTGTATATCTCAAATTTTTAAATTAAAACCAAAAAGTTCTAACGTGTATTTTGATAAACAAGAAAACCACAAAATATTATTTACGTTAATCACCTACATCAGTGTACAAAAAACTGATGAATTACTCCATCTATTCCATCCTCCGGCGGAAAGTATATATCACCTAAATGTTTCTTAGGCCGAGAACAATTATAAATCACACATAGACAAATCAGGAGAATAGGGTGGATGTTTAATTTCTGTCTACCATGCATTGCGTGACGATTTATTGATGCGTGATACTTACGATTATTGGCTGCTTCAAGAATTGCAACTAAACATTTTGTGGTGAATCAATTTGCGGTAACTATACGTTGATCTCAAATTGGTAGAAACGACGCCACTGGAGTCAGAGCTTACTACTTAAGGAAGGTGTTTCAAACTACAGTGTTGTAACCCCTGTACATGATATGGCTTCATATAATCAATAATTATCACAACTTGGATGCCTACGAAATTGATAACCAATTTATCGTCTTCAGAGTCTTAAGGTGATAATATAACAAGGAAGTTTTGCCGCTGGAATGAATTCGTTGGTGGTAATTAGTATAAAACGGGTGAGTCAACTCATTACGTTTTAGTTTACCTTCAGTCTCTGAAGACGATAACTTGGTTATCGAAACGCGTGTCAGACAGTGTAATTGTGAGTGTTGGTTTAGTGGTTGCGTGAATAGTGTATTCAGTAGAAAAGTGTGAGGGCTTCTATGTTTGATAGATTTGCTCAAATGTAAAAACCTGTGACGATTGACCTAAGTGTGGAAGAAACTTCTCAAAAATTTGGACAATAGTATACCATATACATCTGATGATATATTTGTATTAGATAATCCTTATATCCTTCAAAATACAGTTTAAAGCAACATTTTTCTTGAACAGAAACTTATGTGGGCTTTATTATAAGGAAAGAACATTTTTTTAAGTTGTTGAAGTATACACTGAAAGATTTCAGGGTTTTCCTAGAGAATTATCTTCTGTTTAAAAATACCTAAAATGAACAGAAAATGTGTTCAAAAAACAGGTGAAAATTTGAGAAATTTTCAAAATATCTTCGTTCATTGAAATTTTTAAGAAGAAAATGACACTACGAAGACTAAATCAATGAGAGTTTACCTGCAAAGTTTCGACTGCAATTCTCATGGATTTCAGGTATACTTTGATAAAGAACGAAATAAAACGAAACATCAAATTTTCAACGGTTATGTTGACCTGATTTTCTATGAGAAGATAGTTAAAATCATAATGAAGATTCCCTGAAAACATATAAAAAGGTTTGAGAAGTGGAAAATGAAAGGAATGATTTCAGATTTATATGCTTATACATTAAGAAAAATCAAATATCAAATATCTTTGTCAGTGAAATTAAACAGATTATACACACTTGACTGTGGATCTCTAGATTTGTCTTCTAATTATTACAAAGCATCTATTAAAATATTTTGTTCATGTTTGAATGAAATGATATACCTAATACCGAATTATGAGTAACATTCATTCGCTGGATTCATTTAAAGTTAAAGGTGGTATTTAATAGCTGTCATAAAAGCTTGTGTTAGGAAGAATACGTGTTGTCATAAAGTTTCCTTATTTCACGAGAAATCCTTCTAAATTAATAATAAAGTAAATCTTTAGTGAGTTTAGATGGAAGTTCAGAGATCGCAGATATAGTAAGGTGTTTAAGGTTTATTATTTTCAAAAGACCAACATTCGTATATAATTGATTAGAGAAAGTCTTGAAACTAAATTTTTCCATAGTTGTGTCTATAAATTACGAATACTATAATATATCTGAGATATAAAGAGAATCGGAGATTTGTAATTTCTTTGAAATCCATATTATAACTCAACGTTCAGCATGTTTTCTTTCCATGAAATTCTCCTTAATATTGAGTTGAAAGATTGAAAATTTAGGTCTTAAGTTGATTCTATTGTAATCATCCAGTTTTAAGGGGATTCATCAGAGCCTACCATATACCACAATAAAACTAATGTGAAATTTTGTTCTAAATATTACCTTGGTTAGACCAGTTAAATTAGATCGAAAAAAACTCATTTCAGGAATAAAGTTCCATAAAGCTTTGATTTAAAATCTCAATTGTATGATTAAAATCAATGAAAAACGATCATTTTTGTCAGAGTGATTCAAAACTTACGATGGATATTAGAAAAATTATATACAATTAAAAGATGATTATCTAAAAACATTTATGTGTAAATAAAGTAAACCTCTTGATCTTTAAAATGAATATTAACTGAATTAAATAAAAATACAGTTCTTCGAGAAATTTTTGTTGTTTCATTTAAAGCATCCACACCTTTTCTAAAAGAAGTAGAATATAAATACTACGTTTGATTAAAAAAGATGAATATTCTTTCCGACTAATGAACCTTTTCCTGCGAAAATTGATCCCAGTAGGAAAACCTCCTTGGCGAGAATCTTCACATTAATTCCTTGACTACGAAACTATGTGGGCTGTAAGGAATTGGCCTATTTCAGCTATTTTGACATCTAGCAATTTCTAGGCTTCGAAGTGCAGCCAACAACTCATTATAGGATATATTTTTTAAAATTTTACATTATTAATATTTATGTTATGAATGTGATCGGCAATACCTGATTTTACGGTCCGTCCATATTTTAAATAAGCTATGTGCTCTTTAAACCGGGCCATAAAAGATATCTTAATCTGCCCAATATACTTTCTATTGCAATCACGACAGCTAATTGTATATATACCACTCTTTTCCAAATTTGATATTTCATCTTCAGGATTATCAAATCATTGTTTGTATAGTTGGATTTATAAACCAATTTAAAACCCACTCTATTAAATATTCCATCGAATCCTTTTGTGAAAAAAGCATTGAAAGGTATTAGAACAAATTTTTCTTGTTTTTGTTTTGGTTTGGTTTTTAAAAAAAAAATGTTGAAGACGTCGGGCGAATTCGCCGAATTTTAAAATTTCATTGTAGCTGGACAAAGCCGTCCTAAGGACACTTTTCGCAAGCTTGTTTGTTACAATACGTTGTATCCAAACGTTGCTCATGATTTTACTTTTTCTACTTCAGATTATTCAAAAACCTAGAAATATCCAGGCATACTTAGAATCAATGAATTTGAAAATGATCAAATAAAAAATTAAAAGGTAGAAATATGCAAGAATAAACTCGAAAAACTTTTTGGAAACAGGTGTTCTCGTACTTATCATAGAGAATGTAGCCATCCCAATAAAAAAAATTGACATTAAGACAAGAAAACTTGATAACATATAAGCTACTTGACTTAAATAGAGACGCTATGTGTGAAGAGGAGATATAGTGATAGATATTTGAAAAATTGAGCATACTAAAGCTCTAGGAAAACTTCAACAACAACAAAATCAGTGAAATCGTCTAAAGCTTATGGAAAACAACAGAAAAATCACTATATAACACCAACACATGCGACATAAAATAACAACATTGAAAAAAAATGATACAAAAAGTGATTTATGGCTGATTCTTACACCAAGAAGAAGAAACTACAGTTGACAAAGTAAGTTAGGAATCAATACGAGAAGCTTCATGATAAAAAATTTAATCATAATCAATTGGAATTGTGCAAAAGAGATAACTTTGAAGCAGCAGGAAAATCCTACCAACACAGCAGAATAGAGTACAAAGACAAAGATACTTCAGTGATATATAAATGTAAACCAACAGCGTACTTTGACACATGTTTCCATATCAATATATAAAGAAGCTGAATAAATCCTTAGATATTGTAACCTCAGTATAGAAATCAACAGAATGTGGAATGTCAAAATAGAAATAGTTGTTACAGATTCATTGGAAACTATGAGCAGAAATAACAAACAAACGGTTAATCTTCTTATATCACTAAATAAGTACCAAAAACACAACACCATTATCTGCGGTCAGTCAGTCAATAAACATAAGAGACTAGTCAACATATAGAATCTGCTTCTAACGGGTAAGCTAATACTGACTAGCTGCATCGGCATAATCAATTGTGCAACATCATTCAACCAGAAACTGCTCAACGAGTTCGGTCTTCTCAACTCCTATACACCTTAATAGAAGTACCATCCGTAGAAGGTGCTCTAAAATGACAATTTTAGACTCCACTACGATAGGTCCATTTTCACCGATGACGAATAATAGACATGATATTGTGGTAGTTGATAGAAAAGTCAATACAGTCCTCGTCGATGTAGCAGTATCGAACACTCACATCATTCTTAACAAACATCAAAAAAAAAAACTGGACAAGTGCAATTGAGATTAAACATATGTGACACAGCGAAAATGTGAAAATAATCCCAGTAATTATGTCAGAAACTATCAGATCATAATGTAGTTACGGGACTGTGCAGAGCACTGAAATTACCAGAGAATCCTGAATTCAAATAACTCATAATAATAATAATTTAATTTCCATGAAAGAAATGAAGATACGCATACAAACACACAATCTTTGAAACAATACTTAGAGATGTATAATATAAATGAATTAAAAATAGTAACTCAGAATAGAGATTTCCCAATTACAAAAGTTTTCAATGCCTCATCGAACTTCATATTTTCCTCAATGCTCCTTATATTCAGCTGTGAGACATTAAAAATTTTTAAATTTGAATGTATAACGGAATATGCTATTTTTTATATTTATATAATGGAATGTGGATATTATCCTTCTGACGTAGGATGAAGTCTCCTAATAGACTGAAGGTATAAAACATTGGAGATTTCTCTACAGTCCTCTCCTGGAGTATAAAATTTAATAAAACAGATTTAGCTCATATAATAAACCTGATTAAGAATGACACAATGAATTCCACCCTTTTGTTTTCACAATGACTTTTCCAATTCATATTTCCGTACAATCAAAACATCCAAAAATTTCATTTACTTACATTAAAAATATTTCAATCGTTAAAGGGTCGCTATAGAGACAATTCTTTCACAACATGGTGGAAAATTCATCTTCGAATTTCAAACAATAGTTATCCGCGAGATGGATCATCATGAAAACAAAACATTTTCGCGTGTACTCAATAAATCAATTTTCTCTCACCTCGCCTCAGGGATACTAACCCAAAACATTGTTACTTCTTTGTATAAATGGATGTTTTGAGTTCGTCCTAAATCTTCCCATAATTGATTTGTTTTTTTTTGGTATATATTCTATGAACTTCCATTTATCCATTACGTTGCCTTTCCTCGAGAGGCAGTTTTCAAGGAACTTTTTCCTATTTATATCGGTTATACTTGTAAAAAAGTTATGACAGAAAGTTTTTTTGTGTAAACAACTACCTATTTCATATAAATATGACATTATTCGGATGCTTCGGTTATTAATAGAATTAATTACAAGAGAAGATTCGACAAAATTTGGCTAGGAAAAGGAAATAATGAATATACAAGAGAAGTTATCGATATAGTTCTGTGTAAATTGGCTGCGGATTGTAATTTATTCCTTTTTAATTAAAACGGTAATGTCATTTATCTTAATTATTGTTCCTTCATAGGTTAGTTGAAATTTTAAAGAAAAAGAAAACATGGAATGGTACCGAATGCCTTATAACAGGATGAATATACAAATGATATAAAATTTTACGATGAAAAACTGGAAAGAGTAAGAATAGGAGGGGACTAAATTCATAGAGGGTGAAAAGAGAGTGATAATAGTAATAAGAAATAGAGAGAATGAATAATCGAGACTGTAATATATAATAACTAAGACCGAACTAGGACGTGAAGATATTGGCATGAAATTGAAAATGAAGAAGCACAAGACAATAAAGACGATACTAATAGTAACATATACAAATTAGAATTGGACATCGAACAAGAAGGACGAAGGTAGACACAATTGAAATTAAGCATTTAAGAATCATATCAAGAAAAACAAATTGATGGAAATGTATTGATGAAGAGATAATACAAATGGCAAAACAAAAGATGAAGAGATATGATGACAGAATAGATCAATCGATATGGACATAATCTCATGATGATAATTAATAGACAAAAAATGTATGGAAGCAAGAATTATACCAACGAGATAAGTGAGAGAGGCGGTGTAATGAAGATAGGAG
The DNA here is from genome assembly GCF_026250575.1 of Diorhabda carinulata. Lineage (NCBI taxonomy): Eukaryota > Metazoa > Arthropoda > Insecta > Coleoptera > Chrysomelidae > Diorhabda > Diorhabda carinulata. The sequence goes on from NC_079469.1 coordinate 9,227,835, forward strand.
ATAAAAAAAGGAAATTATCAATTTGAAGGGAGATAATAGGGATCGAAATCCTATGGTAGAAAGAGAAAAAAGAAAAGAAGTTAATTCAAATGTATCCAAATATGGAATACACCAACCTATATTTGGTAGAGCATTGCGCAGTGTTGAGGTGTTTCCAGGAAACGCCTTAACAAATAACAAAAGCTGGAATTTGCGATGAAAAATAAAACAATGATTCTTGTATAACCAAGACAACAAAAAAACTCAGAAAGAGAATCTCACTTAAAATTTAGACGAGAAATAAATACGTCAGTTAGTCAGTCAGTACTTGTGGAAAAAGTCTAAGAGTTTATACCAAATACATCGATTTGTGAGACCGCATCAAATACCATAAATACTTATGGTTTTCTTTAGATTCATTCAAACCATGAGGGCACATTTACAAGATAAGGGATCGTATTACCAAGACTTTATCACAGTTTATGTTTTAGCAGCTTCAAGTGATAGATTACTTCATTATTCTACCACAAAATCTGAATCACCCTTCTCGATAAAAAATGCCGTTATTTCCCGATTTCCCATTAGCGGATTCAATGGATTAGTACAAGCACAGGAGATAAAATTCATTGGATTACGATTAAACGATTATGTCATTCAATCCTTCAAGTCGCCAAGCTTAATCATATCGCTGTTCTAAAAGAACAATGACACAACTGCTAAAACTGAAATTTTACAGGAGACCAAAAAGAAGAGAAAAAATTATTTGAAATACTTACTTAAAAATGAATCAAGTGACTGACAATATTAACAAATGTCAATGTATAGCACATTTACTTTACTTTACCATTACTTTCATATTGACAGGCTTGGAAGTAAACAATATTAATGTTTAACCCACATGTTCCATTTATTAATTTTTTAAATAACTTTCAAAAATGCATCCATTTTTATTGATTCATGTAATATAAATTGGATAACTGATTAATATGCAGAACCAGGGTATATAGAAAACAGAAAACATAAAAAAACAAAACACTTTCTTTATTTTATTCTTCCAAGAAATAGGTACACTTCAAATTATTGCTTAACATTGAAACATTGATTTGAAATAGATAAAAAGAACCTTATTAATAATTTATTAGTCCCGTTAAACAAAAAATAAAAAAACACATGTGAGTTTACAGAGCTTTATAAAACGTTTTATAATAGTGGGAAATAATGACAAGCTGATTAAGTCTTTTTTTGTCAGGCACAGTGATTTTACTTGCAGATGCAGATTTCAAACTAATATTCTTAGTTTGTCCTGCCTGAATGCCTGATCGCCTATCACTAGCTGGTTTGAATGTAACTTCAATCCAGTAGCTTAGCTTATAGCTGTATTTAAACAAAAACTTGACAGCTCCTTTTTCAAATCGCAATACTTTCACTAAAAATCTAAAAGTATTTCTTAGGAATGTTTAGTGTCACCCCTAACTTGGAGACGTTTTTCCCTTTTTTTTTGGCATTTCTGATCAACGAAACAATTTGAGCAGTCCAGATTTCTTCGCCCTATTAACAGATCCCTCAATAATACTGTGGATTGCGTCTCCTTCATTTTGTATGTGTCCACGAATCAGATACTTGTGGCTGATAGCTTTGATATCAAGATGTTGGGCTGCATACAAATACATTGATATCATTTACCTAAAAAAAGACCATGCTTAATTAAAATTATTTCTTTTTCAACAAGGTTATCAGGCAAAACTAAAGTAAAGACCTATTAGTTTATCATTACAAATCATAGATGCTATTTTGAAGTTGTTCTTACCTATTTTTCTGATGCATTACTCAAAATTTTACAGTTAAGTCATTGTTCTTCTAGAACCGCGATAGAACCGCGTTCAAAGGACAGTCGAGTAGTTCTAAGTAGAAGTTACTGATAGAATTATTCATCATGACCGGTAAAACAGGATAGGATGTCTCATAAGTGATTTTCTGCTGCTATCACAGCATTTATCTTTAATGTTATTGCTTTAGGAATCATAGGAAATAAACCAGATCAGTCCAAAATGTTTTTTGGAAACTTTGATATTGCTAGATTAATTTAGATAAAACAAGTTCCAGCTCCTCACTCCTGCATCATCTGATGAAATCAGTAGGACTAGCATGAACTATCTAGTGCAAATACTGTAGACACATGGATTCTATTTCATCTACTTCCAGATTGATTTCTTTGCGAGCAACCTCAAAACATGTTTTAGAGAAGAAACTAGTCGAAGTAAGGATCGCTGAACTGGAAAGCTGTAGATAGTATCGAGAAAACCTCAATATATGCTGAAGTTTTGGGAGAATTCAGTTACTACATATCTATTCAGCGGATATTCAATCATTTAGGAGATCCATGCATTATGGAATAGAAAAAAAATTGTTTCTCCTGTAAATAGGAAAGAGGAAATTTTGAGCCCACACTCTATCTAATAAAATATAAAATGTCGTTAATCAAATTATTTGAACTCGCGATTCTTTCAATCAATCACAGCAATTTATAAATGAGTGTACTTTCTATCCTAGTAGCAATTATCACTTCACAATTTATTTTCAAATCAAATTTACCGAAAACGATAGGCGGTATCGAGACAACCTATATTCAAAAAGGTCAGTGAGGAAATATACAAATCTAGATACAGTCGTCAGTTTATATAGATGTGAGTGAGAAACCATTGCCAGAAATTCTATCACCATTGTTAGAGGTTGACCTAGTTTTACAGATAAAAATACTGAAAGCTTATCTGTCTTCAGTGTACACTTTCGGATTAACTCATGAAATATTACATCTCTATCTGTTGAAACAGCTGTGCTATAAAGTAAAATTCTTCTTGAAAACCTCATGGATTCTCGCGCAAAATAGCAAGTAATTTCTTGTTCGAATTCTGAAAAATATCCTTTCCAATGGTTAATTTTTTCTCATACCCCAGAATTTTATTAATTGGAAACATAAGTTCTGATTCTATTGAATTAGATTTAGAATATCTAGATGGGATTAAATATTGAAAGGCACAGTGTAAGCCTCAAAACTCAATTTCCGAAATAATAAGGGGATAGACAAAATCCCAATTGATTATTGGTATAATTCGATTTTAAAATAATTTTATCTTATTTAGGTTGATTCTGAACATTAGTATCCAGCGATAAATTAAAGAAGAGTATCCGTCCAAACTTTCTTGATCACAGTTGCAACTTGAAGCAACCTTACCACATTCTTTATTATCGTACTTATAAAATAAGGATAATAACTATAGCCACACCCCATTCTTTTACGAAAAAATCATTTGTTTTCCAGCCTGGAAGTAAAACAGGAAAATGCTACAATTATTTCGAGCTTGGAAACGATTTATATAATTCATTTTGTAGAAACATTGGCAGTGCATGGTCATATCTCCACGCATGAAGGTTTTCACATGCAGCGACTATCAAATGAATAGATGGTCGGACCTCAACAATCAGAGTTGTTAAACTGCTCTAATGAGAAGTGATAACGTCGAAGCTAGTCAGTAGTTATAATCTCCCCTTGCAATGGCTAATCATTAGGGATGTAGAGGAGTCGAGGCATTAGTCAGGAAAATAGTTGTTTTCACTACGCTAGAAAAAAGTTCCATTTCAAATCAATGGGACATAAATGCTATTGAATTTATTTATATCTTTTTCATCATTTATGCAAGAAGAATATTTTTGGTTTGCAATCATTTCGAAAATTTCTTTTTTATTTGTATAATCAAACTGATGTTTTTTTCTTTTTCGTGTTTTGTAAGAGCTGTGGAATTTTTCCTGTCATATTTGTGACTTTTTATTCTATTATCCAGTTATTGGCTTGTGTGGTCAATATATGTATCTCACAGCTACAGTTATTACAAGAAATTTTATAAGCAATATTGGTTTTTTTTTATTTTGGTGTTATTGACTTCAATATAGAATTTTCACAATAGGGTTATTCAGTTTGTTTCGAAGTCTCAAATCATATTACTTGAATATATGTTGGAATTGTTGTGACAGACCATTTATGAAAGGTAGAGAGATAAATTGTTGATTATTATTATTTTGCGGGGTTTTTTATTCTGTCTTGGAAACTTGTATTAATTAGTTTTATGGAGTAATCATTTAATTGCCTTGGCGATGCTTGTTTTTGTGGTGATCAGTATCTGAAACTTCAATAGCTCGATCTGCAAAGCATATTATGACTGATTTTTTAGAGAAAAAGGACGGTTTGTTTTAAAACCAATGTATGACCAGGTTTTCTTGGTGTACAATTCTGTTTTTATATTGTTATTTTTTGTTTCATTACATTTTATTTTTCTTCTTAAGGTATTGTTGTTAAGCAACAAGTCAGTCGATCGACACAATGCTGTTGGTTAAATCCACGTCGAAAGTTATAGAAAATTATCGCGAAAACTTCATGATTAAAATGTCAGATTTAACATAATCACATAAGTGTTGCCATATCTCATAATTTAAGAAGCAGCCCTTCGTGAAATATTAGCAAACAATACTAAATCAACTCCAATCAAAATGTCTGTTTTGTATTTATTTCAACACGAATTTCGTATTTCGTAAAACAAAGGAAATTCTTACAGTCTAATAATAGACATTGAAATGATACAGCTACAAGAATCCTTACCTGCTTGAAATGCAATTCCAAGTGAAATACTTTTCAATAAAGTTGATTTGGCACATGGAGAGGTTTCATATTGTTTCCTGTAGAAACTTTTAAAATAGGGATTTGTTAAGTTTGTTTACAGAAAATAACTTTTATATTTAGATTTTAGTCTTTATAGTCTCAACAACTTTTACTATATAGCTTAAAAATAAGGAGATCGAAATTTATTTCTGGTACAAGTTGAGATGAAAAATTGGTTCCTAGTGGAAATATTGTGATAAATAGACTGTCCGTTGAAGCGACTGCTAGAAAAATGTGAATGAATTTTATCTATTTATACTTATGTAAATTCCCTATTCAAGTTTTGTGGATTCGCATGTCTCATCAGATATTCAACAAACAACTATGACTAGATAAATTAATACATATTACATTTCTTTCGTCCTCAAAAAGTATCACTCATTATTAAGTATAATATACGTATAATAAACACCAAATATGCTTATTACAAATCATCATAATAATTGATTTGATATTTCGATTGAAGAGTCCCACATTTCTCAAATCATATAAGATCTTGAATACTTTGCAGCTCTCCAATATTTTTTTATGTTATTATGGAAAAAAGTCCAATCTGAATATGCAGGAAATTATTATAAAATAACTTAATCAGTCCTATCATTTTTTTCTAAATCAGCCACAATATTTTCACAATTTTCAAAAGCCTTTTTGAATGACTAAAACAACTTCTTGTGAAATGTGATAAGGATGGAGCAGAACAGGTGGCCCAAGAAAGCATTAATATGTCAACTACAGAATAGAAGAAGACGAGGAAGACTCTCAATGACCTGGAAGAAAGGGATTGAACAGGCCGTGGAAGAAAAGTTATCCAGGAAAACGAGTGAATAGTTAGAAAAGACCGGCGTACGAAATTCGGGACGCGGCAAAGGTAGCTATAAACATATGAAGGAAAAAAATGTTTCGTGATGAAGAATTTCTGTTAACATTAATGACTTTGAGGCAGGTAGGTTAACACTTTACGTACATTTATTCCGGGGACTATAGAAAAGATCAATATGTGTAATTTATTGTTATCACTGTTGAGTTCATTCGGAATCACAGAACTAATTTAAATACTAATACGCGCAAAGTTGTAGATTTTCCTACATCATTTAACAGTTCACAGAGTGCAGTTCGCAGTTTTTCATCCATAGGAGGTTGAAAACCACAAATGCGTTTCCTGTCACAATAAAAACATTAATTATTCAGCTAAGTCGTTGTTTTGAGTTATTTCAAGGACCTTATTGTTATATTCGTTGTATTCACTCAAATTAGAAGTTGTACAATTGATTGTGAGGTCATAAATAGCCATTCATTATAAATCAATGTAATCAATTACGTTTCCGTCTTATTGAATTTATGCTTAAAGTTATATAATGACTAAATACCGTTACGAAGAATTATTAGTAGATTCTAGCTTCCTATTACAAGAAAATCATCAGCGCTGAAATTTCATTCGAAAATCGATTTTAACCATACCGCTTTTTAATTTCCTGAGCGTCGTAACGACTAGAGTCGGAGCTAGTTGGTACAAATTAGCATATTTCATTTTTTTATTGATAAACGATTCATTCTTTATTTTTGGAAGTGCAGTCATTTGATTCGAAAATTAGATTAAAGAGTAATAATTATCTCTAAAAAAGGACGTCTATTAATATTGGGTTCAGTATATTTACATCAACTCGAGTTTTGGCTGGAAAGAGCAAAATACGAAATTCGGAGAAACAGGACTAAGCAAAATAATAAGATCCACCAAGAATAGAGTGGCTGGATCAAATACAGAGAGAATGCCAGATTTAAGGGCAACAAAAAATTATGGACATAGAATAAAGAGGAACAAGAAACAGAGAAATACAAAGAAAAAAATTGCACGCAGAGGTCATGGAAGATCTAAGACAGGATACGGACTTTAAAATGGAAGCAAAAAATAGAAAAGAGTGGAAGGGAATCAATCACTTCCATGCTATGAGCCTAAAAGGTCTCCGTGTACACTGATACATGTAGTATAGTGGGAGAGTTATTCAAAAGTATAACCCACATTCCTCAATGGTTTCTTTAGTCCGAAGTCTTCCTATAGATGAAGAGATGTCAGATGTTTGAGGTAATATACCGAGAATGATTGGATTTCATTGATTTTACTGTTTTTGGATGAAGCTATGAAGCTTCTTTTCTAGGAAAGTAGAAAATACACATTATCGTTTATCTAATAATTTTATTGACGATATTCTTGCTTCTATTTATTTATAAACTAGTGAACATTTTTTTATGAGATTTAAAATGATTCCATTGAATCTTCCGTTCTATGAGTAATTTATACATGAATAATATGGTTCAGTAATGAGATTTCAAAAATATTGTGATATCATTATATTGGTATCGTAAAATTTTTCAAAACATGTGTGAAGGAGGTACAATCTTACAGTTTGACAGTATAAGAAGCAATCACTATTTTATATAAATTCGAATATATTCATCAATACTTCTCAGAATACAAATGAGCTTTGACAGATATGAGATTATTGATTTTTAATGGACGAAACATGCGCCTTAATTAACGGGGATTAGAATTAGTCATTGTCAAGGGAGGGATGAAGATAAGTATCTCAAACCTTTAGTTCCCGTCGATATATAACAATCCAATACGTAATTAATTTCTGTTCCTTTCCTAATTGATGAATCCTATCAACGTTCTGAGAGAGTGCTGACTATTTTTAATGAGACTCCAGAACAAGGTTAAGACGATGAACTATAGATTATAAAGATTTTTCAAGTTTTAGTGGTTTGAATATTTCTGATAAAATTTTGCTCATATTTATTTAGCTATGAAAATTATTTTTTGGAAATTATTCATTTCAATCAAATATTACATCACCACCAATAAATGTTCCTCTGCCTTCAACGATAAAAAATTGGACATGGAATAACATTTCAAATTTTGTTTCATTTGAGTCCCATACACTTTTGATTTATGGTTTACATTCTTAGAAAAATGGCTATATCCGCAACCATTTTTCAAAATAACTGTTTAAGGAAGTATCTTTATGTTTGTAAACAGTCCGATTCGTATTGAACGATGTTGTGTTCCCCTAAAAACAGTTTGTTACCAGCTGTGTTATGAAACGTCGCAACTTCCGATTTTCAATATCTTTTTGGTAAGAAATCCACACGGACCGGAACATGGCTTATAGATAATATATTTCACTTTTCATTGGAAAATAGTTTGAAAATCATGTTCACGTTGATAGTTTGCTGTCAAAAAAGGAGTAAAGGGTTACTTTTTCCACCTATTAAGGTAAAAGATTTCTTTTTTATATTTCATTTCGCTCCTGTGGCAAATATGTCAAACGAGAATAAATAAGTATACAAAAATTAAATACGACAACGCTTTTCTCGTTATGGAGATATTCCGATTTTTGCAAAATTAAGAGCGAAAAGTTTAATATCAATAAATACATCAAATTTAGACTGGGAAAGTTAACAACAGTAATTTGGGATACCTTATACTACCAATCGTGATTTTTTTTGTTAACAGGGTGGACAAATATTGTAGATATCTCTAACCGTTCTGAAGTATTAAACACTGTATTTTTCTTATTATTGAGAACCATTTTTTGTGATACCGAGTAATTGCAGCGAACCACGTTCTCATTTCGAATTCGAAATGCTATACACTATTGTTCTACTATGTTCTATCATGCCAACTACTTGGACTTCTCATTGTTCTTCTCCTATTTGGAAATGTAAAGATGAGTGCTTCCTAAGTATCCTATAAATACGAGATTCGATTATAACCATATTTCTCATAACTTCTCTGATGCTTTTCTTTGGATTTACAACTACTAATCTGCAACAAGAATTGATTGTGTTTGTCTTTGTCAACTCATTTGATGAAAAACGGATTTCATCTTGTTTTCTGAACAAAATCATTCATAAGGCGAAAGTTTCTTCAATCTACATAGAGATAGACAAACTTTTCGTGATTCAACTACTCAAAATTCCATGTTTAATATGACGTTAAAATCCTTCTGTGAATCAACAAATATCCAGAAACTCCTCGCAAAGTCAATAATTCATGTTCCGTATTCTGTTCTTATTATGAAGAAGTTTCTTATAACATAACGCTTATTATAAAGATGAGTCAACAACGAGTCTCTTTGAAGGAGATCTCGATTGAAATTGTGTATGCTTTACACTAAAATTTCATATAATATGTTTTGAATAAATATCTGTATACAATACTTCTAACACAAATTGCCAAGGGATGCACTTATTCACTTACACTATATAGTACGCTGAGCAGAAATAGAATATTAGTTTCTATATATCTATATCTATATATCTATCCTATATAAATAACCATTTTGTATTCTCTCAGAATTTTTTTAACTCCATGGAATTTACAGTCTGTTTAATAAATGTAAAAATAAGTAAATATTATGACTTTACATAATTTGACATGATTGTAGAAGATATTTTCATTAAAAAGTTTCCTCTTTGAAGGTATATTCTTCTGTATTGACTTCAAAAATAAATACTTGATTAAACCTAGTCAAAACGTCTGTTGATTTGAAACATTTTGGGTGGCGCACTTTACCATCTTGTTAAATAACACTAGAGAGCATATTTGGATGGGATTTAATCCTATCTCTATATCTCTCACTGCGAGGTTTTACCGCTAGAATTAATCGGTCTCTGAAGACGATAACTTGGTTATCGAAATGTGCGTCAGACAGTGTTGGTGTAGTGCTAGTACTTAATTCTGCTTGTCTTTGGATTGAATTCGTGCTCGATTTTCCGGACCCATTTTTCATATTCGTTGTTTTATTTCGTCTAAGAATGAATAGTGCCCTTTTATCATCACAATTTCAGTTCATACTCTTCCTATGAAAAACCGCAAGAAATCAGTGACACATTTTATCATTCAGAAGATTATAGATAATATAGACGTAGGTTTACGTAAAATTGATTCATGAAGGACAAATTCGTTGAAAATATATTTTCTTTAAGGTGAGGATTGACCTTTAATGTTACGTGTACTTAGTATGACGTCCAATTACTGGCCATTTCATAACAGACGATTTCGGCAGATTGTCTTCATAAACTTCTCTAAGCGAGTTGTGCATACTCAATAACCAATTAAGCTGTAGTTTCGACATAATCTCATAAACTCAGTATTCAGGCCTGTTAATGGAACCTAATGACATTCGGAAGTTTCGCCTCTAGTGTATACTCTCTAAAGTAATTTAATGAATATTTATATCAAGAATTCCTTATGTATGTACAAGATGCATTTTGAATTGCGTAAGTATTACTAATCCATTGAAGACAATAGTCCAGTAATAGTCCACTATTCTATATTATTTGGTTTGAAGCATGGACAACTTAACGCAGCAATCCCGCCAAATTTATAATGAAATCAATTTTTCCAACAATACTACAAGAAGTTGAAATCATGATTACGAGGTCGATTTAACGGAGAAATGATTGTTCAGAGATTGACAACCCTTTCGCTTCGATAATGAATAATGTCAAAATTCTATGTAAATTTGATTAGTTTTGATACTCAAATGAAGAAAAACTGATGGATAGTTACTAAAAGATTATGATTGTTCTAAAATTTTTCATATGTCAAGAAGAGATTCAAAGAGTACCAAAAAGAAATAGTCGGAGTATACTAGGTTTCAAGAAAGGAAAAGAATCAGTTCAGACAATGATAAGGATTAACTATGGGTGGAATTAAGACCTACATGTTATGTTTATAGATTTTGAGCAGCCTTTTAACACAACAGATTGGAATGAAATGTATATGGCCCTGAACCTAGGAAAGTCTCGCGCAAAACATATAAGATTTGAGGTAGAACATGGAATATTGATAAAATGTGACAATGTTTCTAAAAACTAATATCCACTATATAGCAGGCTTCAAGCATTTGCGCCATAGAAAGCATTATCACCCAAGTAATGAATAAGTATTCCATGGAATTGTCTATACGAACTCGCCCAGTGATATGGACAGCGAAGCAAAAGTTTAGCAAATGAGCCGCCTATTTATTTGTATTTTCTTAAAAGATCTTTTTGTTAATTTACGGCAAACTAGAGACATATAGAATCCGAAAGATCTGGAATTTGCTTTTGAATATATAAAGCGAGTGTCTTGCAGCCGTAGTTAGTCAACAATTAGAGTAACTGTAGAGTAACGAGTGATGGAACTATATAAGAGGAATTTAGAGTTTAGAAGGTACTTAAACAAGGATAACCAAAAGCGATAGCATAGTTTCATAAGGAGCACATAATTGTATGCGTAGGCGATTTATCTTTGATAACTGAAACTGTAATGAATGAATGAATGGAAACACTTTGTGAACTGTCTGTTTCCACCACCTCCATAGATGAATTTCCTCCTCTTTCCACTAAACCCAATCTCGGAAAGAACAAGTACTTAGAAATTTTAGAAGACCTCAGTCGAGACGTCTCTTGCATCAGAGAGAATATCTTTAAGTTTATCGAATATATCTAAAACCTCAATCAAAATGTTTCCCAAAATAGCAGGAGCTCATCTCCTGCACTGTCTGCAAGTTCCTATGCGTCTAGGATCTCGGAGAAATCCTGTCTCTTCAAAATCTCCACAGGTGGATTGCAATTGTCTTGGCGCTATCCCAAAAAGGAATAAAAGTATCTCGCCCCAGATACTTCAACACAATCAATCACCCCAAAAAACTAAACTTATCACCCAAAACACCCCTACACCCCAGAAACCCCAAACACCAACTCAAACCACGCTTCCTACAACCCCGTACTTCCTACCAACAACCTTCACTTTCCATTTGGGGATTCTTCCTCAAAAATACACTTCTCAGAGGGAGCTCCATAATCTGCTCAACACGCAAGAGCTTTTGAGTGGACAAATGAGCTTCCTCAAATCATTCCTTTATCAGGACCTTCTCAAACAAACCACATTCCTTACAAAATCCTCCTTATTCTACCAAGCTTTAATCAACGAATCTCTCTCTGTCTCTGTCTCGCTCTAAATGAAAAAAATCTGCTTGTCATATATAACTTTAATTGTTTTGCTCCTTATGTATCTATGTTTGTATCATATAATTCAATTTTTATCAATCAATAGGCCAAACTCCTCTTATGTTAATTCACTTAGTCAATTGCAAACGGTAGTTTCCAAATATTCCACTGCTTCTCATTGTTCTCTCAACTAATAGTTAAGTTGGAATTTCTGGAACCATTGGTGATATTTATAAAAATTACTAGGCTTTATTTTAATAACAAATTATTTGGATATTGATGGATCAATATTTTTCAGTACTAATTCTATTTATGACGTTCCTCATGGAGAGATATTCTAATGGGTGGAGAGGAAAATGGAATACCTGTCAGACTTTTTGAAGTATTGATGGATAATATACGATTATTGTTGTCTTAGTGGACATACGCTTGGATGAGAATGCAGAATCTGCTACGTAGCGGACGAGACCCTTCGAATGTACGTAAAGCACATATAAATTCATTTTATATTCATAATACGTTGTTTTAATATCTTCATATACTTGTTGACTCCTCCAAGTTATCTCTCGAATCATTAATATAATATCTAAGTTGTATCATTAGTCAAAAAGATAATAGTGACGTTTTTGATTTTGATGATTCAATAGATGTATGAATTTTTTTGATTGAAGTTATTCCTCAAACTACTAGATTTTTATATCAGATACTTTCAATCTATTGAAACTTTTGTTGGCCGTTAAATGTAGCCTTCCACAATTCATGCCACGTTTATGTACTATAACTTTTATAACCAACTGATAGTGTTTATAAATCGTTATTGAGCTCGTCGTATATTATATGTATTCTTGAATAAAATTTTATTTTGTTACTTGACCAATTTTCTATATTCTAAGCTCCATTATTGATTTGCAGTAAAAAATTTTGTTGAGTATACCAAGAAATATGTTCAAAGACTAAGAATTCCATTTAATAAGTTTTCAGCAAGATATCAAGTTTCTAATTTGGTGATTAACAAATTAAGGAATATTTTCATATTTGGATTCAATTTTCCAACAGAAATCACAAACTATGGAAATAAATTGATAAAATGTTTTGTTCGACATATAAGTATCCAAATGAATCATATTTTTTACTATATATTGTACTGAAATTTCATAAAAAAGACTCTTTGTGCAGCAAACCCTTAAAGTTAGCTATTCGAAGCTCCGTTTAGGACATTCATATCTAGAAAGGATGATAGAAATTTCTTACATCTCTGCCTCTTTTTTACGTACATAACAAGTTACACGCATATGTTTATTATCCAGGAGGCTTTATGTAACATTCATAGGACCATTGTACGCATTTTGAATTCATCAGATATAGATTGCGAAATTGTAATCTACGTAATAATAGATGATAACTTTGCCAAATTCATGAAAAAAAATATTGTTTTAATTTAATGTGGCAATCATACCATTAAAAAATATTAACGTTATTTGCTTTACAGTTTTATCTATCAAGCAATTTGACAAAATTCTCTGGAAATAAAATTTTAGCATCCATTAAGTACTTCAATTAATTTGGCTCAAATATCGCCAACAAATTACGTTTAAATGTCTTCAATTTCCACTGAGGTTTATTACTAGGGAGAATCATTTTATAATAAAATTCCTACAAAATGTACTTAGAAGCATCTAGAGAATTAAGAATAGAGAGAAAAACCAACATTATTTCTGATTCATTTATGTGGAAACTCGTATAAAAATCAATGAACGATTATATGTGGTTACTTTTAAAAATAACGAGATTATGTCATATCTTCGCATTGGCTTTAACAATTGGTGAGTGAAATTCTTCATCGTTTTCGTTTTATTAGTTATCACGTTCTCATTAGTGTTTGTACATCATGCAACAATGTTGGAGTCAGTTTTCAGAATTGTTTTCAGTGGATTCTCGTAGCATTTTTATCAAGGTAGAAGCCAAAAACCAATAGGAGTTAGACCAAGAAGACGACCAAGTATAAGATGGAGGGAAAAGTAAAACAATGACGCTACAATAAAAAAAACTATAAGGAGGATAAGGAAAATAGAAATTGATGGCGGAAACTGTAATTCTAAGCGTTAGAATGCAGTCCTCAATGTAGACAATTCAAAGGATTGACGAAAGCAATAAAAGGATGGCTGCCATATTAACAAAACTTTTAAATAAAATAGAAGCCATGGAAAACAGAAAAAGAGCAAAGACGCTGATACTACTACAGTAGAAGTTGAGAGAAGCGAGAGCCCAAAAACTCAATTCAGAGTTCTCGAAGAATGACTGAAAACTGCCCCAAGGAAGGAGAATATATAGAAGTAAACAACAATAAAAAGAGAAAGAAGCCGGAGAGGCAATCCTCTGAAGAAGAAAACAAGTATACAAGGAGAAAAGAGCAAGAGATAAAACTAGAGAAACCTCCTATAATATTGAAGTCACCATTCATGAAGACAGCAATACGAAAACAGCTAGTGCAAAGGAAAAATCGATGCTCATTGTAAAAATGGAATTCACACTGGGAAAATAACCAGAACGACAAGAGAGAACTTCAACAAAATGAAGATGTTCCTGAGTGAACATAAAGATATTGAGTGGTATACGTACCTACTCGATGAAGAGAAGGAAAGAATCTGGTCGTAAAAGGACTGGTAGTTGGCACCACCATGTCGGAAATCGGGACAGAACCGAAGGAAAATGAATGAAAACCAAAAAAAGTACGACAACTGATGAGCCGTACTCAAAAAAAAAACGCCGAAAACACCCGAAAATCATTACCAATATACGTGGTAGTAATAGAGCCTACAGAAGAACAATCTTAGATACGTATGCCACACAAAAATAAATGTGGTAGAGCACTTCGTAAGATCACTAGGTTAAGTTAGATTAGTGAAAAAATTTACAAAAGCACAAAAAACACTAAAAACAAAAGAAAAATATTTTTTCCAAGATCCAAGGTTTAACGAGACTAGAGGACACCCCCCGACACGGTAAATTCCATACTTCATAAGTAAATGCCGAGTTATGCATCAGAGACAGCCGTAAAGAAGGCGAAAGACCACTCAGATTAGATCTTTTCTTGTCGAAGAAGATTGGAAAGGGTTTACAAAAAGACAATTTGAGTTGAATCAAGTATGGTACAAAGAGTTTTCAACGTCTCAAAGATCCTACTAATTTTGACTTGAATAAAATATAAGGAAATATTTTATTCTGACGATAGGGATCACACGGGAGTCGCATATGTTTTGATGACTTTTTTTCTTAGATGGTATAATACCATCACAATGGAAATATTTCAATGATGTCTGAATTCAAAATATCTTCTGCAGTTGAGAATCCTTCCAGATGGAATGTGTGGTATGTAATACGGTTTTTACTGGCTCCTTAAACATATCGAAAATGATCAAATTGACCGATTGAAAATATGAATGATAAAAATATTCACTGCTTCACTATAACGGAACTTCATATTATAATTTTTGACATATTCCCTGGATTTGAGGTATATGCTACCAAATAGGAAAAAATATGTTTATAATCCTTGTCATGATGAAAATTATGGCGACTGTATTTTTGTATGGAGATTTTGAATCTATCGAATTTGTTGTCGCAAAAAACTTTGAGCAGTAATACCCAAATTCACACAATCTCGTTGATAAAAGAAATTTTGAAGCCTGTATATCGTTAACATAAGTGCACTATTTTTCCGACAACTTCTCAAAAACTGACGTTAACCCTATATTTATATAGAATAGCCATGTTTCTGTATAAAGGTATATAATAATTTCCGAAGTTCTTATATTTTTTTTATGAAAAAATATACATTCCAAATTATGCTTGGAGGAATGTCGCATTCACAAATAAACTTTTATAAACTGTAATCTGATACAAAAAGATTGCCATAAATATTTATGTTGCCATTCCCATTCGGCGGAAATAGTTTATTATGAAGTTGGTAACTTAGGATGTTGGGAAATCTGTTACCAAAAACAAATATGTTTATTCATGCCAAAATGAGAGGGGAAACTGTTGCATTATTAGAATAAACAAAATGGGAAATTCAAATGAATCAATTTCAATATTTATATACAAAAATAGGATTTTATCTAAATATTTATGTTTGTGGTTAATTAATTCTAATTTCTAAATAACGGATAGGATTGGTTGAGGAGGTCAAGAAGGAACATGATCCAATCTCATTGGACAAGAAACACATCACAAATTATCTATGAATATTTTCAAATGATGGAAGAATATATTGGACAAGAGTTTATCCTTGCAACTTATGGCAAAATACTATCTTCAAGCTTCTCATACTTCAGTGTTCAAGATAAACATAAACCATATTATCGAGGTAAAAGGAAACCTTAATGAGTAAATGGAATACTCAAAATATGCGCAGAAATATTTTTTGAATATTTCCTACAAATAACTCGTTTCCTATAAGTTTTACGCTATTTGTAACTATGATCAATATTGAGAGCATTAAATTCTCTAGAACTTTTGATTCTAAAATTTTTTCATACGATGGATCGCGTCTGAGATAGAGGGCAGAGCGCGTACGGTTAGAGTCCCTTTTGAAGTCAAGTGGTAGTCCCGATAAAAATAATAATAATTTGCAAAAAATGTGCCTAAATCGATTTTTTTGACTTTTACCCCTTATTAAAATTGCTTAAATCGAATTATATGAGTTTCAAGAGGAGTTTCAGGATGTTAAATTTTTAAACGACTTTAATTCTAAATCTAATTGAAATGAATGGACTATAATTTCCCCATTTACCTCTAAATCGCTATTTATTAAGGATACATGCAAATATTATGCAAAGTATGCATTTTGGATATTTAAGTTACCTTAGTGGGGTGGGTCATCCCATGTATATATTTCTTCTCAATTTACTATATTGGCGATTGATGTTCCCACTCTTATTCAAATTGTGGACATTATCAAAGACTAACAAAGAATATTAAGGATGTAACAACATTAATTGTAAGTAGGTTCTGCGAACATTTTTGTAACCTTCTAAAATGTATACTGAGCAAACCGATAGTGATTTACGGAGATAGTTTGACGGAAGAGTCACTTCTCCTTCTTTGTTCAATTGCACTAATATTCCGAAAAATTTCCATTTTTTCAAACCACACCTCAAAAAATGATCTGTGGAGAGTTCCACAAAATACTCCTTTGCAGATGCGTCTTGCTTTTCTGAGAATTTCAGAATAACCTCGTTAATAACATTTCTATACATTTGTCTGAAAAACTTATTTTCATGAATCTGCTTGGTGATACATATCGAAGCGCTTATACTTGAAATGTAGTGACACATTTATTAACGATTCTGGTACTCGTACGGAATATGCTGCTGTAATAATCCTTCAAAGTAACAGATCAATAATTTGGAGATTTGAGCGATGTCATGTTCTTGTCATAAAATATGAAAATGAGAAAAAAAATCATATCACCTAATAAATTACCCAAAATATTTCATACACAGAATCTATATGAGATACCCAATCGATCAACTCTGTGAATATGGAAGAGAAATTTCAGGAAATTTACTTCACAATATACAGATGAATCCAAAGAGTATTTATCAAGAAAATTTTCGCTTAATGTACACATGCAGGGTATATAACCCAAATAAATTGAACTGTTTATCATATGATATATTTCCTACAATATCCAATTAATTTCTAGTAAATACGTAAGTTATTGATATATTTATAAGAATGTTGTTTGAAATAAAAAAATTATGTATTCATAGACTAACTGTCAATGGGATTACTATGTAATAATAACTTTTCAATTATTCAAAACGGAATATGGGTAAGCTCCAATTAGCAAAAATCTAAAGATGAGCTAAAGTATTTCTCTGTTTAAAAAAATTATTATTGATTGAATCATCAATGGAAAGTATGAAATGTCAATTTTTCGTTACTAAACCATATTCAACACTCATGTTGTGGCTCAATTTGATAATATTGGTTGATATTTTACAAATTGAATTTGATTTTAAAACTATAATGTGATAGTTATCCACGTTATAAGTTTTTGGAAATACAAACAGTATTTTTCGAAAAAATGGCTGATAATTCAAATAAAAATGCTGAGAAAAGTGCGGAAGCAGTAGAGCAAATTATTCCAATTAAGTCTTCGAAAAAAACATCAAATAGCTCTTCATGTTGGTCTAAATACTCGTTGGTCAAATCAATAATTATGGTTAATGAGAATGTCAACATTTATTCTAACTTAGTAGCTTTTTTGAAAAACAAAGTGATGACTACCATTCAAACCAGTCGAAGGTGCTATCAAAGAAAGAAGTTGAAACATTTATGAGGACACTCCAGACAAAGACTATATACTGGTGATAGCTATAGCATTAACTGGCGTTGTCGGAGGTTGTCGAAGGGAAGAACTTTATAATTTAGGACTAGGAGATGTAGAGGATAGTGATTCTCAGTTAGTGGTTCATATTAATCACACAAAAACACATGTGTGAGGGGTTTTTACTGTGATCAACAGCAATGCGGTACTACTTATATTTGAATGAGAAAATATAAAAATTTGCCTTTCACTGAAAGCACTTAGATCAAAAAGCTGGAATACACATTACTGGTATCTAAAAAATTTCTGAATTGCTCAATGTTGAGCATCCAGAAAAGTACATTGCTTCAGAAAGACTTCGTCAACGCTGTTGGCCAACGCTAGGGCTGATATCAATGTTTAAAGGGCATGGTGGATGGAAGAGTTCATCAGTGGCTGAAAAATTTGTGGAGGGGTCCGTCGAGAGTAAAAAGAAAAAAACAAGAATTAAACTTTTGTACAAGTGTTAAACCACATATCTTCCAGCTTTATTCAAAATAAAGAAGTACATCCAGTAATTCCTATAATAAATATTTTTGGTAACAGTAGTTGCACCATCACAGTTAACATTCAAAGATTAGAATGAAAGTTTAGGCATTAATGTTAATTGATTTTGCATTTTTAATTATTCCAAACGGGACGGGGAGAATTCAAGAGTACTGTAAAATACTAGAATACCGTAAAGTCTCATTTCTCGAACTCAAATTAGTAGTGTAAAGTCGACTTTATAGTACAGTATGAAAAAAATTATTTGTTAGATTGAGCATTCTTCGTGGTAATAGAACTGACAAAATGTTTATGTTTGAATGGTCCTTGCTGTCGTATGGTAATGAGCGAATTTACCAAGAGAAGCTGTTATTTTTTCAAAACCACATAATGTAAATTAACTTGTCGGAAAACATGAAAAAACGTTTTGCATTGTTAACAGTTGGGAACCGTTCACGAATTTTTATGTGTATTGAACTAAAATAATTTTTTCCATTCTTTGCGATGTTGATTATCTCATTTCAGGCATCAGAGTCACTATTAAAGCGATCGCTACTTTTTGCAGCTTATCTAACGTTTTTTCAGAAATCAACATTGAAACTATTTCATTGTGTAATCTTTGTGTTTCCAAACTCATAATTTTGGTTTGAAACAAACAAAAACCTATAAAAGTTATTTGAAAATTATATTTACATGTATTTCCATAAATTATTCAACAAATTATATTATTAGGATAACGGGACAGGATATTTGTTACAAATAAACATAAAAGTGAACTGGGCCATGTCCTTCTGTTTGTTTAGGGAGTTTCAAATAGCGTACAATTGTGGAGAAGTTCGCAGATTGAACTCACTCAAGAAATCTTCAACGACATAATGTAAAATACTGAATTGTAGCTGATAGTGAGGTCGGTAGTGATTCTAGATTCATTTCACTCAAGTTAAGAACTGTAGTGATCACTTTTTAATGAGCTGCGATCCATTACATAGAATGAATTTGATAATCTTCCCAATTTGAAGCAATCAAAGTTCTTCCAGGTAACAAAGGGAACGTTAAATCAACAATGATTTTAGAACATGATTGCTTCCGAATCGAATAGTTATCATGTACACAACATTGATGAGAAAAGAACAAAGTAGTAGGTTAACGTCAATGTTCATTTTTTCGGATTGAACATAACTATAGGTACTGTGAGAAAAAAAAAATAAATGATTGGAACAAAATCTTTCAATTGAGGCTCCAATGTCCGAATTGATGAAATAGATGTTAACAAATTTGACATTGCTAGCCGTGCAATTACCGAATTATGCAAAACAAGATTTGCTAATATTGCAGAATGCATTTTCCAAAGAACAGCTGCGATGGTCAAATACCCCAAATTGTTTTCAAATATTAATACGATTCTATGGTCATAATTTCGGAGTGACACAAAACCTTGGCATCAATCAAGTTCAATACTCCATCTTCTTCAATTCCATTGTATTCAATTTTCCCATAATTCTAGTGTACGGAGCTTAATTTTGTCCATTGTCTCATTGTAGCTTTTCCTAGCATATCTTTTGAGTTTAACATTCTCGCTGCTTTACTGCTTTTTTGTATTATGTCTCCTTCATTTGTGATGAGACATTTTGTATGCACGAGAGAATAATAAAACTTACTTACTGATATTTCCTAGTATATGCATAAATGTACTTAAGCTAATACAAGTTTCCGGGATCTTACGATTCTTTTCAAACCATAAGCTGTACAAAAAGTATAATAGGAAAAGGTTTCAACTGGTCAAAAACCGTTTGTATTGAAGATGCCACGGCCGTATCATAGAATCTACATGTACCTACTCTCCAATAAAAGTTAGACATTTTGTTTTAATGTAATTCGAAGAATCTCTTTCCGAGAAATGTTCTCGAAAATGCGATTTCAAGCTTTTCCATATAGTAAGGAAGTCCGATTTGCGTATTTTGAACAATTTAGTTTAGTTGCATATTGCAAGGTGCAATATGCAATCTATTGAGAATTCTAGGGTGATTATGGAAAATTAAGAAGAGCAGTTAATGAAAAACGTCTATTGTTTCCAATCATTTACAGACAAAGATTTATGGTGATTACACAGTGGAATTAGTTAGTATTATGGTTGTTACTGTAAGATCCACTATTCACACAGTTATTGATAAAAAGAAATATCTTAAGTTCCAAACAGCATGTTATACTCCAGGAAAATCATAATTTTAAATAGAGACATACTACGAATAGTCATGATACATGATTATTGATATTTTAAACTCATTCTAAATAGTATTCACTATCTCAATATTTTGGAAAAAAAATTTCTACTTCATGTGAACGATAATTCTTGGTGATGAACATTCTCCTACTATCATTTATTGTATAAATAGAAGAGTGGTTTCAATATAAATCAGTGCTTGGATCGATTTAAATTGGCCGTCGAGGAAGAATGCCCCAAAGGTCCACTATTTATTGCCGTATTGTCGAATTCAAACGAGCTTTGAAATCTGCGTATACCTGAAGATTTTTAGTTGTACGAAAATACCAGATTAGCAGCTGTCAACTCTGAAAACAAATCGTGTACAGAAAGATGAATAAGTCTATGGAGATTCCACTAACAATAATTTTCGATGAAGTACCTACTTATATTGTGAATGTATGTTCTCTCATCGCCCAGGTAAGATAATGCTGAGAATCTATTTTTAAGGAAATATATTTGAATATTTGAATTTTTTATAGCGTAAAATGTGTATTGACAAGATCATGAAGTTGTAGTAAAACAATAGCGAGTCATAGAAAAAATTTGGTTTTGCATTGTTTCCAAAAAACACACATAAAAGAAATTTTCTCATTTTTTTATTCCTTTTGGAATGGTAGATTTTTCAAAGATTGCCCCAAGAATATGATTAATCAAGTTCAAAAAATACGCTTGTCGGAAATACTCCTATCACTCTCATAATTTTCATTGAAAGTGAATGTGCCACAAAATTGAATACAATTAATAATTTTCGACATTATAAACATATTCATTGTCTAAATATTCTTAACATCTCTATATTTAACAGACAGGAATAATCTATAGTCATTTTGTATGCACGAGAGAGTAATAAAACTAAGTTACTAATCCAAAACTTAGTACGGTTATTTTAAATACTATAAGAGAATGATTTCAATATTTCCTAGTATATGCATGATTCTTTTCAAAGCATAAGCTGTACAATAAGTACAATAGGAAAAGGTTTGAACTGCTCAAAAACCCTTTTTATTAAAGATTCCACGGCCGTATCATAGAATCTACAAGTACCTACTCTCCAATAAAAGTTAGACATTTTGTTTTAATGTAACTCAAAAAATCTCTTTTCAAGAAATGTTCTCGAAAATACGATTTCAAGCTTTTTCATGTAGTAAGGAGGTCCGATTTGCGTATTTTGAACAATTTAGTTTAGTTGCATATTATGATTATAGAAAATTGAGAATGCCACTTAAGAGCAGTTAATGGCAAACGTTAATATTCAATTGTTTCCAATCATTTACAGACAAACATTTATCGTGATTACACAGTGGAATTAGTTAGTAGTATGGTTGTTATTGGGAAATAAACTATATACACAGTTATTAATAAAGAGAAATATCGCGAGTTCCAAACAGCACGTTAAGCTCCAGGAAAATCATAATTTTAAATAGAAATTAATTTGAAAGAAAGTACATGCGGTCTTCTTTCGAAAAAATAGTTCCACCAGCTCTTGTCGTGGTTTGAGATAATGCTCTAAGTGGAAGCACGCCATAGAAAAAAAAGAAATCGGCTCCATATCAAACTTAAGTGCTTCATATCCCTATTTGAGTCCAAGCTTCATCACCACCAGAAACTAAGTAGGAGAAACAATACAATACATTTTTTCTTGTATCAACTATGAATCAAGTCATTTTTGGCATTAATGTTTTTGATTAAAATTTCTTGAGTTATTTTTTTCCGTACTTACAAACATTTTTTTCATGAGAACGTATAGTAATTGCCCAACTTCCATTTCAAATTCCGTTTTTTTTTTGTATGAATATTTAGAAAATCTTTTGGTTCCTAATACAATATTATCTTGAAATCTAGCCCACCGTGTATTACGTGTTGCGCTGGATTTGATTCTCCGATCTCCCCAAGTTAAATCACACCACACTATTTAAGACCGCCGGGATTGTAACGTAAGTCATCGAAAGAGTAAACAATCTACGTTCTTGTATCCCATATGGATGATGAGATTGTAATAACGCGAATCGGTTGTTGGATCTATTTAACGCTGAAATTTTGTCCGCAGTTTATTTTAAGATATAAAAATGCAGCTACGATCTACGTAACTTTTTTTTCTCATACGAGCCGCCCCTGTACTGAAAGATGATCAAAAATGTAGTAAATATGAACACACGCATATCTATATTAGTTTTGCATGAGGTTCTGTCCTCGTAGGATAATAAATTAAATGTGCCCGGTATATAATGTGTAAAGTGACAAAAGGGTGTTGCAAGCATCGTATAATTTGATTTTATGTGCTCCTTCCTAACCATTTACTGTAGCAAAGTTTCACATGAGAAACCAATATGTATGGAAATCTTGGGATCGAATCTGTAAAAAGTCAAATACGTGAAGTTTACGCTTTTGTGAAAATGTTATTTGGCTGATATCTTTCAGGAGACTGTTACGTGTTATAGAATCTCTGATTACTCACCAAACTGATTTTCATTCCAAGTTGACGTAATCTTGACTTAGTAAACATTCGAATTCCTTTTCCTAGATCATTGAATTCGAAAAAGCAAGTGAATGACATTTGGCATGTACACTGTGTTGATTTTATTGGAAAAAATTGTGTAAAATGAATAGTGTCAAAATCAGAATAATCTTTGTCGATACCTTATTTCATATATGGTAGTCTTTATTTATATGATGTGTTCACCGTTTAGCCTGTTTTAATAGGAATTAGTTTTTACCTCAGATGTGTATACTTATACTATCAAAGATTCCAAGATTATGGCACAGTTTGTCAACTCTTCCTTTGTAGATATCTATGCAGAAGATTTTTCAGCTTGTGTTGTGAAACATTTTGGTGGACATTAGGCTGCCGTTGAAATAGAATGATATTCAGAATGACCTATAAATGAAATCTCTCTCTATCACTGAAACTCTCTGGCCTCTAGTCACCAAAGAAAAGTATCCAATTGAGGTTCAAGTTACATTGAGATTGAAAGTTATGTTCAGTTCTACATACTTGTGTGAAGCATCTTTTTCAAGTATGAAATTCATAAAAAACAAATATAGATACAATCTGGCTGATGAACATTTGGACAACTGCATCAGAATGGCGGCTACAACACACTCTCCAAACTTCAAGAAAATACTTGATGGCCAAAAAGAGTTCCACTCCTCTCATTGAAATGAACATTTAAACTTTTTTTGTCACACTTCCTATATATTTTGACTAATACTAGAAATAAATGTTCATTTGTAATGGTTTAAATTCCATTTGTGTACTTTCTTTGGCTCAATATTCCTAGGTAGCTCACTAAAAGGTTTATAAATGCTAGGATGGCTCCCTAACTCTAAAGTTTAGCGACAACTGCTCTAGACGTTTCTTCCGAAAGGGTTAACACGATCCGTTTCTCTTCTTAAATGTACGAAAAATACAAAGGAAAACTAGAAATTAAAATAATGAAAGCCGCAAAAAAAGGTTTAACTGATTGTCGTTAATGAATTAGTGTTAAGATTATCACTAATAATGAATTACATATCATATTAATGATTTCCTCAAGAGAAACAGCATTCAAAAATTACGTACTGCTACTAAAATCGAATTTTATTGGACTGCAAAATGGAGAAATTTATTTAGAAGTAACCATATAATGAGAGTAAACCATAATTAGATAACAAAATGTTTTCAGCGTTTGGGAAAAAACGTAACTGAATTTTACAGTATGACGTATAAACAGAAAACATTTTTGTTCCAAAGTCTCTCAAATATACAACACAATTGCACTTACTTCCAACAATCCAATGTTGATTCTTAAAATATATGTACATTAAAATTCTAAATCCATCGCTCTAAACGGAAATACTTCCTGTTTCACCATCTATTCGTTGAATTCCATAAATATAAGATAGTTTAACTGACCAAACTCGATTTCCAGTGACAATGTGGATTCAATTTGGAAAATGAGGTCAGAATAAGTCACATTTTCAACTCCAAACTTATTTGATCGACTTTTCAATCGAATAAAAATGATTCTCGATAAACTCGAGGAGAATAATTTGTTCTTTTCTGTTACAATTTTTAATAAAATTGCAACATATTTTTCTTAACTGAATTAGAAAAAATAGATGATAAGCAACAAGTTACTAATATTAGTTACAGTTGTAATAAACTTCATATGAAAAGAACAGACAATATCCATCGTTACTTCCCGAAAAAAGGATGGTAAATCTTGCTATCAATTTCTTTTAAGTTTTCCGATAGAAAAGATTTCAAGTCAATATTGTCGATAGAAGTAATTAATAACATCAATATTTCTATATTGAATGGGGAATAATATAGCACGACAAAGATCTTTTAGTGAGAACAGCACAGAAATAATATTGATAAGCAGAATAACTCAAATCATTGCCTTATCATAGCACGTAGTGCAACAGTATTCTTTCCTATTGGAACGATTATATAGAAATTAGTGTTTTAAACTGAATATTAAGGTAAAGTTGGAATTTCTGGAACCTTTGGTGATATTCATACTGAACATATTGTTTACCTACACTAACTCTCACAATTACACTGTCTGACGCGCGCGTGGATAACCAAGTTATCGTCTTCGAAGACCGATGCTAAACTAATTTTCTCAAAACGATAACTTGGTCAGACAGTGTAATCGTTAGTGTTGGTGTATTCATTGAGAATATTAAAGGTTGTAATGTTTTCTACTAGTGACGGTAGATGTCACAAGGTTATTATGAGAATTAGTTTTAATTGTAACCAACCATATGGCAAGCTACACATATTTTTAAAGATTATCGAAAAAACTTATTAAGTGACACCAATCTTGCTTGTGCTAATCCAAAATCTAACATTATTGATGTAAAACATAAACTTTGCCAAGTGTATTGTCGCAAACCTCGATGTATATATCCAGTGGATGTCTGCTGATCGAATTGTCCATTTCATTCAATCTGGAAGTTAAATTTTTTGAACACCAGATCTCTTATCACAATACAATCGTAATAGTGTGGAGAAGCACTCTTCTATTTGAACATTATCACCAAATTACCGAAAACATATACATTAGCTTAGAACATCTCGAGATTAATCTTACTATTTATGTTATTATTTCATAAACCAGAGAAAAAGATTTGTTTTTCCAGGATACCTATGCAAATATAAACCTTCTGAAGAAAGTGAAAATATATTTTACTCAAAATGTGAGGATTTGCGATGCTTCAATACCTCAGATTTTGTGTATTCATTCTTCCATTTAGATAAAAAGTACTTTTACTAAAAGATATGGTTTTGGCAGAGTATGGCAGTCGAATCTTGATGATCTATACGCTCATCTAAGAGATAATGGAATATTTTTAATTTCTATGCGTGACATTTTTGCTTTCAAAATTACCTGGGTATTGCATAGTTCATGTACGTACAAAAATTTTGAACTTACCAGAAGCCATTGACACAGTTCATTGAAGAAATTATCAAATGTACATAAATATACGTTTACCTATATTTTCGAAAACAGATAACGCTCCATTCAAACTTGTTGGTCATAATGACGTTCTGATGTTATATTTGAAAAATAGGTGAGAGAAAGAGAGATATTCGTTGGTTTAGATTTGGTAGGATAAGGAGGATCGATTTTTGCAAAGGGGGGGTTGTTGGAGTGGGCCCTGATATAGGAATAGCTCCTCTGCAGGGCTGGGGTTATAGTGATTGCGTGGGGTTGTGTTTGCCAACTATTTCTGAAGGGAGATAGTGGCCAGAAAAAACGAAAATTAAGCTTATAAGCGAAAAGGTCTTCTTCTTCAATATTATCAGAGTCATATCGAAATAAGAAACTATATCAAAATCTGAAGAATATGGAAGAAAAAGTATAATAAATGATAGATATTCTTAATATCTTGGTATCCACTGAACTTTTCCATATGTACGAAGTTATTTTGCCATTTAAACAAAATTATTGCTCATAAATTTTTGATTTGATTTGAACTAAAATTATAAAAACTATATTTGGTTTATGAAACTGTACATAAAAAATTTTACCAATTATCACTGATAAATATATAATAACAAACTCGCTCCACACAATACCAATTATTGCGAATGTTGCTTGTAGTCGAGAATATTTCGCATGTTAGACTTGGTTTTCGAAATAGATAAATTGGAGTGGAATAACCTCAAACAATTCCGCAATTAAAGCAGAGGATTCAATTCGCCACAGTTGATTAGGCATTCACTGATTCAACAAATGTTCTATGGTCAGAGAATACATAATAAGCCGAATTTATGTGTTTACGTACCTGCTACACGTGATATAAACTAATAAACAATTCGGGCATATGTAGCAACTCTATATATATATATATATATATATATATATATATATATATACTTTTCATAGTCATCATTCATACCCACCTATGGAAATAACTATTTATGACAATAATCCCTGTACCTCAGTTTATTATAGAAACATCGCCTGGTCTTACTCTTACATACGTGGTATTTTGATAAAATATATTTCCTTTTTCTTGCTTGAAGTCTTCTAATTTCAGGAAAATTTATTATTCTTAGTTTTCAGGTGAAAAATCTATTATAGTTCGAATCATTAATTTCAGTTTCATCTGACAGATCGAAAAATATGCTTTCAAATTTGGTCTTAGCATTTTTTTTATCGTTTTTATGTAAGGAAATAGTCTTGAAGATTAGAAATTGATTAGAAATATTAATTTATATCTTCCTTTTGTGTCTGCTATTTAGAAATGAATAAATATCAATTATCTTCGAGACTATTGATATTTAATTGTGTTTAATTTCTCAAAATAGATGAAGATATAACATTAATATTTTTCAACTAACAGAGCTGGTCTCACAGAGTCTCATAATTTGTAATGTCTGTTTAGATAAATCAGATTCTAAAACCACATTATCACTTGAGCTAAACAGACAATTATTAAACAATGTTGAGTTCTAAAATAAAAATGAATCATACCAGATTGTAGATCGACTAATTTTATCAAAAATCCTATTTTTACAAGTGTTGTTACCTAAGTCTTGAGATATGGCAACACTGATGGGAATATATCAAATTTGACATGGCCAATATAAAGTTTGTCATTTTCAATAGTGACCGTGCTCAGAACGTGTTAGCAAACAATTGCTATTTGAGTAGTTAAAGCTCACAAATCACAAACAATCACAAACATTTTCGTGCGAAATTTTCTATTTCTATTTTCTAATTTTTGATTGGCCACCCACTTCACAGGCCTTGTTTGGCACAATTGGATCAAACGCATGGAAAAATGTGTGGATCTCAATGGTGAATATTAAGGATAACAATGAAGCCATATCCAGTTTTAAATATTCGTTTCAATTTGTCTACTTCAAAATTAACTAGCAATTCAGAATATTCGTCGATATGAATTTTATCGGGAGCAACAACATGGTAAGCAACCAAAAAAAGGAAGAAAGAAACTCAAGATGTAAAATTTTTATTGATTATATTAAATTAGAATAAATTACCATGAATATTCCAATACTATTGAATCAACATATATTTCAAATATCATACAGTGTCATCGTAAATTAAGGTAACCTGCTAATATTTCGATGTATATGAAATTTAAAAAAAAATTTATTTAGATCAACTACTCGTACATATGTTGATTATAAGAGAGTATTTTCATACTAAATTAAAGTATTAACAAATTCTCAAAAATATCAGTATATAATTGAAAAAAATATTTAGAACAGTGATATTTTTCTCACAAAAATTATCAAAAGGAACGAAGAACTTATTCAATTAGATGTTCCAACTGATTTCAAATCTGTATTGGACAGTATTCAAATCCATTATAAAAATTATCAATAGTACCTATTACATTCCTCCGCTCATCGTGACTATCAGATTTTGATTAGTATCCAACGTTTTCAGGACATCTTCAAATATTATAGTCTGTAGGCTGAATCAATGGATCTCACTGACCCTTCTCCCAATCCATATTTCATGTTCTAGGTTCCCACATACATCTAGTATCAGAATCAGTAAATTATCTAAAACTCGCTCTTGCATGTGAAAAAGGAGAGAAGTCTAAATAAGAGTAAAATGAGATAAGTTAGACACTCTTCTTCAGTAATTTGAAGATGTACAAACGGAGGCAACTGTACTTCCAACTAAAAGTTATCAGTTTATTTTAGAGTTAAAATATTTCAATTTAAAAACTTACAATTAGATATATAAATTTTATTTCTGAGCAGCTGGTGAATTAGTCGACATTTGCGAAGTGTGTTTTAAAAAATATTTAGGACAAATAAATATATACCTAGATGGTGTTATTAGAAAAAAAAGTCCCTAGAATAACAAAAGGAGCTCAAGGGGGACGTCACGAACCAACAAACAAAATTGTAATTTCAAAATTTGATATGGTTAAAAGACACATCCTTTCTGTGCCATCCTATAAAAGTCATTATTCTCGAATAAAAAAATATGAAAGCGTTTTTCATTCCATGTGGCATGAGGCTATATTTGGCAGAGGTGCTAACCGATTGTTTATATAGGCAGCTTTCATCATAAGGTGAGGATTTTAAGTATTTTATACTATATTCCGACAACTATGGAGGTTATGGAGAATAAGAATTCACATGTTGCAATAATGTTTATTATTCTAATGCAGCTCTATACTCTTTCAGTGGTGGATCATAAATTTTTAATTTGATTAATGCATTAAATCTCCTCGAGACTGGTATCAACTGGTAAGTCTTTGTGGAAAAAAAACGTCTAATCAAAGTGATGGAAATTAAAAGATTCCATTTTTTTTTAATTTTGCCAATTTCTCGAAAACAACTTTTCAACTAAAAAACTTAAACAAAAATGGAGACAAATTTCTATGGAAAGTTGTTTAGATGGATAAAGTACGATAAGACTTATGGAAAGGTGTTTTATAAAAACATTTATAATTCAGAAGAGCCTTTCAAAGTCTTAGCCGAGGAGAAGAAAAAAAATTCAAATGACGAGATTTTTCAGTAGTTTTATAAAAATTTCTCTAGCGTCTTATGAGTTACCTCATATTGATGTCCGGTTATTATTTGTGTCCCTGAGATTACTTACTTCATTTCATAAGTTTATAAATCTCAGATTTCCATTTTTTTCTTTAAACACTTTATAAAAAAATAGAGTTATTTCTTGAGAAGAAAAAAACATAATTTGATTGAACACGTTGTTTTATAAATACTATCGTCAAAATATTGCAAAATTTCTAATTGCTGCTTGTTCAAAACAAGTATTTTTGAGATGTCTCCTTCTGCATGTCCAAAAGCGAATTGTGGCTGTATTTAATTGTAGATAAGTGGTCTGGATCTATTTTTTATTCATTGCATTCTATGGTTATGACGATCTTTCACTTTGCCGAATGGATGCACAAGGATTTTCTGTAAAACTTCACAATCAGCCCACTTTTTCGATCATAGTAAACAAAAAAATCGTTTTTTCTCCTTTTCCGTGAACTCAATGGAATTTTAGACATCCTCAATAAAAATATACACCTAATAAAAGAATTTCTTCTAGGAAACTATTCAAATCGCAATATTAACAAGTTACGTTTCTATTTGTGAACACCTTGTATTTGAAATTGTTAAAATCAAACATATATCTAGGTCTAATATAAATACAATACATAATTATATCTATTAGTTGGCCTCAAGCTGCTTTATATAGATCGATATATCACCTGTGTACCAAAGTTCACAATAAACATTATGAATTGATAGCATATATGATTATCCAAACGTTATATTGATACAAACTTTAGGCGTAAAATTTTTAGTATGTACGAGTATATTCTTATTGCTTCAATATAATACCCTGATCCTCACTATATTTATATTAATACAATTATGAGTGAAATATGATTTACATCGTAGTACCTATCGATACTATTTCTCTGGCATAATAAGACTTTCAGGTATGTTTCTAGTGTTAAACTGTATACTTTCTTTCATTAGATTGAATATTTTTTTTATATTGGGATCATAATGATATATATCTTGTTTTCAATTGCGTATTCAAGAGTAAAATCATTATTTCAAAATAATCATGCATCCCTCTTTTCGAAATACATATATGTCAAATTTCTCAAACTAAATGTTTCGAAAACTTTCATGGTCTAGGTTTTCATGTATATATACCGGCTATGAGGAATATCTTTATAAAAGGAATTCCATACAATCATACAGTTATCTTATTCACCTGTATCCAACGAATCACCGCAATTGATATTCCAATTCATGATAGAAGTAATGAGATCAAAAGATGTTGACTCAATTTCAATGATAGATCAATCTTCATTTATTTGATATTACACTTTGTTAATGATAACTGAAGTTTGATAGTGAGTTTTCATTAATATCCTGGCTATAGTTTTTCTGGGAACTTTTCAACTTTTATTTCAAACAGTTACAAGTTAGTGTTTGGAAGAAAAGGTGGTTTTAGTTGGTAGTGGAAGTCAGTCAACTTTTGAATCCAAGCACAATGCACAAATGCATTTTCCCCGTCAGACAAAGCTTTACTGGTCTTTCACGATAGGGAAGATGGGCACAGTTGCATACAAAAAACAAGTCAACTCATTCAAATTCTTCTGCTGATTATCTGGGAGAATAATTTTTGTGATACATAAAAAATATTGAAATCCATTTTTTGTGGATATTGCCTTCTTTTCTGGAGTACTAATCATTTGCATGATTATCGGGCTGACAGACGACCATTCTCAATTTTGGTAAATTAGGATAATCACTGAGGGTCACTTGGAAATAACGTATTACAACTATAGAGTGTCCCAAATCATAAGTTAACTATATAGAAATTATTTGCTTCGATACTAATAACATTGGAAACTTTTAGAGGATCAGTAAGTGATTTTTGATGTGTTCGAATATCATAATTAACGTTTCAATTCATTGTGAACATGAAGCAAAGTTGTAATTATCCTAACAACTTCGAAGTTATGAGACAGTTTCTCCACTAAAATAAGTTAACAGACGCTATTTTATTTTCATTTTTTTTAATGCTTTTTCCTATTATGTATTTTTTATCCTAGTTTATCCAAACGTGATATTTGTATGTATCAAAGAATCATAATAGACTTAGATTTTCTTGACAACGGTCCCTGTGTCTGATTCTTCAGAAGTTGGTGTCGAATCTGAACTAAGTGATTGTGGATTGAGCCGATTGGTAGGTGCTTTCACTAACATTGGAATTTGTGACCTCTTTTCCGAACTCGTATCTTTTTTCTCTTGTTCACTCTTATTTTTAATTTGTTCAGATTTATTTTCAGTCTTTGTTTCGGTGATATGACTTTGCATGTACGGTTGATTATCTGGCACAACTACCCTCGGAACATGTTTAGTGGGTTTATCGTCGCTAGGCTTTCGATTAATTGTTGGTTTTATAATCACTTTAGGATCAAGTCTTTTAACGTTTGGAACTGTTTTTGTTTTTGGAGTAATACTGGCATATACTGGTTCGATAAGTGACGTCTTACAATCTTTCTCAGTTACAGGTTTTTCTTTATTTATATCAGTCTTACTTTTGGGTATTAGAGGACCTACATAGAGGTTATTACAAACGGTTTCCGGTTCCTCCTCTGGCTCTTCTGCTAACGTTGGTTCAGATATGAAGACTGGGTGGGGAGCACTCGACTGCTTAGTGAGGGTTGAAGTCCTCGGAGGTGGCACAGGAGGAAATTTATTGAATTCCGGGAAAGGATGTGTATATGGTATAGGCATGGATCTTCTCTTAGTGATAAGTGCTGCTCTTCCCGGATGATCTGGTAGTACCTTTGGAAAATTTCTTCTTTTAATTATATTTAAGGACTCTTCAGGAGAGAGAGGTGCTGCTACTATATTATGATCATCTCTCGATGTTACATTTATATCGGCATTTGAATCAAACGTTTTCAACTTTCTTTTAGTTGTATACTCTAAATCCTGTACTGGATCAGAAGCTGAATGTTTGTGTTGTATTTTTATAATAGTCGGTTCAATGTCAGCAGTTTTGACACTTATAGTACTAGTACTTCTTGTGAGCCCTTTTATGTTTTCCATAGGTCTTAAAGAAAAGTCTTCCAAAGTCAAAGATCTTCTCAATGGCGTTTCATTCTCAAATTTTAAATGCGAATAATCAAGGGATTTTAACAATTCAATTGGTTGTTGCATTAAAACGCTTGGTCCTCTTCCAGATGGCGTAGCATCAACTTCTACGGATACTTTAGGAGGTTTTGGTCTTCGTATAGTTGAGGTCTTAGGAATAACTTCTGGAGGTACTGTAGAAGGTTGAATCACCGACTTTTTACTTTCCGTGGTAATTTTGAACTCAACTGGCGTTGTTCTACTATTGACTCCATGTCGATTTCTCCTGAATATTTTAGGACTATATTTTTGTATGATTTCTTGTGTTATCCATTCGCGTACTTTGGTATGAGCGTCAATAGTACTACCAGACATTTGTCTAGTAAGTTCATAGTTTGGGGATGATTCAGGTCTAACTGCTTCATAAGTGTCATCGCCCTTAGAAGATTTACCTATCATTCTTACTATATTGCATCCATCTAAAACGAAAGCTTCATTATCTTTTTCCTTTTTCTCATTATCAGTTGGTTGACTGATATCATCATCTTTCGATGGTTGATTTTTCTTTTTGTAGCATTTGAAATACAAAATGACGAATAGGATGAGATTTGCCACAAGAAAAAGACCTCCGGCAACTGAAAGAATATTCATTGTTGAACTTTGTTTCAATTCTTTCGAAGGAGCTTCTATAATTTTCCCATAAGTTGTTTCAACAATATTATCAGGACGATCGTTACCGCGTGTTATCACCACTCCGTAATTTTCGTTTGGTTTTTTGTAAGGCTTATTGAAATTTTCATATTTATTTGGCAGATGATCGTACAACCAAGGGGGAGGTGTCCTCCGTGGTACTGATGGAGTGCCGTATACACCATATATTGGTTTCGTAGTAGGATGCGATATTGGATGTAAATGGAAAGTAAGGTTTTCTGTTATTGTCGGAAATATGTCGTTCCAATATTTCATCTTCTGTTTCTTGTAGTGCATTTGTGGTTGTGGAGGAATTTCTGTGGAAGAAGTAGAAATAATTATTGTGAGAATATAATCATTTTCAAACAAAAATTGACTATATAAGGTGTTCCAGGATGACGTGAAAATACTGCTGTGACAAGAGAAAATTTTCTCATACGACTTGTATGCAATTAAAGTTGCGGAATCAGTAAGTAACATGATTGTGTAGTTCAATTAGAAATGTTGAGTTCTGTTTTAATACCTCCCACCTGAATATTGTCAATAAATAATTATAGTTTATGATGATTTTCTACGGAATATCCACATATCTCCTAAACCATGAATTTTATAGAGTTGAATAAATAGTACCTTTTTGTTGAGAAAATTGATTGAAAAACTTATAAGTGATCATCCATTAAAAATTGATAATGTTCGAATGTAAAATGAAGAGAATAAACTCAAATATGAGTTTTTATTTTCCAACTTCAATGGCTTATAACTATAAGAAAGAATGGATCGAATGAGAAATTTTTTCATATGTCACAGCATTATTTTCACGTCATCTACTCACTACCGAATTCCCTGCATCAAGTCCCTAAACACACTGTCTAGAATATATGTATTGCAAAAACAGTTTTAAAAACCATTAAAGTCTTTTTTTAATTTACATTTTAGATTGTTAATTATCTAGTTTTGCTTTGACCGCAATTTGTCCAATTCCAATAATTTCAATACAAAATCTTGAGAGGAAAAGATTTTAAACATTTTAATTTTTCTGATCTTCTTATGAATTCTCAAATCATAGCATATGTGAATTGGAACTTTTTGATTGCAATTAAGAGGTAGCTTCACATATATTCATGATTTCTAAATATCTAGAAGGTTTAAAAATCAGTTGACATTTCTAGCTGAGAATGCTTTCATTGAGGATATGTAAGAAACACTATTAGAATGTTTCTTACCAAAATAATATCATCCTAGAAGTTTTAGGGAAAGCGTTGCCCTACGATAGATTTTTTCATAATGTTCAACATAATCTATACATCAAGGCTGAATCCTTACCCCATATTTCTATCATTATGGTATATAAATTCAATCCATATATCAGTATCAGAAATCACTGCATTATAATTGTCTGAAATATAATTATTATCATAATTGATGATTATTCTGATCTATTGCTACATCAATACACGGTTATAATTTTCTAATTGAAGAAAATCTTTTTCGCAGTTTGAGAGCATGTTAGCAGCGACTTTGACCATTGTCGGTTTTAGTTATAACGTGAAGGCTGGGCGAGACATTTTCACGAGGTCTTTTTAACAGTAATTGACTCTTTACTCTCCTCCTGCTATGATGCCTGTATCATTGTTTCGCCAAGCCCAGGCATAATCCCCATTGCACGAGACATAGCACGCTCTCCATTCTCCCGCGCCTTGTCACTATAAACCCCTTGGCCCTCTACGTGCTTTTTTTTTTAAATAAAATGAAAAAACTTGGGAGAGAATTGATTCTGATTTATTTTAATGTTCCTATATTCATTAACAGGCCTCGTTAAAAAGACATGCTTTGAACTCACAATCAAAGACATTAAATTTACCGTTCAAACGCATTATTCAATTGTGAGTAGTTTGTAATTCAAAGTTATATATTTCCTTTGAAATATTATCATAATTTTGGGAGGAAAGTAATGAGTTTTCTTTAAATTTGATTTTGTTCTTCTTCTTCTGCACTAACTTCAACATTTTATGATTAAAAATTTTCATAGATTGTATGGTGACAATATCAGATTATTTTGTCTTACTGTCGACAGACGTGAACAACTCAGTACAAAAAGAATGATTGATCATATGAAGCTATTGAATCTTTCCTTCACATGCAGATGTTATATAAGTTGAATATATAGAGATTTTCAATATTCTTAGCAATCTAACCAATATTTTCAGGATAGTTTGAGCGTTGATTCGGTCGATATTGATTTATATTTTTTGGTTATTTCCTCACCTCGAAAGGTAGACGAAAAAAATAAAAATTAACGAGATAAGGACTTGTTGGTCTTGATTGCATAAGTAGACATCACAGTCATCCTCTCTTAGCCCTTAGAGAATTTACAGAATATTAGAAAATCATCTAGACATCGCTGACTTGTAAGTATGATTTTTCCACATGGAAGATATGTTGCAGTATCCTTCCCTTCGTTTTACGAAACCGGCAGTCCAGATCAGTGGTACTGTCTGTAATGTTAACCTGCTTTCATGTGTCCTATGATTAGGCCTGCTACTGTTTCTGGTTCCCGCCTTTTTAGCAACAATGTGTCTGCTATTAGAATAATATTATAGTACCAGCCACTGTTGATGATCTCATTAAACACTTACAAAATATTATCAAATCATTTTAATTCAATTTTGATAAAGCTGCTTTAATGAAAAGTTCAAAACATGACTATCAGATTATAGAAATATTCAGGATAATTAAAGTTGGTTTAACATTTCATAGGGATAAAAATAATCATTATAACCCTTGCAACCTTATCCAAATATACGGTTACAAGTTTAATTAGTAGTGTCGGGTTCCCTTTAAATTTGTGACATAGGTGGTTACACGGTGGTAGACTTAAACACAAAAGATATGAGAGCAATTAGAGACCCATGTATTAGAACAGTAATTATTGTTCCTATTTGGGATACTTACAACAAAATTAATGAGCAAAACCAACTTCGAGCATAATTTTCGGAAGCACGTTCAACACTGCATAAAGGAGTGAAAAAAGTATTAAGAATATGATTCATTGGATTATTTACTTTTTATATCGACTTCAACTAAATTTCTTGAAAATTTGTCAAGTTGAGGAACTGGATTCCACTTCAAATCGGACAAATGATTCTTAAAAAACTTAAATAAATTATTTTTCTATCAATATATACTTTTATATGGGCACTTCCTAGTATACTTCCTAGTTTCTAAATAGAATTTTGTTTAGGCGAGTTATAGACTTTCATATAACAATGCTATGGATTCTTGGGTTTGCCAAAACATTGCTTTCAACTTCAACCGCCAATAAGCGAATTTGTAGTAATATTTTAGGACCAAATGCTCGGCAGCAGTGCCTTCTCTTTTTGTAGAATAAGCAACCGGGATCTTTGCTGCAATAAATTCAATCAGATTGCTCCCACTTCACTCCAGAATCTTCTTCAATATGGGTATTCATGGTGATGATCTGTTGTTAGTGTTAATCTCAAACATCTCTGAGGTGTGTCCACCGATAGCGACCTGAATGGATGGGTTTTTGAGGAGGCTAAGGAGCAAATCGATTTGTAAGGACGACAAATCGTATGATCCTAACTTATTCAGAAGATTGACTGCCAAACCCCCTACCAAAAAACGTCATGATTCAAGATTTCTCAAAATTTGCGATTTAACGACTTTCTGATGACCATGACAGTGGCTGGAACTGAAGCAATCGGACGGTAGTTGCTGGAAATCGTTATTTTTTTTAAATGGGTTCAATGGGAGAACATTTCCAATCTGCATTTGGCCAACTTTTGATAAAACAAATTTATCATTCGCGGGTATTATTAGACGCTAGCTTTAGGTACAACATACAAGTGTTCATCGAAAAAAATCATATTCAATCTGAAAATAGGAAAATATATTGTAATAAAAACTAATCGGACTTTATAATAAATTTTTTTCAGAGATTAAAAATTCAATACACGCAAATAGAACGTAGATATCACGAGAAGGAAAGACCAAGAATAGAGAAATTTATAGTAGTCAAGAATATTTGTCTTATGACCGCAGAATGGAGTGTAAGAAGCACTAGAAAGCCTCGCAAGGAATTTATAACAAAAGAGAAATATCGGCGAACGCCAAAAGATGAGTAATCAGATGAGTGGTGTCTTTCTGTCATAAAGTTGACTAAATTGGTATTTGAGAAATGGAAAACTGCTAATATAACCCTTAAATGAAGTTTTATTGTGAACATACAAATGAGAAATCAGAGTTTTAATAGATAATATATAGGTGGCAATAATTGACGGGAAAGGGTTTGATAAATAATACTAATATGAATCAGTAATCGATTCATTAATGAGTTTCAGATACTTCAAATTACTTTGATCTCAGAAGAAGCATTCGTTTTTCCTGCCATTAATTGTTGTTCCAAAAGTTATTTCGGAAGAGAAATTTTTACAGCTGCACTTGCAAATGACTATTTATTTTCGAGAATCAGTTTTCACTTTTAAAGTTTTTATTGAATATCTTACCTAGTTCCAAAAATCTCTCGTCTTTGGTATCGAACTCAGGCCATTCCACATCGAATTGAGTCCAATAAGCCGGACTCAAGCTACTGAAATGTTCTCTCCTGGGTACATTAGGATTTCTAGAAAATTAATAAAACAAAATCAAACTCATGTGAAAATTCAATAACATCAAAGAGATTCTAACTAGTAATGGAAATGCAGTTTTCGTTCACACTATATATTCCAAAGTTGTCTATCTACAGGGTCGCTTAAGGCTATATACCGAAGCAAACACGTTTCGTTTCCTACTGTTTCTGTTTATAACACTTATTAATAATTTCTATAAAAATATCGAACGTTGTCACATTAAAAATCTCTTCTAAACATGTATGATAATATGTGATAGCCGAGGAAATTGGAAGTATAAAATTTGAATAAAAATGAAGAAGAATATACTAATAAGGGATATATAAACCCTCTACAATATATCGTAATTTTTAAAATATTCTCAACTCAAGTGCAGCTTTTGCAGTAATTAGATTGTTTCGAAATGTTTTTTCGATAAAAAAAACCGTTCGTGTTAATCTGTTGCTCATAAAACAAATAGCAAATCGCTGTATTAATATTAACTAAGCCAACCTTCAGCTGGTAATTTTACGGATCGCTGAAATCAGTTTCCGCTTTGTTTATATTTCAACCACTTGTTTCTTTCCGTTAATTCAACGTTTTTCCTTAAACTCTCTTTTCCGCCAAAGATGATGTTCTTAAGTCGGTTATGCAAATATCCAAAGGTTTTGAAGGTTTCACAGCATAAATATTAGATGTCCGAACAAGTATTCAAATATAAGGGTGATAAATAAGACATTAGAAATATATTAACACAGATATTGGAAGTTTATACGGAATTGTTCAAGAAATATATCAATAGATTAAAAAAACTGCAAAGGATAGTGTTAAAGTCAATGAAATTGAGATTTTCTGCCATTAAATCATGATCGACAAAACATAATTTCACAACCTCAAAGAATAGTACAAACCAAACTAAAAAAGAAGAAAATAAATGTCAATTATTGTGGAAATGACTAGAATTATATAAACTACTCCTAAACATATACAAGAGAAAACTTATTATTATGGGAGTATAAGGTATAATTGAAATAATTTAACATTTTGATGGTTACCTATAACGGAATAGCAAAATTGCAACATCCACACAACATTTTTATCGTGGTATCTTAGAAGGACAACATGTAAACCGCAAAAGGGTGATAATCGGCTTATAATGTATAATAGGAGCGATAATATGGAAATATCAATACAAATATATGAATTGAGCAAATTATGAATAACTGATCCACCTGAGCGATTCTCATCTCTTGTAATATTCAAAATTTCTTGAATGGTATCTGATAGATATTCTTTCTTTACTAATTAAATACGTATTCAGAATAGAGTATAATTAAGATGATCAAAACACTGTGCGTAGGCCTCGAATCCGATCCTGTTGATAAACTCCGAGAAAGCTTATGAATGAGGTCCACTAGAAGAACTCATTGAAAGACAATTCAAGCTGTGAATGCAGAACAGAAGCCAACTAATCAGAACCATCCTCATTCCTTATTATGCTGTACGAGTTTATAACATAGGAATACATTGTCAAGAACCATTACAAGAAGTTTCAAGTTCAGAAAAATATATGATATATTATATCAAGATTCAACAGATCTAACAAGAGCTAGAGTGGAAGTTGAAAGGAATCCTAGATGACGTCAGGAGAAGAATCAAACAGCACTCCAATCAACAGCACGGACTACGCCACAGAAGATCACAATACCCTCCTCCCAATTTCGAGAAAACCTCAACCAGCAGTGAAGACAACGTTAAATAAGAAAAATGAATGGAGTCTTTTTGAAGATTGGTAAGGACGCCTTTAGCAAGTGGATCCATTTAAGGTCGTTTTGAGTAGTGAGAGGTAAAAGCACTTCCAACTGGAAGGTCAAAATATAGAAACAAGAGTGAAATGCCCTAAAAAAAAAGGGATAGCTGAAGACTGAATTGGAAGGTGAACGACCGGCCAGGTAACTGATCAGCTTAGGTATGAAGCTTTTCATAGGATGCATCGCTCTTTGAATGTACATTATAGAGCAAGCTGGTTTGAATATTGTGCATGAGTGTGGATCAATAGTACTTTAATGGAATTACTATTGTTGGCGAAGTGAGAATTATGAAGTAATGAATAAGTGATCATATTTGTATAATATTGTTATGAACAAGTCCAGCACATAGGCCGTGAAGCCTGTTCTGTCCAGTTAAAAAGGACGAAGTGAGATTTATAAAATTTGGTGGAGTCGCGGCCAGTTTGATGTACAGTTTGACAAGTCAGGATGGAATTTGAGTACATGAATTTTAAATGAATCAATGCTAAGAAGACATCACACAAGCCAGAATAAATATTACAAAAATACTGGTAATTTGCGAGTGCTCGAATATTTAGAGGAAGTTTATTTGATAAAAATTGACAGTGTGAGACAGCAGATAGAATGTGGAGAACTCACATTAATAAACACTACTCAAAATTAATTGCATAGGCCTAGAAACATCGTGTTTATCATAAGAACTAGAACTATTAGATGCATAATCAATTTTAAGATTGTGAATAACAATAGGAACATCAGAAAGATTCTCGCGACAAAACAGAAGTAAAATGAAGCGGTGATGGCATCCTTCCAACAGATAGAATGCACTATCCTTATAAATTGAAAATCTGGCTTGAATATAAAGGAGAGGAAGTTTAAGGGGAGTTTATAGCTGCATACAGGTATT
The DNA here is from genome assembly GCF_026250575.1 of Diorhabda carinulata. Taxonomy (NCBI): domain Eukaryota; kingdom Metazoa; phylum Arthropoda; class Insecta; order Coleoptera; family Chrysomelidae; genus Diorhabda; species Diorhabda carinulata. The sequence goes on from NC_079469.1 coordinate 9,268,755, forward strand.
GATAAATGAACAGATTGACGAAAATGAACACAATTTACTGAAAAATTTACGTGCTTACTGGATGTGACGATTCAGCATTGATCAAACAAAAATCGAGTGACGTCAATACTATTGATGCTACTCTAGTAAATTCATTTGAATACTAGTCGTCAAGCGACGAAATCTTAGCGGAATTAGGTAGCGATATATATCCAAAAAATGGATATATAAGAATGATTCTCCTCTAAATTCCCATACATTATCAACCTAGTTCCAAATTGAAGAAGTATTTGATTGCCTACAACGTTAGCATCATTTGTATAATCAGGGAGTTATTGACTGTTGTCTGAAAAACACAGGATATCTAACAGCTCTAGGAGATACGGAGGAAAGAATGAACTACAAAAAATTTGAACAATGAATATTGAACAGTTCTCCCATCACTAAAATATATACAAAGAAATATACAGAAGAGGAAAGCATGTAAAAAAATTGTCCAAGAGTAAGAGTGAGGTATTAACCAGATCAGTATTGAATATGATCTAGAGATTCCGACTTCTACTACTTTTTGAGAGAACTGATCATTATACGGAAGAAAGAGTTTTTTATAATCGAGTGCTTACATTAAAAAAGCTAAAAATTTGAAAAAACATGTATAAAACTGCGATCGCACAAATGATGTGTGACTATTGTGTCCTCCATCATCTCATCTGCCAATAGTGAGATTTATCTACCCATATTGCGCAGTGAAGCTGTTAGAAAAACTACTTCTAGTTAGAATTGTTACATATTAACAATTGATTTTCAACCGACTTTTACGAAGAGAACTTATGTGCGCATCAGAATCTTTGAATTAATACGTGAACATAATTTAGTTAAACCATGGAATTTTGTCGATATATATTGGTTGGAATTTAATGAACTACTGAAAACGGATATTTTTTATTCTATATTCTCTGGAAAGTAAGCTTATTCTGTTCAAAATCTCAAGAGATTTTCTCCAAAAACTTATGCTTCCGATTGTACTTTACAGCTGAAACTTTAATTGCCAATTATCGACCCATAATCCCATGTTATCTGTTGAGATCCGCTTCTATCAATTCCTAAGCTGAAAAGTACATATAAAATCGTTTATCTACTACCAATTTAAAATTTCATGGTTCTAATATTGAACTTGTTAACAGATTGTTAACTTTCCCTCCCTCTAGATTAAGAAAGTATTCGATAAAACTTTCAACCCCTCGAGGAACTAATGTATTCCATTCAAGTGTCATGATATCAGAAAGAAGGTCACAGTAATAGGGGTTGGTTGCTTTATACACTCGTTGTTTGTGTGAACAAGAAGTTGATGATTAGATGAGATAAATTTGATGGAAAAGTAGAATCGGATATCAACTAGTGAATTTAATTTTAATTATTTCTGTTTTATTTCTCTCTCCACTAAATTCAGTTCACTCATAGTCAATTGATAGAGAAAAAATATGGATCTTTCGCGATTACGTTCCTCATTTCCACAAAACTTCGCACTAGTTTCAATCAATTACAAACTACAATGGTTTTTAAAGTTTGAAAATGAAACAAAATGAGATACGACTTACTACAGTGCAAATACAGTGTGTTTCTATATTCATGCAACAGAATTCAGATTGTTTGTATGAAATTAAGATGGGTTCTTCCTATAATAAAATTTCTTCATTCCACCCCTTGCCGTATTATCACCCTCAAAGGTGGTGACTCAAATTGAGTTTTTTCTATAAAATTTCAGTAGTGCTAGAAACTTGAAATTCTGTAATTGTCGTGCACTTACGAAGGACTAACTAAGGGAATTTTTTCAATATTCTTGTCACATTATACGGGGGTGGAATGGTAACCATCACTTTATTATATATCAAAACTTCTTTGAAATGATGAAGTTTTATGAAATAAAATTATAACATGAAATTCTTGTTTCATTTAAATATTTTTTTCACTCTCAAATTCTTTTCCTAGAACCAATAGCTGCAAACACAAAATGCCAATGGGAAAGTCAAGCAACAAGTGATCTGTGGTGTGGTGGAGTAATACCCAGGACAGGAAAAAATGGAGAAAAATAGCGGAAAAAGTTAAAACATGCAGTGAACTTTATTTTAAAAAGAAGAAGGTTAGAACGTGGATTCACTCACCACAATAAATGAGTCAAAGAGCTCTTAATTGATTGGTTACTATTTCTATTGTACAATGTACAACCGAATATTCATAATAGCTACTGAGAAAAAAACGGAATACCATAATATATATTTTTTATAATAAATGGCGTGGAAAAAAAATGAAGATGTGAAATGTAATACGATTCATAATAATGCTAGAAATAACCAACTCTACCTTGTTTTTAATAACGTAGTTTTAGATAGTGGGCTGTTAGTTTTCACAATTCATTTTCTGTGTTTACTCTATGTTTATTCAAATTTTAGTAGGTTGATGTCAAACAATGTTGTTGATTATTACCAATCGAAGTTTACTTATCAGTTTAATCATTTCGAATTTGCACGTTTGTATAATTTTAAAAAGAAAATTTAACCAACAACTCATTTCCAGATAGTTAAAAATGTGAAGGTAGAACAAACAATTCTAGAAGAAATTGATATACATCCGGAAACAAGCACTAGATAAATTGCTGTTACCCTAAATATCAGCTATTTATCTGTGTGGCGAGTTTTAAAAGAGCAGTAGTTATCTCCTCACCACATCCAACGGGTTCAAGTTCTTTTACCTTGAGATTTTCTTTAACGAGCTAGATATTGGAATAGTTAACACTACAAATACTGCAAAATTCAAGTATAAGCAGACGAGAATACCATGAGATTCTAGAGCACCATTGTCAAAAAGTTTTTTTATTAAACGGATGGATTGATATTGTACGGGATAACTTAATTGGGCCACATTTTTTGCCTTAATGATCTTCCTGAACTACTTGAAGACATCACACTCAATATCAGACAAAACATGTGGTTCATACACGATGGTGGTCTAGTACATTTCAGTTGGACTGCTAGGCAACATTTAGGTGCAACATATCCCAACCGTTGGATTGGTCGAAGAGGACCCCAACTTTGGCCTCCTCGATCTCTTGAGGTGAATCCTTGCGATTTTTGTTTATGGGGTTATTTTAAATCATTAGACTCCACAACTGCCATTGCTGATATCAACGATTTGAAAAATCGTACTCAAATAGCTTGTGTCACCATAAGAAACATACCTCAAATCTTCGAACGTGTACGGCAATCCATGGTACGTAAGCTATGTTATATTATTTTATACCTTATATATCAATAATGTTTTCCACCAATTTATGAAAAAAAATATGAATTATGGTTTTAGGAAAAAATTTATAAACAAAAAATATTTTTAAATAAAATACGGATTAAAACTTTATTTAATAAAACTTCATGTTAGAAAAATTTTTTGATATGAAATAAAGTCCCTAATTATTATTGAAAAAATGTCCGAGGCTAGGAAAAGTGTGCCGTTTTTGTTATGCGACCCTTCTTTATTTCATACTAGCAATTATCTCTTAAATTTTGTCGCATGAATATCTCGCGGTTGTACTCTTTAAAAATATCACCAAAGTTGCAAGGCGAAAGAAATTGCTCTAAAGATAGTGAATTTGAATTTTGTTCCATTTTAGGACCAATCGTAAATTTGTCATGGAAGCGACGATCGTCTATCTGGGAATAACAAAGCAAGAAATATATTAAGAGCGATTTCTGGAGTCCTTCCTTCTGTTAGAGTGGAAAGTAAAATATAGTTCAGTTGAATGTCAAATCCTATTTGATGACAAATAGATTTACTGTCGATTTTCACAACAATTATGGATCCTTGTGAAAATTATCTTGTAATAAAATGAAGTTTCGGTTAAAGATTCATAATTCTCTGAGAATGAATTGCGTCTTGTGACAAGTATTAAAATACCTTGCATAATCTGGTAGTTATTGAGCAGGAAAACGTGAAAATCTTTGATATTCGAATATGAGTTTTCAATATAATGTCAGCATTTCCTCGAAATAACCGTACAGCATTTTAGAAGCGAGCAAATCGAATTCCAAAGCCATTTATGTTCATTCTGTTCCTGAAAGTATGTACTAAGATGAGATTTTTATAGTATATAATCCCGTAAATAGGAGAAATACGGTAAAAGTTTTATTTCATACCACACACCTACCAACCAATACTTTGTTAAATCGTAGTACTGAATATTGGAAAGTATTTTATTTTAAAAAGTCCCTGTTCAACAAAATAATGGAATTTCATTTTAAATATAGAGATTTATTCGAATACAAGTACTTTTCCATTGCTTTGAAAATAATTTAACTCAGAAGTGACGTATTTGATAGGATTTTACAAAAATATTTTGTATGTGAAATAAATCTCCCAAAATCAATTACGTTTTATGGAATTTGAGTAAAATATTCATCAAAATTCACCTCATCCTATATTAAAAAGCAAAAAGACCTCTTCAAAAGTATTAAAATTCTTTAGTCTATCCGCTAGTCAAATTACCCAACCTGAAAAAGACTGTTAAAACTGTTCATCTATAAAAATTTTTTTCAACCTCAAGATGAATAAAACTACATAATATAAACAAGCAAAAACTGTAGATACAATCATCATCGTAGAACAAATGATACCTGTTGATATTTCAGCAAGTGTAGTGAAACGATTATCGAATGCATAAGTCTTTTTTTGGATTGAGATAAAAAGGAGGATGAAAATTGTCATTGTTAGGAAGCTGGTATTGATACACAAATAAAATTGGTTTCTGAAAGATCTCGCAGAATTTCAAGAATTGAACGAATACCGATTGAAAAGTCGCGTTCAAATAGAGGCAAAAGAACCTGGAGAAGGTTGATTCACATGATACGAACACGTTATGCAGATAAGGGATTATAGATTGTTAACACGATGATTAGAATCAAGAGTGGGATAGCTACCGAGTCGGAGCTCTAGCAAACACAAAATTCAGTCATTACTAACATGATGTGTCATTTTGTTCACATATGCCCGACAACCTATCTGTGCAGTAGATAATTCATTTGGTTTTATGCGTATTTTTCTGAAGATTTAATTCATTTGTAACTTATATCACAAGTATTGTATCGAGATTAAATTTTTAATGAAATCTGACAAAAAACCTTCGGAAATTCTTCATAAATTGCAAGTGGTATATGAAGGCAGGACTGGATGATCCACGAATATCTTTACCTTAAGTACTGATGCCTATAAATACGTGGAGAACATACTACAGAAACAGCTGTTTATATAGCATCCTACTGCGATTGATTGTGCGAAAGTTTCTGACAAAGAACATTTAAAATTTTGCACGCACCCTGTATTGCCACAAGTGATTTGGAAATGCAGTTCAGGGGTTCTAAGTAGCTATGACTGGAGTTTTGAATGGGTCAAGTCGAAATAATTATTAAGGATATCTTAAATCGTTAAAGCAATTTATATAATTGATTATTGTAAAGTTTTATTATGAAAGTTTTGGAAAAATAGTTACAATACTCACAATAATCCTTATCGTAGACATTGGAACAACACTGAGATAATGCTCAATATGATATAATTCAGATTAAAAACTATTGAGAAATCTAAATATTGTGAAATAATGCCGTAGGTTTCTATTATTCTCAAACCCACAAGCAGATTCTCATATTTCATTGTTTTAATGGTTACGATATACTTTTGGATCTACGAAAATCTTTCTCTTTCAGTTTTTCATCAATTCACGTCTTTCTTTCTCCAACTTCAACCGATTGAGTTCTCCCATACAGTCCATTTTGATAAATACGATAAATACGGATGGTCCCAGAAGTACCTGGCCTGGTCGAGAGATGTTAGTAATTGCTTGAAAAATACCACTGTGTTAAAAACTACACAATCTATGAATCAAATTTTGTATTTGTTTGGCTGCAATTGATAGCGAACGATTTCAGTGAATTGGTGAACATGGAAAAAATTGGATATCGTCATATGATGAGATACTTTCATTTGAAAAGCCTTAGCCCAACCAATATAAAAGCTGAACTAGATTCTACTCTGGATGAGACTGCTTCTTCGTTATCGACACTAAAATATCGGATAGCAGAGTTTAAACGAGGCCATACCAGACCAGCATCGCAGTGGTCGGCCAAATGAGCTAACGACTCCATAAATGTTGAAACAGATCCACAAAGCGGTACTATATGATCGTCGTTTGAAAGAGCGCGAGATAGTAGATGTAGTAGGCATCTCAAAAAATTCAGTAAATCCCATATTAACTGAAAATTTGAACTTGAGAAACTTGTGCGCAAGATGGGTGCTGCGATTGCTCACAATAGAGCTAAAATAGCATCGTGGAGATGGTTCCATCGAGTGTTTGGCAATGTTTCTTATAGATAAAACCGAATTTTTGCGCCGTATCGTTACCATGAGCAAAAAAATCATGTAAAACCGGACGCACTTGGCTAAGAAGAAAGTGTTGTTTCTTCAAGACAATGCACCAGCTTAATCCGTTATTGCAGCGTTCAAAATTGAATAATTGAAGCTTAAATCGCTACCTCATGTATCCTATTCACCAGATTTGGCGCCATTGAATATCTTTTGTTTTCAGAAAGAAAAAATAGCTCGATGGTCAAAGATTTTGCAACAATAGAGAAGTGATGTCAGCAGTTAATAACTATTTCGAGGAGCTTGACGATTCTAATTGTAAAAAAGATGTCGAACTTATTGAATATCGCTATTAAAAGTATATGCAACTAAAAGGAGAGGTTTTGGGCTGAAAACAAAATAAATTTTTTTCCAGAATTTTTGTGTTTGGTTTGTTGGATCCGATACCTCTGGAACCATCCTCGTACTCTATTTTGTCTTGAACTGAGTTTTTGGTATTATTATTATTAAAAAATACACGTATAATTATATCAATTCAATTGTTTGCAAATAAAGTGTGAACTTTTATATTCGTCTTACTCAAATATTCCAATTCTGATTGTATTTTTTCTAAAAAAACGAATCAAATTCCATGTAATCTATATCTACGAATAACGTTGAGAATCTTATTAGTTTCAAATAGTTACTAATATGATGGTCAACATTTAGAAATGTTATTTCTACCAAATAAAACTAATAATGTCTTGTATTCCAAACAATAATTATATTTTACTCGTCGGAGAAGTATCGTTCTTCTCATGAAATTTCTCGAACAAAGGCGAAACTTACATTCACTACTGTTGAATAGAAGCTAATTTTGAATTAATAAACAGCGTAGCATTACTTACCCCGTTTCCGCAAAGTTGGAGAAATACATCATAACTATTTCCGAAAACAAACGTTCCTGCTCGGTGTAAGAGTCGACGAAATGAAACTTTGGTCCATCTAAAGGAACCCCAAAAACGTACGGTAGCTCCTCACCATTGTAAGTCTTGTCTCTCTAGATAAATTTTAAAATTAGAAGACAGAAATAACCGCATAAAGGACGTACGCTTTTTAACTTAATTTTTCGTTTTTCTTGTCTTACGATAGGAAGAGTCGTCTGCGTCAGAGCGAATACAAAAATAGAACATAATTTTATAGGCCGGTACCGGAAAATAATCATTGTTGTTGAATAAATGTCTTCTATTTGTATATATCAATTGGTTAATACCGTTAATTTCTCAATAAGTATAAACATAAACCTACTACTAACTTAAGTGCTAATTATATCATTATATGGTTATTGCTTGAAGGAAATTGAGTGAGAGTGTCCTTGTGCGGCTTATCCTCAGATATCAAACTCTCAGCATGCGATAAAACCTAAAGTTACCTGTTTTGGGCAAGGTCATTTCATCACTGTCTCTTCCTATACTATAGAAATCTTGTCGAATCAAGCAACACAACATTAACAAAAAATTCATAATCTTGATCGATTGGTAATAGCTAATGAATATAGAGGTTGACATTCCAATGGACAGTTCCTTGACACATCTAAGACAATTGTGTTCCTAAGTTCAAATAAGCATATGTCGGAAAAATTTTAGGGGGATTCAGTGAAGGAGCATTTTGAAATGCGGATATAAGTACTGTATAAAAAGTGCATTAAGGACACCAAATTAATTATACACAAGGAACAGATCCAGTTGAGTAAAGTTGCCAATGAGATTAGATAAAGAATGCTCCTAATCAGGATGGCTGGGGCTAACAGTACCAGTTCGAATCAACTATTTTGAGAGAAGAGAAGTCACTCATCACATAAGTTAGGCGAAGAAGAGTACAAACTGGCAAAATTATGATAGAAGGTGGTAGGAAGGGATAGAATGAAGACAAACAAAATTGAGGTGGCAAACTAAATGAGAAACTGTCCAAAGGGCTAAAATACTGTGCATGAAACTGACCAGACCAGACCAGAACGGAACTCAGCCTGTTAGCTGAACATTCATTCCACTGTATTTGAACTGTATCCAGCTTAACTTGAAAAACATCGAAAAAACAGATGAATGTCAATGTAATGGAAAAAAACACGTCATCATGAAATGTAAGGACAGATTTTTATTGAGCACGCCATAGGCATTTATTAAATTAAATGAGCTGGTAGAAAATATCTTCAACAGACAACAACATAAGCACAATGTCGATGACGAAGTCTTCTCCACAAATTCTAGGAGAGGCTCACCCAACTGCAAACGACAATCAAATCTAATATTGTTGAAGATTGAGGTAGTTGTGGCACAATGGCGTGAAACTTATAATAACAGTATGAGATAAATAATATAAACATAGATGAGACTTGAAGACGAAATAGTTTGGAATAGTAAGTGAAATGACGGAAAGCAAGAATCCCCTAATCAAACTTAGACTGTAGATAGAAGCCTAGAAGTTTAAGATGATTTATTCAGAAATGGTACAGTTGCTGTTTAATGAAACATTTGTTCTAATGATTGTATCATTATTTATCTCGCGAAACAATAATCAAGCATAATTCTACCATATAATTCAATACTATAGTACTAGAATATAAGGAAGAACAGTCCAAGATGATTTAGAATTCTATTTGAAAAATTTTTACCCTGATTTTAGAGATAAGGCCACTTCAATGACATTTGCGGAGGAGTTGTTTGACTGTTGTATATATATTATAGGCTAGCAAACTTATATAATTTCAATTTATGAGAATTGAAGTAACAACTAATGGATATCGACATCGGATAAAAGGCAAAGTACCTCAAGTCGACTGGCACCACACAAGATGCTCAATATTCAAAACGAAAAGTGGAGAGGCAACTCCTTATTTCGTATTGTCCAGCCGCGTTTTCTCCGGGATTTTCAAGAATTTATCCTGGAAAGAACAATGAAAACACATCTAAATGAGGATGATTTTCAAAACTTGTACTCCATCATACCTTCGACCAAAATACATTCATTGTGAATTGCCCCACATGATCAGAATTAGATTACAATCAGATTAACCATATTCCGATGATTTTATGGGAAATTAGTTTGCAGTTGAATGAGTGAGGCAACTAAACTTAGTTTCACTAATTTATATAGCAACCTAAGGTAACTACTTAATTGTTCACATGTCATTCTCAAACTGAAAGTCACTTAGGTAAGTTAAAACCAAAAAAAAGAAGTATAGAAAACGAATTTGTTAATTTTTATAATATACACCAAATTAGTGAAATATTCTCAACACGCCACTGGTTTTATTTTTATTAGAGCTCCATTTTCCTCTAACAAACAAGGTTAGCTTTCCGTAAGAATCGATAAAGAGCTCAATGTTTCCGGAACGGAACTTTATTTGGGGTCTCGAATTAGATGTGTTGATAGATAACATAATTCTCTCTATAGAAACGATAATCACAATATTATATACGTCAAAATTGAAATATAACAACACTTTATGTCAATAAGCAGTCCATAATTCGAATGAAATTTAACTAACAAAAATAAGTCATTTGAAAGTCGGTTTTTTTCATTTTGCACTTCACAACAATGAATCAATTCCATTAGGATGTTATTGAATTAACTACATTCGATGCTATTTTACTTAATTTCGTTGTCGATAGGATTTTATTTATTCCAAAGTGTCATATTTTGGTGATAATTTTGTTTTTACGGATAGATGATCCAAATAATTATCACTCTCTAGCATTTTTGGAATTAATTTGTAGCAATATTCAGGCGTAGGCAAATTATGTGATATGAGTTGATTGGAATTTCTGAAACTACACCGACACTCACAGGGTTCACCTTCGGTTTCTGAAGACGATAACTTGGTTATGGAAAAGCACACAGTGGGAGTCAACTTTGAAATAAAGGCTTACATATTTTGATATTCTCGTACAATTACAACCAAATTTATAGAATTAATTTGGATAACTAGATCGGCACTATCACAGTAAAATTAGGATAATCAGCTCTTTATCGTAATTGTTTTGTTTCGTTTGCTGTGATTTCTATAGTGTATCTACCAGGAATATCTTCAAGAAGGCCTATGTTGGAAGACTGGGTTTGTAAAGTTCAGACTATGATCGTAATTAAGTATTTGGTTCAAGTTCTGGAAGAATCACGAAATTGATTTGAAATTTAAGACCCTGTGAATGCTCACGCAGTAGCAAATGCCTGTACGTAAAACTTATACCAATGTTATTATATAGATCCCTTATTATACAAATTCTACATATTTCATAAGATAATAATGACATAGGTTTATTGAAACTGTGAAACAGAAAAAGATAGGTCTAAACAATGAAACATCTGCTTAAAGTATTGTTAGGCTGTCACATTTTGTAGATCTCATCCAATCACAGTGATTCATGGAAATAACCTACAGACGTAAATCTTTGGAAAAAACTTTAAGTAAAATTCATTATGAAGTTTTGTATATCACATCGAAATGTGATGACCTGATGATGACATGACTTATTCACTGCTTGTCAGAACAGAAAATATTGATAATATATCGTAAGGGAAATTGTTTAATGCATGAATGACTTCAACTATGACTATTTTGAATTATTTTATACATAATATGCTATTATTCCAGTAATGTCATACTAGCAATGTAGATACGTAATACTCAATTGGCATATTTCTTTTAAAATAGCCTTTTTTCCTCTTTTAAAAATTCTTCTTCATCTCAATTTTCTATACGATACGTTAGGATATTAAGCGCGTGTTTTTAACGACAACCGCAGCTGTTATTCCCGATCATATTCAGAAGCTTGACTATTTATTCGCCAGTAGCGGATATTATTTTTGCATTTTATATTTTGCATACTTCTCTAATAGTTAAAACTAAAGCATCAAAATAAAAATATATATGGACCGTATTATCTAATCCATTTGGCATATTATCTTTATATGATGTTGGAAAACAGTAAGAAAGTTCACAGAAGAAAATAATTCATTAGTAGTTTCTGAGAATAATTATTCACTTAATACGAGGGCTGCTACTTTAATCTTGAGATAAGGCAACCCTGTTATGAATATGTCAAATCTGGCATTGCCATCACAAAGTTTGACATTTTTAATGGTGAATGTACTTAGAACGTGTTATCATACTAGTGCTATTTGAATTGTTTACAGATACTTGACACATTCATCTTGGTCAAAAAATCGTTTCAAATCACAAACATTTTCGTGCGATAATTTCCGATTTTTCCATGGCAGTGAGATAATCAACTGGCTTCGATTTTTGGTGATGGTGGCTTTTTTAGGTTTTCCGGATTCAACTTCGCTACAGGATGAATTTCGTGAAGATTGTCCAAAATCGACTTTCGACATATCGATGCTGTGCTGAAAACTGACATTGTACTAAACTGATTTTTCAAGATCGTCATGTGGCATACCGTGTTATTGAGGCATACTTTGGTATTTCCACTAGCATATCTCCAATATTGCATGAACATTTGGCTTTCAAAAAGATTTGTTCGCGTTGGATACAACATAATTTGATGATCGCTCAAAAAAGCTTGTGTCGATTGATGCAGAGAAATATTAAATTCAATGCGTTGCTTTAAAAGACGTCTATAAGATCATGACAAACAACCACTCATGGATCTATGCAAATTAATCCGGAAGTAAACAACAATTATTAACTGTATGAACCTTTCAATACGAACGAAAAGCTATTAGCGAACAAAGAATTCCATTAGATCTACGTAAAACAGCCAATTTTGGCTGATACACCAGCATTTGTTTGCCAGTAGTAAAGTCGATTTTTTCTTTGTTTTCTGGAGGGATATTTTTATATTATCTAATTCAGTTTTTTTGGTTTTTAAATAGCACCCTAAAAGCTGGCCAAGTTCACATGCATAAATATTGCATTCGACTTTTTTTTTGGCCGAATTTACTACCGCTCTAAATAGTATGTCCGGTTCACTAATCTCTGTTCCAATATCATGATATTATTTCTAAAAGAACATATCAATTGTTGAAAATTATTCCTAATGATTGAGAAGTAAGAGAGATACTGTTTATTATGTAAAATTCTGAATTAAACTGCTTGTGTTCTAACAACGTTATTACAACCACACTTTTATATAAAGAGCAACTAAAATACTCACTATATACTCTCGAGAATGTGTTTTGTGCTTAAAGACATAAAAATAAGACTGCATGTTGACTGTAGCGTGATATCTCGCCATTTGCACCAGCGGCGCCACAGAACGAGCGTCGGATAAGATATCAAGTAGAGTATCTCTGGCCTGTGATGCCTGATCGGGTTCGTGAGCCCTATAACCGTAAACTGGATCGTTCGCCTTATATGTTTGGGAAATGTCGTTTGCTCCGTACTCATCGAGCGTTCGTTGCAAGCAGAGTTCCGGCTTAATTTCACACCGGGAACGGAAGTATGTGCGGAGCTCTTGATCGCGTTCTTTTAAGAGGAGCCCTTGGCTTAACGCTACGGGGTCCAACAGATTTATGCTTTCTATTTCTGTTACTCCATACAATAATTCAAATCTGAAACAAGAATATTATGAACATATAATATTTGATTGATTGTGGCATCTTGAGAAAACGGAAAATATTTTCCGCTTTTTTCATATTGAAACGTAACTAACGACTCGTTGAAATTAAAATATTATCGTATAAAATAGGATTTTTCGAAAAAAATTCCCTGCCTCAATTTAATTCTGGATAACTTAGAATTTAGTTGCCATAGATTAAAAAGATTTTATGATGTTTCAGTTTTCATATCTATTTTCAATTTTTTTTTTAAATTTGAACTAGCTTTATGGTGTAAAGCTAGATATCTCTATGAGTAGACCTCTAGAGAGATGCACTCAAAGTAGAATAATATTGAGGGAGACTTGTATTTGTACAACGTAGAAGTAGGCTACGGATAGCCTGTGCCTAGCATATCACTTGAAATCTACTATAATTGATTAATTCTTTATTGGCATCTTATGAGGAATCGAAATGTTTCTTAATGCTTATATTATCAGCGCGATGTTGACTATATCGAGCACAGTGTGATTATTAACAATGGTCTAAAATACGCTTCTAGAATGAGAGGAGAGTTTATCGAAGACCAAAAGAGATCGTTTCCAGGATGCCATCGATGAACAACCACTGGACATCAACAAGGGGATATAAGAGGAAGGTTCTATTAACAAGAAATGAAGAAAAAAGATCGAATGAGTAATCGTGGATATCAGGTATGAGAATGAAAACCAACACCGTGGATTAATGTGGGTATTTAGAACGAGAAGTGTTTTTTAGAATGCAAGAAAATCAGATTATTCCTAACGTTGATAAGCCAGTGGTTTTTTGGTGTTTTTTCTCGTGTACTTTCTTTGTACCAACTCAATTTACTTTTATTGATAGCATAAGTTGTGAAACATTGTACATTTACCATAATTTTTGTAAATTTTATGTACTTTTTGGAATAAATCTGCATAAATTGGATTCGAAATATTATTTCCTTAATTAATCATGGAGCCTCTGGACTTATGTCATTTTCCAATCATCTATAGCATAATCAGTTCTTGCCTTCAAACCGAATATTGTATGAATCGATTAATTCATAAACATCCCTGTTGTCTGTAACTAATTTCATTTTGTGACATGAATCATTAATCATTCCATGTTCACCTATATACATCCTTACGTTTAAACATATGAATAATTCATGAGTAGACAGAAGTTCTGTATGTCGATATTCAATATTCACACTTATCCAACTATCAGTGTATTTGACCGCCTTTTTGTCTCATAATCATCATATTCTAACGTCCTTACTTCAGCAAAATAGCTGCAAGTTTGACATTAGTTGGTTCGTAGAAGTTATCACGTGGAAAATTGAAAATTAACACGACTATGATAATGAAAATAATTATTAAAACAAAACAAATTATGTGATGAACGCATTGAAAACAAATATTTCGAAATACATGTGAAAAAACTTATATTCATATCGCAGTTTAATTACGTTAACGAATATAGCAATTTTAAATGCTTATCACGGTAATATAGTTCATGAAGCTCTTTTGGAATACCCTAATTACCTCCACACAGAACTCATCATTTATTTATTTCCAATGAACAACGGTGTAAGCGAGATACTTTCACCTATTCTCCTCCGTGCGATTTCATAAATTATTCTAACTTGTTTAGCACAAGATAATAGAGTTAAAATGGTTTATAATGATAACAAACACGCGCTAGTGCTCCTTATTTTTCACTAAATTTGTGGAGAGTGGCCAAAATGTACGTAGATTTTATACATTTGATCATCTTCCTACTTTTATCCATTCCTTCGCTAATAATAAAGATTTCCATACATTTTCCACAATAAATGCAAAATTTCTGACTCAATAATGGTGACAATGATTGTATTCGGATCTCATTAAAATGCTTCGAAAGCAGCTTCATTTCATAAAATTCTTCCACGGTCAGATTTTCGATTACATGTTTTCAGAGGAAAATTAACATAGCTGTTTAGCATAAAATAGTTTGATCTAAAATTTATCAAATCGCTAAAGAAATGTTAGTATTCGTTAAATCAAAAGAAATTATAGAAATAAAGATAAAATTCGATCGACACAAGTTCGTATTTTTATTTCTGGGGTTTATCAAAGTGTTAACATGTCAAAATAGAGCTAATGAAATAGAAAACCACTGGTTGCAAATGATGAAATGTTATTGACAAATCAAATCATTGTTTTTTAAAATATTTTCTATCAAAATCAATACAGTTTTGCATGTGTTTGAACCAATTGTCGAAGCATTTTTCCCATTCCGATTGAGATATCTCCAAAACATGTCATTTGAACGCATCAATTGCCTCCTCATTATTTTGCAGTGAATTTTCTCAGTGAAATTATTTAATTACATTCGCTAATGCCTCTATTTTATCCCGTGGCGTCCAACATTACATTTTATGGGCATGAAAAGTTAGAGCTTGTATGAAGTTTTGATTAGTTATCTTTTTGGTATAAATTGAGCTGTGGCAAATTGTTCATTTCCAACTTTAATGACCAGAATATTCGAAGTATCAAACTATATTATGATGAGAAAATATTGGCACAATTTACAAGCTTAGTGGTAATTGTCTAGCTGTCCTACATCTACTAATTTCTAGCCAACGTTTAATCTTTAGCGTTTCGGCGAACCTCCTGACAACCACCACATTCCGATAAACGTTATCCTGGAATTAATCAGGCTACCACAAACATCCTACACAACTTACATTCAACCGAATAACAGTATAAATTGTCTCAATATAAATAAAAAAATTATTATTATTTGTACTTCAAAAAGTTTTTTAATTAAAAATTCTTCAAAATAAATGAAAGTTATATGAATAATTTTCTCAATTCATATGTGTTATAAATGTCCAAATGGTGTAGCATGTTTTCAAATTCTGAATTTGAAAATAGGTCAAACAACAATGCAAAACAGTAAATTGAGTAGATTGTTCATGACAATAACGTTATTCTTAATTTCAATATTTGAATGAGTTACACCAGACGGTTCACAAAAAAGTAGTTCTTTGCTTCATCCTGCGTGAAGGAGAAAGCTACAAGTTTTTTAAATTTAAAACACGTCTTATATTTAGATGGACAAGAATAATCAAATTCTTTTGATCAATCTATTATGGAATATAATCAAAGGTTAAGCTTGAAACCCCAGTCTAAATAAGCTCCTGCTCGTTGACATTATTGAGCATCAAATTTATAATATCTAGAAAGTATTTTAAATTTGAGGTTTTTATTGTAATTCTTGTAATCTTCAACCAATTTGATTTTATTGTTAGTAGTTTCTGTTTAAGAACATATTAAAATTTACTTGATTTGAGTTCTTATTGCCATAATAATTGAATAACCCACTCGTGCATCAAAATGGGCACATTATTTTCATACTCAACGTAGCTTTTGTCACAAGTTGCAGTCATTTATCTCCATATTTTGTAAAATAAAAGCTCTTGTAAATGCCCAATTTTAAAAATATAGTACATTCAATTAGAGAATTATCGGTAATTTTGATTAACATGTGCAATTACCCCTGAAAATAGAAGTAACCGAATTGAAACCCAATTTTCTGGAATTTCCAAAATAATGGATTAAGCGGCAATCCAAATTGTGTAGAATGTGAAGAAAAAGTTAAGGGTAATTATGATATGTTATAAATACTCTTTTCAGTATATATGTGAATGATGAATTTTTATCTCAAAACATTGTATGAGAAACATATTTCAGAGACACTTCTTTCTCGTTACGTATCATAAGAAGTCAAACCTCACTAAGAGCGTTTGTTAATTATCTCAGAGTTTGATGTTGAAAAAGAAAAGACACTCTTATATTACCTCAAAGGAATTACTCTGTTTCTATGGAAGTGTTGATGGTAACATTTTGCTCCTGCAATTCATCTAATCAGAAGATTTTCCTTCTTATTTGGTTTGGATTTTTGCTGAATCGTATTATTCTGATTCTAATCTCTATTTTGAATCTTTTTTAGGTTATAAGCACATTATAATTTGAGAAAAATACTATTCTGCTTATAAATATTATGTGACCTATTCGCCTCATAGCTTCACTCTTGCCAAAAAGCCATATTAATATCTTGAGAAATATTTTGAAAATGTAGTATACTTGAATAACAAGTAAATCGATATTATGCTACTCAGTACATGGATAAAGTTTCATTTCATCTGCTTGTATTTAACAGAACGATAATTTTCACTTTCTCTGTCGTTTTTTATTATCACGATATTCGTTGTGACATCTCAATTCCTCAGTCTGAGAGTAATATCTTTATTATTGTTGAAAAAAAAGTTGTGGCAAAAACTTTACTTTTACTGTTTCCTTCCTGGCTTGATTCTAATTTAGATTACTTTCATGAACTCATTCCTCTGACAGCGGGCAGTCTTGTAAATGACAAAATGGTTTCTCTCGAGAATTAGGATAATACTGCAGAGTAAAAAACATTATTTCTACGAATAAGTTACTTGTGGAATTAAGTGAGAAAGTAGAATATTCACTTCGATGAAGCAGTAATTTAATATAGATCATACAGGATTTTTGAAATAATTGCAATATTTTAAATATTTGAAATTCACTTTACTTCCTATACGATAATCGAGCTCTTCAACAAAATCTGTGCATTTTCAAGGCACAAAATTTAGTCTATATCATTCAATAAGAAGTGGGGGAGAATGAGAACCTTGTTATGAAAAAATACCTGATACATGATCTTGTTTCGAAAAGCTTTTCTCTAGCAAATTTTAATGTCCTAATAAAATATAGTGAGAATATAATAGAACATTCAATTGTGAGAAAAATTACATTTCACGTTTTCAATCAATTGATAAGGAAATATATTGTTTTCTGACGTTATATATGTTGTACTTTTTCTAAATTATGAATGCATTCCAGGGAATTGGTTAGAACATTTGCCCATTTAATAATTTGATTTAGATTATAGTATCGAATAATTTTGTAAGAAAGGCCACATTGAAATTCTCCATAAATTATGTCGTCATCCACCATAGGTTTCCATATGAAAATGCTGACGGCATATCTCTTATTCGATTTTCTGAACTAGACTTTCTAGAAACTTTCAGTTCTAAACTTGCCTCAGTTCTAAACTAGCAAACATCTTTTAGTGTAATTGCCTTTTAATTTTTCAGTTTTTAAATTTATTATTAATAATACCCTTTACTCAGGGCAGTGATCGATGAATCATCAATCACTGCTCTCAGATGTTTTCTTGATTTATATATTATATATTGTGTTACTATAAAAAATCTGTTTTCACTATTTTATCATGTAAAACACTACTATATATTTTCCATTTAATTCTGTACACATAAAAAACTGGAAACAGACCAGTCTCAAGCCTGGGACCTGCAGTTTTAAGGTGCGGAGCCTTGACACTGACATCTACATTTAGTGTGTTTATCGTGTACTACTTTTTGATGTAACATGGTTTTTGAAATAGTCTATCTCCTCCAATAAGACGTTGGGGAGAGTGAGAAACTTGTTATGAAGAACTGCCTGTAAATCTGGTTTTGTACAGCAGATTTTGATAAACTTTGATCTTGTTTGAAAACGTTACAGTTATACAAAATGTACCAGACTCAAACCAGGAACCTGCAGTTTTAAGGCACGGAGCATTAACTTTGAACTATCATCTACATCTAATGTGCTTGTCGCGCATCTGTTTTTAATGTAACATAGTTTTTGGAACACTTTATAGATTCAAGTACCTTTTGAAACAATATAATTTTGACTCAAATCTGTCAACATCATTGTGTGTATAGATTTCTCAGTGTTTTCATAATTTATGTTAGATGTTGTTAAAAAAAACAATTAAATATGTAAGTAGAAATTGAAAGTAACTTTTCTTTAACACTACCTGAAATTAGAGAAACTGCTGAAGTATATTTTATAGCATATGAATTCTGAACTGGCTGAAGGGATTATTAATTACTATGAATATATACCAACACAATATTTGTTGAGCTAATATATAAATTTTGTGTTGATTATTATGGAGATATTATAAGATTATTATAACTTTCCATAACTATGTAATATGTTTAAATGAAGAAGAATACATTGTATGAAATATTTTTAAGAATAAAATAGTGTTTCTAATAATATAACAAAATTTATCAACAACAAAACTTCAATAAAAATATTTAGTAGTCGTAGTCGATAGTCGATTCTAAATCGATGATTTATGTCATCAAACCTCACCTCAAGGATAATAACCTTCATTCTACACTCGTGAATAATGTATTATCAAAACTATTATTCAAATCGTGTGTTTCCAATTTTCGTAGTCACAACGCCATGTCTTTGTAAGATGAATAGATAAATTTGCCTGAAACTATAACGATAATGTTTTCTTCAGCAAACACTTCCCAAGGTGCATCTTTTAGAAATTGTTCAATATCTTCAGATATGTGCCGGTTTTGAGATACATTTTTCTTTTTTTTTTTTCGTCTCAAAACGTTTTGCATACTTTCGTATATCGATACGATTTAAAATAATTTTGGTACTGGGACCATAATATCCTTGATAACTTTTCTTTAGGTCAGAAAAGATGTATTGAAAAAAATTTTCATATCAACATAAAATAGATATAAAATACGAGTATAACCTTGTTCATCCGATTATTTATTACTATCTGTTTTCCTAATTGGAGTTACTGATTGTTGCGGCTATAGAAAAATGAATAGCTTCATCAATCATCAATTAATTTCGGTGGAGCGCCACGGATAATTATGATATCAGTTCCTTCACCCCAAATTTGTGCAAAGGTCGGATTCATCGACTTCAATAGCATAGACAAAGATATTAAACATTGTATCAATTTCACATGAAAACGATAAAATTATCAGAGAAATGTAATTGTGTGTGGGTGTAACGAAGTTTTATTTATCGATTCGGACTCGCTCGGTCCAAGCTATTAGCGTAATTCAATATTTATAAACAGAGACTCCAAAATCAGCATAACAAGATGAATTGGGAAAAAAACAAACCCAAATCGATACGAGATTTATCTAGGCATATAAAAAATTAACAGCAAAACCAGTGAATCTGCAAAAAAATTCCCATCATTTGTTACTTCTCAAACGTGCACAATAATCTGGTTTCAAATTCAGTTTAAGACATTTCATGTCTTAGAACATTTCATTTCAAATAGAAAGATTGGTGGTGAATTTAGCTACAATTTTATCTTCTCAACTCCTGATTTCACAATTTGCTGCTGATGTAGTTTCCTCTGTTATTCTTTTTTCTTCAGGTTAGCTATAAGCTATTATATCTCGAATTTTCACCTCTATATTAATTCCATCTATGTTTAATTTATTTTGTTGTGGCTCATAATATGACTACAATTTCAACTATAACTGATACTACTGGTCTCACCATCAAGGATGTCACCGATTTCCTTTCTGTTCCTGTAATGTATCATTGTTCTCTCCAGCTTAAATTGCTTGCTCCAGTTATCTTTTATCCTTTTCTCGACTGTATAATACCAAGTGTTCTAATTGAATAGATTTCTTCAATACTTTCGTAAATAACTGTTCAATATTATATCAATATTATGGAACCAATGACTTCTTCAGCACTCAATATAGGTTTGAGCAGAAATTATTTTGCCTCTACAACTTTGTACTTAGAATGAAAAAGGATTGGTACTGTGTAAGCCTAGAAGTCGTTTCTCTTTAATTTAATGAGGTTGCAAGGTTTCTCAGATATATAATATCCAAGATTAATTTTTGTCATTTGAAGAGGTACGGAAGACTTGAGATTTGAATGAATGATAATATAGTATTTAAAGAGACTCGATTAAGTACTTGTGGAACGTGTAGAGTATAGTGTATGAATTCTAGGTGAGAAAATATCTCCACAACTCTATAATTAGACTAGAGCATAGTGGCGAATTCCTTTGCAAAATTGTAATGTAATGTAATGTAAGTCCGTGAGTTCCTGATTACAAAAGTTTAAGATGACACTTGAAATCTTTTGATGTTATTGTTTAAATAAAAAAAACTAAATAATGCATTTTTTACAATCAATTAATTTTGTTTTATATTCTTTACAATATTTTGAATAAAAAATTCCTCATATTCACTATTGCATCTCGTACCTTTAAATTGTTTTAAATTTTTGAAAATTGAAAATCTACGTAAATCCTAATTTTCTTTAATCACATAATTCACCTAAGAAATTGAAATGCTATAATTTTAAGTTTTTCATAGATTATTTCAACTATAAATAGTAAAATAACCTCAATAGATTATTAAAATTATTATTACTGTTTCTAATATTAATCTATTGAATCTATTGAGTTTATTATATGTTTTATTCACATTATCTCACATCTCTATATATAAGATGAGTATGAGAAAAGCGTATGACGGGCCAAAAAAATGATTTGTTATTTTTCATCAATAATACGTTAAATAAAATTATTATTACTGTTTCAAATAGTGAATTTTCCACCTGATGGTTTTATGTAATAAGATTTTTTTTTATTTTCAAGACATTTTAGATAACTTTTTAGGTAATTGTTATCATGAAGATTTTGCTTGAAAAATAATTAGCAGGATATATCATGAAAATAAACTCAGTTTTCAATGAAATAGAAGAAGACAGATTAACCTTTTGTGACCTATGAGAAATTTCTACCTGTTACGATGAACACACCTGGTAATTCTTTTTCATGATTATATTTATTTATCAACTTCAAGTTTTCACATGAAATTTACAAGATTTGAATGAAAACTTCTCTGAGTAGTTTTAGAAAGATTTTCTGCATTACGTGATACTATTCAAGCTTTCATGTTAAAAAAAGGCAAACCTAACAAAATGCAAACAAAGTTGAGGCTGTGGGAAAATCAGGTCAAAAATCTAAGTTTGGACCATGTCCGACATTTACAATCATTTGGCACAGTGAACCAAAAAAATGAATGAATATTCTCATCTTCTGCAAAATTTTATTACGGAATTCAACAATCGTTTTGAAGACTTTCACAAAATGAATGAAATGGAATTCCCAAGTTTCAACAATCCATTCGATTTTAAAGCTTTTGCAAATGGAGTTGATAGATCTTCAATCGGTCAGTATTTAAAAACAACCCAATGAAATCCAATCACATTTTATACACATTATCTTAAGAGTTTGGATAATTACTCGGAATGAAAAAAGCATTCAGCACGCATTCTTTGCATATTTGGTAGCACCTATTTATGTGAGCAGATGTTTGAATCCTGAAAATAAATGAAAACAAACATCGCACAAGACTTAAGAATGACCATCTCCAATCAATTCTTAAAATAACTACAACGAATATGATACCTGACATCAATGAGCTTGTCAAAAACAAGACAAGTCAGGTATCCGGATTCTCGAGCTCAACTATATACGATATTATATACTTATATAATTTAATAAATAAAATGATTCTGTAATAGTTTATTAGTGTGTTCGAACAAATATGTGATAAGTTTTCCTTTCTCCCGGGTATCTCAAATATTGTTTTTTTTTAAGATTTTGAATATTTTTGACGATAAGTTGATATTGAAACTCCAATAAATGGTGAAGGTAGAGTAGAAGGTAGTTTTCCTCCATTGTTTGAAGACCTAATGTACAAAGGGAATAGTGAATGTCACGAGAAAGTATTCCTATACAATAAGGCAATATTCAAATATTGTTGGGTATTTATAAAAATTACTTCCGTTATGACAATTTCGAGTATGACTATAGACAAAAAAGCATATGAACTTTGTATTGAATTTTAATGTTCGTTAGCCTTAACCCAAAGTCTTGGACAACAACATTTACATAAACTTACTAAAAGATATATGAGAAAAGCAGGATTGGTTCACTTTTTTTATTTTTGAGGTAACTTAAAATGACACTGTATATGAAATTACTTATCCATATAGCTACAAAAGCTGTCAAACTCTTCACAATGCGAGAGAGGATTTATTGATTTAATAGTGTTAACAACTACATAAAGTAGACATTATTGTTCGATGTCAGAGTTTACAAATACTCATTCAATATTCCAACAATCAATAGAAGGGGCTGTATTGAACTAGTGGGTATATAATACAAAAGTTGTCAGTTGATGTTAACGGCAAGAAAATACAGATTAACTGATAGAGTGGATGAACAAAAACAAACCATTACTCTAAGATTGTTTTTAGATAATTTTGAACTATGAAATATTTGTAATAATCCAGATTTGATTCAGACAAAATCAAAAACAGGAGTTCCTAAAATACTTAAAGTAGTGCAGATTAGGTCATCACGATCAATAATCCTCCAGTCTAGTAAACAAAAAACAAGTTTTCCAGCCAAAGTTTTTTCTATTCATTACAATAGTTTCATTTTTATAGAACCATACTTATTCCGTTCCAGGGATAATTTTCTAATTTAATGATATTTATTTTCTTGTATAAGCTTCTACAGATCTATTGTAGCGGGGAGTATTTAGTGGCTGAAGACGTACACCCCATCTCAAATTCTTCTGAGCGGTTCAATGATGAATGATGAATCATTATCTTCTTTTCAAATAGTCCTTTATCAATATGCATGCATCTTACAGTTCATATTTCATAAAGTTGTTGGTTGCAG
Source organism: Diorhabda carinulata (assembly GCF_026250575.1). NCBI lineage: Eukaryota > Metazoa > Arthropoda > Insecta > Coleoptera > Chrysomelidae > Diorhabda > Diorhabda carinulata. Next base: position 9,292,326 of record NC_079469.1, read on the forward strand.
TCTTCAGGCAACTTTCGCAGGATTCTGTAGTACCCTTTTAAAAAGAAGCTTTTTGATGCTGACATAGTCATCGTGATGTTTCGTATCTCAGACACTACATTCAAGTTTTCTTATCATATCTGCTTGTACAGTCAGACTTAAGCTCCATATATGAATCAATAACGTTTGGAAGTTGGGCCATTGCCTTAAGGGTATTTTCCTGGTTAAGAAAAATAGAGAAACGATATCCTTGTTGTTCTAAAAACAGGAGACTGAAAGAAGTCTGACAAACTGTTGAAGCGAATCGGTTCAAGACTTTGACAGATGGTACTTAAAGGAGAAAAAATTTAAGAAGCAGAATTTAGTAAGGAATATAATTACTAATCTTTAGAAAGTACTTCAAAATTTTCTTCTTCAGTTTTACATCCAAAATCATCTCCAACAGCGAATTCGTCTGAGTATTATTACATTAGTTGCAAAAGTCACGTAGATTGGTGCATCTACGCGATGCTGCCAAATCATGTAATACTACTTTAGAATAATAAAGGCAATATTCATCATCTGATAGAGGGATAATAAATTTTATACTTGAAAAGTATTCTGCAGATAGCTTAGGAGCTTTACTTGTAGGAAAACTCATATGTGATTAAAATCAACAGAAAACCTAACTAAATATATTAATATATTATATAGGCATGTTTTACAATTTGTCATTAACATCTTGAGAGATGAACTGCAAGCTGGCGTAGCTACAAAATTACTCATTTACTTACCTGATCCTGAAGCCTTTCTAACTTTTCAGGTGGAAAGTATACTGGAATTTTCATTATGCGGGCTTCCTTTTCGACAGCAGTTTCCATTCATTCTGTATTCTATTTCCTGCCATTTCAATTTCTTCTATCCAGCTCCTCCTCGGTATTCATTTCTTCTCTTTGTGAGTCCGTGCTTCATATTTCTTCCGTATTAATATTTCTCACACGATTCATAACATAACCAAACCATTTTAATAATTGTAATTCATCGATTTTGTTTTGAATTGATTTAAAATTAAACTTTCTCATATTATGTTATTCCTTATTTTGTCGTATCTCTATTTTTCATTTTAGTTTTCCTTTTTGGATATGTATAGTGAATAATCTTCCAACTACTCCAGTGCCAAAATATATATGGCTTTTGATCTGCTCTATATTTAGTTCCAATTTTATCTCATATGTCTTCTCCTTTTAACTTATTACCACCGTCTTTCGTTTTGTGTTTAGTTTCATATTCACTATCTGTGGACTGTCATTGTATAGTTTTAAGTTTGAGATCAAGGTTTTTCATCTCCCGTTATCTGCGATTAGTTTCTCTAATATTTGATGTCTTCCATTTTCCAATGTTCGAATTTATATTTCTGAATTATCTTTCGATTCATTCATCTAATACTATGGTAAATAATAATTGACATAGTATTCCTTGTATTATTGTTTTGAATCTAATTGATACCTTTTGACTTTGATATAGTTTATGTGAAGCGCTTACTCCGTTTATCAGTTTTTGTTCCATACCTCTGTATTCTAGGATCTTCCATAAGTCCTTCCTATTGATGCAAATGCTTTTTCAAGATGTATAAAACACAGGTGTATCATCACTTACTACTTTTTCAGTTATTTGTCTAATTAGGAAGCTTCATCTGTAATTCCTCTGTTCTAAATCTTTGTGGTTTATCTTCTATGGTTCTTTCTAGATCGTCTCTTAGTCTGATTTCTATTATTCTCGTATATATGCTGCCGAATATTCTTAATAATGTGATTCCTCCATAAATCTTCCAGTTTCTTGTAGTTTTTTTTATTTTCTCTCTCAGCCATAATACTAATTTCTTTATTGTCAAATTTATATCAATAATAAATATCTAAGTGATTTCCAACCTTTACAGAGGAAAAATTATCAACAAGTTAATATTTTAATATTTTTCATATGATTCTTAAAATATGTTCCTTACTCAAATACAATCACCACAATATCGACGATAATAGATATTGCAAGACGATAAATCCGGCACTGAAGTTATTACTCAAGTTCAGGTAGAGAAGAAACATAATTCTTTGTTTCGAGAACACTCCATTCAAATTCCAAACACTTCACATTCCCGACAATGTTTACATAATTCAAAACGTTTTCGAAAGATGCACAATTCGACCTCTCGCCTTATTCAAATTTGAGGGGCTGTTCATTTCGTTCCTTCACGGTTAAAGTGATATAGAATGTAAGTAATAAGTTCACCCTTGAGAGCCCATCCCTTAGTTTGCATACATTCTATTATTACTATTAAACCCGCGATTTAATTCATGGAGTAACTATTTTCTACCAACTATAGTGAAATATTATATAGATCACTATACACACTTTACCTGCGAAAAATATCATTGTACTGAGTCATAGATTTCTTTGGATCGTTTGGTACCACTAGAGAATCTACTAGTGGACCAAACCGCGTTTTGTAGTCTCGAGTATTTGCTGCCGCTGTCATGATTTCGTCCAACCTTTTTCTTCGCAAACACTCGGCAAAATCATCATGTATTTGACAGTTAAGTGCTTTTGCTACTTGATACGTGACCTCGCCAGGATTACCGGCTAACGCCCAATCTGCCAGCGCCGTACCTCCCATTAGAATAGCTCGGTGAAATAAACCTGTAACAAAAACATGCGATATGAAATTTTTAATTGAATGAATCTATACGCCTTCATTGTTTTTGTATTAAAGCCCTTAATGTCTCTATTAGGTATTATTACATAAAATTGTTTTGAGGAATGACCAATTCCGTTGTGAGCTTAATTACTGGTACAATATTATAACATGTACCTAATTGCAGTTTACTCTGCTTCTAATTCTTCCTCTTCTTCCATGTGCATTTTCCGTCTCCTTAACGTTGTCGATTACAATGGCAAAAGCTGTCCGGCAATCTGCCAAGCCAAAAAAATCACCAGCTCTTCTGATGCCGCTCCACTTTCGAATATTTCTGTTTCTAATGTTGCTTCAATTTTTTCAACTACTACATTTCTACAGTGTATTTTGTTTTAAAATTGATTTTTATTAAAGGAGATCTTCAACAAATATGACTTTTTTATGACAAAATTCGCAACAACCGTATAATTTTTTTCACAATACAAGTTAAATGTTAGTACTTCATTTACAGATAATTGTTATATTAAGTTTATGATCGAGATCTGTCTGAGGTTGAGTTCAGTAATATTGTATTTAGGTCCTAAGATTTCAGATGTTGTTCGTGGTAGATTTGATGATTATTTTTCTGCGTTAAAAGATGGATACTCTGTGATTATGTGTTTTATAGTCAATTTGCAATTGTAGTTTAGGTTCAGGTTTAGCATCAAATAAGTAGCTACGGGTCATAGTTTCACGGAGTCCATCACTTCATGAAGCTTGGGTGTGGACTTTGACCAACTGTTCTTCCATTCATTGAGCACTTTACGTTTTAGGGTTGACTTAATATCGGCACTAGTTAAAAAGCTCACGCACTCCGCACTATTGCTATTTAAGGCTTCCTTAGCGACCAAGTCTGTCTCTTTAGCTCGATCCAAATACTCATTTGACTCACTTATCTGAAAGTTCGCATTTCACAGATTTTTTCCATCTACGATCTAGTATTCTGGCTAACCATTAGAGGTTAACTAATTTTACTCTCCACAGGCAGAGTTGCTAAATGTCTGGTTTTTTTTCTGAAACATGAAGCCAAAATTTGCTCTACGATACATCCAAAACTAGCAAGTTCAGATTTATTTGCATTCATACTACATTGACAATCTATTTTCAGCTCATCTGCATAAAATCAAGACTTGTTATAATACTGATTGCATGACATTTGTGAGTGAGTATTTGTTTAGGAATATGGAATTAAATGCGCATACGAACGCCAAATTATGAGAAAAATTATGTTTATAAAAGGCTTACTGCTCATGTTTTTGGACAGACAAATAGAAAGAAGTATTAATAATTGGATATGACTTTATTCTTCTTAAAATATTCTCCATTCAGATCAATACACTTTTAACAAATAGTCGAAACAGATTCTCCATTCTAATTGATTCTGATTGCTATCTGGGGGAAGAAAGAGACATCATTGGGTGCCAAATAAGGACTGTACAACTCGATGTACTGACAAATCAAAAACGTTTTTTCAACTGATCTGTGAGATTTCGCATTGGAGAATGATTGTTCTCCTACGATTGGTTTCTCTGATTTCGTCGAATACTTCTGGCAAATAAATACTGGTGTACCATTCGAGATTGACCGTTCTACGTTACTAGAATAGAACTTTGGTGTAATGTCCAGTTATTACGAAAAAAAACAGACCTCGTGCGCTTGTCTTGAATGACCTATATATAGTCGACTGTTAAGTTTCAGGTTTATATGAATAGCTACATGATTCGTCGCCTTTAACGCTTTTATAGATGTCTTTTGAAGCACAGCGATTGAATTTTTTCTGCATTTATTTGCACCAATCGACAGAAGCTTTTTTGAGCTCGCCAAATTTTCTTGCGATATCGAGGGCATGCGAGTGGTAATGATGCCCGAGTATACTTCAATCTCGCGGCATGTCACATGACGACTTTATAATATCAGTTCACGAAACGATGCTTTCTAGCACAACAGCCGATTTTGATCCACCTTCACAAAATTCATCCTGTAGCGATGTGCGACAACGATTGAGTTTTATCACCAAAAATCGAAGCGAGTTGATCGACACAGTGTTGATCAAGATGAATTTTTTATCTGTGAAAAACTCAAATAGTGCTCGTAGAACAACAACACGTTTTGAGTATATTCACCAACAAAAATGTCAAACTTTATGGTGACAATGTCAGTTTTCAATACTTAAGTAGCAACCCTCGGACTTATATACTTTACCGACGCAAATTTTTTCACAAACAAAAAGATTGCCTTAGCCCGTTTTATCAGCAATATACAGTGACATCAAATGCTATACTATTGCCTAAATATCAATTGAATTAATTCACACTTTGTTGTTAGATAAAACTCTGAACTTATTTACCTTACGAATACTGTAAATATATACGCATATAACTCTTTGTATTCCAAGTTAGATAAAATTTCATTTTAACAAACAGTTTTATTTCCAAAAGAGCTAGCAAAAAAATCATTTTTTTGAAGTGAAAATATTCTTAATTATGAGTGTTGATCTGTTCACACCTCTTACACAGTAACAATTAATTCTATTTCGCATAAGACATTTTTCCTTCAAATTTTCTGGCATTTTTACTGCTCAAATTATCATGAAGATATTCTCCACACATGACAACAAACTGATGTGTCAAACAGAAGAAATCCAGTAGGATGCGCATACTGGCAATTCAGGATATTATGTAGAAATTCTCTGGAGAAAATAAAGTCATATACTCACGATCATTACCCATGATGATCATTGGACTTATCATCAACAAACTAGCACATACAGCTCCAGTACCATGTCCAAACAACGTCACAGAATTGCTGTCACCTCCAAAAGCAACTATATTATCTTTTATCCATATGAGCGCAGCTATCTGGTCTACCAGTCCAAAATTACTTCGAGAGGTATCTTCGGTACCAGCTTTCAAAAACCCTAGAAATAAAAACAGTGTTACAATATCAATTAAACTGTGTGATCGATAGAATACCTCTTTATTCACGATTGCGCGATTCTATGCCTCTATCAAGTACAATAATTTGTATTTATCAAATTTTTAAAAATAGCTGAAATTTAAAAGTTTAAACATCGAGATCCTAATAACAAAATACAGCGAATGAACTTCCATATTTCGTGAATGCTCTAATTCACATTTCAAAACAAATCTCGAATAAAACAAAATAAGTTAGATGTAATGAAACCAGATTAATTGTAACTACGTTGATGACATGGGACGTTAATGAGAAAATGCTCTGCAATAATACAATGAAAAAGTATTATTCGCAGCTTATGAATCTCTAATATAATAAACAGTGTCATTTAATTTTTTAACAAGAAAAATCAAGTAAACCTTAAGAATTTGATCAGGAACTGTATGGATTTTTCAAATTTTTCATTTTGATGCGCGTGTTTTTTAGTTTTTCAAACTATATTAATAATCTTATATTTTTTCAAGAAAGTGAATATTTTACATATATTCACTAATATTTAAAAGTGTTATCTCTCATTTTAAATTGGAAAAGTAGTCATAAGTATTGTAAAGCTCCGAGAGAAGGTGCACAGTTATAAAATAAAATAAACGTATTGAATTCCAAAGTAATGTAGGTTGTACATTAAATCTTACGCGAATTTGAGGTTGATGCCTTATCCCGCTCAGTTAACGAACGATAAGGTGGTGGGATATACTAACAGTGATAAGCCACAAAGAAAAGCTACAAAACAACAAACAAATGAGCTTACAGATACACAAACATCTAATATTGGCGTCTAAAAAGAGAATTTAATATCAAACCATTTTCAACCTCTTTCTCGATATTTTCTTGTATGCAGAAAATATCATTAATATAAAATATTCGTGTATAATTATTATAACTAGATAAGAAAAATGAAGAGGTTGCAGCAGACATTGGGTGAACTGCCCTAAAACTATCGAATAAAGGTTATTCTTAGTCCAAAGGAAAACTTCATCAATGTTAAATTAGGATTAAGGGATTGAAATGATCATAGTTCATAGAATTTAGAACTTTAAACGGTGGAACAAGGTACATGGGGTGATAAGTCCTCCGTGTAAAAAATAAGACATTTCATGCAAATTATCTGAAATGAAAAGTAGAATTTTTGGTCTGAGGATCGATGTCGGCCGACAATATATCTGTCGGGTGGTTATACTCTACAGACGGTATTATCAATACCAATGAATTCTCAAAAAAGTTTTTTAGCCAAGATTGAAGAAACTTTGTACTGAGGAAGCATATTAAATTCCAAGCTGCATGTCTCACATCAAAGATGAATTAAGGAAATCAATATTCTATTAACAGAATGAATCTCTATTAGACCTGATCTAACGCCCATAGTACATTTAGGGCTCAAAATGAAAATGAAAAATGATTAAAGCACATTTTCTCAATCACTGCTAGTATTTAATGGAAGGATTTGAGAAAAATAGATATAGTTAAGGTACAAGATTGACAAGAATATTTATATACAAATACCATGGAAATATATGCTGTGTAGGAAGCTAAAGGTAAACGTAATGGTGAAGTTCTGTTTCTGTTTGTGATAAGTTTATTCATGCATATTAAATTTCTTTGATAATTGTGACCAAATGCAAAAGGATAAACACTAATAAACAAAAAAATTTATCATTATTTTGTTTTTCTAGAATTATATTTCGTCAAAATTGTTCCATTTGAAGTCCGACCGGACTCGTATGGATATAGATTGTTTGAGGCATACTTGTTCTACAGCAATGAATAAACACTTGACGATTATTATAACTGCAGCTCTGGGAAGAAAAGATTATTGTTCAAATCTCTTAGAAATGCTTTGTTATTCGAGTAAATCCTTCTACCATCTGAATGATAAATGATTAGCCAAATATAAAATAGGAATGGTAAAAGAAAGAGATTTCTGTCGCAATTTCTTTCAGAGTGAAATGATGTTCAGGATTAGATTTTCTATATCGTTTGTGGAAAAAATGTCTCCTGACTTGTGCTATATTTAAACTATTAACGCAAATCCTATTATATTCTTATAGATAGTGAAAATAGATAAACATACTTAGAATAAAGAAAATTGAGTATTGTGATCAATTGAAAATCCCCGATTTCAACTAAATAAAAATATATTCATATTCATCAATAATTGTAGATTTTTTGTAATACAATTTGATCTCAAAAATAAATAATATTGTGTTGTTGCCTTGCCTTGAAAAAAGCTGAGGGCTCTTCTAGCTATGTGATAAGATTCTAGACTACAAGCTTAGAGGAGGAATACAATATGATTTTCTTGAAATCCCCAAAGCCCCTAGATTAACCATAATTGTGACATAAATATAACCTCCATTTTATAAAAATAAAATTGCCTTCCAGATTCTATCCAAAATTACCAAATATCTTAGAAAGGTAAATTGTTTTGATATTGTTATGAACTCTTTCACAACATGGACAGTGATGCCGGTCCTGATTGATTTCAAAAGAATCGAACATTTGACGCCGGGTATAAACTTCGTGGAAATAAGCGGAAATCTATGATGATTTTTTGCATAACAGTTTACTTTGTTCTCATAGAATCAATTTCTAGGAAGGCATTCTCATCTATTTACTTACTTTCTAGAACTGAATTATCGAGAAGTTCTTTTTGTATGAAGAGTGAACCAATGGAAATAGTAAAAGGCAACCGGTGACTGTAAATAAATTATATGAGTTAGTGAATAGTTAAGTAATAGTGGATAATTATTATAAATAAGGAGTGCTTTCGTCGGTGTTTGAAAACAATACACGTTCATTTTCAAATAAATTGGAAGTAAATAAAAGAATGACTTCTTGAGATATTAGACATCAACAATGGAATATGCAGGTCTCTGAGTTTTCGCCGGCAGTGAATGTAATCAGAATCAATTATCATACATCATTTTCTAACTAGACCTCGTAGAAATTTCGAGACTAAGCTTTTTATTTGTTTTTAAACGTAAATCTGGGCAGACGATTCTTTGATATAGGAAATAATAATTTGATTCCAGAGGTATTTTCTCATTCGTTACTTTGTTCACCGGTTAAATTGTGACATAAATCATTCACGACAAAAATGGAGGGTAGGTCACCCTTTGGTACAAAAGGCAACGTAGAGAATATCCCAAACGGTGCTCAGACAATTGCAATTCCGTTTTATTAATATTCCTCCTTTTAATTCTAGATTTTAAAGCGTACCCGTATTATTTTGAAAAGCTAATTTCAGATGATTAAATGCCAGCCATTGGAAGTTCCTTGCCTAATTCAGTTATACAAGACAAATAAAAATGTAAAGCACCGTCAGCTGGACGCGATTCGTTTTCTCGGTTTTTTAAGAAATTAACCTTTATGTTTGCCAAAAATTAAACCTATTAAGGCCAACCAGCCGTTACACTTTCAGAATTCCGATCTCATATTTCAAAAGTAACGAGGAGATTGTTTTCTTTTTTTGACTTGATTATTAGTTACCATGATGCTACACTTTTTCATGTCTATTAATTTGACATAAAAATCCATTAGAAAACTTTTAACAAAAATAAATATAATGAGGATTGTCTAATAATATTCGTGTTAATCATGAAATTATGTTTTAATATAATGAAAAAGAAACAGAGTCCAATAACAATTATTCCAGTTGAAAACTGTACATTTTATAAGCTTGTTTGTGTCAATTTTTCCCAGATTTTTCAAGAACAAAATCGAATACAACCCTCTTCTATAATGATATCCTCAGAACACATTCCTCCTTATGTTACGAAAGATTAAAGTGACCTGTTAAATCAAAAATATGGTGGAGATTAGTTCCATGAATAACAATTTGATGAATTTTTCCTCTATCAAAATGAACAAAATATTTCTCAACCTGTTAGAATACCCAATAATTTGAAGGCTAAACCAAAAGCTTGAAGACAATGATTTAATTTAAATCGTATATTGAATAACTCAACATAAAAAATAGATGAGGAGGGTGTTTCTATGTTCAAGAACAAAAAGCAAGAGGTGATTGAAGTATAAAAAAGTTTCTCTTTCTTCATAATTGTTAGACCAGAAGTTCCATGCGCATCATAGATATGACAAAGATGAGAACGAGAAATATGGGAAAGATAAATCCCGATAAAATTATATGGTGTGGCCAAAACATCAGAAACTATTAAGAAAAACATACAAACAGAAAATACAAAATCTAATGATGTTGTACAAGAAGCCTGAAATAACACAAATAGTTAGAGTACAAAGAGCAATTTGGTTAAGACATGCTGCCAAAATGCAGCAGAGAATTTTTAGGATGGTATTTGAAGGTGGAAAAGGTGAGTAAAAGCAGCCCCAAAATAAGTGTGGCTACGAGAATTCAAGTAGAATATAAATCAGGAGGAAAAGATCGAGTGGAGAGAATTAGTAAACGACCGAAGAAAGTAGAGAAAATAGTGAAGAAGATTAGAACTAAGGATCTAGAAAATATGTAGTGCTTAACCATACCTTTAAAGATACTCAATGGAATGGAATATAGGAAAATAAATTCCGGAAGCGGAGATAGCAGCCTGAAATCTTCGAGTACCAACAGAGGAGGAGTCACTAATACAGATTCCATTTATTATTAGTGCTATCTCAGTTTTTCTAATTGATTCAAAATGTACATAGTTATCTATTATTCTAACGTATGGAATTGAAGGCACCTAGGGCGCTAGGGCCTCTGACCTTTCACTGTGATACGAATATTTTACCCAAATAACGGCGACGCTGAAAAGAGGATTAGAGGCGGCAAGGTCAACAAAGACAGTTGAAAATCTTGCCTCTGTAGATTAGTCAAGTCAAGGCTCCTTGATAGAATCCAATTGACCTAGCCTACCCTACTTAATGGGAAGTTCAAACTCAACACTTGCAGTTCTGAGGAATGGAACAAAAATGAGATCTGCTCATATTTAGATAATATTAATATTTACTACAAGGATAGTTTCCTCATGAAGAAGATGGTTGGAGGGGAGGTATACAAGTGAAAAGAGAGAGGGTAGAAGATAGAAAGATACGTTTCTGTTATTCAAACCCAGCTAGTGGCCTTATTCAATAAGGCTCAGCTTTTTTCATAAGATATAATATATTTGTGTGCACATCTACTCAAACAATGCAGGGTACTGATAGCATTGCATAACTACAAAATAAAAACTGGTTCTGTAATGTTACAAACCGGTGGAAGCGTGGTAGAGTTAGATCAATAGGCATAGAAAATAAAATTAAGGTCCTGTCCAAGCTTCGATACACTCAGACGCTGAGATGGCTTCCACTGCTTCGAACCTCAATAATTAGCACGATTCTCAATGTCGATTTATTTTTAACAACACGACCCGTTCCACTTTATATTAGTCCTCTTAAACTACAACAACTGGAACATATATTTCGACGAAAATGAAAAAATGTGGCCTAAAAACAAATTAAAATTATTGAATTATTTCCTGTCATAACTCAGTTCCAAACTGACTCATTAAAAATCAAATTGAAGGAGTCATGCCGTCATCTGGTTTTCGTATTTCCGAAAAGTTCTTATTTTGCATTGAGTTTGGATTACTGTCTCTTATACTGTATACTTTTGTCGTTTTATAATTATATGTTCAACGATGTAGTAGGTTTTTTGATGAGTAATAGAATTATCTTCCAAACAAGAATCTCAAGGAAAACTTGTACATTCTGTCCAATCATCCCAATATTTCCATCAAATTAATAGGATAGTGTATTGCTAAGAGAGTAAACTGCTGTATTTTACCGTTGGAATTCCATAATAATGCTTTGAACAGTATGGTCGGTTTTTTGACCAAATTAAGTATGAGTATATTATATTTAGTCTGCACCTCACTGCTTAGTTTTTTGAAATATGTGCTCCTTTTTCGATGCTTTTATTTGTGTCTGATTGCACACAGAAGGTCATAAATTGTCTTTCAATTTTCCTCGCCGTAGGGACTTGATGTCTAAGTGACTGGTCCTGTCTTACTTAATACACGGTTTATACCACCACTACACCAACATTCATAATTACACTGTCTGACGTGCGTTTCGATAACCAAGTTATCGTCTTCAGAGACTAAAGGTAACTGTTTGCCTTCAGTTAATTATAAATGTTGGTGTAGTGGTGGTGTAAACAGGGTATTCAGTATAAATATCGCAAACAGTTCCAGAAACTCCAACATATTTGTTCCTGTCAAGAAATGGAGTATAATTCATACCAATCAATAGAAACGCTGATCTCAATATACCAATGAATTATTATGAAATCAATTTTTGTTCTTTATTTCAACTCCAATCTTCCTCTCAATAACAATTCTTATTCTACCATTGTTTATTGACTTATTGGACTGAGAAAAACAGATTAACTTCATATAGCGCTAATTACGTTTATATTGATATCTGTACTCGGTATCTCAATTGGCGTTCAACCATCAAAACTATAAGTGCCTGGGCTTTTGCCGGCTTCAAATAAAAATATAATCTTCTTCGTTCAGATTTAGTAGGTAATAACATAACCGTAAACATGTTATACAGGATTCTCAAAGCTCAAAATCAAATAAAAACCTTTTCTATGGAAAACTAATGAAATAAATCAAAAAGTGGTGTACTGGGTCTTGGGATTCCAATTTTATTATAGTTATTCAACCTTTGAATCGTACTTATTGGCCTCTCAAATTTTCGAGATAAAAACGTATTTTTCGAAATAATTTGTGGAATTTCACTATATTTTATGTTTGTTTGGAAATTTTCCATGAAATTCTGGATATTTTTCGTGCAATATTTTCTATATACCTCACTTGAGATTTCGCTAAAGCTTTCGTTATGTATATTATAATTACTATATTAAGTTAAATTGTTATTTCATATTGCTTTGTCTATGAAATATATAATTTTCTCATGACAATAAAACGTATCTTTCTCTAACTCTCTTTTCCTAATTGTTATAATTTAAGAGTTATAATTTGGAACATATCCATAGAATTTGAAATAATACAGTAACATTGGAGTTTCAAACCTTCTTTATGATCATAATAAGTGCCTCAAGTTTTGCTGATTCTGTAGAAATTGAAATCTTATTATAGATATTGATACAACATAACTTCCTGAATAGTGAATATGATTGTTTGAATTTTTTTTGTTTTAAATAGATATAGGGAAAATATCTCTTGAAAAGAATTGTTTGTATGCATGTTAACCCCAGATTACAACCCGGATTTTACAAACGGCTCTTTACAAACCTACACACAATTGTCGGAAAATGAATTACTTACATGGATTAAAAAACTAACTTAACGTAGAGAAATATATAGAAAGGTGCTTGATATATCTTATTAAGATGTTATTTAATTGTTTTAATAAGCGAGAATCTGATATCACTATATACATCTATTCAGGGTGTCCCACGATGAGTTGAAACTATCTGTATATGTCAAAATACTTATAGTAAAATCATGAAAATTTCTACGTTTGAGTTTTCGGATACGATCTTTTTAATTAAAATATTCATAAAGGTTGCCGACCTCCGGCTGTTCCATAAAATTTAGTAGCATATCTTATTATTGTCACAAATGGTTGAATTTTATTAACTTTTGCTTAAAACGAACCAAATACCTTCAAATTGTGAGTATTATGTGCCATATTACCATGTATTAAAAGCAAATTTACTTAATCTTCTTTATTTCTTAGTGCTCGTATCAAAGGGTCAAAATAAAATAGAAAAAATAGTTTATAAGGAACTGTAACGGTCAAATTTTTTACAAAAAAATTAATAACTCAAAAATTATGTATTTTTCGAAATATTTTAGATGAAATTATACTAAAATTTCACGTGGATATTGAAAATCTTCCAATATACAAGGTGTTCTATTTAAAATAACAAAGTTACAGTCGACTTCCGGTAGAACAATATACAGATAGTTTCAACTCGTCGGGGGACGTATAGTTTGAATATTTAATACACATAATAAGTTATATGCTCATAGATGAAACTTTTTAGGCAATAAAATGGGTCTACGTATGATATAATCGAAATTATCCTGGCCTATTTCTTTTGTTCTCAAACCTTTTTGGGTTACCGGTTCCTCTTGAAGCAGAAACCCACACATCCCGTTCAGAATATACTGTATTAAATTAATAATGAAACGGAAAAAGATAAAAGAAAAAAATCCGCCGTTTGTGGTGAAAACATTCATATATGGGTCATTTAGATTCTATAAAACTGGCTAATATCTCAAGCTCGTAAATATTCATAAATGAGACAGAATGATAAATACGTTTCACGGTTTCATATTTCTGCATACCACCGTTATTACACATTTCATCTTCTTTGTTTGTGTGATGAGTACAATATATTTTTTGCAATTCAACACCTGACAACGGCGTGAGTTATGTGCCCCAATTGAATATTTAACTAATTATTCATTCAACTAATTCAGATTTTTTCATAGGAAAATCCACAAGTTAAATGATAGATATGGAAAAGTAAAAGTATGGGAAGAGGTGATACAATATGCTCCATGCACAAAATCGAATATATAGATCAAACTTCATCAATAAATAGTTTATATAGTTGTGTTCTTCGACTATTTCCAAAAATGTGGAAAATTAACAGGATTGCTCATAATTACTTATTTAGGTGTACGGAGGAATTTGAACTATATAAAAGAAAAAAGAAAATGCTTTTCCATCAGGACAACGCAGGTTCTCATTTAGGTCTTCACCACGGCTAAAATTTACTAATTGTACTTTGAATTGATTGACCAGCCACCATATCTACCATATCTGACTCCTCGTGACTGTCCTGTTCCTTAATCCTAAAGCTTCACATGTAGAAGAGAGATTTTAATAAGACGAGAATATTAGGAATGTTTTACCATCGCTGGACTACATGTACAGACTACAGGGGACTATGTAGAAATAAATATGTATTGAAATAAATTTCTTTGCTGCTTGGTTACGGTTGGATCTCTACTAAATATTTGAAATTTGGTTATTTTCCTGTGAGGTAAGCAGCCAAATTAACATGGACCACAATCGGTTTTTATTATATTCGCGCTCAATAGAGACTTTCGCAAAATTTTTGACTGTCGAACGAGCAGGAGCATTTTTACACAGAAATCAGGTAGTAGATTCCTATTAAAACGTGCAAGTGTTTATTTTCGCTGGTTTTCTATGGTTTCTAAGAAAATACCGCGAGTGGTTAGCGAAGCTGTGTTGAGGAGAGCTTTCTGAAGTCTTGGAAAACTTGAGTAAATCTCTATTCGTGACTGGTCCTATATTCTATATCCAAATATAAAATATTTTGGTATGGATAGTATAATCCCAAAGCTAAACTCTCCTTATAGGAGATATCTTATTTAAAAATCCATACAACCGTATCGTACAGTTACGTCGGAAGCTTTTCAGAGAACCCTTGTACAAGTCTTCCATTCAAAGTAACACGCGTGTTCTGAAGTGGCATTTGAACACGCTAAGGCGTACAAACTTTTCATATAATTCATAATATTTCATCATATGTTTTGTTTTCAAATTCCCTATGAAATGTTCAATATTTTCTATATAATATTTGCTGGTGTCATATTAAAAGAAGAAATGCTAGACCCATCCCGAACGTAAGTTTATCCAAAGTAAACGTAGCCATGTTTAATTGCGCACACCGAATAGATCTATGACGTATCATTCTTATGCCACTCTAAAAAATTCGGATGTTTCTAAATTATTCAATATATTCATTCGACAATACTTGTACTTCTCCATTACAATGATTGTTCACATAAGGCTTGACGCACAACAGCCGTTTTGTCAAAATTTTGTTAAAAGTTGTCGATCATCCACTACAGCCCTGATTTCCTATTCAGTGAGTAGGTTTTTAGTAATGACAAAGAGCTGAAGACGTGTCTCCAAAGCTGGTTCCATTCACTGGCAACAGAGCTCTATGACAGAAGGATTCAAAAGTTGATCCAATAATATGACAAATATGTTAAATTTCGAAGAACACCGACTAGTGAATTCTTTTCACATTTTTCGTTTAATTTATTGAGTCTCAAAGGTTCTAGAGAATGTGGTCCAAAGAATAGATGTCAGATGATATCGATGACAGTTTAATCAAACTTTCATGAAAATAGACCAAGTACTTTTTTGCTTAGTATTCTAACCCAAACATTATTCTTTTGTAAACATGAGGTGTAAAATTTTCTCATATTGAAATAATAGCTATAGAATTTCAGTGATTGATGACGTATTTTAAGTGGATTTAAATAACATTATAAAATATAAATAAACTAGATAAAACAAGAAGTGTGATAGTAATTTAAACTGAGAGGTTTTGTTATGTTTTTGTCTGGAATTTGATTCATTAATATGGATGTGCCCTGTTGAAACTTGACCGTATGCAAATACAGAATATGTGGATAATATTTCAAGTAGAATAATGAGACAAATGCTCTTAGAATCCGTTAAATAACTTGTTTTTTTTACATCAGTGGTCTACAAAGCAAGATGTGTTTTTTCTTTAACCAACTACCATCAAATTATAGAATAAATATAGTTTATGTCTACATTTATAATCTTTATAACTCGAAACCGTCGAAGACTGAACATAAATATGTCGATTGGGTTTGCCACTTTTATTTGTATATTGTCTTTATTACGTTTGTAGGCAATTTCTCAACGACTATTCCCCTACAGAACATTCTAAGGAATGTCCTAAGAGGCCATGTACTTGACAAATAGCTGGTAAATGTAATAAAAGACGATGCTCTTTTCAAATTTATCACTAAGTCAAACAGTTTTACAGAAAATAATTATTGAATGGAATCTAAAATAAAGAATCGTTGATGGAACAATGGATTCAAATAAAAACAATTTTATAAAGGATATAAAAATTATAAGTTCGTAATTAAATATGAACTACATATATTTGAAAATATTGAAAGTTACATTGTAGATGCAACTGAGTTGGAATATTCAAAAATGAAACTTGTCACTAGATGGACTCGATCATTGTCAACTTTGCCTAGACTTCCGTATCATGTCGTGGACGGATGGTAGTAGATTTTGGTAAGTACAATAAGGTGGAGGTGGGGACTCTAAATATGGAATATAAAATTACGGAAGCACCTAGAGGCGGAACTATGGCAATATGATTTTTATTATTACCATTATTATGTACTTTGTGCTCATCAAACTCCTAAATACAATACAATCTTTTATTTTCAGCACACTAAAGCCAAACATTTGTAATTAACTTTTAATTGTGCAATATCACCTAGCCTATACACAGCTAGATTGATAAAGGTGCTTGACATTGCGTAACCACAGGTTCTGAGTTCGAATCTAAAATCTACAAAGTAAAAATAATTTAAATAATTGGGTTGGTTTAATTCAAATATTGTTAAGTTAAATTAGGTTAGGTTATGTTGCTTTAGATTAGGCTAAGTTATGTTTGTTGGCGATATTCATACTGAATACACTGTTTACACCACCACTACACCAACACTCACAACTACACTGTCTGACGTGCGATTCGATAACTAAGTTATGGTCTTCAGAGACTGAAGGTATACTAAAATCTAATAACTTGACTAACTCACTAACTAAATCAATTTTCCCACCAATAAACCTCCTCGCGCAAAAATTAATTCCCGCGGGAGAGAATTCCTTGACGGGAATATTCATGTTTATTCTTTGACTACTAAACTATAGACTGGGCTGTAAACAATTGGTTCTTTGTCCTTTGTGTCTTGCAGCGCGATCGGTAATACCGGTCCGCCCATATTTCAAATGGGCAATGTGCTCTTTAAACCGGACAATAAAGGATCTCCTAGTCTTTCCAATATACTTTGGTCACAAATACCACAGCTTATTTCATATACACTCTTTTCCAAATTTGGTTTTTTATCCATAGGATTGACCAACAATTGTTTCAATGTAATGTTGGATTTATAAACCACTTTGAAACCCATTCTGCTGAATAATCCTTCCCACCCTCTTGTTTGAAGAGGAATGAAAGGTATCAGAGCAAATTTTCTTGTTTTTTACTTTGAGTTTGGAAAAAAGTGGTTTCACATAGAGATTCCTTAAACCTATGACTGTTGATTTACCTATTTACAATTCTTTTATCATAACAGTTAAGTACAGCTACATCCTCAATGGAGTACTTTTCCTTATTGTATATCTCGATGGCACGTGGAAAGTGGATTAACCGATGTAACAGAAAATGGAAACTGACGATCTCATGTTGGATACAATGAAAAGAATCAGCCGAAATGTACCTGAACGTAACGGTGTTTTCCCTAAATACATCAAATTCTAACCTATTACTATTCCTAATATTGAAGTATCTAAAAATGGTAACTGTCCATCTTTCTCTTTCACAGGTGAACTTTATAGATATTTTGAGTTGAATTACAAAATGAATTCGTCTACGTTCGCCGTCTCCATATTGGATATGGCAAAAATATCATCCACATAACTGTACCATACCCTGGGAAAATACTGAAACTCTTGACTGATTTGTTTTTCACAATGACTCATGAACAGTTCAGTCATAAACGGTAATAGGCAATTATCCATTGCTGTTTCTTCGTTTTGCTTGTAGAATTTTGCTTCTTCACCGTCAACCTAAACAATATACCAACCCCCATTCATTTCCGTCACCGATATGATAGTCATATCTTAACTTCATCTATATATTATCAATTTTAGCAAATCTAACCAAAAGTTTATTTCATTCACAATGAAAATAATTTTTAAAACTTTTGTTACATGAAGCAATCACTTTTTCCAGTTATTTTCAATAAGTTCGATACCCTTCGCAGAGCGTAGGCCCCGTTTAATCTCTGCTACCCAATATTTTCCCGTTGATAACAAAGGAACAGTCTTACCCAGACAAGAATCTGATTCAGCTTTTATATTTGTGGGCCTAAGGCCTTCCATAAAAAAGTATTGTATCTTATAACGATGAACAATTCCTTTGATGTTTACCAATTCACTGCCAAACTAAACAACGTGGCTTATTCAAACGATTTGAAATATGCTGTTTAAATTGTGTTCTTTTGAATACAGTAGTAATTTTCTAGCAGCTACCGCCATCATTAGGTCAGACGAAGTACTTTTGGACCCTCGTTACTTCTTCAGATTTTGTTGAGTTATCATTACTTTCAATTCTCAAGTTCTCCAAGTTCTATCTTCATTTTTCATTCTACATTTTTATTTTGTCTTTGTCTCATAATAAATTTTATACTGTTATCGAATTCAATTATTGCATTGTCTTAATTTGCATTATCAAATTTCTTGAAAGTCCAACAGTGGTAATTTATTCCTTGATACCAAAAGAGGTCGACTACTTTCAAAAGAGAGAAACGTGTGAATTCCCTCCTCAATATCTTTCAAATTATCATCATAGCTATATGTTTTTTCTTTGCTGTGAACTGTTGTTCTGAAATTTTATTCAGTTACTATAGTATTTGTTAAATGCTGCATTTTGAGTTCAAATAGTAGTCCCACACACTATTTATACCACCAATATACCAACAATCTATCCCGAAGATGATAACTTGGCGATGGGAATGCCCGTCAGACAATATAATTGATATT
This sequence comes from Diorhabda carinulata, assembly GCF_026250575.1. Classification (NCBI taxonomy): domain Eukaryota; kingdom Metazoa; phylum Arthropoda; class Insecta; order Coleoptera; family Chrysomelidae; genus Diorhabda; species Diorhabda carinulata. The sequence goes on from NC_079469.1 coordinate 9,311,590, forward strand.
GTTGCTCTAATGGTAATGTGAACAGTGTGTGCTATAAGCCATTCTCTTTCTACCATAAAGCAGGAAGTTTTTCTTTGTTTGCAATAGCAAAAGCGTTGGCACGATTCATTCGGGGAGATAGTCTACCAGCAGATTTTCTGCTTCATAAATAATGATTTAAGAGCTTAGTTTATATTAATATTCATTGACATATCCTATTAAACCTTCTGGCAATACCTTGAAAGGAACTCCTTCCATTACAGTGGTAAAATCAGCATTAACAGTATCAGTTTCAAATACACGCGTTTGATACCATATTTCAATTCATATTTTTCATGTATTCATAATATAACAACAATATATTGCGTATAATGGAAAGGTTATTTATTATTTTATCAAAAAAAAGATGATTCTAGGATCAAGTGTCGTAAGCGCTGCTTATTTCTAAACAGAAGTTGTAGTTGTCCTCATAAATATTCCATGGATATAAAAAATAGAAATTCTTACAAGTCACGCAATTCACATGAAGATCATCAAATTTTGTTCACCAATAAAGTTATAGTGTCACTTGTGCAGTGCTGACACTTATCAAATCTTTTGACCACGAAATTGGGAACAAGATCAAAATGTCCCTAATGCTTGACATGGTGCAAGAAACTGCATGCAATTTCTTGCAAGGTCCATCATGGCTGAAATTAACAAATACCTCACCTAATATTTGATTCAATATTTTGTGACCGATTCAAAAATAATGACAATAAAACTAAGTAAGTATGTAAAGAAGTGCCTTGGTATTGAGGTATTGAGGTCTGCTGAACAGATTGGTTATTAAGCCAACAGTAACTAGGTTTCTCCCTAGAATTGCAGCCTACACGCAATGAAAATATGTCGCAAATGCGACATCTTGCACATAACAATCAGCTGAACTTCATTTGCACATGCTTGTTATCAAGAAATATTGCTTAACTTCAACTACTTATGCTTTTGATCAAGAAATATTGTGCCTTGCATTACACGTTGTATTGCATCATGTTGTCTAGCTGTCTTTAGAGATCAAATCACCCAACATTTCTATATACATATATTCGTCATGCTCTAGAGAATAACTCAGACTAAACATTAAAATTATGTTTTTTCTATTTTCTCCATTTTTCATAACAATTAATGAAAAAACAATTGAATACATTTTCAATGTTGTTACCAAAGGCAATATAAGTAACTGTGTATATACACTTATCTTATTACTCTGCTTAACCAACCAACGAAGTAAATATTCTTAACAGCTCCAACATTTCCTTTTGAATATTTTTTTATGACTCACTTTACTCGGTGTTATTATTATATACACAAAGACTTCATAACGTTACCTTGAATAAAATGTTTAGAAGTTTTGCTTTAACATCTGAAAATAAATTTGCCTCGACGGAAATCAAGCGGCAATCATCTGGGAAAACATTCATAACAAAATTTGTCAAGGTAGTGAAAGATAAAAATCTAGTCACTTATAAGGATAACTTCGTTGAAATCTTCTGAAAGACAGATTCGGACTAGTGTTTCGTTACCAATCTCAAAAGTGAATTTACTTCCTATTTCCCTTACAACATTTCATAAGGAAAGTACTCGCAGATTTCAATTAGTTTTAAACCACAAAATTATTCCAAAAACTTAGTATTCGCGGTAACGTAGTTGAATGTAGAAATGCAAATAATGTTTCCACAGAATTTATATTGGATCAATTTGAATAAGGGTAATGGAAGAGATAACCAATTATCAGGATTTTTTATTATTTATCCAAACAACGCCTTTTCAGTTAAGCAGATGGGAAGATCATTTATGTATTTACCCAAATTAGAACATATTGAGATTTATTTTTGAGCATATGCTTTTGATATAATTACAACTGAATGTATAAAGATAAAGATCAAAAGGCTGCATGATGGAAAAAGAGATAGGGGGACAGTCTCAACCCACTATTTTCTAAGTTAACGATAAATGAAATACTAAAAAATGTGAAGCAATGGACAAGATATCTACAAACAGGATACCTCAACATGATTTCAATAATCTCAGAAGGCTCACTATATGAAAATGACATCGTTATATTCTAGCAGTAAAAAACATTGAAGCACCAACAAAAATTCGGATACAAGAGATGGAAAAACTGCGAAAGGAAATTAACACATGAAAATGTAAAACAATATCAATGAACGAGGAAAATGAACAGAAAGTCGGACTAACAGCAAAAGAACAAGAAAAAGAAGAAATAGAACCAGTCACAATTTTTGGATATCATGAAACAGTGATACCAGATAACGACAAGATAGAAGCGGAGGTTAGAAAAAGAATAAAAAAAGGAACAAATGTATACTATGCATTGAATAAAAGTGACACATGGAAGTCAAACGTAAGTAACTAACAATAGAATTGATAGTATAGTGAACGCAAGCGAGGTAAAGTACCCACGAAAAATAATAGAAAAACCTACGATAGCATGTGAAATGAAACTATAAAGAACAAATCACAACAGGAAACAATCAAAGAAAAAATAAAGAAGAGAATCTTAAACTGATTGGCAGATTCAACTAGGATGGAAAAAGATAGATTAAGAAAATGAACATGTAAAGCAAGAACTATAAGAAGGAGAGAGGCAGACCAAGAGAAACATGAAAGAAGAGAGAGAGAGAGCCGTTGGATGGTTTGTTGAAGTTGGGCCTGATGTAGAGCAACTCTTCCAAACATCCAAAGCTATAGGTAAACAAAAGCAACAGACAATAAATATATCGAATGATTACAAGGACTGGAAAATATGGAGGAAATGGGTATCTAGATAATAAACAAATTTCCTATGACCTAGAGAGGGCAAAAGAAGAAATGGAAAATTATTGAAATTAGCTTCGAAACTGTCACAAGCCAGAAAAATGTTCCTTAATTGTCATTACGAGAAAGGAATCACAATTCACCACTTCAAATTCTCTCTAGTTTAGGATGCTTAATCTATATGCACTATTTAATTGTTGTGGATTATTTTATCTATTACATCGATTCCTAATTTAGCGGATAAATGTAATAAATCTCCGACGAAAGATTTTGCCTATTCTGATGCCTCGTCGCTTTCAAGTAATAAAAACGAAAAGCAGTAAAATCATTACTCACATTACATCCGCACAGCTACCCGGATTTTCTATGAGTTTTTGTTTTTAAAGTACGTTTATGTTCACGACTCTTGCAATTAGTTACATTATTAATTAATACTTTTGACTTCTGACGCTCCAACACTTCTAATTTTCATTTTCAGTTGTCTTCAAATATTCTACTATATGATCGTTGTTTCACTGAGATTTTGATTTAATGTGAACACTAATCACTTCGAACTTATTTATAGACGGTTTGAAGTTGTGTTCACGATGTATTGGAATGAAAAGAATTAATAAAATAGTGACAGAACAGAATTCATATATTTTTTTGTGAGAAACGGCGTCTTTTTTTCATTTTTCCACGTACTTTGCGAATAGAGTAAAAATAAAAACCTAGCTCTCTACAATAGCTACAAAGCTCATTCATAATAACTCTATTATCCATTTTTTCCGTCCATTATCTCCACGGTAATATTCACACATAAAGTTTTTTTCAAATCCTACATTCTGTGTTACTTTCTCTATCATTTACTCATATTATTTTTGAATATTCATAGCATCGATCTATCTACCATCATAATAGATCAACTGCTCCTCACTCGAGCTTCATTGCGTATGAGAATAGTGGCATGATGACTGGTTACTAGATAAGCTAATTAAACAACCATTTACATATTATCATCAGAACCCTCTAGAGTGTAGCCTTTTCTTACTCATTTTATTCTTTCAGTATCGTTATCGACAAATTATAGTCTTGTCCGTCTATTTCCCCCTTGAGTTTAATATACATCAATTTCCTAATTCAACTGGTATTTCATATTTCAACCTCCATTCTCACGTCGCCGAAGTACTAAGAGATATCTAAAAAAATTGGAGTGACAAATTGCATTAAAATCCCCCTATCTAAAATATTCTTTTATGCAGAAAACTCTTAAGAAGTTTGCTGATTCCCGTTCCTCCTCAGGGCTTCATAAATACCAGTCCGATACTGAACTACCTCCTAGAGAATTTCTCAGAAAGGAATACAAAATCTTTATTGCACAATATCTAGCCCAGAAGGGCGAAGACCGCACAACTTGAAATATTTCCACGTTCATTTTTTATTTTCTCATACGTTTCTAGTTTTGATCCCCGAACAATTTAATATTTCTATTACTTTGTGAATGTTTTGAAGAACAAATACAAAGAATCGACCATCTGTTTATCTGTGAAACTTTAAACGATTTCACGTATCCTCCGGCTGAATCTGATACTGGAATATTTATTGTCAAAGATTTCGTTTAAACTCTATTGATAATAAAAGATATTAGGTCTGTTGTAGGTGAATGAATATTTTTCTCAAATGAAGCTTTCAAGCTTAGATTGGTAACGAACAAGGTGAATTTTTGATGGGTTTCTTTTTGCGCAGTTACTGTGTACAGATAACCTTGCGGGATTGACCCTTTTTATGGAGTGTGATAGACGTGTTTTATCAGTCTGGTCTGGTATTTTTTTTATGGAATTACTCTCTAAGACACAATATAATGTCCTAATAATATTCATTGTTGTCTGTTCATCTTCAAGCAAAAAGCTCGAGCCCATACCACCTTTTTATATTACTTTCCTTCTTGTTCAGTTTTCACATTTTGTTTATTTAATCTTGTTATGAAGTTGACATGTTTTACAACGATACAATATTAATTCAAATCTCACTGGAAAATGAAAATTTTGTGTAAACTTTTCTAATTTATGTCTAAATAATTGAATGAATGAATTCGTTCAGTTTTTAGAAGTTATTTCTTAGCTTGAAGTATTTCTTGAAAATTTAAGAGGGCCATATTAATGTGCATCAAAATTTGCGAGGAGTCATGAGCTTCTTTGAAAACACTAAATTCATAGTGCCGGAAATGCATTTTTGGCGTGAGATAGAAAGGTCATAAATAACAAAACTGTGATCATTGTTACGAACATGTCCGCGGTTCTGTCCGATTATGGATTTATATATACCCAGAATACGTTTGATATTTGTTTTTATATTAGTTTTTATCATATAAGGCGATTTTTTTACATTGTTTCTTTTGAACTAATTTCTAGAGAGGTCTATTTATTTATTTGTTGTGTTTCTTTATTTTCTAGAATTTTCGAGAACTTCATTTTGGATATATGAGCGAGTTTGCTTAGCGCAGTTTGTTTTAGTTCAAAATGAATAGTCAGAGAGAACGGAACGAAATAGAAATGTAACCGAAGAATTTAAATAAATTATTTAAGTGTTAACCAACATAAGTTAGTTGAGTGTAGTGTAAAGAGTTTGAATAAATTAACAACGTGAGGGAACAATGTTTATGAATTCACCTGGCGAATAAAAAGAGAAATAAGAAAAACATTACAACATATTCTCTCTTTATTTCCACACACTCTACACAACGTCTGACTGAAGCTTCTATGCCACTACAAAACTATGACGCATATTTACAGTCAAACTACTCGTATATCACCTGTTAAGTTTCATCGTCGTTGTTAAAGTCTTCAGCTCTGAAAACAGAAAAAAGTGGGACGGAGCAAGATGAGTGGTTGTGAAGCCACATTCATGTACTGTAGCCTTGGGAAGCACATCCGTATGAATTGGAGCATCGCTACCCCTATTTTCAATAATTTATTCACGCAACTGCTTTACGAAGAGTAATATGCCGCGTTGATGATTGTATTTTATTCTTCAAAGTTAATTAAAAAGTTACCATTGCAGTCCGAAAATATTGTAGCCATTACTTTTTTGGTGATTCCCGTGACTTTTTTTTACACAGGCTTTCCCTTGCGATGCCACCCTATGGAATGTCTTTGGGATGTTGGATCATAGTGACAAACAACCCGTTGGATTATATTTTCTCGGTATACGAGGCAAAGTTCTAAAAGTCGCTCATAACAATCTACTCGACGCCAGTCTTTCACTTATTTTTGTCATATTCAAATGCTCATTCAAGGCCCTCAGAACAGTTCTTTGAGTCTTAACCTACTTAAATTTTATTTCTATTATCGCATAAATCTTCTAAGAAAACTAGTAGGCCTCTTTAGACATTGCGTTCAACGATCAATGAACAACTAATTTTACTTCTAAAACTCCTAGTTTTGCTTGAAAATAGTTCCTTAGACTTTATGGTGCACTGATCTACTTAACTAACTAAAAAAGCTTATTCGTGTTATTGGTGTTGTTGAAGAACTGATTGGTCTCTTCGGTCACAAGATCTAAAAGCCGTCGTTCATGGCTTTTGGGCAACTTTGATATCGTCTGGTTAACAACTATTTCCAAGAAAAAAGCAGAGTCAGGAGATATGTTGTGTCCCTTCTTCCAATCCAGACTTTGATCCGTTCAGATTAATTTCTACAGGTCCAATAACAATGTTGTCGACAATATCTGCTTTTATGATAACTTCTAGTCATCTGATGCAGATGGAAAAAATACACTTTACCTAATATAGAACCAATGCGTACATATTGCTTAACTAAGATGGCAGCTCTAGATTTCAAATCAGATATAAAGCTTCATGGAACGCTCCGGTGAGCTTGAGAAAGAGGAAACAGCAGTTCAATAGGGATTTTATTAAGGTATCACACTTTGGCATGGTCCTAGTCCATGCCAAGCTTGTGTACTTCTATGATACAAGATTATAGTTTAATCACCTTTCCATGTAAATATAATAAAATTTTTCACTGTATTATGTTTTTTAATTGCAATTACAAAAGATTCTTCCAAAATCTCTGATAGTTCATTTCGTAAATAATTTGATATGATTTTTTCTAGGTTTCAAATAAAACATACCATAGAGAGAAATTTTTATCAATAAAACATTAGGAACATTAGGAAATAAACGAACGACTTCCACATATTTTATTTTTCACACCACAACTTTGTATTCAACTAACATCTCCATTTCTCACACTTAATCGTATCCTAAGCGCACTTATAACAAACTAGAGAAGTTTCTGCAGTTGATTTTTAGATTTATTACAGTGTAGGGACTATGCAAACAAGCCTTAATTGGACTAGCTGCTAAAACTACCAGAGCACATAAGTGAAATAAGATTTTGAAATTAATTGCCTAAGGCTTGCCATGGACTAGTTCAAATAATAAGCTTATAGAAACTTTGTTTTTGAGTTCGATAGGTTCTGTCGAGTAAAATAAAAAAGTAACAAATTTTACGTGAGATGTTTCGCCTTGTATAATTCCGACTTAAACGTTTTAATAAGATTTATTGCTGAAAAAGTTAGTGATAGATCTAGAGAGTGTCTTCTTTTTTCATGAAATATGAGTCAAGGAACTGAATCCAAGTTATAGATGATAAAAACAAATGTACAGAAACACCTCAGACAGGTTCGCAATACAAGAAATTTTTACGACGTAATTCGCCTGATGATGATTACTGACAATTTGCACCATGATGATACACATTACAATATAATAATTGAAAAATATTCCGAATCCACGTTTTCAAGGACTTTGTATTGCAGGCAGGGAATAGAGGCACTAGACACATGACCTGATATCTCACTTACAAGAAAATATAAAATTGAGACTATACACCATTCCACCTGCAAATCTTACACCTTCATCTAAGACATTATTAGCCCACTCTCCAAACCGGAGGATATCTGTCGTCATTTGACGAGCAAAAGATATTGAAATCATAGTTCAAACACAAAGAGAAAGTCGATGAAATAATCGTAACATTGAGGTGGGTTTCCGCAAACACCAAAACCTTAGTTACAGGTTAATGTCATAGTTTTGTAGAATGTTAGAAAAACTTTTTATTCTTATTGATGCTCATCAAATTTGTTGTTTGAATCCAAGAAATCTCTAAAGTTATGTCATGTATTGACAAAATTACGATGTTGTAAAAATTATTTGGAAAAAGCTTGAATCGGAGCTTCAAGGAGCTACATTTTTTTGAGTGTGAGTTTTCTATTAAAATTCTTTATATTCTCATGCTTTTGAGAGAATCTTCGTTTCCGAATTTCTGAAGGGTAAATTTTTCATATATTAACGATGTGTTATCACCAATCCACTCTTCCTATTTAACTGATCAGATTCTATTTTTATAGAATGTGCCAAAAAAATCTCAATTAGTTTTAATTCTTTCTTATTCATAATTCATCAATTTTACATAATTTTGTGTGGTTTAAAGGACAGCGTACACTTGTTCTCTGTAGGTTTGCGATTCGAGATATATTTTGCAATACGGCTAAGAAATTGTATTGATTATTTAATTCACTGCAATGTTTTCGAAAAGTTAAGTAATTTTATTTTTCAATATCTCCATCAGCTACAAATTAATGGCAGTGTAAAATTGAAGTGAATAACCAGGTACTCCACTTCATACCTTAACCTTTTCAAGTAAAATCCTTTCCATGTTATCATTATAAACAAAAATGATGATTGGGATTGCACTACCCATTAGAAAGGCTTTAAAAGTACATTGAGAAATTTTTTATGTTAATCATCCCAGATATGTTAGAAAGTTTTTTACACTGGCCAATTTCAAGCAGAACCAATCAATGTATATATAAATGTCCTGACCAAATATCACGTTTTATGCTCCGCATTGGTTTTTCACTGACTATATAATGAAAATACTTCTCAAAAACTTTATTTTCGATTACAATAAATCGAATGAAAATATTGTGATTTCCCCACATACCCTGTCAGTGAAAATCTGTTCTCTGTTGGGGTAGGAAAACACAGTTATTCGCTTCATTCAGGACGTTTTTTTGAGATCGAAAGCATTTTTCTTCAAAACCTATGAATGAAAAACAAAAAATATTATGATTGAATCATTTTAATAGTGATAAATATATTCTTCGACTGAATTAGATGTAACTTTAAGTGAGCCGCGAAGTTCACCTTCACACCCCAACAATCTGTCAACACTATCAAATTCCAGTTGTTGAGTATATTTTTATAAATGGAAACATTACTTATAACTAATAAACAATGAAATCCGAATAGTATTCATTTTTCAAAATGTATTTATTTTATAAGTTCTTGAAATGAAACGATGTCAGAAAGTACCATATTTTTCAGTTATGATATCATATATTTAATATTAAGCAGTTGTCTGCTTGATAATCACGAGGTTTTCATTGCCGGCAACGTAGCATGTGCTGTTGTAATACTGTTTTTATTCATTTGTTATGTATAAATAAAACATTTTTCCATATATAAGAATAAAATGAATAAACCTCTTGTAGTTCTTACATTTGTGGCATTACTGTTTGAACTACAAAATTTCCTTCTCCATAAATATTCATTGAATAATTGAAAAAAATATATGATAAAAGCTGGATATAAACTACCGAAAAATATTTTTTTCTCAAACCCTAGAAAATTTTTATGCACTCACAAAGAACTAACCGCGGGTATCTTTTCAATATTCCTTTTATCCTTTTACATCATACGAAAGTGAAATTAGCAATCCTTACTAATAATTTTTTATTTTTTTAATAATTTTTTGAATGAAATTTACAAATTTTGCTTCAACATTATCGTTACCAACTCGTCCATGATATGGACAGTGCAGCTGGTCCTGTTCGGTTACAATAGAAGTCTATAATTTGGCGAATACGCCAATTCGTTTGATGATTGTCGTCTCTTTGATATTTTTGTTATAAACAGCGAAAAGTTGCTTGAATTTATTTAGAACTAAATCCTAGGAAGGTCTTTTCATTTATTTCTTCATTTGATTACTTTCTAGACTTTTTTTTCTGTTATAAATAGGAGTTTTTTCATTAGTTGCAAGTTAGTTTATAATAAAAAGTTGTAAAAGTAGTTATAAAAGTAGTGAATAGTTAATTTCATAAGTAGTGGATAATTATTATTATATAAGTTAGTTAAGTTTTATGTTTTTTTAATAAATTGAGTAAGTGATGAACATTTCGTATAAATTCACTACACTGTTGGAAAACAGTGTGAATAAACTAGAAAATAAGATAAACATCACAATTTTGTGATAGATTCCCCTTGAATGAAAATTTTGAGAATAATGGTGATAGCAAAAACTCAAAAATGGAATTATTGATATTTAATATATTGATTGAATATATTGATATTTAATAATTAACACTACAACGTAAACTAGAGGAAAGTTGAACGTCCAGTTATTTCAACAACTTAACTTCAGTAACTTTCGCTAGAAAATTCATCTAGACGGAAATCATTTTCCTTACCTTACCCATGTCTCCAATTGTTTGAAATTGTATAGCCTAAATGTATCAATGTATTGTGATTGAATATTCTCCTAATTACAGCCTATCTTCTTTTTTATTCATAATATCTGATCTAACCAATCTAGTTTAATGCCGTGAAGATCCTATTTTTGTTTGGATCATTATTTACTGGCCGCAATACAATAAAATGATTACAGAAACATGTTGAAATATCTACCTTCAGTTTAGCTTTGATTATCATATATATGGAAAGTTCACCATTCTCTAGTGACGGTCATAATATTGCGATAAATTTCAAATGACTACAGCTATAAAATCTCACAGTCTGAAACGTGAGGTTCGTATGCAAGATACATTTCAATTTCATCATGTTAAACACACCGTTATGAACTGAGTTGAGAACAATTTAACAATCGAGCTTTAATTTTCTGCTTTAACTTTTGAAGCTTTGTTACAGGAAAGGGGTTGCGTGAACAATAATAAATTCATTCAACCGTTCAATGAATCGTCTTTTGTTGGACAATACAAATTCATAGAAGATTAACAGTAGTCTTGATTCTGATAACGAGTTAATTGAGCATGTTATATGTTACGTAGCTGTCTTTCCAATTTCCAAACCACCATGGTTTCACTGAAATTGTCAGCAACTTATTGGTGTGTTTTCAAATAATATGAAAAGTATACAATGCAATGATTCATATACAATCTAAATGTGGACTTTTAGATCTCTCTTACACTACGGTGGTTTGCGATGTTGCAGACAAAGAACCACTTGAGTGGAAAAGGCAGAGACGGTGACTGTGTTCAACTATATGGAGGCTGGCCACCCGGGCCGCGGCTGCTCCACTCTGCGAAAGTGCACTGTTCAGCATTTGGTTATACGGGAGCCTGTTATAATATTGGGTTTCTGTTGGTGATATGGGTTTCTTCGAATACGTCTTTTTTTCTACCATATCTTCTCTAATGTACAAGAGTATTTCAAAAATTAATATTCCAGACATTCTTAAATAATTAACAAACTTTTGCTCAAAATAACAGAGTTTGTCGAACTAAATATAGTACAAATAAGATTCTTCTCATCGAGACACAATAGACAGAATAGTTTGAACATGTACTTTTTTTCTTCTTTCTTCTTTTTTTCATTAACACGTGAGCTAGCAACAACATGTACTCACTCTTCGATAGCATCTTCACAAGTAGCAAACTGAACGCGTCATTAAGCATCCACACATCAAGCTAGGTGATCGGCAACGTAGCCAGCGACCATGTCAGTCGCAAGTCACGATACTAACCATGGTGCCGGTGACGTAGCTAGTGTCGTGGTTTTCCAGCGTAGTGAACAGTACCTATTTATCTCTTCACATTAAAATTGATCAATTGTACTTGATAAAACATTATTCCTTTTCCATAACTGTCCTTTTTCATCACATCACATCATTTTTTCCGTAACTTTCCTCCCTTGGAGATACTCACAAATACTTTAATTGGTGCAGCGATAGTGGTGTTGGTACATTTTTGTACAAATTTCTATCGGCGCTGGTGACGTAAGCAGGCGGTTGGCGCGTTACTAGAAAAATTGATGGCGAAGTAAAAACATGCCAGATTTTAATAATTTTCATCAGCGATATTATAAGTGCTAGAGACATGCGATAGATTGCAAAATTTATTTTACAGCGTGCCCAATCATTTAAAAATAATAACCCGCCATCACGTTATTTTCTCTTCTTTGATTACTAATGTTAATTTAAATAAACTATTACGTATCTATTGTATTTGGTCTGGTGTAGTAGACAATCCATCTCATGTTATCATGTTTCATTTATATTGATAGAAGAAGATGGTATGTAGAAAATGTGTGTTCGATAAATCGTAGCTTGAGTCACGTGATATCGTTTCGTTATAGCAAACACCTCAAATATCTAATCCTCTCAATTAAAATACCTTACAGTCCATGTTACCCCAAGTTATATATGATGTAACTAATCAATTCATAAATAAAATCGTATTAGTATCCATTTAACATATTACCATCAGTATCTTTATTTTCTCATATTCGAATATTCTAGTGCAAAAATTGTTTTTCACTGTTTTGCGCAATATAAACAATCACAAACAGACAAAAACACTAATATTTATAACGCATTCAAAACATATTCCAAAGTGATGCAATAAATTATCCAGACAAAATGATAACGAACCTATTAAAATTCAGTGAATGCTGATGATTACCATCATTTTGTAAATTTAATAATCAAATACATTAAAATTACGGTATTTGTCCTAGGTGTTTAGCATATTTTATGTTCATTATTGATTTTTTCCTTTAGTTCATAATTACATTCACTTTGAGTTCAAAATATGGAATGTTGCCCCAGAAACATTTAAAACGATTTTCGTGAGTTTCGTTTTGTTCTCTTTTTTTAATGTGAATGTTGTCACGCTGGTATTTACATTATTGCCAGGTCTTACTTCTATCAAATTGCTATATCAAGGTGATATGGCAATGATTGAAAATAGCGATAGAGGAAGGAATATGGTCTATTACTCTACAAAAATCTCATACTTTATATACAAAGCAAGTAATAATGAACAAATAAACTAATTTTTCAAGAATGTGTAGGATCATCATCATCATCTATCAGCCATCTTCCATCCACTGCTGGATATAGGCCTCCTCTAGTTTAAACCATCTATCTCTTATCTTGAGCTGTATGTATCCAATTTCCTACAATTTTCTTTACATCGTCACTCCATCTTGTTGGCGGCCTGCATCTACTTCTCTTATCCATTCTTGGCCTCCACTCCAATATTCTTTTCGTCCATCTATTATCCGTATGTGTAGGATATAAAACCCAAAATATCACTTATCACTATTAAGCGCCATTTCTATAATTTATATATCGGTGACGATTTGGAATGCAACTGGTATATAGAGGAAGCTGCAAACCACTTATGCAGGATTTAAAAGCATCGGTAAGACTTATGGCGCTAATGCTAATTTGTTCAATTTAGGTGCTTTATTGATGTCTGAGGACCAAGGACATCGGTAGTTTCAAGTGGGGCACAGCAGGCTTATCATATCGACGATGTGCACAACAGTCCCTAACCACCGATAAAATCAATTATAAACTATGAAATACATCACGTTATATGAAAAAAATGAAAAATCCGGTTAATCTACTCGAATTAGTTAGTTTCGTTGTATTTTGAAAAAAATTGGAATCTGATAACAATGTTAACAATATTATATCACGACTACAGTAAAAACTAAAATTTATAAAAATAATTTAAGCCGTTTCAAAGATGATTCAAACTAATGCTTTATATTTGATTAGATTGAAATCAAAAATTATTTTGATAATTGACAGAAGCATTTGTGTAGTTTGATCATAACAAATTCAAATTCAGTTATCATTTTTAAATTTCCAGGAAAATTAGTATATTCCTTGGGAACAATTTTGAAAAATTAAATTGCATATGAATTAATGTTTCATATCGTTAAGAAAATGTTATATAATCATCGAACTTACCCAATATACCCAATCTGAAGTTTAATGTTACAACTATAACATTACCATATGCAGCTAAAACAGATCCATCGTAAGGATTTCCTGAATTCCATTCAAATGATTCACCGTGTATATATACCATCACAGGATACTTCCTTGAAGCTGGATCTTGCTCTGAAATCGAACATAAATTCTTATCAGTAATTTACACTCTATATGGAGCTAATTTGATGAGAAACGTGTTTTATAAAATCAGATATTTGCCGCTTAGAATCAGAATTAGAAATGATATTAGATTTGCTTTGATCTATCTTTATTAGGATAGATTTTCCATTTATATAAATACGAATACGTTTATTTGATAAAAAACATCTGCAATTCCACAATAAATGGATCTTGTAGAAAAAAAATTGCAGTTTTCATTAATTCATAATGAGAATCATGGAATGGAAGAAACAGTGACAATTTTTTCAAGTCTTAGAACAAATTTAGAGAAGTAAGAAAACCATTTATTATTGATTTTCAAAGAATATTTTTTTTGACATTAACAAACCACCAATTTCAAGTTAACATTATCTTAATGCTTAAAAAATATTAAATTATCATTGGAATGCTGTTTTTATTACCTTGTAAACTGCCAAAATTGAAGCAATGAGGTAGATGAGAAATAAATACATCTTTCTTAAATGCAATGTAAGACGCATTATATTTAGATCAAAACGATCCCCAAATTAAGATCAGCTGATCCATTTACGTATAATATCGCACATAGATTTTATGGAGTTGGAACCATTTTTATTGTATGCAATTTGCTCTACACTTTTTTCTCAAGAAATTGGAGAAAATCATAAAATAGAATCACAAATTTGACTAAAAGTGCTTATATTTTTTTATCATTTATATGTGTTCTGTTTCTATATATGTGAACAAATTCAAAAATCCTCTTCTTGTATTTGACTCTGTTTCAAGAATTTTTCAATTCATGTAATTCGAGTTATCATTTTTTTCATACATAGTTTACTAATTAAGTTTTTCCTTTTTTATACAATTGATGACGTTTCAATCTATTTTTTAAATACTTGGATGTCTGTCCTCTGTAAACAGTGAGTCAAACAAAACAAGGTACTTGATATTATTCCCTTATTTTTGGGTGTGAAGATTTAAGTTTAGTGAAGACTAGTTTTCATTTTAATTCTTATTTCATTATAGTATACTATTTACGGAAAGAAAAGAAAAGTCATGCCACTACTCTACAGAATTTTGAGAAAATTTGAAAAATTTGTTCCACTACTTAACTAGACGGGGTATAGCAATTTCATTGAAATATTTCAAATAGTTTTAAGGTAACGAATCACAGTAACGTTCTCGCAGTAGTAATTGAAAAAGGAAGTACTTCACTTTGTTTTATTGTCTAAGTTGAAAAATATGTGTCAAAGGAGTGAGCAAATCCTTTGAACGCTCGACTCAAAACAGACGAGGCCAATTCGACTTTTAGGCGACCCAGAGTGGATCTGAAACTTGGACTGCTTTTAGAGCATTGAAGAAAAGACGCTGACCCGACTTGGCTTCACCGATACTACCTCGGCAGAGGCAGTATCCGAACTATAAAAATAAAATAATGCACTGGTATTACATGAAAGTATAAATATCAGTTAAGAAGTAGAATGATACATAATTGTTTCTAAATTAGATATATTCCATTTTAAACTACGAGTTAGTATAATTTCACCTGCTAGAAATGTTTTCTGGAAATGTATACCTAGAGTCCACTATTAGAGACGGAATGTAATATATCTATTGATGTTTGTAAAAAAATCTGCGATTTCGATAATACCACAGTGATAGTAAAAATGAGAGATGAAGTTAGTGAAAAAAATTGCGAACGGCTTTTCAAGATTCCAATAAACAGTTCGAAATAAATAATATTTCAAAGTATTATTTAATCCTTCGAAACAATTATTGTTATCTTCATTAAAAGCAGTGCAAAACAAATGAAGGTTTGCTCGTAATTGCGGAATTTAGAGCTTCATGGATAAATCAATTTACTTCGAGTTCAACTAATGCTCATCCATTGAAGTAAATTTAATCCTGTCGACATGAGAACAATTTATATTTGTATCAAGGTCACAATCAAATTACTGAGGATAGTGTGTTAGTAATTGAGATAATTTGTAGGTAAAAAGTATATGGGAGTTTGTGGCCAGACAAAAACAAATTGGAGCTATTATAGGGGACTGTTATTCAATGAAAAAAGATGGCTCGGAGCGCCAAATTCTCAATTGAAATTGACTGTTGATACATAGTTAGAGAGAGAAAATTTATTGACCTTACATAAAAAGAAAATTATAATCGGATAAATTGTAGATAGTACGGAGAATTAGCAATCACACATTAACTAACACCTCATTTATTGGAGAATCTTCAAATCTTTTATATATATTTTTCAGTTGAAATAATTGAAATCTGGGAATAATTATAAGACTCTCAGGTAGCACGATGTCGACTTTCTCACGTCATTATTGGGTCACGTCAATTTGATGTTAATTACATTAATGAAATAGCTAGTACTTTTCACAATACTTCAAACTTCGCGGTTCATAGCTCATAGTTACACTAAGGCCGTCAGATAGGTCCGTCGTGTCCCACTTGATATTACCACAGGCCGCTTTCCTTTCAGAATCCGATGAAGTGCTTTGATTCGAACTCTTTCATGTCAAAACTTAAGCTGTAAGGCTTTTCAAGTGTTTAAGCCGCAGTCGGGTGAATGCTGGGCACTCACAGAAGACGTGGTCTATGGTTTAATTCTTCTCCATGCACTAGAGGTACTCCGTATGGTCCGTAATGCTCATGGTGTGAAGGTGGGGTCTTAGATGACAGTGTCCGGTTATAAGTCCGGTCACTAGTTAGAATTCGCGTCTATATAGTTGGAACAGTTGTTTGATGTGAAACGGCCAAGGTCTGTCTATATGTGCCTTTTCTTGTCTCGTATCATGTTTCTCTAACCGTTTCTTCCGAGCCTGCCTTGCAAGCAGACAGTTGAGAGGCGCTATAGCAACACTTTTAAATACATCAAGGATGTCTTCTGGGTCCATCAGTGAGCTCGCGAATCCCAGTCTAGCGAGTGAGTCTACCTCGTTCTTACCTTTGTTGCCCTAATGATTCAGCACCCTAACGAGCTGGATCTTGCAGCTAGGTTTTGTAGGACTTTGTAGGACTCCAGCACAAGCCTAGGGCACACCTTTTCGTCCGTTACGGCTGCTTTGCTATCCGAGTAAATTCAGATTATTGTGTTCCAGTTGCGCAGTCCCCAAGCGCAAAAAATCTCTTATTTTTGGGTGTCCTCTGCAGAGCCTGTATACGTCTGTATACCAAGCTAAATCATTCAGTATAACGTACTCAACGTTTCACTGCTTCCACTCAGTGATGTGTCTTTCCTTGTCGAAATGCAGTAGAGCTGAATAAAAATATTTTCCATTGGTACATTGTTTTATTCTCAAGTTGATGACTTTATTTTATATAGTGTCAATATCAATTCTCAATGGCTAGCAATTGCAAGGAGAGTTTCGTAGCCACTGAGTAGTTTCGACGTTATCACCTCTTATCAGAATGGTATAACAACTCTTTTCAGGCTTGAGACGCGAACTGAAGACAACGTTAAAGAGCAAACAGAAGCTATTGCATAATGTACATAGCAATTTGGTAAAGGTTGCATGAAGAAAATAGAAAAGATAATAATATTCTTGAAACATATATTGTACTGTTAGGACAAGACTCGAGCAATGGTAGCTATCTTGAAAGAAAATCGATGTCAAATGCTACGATACGACAGTCAATTAACTCGAATAAATACCAAAATCAGAAATTTGAAAATAATTCAAAATGAGCTATAAAATAGAGAAAGAGTGTGATTAGATACGTAACTGAGTTTCCAAATTGTGGTAAATGAAGTGTTAAGCAATTAGCTCTAGGCCTTCTGGTGAACCTCAACCAATCAATGTCGAGGTTACCCATACCTAACCTAATCTAGTATCTTTGTACTCAATGTTATAATACGTAGTTAAAGTCTAGTATCAACTTGCAGTATTGGTAATAACTCATTTCATAGACGGATTTGATGAAATTCATCTGCAGGAGCTATGACGTATATCACTGCTCGTTAATAGAGATACTATTTTTAATCAATATTTATTCAATCATTATGTCTTTGACTGAAATAACCCAGTATTAAATATAATTATTATCCGTCAAAAATATTTGATACGTAGATGAATGTTCAATATTCTGAATAGAAGAAGGTTAAATAAGAAATATTTCCAATCATATATCACAAGCTAAGTCATCCGTCAAAAATATCGAGAAGTTTACTCTATAAAATGGATGAAGTTTGATTCACTTCCTGAAATTGAATCAATTTTCTAAGAACAGTCTACTGCTAGTACAAATCTGAGATAACAAAGCCCGCCTCTATCATTTTACTTCTTATATTTATTTTCGCAAGAAAGAGGACTCTGAAATATTTTCAAAAATTGATAGCATTCTCTAGCAATATTACACCGAAGCAAACAGAATACGAGGAAGCCAGAAATCGAGAGAAAATTGTATTTTGTAGGATAGCAGACAATTTGCTGGTTGTGAAAATTTGCTAATACTTTATGAATCCAGCTTAACTTTACTTTTATGCTGTTAAAAATGTGAGAAATCCTGAAATAGTATTTTCTTGAATAAGCGAGAAGCCATGTAGTGTTTTAGGCCTGATGAAACTGACGAGAAATTTACTAGTAATATATTGTTACGAACTGTTCTTTTGATATAGACCGTGAAGACGGTACTGTTCCAACATGTTGTCAAAGCTAAATTTTATAGAACTAGCCAGCTACTCTTATTTACGTTTTATATTCATAGAGACAACTTCTGAAGAGACGTTATTGTTTCTATACGGCAAACTGAAGATTTCCAGAAATCGAAAAGTTCTAGCAGTCTTATAAATTAGTGAACAATTTGATGTTATAGTAAATACATGGGGATTGTGACAAGTAAACTAAAAAGTGAATTTGAATAAATTGGATGCTAAGTACTAGTAAATAGTTTAGTTTATTCAGGGTTGGAAAAATTAGTCATATACTCAAAGATTTGAAACGTAGAATAAATATTTCTGGTTTATTGGTATTATAGACATTTACAATGTTTTCAATACACATAATTTCTGTTTGACTAACTTATGATGAAGAAGTTTAATATATGTCCTATAAGCTTTTTGCAATACTCTGTGTTTTTATATCCTACTTCACAAACGAATCATGTTCCGCTACAATAAATGTATGTTTGAATTTATAATCTACAAATAGATGAAAATTAAATTCTATTATGTTATAAACCTTATAATAAAAAGGTATGGCAATAAATATGAGAATTAATCAAGCATACTGTACGCTCTCGGGGGCGGGATACGAATAACCGAACACACCCCTATCATATTACTTTTTATATTGGTTGTCATAAAGGAAAATGTATTAAAAGCTCGGATAAGTTTGTAAAAACATATCGAGTGCAAGCTGGATATGGTTTTAATCTGGAAAAAATGATAATATGTTTTTCATTCGCTATGAAAAAGACGTTATTTTATGAAATTGAACAAAAATATTCGAGTAGATGAATTTTTGAGTGGATTTGTAGTACTTTGGTTGAGATAATTTTTCTCTTTTTATTCATATTCTGGTCGTTATGGAAAATCTCAAGAATTGGATTATATTCGAACATAAGGACAAATTGCGTTTGAAACATTTTCGAATAATTTATATTTCAATCAATTAATGTTCCATAGAAATAAATTTTTCTAATTAGAGCTATTCCGCTATAGACAATTTCGTTCAATTATCTTTTTTTTTTAAATATTAATAGCAAATATTAGAATAAAATATTAAAATGTAATTCTGTTGAGAATGTTTTTTATTTAACTACACGAAAGTGTGCTAAATATACCCATTGGTAATATAAGTCCAAATTTTTCATGATTATCATCACTTCATTTTATTCTTCACTTCTAATTCTGATATTCCAATCCATCCTTTCCTAGTGATATCATATCTTTCGTTATTTTATAACTGTTTGCATTTCTTCTGTCATTTATTTTCATTACGTTTCCTGTTATTCCATCATCATTCCATATTCCATTCATGTTTAAGATTGATGAATGATGAATATTTGGTACTGCAAACTGGCTTTTTGCAGACTTGAGTGAATACATCCATAAGTTTCGAAAGTACTGTTTCGGAAAGTTTCATTTTCGAAAAAATGTAGTGAAATGGGTCAATTGCAAGTCATAAGTCTACAACGGTTTCAAAACCTATTTCCGTATCTCCTTAAAATATAAAATTGCGAGAGCTTAACTATTAACATTTGAATATTTTCATCTGATTTTTTCAACTCAAGCTTGTTGTTCATATTGAAACCCGAGTATAATGTGGCTTTTTCCATCAAGACAAATACTGCTGCTGAGATCGATCAAGAGATAAGGATTCAAATCATATTTATATTCATTTCATGAACTATTTTTCGAACCAATACTAAGCACCACCTTCCATCTTCACTTGAGGGTATGCCTTCATCTTCCTCTTCTAAATGTAATAACGATGACATGATATTTATAAAGAAACCATTGCCCAAACTTCTGCGGTTACAGAAGTTGAAGAGGAGTTTCACAAAATAGTATTCAAATCAGTAGAAAATTGAATCCAACATAAAAACTTTATAATGAACTTATAGTGAAAGCAGTGGTACAGAAATAATTCACCACGCTAAACAGCCCAATAATATAGAATCATTTGACATGCACCCACTCTCCATATATGGAAACGTTACTACAAGGATCGGCATACTCGTTTAAAACACAGCCACCTCAGGTCAGTATCCCTTCAGGCCAAATTCAATAATTGCGATACGCAACTATGGCGACAACGTCTCGTGCCCTCGCATTTGGGAATATATACTACACGACCACATTCATTAACGACATTTTCTCCTTCGACCGTTCCCCAGAACAACTTCCTCAATAAAACAATAATCATGGAATTCCAATTTGAATACTTTTGGGAATACCAACTTACCTTAGTTATATGTAGCAATAAAATTTTAATTTTTACCCTGAGAAGATGTGTGAAGATGGTGAATGAGATGTATGGAAATGGTAAATGATGCGTGTAATTTGTATCAAAATAAAGGATTCCTACTATTCACGTTTGAAATAATTTCGAATTTCAATATTTCGAAAATGTATTCTGCCGTTCTTCGAATGAGAAAACAACTACTTTCCTGGCTAATGCCTCCACGACCCTTTTGTCGATATTAACATCCCCAATGGCTCGCAATTGGAAGGAGATTCTCTAAGTACTGACTAGTTTCGACTTAATTACATCCTATCAGAGCAATTTAACAACCCTCGTTCAGGCTTGAGACCCGAACTGAAAACAACGTCAAAGTGAGTGCGTCGTGAACAAAATTATTTCAGAGGTGAATAGTAGGAATCTTTTATTTTGATACATTACACACACCCCATTTACCAACGAAATAATGTAAATAAATGTTTAAGAGATTTTTATTATGAATTCAGGAAATTACTAAATTGGAACTAGGTGAAAATGAATAACATAGAATACAGTAAATATTCTGTGTTGTAAATTTAAATGAACCGCAAAAATAGTTTACAATTCTTCTTGGGGTACGTTCTGTGGTTTAAGTAGTTATCGAACTTTGACTATTGTGCTACGTATCCAACAGCCTCGACCCTGAGAATAGCGCCTATACAAATTCATGTTAAACACACACGGAACCTGAGTATTTTTTAAACAGGCATATTTTTATATCGAAAATTGAAACTGGACACACTGAATAATATAATGTATGAGTAAAAAGAAGTTTTGTTATATTGCTACAGATTTTGTGTCATAAGCATAAGTGGTTAATGTTTTTTTTTGCTTTGGAATATCATATACATCAGTCCAAAAACAGTGTTATAGTGTTTTGTGATACATCAACTACTCATTTTGTTTGTTTGTTTTTATATTGTGTTACTCTAGCAATTTTGCTCTATTTTTTTGTTTTAATAATACAGTCCAATAGTATTTTGGCATTTGTAACATCTGCGTAACTCATATTCTCAAATAAATATTTCACGTTTAGTTTTAATCGAATCGCTTCGTTTTTGTTTAGTTTGCTGTTTAAATTACAACTGCAAAAATGGCCATGCCTGACCGCTCTTTAGAGCTGCGAATTTTTGATAAATAATCCTTTCCTTGCTACAATAATGGATAAAACGGATTTAAAATACCATTACCTCATTTTTCTGCACCTGTCTCTTCGTAAAAACCTATTTCAAGAAGGTTCCACATTCAAACGGACATAAAATGGAATGTTCCCAGAGATAAATCGAGTAAAATATTTCTGTAGCCATAAAAACGGTAGTGAATCATTTTGTAACCGACCACAGAATTATTTTGTTCCAAACTATATAAAACGTCTTACAGAAGTAAAAGAAATAACTCTTCATGAAATATATTGTGTAATATTTTATTTATTCGAAGATAAGTGATAATTATAACTTATTGAATGAATATATCTTCAAAACTGTCAAAATTTTGGGAAGCCAAAAAGCCAAGGAAAATAAGAAATTAAAATGAGTGTTTGGCATACGAGCCTTCGTTTTATAGTTTCAAGCATTTCAGTTTTCTACATAACTTGTATGAAATATATTGGTTCCAAAATGATTTAGCCTATTCACACACTGTAGATGCATACAGCATGAAAGAAGAGAAAGACTCTGATGATATGGAGCTTGAATAACCAGTGATTCTTTTCAATTGTTCTATTACTTTCTTTCTCTGGACCGTCAGTCGCGATGTTCCTGTCGTCTTTTGGTATCTTTCTGTTCCTTTTTCGCTCCCACTTTGAAGCCATTATCAAGAAAGGCATGGGGGTACGTTGATGATTATTCGTTCAGTTGCAAGAGGTGATTCGATTCCGTGGTCTCAATCTGCCTACTCCACGCAACTAATCACCCCTTTTCTTGGTAATTTCCAAGGTCTCAATCTGCCTACTCCTTGGAATTTATCCGAGGAAATAGAAAGCATCAAGAGCATCTTGGACAGTAACACCATTACTGTTGGTGTTGAGCTAACTGGTGTGTATGTCTATATATCTAGGTGTCGAGTATATGTCCATGTATCTATGTATCTATCACTACATCAACACTCAATTACACTGTCTGACGCGCGTTTCTATAACCTAGTTATCGTCTTCGGGCAATAAATACAATTCGTTTTTTAGGTAGAAACTATCATATTTATTTCCTTCTTATATCTTCCTCTTATATTATATATATATATATATATATATATATATATATATATATATATATATATATATATATATATATATATATATATATATATATTATATACAAGGGATCCGGTGGTAAAATTAGGATTTCGAATCGATATAACAAAAAAACTACAGAGCATAACCATTTCTAGTTTAAATCAATACAAAGGTAGATAAATGCGGATTTTATTTTCAAAAAATTACATCGTCCAAATTTTATCCGTTTCGTCGGGCACATTCTTGGAACCTGGCTTCGTTATTTCATTGACGATATTTCCTTTAAGTTTAGAGATTGTCGCCGGACTTGTTTCGTACACTTTACTTTTTAGATACCCCCACAGAAAAAGTCAATAAGGGTAAGATCCGGAGACCTGGGTGGCCAAAGGTTGTCACCGAATCGGTTTATCAATTTGCTAGTGATGAAATCACGAAGCAGCGCTATGGTCTCCGTAGCAGGGTGTGGCGTGGTGTCATCTTGTTGAAACCATGTCTATGAAGTGAAGGCAGGATGTTATCTTAACGTTGGAAATAAATAATCGTTAAGCATTCACCTATTAGGAAAACCGTCTACGGAAATTGCTTGCCCTCGACGATTTTTGAAAAAATAGGGCCCAATTATTCCCCTGCTTGACAACGCACACTAAACTGTCACAAAGAGAATAAAAAAAAGGAACAAATAGATACTATGCATTGAATAAAATAGTGATCAATAAGGAGAAGATATCAAAGAAAGTAAAACTTACCGTGTACAATACAAAGTGAAGTGAAACGTGGGTAACTAACAATAAAATGATTAGTGAAGTAAAAGCAATCGAAATGAAATACCCAAGAGAGATAGAAAGGGAAACTAGGATGGATAGAATAAGAAACAAAATTATAATAAACAACTCATAACAAGAAACAATCAAATAAAAAATTAATAATAGAACCTTAAACTGCTGTGGACATTGAACAAGGACAGAATAGGATATATTAACAAAACAAATATGAATAACGAGAGATATAGGATGAAGGAGAAGGGGCATGAGACGAATAAATAGTAGAAATAGGAAAATAGAGGCAACTGACAATAAATCAAATGATGATACTGGCACAGGATAGGAAAATGTGAAGGAAACTTGTGAATGGGTAATCAATACGTTTCCGACGCCCCATAGAGGGTGAAAGAAGAGATAAGAAGATGAAGAAGAAGATTCCTATACAAGAAACTTGTTCAAAATCTAGTTTTAACTAATATACGATTTTCAAAAATATCATTTTTAGGTTGGAATAGTTGCATATGAGTTACTCTTTAAAATATGATAATTATTTTGACACTTGAACCCTAATATTTCTATGAGTTGTTGCATGAATATAGAAAAATATTGTTTGCAACTTTTAAGTGTTTATAGCACACAACATTTTTACATAGTATACTTTTTGCACTTATTAAATATATCTGGATGATATGATTATTACTTTGGAACGGCTGTATATTAAATTTGTTATAATACAAATTATTGTGAGAATACCTAAATACTCACACTGTGGAATTTCAATTCATTGCTTCTATAACAATCTACCCAAGAAATTTAACTCGTTAATCATTTTTCCATATTATGTACGTTATATCGCTAAAAATACTTAAGTTTTTTTTCCTAAACAAAGGTGAGTCGTCCTCTATGAATCTTGTGGTATATTCAGTTCATCAAATACAGGAAAATATTTGTCGATTATGAGTACTCTGTATTTTGGTGTGGCTTTTCCTTAATAGGTGGCGGGTCGTGCTAGAAAATCGTTAGAATCCTTTATACAAGTTTGGGAAACTGTAAAAATTGGACTTCTCATGAATACGCTGGGAACAATATTCTTTGCTAAGTATATACTAATTTGTTGACAAATAGAAGAAATATTGGGCAACAGATCACACTATTAAACAATAAAAAATATTGCAGAAATTACAGATCATGGATACTACTACAAAGTACTTAGAAGTATAAATTTTGTTGTAATAAATCTGATAGCTTTTTTTATTTTATCATTTTATATAAAAAGTTTAAAATTCTTCAGCAACTTTATATTTTCTCTAGGGTTAATAGTGTAATGAAATTATTTAATTATATAACTAGCGGCATGTTTTTGCTGCTGTACAAAGCTTTTGTCAGTTTTTGTTATATTAGTAATTGTTGTGAGCGCCAAAATAAAAAAATTACTTCTTTGATCAAGTTTTAAAGTTAAGTATTCGTTTCAAGAAATTGCCACGCTTTATCGCATATACGAGTATGCAAAACGAAAAGGTTGCTTTAGTGGGATTTCTAATGGAATCCATTTTGATTGAACTGTAATAAAGGAATAGTCATTTGATCGATTGCTACTGGAATGTTTGTAATATGAGAAAATTGTTCTGAACAACTGAAAACACAATGAAATATACAGTTATTGTCACTTTATAAAGATCTTTCCATAGATATGTGGTCTAATACTAGGTTTGAAGTGACTCTAAAGACAACTGTGAAGAAGAACACAGAGAGGAGGAAAATTTTTAGTTGCGAATAATTTAAGAAAAGCAAATATGTTCAGCCAATCTTCTTCAGTAGGATTCATTTATAATACTTATCACTATCGTTATAATTCATACATAGACTTTATTAACTTGTCAAAGATAGGTTTGAAAACTAATTTAGGTACTCCACCAAAAATTATGTTTATTAACAATAGTTTTTGGTGCCAATTCTGAAAAAATGTACGAAATAATTTTCATATTCAATATTTTTGTAGCAATTGCAAGTGAAAGCCGATTTTGATACTTCTGCATTTTATCAGCATTTTTTCCAGTCCGATTGAGGTACCCCCAAAATATGCGATTAGAACTCATCAACAGCTTCTTCGGGTGCAGAAAAACGTTGACCTCACAATTTAGTTTAGATCTGTGAAAATAAGAAGAAATCATTGGGTGCCAAACAGGGACTGTACGGCGGATGACCCATCAATGTTTTAAGTGTTTAAGAACAAGATTCGTCTTCGCGCGTGTACAACTTTTGTTGAATTTGGCTCGTCTTGAAAGACCAATAATATCGTTAATTGTTATTTAGTTTCGGGTTCATATACATAGATTCCTGATTCATCCCTTGTCAGGATCTTACAGACGTCCTTCGACGCAGCGCGTTCAAGTTTTCGCAATATATCTTAGCTCCAATCGACACGAGCCTTTTTTTGAGCAATTTTCCAAGTATGTGGTATCCAACGCGAACAAATCTTTTCGACATCCTAATGTTTATATAATTTTGAATGTATGCGGTCTATTTACGATGACCTTCTCGAAACACGGTAGCTCAAGATAGTGTTTCATCACCAAATGTAGAAGCGAGTTGATCAGCACACTGCTATTGGTTTAACCCTAGTCGAAAGTCATTTAATTTTATTTTAATTTGATTGCATTTTTTGACTGAGATGAATGTTTCAAGTATCTGTACATAACTCAAACTAAACTCGTGTGGCAACATGTTCTGAGTACGTTCACCACTGAAATTGTGGAACTTCATGATAGCAATGTCAGATTTGACATATTCACATCAACGTTACCATATTGAATAACTTAGGTAGCAATTCGCGTATAATAATACGATTCCTTTTTTATTCAGAAAAGATATGATTCATTCAATGCAAAATTTATTTGAAAATGTGTGCAAATTGATAATTTTGTCTACTAGAAAACGAATATTTATCCTTATGAGGTTTTTGGATATTTTCTTTGTAATAAAGTTACATCCGAGTATAATAAGATTATGAACGCAATAAAAGTACAAATTGTTAAGTATGTTAGGAATATTCATAAAGAAAATACAACATCTCATAAAGCAATTTGTAAATAAGACAGCGATTTGTAAGAGACAGATACACCAATATTTATATGATAAATAAATAAACTTTTTGGGTTTTCCATTCATTTTATTTCAAATATAATTGAGTATATCTTCGATTATTTCATTAACCTTGTAATGTTTCAATAATGCACCGATTTTTCATTTTATTGTGTGCTTACAATAATAATCCAAAGTGCTTCCGCTTTTGGAATCCCCCGAGTTCGTGACTAGCCCGGTAACTACCCTATTTCAGAGATAACGGCCACTGCAATCTCTGAACCATACCCCATGGGGTGCCAGGCAGTAACTTATAATGTTTCATCTTTGAACTGGACAACCCGGTTCATATTTTACTATGTCCATAGACGTATCGAATTATTTTGTTTAAAGGAAATATATGAACAATTCAAAATGAAGTTTGTTTAAACAGATAATTCCACAATATAAGAAGAGTGAATCTAAAATGAAAATTGATCAAATGATAACAGTAATCATAATCAAAATTCCTTCTGAATTTAGAACCTCGATAATTACATCGCTCTTCTTCTAATTGTAATATCGAGATGTTTGCATCGTTGGTTCATATTATTCAACATAGTCACTATCATTTTTATTAGATGTATCATTAGATTCATAATTCTATTTCTGAGCTTATGAAATTTTAATTCAGAGACAAAAGCTATACATATATGAAAATTTCTTAAAGTCTCTTCTCCTATAAAATTAGTTATTCTTTTAATTTTTGAAAGACAGATAAAATATCTCGAAAAACTGAATGTATGTGCTGGAATAATAGGCGACAAAATAATTGGTCCCTTTTTCATTGAAGGTAACGTAAATGGTCTTGCGTATTAAGATTTCTTGGAAAATAGTAACCTGGGGCGTGGTTTTTTCGATTGGCCCTCGCGATCACTCGACATGAATCCTTTAGACAATTTTCTGTGGGGTCTCTTGGAAACCATCGTCCATAAAACAAAACCTGCCAATATTCAGACATTAAAAGATAGAATTACCACAGAGATAAGAAGAATTGATCAGTCAGGGTTGTTTGAGCATCTGTTGTACTTGCATTTACTGTATATGTTCTAAAATTCCTAATTTTTCTACTTCATGAATGTGGATCTACTTCGAACACGAAGAAACATTTAAAGATTTGTCCTAGTTGTTTTTGCGCCATGATTTTACTATATCAGTTTCGTTAAACTTTTTACTAACTGACTCTAGATCTTGTTACAAGATTTGTATTAGCACATAAATTATTGAAACTATTAAAGATTAATCAAATAAAACGAGTTTATTCAATCATGGCCATCTTAATGTACAATATTTATTGTAATTTTGGGGGAGAAACTGTAAATTTAGCTATAACTCCGAAATTATGGCATTTAGGTATAGAGAATATCAATATTCCATGAAAAATAATTAGTATTACTCAAGGATTTCTAAAAACACAAAATATATAGGGTAATCTATTTGAAATAACAAATTTCATTATTTTTCCAGAAAAAGAAAAGATCTGACAATTTATAAAAATCGTACAAGTCGTTTCCGAGATAATTGAGGCGGTCCAGACATAAATCTCACTCTGTATATATCAAATTATATGCCGTCTCATTGCAAACATTTCCAAAATTTATCTTATTATTACTTTTAAGAAAGGTTCTTGATTTATTCATTGTCTCTCAAAGTTCATAGAACTTTTGAGCTTGAATTTTATGAGTATGTTTAGTATTTCTCAAAATATGTTATTAGACATACAATTTCATAAATCATTCCAGTTTAAATTGACACAACTTTGAAAATGTCTTGATGTAATCATAGTATCTGTAGATTTGATTCGATACCTTACCTCTGATATACTCTAATTACATAGATTCTATCCAATATTTTGTTTCTTCTGAAAATAGAGCACATTTCATTGCTAAAGTTTATCCATTTAAAAATAAAAGTGGAATTTCTGAACGACAAAAATGCATCCAGTGAAATTCTGAACCGCAATAGAGATTGGGAAAAAGCCAAAACAATTGAGGATTTTCTCAGTTTCTTCATTGAAAATTTTATTTAACGTATAACTTATAGTGCAGGTATTTTGTTAACCAAATTTCTAATAGCACAAGCTATATAGTTGTAAAAATTAATTTGACTGGTGAAATATTTTTCGTATGATATTTCGATTCCACGTTATTTATTGTTAAAATATAAAATAACTCATGTTAAATAATTCCATAACTAAACATAGACTGTAAGTGAATGAGTGTAATTTCATGGGCTCAGAAAAATTCATTTTCAATGCGTTTGATAGGTGCAATATATTTCCGTTCACTTTGGGCGTTAGATTCACTAATTTATTTCCCTCAACTTTGTAACTCCTATCTGCAATAAAAATTAATGACTCAGCAGTATCTTTTACGTCGTGACTTTAATCCAAAGCTAAATTTCACCCTGGTAAACTTGATGTGATTTATACGTTCTGAAAATGGAATTTATATGAACATACTTTCTATTCAAACTGCATAAATCATATAGTTTACTCTTCTCCGTCTATGGTTATTTCACTGTGATTAATAACACAAAGCACAATATTTCTTGGATGATACGAATGCATTTTTTAAACAAACTAATGAAAATTCATAGCCAGTGGTGAATGGTTAACCATGTATTTTTACATATAATTACAGTGAGATATTTACATTATCGCTAAAGAATGTTCTGGAAAGAAATCCCGACGAAGCAATACATTTTTATATAGTGAAACTTATAAATTTATTTCTTCTATTTTTTCCTCAACATATAATTAACAATATTTAAAATTATTCAGTATAAATTTAGTATCTTCGGAATTCATAATTGTCACATAGATATTGAATTGATAATCGGTCGGTTTCATTTCTAAAACTAAAATTTGTTGATTTCTCACTTCAATTCCAATCTAGTACAGGTAAAATAAGATTAAACACGAAATTAAATAGTCGCTTATGACTTTTCTAGATTCTCAGTGGTTTTCGGTTACTGAATAAGCAGCTTTTAACAAAATTACAGGCACGGGTTTTCGATGTTTTTTATCTTGTAACTCAAAAAAGTTTTAAAACACGAATAACTCAAAAATAAGAGATGAAAAATTGTTCGAAAAAAAAATTTTGAGTATAAGATTTTCTACAAAAAAAGTTTTCACTTATTTTTTCGTTAGAGCCTCTATTTCTGAGTGAATCACACTCAACGCCATAAGCTAGAGCATCCACTCGCGAATTATCGTCAGTGCGAATTTAAGCCAATTTACGTTATAGGCACACATGGAAACTTCTCTAGCTCTTGGAAAACTAATCCGTTTTCAAGAAATCAAAATGTTTCAGGAAAAATATAAGTTTTGTTCAAATAACGCATTCTAAATCGTTAAAACTTTCAGAAATCATTATTAGTACGTTAATAAAGTAAATTATCATTGGATTATATATTCATATATTTATTTCAATTTGGGTACTATTGCTAACGGTGAAATTGAGGTTTTTTCTGCAAAAAAATATAAATCGATTTTATTTCGGCCAGAACATTCTCAGTTCTCATGCCAAAGAGTTCTACCAGGTCTCATTTTGAGGCTTTTTTAAAATTACTTTGAAAGAGATTATAGGTAATCAACTCCAAAAGTTAACCTTTCCATTACTCGACGTTGAATTTTAAAAAATTTCCGTTGGATGAAAATATTCAGCTTCCCATAAATCTTAACTTGGTTCGTAATATGCCTAAAGCATATTTGCTTCTCTTCTTCAGTCGCGTATAACTAAAAAACTATCGATATTTCATAGAAAATGCTACTCAAATTTTTGCTTGAAATTTGGTTGTCTACCAATTTTCGTGGTTATTTTTAACATGAATATTTTCACTCCCTAGTTGGGGTGGAGCCCTAGTGCAAAAGCACATAGCGACGTAGGGTATATTTTGAATTTTGAGGTACTTTCTAAATGCTATCAAAATTTCATTGAAATCTATGCAGGTTCATGGAAATCGAAGGTGAAAACCTTGGTATCCTGGACTATAAAATGCTACGATGAATAGAGAATATTTACCAATTCATACGTGAGATTATGTAGCCGTTTATTGTCTGTTCATATAATTGTGCCCTAAAGAATTTGTGAAAATGATAATCACAAACCACTCATTTCATCGATAATTAATAATTCATGAGGTTTTCAAACTCTGATCGTTTTCCTCGAAGAATCAATAAAATATAAATCAATTTTTATCTTGTAGAGTGAAGAAAACGGTGTTACTAAAGTATTTAAAGAAAAGTAGTAGTTTTTATATTTCTAATTTTGTAATTGAAAGAAAATTGTTAAGAAATCGGAAGAAAAAATTTCATTAAGAAAAAGTGAATTTCCAATTTAACCTTATATAAATGTCATTTTCACCAGAATGCTATGCAAATCATGAAAATGTCCAACATTGTATTTGCGACACACTAATTTCCAAAGCAGAGATAGCGGATAACTTTGTATAAGCAGACACTTAAATGGTTTGCTCCCGAATTTATCAGATTCATTAATTAGTCCAGTATAAAGCCGTTCCAATTTCCAAGGGTTCATAGAATCTGTTAGTTACACAAGAATATTAATTTTCTTGAAAATTATTAAGCCCTTTGCACGTCCTCCCACTATATTTATTGCAATTAAATTATGAAGTGACTGCTTAAATCAACTCGTTTAATTAAAAACCCACTCAACTTTTCCAGTCCAAAATTAACAATATCTCATAATGTAGTTGGGTCGAGGCAATATGCATATGACTAATTGACTGTTATACGTAACTAGAATAGCTGATATACTCTGGTAATTGGAAGGAGGTGATAAAAGTGGAAGAAAACTTTATATAAAACGACATCTATACAAGTCGAATAGATTTTTTCGAAAATAAGCAAGAAAATATCTTATATTGCTAAAATCGATATGCGTCTCATCGTGTTACAAACAACCGACTACAATAAGTTGGTAAATGTCGAAAAAAAAAGGTGTTCTAGTTATTAAAAAGTGAATATTGGAAAAAATGTTATTTCCTTATAGCAGGTTGAAGATTTATGAGTTGTTATTATATAGTTATAATTATATATAATTATATATTGTTATAATTGTAGTGCGCTACATAAGAGCAAAAAGTTGATTAATAAAAAAATGTGTGGTTCGGTTGAAGCAATGGTAGAAGTTGATTGTTCCAGGCAAGACATACACCGTATTTTAAACCTTAAAAGAGGTATTTCCCTGAGACCGTGGAACTGAAATTTGTTAATTGAAATATCATGATTAACAAAATCGCAAAAAGTTGTTGAAGTGAAGTGATGGCTGTTTATGCTGGAGTAGACATTATATAAGAGGAAGGATCTAGCATCATTTGTGTATTTGTTTGTATGTGTATTGGATGTTAAATTAGTCACTCGAAACGTGGATTTATAGAGAATTTTATATCCAATCATAAACCTTTTAAATTAAAAGGGCAACGTTTGAAGGTTTCGAATATGGTATCAGTCATACATTAGGGTATTATTTGTAAGGTCTTATCCTATTTATTTCAGAAGTTACAAAAAATATAAAACGTGCGAAATGTTTGTTGAAAGAAATACCAACTTTTTGTCCTGTATCAATTTTCTGTGTATTATATAGTTTTCCAGAAATTTTGGAAAAATTGGATAAACTTTTAAATATTTCGAAAAAATATAATTTGTGTTCAAATAACGTATTTGTTACTTAAAAACTCAAATTGATGGATAGTACGTATTTTATATTTGAAGAGAAAAGATAATACCCTCTTTTTGACCAATCTTTCCATGATCTTAGATAATGTGGGAATGTGTGCAATTGAGCGTTAAATCGATGCTTGATTTTTATCTCCTCCTTTATATAGAGGTATAATTAAAGCCGTCTCAAGGCAATTGATGAAAGTTGCATTTTGAAATGGTAAAGAATATGAGATATGAAAGCTGATCATGAGAACGAGTTATAGAATTTGATAAATTTTTGGCTAAATTCACAAATTTATAATTATTGAGGTTATCAGATGAAGTAGAGATTATGCTCGATGAAGAAGTCTTACATCACGAGAATTGGCGAGTCTCCTATTATAATAAATATTTTTGGCAGCTTCGATCATCTTATGATGAATTTTTCTCCATAGTTCCACGTAACTTTTTCAAAAGACACTAATAATCTTAGGTGAATTATAAATAGGCATCGAAAGTATCCTTCAATAATCAGAAAAATAGGTGAGATTGAATATCAGCAAGGTACATATTCAGATAATCAAAATTTGTCGCCCAAAAAAAGAAAAAAATCCAAAGACTGTTATAGAAAAAATTATTTTGAATGGTTCGCAGAGCCTCTTACTTCGAATGTGCGTACAAGGTAGGACAATATTGTCTCATATCTTCCAGGCAATATTGGTCATGTGAAAGAGCTGGAGAAGTATTGTACTGAACTTTTTAGTTACTGGCCACTAAAGAAATACTGAATGAAATAATTCCTCACCCAAACGAAAAGTTCTTGCAAGATGAAATTATCTGTTCCAGATCAACATGATTACGTTAATGTAACCCTTGTAGAGTTTAGAGCACTTTTTGGTATTATGATATATTTATCTATCTTCAAATTCAATAGACGTGACTATATCATTGAAGCAAGTTTTGGTAATTCCATTTTTTTCTATTAGGGAATATGCTTGCAGAGACGAAATGTTGGTTGGAATCAGACAACGTTGCAAATTTCGTATGTATATGTTGAAAAACCACGTAAATATAACCATAAATAACAGATTACTATTTAGATGTCTATATTTCTTCTTCTTCATCGTACTTTAGGACTTAGTTCTGTGTTTCCATCAATGGTTTCCCAGCTGCAGCTGGGATGATGGAAGCTTTCATACCATCTTGTAGGTGGTCGGGTTTTTTCCTCTGCAATATTTGCCAACCTGTCATCTGAAATTCTGTCTACGTGGACTCTTCATTTCCTCTGCCGATTTCTCGCCCATCTACATCCTTGATGTTACATATCTCCCTTATCTTATCATTTCTTTTGTGGTCAAATAATGTGTGTCCAGCTATTGATCTCAGCGTTAGTATTTCAGTAGTTCTTAAAAGCCGCTTAGTTACGGTGTTCTCAAAAGAGTCGTCGCTTCATAGTTTCACTATCGAACTGACCTTTTCGTCCTGGGTATTCCACGTATTGATAAAGAAACTGATACACGCAAAATAGAAAGACCACGATATATTTCACGAGCTTACAAACTAACCGTTGGTCAGTTTGTATTTTCCAGCCTTTTCCACGCCTACAATATATTTTCAAGTTTTTCTGACAATCCCTAACAAAGATCCTCGCAAAAGATCTTGTCCTGCCTCAACGTAATCCGAGATTATTCAACAGCCGTTTATATCGTGAATTACATCAAAACATTAGAAGGATTCTGGATGAACCCATGCCATGTAGCTTATCAGAGCCTTTAGAAAAGCAGGTTAGATGCGGTGAACGTCCAAGAAAAAACGACAAGGTTTCTGTGGGCTGATTGCCAATTTGTGGTAATTGCACTGTGGGTCGTTGTTTAGATTGTGCTTAACAACCTCTGAAAGAAACTTCACTCGAAACTAGAGTATTTTTCATCTTTATGATATCTAAAAGATTTTCAAATGATATTTTTATTTTTAAATAGTGTTTTTAATGTGTATTTTTCAATTAACTCAATAACCAGTTATGAATTGTTACCTGTAAGAAGGTAGAATATATTTATATCCTCACCGGACAAATTGTTACCAAAAATCGAAACATCATGATCTGAACCAGAGAAATGAAATTTTTCATTTCTCCATATCAACCAACTTATCAATAAATATTTGAATTGAATGCGATTTGCATTTTTTATACTAAAACTTCGATAATGCGTATCTAATGTTAAAGGTTTAGACTGTTCTAAGAATGTATCAGGATCTGCTAAAAGATTATTTAACTGCATTGTTAACGTACTATACCTTCTGCAGCACAAACAACCGACGCTTTGTTATGAAGTTTCCGCATCACAAGAGAATGGAAAGCTCCCCGGCCATGAATATTGCAACCGTGTGCCGTGTTATGCTTGAATATATAGAACATAACTTAGTTTACATTTTAAATGAACAAAAAAGTTATGCATACCTGACTAAGATGTAATTAGTTCTGTTGGTTGGTCGGTGACGGAATATTCATTCATTATTAACAAAGACGACAGTATTTATATTAATCTTGTCAAATAAACATTTTGGTATGTGATAGTTACAGCGAACATTTCTAAAATATTACAGATGTAGAGAGAAACGAGTTAGAATCGTGAGCATTTTACGTACAACATACTCTTCACTAAACTATTACCATTGATCACAAATACTTCCTTGTTACAATACTGTTGAGTTTCATAGTGATTATAAAGACGAAAATGTGGAGTCAAACGCGCCGCAGTTGGTGAAATCGCAAACTATGTTCCGAAAATGTGGAAAAAGCCTATTTCAAATATTTTGGTACTTTAATTGCACACCAAGACAAGTAGTGGGCCCCCCACGTGTGTTTTGTTAGTGGTAGCATGTCATTGGTTCAGTGAATGAATGGAAAAAAAAACATGCCTTTCACAATTCTAATGGTATGGCATGAACGCACTTACCATTTCGACGACTGCTATTTCTGTCTAACAGAGACTGAAGGAACTTCGCCTGCATGCCCTATCGGTGGATTGAGTAGCTGAGAAGGACATGTTGCCGGTCCCAAGTCTGGATAAAGAAGGAAGATTCTTGGGTTTGGTTTGTTCCCTGCCTAAGGTAAAAACAGACATTGCTCAAAGAACCGATACTTTGCCTCGGAACAGGACGGATTTCAAGACGACGACCCAAGCTATGGAAAGGATAAGAACTTAGAAAAACGAATACTTGATGAGCCTTGCTACCTGGAACATACATTCGTTTAACAACAAAGACCAAGAAACATTGGAAGAATTAAAGGACAACAATATAGACTACAAGAAACAAAGAAAAAGGGAAAAGGACAGAAACAATATAGCGATTACCTAGTAATATATACAGCGGAGTAGATGAACATGAAAGAGCAAAGTGTATGACCACATCCAAAACTCCGTTAAAATTTAAGATTAGTCGTAGACGACCAGATAATTCACCAAGTAATGAAATTCAAATACTTAGGAATCGAGATTTCAGAATTCGGAGACGTAGACAACGAAGTAAGGGATCAAACAACCAAAGCATATATTAAGAATAGCAGCATGTTTGGACGAAATCATATGGCGAAATAAACATATCGGAATAGAGACCAAATCGAGAATATACAAGGCACGGTGAGACCCATAATGACCTACTCCGCAGAGACACGGACAGAATCAGCGAAAACCAAAAGAATGATGGAAACAGCAGAGATGGAAGTGCTACGCAAGATAGCTGAAAAAACCCTCCTGGACAGGGAAAGAAGTGAGAACATCAGAAGATTGTGCAAAATAGTTGACATTAACGAATGAGTTCCATCAAGAAAGAAAGAATGGAACGAGCACATAAGTCGTATGAACAACAATAGACTGGTGAAGCTAGCGCGCGATAAATCCCCATTGGGCCAAAGAAGTACCGGCCGACCCAGAAAAAGATGGAGCGACAACCTTGAAGCAGGATAGGCGGCGAGGATGTCGAAGATAAAACAGATAAGAAGAAGAAGAAGAAGAGAGTGAAAGGTTATTCTAAGAAAAAAAACTCAAGACCGATTATCCAAATTTGTCGTCTTCTATACGACCTGTTCCCCATAACGAAGATTTAACAGCACCGATTGCGCGTTTACATCCGCAAAATATTGTTTTCGAAATTATTGGAGATAACGTATCATCAGGAATTTTGAAATGTTATAGATAGCACCCGACAACTTCCTCATTTCTGATCAGTACTTTTATTCTAATATCAAGAATAATTCTTCACTTTTTAGTTTTTTTAACTATAGTTCGCTGTTGAACGATTAATTGTTATCTTAACTAAATGTGGTAAAGTTTAATTATTTGAGGTATAGTTGAAACCAACTAAGATATAGAATTAAATCTGGTTGTATCAAAATAAAATAAAATCAAGACATCACATGAACCTCAAGTGTCAATTTTTCGATTATCAATTTACTTAGGTCAGAATTTCAGGTTGATAGAGGAACTATAATGAAACAAGTTGCATCACAAAATGTATCTGGTATCAAAACAACTCAACTAATATCTGATTCACAATGCTTCTATATAAAGATTGGTAATTATTGAGATTATCCTGAACTTACTTCATAATTACACGTTATGGGATTTAGTAAATTACAGATATCCTATTCAATGTCTGAAACTATTAACTGAACAGGAAGTTCTTCTTTGTTCAAATATTAGGTAAACCAATTCTATCTTCATCATTCATTCGAAATAGTGTGAAATATTCCCAAATATAACTTATTATTTCCTCAACAATATGGTTAATTACAAAAAATTTCATTGATTAATAGAAACCGGCAACCATTGTATATCATCTAATGTGATTGATCTGCTCAAATTGTTGTTTTCCTAGTGTTGATTCAACTTGTTGCCTTCCTGATATATATTGATTGTTCACGAAATAGAAGCAATTGTCTTAACTGTTTTCATTCCATATAGAACGCAATAAATTCCTCAAATCCTGACAATGATAAAACGTATAAGGAGATCTAAAGTAGTTTTCTCACGTAGTAGGAGGGAGTTCCTCGACATCCAGCAGGCCGTAAATTGAGAATTGGCTCTCATAAAGCAGTACGAGACACTATCGGTCTCACATCAGCTCTACGTGGCTTACATTGGAACTATGAATATCATGACTTGAGGACCACCTAAATTCACCTCATTCGATAATGTCTTATGCAGGTCACATAGTCCCTAAGAACAGGGGATTTATTGACTCCGTAACAGGTTTTTATTCCTCCAGATTCTCCTTAATGGATACGGTATTCACAAATGTTGTAATTAAAGTTTGGAATAAACGATTATCTTTCTAAATAATGACAATTCAAATGTTGTGTATTTAGTTAGAATTCGCCTTTTATAATTCTTGGTATATATTCAGTACCAAAAAACGATATGATATTTCTATAAATTTAATACTGGATACCTCATAAGAATTAAACTATTAATCATTCAAACTTGTAGCCAATTACAAGTAATGATTGACGTGCTATTTTTTGGTCAGTATAGTATAGATTCTACAAGTTCTATTGTGTTTGTTGCTAATACAATACTTTGCTACTTTATGTGTTAACATGTACTTTTGCGGTAATCATAGTATTTGGTAAGCTAGGTTGTTTCAGTTTCCATCCGATCACTGATCACTGCCATGGAAGATATGCTGTTTGATGTTAGGGGGTGGTTCTGTTGATGGGGGTCTCCCAGTATAGACAGCGTCTTTCATCATCTAGAATTGTCCGCTGAAAAATTGTGTCTGTTTGGGTATTCGGTTTTGAATATTTAACTGCAGTCAGCAGTAGGATGCTCAAAAGCGTTCACTGCAATTGTGGCATTAGTCTTCTAGATCTTCTTTGTTGCTATATTTGAGCCTCCCTTCGCTTGCCAGTTTGAGATTTCAGCTGTTATTTCTTTGGATAGAACATGAGAATATTTTCCGTGTAGTTTCTAGCCGTTCTTTAATATCAGAGATTAGTGGGGAGTATTCTTCGACTTTTCTCACTAGTTTGAAAAGTTCTGACTATTTGAAGGCTTTCTACAAATTCAGTACTTGCTTGTGTTTTATGAATGACAAATTTGATTATCCCAGGTGTTATATTTTTGTTAATTTTTCAAAAACTGCGAAGGCGTCTTTATTAAGATTGTGGGATTACTTAATTTATGAAAACTTTTATTGATTGTGAAGAGAACTTAAGTCACTAGTAGTCAATATGATTTGAGGTTATGTCAAACGAAAACGGCTTACATAAATCAACATCTAATGAGTATATTAATTGACTGATCTATTTTTTCAACGTCAATCGTTAATTTGGATTCAAGAAACCGATCCTTACAATAAATTCTTGGAATAGAATTATTATTCAAATCGCCCTTGTAAACTGCACGTAACAACATCATTAGTTTGAGAAATTGGAAAAACGCTAAGGTTCAAATACATTTATCGTTGGATTCAACACGACGTACGCGCTTATAGCCGTCATCACGGGTCAAGAGAAATATCCCTTTGGCCAACTTATTTCACAAATTGAATGAACGTTTTGACCCGAATAAAAAGCCACTGGAATGGACGTCAAAAGGGTTTGGTTATATCTTACATGTTTAGTTGTGGACATACGCGAATGTATGCGCTACCAACAGAATAATCCAATGAGTAGAGTTCTGGGTTAAGCGCAAATTTAAGCTTGGAATATATACTCGTAGTAATTACTAGAATTTCGAATAGCGCAACTATTTTGTAACACAAATAAGAATTGAGAGTTTCCTTTGGAGGTGAATTATACACATTCATTTCAATTAGTTCTTTATATATTATACGAGTACATTATTCAATGCTGCGAATGATAGATGAAATTGCTTTCTAGAATGAATAATTTGATATATCATCTCGTTGCATGGAAATTGTTGTTGTCTGAATATAAGTTATAGGGAAACAATTTTATCAAATATCCAGGAATTGAGCCAGTGATTCAGAAATTTTTAACGCTTATTCTCAAAGCAGAAACCACTTTCTATCCGAAGATATTTATTACATCTATGGAATTATACTGATGAGTTGCTATTTAGTTTGTTATATCCAAATATCTAGAACTTCTTCTAAAAAATCGTAGAATTTCATTTCAACGATAACAAAATTCAATACATTACGACAACATCAATTATTTAAAAATTTGGATTCCGTTATAATGATCCATTCTTGTCCAGCTTAATTATTTCCGTAATTTTAAAAAGTTTACGTCTATAAATGTTATAGGGATTCCGATCTTCTTGCCAATATTGTTTTCTGTAAGATGTCTCATAATCAATGTACTCTTTTCCGGAAGCCTGGTGCTTCTTCTCTCGAAACGTTCTCCATTTTTTTTTATCATTGTGGTAAATAACCTTGCGATTGAGAGAATTACACTTATTTCTAATAATTGTTGGTTGATTTCTTATTTCCTTCTTTATATGTGCAGCATACGAAAGACAAATTCCATTTGCTTGGAATTCTTCCTCTTTTTCAAAATTATCAAATGGTATCTTCATGAAAGATACGATCTTCTCTTTTCCATATTTTAACAATTTCATTTTCATATTTTCGCACCGGAATGCTTTGTTATCTTCTGCCTTTATGAGGCTTTCTTCATATTTTCTTCCTAGCTTTCCACCTTACTCACCTTTTATTGTTCCTGTTGAATATATTGTGGTCTGTTTTATTTTAGTTGGGTTTTTTCCATTGGTGAAGTGTAATGATTTTTGTGATATTCTCATATTGACGATGATACCAATTATTTTTAAATTTTTTCTTATGCTTACGATGATCTATTATAGCTATATTGTGATGTGTTGTCTTCAGGGTTGTCTACTTGATGCAAAAAATTCGGGAATGAGTGGATAAGGTGAAAATAATGTTGATACAAGAGAAAAATACCTCCTATAAGCATAATCAATAAATAATAACAATTCATGATAATTAATTTCTTTATGGCGAACGGTTTCCTTGATGTGTACAACGATTTAAAAATCTACATATCTCCTAAATCATGAATTTAATCGTGTTAAACAAAGAGTACCTTTTTGATACAAAATCTATTGAAAAATCCATTTTTGCTATTTTAAGATTGTACAGGTTGTCCCTGTAAAAGTTATGGATTGTTAACAATTCGGCATGAGCCGCCCCCGGCCTTCAGGTAGTAGTGTAGACTTGTTCATAATTTTCAAGTGTATAATTTAGAAAATATAATCAAATAAGTTCTGATTTCGCCTATATTTTGGAAACCTAGAATGAGGGGTCGTGTGAGAAAAAGTTTCTTATGTCAAAGCATTATTTTCACGTCATCACTCACTTCGAAATTTTTGCATCAAGTCCTGGAACACTTTGCATATCTATACATATATTTCCTGATTCATTTTTTCTAGTTTTTTTCTTTTGTTTTCTAAGGGTAACGTACTCTTCTCAAACTTTTAGTGCTTCTGAAAAAGATTTCCTTTGTTCTTTGTTCCATCATTTTGAATTCATCGTTATACATATATAGTTAATACCTATTTCTACTTCGTTCATTAAGAATTGCTCCTTTGACGGCATTCTATGAAGAAGATATTTTCTTTGAGCCTATTGTTGAGATCATATTTAGATAATTCATACTGATTATTCTTAGGAGGTTCATAATCTCTACTATTATCGTCGAAGATCCCGTCAAATTCTGAACCAATTTCATTTTGATTCAGTGGTCTTTTCTCATCCATATTAGGAGATAGATCATTCAGTTATAATAATAATGGAACAAAACACTCAAGAAAGACGTGAATGTGATGTATTTGAAAAAGTTTATCAAATGGTACTGGACGACCGACCGTCGAACCGTCGGAGGCGGTCGACAAATAATAAGAATGCATTTGGATTAGGTGCACTAAGGCGCAAGGTCGTGAATCTACCTCACTCACTTAGACCTATCGATCTTCTATGTACCCCAAACTGTTCACAGGAGCGCATTTGTCATGTACTGATTGAAGAATTATGCAGGCGTTGGCTACTGTATGAACATGAAAGGAGATAACCCTCTTTTTCATACAACATGCATATTTGGTATTATGTCCGCAGTTCTGTGGAGTGCAATTTCCGATGTTAAAGTGTGTTTTTATTCTGTGGTACTAGTTTGAAAATATTGTGCATTCGATTGTTTGTTGTTGTTGTTGATTTTCAATTTTGAACAATTTTAATTTCCATATCAGTGATCATCCCCTCTGTCTTTTATTCTTATCATTTTTCTATAATTCTAACAAGTTGCTTGCTCAGTATTTCTCTGGCAATAACATATCGTTATTCTCATAAGTAGTGAAATAAACATTTTCTTTGTGAAAACCACCTTATACAACAAGAAAGCAGAGAAAGGAACAAGGTTTTATTATCCCCTATCATCGATTTTCTACAAGGAAAAAAAACTAGGTAATAAAAAAGTGTAAGGTGGTCTGAATGGGTGAATTTTACACGTGTATGTGACCTGTGAAATGAACAGGGATATCCCTTGACAACGACCCAAATGTCATCTTGGATTTGGAGTATTGAATATTTAGGATGTTAATCAGAATCAGATCCTTAGATTTATTAAAACAATGAAAAGATAAATGTTGAGGTTTCTTAAATGGATGGAAAGGCTAGAAAAATATTATTATTTATTATATGGATAATTTTTATGAATTTGAAAACGTCTAATATGTTTTATAGTATCTAATTCTGTCAATTCTAGTACCAATTTAAAATGTATGGGATGTAAAAATTGTATACGTGGACGATAATTTGGAGAATTGTAGCTGAATTTCGAAAACCAACCAAAATGCTCTTACTGCTGAATCAATTCAGCTAACAAGAAATAATTAAAAATGAAAATTTAAAAAATATATTATAATACAAAAATATATGTTGAATCCTATAATTGTTGATCAGTGGATTCAAACGATTATTTATTCATAATACTTTTCTTTTTCTCATGAATCTTTCCCACAGTTCCATTAAAGTTGATCTTGCAAAATAAATAACCTTCCGCAAAAATTAATGAATCCAATCTAGAGCTATCTAAAGTGGCTTTCGACGCCCACACCAAATAATTCATTTTACACGCCTCTGCTTGGCTGCGTCCAGGGTGGCCGTAGCCATAATTGCAAGATGATTAAATGGCTTAAGGGCCAAACGACAAAGTGCTTGCTCTTCTAAAGGGATTTGCAGACACGTATTATGAAATTTACTTGAAAGTTTGATGCGTTTTCATAATTTGAATCTTCATTAAATTAGATAATTTTCATTTGATGGAACAAAAAAAAACTAAATATATTTTCAATCTCTAATTAGATACCATTTGATGAGATTTGTAATTGTATATCTAATTTGGATAGTTGTTATAAATACTTTTGCTCTTCATGAACTAACAAATAATATAATGTATAATCTAAGATTTGAATATGTGATAAATCATGCTTGAGATTGTTGGCTACCAATTAAACACTAATTTAACAACAGCATTGAAAGGAAGTACCTCTAGCAATATTTCGGTCTGGTGTAAAGAACCTTATAAAATGAACATATTCTGTTGGGTATCAGTGAGTAGATCACAAATCCTTGATTTACGACAAACAATATCATCATTATTTTCTATTCTTTTCATTACCAAAGTTCTTGGTCAGTGTTTATTAGAAGGGAATACATTTTCAACTTATCGTCAAACCAGAGTTTTCCAGAAGTAGACTGATGAAATGTGAGTTTCAGACTGATGAAATGTGAGTTTCATCTGATGACTGAAACATTTATTCCACTCCAGTTAGGTGAGAATGATTTGAACATTTCATCATTCCAAGAAACCGTCTTGTTTGTGTTATATGTCGTTACAATAGTAACGAGTTCAACGAGGACTACGAATCCTGATTGTACGATGCTACGTTTATAGTGG
The DNA here is from genome assembly GCF_026250575.1 of Diorhabda carinulata. Taxonomy (NCBI): domain Eukaryota; kingdom Metazoa; phylum Arthropoda; class Insecta; order Coleoptera; family Chrysomelidae; genus Diorhabda; species Diorhabda carinulata. The sequence continues at coordinate 9,355,261 of NC_079469.1, forward strand.
ATGGGAACGAAATTATGTGGTTACTAGAAATTTCTAAGGCCTGATCAAATGGTTGGATCAGAACAATATTGTTAATACTTGTCTCAATAAGAGGGGGAAATTAGAAAAAAATTCATTCAAAAACTGAAGAGGGGTTCGGAAAATGATTTTAGATAACCCTATATGATTAAGCTTCCGTATAATTCTAATTCTGTGAAATGACTAATACACCATTTTAGAGAATCTTTTGCTTTCTGTCTCGAAGAGTTATTTTGAAAACAGCACAGCTGTTTGCATACAATCGGATGACGGCGATGCAACGCCATGTACACTATGTTGTCCTTTAGATATTTTATGCGTTTAATTCTGTTTATTTTGAGAATGTTGGTTTTGTATTAGCGATATTCAGCTACATCTGTGGCATTATCACGATTATACCAGGACTAATAGGATCATATCGATTCAGCTATCCATTCTATTGACTTAAAAACTATTCGTAAATAATATAGAATACATAAAAAATTAAACGTATCCGTAGCGAGTAGATAAATGATATTGATCTTTATGATAGGATATCATGAAGTCACTTTGCATAGATGTGTATGATTGAAATTGTCATAAATATTCAATAGCTAGATCTATTCAGTTGATCATATGGATTGCTTCCTTCGAAAGGTCTCGTGATGTGAGATTTTTGTCAATCTTTCCATAAATTGATGATGAGATGCAAATAATGCATGTACTTCGTTTTCTCGATACAAAAGTATAAGCAACATTTCCTCTATCATTTGGTGCTCAATGTGGCAATGAAAATATAGAAGGATATAGGTTTTGGAGAAAGATCGAAGCTTATCTAAGCTTCCATGAAAGGTAACATTAATATGACCAATCAATTACAGGAAAAACCATAGCCATGGCAAAACTGTTTAAACAGACATTTATTGATCGGAAATATATTTTACTTGAATGGATATATCTAAAAGTTATGAGAAGAAAGATAAGGATAAAAAAGACAAAACGATTTTGATGTTATTCTAAAAATCATATTTGAGTTAGATTGTGTGTAGGTATTAATTAATTCATTAATTAATTCACTAAATCTTTAGATTTACAAAAAACCTATATAAAAGTCACATTGGAGGTGTCGGAATAGGTCTACGTCAACATATTTATAGTGTATGAGAGACTGAAATACTATAAAATAAAAACAACAACATGTTATCTAATGAAAAAATATGATCTAAACATGATATAAGATACGAATATAACTTCATCATCATATAAAATTCCTATAATGAACTAGGTTATTGAGAAAATAACAACGTATATACTACCCGCTCTTCGATACTCAAATTCATGGAAAAAACTACGAAAACAACGTGACAAATAGAAGTTTCCTTCACACTAACGATCTTTTTCTCAGTTTCCTCAAATTTCACAGACTTTATCAGTTGAAAATGTGAGAAATATTCCTAGATAGTTGACAAAATTACTTACAAACTGAATTTTGGCAGTTTTAACATTTCTGGATGTCCATTAAATTCTAGATGGAATCGTAGCTCATAACGAGAAGTTAATGAGATAAGTCAATTATGAAAAAAAATTAATATGTAGTATATGTTAATATACTCTAAGCATTACTGTAAGACATGTGAGGCTTTATCAATGAAGAAAAGAGGCAAGTTCGTGTCAAGGAGAAGTTATCCATTGCAATAGTAAATTCATGAGTTTCATTACTTCTTTTAATGTACTCTGTTTCTTCCTATAATCACAAAACTTCTTTCACACCTCCTAAGCAATGATACTGTCTTGATAAGGAAAAATAAAAATATTAGAAAATTCGTCAGAACACTGTTTCACTCAAAAAGTAGCCTTCTTAAAAAGTTTATAGCTATGTTTTCTCATTTATGTTTAATATTCACCAGAATGGTCATTCACAATATATCTCATTATTAATAGTATAATGGTATAATCGAGAAGATATAATTTACAATCTAACATGTTGCTACTGTAGAGGAAAGGGCAACATTGCCAACAATATGCAATATAGAGTAATATTTTAGTATGTCCAGGCGACTATAGCCAAATGTGTTTAGTTTGGTATCACCGATTTAGTTTTATCTGTTGCAGACAGGTTGCCAGAAAATCACTTGTCGACCGATAATACAGTGCAATATTGTTTTGGTTATTATTTGATGTGTTTTGAAAAATATCTATGAATAAAATGACAAACTTGTTCTAATGAAAGAATTAATGAAATACATTCTCATCCTGAGTTGTGGAATGTGGAACTCGCAATATATAAATAAAGGAATATTAAAAGAGTTATATGGACTAATAACACTGAAAAATTCAATAAATCAACTGATAAATGTTAGAAAAAATTCAGAAGCTTAACAACCTACAATAAAATGAGAAAAGAAGGATATTGAAATTGATAGACTTATTTCTACAATCAATTGGAGTTTCACGTCTTTTGATGAATGGTTGAATCCACGATCTTATTTTTTCAAATTTTTGTTCAGAACAAAATGGGCCGCTATAGCATGTATTATTTTGTCAACATTGTTGCCCAATTGAGTCACCAGTTTACAAAACAAATTCATGGGCCATACTGTTGCAGGTATTATTGCCGAGATACTTAATATTTCTGATCTATATGCTGCGTTAAAAGCTCGTATTACGAGTATTATAATTACCTATTGTAGTAAAAATATTACCCGCTTAAAAGCGCGATAAGTTAATAACTGGATATTTTCTTCCTAAACTTGCGTAATTCGTAAGCACGCTTTTCCAATTTTAGAAATATCGTTGCACAGCTATCCACTTAGGAAAGCGGACTATGATCTTATCTACCTACTCCACGTTAAGAATTAGTTGAGAGCTCAATACTTTACAATGCCAGAAAATGCACAATCATTTCTCAATTGAAATGATTGTGCATGTGCATGTATATTTTCAATAATAATTTTATTATTTATTGTAGTTTTCTAGTGTATACTTTATATTCAGATTTGATTTTATTTGTTTCTTTATTTAATTACTGGAATGTTAGTTTCTTGGTTTTTTACAAGCTTTCATCATTTATCATAAATAATTTTTTGAAATTATGCATTTCTCTCTCTCTCTCTCTCCCTTTCTTTTTATACTAAAATTTTTCAACTTGTTCAGTACCTGAATAAATATCATATTGCATCTTATTTATTCATTATGTAATTAGTTTACACTATTGGTGTGTGCACAATATGGAATCAATAATCAATAGTAAATCCCAGTTAATAACGTAATAAATACAAAAGTCGACTATACCATAGTTATCAGTGAAACTAAAATGAAAATATTTGGATTGAAAAAAATTAAGGGTAGTATTCAACTCGTTATACAGTGTGTCTACTTAAGTTGGAACCATATGGAGAACTTTTTTATTAATGGTTTTAAGTTAAAAAGTTATTCATGATAAAAAGTTCTGCATGGTCCAAAAGTTGAAATGCAGCCATCAGATATCAATTTTTCAAAGCAGTATACGAGGTTTGTCAAAAAATTTGAATTTTGTGCAAGAGTAAAGTATCTTATTTCTCACAATTTAGAAAAATGTTATGGAGTAAAGTTGTTTTGAATGGAAAGATATATTCAAATATGCAATTACAGCCATTTATTATCAAAATTCAGGTTTTGTGATTATTTACTAATCGTATTAATTATTCTGGCTGGATACAATTTATCTCTCTTACCTGTTAAGAATATGATAACCTTTCTATTTATTACTGTTTTTGAACAACCTTGCAATTTACATACGTAATGCATAATAATTATTATTTATTGTAGAAATTGAAAAATCCATACAAAGAATTTTGATTAAACAGAAGCAAACATAATTAAATTTTAATTCAATGTCCCACAGCTTTGATATATCCACCTTCTCTTTGTAAACATTCAATTGTTCTTTTGTCAAACTCTTGTATTAATTTCCGTATCATATTTTGAGTAATTTTTTGGCATTCCTCAGAAATAATCCTTTCCAAATGGTTTACATCATCAAATGGTCCTCGCTGTTTTCACTAACCCTATAAAAAAGTAAACAGGAGTCAAATCAGCAGACCTAGGATGCTAAAGAATATCTGAATACCTGTGAATTACCTTACCGTTAAACTTATTTTCAAGAAGTACTCTAACGTTTAATGCAGTATGAATGGAAGCATCGTCTTGTTGGAACCAAATTGTCATACGTTCTTGTAACGGAAGGTCGTGCAAAACATCACTTGATTTTCTAATAATTGTAATTTTGTGATGAGTCGGTTCCGTTTGAAGAAAATGTTGCCTCATCGGAAAATATTATAGTTATTGTAAAAAACGGGTCTTCATTCAACTTTCCTTGTATAAGTGTGCAGAATTCAAAATAAATATCGTAATCCCTTGATAGTAACGTGTGTACAAATTGTGGTTTGTATGCATGACACAGAACACAAGTTCTATTTTTCCATGTGGTTCCAGTTCACTAGACACACTGTATATTCAAGCGAAGACCTCAAAATTCGAAGTATGAGCTAAGTGTTCCTAATAAAATCAATGAAGTGAAAAATTGCAATAAAATGATGAAAATCCACCCTTTTTGATTTATTCCTTTGTATTCACCTAATTACCTATCATATTGGTGATTTGACAAAATATTTATTATGCAAATAGAGAACTGATAATACATCATCCGTGCACACGAATGAATAGTGCAGATAATGAAATTCATTTGAAGTAAACATCAAAATTCAATGTCAGACTACAAAATGTACATACACACAATTATGTGGCAATTCATATAATAACAAATATTAGTAGATCTCTCAGCATTACGTGGAAATTCGTTATATTCACTACATAAAATGAAACTTCTATATTTATAAAAGAATTCATTCCTCGAGTGCTTAGATGTTTATTATTCTGCCATTAGAGGCATGTACTGCTTGTAATTATAATATAATGTTTGTTTCCCATTACCTAAAATAATTTGTATATAGGAAAAGTTCTCGCGCAAAGGAACTCACGTCTCGAGAGTTGGATATTAACATATTAAGCACAAATGAATAGGAAGAACCTTCCTGTTATTCACAAAATATTCATTTTAGTTCAATACAGTATGGAAGAAACGGTTTATTGTCTGAAGATATAAATTTTTTACTAACTAACTCATTGGATGATTTCTCAACTTATATAAATACGTCATAGCTGTTAAAGTGATTCCATAATATTCCCTTATCATGGCTGTATTGCTGATTAGGAGTTATTGTTGGATTACCATGAAATTGAGGGTGATATTATCCACGTTTTTATGAAGTCAGAAGTGAATGTACATTTCACCACAAATTTTTATCAAAAACCTATAAAACTCCAAATTGATTTATAAATACTTGGATTATAAAATGTGATCCTCCAAGTTGGAAATGTTAAACTTAAGCTGGTATCAATATACTCGTCAAGAATTATGTTGGCCAAGCTGCTCGTGTAGAAAAAATCAATAAAGTTAGTCCTGATTAAAAGAAAAAAGTGTATAATCATCAATCAAAACCCGGAAATAGTTCTTCTTATCATGTGTCTCTGGATCTATAGCACCACTCAGAGGTCTGAGCTCCGCTGTACTTTACATGAGTAGATCCATGGAGAATCTAAAGAAGAAGAACTATGTATATCTTTGAAGAGCCCTGAGATATCTGAGATATCTGAAAGAGATTCTACATCTAGAAGCCTTTTGTGATACTGACTTTACAGAAGATGTTGAATCAAGAGACAAAGACACAACCAAAAATATAAGAATACTACAGAATATGTCATTATACTATCTGGAGGACCAATTGCCTGGACATCGAGAAGACAATCAGTAGTCGCACAATCTACAGTGGAGTTTGAACTTATTGTTGCGTGTGAATGTATCAAAGAATTCAGTTCCTGATAGAGCTACTAAAAGAATTGACTGAAAAAGAAGTAAAGGCAATGCTCTATATAGACAACCAAAGTACAATTGAAGCCATTAAAGCTGTAAGAATTGAGAAGAGTGGGAATATCGAAGTGAAATATTTTTTCACAAAACATGAGTATTATGAGAAATTGTTTCAAATGTCCTATGTGCCATCTGAGAGAAATCAAAGATTCAACGCTCTAGATATGATTGTCATTTTTTTCTTGTTTACGGGCGAGTGTTGGAACTGTTCAGTTTAAGTTAGTATCAATAAACTCGTCAAGAATTATCTTGGCAAAACTGCTCATGTAACTAAAAATCAATTCAGTCCTTAGTAGAAGAAAAAAGTGTGTATCAGTCATTTTCCATGAAATATTTGGAAGATTCAATGAAAATAAGATAAAACATTACTGGAATTAAAAAAATCGCTACACTTCGTAACCGTTTTACTAAAAAATTATTATGAATATGAGCTATCAAGCTGCGGGGAGATAATTGTCTCAAATGAAAAAAAAATCTGTTGTTAATGCGTGTTAGATACTACGAAAATGTTACTGTGATACCAAATATCTATCCTCTTTTCTAACAATTTCAATTTTTGTGCAGATTAGATGGAATTGAAGAGTTCTTTGTTTAATAATGATAACGAAATAAGATAAAATCTGTATAAATCTATATAAATATTTCGACAGTTTTCTATTACAAGATTTCTTCACTAAATTATTTATGCTGTAGACGTTCTCTAGGGCAAGGTAAATGAATGGTAGCAATATTAGTGCATCAATATTTTTAGCGCATTTTTTGTAAATTATTATTAGCGTTTTGTCCGTCCGTCTGTCTGTCTGTAATATTTCGTTAGACCCCAACAGCTCGAAACGTCAAATTTGCCATGGAAGCTCCTTTTGATAAATTGAGATTTTTGTTAATATTTACCGCTAACGGTGAAAAATGCGCTATATTCTCTCGCGCTGAGAGTTCGACGACTTTTTTATTTACTTGTTTCTACATATGAAGAATAATCTTATCCTAACAAAAAATATGAATTTTCAATGAGAGCCAAGTTCAATATTGTTACGAACAAATTCGCGAAAAGGGTCCTTAAGCCCATCTTGCTTGGCTACAATGGATTTTAAATTCTGCGAAGGCGCATATTTTGAATACTTTGCGGAATTCGTTTGATCTCAAGTTTTTTTTATAGAAAGCGGTTTATTTACATTGTTTATTTTGAATAATTTTTAAAAAGGTCTATTAATTTATTTGTTTTAATTCTTTATGTTCTTGAAGTTTGGGAAATTCCATTCGTGACATATAAATAAGTATCTGTATTACAGTTTAGTTCACTTTTTAATGAATACTTTCAGTAAACAGAACGAATCATCAAAGTAATCGAATAATTTAAATTATTATAAGTTAGTGTAGTTTTTAGTGTTTGAATGAATTAAGAACGTAAGAGACAATGTCTATTTATCAAACCTTATAAATAAATGAGAAAAGCATTACAATATTATGATATATGCATAGGTTGTTGTCTAAATATATGAGCCAAATTTGACACGTTTATGTGAAATAGATTTTGCGTTATGATGTCAAGGTCCTCTAAATGTATACTGAAAATTATTTCTTTTCGCGCTACATGAATGACAAAAGTTTTTGCCTACAGATAGGGTACTGAACGTAGGAGAATATAACCCTAGAATTTGAATATGAATATAATTGATTTCAGTCAAATATTTTTTTGTTGACTCTCAAATTCTTACAACCGTTTCTTTAAAATATGCTATATGGTAGTTTATGAAATATATATTGCTCGATATTGTGAATGATATGTCAATCAAAAAACATAATGTACTCACCTGTTAGAGGAGCATAAATATTCAAATACAAGCAATCCTCGCTCTGGTTTTGCAGGTATGACTTCAATTTGAGAAAATATTCTTTCCTAAACGATGGCATTTTCCTCTCATCTGGAAACTTTTGTGGACAAACTGGTCCAAAGGTGTCAGCGTATTTAACTCCAAACCAAGAAGGTGCACCAGCAGTTGGCATGAATCTCAAATCACCAACTGGAGGCGCCGCGTAAGGAATACCTCGATACACACCTACTCGATAACTATCCTCTCGGTCGATTTTAGGTTCCACTATTATTCCTCTTAACTCACCTTGTTTCAGATAAATGTTTTTTGTATACTCCTTAGCGTATGGATTGTAACTATATTCGTAAGAACTCATAATCACAGTTTTACATAATGACATTAACGTTATCACGATTGTTAATGATTTGGTTATGTACGCCATATTTTTATCAAATTATAACATATTGTAGCAGTTTACTGGTTAAAGAATACCTGTGAAGTATGTAACAGTTTACAAATTTGAGTAATGATTCAAGATTTTTTTTCAAAACTTTGGATTGTATCTAGTTTAATAAATAGGAAAAAGGCAGGTGAAATGGGGTACTTAAGGCTCTATGGAAACACGAAAAAGTGTGCGAAATACCCCGTTTTACCCGTTAGGAATACTGAATGGAGAAACAAGTGTATGTGAAAAAACTTAAGAATATAACTACAGCCTATTATTAGCGTCGTCTACTCTAGCACAGGAATTATGTGCTCATCGACAGCACAAAGCACAGATTGCCCTTAGAAGAGGTGAAATAAAAATAGCCACAATAAAGGCTTTCTGCGTCGCTGCTCTGAATATCTCCACTATCACTTGAAAAAACTTTATTCCCTCTTTTCACTTTTTTCACATCATTCTTATATCACTTTCTTTCTGTACGGTATACAGCCACTAGATTTCTTCTTACGGCATTTTCTTCTGTTTTTTTTTTTAAACTTTGCTTAACAGATTCTTCTAGCTTTTGTTTGCAGAAATGTGGTTTTTCCTTTTCTTCTTAAATCACTTCGCAAATTTTTATCATATTGCGGAAACGCAATAGCAGCTTCTAGACTTGTGAGTGGAAAAGAATAAACATAAGATTTAGATGTGTCTGATTTAGGCTCAGTGATGGGTGTTACATTCCATTTTAATTGGAGTTGCAGTTATCGGTGTCAATAATTGTTTTTTCGTTCAAGAACCCAATCTTCTACAATTTCTGTAGCCGTAGAAGGTCAGAAATCGGCATTAGAAAAAACATGAGCATCTACAGGACACATTACAGTTTTTCTAAGCCCATTTATTGCCTTTGGCATAGTAGCAGATGTCACATAAGCAGCACTTAACTAAGCAGACTGCACTGCCTGTGTTGGTTCCACGCTATTTTCGTTGCTTCTACTCATATTATGAGCTTGAAGGCTTAATGAAGGCTAAGTTTAGTGCTTGAAGCCGGTGCGTATTATGTGATGGAAAGCAAAGAAGAATGCCTACACTGTCTCAATATTCAAGATTTGTTGTATGTTAGGTGTGCTCATCTAAGAGTAGAAGTACATAGGATTTCGTTGGAGCCTTAAAAAAGTTAAAAATTCCTTGAACTATTTAAAGAAGAAGTTCATAGCAATGTTGTTCGAAATTCACCGTTGTGCCAGTTTCATCCACGCTATAAATGTTCTCTGCTGTTACTTTGTTGAGCGGGTGATCAATATTATTCAACCTTGCTGACTGGAGGACGAGTCTCCTGAATTCTTCTATGGTCTTCAAGTAATTGGCTAACATCGTTTGTGGAACATTAAACTGAATCGTAACTCGATAATAATCCTTTTGACCTTAAGTCACAGCGCTAACGATCGCTTCCGTATTTTCCATTGGTCAACTCTTCCTTTTGGTAGAACTCTTATAACTAAACACCATCCAAGAATAGAAGATTATAAATTCATTCAATAATAGCTACTAACAGTCGGTTACCCTTTATTACCTTACTCCATTGTGTCCTCCCTGAACTAATACTCTTAAATCGCACATTATCTAGAACAGTTAGAAGTTATTTCCTTAAAATACGGTCACTTTGAGATTAACACTTACAGTAGTGTGTAATCTAAACGAAGCACAAAAAATGTAATAAGGTGTAAAAATGTCATTGGCTTGATCCCTTAAAATAAAACTACCTCATTTCGCCCACTTACTCCGTTTTACCTGCCTTTCCCCTACACAGAATCAAACTTATATGAAATCAGTTTATAAATAATATATTTCATAAAAACAAAATATGCTTGGTGAAGAAAACATGATTACTCTTATCAAATAAGGAGTGGTTCTGAGGAGTTCAACAGATATATTGGGTATTCCATTAATCGGTTGTTATTTGAGATCAGGACAACCTATGAAGAAGAGATTCAATGGAAAAAGTGGAAACGTTACTTATCAAGAGATCAAAGGTTGGACTACCAAGAAAATAAGCATCTACCGACTTTTACGGTAAAATGGAAAATAACAAGCTAAATTAGTCAAAACTAAAACAGGACTTTGGAAAACTGAGACAACCTCTTCTTTTGCTAAATTAAACTTAAGTGGATGTTAAATCAAATAACTGTGTATTCATACTCTTCATTAAGCGTCGAATGTATGTCTCCTTTTTTCAATTGCCATTTAACTAACTGTTATAATATTATATGTTAATTACTTGGATGGATGCATGTTTTTGTGATCTTCATATGTTTATTGCTTCTTAAAATAGCTGAGATGCTACATAACTTTGATCAATTGTGGAGTAGAATATTGTTAATAAATTCAAAACCAAATGAAATTAAATAGTGAGTTGGAATTTCTAGCAATTTCTCATACCAGACACGATAACGAAGACGACAATTTGGTTATAGAAACGACCTTTAATAGTTAGTGTTGATGTGGTAGTAGAAACAGTATGAGATTTGTTACCAATTTCCAATCATCCATCGGAAAATACTGATTTGTCTTTATTACTCTGAAAAAATTAATAATCAACGTATAATATATTCAAAAGAAAATATCAGTTGGTTAGCCTCATCACTCGTTCTGTTCTTATTATTTTCTCTTCATACCCTTTCAATTGTTTCATGAGGATTTCACTTCGATTCGATCTATTCCCACCTTTCTCAAATTCTCCAAAGATTCTCATTCCCTCGGTTTACCTATTTGATATATCTATTTCTTTCTTGGTGTACTTCTTAGTTTTTTGTGTTTCTACCTAAGCTTAGCCGTTACTTCTGTATTGCTATTTTTGCTTTTTCTCTGTTGATTTGCTGTCTACCAGCTTTGTTAATTCATCCATTATTACGAAGATTTTACTCTATGCAACAATCATTTCAGAAAATAACCCGCCTAATTAGAAGTATACACAACATGTCATGTTTCTTTATCAGTATGAACAGCTGTTGAACAGAATCATCAATAAAACGAGTATTTTGGATGTACCTAGGACTATTTTTAATTTTGTTCCATCCCGTGTAACGGTTCGAGGGTAAAGTGTTCTATTTTTGAAGAGATCTTGTAGAGAGTGTTAACCTACAATGTTTGTACATTTAATTAACGTCAATAGTATGTTGCCAAAATTCAGTCGATGATTTGGAATCACATGAATGTGTTATTGAATGCTATTTCACTACTATTCTTTGAATTTTTCAATTCTGGAAAATATTTTTGAACCGGTGACATTTGTTTTAAGTTTTAATATAGAAAAATTCAAGCCTTCTTAATTCCGCAACAAAGGTTCATAAGACAAAAAATTCTTTGAAATTATAACATCATTTTTATCAATTTCGGACTTTCGGACATAATTTCTTCAATCAACATATTTATTACGAGACTGGTTCAAATATAAACCAGAACTTTTGAATATACGCGCGAAAAGTTTAGTGTCGTAAGAATGACTGCACTGGATGTTAGACTGGTCTGTTACGAAGCCATGTACAAGAAAGATATACTACTATCTATCACATCATTATTCGTTTGAGTGACTTACTAAGACACAAGTGTATGTATGGTGGTTTTCCGAAAAGTGGTGACAAACGTGCTACATGCGCGGCGCTCCAGAACAAATGTTACTGATGGGAAAGACAGCACTCTAGAAAACTCATTGTAGGAGATCGATATAGTACTTTACGCGATATGGCTGAAGAATTGAGCATCAGTGTGAGTATTATTGAGCAAATAATTTATAAACGGCTCGGTTACCGCAACATTTCAGCCAGATAGGCACCAAGACTTCTGAATTTTGAACAGTAAGTTTGCAAGCATCTCCTGTAGCGTTATGAAGAGAAAGGACAAAATTGAATGCACTTGACATTCACCACAGATGCGAATTGATTACACCACTTTATTCTAGAGAGTAAGAGCGCATCAATGGAGTGGAGGAAGAAAGACGAAGCCGCACTAGGTAAAGCGAAGGGGAATGTGTTATTTACCGTGTTTTAGGACATAAGAGGAGTAATATCCGTTGATTTTCTCACCAAAGAACAAACTATGAATACGCGGTAGTATAGTAAACACCTGAAAGAAACACGGTGAAACCTGTCAACACATCAAAACGACGCGATATTCCAATCCGTAGTGCGATATTCCTCCAAGACGTATGCAGTTTGGTTTACGATGGAAACGTTGAACGAATTAGGTTGAGAAATACTTGAACTTACTCTTCATAGATCCTATGTGTCGCCATGCGACCATTATGTATTAAGTTCTTTAAAAGAAGCACTTGGCGGACTGCGATTCGAAAGCAATGAACAGGCTAGGTTACAAGCCAAGATATTTTTATTAAAAGGTTATCCGAAAACTTCTAGGTGGTAAAAGTGTGTGTGTGTGTGTGTGTGTGTGTGTGTGTGTGTGTGTGTGTGTGTGTGTGTGTGTATAGGAAATTTTACCTCTGTATATACTTTTTATAGCAAAATTCCAATTCATATTTGATCCATCCTCGTATTTATAGAAATATAATAACATTTATCAATCTGATGTCATTGATCAATTCTGTGAATATATTTAATTTTTAACGCAAATTTCAAAATGAAACTGACATCTGCTATTTCGAGCATTCATATACAGCACTTCAAAGAAACTTGACAAGGATACGTTGGCTAAAACATTGTTGAAAAATGTATTCAACATAAAAATAACCACCGGAAATCGGTTGAATTCTTGTATATGTTTTTGAAACTTTTTGTAATTCATCGCCAATTGTTCCCTGAAGAATTTTGGTATATGACTTGAACATATATATATATATATATATAAATTATTCTAGGTTGCAAATCGAATTGTTTTCATTATCTGTTATTCTATTATCTAGAACATAACGTTAACCGAAGGATATCTACGAGCTCTAAGTGTGTAGTAAGGTTTTCTGTGAATGATAGTTTTATTACCTTACATCCATTATCGAGGTTATGATCTGAGTGCTTTGCGACCACGATTATTCATAAAAATGCTGGTGTGCAGTAAGCAGTATTTTACGAACTGTACGTTCCTAATATACGGTGATTATGGATGAATGTATCAATCAATAAAGAGGAACATGTTTTCTATCCAATGCACCAATGCAAACCAATTGAACGTTTATTGATTACAGCTTCCTTCTTCTATGCTCGATTTTCATTGTGTTAATTGTTACTCTATGTGTTGGTATTTTTGAATGAAAATTACAACTGAAGAGATAGAAGTATACTTCTATTATCTTTATCGTTTTCCAGAGCTGGTTTGGAAATTAATACATTGCAAAAAATTAGGAGCAACATATTTTTGTAGACATGAATCGAAATACTAGCGTTTATCTATTAAAGAATGATACAATTCGAGAGGCGTGGAGCAGCTCAAATATTTTGAAATTCGAAGTTGAAAAATACTTAGTGAAGTAAGGAAATTCAATTCAATTTAGTTCCTATTGAAAACGATTTATATTAGAGAATCGTGCATCAAAAATATCTAATCTTAAGTATATAAGTATCAAAATTTTTTAATATGAAAATATAAACTGGAAAAAAATAAATATAATAGCTGAATACCGTGGAAAATAAGTTTAACATAAAAACAAACCAATTACTCAAATTTGTTATCGCAATAGAGAATCAAATAAACTTTCTCCGGAGTTGACTACCATCGTAAATCACTGAAAGGTTTATTTTTTTTTTGTTATTCTATTAACCGCACAATAAATATATATGTTAGCACTTTTCTGCCGAATTCAATTCACATAGCACTATAAATTTTATCACCGTGCACAATATATAAGATTGAACTGATTTTCTAACTGATTTAATGACTGAAAAAAAACTTTCAACGCTATTGAAACACGGCTCTCATTTTCAAACTAAAGCTAAAATTGTCAGTTTACGTTGAACCGATTCAGGTCGTGAAACACAGTGTCGTCGCTTGAAGATTGAATTGTACTTTCTTGTATTATTCCAGTTCGTTGCCAACGAAATTTTTGCCGTTTGGGCCATCAGAATCCTCTTTTCCCAAGTTCCAGGTACATTTTAATTTGCATATAGTTTTAGTCAAATATAAATATCTGTTATATGAGTGTGTGCGCCAATAATTACACCTAAGAAACTAACAATATGCAGAGGCAGCTTCAGAATTAACAGATCGACAGATCTCCAAGAAGTAGAAGAAGAAGAATATAGATTTAAAATAATATGTTAGCTCGACAAACTATAAACAAATTTGAGATAATAACGAAAAATTATTTTCGAAACTCACCCACAATTACTCACTCGATAATAAACCAAAATTTGAATGTGATAGCTATAACTGAGGATTATATATACCTAAACTGTTTCTGAATGCAAATTATTGTCCAATCCTACACCTGGAACAATTTTTAATGTATCTAAAAGCAACATGGTTAAACGCTCAAATCAATTCGGAAAAGTTCTATCACAAACATAGTTAAATGATACTTTAAAAACAAGCTAATTTTCTAGGTCTACATATTTATCGTTTGGTTAGATAAAACAAGATTAAATCAATTATATACCTAAACTGATCCAGTTGCTCAGTCCCTAACTAATTTATGGATCAAAAGAATTATTATTTATCAATACGCCAGAAACTCTCGGAATTAGTTGTAGTGTACCTCCGATAGAAGTCTGAATAAGAGACAGTCACATCTCAGTCTTAAAACAAATTGTGATTGAATATTTGGTCTTGAAGCAAATTAACAAAGATGTCGTGGATACATTAGGTGAATTTTCAGTATATGACATAGTGGAAAAGTGAATTTGTGAGTTTAAGCGTGGCAAACGAACAGGTAGGTAGAGCTCCCATTACAAAACACGAAAATATTATAAAAAGTGTAATAGTTGAAGATAGTGCTGCTGAATTAAACACGGGAACATTAACTGCCCAGAGTGTACTATGAATATCAACACCCACTCATAAGCAAGTGGTATAGTCAATTTTTTGAAAGATTATTAGTAATGCATGTGAGCTACAATAACAGAATCTTATTATGCCAATTTTATTACGGATTTACATGGAGTGTAAAATAAAAACGTCTTGGTAAGCTATACAAAGCTGTTCTTTCGCATCAGAATAAGGCATCCATTCACAAGCTCGTCATTGTATCAGCAGATATAGTTAGGGAAGGCGACGATTTATTTATATCTGCCAAACTCTCCAGATTTGGCCACCGGCTATTTGCAAAACTTGAAAAACACATACTAGAAGGTGAATGGGAAGAAACTATTAAGCTTTATGGTGACTTTAATAAAAATAGAGAAATATTTGTTCATTATTTACTGTATGTGATCAGGGGTGAAGGAAAGGGATCAGACCTTGCAAAAAACATTAATCTTCGTGTGACTTGACCTCTGTAAAAACAGAGTTATAATATACTAAAATCAATAGGGATATATTTCGGTAGCACGGTTATTTTCTAAGGGTCGGTCAAGACTTGATAATATTGTGCCACGGAAATTCGAAAAAATGAATTGGGATAACATAGATTCAAAAAATCCAGTTGGACTGTAACGAATATCAAAATGTGGTGAATATTCATTTTTAATCGCATGTGTTTTGGTAATCTTTGGAATGAATACATTTAATAAAAGTATCATTTAGTTGGGCACTTTAACATTAGAGTATCCACACAAATCTGTGTCTCATACTCATTTAACTTGTACTGTTATATATAAAATTGGTTTGATGCATTGTATGATTCGCTAATAACCAATTTCGGTTGATGAGAATTTTGTGATAAATAAAAAAACTGACTAAACCATTCCATATAGCAATCGTACAATGAGTTTCCAGAGATTCGCGTTTTCATTTTAATCCGTACAGCATGGAAAACCACAACAAAAATTCGAATTTCCTTTTTTTATCAAACGGTATTCAGGAGGAACAAATTGGAGACATCATTTACGTGTTTTAGGAACAACAAAAAGCAAATAATTGATTACGTAGCAAGCTACCCGTTAGTTTAGTAACAATCCAATATTTTATCTTGATAATTGGAAACTTTTGTCATGCAAATTCCGATAATTAATGACAAGTAGTGGAAGTTTATTTTTGTTGCATTTCAATAATTATTTTATCAAGTTCTGAAAGTTTGTTATTGACGGGTGAAAATTCACAGTGTTTTCAATACTGTCATATAACGAGCATATATCTGATACAACATTTTTTTTTGTAATGAAATCAAAATAAACGATATGATTCCTGTGATTCCCCAAATGCAATTAATATCAAAACAGCAAAAATATCCAGCAGCTTATCCACAGCTTTCAAGCTGAATGTTTTGATATTATGGCATTTTGATTTTATAGTACCACGGATATATGACATAGAAAATTCTATGGGATTTAAAATAGCGATGCACTCTGCTGTGTTACTTAGGTATTTAATGCTTATTACTTTTTCCCCTTCCCTCTCTTTACTCAATTTATGCCTCAATTTCAAAATAATTCGTTCCTGATAATAGTACATTGCAGCACAAGTGTTGATATGGCGAACACCTTGTTGGGAATCGAACGCTGAATTTGAAACTATGACATTATATGAATGAGCCTTAAAGTTTACCTTTCATAAACTTGAAGTCGTATGCTATGTTGCTGAGTATACGTTTTACCTAAGAAATTATACCAATCTCAGACCAACTAGACAAGGCAAATATAATTATCTAAGAATAATCTTCAGCTTTCCAAAAACTAGGCTTACATAAAGGGTGTTTTAATAAGATCGCGAGATTTGAATTTCGCGCCATGTTTTACAGTCATAACATCACATGATTTTGACGTGACAGATCCGAAGTTGACAGTTAGTGTTAGTGAAAATAAAACAATGAAAGATTTTCTGTCTGTTCAAATCGATCGTCTTATTGGTATGAAACGTCCCCGGCTAGACACCCTTCCTCAGAAAGTGGAGGCGACACTGGTACTTAGATGGGGTGAACAATTAATTTCAAATTTGAAGCCACCAGCTTTTTAATTAAATGGAATTAAAAGTAAAGAAAAAGGTGAATAAGCTGGAGAAACCCTCGAATAATTGAATTAATAAACACAAAATAAAACTCCCCCGAATACGATTGTTCAAATTAATAATAATTTATGTTCACAACACATAAAAGTTTCAGTGACTCATTAATTTATTAAAGAAGTAATAAAATTGGCATGATTGCAGTTCTCAACATAGTGCCAAAGTGTTGGAGATGATATTGATAATAAAGTGGTGCACCGGTTGGGTATTCGATTGCATAAACTCCAATATGGCAGCTGTAGTACTGCAAAAAAAATTATCAAGGAACCATGTCTAAACTTGGAATCTACTGAGCAATAAGCTTCACATTTTTAACCATACAGAAATATATTCTCAATATATCAAATTACCCGTAACATAACATAACTTTACGACATAGATAAAAAACCCATCGACAAAAACTATACAGAATTGTACTTGATATAACAAACGAAGATAATTTCAGTTAAATTAAATACAAAATATATTTGGTGCTTCAAAAATTTATTTGTAGCTTAAAAACTTGAGTTGAAGTTACCCAGCACTTTTTGATGAAAGTTGCTAATAGAACTAGAAAATCTTTGAGGAAAAGTTGTCAAGACCATTTTGGTTTTTGTTGTCATAATGTAGATACAATAGAATATTTCAAACTTTGATTTATCAAATGTTTTCCCGTCTCATTGTCACACCTTTGCTTTGCAATTTTGTAGAGTGTAGACTGAAAAGTATCTATCAAAACCATTGTTTCCTGGATAGCATATTTCTCGATATTCCCCTCTCTGTGATAGGCTCTAGTAATACGTTTACCAAATCTGTAAATCGACTTGTTGATGGTTGATACTGAAACCACGGTTGCCACATACTTTATTGTTCACAAAACTTAAATTTGAGAATAGTTTGATCTCAATTCACCGCACACTGGCAAAGCTCGTGACTAACTATTGACTGTAAACTAGAAACCCCACTAAACTGATGATATCCAATGTATGTTTATTATTTTTTCAGTATATACATTTGTGATTTGTAAGAGAATCATTTTTGATATAAATTTGTTGATTATATATACTTTTGAATGATTCACTGATTATGAGAATTAAATATTATGATGAGGATCTGGACAAGTTACTTGATATTCAGTTCACACTGGAGCGTTTTTTATATCTTATTGTAGAGACAAGATTTTCGCTATTGATGACACAAAATTTGCTTGGAATCGCTTTTGCGAAACTTACAGAGAGCAAAAGAGAATGTTTGTGAGCACTACATATAGTAAACAAAGCTGAAAAGATATTGGAAACTTACTAGCGAATATAAGAAATAGTAATACTTAAATTCACTTTGATTTAAACCTTCAGTAGACGCTGTAGAAAGAGGATGTTTCAAAATAGAAATTGAAGTTTTATGGGAATTTTCGAATGGAGTTGACGGTAGACAACAGATTAATTCTTCCAAAAATTTAAACATGATAATAAAACAGAAGTGATTACTGAGCCACAATAAGTAAACAAGGGCATATGGAAAATATTGAAGCAAAACGTAATAATCTGATTGGCGCGTTACATGTTTATGATGTCAAAACTCCGAACCTACAATATCCACTGGGGTTAACAAAACAATCGATATATAATTAGTATAATGCGATTCTTGAAAAGAAGTTAATTGTTTCTTTTTTAATACGAAGTCTTTATGAACGACAGTAAAAAATGGAATTTATTTATGTTGAACGAAAGCTTCAGCGGAGAACATTGTGATAACAATATTTTTGGAAGCTCTCACGATTCTAATGTTTATAATTTAGTGAGAAAGTAAATACAGTCGGCAATGGCAATAATAAAGTTAATGAACCGACCTCAGTATTTCTATTTATTATAAACCGAATACCATTGGCTCCTTGTAATTCACCTACAGAAGTTATATAACATGAAAGCAATTCAAATATCCAGTAATAGTATCTTTTAATGGAAATTCATCAACATTTCAATTGAGTTATCAATAAATTTAAAAATCAAAATGTAGCCAAAAATTATATCTTCAAGCCTTCAAGAGAACATGAATACCATGTACAAAGGTTGCAATATTCCAATAAGTTTCCGAAATAAACAAATATATGTAATCCAATAATCATCTCCTTTGATTTCCATAATCCTTTTACAAATTATAATGGTGCCGCAACTGCTTATTTGAAAGAACACACGACGCTGAGTTATTTTAAGATATTTCAGAAGCGTAAATATGCAGGACGTCCGTCTTAGATAAATTGTTCAATGATATAAATAGGTGCTAAACAGAAGTTTTATAAATACTTTATTACCCCTAAACAGAAAGTACTCTACGAGATGAACGTAAAATACTCAGCATTCCCTTTGTAAAAGGCAATACTTCAGTTTTCCCTTATTTTTAGTGTTTAAATAATTCCAAATCTATTTTCATCACTTACGTAAGTTGCTGGAATGTAAACATTTTAAACGTGGGTACAAGTGAAAGTGGAAAATCATCAATGTCACCTTCAATGTTTTATCAGCGATTGGTGATTCGATATGCTTTGAGAAATCGGAGAATTTTTCCTAAAGGTTTTGTGTTTACAGTTAAGATTTTTGTCTTGTAAACTCAATTGATTTAGAGTTCCACACTATCTTCACAAGGAAAACTTATTAAGAAAATAGTTGTTGATATTTTGAAAAAGAAGCTCGGATTACTTGCCGCTATAATCTGCTGAAAGAATTTCTTCATCGACCTATTTGCTAAATAAGTGGACTTGTCAAAAAACATTCATAAATACAGAGGTCAAGGAAATATTTTCGACGCAAATAAGCAATTTAATACTGGTAGTAGAAATTATTCAGTCAATAAAAGCAGATGAATTCTCACTTTTTATACTACATACCAACAACAAGTAAGTTCACTCAACAATTGGTCGAACTGACACTGACACAAAGTATTAGTGTGGCTACTATCCACAGGGTTATTTATTAATAATTCTAAAGACAGATAGAGTAGCGTGTACATTGAATTGTACTATTGGAAGAGTTTCTACCAGTCGAAACTGACATGCTGAACCAATCAGAATAAAATAGAGATGGTCTTCCTTCCTATATCAGAAAATTTGGCCCACTAAGAATACCTCTATCTTTAGCATCTACTCTTGCTTTCATTCAATACACATGTTTTAACATTTATTTGGATTCAGATACGGACGCAAAAGGAATTAGTTATTTTCTCATAAGTTGAGGTGAGCATGGTCATATAAATATAAGTAGAAGTAGAAATTTTTTCACCATTTTATTATACAACATACTTTTTCGAAGCAACTTTCCCACAAATTCTGATTCATTTGAAGATTGTAACTGAAAATGATATTTTTTTGTGAAATGATATTGAATCAAACTAGTGAAACATTGAGAAGGTTTATTATTGTAGATTTGTTCATTCCATCAATATGTTTTAGAATGGCAAATGAAATAGTTTTCATCTAAATGTTGTCGTTAAATCACTGGATTCAATATGTACATACCACATTAAATGGAAAATAACAACTGGGTTATAAACAGCAAAAATCTATTTATATCGTTACGTCAGTTCCAGAGGAAATTAATGAGACTATTTTTATATCAGTTGGTTAGCATTAAACAAAAATAAATTAGTTATACACAGACAACCATCCCTTGTGATGGAATCGCTTTATTCGAAATTTTTTTGTTATATGATTTCATATGGATTTTTTATTCATTTCCGTTTTTTCATTTGCATTCAACGTGGTCAGGGAGATATGATGATTAATTTACCAATTGGATATCACATAACTTCCAGCGTTTATTTTTCCTTAACTTATAAAAAAAATTTTTCTTTGCTCAAAAATTATGCACTACGAGGGTTGATAATTGAGTTCTGTAATATGGAAATACTAATGAGAATATATCGAATCTAAAATTGACAGTCTGAATTTTTTAATGGTGAACGTATTCAGAACGCAATGTCATATGAGTGTTATTTGGGTTGTTTACATTAATCTTGGCCAAAAAAACCTTTATATCTCGGTGAAAACGTTGCTCGTCACTCGTACTTTCAAAGAAATAACTCAGATGTGAAGGCAGAAAAGGAATCTTTAATGTTTAATCCCATCGTATGGAAATTTTCCAATAAATTGGTGATAAGTTCTTTGTTATTTCGACATTTTCTATTTCCTTAGAAATTTCCCACAACCATTTTGAATGAAGTCGAAGCAGATTTTTCATTAACAGATAAAAGGCTTTCAAAGTGAGAATCTATAATTTTATGGGTACACAAATATACCCTCTTTCAGTTCTCCCTTCGTTATGTTTGGGAATATTTTTTCAAGCGCAACCAATTTGATGTGGAAAGTTAATAGAGTAGATGTTATTCGGATCTACCAACACTTTAATGTTAATTTTGCCCATTTTGAATATACTCATTCTGAATGGGTCATTTTCTTCTTACATAATTATGTTGTTTCGCCCTACTGACCCACAAACAAAGGAAACAACATTATTTTGTGTAACCACTCTGCAATTCCAATAACATACCGATGACGTTGAGGTCACCGCACACTTTCCATTAGTGTTCTTTGTACTATATTACATTAATTAAAATACGCATCGTTCCATCCCTCTAGTTATAATTCACTGCGTGTCCTATTAATATGTACGGTTTTTATCACAATTGTGTGATAAAAGTAGATTTCAGACATTCTATGAATAAGGGCCACTTTGTTTCATCATAATTTTTATTCATTGCTTCAAAAAGTCCAGGGCTATCATCACAATAACAATACTAATCTTCGCTTTTGAAAAATTTGAGAAAACTTTTCTTCTCTTTGTGGAAAACATTACATTTGTGCTTAGTAGTAATAACTCCCATTGTTGTAAGCGTAATTTAATTTCGGGTTTAATTCTATTTTACCTGGACTAATTGTAGTTTGAACTGTCGTCATCACGTTAAGTAGTTGGAATTGTGAAGTGATAAAATATTTCTTTTGTTCAAGAAAGGAGGATTAACATTTTCGTATACATTTATTTTAGGGTATAAAAAAAGTTCATTTTGCACATTTTGACGTATTTATCTTATATTGCAGTTTTGTTTGTTTTGTACTCCGTGTACAAACGCTCAAGAACGGTGGTTTTAGAAGAAGAAAAAAACATTTGGGGAGGAATGTTGTTTGGAGGCAGCAATTTACAGTTGTTCTGAAACTTTAGGGTCGTCATCGCATGGGTCTCAGATGGTGAGGGATGTACGTTACAACTAACTGTCTTCGCCCCAGGAATACTTTAATCACCACGCACGGTTTGTGTGGTTTCTTCTGGTCGGCTCTAATAGGGGATGACAAACAGTTTACAAGGAATTAATAAGCGTAATTCTCCAAGAACCACTATATATTTTTTGTATATAGGGATGAGAAAGATGAGGAAGCAGATAATAAGGAATATTATTAATTTAAAGGCAAATAACTCGTTACCAATAAAATTACACTTCTATTTTTTGTTAATTAAAAGCATTTTTATAGTCACTGACAAAAACAAAATTTTTATGAATCTTGTGGGTATTAATTTTGTGTTTTTCATAAAAATTTGTTGGAAATGGCTTAACAAGATTGATTTTTCAATGCAGAAGCGCGAAAAATTTTATACATTCAATTCAGGGAGTTTCCAATTATTTCGACATCCAAAAAATAACCTTTTGGCAGTATCGTGTTAAATGTCTTTCCAAGAAGCTATTTTTAGAAACAGTCATAAAATGGCGACAGATCAGATGAATATGACGGATAAGGTAATAAAGTGTAAGCTCAGTTGGATTAATTTTTCTGCAACAATAATGACAAGAATTAATAAAGATAAAAAAATAAGATTTACAAAACACCCAATCAGGAGAAAATGAGAGTGATCACTGGACATTGTACTTTTAACAAAAAACCCAAAAACTGGAGTAACAACAGACATCTATTGCAATGAGCTTAACAAATAAGAAGAGACGTCAAACTTTAGAAGACGATTCAGTAGATTAACTCGAAAAAATAACAATAAAATTAATTTTGGAATGAAATGTTGGGAATAAGAATCAAGAGGAAAAAAATTCAGAAAAAAATTAAGGAATAGTTTGGAAGATTAACACAATGGACTTTGGGCTTCCGGATGAACATCCACCAATCTAGGTTGAGGTTATCCGTACCAATCCAGCATAACCTGTCGTGATGGAACAAAACTATGTTCTTTGACAAATTTGGTCGTTTCCTCTCAAGTTCAGTATTAGGATAAAATTGATTAGATACCGTTTCTCCTTTTCCTCAATAATCAATGAAAATTGTAGCTTAGAATTGATTATAGAGGAGGAGAAGGAAAGAGGTAAGGAGTACAATCTGTGTATATGAGAAGTGTCCATCAAAATGTATTAAATAAGGATATCACATTTTATCAGGATCAATTCCTTTTCTGTTCTATTTACTTCATTTTTGTACAACGCAGGTCGTTGAAATTTGCAATTCTGAAATGCTTAATCGAAAAATTATATCAATTTTTTCAACTCGGCATATTTCATCCATATACATACCCATTTTCTACACCAGTATATTGTTCTCCCATGAGAGATACTTCATATGTTACATTAGCTTCTACAATTACATTGTGTAATGCACCGTATTAATAACTGGGTATTTGGTCTCTGAAGATAACTTCAGTTTATTTAACGAAAACCAATTTTTGCTCTCTTGGAAGTACGTTTCTCAGATGACGCTCATAGTTTCCAGAATTTTTTTCTGTATTCAAACTAATTTATCAGTTAGATTTGTGTGAAATTTTGACAGACGACATCAGAAACATGAGAGAAGTTAATAATATAATTACTGAAAAGCTGTTTTCCGACATATCGACTTTGTAAAATGTTGTGCTTTCAGTATTCCATTTAACATACTTTCTTGCTTTCCTCTTTATTTTTATACTTTTTGGATATTTTAGTCAAATAACGTATCATATTGCTGAAATACTTTGAATATTTTCTGTCTCAGTATATACGGTTATCAGATATTTCGAATGCAGGCAATATTATTTACCCCAATAAATAATAGCAGCTTCTTGCGTGGAAGGTTTGTTGTAATAATTTTGAGCCGAATATTTTTCCATTACCTTATTGGATACTGAAATAATAATAAAAATTCGAATAATTCAAAAAAAATCCGGAAAATTCAGATTATTTCAGTTCAAATCCACATTGTGAAATATTCCCTGAAATCTTAGCTGGAAATAATATATAAACATTGCAGAATCAAGGATACTTATAATAATATATTAGCTGTTTAATTCAGTAAGTTGCTTACGATTACTAGGAAATGTGGTTTCAATTCCTAACAAATTTCAATATCTACTTACTCGTATTTCGAAAGACACAATCAGGTAGGCAAACATCTCCATCAGCAAGTAGTAATTGAGTATGGTCATAGAAAATCATGTGATACATAATATATAAGGATAATGCAAAATGATCACCCTGTCAATTTGAATAAAAAAGTCAATCTCTAGATTGGTGAAGAAAAAAAACTGTAGGGCTAAAGTTACCACTAATATTGTGGTAGCTATAAGAGCATCAGTGATCACTTAAGTGATAGATAAATGAAAATTATGATGATTCTAATGAAATTATAACTGATAAAGAAGTAGCAAGCGGTAATAAACTTAATAATAATAATATTAATGATTGATATCAATTATCGTGGTACATCCCTCGGGCTCCAACATAATGAAAAAATACATAGTAAGAAGAAAAGAGCCCTTATTGCAATTCAACAAAGAAAAATGAGAATATGTGATACCTAGATCAAAAGCACGTAGTAGATGTTTCAGAGACAAAGCAAGATTAGATAGATTGGATAGAAGGAATGGAACGATCAATAAGCAACAAGAATGGAACAAATCAATCCATTAGAAGAAGCTCATTTGTCACAATAATACCATTAGTTTTCGTTTATTATTGCTTTCAGCTTTTTTTGAAAAATTATTTTCAAATTTTTTGTCTCATGACTTCAAAAGCGTGTTTTTCAGTTTTTTCATACCATATTTATTATATATGGCGATCATAATACATATACATTTATTTGAAAATGTATAAACATTAATTCAATTTCAAGATTTTTGTATCAATTGTCTAGAGATGCGTCTTTTTCTAACCATTATCAAATCGAAGAGGCATTTTTTTGACTTCGACGCGGAGGTAGAACTTAAATGACGAAATGTTCAAACTGCTATAGAAATCTGTGTCTCAATGAGGAAAAAATTTTCTCATCTGATATCATATCTCAATAAACTACCATGTCAAGTGATATGAGTTCTCAACCTGGCTTCCTACTTTTAGGAGGGTCTGACCAACACATTAATTTACACCAATTACCCACCCTTTAGCTCATATTTGAACTTGTTTTTGCGAAATTCGAACTAAATATTATCCAAGGATATCATTCGTTAACAAAATACATCTGGTATTTCATAATTAACTGAATACCTCAGAAAACATATCTTCTATTGATAAATACCCTTTCAGAGCGTTCTCTGCAAAATATTTCATATATAATATCTTTGTTCATTTATTCATTCTCAACCCAATATTGTATTGTCCAGAAAGAGACTACTAAATAAGTGAAAACGATATTAAAATAATTTATGATATTCGTTTCATGTTACTTGAACTTAACAAAAATATGTACAATGAGATTAACAGCATAATGCTCAGTACCTTGTACATTCGATTAATTATTAAAGTAAGTTACTTAGTAATGCATTTTGTCAGACGAATTAGTACGAGTACTAATCTTTAATTTTAAGGTGCTACAACACTAGAAACGTTAGTGCTGGCGAAATTTTTGAATACCACTATTCTAAATTAGTGAGCTTTGGCTGCAGTTAAGTCGTTGATATTACAAAATAAAGGGTTCTTTAGTTATTGTTGGATACGTTGGGAGAACTAAGAGAGATCTAAGATCGAGCAATTTAAGCAGCACTTCAAAATAGTAGTTAAAAATTTACTTCATCCTCCTCAAATGAAAAAAGTTGTTACTCGTAGTGTGCCCCATATTCGCCTGATTTGTCATGAATGATTTCTAATTATTATTCATTACCATTGTCATGACAAAAAATGAGACAGAATAGTTCATTAGTCTTTGAGTTGTTTAGATGACATCAAACCTCCACCAGACAAGCATCTTTTTTTTTAAGTCCTGTCGCCTGTGTATAGATTTCTCAAATGCATTAAATCATCTACTACAAAGTTTCGACTTGAATTATTAAATAATTTGTAGCATGTGAAACACCGCACACTTTTTCAGTTTGTCCAAATATGCAAAAATGCTCTGTTACCAATTATTTATGGGATATGAGGTAGGTTGGTCAACTTTTAAATGAAAATACTTTGAGTGAATGAAATTTTGTGAGATTTGCGCTACCTATGTAGGGTTAAATTAAGTGTTGGAATAAAGTTTCGTCCCATGAAACCCACAAATAATATTCAATGTGGAAAAAGGAAGTCAAATACTGATTTAACGATATTATTTTGAAAAATTACAGACCAGCCGTACTTTTAAAAGTGCTTGAATTGAATAATGGATCTGAAAAGAAGTGCGAAACGAGATGGAGCGGAAATTCGAGAGACGAAAATGGAAGTTGCCTCGAACGAAACTCCACTTAAAGTTGTTTGAGTCACAACTTTTAATTTACGGTCAAGTTCTAGACACACTAAATGTACAGGCGAGCAATTAGAAAATTGATAAATTTCTCGTCGTCGTCGGTGTAAATTCCGAGTTAGAATTATTCACGAGCGATATTTTGCATCTCGAAAATTTCTTGTGATAGTTGAATTTTCAGATTAGCACTCAATTATAAGTTTCGGAAGTTCATTTTCAGAATATTCCTGCTTCTAAAAACTTCCGAAGCGGATCTTAATGTTTTCCAATAATATAGATATGAAAATATGATTTTCATAATCAGATATTTCAGTTCGTTTGTTTGTATTTAAAATCACATGTATTGATATGGAAGATATATTATTTCAAATACCGTATTTACAAAAGTAGCTTCATTTACTAGAGACCATTCATGTTGTTGTTGCCAAGACATAAGCCTGAAGCTAAAAAAGACACCACATTCTATTTGCATTGTTATTTCGACTGAAAGTATAGGGGATATTTGGAGAAAATATGGAAAAACAAAACGTTTGCTATATTGATTCATTAGATTTATTAGATTTTTTGAGGTTAATTGTACGGTGAGTGGCGAAATCCTGGAAAGGTTGGAATATACAAACACTTTAAAATATGTAGAAAAAGACAAAGTCATCAACCTCCATTGTTTGAGATCATTTATAAAACGTATAGCATGCCATGTGACACCTAGATATGAATATGGCACTAGACATTTGCCATACACCTCTGTATGTTGACATTTAAAAGAAAAAGAATGAGAACATATCAAATATGTAAATGTAAGAAGTTACTACCAAAAAGTTATTAAAAGAATGATTTAAACTTTTGGAGTATTACAATGCATAAAATACTAGAAATTGTAGTATTTGGACCGCGGGAGAGTTTCTGTTAATCAATGACTATTTGGCACAAAATGCTTTTCCTTTTGTTTTGTATGGAGTTGAGATCTGGAAAAAGAAGAATTAGGTCGTCGAAAGCATAGAATGGCTAATTTTCGTGAATGCTATTGATAGAGCTACGGGGTATTGAGAGCTGCAATTAGAGCTACAAAACTGGAAAATATAGATAATATAGATCCTTCGAAGAACGGCGATGAAATTTACACAACTCGAGACTCTGACGCAGTTTACAACCATTTTGATTCATTGTATTTCACACGAATAGTGTGCTGGATTTTTTTGTTGTTTTCGAAGGAAAATCCCAAAAAACGATAAAGATTTTCAGTTAAAAAGTTGCAAAGAAACTGAGAAAACTATGAAATTGGACTATATTGTCGATGTAAATGCTTCAAGTGCTCCTCAAAAATCTGTCAATCAAATAGAAGAAAAAACTAGAATCAAGTGGAGACATTTGCGGTACTCGCTTCATAACTGTTGTTAAGAGGCAAAGACCTAATTGTGCTGAGATAGAAGTTTCACGATTTAATGATGCCTATCGAGTGAGTTGCAGCTTGGATGACGAATATCTCCAACAGAGGGTGCATTTTCTACAGCGTGAACGGGATTTGAGCCCACGACCAACGAATCCAGAGATTGGCGCCTTAGCCCTCTCGGTTTACGAACGCAATTAAAGATATGGGATGTACTAACAGTAATAAGCCACAAATGAGTTACAAACAAACAAACAAGCTCAAGATCAAAATCCCACAAACAATTGAAGTTAATAAGAGATTGTTAATAACTATTTCGATCTCTATATTGGCGGGAGGAGCTTGAAAATTGCATATCTCTAAGGTATAGCTTGGACTTTGTTTATTGACATCTCATGATATGAAAATGTGTCAGTTGATTCAAATGAATAAAAAAATGTGATTATTCGAAAAAATAAATAATAAACACGTTCCAATTCTTTCATTTCTCTAGCGTTCTCACTTTGAACGTTTTCACTTAAGATGGATAAAAATCAAATAGAAGTTTCGGTTTTTTGTTTTGAGAGTTAGCTTCGCCATTTACAGGCATTTCTGGAATTCTATTTGTTGCCGTTATTCAATTACTTCAGTATTTATATCTATAAAAGCTAATCAACGCAATACGAACTGCAAATCAGTTTGTGTTTGCACAGGCTTAATGTTGTAACATTGTTAAAATGGGATTTGTTTCCATCCAACGTTTCCGTGATTTTTATAAAGAACTTAGAGAGTCTATTGATATATGCTAGAGATTCCCTAAATTCATGTGAAATTAATGCTACTCAATTCATCTATTTTCTATCAATACTCAAAATAAAAAATAATTCTTGTGACTCGAAAACATAGCAGTATATTTTAAGAAGAGAATTGTGTTTTTAATTTGTGAATTCAAAGGTCCAAAACTTTAGCATTTAACATGTTTATCAAAGCAACGGCTAACGAGATAATCGTAGAGAACCGTTTTCCAGGACCCTTAACCTTCCCGGAGGGCAACGTCGATACTTTATCGCTGGGGGATTTTGAGGTTATTTATAACGTGAATGGAACGGTGGGTGACAAAATTATGATTTTTTCCAGAAAAATATCATTTTTTAATTTCCAATAAATCTAAACTTTTTATTTTTATGAATATAGAGAAATTCAAATTGGAAAGTTATTGCTTTTGGATTGCATTTGACATAATTCATCTTTTGCTTATAAATGTTCGTTATGACAATATGCTTTCTTAAATCGTTCTTGTATCAAATAAAAATTGGTTTGATTTGGTTAAACGTTTATCAAAGAATTTAGAATTGAATGATATAATATTTCAAAAACCCAGTAACATTAAAACTGCCATACCTAAAATGTTTCAAGAAAAAAGTTCCAGATGAGTAAGTAATATTTAGTTATTTTTGATAACGCACTATACTTATGATTACAAGAACAACTAGTTCGACTTCAAGCAACTTTCAAGTACCAATAGTAATGTAACTTCACTTCAAATCAATAATGCTCACAGTTGTTTTTCTAATATTACTATTACAAGATAAAAATTGTTTTATCGAATTTGTCTAAGACGACGGACATAGAAAAAATTTTGTATGAAAGTCGTGGGTAAAGTAACTTTTTTTCCCTCATAGAAATTGCCGTCCTACTCGTCAAAAGAAGTATTACTTCTCTTGTTGCATAAATAACTATTCATGCATTTGTATAATATTTCAACAAGTCCACTCCACTCTGAATAATTATGATGTAATCGTTGGACAAATTACACATGCACTTATAAGATATTTGGAAATTAACGTACAGTCAGAGCAAAATAGTACACCACATAATATTCACCTGCAGTTCTTGAGCCAGCTATAATATCAAGGTCACTGTTCTTTGGTCAAATTTGATCTGCTCAAAGTTATAATAAGTAAGTTTCATCCTAGTTAAAATATATCACACAGGTCACCCTGTGACTGTCTCAACTCCAGAAACAGTTACCAAAATCAAAAATTTTGCACGAGGAATTACAGATGACAAAAGTCTGTGTGAAGTTGGTGTAAAAAATCTGATTACTGACAAAAAAATTTTGCGTTAAACGGTCTGATTCTCTTTCCTTGGAAGGATGGAAAGATTAGAAAAAGATCTGCTTTGAAAGGAACCTGATTTGAGTCGATGGAAACGGTAAAGCAAAAAACGGCAAAAAGCCCCTCACCGAAGAAGACCTCCAGCACTGCTCCGATCGATGGAAAAAACGTATGGAAAGGTGTGTGGTGAGGAGGGAGAGTATATTGAATGGGAGCATTCGAATGTAGAATAATTTTTATGATAAAACTCCTCTTTCGTAACCAGTCTCGTTATTTAATAGCCAGACCTCGTATTCTAACATCATTCATCATATGTAAAAATAAGCTTCCTATCACGATGCCTTATATTGAATCGACATTAACTGAACCCTCCACTTACTCAACTTAATCTTGCTCATAAAATTCTCATCTCAGTTTTGACGTACATGATATAAATTTCTGTAGGTTATGTAGAACTTTATAACTAGTAGACTGAAAAGTCGTTCTCAATTTTCGCTAGTGCTTTGAATAAAACAGAGATTGCATCACATCATAAGTTGTAACTACATTTTAGGAAGCAGCTTTGTCTACTTGAATTTACATAAATGAATTTCTCCAACAGAATGTAGTCAAATTGAGCCAAAAATTAGAATTGCACCGAGGCAGTTTGAGACGCTGTGGGTGAAAATCGTTACTGGTTGAGTACTCTCTCTTCACTCACTTCATCTTGGAACGCAATTCTTATCATACTCTAGTTTTCCTCTGGGGAAATAGATTCAACCCTACTTAGTAACAAATATTTTGCCAAGTCAACAATTGTTATACTGAATGTTTCAAGACATTGTTATTTTGGGTTATTCTATTCTATTTTATGTAAATAGTGTGATTTTAAATTCATACGACATCATTTTGGA
Source organism: Diorhabda carinulata (assembly GCF_026250575.1). Classification (NCBI taxonomy): domain Eukaryota; kingdom Metazoa; phylum Arthropoda; class Insecta; order Coleoptera; family Chrysomelidae; genus Diorhabda; species Diorhabda carinulata. The sequence continues at coordinate 9,386,591 of NC_079469.1, forward strand.
GGTGATTATCCGCGGGAAATTCTTGTGGATGATCAGATATCACTCATTAAGATGAAAAGTTCAATTAAGATTCCTTTCCTTTGATATCATAATTTAGAGAGAAATACATACTTGAAGTTTTGTGCAGTCGCGAATCTTTTTATAGAAATTTAGTTGTATGAATTGGAAATATGACCCTAAGAAACATTTTTTAATATATAAGTTTGCTCCTAATACCAATAGATTTCAAAATAATACTAACGTTAATAATTTCAATGATATATCAATTAACAAAATCGAGACTTCAAATGGAAAGGAAAACTATTTACGATCTAATGTTTGGAAAACGTGGAAACGTTGATGATTTATCTCCGTAGGATGCTAACTGTCTCTTAAGAAGAGTTACAGGAATCAACTCAAGATACAGCATGTACTGAGATTATAAACCTAGTGTGAAAGAAACATTTTATATCATATAAACCTATTTCTCGTGATAATTTCATACCTCTGGTTTTGCGAAGCTTTAAAGGGAAAATTGAGGGTATTAACGGGGCAAAAGGCAACACATCAAGTAAATAAGTAATGTTTATCTGAAACAGAAATTTTCGGCCTCAACCACTCACTTTCCTCTCTTATGATATCACAGCTTCACACAACACGAAAAACAAAACTCAACTCTTCAAACCAATACAGAAATAGCAGGAAGTTACATGTCAAATTTCATTAAAACAGTAGATAGAAATATGGAAGTGGAAGCATTCAACAAAAGACAATTGAGAACATACATAAATATAGGGGACCAGAAATAATTGTGGTAAAATCCTAGTTTATATTTGAACCATTGTCCAGTTGCTAAGAATCTCAATATATCTGTAAGTTTGAGCAGATAGCTGTCCCCATTTGTTTTTTTTTTCAAGCAATAGAGATAGGATTGACAGTAACTAGTAGTATAATACTAGTAGTATACTCTCCATGAGAAGGAAATTAAGATAATCAAATAGTTCGTCTTCCAATTCACTGAACAGATTAATATGAATGAACCTCATCTGCAATAATTCTTCAATTAGTTTCACTTCAGTTTTAATTTTGTTTGTTTGCACCTGTCTCAAAAAAAATAGATAAAGAGAAAGCAGATCATTTTCTGAACGATCTATTGTGAACTGCCAAAATATCAAGTATAAACTGGCAGGTATAAGTAATAGGCGGTTCAATTCGAATGTCTTCCTGTTAGAGAGGCAGACTGATTTCTCATCAATTCATCAGTCTCTGGCTAATTTAATACCAATTTGAAGAAAATACAGAACTCACAACAGCCAATTGAGAAACCACACTTGATAATATTTGTAATGTGATCACTGTTTCTAATTCTCAGTAATTTATAACAAAATATATACAAATACTATTCGTTCTTTTGTACTGGAAATTAAGTGAATATTTCCAACTCAATATACATAAAAGGGTCTTAGAACAAGGAGTATTTTTATTCGTAAAAATCTGTTAGAAAATAGTTGCCATAATTTTTTCTGTTTTTCTGCAAAGCGAGAAATTAGTTATTTGGCTCATATTGTCGACTGCGTTTTCATAAATTGATATCATATAAAAATATGTTTACGAGTGAAAATCATTATCGGATGGTTGGTTTACTATAAAAACAATCAATTCAGACCAATACGTGCCCAACCCTTATAATAACATTTGAACTGTGTCTTTCATCCTCACTATAATATTTGCTCTCAATGCGGATTCAAATACCCCAATCCTGCACTAGATCATTCAACAGTAAATAAAGTCAAAATCGGATCAACTAGACTCTCATTAAGGTCCCTAACGTCCTACTTTTCGATCCAAATTGACATACTGAAACGAAATTACCACATATTTTCTTAGCAAAATTAACCAATCGAACTTTAGTTTCCGAATTTGCCGAATATGCGCCGCTGTGGCACCACATGCGCAGGATTATATCAAAAGGACCTCTCCGTCAGTCGGATTTCAGGACCTCCGAACGACGTATCTGTTCGACGCGATCTCGGGATAATTACGATAGTGTATCAGGAAAATGTGGCAAATTTATTAGTGTGACCAATGTTTGTGATTTAATTGGACATGATTGATTGAAAGTGTATTTGTTTAACATCAGCAATAGGATGTGATGAAATAAAAAGTGCTCCTTCTTTCTGACTAAATTATGTCCTGATAAATCTGAAATTTATAACATGGTTACGACCATAAACAACCTACTTTACCTTTGTTTTGTTTTTCTCTCGGATTTGTATCTATCGAGAAGCGATCCTCTCTTGGACGGTAAACATCAGTTGACTTCACGAACGGTACGAACTAAATACGGTGACGTTAGTGGTGTTATTGTTTCTTTAGACGCTAAACATCTTGAACCGGTCGAGGTGTTCCGAGGAATTCCTTACGCGAGTCCTCCATTGGGAAGTTTAAGGTTTATGCCTCCGGTAACGGGTGCTTTGTGGCAAGGTGTGAAAATTGCGGATAAATTCAGTCCGGTATGCCCGCAAAGGCTGCCAGATATTTCGAACGAGACAGCGGCTTTAAGACGGATGCCGAAGGGTCGATTGGAATACTTGAAAAGGCTGTTGCCCCACTTGAAAGAGCAAAGCGAGGATTGCCTCTACTTGAATATTTACGCTCCAGCTCAAGGTAGGAAATACCTTTTAGTGTAATTTGTTTTTTGAGACTTGTATTCACGAAATATGCATTAGATTAATTATTTATTCCTCCAAAAAAACTTTGCAAGGTAGAATATAATACGTATAATTAAATTTGAAAAGCTTGATGCCCATTAAATAAAAATGATACGGAGCATATATGCTTCTGAACAATTTTTCATCAAATCAATGTTCTTTGAGTTAATATCAAATACCAAATCACAAGACAACAATATATATATAAAAATGATTGAGAAATCTCGAAGAAAAAGCGAAATTTGATGGTGTTATGGGAAATTTATATCGTTTCTGCTGGTCGCAATCTATTTGGTTGTAGACGTGATGGTGAAGGAAATTGAGAAACAGTTTTTGCCGTAATTATATTTGGTTGGGTATCAACAGTAAAATGGAGAGAAAGTGGAACTGATAGGAAAGTGAATATCAAGTCAAGGTGAAGAGCTGGAAAATCTATGTCTGTCACTGTCACCCAAGGCAATCTTCTATCTAAAGTAGTACACATAGAAGGAAAGAAATTTTTCACCCGAATAACTTCAAAGAAACTAATGAAAACTTGTTTGTTGTCACCAAAGTTTCATCAAATTGCCTCATGATGTGTGTTCACCCTATCATTCCTGGATTCTGTTGTCTTATATCAAAGACAGCATTGGTCCAGAAAACTCACTATTTTCTCGTTAACTTTTCGTACCTCTGATTTTATTATCAATAAGGATGAAACAATATGGCATGGGATAAATGGCTTTCGTATAGTAAGGGGCTATATGCGAAAGCTCAGAGATGAAAGATTATTTGTATTCTTGGGAAAAATATTGTATAATTCTTAAAAAATTTTAACATCCAATTGAATTTTAAGAGGTGGAATTTGAAAGATTTGTTATATCTTTAAATACTAGAATGATAGTATTTCTAGACGGATATGATATTCAAGCGAATCTCAATAATTCTCAACAGGTGAAGGGATAATTAGTTAGAATTACCATTAATTAGATCTATCAATGCCATCAAATCCATCTGTATGAAGCTTTTCAATGAATTTGAATAGTATCTAGTCTGCATTATTGGAGCTTGGAGGACATATTTCAATCTATATGCAATAGAAATCAATTCATGGAAATGCAAGCTGGTATCGACAAAAAATTCTGAGGGTAAAGTTCTATAAGAAACTTTATTTTCTTCATATTATTAGATTGTTGTTTTTCAAATCTGTAGGAAATATTGTTGGTTTCCAGTTTTGTGATCTCTAATCAACGAATCCTTTAGAAATAGGCATTTTCCCAGATGTCTAAAAACAGGTATAGAAGTGGCAAGAGAAGTAACTATCATCTTATTGCATTCTTACTAATCATATCGAAGGTATTAGAACGTCTAATGAAAAACCGTCTATTCGTTAAATCCATAGTTTGAGTAGTAGAACGCAATGTGAATTATATTTTGGAAAGTAGAAATTTCAACTTTCCCCGCTCTTTCCATTTTAGAATCCATTTATTTGGTTTGCAAACACTTTCACAACTCAACTGAGAGGCTCATTCATAACTACCCTTCTTGAAGAAAGAATTTAGACATTTACCTAACTATACCCACTTCTGAAAAAATTTCATTATGTTCTGTGCCAACATTATTCAATTATTTACCTTCAGAATCAAAAATGACAAATAGATTTAATGAGTTTCGATGAGTGCCAAAGGAATTTCTTCTTGAAAGACCTCATTATTCTGTGGCAGAATTCTACAATTTACCAAACACTCATTTGACGGGCATAATTAAATTTAGTATGAAGTAAGCTATTTTATGTATTATTGTTAAATTAAATTGTTATTTTATATTATCTTGTATAAAATATTGGCGCTTTGTCCACAAAATTGTAAATTGGAAAATAGAGCTACTATCTACATCTAATAATTGAAAATATTTTACTGGGCAAAATTTGGATCCTAAAGTGGAGGAATAGTGCGAAAAAGTATTTGATTGGTTTAACTGTAAGTGGATTAATTGAAAAATTAATTAGAAAAACGATTTGACCCTCCTCGGTAACTATAACAGCACATCCCAATCATCAAAGCAAAGTTTTTATAAATAATGCCTTAAATTGATAATATTGAAGAAAGACACGAACACCGTTAGATTCTCACCTCAAATGGGATATTCCTATAAATAATTTTATAAGCTATTCAATAACATTTAAATAATATAGTATAACTGACAAAAAACTATTTTAGAAGCCCGAAAATGATGAATTCACTTCTTGAATCCAGATTGCTTCATTTTATATTATCCCATGAGCAAACAATACATCCGAAAAAATGAAAAGCGATTGAGAAATTATTGGATGTCACGCAAGCACATTTCTACGATGTCTCTATATATATCCACAACAATGAATCAATTATGATTCAAACATCACTATTATACTAGAACTCAAGACACATTCAGGATGATTAAAACAATATCTTTGAATGTTTCAAGTATCATAAACTTATTTTTTTTTCATACTGTTTTGTAGAGTCGACTTTACAGTATTAAATTGAGTTCAAAAAATGATACTTTACGGTATCTTTGTAATTTACAGGACTCTTAAATTTTCCCAATTCTAATTCAATGTCTGCCTTTGTTTACAATGTTACCTAAGTGACTTCTGTTAATTTTTATTTTTTTAAATAAATTCAAAGAGAATAATCAGAGGAGCTATTTTTCAGTAAAATCATTAAATATGACATTCCACAGATTTTATATTTTAATATAATTTTGCTTTTTATTTGAAACCGTTCGTTAAGTTATTATTACAGTACTCGATTAAATATTCTTGACTCGGCTTCTTCGTCGCCTCGTCCACAATAATATCTAGTATATATAGATATACGTTTTTTTTTCTTTTAATTCATTGCGTAACACTGGTTTACTTTTTGACGTCAAACTTTACACTGACACTTCTAATAAGTTATTGTTCGTTGCTATGGTAACGCAATATTTTATCCACTACTCAATGGTCTAGGTTATTCCCGAAAATTGTCGATCCATCTATATTCCACGCAGCTATTTATTACTTTGGTTCTAGATCAAAATTCATCAAATATTTCTAATAACTTGGATCACCAGCAAAACCAAAATAAACCGCACTTCAAGCATATTCCAATTTAAATTAATTTCGAAGATACGAAATAAGCTTCATCCTTCATTCGTGCCATTAATGAAAAATGTTATTTTGTTTTCCATCCTTTAAAGTAATATTTGATGTTATTGAAGAGTGTGTTATACGACAAAATATTTAATACTTTATAAGAAAATTCCTATTTTTTCAATTGAAAAACTCAAATTTATATAAAAAAGAATATTTCTCATAAGGAAAAAACAATCGTAAGCTCCTATGCTATATTATCGGTAAAAAAGGAAAGATACAAGATTACTTACCAATTTTTTAGAGAAATTATTGTTGTACGTTATTATTGTTAAGTTTCAATTTAATATGGTCATTGCTGGTTTTTAAAATAGAGAAAAAGATTTGATTTCATTGAAAATTTCCTTCTTAGCACGCTATTCCTCGCCAGATATTAATCATAAATGTGGGTGAACCGCTGGATGCCACATCGGTATATCAGGAAAATGATGTGTTCAAATACAAGTTCAATGCACTGTAATGAAACATTGACATTTTCCGGATAGTCTTTTCTTAATTATTGAAAACTAAACTATAGGTATCTTGAGGATGTTCCGTTTCATTTTTTCTCAAAAACCACACTAAAATTTGTCTTTCAATCTTTCGACATCATACAACAACCTACATCCCGCAAAGTTGCCTTATGTCTTTATTTATTTTATTACTCTCGCCCGTCCAATTCATATCTTAGATGAATGAAGAAGGGGTCTCATTTAGTTCTTGTTTCTACATCATATCTCATGTTTTCTCTCATACATTGATTCTCACTCAGCTCTCTTCGATTAACACCCATTTATTCAGATAATGTCCTTTAAAAAAACGACTTTGTCACCTGGATCTTCACGTCTTCTGTTAGATTCAGGCTACTGATATTGTTAACACCGCGGTACTTGAATCTAATGCATAATTTTATATTTACAGGGACTCAGTACCCGGTAAAGATAGATTTAAAGAGGCTCTCCACCACTTTTTTAAGTTTTTGAGACAATCATTGGAGTTCGTCCTCATTATCAGTTATATACACGTAGGAGTATCATATAATTTTAACAAGGAAATATACTATGAATTATCTTTTATTTACTTCCTCGACTTCAATGATTGATATATCAATCATCAAATTGGAGAGTATTTGGCCAAAACTGCTATTGGTATTTCCTTTGAAATCTGCTTACCCGTTCCTATTGTTGACTCTGTCAATGGTTTGTGTCAGATCCCATATGATAGCAGGTCTGTGATATTTGATGCTTTTCCATATTTTTGAAATTATCTGGAACCTTGTTTTTTTTTCAACTCAAATCAGTCTTGACCAGTATTTCTGTCACAAGCTTCAGGAGAATATTGCCCCGGTTTAGTTTTGGGAGTCCTTTTTTCAACTATTGGAATAGTTATGCCTTTTTTCTAATCTACCACAAAGTGTATCACTCTTATATCAATTCAATTGAAATTCTAATAAGATTTCAGGTTTCACAAGTTTTGTAACGTCTTTATCAGATTGTTTCCAGTGAAATTGTTATTATGATTTTCGTTCTAAAAAACACAGTAATTTCCAAATCGATTGCTTTCTGCTTTCTTCGATACTATATAGTTAAACAGAACGAGTTAATTTCATTCTCAACTCCTATATCTGACATCACAAATATTAGCAATTGCCAATAGATGTATCAATTTTTTCTTATATTTTTGTGGAATTCCTTTTCAATGTGAAAGATTTCGAATTTATTTTCCTGAAGGCAAAAAAATTCTTGTGACTTTCAAATAATTTCTATCTAAAATAGAAGTTTCCTCTTTCTTGGGATTTGGAATTGAGGTTTTCTAGGTCAGTTGCAAGTTTAAATGTGAAGTAAAACTTTTCAATAGCTCCGTGAATAATACCAAATCTAAGTAGTAAACATATTATCCAATACATATTCCCGTGTCGTTTTACTACTAGAAGTGGGAGTAGAAAGACTTTTCGGGCTTTCAGCAGTATTCAATGCTCAAGTTTCTTCACGGATCGATGAAATTGTACCTGAATATAAAACAGTTTGCTCATTTCTTGAACTTTGAAGACATTTTTTATTCTCATTATATTACATCCGTCTTTTTTTTGGTTTTTAGCGTTTTCAGAAAAAGGGAATTGATCAATAATTAAGTGCTACTGAATTTAACAGAAATCTATTATCCAAATGAATTAATCAATTCATAAAAACGAGTTGTAGAAAAAACAAACGTTAACAATTGTGAGTTGAAATAGAATGTAATTTTTATCAAAAATATGCAGTGATGAGGGAATTGATTCCAAGTATATTGGTATATTTTCAAGTAATTCATTTTCATATGTTTCTGTAGTGGTAAGATGGAATGATGCATTTGTGCTGAAACTCTGACCAATAAGTCATAGTTTGAAAAGGGAAAATTAATCTAAAACTTCTCATATAACGGAAATTTGGTCAAAAACAACAAAACCATCACCATGTCCAAAATTTTGTAGAAAACCACCCTCGTATATTTAACAAAGAAGCTAATATTCTTCACAAGAATATAGTGTAAGGCGAAAGTTTTTAACATCAGCTTGATGGGTTGTTACCTGAACAGACTTCTCAATTTCTTCACCAGGTATCACCGAGGATTGTGTTTTGAAAACATATGCCTCAATTGAAATAGGTGAAAAATATGAACATCTTTAGTAATTTCATCATTTTTTAGTGTAATATCCCCTATAAATGCTGTTTAATTTTCTATTGACCCTCGAGCTGAAAAATAAATTTTGTTCTATTTGAAAAACACTTCGAATAAAACCTCAAACAACAATAAATGGATCAGAGTGGTTATAACTTCTCTTACTTCTTTTATTCGTATATGGTTCCACTATCTTTTTCTAGATTACGCTTTAAATCCAAATAATAATTTTCAAATCAAAATATTCCGAAAACGGTACACACTATCGAGTTTCATCAGATGTACCTTGTTGGTATAAAATTAAATGATGTACAAGTTCACTTGAAATTTTGCTTAATAAATCTGATATTGACAAAGTTATGTTCAATACTACTTGGTACGAACCGTGTAACCTGCACCCAAGAGTCAGACATAAAAATAAATTCATTGGATGTATCATCTTCCAAAACATATTAGTATGAAATTTCAATACAATGTTTCCAGTAGATGCGGGAAAATGTGGAAAATGTGAATAATTTTTTCTATTCAACGCTCTTTATCTTGAATACGGATGCCGTTCCGAAAATTTTTTGGTGAGCAAACCCCAAATATTTTTTTGTTCTCTATCTATACTAGAGACGAAATCACTTCTTTTAATAACACCCTGTATTTATTGAGAATATTATAGAATTCACATCAACTGCGTATTCAAAAGAGCATAACGAGACAGTTATGGATCGAAAATATCTCCAACTTACATTTGTCAGAGATAAAACTGGAGTTTATCTTTTTGAAGCTAGTAAGATTGTAGCTCTCAACTGAATTGGTGTACCTATTCATGCCTTAATTTTATTTCTTCGTGCTTCAATCTGCCACCTGTATATCAAAAATTTGTAATTGTTATGAACCATTCTTACATTTTTTAATTTTCAATTAAGCTTTTACATTGTATAAGTTCATTAAAACCCTCTTCACGTATCTTGATTCATTATTTGTCATTTTCAAATACTTTCTAGGATATCAGCGCCGTTTTTAATCAACTTTGAAAGCACAGGAGCCTTCGATTCATCGAATTAATTACTCCTTGTAATGAAATAGTTTCTCCACTCAGCAATTTCTCTAACCTTGCAAATGGCAGTTTGGAACAAAGATATCAAAGGTAAAATTCTCGATTCGATGATGTTGAGAAAGTTTTGGATGGATATTTTTCTTCCAATTCCATACTTCTTTTATATATACTTAACTAAAATGATCTCAATTCTCAGTTTTCGGTCTGTTTTGAAGAATAATGTGTTGTTTTATAATTGAGCTTGACCGTTGCAATTGCAGTCATCATTGTCTGATAAAAACTTACTCTCACAAAAATATAATAATTTTACAATGATCATAGCAACTGATAAACAATTTTTTCACTAAATACAAAGCAAAAAATGCACCAAATATTTAAACGTTCATTCCCAATAGATTTTAATCTGAAATTGATCATACTAGCAGATGCAAACGAATTCCTGCGATTTCTCTACTTACCCTTATGGTCAATGTGAATATTTTTACAGAAACAGTCTTGCGACAAATCCACTTTTCCCGACATAAGAACAGAAAAGAATATTTATGTCTTGACTTTGATATCGGACGCATGCACCAAGCATATTTAAATGGATATACATAGGAATAATACAGATATCGGCATAAGTCTCTAAAACTGTTGCCGACGCCTTGCATTATGAACGACCTGTATCTGTAACAACTTACGAAAATATGGGAATAGTGACGTGGGCGATAGTTGAACAGCCAAACCAATCTGCAGTGAGGCTTACGGGAGAACCTCAAATATCCGATCGTTCTTCACGACAAATACAGAATTGTATGCGTCTCCTCCACGCACTTTACTAGGAAAATTTCGATCGCAGATAAAAATTCTGCGAGTGGTACCTCGGATGCAATCAAGATGATCCACAGTTCCATTTTGAAGTTAAGATGAAGCAAGAGGAACGGTGCGGTCAATCAGCATAATTGCGTATACTGGAACGACCAGAATCCTCATGTCTTCATTGAAGAAGAATTAAATCTGCCTGAGTTGTGTGTTTGTGAATAGGTATCCATGCGAAAGGTCTTGTAGTTATTTACTTCCTTGAGAGTCACGTGACGGAAATGCTCAGGAAATGCTCAGCGATTCACGTGAGCAAATGCGCCACACTACGCGTTATGTGGGAGGAAGATACCTGTTCATTTGAGAGAATAGATAGGTAGACATGGATTCGTTAAGTGGCCCGCATGGGTGTGGAATCTGACAGCCTGTGATTTCTTTCTGTGGGGCCTACTCAAGTACAGCCCTTCGATCTGCAATTGAACAAGAATTTGAAACTCTTCGCGGACAGCTTGACATGCTTCGCCAGACCAGTCTATCAGTTGAGAAACGTTGCCCAAAATGCATTTATTGAGATGGGCATCAATTTGAATACATCCAGTAACCATTTTTCTAATCTCATTTGTTATTTATCTTGATAAATTCATTTTATTGCTGCGTTTGAAGCTGAAAGGCTAAAATAGACTTTGATCTGCATCATTTGTAGGCTGGAATTGTGAGAAAATTATTATTCCAATAACTCCCTTCACAACCATTTCTACCTTCATAACCTTTTAAACGTAATGTATTTATAATATAGTAGTCATAATCACAGATAAATCACCCTCGTTAACATTTTCTATGCATATTGTTAAAAAATTTTGCGTGTTCAATGTTATTATATGGAAGCTTCGAGAAAATAGACATGGCACGTATCGTTGTTTCACATTTCTGCATTGGAATTAGAATACTGCATAAAAACTGTTATGGAATAAATTCATGAACTTGGAAATGATATGATATAGAGGCACTGGGATATCATATCTCTGAGTTGTCATGAAATTCTTTTTGCAGTCATTTATAATAATATAAAATTCCAATCTGCGATTTTTGTATAGTGCCTTGACACGTAATGTATGAACTCTACAACTAGAAGGTTCATTCACTCTTATAAACGTTCAATACTGAAAAAAATGAATATACATAAGATTGTGGTTACATTCATTCAATTCAATAGTGAAAAGTCACAGCTCATTTCGTTTACCCCAATTAGAATCGATGATGATTTTTAGGAATGATTTGATTCTATTTCCATGATTAAATCGAATTAACTTGTGAACTAATATAATATATCAAAACAAGTTTTTCGTGATTAATTATTTGATAATAAATTAATTTATTATATTGTTGCGTTCATTGAATTTTCATCAATATTAATAAATGAATAGTATATCCAGACTTATTTGAAACTCAATATTCCCACAATATATTCCACTACACGTTTTCCATTATTAGAAATTCCAATAATTCATTCCACTCCCAAATACAACATCAATATCACATCAAATAAACTGAATGATGTTGATGCAGCAAGGACCCAGGCTGCTGTATTTATAAAGAAGGCTGACAATGCGTATTAGGATTTGATCCTGCCTGGACATGAAATATCAACTTCATCGTGAATTCGCTAGTTAAGTATTCAGGTTGGAAGCAATATGCTAGGACATATTGCTTCCAAAAACTTAAGACCTCTCTAAGACCAAAGAGCTTTATACTCCGCAACAGCTTCTGATCCTCTACAAGTCCCAGATTCATCCATTTTTGAATTATTTAGGGGTCGGTTCCCAAGCATATCCTAAGCTATTAGAATAAGTATCACACAATAGAATGAATCAATGTGATAACTATATTTATTTGCTCCGCTGGAGTTATCAATCTTTAAAAAAGTCTCCGTTGTTGTTACTTCTAATCCCTCAAAGAATATGTGTACAAAGTTTTGTGATGATTGTTCAAGTACTTTTGTGTGAAAGTTGGGATTTCTGGGACCGTGGGTATATTCATACTGAAAACACTTTTTACACCAACACTCCAACTTTCATAATTACACTGTCTGAAACAGTGTATTCGGTAACAATTTCATAGATAAAGTCCACAATCCACAGAAGCTTCACAGTGTCAGAAATTTTAGAAAGATTCTGTGCATAGATCTGTTAAATATAACCTTTCTATTACTTCATAGTGAACATTCTCCTGTTTCTTCTCGTTCCAATCCGAAGAGAAAACTATCTCTATTAGTAGCAAATGCAAATAAATATCAGGAATATCGCTTGAATTCTAAAACAGTGGAATTTGTTCAATAATTATCTTGAAGAAAGTGATGAAATTAAGCGCTATCAAACAGAAAATTTAGAGTATAAAATGAGAAGGTTCCTTTATACACAGGAGAAAATCAAAAATTGTTCTTTTTCAAAGACTTGTGCTGGAGACCAAATGTCTCTCTGTGTATTTGGAGGATTAATTCCAATGTTTTTTGTGAATGAGAGCGATAAATATAATTTGTTATTCAAGGAACACTAGCTTGTATATATCATTATAAATTTGGTCACTAATAACCCTCGAACCTACCATTTTAAAAAACTTCATTTCTCATCATTGTCATCTACTGAAATAAAAAAATTGACATTTAATTGAAAATCGATTTTCGACTGGCTGCTACCAAAGCTAACTCTATTAGATAATGGTATTTTCTTTTTCTTCAGTTGAACTCAATCAATCAGAACTACAGGCTTAAAAATCGTCTGTGCCTGTGTAATAGTCAGCCTTAATTCACATCCTTTGCACTGGAGGTTTTTCTCAAACACCTCCAAATTCTCCAATTAAGTGGATTATCATAATGACTACCTATTATTGTTCAGTGAATACCCGCAAATTGTGGAGATAACTCAGATGAGAGAAGCTATTTGGTTGGATTAGCGTGTAATTTTCACTTATCTGCTTTTCTGGTGAGTTTCGTTCATCTCATTCATCTTCGGTGAAGACTTAACGGTTTGTGATTATTTTTAAGTAGACCTCGTAGTATTTTAAGAGCCCTACATAAGGTAGCTGTATACACAAATGATACTTTCCGGATTCAAAGCACTTCATTATTATCCTCACTAATGGTTGATTACGCGAAATGAGAATTTATCTTATATAATACCCCGATTTTGAGGTTAGAATCATTAATATAAACAGAAACGACCAACTTGAGAGAATGATATTCATAACAAATATAATGAGAAGGATTAATAAGCACTGAGCTTGAAATGGTTCATGAAATATTTAATTAAATAACTTACACACCTCTTTATTTTATTTGAATGGAATGGATTGGAAAACAGTATGAAAAATGAGTTTTCTATTAAACTGAACAGTGTAAAATATTCTTTGTAATAAATAAATCGTTATTACAACATTTTTAAAATACCTAGCTAGCTATTCAAGACTTTCTAATTGGAATCTTGGACTGAAATTAATCAACATGCAACAATTATGGATAACGTATATACTGATATGTGAAACGATTACCAATACACACTAAGAAGAAACTAAACTCAAAAGTCATCCTCAAATCACCAACTCGTTGCCAACTGAATAGTAATATGTCTCTGCACAGACTCAATCATGATCGAAACCTAATTAATTCAAATGTGAACAATAGTTCAATTCCTTTCAAATAAATAATTGTATCAGCAAAACATATTCATTTCCTCATTTTAACCAAGTGTAAGTGATAAAGTAATAAAATATATTACCTCTCGTCGAACCAAACAATCCAGTCCAAACTTCATCAGCGAATTTACATACTATTATATTCATCCATCTCTAGAATATTGCGCGTACATTTGGAGCTCGGTCCCTAAGCATACCCAAGATGCTCAACTCCAAAGTTCGCCCGAAACTTGGACAGCCTAGAGGTTAGGAAAAAGGTCGCTAACCTGATTCTGTTTTATAAATACTACCAAGACAAATGCTCTACCCAGCTGTCCTCCAAGATAATCCCACTTAAAGCAGTATTTACAAGACCTACTCGACATCAGAAGTAGCTCAAAAGCACCAAGTTCGCTTAATTTTCCAATTTTCCATCGATTGTTGTATTTGCATTTATTTGAGCTTCTCTCGAAGATAATAGAAAATTTCCAAATCGGTGGTTGTTGAGAGATCTCAACTAAAATCGCTACAAGTATAACATTATCGTGACTTGAGAAATATTTGTGTTGATCTATAGCAAGTTCAACTGAATCCATATTTGTAGACGAATCTTTTTAAATATTTATAATGTTGATATCCTGAAACTTGCAAAAAGTTATTTTTAATTTAAAGATTATCTCAATTTTTAGCATAATAGGAATTTCGTATGAGAAAAATCATATTTTGGTTGATTTACCTCTTTTTTTCCAAATAATGCCATTTAGGTACATCAACAGCTGTACAGAAATAAAATGGAAGAAACCCGAGCTCACAACATGCTTGATCAAGAGATTCATTACAACATGAATAATTTATCATCAAACAGAAAATACAAACGATCATGATGATACTGATGCTGATACTACAAAATATCAGTCAGTTATCGAAGAATTTCAGATAGTATTAAAACATTTCGTTAAATCAGCAAACTTACTTATTCTGTAAAGATTTATTGATGCATTTCCATTAAATATTCAACAATCATTTCGTTCAACATTGCTCTTTATTCATAAAGGATAACTGATTGCCTAGATAATAAGTTTAGTGGAAGATCTTTTGGGAGAATGAGTATAATATAATGAATTTTTGTGTATCGAAAAAATAACCACGAATACTTTATTAAGAACGCCTTCCGAATGAATCTGAAATATTAGAAAATAAAATAACGCTCATTTCGATGAATAAGTAGAGAAAACGTACAGACAGCAATTGGATAATTTCTAAAACGTTTTAAAATGTTTAAAAACTTTTAATCTGACGATTTTAACTCACTTCTATTCAATTATCAATAGTTAGTGTTGAGCCAATAGCCATAAAAGTCATAAAAGACCCTCTATACTACAGAAAAAATAGGTTTTTTGGAAAATTGTCAGTCATCTCTAGCAAAAGTTTTTTGGCTTTTCCGAGACCACATAGTTCTACTAACAGCATGGTAATACCATGAAGCTGTAGCTATATATTTTGTACAAAAATTAATAGCAGTACTGTTTCCCCCTTACATTATGTCTCACCTGTTTGATAACCCTACGGCTCTCAATATCCAGCGATATTTGAAAATATTATTCCATCCATACTCGTATTCGAATAAAATAGAGACGAAAAAAATTATTCAGAATTAAAGTAAACAAATTGTTCGCTCAATTAATGAAAAAATTGGGAGTACAAAGAAAAAGGTAGACTTCACAAATATTAGTATAAAAAAAGTGCGTACCTGAAAAAATGCAAACGAAAAATTAGAGGTAAGAACCTCCAGGCACTTTTCATTTGTTTCGCGCAATAAATGAGGGAAAGTTATAAAAAATTCAATTTCAACTCTTTTATAAGCTGGATTCTGAAACCTTAATTGGCGGTATACAACGCTTCCGATAATATTTTAAAGGAATATATTATTTGTAGGAACATGATTCAATTATAAACGTGTTGTATGAAAATTTTGGGTCGATATTACAACGTTGGCATTCACTCACCAAATATTTCCTGAATGTCTGTTTTATTAAATATCAGCATGTGAGTGGAACACAGGTTAATTATTCCCCATAATGAAAAACATATTTTCGAGCCATAGTTCGTGGGAATTTCGATTTAGAATTTCCTGGAAAACCTCACGAAAAAATAGATGAATGCTTATATCCTATACTTTTCACCTATTAAGAATTTCATCCGCATAAATCGGTCAATTTTGAAATTGTTTGCAATTTACAAATTGTGAGTGAATTTTTTTTCTATTTTTTGTAGGTCAATATCATTTCATTCATTTCAATATCTTCCATTACATTAGATTCTAACAAATGAAAATCAACACTTTCTTCGAAAACTTATATAGAGTACCACATAGACTTCCTTAGGAAAAATTGGTTTTTGTGAGTGAGAGCAAAACTATGATCGTGATCAATACAATCCCGACATTTTAAAAGTTGAGCCTACAATTCACATTCTCTGGATTCGTATCCTATTTTGCAGAATGTCTTTCTTTGCCATCCTTTGCCTAACAACAACAACAATTGCAGTATTTTTCAATGACATGGTTTGTATTGCAGTTATAATATTATGAACATTTGTTCCCGAGAGAGATCACTTTGTCTTACAACCGGATTTAGCCACTGTGGTTTTTCGCTAATATTCGTCAAGCTAAGTAATACTTCCAAAATACGAAAGTAGCGGTCTTGTTAATATATGTATGACATGAGAGTGTATTCATGTCTAGCGAGTGTGAAATAATAAATAATCAATATATTGCTGTTACTGTACTTTTCCTCTGTTTAAGTGAAGAATTTTTTTCCGTAAAAGTCATGGAATACCACAAAGGTCCAAAGGAGAGAAAAGTGCAGTATCAATTTGGGTTTTTTCGTGTTTTTTTCTGTTATTTGATGATTCTTATTTTAATCTAGTATTTGGATAATTGTCAATTCATTGGTGAAGCAGCAATTGGATTCTTACCGACTGAATGACATCCTTAACCACTGCATAGGTTATGGATATTCATTGTATTACTTTCGATAGTTAGAGAAAATGTATTGATCACTCGTACCAAGTTGGAAATTTGGAGCTATTATCAAAAGATGGGTGTAGGATAGAGTGTTTATTCGCTAATTAATCTGAGAAGTGATCCGATCTCGTTGTTCCGTCTCCGGAATTGTAACGAAAAAGTGTAGTTGCAAATATGGAAATTATAATCCAAATTAATATCCATATGTTGCCACATGCATTTGACAGTTCGCACGTTTCCTTTCTCGATAATCTTCTAGAATTATTCTGGTCTTAACGATTGGAGTAGAGTGCATAGGATTGGTAAGAGGTAATCAGAGCAGAGTATTTTACGAGGTGTTGCTATTAAGTAGCGAGACTAGCACTGCTTCACAAAAAGTATACATGTGCCAACGGTTAACGACTATCAGCTGTTTAGCCTTAGCTTACACTTTTGATTGTGATGTCTACCCTGTCTGTGAACAAACCAGTGTAGCCGTTGTCTCAGTTTGTATAGGGACTCTAAAGAAAAGGAAATCGTCTTCACAGGGAAAGAAAATTAAAATATTCTCTATAACGTCTTTTGCAGTTTTGTCCAAAGCAAAGTGGCGTGCTATCTGTTATGGAACGGACTAATTAAGAATAGCTTTGTTAATATCCAACTTTCGTTACAAATAAGGCAATGAAAGAATAAGGAGAATGATATGTAGTTGAGCATATAGATTTGTGATTAATATCCACCATTCAACGAATATTTGTTAAAATAGACAAAAATTGATCTCTGATTGACTGTTTACATCAGACAATGAGGTATATTGTGATACGAGTGTATTCATTAGTGAATAAAGTTGTACCAGATGGTAATGGAATGAGATTTAAGAGAATTATATAATATGGGGACTTTTGTTTCGTCTCCTTACTTACTTAATTTATATTTTTCTTATATTTATACAAGGTGCATCCAGTTATTCTGCATATGGTACTGCGTATTCTTGGATGAAAAGATTATAAAAGAAAACCGTAACATCCACTTAAGACCAATTAAGACTTGACATATGTCAACTTCCAACTGTCTTTTAAGTCATTACAAAGAACAAATGAGAAACATTAACATTTAAGCCGCGAACACAAAGTGTAGTAAATAGTACTTCATAGAATGACGCGCAGGTTAGAAACGTTCATTAAAAATAAAAGATAATCGCCATCCCTGAATCTTTCATACACAATAACGCTTAATTTCTATCATTTCAACATTCGATTCGATATCCAACTATCTAAACACACACCTACGAAATGTTATTAGAAGGATTTTCTGGTTCTTTCTTAACCAAACTGGCTATTCTGTGTAAATGCGGTTTAACAGTGCTATTAAGAGATAGTAGAGGAGACGATGGCGTGAAAGACTGGGAAATATTGTTGTTCCTGGTCGGTAACAACATTTTTTATTTGAGAACTTGCTCTTTCACTCCCTTAAACACATCAAATCAAATTTACAATAAGTCAATGGTCACTAAATTCATTTCAAGTACGAATAAATATAACTAAGTATTATGCCTCAATCACGATAATTAATAATTCGATTATCAGCATTATGCCTGAAGCAAAATAATTCATAAACGAATTTTTTGGAAATACTCTTATATTTTCAAAATGTTCAGATTCCGTGCCTTCATTTACCTTTTTGTGTCAATGATATGAAAAGTACGTAAGGAAAAGGTATAAAGCTAAACCAAGTTAAAATATCATTTGAGGAAACTTATCTGGTCCATTAAATGTTGAGTCTTCAATAAATTGTGGAATAAACATGTAAAAGTCTTGGTTACTTGCCAAAACTTCTCTGGCGCTGGTTGTTAATTATTCCTTTTTCAACTAGTATTGCGCGTACCAGATAACAGTTGACAATCGAAACCTTTTGGTTACTTGCATCAGAAACATATTATTCAAGTTATGATATAAAATGTATAAATAGATATAAAATGAAAAATGGGTATACCTCGACCACGGTTGTAATGGCATGGTTGATATTTCATAAAAAAAATTTTCCTTTTTTTTTAAGTTATGATAAAGTTCGAATTACGGATTATCATCGTGCAAAAGTTTGATATTCATTAACTACAAAATGATTACATCCGAGATGCGTTTGATTATGGTTTAATTATATTTTACGTCTATACTGAATTGAATGCTTTCGATAATCCAGAAATTAAATTATTCTTCTGATGTTGTTTATTGGAGAATTAATGGTACTTCATATAAATTTGAAATTTCCATTTATTCACTGTTCAAGGGGTAGAATCAGTTAAGCAAATTTCAAGATAATCGACAAAAAACATCTTGGGCTGTCACATCTGGGAATATAAAATTCCTGACGACTCACTTTGTTATTTAGATTTCCGTTCATTAGCCTCGGTTCTTGTCTTACTTTTCATATACAACGGAACAAACAAAAATTTAAATGAGACGTTGGGAATTCAATATATTATGATAATTTTATACAATTTGGTTGTTTTTCACAGAAGTCATTTGTGTTATACGGATATTACGTCTTGTAATTCTTATAACTGGTAAAATAGAATGCAACTGTTGTAATACTTGAAAGATATGAATTAGTACTGATCAAAAATGTAAAGTATGATACAAATTGAAATATGTGGCTATGTGTTTTATTTCTATTATTCCTGATGCTTAATTCACAATATACAGAGTGAGTTTTATGTATGTATCCTCAATTATTTCGAAAACGGCTTGTACGAGAGTTTTGTGATAAACTTTGTCATTTCAAATAGATCACTCTATGTATTTTGTGTTTTTAGAAATCCTTAAAAAATAACGATTATTTTTCATGTGATATTTTCTATAACTAAATGCCATAATTTCGAAGTTATAACTATATATACATGCCTACTATTGAATAAACTCGTTTAATTTGGTGTAGTGTTACTACGTTAGTTACTGCACCAGTTTAACGAGACTGGTACAGTAAAATATTTATCCAAATCATGGTGTAGAAAACCTACAACAACTGAAGACATATCCTCAAATGTTTGTGTCGTGTTAGAAGTAGATCCACATTTGTGAAGTAGAAAAATTACAAATTTTATAAAACATACAGTGGAGGCGATTACAGCAGATACTCCAAATGTCGTTAATTTACTTCAATACAACAAGCCATGCGATTTTCGAAAATTTGTAATACATTTTTCTACTCAATTCTTCTTGTCGCATTATTCAGATTGCCTTACCACACATGCATAGTGAGGATGGGCACCATCTTGTTGTAGCAAAATATTGTCGATTGAGATATTGCCATTTACGGAAAATTTCTATTAATGAATGTTTTTTCAAATGTAATTTGGTAATATCCGAGCTAACTCAGGTATAATACTATTTTCCAATACATATATTTACGCCGGACCATTGTCCAATGAGTTACCCTCATTGAAAAAGGGACCAATTATTTTGTCGCCTATCATTCCTGCCCTCACATTCAGTTTTTTGGAATATTGGGTGTGGGAATCCCGCATCCAACGAAGATTGTTACGTGACCAGTATCTACAAATATGCCGACTTACGTTTCCATTGTACACTCTGTATAATACTCAAATATTATTCAATACATGTCGAAAAAATGCACAAAAATGGCCATATTGTTTTATGACATGTTCGCTAAAAACTTCTGCCAATGTAGAGATATAAACGATACAAGATAATAGGATGAAAAATCAACCAAACATGCTGAATCTCACTTCTTTTGTGAAATTAGCTCTTGAAATTCGCAGTCACATTTTCAAATTTTTCTCTTCATGTATCAATCCCAAATAACTGCTGTCTTTGTCTGAGCTGTTTACCTCCAATAATTTGTAAGAATTGTTTGGGGTGAACAATCAAAGTATTTTTTTCAAATCATCAAAAGCCACGGAGGATAGAAGAGCTTTCCCCAAAATAATTGATTCAAAGCGTTATTTAGATATGAAGAATTCTATATGAGAGAGAAAAATGTTTTATTGTCAAGAAATTGTTTTAATTTGAAGACACAAGCTTGTAGAAACTGAAAAGCAAACATAAAACTGAATAACTGAGTAATTATTAGTACATAAGTCCAAATCAAAAGTAAAGCAGTATGAAGCATGCACGGAATTCAGTATTATTAGGATATAAGTCGTTTACAGAGTAGATGGCACTTTCCAGTAAATATGCCCTCAAATTTTTGCCGAATGCGAGAAAAAAATGATTGGCAAGTGATTGTGCATTTTGTTACATTGTAAAATATTGAGCCCTTAACTAATACTGAACGTGGAATAGGTAGGTAAAGGTTGTGCTTCGCGTTCCTGAGTGTATACCCGTGCATCTTTCTGAAATTGGAGAAGCGTGCTTACGAATTAGGCAAACGGATTCAAATATTACTAAGGAAGAAATGGCTGCTGCTGTTTAGTCCGAGTAAATGTCTAATAGCTCTCTTTTGTAGTTTCAAGATTCGCTCAAATTGAGTCGCACCACATGTACCGTAGAAGGAAGGGCATATCGGAGATGCAACTCGATAATGGCATAATAAACTGTTAAGGAGGTGGATAAGTTGAGTTCTTTGGAAACTTATCTCAGCGCACAACAAGATGAAGATTTCAGATGTCGTTTATAAACAGAAGAAACAAAAAGGGCCTAGTACTGAGCCTCGGGGCACTCCACAGCAGGTCATCGTTGTATAAACCCTTACAAGCTGACTTCTGTTGGTGAGGTATGGCTTGATTCATGCAAAAGGTGTTCCCCTTAAACCATAGTATTGCAATTTGTTAATTGAAATATTATTATTTAGACAATCAAAAGCCTTAGAAAAATCACAGATATTTGTGGAGTGATGGCTGTTTAGGCTAGAGTAGACATTACCAGCTATTAACAGGCCTGAAAACATTTTTAAAGTTAAAAACCACTTCTCAAAAGTCATAGATATAAGGAAGGATCGTCATATAAAAATTATACACAATTGTTGAGAAGCGCTGGACTATCTTTATAACTTCAGAAGGAAAATATGCTGGTGAATAAGACAAAAATTGGCTTGAAAAGTTGCTAAACTGAAGACTTATTTACCAACTTTTTTCAATATAATTGGATTTAATTCTATACCAAATGTTGCTACTAATAATATGAAACCAAATACTACCGACTGGATGGTATGATATCTTTTAAAGTCAACATAAATATGTAGTCTACAAATTGCAAAGACTTGTCTCTTCGAAATCGGACCCTTCAACAGAAAAGAGAAATACTGAATAATTGATTGAATAAAAATGGGGAGATCGTTCTATCGGATTAGTTATGTTGATGGATATCTGAGTTTCAATGTAATATTTAACGTAATCGTGATCGTGAAAGAAACTGGTTGTTTGCGTTAAAAGAAATTCGTCCAATTTTATGTTATGTGCAGATACATTACCTGAAGCTTTATAAATGTACTAAAATATCTTAATATTGGGGAAATATAAATTCTTCTCGAAACGTATACAGTTATGTACGTAGTTAAGCTGTTGAAGTGAATTTTGTTGAGTTACCGATTTTTATGTCTTTTCAATAGCTCGTTAAAATTGCCATTTAAATGAAATGTATTGGAAAAATGATATTTAGTTTTTGATCTCATCTGCATTTCAGCGGTTTTAAGAAAAGAAATTTTTAGAAAATATATTTTCAATAGATGATATTTTCAAGTGACATTTTTCAATATTCTGAAATTGCAATTGCGAAGAAGTGACAGAAATATCATTTATATAGGACTAAAAAATTTACTGACAATCCCAATCACTATAAATAAGAACAGAAAAAGAAGAGGTAACTTTATTGTAAAAAAAAATGCTCACAAATGCCGGAAAAGATGTTATAGATTTGATTTCCAGTGGCAAATGATTGTGCATTTTTTTCGTATTGTTTATTATTGAGCCTTCATCTACCAAGGAATAGGTAGATAGAGAGTTCCCAAGTGAATAACTGAGCAAAGAATTTTCTAAAATAGGAAAAGTGTGCTTACGAATGCGCATAACACGTACCCCAGAAGTACCGCCGCGGAATTCATTTGATGTTTGTTTAAATTGTTTCTTTCGAACTAATTTCTAGGAAGGTCTATTTATCTAATTGTTTTGTTTCTTTGTTTTCTAGAACAAGTTGTTGAGCGCAATTAGTTAGTTTATAATAAATATTATAGTCATAGAGAACATAACGAAATAGAAAGTAACTGAAGAATTTAAATAAATTAAATAAGTTAGTTAATTATTAGTGATAAGTTAATTTTTGTAAGTTGGTTAAGTGTAGTGTAAAGTATTTGAGTGGATTAAGAAGGTAAGAGATTATATATATTATAATAACATGAATGGAAAGAGTATAAATAAATAAGATTAACTTATAATAACATTGAAAGGTTCCACCCTCTTGTGCTTGCTTTCTACATAAAAAAATGATCACATTTCACTGCAGTCATCCTGAATCCTTGGAACGAATCATAACTGATGAGAGCATCGATTGAGGAAATAGTATAATAATGGCAGAAGTAGAATGGAAGTGATGTAATCGAAATCGAAAAAAAAAACGGCCCTTCTAACCTAGATATTTGGAATAGATGATTTGAGAATATCTCAATAAAAATTCACCCATAATTACCTATAAAATATCAAACAGTATATTTTCTTGGAAATCATAATCAATCAGTCTCTAACCGATCTGTATAATGATCCAATTTTCTCAATTTAATCAGTTTTGTAAAGGAGTTATTTTGGTTTGCTAAATGGAACTTTTTGAAGCTTCCATGTCACGAGTCAACGCTCTAGGATGTTTTTGAAATTCACTGTGACAGGTCGTGACGCTCTGTACCGCACCCACCGTATTTAGTGAATGACACGCAAAATTCTACGTCGAACTGTTTGGGTAACGGCTTACAGAATGATCTGATTTCTTCATGGGTCGAATTTTTCATGGAAATTAAATAAAGTATTGAATTTGTGTACTCACATGTAATTTCTACGGGTAAGAGCAAATTATATGGATTCCACATCAAACAAACAAAATGCACTATTGTCAAAATTCAGTCTTTGAATTTTGACAATATATATTTGAACTTTATTACCTCATCTTTATAGAGAGAGAAAGAAATGCTTTATTGCCGAAAATTGTTACAATTTATAGACAAAAGCTTATAAAAACTAAAAAACAAACTAAATAAGTTACAAATGGAATAAAATTTCAATGTCCATCAGAAAACCACAATGAATCACAAAATTATAGGTAAAAGTAACAGGTAAAAGTTAATATGAGTCCATAGCACAATTAAACCAGTATGCAACATGTCCGGAATTGAATATTATTCTTAGTCGTTTATAGAGTAGAAGGTAATTTCCGGTAAATATACCCTCAAATTATTGCAAAATGCGGGATCTCTTTGTGACGTGGCGGCAGGATTGTTCCCATATCAGTTTCAAGTATATTTATATAGCTGTCTCAGGGCTACATATGGTGAAGCATTAGAAGGAATTTAAATACTCAGTTTTACGGTCATGCCGTTTTAGTACCAATTCACTACTGAACTATCAAATAGTCCCATTAACAACATTTTTAACGCAATAAGCACTAAACAACTGAAAAAAGTAGCTTCAAACTATCAAAAAACTCATAGAGACGTTCAAAGTGAGGCCGATAGAAAATATATAAAGTCGTCCTGAAATCTTGATACACGCTGCTCAAAGGTATAGTCAAACTCATCCTGATGTTATCAAAAAGAAGCTTACAAAGACACAGTTTATACCAAAAATCATAAAAAAAGATCAAAATCTAAATTATTGTCCTTATAAGGGCAATATATGAGTCAAACCACTGCCTTCTTGAGCATGTCAGCACTTATCAATGAGTTGGAAAATATATGTGCGCAGAAATTAAAATATTCTCAGCGAAATATTATTTGGACGCATAGTTAATTTTAGACAATCGTATGAGAGGTTAGAAAGATAGAATATGCTATCAACAAATCAAAATAACACATTTGTTATAAACTGACTGAATAATTATGCATGCCCATGGAATCTGTACATTGGGTGATGCATTCACTAACTTTAGATCAAAAGCGCAATGAAACGAACATTTTACAGGACTTATAAACGCAGTTTGAGTAAAATAAGGCAGGTTTTTTAATCGATTTATGACTGTATATGAAATCTGGATCCCCATTATACTCCTGAATGAGGAAAAATATCTATAGTAGATTACAAGGAGAGACCATAATTCATATAAGGCAGAGTTTTTCCTTCAGGACAAGCACCTCTCCACACTTCTGTGATCGACGTGAATTAAATTTACGAATCGCACTTTGGATTAGTTGGCTACCCAACAGATTCAACAGATCTTGCCACCAGCAGCTTTTTCCTATTTCCTAGCCCTAATGTTTCACTTTTACCTTGTTATGTCAAAATCAGATCAAGTCTATTGGTCCAAGCCTTTGATTATAGGTTTGAGGACAGTTTATCGGAGTGACTGTTCTATTGAAGCATAAGTTCTCATATTTGAGGAAATTGGGGAAACATATACCAAATTGTTTATAGGAAGAATATAATATATTAGAAAAAAATTTTTTTCAAACCAAAACTAACATTGATTAGAAGTCGGAGTGAACTTAATGCAACGTAATTGTTAGATGTGTAATCAACTTACTGCAGTCGCCGTTTAGAGTAATTTATCTAACGTTTCACAACGTTAATTACAAATTGTTTGCTGTAGATATTTGCGCATTGAAGTTGAAATCTGCATTAATGTGTGAAAATATAAATCACGATTCGCACAAAAGACGTTTCAACTGATAAAACTTGCCAAACTAATTCATGAAACATGCACAATAAATTCCAGTTCTAATTCGATGTGTTTGGCAACTGATTCTCGCGTAGTATTCATAAGATCTTATCAATACACTGCATTTACCTAGATGTTTGAGGACTATTATAAGTGTTATGGAATGTTTCATCATATTCGGTTAATGATTATCGATTATCTTATTTACACAATACAGATTGATCCGGGACGTGAGGCGAAACATTTGGGAGTGAGTGAGCGGCATATTCACTAAAGGTAATTTCTACCATATTGAAATTTTAAATACGATGTGATAGTTATTTTGCAAAGATTTACAGCAAACTGACGTTAACAAATTAAGTCGCTTGAAATTTTCAAAAAAATATCAACTAAATGAAAAATAATTCACATCTTTGAAGTATCTTTTATAGTATGTAGTACAAATTTTTATTTATTTATTCACTAGTTCTCCAAAAAACGTTTGATTGTTTCGATATCTCCTGTAACTATTTTCAATAATAATTTCAATTTATGATAATTTCCTGCGGAATGTTTCTCTATGGCATTCGGTTTCCTTGATATGTACAACGATCTAAGAATCCACATATCTTCTAAACCACAAATTTTATCGAGTTAAACAAGGAACATATAATTGTTGAAAAATTTATTTCTATCTATCATCTTCAGATTCTTCAGGTTGTCCTTGTAAAAGTTGCGGATTGTTAACCATCGAGCATGAGGTGCCCTTGAGCTTCAGATAGTGGTGTAGAATGATTTATTTTATCAAAAAATCTTCATGGACATATGTAAACATCTATTAAGAACTCATAATATTCGAATATACAATTTAAAGAATATACTTAAATACAAATTCTGACTTCGCAACTTTAAACGCCTTTTTATATGTTACAACATTATTCTGACGTCATCTAAGTACTCACTCCTGAATTTATTTGATTTAATACCGTAGAAACTCATTTATCATTCATGTTTCGAATACTAACAATACACTTTTTGGTGGTACTTAGTGATCTCCACAATATATTATCATTTTTTTAATGTATTCTGTTTTCTTTAGTTTTCTATTGTTTGATTTTTTTTTCGTTATCTAATCGACTAACTGATTTTAACTAAATATTTTTTTAACCTCACTTTCCACATCAATGTGAATACTAACTTGAAATATTAGTGATATATTTTCATTCTCCACCCTCTCTTCTCTTTAAATCCGCTGGGCTTAGTCCATAATGAATTTAATTTGAAAATCACGCGAAAGCAGGAAATTTCATTTATTTGTTTCGTTCGTGTGACAGAATACAGAGAACTAGAAGTTTTAATTGGACAGAAACGTTGTAAGGTCTTAAAAAAATTTCAAGTATTTTTCAAATATTTCTACATTAAGTATCATTTCAAATGTTCAGATAATTGGATTTTCAAATAAAACGTGATTCGAATCAGTTTCCACGCATTAACTAGTCAGCACTATTGCTGCTAACATCTATGGTTTGACTCAGAGTAAAATGAATTACTTCTATTCTTTCCACATTATATTTGCTCAAAAAATTACGAGTCCAACCAATGATGAGCTTAAAAATTTCTATGAAACTCTTCTTCATCGCTTTCGATAAAAAAGAAGTGAATTTTCTTCTGGTTGTACAATGATGACCAGCGTTCTGGACGCCCGTTTGAGGATTAGATCGATCTTCAACTCAAATACCTTTAAAAAGGTGAAACAACAGATCTCATCAAGATGCGCAGAAGAGTTTCTGTGAAAACAGTATGCAAATGCATCGTTTCTCTTAAAAAAGCAAGTCGCTCCAGGAAGCGTAATTTATACAGATGGCTAGCAAGCCTATCGATACATCAGCAATGAAGGATACACTCATGAATGGGTCAATCACAATGAAAGATTTTGTTTTCTGATAGCGCGGTTCATACCCAAAGAATTGAGGCCAGCTGAAGACCTCTGGGAGCATTCTTCCGCGATAGGCATGTACCTTCAGAAGATTGGGAGGACAGAATCATAGAATATACATGGCGTCGAGAATGTCCTAAATCTGAACCAAAAATATCCATTTCATTAATAGAAGAAATCAAGAAAGATTTTCAAATGTAGAAGTTAAAATATTTGATTGAAGAAAATTATTTTTATACACCTCTATTTCAGTCTCTAACGCAACCTAACCCAACCTTACCTAACCTAACCTTACAAAAATTACTAAATCTTTCTCATTTTATCTATTGATTTTTCATGAAAATAAAAAAACAGTTTTCATACTTTTTCCACAGAAATTCTTTTGCGCATGCGTCAATCATAATAACTTTTCACACAAAGATGGATCTTGATGAGATCTATCGAACAAAGTTATCCATGGTTCGATATTTGTGAGTTAATGGCCACTTCCAAAGTAAATATTTCCGCATAAAATAAAAATGATAAATTGAATTCTCGTGATTTGAATAGTCTATTTATAGAGTTTCATGATGATCGTTGTGGGGTGGCTTATCAAACTTGAGTCCAAAATGATCGATAGAAAAACTTTCATTCTGACGCTATAAGAAAGAATCTCGAAAGAAGAACTACAAAGAAATATCTTCTGTAAAATCCGGAAGGTGCCCATTTCGCACATTTATTATCTAAGTAACACGATGTTCGACAGTATGCAATTCAATTAGAAATGTTTTGATACATTTTCTATGTATTTCAAAAAATAATTACAATTTATGATAATTTTCTTCAGAATGTCTCTTTATGGTGAACGGTTCCCGAGGTATCTACACATATCTTCTAAACCATAAATTTCATCGAGTTCAGTACGTCGATTGAAAAATTACTTTTTGCTGTCTTTAGATTGTGAACGTTATCACTACATATACATACGTGATAATCCAATTCAAAATATTCAGAAAATGAAATGAATATATGTTTTAGTTTCGCAACTTTAAATCTTATGTCTTAGAAACGAGGGATTACGTCATTATTTTCCTGTGATCTACTTACTTGCGAATTTTTGGAATCAAGTCCTGAAACACTATATTTAAAGCTGATTATTTCCAGAAGATGACAAAATCATTGGTTGATTATTCGTGATATATAATGTTCGAGGTGAAAAGATTGATATCTTTGCATGAAAATTTTGTAGTTCAATTAAATTCCCTTTCGGAGTTATATTTCTTTTTATGTATCGAAATAAATGGATAGATATGATCTATAAAGTATTCATTGGAATATAACGAAAGACTATCAATAGTGATAGTGATAAAATCCTTCATTTCAATTCAATTCAAATAAGAAAATGAATTCTGTAATAGTCTGATTTGAGGTCTATTCAATGATTAGGTTAAGAATTTTTCATATTGGGATATGTATATAAGATATTCAGAAATTTTTTTCGCCTTTTTTGTTGTTTGAACACACATTTGCATATTAGGATAGAAATTGTAAGATTCTAATTGTATAAAAAAGAAAAACATCGTTATCTCTAATACGAAATATTTTATTCCACCTCCGCCGAGAGCTCTTTTGGCCTTGACCATATTGTTATCAAATGCTCTGAACACATACGATTATTGGAATTATAGCAGCAACTAGTTTTTATTTTCATTTTATTATCACCTTATTATATATTACAATGTTACCTTCAATAACAGTTGATTCCGTGACTGTTATTTCTTGGAGGCGATGCATTGTACCACTGCGAGACTTATGAAGCACGCTTATTTGTCAGTTTGATCAGATAATATGCCAAATTTCTCAGATATTCTCTTCTTATTACCTTGCTTGTGATTTTCAAAAAATTACTGTGTTGATGACATCAATCAAATAAAATACTATCGTCACATCCATCAAATGTTGTTGTATGAAGTATACATATTGTCAATTCTATCAATGCTTCTGTTCTTTTTCTTTTTTTTTTTTTCTTTTTATTCTTATTGATATGTGATCAAAATACAATTGCATCTGAAGCTAAACGTACTGGAGCATTTGACATAAAAAATTCTTCTGGAAACCTCTTCTATTCCATTTTTTAAAGGAAGGGTTTGACATAAGTCAAATGTCCTTTATATGAACCCTCAGGTTGTGTACCAACGTATAACTCTAGTTTGTTTTTACTGACGAATATATTGAAGAAAATGAAAGGAAACAGTAGTAGGATGAGACCTATTAGAAAAGGCAGAGAAATCAACTAAAACTGGAGAGCTAATAATTTAAGAGCGGGAAGTGGACACAGGAGAGTTTTTAAGGCTGAGAAAAGGTTTATCTCGTTTGCGTCCTTTGGAAAAAAGCTGGATAGTAAAGTTCATGGTAATGAAAAATTCTACAGCTCTTGTATCATTATTTTCTCCTACAAAATTTGGTTTTTGTCTGAAATATTGATTCCTTCACCTTATTTTGCCTCAATATCGAGAAATGAACCTAATTTTCAATAGAAAATTTTCATGTCAAAACACTCAAATCGGAATTTTTTTGATCTTCATGTACAGTTTTTTGTTATTTACTGAATTCTTACACTTTTATCAAAATGGTAGAATTCAATCAATAACTGAAATACCTCATAATGAGGTGCAGAATGTTAGTATACACGTTTTTTTTTTATTTTTTGCCAATTTTTCGACAAAATTTACCATATTACCATATTTACCTACGAAAAGCTGACTTCAAATCAGATATACTTGCGAAAATATACCCCAGAGTAAATTTTTCCTTATCTTTTAATCGTAAGTAGAAGACATTGACCCTTTACATGGAAAATCTTGTTCAGACTATGAATGAATACCTAATTTTTCATTAATAATTCCATATATTGCAGAAATATATTCTCTCTTGAAATTCCCGGAACTGAAATGGTAAAAGCAGTAAATGCATGTTGCACTTTCAGTTTATTTTCAAGAAGAGTCGTAAATTATTTTAAATTTTTATTCTCCGTAATCCAGGTCGGAAAACACGTTCTCATAGACCCAGTATTTTATAGTTAGACTGGATTACGCATCACTTTTAAATGAGTATCAGATTATAGAAAATGGAGATGAATTTGGATGAATATGAATTCCCATAACTATGAGGCGAATGGAGATAAGTCGTAATTTTTTCTGATAAGAATTTAGAGTCAACTACACATAAGGAAAATATTTTCATCATCATTTATCAAAATGTTCACTAAGTGACATAACTTGATACTATTTCTATTGTATTTATCAATAAAAATGTAGGATAAAGTTTATTCAATCAACTCAAGCCACATGTATAAGTTGATTAAAATTGTTGTACTGTTACTATTAACTCAATTTTTTGATATTCTCAGTTCTCCTACTTAGTTAAAGTGTAAATCATACAGAATCAGACATACATGTATGATCATAGCATTGTCCATTTTACAAACATTGAGAAAACTGAACCATAAGAGTTTTTTCCACACAAATGTGATTAACATAAACGAATATCTTGTTCTCATCAAGAAGTTCGAGTTATCTCCTTTTCAATTGAAGGAGCTATTCAATTACCTAACAAATATATGAATAATTTGGTTCCCTTAAATTACCTTTTACATAGAATCCAGTAAAAGTGATGGCGATTATACATGTTCAAATATTATTTCAGATGATCCTACCTGTGAATCCAAGGCTAGCATCTAAATTGCTAGCCTTGATATTCCATGATATTCATGTTCAGCGAGCTAAATCCCCAGCACATTTATATTTAACTTATTTAATCACGTATTTTCACGTAGTGAAACTATTCTCCAATATATTTCTGAAGATTTCAATGTGAAAACTTCGCAATAATTGAATAAATTAGGCAAGTAATTAATATTTCAAAACTGGTGAACAAATTTCGTCACCGACCAACACTAATATCGATTCAATTTCCGCTTTTAAAGTCCACAAACCAATGAGTAAGTTTTATCCTTGGAATTCGTATTTATATTGATGAAGAATCGAAAAAGTTTATATAAGATTGCAGCCAGATACACCACCTGAAAAATCGTTGCAAACGGGACAGAGGCGCAGCGACACCAAGTCTCAATACGTTGAACTGAATATGTAAAATGCAAATTTTGAAAAGTGACCGTCGCTGGGCATCTTGAAATATTGATTTTAGTTTTTCACCATTCTTCACCATATAAAACAAATAAATTTTCATGGACCGCCAGATACGAAATGTGGGCCCCCATTTATTTGGCAGGCCTTCGCTGACTCCTGTCGAGTCCCTCGTGGACCCTCACGGGACCACTTTGAGATTTACCGAAATAAATAAATGAGTAATGATATTAGAGATGTGAAAATGAAAGTTACTATTTCAAAAGAGTAGTGTGATTTATATAACATTTTTAGTTTTCAGTAGGTGATAGAAAAAATCAATCGGATAGTATACTGACTGGTAAAATCAGAGTCATATTTATGGGTTACAAAACGCGAAGCCCCCAATGTTTTTTTTAATATTGGCATTAATCTTTAACTTTGTGATTTCTTGGAAGAATTATTTTCTATTATACTTTTGAGTTTGATTGGTGCTAGAAACATGTTTTTTAGTTTCTTCTAACTTTAAAACCTGGTTTATCAGTGTTTTTGAACTATATTTTATTTTCTGCTTCTGGTTCGATTTGTTATTTCGAACAAGTCTTCGATTTGTACTGGTATGATGATGATTGCATCTCGATTTTGTCAGTCTGGGACTGCGCATTTACGTAGTTTTTTTTTCTTTACTCCAATGCTAAGGATACAAAAAGAAATTTACGGATCTTTTCAGGATAATGGAATATTTTGAAGGAATTATTGCGTCGTCGTCAACTTTGATATAAATTAAATCTCATCGCGCAAAATCGAGGTCAAAATGTTAGTTTCAAGTATAAAGGTGAGACTTTAAGAAGAAATCAATTTATTGTTGACCTCCTACTCAATTCGAAAAGTTCGAAATATAAATCTTGAGTTCTCTTTTTCTGCAACGTCTACCAGAGGCAACAGCTTGAAAGTGAATTTTAAAAAGTTTATTACGATTACTCTTTATACTTGCTCGTTAGTCTTTTCATAATTATATTCTTTAGTTCCTTTCTATCTTGAGAATTCGCTTTACTTTTTATTCGGGAAACAAAACCAACAGTACCTATAAAACAGATTTTTATCTGGCAATATTTTAAGAATATAAATAAAGCTCTTGTGAGTGCTAAACCATAAACTTCTCTTGATCCAGATCTACGAGTTCTTCCTTTCTTATTTTTTCCATTTGTTTTCCATTCCAAGATTATAAGAAGTTAAATCTGTCAATAGCTAGACTACCACTACCAGAAAAATCTTCACCAACAAAGATTTGAACATCGTGTTCGAGGTTAGCTCAGGAAAGTTAATTTTGTAGAAGGTGTTTCCAGCTTTAACAACTTTCTCTATTTTCTTTTTGTTAAAAATCTGAAGGCGACCAATTTGGTTTGAATTATTCATATATACTTCGTTTCAGGTCGAGTGTCACTTTCTGATGTAGCAGTAGAGCAATTATTATGTAACAATATTCTATAGTTTTTCAGATAGATTCACAAATACTTTATTCAAAATCTTGAAAAACCCCAAATTTCATCATTAGTTACCGACTTTGGCCAGCTTTGAAGCTTTTAAGTTGAAACTGCTTCTTCAAAACACGGATAATAAAATTTATATACACCATACTTTTGCTGAAGGGATCAGTTCTACTAATACTAAAAGGAATTAGTTGAATAAATCATATTAAATACTTTGATCTTTGATTCAAACATTTCTCCAATAAAAACGTTGAATTGAGTATGTGAATAATATAACGTCTGTATACATTTAACAGATATTTTCAGAATTCAATTGTCAATAAAAGATGAGCACAAAGTTATCTCTTGACTGCTAACGTGAAGTATTATTTGAGTGGAGAAAAATCACCTACTTCTTTCAAGTTTCAAGTATACTTAGAGTACGTTGAAAGTATCCTCCAATTCTTATTTTGTTAAGATTTTTATGACAGAAATAATTCCGTATGAAATAGTCGATATATCGGTAAAAGGATGTGTACAAGATGAAATAGTGGTTATCCTGTAAATGTTGAAATTCTTCTTGAAAAACATCAATTTATAGTAGAATGAGGATAATTTTTTTAATAAAAAAACTGTAGTACAAATCTCAGAAAGAAACGATTAGTTTTAGATTTTTTTCAAGTTATTTATCGTGCACCTGTGGTCATTATCACAGTATAACAGTACATAGGTAAATTTTTTGTAAAGAAATAGTTAAATTAGGTTAAGTAATTGTGAGATAAATTATAATTCATTTTAGTTGAATGTCTAGATATTATACTTTGGAGATAAGTTGTTTTTCTTCCAGAAACAGTATCGCTTTATTCACTTCACATGCTGAATTTAGAGTAAAATGTAAGTTCGATTTTATATAGCGTAGTTTGGACATTCAGATAAAATATGTTTTACTGTCAGTTTCGTGTGGCAATCTCGCCAATTTGGTGGAGGCAATGCTGACATTAGATAACCATGTATGAGGCGAGTATGGCCGATAAGTTACTGTCGATCTGGGGTTTAAATTTCTTTTTAGTTTTTTCTGTTATCTAGTGATGCGGTTTTTAAAGGATCTGTAAGCTATAAATGAATATGTGTGTGCAAAATCTTGAAGCAGAACATCAATGTTTGTAGGGAAATCATAAGCTTCTTTCAGTTAGAGGATCATTGTGACCGAAAAAGCTAAAATATCCAAAGTTTATATCAAAAACTTTTCTGGAGTAGAAGTGATTAATTTTTCGATATTGAGCTGAGAAGTGGAGTTGATTCGGCAACGGTTTTTGTCATCAGTTCTGGATTCCTTTTATGGGAAAGTGGCACTGCATCTTTAGGTGTCTATTCAGGCGTCAGTATCCCGATATAACTCCTGTTACTATTCTTAGATTGTTGTTACTGTAGATTGTCCCACGAATTGGTTTGGCTCCTATCTACCTTCTTTTCCATTATTATGTTATTTTTTCATTTTTCTCTATTATACCGTAGTTGATACTACAGAAGGGTTCAGGTCCAATGAAGGGCTTGTATGTCCCCGCTTTAGCGAGCTCATCAGCAATTTGATTTCCCTTTACTCCGGTTTGTCCATGAATCTATTGTAGGGTAACTTTATTATTATTGCCCAGCTCGCGACATAGAATGCGATATTTTCTCCCTAGATTGAACTGGACACATTTTTCAATTGGATGAATTTCTGCTCTGTATTTGGCTCTGGACCCGTACATTCCTATTCCAGTTCGGTGGTCTGCTGCTTCGGATTCGTCCATATTTAATTTAATGACATTTCCGTTTATTTCATGTATGGTGTTTTGATACCACTTCCTTATACAGCCTAGAATTCTTAAACCTAAACCTAAACTATGGTTTGGATACAACTGCAATGTCCATAGTATTTGTTAAGTTTAGTTGATTTTAGAAGGCTGTCTCTCTGTTCAATTCCGAGTCTCACACCGCATATTTGTAATTGAATTTTATCAGAAAAGCAAGTCATTCTATTAATTTTAAATAAACTTCCTTCATAAATGGATATTTATTTTTACGTTCAACTATAACATGTTGAACATTGATAAATTGTTGTTTCCACATGTATACTGGATATAACTAACGTCTCACATACAAACATTTGGAAATATGATTTACAGTTATCATTCCTTCTCTTATATATTATATTACATATTAGAAATTGCTATGTAGCTAGTTGATTTACGGAATTGGCACTTTTCCAATTGTCTGCAAGGCATTATTTTGCAATTTTACTCTGTCTTATGGATATTATGTTGATAGAGCATATATTTAACGACAGCCGCAGCCGGGATAATCGTCTGCCAAAGGCAACATTTCAATCTCCGGATTAAGCAGATTGAAATTTATTAGAAAATAAATGGGAGTAGTGATCAGATGCAACATAGGATGCCAGAAAACTACGTATGAAATATTCTTATAACATCTGACTGAAATGTGAAGAATCAAGTTGTGTAATTGGACATCTCTATTTTCAATTTTCAACTGGTCACAATTTAAATGATTTTATCAGCCATCAATTTGGGTTTTTGAGTAACAATTGCACAAATGATGCTATATCCTCCTCCCTAAATAATGTCTAGTTCAGCCTAACCAGCCATCACTCTAATACAACAACTATTCGTTATTTTCCTAAGGTTTTCGATTGTGTGAATACATCTCGCATGATTTGAGCAATACCTAATCAACAAAAGTCAGCTGACAAGGGTTGATATAACGATGTCTTTTTTCAAGTCAATAGAATGTGGAGTACCTCAAGGCTCAGTACTTGGCCCTAGTTTGGTTCTTCTGATTATAAACGACGTTCTCAAAGAACTGAACTTATCTACCTCCTTACCAGTTTATTATGCCCTCATTGCATGTCCGATATGCCCTTCCCTTCTGGGGTACGAGTGTGTGACTCAATTTGAGCTGATCTCCAAATTACAAAAGAGAGCTGACAGATATTTACTCGGAATAGACAGCAGGGTTCTTTGAAAGATTAAAAATACTAACTCTTTTTTTTCCTTATAGATCTTTGAATCCTCTTGCCTAATCCGTAAGCATGCTTCTCCAGGAAGGTTGTTCCACGGCTATCCACTTAGAAACGCAGAGCTCTATATTTCACAATGCAAAAAATGTACAATCACTTGCCAATTCAAATCAAATCTTCACCGCACTCCGCAATAATTTGTGAGCATATGTACTGGAAAGTGCCTTGTACTTTGTAAACGACTCCTATTCTAATAATAATATTCAATTTTGGGCTTGCTGCATACTGATTTAATTTTGATATGGACTTATATACTAATTAATACCTATTATTAGTACCTATAATTTTGATACTTTCTTTATATGGAAATTTTATTGTTTTTGTATCTTTATTTAGTTATTTATATTTTTGATTTTTAGTTTTTGTTCACAAATTGTAACAATTGTTTGACTAAAGCATTTCTCTCTCTCTCTTCATGATACATTATTCAATGGGAAGTTATATAGACCATCCGAGTCTCCAAATTTCAGTTGAAGGACTCCTACTTGCTTCAACATCCCACTTCTTTCACCTACTGTTGTGTGTAGCGTTGACTGTTCAGTTCAGTTTCACAGATGATGTTTTTACTTATAGATTATATGTCGATAATTCTTAAAATTTATATTTTAGATGTACAAGGACCATTTTCTATGAACATTTCTTCCACAAAAATACGTTTAGCCTCAAAAACTTTACGACTTTTCAACCGACAATAGAATGATAATAACTGCGATGTCATCTATAATGTACCGCAATTTATTATTATGGTTTGCAATCAAATGAAATTCATAAAATTGTTGTTCTAAAAATATTTTGAATGCCTTTGAAATTCTTTCCTCATCGTCTAACGAAAAATATGGGGAAAATGATGAAGGAATAATATTTCTCCATTTTTTTTTAACCAAAACCTTTCGGAATGAGGGAGTGTTCCAAATTAAGTAAGCGGTGAAATGTCACTTTGATAAAAGGTTTTGAATTTACTTGAATTATTCGAAATTATATTACTGATTCCACCATTACACAGAGTGTTTTATTTGGAAAATCCTCAACTGATATTTTGGGAAACATAATATTCAGAGCTCGCTGCTTATTACTAATCTTATCAAATTCAAAATTAAATTCCATTTTCAAATATCTTTTATTTCAGAAATTCAGATCGCGTAGTTGATAATTATCGAATTAGTCATGGTTAGGAAATTAGAGAGTGAATTTGGATTTAACTGCATTATAGAGAAAGTTAGTTGAAACTTCTCGTTAAATTAGAATATGGAACAAGCTCACGAAATGGGTCCTTAGGCTGGTCCTGTCCAGCTACAATAGAATAAAGACGTGAATTGCTTTCCTCACATTTGTCAAAAAGTTCCTCAGATCACTATTTTTGATGGCGTTCAAATAAGACAACGAAAGATACTCATTTTAAAAATTCAGAGGCTATATAATCTGGAAATAATATTTAACTTATATCAGACGTTCTGATACGATTAAAAATTATGGGATGACATACGAGATACAACTTCATTCCCTCCATTTCCGGAAATTCTAGAGACATCAGCAAATAATAGGAAGATGGTATGCGGCAGGACTTAATCGTCATATAGGAACGCTACGGTGAAATCTGTCTATTTTTGGTCTCCAATACGTATTCTTCAAATGTCTACACATTAGAGAAAAGTATTGAAATAAAGTGTTTTAGAACTCACGATCGTTTTTTTAGTAAAGTTCAGAAGACATCGGCAAATTGCAAAACGACGGTATGCGGCAGGACTTATCATCATAGAAGAACGCTACGGTGAAATCTGGCTATTTTTGGTCTCCAATACGTATTCTTCAAAAGTCTACACATCAGAGAAGAGCATCGAAATGAAGTTTTTTAGAACTTACGATCGTTAGTTTAATAAAGTTCTCTGTAAATATGTTTGTGTTTTATATTTACAAAGCTAAACATTATATCATTGAAAATAACATATCTTATATAATATATCACCGACTCGTCCTCAGGAAGTTATAAAATTTGTTTCTAATATGTGAAGTTGTATTGAGGCATGTGTCGATTTCAAAGTATCATGAAGACATTTATATCATCGAATTAGTTACAGAAAATGAGTAGTTTGAGGAACATGCGTTTGTATTGCATATAATTAATGATACTAAAAAATTATTATCATCAATGTAATTAACTACCTCTTACAAATTAATATCTAGGAAAACTTTGACACAGTTTAGTGGAACTTTCAAGTAAATTTTCCTTAAAATACATTCTCCTTCATTCTTAACACTTCAATGTACTTGATAGGTTGCTAGGCAACTACAAATAACCTACCGGATATGACTATCTAAGGGACCCTATACGATATAGCCTGGAACATAATTTAAATTGAATTTCGGCGAAACAAGTGATTGGATTTTCTTAAATTTGATATAATATTGGGAGATTTTGAATTATGTCTAATCTCGTTTATATATAGGGTGTATACAGTTTCTATAAGGCAAACAGTAACATTTTCCAATTTTGTCCGATGTGAACATCAACTACCGCTGCTGTCCAAAATTATTATAAGCTATACATGATGTCCCAGAAGTAGTTAAACAAATAAAATACCGAGCTTCCGCCGATCTTGAGATATTCGAAAAGAAGAATTGGCGCATAAGTTTAACCACGATGGAACCATTCAATATAGAGAAAGTTCTGGTGCTGATATAGGATAACTTGAACTATGAATCGTTATGTTTGTTACTCCATTATTTCTTGATCTACATTCTAGTGCCCAATGGTTAGGTTAGGAAACCTGACGAAAAAATTAATCTCTGCTTTCTTTGCCATTCAATCTGTGTCTGAACAGCTCGATTTTCGTACTACTTTAACAACTTACTACTCGTTATTCGAATCGCATCCTCGGTATGGTTTGCTTTTCCGCGTTTTGTAGTTTGCACCATTCTATTTTCAAATTACAAAAAAGCTATTCTGTATATGTATGATTTGAGTGGTAGAACACTTTTTAAAAAACACAAAATTCTAGCTCTCCCCCCTCTCTTCATTTTAGAATCTGTTTGGTTGGTTCGCAAAAACTTCCACAACTCAACTGAGAATCCTATGCATACCTACCCTACTAGAAGAAAGAATCCGGATCTTTACTTGACTATACCTACTTCTGATCTGGTGAAAACTTCCATTATCTTCTGTGCAAAAAATTATTCTGTAACTGATTTTCCAAATTTTGAGAAGCTCCTTGTATGATGGGAGAAAATTCATATTATTTTGTATAACTTTCATATGAGACACTTCTATTTGCATGTATTTGAAACAATGGTGATGAGAAAGTCAATATATATTTGAAAAATTTGTGAAAACGATGATGAAAAAATTAATTTTTATCATAGCTGATGGAATGTCAGAATTTTCATTATCCCTTTATTTTAGTAGAGGAGACACCAACTTATGTATTGCTACAGTAGAATCAATTAAATTTGTGTACTAAAAATTTATTTCAATTTCGGACTTTCATACTTCTTTATCAAACTATGAAAAATTATTTCTATTTGACGAGAGGTAACTTTCTATTCCATTTATACATAATGAACTCGAGTCCTATCACTTCCATTCATAAATTTGTATGTGTCTTTTTTCTTATAAATGTTCGGGCGAGGCCTTAAAACATAGCTTGAGAACCTGCAAAGGATGGAAACGGGTGTTAGTGAATAACCCTGATGGATGGTTTGTATCGGCGCTAGACTGACACGAAACTGATGTATAGGCAACTAGCAACGCTTTATTTACGACCCAACTCTCTAATACTCCCATATCTATGGTTGCGACTGTTATGAATGATACCCAAGGGGATAGCTGAAAACTTTTTCCGCCATTGGGAATAACGTGATCGTGAAATTTTAAGGAATGTATTGTGGAGTATTGAAATAAACGCGATTTGCCATTATTCAATTATAAAATAGATACCACTGGGACAATACACACATTAATATCGTTTTTATTAAATTTTTGTCCAATTTTATTAACCAGTTATCATTTAAGAATATAATTAGAGTATGTAATCCGTTTTATATGAACAAATAGTATATATATTCCCTTGAAAATAAAATTATCTCTTTAACACGATTCATTCCTGATCTACGTTAATTTTGTCCAGCACGTTATTTGACATTTCGAGAACTATTTTTTCAGCAAGACGGTACAACTTGCAATACTGCTGTAGCAATTCGTCAATTTCTTCAGGAACATAACAAGAAACTTGTAACATCGGCATTAAGTATGTCTTGAGCGAGGCGCACATTAAGATTATGTAATGGAGTGTCATTGATACTTATTTCTTTAAAAAATGAAATAATTATAAGAGTTCACTACTGTTGCTATTAAATGAACATTATCATCAAAAAAATTGTTCCAAATGGCCCCTCTTTCATATATACATCTCATACTATTCCTTTAAGGTGGTTCAACTATTAGAAATATTTTCTTGGTTCTTTCAAAGAAGCTGTCCAATCTTTTGATTGTTCGCTACGATAATTGGAAATATATTTATCGATATAGAAACCTATTTCAAGAGTAGAGTTGTTTCATTAGTTATTTTACACGGAGATTTTGAAAAATTACTGATTTGCAAAATTGTGTATATCTTTTCACAAAGCCCTTCTGTGTTTGTAATGATGAAGAATTTATATATAGTGGTCTACAGATCATAAGTTAGGTTAGATTAGGTTAGGTTACGTCCACAGGTCAAAAGCTAGACTTTCCAAAAATCGTTGTAATTTTTCGTTGAGTTTTGCGGTAATATAGATGAGTAGTTTTTTTTTGGAAGGAAAATATTTCAAGTACCTGTGAACAACTCAAATGAATAGCATTCGTATAACGACACGTTCTCAGTCAAACTGTCAAACTCTATGATTGCACTGACAAATTTGACATATTAACATAAGTGTTGCCATATCTGAAAACTTAAGTAGCCACTCTCGTTTAGTACTCATAATATTATTTATCAATAAATTGTTATAAGTTCATGTTGAGGAAGAGAAGGCGCTTATTTTGAGTTATTATGAGAAGTTCACTATCTATGCCTTAGCTAGACACAGCATTGGTTGATAAAGTGAAATATCTGTTCTGACCGACTTTTTTTTTGTTAGGATGAAGACTTTTATTACTGGAATGTAAACTATTTTCCATTATGAAAATACTACTTAAATTATTCATACTCATTATGTGAAGTGAATTTTTCTACGGTCCGTATTGCTGAGAGCGTCTCTTAACATCAAAAAATCTCTACTGTACAAGATAACTAAAAATAATGCTTCGCATTCCAAAATTTTCATTCAATATTTTGTTTTTCTTGTATAGATTTTCATAATTTGGGATCGTTATATGACAATAATTTCGCAATTTCGTACAATGCTTGTATCTCTGTTAGTTGTGAAATTTAATAGTGAGAACTCTCTAGAAATTGTACATTTGGAACCATAGATAGAGCTATGACATTTTTCTTTGACGTTAACACCTATTTTCACTCATACTTTCTTCGATGAGTAATTTAAATATATTTAAAGCAATTTATTTGTTTCTGGAAATTTTATAATTCATAAATTTCAACCTTTACTGGAGATTGTCGCATTTGAGCTGTCGTCCGTGTACATGAATGAAACAGAATTTCTACCGGTATTAGATCTTCCATTTCCATTATGTGTTTCATGAAAAATATGATGAATGACATCGAATAAAATATAATTCCAAACGTCAGTTGTTGGCAAATTTGATTCGATTCACGGGCAACCATCGCCCTTGTATGAAATTGTTTCATCCCTTGTCATACTCAATAAGTTAGCAAGCTAGAAAATGCACTCACATTATTTCTAATATTCAGTTTTATTTATTTAGGTGAAGTATCAAAATATGTATATTATATAGCATGATTCAAACATTAACTAGCTAACATCACGATTGCGTCCTCACGGTTGGTGTATTTATAAAAATTATTTCAAGAATCATTTTTTGTGACGTAATGATATCTACATTAACCTGATCAGGCGATTGATTCTATTTTATTGCATAATAATCAATTATTTTCAATTGATCAAGTAAAAATCGTTAATATTTCATGATAAATGAACCAGAATTTCAAATAATTAAGTTTGTTTAATACTAAACGTACAGTTAATGTTAGTAGTTTCCAACGATGTTGAAATGATACTCATTCCTTAGCTTTTTGTATAGCTAAAGAGAATCAGTGAAAGAATAAGCAGTGATTTGAATTTAAATAACTTTGTCAAATTTTGAATACGATTGGAATGAGGGCTGGAATGCAGTTTGAAGAGCCACAGAACTGGATTTTCTTATCTCTGAAAGCGCCTATTGCTCTATTGTCTTGGTTGTACTTGCATTCATGGTATCCTTTGAAACTATGTTATCAAATTATTCTTTCTACCGCTTGTAACCTGTTTAAACCTGGAAAATATAATTTCTGTAGAATTTCCCTGGAATATTTCATTCTTACTACAACCCTACTTATTATTGATGTCATTAGCTCGTTCCTGCCAAGTGTTACCTACATCATGAAGCTCCTTCTTCACTACACTATGAACTGAAATAGTGTTGAACAGTTTATAGAATAATTCTACACTCTATAGATATGATGCCATTATGATATATATACAAATATTTGTAATTCATTCTCCAATTTCAATCAATCTTTTTTTCCAAATCTCCATACCATATTTTGTTCATTGTCCTTATTCTTCAATGTCATAATTTATTTGGAAAACTATTATGAAACAAAC
Organism: Diorhabda carinulata; assembly: GCF_026250575.1. Lineage (NCBI taxonomy): Eukaryota > Metazoa > Arthropoda > Insecta > Coleoptera > Chrysomelidae > Diorhabda > Diorhabda carinulata. The sequence continues at coordinate 9,429,723 of NC_079469.1, forward strand.
GGTTCTACAACCGTAGTAACTGAAAGAATGAATATCGAGGGATCTATTTGTTTTAAAGTTCCAGTAAAGGCTACATTCGCTGAAAGGTTTTGGAAATCCTATTTTATTACCTAACTTTCCACGTTTTTTATAGGTTCCTTCAGAATTGCTGGCAATAAAAATATACTCACATGTGATAACTTAACCATTCATAAAATGTTTTGATGATTATAGAATCAGTTAGATAAACTGGAAACTCTATAGCGGAATAGATATGTTTCGTAATCTATAGCTAACATATTCCCCAAATGATGAAACTACTTTATTTGTAATATTACGAGTATATATGTATCATATGTAGTAAGGAGAAGATGTGAAATCATACAGAAAAACGAATGTCGATATTAATCTTTGGATAAAATTATAGTAAAGAACAAATGTAGAAAATTCGGAAGGCAGAAATAAAATTTGTGTCAAATGAGAAGACGATAATCACAGCAACAAATGAAGATATTGATACAGAAAATACAAATGAAACAATTAATGCTTTTATCCAGAATGTTGGAAAAAGGATCCATATAAAAATGACCAAAATCTAGTGACTCTATTATGAAAAATATAGACAAAAAGGAATAGTTATATACGAAAAGAATGGAGGTATTTAATGTGAAAATGAGAAGAAGTTAAAATGAACCAGGAGAGCAAAAAGTGTATGTGAATTTGAAAGATAAATTTATTAATCAAATAGAGGTGGAGATAAATAGATTCAGCTTCGATATTGACGTTTTTACGTATATAGGAACAAAAATCAACAACAAAAATTGAAGTAGTAATAGGACAAACAATGAATATATTAGTGAAACGCAGAGTAAGGAAATGAGACGAGCAGAAAAAATCTACAAGACTACACAATGTACACGGTAGAAACTACGAGTATGAGACTACCAAATGAAAAATAAAATAAGTTGACTCCTCATAAATAGCTATTTTATGGAGGAGAGGTTGTGTCTCAAGGTACTAATATTATTTATTCGAGATACTCAAGACTTTTGATGAAATGAGCAAGATTTTCGCATACTAGATGCTCTGCTGTTTCCATATCTCACTCTTAGAATTTGCAGTTGTCGTCTTCTGTCATACCTATCGTTTTAAGGTGGTATTTGACAGAGTAGTTACTTGTTAGAAGATCGACAACCAGTTGTCGTTTTTAGCAGATAGCAGATATTTGAATTCTCTTAGGCCTGGTGTGTTTTTCCATTGAAACTTTTTGTAATTCATTAGTAATATGTTCGGTTTATTGTTGTGAGATTTCAGTACAGCTCTGGTCGGAACTATGAAGTCATTGCCCCTTTGTTAGCAAGGCTATCTACTTCCCCATTTCCCGGTATAACCTTGAGACCTGGTAGCCATATTAAAGTTACTTTTTTTCCATTAGTTAGTGCTTTTGGGGTTTCCTGGACTCCCACGCTTGCTTGTATGTTCACGTAGAAAACTCCAGTACCTTCAAGGCCGCTAGGTTATAGGTGACTCTATCAATACTTATACAAGCATCGGTTATCACTCCATAATTTTCTAATCAAAATATTCCGACAACGGTACACAATATCGAATTTTATCAAGAGTACCTTTTTGGTGTAAAATCAAATGATATTTAAGTTCACTTGAAATTTTGCTCCATAAATCTAATATTGAAAAAGTTATATTCAATACTACTTGGTACAAAACGTGTAACTAACGCCCTCTATGAGAGTCAGATATAAAAACAAATTCATTGGATGTATCAGCTTCCAAAACATATTCATATAAAATTTTAATACAATGTTGCCAGAATATTTTTCAGTTTTCTATCTATCCTAAAGAGAGGAGTTTTTCGAAACACCCTGTATTGACAACAGGTCTGCTGCTATTATTCGTCTAAACGTCATCGGATATCGTTACTATTTCTTAAAAAAGTATTGTGACAATAAAACTAACGGAACTAACAAAAACAATTCATTATTTAGTGATGATGAATGATCAAGATACTTCATTCTTTATTACTATAATTGCACTAAAATTCAGTTGAATTTAACGTTTCTTAGTTTAGTTTCTTTCAACGAACACAGTAATATAAAAATTTTTTAAGTTATAGATTTTATTCTAAATTGATATTTGGTATTTTATGACTATGGTTTCATTGTTTGGAAAGTAGAGATTCGGTTCGAAAATAGTTTACATAAAGTCTCTTCTGTCGAAGAATGGGGATTTTGAGATTTTCATAAGGCAACGTTGACCTTACATAACACGGTTGACAATCGAAACTTACGATTTGATGTTCGCAAAATCTGCACGGATGAGGAAAGTCACTCTCAATATTCTATTCAAGTTAACGTTTCATGAATAATAGGATCAACATCCAATACTATAGGGTAAGATATTTGAATATACCAACGGATTGTTATACTCACTAATTGTAGTGAAATATTCCATAGATTTAAGACTCGAAGTAGAAATTTGATGCGTCTACAGAATTGCAAAGTAATGAATAGATGAATTTTTCTGAAAGAATAGAATTTGTAGATATCAATAGTTAACATCTTTTGTTTTGTTCTCAACCACCCTACTTACGTTCAATATTCGTCAATTCTTACTCTGATATCTCAAGTCGAGTTGAAAATTCCAAATATCTGATCGTTTTTCTAAAGTTTGTAGTGAACTCTTATTTTCAAAGAAGAGATAACTTTCCATAAATTCTTGAGAGTCTTCTTTATTTTGGATTTCTTATTGCGATCTATAACGGAGAATGGGAACCAAATATGTTTTGTAAAATTTGTTATCACTGTTACTCCAATGTTATAACGACAATGGAATACACATAGAGAATGAAGCAAATATTTTATATGCCTATGTTCGTTATTACATTCAAGATATATAGAAGATAACAATGAAAATAATGTTGAAGTCAAATCTATTTCTAGAAATTTTAACGGAGAGTATATTAGAGATGTACAATTATCAAGATCAAGAACAAAACTTATTGGATTTTTCTCACAATAGTGACACAAGTAACATAGCCCTTAAACAGAAGTAAGGTTTATTATATACTGTTAATAAACTGATACCGTGAGTTTTTTTGAAGTATTCATTTAAAGTTATAATAAAGCAGAATGGCGGTTATTCTTTGTAAATATGTTCGGTTGAATGAATCTGTTTGCGATATTAATAGAATAAACTCATATATCAAGTAATTTTTGAAAGAATTCAAAGTGATTGCTGATTCAGTACGCGTCAATCACTAAGATGACCATATGAAGCACTATCAAACCCAGATTTTGAAGATAAATCAGGCTAAACTGATTCTTGCTAAATCGTATTTCGTGTGAAGACTCTCTAGTACAATATGTGATCAATGGCAGTTACCCACATAGATGCCATTTTTTTGTTATTTTGATAATGTAATTATTTTCCAGATAAGTTGACTGTTTCTGTGGAAATAATTGTCATTGTGGTTGAATTCCCCATGTCGGAGGTGACTTTAGATACAGATTTGTATCTACATTTTCCAATAATAATCGTCTTCTCTTCAATTTATTAATTATACTGGTTTTTGTTACTCTGATTCACTGATATTATGAATTTTTCCAATTATATGTATCTCTCATCTCCAGATAAATGGTAATTAAATCAATTTGTGACCATCAGTGAGATACACATTGCATCACCCGCGAAACTTTCCCGTAGGCATTTAATAAAGGTTAGTGTTTGTTTCGGCCCTTCATTTGGAACGCGTTTTAAATTGGTAAAGTTTAATGAGTTTTCTGTATATTATTTTACAGAAATTCAATTTTCTTAGCCCATTATGGATTAAACTACGGGTTACTTACTTTTGTGAGATAATTCCACAAAAAATTTGAGTGAGGTAGCCTGTAATGGAAACCAGGAAATGAGGAAACTTTGATGGGTTTGCCGGTATATATATATATATATATATATATATATATATATATATATATATATATATATATATATATAATTTCTCCAGCCTATGATACGTGTTAGTTATGAAATTAGATTATATTTTCATGGAAGATGTACTTTTTATGAATTTTGTTGTTGGGAATCGCGAACTTTTTACATGTATTCGAACGAATAATCGATTGAATTAGTTTCAATATAACTTTAAATATTTTCTCAAATTTTTGTCCCTCGTCTTCGAATTTATCTCAAATGGAAAGTTTTCAATTTACAAATACGTCTTCTACAGACTCACCGCCTAAAAATTAAATTCGTACCCGGAAATGCATCCACTACAAAAGCGCATCAATCACTAATTTTTTGATCGAGTGACCGGTATAAATAAATTATATCATCAATATTTGATATAATATAATATAAAATGTAGTATGTACAGAGTCATTACCTTACGTAACTAAAATATTTGCAGAATCATAAAAAAGGATCAAGGGAAAAATTAGAAACAACCCTAGAAGAAACTCATTTTCGATTACGACCCAAGACATGATATTCATGAAAAGGCAAACAGCGGAGAAAGCAATACGAAAAAAAAAAAGAATTTATACCTGTGTTTGATGGATTTTGAAAAATAATTGATAGAGAATTCCTATGAAAGGTATTGGAACGGATAGGAATAAACTAGAGATTGATTAAAAGCATTGTACGTTTGGATTTGGGGTGTCGTATACACTGCGTCTTAAGGGATCTATCCCCCGTGTCTCCCCTTTTTGTTGCGATACTGGAGAACCCAAGTGTAGTACTCTGGAGTTTCACACTTCTAGGGAATGTGGATAGAGATTTCATCCTCTGTGCAACAAAATCTGCACACCGTATTGAGGCAACATTGTCCCGATAGGATTCCTGTTAGTACTTGTAGATTGTTTTTACTTAGTTTGATACAATCAGCAGATCTACTACTCTGTTTTCCTCAGTCCCTATAGTTTATCTCTATAATTGGTTTCGCTCTTATCTATTTTCTTTTACACTGCTTTTTCCATAGTCATGTAGCTGATACCACAGAAGAGTTCGGGTTCCATGAAGGACTTACATATGGTTCCGAAACATGGGTAACGGCCGAAATATACAAGAGAAAGATACACGAAAACGAATGAGATTCCTCTGGAAAACAGAGAACAAGATTTCATTAGACCACATCAAAAACGAAACATACAGGCAAATGTCAACAAATGACCGAGAGTGACATATCATTTAAAAGGCACTTCATTAATGAATACAAATTAGATTTCATAAAATTTATGGAATGAATATTCAGTTTATTGAACCACGAACTCGTAATAGTTATAACATGAAAAACCTATAATTACATGAAATTGGAGAATAAATCTTCGAAAATAACATCTGATGTCCTTCCTATCATGATAAAATCCACCTATTTATCGTTATTATCTGTAAATATGTTGAAAATGGATTAGCTTTGAGAAAATATCACTTTTTGCTACTGTTTTTAGGCTATAAGGCTAATTCATATTTTTTTTGCTTTATCAATGTGCCTTATCAAGTGTATAATTGCCCTTCTCTCCAAGGTTCCAAGCTTCCATATTTCTGGAAACTACTTTCGTTTCCTCCAAACCTTTTCTTTCATTTCCTATCCATTCCTCATTGACATATTTTCATCGGATACACATAAAATGATCACATATTTCTCTAATTGATTTTTTTCTCTAAATTTGCCTTTAGATTGTTCCATATCAAATCCCAATTTTTGTTTCGTGCTTTCCCAGAATAACTCAGCTATCTTGTGCCTATATCAAGTTATGAAGTTATGTGTTTTTTTTTGTTCTCCAGCAACTTAACCTGGTATCTTTTTTTCCTGAGAAAAATATTGTTGATATGATTTTTTACGTTCCAATATCGCCTTCATTCTCCCTTCTTCTCTGGGAATTCCTCTTAATATATTCATATTCCGACGATTTAAACTGTTTTCTTTGCATTTGATCTCCTCACTTTTTTATCATCTTTGTTTATATTGATACTCATTATTATTTTATCATTATTACTGTGTTTTATCATATATAAAATTATAGTCCTTTTTTATATCTTTTTGTCTTTCTTTTTCTCCATATCATTCATAACGATAATTGATATCAATAGCTGTATTTTTTTTGCTCATAAAAAATTCCTCTGATCCTCTTCCTCTCCTGATTATCGTCATTTCACTGACTTATACTGACTGTTTAGTGCATTTTCTTATTACTATTTTCTATTACTAAATTTTAATTTCTTCTAAACACGATATTTTCCCGGTTTTTCCTTCTGTAGTGTCAATAACCGTCATTAGATATTCTTTTTTACTTCCTGAATTTTCCTTTCCATCTTTCTTCAGTAGAATCGAATGTTTTTTAATACAAATAAACACAGATTTTTCGTTCAATTCCCATTTCTCCGTCTAATTAATGAGGTAAAACATCATTCAATAGCTATATCTTTTGACTACTAGAACAAAGTATTTAATTTCAAATGAATTTTTTCTTTTCCTTTCAACTTTAGTTGTACGTTTATGAAATGGGAACGAAACAACTCAATCCATCTTCCGACTTAAAAAAGACAACCAACATAAAACTGCTTTAACTAAATAGATTACAAAGAAGTGATAGAAACAGACAGCTGACTCAAATATACTTACTTATTATGTCATAACTATATATCAAGTTGTTGAAGGATAATTAGGTACACATTACCTCTAGCCTCTATTTTTTCATGAAACTGAATCGATTTATCAGGTAGCATCTATACTACTAGATGTTCTACAACCCATAATCATAAAGATTTCATTAATAAGCACTTTGTTAACGATGATGCCTTGTACCACTATTAGAAGTTGCTCACGTTAATTTTTGCTACATATTTGCTACTATTATTATTATTAAGAAGTACTGGTTCCAATTTTTCAATAAATTTCAAATAATTTTAGCGAAATACTCCACACATTCTTCAAACTCACAAGTTTAAATCATCACTTTTGTTTTATCCTTGCGTCGAAACTATTTTGTTTTCATTTTCTCATCAATTTCATGATTATAACAGCAACAGTTTCATCAATAATAACGATAGAAGATCTCTCTGGCTTTATACAGAGGTATAAGTCTGGCAACGCTGTCGAAAAAGATTAAAACGAAACATGATCGTGTTTCCGCCAGTTGTGTTTGTGTCAAGATAACACGTTCTCGTCGAATAGACGCGTTTTAAGAATGGATAACCGATAAAATTTCGCGCTTCAAGAAAGAGTTTTTTTTTTGTTACGACATATCTAGTGTACGAACGCGGATTACATACTATGTTACCGAAATTTAACAACAATTTTCGATCTCGCCGCAACCAAATCGTTCAAAAGTGTGGAAGGCGTACCAGTAATTCTTCAAAACGGGCTCGGTTGCCAACGCATCGTGTTCTGGATAACCGCTATCTGTAACAACTGACAATTACATAAAAACAGTGACGCTGAAGTAAGTTGAGCTGCCAAATTAATCTGTAGTGAGGCTATCGGAAGATCGTCGAATACCCGATGCGTCTTCTCCACACACTTCACAAGAATGATGATGATCGTAGATTGGAATTTTGCGAGTGGTACCTTGGAAGCAGTCAGAATGATCCACATTTTCAGCATTCCATTTTACGGTACGGTCAATCGACATATCTGCATATAGTGGAAAGACCAGAATCCTGATGTCTTCATTAAAGGAGGATCAAACATGACTAGGGTGTGTGTATACATAAGCAGGTATCCATGCGGGAGATCTCATTGGTCCGTACTTTTTTGAGAGTCACTTCACAGAAATGTTCGTTGAATGACCCGCATAGTCATGTGATCTGACACCCCGAGATTTCTCTCTGTCGGACCTGCTCAAGTGCCGCGTTTTTGCAAAAGGGCCATGTACCATTCCTGACATCCGAACTGCCATTGAAGAAGAACTTGAAACTTTTCGCGGACAGCTTGACATGCCTCGCCAAAACCGTCTTTCAGTTAGTAAACTTTGCCGTTAATGTATTTATCAAGATGGGCATCAATTTGACAACTTACACTATCCATTTTCGAATCCGTTGTGTAATTTCTCTAAATAAATTCATTCTGACGCAGAATTTTCTTCTCTTAACGCAAATTTATTGCTTCACTGTTACCGACCACTATACATGTACAAAAAATTTGTACTCACAATTGAATGGAAAGCTATTTTCACAAAAATTAGTACTTTGCCCGTCAAGAATCCGAAACATACGAATTCAAATATCACCGAATTCAAAGTGAATTATTAAGAGACAACGCTGATACATGATTGCTTTCAACCGGAATGAGGACGAATCATTCATTGCTGGATGTTAACAGTCTTCATCAATTACTTAATAGATCGCATATGTATAAAGAAAATGAAATGTATTCACCGGAGCAGAAATATTATAACGTTTTCTCGAAATTATCAATATCTTTGAAGTATCTCAAAGTGAATTTCCACGGTAACATTACACATCATGAGAACAAATCGTTTATGCTTTTATTTAAGAGAATTTTAGGGCAATTCACGTAATCTAGCAAAATTGGTAGTATTTCTTTGATCAGACATTTTCATTTAGGAGGGTGGAATGCAACGCGTTTGATGATAGTTTGGAACAAAATTGCTTGTTAGGATTCATATCTAGATTTCTTCATGGCTAGTCCAGGGTAATAATCCCTACTTCGCTTAGAAAAACATATGCCTCAACTTGTGGTCTAACATTATCAAGCATAAAACGAAAATCATCACCAATAAATGGCCCAAACGGAACAACGTGATTTTCAATAACGTCAGTTATGTGTCTTGCTGCGTTAGCAGGATAGATCCTCCTTGGAACGGCTTCCTGGGGATGATACAAGACAGCGCAAATATTTCTCCTCGCCATCTTCTAATTTTATTACGTCTTTTTGGACTGATTCTTGTCCCATCAGTAAATAAAACTTGGCACCAATTTTCTAAATTCCATTCTAAATGTTGCCTTGCAAATCTTAGTCCAGCAACACGATGCTGCCTGGTTAGCAAAGGTGCCTGGAGAGCTCTTCTGCTGTGTCTCCCGAAATTCCAAAGAAGAAATAATATTCTGACCATTTGTACAAAAAAAAAGATAAAACCCTAAATGTTCCCCAGGCTTGCCCCATTATAGAGTTTTGGACGACATTGAGTAGAAAAGTGTATGAAAAGAGTTGTGAAGCCGGAAATTAGCCGACGTAAGATATTTCCAAAACTTCGCGATATCCACAATACGCTGTCCATATGATGAAACGCTCCAAGCAAAAATGGTTCTTTAAGTATAATTTGATTCGTCTTTCTTGTTACTATATATTGAAAAAATAATGCTGAATAAATAAATTGTTAACATCATTTCGTTGTTTCAAAATAACACTTTGATGTTTTTCCCGAATATTAACTGATACAAAGTTGTGGTACGTCTATAATTTTTTCAAGGCGTAAAATATGATTACAAACTGTCCGTAGTGAGTGTTAATTTCATCGAAGAGATAGATGACAACCCTATTCCCAAGGTATGTTCACAATATTTCTTTATAAGATTTTTTGGAGAGGTTTGTATGAAGCAATTCTGGGAAAATTGGGCAAGCGCGTCTGAGCTCGATACACACGGAGATTCACAGAACCAGTTTGGTCTAGTATTTCCCACCAACACACGGATGGGAGAACTTCTTGAACAGAATAATGATTTGTTGAAAATTTGAGAAGCGCATGTGGGAAAAACCAGGGAAGATCGTCATACATTGTTACTGACGAAATTTATAGTTACAGTCTTTTAGAAATCTCATTTATCGATCGTAGATAATTCCATATTTCAAATTTCCATTGGTGCTCTGCGACCCATCCATCTAATTGGAGTATTTTTTCAATTTTCCCGAAACTAGATAGTGATGTTTCTAGTTATAATAACCATAATTCTCTAATTCTCTTTTTAGAGATTAACCATTGATTAGCCAAGTGTCTGTCAGTTTCCTCGATATTCTTGGGTATAATCTCTAATCTATATGGACGTGAAATTCATCTATGAACTCCAATACAATAATTTTATTTATAATAATTTATATATCTATTTAAATAATTGGCTTAGCGTGGCTCGAAACCACAATACTTCATTCTATAAATGCATCCCGAAGTTATGATAATATGAAATATTCCATCTGGCGCATATATGTATCTCATGAATAATATTCGCTTAGACGCTGCCCTAAGCAATTTGATCAACGTATATTTAGTTCTGAATCATATAATGATAAAGAAAAGGGATCATATGAATTATATTTTGTGAGAATATGTGATGGGAGACCTCCAAATTAAGTCTGTTTGCCTTAGACCAATACATTGTTGCTTTGATAGAATTAATTCATTCATCATATACTGCTCTTTGAATTAGTTTCATAGGAATAAATGATTGGTGCACATAACATCAATTCTGGTTTTGTTATAAAAATAGTACATTTGAATTCGTATTTAGGGAACTATTCAGAAAGTTGGGTAGATATGAACTCAATTCGGACCAAATAACAGAATTTTGGGATTAATACAACGAAGAAGTTCTAAAACCTTATCAAATGTAGAGTCTTATATTTCGATCGCTGACACCTTAAATGTTTTATTGGGGTATCCAAATATTTGCACTCATTCGGATAGTTTGACTGAATATCACTGAATTATATGAGTCTTAGAACACACATTTATATATTCTAGCCAACAAAAAAATGAAGAACTGATTACAAATAATGCAAAAAGCTTACAGCTACCTTGAAACTATTGATATTCAATTACATACTCTCTAGAATTCTTCTCCGGACAAATTGGATATAGCTCGTGATCCTATTAAATATACAATAAACGCTTAATCTATGGAAATCGCCTTATTTAATGTTGCCAGCACTGTGTGACCTGAAGTCTTTTAATGGCTATAAGCTGGAATTTACACAACTGTTAACTTAAAATGAAGTTAAGAGTATTAAAATAATACAATGAGGTCAAACTGTTTAATATTCACTGGTATACTTCATTGCAAAGTAATTAAAAGGTATATATGACTTATTTGAGAAACAATCAAAACTTTTTTTGATATTGATAGCTATCATAAAGGATGATATCTTTAATAGTGAACGTACTCATATATGTACCTTTTGAGTTCTTTACAGTTCTTTACAGATACTTGAAACTTTCATGTTAGTCAAAAAATAGAATGGAATCTCGAACAGCAGTGTGCAGCAGCGTCCCAAGCTACCGCATACACTCCAGATTGCATGAACATTTGGCTGTCAAAAAGATTTCTTCGCATTGGATACCGCATAATTTGACAATCGCTTGAAAAAGACGACTATACGATCGGACCAAGCGACGAATAATGGATCTATGCATATGAACTCAAAACTAAACTAAACTAAAGTTTTTTGCGAATCACTTCGAAGCAAATGGTAGCCTGTTTTTTCGGAATAACTGGGCTCGTCGATATCGTTTCATTAGTACAACGTAGAACTGTAGATTGTGAATAGTACACAAGCATTTGTGTTCGAAACAATCATGAAATAAATCGCAGAAGACGAATATCATTCTCCACCATGACAATGCGAGATCTTACACAACAATTCAAACAAAAATATATTTAAACAGTCAAAACATCAAATTGATTGAAACATCCTCCGCATAATTCTTGTTTGGTACTCAATGATTCATTCTTAAATTTTTAAATCGAAAATAAACTGCGTTTGTTCAAATCGCATGTTTTGGAGATACCTTAATTGGAACGAAAAAAATACTTCGACAATTGTCCAAACGAATTAATCTCAATGGAGATTATTTTTTCATTATTTGTCTCTCTCCAAGCATTAATATCAGCCCACGTATTTGCAATTATTATCCACGAACCGAGATGTATAGTAAAATGTGGCTTATCAACTAATAAGACATTACATATATCAATTTTTTCTTCATTCTCGGCATGAAATTATTTCTCAGTGCAAATATTATTTAGCCAACTATGATAAATGATGGCTTATGATTTGGTCTCATATGGTTTCGTTGCATTTCCAGTTATTTAAGTGAAACCTAATGAACATGTTCATTAACCAAATGGCAGACAATATGGAATGATACTACCGGAGCTGTAATCGCTTCTCTCACGCTGAATCTAATTGTTTCAAATGCTTTTAAAACTCAGCGTAACATCAGTACTTATACTACAATGTATTTGCGGACGTTACACGAGAGCGCACGAAGAAAACCAATCTATAAACATCTCAATTTAAGCGCAGATCAGGATAATTCAAAACAAACACATTCTCTTCAATAATTGAAATCTATCGTTTCTCTCAATCCCACGCTACTAAAATCCCATTGCCAATATATGCGCCAACGATCAATTACATTTGTTGGTCAAACTCCATTTTGTTTTCCAGTTCTCTGATTCAGCGAGAACTATTTCAGTTGAGGTTTGATTACAATCTCAGCATATTAACTTGTTTGAACTGTTTTGTGTTAACAGGTATAACTACTTGTGAACTAATTATTATTGCAGTTTCGATTACCTAGATGCGATATAATTCTACAAACTACGAATCAAGCTTAGTTTCCATAACATGTATTCACTTTATCTTGTTACAATTGACAAACATGTCACAAATGAAAATATTTCCCAAAATTTATCTATACATTCAAAATATCAAATTCTTGAAACTGAGTTTCTCCCTAAGATCGTGAATCATCCACATCAATCAGCTTCCATTATAAAGAAATTGTCAAAAGACCAAGCTTTCTACTGTGATTGGTTTATTACACAGAATTTTGTATATAAATCTACTAAACCGAAATTTCCTTGTGAAACTCGTATAGTACACTATCAAATAATGAAGGATGGCTGCTTTGATTTTTTCTATTGAATTTGATAAAAAATGATTTGTATATGAGGTAAACAATTAATAAGTGTTTAACCGAGTTGACATTCCCTCAGTTTTATTCTTTATGTATCACACTACTCATAACGTACTGTTATCTGTTTTTAACCACTATCTTCGCTCAAATATATAAATCTTTTGGGATTTCTTATCCATTTCACGTTGATTCAACATCTGGATTGCCTGTAAATTGTTGTCTAGGCTCATTCACATTGTTCACACTGTTTAAAGTTTTCAGAACCTGAGGTCAACTCTCTTACAGTTTACTGAAGGTAAACTTTCTTCACCGTCAGTTTCTGAAGACGATAACTTTGTTATCGAAATCTGCGACAGATAATGTAATTGAGAGTGTGGACAAATATCCACTTTAAAGTAGTTTTCCTTGATATCAACTTAAGTAAAGTGATCAAACCAAAGAAACACTAAGGTGGCGGAAAAAACAGTTATGTTGCAGCTTCAAAGTAATTTCCATTCATTCATTAAGTGACTTTAAAAATGAAACAAATAACTAATCAGATAATAAACCACTTGAAAGTGGCAGATGTCAGTGGCCCCATACGATGCGGCCACTATGGTTTGCCACATTCAATTGCAACCACAAAATGGTGCATTCCTTGTTGTTTTCATTGGTTAATGTAGTCGTGCCAGTGTTAATATGTCACACACCTTGAATTTGGTGTCGACGAGGATTAACATTCTACATTAATGGGAGTTGATCAAGTGTTTCCGTTTAAAATGAATTTCGACGTTTTCGTTCGAAATGCGGCGTAAGCTTTACCACTTCTGATGCTACTGAAGGCTCATTATATCATTTTTTATTTCAAATAATTCCGGACAGTTTTCAAAGATCAGTTTTCCAAGAACGTTGTTCTATATCCCTGTGAAATTTAAGGGTGGAAACGTTAAAATTAATTTTTTTTCAAAATTTCATTCAGTGAATCCAATTAAAGTGTGAATTATCAAATGCAAATTCATACCCTGAATTAACTATTCACTTCCAATATAATTGAATTAGTTTTCGGTTGAACTTGCTGCTGTTCTACCATCAAACATCATCCATTTATCACTGGACGTTCTAAACATTTTGGTACTTTCGAAAGTTTGGAGAATTATAATGGATCGCAAACTTGACGGCTCCTACTAAAATTTAAACGAAAATTGAATTATCTCTGATGACCTTCAACAGTAGGTTCCAGTTTACTCTTCTATAATTATGCGAAAAAAATCAAATCAAATCAAAACTCATTTTTAACATTCAAGACTGCTTAATTATACTATATTTTGATATTTCATTAGGAAAAATTATGTTGGAAGTTGTAGTATAAACATAATTCTATATTACAAATTAATTCAGAGATATTACACATAATTATGAGAAAATGTTGGTAGCATCTCACATAATTTCATCAGTGGTCGTGGAAAATGAATAAGTGCAAAGAACATCTTGAGATTTTCTCATTTTCATTAAACGTTAATGGATTTTTCACGGCCGGTTTGAGAAACCATTTCCAACTTTAAAACGAGTATCTTTATATTCGCTCTAAGATGTCATAAACAAGAGAGGATTAGGAAAGAAGCGGCTCAATGTAAATATTCATGTTGATATTTAGAAAAGCCGAATAAAGCTCCGCAATATACATTGAGACACAGTATAATGTGATGAATGTAGGTTTCTAAAGGGTTTTCGTTGAATATTTCTGTTCTAAATGTTTGTAAACCGTACGCTCATTAGAACTAAATTTTTACCTCCATATGCGTTCCATATTTGAAAATCGTTACATATCTATACTGAAATACTAAAATATTCTATATTTCAATTCATTAAGAAATGTGGCAAAAGAATCTGCTAATAGTGGAAAGTAAGAAAATCCTGTTTGAGAAATATGTTTAGCACTGCACTGGCATACGGTCAAAGTGTAAATAGATGCATATCGCAAAAAAGAGACGACTAGTCACAAATTGAACCGAAATGCCAATAATAAAGATTTAGATTCAAAACATATTTATTCCGTTCATATAGAACTTATTCCTCTAGATAAATTCTATTCTTATAGATTATCTTCACAAAGATTTGGATCATATGTATTCGAATCATGTAGATTGCAATCGTGAAGGTTTATGTCATATTGATTCGATTTATGTAGATGTGGTTCATTCAAATAGATCCAATTCATATAGGTTCGATTCAAACTGATTCAATTTATAAAGATCTAATCAATACAAATTCGCTTCATATAGTATCGATTCCTATTAGTTGCATATGGGTTTAATTCTTGTAGATTAGATTCGAATATATTCGGTTGAAATAGTTCTTCAGATTTAAAAATAATTTTTTTTTTATTCTAAAAATTAGAACTATCAAAATTTGGTTGACAAATCACAGACATTTCGTAGAGAAATAATGGTAATTGATTTCTATTAAACATTCCAAATGCAAAAATATGTTTATTTACTTCGATCAACTTTCACAAAAATCTTGGCTTATCATCTACAAAATATTTTTTTGTCTTTCCATATACCGCCCTACAATGGAATTGAAGAATTCAAAATATTTGGTTAGGAATTTGTTTAGTTGGGCGCAACTGGTTTTTTAAAATTAAGCTGAAGTGAACCACAAATCATAAATAAAATGTTAATAAGACGGTGAATTGATTTGAGCAGTATGATGGATGCATTAAAATTTCGAGGTCAATAAAGTTTTATGAAAATTATGGAAATTGTGCATGGCTCTGGCTTTGTGTGGACAAAAAGTTCTTTCTATTAAACAACTCCAGGCACTTCCTATGAATTTCCACTTATCACCTGGACAATATCGTACCGAATCAAAAGTTCACATTCCGATTTATGTCGATCAAAATTTCAAGGAACTTTTCACTAAGAGACCAGACGGAGCAAGGGACATTTAGCAGCAAAACTTTCCACTACGTTCGAAACGATTGCGTTCAATACGATCAATTATAGCAAACTAAAATAAGAAAAATTTCTTGTTCGCGATGGGTTATCGCTTGTTCTTCTTTTTCTTCAGCAATTGAATCTTCAAACTTTATGAATTTGACTAACGAACATCTCTCAATAATTAAATTGAGTTTGAGTTTATTCATATATCTCTATAAACAATATCTACTGTGAAAATCGGAAAATACCGATTCTGATCAATAAAAGAGATCTTTGAAACAACTCAATTACATCTTTGGGTATTTCACTGTATATTGGTATAAAAGTTTTGAGGTTATTCGGAATTCTCATCGACAAAATAAATCCCCGAATGTTCTAAGATTATAACTGTCATAACTAATTTTACCTCAGATCCGACTTTAATTGATTCACGATACCTTTATTATTGAATTCATATAATGATGAACTAATTCAATGAATTAACTTTCCTAACGTTCAGGAATTTCTTATTAGAAGATATCTGTATCATTCCATTTTAAATTTAAGCTTTTGATTAATTTGTTTCCATAGGAATTTTAGTAATTTCCAAGTATCCGTAGCCGTAGCTTAGAACACAATACAAACTTTGCAGTTTGAAGAGGTATACATTACCAGCGACATTTTCAATAAGAAGGGAATGCTCTCAAGATGGTTTACTATAAAATCGAGTGTAAACAATTTGAAATAGCTCAATGATAAAGCTTCTTGAGTTTCATTGGGAGAAATACAAGACAAGGAATAAGGGTAGAATTGCACTTTCCATAATGAAATTGTTCCAATTTCGAAAGCGAGTTTTTTTTTAGATATTTCATGTAATTCGAACAAGTTCAATAGAACCAAATCAAAAAATTATAATAGTAAGTTGTAGTTTGAAAAACTTGTGAGGTTAATGTATTGAATAATTAGTAGAGAGAGTGAGAAAGTGGAATATCTGAGTAGCTGTTTCAGTTTGCTAAGTTAAAGAAAATTTAGAACAAAATTGCTTTCTATATTAATCTCCACAACTCGCTTCTTCCAACTAATTCGAAAATTCAACGTGGGAATTTCTGTGGAACACGCCTACATTTGTCTTTAGAAACTGATACGAAATTATATTTGTTTCTAGAAACTACTATTTTTAAATCAATTGACATTTGTCTTCGCAAACCGTCATTATTTTCTAAAACATACTATTTATGTCTTTAGAAACTGTTTGATACTTATTGGACAATTTTTAAATCAAATTTCCGTCTTTTCATCCGAATTTACAGTTGAAAACAATGGATCAGTGTCAATTTTCGGTGTTCTTGTGTTTAAAATATTCTGAAGTGACGTAGTGAACACTTTTCTCGATATTTTGTGTTCGATGTTTAGCATAATTTTGGTGAGTATGGTGTAGAATTTAATACTGTAAATTCAACGTGAATGTCGACTATGTTCTTGGATCATTTTGATAAAAATAAGGTGAGGAATATGTTTGCTAAAATTTATTTTTCAATTGTCTGCTTTTATCATAGTTTTCCGCAATATTCAGTTGTCAGAGCTGCAGAACTGGACGCTTAGATCTCTTCTCATGGCCATCCATGCTGGCATCCTCACAAACTATGTCCTCAAGTTCTATTTTTCACAAAACTCCTTCCTTATAATCGGTGTTATCATATTGAAAGCACAGTCTTTAAGAATGTTTGGACCACGTTGCAAGTCAATAGTAGCTTATCTCTATGCCATAAATATGATAAATTCCATCGGATAATTTCCATAAATTATATAATTAGGATAATTTAAAAATTGAGCACTGTAATTCTGATCAGAGCTGGTTCGCGGATACGTATTTTTCATTTCTGTTCCTTCACATTAAATGCATAATTTAACATTAAGGTGGGAACTGCTAGGAAGGCGTAAGTTATTTTCTATGAAACGAACGCGAAACACCAACATGGCATATAATAACGGGTCTCTTGTGCTCACAAAGTTCTTTGGACGCAAAAAGGGGTCATAATTTGTTTGAAGTAAAATTAAATTTCAACTGCTCTTTGCATAACAGCGCTTGGCACGTAGAGGAAATTGCTTATCTGGATATTTTCATTTTGGTTGCACTTAGACAAGCGAAGCACGTGAGAAATATTTCAAGTTTCTCTCTAATGATAATGAGGTGCTCAAGATCACAATTTAGCTTGACTATAATGTTGTATACTAAATTTAAATTCAGAATATAATGCGAAAACTATATCAAACGATTTAATCATCATTTACTACTATTTTATCATTGTAATTAAGAAAAATTTGGTTATTATCATTTAAATTTGAGAATGATTACCCCATATATTTGCATGATAAATAGCGTAATTCCTTTTTCGATTAATTACGCTTCGTGCGATACTATGGGGACATTTCATTTGGATTGCTGTAATGTAACATAAGAGGCATAACGAGACTGGGCGCCTAGGGGGCGCCCTAGATGGGTGTAGTAGAAAACGAGTAGTGCGTTGGGTATCTAGATATGTTCCAAAACATATATGTTTCCGTCACTATTATAGTATTTGTGCAGAAGCGGTTTGAAAGAAACGTTTTTTTTCTCTTACCGAAAACCATGTGTGACGAAAAACAGAAGCGAAGTATCAATCTCAAATTTCCTGTTTAATTGAAAAAAACTCCAACTGAGTGTTATACATTGTTGCAACAGGACTATGGGGACAAATTTATATCTAGTGCGCGTGTTTTTGAGTGTTGTAAGCGCTTTAGTGATGGCCGCTAGAGCACTGAAGATAACCAGCGCCCAGGTCGCCCTGTGACTGTTTCAACTCCGGAAGCAGAGACCAAAATCAACCTAATTTTGTGTGCAGATCACCGAATGAATATCCGGATGTTTGCCTATAGCCTATAGGCTGTAAACGCCTATAAAGAAACGGTTGGGAAAATTTACACGAGAAATTACACACGACAAAAGTCTGTGCGAAGATGGTTCCAGAAATCTGAGTCCTGACCAAAAGCTCTTGCGTCAACAGGTCTGCTCAGATTTCTTTGAAAGGCTAGAAAGGTTAGAAAAAGATCTGTTTTGTAAGGGAGCCGATGGAAGCGGTAAAGCAAAAATCAGCAGAGCTCCTAAAGGCACTCACCAAAGAAAACTTCCAGAACTGCTTCGATCGAATAAAACCCTTTTTCGTAACCAGTCTCGTTATTCAACCGCCAGACCTTGTACGTATCGTTGTACATAAGTCATGACATGACATCGAATGCGATGTCACTAGTATATTCTTAGATAAGAATGAAATTTTGTCAAAATGAGGCAAAAATTTAAATAATAGAACGATATGAGTGATTTTTTACAGCCATGAAACTATAATTGTAGTGCATTAGTTTTGTCAAAAACGCAATAATAGATTCACGGAAATCCGTGTTGTTTTGGAATTTACGTCAGTATGTGTGAAATATTAATTCCAGCCTGCATGTCTTTACAAAGTTGTTAAATGACACAAAACTGCATTTGAGTTATAACTTGCACCAACAATGCCCACTGCCTTTATGTATGTCCTACTGGGAATGGGAATTTTAATGGTTGTGGTGGTGGTATTTAAGTGGAATATACCTCATGGGTGGCTCACAACACCCATCAAATGTGAGTATCATGGTACAATGACCGAACATGGGGGAGGACGTGGCACAAACTTATGTCGTTTCTACATCTCTTCTACGTACTTTAATAGTCTAATACACACAAACGCGTCAGCCATCCTGCCCTTGTCAAGTCACTTTTCACTCGCTCGTTGCGTACAGGTTTAAGTTCGTTGTACGACAATTAATATGTAGTCATTTTTTTTTAAAAAATGTCGAATTCTTTGAGGGAATTTAAGATTATCCATGCTTATACTATACCTGATCGAGTGGAACAATGACGATGCCGCGACCTATTTCGCCCGAGATGTTCACGTGATTATCATGCACTGATCATTGTTTGGGTTCACTATTTTTCTTCGATAAATAGACTTTAACCAATATCTAGAACGTACTGAATATCTAATTTTTAAAAACTACTTGGGAAGTTGTGCTTCCGTTAGATTCAGCTTTCTTGAACATTGTTCACGATTCTTTTGTCCAGGTATAATAAGTATTTTAAACTCATAGCTCACCTTTCCATCAACGTTTATTATATTATAGAAAAAACTCTACTCATATGATAAATTACGTAATTTCGTCTCCCAACGGAAAGTGACCTACCATCAAAAATCTTTCTAAAGCACAACAATAATTTACCGATGACCGATAGTGGTACATTTAGATCTAACATTCATTTCTTCAAATTAACATTTTTTTACTTTCAAAAACATAAATCTCTCGTATGTCGATTATTATAATTCAATTTTATGAGCAAATATTCATTTATCGCTCCATATTATGAACAAATTACTCTAGTGGTGTCAAAAATGTCACATAGGTTTGATTTTTGCAAAATCACATTGCTAGAACGCCATTCTACTTTTTTATTTCAATTAAAAATTCATTATTCATTAATTCACATTCAACGAATCACTTTTGATTTAGTCATGGAAGTGAAATTTCACAATGAATAAAATAAAGCGCTAAAAACTAAAACACGTCAAAATTTTCAAAGGTGTTATTGAGTATATTGTTGGGCAAATGTGAAATTTTAAACGAGTATTTTTTTGGTATATTGACGATCTATTTTTAGTACGTTATTCGCTTGAAAGCAAAATGTAGTATTAAATTTTTATTGGTAAATATAACCAAAATAATTACTTGAGAATATTCATTTAAAAATCATTTTAATAAGAATATCTATTGAATAGATCCAATAGATCATCGTTATATGTTTGTGAGAAGATAAACAATGAGATAGTTGGGACACGTGTGAAGTGAAAAATGTGGAAATATGAGGCTATGAGGAAATTATGAAAGAAACACAAGTTAAACCAAGACAGAGATAAAAAAAGCATGAGAGTATCGGGTACTAGATTACAAGGCATCCTAATATTTAGGGACAAAGTAGAGATTTAGTTCTGTAACCACACATATGCACTAGAACTATTGTTATGGATATATTTATTGGCTTCAATACTTTACAGGCCTTTAATTCAATAGCATAAGTAACACAAGAAGTTCTTTCTCATATTTCGACAACCAGGCACCATTGGAATTCAATATCTTCCTTTTGAAATGTATTCTATGAATTATGAAATTTGATTTTTCATATAATTACAACATTACTATGATGTTACTTTCAGAATTAATAATATTAGGAAATCTATACTTTCAGCTTCATCGTTAACAAATGTTTTGGTACAATTTTGAGAACGAAAATTAAATTGAAAGATATAATATCACAATAAATTATAAAGCTTCATTATCATCAACAAAACACACATTATTCTTTATTTATTATATCTTTTTTGTTCCAATTCGCTTCTTTGGTCATTTGTGAATGGATTCTCAATCTCGTGATACATTCTTTTTCAGAATTTTGATACACTTGAACACCTCAAATCCACTTCAAACTTAAAATGAATTGAACGAAAATTATTTTTAATCAAAGAGCTCACTTCAGCTACATTGGTTGATAAAAATCTTATTATCTATTTATCATCCTCTTTTATTCACTTGTCTTTTTTGTTAATTAGTGAATTGATTCGAAATCCTGTGATACAATTTTGTTTGGAAATTTGAGACACTTGAACATCTCAAATCTTTCCGAACTTGAAATGTATTAGAAGAGAGTGATTTTTACTAGAAAAGCTCAATTGAAACAATTGAAAAAACCTTGAAATGTCTTGGGCTAGTTAAGAAGCTTGATCTTTGGATACCTCACGAATTGAAATTAATTTAACACAAAGAACCAACATTAAATAAAATGAAACTGATTTTTTCTTGAGAAGAATCATCACTAGTGATGAAAAATAGATCCTCTACAGTAATATAGTTGAAAAAGATCATGGGGCAAACAGGATGAACAAGCAAAAACCACATCAAAAGCTGGAAAACAACAAAAAAAGCTCATGGGTCGGATTAAAAACATGTGTTTTTTTGAGCTGCTTCCTAGGAACCAAAGGATCAATTCTGATGTTCACTGTCAACAATTAATAAAACTGGATCAAGCAATCAAATAAAAACGGCCAGAATAGTTAAATCGGGAAAGCTATTGTTCCATTATGATGATACATGGATTTACACATCTTTGGCAACCCAATATAGCCCTGACCTGACACCAACTGATTACCATTTATTTCGAAGTTTGTAGAATTCTGTGAATGGTGACACTTCCGCACCTGATTCAATTTTTTACTGATGCGGACCAGAAATTTTATGAGCGTGAAATTATGAAGCTAAAAGAAAGATGGCAAAAGGTCATTGGGTGAAATGTAGAATATAGAATTGGTTAAAAACTATCCATTGTTAAAAAAAAGTGTTTATTTTGTACTACAAAACCGAAATCACTATCTCGCCCACAATTATTAACATAAATTATGTTCACGATTAAGTTCATTTGGAAGTTGTGTCTAAGCTGTTATCAAAAGACACCTGCAAGTCAACAACATAATAATAATATGTTCATTATTTTTTTACTATACAGTAATTATGTATTGTATTATTTTTATTTCTTTGTTAGACTTCAACCTTTGTAGTTTTTCTTGATAATTCGAATTAAATTGTTTTCAAATCTGCAATTAGAAATATTAGAGCTGGATATCTTTTTTCCATTGAATTTAATATTGACTACGAGAAAAACTATTTCGTAATAAACAATCATAGCATATAATGGAGTTTAGTCATACTTGAATATGACAAATGGTTGAGTCTTAGCTGTCAAAAAAATATTATTGGGACGTTTAGTGTTTAACTACAATAGAACATTCCGGATTTTTTTATTGGAGTCTTTTTCATTAAGTTTAAATGCAAAAATACTCAAGTTGACTTAACTAGTCATTCCATATTCTAATAAACAATTAGAGGTAGACGAAAACGTAGATTAGATAAAAATTCGTGTAAATTTGATAGTACAGATTCATAATTAATTATTTTAAAATCGTAAAAGGTGAATTTATCTTATGTAAATGAATTATTTGGTTATATTGTTTCGTAGAACATTTCTCCAATATATTTCGATTTTTGTTCTCTATATGCAAAGGTGAGAAAGTACATTCGTAGAATTGTAGACTGATATCTGAATTGTGACCATTACTCAAAATCTCTGTGGAATTATTTTGAATAACTTTCCTTAATTCCCCAAAGAATTCTCCACGGCGAGTTACAAAGAAAAATCACTTGAATAATGCGCAATATTTTGAATTCCTGATGGGCTACAACCACAGTGTACCAAAGGCAATTTGTTACAAATCATTTGGAATTTTCGTATTGTAATATTTTCAAGAAAAATGACAGCTTGCTTTGTTAGAAATGAAGAATTGGACTGTTAATTGAATCCAACATTTACTACTCGTTTTATCATATATTAACGAGTGATCAATTACTTATTATGTACATTAGAATCACTTAGAGTTACGTATTACGACAGCTTAAAACGACAAATCAGGCATTTGAGAATATAGGGAACTATATTATAAATATAATACAAGATTTGTCTGGAAGTTCCCCATGGATTATCTAGCTGTCATCAAATATCTGTTTTTGAAAGTAAATAAACCTACTGAAATAAAAAATTAATTAGACACTGTGTACCATGATTTACGATTGTACAATTTTGAACAGTTGGATTAAAATTGCGACAACGAGCCAAAAAGTTCATCGAATTGTCCTGGAAGACCATTGGATTGAAGTTAGAGAAATAGAAGAGACTTCCAATATATCAGAAGAAATGCTTCATACATTACATTCGAATAAACATTTACTAGTTTTTATTTACATGGAATTGAGCAAAATGAGTCAAATTTTTGCGTAGTTTATTATCAGTAAATGAATCAATACAGTGGATTTCAAAAAACGAACAGCTCTAAAAAAGAAAAAGGCATTTTCATCTGTCAAAAAAATGGCGATCGTTTTTGGGATAGTTAAGGGATTGACTAATTTCAAAGTGGTGAAATAGGTATAGTTTTCTGCTTTATATATTTCTCTCTTTGTTTGCTGTGTCGAGTGTTTCATCTTGTAGTATCAATATTTATTATTGTCGTTTATTTTTATTCCTTCCTCTGGGTCGATGTCTTGTGCTGTTGCTCCGATGCACATACATTCAGTTTTCTTATTTGTAGTTACAGTTGCTTTTTCTTCAGTTCCAAGTCATTCAACTTAAATCGCCATGATCCTATGCTGTTCCTATTTGATCGCCTGCGGAGCAAATCGTGTATAGTGTAATGTTGTCACTGAGACATATTCCCATTTCCCTGCATTCCCGCTTCCACATCTTGAGTAAAGTAGATCAGCAATAGCGTTGGCGAGAAGCAACACTCTTATTTTAAACATTTCGTGGAAGTATACCCATCAGATATATTCCGGTTCTTATTTTACTATTCGATGGACCAGTTTTATTAACCAATTTGTAATGTTTGTTCGTTGCCTACAGCTTGACAAGAGGTACACTGCAGATACACATATAAATAATAAGTCGATTTCTTGTCCTATTGCAGTTTTTTTCATAGTTAGCAACGAATAAGTGATCAATTGTAAAATTGCCGATTTTGTATTCCTTTTGGCAATATTATTCCTTTCGGCTTGTCTGATCTCATTGTTTTTATAATTGTTGAGCTTTTTTTTATTTCCTAGCCTCAAAGTTTCACTGACAGGAAGATATTGTCATCAGGCGAGGACGATATCGCATACATAAACACCAATTTGAGAATCAAAATGGCAACGATTATTTGAAACTGTTATAGAGGTTAGAACATCGCTGGATTAGGTGTACCAACTCAAATAGAGAATATGTTGTGAAATAAGAATGGTTGTGGAAAAAATGTCCTGTTACTTTGATACGTGGGTAACTTTTAGACAACCCCCGTATTTTTACAACGAAAAGTAGCTCTATACATATCATAGTATGATTTGATATGTTTTCATTGTGAAAAATGACTGATATGGATTGTAAGTATATACAAATTTATTATTTCACATATATCTCTATTTCCAATATCAAAACAAACATGGACACGATTGTAAATCCTTATTATATGTGGGGGAAGTTGAAATCGGCTAACTTCACCTATGCTTTAGTAATTAATCTGATTATTCCATTTGTTCATGTTCGCACTCTATCTCATAATCAGTTTATGCGAAATAATTATTATAAAAAACAAAACAAAAAAAAATTTGGTTTCATAAACAGCTTCTAACTCCTCTTCATATTATAAACTCGTTAATATCCTCTAATTTTTTATTCTTTTTTGATTCAACCTCTTCAGCGATCGACCCGATGTATAATCACTTCCACATCCAAGTACAACAGACATATCATGCTTGATGTTTTTGCGCGACGACGGGATGACGCTGAACCAACCGAGTTCTCGATATAACAGTTTTGATCATAAAAAAAGTGAACCGCTTAAACCACATTTGGATCGAACGTCAGATTTTAGTAAAATATTCATAGCTTCTTTTTCGAATTTTGTAGCATATCAACATTTCATTAGTATAATTAAAATGAACTGATAACTTGCATTTTACATATCATTAATATGAAAAATTAATGAAAAACAATATAATTATCTTTTTTCCCATGAGGAACATTATGTCTTCAATTAAAAACATAACGACTCACAAATTCTTTGATAAATTCTTGTTGCACTCTCAAAAATCGGGTATTTGGGATTATAAGGCTGTTTTATAGGTATGCGGTTCCATTCAGTTCGCATTGTTTTTAGTATGTTCCGTTTTTTACCGTGTCCATTCATGCTAAGTGCATTGTGATGTGATAATAATAGAAAGAAATTTAGTTATTCCCATGTTTGTTTTGTATAGAAGAATTATAAAACAAAGAAGAAATGCAAGTTCATTGTGTACATCCTCACATCACTTTGCGGCAACAATTTGGAGCAATCTATACTATTTCCCGAATCTAAGAAAAAATGGAAAAACATTTTTTTGAATAATTTAGGATGTTAATTGAATAAATGAATGTATTTCTTGTGAACTTAAAGTACCATCTTCAAATCCAAAATACATTTATGAGGGAATATTCAACCAATTCAAAACTTGTTTGTGTCGATGGGGTATTCGGTGTTGTACTTTTTCTATTAGGTATCAGACAGGGACCGAAGCGAACTGAATTGAACCGCATACGTATAAAACAAAGCAAAAAAATGTGGGCATCAAATTTGTAGGAATTCTTATACACTATAATATTACATAAATAGATTTTGGAAAGGGATGTTTCAGCTTTTAACTTTTCGAAAATTGTTGAAATTTCTTGAATGCTGCTAGCAAGCTCAATCAACATAAGAAAATGGAATATATTGTACACGGAAATATGAAGATATTGTGGGTGTTTTATCTTTATAAAAATTCCACATTGCGGTCGAGATTGCTGCAATCGACAGAACCAGAGCTATAGTTCAACAGTCTACCTGTACAAAATATTAAAAGTTTCATTTACATACTTTATTTATTTTCATTTACATACTCAAACTGAGAAAAAAGTTTTTTTTTTCCAGATTCTGCATTAAAAAAATGATGTTAGTTTTCATTTTGTGGTATAAAAAGCTATGCCTCCAAAAACAATATATAAAAGTCTGTATATTTGGTATTCTGTAAATTTTCTGGAAGATAGGAAAATGTTTTTGTTAAATCTGCTTATATAGCTCCAGCAAAATTTATTGAATTATGAAAAATGATCATCGGTTTGCAATTAGGGAAAAAATATTCCTCGAAGGGAAAAGTTGCTGAGGGTTTCATAGCATTCCGAACTACTACCTCAATGACCTACTTGGAAGAGAAACATGCAATAAACTCAATTAATAAAAAGAGAGTATAACGAGAATGGACACAGTTGATTCCAAATGGAACAATAAACAACGAAATTTGCAATAGAATATTTATCAAAAAGCAAATAATATCATTTTGACAGGTTTACCACTGGTGATGATAACAAAATAGCTGCGCCAAAAATATGTAATAACAGCAATTTCGAACGATAAAATCGAAAGAAATAACCAACTACTAAACGTGACTAAGCCGAAGCGTATTAAAAAACTATTTACTGACGCTGGAAGAACATTATAGATAAGAGTAAATTTCTCAATTCAAACCACGCGAAAACTAAAGTTATAACAGGCTCAGAAGAAGACATTACTATCAACTTGAGAGAAATAACATATAGAACAAGGTAATATGGAAGAACCAATAACAAATAAATGAACTCAACATAGGAAATCAAACAGCAAAAATGATGAGACGATTAGAAAAAATTCGTTATCAATTAGCAAACAATCTTTTCATATGTATCTCAAACATGGACACTTACAGAGTGGATGAAAATAATAATAAATACGAAAAAAGCAAAGAAAAAGCAAATTAGATGAGAAGATGGTTCAAGAATTACGCAGAGAAGATTGGAAAAGATTAGAAAACTTGTATGTTCAGAAATAAAATGACTAATTGGAAAGATAAAAAGAACTATAGAACGACGAGAAATAAGGATAAATAGACGGACTTGGAATTTTGCAGTGTTAAAAGTCCTGAACTGCAGTGTTTGGAAACGAAGTTGGAGTCTACAACTATTGATGAAAGAGCACTATAAAAGCACCTTTTCAAATCTTAATTATAATCTATTTCCTGTTTTCCAGTTTCGATAAATGGAAGCGTGGTTTTCAGGAAGTTTGATTATAATTTATTTATTAAATCACATGATTGGATGATCAGATTTTAGAATTCTTTCGAATTCTATATTTTCCGTATAATTCTTCACCGTTAAATAGAACTGAGCTTTGTATCCACATACTATCTAAAAACTATATGCTACTACAGTCAAAAATCTGTCTAGAACGTAGATAAAAAACAACATGATCAACTATACATCATTACATCTGTTGGACGGTCAATTACGGAAAAAAACAATTTTCAAACTTCCATATTAAACTAAATTTTTAAGTTAGTATATTCACATACTTTGAAATTTTCCATTATATACTTTCTTGTTGCCCCCTAAAATGTGTGTGAGATAATGAAAAAAAAAATTACAAACATCAGCCCTTAAGGAGTGACCTAACTTTCAAATTATTCCGACGTTTAGTCCTCAAAAATCGATCGAAAACGTGTTCAAACTATAGGCGAGAGAGCAGTATTTCTCATTTTTGTCCCCCTCGAAAAAATTCAAGATAACTGCTTTTGTTCTGAAAATATTTCTTTCAAAGAAATAATTTCTCCACAATCGAACTGATTAATCATTCAGTACGGTTGCAAAATCACAGAACAACTAAAAATAAAAAGAGCAACAGCACACAAAACGTAATAGGACAATTACAAAGAAATATGTTTTGTCGAACTTCCTGATGAGAAAAAGTCTCCCTCATTCATTTCTTTTATTTATATATTTCCTCATTATACAGATAAACCAATAACATCTTTAAGAACCCCCGCTCGTTATTAAATTGAAATGTCGACTCATTTACCTATACGCTAATTCTTGTTAGATGTAGAAATATAAAAATTTCAAATTTAGTCACTGCTATCATGATTTCTCTATGACTAGTTTCATTACTTCTACTCTCAAATTCATACATTTTCATTTTGCATATAACTAAAAGTTAGAAGGTAATAAATACGATTGATAATTTTTTTACCAAATAAACACTAAAAAAATAGCGGAAACAAGAATTTCAAGCAAGATAATATCTTTTGGAAAATTAACTTTTGTTCAGCCATGAATTTAAATAAAAGAAATTGCATAAATTTTTCTATTGTAGATGAGAAAAATGGTAGGAATTATGACCTAACCTAACCTAACCTAACCTAACCACTTTGTATACGTGTTCTCAGCTCAGAATCTTTCACAAAGGTTCTCAAAATGCCAATAAAAATTATGGATTATCTTCAAATTATTGGTTTATCTAAAAAATACTCAGAAAAGCATTAAAAAGCTTGGCAACACAATATAGATTTGAATTTTGAGATATTGAAACACCTCAAATCCTTTACAAACCTGAAACGCCTCTTTAAAATGGATGTATTATTTGTCCCTGATATTTTTTTTATGAAAAGGCTCACTTCAGCCACAATAAACAATTAAAACGGGAACTTATATTTTCGCGTGAAAATGCGTACTTTTCGCACAAATACATGCTTCTAAATCTTGATACTCATATGACGCGTTTTACATTCATCACTCAATATATAAGAGATTTGTTCGGAAAATACGTATGAAAGTTGATGAGTAACTTCATTTTTACAAGAGTCACTTTTGCCGTTTTCACTGTTAATAACATTGATGAAAGTCTTCAGTTGTGATGTTGTTTAGTTAACGTGTCGTTTCTGCCTTAAAGGCTTCTACATCTCCCAAGTGTCGTCCCCAAAGCAACATTTTTGCATTTCAGGAACAATACGAAGTCATAAGGAGCTAAATCGAGTGAATATGATGAATATGTCACGGCGAGTGAGCTTCGGCCTAAAACTATTAAACAATGCCCCTAGAATCAAAGAAAACTTTGACTTCACATTGTCTTGATTTTTGTGATTTCCTTGTTCTCGTTTTTTTCTGTTAGCTACCATTTCTACAGGCATAAGATCTAGGAACGATTATGGGTCCATCGCCTAAACAGATACTGAAATGTTTAGATACCATAGCCAATTAAGCATTACTCATAATAACTGGAACTTACAGAGTATCTCTCATCGAAAGTTTACAATTAGAATTGGAAGATCCGTCACTAATTAAAAGAAGACAATACCTAACAGTGTCATATGCCAGTGATATAATGAGTAACCATGAACATCCAAACTACAATAGCACAGTTGCAAACAGATATCAAAGCACTTTCGAATTCAGGGACTATCCATCCTATAACAGAGTACCTAAATATATCAGAAAACTAGATATGCAGTTTTCTCCCATTCTGCAATTATATATTGATACCACCTCCAAGGCTGATTAAAACTCCGAGCATTGACACAAGTTTGAATATATACAGGCAGAAACACCACCGTCCATAATATACCTGAAATTTCACTCCAAACTCTTTATATATTCTAACTTTCATAAAATATACACTGATGCATCCAAAATCACCAATGGAGTTGGGGCTGCTGTTATCACTGCTAATAAACCTCCCTTGAAATATAAATAATAAATATAACAGAAAACTGTAATTATAACAGACTGCTTAAATGCCTTGAGCTCCTTAAATATCATCGAATCCAATAGAAAACAGAAACTTAGATGTCTGATTTTTGTCTCTTCTCGTCGAGAAATACAAGGAAATGAAGATGCTGACAGACATGCAAAAAACGCTACGGTTTGCAGTGATTTACATATAATGAATAGTGCGGTATATTGTGACGTGAAGGCATATATCAAAATGAAAATTAATCTTCACAAGTTGTGATTATTAACAAATTCATCGCTAATAACGTTTAATAGTTAAACAAGCATTGAATCACGAGACTGTCAGTAGATAATTTTCTAAACGATTGAACCTTGTATATATCGGGCTTCATCAATAAACGTAGCATTATGAATATTTTGATACATATATCATTCAATCATTTCAACAAGAAGTAATCAATGGTTTTCTCCACAGAATCGTTCCACTTTTATAGCTTATAAACCTAGTTTGGATAAATCGCTGGTAGTATACGTAGTTCTTCACTCCAACTATCTCTGATAATAAGCTTATACTCATCAGAAATTCAAGTGGAAACACTTGTTATAATAAAGTGTTTCTCGCTATGTGCAAGGCGTAATGTTAGAATAAATAACAAAAAAGTTTTTCATTGGACAGGAACAATTCTGTGCTTCCTCAACCAGCCTCCAAGCAATGGCTGTAGATGAATGGTATCAAACAGAAAGAGCAAATTTCTGAATGGAAGTAAGTCATTACTTTCTTACACGAGGAGAGTAAATAAAAATCTCAATCAATGAGCAAATTAGAACTAAAGAAAGTAACGAGAAAATTCACACATTACCTTATGAAGGATCAGTTCACGATAAAACCGTCGCTTCTGCCAAAAAGGCTGAGGCTTCGAAGTATTGGGCTTCTAGTACCATGAACAATTATTGGACGTAGTACGAAGGAGGAGAAGGTTTATGGAAAAAACCGTATCGTTCGAATAATGGACAGTACGAGGTTAATGAATAAACCCTTATGGTAAGGATTTTTCGTACAATCGTATTTTCTTTTTTAAATAAATTTCAATAGGAAAGTAAAGTATATATTCGGATTCTCTATCTTTAATAACCCTGTATTTTGATGACATTGATTCTCGCCGCAAAACATTTTCGTTTTGGTCACGTACAAAATGTTTCACTAGGTAAAAAAACCAGACAAAATTCCAATTTCCATGAAGAATATGCCTACATTTTTATTTTTTCTTTTTTGGCTTTTTCTGCTGTTCAAGCAGATACGTCACAAACAGTAGTAGCTGTACTTTGTATGAAATTCACTGTTAGTTTTCCGATACTATCTATTTACTGATTTTTTTGAAAATTGGAGTACGATTTAACAAGTTTGAAAATATGACAATTTCAATTGCAAACTGATAGAAGATGTCTTAATTATAGTTTTGGTAGTTTGATGACTGGTTTATTTCACTTAATACGTTGATTTCTCTATATACTCTAGTAAAACGTGAATTAATAAACTCACCATTTGTTTGTTTCAACGTTTATCTGATAATTCTAATATAAATCAAAGTTTTGATAGAATAAACTTTCTTATTTGTTAGTCGATCAATTCTACTGTTTCATGAGTAATCTTCAGTTAGTTCTTATTTGCTTTCGTTTCATGTTTGCGTTGATTTTGGGATGAAGTTGAATACACACAGGGGAAAGCATAATAGATTTTTTGCGGTTAGCTCGTTTTCAGCCACACTTTTGATAGGAGGGTGTAAGATTGAAGTGATATTGTTCAATGCTTTCGTACGAGCTTAGAAGTGTTTGTCATGAGAACAAAGACTATTGTGCTCCGAGAAAAAATTATCAACTCTCTTATACTGTATGAATTATAATACAAAGAGACACTCACAATGATTCGATAATCAATCATAATTTATTTATACATTCATTCCAACACTTACCAACTATCTATTACCATTCACAATTCCAATTACAAGGGTTGTCTAGGAAGCTTCTCATAATCAGTTATATTATCCAACATAGTCGCCTTTTGAGTCTATATACTTAGGGCGTACACCTCTTTGGGACGCCATGGCGACGTCGCCAGTTACCTAATCATGGCTACTTCTGAATACCACAGAATATTTGAGAAAAATCATGAAATATTCATTAAAATCGATAGAGTAATCAGTATAATTTAATATTTAAAGATGATTTTATGCAAATGTTGGGTGTGACTCCGCTTTAGATAGCCCATGCGCAGGGTCAAATTTTGACACACTCTCTTCAACATATAGGCCGGTATTTCACGAATAAATGCTTCAATATTGGCTTCCAGTGCGTCAATCGGTGCTGATTTATCCCTGTAGACATTAGCTTTAGCGTGACTCCACAAGAAATAGTCCAAAGGCGTAAATCACACGATTTAGGCGGCCAATTGATGCGCCCCAAACGTGAGATGAACTGTTCACCGAAGACGGCACTCAATTCGGACATTGTTTCGCGTGCCGTGTGGCTTGTTGCACCGTCTTGTTGAAACCACATGTCAGGCATGTTCAGTATTTCCATTTTGGCAAAATAAATTATCAATTATCACACGGTAGCGATTGCCACTCACAGTAACGTTCCGGCCATTGTCGCTTTTGAAGAAGTTTGAGATGCTCAAATCCAAATTAAGAAATTATATTGCTCATTGGTGGATTAAAATAGAATAATAGAAGGGATTCTCCAAGAAAATTAATTATTGAAACATTGATGAAATGTATATATATAGTAGTTTTTCATTGGGAACGTGGCAAGGAAACACCAAAGTGGACTAACTTCAATATATTTTCCGAGCTTTCCAATACTTATATGTTCATCGTCTGGGAAATAATTAATCGAGATTAAGATTGACATCCATGAGTTTTAAAAAATTTTCTTACTTTTGGATGTCAATCCCAATCTTAATTAATTATTTCCATACGATGAATATATAAGTACTCGAAAGCTCGGAAATATATTGAAGTTAGTCTACTTTTACTTTGATGTTTCCTTGCCACGGTCCCAATAAAAAATTACTCAGCATATATATATATATATATATATATATATATATATATATATATATATATATATATATTTCCCGAATAATAATTATCCCATCCCCAGTAGGCATTCTTTATTGACATATTCAATGAAAAATGTATTTGATTGAGTTTTCTCATAAATTTTCATCTTTCTTTTTCATAATCTTGATAAAGTAATTAATACCGTTTAGCCTATTCTAGTGAAAGTGATTTGTGCTGCTTTGAAAACCGGCTCCGAACTTTTGATTGGATTAAACTTTCAGAAATCTGCGTATCCTGTATTTTAACTCCACAAATTCTGAACTTTCATTTTATCATGATTCCATTCAATAGATTAATTTCCGAGCTCCTAAGTAAGCAAAAACTACAAAAAATTGTGTAGAACTAAGAAAACATGGAAGAAAGAAAAAAAATTAGACACTGATTAAATATGTCAGTTACACTGATTATGTTAAAGATGGAATTATTTCACAATATGATCAAAGAAATATGATATATTTCAGTTTAACGTAGTTTATGTATTAAGATTATAGTCCTACTTGAGTATCTAGGCTATTGAGTCTTCTTCTAGGCTGTACATATTCCACTCCCTAGAAATTATTCGTTCACATAAATTCATCATTGTATCATGCGATTCAAACAATGAAATGGTGTTAGGAATTGAAGATAATTTGTGATGATTTCATGTACCGCGCACAAATCTTTCGTTAGCATAAACAGTTTCAGCACTGTCAAGAGCGCTTCTTAATCTGCTAAGATTCAAAGGCCTCAAAAAGAGTCAATAAATCGCGTCAAAACAACACGAACAACTGAAAGTAGCCGCCCAATGCGTTGAGTTTGACGCAGTTAGATTCCAATGATACTTAAATAAATATGTTCACCATTTCTATCTGTCACTCCTTTTCCTTTCCTAAAAACAAAAACATATTGGGAACATTCAAATCACTGCAAAGATGAAGCTGCCCAGTCCATCAACACAATTTGGAATATTTGCTCCTTACCAATCCTCTAAGCTTACATGATGTAGAAGAATCCAATTTCAAAAAGTTCATAAATCAGCTCATCAATTGCGTTAGTCACAGACCACTTTTCACTCTGAGGC
The DNA here is from genome assembly GCF_026250575.1 of Diorhabda carinulata. NCBI lineage: Eukaryota > Metazoa > Arthropoda > Insecta > Coleoptera > Chrysomelidae > Diorhabda > Diorhabda carinulata. Next base: position 9,463,919 of record NC_079469.1, read on the forward strand.
CAACGCAAAGAATGGGGTATACTCAGTCTTCATAGATTTCCAAAAAACGATACTGTGAACAGAAACCATTTATACAGCATTATGATCGATCTTAGTATTCCATGGAAGCTTATCGAGACAGTGGCAGAGACAGTGAATCTACGAGGCAACGAAGATAAATCGAAGTTCAAGATAAGGAAAAGGAAAAGAGCAATGAGAAGTTTGTCAATACAACTGAACGAAGAAAAGGCAGGGTGGTTATCAAGGAAGACGCTAAAGGGGAAGAAAATCTGGAAGCGAGGATGACGAGGATAAGTGAAAAGTTGGAGCGCTGAACACGATAATAAGCACCCAAAAAATATCCAGAAACGCAAAGCTATAAACAATAATACTTCATTTTCCATCGTTTACTCGTTAATGCAAAATCTCATGCAGTTAAATTGGCCGGTATGCCATCGTTGTTATTTAGTAATTCATTTCAGTTTACTCAACTCGTAGTTACCCTTGTATGAATCTGAATCTTCTTTGGTTTTTCTTCCATGTCGTCTTTGTTGTTCACAGTATCATTTAATAAATATGTGTTATCTATATCGTTTGTCTTACCATACATAGCTTCATAATGACTATCGATTCTTCTATGGAATGATCTATTTTTTCCTAATCTCCAATTATTTTGTGTCATTGTTTTATCTATCATGAAAATAACTCCCAATAAAATGATTAATTACTTTGTAGCCCTTTTGCGTTAACCATAAAGCGATGATTGTCATATATGTTCAGCCTTTCTCACAAATAGTATTGTGGGATTGCCTAATTTGTCCAAAACGCGTTGTGAGTAGTACTAGTCTTTCTCCATCTCATTGGCCTGCTCGACATGATGCCTTTAACGCGTTAGAAATTGATGCACTGGAATTTAATGCTGAAAGCAGAGATGAGAAACCAACTTCACGATCTGAAGCTACGGGATTGGGGTGGAAGTTTCAGCATTTTAAAACAGCAATTCTAGATATTGTTTGGAATGTAATTTTGGATCGACTTAATGCTGAGATATATAATTTTATGAATATGAGTCTGTAGTCTGAGATTATTATCGTTATGATACTCGTCGCAAAACAACTAGAACATTTCAGCCAAATGAGTATCAGGTAAATGAAAGAATACCTTTTTCTGGACAGGAAAATGTCCACATAAATTTAGAAATACACTCATTTTCAATTTTGAATAAAAATAATGTATCAAAATACAATATAATTTGCTCTAACGATGAAGGATGGCGCGATAAACAGGGTGGCATCAAGCCTAAATCCGTTACTGCTAATTTACCCACATGGGATATTGTCCGAATTCACAAATCGAGTACCTACATCATATGTATTTTTATATACGTGTTTAATTCTGTTTTACTGGTATATAAAGTATATATATTTTGGGTTTTTGTCATACTTTTCATAAACTACACAAACGTTTGTTTTCTTCAACTATTCAAATTTACATATTTGAAATAGGTAGAGGTACATTTTGATATTCAATCCGGCATTCAAGAAAAAGCCACATGAAATGGTTTCCACAATTTTGCCAATATTTGATTCAGCGTATCTTCCGCCGTTTGTTTGGATGTATTTCTCATGTACTTTCATGAATATATTACGATTTTCAATTCTCTTCTGAAAGTTGTTGTTTATTTTACTCTAGAGATGAAAAGTTATTCGGTGTTCGCATATTCTACGCTACAGGGTGTATAGCCTCCAAGCATATACATTGATAAAAACAATAGTTAAATAAATAATACTAATGACTATATATCATCATATTTTTCTGTTCTATCCAAATAAACTCTAGCTGGAACGAATCCAGAGTAGCGTCGTTAAAAGCAGCAGCTATAAATCGTGTATCTTTTCTCGCTTTAGCACTTAGATTGGAAACGACACATAAGAAGATGTTTATCAATTTCTATTATGCGTAGAATGTTGAATAAAACGTTGGGATTGACATATTAAAAACTCCAAGGCATGAAAGAATACTTTTTCATAGTTTAAAATAAATAATTGTTTTGGAAAAATATGTAGGCCACTGTATTTATGATGTTTCCGAATAACTGTCAAAACTTGTTATAACTCTAAATCGAAGCTTCTAAGCTAACAATCACAAAATAATAAGTTTCTTCCCAATCATGAATATTAGTTTTTATTTGTATATTTCAAATAATAAGTAGCAGCCCACATATAATGGTGAGAATAGTGAAAAGCACCGATTACAGACATCACTACACCATATATCAGTAATTTTTTGTGACACTTAATATGACGACAATACTCAACTTCCTTATACTGAGGTTGAACAAGTTTCATTGTTTTCCAAAGCTATCAAACTGCACTGCAAGATATAAAATGAAATTATGTATTCAAATAGTTTTTCATGGTTTCCTCTGTACTTTATTATGTAATTTCCATATATTTTGTTCCCGTGCTATTTACCACTGCTGAGAGAGTTTAATTTTCTTCTTGAAAATGAACCATAGAAACATTCACCACATACACACACACACACACACACACACACACACACATGCGCCTGAGAAAACCCGTCCCTCTAAGAATCCACTCCCAGATAAATCCACGGATGAATGCGAAGAAGGAGATTCCACCAGCTCTTGTCATTTCGACAGGTCCTCATCCTCAGTCACATTACATTCTCGATCGTAGACTCCTTCCCCTCCCCAGAGTTCAATTTTTATTTTTTTTATACTAACATAACCTAACCTACTGAAACTATCGATCCAATTGTCCTCTCGGCCTTTCATGTTCCCTGTAGTCTTTTTTAGTGTATCTGAAGAATACCCTTAATTCCTCATTGGGATGCGTTGCCAGATCCTCAAATAGTTACTTTGCCCTGTAGTCCATGATGTTCCAGTACTTTTTGCGATCCTGTTTCGGAACGTGCACCATTGATAAACTAGATAATCTGTAACCATAAAACAGTAGAACCAACTGAACAATTGAAATTTCTAAATTTCTTTTCTTTAGCTGAAAAAACTGAACACTCCTAGCTTCGACTATTTTCCACTTGCCGTTGTCTTTTACTCCCGTTTTTACATAATGTGTATGTTTTTCGTAGAACACTTTATTTGAGAAGATAATGAATCCATAGAGACCTGGATATTCATACACTAAGATTCCAATGCAGCATTTTTTAAAACTATATATAATCTTTGTAATTTTCAATTGATTCAGACTTGTACTATTGACTAGGGCTGCACGGGCAATTTATGATAATTTTTCTGGAAATATCTCTTTATCTCCTAAGCCATAAGTTTTATCGAGATAAACAAAAAGTACATTTTTATCAAAACATGCATTGAAAAATTCAATTTTTTCTTTCTTTTGAATCTACTGGTTGTCCATGTGAAAGTTACGGATTATTAACCACTGGGTATGAGCCGCTCTTTGCCTTCAGATACAAGTGTAAAATTATTTATACCGCCAATCATACTACATGGACAAATGTAACCAAAGATTGAACTTTTTATTTTCACATCATTAGTTTCACCTCATCTACGCACTCGAAATATAAAAACAGACAGAATCTGAGACCGAATTATTCGTAAAATAATACAATTAAAATGAATCTACTTAATAACGTATTAAATTGAGTTTATTATTTGACGATAATATCAAAATATAATCATTAAACACTAAGTTCGGTTTCGGTTTCAGATTTTTACGTGTACTATTCTTGATAAATTTTTTTTTATCGAAAATAGATTCAATGCAACCGGCACAACATAAAATAAGCAAAAACGTATAGTTGCACTCTAGAAATCTTCAATTTTTATTAATCTGAAAGTGCATTGTAGACCCAACTGCATTCGATTTATTCCGGTATTCTGTTCTCGGGTTCATGAGGATTGTAGTGATACAAGACGACATTTAAATCTCGAGGATTAAGGCTGAGACTTTTTCATCGAGCATACAATCTTATCAAGCAGAAAATATGTTACAACTTGTAGTCCGTAAGCAGCAATCTAAAGGAATTATGAAATGTGTTTTATCAATATATATATAATATATAGAAATTCAAGAAATATTTCGCATATCGTAACCCCAGAGAGATACATATTGTGCTATAACCAATATTAACATAAAGGGGTGGATGTGTGAAAATTCACTCCTAAGTTCAAAAATTATTATGCGAAGCTCTTGAGACAAGCATTGAAACAAATCGTGAACTTAGTGAAGTTAGTGAAAGCCTAATTGTTCTCAAAAACTTTCTGCTTATTTAACTGGAGCTTATTTTGAGAAAGTTGTTTTCATTCAATAGATATCCAAAAATATGTGACGGATAAGCAATTTGTTTGAAAAGTACTAACTCCTCTGTAACGCACCTCAAAAAAAAACAAAAAATATAGTTCATCAGAAAGCTTTAGATTGATTAACAGACTTTACTATCATAACTATGTGTGTCTTTCAATATTAAATTGAAATCTTATAAATAGTCAGTATTCCAGGAACACTGTTTTGTAAGTAAACAACATCATGTGTAGATAATCGAAAATAATAATAAAACTTTATTTATACCGAGAATTTTTTTATTGGTTTCATTAAAAAAGGAGTCTTTTTGTTTGTTTTGAGTTTATTTTATATACAAGATTTGGTCTTCCATTTATCGATTGAGGCAGTACAAAGTCTGCCGGGTCAGCTAGTTCTGCGAAGTGCTAGTCATTAATTAATTCATCATTGCAATAACTGGGCTCCGTTAGGGTTAGTAGTCCTATATTAAAATGAATGATTTCTTGAGATCTCTCTGTGGTAGATCGTTGTCAGTCGAATATAGAAACACCTTATATATTCATAAACATTTAAGAATGTATATGAAAGAGAACGTATAAGATTTATGAGCGTATAGTATCAAGAAATAAATAAATAACAAGCGGTTTGTATATATTCACAGATTTAGAGAGGTTTATAGTACCTCCCATATCGAGACCAGTACATATACACTTAGTCATTCAGTACCAGAGCATCTGTAAATGGTTTTATTTTGAATGTTGATTCTTTGCTTGTAATATTTATTGATCTAATTAATAAAGCATTGCTCTTTGCTGCCTCGACGCTTTTATCTGTTTTATCATAGCAAAATCTGCAGACAACGATGTTGCTCTGTATAATTACCATAATGGGACATATAGTGATGTCCCTTAACAATTTGATTAATTTCACTAATAACGATTATTCAACATCTGGATATAATATTAAAAACAAAGAAAAGCAGTCCTGGTAATTCATTTTTCCATTCCTATATTTCTAAGTTAAATACAAGAAGCAGAAAGCTAGAGAGATATTTTCTTTTTTTTCCTCCACTCATTTTGGCAAGAATAGTCGCATTATGCAAATGAAGTCAATGTAAATGCACAGCGGTAGTTCTATTTAGTGAACTTCGCATGTTTTTCAAAACATAGACGTACCACGGGTATTTTATAATAACAATAAAAAAATATACATATACATGAAAAAGCATATACTTTAATATCGCCTCATGTTATTCTCTTAAGAGTTTAAGCTGGATATAATGATTCAAATCGCTGTTGTTCGTTTTAAATAACCTTTAATATTGGTACTTAAACCATATCGAATTGCGTTCAATGCCCCAGGTCTGACAGGCCCGAATATTTTTTATTTCCAGGTAAGGCATATCAAAAATATTTTCTAATGAAGACCAATATCATAGATTCCCGTAATCACAGAAATGCATAAATTGAATATAAAGTTAAAATATGCGTCCATTGGACCCATAGCATTCATTATAGTGAGTTCCACCAATACATATCCATTTCTCACTCTATTTATGAGTGTGTCCTATGAAATTGTTTAGCTAGAACTAAATAATTTATTCAAATACTTCACACTACACCAACTTATAACAATTCACTTATTACTATCATTTAGCTAACTTGAATAATTTATTTAAATTCTTTGCTTACTTTACATTTCGGTCTGTTCACTATTAATCATAAACTGAACTAGAAGGTTTCCAAATGTTCTAGAAAAAAATAAACAAATTATTCAAGAAGAAACAATATAAACAAAGCGCTTCCCATGAAAGATGATATAAAAACAAAGATCAAACGAAATCCAAGTGTTTCATACTAGGTGGCGCCTTCGCCGAATTTTAAAGTTCTACTACATCTAAGTACGACCAGCTTCAGGGCGGAGATGAGTTCGTTTTGTTTTAATATATACGATGAACAAATTGATTTGAATAAATTTTGGTCAAATGGATGAACATATTCACTACGGAAATACACTGTTTTCGATTTCTGTGAGCACGGATTGGACTATACAGCATTCAAACAAGAAAGAAGAGTAAACATAACATATTGGCAGTAGTAATAAATTCCATCTATTACATTTGCATCATCACAAAGAAGTTGTCAACAACGAAAAGTATCTTATTTGGGACATGGCAGTAGACACATCCTGCTAGGACCGAGATATTCAACTCTCAAGCTCATACTGGCGGAAAAGATCGACGGGAGGAGAGGACCAGGGCGTAAACAACATTCCTGGCTTCGGAATATAAGATACTGGTGTTGCTTTCATAGTGCTGCAACAATTTTCCTTCGTGCAGAAATATTTGAAGTGTTGGTCAAGAGAACACCTACACGCTGCAAAGTGTATGGTACTTGAAGAAGAAAGAAAGATGTTGATAAAATCATCAGTACGCTACATTTTATTATGAAATTGTAGTCCGGTATGTGATTTAAGAGTCTAAATTGCAAATAATTGTTCCAATGATGGCCTAAAAATGTTTGTTTTGCCTGATACTACAATCTATTACATAGTGAATGCACAGAAATTGCATAAAATAAAAATTTATATGCATTTATGAATTCAACATATGATGGTTTATGCAAGAGAGAAGCTCACAAACCAAAAAAAAGGTTTTTAGTTCAATGTTTGGATTTACTGAAGACCTCATCTTAGAAAACTTGTGAAAGCATTGAAAATGGAAGTGCTTGTTTCTCGATCAAACTAGCAAACCATGCAACTGTATGATCTAAGGTTTAGACGGTTTTTAGCCTGTAAAACATCTGTGTTCTAGCTAATTTACTTCACGTAGCATCCACTCAAAATTTTTTAGAGATTCCTGATTTAACGCTTAGAGAAATTACTGATTCTTAATTCGTACAAAACACATTTTATAAAAGTGGCACCCAATCATTTCACACGAATGTATGTGTATGTTACAACATTCCTTCTACTTATATCGAACTTTATTTATTCATATCCATCGCTTTTAGTATAACGGAAACGGATAAAGAAAACAGAATTAAGTTGAAAATACGCGATATTTCTTATTTTTCAGGTTGGGAAATTACCTTATTTTCCTTCTGTGAAAACGCTGGTGTGAAGGTTGAATTTAATTTAGTAGACAAGAGAATGTAAAAATTTGACTGTCGACTGCTTCAGTCCTTTATTATCCTTAGATAGGTTACGAAGAATACAAAATTCAACATTGGTTGAATCAGCTGTGCCTATAAGGGATGTTTCTGATAATATGCTTTCCAATTATTGTTATTTGTGTTCTTGATTGTTTAATATGTTACAGTTATACACATTGAGTGTGCACTGTAGCTGTCGAACTCTCAATCCAGAATAAGATTGGCCGGTAAATATCACTTTCAAAAATAGAAATCATCAGATTCTGATACCATGACTGAAACTTTGATTCTTATCAAATAGGAAGCAAATAGGAAGCAGAATTTAATATCCTCTGCAGCTATTTATAAGGAGACTATTTTTTGCTGCTGATCTTCAGAAAAAGTTCCACTCCGTGGCTATCTTCCTATGTGTTTAAACAGGAATTTTTTATGAATGACTGTGGGCTTAAAGCTTAAAAAAGCGATTTGGGATGGTTTAACTATCAACTTTGAAACATCTTTCTCATTCACTATTTTAAGATGCCATCCCACCCTCTTTCAGTGTCAATAAAAGTAATTCTTACCATATAACTTCTCGAAAAGACAAAATCCACTTATTGTTAATTAATTCCATCAAGGACGCATTTCCCACGCGAGCAAAAAATCAAAATTACCAAACAGGTACCCCATATTTACACGGTCCAGTTCCTCAATTGATTCGAAGCTAGTAGTGAAAGTGTTGGTGTTCTCTATGGTAAGGTCACTTTCTCTAAAGTTAACTATTAGGCAGATTAAGGCCTTGTAATCAGTTGAAAGGGATGGTTCGTTACATGCACATACATATTCAAATCAAGATATCACTTTTTCCCTTTCAATACGTTAATGCCGAAACTATGCGAAATTTCAAATTTAAAACGCGATTCAATCCAAGAACCTACTTTATTCTCTCATAATTCTAGCTAGGGAAACCTTCATTATCATTAGAAAGACTATTAAATTGGAGTTTATAATTCTCAAATAGAAATTATTTTTTTTTTTGAAAACTTACTGATTGATTATTGGAATTATATTTATTAGTTAACGCAACTGTCTTCTATATCTTAATCGATCTTTCATACTCTCTTTCCGATGGAATTGATGATCATTTTTATATAAATTTGAACCTACAAGCTTAGTATTATCATTCATACTACCAAATTTCAAATATCTTGTTAAATCATTTTTATTTGACTATCTAACGCAATACTTTTTTGTTTTTGGAGTTTCGATATATTTCCAAACTTCGCGCAATCTATATCAAATATTCAATATACAGAATCGAAACTTCAATTCTCATTCAAATTTTCCCATTATAAAGATGGTAATATTCACTTGAGCTTCACTGAAGAAGTATCTAAAATGTCGTTTGATACATTCGCAAGCGCTCCTGAAGCCCGCGTTATTTTATGGAATGTGACTTCAAAGTGGAAAAGGAAATAATGACTCCTCAGATATACAATTATGTATAAAATTATAAGACTACTTGTGAATATGTGTAGTGTATTTCTAATGAATATTAATGGAATACGAATAGTCACTGATATTGAATATGATTAACAGAATAAAAAATAGGAATGTTTTGTACATAAGATGGTTTCTCGGCTTCACATAGAGTCTACCTGTATTCTTAATAGTAAGTAGATTACTCATCATTTGCTATTGTATGAGCACGCAATTGTTCTCTTAGTTCCACTGCAAACGGAAAAATAAGTATATGATAAAGTAGAACGTCTTGTAACATATATTTAGCAAGCAACTTAGGAAAACACTCCTGCGATTAAACACAAAACAATAGAGAATAACTACCCAAAAGAAATTAGTGACATCATAATAAAAAAAGGAGAATCAGAAGAAAATTGAGGTAATCCCGAGTACTAGCCGATAAAACGACTTCAGACAATTCAACGCAACAATAAAAACGGGAAATCTAGCGTATCAAAAACGGTGACTGTCTGAGTGAATTACCTCATGATAATATTATAACTATTTATTCCTGAAAGCAACCAAATAATTGAAAAGGCTTATTCTACATAAACAGCCAATAAGAAAAGAAGAAGGAAGTTGGGGTCCAGATAATAAGGAAAAATCGTAGAATTTGAAAAAAAATTGAATAAACACAAGACTGGAATGCATCAAACCAGGAGGATTCAGCTATTAGAGCTGCTTTTCTAGAAAAAGTACAGAAATTAGGACTAACATAAATCTTAAAAAAAGTCTCGATGTAAATAAGATATATAAATCTTAAAAATTAAATTACAGCAACATAAGAGTGCGGAACTGGAACTTTATCAACAATATATGTAGCAAGATGTGGAAGGAAAGCATTAAGGAAACTTTGATTCCGAATCAGGTGAATCAACTATGAGCTGACTGTGGATTTCAACATAATACGAGATTTTTAGAGTCCTCGCACATATCATACGATAGAAACTTTTAATTTGAAAAAAACATCTGATTTCCATTATTTTAGTTTCATTGAGCCGATGTGTATTAAATTGAACTAAACATCCTGAAGTACAGATTGAAAACTGGATGTGATAACATACATCCAGAAATTCACATGATAGAGAAGGTTGTTAGACTTTCAAGAGAAAAAGGTAGATCAAGTAGAAACACAACAATCTGCACATATAGATAAGCAGAAGCTAATTTATCTCCTTATCATAATTTTGCATGGTTCGAGTTAAGTTAGTACTTAAGTATGCCAATAAACTGATGCATTGACATTTTTGAGACCAAAAAGTATAGCTGGGTATTGATAGTTCCTTAAAAGACATCAAAATCTATCTCTGTATAAACTTGATTCTACAACTTTATTCAAATCACGTATTTCTGAAAAGCATTAGCTTGTATTTGTATACGTAACTGTGTTTTTTAAAATAATGGAGAAGAGACTCAACATAACTATGAGAAAGTTACTTATACATTTGATAATTCAGTAAAAAAGTAGTAGACAGAATCCTATATATCATTTGAGAGATTGCGAACAATTGCTAGACAAAGAGCGGGAAGGTACAAGATGAAAAGTGCAATTATTTTACTAAGCATCGATTCAACTTCATGTGCTGATGGAATTAAGTAATAAAAAAGAATTATTGAATAACCCCAAAAAATGAATTATTTTGAAGCAACACAATTAAAAAAGAACATTTTGGGAAAATGAGCGGGAAACTAAGCATTTACTTACTATGTTGGCAAAATAACTTATTGGACAATTATGCATTGCTTTGGATTCCAATGAGTTTATTAATTCTAGAATACTACAATGTTTTTATTCTACAGTATTACCATTGTGTTGTAAATTTAATGACATAAATCTAAGTAAACTTTTTACATCTCCATATTTATCAAAAAAACATATATTTTTTGTTCAAAAATAATAATTAATCATTGTTTATGAAAAACTTTTGATTCATTCAGTACACCATTTACCAGAATCTTCAACGCAAATAGGATTTTTGGAAAGTGTGCAATTGTTGTATCTTCATGCGTAAAAAACACACAAGATTCTTTGACCTTCTACATAATGTTCATACAACAGTGTATCAATTTATGTGATTGTCCATATGGTCCGGTGAAGATTTCGCCACAAGTTTTTAAACTTATCTAACGTTCCATCCAAGGCCTGGTGACTTTCTTTCATACATTGATCCTTGAAAGCGTAAAAATTCCATTAAAAGTGAAAATGTAGTAGATTTATCGTCAAAAACAGCTCATGCATGATTTGTTAAATGAACCTGATATTGTAGAATCAAAAATTTGTTGTGCCTTCAGATTATTATTTTTTTCACAACAGACATATTCAGAAGGTCCGACAATTTCTCTCACGATAATGTTTCTGTGGATAATGCATTTTCTGCAGATGTTTTGGATGTCCTAGCGATTTCTTTATAGGTTAAACATAAATTAAAGTAAAAAATATTGTATTTTGGTAGACCATTTATGTTCATTTTATCCTTCCAATTTCACTGATTTTGAGTTAAAGTATAACGATTTTATGAACCAAATTACTTGAATCGGACAGTGGTATATTTTCAGCTGTTGAGAAACTGTCTTCTTCGTTCACCATTTCCACATTCTCATCCAATTTTATGTCTTATATCTGAACCACATGTGAAAAAATTATTCTTAAATACTACAACGTGAAATTCAATTCACACGTTCTATCAGAGCGCAAAATAGATAATTTTTTTTTCTTAATAAGATGCGGAATTCAAGTAATATATTCCACCAGAAGAGCTGATGGATATATCTTCTGTCAACTCCGTCCAAATAACGACTACTGTGATATTACTTCTAGTTGGTGGGTCTGCCAAGATGTTCCATTTGTTACGTTCCTATGATATCATCATACCGGCAGCCGTCTACATTCTTTTGCCTAAATATTTTCTGTAAAGGTAGCAACCAGTTGCCAGCATTCTACATGGTGTAGCGTCACCTGAACGAAATTATCAGGATATATGCTGCCGCAAGTCTCCTCTACTTAATTTCTCATTCTTCATATTGTGAAGATACCATCGGAAGAATTAGCCGTGTCCTGTCAAAAGCGGGCCAATAAAGAAGTTCACCTCTCCAAATTCCCTTTCGGTCCACAGTCTAAGTTTTTTTATTAGTCGTTGCGTCCATCAGCTAATTTCTCTTCTGTCTATCGTTGTTGCCACGTCCGTATTGTTTTATTACGTTCGATGGTTTTCGCAGCCTGACATGTTATATCTAAGCTGCTTCTGAATATCCTCACTCGCTCGAAAGCTCGAAAGAAGGTCCAGGGAAATTATACCCTCCATCACTAGGACAGCTTGTTCAGAGACAGTCCTGTAGGAGCTGGCGATTCTCAGTGCTCCTTCTCTCTGTACCATCGTCATCGCTTTGCAGTATTTCTTTATTCTCAGGGCCTCTGACCAAACCTTCACCCCATACAGAAGAATTGAGTGAGTCGTCCTCAGCAGCCTTCGTTTCTCCGGCTGTGGTCCGTTGATATTTGACATTAAGCAGCACAAAGACGCTGTCCTTTTTAAGCTGTCATAGCTGATGCAGCGATCCCCTATGCAAACTATTATGACTTCTGTTTCCATTTTCTTTCGTTGCCAATAATTAGTTTGTTATCGGTGTTTCTATTCTGTTGCATACTAGTTCTGTTGTTTTTTGGTTCACAACTCAACTTAAATGATGATTTACATTTATTTCCACCTATTATAAAGAGAGAGAAATGTATTGAATATCTACAAATGCAAAATTATCGATAGAATTATTATAATGACGGCTTATATTTAGATCTTTTTAGAGAACTATTACTATAATTTCTGATTTTTTCTGAGCTCTTACCCACGCAATAACAAAAGTGTATTGGGGTTCAGATTTATTTTATTTTTTCTAGAATGTACGTAAAGGTATCTATAAATCAGAAGGTAAACGAAAAGCCTGCTTTCAACCGAATGTAACACAGCTCCTTTCCAGAGAAAAACCCATCCATTTGTCGTCTAAAACAGTCAATGGCATGTTCTGTCGCATGTCAATTTTCCGTGGTATACTTCATGGAATGAATATTATAGAAAAGAATAAATAGTTTTCAATGATAAATATCCAATTCTTCATATTGCTTATTGATTGAATTTTATCGGGAAGAAAATATGTAGCACTTGGATTTTTATTTTGCCTTTAGTTTCAAGTATAAGTTATACTTTTTTAAGAAATCATATCAATTGCTTACATCTCGGCTATACATTCTATGGAGAACTGTCATTGTTCCAATTTTCAGCCTTCATTCGCTTCAGTTCTTCTTCCACCTCACTATTCACTTTTTTTCTAGTGCGTTCAATTTCCCCTTTTCTTTATTCTCTTTTTCTACCGATATTTTCTGCTCTTGCTTCATTCATGCACTCCACATGTTTGAGCCACTGTATTTGTTCTTATGACACTCACTGCTTTTCCTTTGAAGAGCTCATTCAACTCTCAATTAATTGTAATTTACCAAATATCTCAATTCTTTATGAGACCCATTTTATTTTTTCGACAATTTTCGTTTCAATGCTTTTGTTCTTGAATTTAAGTTGTGGTTTAAGTATCTTGATAGAAGAGAGGATTCAAGTAACACAATCATTGGAAAGTTTCCTTTAGAATTGTCCACCTTTCAATTACAAAAATTTATTTTTTCTCGGTGGATGTAAGCAAAAGTAATGAATAGTAGTTAGTGGGTTAATATTTCTTATTGTCATATTGATTTCACAGAATCTTGACAGTTTTACCTCTATTGCAACTCCAGTTTCTGTCATTTTAACGCGTTTTATCATTATCAGCTACCTAGAAATCATTTCAAATATAGAACAACTTTATTATCTATAAAATCGTATGCTTGGAATCTATCAAATGTTTAATGTTTCATTCAAAAAATTCCCGATACTAGAAATTCAGTTTCTCATGAACCTTTATTCGCTTTAATCCATGAGAGTACTTTGTAAGTGGTGCTCAAGAGTTGAATCCCACGACAACTTTCACAATTCTATACGTCTCATTTTTTATGTATATGGCAAATAAGGGCATTTTAACATTCATTCGACTCTTCAATCCTCAGTGTATTCCAAAGATCGTGAAGCATATGTATAAGACTTTTCTCCTATATTACCGTGACTCTGCTGTAATTGAGTTCTGATGACTTTTTTTGTCATCGAAATTAATCATTTTTTTATATCCGACTTTGGATGGTGATTTGTGCCAACTTCTATAGGAATTACTCGATTTTATAATCAAAGAAAAAATGGTATTTTCAGAGAAGCGATACAATAAAAGGTTCATGGATGAAATTAATAAACAATAGTGATTCTTGTTTGTATTTCGGGTACTAATGACTTATGAATTAAAACACTTATGTCATTTCTCCCTTATCAGGTGATACTGAGCTTGATAATCACAATGGCCAACTCATCTCTGTTTTCAGACACCCCAAACAATTGTTCAATGCTATATATGCCTGTCTCCCTCAACCCGGATATTTATTGCCTTCCTACGCCTCTGTGGTTCTATATTTTGCCCTCCATTATAAATTTTAGAATACTATAACGATTTCCTGTGATGATATGTTCGAGGTATGACAGTTTTCGGAATTTAACCATTCTCAAATGTTCAACCAGCCTAGAAAAACCGGGAGAAAAACGAGACTTAATTTTCAATTTTCACTAGACTTGACTTGTTGTTTTATTGTAATTGTTATATATAAATAAACAAATTAATAGTGAATCCAGAAGGATAAAAATTATTACATGTCTTTATTCGCCTTCATAACAATCATGAATCTTATTAACTTTTCAATGGAGTAATTCTCCATTCCCGTGCTCATTCCAGAACGAATCGGAAACTGATCAAATTGTCAGTGTCAGTGTTCAAGCTATTTTCCATCAATATCCATTCAAGAAAGTGTGTTAGTGAATAACGAGGGCGTTTGAAATTCTCTTCATATATTCAGTTATTTTAGTGAATAAAGAAAGTCTTTTTTGCGGTTGTTAACTATCTCATAACTCACTAATATTTATAGAGCAGATAGCATTAGTAATTTAGATGAGATAACATCGTTTAGTCTCCGACGAGCAGTTATAGTTGGTTGATAACATCCTACGCGCTCTTAGATCGTAATGAATTTCAACGAAGACCATATCTACATCTATTATTTCTACATTTTCCAGATATCAGGTCAATTAAGAACTTTATACATATTGACCAGACTGATTGGAACTATAAAAGAATCTGTAGTAGTATTAAAAATATTGAAAAGTATATTGAGTATCTTTGTTCATTTAAAATTACATGGAATAGTTATGAACCAAAATTGTCTATCTCCATCTGAATGAGACATGAATCATTTATTTTTCTTTTATATTAATTTCCTGATGTTCTCACTGCAACTTTCAGCGTGCTAATGTTTTTTAACATTGTACACTTTTATAATAATCACTTTTCTGTATGAGTTTTATATTTTGTAAATTATTGGAGAATTTATTATTTGAAATGTCTAGTTCCAAGAATCTTGACGTGTCTATTAATAATTTTAGAACATCGTAAGTGATTATTTTAGGAGCTCATTTTCACGAGCTAATGTTAAAGTTTCGAGGAAATCACCAGTTAGTAGTGCTGGACTACAGGGTTCAATTTTACGTTCAAGGTGTTTTTTGGTATACATTATTGATGTCATAGACTTACGATTTGATGATGATACCAGTGTAACCTAGAGTGGTCCAGATATACAAGCTTTACATTCTATTATGGGCAGAAATCTCATTACTATTAAGTCCTTTTCTGACGCAAATGGTCTCTATTGAAACATTGAGAAAATTTCTTTTTTATGCTACGAATGCCTTAATACGATCAATTTCCTTGATCTACATATTGAATGTGTTCTTCGAAGGTCTGTACATGTAGAGACATAGCATCTTAGCTATGTTTTGCCTTTATGGCAACGTTTAGCCCAAGGAAATGAAATTGTCTACAATCTCGTTCATATCACAATAATGATTTATTAACAATACTCCCATAAGATACTAAGTTATATAAGCCAATCTTATATATACCGATCTCGTTTTAAGTACAAATCAAAGAAGAAAACTTCAATTCTTTTGATCTAAGCGATTCTCTCACATATCAATAAAATTCCCTCTTGTTTAATTGAATTTTCATTTCGTTTCTCACCATAACAAGCAAGATAAACAATATCAAACATATTTTTACGGCCGAGCGATTTATTTCACATTATTATTCTTATCAACAAATTTGGAAGAGAATACAGTGAAATAAACCACTTATTTTCTAAGAAAGCACATGGTATTGTAACAAAGGTAATTTATAATAATTACAAGAATTTCCCTCGAAGCCTACACAAGTTTTCATGAAGTATATTTCCTGCTACTAACGAGAGGAATTTTGAGTAGAACGAAATGTTCTGGCACCAGTCATCTGCATAATAATAACATTACTAGTTTCTAAGGAATTTTCTCAATTCTCTGGTGACTGACTCCACTTAAAGGGAGATTCTATTTTCTGAGCGACCATATTCACTATATTTTGAGAATATCCAGAAAACTCATAGCTATTGAATAGAATTTATAATAAGAAAAAAGCTCTGCTTGAACCGGATCAAACCGTGCTAGTTATTTCACATCACCACAAGAATTGATATCTGGTTAAACTATAATTTGTATTTGCGCATTCATCGTGAAATAATTAATTTATTTTTGTGTCTCATCGTACTGTGAGTACTTAGTTTGTATAAAAAGATTCAGAATATCACACTCCAAAATACGAGGAAGGTTGTTGTTTAGATTTCTCTTGTAATAAATTCCAATATTCCTCCCATATCAAGACACAAACATTGCTGAAATCTGACATTTGGATTCGGATATTTTACCAAGAAAGTTACACATTTATTGACGAATATACTCCTTTAATTCGATTATTTGTTTATATCTCAGCGCGAGATTAATTTGATTGGCAATATTAATTTCACAGGTAGATGTACAGCAGGTTGCGCTACTATGCCTTTTGTTCTATGGTTGTTAACCGTCAAAATGATATAACTGTGCTTAAAAAATATTTTATCAATATTAGCCGCATGCTTGTTCAATTCATATTTGAGAATGTAAAGGTCTTTGGTGTTTCATTTTGGGATATTTTCTCCTTCAAAATCTGCAGTTTTGTTTTGTTGATGTGTCCATTTAAATGAAAGCTCACTTTTTGTGAGAAGATGATGTTTATTTTTTCATTATTAGTTGTGTCGGTTGCTTTTAATTTTTCCCTGTACTTGATCTCTAGTATCTATCAGGTACCATAGCTCACCAATCGTTATCCGTTTTTTCTGAACGATGTATTGAATAACAAGTAAGTATATTGAGAAATAATATTTCCCCGTTCTAAGAGAATAATTGAATGGAATAAACTGTTGTTGAAACTTTGTGAATCGATCAATTTAATTTCGCGAAGTTATTCAGAACTCCATTTGAAACAATTGAAGTACGTTTGTAGTTAGGAAGAACTTCTTTGGAATATTTTATAGTCAGTTAAATCGAATCGACGAACAATAATTGTTAAAAAATTAGAATAATAAATTCATTCACACAAATAATCAAATGAATAAATTATGAAACATATTCACTCGCATCATATTTCACTTATGGTGTCCTGCTTTCGTGCTATCTTATGCGATGTAGACCAGGAGTTCTACCTGAAGTTTATTTTTTATTCTTTCCTCATCTAGACCATCGATCTCTTATCATTGATTTGACATAGTCTGTCCAATAGCGTCGTCTCGATCTTCTCTTATAGCTTTGTTTCTTATTTGATCTCTTAGCTGACTGCTTTGATAGCTCTCAATGTTTTCATCTCTGCAGCCCTCACCATGTTTTTTCATTTTTGTTATGTCCGCTCGAGTTTCCTATATATATGTAAATATAGATCTACGATTGTGTTGTATATGCGGACTTTACTATCTGTGGACATATATATATTTTTTCCATATGAGGACTCGCAGGCTAGGCATTTTGGAAAGTGCAATACATCACATATTAACCGAACATTTGTACATGGGAAAGCGGGGTGCGTAAGATGGGTGCCTCATCTACTCACATGGAACAAGCATCGTTCCATGATGTTTCCATCGAGTGTTTTGCAATGTTTTACAGAAATAAAGCCGATTTGTTGCGCCCTTTCATAACCATTGACGAAGTATGGGTTCATTACTTTACACCTGAAAAATAAAGAACAATCACTGAAAATGAAATGGACTGAAAAGGGAGAACCAGCTCCAAAGTAGGCAAAGAGCGTTTCATATGCAGGCATGATCATGGCGTCGGTTTTTGGTGATGCGCGTGGAACAATTTCCATTGATTATCTTGAAAAAATTAAAACTATCAACATCGAGTATTATGCGAACTTATTGCAAAGTTTGAGCGAAGAAATCAAGTAAAAGCGGCCGCATTCAGCTGAGGAGAATGTGTTGTTTTATCAAGATAATGCACCAGCTCACAAATCCATTATTACAAAGGCCAAAATTAATGGCTCGGTGGTAAAAGATTTTCCGACAGTGAAGAGGTCATATCGGTAGTTAATGGCTATTTTAAGGAGCTTGACGATTTTTATTTTAAAAAGAATAACGAACTGATTGAACATCTCTTACATTGCACAAAGGGTTGATCTTGTCACGATTTTTATGTATTTGTAATGGGAAAGTCAAGTTGATTCCAACTATGTATTACAATTGAGGGTGTTTTATTTAAAACTTTGATATGGCACAGCATTTTAGAAAATCCTATAATTTTCTGTGATATCTCAAAGCACCTTGAAGGCACTGCACTTTATCACAGCAAGTCATCAGTATACACGTTTTTGTGAAAGGAGCAAAAATTGCAGAATTGCTCAAATATGCATTTAGTATAAAAGCCCCTCTTTACATATATCCATTTTTGTTTATTTCTTCTCTCTAATTGTTATATGAGAAATTTTAATAGGGCCCGACAAATTATTTTCAAAATTCCCAGAAATAAATGATCGGGTCTACATAGTAGAACGGAAATAATGAATAATAAGTTAAAAAACGATTCCATTTACTTTTAATCCGGCTACTTTCTTTAGATATGTAGGTGACTTTTTGTTGTTATCCTTAATACAGAACAAACAATGCGATTTCAACTTTGCGGAACTGTTTCAATCAAACTAATACCTTCCTCACTGAATTATTTCTTTCAGAAATATAATACGAACCTATCGCTTCTCGAATATTGAGTTCCAATATTCTCAAACTGATCGGTAATGCAGTATGTGAACCAAATCTCCATATTTATTTAGAATTAATATTGAATTGAAATCCAGAATCGTCTGCGTTTATTGACAATGGAAAAGTTGTGTTCCACGTGTGGACTTTTGTGAGGTAATCACATAACCTAGCGCTGAATCGAGATAGCTTGAAGCACTTTAGTGAAGCACTCACATTCCCATGTGTGCATCACAATTTCTGGGGTATACGATGAATAGAAAAGCATCATAATGGGAGAATGAATGCCAACTTTTTAATAATGACTGAAAGCGTACGGGAACGGGTGACACAAAACATCATGTGTTCTAGTTAATGCAGATCATGATACATTGGCGAACGTAGTATATTTCTAAATGGGGAATAAAATAGTTCACAAAAAAATTATCATTCAATGAATTGATAAGGAGAGAAATAAAACAACGATTAATATTTCAGTACTCTCCTAGAAAAAGAGTATAAACATGATATAACTTGAAACACATTAAAAATAGTGGTTGTGACTTGAAATCTAGTTGAAATTCATTTCCAACGCTTCTTTAAAAATTTGTTCTTAACTCCCAACTAATGACAGTTACCGTATACTTTCGCTATCTTTCTGAAACTCTCAGTACGTTTAGGTTAGTAGACCTTGAACCAACAACTGCGATATAGTGAGAATTTATAAAGCATATAAAATCGAGATGGTCACGGTCATTAAGAGTTTGTTACATAATGGAAAGCAGGCCAGGCCCATCAAAAAGTATTTTTAAAACTGATCCTCGAAAGCAGTATAACTGACAATGGATCCACAATTGTAGATGTTTTTAGCGAAAGTGACACATGCAGTGAAGTGGAAGTCGAAGAGGATGTAATACATGGAGGAAGTCAAGAAAAAGTGATGGGGAGATGACCGAGCCAATAAAGAAATTTGAAAGCTTTTACGGGAAAAATTGTTGAAAATGGTCATTCCAAGTCCTATTGCGGTATGGGGCTCATTATTTACTGATGATATACCAAATACAATTTTATTGTTGGCAAGTAATAAAAGAGAAAAACAAATACCAAAGTACAAAAATCCTTCCAATACCTTGATATTATTGAATTTAGATCATATATCAGATTCCTGTTCTATTCTGCAGTTTTCATCTAAAAATATTGACACATTGATGGAATTTTAGCTACAGATGGAACCAAAAGAAAACATTTTCGTTGCGTCTTGAGTGAAAGCAGGTTCGCTTTTCTACTCGCATATTTACGCTTAGGTAATCCCCTAAGCGTGACGCCCGGACTCGATGATATATCATTGATAGGGCTCAAAATTGTAGGTATGTGTTACTTTTATAATGGGTATATATATTCAGGTGAAGGCTCAGATGGTTTTGGGTTAGGGTTGGGTTAGTTAGAGAAAGAAGTTACTGATTCCTGAATATCAACCAAAAAAAAAAAAAGAAATAGGCAAGTTGGTAAAGACGGAACATTGTTTGCCTTCACAAACAATATAACATTATTATCATATGTTCCAAATAAAAACCTCCTCCTTATTGAGAACGAGGCAGATGCACGATGTTTTGTCTCTTGTATCTCCGATGCATACTTTCACTTATACTTTAAAATCTACCTGCAAAATTTAAAAAAAGTGTATTCAGGTTTTTGGCCATACAGCGTTTAATTTTCAAGCAAATTAGTCACTCAAAACGTAGATTTATAGGAAATTTTACAACCTATAAATTTATAAACGTTTTACATTTCCTCAGTCCTCTATATTTTGAAAGGCAACGTTTAAAGGGTTCGAAAATGGTATCAGTCATACAATACAAAAAATTTAAAAGAAGCAAAATACTTGTTGAAATTACTTACTTTTTGTTTCCTATCGATTTTCATGTCGACATTGATTTTTCGACTTTAAACATAATGTTCGAAATTATGCATTCTAAATTATTCAAACTTCCAAAAATCATTACTTATACGTAAATAAAGTAAATTATCACTGGATAATATTCTTATTACAATTTGGGTACTATTGCTAAGGGTGAAATTGAGGTTTTTTTTTACAGAAAAAATATGAATTGATTTTATTTCGACCATTACTTTGTCAGTTTTTATGCTAGAGAGCTCTATTAACTCGTTTTCAAGCTTCAAGTACTTTCAAAAAGATTGAATGCAATTACTTCATACGTCATACAAGTTGACCGTTTTTGTGTTAGTCGACGTTGAATTTTAAAAAAATTTTCATTCGATAAAAACATTTAACCTTCAAAAACAATCCTTTTGTTTTCTGATAATCTTCATTCTTAGTTTCCACACTGTTTCTGATAAAATCAAAGGTATTTGAGTAAGTCATAAAAATCGATTATAAACTTGGTTTTTTCAAGAAAAAGTTCTCAATCGCGCTTAACTAAAAAACTATTGATTTTTCAAACGAAAATGCTAAGAACATTTTTTGTTTAAATTTGGTCTTCCATTAATTTCCGTGTTTATTTCCAACATAAAATCTTTTGTCCGAGATATTGAAATTTACCTACACGAAGATGGTTTCATGGAGTGATTTTTCAATGAAAATATTACTTTACTGTAAAAGTTTCCAATTTTTAATATCATCTGAAGAATAATCCGCAAATAATGAATATAGATTACACCCACAATACTGTGAATATGATCTTATCAATCAAAAGGACAGTTTTTGCTTTTTTATGAACACGTTTCTCAGATGAAATCCATTGTGATTGTATTTTTATTTCTGGTATAAGAGTATACGTTTTTAGTTTCATCTACTGTGATAACCACTCTGAAGTTTTAGATTCGAGCAGACTTTTCACCAATATCAAAGAATCGCAGCACCTATCTTACATACAGCTCATCATAGCTTATTTAAATTGATTTTTTCCTAAACATTTTTTCCTCTCCCAATAACGAAAACAGTTTCCTCCCATCCTATCGATTAGATTCAAGTGAATTTTTAACAGATCACATCAAAAACTTGTCAGAACCTAATAATATGTTCATCACGGCAAAATTTTTCTACACCTCCGAGAAATCAATAACAATATATGTAATACAGCGAATGTGTCATTGGTCTCTCAAACCATACGCATACTTCGGTATTTGAGTGAGTATAACTGTTATCTATCACTATTCGTTTTTTTCAGAACATTGGACATATTTTCGTGAGTATCTTTCTCCATGTTTGGGGCGTATCTTCATGTTCTAGTTTGTGTTCTAGTTTATCTCATATAACTATCTATGTAGATAATTGTCTTAACTTCCTTATCCTTATCCGTATATAGATTGTGTATGTGAATATTGTTCTAAAAATACCACTCTAAACGATCCAGATACTGAATTTCCAGAATGTATCATTTAAAGTACCCGAGAAATAATATTCTAACAATTTCTCAGTGTCGCTCAAGTTCTAAAAAAATATCGCTATATAATACAAAAAATACAAAACCGGATTTTCATATCATAGCAACGCACAATAGAAGTCTGCTCTTATAAAAAGCCGTACACAAATATCATATATCTTAACTAAAAGCAAACATTGTCCTCTCTTCTGAAAATAAAAACGCGGCAAGCGATGCGAACCATTAAGGAGGATAATATCAACAAAACAAACTGTATAAGCGCCCTGTCTTGTTTCCTTCGCCACTTGTTCAGGGTCGACATTATTTACGGATCGTATTTGAAAACAAAACCAACACAGGAGGAATATTTCAATCTGATCATTTTTTGCTCTTAAATCTTGTATCTTGTAGAAAACAGAATTCAAGCACAGAGTTTATTTAGGGATGGGATCTTTCAAATAAGAGATAAGTAATTTGTTATAAACCATAAATATTTATTCAACTTTGCAATTTACATATGCTCAACGCTATAGTGATGGTTACGCAGATAGTTCACCCCGGTAGTTGTGTGTATGTATGTATCGATTTGGGGTCTCGTATACACTGCAGCCCAAAGGATCTATTGTGTCCTCCTATCTTGCTGCGATACTGGAGACTCCTGTGTTTACAGCTGATCTATCAATCCTACTCTTTTTAAAAAGTCTTCAATGTATGATGGCTTCAATTGCCAGAGGTCTTCTTCTTCTATTTCAAACGCACCCAGGTGTAATACTCTGGAGTTACTAAGTGTTTCACACTTCGAAAGCATGTGCATAGAAGTTTCGTCCTCTACGCAACAAAATCTGCACGCCGCATTATCTGCTAGGTCTAGCGTTTTCAGGTATTTGTACAGGCGACAATGCTCCGATAGATCGCCAGTTAGTATTCGTAGAGTATTCTTAGTTTGATATATATTGATACAGATCTACTCATGTCTGGTTATAGTTTCCGAAAAAAGTCTTTGCCTGTCTCGGCCCTTATAGGTTGTCCCAATAATTGGTTTTGGTCCTATCTACCTTTTCTTCCAGTGCTTTTCCATTCTGTACTTTTCCAGCTGTACCACAGAAGGTTTCGGTTCCCATGAAAGGCTTGTCTGACCTCGCATTAGCAAACTTATCAGCTATTTCATTTCTCTTCGATATGTCCCAGTGGTTAGAAGAGTAGTAAATCCACATTATTATTCATATAAAGATATTTGGAGATATTTAGATATTCCATTACGTTATTGATTTTACAGTGAAGAATGAATTATATCTGTCTAACAAACTTGACATGGCACAGTCTACAAACTATAAGAAATAGAGTTATGATTGTGTAGAAACTTTGTTATATGAGCTCATTTATTGAGAAATCCAACTTAAAGAAGTCACTACAGAATAACAAATAGTTTTATCCGTTAGTGTTGTGTACCTATTATACGTCTAATATTTTGATATAGACTTAGAGAAAACTCGAAACGTCAATTTTTATCTATCTTTATATACTATCAATTCTCAATATCGTTTCTTAGGTGTATTGGTATAATATATTTCTTGGGATTCATATAGTAAAATATCAATTCACACTTTCGAAAATAACATAATACAGGCTCATGTAGAAAAACTTGTGAAAATCGTAGACAAAGAATAAATTGTGGAAAATATTGCTTTTTAGAAAAGTAAGAAAATTGGTTTGTTATCCATTACTGGATTTAAAACATCCTTCATATATTATAAACGATGCATTTTAACACTGTTTTGAAGGACGTGAATAACAATCATCAATCATTCTTGAAATTAGAATGAAATTACTAATGGGAATATAAACGTCACTATCATCAAAGCGTCGGACACTATCCATAACATGTGTGAACTGAATATTTGATGATTCTTCTATACCAATTTGGCAGTTATACATATTTATTATTTCAATTTCTCGCAATTTTTAATGACAAGCTGTCAGCTTCAACGTTGTCCGGTCAAGGCATTTATGCAAAGCATAACAGTTATCGTTACGTAAATGTTACTTACATCTCTTGTATCAAAAACTATCATTTATTGACTTTTGCTAAAATTTAAAAGCTGTTCACTATTAACAAACTACAAAATACAAAAGGAGAAGATACTGCAGTTTTTGTCGCGTTTTTCATAAAACAATATTTATTATAAAATCAAAAACAATAAACTGAATACTATACAGGAACTAGAATTATTCAGCTGCTATTCAATATTATTATATATTGTGTAGTTTCTGCATATCACATAAAACGTAAGTCCAGTAACACCAAACAGGGTAATATTAATCGTATCATTTTTAAAGTTGAAATTATTGTTTATCGTTAGATTTTTGCTATTCATTACTATGTTCGAAGCTTCTCCAAATAATATGAATATAAATATATGATTTTGAATTTAACGGTTTCCATTTATAACAGCTACTAAAGAATTCGTTTACTCTACTGGTCATGACCTTTTAAAGATGTCAGATGCCCTTCTTCAAGTGTAGCCAATGAAAATATAGGTTGAAATTATTGTCTATCGTTAGACTGTTGCTATTCATTGCTATGGTCGAAGCATTTCAAAATAATATAAATATATGGTTTTGTAGGAAACGAGTCTGTCTCATCAAGGCTCTTAGTGGAAATTTCGGACGAACCCACCCCCTCACACTACTTCATACGTATAAAACATACATCCGTCCCATTATCGAATATAGAGCAGAGCAAACGTCTTTAGCACCCTGCCCGAATATCTCCTCAAAAGGCTCCTGACCTGCAAGCAGTCCATTCTTAGTTACTGCCAATACAAGTGTAGGTTTAGCCCTAGCAACACCGTTTATGTCAATACTAACATAACCTCCATTCTAAGCCGCCTAAATGACCTCCAAGCCCGCTATGTGATTTCCTCGATCATTCCCCCATATCAATCAGATAAATTCCGACCCCCAACACCTACCCACACTGTTCGTCGATCGTCGGAGTTGAAGGTTTTCTGCGGTTTCCTTGCAACTTGGTGAAAAGGTTCTCCAGCCAAATGGCCGACGATAGGGAATAATACAGCCGCAGCTGTACCCGCCCACCCCAAATTAGATTAGGAAAAAAACACAAAAAAACAGAAAAAAATATAAAAAAACCGAAAAAACCAAAGAAAAAATATAAAAAAACCCAAAAAAATAATAAAACCGTTTTTACTTTCAAACCTCACTCGTTTTCTCGGTCAAAAAATAGCCCCGCTAGAAGCAGTTGGACAAACACATCCCAACAAAACCACAACAACCCCAGCTCTGCAGAGGAAATAATTCCTATATCAGGGCCGAGTCAAACATACCTAAATTCCCCAAAAAAAAATCCTCCATATCCTTCCAAATTCTACACAACGAATCTCTCCCTCTCTCTCTTCTAGTTTGCGGCAGCAATATGAATGTGAACCATATTTTGTATTGTAATTCAAATTTAATTATAATAAATATTTTCCCAATATTTGGATCTTAATGATATGTATAATTTTTACTTTATTAAGTTTGAAGACAAATCTTCCATAAACGCTCGTATATCCTTGTAATGTCTAGCATTAGTGTCGGTACAAATTATACATGCATCCACAATATCATAATAATAAAAAATTCTATGAGATTCTGCAAATGGTTTGTAGCATTGTATTTTGCAAATCAGAATATTGGATCTGTCTCATAGATAACAGCAAGACAAAAAAGTGTCTGTTTTAATAATTTGCTCAAAATACATATTACAAAAAATAAGTTTGAGAAAGGAACCAGAGATATTTCGAATCATGTATTAAACGTTGGGATGAATGTATTACTAGAGGTAGTAGTTTAAAAATTCTCATTTCTGTATTATTAAATTATTATAAATTTCATTGATAAGATTTCTGGTTTTTCCATCTACGGACTTTGTAAATATATTTAAAGATTGGAGAAAATTTTATTTTACCAGAAGTATGAGTTGAGCTACGAAAATCTAATGACTTGGTACTTATTATAAATTGAAAACGGTGAGTAGACACATCCAAATCTATGTGTTCTGTAAGATTTTACTGCTCTGTACTGAGGTACATTCGAAAGATCTCGATATTAATTCACTTGTTAAGTTTAACACTTACGAGTATGTCAAGAATGTTTAAAAAAATGAATAGTTGATAAAATATATATACATAAAAAATCTGGAGGATCATATTTTTGATAACACTACAAATATAGTTAAAACGGAATTTTCCCACTTATATATGAATCATTTCGCAAAAACATCGACGTTATACTTTATGTAAATTTCCTCAAAGTGAAAACTTGAAAGCAGAATCGTAGAAATTACTGTTAAAGCTGGGAGCACTTCTAGTCATCGTTATGAAGACTACGCTTGGGGTTTTCCTTGCACTTTACAGTAAATTGCTACTATTCATCTGTTGTTATGATGTTATCCAGATCCTTTTTTAAAAACTTTATTGTTCAGTATAAGAATGTCGAAAATACAACGAAAGTTTGCAAAAAATTCATTATAAAAGTAGAATATTTCAAGTTTATTTCACAAAACATAGCTACAAAAATTGATTTAAACATCATAAGGCTTGCTAATTTTGAGTTTAGATTTGATAAAAATCAATATATAATAGTTATTTATGTCACAAGTTATGCAAAGAGCGATAGTGTCCAACAAGCGTAATATTTTGAGCTTTGCAAATCACGCGAGTTGAACAATATCCCTCATTACGTACAACGCTTCATCGAATTACTCGCTTTTATAAAATTTAATAGAATCTTCAATAACAATGGAAATATCATTTGAATCATTTTATTGCCAGACTAGGTGGGAACAAATATTTGTTTTTCAAAATTTTATCATTACCTTCTACTTGTTAAAGAAATTAGCAGATTGATGAAATCTTTCGTTTCTTTTATCGTGGTTGAGTTTCTCATAATAAGAAGAGAATGGAGAAATCAAAAAATTCATAAGGAAGAGAATTTAAGAAATATGCTGCAAAGAGAAATGAAGTTAGTCCAAAGAATGGGAATCTCAATTATGATATGTCTTTATCATTTTGGGAATAGAAAAAAGTTAAAGCTAAAACAAAGAATACAAAGAAAGAAGTAATAATGGAATTAGATTAGGAGCTTTTCTTGTTGATGAATATGGAAAGACGAAAAATGATTGTGATAAATTTCTAATAGGACTCATATTGAATTTAAGAGGTTAACTAATTATAATAATACAGTCAAATCCTGTATCAATTGTATAATTGAAGCTATGTTATCAACTGTCTTTTTTCAGATGAACCTATTAGTCATGAAGGATGTGTTATTATTACGGTCACCCATGAAAACATAAAAGTGACGTCTAATTTTCCCATAAGTACATTTTATGATCTGGTACCGAGTTTCTTGATAGTTTGGATCAAATATTGCAGAAAAGAGATGACACCTATGTGTTCAATAGGAATTATATATAGAGATAAGAAGCATTTGAAAGTCACGAACGAGAAATCTTTTTATAAAGTTGTTGACATTTGGTATGGTAAAAGAATTATGTCATTTCAAATTCAACACATGCTGACACCAAAATAGATCAAATCTATTTGGAAAGCTACCAGAGTTGTTCCCAATTAAGTAAATGATATTGCGATGAATTCGTTACTAGACAAAGGTACTTTTAGTGAGAATAGTTCGTAGTTTTGTACTATTATATACTTTGAAGCTACGGGTATTTTTTGCTGCGAACGGTAAGGGCTTCTGAATTTCCGCATTGGTGCAGATTAATGTACCACCTACTACTAATTTTTTCAAACTAATTGAGTTTTGTTCTCGCTATTTTTAATAATAAAGATTTTAACAGTATTTTTTACCTATTTTTTCTTGATTCCTCACCATTACTACTAACAGCTACCAAAGTTTTGTAGTTTCCTGATGCAATGAATCTGTAACCAAATGACCTTATCACTCTATATTGAATCGTGTCCAATATTTTACAACTGTAATATATCATTTCGACCTAACACAAAATTACCTCGCTAGTTTCATGTATTGATTCAAAATTGTTCCAGTGTGGTTGGCTCGCTAAATTTAATTGCTACGCAACACGATTTATAATGTGATATAATCAATATCCAAAATATTTACTAATTTTAATAAAACATTCGTTACACCATCAACTGTGTCGCTACTGGATATTTTGAATAAACATAAATCGCAATACGTGATAGTGTTACAGTAAAACTAAACCACGTTAGAGGTTATAGAATTAGAACACTGCTTTAATAAAATTAATAGAGTGAGAAACTTTATAATGATGTTAAAAAAAAATAACATATGTTTTTCCAAATTCCACAATTACGTGTTATTTATATGAGTTAATATTGATTCCTATATTGCTAAATTTTTAACTCCGTATTGATAAAAAAGGAGAATAAATGATGCAAGAACATTCTCGGAGTGTTATACAAGAACGTACATATTGTGAAATGCGACCATAATAAGCGGAGGGAAAAAAGGTTGTTAGTTTGTTATGGAAACATAAACAAAGATTGTGAACGTGTAGGTAGTTACCGAAATATAGACTCAAATTATGCTGGTTGAGTGACTTTTCCATGTTTTGAAACAAAAATAAATCACGCGGAGCTGAAATTGGACAAAACGATGGAGATGGCAGCATGTTTGAACCGCTGCGTTATCATAGTAAAAAAGCAATTTCCTATTCGCCATATGAAGCTTCTTTTTCTCCAATTCGTCTGAATAATTCGGAATAATGTTGCCGCTGGGATAATCCCACCCTATTTTCTTTTTTGATCACAACAATTTGTAGACAAAAGCTGATCTCAGCGTAAAACAGGAGGAACTTAATTTTTTAGATAAAGCTGCAATTTTACAGAATCAACGACGTGGTGTTATTTGATAAAAATAGCTGCAATTTATTTTTTATGATGAAACTTTGGTTCTAGAAACGTTGAGAGAGAAGATTAAAATCGCACCATTATTAGGTCATTAGATATGGTCCTATGAATTGCTGCGCTTGTTATTCAGAGTGGGGAAACATGGCACCCTCGCGCCAACAGTTCTTTCATGTACAAATTTTCATGCAGGATATAATCCATACGATAATTTGCGATACCTACTAATCGAGATATCTCGCACACCTTTCCACACCAATTAGTGTTCTGCCAATACGAGATGTGCGCATGCGATGGCCTGAGATCATCATCGGACTTTTTCTTGAGCTCTGGTGTATATCAGTGGATCAATATTTTGTCGATTGCTACAAAATGATGCACCAAATTCTTCGTATAGCACAAAAACGAGCTCAAATACTGTCCTGAAGTGGTATCAAGGTTGCGCTTGTTATTCTGAGGTAGCAAACATAACACCCATCGAGCCAACAAGATACTGTTTGAGATATATACACCTTTAATATACGATCAGCCAATACGGCATCGTGGATTTTTGTTCCGTGGTAGTTGTTTTTGGGTCACTTGATTGTGGTTTCTGGAAAACTGATGATAGGCCATGATGTTGAAGCTCTGTAATCCAATTTGTGGAGGTCACCATTCAAGGAAAAGAGTCAATGGTGAGGTTGCGTGAGGTTTGCATAACTTTTAATTTGATTTGATTCGTAATGTTTAAAGAGTTTATTTTTTTTTGAGAAAAAGAGAACATCCAGATTTCCACATTTTGATGCCTTATAACTAAATAAAGTATAGTTCTCGAGAATTATTTTTTACTTGAGTGTATCAATCATAGCTAGTTTCTAAAAAGCTGGAAGTAGTTTATTCATTAAACAAGTGATATGTATATGTTGTTGGATGTATATGATAACATCCCTATCATATCCACAAGAAAATTCCTTCACCAGGTAGATTACAAATTCCTTCACTAGGTAAATTACAATTGGTAAAACAATCATATTGGTATGC
Organism: Diorhabda carinulata; assembly: GCF_026250575.1. Classification (NCBI taxonomy): domain Eukaryota; kingdom Metazoa; phylum Arthropoda; class Insecta; order Coleoptera; family Chrysomelidae; genus Diorhabda; species Diorhabda carinulata. The sequence goes on from NC_079469.1 coordinate 9,494,393, forward strand.
ACTAGCAACAACCACAGAGCTTATCGATTGTTTGCAGAACAATAAAATTTTTATACCGTAGTCGTACTTGGAAATTAACTTGGTATATACATGCAAAATAAACATCATGGACATTTGTTGAAAAAAGAGGTAAGATCAAGGTCCATTATGATGTGCAATACCATATCTCACGAATAAGTGTAGAAAGTTCATTTATTTCTCTTTTCTGTCTTGTTTTTGTTAAATGGAACATGTAAGAAGAAACATGTCTCAATTCATGTCATTTGTATAAAAAGAGTGAGAAAATTTTGTGTTGGACATAATTTTGCCATATTAATGGTTTATATGTAATCAAAAAGAGTGAGTGTTGCCGATTGAATTTTTCCTTTTCATTAGAATTTATTTTCAAAAATTTTATATCATCAATAGAAAAACAGAAATAATGTACAAAACAACATTTCAGTTCCACCTAAATCTTCGTTGCAACTTTCAGGTCCAAAAAGATACATAAAATTTATTATCACTTATTTATTATCCATTTCATCCATTAAGTCATCTGATTTCCTCAAATGTATCTGTACCACTATCTTTTTTCTCTACAATCTCTTCATATCTTTTCCTTATTTTTCCTCTTAAACAGCAGTTCCAAGTTTGCTGAAAATGAATGTCCCAAAAAGCCTACAAAAAACTTAATCTAGCAAACTGAAATCTACCAAACACGGGACTTGAAGAATTAAAAGCAACGAAGTAAGGCGTTGAATTGAACAGGACCTGCGACATCCGCGAATCAATAAACTATCACAGAAAATATAGCATCGTTAATTTCACAAAGTTGCCGTTATTTAGAGTTGATTTCGTGATTTCAAAAATCCTACCTTAACTAAATATATAATTTGATATATACCTGAATCAATTTTATATAAATCTGAAATAGCAACATTTAAGTATAGTGGTTGGACAAATTAATTTAATAACAAATTTTGAATATAAAATATGAATTGCTAAGATACGACTCTGTGGAAAAACATATTAGGAAAATGAGAAAAGTGACATCGTTTAGCCCTATGAAAGTGCCATCATATCTTATAGCGAACAAGGTAACTACCTAAAATTTCTATCTAGGGATCTGCCTAAGCTAATTCTGTTTAGAAGTTTGATATGTTCAAAACATTTAAGGTGAAATTAAAACACCGAGAGGCATTGTAATAGGGATTAAAGTGTTAAACTTTGTGTTGAGAAGCTTTCGCTGTGTTTGTTCTCATACATTCAGCGCTACTCATATTAACAATGAAGTAAAAGTGAGCTAGAATTTTAGTTTGAGAGTCCGCTTATTGAAAACGGTAACAACGGCGCCTATAAAGAGACGTTATTTTTGTTGATAGACCAGGTGCTGAATGAAGTTGAGTATGCAAAATGTGAACACCGCATTCGGTGTGCTAATTATGATTCTGGATGTTACCAGAAGGTGTTTTTCTCTTTCTTCTACATCCCATCCCCTAAGTTGAGTATTTAAATCGAACCCATGCTTTGATATCATTAAACTGATTGTGTTAATGTGGATATCCAATTGTTTTTATGAGTGAAGATACTTACAAGAAGTTATGTGAGAAACTTTAAATACTACTTTCTCATGTTTGATGAACAACAGTGGAAATTAACTTCCAAGAAACCTTTTCTTGATCTTGTAAATTGCAGACTGAATAAAAAAAGGAAAATACTCAGTTTTCGCTCAATTCATTTCACTGAAACAGATCTGAGAAGTATATCTGAAATCCTCTCAATAACATGGAAAAAAAATACAAGACAACCGAACTACCGGAAAAATCGGAAAGCTGATCGATCAGTTGGTTTCTTAGATTGCCTTATTGCCTTGTACATCAACAGAAATTTCTTCGCAAAGTGCAAAGAAAAGGAAAGTTATTTCGTTCAACTAGAAAAAAGATTCTACACATTAAATGCATCGTCCGCTAGGAAATTAGTGGAAAGAAAATTTGTAAAATATGAAAACGAAGCTTGCTAACTTATCTCCAGTTCATATTTTGGAAGAAATTTTTGACGACACTTTGTACGACATATCATTCAAGAAACAATTCGCTACGCAAACCTTGAGAAAAATAAATTTTTCATTCATACACTACCAAGTGAAAGAGACAACTGGTCCGACGATGAAGACTTAAGTATACTGATAGTACGCAAAAATGCTTATCAAATATTTAAGATAATACGAAAACTACCCAGAATACAGAAGACAGAGGCCCCAAAATTCGCCCACTCATAGAAAACCAATAAGATTTGACTATCTTGGACCGATGGATATTGCTTGTATGGTGGAAAAGGAAGTGGTGAAGCTGCTAGTGAACCTATAGGAACTAGGATCGTTTCTACGATTCTATCCTATACACTATACTCAAATAACTTATATTAATTCACTTATCACTATCAGTTAACTAGCTTGAATAATTTATTCAAATTCTTCGATTACTTTGCTGATTCGTTCTGTTCACTACGACTATTTATTATAAACTAAACTGCGCTAAAAGAACCCGCTTATATATCCAAACGAAGTTCTTGAGAATTCTAGAAAAATAAAGGAACAGCAAATAAATGAATTGAAATTATCCATAAGAAATACATCTAGACAGGACCGGGTCTAGGGCGGCGACACGTTCGTGATAATAAAGAGTTGGCCACTTAGCTTACCGTCTACATCAAAATCATATGTTGAAACCAGTTCCAGGTATGATGAAAGACGAGTAAAACAACGTCGTTGTCAATAAAACGATTGTAAAGGGAAGCGGAGAACATTTTGCGATAAATATAATTTATTTTTATCACAGAATAATGTTTGGACTAAGTCTCATATCACAATCATATTTTTAGTTACAACATTACATATAATTCGACATTATTTATGCTTCATATAAAAAGTTATCTAAATACATAAAATTCATAGTCATATACGCAGGTGAGTTTTTAATGAAAAATTTGACAAAAGAAGTAAATTGGGCGTTAATGGGTTGAAACGAAAATGCTTGTGTATAGATAATCATGGGAAAGAAATTGAAAATATCGATTTCATCATATAATTCAATATTCAAGTTTTTAAGGCCATCGCTCAATGAAACAAAACGATAATAATTCACCAATTGCGTCATTAATCATCACCCACATGAAATTCTGTATTTTAAATAATTATTATTTACCAACGACACTTTTGTGCGTTTTAAAACACTGATTAATTACAGTTTCTTGATAAATGGAACATATAGAAATTTGGTAACAAAACTTTTCACGCAAGTTAAATTCGCTTTAAACCTAAAATTGCTAAATTTCCATGGCTGACTTGAAATATTCGTAGTTAATTAGAAATAGGATGTTTTGTTCGTATTGCTTACCTCTTTAAATGATATTGTAACGTGCCGCAGCAACTATAGGATGTTGTTAAGAAAGTGTATTCAGTTTAACCTCAAATGCTAGTTGAAAACTGGATAACTTTAGCTTCTCAAGTAGTTACAATTAACTTCCAATGTTTGCGAGGACTGTTCAGTATAGAGAATATTATTGATATTTCTCTCATGGAACATTCGGTATCGAATTATTAAGATCAAACTAAGGAAAGTACTGATTAAGTTTATTTCATAAAACTTTGTGAACTATTACGATAGTTACCACACAAAACTTTCCTCCTTAACAGTGATGCCAGGTGCATTTGATAAAATTACGACGCAGTGTTGCTGAATTTTTTTACTTTCTTTTGAATCATCCTGAAATACAAGGTGTCTCAAAAGAAAGTTCACATTTGTATTGCTTATTTCGGAAACGCAGCTATTCGGAGGAGCGCGGGAGATAGCCTGGTTGTCAATTATTTATTCAATTTGAAGCGTGTCTCCGGAGCGGACTGTGTGTTATTTATTACTTGAAAAATGCGCCAGGTGCTCAACTGATTTGAAAATGAATCGAGAACTTTGAAGAGACGACTGGATCAACACTAGATAAACGAAAATCCGGGCGTCCAAGGTCTTCTAGATCGGTCGAAAACGTAGACAGTGGTACTCGGTCTGTTCATAAAGAGTCTGACTTGTCTATCAGGAACCGTTCTGTAGCTTTAAACGTGCATATATCAACATTATTCCACATTTCATTCAAATATTTGTTATTGGTGCAATAATTAAGGTTGATCAGAGGATGGACTTGACGTGAACCAGATTATTGAGCATTTTTCAGCGTTCGCCAACATGTTATTTTTGATTGGAGCTCATTTTAATCTCAATGGATACGTCAACGAATGAAATTGCTGCTACTGGAGTGCAACCAACGACATTGCCTAAATTTCCTTTCATTGGGCTCCCTAGACACGTAAAACTCATATAATATTTTGATTAGGTTGGACACATCAAGAATCTATTAAAAAATGATATAAAACAGAATATTGAAATTCGTTATTTTCTTTATATTCCCATAGGAATTGTAGTTACAACTTGAGGGGATGTCTTATCGATTCATTCATCACTGATGATCAGCTCATTACGGCCTTTTCATGTTTATTTAAAATGGTGCTATACGATTTATATTTTTTCCAGTATTTTTCTTTCTAATTTTGCCTGAATAATACTTTTTTATTTGATTTCTTAATACTAAACACGAAGTTCATCATTTGTGTTCATACGGTCACTTTAGAAGCAGAGAACCATTTACAAATTACAAAGTACTTACAGAATAACTAAGTTTCCTCGGCTTATTCGATTGTTTTATAACGTAAAAAATAAAGTTCCAACAATAGATATTGATTATATCTACCTAACAACGTTATCAATTTTTTCATATGAGTACTAAGAATAAGCTATTTTGACAGATGAAATCAGTAATGTTACTGACGTTATTTGTAAACTAATAGAATAATCACCGTATCGAACGTGTTGTTAGAAGCGCTTCGTCAAAACGTCTTCGTTAATTTTCAATTAGTGTCACTATTACGTAAAAACTGAATTTAAATTGTCCTTGAATGACGTGCATAGGCAAGTTCCATCTAATCAAAGACATTCGAAATATTAGAGACTCCGTCGGTTTTGAAGGGTTTCCGCTTACGGTAACTGAATACTTCAATTCTTTTTTCCTAATTAAGTTGAGAGACTTGGCGTTAGCTATACCAACTAACTTTTTCATAAGCAATAGGAAATGTGATTACTCAGTCTGTAGGTTTTTACTTTTAATTAAAATTCAGCTATAGGCAAGCATACGTTTCCTTAATTAAATAACGTAGCATGTCTGCTCGTTCTTGATTAGTTATATGAAAAATAATGATTTGGTCTTTATTTTAAAGTAAGGGATAACAGGGAAAAGATTATACGAATGAGAAATAAGAGAGTTATTCATTCATTATTCATTATTATCATTTAAAGTAAATACACTGCTGGTCAAAAGTTTTTGCTCGACCCATAATCCATTCATTATATTTCAAAACAATAAACTTTAACACAAATGTCTCTTTTATATTATCAAGCAAAGATCTAAATGGTATCTGAAAAACAAAAATAGTGTCTGTCATTTTTTTATTCTATACGTTAAAACTAACTAACTAAAAGTACCGACTGATTTGTGTATTATTCTTCAATTGTCAATTATATCGTCTTTATTTATAAATGTAGTTTAGCTTTGGGAGACGCAAGAACGTGCTGCGATTTATATTTTTTGAACCAAACAACTTTCTGTGAAGTTGGTATACGAATTGTTTCCGTTCTCGCAAATTCAGACATGTTAGTTTAAAAATGAGTGAAACCAAGGAACCATCGGTTGAAACTGGTGCATTAATCGCAAGCTCTCATAGCCTAGGCAGAAATTACCGCAGCATAGCCGCCGATTCAAAAATACCTCGACTCACCGTGGATTACATCGTGAACAAATATATGCATCTACCAGCAGAGAAATCAATAGAAAACGTTCAGGTCCGCTTGGTAATACCACAACTACTGAAGATAAACATATTATATTGATCTACTGATCTACCTTTGAGTACTTCTACAGTGAAATAGGGGTTGAGAGAAGCTGGCTTTTTTCGAAGGGTCGCAGTGAAGAAACCTCTTTTACGATGTGAATACAATATAAAATTAAGAGGTTGCAGTGAGCGGAAGTAAAATAAGTGAGTGAGTAAAGAGATTTTTTATATGGTGAATGGAAGATTGAGGTTTTTGGGTCTGAAAAAAAAAGTGCTTGTTCGCATGTCACTGCATTACCAGCTACTCTTTCATCTGTCTTACTTTACCTAGCTCGCGAAATTGCTTCTCTATTTTGCTCATTGTTCCTTGGCATATAGAATTTTTCATGAAATAAGCATGCGTGTTTTCTCTATGCGCAATTAATTTAATTCAATCACAATAGCACTGACACTGCTTATTATTGTCATGTTGCCTACATTTACTCAGGCTGAGCGTTTTAAACGGAAGGAAACAAAATGTTTTCCGAATTTTTTTTAAGTTCAAATAAGTGAAAAACAGTTTTTGCTCACTTTCTCAATATCAAGTGCTGAATGAGAAATAGTATTGTGTAATGTGGTGAATTTGGGAAATAATATGTTTTTCTATTTTTAATGTTAAGTTTCGTGATAAATTTGGAAACACTGAATATTTTCAAAGCAACTGCAGGATGCTAATTATGTCTAGAATTTCCTAATTAATCTCGAAATAAATATTAAGCAGATGATTGAATCTGAAATAAAATAATTGGTATTAGCCGCAGTCTTATAACACACTCTACATATTTTTTTATAACACGCCCTAATTTATTCATTGAGGAATTCATTCCATTTGTCTCTCCCGCGCCGTTTTAAACTTAAGAAGCGGGAATGAGAATCATAGTTATTTTAGTTAACTTCCTATTATAACGGGAATGAATATGTGGAATATGAGTGAGTTTTTGGGAATACTTCAATAAACAAACTAATAACCCCAAAGTTATGAAGTTATACATAATTTTCCTGCGAATTTCATTTTAGATATTGAGGATGAGGAGTGAGTATTTGAACGAGAGCTCGATATCATCATGAATGCTACTTACTCGATATATATGAGGAATAGGTAACTAATTGGATTAGAATTAGCAAACATCTGATCAATTTCGAGAGACAAATCATATATTCAATTGATTATAAATATAGGGTTGAGGAAGAAATATAATAGAACACAATGAGAGAATCCAATTTTCTGTTGAAAATGAATTAAAAGTTCTGGTTACAAAATTTCACAAACAAATTTAATTGGAGTGAGCTTCTCATTATTTTGCCGCCTGCTATTAAGATTTCTTCTTGTGCTGTGGGGAGACCTTCGAAATACTAACTCTAACTCACTCGTAACTTCCTACGGATCTATTGTTAGCAATTATGCTGAGCTTTGAATACTGAAAAGTTGAGACAGGCCGATTTATGAGATCCATTTAATAAATTAATGGATATAATAATAAAATCCTAATTCTCTGCATCATTTCTGACGCAAAACATCCGTCAATATTCGATACGTATATCCGACTTAGATAAAACTCTCTCTCATAATTTGTGATTCAGACATATATCTAAGACGTTTAGAACAATGTCTCTTTATCTCACTGTAGGCTCTAGTGCTATCAGCGGTTGAGTAGCTTTAAGCTTGGTCAGGTCGTCTCCTTTTTTGTTTTCTATTCCCAAGGATCCGGAGCAGCTTCTTTGCCTTTTTGCAATACGAGCTCATTGAGTACCTCGAGCATTCCAGAATCAACTTTATTAATATTAATTAATTAATTATTAATTAATAATTAATTAATATTAATTAATTTATATTAACAATAATTTAATTATAATTTTGTAATGAGCTTCGTACTATCCTGTAGGAAGTTGTAGAAGGACAAAGGTATAGCTGAATCCAATAGCATACCTTGGCAAATACATTCTTGCCATTATGCGATGGAAATTTCTTTCCAGTATATTATGCTATCCGAGACGAGTCCGAGATAGGTAATTATACTTAATAAAAAATATCGATGCAAAAATAGGAGAAAATTGTGAGCACATGGATCGGATAATCAAATGTCTTCATAACATATGAGTTTGATATAAAGTCAATGATACCACTTTTTTACTTTTTTTCTTTATGCGAATAAAGGAATAGTTAGACAATAATACGTTTGCGATCAACTAAAACGTGGAATTAAACTTTTTTCAATACCTTACTTTCCGTTCCTTGTTTGCACTAATGGTAAAATAAGAAAGCAGTAAAAACTGGGAAAATAGCTTGCGCCCGAAGGCCTTAGACCAATCAAGGCAAGTTCTGATAAAAAGTTTTTATTGTTGTAGCGTTGAACGAGGTCCGCAATTAGGAATTTGCTGACGATCGACGACGACGCCCTCTGTGCGAAACAACCGTAACTATATTTTAAGAAAATAACGACTTCGATATAGGAAGGGTTCGATCGACACGTTTTCCAGATTTTATCTGGAAAGCGTTTATATGAAAATGTGGCAAACAGAATATTTTTTCTTTCGTCCAGTGAATAATTATACATCTAAATGCTCTTGATTTTAGGTCTCCTCTGTATCAAAATTAGTTTTTCTTGATAGTTTTTAAAAGAAAGATACATTTTGACGTTTCGACTTTAAGTCTTTATCAAAATATTATATTGACACTGACAATTTGCTTATTAATATTGATCTATAGATCACCTTCATCATGATCATCAAAATAAGGATAAAATCAACTTAGAACTTTGTTCCAATAAGAAGAATTAATTTTTCTTTGGTTTCCACATCTCAATTGAATTTATTAGAATTCACAAAACAGAGCTATAAATTTTACTCAAATTATTTAGATCTTTTTTATCATTTATAGCTTTTTCTTTCTCATGAATGTGAACCATTTCTAAAAATTCTCTTTTTCGTGTATTAGATTCCGTTTCAAGAATTTTTGAATCTTTATAATTGAATTTATGTTTTGTTGATATTTCATGGTTCATTAATGCAGTTCTATTTTTTTATCGTATTGATGACCTCTTATTCTATTTTCTAAATACTGAGATGTTTGCCCTATGTAGACAGCGTCACAGTTAGTATAATTAGAACAATATTATTTATCAAATGCCTTGTACTAATTGTGATGCTGTCTACATAGGGCAAACATCTCAGTATTTATTCGTTATTTGACATTCAATTCGATTCGAACTTTTTCTCTTTCTTCTGTTAACACTATTAACAAAAATAAGATTTTCCATTGAAATAAGATGATTACAATTTTTTTTTTTTTCGAAAGATTAGAAATAATAAAAGAGAGCATTATATAATACATGTATAAAGAAATGCTACAAAGATACATTCAAAAATATTTTCTTCGAGTGTGACAAAAATTACAAAAGTTTTGAAGCAATAGGATAATTATAGCTGCAGTAGACGCTGAAGGAAATATAGTTTAAGAAATGGATTATGCTATGTTCAATAGAATCCACTGAGTGTTATTCCAACAAAGCAATTAGACTCTCCCTGGTTCTATAGAGAGATATTTCAGTAATTGTGGAGCAGAACATGTGGTAAAGTACAAAACCATTTTAATAATAAATTATTCACAGCGCTGTTCCATACCGCTAGATTAGACCGTAATAAGCCATTTCAAAATTTATATGTATCTAGATACAAATTAAGGTGATTCTACCTGATATTATAATATCCTTCAAATAAATAGGTTCTAACATCTCCCTAGAGTATATCGGTTATAAAATTAATGCGAAAATCAACTAAAAATTGATATTAATATCAAAGTCGTGAATTAAATTTTCCTAAACAATGTCAATTGTTTGTTGTTTGGATCTGACAAAAATAATAAAGGAAGACCGAGGGAGGGGGTGCAGAAGAAATAAAGAAAACAAAGGACAAACGAGGAATAAGAGCTGCGGAAAAAATTCAATTTTTCATTTTTTAGAGCATTTTCAGTGAAATGTGCTTCGATTGAGACATTTTTTCCTATTTTTCTCTCAAATTTCGACTAATATTCTAGAGCTCAGAGATATTTAGTATGATATGGAGCCTGCAAATTTCAATACCAGAAGTTTCTGGTGTAAAATATCAACCATATTAAATAATCTTTCTGGGATGATCACGTGAGATTCACGGCATGTTCAGAAGCTTACAAAGTGCTAACAAACTCACAAAGTAGGTATTTTCAGATATGTATGGTATTTTCCATACCGACAACTTTGACATTCTACTTCTTCTGCTTTCCACTATTATTGAGTGCTGGCGATTACATGTTTGTAGGCTCCTCGGTCCGCCGCTGTGTTAAACAGATCCCCTATATATTTCAGGACCGTGCCCTTCCTTATGTCCTTAGCTGAGACATTTGCTTTCTCCTGAGTAACCGTTTACCATCTTTCCCACCCTCAACTAAGAGTTCAAGTCAGTAAGCTTTGGACTTCTGAGTATATGATACGAATGAAAGTGGATTCTAGTCAATCTTAGAGAAATTTTTCGCTGCTGTATATTTTGGTTAATATTTTTTCTAGCAAAGAGAGATTATTATCATAAATCAATTTAATAATTTCTGATAGCAATTCATCAGTTTCTACTGCATTTCTAACATTTCACTTTTATACTACTTCTCAAACATTCTTTTCACGTTTTGCTTCAACAATAATTTCGTTGTTATTGGTGGGTATTAGAGCGGTTTTGGTTTTGTCTATTCCAGCTACCTCCCTTATATCTTTGCGCTCTTTATAGGTATCATGCATCTGTTGGAGTCGTTCTTTTTCCTGGAATTACTGTTCTAACTACTTTCTTTCAAGCAGGATTTTTCCATGTTCTATGATACCGTAGGTAGTTTAGTTGAAAACAATCTTTGTTTCAAATATCATCAATTCCAGTATCTATATTTGTGTCCAGGAATTCTTTCAGTCGATCGTAGATTGTTCGATCTAATTCCGATGTTTTCAAGATTATCCATTTTGAAACTTGACATTAACATCAAGATTTCTTATAAAGACCGTACAACTGTATAAAAATCGCTAATTAGTGTATGATTTATTTATCTAACGAGCTAAAAAACGTGACAATAATCTTCGCCTTGCTTATGAATATAACTAACGATATATAATCAACAGATGTTATTAACACTTATCAATTTTTTGGAATAACGCTGGTAGCCACTCTAAATTTAAAATATAACAAATACAGAAGCTGTAATAGTTATTTATGCAACAAGTGCAGAAAGTAAGTGCACTCAACAGTTGCATTAACCAAATCATAGTAGTCGTGATCCTTATGCTTGAGGCATTTTGTAATTTCATAATCCAGTACATAATAAATATGATAGATAATAAAATAAAATCTGAAATTCTTTGAAACGTATTTCAATCTCACAGAAAAAGGACTAAATATTTTGTTGATTCAAATCTTTATGTTTGTCTTGATCACTGTACTATAATGACAGATGAGTGCAATAAATATCCACTTTTTCCAGTGAATATAGTTAAATAAAGTTGTCTTAATTGCATGAATGTAGAAAAACTTATTTATCAGTGCATTATTTCATAATTACTACAAAATAACTTGAGAGAATTACATATGATAATGTGAATCACAATAAATTACACGTTCAAAAATTGTGTACACTGTCTGTCGTAACGACAAACTATTATATGAGATAAGAGAATTTCTAACACATAATTAATGGAGCTTTGATATCGTCATGAAAGTGTCCAAATTGTTTGAAAATCTTGGCACACCAAGCTCATTCAGCACACGCATTCCACGCGGAGATTATATTATAATTTTCTGGATAATAAATTATTCCTTCACAATCTGGCTTAAACTTATTTCAACGGGCGAACCTGAACTCAGAACAAAAGCGTTGGTAGGTATTAATCATGTACATATAATACATGAAGGTACTGTATAAATTTTCTTTGATGAGTATACTCAATTTGCGGTTAACTTGAACAAAGGAAAAGCTTTCATTCATTCACTTGAAATATGAGCATATAGATACGAGGTGTCAATTTTTTGAAAATATAACCCTAAATTTTAGGTATCATTCCAAAAGTCCCACTACTCTTCCAAAAATACAAAATATTCACGACTTTTTAGCATTTAGCCAGTTATTTGGTGAAACTATAAAGAAATTTGTGTTTTCAAAAATATTTTATCATATTTTTATGAACTAAAAGAGTTAAAGCTTGTATCATTATTTGAATGATTCACTATTGTCATTAGAAAGAATGTATACTAACTAATTTAGAGCTTTTTGTAGTAGTTTATATGAGGATGGTCCCAGAAGTAGCTAGCCCAACAAAGAATTACAGAAATTGCAGATTTGCCAAAAAAATTCACTCGATGCAACTTCATTCCATTTAGAGAACGAGTCACAGATCTGATTTCAAGTCATATCCAATTAAGACTGCCATTTTGAAGAAGAACTACAAAGAACACGTCAACAGGAGAGATCTGAAATCGCGTAGGTCAGAATACCTTCCGCGCATGCTCGGAACTGCGATCGAAGCGCTGTCACTGATAGAAATAGAAACGAAACTTACATTATGGATATACTTCGTATAATATGCATTATATAAAGTATTATATTGTTGAAGCAAATAGTGTTTTGTTTTCAAAATACTAAATATCCAGAGTATACACTTCCAAATTCTCTAGCTAAACAAATTTCCCTCAATTTTCTCTTCTCAGTATGACGAATGAGTATTGAAGAACGAAAATATAATTTGCGCAATCAACATTGTTCAAAGATATCAGAAGTATGAATGAATTCAGAAAAATGTACGGTGCTTGTTAAGTTTTGTGGAACTGGTACGTTTACTAGGTTAAAAAGATCGCATATTGATATTTATTAATCTTTTCTCATACAATTATTTTTATCAATAACAAACAATTACTCTTACGGAGTATTATTATTTGATTAATTTACTTTGATACTCTACTTTTTTGTCCATTTATCTGTTTCATTATTCATGGATATTTCCCACGGCTAATATGACAGTATCGTCTGCAAATGTTGATTTAGTATGACTTTTTCATTCAGCTTACCATTCGTGTACAAGAAAAATAAGTGAGGTCTCAAAACACTCCCCTGTGTTAATCCTGCATATAAATTTTTCTAAGATCAGAGTAATGCTCATTTTATTCAATTCTGAAGGGTGTATGAAATATCGATTTCTAGAATATCACATGAGCGAGTACGAATACGCTAAAACTCGTGACGATTTTTAATCCGGTGAGATGAGGATGCGAGGATATTTCAGGTAAATAAAAAGGTAGTCTGAGTGTATAATATAACTCGTGACGGATTCATTAAGAGTATTATCTAGAATTTCTAAATCTTTTAAATTACATTTTAACATTTGGTAGGTATTAAGCAATATACAAAAGAGTAATGAGTTTTTTAAATTTGCCGAAGCCGTTATTTGTAAATTCCATATAACATAATAACGCACACTAGCAATTGGTTAGGCTAGATTGTATTAGGCTAGTCAAATAAATTAAAATAATATGAATTTGTAAAACAACTATCTTACTGAAGTACATATATATATTCCATTTTTGTTTTCCATTTCATAATTAAAATCGCAAGCTGCATAATCTTCCGTTACGAGTTGTGTAATCTTCATGACAACCACGATCACGAGTTGGCACATTGTAGTTAAAGAAGTTAAAATTTTATAGCGGGTATTAAATCACGAGTTGGTGCACGCTCGTAAGTACATTTTTATTTTATGTTTGAGTCCCTTATGCTAAGTTAAAAAATATTGTACAACAGACTTCTTTCCTTCTAGTAACTTTTCTATCACTTTTGAATTTCGCTGGACCTGATCGATAGTATGGTAGCTCTGTCACAACCCAAACTGTTGAGATGAGATTAGATTCTCCGGGGTTTGTGCTACGTAAATAGTAAGGATAATACAGGTAGAAGAGGCTAGGCTTGAAAGGGGATTCATAGTTTTGCTATGTTCCACGTAAATGCTACATACTGGATATGTATTGATTAGATGTATTACCCCACCTATTGCTTTTCTAAGATATATTTTTTCAGATGTGAACATGATGGATATAATCTGAAAAAACTATCATTTTGTCTTGTTATAAGTACGTATACGTATAAGCTGATTTTTTCTTTGAATAATATCACTCGATGCAGATGCGGTGTATGTACTTAAGGTTAAGAATTCGTTTCAGTACGATATCTGCTTTAGTATTTTTTATGATTCAAGTTTTCTCCAGTAATCGAATGTAATTTTTCAATCATAGGTGAAATATTTTTATAAATATAAGAAAATGCAAACATGGCAGTAGTGACGAAATCCACAATAAAAAAGGTTTCTCGAGAAAAAAATCATTATGAATAGGTTAGTATCTACTAGCATTATCATTTGTAACAACAGTTCTATGTGAAGATGGGAAATTCGTTATTTAGAACCACTATTTAGGCATTACGAAGTACCTTCTTAAAGGTTAATACAGATGAATGGTCTATTCGCTCAATGTGATCTCTTTCTAGGGTTAACAATATTGGGGAGACTGAAATCTATACAAAAAAACTTTTCTCATAGATGTGAAGAGGGACTTCATAAGAATGCGCACGCGAAAATCGTATTATAAGAAGCCGTTTTGTATGTGGGGTCGGCATATTTCATACATATTTATCGGTTATGTCAGTTTCGTAGATTTATGAACGCCCGTAAATGGAATATGTCACTTGCAAATTGAGTCTATTTGCATCGCGAAAATTGTATACAGTGTACGTATTATATGATTAATACCGACCTTTTCTTTTGTTTCACGTCGAGATGGCTTTCAACTAGACTTTGAAGTCCCTATCCATTTTCCGAAAAAAATTGAGTATAGTACGGTGGACTACGCCGCAATTTTTAGAACTGGTACTAATATTAATACTGAAAGTAACCTGTTTTTAACAGTTCCTCAGACGATAACTCAGTCTCTGAAGACGATATCTTCAGAATCAAAACGCTCGTTGTATAGTGTTTATAGGAATGTTGTTGTAGTAATAGTGTCAACAATGTGCTCAGTAAAGTATGGTAGATTGATATGCGACTAATTGGAGTAGATATGGAAAGAGAATTTTGATACCAGAAGTTGAAATTGAGTTAACAGATGAACAAAACCTGGTTAGCATTCTATTTTCACCAGTCTATGATGCGTGAAATTTTTGTATTAAGTTTCGATTAATGTCGCGCTTTATGTGTCGAATCGTCAATTTTTATCTTTTAAAAAATGATTGAAGAAAACTAATTTCAAAGCAGAAGAGACCCAAAACATTTAGAAGAATAAACATGTATAAAAGGTATAAGAAATAAGGAATTGAAGAAATATAAATAGATAGGTTACAATGTTCATATTAAATAAATAGTTCTATTTATGAAGGGGGTCAGGAGTTGAGCAGAGGGTTCATCCTAGATACGTTGAGGTCAAATTGACACATTATAACAAACATTTATTAATAAATATTGAACATTGACTCATAGGAAACCTTGATTTGACATCATTAAACTCCAACTGTATGAACTTCAAATATCCCTTGATAAAGGTAAAAAACCAAAGGAAAAGAATTCTAAACAACATTCAATTCAATATTCCGTCCATTTTCTTAACAATGTCATTTCATTCATATAGTTTTTCATGCTGTAGCTTCTCAGTTTTAATCAACATTCAACTCCAACCCATTAGACTGATTTTATCGAAATATAGTTTACACTTTAATGAGTTAGTAACTGATACCTAGTTATTTTAAGATTCTTTTATGTTACTTAATATTCTGCAATCATAGTCTAACTATGATTGCATCTGTACTTCATTATCAACTATATTTCATATTAACATAATTTCAAATTTCCATCTATTCCTTATTATCCAGAATTAATTAGAATGTGTAATTGAAAGGCATCGAATATAAAAATGTTGTTAATCCTGAAATTACTAACCAAAGCTTACAAATAATACGCTGAAATGAGGGATTATCGATCGGTTAATCAAAAGATTTTTATATTGCCCTCAGTGTATGGAAGCCATTGAAAGATGTTATGGCATCTGGTTCACAAATTCAAATGAATATAGATGTGTAAGCACCTATTTAAAAAATGTTCCAATTATTGGAAAACAATATAACATTTTAATGATGATTATTAAAAATTAAAAGTGAATGATGGTACGGGAGAAATCTAGAATGTTAGTCTTCCTATTCCAGAAAAAAATACTAACAATTTCATATATTCATTATCAACAACTACAGTTATGTTTGGGCTACTTTTATACATAACTACCAACAGAATTAAGATACGTGTCTTATTTTGGTATCCACTTTTATATCCTTCTGTTATATAACGTCTTCATCGTTGTCAAACTCTCACAGAAAATAGGAATTCATACAGCTCGATTCCTTAAATACAGAAACTGTGCGTTGAACTTTGTGTTGTCGAGCTTGTAATGGATAACCACAACACCTGCAGTAAGCATTCCACGCCTCTTGAATTGCACGTCGCAATATACACAGTGTTCCCTCTGTGCTAGGTTCTCAGCACCTACTTGGCACAGCAGGTGTTGATATTATGTAACAAGGATCTTGAGATCTGAGGAAAATGGCTGCTTAGCCTCGTAATCGTAAAGCGACTGTTATCTGGGAGTGACCGTACACTGATTACAATCTTCATCATGTATATTTTGATCACCTTTGGAAACCTTTCACCGATGACGCATGATTTGCTTATGCATAATGTTTGGTTCATAGACCTAACGGAACTGATAATGTATTTCAATTGAATCAATGCTTTGTGCATTCAATCAGGCGGTGGAAGGAATACAATCTTCTATTTCGGACTATTGCTACCACCGACTAGCACGAAATCGGACTTGTTCAATTGGAATATGTTTGATACGTCATAGATCTGTGAGGTCTGCGCAATTATCATGGCTACGTTTACTCTCAAGGCGAACTAACTCTTTGGATTCTCATAAAGATTGAATAAGACCAAAGTTATGGATAAAGAAAAAGACATTAATGTTATATCAGTAAAATTCTTATGTCCTCTTCACCATCTAATTAGATCAATTTTATTAATGAATGAATGTATTTGAATGCATCTTATAGTTGTGTTTCATTTTCAGTTGGACTCTCATGATTTTACATTTCATTTTATTCTGTTTTGAACCAAATCGTTCTATGCTTTTCTATATTAATTTTCATTATTTGTTCTTTTGCTATCAGCGTACATGTGTTCTTCTATGTGTTTTTTTGTTTCGAATAGTTATGTTTACATTTTATCGTTATTTTTTCCAGATTAAACTAACGTTCTTTACAAGATGAGATTTATCATGTAGTCTATCAATCATTTATCTGTTTCTTTGGATGGAAAATATTCTTCCGTTTTCCTCAAATCCAATTTTAATTCGGAAAATTTTTGTACTCTGCTTCTAATCTCCACTGATGCAACATTTCTTTGTCCAGTGATGTCTAAAATTGTAATATTAAACTTTCAGGTAAACTCTCTCATGGTAAATACTAATTACAACTTATTATTGTACGAATTGATAATAATCTGAATGGTCAGCGATACTTTGAATTTCTACGAAATGATTTCCAGTACATGCTATGCGATGAGTATTTGCAGAAATATGTGGTGGAGCCCTCCCCACTTTCTTAATGATGTAACATGATGTTCACAACGGTGAACAGAAGAAACGAAAGGATCGATAATAAACTTCCATTGTGACGCTATAAGGCAGAATGTCGGGAAGGTCTTCCAGGTTCAAAGAAATATCCTCCGTAGACTTTGGAAGTGTGTAGGAGTGCAAGGTGCTTACTTCGAACATTTATTTTTTATTTTCAATACCTCCTATGAGTAATTTCAATGGATAGTTACAACTTACGATAATTTTCCTTCAGAAAGTCTCTTTATGACGAACGGTTTTTTTGACATGTACAACGATCTCAAAATCTCCATATCTGTATGTATAATTTAGAAAATATACTTGAATATAAGTCCTCATATAAATGAGGGGTCGATTGAGAAAATTTTTGAATGTGACAGCATTATTTTCACTTCATTTACTCACTCCCGAATTTTTTGCTTCAAGTCCTGAAACACCCTGTATATTTTCTAGTCTTACCATTCAATTGTAGTACGTAGAGAAATTCTGCAATATAATTTGAATCAAAATTTGTCTTTCTCCTCTTGCCAGAACAAGAAATTCTCCTGTGTTGGTTCTACCTATATTTTACTTTACACTGCAGTTGTTTCTTAATTAAAGTTTACATAGATTCCGAAACAGAAGGCAACTTATTATAGTTACACAGTCAACACTGCCAAGGCAAAACAACTCATGTTACAGTGATGTTGAAATTCATGTTCAGCGAAGGAAGTTTTAATTGTAGTCAAATGATTCCGTGGGTGTTATATTTGATTACAAATTGCATTGATAATGAAAACTATGTGAGCGAAATATAAAGGTTTGGCATATTATTGACGGCGGAAATAATTAATTTGAACGTGATGGAAAATTAGTTTAGAAAACAGGCTATATTTGTAACAAAAATATTCCAAATTCGATTCAATGTAGGTACTCATTTTCATTCAGTATCGTATCATAATAATATACGAGTAAATAATAATAATATATCGTTATTTCTTCCTATAATTACTCCTGTCAATTCAAAGAAACTATTATGTAACTTTGTCTTGTAGTTCTGAAATATACGATCTCATGTTGTGATATTTGATTTTCATTGGTGGAAGAAGATACTATGTAGATTAAATGTGTTCGATAAATCGTGATTGAGTCGCGTGATGGAAACTTCCACCAGTCCTATACTTTAGTTTGATTCCGAAACACAGAGCTCGTTAAAGAATGTTAAGGAAAGTAATATCATTCCTATGTGAAAAATTATGTTTCTCAATTCTCGATTTTGATTATTGTTAAAAGCTTGTTTTATAGTTTTTCACATTACAATTTATTTTTTTCTTTTAAATATAACTAACTAGCATGCAGTGTTTTTAAGCCGTATTCCAGTATTTGTTTGTCAATTAAATTTGTTATTTTATACTTTTGTTCAATGTATACAGATTTGTTGATAGTTGCATCTCGATTTTGTTAGTCTGGAATCGCGCGCTTACGAAGTTCGACCACTAGCACAAGAAATCAATGATTCCTGGCGAATATAATCAGGTTAATAAGATATTTTCATCAAAATATTTCATGTTCGTCAGTCTTTGACGAGTGTTCAAAGATTATATTCAAGCCTATCACTCCAAGTACGGCCAAAATCGATATCAAAAAGTTGGTTACGAACATACCAACAGAATAAATAGAACGAATAATAGAACGAATAAAAACGGAATAATAAATAGTACAAGCAGTTGATCATATAATCATATTTTGCTAAATACTTTCATATTACAAGTGGTAGAATACCAGGAAAATGCGAGAATCAGTCTATAGAAGCTATATTGATATATCAGTTTATGTACACGTAGATGTCTGGTTCTCAACTTAATAGCAGTGAAACAAATTCCCAAATTTCACAAATAATAAAATACTATTAAATCAGTAAACGTAAATACAGTGCCCAACCGTAAGAAAAATGAGGGAGTTTGGGAGACATGTGTAGTAAGATAGTTTAGAAGTCAAAAGCATTGAAGAAACATCGTTCAAGAAAACCACAGGACTGGTGATAAGAAAGCTAATATTGGGCACCTCCATAATAAAAAAAAACGTGGAAAAGGAAGCAATCGTTCTTGTTTTATCTTCCATATAATTTTATTTAAAATTTAGAGGGTAGCAGTAATTTCAACCACTCTGTGTAATATTCACCCATTGGAAATTTTTAAGAGCAGTGAGCTTTATTGCTAATATAAAAAATAACTAATGAAAATAAACTTCTCTCGCGTACTGAAAAGAAAAGCACATTAAAAAATAAACATTAATCTTTTTATGATTGTTTTTATTATGCGAAAATATATACAGAGAAAGCGATATAATTTACAATTCTTTTGTATACCATCGTAAAGGAGAAATTTTTAGACGTCGTTTGTTTTATAGCATATTCGATATTAAAGTGCCATGAACAATATATTAAAGTTTCACTTACTTTTTATTTGTTAATTATAACATCAAACATTCATTATTTCAGAGTATTCTATTTGCCCATATTCAATGCTCACTCGCTGATTCACATGATGTCTTATTTTTTTCATTGTTGAAACAGTTTATTTTTGACACTATATAAAATTGATCAGAAGAAATGTTAATTGGAGTTTGAGAAGTATACGCATATAACTTCACAATCATTTTAGGTATATCATAAGATAATCTCAAGCTATATTATAAGTAGGATGTAGTGCTAACTTTGCAGTGTGATATTTTCACATTTTCCCTTTTTTTCCTTAAGTATTTTCACACTTTAACACCAGATCGATCCACACTTATTCAACTGAACACAGAAGGAAATTTTTAATACATACTGACCTCATGCAATAGAAATTACAAGAATATATGTTACAATTGGATGCAAGACCCAATAGTCTTAGCATTATAACGAGTGGTCTGAGTTGTTAGTGAAATATTTTTTTACGAAGAAAAATTATCAACCGAAAATACAAGTTTAAATTCTACAAAATAATAAATTATTTGAAATATTTAGAGTTCCCTTTCCTGGTCCTAATTCCATTCTTTTGTGAGCGATGTTTTGAGGACGATTTCATGGCTGATTAAGCTTATATTATGAATCATCAATAGGATTTAAGTCCAGAAATAGCGCTGACGAATCCATAACCTAACCAATTTCGATATCTTGTAAATACTACCATACTGAACCTGCATTATATGGACGGGAACTGTTATGTATTAGGATGTTTTAGCCGATATAATTAGCGTATAAAACATGATTCCCTAGAATTTCTTTTTGTTTCGGTTCATTCCACCGCTCCACCAACAGTTTTAATAAAAACCAATTCGACTTTTGCTTCCATTGAAATACCTGCCAAAAACACTTGCGATTCTTTCCAAAAGCTATGTTTTCTTATATGCAATACTGGCGAATCCTTCTGCTTTTATCTGAGAAAAGATCGAAGCCCCACTGTTCGTCAGCTCAAGCATGTTCCCTAGCAAACAGGCTGGGGTCAATTTGCTGCCAATAGCTGACCTGTTTTCCTTAAGGCTAGCTGCCTCGAATTTCTTTCTGACTGTTCAGCCACTCCTCGCGTTTCTTCTACCTTTTGTTGAAATTGGAACGCCAGTGAGGGCATAATTTCTCAGCGATGTGCTGTCAATGAATCGGTCTAATGTGCAACGATTTCTTCCTAAACCACGTTTTCAGTTAACAATCTCTTGGTAACGACGGTAAACTCTGGAAACAGCAGACTAACTCATGATTAGCGCACTGGATACTTCTCGTTTACTCTGGTCTTGTTGCAATAGGGTGACCGCTTGAGAAGCTTTATCACCTGTTGTGTCCATTTCCAAGTACAATTCTTGTTCGTTATTAACGGAGATGTGCATCGGTTTACGTCTGATGGCTAGCCGATAGTGATGGGTCAGGCGGATAATCTTTTAAAAGGGTAAGTGACCTCTAATTAGTACTATTGTAAACTAGTATGAAGAGGGTAGTTACCGTTCACAATATATACTTGGACTATGAAAGCAAGTAAAATAACAATATTTTGAAGCTGACACCATAAGCTTTAAGATTTTACTTAACAAATGTCTTGTTCAGTGTTTCACGTCTTTCCCAGTGAATTTCGATTGCAGGGATGTCGCCTGAGTTGATTTTCTTGCTCACGGGTGTATATTAGAGTGTATTAATTAAGTAAATTTGTTTATGAGAATGTTTTCACTTATATGTAAAAAATTATGGATAGAAGACTAAAAACGAGATTCTTTTATATACAAAATTCATTTTATGAATGTGTGAGTGAGATACAATGTTCCAACATTATTGATAAAACTTCTAAAATCCGTAGCTATCAAATACCTGTTTACTACCACAACTTCTAATTTGTTTGGAAATTGTATCTAAACTTGTCGACACGTTGTTGCTGATCACAATCTGGTGTTCATATAAGTTCAAAGACTCAACGAAAAACATCGTAAATTTCCAACAATAAAGTTTCATTAGATCACACTGCCTGTCCCGTTTGTACCACAAAACACGCTCCAAATTCGTTTTCGATAGCAACACAATATGGCTACATTTAAAAAGTTCCTTCAACAAACTCATTCAGAAATTCGTACTATGTTCGAAGAGACTTTAAAACAAAATATTCAGATTAAATTATGTATTCTTTTCTATACAATTTTCATAAAAAAATATATGACAACCAATAATTTCACGTCTCAATCTAAAGTATATTATGAAATGAACAAAAAATGATGTTTATTATTCATGAGGATGATTTCTGTAATTTATCTATATCTTCAATAATATACTTCATCTACAACTATCAGGCGTCATATTATAAGTAGTGTTTCTAGTTTTAATTGTAGAATTGTATGCTATAATTATCCCTGTTTTTTTGTACTTCCAATTCACAAAATCCTTCTAAGCGTACGTATGTATGTATGTATTTAAACATGTTTCAGTTTCTTCAAACAGTTATCCTTCAGTATCTGAAGACGATAACAAATATAGTGCAATCATAAGATATTTGAAAAATTGTATAAAACATCAATATTAATATCAAACTACCGTGTAGAATGTTGGGAATTGAATATAAGTATTGGAATATAAACAGTTTACAGCGAGAAGGCACTTTTTAGCAAATATGCACTAAAATTTCCTCAAAAAGTGGGAAAAAATAGATGTGATTTCAATCAGCGAATGATTGTGCATTTTTCGCTCGTACAGTATTGAGCATCTACCTAACTTTGAACGTGCTCCGAGCATTATTTTCATCTAACGGTGAATAGCCGTGCAATGACCTTCTGAAAATAAAAAAGCGTGCTTACGGACTAGACAGACAGATTTAAATAAGTATAAGGAAGGAAGTGTCGATATTTCAAGACTTCCCGAAAATAAGTTCTAATGTTTAGTCTGAATAAGTATCCAACAGTTCTCTTTTGTAGTTTAAAGATTCGTTCAACGTTACCGATTTGTATCAACCTCCTGCAACTCTCACCAAATCAACATCATTTATATTAATTTATTTATTGAGATAGTTTCTCATTTTTCAATTTTCCCCGTTTTCCTGTAATCTGCTTTGTATAGATCTGATATTTTACTATTGGAAGAAAATATTTTATTGAAATTAAATCGTCACTATTTCATTGGTGATTCAGGAACAAGTTGGTATTTAATAATTCTTCCTCCATTGTAACAAACATGGTTTACAATATTGTATAGTATTACCAACGACAAGCTCCGCACCGGTGACACAGTCAGAGTAATTCGAGGTAATTATTGTTGAACAAACTCTCATAGTAATTAAATTTGGTATAGTCGAATGTGCTATCAGTTGATCAATAGGATTCCGAGTATCTGCTTTTAATTTGTTATTTTTCCTAATTTACACCAATATTGACTGATTAGCAGATGTGAGAACGGAATGGATTACAGTGGTTTCGATATTTTTTTGGAATTGAGACTCGATTGTTATCATAATACGTATATGAAGTAAGTATGGAATGAAATAATGTATTTAAAGTACTGGCATATCATCCCATTCTTCTCAAAGAACAATTTGGAGCTGATTTAAGTCACTAAATGATCCCACGAATGCTCTATGGGATTCATATCGGAGTTCACAAGTCCTAACTGTGATTTCCACTTGCTCCAAGTATTCGGTAACAATTCTTGCGTTAAGAGGGCGAGAATTGTCCTGCATTAAAATGAATTTTCCACTAATAAATTCAGCAACTGGGATCACAGCCTCTAGAAGGACTTCCTCGATGTACCTTCGAGCAGTAAGAGTCCCATTATTTATGAAAATCAGTTCCAACCATAACTAATCTTCTTTCAAAAGGCCGTGATTCACGACTGGTACATTGAAAAAATCCCTCCCATGGTCGTCTCCCACAGTCAATCTCGATCATATGAGTGGTAAAGATAACTCCCCTTTGCTCCAGAGTCCAATGAGAATACTATTAGGCAAATAATCGCCTTTCTCTTTGTTAACTTTCTAGGAGTTGGGGCTCTATCGCGGGTCACCTTGATACGATTTCATATTCCCTCAGTCTCTGCTGCACGGTGTCTGCACTTACACGTGTATTTCAAGCTACTTCAAGTCTTTTCCGAACCTCAGGAGTCGTTAAATATCGGTCTGTCAATATCGACAGTAATGACTAATAACTAGAATAAACAAAAACAAATACATTACTAAATTACTAGATTACTAGCTTTTAATGAGAAAAATATGAAGTGTCCGTTTTTTTTTGCTGTTGTTGTTGTTTCACACAAATTCCTCCAAATAACCTCAAACATTGTATCATCATCGTGCGTATGTAAAATTATACTTTTATTTGGTTTTCTCGTGAGTTACTTTAATAAACACAAGTGGCTATTGTAATTCTTCATCGAAGAGAAAGGAATGAAATATTTCAAAAATAGGGCATCAAAGAACAATCCTACTTCAGGAATACCTAATCTTTTGAATACTACTGCCACAATAGAATCTCTCTATATTTCATTGAGTGAAAATTTCTGAAATCTGCGTACCAACAATATGCAAATTGAAAAGAGTATGAGGATTTCCATGTCTCAGTTATCAGTATCATACAAAGAAAAGATATATGATTCCATCGAATTAAGCAATCTTCAAATTTGTGAGAACTTTACACACAAAAAAAGGAATTCTAAATCAATTTTTTTTAACTTCATATCCAGTTATTAAAAAATGAAATCTGATGATTCGCAATTCATTGTTTTTTTATTATTCTGCTCAAGTAAAAAAGAGTTTCCATCAATTTTTTAAATATCTCGGTGAATAATTTCAACATAAATTTATGAAATTCCATAGTTTTATTCCAGCTTCCATTTCAAAACATTTTTTTCAAATTGTAGAATGAAATGCAAAATACATTCACATAAAAAGTACAAAAAATGAATATTTCTAATAATAATTAAATTATATATATTGAATATTGATCAAATATTATTTTTTATTTTTATGAACTCATGTTCAACTAATTGGTAATACTAATTAGTTGAAATTCAAGCTGACTCAACAGTCAGAAGCTTCTAAGTTTTACATAATTACATTGATAATCAATGCGGTCTAATACTCCATTTCAATTTAAAGTTAGATTCCAATTTAATTATTCCAATAATTTTTTATCGATCCAAAACTCCAAGATTACAATTAGATGATTCCAAAAAAACCTCTCGTTTTGTAGTTCGAAGCGTTCTTACTGAAGCATATAAATTGAAAATTAAGGTTCATGAAAAATATGCTGTTTTTTTTTTTCAAGATAACGACGTGAAGTTTGTCATAGTCCGCCGCAGAATCGAATTTGAGAGGGTATCTCAGAACTTGGAGCTGTTTCCAGTCCATTTTGTATAATAACAATTTCTTGTGTAATTTACTAGAGTAACTTAAGACATATGAAAATTCGGACTGAATGAAACCACAATAGTGTGTTATTAGAATATATCATGTGACTTAGCAGTGTTTTTCAATTCAAATAAATAATTTGAAATCATGTTAACGGATGTATAATAGACTTGATATTAAATTGGAACAATCATATGGAAGAGTAGTTTTTGAATATTTTGCGCTGTAAGCATGTTCATTTATAGCTAAACAACTCTTTAGCATTGAGAACCGACTCCATAACTTACATTTTTGATTTCTTGAGACAAATTATCACTGACCCTTGCTGCTAGCTCTAATACGATTCTCTTCCGGATACATTTTTGAACTTACATGGATTGAACTGACAGAAAATGAAACAATGCCGATAATAAATATATAGTTGCTATGAAAATCTCAATCATGTTTGGTACTATTACGATATATCATGATTTTTTTGAAAATTTTCTGCTCCAGTAGAAATCCAAGGAAATTGGACAACTTTATACTGAAAACAGATCCTATGGGACCTTTTTACTGTATCACGTTGCATATGTACAATGATTTATTTCGATTTTGACGTTTAATATTTCAAAATGTTAAGATTTGTTGGTAATACTGACGAAAATATTAATTAAAGTATAGAAATGAACATATCAAAAAATAGCGTTTACAATTAAAAATTTGTATGGACTTTTGCAATAGTAGAAAGTATCAGTTAGATGGGAATCGAAGCGCGGAAGAATTGAAATTGATTTTAGAGAACTGGATTGTGAAAATGGTAAGAAAAGATGGTACATAGTTCAGAGATACTATGATCAAAACTATGTGCAACCTAACAAGATAGCTGTTACAAGAGAAAAATAGGAATAAAATTAAAGCTATTATTGACTTATTCAATATTGTAATCAGATGCAATTAGATCTCATTAAAAAGAAACAAAGTTCGACAGGCATTAGTTCAGTAGAAATGATGAAATATATAAATTTTTGGAATGAAAATGTCCCTGAAGGGCTGCAACGGAAATTCTATCACAAAGCCGCGTAGGACTAGCTTGGCGATGTAGGGAGGCTTACTTGACTGACTTTTTTGTTTTGGTTCAAACCACGATGGCTCTGTAACAAATAGTATTGAATAGACCTCTGTATTCAGCAAGACTTGCCAAGATGGTTCAAGAATGTATATAGAATTTTTGATAGAAAACAACGACAGCAACGTTTGTCTTGTCAGATTATTCAAAAAAATGTCTGAAAAGTACCCAAATACGATTCAAAATTGGACATAATCGGTTGTCGAAGTTATTGAATACCAAGGAATAAAAATTAATAATCAGTCAATAGATGGACCGCGGTGAGTCGATGTACAAATGTACAATGATGTACAAAAGTAAGAGTTTAAGAAAATTACGGGTCACATTGATGCCCACCCAATTAAATCCTATTCGAATATTTACGAAGCATGAAAATTGACAAAAGAAACATCTTCTTCTAGAAATTACTGCTCGGTCGAATGTATGTCTTTTGATTGGTCAGGAAGTTTTCAAAATTGATTTATATGATGTGAACAAAGCTAATATTAGAATGGTCCTATGGTTGAGTTGATGGTATAACTGATCAAAGTGGCCTGTACCTTTTTTAACAGAAGAGATTCATTAAGCCAGGATCAAAACAAAAACCCTTTCCGTTCTCTCTACGTTTCAATGGATATTGGAAAGGAAACAAGAAAAAATTGCCACATTTTTCAACATACTAACGATGACATTCCATACATGAAACAGCTAAGCAATTACCGCTTAGTTAATTATTAATTGAAGTATAAATATTAATCACTATCTCCATAAAAAACTACTTACTTACTTACTAAAGACTTACGAATTGCAACAAATATCTTTTTCTGCCAAACTAAAGTTGAAGGAAAATGAAAACAAAATTTTATATTTCCCTTGACAAAAAATTATCTTTTGCCTTAAAGGAAACATAATCCAAATAAATGAATTTGGAAATTTTCACGTTAATTTGTAATTTGAAGTTGAAAATTATTATGAATAACATTAAAACAAACACGTTGGAAAAAAATGTTCAAAAATACATTTTTGTGTAGTGTTATTCCTTATTTCTGTGTTACAACACTACTTATCTTTTGTGACATAAATAGATTTCATAATATTTCATAAGACTAATACTCACATCTATACATGTATCAAAGAAACTGATTATGTTGCTACTTCTCGGCTTTAATCTGTTTTTCTTCCCTTCTTATAGTTAGATGTTTCCTAGCGAACTATACATTATTCACCTGATAAGAGCTCGTCAGAGTTCTGGAACACATCGTAAATCAAATTAATCAACGTCGAGGTCTACCCCAAGAAATTTTTCTTCCGGGATTTTGTACGACTTCCCGCACCCTATAATTCCTAGGGTTCTGACGACGCGCTTATTAAGGATAAAAATTAAGAGACAAAAAAATATTATTCACACAGATGTCTTATATTCGTCATGTAATTAATCAAAATATCACAAAAGCAGGGATAATATTTGATTCTCGTGAAAAGGTTTGCACATCTAAATTATTTTCACATAATAACGTTCACACTGGAGAACTATATGCCATATAACAGGCCCTAATCATCCCTAGAAGAAATCAATGAAATAAAACAGCCATGAGCTCAATACAATCCATTCAACAACTCTTACCCAAACACTCTATAGGTATCCTTATTAAAACACAATTACACCTTATTAACCAATCCAAGGCAAACGTATCAATTATAAACTATAAATGGACAATAAAAATAAAATTTCAGTGCAAGTCGCAAAGTAAGTGAATAGATCGCAGTCGATATTAAAATCTATGAAACTATCCGTACAACCATGGAAAAACTGTTTTAAAAATCGTACGGACCAAATAACAATCGATCATCTAAGTCTAGGGTACACTAAAGTGTCATATTTATTTAACCGAGAAAACTCATCAATATGTGAAATTTTAACGATAATCTAAACGCGAAACAGTTATTGTTGAACTGTTGAAAGTACAAAAACGAAAGACTAACTAACAACTTTCCAAACACCATAATTTCTCTACTTAACAATAATTGTGATACCACAAACTTATACCTAAAAGACACTCAACTGTATCATAAATTGTGAACAACTGACATGTCGCTAATAATGTTGATGTTGATGAGATAATAAATGTTAAGAAAAAATTCATAACCTTTTCGAAACTATGTATGTGTATTTTAAGGTCTCATGTACACCGCGAACCCAAGGATCTATTGTGTCTCCCTTTCTGGCTACTATACTGGCGATGTCAGTATTTACAGCTAATCTATTAATCCTACTTCTCCTAGGACTTTCAGAATGACTGTTGCAGCCAGATATCTTCGTTTTCTATTTCATATGTTTCCAGGTGTAGTACTCTGGAGTATCACACTTCGATAGAAGTGTATAGAGGTTTGGACCTCTGCGCAATAGAATCTAAACGCTGTCATCAGGTATATTTTGAAACCAGTACCCAGACAGTACTCATTTCTTTTCAATTAATATCTATAGAGCGTGTTCCTATTTTTTAGGCATTAGTTACCCATACCTTTCTCTATTTCTCTAGTAACCTCTAAAAACTATTGAAATTATTTTCACTATACTTTCTTCATATCCTGGGCTGTTTGTTGATATACTAAAGAATTCGTTGTCCAACTAGGTTTTCATTCGAAATTTCCGAAAATAGTTATATGTTTTTATGATATTTATGGTAGCAAATTATTGATTTCTTGATCAACTACACAACTCCCATAACCTTAGTAGATTGTCGAACGAAGTATTCATATTTTGATGAAAGGGGGAACACCCAAAGGGACTATACAACGTCTTCAAACGTAAATTCAATTATCAATACGTGTACGTATACGCTAAATTCAATGATATCATTTGTTTATTCAAACATAGATAATACAAGTAGCATTAAAATTCAAATATTAAACAATGCAACGTTGAGATACAAATTGGAGGCTCAAATATATTTAACATATGGGATTGTTGAGAGAACTTTATTTTCGTAATTTACATTAGAATCTATGAAATTAATTCATATTAATTTTTATTTATTGCTCAAAATTTACTAAGAAATAATTTTGTGTCTTTTTTGTCAAACAAACGATTGAGGTTTGTATATTAATCATATTTTGATTGAAATAGGAAAATTTTTTTGTTCTGTGTTTGTTTTAATTGATGATTTTTAACTTAAAATGCTGGATAAACATTTTGTAAAAGGGGTCAAAGATGTTTCGATACAAGTATCTAACTATTCATCTTGGAGGTGTATTTTCCTCATAAAGCTTTGGTAAACCTTGAAAATTTAGAATGTTTGGATCTATACAGAGTGTTTCTATATCTGTCCAACTACGCTCCACCTCAGAAAGATCTCAATAATTGATTCATTTTGATATAGGAATAAGAATGACTCTAAATTTTTTTGCCAAAATCGGTAACCAATATGCTACTCAATAAATTAATATTTTGACATAAACAAGCGTAAGTATGCCAAAACCAATGAAATGAATAATAATCTCACTTTAAAATAATACTGTAATAATAACAAAATTGGCAATGGAAATAAAAATTACAACAATAACAAAATTGACAAATTTACAGTAGTTATTCAAACTGTTCGCCGCTTATTTCAATACACTTATTACACCGTTTTGTCATTAACCAACGTGAAATTGAAATTATGAATGTTTTTTATTTGTTTTGAACTACTTACGCTTAATAATAATTCGAAATTAAATGAATAATTAATTAATTTGTAAATTACTCACTTTCTTGCAGACTTTTGTTTACAGGCAAATTTCTACAACACCGTTCCTTTTAGCTCCATAAAAAGTTATTAGTGTCTTAACTAAAAATAATCAGGCAATTCAAAACAAAGTTTGTTCATGGCAAAATATTGCTTTATTCAAGAGCAAATTGGTCACTATAAAAAAAATTTAGAGGCCTGCTTGTTGTATGGCAAATTTTTTATTTTGATTTAAAATTTTCAACTCCCTATATCTCAGCATCTAGGCTCGCTTATATCAAAATGAATAATTTATTGAGATCCCTAGAATCTAGAAACACCCTGTATATTCATATTTTTGTGGCAATACAATTGTATGGGTTCAAGTAACAGTTCTGCAGTTGCCTACTTCGCATTCCAAATAAATACAAAAAGTGAGAGCATATTTCATATAAAATCTCTTCTATTTTATATGAGTAGTCTTTCTCTGTCATTCCCCACTAGTTTATGAAGATAAATCAATTGTGGATGAGTATATCCCTTGAGTATATGAATATATCGATTTTTTACATAACGTCTGACATAATTGTTCAAGAAGTTTTTACTCAATTATAATATACAAGTGAAAAATCTGTTTCAAAATTTTCATGCACCTTGGGAATTTAAGTTTCAATCGGATTCATCAGACGTCGATTGGATACGAATTTGTTTCCAGGGATTCCAGTTTATTCATTTTCAAATAATGCAATGACCATAATTTTCGTGACGGTTATGGTTGAATAGCTTTAGTATGTTGTATATAAAATAATTCTAGATTTGATACATTATGTCATGATTAAAATATATTATATCTTCTTACTATACAGGTGAAAGAATTAGGTGTATGAAATAATATATTGAGGTCACTTTTT
Organism: Diorhabda carinulata; assembly: GCF_026250575.1. NCBI lineage: Eukaryota > Metazoa > Arthropoda > Insecta > Coleoptera > Chrysomelidae > Diorhabda > Diorhabda carinulata. The sequence continues at coordinate 9,525,580 of NC_079469.1, forward strand.
TTATTTAAGAACAATGAAGGAAAAATAGTTTTTTATGCAACAAGTGAGTAAAGTAATACTTTTTTTCACGAGTAGAACGCTTTGACCGTAAGAGCCAAAGGCTTAAGATTTTATCAATTTTTATTTTGTAATAGTAAAACTGTGAGCATTATTAATTTGATGTAAAGGAGTTACATTATTATTGGTACTTGGATTGGCAACATTTAACGAGTTCGAAGAAATAACATCATATATAGTTGTATTAGTACTTATTGGATTGTTAGTAGGATCGTTAACATTTACAATGTTGATTGAAGTTCAATTAGAATGAAGGTATTTATTCTTAAAAAATTCTCTATTTTTCTATATATATTGTCAAAATGAAATTATGCACATGTTTCAATCCCTATAATTGCTCCTTGGAAGTGCCAGGGTGAGCTCCTATGGGTTTGGTTTTTAGCTCAGATGCTCCTAGCATCGTTTTTATTACGATTTTGAAAGCATCAAAATATATTATCATATCATAGCATGCTTTTAAATAGGGTGAGATGTGTATAATTTTTTCCCTTCCTCATATTAGTAAGTTCTTATTCAAATCACCTGTTTTTGGGGGGCCCTAGGAGAAAAATAATAGATCTTTAAATGTCTTTCTATAACAATGTGAAGTAGAGTTAAGTCTAGAACTGTGTTTGCGAACGAGGGACGCACGTATCACAGGGGTTAAATGTGATTGTGAAGAAGGCAATTAAAAAATGGACACGATGGCTCTGTGCCTTTGAAATGAAATGCTAGATTCCGATGACTAGATTGAAAGTGAGAAGCAAATCCCTCAATAATTGCAGCCAGTAAATATAACAGATGGGTTTGATGAGACCAAAATATCATCAAAGTTTTAGGCTTCGTTAAGTTAACCTGCCTGCGACAGATTGTATGCTCCTGGCAACTGCATATTTGGCTGGATGTGGATGTACTGGTTATAAAAAAAGGAATATAACAGAACGGGCAGACTTGAGATTGGAGTTGACAAAATTGGATCCTACCATATCTTTGTGCAGCAAGCATCAAGCGCAAGGATCTCACTAAATTTGAAATTGAATTGTTTTTCTAAAATCTATCATTCAAATTTATTAGATGAACAATACAATTCTTTAATATTATGTAGTATTTCCAATTATGTATATGTTATAATGGGGGCATAAGAATTTTAGAAGGACTTGAATGGGGCCTGGCACAAAAAAGGTAGGGAAACACTAATGTAGAATAATTTTCTGTGTAGTTGACCTATAACCTCTTCTGCCAAGTTCTGCAGGCAGTGTAGTCTGCAAGAGCTTTATCCACTATTCTAGCCAATTGTATTCGTGACAAAGGCTACTTTGTATTTCATCTTACATCAAACTAAATATGAGGTGTACTTATCAATATCTCCTGATTCACCCTTATCATGTTTTAACAAAATATTGAAGGTGATATTCTCTCTTTTCGTTTATCACTTTGAAAGAGTTTGAAGTTTGTGGGAGTCAAATCTTTTATTTCGATTTTATCTTCGTCTTTGTTACAATTCTTGAAATTTTAATATCTCTCACGATGAGCGATTTCTATTTCTGGTACAACCATGATTGTAGAAAAAGGACATTACCAATTCTCTCCAATTTACATAGAGTCGCTCCTCTCAGTTTCCAAACATTATCGTCAATTCTCAAATTCATCTTTTTATTCTAATAACATCTGGAAATTTTTAGTTTTCACAGTACTATCATATCGAGAGGTGAAGTAAACAATCCTTTGTTTGGACAAATTTATCACACAAACTGTTGAAATTAATAACGTTCTTAGTATGAAACAATCGTGAAATGCTACAATAAACGCTGTTTCTGTTTACTCACATTCTAATCTATTCTAATGTATAGAAACCAACGGGGGTGAATATAAGATTTAAACTAGTTAAGTAATGATAATAGGGCAATTTTGCTAAGCCGAGGCCTCAAGTTTCAAAACAACGAAATCCTTATTGTTTCCACAAATGTTGGTCCTGTTTGTTGGTTTGAAAGGGTCTCTCAAATTTACTCAATTCAATTCCAAGCTTATAGTTCCAGTGTTAGTATGAAGTGTTGATAATTTATTCAAACAATAGTGTCAAGCTAATATGATCAATACTGTTTCCATAATTATACATTTAACATATTCATTCAACTTTGTCAAAGACGTTGTTGTACCTAAGATGTATTATCAAATTTATTTTGAAAATAATATCGAGAAATTTCAACAGTAAGAGATTTAAGATTCTTTTCTCAATTCAAATTTCTTCTTTGAATTGGAATTTTTAGCTTGAATTGCAGCAAACTCACCAGTTTATAAAACCAGGAATTCACTTTTCACCAGTTGAACAGAATATTTGATGATGGTTAGGCTAAGCTAGGTTAAGAACAATAGATGTCAATCGCTTACTTTTGCAATAACAAACAAGCATCGATAAAATTGAGATTTTCTTTTCATCAGTCTTCATTCATTTCACTTTTGAATAATACCATGAAAGTGTGAAAGTGTTAAGCAAAACGACTCAACTCTCTCTGCTAAGAGAGCTGCAAGTAAATTTAAATATCTGGAAAGGAGAAAGAATGGGTTTCAGTGTTTCGCAAACCAAAACAGTGATTGCTTCTAATCATTCGATTGGAAAAAACTCAAAAAGGTCTCCTGAATCTTTGTGCCATCAGATCACATTGCAAAACGTAGAAATGAGGAACTTTTGCTAACTAATTCGATGCGAGTGAGTCCGTAATCATCAAAACGTGTTCGTAACATCCAAACTTATTTGGGCGTAATTCGGCATTGATCAGCTTATTAACTTATGAATTACAACATGAAAGACAGAGAACCAAAGGCACATGATGAGAGAGAAAAATGCTTTATTGTTAAATTATAAAAACTGAGAAACGAACATAAAAATAACTGGCATGCTGGAATTAAATATTATTATCAGAATAGAAGTCGTCTACAGAGTAGAAGACACTTTCCAGAAAATATACCGTCAAATTATTGCGGAAAGTGGGAAAAGATTATAACGATTTGATTTAAATTGGCAAGTGATTGTGCATTTTTTTTTGAAAAAATATTGAGCCTTAACTAATTCTGAACGTAGAATAGGTGAAGGTTGATCAGATTGTTTGGTCCTATCCCAGGTTTCTTCAGTAAGCACTTCAACCAGTGCCCTCCCTTGCGGTTAATCATCCTCGCTTTTACGGTCCTCCTTGGACATTTCATACTGATTGAATACTTATGCAAGGATCATAAAATAATCAACACCACAAATACTGTGAGTTTTGCATGAAATTCTGTAATTTGATTTCACTCTACAAACATACCAAGCTAATAAAAAAAATACGTATGGATTGACCAAAGTTAACACAGCATGCTATGGGTACTCCATTGCTTTAAGTTTACCACAAGTCCACCATAAAAATTTAACTCATTTCATAACTGTCTGACCTCGTATTTCTAATATTAATCAAATGAAAAACTATTGATAAAAATGCAATTTTTTTTTAAGTTTGGATAGGGTTAAAAACTTTCGTAATGTTTTCAAACAATTCTCAGAGGGCCTTCAGCTGATGTTAGCCTTTGTTATCCTCGGTCGTTCTTATCTCTAATCTACTTACCCTCGTTTTCACTGCAGAGCTCCCTTTAAGGCATTAATATTATTAAACCTCATTGCCGAACTGTTACAAGTTCAATAACGAGCGGGATATCTTATTTAATTTCTAAACTAAAAGGGATTGAATTCACAAAACTTTGTTAGTCTGCCCTTTTTGTGCCCTTCATTTAGTAGAATCTCGAAAATAATCAGTAAATAGGATCAAAACTGAAATCATGGAACTATTTTCAGTGGAGTTCTTGTTAAATATTGAGTTGAACACTAGAAATTTGATTCTAGGAATTCATACAATTATTTTGACACTTGTACTCACTTATTTTGTATTGTCATAAAAAAGTGAACGACGACAATGACTTGCCACTTTCTATGGATCAGGGTCAATATAAAAAATCTCCTCATGCTCTGTATCGACAATACTCCTATATATAAGTTGTTTTCAAAAACTCTCGATTATAGAAATCTACTATATTTGAATGATAAGATTTGATGGAAATTATCTATATAGATTTTGTCTCTTGAAATACTCTTGTGGTGGAAAATCAATAGTATCAATAGCAACGTAGAGAATTTGTTTCAAAAATGTTTATGCGCTTTTCCAAATATATGTAAATAATTACTGGAGTCTAGACACTAATAAATAACTCCAATGGATTTCCTCATGTTTTAAATCACTCTAGAATAGTAATACAATTTGAAAAATGTAGGACGGTAATCGTAAAATGGTTTTATTCAGTTTTTTTTGTTCATTTCACAAATAATGTTTGCATTATAATTATTTTTATGCTTTTTGACAATTTGTAAGAACAGAAAGTTCAACATCGATATTTTTAGAAGTAAGCCATTATTGAATACCTGTTCACACTGTTCTCTTCAAACTTTGGTAGAAAACCAATTTTCGAAAGAGACCCCGCCCTTTTCCTCTTAATAGTCCCCGTTTTTTTTAGATTCACATACCCACGAGGCATCTGGTAGAAAACCATTAGATTTTCTAATAACAAACTGTTCCTTCCTTGTTTCTGTGGAAATCATTGATTGAATTGTTGATTTTTTTCTTGATGGAGAATTTTATGGGTCGGCCACTGAAGATTAGCTCTGTACTCACGAAGGATTCGGTACACTTGAAGAAAATACACCCGAAATATTTGCCGTTCAGGAAATAACGTCATCAACAGTCTTGTCATCATTTTCTTGCATTTGATTTTTATAAATATCCAGAATCATTTGTTTTTTGCTAACGGTAAAATGAAGCATTTTAGCTCTCTCCATAGTCCGAGATACCTAACTCCATCATCAGTCTTCGTGTCAAACATGTTCAAGAAAATTATACAACAGAAGTACAAATAATCTCACTGCAGTATGATAATACGATATCGTCTCTGTACTACACCTGCAGTGATGCGGCACTTACTACAGCCACGCGGCGTTTTGTTTGTGGTATATTATGGTGCCTCTGATTTGGACCAATAACAATGAAATATTTGATCCAATTCATAGGAATACATTAAATTATTAATACCTTTCTGTTTTTTTTTCAGGTAAGACTATCTGCCAGTACCTAGTATAGAAGTTTGTATAACCACAATTAGTACCGAAAGATGTTTTTCTCTCAACATTGGTTAATTACAATGATATGTATATCAGTCAGTACATATAGAAAAAATTGACGTAAGTTTTAGTACTAAGGACAATTTTGAAGACAATCCTGATATTTTCCCTTCCAATTTTGTGATATAAGGGATATATGCTTAGAAATAAAATAGAATTTGAAATTTTTGGCAATGATAATTTTTCACAAATTTGTAAATCGGTCTCTCATATCTCTATTAGAATTTCCAGTTTCAGTAGGAGTACCATATTGACTTAATCTGTGGATCTCTGGAACATCAAGCTGAATAGCATTCCTAAATAGAATATGACCTAAATACATGGCTAGTAACCACGTTTTCTGTTCCATTCAACAAACCACATATAGAACACTTACGTTTTATGTTTATTTAAAAAATGAATTTACAGATTGCTCTAATGTATTGACTTTTCCATAAAATGGATATTGCTCATCAACTTTCTAATTTGTGGCATAGTAAAAATACCCTTCCTTAATTGGCGTCTTTTCACCGAGAAAACTAGCCTAAGATAATTGAATCTTGGTCGACTTTATTCATAGCCTTCACAAGATTTGTAATTAGTCCAAGTTTGATGTGAAGTAGAGGCAAAAGGATATATTTGGCTTGAGTATTTGATCTATATTTGGATCTATATTCATAGCCTTCACAAAGTTTATCATTGCTCCAAGTAAGATATGAAGTGACGGCACAAGGGCATATTTTGTCTTAGGTATATTAATGGTTCTTGATCTACATTCATAGCGTTCACAAAGTTCCCTATCAGTCCAAGTTTGATGTGAAGTGAAGGCAAAAGAACTTTTTTTGTCTTAGGTATATTAATCCTTATTGATCTACATTCATAACCTTCTCATAACTTTCTCATTAATACAAGTTTTGTGTGGAGTGGAGGCAACAGGATGTTTTTTGGGTCTAAAAAACTACTAACTTAACGTTTTGAAATTTAAATGTTTCTGGCAAAATTTGGCTCACATAGTATTCATTAATTGCTAAACTATAACTATACAGCCTCCACTTGTAGTTAATTTCATCTAAGAGGAGGAGCGAATTTCCTTATGATTTTTATATTTTTACTAAATAGGCAACTAAAATAGATGTTTCCAAATTTTGCAATGTCATTACTTTCGAACTTTACTTCGGTGAATCTGTGAACAAGCGCCACTCAAGAGGAGAATGCTTAATATAGAATTACCGCATCAAACCATCGATATATTTTTCTAGAGTTGTGATTCTCCTTTGTTTTGCAAGTAAGTACCATTCATTGGGACGGGAACTTAGAAGTTATGACTGTTGCTTTGAAAACTTTAGATCACTTAGTAGATTACAATTTTGGATAATTGATCTCAAGCTTCTGACATTCGAGATTATGTTCAATTTGTGTCATATAAAAATAGTAATCATCAAAATTATTGTTGGATTTCTTCGCCATACCACTGGATATACATAATTCTTTTTTTCCATCTACTGAACCAATTACAAGATACAGTTGATGCAGCACAACTAGTTAGATCACTTTTCATCTTAGTAATTGCAGAGCAATATTTGGTTATTTAGTTAACAGCGTACCCACAGAAGCTGATGTTTGTTGCCAATAAAAGTTTTTTTTAGCATTACTGTATGTAGAAATTCCAACTACAACCAACTAGTCATGTATCGATTCTTTTTGAAATTAGTCACGTTGAAAGGTTCTCTTAAACTTGGATGATATCTATTATTATCCAAAACTATGACACAAATTCAAGCAACTAAAATCGGAACACATTGATAAACCCGCAAAAGTCTATTTATTTGTTATCATACAACTATGTAACTTCATAATTCCCATGAAACAAAGATAATTTCAAATAAATAATTCAAATCCAATATATTCACTTTATAATGCTTGATCGTGTGGTTTCCCCTATCATTCCATTCAATATTCCTATAATTTATCAACAATAATATTTGAGAAACGTTCTCAAATATTGAACTCAATTGTTATTTTTCAATGGTGCTATTAAAAAAAATCTTTTGTGTTTATCCCAACAAAAGGTATGAAAATTGAATCTACTGAATTTCCTCCAATCCAAAATTCAATAGCCTCAATTAATCCGCATTTCAACACTCAATCATTCATATAAAATCATTTTTGAATCGAACAGTTGAATTAATAACATTTTAAATAATAGAAGTTTCTCTGAAATTCCGTATATCAGTAGAAAGCAAAGACGTGAAAAAATACAACTTCCTTCTTCCACCAATTCACAGACCCCCGAAAGATAGAGTTATTAAAGTGTGAAAAGGATTTTTCCGCTAAAAAGGAGGGTCTCCTTTCCAATAAGTACATTTCCTTCCTCCTTTTATATGTTTTCTTGATACGACAACGAGAACTCTGCCTATTGTTGAATTTGACAATGAGCCGGTAATAAATGCTGACGTGCTGGTAGATATTTATATATGGAGTCATACGAGTGTAGGTAAATATATGAAAATTTGATGATGGATTCCATTTTCAATATATACTTGTTCATTTTGAGATATTCGGAATGCAAACTCAATTTTTTTTGGACGCGATAATCATTATTCTACTTTTAAAAATAATGATTATTCCATTGAAGGTCTAGATTTAGAAGTTTTATTAGAAAATTTTATATACTGTCTCTCCTGGTATTATATTACACTAGATATTAATCGTAAACGGCGTAAGTTCTTATCACTAACACTTTGACCTATTGATCTATTATATACTCCAGATTGTTTGCCAGTTAGGTAGTGAAGACTTTGCAAAGTGAGCTACGTGTCACAGGGCTAAGCGGCTTACTTCTTCCGGCTTTTGAAAGCTCTAATTTAAATACCATAGAATTTGTCTATAGATTGATTTACAAAGAGGGTTGTAGGCGATATCCTTGGGTTCCTTACAGAAATGATGAGAGCGTTGGGAAGTTTCTCCGATTCTCCGTTTCAGACCAATTCTTGGAAAAGGAAAGAGTGTTTCAGACCATAGGTCGCATTTCTTGTTTCCGACTTCTTCTTGGTGCTACTGAAACAAAAGAGAGAAATGAATGGTCTAGGATGGTCTATTTATTTATAACCAATAACAATAGCAAATTTATAAATAAGTTTATATACAATTTACAAATATAAATCATGGATAGCCAATGAAAACTTTGGATATCCAACGTAGGGTTCTTTATATTATCTAGCAATAGTTCTAAATATGAGAATCAACTGATAATACGGCAAATAACAAGGAAGCTGGACATTGTTATCGTGAAGACGATAACCTGGTCTTAAAAATAACCTACAAGAAATAACCTCAATATTGTTAAAATAAAACTGTTATTTACAATAAGTAAAATATAAAAATAAGTGGTCTCGCCATGGATATATGGATATTAATAATTAGTAATCTAGCGGTTTAAGGTCTGGACGGAATGCTAGAATTTGTAGAAGCTCAATACAACCAAGTTCTTTGATCTTGTTCAGCGTATATGGTATAGCATTATCTTCTTGTAACAAAACTCGCTTTCTGTTAACTAAATACAGATATTTCTACAATAAAATCCCATATATCCGCAAAAGCTCTTCAGTAAATACCCCGAAATTGATAGCTCGGCCATCTGGAATGATTTTAAAGTATGTAAACCTTCATAATTCCACCAGACCCACAATACTTTCCATTTGAATTGACCTCTCTTTGTAAAGGTTTCAGGTAGTTGTCCTTTGCCTAATTCCTCTCAATCGTAGAATCTCCACTATTTCTCCTTCTATTTAAGATATATTCTTTTCTGCTCCAGCTGCTTCAAGCTTTAGTTTCCTATAATGTCTTAACAATACAAGATTTCCATATTTATCGCCCTCCATACTGTTTATTATAAGTTACTACATGTTTAATTGGGGCGTAGGAATTTCCACATATACAAACCGACATTACTATTGAGACATCCTCTATATTATGTGTATTACATATTTGATTTCTCAAATTCTGAATCTCGCTTTAAATACATGAAAACAACGTTTTTGTTAAAAGAGTACAATTTTAGGCTCGTGGAAAAATGAAAAGTTTCTCTCACTAGATCTATGCTCGGAACAAGCATGTTATTTTCGTCTCTTGTAAAATATGCTATAGTTTGATAAATATATCTACGAAATAGAAAAAAATAATTATTTATTTGTTACGAACTCGTCCTCGACATGAAGCCGGCTCTATAGATATTGAATTCAAAATTTTGGCGAGGTCGCGGCACATTTGATATACCGTGGAATTCGTTTGATGCTTATTTTTATATACGTTCATATATCAACAGCAGATTTGTTCATATTGTTTCTTTCGAACTACTTTCTATCAAGATCTATTTACGTATTTGTTCTCTTTCGTTATTTTCTATAATTTTTGAGTATTTTGTTTTGGATATATACAACTTAGAAAAGAAACCAGTGAAATCAAATAAATTATAGATGTCGGTTAATTATTAGTGATAAGTTGATTATTATAAGTGAGATAAGTGTGAAGTGTTTGAATAAATTAAGTGAGTAAAAGACGCCCTGCCCATAGTAATAGTGTATAAATAGAAAAGAAAAACATCACAATATCATAAGTAGGAGTAAAATAAACAGAGTATTATTGAAAAATCGAAACTCTTGTTAGAAAACTAAACAACCATCGACCTTGTTTAACATGTTCTACACCTTAGTATAGGTATATTATTACCATAATATCGGTTACAACATCTGGATTTCGTAAACATTGTAACCGGTTGAGTTTTTCGATCGGTTGGCATGTCTCACGCTTAGTAAATCGTGAGAGCGGAATGTTGAGATATTATCGTACCAATGAGTAATCATAAAATAATACAATTTCAATGTGACACAATAACAAATTAGCTTATTCGCTTAAATTGAAGAACAATATTTCTCTCTATCGATCCCATTTTTCTTATCTTTTATTGGAGCTATTGGAGTATTTTTTTCCAATGTTAATATTTGTAAAGAAGTATAGAAATATTTGTTCAGCTTTGGTAAGATGCCACCCGTTAGCGTCAAACTTGATCGCGATGGGCTAGAAGAACCAATTGGACTGCTGAATCCGAAAGACTTCGATGTCAATGTACAACAATGAGGATTAAATAAATCTTTTGGAGAATAGTTAAAGCAACCAAGCAACTTCCTAGAATCATCAAGAATCATTGGAAAGTTACAAAATGAAAGTTTCCACCAGAAACCACACAAGACATGAAATAACCGAAAGCACGTAGAGCGGACCGGCAATTATTCGAATGTATGAAACCCAGGTCGCGGCAAATAATGTACCCAATGCCATTGTCTCTGACAGGACTAAACAACAAGACGACAGGAGATACGTCATGCATGGCCAATATCCAACATTCCGGGGCTTCCTACTTCCCATTGAGCCCATCTTCGTGGCAGCAGAGACTCATCGTTTCTAAACCTGGAGATCATTATGCTATCGGATTGAAATATAATTGGAAAAAATCCAAGAGCGGGAAACGACTTGTCTTTTTCAGTACAGCGTCCATTTATCGCGTTAGTACGGGAGTTCTTTTTTGTAATACGATAACAGTCCATTTGGGGATATCACCGGAGACCACATTGATTTGATCAAACTAATTGACCCTTACTTTATATTGTTATAAATAAGAGTTGTTCAAAATCAAATTGAATGGAATTCGACTCCTTTAATCAGGAGATCTACTGTCTTTGAGAGGACTAAACAACAAGACGACAGGAAATACGTCATGTATGGTCAATATCTAGCACCCCGGTACTTCCTCAATGCTTGGCTTCCTACTTTCCATTGAGTACATTTTCATCCAGCAAAGATTCATCGTTTCCCAACCTGGAACTCATCTTGTCCCCTAGATTTACCTATAACTAAAGAAAAGCTAATGGTAGAACCGTATGGTGCACCATCAATTACTACAGAAGAAGGGTTTTTTTTAATACATCAGTCAATTGAGGATTCTTCACCGGAGACCACATCGTTTTTAACAGTCGGGCCGTCCGAAACATTGCTAATTTGGTTATTTACTCAAACTTACCTACCACTACATAAAAATTCATCCTTTTAAATGTATGGAAGCAGAGATAATAAAAATCATTTTAAGCGTTCATAGGCAAAATATATTGGTCTCACACGAAGGTAACTTCTACATTGAAAACAATTTTCTATCAAACTACGATAATATTGAAATCAAGTTTCGCTATTTAAGGTAATTCGTAATCATTTTGGTACTGTTTAAAAACAGAGTTGAACTATTTTCAGTTCAAACTGTAGTCCTTTCTGTATACTTTTTTGATTAACCAATACTATATATATTTCTCTTGTCCATTTCTTGAACTACCATAGGTATGATTCTATCCTTCCGTACAGTACCTATGTATATTTGGTATGTGGAATAATTTTTGTATGATAAATTCTTAGTTTCATATATAGTATGTTGGAAGATATTCATACACGTTTCAAAAACTATTACGAAGTATCCATTTACCTGTCGAAAATTGTTTGATGATACTGATGCATCAGATTTGCTTTTGGAATCCGAAGAACCCGATTACGAATAATTTTATAATCTACTCCTTAGTTACCCTATACTTTTTTTAGATCATTTACTAGTGTATCAGTTCTCTGGTCGTATCGTATTAACCTTTGCGACAGATTGGTGAACGTTCTATAATGTAAATCAATGGTTTTACTGGTCGCAGTAACCTCGCCGTTGTAACCTAGACGGTAGAGCGTGCATGGCATAATAGGATCAAATCTATTTGGTTTCTATACAGTAACAAACTCAATTTAGTAACCAGTACATAATTACTCCTCTTTATGCAAATGTTTTGCAGTCTGTTATAAGTAATTTGGATCTAAATTGATCAGTAACAAACTGAGCCAACTAAACATCGTATTTACATAATTATCCACTAGATGGTGGAAATACCGAACATTAGTCAGCCCTCATTCGAAATTGACAGTGTAATTCAGTAATAAATTCATGAAACCAATATTGGTGTGAATCCAATAGTTTGGAAATTAAATATTCCGAATTATAAAGTGAATCTTTGGGTGGTTGGTATAGGGATGCATTTAAATCAGTTGTTTCATTCCCTCTGGCTATTTCTGACATGTTGAATTTATATAAAAATGATTGCACATTGCAAAAATACAAGATATTCCGTTATTTTTTGATATTGTGAACATAATATTTCATATATGAATTAGTAGGAAGTTATATAATGATATATAATATAATATAATTATAAACAGACCTTTATATCGGAGAATATTCTGCTACTTCTACTTAGACAAAATTACATATTAATCGTAGGCTTGTGGAACTGGCCAAAGTCCTTCTACAGAGCTGAATCGTTGATTGACTAAGTGTAGGTATCTTTGTAGATACTTTTTTGGTATGGACCTGGAAAGCTCCATGTGGATCGCGAGTCGCAGGCTGCTGTCCCTTGTTTCAATGGTATGGGTTTCTTCCGAGTCAATGTTTTAGGTTTTACTATGATACTTTTATTACTACGTGACATGAAATTGTCTCCAAAGTCAACCACATTTGCATCATTGATTTGTTCGAAATACTAGAAATGATACAAGAAGTTATAACTGTTATTGGAATAGGATTAACCACAAACCAAACATTCCAATCTGAAACGTATTTTCTGCATATATCAAAGAACCTGCTACATTTATGTCAATATTTCACGAAAAACTAAAACTAAGTAGTGAATCAATTGCAATATATTGAGCTAAGATTGTGGTTTGATAAATTCATCATTACACAAAAATATTCAATCAACAGTCAGCTTATTAGGGCAAAACTAAAGTGATAGAAATATTTTATCGATTAAAAAAAATGTTAAGGACAAACATAAAAACATAACAATGATCAATAAACTTCATTAATTGAATCAAAAATCTCAACTTCGTAATCTTAACTCATTGAGACTGTGACATGTCATCAAACCCGTTATAAGATTAATTATAATCGAAAAGGCTATAATCAGTAACTGATTACGTTGACGAAAGATGTTTGGTTTTGAAATGCTTGGTAGCATGTAACTGACTCTTAAAAGCTCTTCTAAAACTAATCCTAACTTCTCAACTTCCAAACGAGGAAGAAGTTATGAAATGAAAAAAGAAATTGGAAAGGGTTGGTTGGTGAGTTACAAGAGAGAACAAAAAAAAATAATTATAAATGATACACTAATTAGGATGCTAGATAGTGAAATTTTAGGAAATTTGAATCATTGAAGATATGGTTCAAATTAATTATTTAGAAGAAAATGGATACAATGCTGGATAAAAGCAGTTAAACTTCTTGAATATGACGAACTATTAGATTTATAAGGACAATTTGGGATACGGCTGAGCATACAATACGAAAAAAGTAAAATATGGTAATTTGCCGTCTGATTTTCATATTCTGGTTTTCAAGTTGTCTTTCATAAATTCATTGCTTCTTCTTACAATTGAAAATAATGATTACGTTCGATAATGGTACTCATTTATCGTCATTTAACACATTTGAGAGAGCCGATACAATTCATTAACTGTCGATATTTACTCTGAAAATTAGTCGAAGATTCATATAATTGAATAATACACATGTTCCGCTTTATATTTACGTCAAAATGCTCTTAATTAATTTCAATGTGCATTGGATATAATTCGAAGAATATGCTATTCAGTAATGTCGTAGTAAATAATAGTCTTCTGTTAACTGGAATGTGATATATGGCGAATGTTCACTGGAATGTGTTCGAAGCTCTTTGTAAATGAAAATGTGTAAAACTCGTGATGATTATTGGGCCTAGACGGCTAGAGAAATTTATCATTTGGCGTTTTTGTAGAAAGTTAGTCAACTTTTATATATATATTACTTTTTTTTTTAAAATGATGTTAAATTTTCATTATTTCTACTAAACACACAAATAGTGTAATTGTGAATCTTGCAGGTGGTGGTAGTGCAGAAGAAAGAAACTTGAACTTAATTTTTGCGAATATATTTGTTATTTTATCAACTGCGGAGAAAACTATGACTCCCCAACCCTTATCGGTATTCTACCCAATATCCTTCAAAACTCTTGAATTTGGCGAGAGGTGAGATAGAAAACGAGTAGTGCGTTGAGTATCTATATGTATATCTTGTCTATGCACTTCCCAAAGCACGTTTCCATCACTACAGTACTTGTGCAGTAGTGGTTTGAATCGAACGTGCTTTTTTCTCGTTAAATTGAAAAAAACTCTAACTCACTGCTATAATTGTTGCAAGAGGTCTATGGGGACAATTCTCTATCTGGTGCGCGTGTTTATGAATTGTGTAAGCGCTTTAGTAAGGGCTGAGAGAGCACTGAAGATGACCAGCGCTCAGGTTGCCCTGTGACTGTTTCAACTCCGGAAACAGTGACCAAAATCAACCAAATTGTGCGTATAGATCGTCGAATGAGCATCCGGATGATTATCTAGGCTGTAAACGCCTGTAATTTTTATAATAAAACCCTTTTTCGTGACCAGTTACGTTATTTAGTCAGACCTCGTATATTTATAAGTATAAATATGTGCACAATGTCTAACCGAAAACTAATATTTTATACAATATGTGAAGGGTTTAAATTGTGATTTTCGTTTGATAGTACTACAACTGTTCCTAGGTCATTGGTTGTTTTGAATGCGTCAATATACATGAAGCTTTCTTTGTATTGTACTATTTCTTTTTCTAATTCAATTACTAGGTTGTAAGTTATGAAATTTACTTATCAATTGCATTGAATGATTAGATTTTTGGTTGTTTTTGGATTGATGTAGTGATTAACCTCTTTGTACTATCACAATGAACAGAAAACTTCATTATTACATAATGTATTATGATCCAACATCAATATACGAAAGAACAATATCCGCATCTATAGAAAACACTATGGAAAACAGTAACTTGAAATAATCATTTCGAAAAAACTCAAAAGCGTTGTCCATTCCTGATGTAATCCATTTTCAAAGTAGATTTAACTAATTCATATTAGATAAAATTGCTATAATAAGCTTTGTAGTTAGAGTGCTTTCGGGAAAAGGAAGTTTGCTCTCACTTTATCTAACTTTAATTGAATCATAGTAAAGTGAATTATCTCTCATCCACATAGACGGTATAATTATCAGATCCCTACAAGCAAATGACCAACTGACTTCGCATGCCTTGTTAGCGACTAGCTGTTTTTCTTTGGGTCTTTGACTCCATGAATTTATTCCTGAATATATTAGTTCCAATGATTACTACTCCAGCATTCGAACTACTTGTTAAAAAATTTATAATTTTCCTGTGTATAAAACTAGCAATCATCTTCATTATGCTAATCATAAATGATTATAAATAATAAAATTCCCAAGAAATATTCAAGAAATATAACATGTACTACTTCCCAATCGAGAAATGCATAAGGATTTGTTCTCAAGGTTCCAGCAATTTTTGATGTATGTATACCTTGCACATTGTACAAACTATAAACTTGATATGAATTTCCAAATTATCTGTTAACGATATCCAAACTTAGTATATTTATATTAGAAGTAGGGACGTTCTCAAAACTATTATTCTCAATTTAAAACTGCCGTATGAAACACTCTATAATAATACAACTAGCTTCAAAATATTGGGCCTATTTATGCCCGTATCTCCCTTTGTAACAGAATCTTCGAACTCAATAATAACCTGTTGAATACGTTGGACTGATTTTAAATCGCGCACACATATTGAGGATGGGTAATATCAGGATAATTGCATAAACTCGTACCATTATAATAACCAGAATCACAGGGAGTATGTAACGAAATCTTTGCCCTTGATTTTTTTCCTCCACTAACTCAATTTGATCAAATACATTTGAAATCTCGCAAACATGTCAATAACCAATAAAACTTCAAAAATTTCAAGAATTATTACGACTTCTTTTGCCAGGATTAATCATAAACATTCAAATCTTCGGATAATTGTTGAGAACCGATTAAAATATAATAATTTCACTAACTGCCACGATTTCTTTGGCCAGAATTATGAAATGATACAATGGAGTCGATTTTTAAGTACTTTGAATGAACTTAAATTTAGCACACGTACTTGTCATGAGCTGCCTGATTAAAAAATGTTGTCCCATAGTTCTAAACAAGTTACACTTGGTTAGCGATTCCCTTCTTCAGAAATGCTACGAGGAAAGGAATACTAGAAGTAAATGAATTTGAAACTTGATAAATAATGCAGTGGTGCTGCTGAAATTTTTGTTAAACATTGTCATACAGAGCTGGGAATTTGTCTGTTCATAGGAGACAAGGCTATAGATAGATTAATGATCAAAATAGAAGATATTTTGTAAAGTTCCTGACAGAATCCTATGAAACGATTAGTTGTCTTGATTATCCATAAGATTATTTGATATTCTAGTTATATATCATTTAAAAGTCTTGTGAACTTTTCTCAAAAAAGCTGAAACAAGTGATAAAACTTATATAAATGTAAATATAATACTGAACATCCATGCCTTCATAATATTGGCAATAATTGTATAGTAATTTATTTTATCACATTTATTTATAGTTTACTCGGACTAAACAGCAGGGCTCACTGCAGGGACTTTTTTAAAAGATGAAAAATTATGACTCTTCTTTCCTTATTCATCTTTGAATCCATTTGTCTAATTCGTAAGCACGCTTCTCCAATTTCAGAAAGATCGTTGCATTTATAACGGGAGCAGGACCTTTACCTACCTACTCCACGTTAAGAATTAGTTAATGGCTCAATATTTTATATTGCGAAAAAATGCACGATCACTTGCCAATTAAAATCAAATCGATATCCTCTTTTCCCGCATTTCGCAATAATAAGAGGGCATATTTACTGGAAAGTGCCCCCTCTTCTGTAAACGACTTTAATTCTATTTAATATATATATTTAATTTTGGGCATGCCACATACTGGTTTTATTTCTGCTTATGACTTATATACGACTTATATAGTACTCATTACTTATAACTATTACCTATAATTCTTTTAGTCATTGTGGTTTTCTTCTGTATATTGAAATATTATTTCATTTACATCTTTATTAAGTTTTTTTTGTTTTTTTGGTATTACCAAGCTTTTGTCTAGATATTGTACCAATTTTTTGACAATAAAGCATTTCTCTCTATCTCAATCTTTAACTTATGAGTGACAGGAATTGGAAACATCCCAATTAATAAAAAATACAACTCATCCCAACATTGCCATCCTGTTACTCTATACGTGTATGTATGTTATGTACGTACGTCATAATGGCTCAAAGATAGTGGAAAATTACAATGTTATTTTGGCAAATAGAAGCTCCTATTGTACCCAACTACGACAAATGTATAACTTTGAAAGTTGTTATTCCTCCTTAATATTATAACATTCTCTAACTACCTCTAAAAGTAATTTGAATGAAGAAGGATTCCAGATAGAACTTCGTCATACGGTACGTCAATAAAGACAAGGTTATTGTTGTTAGTCCGCGGTTAGAGTTACACAAATATGACGTGTTAATTTATCTCATTCGAGCGTGGATCATGGAAATAAGGAATTTGATAAGTGACCCTATTATGAAACTTCCCAAGTTATGAACAGAATATTATTACAGCATAAATCTGGATTGCTCTGATAATTATTCTATAACAATATTTGTTATTCGTTATTTGAAGATAACTTCATATTAATGCAGTTGTTTGTATAAATTCAAACAGAATATTTCTTTTCACGTTAAGAATTTTCGTAGTATACCCATATTTAATCCTGCACTTTTTATTCTCAGTTCCTAATACCTTTTCTAATGCGTTGAAATATATTGTACAATATTTTAAGAAGACGAGAATTCATGGACAAAATTATTGTCGCAGATACACTGAAATTTTTCTCAATTTTTCTTTTTCTAAATTTATGACAATATTTGTTCGTTATTGCTTTATACGGATTTTGAAAAATCAGTCAGTTGCGCTCAACATAGGCATTTTTCGAAACATTGTAAGAAAATATATTTTGAAGTGGACATTCGGTAACCCATGGTATAGAATATTTGCTAGATTTGATCACATTTTCTGTAGTTTGGATATGTTTCATTTCGCGTCTCACAGTGGGTCCGAATACCTCGAGAACGGTTTAACATAGAAAGCCGAGGCTGGTCTCATTCGAACAGAAAATATATCGAGTTATTACAAGGAAGTTAAAAAGCTAATGAGGAAGAGATAGCAAGATAAAAATTTCTAAAATTTCCGTGACAGTGGAGAATTTTGCGAATAATTAAACTAGGGATCCAAAGTAAAAAGTTATACAATTTGACAAGAGATTTGTTATTTCAGATTCAAGGAAATTAGCTTAACAGTTTCTTAGCTGCACCACTGATTTCCAGGAGCTTTTTCTAGGTCTTATGTTTGTTATAATAGGATCCGCAGTTTTCAGTAGCATTGAAACACGTCTAAACATTTTCTGCGACCTTCTGATCCTGAAAGTCTTATAATTCTTATTCCTATTTTCTTATGCCTCTTCCGAAAATATTTCGACTTCTGCACTATTTCAGCATCATGTAATAACATGTTATACATTGCGGATGTTAAGCAGTACCATGAATACATATCAATAGCCATCTCTGCTGCTTCTTTTGAGAAGACCTGGCTCAATCATTGCATCGCTATTTATGTATTCCAGTATTCCAGAGCAGAGAGAAGACAGTATATATGGTTGCACAGCCTACGCCAGTGATTTTTAGCGTTCTAGGTTGATCTATTCGAAACACATTGAACAAGATAAGAATAGCCATGTTAATAGCCAACGTTTGCAACGGATAAAGCAATGACAGAAGAAGAACGCAGATTATTTCTAATCTTTAATTTAACACGTCTAGTTTGAAAAGTAACCTTCCAGATCTCGGAGGAAGCCCGAGCTTTTTTTAGCCGTAGCTGTTCTTAATACTTAATCGAAATTCGTAACTTATGAAGTTGTAAAGCGCTCTAATTTGTTTGTCATCAGTATGAGTTATGTGGCCATTGTGGAGCAGGAAAAAAATTTATAATATATCTCTCCGTGTTCATTATTATATACCAATCATTTGGAGTAAAATAGAAAGGGAATATCCTTGAAACAGGTAAAAAATCATGCTGGCTCTAGATCCTCTTCTATATATATAGTATGAGAATCATAAAGTAGATAATCGATATGAAAGCTTTCTAAAATCGAATTTCTCCAGCTTTGATACTGTGCCTCATATTTTCAAGTATCCTTCAATATATTGGAAACAAATTTCAACAAACCCACCTAAATCATTCCAACAAAATTTTTTTATGTGCTTTCAAACCTAATAATTTATATGTTATCACTAATTATAAACATCGTGAATTTCACCAAATTGAATGAAAATTGAGTCATCTAATTCAATTTATCAATCAACTTCCATTGGTACTTCCTCTCACTAGTATAAATGTCCACGTCTGTATAAGTGTAAAACTCTTTATAACGTTTTCATTGCTGGAGGAATGGCAGTTTCATTTCGCAATAAGAGAAAGCTACCAAGTTGGATTAACTCTTGTTTTTATTCTTGACAGAAGTCAAACTATTATATCCCATTACAGATTTATTGATATTAAGGCAGTTAAACTCGTTAGATATAATTGATGCCATTAACCCTCAGTACAATAAATGGTTTTTCATTCTTAATAATGAGTTTCGAAAGTTTTTAGACAGTGGGTTATCCGAAGCAAATATCTAACGTCGGGTGTTAACTGGAAAAGGTCACTGATAAATTGTAAGGCTGAGTATTTATTCTATCAAGATGTTAATTTGACTATTCTATTGTGAATTCCAATAGAAACTAATGAAATTTAAGGTATGAAGAGCCTACGGATAAATCTAATTCAAAGATATTGATTGAAGAGCAGATTCTATGCTAAATGCATATTTTCATGCATATTTGATCATTTTGTCAATTATTTGCACGTCTCGACATAACGTGCATACACACAGGTCGACATAAGTCAGGCAACGCTCTCGGAAAATCAGCACAAGTCAGGAAACGCTAATAAGTCTGGAAACGCTGTCGAAATAGTTTAACACGAAGCATGTTCAAGAAAACGTTTTTTTGTTACGTCGTATCTGCGTACGAACGCAACAACAATTTCGAACCTGCCCCTACCTAACAACAGTGTAGAAGTCGTACCGGAAATTCTTAAAAACGGGCTCTGTTGCCAGTGGCGCTGGTGTTAGTCGAACCAATCTGCAGTGCGGTTATCGGGAAAACGATCAACGGTCCGCGTCGGTTCCACCAGTGGAATTTTGCGAGCGACACGTCATACGCAGACACCTGAGACAGCACGAGCGAACATCCGTCATTCCATGCGCCGCGCCACGCGTTGTGTGTGCAGCAGTACCTTAATGTTGATTTTAGAGATTGGATAGGCAGACGAGGATTTGTTGAGTGGTCCGCACGGTCATTCAATTTATTTTTTTCCTGGATCCCCTTTCTTGACTAACCGGATAGAACATTCTCTGCAGTCAATTAGGGATTTCCAGCTATTTTTTCCATGGAACATGGATGCAACAGAGTAGCCGAACATATTATGTGAATATAAGTGAATTTTCTGATATAAATGTAATAATTATTAACGTTTTAAAAGCATTTATAGAAAGTCCTTCACTGATTCAGTTCTACAGAGAAACATTATCAAATGTATCTTTACCTCCCGAACCAGTGTTGACTAAGTGGGGAATATGCTTTCATTCCTTTCATAGCAATTGAGGAATTGCTTTCGGAGCTTAATACTGAAGACCGTACTGCTATTTGAAGGCAAATATTGTGATAGGAGCTTCAGTAGCAAATCAACTACCCTTCAAAAAAATGTAAAAATTTTGTAGTGAAAATCAGGAAAACCAGAAATATCTTTGAAAGGGTCCCTTTTAACGTGAATATGTTGATATTACAGCGATTTCGGAAATACAAAATTTTTGAATGGAAACTTTGAAATTGATATAAGTATAGAATTTTGAGATTTGATTTTTTAAATATGGTCCAGTTACCTCCGTAGATGTTGTAGTGAGCTCTTCGAAATATAAAAATACGTTGTCAGATGAAAGTCAAAATTTGCGGATAGATAAGTTTGAATAAGTTTAAATTATAATATATGATTTTATGAGATTTGTTGGAATAATATACAAATTTTCCATTCATCTGCAGCTTTCTAGATAAATGTGAATAGATTGTATCTCTTTTGAATAAAAAATATGGAATGGAAAATGTGCCAATTTTGAGTGTATTTCAGTATTTTTTACTACATATATATGCGACTATTTCGTCAACATTTTATAGAGAGGAAATATGTGCTATGATTTGTAGCCTGGATTATATATTAAATTATATATAAGATTATTGAATAAATTCAATCTGTACAAACAGTAAATGAAGTAACTCTGGTGATATATAACAAATATAATCCAAATATCAACTCTTATCGTGTATAATTAGCTTTTCCAATTTAAAGGAGCAGCCAAAAGAAACGGTATCTCAGGATACGCACCAGAGGATAATAAATCTCGACAAGAGGGAAAACATTTCCACGACCAGCTACAGGACATAATTGAATATTTTCAAGTATCATTTGCACGGATTTCCAATTATATTATACAATAAATAGGGAAGAAAATTAACAAAGATATACTAAATGGTTAATGGTGATCCAATGATTAACTTATAGATGTTAAATGAATCAAGAATGAAGTAAACATATTTTCATTTGAAATTTGGCATAAATAAACATTAGAAACTAGTGGATGACAAATATTATCTATTTCATCGTGAGTTACGGGCATCTTCAACTAGTTAAATTGAGGTCTATCAGATTTAGTTCAGCCAATGCCGGTAGCGCCCATAAACTATTACTAAGAAAAATAAAATTGGAGAAACGTCTCGATATAAGTATCATATAAAATGTTTATTGGAAAATGGTACCATTGCATGGAAGTGAAGGAAATCAATCGTATTAAAAATGAGAAGAATATGAACACAGTTTGAAACAGATTGTTTTGTGATAGCGCGAAAAAAATTTTAAGAAAATTGATAAGTACTTTCCATGACTTAACAATCCAATATCGTACTAAATTTATGAAAATATCACTGTAAAACTAAGCCATTAATCAGATTAGCTAAATCCAGCTATTGGGGCTGGAAATTTTTCAGAGGTGGCTTTTATGCTCAAGAAAAAACTGATCAGAAGAAGCTTAATCTGCGGTGGTGATATGAAAATGTTATGCATAATAAGGTAGGAACAAATACATTGGGCAGAGTAACACGCTAGAAAGTGTTCCTGCCGAGAATAAAGAATCGGCACTCGAAGAAATGAATAACATTTCTGTTCCAGATGGCATTTCTAGTGATGTGCTTATCACCTATTTCAAAGTAAACTCAATTATAACTACATTTGTCTTAGTGGTGCTTCCATTGTTCGAAACATTTTTTTTATTATCTGTAAGAATATCGGTGTCCTTTCTTTGCACTTTTAATGTGTTGAAAATGAGAATAAGTTATGTGAGGCCGATCAAACGAGCCGAGTACGTGAAGCAGTTCAATACGAGTACTATATTATAATCATAGGACCAAACACTGGTAATAACCTTAGTCGGAATGTCTCGATCAGATAAGATTTTCTTCTTTCTTCGGGAGTGAGAGTGCGAGGGAAAACCTTTGTGGAAATACTTTTCATTCCCGAATCTTCTATGAGCTCCAAGATTACCCAATACTCACTGACAATTGATCAATTGTCAAGCTTGATTGATCCAATTCAATATTTATCAAGTCTCGATAGTCATAGTGAACTAACTAAATGTATATTCATTCACCACGATATACACGGAAGGGAATGGATCTCGTTATCTTATTCAAGATGGTGAAAGGAATAATCTTTGCGGAAAATCCTCTTCACGGAATCTTTTATCAAAATTTTTTGAAGAGAGCTCCAACATGACCCAATACTCATGACAATTGATTAATTTTTACGGTTGATTAATCAAATTCAATATATCTTTAGTCACCACAGTCATAGTGAACTAACCAAAACT
Organism: Diorhabda carinulata; assembly: GCF_026250575.1. Classification (NCBI taxonomy): domain Eukaryota; kingdom Metazoa; phylum Arthropoda; class Insecta; order Coleoptera; family Chrysomelidae; genus Diorhabda; species Diorhabda carinulata. Next base: position 9,548,927 of record NC_079469.1, read on the forward strand.
ATCATTCACAATACGATATACTGATGGAAAGAGATGAATATCTTTCTCATGTTCAAAATGGTGAGAGCGCGAGAAACAAACTTCGTGGAAATTCTTTTCATCCCCAAATCTTTTAACGAAATTCTTTGAATAGAGCTCCAAATGGACCAATCTTTGAAAATTGATTAATTGTCACAATTGATTAATCGAATTCAATATTTCTTCAGTCTCCACAGTCATAGTAAGCTATTCTCCAAGATATACCAATGGAAGGGTATAAATCTCATTCTCATATTTATGATTTGAAATTGCCTAAGAATCATAGTGGCGTTAGCTTTCTAAACTTGAAGTTGGAACTAATATCGTCACCAATAAGATTGATTATTCATCACTTATATAATAAGTTCCAAAAAAACTGACGGGTAGTCATTGACTTGATGAAATGAACACAACGGCTTCATAACTGGATGCATTACTTTATCAAATTTATTGTCTGAAGAGAATTCGTATTCATTTGTCATTTGCAAATGACATGAAGACAACAACCAAATAAACTATTTAACAGACACAATCTAAGTAAAAGACAACAGGATAATGAGTTTCGTTTGATTTTGATTCGAATGATAACACCAACAAGTTTTTGTGGCACTCATAACAATATTAGAAATCGAAACACTCCCAAAACCGCCTCTTTCAGTCGACGAGCATGTTTTAACGTAATTCCTACGTTTTTTCATGACGCCAACGCTGTAAAGATCGGAAGTGGGTAAATAAATAACTAAATGTATCTAGTGAACTTACAGACGAGTGAAGTTTCCCCTCAAAACACTTTTGGGAGAAAAAGTAGCACTTACAGGTATTGTGTTGCAAGAAAGTTTTCCAATCGGGCGAAGGGTATGGGCCTTGTCAGTTAATCAAGATAGTGTAGAAGTTCGAGAGACAAATGACTGACCGAGAAAATCAATCGAGTCCTCATTTGTTATATGGAATGGAGGTCTTTGTCGTTTTTCAGTTTTATTCAAGTGGGGATTCGAAAAGGAATGATAAGTCATTATTCAGAATAAACAGCGATATATGGGTAAATTGGAACTTGTGATCACCTTTTATTCAATATATATATATATGGAATCATTTCATGAAAGTGTTTTTTGTATCATTTTTTGACCAGTATGTTTGGGAACATTCGCGTGAAATTCAGATGCGAAAGTAAAACTTTTACACAATTTTAGTAATGAAAAACATCGCCTTCGCTTATTCCAAGATTATGAAAAAAATTTTATTATATATAAAGTTAAATGAAATACACTCGCAAACAAAAAAAAATCGACTCAAGTCGCACGTTTATGGTCAAAAGTTTTTGGCAAAAATGTATTGCTTCTAGTCTTTCACCGATTCTAGTGTCTCAAAGTCATTTGCCCTAGTTATTTTTTTTTGGAAAGAAAAAATATTGGACGAAAAGAAATTGCAAAAAAATGGAAAAGGGTTATAATTAACAATAAGAAAATTCGTCAAAATGAATTTTGAATTTTTATGGTCCGATTTCGTGACTGGTGTAGGATTTCTAACCCGAAATTCTCTTTCAAGTTTATGCCATGAATGCACAATAAGATTTTGGTCCAGGCTATACGCTTGCTAATCCATAGCAGTAATTTCAACATCCTGTAAATACTATCGTACGGAATTTGCAGTATGTGGATGGGCATTGCCCTGCATTATGATGGAGGTCTAGACCATGAAACTGGCCTAGGAAACGACTAGATTTCCTAAAATTGCTTGTATCGGTTCGCTATTAATCCCCCAGCTACACGAACACGAATATTTCTCCAAGTCGTCTGTGGACTCGTCCTCTTCTATTGCTATTATGTAGCCACATTCTGCTTTCGTCTTAAAACGTTAACGTGTTTTCTGGCAAATCCTAGCTCGGTGGACTGGTCCTTCGGAACCGTATCTTTGATGAAAGTTACCAGTCTCTCAGTAACGACGGTAAACTATAGAAACAGCAAACTGACTTATGTTTTGCGCACTCTGGCCTTGTTGCAAAAGGTAATCGCTTGAGCAGCTTCATTACTTGTTGTACCTATTTTTAGATGTTAAGAGAGTTGTATCTATCAGTTGAAGTTTGATGGCTAAGTAATGGTGGTGGAGAGAGAGAGAGAGAGAGAGAGAGAGAGAGAGAGAGAGAGAGAGAGATTCGTTTGGTCTATTTGAGTGGAATGAGGAATTTTTCTTATAGAGCTGATATAACATTTACTTCTGTGCAGGGCTAGGGTTGTGGTGATAGACTTCAAGTTGCTCTAAGAAGAAGAAATGGAAGCTCCAGCATAAAAAACAAACCGTTCTTTTTAAGGTTTATGGAAGTATTTTTTATGTTTTTTGTTTGTTTTTTGTAGTGGTTAGTAGAGTATGCTGAGCACAATAAGGTTATCTTAGTGTGGTTACTAGGATGATAGTTAAAAATCAATTTTTTTGCGACGCCCTCTAAAAATTCTCTCTTTGATTGAAAAAAATTGTACAAATTATCAATCCAAGTTAATTAAACGTTAAGCTAAGAGTACAACGATTTGTTCACAAAAGAAGAACAGAAACAAATTCTCATTCAAATCGTAGATGATTATAGATGAGAAGGAAATAAAATTGAGCTACATGATCTCAATACAAACGATTTATATTTTTTATGCGATTTTAGTACCTGTAAGTATTTACATTTTAACTTGTTTGCTAAAACTTTGTTTTGGACGTTGTGATTATCCATTGGAAATTGGGAAACTTTTCGTGTTTTGGAGGTTAAAAGAAGTATTCAAATTAGTTTTCACTCTCAGAACTCCAGGAAACCTTCATCTGCACCTAAACATCGATTGGAAAAAAATCATTATCATTGAGACTACTCGCAAATAAAGTTATCATGGAGATTTTTGATAGCTTGAGTTCTCACTTGATTCTTTATAGACGTCATTTATATTGTCAAATGCTCTGATAGAGCACATGAAAAATGAAGCGGTTTTTTTGTTGATGTTGAAGTGTGAATTTTTCAGTCTCGATACTGGGCCGATTATTTTGTTTTATTAACATTTTCAGTCTTTTATTAAAAAGTCCATACATTCACGTGAATTTCCATCATTCTTCACTTAACATTGACAAATAAATATACAGGAAATAAAAATTCATTAACATCAAAATAGTCCGTACCACTTCTGCCATATCAGTACGTGGAAAAGCTGAGTACAATGTGACAGAGACGTGAAACTTAGTACTGGCATATGCAATGTCAAATAACCATGTTTTTCAAAAAAACCTGTATATGATTAAGAAATTTCCATATCCGATGGTAACGAAAATATTTTATGCGGAATAAAAATTTCCATAATTTGCGCATATAACTGGACATATTCCATAAATGTTTATCACATTTAAGTAATACTCCTCTTAACATATGAAATTATGGAGCATAAGTGAAGCACCTAGTTAAAACTATTATATTGTAGACCACTGTTTGTTGTCTGGAAAATTGTCGCCCAAGACCCTAGATAATCTCAAGCAATTAAACTTAATTACTCCAAAACATTATTTGCTGTGCTATAATTCACTAAGAACGTATAACATATAGCGGGTAATTGCAAAAGTTGTCTACCACGATAATTTAAATACTTACCGAAACAAGATCTTACGTTTCCTGTTCAAACCGGCTCTCGCTTAATGTCAAACTTTGTAAGAGATGACAATTTAATTGCTTCAAAGCAAAGTAGACATGTAGTTAAGATCAATTTTAATTCGAGTTGGGAGTCGTTGGAGAGAAGGCTGCGACTTAGAATGACGCTTTCCTTCAGAGCATATTATCTATACGTTTAAAAAACTATATTTTAATAATGTGTTGCGGAAAGGAATTCTATCTCTGAATGTTGGTTTCCAGGAAAACATTTTTTCTCATATTATTATAAACTTCAAACAAATGTTAATAAATAAATACTACCAGTACTTCTATGGGCTTAAAAACACATTTCAGTGAAAGCTTAATTTTTCTTTTAAAAAATCTAATTTCTCATCTTTATACCGTCAAGAAATAAATTTTTAAAGACCTAATGGTAAATTGTCTATACCCTCTATAATTGCTCGCGTGTTCCAATGAGAAAGGAATCATGATTTTCAACTTTTGGTCAGGACTAAACCAGATATAAAATCGAAAAAATATGTAAAATGCGCCTTATAATTAATAAATGTTTCCAGTGCTATCTTTGTAGACATCTTTCTATTCTTTCTAATTCATTTCTGTAGATTAAGATAGTAGTATTTTACTAAAAATTATTTGTTTTATTATATAGACATGAAAATTGTTCTCGAACTTGTATTAGCAAATTTTCATAAAATACATACATCTGAATATCATAATTTCCTTACAAGGTGATGAACTGATGTATCAACAAGTTTATTTATGCAACTAAATATTGCCATCGAAATAGTTTTGAAGAATTCTCGAAAACAATATTATGATGGTATTCGTTAACCTAATTTATGCATTTATTGTTTTTAAGAAAAAATGATTGATCAATTTTTAGTAAAGATCATTTATAGTGACCCATTCTAACCTTAATTTCGTACCCATTGCTTTGAAATTTCTTGAAATTACTCCTTATTTTAAACTTATACTATTCGACAAACATCAAACCTAATCTTTCTTTCCTAATTTTCTTGTTTAGACAACTGTGTTGCTGAATTTATTGTAGTGAAAAAGTACCTATAAAACGGTGAAGATAGTTCTGATTTTATTTGATTTTTGATCAAAAGCGTACACAGATGAAATTCAGCTGATCGTTCCATGCAAAATCTCGTACTTGTAAAATTCTCGGTCTGGTACATTTTTCATGACGTGTAAGTTATAATTCTAGGGAGAAACCTTGTAGCTTTCCGCGTAACAACCAACCTGTCCACCGGGCTTCAAAAGCGAGACAGCAACAGATATTATTGCCAGTTATTCACTAACCACTTTTTTTTAATTCATTTCACTTAACTCTGTTATTTTTATTTTTAAACTGCCAACAAAATGTTAAATAAAGTTTGAGGCAAGGATTTTGCTTAATTTGTTTATGGAATTGTTGCTAGCGGCAACTATAATGCAGTGGTAAGAGACTAGCATAATTTCAAATGACATGAAATATGAACCTATGAAATGTTTTAAAGTCAAAATATTGCATTTAATTTCTTGCAAGTTGTCTTGCACTGTGTCAAGTGGCCACAAGAGAGCTGTCGATGCCCTACATAATACCTCGTTAGGGTAGACTTGGTTATAAAGTAGATTTATGCAGTACTAATCATAAGACTCATTAATAAATTTGATCGGTTTTTTCTCCTTTTTTCCCATAACTCAACTCAACAAAGAAATTACAAACTTTTTGAGGAATCAATGGTATATCTAGTTAGTTGATTCATCAATATTCAGTATCAATATTTGTCACAAGTTCTGTGATATTCATTCCCTCCTTTTTTGTTATATATTAAAACCACAAATATATCAAAATGAATCGTTCATAAATCACAATGTCCTCGTGACGATCTTATGATTAAAGATAAATATGTGGAACAGATGTAAGTGTAAGTACTACTAAATATTCTCAAATCTCAGCTATTCTGCATGGTGAGAAGTCTGAGAGATGGGATCACGTGATGTTTCTATGCACGGAAAAGCGCGCAAAAGCTTTATCATGACTGAATTGAATCCATTACTAAGCGAATGATGGGTGAAATGAGCAACAATCATAAGCATAAGAATACTTTCGTGAGAGCACTTAGAAACATAAATACGTAAAATATTCAAGCAACCAAATATTTTTTTTTTAGTAGAGAAATGTCAGTTGATACAAATAATCAATTGACTGTATATAAATGTTCCCAAAACTCCGTAATTATAATCGTTGATCAATATGATTGCTGGTTATAATTCTTTAATATACAAACTCAGAAGAGATGCCATGGCTAGAGAGTGATAGTGAATTTACAGCCTTCAACATATTGTAGCAATGCAATTTAACTTTAGCTTCTCCTGCGATAAAATTCAGTACAGAGTACAGTAACACCATAACCATTTCTATGGATATTCAACACTGGAGAATCAAGGATAAATCAAGATTATACGATATAATTATGACTATAAGCTGACTAGTATATTATTGAAACGATATCATCTCATGCAATCCATAAAATAATTTGAAAAATTATATTAATTCAATTATATATTCGTATAATGATATGTATAGCAACAAATATCAAAGAACTACAAGAAAATGTAGATCTGGAAGTGAAAATGTTTGATAATGTTAGACATAAGTGCCTAGCAATTATAATAAAGTATCTTTCGAATGGCTTTGTGCTAATTAAGTTGAAGTAAAAGGTTATTTCTGTCAGTAAAGGAGAGAATTGGAACATTTCTAATTGATTGCATCAAATTATATTGAGAATTATGTCTTCTAAAATGGAGTTTAAAGCATCAACATTACGGGAAAAATATTGGTTCATATAACACTGATGGAAAACTCTGGTTGTTATAAGGAACGGTCCAGATTTAGCACACAATAAAAGTGTTTTGTCCCCATTTAATTAATAGAAGAAAGGGATGCACATCATTCATTTATTTATGAGAATGAACTTTCGAAACATTTGAAATTAATTAATCCCAAAGTTATGTTTGGAACAATGAGTTTTCTTTTGTGATGTTGAGCGTCAAAATGAGCTTTTATTTTCTTTTGTCTTGATTGATTGTTTAAAGAGTCACCAAGAAGCAAAGAACATTTCTTGGTTTAAACTCGTGAAAACTTTTTAACGATATTTCACCTCTAGCTATTGTATTGTAATGAATAACTTGTTGGCTTTGTTGTATGGTATTTAGTTTGTCTCTAAATATGGGAGTGCCTATTTAACTCCATTCATTCTATGAGGTAGTTCTAAACAGAACATTAGAAACGTTCTACATCCAACCGATTCCAATATCAAATATAGTATCCACTTAAATATCATCACGTTTTTAGCTACGTCTTCACACAAAATTTTCTTGCCGACCAGATTTATAGCCGTTTTCATTTGAAAAAACATCATCAAGGAATTGTGTAATCACTCCTCTCTGTAATTGATTGATATGTTCGACATTTTGAAGGAATGATGATAGTATATTTCAAATAAAACAATCTTCCTTAGTTCAATTATATATTTCTGGTACTAATTTGTTCGTGATTTTATGTTTGTCATCCTGATAACGACCTGTGGATCATAACAAAGTGGACATACAACTTGCTAATACCTTCGACGCTGGGTCTCTCAAAATATCAAAGATATTCAATTTAAATCGAAGGAGAGTTAATCGAATATGTGGAAATAAGCACAACATAAACACATCAAGTACCCCAGCCGCAACCGAAGATACCCTTTGTCTTCTGTTGCTAGGGTACGAGCAACGTCAACCCGAAGAGGAACATAACCGATCACAGCCATTCAACACAACATAAAACGTCTCTAGGGCCAAGAGGATACTAAAGAGAAGGCCACTGTCTACGATAGGAATCTTCTCCTCGAGGCACAGCAGCCAGCGAAATTCCTAGCCGGAAAAAATGTCCTCGTCAGAAAATACGCCAATTCGCCCAAATATGAAGCCAACTCCACGATGCCCTGGAGCAACTGAGGCATAAAAATTGAAAGGTTCCTAAAGAAGGCGGTCATAGTCTAGTCAACTTGGACAAATAAGGCCAGCTCAACCCTCATGGGTACCTTAAGAAGAAGATGCGCAGTAACAAAATCCCGTTTTATTCTATTGTATTCCATTCCAATTTTTTTTCTCTTCATATCATTAAGTTCTTATGTAATTTGTTGTTTCTCAACAAAAAAAAAAGAATCCAAGAATGTTCTTCCGGCGTGGGAGAGTTCGTGCCATTGATTGTGGCAGTCTGGTTCCCTTAGTCAAGCAAAAATTTTTCTCGGATTGTCCTCCAAAACTATACCAGTTGTTTATTTCTTTGTTTTCTATGACAGTCACTATGACCAGAGCCCTTTTCAGGGCTTGGTTAAATGCTTAGAAACGACATGACCTTATAGCATGCTTAAGATTAAAAATTTATTAGGTATTTTTCTATGTATATGGAGGCAGCCTTCTAAAACGAAAGAAAAAATTGTAACAAATACTCTTTTACTCGTGTAGTGGAATTTATTTATTATATAAAATTCCATCGTTAGTTATGGCGGATACAAAAAATCGAATTTCGGTTACAACCGTCACGACTGCGTCAGATTGAATATTATTTTTAATTTTTATCAAATATTTCAACTACTTTAAACCAATTAACTTAAATAGACTTGAAGAATTTTGTTTTTTTATATGTTTTATTTATGTTATAACAATATGCTCCCTACGCGCAGAAAATTTCGAGAAAGTATTTCTATCTCACTCCCATCTCAATGTATAAGATGAGTGAGAGAAAGGCCGACGATGTGCTTAATTTAGGTATAAATTAGGATTTTCAGCAATTTTGAATTTTGAAAAATTCATCACAATTAATGGTTTAGAGATACGAAAATAGGTGTACGTACTTTTTTCATTCGAAATGTTGTGAAGAATACAAAAAAAAATTAATTCACTGCAAAAAATGCATTTTGTCTGGCTTATTCAGTTTTTCGTTGTTTAAACAATAACTACAAAAGATATCAAGGGTCTTATTACACTTTTATAATCAGGAACACCTCCCGGAAATTCAAAAAAAAATACTTAAAACAATTTTGCAAACGAATGCGCCACTATGCTTTGGTCTATATTCTGATAATTCTTTGAATAGTTACAGATAGAGCCGAACTGAACCAAACAAGAAACAGTAAAGTGGAAGAGGAGAAGGAAAATCCTAATACATCGAAGTAATGAAGAAGTGAATAAATGGAGTGATACAAATGAAAAATATCAAATGCTGAGGAGATCAGGGTTTCACAACGGATACATATAAAAGGATAGGTGAAAATTGATAGAAGGATTTGCAAACTAATGAAGAGGATATGGAAACAAGAATAATTATGTGATGATTGGAGCAATGCTATAATATGCCCTATCTATTAGAAAGTTAGCAAGACCTAATGCGAGAGCTACAGGGATATAGTACTACTGGATATGACCTATAACGTTTTGGCCAGGGTGATAAGGAACTACCAGAAGAAATAGGTGCATATCAAGGAGGCTTTAAGAAGGAACAATACAGGGCAGATGAGGGTTAGCTCCTTTAAAACAATACAGAGCAATAGCCAAGACTAAAATCTAGAACTACATGTGGAAAGGGAGCTGATATTTTATCGTACCTAAATTTGATTTTCTGTATACAATATAAATTACTGCTGTTCATACCTCAAATCAAAATATCCTGATATCAAAACATGAGCATAACATCAAATACAAACTAGACTTAAATATGCAGCGATATTTTTTTATGCCTCACTAGCGAGTGAAAAATAGATTATATATTCCATTAAAAAAATATAAAATATTTCAGCGGTTGGAAATTTCTATGCTTTGCTTTAATCCGATAAATGAATGGCATTTCGACATTCCGAATTAGGTGAATTTTATTACATTCCAATATCAGGCTTATTTCAATTCACAAAGCAATTTTCACTATTGCAAAAGCGGAGTAAAAACGTTATCCGTTAGCGTAATTCTCTTTACTAAAGTGATACCAATTTCCCGGTACAACTGCATCATAGCGTTGTTTATGCTACTAATTTTCAGTAATGTTTCATTTTCTTTTCTATGATTTTATCGTTGCGAATTACACCATATGTTCGTAATGTGTTCACCTGCACTAATATCACGTGAATCCCCTCGGGATGAATCAGACAAGAAAATCCCATTTCCTTTTATTTCAGGTTCACCGAAAGGTCTTGAAAATTGAGTTTTGGTTTTTTGGTCGATGATAATGCTTTTGAGGTAAATCAGATTTAGAAAAAAAGCACTGATTAAATGCATACTGCAATGACATTCAAAGAGAATGTGAGTAATTTTATGCATAAATGTTTCAGAAATTCCGCTTATCTAGACAATGGAATGTTGCAAAGAATGTACAATAACATAAGCTTATTTTCACAATATATATATACAGTGCATCCAAAAACGTGATGCCCAAATTTAAAAATAGTAGAAGTAGTCAAATTATATTCACAAAGAGTCTTAATTTATTGGATGTGAGCTTCTATATTTATTGAAATAATTATGTTCAGATAAATATTTATAAACCGTATCTGACAGTTTGAATGAATCTATATTACACACAGGCAGATGTCTTGTGCTCAGTCAATTTTAGCAATAATTTCTCAAGTTTCTGTCTATTCGATTATTTGAATTTTAGTCTTCATTGAAAAGCGTCTGCGAACTACTGGTCAGGTATAAATCTAGCGTTGGAACTAAGGATGGCGGCACTTAGTGTTCGCTGGGAAATATTTCACTACATGAACCGAATAGTGATGCTCTTTGACGTTGTCTTTAGTTCGGATCTCAAGCCCGAACGAGGAATGTTAAACTCCTCTGATGAGACGTAATGACGTCGAAACTAGTTTTCACTTCTAGAAAATATATCATAGCTAACTAACAATTAAATCTAAAATGATTACATATTAGTTCATAATCATTGTTTTGCAAAAAATACCTCAAAAACAAATAATTGAAGGTATAGAGAATGCTTGATGAAGAAAGAAGTATGTTGGTTTCACTTTCCGGTACTGATATAGAGTAAAAAATTGTAAAACGCGAGAAAATAGAATTTTGTTTCACCTTGTATCAAATTCAAAGTATCTAAACAAAATGTTTAGTTTCTTTAATATCACCATTCTATATTATTATATTGGGAAAGTTGAAATTATTCCAAATACGAAAAAAATATACGATGTTTCATTCAAAAAATGTAACTTTGACATAGCACAGAATGTGAATGATTCCAAAATATGGGGACTAATGACTGCAGTAAATTTTTAGGAAGCACTGAACTTCATCACACTAATCAATATATATATATATATATATATATATATATATATATATATATATATATATATATATTGTGATTGTGGTAAAACTGAATACCAAAGTGTACTAATTCTAACATATTTCCAAGCGTTCGAATACCTACATTTTCATCATTAGGGGATTGTTGAGAATTGCGGTTGATAGCACTGCATTTCATTACAGTTTTAGTTCAAATACAGATTGAATACCACAGATATATCACTGCTTTGATGTCTCTCGGAACATCGCTGTAAATTTGAATCGGATATGTTCAGATTTTAGGAGCAATTTTATTTGCTAAGTTATGAAACGTCCCTACACAGGAAGAGAACGTTTTTATAATTATATATTTTCCCTTACACATACATGAATTATACAGAATCTCATTTTTCTTATTGTGATTTTCAAAGATAACTAACAGAGCTTTCAAATGATATCAATGTTGCAATACAACTGTATTATTCAATTGGAAATACGGGATTGATTCTCATTATAATATATGTTACATTTTCCTCTAAGTAGGATGAATTGTTGAAGTTGATTAGGAATATATATCACCCCAGCAAATCACAGTTTCCAGAAAATAGTAAAATAAAAAAAATTGGAATTAGACCATTTCCGTCCCATTAATAACGTTAGAACAAAAACGATATATTTTATACGATTCACGTAAACAAAACAAAAGCTCGAAAGTTGGAGTTCCTGTTAGCGTCTAGGAGTCTAATCCATAGTGTTCACTGGCAACTGACCACATTGTTTCGCATGACTCACCCATATTTCCGCTGAAAATGTCATCTCTTACAAAGTATCGCCCATTTCCCAGCTTCCGCGGTGTGTATTTCAGTCACGAAAAAACTGAAAAAAGCACCTAATGGTTAACGACACCGATTCGCACAGTTTGTAGGGGAAATGTCGAATGTTGTGTGCCTTGTTGATTTCCATATGTGCCAAGTTTTCGTAAGTTCACGTGTTGAATTGCTAATAAAACATGATAAATGATTTTCAGAACTGGTGGAGAGCTAATTAATCGTGATTATTATTCCAATTAATCAAAGTATCATTACTCTCGAGAACATGCCATCATTTGATCCCACAATTTTATTGAAAACTCAATCATTTTCTCGGCTTATCGACTGTTTCTAGGCCAAAAAAAATATATGGACAAAATTAATACATAAAAATTGTGTGTAACTACCGATATAATGTAAAATTGACTCAACATTGATACTAAAATCACTATATATGTATATATGATAATTTTGTGAATGGATAATGCACTATAAGAAAAAAAACAAAAACTCATGTCATGGAATATAGAATACCATACATAAAATAAAAAAAGAACATACCCAAGGCATGATATAGATAATATATTAATATGAAATTCACCTGAAATCGCATTAATCCATCTCATAAATTGTTAATATCATACCCCTCAAGTTAACAAACAATCATATATAGACCAATATTCCTACTAAATAATATAGTAAAAAACAAAGACAAAATCATATTGAAGAGGTGGTGAAAAATAAATATATCATAATCGATATGCACGTAATTTCTTACAATCACCAACTCACCAATCCACGTTTGAGGAATCCTCTGGAGGTCGCTGACTAGAACGTAGGGTTCCTCAACTAGGTCAAATTTCAGGATCCTAATAGTTTCTTATAAGAGTTTCCTTCTCCAATCTACAGAAACATCTGTTTGGATCGGCGATTATTAGCAAGACTCAAAGTTTTGTCTCTCATATAAAAGTATTTTTTTGTCATTAGTAACAATTTCAAACACTCTTGATCCCTATGACCCATATAAAAAGGTCGAGGTCTATTTTCAAAAACAATAAAACAATAAAGGATTATGGGATACGTCTAATAGAGACTACTTTGGAAAGCAACTCATTACTTATTGATGGGAATACTATCACTACTTTGTATTACATTGAAATAATTCGTACAATCAAACGCAAAATGAAACAATAGAATAAGAGCGATACGCTGATGGTGCAACAAGTAGATTAGATCTTACCATTTGAAAAAATATCAATAAAATTACAAAGAACTGAAAACGGCCGCCCTGTTCAGCAATCACCCTTCTCCTATTTTAAACCTCATGGTTACTTTTACAACCATTATCTGCGAAAAGACGTAAATTCGATGCCGTAAATCGCTTAAATATTATCAACGATTGTATGTTTTCCATGTGCTCCTTGGGGTTTAGCCGATTGAATTTATGAAGAATGCTATCAACAAAATCTAGATGTGAACTCAACTATCAATAATGATAAAGCTTGAAATCGCCAGAATGTGAGATTGAAAATCAGCAAAGTTTATAATTGGGACAGTGAAAGGATATGAATAGATCCTTTATGTCTCACCTAAAACCATCCAAGGCCCATATCCTTGTGAAAGTCAATCAGGTAACTTGACATGAATATTTAACTCCATCAAGCAAATTGAGAGATTGAGCCTGGAAATGTAAGACATTCACTGATGATGTGGTCTGCAGTTTTTTCGTCCTCCACGAACCAGCGACATTCCTGATCGTTCGTTTTACCTACAGCATCGGATTGGCGTCTTAGAATAACGTAAGGGGTGGAAATATGGAGCAAATCAGCTGATTGGTGAGATAGACAGAAGCCAATTAATGTGTTTACTATTTTCTCTAATTCCAGATATTTCCAAATGTTTTTGTAGATCCAACTTATTGGGGATGTGATAGCTACACTTTTGTCTACACCAAGAATGAAAGTTTTTCCTACAGATGATTTCGCTGATCCTAGTCTAACAAGCGAATTAGCCTAATAATTACCGAAGGGACCAGGCACCCGAAATAGTGAGATCTTGCAGTTATGGCTCACCAATTCATATACGACTTTTTGCGCTCTAGCCTAAATCTAGAATACACCCGTTCAATCGGGTTCAAGCTACTCTGCTGTCTAAGCGGGTTTAAATTATTATATTTTTAAGGAGTCAACCAATTATCCACCGATTATATTCTACCATGAGGATCACTTCGGCTTAGATTTGTTTTCCAAGAGAGAAAAATCTGTGACTTATGAGCAGTGGACTGAATGGTTCTCGTCAATATGCGTTAATAATTATAGTTTCAATGTAGCGCCTCTTATTCCCTTCTTGTGTTTAGCGTGAAGGACCACTCGGAAAGTCCAAGAATAAAAATCAGTTTTGGTCATATATCTACAGTGGAAAAGAGATAATACGAATTGTGACTCAACAACTTAAACAGTTTCTTAACAAATATGAACCTTTTAGCAACAGGACGCGAGTTTACTAGAATTTGGAGGTTTTCAACCACTCTTGATAATAATAAAAACAGTTTCTGAAAAAAATACTAGTTTTCATGTTGGTTTTGAGCTGATAAGATTCTATTTACCTCCAAATATGGAAGGAGTGATCTTAAATAGAATAAGATGTTTATCTGGAGTTTACAGATGTGTGAGAGTCCAAAATCTACGTTGACACCATGGGTACCATAAATATACTGTCGAACGACGAACTAATAATCTATCTAGGTATAAAAAGACTAGAAATGTGACCTTCCAAATAGAAGCGCTTGGGCAAATTAGTAATAAATAAACCAACCTATTTCTCAGAAGCCATCCATCCACCATGGCTCCATTATTCAGAATTTTAGGCTTTTAGTCGCATTTCCATTGCTCTTTATCTGTGATGTGTACTTCCAAGCCCTCATTATGAATAGTTACAGGCGCCTTTTGATTACCGAATGTAATATATCATTCACTAGATGTTACGTTAGGAAACATGATTATTTTTATATAAAAATATGATCAATTCTCTGAACGAAACTAAGCTTGAAGTGAACCAGTACTTTGAGTATAAAATTGGATCAAATCTTAGTAAAATAAGCCTATGATAATCAAATTCATCTTAAGAACAATTAGAATTATAAATTCATCCTGATAACAATTAGAATTATTTCTTATTATTAAATAGAAAAATGGTCTATTAAATCTTCTACTTCATCGGCATGATATTTATTTTGTCACTAGGTTATGCCTCCACGAGTAGAATTTAACTGGAAAACAACCGTGGAGGCCATTTAGAGTCTTATTCTGCCGTCGCGTTTCGGAATATATTGCTATTTTGCGTCTTTCACTAGCGGGTTATCAGGATTAGGCATAAGCAACGAATTCGAGATACAATCCACATAAATCCAATTAGGTTATGCCGCACGTGTTCCAATACTCACGCACCCGCTTGTTTATTAGCAAGACGACTGAAACAGGACAAAATAATTTCCGCAACATGATAAATGTGTATGGAAATTCTGTGAAAAAGAAAACCTATTCTTGTTCTAGCAAATATTCTGAAGGTTTTTACTTATTTTTATTAAAGCTGTTTAGAAAGTAACGCTCAACCTGAAGCTTGAGAGCAGCATTCTTCTCCTAATAAGCATAGTTTCTACTTAGATAGATATTTGCAGAAAGATCTTTCAACCTAATTTAACGAGTAAATCAATTTTTTAACTGAAGAATTATTTATTATTCTCATAGATAAGGAAATTAATAAACAGAAAACAGAAAAAAAAACATTTTTTGATCTCTAAATTGATTTAGGAAAATGTAAATGCAACAAAATGGATAATGATACAAAATGACGCAAGTAAAGAAGATCGAATGGAAGGTTACTTGATAGAATGTTCAATAAGCAGACGGACAGAATGGAATGAAATGGACGAATAACTTGGATAGAAAGTGTGAACTCTGAAACTGTCTGTATACGGTTTAGGGAATATTAAGTGTATAATAATACGAAAAAATTGCCCAATCGAGTTTTTTAAATTTATCAGCACAAGGTACGGAACTGTTTCGATTTCGATTTATAATGACTATATCAACACATATCTCAATGTTCATCCCGTTCATAACAGACGCTGTGCTGAAAACACTGTATGAAACAAAAGCAATGAATATCGTTGAGCTATTTATCAAATAGAGCTTGCAATGCAAAAGAGATAAACTTCTGCAAGATTCAATTCGTGGCAACAATGAATGCAATCGTAAAAATCTCACTTAATGTCAAATATTCCAAGACGGTTAGACATAGGAAAAAAATCGAAACAGCTCGCTTGTTATATACGGTAGGTAGCTTTAAAACCGGAATTGAATAACATGAAGAGTATTGGAACAGTCGAGAGAAAAATTCGTGAATCTAGTGAAGCTTTAACTCACAATTGAGCTCTTTTCACCCTGTATTTTTGTGGGTGGTCAGCCCACATTTCACCCTATTCAATTACAGTTTATCACTTATTTTTGCGGCTTTGACTATTGTTTTTTATTTTTCTCTGTCCTGCATCTGTTTGCTCTAGTCACGTACTCCAAGATTTTCCTTATCTTGTACAATCTGATCTTCCCATCTATTTTTTGTTCTATCAGGCAATCTTTTCTCGCTCGGTTTCCATTTTGTGATTTTGCTTGTGTCCTGCTTTTTTCCATTCTTTCAATTTGCCCGTATCATTGTATTGAATTTACTATATCCTCATTTTCTAATATATTCTTAATTTCATAGTTCATTAGTCTCTTATAGTCATTATATCCAACTTCTACTAGTTAATTTCCTAATTATTCTCCTCTCATATATCCTTAGTTGTTCTTTGTCTATATTTGTTAACCTCATTGTTTCAGCGACGTATATAACTACTGGTCTCATCACAGTTTTGTAGAATCTCAATTTGGTTGCTCTGCTTATTCTTTTGCTCTGCATTATGGTTTTGTACTTATTTTATGTCCTATATCCCGCATGAATTCTTGTCTACTACTTCGAAGATGAGGTCTTTTATGTTTCCTGTTTGCGAATTTCCTTCCTTCTTTCAATTTCCATATATTTTGTTTTTTTCTGATTTATTTCCAATCCTCTTTTCCCTGCCTCTCTTACAATTTTCTCTAATGTGTTCGGTATGAACTTATAAACTTCCTTTTTTTGCCACAATTGTGAATATACATTATATAAAATTTGAGTGAAAAGTTTGTTTCTGTTGTGTATATTTAGGTTATTAAACTGAGCGATACCGTGTTAAACTGTAGATACATAACTCAGTTTATCGCTACATTGTGTTTTGATTAAATTATACAACTTCAACCAGCCACACCCAGAGATGAGTAATTATTACATTGCTGTTTAGGAATTAAATGCATTGTAGGACAATATATTTGATGATCCATGTAGCTGGCGATGGTTTGCCATAGGCTAGTGCATTTGAGAAATAGCTAATGAATTATGAGATCGATACATGGTTACATAATATACTTCATAATTCATAAGAATATTTGATGTGCATTCCGTGTTGTTATTCCAAAAATATATTAACTAGATAACACTTTATGATTGAGAGTATTTAATAAGCCATTTTTTTGTTGAATTAAAACATCAAATCTGAATAAAAGAAGTGATAATCATTACCATAGAGTTTGAGAACGACTAAGCACATACTGGATTATCCAAGTCAGTCATTTAGAGCTACAATGAAACAATACGAGTAGGAAAAATTCTATAGATTATAATTAAATTTTTAAAACTTCTTATATTGAATGAATTTTGTTCCTGAAGTGAATAATAAAAAAGTTATTTGTATAGTTTGAAGTTTGTCGATGAAATTATACCCAACAATAAGTTCACCACTTGTATTTGTTTTCTTGTGGAAAATGTAAAAGTATTACGACGGGTAGACAGCCGCACGCTATCTGTCATCGCTGCTCATAACTTAAATGTAGAGGGAAATAACCCTCTAGAGAGCTTAAGAATTGAATATAAGAGTATAGAATGTGGAACAGTCAAATGGGATGAATTCGTTAATAAATAAATAAGGGCATGCTGGATAAAGCGCTTGTTTGATTTGTATTTTCAATAAGCGCATTTTTTAGGAACAAATCATGTGACAGTGGCGAATACCAGCTTCCTCATTTTAAGTGCAGACCTCTTTATATTATATAGTTGTAGGATTCTTCAGAAAATTCTAGACCTAATTTATGTACAATTACATAGATTTATCACTAAAATTATTATTAAAAGAAGAAAATAAATTTTATATGACAATTTCACTGAAAATCTGATAAGTTAGGTTATTTCTTAATAATGTGAAAAAACAAAAAAAAACATTTTTTTGATGTAGGAGATGTTCAAAATGCTCGCCGCGAACGTCTTAGCAACAAGTTTATCTAGCATAGAAATGTCTTCTAACATTACTCAACATCTTGGTGGAAGGGTTTGATTTTTTATGCAATACTTTTGGCATATTTCCATAGAAAAAAGTCTATTGGCGTTAGACGAGAAGATTGTGCTGGCCACTTTATCGAACTGCGCCTCCCCATCCACAGATTTGGGAATTTTGCTTCATATACGGACATTGGTTTGATAATGGGGCAGTGCTTCATTTTCCTGAAACCATATTATAATTGCAGGAACTTGTGGGTTTGTCGAATCAGGATATAACTTTTTCAAAGTTAGGGTATTATTTTGGACCAGTTTATTGATCTCCATTCAAGTTTCCTTCGATGAAAAAAAGGGATCTAGGTACGATATTATTTCTAATAATTCCCGCCAAACGTTCACGTTTTCAGGATATTGCGTATGCTCTTCTAGCATTCTCCGTGAAACCTTTACGGTTCATATGTCATATTTCCAAATGAATTTGACGAAAATTCTATTTTTGTCAGGTATTCCGTTTAATTTTATATTTTTCAACCTGACAACACAATTGAATTCCTCCGAAACAAAATTTATTGTGTCGTTCGAAGATTCATATCAACACCTCCACTTTTTCCGCATATTACGTCGTATTCTCACGAACCATTTGTGAGATCATATCGTTTCAAAGTATTTGTTTATCGAAGTTTTCTCTTAGGGTGACGATTTATCTTCCATATAAACGTTCTTTTCCATTTGATACATTTGCGCAAGGAAAATTTCGTAAAGTTTCTGCCTAGGAGTGATGAAAAACAGTTTTTTTTATCAATTTCTTCCGAACTTTGAAAACATACACGATTATGGTTTGACTGAACAATGAATTTTCATACATTGATAAAAGCACGGTGTTTATATTGTTAGTTATCACAATATTTTTGGTATTAATTGCCAGAATTTCATTTAAATCTGATATATAAATTACTATTATTACTCAAATAAACTAGCAGAAAGATTCATGCTGTTCAATGAAAGAATATGGAATGGTTCTATGAAAAATATGATAAACCTCAATTTCTTTTCTTATTTTGAACCATGATTCTCTGTGGTAAAGCAATATAGAATATACATTTATAAATTGAAAGAGTATGAAAGATGAGGCGAATATTTAATTGTGTAATATGGAAGTTATTTCAACATGATATCCTTCATATTGAATAGTAGTTACGTTTAAGCTTTCTAGTCACCTCCACACCAGTGCTTTGAATATGAATGATACGACTTCTGAACTTTTAGTGTTACTAACACAAAAATCGTTGCTGTTT
This sequence comes from Diorhabda carinulata, assembly GCF_026250575.1. Taxonomy (NCBI): domain Eukaryota; kingdom Metazoa; phylum Arthropoda; class Insecta; order Coleoptera; family Chrysomelidae; genus Diorhabda; species Diorhabda carinulata. The sequence goes on from NC_079469.1 coordinate 9,568,399, forward strand.
ATCATTACAAATGGGATGCTTCCCCTTCCGTTCTAGATTGGGACCGGCAATGCCAACAAACAAGCTACTTAGATCACCTAGTTGATGCCATATAAATTTAAAAGAGTAGTGAAGATATTTAATCCAAATATATCTCTACATAGATTGAATTCGTAACAATATAAAGAAGAAACCAAAGGGATCCAAGCAATTGGTTGTATATAAACAGACGCTATGAGCTTCAAGTAGCTCGGCGTCAATATTAACAATACAGAAACCTAATATAAAAAGTTGAACAAAATAATTTTTGCAATAATTTTCATCAGTTCCTTATATAGACTTGGTATTGAATAAGTTGTAAATATTTCTACTAACAAGAAAAAGCAACACTAAAAATCTACTTAGATTTTTTCAACTGATTTAAATGTGTGTATACCTGCCACCAAATAACTGCTTACATTACTTAACAATTTCACTCATATAGAAGGGTGATTAGAATTTTAATGTGATTAGTTTAGTTGACGGAATTGATTGATGCAATTGGCAGGAATAATGGATACATAGAGATTCGATTACTACCTCATGCAAGTGAGGTTATCAGTCCAGTGATTGCTATCAACCACAGGAACTAAAAATGTATGTGTCAACAAAAAAATATTATTCATGCAACGTTGCCATCGTCGCCCATGGCTTATCCTCGTTATTTTTGCAGTAAATGTTCATTGAAAAATATTTATTAATAAGCTATAAAAATTTTTCATACTATGTAATTGGTTACTACCACCGTATACCGATCTGTCGATAAATATTTTGTTTTTTTTTATTTGTTCTCCATTTTGTACACACCCATTTACTATTGCACCTCTCTAGAAGCTTCCTGACACCTTTTTCGTAAAAATTTCTCTGCTTTCCTTAACCATTGGCACACGAAGAATTTTACCTTCGCATTGTTTTCGATGACCAAATGAATAATAGTCGCATGGCGACAAATCGGGACTATACTGGAGTCTTGATTGTAGTGGATATTCGATGCAATAGATTTCTTTCGCCTTCATACTGCTGCAGAAAACACGCATCAACTTCCCAGCGTGTGAACTTCTGCTTAAAATTCAAAAGACTTGGCCGAAATTTTGCAGTTACAATGCCATTCATAAATTATTTGCTCAATACTACCAACGCTGATGCCCAATTCTTCAGCCATATCACATACAGTACTGCGTAGGTCTCCTAGAATGATCTTTCCTACAGCGCTGACGTCGGTAATACTTGCTCTGGGGCGCCGAGCATGTGGCAAGTTTGTCACCACAATCTATACACTTGAGCCTTGGAAAGGCACTTATCCCCGAATAGCTGTCCCTACTCGAGATCCTGCCAAACGTGATGGAATAAAAGACAATCTAATATCCAATTCCTCTTTTTCACTTTTTTTTCGCTTTTTGTGTCATAATCGGTCATAATCCAGCTGTTTCCTTGGCCTTGGATGCCTTGAGTAGTCTTTCCTGATATATACCATCAGATTTCTCAGCCATATATTGGAATAAGTTTGGATGTCTTCAGCTAATGGTAGATTCTCTGGGTCATGATTTGAAGCTGATTTTTTGCGCGGTCGGTACTTCATACGATGACTCCTGGCAGTTTATCTACAAACTATATGCGCGTACATGTTAACTTGAACACGGATGGCTTTTATAAGATCTTTGGGTTTGAAAGGTTTCATAATGAGACAAGTTCCTAGAACAACTAAATATCATATAATTATTATCCTAATTTTTATTGATCACTTGGTTAAGTTATTCTGGAGCTGATCTGAAATGTATAAGGGATGAGAAGGATGAAATTTTAGAAAAACATTAACATTAACATTTCTGCTATTCCATAATGTTTATCAACACATGATTTGTCAGTTGTGGGATTTGTTTGTAGGAAGATGTACGCATTGTCGGCAACACGTAATTTGAAAATTTATTATATTATTTTTATACTTCAGATATATTTAGAGATAATCAGTTGACTTGTGTTGCACACGATAGAGATCTTGTAAGGGGAATGGATGAGGACAATGAAGATGCCTATTCACAAGTTATCATCGTGAAGGTCCAATGCACAACTATATTCATCTTATAGTTATAGACCGTAGTCGATTAGCAGTACACGAGTAAAGGTCATGTTTGGTATTGAAATTATAAATTATGACATATGATAGTCCTAGGATTGGGGTTCATTTGAGGAGGACGGGGTTTAATAGGTTTTGCGGTTATTTAGGTTATTCTTCTGTTCTATTTGGAGTTTTGTGGAATTCTGAGAATAATCTTGAAAATAGAATATTAAATAGCAATGATTGTACCCTGATTCTTTTAAATCATTCTTTTATTCTACTGAATGGATTATGCAAAATCCGGACAATTCAATTGTTCAAACATTATATTGGTTCTTCTTCTAAGAATATTTAACAAAATTGGATCGTGACAATACTGTTCATTGGAAATTGTTTTTTGTAAAGTTAAGTAATGAAAATATGTGGATTTTGTTATGTAATATATTACTATAAATCTTCCTCTCTATTTTCATATTTCTCGCAAACGCCTGAGAAATTCTGAATTTATAATTGACTCATTATGACAAATGCTGTGACCTTATTCAACTGAATAAACAATTATCTAATGAATATTTCCTATTCACCCGAAGTTTCTTCGCACCAGGAACTTCATTGAGATGAACGAAGACGGAATAGTGAAAATTTAATAAAAATGTTTTCTCTCTTGGCTTTAATCGCCGTTCATTTCAGAAATAAAATTATTTATTTGACCTATTCTCCACAGCTACAGTTTTTTCTGAATCTGATGTTTTTTGCGGGTCGTTTTTTGAGTTCTTTGAATCAATGGGGGAATAGAACTTCATGTTCTTCTTCAAATTATTGTAGTGAACATTTGATTATTCTATATGATTTTATTCCCAATAAAATTAAAATTGAAGATATATAGCAAGGAAAGTGAATGGATATTTTCATGTTGAAAAGCCGGCAGCCTTTTGTATCCTCCGTGGTCCTTATCAGATGTATACTGCTTTATAGACAAAACTATGTTGTCTGTTCACGAGATATGATTGCGATTATTGCGTATAACTTTATCACTCAATCTATTAGTCAGCTTCCAAATAACCTCCTAATAGCTATTCAAATACTGAAAAACACATATAAACCAGGGCTTCGAAAGTTCTTATAATATTTTGAATAGATTTGACATGCAACATACATACACTTGGATGGAATATAACACTCATTTATGTTCTTTTGTATGTAAAACTCAACGACAACGAATTAGTTGATACAGTTACCCATACAGCTTCATCACTATATAACTAAATATCTTTCTCTCTGAGAATTTCCTTCAGTCAAGGGGGTTGTGACCTCTTTGGAATATTTTTATTCTCGTTTTTTTGTCTCCTTCCAAGTTTCTCGATCTTAAGTCTAGTGAAACGATATGTGAAAGAGCTGGTCTGTGACTTCTTTGATTGGATTGATCAGTCTATCTCATAGCCTCCACTTTTTTTACCTTGTACTTCTCCCATCTATACTATTATTTAGTTTTCTGACTACGTATCCAAAATATTGTAACACTTCCTTCATACATGATGATGATAGTCTGATGGTTACATTCAAATCTTCTAGAATGGACTGATTAGTTATATGACTAAGTATCTCAAATATGTATCCGCGATGATATTGAAAGCTCTACAAAAAACTTGATTGAAGAAAAGATGTAAATAGAATGTAATAATAAACAAAATAATTATAAACGAGTACAACCAGAGTTATAGTATATGCAAATATAAACTTGAAATGTATCTAGTGGAATGCGAGAGCGTTAAACATTTTCTCGTAAAATGCTGCAAATTCCTAATGGAAATAACATAAAAAAACCTCTAGTGACCTTAATACAAATGTAATAACTCAAAAACAAAGACAGTTGGTACATTTGTACTTTTTCCTCTTAGATGTGTTCTACTACAGAAGGACAATATCACAAATTCCAAACCTAGAAAACGTTTCTTATTCTTCAAATAATGAACACATTTTTTTGCATTATAATGAATGTTTCTCAACACTTACATAGGTAAAGGACTTAATAGGGATCAAAAACATGCTTTCTATACAATGGTCTCTAAACAATTTCAAAACCTCTCGGAATCCGCTCACAACATTTCTGATACTCTATAGCCGTACATATTTGCCACATTTTAAGAGGTAAATTGCATCTTGCGTGTTCGCTATAATTAAATTATTCAACGTGTCCTTCTGGAAATGCCGTGTCTGGGGAATCGTTCTGTGGTTACGTGGCAATATCAATTTGATTTAAAACGTGATTTCGAATATTTGAAAAACTGGAACTTTATGAGGAGTATTATTCATTTATTGAGTCCTCAATCTATTATTTCTGACGTAAGGCGTAAGTTTAGCTATGTAGTCAGTGATTATAAAACCAATTGTCATTCAATCAAGCCTATTTTAGAGCCGATAAAAGGTATTACAACTGGAAAAGACAATGGAATTTACTACTAATGACCATAAGTAATAAAAAAAAAACAATTTTTTGTACAATTGCCATTAAAAGTGTTATTTTTAGGACGACTAACGGAAGGTTAACCATTTACAGTGTTAGAAGTAATTGTTTCCGAAAAAGTGTATTGAAAATACTGGAGCTTTATAAGGAGCATCATTCATTTATTTCGTCCTTAATCTATTATGTCTGATATGAAGCTTGAGTTTATCTAAGTATCGAGTGATTATAAAATAGTCATCCAAACAAGTATATATAAAAACTTATAAAGGGAGTTCGTTTTAAATCAAATTCATTCATATAACTGAAGTAATTGTATGTGAAATTGAAAATATTTCTTCCTTTCTAATTGATCGTTCACTTCTCCATCATAATTTGATATGAGTAACGTGAAAAATAATTTTATTAAGACTTAAAGATAGAAATCAACTGGAATCTTTTTCTACTGGATAAATTTGTACCAGTTAGAAAAATTGATTGGTCACCATTTTGTTATGAGAATCTCACTGTGAGATAAATGATGGGCTAGAAAATGGGGTCAATGATTAATCTTTCTTTATACTAATTGACGTTATTCGTAACCACCAAATGCCTGACGATTCATGTTCAGTGAATAGAGGACATGAAAAAGATCCTATAGTTATCACCAGAGTCGATTTTCTGAAATGCGATTCAAACTAATTGCTCTCTTTGGTTTAAAATTATATGAACAGTGAAGAAAATTTGTTAAACGAATGATAATTTTCGAAAAAACAGTTGATTTAATCCAAATGAAATTTCTATTGTACGTTTAGGTGCTTTTTCAATGTGAAAAATATGATAATATGAAGAGTGTATCGAAATTTAAGAAAAATTATATTTTATCAAGCGAAACTCTTTACAAATTACTCTATTGTACAATATCAATATTTGCTTCATTTTGCAGACACAATAATAATCACCTTTTCTATAGTGGATTATTATAAATATCTAGGCATTGTCCTAAACAAAAAACTGCTTTGGTCTAATCATGTTAGATTTGTGAAGGATAAATGTGAGAAAGGTTTGAATCTATACATTAATTCCAGTCATGTAAGACTTTTTTATATACCTGTTATATACCTTGTCATAATCTTTTAAATATCAGGATTGATATCATAAGATTCGATAGAAAAGGAAGCTGATGGTTCATATTTTAGGTCAGCCTTTTGCATGTGCAGCCTTGTGAAATTCGAAGTCTCCACCTTCACAATCAGTAGAATTAATGATTATGAGTCATACTTTGATTGAAGATACTATTTAGGACATGGTGTTGTATTGAGAACTATATGAGTTTTCATCTCACGGTTATAGACATATCTCTGCCAATTGGACATAGATCTATATCTTCTAGTTCCTTGTAAAAAAATTCTCTTTACTTTGGAAATCTAGAAATAAATATTGACCTTTGCAGCCACAAGTTCCAATTTTGAGTTCTTAACGTTCTTGTTTAAGAAATTTGCACATTATGCAAATATTTATTGGTTATTGAGGTCAAAGTCGAAATAACTGTCCATCCTCAGCTCATTCTCTCAAACAAAATATAGAACAATCTTGGAACAATACTTATAAAACCAAGAATGATACGTTTACGATGCAAGTGAAAAAGGAGTTTGAAAAAGAAGAAGAAGAAGAAGGCTCACAAAGAAATTGAAAAGTTACTGAGAGTAAGTCAATGGAAAAATTATAACTCAAAAGCAGTTGAGAAAGTCGTCCATTATTTTTGGAATCAGCAATATTTCTTTGATTATTAGATATAGAAATAAACAAAATTTGTGAGAAATACTTTGAATCAAAGAGTAATCAACACAAATTGAATGAGATGAAAGCGGATCTCAACAGTGCCTCTTAAAATTTACGGGCGTATCTCTATCCAGTATTTTATTCATATAGCGTTTGCGATTCCAGTTGAGAATATGTGAACATGTTAATTGCAGTTACGATGCAACTCAATAACAAATCGCTTGCCTACATCATTACTTTAATGGAAAACCAGTACGTTAACTTTGTTGAAAGTTTCATCTTCATTTATTCGCTTTAACGATAAAATTAAGTGATTTCCCTCGTTATCCAAAGAAACTTTTAAATATTTCTGTTTAGAATCAGTGAAAAATATTTTTTTTCACTTATGTAATAATTTTGACCTCAATTACAATATGAGCAAGAATCTCTCGGTTCGTAATTATTATTTTTTGTCGATTTAACCAAGTGATGATTGAGAAAATCAACGACGTTGGAGCTTGAATATTGAACAAGAAGAGGAAGTTAATAGTGCTTAAAATTTGTGGACAACATTCGAGAAAACCATCTATACGTCGGTATGAAATTTTTATAACTTTTAGGTGTATTGCATGTTTTACAAAATTTTTCTATCGGACCAATTATTGATCTTAATAGTTGATAAACACTCTTATAAAGACAATATATAGTACAATAGATAAGATATTATTGCCTTTTCCATCACTCACGTTGGAAATATGGAACAAAATGACTCAAATATGATCTATGGCTGGCATATTCCTCGAAGCAAATATATTTACAAGTTCAAAATAAATTCATTAACGAGCTTCGTTTATCCAATTATCCATATACAACCGAGAATTTTAGGGTCTCCAACAGCCGCCCTCCAAATTTACATTTTATTTAATGTTTAGTTGTTAAACACCTGAGGGACTTTTGGATTACAATTTACTGAATCATTTAATGGAGAGAATGTATTGAATTCCATTAAATTGAATGTGGTCTTATTAAAATAGAATAATTATTATGTAGCCATACAGCATGAAAACAAGAACCGACATTTCTACACACCTTAAATACTTGTTTGATTTCTAATGAATGTGGAATCATTTTCCATAAAAATACATGAGACGCTACTATAACTATTTCTTGTTGTTTCCAGAAGAATTGGAAAATATATCGAAGCATCTAACTTAGAATGTATTTTATGTTTTCAAAAAATTATAAAAAATAAATCCATGTTTCGGGCGCGAATATAAGGAAACGGCTTGTTTTACATTAATTTCCTAAGAATTCCTATAGGAATAAGCATCGAAAAAAGTTTTTAGATTGAAGATTAATGAGTTTTAAATTCAAAATGCGATTACTGTTAAAAAATCGAAAGTCTTAACGATACACCCCTTGATAATATTATTAAGGACTCAAACTTTCACGATATTTTTCTTATTATCATGTATGATATTGTAACTGTATTGTTGGAATATACCTTAGATTATGAGCGTTTTCGTGGTTAGTGTACTAACTCTAATATATTCTAAGCTTTCGAATACTTATGTTATAAATATAGATAAATATATATATATAAGACTATAACAATAATAAAATTTACTCACAATAATTTTCTAATAACAATAAAAAATAGCGGAGTTTGAAAATTAATTATTTCTTTTTGAGAACATCAAATTTATTGATTTCAAATATCAAAATTCAAATTGAGCTGGGGTGTTGCTACTTAAGTTTTGAGATAGGCAAATAAAAATAAATATTTTTGTGGTTATGGTTCTATTGTTTCTCAAAATATTCTCCATTGAGATCTATATAATGTTTCTTCCATTTCGATTGAGGTACCTCCAAAACATGTGATTTGAAGGCATCAACCGCTTCTTCATGTAAAGAAAAACTTTGACCTCGCAATTGATTTTTGATCAGCGGGAATAAGAAGAAATCAGAAAGAAACAAGGCCAAGACTCATCAGTTCGGTGTTTTGACTGTTCAGAAACGTTTTTATTTGAACTGATGCGTGAGAACTCGCAATCTTGTGGTGGAGAATGCGAGCTCTAACTTTTTTGGCAAACAAATGCTGGTGTACCATTAAGAATTGATCGTTCTACGTTTATATAATCGAACGGTGGCGAGATTTTATCAGAGTTATTCCGGAAAAACAGGCAATCTGTGCTTATTGCGCGAAAAACTTTGGATTTGACTTATCTTGAAAAGACCCATACAGTGGATTGTTGTGTAGCTTCGGTTTCAAATGCATATCTTCAAAATTCGTTGCCTGCCACAATGTTATAAATTTCGTTTGAAGCAACACTATTGGCTATTTTCGGCATCAATCGACACAAGCTTTTTTGAGCATTTGTCAAATTTTTGATTTTGTATGACTTTCAAGAAATATATCATGTAGCGAAGTGCGACTGCAATTGAATTTGGAAAAACTAGCGGAACTCACTGGCTCGAGATGGTGCATAACTCTAGAAAACGACGCCAGTTCATTGGCACACTGCTAATGGCTTAATCCATGTCGAACGTCATAGAAAATAATTTCACGAAAAGGTTCGAGATTCAATTCAATTTTTGGCCGAGATGAATGTTTCTAGTATCTGTAAATAACTCAACTCATTCACTATTAAAAATATCAAACTCTATTATGGCTTTTTTATTTGCATTCATACACCACCTAAATTTAGGTAAAGTAGTTTTAATCAAGTTCATTCAACCAAACTATTAACGCTTTTAAAAACCTCATAAATCTATCGAGTGTGGTGGATTTTATGGTCGCAGACGCTATATATTTCATATTGCTGTGAAATATCACATTTAATATACTCTCAAGTAAATAAATATACTCCGCTTCGATGTTATAACCATACATCTTGTCAAACAACCAAACTTCTATTATAATGACAAAAGGATCTAACCTACTCCCGGTTATGTAACCGCTCCTGGTTTCACAAATTTATTGGATGAAGCAAATGAAGATGTACAATAATAAATCCAGTGACTCCTAGGAAAATAACTGAGTGATTAGATGATTGCGAAAGAATTTATCAAAATATGGTTAATATGAAAAATAATACCTATGATAATGACTCAAATGTTCTGATTGTTAATAGAAACTTATAATAAAAAAAAATATATAATGACTAGAAGGAAGAATGGTCAAATATTCATAACCCGTAGTAAGTTTTATTCCATTATTCGTCTTGGGAACTCATTTAATGATTTTTTGGATCTGTAATAACCATTCTTAAGTCATAATTGTTGGTTTTTATGTGTATGAAAATTTTGTTGATTGAGCATATATTTTTAAAAGATTTGATAATTTTTATAATACTTGAAAATCGACAAAGTGTGTCCCAATTTGTTTTTTTTTAATTATGGCTTATCAGTCCCAGAGAACAGGATTTGTCGTTGAAAGACGAAGAACTAGGAGAGTAGCAACCGCCATTGATGATCGTTATTAGTTGAGATCTAGACGCGCATGAAGAAACACAATCTCCGCAATGAGTCTCGTGAAGGATTCTTCTCTGATAGTAGACGAGAGCTCATCATGGTCTGAGCAGGAATTTTGTTTAAAGGACGTAGTGAGTTAATTGGATGAAAGCTGTAGGTTACCAGCGTCACATTTTTATAGGTGATAATAAGAGACCACATCAAGCAACGGTGGTTTTGCAATGTTTGCTTCAGCTACCGCTTTTATCTATACAAAAGCCATCAAAAGCCACAATCTGGGACCATAAACTCTATAGGAGCTTAGAAATCGTTCTTCATAACTAAAGGTACGAAAAACACAAAATTTATTAAAAGCACACCGTGGAGATGCATTGGTGTGATACGTGTAAATGAGTGTTACGGAAAATATTGGCTGTTGGTTAGAGATTCTTTTTTATCACAAACGTTGATAAATTATTCTATTCCAATATTCTTTATTCCCATTTCATTAAATACCAAGTAGGATGAGGCTGAGATGAATTTATGACTCGTTATTAGAATTCAAAAGCTAAAAAATGAATAGCCTTCTAAGAGATACTATTGAATTTTTTTTATAGCTTTATACTTAAGTTTTGAGATACTTATTAATGGATATGGCTTATATGTGATGTGATTTGATTGCATCAACCGCTTCTTGAAGTGTAGAAAAACGTTGACCTAGCAATTTATTTTTAATCTACAGAGTGAGATGACTGTTTTTGATTGAGCTGATGTGTGACAATTTTAGCAATCAAAATTGACCGTTCTATGAAACGGTGGCAACATGTCTATTTATTCCGAAAAAACAGTCGACCATTTGCTTTGAAGTGCTTCGAGCGCGAACAACTTTGTTAGATGGGTCTCGTCTTGAAAGACTCATACAGTTGATTGTTTTATAGTTTCCGGCTCATATGCATAGATCCATGATTCATCTATCACGATATTATAGATGTATTTTGAGGCACCGCGATTGAATTTTCTCAACATATCTTTGCTTCAACGGACACTATATTTTTTTAAGCGATTGTTAGTCAGTGACAGTCGAATGTTCATGTAATATCTAATGTATGCCAGTGAAACTCGTACCTCGTATGCCACAATATCAAGGTATATTCCTTAAAAATCTCGCAATATCAGTTTACGTACAGTATCAATGTTTTCTGGCACAACAGCACAACGATTTTAGACGAACTTCACGAATTTCACCCTATGGTAATTGCGACCACAATTCAATTTGAGAAAATAGCGAAGATGGTGAATAGCTTAAGATGGTGAATAGCTCTAAAAAACGACGCTCCATCACCAAAAGTCGAAGCGATTTGATCGGCAGACTGCTGTTGGTTTAAACCTCGTTAAAAATCATAGAATATCATCCCACGAAAATGTTTCCCATTTTCAGAACCAAGAAAAATATTTCAAGTATCTGTGAACAACTTGAATAGCAATTGTGTGACAACGTTCACTACTAAAAATGTCAAAATTTATGATGGCGGTGTTTGATCAACTGTGTATTTGGTAATCACAATAAGATCAAAGAATTTTTATATTCATAGGATGCTTCTCAACTGACTAAACAGGGCTAGAAATTATAAATATATGAATGAAATGACACCCAAAGAAACTGAATATTTTACTAGAGGATACAAGATAATTGACTTCAGATTCTAAAGAAATAATATTGTAATCATTATTTTATATTTGTTTCTAGTATGTTGTGAAGAGGCAGGTGAATCTTAATTATTAAAATTATATTCTGAAAACTATTCATAGATCTATGAATGTATTCAAATAGAGTTACGATCTCATTTGAATATCTTGTTTTTTTCAATATAAATTCACAATCTTGAAAAAACGGAAATATTTTTCCAATCTTTATCAGAAAATGTCCTGCTAGATATTTCTTTTACTCGCGACTGAAATATTACATTACGATCCTCGAGAAGACCCACAACATTTTGGTTTGCCTGGAGCAGTAACTTTATCAAAGTTTCATTTAACCCGAATGTTTTTATACCGTGGTTGTTGATTTTTTTTCCAAATTCGATGGAATTTAATCATAAAACCAGAAAGTTTGTTGGATAAATAAATATTTATTCACTCAATTTACCGAGAAGAGAGTTCTTCCAAACATAACAAAACCTTCATAAAAGTGATGATCCCAGAAAGTCAGTGTTGTTAATGAGAGAACTCATATATATATCGAAAGGTTCGATGAAATATCACTCCACGATATTGTTAGAGTGATATTAGAAATGAGGTACTTTTCGATAAACGCGAGTTGTATCATCAAATGACAACTAACAAAAGTAATTGAGCATTCCACATCTTTTTCTAGTTTGAAACATTCGAACCTAAGAAATAAAGAAAAATAGTTCTGAAAGTAAACTGAAACTTATCATCTTGACCTACGTAATCATACTAAATTCTTCCTACGAAAAAAAGAATCAAGCGGGTGAACCCGCTTGGCGGAAAACTATATGTCCTTTGATTATTTGAACTATACTCACATTTAATGTGAATTTAATGAATCCAAAGATTTATTATTTTACATTATCTATGTATATTCAAATACTATGATGATCGTCAATGCCCGATTTTTTGAGCCATCCATATTTTAAATAAATGAGCTATGTATTTGAACATATACGAAGAAGAGATCCGAAAGCCCTAATATGAAACGTAACGGGTTAAAAGCACGTCATATGTCGACCAAACCACGCTGGGAACAGCAGGTAATGCAGGCTATTGCAGCGGTAGAGTGGGGAACTGGAGACAAGTCGTGGAGGATGGAAAGGAGTAAAACAGTGTAGTGAGAGAAGCGAGCAGTGAATTAAGGAAACTCAAAGTGTAGAGATTCACAAAAGTTGAATTCACGAAGCCCAAAAGGGCGGCTATCATCCGCAATGATCACTGTAGTATGTCGAATGTATATCATACATCCTACCAAATCATTTCAGTTGATTTCATACATACCACTCTTTTTTAGATCTGTTATTCTATTTTTGGAATTACGTTTTAATGTATTGCTGGATACATAAATCATTTTTAATCTCACTGTTTCAGAAACTCTTTCCCATCTTTTTGTATAAACAGGATTGAAAAGTACCGAAGATAATCTTTAAGTAGAGCCAAATTCCAAATAAAAACCTTTCCTCATTGAATCTTCCGATTTTTACTGTGAAATGGACTTACCGATGTTTCCAGGATTCCAAAATTTTGACTATATTGCTTTTCAAAATGACTAATGAATAGCTAGGAAATTATCGGTGATAGGAGTAAATATTGTTTGCTCCATATATATTCTTGTTAATTGTAGATATTCTTCTATTATATCGGCTCAAAATTCTGGTTTGATGAGTAGATTCTCAAACTCCTAGGTGTATGAGTTATTGAAGCAATAGGTCTCATTGCCCCCCTCCCCAGGTTGTATTACTAACAAATAACTTATACCTAAGTGAACCAGTGAGTGATTATTTTCAAGGTTTATTTCTTACCCGCTTTTGATCATTTTGTTTAAAAGGATTTCTTGAGATATTGATGTATTATCCTGTTCCGATTAACCTCACAATTCTCTAGAAATAGTTCTTTCTGTGCATTGAAAACACCCTTGAAATTTTTGTCCTTAATAAATATGTTTTACAATATCTGACTTCTGCACGCATCTTGATGAAATTTTTGGCATCTTTAGTGACATATCAATTAGAACGTTCAATATATTCAATCGATTTGATGAGACTGTCAGTCACACAAAAACCCAAACCCTTATTCAACATCTCTTTTCTCTCAAAAGTCTGGAAAAAAAGGTTGTCAACAATGTTGATGGGCTCCAAAGAAAATGTTTGGAACTGTAGTTTTAATTTATGCAATTTCTCACTCTTTCTCTCAAATTTTAAATAAATGACCCTGAACATATTTCTTCGAAAATCGCAACAGTTTTCGTAGTCGAAATTGATGAATTTATGTGTTAGTTTTTTGAAAAGTATGTATGCTAATATTTTTGAGATACTTCATTTACTTGTTAAGGTATATGATTCATAGATCCACCCATTCCTTTCTTGTAATCCCACGAACAGAGTCTGAAGCCATACTCTTGCATCAACTTTGTTGAAACCTGGAAAAACACTCAACTTGCGGAATGATTTGAGGAGAAAAAGAGATTATACGATGACGGTCATAGTTTTTGAACAAATTAATGCAATTAACTACGGTGTAGGAAGATTTGAAAGACGATACAAAGTGTAAGATTCGATATTTGAGCTTGCATTGTGTGTGTGCTCCAAACATGTTAATCGTAGTCAAGTTACGGTGACCTGTCTTTGACTAAAGAATGTGTGGATGCTGGCGATTGAAGGAAGAAACTACAAAGTACATTCTTTGTCCATGCAACAGTTTAACAATCATGCGATTCTCATTATTAGTACTAGTAAAACGTCTGGAATAGAACTATATGACAGTTTCGGTTTCGAGACTGGAAGACTCTATAAGAATTAAAATTTATCGACCTTACTCTCCTTACTGTTGAAGACGAGAACTCATCCCGTGAACTCCATTCCCAAAATCATGACTCCTGAGTATTTACTTGTGGAAAGCAGTACGTTCACTAACTTCCGAAGTGTGCTATTGGACAGTGGAGATTTTGAGTATGTTATGATATACCACTTAGAGACTCTATTTGTAATAATTGATCCTATTTGACTATATGGAAGTCATCATATATTATTATTATTTGTATTGTAATAACCCATGGCAAAGTTTACTTAATTTCTATGTTGAAACTATCAATTGGTTGATTTTGAAAAACAACGTGAGAAATTTACTTGCATAAAGAAACATATATAGACATATGGATAGTTATCTCATATTCGTCAAGTAATAAAGTTGATTATTGTACTTTGACGAATGCAGAAATGTTGATTTTTGCCTGTGATTTTATTTACAGTGTCTGCTAAAAGAGAGGCAAAAAGATTAAAAGGATTTCCTAATGAGATTGCATAAGAAAAATCTCTCTTCTTTCTTTCATCCTAACAAGAGCCGCCATTAGGTGGAAACAGGTCGTAATATATTTCTTAATTCCGGATAAAAACAGGCAACATCGTTATAATGGTTGAATGTGGAGTAAAACAGGGTGTTGCATCACTTTTTTGAATATATTTGATTATGTGAATGAACTACCGACTTAGGAGACCTAAATACTATTATTTATAAAATGATTTGGTTCTCTTTCCGTAATTTCTTGAAAAAATAGGTGAAAATTAAAATTGTACCTGTCTAAGCATTACATTGGATCATCTAATACTTTTTCTTGATAAATATAATTCTATGCATAACTCTGTACGATTTCGTTGAAGATTTTTCTACTCCTGCTGACTGTTTGCAAACCTATCAGCCCATATCAAACAACTATCGTATCTCCGATTGGAAAATTCGAATTATTCTACTTTCATTTGGTGAGAGATATAAAACAATCCCAATACGTACTGGAGATTTTTCATGGAAAAGCGTCAAAACTAGCTCATTGTTGTGTTTTTGACAGATTTCCTGAAAATATATTGTTATTGATAAATGCATTCACAATTATTTCTAGCAACACCTTACATTCTGGATATTCTGCAGTCGTAGAGGAAAGTACAAGCGTGGGGAACTACCAAACTCATAATGTATACTCCATGTCAATTTCATCGACTGGAACTATACAGGGTGTTCTGGTACTTGATGCGAGAATTTCAAGAGAAAATGATGAAAATCATCACTAATTGTAATTATTTAATGGAAATTTGTACAGGAGGTATTAAAACACAATCGAATAGAGATGTAGAAAACTTTATTTGGTTGACCTACAACTTATCAAATAAAAACAAAAAAAAACTATTATAAATGATCGAAGTGGGTACATTGCTGTTCTACATACTTTCGGAATCTAGGGAGGATATTTCTTTGAACTTAGGAGAAATTAGAACTTAGGAAAATTATTCTATCGATTATTTCGTTATTACTAGTATTGCACATTCCAAGCTTTCAAGATGTCCTCGTGGTGGCCTTGCAAATGGACCTCCCCGACCAATCGACTCATGAACCACTTGACTCTGTGAATATTTAGAAAAATATCACATAACATGGATGCAAAATTATTTTGGGGGAATGTTTAACTGTGTTTCAATACCTCTTGTTGGTATTTTCGATAAATAATCATATTTATATCTGTTTATGATATAACGAGCATATTCCTTGGCATGTTCAAGGATTTTTACATCATTTTAAGAATACTTAGTTAAGACTCTATTCTCCATTGATTCTTATCCTGTTGAAGATGTATCTTTGATTGTTTTTAAAACTTGAAATAGGATAAAACATATCGAAAAATGGAAATAGTGAGAATATCTCAAAATAAATATAATTTGAGGTAATTTTGAATGGTTGTTTGTATACTAAATATTTTTCATATCGAGTCTGGGTGTACAAAAATCCATCATGATCATGGAAAAAATGAATATTCAAATTTATGTTGAGATATTTTTTCTTCCTGAATTATGATTCACGTCATTTCAGTGCTTCGGCTAATCTCTATCTTTCAATTATCAACATTTGTAGATTCAAATTTCACTATTTTAGGAAACTAATTCACCATTTGTGTTCTTTAGATTGCATAATTGGATGAAATACTGCTAAAAACTCATTAATTTTATTTATTTAGTTGATACTGCTTCAAAAATTCTATGAGCTTCCTTTGTATTTCCTATTATTCACATAATAAGTATTATCTTGATTTAAACAAATCTTGTCTTTGTTGGCAAAAGTATAAATATTTTCTTTCTTTAGTTCTACTGCATAACGATTACTCTCTAATTTCAAACGAGCTTACAGATTCACTGCTTTTAAAGTTTCAGCACTTGATAATTTCTTACCAGATTAAAATAAAAAACGTACTCATTGTTTTCAGCAAGTATAAACCGGCTCTTCTATTTCATAAAAGAAAATCTCAACGGATGAGTACAGCTTTTAGTCTTTCCAAGTACGTCTGTTACTTCAGGTTTAATTACATTTTTATTTGATTTTTCTTTCTTGAACATTTCGTGAATCAAGCATAATCAATATTGTAACCGAAAAATTATACTATTTTTGTTTGGAAATCATTCTCTTACTGATTGCTTCTAAAGCATTTCTTCTAATACAATACAATACGAAAATGCTTTTAATAAAGTTAGTGCTATCTTTCAATAAAGGGAGGCATTACTTTATTGAAATTGGGTTTCTGTTTTCTTTTCTACTCGATGGCTATCTGTTTATATGACTTATGTGTTTTCAGAAATGAAGACAAAACAATATTGGTTCTAATACGTGACCAAATTCCTAGTGCTTGCTGTATAGTTTGTCTTATTTGCATACGACATCCAAATTCAAAAGACTTTGTTTTCGCGATAAGGATGATATTGGGTTTTTGAAGACAATCGTGCCTATTAAATCTATAGTTGACCCCCATCACTACTAGGGAAAACTTTCGGCTAGAAATAACAGCTATGTGTCTCCATTTTTAACATCGATTATATCTAAAGTAAAAGAAAGTTAAGTTGGCTTTATTAAAATGGTCATTATTTTCAAAATACTGTAATATTTCACATGACAAATTATAATTAGAAAATACGTGCGCAATATATTCATCCCATGCAATGTGCAAGGCGTATGTATTAGCAGAATTTGATACGCAAATATCAAGAAGTCTATTTATGGAGGATGTTTATAAGAGAATATATGATTACTTCTTGACGAAACGAGTTGATTTATTACTCTCAAACTATAAACTCATCTGATGTTTTCAGGAAAAAGAAAAATTTATACTCAAGAATTCCATCTAAATGTCCTTATCAATTTATATATGTATGTTTCGAAGAACAAAGAATAACCAGTATTCAACTAACGTGATATGACGTTGATATTAGTCGACGATAGGGAGACAGAAATATCTGTTGAACCCAAATAGAGAGATTGATGAAATCCACAAGAGAGATTGTAAACTTGACGGTTTGATATCTGGGGTGATAATCAATAGAAGAAGAGCATTAGAAAAATTGTACGTGGTGTATGTGCTACGCTCAAAAACCGAAAAAGGCCAGTGGCCGTTTAAAACAGCCACACCGCGTTTTGTGCGCATTGCGTTTGCCAGAATGCGTTGTAGCTGTTCTGATATAGCTAGAACCCGAATGAAATTATTTTACATTCAGAAGACGTCATTATTTGAATAAATGTTTAATGACAACGGATTTTTATATGTTCTATATCCATATAGTCAATGTGAAAAAGTATATAACTAAAATCAATCTTCGCTGCATATCCACCTATTTGCTTTTGCATGAGGAATTGTTGTGGCGTTTGAATTGCATTGAACTTCATGTTTGACGCAGTTAGGCTGGGCTAGTTATATTAACTATAGACTATATGGATATAAAACATATAAAAACGTTGTCATTGAACATTTATTCAGTTGTTGTTCAGTATTGTTACCAAATGTTTATTAATGAGCAGCATTATATTACGTCAGATAACGTCTTCTAAATATGTAATAATTTCATTCGGTTCTGGCTATATCAGAACAGCTACAACGAGTTCTGGCAAACGCAAGGCGTACAGAACGCGTTGTGGCTATTTTAAAAGGCACAGTTTTCGTCGTAACATATGTACCTCAATGGTCCATGTTTTATCTAAATAAAATATATTTCTTCTTTGGTTTCTCATTTTTTATAATAGTGATACAAATTTTATTCACCATCAAATCCATCGAAAGCTAACAGCGGTAAGTACGTACTTTGTTGGACATTAAAATTTTTGCCTTCTTCGTAAAAATTCTTCAATGAATTTCCTG
Source organism: Diorhabda carinulata (assembly GCF_026250575.1). NCBI lineage: Eukaryota > Metazoa > Arthropoda > Insecta > Coleoptera > Chrysomelidae > Diorhabda > Diorhabda carinulata. The sequence goes on from NC_079469.1 coordinate 9,587,020, forward strand.
TTTCACCTAATTCACATCTTATTTCATACTCTTTCTCACATTTGCATCAACCTAGATTTTCAAATATTCTGATAAACTGAAACAGAATAATCACTCCTTCAAAATCAAATCTTGATGTTTCATTGAAGAAAACAGAAAGATATGGTACGATTGATTTTCGTGTTCTATCATTTTTATAGTTTCTGTTTTGTCTAATTATGAATAGTGCAATTTTCAAATGGAAAAGTGTAGGTAATGGGAAATTTATAGCTTTTTATTGAGAACAATAGCAATTATTCGATTTATGTTCATTCAGATCCAGAATTAAATAGGTATTTGACTTTAGCATTAATCAACGATATTATCACAAATCTATAACCATAATTTAATAATCATTGGTTGAATATCTGAGGTTTATGAAGAAAGTGTGAGTGATTATACTAAATTGTGGAGTTTGAATCAGTGCTAATATACAAATTGATTAAACTTAAAACCCTTCCACATAATAACTGGAGTGTTAACGGAAAATCTTTCTTTGGAATTTATGTATCCCTCATTCGCTCTAAACTTGTTGAGAGTAGCTTTTTATACATGTCCGCGAATAAATTGCATCGATTGTCCATACTATATATAACACCTCCTTCCGGTTTCACTTAGAAGATTCTTGTTCAAGTCCCTAGAGTATCTTTATCGAAAAGCAAACAAACCTCGTATTTGGATTACAAGAAAAAGATATTTCTTCCATACGTAGCTTATCGACTTGAATCCTTTTAATCCAGTTAATATATTAATCCTATCTTCATCCTTGATCTCGAAATCCCTTAAACTCTGTTCAGTTATTCATTAAATTCCTTCATTTATTCAAAATCAATTATGTATTGTTGAGCAGCTTGACTTTCAAAGATTGAAATTTGTTCTACTCATTTTCTTTCAATCATCTCATCACACAATCTACTATTACAATAATTTTAATGAAAAATCGATATTTGTATTTGTGTTATCAGTGGCAATAAATACATAATGATAGGCAAAATGCAAATTGCTACAATAACAAAAGAAAAATCAGTTCGAGCTAGACGATATTTTCTGAAAAACAAACGAAATTTGCTTCATAAGTTCCCTCACATATACCTAAAAGGCATAATTTCAGCAAAACAAAGACCCGTTGACATAGCCCTAAAAAGAGCACTATAAAAAGGGTAAGAGCCATTTACATCTTATTTATGGGGAAACATTAACGTCTTTTCTTAAAGAAGAGTTGAAAAAGGAGGCCACTTTTTAAAACTTTCTTTTTTAAGGTTATTATGACGCAGTGAATGTGATCATGATATTTGCTTATTCGACGATACTTGTGGAATAATTTATGGTAACGGATCGGCGCCCAGTTTGAATTTTATTGGTTGTGACAGAACTTTTTGTTTGGGTTTAATGATTTATCGTCTTAGCGAGGCTAAAAAGTTTTGCTTGCTTTTTTATCGGTGTGTAACTTTTACCAACTTTTAGTTCGTTATAGGAAGTAATTACCAGATGCAAAAAAATATTTAAAAGAGAAACTGCTATTAAATACTACAAAAGGGCAGTAAAACAATATTGTAGATGTGATTTATTATGATTAAGGTCTCGTCATTATTGTGAAATCTACAATCAATCCTTGAAGCGTTTTATAGCGTACAGTATTCAAAAAACTAATTTTCGATTTGAGATACACAGTATCAATTTCTCCAATTATTTGGAAATGGTGATTAGAATATTGTAGGTATAAAATTCAATAATTTAGAAACTTAGAAAATACTAGAAAATTCAGAAATAACTAAGAAACTCACACAAATGTTCTTCAAATGACATAGTCGCACAATAAGTTATTATTTCCAAGAACTCTACATCTAATGGGTGCTGAAAATTTATTGGGAGTCATAAAAAAATTCCACTTTTATAAAATTGGGTTTTTCTGCTTTGCTTTGTTGTTTACTAATGAGTGAAATCGCAATGTCGAGACACAGTTTTGATTTAAATGTTAAGATATTCAAGTATCATACACCTAGCACTAGAAAAATTAAGCAACAATTGATATTCATCACTTATTCTATTTGGCGCAATATATCAATAAAAAATCATTATGAAATATATTTCTCTTTATAAGGAATTCTAGTCTTCCTATAAAATTCTCTGTGGAACCTTTCTCCAGACCCAATAAAAATTTTAACAAATTTCCCAACAAAAAGCCACTATTCGATCAAGCATCCCTTCATCAAACTGATGTTATACATCTAGATGTTTAGTCAACATGCTTCAAAATAGATTCATCCATTATTTTCCATTGGTTTCAATCGTTGTATTACTACAAAAAAGTACATTAAGTACACACAAAACCTCATATCAATTTAGAATAAAAGAGCAGGTAACAAATGAATTTTGAACAGTAACGTTTTATGTGATGTTTGCTTGAAATGCAAATTTTCATGTAGTACATTTCAAATATTGATTGATAACTAACGGAAAAAATAGTTTTGTGTTTGTGCTACGGTAATCAAATTGTTAATTGCAGCTAAGTAGAATTAGAATGTCATAAATAGGTATCTAAATAATGAAGTAATTGAAGTTACCATCAAATCTTATAAATATGAAATATCAAATAATGAAGTAACTAATAGTTTTAATAATTATAAAACAAGAATAACATTTGGGTTTCCAAATTTTAAATCTCTCAAAGGAGGTCAATATATAATTTTAATATGATCAGTTTCAGGATTTTGTATAATTGTTTTAGATTGACCGGAATAATAAATTCTTATCCAGTCATTCTTCTTACTTTGTATGATTTGTGATGTTCATAATTTGTAAATTACCATCCCACATGATAATTGATATAATATATTTTTGTTAGACATAAAGGTGAGTGTATCTACTAGAAAGTTTTTAATGATGAGTCAGTGGAAACTTTATTTAATATAAAAGTAGAGATGATTTTTTGAGGAAACAAAAGCCAAATACCCAAATTTAAACTAAGGTGTAAGAAGACTATTGCTATTAGCTGAATGCAGATTTAGTTCTGTGATTTATTTATAAAGAAAGGAGACGGTTGGATTTAAGACAACGTGGAGACTTGGGAATGAAGAAAAACAAAATGGAATCTAATTTAAACTCTTTGTGTAGCACGTATGGCGAGTAGGATTCTCACCAAATTAAAATAATAAGTATAGAAAAATCTGCATTCAAATTATTTGGAATTTGAATTTCAGTTTGCCTTTATATGTTCAGATAATTAACTCATAATTTCCTAGTAGTTTTTTTTCCAAAACTAAATTTTCTTGAACACTGTTGTGGTTAGTTACACGCGGTTAGCATTGACTATAGTCTGTCCGCTGCATAGGCGAAGTAAATTGCTTGATGAAAATAAATAGAGTGGTGGTGATATAATTATAAAATCTGATATATACCGAGAATAGATGAAACGACTTTTATTAAAAGTAAAAAAAATCTCGTTTTGAAATTTCATACTTTAGAGTCGAATCCTGCTTATAATATGTCCATCTCAGAAATCATCATCATAAGTGATACCGACTCGCTCATAACCTTAGGTTCTCTGACATGAGACTCTTCCTCAGGAATAGTATTTAGCCTCAGTTGATTATATCAATAACAGGTATTCAGATGGGGTGAACAATTAATATTAAATTGACGCCACCTGATTTTTAACGGACGACGTTAAAAATTAATCAAAATAAAGCGGAAAAGCTGGAAACACCTTATGAAAATGAAAATTAATCAATCTTAAACTATCTCCGGATCCAAATTAATATTCATTGATAATAAAAATAAAAAATAAGAAATAAATAAGTTTATTGAAAAAATATTAAATTCGAATTAACTGCATAGCCAAAAGAGCACAACGAACCGAAGCAGTTACAAATTACAAACAACTGAGATTTATTGATATATTGAAGATGAGGCTGGAGCTTATGTACAGAAATCCGAGATGGTTGCAGATGTTGTAGTGAGTTGAATTTGTAGTTGTGGCTGGATCCTTGGTGGTTGAAACTCCCAGCCTGGCAGCTGTAGAACTGTGATGAAAAATGAGGAAGGAAATGGGAACAGCGATGGAAATTACGGAAGAAGGAATAAGTAGAAAGAACAGATTTGAACAAAAGAAGAAGAAGAAACATATAAGAATTTATATTTTACATAATATAACCAAACAGGAATCTGCTCTATTCTATTCGTCCTATTCCCCAAATAAATAGAAAATATGAAGATTTATAAAAAATTTGCTTCAATAATCACAATAAAAAAAGTTGCCAGCGAATATAAAGAATAAAATCCCACACATTCACTAAAATTCACTTTGATAGATGTAGTGTAGATAGGTAGAGGAAGAATTCGAATCAATTTCAAAGTTTTATTGAATTTCCTAAATGGAGCTGAGGTCGATAATAAATTAATTTCTTTCAAAAACTCGAATGTTATCCGAAGTGACTACTCTGCCACAATACGTGAAAAAAAATATTCAAAGAAGAGAAACGTAACAAGTCGAATGGCATATTACAAACTCAATAAAAGTATCGTTGAAGGGACAAGTTAATTCAGGATAAATTTTTTTTCTTATTGCACCACTGATGTAAAATTTTCACCAACCATCAACGAGTGGAGTATACTTATATCCTATATAATTTTTGCTCATGCTATTTTGGTAACTTGCTTTGGAGAAAATGGATAATTGTTATTTAAACAAATTTCATTTAAAATTTTGTTTAAATTGTTATTTAAACAAAAATTTGAATAAAACTGATCGAGTCATTCATTCAAAATCCAATACTCTTGGCATTCCGAAGTGATTATATAGCCATTGGCTGAAAAAAAGAACATTACAGTATGATGAAGTGAACAAACAGGTGAAATGTTAAATCTCATGAATATTTCACACTGAGCTCACATGATTAATAGTACTTTGTGGGTATATTGCGCCGAGAGCATCCACGTTATGATACATGACATTATTATTAGTAATATAAAATACAATGTGAGAGATTAGATACATTCAAATAATGATGCTGATGAATATTTTAATAATTAATGTTAGAAATACATTCCGCATTTGCTATAAAATTTATTAACTGAAAGATATATAGTACTAAGGCACTGTATAACTTCTTACTTATACTAAAAATTAAATTAGGAAATGTTTCCGAAGCTCTAGTTATATAATTCTTCTTTGTTAGATCTTTACAACGATTTTGCTAAAAGAAACCTTGAAAAATGGTATCACTATTTGATTCCAGACCCTCCAAATTCAATAAGAAAATGATATATCTCATCCAGAAGCCTTTCTATAGTGTTTGTCTAATGTTTGACCAAAAGATGAATATCAGGGTGGAGCTTTATTTCTTTTTTTTATTTTTAATAGAGAAATTCGTGTTCCTTTTTGTTGTCGAAACTAGTATATCAAATATGTACTTTCAAATAATTTTACTGCTAGTGTCGGAAAGTTGTCATTATTTGTTAACGTGCCAAAAAATAGCGAAAGTTAAAAAACGTAGCTCTTAGCTCATATTACCCAGAAATCACCACTAAGAGGTGGCTAAGTATCTACTCACATACTTCCTCATAAAAAATATACGATTTATATCGTATTCACCGGCTTATAATCTTTTTTGGCTTCAAAATTTGGAATAATATTTGGTGATATTTATTTGTCCAAAATTAAACCATTTCTAGTTTCACTTCTTGATACAGCTAGTGCGACTTCGGATTTTTAACACATCTCTCCAACGCCTTGGAATGGAAGAAAAATCGTAGAAAATCTGGTGCATCCCTTGTTTAACCCATTTTCTTGATTTCTTCGCCGGTCAATCGTAACTACATTGGAGGCACAGTGAATTTTCAGTAACTTCAATTTATCAAATTTATATATTCAGATGCATCAAAATTTGAAGGAGGTACTTCAAAGCACCGAGCACTTTAATAAGGTCTCTAACTAGCTGCCATAATCCGTCTAAGCACAAGTTTCTTGATATGATTGGTATCACTATTTGACTCTAGTGCTTCCAAAATCAATAGTAAAGTGATATATCTCAGCCAGAAGCCTCTATATGGGTGGCAGGGTTTGTCTTAAGTTATACTAAAACATGGATATTAAGGTGGAGCTTTATTATAACAAAAACATCAAGTTTTGTGTTTTGATTTTCAAAAGTAGAATACATGATATATCGTTACTACCGGCTTATAGTCCTTTTTAACTCCAAACTTTGGCATAATATTCCATGATATTAGTTTTTTCAAAATAAAACCATTTCTAGATTCATATCTTCATACAGCTAGTGCCACTTCGGTGACAATTTTGACACACCTCTCGAACACCTTTGAATGGAAGAGGAATCGATGAAAAATTTCAAATCACTCCAAATTATTAAATATTTGGATTCAAATGCATCAAAATTAAGAGGAGCTACTTCGAAGAACCTTAAACTTCAATTAGGTTTCTAGCCGCCATCATCACTCTAACCCCAAATTTCTTAATATGATTGCTAGGTTGCTGCGTTGGCAAAAAATGCATTTCTTTGAATAACTGGATCAACGGTGTCTCTGTACTTCTTTCCCACAAATGGATAAATCCATCCTTGTAGGAAGGTTTCACTCTGATGCTGAAAAACATTCGACAATAAACCGCAATAGCAAATGTGGCCAGATATCGAGGAGTTTCACACTAAACGTACGAAAGTGGAATTCGCAGTTGTTAACCAGAGAGAAAAATTAGCTGTTTCTGTATTATTTTTGTCAATTCTGACGACAATATTCCGGTTCATACAGTTTAGCAAATTTCAAATATATACTTCTGGTCAGCATTTTAGTCTTTCAAGTCAATTTCTGGCAGATTCAATTCAATTTTTTCAAAATTTGCATTTGGTTCTACGAAATTTTCAAACTGTTTGGCTATTGTTCCAGAAAATTGTCTAGGAGCCGTAGTCTGTCCAATATATTGGAATAGGTGCCTAAAAAGATGGTCATTTGCTGCCTGCCATCTAAAAATTAAACACTGTACTTTTCTTGGTAATGTTTCGCAATATACAAATTTCTCGATGAGATAAAAGAACTTGGAGATAATTGATTACAAACTTGGCAATTAAGGGCTCTACGGCACCAATAGACTTTATTTTAAAATAAAAGTTCCATTCTAATGGATATCCTTTTGCATATATCCTATATCCTGCATTGAATCTATAATAACCCACCAATAAAGAGATGGAAAAGATATCTTATTATTGAAGCACTTTCTTATATCGTTTCTCTCCTTCTTTGATCAGGATTATGCAATATCTAACGAATCTAACAATGATGGAGACATTGGCGGAGTAGTCTTTTATTACAACTCTAGAATAGTAATTTTCCCTCTACAAATCTTATTATGTAACGAGCACTTCGGAGAGCAGGATTCGCATAAAATGAAAATTTTCATCATCGCATATTTCTTTGTTCAATTCAACACCAGCATGATAAATTTTATCTAAATACATTTTGATTTCATACAGGAAAGAGAGTTTGGACTTGCAGTTCAATTAGCTCTCATTGTTGAGACCTCCCTGTATATGAAATGTGATTCTCTATAAAACTCACCTCTTTGCTTCGCTTCGTTTTCGTAGTCAAAAGCAAATTGATTGTTTTCAGTGAGAAACAAAAGTATCTTGGTAAGATTACTGGTAGAATCCAGTTTCAAATATAATAGGCTCAGTCTTAAAAATACTCGTTTCACTTGAATATTGTACCTAAATTCCGTTTCCTTGACCAAAACAAAATATTAGAAACAAAAAGGAAGGATTGGAGGTGTCTAAGTACCCCACAATTCAAATGATGATTCTTTTGAAAAAACCGAGCAAATAATGTATTAGTATTTCGACTCACCCCGTATCAGATTCAATGAATATTAACGAAATAAATAATTTTTCCGAATTTTAACTACTATTTGAATAGATTGACGGCAAGAGATTTTTATTCTTGAATTTCTCTCAGATTATACAGGGAATTAAATTTATTACGATTTTTATGGAAAATTGCTACAACTTTATAATATGCCGAGGAACACCAATTGTAATGCGGCAGTCAAACAGGGTGTTTTATTTAAAAAAATGTAACTTTGATATAGCACCGCATTCTGGAGAGGCCTGTAAAATTGTTAATAACTTATACACCACAAAGATTTCTGTCCGTTAATTTCCAGGAACTTTATCACACTAATCAATAATTTAGCATGTGAATAAAGTTTATTACTTTATTTCTTTGTATAAAAACTATATAAAAATTGGTTGAGAATTCAAGAGAACGTGAAAAAGAATTCTTAATATAAGAAAATAGCCTGACGGAAATATTAATGTCACTAATATGAAAGCGTGAGGTACTTCATACCGAATGACTGCATTTGAGAATAAAACTAGTAATAAATTACAACGATTAATATCGCTTACCTCACTCTTTTAAAATGATGACATTAATATTTTCGTCAGTCTTTTCCTTATTATATCCAGAATTATTTTTGACTTTTCATTTTGATTTAGTATGAAATGATGTTTTTGAGTTTCTTGCCATTGTTTTCATTTAAAATATTTCTGGCATTTAACATCGCAATTATGTTTCCTTCCAATTGTGTTATAAATTTTGTAACGCACTCTTTTGAATATCTCCTAATTCAATATTATTCACTGAGAGATGAACTATTACTCTTTCAATTCTTCGGAACATTTATGATAAACAAGGCTCTTAGAAACAAAAGTTTATTTTGCTGGGATTGTTGAAAAATTTCAAAAATATGAGTTGCTGAATAAATAAATTTTGTTTGCGATATATATTCTTCAGGATTAATGGAAATACTGTCAACATTATAATAGAACTCTGCACGAGTATGTTTTTCAAACTAACATATTATATAAATTCGTTTTTGTATCTATCTCCTTAGTGGTGTACATCCGGTTCCTACTGAGTAGTTTTGAAATACTTATTGATTTTCAGTGTCATCTTACAATTCCGTAGATGTGCGGAACTCAATTTTTAATTAGGATTGTGAAATAATCTTCCCTATTTCCACTTTTTCTAGCATTGTTTGCCGTTTTACCTCTTCGTTTATTTTCATCTCTTGTTTTGTGTATACTTTCAGGATGTTTGGTTATAAGTATTTACTTTTTCTGTAGTTTTTGTAGTTAGTATTTCTCTTCCTAGAAGTGTACTTTAATGTTATAGTATTCTTTAAAAGATCTCTAGCCAATCCATCATTTATTCCTATCTCTCTATTTCTTTGGAAATCTAATTCTACTCCTAAGTGTTCGGATTCAACTCATTCAGTGTATCTCAGACTAGTGTTGCTAAATTTATTGGTTCTCCTTATTATACAAATGAGCAATTAATGCCATATTCTCCCTTCTAAATAATGTTCACTTCAGCCTTAGCAACTATCAATTAACTGCAACAAGTTTTTATGATTTTTCTAAGGCTTTCGATTGTGTAAATAACTATATTCTAATTAAGAAATATCAGTACTACGAGAACAACTCTCGCATGGTTTAAGTTATACCTTACCAACAGAATTCAGCTCGAAAGGGTTGATACAACGATGTCTTCTTGCAAGCTAATAGAATGTGGAGTGCCCCAAGGCTCATTAATAGACCCTATTTTGTTTCTTATGTTCATCTCTTTGCGGGCGATATTATTTTCTCTTGGAGCAACCCTGATGTCACGGCACTTCATAGAACTATATCTAGTGGCCGAATCACTCTTAAATCGTGGTGCGATTATAATTTTCTGTGTCTTAACGTTCATAAGGCTGAAGTTTTCTCGAATATAAATTGTTGATGTCTTTTGTACTAAATTCTTAAGACTTGGTGGAAATTCTTTGAAGCCGCCGTTGGAAACCATAGTTTCGTAAACTGATATTGCGAAATTGTTCTGGGACATACCTTTATATTGAGGCATACTTAGGCATTAGACACACATGGGCATCAGCCCCACTCTCACACATTCGATATTACATGATCATTTGGCTGTCAAAAAGATTTTTTTGCGTGTGTTATCGCATAATTTGACAATTGTTAAAAAAGAGCTTGTGTTGATTGTTGCAAACAAAAGGCTGAAACTATTCAATCTCGGTGCTTTAAAAGACGTCTAGTCTAAAGATCGTGACTTTCGACGAACCATGAATGTATGCAGATGTTACAGAATTCTTTCAGGACTAACCAAATACAACAAAAGTTGTTGCGTAGAAAGCACTTCCATAAAAGCAACGTAGAATGATCAATTCAAAATAATACACCACCATTTGTTTGTCAGAATTAGAAAAACCAGTCGCAGAGGAAGAATTATTCTCCATCACGACAAACATCGAATTGATAGGTCATCCGCCGTACAGTCGTTGTTTGGCACCCACTCGTTCCTCTCATTCTCGCTGATCAAAAATAAATTGCGAGGTAAACGTTTTTCTGCACCTAAAGAAGAGGTTGATGCTTTTAAATCACATGTTTTGAAGGTACCTCAATCGGAATGGAAAAATGCTTCGATAATTGGAATGTATTGTATAGATCTCAATGGAGAATATTTTGAAACAATAAAGCCACCCCAATTATAACTATTTGTTCTTACTTGTCTATATCAAAACTTAAGTAGTTAGTACGCGTAGTTTCGATATAACCGTCAAAATGTTTTCAACATTTTATCTTCCTTCCTCAATATTTAATTTCGCTCAATTCATGTTTCTACTTATATAATTATGTATGATAATAAAGTCTAATTGAAGAAGTTATCTACTAATTTGGAGAATGAATATGAAATTTAATTACATCATTCTCAAATAAGCAAAAGTACACAACATAAATTAAAATGAAAAATGGAAGACCCGCTTTCGCCTTATTCCTCCAAGTTCTTAATATCTTAGGAGTTTGAGTAACAAAAGTTGCTCTTTTTACGTGTTCGACTCCGTCGAGTCACAAAGACACCAGGGAAATTCCCGTAGCGCCTCCTGTCCAACCAACAAGGGCACTTTCCGCATACAGTAATCTAGATTGCTATACCGCCTTTTTCAGCCGCTTTTGCCCTCATGAAAAGTTTTTTATTGTTGTCTAATATATTTTCCAAATAGTCACTTGAATAGAATCATTCTTCAAGCAACAAAATCTCAATTCAAGGTCGTATACAAAAAACTAGATTGATAACATAAAACCGATAACGGATAATTCTTTGAGTAATTTCCTAACTATTTCAGACTAATTTTTATGAATGAGATAAAATAAAATGATGAAGCATTCATAATCCATAGATGTATCATTTCTTTTAATAGACAGATGGAATATCTTTTCATATTTTTCTTCGAGTATTTTCAAATGAAACAACATTTGTTTATAATGGGTGTATACTTTTGTTTGCACCTAGTCCAATAGCTGAACATAAAAAAGCTTTTTGTTAAATATTCTATTTTTCCACAAGGTATGTTGAGGGTATGAATTTTAAACAACGTTATTTTCTTGAACAATAATTTTAATACAAAACTCATCAAAATAAGTAGAGGTATTTCTCAAAAATTCAAATGAGAATCGGAATCATATGATGATTTGTTGCAACCAATATTCACAATGAATGAATCGATCATTTTAGCACTAATACCGTTCAACTTCCACATTTTATCTACTTCTTCAAGCCTTGTCTCACTTTTCAGACTCCACATTATTCACATCCTCAAAAGATAACATCACTCATTTTGAGTGAAATTATTTTGTCGGGAAACTTCTCCCTTTATTTGTGCCCATACCAGGTCAAAAATCGGGTTTAGCTCGCAATGGTATGTTGGAGATCTAACCACCGTCATACCGCGATTATCCGCAATTTAATATTTTTTGATTTTATGGAGGGAACACAAAGAATACACTTCTTTCCTCACAGAACCGGGATGAAATTTGAATTTATATAATTCTGTAAATCTTTTTTAACCAATTTTCTCAAAAGTCTCGAGCATTCTACATCACTATTATACATTCCTGAGGAAGAAATTCAATCATTTCTTCGAAGTATTTTTTTAAAACATCAGCAATCATATATTCATGGTAGTCACCGAGACAAGTTGATTCAAAAGTCAATAACCACCTTAAAAAAACGGTTTGAACTGCTGATGTGTACTATTATCAGTTTGCACTATGTAAGACCCTATCTTCAAACTAAAGGAATCACGATTCGGAATCTCGCTGGTGCATGGAGAAGGAAGAAACTGCTGACCACGTCATCGTTGAATACCCAGCACTGACATGTTCGAAGGTCAACCCAACAATGACTCCAATAATTATTTGTATCAAAAAGTTACCTACACCTAAACGATTGACAGATTTTATATCCTCAATAGTCAAGATACAAATTTCAATATATGAAAAGAGAAGCCATAAACAGATATAGTTATTTAGAATATTATAACTGCACAGAAAAACACAAAGAAGACAATGGGTAATAGCACTCTCATAGAAAAGAACTTTAAAAAAGCTTGAATCATAATTGCATTTCAGAATGCTACAAAGAAATTGAGAAAGAAATTTCAAAGTATTCAAGAAATACCTACTTTCCAGCCTCATCAATTCTCAAAGTTACCGGTAACCATATAAATCTTGAGCTATAAATGAACAGATCAAGCGCTATAGTGTGGAAGATAGCCACCTAGATGGCTAGAAAGCGGAATTAGATAAGCTATGAATTAATTTCAACCAATGAATTCCCTGGGACAAATGGTATATATCCTATACGGACACATATTATATATCCCATAATATTGCAAATGGGTATTGGAGTTTTATTTCCACATTTAAAAAAGATTTCTTGCAATTAAACTAGTGGATGAATAATTTGCAAAAGCCTGCTTTGACTTGTAACAGTTTTATTTTGCCAGAATTTTCTTCAAAATATCTCTTCATGGCAAATGGTTTTCTTGGCATGTACTGAGAACCTAAATATCTCCTAAACCATAATTTTTATCGTTTAAACAAAGAGTACCTTTTTGTCAAAAAGAGATTTTAAGATTCACTTTAGTTATCTTTCAACTGTACAGGTTATCCCTCTAAAAGTTACGGATGGTTGAATATTGGTGTAAAATTATTTATTCTGTCCAAAATACTGCGTAATCAATTATTAAAGATTCCTAATGTTCGAATGTATAATCTGAGAATATACCTGAATATAAGTCGAGGTCGTATCAGGAACTTTTTAATGTCACAGCATTTTTTTTATGTCATCCACTCACTCCTGAATTTTTTGCATTACGTTCCGGAACACCCTGTAGAGTTTTTATTACAAGATAGGTCAAGTTATCCTATTTAATAATATGGCTATTACTCATCCGGCTGAATTACGCAACCGCCACATTCATGGAGCAATGATCATCTTCATTAGTAATAGCAATCATAAGTGTGCCGATTGTGGCATTTCATACCAACCGACTCATTTTCCAGAATCCAAACTTTTTCAAAAGAGAGTTTCTGACTGGAAATCCTCCCTACACGTCATAATTTTAACTTATGGTTCCATAAGAGGCACATATTGTTTGTTAAACCGTTAAACCCAATCAAAGAAATATATTATCAATCAGAACGTTCTGAATAACTTTTTTTATTCGAATCTTTCCTATAAATTTTGTTTTGTGATTATTACATTCCACAAATAAGAGTGAGAAATAATCAATCTCCTCCTCGTTGCTCTCTGTTTAGGACTCGCAGGATTTCGCAAATTAAAATTACTATGGTGACGTCCCAGATTAATCTTGACTAATTCGTTTATGAAAATGAACAATTGAGTTTTCCTATCCACAAACGAATCAACCGTGAATCGCATTTGAATCTAAATGAAGCTGTTCCATAATATGGTTTATAGCGGTCTACGAACTTTGTCACAGGAATTGCAGATTTCGTTATCTTTGGCAGCCGATCTCATTGATCGTTCTCTTCAATAACTGATTGTTTCACTCGCTTTATAATTCCCAATATAGTTTTCCATTTCTAAATATCGTGGAATAACTGATCATTCTAAATATAATTGAATTGGAAATTGATTTTCTATACCTTTAACTTGTCAAATTACAAGTTAATATATCTACGACCAATAATCATTAAACTTTTACGTCTTTCGAGTTAAATGAAAATGTATCCGAACGATATAAGTAGTTTCACACACATCTTTACATTTGATAACTTGTACTTGAGTGCCTCTTCTTAGCCATTTGCCGTCTAGCTCTAAGCAAAAACACCTCAAGGAATTTCAATACCAATTGTTGACCGAATTTGGAACTAGATTTTTCTATAGATTCAGTTCTCTCATGTCTTTTTAACTGAAACTTAAATTTTCTTAAATTTTAAACGCTTTGTATACAAATATCTATCCTCATGAACACTACTTGCAACCAAATAATAGGAGATATGTTGATGTTACGTCTTACTATTGTATGCAAAACTATTTTCAAGCGGAATCTCTTAGAATTGAAACAAATTTCTGCACTGATGCCTTCTAGCTCCAGTATAATTTGCAGAAATGAATTCACCCCCATTTCTCACTGGTCCTTATAAAATCATGATAAAACATCATATTTTCTTCATAATAATAATCACATGTTACACACAGGGTGTAACAAGAAAGGTAGAACGCACCGGAACAGACAAGGTGGTCTTTCCATTTTCTTTCATACCAGAATGTGATGGTGCAATCGTAAGTTCAACGGTAACTATGTTTGATGTCAAATATGCTACTCACAATGTCATTACCACCATAATACCGGCCGTATCACAAGACCCTTGCACACAAAAATTTTTAAAAATCGTACAATACGTTTCCGAGATAATTTAGGCGTTCCATACAAAAAACTCATTCTGTATATAATACATGATAGTTCCCTACGTTTAAAAAGCTTTCAGTTCTATATATTCTCATTCATATTCTTATTACATTTCTTTTCATTCTCTGCATCACATTTGCAGTTTAACGAATCCTATTTCCCGGTCGAAGTTAAACCGATTCTAACAATGGAATATATTTTTTTGTTCACTGTCATCCCGTGCCATATATCAAATGAGAATGAAGCAAACGTTACCTATACGCCGGGTGGGTATTGCCGTTTTGTGCCTTAAAATTTATTACCACAAAATTGAATGTAATATTCAAAACCGGTAAACATAAATTCGACGACGAGATAACGAAGAAACAATTTTCGATGTTTCGGACCCTGGGCCTATCTGTTGAAGTATTTTAATTCCACCGATAGCTATAAATTACTCATTTGTATTTCACGCACTTCCTCGCGTTCCTAAATGAGTTTCAAATTCAGTTTCTGATAAACAGTCATATTGTTTATTATGTATACGATTTATATCCACTCCACCTGTATCACGCGAAAAAATTTTTGTAATCCACTTCAAATTACAGGAAAAATTCAAAATTTTAGATTCCAATCTTCTCTCGTATGGCATGAAACGTATAAGTGATACAACCTTCATAAAATTTTGATGATATATTTTGAAATTTAGTCGTAAATGACTTAGTTTGGTCAGTAAACATTAACTGAGCTCCTCTGGTTTGAAAGCATTGACATTTTTCGTCGATGATCTTTGGACTAGCATATCAATTTTAAATTCAGATATTAACTCAGAAGTAATATGAAATTCTCATTTTTGAAATGATGAAATACCAATAAGATATTCTTTCCACATCTCACTACCTCTTAGACAGTTTAAGTTCAATTTCAACCCATTTTTAGATGTATGTCAATAGTTTTATTCTACGATTACAAAAAGAATGAAATTTCTTAGCAACCTTAATTCAATGTACGGGGATAGTCCCAGAAGTACCTGGAATGACCTAGAGGTGGTGGTAGTTGCATGATAAATACTAAGAAGTATTTATACAGCATATGTTTCAAGTTTGAAGACGCCACGTTTTTGATATTTGTTTGGCTGCCATCAAGGTTTTTATGAATGAATTTGAGAAAAAATTTGTCGTCATTTTGTGATACAATACTTCTATTTGAAAGGCTCAACCAATATGAAAGCTAAACTTACTTTAAACAAGACTGGACGACTTACGAAGACCAGCATCACAGTAGTCGACCAAATGAGGTGACGACTCTTTAAATGTTGAAGAGAATCCACAAAGCGGTACTGGGTGATCATCGACTGTGCGCGAGCTAACTGGCATAGTGGGCATTTCAAAATGTGCGGTACATCGCATATTCACGGAAAATTTGAATATGAGAAGGCTGTGGGCAAAATGGGTACCACATTTGCTCACAATATGAACCATCAAAGCAATGGACTGAAAAGGGAGGACCGGCTCCAAAGATGGCAAAAAACCGTTCTATCTGCAGGTAGAGTAATGTCGTTGGTTTTTGAGGTGTGCGTAATATAATTTTCTTTGATCGACTTTACTCAAAAAAGCAATGGCGTGTATCACGCTAACTTTTTTTAACGTTTGAGTGAAGAAAAAAAGCGAAAAGGGCCGCATTTGGTTAAGAAGAAACTGTTGTTTCATCAAGACGATGCACCAGCTCACACATCCGTTATTGCAATAACCAAAAGTTTGAATTGCTATCTCGTACACCCTATTCGCCATTTTTAACCCCATCAGATTAGTTGCAGTTCCCTTAGAAAAATGGCACGGTGTTCAAAGATTCTCCAACAATCGAACTCATTGGAAAAAGCTAGAAGGAGATTATGTTTTCTTTGTTGGGCCAGGTACAAATTTATAAATCTAAAGTTCTCTTTCTAAATGTTAATTGGGATATAATGTTGATAAAAAATATCAAGAAGATACAGTTTCACGTCATTCAACCAATAAATTGATGATAAAATATAAAATTAAGTTACCACACACGATTACAGTATGAAAACTACTTCTATTATGTCTATACTTCAGCCGATTTGATTGAAATGTTTCCAATAACATGATAACTATTTATGGCGAAAATACGTACAATTGAATAATCCGCACCTTTTTTATCGCTGAAAATTTTTTGTTATTATAATTAATGAACCACAAGTTAATGCTATATACGGGGACAGATTGACATAATCTTTTTTAAATACTAAATCCAGCGAGTATTTTTTGTAAATCATCATAAAATTAATTTACCGGAATTTCTTCTTATTTTATTAATACCAATGAAGATTACACCTTTGGAATGTCGAAACACTGTGCATGAAATAGTTTTAAAATAATATAAGCTTGATTTCTCCTTAATTTCTTCAATTTTATTAATCGAAGTTATTTGTTGTCCATATTTATTATACAACATTTATCTTTATGTTAGTACCAATAAATATATTTGAAAAAAATTGCATAATATTATCGTCGTAAATTATTATGAGTCAAAGTCTGAATTATTGTTTTTGATAAATTTCCAATTTCAGAAAGATCGTTGCACGACTATTGACATAGGAACACGGAGCACCACCTTTACCTAACTACTCTACGTTCAGAATTAGTTGAGTGCTCAATATTTCACAGCCTAAAAAAATTGCACAATCACTTGCTAATTGAAATCATATCAGTATAATCTTTTCCTGCTTTCCGCAGTTATTTGAGGGCTTATTTACTGGGAAGGGCCTTTTACTCTTCTTCTATTCTGATAATAATATTTAATTCCGGACATGCTGCTAATTATTACCTATTACTATTACCTATAATTTTGTTACTGATTGTGGTTTTCTTCTGTATATTGAAATTTGATTTTATTTGTATCTTCATTTAGTTATTTGTATGTTTGTTTTTACAAGCTTTTGTCTACAAATAGTAACCATTTTTTTACAATAAAGCATTTCTCTTCCTCTTTCTCTAAATTGAGAGATTTGAGTGTGAATCTAGATCAACAGTATTCCCCAATACATTATTGAGAACTTCAAAATTTAGCTATTTTAAGATATTTGTCAATGATTTATATGACATAACAATAGAAAAAATTATATGAATTTGAAATACTGACTGGAGACTCTTTTTCATAGGAACTGGTAATTTTTTTTTCTCGCAAAATTCACTCTTGAATTATGAACAGCTTTGACCGGCTACCATCAGAAGTTTATTGTCAAATGGATAAAAAAAGTAAATGTTTCTTGTCTGCCAGAAATATTGAAAAACAGATAGGAAGGAACGAATCAATACTACAAGAAGTAGTTTCAGAAACCATGCTTTTGGCGTACTTTCAAAAAATATTTGCTATATTTAGGTCTGTATCAAGCTTATAATAAATATTCTATTCTGAAGTTGATACTTTCTATACTTTCTTCGATCGGTTCAAACAAGTATTATAACCCATTGTTAGTTTGACGTTTCTATTGGAATAAGGAGTTGAGGATTTTTTCCATGTTTGTAACTAGGACTGGTGATTTTCAAGTGAGTAAAATACACGTTTCATATGGCATAATACCATCAAAGAGTAGAAGTTGACTTAAAACCTATTGTCATTTGACTTACAGTCCCTTGTCAAGGGAAATTGGTACCTTTTTATAACTGATACGTACATCCTTCAAGACAGTATCAGAATGTGTTGTTCTCAATATAGGAAGGAGAAAAAGGCCCATTTCGAATACTGAATGAATTACACCAATCAGTAAACTTCATTGTCGATTTAATACTATGTCCACTAAGACAAATTATCCCCAGGACGCAATTTCCAGACGTAAGCAGTGAATAAACAGCACATTTTTGTCCTCAATCTCACACCTAGAGTTGATAATACCCTGAACAAATGTGATCTTTTCACGAAATTATATGATATTATATAATATAATTAGCTTCATGAATATTCTCGTGTTTTTTGGTAAGTCAATTATTTTCTTTTCGTACCAGATTTATTCAGCTGATTAATGCCAAGATTCTTGTAAGAATTATAGAATGTACTCTTGTACTCTAGAATGAATAATCTACCCATTACTCTTTCTTTGACTGTACTTGTTAAAAGGTCTCAATGGATGAAATCATCAGAGGGTCATTCCAGTTAACTTCAATCCTTTTTAATTATCCTGCATTCACTAATTATTCCTTAAGGATATATTGTAACTAATTGAAATTCTTTGAAAGAACTCAGTCATGAAATTTGTTGGAATATAAATTTTGGAATATTTTTTATCATTGATTCATTGTATTTACTTACTAAAACAAATAATAATAAGGGAGGAGATTCAGAAAAAGTGACTTTGTCATCTCTAGAAATTCACAACTTTGAGTTGGCATCAATTTTTTATTTGACAACCCTTATGACAACTGATACTTGCATTTTGCTCAGTTTGATTCGAAATTCCATTATGGATAGACTTGCATATATAAATTCATCTTTGGCAAACTTATCATGCAATTCGTCCATTTCATTGTGTACATTAGGACTACTCCACTTCACCGATACCGTGAGATGTGTGTAGCAGTTTTATAAGAAAATATTAGGAAGATCCAAATCAATAAATTCGTCATGGTTTCCAGCAACTGACGTTGCGGCTTTCCACTTCATAAACCAATTTATCAGGGAATCGAGACTTTCAAAATGAAATTTTTGCAAGAATGTTTATGATATATGTGGCAATTTTAACACAAGCACAAATCGATATTTTCATTGTCCAATAAAAATTTTGTGAAGATTATTTTTTTGAATGAGTTTTGAATAAGCAAAATTGTCGCTTCAAGCAGATAATTTCTTATCTCTCCTTATCAAACATTTAAATATAATAGAATAGAATAAAATATAGGAGAAGTTGGTGATCAATTTGATTTAGGATATCCACCTCTCAATGACTGTAATCTACTCCAACAAAAAATGTTGGTTGCACACAACAAATGATAAATCACCCTGTTGAAACGTTTTATCTCCCATTTAAAAGTTGTTTTATCCGCCTGAATTAACCCGAAACAGAATTCATTTCCTTCTTAAATACACGTCACCTTAAATTGCAATGAGAGATTAAGAGCTAAGAAATATTAATTACCCTCTCTTGTTATCGCAGTTACGGTCACATTTCGCTGGACCGACCCTGTACGTGGATCCTCATTTCCTCTCTCGCTGGTTCATCCGCACAAACCGATTCAGTTGACAAGACAGATGGCTCGCAGGCTTACATTCATTTCACATTTTATGTGTTTTGAACAGTTTTAATTTGTTGGAAATTTCTATGTCTACATTTATATTTTTGATAGTCGACAATTTCGGTTGGTCTCTTGCTTTCGTGGAAAAATCTATTAATTACCGACGGTCCCATGGCAGAAAGGATCCGTATAAAGAACTTGGCTCGATATATTCTTTCATTTGTAATAGGATAAACTTTTCCGATAACTCCTCAACTGTGAAAATCCTGTCATAGAAAATGTATTATCCTGTAATGGAATTTTCCTGCAGATATTTTTTGTTCCATTAAATGATATTTTGAATAAAAGCACTATCACAAAATAACTTATTCTCCGCATTTTTGCTACATGCAAAGTCAATTACTAGGGTGTCATTTTCGTATACATAGTGTCTCAATAGCAATAAAATATAGTTCTTTGAATTTGAATAGAATATTGAATCAATTATAAAAGACGAAAAGAGACTTACTCAAAGAAAACTTCATCAAGTGAGCCTTTTTATATATCCGATGTTACGTATGGAACATTTTTTTGAGCCGATGCAAGACGTGGACGCTTGAAGCTAACTTCTTGAATAAAATAGAAGCGTTCAAAATGTAATGTTACTGAAGAATCCTAAAGATCTCGTGATCTGCATATATCAGTAATGGAGAGGTAGTCAGACAACTGAATAATGATGGAAAGCTCCCAAACATGATACAAACAAAAGAGGAGTTATCGATAACCAAAGAAGCGACAATCTCTTTTTTTTGTACTCTCATTTACCAAGAAGTTCTACCTTAATCATCGCTGGAAGTAGTTTTATCAACAAAATTCAAATTAAGAACTGCCGTCTGCTCCTGAACGAGAAAAAAATAGGAAAATAAAACACTGAAAGTATTCTTTGGCATTAGACCAATATCATTTTGTCTGTATCAAAATCCGACGTAAAAGGTTCGTATCACCCATTTGACTGGAGCTCACAATTCTCTGACTGTTCTGCTTTATTATTTTTGATGGAGTATTTATTCACGAGCCTCCAATTATTGCTTATCTCTACGAAATTCACTTCATATAAATCATAGTTATTGATGTACAAATAGAGCAAGAAGGAAAATTAAAGTAACTGAGAATAGTGATAAACAATAGATGGGATCGTAGCGTGGAGCAAAAGCGTGAGAAAGTTTTTTGAAACTAAAAAAATACTTTGTAGCCATGATTTTAACATTCATCTGCGAACGAGGAGAAGCAAAATATTATTTCTTTTTTGTACTCTTATACGGCGCAGAGGCATGGACGCGATTTGGATGGGGTGTCGTCGTATTTTAATATAAATCATAAACACCGGGGGTTTTTAAGCGCTTCAAGAAACTTTGATAAATATTCAATACCATAAAGAGACACAATAGAATACTTTGATCATGTGATGCGCGACTCTATAAATACGAGCATCTTCAAGCGCGATGCCTTTCACTTAGTTTTCATAATCCGCGGAATCCGTTTGATGTTTGTTTTTTATATCCGTTTTCATTGCAAGCGGTTTATTCATATTTTTTCTTTTGGATCATTTCTAGAAAGGTCTATTCAATTATTTGTTTTGTTTCTATATTTTGTAGAAGTTTTTAGAATTCTTTTGGGATATATCAAGAGTTTTTGTAGCGCAGTTTGGTTCAGTTTATAATAAATAGTGAACACATCGAAATAGAAGTAGTCTAGGAATTTGAATAAATTATTTTAGTTAGTTAAGTGATAGCGATAAGTGAATTATAATAAGTTAGTGTAGTGTATAGCAGTCTAACCCACGGATATAAATCGTACAAATAAATTAGAGATAAACTACAAATCGATAACGGTTAAGGCACGCGAGGAAAAAGGTACGTCTGTGGTTGAGTGAACCTTTCTCAATATATTAATGTCTTCCTTCTTCAAATTACCATATATTAGTAGCTGCTTCTAGTCAATATCTCTCAAAATGCTTGAATCGATGGCAATCGCTTCTAGCGCTTTAAATCTTTTTATGAGGTGGATTACTTCTCTCGTTTTTTCTCTTTTTGTTCTCTTCATAGTTTATAGTTTGTCTTGGCTGCTTTTGTTATTATTTTCCATTCTTTTCGGTTCCGGAACTTTGCCCTCCAGTTCTCTATATTTCTAGTTCTTAAAAGTCTTCCATTAATAATTGTGGTCTTTCTCGATTCTTTCTCTTTGATTTAGTCTTAGTTGGCTATTAACTGTTATTTTTCTGTTTTGTTTTTTATCGTATCCCCGTATTGATATTATTTTTAGTGTCGTTCGCTCTTTTATTTTCACTATGCATATCAGTATCACAAAACATTCCCATTATTATTATTGTAACTATTACTACTATTTCCCTCCAACAAATTATTATAACTAAATTTACAGCTAAAATTACTACTAGAACTACTATCCTTATTACTACCATTGTTTTTCTCATGTCCTTGCTGTTTCGTTCCTCCCGTTTTTTGTTTTTCTTCCATTAGTTTCTTGAATCGTTCGATTTCACTCACTCTGTGCTGCTCAATTTCCATTCTTTCTCATCTATTGTAATTTTATTGCAATCAACTTTTACTGTTTTTCCTCTTTTCATCTCTTTTTTCACTCTCTCACGCAGTTGTTTTCTTTTTTCAAGTTCTCCTCGTGTAAGGTCTTCATTAGTGTATATTTGTTCTGTTCTGATTTCTCTTATTTTGTGCTTATTCTGGAGGATACTGTCTTTCACCTTTTCCGTGTTCAATTCTATTGGCAAGTTGTGTCTCCACAATTTGCTTTTTTCACTCAATATTCAGATTCAGATGCTTTCTTATTATTCTTTCATCTGTTTTCTTCAGAATCATTTGATCTTCTGTATCCACTTTTATTCTGTTAGCACTACGTTGCTTCTTTTTCTTTCTTTTCCATATCTATCCATTGATTCTCTCAATTATTTCTCTTCGATTTTCTTAGTTCTTTTAGTTCCCTTCGATTTTCTTCTAATATTTTTATTTTCTTCTTTTTCCGATTATGCATGTATTTGACTCATTTTTCGCTTAAATTAATCCTCATTTTGTCACTCATTGAAGAGTACGTAGCGATGTTGATTCGTTCTGTAACAAAATTTCACTTTTCCTTCATATATTCTATTGTACTCCACTGTGAAATGATATGTTATTTTTGGTAAATGCCAATATTTCTTCTATTTTGGAGAGCCGACGAATCAAATTTACGTTTATAATCGTCGGCTGTCTTTGAAATTCTCATTTATCTCTATTTTTGTTACCGTACATCTTTTCTATGAACATCTATATCAGCAGTTAATTGTAGCAATAATTTTCGAGAATTTCCTGTCTTTGATATCTATAAATCTATCCAAACTATATGTGGAATCAAAATTATATTTTCTCGAGACTCAGAAGCGACCGCTAAGAATTTTGAACAGTGGCCAGTCACTCGGGTGAACACAAGGGAAGACTGAATTGTTCGGTCTACTAGAGATGCGAACGATTTTGTTACGATATGAGAGAAAAAGAGATTCGAAACTTAAATAGACTCAAATAAATATATATTTTTTGTCCACTCATGTCTACAAGATTGAAAATAATGGTTTTTATAAAATAGGATGGAATTACATGAAAAATAAACTGCTTTAAACAATAAAAATAAAATTTTGGCATGAATCTTGGTACAACTCATGTTTAATAACAAAGCTCTACAAAAAAAACTCATACTCATAAAAATTTTCAATGTACTCGTATTATCATGATTGAAAAATTTACATGTGGATCTAGATATTAAGTTGTCATGGATTGATATTTTGTTCCAATTACTAAATGTGCATTCTAATATATTTGTCTTATATTCTACAATATGAGTTCGTCCCAAAGAAGTGTAAATATTTTAGTTATTTATTTTAATATATTTGTGGTGATATAACGAAACAAACAAAAAGAAATATCACAGACATTGATATGCTGTATGTACACAACAGTAGGTTTTTCATCTATTAGAAAATAGGAGTTCCCATATGAACAAATTTTCCTCCATATTTCTGTACTGTTGTTAACAATATACATTGTCATTATCAAAATCATTAATTTAACATGAAGTTAATTTGAAAAGTCATTGAAAAGACTGTTTTAAAATCTCAAAAAAGCAATTTAGAACTTTTTTGTTACATAAAAGAGTTTCTCAATGAGTGAAATATCATCAAATAATTTGTTTATATGAAAATGAATCATCAGAAGCGAGAAAGTATGCTAAATGTGAGTCAATTCATTGGAACTATGGTATGGAGAGCTATTGCTTATGGAATTAGGCTGCCTTTGATATTCACAACATGGATGTTGAATCACATGTTGTGCTTTATATTTGGACACTATCCAATCCTACTATTCCAACAAGATAATGCAACAGAAAATTAGAACATTAACATTATCTTCCACAGAATCTAGAGGAGATACTACTACATGAAGTACAAGTTGTATGGAGTTGTATACTTGAAGAGAAAATCGACAATCTCAATAAAAGTATACTCAGATGTGTTTCTGACATAGTAGACTTGAATATAGTATTGATTTCACTGAATGGAATATATTATACTTGGATACGGTACTAGAAGTTCTCATGAACAACAGCTTCATCATTCGCTGATCCAGTTGTTATAACATAGTAAAAATTTCTGCAACCATTGGTCATATTCATAAGGGACATACAACACCAATATTCACAATTACACTGATGCTCGTTCCAATAAATAAGTAAGCTTCGATTTCATCATCAGTCTCTGGAAACGATAACTGATAACTATAGAAACGTGTGTTCGACATTGCAATTGTGGCTGTTAAAATAGAGGTAATATAAATAATATCGATTTTCATACTTAAACTTCTAATCAGATTTCAACACGTAGAGTTATTTGGTTAGGTAATTATGAACTATTCCTAGGAAAATAATTTGGAAGAAGTATAATTTTGAAACTAATGATACATCAACGGGGAATACTTCAACGCGCTTTCTCTTGTGGGTATTTTTATGAAGGAATAGCTGAAAATTTGTATGGCGCAAAGAAAAATCACGTTCACATTTGCCCCTGGAAAAATAAAAAATTGATCATATTTTGGGGTGAATGTGAAACTTTTGTTAGATATGGGAATATGAAGAAAGTGGTTCTAATTATGGTGGATACACCGTACCGTGAAAGGTGCTCTCCGATATCCAACGAGCCTGCTCAGCATACTCTTTGAAAAGAATTAATAGAGGGAGATGTGATTTGTCTGCTATGCAAGACAGAACTTTGGTATAATCACTACCTGAGCCTCCTGACACTCTATATAATATTTTTTCCTTTTTACCCATAGCTTGTCTCCTTCAAGGGTTACATCTTAAATCCTCTTTCGTCTGTATTGAATAGAAAGTTTTAGTTGGGTCATTTAACGACATCTCCATAACTAGTTCTTGAGCTCATTATAAAAATAATGATTAACGAATATATCTCGTACATCTTCTCTAATTCTCTATAAACGTTCGGATTTATTGAATGACACATTTGGGTGTCTCGCCCAAATACCAGGAATATGGTATTCTTACATAGGATCTTCCATAATTTGTGATGTGATGTATTTGCTTACTAAGCTGCAAAGCTCCTTTTCTTCGCAGGGCAAATCATTTCTAGCTCGAGCTACAAAACCTGTACTCTTAGTAGTAATCAGATTTTTTTCCCCTTTGATTCGGAGGGACATAACAGTTATAGGTACATTGAATGCTTAATATACTTGTTTATAATTTCTGTTTCTATTCAACACATCATTGATAGCAGATGGTCTAACGTATACTCATGAAGATTCGGTCGTTTTTTGTATAATTTTTCACCATCATGTTTCTGAAAAAATTGAGTTATGAAAGTTTCAAAAATCTCGATATGAGGGAGAGAGAAATGCTTTATTATCAAAAAAATGTTACAATTTGTAGACAAAAGCTTGTAAGACTGAAAACCGAACAAGAAAATAACTAGATAAACATACAAATGAAATAAAATTTCAATAGACAGAAAAAAACCACAATGAATAACAAACTTATAGGTAGTAGTAATAGGTAATAATTAGTATTTAAGTATCATTAGAACATAGAAGTCGTTTCCAGACTAGAATGCGCTTCCCAGTAAATATGTCCTCAAATTATTGCGGAGTGCTGGGAAAAATAAAGTGGATTCGATTTCAATTGTTGAGTGATTGTGCATTTTTTTTGCATTGTAAATTATTGAGCCGTCAACTAATTCTGAACGTGGAGTAGGTAGGTAAAGGTCGTCCTCCGCGTTACTAAGTGGATAGCCGGTCAACTATCTTTCTGAAATTGGAGAAGTGTGTTTACGAATTAGGCAAACGTATTTAAAGATGAATAAGGAAGGACGAGTCCCCACAATTACATATTTAGTGGCAAATTCAAACACGTTCACTATGACCCCCGAAATCAAATTCACAATTGCCTCGTCTCCGATTCCACTGGGTCATTTGTAAACATTCTCTCACTTCTATTTCTCGTGAAACCTAACCTCTCATTGCAATATGCTCTATGCACATATCATATCGAACACACCTCTTAAGTAAAAAGAAAAATTTTCTCATTCACAAATTAAAAATGTTCCACAAGTTTCTAAGCAACTCACCAATAGAAATGTTTCACATTTGAATCATACACAACAATTAGTCTATGAAGACAAGACTGGATTGTTCAAGGTTCGGGGCGCTACTACAGCCAGTCGAACCAATTTTAACTGTCAAATTGAAGAAATATGCAAGTTGCTTACAATTCCCCCTGTTTACAATTACCTCAACTGAAACTACTTACTCTCATAAGCTGCTCATATTATTTTGTATGATCTACTCAACCCATTAACATTTTCATTTGCATTTTTTTATAACTTATTGGACACAATTACGGTGTGACTTTTTTTCATTATAAGGAATGAAGTTTGATAGTTAAAAAACTTTATGTAGGTATTTTAGTGTCGCGATGATATCAGTAACGGTCCTGTAAAAGCAGCGCTTTCCCATCACAACGGAAAACCCGTCAGGGCGGCTCCTAATATCGATCGTCTCCAATGCAGTCCAACTCTTTCTGTTGTTAATGTACCACACTATTTCTGTTCCACTTTTGTTATCCCGCTGTTCTGTCCTTTTCGGGATTTTCATTCATCGGTACAGATTCGGTTGGTTGAATCCGTTTTTGCTGCTAGAAGAACGGACACACATACAGTGGTGTGCTGTCTTTAATACAGCTTAACAGTTTTTATCTTCTTTTTTATGATTTAATCCGAGTTCTTCTCTTTATCCAGACATTCAGCTGCAGGAACAAATAACGTTAGTAAGCTTTTGGATGTATTTGAGATACTTTCGACTGCTGTGGAATTGGAACTGTGAAAACCTCTTTTTTTACTTTAACAAGAAGTAGGTTATTTGAAGCAATGGTATGATTAAATTGATATATACTTTTGCGAAATGAGAAGTTTTCACGGGCAATGAAAACTTAGGTAAAATGAGTTATAATATCAAATTAATTCACAAAATACTCTAATAAAATTTTCCTTTCTAAGTTTTTTCTAATATTTTTCTCATTTTATAATATAGATAAACAAGCTGACCCAGCCATATTTTGTAAACTCCTAAAAGACTTTGTTTTACGACAAAATACCTTTCTATTGATTAAAAAAATGATAGAAAACATTTGTCAATAAATTGAATCAATTTCATAAATAATTTCACACAATTGGTCATTCAATTATGGTAAATAAATACTATTTTAAAATTATTCTTATAATCTGTAGTAAAGCCTTGTAGTGTACAATATTCTTGGTTTTATTTTTTAGAGAAAAACCATATGGGGCCAATGGTTTGCAGGCTATTTAACACGCAAACATGGAAATTCTAAGTTTATTCCACACACTTCTAACGATGGATTTATTAATTAACCATTGCGACTGCAAGGCTCACTGGAAACTGAGCACGTTTCAATTTCAAAGGAACATCGGGTGGCAGTGGTGGCATTCTCGAAATGAGCATATTTTCATCTGTCTATGATGATTATAGTAACTAAAATTGAATTTTTCATAGTTTTAGGGAATTTTATTCCCTGACACACTTTTGAGTTGCATTAGATTGTGTTATATAATTATAACCGAACTAACCTTGAACTGCAAATTTTGTGATGGTAGTTCTGACAAATCCAATCAATTTAGAAATTCAATTGAATAATTAACTACTTCATTTTCATCGATAATGGAATCGATCCATAAATTCATCTTCGAATGTATATAATTAAATAATCACGACCCATCATTAAAACTCACACACAAACACAAAAAACAAAATTCAACCTCTGGAATATTATTAAAACAACTATTTGAACCGAAAAACTTCATACTGCCTCAATCGTTAAATAAAAGACCTCAACTTTTGTATAAAATGAACTTAAAACAAAGAAAAGGAATCCTTTTTTTATCAAAACAAATGATGAAAAATGCTCGGTATAAATGAAGCTTTATTATTATTTTCAATTAATTACACATTATGTGGCTCATTTATAAAGCACAGTTTTCCTGAAATACTGGCTATTTATAAGATTTCATTTATATATTGACAGACACACACAGTTATGATACAGTCTGTTGCTCAATTTAAAGCTTTCTGGTAAACTATATTTTTCGTTTTGTTGTACGTAAATAAACAAAGATGACGGTTTTCCGACGCGCAAACATGCGACGTATAAATATTCATGCACGAAATAGAGAAACTTCAAGGCAATTCCACAAACTTCCAACGACTGGCCTTACGATTTATTTATGGTCATTGCAAAGGCCAGACGTACTGGAAATTGTGAGCATTTAAAATAGAATGGTAAATCCGTTGGAATCATCGGTATACGCATGATGAAGACATCCTCTCCTTTGTATTTTCCTCTTTATGATTGTTACCTCAATGACGTTAATCATCACTTTTTTAACAGCGAGTCTTGTTCCATTGCCCAGTCGAGGTTGATTGATGTTACGCAGCATGATGACAACTGATACTACTATTAACTACAAATTGTGAGCTGGTAATCCAGTGAATTTTAAAACTCTGTTAGATAGTTGACTACGTCTTAATGGTCCATAACGGTGTCGACTGTTTCGAAGGAATCCAACTGTCTCGGAGGAAAATTCTGAATGGTCGCATTGAAATACTCCTGAATCCTTTATTTTTCGCCGCAAATATTGCTGGTTCTCCTAGTTATAGTTATAGTTATTGATCTGTTTAGGAGTCCACTGCGACTTTATTATTTCCAATTTCCAAAAAATATTCGTATGTTAGCACTAAAATTTCGCTATCACAAAAGATCAACAAAAAAAGCCCATAACTTGAAATATCACTATCACAAAGGATCACCGAAGAAAGTTCTCGCGCACATAGCGGCAATCATCTCTTTGTCTGAGGTATTGATCGACATAGACGATTGATCGACATATTAGTTGGTTGCCAAATATCAAATATTATGGTTTGCGCTCAGAAATTTTATTTGTGAAAAAATATCAAGGATAAACAAAATTTGTTTTTAATTAATTCCAAGCATTTTCATTTCCATCCACATTTCAAACTTTCTCTGGACTTCCACAAATAAATTCAAGACCAAAATTAGGCAAATCGGTCCAGCCGTGTCGAATTTAATTTTCTTGCCATTATTTTTGATATTTGCTGCATATTCACCTAAATTTATATATAAAATTTACCGGACAAGAAGAACATTTCATGAGTTTTTTTTAATTTTTTTTAACCTTTAAATTGGAGTATATATATAGGCTGGATCCTGACAAGTACACAATGTATATAAATTTATAATTGTGACAATGAAATACCCTAAAATTTGATCCAGCGTTATGACAAGTATACAATGAATATTAATATATTACTGTGACAGTAAAATATTCGGAAATTTTACCCAGTGTTATTTCTAAATACCAAAACATTTGTCATGTCATGATGGCATTTAGCTCCATAAGTCAACAATGAAGTAGAAACAATTACCTTTTGCCGCAATTCGCAAACAAAAATGAAGTCTCTCAAAGGATTTGTCGGAAAATAATCGACTGGTCAATTATATTTATTATGTTCTCCTCTACAAAGATGTTCTCACGCAACCACTTCTAAACGGTTTTGAGCCTCTGGCCTATCAAAATTTTACGATGAAGCATATCGCGAATAATGAATGCGAGGTTTTTTTAGTTCATGTAGAATGTTAAATGTTTCTTAGAAAATCATAAGGCAAGGACCAAAACTCTGTCAGAAATTTATTCTACGGCAAAAATAAATGCATGATCTATTAGAGTAACTGATAACAATTTTTCCAACTTTTTACTTCTTAGACCTTTTTAAATATTTTCCTCGCTAGATTAACTTCTTTAGATCTCTTTTGATATAAAATTACTCTTAAATAACAAGTAAAAAATTTACGTAACTAACAGACACACAGTTCTTCTTTAGAATAAAGATTCATTATTTTTCAGACTTAGTTTTTACTCTAAATATATTCTCAATTTTTCAATTAGTTCTCTCCATGTGGCATATGATTGAAGTAATTCGATACTCAGCATGCGAACAAAATACCTTTTAACTATATCAGGCTTTTTGAGGTAATTTTCTCATAGAACATCATCAGTCATGGACGCCTTAAGAAAATACTGGATTTATTATTGCGATAAATTTGATCTCATTTTTGAAACAATTAATTTCTTAGTTATTTGCATAGAAAACAGCGACATTTGTAAATGTGACAGTGGTATCCAACATATTAGATATTTACAGACACAAGCTCCTGGAGATAGCTTGTGTTGACGGTAATAAGGAAGATCTTAGATTTCATAAATCGATACAGAAAGTCACTCTAATTAAATACACACATAATCCAAAATCAATGGAATAATGAATTTTTGGAGTCCGAACATTATATTGGAAGCAAAAGTTTGGCATTAAAAACCCTTTTAAATAGTTGCGAATGAACTAAATAAGCTGTTTTGTGGATGTGTACCAGTTAAATACAAATCTCTCTAGAAATCTTAATAGAATATATAATAATAAATAGAAGCACTTAGAACATAGTATTAAAGACAGAACACAATATTCAATAATCCTCATAAAAAGACTGCACCAGTTTTTTATGAGATCTACATCGCTCCTCTTTACTACTGCCACTACATCTACTCATAATTATACGTGTTTCGAGAACTGAGTAATTGTATTGAGAAATCGAAAGCAAACTTGAGCTTATCGCCAATGAACCTCATTGAGCGGAAAAGATTTACGACGGAAAAACCTGTTTGGGGAGGAAACTATCAAAGATATTATTCCATCTCAGAATTTGATTTGGAAAGGTATTATTGATGAGGATAAGGTGAAGGGATGAAACGAAAAAGTATTTTCTATATAAACTTGCAGTTACATTGTGATTGATAATATCCTTTGTATCAAATTCATGATTGAAAGTTCAAGAAATATTTTTGGGAAACTATTCGTCTCTAAATTAGGATTAATATATAAGACCCAAAATAATCTTATATCTCTCTAATATTATCATAAAGATTGAATACTGGTTTAGGAGAAGAATCGTGATCACAAAATTAGCTATGATGATTTTGAAGCAAAGTATGTTGGGCAAACAAAGACGTCTACTTAAGTTCAATTTAAGGAGCATCTACCTCATTTGAAATATAGACAGATGGAAAATTGCGCATTTAGTGCACGAAATCATGAATAAAAATAGTTAGGTCATGGTGTGTTCAGCAAGAATTTTTGTTTTTGTGTAGACTTTGGTAATGAATAAATACTGAATGAATAAATATATTCTACGTAGTAATAAATAGGTTCATCTGATTTCATAATAAACGCAAATTCTGAGTTTATGGTCTGTAGTGTACTGCAAACATTATTTTCAAGATAAACAATCCTGTTAGTATTATTCTTCCACAAAATTTACTTTTTCCAAGAGTTTTCACCTTTATTTAATAAGCATTTGTTCGATATAAACTTCCCATTATGTAAATATTATCTTTCCGATCCAAAGTCCTGTTTTCCTCATAACTTTGTTAAAGGGATATTTTCATATACAAAAATCGAATGGTATTTTATCGTATTTCATCATTTCCTGCCATTCTCCAAGCCGACGAGAACATTCAAAAGGCAAACAATATATTCATAAGGGTCGAGAAAATAAATGAAAGTTACTTGTCCGCAAACTGAACAGTGGCAACACCTGTCGATGACCACTTGCTATTTCGCTCCTGTGTCCTTTATGTCTCGTCATCCTGGCCTGACAGCACAGTCAGATCGATTAGCAGGCTTTCCTTTTACTGTCAGTTTCATGCAGTTCCGGTCTCCGTAAATTTTATATCGTTTTTTTGTTCTTTGAAATAGTTAGATTAACAGGAAAAAATGTCACGAAAATATTGATATATAGTTGCAAGTCTCAAATGATTATATAAAAATTTGCATACTACGATAACTAAATAATATGAACAGTGGATTACATCATCTTATGAATATCACATTAACATTCTTTCTCATTATCCGTAAGGATCAGAGTAACTTACCAGAACTTGATTCAAAAGTTTAGAACTTATCTTAAATTGATCCTACGGAAACCTATAATAGCATTAAATTTATTGTGCTTTGAGTCCGTAGAACATAGATAGGGGAAAAATCAGATGCTGACCAAAATACTCCTGGAAAACTATCACCAGATTGAATCTGTCAACCTAGGAAAAACAATTTACTAATACTAACAGAAGTTTTGTCTTAAGAATTGATGCATATCTTAAGAAGCTAGGTTTAGCAGAAAGTGTATCGTGTAGATTCTTTATTAGTATGAGCGGCTATGGAGCTGTAAAGTATTACTCCTGTGAGTGTATAGAATAGAAGATCTCGGGCCGTTAGAGACATCCCACATGCTTTTCTAAGAGGTTAAAAATTAACAGATCTTCTGGTGCAGTATCTAGGAATCCTTATGTACTTTGGCACGTATAGAAAATTCGAACATGGTTACATCGTATTTATTTTCAAGAGAGACATTTTTGTAATTTTGTT
Organism: Diorhabda carinulata; assembly: GCF_026250575.1. Taxonomy (NCBI): domain Eukaryota; kingdom Metazoa; phylum Arthropoda; class Insecta; order Coleoptera; family Chrysomelidae; genus Diorhabda; species Diorhabda carinulata. Next base: position 9,620,166 of record NC_079469.1, read on the forward strand.
TGCAGTGAAATTATAATGAAGCGGAGATGAATACATTACCATGATTTTAAATAGAAATGGGGTTAAGTGATACCTCATTCCAAATACAGTTTACTTACAACAAACTTGACTTTATTTCAGAAACTTTATCCGTTCATCCGATTAAGACGAATAGTAGCATACATTTATGTATATGACGTTACTGAAAAAGAAAACTCTTGATTTTCACGTGTTTTCTACTAAGTAACAAAAGCAGGTTCTTTCCAACGGCTAGCTTAGTTGTTGAAATAGTATCTGCATAATAGAAAAAGTTTTGTGTTATATACTTTGCTTGATGCGAATTTGTGATTTCCGTGAAACTTGAAATCGTAAAACACACGGTTTCAATCCTCATACAGAAGAAAATATTTGTTTGTAAATAAAAATATTATCTCAACCTAATTCAAAATTTGGTGAAAAATACAAAACCGCGACCACATTGGAAAATGTTAAAACTTATCCAACGTCTTGTCATTCTACTGAGACATTTTGTAGCAGAATTGGTCGGTAATGGAAACCTACGGTTTCGTTTCGTTATAGCTTAAAGTTTTTTGTCAATTTTGAAAATTTCTCGTTCTTTGTGCATTGTGGAAAATAGTAATAGAATTTTTTTGAAAGGGGGAATACATACGGAGCTAGTGATTTGTTCTTATCATTGATGAATGGAACTCTCGTCCCTAAATACCTCTAAATAATATTTCTGATGAGATTTCTTGCTCATTTTTTCAGATTCCCCATAATTTTCCATACATAGGGATGTCGTTAGCTAATTTTACCGAAATAAACCAATTGTTCATTGTTATGTTCCGGTTAGTACCTTTAACAATTTTTGGCATTTTTTCACATCACAAAAGATTTTGAGAATGACAATCTTTTGGTTTCTGATGATTTTACCAAGTATGAGCTAGCGTCAATCATGTACTTTGTGGAAGAATTACACATCGTAGGCTTGTTAGGAATGTACATTCTATTCAGTTGTTTTCCTCGAAAGCCCAAAATTGTTCATCTATCGTCAAACATGATGATGGATTGTACGACGATCTATATCCCGGAACAAAAGCATTTTATATATATAACGAATATCTAGAAATGTGTATTTTTTACCCTTTTCGCCCTAGTAGGAAGTTTATCTTCCAGCTTTCAGCCTAAACTCCTCCCAATCACTTTCAACATGTTCAGAAAAATATTAACTTGAATGATCTCTATTCATTATTTTTTTTGACCCCATTCTGTATTTCCCTATTATATAATATAATGTTTTTTTGTTCTATAAAAGTGATGTTTTAATCAGATGATATTCAGATTAGAATGCGAGAATGACTGACTTATCAGAAATAACCTGACACACGTTGTAAAATAATTATTCACAAATAAAAATTTGTGAAATTCACTATGCATGTTCTGTCAAAGCGCAAGATGATAAAAATGGTAACACACGCACACACAAATTGATTCAAATTACGAAGGAAGGTACTGAACCGTTACGCTTAATATAACCACATCCTAAGTAACTAGAGTTCCCGTTCCAGCGCCATCACTCAGTTCATTAGCAGTACTAATCGTACATGGAAACAACAGTTCCCTCTCTGCTTTTGGTGACATATTTCAAATTCAAATTATTCGTTCAGTTTTTCTAGAAACAATCTAACGGAGTTGTATCAACCCAAACGTTTTGAACATTGAAAAAAAAAAAAATAACTTAATGGAAAAATGGAGGGATGGCACCGCGCCCTTAATCCCTTAATCCCAAATATTTGCCATGTTATTTTAAGAGAAGTGCTGAAATTTTTTGGTTGGATTTTTGAATTTCTTGTTACATTGCCCAAAGAACCGATCCGGTGGCTTTTAGTTGTCTGACCCCAATTTGACACTCTTACACATAGATTTCAAGTATCAAAATAAAATCAAAATAAATCTGTAAAAACGTATTAGTTGTGCTTATCAATCAAGAGAATGCGCTACGGTTCATTTTCCTCTCCCACACGAACGAGTTTCCATACCCTGGTATTAACGAAAATAGTTGAAAAAATTCACGGGTTATAAAATTGACGATAGTGTAGTTTTGTAGTATCAAAGATAACTACTTAGAATTCAAATGCAACAACCAGACATTGAGTGAAAAATTCTCTTCGTTTTCTATTACAATCATTCACAAAATTTTCTATTCCATAAAGTTCGTCATATATAAGTTGTACACACTATTGCCTAGAGATAATTTTTGGTTGGGTGCTTGAGGTGAAGAAATATCTAAAACTTCTTTTACGAATCTATCTAATAGTCAGAAATGAAGAAAACCTAAATACCCTGAAAATTAGAAACAAATACGACTATTGAAGCTCGAGTTCATTTAGTTATTAGATAATTTATGAAATTTTAATTTCATATGTTTTGTGGATTTCATTGTTATATATCGCATCCTATATTGATAATTTGTTTATAATGAGAAACCTTTTCTTGATTTGACAAGTTTTTTGTTCCGTTGTACAGTATCGTTCTCATATATATTGATATCCTTTGAAATAGCAGAATATTTTTATAATTGGACATAACTCCTTGTCAAATACAGTGAACTTTCCCTATTTCAGCATATTAACAACCATATTTCTTGAAGGTTACTTGTTTGAAATTCGTATAAAACACAAAATCCTGGTTACGACGTGTCGTATATGTTCAGATTAGTGGAAAGTACCAATAACTCGACTTCCGCCGTTGACACATCCACCCGAGTCAATGATGAAGCCAGCCTTCACTACAGGTGCCACCGAACTCTGTTATCTTGTAGGATTTCACGGATAAGGGTTTCCAGACAGGTTAGCGAAATAATCCCGTCAATCTCACGCTACCTTGTGACGCTTCAATCTACACACGGACGCTTTGGAAATTCGATTTTATTTTCACAGGAAATGTAGTCGTAGTTTCTCCCTTGCAAATTATCAAAGAACGAAATTTTTGCGATAATCCATTTCCATTACTATTTATATTCATAATTATAACATGAGAATACGTTATCATTTGCAATAACAAGAATTCCATTTTCACTAACCATAACAAGGATAATAAAATTTAGTAACAAGCACAAGCAAATAGTGTTATTGAAATGTGTTCACTAGCACTTGGAATTTCAGCAAGCTAAAAGCTAAGTCAGTTTGAAGGAAATGGAAAATATACTGGGTACCTATCCCAAAACTATTCCAAAAATATTCTGAACCGTATAGTGTGAACCAAAATAATGATAGTACTCCATAAAAACTTTGCAAGTACATGCCTTCAAAATGTGAACTTTAGTTTGGTTTTTTTCTATTTCTAATTTCTGTACTGTTAATTCAATCTTCATAAAATTTCTATTACCTTTATAATATATGTTTATGTTTATTCTGGTTCAGTGAACAGAATATTATTGACTTGTAGACAGTGACGAACTACTAGTAATGGTATTGATTCGAAATTTTCGCAGCCCTCTATAATATAGATCTAGATATCGATAATGTTTTTCTTACACCTTAAGCCAACTAAAATATAGTATTGTTGAAAGTTGATGAAATGAGTCGTTTTTTCAAAGTCAAAACACCATCAACGGCTTCATCTGCGCAACTTGGGCCACAGTCTGCAACTGAAAAAATAAAGTGACGAAGGAAACGGAAATACTGAAGAAAGGAGGAGTAGGTAGAGCAGATTTGGAGAAAAAAGGAGCTTATGCTCAATATTTAGAAACTAAATCATATTTCTGAAATATATATGGAATATATATTTTATAAAACATATATATAGAAATAACAAGCATAAAAATCAACAAAGAAATGCAATGAACCTGTTAAAAATGATTTTTTGCTGTTTTAAAAATGTAGCATAAAACGATATATAATAACACCTGATAATAAATCTGGAATCGCAACCGATGTAAAACATGAAAACGAAAATCCCCTGCATAAGTCTATCAGTTATAGTCCATTAAACGAAGCTACAGAATAAATGACACTGACACTATAGGGAATCATTTGCTTGACTGGTTGTTGATTCTCTTGTTTGGTTGACTTACTGCCAACTGAACAAGAAACTTTTGTTTCTTTATGTTCCAATTGAGTTTTACAGTGGAAAAAGTCAACTGATTGTTTCTTATTTCTCCTAAAAAATGTGCTGAAGGAAAATGTGAATAAAGGGAATGTTTGCGAAAGATCAGATATTGTTTTGAAGTACATTATACAGGAAATTGTAAAGAAAGAACGTTTCATCTTTATAAATATATAAGTAATTTGGATTACTTTCATTAATAATTATTGTTCAACTTAAGAGTGAAAATTGCAAAAAGGTTTTCGCTAATATGGTAATCTAGACAATTTCATAATATATAAAATATGCGTAAAAATCAGTAGACTATAAACTAAACTAGACAAAAATACCATTTTTGAAGGAATCGATAATGTTTAAAACAATTTGAAATGCTTTGTTGAGTGTTTGAATTCATTTGAATTGATTGTGCATTTAAGATGAGATTTTTGATAATATTCTCAAAACTATCTCGAGAATATTTATATGTCTAATTTAAATGTTGGATAGTTTGAACTTCATAAGATGTACTATTGTTATATGCAGTTATGAAGAACATCTTAGGTTTATTAGAAACATGAAATGCAATCATTATTATGATTATTATGAATGAGTATTTTTATAATTTCGTCTTCTTCAATGTTATCTATAATGTGGATCTCAACTAAAAAAAATGAGTATCGTTCTTATTTATTAGTTTTCTGGTTATTTTATAGTTTATTCACGTTACTGAAGACAACGAGAGTATAAGAATTAGGTAGAACCTCTGAAAAAGTTTCCTGGGTCTAAATTTGGAGCTTTTCCGTAAGGAAATATATTAAGAATATGGTCGTTAGAATAATAACTTCTTGTTTTACGTATAAGCAACTTTGTGGTTCCAGTTTTTAGAAGTTCTTTTTAAACAATAAAAATTGTCTAGAAAACTGTTGAACCCAATACAATCTTACTGCGGTTGCGTTGGAAGTATTGGTTGTTCATAAATTTGAAGGGAAACTTTGATCACCATATCACTGTAGAACAAGACACAAATGGCTTGGTTCGTACTTTCTATGGTTAGTACTATTCTATTTTCATTGGCATTTTTGTTAATTTGATAAATTCTTTCGGCACTCACATGTCTTCCCACAACTAGCACCAAAGTTAGCGGAATTGAGACAGAAACTTGACTGAGTAACTGGTTGGGACTCAATGTATGACTTTTAAGTATAAATAACTTTCCTAAAATTTTGAAGCTGCAAATTGGACTCAAGCAATAGTAGCAACTGAAAATCTATGCCACTAAATTGTAACACAGAGTTCCATTTACTTGTAAGTGGTACAGAAAGTAGCTACGAATTAGTAACCTTCATCATATTAATGTCCAATAATATGCAATATTTATTAATATCGGGGACGATTCAATTACTAGTAAAACGGAACTTTACGAAGCGCGACTACTGTAAAGTAAAAGCTGCATCTCGAATTTAACTTATAGTAGAAGTAACTATTTGGTCTCCAGTTTCCCGTTGCTGAACATTTGACAGTTTGTTGGTGTAGAATTGGAGGAGAGTAAATAAACGTTCAATTGTTGTATCCAAGTATCGAAGAATTATTTAAAATCTATGATAGTATGTTCATAGTTCTTCTCGAATATTTCTGTCATAGTGTATACTGCGTCCAAGGTTTATCGTCTCCTTCTAAAGCCCTATGAGTAGTCGCAAATGAATTTTACAAGATCATGAATCTACGAATTCAACAGATTTATCAACATATTAATACATTATTTCTAGGAACCATAATAATGTGGTAGATATTATTTTTGAATAACATCAGCAATCAAAGCTTGTTATTCCATCAATATCATCAAGTCTAATCAAATTCAACAACATTTCAAGTTTTATGGAGTTATATGATTACGTAGGTCAAAGTGGAAAGCTTCATTTGTGGATTCAATAAATTTTAAACTTGAAAAAATCGGGATATGGTCTACTAGTCTAGACGCTAGACGGAAAAGCTGGAAGTAAAGTAAGGTGAAAATTATTTTGTGGTTTTAGGTTACTAAGTAGGTCTATTTTAAGAATCCGATTGATGCCACTCTATCACCCTTGAGCATTTCGAAAATTCAAGAATGTAAACAAAATATATACTTGCAGACATTAGGGGATTTTTTTTTAAACATGACCAACCAACTATTGATATGGATGGCATGAACTGTATTAAGAAACAATGTTTCGAAGATGTAAATATGATCAGAAAATAAAAAGCTAATTTTTATCAATCATTTTAACTGTTTCATCTTTTATTTCATACCTGATGATATATCGTCAGTCATTTGAGAAACATTACATCTCCAAAAACGTTTAAAAGTTTTATCTAATATAAAAATGAAAATAATGAAGTTTTATTTCATTAGAATTAGCTAATGAAACCTCTACAAAAATATAAAAATAAATGTATTTTGCTGAATTATGCCTAGCTGAGTTTTTTTTACTTTCGGTTTTTCAGGTTAATTTTTGTATATGAGGTGTTCTTCAAATGACCAATTTAATTCATAAATTTCACACTTTTATTTCAAAAGTTGGTGAAAAAATTCAACGTCCATTATTTTTTTCCATTTTCACACATTCCACAGACCGGCGGAAAAAAATATTATTAATATAAGTCACTCCCGCCACCGGAATTTTTATAGTTATTACTTCCAGTTTCCATATATGAAGATTTTGATATTTCTAGAAAAGTATCTCCCGACTACCTTTTTTTTTCTCCTTCGTACGCGATGTTTTTGGAGATTGGTGTGATATCAGTGTCATAACGAGACTGGATTGATTTTCCATCACTTTTTTATATAGATTTTCGTGAGATATATAGCTTCTCAACAGTTAATAAAAGGTTGTCAATTTCCAAAGTTCCTATTTACGACGGGTACTGATTTATATTCCGAATATATTGAGAATATTGTAGTCGGTGAAATGTCTTTGAGGAAAACCTATGAGATTGAAAAATTGTTTGAATCAATAGCAAATGATTTCCGATTGTGTTTGCTGAATATAAACACAGATTTTTCCATCAGAAAGTGGCTGTTACATTCAAATTTGCATTGCATGGAAAATTGCCGAAAATCGATTGTAACAGTGTTAGCATACAAGTTTGATTAAATCGCTTTATTCATAAATTTTCATAGAATTTCAATTGAATATAGTCCATTGTGGAAAGTTCACCTCATTCAATATTATATTCCACCACATACCAACAATTTAATTTTAAACATAATCTTTAGAATATACTCAACTGCCCCACACACATCAAGAAAGTCTTAAAGTTCCTTAAAGGAAGTAACTAGAAAATTTAATTCTTCATAACCCATGTATTATTTTATGATATTTCTATATATACTCGCCTTTTCTAAAGTGGGCGTGAATGCTTGTTGATGCTGGAATCCTGGAAGTAGGCGATAAGATATCTAGAAGAAAATGGACGGTGTTGGTTTAGTATACGGGAACAATTATTCATTTGTAATCTCATCAATTTATATGTAGCAAGTAAATTTATACCAATATTCATTTTGATACAGCTAAGCAGGTGAAACTTTACCTTTGCTTAAATTATCGTATTTCTATCTTTCTACCCGCGACAACATCGATTATATCACAAAAAAGACGAAGGAACTAAATAAAGCAGTGAAAAAAACGTGTGAAAAGTGTTTATTATTGCAATGACGGATAAATAACAAACAGAAAAAAGAAATAAGCTAATATCAATTATTAGAACCGCAACAAAATGAGTAACGGCGTTGCAGGCTTGTGATCAAATTCTAGAAACCTGAGGTAAAAACCATAACTTCATACAAAGAAGGAAAGAGCCTCCGAAGTGTTAAATTGGGTAATACCGTTAGCGTTGAGTTTAACTAAAATGGAGAATATAGAGTTTACTGTTTACCCGGATAGAAATTTGAGTGGAAGATATGAATGATAAATTAGAAAACTTTGTGCAAAAAGTATCCTGAAAATATTTTTCAGGATGAAGTCATAAAACGACAAAAAAGGATTGAAATGCTAGGGAGAGAAGTAATAAAGGAAATCTCATTCTTAGAAGCGTAGCGGATACAAAAAAGAAAACGAGAATATCATCCAAAACAAACTAATAAGAATAATAGAACATATGGGCGTTAATTTGAATAGAAAATATGAAGGTGGCGAAAAAAATTTGAAGGGGCTATAAGAAAGTCTTGGAAGAAATAGGGCAACTACTACCAAAACTTAAAGAGACAAAATCAAATGGAAAAAGAGAGGTTAATAAATATAATTAATTGGTAATCAACCATGAAGTTTATCAAACATCACAAGGAAAAGGATGCTCGCTTATTAAAACAGACGATGAAGATGGAAAAGGAAAATTGACTAATGGTTAAAGAAAAATCATTAGAACGCCTGGAGAGGAATCGTTAGAGTAGCAACTGGAAAAGCTAACACGGAAGGTAAAAAACTAGCAACACAGTTACACGTGACCAACACGGAAATGACACATGCAATGAACATGAAATATGCAAAACTTGGGCAAAGATCAAAGCAATCACTGAGCAAAAAAGAATGATGAACAAAGGAACAAGAGGAGACAATACTAGGCTAATATCTACTTGGAACACTAAAAGTATTAATGAAAAAGAGATAGAGCTGGAGAATGAGTTTGAAAGATCGGAAGTGTATATTTTGAGCCCAAAAGGAAACAAAGAAAAAGGCCCCATGACAAATAAAACTGAACAACGGACATATAATAATTTATAGTGTTGTTGTTGGGTAACTGTAGACCTGGTTGGGTGACTATAGAGGAATAACATTATTGTCTACATCGATGGAAGCTTACTAAAGATAACAAATTGAGACCACACGCAGTAAATACACAAAGTGAATTGCGCAAAGGTAGTAGTCATTCTTTTTTAACATGTTAATATGGGAACAAATCATTCAATCGATCAATAACTCATCATTTAAACAGACACGTTGAAAAATTCTGTGTAAACCCAGCTTGTAAATGTTAGAATCTAGTAATCACGTTTTCCCTGTCTTCCAGGTACATGCTCATGTTTTGTGATATTCAAATGTAAATTCAATATGAATTGCATACTATTTAGGCATCTTGTTCCGACCTAATTGCATTTCTCCCGTTAGATTTCACTTATTTCGAACTCGTGATCCAAATATATATCTCCACGGATGATTACGATGATTGTTATCAGGACCGAACTTGATATAATAAACTTGACAGAAAATTTGATAGTTTCAAAATGTCTCAAAATTAAATTTTACGAATGAGCGAGGAAAAATCCTGTCATTTGAGAATTCTTTACCATGACAGCGTGCCATACAACGTTTTCTTCACTCTCTAGTTTGTGCCTACTTCACTCACTAAATTATGTTTCTGCAGCTTATGGATCTTCCTTAAAGAGAAAAATCCGCTGTGAACCTTTTAAACACAATACCTGATAATGAGAAGTTAACCAGAAATAAGTTGAAAGTGAATTCGATAGAAACGTTTCTGATATGAATAAAGTTATGAACTCAACTTTGGAACCGTCGTTTGTCATTGGCAGTGCCTTGAGTCGAATTTTAGGTCTCTTTATCAAATAACTCGTCGTATTTATTGCTCTAATATAAATAATTTTAATGGTAATAAACGCGAACCAGTTTATAACCGAATCAATTTCGACATTTTATTGAATTTCTCTGTAAAAACTTTAATTTCAGAGTAAATGAATCCGAAATGACTACTGTGCCACAATTCGTTTACAAAGGAACATTCAAAATGTTTGAAAAAAAATGTAGCAAGCCGAATGGCATGTTACATCTCTTCTAGGAGAAAAGAGAAATTCAAGTAATTACTTTTTTTTGTAAACTTACCAGTATTCGAAGGAAAAAAGCCAAAACAACAAGATTGGTAATTAGCAACAAGAAAGTTTAGTAGTGCTAGAGACTAAATAGAAGAATAGAAAGAAAAAGCAGTGGAAAGAGAAAGCATAGATATTAACGGGAAGCTGCTTCTCACAATCAAAGCTACAACCTTGAATTTATCTATATAATTATATTCTAAATGTTAATCTATTGATATCAAAAAGCAGTAAATCGTATGAAAATATATATAATAGTATATTTTCATTACTATAAATTAGATATTAACCAGAAGGTTAAGAAAATGAGTAGCTCCAATACTAAGTTATAAAAAAATATTGGAATGGTAAATATAATAATCAAGTGTGATCTTCGGTATAATCCTTAAGAGTTATGAATATATGAGACCGTTAATTGTATTATAACAGCCTTACGACTCGCGAATGGTCTTAATTCGCATCGTGGTTAACTGTCCCCACAATCAACTTTCACATCAGTCTATAACGTCCAAAGTACAGACATGGGCAATGAAGGAACAAAGTCGTTACTAAAGGAAACAGAAGGATTTTCGGAGAGTAAAGGAATCTATCTAATGAATTTTCGAAATAGCTCGGGTAATTAACGAGTCCAGCGTAATGTAGAAACGCCATAACTAAAATGGAAAACTCCAAAAGATAAAAATGACTGGATCTCTAGTTCTATGACACCTAATTATAATATATTCATTATTGAATATTGTCATTTTCCTCTTTACCTACTAACTAGTCTTCATATATTTCATTTTCTTCTTTTATTAATCAATTTTCTTATAGAAAACCATCCATCTCATAAGAAATGATCAAATCGAGTCGTTTTCCACAATTTCAATTGACTTGAGACCTCATTCAAATATCTGAAAACCTCGTATACATCGTCATTGTGATACCTATGATACATCTTCCCGGTATATTATTATATAGTAATTATATTAACGGTAGTCCATTAGAGGAATGAGAGTTAGAGGAATGCTAAAAGTCTTGTTATTAAAACGTGATATATATTTTGATTGAAATATTTAAGCTTCATAAATTTTGCTTTTAATTCCTGCATTTTATAATTCCATGAATTTGTTGAAATTTGATTCAAAAAATAATAATTTTCAAGCATGTAGAGATTTTAGGAAACTTCAGTGCATGAAACATCCTAATCTTAAAAGTAATGGAAGTGATTTTAAAAAGCTCTTTGGAAATGTTTCGAAATATCTTTAAGACAACTTTTCAAGTTGCAGGAATTATATGATCATCTTTGTATAATCTCAGAAATGGATGTTCTATATCTGTCGTAATAAGTTCCTTACATAATGCGTTTATACTACTCATAGTTCGTCCTTCATGAAGTTGAATAGTATATTATTTATTGAGAGGTAATAAATGTCATAAACCCACGCAGCTACTATATCCATATAGAAGAATCTGTCTAATTCTTTTTGAAATTATCAACTTATCCCCCAGTAATTACTCAACCGCCATAAAGTTCTTTCCCTGTCTATCCTGTATGAGTGGTATTCTCATTTAAAAATTTGTGATATACAGGTACGGATAAGATTCCAAATATTCCTTAACTATAATAAGAAAAAGTATTTCAATTTCTGTTTTTTTATTGGGTATACTGAACATAACAATAGATGAATAATCTTCTGCATCTGTGATTCCCATAGAGTGGAAATCTGCTGCTCTTCAAGCACTCATAATTCTCATTAGTCAAACAACTTGATAGTATATTTATTATTCATGATTGTATAATAAAGGGTATTATTCACCGTCTGAATAATAACTCATTTCACGCGGGTAGCATACTATACTTTATCTACGGCTACTAAAACTTTTGTTGAAGTTTTATTGTTGGGAAATTATGTGACATTATTAGAAACAATATCATTTTATTTCAACACATATTTCATACAACATAGTATTGTTTTTCTGAACACAGTACATAGTTATCGAAAATCGCATAAAATCAACTTATTAATCAACACAAAAATGTTATGTTACAAGAGAATGGTATATATTCATAGTAATTGATAATCCCTTCAGCTAGTTCAAAATATATTTGCCATATTATATTCTTTCTTCGATTTATCTGTCAATAAATTTAGTGTGGCAACTTCAGCAGCTTCTCTAGTTTCTGGTGCTGGTTTCTTAACATAATTTGACATGAAATATTGAATAAATGAGAAATCTAAACATACAATAATGTTGACAGGTCTCGGTCAAATTTATATTGTTTAAACAGGTGCTTCATTTCTTGAATTCTTCCAAAAATCATGGTACGTTTGGAAACAGATATACGACACATACATTCAATGTTGTGATAGCTCAATGCTAATTTTCCGTGCAGTCGAACTGCAGATCCTAGGTTCGAATCTGGTCTAGCAATATTCAATTCTCCATTTTTTTATTTGTACAGAATTAAATTGAGAACATTCAGTAATGTTTCACAAGATAAAACTATAAACTTCGATTTTTTGTAGCAAAACAATATAATATAGCTAAATCAAGAAAGCATCTGACAGCAGTGATTGATGGATTCATTAATTATTGCGGTGACTAATGGGCATTATTAAGGTAGAGGAAGCAGACTTGTAATGGGTACATTATACAACAGTCATCGAGATAATAAATTATATAATTGATTAGTAGGATTGAGTGAAAACGTTTCAAAACCTTTTTTTGCTCCAGATGTTTAATAATTACAAAGGTTTAGCAATTTGAAATAAAATTATTTCTTGAGCGGCCACTGGGCTAATAAAAAGCCAAATTAAATACATTTCCATATTTTTGTTCTAATAACAAAGTGTAAGATTATAGATTCAACTACAAAATCAGAATCACAATGTAATATCAATATCTACTGGGTTCGCAAATTGAGCAAACCACATACAAAATGATTATTTTACGTGTTAAACCTACGAAGCAGTTCTTTACTTACCTTGTTTAGAACGAAGTAACCCAAAGCTCACCACGTGGACTGGTTATTGAGCTCCTTCACGTTTCAGCCCCATCACGCAACCTTTGTCAAAACCTATGACATCTCAAGACCTTTAATTTAACTCTCAGCTGTTAAAATGTATAATCTCTTATGTTGTGAAAGGTTTATATTAAAATTTGTGGCTTCAGATTTGCTTTTATGAAGCCATCTTTTCTAGTGAGTTCACTTACCGATGAAGAAGCCTTAGTTACAAGCCTGGTGTCTCGTTCCTCTGCCTGTGTATGGAAAGGAAATTTAGGGATCTCCAACTTCCTTTTTACCTAAATTGCTTCTTGAAATTCTGCTTCTGTAATAAGCCGAAAAGCCGGTGGTACGGATACCGTTAAGCTTTGCCAATAGATCCAAGTTAATTGCTGGTATTTGGAAAGTTCTAACACTTAATTGAGTTTCTAGTGATGACATTCCTTAGCTTTTAGTATTCTTCGCAGTTCCAGTTCCCAGAATCTCACCAACCAGAACAGAAATCCTCTTTCATTTAACTCACTTTGTCTATTGGAATGGTAAAAGTTTTGAGAACAATATCATACTAAATTCCCTTCAATATTTTGGCTTCATATCGTATAAAATTATTGCTGATGACAATATTGTTGATAGTAATCAATCAATTTCACTAATTGAATAAAAAAATTTGATTGTTCTTGATTTAATCAATATATAGCGCTAGTGCTTATCTTACTTCCTATAAAGATTGTGGATAAGTTAAAAAGTCTAAAGCACTTCGTTCTTCATAAAGGACGACAACAACATATTCTAAAAGCAAGTTATATACATTACAGATCATATACCCTTGCCCATTTTATCATAAAGCTTATGTAACTCGAAGGAGTAGTGTTAACACCTTGGGAAGTTGGACAAATAACCTCTAGAAAACATCTTTCATAGAAGTCTGTGTGAACAGAAGCATGCACAAAACATCTTTTGAACTTATAGGTGAAAATCCGCTCAAAATACAGCACGTCTACCCACTAGACATCAATCAATTCGGTGGTTTCAAAATAAATTTCGATATTTCATCTGTCGCAGAAATTGATGCTTCTGATTCTCTCAAAAATGCCGCAGGTTTGGAATCTTTTCCGTTCTAAATAGTTCTTGAAAGTATTTAAAATCAAATTTTGAATAATTTGAGTATATTTTGCTTCTGGCACCATGTTGTATTTGTAATGTAAACCTTTTCATAAAATAACTGTTAGTTTTGTGGCATTCAAATCGATTTAAAGCCCAGTTCGACCACTACAAATTCTCAGAAATAGAATTCTCATTTATGCTTCAATTTTAAAAAGACTTCTACTAAATTGAAAATGACCTACCTACTTCCAACGTAATGCGTACCAATCTTATCCACCATCACTATTTTCCTGTACATGTTTCTAGTGCATTTTTATATCTGAATATTGTTTTTGTAGGAAAATTTCTCAATATACTATTTTTGTAATTTCAAGAAACTGAACTCTAAAGACGCAATTCAATTTGAAAAAATCGTTACTCTTCTTGGTATACATATATTTTAACTTTCAAATTCATTCCAATTCAATACAATTGGAATAATTTATTGTTTTACTAAATTTGATCGAAAGTAATTCACGTGCTGTTTGTTTCAGTACACTCCTGTTTACAAATCGTGTTGAATTATGATTGCTATACGCAAAACTTTGCAACTGCATAGGGAATAATTTGCATAAGCCATAACTTGGAATTCATATTTCATTGGATTTGACAATGAATATCTTTCAATTTTGGGATTAGTTACAGTTTCAATATTCCCCAATCGATTGTCCGAATAGAAATATTCGCTTAAATGTGATATAAAAAATGATAATGGTTAAATGGAATAAATTGACAACTTGTGATTTTGTATCACGAATGGATTTCACTCTCAAATATTGCACGAAGGATTGTTAATAAACATGAAGCTAATCTGACGCAGAAGATGTTTTGAAAATGAAGATGATGCTTGACGGGAAGCTTAATAAGAGATTGGAATTTCGAGTGGATATATTCTTGATTGAACACTTTCCTTTGTGTCACTTCACCACGCTTCGGCCACTATGGTTTACGCTCAAACGTTTCATAGTTCGACTAATTTTCATCGTTCCTAACTAATATATTTAGTAATGGTTTAGTTTAATTGCCTTTTGCAGAAAGTATAACAGATTATGATATGTTTGCATAAATTCTGTGTTATTAACTCAGGCCGCACCTAAACATCAAGTTTTGTTCTATGTTTAGTATAAAATCTATGTGTTAACTGTTTACAAGCCAAATTTCCACCAACAAACGTTCAAAAAATTCACGCACGGTGCGGTGAGTAACAGCATACTTATCTTCAATAGCACAATTTTCTTAACATGTTTGAGAAGTGTTACAGCTTTCTCTATGGCATATAACATAGCCCATTTCACTCATTATGAAACATTGAACAGAAATAATAGCTGATAAACTCTTTTCCCAGCAATATAATCTCAAATTTGAGACAAAGTTAAGTCAATCTAATGAATATCTATACCATTTCTTATTATGTCCAAACATACTTCTTAGATTACCGATTATTAGAAAATGTTTCTGTACCACCAATTCTACTGTTTATAGTTGGACTCGACTAAGGTGCCACAAGTAGATATTAACCACATGGTTCTGACGATACCTCTAGCTATGAAACGCTGAAACACACATAACTTTTTGCAAACAACGTAACAATAATGTTTAAATGCATAGACCATTAATTTCTAGCCTGAGGTTAATCACCCCCGCAGGAGTGAACATTGTATTTTGGAGCGATAACAATTTTCGTATTGCTGTAGACATAAAACCTCATATCATAGGAGAGGATATCATTCAGCCTTGCTTATGTGATGCAGTACTCCTTGTAATTGGTGAGCAACATGTGGCCAAGATGAAGCTAACTCTTCAATACAACAGTTCAAAGTCGTATTGCAGAGATGAGTAATGACATTTTAGAAACTGCAATTTCTGAAATTAAAGAAATTCCTATGTTTGCCCTGCAATTAGACGAGTCGACTGATGTAGCTTCGTGTTCTAAATTGTTGGTATTTACACGTTACATAGAAGACGATAATTTGATAAAGGAATACTTATTCTATAAGCCTTTGATCACTACTGACGGTGCAGATTTCCTTGATAAACAGAATAGCTTCCCACATTTTCAGTTTATTTCACAACTTTTCTGGTGAAAAGATAGGCACACTTTGTACACACTCTAGGTATCGATGAAAATGGAATTTCCTGATTCCACTTGAAACCCTCATCATCCTTTAACTAAATATATCTCATGTCAATCCATGACGCGTGAGCACTGACAAACTGTGGGTATAAAATCGATAAATCGGTTTTAACATTGTTCAGATGACTTCCTCTTACTTCACCCAATAGTTACCTCAAACAAAGATAACCATCGACATTCCCGCTAATCTCTTCCATTATTGACCGACATAAACGGTTTTACTGTGACCTAAATAAATGCTTCTTTCTTTTTGTATGTTCACTTATGATAAGAATAGTGGAAAAAAATAGTGAATGAGTGAATTTGGCAGAATATAGCTTTTTTTAATTGATAGGAACTTTTTAATTGATATGAACTTTTTAATATATGTACAAAATTGGAATAAATGCATAAATGCTTCTTTATGATTACTCCCAGAATCACAATGTAATCACAGCATCTATAAATAAAACTCATTCAATAACCCTTATCATTGGCTTATGATTTTCCTGTTATTACAGCTTCTATTGCGATTGTAGCTGGACAGTAAATAAGTTTCATCCGTATAAACAATCTTCTGTGTCCCTATAGTGCAACAGTTTGTCTCAAGGAATCTATATATAAATGTCGGATTTAATCACGCTGTGATGGATGAATGTTTTTTAAAAGGAATTTATCATAACAAAAAGGAGATTTAACAACTAAATTTATATTAAAAAACAATACATTTACTATAATGTAACTTATCTAGCCCTTGAAAAAGTTTTATAAAGGAATAATGTTTTTCCTTGTGGTGAAGTTTCTGGTTGTTCTTTCTTCTTGTTGAATTTTTGGATCTAAATTTGATATACGAGGAGGCTTACGATCATCACAATGAATATAAGGTGGTTTAAAAATGAGTTGTGTCGAGAATATACAGGGGTTGTAGAAGCTGCTATTCTTTGAGATTCGCCAATAACTTGCTGGTTAAATATCGCTCTTGAGGTGATTCTCTTGAATTTATGTTGATTGAACCTCAAGAAAATGATCTCGGTTGAGTGGATTGCCATTGTGTCTTGAAAGAGGACCAGAAAGTTGTAGAGGGCTGAAAAATGTTCTTGATATCTTGTATCAAATCGAGTTATGTGAATAATGAACTATTATTGTTTTGAATATATTCTATAGCATTAGCTGTATCTCATAGCTCCAATGGTTCAGCGCAGGGGCTCTTGCTAGGAGTGTAGTCAAAGTCTGCGACATTTATTTGTTATATTTAAAATATTAAAATATTATAATTATTGATAATAATGGAATTGTTTTCAATCCATTACATTGGTTATAACTATATATTCAAATGATTTTCTCTGCTCTACTTTTGATAATTGAAGCATTTGTACTACATACTATCATTTTACTGGCATAAGTGAAAACTAGAAAGAGATTAGTAATGATTTTTTATGTAGTAGTCTACTGTCAAATAAGCTAATACGTGATATAAAATGAAAGATTGCTACCGACTTAATTTATAAATGCCAGTTTACTATCAATCTTTCAAAACCTGTCGTCAATCATCATCACATCGCATGTAAAGTTTCAATATGATACAATTTACCTCTAGTGAAGATGCCGATATGCATTTGATGTATAGTTTGGTTTCTGGTAACTCGTCATAAGCCAAAAGCTTGTATACTCATACGCGACTGTATAACATTTGTTAGGGTAATCGTAGCTGTTGACTGATGAAGCTGGTTCCACACAAGGCAGCTTTATTAAGTCCCATAATCCACATTTTTGAGCAGATGAAAATCCTCACAATTCAAACTAGTAATTCCATATTTTTTTTGATAACCTGAATGGTTGGCGATACTTGAGATTCCTGATTCCTCCAAAATAATTTTCGCAAAGACATGTGGTTCATGCACGATGGAGCCCCTTCCCTCAGAATGTCCCTGATAAATTTGCAGCTGATGTATTTAAAGAATTATAAGAAGAGTTATCTGGCAAATATTTTCGTAAAAAGAAAGTCGATTAATTTCATTCCCCAAAATTTCTGACTGGATGAAACTTATGATGGAATAATTTCGTTCTTCAAAATCAAGTTTCAGCAATGAATTAATGACAAAAAATGTAATACTTGACAGTGAAAAATGATAAATTTTTGTCACGCTTGTGTAGAAACGCAAATTGCAATAATAATAGCAGATGAACTGAATATCAACCACATCAATAGTAAATGTGTAAATGAGCATAATTAAGATCGAATGTCAATCGTAGAAGACTCTTCACAATAGGATTCTCGATCCCATTAGAGGTAATGACATTTGGTTTTACCAGTATGTTCCAGTATGTTCTAAAACCGCAAATAGCTCTTTTGACCAGTGCTATAGCAAACAAACTGCAGCACGAATTTACACCATTCCACTTTGAATTGAGTATAACGCAGTTTTCATATTTTAGAAAGACTCCACAACTACAATAGTCATCATATTTGCCGGATTTATTGCCCTGCGACTCCCTTATCATTCTCAAAAAAGAAACGGATTTGGAATCGATTGAGGTTATCCAAACAATTGGACTTCCAGAATACCTATGGCACCTAGAAAAATCGTTGGAGTCGGTGTATTAGTGGGCAAGGAAATTTTCTCATAAAATCATTTCATAATGAATCATCTCCACGTCATCAGTTTCATTAGTTGATTCTTAGACTTCTTATAATACGCAATTATTCCAATATTAATTGCTAGTCAATCTTGCTTCACACCATTCTACAAAATAATTTTTGTTTAAAACGTAAAGTATATCTCTAAACTAAAAATATGAAAATGTCCTCAAAGCTCCGTACTTATATTCTGCTGTTCAATTTCCGTTCCATACAATAAAAAAGTGAAAACATTATACCTGTCTAGACTGACAGTTAACTTTTACGGCATAAACCCTATTGTGGAAGTGATAAAAGACGTTCTATCTAGGGTTGACTTGAGCTACTTAAATGACATCCCCAATTTTACATTATTGTTTTTATATGTAAAAAAATACCTTGTCTTACCGCTTAGATATAAGTGTTGAACACAAAAATTGTTTGGAATGCAATTAAGATCGACCATTGTGATTTTCATCAAGTTTTACTTAGATTAACGTTACCATAATTCAATTCTAATTTCATTATAATAATTGTCTAAACGACTTTCAACTAAAATAATTCGTAACGAAAATTTACACATTTCACAACTTCTGACTATTCCTTATAAGTTGAAATTAACAGACAAACTACACTGAAAAAACTTTATTTGCTCTGTTTTTCATAGTTATAACCATTTATAGTAGGATTTAAATTCTAAGGAAGAAGAATATCAAATAGAGAGTTTTGAAATTGATGTGAACGAGCGCTTCACGTATCTAATATACGAGGATGTATTGATATCTAGTTATCCAAAACCAGTTCCATGCTTAATCAAAATATTGCGTTACCATACCAACGAACAATAACTTAGTAGAAGTGTCAGTGTAAAGTATGACGTCGGAAGAGTAAACCAGAGTAACACAATAAATTAAATGGAAAAAGATGTCCACCGAAATTGTGAAAATCGAAAAATTGGAGTATCGAGCCATCATCATGTACCTGTATTTAAAATAGTTGAGAGGTAAGTAGATTTACGAAGATATGCTTAATACCTTTGATGAACAATGTCCTTCGTATGCGAACGTGAAAAATTGGACTGCAGGCTTCAAAAGAGGTAAATTTTCCATTAATAAAGATGACCGATCAGGAGGGCGAGTTTCTGTGTCAGCCACCGAAAATATCTATGCAGTTCATGACATGTTTTTATCAGACCGTCAAATTGGGCTAACATACACGTCAATTTGGAAATGAGAAAAATTACTGCAAATGTTTGAATGCTGACCAAAAGCGTGCAAGGGTAGAAGCATCGCGTTCGATCTCTGGTTCTCCAAGACCTAAGAAGTTTCGTGTCCAAAAATCTGGTGAAAAAGTTCTTCAGTTTTTTGGGATTGCCATAGAGTAATAATGAATGATTTTTTGGATAAGGGTAGAACAATAACTGGAGATTACTATTCGACATTACTGACCACTCTACGGGATAAAATTGAATTACTAGAACACCCCCCTCATTCACCAGATTTAGCACTCTCGGACTATCTTCTCTCTCCTCAACTAAAAAAAAGTTTAGAATGTCGTAAATTCTCTTCCAACGAGGAGGTAATAGAAGCTGTGGAGTTCTGGTTTGCAGAGCAAGAAGAACCATTTTTTTTTTAAAGGTCTAGAGACGTTGCAGGTTGGCTGCAATAAATGTATCCCAATTAAGAGGAGAATATATTGAGTAATAAAATATTTTGACATAGAAATTTTGTTTGGTTCTATCGTAGGCTAAGAATATTTCAATATATCCTCGTAATCTTTTGAATATGTGGCTGTTATGTGGGAAGAGCAAAAGAATAAGCAATAGAATAAAATTTTCAGTTGAATTATTCAATATTTGATAAATTTCAAATGAAAAAACATTTTCCATGCTGTAAGCGTTTAGATTCACTCATTAGATAATATTCTTCTTCCAGCTGTTAAAAAAATGAGAATTAAGCTTATGTACTATGGTTAAGAATCAACTATCGTAATTTCTGCATACATTCTTGTTTTATTGTTAGCTCTCCATTCTTTACTTCCCTAACTCGATGAAAATTTTCCACTTTCTCATTCTTCATCAGTCCAGAATAGATCTGATTATGAACAGAATCAACAGAACAACCTTTTGGAAAGAATGATATGAACCCAAAATGATGATATATTTTTGTACTTTCTGGACTAATTTATCCTGTTGAAGTTTATTGTTGTAATCTTTTGTGAGCACTGATTGGAATATAAATTTGTGAAATGATGAAATTCATTCTCGATCAGATAAAATTGCCGCATTGTCGAGTATTTTACTGTATCCTATTTTATTTTTCCCATTGATTTATTGTAATGAACAAATCTTATTTCCACAACCTCTGCATAATCAGTCAATTCAATATAGAATGAATCTATAAGTTTTCTCATAATTTAGGTATCCATAATAATGAATTTCACGTGCGTATTGAATAGGAGAAAGTAACATTGTTCTGAATTCCATCAAAGTAATTATCGACTATGAAGAATTTGTTTCCAATTTACTTAGGAAGAGGGAGTATATAACAAATAACTCTCTAAAGCCCACAAAGGCAGCTTAAACGTCAATTAAATGGAGATCTTGAATGAATTCAAAAGGAACAAAGCCTCAATCTCAAAAGTATGTAATTATCGTTAGTAAAAAATATTCGAAACTCTTTTGGAAGAGAAAAATACCGTCCATGTTCGCATTTACTTTCAATGTATTCGTGAACATATAGGGAGAGTAGTTGTTGATGTTGGTTTTTGCGTTTTGTCTTAATGATAATAATTAATTATTAAAAAATTGATATGTTTGCCCATCTCTAAGACGCACTTCCGTAGATCAATTTTTTTGATTAGGATTCGACACAGGTAGTGTGCGCTAGATGCAAGAAAAGTTTTCTCCTCACACACCACCCCTTAGACTCATTTATACCAAGACAACTGAAAGTTCCGTTTCGACTGTTTATTATTATCTAGTTGACACATATGAATTGATTTACTTACTTAAAACACCATAAGAATTGTAAAAAAAAATAAAAGCCGCTATCCCACATTGTACTGCCTTTAATTTGGTATTCTGTATGCTAATTTTGAGAATATGTAGAGCGAATTACCATCATATCACCCTACAAACGAGTTTATCCAAACATTCAGTAACATAGAAGTTACAAAAACGGTGATCATATGAAAAGTGAAATCTATTTTTAGGTAAAAATTCATTCTTCTCTACAAATTCATTTCAAAACACTCGTTCCATTGTTTCCATATAATTTGAAGCCGTTAACGAAGGTAATTCATAATGAAGATTTGTCGTTTAAGTAGTTTATAAGTTCTTCAAAGAGTCGGAACTTTTACCCTAATGTTACAAAAGGGTCGGAATGCTTCACGTGAACACAAAAACACATTAGTCCAGTTAAAGCCGACTTATTTCCTAATCGATAAACGATTATATTTAGATAGTTGGGGTGTGAGTAGCTTTTAACTAATAGTTTCTCTGTCAACCTACAAAACTGGATTCGTAGTAATAGGTTTTATACGGAGTGGAACAAAATAACGGAAAAAGTGTTTTTTTAATGCAGTTACAAAATGAAAACTAGGCAGTTTCGGAATTCATGTGTATCGAATTTCATTCTCTATACGCTATATTGTTTTTAAATTTGTTGGTATGGTAAAATCGAAAAATGGGAATGAACAAAAAATATGATACACGAGAAGACCAGAAATTAAAACAAAACAGATATAACAAAACACTATCAATTGATAAGGGACAAAAAGATGGCACAATTCAACCAAATATGGTACGAAACCGATTTGATGAACAGGTTACTATTACTTAACACCTCTTCTATCCAAACATGAACTTGATTCACATTTACACTTAATCCAGCGAGTTCTCAACTGTTTCAAGCAGAAAGTACAGTTTCGTTTGCTTTTCATTTGTTTGAAATCACGCTTCACCAAGTAATTCCTCAAGTTAAAAAACAAGGAGTTAACGAAAGGAGTCATATCAGGTAAATATATAGGTTGAGGTGATTAATCTTAGAACTGTTTGGCTGATTTTAGTTGATATTCATCATTTGCGTTTTTTCTGAATAGTTCCACGGATTGATATTAAGTACTTTTAGTTAACGACTGATGGGTACAAGTGATCAAATTTGATTGATTACTTCAATTACAGTAAATGAAGGTATCATTGCATGTTTTTTTTATTTATTTTTTTTCCACATTGAAAATTTTGAACCATGATAACATGGCAGACACTAATGATGTAATTACGCGAAAGTCTTTACATCATCTGAAAAGTCAAACTACAAGTGAGATAATAATAACAAGAATACGATGAAATTTTATTCATTAATAAGAACTAATTAATATAAAAGACGGATGAGAGTGACTGACAAATAACTAGTACAACATATGAACAAAGTATGGAGAATTCGAATTCTTTAAACAAAGTTAATATCCTGGACCTTCTGAGAGAATCATATCATGAGTTTTATCGCTTTTTGTATATTTTTACAGAATTGAAGCTAATTTTGGACAATTTGAAAACTCTTCACATGTTTCTGGGAAGCTTGTCCATCCTCTTGAAAGTTTGATAAAGTTCGATATCTTTGTGGAAAACACGAGCGATTTCCTAGCTGCATAATATCATAGTACACTGTAGGAATAATTGGAAACGTCATTTGGAGTACAGAATAAATATTTGTTCGAAACATGGTGTTAAAAATTAGCTAGCTACTCCAGTTACATGATATAAGATAAGAGAAGAGAATAATTTTTGATATAAAAATATTTCTGTTTTTGTGAAAGACTGTCCCCAATCAGAAGTGACAATTTATTTATTATTTATCTATAAGGTACTTCTAAGACTTCTATAATAATTACAATTGGGAAAGTTATCAGTTTTCCTATAGGAAATAAGTTCCGAAATATTTTGATAGATGGCGTTAGCTACGCAATTTGCATTTATGTTTGAGTCTAGAGTACAGGAGTACCTTAATTCCAAACTATTATCAGATTTGAAGTAGGATTTCCAGTTTCACTCTTCGATAAAAGTGAAACTGAAATAAATCACAATATAATTCTCCTGAGACATAATAGATTGCAATAAAAGGTGGTATATGATTGGACACAATAGCTGAACAATGCTTTTTACGATAAATTATTACTATTATTCAATTTAATAATGTGAATTGATGAAAAATCACAGTACTGGCGAGAGAGAATAATATTTTCAAGTATACTAAGAAAACATGCAGCTATAATCTGAGCAAAATAAAGTAATATGCATTATAAATTTTAAGTTTGTTATAAAGTTATCCTCATATGTGCATCCAGTATTTTTATGTCCAAAATTCATTTCAATTAATAAAAAAATTTCATTGGAAACAGTTAGAAACTATCAAACAGCCATTATGTTAGACTAACAACTAGCTTCCTAATCTCTTTTCTCGAGTATTTTGTTTCATTTCATAAAATTGAAATTGCAGCCGAGTAATGATGATGTCCTGGTACATATAGAACGAAATTGTTATTGATGTTGATAATATCATATAAACTATTTCTTTGTTAAATAGCTAACAAGCATTTCATAGTTTAGAGTGGAAAAAAACCTCGAGATCTGAGAATGTCATGTTGGAATAATCTTAAAAGTTTATTATAACGTTGCATCTACAACATAGTTACATTCATGCTGGGAGAGTAAATTACGACAAGATATCGGAAATTACGTTTTTTCTTCAATCAACTGCCAACTATGAACGTCGAACGATCATATCCTTAATACACAGAAACGGATGTTCACAGAAATGAAAAACTGAGATATCAATTTCTTAAACACACTTTACTAGCTTTACCTTTATATGAGGATTACTATTAGTATAGCCCACCATATTAATTGCGTGCGTTAGCCGAGCGGTCTAGGACATCATCCTTCGGATTCGACGGTCGTGGGTTCAAATCTCGTTCACGCTGTAAAAAAATTTGTTTTTTCGGAAAATGTTTTTAGAAATTATCACTGCAAATTGTTTCTTCCACCGAAACAATTTTTACAAGTATCTGCCCTCGGCTGAAGATTTACTATATTACATGCATCATTATTGACCACCTCAAATTTTTTAGGTTTTTCGAGAAGAATTTTACATCCGTGCACCCTCTGCTAGAGATTTACAATACTAATGACTGAAATTGAAAAAAAATATTTTTGCCAAAAAGTAGCAAATATAGTTTAAGAAAACTGAAAAGACGCTTTCATAGTATATGGAACTAAAAAGTGAAGAATAAATATAGTTTAAAAAAACTTTACATGCTTTCAAAGCAAATTAAATTAAAAAGTTGGACACAATTTTCAATTGAGTTTGAAACAATAATGAATGAAAAATGGTGGCAATACTGCAATAACACCGGCGCTCCATGGACAACGTTTTTATCACAATAATACTACCATTTCTAATTCATTATTGTCTCAAGCTTATTAAAAAAAAATGATTCCATAGTAGGCAATTGAGTAGAATGCATAAATACCGGAGTCTTTAATGAAGATTCTTGAGTAAGTTTGCTTGTAACTATGGAGATTCTCTTGAAAAGAGAAAAGAGAAACACAAATATATGGGCTCATTAATAAGATCTATTGATTTACCAGAGTATACTAAACCAGAAAAAACGTTTATTATATTTAAATTCAACACTTTATTAGTATAGTAACATTAGGAATCATGGAGACTCACGACCAGATCATTTCTTCTTCCTTTTATTGTCTTGTCGCTTCGACTGGCTCTTTTTGTCGTTTTTCTGTAGTATTCTAAGCTCCAAATAATGATTTTGTCGTATTTGACTATTCTACCAATTTGTCCATTCCTTTTGTGCACCTATTAATCACGAAACTGAGGTTTTCTGCTTTGGAAGATCTTCGTACCTTTCTCTTTTCCTCCAGGAAAGTTTTTCCAGTTATTCCATGGAGTTTATGTCTACTACTATGTCGAGTTCCTATGTTGTATGTCATAGTTGGTCGAACAAAACTTACTCTTGTTTTGGTTCCTATCGTAATATTTCGATTTTCACGTATTGCGTCATTCACCAACCTCATAGGTATTCTTATTGCCTCCGATGTCTTTTCTCCAATCTATGCTTCATCGTCACTATAAGCTAATATTACATTCTTCAATAGGAACTCAAATTTTATCTTCTTTTTAACTTCCATTCAACTACCAGTTCACATCTTAGTAGTAATTTTATTGTATTCACTTAATTTATTCCCTGTAGTTATATCATAAAGGTAAACAATTTGGCAATACAGTTAAATAGTTGTAAGATTTCTCCCCATTTTCAGCCACCAGTACGCATTGACAGTGTAGCAAAGTTAATATAAAAGATAAAGATTTTGTTCAATCACCAGAACAAATGCTTTTTCAGATATAAATTTCAAATTTCCATTGAGTAGACGGGATTTTTCTCGCAAGGAATCGTAGTGATCAATTAAAACATTCTTATCTACTAGAAACTTCTATTCCACAAGAATATGTCACTGATGGCGAAAAATTTCTAGAAAACTTTCAGAGGATTTACAATAATAATTCTTATCGACAGAGAATTTGTCTTTTATTTTGATTAATATTCCAAATTTTACCTCAATCTTAATGATAAAATATGGAATGGTGGAATATATCTTTGTGGGTATGAGAGAAAGCTACAGATGTCTCTTTGTTGACTGCATATTAAATTTTTAATTTCAAAGCAATTGATGGAAAAGTTTAAGATTTAGTGTTTCCAATGAAAATAAGGTGGGAAATGTTCAGTTCAAACAGATTAAATTGATGACAAGCCTGACTGTTGAAATAACATGTCCTTATGAATACCATCCAGCTTAAGCCGGAATAACACCGAAACTTATTCCTGTAACAAATACCATCAACTAAGTTCAAGGAAATATTTTGAAGGACAATACTGACCAAATACTAACACGTTACTGCTAAATTTCGCTTAGAATTTTGAACATTTGAAAATGACAAATTAGTATGCCGCCGAACCCATTTATATAGACACGTGCCTCATTACTGATTATGATTTGCTAAAAATCAGCATTTATTTCATTTTGTACCTTTACGCACAAAAATTCACTATTGTAATGGTTTCTCCTATTCTGTCAAAATCAGTGGTCCGTGAAATTTTTTAATTAACCTAAATTATATTTTCGGGCTTTCCAGGGGTCACTTTGGTGATTATAATAACACTGAAGCTAGTTGCGAAATTTATATTTTCTCTCCTGGATAGGTAACCTGGTTATTTGTTGTTGATATTCCTTACCAAGCTTTATAAAAACAGAGTCGTAGGAGGAAGTGAAATAACGTTTAAACACAATGCACCTCATGAAATTTCCGGACTTCAACTTGATCGCTCCGGTCTTCAGCTACAGACCTAGTGCTCACAGTTTAGTGACTTGACTCAGACTCAGACGATTTTCGCTTCCAAAGATTTTAGTAAAACTTCGGATCTTGTTTTCGCTGTAAGCCGCGTGCTGAGCACAAATCTTGAGACTGCCGGTATTTCTTAAAACCAATCCCATTGGAGCAGGAAGGATTAATATACTTATAATA
Source organism: Diorhabda carinulata (assembly GCF_026250575.1). Lineage (NCBI taxonomy): Eukaryota > Metazoa > Arthropoda > Insecta > Coleoptera > Chrysomelidae > Diorhabda > Diorhabda carinulata. Next base: position 9,647,550 of record NC_079469.1, read on the forward strand.
GTGTTGTTCGTTCTTTCGTTAGCTTCTCGCACTAACAAGGACGGAGGTTCGATTTCCTTGCTTGACTAAGTACCACTTCATTCACAGCTGTTTTCCATATCATTTTTTGTAAGTTGTAATTGAACTCTTGTCAATTGATTGATACAAAACAACGCATTAAAGTTATTAAATTGTTTTTGTCACGGCAGCGAAAATATTAGTAATGTTGTGTTGTGTATGATTCAGCTCTCTCAACTTCCCGGCGTTCAAGCCAACTGAGAATTTCTACTATTGCGTAGAATTATAAATTTGGATCTTGAAATATTATAATGAGAACCCTGGTATTGCAGCACCAACAACACTGACTACAAATTTCTTTCAAATATTTTTTTAATGATAGATTATCTTGAAAATTTTGCACACATTGACAAATGTCTAACTGTAAACATTATTTTTTGTATTTCAAACACACATGAGGCATCATTTCTCAGCTATTCTCTCTAGTTATGTTCAGTAAGTGCCGGTAATAATTCGACGTACAGAGGCTTAATGAACTAGCAAGATGTAATCAGCATTAATCAAGGGCAACAAGGTATAATACACGCACCGCGAAATTTTAGGCATACTTACATATTCATACTCTCGAGATATGGCTGCTTACATTGACTTCAGTAATTTGTTTGTCACAATTTCACACAGTTTTAATGAGACTTTGGAATTAGTCTTGAGGTTTGTTTGAGGAACATGTGCGGAAATTCATATGAAAACAAAACATCTGGATTTGCAAGATTTCCAGTTTCAAAATTATAATGTTATGAACTCTACTTTACTCTAAGATACACATTTTCTCTCACGAAACTCTCAGTACCTTCGAAGAAGAATTTGTATGAATAGATATTATATCGGATATAATTAAACTGAGAACTTGCTTGTCACAGATATCTTTCGGACAAATCCTGTTCAATAATCCCAAACAACAATCTAAAGGCAAACTAAAAGGAATTGAGTTATAAGTTTGCAACCATTTTTTTTCCAATAAATCTTTAGCCAACATATAAACAATTGACAAAATTCCTATAAATGTTAATTTATAATATAAAAATGAATCGATGAATGTGTTTCGATATGTACAAATCTCTAGAACAGCCGTTAAGTGGCTCTGGTTTCAATACATGTCAATATTTATCAATATTTATACGATGGTAACAAAAATATTAAACATGAATTGTCTGTGGTAAAATCGTGTGACCAATTTATGCTCGACATTAACCAACCGCAACGTAACGTGTAACGGCACACGAATAGCTATAAAAAAATTACTGAATAACGTAATAGAAGCAATCATATTGGAAGGAAAGTATAAAGGAGACCCACATGACAATGATTCCGACTGATGTACCATTTGAGTTTCCAGGGGCAGTCATTAAGTGTTTGTGATATTAATCTAAAAGAACCAAGTTTTTAATGATGCAGAACACCCTACTTTTGACAGAAGACATAGAACACACGATGGTTCACAGATAGCAGTTGACAGAAAACATAGTACCGCGTCATTTTCACTCCACAAGATATGAAAGTGATATCGGCATCTAACGAACTTTTTGAGATTAACTTAACCCATGAGAGCCCAAATAATTTTTTTCGCTTTGTCAATTTTAACTATTTTTTTGCATATTACTAAACTAATACAAGTTTGCATTCTAAGCAACGTCCTACATTACAGTTTCAACACATTGTCCTCATTATAGAGCAGCATCTTTCACCTGCACATCTTTTTTTATCTGGCACATTCATCACAATGTGGTCTAGTCTATCGTATCTGATAATATCGTTTACCCTGTTGGGTGTAATGCTATTTATTGAATTACTGGGCTTTCCAGTAGATTTAGGAGAAATAATTGTTCTTCCAGTTTCTCTGTAAAGTAATCAGTTATTTTCAATGGAAACGTCGATTAACCAGGTGAATATGCATCATCATCACCTGTTTCTCCTTTGCTACTTCTGCTAACATCGAAACATATGGGACTGTACAAATTCCAAGAAACTGTTCGTTTTCAGAATTGCAATTTTCATTTTTATCCTGGTACATATCACAGCCTACAAAATACTCAGATGCAGTATTGATGCACCACATCTTAATACCAAACTTTATCGGTTTTCCACGGATTCATGGTTTATTGGATGACGGCCAAAGTATTTAATCATTGATTTATCATAGCTCAGGTTTTGCACGGGGAGAAATTTTTTAAGGTACCTTTGATCCAGCATATTCAAGAGTGGCCGTTAAAAGCTTATCGTTTTTATCAACTGCGATGTAATTGGGTGTATCGATAACTACGTTTTCCGCATAGAATGTTATACCCACTAAAAATAAGAATTCCAATAAAGCATTTCAGTTCATCAACTGTGATATTTAGATCAGCATAGTTTTTAAAAACTGCATAATATCGTGTCTCTGTGAGAGATAGAGATATATTATAATATTGGTTGTAATCTGGTTCCGACATAATTTGAAGGTCGCCAACAGAATAACAGTAATTTTTTTTTACAGTAGTTGGAGCTGAAAATACATACATACTCTGTGATATTATTTTTGAAGGTTTCTGTTTTATATGCTTCTGGTATATATGGTTTTCCTTTAGTATTGATATCGTTGGTCATATATTCTTCAGTAGGACCAATTCTATGTCTATCTGCTAACACCAATTCCGCGCCAGCTGATTTGGCGACTAGGAAGCCTATCTATGTTACAATCATTGTAATCTTCATCCCCCGATTCTCGTCAGTAAGAAAACTGGGTTCAGGAGGATTAATGTATATTGAGTCCATTGGTAATCAATAATAATATGCAACTCACTATTCATAATTGTTTTCGATTACTAAAATAGTTTCGAAGACGCTTAACCTAACCATATTCAATATTTGTTAGTATTATTAGAATTGCCTTCCATATAGGCATCATACTATTTTCTAAAATATGAAAAATTCTCCAATATTGCATTTTAAGGTTAATTGATTTCTACTAATATTCTAGTGTGAAATGAACCTTTTAAAAAAACATAGCGGCAAATATAAGAAAAAAACAATAGTGAAATATACAAAGGTATATCAACAAGAAATTTTATCCGCGAATATCAAATACGAAATAAAATTTCTGTATGTAGAGAGAATTCATTAATGGAGTGAGGAGAATGTGTTACATGACAAATAGGCTACTCACAAAAAGGCGAAAAATATATTGAACGCCCTGGCTGAACGAGGATTACATGAATTTAGAGGAAATGCAAGACTTGAATATTAACGATTCTGAAGAGGGATTTTCAACGACCTCAAAAGCTTCTTCTAGTAAATGAAGGTGTCTTATTATTACGCACGTACACACACTTTCCTCGAGTTTCTCTCAAGGTGATCGGAATGTGTTCACTACAAACAAAATACGCTATTAGCCGATGTTTTCGAAAAGGCTTTCGTGGAACATGGAATGGTATTCACAATAAACAATGAAACGTAGTACAAAAAGAATTCCTAACTCAAATTCCGAAAAATTCACATAGTAGATTACGTAACAACATAAAAGTGCAAACAATTTTGTTACTAAATATTTTGACAGTTTATAGATGTCATATAAAGTCAATTTACAGTGTGGGAAAGTGGAATGAAAAATATTCCATACACAAATTATATATCCTTTAATAAGTCTCTAGTTTCTATCCCCTTTGAGCGACACGCACTACCTCCAATTAGTACCAATGGAGTGATAATATTTCGTTTTGAATCTCTCCAAGTCTAAACCACCCATTTCGATGGAATACTCATTATTTTCTCTCAATGTTGGATCCAAATAAGAGCTGGGGCTCGCCATATCCTAATTTTAATTTATTGTATATGAAGGAACTTTGGTATTCACATAATATTATTTTTTTCCATGTTTATTTTTTGAATGAAATTGGGAATGACAAATATATTGAGAAGATTTTCTAAAGAATCTCGCAGGAGAGGGTTGTTGACATTGAGACTGAAACCTCTATTAATTATGTAAGGTTAACGCAACTTTATCAATGGATTTCTTATCTTCCACACTATATATACATGAAAAGTATTGAAAATATAATCTTCATAAATACGAAAATTTGATATTGAGAAATGTTCACACGTGTCTCAAGATATTTCGGTATAGGAGAAAGAAGAATTGAAAGGAGATTATTCGGAAATTTTATCTCTTAGGTTGCGCACGATAAAATGGCAGAGCTCTACAAAAATTTTTCTCAAAAAATTAGATTTATGAAACAAATTTTATAGCTCCTTTACACGTACACCTTATTCATTGGTATTTTCACAAATTATTACTCTTAATTTGATGGAAAATACATGTTTTCAACCAAGATTCAGATAATCGATTAAGCAGAGCCAGGCTTCAGGCGTTTCTCCGTGAAATCGGAAATATGAATAATCTTATGAACAAAGGAATGCTTGTTTTTTCAATACAATTTTGTGAACTTTCATATATTTGAGGCATGGAATTTAAATAATAACCATGATTTTTTTAACTACCTTGGGAAACCAGGCAATGCCTTCACCTCATTTGATAGAGAGGTTGAACGTTTTCTAATGACTCCAAATAAAATTTCATTGGATGTTCCCAATCTGTGTGAAAAAATTGAAAGAAAAAATTGAGAAGTCGCGGAAATGTTTTTATTGGTTCGAAACTCATTCACTGATTTTTCATGGACCAAGAGTTTGTAGAATCGTCGGACATTTCATTGTCTCTTGCAGTTCAATGTCTCCCGCTGCGAGGTGCTGACCAATGAAATTAACCTAGATATGTGAAAACGTGAGGATGTATTTTCAGCTTTTGAATAGAAGTTGCAGAGCTATGGGAAAGAGAAGCCCGCTCTCCCGAAAATTACCTCATTTTATCAACAAACAAATTCAAGAGAATAGCATAATCGTAAAATTCCATTTTGATCAAAAAAGATTTATCAGATTGGTAAATCTTTCATAAATCTTCTAATGTGATATGTGACGTAACATGCAGTCACAGTCAATGAATGTTGACTTCTGAATGATTGCTTGGAAACGATCTAATCATTTTCCAACTTCTAAATACAAGAAAACGGATGATTCGATTTCTGATGGTTCTCAATTACAAAAAGAAGTGACGTTGGAACATCAAATATTCATGTTCATTTTCAGAGTGCAGCAAGTATAAACTGAATCGAATATGGTTCAAATTTGAAACAGTTGTATGTTATTTGGGTCTATTTCATTTGATATCAATTTCTCTTTTCCTAATTTTTTGAAGGAGTGTCGTAGTTGAAATTTTAAATTTTAAAAACCAAACGGAAAATATTGTATACAGTGTGTCCTTAAAAGAACATCTCACAAGCCTATCAAATATTCTTTATAACCATATAAACAAATTTTCATTAAACCATATCAGTTTTATACATTTACCTTAAAATAGCGGTTCAACTTTCTGGACATAATCCTTTTAGAGACCTTGTTAATGAACATAGAAAACCAAATTAAAACTTGGCAACTCTATTTTCTTTGAGGATGAAACTTGTTGTTGATAAAACTAACTAAATGAAATATAGAGCAACAAATGAAGAGATAGAGGTAATGATTCTGTTGTAAATCAGCTACTTAATTATTGAGACCTTATTCCAGCATTTTTCTTGCATGCGTATATCTTCAATCTATGGCTTATAAGGTTCATGTCGTTAATGGAGCACAAATATTCTTGTTAACCCTAATACCTTCTATACAAGTATCTATTAGAATATTCCAAAAATATATGAATAATCCGATACGATCATGATTTTTAGTCGTGAAAAATGGGAATATAATGAAACTATGCTGATTTATGTAATGGATTACATTTCACAAAGTAAGTAGTTTTGTTCGAAAGTGGATCCCAATGCTCCTTTATCATATTTTACATTTACAAACATACAATTTGTTATTTCTAGCCGAATGTATACTGTTACCAATAATTTGATTGAAAAATGTCAAAGCCAAATACAAGGTATCACCATATTAACTTTGGTTAATCGTGATCTAGTAATCTGTCTGCTAACCAAGAAGACAAGGGTGACATCCAGGTCAAACAAAAAAAAAAATTAAAAAGATCGTGAGACTGCCAGCCTCAAATGATCTCTTATAGGTTCTGTCTATCTCTGGTAACTAGAAAGGAGAAAAATAGATACAAGAAAAGAAATATTCAAACAGACCCATTTGACATAATAATCACTTTGTATCACTTAATTTATAAAATAAAACTGGTAGCAGATCTTTGACATATGTATTTGTTTTTAATAAAATGAAAATTATCAAAATCTGTCTCGCGGAAATATGACAAGTTAGAATAAACCTCGAGGAATCTAAAACCGTAAAAATTATTTGGAATGAAAAGATAATGATATAAGTGCATAGAGATTGTTATGATTATATACGATTGAAAATATGAGGCTGAAATTTGCTCCAGAACATTTGTAAAGGTATTTTGAGCCTTTGCTCATTGTGTACTTACTCTTTAGTGTACTTACTCTATTATAATTTTTGCCGATCTTTCGAATATTTGTTTTTATCTGGAAATCAATTTTTCAAGTTTCGCGGCGTTCTAAATTTTGTTGTTTTTCTCAAAAAACATAACATCGGTTTCAAAAATCAAAAAAACAGATAATCATTATCAATACCAAGATTATTGTTCATCTATTTCTATCAAGCGTCAATTTGAATATTGATTCTCAAACCGATGAACTTAATGTTTTTTTAAAAGGACATCGAAATCTAGACGGGAAATCTCAACCAATTAATTTCCAGTCGATGAATCTATGAATATTCGAAAGCTCGGAAAAATATTTAAGAGCTAGTACACTTCGGTATTCAATTTTGCCACAATCCCACTACGAAATAGTTTTGTATTTTGTCAATTGTGGGTGAATTTAATCTTGTATAGAACGGGTTTTATATTATGCATATTAATCAATTACGTTTTGTGAAGACTTTTGATGAATACGAAGCTCAAATATGTTTTAACATAGAAACTTCGTATTTCAGTACTAGAATTTCACTATAAACTTCCACTCACTTAATTTTAGCCAGTTCAAAACTCCTATTTGCATATTTCCACTGTTAAAACTCGAATAAAATGTAAGCAAGAACTTAAAGTTTTACTGTAACACCGACATTTTGCGAAACTGAACATCCCGTAGGGGAAAGCGGGACTTGTTATAAAGGAGATTAGTTATGACAGCTGGTTTGAAGTATTATGTGAACTCAACTTTCTCTTCAAGACAGGACCTACAACGCGTAGTAAGTGTAGCATGTGAGTCAACCTATTATTTCGTAAAATTGATTTCAACTTCACACTGTGCCTAATTTGAAAGAATTTCCATCAATTTTTATATACTAATAACCTAATGTATCATACTTATTTATCAAGTTTGTTGTGCTTTAGGGTGACGGAATGTTGATAAAATATGATAGAACTGGCATCAATGCATCAGAAAGTCCATGAACAAGCTGTAGAGGAAGTGTCAGATAATGGCAACAATGCATTCTTACTGTCATGTATCGTTGTTTATATACATAAAAAAAAGGAATGAAAGCTACGTATCTCTTGGATGCTGATTATACTAAACAAATTTTAGTATTAGAACAATTGGGGGAAATTGACGCTAACTCCTTGAAAAGTGCAGATATCTGTTTGGATTGCTCCCATCCATAAAAACTAGTTTTAACTATTGGTTAGTTGATTTTAGCCCAAGAATGAGTCATGGCACGATAATAGAATAGCTGGAACTGATAGTGAGAAATGCCAAAGAGAACGACATTATTATACTGTAATTTCTCTAGTATTATATATACAAAATAGCTCAATAGGCCTTATAATTCCAGGGTTTGGAGTCGCTCTACAGCTTTAATCCATTTGTTTTTGTTCGTGGCTGCTTCTCGCCAGTTCTCTATTCGTATTTTTGTTAGATGGTCTTCACATGCTTCTATCCATATTCTTTTTGCTCTAACCATATACCACATCTCAACTTGACCATATAGTATTTTAATATCTGCGCTCGTTCTTCCCCTCCACCCGTTTTGCTTCTTAGTACATTTTTCTTCCACATGTTCATTCTGTTTCCGCCTTTTTTGTCATGGTCCAGCACTCGATGCCATACAACACCGTTGGTTGTATAACTGACTTTTAAATGTATTACTTGGTGGGTCGTTACTCTAATATTGTTCGTGAAAAATTGTAGCATTTGGAGGTGATGGTAAACGATTCAAAAACTCTGTGAAAAATACCAACCTTCTTGAATTTTGTGCAATACAGGGAAAACTATGACCGCTCCTGCATTCCCGCAGCTGGCTATAAATCCGAAAAACATAGTAATTGGTTCCGCTTTAACTGAACTGTTGAATCTGAGCATATTTTGATTTTCACAGTGGTTACTGATCCGACAAATAGTAGTGGTACAGCTTCTTGTATCTGTACGATAAGTGAATATGAGCATTATTCCTGTTATTAACGAATTAACTAATTACATTACCACATATTTCGTCTTCGGAACCCTAAGCTAAAATATTGCTCCCGATTCTTTATATCTAAATATAAGACCTATACCCAAAGCAACACTTAAAATAAATACAGTGTTTTACGTAAGGGTGAGTTAGTGGTTTTCAACGAAACTATACAAGGAAAATTCTGAAGATTCGGGAAAAAAATTTTGAACAAATTTAAACAACCAGGCACGATGCAAATGAACCAGATAGAAAAAATATTAAAGAAAGTTAAAAACATCAAAACAAAGGAATATTGATGAACTGAGACGAGTTTTCCATTGAATATTGATATGTTTGATATGCGAAAAATAATATGCGAGGTTCGTATTTTTGTGATAACTAAGAATTTGATGCAATTCCGTTTTGATATTCAAATGATTAATCGTTTCATTTGCATATGATGTTACTGCATGCCCCGTTCTAGTTACAATAAACTTTAAAACGGGGTTGGTCATAACAAGCGACAAGTGAAGTATTGTGGCAATATATTTTTCTCTTAATCGATCATCACTGAAACAAAAAAAGCTCATTTTCCTGTAAACTTATATAGTAGTCAAAATGGCCGACAGAAATGGAGCAATATAGACTCAGCTGTATCTCCACCCTTCTACCTACTCTCAATCATCTACAGCGCTTTGTGTCGTTTTCTTTTTAGCATACCTTAGTTTTAAATTATATATTCACCCGCGATCCCAAAAAAATAATTCCAACCCAGCCCTGAAAGGTAATTATTCCTATATCAGACCCATCCGCAAATATAACTATATCCTACTTCAAATATCTCTTATCCTGCAGAAAATACACCTAACTAACTACACACACAAAGCGAAAATTTAATCGTTTCTAAAGATCCGAATACAAACAGCAAAAAATGTGGTTTCAACAAATTAGGTAATTTATTGAGGGTTGTGTTCGATTATACTCGGAAAACGTGAACCTCATAACTTTGAGAGAATATTCTTATAATGAAATCGTGGAAAAATGCTTGACAATATTTCTTGAGACGTAGTATTTCGCTAGGTCGAGTAGTCTTCTATCTAAAAGATGTGATCACGTTTTTTATGAAATCTATAGAGTGGAAAGATTAACAGGAACAAATTTTGTAACTTACAACAATACACTTTTTCTCTCCATTTTTTCATACATGTATTATGGCGGGAAATAACACGACATCAATCGAGCAAAGAGGCTCTTCTTACCTAAGTCATCATTGAAAAATGAAATTATTGCGCCACGTCAGATATTTATGACTTCAATAGCTTCTCCTTTCATTGTTCACAGATTGACTAATACCCTCTCCAGCTGGTAGCATATGAAATGAAATATTATGAATAACATGAAGATTTTCGACAGCTAAAGCCTTCCCAGATCTTAAGCTTTCTTATAGGAGTGTCAAAGCTATAGAAGTGGAGACAACAGATCCTTCACGTCGAATTGTATGTGATACTCTAAAAGAACACATACATATGTATATGCCAACACAATGATAGATACCTATTAACAGGTGAAGTGTTACCTCTTCCATTAAGAGAAGAAAGGTGAACTTATTATCCTACTCTCGTACTTTAATGCAAAATATGCTCAAACTTAGTTCCGTTCACTATGACTTCTCAATATAAACTAACTCTAGCTGTTTAATAAGCTCGAATATATATCAGAATGGACATTTTTAGAATTCTAGAAAGTAAACAAAGAGAAACAAATAATTAGATAGACCTTCCTAGATATTAGTTCTAAAAAAATGAAATGAACAACTAGCCGTTGTTTAAGTTCGCCAATCCAACTAGTTACTTGCTATCTTGGTCATAACCAATTTCTTCTCGTAGATTACCGAAATATGGTTGCGGAGTCTTTGAAGCATTTCCAAATCCATTTTTGATTAACAGGTAAAAGATGTACTGCGAATCGTCGCTGATTCCCAGCCCCCGGCAGGGAATTTTATGCTGTTCCAGATTTTCTAATTAAAAAAACTTGTTCCGGAAGACCTTTGCCAACCCTCTGGTGTTCTTGATTGTTCAGGTGTCAGATTTGTAGAACTAGATTTTTTTTCTCTATAAAAACACTATTTTTAGCCCTATGTTCGTTTCTGGCACCGTCAAAAACTATGTCTTCAGTACATTTTCAGATAAAAATCAATGAAATTGAGAAAATTTGATTGATTGAATTTTATTTTTAAAATCTATTCCAGAAGGTAAACATGTAAATCTTATCACTGTTCGCTTCTATCGTCAAGTTCGATCCAGTTGATCAAAAGAAGTTACTGTAATATGAAATTTTGTGACATAAATAAGAAATATCGGAATATTTATTTATGATATCATAAATGCCTTAAAAGTTTTATCGACATTCAGCAGAGTTTACAAATATTTCGCAAAGAAACTCCGTCGTCAAATGCTCATTCAACGTTTTTTATGACGTTATAAAGTACGCAGCAACGAGCGCAGAATATTATGTTTGGGTTTTACATCACATCGTAAATAATGGCACCTTCTAACTTGCTGCAATTATCATATGTTATAATGAAACTATCATGTCGTGTCGTCTTGGCTTATTAAAATGAATAGTTGTTGAAAAATTAAGAATATAGATTAAATTCCACTTTAAAAGCCGATAATTTAATGCGTATACAAAGTTTATGTATGGATGATTTTTATAATTTTTTCTGTGCAAGGGTCTTGTGATACAGCCGATATTATTATTATTATTATTATTATTATTATTATTATTATTATTATTATTATTATTATTATTATTATTATTATTATTATTAAGAAATACTGATTATTTTTTATGAAATATTCTCTATACATAAATGCCATAATTTCGGAGTAATAGCTACATTTACGGAATCTCCATCAAAGCTAGAAAAAATATTGTACATTTAGATAGCTAATATTGAATAAACTCGTTCAATTCGAGTATTCTTCAATAATTTATGTGCTAATACAAATCTAACAAGGTCTAGTGTCAGTAAGTTGGTTAAAACTTTAGCGAAACTGGTGCAATAAGATTTATCCAAATCATAGCGCAGAAAACCTACAACTGAAGACAAATATTTGAAAAATTACGAATTTCAGAAAATATATAGCAGATTACAGCATTTGTATTATGAATCTATATATCGATATGATAATTTTTCCCTTAATAACTCCTTAACCTCAATTTTAGATAATATATCCATTCAAATCACAAAATTCATTTCTTAGATGCTACAAATTTTATATTGAATCATTTATTTTTCTGAGCATCAAGCCGAACCTCAAAGAAAACAACGAATAGGCTAGCAAAAGATTTTGATTTTGAGAAAATGAGCTAACACCCGATCAATTATGTTGGTCTCAAAAGCACTTATTGGCGAAGAATAAAGAACTTTTTATAATATACAGTAATACTCTAAATATTTTGAGAAGTTTTCTTTAAATCATTTTAATTCAATATTTTTGTTATAATATTGGATGGCTTGCTTCTCACATCAGCTATTTGTGGATAATAATAAATTAATATTTTGTCGACTGAATTTTGTACAGAACATTCGAAATAAACTAAACAGATGTACTTCATCATAGTGCGCTGTTGTGTTTCGACCTATCCATACCGGCTTTCATTTATACCAATATTGCATACTGTTTGCCGAACGGCCAGGATTTGCGCAATCTTTTTGTAAACGCATTTGTCCAAATTGTTATTCCGATTCTAAGTCTGTTCGTAGGCATAATGTTAAGATTCAAAACTTAAAAAGAATTAATAAGTATGATTAAATTAGCAAACTCAATATTTTCATCGGTCTACAATAATTTCTATAGTGTTCAGAAGAAAGAGGTATATGTCAAAAACTCTTATCGATTATTCAACTTGATTGTACTTCTATCCAAGTTAAATTTCATGCTAAAGTTCATATGATTGTTTTGAACTCATGGGTCAATATTAATAACGAGCAAAGAGCATGAGATTAGTATAATAGTGAGGCTTATAAAGCTCAATCAAAACTGCGTTTATTTTGTGTTGAAATTAGTTGCTCCATATTTTCCATTAGGAACTTAATTATTATTAATATACGGAATTGATTTTATGAACTTTATTTCTTGGTAAGTTTTCGATAGTTATTGCAAGTTTTTCTGCTAGTTTAAGCCAACGTAAAATGCTTAGATTCAGTTTTATTTCGAATTAAAGCGATTTCATTGTTTAAGATATACTGAGCTAGAAAAGTTTGTGGAGGCGACGAAGGAGCCAAGTCAAGAATATCTATATCTATCTATCTATATCGTAATATGTTTTTTTAATACTGTTTTTGTTTTTAAATTAAAAGCAAAATTATGTTGGAATATGGAATGTCTTATTTGAGAATTTTGAGGGACGCTCCAGACAAAGACTATTCACTGGTGGAAGTTATTGCATTAATTGGCATAGCCGGAGGTTATCGAAGACATTTATAATTTAGAAGTAGACGATGTAGTGGTTCTCAGTGGTGTATAAGCCCTTTAGTGAGTTGATCTACTCTTAGCTAAAGACCTTAACTCACTCTTAGGAATATACGCTCTCGTCTACCCTGAAAATTTACGGCAACTTCCTTACTTGAAGGTTAGAATCAAATGGACGAGTCGTAAATTTCAAACCTAAATTTTTAAAAAAATGTTGAGAACATTTCTGGAAAATTTTATGAATTCTCACTTGATATGATATGACAATTATATGACAAAAAAATCACTGTGGATAAATCATTATTTACTATAATCAAAATACATTTGATACGAGCTTGGAACCTGATATAGTCGAAATATTACTATAACTATAAAATGGAAAACTAAATTCAACGATCAAAGAAAAATGTCATGAATACTAAATCAAATAGCCAATATATTGTATGTTTATGTGAACCCTAATCAAACAGAATTATTTATACCGAACGGGAGAGTCAATATTTGATTGTGGGTTTGTTGGTCGTGTTAGAAATCATGATATTTGTAGTGCGTGATGGATTTTTGTATTACTTTACACATGTTATTATGAGCTTGCTCAAACTAAGCATTTATTAAATCGTATCACTTTTATCCATCTAATTACAATCAGAAGCTATCTGAAAATCTTCACGTATATTTTTTATATATATTTTTTGGAATATTTTCAGTGTCAATTCGATCTGATAACCATTTTATTTCGATAAAATGATGAAAAAAATGACCAACAACTAGTAGTTTGAGGAATTTTATACTAGAAATGTCATTTTTGAGCTTTGATAAGTTTGTAACATTAGATCCCCGACAGGAGACCCTTTCACAAGAAATATTATTCGGCCCCAGTATTTGAATAACTGTTACTCAGATGGGGTGAATAATTAATGTTAAATTGGATGCCACAAGCTTCTTAACGTTAAAGATAAATGAAAAATACGGAAAAGCTGGAAACATCTTCTGAATTAAATCAAAAATAAAAATTAAACAATATAAAACTATCCCCGGACACGATTATTCAAATTGATATTTATTGCTAAGAAAAATAAAAAAGTATTAGCAACAATTAAATTTATTAAAAAAAAAATAAATTCGCATTAAGTGCGTATCCAAAAGAGCGCAACGAATAGAAGCAGTTATAAAGGAAAAAAAAACTACTCAAATCTATTTATATATTAAAGATGAGGCTGGGACATATCTATGGAAATCTGGGAAAGTTGCAGCTCTTGGTGGATCCTTGGTGGATGAAACTCCCAGCCTGGCAGCTGCAGAACAGCGAATAAAATGAATAAAATCACCTATGAATGAAGTTATGTGAGAATCAGAAGTAGAAGGGGGAAGAAATTATGAACTTGTATACTCATCGTATTGATATTTCAATGTAGGCATTTACGTTTTTTTAATAAGCTCTTCAAATTTTATTACACTAAGATCATTTCTAGATACAATGAATTGCAAGCTCTCTATTGCAACGATAACTTGAGGTTTTTTTAAGCTTATCCTCAATCCAGTTTCTTTTCTGTCTAGTTGAATATTTTTGTTCAGAGGAATTAATGAACTATAAACACACGAACTAGATTTACGATTACCTATCAGTATTTGTTAAATTATTGTGTCTTTCCATATGATACCAAGCGAGCAAAGCAGCGGACAAGAGCTTGTCAGAAAAATATGTTTTCAATTGAATTCAACATAAATACCTCTAGAAGAAAAATACCGAGTCACTTCTGATTCTGTGAGAATGTACTACCTAGATTTCTCGAGATGCTGAAGCTCTGATTTTTCATATCTGTTTATACAGGGCAGTTGAATAGTCCTTTGAGATATCAATTTGAATGTTTGACAGATCATAGCCATTAATCGTCATCATATTTTGAAGTTATAAGCAATAAAAGTTCCATTTTTTGAGTTTTCAGTAACTGCCAGCAAAGCATTGATTTAATTTTCTTCTGTCACATAAGAATTTGATCGTTCATGCTTTTCATGATTAACTGAACCCGGGTTATTGAACTGCTTTTAGGAAAATTTTCATGATATACTATTGCTGCCACAGAGGTTGGCATAAGCCAAGCAACAAATTTGCATTAAATTACTAAAAGGATTCAAAAGAAGGTTACTATGAATGTTCAGATTAACGTCCATCTCGATCAACGCATTCACGGCAACGCTTCACAACAGAGAGACAAGCCTAGTGAAGCATGTCATGCAGTTTGGAGGTTGGGAAGGCCCCACAAGAAGGAATCCATTATCCAAATTGAACATTAAGGTACTCTCGCACATACGCCTCTTTGCCCACGTAAGTCTTCGAGCATACTCAGTCACATGACCCTCAAAAAATAACAAAGAAGTTTATTCCGGTACTAACTCAAAATCCCGGGTGAATTATTTGAAAAATTCCAGGAAATAATGTATCAATATTTCAAATCACCCTGTACCAAATTCAATGAATATAAAGAAATAATTAACTTTCAAGAATTTTAACCTATATCTCACTAGACATGTCGCAACAGATCTTGATTCTTGAATTTCTCCCAGATTTTACAAAGAATTAAACTTGTTACGATTTTTATGGAAAATTAGTTACAACTTTTTGAATATCCTGTGTAACACATCACAACCCTATATTATTGTAATTAGGAAGTCAAGCTAATTGCAAATATGTAATGAACCAAAGGTTGCTTTATCTAAAAAACGTAACTTTGATATGGCACATCATTCTGCAACATTCTCTACAGTTGTGAATAATTTCAAAATGTGAAGACTAATGATGGCTATAATCCCACAATTTTTCAAAATGATATTTCAAAGGACAAAGGAGACACAGTATTTTATCACACTAATCAATTACCCTGTATAACGTTTTCGCTTATATATTCATGTATACGTTCCTGTCAACCTGATATATATCGTCACTTCATAGTGTAGAATGGAAATAGGAAATTCTAAGTCAACATGAATCTGTTTGTATCTAGAGATGGAACAAGCAAATAACTTGAAGTAATTCTCAACAAAAGGAATTAGGTTTAATCTTATTTACAAAATTAATCTCATCTCTAAGTGAATAGTCTGGAAGTCAGATAATCAGATTTTCTCCAGGATTTTGAAAAGTTGAGATATTTACTCAAGTAAGAAGTTAAGCTTAAATATTTAAGCAGAATAAATGTTTTAGTTTGTTTATATGATGGTTGAGGCAACTATTTTAATTACTCCAAGATTATAAAATTAAGATCTAACCAAATTAACATTTTGTTTTCCTATTTTGATATAGAGAAAACAATTTAAGAAATGAAAATTTAATGTCCTACTCTTAATATTTATTTGTTTATTATTATTTCATCTGAAATTACAATCAACATGCTACTAACTGAAAATCAATGACTATTCATAGTTAAGTTTTGAGATATGGCAACACTGATGTGAATATGTCAAGTCTGAAATTGCCACCATATAGTTGGCATGTTTAATGGTGAACGTACCTAGAACTTCGAAGCAAATGGTCGCCTGTTTCTTAGGAATAACTGGACATGTCACCATCTTCTCATTAGAGCAATGTGGAACGAACAATTCTGAATGATACTCCAGCATTTGGTTGCCAGAAGTGGTACAAAAAATCTGGAAAGTCAATCGCAGAATGTAAATAATTCTCAACCATGATAGTGCGTCCTCTTACACATCAATTAAATCAAAAACGGTTTTGCACACTCAAAACATCGAATTGATATATCATACGCTGAACAGTCATTATTAGCATCCAATGATTTCTTCTTATTCCTGCAGATCAAAAATAAATTGTGAGGTTGACAGTAATCTACACCTTAAGAAGCGGTTGATGCTTTCAAATTACATGTTTTGATGATATCTCAATCGGAATGGGAAAAATTCTTCGTGTGAAAGTGTATTCATCTCTATGAAGAATATTTTGTAAAATAGTAAAACCATATTCAATTATAGATATTTGTTTTTATTTGCCTATCTCAAAACTAAAGGAGCAACCCTCGTATTGAATTCACAATATTTCGACTAAGTTCGATATTTGATTTACCATAAGACATATCAAATAATGTTCTAAAGCGAAATAGTTAGTGCCTTTAGACTCCTTGTATGAGAACTATTCAAATATAGACTCGAATTATATAGGGCGTTGTATACTTTTAAGAAGTTGAAAAAAACAACATATTATATTTTTGTCGAATGAGTCTTTATATGTTTGGTCGTGAGCTTGTGTGTTTATTTGTAACTTTCCTTTGGACTAGAAGCAAATGGCTTATAATTCTTAGTATATCCTACCACTTGCGTCCGTTAGCCGAGCGGGCTAAGACGTTAACCTTTGGATTGGCCGGTTGTAGGTTCAAGTCCCGTTCATGCTTTAAAAAAAATTGTTACTCAGGCAAATTTGTTTTAGAAATCATCACTCAACTTTTTAGTTTGAAGTGGTTTAAAAATATAGTTTTTGGTTTTTTCGAACTATATTTATTTTTCACTTTTCAGTTTCATGTGCCATGAAAATGTGTTTTTGTGATTGTGATTATTTTTTCTTATGTATACAAATTGAATGATAAACATTCTTTTGAATACATTCATGTAACTTCAGCTTTTGTTAAGCATATTATGTATCAAAAAGTACCAGTGTTATTTCTTAATCTCCATTTTGAGTGAACATTGATAAAGTGTGTCACGAGCTTTGTCTATTTTATTTAGTTTTGAATTAACAGTAAGTGTCACCTGCAGTTGAAGCTTTTTTCTATAAAATGAGAATTATCTTAGATCGATAATATGTTTTGTCAACATAAAGTTACTGTGTCTTTCTGTATATATAAATCTAAACATTGTCGCGATACTGTTGAGGTATCCGATCCTCAACATATCATTCAAATTCTAGCAGCAAGTTTAGAAATTGATCCCTTCAACGTCGACATGAAACAATATAATCTCGTCATTCAATAATCAAACCACCCCATAATACCGAGTAAGCACTTAGGCATTAGTTTCACGGGATACTTCTAAATCATTGAAAAGGTTCAGTAATAACGAATAGCCTACGATGTCTGACCCAGTCGGACCTAGTCTGATGGAAGACCCTTGTTTTAGTCCGACTGACATAGTGACGAATGGCTCGGGTCTTCAGGTTATTATACTTTACTCGTTTTGGCACGGACTGCAGCTTAAGTGAAGCAAGAAAGGCGTCATTAAAGGAGGTCATTTTGAAAGACGGAGATAAATTGGTGGAGAATTGAACTGGGAGAAAAAATCTCGAAGACAAACAGGATAACTAATTATGTTACTTTTCTAAGATAATTCCAGTATAATTGACATATAGACAGAAAAATTTTACTAATTACAAAATTTTAGGAATATATTCTACAAACATCGTTTTTATAACATCAGTTTCCTTCAATAATAATAACGTAAGAGTTTTCAGAGATATAAACTCAATATTTAAATTTTTTGTAGAGCGGATAGAACCCAAATAAGACAGATAAAATGGATTCTTATATCTTAGATAATACAACATTTAAAATAAAATAGTAAGCCGTTGGAAGGGCTTAAGGAAAGCTCCTGAAAAAAATCAAAATTTAAAAAGGTGAAGCGACGAAAACGAAGAATACATATCAAGCAAAATATTCCTGAACAAATTATAACAAAGAGTTTTTAATTTTGTTTTTACATATTTAGGAGTTATTATGATACAATTTTTAATATCTTCATTAGTGTCACTAACTATAACCAAATGGCAGTCTACTGCAAGAGACAACATAATTCTAACAAGCTATCATAATATTTTCAAAATAAATGAGAGAAAAATTCATTACGGACACATTTAGTCAGAAGGTGGAGCATTGGAGGTTACTCAACTAACTACCTGCCTGAGCTATTGCCACTGTTGTAATGCCGGTCCTGTAACTAATGCAAGGCAATACTTTTGCCCAACTTCTCACGGCATTTTTCTCGTGCCCTAAGTAATTCCAAAAATAAATCTACATATATCCATTTTGCAGGTGATTAACTGAAATCTCATAATTTCTCCAGAGGAGATGTATCACTCGGCATTTTGGACTGTACAATATAATAATGGATTTATAACTAATCTATTTTCACTAATACTCTGGATTAACTTACAACGTTTACAATATTAGTGGATTGCAAGCTGACATGTGACAACAAAATCTCACCTGGAATCTGTAATCATTGATGACATTCGTACTGAACGTAGTGTTGTTTGTGATTTGAGAAAACATGCCACCAAAGACATAGGTATGCATATATCAAAAGTATAGATAAAGATATTCAGTTTCCTGATTCATAAAAGTTTTGGTGTGATTTATATCTCTCAACTTGAGCTGTGCTAACTTGGTAAAATCATAGAAAATAGAAGTTGGTGACTATGTTCTCTGGATATACTTAACCATTCTTCTGGGCTGGTTGAAAACTCATCAAAGTCGAAGGCAATCCCGTTGGCGAGAAAGATGAACTTCGACACGAGCCGACTAATCAAAACTCGCTCAATCATATTTCACGTGAGTTAAACTGGGCCATACTTTCTTGGAAGTGATGAATTACTTTATCTAGTAAACATTGGTGATTGAAGCGATTCACCTGAACTTCGCAAAGAAGTTAAACTGCACATTAGAAAGAGTGATACGAATTTAATTAGTTTGACGCTTTTTTTCCACAGGATTAAAATTATTAGGTAGGCTCCAACAATGCTCCAAACGCAAATTATTTCTTGAATGCATCCTGTCAGATGCTGAACTGCATTTACAACTTTTATCCAGTACACTTTGCGTTATATATGTTTGATTTACTATTTTCTTCAATAAATAGAGTACAGAGCCTGGTTTTAATACCAGCTGCCTTCAAATATTCGATTGAATTGAATCGTGTTCACGAAAATTACTTACTAAACTAACATCAAGTTATTAACTTATTCTATTCATGATGGTAAAAATAGTAAATTACGTTTTAATAGGTCATATTTTATATTTTATAAAATAGTCGTGGTATGCGCAAAAGGTGCACGTTGTTGGTTACGTGTATGAATGACAAAGACTGCCTCCATTTCGTGTTAAAGTTAACTTTATCTTTTGTTATAGGGAAAAACACAGTGATAAAACAATGAAATACAGATGTTTTAAAAGTGAGGTATTTCCCAAACGAGATTAAAAAAGGGTCTGAAAGGTATAAGTCATAAATAAAAACTGAATAAGATCTCGTTTCATTACGGTTCGCGTTTCTCAATGACAAAAAATGTATTTACATAGAGGTGAATAACTAAATAACAGAATTATGTTTCGTAAAAACCAAAACAACGATGATACAAAAAAAAATCGTGCAAGGAAAAGTAGAACGAAATACACTATCAAAACAAATCGGACAGAATGAATCTCAAATATCAGTTCAGACAGCAATATACTCGTATCTTAGTAGATTTCAGTTAACAATGTATAACTAAGAATTCCGAGTAATTTCCGGTACGAGTCAACTTAAAGGAAGAAAGAATATGTTCCGGGAACTGAATAAAAAAACTCGATAGTGAGTAGATGACGTGAAAATAATGCTGTGACAAGAAAACATTTTCTCATACGACCCCTCATTTTTGATTTATAGACGTATAAAATTGCGAAGTCAGAACTTATATTTAATTATATTTTCAAACATCATGAATTTTTAATTGATGATTACGTATGTCCATGCAGTCTATTATATTAGTTAAATGAATAAATAATTCTAAACTATAATTTAACGGCGAGGAGCTGATCATGCCCAATGGTTAACAACTGTAACTTTTACAGGGACAATCTGTACAATCTAAACATAAGAAAAATGGATTTTTCAATCGATTTCTTGACAAATATGTACTATTTGTTAAACTAATTATGGCTTAAGTCATGATGTAGATTTTTAGATCGTTGTACATGCCAAGGAAACCCTTACCATAAAGAGACATTCTGAAGAAAATTATGATAAATTGTGATTTTTTATTGAGAATACTTACCATTAAAACGCAATCTAACATTTCCAATTGAATTACATACTGTTACGAAAAAGTCCGCTATATGGATCCTAAAGCCGGTCCTGTCTGATTGTGTGGAATCCTAAAATTCGGTGGAAACGCGGTACGTTGGAAGTCCCCATAATTCGTTTGATATTTGTTTTTATTATAGGGACAATTCATTCACATTGCTTCTTTTGAATACTTTCTAGGAAGGTCTATTTACTTATTTGTTTCGTTTCTATATTTTCTAGAAGTTTTGAAATTCTTTTGGGATAAATAAGGAGTTTGTATGGAGCAGTTCAGTTTATCTAATAATAAATAGTCGTAGTGATCGGACCAAAATAGAAAGTAAACAGAGAATGTGAATTGATTATTTTAGTTAGTTAAATGATAGTGATAAGTGAATTATAATTAGTTAGTGTAGTGTATAGTATTTAAATAAATAAGGAACATAAGAGACAGTGTCTATTAATTTACTTACATAAGGAAAAAATTCAGTTGATTAGCGTACAACTGATTAAATGAAAACAAAAAAAAAACTATGATACATTTTCAAAGTGGGTACGTTGCATTTACATACTTCCGATGTCTACGGAGGATGTTTCTTTGAACTTCTAAGTACATTCCAAGTTTCTGCCTTTCAGCGTACAATGGAAGTTTATTCTATCGATCATTTTATTCGTTGTTGCATATACCCAGCTTCTAAGATATCCCCCAGAATATAAGTCCAGTGTATTCAATTCAGAGAAACGTAGTGGCCATGCAAATGGACCTGTCCGACCAATTCATCTATCAGTAAAGATGTTATTAAGATGATATTTTACATCATTAATTGGTACCATTTCACGATTAAAATTAGAAAAATTCAAAATTCATTTAACTGTCTAGATATTGAAGTTGTATATTTCACTAGGTTATGTTTTGGGTGATAAATCAATGAATGATGACATGCATTGTTGTCAGTTGTACTAATTATACTATGAGCAGCCTATTCAAATTTGTAAAATGAAAATTTCATTTAGTATGTTACTGGATAACTATTATCAATCAGAACAATGAAACAGCATTTTATTATCTCCATATTAGTTCTGCGATACATAAGCCAATAAAGTTGTGATTGACAGCTTGTTAATAATCTGCTATGTGAGCTTAATCATTAATGTCAGCAGTTGAAGTGGTCGATTATCTTTCAGGTGAAATTTCATACTTTTTCGATCATCAGGTTTCTTCTTCTCACAACTTAGACTTTCATAATTTTATGAAGATTATACTATTTAATAGGTATCAGTTTCATATTACTGAATGATAGTTGAAAACGGATGCTATAGTTTCAAATATTGAGACAAAAGGAAAATACATGATTTCTCATAATTTGAGGTTTATGAAATGTTGAAAAAATTGATTAGATTTTTTGAACGTTGAATATATATCTAATAGTATAATAAAATATATATAGATATATCTACAGGGTGTTTCTATATTCGACCGACAACGCTCTACCACAGAGAGATCTCAATAAATGATTCATTTTGATATAGGAATACGAACCCATACGAATCCCGAACGGGGCCTAGTTGCTGAGATATGGGGTGTTCAAAATTTTGAATCAAAATCAAAAATTTACCATAATTCAAGAGCGCTTTTAATTTTTTTTTCAAATTCGATTACCAATATGCTCCTTAATATTTTCACATTTATTCCAATTCCAATTTACTCCAATGCTGCAATGGCGTAAAAAATAGGGGGATTAAAGTCACAATTAACCCTGACAACCCGCCACTTGTTAAATTTTTCCAAAGTATGTTTTTGTCAAAATATCACTCGATTAAGGAGCATATTGGTTCCCAAATTTGAAAAAAAATTCAAAGGCGTTCTTGATTTATGGTAAATTTTTGATTTTGATCACATTCCAGCATAACAACGTGGCGAAAATGTCTTTTGAAAACTGAGATAATCCATCTAAAGAAAGCAGTTTCAAATTTCCTGAAATTAATCGAATAATTGAGCGTCAGAGTTTTTCTTGTTTCACTTTGTTCGAAATCAATTTTAAAGAATAAAAATTGAAACGACATTTTCCGCATCTCTATTCTCGCACAGATAAATTATTCTGTATTCCTTCTAACGTTCAATTCATTAAAATGAACAATCATTCCGCTTGAGGTCTAATTTTCTCTTGCCTCGTAAATAATTTCCAAGCTTTACTTGAAAGCTACGGCATTTATCAGAAATTATGCATCAGTAATTTGGAGTAGCTCAAACATTTGAATGCAACACGATGAAATAAGATAGACTAAACTAAGAAAAAAACTTCCATCACCAATAATGCACTACTGACTATTTAAAAAGGTCAGGGCCACTGTGTATTGATATTTTCAATGTGTGATCTTTGAAATGAAATGATAGCTGCATAATAACAACGCGCCTTCCCATTTGTCCATTACTGGGCCATTTCTACGAAAAATAATTCATTAGTTCGTGAAATTTTAAAGAATGAGATTTTTCTTACTAATATTGAAAGAAATTTCAAATCCTACGTCGAATTGCAGTCAGAAACACAATACAATATGGACTTAAGTTTGTGAAGCTCCATCTTAAAATTTAACATAAACTTCTCAAGTTTGGGAGTCTCCACTTCTGTAATAAAACGAATGTTTGAGTCATATTAATTTTAAACGGACATTAAATTAATTCCGTGGTTTTCTTTAGGTATTTACTTGGTGCAATTTCATTCTCCAGTTTGATCCTAACTCAACTTAAACTTCCGGAGTGATCTTAAAGTAAATATTTCACAATTAGCTCGATAAAACTTAATGACGTACTCATTCAACTCGACTTCAAAGCTAAAACATGACAATTATTTCGATTGCATATATTGACTTTGATTATTCGTTGAGCTTTATTGAGTACGAAGTTATTGGAAATTTTACCAATCGTTTCAAATATGTTATTGGTGAAACATTTTTCCATTGTTTCCAACAATTTTCATCAGTTTTAAAACAATCTTATCCATTCAAACGAATCAAATTATCACGAAAGTGTTTGCAGTTTCTCCAACTTCTTCATTATTTTTATTTGGTTTCATATGAAAGGCTCATATATTAAGGTACTTTGGTGTAGATGTTTTTTTTTGTTACAATCCATTTTCCTATCTAGTTGTTCCAAGTCTCTATTCTATAAATATCAAATGCTTTCGAGATTAATTGATTGATTTAATTAACATTTTCAATTCGCTAATGTTCTCTAAGGATATGGAACTAAAATCAATAGACTCACCCTGTCCCGATTTTATTAATCACTTATTCTATCTATCTATATCTAGCTAAAACTATATCATAGATATGAATGAATATAATCAGAATATTGAGTATGCTATTCCATTATCTAGAGATTTTCTTCAATAGACCATAGGCGTAGGGTAACTCCAATTATCATTGTTAAAAGCTCGCCGACTTGTATATACTGTGAAACCAGTCCTGTTCGAATATGTTATGAAGGCTTGAGTTTCGTAGAAGGCTTTTTGTTTGTATTTAGTTTTGGATGTTATTCCATTATCCAGAGATACCCTTTAATGGACCATAGATAGTAGTAAACCGGGAAGCCAGTCCTGTTTGAATATGTTATTAAAGTTTAACGGATGCGCCAGCTTTTGTTTTTAATAATTTCTCTATCACTATCACCTATTTTGTTACCGTTCATATAGAAAAAATTTATGAGAAGGTCTTTTTGTTTGTTAATAGCAATGCAGAGATCTCTAGAATCCGAAAGAATTGGATTTCAATATAAAAACTATAAGTGTATACGATCCAGATGTTAAGAGTGTACATGATTATTACTGAATAGTTCAAAGTTCAAGTGTTCGGATTGGTAAAGGTATAAATAAATTACGCGAGTAGGATACACAGTCTATCTAAATTCATCCCAAGGCTTTGTGACTTAATTCTTCTTCTTTCTCACATAACAAGTCCATCACAACAGTCCACCTTCTTCGATATCTTTCCTCATACTGGTTCTATGTTGTCACTACACTTCTTTCGTCGACGAACTCTTCTCCGTGTTCCAATTGGGAGATTTATCCCTTACTATTTTTACTACCGCTTCTTTCTTGGTGTTTTTCCCAAGGTTCGCCTGAGAGTCTTTATTTCTGTGGTCACCAAGACTTGTTTCATTTTTGAGGTATCTTGCCTTGCTTCTGTTATGTAGGTAAATTCTCGCTTTGTAAAATTGTTTCTTGTCTTAGGCCATACTACGACATCCCGCGACTTTATTTACTCGGGTTAATTGACCTCTCCGTCTCCTTAGCTGGTTAAATCAATTCTAAGGAACTTGAAACTCATTTTCTGTTGTATTATTTGACCGTTTAGTTGAAATTTGCATAAAATTGGGTTTTTTATGTAGTCACATATATGTTTTTTGAAAATCAAGTTTTTGGCACATAGCATGGCGTCATTGGCATAGTAAAGGATTTTGCTGCTTTCTCTGTTACCCAATTAGTTACCTAGCTGCACATTTTTGTTTGTTTACTATTGATGCAAGATAATTTTTATTATCTGAATAAATGTTTTAGATGGTTTGGATTATACTGATAGGTATGTTTCCATTGTACAATAGATGATTAAAATCTTCCATTCAAATATGATCAAACACTGTTTATTTTTTGCGTGTTAATTTATGTAATGTTGTTGTTTGTAGAAGATTCATCCCCTATATTTACCCTTTTTTTAAAATATAATTGTACTTGTCCCTCATTTAACGCTGTCGTATTCTGTACCAGTATTTTGCGCGTGAGATTTAGTTCATGTGTGAGATATTATATAAGCCTTATATTCTAAAAAATCTAATACCTTGATAAAAAAATCCTTTTCTTGTTTTCTATAGTCATTCTCCTATGTACCGTAAACTCAAACAAAAGTTAACAAAGTTTTTATTATCTAACTCGGGAACTGATGAATAGCTACCTCTTGCAATAAACAAGAACAATTCAAGTAAAGGTAGGCATTAGATAATTTTCCGTAGAATAAGGACAACTACTATGTATGACTTCAGTTGTGTTGAAATGAATGTATCGGGATTGTCTATTATAGCAATGATAAAATTCATATGAAAAATTTGATAGGGATTATTAGAATCCACTATATTCAATAAATAAATGTGGGAGATTCATTATTCCTAGTAATGAAATTTATTTAAACCCGAATGGATTCGTAGAAATTCCAACTTCAAAACTCCCGACATTAATTATATTTATCCATAGATACATATTCCGATTGAATGGACTTAGATGATTTCATTTAAGCTGAACTGACGTTCAAAGAAAATTAATCATAATTCCACACAGCTTTTTCCGGATTATCCTCCAATTACATCCTGACAAAAAAAGGCTTCCATGTACATCAACGTTAGCTGTCGGAACTAGAATTGACTGGTTCAGGTAAACCGCATTATACTGGAAATGACCGGAAGAGGTAGTCGTCATCATCCGGATCTATTAGGTTCATTATGGAAATTCAACAATGGCTGTTCTAACATTCCACTTCATTCTGTCTGCATATTTTCCGAACGTTATAATACTGTCCAAAAAACGGCTTTTATTATTTTCCTTAGCTAAATTTGCAAATCACTAAAAGTTCCTTTAGATTTATGCAAATGACATTTTATATTGTTGGTTTTTGGTTTGTTAGAAAATTGAGTATTGATATTGGATGGTAAAATATTGATATATTTCCATGTTTATATTATATTATATATTATTTGAAATCAGATTTTTTTTGTTGTAATTGATACAGAAACTACTGTTATCCTGATTTTATGACTAAAATGTGAAAATTCAAGCAATCATTTTTATCACACATGTTTTAATGTATCTAAATTATCATTTAACGTCATTTTTCTCATGTCATATATCAATATTTCACAAAAATCTGTCAATACATTGGCTTAAATATTCATATGAAAAATATACTTCATGAGTTCGTAATTCAAATGCCTATAAATCATTATTTTCACGTTGAAAAACTATTGCAGAAACCAAGAAGTTATCCTAATATTATCCTGTAGGTGCGCCGTCTGGATGATTTTTAATTAGTTTCCTGTCGTAAAAAGTGCCAATATCATGATGATTGCATGGTAGTTTACATAAGAAAGTGCTATCTGCAAGGCTACTCACATTTATTGAAAAAAATTGTTTATTATATTACAAACTGAATTGGAAATCAATTTAACAGTTACCAAATTCACATAATTCGACTTCCTCTAATTACTTTCCTTTCCGAAGTTACAAAAATAGCTTTAAGTAAGCTATTTCCGATATTTTTGCTACACGATGTATTACACACTCTGATAGCTTAGTTTAGGACATAAGAGTATTGCCCTACCTCATTTCAATTATTTTGTGATGGAAATGTAATATATTTGCTTGAGCTTTAACACGTATATCAAAATCCTGAAATTCCGTGCACATGAAATCTTGTTTTTTCCCATTATTTTTGGCAAAATAACAAGACAAAGGAATCTATTTGGGGTATGTTGTCTGAAAAACTACGGAAAAACCCCTGCTCTACTTTTATCAACAAATCAAGTCGTTGTTATCAAAATGGTGACAAATCACAGGCCGGCCGTAGTTATTATTTGGAACGGACGGGCAGGCATAAAATATATCCAGACTTCTAAACTTCTAAGCTCCTCAATTCTAATCCTGTCGACTTAAAATGAACACCATTATTCTTGTAAAATTAAGTTGTACTTATTTCCGTTCAAAAATAATATTCTTTTTTCAAATTGTCCAAGCCCGTTGAGGGATTCTTCAAGGATTACTTTAAAAATGAAATCTAAAAGACAACGATCTTATGGGATTGCCATTAATACTATATGACGTTGATTTAATAATCTGATATGTTTGCTATGATTCTAAAATAAACAATTACTTTGAAAATCTTTATTAATACCTGGCATGAAAAGAAAATTCTATCAGAAATTATTTTTAAAAGGAACCGATGATAAATATAACCTTTGTGATAATTTTTTCACTTTAAAATAAATATGGATGCAAGCATCATACGGAGAATCCTTGCAGTTTTTTTTATTGATAGTGTTACTGAATTCCAATGAAAAGTTTTGAGAAAGTACCCAATTGGAGTTAACAGTCGACGAGAAATAATTATGCACTCCCAAATGTAATTTTCCAATACTTTCCAATACCATTATGCAGGAACAAGCACAGAAAAGAAAAGGGAAAATGTGGTAATCTCCTCCAATTCTAATTTCATTATGTCTCATGATAAATTTCTTACAATTCGTAAACTCACGTTTCAGAAACTGGGACTTATTTTTGTGCAAAACTCCTTTTTATTCTTCTATTATATAAAATTATTAAAATTGAAGAGAAAACTTTCTGTTTTATATCATATTCATATAACTATAATCAAGTGAAAAACAAAGGAATAATACAATTATATTCATCAGAATAATATATTTTTATGTTGTTTGATAAATGATTGTAAACGACATGAAAATATATAGGCAGGAGCAAGGAATTTTATTGATCTAAATGAACAAAAAGAAGTAGTTATTGCTTCCAATTTTGAGCGTTATTCAGACTGATGAAATACTTAATTCTATTTCAATTTGTGTCCGTTTTTTAAAAATTTTACGTACCAATTCATCAATTCTTCCTTTATCCGAAAAAAAAAATATCAATTATTCAATCCAAAATATTTTATTCCTGTAGAATAGTATCCCGAACTAGTTGTGAAAATTCTGAAACCATTTACTTCTATGCTCCTTGAACTACCAAACAAGCATAAGATACACATAAAATTTTACGTATCTTTCGTGAAGAATGAATGAATCGTTTATCAAGGTAGATTAATGATTTCCGAATTTTCTAAAGACATTGACGTATTGAAAGGATTGATATAATAAATTAGTGTTTTTCGGCACAAAGGAAAAGATTACGATTTTTTTCAAAATACGTACATATTTAAAAGTTGATGAATATAGAAAATAAAACATAGAACTCAAAATATAGACAAACATACAAAATTATTATTACGAATCATCAAGTTACAAATAAATGTCGATACAGCAGTTTTTGTCTCTTACATTGAGTTAAACAAGAGATCTTTTGAGGTTAGAAACCATTCAAGCATCTTCCAAACTATCTATTTCTGACACAACCACCTTCATTTACTTAGAGTACTTCTTCATAGTTTTCTGGGTTTCTTCTCACATTGATCCGATCGGTAAAAGAGAAGGCTTAATCACAAATAAGCTGTGGATAAGTAATTTAAACATTTTCGGTTACTAGCAAGTAATTACAAACATCTCTCGACAAAAATCTATAGCTGTTTGTAACACTTTTGAAGCAAAAAGAAAAAAAATAACTCCCAAATGCGATTCAAAAGTTGATATTTTCTTTCATTTGGTTTGATATCTTCATAAATTTTACCATGTTCCATCTATGATCACTCTCATTAATCAATTTATAAGATTATACTTCGTCATTTGTATTTTTTATAAGTAAAAAATTCGGATGTTGTTTTTGATGTTGTTGTTTTGAGTTAAACGGTCTAAATTGGGCAGACCGTATGAAATAATATGATATTTCATAGACCTTTATAGGTTAGGTTAGGTTAAGTTAGGTTAGGTTAGGTTAGGTTAGGTTGGGTTAGGTAAGATTATGTTAGGTTTCAACTGTAGTACTGGAAGCTATAGAAGATGGGTTTTACCGCTTGGGAACAAAACAAGGGGTGATTTCAAAATACTATAGCCGTTCAGAATGTAGTAAGTACAATAAGTACAATAACTATACCTATCAACGTCAGATTCATATCTTTGAATATTAGTCATTAAAATTAGAATAAATCCTTTTAATGAAAAAAAAGTGACGCCAATGGAATATCGTGATAAAATTCAATTTACAAGGTTTATACCATCGTATTTCCGTTTCTCGTTTATTCCTCAAGACCGTAAAGGCTTACATTTCCGTTTGATCGATACACTGCAATTATACGGAGTGTCAGTTAGAAAATTTTCTACCCATAATACCATTCTAGTGATTTATATGATCAATCGAACAACAGGAAAATTTCTAAAGACGGTTTGAATGAATATTTATAACCCCCTTCGGTTCAATCTATAAGAACGCGTATTGGGAAGGGAGCCTATCATTTTGATGGGGAAAGTTACGTTTTATCTTTAGTGGTACTCTTATTCATGTTTTTTATGACCATTTCCTGAGAAATCTTGTTCGAAATGCACAAAAGTAATTAATAAGAAAGTTGTGTTCTTAATTAAATGTTTCTAAAAATGATGTAGGTATACTCGAATTACCGTCGAATGGGGATGTTTTTTTTTGACTCTTTCTCTTATTTCCTCCAAGTGCAATCAATATACAGCCAAAGTTTATGCCGAGTATTAGTTTAACAAGAGATCCCTCATTTTTTCTCAATTTTTTTCTGTCGTTTCAAATAAGCCGCACTTTCCGATTATATAAAAAATTTCAGTACTTAATTATTGACATTACAGTATAGGCGCATGTTGAATAAAGTCCATCAATCAAAGAAATAGTAAACCAAAACAAAGTATCTTCTTCAAGTGTTCAACGTTGAAACCAAAATGTGTAATAAGGACATTGTTATTGATGTGCGAGCTGAGTCTCTTATTGTGTCATTTCATCTGATGCTTTTACATTATTATATCAGTAGTCTGATGTGAGAAACTGTAAATTATTATATAGTGAATATGTCTTGGCTCACTATTTTCCTCCAATAAATAAACTTCAGTCTTTGTGAACCATTTTCTAAAAATTTCATGTTCATGTGGAGAGGTCTACAACACGTAGTATGAAATGTATTAAAACAGTTCAAATGAAATTATTGTACCGTAAAAATTATAGTAGTTTCGTTCGAAAAATATTTGTACCTAATTAAATCCAACAAAAAATGAAAAGGCTATTGAATCACTTATCACAAAAAAAGAAAAATGAAGCTTGAAAACAAAAAATTAAAACATTTTCCTGTCTAATCTAAGTTCACCCATTCTCTCTATGGGGTTCGATAATAATGTATTTAAATCTTTTATATTGTATAATAGTTTTTTGCCCCGTTTACAGAATCTCATACTTGACACAATTGAAGAATTGTTTTTTCCCAATCTACAATTTCAGCGAAAAATTTCTTTATCATTTTTATTCTAGAATTTTGATAAAATAAGAAACGTTCAATGGCAAACATCTCATTTTCTAAATATAAGCCTTCATTTTCACTATTGCTAAAGTGTTGATAATTCGTATCAGGAATTTGCTCTGTATTTATGTCTCTTTCTTCTCATTTCTCATAATCAGGCTTTTCGTTACAATCGTCCTCATCTTCACCTTCAACAGAAATTTTCTTCTGATGGTCTAGCTACTATCTCATTGTTTCTTTATCATTAAAACTATTAGATAAAGAACTTTTGCACAATATTGCTTCAATTTGGAAAGATTAGCTATTTATTTCAGAAGCATATGTAAATATAGATTAACCCGGTGGAACACATGTTTTTTTGCCTCTGTATCTTCACATTCGGCACATTTCTAGTCGAGATGTGTTTTTCAAGAGAGCTTTTGAACGCTTCGTCGTCATACTTTCAATTCCTTTTATTATAAATCTTCGATATGACTTCTTCAGATCTACAGGGAATACTGCCTGCTCTTCCAAAGCCTGAAAACATATTGGATTCCTTGATAGGTTGCGATATAACACACATGGAAATTATGATTATAGTAGGACTCCAAGATTTGTTTGTTTCCACGTTGTAAGTATTCGACGACATGATGCAAATACAGAGACTTCTAATGCATAATATATATTTGTGGTATTCTGAAGCAAAAATACGAAGCTGATATAAGTTCACATGACAAGTGCCTCGCACATTTGTCTCCTGTTAACATCTTTTCCCGTTTTCTCTAATATAGTAGAGGAATTTCAATAAACCAATCTCCAAAGATATCTTCATCAATCCCCCCTGATGCAAACCGATTCCAGTCGGCCCATTTTGTATCCACTCTGGATACAAATCAAGCTTTTACAATTCTTTTTTTTTTCATTTCAGTTAAGACAGGAGAGCGTGCCAACTTTTCTCGGATCTTCTTAAGGTATTTACTGTATAACGTAGGTTTGAGCACCCTAAACGAGTCTGCTGCTTACTGGAATGATAGTTGACCTTCTGTAACACATATAAGGCCTCTTTTCATTCGAATAATTTCGTAGATAAGGGATGCCAAGCGTGTGAACATGTTTTCCTGGCATCGTCGCCAAATCTTCTAACAATAACACTTACAGTAGTCTGATTTCCAACTCATTTTCACTATCACAGAATATATCCGTTGAGAATAACCCACATACTGCTTCAGTTAGTCTTTTAAGTCTACCAAACTCAGTTTTTCTTGTTCTATTTATTCTAAGAGAGTTATATCTTGTAATTTTAGAAGCTATGTAAGTGCCCTTTTTTGTACAAATCTTTCTATTAGGAAGTTTCGTTTCACCACATAATGATAAGCGTCCTATTATATGATATTCTCTTGAAAAAGCGTCCTTTCAAATCGTCCTTTCAAATATAAAGCAATAATTAGGAAAATTTACAATGTGAAACTTCCCAATTTGTTATTTGAATAATAATATTACGTTTTTCCTGCTCTTTAGAAATTTGTGTATCAAACGACAATGTAACTAGGAAATATTTTCTTCCTGAAAATCTCGTAAACAGATACAAAGCCACAATAAAAAAGTCTTGAGGTTTCTGCAGCAAATAGCAACGATAACGGAAAGCCGAAGCCCGAGTTAGCAAACAAATCCTTAGTGTGAAATGGGGAAGGAAAAACTCTCATAAATGCTGACTTGTCACAAGAACAGTTGTCATTCAAATCAGGAAAAAATATATACCGCCTGATATTACCATAAAAGGACTTTTCTTGCAATTTGGATGAATAAGATTACAATAATGTAAACGTTAAAGCAGCTGGAAAATGGATCGCGTTGAGGAGTAAAATTCGGATATTGCAATTCCATATGCATTTCAGTTGTATGGAATTCATTCACTAAGCGGAAGTTCACGGTTACATTGCTTTCATGTTAAGCTATTATTCCACTTTAGTATCGAAATGATGTCGTGGAAAGGACCATTCTAGAATGAATTGAAAGGAGTTTCAGTATAACGTATCAATTTGATAAAAACATTCGAATCTCGAACCTGTATTCATACATATAATCTAATTAAGACTGCTGGTAAAATAGACATCAAATACGAATCGTTGGTAAATCCAAAAACCATTATTCTATCTCTTCTTATATTGAATGTTGTTGTTGTTATGAAGAATATTGTGGTCACTCTTATCAAGAATAGTGATGCATTTCGATAATTGTAAATTATATTCCGGAATCGCTGATCGCTTATCGACAAAGTTGGAAAGTGTCTAATCTGTCAATGAAAAAGCTGCTTAAAATCCATTCAAAGAGGTTATCGCACAGTTTTTGAGAAATGAAAGAAGTGAAAATTATGAAGATATTGTGGCTGATTTTTCGGAAAAATTTTAATAGAGAGTAATAAATATGTGATTGTAGTTTCATTTCTTGTACAAACGCTCGAACTTTTTCCTGGCAACTTAGAAATAAAACAGGGCGAACGTTTGAGGGAATTACAGTTGATCTATAATGAGGAAAATTGATTCGAAAAACTGTGAAAAATTCTAAAACTTGTCATTAAAAATTACTTTGTTATTGTTCATACTAAGTTAATCAAGTGAAGAGTATTTCTAAAACTAAACTATAATCTAGATTCTAGATAAACAGTAATTCCAGGTTGAGTCATATAAACTAGTTTTATTAACAACTAATCCAATTTAGATT
The DNA here is from genome assembly GCF_026250575.1 of Diorhabda carinulata. Lineage (NCBI taxonomy): Eukaryota > Metazoa > Arthropoda > Insecta > Coleoptera > Chrysomelidae > Diorhabda > Diorhabda carinulata. The sequence continues at coordinate 9,681,413 of NC_079469.1, forward strand.
GATTCTTTCTTGAGTTTATACTCAAAAAATGTGAAAAATTTATAGAACAAATTCATTTACTCACCAAGACAATTTCAAAAAGTTTAGTTTGAAGAATTGTGTCAGAATATATGAGCTTATACCAATTTCAGATACTTTTTAATGTCAATTATTCCACCTCTTTCTACTAAACTAAATTGAAAGTTCATGTTAACCACACAATGAAACATAATCAACTTCGCAACATATAGAAAACAACAATATAGAAAATAATGAAACTAGTAGAAAAACATTAAACAATGAACTTCTTCATTAAGAATGAAAATGAAACATTAATTTTTAAATGGGTTACGCTTCATTTCACATAAAGTCAACTCTTTGATGTTGAAACAAAACAGCATCACATTAAAAATGTTAGGATTGTCTTGTATTCAGTGGAAGGTGTGGAATGTAGGCATACAACTTGAGTGAAGATGATAATTTGAAATGTCGGATTACCGAGAAAAGGTCTTTTGACGTCAAAGCTTTTAAGAGTTACAACAATTCCTTTGTGGAATTGTGCGTGTGACCTTCAGCTACTTTAGAAAAGTTCCCCTCTGTCATGGAAATGTAAGGAGTATATGGAAAAGTTCGAATTGAAAACTGATGATTACACTTTTCGCATAAATGTTTGGGAAAATTATTGGAGAGGTAGCTAATTTCTCACAACAGTTACAAGCAATATTTAGATATGATTGTGTGAATAGATGTAGAAGAAATTTATGTGAATTAATTACGACTTTTCTTGAGAATATCAACCATGTTCATGGACAATAGTGGGAAATTGGACCAGAAACAATTAAAATCTAAAGCTTTTCATTAAGGTATACTTGAGATTTGAAGTGATTATTTTAATAAAACTAATAAATATTTCATTAAAAAAACTTGCTTAAGCAATAAAACCATACAAAACTGATAGAAAAATATTCTTTGTAGGTCTCCCAGCAGCCTTATAAAAATTCAATAGTATTCATAATCTTATTTATAAAACTTCAATGTCATTCATAAGGACTCAACCGAACCTAACATGAAATTCAACGTATTTCAAATTCACAAAACAAATGAAGCCTACAATTTCAACAATCTGTTTCTCAAGTACGTTCCAAATTTTGTTTTTTGTGCCACATGAATTCACATGAATAATTTATTCAACAAGGGATATGAGTAATTTTAATATTGTTAATCTTTTATACAATGTATTTGAATGTAATTCAAAAGAGAAAACTCTGATTTTTAGCCATAGTCTCACAAAAATCACGTTACCATAAACCATACCATAAACTACCATGAACCAGAACAATAATTACGATCAATTATTATGCGAACATTAACAACAGATTATACATAATATTTGTTTACAAAAAAAGAAGTAAAGCTAAAGGAAGAGTAAGCAAAGTTAGAGTTCAGACATGTTTTTGGAGTCTTAAATATTTCTAGAAACATTTAGTAGAGTGTAGAATGGATGTTATAGAAATTCACACTGTTAAGTTGTAATTTGGTGATGTACCTACTAAACACAATACCACTATATCAAGACTCACAATTACATTGTCTGACGCGAGTTTCGTTAACCAAATTATCGTCCTCAGAGACTGAAGGTAAACAGTTTATCTTCAGTATCTGAACTTGGTTATCGAAACGCGCGTCAGACAGTGTAATTGTGAGTGTTGGTGAATTGATAGTGTAGACAGTGTGTTCACTATCCATACTGTTATCAGAAAATTGTGAAATAGAAGCTCAATTTTTTAGAAAAAACTAGAATAATAATTTGAATTCAAATGTTTTAAACTTAAATAGTTATCGAGAATGATAGATCAAAATGTTAGTTGTGAAGAGATATGGGCCCCAAAACTATTGGACCCTGTACATAATTTAGCGTATAGTATATAGAGGTGTGATCATAATTGTTTTAGAATTAATCCATTATATTGCATATCTTATCAATCCATTTGGTAATTTGAATTAAAAAGGATTTGCTGTTCTCCATAGGTCTAAATCTTTCTATCAATAAATATATTATCAACGATTACATAAGACGTGAAATATTTAAAAAAGAATGCTCAACAGATTAAGAAACATGAAAATTTTAATCTGAGACATTCTATTGTTAAGATATACTGACAAAGCATCAATCTGTCGATCGAATATAGCATGAATAATTTATTCATCATTTCCCCAACATTCAACAAAACCAATATAGAAAGATGAATTCAAACGAAATGAACCCGTAATATTTTAGTCACATCTCGGTCTAGCCATCAATTTACCGATTATGGAGATATCCAACAAAACCAACTCAACTAAATCAATACATCGCAAATTTCGTTTCAATTTGTCTGAGCAAGGGTATGTCTGTTTTGTTGCAATAGCAAGAAGATGAAATCTTATTATTCTTGACGGCGAAGCAAATAAAGCAAATATGATTGATGAACGTCACTGTGTCATGGGAGCAATAAATCATTGGAAAATTGGAGAAAAAGAGATGCTTTTGTAAAATATTAATATTATATTGATAGCAAAAAATGGTATTTACAATGGAAGTAAAAATATAAGTAATAAATATAACAACATGACAAAACTTTTCTGGTTGTGTAAATTTTATATGATTTTATATGGTAAAAGTGACGTATCCTGGTTCATCATCTGATAAAAAGATATTTCTGTACACAGTCGACGTACTAATTCTAGTAAATCACATTTTTCGGATACAGAAATATTTCATTATATGGTACTAAAATTCCTCAATCTCTCATTCCTTAAACCCTGTCATTTATGTTTATTTTTCTGATTCGTTTGGATCTCATCCGATATAAAATTAGTTTGTTGACATCAAAATATTTTGATAAAGACCGCAACAGGTCGTAACTCCAAATTTTTACCTGTCCTTGAAAAAACTAGTTTTCAATCAGATACCAATAATCGAGACGATTTAGAAACTAAATAAAGTATTCTGCGGTTTTTGAACTGAGACATGGCATCTAAATAGAAATTAAACTCGCAAACTACATAGCTGATGATTGGAAATTGTTGACTTACAACTCAAAGTGAAGTTTTGAACATGTTCAACTAGATATTGGCGATGAGAGCTGTGTCTGTTGCTTATTTTACAAAATTTGAAAAAAGGAATATCAATACATGGACCTTGAAAAATGAGGAACATAAATGGCTTATATGCGTCTATCTAACTGATCAGCTCAATACACAAAATTTCTGATCGTGTTTGTTTATAGGACAACCTAATAGAACACAACCATTGGCTTATGACGATTGAAGAACAAAATTATCCTTCTGTGGTATCTAGGCATAAGATAATATTAGCTCATTTGCACATAAAACTGGGACTTAAAAAGCAATGTGTAAAGATATTTGATAAATCTGACGTATTTTTCACTTTATTGTTGAATACTTTCAAAGTTTTAGTATTAATAAATAATTTGTTATTTTTATCAGCCCAGAAATAAGATTCAATCAATAATTGGATCAAAAAAGCAGCTTTTAAATGTTTTTATGTTGTTTTAAAATATTTCTCAAATAATTAGGAAAATAGAAATTGAAAAAAAACTACTTTCGAACCTCCTGGTAGGTTTTGAAAATGTTTGGTTTAATATTAACAATAAGTTAGAATATCTGCAGTACCATTCCAATTAGTTTCTTGAAATTTTTATATCATACAGCGAAAAATAAGTTGAATAAGATGAAAAACAAACACACAAGCTTCGTACTAACCCTCGAATTTTTCTCAATAATCCATTTAATTTCCTTAACTTCCCAATTTGTTTTGATATTTTCTATTTACATTTCTCAATAAGTCGTGTGACTGACCCACAGATGACGCTGCCATTATCAAATCCATATGACGTTTATGAGGTACTTTCAAAAGACTATGTGTCAAATTTCATGACATTTCGATTAGTCAGAAAAAAGTGATAGCAATTCTTGTGAAGTCATTTTTGTTAGTTTCAAAACAATGGATGCAAAAAAATTCGTGTGTTCATTCATCATTGCTTCTTGATAAACAGAAAAATACTGTACAAGCTCAGACATGGCTTCAAAAATGTTTTCCGGACTCTGCTCCATCTAAAAGAACCATTGGTTATTGGTTTGTGGAATTTAAACGTGGGCCTACAGACACCTATGATAGTTAACGTTCTGTTCGTCCAATTGAGGTTGTTACTCCAGAAAACATCAAAGAAGTCCACAAATTCGTTACATCTAATCATAAATTCACATTATGTGAGACAGCTGTGGCCGTGAAGATATCAGTGTGGATGGAACATTTGACTATGATATACATTTATCAAAGCGTGTGCCGATAGTCGATGAAAAACAACAACGTGTTAATAATTCAGAGCAGTGGTCATCTTTACACGTAATAAATCAGATTGTTGCGTCTATATGTGACAATGGAATCAAAATGATCAATATCTGAGCGGACTGCTGCCGGTAAACTACGTCCGAAGGGTCCCTAGGCAGAACAGCTAGTTGGAAAGGTTATTGCTCCAGTATTTAGAGATGCGCATGGAATTTTGTACATCAACTATCTTCAAAAAGGAAAGAAAATCAATAGCGAATACTAAATAGAGTTTTCAGATCATTTGAATGCAAAAATCAAGGAAAAACCTACTCATATGTAGAAAAAAATCACTGTTTCACAAATACAATGCACCGATTCTCAAGTCGATGGTAACGATAGTTGAACTAAACGAATTACACTTCGAATTGCTACCTTATCCATCATATAGTCCAGATCTGACCTCCAGTGTCTACTGGCTATTCCCTGATCTGGAAAAACTACTCGCTAGTGAGAAATTCAGCTCAAATAAAAAAGAAATTGCTGAAACTGAATTATATTTTGAGGCAAAAGAAAAATTCTTCTACAAGCACGGCATCGAGAAGTTAGAAAAGCGATGGAATGATTGCATTGCTCTTCAAGGATGATTAAAATCAATTTTTGGCAACACATGTGTTTCTTAGTTAGTCACCCGACTTATTGAGTGATTTTTGAGCTTAAGAAGACTAAGGTACATAAATACCTAATGTCACTTGATTTAGTGTAACTTTCCATCAAAACTCGATTAGTTTAAAATCCATTATAAAGTCATTATAAAGTCATATAACACTTACAGTACTTATTAAATCGTTCGTTAATCCTGTCTCGTGAATAAGTTGATAAGTTGATAACTTATCGTTTTAATGTTATTCTGATCAAGTCAAGATAAAATCATTCTTCCACTTCTACATATTGATCTGAAACATTATTCTCTGGTTTTTAAGAAAAAAATTGAAAGCATGCATTTTATCGGATTTAACAATTTGTAAAGTCATGATCAACAAAGAATTCTTGAAATAATACGAATTAATTGAAACTCAATTGCGGACCAGCTTTGTATTAGCTGTTAACAATTTTCTAGGACATAACAAAAGCCAAATGTTCCCAAGTTTCTCAATATTAGGATTTTGATATAAGTTTCAAATTGTACAGTTAATATAGATATTTTCTGTGATAATCTTGGAGATGTCATTACGAACCAAGGAAAAGGATCCATCGAGAAACCAAGAACGATGGGATCGCAATATATGATGGAAGTATACTTTTGGAGCTAATGAATGAATTATTCTCGACAAAATACCTCAAACGATGAGCTATAAAAAGATTTTTAACAACTACTTTCTTAATAGTCAATAAAATGAGTAATAATGAATGGATTTTTTTGAGATATGGCCCATTTCACTTGTAACGAACGCAGATATCAAAAATTTAATTTCGAAAAGTCAACTTCAAATGTTTAATACAATGTTTAATTCTAAAATTCTCTTGAAAGATGTTTTTCTTTGTCAAAACTTTGTGGAATATGATTGGGACGTAATTTCGTGGATCTGCGGCATATATCGATCAAATTTAATCCTTCTTTTAGAAATCTATATCGATTGATTACTTTTGACTTTTTCACCAAATTCTGTAGAATTCTGCTCCATAAATGCCATAAGTTTTTTGAAATTTTTAATATGTTCTTTAGAAGGCGCGCCCTCGCCATTGAGTACTCAGACCAAAGTGATGAGAGCTTGATATCTTTCGATCTTTTTGAAAAACATGCAAGAAGCACATTTTCGTATATGGTGAAAATGCCTAAGAAAATCGAATTTTTGAGTTTTTCATAATAGTATGAATTTCGGGAACATAATGATATTACTGAATAATGTGATTTGTATCTCTAGTATCTTTTATTCTCTAATTTCCGTTGAAAGCGGAAGGAACAAATGAAATAGCTACAGTGTACTTAGCTGGGAATTGAATTATTATTTCCCTAATTAGTACCTCTTCAACGAGGGCCTGTATCTTCGTTAGTTAATCAAATTTCATCACAAAATCTTGGATATAAGAATGATTGTTCAAAGAATCTACCAAAATAGATTCACTGAAGCATAACTTGGGGGTTGATGTTACACTTACATGAAGTAAAAAGTATATCATTGAGATTATACGATCAAACTGGTTATTTATCCAAATACTTTATATTGACTCCAGCAAAAATATCTCCCAAACGAAATTACTGAGGAATGTATGAAGTAGTTAATGAAAATTTATTTTCTAGTCTTGATTTTTTTTTTCGCACCCGTTACGTTACGGTAACTAGTAATGAAATGAATCACTTCCAAAACTCGTTATGTAATATTTTATTTTACAATTTAAATGTTGTGAAGATATATGAATAAAACTTTTTAAGAAACATTTCCTCGAAATTTCCATAGGTTATTAATTTGATATATTCTAAAAGATGTTGCAGTTGCTGTATAAATATTATATTTATATTATACCTTTGTCGAAACGTGTTTAAAATCGCACAATACCTGCCAATAATATTTATTGTTCGCCTAACAACTCATTGTGATCGAATGTGACATCAATATTTTACTCCAACGAATACCACATAAGAGCTTCGATTCGTTTCATTTCAAATATATAAAAAACATGTACGCTTTTCTTTATATTTCCCTGAAGTGCAACGAGAAGAATGGAGCCCCCATAAATAGCTGTTATTATTATCTACCCTATCGACAGCAGATAAATTATTACTTTATAATAAACTGGGAGTTTTCTCTACAGGTCATGTTATGTCAAAATTGATGAATGGTTTTGAATATTGCTGATGAAACAGAACAGAGATTGGAATGAAAGCTTCCTTGAGAAATGAAACGAGATCATTTGCAAGAGGTTTTGTTCAGTTTAATGCTGGATGATAAATTACAGAGACACACGGCAAGTATTTCATTGAATGTAGTGATATATTACAACGTTTTGCTTGAGGAAATGGTTTTCAAGATCATTCGTTTGTGTGGAAAATAAATATAATTTAATTTGGGCAGGAACAAGTATTCGCGGGTTATATTTTATCAGAGGGATGAGTATAAACAGACATTTTTATTTGCATTATATTTATCGGTTTCGAAATAAGAAAATGGATGAATTGATAATTTGATTTAGTAAAAATTTCACATTTATACAATTATTCCATTTATATACGAGGATGGCTACTTAAGTACTTCATAAAAACTTTTATATAGACAACATAAATTTGTGATTGGATATGGATTTATCGTTTTTCAAAATATTCTCCGGACGATTATCGGTTACCGATTAAAATGGACTTTTGTGAAGCAATGGAAGACAAAAAAAGCCCTCATACAAAGTTATTGGAATGTTTTGTTTTGACCGACAAAACCACATCTCCATGGAAAACCAAAATATAACGATTAGTGGATTTTTGTACACTACAAAACAGTTAGGCCTCAAATCTCAATTTTTCAACATTTGATTTCGACCGTTCCATATCAAGCCACTAAGCTCTATTTGAAATCATAATCTCTAACACTATTACCAAAACCTAAACAAAATTGATCATAAAACATTAGGTGTTATTCTCTGTAGAAGTGGAATCACTGTTTTTAATTAAAGAATTTTTTACATATCAAGGTCTTTTCACTAAATGATAGACAATACCTCAACTGCAATAATTGATGATATTGATACTGAACAGATTGTCGGCTAATATCAACTTCCACATTTCCATTGTCTGGCGATGTTGTATTTACACAAATTAAATGGAAAGAATTCTATGAAAAGTAATCAATAACAACCATGAAACAGTGAAATGGAGAATTTTAAAATTCTTCAATCAAATAACAGAGGTTTTGGAAACGGTTTATATAAGGACGAAAAAGAAAACGATCCTTGATTATCACTAATAATAATTCAAATCAATTATTGCTTCTATTTTCGTATCTCAACTTTTCGATTTTTATTATAAATGATTTTATATTGAAGTAATTATAGGAACGCATAATAGCTAAAGATTTGAAATAACTGAATACAGAATTTAGTTGCAAAAAAATACATTAAGATGGGCATGCACATACGTGCTTCTGAAAAATATATTGCAAATATATGGAATGAAAGATTAGTTTTTGTTTGATGTTGGCATAAATTAACAATGTGGAATAGAGATATCAGATAATGATAGAAGAAAAAGGGAAAGCGATCTGAGAAAAAAATAGCACAATCAATAAAAATATCAAGAGAAAGTCTCAAAATAATAAACCATAGATACACTATTTAATCATTGAGAATATATTAAATGGAGTTCCTTTATTATAACAGCTTAATAAATTTAATAAATTGTTACGAGCTTGTACAAAACATGGACCGTGAAACCGGTTCTGTTCGATTACGATAGAAGAATCGAAAGTTAGGAGCATGCGGAGGTTATCGGAAAGGCTGCTTATATGTTTGTTTATATATACGAGTAGAGGCGATTTATTTGTATTGTTTGGATAAAAGAAATTTTTAGGTGGGTCTTTTCATTTGTTTGTATATTTTCTATAATGGAATTAATTAAGAAATTCCTTTTGATTAAACTACTCGCTTGTTTATCAGAGAGAAAGTCAGTGAATAATTCAACGTCATAGTAGATGGGTCAAAATAGTGAGAAGTAACTGATGAATTTGAACAAATTATATAAGTGAATAGTTGAGTATTAGTGGATAGTTATTATGAATAGCGAGTAGTTTAGTATTTAGTGCCGAGATTATTGTTACGTACTAAAATAAATTGGGTAAGTGAAAATCAAAACATCAACATCAAAAAATTTCTTCGTAACCGTGAGTCTTCTTAGATTAAGAGGCTTAGAACTCAGATGCGTATTGGAGAAAATTGAAGTAGACAGTAAAATTTTTGATAATCTCTATATCTTTATTGTTGAATTTTATTGTATGTATTTGGAACTCATTCTAATATTTTTTTCTGATATCGTCAATTTTTCCAGAACCATTTTTCGAAGTACAATATTCAAATTGGCATTTTTGCAGCCGCTGAAAAATCATTTCATTAAGTTAAATCGAAGTACTTTTCCCTCAAACAACTGAATACAACTCAACTAACATTTCCTTACATTCCAAACCTCATCAAACTGAATATAAACTTAATTGTTAAGCCAGCATGTCCCGACAAACACCATTATTCGGCTGGACTATTGTAATCATTTTGGAGTTTCTCATTTTCCCTGTACGTAACATTCTTCCAACCTAATTTCTCAAGTGCTCTCAAGTATTTTTTCGACACTGCAGCACTGCATCGCTTTATTAAACGTGTTGAATGCAATGTGCCGGTCAGCCGCAAGAAATCTGGATTGACCATTGGCGCGTAGTAGGAGGTTTCGCAGATTTCTCGTATAACGCGAATTTTCCGTTCGAATGAGCGAGTTCAATCGATTAAGTGGGCAGAATGTGTGTTTACTATAGACCGAGGAATTTTTAATCAAGGATTTCCAAAGTTGTCTGGTTTGATGGTATTCGAAATTTATAATGGAAGGGTTATGGTCGTTAGTGAAGTGAAGCAATGAATTTTGAAAAGCCAATTCAAATAAATTGATTATGTCAATCCAAGGTCTCAATTGTTCACCGATTTTTTTCGCATGAAATGATAGGAAAAATCTCTCTCAAGCTGACAAAGCAAAAGAAAAAAGATAAAATAGTTGAAAGTCATTGAGATATTTTCATCGATATTTTTAGTAGTAAACTCTCTCCAATCTCTTAACAATATAATTGAATTCAATAGTATTTATCAAATTTAAGAGCAAGTATTTCTAAATTTCTCAGTTCCCTCTATTTGGTCGTGATAGATTTTGACTTTAACAAAATACAAAAGTCAGTTGTAAAATCTCATGTTATTCATTTGCGTTCGCAAAAAATATTGGAATAAACTTTCTAAATGAGTGAATTTAACTGAAAATTGAATTTAAACTGACCGATAGAAGATCGTAACTAACGATTCAAATAATTGGACTTTATGTTATGCAGAAAATCCATTCTGCATCACAACAAAATGTAAATGCGATATCCGTCTGCAAAAGGATGAAGATCCTCAAAACGACTAGAATATTATTTTCCGGTAAAGCGTTCATGTTGAAAGATACAGTTCGTGACCAGAATTTTAAAAATCAAAGTGATATAAATGCTTCCAAAAGTTAATTATAAATAAGAATCATCAAGTCAATTATTGGAGCCACCGAACCATTTTTGTATCGAAACAGAAAATCATCCGAGGGCGCTAAATCTGGCGAATAGGATGCATGAAGTAGCAATTCAAACTTTAATTCATTAATTTTGGTCATTGAAATAACGGATGTATAAGCGGGTCTATTGTTTTGTTAAAAATCACTTTCTTCTGAACCAAATGTGGCCGTTTTTGTTTTATTTCTTCGCTTAAACGTTGTAATTAGTTCGCATAAGACTCGCAGTTGCCAGTTTCTACTTATTAAAGAAAGTGAATTCCACGCCCACCCAATAAACTGACGACTGCAGATGGAACGGTTTCTGCCTACTTCGGAGCCGATTGTTTCTTTTTAGTTCATTGTTTTGATTGTTCTTTTGTTTTGGGTGTGAAGTAATGGATCCACGTGTCATCCAAGATTATGAAGCGGTGCAAAAATTCGGCTTCATTTCTGTAAAACATTTCCAAACACTCGAAAGAAACATCTTCACGACACTGTTTTCGTTTGGTGAGCAAAAGCGTTTTTCAGTAAATATTCGAACTACCGCACTTTTTGGAGAGTCTAAAATGTCAACAAGCTCGCCCACTTTCAATTGATCATCTATGAGAACAGCGTTGTGGATTTTCTTCAACATTACACTATTGATAATGGATAAGCAGTCTCACCCAGAGTAGAATCTAGTTCATCTTTTGTATTGGTTGAGCTAAATCCTTTCAAATAAAAGTATTGTATCACATAAAGATGACCAATTCTTCACATCTTCACAAGTTCACTGAGAACATTGACTAGAGATGGCTGCCAAATAAATACCAAACAAAGTGGTGTCTTCAAACTTGAAACATATGCTTATGAATTGTATACTTTCTAATATAGGGGTATCTTTCAAGCAACTACCACCATCTTTAAATCAGGAACCATCCTCGTATATACAAAAAATTCTTTGATTTTTGTTTTTTTTTTGTATCTTAAGCTGTATGGCTACAGAATTGTAACGATATCAAATAGTGAATCAATTGCTGTACTCACTCGTTTTTAGAGATCAGCACTACTTCTTTAATTTCATCCTACCTCCTTACTAATTTTCTCTCCATTTTTTAATTGTTGATGCGATGATGCAAGGACTTTCTTGGAATAATCCATCAGCTCTTCAATTCAAACATTGAGATGTGATCTCTCATGTATTCTGAGTATTCCAAAACATATTTTCACACGCTTCATCAATAACATCATAACACGGATTTTACGTCAGATTATTCTCCAATTATTTGTAACTTTGATATCAATTAATTACACACTTCATCATGCAACCAAAGATGCATTATCTATCAATAGTATACTGAGTATAAGTAGATATAAACTATTTAAGATACTGAATAGAAATTCTAAGTCAACGTTTAAAACCAGATATAGAGAATAATATCAATGATAAAAAGATATACTGATGAATGAAGTATAAACTGAGGCTCGTGGGAAAGAAACCAAGTTAATGGTGAAATTTTAATCTGAACGATTTTTTGTGTACTGAAAATTCAAGAGACATTTGTTCGTAAAAAGGCTCTACAGAATTAAGTAGAAATTAATTTGGAGAAAGCCTATTATGTGAAAGAGAATTACTTTTGAGTCCATTGCAAGACCAATATTGTTCGAACATAAAGAGGGTGGAGCTGACTTGTGGTTTATGATTAAATGTGTTTAGAAATGGACTCAAAGTTTTAGAAAAGAAAATATTTTAGTAATTCATCAGAACAATCAGTATTTACACTGAAAATATAACTGTAACTTTATTGTCAAAATTTATAACATTGAATGATAAAAGAAGAACTCAATATTGTTCCAAAAAAAAAGAAAAAACTGGGTTTTGTCCAGAATTTTTTTTTAATTTGATGTAAAACAGCAATTATACCTATCAGCAGCGATTGGATTGCTCAATCAACAGATTCAGATTTTTACAGTGTCAATGATTACTTCTTCAAGGCTTTTGGTGAGTTCTACTGGTACATATCTAATTATTATCCTTAGAAGGATTAATTCACAAAGTTTTCATGATACCAATAAGCAAAATCTACTTAATGGAAATTGTGTATGTCGTACCATCACCAAAAAGAAATCCCTAAATAATCAAGTACAAACCAAGTTCGAACGGATTTGTTGTAAAGGCTTAAAGATTTCACTGTGACCAGAATTTTAGAAATTATGGTGATACGCGGTAGCCATTAGCTTCATAATTTGTCACATTTGAAAATTAAACAACTCATAAGAAGATATGTACAACATAATAGCAAATTGAAACTCCTCAGAGAATCAACAATTATTTTCATCATAGGAATCTTCTCTGAAATTTTTTGAAAATGTCATCGTTCGTCCTCTAAATACCATATAAATACAGGTGATTCGCCCTATATGTTACATTTATAATTCTTATTGTTGGAATCATAAATAATTTCAAGATACCAATGAGCAATTGAGGCAACAAACTCGATGAAAATGGTGTATAAGCTCATATCACCAGCAAAAAGAAATCTCCTTATATCCCCAAGGAATTATGTACAAACCAAGTTCGAACGGATTTTCTAGCGTAAAAGCTTCAAGACATTATCCACGCCACAGAATTATTACAAGAGAAAGAACGGAGAACGTTGCGTGGGCGTTCCAAACTACTGAGCTCGCGGCGTTGAAAGTTGATGAAAAAAAGAGTCTAGAAAATTGAACGGTGGTATATGAAATTATTATTTTCACTAGATTTAGTTTTTATTTGGACTATAACGCTTCGAAATTGAATATAGTGTGGTTGGAACTTAAAGTGGCTCACAGGCATGGCTCCAATAAATTCAACTTTTGTTAACAAAATAGAGGGTGTCTCACACATAATGTTGGTTTCCAATTTCAAAATTGTTCATTAAATTATCGAACAAAAAAAAAAAGGCTTAATACTCGAAGTTTGTTCCATCTTTGTGTTACCATTCTTAATGATTAGATGTATGTATGTAACACTATATTATTTTATTAGTATTTGAAATCAATTATACAAATTATACACATAATGTAGATATAGCAAATTAGAATTATGAGGAAAATTATTGATATAATAATCGTAGCAACCGTAGCAGCAAAAGTATTGTCAACCTCATAATATCCTTTCTCCCATTTTTTTGTTCTCATGAAATATAGAGGTTGTCTCATAATAGTGTCGATCTCAGATATTCTCTTCTTTTTAAATGATTATTTAAAAAAATATTAGAAGTCGTTTCTTTGATTTTGTACTGTTTCATTCGATGTATTGTTTCTGAGAAGGCACCAGGTATGAACTTTCCAATTTAAAATTAAAATTGAGTTCATTAGAAGACCATCATTGTTTTAATAATAATTTACAATTTATCACAAGTTAATTAATATTATAATCAAATATCTCTGAGTTTTTATTGAGACTAACTTTAATTATAATATTTCTCCTATATCATTCTTAACTCTTGAAATGAGCCACTTTAATGAACTTCAAAGTTGTTCTTTTCAGTTGAATAATTTATCAATTATCTTACTTTCTTTCTATAAAATCTATGGAAAGTATGGTGAGCTTCAATGAACTAGTTTAAAAATATCGATTATAAGCAAAGTTAGTTCTTTATATAACAAACTTCCACAATATTCAAATTTCTTGAACGATTTGAACGATTGAATGTAAAAATAGAGCAAGACAACCCAATTCACGAAGTATTGTGAGTGAAAAGATAGACTTACTTCTAGAATTAAGATATGAATGTAATTCTACCCAACAGATATTCTAGTGATCGTAAAGGGAGGCTTTTGAAGCACATTAATTCCATATTCACAAAATAACAACCCTCCTCGAACTACTAGAAGTTGATCCTGATATTAAGCTGCAGTTTTGTCAAGAAAATATGGAACAAACACAAACAATAGTCTTGTAGCTAAACTTCTAACTGAATAAAGAAAGGCTATACTCAATCTCCAGAAAAAGTTAATGCTATTGCGCATATTGTAGAAAATCTAGTTACAAAACCAATATAATTTAAAGAATCCTTCACTTTGTAATGGTACACGTTATCGCATTGCTTCATCGCAAATACTCTCTCTCTCCCTTTTGTTCCTATTATATCCTGTATCATTACATATGATTACTTCCAGGACTTCTCTTTATGCTAACAAGTATTCCTTCATGTTGACAATATTAAGACTTCTTCCACATTTCTGTGTTTATAGTACGAGGGCCAAATTTTTCCAATCTCCGATAGGCTATAAATAAAAGACAATTCCATATAAAACAATAATTTTATTACCAAAAGATTAGTAAACTTTTGGTTACTCTTCGACATAATCACCGAAGAGATTGAGACATTTGTCATATCTGTGTACAAGCTTTTCAATACCCTTTAAAGAAAGTTGCCGCCAATATAGCCTAACAGTTCAGTAACAATATAGTATGAAACAGACCATGAAACTTCTGGAAATTCCGTAGACAAAGCAGTAATGGTGAATCTGCGGTTTTCTTTAACCATTCTATCAACTCGTTGGTATCTGAAACTACAGATTTACGTCCTCGGCTCCCTTCATCATGTAAATAATTACCCTCATCTTCAAACTTTTGACACAATTCACGCACAAAAGCTTTCCCCATACACACCACTCATTCTCCAATGGATTTTTGCACCACTATGGCCTTCAGCCTGTCGAAAACGAATCACACTTCGTAATTCACACTTGGCGGAAGCATCAATATTGGCGAACATCTTAATGTGGTCTTCTTCCGCCGGGTAGCGTCTGCACGGAGCTATCGGAGGTTGAGAAAAAAACTGTTCTCGTAGATGTTTAGCATTTCACTATCTTCTTCTCAACATGCCGTATATTTTTAGAGGTATTTTAACACTTCATATTTTGATTAATTTTACTCACATAATTATATATAAGGTAATGGGAATAGGCTCTCATTATAAATATTCTAATACGATTTACTGCATTTTACTATTAACAAACTATTCAAAAACTCAAATATTCCAACCGATGAATCAGAAGTGACTACTATACTATAATACGTGAACAAAGGAATATTCAAAATGGCACTTACACAACCTGTAAGTGCTTGTGTTATATAGTAATCAATTTCCCTCGCTTCCTTTTCCTTGAGAATTCGTTAACAGGAATGATTTCTACTGGTCGTACGCTATGTTTTCCGATTTCTCTAGCCACCTTTGCATTGGATTTCGCCTTGCGTTATCCTTGAATATACTGTCATACCTCTCTTTTCTCCTTTTCAGTTGCAGCTCTTTAGGAGCGATTACCTCTACTCCGATAGGCACTGCATATGTGATTAGCAGGCTTTTCCTTCAGTCCGGACAGCTTTACGATGCAATTTTTCCTTTCGGAGACGATACGTCAGACTGGTGCACCAAAGAGGATCTGGCTATAGATATGAATCCCAAAGATTTTCCTCTTAAATGCTCTGGAACCATCAATTTTTGGTATTATGCTCGCTAAAGTAGAAAGAGTTTCCTCTTTCTATTGACTTTTAAGCACGTTCTTCATAGTTGTCGTATGTATCAAACACCCAGGTACTTGTTTGATTTTGTAGCCATAATAATCGTGCCTAATAAATTGAAGCATATTTGCAGGTTTCCTTCTGTGTGTCAACAGGACAACCCCTTAGTTCTTTCTGCCGCTAGCTCTAGACGATAAATATATTGTCAGATAATGAATAAATAACATTTGATCTATTGAAAAATTCAATTGCACTATTTAATCCCGTGTGTACAGCTTTTAACATCCTATTGAAAGTATTCTAAATTAGAAACTATTTTTTTTTATTTCCTCGTACAGCTGATATATTATGTGATACGTATTTGTACGAAATGGTTTTTACATAAGAAAATGTATCTTACAATATCAATTACTGTTACTTGTACTGATCAACAGATGCTGCTAATAAAATCCAAGGATAACTCCCCAAAAACTTGTCATGAATTATTCTTCTTTGACTCTAAATGCGTTGAATTTATTCACCATAATTCTAGTCATTAATGTTAATGAATATTACTTGATAGTTCATTCTGTATCTAAAATATTCATTCCATGATACGTACTAACAAACAATTTAACTTTCGAAAATAAACATGAACTTTTTATACAATATGAACTAGTTCCTCGAACAATGAATCGTTTGGAAGTATACTCATCAATTTCCAACGTTGGTTCCAATTATTAACCAGATTTGAAATTACCAAGAAAACAAGTAATCACGTTACATAACGTTTTGGTTCATCGAGCTTACGAACAAGATCTCGAAAACTAATATCCATGTACGTTCAATGTTCGTGGCCGAACAAATTAGATTAAATTTCATGGGAATTTAACACTTGAATGGATATTTGGTCAAACGAAAATCTCAATATTTTGATTTCTCCTTTGGTTCTACTATATTAAGTTGAACTGATTAGAAACTAGATTATTCTCTATAACGACGATGCATTTGTAGGGAAAATAAGGTCTGTCATCTGGAGTAGAATATAAAGATTAAGAACCATTTTATAATTTACCTTAGAAGTTCTAGTGCTCTCATACAATTCATTAACTTCTTACGATGATATCACGAAGAATCCAATCATTTCAAGCCGTTGAAACAAATAATTATCCAACCATGAGCCTCTTTTCTACACAACAATATATATACAAATATTTACTGATTGCTAACGGTAAAAACTGCGCTATAGTCTCTAGGACCAAGAGTGCTACGACTTTTTAACTTGTATAAAAAGTTTACAGAAAAGGTGTTAGTTATGGTTATTCTTTATTTTAAACTGATGTATCATTATTGAGAGTGAATTCTAAGATATCCGAATTTGTAGTGCAGTAGGGGATCTCATGGAAATTGAAGATGGTCTCTTGAAACCTAAAGACATTCTAGTTGCCTTACGTTGAAGATTCTAACAAATTTCTGTCCTAGATATTGTGTAGGTATACGATACGATGGTATATTTATATCTATTTTTTTGATTCATAGAACTCCACTTTTCTTAGGGTATAGCGAAATCAGATACACCAGGTCTTGTTGAAACACTCAATGATTTTTTATGTGAATTTCGTATCACGTGCGAGATAAATACTGATCTCCTCGGAATATGTCTGACGACAATCCTCTGTTGTGGGAATTTGTCTGAAATTTTTACTTCAAAACTTCTAAGAAAGTTTTTTGTCTGAAAATTCAAATTTTGGGTTGCAACCTGAGTTTAAGAAATCAATCAAATGGCTTCTAAAAGGCTAGGAATAAAATTGATTGCTTAGTTGTACAATAAGTAATGCATTGTAACAATTTATCCGAAGGGTTTGGAATAAGACACAAATTACATCGATTCGAAAAAGAAATTGTTTCACATGTCCAATAATAATTGACTTCACGGCTTCGGTGACAACTAGTAATAAGTCAAAATAACTGTTAGGCTCAAGTTTATTTCATTTTATAAAAATAAACGATACTTTCAATAAGAAGGAATTTAAATCAGATTGGATTACGTTTGAATTATTAGTAATAATACCTTAATTCGCATGTTGTTTCATCAGATTCATGCAAAATTGTGGGTTTGCGAAGCCACTAACAATCGAGGCACATTATTTTCTTGAAAAAATTTGTTGATACATATATTCCATCATAATGTTCACTACAAAAAATAAACAGCTTCTCTCCTAGTCAAAAATTTTAAGGCCAGGTGAGTAGATAGGTGGATATATATCCATATATCGTACCAACATCCTTGAATGAGGTTTTTGAAGTTAGTGTTCAGATCATTCCATTTATTTAATAATTTTGTCCTCATTATTTCTCTACAATTATCATTATAATTGGTTTAAGAACTGATAAAGATAATTCATAGATAGAAGTTTCAATTTTGGTTGATTTAACTAATTTTCTTCTCATCCCGAGTTCGCTACATACGCTAGTAATAGCACATTTTTTTTGTAAGTAATGCGTTTAAAAAGAATATCAACTACATTTTGGAATTTAACTGTTATTTGGTTTTTTACATTCGAGTATGCATATGCATTAAGTTGAAAATTTTTTTTCCTCTGATTTGTATATTATTGGTAGGATTTTAGATATAACAGGAACTTGTTTCTTTTGCTCATCCAACTAATAATAGGAACGCATATCATCCAGCTATTTGTCAAGGATTGAAATTGGTTTTTTAGATGCGTAATAACTAGATTCATTGATGTCACATTGGTTATAGTTATTCAATACATATTCTAATAAAAATATTTCATATATCTAATGAAATGTGCGGTATATTTAATAGTTGATAGAATTCTATAATCAATTATTCTAACTTCATAATTAATTTATCATATGGTAGGTGTAACATCACACCAACTATGATTGTCTTTGAGCATGACATGATACCAAACTCATGCTCTATTGGACGTAACACATTATTCATTCCTGTTGTTTGACAAGGATATATGAACATAGTCAATGCATTTAAATAGTCGGGGAGTTATTGGAAGTAACTGAAAACTTCACTTAAAATTTCTTATTTCTATTTACTCCTTTGAATTTAATAATCTGCGTTCTCGAAAGTCTATGGATAAGTGTGTAGAAAAGGTCATCTATGAAGTTCTTGCAATATATTATTATCTAGTACTCAACTCACCCACGTCGACACTATAGAGTCTGCACGATGCATTATCTGCTAAGTTTAGCGTCTTTAGGTGTTAACTGAGGTAACAGGTCCCGACAGGACTCCTATTAGTATTCGTATATTGTTCTTACTGAGGTTGATACATTCAGCAGGTCTGGTTATAGTTTTCTTGAAAGTCTTTATCTGTCTGAGCCTCTTTAGATTGTCCCAGTAATTAGTTTCACTCTATATACTCTTTTTCCAATTCTTTTTTCATTGTTCAATAGCTGATAGCACAGAAGGATTCAGGTCCTATGAAGGATTCTTCTGCCCCTATTTTAGCAAGTCATTCCGCAATTTCATTTCACTACACTCTGTTGTGTCCCGAAGTACATCTCATGGTAACTTTACTTCTCTTGCTACCATGAATTTATCGCACACGTACCATTCCAGATCAAATGATTGAATCAAAATTTTCTGACTGCTATATACGTGCGATGTATCAGAATAAGAAGAACTTTCGCTGGGCACCTTTGCAAATGACACAGAAATAGAACATTAAGTACAAATTGTATGTAACATACTATATGAATGTATCTGCCACTGAAAAGATGAATTAATTGAACTGAATAAAGTCAATATAAGTCGATTTTACCATGAAAAAATATTAAAATATGAAGACCATATTATACTAATTTTGATGAATGATCCAAGAGTAATTTTTATACAAAAATAGTACGAAAATTTGGGTATGAATGAAGACCGCGAACTAAATTATATAATAAGGGTTTCTTCATGAATTCCTACGTGATAAAATTCTATATAAGTCTTTCAATCAATGTAATATAAAAAAACTGTTACCACAAATACTACCTGTTACCGAAAATTCCGACATAAATCTTGACTACGCAGAATATAAATCATGACAAGATCAGACAATAGAAATTACGAATTGTTCTTAGTTACGGCATGTCAATGGGTAATTACGAGTATACGCTTGGCGACGTGGTTTAATCACATCGGTTTTTTTTTGGTTGTACCAGCAATGTGTGTTGCGTTAGTAACATTTTGAAATTTCTCAAGAAAGTTGAACTCTTCTGTACAATGAATTGCTTCGGAATAGTTTCGAATCTAGAAATAAGTGGAGTAATTGGATATTTAACTCCTGTGAACACTCTGAAAATGAAGAAATTAGTAACTCACCAGTACGGACAGTTACATTGATAAAAGTATTTTCATTTTTCACACGCAAATCGACCCAATCCTTAAAAAATCACTTTAGAAATAATTGATTTTTGAGTTGATTTTTCTTAGAGTACATCTCGTTAATTGTGAAATGATCGATTATTTTCGAAGCTTTTGGGATAATATAACTGATCAAATTGGCTGATGATGTAAATGTTGAATAAGGTAGGGCTCAGAATAGAACCCTGAGGTAAGCCGTTATATGCTGTATATGGACCATGTAATACATTTATATGATCATGTGAAGATATTTTTCAATTATGAAAAAGATGTATAATATTGGCAAAACCCGTTTTATTAATTCCATTTCATTTGTTAAAATATTTAGATCCACTACATCATGTGTCCCTACAAACGAACAAAGTGTGTATTGATTTTTGGAGAAACTTATCTGTATATTTGAAAGTAAATGATCTCTAATGTTGTTTATTAAATGATCATTTAAAAAAAGCCCAATTATTCTAGGTCGTTTCTTTGGTTTTAACCGAACGTTCAGCAATCCCTTTGAGACCATGGGTTTAGATGCAAAAAATTGTCAATTATTTCATAACGCGAAGTTTACTATTAATCTGAAAATTTCAATGAAAAATTATGGGGTTTACGCAACCGCTACATTTAGAATTAATTTTTTCGTTCTGTTCAATCGATAAAGTTCAAGTAAGTTCAGCGTGGATTTTGAATTACAACTAGCTACTAATTCGTGAGTCTTCCTATAAATTACTACCTACTCCACCGCAGAGGTAACGAACTAATTATCAAACTTTTTAAACTGATAAAAGCTAGTTCCTGCCAATTAGGATAAAAATTAACGTTGCAATGGAGAGTTAAGTATTAAAAACTTTTTTATTCATCTTTAAAATAGAATATTAAGTTCGATGGTAAAATTTATAGGTATAAACCTGTCATATTACTTGACTCGAAATCTGAATCAACCAGTAGCCATATAATTTTGTACGAGGCTAAAAATTTATATGAACCAAACTTGTAAAGACTGCTTGATAAGAATTCACAAATTATGCTATAAAATAATCAAAATACATGAAAAAGGAGCCCATAACGACAGAAAAAAAAACAAAAAACATGAAAAAAGTAGCAATGGAAAATCTAAGAACTATCATCGGAAAAAGTAGTAGATATGAAATCAAGACTCAATATGAAATATTAGATATAATTGAATAAAGTAGGCGAATGCAAAGAAACGTATGTGGAACGTATGTTGAGCCTTTGAACTAAAATCTGTAGGAAAAAGTCCAAATAAGTCCTAACAGCATTTCGGTAACGAAGCATTGTCTACCTAAGCTCGCCTTCATTTCTACAAGATGATAGTCTCTACTTGCTAGATCGATCAGGACTGTACGTGAATCCTTGGAGGAGTTTTTTTGTCTTTTGGGAATATCGTGATTCATGAATCAAAATCACATAATATATACCTATTTGTTTGTTTTATATTGCTTTATGAAGACGACGTCTGATCTCACAGTAGATCTCCTTTGTTATTTTTGTTCCCTATTTCATGAATTCAACAATAAAGTCAGCAATTTTGGTTACGAAATACCGTAGCCGTTGTTTTCCTTTTCATCAATCTCTACATTGATTGAAAGTATGCAAATGCATCCATTCCTCTGACTATTCTTTTATCTTTTAACTTTCCCAACCGAAGTCTTCCACTTATCATAATACCATGTGAGGAAATAGGGAAAACCGTAAAAAAATTCCAAAAAAATTCCCTGATAGTCAACCTGCATTGCTTCCGGATAACTTAGTTAACTTGGTTACTGTGTTTGCAGCGTCCTTAAGCTCTTTTGATCAAGTTTCATAAAATTTTCTATTTCAATGGATACCTTTGATTCTAATGCTCCTCCACTTCTATAATTTGACCGGAATTTCTCTGCAAATCAAAGTAGTTCACAAGCGGTTCGCATTTTATCTTGGACAACCTCTGTATATACTTTTTCAACGATTGGCCTTTATTAAAAAAAATATTCTAGTTAAAAACACAGTATGCATAACTAATTTAGAAACATTAGTTAAACGATCACAATTACAGCGAAATTTATAACCCACTTTACGTGAATTTTATGTTAATATTATTATTTTTGAGAAGTTTTTCATACAGCGGACCTAAAAAACTGCAAATTTCAACTAGATAATGCCATCATATGTTTCCTCAAACACGATATAAATTTTCAGGCACGTGAATGAGCAATCTGTGGAGACTTTCTGCGATAACGTATGATGAATGGCTGTTGTAATTGGCTACATCAACTTTCCTTTTTTTTGTATCAAATTTTTATAATTAATTCCGGGGTCTTTCTGACGTGATTAATGTTTTTCTATTCATATCTATAACGTGTCAGTAGTTTTATTTAATACCAACATGTTCGTTGATTTATTAGTTTAGTTGATGCTAAAAGGTTATATTGAAAAAATGATAAAATAATCACTGATAGATGATTGAAGAAATCGCCGTTTTCAGAACAACAAACAAAAATATTGCCATACCGAGTTTCATTATTAATAGTGGCAGAATATGAAAAACTATTGTTGGTACCATGGAACTAAGTATCATTATTGAATAAACTCAGTGGAGAGGAAATGATGTTGCTGCTGTGGTAAAAACCCCACTCTATCAGGTTTCCCTGTTATATTTCATCATGTCTATTTGTTTTCATATTCTCATCAAAACTAAAGTCTCTTATTGTTCCAGCAAGCTGTTGGTGGAAATACAAAATCTATCTAAAGAAAAATTTGTTAGATAATACAACTTTCTAATATTTCTCAAACCTTTCCATATCATATATTCCCTTAAATATCGGTTGTCTGGAACTCGATGGAATATGTCACAAATTAATACAAAGAAGCTAGACAGGATTAAAAAAAAGAAGTCCTGAATGCAATCAATACTGGGAAACTGAAATATCTTGACAAAGTTATTTATATTGAGATCTAAAACGTCCTTTAGTAGAAGATGTTGCAAGATTAGTTATATGGACTCAAAGTAGAATATCTAAGATTTTGATCCGACAACTCAGCGATACTGTTAACAGAGATATTACATAGCCAATATCCCGAACTTTAAGAGGAAGATTTGGATACATCACTGATCCGTTTATTGGAATCATATGAAGGAATTTTACTAACGAACCAAGAGTATTTGAAAAAACTGACAAAATTCCTGCATTCAGACATGAAAAAGCTTTATAGAAATATTGTTTTGTTTTGTAGTCAACAGGAAATCGATTGAATTTCGATTAATCGAATCTCACTGTAACAGAAAGAAATAGAAACTTGAACTACCGTAGCTTAATTTGACCCCAAAAATATCCAGTATGTCTGTCCATCCTCATTTTCTTACTTCATCTTTGTATAAGACATTCCATCGCGCCTAAGAGATCGAACTTCTAATAGAAATAGCGAAACTTAGATGGTAAAACTTGGCTCCGAGTTACAGCTTCATTGTTAAACTAAATGATCGCTGCATTCATCCCTGTCAAAACAATTTGTTACTTGGAATTTCCAAGTCTCAATAAAATATTTCCGATCGATTCGTTACAACAGTTCAATACACCCGGAAATCGCCTGTATTGTGCGCTCTAATGAGAGTCCCTTTAAATAGAGAATCGAAAATATATATTAAGAATTCCATTCAAATCAAGTTTAACTTTATTCTGGTGGTGAAAATTGTATGCTTGCAATCGGTTAGACAGTCTCAGAAAAAGATGAAAAAAATTAGTTTTCACTTGTGATTCGCTGGACCACATGACGTATATTAATGGTTACCGTTTAACATTTTGTCTTACTTTTTGGAATCATCCTTGCACTATTCATTAAAAGTACATTGCTGTATACCGTGGCGCCGTGTTTGTCAGCATCTTTATGTCCTTAGAATAGAATAGAATATATTGCGTAATGAAATATTTTGAATTGAAATTTTGTTTGGTTCTATAGTAGGCTAAGAATTTTCCAATATATCCTCGTACGTTAGGTAACAGTATCCTCAACTCTATTTGGGGCTTTGGATTAATTTTAAAAAGTTTTTTGATCAATATCGAATAGATGGAGTTTGACCATATTATTTATTAGTTTATGATGGATAAAGTAGAGTAACTGTCATGATAAAAGGCTATATGGCCTATCTGTTGTGATGACGGACTGAACGTAGATAAGTACCAATAAACAGCAGTTGTAAATCATGTGATAACTGACCAGTATCATTAGCCCCCCAGGTCAAGCCTAGAATATTTCTCTTGAAAGTTCCAATGAGAAGGCTCGAGAGATTTAAATAACTATATGTTAGCCACCGATAAATAGAATATTGACAGTTACACTTCCTAATAAACTGCAGAACTTTTCATTATTTTGGATTAGCTATTTTCGAATGAAACTCAGTTAAATTTTTTATTTTTGTATTTGCTGAACCAAAGAGACAGGGGTAAGTTAGTTTAGGGGAGATTGGGTGACGCTTTTTCTTTTTTCGTGTAAGTTGAATTTTTACATGGAAAACTAAGAATTGTATGGCAAAAATGGTTTGCTAGAGGTTTTAAGCAACGGGGTTAACAGTTATTTCAATTGCAATACTTCTTAGTTGATAAGAATTTGTCTCACTGTTAGCAGGGATGAGTAACATTGAAATGGTAGGTAGGTAACAATAAAACCGTAGATTCATTTATTGCTTTTCTAAGAACAAATATTAAGAACATTTGAAACTCCTAATCTTAAGTATTAAACGTGAAATTAATGAATGACAATTAAACCAAAATTGATTTCATAGGGAAAATAAGAATTTTGTCTCTTCGTCTGATCATAGTTTCTCGGTGGAGGTGTCATTTTTGAAAATGTGAGATGTATCAGGAACTTCTCCACTTCATCATAAGAAGCAAATGAAAAATTCATCTTTATCAGCGGTAAAGGACAACAGTTTTCCAATATAGTAAATAATTTTAGATTTTTGTGTTTCTTTCTTAAATTTTATGAGAATATGATCTCCCACCTCTTTATTCTGTGCTCAAAATTTATTGGGTCTCTTTTTATTTCAATATTATAGTCGGAAAAACCATCCGATTATCACTCTTTGTCTTTATCATTGCTGCCATTTTTATTACTATGCCTTTCTTCTAATTCGCTTTTATCTGTTGTGCCCTTGGTATCATGCCGTTTTTTTTTCTTTTGTTTTCATTTCTTTCCATGACTCAACTTCAGGCAATCTACGGAAGTCTGAATAGATCCAGACACATTTTCCAAGTTTACTGGGTCACGCGGTGGACTTGAGTTAATTACTTCCACATTAGAAATAGATCGATCAGCTACGGAACTTGGTAGAATTTCTACTTCCGTAAATATTAACCTATCAAAAAGAAAAAATGTTCAAATTATGAAGGCCGATGTGATAGTCCCTGGTAACATAGATATTTTAAAAGCATCTCCGACACAACAGCCACTTCATATATAGACAGAGATTTTCCTGGGTGATACATTAACCAATGATCTACTGCAGCATCGTAAATTGAATTGCTTACAGACACTGAAGTCCAAAGGTTGTAATTTGCTTGTTATGTGCGGTCAGAATTTTATTATTATTTGCTGTTTTCTTTTGCCATCCATTTAAGAGTGACTCTGATGATTATCATAGAGAAGTGTGGTAGGATTGTCCTTGGAGCTGCAAGTATAATGGATAAAACAGGGGAATTTGGAAATATGAAGTTTGATTTTAATAAAGTTCTTTGTGGTCCATTCCACTTAAGATCTATTGTGATTTCCATAATTTAGAATCTTCTCTAGCTCCATTCTCTGTATAAAAAATTAGCTTAGATAATGAATCATCTATTTGTCAGTAGCTTTCCTAACCATAGTAACCGCAAACACAAAGATTTCTCACTCATCACCTGGTAATATCTTCTACCATAGCCTAAACTTTCTCTCTACTCTTTTTCTAGCGGTTCCCTAGTTATTGTTTTTGTAAGCCCACAGAAGATTTCCTAACATTAAATCTTGCTTGGCTATTTCTTCTTCTTTTTTGTCACCTAGTGACACATGCAAACTCACAACAGTTCAGATTTAATCCCTACAGAATCGATTGCTTCCAGTGATGCCTGGTCGTTTGTCAAAATAACGGTTTGTTTTTCTCGTCTCTCCATTTCCGCAGTAATGAACCGCCGTATCCATATTCACTTGAGGCGACAAAAATATTTTTTGTTATAGTCCTAGTCGTAAGCGTGGTCAATGACTTATATACATTACATTGCATAAAAAATTATGAATTTCTTAATTCGATTTATCTTATCAAGTAACTATGGTTATGGTTAGAAAACTTTTCTTTTTCTTTTTCTATGATGATTATAGTACCCTAATAATTCTATCCGAATTATTACACTCAATAATATCTTATCCCTCAATGCTGAAAATAGATAATAAAAGGAACTTCATGAAATTGAGGGTATTTATAACACATATAAGATTTAAGTTCAGTGATTGAAGTTTATGTCTCCCATATATACAACCTCGGACGTTACCATGATGACAATGTTTTATGGGGTCAATGAAGTAATATAAACGAGTCAGTCACAACTGTTGAACGGACTTCAAATGGGGTTATTAATGATAATAAATGTTTATACAATCCACAATACGATCAAGGCTTTCCAGATTGTTAATTTTGAACAAGAAATGAATCACTTCGACGTTTGTTTTGATCCATTGTTTTTCGAATGTGATATGATCCAAACATAATTTCGGTGTAAAATATGGCAGATATACAAAAAAAAACATAGCCCCTTAGTGATTGAGCTGGAGTTATTTGATTGTACCGGGCAAGTTACTTATATTTATATGGATAAACTTTAATAAATTTTTATTTCTTCTAGCTCTATGAACATCAATTACGGCTACCATCTTGAATTGTTTGAAGTCATATAGAATGTCCAACAAGTGGTAAAACAAAAAAGTCAATCATACGATTTCTCAAATGGAACTCCCTATATTATATCTAACAAATTGGTTTTGTCCTGAATTTGGCAAAAAAGGCCGCATGATTTAAAGTATACATTGCCTTTCACGAATATTGGTTTCCAATGTTCATTATGTATATTGGGTAATCATACAAAAACAAAGCATCAACATTAGAAGTATTCCATGGTATTCCATTGGTATTCCACGCTGTGCCGTTTGCTTATTAACTATGGATTTTCCTCCAAATTCACATATTTACCTTGCCACGGCTACTTTATACTTTCGTTTCGAATAATGTCTTTACAATATTCAACGCACTCCATTATATTTATTATATAAACGTACTGCATCGTCAATAATTAAAAAGGAAACCATTGAAAGAAAGTAAAACAATTGTACTTTTCATAAAATTTGTGACTAATCCGTATCTTGCATATATTTGAATTGAGGCGTAGGAATGTTCATATATGAAAACCGACATTACTTATTAGAAACCCCTCTAATCACTGATTATTCCACCTAGTTTGTTTCTATCATTTGATACGAAAAAGACATCTATCTATTTAAAACATGGTGAAGTAAAAAAATGAGCATTCGCGGATTTAAACTTGTATAATAGCTCTTCAATCTTTGGTTGAAGGAATGCCTCATATAAAAATTAATCAAGCTCTATTTATTTGTGATCCACTGCCACAGCTGACAAAAATGAATATTTCCAATGGTGATTTATCTTACTAACTTTAAAAATTTATTTCATAATCACATGTTTCT
Source organism: Diorhabda carinulata (assembly GCF_026250575.1). Classification (NCBI taxonomy): domain Eukaryota; kingdom Metazoa; phylum Arthropoda; class Insecta; order Coleoptera; family Chrysomelidae; genus Diorhabda; species Diorhabda carinulata. Next base: position 9,709,560 of record NC_079469.1, read on the forward strand.
CTTCATGAGAAATGAAACATTTTAATTAATATTTTATTGTTACTAACAAGGTGTACGAAATATAGTTATCACTATAATTTTCAGATAATTACTGTTTAATTGTGTGTGGCTTTTTGAGAACAATAAGTTAAGTATATAAATTAATATTCCAATTATTGTCAATTCCACTTATATAATCGGATAGTATAAAAGTAATGAAATTTTTCAAGAATTATATCACCAACGATGAAGCCTGTTTTGCTTTGTTTTTGTGTAAGTTTTCTATTTGCAGCTACTCTTTGCAAGGTAATTATACATTTGTCTTACATTTTGATGATATATTTTATTCACGCTCATATATAGGTCCGAATAATCTGTGAAAATTTTTTACCAATTTTGTCCATATTTCTCTCACGTCATTCAAATCCTTCATTCTACCTCAATTGCACTGTATTATCTTGAAACCTATCATCAATAGTCTTTACAAATGCATTGTAGACCAAAATTATATTCAAACTGACTGACTGATGTTACATAGCTCAACCAAAACTACTGAAACTACACATATGAAATTTGGAAAGGTAACTTTCGACTACGAAAAGATTTCAAAGTCTTCAGGTAGTTACCTTAGGGATAGAAATGTTTGTTTTTCAATTTGAAAGCTAGAATCTTCCAATTTCAACATTTTTGAAAACTCAATCGTTAAATGAGGAATATATATATCTCTCATAAGGTATGCAGTTCTTTCATTCCAATAAATTTAACAGTAAAACTTCAGAAAGGAACATCAAATTTGTGAAACTCCTCATGAAAAGACTAAATTGCACAATCAAGGATAATTTTTATAGATTAAACGTCAAAGGATAGAAATTAGGGTTAGAAATCTATATAAATTTTGATAATCTTCATTAATAGTGATACAAAATAGACGTTTGAGGCCGAAATGAGAGATTTAATTATTTATAAACTCATTAATCAATCTTATTAGTAATTTCATATTATTGTCTCTTGGGATTATACAAAACTGCCCCAACAACGTCACGGGAAATTGCTAATCTAATACAATAGGTAATTATTCCAGGCCATGAGTTCTAAGATTACTGCTTCTAATAACTTGTAGCTTGAAAGACAGATCGTGATCTTTTGTGGCTGGCAAGTACTTCAGATACATCATTTATTTTTATTTTCTTCGATGTTATTTGCTACCCCATAACCCACGTGCTAATTTATGGATGGGAAGCACATACTTGAAAGTTGGCAATTGAACAAAGTTTAATTGTAGTAAGTACAATAATTCACGCAGATGGAATGTTACTATCATGCTCATTGTGTGGCAAAATTGCTCGAAATGATTCGAAGATTATCTGATTTGGATATAAGTTACAAGAGCCAAGAGAAAAACTGTTCAACTTGCTAGCTTTGCTGTGTTCGTCTACATCAATATTTGCATCGAAACGTCTATGGAATTAGATTTGATAGTAAATGACTTACTACTATGAAAGAACTTAAAATCAGGATCAGGAACCCTTGCTTGGAACTACTTCCACAAGAACGATAATTTTGACTATGTTCAAAGCAAAAGATGCACTTAAAATATATTTTTAATGGTATAGTGAGGAGACTAAAATAGGATACTCACTAAGAATGAGGAAATGGAGGAATTTCTACTCTGTTATAAAATATAATTCACATTATAATACTCATTACTGTTTGGATGGGGCATATGCCAGAATTGACGAAGACATTTGGGTCAAAAGATCCTTGTTAAGGAGAGAAGGAGCGAAAAGGAAAAAAACGCCTTCACGGGAAAAATGGATAGAAGCATGTATAGAAGAGAGATATAGGGCTGAAATTATTAACAAATAATAGAAATGGTAGGTGAAACAAATCAAAGGGGAAGTAATATCTAAATTTCCTTCATAATAAAGGTCTGGTATATATCTGGTATGAGTCTTCTTGTCTTTAGGTCTCTACTGTTTAAAAAATTATTGAAAAAACTAATTTTGAACAAAAGAGACCTAAAATCAAGAAGATTTAGAAACATAAACATACTAATTGATCCATTTTAATAATTATAGATCAACTTTTCCGATTCTTATGAGGAGAATATGGACAAAATAATCGAGGAATGTCAGTCGAATCCTGCAACTAAAGCATCAGAAGAGTGGTTGGAAACAGAAGATCTAACAACTGCGGTTGAAGAAGGGCCTCATATCCTTTGTCGACTCACGAAAATAGGGAGCCTGGATGAAAATGGAGATATTAATGTCGAGAACATGAGAGAAGATTTGAAAACTGGTATTGATGATCCAAAGGTGATTGAAATTATAATGGAGAAATGCGGTACTAGGGAACTGAATCTTACAGCTATAGAAAGTGCCGTTGCTAATTTTCAATGTGTTCTTTCCACTTATGAAGATCTTCATTCCTAAGTTTATTTATATTCAAATATTCATAGCAGAAGTAGAGAATATTGAACAGTTATTCACATTGTTAAGTTCTTGAATAAATAAAACTTATATCATTTAATCTAAAAAACACAGTTTACATTTCGTTTTTATTTCTCATTATATTCTAAGTAGTTTATAATCACTTGGAATATATGAAGTGTTTATAGATGTTTTGTTTTTTTTTTGCTTACAAAGAGTATATTCCATTTTTTATTCACATATGATTTCTCATTCAAAAGTTGAAATTGGAAAAACATAACTCACTTTTTTCTCTGATTTTAACACTTTCTATTATAATGTTGGTGTCAGTTATTTCGTTATAATATGAGTCTATATGATTATAAAAATCATTTTATCCCCTTTTACAGTTGAAAATCATCATTATTATCATTGTAAAGTATCGAAATTCATACTCAATAGATTAGCACATTCCAAATTATTTTTTCTGGAACACACAAATACTGAATATTATGGTAATCGAAATATGAATATATATATTCATAAGGTTGCTGAACTTCATAATAATGATTGTAAATATCATTAATTATTCATTAGCTGAGTTCTTAAGTACTCATCTGGAAAAAGCAAAAGAGACAAGACAAATTTTGTTGTATAATTTATATAAAATATGCAAAAACAAACGTGTACTCTAATGAATACAGAACCTATAAAATGAGTCGTTATTGGATATTTAAAATGTTTTCTTCTTGGTTGGAGGAAGGAGAGAAACATAATATGTTGTAAAAATGACATTTCTGATATGATTAGAAATACAAGTTTCGGTAGTTTTTAGGAAAAAATATATTAATTAAACCAGAAAGATTCGATACCTTCCATATTATTACCTTATCTTATTACATGGATCAACCAGGCAAATAACTATGTTCTTGTCATGTCAATGTGATTCTGCCCCTACTTAAACATACTAATAATGTTGTGATATTGTGCGAGAAAACTTATCACACATTTTGTCAGTACCCTTGGGAAAATAACCATCCGGCAGAGAAGGGGTGGGAAAACCTTTTATAAAAAAAATTCACTATTCGTAGACTCTTCATCTATATATTTCTCATCTAAAACTACTTCTCTTATATACGGAATATTATACGAATACCTATAATTTAAGTAGAAGGAACGCTACTGCTGGAATCTTGGATATTATCAATATCAGTCTTGTTTCACTCTAGCAATATCGTTAATGTCGATATAAATATCACTTCCATTTAAACTAGTTTTAGCCAATTTGTGTTTTCTACCACTGAAACGGATAAATATTTCCCAAACGAACATTTTTTACCGTTTGATCGACATTTCTCTTTAGACGATGCTAGTAACGGTCTACCCTACCTAAAACTACCTAAACTTCCTTGACGATCTATTACACTTATATATCCATTTTCTTCACTTAACGGAACGATTTTCTTATAATATAACGGACTTGCTATATTTTCTGCTTTGAAGCTAAATTAAAATAATAATCACTGTATAGGTATCATCACCACCAAGTTGGAATGTCTGGAACCGTTGATGATACTGCATCAACGTCAATGTACTTTTGGTATCTGAACATAATAACTTCACTAACGAAATAAGCGTTCGACAGTGTAATTGCGAGTGTTCTTGTAGTAGTAGTAGTGAAGAGTATCTCGACACGAGTCTTGGAGAGTGGTGGAGACAGGAATGCTAGTCATCCACACTCTCGATTTATTGTAAATTCACGTCGTCACGTAATTTGGCTTAGATACATTCCTTGGCGTTTTAATATTGACAACTTTTATGATTATATTTATATATAGATATTCAAATAAAATATATTTAGCTATACTAAAAATTTTTTATTCTCAATGCCATATCACAAAAAAAGAAGCAGCCCTCGAATCAATTTATTCAAGGTACGTTGAAATACACGAAATAGAATAGATTTTCCTGTAATTTATTACATCTTATTATTACTAGTGTTGTTATTCTCTAGCATACAAGTAATTCCTCATAGTTACATCAGTGACTTGTAGATAATATAAAGATAAGTTGATTTTATTTTAATTGGGTTCGATTAGTATTGTTCATATACAAAATCTTTGACATTACGACCTTTAAATACGAAGCTCGTTATTTACTAATAAAAAAATATTTTTATTATGTTATGAGTTCACGAGAATCTACTAAAATATAATTATTTGAGGCTATTGAGGATAGTTATTTGAAAATTATATCCATATAGATATAATTTTTTTATATTTATTTATTATCATTTTTTTTATATTTTTCAGGTATTTTAAAGTTTGTGGCATTACAATTATTGTTAAGTAGAGAAATTATGGTGTTTGGAAAGTTGTTAGTTAGTCTTGGGGTTCCTTTTTCATTAAAACTTGTTAGCAGTCATTACTACTAGTCATTATAACTAATAATTATCAAAAAGACCTAAACAGTGCATAATATTGTTCATATATTTCAATTGAATCGGTAAACTAAGGATCTACACAAACAAAAAAACAAAAAACCAAAGTCAGCTTATGTGTGAGATGTATTGTTAAGCTTTAGATTTTCAATCTTCTTCATATGAATGACTATATGACTATTGACAGCTTATTTTGAAATGTTTAAACAGAAAATAATAGAAATGAAGAGAAGAATGTCTATAAATGGAAAGTACCCGTTAAAATGTGTGAATAAGGATTGCACCACACCAGGGTAAATTATAAAGGAAGCACCAAATATTATTTACACCCTACAACTTTCCTGAATCAAAATATTGAATTTTTTGACTCGGAATACTTCAATTCTTCTACAATTACATTTACAGTATACTCTTTGGTTACACTAGAACCATTGTGAAAGATTTTTGAACTCTTATTCATCGTTTACAGTTGGACACTTTTCCATCTTTTCTCCCATATAAGTAAGATACTCCTCCTTAACTCTATTCTCAATACAAGAAATGTAACAAAGCACTGACTTGTTCTTTTTATTAATTAGATGCTGTGTAAATTTTAATCGAATATTCATTCTCTTAATCATTGGAGTGCACTAAGATTCGGCAGGCTGACACGACACGTGCACCATCTATTAACCAGTCATGACAACAAGGCCATGTTGTTGATGCTAAAGGACATCTCGGAGCATTGCTAGTGATCATTGTTTGATGAGGTATGGCTTTTTGAGTGGATTTAATGAGAAATTGACTCATCATGACCGTGAGCGCTATCAGAAGAAAGTTCAAGAGTATGGTTGTGACCCGTTACAGCTATGTTATAAATATACGGAAGAAGATAAAATGGCCATGCGTGACCGAATAGAGTACCTATTTTTCCGCACGAACTTTACGAACAAAGAAGCTATGAAGAATTACAAGAGTTTAGATGCCTCAACTCTAACCTCCTCGAAATTATTGCCAAGGGAACGTGTGATAGTGTTTGGCAAGGTTATTTAAACTTGGTAAGTTTTGTCAAAAATACCATATGCTCCTCCAACAACAACAACGAGCAAGCCCAATAGCTACACTAGAAGTGATTCTATATATTCCACCTCTCCATATAGTAGAAACAAATATTTCAAGCAGAAATATATCCAATAGAAAAATTGTGTCTAGTTCAACAGAAATAAATAATCACGTATTATAAAATTCAAGCTAGTTTAGGAATGCCTGCACAAGCTAATGGAACCAGTTAAGAACAATAAAGTTACCTTTCAATAGATTCCGGTACACACTAGAAGGAAGGGAAAAGAAATAGCTGACAGGGGTTGAATAAACCTTTAGTAGAACCTGAACTTTTGTGGTATCCGCAGGGAATAAGAGAGAAAACACTGGAAAAGATGGCAAAGGTAAAATCAGTGATTGGAACAATCTACGTGTAAGAATTGTTCAATCATATGTTTATTCATATATCCCTATCAAAAAGTGTCTTTTGAAATTTCTCCACCCATAGCACGGGCCCATTTTTCAGTCAGCTCTTGGAAAAAATCTAAGAGATGTTGTTTTGCTAGAGTCCAAATAAATCGCTTGTCATGTATAATTGAATTACTCATAGTTCTTAGGGAAATACTTGGGGTTTAAGCAATTTTATGTACAGAAAGTCCTCTGTTATGGCCTGTAAAACTAGAATTTTGCATGCAAGTCATTTTATTAGATTAAAATAAATTTTAATACGATTGGGCAATGGTCTAATTTTGTTCACATTATCATGAATTATTAGATAAGTTTTAGTCATTGATGATCTGTTGGTGAAGCCACAAAGTACCCCTAATCGTACCTTTTCAATTTATAAATTTAATAAATTATAATTTGTTTTGGTCTAATTTGAATGTGTCAGGATTTGCAATAATAACTGATGTGATTCAGTATTTTATTCGTAGAATCCTTATTTCGATGTTTTCTACTATACATCATCTTGTTATCAACTTGTTTATAAAACAGACAATGGCATAAAACAGATTGTTTTTATTGAGCTCTATGATAAACTCAAAATAATTGGATAGATATTCAGTCATTATTTGTATTCGTTTAATCATCTTGAGCAATTAACTTAATCAGAATTGGAAATAAAATTTTCATGTGAGAGATCAATTTATTTTGACCATAAATAAAATGAAGATCGCAATTTTAGTATGTTTCATCGCAATAGTCACGAAGGTGAGTCTGTCAATAATTTTGAATAGTTTTCAATATCCATTAATGAGACCGAGGTTTTCATTTTTACGATTACTATTCCAACAGACTAATTTTATTCTCAATTCAAGTTGTTTTGTGATGTAACCTTTTTTGCAATTCTAGTTTCTCTGCATTCAATAAATCAATGTTCATCCTCTGTTGATGAAAGAGAAACTTGATTGTCGATGGTCTGCATAGTAACAGCTGCTCCCTAAAATTGTTCTTCACTATCCACTCTAATTTCTAGAATCAATAGTCTGATAACAAAATACGCATATTATTTCTAATCTAAAGGTACATACAAAATTGACTCGTTTCTGAATAGACTCAACTCACGTGAGGATGATTTCCTGTCAATAACTCTTCATCGCTCTCAAAAGACATCGATCAAATATCTCTAGAATCCATTTGTCAACAAGGTGAATTAATAATGTGTTGATTATACAGAGTGAGTTTTATGTATGGAGCGTCTCAATTATCTCGGAATCGGTTTGTACGATTTTTATGTACAAGGATCTTGTGATACGGCCGGTATTAAGGTGGTATTTATATTGTTGTCAGATCTCTCCTTTTTCCGGAAAAAATAATGAAATTTGTTATTCCAAATAGATCAACCTATATATTTTAAGTTTTTAGAAATCCTCAAGAAATACTAATTATTTTTATGGAATATTCTCTATACCTAAATGCCATAATTTCGGAGTTATAGCTACTTTACAGTATCTCCACCAAAGTTACAATAGATATTGTACATTTAGGTGGCTACGATTGAAAAAACTCGTTCATTTTGAATATTCTTTAATAATTTATGTGCTAATACAAATCTCGTAATAAGGACTACTGTAAGTAATTTAGTAAATAGTGTAACGAAACTGGTGCAGTAAAATATTTATTCAAATCATGGCACAGAAAACTTACAACTCTGTAAGTCAGAATGCATTTTTTCCACATTAGAGATTTTCTCCTCAAGAGGCTCAATTTTGATTGATTTTCGTCAAGAAAAATTATCTTACATGCAAAATAAGATGATAGGTGAGATATAGACATATATTATTTTGCATGTGGGATAGTTTTCCTCAATAAAGATCCATCAAAAATGAGTCACTCAAGGTTAAAATGTCAAAACTGAAAAAAAATGTACTTATGATGGTTCACCTCTGACTTACAGAACTGAAGACAAATTTTTGAATGTTTATGTTGTAAAAAAAAGTTGTAAAATTACGAATATAAGAAAATATACAGTGAAAGCGATTACATTAGATGCTCAAAAATGTTGTCAATTTACGTCCGATTTACGTTTCGATTAATACAAAAACTGGCCTCATTGTAAAACATAACTTTACTTAAAAAATTTGGATCGTTCTGATTGTAACATTTTTCCATCATTAGGTGTGCAAACTCTTTACTTCTATCATAATCGTCATCTGACAAATCTTGAACCAACGTTACTTTGGATGGATGGAATTTATTATCATCTGAAATTTTCATTTCGGATGCTTGCGCGAAGTTCACTGGATTTCGGTTAGGATATAAATTATTAAAGATATTACACGTTTCTTGTTGACTTCTACGCCTATCACTAATATCACCTTTCTGACTTCAATTAATTTCAACAATAATAATTTATTGAATCGTCAAATTTGTTATTATAGCAGTCGTGGCCACTAAATGTATTATTTTAACTTCGGCAGAGATAACGCACATGTAGCAATAATTCCGAAATTATGGCATATAGGTATGGATGATACATAATTAGGACTTCGAACAGCGAAAAGAGTGATCCGTTTGAACTAACAAAGTTATTTTTCCAAAAAAAAAAAAAAAAGATCTGACAACAATGTAAATAACATATTAATACCGGCCATATCACAAGACCCGCACAAAAATTTATAAAAAATGTGGTTTCCACCACTTAATATGAATTTCACAATAAAAATAGATGCAACCATTCATCTTCAGTAACAAGTATTTTCCCATATTATGAACTAAATCTCAGTCTACTGCATTAATTGAGATGGGTGTCGATCTTCTTAATTCCCTAGTTGACTAGAGATGATTATCATTCATTAAAAACATATTTTTCGTTCTCATCGTTGAATATATTTATATAGTAATCAATTTTACTCGCCACAATATGGTTCATTTGAAAAATTTCTATTTGTTTCAGGTTTATGCAGATAATTACTTTTTATTCTTAGCAAAATATCTTACGTTTTCAACCCAATGCAACATATTTGTAAAACAAAATGATCTGATAAATATTACAAGTGAAAACATGGAGAAATTATCTACCGGGTTATTGTGTTATAATAAGATGTTTGAAATGCAAAACGAACAGGGTGACTACGTTCCAGAGAAGGTCAGGAGTTATTTCGAACATGTAGCCGTCAATAAAGATAACATAGAAAAAATTGTCAATAATTGTACTGTTAAATCTGATGGAACCACTGCTAAAGAAGCTGCTCTTAAACTATTCACTTGTGCCATAAAAATAGATACTCTACGTTTCCCTTATTCTGATTGAACATCGGTATTTATTGTCATTTTTTAATCTAAATAAACAAAATATCCATTCTTATCTAGTGGTTTTTTTCACAAAAAGATTATATAAAATAAATACATAATCTTCTGATACTTCCTAATAGCCAATGAAACTTATACAAAATATGCCCAAAATTCTGTAGCACCTCATCTCTGTTACAGAATTTTATTATTCTTCAAAGTACTTACACGTTTAGATCCCAATGATGACTGGTTGTACCCATAACTTAGATTTACTACAGAAGGTTCTATTTTCTCGTTCGAGTTACAGTCGATATGCTGTATGGAAACAAGGTCCCTTCCAAGATTTAGTGTATTTTTCATTAAACCAAGGATTACATATAGTCATACATCGCGTTCTCAATCATACAATGTCAATTGATTGCTCAATTTCTGATGGAGTTACAAGAAAAAATTGAGTGAAAGTGTACCATTTATATATTTCAGTTAGGCATTAAATATGAAATTCCAAATTAAACTGTCAAGAAGGCATGAATCCCCAATCAAAATTACTGTCTTTATCCAAGGAAGTTAGGAAACGATCATCAACTTCTCTCTATAAAGGATATCATCGATTCTGCTAGAGCTTGCGAAGCATCTTAAAATACAGCTCAGCACAATCGAGTCTTTAACGCTGATACCTTTTGTAGTTTTACTCGGAAAAAAATTGTAAACATCGAAATTGTTGAAAATCTCATGCCGTGTAACATTATATTGGTAGATTAAAAAAAATCCATTCTTGTTTGCTCTATAAAACGTAAAATTTGCCAATTTATCAATAGAAAAGTGCAATTAATAACAGCTATAGCAAAAATATAAAGTTTTTGGGAACACTCACTGTACTTTTTGTACGTTATTAATTCCATTTTGTTTTATTGTGATCAAACTTGTCCCTTAAATAAACAAGTTTCCAAATTGTGCAAAAATTATCATAAAATTGAGAGCTGACTAATTTTTTGTTGAAATCTACTAATATGATGATATAGGACAATAGACTTTTTACAATTTTGTTGCCTACAATTTTCATTTACAAGCAGAAACGAAACAATTATCAGGGTAACAAGCTCCAACGGAATTTACTGGAGGATTTAGGAAACTGATCGCTCCTATAAGCGATATAATATATGAAAAAACGATTACAGCTTGACTCAACTCCGATCTTATTTAGTTGTCCAAGACTTCAGACAGCTTTGTTAAGCACTATCAGTATATTTTTTTATTACTCTAAACTGTATCAAACTGGTGAGCATTAATACTTGTACGTTTTTTTTTACTAGATGCTACTGAAAGTGGTTCCCAAAAGTGAAATATCAAACAAGATATTTTTCACTACTCAGTTGAAACACCAACATAAGTTTGAAGTTAATTTTCCAATCATCCTGTTAAAAATTTTGTATTTGTATCAAAAATTTTAGTGTACAATCTTTTTAAAACTTCTTATTTAGTATTTGTATATAGATATTTTGCTAATGCTGGGATTTATGGCAATGGAAGGTGGAATCAAAGTGACTTGATAGATTAAACAATATTCGTAACATCACATTGCAAACAGTGATGGTAATAAGACCCTTGAAAACAATAAATACTGAAGTCAATCACATGTATAAAAACGACAAGTCATATGTTTTAGACAAAAAAAAACGGGAAATCCTCTAATCTCTACAAGAAATCCACATTTATGAATAGTTCCATTTGCCCAAAATTATCATGCGTGTAATCGGACGATACCCAGACTCACCAGCATTAGATTACTTTATTTTGGGCCGGGGGGAGGAGGAAATCCTATAAAAAATTCACTAGGCTAATAGTGAAGATACAAAAGAAAATAGTGGAATCAAAAAGCATTCTAGGAAAGGATATTTGGAGTTCCACAATCGACAAAAAGATGGTCAATTAGAAGACTTTTTCAACATATGCCCGTCAATTCACCTGTCCATAAGACTGATTGGGAAACATCTTCTTGCAAAAAACTATATATAAATCAAGAATTCATTTTTCACCAGCTTTTTCATTTGATAACATGCTAAGTGGGGTTACAGCTAAGGGGCTGGAGAAAATAATTCAATATTGTTGAGTATAACTCAGTTCAATTGGATATCAATTCATTTGTTGGAGCTGTTTTCACGTTACTCATAAAATAGAAGAGCGATGCTCCACTTTTCAGACATAAAAGATTCGCTTTGTCTTTTTATTAAAATTCGATATCGAACACAGGAAGTAGAATCTGCAAATGCTATTCAAAATATAAATATTTCTGTAAATTTTCATTCTATTGCTTTGTTGTGAAACTCACTAATGAACAATGTGTATGAGATGAATTGGAACTTTATCATTTAATTAACATAATCACTACTTGACTGGCTCATAAGAGGGTCGCGAGTTAGACGAAGCGAGACCACACTTAAACGTTTCAAGTGGAAAATTTGTCACTTCGCAAGTGGACGTGCGAAATTTGCTGTAATATGCTGAGGTTTCTCTGATGTAGATTTTCAACGAGGAGAAGCAGTAATACAATTGAATAATTTATTATGCACAGTTTCAGTTTACTTCATATACTCATTATACAAAGCTGAAGATAACGACCATTGAAAGGTATTTGAGAATAATACAACTTCTCCTTACATGTGATTCTTCGATGTGAAAAAACTATTGTGATTATTTAATCATTATTTCTAAATAAATTATTCGAAATAAAAAAACAATTAGAAGGCTTGAACAGTGTGTTATGAAATTTTATAATCAATTTTATTTGTGTGTAATGTTGAGTAATATATCAGCAAACATTGTTTGCATTAGGAGGTGAATAGGTTGACTAAATAGTATACTGGATTAACAAAAATTCAACGTGATAATTATGGGAATCACATTTTCATGCTACAGAGAAACTTTTTTTCTTAATAGTTTTGGTCTGAGTGTTCATTACAATATTTTACAACAAATAAATTCTTGTTAACACATTTCGAGCCTCTTTGATCAACTGACAATTCCATTCTTGAATCAGTATACATCATTGGGGATATAAGGGTAATATTTCAACGAGATATTATGAGATTTCTGGTAAGTATATACATTTCTGGAAACTTTATCTAAGAAATTGTTCATTAAGAAGGATTATTCAATTAATTCCGAGTTTTCCAGGCGCTGTAGTAAATCTGGAAGTATTTGACTGGAACATTCAGCCGCACCCTAGTGACAGTCGTTAAGATGTCATCAACCGACTCGAAATACATTACTGCAGGGAAAAGAAAGAAGTAGCAGTGCGATAGATTTGGTGAATATCCTAGCTGGGACAACACTGAAATCTTTTAAGAAGCTAAAAACTGGTTTCGCTATATCTTTTTGCACTCTGTTGATCCCTTTCCCAAGTATGATACAGGCTTAGCAGTGAAATACTCTATTCACTTTTTTATCTAGGGAGAACAAACACCTCATAAATCACATGGTGGATGTCAAGGGAGTAGATGAGTATCGTTTTCATTTTCGACTTGCTTATGCGAGCTTTTGGATCACTTGGTGAAAGTCACTGTTGACTCTGGTTCTTTGTTTCGGAATAGTAGTAAAAGAGTTAATTTTCACCAATGATAATGCGGTGAAACAGAGTACGATCATATTTAGCTTATCCTAAGCAGTCTACTGCGATTTGGTATTCCATGTTGTCGTAACTCATGTCAAGAGTTTTTCGGAACAATTCTTGCATTCTTACCGCAAAATAGTGAGTTAAAATCTGCCTGAAGATTACGCTGTTGAAATCATTATGTCCTGAAGTAAATCACACCTTTAATAGTAGATCCTAGTGAATAGACTGCTTTTCCTACTCCCGCTTCGTCTTTCTGGCTTTTACGTCTCTTCCTGAACATTTTAATATTTCATTATAGGTTGCAGACGCCTAATCTCTCAATTTTGGCAACGTGTTATTCTTCATGATGAGCACAAAAACACGGATAAATAAAACACATAGTCAGACAGAACTAAAGATGGCAAGCAGCCAGAAACAATATGTATCAATGTAGCAGGATTACCCCATTATGTGGTAAAAATTTCGTTGTTGGGTTATCACTAAGCCGAAATTTCTGTAACCATTAGTGGTATGGTGTATCATAAGCTCACCATCCATTTCTAAATACTGTAACTTGATTATAAATAAGCGCGTCAGATAGTTCAATTATGATTGTTCTTGTAGTGGTAGCACTGAACAGTATATTCGCTACTTAATTGACAGACTACGTAGGTATATGTTATACATGATATTTGACGATTGAATATTCAAGAAAAAAATTCCGGCTTTTACTATTTTCCGCCTGTTAGGTGGTATCCACGTAAATATATTCCTTGGTCATATATTTTCATTCATTTCTTTGAGACCCTTGAACCATTTAAGCTATTTTCTTTCCAAAAACCATCTATTAAAAAATCATTTCAATAGACTCTAGTATCTTCATTTCTGACTTCATTTCCTGTATAATAAAAATAAAATAAAATAAAAGTGCCATTTTTATAGCCAATAATCCTTATTTTATGTCCAAACTTTGAATTGATAATATAACAATGTTTCTGTTAATAATTTGAGTACTATTTTTTTATATACTTTGCCACACTTTGTGAAACAAATAAAACCTGATTACTTTCATTTGTATTTCGAATTTGAAGCACAATTTCTCACAAACAGAGCCCAATAATATTGGTCTTAATTATTCGGAAGTTTCAGCAAAATCAAAGTTTTACTATTTACTTGTTACTCCAGTTCTATCTACAAATTGTTAATTTCATTCGTAATTTAGTGACAACTTAATATCATTTTTTCATATTTTTATTTGCTACTGCAATTCCTGTGAACTCTCCTGTTTTTTGAACAGAAGTTGATAAAATAGTACATCACCAGTTTCTTTAGAGTTCTCCTTTCATTTTAACTTCAGCTTTTGTTGTTATCAAAGTCATTATTTTATAAAGCACCTCAAAACCATTTGAAATGAACGAGTAGTACAACTTTTATCTATACAATCATTTGCTTACTTGAAACCTATTAGATGTTTGTAAGTATAACTCCTTCTTCCTAATAAAATAATGAAAATCTGATTAATCCCAAAACACCCAATTGTAACGTGATACTGGTAAGTCGCCTATTGTTTCTTCAGAATAGGATTGTAATCTATCAGCAATAACCCTAGAGACTACTTCAAAGTGGTGCCCGATAGTGAAATTACAAGATATTTTTCACAACTCAGTTTGTCTCTCATCCATGGTTGAAATAACAACATAAGTTTGAATTTATGCCCCAAGAATATTCAATTCAGTCTTTGTATTCAGAATTTTTCTGTACAATCGTTTTAAAACTTTTAATTCACTATTTGTATATAGATATTTCATAATGCTGATAATAGATATCTAATAATGCAACATATGTTGTACTACTGAAATATATCCCAATGATAAAATATTTTCATTTTTTCAAGATAAAATTTTGTTAATGCAATGTCAGGAATGATAAGGAACTCTCATGTTTTTGCGAACAGGAGCGATAAAATTATTTAGTTTCTAAAAAGTTGTTTTTTGAATATATTAATGAACTTGAACAATGTCAATGTTTCTGATTGTTATGGTTTATAAGTATATATAATGATAGAATAAAGATCAGCTATACTTTATATTGTGTATTTGAACATTCTGATACAATTTACCATGTATTTGTATGTATTTTTCTTCTTCTTCGTCGCTGTAGTGAGTATAATAAATTGAACGACTCATAAATTCTTGATAAACTTATTGTTCTTATATGATATCAACTAAAGATTTGATGTAATCCTATATTATATCACTAAATAAATTTGCTCCTTAGTTTCATTGAGATGATGAAATATCTTATTCATCTTTATAGAATCTAAAAGAGCTCATGCGTATAAGTTATTAAGTAATACTATAACAAATTTCTATCATTATAAATATACAAATTGTCATCATACTTCTCTATCCATATATAAAAGAAATCTTCAAATAAAAATGTCGTAAGTTGTCTGATCTCTACATATGAATATTGAGGATTATTTAAATCATCTTACAAAGCTATTATCATCATAACTTCAAGGTCTATGAGAGAGATATTATTGACAAATATTTGTGCAGAAAATAATATGAATGAAGAGAAAGCTAAGATACGAAAAAGTTCGAGATAATGCAACAGAAGGATCAAAAATAAAGTACCGGCTCCTCCAATTGCAACTGCTAAAGAAATAGAAAAAAATAAAATTCTAGATCTCGTGAACTTGATCCAGCTTAGCAAATGAGTGGATACAAGACAATAATAGATCTCAAAGAGCTAACATTGAATTGAAAAATAATGAATCAAGTAGAGGATATGAATTACTATTTATTATACAAAGAATACAAGACTACTGAAAAAAAATCCGAAAACAAAGCTGAGCCCAATGAGTAGATTAGTTAATATCTTAGTTGGAACTTATCAGATTGTGTTCAAAAGAAAAATTAACAGGATATTTAAAAATAATGTATTCATACCACTAAGAAAATCGTAACCTATAGAATCCATTAGGTTTGGATATAACTGGAAAATATCTAATTCAATGGTTGAGATAGGAAAATAGGACTTAATTGCGACATAACAAGTAGTTTTGAGAGAATATGGATTCATTTACAGTTATTAAATTGAGTGTTGTTTGAAACGTCTCCATGCGACCCAAAATTATTTTGGAAATACTGCATTTTTTATATGAATAAAGAAATTGAGAACCTTACACATTATGGAGGTTCACTATTAGGAAATATCAGGATCACTTTGTGATTACAAAAAACTCCATAAAATTGTATGGGCTACTAGAGCTAGTGAAATTGCCTCTCATTGTCTTTTTTATAAGCATACATATGATGAAAATTTAGTCATATATTCCACTTACACATAAATAAATCAATGCACTTGATTTCTCATAATCTTAATATATACAAGGTTTTCAATAAATAACATTTAATGTTTCAAGTAGATCTCAGCTGAAGCCTCACCAACATTGCCTAGACATTTCAGTAAAGCGCACGATAAGTGCCAATCCGACCCAGCCTCACACGTTGATGAAGCGATTTTAGATCAAGTGAGACGTGGCGAAAAAGTAAGTGCTCCTAATCTGCCGAAACACACTCTCTGTATGAATATAGAAACTGGAGTTCAAAGCCAAAATGGAGACATAATTGTGGAAAATCTGAGAAAACTTCTGGAGAGTGCTGGAGCTGATAAAGAGAAAGTAGACGAAGCTATAAGCAAATGTGGTACTAGGTCTTCTGCTATCGCCGAAGAAGCTGCTGTGGCTTTAACAAACTGTGTCATAAAATATAGACCAGTACGCCAACATCATGACTAAACGATTCTGTACCATATTTTTTATTTGTGAATATATATTTTGTAACTTATTCTGAGTTTTATTATAATATATTCCTTATTAATATCCTCAGTTCAATGTTTCCTTCAAGAAAATTTGATGATGATTTTTTTTTTCATCCTTACTTTCCATTCAGGTGGTATTTGAAAGGCAGGTACTTTCGAAAGAGACTAAGTAACATACTATGCATTCGTTTCAAATTTTATCAATTCCTTCAGCTTCTCAAATAGTGTAGAGAAATGACTCATCTGTAGGATATTCTTGAGCAAACTTCCAATAATTACCACTACTTACTGGAATTACCGTAAAATTGTATTATGTGGTGATGAAATAAATACATTTCACTTTTTCTTCATGCAATTTACGTTTGATTATGCTAACGAAATTGATGCTATTGACCACAAAAACATTCTTATCCATTATTTGGATCAGTCCCATTGGTCCAAGTACGTTTCTTTTTTCCTTTCTCATTAATGTAAGGAATTCTCTCAATAACATTTTTTCCAGCATATTCTCCGGATTTCAATAGAAACCATTCATTTAATAGAAAAATGTTAAAAGCTTACTCTGTTAACTCTATTCTATGAAAGGAAAGCAATTATGGATAGTTGAAAGTATAGTATCTTGTTTCTCCAAGAACAGAGAAATATTCTCCGTTTAAGTTCTATTTATCATCTTTGTAACATATCTGTACTTTTTTGATATTTTCCATACTATCCCAATGTATTGAGCAGTTGGAAAGTGCAAGCAGACCTTTATAAATTTCATAACAGTCTTCTCCAGAATTCATGTTTTTACAACTGGGTATTTTTAGGACACTTAGCAAATATCTCACTATTTTTCAGGTAAAGTTACTAGTAATAAACATATATGCTCAAAAGAGTTTTTATAGAAGGCAACCTCACATTCTCTCCAAGTGGCCTTGAAAATAGTGAAGTTTATTTAGTACACGTTCCAGCTAGCTTCGAAGTAAATAGAAATAGAGTAAACCTAATGTCGCTACCAGGCCCTAAATGATGAAGCTGGCATGATGAAGCTGAGAGCACTATAAAAAAATGCAGAGGTTTACTATGGCTTTATGAGATGTCACATCAACAACGAACTGAACGGATATCTGAAGAATCAAATGGAGCCTCCAAAGAGTGATGCAGAGTCGTGTGAAGATCTTCTGGGTGTAGATACGGACTAGCTGAAAAGTTGAAACAACTTTTTTAACAATTTACAAGTTCATCTTTCCGAAATCAGTACGGATTTTGCCTTTATCAATATTGAGAATATTGCTTGTGGGCCGTAGAATAAGGAAATAAGTGGAGTTAACACATATCATAGACATGTTCTTTTCTGAAATTTTTGGAGCATTATTATTCATTCGTCGGTATTTCACAAGATTCAAATCTTTGTTTGAATAACTAATGGAAGTAATCGAATTTCATATAGATGGGATAACTATCTCTCTCAGAATTCATGATATCTCTTTGCTCTAATTTCGTTTGTGGTTTAGTTTTGATTTCCCAGATTTTGAAAGATCTTTGATGATGCCAGATAAAGGAAACGTTCAGGATACTTCCTCTAGTTATTTGCATGAAATGAGAACATAGTGTTTTGACTATTTCAAAATTGAAAAGTGTCCTATTGAGTAATACAAAATGTAAAACCTTTTCTATACAGTTTTCTTTTGAAATCGCTCAGATGGGAGCAGAGAATGATTTTACTCCGGAATATTAATTTAAACAAATTTTATATGGAATGTTGGTTCTTTGAAATATTTTTTCTGCTACATATTCATATCTTTCACTCTCATTCTTGGGGTTTTTTTCGAAAGTCACACTTTCACTATTTGAAAGAAGAAGTAGCCAGCGATTTTCTATAGTATAGGTATCGATAAATTATTCCACGAGATACTGACCCATGAATTATGACTAATTAACTTTTTGAATGAAGCTCTCTATCACTCAATGCCTGTGTCTCATCAAATAGTTAATTTATTTGGTTAAGCATGTGAATAAATACTTATTCAGTCACCTCAAATTCTTGTTTAAACGTCACCATATGAGATGTTTTTTTTCAATTGATTTCTTTAGATTTGTTCTGTGCATTTATCAGTATTCGAGAGTTATTTTGTAACTTATTGATGTTCAAGTCCATCTGTTTAGATGATAAGAAAAATATTTTTTTTTCATGCACATTATATAACAGAAATATCGTTTCAAAATAATGAAAATCATCTGGTTTATGTAAGTACTGATATTAAGGTCAAGATAACGAAAATATTTCAATTAATGATAAACTTTGACATTCTCATATACAATATTTTTTGATATATAAAAGAAGACTTTCTTTGTTTCGTTGTGATAATACATTATTATAATTCAACATGCACTTCTCCGTATTGGCTTTATTCTTCGTTTTCGCTGTGGTAAGTACCCATAAATCATACGATAAAATCTATATTTTGAAAATATATTTATCGTAGGAAAAAATGCTGTACCATTCATAATTTTATCTTAAATAAATTCTAACCTTATCTGTGGCAATAAACCCCTTTTTTTGCCATTATGTTTGGAGTTTTAGAAAAACTCAATATAATTTAGCTCATTAATAATTTGACCAATAACTGTGCAATGAACTATATATAAATCCTCTCAATTGGACAAATTTCACTGTTTACGTAATATTCAATATAATAGAAATTGCAAATGGATGAGATATTGATTTGTGGGATTTCTAGTTAAGAATAAAATGAAAAAGAATTCTATTATGTGATATTTTGCTACCTTATCGGTATTTTTGAACATCTCAATAGCTCTTCATATATCATCCTTGATTAAATTCTATCATATTCTTTCAAACAATAGAGCATCAAGACATCATTCTCCACAGCGTGTTGTCTAAAGACAGAAAAAAATATGCGAAGAATTGACCAACTCTTCTCTAAATTGTAACATAAAATAGCATTCTCTAGATTTCCAATTATTTGTTTCTGATGATGGAAATACAATGAAATATGAACTTCGGGCCCTCTATCCGTGCATCTGTATTGAGGGTGGTTTTATGGAAGAGAGACCTGAAAACTCTGAAATACCAAAACGCTGGGGCTGTGATTTTATTAGACATTAACACAGTTTTCCTGTTTCTCGGATAATGTCCATTTCGACTCTATTTAGCAAATAGTTTTTGATAAGTAATTTTCCTTGCAAATTATAGGAAATTAATCTAAATCATTGAATTTTTGAAAAATTCCACAATTTATATAACAACTAACATGAGAAAATGGGAAAAAAAGAAAAGTATATACACTAGACATCCTTATAACTATTCGGATATAATGAATTGAATATGTGCATCCTAATAGAAATTATTGTTGTACTTCTGTATAATAATGGATACTTTCCATGTACCTAGAATCATAATACTTGTTTATCTAAGCTATGATATAATTTACCATCCAAATTACATCCATATATTCACAATAATCGATTATAATTTTTATTTTTGTTTAAT
Source organism: Diorhabda carinulata (assembly GCF_026250575.1). Lineage (NCBI taxonomy): Eukaryota > Metazoa > Arthropoda > Insecta > Coleoptera > Chrysomelidae > Diorhabda > Diorhabda carinulata. The sequence continues at coordinate 9,730,058 of NC_079469.1, forward strand.
ATAGATATCAGCCGAAACTACTCACGAACAGATTGAATCCTACAAAAAAATACATGAAAAATGTCAATCGGACCCTGCCACTAAAATCGATGAAGCTAGCTTCGACAAAATGAGACGTGGTGAACAAGTCAACGATCCCAATTTGGGAAAACACACACTATGTATGCACGTAGGAAGTGGAGTTCAGAACCAAAATGGAGACATTAACTTAGATAAACTCAAACAAATCGTTGAGGGAGGCAGAAATGACAACGACAAAGTGAACGAAATTATAAGTAAATGTGGCACAAGGACTTCTACAAATGCCGAAGAAGCTGCCATAGGTTTATCAGATTGTCTGAAGAAATATAGACCCGCACCACCACCAGGTGAACATCAAGGTCATCATTAATAATTTTGTACCTCAAATTAACTCAAATATATATGTTTTCTGAATTATCATTGTTTTTTCAATGTTCCTTCTTAAATGATATAGACGATATTTAGTTATTGATATTCTTTAACACAAATATTGCTTTTTATGGATAGATATGAGGTATCTAGCTCAAAATACTGACAGAAAATATTGGATATGCACCGATTCCAGGTTTACAACCAACACAAGAAATAATAAAAAGAAATGGAGAGACAAATACATATTGAGGTTAGTCACCTGAAACATAACGCCATTTAATAACAAAGATTAAGAGGTAGTCGAAAAATTGATCTGGAATAATATCAAAAAATGCGACATATAATAAATAAAAAATAAAAGCACAAGGGGAATAGAATATGGCAACTTCATACTAATATACAACGGAGTTGACAAAGACAAAAGTACTCACAGAGGAATAGGCCCAGAAGACAGCAAACATAAACACGATAGGAAGCTTTTTATGTAGACCTATAAATTGGGTTGGATTCTCTGTTGAAAAATTCAATATATTATTGAGATACTAGCTTTTACCCGCGGCTTCGCTCGCATCGAATCCATTAAATAAGTATCAGAAATCATTATAATAGAAAAGAACGAACTCTGTAGCTATATTAGAACCTGAGATATAGATCTTGGAATGTAGAAAAATTGCCAAAAACCTAAAAAAATTCATAACTCCACATTGAATGTCCGCGCCTAGCTCCTCTCCAACTCAACCGATTCAAGTGTTCAAAAACTCAAAAGAAAGAAGATGTTTCAGCGAGTGTTCTTAAACCAAAACAAAGTCTCTATCTTGAATAGAACCTGAGATATTGAGGATAGAACGTGTGTATGTGAAAAACTCCCATAAGTAATGTACAGGGGGAAATCGCATTTGAGTATAACTTGAGAATGGTGAAAACTAGATGAAATCCGATGGTTGATGGCTGATCTGTGCATCAATACCTTTCATTGAAAAAAAAAATTATGCAAATCGGTTGGGTAGAACGCCTGAACGGACTCGGAATAGAAATCATCAATTTTTTTAATATATAAGATTTCAACACCTACATTAGTAAACAGGTGATACCGTGAGTAAACAACACTTGCATATCAAGGCAATATTGTCAACTTTCGTGGCTATAAAGAACTAAAAATAAATAATACATTTTTCGAGCATAAAATATATACAAATATACATTCATGAACACGAGAGAACAAAATTCTTTGATCCACTTCATAGTCATGAACCAAAAATATACACTGCCTTAATACTAGACGTCACAACATTGAACTCTGCTAATGCAGGTTATTATCACAGTATTGTATTGGCGAAAATACGAATACAAATGTCACAAAAAAAATAAGAGAATAAAGATTGAAAGAGATGAAGAAGGTATTTAAATCAAACAAGACTAGGTGGAAAAATGAAGAAAAATAAATAAAACGACAGCTGGCACAAAATTAGAGAAAACAGACGTTGCTAGGGAGGCGATAAGCCTACATATAATCATAACCAACAAAAAGACTAAAACAATTCTATGATTCCCTCGACAAAACTAGAAGCTTATAGAACGTTAAAAACACCAGAAGCTTACAGCAGATTCAAATTGATTAGGAAAGAGAACACTCATTAGTTAGGTAGATAAAAAGCGAACAATGGAATTGAAGGGAGATCCAAAACAAGGGAAGATCCAAAAACAAATATGAAAAGTGACAACGCAACAGCAGAAGGAAGTATCACAGGACAAATGAATAGACTACCTGACAGAAATAACAATGCAGAAGGTAGATGGGGACTAAATGAAAAAACGAAATCAGTACGGATTTTGCGTTCATCAATATTGGTAATATTGCTTGTAGGCCGTAGAATAAGGGAATAAGGGGAGTTAACAGATATCATTGGATCATTATTATTCAATCGTCGGTATTTCAGAAGATTCAAATCTTTGGTTGAATAATCAGTGGAAGTATTGGAACTTCATATAGATGGTATTATGCCTCTTTGAAATTCCATGATATCTCTCACTTACAATATTTCTTTGATCTTACCTCGTTTTATGATATGTGTAATTTCGTTTGTGGTTTGGTTTTGATCTCCTCGATTTGGACATATCTTTAATTATGTCAGATAAAAGAAACGTTCAGGATACTTCTCCTAGTTATTTGCATGAAATAAAACCACAGTTTTTTGAATTTCCCAAAATTGAAAAGTGCCATATAGCTGAATACAAAATCGCAAACCTTTTCTAAATGGTTTTCTTTTGAAATCGATCAGAAGGGAGCAGTGAATGATTTTATTCATAAATAATCATTCAGATGCATTTTATAAAGAATGTTGGTTTTTTGAAATATTTTTCCTACTACATAGTCATAACTTCCTCTTGCAACTCTCAATCTTGGGATTTTTTCGGCAACTCACACTTTCACCATTTGAAAAAAGAAGTTGCCCACGATTTCCTATAGTATAGGTATCGATAAATTCTTTCACGAAATACTGTTCTATAAACTATGACTAATTAGCTTTATGAATGAAGCTCCCTTTTACTCAATACCTTTTAATGTTCACGTCAAACAGGAGTTATTTTATTTGTGAAGCATTACAGCGAATGTAAATCGATCAACTTAACTCATTCAGTTTCCTCAAATTCTTGTTTATAACGTCACCATATATAATGTTTTTCTTAAATTGATTTGTTAAGATCAATTTGTTCTGTGAATTTATCAATATTAGGATGTTATTTTGTAGTTAATTGATGTCCAATCCATCTTTTTGGATAATATGAGAAAAAGAACTATCAACAATTTACACACCAGACATCCTCATGATTATTTGAATATGATAAAATGAATATGTACACTCGACTTGAAATCACATTGCTCCTTACTTAAGAGTATCTGAAACAGAATATGAACAAATATCATTATTGTGTTACTTTTGGCATAATAATAGATATTTTTTAAGTACATAATATCTGATTATTCAAGCTACGATAAACTTTTTCATCCAAATTACAACAGTATATCAACAATAATCGATTATAATGATGTAGTATAGATATAAGTCAACATATTTTTCATCTCTGTTGAATATAGATATCAGCCGAAATTACTCACGAACAGGTTGAATCCTCCAAAAAAATACGTGAAAAATGTCAATCGGACCCTGCCACTAAAATCGATGAAGCTAGCTTCGACAAAATGAGACGTGGTGAACAAGTCAATGATCCCAATTTGGGAAAACACACACTATGTATGAACGTAGGAAGTGGAGTTCAGAGCCAAAATGGAGACATTAACTTAGATAAACTCAAAGAAATGGTTGAGAAAGGCAGAAATAACAAGGACAAAGTGGACGAAATTATGAGTAAATGTGGCACAAGAACTTCCACAAATGCCGAAGAAGCTGCGATAGGTTTATCAGATTGTCTAAAGAAATTCAGACCTGCACCACCACCAGGTGAACATCGTGGCCGTCAACATTAATAATTTTGTATTTTGAATTTATTCAAATATATAAGTTTTCTGAATTATCGATGTTTCTTTAATGTTCCTCCTTTCACGATAAAGACGATATTTCATTATTGCTAGTCTTGAACACAAATATTGGATTCCATGGATTGAGTAGCCTAGTAAGATTGTTGCTAATCTCAAGGGAAAAAGGATGGGGCTAGGGGCAAAGTTAGCAGCTTACACCACTAAAAATGGGTAACTAGCTCAAAATACCGACAGAAAACATCAGATATGGACTGATTCGACGTTTACAACCAACACATGAAAAAATAAAAAGAAAGGAATAGCCGCAGAAGACGGCAAATATAAACACGATAGGAAGCTTTTTATGAAAACCTATAAATTGGGTTGGATTCTCTACCTGTTGACGAAGACAATATATTATTAAGATATTTCAATACCCACATTAGCAAACAGGTGATACCGTGAGTGAAAAACACTTGCATATCATGACAAGATTGTCAACTTTTTGCCTAAAAAGAACTATTAATAAATTATACATTTTGCGAGCACAAAAAGTATACAAATATACATTCATGAACACGAGTCAGCAAAATACTTCCACTTCATAGACATGAACCAAAAAATATACACGGCCTCAATATTCTCTGGTTGAGAAACCCTTAGAATATAACAAATCATCATTCCTATGCACAATTGACCTGAATGTTTTCATTGCATGAATAACTTTCTTGTAATATTCGATATTACAATACTACAAACAATAAATGGAACAGATTTGAATATTCTGGATTTAGAATATTTCACAATAGATGAAATCATAACAGGAAACCTACTTTATATCGTTTGGATTGCATGATTTTTCTTTTCCTTACAAGGGACAGAAATAATAATTTTATAACTCTAAAATCAGACTTTTCAAAGATTGTATCATCGGCATTCATATTTGTAGTTAACTGGAACTAATTTTTATAGAATTAAAAACTATCTAGTTACGAGGATCTTTTTTTATTTCAACCTCCGATCGCCCCGTATAGACGCTACGCGGGCAAAAGAAAGCGTGTGTGCGCTGTGTGCGACTACGAAGGTCACGCTCTAGGCACTCCGACATTATTGACATTCAAACGTCAGTCGGCGTTGTGCTGCTGTCACGTAAACATGTCTGCCATTATTGGTGCTCCCGTCTAGAGTGAATTGCGAAGTGTAATTCGTTCTCTACAGCCTGAAGGTCATTGTGCTGCAGAAAATCATCGTAGAATGAGTCGTGTGTATGGGGAAAACTTCATGAGTGATGTTGTTGTACGTAAATGGTGTGAAAGTTTAAAAACGACTGTAATAATTTGCCTGATGAAGGGGGCCAAGGACGCAAATCTGTCGTTTCAGATGACCTGGTTCAACTAGTTGACAGAATGGTTAAAGAAAACCGCAGATACACCATTACTGCTTTCTCTACGGAATTTTCAGAAGTTTCAGGGTTTGTTTTGTAGAATATATTGTTACTGAACGGTTAGGCTATATTGGCAGAAAAGCGCGTTTTGATTTCTTCTGGATTCAGATTGTAGCTCCAGATACAAGTGAAGTCTACACCTCGGGAATTTTAGTATTTTCTAACAGTGACCTCGAATAATGTCTATTGTTTAGACTACTTCATTATTGTTTCTGAAAGCTTCACAGATAGTTCTTTTATATGTAACTTCCCATGAAAAATATTTCATACCAGTCCATGATATATATTCGGCTCCTGCTGATTATCCTCTATCACTGGTTTATGAAACCATTCTACAGTTAATGAAATTAGTAACGGGAAAAAAGAGGTGGGAAGGAATTATCTACGTTTCAGTGCAGATAACCTCATAAGTATAAAAAAATTGCTAAAATTATTTGGTATTCAAGTTTATCTGGAAAATAAAATAAGCAAACTCCAGTACTGTTGGTTGTAGATATCAGCCAAAACGACTCGCGAACATATAGATACCTACGAAAATAGACGTAAACAATGGCAATCAGACCCTGCTACAAGAATCGATGAGGCTACTTTAGATAAAATAATACGAGCTGAACAAGTCACTGATCCCAATATAGGAAAGCACATTCTATGTATGCAGGTAGGAAGAGAAGCTCTAAACCAAAATAGAGATATTAACTTAGAGAAACTCAAGCATTCTCTTGAGAGAGACGGAACCACCAAAGAGAAAGTTGACGAAATTATCAGAAAATGTGGCACTAAGACCTCTACGAATGCCGAAGAAGCTGTTAAAGGTTTGTCAGATTGTTTAAAGGAACTACCAGGTGAACATCATGGTTATCACCATCAATCATTTTGTAATTCTAACTCATATGAATAAAAATAAAGATCAAGTGGGAATGTGTATTATTTTTTTAACAATGAGAAAATATATATCAGTTGAGTTGAAAATTTATTGAGACTATCATATATAGGTGACGTTAAATATTTTAAAATCTAAACAAACTTCAGGTTTTCTTAGAAAAATTATTTTTTTTCTGTTGAAAGTAATCACCACATGCATCAAAGCACTTCTGTAATTGAAGTGATGGAAATGCTCTCAAATAAATTGATCAATATTATCCTCCGTCGTGGCGTCGTATATGTTTTTTTAGGCTAAAGAATAACCAGAAGCCCCACGTTGCCAAATCAAGCAAATAGGGGGGATGTTCAATGACTGTTATTAATATCATGTAAAAATTTAACTGCCGTGTGTATGACGCTGAATTATCGGGATGCAGCATTAACCTAAATATTGACTGACTCAAGAACTGTAGATAAGCATTTTGTGGTGTACAAGTCTGTTTATCTTCAATCTTAATTGCTTCCACTATACCTATACTACTAAAAAACTACTTACTTAACTTTCTTGCAGTCTCTGGTTTTTAGCCTTTGTTTGTGTGAATCCTTACACGGCTCAGGTGCTAGTGAAAACCATTATAAAATGGTGAACGTATTTATATATTTTATCATTTTTTGCTATTTTAGAAAGAACGAAAAATATTTTTTTCACATAAAGATGATAATGTAAATTGGAATTTACTATTGCGGATCCAACATTAAGAGTTGTTTCAATTGCTTGATAGGCAAATCTTGTATCTTTTTCGATTGTACGTCTAACTCTCTCAAAATTTATAGCAGTGATGAGAGGCTGAGGACTATCTACTTGTGTGCTTCTTCACCAAGCGATATCCGACGTCTTTCAAGATCGCTATAACAGCTGAACCAGTTTTATTTTAATGTAACTACATCACCACTCAAGATTTTGTTGTGGATATGAAACGACTTTGAAATCATAGTTTTCATTCTTATCCTATGGCAAATTCTATGTACTACTATTCACTCCTAAATAGTCCAATGCGATTGGAGTCAGAAATTACTATTTAATATATTAATATTAGTGTTTCAAAATGCAGTGTTGTCGGTTCTAGCTCGTGGTTTCGTGACGTATCAATAACATCTCTTATTAATGTGAACAAATTAATGCGTCATCTTGGATAAGAAACTGGAAACTTACTTAGATATTATGAGTGTTTTCTGTAGGAACCTATACCTGCAGAATTGTAGTATGGGTCTTAGTAAATCAAACATTGCAGTTAAAAGAAAAGTAGGAGTTATCAGTATTAATGAACGAGGTTATAATAGTGTGAATCGTTCACGAAGGAGACCCTTGGCATAGGCACCTTAACAGTAAACCTGAACAAGTAACACCAACTTCTCTGTATTCTATGATACAATTGCTTACTCCAACTAAGAAATAATAATATGAGAAAGGGTTTATACAAGTGATTAGGATTCTAGACTAATAAGATTGACTTGATTGAATTCTTCATATTCTGGTAATAACAATATTACTTCTCAGCAACACATCAGTACCACCATGTTTCTTGTTTACTATTCTATTAATGTTTCACGCAAGTAAATTGAATATTTAAATTACTCAAGGCTGTTATTCAACGCGGCAATAGTTAAAATCCATCTTCTGTGACAATTAATCTAAATGTTTGCGTTATATTTCACCAATAAACGCAATTGAAAAGATCTTAAAACAATGTCACCTCGTATGCTGAAAGCCTACTGAATTGATGAAATGATAGAATGACGTTATTATATGGATGTTGCGAAAGCAAACGAACGTTCCTTATTCACTAATCATTAAAAAGAAAAAAAAATAATTGCGTTCATACGGTATCTAAAGCAAATACCGCCGCTGTACCTATAGGAAAAAAGTATCAATTAAGCGTGGTATTTGACCATTGATTTGCCAGAAGTATCTCTAATTGAGAGAAACCAATCCCTGGCATGGAACAAGCAAATATTTGGAAACAAACAGATCGGAATAATGCGCCTAGACTTAGGTGCTAGTCCCACTAATTTGAAGTAATATATCACGTAGATCAGAATTATATACGTACGAGGTTGATTCTAGAAGTACCTGGCCCAACAAAAACCAAAATTATGGTTGAAAAATATATTCAACGTAATGATATTTTAGCTCCATACACTTTTCTTAGCGAAGCTGGTGCATTTTCTAGATAAAATAACATTTCCTAGACAAATGCGGCCGTTTTTGCTTGATTTCTTCGCCCAAACGTTGCAATGAGTTCGCATAATATTAGCTGCGGGTAGATCTTTCTTTTTCAGGATAGTCAATGAAAATAATCCCATGAGTATCCCAAAAATCGACGCCATGAGCTAGCGTGCAGATGGAACGGTCTTTGCTTTCTCTCTCCTTTTTCACTCATTGTTTTGATTCCTTTTTTATTTCATTTGTGAAGTGATAGACTAACGTGTAATCCCTTTTTTTTGGTTTACGAATTCAGTGAAAACGTTCACTATTGATGGCTGCCAAACAAATACTAAACAACGTGGCGCCTTCAAACTTCAAACATACGTAGAATAGATTGTGTAGTTTCTAATACAGTGATATTTTTAAAGCAACTACCGCCATCTCAAGGTCGAGCCAGGTTCTTCTGGGACCATCCCCTTACTCTTAAATAGCGAGTAAATTTGAAGAGAACAAATCCATTCACGTATTTTTCATTATTATTTTTTTAACTACTAAATTAATGACTCAATTATATCCTGTTTTCTATTATAGCTTACTATATTATACTTTGTCCAGTTTCACGCGATATTTCACGTAATGAGAAACCATAAAGCGTTTTCAAATAGAAAATATCGACCTCAGACACTAAGAGGAGTGAGACGTAATTTTCACACGAATAATTCTTAGTGAGTTCCTTGGTATTCAAGGGCTTTCCACCATACACACAACGTTTATATATTTGTTGCGTGTCTTGTGTACATTGCGGATACGGAAAAAGCTCGTACTAGGCAAAAAGGCGAAATATGTTGGTTTAAAGTTCCATGAAGCGGAAATATTCCGGAGAGCGTATAAAAAGGGTAGCAACGTACAAATCATCTGCAACCAAAAGAGGGATTAAAAAAGTAACAGATGTGGGCTTTCCATTTCGTTTCTAGCACACTGTTTAAAAATCTTCTTGGATATTTTTGCAGTATAAATCATATAGAGGTAATTTTTTACTTGCATTCTAAATAAATATTTTGAAAAAAAAAAGGATAATCAGAACATATCATGTAGGAATAATATGAATATGGCGTGAGATATAGTCATTAATCTACATGATAATGATGCATTTTAAATAACCTCATTTTGAACTGGGTCTATTTGGGGTTTTTGATGGATAGTAAGCTGATTATGTTGTAATTTAAGAAATGGAATATTATGTATTTACATCACGGAAATAACCACAATGAAAATAAAGAGTTGGTTAGGTTTAAATTTTCTGATTCACTCTTTGGTTCTAAATTTATTATCAATTTTCTCATTGTTGAAATCATCATGTAAATATTGATGCAGAGATTAGATCAAATGAGGTTACACAAGGTGTTTTAAAAGTTGTCTCTAGGATACATAGAAAGCGGAAAATATTTGGGGTTTGCTCGGTAAAAAATTTTCGCAAAAAACACTATCCGTATTCAAGATAAAGGGCGTTGAAGGAAAAGCATTTTGCAGCGTGTAGGTGTTCTCTTGTCCAAAAACCTTCTATTATTTGAAGGGACCCTTCTTCTACACGACGAAAAATTGTTGTCCTCGGAAGATGTAGGTATCCCAAATAAGATACTTTTCGTAGTTTAATTCCCGCGATCAGTTCTCTCTCCACGCCCGATTTCCTCAGTACTTCTTCATTCGCAATGTATAGGTAGTGAATAACAACACTTGAAAGTTATTGAAATGCATTGAAATCAGATAAAATTGTTTCACATAAGGCCCTGAATTGACGTTAATTGCCACATTATGACACGGTGTAATTACTATTCTAATTTAGCAAATACAGCACTCCTCTCATCAAACATAATAAAATATATTCAAAGTGAGCACTTTTTGGAAGAGTTGATATCATTTTTCTTATTTTTTTTTTCAGTTAAAATAGTTGTTCGTTTTAATTGTATGAATATATGTCTTGTATAATACAATTCTTCTATACTATGAAAAATGAACGTAATGCTGCAAACATTTTGAAATTTTTTGATTTTGAGTATTTCACTAACGTTGTAAATGAACAATAATGTTGGGTTTGATTGAAATCGTGATGTTTACTGAATAGAATCGTGTGCATTTCAGTAGTTACCTCTTTTGTTATAATAGCTACACGTGTAATAGAAAACGTATATGCTACTCCCATATATGTTCAAAATGAAATTATCTACCAAAAACTTCTAAATATACTGAAATGCGAGTATTGTATTGATTTCAATACCTCATTGTGATTGATGCTGAAGCATAACAAAACCATTACTCTCACATTCCTTCAAAGATATGGAATTATTATACACTCCATCGAAAATTATCTCGAATGAAATTATTAATTGAGTTAAAATAAAAAGCCGAAATTGAAATGAAGAAGCTGGAACAATAGAAATAAACACATTCAAGTCACGTTGAATGAATGAATCAAATGTTATGTATAAACGATAGGATGAAGATAGGGATAAAGTTTTAATGAAAGACTGGAAATGAGCAGAGCCGAAATTATATCAGAAACTGAACAAAAGAAAAGATCCATGGCCTCAAACAATCCCAATAATCGAAATACAAATTTCTTTAACGTTTTACTTCTTGGACCTCCTGATATGTTTCTGTTGATGAGTCGTCCTTATTCTAGGTTATTTTAAAAAAATTAATTTTCTAGAAATTAATTTGAATTCAAAATTATTAATTTCTAACCAGTCACACTTTTTGGGATCATTAGGTTCTGAAACCTTCAGGTCTGCATGGAATCAAAATTGTGCAATATCAGATTGTTCGGTTCTACTTGGTATCAGCTCCAATGTTCGAGAATGTGTTCAAACAACGTTACTTTGGATATCTTAATTCGTTTCGTTATTCGAATGAAATAATCTATGAACTGTTTCAATTTGAATTCAATTGTAAATAGACGATTTTGTTATCATCTCCGTAACCTCATTAGCACAAAGTGTCCCCTAACACCGTTGAAGCTATCAAGAAATTGCATTTTCCATGTTATAAATATACTCAAAAACTTCTCAAGACTAAACCTAATTGAATTAGTTTTCTCTAGTAATTTTTGACGTGCTTTGACAAATATTAAATCGCATTCTACCCTGAAAACGTGAGAGAATCTTTTATTAGATTATTATTAACACTGGACTCCAAGTTAAATATTCTTTCCGTTGAGTACAATCTTATGAGATAAAAGTTAAAATTATCTCTGGCTTTTTGACATTGTTAGACTAATAACAACTTGGAACTAAAGCAAGCTGTAGCCAAATTTTATTTCTGATTAGAGTATATGGAATAAAACAATATGAAACAATATTCATTATAAAATATTGTGAAATTAATGTACTATAATATCCTATCATCGAGTTATCATAATTCAGGAGTATTTATCAATTTAAATAGACTTTTCTAAAATAAACAATAATTATTCCAATTATTCAACATTTATTTCATCTCTAAAATAAATTCAACTGCATCGAACAAATAATTCAAATAAATATATCCAGTTTCCAAATATTGTTTGTTCTTTGTTATATAACGGCAAATTCATCCCTATTTTATGTTATTTGTTTTAGACGTTTCCATGATTAATTAGCAGAAATAACTTTGAGATCTAGTAATAATTCCAAGGAATCAAATACTGTAATTAATCAACGCACTTTAAACTTCCGTATGACCCTAAAGCAAATATTTATACATACATCTAATACTGAACATAGCTTACAAGGTGTTACGGACTTTGTTATGGAAAAATGTTAAGCAATGGATACTAGTCAGCATGGAGACAAAAAGAAGTTTTCCACCTATTTTAAAATTTGTCGGTTCATAGCTTACCGAATATTTAGGAGGAAAAACAAAGTCAGCTGACCATAATATGGCTGCTTGAACATGAAACAAACTCAAATTTTGAATGATTTTCCCTCAACTAAGAATTTCACATCTGGTGATCGTTTATATGCTACTGAGAATAGAAATTGATGTCAGCTTACTGTATCTCAGTGGAAAAATTATCAGTTGGTACCTTGAAGAGTGTAACGCAGCAATATCTATCACCTAATAAATTTCATCAGCTGGCGACTTTTTCCTTAATTTACAGCTAGCTGATTTTTTTCATCATTCGCTAGAGCATCTCACCAATCCTCTAGTATATTTTCACCCGCAAGGACGCTTGATTTGAGTATTTTGATAACAAATATAGAGTTTGATAATGGCTAACTGTCGATTGGACTCCATTGTCATATATCAACGCAAACATTCGGGTTTATTTCCATTGAACAGTTCCAAACACTGCTAAGATCAATCTATTCGTTGTTGGTTTTGGTCGATTGTAAGCTCGCATGGCACTTACTTGGAACAGAGCTTTCGTAAACTCAAATAATTATTTAGGATACGTCCAACATGTTCATACAAAATCCTTAGGAAGTCACTTCACAATCTGCCAAAATTATTGTGTAGACTTTGTTACCATTTTCGTTGACATTCCCATTTATAGTACACCTTGAGTGTATATATACCAAAAATATATACTAAAAAACTCATCCTGTATATATGTTCAATTCACATCTCACGCTTACCTTCAACGCTGTCGATATTTTTATACTGATACATTAACTCGATGCTTTTTAATCTCCACGCCTGATTGCTTGTATTTTCTTCCTGTGTAATTCTTTACAGTTGATCCTTGGATGTACTTTTTCATCCGTGATTAAACCGTTACCCGTTGCTTGGTGTTTTGTGTTGTTTTTTAATCAACATTGTGTCCTCTCTTGTACAATGTCTTCTGTAGACAAGCGAGACTTGTGTGCTCTTCCATTAATTTTTACGAGAAGGCGTAATATTTTATCTTTTTCTGAGATAAGACACGTACAAATTTTTTTTCGATTATGATTCTTATTTCCAATATGAACATTTTTCCACAATATTAGATAAGCGTTAATCATTAATGTTACGTGTAAATTAAATATTACTGTGAATGTGTGATATATACAACTTTAAGTGTAGTTACTAGGGCAGTTTGATTACTATCTTTAATTGTTTTCACTCAACATATTCTTATTCAATGAAAATGAATCCAACGAAGAGGGACCTTTCCAAGTATGGTGTAAGACGGGTATCTTATGCAGAAAAAAGAGAGTGAAAAGTACCTTGAAATGCATCTGGACCCATGACGAATCTTGAAACCACACATACTATCTCATAAAAAGTAATTGGGCGTGAAACTCAATGCACTGTATTGGCTTATAGATCAGAGATATCAACTAACAACCAACAGAAATATGTTATTCTAAACAAAACAAACAGAAATTCTAGGAAGACTTCATCCAATCGTACTCAGAACTCTTGTGAGGTACCCAATAACGTTACTGTTGTGGCCTTTGAATGAAGTCATTACAAGACGAAATATTTTCTTCCAGAAGTATTCTCAACACAATGAAAATCACCGTAATTGATTTACTCAACATCTCATGAGACGTCCTATCCAAAGAAGACTATGTTATTTTCATAGTATTAAATGATCATACTTCGTTGCAATATAATTTTTCGGTTAAAAAAATTGTTACTCTGAAAGAAGTATCTCAAGAAATGAGGTATAGTTCGAAATGTTACTTTGAAAAAAAAATTCTTGATAAATGATTGTGTAATTTGTAATTAAGTATGCTGATTTGAAGTTTCTCCAATGAATAAGGGTTCGGTGATTCCTAACTCGTAAGACACTACACGTTCACAAATTCACTTCAACGGATTGGGTGTTAAGTATTGCCTTCGCTCCAATATCGACAACTTTTGGAAGACAACCCAATTTGTGGTAAGCGTACTTTCGATGGAAAAAAATTATGTTTGTATCTTTTTTATTAAATTGAAATCCTCTTCATCAAAACAAGCAGTATTTTCCTTCGTTGCAGTATTTGAATAGCTTCCACAAAACAAAGCAATATTTATCGATTTTTCGCCATTTCCATAACACTGATTCACATAAATACTGACCCACATTTCACACGCATAATATTTCATCAAGTATAATAAAACTCCTGTTTAAATTAGATAGTTTTAGATTACTAACCCAATTTCAATTGTTAATGTTTTATATTCAGAAATGTATATTCCAATTACCTGCATTCTATCTATACAAGGTGTTTTAGAAAAAGATGATACCGTCTCTAGGATAAAGAGAAAACTGTGAAAGATTTGGGATTTGCTCAGTAAAAAAATTTCATAATCCCATCCGTATCCGTACGAACCGTGTAAGTAGCACCCTCTATGACAGTCAGACAGAAACAAATTCATTGGATGTATCAGCTTCTAAAACATACTGGTATAAAATTCGAATACAATAGTTGCAACAAAATCGTAAAAAATGTGTATATATATGAAAATTTTTTACTAAACAAACAATAAATATTTGTCAGATTTCTATCTATCTTGGAAAGGCGATCACCTTTTTTTACAACACCGTATATATATTTTAAATATCTTGGTCAGTTTCCTAAATATATTTGATGTTGAATCAAGTGCCAGACTCACAAAACGAGGTTTATGTCCTCGCTGAACTAGAACTTGCCCAAGATTCCTAGTTAGATAGTAATAACAGTCATGAAATTCACATTAACATGCTAATTTCTTAGAGGTAAATAATCTGAAGTTAAATCTGCAATACGTTAAACTGCTACATTGTACTTAACAAACTTCACCTGCTAAATTGCCAGGATGTAATAATTGTATTGCTTAGTAGCTGAAGAGTTAGTTGACATAATATGTGAAGAAAGTACGGAGAAAATGAGATGTCAATGTATACAATTAAACGTGTTCGTTGGCAATATAGTGATTTAGAGACGAACCAGCAAATTGTGTTACATTGCATTTGATCTGAGATTTTGGTTCTTGTTACGGTACAAAGCTTCTCTTACCAAAACATGTGGACTTCTGGACGTTGGTTTTAAAAATTGAACATTGTTTTCAAACATCAAATCTTCAATTTCTCTTGTCGACAAACGATACCGATACTCACATTCTGTAGAATACATTCAATCTAAGATATTAAGTTATTTTGCAACACATATAGCTTTCATTACACTTTCTTACAAGTATGGTTATTCCGTGTATGAGTACAACTTAACTGTACGAGTATTCTTAAGATTATGAAATTCTGACATCAACGCATACTTCAAATCTGACTCCATCACTCCTACTAAAGGAAAACCATTGATTCGCAGACTACATTCTGTATTTTTCTGCCAATGCTAGTATATTTGTCTCCTGAATTTTGCTTGATGAGGGTTTCTCTTGTTCTTATTAAATATCGATTTTAAAAGGAGAAAAAAACGTGATGAACTTACCTTTTAACTTCTGAAACTCCGCATTTTTGTCCCTTTTGTGACAAGTTAGAACCATTCTTTGTGTGCCAGTGGTTCGCTATCAAAACAGAATGAAATTATTGGAAATACCTGGCATGAGATTATACAAAACGCTATATCCACACGGTTGGTACATGAAGAAAGAAGAAACTGCAGATCAAATCAATGGTGACTGACAAGCACTCACATTCAGGAGGTTTAAAAACTGACAAGCCTCACATTGAGGTTGGAAGGTTCAAGCATATATACCTGACAGTTTCTCAAAAGACGTCGCTTAAGTTATCGAAAGGCATAGCAGTTCATTTTATGATATTGATAATCTTATTTAACGATGTAAAGTCAATTTTAGAGTAATATACAAGGTCAACGTATGGTTGTATACAATCAACAAAACTTATATCATTTATAAGGCCTTTCTTCATTAATTTTAAATGGAAAAACCAATTCAAACTATCTATAATTCGCTCAGTTTTCGATTATGTATTCTTAACTTCATAAGAAAGGGAAGTATACTAAGTAAGAAAGCTGCTTTTTAATTCTTATTGTACTTTGGTCCGTGAATTTGTAACAAATTTGTGTTTCTAATTAACAAAAGATTCAGCCTATCTTTGGCTGTACTAACATATCTGTGAGCTCCCTTAATTACGTCAACAACAACGAATTGCTTGTAGAAAATTTATTTTCACGTTTTTACGTGAAAGTAAAAACATTACTAAAACGATGGAATCCACGCAAACAAACTATCTTGTGAAATTCCCTTCATCGTATTAAAAACAAATTTTCCACTGTTTAATTTATAATGATGTGATATATTTGAACTTGGCGGAAATTCAATTTCCGTTCACGGAAACAACTTAATTTGCATTAGGTTATATATCATTTTAATTTGAGAACATTAACATAAAATTTTCAAACTTGACACGAAGGAATAGATGGTCGTATAATACGAGTATAAGGTATGCGTTTCAGTCAAAATTAGTCTACGATCCATTTTATTTGTGAAGCTCCATTAATTTCAAGCCTCGCGTTTTTAAAATCCACATTAAAGCTGCTGTTTTTTGTATTCATAATTTTGACAAAGTTTGCTGCAGTTTCACTCCTTATAATTTCATTTTTATATTTGAAATATCTAAAGTATCCTGTTCCATTCAAGGGTCGATATAAAATGTACGTTATCTGCAATAAAACGATGAACAAAATATGAAAGGTGCTTATCAACACATCGAATCCACAAATTTCCAGAATATTCCACACTATTCGAGAGTGTTCTGGAATGTTTCCGAGAATTCTGTGATATTGCTGAGTACTCTAAAATTTAGAGGCCATTATTAAGTGTTTATTTAGTTTGCTACGATCTGATTTGTAATGTTCATCAGCATCAGTTGAAAATGTAAGTTGATGAATTCAATTTGAAGGAATGATAACTTTAATCACTTGTGTAAGGAAATCCTCAAAAATATGTAACAAAATAACTACTAGTTGAAAATGTTCGCGTTATTTAACAAAGATAGTTGACAACTACCCAAGTAAGACTCTCGATAACAGTCGTCAAGACCGAACAGCTAGTCTACTATAGTTGCCCATAGAGACGAACTTAAACAACGTTAGGTTTTCGGTGGTTTTCCTGGAACATGGTGAACCCGTTCTCCAGCCAAATGATCGAAGGAATAACGCAGCCGCAGCTGTACTCGCCACCCCAATACCAGCATACTGCGAAGTAACGTTTGCTATCAGTCCTTTTTTGCTTCTTCTTTTCGTCTGCCCTTGCATCCTATCACTGTACCATCTTAAATCAACCACAACTCTAGCATTGCAGAGAAATTTTTTCTATTTCAGAGAAATAAGTTCTGAAAAAATAACAACTCGCCGCTGTGATGAGAATATGTAATCATGGCCATATCAACAACGTCGCCAAGTTTTAGATTTCCATGATAACAGAACAGGATCGACTTCACGTTCCATTTCGTGAACGAATTTGTAAGATTATCCCCTCCTTAGAAGAAAGTTCTTCCTGCAACTCATTGTCAGCCGTTAGTGGATTTTTAAATCAGCAATTGGGCGTATTTCTGCACTTTCCGGTCATATGAAAGTAACAGGGGACGGTCAGTAGGTACTACTGATAAGGTGGATAGCTTCAAATGAATATTTGAATCCCGGTATCCTGGAATATCACTTCCTGACGATTCGCCAATCCAACTGATTACTCGTTATCTTAGTCATAGCTATAGTTTCTTCACGTTTGCTCCCAACACATGATGGCGGAGGCTTTGAAGTATTCAGTCTTTAAACGCATTTTTGATTACCAGACGGTTGTCAGTCTTCCTGCGTTTTTGATACGAGCAGATATGCTGCAGACTAGCGAATAGTTTTCCGGCAAAGCGAATAAATTTCGTTCTTGTTCTGTAGTAACTCCATATCTAACTTTGCTGATACCTCCGTACTTACCCATAAATTCATCGAAGGCAGGGTCAGACACTTATCGCAAATATTCCACTCCTTTCTGTAGGTCATGGTCTTCTTCTAGCGGCGCTAGAAGAAGACCATGGCCAAGCAGAAGCTTGGTTTTCCAAATGGGAACTTGCTTATGCGATGGATGACATAATCGATCCTTCACTTGATTAAGTTTGTGCCTGCCCAGGATTTCAGTAATATTGGATCCCTTTCTCCTCGTTGGGGTTGTGCAGCTATACTTTGCCCCTATCCTTATAACCGCCATTATGGCTTCCGTGTCGGTATCATTTTTTCATTCTATTGCTGGCAACTTGAAGATTTGAGCGAATCAATTCGTGTATGCCATCCATTCTCCTTCTTAATTGAATTGCATGATCTCCTAGGTCATGAGATATAATAGAGAAAATAGTGGCCTGGTAGTTCTGAATGTTCTTCGATATTCCAACGTTTTTAATTATGAGAAAGCGATGAGCGGCAACGGCACCGACGAGCGTAACAAATCGACGTTCAATGCTAAATAACATATTTCGCGAAGAACTGTGATCTTTTCGAATTAGAAAACAATGCGGAATTGCCAATTGTAGTATAATATAGGAAGTCTTGAAAATCTAATGGAAAGTCTTTGTGTGGAAGAGCCTAAGGCACAACATTCCTTATTTAGCTTACGTGAAGAAGACGTTTTACTTGAGTTCCTGTGTGTTTGACGTGATTCCGACAGAAATTCTTTAAGTGTTTTCCTTACTTTGACTTAGAAAAGTTGAATAGTGAGGTTACTAAAACATGAGAGTTACGAAAAAATCGGTTGACAGTTTCAGCGCCTCTTTTCTTTTACAATTTTTTTTATTATGATATGTATGGTATCAGTAATCGTCAAATTAATTTTTGTTGATTTAGGATACATGCTTCTATGGAATGTGGATTCTTTTAGTGGTTAAGTGTATTAGTCAATTTATTTCAAGTTAATTTCGGAAGTATTTAGTATCCACCAATGATTTCAAGTTTATCACATCATCAGTTAAATCTTTCCTGATAGAGTGAAACCATAATACTAAAATTCATTTTAACTTGAACAATGTATAAAAAAAAGAAACCTCATATTTATCAATGTTTCGGAACAAACGTAATTACGGTTGAAGGGTTAGTGTGAAAACCAATTTTTTCTTTCTACCTCGCTTCGTCTACTTTTTTTCGCTTTGGGTTTAAGCTTGACATTAACGACTGTAGCATTACTCCAATGTTTTTAAACCGTTAACGAAATAATGCGAACATACCAAGATAATATATAGACTTCGTTCATCTACACTCTCAGTGTGAATATTAGTTCAATAGCTCTTCAATTCTCGCGGTAAGAAAACTATTCTGTGAAAGGGTAGCTACACGGAAAAGAATTCATCAAAAATTAGCTTACTGTTAAAATATTCAATTTTCCCATTTTTATCTCTTCTTAACCCTAAACTCTCGTTCAGCCAAGTGTTCCATTTTCCTAATCATTACATAATCTTTCGAACGTTTCGTAGTTTGTTTTCACCAATAATTATCTATTTTCCTGTAATGTAATCCTTTATCACCAAGCCATCTCTTCAAGTATAGGAGCACAAAAAAAATCAGAGGGAGTCATATAAGGTAATATGGCGGAGGAGGCCATCTGACTAATTTTTCTGCAACAATAGTGGATTTATGGACAGAAATATTGTCGTGATGGGATAAAACATTTTTTGGAAATAAAAAAGAGGATAAGCTTTTTCTAAAGTTAGGCATTAAAACCTGTCTACAAATCAGCGTTCCATTGGTCAATTGACCTCTACCAATCTAAGAAATCGAATAAGATTACATATTTGAAAATAGAGAACTGTTTACAAAATTTTTATATGCGAAGCACTTTCGGAATAATAAAGATAACTTGTTCTTGGTTTCTTTAATTGTATTACGCAAATAATAATTTTTAATCTACACATTTTCCATATATACACAATAACGGAAACTGTTATTCTTTAAATTTGCATTGAAAATAATATATCTGTAAGATTCCAGGAATATTTGCGTAAAAGGATAATTGGTATCAATATTGTAATTTGGTAAGTATGTTCCTTAATCGAAATGTTCGATTCAATTTGTTCTGTAACTCTCAAACTTCTCTTCTTTGTTTTCTTCTCGCTCATTTCACGATTATGTATTTATCCTCTTTTGCATAAAAAATAATTACCAGTAAAATCTAGCTTGATCAGACCGAAAGACAATTTACACGATAATTGATAAACTGAGCAGAATTTAACTCGTGCACAATATAATATTATCACAATCCCCATTGAAATTTTGTGTCTAATATTATTCTGATCCATTTGGAAGTGTCAACTTTTGAATTATTTCCATCACTCCCTTCTTCAAATCCACGTTTGGCTACCTTGGTCGTAGACGCATTGGCATGTCTTTTCACGACAATATGCTCTAAGACACGTATTTATGATCCCTGTAATGCAGATACACGCTATCATATGAATATAGGATAATTTGCATCGTGGAAGATTTTCTCCAGACGATTTCTCCTAAGGTTATTACTGGCCTGACAATCCTTCTTGTCTCTTGTTTGTTGGTCTTCTCCATTCCATGACGGCTGTTTCAATTTACTTGGAGATGATATTGTCCTTATTCCTTGCAAGTCTATAATTCAGATTGATTTTTAGGTATTTGACTTCCTGTTACTCTAGGATACATTTATATTAGTTACGTTCCTTTTCCATGTGAGTTGAACCATTGTATCTACAATTTCAGACTTAGTTACAAGCATTTACAACATTCTTTTCTCCTTTCTGGATTATGCCTAAAGTGTATATTTAGTGTAGATTCTATTTTCGAAGTAGTTTAGCTATTGTTAGGAAACGAGTGCCGTTATACTCTTTATGTGATATTCCCTCACAAGAAGTTCTGAAGAGAAGTTTTTTTTGAAATCTGAAACACTTTTATCATCATAGTTCATAATTTGAGATAGGAAATCGACACAAGTATTGAAAAATTCTATTTTATGTTTTTAGCATTTTCCTAAATTTCCATCTTGTGATTTTCTGTTCAATTATTACATTTATCATTACACCATACCAGCATGGGTATTAACTCCAATATTCCAAATATTCCACAGAGTACAGAGTATCGAGTTTTATCAAGAGTGGTATAAAATTAGATGATGTTTATATTAACTTGAAATTTTGCTTAATAAATCCAGTATTGAATAAGTTATGTTTAATACTGCTTGGTAGAAACCATGTAACTAGAGCCCTCTATGACAGTCACACACAAAAACTTTGGATGTATAAGCTTCCAAAATATATTCGTATGAAATTTTTCTTCAACGCCCTTTTCTTGAATATGGATGGTATTACGAAAATTTTTTACCGAGCAGACCCCAAAAATTTTTTTGTTTTCTATATATCCCAGAGACGGGTTCACCTTTTTTGAAACACCCTGTATATACAATAATACGATATAACGAAGCTTTTCCATATCTCACTTAAAAGTTCCAGTATTCTCGTGCTGTTTTTAAATTCAAATTCAGTTTACAGTGAGCAATAATCAAAATACATATAAAATGAATATTTATTATCATCGGAGATAAATGGAAACTTGGATAACTTGAAGTTAATCATCAACACATTTTTTCACATTACACACATCATTTTCGTATTGTATCATTACATTGAACATCAGACAAACAATATTATGAGATTTTAGTTTTGTTGCATGAAAATTCGTACATTTACAAGATTCCGTATAACCTGATAATTCAACTGCATTTTAATATTCGCGAAAGTTCAAACTACCATTATGCAGTATTTCTCTAATCGATTTTTATATCACATTATTCCATTAATATGGAATATATTTAATAAAATGTATCCAAGGCACGAGCTGAAACGACCCAGCTTGCGGTTTCCCATGCCGCAATGACTATTCTGATGATAATGGTTACGACAAAATTCGGAGTGTGTTAATCATAAACTGTAACAAACGGTTCTATGATTTTCACAGTGGTCGATTTGAGGTAGAGCGACACGCAATCATTGAAAAATTGTACATGGTATCAATTTGAAATTACGTCATGTTCCAATTCAGAAATATGGAAAATCCCTTCAAGCATATAGATTACGACTCAATATATGGAAAAAACTATATGAAACAATAAAAATAGTCTATATACGTACCAAAAAAATTGAAATATCTCCCATTAAAATAATATTGGCCACAAAAAGAAATAGAATTTTAATGGGAAATTCTATTTTGAAAGTCGTTAAATCACTCTTTCAAAGTTTCAAAGTTTGCGAGAAGTTTTTTCCAAGTAACCATTTTTTCATTCATTTGTTTAATCAGATGCGCCATCATCAAGCATTGAGCTATCGAAACTATTTTATATTTGAGATCTCATTTGGCTCAAAGCACATACAAATAACAGATTTTATAAAAAATGTTGATTTAGTTAGAACTAGATTAACAAAAATTCAAAAATTTCCCACTCATACTTGGTCACGGACAATTGGACTGCAAGGCGACGACTACACCAGCCAACGTATATTTCTTTGAAATCCTTTAGGAACGTATCTAATATATGGAATTAAATTTGATTCAATTAAATGATATTTCATCATTATTATCAAGAATCTCAATCCGTTGGAATACGGCTATCCCTTATAGCGCTTCAAAATCCTTTTTTGAGGTGGATTACTCCTCGATTTCTATTTTTCTTTCCCTTATAGTTTATTAATCGTCCTTGGAGCTTTTGTTATTATTTTTCATTTCTTTTGACATTTTACCCTCCAGTTCTCTATATGAAGTGCCCTCATGTCCTCTATTTTGTTTCTCCAAGTCTTTCTCGGCCTGCCACTTCTCCTTGGCCACAAAAAGGTTATTCTTTTTATCATTCCAGTTGGTTTTCTTTTCATTATATGCCCAGCCCAGTTGAGTCTTTGTAATTTTATATGTCTATATTTCCTTCCCCAGCTCTTTCTCTATATATTCGTTTTTCTTTACTCTCCTTTCTCTTTCCTGTGTTGTGTTAGGATCTATTATAGTACTCATTATCTTACACTCGATTCCAGTTCTTCTCTTTTGTTAATTACTGTTGTTTCCATCGCATACGTGATAACTGGTGATATTAGTACATTTTCATTTTATTTGGTTACTTTTTCGTTTCTTCCATAAGCTTGATAGCCTCTTAGTATCCTGTCCTTTATCCTGTCACTGGTTGTTGTGCTAATGTTACTCCTAGATAGTTAAAGGTCGATACTGTCTCATAATTTGTTATAATTTGTCTTAGAAGTATTTTGTTAGTTTTTAGTTGGTTTGCTCTATCTTCTGGTTTTCCCCCAATTCTCATTTTGTTTTTTTGCATCAATTTCCATTTTATCTATTTCTATGAAATGAATACAGAAATGATATTAAACAGTCAATAAAAATTCTAATCGGGCCAAGGCTATTGATATAATGAATTTTTTTCCATCATTTTTATTTTCGCAATAACTTTGTGATTTCTGACACCATCTTCTAGTGACATTTTTAATCTGAAATGTTTCTCTTAGAGCCACATATGCTCGATACTAACGATAATCATTAATTAGCAATGAATTTTCTTTCTTGAATTTTTGGCTAGTGCAAGACATGAAAATATATGTAATTGCTCCACAATAAATCATTCATAAGCTTCATACAGTGTATGGAAAACGAAAACTCCAAATTAAAAGCCGTTCATGTGAATTTCTGAGTTTTGAATCTTTATTCCCAAGCCTTTTACGCTCGACGATACGCTCAATCTTTCAAGTGCTATCATCTGAAAAATTAAAGATTCCACCTTAAACTCTTATTTTTTTCAGCAGGAACACGCGGCGAGGGAAGTAGCTCTCCCAAATATCCCGTAATCGTTTTCATCCACGGGGAGAGTTACGAGTGGAACTCAGGCAACCCCTACGATGGCAGCGTCCTGGCCAGCTATGGAGGCGTGGTCGTAGTCACCGTTAATTACCGCCTCGGGATCCTGGGTAAGTCATTTACAAGGGGTATAAATTAACGGGGGGTGGTCGAATAATTGATGTGCGAAAGGAGATTGTCGTGAGTGGATATCTTGGAAGGAAATTATAGAGAGTATGCTTAAATCTGAATTAATAATGGGGTATTTGGGATGTTGTTTGACAAGAACCACCATTAATTGTGTCGCTGTAAAATAATTGCCTCTTTATCATTGTTTCAAAGAATTTGTGCGTGAGAAATATGCCTGATCATTGAGATTTATGTTTCTGAAAATTTCTGACATTATTTCAAAATTGGATGTCCACATTTTCCGATTTACATCTCTTTTATCGTTTGCTCCGTTTTTTGTGGTAAATCCACAAAGCAGAAACATCTATATTACAAAACAACACAAAAAAATTCCCATTCTTGAAAAAGCCTTTGCGGATGACAATGTCAGGTATTGACATCATTAACACGCCTAGTAAATTGGAGCAGTTGTCAATATTTCATCTATTGAGGCATCATGTGTTTTAATATTAATACAAAATATACAATATGAAAAATTAACTTTTCATATTTGAAAATTAATAACCAAAAAGACTTCAATCTTAAAAAATTATTTCACATTTACAATATCATTTTCTGACACAACTGCTAAGGTTGATGGCAGACGTCTAGGCGTAATACTGGACGGTGGCAGTGATGTTTTATCTATGTATTGGTTATCACTGTCATTATTCACAACAGTAGCTATTTCTGCTTCACATATCATTTTTCTTTAGATAATGCACAAATTCCTGCCCCTTCAATCCCTCCCAGTGAATTACCACTAGAAATACATTCTGTGTCTTCAAGTTTTTCAATTAAAAATGAGAAAATTATTTTGTCGCTATTTTTATAATTAGTTTACTGCTAAGAACTACATAAAATGTACGCAATCCCTGTTTAATTGGTTTATAAGCGCCAACGTCTGAAGGTTGAACAATTTGAGACGTATAAGCTGGTAAAGAAAGAAGTTCAAGATTGTTTGCAACGGCAATGTCTATTGAAATGTGAGAATTATGTGCGTCCAGTATTAATAACTTTTTTTCATCTTGTTTGGGAGTTTCCAGTACAAAACTATTCAGAACCCATCAAGAAATTGTGGCCTTCCATCCTGCCTGATGCTGATCTAGCATTGATTGGACCGCTATTTCACCAAGTCGAATATAGATGTGAACCTTAATAATTTCACACCACTCTCCACTAGAATCACGGTTGTCTCTCTTACATAGAACTTTATGGGTACCAGCTCCAGTTTGAAATCCTGTTTCATCCCAATTAAAAATATTTTGCAAATTATTTCACTCCACTATCAATTTTCACCTGCTGAGGCGCGATAAATTTTGTGCTACACATCGACTAATTACATTCTGCCATCTATTTTCGATTATAATGTACCAGTCGTTTCCAGGCTAGGAGTTTTGGAAAGATTATAGTCTTTCAAAACCATAGCTCCACTCTTCAAGTTTTACTAGCGAATCAACAATGAATTCTTTGTCTTATTTTGTTAAGCACAATAGGTCTTTCTACTGATTTGCATGTATAGCTTTTAAAGTGATTTAGGAGAATGGGTCTTCCAATGCCAAATCAAACAGTAATACTTTTGCAACTTCCTTCGCCATTTCTAACGACCGCAACTACTCTTTTCATATTTTCTTTGGAGTTTTCATGTATTTCCTAGAATAGTGATATCCGCTTTCGGTCCATCTCTGATATCACAAAAAATAGAAGTTTTAGAATTTAACCAATTCGTACACTACACAATGTTTCACACCAGCTATACGAACCGTCCTAAAAGCCAATCATACATAATACGATTTTAGATTATGTCAATTTTGTTTTTAATGTTATGTCGATATTATCAACATGTAAATGTTGGTTCTTGAAACCCTACTCAAATACCTCGAATACCGCTTTTATTTTTTGTTCTCATTCTATTCGTATTCAATATATTCACTTTATTCACATAATAAATAAGAATAAGCAATATATTTGGACAGAACAGTCATCTGAACTAAAGGCATCACGAATCACATCATCAGTTACTCTCTAGCAACTACTCGAGGTCAAATACAAGAGTAAGTCTCACAGTGCTTCTATTGACATTGGAAGGTTCAAGCTAAGGTGATTTATAGCTTTTTCAGAAAAAACCTATCCAAAGTCCTATGTAGGCATTGGTAGTTTACTGCTCACTATTTTAACTATGAACTATGATGAATTATTTAGATGCGATATCTGTTGATTTTATGTGAGCCAAAGTATCAATTAATTGCAGAACTACCCCGGTAATATGATTTATTTGAATCGAATAACAATTTTGATGTGTTTCGTGGTTAGAATTGTTTTGTATGAATCGTTTATAAGTTTGATTGGACGAAATATTGAAAATTCTTTTAAAAAGTTTCTTTTCGGTTAAAGAGAAGTACTAACTTTTGTGTATTCCAACTAATGTCCAAAATTAAAAACTTTTGAAAGCGGAGACTCGATAACAAACCTGAAAGAGAAATAAAAAAAAGTCCTAAAAATTCGATTAAAACGCTTTCAGAATTCAAATGGCTGGAAAATTGTTTTTGAATAAAAGCAGTTGAAACAATTAGGCTGAACACTGTTTAAATTTCCCAACACAATTTTCCAGAGAAAAAAAATCTTCAATGTACTTTCAAATTGAATTTCCTTTACTTTCAATAGTTGAACTTTTCGAAAGTTGGAAATGTTTTGCAGGAAATGTGATTAATAAGTTTTCATTGCATCGATTTATATAACAATTGATCAATGACTTCGACGAATCTAAACTTTTTTCAAATTTTTACTACAGTGAAAAATTCTAATTTTTCTAGTGTGAATTCGGAAATAGTTCAAACAAAATTTTGTTTTGGGTTATAGTAGTTCAAGCTCTAGCAATATTACTTGATATTAGCAGTGTCCACCAAATGAATAGTTCCTCGATTTCTGTGTATCACATGAATTGATTCAAATGCTGGATATGAGTTCACTAGCGTAACGAGATCTTTATGTCGACTATGGTATAATTCGAGGCGCCAGTGTAGTTACCTCACCAGCTCATTGTCATTAGGAGGAAATTTCACATTACAATCCGTCGCCAATTCTCTTTACTTCCTTTTGACTATTAGATGAAATTTCCCTCTTACAAATTTCACAAAAATGTCTCTTACGAGTCTACTTTGATTATATCGGGAAAATGTTATGTTTCTATCGTTCATTTAACAATATTAACGACATTATTCGGTGAGGATTAGAAAAATGTAAACATGACCGTATAAAATAGATATCGATTTGAACATTTTGTGATATGGTTGACTAATCAAAATATATGTTGTCTGTTGTCGGTGTTTTCGTATTTCTGCAAAGATTTGGAGGGCATAAAAAAGATCATGTGTTTCCACTTCAAACATAATCAGTCAGATCTTTCAGATATTACAAAAGCATTGTATAAATACTGTGTTTTTGAAGAAGGTGGATGGCCATATTCAATTCAAACTAATTGAAATACTTTAACCTCGGTATTTTCACATAGATTATATTTCCAATCGAATAATAATTCGATATAAAACTAACGGTCATCACCAGTTTAGAGGAAATTTATTCAGAAAATACGAATCTCAAGAATTTTTAATTAATTTCAAAGACAATTGGATGAACAGAGCTATTCCATTTGGAGAGTTTTGCTATGAAGTATATCATAGATCCATATATACTTAATAAAAAAATCACAAGTTAATGGTTTATTATTAGATCTACAAGCTCTGCCAAGAGAGAAGTTGTTTCATGTTTTACACTAGTCAACAAAGATATTTTGATGTATGTCTTGTCTTAAAGAAGATTTACTAGATTTACAAATGATCTCAGACTCTAGGCAATTGTAATAATTGATTTTTCTGACGACCACTATAAAATAGGGCATTTCCATACATCCATGTCCAATTTTATTGGAAAATTTTATTTGCAAGCAATTTCAACAAGAAAACGAACGGACGGTATACCCTTGCGATACGAAAAATTTGAGAAATCTGATTGGCCGGGGGTACAACAAGGTTGAGTTTTGTCGCCAATACTGTTTAATTTGTACTCTGAGCACATATTTAACCAAGAAATAGGCGATGACGAAGATGGAATAAAAATTAACGGCCGGAAATTAAACAACATACTTTATGCAGACGACACGGTTATCATTGCATGTATATGATAACAATGAGAAGGTTTTCTGTTCAAATACGTATTGATGAAGCAAATAGGGATCTGTCACTAAACGCTTGAGACCATAAATGATGGTGAACTTATTCCAAAGCGACTAAAGCGCGACGGAATAGTTAAAATGTTATGACATCCGTATTTTTGAACAAACGCAATATTTTTTTAATGAAATACTTTGAAAAAAAATTCAATAAGCCAATTTTTGATAGATGGCCCAAATTAAAACAGGGAGTTTTTAAGAAGTAGCACACCGTATATTGTCTAGAAATAATTTGTCAAGAATAACTAGTTGATGCAATATACACGTATGAAGTTGTCTGTCATATCATTATAATAAATAATCGAATTCAGTCAATTTATAGTCAAAACTTTGTTCCATATTATTGTCGTATCTTCCCATACCCTAACTGACAAATAACTTACTCGTTTCGAAGTGCTGAAAATCGAACTTCCGTAGTCTTCATGGTAGTCTATGTGTCGATTTTCTCACATTACATATGCAAATATCACCTAACTAAAACTTCCTTTGTTTTCCATGGAACTCCATGAAAATAACGGCTAGCAATCACGTAGAGAAAGCATCATAGACGTACTCGGCTACGAAGTATTAGGTTACATAACGTTATTGTATTCTTACATTTTTATTACAAATTGAAATCTATTTTTCGCTTTCAGTGAACAAGCAGACTTCAATCAATTGAATATAATTACCAAAAAACTTCTAATAAAATGAGTGAATTGAAATATTTTGATTCCAATAAAGTAGTAGTATATAAATTTCATTAAAACATTAAGATACTTTGATCCAACTAAATTGGTAGATGGATATGACTACTTTTAGTCTACTCTTCTTCAATAATATTCTATAACTCTCTTGTATAGTTGTTCATTTTTCAATGTGAAGTTACTAACCTTTCGCTGAAGTACCATAAATAACACATTTGTTTGTTGTAGTTCTAGTTCGACCTAATTTTTGATTCCTACAGCATAATATGGTGCTGGTAGACTATTAAATGTTTCTCATTCTTCTGCTCACCCATGAATAGCTTTTCAATACAGTTCATACTCCATGGCTTTTCGAATGTTTTAATATGAAGAACTTTAGATACTTTGCTGTGAGAGTTGTGTTGTATTATGACGTGATGCTCTTCCATTGAAGCTGGTATCAAAACTAGTGTTTTATTTTCTTACGTTTGTTATTCGTATCGACGCTATTTGGATAATTTCTAACTTTTGTAGCATAGGTTTAGTGTAAAGGCGACTGTCTTTAGCGTGTTAGTATCAGGAGTATTAACCTAACTAGATTTTTGAAGAAAAATACGACATTGTTCAAAATAATACGAGTGTATAAATATATTTACGTATTCTTTGCAAGTTCTATTTTGTTTGTTCATATGTTCATATAAAGCAAATGAAAACTTGGAGTATTGAACAATGCTTGAATAATGCTCTCAATGAAGTCACCTACATGCATAAAATTCGTATAAAAATAGTGAAATGCAAGTTGAAGATCCTTCTTGGATACTCTATCATGCCTTTCATTTCATTTAAGTGAGATGTTGAGTACATTGAACAATTTGGGTTTGTTTTACAACTTTTTAATCAATCATATACTGACAGTAGAAACCAATACCAGACTAGTTGCTGATTACCTGTTTGTTTTCATTACAATAATCGTGTTGGTATGGGTTAATAGCTTGAGAATGCGGATCGTGGAAGGTTTTGATATTCATTATTTCATTTCGTCACTCCTTTTTAGTTTTGCCAACAGTAGGTGACGGGTAGCGGCTGTCAATAAATTTGCCATTATCAGTATTCTCCAATTATAATCATTTTTTATCTTTTAAAGATAAAAAAAAACAATTTTTCGTCAACTACCACTCAGTACACTAATTTTTGGATACCCCACATATACCAGTTTTTAAATATTCATAATAAGGTTACAACAAATTGCAAGTAATAGAAAATATCAGTTTGTTATGCAATTACTTAAATTCAGGAGAAAAGTTTTCTTACTTTAACCAGATACTACAACAATTTTTCAATTATGTGGTTTCCATTTAATTTGTGTAACATGAATGTCAGCATACAATCTTAAGTACAAGTGTGTTGTATTATTTTAGCAAATTATTGTTATTTCAACTAGTTTGTTTGGTATTTTTTACAACCTTAAAAATGATTACAGTCTTTCGAGTGCTTGGTTAGTATAAAAGCTGATGTGGCTTCACGACAGCTTTTCCCATGATTGAAATTTCATTTTTTGTATAGCAGGGAACTAATTTTCTTGATTGTGTTTCAAAACCAATCCGACTTAACTAATCAATTTCATCTGAGCTCCACAGTAAACATATTTAGCAGCGTTACAGAAAATTATGAAAATGTCAGGAAATGTTTTCAGATAATTTCGAACAAAAATAGTCTACTAATTCTTTTCACAATTTGATGATTCTTCCATATCCTCAAACAAAATATTCGTAACCATAAAATTTTGTGGAGTGAAAAATTGTGTGGTTGGAAACTATTATTTTGGCTCATTCAGCTATTCTTATTATTCGTATGCTACTGCTTCACTACCAAACTATACAAACTTTTTTTCGATTGCCGATTGCTAGAGTTTGCGACAGTTTATCTTATACACTAATGCTTATTTTATATTATCAGTTTCCTGACTAATTTCATTACATTTGTTCATATTCATCAGTTTCTTCTATAGAGTGGCTATTGATATATTGACTCACAAAATTATATTGAATTACTGTGTATGAAATACCTACCAGACTATGAAGAAGACGCAAGAATGAAAACTTGTTTCAACTTTTCATACCTTCTATATATGCGATTCTTGTGGCAGATTTCTATTCTTCAGACAGTTTACTTCTTATCCACTTCACTTTTCCTCTTCTTATAGTCCAGGAGATGTCAATCTAAAAATTCTCCTCATACCGTGCATGTGATTTTTTTTACGAAAATCGATAGTTCAGAACTATTGGAATTTAAATCTTGAGTTTTTGTGGATTTGTAGAGCCGGAAAGTGTTTAAAAAATTAATTATCAAACAAACCGATAGATGTTTCTACATGAAATGGTTCGCCTAAAGTGTATTCGATAGAAAATTACATAATATTTCATCTAATTAACGTCCTCATTTTAGTGTTTCCGTATTCATTTCCATCGATTTCCATATATAAAAATACTGAGATAATTTCGAAGGTATATCATTCGCTACTTTCTCTAACCTTTATCGATTATTCTATTCCTTTTTATGTTTGTTCCATTTCATTTATTCCGCTCAGTTTTCGGTACAAACTTTGAACCTTTTTGTTTCCACATGTAAGTCGTTTATTATTTTTCCTTCGGTTATCTAGAAACGCTAGATATTGATGATTATCATTAAATACGTTTCCTATCTTCCACTTTCTCATATTATTTTCTCCATTCTCTAAGAAATATAGAGTGAAGATCATTACACTGTTTGTTATCAATTTTTATTAATTGCTGTATATCGCTCCTATAATTTTTCCTTGTCACTATTCTCTTTCAGTTTATTCCAGTATTCAATTAGAAATGTGTCCATATACATCTCTGATTTGCGTTAATTTCATTCTGTGATTGAAGTTGATTTTGCCCAATATTATTTGATTTTTCCCTCCTCCACCTACTATTACTGAAATAACGTATCCATCAGTGATTGCAATAACCGATTTGTTTTTTTAATATTCTCCAGTAATCTAGTTTGATCTGAACATAACGTTTAATCACCAATTACTGTCATATAAATTCGAGTTAATGTAGCTTGACCTACAATTGCCATCCGATTTACGCTTCGTAAAGCCCAGAGTGTTAAATACGACACTTGGTGAACTTGTTAGGGTTCAATTCAACTTTCAGAATATTGTTGTTTCTAGTCCGTAAATTCAACACCTATTCAACTCATTCAATTTATATTATTTGACTAATAATTCTTAATTTCTGCTTTTGGAACGGAACTGTACTTATTGATATTTTGCTCATCATTATTGAACTTCCGGATATCATTTTATCATCATTTTTTTATAGTTGACTTGATATTATTAGACTTGTGATTTGGTGAATTCATAGAATTGATGAAACAATCTGATATTGCAATATATTGCTCTTTAAGAAAATATAGTAAGGAAATAATACAAATTTAATCATATAATGATATAAACTAGAATATGTAGGTTGACTCAGTATGTAAAATAGGTGAAAGCTATATATTATAAATGTTTACAACACAATTCCAAGAAATAAACTTCTAAGATATTTGTTACCAACATAATAGACATCTGTAACTTACATTTGAGACGTACACATCATAAAGAAATAGACTACCGGTCAAAAATTTTTACCCACTGCGTAATTCATTCATTCAATTGAAAAATAATTCAATCCAAAAAATTTCCCTCCCATATTTTCAAGCGAAGGTCGAAACGATGTCTTACAAATAGAAAATAACAGTATTTTTTATTTGTTTACTTCATGCCAGCGCTTGATTATGTTTTGTTGATGAGTGCAAGAAGTTATAATTTGGAAGTACCGGCTGATTTGTTCTAATATTTCGCTGTGGATTATTTCTTTGTTATTTATACGTGAAAAAAAAATGAATCCACCAGTAGCTTTTGTCACAGAAAACGTTCAGATCAGACTCAAAAAACCACAATTGAAGAAAAACATATTCAGATTAATGAATCTAAGAAACTGCTTTTGAGTACTAAATTGAGAGTAGCTGGCCTTAGACCCTAGAAGGGTAGTAGTGAAGAAACCTCTTTTAAGACGTCAGAGTGTGTGGTGGACTGAAAATAGAGTGGGTCGAAGTTCGAGTTTTTCGAGTGCAGCTCAAAGGAAGAACGGATGCTAGTATATAAGGGACTGGTACCGGTTATAAGGATAAAAAATGACGCAGAATTCAATATTTTTTTCTCGTTTTCTCTATTATAATTACATATAAAACTTTTTGTTAATTTTACAAAAAAATTTCCTTGATACTGCGAAACTGGTAGCCTCTCACTGCGCTTAGATAATCTCGAATTTGGTGAATCTAAGACAAAAAATTCAAAAAGCTTTTCAAAGATGAAGATAGCTTATATATTGTAATTTACAACTTTGAATAAAAAATTAGAAAATACAACAATTCAAATAAAACATACAAAGAATTAAGAAAATATGTCGATTGGTTAGAAAACTTAGAGGAAAACTCGTTTGAAGAGCAGTTGTCGTGCGCGCTCGACCTATTATAATTTTCATTATTTCGAATTTTGCTATGAAATTTTAGGAGACGTTTTATGAGAGGATTAGAAAAACATAGGAAAGGATCAATATTTTGAAAATTGTAACCGGTATTAGTCCCACAAACTTACCTTTTGATATCAATTGTCCTTCTATAGTGAATATTTAGATGTCCCCAATTATCTGTTATTTTGCAATGCATTTGAAAATAATTATAATAAAAATTCATTATTTGCTTATAGTATTATTGACTTTTTTTTCTGGATATTTACTATTAAATCTTCCTGTCGGATCCTTAGCACACTAATAATTTCCAGGATATTATCTTGATTTCTATTCTGATTGAACAGTTTTTGGCAATTTTTTTGTATGGTAATTTAATTATATTAGTTTTCATCATTTCATGTATTTCAAATTATTCCACAACAAAAAGTCACATTTCTACAAAATCGTGTATTTTCAACCTATTGGTGGGTAATTACGAGTAACAGGTAGATTATATAGAGATCATTTCCAACATTTAATTCGTTAATTTGATAAAATTTAATTAATTTTGTATAATTACTGATGTTAAACAAATGAATTAGTTGATTCAAAATATCCATCAATTACCGTTTAAAGGAAGTGTCGTTTGTCTACAAATGTTACTTAAACAATAAATATTAATTTTATGTAGAAACTCGACCTTCTCATAGTGGAGGTTGTAGTATTTTTTCACCTTTTTCTGAGATTCTGTGGGAGTCGTCTCACTCGAATACCGAGTGAAATTTACAATTTACAACGAATTAATCGATATCTCTTTTAAATAGACCCAAAATCGATCCTCCCTTTTTCAAATCCATATAAAAAAGGACCACATAAAGAAAACGTATTCTCATGGTTATTACTCTGACATTAATTCTGTTTGTGCAGAAGATTCTGTGGAAACATACTATAGAACGACTGCTTCTATCCATAAAATGCTTATAACATACGTTTCAGTTCAAAGGAAAAGAAAATTCCTCGATTTGATACGATGTTTGTAAGAATTTCTTTTGAATTTCTGAAGTAAGATATGTACGAATAGTACAATAAGCTATAAAACATTATTTTTCAAATAAATCTGTTTATATTAAATTTTAGTTTACTATTTAATACAGCTTAATAACGTTAAATATCATGCAACAGTTTGTTTATTTTTATTGCAAAACGAGTTACTCGTAGAGTTCGCTTTGAGCTACCGTAACAAATATAAATTGCTGATACACAATTCAACAGATATTTCATTGATCTTGCGGAACATTATATTTTTAGTTTAGTTCTTAGGCGCCGGTCGAATGGTCTAAATTATGCTAGTGTCTAGCATGAGAGATTACACACACGCACACACACCCACACGCACACACACACAAAATACACATCTCACATACACGTGCGCGTGAGAAAACCCGTCTCTCTAAGTATCCACACCCGAATAAATCCACGGATGGGTGCAAAGAAGGATATTCCATCAACCCCCTGTCATTTCGACGGATCTTCATCCTAATTCGCGTCACAGTTTCCTTTCATAGACTCCTTCCTCTCTTCTGAGTTCTATGGGAGCTTCTGGGAGGTCTTATCTTTTTGTTAATAGTTAATCTATTGGCTATACACTCTGGTCTTCTTAATCTGGACGTCTTAATGTGTGTTTCATTGCCTCCAGTAAACCCTTTCCAACCTTCGTCGGCAAGAAAATATCTAATCCGAGTGGTCCTTCACCTTCTCTGTTGTTGTCCCCGATACATAACTCGGACTTGCTTATGAAATGCGAAGTTGTCATGTCGGGTGGTGTCCTTTTGTGGGTTATCTCGGAAAACCTAG
Source organism: Diorhabda carinulata (assembly GCF_026250575.1). Lineage (NCBI taxonomy): Eukaryota > Metazoa > Arthropoda > Insecta > Coleoptera > Chrysomelidae > Diorhabda > Diorhabda carinulata. The sequence goes on from NC_079469.1 coordinate 9,765,612, forward strand.
TATCTTGGAACGATTTTTTTTGTTATTTGGGTTTTTTTGTTTATTTTGGTGTGTGGTTTTGTTTTTTTTTTTAACCAACTTAACATACTCAATTTACTTTTTGCGGTCCCGTTTCTCCGTATACTTCCTCGCTTGTTGTCCATTGGACATTTAGTGAATGTATCCGCGTTATGTTTTGTTGAGTTTGTAGTTTTTCCTCGTTCTTTTTGCATGTGTGTCCCCATGCAACCGAGGCGTATGTCGTAATTAGTATTATTATACTCCTGATAAATCTGAGTTTTGTTTACGTCTTTAGCTTATTTTTTTACCGATTAATCTGTGAAGTCTTGCTCTCGCTTTTCTCACTTGTCGACAGTATTTTTCACATGTTCGTTGAAATTGAGACATTGATCCAACGTTACATCTAGATATTTGACTTCTGTTATCCACTGGATTTCTTCGTTATTGATTTTTATTCTTCCACTTATCCTTCGTGTCTCGCACTTCGAGATTACAAACGTAGCTATTTAGAGCAAGAATTGTCTGCATATAACTATTTATTATTCAAATTATACAGAAGAAAATGGAGATATGAATTTATTTTAACAACTATTGGACAAATGTTTGATGAAAACATCAAAAGTTCAACTCAAAAATTATGGAATAGAAATATAACTTATAATTCTGGGAGATGAACAGACTCTGAATGAATTATTTTCAATAGTTGTTGGCTGATGATAAAAATCAGTGGAAAATTTTGAGTTTGGAGACAAACCAGACACTTTTTCATAATTTGCAAGAAATCATAACTTCTCTAGGAAGACAATGGTTTGAGCTAAATCTCAGCATTCTGCAATCGATTGATTCAAGCATAAGAACACATCCAAGTACATAACCGGGAGCCAACTGTTCAAACGCAGGTAACTTATTACAAGTTTTAATAATTTTGCAATTTAGTGCAAGAAAACACCCATAAGAGGGTGCCATGACTACGTAGAGGCCCTTCTGTTATATTTTTTCACTCTGAACTTGTGGTCATAAAACATAAAAGTAGTGAAACTACCTTTGTAACCTCGAAGTGCAAGGATAATTAACAGTTACGTATTAATTTTAATTGTTTGTTTGCTGATTGTGTAAACTGCTCTTCAATTCACATTCAATTCTTCAGAAAAATCACTGTTTGTGTATTTAATTTGAATTACGTCGAATATGATTATTTCAAATAATATTTTTCTTTACAATTCTCATAATTTTCTGACAACATTTATCGAATTGCATCAAGTAAAATATCAAATTTTTATTTAATAATAATTATTTATAATGGTGAGAGTTTATAATGGATATTCGTGAATAAAGTGATATTCTTATTTCTCATCAACTTTCAAAGTATTTTATTTCACCACCAATTCATTCAATTGTGGTTGAATAAATTATTCTGTGGTTTTGATTTCTCGGGACTAACTTCATCATTTCGACTTAAAATAGACGAAGTTTCTTGTTAATGTAGTCGTTTGTTATGAAATAGAAATTCTTACTCACTTAATTACGACGTTGAAATATCTATATTGTTGTCTATGCGCTTACTAAATTATATTCTCCAATTATTCACAGAATTTATAAGATATGCTGAATACTTCAGCATTATTTATAGTACGTGTGCCACCAACCTAAAAATTTCTTATGAGAATGAAGAGTTTGCATTAAAGCAAATGAAATTGACTTAGAGTGTAAAATACGAGTATAAAGAAATAGATTTTATATACAGAAAATAATCTGTTTTTGTTGCACGCTTTTCAATAAATAATTGATTGTGTACAATTTCGATTTTTTAAGCCAGTAGGTTATGCGTAGTCATCCTAACGAAGTTCTGAGAATACGGTAACCTCGATTTAGATTGATCGGAGTTAATTCAGAGGCCTAAAGCTTATTGTTTCACCCTCTATTTTCAACCACTTAGAAAGCCAATTAACTATCTAAACAACTTTCTCATCCTCTCATTTCTTTTCTTTCATAGCTACTTTCTGAGCCCTTCCAGCCAAGAATTGATTTCTCAACTTTTTATATTTCTAATTCAGATATTTTTTCAAGACTACTTTCTAGAATTTGACGTCATTTTTTAGCTTTGCTATGGATATTTGTATGTTGCCACTCCCTATTTCAGAAATTCTCTGAAAATAATGCATTATTCAATGATCACTTTTAAATCAAGTGAATTTTATTATCTTTTATGCTTTTTCTTCACTTTTTTCCACGGAATCGTCCTGGATATCGTGTGGTTACTTTTGTTTGACCATATAACATCAAGTTGGACTAGTTATCATCATGTTGGACATAAAATTTTTAAACAATTTTCTCGGTAATAGTTCTGTGACTGTCCTTCGGTATCCTCTTCCCACGTCCACTTTTTGCGAGCCTAGCTGCTTTATAGTTCTCTTCTTTATACTGTACAGCAGAGGCTCCATTTGGCATCACGAATCCATGAGGATACCTCAAAGCAGTTCATTACTACTTTTGATTTTATGTTTTTGATACTATTTTTTTGAGTCTGCCTGATTATCTGTGAGGATTGTAATGTTCATCCTTCATCGAACAGTTTTACTTTATACCTCTTGTAGCCTTTTCTAAGGCGTAAATTTTGGCTTGAAGTTAATTACATACAGATCTCAATCTGTATAACTTCTTCTAGATGTTCAGCTGCTTTGATTCATACCGGATCCTATTCTATTTTCGGTTACCGAGATGTTGATGAAAATTAAGATTCATTTTTCCTACATGGGAATTATTATCTGTTTTGACTATCTGCACTATTTTTTTAAACTAGTTTTGATCAATTGAACTATTATTGTGGCTTCTCACCTTCTCTACTAACCTGACAAGAGTGTACGAAGTTTTCTCTTTTCCTGAATTGAAAACCCATCTAAAAGGACATTATTCTGGGACATTATATGAAATTCAAACGATTGTCACCTACTCGTTGGAGGCTGTCTCAGTAATAGAGTATTTACACTGTTTATGAGTAGTGCGGAAACCGCCACAGACGCAGTGTAGATTTTCAAGTGAAAAAAAAGCATACTTACCTTTAATATTGATTAATGTCACCTCTACACATATGGTAGAAGAAGTTGTGGATAAGTAAGTATGTAAAGAATATTGATTACTATGTAATTGTACTATTTGTAAAGTACATTCTAGCACGTAGTCAAATTTGACGTTCATGTTATCCAGTTTCATCACTATTCTCAACTTTTAATACATGTGGTAGAAAGAAATAACAAATATTAATTTCAATGATTAAATTATAGTTCATAATAAAACAGCAGTACTCCACTGACATAATTCGATTAACAGTTCTCAAATCATTTCCACATTCTTCTCTTAGGTTTCATGAAGTGATTAACTCTCTGAGAATGCTTGTAATGCTGAAATTTTTCAATATAATCTACAAGTCTACAAGTCGCTATGTGAAATCAATTTGCAAACAAAATATGGCTACCCTTGTTACAAGCAATTCCTGCATTGTGCTCCACATTATTTACTATTAACATCACTCAGTTTTCCTTTGTTGGCTTGGTTATTGAAACGCAAATCGACAATCTAATTGTGAATATGAATAAATTGAAATATTTTGTTTGGTACGAATGTCACAAACGATTCAAGAAATGTCAACTCCGATCAAGCGTAGCATGAATAGTTTATATCATATTTTTGTGAGGGTCAAAGTGTTGTTTTATTGTATCTTTTGCTTGTTGAAGAGTCTGTGTTTTTTGTCGATAAATATATGAATAAAATAGCATGACAAATCCTGTCAACAAATTTTCTTATCCCTAAATTGTGATTTGTGGATTAAATCTCACATTATAAAGGAAATCTGAAGGTTGATAACATTAATAAATATTTGTTTTTGTAGTCCTTGTCAGTATTTGTTGTTTCATATATTGACGTTGATTTTGCATGAAACATTTTCACTAAGTTTCTGTTGAATTTCCGATTTAATTACATTCACCCTCGTTTTGAGATAAATAGAGCGCAAGAAAGTGAATTAATTCAAAAATATACTACCTGCCATTCGTATTTGGTTGTTTGAATATGTTAAAATATATTTTCTTAATAAGATAACAAACTCGCTAGATTATATTGGAGTATGAAAACAACATTAATCTTGTTGAATAAAAAAGTATCATACTAATCTTGCAATTTATGCTTGAATCTCTTCTTCTAGAAACAAAGCTTAAGCCTCACGTGTATAATGACATTCTGAAGAGAACGTCTCTGTGAGAAATTGGACGATTTCATAGCTCTTACGCATCTCATTATACTGGTAGGCGAAGACTGTTTTTATGCGATTAGAAATTGACAAACGACAAGGGCGAAAACTAGACAGAGATATGAAATAGCACAAGTTCGCGGATTATAATGATATACTGGTGAAAGAATTATATCCGTACGAGACATTCTGATAGAAATTTCTGCATGAGTTGGCAGTTATTTGGAAATACACTATTTGTTGCATTACTTCATTTCAAAATAGTGTAATGATTCCATGTTATATTGTACTGTATTTTATTTATTTATTTCAATATTAAGTATATCGTCGGGCGCCATTATGTAGTGATTGAGAAAAAAAGTTTTAAACAAATTTATCAAATTTGTTTTAATTGTAATATAAGTATGACAACAGCTAGCTCCATACTTTCTGTTGGTAACTTAAGAAACTCTGTTTCCCTTTGAGTACTGGAGTTGACGATTATTAATTTTATAAATAACTGTACTCCTAAACGAATAAGAATGAAACCAACTCAACCTAATAGAAACAGAAGAAGCAAAATCTGTACCATACTGTAATGTCATACCTGTGCAGAAAAATCTGACTACCTGTAGCAGGTATAACGTATACTAGTCTTATTTCATGTGCATATTTTTTAGAACATTTTTGACATCTTCAAATTGCTTGTTAGATTGTTCTTAACTCATATTAACTTGATAAATCGTACCAAATAGTTATAAACTGATGAAATATTATCCAGAAAAGTTTCCGAACTATAGTATAATATAATTTCATAAACTTCCATCTATCCATCACTTCGAGTTTATGTTGTTTGTTCTGCCTCTATCCCACTTTCAAAATTTTCATTCGATCATAAATTGATCGATAAGTTCTGTGAGTGTACGTACCAACCTTACAGAAATTGTTAAGGTTTAAGGAGAGTTGCGGAATTCAATTTGAAAAGTTTCTTTTTTGAACTTATTTCTATAGAACTCAACAAGCGAAACTATTTCCAAATTGGTTTACAAAAATCCTGATATTTAAACTGAGACTTTTCAAAGAAATTCACGGTGGTTTGTCCGGATTCTGTTCGTTATATTAAGATTAAATTGATTTGAACAATGTAACTACTGCTCCATACAACTAAAATTTGACTTATGGAACGTGTATATCTCCAGCTCATAGTATACAAGTAAAGTTTTATTCTGAAGAAAGAATACACTTATACGATGAAAGTTTCAATGGTTCCAGTGATAGCTTATCACGGCTCCAAAACCAATCACGAAAGCCAAACTGATAGGATGGAATATTTTTAGCTATTTTTCACATTATTGCTATGTATAAGAATATTGCATCTGCATTGTGGATCTCACAATTGTTTTTATCAATGGATGTTGCAATATTCTTGGAGCCATTCGGTCTTCAGATGTAGTGATTTATACTTTTTGTTGGTCTCCACTATTTTCTCTTCCATCAATATCTCCATCATCATTATCTGATCCAATATTATTATCCTGTCACCAGCTTGGAAAGTATTTTTAAGTGTCTCAAGCTAATATATTTTCTTTTTATTGTTCATCACTTATTGTTCATCATCTATTAGAATTAGTAGGAATTGTTCAATTGGTATGTTAGTTCTGTTTGTACATTTCTACAATGAAAAGTGTTTTCTTCGGGGTTTTCTTGTCATTTGCTTTCTCAATTCTTGGTCTACAGTTTCTCAATCAGTGCCGTTAATAGTTGATATTTGTTCACAATAATACTACAAATGATTGGAAAAAAGATGAATACTGTGATTGGTCTAATTTTCAAGAATCCTTCTAAACTGCCAACCTCATATTAACACACGTAGGAGGAATTGATTAACTTATATAGTGAAATAACTTTATGTCCAAGCCATAATTGTGTGTTAAATCATTCATATTTTGAACGACTTCAGGTGCTTATGAGAGTACATACAATTTGTAAACGAAAAAAAAGTTACTCGGGCAATTAGGAACGGGAATTACTCTACTTACTTGGAATTAGTGATCATATTAACCGATATTAAGCGTAAATTCCCAGTATTGTTAAATTAAAGCAATTTACGATCATATATTCACACGTTCATGCTAGTGAATATTAATTTGAATTAAAACTAATTTTTTCTTGAAAACCCCTAATGATTTTTAATTAGCATGTACATTGTATCCCTTGATAAAAAAACTTGTAGTGAGAGCCTGGCTAACGACATATTCGTCTTTATATTCATCAAAATGTTGATTCGAAGCAAAAACATTTTTTCTTTTCTTTTCAAATAAGAGCAATTCTATCAAACAAGCGACTGCGGCATGTTATGTAATTATATACTGAGAAGTTCATTGCAGTTTCCCACGCAGCTCTGCGCTTTGCACAATAATATATTGTGTACACAAAATATGCGAACTACGAACATATAAATGTTAAAGTGTGATTACGATTCACAGTAAATTACTGTTATGTACCCCCATTATTAAACCGCCACTGGGTAAGATTTGGTGGGTTTAGGTAGTTCCTATGTCTATGATGTGCTGTGGAAAGACGCGACAACTTACTCGGAAATTACTCAAGAATTTCAATGTTGCATACCTTAGGGGAATATTCGAGACACAAGAACCGGAATCTTTCATGCTACCAGACACCTAATATTAGATTTTCGTAATATATGCGAATTTAAAGGAAAATCTTTTAAGTCGAGGGGCTCGATCCACCACAAGTTTTCAATTTGACTTTTTTTTAAAAGTGTGTTGACGCTTTCGTTTCTGAATAATATTGTAATGTTTTTCGTATTTATCTATACTCCTTTTATTCGTGAGGTAAATTGAGAACCCTGACTCTTACGTTCTTAATTTATTTATATTATAAATTATTATTTATATCCAAATAGAATTCTACAAACTTCTAGTCAGAAACCAGAAAAAAACACAACACATAAATAAATAGACTTTCCTAGTAATTATTTGAAGGAAATACTGTTAATAAACCGCCTGCTATAATAGAAAGTTCTGAAAGGAAACCTAAATGGTATTTCCACAATTTACATAAAAAGACGCTGCGCGAATTCGCCAAATTTTAAAATTCAATTGTAGCTGGACGGGGCCTACCTAATAAGCCATTTCGCGAAAAAATGAATCTTGAAATCTTAATGCTTCTTAATTTTTCTGATTTTAGGTCTCTTCTGTTTTAAAATTAGTTTTCTTGCAATAATTTCCAAGAGATTGATGAAAAATGGACGTTTCGATAAGAGGAGGAAATTATGAAAATATAACATCGCTACGTGTGATACTGAAAAACCATCAACTAATCTCAATAGACACATTAGGGAAATACTAGAAGGAAATACTAGGAAACCAGTAGTTAATATAAATACGCAAATTGTCAGTGTCAATATCATATTTTGATAAAGACTTGATGAAAAGTCGAAACGCCAATTTTTCATCAACCTCTTGGAAATTATTGCAAGAAAACTAATTTTAAACTTTCAGAGGAATGAATAATCACTAGGTTCCCTACCACAAAAATAGAAGATAGGAAAAATGGATCACGCGGCTGAACAATATACAGATCATAGGAATAAACAAAGCCAAGACATTGAAATGCATAATATGACATTTATACACTCTGAAAAAGCTATTATGTGACTAGAAAACAAATATGAAAAGCTTTGGAAATGATTAATATTGAGGAGGAATGAATTGATATCAGGAAAAGATTATGTGAAGATATAAAAACACAAACGAAGATAGTAATGAAATCAATATTCATAATCAAAAGACTAGAACAAGAATGTAGTTTATCGTGCACAATTTTTAATATTGATATTCTACTATCTCTTAAAATTTCTATTATTGCTTTACTCTTTTGCTTAGGTTATTTTGTTTGTATTATTTGGTGATCATTCCTTCGATAGAGTTGTTTTCTGTTCTCTAAATTCAGTAGTTTCTCATCTTCATTTATCACTCATTTTTTCACATTGTGTCGATGTTTTCAACAACAATTTGCTGTTATTATCAGTCGTCACTTTTTTCCCCTTGAACTTTATGATTATAGCTGAGAATAATCTTTTATCGTAGATATTTTCTCCATTTTTATTTCTTTTTCTTGGTCGATTCTTGTACCTATTCATTTTAAAAATTTGTTGGGTTTTTGTTGACAGGACTTTTTGTAAAACGTTTTAATATAATGAGTGTATTGATATTCGAAATAAATAAATGCATTACTATAAAAAAATTTGCGATATTCTTTATGGTCACAATATATTCCAGGATATTCTTTTTATCAAATTTTCCTTTATCTTCACGTTGATATCGAAAGTGTGTCAGCTTTTCAGACCATAAAATATCTACATTTTTTATCGCGACACATGAACATATAACGTTCAACGTTTTCTCTACTTGTCCCATCTGGCTTTTGTGCACTATTTGTTCGAGATATTACAAACCCTAACAAACTAAATCGATTTTCTCTATGTTGATAGAGGGTTGTCAGCGTGACCTCAAAACAGGTAATGTTTTCAAAACCGTAGTGACAACGGGTGCTTTCATTACAAATATTTTAGAACAATATCAACTGTGGAAATATATTAAATCGTTCTCAAAACAAACTCACTCTAACGATTAGCTTCGGCAGGGTGAAAAATTTCACTTCAAAACAGCTAACGCTAAGAAATAAGAAATTGAAGAAATATAACTTTGTTTTAATAATAAAAATTAATTTTTCCCTAGTCCTTACATTTCAAATATATAGCATTTTTATTACACTCTGTTCAAGGACTTTCCCAACAATTATCGAATTATTTCATATGTCATAAAGGACATAACACATAATCCAAATATTTCACTAAATTAAAATCAAAAACCAAATGAAGTAATATTATATACCAAGTGCCTTGTACTAATTGTCTACATAGGGCAGACAACTCAGTATTTACAAAACAGACTAAGAGGTCATCAATACGATAGAAAAATAGAACTGCATTAACCAAGCATGACATATCAAAAAATCATAAATTCAATTATGATTCGAAAATCTTTGAAACAGAATCTAATATACGAGAAAGAGAGTTTTTAAAAATGGCTTAAATCAATAAGAACAAAAAAACTATAAAAACATTTTTTTTTCATGAAATTTAATGGAAAGTTTCTCGAAATTATCTCAAATAAATTGACATTTGTTGAATTAATACTGAAAATATTTGATAATATATGTTCTCTCATATTTGTCATCGATGATTAAAGATATGTTAATACAAATTATTTCTATTCCAATTTCTGTCACTTTAAAAAGTTTATTAGTTTCTCAAACTATATTCTAAAAATCTTAAAATTTTCCTGGCTCATATCGATTAAATGATATTCGAAACCTATTTCACCGTTTCTATACAAATTTGGTTACTTCTAGTAAAGTCCTTAATAGATGTTCAACCTGCCTGTCAAGCCGTCTTAAGTAAATAGCCCGGAATTTGCATAGGGAATTCCGTTCAAGCTTCTGTTTATTTCCAAAGTCAACCATTCATGAAGCTCATGCATTTCACATTAAGGTAGTTATTACAAAGGAAGGTTAAATGATTGTTAACATGATATTGTTCACATATTCCAAATCTCCGATGTTAAATCAACCATAACTTGTTGGGGAGATTATTATCTGGAATATACAATTGAACCACATGATGGACATATGCTTTTCTCAAAATGAGCATCCTTTATATGTAGAAGTTCTGAAGATACCTAACTGTGTATTGTATTTTGACACATTTTTTGGCTCTTTTCATCCATCTTTTATTATCCAGGTGAGATACAAGAACTGAGTCTTACTCTGAATTCTTGTTTATCGATCTGAGAAAAATGTACCATTGTTCATTGTTTTAACAAAAACTATGTTTTCCAAAGATTTTAGATCAAATTTATTGATGCTTCAGTTGTTGTCTTTCCACTATTCCAGCGAAATACATGCCCTCTTCCATAAAATCCGATAAGTAAATTCAATGAGGTGAAGAAATGAACAACTAGCTGGTAAATAAATAGGTTCATTAAGGCTCCTTCCAATTCAAACTTACAGGATATCAACCAAAAAATATGTTTTACGCTTCGTTGTCGAAAAATTCACCGTTCCGCAGTAATCTGGTGTAACAAATTTAGTAAGAACTGCAGGTAATTTGTACTTTTTAATTTTTCTGGAAGGCAGTTGTTCCATTAAATCATAAGCTATAATATCAAATATTTACTTAATTAATTAGATATATTGCTTTTTGCACTCTTTTTTTCACTGATAGTGAAATTATGTAAATCAATAAAAACTGCAACTCAAAACCTTATTTGAATAAGAAATAATACTTTCCTAAAATTCCTATTGTTGATACTGACTTTCAGCACATCTTCAATCTCTTAAATGTCCTTCCAATATCCAAATTTCGTGAAAAATATTATATACTCTCTTCGATTCTTCTTCTTCTTCTCCTTCTTCTTCTTCTTCTATCTTTTCTATAGGCAATTCTGCCAGTTTCTTTTTTCTTTGTTGTACTTTTAAGTTATATTATCTGTCCATCTTTTCCGGGGTCGACCGACACTTCTCCTCCTGGCCGGCGATTTGTCTCTTGCGATCTTTACTACCCTATCATCTGTCATTTTACTTATATGGTTGTTCCATTCTACTCCACATGACATTTAGTTCTAATGTAGACGTTACTCACTCGATCTCTCAGTGTGTTCTCCTCAGTATTCCCATGTCAGCTGTTTCTAGCATTCTCTGTGTTTTGGTCGTGTCCAGTTGTGTTTCTGCTGTGTATGTCATTATTGGTCTTATAACAACTTTGTAAATTCTAGTCTTAGTTTCCGTTCTAATATGTTTTTTTCTCCATATTGTATTATTGAGACATCCTGCTGCTCTATTGGCTTTCTATTTTTGTTTTTTCACCTCTGATTCTACATATCTACAAGTAGTTAGTTTCCATAATCTGTTCAATGCTGGTACCGTTGTAGGTCGTCTTCACTTTCTGCTATGAGGGTAGCATCATCTGCATAGCAGACAATTTTTATTTCTCTATTTCTCATCTCATAGCCTTTTCTCCTTTTCACTGCCTTTATTATTTCATCCATTATGAGATTGAAAAGTAGGGGGATTGAGAGTCTCCCTGTCTTATACCCGTGCCTATGTTTATTTCCTCTGTAAGTTGTCCGTCTATTCCAACCTCTACTTTGTTGTCCTTATATATGTCTTCGATTGTTTTGATGTTGTCTAACGGTATTTGTCTATTGTATAAAAGGTGAAGTAGGTCTTTCAATCTAACTCTGTCACAGACTTCTGTTAAATAAATTAAGCAAATGAACGCCGGTCGATTATATTCTAAAGCTTTCTCTGTGAATTGTCTATTTACAAATACTTCATCAGTAGATGATCTCCCACTTCTAAAACCTTATTGTTCGACCTCAAAAGATATTCTTTGATTTATTGAGTGGATTGAAATTTTGGATGTCATTATTAGAGTGGTGTTTGAAAGATTGATTCCTCCATAGTTTTCCAGGGCTTTTTCTGTCACCTATTTCAAACAGTGGAATTAGTATACTTGTTTTCCATTCTTCAGGTACTTTTTTGTGTTTTAATATTTTGTTAATGAACAATGACAGCTGCTCAGTCATTGCTTTTCCACAATTTTTCAAAAGTTTATTTGCTATTCCATCGCTGCCTGTAGCCTTTTGGTTTTTTTAACTAAAAAACTGTCTCCGATTAACCAATATTAATTCTACTAGCTGTAACCAATCATGATTTCTAAAGTTTGTTCGTTATCTCAATTATTTCAGAAACACAATCCGAGCTATACGATTCTTGACAATAGTATCTTTATCTCGAATGAACAGCTTTAATAACAAAATTTCCAAAGAGATCTTATTTGAGGCCACATATTTGTGAAAATTTTTTATATAGGTACTTACTTAACAAATTAATTTTTCACCCTCCTGCACTAACATTAGTGGTTATGAGATATGATAGTAATGAGAATCTCGATTATTAAAAATAAAACCACTTTTGCTCATACCTCACCATGCTGGGAATTACGTTCATAGAAATAATCCAAATCATATTCTCTTCTAATTGATCTCGTATTATCAAAGATAAATGCTCTATCTCAAAACGCGGAAAAAAAGATTTTGTGACAAAACTTCGTAAAGTGATTTTCTGACTTCGACTACCAACATCCCAGGAAACTCTCCTTTTAAATATGGCGTTAATTAAATTGGTCCTCGTTTCGAAAGCTTTCTCTAGGATTGCTTTCAGCTGTGATTAGATCCAATTCTGGAGTTGTTGGGATCATTCACTCTTCATTACATTTTTCGATTTATCACAGTGTTTTTTATACTTTCCCTTTTGTTTGAAAAAAACAGAGTTCAAGTAGGATGATGGAATAGGGTTTTCAACATCATCTCGAATAATATAGCCAGAGGTTGAATCAATATTCTTGAATGAAATTTGATGAATATCACCCTGATTAGGTGAAAATTTCTGGAATAGTGTTTGAGATTCATACTGAGCACACTGCAACAACATTTGTATTATATTGTCGGACGAGCGATTCGATAAACAATCTTTTTCAAAGACTGAAGATAAGCTGGAAATTCTCTAGTAGTAATAGACAGTTGATCCAGTATGAATATCACGAACGGTTCCAGAAATTCCAACTTTATCCCTTGAACCAGTTTGTTTGTCCTGATCTCTACTCATTAACGCATGGATGATGGTCTGCATAGCAGAGAGTGTTCTACAGAGCCGTTTAAAGACTTAACTCCTGACGCTTCGTGATGAGATTCACACCACGTTGGCTCTGATATTTACTTGAAAGAGATATAATTGTCAGAAATTCACGCATTACTGCTGTCTCGTTGTTACTGATACTGCCGATAATTTTCAGCTCATCTTCTTCTTGATATATCAGTAAACTTACATATTGAGATTGGTTTTTTCCGACTGGAATGTTGTTACTGCTTTTGTACTTGAATCCATGTGCCTTGCCACAGAATTCTTACAAATAAAAAAATATGTCAGTTGAACAATACTATGTCTGTTGTCACAAGTGATCCTATCTTGCCATTTATGTAATTAATAATTCAATCACATCTTAAGAAAACCGTTAGAACTACCCACAGGTCACATTGACCCACTTTTTCATTGTACTCTCTCAAATAACGTTACGGTAAGAATCAATTTGGGTGGATTTTTCTTGAACATTGCTGGCACTTTGCAGGAATCGCAAAAAGTGTTCCTTTTCGGTTCCTTCTTTGGTGAACAGAGACGACATCTCCTCCTCTCTGATATATAGAGTTTCTATAACCACCCCAAGTATATCCATAGTTAGTTCTCTTAATTTTGGTGGTGATTTGTTATGTTTAATTTCATATCTCATGTAGGCTTGACATAATTGATGTCCAAGATTTATAGAGAATCCAGTCTAGAAATTTCTCTCCCCCTGGCAGCAAATTGATAAATTATTCTGCTGTTGATTGTCAAAACTCTCATTATCATTTTTTAGTATTTAGGCAAGATTTGGGCTTATGCGTGTACCCAATGATTTTTGAAGGAGTCAAACTATCATATCACAAATAATCTAACTAGAAAATAACCACAAATATATGGAAATAACCAGATAATTTTTCTTTTTTTTGCTTACATAATTTTGTGAAACAGCTTTGGTCTCGCCCTCTCACAATAACTAAAAAATATCATTTAACACGTTGAAATTGGGAAAATATCTTATCACCATGTACGCATCTCATATCGATTTCGAATTTTTATAACTTTGTAACAAAATTGTGAGGATTTTATGGAACGTTGGAGTGCATCGTTTAACAAATCTGATATGTGACACATGAAGTGTTTGACTGAAGACATTCTCCGAATTTCATCGCCAGCAAAAAATTGGAAGCCTCTAGAATACTAAAATAATGTTGAAACGCGTTTGGAATGCGAAAACATTCACTTCAGTGAAATAAAAGTTTGAATTGAGCATTACAAATAATAATTCTTATTTTTTACTTGATAAATAAACCGTTTTTCCACGATTCAATTATTACTTCCTAGTTTTCAGCTGAGTTCCTCAAAGGCGTCAAGATAGCAATATACTGAAGTTAAATGTATAGTAAAAGCATGTCTCTACATTCCGGTCAATCAGTTAAGTGTGTCTGCGAACAGTAAAGTTCTTAAACTTGAATGTTTATTACTCTACTGCAATAGAATCTTATGAGCTGAAAATATATTGATTGCAATACTTAAATTATTGTTTTACACTGGTTTACCAATTACAACTGAATTATTATTTTTAAAATTGATTTACTACGTCTCATTCCCAGCGTAGATGTTGAACTACATCTGAAAAATTTTGTTATATTTCCAAACGTTATATATTAACATCACAAAGCATTTTTCTCAGGAAGTAGAAAAACCCTAGCTTGTAACATTAAAATGATGATGTGGTTTCTGTTCATTGAATCAAAGACAAGGACCTAACTCTATGCCATTTACCTTTCTTCTGGTATATCTGGAATCTTTTGATCATTTTGACGACTGTAACTTTCTGTCGAACAGCGCAGGACGTTGGACTAAGCAATTCCGTGGAATTGAACATTCTATTATATCTGTTTCTCGTGGCTCACCAATGCCAGCTCCAACATAGAATTTGACATTAAAATTTAAAAGGTGAATGATACTGAAGACTCTTTCTATTCTAAGGAACAAAAGATACAATTTCTCGGTTTCACATTACGTATTTGATAAAGAAATATTGAGTTTTATAGGGCTAAAAGTTTAATTTGTAGATGGTTTTATATGGATGGATTAATGAAGAAACTAAATATCCAGCTTTAACGTTCGTAATAGTGTTCAAATGTATCATTGTGTTCTTGTTACGTGTAATTATTTTAAATACTCGTATAGCTTCAGAATGGGAACAAAAAATTATCTTCCATACTAGTTGTTAACAAAATACAAAATTATAGGTAATAGTAATAGTTAATGATGAGTATATTATCAGAAAAAAAGTCGCTTACAGAGTAGAAGGCACTTCCCAGTAAATATGCCTTCTTGGGTAAATTATTGCGGAATGCGGGAAAAGATTATATCGATATGATTGGCAACTGATTGTGCACTTTTTGCATTGTGAAAAATTGAGCCCTCAACTAATTCTGAACGTGTGGTAGGTAAGTGAAGGTCGTTATCTGCGTTCCTGAGTGGATAGCCGTGTAAAAATCTTTCTGAATTTGGAGAAGCGTGTTTACGAATTAGGCAAACGGATTCAGAGATGGATATAGAGGAAAGAGTCAGAAGTTTTAATCTTTTAAAGAAATCTGATCTCTGATCTCCAAACTAGTAGAATTTCATTATTTCGAATGATAGAGGCAGATTTTGATTATGCTATTAAGAGACTTATCAAGAGAACTTAACCTTAAGTCGCCGACTGAAGGCTTTTCCTGAAAAAGTAGTGTTCGGTCTCAGTTGAAGTATATAAATAATTGGTACTTAGATTGGGTGAACAAAGATTCTTGCGACAAAATTCATGAAGGAAGTGCACTTGCAAAAAACTAACTGAGGTTATTTTTCCAATATTCCTGTTACATTATACGGAGGTTTCATTTGAAAATATCTTGTATTTTCAAATTTTTCTTCCAAAACCAATACTTGTAAAGACAAACAGCACCAAAATTTATATTTTTTTCTAATAAATTGAGTGAAAAACCAGTAATGTAATACGATTCATAATAAATGCTGGAAATCACCAGCTCAGGACTCTGCGAGTGCATGAAAATTACAGAAAATCATAAGTTTCAAACATTATTAAAATTTTGGGAGAAAATAAGAACTCAATTCTAGTCACTACCGTTTAAGGTGATATAACTGAAAGGGGTGGGCTGAAAAAATTTGATTGGAACCTTTTGGCATAACATAAAGAAGCTGAAAATCGTAATCATTCCAAAGGTTGATCTAACACTGTGGTGATATGATCCGTTGGTTTTAAGAAATCGACAATTTTTTTTTATTTCTTCCTTCTCAAAAAAATTGAGATGTAAATAGAAAGAATGTATCATACGTTAAATGATAATTTTATTCTGGTTGATGGAAGTTCCATTGAAAACATAACTTTCGCAGTTGGGCCAACTTTGCAACTAACTTCACGGGTCGTATACAAGCAAATAGGATTTCTATTTTGACATTGATTGCAGATAGAATATATACTATCCAAATTGATAGTTCATGTTATATCTTTGTTTATAAATGAAATGGTAAATGGTGAATTTACAACAATTGAAAATCCTGTGGGAATAGTTTTTCCAATGAAGTTATCGAATGAATTTTTCAGTTAAAGTACTTTTATTTCATGGTTTTTCATTTGTTCCAATCGAAATTGTGGTTAATTCAAATTGACTAACCGATCAGCAAAACCATTAAATTTGTGCGATTCACTTTCAGGTAATTGACACATTTCAGCGCTTCATTCAATAAATCGAACGATCTATTAAGTAATTAACCGAATAGTTGATGGTCAAGGGAATTGAAAGTACAACCATGTTGTTTATTCCTGCTATTACTAGTTAAAAGAATTAAACATTCTGTTTTCATCATATTTGCTGGTTTTCAATATGATATCGAAACTGAGTCAGATATGTAAAATTATTGAAACTTCGATGTAAATTTATTAGTTTAACTGACTTAAGTTTTGTTTAGCTTTTGTGGCAGCTAGTGCATAAAAGCTTACGTGCTGAGAAATACACAAAAAAATTGAGAACAAAAAAATATACTAATTACATAATTAGAAGTAGAAGTTTATCATATTCAGAACGCTCAAAACGGTGGAATAATATCCAGTAAATACATTCTTTTTCTTGACTTTTTGAGCTGTTTTTAGGACGATTTGAACTTAATATAATAGTTTTTGTCATTTTGTGCACTACAGGGGTTTTCCCTCATTCAATAAATACAAGAAAATTTTGTTTGTACAGAGAAAAGATAACTGGTGTGAGTGGTAGTAATAGTATTTCAATACTCATTTTTTTGGATTTACCACCATATTGTTGGAACGTTATTTTCAAGTTATCAAATTTGTCTGCAGAATTTGAAGAATTAACGGATCAATTACGTTCTCTAACATCACGAAATATTCTTCATCGGTTGGATTAGAGTTTGAAGAAAAAGGCCCGACTATATGGTTTCCAAGATTACTTGCTCAGATATTCAATTCAATGGAAAGTGTGTATGTTTTTCAGGAAACATGTCAGGATTTATCTCGCTTTAATACCTCAAATTTTGAGTATTGAAATTTTCAGTTATGTTATGCTGTTGGAGAATTTTAGTGATTATATTTTCACAGAATTGTATGAAATTTGTTTTCGTTCAACACCCTGCGTATTGTACTTTGACTGACTTTACAGGTTAATGCTACTTGGGTTGTGAAAGAAGGAAAAGAATAAACTTGTAAAAAAGTTCTCTTAAATAAGTCCTCGATGGGCTCCGTCACTTTCACCGATGATTAAGATAGCTGTCACTTTTACAGCTAGAGCACGTGATATTTCATACTGAACAATAATTAGACTCAAAAATTAAGATATTATAGCATGCACTCGTAAAAACGTCAACTGAAAAACTTTTTTGACAATTAATAATATGCGGACTTCTGAAACTTTATTAATTAAAAATGAAAATCAAATTTCAGTGTTGATTTATGGAAACCATCAAAAACATCGTTAATTCAAAAAAAATTTTAATAATTGAACAGGTTATCTAAATATCTTTCAAACTAGGAGACACTTGCCATAAGTTCCCTCTTAATATTATTGGTTAGTTACCTGGTGACATCATCAATGCTTATTACGTCACCTGTTATCACTAGTAGAGGAGCAGCTAACAGTAATTAATTTTTATGCTTCAAATTTCATCGGATTTGACTCAAGGTGTTGAACAACTAGGTCAGAATTCTTTAAAAGTGCCTTTGAACTTGTTTTTTGGTTCTTAAAAATACGTTGCAAATGAAAACACATTTTCTGCAAATAATTTTTGGACAATTTTCATCGTTAGTCTTGCAAAATCTAAATTTGATCTAGAATTTGAACAAGATTCACTCAAAATGACATTCCCGATGATGAGGATAATAATTTAGTTAATTCTGAGAGTGAAGTTAGGGAATAGTGAATTCGATAATAGTTATTCATAAAAATCGAATCTACTTAACACGTTTCAATTCATATTTATGTCGGTTACTATATCTGAATAAACCATCAAAATGCTTTTCCCACGATTATATTTCTTATATTAAAGAAAAATGAATGAGATTGAAAATGACGGATGCCTGTAGCCTAATAATATGTCGCCCTTAAAACAAATATGTCATCATATCTTTAAAAACTAATTAATTCACACAACGTATATATTTGAAAAAATGTTGATATTGTTTTACTGTCCCTGTTCATTTTTTATTATTATTGTTATTATTGTAACTAGCTTATATAAAACCCTTGCTGATCTTGCCTTGAACTAAATAAAGCGAAATTCCTTTTCCTATGAGTTTTTTGGAATTATTAATATCAAGGAAAAACTTTGGTAATACTTGAACCTTTTTCGAGAGATTACATGGAATTATCCAACGCCACGAAATGAAAAAAGTACCAAGATAAATATTTATATAAATTCAAGAAGATATTTCAAAATGTAGAAAAGTTAAAGAGGCGTTTCGAGGTTTACATAAAAATACTGAAGGAAATTAATTGGATACCATTTATCAAAAAGAAAACGGCGTACTTTTCACGGTCCCAATTTTATTAGAAAAGAATTTCACTCTTTCTATTCAATTAGATAAAATTTCATTCAAAATAATTTTTTGTTCTATTCTGTCAATTTGTTGCTCATTTCATCACAGCTTCTGATAGTTCTTTACTTTACTCCTTTTTTTTGTCTATAGAGCAACTATGAACTTATTTGATTTGTATTTTCATCTGTTGATGCGTGTTTCAATTAAGAATATTTCTACAATTCGACTATTCAAATTGTCAATAAGTAATTTATAAGACCTTTCAACAGCTATGATCAACAGCTTCATTAAAATTAGCATAAGCAAAAACTAATAATCATATGAAGTGTATCAGTAAATAAAGTCAATCAAGTGCTTGGTAATTGATACAATACGATACGATTTATACTAGCAAATCACTAATAAAATGAGAAAATTGAGTAGAAAATTTAACCAAAGTGAAGTCAATATTAAGAATTTTGTAATAAAAACGTCAAGTTTGTTATATTGTGTTTGATATAGCCTAGAAAATGGTACAATTAGCGTACCCGTACTCCTGGAGATATAACTGTGATTATAAGAATGACTTACCTTACCTCGTATATCCCTATGAAGGCACAAAAGTGTTGTGGCACAAAAGTGCACAAATTTATACATGCAAGGAAATGGCAGGATGATCCCATATTCCGTGAAGCGTTCGCGGTTATGTACTCGACTTCTTACATTGTGGATAATATGTCAGCAGTCATCTGAATAGTAACAACCCTTTGGACTTTGCCTTATAGATATAATGCAATCACTGCCAATAGAGAAGCGCAATTGTCTTATTGCAAAAAGCTGTGATAAAATGTTGAGCATAGTGAGTCTATTTGTTCTCCCCAATTGATACCAAGATCCAATGTGATTTCCAACAATATCACAGATTCTCCTCTGATGGCCCGTTTTGCAGAGCTAAATGTTATTTTTCAAGTTTTTGTTTCGTTTAATTTCAAATTGTTTGAATTAAACCAAGATTTAGCTGCATTTAGATTCTCCACGCTGACTTTTTCATTCCCTTTTGTTAGGTAACGTCAGCGTTAAAACCGATCGATATTTGAGAAAAGCCGGAAAATCGTTAATAAATAGCAGAAACAATAATGGTCCCAACACCGAACCCGAGGGATTCCATCGCTCACCAATACCAAAGTAGATTCTCAGCTGTTGTAGCTTATGTACTTATGTCGATTTGCAAAATAAGATTCGAATAGCTCGGAATCAATAGTGTTCCAACTTAAGCAACAAAGTCTGAGTTTACGCAGTCAAAGCCATTAGTTAGTTCACATATAATGGTATACGTATTTTCACCATCTTCAACTATGCCCTTAATAACGTTTAAGAAAGCCTAAATGGTTTATTTGTGTTTCTGAAACACAAATCGACATTCAGATATCAAGTTATTGTCTTCTAAATTGATGCCTAGGATCATACAATTACTCAGTTTATTTTTATTTGCAATGGAGTATGGAGTAAAGAATTTTCAAACGTTCAAATGATGTTTTTAGTATGATTTGGACTCTTTTCTAGTAAATTTTTTTTTATTTCTGAACGTAATATCATTTTTGTGTGTGTATACTCCAAACTACCTCTAAAAATCACTCATGTCAATAGCTATCGACCGCTGAGCGTTACTTCACATAGAGCTACTATTAACTGGGAATTGATGTGAAATAAATTCAGCTCCTTGTCATGGACAAACCATCAATACAAAACGCTTATTGACAGCCACTAACGATGGATAGTATTTGAACAACGAGCATACAATGCCATTCATATTGTCACTGTTATTTGTTTCGGTTTGGGTTTATTTCTATTTTTCATTTCGAACTTTTTCAAATGTAGATAAGCTTGTGATATCTGCAGTACTATGTGTCGTTAGATTTTTATAGTTGTTAAAAAGTAATAGGCATTAAAAATGAATAAGATATGTGAAGGGTTGAGTTCAAAATGTAATACATTCTGAGAAAAAATGGATTGAAGAACAAACGAGGCAGGAGATGTTGAAAATTTTGACAACGTAATAACTCACAAAAAATATGGAGATGGAGTAAACTAAAAATTGAAGAAATAAAAAGCAGGAATGTAAATGTCACTAAAATAATAGAAAATAGGATAAATAAACAAGATATGGAGAGCAATGAGATCAACAACATTACAGATATGTCTTCAATGAGCGCAGAATATGGAGGAAGCATAGAAAAATTTCTGAGCAACGCAGAATATAAAATCATTGTTTTCTAGCAAAACTTATAAATTACGATCAACTCAAGAGAAGTATACATTATTGAAAAAATTGTAGAGTATAAAAAGACAACTATTGTCAGTAGTAGCAATCTGAAAGAAAACGTGGTAGTGGTAGAAGATCTCAAAGAATGTTATTGTTTCTAAAAAATAACATCTTATTGTTAACCATACTTTTCAACAATTTGACGGTTAAGAACAAATGTCGGTAGCAGTAAAATAAACTATAGCTCCCACTCAATATTGTTAGCAATTGAATATGATTATTCATATCTTTGTATCATTTTTTTCCAGGGAATTGGTGCCTCGAAAGTCCTTTCTAATTTTACTATGAATAAAAAAGTCGTATTCACGAGCAACTAAGATAAAACTTAGGAACTCAAAAAGATATTAACATACAATTTCAATAAGATTGTGCTCATATGAAATTTGAATGGAACAAAGTAAAATAAATAACCAGGACGCACAATGTGGTTAATTGAAGTTATGTGGCTTCCTTTATTGAAATAATATTATAAAATATCATTAATTTCAATTGGAATCAACTTTTTCCGATGATAATGTTCAAATGTTGTTTGAGCCAAGCAAATATACTATTGGAGAATAAAATTATTTCTCTACGCACCAAAATCCTCTGGTGGTGATCATTTTACTATCCATTATTAAAAGCATCGTTCTTGGATTTCGTAGATATATGAAACTTTTTGAACATGTGTTGAAAAACCGGTATTAGGGTTTCAGTTTGTAGAGATATTTCGTATTCAAATTTCATGTATAAAAGAGAACTTTTCAAAACACGAATTGATATTTATTGTTCCATCACGTTGACTTACAGTTTGAAATTTATATAGGAAAAGTTTCAACAGCAGTTTTGTCATGATACCGAAACAATACTAAATCTTATAAAGCTTTTTCGTCGTTTTTCCAATTCCTCATTTTTTCCCAACGTGCTGTACCTATTGAAACATTCCTTATTAGATACAATTCATTCAATTCTATATATTTCTCTGGTGAATAACTTTTTTGAGGATCAGCAACTTGAATGAGAAATATAATTATTTACATTTGTAATGGAAAAAAGCTTTAAGCAAATTCGATGTTTCTTCCGCTTCTTTTCAATTACATTCCTAAATATGCGTTATTGATTAACTCGATACTAGGTCATATTTATGAATAACGTACTCATGATCTAATGAATAGGAAAATTAATCAACTCGACTCATTCAAGAGAAATTTTGTAGTAACAAGAACATTGAAGCGATTAATTCATCAAAAAAGTTCTAATTGAAATAATATGCAAATTTCAGGAATACCTTCAAGTTATGCGTAGATGTATATGATATTTTGTATAAGCAAAAAAATTAGTCTTATAGCTGCAGTAGCATCATCAATTTTTCATTTTTCATAACGAAACATCCTCCAATGAATTTCATATCAATTTTTTTGTTGTAGGATTTCTCAACGCTAATACCGACCCATACTCCAGAAGCCCTGCTAATTATGGTCTCATGGACCAAATAGCTGCGTTACATTGGATCCAAGAGAATATCGCCGTTTTTGGCGGTGATCCTAGTAATGTTACGTTGTTGGGACACGGTACAGGTGCGGCGTGTGTCAATTTCCTGATAACATCAAGCGCCGTTCCCGAAGGTAGGTGTTGTTTGTTCCCTTGCATTGTCAAAGTTAAATTTATTCATAAATTGAGCAAGAATTAGTAACGATTTAATTAATGCAATATATTGGGAAGTAACCTGAATTTGCAGGTTGAAGGAGTTAAAAATTCATACAAATTATGAAAATTTTGTTAAGAGAAAAATGTAGCAAATTTTGGAGAATTTGTGGTACCTTGTTCGTTTTTAAAAATAAGCACTTACTCGTAATAGAATTGACTATGACAAAACAAACCAACAAAATGAATAAAACTCTTTCTGTCTCTAATGTGCACTCAATAAAAATGCTACAAAGTTAGTTGTTTTGAGTTTGGATGCTACATATATAATAACGCAAATAGGCAGCTTTGTCCCTTGGCTATACAGATTCATTCACTCACTAAGCTCGATTTCCTTCACTAAGTTTCCTCATTTGATCATATTATTTGCTCCTTCTTCCAGTCTGTATACATCAGACTTTGTATTTGCCTTCACCTGTTCTATCCCATTCTTCTTTGGTCTTCCTTTCTCCTCCTATTCCCCAATTCGATATTTGAGTTTGATTAATAAAAACATAAATTTTTAGAACCTAGTGACCTTGCCTCGGAGAAAGTAATTGGAATATGTACTGATGGACCTCAAGCGAAGAAGGGTTGCCGATCAGGAATTATTGAATTGGCTAAGAAAAAGAATCCTTAAATAATTTGATAACGTTGTATCATCCACAGCTTTGGCTTGACAAACTCTCCCTGAATCACTTAACACTGCTCTGAGCGAATCACGTTAAATCCAGTGCTTTGAACACCAGACATTTTCGACATTTTCGAGTGTTTTGTCAAGAATTGAACAAATTTACAGATGACACATTTATCTTTTAACAGGCATCTACCTCAGACTTTTCGAAACAATTAATCTTCGGAACCTACAAGGTCAGAATAGTACTTTGAAAAACAATGATTCAAATTAAGAGTTTCGCTAAGGAAATTACTATTTGGCAACGCCGGCTGCAGAAATCGGAGCCAAAGTTTTCTTCCTTTCCAAAATTTAACAATATCCTTTATGATACCCAATGTCGCCTAAAAAACCTAGTTAAAAAAATGGAGGACGTTATATATGAGCATTTGTTGTCACTGAAGAATAAAATTGGAGCCTATTTCCCAGATATAAGCTCGAAAAACTGGGAATCAAAGTTAATAAGAGAGATCACATTCATGAACAAATAATTGAGTTGCTATGTGATTCGAAAGCTAAAGTGGATTTTCCAAACATGGATCTCAAAGATTTTTGACGTCTAGAT
Organism: Diorhabda carinulata; assembly: GCF_026250575.1. Classification (NCBI taxonomy): domain Eukaryota; kingdom Metazoa; phylum Arthropoda; class Insecta; order Coleoptera; family Chrysomelidae; genus Diorhabda; species Diorhabda carinulata. The sequence continues at coordinate 9,789,857 of NC_079469.1, forward strand.
CTTCCTGTTTACTCAAAAGTAGTAATGGAGGCAGCCAAGTTGCTTGTACAATTCTCAACAACTTATCCATGCCAGTCAAGATTTTCAACTATATAAGATCTGAAGATCAAGTCATACTAGATGTGACCTGTGGTATTGTTTGTCAAAAAAATACCAAAAATAGTTAAAAAGAAACAGCCTTTACACTAGTACTGACTATAAAACCAGAAAAATTAACGAGCCTTTCTGGTTACATTATTGATTTTAATATTGTAATTTTTTCTATGATTTGTTCAATTAAAATTTGTATTTGAACAAATATGATTTTATATTTTTTTCCAGAGTATGACTAGCCTATGCTCAAAGTCATTTTACTCGAATATAATGTGAGTAAATCTATCAAATATAAGTCTAAATTAACTTAATTACTGAAGGGAGACGTGACCTCTCACCATAGTATAGAGCTGGCAAGGTTGAAAACCTCTGTGATATATGATATCAAATGTCAAAACTTCTAAGCAAATTCACGATCATTCACCCAACTAACTGTAGAAACTTTTGAATTAAAATAATTTACTAAACACCGTATTTCTACAACATACTTGCATATTCAGATCAATTACTTGAAAGATGTGAGATGAAGTTAATTCCACAACAATCCAAAGTTCGCAAATTGATTGTCTGAAATAGTTTGATCATCTATACATAATGAAAATTTTCTCATGAAATCAATTCATAATAACGAAAAACTGTACATTCTTCAAGCTATTCCTATCGCCTTCTTAGCGATTACATTTTCTTTGTCAACTCAGTGCTCAGTTTTCTTTCCAAATTCCACGTGATCCTCAATTTCTGTTAATAATCTGACATCGAAAAGACGAAGAAAAATATTGCTGTTGTCATAATTCAAACTCAAATAACAAATTTTAATCAAAATTACTTCCATAAATTTTTCCTCTCAATATTTATTAAGATGTAAATTAAATTAAACGTTATTTCATGAACGCTCTGTAGGTGGAATGTTTTAAAATGAACTTCTTGAATATGACATCAAAAAGATCGATCGCCTTTACTTTTCTTCCGGCCAATAAGTCAATTACAGGGACGGTCCCCGGACAATGGAACTTGGCAAAGTTTCAAGACGCCCACGTTTTATGATTTATCGGAAACCGATAGGGAGACTCGCAATTTGGCTGAATAATATAGATACGTATTTAGAGGTACCGAATTGAATGTATACACCTCAATATTATCGCTTGATTTATAACCGAATCGGTGCCTAGAGGTTTTCTGTGTGCGCATAAAAAATCCCGCAATATTTATGTGTATCTGTTTTTTTATCGGCCGATCCGGAACTTTTTTGCAAATTGGATATAAGGGAAGATAGAACGCTTCTTTTATTCGTCTTTAAATATACCAGTTTTATACGGGATATAGTTATACCAAAAAACTTTTTGAATTAGAAATTATCATTCTATGTAATTTGAATGTTGGTATAGAACTATTTTACAGTATATAAAGTATATAAAAACTATGCTACTACTTAGTTTTTTACGGTTTTTACCTCAGATTTCCATCGAGATGCATCGATTTGCTTAAAATTTTATTAGTAGCTGGTGAATGCCTTTAAAAGTAAAGTCCACCCTATGCCGAAATGTGCTTCCACTTTGGGGGTGGATACCACCACAACCAACCAATCCCAACAAGTGTAGTAGTAATTTTTTTGTTGAAACTAACCATAGATATATCGATTGAAAAGAGCACAAATTATTCTATGGAATTTTTTCGATAAATCAATATTTTTTGACTCAATCGAGGTTGAAATTTTAAATTTTTATTACCCAAATAATTAAAAAATTTAAATTTTTTGAAAAAACTGTTAAGATGAATCTTTGAAAAAATCAATTTTTTGGTTACAAGACCTACTACCAACTGAGTTATTGAAGGTGAAAAAAAAATGAAAATTGGATAAGTGGAGAGTAATCAATCTCACGGAAAAAATGTGTTGATTCTTTTCCAAATAACTTCAAATGACTATTCAAATTGGACTTTATAAAACTTTGTGATACATAAAATAAGAGAATTAATACGAAAAGACAGAACCCCTCCATTTCATCGAAACAAAATGTCATTTCCACCCTTGATATTGCCACCCTTATTGGAATAAATTCACAAATCACTTTAATTAAACACAAATAATGGAATAAAGGAATTTGAATGGTTGAGAGAACTTGTTTCTGGAAAACATTATGGTTGAAATGAAGAAGGCGTTTTTCAATTTTTTAAAAGAATTGTTCCATTCAAAATAACTTGAAACATATGAAAGATACGTTAAAACTGCTGGAAAACGGAAAGTTTACTCTGGAATTAATCGAGACATAACCTTCCAAAGTTCACAGTAGTGTGTGACTGGTACCGGTTTGGAGCCCTTTGGAGGTTCCTTTTTTAAAAATGGAGGGTCAATGTATCTCAAAACTTCTTAGCCCTATATGTATCTTGATATCATTATATTTTCATTCGATTATCATTCAATATTATTTCTTTGTATAAATTTCATAATAATAACTTAAATCCATATTCACAAACAAATCCAAACCAAGAAGAAAAATATAATACGTATATAGCTATATGTATAAACGAATATGAATGAATATTTCCGTTATATACGAGTACAAAATTGAAAATATAAAAATATGAAAAAAATCGCATGAGTGTTGAAGAAATTAGGAGTATCCCAACACCGGTCACTTATTCTAAGTGGACACGTAAAACAATTAACCAGTAATAATAACTCATTCAAGCAAATTCTGTTTGTACGCCGATGACGTATCCAGGTCCTTCACATAATACGGTCACTTCATCCCTATAATATCTGTCGACAATCCTATCTAATCTCCGAGTGTGCACAATTGTATGTTCTCGCTCACTATCACAACTTGATTTGAACCTACAGAGAAGCCATTGACTCCTCTATTTACAATGTCACTATTTGAATCAAGTTAGTCGTCTTCTCTTCTTTTCTAGTTCAAAATAAAGAATAAACATCTACAAAAAAATTAACTTCATTTTCATAACTAAATCAAGGAATTTTCTTACCAACTGCAATATTACGGGTAAATTATTGATTGATTATTTTTTATATATTCCTTTTTTTAATCATTCATATGAGAGTTTGAGACTTAGTTTGAACTACGACTTGCAATCCTATTGGGAAAATGATTAATAAAAACAATTTTTGTTAAAAAACCTTGTGAACTCATAAGAAATAACATTTAATAACTAGCAGAAGAATCTAATAATGAAATTTGCTGATAAGAAAAGTTCCTTCTCTGTCTAATGAAGACGCTGTTACGCCTCTTTGTTGATTTCTTTCACTTTAGGGTGTTTTCCTGTAAAGTTTTCTAGTTGCCTCTGGAAAACACGTTTTTCATGACAAATTTCCCACTGAACTATAGTTTTCCTTTTATTTTTCCAACTTCACTTTTATCTGCTCTTACGGTAGATTGAACTTCCAATTCCATCACATTGATATCTCATTCTAATAAATTAACATTGTTTTCTACTTACAAATTCAGTAGTTACTTGACACGATTTTCCTTGCGATTACAAACATTTTCCTCTTATTTGAGGGGAAAATATTCCAACATTTCAACGAAATCAAAAAGGGAAAATACTAAATCCAATATATTTATTGGCATGTTTAGGATTCCTAGCTATTGAAGATTATATACAAAGAGTTCTGGGACTGCCAGAGGCAGCTAATGTCCGATGGTTAGCAATTCGTTATTTTGCTACCACGTGATATTTTTCTATTTTTCTCCATTCCAATTTATTCCTTATTCAAGTAATATGATGATGGACATTATGCAGTTCATTTAAAATTGTTTGATTATGTTCCAATACCTATAATTTATAATAAGTTTCTTCAGAATATCTCTTCATGGCGAAACGTTTCCTTAGAATGTAGAACGATCAAATAATCAACATACCTCCCAAGCCATAAATTTTATCGAGTTAAATAAAGAGTACCCATGGCCTTTTTAGATGGTAATGTAGAATTGATCATTACGGAACACACCACGTGAACATACGTAATCATCCATTAAAAATTCATAATATTCGATTGTATGAATATAATATCTGATTTCACAAGTTTACACGTGAAGATATGAGGAAAATATGATATTATCATCTAAAGACGCAGTATATTTTAGAACTTCTTTTTCAAGGTTGAGCCACATTTGAATCGAGCTTTCCACAGACGTATTTTTTTTTATATCCACGGCATCTTCACACAGAAGCTTAACAGCTTTATCTCAACATCTTTGAGCGGTTGGATTTTCTACTACGTTAACAGAACAGCTCATTTTCTATGGATTGTGTTGAGAGCAGCATTGGATTAGAGGAGACCATCGTAAATAACGAGAACAAAATGTTTGATAAAACTTGAATTGTTTGTTTTTTATTTGATTAATCACCAGAACTCAATTATTACATTACGTACTGACAATCTATCATAAACATTACGTATTACGACACCTGCTACTGAGGAGGAAAAATTAAACATGCCTTTGTTATGAATTTTAGTACGTCTGCACAAAATTTTCCTAACCGTTTTCATACAGTATAATTGATAAATCTTACCAATTATACCTACTTCATACTCATTGGGATTATGCTTATGCAGATATTGACGAATTCATTGAAGTGTTGATTGATTATTAGTTTCTATTTCGATATTATTATTTCGATTTGTTTGAATTACAAAAAGAGGAAAGTAAACGTTATTATATGACCTCATGCAAAATATATAACTATTAGAAAAACATTGGGCAAACTCCCGAGGCTCTTGTTGTTTTTGGAATAAACCAAAGGAAACAGACTAATACCTCATCTTTGAGTGCGATGCTGTCCATAGTCAAATACTACGCTACTCACATAGATTTATTAAGAGCTAGTGATAAGAATTACACTCCAAAAAACTTGAATAAATAGAAGAGAACAACGGAGCTATCATAGTCGATATACCTGTCACTCAAACAGCCATCCTTACGTGTTCATTGAATTATATATTAATAGATTTTTTGATTCAATGAAATATGAGGATTTCTTATCATAGATATATGATTATTTTTAATCGGTTTTATTTCGTTTAATTCATATAGTTCATTGTTGCTTGTTTCGTTTGTTAAGTTGTTGAATTTTATATGATAATAAAGCCTATTCTTTTCCTTTCTATTTTTCTCTCTAACACACATTAATCATTTGGTTTTTAGCTATATCTGATAACGACAAAAATTGAGGTGACTGAAATATAAAGAGTATTTTCATACCAATGACCATTGGATTATGCAAATCCTTTGTTACATAGTTTTCATGTCTATTCATCCAAAACTCCATTATTGCAACTAAACCAATTAAAATTGGAAACCACTCTTCTACTGGTTACATCTTAATGATCGCTTTGATATAAATATGAAAAATAACAACTGCAAAGAACTACAAAAAACAAGCGAAAGGAAAAAATTAACATTTCGTTTACTTTTAGTTATGTTCCGTCCCTGGCACGATTTTGAAGTAAAACTGTGCTCTAATTGTTTTTAAATGAACTTCCAAAGGAGTCTTTTCCGCTTCAACACGACACTTGGAAGATTTTGAAGTTAGATACAGTATTTTCCACCGCGAGATTAATTACTTCATTGCGACAAAATCTTGGACGCTGTTTTTCAGCATATTGACTCTGCTGACTTTGAGGGGTCGACGATTGACCTTCTCAAAAAAGCTAATGAGCAGCTCCTTGATATTTAATTATTCATAGATTATTGATTTTCAAGTCTGGGCTATTGTATATTTAGCATTGCGTGGGAAGTGATGGACTATCATAGTTGACAGTGTAGTTTTTCTTGCATAATTTGGAAAATGCCGGCTATATTCGTAGCCTGAGAAAAGTTATATTAATACTTTTAGCACAAGAAGAGAATTGGTAACATAATTTAAAATATCATCGTTACTTTCGACCAATTAATATAGAGAGCATTCCAACCAATTGTCAACTTTGTGTTCATAAAAACTTGAAGTTTGAAAACTTATATCTCAAAGTTTTAAAAGGAGACCTGTATCAATAGAGAACCATCGGAATTTTGTTTTCTGTTGTTTAACTTCAACTAATATTTATTTATTCAATTTCAAGTCCCAGTTCTCTTTATTAAACACAATAAACCTAAATTTTTCTGCGCTAGAGGGATAAAATTTGCACAATGCACATATTGACGAAACTTACTTATGATTTCTAAAGAAGTCTTTAATGTAAAGATCTGGGTAACCAACATATCAACGGACTACTGAAGCCTACTATTTCCTCGCAACTCTAGCTTTATGAGTACACATTCAACTGGAAAAGTATATTCAATAATTTATTTGATAGTAACCCAGTGATGATATTATACATATTCTCCTATAAAAGGCTTAAAATAATATTGATTGTGATATATAACGAAAAAGAATTAGCGGCTATTATTTGAGACACGTTCGTATTTGAAACTGTATAAAGACCAGGTTTTTGTTAAAATTTTCAGACCTACATATATAATAGGAGAATCACTTTTTCGAATGCTGTTGATGTTACATAATCTATAGTTGATTGTCATCGTGATTGCATAGGTCACTGAAAGTGATATCTGGGTTAATGGTAATCATAGACACAGCATTTCGTAGCAAATAATCTGAGTCATATATTTCTCCATCATTTTCTCTTTATTATAGATATTACCAAAATTCGGAGCAAGGTAATTCAACTATGTGAGAAAAACAATGCTTGGTTTCATTATTTAGGATTAAAAATTTCAATTTCGGGTATAAATGAGTCACATTTTATATTTATATATATAAAATAATTGTTTCGTTATACATATATATTCCCAAAGTGTATTTATATCCTAGAGTGCAAACATTCTCATCAGCTCATAAGAGCCCTAACTACTTGATGAACAATGCTTATATAAATCCTTATAAGGTCAGAACCCTATATTTTAAAGCACGGAATTATTCAAAATGAAATGGGAGCTCTACCAATCTATTTACACGAGTTCAATTACAAAACAACATCATATTGAAATTTGATACATAATTTGAAAACATATCTCGTTGAATTGATATTCAATTCCAGCAAATATTAATTTTTGTAACGATTTAGAACGTGAATAAAAACAGGGAAAAACCAATAATTAGATGTATTCACATACTTCATGGATTAAAGAAAAACTTTTGAATGAGTGTCACAGTTGGTATTCGTAGAAGCTTCACGAAAACTGGACAAGACAGAGAGAATCTTCAATCTACGACGGATTTGAAAAGCAGATGCAGTATTTATAAAAAAGGAAAAAACATGCAATGCTATATGTTTTCGATCTTTTTCTATAGACCTTTCACCGAAAGGTCTATAGGTTTGAATCCAAGTTTCCAACGGATACCTAAAACAAATAGATTATAATATAATAATAATAATAAGGTTTTTTATGCGTGAAGAGTACCGATACTGAAGATGTTTTGATGGATCATTTCGTATCTATTGCTCCAAAAGTTTGTCAAGATATTGTAGAAACTTAGAACAGCAAAAATAGAGTCTTCAATAAAAAAAAAGAAAAAATTCAGAGCATTTGAAACAATTGACAGACCAATCTTCATGTTTGCCTTGAATTTTATGTATCAAATAGGAAACAACTAAGATACAAACAGGATTTGAGTAAGTGTAAATGGTGAAAAAAACAAAATGGGAGAAGGAAATTATAAGAATCACAAGTAGGAAACCATGTACAACAAAGACAAATGAAATACGGGATACATTTGATTAGAGGCAAATAAAGCAATTTGGGAAGCAAAAATAATAGTAATAAACCAAATAAGCAGCCCTAGCGGAATAATAGGAAACGCATTAGCAATAACACCAATTAGGAAGGAGAATATGTGAAATAATAATAATTGTAGGAAGTGTAGCCATTACATCTTATGAAAGGTAGTTCGTGAGTTTAAATACAAATTCTGTAGGTCTAGTTCGCTAGCTAAACTGGGAAACTTTCAAATTTGTTTTCTGTATCTTTTCTCGCGCTCCTTCCAAGTATCTCAAATATCTCGGAATGAAAAGTAGTTCAGGTTCCTTGCCGTATGCCGGTGTCGAGTACTCGACCTAGAGAACCGCATCGGTAGAACTATCTCCCAGTATCTTGGATTATCCTTTGAAAACGGTTTTGATGTGTTGCATATTGGTAGTTTCCAGCCATCTATTCAAAAAGCTGTTTTAAGATCTTCATCTGCTAATTACATTGATAAAACCATCGGGTACGGGAATTATGGAAACGAGTAGTGTTTAGGGCCATACATGAGCTTGATAATATTTATCGGTATTTTCTCTAGTTGCCAATATAGTTTTGATCTATCTCAAAGGTGGTAATCACCACACTGGAGAATTTGTATACTATCGCAGCAGATATTGATGTATTTGCTCCTGTGTTTTTGGGGTGATTTATACAGTTCTTCTTTATGATTTTTAAATATGCTTCCATGACTTCCAATACAATCTCAATTCCAAAAATCGAATAAATCATTTGTTTGAACAAGAATTTAATATGGCTTTTATTCATCATTACTTGTAAATACGTTATATTTTTCAAAAGCTCTCACGTTACTTATCAATATGAATTTAATTGGAAATTTTGAGAGCTAATGGTTATCCAGACAACTGTTTATGTAATAGTTTTCAGGCCAAGAATTATTAAAGATTTAAAACAAAAATTGTATGTTTTATTATGAAACTATGCTAAAGTTTTCTATATATCTCAAATAAATATTTAGGGGGTACTCACGACTTTAGACTTCACATGCTTATAGTATGTTTTTACAGATTTTCAAAAGTCTTCAGCTTCGAAAATACATTCTCTACCATTCCTTACATTCTAATTTATTACTGATACTACTAAACAATATTTACCAATAACTTACATCAAAAGTTTCCCAAAGTTTTACTATGCTATTAAGCATGTTTCGTATTCTTTGCATCTTATTGTACAGCATACCAAAGTTTCTATCTATTCTGCTCCGTGATTCTCCTGCTGTTTCTCTGGGTAATAAATTAGGTCTGTCGAGTTGGAGTTTTAAAAATGCCAGTCAGCGTATGCTTCCCATCCAATTCGCAGTAATGCATTAATTTTCTAGTTTAAACCGAATAAGTACATTAAACATAGCAAAGCCATGATTAGAAGTTGTATGGATGTAATACTACAGTGCTATTAAAAATTAAAACATTGCAGGATATTAGAAAAAGTCAACGGGAGATAGCGAAACGTTGGAATGTTAGTCGTTCAACAGTAAAAAGAACACACCAGTGACGGCCCGATATAGGTGGAAAACCAAAAACAACAACTCGGATGGATCGCTGTCTCACGATTGCTGTATTGCGAAACCAAACGCAAACCGCTAAAATGCGGCATTCAACGAGCTCACGGAATAGCAATCAGCACATCTACTGTTCGATGAAGGCTGAAAGAAAGTGGTTTGACAGCTTGCTTACTGCACCTCAAAGAAGACGCTGACTTGCTTTTGCTCGTGAACACATGAATTGTGAACACAGTGGACGACTGGAAAGAGATATTGTTCACGGATGAGTGTAGAATGTCCCTGTATGGCAACTATGGCAAAAATAAGAGCTGGAGAACGGTATGCTGCCTGTACTCGGTTACCACGGGTTGCGTATAGAGGTAATGGCACGACGATACTTTACAGAAATCCTAGAAGATTACATACTACTATTTGTTGGATTTCTTGCTTATGGTTTTCGGCTATTGAAAGATAATGCTCGCCAGCACATCACAAAAATGCTTACAGAGTACCTTGAAGAGGTTGGTATTGCAAAAATAAACTGGCCCGCTCAATCCTATTGAGCATATTTGGGCCCAGCTCAAAAGACGTGTAAGACGTAGCATGAACCCCGTCACTTTTTGTGTGTGGTTTGTTATTTTATTGTTATTATAGTTGTTGTTGTTATTATACATTCTCGAATTGTTGTTTACTGTCTAATTGCAACCCGTACGAGAATAAACATAATGTAACATGGATATATACATCAGACATTTATTACAACAAAAATAATGTAAAAGTTTAAGTAATCTCGCAAAATTTTGGGGTGGCCCGTTTCACTGACGCGCATTGTATATTGAATCATTCTTGAAATTTTTACAGAATATCAGACTGAATCAGTTACAGATTTAACATATAGCAATCACTTATAAAATCTACTCATATTCAGAATTTTATTTTTACAACAAACCTGCTCGAACTCACTCCTGTGTAGCTAAGGTGTAAAAGGGAACATGGGGTATGAAAAAGGGCATAATTCGTTTTTGTTGCAATATTTCTTTTGTCTTATAAGAAAGTTGAGATTTCTGCCGAGAAAACAAACTCACGAAAACGATGAAATATTTTATAATACATTTTCAAAAAACGATTTCAGTATTTCCCAAAGAATCATAAAGAATTGCGACTATTGATTTGTGAGACACAGAAATTTCGGACCCCAGCCACGATTCTCACTGTCAATTACAGTTGGAAACGCTGGTGATCGGATAAAACTGGGCTCAACCTCCTGTAAAAAGATTCTGAATTTATTATACTAGTCTTGTAACATCTCCAATATTTCCACTCTGTTTTACCAAATTTTAGTCAAATATTGATTGAGGGCTTGAATTTTCTTCATTGTCTATATTATTTAAAGCCATACTAGTTTCTTCTATTTAAATGTATACAAAAGTATAGAATGTCCTGAATAACTGACTAATAGATTCATCCTTGTACAGCCGAAACTTTTGAAGCTACAGGTTAATGAGGGAATGGACATTTCCGTGGAAGTTATTCTCAAAGCTAGGATTTTCTAATTTTGTGTTTAAGGTAAAGATCATAGAATAATAACCTCGTATTTAAGCGGTTTTTAAAATTCAAGCCCCATAAGGGCGGACGGGGGATGAAATTCATTTATTGGGTTTAAAATTATTATACGAAACACACTTATCACTTACAATCACACGTTTTGATAACCAGAATTCAGAGATTGAAGTTTACCTTTGGATAATAACTTGAGATGCTGGGGCAGACGTCAATACACAGCAGACTGAATTGAAAATTTTCAAACACATTTTAGAATTCTAAATAAAATTTTATGTGATCGAATACTTACTGTCCGATGACAGATAAGAGAATAATTTCTTGAGAAGTGTACTACGAACAGAATCATCCCATTCAAAAATACAGAATAGTCAACGAATTATTATATGGTTTTATATGAATGCATGAACTAGGTTTTCGAAAATATATCAGTGATTTTTAAGTTACTGTCCCTGAGTTTTATACAAGGAGTCTCAAAACAACGTTAAATTTTAAAAAACAATTTCAAGTAAAGCAAAGAGTTTTTAGAGAAAATGTTTCTCAAATATCAGAATATATTGCTTGGGAATTTATTTCTTAAAAATGACATCATCCAAATGTAAACCGTTGCGTTCACGTCATTTATTTATCCGAAAAAAATAACGTATTAGTAGAATGATATTTCATAACGACATCATTTACATGATAATAGGTTCGTCATCAAATATTATGATCGCTTTCATTGTGAAGCTAGAGAATGAATACATACACATTTCAAAAAACTTGACTATTTGCTTGTGATTATCATCACTTCAACTAATAGCCAATTAAAATGGAAATTCAAATTAGTAACTAAAAACAAGTATGCTATTTTCAATCAAGGGGCTTAAAGTATGGTGATTTTTATTATATCTTGAAAACATATAGAATTGAAAATGTGTCAATAAAACTATTTTTGGTGGATAACACTGTAATTATTGTAACTTTTTTCGTATTTATTTACACGCTTTCTATCCGTGGGATGACTCAATAAACACCGCCAATTAAGTTCTCAATTTATTTACACACTATACAATACACTTAACTCATAATAATTCACTTATAAATATAACTTGAACAATTTCTGTGATCACTTCTACTAATTCATTCTTCTCACTACAACTATTTATTTGAACCTGAAGTAACTTTTTTTATATACCACAAATAGAATTCTACAAAGTTCTAGAACAAAAAGAAATGAATAAACTCTCCTAGAAATTATTTAGAAGAAATACTGTAAATAAACCGCCCGCTATAATAAAAAGTTCATTAAAGGCGTTTCCATAGTAGTTGGATAGGGCCAGTACAGGGAACATTTTTGCGAACTTCGTAACAATATTCATATCTTTTGAAAAAAGCTGTTATTTATAGAGGGTACTAAATGGATGATAATATCATGAAACACCAAATTAAACATTATTCAATAAAAAGCTCACATTATTGTTTTATGTATCTAGTGAATGTCGGCAACAAGAACTTGTTGATATTTCAGTCAAATATGTACAAGATGAAAAACGTTTGTTGTCAGTATTGTACCCATCAACAAGGCATCTGCTTAAACTATTATAAAGACACATTTGGAAAAATGGAAAATGGAAAAGTACATTGGTAGGCACTACATAATAAAAGAGTACCACAATGCTGAATGATATTTAGACGGCCTCATATCCTCAAAAAATGAAGTTCCAATGATGTTGAGAGGCGTATTATCTGGGTTTCGCATTTTCTAAATTCATACATTGTAATTTTGTAAATAAACAATAAGTTAGTAGAGAGCCTAATAGCTGTACAGGCCATAATGTTAATTATATATGCCCACACAGACATAAAGTAATCCATTATATAGATGAAATGAATGATGAAATTTACTGTATAAAAACACGATGTGCTGGTACGTCATAGAAAATTATATCTCTGGGATTATTGATTCTTATACAGGGTGAGTAATAAGGAACTTTACATTCTTCTATCATATGTAGAGTCCTCCGGAGAGGATACCTTCAGGCTACTAAATAGTGTCAACTCCTCTTCTTCATTAATTTACAAGGTAAGTTGTGAAATTGATCATAAATTTTAATTGGCTATAGTTTTCACACAGCTTATTTGATTTGTCTATTTTTTATGATACAGTACACTACTATTAATAATTCGCCTGGTGTTAGCTAGGACCAGCATTAGAAAAATTGATTTTGGTGTTCGAAATGAATATTGTACACTCGTATACTATTTTTTCAAATGTGATGAGGGATTATATTATAAAAAACGTCTTTATTCACTGTTTTTTCTTCCCTGATAATAAATAATTCAAAGGATATGGGTGATTCCGTTCTAACTGTGATTTTTTGTATTAAAAATTTCAAGATTTTAAAATTTAACTTTTCTAACTTTTTTATGCATATTATTCATCTATTTTACTGTAAAAATAAAACTCTAAGAGGAATTTACTACAACTTCAAAGTATCACGAGCAAGACACAAATGTCGGATTTTGAGTTCCACGGTACTGACTCATTTATCCACGGTACTGACATGGTAACTTAAGATATTAAACAACAAGTGCATCAATTTTCCTCAGTTTGATCATAAACATTAGAATTTATAAGGTAATTAGTTTAAATCATTTGTTACGACAAAAAAAATTAATAATTTATCGGTAAATTCTAGGAATGGACATGACACGGTACTGACATTCAAGTGATGTAGTATAAGTTTTCTTTAAGTGGCAAGTTATATTGTATAAAAATAATGTTTAAATATCTTAAGAATTATTCAATTAACACAAAATTTTTATTAATTGATTATTAATTAATGACTAGTACAAAAAAACAATACAGGACATTGAATATCACAGTTATAATGGAATCACCCATATACATAGTAGGTTTTGCTTGTATCTATATATGAACTTGTGGCTCCTTGTGTGAGAAGAATTATCCCTAAATTCAATACGTGTAAAATAACTTAGTCCCCGGTATATAGTTGTGACTTTCGGCTGAGTTATCCCTGAGAAGCAGCTGAAAAATGGTGGTGTAGTTTTCTAGAAGGCAACATAGATTGACTAACCTTTAAAAGTTAATCTAAAGCTACACTTCAAAAGGTCATCAATATTGCTACTCATTTGTTACTAGAAATTTTCCTAATTTGTTCAATAGAAAATCAAACGTAGGAATAGAGAAAACATAAACAACTCAATAAACATCTACTTTGATAAATACCTAGTAAATCATTTCAGAGATTATAGTTTTCTATATTTTACTTCAATACCATAATTAGATTCGTTCACTCTTTGTAGCTTTTTTTTTTCTCATTTTAGTACATGTTTGTTGATTTTAATGAGCCCTTACGACAACAATGTATATATACTGCTTCATAAAGTTTTCTTCTCAAAAACATGTAGGGATGTATAAAGATAGCAACTTCAGTATACAATCAACTGAATGGGATTTATTATTTTCACTTATCCCGAGCTTGTTGATGTTGCTTCCGGCAAAGAATCTACTTTTCGTGAAAAATGTGATTCGTATTGGATTATGAGAACGAGCAGATAACATAGGAAAACTGGAACTGATTTTTTCTTTTGTTTATTTTCAAATTTGCTTTTTATTGGATTTTTACAGGAACGCGATTCACGAGAGGAATCAAATGAAATTTTGTTAAGATCAGCTTTGTCTCGTCGGTATCACGGAGATCTAAATTTCAGGGTGTTTATTTTAACCCAAGAAGATGTTATGAAAATAAAATTTGTCACTGGTTTTGTTATTTACGAGGATTGGATCTAAAAAGATATGAATTTGTGGAGATATTTCAAAAATTTATCCATATTTATTTGTATCAGAGTTTGTCGAAATAGCACTTACTTTTATTAGTAGCTGTGAATTGAGAGAAATCCAGCGTTTCATTCCTGAATCCTCTCAATTTATTTTTCATATGATGATACACATATTTGCTGCGTTGCTTTTGAAATAAAAACAAAAATAAAAAAACTCAACCCAGATCAATGTTCCTAAAAAACGTGCCTGGTAGAAAGTTTGTTTTCTTTTTCAAATTTCCATTTATTTAATCGGCTTCCGTGCTAAACTGATAGATTTTTAGAATGGTTACCAGACAAGAAAAATATGAAAAATTTTCTAAACAACTTAAACAGATTCATATCTTTCAGTAACTCAACAATTATGAGAGATTGTTCAGTTATTTAAGGTTTCCTTCTGAAGTTGCCCCTAATTCTACCTAAAAGACTTATGTCACGATTATATAAAGAATCGCTTTCATTATGTCCGCCGATATTTAATTCTAAATTTCATCAAAATTTTTCACAATTAATATTTTCTGACATGATAATTTCATAATGCTTTTCCCCATTAGCAGGATCTTATTGAGTTTGGTTGATATTGGTTGATCGTAGTAACGCAAATTCCACGCAATTTTGAAGATAGCTTCCAAAGTTTTTGTGTCTTCTAATATTCAAACTAAAAAGCTCTGGATCATTGATTCTTAGTTCCTTCCAAACTTCATCGCCATCACAAAGGAAGAAGGAAAAACGGCATTTTTTTGGTTACAACTACAAATCTCATCATTTTTGTCATTTAATATTTTATATTCATATTATTTTTTTTTGGACTAATTTCTAGGAAGGTTTCTATTCATTATTTGTTTGTTTACTTTCTTGAAGAGCTGCGAACTTCGTTTTCGGTACATAAACTAGTTTGTTCAGCAGCTAGAGTTGGTATATATCTTATACTTTCTGCTAGAACATCTGGATCTGTTCAGTATAATCATTTTGTGAATAATACTGATTAATCATTCTGTTATAATCGTTGATCGTTCCTTTTTTCACTTGTTATGATTGGATTATTTAAAATCTTATATTTCTTGTTTTTTTTTCCATCTTCTTGATCGTCTGCCTAGTTGTCTCGTGTTTTCCGTTTCTGGTTTGTAGTTTTCAGGAATTTTATAGACATAATCTCTCCCACCTCACCTAATTTTTTATTATTTTTGTAAATATTAAGTATCTTGAGTCAATTTTTTTGTTAATCCTTCCCCTACTTGCAAAAAGTTTTCTTATAATAATAATAACGTTTGATTATGGTCTATTTTCATTTCTCCTTTTTTTCTATTCATAAAACAAATTCCATACTGCACAAAATCTTACGACAGCTACCCCTGCCTAAAGGTATATAACAAATTATTTATTATTCTAAAATGATAGTCAAATACGGGTGTCCAGAAACTTTCATGCCAAACGCAAACTATAGACACTGGATGTGATTTTGTATTTGCGTAACCTAATTTAACTTTATCTATGAGGAAGTTAGTATCCTTTGAAGCTGCTATTCACCAACTTCCTCGAAACTTGCATATGCCTGCAATAATAACTCTTCTACTTCACTATATACCTGATCTCTCCATCGCAATCATATGTGTGAAATGTGCGATGGGCTACGGGTCATTTGTTGACATTATTTCCGTAATATTCATGGTTTTACAAAAACTAGATTTCTGTGTTTTTAACTTTACATGTCCATAGCCAAGTACGGATTCAATATAAGCATACTGTTACGAACTCGTCCACGACATGGACCATGAAGCCGATCCTGTTCGGTTATGATGGTGGTTTAAAATTTAGCAAGTAAACTGTGGCGATTTGTTTATATTATTTGTTTTAACTGAGATTTTTTTATATATTTATTTTCTAGAAGTGTTCGTTCGAAAATTCGTTTAGGGTATATAAACTAGTTTGTTTAGCAGCTAGAGTTGGTTTATAATGAAAATTCATTGTGAACGGAAAGAAATAGAAAAGTTAACCAGTGAATTTAAATAAAATAGAAAAGTAGCTTCATAAGTAGTGAATATTTAATTATACGTCTAGAGTAATTTATAATATATGAAGTGAATAGAAAACAGTGTCTATAAATTTACTCCACCCACCGTCATAAGTCATTTTGAATTGAATCCCATGAATTCCAAGTTTTTACAAAAATTAATATATATATATATATATATATATATATATATATATATATATATATATATATATATATCCCCTATGGCTCCCAATTGCAAGGAGAGGTTTACCATCGGAATCTATATTATCGGCGACTACGCTCGATTTTCACCTGACCAATGGTTCACAGTTGGAAGTGAGGATGGCGCCACTTAGTGTTCGCTGGGAAATGTTTAACTACATGTTGTAATTCAATATTCTTCGAGGCATTAGCCAGGAAAGTAGTTGTTTTCTCCTAATGAAATCCGTTTTCCAAAACTATCGAGAAGAAACTCGAAAGTTTATTGCAGAAAAAAATTATGATATTGAGATGAATTTCAGACTTTGGGCAGCAACACAATTTGCATAAATCTCTGATAAAAAACTAATTACCTTACACTTTCTACTAAAACATCTGGATCTAGGTATTCAATATAATCAATGTGTAAAATTTGTAACTGATTAATTTTTTTGTTATGATTGTTGATCGTTCCTTTTTTCAGTGTTGTGATTGAATTAATTGAAATCTGTACTCTATAATTATGGATATTTAATCTTCTGTGCTTATCTTAAGACGCTAAGCTTCAGCTCTCATACCATCTGCTTAGTTGTCCCCGTATTTTCGGTTTCGGGTTTGTAGTTTTCTAGCATTTTATAGACATAATCTCTCCCACTTCGTCTATGTTTTCTAACTCATAATTTTTATTCTTTTCGTTAATTTTGAGAAAATCTACAAATATAAAGTGGTTAGTCAAGGCTACTGTTTACTTATATATAATAATACTTTTATACCTATCATGAGATCATTTATTTGAACTGAAACGATTTAAATAATAAATTGGTAAGAAATATTTTTTGATAGTAAGAATTTGTTGTCTCAATTTTTGTACGTTCCATTCTTTTAAACTGAACGGTTCTTAAATAAGACATCAACAAGAAAAATATTCCTCTGAATTCCTTTTTGTTCTTTATCTCAAACGTCCCATTTCACATTCCAGCGTGTAAAGCAACCTCTTAATTAAAAACGAGTCCCATCGGAATTAAAAATGTTAATGTGACGTTCAAATTGCTTATTTCTCCAATAAATGATGAAATGGCTACACAATCTTATTTCCTTTCTGTATTATAAGGTATGGAATAACCAAATGGAATCAATTCGTTGTTAACTTGTCGGGAAAAGTGCTTGGAGATATCGATTTGCGCCGTTGTAGCGTATTTTTCTGGAAAAAATTAAACTAGCTGTCATGTGAGAGTGGCCATTATTAACTTTCTAAGGCTACCGTTGAACAGAGAAGTTGCTTTTCGATCAGAATTATGTAGGTAGTATGATATCCACATTCGTATCATCATTCACTGCATTGGGTAAATTTCTTTCTTGAACAAAACTTATTCCAACAGTGGCAATTTTGACGATTAACATAACCGTGAAATGTAAATGTGTTTTCAACAAAAAACAGAACAGCTTTTGAAAAATATCGTTATCTAACATTGTTTTCATTCGTTCATCTCCAATCGATATCGTTATCCTTGAGCTCCTTAGTATCATTTTATAGAGGTACATTTGATTTTCCTTTTATATTCGAAAAATGTGTGATTCCTGTTGATCAGTGATGCTGCTTTTCGATCAGAATTATATGGGTTTCCTTGGTACTTATGCATAATATCCAATTACGTATCAGCACTTACTGCATTAGCTAGATTTGTTTCTCGCACTCCCCATTCTCAACAAATCTTATCATTTGCGTCACAACGTATAATTTAATGAAGAAAACTCAATCCAATATTAACTTGCAACTATTACGTATTGACAAATCACCCCTTGACTTCGTTATCGATGACTAGAGATAAATGTGAACGACTCCATTAAGTCACCCACTATTTTCAAGTCACCACTTCCATAATTAATTTTTCTTAGTTGTTAAACCCGCACAGTTATATAAAAATGAATGGTTTTATTATGTTAATAGGCCGTTGAACAGTAACCATTTAGATACAAAAGCAACAACGCTGTTAAATAGGGCAATTGAAATTGTTAAGAATGGAAACTGCCGTTAAATTGTGTTTTCTGGTAACCACGTAGGAAGACTAAATTAAAATTAATGAGGTTAGGAGCACCATTTTCGAAATAGAAGTGAGATTTGAAGTTTTCAACGAGATGGCTCATTTACGTGTTTGTATTTTTAAGTACTCCACTCGGCAACTTACAAGAAATTGAGTTTGGATGGGTTCTATAGTGAAGTGATAACAAAAATATCATTTATCATCATTTTAGTGTTGAATAAATATGAATGGGGTACATAAAGTTTTGATGTTATTAACAAAACGTAATGCAGGTGTACAATTTCACGGTGTGTGAAACATTTAGTACAAGCTCTTCGAGAAACATGCCCTTCGTTGTCCAACAACAAAAAAACATCCCTCTCTTGATGATTTTAGTTGCTCCCTATCAAAAGTACTCATTCAGAAACCGATTTATTACTATATTATTTCTTTATTTAGACATGATCAAATTATGACGTCTAGGTATTATATATAAGAACTAATTCTAAAGATGGAGTTCAGATTTTATTAATAGTTATGATTATTTCATGCTATTTGACAATATGTAGAAGCTCTGCCTTAATTATCATTTCGTTGAAATTTTCTCAAGTTTTCTCGTGTCTTACGAAGCATTGTATTATACGAAAACAAGTTCTCTTCAGCATTGGGTGAAGTATTCGAAAGCCAATTTTTGAAAGAGACCATTTTCTCGTGATACTCCCGATTTTTATCCCATAAAGCATCTGGCATAAAACCATTCTGTTATTTTATAATAACAAACTGTTCCTATCTCGAATATTGTATTGAGAAACCATTTGTTTTATTGAATTAAAAAATGTTGATCTTTTAAAATCCGGCAAATTCTTATCTTCTCTAACTACTCTCAGAAGATTAGCCGCTGTAGATAATTTATTTTGAGAAAAAACATTTTGCACAATTCTTCTGATGATGCTCTTGTCCAAATCATCGATTAAATTATTATTTTTTTTTCTTGATGGATTCTTTTTTGGGTCGACCACTGCATGATTAGCTCTGTACTTATAAAGGATTCGGTATACACTTGAGGAAGATACTTTCATTTTTATAAATATTCACAATGATCGGTTTTTTGCTAGCATTAAAATGAAGCTCTCTTCTTAGACACAGTCTAGCTAATGTCAACAACTTGATCATTAGGCTCCGTATCAGATATGCTTAAGAAAAAACACTACACCCGATCTGACGGTTTCTGCAGCAATGCGGTGCTAGCTCCTTTCACGAAGCTTTTTATTTATGGTATATTATGGTGCCTCTGATTTGGACCAATAGATGTCGTGCTACGTTTCTCCCGAGATATTCACGTGGTGATCACGTACTGATCAATATTTTGGTTCACTTTGAATGTGATATTATGAGGGCGAATCAATTGCAGGGTAACTTATGATAAGTTGAAGGTTCTCTTTTTCGTAAGGAAAAAATTGGTTTAATTGTGAGGTAAATACAGACAAATGAGGATTTTTAGTGTGAATTGAACAAATTTATCATGGTCTAAGAACATTTAACAACCGTGGAAGAGTTACATTGAAAATTATTAACGAACGAACAAATTATTTTGCATGAAACGTTACATATGCAAAAGCTATCTGTAAGGTGGGTGCCAAGATTACTAGATACTAATCTGGCTTGTAGTAGAAATTTAAACTAATGGTTGGATACCTTGAAACGTACCCTTCAGAACTCCATAAACAAAAATATAGTCCGAACAACGTTTGTTCAGTCAATAAGATCATGACTACAGGATTTTCTATTTCCATAGGTGTAATATTTGTTGAAAACTTATGAAAAGAGTGACAAATAACTGGCCGATATTGACATGTACTAATGTGCTAACACGTGATGCTATCAAACTTCAAAAGATAACCACACTCATCAATGGGAAGAGTTCTATTCCTACAACTCCTGCCTATTCAACAGGATAGTTGCCGAACCACTGAATTTATTCTCTAACTCACCACAATCACCTAATCCAGCGCTCCCTTACATTCTCTTCACAAACTTAAGAAATATCTTGATGAAAATAGATTTCAAACAAATGAAGCGGTGATGGCAAACGATTAACGCGTATTTTACAAAACTTTTGAAAGATCATTTCTCAGATGACTGAGTGTGTAACAAATGAGGCTATATTCGACAATAGAATATTTCAATTGAAGTGAAGTTACATTCACGTTTATGTTCTGCAAGATACATAAATATGAGTAAATTGGTTATAATCAATTAATAAAATACTTATTTAAGATTAACATAGATTAATAGAAGAGATCCACTACAAATTGTATTTTTATTATACCGCAAATTCAGTATATTTCTATCACATCACTCTAAACCTCAAAAACCGTTACAAATATAACTAACTAGAAAATAATGGCAAAACTAAATGCTTAAGCGGCAAATGAGAAATTATACGTTAATTTACAAGTATAGTATACATTTATGCATTGAATTGAAATTCCAAAGTTAGTTTATTATAAGTGTATTTTCGAAAATAATTACTATAAATGGTTACATATTCAGTGACAACCAACAGTGTTTTGTATTTATTTTTTAGGTGACCAAAATTGCTCTTTTTGCAGACATTCCAATTTCCACAACAGTAACAAACTCAAAACTTCTATTAGTTATTTCACTATCGACTAATATATTGAACACAGGAAAAAATTGAAAAAGGATGCAATTTGAATGACAGCATCTTTTTTATTTGTAAAGCATTTATTAGTAACCTTAACAACATAGCGTTGGCAACGTTTGCTATTCACAACAACCTTGTGATTATTTGAATATCAAAATAAATTTCTTTATGCCCACATCTCTTATGAATTATTTTTTCTATTGATGAATATCATATAAGTCCGGTCAATGTCACTGATCTCGTAGATGGAACATCTCGAAATTGAAAATTTTTCTAACATACCTCCATTGACAAATACTTTACATTTTTTGAGAATTGTTCAATCTTTTCATATGTCAAGGTTATTTTCTGTTTTGCAACGGATATTTCCGATTGTCGTTCCAAAAGCTTTCGCGACTGCGATAATTATAGTGAACCGCAGTTGCGAGTATTGGCACCATTATATTGACGGTTTAATTTTTTTTATAACTGCTCAACATAAAATATCAAGTCAACTATAAAATAATTTATCTGCATTCCTCATTCAATTACTAAAAGTGAGCGACTTCATATTTTGTCTTGATGTGTCTGATAGGAAATTATTACAAACATCCGATATTTTTTTAACAATATCTTGTTTAATTTAAAACTCGGAACTAAGAATTCTCCGTTCTGAACGTATATAAACGATGAGTGAAATGGAACATTCTATACAACAATATTGTTACAAACTTGTCCACAAAATGGATCGTGGATCCGAACCTGTCTGGCTATGATGGAATTCTGAAATTTGTAATTGTTCGTTTACTTTTTAAAATTCTGGATTTTTTTATATAAATCAGAGCTTGTTTAGCGGTTTAGAGTTTAGTTTATAATAAAAAGACAAAGTGAATGAAACTAGCATGAACAATTCATTTCAAGTGTTTATTCTTAAAAATGATTCGTTTATCATTCATCTTTCGTAGAATCTGCACTTCATAGTAGTAAATATCATATTCCAATTAATGGTTTGTTTGAATATCATCTATCAACATTACGAGATCCATATTTCGCTTTGTGGTTATTGTCCCGCGAAACGTAAAACAAAACGAAACAAATAACGGAGTAATTCCATATAGGATAATAGCATATCCACAGATGGGTATAAAAATCATTCGATAACTTCAGAAAATTTCTAAAATTATATAAGCAGTGGATACTGAAACTCTGGGAATACATAAGGAATCTAATGAAGTCCCTTTGTTAGAATTTAACTTTCGATTTTTTAGAAATATTCACTATGATCAAAATAGTGAAATAATTCATGACCCTATCATATTAAACGTCCTGAATTAATTTAAATTCAACCAATAATAACCATTATAGTATTACCGTATCTGAACTTTTGCGCATTTCTTCCGCGGGGCGTGAGACAGCACAACTCTTAACCAGCTCACTTTAGTCTATGATATCGACGTGAGTTGCTCAACCGGCTGGAGTATTTTTTTTTTTCTAACACTATTTTGTCCTGGTTCCGTTTCAAACTTGAGGTTCACGTGCACCACGTGCAGCTATGAAGTTTTGTTTCATTTTGTAGTAGAAATGCTCCTGGATATGTTGAGAACAGCTCACATGACGTTATAGAAAAACCACAATTGTACGAATAGTTTGAACAGTTTAATAATGGCGACTGATAATAAACCCTTCTTGTTAACCTTTATCAACTTTCTCTTCCCAGGTAAAAGCCTCAATCAAACCTTTTATTTGGAAGTGTTAAAGAGATTCGATATTTAGCAGACACGAAAGTAGTTTTTTCACCATTATATACCACCACACTTCGCAAAAGAATTTTTGGCTAAATTATATGGTAACGCTGCTCCACTTATCTTGATATTGATCTGACCCGGCCCCTCGTAATTTTTGTCACCTTCATGCATAAAATGATCATAAAAGACCACCGATTTCGCAATATTGTAGTAGACAAAAAACTAGGAATTCAACTCAGCCATTTCTTTAGATGATTACGGAAAATGTTCCCAACTCTAGAAGCCCCGGTAGGAGAAATTTATCTGTTGCAACGGAAAATGATAACGTTTTGTAGAAAAATTTAGAATGAGATTTAATATTTTGTTAAAAACTAATTCAGGAAATTTTTTGGTTCATAACGGATTGAACTGTTAAAATGTTAAATGAAAATCGAAGCCTCATTGTTTAATGAATTTTGATACGTAGGACAGTTTTTCGAACTACATTTTTAAATTTTGAATTTGTTTTAGGTGTACTTTTCCACCGCGCCATTTTGATGTCGGGATCAGCGTTGTCTCCGTGGGCCCTCATCCAGGAGCCATCTAGATTTGCTGCACAGGTAGCAGTACACGCCAACTGTTCACCTGAGTTACCACATCCTCATTTACTGAAGTGCCTTCGAGAGAAACCTGTGGAGTTATTATTGTCAACTCCAATTTTGCATCAACCAGAATTTGCCTTCGCTTTTGGACCCAGTGTCGATGGTGTTGTGATCGACACTGGGGAACCACCAGGTTAGACAAAATTATCATATGTGCTTAAATAATTTCTTAATTAATATACTCTCTCTACATTGAGTTATCACAAGTGTCATTCCAACAATAAATAAAAGAATCAGGATGAATTAAGAATAATTCATTTAACTGTGGATTGATTTACTTTGAAACGCGGCTTAGAAATATACCTGGATATAACAATTCATTAGAACTCAATTCAATTTCTAGTACATTTCTAGATTTTGTATATCTGTCTGTTATTTCTTTTTTCATATATTAGACTTTAGACTTAATCATCATTCACTGTGCTGAAATTCCGTTCTTAGTAAAACTCATTATTTTCTGTTTTATCTATATATAAATCTTCTTCCTTTTTTTTTGTTATTTCATATAATTATATTCTTCTGTGAATGTATCTATAACTAAGTAGATATTTGTCATCAGAGAAGGAATATTCCGAAACTTATACTTTCTGTATATAGACCAGGATTGTAAGTGAAGAATTCGATTCAAATATAAATATGATCAATTGAAGTTGAGGTTGTGCTATAATTATTGATATATTGCTATTGATCATTCATCATTGTTTCCAATAAACAACAAGCGAATACCAAAAATGAGAAATGAGAAAACTGTATTTACGGTCAGTGAAATCATGGCCACAATATTTGAGGATTCCTATTGATTATTTGGAAAAAATGAAAGCGACAACTGGCCGGTATTATGCTAATTTGCTGATACTCTTTCATAACGAACTTCGTAGTCGCATTTCTTGTTTTGTCCTATCACGACAATGCCATCCGTTCGTCTGCTACTGTTAAAGAAAAATAAGCATAACTGTTCATTGCTTCATCCACAAAATTTACGTTATTTTTTTTTTCTTTTGATTATACTTTGTTCCCAAACTGAAGAAACATTGTTTGATGGGAGCGATTTTAGACAAATCAAGAAGAATTTCTAAGAGACAATTTTGTGAATGGTTTCAGAAGAATTTAAAACTCGATGGACTAAGTGAATAAAATCAAAAGAAGATTATGGTGGAATGTAGATTGTGGGTGGTAGCGCTGATATTCTAATGTAAAAGCTAAATACTTTTTCATTTAAGTATCGATAAGGAATCTCAAAACCATCGTTATTTCTAAAGAATCCGTGAGTTGTAAGTTTTGTCTATAGAACAAAACCATAGAATTATGTGATTCCATTATCTAGTGTGTGATCTACACTAGCGGTCAAAAATGTTTTTCCACCTCTACCATTAAATTGCAATAAATACATTTTAACAAAGCTAAGACTTGCAAGAACCGTCTGATTTGTTAGTTTTTCTTCAACTGTAAATTATTTCTTTGAGGTTTATGATTGTAGTTTAGCCCCAGTTAATCTCGTGAGAACGTCCTGTGATTTATACTTTTTGGACCAAGACATATTTTTGTGAATTCCGTTTACGGAATGTTCTCGTTCTTGCAAAGTCTGACTTGTAAGCTTTAAAATCAATTGAAACCAAGAAACTATCGGTTGAAAATCGTACAAATATAATGGTACAATTGCTACCGAGTTAAAAAAAATGCCTCATAGACCGTGGACTACAACATGAAAAATATACATCCACCAGAAGCTTTGGCGGGAGATAATTTTCAGGGCGACCTCTAAAAATAACAACCCCTGAAGATAAACGTATTGTATTGATCAGTGAACGTGATCTACGACTCACGGATCCGGAGATAGCAGCAATGAATCTATGAATCTGCCTTTGAAAACTTCTACGGTAAGAAAGAGATTGAGAGAAGCTGGCCTTTTTGAGAAAGTGGCAGTGAAAAAACCTCTTTTAAGACGTCAAGATAAAACTAAGATGTTGCAGTGGGCTAACGAACATAAATACTGGACACATGAAGGGTGGAAGAATGAAAAAACGTCTATAGTATGGGAAAAATGAAAATAGCAGAAATTATGAGTGTATACAAATAAGCAGTTTTTGTTACAACTGCTATTTTTAAAGCAAAACTAGTGCAGTATTTTAATTAAATAAATATCGTAGACAAAACTTTGATACAACAAAATACTCCAAATGGTAAAAGCGGCATGTAGTGGAGCGAACTGCTAGTGAAATCCTGGGAGATGATGTTATTTGTTATTTTATAGAATTTGGCTCATACATCGTTGTTCAATGGAAATAATATAATGGGTAATTGGCTCGAATTACTGTTACAACTATTGTATTCTTTCTAATAATATACGTCTCTGATCAATTCTCTAATAATTATTATGATCATTCCATCAGTTTACTGTGAAAGTTACTTTCATTGGGATTTGTACATAAATTGTACATTATTTTTCACTTCTCTCTAATATCTTTAGTTCTAACATGACTTCTGACTGACTAACATCTTTTCTCATTTCTTTATGATTTACATCTTTGAAAATTCAGAATCACTGGTTCTACAATCTATACTTGTTTCACCCTTCATTTTCCGACTATCATTCGAACGATAAACAATCACAGTTAAACTCTCTTATGTCTACATTTCTATGATTTTCGCAAATTGAGTCCATTTGTCTGTGACAATTTCCTAGCATCCTCTATGATAAAATTACTTTAATCTTCTTAATCAATTTTCCAATTAGAACCAAGATAGGTTTTCCCGTTAAACGTATTACACCTGTACATAGCTTTAGACCTTCAATTAAAACAGTTTCGCTTATATACGACGCGAAATTGTCTTAATACGGGTGTTAATTCCAAATGCTCTTTTCCTAATTTGCTTGTAAATAATTGGTTGGAAACTCCAAATTGAATCTAATGAAAGGATTACATGGAAAGTCGGAGCTTATTTATGTCCTAACAGTTTGTGTAAACATCCACTGGAATTTTCGCAACATGAGGGCATAAAATAAATATGAGGCATCTCCGGACCGATCTGTAGTTGAAAGAATCTTCCTGTAATAGGAGCGAACACAGCTAATATAGAAATTACCCTGTACGCAGAACTGGTTGCAATCAATACTTCAATAAAAATGATTATTGGAAATAAATTTTACTACGACTCTACCTAAAACTAAGTTTTTTATATAGTGCATCAACCATTCCTAAACTGCTTTTTATCAGTATCCTGAGCTCTTAATCCATTCCAAGAATATAGAATCTAAGTAGGAATTTTGTGTTTTGAAATGTTTAAATCTAATCTAACCAAGAATAAACTTTATTCAATTGATTCCGCGCCAGAAATATAAAATCATTTTGTGCCAAATTCTCTTTCAGCCAATCGATTATAACACCCTTGCGGTCTGGATGGCGGCTATGGTATAAATCATTCATTACTATTTTATTTTTTTATACGCTGCGCTTCGACCGCTACGGTTAAATAGCAAAGAAACTGCTAATAACAAATTGCATACAAAGCAGTCTGCTCCTCACATTCACTGTGTATTTTTAGACAGTTTAGTTTCTTTTGAGAATGGTATTGTAACATTCAACGTATTTTAATGACCAGAAAAGTTATAATTGATATTTTTTTTAAATGCAAGGAGATTATTTGAGATAGACTCTATATCAAAATTAATTATCCTAGTATATGCGTGCGTGAGTTTTCTTGCACATTATATTTAAATCAGAAAGATTAGTTAGTTATTAAATGCGATTCAACCATTAATATAAAATATAAAATAAAATCAATTTATTATCAAAAAAATCTGTAAGCATTTTATGACACCACTCTTCGAAATTCCATTACTTTGATTTTTATTTACCACATAAAATCGCGTGACGATAAAAAGAACAATCTAAATTGATAGATGTTCTAAATAAAGTATACGCACTTCCTGGAATATAAACTAATACACCCTCGGGTACAGGAAAGGAGTTTTATGAGTGTATAGACTGACAGTTGAGTATTGCGGAAATATTTCATTTTTTCGTCCATTAGAATTTGTTTTATGATCTTGGGTTAGGTTAGATTAAGATGGATGAATGAGTTTCCTGAAACATCGTGGATTTATTGAATGTGATAATCATGATTTCATAATCATTTGTATGATATCTCACTATTTAACATTAATTGATAGGTGAAAAAAAACTAATTCATGATAAAACATCGAATTCGCAACGGAAGTATCAACACTTTTGGACTAACGTAGAAGTTTCTGTGCTGAGTGAATAATCCTTAGATAATGATTTAAATAGAACAACAATATAGCTTCGAAAATAACCACAAATCGCATTGATCATTTTGGCGTGCCTCGAAAACAAAGGTCACAGTTTTTATTTCTATTTCTCATCCTTTCTGCACGGAAATAGACAAAGCTACAAAAAAAATTCTTAAAATAATCTCTGAGATTTTATTGTTGTTCGAGGAAAAAATAGAAGGAAAAATGTATTGATTTTGTCTCAGAGAGATTTTTTATATTTTATCTGAACTAATAATTCATTTTTTTTATATATTACACGGAGTAAGGATCTGAGATTTATATACATCGAAAGTAGAGGAAACGACTTTGAAATCAGTTATAATTACGATTCGCCGTTAAATAACCTACTACGACGTATGTTCGATCGTTTCAAAAGAATAATCATTTCTTCATAACATTTCTGTGTCTATATCGATGCCACCACGATATAAATTATTCACCTTCTGCAAACTAAATCAAATACTGAGTTAATGAATTTGATCAAGAAGTCAACAATTTGTATACGAAACCTTCTTAACAAAGAAATGCTATTCACAACATACTGACCAAATACTTGAATTTTGCACCTATATAAATCTAAAAATGGGTATAGAAAGCTTCAAAATTGTTTATAAACCATTGTACCCGAGGACAAATATACACATTCATGTTTTTTGCTTTTCCATTGACTAGCTATAATTCATTTCTTATTACATCCTGTTTTCTCCTACTATCAAGTAAATGCTATTTTAGGTCCTCCTAAAATTTGGCCACGCACATTTTTTGCTTGCTGTTACCGTTTTAGCATAGCCTATGATACTACTTGTTGACTTCGCGCTGGCACAGCAACTCCATTCTTTGTACTTCAAGTAGTTCTCTTATATCCTCACCACTTATTGAGCTTAATCTCTTACCGGCGAGCATTTTTTTGAGACCGGCGAATGGCCAGTAGTCACTGATGGCCACATCTGGACTATACGTTGGATAAGAAAGCAATTTCGGAGTTTAATTCGTTCAGTTCGATACAGTTGTTTTTTTTTTCGACATACGAGGCCATTTTTTCATAACCTTCCCAGATGATTGTTGTGTCTTTTGTAGTTTCAGACGTGGTTCACCGGGTGCAGTCCACTCAGAAAATGATCGTTTTGATTTCAGAGCTAAGTGATGGATCCATGTTTCATTCATTGTCACATATCGACGTAAAAAATTTGATTTATTATTTGTTAACGTGGCCAAACACTACTCTGATTCTTCAACACGTTGTTGTTTTTGATGGATTGTTAGTAAACGGCGCACCAACTTTGAAAAAAGCTTTCTCATGGTCAATTGTTCATGCATAATTGTAATCACACTACCTTCTGATATATTCATGGCATCAGCTATCACAAGTAATGTCAATTTACGATTAGACATAACCAATTTGTGGACTTTTTTGATGTTTTCTGGAGTAACCAGCTCAATTGGACGACCAGAATATTCACTATCATCGGTGTCAATACGATCACGTTTTAATTTAAGCGAACCAATAACAAAGAGTTCTTTTCGATTGATCAGAGTCCGGATAACACTTTTGAAGGCACTGCTGAGCTTGTAAAGTATTTTTTTCAAAAAGCAATGATAAATTAGCACAGGAAATTGTTTTGAATCCAATGTTTTGAAAACAACAAAAGTAGCTTCGCTTAAATGGCTCTCACTTTTTTTTAACTGATCGAAATGTCATGAAATTTTACACATAGTCTTTTGAAAGTTGGTACTTCATACACGTCTTATTGAGTGGTGTATTATTTCATCTAATGGTTCTCGATTCGTTTTTCTCCGGTATTCTGATTCTCCAATCTGCACTGTATATACATCTTCTTGTTTGTTTAGTTGATATTCTTCTTTTTAATTAGATTACTTGGGTACGTTCGGTTTATTACCATTACATTTTCTTTGACCTTTATTGATCATCACGCAGACGTATATAAATTTTAGTACTTTTTTCTGGATATGGTCTTATTTTTTGAAATCTCATCACTATAACTTATTTGCATTTATTATACAACTCTCTCTTTATCCAATCTCCTTCAAAATTTCATCAACAATTTACTTTAATTTTTTATCAATAATACTATGTCATCAGCGTACGTGATTAGCAGATGCGCAAAATTCCTCGATATGTAATTCAGATATCTCCAATAAATTATATGATAATGATAAAAAATCAGAAAACCTATATCAACACATTCCATATTGTAATGCATTTGTGCTCTAAATGATCGTTTTACTTTTCAGGTGGCGACAGTGCGCATTATAACGAGTTCGACAGTAACAATATAAAACCGCTTAAACCCGAGCCCCAGAATGCTATTACCATTCTAAATAACGTCTTGTTGCGAAAATCAGTCATTTCGAAGCTTTCTAGATACGATTTACTATTAGGGGTTGTGAAAGCTGAAGCTTATTTCGCATTCAACGGAGAAGACGTTCAATACGGAATCGAAGCGGACAGAAGATCGAAAATACTAAGAACTTTCGTTCGAAATACTTATAGTTATCACTTGTCGGAAATCTTAGCGACGATAGTAAACGAGTATACTGACTGGGAACGGCCGGTTCAACATCCGATTAATATTAGGGACGAAACCCTTGAGGCTCTATCAGATGCACAATACGTAGCTCCTGTTATACATACTGCAGATTTGCACTCTGCTGAACACCGGAATTCGTACTTGTACGTGTTTGATTATCAAACCAAGTTTGGAGATTATCCACAGGTGAGTAATTTCTATTGTCACACAATTCCAAATCTAGTATTTACATGAACAATAGTTAAACCTATATGTATTGAAAATTAGTATACATGGGTTGGAAATGAAATATTTTCAGTTCAAGTTCAATATTTTGAGAATAAATCTATAAAGAAGGAGATGCGAAAAGTTTCCATTGAAAGTAATGATTAGTACAAGTATGTTAAAAATCTGAAATTATGAAGCTATAGGTTTTGAATCATGCTGAGTGGGATTTTCGATACCCACTACGCTTGAATCTAATTAACACAACGTGAAATACGTCAATAATGTACATCCACATTTCGTGATAGGCCAGGTGATATGATCAAGATAATGTAATTAAGTATAAGGTAAGCTTGATTTACAAATTTGAATGAATATATAAATACGATGAAAACAAAGGCTTGGCTTAATAACCATATTTGAACACCGACGATAATGCACACAGTGGACGTTACAAAAAGACTGTCACCGACGGCAATATCAAAAAGGTCCACAAAATGATTTTAGATAACAACATAGTAATGTTGAAACCTTAAAAAATCAAAGGAACGGGGTGGAAATATCGTTAATGAATATTTGAGTATGCGAATGCTCTAATTCAAAAAGGGTGCCTAGCAAGCCGACAATCTGCTAAAAACAACAACAATTGATGATTCTTAGATGTATCTGGAGCTGCTCAATACTAACAAACTAAAATATTTACGCAGAGATAATTAACAATGGCTTTATCATACAGGTTATGTCAACAATATTTTGGGATACGTATGGTATAATATTGTAATATTTTTCTAATTCATTCAAACTATTTTAAATGATGAGGTGAATTTATACACACTGTCTTTTATACACTCAATTCATTTATAAATTTATACTAGACACTAGAATAATCAACTTATATAATCAAATATTCACTACCTTATAATTTATTTTAATTCACAGGTTCCTGTTTGTTATTTTCTTTTCTTTATGATGTCTCTTAATCATAAATTAAACCAGCTCATGAACAAAGTGTGAGAAAACATGTAAATAAAAACAAATTTTATGCTTCCATTATGAACGAATAGGGCTGGCTTCACGATCCAAGTCATGGACTATTTCGTAGCAATATTAATCGACTATTACAAAAAGAAAGAAATCCATCTATTCCGACTATTATTGGAACGGTTAGGAACGAAATCGAGTGAAGATGGCCCTATGTGGAAGAAAAGAAAATGCTGTTTCATCACGATAATGCACCGGGTCACAAATAAATAAGAACGGTGCAAAATTGCATGAATAGGATCTGAAATTGCTTTTTCATCCACCGTATTCTCCAGGTATGGCCCCCAGAGATTTTTTTGTTCTCAGATCTCAAAAAGTTGGCTATTAAAAGGTTATCGCCGAAAAGAGACCCATTTTGAAGCTAAAGAAAAATCGTAATATCAAAATGGTATCGAAAAATTGGGCAAGCGGCTGTGTATAATCATAAAATCATTACATAAACTTCGTTAGTTCTCTCAATTTTTGATAGGAAAAGTCTTTTTATTTCCACACGAAAAATTATTATTGTGAATTCATAGAAACAATTACACCTGATGTGAAATTTGTGTATAAAATTAATTTTATAGTGGTATTTCTAGTAATTCCGTCTCTGAGTAATCGGTTATCTCACGTTGAGTAATGACTTATTTCCGCAGAGATGTGTGATTTTCAACAAAGAAAGAGCCTCCGACAATGGAAAGCTTTTTTTAACATCGCCTAAAGGACTCCTGTTGTTCTCTAGATCTTAAAACAAGAAACACTCGGTTGTAATTTTTTCCTGCAAAAAATACTTTTGGTAAAGCAAAGATGAATTTCATTGTTGGAAATGTCTTGTTAAATTTTTTCCAGCATTTCTACCGATCGGTTCGAGAATGTTCCTGAAAAAATGTGTGCAGTAAACATCGGATACAAGTGAAACAATTTGATATTTGTTGAGGATAAATTAAATAATAATCGTAGTGTATAATAGAGTTCATAAAGTAACATTTCTCTATTATTCATAATTCGACTTTCATCTTCAATAGTGAAATTTTTTTCACAAATAGATAAAACGTTCAAATACCACTAATGAAACTATTCTGGGAACAATGAAGAGAGCCAGATGACAGGAATGTACTGCAGCAGCAAATCAAGCAAAATCGTGAACACTAAGTAAGGAATTACAGGAAGGTATTCATTCACCGTAAATACGGAAGAACCAATTTGGTAGCCTAGTGTCAGAACAGAAAACTTATAAAAGAACGGACTTTTCCAAATAATCAAATTATACAAAAAAGAAGACTATCGACATATGTTAAGTTTCCCTCAACTTTATTTGCGGAAAATGTACTCAAGAATCTATCAGATTTGTAACCTATGCTAACCATCCAATACATAATTAATAACTTGAATTACTCTATATAAATAAAGTATAATATTCCTATCTTTCAATAAATTTTGGTTATTGCTTCATTTCTGTCTTATTTCTTCTCAGGTTTTCCGATACTATATGTCTTTCTTTTGGTTTATGTATTGTTTTATTTTGCTATATTTTTTTGCCTTTCCATGTAGCCTAACCACCTCAATTGTTATCTTTCTACAGTTGTCATTATGGATTCTAGATGAGCATCATTTTCACATATATCATTGCTTCCATTGCAATTCACTAAATACTAAGTTACATCATACAGTCGACAATAGGGTTTGCACGTCATGAAAAATAGGAAAACCTTTTATTGAATTCGATTTTCAATTTTTTCAGGAAAATCACCACGATAAGCTAAATTACATGAATTCGTCTAATATTCACGATGAATCATTTGAAGTATATATTGTATTCACTTTCAATTGAAAATACTTCAACATTGTGTTTTCCGCTCTGTAGCTGTCAGATTAAGATAAAATAAACAGAATTACTATGCCACTAAAGGAGTTCGAAGAGCACTGCTAGATTAACGATAATATCACCATCAACCCCGTTCTTACGCCAATCTTTTTTTTTTTCTATATATATACCTTATCGACTGAATTTTCTTCATCATAACGGCACTACAACTACTTCGACTGCTACAGTAAATAGTGTTCTCCGCACCTACAACCAAATAAGTTCCTTTATTCTCATCTGTAACACACAACTTAGTTGTTTCTTATATTACTGCTTGATGCGAGTTTTGTTTTCATTGCCTATCATTATAAAAAATTTGAAAGAAATTGGAGGAACGTGCTCGATCCTTTTTTGATTAGAGATGCTTTGATTCTTCAGTAGTAGCAGTTTTCTACATATTTTATCATTTATTAATCCGTTGAGTAGCTATAATAATAACAGTGGCTTAACACCACTATTATGCTTGCACCACAAAAATGCTCTCTAGATCATCTCGTTGAGGTGGATCAGTTCCCAAAATCCATGTCTACATCTTCTCGCTTATTTCTCGCCACAACTTCTTATTTCCTGTCTTCTACTACCATTTTCTAACTCCCATTTTGCTCAGGTCATCTTTTAGCTCTTTTATCCATATTTTCTCAGGCCTGCTGCACTTCTTCTACCATGGAATATATCATCCTCCGTTTTGTAAGTAGTTTGATTTCCAATAATTTCCTATCAGCATGGTAGGCTCGATTTATATCAGTTTTTTTCTTCAATCTCAGTACTCCTGTCTCCTCGATTATTAATCATAATGACAAGGTAATTGAACTTTCCTATTTCAATAATTCATATTCGCCAACTTTAACCTTTTCCTCGTGACATTGCTTTCCGAATCTCATTATTTTTGTTCTGCTTCCGTTGATTTTCAATCCCATCCATTTTCCCTTTGTAACTACCTCATTGTCTCCATTATAGATATCCTCTTGGTTACAAGTACCATATCGTCACCGTAGGCGATTATGTAGCCTTAAATTCCACCCACGCATTTATTCCCATGCCAATTTGAATAGTGTTGTCGAAGGCAAGTCTCCTTGCCTTACTCCTTTATCAATTACAAACTCATCAGATTTTTTTAGGTGTTAGTATGCTGCCTTTTGTTTTGCTCCTAGTCATATTGACTAACGCAGTTCTGCTTCTATACCATGTTCTTTTAGTGCTAGTCAGAAAAATGTTGTTTAATTCAATATCGATTATTCGCCTTCTATAAGTACCAGTTATATACCATTTAACTGATCTTTTTGAGGAAGAGCCTCCAGCTTGAAACTTTAAAGATCATGCTTCAAGATAAATACTGTGTAGTAACTATAGTAACACTCTAATAAACCAGACCAAGCTTGAACTTGTCACCGCTTATCTAAATATATTAGAATAATATAAATAATAATTGAAATAGATGTAGCGTCAGTAATTGCTAGATTCACCATATAGTTTTTTATCACACCTTGTAACAATAATATCAATACCCTCTATATAATGTTACCAAGTTAATCAATGAACGTGGCTAATTATTGTTCAGTCAATCATTGAATATAGCAAAATGATCAGACAATCATGATGACAAATTACGGTAGGGGCACAATACATCACACAACATTTACAGTTATTCCTCCAAAGGTTTACATCATAATCCATTATGATTTAGTTCCTAATTAGAATAGTCAGTTCATTTGTCTCCACCATCAAGATAGTCTGAAGCTTATTCAGTGAAATAATTCCGGAAATGGTTATTTGACCAATTTAATCGCAAGAAATTATAAACCATTCGATCAATTCGTCATGATAGAGAAATTAATTGCTGCTTTGGTTGGGGTGCTTTTAAATGGGATTGTTTTGCGTGCGTAGCTACGCAAAATTCTGAGAATCGGATAAATCAATATATTTATATTTTTTTCTGTTGTTGAATTTTCATTCTTTTAAGTCTCTTTTTATTGATATTTAGACGTTGTCGATGTCAAGTCAAATTTTGATAAAGGTGTCGAAACGTCAATTTTTTAGCTGTTTTGAAATATTATTTTCAATCAGAAGAGACAATTCAAAAACAAAAATATATGAAAAATTCTAAGAAATGAAGAACTATAGAAGTTTGTATTTATTTTTATTGCTATAATGTGGTTTTAGAACTTAAGAACTGAATACTAAGATTAATAAGTCTAGCCTGGCTTTGAGACGAATGAATATTAAAATTTTGTCTTTAATGAAGATGTGGAAATCAATCAAGGCTTCTAACCACATCAAAATATATCCTGAGTGACAGTCAAATGTATTTTAACATTGGTATCAACTGAACAAAAGATATTTTAGTCCAAAAATAAAATCTTTGTAGCACACTTTCTTGCTGAATTTCAAGCATATTGGCTGGTCACATTTTATGTATTCATAATTTGCCTTCCTCTCTTAATATCTAACATTTGATAGAATATTGCTAGGGGCCATCTGAACTGAAAAAATATATCGCACATTTCATGTCTAGCAAGTCCACACCAACTTTCTTTCTATTGTAGAAACAAACCATTTTAGGTTTGTTTTTTCTCTCCCCTTTTTCAATACTGTGGTGCATTGATGACACCAATATACCAATATATTTAGACACAACAGACAGCAAAGTTGTATTGCCTGCAAATCCATATAGGGTTGACCCCACTTTTCTCTTGGAGATGGTAGGAATTCAGGAGGTATTTCTCTTGTGTTTTATTATAGAAAATATTCTACATCAAATGCTTTCCTTCAATATATTCCCCTCCCCTCGCCACACACCTTTCCATACGTTTTTCCATTGATCTAAGTAGTGCTGGAAGTCTTCTTTGGCGAGTGCCTTTAGGAGCTTTGCCGTTTTTGCTTTACCGCTTCCATCGATCGGGTCATTTTCAAAGCAGATCTTTTTCTAACCTTTCTAGCCTTTCAAGAAAATCTGAGCAGACCTGTTAAGGCAAGAGCTTTTGGTCAGGAGTTAGATTTTCTCATACAAACTTCGCACAAACTTTTGTCATGTGTAATTCTTTTTGTAAAATTTATCTAACCGTTTCTTTATCGGCGTTTACACCCTCGGCAATCATCCGGATGCTCATTCGGCGATCTGCACGCACAATTTGGTTGATTTTGGTCACTGTTTGCAGAGTTAAAACAGTTACAGGGCGACCTGAGCGCTGGTCATCTTTAGTGCTCTCTCAGCCCTCACTCGTCACACATGGTTTTCGGCACGGGAAAAAAACACGTTCGTTTCAAACCGCTACTGCACAAATACTAAAATAGTGACGGAAATGTATTTTGGGACGGGCATAGACAAGATATCTAGATACCCAACGCCCTACTCCTTGTTACGCCTCGTTATTTATTAGCCAGACCTCGTACGTTAGAGATCAATTTCCAAGGGCATCGACAAACTCAATACCATAAAGAATAAAATACGATATGCATCGCACGACGGCTCACATCCAACAGTAGGTTACAAATAACAATAGGCGGGAAACTATTGGACAGCTACTGAGCAGGAGATTGCGAACGAACCATCAGGGGTGCCAATTTCGAAGAGCCAAATTTCCCGTCCGGTCTTGGAGTAATTGATACCGAACAGTTATAAGCATATATAAACATCCATAACACAACAAATTCCTTTGCGAATCAGTCGTTTTATTATAAAAAAGTCAAAAATTAAAAAAATTTCAACCCACCACTCATAAAAATTGAACAAACATATCCAAGTTAGTGGAATTTATAATTGTTAGGGTTCAGAGAATCGAAAAAGAAAAACGGATTAACCAGTCTGCTAATCGCATTTGCTCACGATGTACTAAAGTTGAAATAATTCTATATTATAGTATGATACGATTCCTATTCCATATACACGACAAATAGTTTTCAACGACTAATTTTTGCGTTTTTAAATAAAACACTGTTTCAATTTAAAGATTCAAAAGTTGCATCCTTATTCATTATAGACGTGATTCTCTTTAGAACAGTTATTTCGTTATATCAAACTTCACGCCCAATTATACATGGTTTATGATTAAATCGAGTTTCAATTCACTTTCTGCTCTTTCAAAGTCCATTCACTGAGTCGACACACTTGCTGTATACACAAAGCTAATTGAGAGAGAAACAGTGTAATGAAAAAGAATTTGTCAAAAGCTAAAAATTAATTTGCAGAGAATCAGCGAAGTGCAAGAGTTTGTTTGTCTGGAAAAAATGTTTGTATTTGATAGAGACCGTTAAAAAACTGGAAATATAACAAAAAACTTGAAAAATCATATCCAATATTTTGTTTTATAAGTGAGAACAGCCAGTGAACTGAGCTCAATAATTGTAACGGAATTGGACTTATACAGATATCAAAAGAGTTCTAATGAAAAATTTGAGTATCAGATAAATTCAAATATTTAGACCAAAACAATGGAAATCATTCTTCTATGGATTTTCGTGGACGTTAATCAACCTTTCACAAACAATTAACCACGACAAATGATCATCCTTGAATTATTCATTGTTTCACTCCATCACAAACAAGAATGTGTTATCAGATGTTAATGTTAAAATAATTAAAAGCTGTCCCTTGTTTTCAGAATATTCGTATATACATGGAAGATGTTAGTAATCCAAGTGAATGATATTTTATTCAAATCCCTAATCAAACTTCTTGTTAGTGTGACACTTTAACCAACCTCAAATACAAAGGGATTAATTAATATTTTAAAACAAGCTTACGTTCGCAGACCGTAGTGTAGTCTCAACAATTTGTGGCAAATAGAATTTCCGATGTGATTTTACCCTTCTCACAGTTAGAGACATATTCAACAATATCATCATTCACTTGTTCAGGTTCATTTAAAGGCATTTCTCCGTATTTCTATATAAGGAGTGTGCCCTTTCGTTCGATTTTAATAAAATAATTTTGCTGCAATATGAGTAAAAAACATATTACTACTGTTTTTCATTGGTTAGGATCAATTCAGTTGACAATATTTACTCAATTGATTTTTCAACATAACAAGTGGTACCGTAAACCGGAGCTAGTTAGGCACATTTTCAAAAAGTGGTTCGCAAAATATTTCAAAAAAATTTTTTACACCGACAGTACTGAAGAGCATTGCAATAAGTAAATTATAAATAGTTTCAAAGGAAATTATTCATTGGGCGCCCAAGTTATGAATTTCATTTTAGTTCATGTTACTCTGAATTTTGAGGAAATAAGTAAAGTAGTAAAGACGAAAAAAATGAAATCTATAATTTTTTTTGGTAAACACAAAATTGGGTGGAATGTCCATTTATAATAGTAATTATAACTACCAAACTGAATGAATATTTATTTAAAACAGTGAAGAAATTAAGCTAATCCAAAACTGTAAAAAGCCTCATATTAATCTCTATCCGAATTTTCACATCGCTCACACGTGAAGTAGGGAACTTTGCTGCCGTGATTACAGAAACCGCATATCTATTGTCGACATTTTGTGCCCATTATCCAATCTATCTGGCTCTTGCAATATTTCCACTGAATGCGACAAATTCCGCATTTGAAGTTATCATTCGTTCTATTTTGTTTTGTACGTGATTCACGTGGCAGTACGTTTTTTTTCTTTGGATTGTCGCCTTTCTTGAAAGTCTGGAGTAGATGCAGCTTCTATCATCGAGACAGATTTGCCGATGTCACCAGAGTCTTCATTCATTGCAAAAGAGTTGATGAATCTCTTGTTTCGAAAGCTGGGGATTTCTAGGTTTAATAGTTCGCAAAACTCTGGATTCGAAAGTAAATCTATCTACGGATAGATTTTTACTGGTTCGATTTTTTCACATATAACATATCATTCAGCTTGTTTAGTTTTTCTTCAAATATTTTGAATATTCCTTTTACACGTATTGTGGCTCAGTAGTTACTTCTAACTGGATTTTTAACATTCGAGTTTTTGAAAAAATTAATTTGTTTAAAAAAATTGATAAAACTCCAAGGGATGGAATATGTTTATTTGTGGTGTACCGATTGAGTCCTTTGGGTGTGGTTGAGCTCCCAACCTGGCGGTAGAACTGCGGAAAAAATAATAAGGAAGGGAATAGAAACACGGAGATAATCACTATAGAGGAAACGAGTAGGTAGAAGAGATTGGAATAACAAGGAGATGAGGAATATAAAAAAATAAATTCATATTTTTTTCAAATATATACCAAACAGAAATCTATTCGTTCTGTTCTCAAATAAATAGAAAATATTGATTTAAAACAACATGAAGTTAATAAAAACAATAGGAATTTTTAGAGCATATAACAATAAAAATATATAGGAAAAACTTCATCACAAATTTTACCAAATTTACTGTAATTTAAGCAATTTTAGAGAGTAGATAGATGGAGGACGATTTAGTAATGAAACTGAAGTTTCAATGAAGAATTAATTCAAAGAATGAATTCTTTGAATTGAGTGTAAGGTCTATAACAAATTAATTTCTTCGAAAACTGGCTAGAAAACGTTAGAATAAATGAATCAAAAGTGACTACTGTGCCACAATACGTGAACAAAGGAATATTCAAAATGTATGCAGAGAAACGTAACAAGCCGAATGGCATGTTACACACTCTTTCTTTCTTGACTCTCGGAAACTATCCCTCGGTGTTGTCTAAGAAGATCAATGAGAGAGGAATCTATATATCTACCAATAGCTTCAGTGTATCTCGAAATACTATCGAGAATTCTCTTAAGCAATCAAGTAGGATCGGAAGGGTATAAACCAGTTACCAAGTTTTGCCTAATATTAGCACACACTGCTTTCAATAATTTGGAAAGCAGCACTGGGAACTGGTCTTTGGAAGGTTCCAGAGTAAGCGACTTTCCATTTCCCAGGTGTCCAAAATTTCCCTTTACTTGGCTTTCATCGGTGGAAATATAGCAGCATCAAGCAGCTGCATCAGGTTCTCTGGCGACCTCTGAATACTTTCTTGTGAAAATGATTTGGTGAAAAGCGATTCCGGATACAAGAGAAGGTTATGGAAAAGACGAGTGATTTCTACAAATTGGAAATACGCTGGACTAAGTGTATGAAATTAGAAAGATTATGTTGTGAACTAATTTTTTGTTTTACCCAGTCACTTTTTCATTGAAAATTATAGCCCTCTTATATGGCTGTAATTCCTGTCTTTGTATATAATGGTAAATCTTAATAGCCGGAATCATTCAACAGGGCTGAATTTTTTCTGAGGTATTCGGCTCAAAAAATCTATACTGTAACGACCAAAGTACATAGCGAATGAAATTATTTTTTTTTTCTCTTTTCACTTTAATCTTTTTCGGTCGTTTGTTCTGACGATACGTCGGGTTGTGAACCAAAGTTAATTAGCAAAGATTTTCTTCTCGTTTATCTCTAAAAAGTTAAGTAATTAGTTTTTCTGGTTGAAACATATCAAAAATATGCTACCGTTACTTCTATAAATTAATGTTTATCTTTTCACGCGTGAATAGAAACTGTTTAATGGATTAAAAGGGTTGAATGATATTAATTCTACTTTTTTATCTTACACTAATGAAACTTACAAAGTTACAGGTTTCTACCCACTTTTTAATAATAATCAAAAAGGGTTAAATTTCCAGAGACAAATATAATATCACTATACTAGACAATAAATGTTCGAAGTTTGAAGACACCACATTGTTTGACAGCCTTCAGTAGTGAACTTTTCTCGTGAATTCATGCAAAAATTAATGATTGATTATTGTTCTCGTTTTATTTGAAAGACTTAGCCTAAGCAATAAAAAAACTAAACATCCTTCGAAAATCAACTATTGCCTACCAGTATTGGAACCATGCTAAACAAGTGGAAGTTGCATTAAGTGATAGAATGAGCTAAAGCTAAAGTACCATTGGCTGGACAACTGTCAAAATTAAACGTGGCCTCGCAAGAACCGATAATGATTAACGATAAGGACGTTTAAAAGAAGACAAAGATATTATGTGAAAGGTTCAAATGATAATGAAAAATCTTGTATACAAATAGCTGCCTCGTTTCTTCATAATGGAAATTGAAGATTCAGGAAAAATTGTGCATTAATATGTAACCACAAAGGAAAATTGAATCCATCATCAGAAACTTGGACCAAAACGTCAGTAATTTTAGTAAGCTGAACTCAATTACTACTACTCTTTTCAAGTAAAAAAAAAATTTGCAAGGAAAGAGATATCGATCAAATGAGCCTATTATTGCTGAAATGGTAGCGTATTTTAATACCAATGCCCTCAATTTCATTTTTTTACTGTATTCGAATTAAATATCATTGGTTCAATAACTCGTCACTGTATATAATACAATGAACTGCAGATATAACTGTATATAAATCTACTCTAATCTCAAAAACCAGAACCTGAATTCCTCCCTATCAGAACAGAACAAAGACACCGCTGTAATTTTAAACGATAAATCAACTCCAAATATAGAAAATTTCCAGTCGAAATATGTCCAAATGAAATAGCCCAGAGATCATTCCATTGAGAAAGGCTAATAGATCGTATCTGAAAGTATGGCTATATTGACTCCCACAAAAGGAACGTTTCATTTTATATTCAAAAGAAATTTCAAGATGTGAAATTATTTTCAATGTACCTCTCCATGCACAGTTTGTTCAGTTATGCGTGAATTTATATTCACTTGAACAAGATATATACGAGGCGTATATGCAAATTCAATTATATATCAAAATAAAAATCAACAATTTCCGCAATTACCTCGATTTATTCTCTATATGTTAAATTTGTGATGATTAAATAGTTTAAACTACTATTGGATCTTTACAGTTTTTGTCATTGTTACGGTTGTCCAAACAG
Source organism: Diorhabda carinulata (assembly GCF_026250575.1). Classification (NCBI taxonomy): domain Eukaryota; kingdom Metazoa; phylum Arthropoda; class Insecta; order Coleoptera; family Chrysomelidae; genus Diorhabda; species Diorhabda carinulata. The sequence goes on from NC_079469.1 coordinate 9,832,606, forward strand.
ACGTTGGACTTTTTCAAGTGATTTCACAGTACATATTTCGAAGGTATTTAGAAAAAAAAAGAAATAGCAACCATTGATTAACAAAACTTAGAAGAATGTATGAACATTTTAATCTATACTCGTAATTTGAGGAAACATATCTTACGAACAAATAAACAAGCCTATAGAAAATATATAGAATTAACAACTTAACTAGTACAACAAAAGACGTTTTAAAATGATGTTAATCATCCAGTATACAGGGTATTCCGGGACAAAAAATACGGGAGTGAGTAGATGACGTAAAAATACGATGTCTCGTTTCTCTAAAGCGAAATCAGATCTTATATTCAAGTATATTTGATTTATGGGTCGGCTCATGCCCAATGGTTATCAATCCGTAACTTTTACAGGGACAATAATCTAAGAATAGCGAAAATGAATTTAACAAAAAGGCGATCTTTGTTTAACTCGATAGACTTTATGGTTTAGGAGATATGTAGATGTTTGGATCGTTGTATATGCCACACATACCTTTCTAAAAAAATTGTCATAAATTGTAATTATTTATTGAAAATACCAAGAGGAGGTTTTGAAATACAATCAAACGTTTCTAATTGAACTGTATACTCTCGAACATCGTATTACTCATATAAAAAAATTGTATAAAAATTTAGTTGGTTAGCCTACAACTTATCAAATAAAATAAAATGTTCGAAGTGGGCACCTCGCTCTCCTACACACTTCCGGAGTCTACGGAGGCTATTTATTTAAACTTGGAAGGGCATTTCAGTATTCTGCCTTAAAGCGTCACTGTGGAAGTTTATTCAATCCGTTGCATATAACAAGCTTATAAGATATTAGTAAAAATGTTATTGAGATAATTTCTTACATCATTTGAGAATTGGGGAGGGCTCCATCGTGCATGAACCACATTTCTCTGCGAATGTTTAGAGGAATATCACTTAACATTGGTAGGACACCTTTTTTGAGAAATTATATTTATCGCTGACCATTCAGGATGAAAAACTATGGACTCACTAAATTATTACTCACTTTTACTGCTCACGCATTAAAACAAAATCGATGTTGATTCTTTTTTTGGATTGTAACGTGAGAAATTTCATCTGCACATGAATATAAATCATGAAAATTAAGAAAACTCGCATGGTTTGAGTCATAAACCAACAGAAGTCAGCTTGTAAGAGTTGATATAACGATGTCATCTTGCAAGCCAATAGAATTTGGAGTGCCCCAAGGCTCAGTACTAGGCGCTTTTTTGTTTCTTTTGTTTATAAACGCCATCGCCTATTTAGGAATCAGAGGTAAAATATGTCCATTTGCAGACGACACTAGTTTACCTTGGAGCATCACTGATCTCACCACCGTTAATGGTTTCCAAAGAACTGAACTTATCCACCTCCTTAACAGTCCATTATGCCCTTAAGCTGTTAGATAGTTACTTGGGCTGAACAGCAGGGCTCACTGCAGGGACTTCTTCAAAAGATTAAACATTCTGACTCTTCCTTGCTTATTCAGATTAAATGCCTCATTTGTAAGCACGCTTCTCCAATTTCAGAAGGGTCGTGTGAAATCAGCTTCATCAGTATACATCCAAATATCCTCCGTAGATTCCGTTTTTTGTTTTAGATTTATGATAATTTTCTTTAGAATGTCTCTTTATGGCGAACGGTTGTTCAACGATCTAAAAATATCCTAAACCTTATATTTCATACACAAAGGGTACCTTTTTGGTAACTTTAGATTGTACAGGTTGTCCCTGTAGGAGTGTTAACCATTCGACATGAGCCCCCTTTGGCTTTATTTATTCCGTCAAACACACTACATGGACATACGTAATCATCCATCAAAAATTCGTCTTGTTCGAATGTATAATGTAGAGAATCCACCCAAACCACCCCGTAAATCCCAAGTGAAAAAAAATTACAATATACTAAGTAATAGTTTGCTTTGAAATTTGTTTGTTATATAGTTTTGTAAGCAGCGCTTTAAATGTTACGGCTAGATTTGGAGGAGGTGGCTCATTATTAATAAGTAGGGCACGAAAAATTCCATCTCCATCCATCCCCCTCGCTGTTGTTGCTTGCCTTTACCGTTCTCACCCAATTAAAAACTTGAATTACGTAGAAGCTATAAGATTCACCGTTGATAAGCACCGCCAAAACATCAATTGCTGTCATTGAAAATGAAAGAATTTTATGTTTTTTCGACGGTCGTTCGAAGAGACTTTGTAGCAAATAGGAAGAACTAATTAAATTTTGTTTTCACCGATCACATGATACTAACCGTGTGTTAATTAATCTCTTTACAAACAAGGTTACGAGTTTCACTGTTTTTCAATAATAGGATAAGCGGTTTTCCATTTTCTGATTAAAAAAAGTACATGTCCAGATTAATTGACTGAATGGCTCATCCATCATTATTACTGAAGCTATAATCATGAATTTCTTACAGCAGTTTATAACGTAACTTACCTCTAATGGTGTATTTTTTAATGTACCATACATAAGAGGGCTGAATAAAAAATTTGTATGAAAATCCGGTGAGTTTGAAGTGAGAACCCCTAATAGGGTTGTGTAACTTTTCAATTGGGCTCATAATCGAGACATTCTCATTCTACTTCATAGTAAAGTCTTGATACTTTAAGTTTATGCATAGCATCGATACTAGAAAGAGTTTCAGACATTTTTAGCAGTACTTTCTCACTCCAAGAAATTCAGTAAGTCAGCTGTGAATGCCAAAAAAACCAAGAAAAATTGTAGTGAAAAATTTCTAGTCTCTGGATGCTCGAATCGTACTAGAACTTACTTATATGTAACAGTTGATTAATAGACTGCAGTTTTATTCCGATTTTTCAAAATTCGAGGTTGCAGAGCTAGTAGCAACCATGAGATGATAGATCAGAAAAAGTACAGATAATAAAAATCATTCTACGAAATATATATTTCTTCATACTTTCGCACGTGATATATTTTTAAATCAAAAAATGTTTTGTAAAGCTATGAAATGCTACTTAATAATCATATAACTCATTATAACTTAACTCAATGAATTTTTTCAAGAATCACTTGAATAAAACTCAAGTTTCTTAAAAAAAGGATTCTTTAAATTCAAAAGTCGGCACTGTTTCTGATAATGAATTTTATGTATATCTTGAAGCAAATTATTAGAATATATAAACTTTTCCACTTATTTGATGTTGTTATGAATAATCAACATTCCATATTAACTCTTGATTGAATCATAATTGAAATGAAATCAAATCTAGAAGTTAAGGCTAACAAACAAACATTCGGTTGTCTCGTTCAATTATTATAAGCTAATTAAGTGCTGTAAACATATGAATCTTTTCTGTTTTGTTGACATTGACGTTCAACCCTTCTCATTAAATGTAACTGTAAACATTGTGGAATTTTGTAGAAAACAGATAACATGGAATATTTCTGTTTCTTTGCTGATTATGACTGAATTAATGATTTGATATATACAGATTATTTTGTGGAAATTTAATTTGGTAGTATAGTATCATGATTCGTCAAAATAATCCAAGAGATAACAAGCGCATGAAGCGACTCATTACTATAACTGTACATAGATATTATATATTTAAATTTCGAAAATTTAATTTTGAAAACTTTATTAACACAAATTACAATTTTACAAATGAATGAACTCTATTAATTTCAAGCGATTGAATTAACAAGATTCATTGAATGAACTAGATTCATTGAACGAACTAAATTCATTAAAAATATGTTCACAACAATCCTATTTTCTGCTAAAATATATGCTGACACATGTTTACAGAATATGATCTTTTTGCGTTTTAATTCTAAAAATAATCTAAATTTTTCTTCAAGTAACTATAGTATAGTTTTTTCATGAAGAAAAGTATAATTTTTGATATTTCGTATTGCGAATGATAAACCATAAGAAATTTTCCAAATAATTCATAAACAAATTACACCAGTTCATCAAAATCTATTATATTTCAAAAATAACTGCCAAACTGAATGACTGTAACTTTATTAATTCTACAGTTTTTGAAAAACATAATTAAAACTGAAATTATTCAACAAAATTAGTTGTCACGTACATATCTCTACCTCTGTCTGTTGCTTTTCAATCAAGTCCTGTAGAGATCCTTTACCGTGAAGCTGATGAGCCTCTACCTCAAATTGACAACAGTAGTTTCTTTCTTATGTTGCCTCTGTATCATCTAATTTCTTCAATCTCGTCTACTCTCTATTGATATCAAACTTCATTCAACTATTGGTAATACGAGATACGAAAAACACACAACACCCAAGCAAGTGACCAAAAATATATTTCAATAAATAATAACTGAAATAAATAATTGAAACTACAATCTTCTATAAGGATGCATCTAACAATGAAACCATAAATACCAGTAATAAAACCATCCCTAATTCCATCCACCTACATTATTCACACAGGTAACTATTCACCAAACTACAGGCCATTAATAACATTTCTCCTTATAAGCTTGTTGCAATATGCTTCAATTTCATGAATTTTAAATAAATTCACCGAGCACCTCATCATTTCCTTATCTTTGCACATTGGCAATGTTGGTAACGAACTAGCACAATTGCTTCTAAAAATACCATCATTGGCAAAATAACTAGTTGAATCTTGACATCTCAGTACCTTTGGTTCTTTCTTAAACAACAAACAACCACTCGATAGGTCACTCTGAATCAAGTTCGCAGACTTGAATAAACTGTGTACACTACCTTTACTGTCAGTGTACAGTGAACACCAGTAACTAAACGTTTGATTTCGAATTTATGTGATTGTTAGATTTCCACAATGCTGGATACTTATTCAAATTTCTGTAATGGATATGCTACAGCTGATGTACTTTTCCGGATGGATTTATAAAGATTTTCTATAAAAGTTTGCATAACGTTTAAGGATCTTTCAGCATTAGTTACGGTCTCTGGTCTGCCAGTTTTAGAGTGACTTTTAGTTGAAGCAATTTATTTAAAAAGTTTCTCAATCCACTAAACTGCAGTTTTGGTAACTTAGTTGCAATTTGGATAAGTTATTAAGTTTTTCCTCTATCACCGTAATCTGTTTTGATTAGAATCACTGAATTCTCAAAATACCGTATTATATTATGAAAGAAATTCTTCAATACACTTAAACACAAAAAGACAGGAAAATCTTCTACTTCTACTAACGAACTGCAAAGCCATTTACACTATGGATGATTTATGAAATATTCGCAAATTGGTACGTTCTAAAAGACTGTATAAGAAAACATAAACCTAGCTGAATACCCTGCAACTACAATTTTACTGAAGCAACATATAATGCTCTACAGTAGAAGCAGACGTAGAAGCAGACCAGCTGATACTCTAGAAAATACTCCTCCACATCAAACCAGTTTCACTCCAAAGTTTCATGACTGGTATAAGTTCATCCCATATGATACCAAAAAAGAAATTATAGTATAAAAACGATCTATGAAATTGATTTATTTTTTATCTGACCAATCAATACGATATTATGATTAGTTTTCCTGATTTTGTCGAATGCTTCTGGCAAACCAATGCTGGTAGACCATTTATAATTGACCAAGTTGTTCTAGTGAAACGGTGGCGACATGTCCAGTTATTTCGAAATACAGGCGACCATTTGCTTCGGAGTGCTTCGTGCGCGAACAACTTCTCTGTTGGAATTGGATATTCTTGGATGACCCATAGTGTCGATAGTCGTTTAGTTTCGGATTCATATGCATATGTCCAGCATTCGTTGCCTGTCACAATCTTATAGACGTCATTTGCGCAAGAACGAATCTTGGCGAGCGGATATAATGCTCAAGAATGCCTCTATCTCTCGGTTTGTCACATGACCATATTGCAATATAAGTTTACGTACAATATAGATGTTTGCTGGCACAACCGCTGATTTTCGTCGACTCGAGATAGTGCTTTATCATCAAAAGTCAAAGTGAATTGATCAGCAGACTGCTGTTGGATTAATCCACGTCGAAATTCATAGAAAATCAACGCACGAAAATGTTTATTTCCATTTTCTGACCAAGATGAATGTTTCCAGTATCTTGAAACAAATCAAATAGCACTAGTATGACAATACGTTCTGAATACGTTCAACATTAAAAATGTCAAACTTTATCATGACGATGTATGATTTGACATATTCACATCAGGATTGCCATATCTCAGAACTTGAGTAGCTACCTTCGTATAAGTGATATAGTTGGATTCATAGGAATGATATAATGAGGAGTTATCTATACGAATCAAATCATACTTCTCCTAATTACATTAAAATGGATAATTTTCAAAGGATAAAGCATTATTGAATAATTTGAAGAACTCATGAATTTTTACTATGATAAAATTGAGAAGGATAAAATGAGAAAAAAATGGAATGGAAATCACTCAATTCAGATTTCAATCGCCCACATTTCATAGTATTCACTCTGTTTTCCTATATCACAACCATTTTTGATAATTTGTTTCAATGGAATACGAAATTTTTTTGTTCTCTACTTATGAATGTTATTCATCATTGTAATACAATTGTGTAGAATAAGTATCGGAATAATATTGAAAAGAAAAACATCTGAATTTGATCGATTTATTTTTTATTTATCGTGAAATTTTTTCATTTAAATTATAAAAGCAATGGAAAGCTTGTATACTTTTGAATTAACGTTTAGAAGATGAAACGTAAATCTTTTTAGATAAAAACTATTGTGACCCTAAATCTGACAGAAAGCGGTGAATGGGGAATTAAATTCCCTGGACAAATCTCACAGATAAACGTAGCTTTGCTTGAATGTGAAGGAACAAGGGATAATACAAAAAAATTAGTCTAAACATGTTCTCATGTAACATATATGTTTAAAATGCGTACATTGTTCATTTTAATTTAAGAGAACCGCTCTTTGTTCAGAATAGAACGTGAAAAAAAACTGAACCATCATATATATACAGGACATGAAAAAAATTCAGCTTCAATGTTTTTAATGAATTTGCAAAAAATATGCTTAGATGTCTCTAACAATTCGAGTTCAATACACAAAGGAAATCTTCTGTAGTATCTTATTTCACATGAATATGGTAGCCTTGATATGTAGTTTGAAGCCTGGGAAAATCAGTAATATGTTTATCTTGGTCATCAACTTTCTACTCAGACTACATTAAATTTGATACTTTGATGTTTCTTTGTTCTACACAATATACATTCTAGAAGTATATACAGGATGATTCATGGAAAACTTTCTATGTAGAGTCCTTCAGAAAGTACTGTGGTTACTAAATATTGCCAACTCCTCTCCTTAATATATTTACAGGGTAATTTGTGAAATTATCCATAAATTCTATTTGGCTATAGTATTAACACATCTCACTCGATGTTTCTAATTTTTCTAAGTCGACCGCATCAAACTACTAGGTTACAGTGTAAGCGGCCCTACGAAAATTGGTTGCTAACCTAATGAAGAAATGTGTTTCTTATATATGAGACAAGAATTGCTTTAGTTTGTATACTGAATAAGAGTTTTAATCCAGGACGTGAACAAAGACTATTAAATCCTGTTCAAATCGAATCTTTTAGGGATGGAACAGAATTTGTAATCATATAAGAGACAATGACAAGTCAATATTATATCTTGAATGTTATTACCAGTGTAATTCTACTACCTTTCGTAACTAATCAGGCAAACATTTCGTGCGAATGTCAAAATTTTTAGGCAATAACATCCGCTGCGGATTTTGCCCAATGCAAATAATGAAGAATAGAGAAACTCCTCAAGAAACTATCAGACACTTGAAGATAAGGATGCATAGTATAGATATTCGATTAGATGTAAATGTAGGAAAAATAATTATTAATTTAATTTGATTCGTTTAGTTTCTGTGAATCAAATGTTTTATTTACTATTACTGTTTTTCCTAGGTTGACCTTGCATATATATTTATCTATTTTTGTGTACACTTCTCAGAAACCTTCATACTCTTGAAGCTTCCACAAGTTCCGTTACGTTAAATATAATAAGAAGGTGCAAAAATTTTGACAGTGTATAGGTAAATCTGAATAGCTGGTCGGATGAATTTTTAATTGAATTTCCAAAGTGTTTGATTCAAAAGTTACGTTAATACGAAAATTTTATCGATATAATACATGTTATTACCTTACTTATACACACGAAAGCTTCCATTGTTTGGAATTATTCAGCAGTTGTGAAAATGGCTAGAACACGATTGTTCAAAATTAATTCACTACTAAATGAAACTCTTTTTAAATACATCACGTGAACAATGTAAATCAAATTTATTCAAATCAATTTATACCAAAAACACGCTTAAAGCATTGGTGTGATAAGAACAAAGCCCGAAGCTCTTTAGGTTACAAAAGCTAATGATATATTTGAAGCCTGAATTGCAGAAAGATACGATCAAAAAATCATTTGAATTGTCATAATAGAGAATAATGACTAATAATGAGAAATGATTTACCATAACAATAAATAGGGGAAAAATTCACAAAACTAGAATAATTGAATGAGACTTCTTAGATGCTTCTATAACTGCAAAGTTCTGCTTAAACATTGATAAAACGAATTTCATCCAAATCTGTTTTTATTTTTTGAAATCACTCTCTCTTTAAAATGCGTTCTTAGGTCCATCCAAATGATATTCTTCTTGCACTCAGACTGACATGCTGGTAATAATTTTAGTCAATTTTTGGTTCTTTCCATAAAATAATTACCAGTGATAAAAAAATGTTATTCACAAATCGTTCTGTATTGGTATGACTCAAATTTAGTAATACATAGGCGACGTTACACCTAGTGCGGTTCATGAGTTCTTAGCCCAACATAGACAAAAAGTCATAAATAGGAAAAACTGTGATTATGCTTCGATATATTCTCTCTTTGTTTCCACACAGTCTTAAGAGCGTCTTGCTGAAGCTTATATGAGACTCTAGAAATATGATGCATCCTTAGAGCCAAAATGTTCGAACATCCACCAATTTCATTCCATCGTCTCTATTTCACCCTTGACCTCATACTTTAGATTGCGAGCAAAAAATAGTGGGTAGAGACCAGATCAAAGCTATATGTTGGGTGCTTAAGCTCCATGAAACGATATCTGTGTACACTAGCATTGGAAAGCAAAGCAAAGTAGACTGTAGCAATGTAAATTTTGCCGCGACTATTTCCTATAACTTTTTTATGCAAATGCTTTGATAAAAACCAATATGCCGCATTAACGGTTGTATTTGCTTCCTTGAATTCAATCAAAAAGTTACCAAAATATTGTTGCCATCACACTATTAGTTGAGAAGGTTGAAAGTTTAGATCATTGCTGAGTATATATACTTAAAAAGAGATTATATTAAGAAACAAAAATGTTTATGGAAAGAGATAAATTATTTCTTTTTACGTCTTAAACTTTTCAGATAACGAGCAAAAAGTGTATAAAGAAGGGGGGGAAATTATATGTGAAAATTAATTGAGATCATGGATGATATAGAATCTGTGGTTATTGATATTGTAGAATATATATCAGAAAATTTGTTTGACAGCAATTTTCAATTATTGAGATTTCTCATACCAGAATTAGTTGTGAATTCTCTTATAAAATTACTCCAAAAAATTCAAACTAGAAACTACGTACAAATCCTTTCTGCCTGCTCAATCAAAATGGTAAAATCAAGGTTGTTATTAAGCTTTGTTCAATTGAATTAATATGAATTCTTTATTAAACTTATTTTCATATCCAAATCAACTATCTTGATTTGTTTCACCACGTAATTTCCTAATTAACTACAGTTGCCAATTATGAAAGCTTCTCTCCAACAGAAGTGGATATCAAGTTCCAAAATGATCATTGAGATTTTCCAGAGAATTCACTACCGATAAATGATGAGTGAATATTTGATGGGAAATTTAATCGTTGTTTTTACATAATTTCTCGTAATTTCTCGTATTTTCATGTCCCCATCCTTATTTCTTCTCATTTTCTAGATCTTAGCAATATAGTGATGTTTTTCTTTTGAGTAGAACTGTTTTTAAGCGGTGAGGTAGGTTTATACACACAGTGTATCTCTTCTCTCTACACTCTATACTCTTCACTACTCACTAAGACTTAACTATTCACTAAACTATGCACTAACTTACTACTAAACGCTTATATAACTCATACAAATTAACTGTTTGGTTCACTTTTCATCCCGAAAACATCAGGATGACATCAGATTATTCACTGACCACTTGCTGATAAACAAGCGACCATTCATACACAATGGATATTCATACAATTGGAGTCCTGAAGTCCCAAATTGATAATTGAAATTTTCCAGAGAACCCAATATAGAAAAATGATCAATTGATAGTTATATAGGAAAAGTATCTGCTGCTATTTCTTTCATTTTTCGTTTTCTAATATCTTCATTCTTACTTCTATATATTTCTTACACCTTAGCTATATTGATATTTATCGATATTCATTCTGTCCTATTCATATACTAACCTAGTTCCCAGATATTTTAAAAATCAATCTATTTATCGATTCAACTGAGCGTTGTCCATATATTTGAAATTCAAATTTTTCTTTTCAGATGACTTTTTATTTGTTATTAATTTACAAGCTTGCTGTTTCTAATACCGACAGAATCAGAATCATATTTAAATATTCAAAGTACAAAATAAAAGCGTTTTACGTTCAGTATAATATCTTGTGAAAAAGAACACGATAATTAAAAATACAAAACATTGAAGCGCTTCTAATTTCAACGAACGCCAATAAAATTCAATTTAATCATAGAGATAAAAGGCAACTCAAGAATTCTCTTTTAGAATCAGAAAAGAACAATCGGTGTCCTGAACAAACAAATCGAGTATTCATAGTTCCAATTTAATGCCATTTCAAGACGATTTCATTGCAAAGCCGAACAAATATATGTTACCGACAAAGGACACGAAAAGCCACAATGGCCAGTAGTTTTATAGCCGAATAAATACGATTGGTAGAATGTAAACTGTCAGGCTAATTTTATGAATCATTTGTATACCCTCTTACATAATACGGTGATGAAAATAAATATTTACTCACCATCAGAGTATTTAAAACATTGAAATTTTAATCCAGCTATAAACGTTCAGGACTAAAGATCAGTTTCTCGGGCTATATAATATGTCAATAGGTATTGAATTCGGTCGATATCTTGTGATTGGTATAATGTAAGCTACATAACCAACAAATTATAAGCAATATTAAAAAATCATTCAATATAAAAATTGACATCCAGACACTATAATGTACGATGATTGAAGAACAGTCCTACCTCGATCTATATATTTCGACATATATTGAGTTAAGATGATTTTTCATCACGTGTAGAATGATATAGAGAAAAGGTGAGTTAAGGAAACATTTTGGAGACCTCGAAGAACAAAAATAAGCATGAGGCGTCAAAAATGATGATAAACCTGCAATAGAAAGAAGCCTATATCTACCACTAAACGAAAAAAGTCTGAAATAAAGTTGAAGAAGATAGAGTGAGATGACACAAAATAAAAACAGTTCATTTTAAGGTACTTATCTCAATTATTACTACTTGACGTTGATATTACAAAAATTAAATAATATCAATACAAACTACATTGACTTATTAGTGTATTGAATATGTAATCAATACGCATTATCATATCTCACGCAGTTGAATTCGTCTTGTCTTGATGTTTTGTGAGTAAAATAAAACTATATATACCTTTTCCCAATATTTACTCGTTAGTATTTCTATTGAATGTAATTACCACTCATTCAGAATCAATATTAATCTTGAAGAATTGACCCGATGAGGTAATATTCTTTCTTAAATACACTACAAAACAGTCACTGTGTTCTGTTTCCAAAGGCTGAATATTTTTGAGTTTTCTCAGTTCTGTATGTTTCTCTTCTCTCTTCTATCATAATAGGTCTCTTAAGATTTGGCTATTCTTCATCCTCTACATAATATTGATGGTACCTCTCTAAACCACATTTGATAACCATAATTTTTGAGCAACACAGCTTCCCAGAGATTTACACCGGTTGTCCTTCAAATTTTGTATACTATCGGGTTGTTTCGAAGCGATAGTTTTCTTAATTTTCCAAATCTTCCATTCAATTCCATATTCGAATACTCACTGTTTGTCGACAACTGACTAAAATGTTTATACGTAAAATCTACATGCAAAAAGTTTAGTGCATCGACTTTTTTTCGAGCATTGAGTCGACTTATATCTTATTACTAATTACGAATACAAATACAGATCAAACAAAAAATAACTATTCATTTGTTATGTATTTGATATATAATGAAGTATTTCATATGAAAATGTCTATAGTTTTTTGAAAATAATATAACTACCACTAAAAAGTTTGTAATTCTCTACTTTTCCATTTTCTACTCACAACTCTTGTAAAGAAAAATAAAAGTAGTCTTTCGATTGTCTGCTCGGGCGATTTATTATTTTCTATTAGTTTCCTTTCGTTTTTTGCCCAGTCATTGTTTGGCGATGTGCCAACTGTGTTTGTTTAGTGTGAAGTATCATTTTGCTTCTTTCCTTCTATTCACTCTCAAATAAGTTTTCTATATATTTTTTGATTTGTTGGCCAACATATAAACGACAATCGAAAACCCCCTGAATTTCACGATCGTTATAGTAATTTATAGATATTCTTCTATTGACCGCAAAAATAAGAAACGTCCACAAAACATATGGGATAGCGGACATCTTATAAAACATCAAAAGTGGATGAAAATATTTTGATGAATATCTTTCCGTGGTTTATGAAGGTATTAAATTTCTAGCGGTTTCTGGAGATACTGGAAAGTCAATATCTCATCCTTAATAATTGCGTGAACTACAAATTTCAACGTTTCTACTTTCGTTCGTTCCCATTGTACTTTCTTCACAAACAATATAGTAGTGTACAGAAACTTAAAAATTATATTTATATGTATTTTACGTATTTAATCAGAGCATGGGTCATTCCATACTTAATCTGCCAATGACACGGCATATGCTGTATTTCCATGACTTTTTGGAAGTCAGATTAATTACAAATATGTATTCAGGCTCAAACATTCAACCTAAAATCTATCACCAATCCTTCCATTATCGTAACGGTCGACGCCTGATCAAATAAATATCAAACGCCTACTTTATTCCACCGAACCATTTTCTCTAATGGTTCTTGACATCTGAGCAGTCACTTCTGAAGTATTGTTATAACAAGTGCCAATTGAGCTCTAATAACAAAGGAAACTTCCTATCCCTCTTTTGGTATTTGCAACAGGCTCCGAAGAAAATGACGTAGCTTTCCTTCATAAATAGATTCCTATGCCTTGTTGCTTACAAATTTTCTGCAGTTGCTGTGTAACCTGGTGAGCTCGTTCATCATCCAAATATCCGCAGCTGCAGCCACCTGCACCACATACTATATAAACTTCAAAAGCTATGGTTCAATGAAACATTTTGCTTTCTTTGTTCCAATTATTTCTGATCATCATCATCATCACTAGCGATACAGTCTTACAGGAGGCCATCGACTTTCTCAAGCATCGAATTCCATCCTTTACGGTCTCTTGTTAGAAACATCCAGTTTACTCCACTAATCTTGTAGCATCCTCAGAAACCCCGTCTCTCCATCTTAGCCTTCTTCTTCTGCCTGTATCCGTTAATATGGCATTAAAGTTCTTTATTTTGGGCACGCAGTTGTCGATGGGTACTACATGCTGCCCATCCAAGCCTGCCAATCTTGATTGTTGTTATTATGTCTCTGTTTCCTGATCCTAAGTGTGAAATGTAAACCTCAAAGTTATATCTACAACTCCAGTTATTTTCTAGGACAACCCCGTAAACTCTGTCTTTCTCTCGAAGGTCGATAGTAACGTCTCATCCATTAGTAGGAGGAAGCACTCCCACACTGAACGAGTCTTATGCGAAAACAAGCCATTTCCTCGAAATAATAATCCCAGTCACAGCTCTGCAGAGGAAAATTTTCCATTTATCAGACCTATGTTCTGATACGACGTTCCACTAAAATATCCCTATTTACCCCAATAAAATCATACTTGTGCTTCTTTTTTTCTCAGATTTTTTCGAAAATTCCGATTCTAGAAAACAGCGATCTGGATAAGTAAATTTTTGAGTCTAGAAATCAAATTTATTTCAGTCGTATTTTAGGTGAAGATGCTTAGTTTTTAGAGGACATCGCACAGTCTATTTTCCAAAATATTTGTTTAGACTATTATTTCCTCCCCTCTTTTCTGTGAAATAAGCTCGCAGGTAAATTTAATTAGAATGAAACAAAAAATGCGATTTCCATAAATGGAAATATACTGAATCAATAAGAAATTGAGAAAATTTTTAATTAGTGTATGGAAATTGAACAAAAGTGTACATAGTGTTAAAAAAAAGGAAAAAACTTATAAAAACATGAACACCCATAATATTGGTGCATGTGATTTTTATCTATCAACTGACTGCCTCTAGTTAAAATATTTTCATTCGTCTTTTAACACCAGCAGGTCCAGCTCTATACCTTATCAAAAGGGTAAAACTCTATCTTACTCCTAAATAGTATTTTTGAAAAGTATTGCTGATGTATTCTATAAATAATCCCAACTGAGAAAGCTTGAAATATGAAATTGTGAAAATTTGTTCATTGAATGAAAATTGCATACACGTTAACAAGTACCCTAGCTAATTGACCGATTGGTGTATAAAATACTCCATAAATCAACAGATACTTCAAATATTCTCTATATAAATTAAATCAGCGGTCAAAGTTCCTTTGAAAACCCAATTTTGTTCATTTTCTATGAACCTCTTCATCTATTTTATACACTGTTAAAAATTTCTTTGGTACTCTTTACAAAAATGTGTGAGAAGTTTCAACGCTAGAAATTTCGTAAATTTACTAAACAAAATAATTCGATTCACTTTGAGGAAATTCCACCAAGTGGCCAATAAAACAGTTGCCTCATCACAGACTCCCTAGGTGTCCTCCACTTTATTCAAAACACTCTTTGGTTCATTACATTAAAATAGTACTCCTCTATATTGCCAAAGAACCAGACAATGTATCTTTCTAAGAATTCCATCCCATATTGCTATTAATTTAAACGGAAAGTAAATCAAAACTACACGAAATCAAACTTTTATACGGATATCCAATAAGAGACAACTCTAAATGGTTATTTCTCTTCTTTGGCTAGGACATAATTTACCCATACGTGAAAAGAAGCCAATATGTGATTTATGTAATGTACCGATAACAGATATTCATATTCTCATAGAATGTCAATGTACCACAATGTACTGTACATTCCAATAGGAATAGTAACCTCTTAATCAAGAGTTTTGAGTTGCTTCATGTGGCGAGTCAATCCACGATCAATTAAACTTTTCAACTAAAGTTCCTTGCGTGTTCTGGCTTTCTCCTCCATTTCCACCCATTTTGTTCAGATCATATGTAACTTGACTTCCCATTGGCTTCTTGGTCTTCCTCTGGGCAGTTTTCCTAACGATTTCCATTCTGCTAATCTTCTAACTTGTCCGTCATCCAAATTTTTTGGTCCATATATTCTTCTTATTATTTTTCGTTCGAAGGTATGAAGTTTTTCCTCATCAACTTTAGTTGATTTCATCTTTTCTTCTCCATAGGTTATTGTTGGCGTTACTGCTGCTATGTATATTTTCATTTTAGTGCGTGTACTAATTTCTTTGTTAGAGGTCGGAATTTATGGTATGCTCGGTGTCCTGCGTGGATTCGTTGGGTTATTTCCATTCCTTGTTCATTTTGGTTGTTAACTGTAATTCTCAAGTATTTTAAATTGTTAACACCCTCTTTACACTTCTGCTTATTATCGCCAATGCTAGATTAAATAGAGTTGTTGATAGTGTGTCACACTGTCATCATCGTGCTGGTGAGCTCTATTGATGTTTTTGGAGCCTGCAGCTTTGACATATCTTTTAATAGTATGTCTCTTTTCAGACCGTCGAAAGCTTGTTTGAAGTTTATAAATAGAATGTGGATATTCATACCTTGATCGTAATTTCTTTCTATAATTCTACCTTCTACAGTTGATGTGATTTCTTTCTAAATAAATAAAGTTTAGGAAAATAAAAAAGCTTTGATTAATATTTTGACTAGATAATTTTATAATTTTATTCTAGGATTTATAATTTACTCTGCAGCATTGTGGCTATTCCACTGAATTAAGTTGAGCTTAGATAAACTCCCATGATCCCATGAAACACCATTTCCATGTTTTTTCAGAGTGAGCAAATTAGCGCCGCTTTCCACTAACATGGTTGCTGAAGAACGCTTTATCCCATGTACGGTACCTATTCTTACCACAAGTTCATAAAATTACATAAAATTATCTAGGATAATTAAACAAATTGTATTTGAATTTGTACCCACTGATTAGTAATTTCAGCCTTCACATGTTTGACAAAATAATAGTTAATTTCCAAAGAATTTTACAGTGTAATTATAATTAAAGAAAATCTTCCTTTACTCACTGGTATTATGTACCTATTTTCAACTTCCGTAACTGTAATTAGAATGGCAAAAAATATGATCTCTTTTTCTGGCAAACATTTAATGCAATGTTCATTAAACTCATCCTATAGGTGCATTAACGTACTGATTTTACAGAGCTGGTCATGTTCTTATTTTAATTATAATATAAAATCGTGAAGCGAGCATATTATTTTATGTGCATATTATATCATGTTATAAAATTCAGCTGAATCATTAACTTGCAAAACAATTCCAGCGTAAAATATTCATGAGGCTTACAATTTGCATTTTGATAGGGTTTGTTCTATTTTGGAGATGGAATACCATGTTTCAATTTTCACGTGTGGAAAAGTCGATCCGTTGGTTAAGTTTTAAGATGCTCAACCGAAAATTCCAGGAATATAAACAAGCGGATAAAGATCTTAGAGAACCTTTCGAGGGACCAAATAATTCATACACGATTATGGAGAATTGGTTAATGGATAATTCAAATTTGAATTTATATTTTGTATGAACATAATTTTTAGTTAGTTAAATATGCAAATCATGCAAGCTGATGAGTTTACTGGAGTATTAGATGAAACCGGATATAATACATTATACAATATAGAATTAGGAGCATTTCTTTTTAATGTACCGTTTCAACAAAGTTATATCGGGCAATGAAATGCACGTGAAAGACAAAAATTAATTTCTTTTAATGGTCGAATCACGCACTTTTTGTCTTTATAATTCGAATCACTTTCTAGTGCATGAGCTGAAGAAGACACAAATACACACGGCAAAAATAAATCACAGTTTTCACTTTTCATATATGAATGTACAGCTCATCCTTCAGAAAAAAATTGTAGGAGAAATATCTATTATGAAAAGGAGGAAAATATCTTTCAAAAATAGTTCAACGTCTCAGCGTATTTATGGCCGCGGATTACAAAAACAAATAGCTATGATGAAGAAAAGACATTATGATTAAAACGGATATTAATTATCCGTGCAAAGTGAATCATGAGAAGAGAAAGTAACTGAGGGATAGCTAGTTGTTTGATTACAATAATTTCACTGATGTCTTAAATTGCCTACCCTACCACGCCTGTCAAAATACGCCGAATTATAGCGGGTCTACTATCATCGATACATTTAACATATTTACCAAAAAACGTAATACATAATAAATATTTTCAACTATTGATACCAGAAGAGTCGAAATTCCTCTATAGAATCAAAATATTCCAAATCTCTGACAACCAATATGAGAATAATATATCAAATAAATTCGAAATGGGCTTGTCATCTGTATTTACTTTTTTTTTTTCTTCAGACAAAAACAAAATTTTATTATCAAACTTTTCTCATAAACATAATGTATGTATCTATATCTGTATTTTCTTAAATTATTTACGCTCTCGATTCACATTCTTAATATTAAAGTTTAATGAAAGCCTCCAGCTCTGAAAACGGCATTTATTACCCTCTTGCGGACAGCTAAGGATTTTGTGATTCGAGTCGCCCACTCATCGCAATAACGGAACGGTATATTTGACAATCCCATCCTTTCTAAGGGTGCAGGAAACCTGTCATAGTCCGGTCAGATTTGTAGGATGGAATCTATTTATACATTGACCTCATATAGGGTTTGAGAGCACGGAAACCTCTTGATATTATTTTGAGTACTTACCTTTTGACCGTATCAATTAAATATTGATTATACCTTCTCCCCTTGGGTTGTTATAGGAACATATTCTCTAGTTTTGATTGAAGGGACCAAAATTAATGTGGAGGAAAATTTATAATTCATCGTTTATGTTGAGGTATGGCTCCAGAAACTCAGTTGAAGTCGTTTTCTGACTTTTTGAAGAACTTTTGAAGGTTAGATTAGTTTAAGTTAGCCATACAGTCAAGCACCGTGTGCCGTTTGCTTCTCTTAGAAAGAGATTGACAGTAGATTTATTGCTTGCTTTTCATTTCCAGTTTTGATTACCTTCCATCCACGCATAAGAGTTCATGAATATTGAAAAAAAAATTAAAGAAACTAGCATTAGATTACTACTTTTTCGGTTAATACCAACATAATACGATCTAGAAAAACGTGTCAGAATTTTCCTTTCGCTATAGGAATAATGGGGGAAGAGAAGTAATCATAGACGATGATATTTCGCTATTTATTTATGTTTAAAACTTAAAAATATCTCCGAAAAACATCCAGGGTAGGTTAGGAATTAAGTTAAGCAACAAATTCCACGTCAACCAAGGTGCTCACATATATAAAACAGCTGTAGATACCATATTAATCTATGCAGTTGAACCGAGAGCGTATACAAGTAGGACACAACAACTTCTCAGTACAACAGAGATGGAAACCTTGGGATTAATAGCCGAAGTAGCTCTCTGGAAGAGACCGCAGCTCCGACATTAGATAGGTCTGCGACCAAAAAACAGATGTAGTTAGATGAGTACGGAGGAGCAAATGAGAGTGAAAGGCAT
The DNA here is from genome assembly GCF_026250575.1 of Diorhabda carinulata. Taxonomy (NCBI): domain Eukaryota; kingdom Metazoa; phylum Arthropoda; class Insecta; order Coleoptera; family Chrysomelidae; genus Diorhabda; species Diorhabda carinulata. The sequence goes on from NC_079469.1 coordinate 9,851,673, forward strand.
ACGTCTACAGAACGGGGAATGATCAACTGACGAAACAAACATGCAAGAAGAAGCCAATCACCAGAAGATCATCAGACAGATCTCGAAAGAGGTGGGCGGAATCATGGACATCGACATCCCAAGATCGAGACTGAAACAGAATGAAAGAACACATGCTTTTCTAACATGAGTTTCTGTTTTTTTTTTTTGATAATTGATACTAAAATCGAAATAGAGAAATACTCCAATTATAAAACGTTCAAAAACGATTTATTTGATTGATTTTAGATAAACATTTATAATGAATTGTGCATAACTGTAGCTCCAGATATACATCAACGTTTAAACATGACTAATAGTGGGTTAGTCCTCCATTTTTTCTAATCATCTTGAAGACCTGCTGTAAACCAATTTGATCAACAAATCTGATTCTTACTTGACCCAGATATACTGTATTGTATTTTTGAGTTCATTTATTGTGTACATAGCCAGAAAAAATTTGACGAAACATAACTCCCTATAGATTATCGACCGGGTTCATGACCAGAAACACGAAAGCTGATACAATAGTATGATATTTCTTGCTGAGAACGGAACCAATTACTCTCTACTGATATGTAAGTTATCCTGTTGGAATGCCGTACTAAACTGTTTACATTGTCGTCTTCAAAAACTAAAGGTGAACTTAATTCTCTGATGATGATAATTTGTATATGAAAACGCGCGTCAAATATAGAATTGAGAGTGTTGACATTGTGGTAGTGTGAACAGTTTGTTTAATACGAATATCATTAACGGATCCATCCTTGACCATCATTGTTATTCAAAAATGGCAGGTCTTACTATTCGAGTCGACCACAAATTACTGTGGTTTTCTTTTCAAATCACACTAGTAATAGTTGATGCCATCAGGAATATTCAATTCGAGTGTCTTCTCACCAAAACAGATTATCTAAAGGAAGATATTGGAATAAATTGTTTGACGACTATTAGAAACTTGTACGATGTAGATGACGCGACATTGTAATTGTAATCACGAAGGCTTGGCACCACATTCTGCGGCTGTACTTTGACAACTTTTTAAGTTATTACCTGCTGCGGCAACATTTTTTTCTGTGCAGTTTTTGGAAAGATTTTTTTGTTTATTGTTTGCTTCCTAGTTCATAAATAGTACTATATAGTGAATGAACGAAACCTAATCTATTTTCTTTTCCAATTTTTTTTGTTGAAGTTAAAGTTAAAAGATTCACCCTGAGGAAATTTGTCCTATCCATCCATCAATAATTCCCAAATGTTTCCAATATCATTTCACAATTACCTCACAGAAGTTTGAAGAGAACATGTGATTTGAAGCTACTTAGGTTGATGAGCTAAAATTCTAACGTTGTACAACTAATCATAAATCAATGTTGTGTGGTCGTCAACCTGAAATATGAACAATACAATTTAACCTAGAAAAAAATGTATTGAAAGTATACATTTACTTATTGTTGTACCTTCACTTACTAGTTCTCTGATACTTTGTGAAGTAGTGGATTATTGGAAAAGTTGTCTCAAACTCCTTGTATATCTGTTAATAGAAAATAGTTCTATATCTCCAATTCTAACAGAAAGGTATTTTATCATATCTCATGATATTGCTTTACGGCGTATCATGTCGATATTCTTCGTATCAATAACTTCTCATTTTTTTGTTTCGATCATAAAATTCTTGGAAGCGCTACAGATTTCACGCGACTATGAAATACTTGGAGTTAATCTGAATACATATTTGAAGTTTATGGTGCAATAAAGTACAGAATTTCTCTGGCAAGGTAAGTGAAGATTATGTTCATATCAAAAAAATACGTTTTACGATTTTTTTCTTTCAGAAATCTAGTCTTCTAATATCAAATTCTAACAAATATCTTTTTCTCATGAACATAATGATATCTACTCTCCATTAAACCAAAGAATTGTTTTTATGAAGACACCACACACCATATTATATAATAGGCAAACAATACTTTGCTCAGTCAAGAAGATAATGAAAAAATTGCTTTCAATAATGTTACAACACGTTCTAATGAAGTTTAATATAAATTAATATAAGGTGGCTCAAAAGAAAGTTTTTTTCTTTCAAATGTACCAAGTGCTAAGTCGGTTTGTTAGCACGATTTGACATAACCCCAAAGGAAAAAGTCTATAGGGGTTATATCAGGACTGCGTGGAGATCGACTTATGTCACCTCTCCTGTAGATCATTTTGCGAAAAAAAAATTCACGAACTCGGGGCAGAGATCTATTGGACGTGTCCGTCCTGCTGGAACCATGTTCTTTGGTAATAACCATCAAAGTTCTACAGCGAGGGCCTATAATTCCTTGTGCAGACATCGCAGCACAGCGCAGATCACTTCAGGTGAACGTAGAAGTTTCTATGTTGTGAATTTTGTACTCAAGTAGCTGCAGTTTTGCTTGTTGAAAACAATATATTAGTTAACGTTGGAAAGCGATCAATTATCTGGCTTAAGAAATCGAGACTCTGATGAGCATCCTGAGTCTTAAAAACAGCTCGCAGAACACATGGATAACACGTGTATCCTACATCACTAATTACACAGCAAAGTGTAAAGTTGCTTATCAAGGTGAATACAAGGCACATGCGAAGATTTGGAAATTTTATTTTGAAGAAGTAGAAAAAATGTTGTATTAGTTTAGATTATCATCATTTAAATTCTGTTCTTAGTTCTAATTTTTTTGGAGAGCTCAATAAGTCTGCAACGCGTATGTACTACTTCTATTTTCATAAAACGTCGCGAAAAAAAGCAGCTGCGAGCATCGTACTAAATAGCGAACACACGATGCATTTCGATTAACGCCATTTATTTTAGTTCGTTTTAGCTATGAACAAACGAGAAATTCTATTTTCTTGTGGTTTACAGACGAATTCATGAATTTATACTGCAATTCATTTTAATTTGGGTATTTTTATTGTCAATTCGAAACATTCACTATAAAAAGCGAATAATTCCGACTTGCCAAAGCTAGAGGCAACTATAGTAGCAGGTTTCTTTGTAGTCAATGATTCTATACTGCTGAAATTAGAAACGTTAAAATTCCAATGTAAACATATAGTATTTTCTTGATGGCTTGTTCTTTTATTTATTCCTAATAAGTTGTGGTATTTAGTTAGCTTAGGTTAAACTCACCTTTCATCATTTCAATCATAATTTTTATAAACGATAAGGATCTCCTTGAGCAAGTTATAACCAATTTTTCTGTTATTTAATTGCTGCAGACACGCAAATAAATAATGTTTCATGTATTTTTAATGAAATATTAGCACAGCTATTCACTATACACTTCTTATAAACTTTAAAAGACATTTTTTAACAGATAAACTCCTGCAACTGTTCACAAGGATGTCACTGCACCGCCATGTTAGTAATGAGCGACTCAGGAGGGAATTAGAACCAAAAATTAAAAACTTTCTTTGCATGTCAAATTGGAGATATATATCTTCGTTGTCCCAGAAAAATTAAGAAAAATTTTCCCGCCCGAGATGAAACGATTTAGTAAATAGGCATATCTCAAGTTATTTCCCGTTTACTGTTACGTTTATTTCAGATTTTGTGTCATTTTTTTATTATTTTAACTTTCCTATAAAATCAGAATGTGAAAAACACATTATTACTAAATATTATTAGCTTTAGGTTTCCTTATGAAGTGAATGCAGTAGACCATTGATTTATTAGAGCAGGAACCAAAGCTGGAGAGCCAACTGTCGACAAAATCAAAAGCCTACAAACCCAAGTGGAGTGATAAAGTTCAAGTTAAACTTTGACAACAAATTTGTGGACCTCCCAGAATAAAATGGAATGAAAATAAAGAAGATTCATCTATCGAATGATGAGGCAATTAGCATTAGCCTCGAAAAATATAATCATTTGTTGCTGTTGAAGGTTGTTATCCCAGCTGACGTGCATTTTATCTATAATGATCTTCCCCTTAAGTAGGGCTTATAACTTTTTCTCCAATGTATACCAACTAAGCCATTATCTAACTTGTCTTGTCTTGTTCATTTTATTTTACTCATTATAATTATTTTTTTTAAGTTTTGAGTATCAAATTAATAACTATACTTCTACTCACAATGTACGAATGAGAGGTCCAGGCCCTCGAAAAACAATGTCATCAATTTGTGCCTTTATTATTTATAAATAACATAAAATTTTTTGTACCTTCCAGTCAAAACTTTCGAAAAAGTTAGTCCTTCTAAACACGATGTTTTGTTCTACTATATTTTGTATTATTAAAAATTATTTTGACAAAATTATAAATTTTTACTAGTACAAAGTTGTTTTCTTGAAACCTGTTCCATTACAAATTAAAATTTGCAATCTTTTACCAATCTATTGATAATTATTATGACAAAATCTGTAATAGTAGATAATAGTAATTTTTCAATTAAAAACAATATTAATAGTAATGATTGAAATACATATTTAACTTATGTAGACATGAAAATTGACGTCTTGCTAACACTCCTTCATATCTACTAGTTAACTATACAAGCTTTGACTTGGTCGAGTGGTCGTCGTATTGGGACAACTAACATGAAACAGAAATAATATCTGAACGGCAGGGCCGGTGGCAGCTAAAAATGCACAAACAGGGGGGCAATTATTCTTTCTCAAAATTTTTGGTATTCACTACTAAGTTGCTGAATTAACTGAATTAAAAATAAAAATGGCGGAATCTATTTGCAGTGAACTTCCTTCCTCTTTAATGGTACCGGGGTGAGTTGAAATAAAAACGAATCAAACATGAGACCAATTATTACAGTGAGTAATTTCCAAATTGGAACTGAGGACACAACTTTAGCTCCTTTAACCCCTTAGGAGTGGAATAAGAAGAATTTAAGAAATTTAAGGTGTTCATTACCTTTTAACTTCTAGCCTAGATAAAAACCTGAGAGATACTAATTTAAAAACTAAGGTTAATATTTTTTTCGGTTTTGAAATTGATATTGACATTGATAAAACAGATTATACTTAAAAAAGAACCCCAACATCCTTTCCTTCACTTATGAGAGAAGTACATTTCATGTGCTCACTAAACGTTCATTTCATTGGAAAAGATTTCCGCTATTATACACTTGAAATCTATTCATAAAACTACAAGTACATTCAACTGTCAGGCATAAAAGTCCTTACACCGTTTCCAACATTTAAGAACCGTCATATTTTCTAGTATTTCAGAGCAGTATTAATCTTTTTCGATTCCCGGGTGGAATGACCACAGATCACCTGGAAAGGTATTTTGCATACGAACATAGAACAGCAGAGTAACGGAACTCGTAAAAGCAGAGAGATAGTTGTAACGTTCATGTAAGCATCTAAAACGAGATATAAATATATGAATAATTTAAGTCGGTGCAGGAAATTGAGGCACTCCCAGTAACAAGCTTGTGTTTGATAACGGGAATTATACGGATAATCCCGGCTCTCGCTTATTTTTAAAAGAGCGCGTATCTAGTTTCGGTTTTTTGCTTTGCTCTGCTTGAATGGAAAAATGCCTGTAAGCGAATTGTTGATATAGGAATGACCAACTATTCTATCGATATCGAATACAAAGTGTCAAACTTACACGCCCAATGGACACATTATTGATCATGTTCGGAGCTGTTCACTTTTTATAGGATTATTATAAATCGAAATCATATATCAATAAAGTTGAAAATATAAAAATTGAAAGCTCGCATATAACAATCTCAAGAAGTAGGTAAGGATAGACTTACACTAAGTCAAATACAGGGTCAATATAATTTTTTATGTCTAGTTTTATTATTGAAATTATGATGCAACAAATGGACAAATTCAAATGCTTATACTGCTAGTTGAGGATTCCATTGGATAAAGATATTGAAAGTAGAAATAGAACCCAAGCATAATTAATATCCAAACAATATATTAAATTAGAATTTGGATATCTTTTGATCTTGAATCCGATTATACTAAAGCTGACCTCAATAGTAGGCAATTATGATTATTAACAAAACATCCCTGATTTCCAAAGAATAGTTTTTGGTTCCATTCCATACATCAAAACTCTGACAAAAATTAAAGAGAAATTCAAAGGGAAAACAAACATTAAAATTGTACATAGAACTGCAAAAATTTTAATAAGTGATAGCGATACAAAGCTAAAAAAAACAAAATGTGCATTATCTGAACATATAATAGAATAGGTGCACCATATAGATTTTTATAACGAAAAATTCTAGACAATGAAAGACATTAAAACAAAATGAAAATTCTTGAAGATGTATCATATAAACGAGACCAAGGAACCAATGAATAAAAGATCTTATTACACTATAAAAACGTCCATTCTGCCAACAAATAGTTTGTATCTCAATTATTGTTTTTGAGTTGGTGAGCGGATAGTAAGAGCTCCCCAGTTTCCCAACTCAATAAATAATTTTAGACTCAGTTGGCACAACTTGTTTTCTAGTCGGTCAAAACTTAAGGTGAGAGATTAAATTGGTTTTCATGCTCACATATATTCACAATAATAACCAATTCCAGACCTTTTGGGCATCCAAAGAACCGGTTGCTTAATTTTGCAACTTATTCGCTTCAATTACAATAATCAGCTAGTATGGGTTCACAGTCTGAGAACAACGGACGTGAAAGAAAGACCGAAATTCACGGACTTTTGACTTATTTCGTCATCCCCTTTTTTTCCAATTTTCCAAAACTGACAGGTGGCAACTGTCGATAATAAAATATTAATAACAATTCAGTAATTTTTCAAGATTTTTTTATTCAATAATTTTCATGAGAAAAAGAAAGGAAAATCAATCTCTCGTTTATATCGAATTCTGGTTACAGTCAGGATATAATAAATATCGCTTTTGTGAGAAGCTATCCGATTGGCGAGTGACCTCTTTGACTGACCATTTTAAACAGAAAATTTCAAATTCTATGCTAGTCAATTTAATGGTTGGTGTTTTATCGTTTATTCTATTTAAATGGATTGATCGAATTTGACTGTATTTTATCTCAATATCGTATTGTTGAAAGATTCCCGAGAGTTTAAAAGTAACTGATTTTATATATGGTGAAGGTTTGTAAATAAGTAAGATAGGAATGTCGGAATGGATGTTTAAATGTGATCTCGGTACGATATTAACAAATAGAAATCACATGAAACAGAAAAGTAACATGCTAAATAATAACTCATTACCAGTTAGACTAAGCATTAACAGACAAAAAGAAAGATGTTACGACATAACAAAACCTATGGCAGCCGGATTCCTTTATAGAAAAAGTGGAAAATTCAATAACAACGGAAGGTAGAACAAGAGGATGACGAAAAATAAGATGGGAAAACCAAGTGAGGGTAGACATTGGAAAATTAGATATTCACTAAAAATGAATGGAACCAAAAAAACAGAAGAATTTAGAAGCAATAAAAGTACAATCCCTTCTGCAGCTCATGAATATTGACCTAACCATCGAGGCTCTTTGAAACACCGCACTTCGATTTTTGTGGGTTAGTTAGGTGAAGCTCTCACATCTCCAATTGCTAAGAGGAAAAAAACCGGTCTTATGAGTAAAATAGATAGCAAAACATATGTAGGAGTAAATCATTTAAACTGCATAAAGCTCATTAAGGATTGGACAAATACTAGCCCGAATAGCAGTGAACAAAGAACCGTTTTCAATTGTTATCGTCAATATTCAGATAAAAGAAAAACATGTGAAGAATTAGCCTGATTGAGAAATTTTTAGGTAGAAGTTTTAGCCCACAAATTCTATGAAATATGATATTCTTTTGGAAGTTGTTGGTGTTTTGCACAAATATTCTCATCCTCTCTAGAGCACTGTTAAAATTTGGTTTGAGAATTAATATATCCAAACAGCTAGAGATTGTAAATAGAAGCATCAGTCGACAAATGCTCCAATCAAACCTCGAGAGTAGTAATTAATTTCCAAGTCAACTGGTTCACGACGGTAAACATGAACTTTGGCTCGCACTAGAATTTAAGTTGGAGAGGGTAATATTACAGTGAAATGAACTGGAATGAATGAAAGTCATATTTGAATAGTTTTCTGGTTAAATTGAGGACTGTGAATATTAGAACATATACCTTTGGTTGATTAGCAAAAAGTATGATTTAGTTCTCTAAAAAATTTATTTATACTCTTACTTGTAGAGGTTACTGATGTAAGTAATGAATCTATACGTTTTGTAATCATGGACTTCGGTCGATAGAAATTCAAACAAATTATTTTCTCCTCAAATTTCGGTATAAAATAGTACATAATCAATTCGATGAATGTCTGGGGGAAAACAAGCGTAGAAAAAGTTTATTTGAGAATCAAAAATACGATTTGTCTTTATTATTACCACATTTCAACTAATTCTGTTAGTTTGCGTATCCATAGATTCAATAAAAAAACTGCTGGAATATTTGAAAATATCACGTGAATTTATTAATTTAATTATAATATGGAACAGTTTGTTGCAAAACTTTCCATGAAACGTATAAATATCACTAATGAATGATGCTAAAAGAAACTAAGATTCATTTTTATTTCTGAAAATGGCTTCACTGATTGATATGTTTTGAGAAAATATGAACAATATCAAATTTGATACTATTAATAGGCTTGTTTTGAATTTTTATCAATTATTATTAACTGAATGAAACATGATTTCATATATAAATTTCGTCATTCAACAACACTTCATGATATAACAGAGTTATTTACTCTTCAACTAACATATTAAATTCTGTTGTACCATTCACATCTCAAGACTATTTTGTAGAAAAATAAATGAATGACCAACAAAAAAGCTCAAGAGAGACCAATTAATCTCTGGCTCGTGCACTGCAAGAACCACCATGTCCCATGTCTTCGACTTGCTATTAAATGAAATAATTTTTTTCTTTAGTATTATTTTTGATCATTTCCATTTCATCTTCTTAATATACTTTATTTAGTAAAAAAATCAAATTCACTTGATACAAGTTCTTAATAAATTGGGGAAGTAGACAAATAACTTCACCATTCAACGTGTTTTTTTTTTCAATTTAAAATCATTCGTTATCATGTTTTCACTAACATGCCGGACTTAATTAAGCTATCGTAAATTTTTATCCACATATTCGCGAAAACATCAAAAAAACTCAATATTAACAAACATATTTTAACAAAAAATTATCGTTAATTCTCATGCACTTGTCTAATCGCATTCAAATATTACTGTGCTGAATTCATCAGGCTTTATTGGATCATATTTTTCCTGCAGAAATATTCTATTAGAGAAATATTCTCTTTCACATGCTGAACGAAAACCGATTTTTTGTAGGAAAACAATATAATAGCTAAATCAAGAAAGCATCTGACATCAGTGATTAATGGGAATTATTGAGGTCGAGCAAGCAGACTTATAATTGGTACATTATACAACATTCGTGCATAAAAAAATTTAGTTGAAATTACTCGTTTATCATTAAAATCAACTGTAGGCTTTAAATAAACAGAACGTAAACTGAATACATGGGGTGTTTTAAACTTCATGCGACAATTTTTTTCCTATAACAAAATTTCCTCAGGTGGTATAGTTTAGTAATTTCAAAAAATTGGCAGCGGCTTTCTCCATTGCTCCAAATTTATTAATTCCTTGTAAGTGATCTTTTCCATTTTAAAATATGAAGAATATGCTCTGCAATATAGCGGTAGTGTGAAGATTTGAATATTTCAACTGTGGCATCAACGCCCACTTTCTTGATTTCTATTTTCCGTATTCCATATCTAATTTCTTCCACTTTTATATTTTCTCTGTTTAATTTTAACAATCTTATCACTCATATTGACTGAAATTACTTATTTATTTAGAAGTAGTTGTATGAATACTATAAAAATTAATAGGAGTATATGAAGTATTTTTCAGTCATCAATATTATTGTCTATAACTCTTTTAGGTACAGCAAAAAATTTTCCATCTTTTAATTGGAAAAGACTCAAACACGAAATCAAAATATGAAAAATGCATAACAGACACCGATAAGTAATTTGTGTATTTTGCCCATAAAATAATTTATAGCAGGCTTGAGGGTTGTATGCGCCACTTGCTCGCTCTAATCTGGTTTACGGTTCTGGCAGTGCCTTAGGGAATGAAAATTTTCATCATAAATTTAAAACATTGTATTACACCAGTTTTTCTTGGTTAAGCGGATGTTTTATTATGTTTCTACACACTAGAGAAAGCACTTAAACTATTGATGTTTATTCTTGTTATTTTGGTTTTCACAATAGCTGCACCAATTTTTCTTTGTATTTTTCGAAAATATAAGTATCCAAATTTGAAATGGAAACAAAATTAATTATCTCGGAAATTTATATTCGGAACAAGGACATTCAGATAACAGATTTGTAATTAGGGGATGTTATGACATGACCGTTATCAAAATGTTATCATAAGTTTCTTGTATTCGAAATAATTTTTAGCTTATTGACTTTTGTATTATGCCTAGTTACTCAGTAACGATATAAACTTTCAAATTTTTAATTGCACACCCTTCTTACTGTATGAGTTTCGAATTTCGTGAATAACAAAATTTCATTTTTTTAAATGGCACACCCTCTATATTATACATTCAGTACAATTCGCATAAAAGTAAGAATCATTTAAGACATATATATCCTATATCTATAGATAATGGTTGTGGAATTATTTGACTTTTTTTTTCATTTTATCGCTCATTCTCTATTGAAAATAACGTAGCACACTAACTATTGTATTTTTCAAAAAATTTAAGTAGAAATTGTTTATCAAAAACAAAAAGATATGAAAATATTGTAGCATTAAACAAATAATTCAAAGAAACATTTTATCTACATCGCGAGAGATTTGAAGTATGAATATTTATAAAATGTACTCAATTATAATTTTACAATTTGTGTTCTTTGTATCCCCCATTTTTTGCAACGTTTACTCCATACTGTCTCTCGTACTGCACCAGTTTGATTGCGATAATTTATTTCCTCTCGAAATGTGCTCCACAAAAAAAGTCCATCGGCGTTAAATCAGGACTCCTAGGAGACCACGCATATGTCTCATTTCTACATAGTTATATTGAATATTACATTTTTGTAATATATGTATGTATGGGATGATTCTTATTTTTATACACATTCTATTAAAGGTATAATATACAGGATGTGTAATGTAAAAAAAAGATTGTTATTAACAAAATTCGAAACTCATACAGTATAAAAGACAACCAGTATGATTCTAGACTTGAAAATCACGAAAATTCAATAAACCGTAGTTTTCAGTTTGAAAATTCATTTTGCAAATGATGCCAACTAGTCCCATTTTATTGCGGAATTTTTCAAATATAATGATTTTTCAATAAAAATTCAATCTTGAATCTTTCCTTAACCGTACGGAAATTAGATGGGTCGGTCTCATGAAAGTTACCTTTGTTTTCACCACTAAATCAAAAAAACGTAATAAATGGTGTCTTATTAAAATTTCCAAAGTTGATGACGAATTTCAACACCTTGTATAATCCAAAAGAATAATCTTAAAATTCCTTCAACTATAAGGAACTTTTACATTTAAAGTTTTATGATACTCCTTACAGGTTTTGAGAAAAGTATATGAGTCACAAACATATGTTTGACATCCTATACCATTCAAGGTTTCATATACGGGTGTTGAGCAGAAAATTTTATGTGAGAAAATAGTTCAAAAAACGATTTTTTATTTTATTTTTGCGTTGCCTCAATTGTAAAGAACACAAAGTACATATGCGTGAAGAGATAAACCCTACCATTCTCACCTTTTTAATTACCTAGCAAGAATAAATTAATCTTCTTCATCTTTCAGTCGAAAGGAGAGAAGTTAGTTTATTTTTAATTCTGGATTGATAAATTTCACAAAACGTGTTACTCTCAACATAAGTGGAATCTTGTCGAAATAGCCAATTAGGTGCAAATGAAAAACTAATTATTCCCGTTACAAAACAGCTAATGAATCATATCACTTTTCGTTAGGCAGCTTACACTTGTCCTATAAAGAGGTTTCCATGACATGGATCTTCTTATTCGTTTCAAAAACTTGGAAACTACGAATTATCATTGAACTTGAAAAAAATTCTCAAGAAACGAGTTTGATTGAATAAACATCATTGCAATAATAAAGTAATATTCATATTCTTACTCTGTATTCATACTAATCACAGTTTGAAACATCTTAGTGCAGCATTTGACCATTTAAAGAATGGATTCAAATATTATGAGATTTTTGTTGATAGTATTTAGTCATAATATTGTAGTAGAATTTACAAAAGAAGAAGAGTTAGATTAAAGTTGAGAACATTTTAGTTTACATATCAAATGATTCGAATAATGAGGATGATTTTCAGAACTTCAAGTGAAACTCCGAAATAATTTCTCATATTCCCGTAGTTCCCTGGTGGAACTAGTAATTCCCATATTTTTTGACCGAAGAAGCACATTTTGATCTTTATAACTGCTTTTCAAAAAAAGTTGAATTCATTTAGAATCAGGAAGGCTATACATAGAAGACTATAGTTTAGATTATTGACAAAAAACTCTATATACCTATACTCCGTATCCTTTTACTTCTCTTCTGCTTCTTTGTATGAGTCAATTGTATTTTCACAGCACCTCAGCTTTCTACTGAGCATTTTTATCTGCTGTCTCGTTGATTTAAAAAATCGATAGCTATTCAATTTTCCCAACAACTTTAACGGCTTCTTTCCTGCTCTTACAATCTCATTTCTTTGTTAATATTCTGACATGCAAGTAAGGAAGCTTCATAAAATTCCTATGTTACATTGTAGAACTCAAATATTCATAGAAGTTAATTATTAAACAAAGTATCACAAAAGTTGGAATTATTCCGACTGAAAATGTGAAATCAGTTACAAATCTTCTAGGTTTTCTTATATTTTCTCATTCCGGGGTTGGTCCATATTTCAACCATTATAATATAATGTTTTCTTATTTATTCACACAGTTACTATCGGTGGCGTGAAATTATAAACACTGTCTTTTACTCACCTAATTTATTCAAACATTTCATACTACACTTACTAACTAAATAATTAACTTATCACTAATACTTAATTGATATAATTTATATAAATCGTTTGTTTGATCTTCTATTTCGTTCTGTTCACTATGACTAGAGTAGGTCAAATTAGGGAACTAAATAAACGTAGAAACACTGTAGAAACGTTGGCTTGATGATAATGAGGTAGTAACAGGATAATACTGGATCGAACTACTCCAGACACACTAATGAAGAAAAATTAGGAATAGATACAGAACGGCTGATATATATCAAAAATATATATATATATATATATATATATATATATATATATATATATATATATATATATATATATATATATATATTGTTGAATTTCTCTGAGCAAAATTGAATCCTATTTTACAAATTATTTTTTTATTTTAGTATTTTAACATTATACTTAGATTTTATGTTTAAGGAAACTTAACATTTAGTTGAAAGATATTTTAGAAAAGGAAAAGTAAGTCCTACCTCTGTTTTATGACCCCGGACACATGGGTCACACAAAGGACTCTTTTTACTTTTCGGAGTAATGCATATATTAGAAAAAATGAAAGTATTGTAGAAAATATAAATTACTTTGACAGCAATATTAGTTTCGGAAAAGCTAATTTTACTATATTTAAAATGGGTTATTGGGTCTCTATTCCAATAAGAATTGATTTAATTTGGAATGGTTTGATTAATATTCTTCTTTCTATCAATTTTATCTGTCATCATGCCGATGAGTTCACTCCATTTCCATTACAAACACACGAGTCTTTTTCATTCCGTCGACTTTATCATTATCTACTATCAAAACAACTTTAATGAGTTCGTGCGGAGCTGCAAAAACAGACAAGCCACTTTTTACGGTAAACGACCTCGAGAAAATTCTATTTCATGAAAACTCCTATGTGGACATCATTTGTCAGATTGTAAACTGGACACAGGAACAGTATAGAAGCTATTTTTGTAGGTTCATTTCAGTAATCTATATAATTTCTTTTCCTATTTCCAATAGATATTATCTATTCCAATCGGTGTATATACCTTAGCAATTGAAAAACATTTCTAGAAAGTTAATTTCTATGGAAACCCTATAAAAATATTGTTATGGAATGAGTCATATAAATTAATAAATAAATAAATAGAATGAATCTGATTTTTCAAATCCTTATCATCTCAATCTAATGATACAATGGAAAAATATCACAAATCGATAAATAAATATTTATTTTCCATAAATTGCGAATACAAGAATCAAAACATATGAGTGCTCTTTGTAGCTCACAAACAGAAAATAGTCATCACCATCAATAGCACGAGAGTACAAGGTGAGCTAAAGCTTTCTTCTGAGAAGATTTTGAAGCATACATCTAGATGAGAACAGTTTCTTTAATACTGACTATCAATATTTTCTTTTCAACTTCTTTTATTTATAGAGATTTTAGTCGTAATTTGTTTATATTCCTCGAAGATTATACAGAAAGGTTTAGACAATGGATTTGCATTGCCACCCAGTTAATTTACTTGATGGAATTAATACTACTAAGTGATATTAGGAGCATTCCCATATCTCATCGTATCGTTTCCTCCATTTACATTATAATAGTTCTTAAAAAAATCTCTTGCTTTACAGTACACTAATCATTATGGTACCCGCACTCTACTAAGAACTTCGGTAGTACTAGGCTACTAACTTCATTTTCAATTCGCTCTTGTCCTTTCTGCATATTTAATGATTTATCTACATAAGCTCCATAGAGAAAAATCTGAAGCTGTAAGGTGTGGGTGAGTTGATGTTCACTCGAATGGGGACCAGTAATTATTCCATTAATTATTATAACCCAGATATCAATTTTTTGATATATATGACCTTCAGTAATTGAGTGCTTGAACCATTTGAGCAAAATTAGCCCCAGATCATAAGACTTCAAAATATCATAAGACTGCATATGGCGATCGGGATCAGATGGTACATTTCGTCTTTTAGGTTACAAAATATCTACCATATGGCTGAGTTAGCTCCATGAAGTACTATGAGGATTATTTTCAGTTTTTGATAAATCAAGTCACAAGTTTTCTAATGCCAGCATTTTTAATATTATCAAAATGATCATTTTTTATGAATTTATTCTCAATTTTTCTAACTGGACTGATGGGTCTGACTGGTTACTTTGTATTGAACAAATCGCCAAATCGTTGAGCTCTCGTTTTATCTCCACATTCAATAAAAATTAGAGATTCTGTGATGGGGCCATAATTTACTTATATGTATGTATTTTTATCTATATAACGATATATTTTACCATTTTTGTCGTTTTTTCTCTTAAAACAGGAGATTCATTGTTCACTAGATGAGCACTCACTAAATATTGATTGGGTTATTAGTTTTAACAAATACTTGAGTGAAGAAGGGAATAAATTTCTTCTTACTCAGTAAATGAGCTATGGCTTCACTGAATAAGATAGTCAAAGACCTTTCGATTGAGGTATTCCAAGACCCATATAGTTTCGCAACAAAATTTTTGATATCACTATGTTAGTATATATTTTTGTAACGTTTTTCGTATTTATTTACACTCTTTATATTTGTGGGGTGAATCAATAAACATTGACTCTTATGTTCTTAATTTACTTACACAAATCATTTATATTCCTGAATTAAATTTTACAAAGTTCTAGAACAAAAAGAAACAAAAGAGCATAAATAAATCGACTTTCCTAGGAATTATATAGATGAAATAATGTAATAATCCAAATTCTATAATAAAAAGTTCATCAATGGCTTGTCTGCCATTTATAACAAACAGATTGCAAGCGCCGCACGAATTCGCCATATTTTACAATTCCATTGTAGCTGGACAGGACAGGACAGGACAGGGGACCCATTTCGAAAGCTTGTTCGAAGCCCTTATCGAGGAAATCTGCGTTCAAAAGTTCAAAATTGATCTCTTTTTGCATTTTTCCAAAGAATAAATTATTTAAAAAACAATAAATTCTATAACTTATGTCCACTCTGTATATCTGGAATTGAGCGTAGATGGATAAGTTGAACACAGTAAAATTTCCAGATATAAAAAATTATTATGAAGCTGTTTTTAAAGATTTAAATTATAAAGTAAAAAATCTTCCAATTTCTCTGTTTTGTGATCCTTTATCAAGTGTTTTCTATTGATACGAGATAATCGCAAAGTGAATTCCATTTTTCTCATTAAAAGTTCCCCATGTAGACATTCCATATTTGAACAAACAAAAACTAATGCTGATAACATTCTTCAAATATTCATTTAATTATATACATAGATACTATATTTTGGTCATGATCCATTAATATAAGTATCTTTTTTGTTACAGAGGCAGGGCTGCATTCATGGAGAAGATTTACCATATTTATTTGGTGCGCCACTGATAGGAGGTCTTATGCATTTTGCAAAAAACTATACAAAATCCGAGATAGCCCTATCGGAAATCACAATGATTTACTGGAGTAATTTTGCCAGAACTGGGTAAGTTATCGTCACTCTGATCGATAAAACAAGATATCGATTCTCACAATTACAATTTATTGAAAACATTGAATTATCAATGTTTGGATTGTCACTTCGATAACCTAGTCCACATAGTCACCCAACCTACATGAATACAGAGTGATGCGCTGAGAAAATTATGCATTACGTAAAAGTAATTTTATGTAAACTACGATTTAACTAACTTTTCAGAGGTTGAGAATACGGTCGCTATAATTCATATAAATGCACAATTTCTGATGTCATCTCTCAAAATTTTACATAAACTCGAGAGATAGTTTAACTTCAATACTCATATGTATGAAACAAATTTCGTTTTTGGGTAAATGTGGAGAAAACAAAATTTTGAATGATGATGAAATATCATTGAAATTACTCCATCTCATCCATTGACATGAAAATGTTTTTTCCGATTTAAAAAGTCAGATAAACACGGATGACGCTGAATATTATTATCTGCTCTTTCCAAAAGTAGTTTAAGTGAATTTTTGCATCTATATGGCATGAAAGATGGAACCCATCATACCCATAGATTAAAATACTATTAAAACGATATGTTTCTAAGGAAGCGAAAACCTTTTTCTGGCCACTAATATCATGACAAAATATTAAATTCAGATGTCCTATCCTATATTACTTCGGCATTTACTCTTGCCCCAATATTTCTTCAAAAGTTATAGATATTTTCATATTCTCTTTCATTGTACAATCTATTTAGCCCCGGTATTTCTCACGGTTTCTTTTGGAATCCTCGTAGTTAGAGGGATTTTTGCTCGTTATTTCCTCTTCTATACTGTTTTTCTTTCTTAGTTCCTTCTATACCATCTATACTTCTACAAGGTTATATCTCAACCAATTTACTATAGCTCTAATCAAAGTACTGGTCATATGGTTTGTAATTATTATCTATCCGTCCATTTCTCATATAATCGTAACGAACTCCTCTCGAGCAAACGACAATAATTGATTATTATTTTCCATTCGCAATACAAAAAACCCCTCGATCCTCCTATCGTGATTACGTTTGTTAGTCGTGAAATAATTGATTATTTTCAGAGTTCTTGTGAAAATATAACTAAAGTCTGTTTGTCAAAGAAAAATAGTAAACCAAAACATATTCACTCATGGTGCATCAGTGTTGAAAACGCCAAAGCCGAATCACACTCCACAATAAAAAAATAATTTCATACAGCAGATTATTAATATAAATTATAAATAATTATGCAAAATAATTATAACAAAAATATATTGAGACATTAAAATAAAATTTTCTTTTTTCACCCCAATTAACACATTTTTCTTATTCCATCTTATCCATCAGATGACATTCACTGTCGTCAAAATTTATAATAAGGGGCTCAGCTTGCACATCAATGACAATATCTTAATTTCTTATTTTAGTTTCAACCTTGGACACTTGAGGAAGAAGATACCCCGAAATGTTTGCTGTTTTGGAAATAACATTATCAACAATTCTTCTTCGAACCATTGTTGCTATTGTATCGATATATTACATGCAGTAAAATCATTTCAAGAAGTTTGTTACCTCCAGTTATAAAGCTAACCTGTATTTCAATGCCAGCGCATCAAGAAGAGAGTTCCACGAATTGCAACATTAAATCTTTAAACTCATATATCATGCAGCTCCAATATCTTTTTACTTTTTTCTTACTCTTGTTTTCTTGTTTATTCAAAAATTCATTGAATTCATCATTTATTGCCAGCCAATTGCAAATTTTATCACCTAAGTTCCAAATTATCTTTTTTTTAAGAATTCATACTGATAAGTTCCTTCAAATGATTATTCTATTAAAATCAGCGGAATCTGCGATTGAACATTGTTTCAGTTATCAATTGCGAAAGTGTATCCCTAGCATATCGAGTCGATTTTAAGTACTTTTACGTTCACCAGCAAATTGACATAGATACAATCTTTCTACTAATCATTAAGTCTTAAACCGCGTTAACCGCAAATTAACACCATTCAGGAAATTAACGTAACCTCCTGTTTAACTTGGTTATTATTTAACTCATCGTCTGGAAATGTTAACACTCCACAGAGTTTTCCGATTACGTATTAACCATTAACATGTTAAGTGGAAACTTGAAGGGAAACTTTTTACATTAATATTCGCGTTTCATGCTCGTATCGAGCTCGTAATAGTATAACCTACTTAACAATTTTCCAACAAATTGAAAGAACGGCGTCTGCAATGCAATAATGGATTCTTCACTTCTTGAATATAATGAAAAGTAGTTTCATAAGCATAAAGAAAGAAGTTCATCAAATTTTGTTATAACAAAGTTGAACGAATTAAATTGCTGGTTTTCATAATATCTAATTCTAAAAAAATATAGATGCATTTGTGAGGAATACTTCCTCAACATATTTTAAATTTTAGTTTCGAACTTGCCACGACGACGTCTCTATCAAGTCATGTATGGATTGAAAAGTGAGCTTCATAGCGTTTGACTGCTTTTGTAACGAGAAAAATACTAAAAACTAAAATATGGTGGCTATTAACTTCGCATAGTTGAGAACTTGTCAAAAAAAGTTTTGTAGACAATATTGGTGGTTAGCATGAACAAAATATTGATGTTTTTCTTATTTACTCATAATATTTCTATCGGTGTGAATTTTTTTACTCATTTATTAATTAACTTCGGTTTACTATGACTATTTTCATAAACTAATTCCGGTAAAAAAACTCGTCTATGTACCCAAAACGAATGTCCCAAAAATTTAAGAAAAACAATAAATAAATAAAAAGAACTTTCCATAAATTAGTGAAAAAAACAACAAAACAATGTGAACCAATCGCCCCTATGATAAAAACATATATAACAAACCTCAAATGAATTGTGCTTTTGCCAAATTTTAGACTTCCATTATAACCGGTCTAAGTTGGAGACGAGCTCATTATAATATATCTTTTACCCGATATGTACTTTTCATGTGATATTTTAGTAGCAAATTTTGTTGGATTCAACGCAAAAATCGTACTAAACATTTAGATTGACTATCAACTATTTTTTTAAAATTATTTTCTTAATTCATCTTTACGCAGGGTTGGAAACATATTACATATAACTTCATTATTTGTCAAGTGAGACAAATCAATGCAAATTTAGATTTTTTAATAGCTTTTATTTATTTTTGAGAAATAACAACCGAAAAAAGAAGAAAAATTTTTGTCGCTAAAACATTAATCAATATAATTGGGCAAGTTGTCAATGTCAAGTAATTTTTCCTAATAATGGCCAAAAATTCATTCGTATCGGTACATCTACAGCTATACAGAAATAAAATGCAAAAAAACCTTGCCACATGCTTTCTGTGAAGAGATATCGCTGCTACAGACACGTACATACGGCGACCTTCCCACTAAATTCAAAAATTTCAGTAAAATCTCAGTCTCAATTCTAAAACGTCTTCTATTCACAAAGTTCATATATCATATATGGAACATAAAATAGGATTCATTAAATTTGTTATGGAACCATCTCTTATATTTGTTGTTCTACTACAGCTGCCAGGTCAAAGTTTTAATGTAATAAAGGACTCAAACGGTGCAACACTCTTTATCAACATCAATATCATCCGACAACTTGGAACCCAGTTGAGGTCTGCAACCGCCCCGGCTTGCCGTAGATAAGTCGTTATATCTATATCAGTCTTAGTTTTTTCAATTTACAACAGGTTTTGTTTGTTGTTGTGGTTTTAAATATCCTCAATTAATGCGAATTATATTTTTTTTATAAATTCAATCGACCAACCATCAGATGGATTCCAAAGCTGCAAGCGTTTTGACAACTTAACCACATCCCAAAAAAGAACCTTCTTAGAAATGGCCCACAACTACAACTTCAACAAACCTAACTTGAAAATAAATATTCTAGCACCGGTTGGATAGACCAAGTAGGACTTACATCCTCATAAGGGTAAGCTTCCACTGGTCATCCCATCACTTGATCGACCAATAAGGGTATCAGGGGCGTTTTCCCAGCATACCCTTCCTATAGAGCCACTCATGATCTGAACCAGATTGAGATTTCCTCACGGGTTTTTGTCCACATTGACTGGTCTGTCTATCGGACCTAACTAATACATTTAACTTTCATACATACATTTTCATATTTAACATTTTTTAATTATACATATTTTCATATTATACAAATTTATATATTCTTATATCTTCACACGGTTTAACTGTCATACAATCAACGACACGGAAACAGTCATGCACTCTGGATGAAAGCTTATTCAAGTTGATTCCATAAAGTCGGAGTCTATTGATAATTAGTGGTGTTCCCACGATATATTTCTACAAATTAGCATTATAATGCTTTCCGACCGATATGGAATCCCTTTAATGGTTTTCACCTTCAAATAGGACTAAATCGTTACCCCGTGTCGGCTATAATAGCAACTGGCTTGATTCAGTCAGACACAAACAATTGACTCAAATTAGTTATCGTAAATTTCACCATAGATGATCGAATGTCAATTAATAAATTTCCGGCCCGTCTTCTGCTATCCTACTCGAGCTCATGATACATCAACAGAAATTCACACTTATTCAATATTAATTGAACCATCGGCACCACAGGGTATTTTGGTATACATACTTTCAAATATTTTGACATATTCATGAATTTTAACAAACTTGAAAAAATTACAACATACATAATCTATGTGAATTATAATAAACAAAACTTTATACCATGAATTATTCCGATATTAAAACACGTAGGAATTCATCTTCGAATCGAACAAAAGTCAATTTTATAATATATCTTTAAATACATCTTTTTCACAGTTAGTTTGATTTTCCACTTATATTGTAGTTTCCCTGATGATGGAAAGAACACCTCTCAAAAGCTTGGATATATAGTTCAATAAAGAGTTTTCATTCTACAAAATTTTCAGTTCCACCAAAAATTGACTAAAATTCTCCTTTAGGTGGTGGTGTAGATAGAGAACGATTTAAAATCGACACAGATCTTTAAACTTCTCGAATTGAGTGGTAGGTCGAAAACAAATTTCTACAAAGTGTGAACGTGATCATAAAACGGAAGGATCACCGAGCCTTCATAAGTTAACAAAGGAATATGAAAAATTCTAACATTTTTTATAAAAAATTATATTAGAGAAAGCATTGGATATTGAATTGTTAGGTAGCGAAAGCTGGGTAAACAATTTCAGCTCAATCGGAACCATCGGAAGTAACACAAATAACCGTGTCAAATTTTGAACTAAACAAACTAACATACGAAAAAGTCAGCTAAAGAAAATGAGGTAATTATTTTCTCATACCAACCTTCAGAATAAGTGTTATGATATTTCATTTATTCATGACTCACTCACTGTAGAATTTTTTTTTCAAAAACTACAAATTTTCGTCGAAACCATATTTTAATGTTTTTCTTATTTATTTCTATGATTTTTTTTCGTGGGGGGAATTAATAAATACCGTCTCTTACTTTTTAAACTTATGTAAATACCTCACACTACACTAACTTATAATAATTCACTTTTCACTTAACTAATTTATTGATATTCTTCGATTGCTTGCTCTTTCGATCTGTTCACTACGACTATTTATCATAAACTGAACTAAACCGAAATTTAGAATTCTACTATATGCAAGCAAGACTGGGTCCAGAGCGGAGATGAGTTCGTAACAATATTAACATAAACTGTGTCAGTAATTTTTATATTATTTGAGGATTACACAAAACTGAAGAAGCAAAGCCCTAGGCAACAAATAGAAAATATATAACATTTGATATGTTAGGCAAACTCAAATTAGAAAAACTTCCCTTGTTCATCACTCCAGAATTTTACAGTGTGAAGTTTACGAAAATTATGATGAGAAAATGTTGAAATACATACAGTGAAGTCTTATTTTGAGAGCGAAATGGTAAGTAGCTCCTATCAATGGTATGCTCGCAAAATTCAACGAAATAACACAAATATGTATATTAGTCTACTCATATATTGATACTTCGAATGATCAAAGCATCATTAATTTCGTTGGGAAAACCGAGAACGCATACAATCAAAGAGCTATAATTGTCAAAAGAATATAATTGGGGAACATCGTTGCGACTAGAATATAAAATTCTAGGAAATGCCGTCTCCATTTCTGCTTCAATGCTGATTTTTTGTTGAGTTTCCATTCAAATCAGTCATTTTCTGTATGTTATATACAGTATCTGAACAAAAAGTTAACCTCATCTCAGTAACTCAAATATAGTGTTTCCAAATATGTTAATAGAAAGGAAACGAATACTCATACCGAATAAATGAGACCGTCAACATTCTATTAGGAAAAGAAAAACTTGAATCTATTGAGAACAAAGTCAGTAAGCTAAGACAATAATAAAAAAATTCGAAGTTACAGTTCACGTTAAAAATAAAAGTGAAATAGCGGCAGTCTCGAGAATCTGATGTATCAGCATCCTTCTTCAAATTTTGAAATCTCACTAGCTTCACCAATAAGAACATTTACCTATTGTGTCAAATCTGTGTTTCCAGCTAATATATCTTTATTTTGAATGATTAATATTAGTTAGTGAAGTGAAAATAATTGTCATTTATCCATAGAAACGCATACCTCTCCGAAATTAAATGCGTGTACTTGAAAATTAGAGAATTATATTATGGTACAATCATTTATTGTCAGACATTTAAATTGCACTACTTTCAAATTTGTTAGAAGTTAGCAATGATTAGTGACACATAAGAGTATGATTTATAATCATTTTTTTAGAGGACCATCTCTTTTTCCAGCCATACAGGGTACCTACCCCTTCATTATAATGAAGCCGTAAGAGTGTTTTAGATTGGATAAATAAATTCAATTAAGTGGCTAGAGAAATCAACAAATCTCGCTCCTGTGTGATTTTTTGTGGAGACACCTACAGTGGGAAATATACGTCACTTCGTCTGCAGATCCTGCAGAGTTGTGATTATTAAATTGGATCAGATCATCAACTCCTGACATCGGAGGTATATGAAGATGTAAAAGAGCTTTGAAAATGAATTCAAATATTGTATAGTTATCAGGTCAATTCGAAAATTAACTTTATTCATTTGGTGTTATTATTGATGTTCAATAAAATATGAATAAGTGAAATACAAAATTTATTTATTTCATGAATGAGTACAATGTATCTTAAACATACATCATGTGTTCTCTTGTTTTCGTTATACATTTTTCTTTGTTATTCAGCTTTCCAGATATTTATATTTCCGTACTGAGAATAGTGGATCTCTTTCCATTTTGTTCCCACTTCTCATTACCATCAGTTTGGTTCTTCTTAAACTTATCAGTATTAATCTCAACCAGTCGTTCAATTACATTTCTCTGAACTAGTAGTACCTCTCATCACTTCCAGTTCCAAATTATAATGACAGTACCACTCGAACTAAATCAGTACTACTTGGATTATAACATTTGGATCTGTATTGTAACTTACTAGGTATCACTAAATACTTAGGGTTTTCAATCTAAATCTATTGAGAGATTGAAATATTTCGTGATAACCGCAGACAAGAACGTGCTAACAATGATTTGCAATGAGTTGATAAATTGAATATCAAAATTTGTATTGTATTTGTAACGATTTAATATGTTCTAGTCATCAAATTTATATCGATTATACGTTTCTGTAGATGTTCTAGTTAAGAAATTTCTATTCAAAATTCGATTACTTCTTCTAAAAGTGGATTGTGCCAATCACAATGTAAAATGTTAGTTTCCAATGTATTCGACGATGTTTACAAATGGAAGGCGTTTGATTTCTTCTGAACAGTCTTAAATCACCGACAAAAGCACATTTAAAATCCTATCAGTTTCCGCATTTGTTCGGCTGACGCCATTTTGCATTCAAGACAAAATAGAAATATATTAGAACTCGTCAGGTTCATGCATGTTGTATAAAGTGCAATCGAAGCTAAGATGAATTGAGTAAAAATTACCTGAACGAAAGAAACCTGGAATTAAATTCCTAACCAATCTCGAATAACGTTCTTTCCGCTTTTAGAGGCTGAAATATTTCACGTGTAGTGGTGAATAATTCATTGAACAATGCTACGTAGTTACACTGAGAAATGGGAATGGTGAAATAGCTAATAGCAGCAATAGATAGATCCAAGACACTATTTTATTATATGTTATCATAAAATATAGGGAATCATATGATTTCCATACTTGTGGATATTTTTCATTGCTTCATCGATTATTTAATGGTGGAGAAACTAATTTTACAGATATGAGAAATGGTGAAAATATATAATTATGATATTAATGTCCATACATCTAGGTGCACACACTGTTCACAATAATCTGTATACTGTCAGTCATTTTCTAGAACCATTCCAGAATGAATATTACTTTAAGGATGAAGCATAACTGCAGAATTTAACAGATAAGGTTTTTATTCTTCAATTTCAGTATGGTCTGCCTACTATTTATCATTCTCATACTGTCATTAGATCAACATTTCCATTATTTTTGTTATAGAAATCCAAATGAATCACCCGATGGAGAGACGCATGGAATTAGACTAGAGAGAAGTAGACTAAAAAATGTAGAATGGACGGCCTATGAAGGGGTTCATAAGAAATATTTGAATTTGGGTAAGTAGTATTCCCAATTTCATTCAAGACGTTTTTGCATGTAGGCTTACTGAAAAGTGAGTATATCTGTACAGCTACTTCTCTAACTTTTTTAAAAATATTGAACGTGTCATATTTGTCTTGTAACTCTTTCATTTCATCATCATCATCGTCGTCTTCTTTGCTCCATCAAATCTAGGATTTCGTCAGTCATCCATTGTTGTTTTACCACCTCACAATTTGAAATTAAAAGTAGGATCAGTTGTCATCATGCTGCGTAACATTAATCAACCTCGACTGTGCAATGGAACAATACTACTGAAAAAGGTGATGAATACCGTCCTTGCGGCAACAATCATAAGGAGGAAAATACAAAGGATAGGATGACTTGATCATGCGGATACCAATGATTCCAAATGATTTATCATTCGATTTTAAACGTTTACTATTTCCTGTACGTCTGGCCTTTGCGATGACCATAAATAAATCGAGAGAAAAGTCATTGGAAGTTTGTGAAATCAACTTGGAGTTTCCCTGTTTCGCGCATGGACAATTATATGTCGCGTGTTCATCAAAAACCATTATTTGTTTGTTTTAAGTTCATTTTATACAAAAGTTTAGGTCTTTTATTTATCGATTGAGGTAGTACGAAGTCTGCCAGGTTAGCTAGTTTTTCATAATATTTAAAATGGATACCTAAATGTAACAGGTAGTTTGTCAATAATTGGAACTATCCAATATCAGTGAATAAACCTAGAATGATCCACTGAAGGCAGTGAGTTCAAATTATATGAATAATACACTAATCTGATTCTATTTTTGATAAGTCCCGCTCCACTAGCCTGAATGAAAATGAAAAAGAATACAAATCAATATTTTGGTGTACCTATACGTTGCAAATTATTGATATTTGGTTCTACGCCAAGTTGAAATGTAATGTACAGATAGCATAAATATGACGATAACAGAAATAAAAAGTTATAATTAGAAACAGAAACTGAAGAAGTGAATAATTAGAATAACTGTGCCTAACAAAATGTTAACGATCAACTACCGCTGGTGAAGACAATTCACCAGAAACTTCTAATAACTATAGTAACATAACTATTAATTATAATTATTTTATTGATAAAAATTAATAATATCTTTTGTTTTTTTCTCATAGTTTCAGATGAAGTATAATATTCTATTTTATTTTATTCCATATACATACTCTTTCGTTTCTATTCCATGATTTTTTCCTTCGTATTCCAATATTAGACTAAGATTCATTATATTATTAGTTGTTATCAATCTTATCAATCTCATATTCACTTTTATCCTTAAAATACACAGCTCTTATCACTAGTCCCCTTCTCATTGCTTTCGTTAACGAGTACCTACAATACATGCACAAACAATTAATATAATTTTGAATTCTTATTGTAGGTAAATTGGAGAATATGTTCAATCCACAGAAATTAATCCTCGACAAGATTTCCTCTTATCCTGTTCGCTATTTAAAAGCTTTTCAAAAAGTTTAACTTAATAGAAAGTTATCCTGCAAATAGGAAAAGTTTTTATGTTCATTAAATTAAATCACGTCCTATATCAAAGTAATAAAAGTGCGCCTTCGATACGCCAATGTCTGCAAAAACGGCTATTGCGGTTGTGCGAAGGAAATTGGGATTAGCTCCGTGAATTACTATTGTTAAGGATGCGATGAATCAGCCGAATTAACTGACTGAATGAGGATGTTCAATTCCGAATAAAAAAATCTACTGATGGATTTGATAGAATTTATTGAATGTCTCGCGAGTCTGAAATTATAGCACTTTCTGTGGCGACCCTTTAAGTGAGGGATTATCTTCCTGATTAAAAACTAGATAGTAATTGGGAGAACGTTATCTATGAGTATTTAATGGCGACAGTTCAGAGATCCTCGCTTAGAATACGATTCACTTTTGATTGAAGTTGTTGTTTTAAATTAAATTAAATTTTTAAATAACACAAAATTTGAATATTGAAATATCACCCAATGTATGTAAGAAAGATTTGACTACTTCTGTATATTAGTCTTTTCTATTTCCCTGAAATTCGCGAGAATGAATTAAGAGAATGTGTTTAATATAGATGGAGAAAAGCAGTTAACATTCATACTAACTAATAATATATTTATAATGAGAAATCTAACTGAAAGAAAAGTAGAATGAGTAGAAAATGTTCTGAACTAAATAAAAAGGAGAAAAATTTTGAACTGCTCGGATTAATTGAAAGTACTCAAACTAACAGAAGTACATATGAGGCAGTAAATGGAATCAGAAGAATTGTTAATGAAGGAAGTGATAAAGCAGAAGAATTCAACTTCCTTAACCATCAGTTTGTTAAGAATAGTACAGTACAATAGTTAAATTCACTGCTTTTCCTTTATCGGAACAATAACACTGGTTGACAAAGACATATTGTGACAAAATGTATCTAAACAAATTATGAAAATATGAAAAGATAATTTTAACACGTAAGGTTTTTATATCACATTTATAGAACCATATTCATTGGTAAAATATTCAATATGCATTAAAAAAATAATTTCACGGTTTTTAAATTGTCTATATTGACAATATTTATAGTTTACATCTAATAAACATGCCTCACATGTATTAAAAACAAAAACTTTGAATAAAACCACTTCAAATATCAAGTAGTTCTACTTTTTCCTTTTATGAGGGGTTGCACTTTGTTCTTCGGAGCTTTCTGATGATACGTTTTCTCCTGTATCTTCTAAAACAATATTTTGCGAATCTAAAGGCGTAATCAGTACTGGTAAATCTTCGTTATGGGAAACAGGTCGTATAGCACACTAGCACACGGCAAATCTTGATACTCGATCTTGTGCTTACCTTTCTTAGAATAGCCTTCAGTTTTTGTTAGACAAAAATAGCAGTGGTCAAAATGATTAGTAGGCTCCCGTCATACCATTGGAATTGCAAAAGGCATGCTTTTTTTTCTTCCCATTCATTCACTGTACCAATGACACGCTAGAACTAACACAGCACGCGTGGGAGGCCCACTGCTTGTCTTGGTCTCTAAAGTACCAAAATATTTGAAATAGGCTTTCCTCACATTTTCGGAAAATGGCATAGCTTGCGATTTCACCATAAATTCTCCACAAATATATCAAAATTTATCAGGAGCAGTTTTGCAACAGCAGCGCGTTTGGATGGACATTTTCGTCTTTATAATCACTTTTTGCCTTATGAATAGAGAACCACTTAGTCAGGTATTTTTTCGGCCATGAAATTTACCCATATTAACCGCCCCTTTATAAAATTACCTACCTGCAAGGGGAAACAGGAATAATTAAGAATATTATCACTAGACGGGTATTTCCATTTTAAAAATAAAGGTCTTGCCTGTGTTACGAAAATCTTGTTGGCCAGTATAATGAAAATGTGATTTTCAATGATGAAATATCTGTAGCGATGTAGCTTTTCATGGTCAGAGAATATAGTATACATCAGTAACAAGTTGTTGTCATATATCTCTATTATCTCAATTTTTTGTGAGAAAAATAAAATACTAACGTTTTTTGAAGACAACAAGCTTAAAATAAACAAATAGTTTAGTTACGCAATTCGTATACAAACAATTTTCAAGTGTTCACTTTTCCCTGATTTTCTCATAGTTTCTTCTTCCTCATCTATACTGTTAATAAATCCTCCCTTTCCTCCAGCATTCTTTACTAAGTTGATTTTTTTCCTAAACAAATCTCCCTCACTGCAGCGTCTTTAGGACTTTTCGGAAACTTTAGCCTGGATTCAGGTAGATCACCTATCAGATTGAAGATCCTAATCCAGAAGGAGATTCAAATCACATTTCAAAAAAGTTGTGCTCAATTTTCAGTGGAAATTTCAAATTCAAACTTTCGATTTTCATGACTTAAATGTGCGTTAATTCTTTCATGATGTTTATTCAGTTGTATAATAGATTCTAGATGATGAGTAATTTTTACTGAGCATTAATCATCATGTGTTGATTAATGCTCTAACACGGATTTTGCACTAAAGTTAAACAACAAAAAGTTATTTTTATACAGAATTGAAAACCGCACACGTCAGTAACTTATAAATTATGCAGCTAATGCGAATTAGTAGTAGACAGTAATTTAAGAGGAAGAAATAATTTTTAATGCTCAAGAAAGACAAATGAAAGAAGCCGTCAGCATTTACCTACAGGTCTACCAAGGTAGAAAGGATCCTTTCATATAACTACGACCCGATTAGTTTCCTAGTTTCCAAAAAAACATTCTATATGATCCGAATATTCAGATCATGATCGGGTTGACCCGATCATAGTTTCCAAGAGGACGTACAGCAACAGATACTCTATGTACATTACTATTATTTTTCAAGTATTCTCAATGTTTGTGATTTTCCGCTAATTTAATGCTCTTCTACTTTCGTACAAAAACAATCAGAATACTAGGTGATCCAATCAACCAAATGGTAAACTGATTATTTATAATTGATATCATAATTCCATAAGTACGCTACTATCCAATGTATGATTCAAATCTCTAAATGGCAATCAGTAGAACAATATATATTTCCTTCCACTATAAGGTTTATTTCTCTCAATGAAAGCCTCATTGTACTGAACCCTTGTTATGGAAATCCGTTTTCAAAATCCACATAAATTGTATATGACTAAACCAAGTTTATTCTCCACTGAATTATCCAATCCAGAATGTACAAGTTTATTAACTTTACTATAAATATGAACTAGATGTGAAATTGACAGTGTAAGAAAGTTAAAAATTTCAACCTATAATTTATTCACATAATAATTATCTAACTTAATAAAGATACAAATGAAATAAAATTTTAATACACAGAAGGGAATCACAATTAGTAACAAAATTATAGGTAATAGTAATAGGTAATAATTAGTAAATAAATCTATAACAAAATTAAACCAGTATGCAGCATGCCCGGAATCAAATATTATTATTAGAATAGAAGTCGTTTACAGAGTAGAAGGCACTTTCCAGTAAATATGCCCTCAAATTATTGCGGAATGCACGAAAATATGATATCGATTTGATTTCAATTGGCAAGTGATTGTGCATTTTGCTGCATTGTGAAATATTGAGCCCTTAACTAATGCTGAACGTGTAGTAGGTGAGTGAAGGTCGTTATCTGCGTTCATAAGTGGATAGCCGTGCAACAACCTTTCTGAAATTGGAGAAGCTTGTTAACAAAATAGGCGAACGGATTCAAATATGAAGAAGGAAGGAAGAGTCATAGTTTTTAATATTGTGAAGAAGTCCCTGCAATGAGCTCAAATTGAGTCGCATCACATGTACCCCAGAAAGGAAGATCATATCGGAGATGTCACTCAATAAGGGCATAATAGACTGTTATTAACGAGGTGGATAAGTTCCGTTCTTTTGAAAATGATCCCAGCGCAAAACAGGAGCAGCTCATTTATTCAGATGAGACGGCAATATGTAAGGAATTGTCCACAAGCTCTAAGAATTTTATAGATTCAACGACGTCTATGGTGGTTTTATTTAATAAAAAAGGCAGTAATGTATTTTTATATGATAAAACTTCAGTTTTAGAAACTTTGAAACAGAGAAGATTGGCCAACTCTGTATAGTAGTCCATTGCTACTATCCTCACTATTTACGTCACCTTACCATTTTCTACTTCTCAAAGTTTTTGAAGCACTCATACAAAATTCGACTCTTAGGACATGATCCGAAGAGAAGGATTAAAAAGAACACTCCCAGCGCCCCCAAAAAACTTAATGTTTGGGTACGAATAATTTGGAAAAGATTCGTTGGTCTCTATTTCTTTCGCAGGAATTTAACTTCTGAACGAGATTTGGAGCATCTTCGTTTGGCAGTGCTTCCGGACCCCATTGCGGTATTTCCGGATTCAAATAATAGGAAAAACTTTGATCTTAGTATTTGGTTACAATAAGATATATCTTCCACATTATTGCTATAATGTTAGATGGTTTTCGGATGATTTGTTTTGAAGGATTTGAAGACGTGGAGCAAATAGACTGGCCATCATACATCCTTCGATTTTTTCATTGGGGATAATTAAAAATTCGGGTCTATGTTAACCGATAAGGCAATTTGAAAGACTGAATAGACATGGAATATCTCCATAAATTATCGAAAACTCTATCGCCTTAGCCTGTATCAGATAGTGAACAGGACATAAAATTATAAGTGAAAGTGAGTTTATTCCTATCTTTATTAATGTATTACCATCGACTTATTCATATATTTTTAAAACACAAAATTGTATGTCGTCAAAAAGGATAAAAATCTAAAACGATAACGGAAATGTAAGCATTCCAAATAATATCTATTAATCTACGATTCCAACGCAAAAACGACAAACAGATATCTAGATCTGACTTGTTTTTCTATAAAGTATAACCCAACCTGACCTACTTATACTATTTCTACGTTGGAATTGCCAATATTTCCATTTTATTCGCATAAAAGGATATCAGTCTCTAGAACAAGGACGAATATACATCTGTAACAAACAATCGTGCACTGAAAACTTGATACTTTGTCACGGTAATACACAATAATTAATTTATACCTGACAGCAATTAAATTTCCCATTCATCAATAGAGTTTAACATGTTATAAATAATTTGGCATTGTAACTTTAGATAATGACACTTTGGATCATCTTCACTAACAATGAAAATCAGTAATTTGAGTACAGTGCCGTTCCTCGGAGTATCCCAGATTCAGAAAAATTGGCACAGATATCAATAAGTTCCGTTAAATAACTTGCTCCTGCATTCAAGTTGATGGAATAAAAACAATTTTTCTATAGCATGTTTACGCATGAATACATGGTAAAGTATGTCATTCCAAAATTTCTCAGTAATCGTTGAGTAGGATTCTACTAGACAGGGGCGGCTTCAAGACCAAACAAGTGCATATTTGTCCACAACATCGATCAGTATGTTCGTTTCGTTCCATAGCAAGGAAGAATCATTGATACATTTTAAATTGATTGATTTACAATAAAAACGGAATTAGTTCAGCCAAACAGAAGTTTAGAGCATGAAATTGTTTATAGCTCTCTATGTTGGTCTGTTTCAAGCTTTTCTAGTTTCATAACAAACACGAAACAAATTTTTGTTATATGTTTGATTCTACATTTGATTTTATCATCTGAAAATATTATTTTAGGCTTACTAAGATGGAAAATTGAATGAAATTGAATAAAATCCCGTGAGAACCGTCACAACCGTTAGTTGTTAGTATGTCAAGACGAATGGAATCAGTAATCAGTTGTAAATATGATCTAATACTGTGGTGATTTTCCTCCATTTAATTTCGTTGATTTTTAGAAATCAATATTTCTGAACGTTGGAAGTAACTTTATTTGAAAAATCATTCACCGAAATCCTGACAAGGTTGCATTCATGAATTAAATATACAGTACAGATTATTTTAATTCATAATATATCCATTCTTCAGTGAATGAATGAAGTTTTTGTGGCAATTATTCATTTGGGAACTGATAGCTAACGTATATGTTTGTGTAGGACACTAGTAGGTAGCACAGTCAGGACGACCGGACAGTATGAGGACAAACGTCGCATATGAAGTCATCGAGCAGCTCATGATCGAAGACAGACAATGGACGCTACTGGATTTAGAGAGTTGTAAGTGGTTTGCGGAACGAGAGGACATTACTAATGCTGTGCGCAATTGACACTTGATGCGGCAAATGCTGAGGCTGATTTTATTCAGTAAAAGTTACGGAATGTAAACAATTGGACATGAGCCGCTCCTGGCCTTCAGATAGTAGTGTAGAATTATTGATTCCGTCAAACACACTTCATGGACATACGTAATCATCTATTAAAAATTCATAATATTCGAATGAATAGTTTAGAATATATACTTAAATATAAATTCTGATTTCGCAGCTTTAAAGCTCTATAACTTTGAAACGAGGGGTCGTATGAAAAAATTTTCACCATGTCATGGCATCATTTTCACATCATCCCTTACTCCCGAATTTTTTGCTTCAAGTCCTGGAACACCTTGTAGCTGGTAACATGTGGTAGCAAAAGGAGGGTCTTCAGGTCCAAGTTTCTCAAATCAACTTTAAGTGTATAAGGGTTGTCATTCTTTTGCATAGTGAAATACATATTATCCTGTATACTACCGTAATTAACTACTTTATTACCATATTCCAATACTATCCCAAAAAATAGTTGAATTCCTTTCAAAAGCAGCTTTCAATTTTATTGGTCTCGTAGAACTGTACTGTGAAATAAATAACTATACTCAAATATTAGGATTAATCATCAAGTTCAAATATCAGTTCTCGCCGAATTTTTTGATTTTCTTTGGAATCAACATTTAACCCTCATTGTTTACCTAAGTTCGTCCACATGACGATATCTGTTGTCATTTTCGTAAGAAATATGAAGTTCTGAAATTGAATATTTGCTTTATTTCATATCGTGCTACATTTTCGATTTATTCATAGCTTCGAGGTTTGGCGTTTCTTATCACAACAGATTTAAAAAAAATATCGAATAAACCCCTCAATATATTAAATCTATCTAAAATATTTTCCCAAATATTGAGCCCGATATTAAGACAGTTGCACTTTATTGAATATTAAATAAATAAATAAACTGAATATCAAATTATAAAACGTAAATAGACGAGTAAAATGTACCTACCTGTAAGGATATCAAATTATAAAACGTAAATAGACGAGTAAAATGTACCTACCTGTAAGGACGTTTTGATTAAACAGGGTACCAGACGTGAACTGAGTCATTTTTGTACCTCATTCGTTTTTTTTTCAGAAAAACGAAATTTCCAAGCAAAACCCATAAAGGAAAATTAATTCTTTGCAAATAAGACAAAAGAAAAAAAACATTCCAATTCCAAAGTATCTTATTAAATAATTATGATAGTCAAAATCGTCTGAGCTAGAGTCAACATTTCATTGAATTGTAATGGGTTGTAAAGATGGTGATACCACATACTCTTCTTTGATAACATGTTCAACACAGATTTTCCAAAGCTCTTGGTGGTCTGCTGCTAGAATTTTCTTTACGTGTTCTACAACCTCTTTACTCAGTTCTGAAGACTGATTACATTTAGTTAAATTTGCAATAATAAGCAGGTAGTCTGAGAAGAGTATGACCCTGTTCTTTGCACAGCTTGTCAATATAATGAATTTTCTTTGAATTTAGACCTTTGATAACAGTAAGCAATTCTTTGTTGTTGGGCCTTTTTTACTATCGCTGACAGGATTAGGAATATAAATGCTAAAATTTGAGCTTCTTCAAAATGAGTTCAAAGCAATTAAGAATTGCAATCACATATTGTTTGCTGGTCTACAATCGGCAACCAAGAGATTCTTCCAAACCCAAACTACTTCTGACGACTCATTGGAAAATTCTATAATTAGTATAAGCTCTTCAGAAACTTAAAACACTGTGAAGCCTCGATCCCGTTCGATATGCTCAGGACCACGTGCAATATTTTCATTAATCACACTGATACGAAGACGTTGCTCTTAATAGGTAACTTATTCCTGGCATTGCTTGAATTCGTTGTACCAAATATTTTCTTTTAACCTTGAAAGGGTAGCTACTCTGAGCTACCAACTTCGGCTAGATTCTCATTTTCATAGCCGAGAAGCTGCATAATTATGCATTGCTCAGAATAGATTAACACACTCCTTTCACTCATCATAAGTTACAATTTTTTTGATCTTGACAAATTGGCTGATGTGTATCTTCACCTAACAACTACAAATTTCCATTTACACACAATTACCTCCAATCTCAGACTCTACAGGATCGTTAATATTTGTTTGCATGCCTAATATATAAGAGCTTTTGTCAATTATAAAAATGTCATAAACATGGATATGAATATAATTTGTCTGTATGAATTGCATAATCATAATAAGACGAAGACAAGGGCTGCAAAGTAAGAAATCACACCCAGCCTATCTTCAATCAAGTGATTAATTATTTTTTTGAAAATATTTAGTGAAGACTGAATACTTCTTTGGTTTATAAGTTTATTTTTTATGCTTTTTCAGAAGTTTCTCATGTTTTCTTTCCACAACAAAACACCTTTAAATTCAATTTTTATGGTAGAAGCAGAGTGAGTGCATTACATACAAAAAATTCCTCATTGAGGAGAAAGAGATCGGAAGCTAATGTATCTTCCTCCCTTTTTTGAGACGATTCATTTTTCCTTTTTACTTCGATTGATTCTAACCTTTCTGTGTAACCGTTATAATTGAACTCATTGGTAATTAAAGTCCATTCGACGGTTTTGAAGAGCTCTCTTTGGAAACTCTGAAAAATTGTGTGTTTAGTTACTGTCTCTCAAAATGCTGAAAAAGGAAAAAATAATTATTCTCTGACAATGAGACTCCACAAGAACGGAACTTCTCCACTTAGGAGAAATACTATTTGGGAAATTTTGGTAAATAATTACGTGGAAGGTATGTATTCTAGTCCGATGGGAAATGATTTATCTAGTTCAATAACGGGTAAGAACTATTAAGAATTATTACATTCATTAACTTTGAAGGAACCTTTGATTTATACACAAATTTTCATTATATCATCTCTAAATTTAATAATAAAGGTGAATATATCTACATATATTTCTTGTTTGTTTGGTGAACTTTGTTCAAAGCTTGTATTTCATGAATTTCGGAATTGTCTCTCATCTTTTTTTCTAATTTCTAATATTTTCTAATTGAGAATAGAGGAATAGAAGTTTTACTTTATTTTTATCCTAAATTACTCAATTTGTCCAACCATTTCTTTCTTATTCTGGAATTCCAAGCCCCCATAATTTTTGTCTCCATTATTACGATGTCCTTATCCTTTTTATATATCCATATTAAATCAGCTGTTGTCTGCTTATTTTTTATATTGTAATGCTTTTCTTATTTATTTATACAATTTGTATTCGTGGGGTGAATTAATAAACACTCTCTCTTAAGTTCTTAATTCATTTGATTACTTTACACTAAAATAACTTTATCACTATCACTATTACTTAACAATTTATTTAAATTCTTCGACTACTTTCTATTTCAGTCTGTTCACTACGACTATTTATTGTAAACTAACTTAACTGTGCTACACTAACTCCTTATATATATATATATATATATATATATATATATATATATAAATCAAAACAAATAAATAAATAGAAACAATGTGAATGATCCGCTTGCTATAATAAAAACTAGTATAAAACAAACATCAAACGGATTCCGGGTATTTCCAGCGAAGATCAAAGGCGCCGCGCTTCCGCTGGTACATCTAAGCAGGAGCGGCTCCAGAGCGGAGACACATTCGTAACAATATTATTGGTTCCTAGTTTGTTACTTTTCTGATATTTCTATCATGATTTCTCCCCTTTGCTATATTTGTTCAAGAAACTTTCTGTTAATTGATATTTCGGATTTTCTCTTTGAGTTTTGAGGATCTCCTTTTCTCCTCTTCTTCTACTCTTTTCTTAGAATCATTTTCTCTTTCTCCGAAACTTTTCTTCTATACACATATTAATATTAGATTCAAGAGTAACATTTGTGTTATTCTGTTGGTTATAGTATAGTATTGGCTTATTCAGTTTTTTTTTGAAATTTCATATTCAGCAATGTTGCTTCGAAAACGCTGTTTTGGAAGTGACCTGTTAGAAATACGAATAATGAGCTGGGACTGAATCTTTTATAGTATCTAATACTGTTCTTATTTAAAAGTGACAAACAGTGAATGAGCCAATCGAAAATACCCATTTGGAATTATTGAAAACCGGTGATATTTCCAATAAAATCAAATTAGTCGTATAATGTGGATATGGATTAATTAGAAACGGTCCGATTATGTCGCCTATTTAATCCATCCTATATATTGAGCTTTTCTAGATATTGGATATGATATTCACGCATTCTATGCATATTGTTACGTGACCAGTATCTACAATCGTGACTATTCATGTTCGCATTAAAAGAATTTGCCGCATCGGAAAGCATTGAATTGAATAAAAATGTTTTTTATGGTATATTTTGTCATCATTTCTAAATCGCCATCTGACAGTTCTTGAAATTCACTTCATATTGATAGGATTAAGCTTCAACTAAAACTAATAACATGGTCAAGCCTAAAAGTATGCATTCATACGATAAAATATTAAAAACAAAAAAACCATCAAATTCAGGTGAGTATATTGAGAAAAGAATTTGACGTCTTCAAGTTTCTAAAATGCTATTCAAAATTATGTGACGAGATAATGGACACACTCAAAAACAAAAAATGAGGTAGAAAAAGAAAATAATAGAAATATGTTTTCCTTAATTCAGTGATCATCGTTTTTCAATAAGATACAGACATCTCAAGTTGTGTAGAAAGTGCAACTAAATTTGCTTAGTTACTTAAACATAAATTTCAACTTACGAGTAACTATGATTTAGATTGAAATAAATTATCTAAATTTTTCATTCATTCACTGAAACTATTGGTACATTACCCTTTTTTATCATTTTACTGAATAATTTCAATTTTCTGTAGAAAACAGAACATACTAGAGTAGAAGAAGCAAAAAAGAGAAAAAGAAATAAACACAAGAAAGGCCAATTATACAATAAGCAAAAAAATGTAACCAACATAGGAATAGGATGGTTGTTACAGTGAAATGTATTGGCATCAAAGTGAGATCAGAAGACATAAAGGACAACATAAAATCGGAAAATTGGATAATCTGGAAGTATAATGAGTTTATAAGAGACAAAAACTCAAGTACCGAAACCAAGTTATAAACTTACAAAGCAAACAATTTACTTGTCACCCATGCGCCAGAATCAATGTGTTCTACGATTAGAGATAGAACAAACCTCAGATTTATCCGAAAATATAACGTTAAAAATGAAATTAGTGTCAAGAATACAAAGGGAAGGAGAATACAGTGAAATATATGAAATATTCGGGATTGAAATAGTATGGATATGTAGAGAGAATAAAAGACGACAAATGATGAAAAAGCCCATATGAAACTATGTGAGTGATTCACTGCACTACAAAAATAGAAGTGCTCAAATATCGTCCCAATTCACCGGGTAGTATATCTTCCTTAATAAGAGCTCTACAAAAAAGCGAGCCGTTCATCAAACAATCAAAAGCTCTTAAACCTTCTTATATTTTCCTACAATATTTGAAGTCATAGTTCCCATTCAATTTCCTCTATCTTTTTCTTTATAACATTAAATGAAGATTTTCTCATATTTCTATAGTTGATTTTTGTCCAATTCCTCCTTTACGTAACTTAGAAGAACCTTCCTCTCATAATCTGGAATAAAAATTCTCCCAGCTTCCTGTGTCATATTTTCTCTAATCCCTTTAAAACATTCAAAAAGGATTTGTCAGCTTTCTATTTTTCTCTATTACTTTCCTAACATCTGTCCTTCATGACATGCAAGCGCGATTCCCTCAGCTGTCTATATTATTTTTTTGTATTCCATCCATAACTTGGGATAAGGATTTCCTCAGCTTCCTTTTTTAATTTTTTTGTGTTTCCTTCATAACATTGAAGAGTAATTTTTTTAGCTTTCTATATTGTTCTCCATTAGATTTTCTATTTTATTTTCAGTACCTTCCAAATCTCCTCAATTTTAATTATCATGATTTGAGTTTAATGGACAAAATTCGTATTCCACTGCTGTAAGTAGCAAGAGGTTCGACTCTTTACAAATACTTAGATTACTCATCTCCATTGAAACGTATTTTTTTCCCATCAACTAATCTGTCTTCTCAATTCCTATTTTTTATTTACTTCTTCAATATCACTTATCTACCAGTTTTTGACGAAATTTCTCAGTTGCTTTCTGTTGCTGTTGCATACCATCTCAAATTAATTAGATAAATTTATTCATTCTATATTCTATTCTAACCTCTTTTGTTAATTATTTTCTGGTGAATAAATTGATAAATTGATACGTATTTTCCTATAATCAAGATTTATGAGATCTCACATGTAACGCCAATGTTTGAAATTCTTTTCGTTTCTGCTTTGAACCAGACCGAATCGTAGCTAAACAGAATTGGAAACCGTTCAAGTGTATTTTGTTAAAGAGGTTAAGAGGATAATCCAAAACTATTTGGAATTCTAGCGTGTTTTCCATTTACTTAAAGTATATTTAATTCAGCTATGACTTTGGAACTAGCACTATTTACTCGCAGTAGCCTCATTCCATTAGTCAGAGGCGTATCATTAAATATATTGCTAGTTTTGGCTTATTTAGTATTCGATGCATCGTGCTTCTTTTTCTTGGTAAATAATTTATCTTTTGCTCAATACGAAGTTAGTAAGATTTTAATTTTAGACGACGATTGTAATAAAAATTATATTTATCTCCTCGATAAAGACGATAAATTGACAATCAAGTGGGGTTTAGACTTATAGTTTAATTGATTAGAAACTCTTAAATAATATGGCAAGACTCTTAGGTTTAGAAAGTTAGTTTATTATTTTTTAACCGGAAATAACGGTTAGAGTCACAATGCTCTCTCGTAATAACCGATTTCCGTGAAGGATAAATTGTTACCTAAGATGAGAGAAGGGTTCTTTATGTTAATAAAAAGAAGCGCCAAAGAAGGTTGGACAAAAGTGAAGTCCCGCAACTCACTAACTAACTTGT
The DNA here is from genome assembly GCF_026250575.1 of Diorhabda carinulata. Taxonomy (NCBI): domain Eukaryota; kingdom Metazoa; phylum Arthropoda; class Insecta; order Coleoptera; family Chrysomelidae; genus Diorhabda; species Diorhabda carinulata. Next base: position 9,891,643 of record NC_079469.1, read on the forward strand.
CTAACTTGTGTTCAGTGGAACACAACTTCAGTGAACTTTTAACCTAACCTAACCTAACCTAACAATCCACCAAAACATTACAAGTGAGATTTACGGTACACAAATGAATAATTTATACCTAGGTTTGTGAGCAAAACAACCTGCTTTAGTTTGGATACAAAATTTCGCTCAACTTCTACAGCCTCCAGATATTGGTCCATTGCTCTATCCTCGTTATTGAAATGCTTTGACTAAATTTTTTGAATAAAAGAAGAAGAATTTGACAATGAAGGGAGTAAAATGGTACTTGAACGTTGGGCATAAATAATTTAAACGCAACTGTATCGTTGATTCATTCTGTCTGTTTTTTTTTTCAAGAAATTTGTTCAGAAATATATAAAAAGCATGCGAAGATGTGAGAGCGTTAGTCGAAGATCTGGTACTTGCAATTTCACTGGTTTGGTGACTGTTTTTGTCAGACAGCTGCAGTTCTAGAGAGAAACCTTGTTACTGTTGTTTCAACATTTGATCAAATGTCAATATGATCAATTGTTCACAACACTTTTATAAAACTCTTTTCCTCTTCTGTTCTTTTACTAGCAAGTATTTGGAAGCTACTTCTTTTATGATAAGGATAATATATAAAATATTCTGTAAGTAACAGGCATGAAAAAGATTCAGATTGAGTTAGTAACCACATAGCATGAAACATCCGCCATATACTTATAATAAATACTAGTATTATACTTTACCAGTAACTTCATGCAATTGTGTCCACTTTGTCCATATCAAGCGACGATCCGTATTGTAAATTATTTTAACATATTGTGACAGTTCACATTTTCCAATATCAGTTTCATCTCCCTTTTGGTAATTTTTCACAATCGCAACCTTTCCGACGTTAACTTAGCGAAGATAATCATCCTAGTTATAACGAGAAGCAATTTCTGATGGACTCTCTAGACTTAACTACAACAAACCTAACTTTGGTCTATATTATTAATATACCTATATAAAATACAACTTTCAGCTTAAACACTATTATCCATAACACAACGGTGTTATTCATATAAATATATAAATCTATATTAAATGTTGATCAAAATGTTGGATGATGCAAATTTTCTAAAAAAGTTAGACCAGAATTAATGATACGACAAATTACCAAGTAGATACCACCAAGTTACGAATAAGTATCATATAGGCATTGGAACAAGTCAAAACTTCAAAGCATCCTGATTTTTTCAAACTGATACTGAAAATCTTAGGATTTAAAGATTTGATATGAGAACGGTAATACTTTATATCATGTTGACATGTACATGAATTTCTAATAGTGTAAGTAATTTTTTATCGCAAGTATTTGAGTATAATTAGAAACTGATTATAGTTGTTATTTGTTAATAAAACTTTTAGTTGGTATCGCAGTTGCTAATTCAAGTAAAACTTTGCGATGTAATATCCTGTAAGCACCTTTACATATTTTCAATCTAAATGACTTTCCCAATGAAATCACTTCATCCGAAAATCCTATCAACTTTGTCATGAACTTTTTAATAGAGACTCTCAAACTTTGCTGATTCATTATACGGGGATATTGAATACATAACATGTAATTATTTTTTTTTTACAAATATTCTTGGAATAACGTACATTTTTCAAATATCAAGAATACGGTATTGAAATTAATAAGTGATTCATCATCTTATCTGATTGCTTCCACCAAATTTAATATTCAATCTTGTCAAAAATAAGAATTGCTATAAACTATGGAAAGTATTGAGAGATACTGGTACAGATGGAAATGAACTGAGTATAATTAAGATCCTGTACTGGCAACAGAATGTGGTCATTCGAGTTAATGGAGGACGTACAGATGAACATCAAATCCAAGGATTCAATCGAAAAGTAAGTGTCCTGTCTCCACTGCTGACCATACTGCTATTTTGTACGATGATCTATTGGGTCTCCAAAATCTATAAATTTTGTTAATGCAGTAGGACAGGAAATGGAATGACCATACCTAAACGCATCAAATTAGATAGAACCTTGACGGGATCTTCATTTTTAAATACCTAGGATGCTACACCACCGAGCAGCTCAACTAGGATAGGTAAATTATATTCAGGATTGAATCGACCCGTGCAACCTCCCAGAAGGTGGGATCGCTGAGACAAAGAATTATTTAATGTTGTCTTCGGTATGTGCTGTTGTAAGAAGCTTGGAAGCTGAAGGCCGTCACAATTTTGCATTATAAATGTGGTTACATAGATGAATGCTAAGAAAAAATTGGGTGACTATGCAAAGAAATAAAGGAGGGCAAATGCAGTTCGTGAACAGATAAATGCTGAAAACTATCATTTTTAGGTCCTCAGAGGAAATCTCCTACACTTTATATTGAAAAGCAAAATAGATAGTCGCAGAGGCGTAGGAAGAAAACAAATCTTTTGGTTGAGCAATATCTGGCTATGGAAAACATACATAGCATTAATTAATTGTTTATCTGCTTGTTATTGTAATTGCCAACGTCAAGAGGACCTAGCAAGGTGTGATAGTGAGAAGGAGAGACGCTATAACATTGGCTTATGCACGGCACTGTATTAAGTTGGGACTTCTGGAACCGTTGTTGATATTCATACTGAACACACTGTTTACACCATCACTACAACAACACTCACGATTGCACTGTCTCACGCACATTTTGATAATCAAGTTATCGTTTATAGTAAGAGAAATCAAAATCAAAATTGATGTTTTTCATATTTACAATTTTACATGGAACTGAAATATTAGTGAGTTTCACTTCAATTTCAAAAAATAACTGTAAAAACAGCCTTGATAAAGAAATATGAACAATTTCGAAAGTAAAAAACAGTTCAACTCAAACCAAACCCTACATCTATGATCATATGAATAATCTCGCTTCATTTTTTTCCTGTGTAAATTACTCGCCTAATGTCTTGGTAAAAAATCTGACATAAATTCTTTTTGTGGTAGCTATATTTTATCTATCAATCTTTCAAGTTTTCCAATATTTTACTAGTTTTCTTTCACTTAATCACAACGTATATCCTTTGGGAAAATTGGATAAAAAACATACCTAATAAATAGTAGGAGCGATCGATGAGCTATGAAGGATTTATTGATGCAACAGAGTATTCACGTCACGTTTGGTTGATCAAGGAGAACTAAATACCCAGTAAACAATAGGTGAACACGAAGTGAATGTTTGAAATAAGACACGGTCGTAGAGACTACCAAAGAGTTTGAGTGCATCTCCTAAATCCGAGGCTGTCTATGAATATCATTCAATCTCAAAATATTGGAGAAACAAGATATAAGGTACAATAATCTGTATCAATAGAAATCTGGGATGTTGGATGTTGAGTTTTGAGGTGTATGTAATAAAAATATCGGTTCTTATTCACAACGTATCTTAACTAATTTTTATGATACGTAAGAGAAGTTGAAGTATAAAAATGATAGAAAAAAATAGTTCTGATGGTTCTTTTCAGGTTTCCTTGCCTTAAAAGAACAAATCGATCATTTTCTGTCCATTCGCCCGTGTATCTGTAAAGATCATATATCTTGAGAATGCGTAACAAATCGAATAAAGTACTACTCAAGTTTTATATTGAGTGAAACAACATGATTTTAGTGCAAAACATTTCAAAAGTCGAAAATATCAATGTGAAATGCAAGAAAAAATCTCTTATCAGTATTCTCATTTAATTATGATTGGAAGATATAACATTTATCTACGCAGGAATTAAATGTAGTTTTTTCTATGGAACAAACGCGTGGTTTATAAACATATCCCATCAAAAGAAAAGTTGATCCAGGAGCGGTAACACTCGAAAACCTTTAAGATGAAATTGCTCGGACATTTTTTGTCAAGTGTGCTAGATAATTTTTGTTGTTAGTTATACTTTGATTCCATTATCATGTTAACTTAGCAATTCGATTCATTCACAACTTTAATGGACAGTAGATCTGGGTATATGGTTTCAGTTCCAATTCGAATTTTCAACGCGTCTTCAAAATAAATGATCTAAATGAATATTAATCTTACCTTGAATCTTCTTGAGGTCAATTAACATACTATGTAACTAAGATCCGATATTTTTACGAGTACATTGAATAAAAATATCTGCAAGTATTGAATAAATTTTAAATGTTTCGCTTCTTCTTAAAATGATGAAAATTGGAAGATTTCTATAGACAAATAGATCACTCATATGTTCTAGATGAATATTTTTTATATTTCAACACATTTGCAAATATTATAATACCTATTTAATGGCAAACAATAAAAACCAACAATGAACTAAAATAAAACGAACTACTCATTGAAATGAAGCCCACATTTTATCATTTTAGTTTCCCATGTTTCGAAATATCAGTTTGTTTTTCAATTTGTAGCATATTGTACGTTTCTTACAAAGTGGAGGGCTTCTTTTGTCTGGTTTGTTCTCCAAAATATGCTAAAAGTACACTTCCGGAACTGGTACTTTTCATTTTACACCACTTCCTATATAATTCAATAGCGATGCTTACTTTTCTGGCACCAAACCTTGTGCTGCTGCGTCAGCAGCCTGTCGTATTTCTGGAGGGGTATTTTCCATCAATTCTTCATCGGAGGATATTTTTCTCAATTCATAATTCGCGAACTTAATATACCACATGAAATTCTTCCCTCCTCGGTGTGTAATATACTATTACGGACTCCTAGGTGGGCTAGTATACTTCACACTTGTTTTCTAATTAATTTAATCAATTTTGTATCAATTTTCAAGTGACATCAGTTCTGTGATGCTGCTGAAATTGCATCACACATTCATATTTTCATAAATTTTACTCCAAATAAGTTAATGAAGTTTTTCAAACATTTAATCAATATGTGGTAGCACTAAAAAGCACAACATCTATTCAGATATTTCGAAAGTGACTCAATTAACTTCGTACTAATAATTTAACGAGGAAGTCGTAAAACTTTTATGGATGCTTCACCAAGCCATTTTCCATTTTGGCATTTCTGTGGCGAAAACCTTTTTATAGAGGTTATAATTAAAAATTGAATTAAAGTCCTTTCAAGTTTTTACGTTGACATACAAAACTTTATTGGATCAAGTAACAGAGATACTTGGAAAAGTTTCAGAGTAATGCTATTCGTTAAGAAATTGCTAACGCCTAAATAAACGTTTATGAAAATTACAAACTCAGCAATTTTGAATAATTATGATACAAAATATGTATTCAGAGTTTTTTCTCTGTAGCAACACGCAGAGAACATTTGTTAACAACAGTAAATTATGTCCTCACAATTACGGAAATTAATTGATACAAAATTTACTTCAATTATATTGAACGGGCGGTTTATTTGAGGACCCAAATATAATGACACTGCTTCCAAATGTTTGTGGAATTTGATGTAACCTTCGAATCAAACAAAATATACAAAGGCGGCTTAGAAAACTGGATTGTTGAAGAACGATTTCATACAAACGTAGAGATGATAGCGGAGAAAAATGTCCTGAACTTCCAAAAGATCATTTCTTTAAATGCTAGTCATTTAAATAAATCAAAACTTATATTTATAATCGAGGCGTTTTTCACAAAAACTATTTTACTTTATAATTAGCGAATATCGGGCAAAGAAAACTAATCAAAATTTTGGTAATATTCCAAATAACAAGGTTGTTTTTCTTTTTTTTTTTATGGTCAATGGTTGTATTTACGGGAATTTCTATGGAACTTAATATGCAAAAGGTTAAGAAATGTTCATTTTTAAACAATGGTAAGTTGTAATAACAACATAGAGAATCGGCATCATTGTTTAATCTTCTGCGCCACTGCTATTGTCTTCGTTGTCTATTTCAATTCCAGGTCCAGTACTAGTACTGGTGCTGGGCTGAGCAAGGTTTGCAGATTGAGATATTTGTGGACATTCTCGGAAACTTTCAGGCATTTAGCAAGATTTCGTAGAAAACCTAGCTTCTCGGACTTGATTTAAATCTCACCTTGATACAGGGCTTTAATGTTAGTTCGGTACCATTGAAAGAGTCACAAATTTGAAATGGAACTGGGCTGACCATATACAAAGATTACTAGATAATAAATGAATGAAGAGAATACTAAAATGGCGTGCCAGGGATCAAGCATACAGAAACAGACGACGACCGTCGATGAGATGGACGAACGATTTGAAAATATATCTAACAACTGAATCCAAGATACTAAAGAATGAGCAAAATGGTCTAGGTTAAGAGACGCTGATGAACAGTAGTGTGTGAAACAAGCTGCTAAATCATGATAATGAATAGATAAGCATCGTAAATGTTTTTAGGTATCGCCACTATTGCGAAATGCAAGAAAATACAATGCCCAATATGCTATTCTGGTACTTGTCTGGCCATTTAACTCAAAAATACGAAAAAGTCCAGTCTTTAATCAATAGAAGTAAACAAGTCAATAATTAACATTTAATTTGAAAAGGTATGTACATCAACAAAACAAGCCAAATCGGTACAATAAAAATCCCAATACGTAAAGGCAAACGAAAAGCAACTCCGAAGATAAGTAATATACGCGTTTTGAAAGCAAAAATTTGTCCTTAAGAACAAGAAACTGTCATATGTCATTAGTCCATGAAAAAAACATGAAATTAATACTTAAAACTATTCATTTTTGTTACAGGAAAATATATTTTAACATCTGTTATTGTATTTCAGTAAAGCATGTTTTGAAAATTCATTGTATGTAGTAATTTTTAAAAATCTATAATACTAACCAAGCAATAAAATAAAGTTATCATATTGATGATATATTTCTATTACAATGATTTCTGATACTTATTTAATGGATTCGATGCGATCGAAACCGCGGGTAAAAGCTTATAGTGACTAAAACAATTGTGTTCCATTTCTCATAGACTGATGCAGATTGGAATTTTTTACTAAAAATTGAAGGTGTCTATAGCTATAATCCTGGGGAAAGTTTAAGAACATCAATGAGTCACATAATCTTCAACAAGTCCTGTCAAGCTAAATCGAACATTAAGGTCATAATATTTATTTTTATTGGTTGACCAACTTGACCAACTTGACAATTGACCAACGGCTCTTTTCTTCATCATGATTACATGTGATATCACAAATTACTTTTAATTAGCTATTTTTTCATACTAAAATTCTTCCTGTTGGTCGCAATCTTGTTTTTCTCTGAATTTACCACAATGAGACTTTTGATTCTTTACGAAAAAGGAAAATGTATTATAAGGGAAACGTTTTGACATTCTTGACATTGAGAAGGTCACGACAAAGAGAAGGGAAGCACTTCAATTAAAGGCAGTTTTTCAACAAGAAATTTTATGTAATCTTTCAACTTCTTACTAAAAAATGAATAACCTAATCTTTTATCAAACAATGTTATTAACTATCTGCACATTTCGCTATAACTTTCCACAATATTATAAACAGAACGTTTTCTTCGATCTCATATACGTGTTATGATATCATAATTATAAAATATTATATTTACTGAAAAAAATAAAATTCATATTCTGATACTTTTTGCTACAGCTCACCATATATTTCCAAAATTACGTTCAATACTACACTTCCATCATATTGCACATTCTTCATATTGAAAATTCTCTCTCATCTATTTTACTTTCCGTGGTTGTCCGTTTCTGCTGCACTCCATTGTTTTTTGTGAACCTTATCGCTAAACTTGTTTCCGAGTCGCATATCCCACATACATATTTCAGAAATGTAACGAATTGGACTTTCCAGCATCAAATTAAAGTTACATCCGCCATCCTAGTTGTTCGTTTCTACGACAAACAATTTGGTAGTTGGAACAGCTATTGTTTTAGTCTATTTTCAAAAAATTACCAATGTGGAAAGTATAATCAAAGAGTTATTATATTATAATTAGATATATAAATATATTTTAAACAGCGAATTTATTTCATGGTATCAATATCGTCAAATAGAAGAAATAATACAAAACTTATCAAAAAAAAACAATGAATATCTCCAAAATTGTGAGTATATCATTTTTGGGATATGTTCGAATTTATTTTCCTACATCTCTCTGAGAATATAACAGTCGGTAACAAAAGCTACTGGCTTGAATTGCACACAAATAACCGCATGTAAAACTTCCATTGCTGATTTTTTGGAAAATTTAATTTAAAGTCAATATTATGAAATTATCAGTACTTTAAAGGTGACAAAAGAAGGTAGATTACTGTTAGGTTAATTGCACATTATAACTTGAGTTAAAAAGATGTATGTAATTTATTAATATGTCACTAATCACTGGAGCTAACTTAATTTCTCTAAAATTTATTTAAAAGTTAACTGAATGCGTTATAAATATTATTTGATATTAATTAATAATCACGACTTCTATAATATTCATATACATAAAAATATGGTTGAAATAGCATTTTTCTTTGAATATTGTATAAAATAATGACAATAATTATCTACGATTTAAATGTGGAACCACCATATCGAGAAGGATCAAAACAGAGTTTTAAAATCAATGCATTGATTAAGCTAAAGTAATTGAACAATTTTATAAACATCATGTAAAATACTTATTAATACTACCAATTAATACTACCAATAGATAGTATATATATCGTATATCGGTCTGGCTATTGAATAACGAGACTGGTGACAAAAAAGGGCTTTATTATGAAAATTATTCTACATTCGAATGCTCCCCTTCAATATACTCCCCTCCCCTCACCGCACACCTTTCCATACGTTTTCTCCATTGATCGAAGCAGTGGTGGTGCTTTTTCTAACCTTTTAAGGAAATCTGAACAGACTCGTTACGCAAGAGCTTTTGGTCAGGAGTCAGATTTTTTGGCAACAACTTCGCACAGACATTTTCATGTGTAATTCCTCGTGTAAAATTTTGCTAACCGTTTGTTTATCGATGTTTACAGCCTCGATAATCATCCAAATTCTAATTCGACGATCTGCACGCACAATTTGGTTGATTTTGTTCACTGCTTCTAGAGTTGAAACAGTCACTGGGCGACCTGGGCGCTGGTCATCTTTAGTGCTCTCTCGGCCCTCACTAAAGCATTTACACCACTCAAAAACACGCACACGAGATAGATAATTACAATTAAATAATTACAATTTATAATAATAATTTTTCTCAGGTTGCTCAAGCGAAAGGTTTCCTTTGCATGTACAATGATCTAAAAATCTACATATTTCCTGAACAACATATTTTATCGAGTTAAGCAAAGGATAACATTAAACACACTACTCGCACATGGACATACGTAATCACCCATTAAAAATTCATAATGTTCGAATGTATAATTTGGAAAAAATATTTGAATATAAGCTCTGGTTTCGCAGTTTAAAAGGCCTATGATAAATTTTTATCATGCCACAGCATTATTTTCACGTCATCTACTAAATCCCAAATTCTTTGAGTCCAGGAACATATGCTTAAAATACTATCTTTGACTAGCAATGTACTCAACTAAACGTCTGACTAGAAGCATTTTTGGGAAGTTTTTATCAGAATGACTTTCACCAAAACTCATTGATAGGAATACTAGCACAAGGTTTCCCTTTCATTTTTCGGAATCAAATTGAAAGGCATGGTCGTGAAACTTGTGAGTATGGTACCGCTAAAAATCTTAGAGTCGTTAAAAAAATAGCATAGAGAATCCCAGAATGAAATATTATGACCTAGAAATTAGGAAAACAGTCTCAGCTGCAGAATTAAGAAAAAAGTGAAGTCCTGGAAAGAAGAGAAATTAAATGAGTGGAAAAGTCTTATGAATCTTTTAGATTGTCTTATGCCGGGAGTGTTTCTCCAGTAAGACTCCATCTGATTCATTAGTCATTCGTTCACAGTATGGTTCTGGTACAAGGTATTGTTTTTATTAACTAGTGCTTTTAGAATTAGTTCACATTCTCACACTAGTTTGATTAGGTACTTAATAGTTTTCAGGACCTTTAAGGCCGCTTGGCTATCTGATAGAATGTAGATGTGCCTTTTATAGAGGCTCCTCTCCGAACACTCCTGAATAAATTTGTTTGTTGCTAGCAACTCTACCTGGAAAATGGAAAAAGTGATATTCCTAGACATTTTGGTCCAGAAATGCCCTGTCGAGCTACGTGCGCGAGTTTCAAACCGTCTGTGTACCAGAGATATACATTTCGAGTTTGAGGAAAATGTTGTCTCATGATTGGCGGTCGTCAATTACCACTACGAAAGGGGTATCTTTGTCTAATATGCTATGCATTTAGTCCATTGGTTTGTCACGGCTTTCTAGTGTTATTCGCTCTAGAATCTTCAAGTGACCTATATTATTTTGTTCATTGGAATTCATAATCCCAATCAATACAAGTTGTTACGTATACAAGTCTTTTACTATCAGTTCATTCTGGACGCGCGTCGTTTGCTTTTTCACAGCCTCAACAGACTCAAATCTTGCTCCTTTTAATGCTGGTGTGTTCTTAGGAAAGAGTAGACCTCTTGACTCTCAGTGCGGAAGGAGGCATCAGGTTTGCACAAACTTTTCGCGTGTTGAAATTTTAATGTAAAATTTGTCGCACAGATCTTTGTCAATACTGTATGTTCACCAATCGCACGAATACTAAGTTGGTGGTTAGAACAAGAATTTTTCGATGTTCTAATCCGTTTTTGACGTAGAAGGGTAACCCAAACGTAAATGATCTTCAATATCTTCTCAGCCATCTAGAAAACACTTAAATCACTCAGAAACACGTGAACGCAACAAAAATTCATTACCATACACTTGTTTCAATATATTATAAGTTTCAGTTGCATTTCCTCCAAGTTTCATGTGAAATATCACTAAAACCCCTTGCTCTATTTTTATATCGATCATTTTTAAGGCAAGGTAAAAAACAGCCAATGTAAAAATGACGTCAACGTCTACACTGGTTTATCTATAGACACGATAGACATTACATTTGAAAGAGTAGGTTTTAGGCTGAATAACTGATATCCGACAATCTTTGGTGCATGTGTACTTTTTCTGCAGCAGCGTTGATCACGTTTTTACATTCAAAAATAGCATTTTTCGAACTATGAAAGCACTTAACATACTTGCAATAATAGATTAGATAAAAATGAGAATCAAGTCTCATTAAGATAGAATATCCTTGGATAAACCGTCGCGTTGTTGATTGATACTCTTGCATTCTGAAAATAAGTAGAGCTTCTGCCGGTCACACGAAATGAATTGTTCGAAATGAGAGTTGAGAAACAAAACTTCCTTGAAATAATGAAAGTCGTAGTTTCAACAAATTATTCATACCATCCCTTATTTTCCGGTGGCGGTAATAAGCCAAAATCACGGTTTCTCTTTAATGACATCCGGTATCCTGCTTCTCCTTTAGTAGAGATCCGCTACGATACACTTCCGATTTTCTTTAATTCTTGTTGAAATTTATGAGCCATCGTCGCTCATGTATGATTAGCTGAAATCTTGTATAATAACTGGAAAATGGTTAAGAATTCTTGGTAGAATGCAGATATTTTCTCAATTTTCCTTGTGGGCTTCTTAATTTGAACCGTTACTGTGCTGTCTACTTTACTTTGTATGATTGTTTTCAATATCCGGGATTTAAAGCCGTTAACACCAAATAATATTTTTGATAAAAACTGAACATATTTACGAAATATTTTGTATCATAAAATTCTAAACATCATCCTGAATCAAGCAAATTATATAGTTCGATATAGTTTAATGTGTAATGAACTTCCAGTTCTGATTCAATTCAATAAAATAGCTCGAACAATCAATACGTTTTATTACTTTGAAGATCAACCCTCTAAAGGAGTTTATTTTATGATGCAGAGCGAGAAATTAGAATAATCTCATCAATGAGAAAATTGTGTTTCAGAAAAAAATAATAAGGTGAATTGAACTGACCAGATTTCCTTAGTCATTATTTCTATATCGTAATTGGTAACTTGACATTCAATAAATGATCAATTTTTTATACTTATACAAAAATGTTGCTACTACAGTCTAAATAAATTATAGATTGAAAGAACTAAAAAAGATACATTTAATGAAAATCAAACTGAAAAGTAGGAAATAATTTTTCGCAATAGAATAAAATTATTCAGAAAATTGATGACACTACTATAAAAGGCCTGCTTTCTATGACAATATTGAACTAACTGTGCGTATTGTAACCAATATAATTTCATTCCCAGTCCGGTGTCTGTTCGAACAATTTTTCCTTTACTTTCCTTTGCATTATTCATTTTCGCTCATTTTGTTATCAAGCGCGAAACGACTCTATAAAATAATATGGACAGTAATCTTTCACGGTAAATCTCTTATATAGGGAACTGATGGTCCGGTACCAAAAATTACTCACTAAATATTCTCCATTTCCCTAGTCACCTAACTCCCCCAAAATGATGATATTAAAATTTAGGACTTAATGTTCCGTTATAATATTTGACTAGTTTCTTTCATAAATACTTAGATAGCTTGAAAAGCACCCCACGCTTTAATAAGAGTTTCATTATATTCGCCGGGATTAATAAATTTCTTTTTGTATCATTTGCATGATTGTAAGAAAGATGAAGCTAATGTTCCAGAGCCATTTTGGACTTATTAAAAAAATGGGGGAAAAGGAAAAATGAAGTGAATAATGTTCACTAATCAAAAATATCATTCGGATAGTCCATAGACTGATAATCGGACTCATATCTTTTGGTTGAAACACAAAGTTTAAAAATGTCGTAGAAGCACCCGGACGTTTTTACAAAAGTAACGTTAATTGTCTCATCAGTAACTTGATTCTTATTTTCTAATTTTTAGTTTGATTATGGCTAAAAACGTGTTTTCAGTTTTTTTTGCAACCTATAATTTATTTTTTACTTTTTAGTATCAATAGCCCATCTTCAATACGAGAGTTGCTACTTAAATTTTGAGATAGACAAATGAAAAAACCTCCAAAACTTCTATTTATTTTTGATTATGCAATTTATTTTTGATCTGCAGAAATAAGAAGAAATCATTTGATGCCAAAACAAGGACTGTGCCGCGGATGGCCTATCAATTCGATGTTTTGACTGTCCTGAAACGTTTTTATTTGAACTGGTGTGTGAGAGCTCACTTTGTCGTGGTGGAGAATGATTCGTCTTCTGCGTTTGATTTCTCTGATTTTTTGAACACTTCTGGCAAATAAATTTAGGAAAATCATTCAGAATTTACCGTTCCACGTAGCTATAATGGAACGGTTATTCCGGAAGAACAGGCAACCATTTGATTCAAAGTGCTTCCTGCGCAAACAACTTTTATTGGACTTGTTAGACCTATGCAGTTGATTGTTGTTTCGTTTTAGGTTCATATGCATAGATCCATGTTTCATTGCCTATCAAAATCTTATAAACGTCTTTTGAAGCACTGTTATTGAATGTTTTCAGTACTTCTTTGCACAAGCTTTTCTTTGAGCGATTTTCAAATTATGTGATATACAAAGCGAACAACTTTTTTTCTATGGTGCTTCAACACCAAAAGTCGAAGCGAAAATATACACGATTCCATTTTTTAACCATGATGAATGTTTCGAATATCTGTAAAAAGCTTAAATAGCATTCGTATGACAACACTTTCTATTCTCACCATTAAAAAAGTCAAACTTCATGATGGCAATGTCAACTTCAGTAGCAACCCTCGTATATACAGATGTAATGAGGGTTGAATCTAAATTTCGAGACTGAATGCTTACGTAGTTTGCCCACTAGCTCAGGGAAGGGGTAAAATCTGAAAGTTATGAATCCTTGTTAATCTAATTAGGATCAGATATTTTTGATCGAATTATTGCATCGACCTCGGTCTTTGAGAAGTTTGCAGAGTTCAAATTAAATCCGATTGCTCAAAGTAAGGCGAAATCGAGGCTTAAAAGTCAGTGTGGAACTTAAAATAGCATATTAAATAGAAATGGGTTATAAGCGAGTTCAAGGCAAGCTCTTGTAATTCAACATGTCAGTGAAATGAGTAATGTGTCAAAATTAAAAATGGAATATATTGAAATTGCTAAAGCTAGTAAGTTTAATTTATTTGCCAAAAAATCCTCTCATAAAGCAAAGAATATTGCTATATAATTCATGTATATTAATATTCAAGTATATTAATATTTGTTACAAATCATGTGAGTATTTGAAGCAAGAAGAGTTCAAAATAATACCAACAAGTTTATATAGAGAAAATGTACTAAATTTTATTCATGAGATACTAAAATAAACTTTCCTAATGAATAAAGTCACACTATCATTTCCAGTATTTGGTGGGTGAGGGCTGCAAATATTCCCACACATATGAATAAGAAATTAGTCTTTGTTATAACGATGCCGTAACCAAAGCTGACAAACATCGAGTTAGTTTCAATGTTGATGAAGACGAAATTAAGAGTTACAAACTTATAAGAAGTTATATTTTCTAGCAATCACATATCTGCTCATAAAAAGATCAACATTAATTTACTGACAAAGTCGTTGTACCTGAAAATTGTACCATATAATCCTTGAAGGATTATATGGAGGATATTTAGAGGATAGTATTTCCCTGTAAAATGAAGCTTCGAGGATATTTGCAGACGTATTATCGAGATATCGGATTTGCTTACAGAAACTAGAGGACTAGGCACTAAATCATGAGTGAACCTTCGCTGATGGGGCATAATATATACATGCTATCTAAGCTATAAAGACACAATAAAATATGACATACCAATTGAGAGTTTTTTCTGAATTTTCAAATTGAAGTTGTGAATTTTTTAATTCTACAGAAGATGGTCCTTCGAATTTTTTCGATATTATTCTTATTTCCAAAGTTACAGTGATTATTAATAATTGATTTTGAATAACTTCAAAAAATCATTAGTCGTTAAATAATTGAGATTTGTGTGATGAATTGTGAAGAAAATTACAAATTTTGGTTTAAGAATTATTTTCAAAATATACAGTAAGATAATTAGGAACATTTGAGAGAAATATTCATCGAATAGAGTGAAAATAGAATTTTAAAATTTCAATTTATTATGTGCAATGAACAATTACATTTTGATTTCCTGAATATGGTCGAATTTTTTTGACAATCACAATTTTCCAATGAGTGATGATTTTTTAAAGCTTTTATCATCATCTCTTAAGCTCTAGCCACCCCACTTTGTAAATCTCAGCAAAAGCTAAAGAAAACCATTGTGTAAAATGAAGTTTTTCCACAGGTTTCCATTTTTGACTATACAAAATACTACTACATACTACATACTACAACATACTACAAAAAAAGCACCAACTATACGTGTTAGCTCTTGGTTGAATAATACAGAAGAATGTTATAAAAATACATATTTGCTCGATTCCCCTCTGAAAAAGACTTCCTAATAGTCATAGAAAATACAAAGCAAACAATAGGAATGATGCATTAATCAAAAAATTTTTGTAAATTCATAACTACACAACCATTTAATACACAATATACTCTGTAAATTGAGTGTTATTTGAAACGAAATTCGTAACAACTTGCTTCAATATACTGCGTTTGAAACTATAAAAAGCTTTGAAAGAACTCAAACTTTTATCAGAAGTATTCCTTCATCATTCGATACATATTATGCTAACAGTTTCGTAAATCCATAACAAATGTTAAGTCAAGTTAAGTAAAAATATTTGTTAACTGTTTTCCCATCGTACTTGTATAAATAATTGATGCTTCAATAGTGATGTAACACATTGGACAATTTATTTATAGTTTGAAATACTATTTCGAGCATTACCTATCAAAATAGACCTCCAAATGTATATATTTTCAAATCTAATTTCCCAGAAGTGTTGGATGGAAATTTATATCGATTTGAATCCCCCACGTTTTTAAATTAAAGCAAGCGTATCGGTAAAAGTTTTTAATGCAGTAAAATAGAAAAAACTCCAATTTAGGCAGATGCAGTTTATGTTTTCGTGTCGCTATAATGCAAAAATTCTTGTACACATGATATTTGACAATGTTCAAACTATTTTCCGTTAACTTGAGCTATGTACTTTTGCACAAAGTTGGAATTAAAAATTAAACTATTTTACACCGACATAACTGACAACAATGTGTCAGTATTACTGTCTATGATCATGTATAGTATATAGTAGTAAAAGCAATACTTTTTGAAAAATAGAGTAAAATATAAATTCCCAATATACGGATGGTGGGGATTGTTAATGATTCTACACAAAAAAGGCAATGTATCTAGAAAAGAAGAATATGCAAATCAATACACAGGCTATAAAAAATCTTTAGCTACTCGTATATTACTGATTGATATAGGAATTGATTTAATTCATTTGAAACAACGAGGCGAATGAGAATCCAGCAGTGTAGTTGAAGGTTGTATTAGGGATCCAAATAATTCAACAAGCAAAATATTTGGAGTCGATTTCTCTATTCAAGAAACTATTGCTAAAAACCTAATACCAATTATACAATGAAATGAAATGATTTAATCCTAGATTACCGATATGGATTCAGAATCACACTACACAATCATTCGAGTACACAGCATTACAGTTGTTATTGAACAAACACTAGTAGGAAAACAGGTTTGTTCAGCTCTAATCCTAGATCTACTACTCGATTAGATATAGTGTGATATGAAGCGCTCAAAAATATGCTACAGACAAAATAGGTGGACATATTTATGTTATATTTACGAAGTCACTTTTAATTTTTGAAAAAAATTTCAATGAGTTACGGATACAGAACTTACACAAAATGAATAGTTGAGAATAATAATCGTAACTAACTATTTTGCATAAAAATGCACATTTTATACGTTACATCAAAAAAACGCCAGCTTTTATTTCATGGATTTTTTAATGTGCGAAAGTAAAACTTATTACAATTTTACAATACAAACAAATTATAATACAAAGACAATTTTGTTTGATCTACCTCATTTTATAAATCTATTATTTTTATAATTTTTTTAAAAAATATGTATATCTTATGCGAGAAAGTATTCGTTAAAAGGCAATCGCATCATTATAAATTGGACAGCGTTATATGTCGTTATATAATCAGATGCAATTAATTGTAATCCTAGTTGGAACTTGGAAAAAAATCATTATTGTACCGCGTTAACTTGCTACAACTGAATATTAAATTATAAATCGTCAATAGACCACTAAAATATACCTGCCTGTAAGGGCGTTTGGTTTAAACAGGATACTAGACGTGAACTGTGCCCGTCACTGGAGGTGACGTATACTCTCCACTGATATGGTCCGATTTCACACCGTTATGATTTTTCTTGTTGGTTTTCTTGGGTCATTTTCTCATGCTTGTGAGCAACAAATCTCAACGGATCTTATAGCAACTTTGGCCATACTTCATAAATACTTTGTTCTATTTAAATTCAGAAATAGGAAGTGCCGAATGGAAAACACTATACTACGTTGCGAATCACACCATGATGTCAATAAATAATGTTCTATGCATAAGCGTATCAGTCTCCGTAGCTGAAGATATACGGCCGAAATTAATCAGTCAGTAGGGGCAATGGACTTGATGTTATAGTTCGTGATCGCGACTTAGATAGCGTACACAATGTCCTTTTGCGATAGATTTACGATTTAGTAAACCAGAGACGCTGAAAATATTCATACAACTAATTCTTCTTGATAATTGGCTCGAAACATTTAATTCTTAACTATATTTTCAACAGAACTTATTTTATTACTATAATAATTTTATTATTATAATAATTGTACCATTATTTTCGAGGTATTTTGACCGCATTTTTGTATTAGTTCTGGCTACTTTTGTGGTCTCTTATCATGATCATAATTTGAACTCATAAGTATTGTTTCATCAATTTCATGACCAATTACATCAGTACCAATTTTCCACTACGTATTTTCTTCTAAAACATTTACTCAAATACTTTTCTATACATGCACTTTTGAAATTATTTTTTTTTCTCAATGTAATGAGAACCGACACTTCCTAATGAATTCAATTCTAGTTTTAGATCATTAATAATAAATGTACACAATATGAAATTATTCTCGATTCTAATATAGTTTGTAATAATTAATTTTCAGTTCACAAATTCTTTAATAATGTTGGAAATAAAGTGCAAATAGAGGTTCATTTTTGGATTGAATCGTACCTACGACTTTTACTGTTTGATTATCTAATTACCTCGTTTTGTTTGTGAAATATTTGTTTTATGACTCGGCAGTTTTTGATTTACCATTAATATCTGTTTGATCTTTTGTTGAATTATGGATATAAATAAAACTCGTTAGCTCGATAAATAACTCTAAAAAACACGGATAATTTTGGTAACCACAAATTTTCCTTGCTTCAGACTTAATTTAATGAATTAATTACGATGATAATTTTCATAATACAATAGAGCATAGTCATTATAAATTGAATAGTTTGGTTACCAAAGAAAAATGTACCTACTTGTTGATGCATTAATATTTCATACACGAGGCATATTTTTCAAGTAAGTACCGTTTTGGAATTAAAAAGTGCAAAGATATCGCAATAATTTTATTTTTACAAGAAAGCCTGTACCTTAATCTACTTTTCTACATAATTTCCGTGAATCTTGAGGCACTTGTCATAACGTGGCACCAGTTTTTGAATACCCTCCTCATAAAATTCTGCCGCCTGACTTGTTAACCACTGTGTCACGATTGTTTTGACTTCGTTATCGTCTTGAAGACGCTGACCGCCCAGGTGTTTCTTCAAGTACAGAAACAAATGGTGGTCGCTGGGCGCCAGATCAGGGCTGTAGGGAGGATGATCTAGACTTTCCCATTGAAAAATAATACGCTGACTACAAAAACAGTATTAAGAAACGATTGTTTTCATAGAACTGGGGAAAATGTGTATTTTGATTATAAAAAATATAAACAGTTTGAAGTAGCTTTTTCCTTCCGTCCAAAATTGTTTGAATATAAATTGATGGATTTCCTTCGAAAAAAACACACCAAGAAGAATAGAAGGAAGTAGATTTTCACATCTGCATGTTCTGTGTCTCTATGTGAACTGAATAAAGCTCAAGCAAAACATAAACAGTTTTTCTTGATTTCTGTTCGTGAGTGGTGTAAATACTCAGTTCGTTGGAGACCCAATAGTGTTGAAACACTTTCAAAATAAAACTGTTCGAAATTTGTGTTCAAATGGACAGTTAATTTTGTTTTTGTCCTGTCCGCTTGGTGAAGACTCGACTTGGGAGGAGCTATTCTCTAAAACAACTCTCAAATAAATCCTGATAATCAGCCGCGCTCATTTACAGAAATATACGCCCTCCATTCCAGCGTGTAGTATTAAAAGAAGTTCCTTTTCAGAACATGGTCCTTTCAAAGTTAGGTTAGTACGAACAACCTTGACCTAAATTGATTATGGTCTCGTTAAAAGCCTGACGTCTATTGTGTAACTCTCTATTTTCCGGAATTTGGAAACTAGTCAAATGTCGCTCTATTTTTTTATTTTGTAAATTATTTTCAAGTATTATCAACGCAAAATAAAGTTTTCCACTTTTCCTAGCTCCAATTCTGCTATTTCTTATAGTCAATCTATTATGTCGTCTTCTAATATTTGACGTCGTTTTTGCGTCAAAGGTTAACAAGGAAATGCTCAATCATCTCTTCTTCTCCGTTCTCCGCAATAGTTTTCTGTTCTTAAATGTCATAAATCGAAAATTGGCAACAAATTGCTTACCAAAAGAGCCATCTATTTGTGTTTTACCTCAAACTCCAGGTCGATAGCACATTTAGTTTGTGTTTAGGGAACATTTTTATGACAAAGCTGTTTGCATAGTGTCAAATTACGTAACTCTTATTACAGGCAAGTTATCAAGACTCAATTTATAGTGAAATATCACGAAAACCCCTGGAAATTACAGTTCGTATATGAACAAGTGTATATCAGAAACACGGTTCTTTTGATGCACGTAGATCTTTGAAGAGAGCGTAAATCAATAGATGATCCATTTTTGACGCGTACCATTTGCGCACATTAGACATGTCGCTAGTCAATGATATTTTTCTGCTGGGTGAAAATTCAAATATACGAAAGTTTCCAAAAGTTTTAACCCATGTACGACGTCCAATTAGAGCGACCCAGATGCTAGATAAGTCACCCATTCTGAGTTCGATGCCTAGACTCGTACAAAAAGTCAGCAGTAGGTGAAAGGAAATAGGTAGTGAACGACCACAAAAGTAAAGGCACTGTTGATCTTCTTTTCCTGATATCCACCGCATCATTCTTATTGACTATGCTCTATTTGGTCAAACAGTGAATAGACTATTAGTCTATTTGCGTCACTGAAAATTAAATGAAAAAATATTCTTACTACTTCTTGTACGCAAGTTAAACTGCATTACGTTACTGAACTATAGATACATTGATGGGTTGTGTAAATAATCAATATACTAGAGGGATTAAGTGATGAGTTCAATGAAGTTCTCAAGATATACGAGAAAAAGTGTTATGATTTAGGTATAGAGAGTGAAAAGCTTCAAATTTCACAACTACTTTAAAAACTATAGGGGTACAGCATGTAAATGTATTTTTTATAAAGCTCGTTATAAATTATCATAAGTTACCTTTGATTTCTTTTTGTTTTCAGATACAAAACCTAAATTAAAAAATCACTATCGTGCCCACCGTCTCTCCTTCTGGTTAAATTTAGTTCCAGACCTACATAAACCTGGAGGTGATGACGTGCCGATGTCCCATCATGAACTTCCTGATGACGAGCCACCTCCTCCTAAGCTACCTACGTTAAATCCCAGGAAATTAACCACAACGGAAGTCCCAGTAGATCTTCGAAATCTGCAATCTATAAATAATACTTCAATTACGATGAATCCCATGGATTCGACTGAAAGAGTAGAAGAGCTTGGTGAGTATACTGATAAATATTACTGACTTATACTCGTATATTTTTAGAGAATAAAAAACTTAAATACATTCTTGCATTTAGTGAGGAAGATATTCATTCATACTATTTGAAACTAAAAAGTTGAAAATAATTTATTTTTAAAATAAGCTTAAAACAATAATAGATGAAAAATACTGTTATTGTGAAAAATCAGCGGGCGGGCAGTACCAAAAATATGGAACAAAGCGACCCACGCTTATTCACAATAATACTAGTATTTTCCATTCATCATTTTCTGTGGCTTATTTTAAAAAAAAAATTGTTCTCAATTTTTCAGTTAGATTTACTTTGGAAGCGTGTTTTACAGTTTTTTCAAACTATTTTTCCTTAATTGATACCACCCTCGTACATTGGCTTCGCTGCTTATAAACCTACATCTCGTCGAAACTGTGAGGTTGTCGAAGTGCTTAATTTCCAAACCCACATTCAGATGTAGGTAATAAAAGCGTGTTAAAAATGTTTTAATATATCAGTAGTTTCGTTTCGGGTTCATTAATTTTATGAGAAAATATTTTATCGTAAATACCACTAAGTATAAATACAATAAGTCGGATCGATATAGGATTTTTCACATTATTTACGTCCACAATAATAGACTCACATCATAATTCTCAATAGGAATCGAAACGTCAAAAGTCTTAGGACTCCCTTTCAAGATTCGGAGCAAAAAGATCTTACTCAGAGTGTTCAAATATGCATTTAACCCACCGCGAACCGAGCAGTGACATCGAAATAAAGTGGATTGCCAATCACTTTGTAATTTTTTTGTCACCTCTGAAGATTCCAAATAATATTTTATGTGTGTAGATCATATATGTAGATCATTCAGTTACTCTTACCAAATAAATGGCACTAACTAAGGTTAAGTTGTGGGGATTTTCGGTTGCCTTAACGGTGTAGTTGGTAAGGTTATTGAATTGCTTAATTTACAATATGAAGATCGGAGTTTCGAATCCTCTGTTGAAACTATTATTAAATAAGTCACTTGCTCTTAGTCCAAAGCAGAGTTACAATCAAGGTGAAGCTTGTTAAAATATTCAATTTACTTGCGATCCATTCCAATAATAATATTTAATAATTTTTGGGAGGCTTACAACCTTAAGAATAGTTTAGCTTTGGAACCAACCCTGTCTAAATATCTTCCAGAAATATAATCTGAATATTATACACCAACTTATTGAGTTACTTACCCCTACATATGTGTATCAACCAGTGCTTGCTTAATTAATTAACAATAAAAATAATAAAAAGGTACATACAATATATTGAGCTGGAGAAATGAAAAATTCGTAATCAATCGTGAAAAAAGTGATATTCAGACTTGTGTTCTATAATAACTTAGTGTGGCCATTTCCTCCATAGAGACTTCCAAAGAATTATCCTTGAAAACTAACTGAAGCATCTTTCACCTATTTACGGGTTGAAAAATAATTCCTGAGTGACTTACATCACTTATTAATACCATCCATATAGAAAAACAGAACCGCAGTTTTTCATTCTTTAAATATCTTTCATTTTCCTGTCGCAAATATATTTGCTCACTTTTATTAAAAGCTACTAAGCCAGGCTCCAATTTGTTCAAGCTGATAATCTCTAACTTAGAAAAGTTACAAAGTGAAACGCATTAATTCTAAAGTTTTTATTTGAGTTCCTCAAGAAATTTTCAAGACGGTGTTTCGGGACAAGAACGTTCAGCTTGATCAATTACAGCCATTGAAACACTTGCTTGTGTTATTGTCCACTCTTCAAGTTTGATTTTTTTAAACACATGATAGATGCTTTAGATGCGATATCAGATGAAGATATGAACAATATGAATACACTAATTCGATTAAAACCGAGTGCTGTTAGATCCATAACGTTCGTCTAAAGAAAGAGTTATTAACCAAAAAATAGATATTGGTAGCTATTGCATGTTTCATCTGATCATGCGAAAATCTGGATGCAGGCCACGGGTGAATGTCCAATCATGTTGATGATCAGTGACCAAATTGCGCCTATGGCCGATAATAAGAAGAGCTTGGAGGCATACACCACGGATAAAGAGCAGTGGGTTGGTGGCTCTGTACTAAAAAACAGGCCACCTGAACACAAATGGCTCCAGGATGAGTAGGCTTCTGCGGAGGACATCCCAAAATAAGTGATTTTTTTAACCTATTGCTTTCCAAGCTTCCCAAGGAAATGTGGACGCGCTCTAGGTTTGTGCCGGAGTCTAAGGAAGTCCTACAAGAGCTGATGGGTGATAGTTCAAGCCAAAGTGCCTGATCGGCTTTTCAAATGAAATTGGGTTATGGTAATTTCAAGTGAGGCACGATAGGCCTATCAGAAGACCTTTGTTCTTAACGGTCGTTAGCCCCTCACTATGAACTATATAAATGACTCATCTGAACTTTCGCATGTTCACAAAAACATTTATCTAAAAATAAAGCCCCACATACAATTGAATAAAGCTAAATATCAATTATGCAAGGACGTATACTCGTTCGACGGCGATATAATGAACCTCCAGGACCTGGTTTCCAAACTTGCTATTCTGATGGAATTTGATTCATCTTCCTCATCTTTTCTCCTGATTATTATTCGTATGCCAAGTCAATTACCTATAAATTATCATTTAAGATTTCACTGATGGTTTACTTCTGCAAACTTTCAAAGATATCTACCATTCTTTCTATATTATGAAATATTTCCTAGCTCTATTATTTCTAAGAGTGATTAAACAGTTCTTCTGAACACTTATTTTGATGAATATCTATAAAACACAGAAACCTAAAGATATCTCTTATTATCTCATTATTCAATTCTAAAAATTTTTCTATTCCATTAAATACTCAGCTGTAAAGAATTAAAATAATCCTTCTATTTTGCTCCATTTATTTCATTTTTGCTCGACTCGTCTCTACTGAGCAATCATCTATAAATCACTCTCATTAATCATGGTTTCAACCGAATTATTTCCTCTTCTTTCCAATTTGCTCTCTTCTTTTTTGTTATATTCCTATTACTCGTTGAGGTAGAAATTAAAAAAATTCAATTTACAAATAAACTAGAAAAAAACGTCAATTTCAAATGGAACAGTCTTTCAAACTAACTCAATAAACTGTTTGAAGCTTTTTTCATGATGTATTAAACGAAAACCAATTTAATAAAATTTTTGGAATAAACCATTCGATTGTTCCAAACTCTGCACAATAAAACGAATTTGATTTCGTAGCGCCTCATGAATCCGATTGAAACTTTCACAGAAGATTGCATTTATACTTTTACTTATGAAACAAAGAATAAAACTATGTTTTGAAAGTAGTGAAATACGTTTTATTATATCACAAAATATTTCTGAATATTAATTGAACCAAATTATCCAATGACATCTCTTTTCCTGCTACGAACATGACTTCAATACTGATGTACCAAAGAATAAATAATATTGGGAACCAAATCCAAAGCAGTACTTCAAACAACCACAGAAATATATCTTAGTAAACGGATTATGAAATATTCTGACCGCTTCCTCAAGCAAGTAAAATATTTTTATGTTGAAATGATGAGGCGACTAAGCTGCACTAAGAGCCTTATACATATTGAAGTACAGAGGAGAGCTTAATACTTGATGTCATTGGTTGTTTCTATAGATCTGCAGAAATAATTTTTCCTAAATCAGGGCAAAACCTAAAATATCCCTCACCCCACATGAACGATGTCCCTATCCGATTCAAAAGCAATCCAAAGAACCTCTCTCTATTTTTTTCGTTGTCTGAATTGAAAAGTCAGAAAAGTTTTTCATTTATAGCTGAACTAATAATAATCCATATAAAACACTATATTTACTATAATTACGATAAAATTATTGTGTCCCCTTTTTCCAAATCACACAATGGCGCAGACTTTCATAGCACACAAAAGAAACGAAAGTGTATTTTAATCTAATAAAAAAGAGAAGCTTCAGAATCTAACCAGAAATTCAAAGTATGAAAGTTCAAAATAGTAAATTGATTTTAACATGGCAATTAATGACAATTTTACTAATGCCCAATTACTACACTCGTGATACAAAGACTCTCCCTTAATCCTTTTCAGCTGCAGCCGAAGAAGTAATATTTTTTCTCCAGTATATTTTGATAAAGATTTAAAGAAAAGTCGAAACGTGAATTTTATCTATCTTTCAAAAATTATTGGAAAAAAATTAATTTTGAAACAGAAGAGACCTAAAATCTAAAAGATTTAGAAACATAAATTAAAAGAAGTTATCACAAAATAGTCAAGAAAATAATAATTCATTTATTATTATTATTTTGTTGTGTTCAACTGTCATTAATGATTTTCTTGGTGTCCATTAAGGTACTTCTGGAATTCAATTATATTTCCCAAGCAAAAAAGTTTTACGTTTCTTATGATGAAGGAACTTATGATGTGGTTGATATATCCGTATCGCAACCAAATGACCAAAATTGCAATTTGATTTTGAAACTTGTCAAAGATTGCATCCATTTGAAAAACATGATGTTCGTGAAAGTGTCTATTACATTATCATGAATAAATTTCATCCTTATAAGAATTATCTGAAGATGATGATGACCGCAGAATGGAATAATGCAAAGTTCATTTGCAATCATTCATTTTACACTCATGATAATCTTTTCCTTTGAAGTGACGTTTAGGTTAAATGGAATAGTTGTTAATATTCAAGTGATTCTTATCCTAGATGGATACGGGGACATAGATTACTTTTGAAAGGTTACGTTTGTAGGAGGTAATTTTGAAGCCCTTGAGTCTATTTAGCAATCAAATTTCATTTTAGATTCAATAATATTCGGAGTTTTATTGTTTATGCTTCCCATAAACCAGAAAATGCTGACATAAATATAAGCAGAAAAATGATATAATTGAGGTAGTCAATAATTTGCAATTTATGTATGTAAGTTACGTCTTCCCAAGTTATAAGCTGTACAGATGATTTTCTTTTTCCAAGAATTGTGAAATCTGCATATTCTGTTATCGTTGTTATAACATGTATACTCACATTGAACATTTTCAGCTTCAAGTTTCTTTGAAGTGCTAAATGGAAAAAATGAAAAGATTTGCAGCTTTTTTTTGAAAATTCACTTGCAAACCCACGTAAAAATTATGAGCGGCTGCACTTACTTAGTTTATACATTATATCATTATATCAACTTGATTGGATCTTAATCTTGTCTATATTGAATTATTTTTTTTTTTTCAGGTGGAATCAGTACTACAGTCCATCCAGTTGAAGATGGTTTTGCCGCATATTCCACAGCACTGAGCGTAACTATAGCAATAGGTTGCTCGCTTCTTATCCTCAATGTCTTGATATTTGCTGGAGTCTACTATCAAAGGGATAAAACAAGAATGAATGAAAACGGCGGTCATCCTAAGAAACGGAATGAAAACGGTCAAATGCCTAACAACATCTGCGGGGATCTAGAAAGTAGCATTATCGGTGTTAAAACCGATCCGGCTACTATTCTAGGTCACCATCATTCACATCATCAACTTCCTCCGCCAGAGTTTGCGGATATACCGCAAAATAACGCAACTCTGCCAAGACCTCCTCCTCCTCCTAAGCTATCGAAAGCAAACGTTAATACATTGTCTACGCATGGACATCAGATACCTGAAAATCAACCGTTATTGTCAACGCATAGCATACAGCTGATGAACACTGGCACATTAACAAAGAAAAATACTCAAATGAACTCTAAACATAATGTTAAAATGGAAGAATTGAGAGTGTGACGACGTTACGTGCACTGACTTTGTGTGCAATAACTTTTGCTCAAACTTTATTTATTTTTTGGACGGAGTGAACTAGAAATGTTTGTGGTGGTATGGGGTAAGGTGCTGCATGCTCTGATAAGCACAGCACTAAACAATGTAAAAAATTAAAATATAGAAGAATGCACATTGAATGAAGTATTTTCGTCTCAATTTACAATATCAAAAAAAACTCTAATAGATAGGAAGAAATTTCGGTTTAAATTTCTATCAAAAACTGATATAAGCAATTGCACTTAGCCATTCAATTGAGATATTCTATCCTTCTGGGAGTTGCTGGTGAAAACTGATGTAATCTTGTTAGAAATTGATATATTGTGAGAAGTTTTTAGAATAATAAAATTCATCTCTATTATTTTCAATATTTCTTGGTTATTTCAATTCAAAAATATTCCTTCTACTATAATGTATGATTTAAATATTTGTTTAGAAGAGAACTCATTCAAATATGATAAAATCTACACTTTGTTTAAGACATATATTCATGATATCGATATATTAAGACATCGATTTCATTTTTCATATATCGTTCCAAAGTTACAAGAACTTGTAATGTTTCTTTTCTACTACCATGCGAAAAGTACGTACACTTTAGAAATACTTTCGAGTACGTAAAACTTTACGAACTGATGCGTGAAAAATCATACTTTGAGTAGTAATACGTAAAGAGAGTTATTATTAATATCTCCGTGGCGTAGTGACCAGAGTACAATGCTCACATGCGGGAGGTCCCAGGTTCAAGTCGCGCTCTGTACATTTTTTATTTTTATATTTATGTAATAATAATTATTTTCAGATGTTAATAATTGAATTCTTCTGTGTCTTCTGCCTGAAGAAAAAATATTATATGTAATTCGTGTGCACTCATGTGATTGTATTCACATTCGCCGAAAAGGCTACTTCACACACTTGTTACATAAATAACTATCCAATCCTAATTTATGTGAAATTATCCCAACTATAAGTTACTATACATTCACTAATTTGTACAAACTATCGCGACGTGATTTTTCACTCCTCGCAGTGGTTCATAATTATATAATTAAACAATTCAAACCATTATTAGTCTATTATTGAATGTTCTTCGCAAATATGTCCTTTCGTAACAACATGAGGCTTGTTCTAATATAAAACGCGAAAAATTTTGTGTCGTAAAATTGGTTGAATTGGATGTTAGACTGGTCTGTTACAAAGCGTATAAAACAGCTTGGACCACGTAACCTCGCTTTTTGGTGTACTTATAGCCATGAGCGAGAAGAATGTACTAGTGTCTGTTGCGCAACGCATCTTTATTCATTTTTTTGTCAAAGATAATCCACGAAAATCACTCGAGCAATTTGGAGATGAGTGCCTCTCAAAGATGTCACTTTGGAAGACCAACGCAGAGCTGTTACCGATATGGCTGAAGTATTGGGCATCAGCGTAGATAGCAACTAATTGATGAACAGTTCGGTTACCTCGAAATTTCAACAAGATGGGCACACGCGTTTGCAAGCGTCTCCTGCACCGGTATGAAGAGGAAAGAGAAAATTCACAATAGACGAAATTTGGGTACTTCATTGTATTCCGGAGATTAAATACGTGTCTATGAAGTGAAGGAAGAAAGACGAAAGCGCACTATTTAAAGTGGATACCGTGTTTTGGAACATGAGAGGAGTAATTAGGGTCCATATTCCCTCTAAACAACAAATCGTGAATGCGCATTAACCTTCTAAGAACACGGTGAAACCTGTCTACAGATCAAAAGAACGCGATATTCCAACCAGTAGGGCGATATTGCTGCAAGACAACGCCAGACGGCATACAGTTCGGCTTATTGTAACAAAACCGAGAGATTTTTATGCAACAGAGACTATCTAGAATGTGACCACTGTAACTTAATTTTTCAAGGAAAAATTCCGGTTTATATTCATATATCGTATTTATATTTTTCTATTCCGTATCCGTTACAAAAAGTTATCGGTAGCTTTAAATGTTTTATTTGATCGTAATATCACAATCGAACATGAATTTTCAAAATATTTCAGATAATCTATAACTTGTTCAGTTACGTTGACTGAACATGCCTCAACAAAGAACGGATAAGTAGGTAAATGCGCTACGTACAATCCGAGGAGAAATTTTCAAAATGAAATCCTAAGAATAAGATAAATAGATGTATGTAGAAGAAAAATTACTAAAATATCTGCAAAAAAGAAGGATTAAAGTAACTGAAAGCATATCAAAGCATAAAACTATATAATACAGAAACATCACATCAAAAAAACATAAAGACTTGACATGAAGGCTGAGAACTGCATTGGCTTATAGAAAAAAAAATTAAAGTCTCACGAGAAACCAAATCCCTTCTCTACAAGTCATTCGGTCTATGTAGGCATAAGGAATTGAGCTGTGAGCCAATCGAATATATTCCGTCAAGAGATTATCATTATAGAACCATAGAAGTTCACCCAAATCTACTACTACAGGACTTGTTGAGACAAAGAAATACAAAAAGACTGAAAAAATTGACCTATAGGTCTAGTATGACATACTAGAGGTTAGATCATTGGATGTAAAACTTATCAAGACATTATACAAGTTGGATTAATTAGAATATTGGGGCTAATCTTATTACATTACTTAATAAATCGTATAACTGACACACAGATACACAGATGGCGCTGCCATTGTCAAATCCATATGACGTTTCGTGAGTACCAACTTTCAAAAGACTATGTGTGAAATTTCATGATATTTCGATTAGTCAGAAAAAAGTGACAGCCATTTAAGTGAAGCTACTATTGTTATTTTTAATACAATATATTCAAAACAATTTCTTGCGTTAATTTATCATTGCTTCTTAATGTACAAGCTTAACAGGGCCTTCAAAAGTGTTATCTGGACTTTACTTCGTCGAAAAGAAGCATTCGTTATTGGTTTGCTGAATTTAAACGTGGTCGTACAGACACCGATGATAATGAATATTCTGGTCGTCCAATTGAGGTGGTCACTACAGAAAACATGCATGCATGAACATTTGACCATGAGAAAGCTTTTTTCAAAGTTGGTGCGCCATTTACTAACAATCTATCAAAAACAACAACGTATTGAAGATTCAGAGTAGTGTTTGGCCATGTTTACAAATAATAAATCAGATTTTTCACGTCGATATGTGACAATGAATTACACCTGGATCCATCACTTCACTCTGAAATCAAAACGATCATCATCTGAGTGGACTGCAGCTGGTGAACCATGTCCGAAGCACACAAAGTCACAAGAGTCAGTTGGAAAGGTTATGGCTTCAATATTTTGAGATGCGTATGGAGTTTTGTTTATCGACAAATTTCTTCTTTACGCAGCGTATAGTCCAGATCTGGCCCTCGGTGACTACTAATCTCAAAAAAAAATGCTCGCCAGTAAGAAATTCAGCTAACATTTTGAATTGCAAAATTTGACTGTTATGAGTCATCATAACACTATGTGCTTGTGCAGCTACTGGATTTTTGGTAAAGGAATTAATTTCTCACCACGTTGTGTTTCCAAATTTATGAATTTGAATACGTTATGTATTATTACACAATTATGCAGAGTTTCCCACTCATTATATTTTAGAAGTCACAAAGTATATTTTTAAAAATTTTTATGCAATTTATTTTACACAGATTTTGATGTTACTACAATGAAGTCTGAAGGAATTCTCTTCAAATTTATTATAATTAACAATAAAGAAATATCGTATTGCTGATACAGCAGACTAAGGACCTCGTACAAATACAACAATGATTTGGCGGATTACAGGTAAATTCCATTCCATAAGCCACTGTTCTCATACAAGATGTTTATTCTTCCTGCTCGGTTTACGAATAGTAGCAGACACGCGTGCCCATTCAAAGCTCATCAACAAAATTGTATTGGACAAGGTATATTACTTTTTCTTCTATATTTTGAATGTTGTATGGTATTGCAAAATGTGTTGATTTTTGTTTGAATAATGAGAAATTTAGAAATACGGAAATAAAAATTTAGAGAATGCTATTGACAAACGATATTTGCAAAAAATTCAAACATTTTATTAGATAATCATTACTGATGCTAAATATGTCTCTTCAACAACAAAATTCCATATCTATTATAGTAAGGTGGAAATTGTTCATTAGCTAAAGAAATACTTTCTATTAGTATATAAAATACCCTCAACAAGAAAAGCAAATATATTATTTACCCCAAAACTTCAGTAAATTAAGGTCATACCGTCTCTAAAGTTTAAAGGACATAAAAGTTCTTGTCAAGCAATTATGGAAGGCTGGAGTTTACACTTGAAAGTTCCTTCCGAGAAAGGTCGTCGGTTAATTGATTTGCATATTGGAAGTGTACAAGTATTTGTTGATTGGTATTTCAATTAAAAATTGAACAGGATCCGGTGCTTAATGCTTTAGAAGCATTTAAATTGATTCTTTCCTTTTTCGGTAGGCAAAGCATTGATGGAAGTAAAGGTGAAGCAAATATATTTTGTAATTGATCATTCCATGAATCAATATTAGCCAGGTTGAATGTATGTAGTAGTGACCCAAACAATGTAGTGATTTTGAAACTTTGATATATTCCTCTGTTATCAAGATATTTCACATTTTTTTGCATATAATGGCGAAACAAAAAATTATTTTCGTCTTTAGTATTTCAAGTATCTTGTATCTACAATTATCACATAATCTATGTATGGTTTAGTGATGACAGTTCTTACACTTTTAATATAGTCAAAATGCATAGCAGTAATCAAAATATCTTCCAATAATCTGGCTACTATAGGCAAATAAATTGATTTGTTACTAATACTGGGAGATCCTGAACTTTATATGCGTCAATAATTTCGATCATTATCGGCAACAATGTGAGCGATCACAACTGTGGTAAAACTAGAAGGGTAGAAATCAATTGCAATCACCGAAGGTTACATCGACGATAACGTAACTAACAAATCAGAACAGGGAAGAAAAATTATGAAAGTAATTGACTGTAACATAGAGAATGTTAACGAAACCTATTCTAACCATGAGTATTACTTATAATAAGAAGAATGAAGAAAATCTACCTGTTATTTTGAATATTCGTAGTATTACTACTTTTTTATCAATTATCATTTTGATAAAAATTTATAATATATTTAATAGTTGTAGATTAATAATACTTGAATGACTAATACTTTTACGAAATGAATAAGAGGTAATTTATACCATAAATAATTCTACATTAAAAATTAATACATAATAGTTTTCAGCTGCAAATGTCATCCATGGTCTCTTGGCAATAACAAATAACTTCGCGTCTAATTCGGTCTTGTAGCTCCTATAGATTTTGCGTTTTATCCACATGAAACTTTAACTTCATATAACCCAAAAGAATAAATCTATAGCTGTAAGATCTTGAAATCTTAGGAACCATTGTCTTCGTTCTCATCCAACAACCCACTTTTAAAAACTTGCGACAACCACGTGTATAATGTCGGGAGTATCTTCTCATTGTACATAACTTCTGTTCCCAGAAATTGCAAATAACGTAAGATTATTTGGGCATATATGGAGCATTAATGGTGTGGATGTTTGGAATTATTAAGTTTATGATTGAAGATCAAAGGATGTTGATTGTATAATTGAAAGTAGCAGAAGGTAAAGAAATTATTGAATTATCTATTGAATGTAAAGGAACTTTATTTAAAGACTAATTATTGTGTCATTCCCGCTAAAACATTGAGATATGACGTGAAGTATTTACGAATTATCCTCAACACTGTTTACAACATTAAGCTTACTGATATCTTGAGATACATCAAGTATTTTGAATCCAGTTTAGTTCTTCTAATTTATTCTTCCCTGTTCAATTTATTCCCATAAAAGTTGAATTTAGTAGAATCAGATATATCACGATCCCAAAGATATCAAGGTAAATAAACTGTTAACTATATTACGAAACTCAATTAGCAGCAATCATTGTCGGGCAGTAACTTCTAATGAAGATATACTCGAAGTTGTTGTAAGCGAAATCGATAGACGTTTGGCCACATAAATAGCATCCTAATTCATTATAGATATTGATAAATCTACCAATGTATTAATCTACAAATAAAGGTTCTTGAACGACGTATTTCAAAGTCTCTCAATTGAAACAGACGTGGTCATTAATTGTGAAGAACCTTTTGGGGTAGGAATAAATACTTAATTCAACTTGATGGTTATAGTTTGAAATTTGTATTTAGATTTCAATTACATAGAATTATTGAAGAGAAAAGTTTATTTAAAGGGTAGAGGTCAAGTTCTTTCAAATCTAAGATTTATGGAAAAAACTGAGATGAGATGTATAACAGGAGAAAACAAAAAATGCAGTATCAACAATTAGAATTCCAATTACTTATTTGAAAAACTGAAAATTCAAGTATTTCTTTTGTTCTTGGTTTTGTCAAGGTCAGTGGCAGTGCAATGGCTAGTTTGATTTAATATTCAATTTCTTTGTTAAAACATAGTTATTTTAATACCTATAGAAAGTTCCTTGTTTTTCAAGTTTTTCTCTACAGATTTTCGCTGTTTTCATACATTATTACTTTTCAATTATCACATCCATTATACTTCACTTATTTGGACAAGTACCTTTTGGCATATAAACGCATCAAACCCGCGGTATTGACTGTCGAGGTCCTTATGTTGCTTCTACATGATTTGTCTGACGTTAGTTTCTGTTATAAAAGTGGATTACTAGCAATGGATCAAGTTTGAAGTTATTGAAACGCCTTGTATATATCGAATTGGAATGTTATCAAAATAATTACCACGAAAACACATGAATTTAAACATTCTAAGTTAGGTTCATTCCAAAACAAACGACTTAATGAATGATGTCGTAAATCCACTGAAATAAATTGTGTTTGCTAAATATAAGTTTTTTGTTATCAAGTAATAATTTACGAGTACATCTTTTTTTTTGTAATTGTTGAGACGTTTATACTTTATAAAAATTTTCTGATTCCCAACAGAATATTTAAGGTTAGCTCACTTTCGGGCGAAATACATAACTGTTATCAGTATTTTTTCAGTTTGGAAATTTTAAAATTATATTTTTAGTCATGGACAAAATATAAATTTATAATCTGATATTCCATTCAATATTTATCCCAATTTGTGAAAATATACACACGTCTATGTGTTTCAAATTTAATGTGCAAAAAGAGTTGCTATAGAGGAATTTTATTGTAAATTTATATGTATAGCTACTTTGATAATCTTTTATTCTAATAATGCATTCGGAAATACACGATTGAAGACATGTTCATTTCATCAACACCATCATTTGCTTGTTCAATCAAACTTCATTTTTTTATTATGATATATCCTCCCTGCATATAGTGTACCGGTAACTAATTGAGTATCTTCATTATGATTATCATTACTGAAATTGTAAATATCAGATTCGTTCCAACCCATCAAAATTCCGTCCTTGGTACAGTGACGATTCTGCGCAATAGAGATTACGTATTTCAACCGAACAGTTACCGTTATATGAACGATTCTGTTTTGTGTTGCAACCGACTTAGGTATCGTTTGTGAACCGTTTCCGGGACGGTCTTTTCGATATTTGGTTGATAGCAAATAATATTACAAGAACCGAGGGTAGCCGGAGATTTCGTATCATTTAAACGATTCCAATAACCGTTCCAAGAATGCTTCATACTAGCAGGTTGGAGCAAACCTATCAACTTCTAAGGTCTTTACTATAATACAGGCATTGTTTTTTTGTTGAATGTTTGTTTTCAAAAATATATATCTGTTAACTATATACAAAGTATCCAGAGTGCAAAATTAATCCAGAATAACCCATCAAAATACTTTTTTAAATAATTCACTTTATATTTTCTGTTTTTCATATCTTTCATGACCAAATAATTCCATTTTATATATTATCAAAGTCATGATAAAAAGCTGATAAGGACTTAAGTGATTAGTGATTTTTTATTTGACATTACGTGGTTTTTCGTTTTATACAAGATTTTTTAGATAACTCAAAAAAATATTGGTCTAAGTGCTATAAATCGGGATATATGGCTAGCGAGTTTATTGTGCCCCTTCTGACAATACATCTGTGTTGAGAAACTTAATTTCATTAATTCAAAACAGCAATACAAAGTGTAGAGATGCACACTCTAACCAATCAAAATGTTTGCATTTCTAACAACAGAAATTTCAGTACTCAAAAACCTACGTTATCCCATCCATCTAGAATTAGTACTGCTTCAATATCTACAATTGTGATAATTGACTGTTCCACAGTAGTGTTTCACTTGTGAAACGTAGATCTATCTTCAATGATTCTTGTACTAGCTACTTGTTTTTGGTCGGTCAGTTTTAGAGAAATTTTCAACTTTTCTTAAAATGTTTCACAATCCTTCAAATTGCAGCTTTCATAATATGGTTGCAGAATACGTATAATAAATTAAATAAACACTATCTCTTCATAAAGTAACTTCTTATTATTCTTGAGTCTCTGAAGACGATAACTTGGTTATCGAAACGCGCGTCAGATAGTGCAATTGTGAGTGTTGGTGTAGTGGTGATGTAAACAGTGTATTCAATATGTGTTTCCCAGAAGATGGATTGGAAGGCGTGGTTTTATTGAAAGGCCCCCGCGATTACCCGACATAGTTTATAAAATAAACTGCCATTATTCAGGAATTATAGGATAGGATTACCACAGAGATAAGAATAATTGAGCAGTTGGGGATGTTGCAAAATATAATGCAAAGTTTTATAAACCGCATGGCCTGTTGAACAACATTTTGAGCATCTACAGTAGTCGCCTTTACTACCTGTTCTAAAATTCGTAATTTTTTACTTCACAAATATGGATTTACTTCTAACATGACACAAACATTTAAAGATTTGTCTTCACTTGTTGTAGGTTTTCTGCGCAATGATTTGGATAAATCTTTTACTGCACCAGTTTCGTCAAACTTTTTACTAACTAACTGACACTAGACCTTGTCACGAAGTTTCTATTAGCACATATATTATTAAAAAATATTCAAATTAAACGAGTTTATTCAATCTTAGGCATCTAAATATACAATATTCATTGTAGCTTTGATGGAGATACTATAAATTAAACGAAATTATGGCATTTAGATAGAGGAAATATTTCAAGAAAAATAATCAGTATTTCTTGAGGATTCCTAAAAACCAAAATATATAAGGTGATCTATTCAAAATAACAAAGTTTATCTTTTCACAAAAAAGGAAACAATTGACAACAATGTAGATACCACTATAATTCCGAATCACTAGACCCTTGCGGACAAAAATTTATAAAAATCGTACAAGCCGTTTCCCAGATAATTGAGGAGTTCTATACAATAAACTCACCAATGCCATTTGAAAGTTGTTTTGGGCTAATGGCTAATGCGGCTGCTTGAATAATTTCCATGTTCATTCAGTTTGTCAATTGCTGGTTTCTCAACATAAGCCAGTGACTTCACATGGGTGCACAAGGTCAACTTACCTCAAAATTTTTAATCCATATTTTGAAACAAAATAGAGTACCAATGTTGCGAATTATTTTTACTCTATAAGTGTCAATGTTGTTTATTGCCAAACTAAATTCATAACAAGACGTCGGATCAAGTTCCATCTGCTATAGAGTCCTATCTATGAAATATCGGTATATGATGGTCTGTAATCCCTGCATTAAATAGTTCTTCACGTTCCCATTCTCACGACACTTCCATATACAACAGCCATTTTCTACACACATTCCTTTGGAGTGTTAGTGGTATTGCATCATTTAGATAGTGTGTGGTGTGCTATCTATTCGTAGATCGCGATTGAACAGTTGAACAAATTGATAAGTGGTTTCCAAAATTCAATTCTTAATAATAATCCTCAATTTATTTTGATGATTCAACATAAAATATAGATCACAAAAGTCAAAAAATAAGCCCAATATAACAATGCCTTCCACAGTTGACTTTCTCGTAAATTTTACCTACACAAACAGATGCTGACTAAAAATATTTCTAAGAAATGAAAATGAAGACTTCCATGGTAATAATATTTTCTTTTTCACGCGTAATCTTTACACTTACAACCTCATAAATTTCCAGTTGACTGGTTCTGCCTTGTTACGGTTTGTTGTGTTACAAATAAATTTAGACGTGATGGCGTTATAGAGCATGAACGATAGGTAGCGACATATATCTCGGTTTGTTCCACGAAATATTGTGGCAATATCCCCACTGGCATAACCGGCTTTATGTTAGTTAATAACTCATTCTAAGTAACGGCATTCCTTATTCAGTCTACAAGGCTTTCCGATTTGTTTGCTATGTATCATAAGAAGTTGAAAAAACGGTTTTTCATACTATAAACCAATTCATAATTTTTCTGGAAAACAAAGCTATTTATGCTCAAACGTCTAATAATTCTAGTGAGGTTCAATAACTTTGGTTCCCCACTGAACGAAAGGGGTGATTATTTCCAATCAATATGGTACTCGTATGTATTTTTTTGTTTCAAATCTAACCAAATTCAATGGAAAAGTTTTTGCTTGATAAATGTGCTTGTCAAATTTTTTGAAAATGTTTGTCGCTTTTTTCAAACTATGTAAATGTGTTGATTGACGGGTTGTTTGAAAACCTGTTTAATAGTGTGCAATGGTTTTTGTCAAATGGAATCTCAATTAGCGCCTTAAAATCACAGGTAACAAAACTGCAGAGAATGAAACAGAAATAGTGACAAAAATCTGAAAAATAAATTCTTTTTCAGTTTAATTTCGTATATCCCTACATGCTGTGAAGAATAAGATCGAAAGACTACATGGATAAAAACAAGAAAAGTATTGGTACTAAAATACTACACTTCGGGTTCCACTTTTTCAGTTTCTTTACATAAGTTGAATGTAATAATGTAAAATAAGTACAATCAGCTTTCCAATTCAAATCAAAATATATCTCCGATATGATTAATTTTGATGGAAGCAATACATTGAATAGTACGCTGTGTTCCGACAAAATTTTCTGCTTTGTCTGATAATTTTCTTAACAAAACTTTTGGTCATTGTGCACCATTGAAAAGAGTAACTAAAACTATAGTCCTTATAGTACCTATCTTTTTCTCTATTTTGTTATGAAAATATTAAGTCAGAAACCTCAGACCAATTGTGAAGAAAAATACGTTTTCTATTGGAATTATAGAGGGTAATTTATAACAAATCAACAAATTTTGTTCGATTAATCAAGTACAAAATAACAAAAATCCTTGAAATTTTCTATTAGAAATTTTAACATATACCCACAATAGAATTCCTCTATAACCAACTGAAAAATGGTGTTCTAGCCAGTTTAGTGTACCTAGAATGAAGATAAGTCCATATTAATGAAAGGCTAGTTCTGTATAGTCCAATAAAATGAAGAATCAAATCACCCCTCAAAAAGTGAGCCTGTGTTTCTAAATATCAGATCTTAACATCCATGTGAAGATTTATGCCTGAAAATTCCATTTGGGGCTGGGAAGAAATTAAAAATACACAAAAAATAACTTCTTTGGATATATCACAAAAACATAAAGAGATAGTAGAAATCGAAGAGATTAAGATTTTCTTTAAAATTGTCTTGAAACACTATTGATGTATTTACAATTGAAGCCTAGTATTTGCAAAAAATATTTTTGTATAAATAAACTTTTATAGAGATACAAATATAATGTCAAAATAATTATTCATCCAAAAGTATGGAATGTTGTACTTTCCTGTGTACGACAGCAACTGCATCCGAAAGTTTTAAAGGGCCGAAAATACACAATATTACATACAAAATTTTCTCCAGATTTGTTTAGATAAATTTGGATTATATTCAAGTTAAATTATAATATAATATACCTGGTTCTTCATCTGGTTATTGAGATACTCTTTAATTCAAAAAATATATCGGAAAAATTATTTTTGATTGTCAATCGTGAAATCCTGTGCTTGTCCACACGATTTATAAGCAGTGAAACAGATAAAAACAAAATCTTTTTTCAGCAATCATCCTCAAAAATGATATAAGAATTATATACTGGTCTGTTTCTCAGGTCCGTTCAAACTTTCTAGCATTAACCTACAAAATACATTTTTAAATATAAATATTTGATTTGTTCATTTCAAATACCACGATTTCTATTGAATACATCAAAAGTGGTATCAAAGAATTCCATACAAAATTCCAATTTCTACATTTTCTGTTTTGAATTCTGAATTTTTTTGAGGCAAAATTGATTTTGTGAATAGTTTTCAATTATCTTCTATCCCTTCAAAAAAAAACTTTTCAACTATTGATATATATTAATATGAATCGATATTCAAAAATGCGGGACTACCTTTTTGACGAGAATTTCATTCCATTTCATTAGACTATTGTATTATTTTGTATTGTATTTTATCAAATATGTTTTACACGAATAGAAAAAATATCTCGTAAAATCAATGTAAACATACGTTCATTCTATAGGCTAACTGAACAAAAATATTTTCACTATATTTAATAAAGTATCCAGCTTTAGTACATATTAATACTTCGATGGTATTTTCAATAAAAGATCAAACACTTTCACGCTTTCCTGATACAACCGTAACCAATATTGAATCAATGCTATTTAATTATCTGGATTTTTGAAAACTGATAGTGTCAGTGAAATAATACTCATATAAATATAACCATAAAACATCATATTTCGAAAGGAAATGCTGAGCAGTTAATATACCAACAATTTGTATCATATGCTGATAAAGAAGGTGTAAAAATTATTGAATTATTTTAATACCCTACCAAAAAGATTGGAAATAGTTCAAATTTATTTCCATCAGAATACGATCTTTAAAAATTATGGTCTGCTTTCTTTTGTCTTCCCAATGTCATCAATTTGTAGTACATTGTTGATTTTAATGAGCCAGAAATCCTATCGTAAATTTACAGAAAGAATTTTATATATAAATTGTATAAGACTTGGTCGTGATTAAAAAAGGCGTTGGTCAACTTTTCAGATCTTTTTCTGGCACATCGTTTTTCCCTAAAGTTCCAATACATTCATTCAAACTTCGGAATTTATTATTTTTTGGAAGCGCTACAAGAAACAATTTTGAGGATTCTATTATAATAATAAGCTGTACCAGCTCTTCTTTTTTTAGAAAATGTAATAACTCTATCAAAATATTATCCTGATCAGATTATCTCTCTATATCCTTTGCTTATTAAAAAAATGGGGAATAGAAAGGAATAATGGAAAGGGATGTCCTACTCAGTGAATAATCCTCATAACGAAAATTTACCAGTACCAATTGCGCCTTTATATCCGCAATATATTGTTTTAGAAGATACTGGAGACAACCTATCATCAGAAAGCACCAACCCTATTTTTACTCCAAGTACCAGTTCCAGCGAGCGCCATTTGATTGTTCAAAGTGAGTTGAATGATTTAGCACGTGATTTGAGGTTATCAAAGCAACAGTCTGAACTTCTTGCTTCCCGTCTTTTAGAATGGAACTTATTAGCCAAAGATACAAAAAATATAACCTTTAGAAAGAGAAATATTACATTTTCTGTATTCTACAGTATGGAAAATTCGTTGTGTCCGTGTACGAATATTGATAGTCAAATGAAGGAACTTGATATTGAGCATAATCCCAGTGAGTGGCGCCTATTTATTGACTCGTATAAATACCGTTTAAAAGCAGTGTTATTACACAATGGAAATTCAAAACCGTCTATAGCAGCTGCTCATTCTGTGAAAATGAAAGAAACTGGTGAAAATATTCGCTTGCTTTTAGACATAATTAACTACAAGTATAAGTGGCAGATATGTGGGGACTTGAAGGTGATTGGAATTTTGATGGGACTTCAACCCTTGTATATCCCAAAAATGTCCCTCTGCTTCCCCTTCACATTAAACTGGGATTAATGAAAAACTTTATAAAGGCTATGGATAAGCAGAGTGATAGATTCAAAAACTTTAAAGGAGTCTTTCACCAGATAAGTGATGCTAAATCAAAGGAAGGTATTTTTATTGGGCCACAAATAAGAAAATTGCTGGACGATGACAATTTTGCAAAAAAGCTCACCGGACAGGAACTTAAAGCATGAAAGGCAGTTGTTAGTGTAGTGAGGGGGTTTTTGGGCAACAATATGGATCCAAACTACCAACAGTTAGTTCATGAACTTCTAGACGCCTACAAATCCCTTGGTGCTCGAATGTCATTGAAAATTCGTTTCATCCATTCCGATCTGACATTTTTTCAAGAAAATTTGGGAGCTGGCAGTTATGTGCAGGGCGAAAGGTTTCACCAAGATATTAAGATCAATGGAAATTCGATATCAAGGACGATGGGATCGGCCATGATGGGTGATTGCTGTTGGTTTTTAAAAAGAGAAAGTAGAAAGTTCAACCCCTCATAAAAAGAAAAAGTAGAGATAATTGATATTTAAAGTGATTTTTTTAGAGTTTTTGTTTATAATAGATGTGAGTTTATCAGATGTGAACTATAAATATTGTCGATATATACCTAGCTTATAATCGAACCTCTGTAAGTGAAAATATAAACCAATAAAAACTCTTCAACTTAAACCCTTTGTAAGTAAAAACCTCTATAACTCAAATTATTTAACGATTTCCTTGATCTTTATCTTATCGAGGTTCTACTGTATATACCTATTACCTTGGTAGTAACGCGTTTTCAATGTACGTGAATTGAATAAACAAAATTTAAGATTTAAAAAACCCAAGAATGATATATATGCCAGATGTAGTATTGTAGCAGCGAAGAGCTTGAAGTAAATCTTACAAAAGAGTTAGATGAGTACCTTACTTAAGCAGATTTGACATATGAAGCAAAAGCCGCTGACACATGTGCATTTGACTTACAGTAGGTTTTACACACTCCCCACTTATCAACAAATAGATGTTCTATTTGCGTCAGCCTGCGGCATATAATTTAACAATACATAACTGCTCTTCACTAGAGTCCACGCATTTTATGTGGTCAGAACGCAATGCGGGAAAAGTTACCAATTAACACATTGC
This sequence comes from Diorhabda carinulata, assembly GCF_026250575.1. Lineage (NCBI taxonomy): Eukaryota > Metazoa > Arthropoda > Insecta > Coleoptera > Chrysomelidae > Diorhabda > Diorhabda carinulata. The sequence continues at coordinate 9,933,482 of NC_079469.1, forward strand.
ATTTTTGTGTTTTTAAAAAGTATTTCAGCAGAAGCCAAAACAATTGTGCTTTATTCGGACACTTCTGGGAACCAGATCAAAAATTCCTTCGTTTGAGCAATGTTTTATTATGTTATTAATCTGCACCAAACATTAGAAATCATAGACCATGAGTTGTATCTGGGCACACTAACCTTGAGTGTGATGTGGACCATGCTCTAATAGAATGAACGTAAAAGAAAACGTCCATCGATATTCATCTGTCCAGAGACTGATATCAAGTAGTTAGATCAGCGACAAAAAAAAAATAAGTTTAAGGTGGAAGTTACGGATCTAGACCAATATTTTTTTCCCGAACTTGTCTTAAGAACCGGACCTCTAAGGCTAAAAACAAAGACTTTAAGCTCAGAAGCATTTCGTGGCTAAGGTTCAAGAAAGATTCAGTGGTTAGATTTGAAAATAGTTCAAGTGATAAAGAGCAATTTAACAAAAATCGAAATGATTGTAAGAGTATTACTACCGAAATCTACCAACATATAAAAGCGTTCAGGAGGACACAGAATCCATATTTTTGAAGCCAAATCTTGAAAGTCGCTTATTATTATCATACCTCAAACATTTTTTAGTCAAAACTTGTACACAAGTACACATAATAGTTTCAACATGTATTTTTTTAAACATAACTATATTTGTTTTTCACTAGAAAATATAGTAAATGAGAAAATTTCATATGTAGACTTTTCCCTTTTAAGCGCATTTACATTATAGCTAAAAGTATAGCTATTACATATAGCTCTTACATATATTGTTCGATAAAAAGAGTCATGAAAATTATGGCCAATACTAATTATTATAAAAGGTTTGAAAGGTTTATGTTTATTTATACTTATGTAAGACCAACTGTATCGATGGTTAATTTGGATTCTTAAAATGTTTATTAATGTGTTTCAAAATTTTACAGCGCCATTTTCTAAAAGTGTGTAATAATATTACTTTTTAAGCGCCGACCACAGAATTCAATTCTGGCTTAACCTAATAGAGTTTGAAAATTGAAACTAAGATATACTCTTCAGCATTTCAGAACTTGATCCTCTGAAGTATTTGTTTTAACCCAATATTGTTAAGGAGCTAGCCTTGATACTAACAATCTTGGCCGATTTCTTGAATATTTTTAACAGCTTTTTTGTCTTATACACGTATCTTGAAACAAAAAATTTATAACTAATTTCAAATAAGTTGAAATTTTGATTGAGTCGTCGTGCTGATGAAATATTCACTCATACCTCGTATATAATTAATCGAAATGTCGAACGTGAGTTCAATTTGGAAATTTCCATTTGACATGCCGTTATAACCAATTTCTGCACTGTAAACATAACGTTTAAATATGTGTTTCACTATTTTTTTTTCTCTAGTTCAGTTAGCCTGATGGATATACATTTGTAAATATTAGGAAAACGCTACAGCGTTGTGATTTTTAAACAGTCCATTCGTAAACACACAGACCAACACTTTTTGTTCCGTTTTATGGAAAATCATTCGCTGTAGGTAAACATAATATAATGAAACAAAATTGTACACATTATTGTAACAATTTTGTCTATCTGCCTCTAATTTTTATGTAGACAGACTGTTAACAAAACTGGACATGTATTAATTTGAAAAAATCTGCAGATAGTCACCGTTCTATTTTATTATTACTACTCAATGAAGTGAACAAAAGTGAAGCAATATACAGTGTGATTAATTAGTGTGATAAAGTTCAGTGTCTCCTTTGTTCTTTGACATAGCAATTTGAAAATTTGAGGTATTTTAGCCATCATTAGTAGCATCATTTACAATCTTACAGGGTGTTCCAGAATGATGTGCCATATTGAAACTTAATTTTTGTAGAAGCAAAACTTTATATTTTTGCATATTTGGAATCAGCTTGACTTTGCCATTACAATAATATAGGGTTATGTGTTCTATTAATAAAGTTATTGACAAATATAGAGTTATCCGCAGATATGACAGGGGTAGTTCAGCTCACTGCAGCACCCTAATTTTGTCTACATGCGAGGACTTCTCGGCTGTAATAGAATACGATTTTTTTTTAGTAAAAAATACTTTTTAGTTTTCTATAACTGACAAAGAAACCAAAGATTTATATATTATCTGTATTTATAGACCACCTAAATCTAACATTCATTCCTTTTTCGAGAACCTACATTCACTTGAAGCTCTGCCTACTAAGATCAGAAAAGTTCTGATAAATGCTTTTGAATCATATCAGGTAAATATGCACGTGGATTCACCAACTTCACAACTTCCTCATCACTAGATTACATATTAGACTTTCCACCCCATGATGTGAATCACTTGTAATTAATTAAGGTCTATTTGTAATACCTATTAAATCTCTTAAGAAACACACTCAGTTGGTGAGGATTCAATCCAAATAAAACTTCATCAAATTTCAAAACTTAATAACTATAGATCATTGTATCAGAAAACTCTGAAGCAAAACTATTACTAGAATTGCATTTCGAGAGCTAAAAATTCGTCGAAAGGAACTTGGTCTATTATCAATGATTTGAGAAACAAATCGTGTTTAACAAACAATATCGATCTCGACCCACACGAACTTAACAATTATTTCGTGAACGTTGGTAAGAATATTAGCTCTAAAATATCCACTTGTCGAGATGCTCTCTATTTTGTCGTTTCTTCTAAGAGATTCACTTCAGTCTCTTTCTCAGACCTGTAAATAGATCTGAGCTAGAGCAAACCATACTCAGCATCCAAAACAAGACATCCTGCGGCATCGATGAAATATCAGCTAAGTTATTTTTAGTTTTTCTGGAATTAATTATTGACGTTTCATGTTCGCTAATAAAACTGTCTAAAAACAGCTTTGATACTTCCTTTGCACATGAGCGGCGAAAAAAATTACACTAAGACTAAATTTGTATTTTTATATTATGTAATATAAAATTCTGTAACTTTGTCTATACAATTGTAAAGATTTTTTTGTAATATTCAAGCTTATCTCTTTCTTTCTATATAACCAATTTTCCATAAACATAGTCAACGGGTTCAATACCCTGTACAATGTCAAATAAATTCCTGATGAGGATCTGTTGCGGCCAAAGCATTCTAATAAAAGTAAAAAATCTTGAATTTAATTTATTCCGTTCATATTCATTGAATCGGATAGGAGGTGAATCAAAATACTAATACATTATTTTCTCGGTTTTTTCAAATTAATCACCTTGTATTGTAAGTATCGATAAGTACTACAACTATACTTCTTTTTCTATCAAACTTTCCCTGTACCTAAAATTGTTAGTTCTTGAAATATTTTGGTTTTTCTGTGCAAAACAATGATTTTATGTACCTATATCTAATCATTTAACAATGATCTGTAAGTTGGCCAAGACCCAGTTCTGATACAGGGACAAATACAGAAATAAACAAATTCCATGATAATGATTTAAATATTACTTGGATGGTTCATCATTTTTTGATTTTGCGAAAGTCAGAAAAATTATTTAGTCACCGTGACGCATTTACGAATATAGTAAAATGATAATTTTTGCCACTGCCATTTAATGTGATGTCATCAGAATCATATCATTCTTTTTGTTGTTTGGAACGGGAGAAATAATTGGGAATAGGAAAAATAATTTATGAAAAATTTGGTTTTCCTTTTATCGTGTGATAAATTTGTTACGGCTGTTGGTTGCTGGCGTTCGTATAGTTCGTAAATATTCCTTGTAAACCAAATCAATCATTATTCTATCCATATGTTCCAATTTTCAAAAATTATTCAATTACCATCCTCAATCTGACCAGAAATAACTAGTAATTTGCAACTTAATCATTGATTACATCAATTGCATCAAGAAGATTAAATGAATGTTGACATCTGTCTGAGTAGAAGACTTTGAACTCCAATATACGAAATACTAAGAAATAATTCTCCCGAACTAAAAACGGTTTTGCCAATTCCAAACGTACGTGTCCATTTGAAAACTTTCATGTATTCGTAGAAAGTTTCAGAAAACACATACGTGGACTTGTTGACATCGATCATTAACTTAAAATATCGTCCGAAAATGTATTGCCTAGATGCAAAATATATTATACTATGCTATTATACCACTGTACTTGTAATTTGAATAATCTCAAGAGTTTTCAAGTTCCCCACACACTTGACTGAACATCGAGATCCAATACATTTTGGTTTAGTTCAAAGCGTTCTTCGAGTTTCTTATTATTTTGAAAAGATCTCGAAACAACAAATCAAACAGCTAGCGTGGTATATTGAGGATTCCAACATTCTATAATCATATCAAATCACTTCTGTAAGAAAAAACAAATTGAACTTGAAAAAATATTGATAGTGAAAGATCAATTTTTAAAACTCAAGATATTGCTTCACTTTTTTATTACCCTCCTTATCACATTCTGTTTATCTATAACTCCAGTTATTGTTCAATGTATTTCAAAAACCGAAAAGGATTTTTGGACAAGGATGTATTTGTAAGTATTAATACCGGGTTATCAAAATTAATATCTAGGTTTTAACTCTTTATTAACTTTATCAAATCAAACTCATTGTTTGAAATAATGTATTGAATGAATAGGTAGCTTTCACTTAAATTTTAACAAGTGTGTCATGTTATTTCCCACACATTGAAACGATATCAGTGTCTTTCTAGTAATTGTTATAATAGCTGCTAAAATCCTGTTAATCAATTCAAGAGAGTCAGCTGCTAGTTGGAGGCAAGGCAACAAATTAAGCAATCGTGGAGACCATGGGAAACAATCTATGTCCTTAGACCGCTTGCGACCAAATGAGAGGTGGAGTGCAGTGACGTTAAACCAATCGCATAATTCGTTATGCCACCTCGTTGCAAAAACGTTATTTCCAACCAACTGAGAAAGTACCATATTATAGATTATCAATATTAGTGTTATTCACAGTTGCAGCACTAAAGAAGTAAAATCCAAAAAAAGTCTTGTATTTTCTGAGCTCACATTATAAGTGTCCACATCAACTGATGGATGGAAAGTCGATTCATCGCTAGAAATGAGAATTCGGCAGTTGATCCATGGCCTGCAGCCTTTGGAGCCCGTAACGAAAGAAAGGGTTACGTTTTATTGTCAACTTTGCTACTAGTGCTACCTAACTGATAGCAGGGGTATAAACAAACAATAACCTTGCGCTTGGTATATCATTTAATAGTTTCATAGTTATTATATGATGTCAACGCCCCGCTCTTTATTTTGGAACATACATTAGAGTTCAAACAACTTATTGGATGGACATATGTTATGTTATGTTAACAATAGACAAAATTGTTCTTTGCCTCAGCAATAAATTTTTAGTGAATAATTCTTATACGAGTTATCGTTCTATGAATTATATTTTACTAGTACTTTAAAGTTCGCAATTTTTCATTACCTTGTGATTTTAGAAGATTTATTCATGTGGCAAATTTTTTAACTGACTATGTTAAAGATATTCCTTTTTCAATTGAAATACGTTAAACTGTTCGTTTACCTAAAGATAATATAGGCCGTAACGTTTTATTTTTGTACAATATCATAATTTTCTAGTTTTGTTTCTACTTAGAAAATGAGGCAGATCGAGAACATTTGTACACTCTATAAACTTAAATAGTGTAAATGATGCGAACAATGACGGGACAAAGTTCTTGAATATTTGATAGTCTTTGATGATAATAACTACTACAAATAAATATTCAATACTTCTTCTTATACATAGAGACAACTATTTGCGATCGGATTTATATTTGAAATCAAAATATATAGCGTGTAAAATGAGTTATAAGAAAGATACGAGGTCTGGCTATTAAATAACGAGACTGGTTACTGACTGATTCTACATTCGAATGCTCCCCTTCAATATACTCCCCAAGTGTCTCATATTTCAAATAAAACACTATTTTTAAACAAAAAATTCAAGACTTCTCCTATTTTAAAACAAATCATCCCACTTCCTATAGACCGGGAAATGTATGTTTTTTTTTTCAGCTCAGATCATTTTCCCCGCACCTGATATATAGGTAATCGTTTTCGTTCCTATCGACTTTGAAATGATTCTCTCTTGACATGGAAAACAGTAGAAAACCTTTTACAGTTTCCAGCTTTCCTTTAATTCTCTTCCACCGTTCACGTAGGCTTGGAAGTCTAATCGAGGGTGGGCTAATAAATAGTAATGGTGCGGAACGAAGCCTTCTAACGCTATTATTTTCTAATCAAATTAGCAAACTAGACATTAATGTCTGCTGAAATTCTAAATTGAGATCAATAAGGAGCTTTGTACGACGGTTTTCCAATTTTGGAAAGTTAAGAACATCCACAAGTATGGTTTTATATATCGCTTTTCCATTAATCTAATCCCGATCGCATCCTCTTCACAGATCTATTATTTAATGTATTGAAACAAATCCAATATATTCAGAATTTGATGTTTCCTGAAATATCAGTGATAAACAATTTGGCAATTTTTACAAGAAGTAAGTTCGAGCTCACTATCAGATATCCGTACAGGTGATATCCTTTATTATCCGGTGAGTAACATCCTTCAAAGTTGTCCTCATTCGATTGAATAAAACGTTCCCAGTAATGTTTCTATTTTCGAAATTATCATCACTGTATTATTACATTAGTTCGAATCGTCTCAAAGTCATCAGAATCTGGAAAAGAACTAAAAATCGTAGAGAGCTACTTCGAGGCTGTATGGAGGCTGGCAAAGACCTAGTGTTTTGTTAAATATTGCAGCACAATGTTCGATGAAAACTATGTTACATCGAGCAGCCAAACCCTACTTATGAGACTTGTAAAAGCTTTTCTCAAAGTGCGTCACAGATTATTTTCAATACTTCATTATGTAACCCTTGTAGCTATGTAGCTTTCATTATTAACGAATATAATAAAGAGGTGTGTTCACTTTGCGCAGACTATGACGATTTTTTAAACTTGTCAATCCTGAATGCCTCCACGGAATTAATGGTTTCTGGCAATTGAGATATGATACATCACCAATAATCTAATTTATGTTTTTATACTTGAAGTGAAAGATCGTGAAGATCAATGCAACTAGAGAAAGTTTCACATATTATTTAATCAAGACTAGCACCTACTCACAAGAACTTTGTCTTTATAATTTGTATTACTGACTGAATAGATGAAAGTTGTGTACATACAATAGGAAAGAAATGTTAAATAAATTATCGAAACTGACAAAACTTATTTTATTTCTACACATATCACAATAAATTTAATATTTAGAATCAAAAATGATGTATTATTACGAATTTCAATTTTTTCTCGAAAATCTAGAAGGTCATCCAATATAACCAACTTATTATCGAATTCTTCACAAATTCTTTGATACCAGGCAGATTTTTTTGACAATAACTGATGTATCTGTATATATATCTTCAGCTTCTATAAAGCGGATTCCTCTCCTCAATCTGTTGGAGTTAATTACACTGCCAAAAAACCAACTTTATTCAACAGTTAGTTAATTACTAGAAGACATGCAGTCTTCTGAGTGATTCATCTCTTGTTAATAATTGCATGTTTTTATAAATACTTTATTGGGATAAACATACCTTGAAATTAAAAAAGTGACAACTGGCAACTCTGCATTTTTAAATCCCACCTTCCTTAAGTGATATCACACATCAACCACATCCTTGATCAATGCTCTGACTAAAGTTGACTTGCTGCTGCCATAGAATAAATAGTGTTACGAGTACGATTTGTCATAAAAATAAGAATTTATCAAGAGAACATGTATACGTCATGATCTACCTTGATTTCAATGCTGCTTCAAGTGAACAACAGAATCTGTTCTCCAGTTATTTGTGTAAACATTGGGACAGCTAGACTTGTGATCGAAGAAGATCCAATATGAAGCTATCTAGAAATTGAGGCAGCTCTTTGTGTCCGCAATAAAAAATTTGTTTTCACATGTGCATTTTCTTATGAAAAAAAACGTTGGGATCCATATATAGTGATAACGTAACGATGACAGTTTTCTTTCATTGTACAGGATGGGTGAAAGCAATCAAACTTGAAGATTAACGTACACCACAAATATTTATTAACATTTTTTGAGTCGGCCAATGTTCGGGAGTTGATGTATCACGATAATATTTCGCCACAAATTAGAGATCAGAGAGTTGAATTTTACATGAGAATAATGTCATTGAATATCCTCCACCTTATTTGTCAAATTCAATCCTGTGTGAGCTCTAGTTGTTAAACATCCTAAAGAAACATTTACATGGTTGACGTTTCACGACGGAGCATTCGTTTTATCAATTTGTAAGAGCTTTTCAAACAAGTTTTCAAGTTTCGGTAGCTTATATTACGAATGCATTGATGTAGGTGGTGATTATTTACAATACAAATACAATTATTCTCCTGACAAGAATCATGGTTTTTTTGTATCTCAGAATTTATAGCGTCTCCTATGTATAGAGTACAGATGGAGACAACTAAGTAAATCGCACTATGTGAAGTGAAAAGTGAAGTTCTCTGTGTTAATCAGTAGTTGTGTATTTCCTCTTGTATGTATGGATTTGGGGTCTCGTATACACTACGACCCAAAGGATCTATTGTGTACCCCTTTCTTGCTGCGCTACTGGTGAACCCAGTGTTTACAGGTGATCCATCAATTCCACCCCTTTTAAAAAGTCTAGAATGTGGGATGGTTTTGATTGCCAGAGATCTTCGTCTGCTCCTGTTAGTAATCGTAGATTATTTTCTTTCTAAGGTTGATATATTTAGCAAATCTACTCTGGTTATAGTTTCTCAGAAAAGTCTTTGCTTATCTTAGCCCTTGTAGGTTGTCCCAATAATTGGTTTTGCTCCTATCTACCTTATTTTCCATTGTTCTGTAGCTGATACCACAGAAGAGTTCGGGTCCCATTAAGGGCTTGTCTGCACCCGCTTTGGCGAGCTCATCAGCTATTTCATTTCCCTTCGTTCCGTTGTGTCCTGGAATCCATTGTAGGGTAATTTTATTTTTTCTTGTCTAGTTCGTTTAACGAGTTTGGATTTTATGATCTCCTGTTTGCGAGAGCTCCTCTCTGGATTGAACTGAACACATTTTTCAATTGCATAGATTTCTGCTTGAAAATGCTTGGTGCACTGCCCAGCCTTTCAGAGTGTTTGGTTCTGGACCCGTACACTCCTATTCCAGTTCCGTCTGCTGTCTTTTATCCATACGTTTACCATTTATTGGCGTTACCGTTCATTTTTTGTATGGTGTTTTGATTTCACTTGCTTACAGTTTATTGTGTTATTTTGCTTATTTAGTGCCATCTAGAAAGTGTAACAAGAAGATTTCCACTTTGTTGAATGTTTTTATCATGATACATTAACAACATTACAATATACTGATTTCTATTCTGCACCTTTCTTCATATACTTCTAAAATTTAGCATGTTCAGGATGAATGTCTCCTTATATAGAATATATTGTATTGTAACTAGATGAGTTGTTCAATAAGTTAGGTTATTCGTCTTTTCTTTTAACTTTTTCTTTGCCTAGTATGATTACGGTTATAAAATAATCTTTAAAGATTGATTTTGAAAGAAGAAAGTTGACAGAAAATATTTTTAATAAAATAGTTGATATTGCAGTGAATACTCTGTTAATACACTATTTAAAAAAATGAGTATTTAAAAAAAACACATGTAAAAAGGTAAGTTGTACACTTATTTAGGTTATTTTTTTTCCTTTTATAACTTTTCTTCGTCTATTTGATTACGCAGGTAAGGTACGTTCTGGAGACTAGCTATGAAAAGAAGAAGAGAAATTTACTTATGGAAATTATGGAAAAAGTATTAAAGTATGATTTCTGTTACCTCAATAATAGTTATAAAATCATATGTTACATGTGACAAAAGCAGCATATTAGGAAAATAAAAACAACACAGATATATTTTAAATATTTATTGCTCAAATATGAGTTGACATTAATTTATTTACAAATATTACAAACGATAAATTAGGTACATATTGTAAGATTGTGTTATCATTTACTGAATACACATCTATAGAAGATTTGCCTTTGCTATAGTCGAACACGGCTTAAGGCTTCACATTCATTCCTGATCTCTGTCGATACTTATTGTCTCAAAAGCATATTTTTTAGAAAGCACCATTATCCTTCCATTTTAGTTTTGTTATGACTTTATCGTTTTCTTCGCTAGTAATTTCATTTCTTCAACTTCTTTTGTACAATTTGGATAGTCCTATTTTTTCAGCTTTCCGACTATGTTCAAATTTGTATAATACACACAAAAAATCATCCCTTGTTGCAATTTTTCCTTGAATCTATACCCCACATGGAGTGATGAAAAATTTTGGGCCCTGAGGAAAGTTAATCAATTTTGGTTGGGGCTCAACGTGTTTAAGTGAAAGATACATATTTACTATTTAATCTCAAAAGGAAATCTTAAATGTATAAGGTAATTATAAATGTTAACCCGAATTAAAATAATAATATTTTTTGTTCACTTTTCATCACTTGGAGTTTTTTTCCCTTAACAACAGCAACTGCGCCGCCCATTTCTAAACGGTTCAAATGTTATTCCACTAATAACCAAACTTGCCAACTCGTCCCTCCACTTACTGTTCAATTGTCACGTGACAGCAAACTACCCGCCACGGGCGTAGGTCAGATTGAATGTTATCCCACTAAAATCACCGAAAAGGTAAACATATCAGTAACAACGTTTTTCCGGGAAGGTCTTTAATTGTCAGTGTTGGTCATCTTAGAAAAAACTGTTTTCCGATTAGAAATTTTTTACCATGTGTTTGTAGTACTTTCAGAAGTTTTTTTTAACAAATACCAAATTTTGAACAAAATTCAAAATAAGCCGAATAGAATGATCAAAAAAACTAAAAGAATTTTACTGTTCACTTCAGCTAACCGTTTACAAAACACCCAGAAGAAGCTCTTCACAGTAAATGATAACAACAATATTTCATAATAATATTTAAAACTTACATACTAAAAGTTATTTGTTGCAAATATTGAACCAACAATACAATTTGAAACACGGTTGACACAACTGTACACTTTTTCAAAAATAATGATTTATTGTATTTATAATTTGATTCAAAACAGAATTGAGCGTATTATTTTGTTTATTAATTTTTTTGTTGAATGTATAGTGACATATTCAACGGAATTGGAAATGTATATCCATTGTGGGAATCACAGATCAGCATTTAAAGAAATAAGGTAGTAAGTAGTTTATAAATGTAACAAATATTTATTTTGAAAAGAAAAAACAGGAAATTTCCCAATCATAACAAAGCTTAATATTAAAAATTACAAGAGCATTATCCAGGATAATACCTCCTTGGTTAACCATAGATTAATAAACTAGTATGATCCTCTAAATCTGAATTACTCTTCAACTTTATTTTTATCATAAAGTCCTTAAGCTTAAAGAATGAATCGTTCTTGTCGTTATTTGCCAGTGGTTTTCGTAAGCCTAGTACCACAAATCACACGCTTGTTAAACATTTGCAGGGTCATAGTATGTGCTCTGTTAATTGACTCACAACAGTTTTGATCGTTTTTATTATTTCCCTTATTGGTTTGGCGGTGAATTTTGAAGTTCTAATATGAACTGTTTCGATAGTTTGGTGTGCTTTTCAGCCATAGAGTTGTACTTCATCAATATTAGGTGGCCCGTTCAAATGTTATTTTTGCAAAGCTGTTCGATTCCAATGAGTGGAACTGACGCAGCTGTTTTGACCATTTCGTCTGCCTTTTGGAATTGAGTGCTATCAGAATTGCTTTGCTATCGGTTAAGATAGCAAAAATACCTTTTCTGCTGTCTTCATTTATTCCAACTAGTAGTGGATCCCCTCATTGCAACTTAGAAAATTGTAGTATATTAGTAAAACATTATCTTGCAAGATGTCACCAAATAATCAAAAAATTTTTGTATTACATAATGATATAACAGCCCAGGGTGGGCATCAGCATCTCATCACCTCTCTATCCATTCTATACCACACTCTTAAGTATGTCTCCACATCTTCTATCCATCTCAATATAGGTCCTCTTCAAAGTGAGTGGTATAAATTCTAGCATTTAAGATTTCATAAAATGTCTCATAGTTCTCAATTCTCCGCACATGATCAAGCCATTTCAACCCTTACATTTCACATTTTCATACAAATCCAAAGGCGCTTTTGGTGAGACTTCCTAATCCTTTATGTTCGTGGCGAATCAAACCGCACTCTCTCCTTTCTTGCAGTGTGTTTTTTGCCATCTTATTAACAAATTCTCACTATCCAATTAGTTTTTTTCTTTCCAACCCAACATCTGACAATAATAGGTGAAGTAGAATGTTCTTAATGAGTGAAATGGAAATATCCACTAAATTGGTCAATATTGTCATAATGACACTGCAAAAATCTTGTGCTAAAGTTGAAATAGGTGGCAAATTAAGTGCTCCATTTGATATCACATCTGGTTTTAAACAAGGAGATAGTCTTTCAATAATACTTTAATCAACCAAGATTTTTACTCATGCACATTAAATTACAATATTAAAGAAATAAAGAAAGACTGATAGAACTTTTGAAAGATATAGAAAAATAATGTAAAGATCTAGGCATAGTTATAAATGAATATAAAACAGTAATTATAAAATTATTGATACCAGAAGATTGTAAGAGAGTAGTTGCAAACCTGAAGCTCCTGAAAAACAGACTAATAACAAGAAGAACGAAGTATGAAATCTACAGGACGTTAATAAGACCAATCGTAACTTATGGCAGTAATTGTTACAAAAATACCAAGATAGTTTAATAATATTCGAGAGAACTAAGCAGACTGGAGAATCCGAAATAAATCAATGAAATACTAGGCAGGGAAAACACTCATTAAAGCCCAGGGGTTGAGATGGTTGGGCCACACAAAGAATTGAGGATAAATTCCAAAATATACAGCAATAGAATAAGAGCAGAACTCGTATCAAAAGGATTGATCGAGTTCCCGAAGACTTACAAACAATGAATGTAAGAAGATGGGGATGTGGATGAAGAACAGACCAGTTTGGAAGTGAATTGTCGACGAGACCAAGTCTCAGAGTGAGCTGTAGTAGTGAGATGAGAATAATCTAAACACAATTTTTTGTATTCCAATACTTGAGCAATACGAGGTCAGTCAATAAATAGAATCAGTTCATTCCAAATATTTTTTACTGTTGCAAAGGTAAAAAGTTTCGTAATATACAACAGTTGGGATATGAGTCAGCATCAATTTCTATTCTATTACTTTCAAATGCTGAACCATATTTTTAGAATAAATCAAAATTAATAAAAAGACACAATATATCATCTATTTTGTGGAAAATAGACAAATCGATATAAATGTATATACCTTTGTTGGTTCATTATTATTGCATAGGAAGAAACTTAATATTTAAAATACTTACGGACTAGATGATAATAAAAATATTTTTATACACTTTAAAACTGCTGAATATAAAAATTTAGTGTCACAATGATGAGTAAATTTGGCACAATAATAAGGAATATAGAATAGGAAAACTTTAAAATACGTTCAAACAATAAACACAATAAATAAACACTTTTTATACTTAAAGAAACATATAATGGTACTTATATTACGCATAGAGCTTATGAAGAAAAAAATTTGGTTAGATTTGTGTCGAGATTAAACAATTTCCAAGTAAATAAAAACTGTAAATGCAAGAGTTATCACCAAAAAATTATAACAACCTTTCATCTTAAAGCCATTGAAAACTTTGTAGAGCCTTTGCGAGTCAATGAGTATATAGTCCGATCAAATTAGACCAAACAATTGGAATGAAGCTACATAAATTCCCATCAAGCTGAAAATCAGTAAATTTGTTTAAAATACAATTGAAAATAAAATTTGAATGTTCCCCATCATTTCCGTGTATGGAAAAAATGTTATTCAAGGTCAAAGGTCAAAAAAATGAGTTTTTCGCGATTATGAACTAAATGAGAACCGTCATAATTCTATGTAGATAATTTATTTAAGGAAACAACGTGAAATCTGGATATTTCCATTTCCGGCAAAGCGGGGTCTATAAATGCTGCTCCTACTTGTCTATTTTTCATTTTCGAGTCATAATTAAGAAAATAAAAAGATTTTTGAAATAACTTTTCTGATAAGTATTTTTTTATCAAAACTATGAAACGCTAGAAGATTAATGTAAGCATATACATTCAAGAACAGGAAAAAAGACCTACAAAATATATATATATATATATATATATATATATATATATATATATATATATATATATATATATATATATATACAGAGACTGTCATTTGAAAATATGAAGGTGCATGTAGAATATTGTATATTTAATTTTAATTCTAAAGGCAGCTTGACACGGTGCAACACAACGTGCAAGAAATTGCATGCATTTTTTTCCAAAGTCAAAACATTTCATAGATTAATATTGCACATCGTTTGACATTATGAAAGTATCTTACCACTGCATCATGGCAACCCCTAACAAAAATTCCCTAAGTGAATTAAGCAATTTCCTAACGTCAAATTTCATTCAATATTTTGGAACCGATTTGAAAATGAATGAATTTTCTCAGCCTACCCCTCTAAAATGTAGCCAGTGAAATTGACTTTTAATTATTTATGTTTCTCGAGCTTAAGTTGATATAGAAACTTCAAAATTTCATAAATTTCGTGGAATTGCAAAGTCCTAATCATTAAGGCTGCTTGACATGATTCAATACAACATGCAATGAAATGCAAGACGCAATTTTTCTTGATAAAAAGCATGCGCAGATGAAATTCAGCTGATTATTTCATACAACATCTCGCACTTGCATCATCATTAGTTTGGTGCCAACTTTATTGTGTGCAAGCTACAATTCTAGGGAGAAATCTAGTTACTTTTGACTTAACAACTAATCTGTCAATATAATTATTGAGAGTGATTAATCTATGAAATATTTTGACTTTGAAAAAAATGTATGCAATTTCTAGCACGTTTTCTTGCAACATGTCAAGCTGCCTTCAAGAAATTTAAATGATTTCATGCAATTTTTGTATAAAATATTTATCTCAGTGTGGCTCAGTTTAGTATGAATAACTCCGGACTTTTTGGTTTTTATTATAATTTAATTATAATACTAATAAGAAGAACGCTTTTCAATTTTTATATTTATTGCTATAAATATGAGCATTTTACCTATTATAATGAATGTATTGCACTGTTATTTGGAATTCATAGACATTTACTAATGTTAAACTTAATTGAGCTTAATTTTTGGTCCATAACTCAAGCTATAGAAGAAATTTTAGTAAAAAATGTAGATTCAAGGAAAATGTTTTCATTTTTTTTTCCAATTCGGAAAGCTTTCATAGAAACTTACTCTGCAGCAACTCACCGGTGATCAAAAAATCCTATTAGAACTGATTATTTGACAAATAATACAATCTAGACTCAAAGTTACTTACTCTATAGTATGTACCAGAGAAAAATTTAAAACAATGTTATTTTGAATTTTTGGAATATTATGAGATATATTAGAATAATACAGGTACGCAGTTTTTTCTTCATAAGTTGTAAAGCAAGTTCTAACTACTAAATATCACTGAAAATTTCAACATATTGAGCAAATAAATTGGCACATCACGTAAGGGACATTTAACAATAACACAATAAAATATAAATAATCTACTATGTACAGATACAAGAAATATTGTTCTGAATAATTGTAAATTACTTATTAAATTTTCAAACTGGGTATTTCAAAATGAACTGAACTATAATTCCTGAACGAGTATCCAATTAAATTTAAAATTTTGTATTAGGTTTATGGAAAATATGGAGTAACAAAACCAGAAAGCCTTTTTATGATTTTCAAGTCATTTTCTGATAGACATACTTAAGATAATAAATAAACTTACACATAATATCAAAATTCACTTTTTGCACTAGATTTTTATTGTTGTTTTTATGGGAAGTGAAATGTTTGCATCATTCATGTGATCACTGTTGGATTATTTATCTACTACAATCTACCATGAAATATTATAAAACTTTAATGCATGATTTTTATGCTAGTTGAATATAAAGAGTATTAGGTGGGACTGGAGTCTAGGATGGAGTTTTTTCGACACTTTTTTATTAGCTTCGCGTGTATCTATGTAACAGATTTTTTCAACTTCATTTTCTTCAACTTCAAGTCAATGGGATTAGTTTACAATTCAGCACTCTTATCAAAAACTGATAACAATTTTTTTTTTCAGAAAAGAAGCAAGCACAAGAGGATAATCCCTATTACACTGGAGTGTTGCTTGCCGTGTGGATATTGATCTTGAATATCTGTAGGTTGTAGTGTCCGGTGGCTCATTTCATTCTCCAAAGAGGAGATTCCCGATAAATGGACGTTCTGAGCGTCTGCAGGCGAAGTAGATATAAGCCACGTCGGCCTGTCGAGTAGTTATTGCAAATACTGGTATAGGTGGGATTATGCTGGACAGCTCAGAAGAGCATCTGTTGTGGCATTATCGGTAAAACAGAGTCATATCAGCGACCATTATTCTATGCTCTAAGCTATCCAGGTTGCTGGTTTCTGTATCGCCTATAAGTCGAATTGCTCTCTTTTGTATCGACTCGATCATCATCAGAATATGGTTGGAAGCCGCGCTCCAAATATGCGACCTATACTTCAAAGGTGGATACATTCTAGTATTAGTGCCTTGTAGACGATTAGAACCTGTTGCGGAGATAGGTATAGATGGTGGTTAGGTGGAGATCTGTTACTGTCTACAGATTTGAACAACGACAACAATGCAGTTTTGTCGAGTAGATTGACATGCATTCCTAGGGAACACCAACGTTGGCATCATACCTTTCTGACAGGTGTCCATCGATAAGTAGGGACGAAAAAATGTTCGATATAAATTTTTTTAGTAGGTTGTCATGCCAAACCCTGTCAAAAGCATTCAATTCCCCATATTTTTCTGTAACTTCAATCCATACGTTGTGACATAGACCACGTGATTCCTGGTTGATATATGTTTACGAAAGCCATATCGACGGTCGCTGATGATGTTAGGAGACTCAAGATATCTTAAGTTTTGCTGGTTAACGACTTCCTTCATGACCTTGGAAATGGCTGGGACTCAAGCAATTGGACGGTGGTTGTTGGAAATCATCTTTTTTCCTTTTGGTATGGGTTTAACCCGAGCAAATTTCCATCCTTCGGGTAAGAGACATATTTTATATGATAGAGAAAAGTTTCTGTAGCGAACTTGTCAGTTTAGTTGCGCATTTTATATAGAATCTTAGGAAAGAGCTTTATTTCTCAATTTAATCTTGGCGCAACTATTTGTTTCTAACACCATTATGCCAACTAACTCTTTCGTGAAATAGAGCTTAAAAAATTGTAGTGGTTGTTAAAAACTTTAATAGGCCCTGGTACTCGAAATGACGTATTCTGAATAATGCAAACTATACAGCAAACCCAATATAAAATTGAAATGATTCAATATAGTTCAAATCATTATATATTTTAGTTAGAAAAATGAGATATTTACGTAAGTTTTTCATAAATTTAGTATTGTACTACAAGTTGCAAGTTTATTAAACTAAAGCTTGAATCCCAAAGGAATTCAACATCTCTGCTATAATAATCATAAAAATCAATAATAGGCTTCAATAAGTAAGCTGTACCAATATAGAGAGCAATTTTATCTTCAAAATAAAGTTGATGAAAAAGAGAAATTCTAATATATTTTATAAAGTTAAGATAAAAATTTTAAATGGAAAGATAGCAGTGGCAAAAATGTTGAGTAGCTTACCAATTAATGTATCGAGGTCTACAGATTTATTGCTCAATACATATTGAGTGACTTGACATGAAAAGTGAAGACAGCACAAAACAAGTGAAGTATTTGCATTAGATAAATTTGGAAACAAATTATTACAATGGTCACCAAACTTCATGACATGGGACTTTTAAAAAAATGAATAATTTAATAAAAAATTTGCACATTATATAGGAAAAATCTCTAAAAAATAATAATATAGTATTCAGACAAATATAACTGTGGTTCGTTAGGCGGATATGTATTTTATAATTTTTTTTAACCAAAAAAATCTATAATATACTAAACTATAGATTATCTTAAATAAATATCGTTCATTGAATAAATCTATTGTAATATGGTATTTATATTACAATGAGATCAAACTTTCGAAAATCTATTTCACTGAGCATATGGAAAAATTGGATTTTATCTATTTCTTAAGGAGTTTGTGAAATGGTACTCCAAATATGGTAGTTTCATTTTGATTAGATTCTCATTTCACTGTATCTGTTATTGTTCTCATTGCAATACTAATTCTTTGCCATTACATTTTTATACAACCAGACAAATAGGAACTGAATAATCTATCAATATAAAAATACTCTGATTCAATTTTGGCACATAGTTTTTAGTTAAAATACTTTTTAAGCTGTATTCATGATAGAAGTTGATCTTCTACTATATCCTCTTCTTGTTACAGTTGCACCTTGAGCCTCACATTCTTTTTTCACCCTGTTAATAATATCTGCTACTAGTTTCTCTTCCTTTACTCGTTGTTCTTCCCAATCCACAGATTTATCAGTTTTTTTCCGAATTACTGGTGCTGGAATTTCGTTACTAGTTTCTACGATTTCTTCCTTAACCACTACTTTTAATTCTTGGTTAGAAGTATCCGAATGCCTAGGAAAATATTAACTAGAGTAAGTTTGACGTACTGACAAGAAAGTGCATTGTACTTTATTTTTGCATGAATTACGAAATTTTGGAAACTACATTTTCTAAAATAGCTTTTTTGATTTATTGTAAAGTTACATACAGAGGGACTTTTATCAGTTCGATTGTGAGAAGGCAATGGATATGAAAATCTACGAAATATTGAAATATTAAGATTAGATCACTTTTATTTAAATAACAGTAGGAATTCACTAAGATCCAAAGTTGAAAAAAGACGCCTCCTATTCTTCTCAATATGATATAATAAAAATTAACTAATCAATTAGGAATTCCGTGGTTATGTTTTCGATATCACTTAATTATACAATTGTATAGTTTACTTTAATTCTGATTGGTTCTCTCCTAATTTGGTAGTTTTCCTTCCATTTTTTGTTGTTTTTGTAGTTACAGAGCCTTTTAAGTATATATTGCAGCTTAGTGAGTTATCCGACAGTTTTGTTTTTTTTTTAATAATATTGATAGTTGATAATATACTCTAATTACTATTTTATTGCAAGAAAGATGTGGATATATTTCATAAATTAACGAAGAAAACATGAAAAATATGAGAAAACGACCAAAAAACTAATATTCCAATATAAAAGCAAGTTTTCAACTCAAATAGAGTAAAAGTAGAAACTTTAATAAATTAATTAATTCATTTTAGTTTATACCATTTCATAACTTACAGAAAATGGCTAGGTTCAAATTAATTCAAAGAAAAAATTTATGGATTGCATACAATTGAGTCTTGTCTAGTACATAGTTTACAACCCAAATTAAAAATAGTGAAAAATACAGGTATAAAACACTTTGATTCACATTTTTCTATCAAAAACTGAAAAAAAAAGAGCCAAATGAAAACAAATCAATTAGGACTTGTCAAGAACAATGACATTTTCAACATTGATTTAGGACTATTGTCAGTTGTATATCTTTGCTCACAATAATAATTTAAAATAACCTTAGGGGTTGTAACTACAATCAAAGTTAATATAGCAGATAACATGGTTAATTAGTGATTGTGTAATGTGACAAAAAATTCCTCTGCTTCACTTTTATGTCCATAAATAAGTATAGAAAAAAGTCATTTCAAACATCCCTAAGCTTCCCCGAGTTAATATTAAACGGTTAAGACTTAACAAAGTGTTAAGATTGGTGAATATACCAATATGAACCCAATAGAAATATTTAGAATAAGGACAGACTGGAGAAGTCTAAAAATTCCACTTTAAAATGAATATAAATAAAAATAACAACTGCTTACTTTAATCGCGTTTCAAGAAATAGAGAATAGTAGAAAACATAACTAAAAAATCAAGCGAAAATGATACAGAATTCAGATACAGAAATTACAGAAAGTATTATGAACTCTAAACTTCCATAATGGACATACTTAACAAGAATAGTAGAAGAATATACTGAAGAAACCAGATTTTTGACGTTCATTCTTCATAAAAACTTTAGTATATTTAAAGATAAGTAGAATTAATACTTTGACTTTGCAATAAATTCTTTTTTTTTTTATTGGATGTATCCCCTAGAAAATGTAGTAGTGGTATTCCCAATATAGTAGATACAAACCCCAAAAGCAAGAACAAAAACCTAACCTTTCATGAAATTATTGATATTTTGACGAAAAATAATTTTCTAAATTGAGAGAAGTTTTGAAGAACAACGCCTGTTCTGTTTCCTAATTAGGATTACTCAACAACAGTACAATACAGATTCTAAAATTATTTCGAAAACTGTTTCCACCTTTTTCCAGCATTTCATTATATTTTGATTAAATTGGTATGTAGATGGAATAGATTCATGTAAAAAGAATTTTTTTTCGACTAGTTTCACAATTCCTTTGGTGGATAATTTCGATAATTTAGTGACAAAATATAATTTTTTCCATGTGAAAATTTTTGCCGAACCAAAAGATTGTCAGACAGTGAATTATCCGGATGGATATACTGAAAATTGCCAACAACCCTCTCCCCGTTAATCAATCAACTCCGGGAGGTTCTTTAATCTCCTCTAGTAATCTGGTCAATTGTTGATAGTGAGGTACCGAATCTATCGTTTGACCAGTTTACAGAATTTCATAGTATATCACTCAATTCGATTTTGCAGGCGTTTATAGTGAATAATGGATCTTAGAAAATTGGAAAAGTGAATACTATTACTAATATTTGCATTTTTATTGCAACAATAATCAAATGTAAATGGAATTTCCGCAATGTTATATAATTCTCATCTTTTTCGAATGAAAGGTTAACCAACACTTGAAATTACTTGATACTAGTTTCAAACTACATACCTCGATGCAATATGACCCGTATATCCCTTCCGACTTTTGAAAAACACATTACAATGATTACACATAAATAAAGGAGCAGGACTCACTAACTTTTGATTCGCTTGTAACACATGCACTTTATATTTATGTCGATACCAATGTGTTCGTGAAGCCAAAACTTCGCCACATCTTTTACATATAACACTACCGTCTGGTTGGACTAAATATTCCAAAAGTTCGCTTTTCTTCTTTTCGTAACTATCGTTGTCTAGAGGATCTATACTTATAGTGAGACTTTTTTCGTCAGAAAGGAAGTGAACCCCAGCACTGGGTTCCGGTTCTGGAGATGGTTGATATTTGTCGTCGATATCTAAGGTTTCGTGCAGTAAGTGTCTTGCGGATTCTGTTGAAATAATCACTGATTCTTGTTTGATTGCTGGTAGCAGTTCTACTGTTATAGCAGAAGGAAGATTTGTATGATTCTGGTTGTTTTCTGGATAATCGTGCTCTTCTGAAAATTGAAATAAAGGATTAAACAGTTAAACATCCTACTTGGAGTGTTATTGATATATGGTCTATAGTAATTTCTAGAAAAGCTAATTGAAATTATTTAGAACCACTGATTATTTCTCTGGTATATTGGTAAGGTTTTGTACTGCTAGTAACCTCTTTATTAGTTATAATAGTCTTCTTCTCACTGTCTTAGCTGTTATTTATGTAAATGACATATTTCCACAATTATTTTGTATTTCATTTGAACGTGTTTATTTCTTGTATTTTTGATCCTTTGGTAGTTAAATTATTCGAAGGATAAATAACAATACAATTAATTCTAGAGTTTGTTAAAAAAATTGAAATAACGTTTTAAAACTCAGTTCTCGATAGAGTCACCCAAAAAGTTGAATATACATATTGCAATTAAAAATATATTCCATTGGTCAATATTAATATTAACCAAAGTTGTGAGTTTTTCATAAAACAAAAATTATTTTTTCAAATATCAGCCCTTGTACATGTTCCAAATATCCATACTCTGTAACTTCGAACTTATTTAGTCATGAAACAAACGTGAATTACTTCCCAGTTGATTAAAATGATCAAGTTATGTTTTGCAGATATATATCTGGAAAATAATAAAAAGGTAAAAAATATTGTGAAAATGGAAGCCCTTCAATTGTACTTTCTCCTTTGATACACCTACCTTAAAAAAATTATTAGGATTATTGGGAACTGAAATATCGAAGTTTGACTAAGAACCATCTTGCTGAAACCAAACTATATCGAAATTATTATTAGCAATTGCGTGATAGCAAAACTATTTGTGTTGTCTTCGACAATTCTAATAACATCTACACGCTCATTTATCACAAGGTTTTCGTAATTTTATTGCAATATCCATCTGGTCTTGGTAAGGCTCCAATATCTGTAACAAAACTGCCTTCTACCTTATGCTCTCATAAAATTACAATTTGTAGTAGGAATCATCTCCAGACAATTCTCATTAAAGTATAAGTTTGTTTTTTTTTTGTACTATAAAGTATGGAATAGTTTTGACGATTTGACATTAATGGTAACAGTAAACTTCAATTAGTCCTATTTCTTCAAAGCGATTTAAATTCTACATTTTTTGTAATTGATTTTTGATTTATATAGTTTTAATTACCATAACCTATAATTTTTTTCTTTGTAATTCATACAATATTAATATTGAAAACTGTGTTTAATCGATAAAATTAATAGCTTGGAAAGAAAAAAGTCACCATTGATACTAATACTTCGTTAAATACATTGTTATTAAAAACAATAATTTGATTACAGCAAAAATGATTATGATTAATATTAGTATGAACTAATGTTTAAGCTGGAAAACATTTATTACTTCTTATTCCAAATCACATTATATGTGAGGTTAAGGATTATTTATTTAACACTTTATAAAATTATTTCTTGTCACACATCTTGCTATCAAGAGGACTCTCAGATTACCAGATTTATCACAAACTGATTTTTTTCTTTGGAATCATTTAAAATCAAATGATTATCAAAAGAGCAACAATTTTTCACAAAATGAGAGGAAAAAATCTAATTTTGTGGTAGAATTTCGGCTAAACTTGAGTTGTGAGACTATATCTACAACACTATTTAGATGAAAGATATTCGAGTTATTTTTTTTTAGTTTCCATTTATAATTTTTTTTTAAATTCGCAAGATTTTTTTTATAAATCTTTTATATTCTTTAGAAACTACGTTATTTTCAATCGATTATAACAAAAATAAAACGATTTTTATAAGTTAAATTATCCAGGTATGTTTTGTTGTAAATTTGAAAAAAAATATTGTTAAATTCTCATTTTTATGTGGAGGGTTTACACACTTCTTTTGATACCGATCGAATCGATGTTAATAAAGTAAAAGGGTACTTGAAGAGTGAAGTGGGAATCCTGTGGCACAATTAAGTTTGCTAACAGACTTCGAATCGAGTAAGTTAACAGATTTTATATTTAAGTTTCTATATTGCGTCCAAAATAGACCCAAATTTCATACTTAATTGTATCTCTGAAACCAGATATTCAACAGTATTTGTTTCTTCACCTCTTCTCTTGTTTACTTTTGCTAATTGATTTGATTTCTTCAAATAAAATAGCTCTTTATTTTGGAGCAGACAGCAGAATTTTAATAAAACAAATTATTAGTTGCAATATATATTTTGTTGTAATAAACAGTGGCTACCAATGAATTATATTTACGAGAGCCGTTCTTTTTTTGAACCTCCGATCGCTCCGTGCACATGAAATCGGGCATCCGCTGTAGGAGACTGCGAAGCTCTTGCACTACAAACTCCGCCATGTCAACCATTATTGATGCTTCCGCCAAGTGTGATTCGTTTTCTACAGACTGAAGGCCATTGCGCTGCAGAAATCTATAGGAGAATGAGTCGTGTGTATCGGGAAAACTTCATGAGTGATGGTATTGTGCGTGAATGGTGTCGAAAGTTTAAAGATAGCCGTAATTATGTGCATGATGAAAGGGACCAAGGACGCAAATCTGTCGTTTCGGATGACCTGGTTCAACGAGTTGAATTTTTTACGGTCTGCTTTGTACACTATTGTTACTGAACGGTTAGACTACATTGGTGGCAACTTTCTTTGAAGAGAGTTTTGAAAAGCTTGTCCACAGTTATGACAAATGTATCAATCTCTTCGGTGATTATGTCGTAACCGTAAGTGTATCAATCTTTTGGTAATAAAATTGTTTTATATGAACTTGTCTCTTATTTATAGCCTATCGGAGGTTGAAAAAAAAGCAGTCCCCGTATATAAATATATAGATCCTACAAATACATAATTACTAGTATTCGTTTGGAAATTACTGGTAAAGAAAGAGGGGCATGGAAAAATGTTTGAAATGGATTAATATATTTTTATTAGAGGTAGATTTATTAATAAAGAAAAGTACAATGTTCAAAAAATTATTGAACCGTAGTGACACATTTCTAATTACATTTCATGATACGCGTCTGCACCAGTGTTACTAAAAATAAAATAACGGATATAAATATAAAACAATTATTATTCAAATACGATGTCACTATTAATAGATTATTAAAGCATAAAAAATTAATACAAAAAAAAAGAAATAACGATTTAAATTTTGTGATCACAAAAATAAGAAAATAAACACTACATCAATTTAACAAAAGAAAAGTATCGACACAATATATATATAATGGACTGTATTCAATGGGAAAACATTTTTACTAATAATATAACTTGATATATTTGAATTTGATAAATATTATTCCACAATTATTATCAATTTAATTGATGAAATAAATGTGTTCTCATTTTTATAACAATAAATTACAAAATAATATCACTATGAGTTTGTAAATCTGAATTTAAATATTTTGACAGAAATAGAAAATAATCAAAGGTTGTCGACATGTTGAAAAAGTTGCATTTACTAATTTGGCATTTTCGTTGAAAAAAATTGTGCTGTAATGTCCAAAAAAAATTGTGCTGTAATGTCCAAAAAAAAATGTGCTGTAATGTCCAAAAAAAAATTTTGTATTTGTATAAACAAAAAAACATGCCACCATCTGCCTGTATGGAGACAAGAATTTAACTGATCGATTTTTCAAAAAGAGAAAATTGTTTTTGTTCGCTAAATCTTGGAATTTTCAAAAAATGATGAAATAAATAAAACTGAAATGAGCTATATATGCTCAGAAATGTTTTTTGAGAAGGTCTTTATTGACCACCTAAGTGAGCTCCCTTACTTTAAATCATAATTGCGCTGTAATATTTTCCTAATATACTGACATGCCGGAGAAGAGAAAAAAAGTTTTGTTTTAAAGACAAGAATATCGATTTTCCAAATGATGAAATTGTTTTTACACACTAAATCCTGAAATTTTCAAAAAATGATGAAAACTTAATACAGAGTTGTTAAATAAAGTCAAAAATTTCGAAATTAAACAGATCAATATTATATGTTGAACATGAGAAGTGTAATGTATGGAAAAAGGGAAACAGAAAAAAAATATAATAATTCTTTCAAAACCTCCATCACTTGTCTATTTGCCGCTTTGAATGATTTATATTTTTCGTCTTGTCAACATAAATTTTACTCAGCAGTAACATAAAAAGATCCAAAAAGGTGTCTTTTATTTGTGCTTTTTAGATATCTTCCCATCAAAAACAGGCATAGTGTGAGATATAATACAAATGGAGCAAATTCAAAATTTGCCAAATAAAGTTATTCAAATTCTGAAACCTTAATACTAATAACGTTAGTATATAAATTTCTATATTAATTGCACTTAGGATTAACTATTCTTACTAACAAAGATTGCAACTACTCTTATAAGATTTGTAGTTACAATCTTAAATGGAAGAACGTTGATAAGACTGGCCTCGGCCTAACAAACGTTAAACAAAAAAAAATTAAAAAAAAAAAACAAAAACTATCACACGGTGATTCTAAACTATTGCGTAATTTATTTTTTTTAATCCAGGATCTGATCTATAAGCCGAAGGTTATACAATTAAATTTTAAACTATCACTCGTTTTTCTGAAGAAAAAATTATTTTTTGACAAACGATGTACAATTTTTAGTGAAACAAAAATTGAGTATGGACCCTGAATATACGAGGGTTGGTCGTTAAATGACTGGTTTGTAATTTTTCACATCAAAGCGCAGTAAAATTATGGGAAATCTACATGAATTCAAATGGAAAAAAATGGTTCGCTGAATTCAATGGTGGCTGGATGTTGAGGTATTTATACTCAAAGCAATTGAAGAAATTCAAGATATGGTGTTGGTTGATTGGAAATTGAAAGTGCTAGGGATTGTGGAAGCCATAGGCTTAATAATATAAGAAAACTTTCCACAATATGAGTTCACACATAAAGATTCGTAACCATAATATAGAAGAGCTTTTCCTTTTTGTTAAATCGTGAACCTACCGCGATACACAATATACAAGCAGGTGAAACAAATGGGTTGTCAGTCAATAAAGTCTTTGTATATTAATACAAGAGATTGAAACAATCGATTGACAAATATTATAGGAACTTGCTAAATTAAAGTTGTCTTGCCCAAGATATATGCAATTTCAATGCCAAAAATCCATGAATTAGGCTAGGAATTATTCCTTCATCTATTCTCTGGATTCAGCTCCCAATAACTTATATCTAAATCTAAAGGAATTTCTCTATAGAAAGAGATTGTGATTATCAGTGATATCATCTCACAGATACATATTTTGATTACCAGGACAAATTTTCTCATTTGGAAAAAATATCTTTGACAGACTGTATAGAACCAAAAAAATATTAAATATATTAAAAACCTGTTTCATTAAAAAAGTGACGGACTTATTGATCTGCCGTCGTAATATTGATATGATGCAATATTCAAATTGGACTTATTGATCTGCTCTCGTAATACTGATATGATGGAATATTCAAATTCTATAAATTTCGATCCTTTGGGTTCCGAATAGGCTGTATTTTAAAAACGTTTCATGAAATTTATGTTTTAGTTTTGCGGGGAATAAGTATATAGCTTTTTTTGGATTAGTTGGTATTGACTAGAATAACATTCACTTGATTTTTAATCAAATTTAAATATTTAATGAATGTTAAAAGTGTTCTTTGAAAACTACGTTATACAAAATCAACTGTATATTACAATATTATTAATAAGCTTATCATTATAAACAATTAAATATTAAATAAAATGTCTTATTGTCATTATTTCTTACAATTCGCTATCATTACATAGATAATTGCGCGGAATCAATACTATTTCACTACCTGGTGTACGTTAATCCGTTTTATCACTAAAGACGATAATATAGTTATGGAACGTGCATCAGATAGTGGAAGAAATGTACCGTTGGAGTAGTGCGAGTGAAAATTGTTTTTGCTGTAAAATTTTATAAACGGTTCCAGATTTCTGATAGTTGCACCTGTATGTTTATAGTAATGAAAAAGTTCCTCACATAAACATATAGAAATCTATAAATTAAAGATTTTTTTAAAACAAAAATCATTTTATGGCATATATAGTACAGTTCACATGTTTACAAAAAAATAAGCTCGTAAGAATACAATAGCTCATACAATCCGAAATAATGCCTAGGAAAATGTATTGAAACCATATAAATAATTGCAAAAGTTATAAACTAATAAAGATGTTTTGTTTTTTTGCAAAAATTTTAGAAACTGTTGATTGTTTTTGCTGTAAAATTTAATAAACGGTTCCAGAAGTTTGATAATTGCCACCATACATTTATAGTAATAAAAACGTTCCTCAGACAAACATAAAAAATTTCTAAATTAATGATTTTTTTTTTAAAACAAAAATCATTCTTTAAGAAAAATTTAGCTCGTAAGAATACAGTAGCTAATACGATCCGAAATAATATCTAGAAAAATGTATTAAAACGGTGTTCAAGAACATGAATAATTGCAAAAGTTATAAACTAATAAATATGTTTTGTTTTTTGGTAAAAATTTTAAAAACTGTTAACTAAAAGGGAATTAAGAGGAATAATTCCTAAATAATTTAGAAAGTGAGCCTCGGAGATAGAATAAGAAGTTAGGATATAGAGCGAAGAACTGGGAATTGAAGGTGTAATGAGGTGGGTTAGAGAACGTGAACGAGGTTGGAAATGATTCCAAAAAAATTAGAAACCAAACTTATCTTTATAAACATTAGAAACATTTGGAAATTAAACAATTAGAAATGTTCTTCAAATCACAAATTTCAACAAAATAATATAACAAAAAGTTTCAAAAATCTTAAGGGGGTCAATTTGTTTATCATCAATTTATAAACATATTTCGGGAAAATTTCATTCTTTAATACAAAAACGGTGAATTTAAAAGCATGTTATTTCTATGTTTAATTTTTTATTAATTTAAAAAATTGTTGAAAATATTATTAAAATGATCTAATGATATATAGATATTAAAAAGCACTACAAATATTTATTTTAATTTTGAAAAAACTTTCCATCCAGAATAAAATCTTGGAATTGTTCGTAATACACTATAACTCTCTAAAATTTCCACATTAATATTTAATAATTTGAAAACATTATTTTGTGTAATGATACTCATGGCTCCATATCCTTAAATTGACATTTAACGTTAAATTGAAACTATAAATAAAATAGTTTTGGGAAAGGAAACTTTCCCTGTATTGAGATAATTTTCCTGAAATCTCTTGTTTATTAAAATGTTCTGAAATATACGCAAAAACTATGTACTTTTTCAACCTTAATTTTTTTGTAATTTTTGCAATTTATTATGAGATGTAGAAACGGTTTTACTACATTTGTCTAAAATTTTTCCGAATAAAAACAACCACTGCACGTATTCTTCATAGTTTTATCTTATTTACAGTTTTCAACTTGTAATTTCAATAATAAAATATTTTTCCATAATATAGAAACTCTTATGGGGTAATTTGCAAAACACCCAAAATTTACTTAGTGAGTTTTAAGTGAGATTAAGCTATACTGAACACACTGTTTACACTACCACTACACAAACTCTCACAATTACACTGCATGACGAGCGTTTCGATAACCAAGTTATCGTTTTCAGAGGCTAGGGGTGAATTATTTTTATGTTTCCTTCAGTCTCTGAAGACGATAACTTGGTTATCAAAACGCGCGTCAGACATGTAATTGTGGATGTAGGGGTAATGGTAGTGTATACAGTATGTTCAATATGAATATCATAATCAGTTCCAAAAATTCCAACTAAAGAGATTAAGCTAGTTTTTTAATGGAATATTGCTAATATTTTGTAACAACAACAAATTATATTTTCAAAAATGAAAATTGAATTTATTTACATAACAACTTTTGCAATTCTAAAATAATCTAGATGCAGCTATTCAACATTGATATAGTGGTTAGTTAATAATTATCGCCACTCTCCAAACGATTCATTTTGTATACTCAATTGCTACATACATTAAAAACAATCAATAATTTTCAAAAAAACTATTTATCAAACATTAATTTATGCTGAAAAATTGTGTCATTTTTTCTACGGTGTTGCGCAATCCATACTATAAAATCCCTTACAGCAGATATGATCAGACCAGGATAAATAGATATTTTATATCTAAGTTTGTACAAAGTTATATAAAAGGCACTTTGCCATAGAATATAATGTAACAAAATTAATATTGAAACAACAGACAGTATATTCACCAACAGAAAATCAAAGTGGGTCTACATATTATATACAATAAAGATATATTTCTTTTGCAAAGTAAAAATTCAACAAGAAAAAAATAAAGAACAATTGTTTTTGATAGCATCGGAAATTTATTCAATTAGAAATAGTTCACATCCTTATTGATCCACGCTTCAAGTAGTACAAAATTCACTCTACTAAAAATTTTCATCCGAATATGAATTGGCATAGTTTCAAACCTATTGGATTTAATTTGAGAAAACAAGAACAAATTTTATATTCTAAGTGACTGACAAGAGAACAAACATTTGGTAGAAAAGTGAAAATTCAGGATGATGCAACGATTGATAAAATAAGATATTGATACAATGAAGATAAGGGAATCACAAACGGAAAGAGGAAGACCCCAAATGCAATTGTCAAGTGCTTATAATATAAAAACATAGAAGATAGAAGAGGAGAAATATAATCAAAACTGGACCTTTGAGATATGTACAGTATGCCCTGAAACTCTTCTGGAAAATGCACTTACTACTTTTGTATACAAGTCTGTTTGGTGAGATGTAACTAAATCACATTTAATACCCCATTAAACAGTAAAGTTTCTAGATACCCTGTGTATATAAAGTCGCCAATATCACAGAGGTAACATCATAATTTGTAGACTCAATTAATGAACCGAATTATTTCCTATGTGATTAGGATTGAAAAAATGACTATGTTATGAGAATTACAGAAGAATTATTAATAAAGAAGAACTAATTCGAATGAGTTTGGGGTCTCTATATATATAAACTTAAAAAATATTTTTAAACTGGGAAAAAAAATTTGTATTTGTATACTTTAAAGATTCGATTCGTATTTGAAAAATCATTCCAACAATACTACAAATTTTAAACTAAAAGATAAAAAGCAAATATCAAAGAAAAAATTAGATAATCACTATGTTAAGTGATAATTTGTGATTTTAAAATTATTTTTCAATTTCACTTTTTGTATATGATTTCGAGTAAATGGATTAATTTAGTGATACTATTGTTGTTTCAGGATATGTCAGTTAAGCTAACAGCATTATAAATAAATATATTGTGGATTTACAATGGCATTGTAAAATTTAATTTAAAAACTATTTATTGTTTCTCATTGTCCCAACACCTAAACTAAATATTTAATAAAATCAACTAAATTATACATTTTTATATATTTTGTATGTGCGCCTGCGGCTGTTTTATATATATATATATATCTATATATAAAATATATAATATTGTCTACTTTGTGAAGTCAATACTTAAAAAAAAAGTTTCTATTTATATAAACATCTCTACAATTGTTATTGTTTTTAAAAAACGATTTGTTATAAACAAAAATTACCAAGTAAACATTATTCTAAATATATTTGCAAAACCCCTAAAAACTATCCAACCTGAAAAACTAAAATA
The DNA here is from genome assembly GCF_026250575.1 of Diorhabda carinulata. Lineage (NCBI taxonomy): Eukaryota > Metazoa > Arthropoda > Insecta > Coleoptera > Chrysomelidae > Diorhabda > Diorhabda carinulata. The sequence continues at coordinate 9,964,750 of NC_079469.1, forward strand.
AAACTTTTATTAACAAAACTAGCATATTGTTGCTGTTAAAAAAATATAGGGGTTGTCTCATTGGAAAACTATATATGTTTCCGTGTCAAAATATATTCTATTATCTAAACTTCCTGTTATATCAGATCCAAGTTTGATTTTATTAGAGTGAATCCTATTTTGCATTTCCAGAATCTATGATGAATGTCAATGTATGTAACTTTCGTAAAGTTATACGACGAGCTCAAAAATCATCTGCAAATTCAGTTATTTTCGAAAATGGCATCCCCATGTATGCAAAGTATGCCTGCAAAACTATATCTAAATTAAACAGTTTTTGTTTTGCAGAAATTTGGAAACACTAAAATTTCTTTGTAGTTATAACAGATATTTGATTGACCTTTAAGAAAAATTAATAAGAAACAAAACCGATATATCTGTTAATCACATGGAAATTTCAATTTTTCTAAGTTTCTAGATAAACCATTCAATTTAAACATAAAGGTACAAGCTTCAACCTCCTATTTTTAGTGTAAAGTCTTCTAACGTTGCTATTTGAATCTAGAGAATTACACGCTAAATATTTGAAAAATTAGTAAAAATTTAAGAAGCTTTGGGTAAAAGTTTGGTAATATTAAAATTGCCTTTTCATGTTTTCAAATAACTGACAAATGGAACCTTTTCGACATATATTAAGATGTTCAAATTTATCATAGATTGTAAAAATGCAAATAAAACAAGGTTTGTTAATTTACAAATAGTGATTCACACCTGGTGTAACTGCTAGTCGTAGAAAACTGAAAAAAGTTTAAGTGAAACAGTATATAAATTTTTCATAAGAACATAACCGATAGTTTCCAAAATACATGTTGCTCAGATTAATTTAAATATTCTGTATATATTCTCGTCGTTATTGTTGTATTAACATTTATACACAATTCATAAGGTGCATTCTTTACGATGACAAATAGAAATTTTTTCATGAGACTATAAGTTGAGTAGAACTGCCATGGACAAAGTTGGAACTTTTTATGGAGAGATCTGATTTCTATTTCGCCAACATATCTTATAAAAACAATCATGCAAGGAGCGGTACCCGGAGAATTATCCAATTCTGAAAAGCCTCAATGGGCGAGGGCTACAAAGGCAATTAAGACTGACATGTCTCCACCATCTTTAGTAATAGTGATAACCTTGCAGAGGATAAATAGAATGGTAATGAAATAGAATGATATTATGAAGGTAATGTAACAAGTGTTGCAATGAACTTTAGTTTCACAATTAATTTAACACCTTAAATGATTAAATCTTGGTTACAAAAAGTATTCTTATATACTTTTTAACAACTTCGTTAATGTTATTTATTTTTAAAACCACTAGTAATACCAGCTTATTAGTAAATTTTAAAAAAAACGTAACCAAGTTTCTTTGTAATATTCAATATTCTCGTGTATTACATATTATTATGTAATAAATATACTTCAATTTGTTCAGTGTAGCTTACAAACGTAATGGAAAAATTAGAATAATATATGAAAATATATGTATAAAAATAGATATTTTGAATTGAAAATTCGTTTTTTTTAACATATACCAGTTTACCAATGAAACTACCTTTATCTTCGATAATCACTGCTTAGCAGTTGTAAAATTACTAAAATAAAACCTTTCAGGTTATTTTTAACCACCATTGGTTAATCACATGTTTAAAAAAATTGTACTCTATATGATTAAATAAAGATTGCTTTACTTTTACAAAGAAGCACCAAGTACGAAATCAATTCTTTTTTATGCTGTTAGCTTTACATTGTTGGAAAGAATCCCATTGGTGGAAAAACGACGTCTTTTGGCATAAAACAATCGTGAACCGTCTTCATATGATTCTTCATCTTGTCGGGCCTTGAAAACTCTTTCTGGCAAACTGGACAAGGGAAAACTTTTCTTTGGTGACCTTCGTGATATAAGAATGCGTGTCGCTGGAAGCTGTATTTGTTCTTAAATGTCTTTTGTACGTCAACTTTAGCACATTCAGTGCACTGATATACTCCCTCATTTATCGATGCATATCTAAATAAATTTAACCCCCTTACAGACATTTCGGTGAGTGCTTCTGCGGGATCCTGACTTTGAGATGTCGCCCTACGCCTTACTCTTCTTTTGGACGGTTGCCTACCGGTAGATGGAGCTCCCATTGAATTCGACAAGTTCTGCGGAAGATTCGACATATTTGGTAGGGAAGTTGAACTAGTGGAGGGTGTCATATTATTATTGTTATTTAGAAAATTGTCAGGAGTACTAATTCGAGATGATTCGGGAGTGTTTGAGAGCTGATTTGAGGGGTCTGAATTGGAACTTTCTGCGTTTTCATTCAGTTCCGTTTTGGGCGTCAAAAGCTTCTGGGCCAATAAGTCTAAAAACAAAATTCAAATAAAAAAATTGATAAATGTAAAATAAACTCAAGCTATTATGAAAAAATAAATTGGTCAATGTTTATCAGCATACAAAATTACTTAAACTACGTAAACATTGATAGAGTACCAATGTTATAATCATTGATTAAACATATCAATATTTCTCAACATTAATAATGACAATTCAAAACATACTGGAGCTTTGGATGTCACAGATACTTCTTCGAAATGATTAATAATCATTAGGATGTATTTTTAGTACAAACTAATAAGATTAAAAAAAATAACTAGCGATATTTATCTATATAACTTAATTGTTAACAATACAGTGCAGCAATTAGTCTATTATTATACTGTTAAGAGATTAATCCGGAATTGCTTGGTAGAAGTTACTCCTTAAGTAATCAAAAGTAACTGCATTGATAATTATTCAATCATTCAAGACCACTTTGAAACAACATCAATTAAAAAACATTTTCAAAAAAAAGTTCTGGGCATTAATGGATTAATCCACCATGGAGATTAAGGTTACAATTCTCTGATCTAACAGCTACATAGTAACGGTTGTTTTTTAAACCATGTCAAAAACGTTTTGTTTATATAAAATACTTCTACTCAAATCTTTGAGTGAAACATAAAAATTGTTCAATACAGTAAACGAATGAATTATTTTTTGAATTCCTTATTTAACTATTGTATTGTTATTGTAAGTAGACAATTATGCGGAATTGCAACAAATTAATTAATTGTTAAGTAATTAAGTGTTTTTCCAAAATATCCACTCTAAATGTATCAATTTTATATTAACATCTAACAAATGATATGACATTTTCATTTATTTTTAACCGTTCCATTATAAATTTAATACTTTGATTATTTCGCAGTTATATTAATTTTAAGTATACCTAATTTTGTGATTTTTTGGTTTGTTTATGACCACAATATTAAGGCTAACACAATTTAAAAAAATATATTGGGCATAAAGTCTTTCAATCCAACTTCCTAAATAAATTAGTGTTAATCTAATATAAATTGTAGATGACTGTAAATACAAGTAATAAGAACTAAGATTGAAAGTAAGTAGAATGGAAATTGTACCTGCATAAACATTGACCTTTCGCAAATAAAACAATACCATGCAATCATAATAAATCGGTTCAAATATAAATAAACAAAAAATAGTGAATAAAAAAACAAACATAATAAATAGCAAACTTAAATTTTATTTAGATTTCAACTAAAAATTTGTATCTACACTATAAACCCTTTTGAATAATATACAAGGTAACTAAAGAAGTGCAAATAAATATCTACCAACTAAAAACGTTAAGTATTCAAAGAAAATATAAATTATGAAGTAAAACTGCAGCATTTACCTTAAATAGTACTTTCGTCAGTTCAGCGTTAAAACAAATCAACAAACTTGTTCCTTACACTTATTAGGGCAAGAATATTATAATGAGGCAAATAGAAATTTATTGTCAGTTCTTTCATATAACATATATATAATATACACTATCAATAATTTGCCAAATTATTTAAACATTCACACATTTGCAAATATATTAACATACGAAGCATTATTCATAATATGTATCTCTGTTTTACTTATTATAAAAATTTAATAAAAGCACATTTTCTTACATATTAAAAATATAAATACATAGAATAATTTTTACGACTGCCTGAACAATTAATTCTTATCATAAATCGTTTTCTATATCATATGTGATACTCAAGGTAATGTTGACTATGAGTCTTATCGGGGCACTGTCACCTCAATGGACAGATGAAGACACTATGAGACACTACGGAACTCACACTTCGAAGCTTATAAAATAGAAGACAAAGATATCTGGAAGCTACAGCCATCCCACATTCTAAATATTCCAAGAGAAGTGGGATTAACAAATAAGCAGTAAAAACTGGGTTCTCCACTATCACAACAAGAAAAAGGGAGACAATAAATACTTTGGGTTGTGGTGAATATGATACCCCAATATATACATACATACCTATATACAAGGATGATCAAGTCTCACCAGTTCCAAGGAGAATGAAACACTACAGATTTTCTTTATTTGCTATGTTATAATCTTGAAATCAAGCATTATATGACTTTTCATCGTGACTATTTAACCACCAATCATTAAAACATTGAGTATTCACATAAATCTTTAAAAAAAATTGAAAATTCTATCTGTAAATCTGATGGTTATGGATTTTATATTTCAAAACAATTGAGGAAAACTTATTTCAATATTCGGTAATACTCTTAAGCTTCACATCTATGCATAGACATATTTTTAAAACCTTTTTTAAATGTAAATTATCACTATCAATAGAAATGTTTATCTATGATAAATAAGAAAAAAAAGTATTCACCCAGAAAAAGCGAAATATCAAAATTAAATAATTATCAGTTTAAGATTATAAATTAAAGCTGCCTTTCAAAGTTTATTTGTAAGTTGCAAAATCACCAGAATGACCCAAACTTATGGCTTGGACTGGGACCCTTCTACTGGGATTAACTTCTTTTCAAAATACACTGAACTGATTCCTCTTATCTAAAAACCGTTCCGAAGAGTCATCTTGTCTATTGTGAATCCGGATGAATACCAAGGCAATAGATTGGCCCGATTTTGTATGACAAGTGGCCTTGACTCTACTAGATGAAGAATATTATGAAACTTATGAGTAAGGTAGGAGGGTTTTTATTTATTCCGAATTGCTTAATGAAAGAATTGTTTCGTTACCTATGTCAATGTATAATAGGGTGCTTCAAAAATTTTTTTCCTTATTCTAACCCTCTCAAATGTTTCTTTCTGTTTGATGTAAAAAATCCTCACAATGCATAAGTTCTATAGCTCAACTTTAAAAAGTCGTTTTTTTATTTTAGAAAAATTATATTATATTTTTAAAATTGGGTTTTTGGATTTTACTCTGTCAAAACAGAGTAAGATTATCTTCAAAAGAAGACTAGTTACAGTTTCTAATGATGAATGGAAAACGCATGTAATTATTGAATGGCTGTAACTACTCTTTTTTTGAACATAATCTCACCCAGTTTTACAGTTTTGTAAAGCTCAAAGACTTAATTTCAAATTTACAAAAAAATTTAAATTATATTTGAATGGAAATTTAAAATAAAACAGCGACCTCTTTTAGTTAAGCTATAGAGCTTATGTTTTGTGAGGATTTTTTTACATCAAATAGAGACATTTGAGAGTGTAATAATAAAAAAAATTTTTTTGAAGCAATCTACTGTACATTGACACTGGTAACAAAACAGAATTCTTTGATTAAGCAATTCGGAATAAATAAAAACCCTCCTATACTAATTATAAATTTCATAACATTCTCCATCTAATAGAACTAATGCCTCTTGTCCACTAAGGACTTAGTTCCTAAAAATTCTAGGCGAACATTGTTCAAACTAAATCCTGTGAATGCCTCCATTCCATTGCCTTGAATCACTTCGCACCTTGCAAATTTTTTCAAGCACCTAATGTACAAGTTCTTATGAGACATTTTTTTCTTCACCAGATTAATACTTTACTAATTGTGCTGCAAATGTGTAAATATTCCTAAATATTTTTGGCATATCTAGAATAAATGAGTATAAAATAACATAGATAAACTTATAAACTCCTTTTAAAGTTTTTAAATCTATTGCAACTTCAATAGATTCTTTAATTTATTTTTTATAACATTGAGTACCTATTTTTTATTGCCATTAATCAAAACTTTCAAATTGAAACTTCTAGTAGTAGTAAATAATGGAAATTTGAAATTCAATGCAGAATCATTGAGCATAGTTCCATGCTCTAAAATATCAAATAATTAGGTAAGAAATGAGTTCAAATTAACAAAAACGCAATTCATCAGATGCAGAAAATCAAGAGATTGAGGTGCAATAGCATGTTGACGCTCGACGCTGATTTAGAGCGTCAAATGAAGTCACGTGGTCTAATTTCGACTAGAACTTCATCTTAAATTAATGCGTCAAACAAAAAATAACATCATTGGTTTTACAAACTTCAGATAATTACCAATTACTTCAGATAATGAACAATTACTCTCGATTATAATAAGAGATATAATGAGATGATACAAAAATTTTATTGCACTGTTTTTACAGATTTTAGCTTCATTAAAAAAATCTAGTTTCAACAAATAACAATAACTGTAACAGGCAAAAACTAGTAACCAACTGGTGGATTTATTCTCAAAAACTTTTCTTTTTCAAATTATTTTTACTTCAAGAAATCTACTCAACGCATGTACGATTCCTGAAGAACTCTATGTCAAGTTTCAATTATCGGTTTGACCTTAAAACTATTCAATTTTATATAAAAATATGTTAAATGTTATTTAACGTGGTAAGTATATAACATATAAAATATATTCTAAAAATAATCACACTCTCTTTTACAGTTCTAATCTTATCGATTTATATATATTTAGATACAAAGCTACTACAAACTATGCTGAAAGTACAGATTTACATTTGGTAAAAGTTAATTTGATTATTTCAGCCTAAAAATCTGCAAATGTCTTAGTCACATATTAGTTTCAAATTTAAAATCACATTAACATTTGAAATATTAAATACTTCCTATTCCTGTTATTTGTTCGATAATATTTTCACATTCATCCATACCTCGTTGGCATCACATGAGTTCTAACATCGCGTAAATCCAAAAAATGCCTTTTTTATTTTTGAATGTCATTCGATAGAGAATCGAAAGATGCACCTCTAGACAACTAATATGAAAATCTTAAAATCGAACTAAGTTCATAAATTTTCAAAAAATTAAAATATAAACTCCTGGACAAAATAAACCCACCGCTCATATTTTTCTCGATATTCTTTATTTATTGATAACTTACTGTAAGACAAGTAGGCCATGGACTTTTTAGTTTTCTGAGAAAATTTACCCTGGTGATGGTAATATTTTTTATACCAACAGGAAGAAGAGGTTTCAACGAACAAAAATCTCACCGACACAAACAAAAAAAGCTAATATTTTCATGGGAGAATTTTCGATTGGTTTTTTTCGATATAAATTCAAAATAAAGTTAAAAAAAAATTTCATATCAAATGAATGTATGTGGGGCATGAAAAGGTAACTATTCACAAACGTTCGTTGAAAAAAATGTTATTTGTAAAAGATGTAAATAAATAACCAAAGGTTGGGTTTTTGGAATTTTTCACATAAATTTTGAGGTGAAAGAGTGTGACTACGAAAGTTGTAGATCATCTTATTGACTACAATTTTGTTATTCGACTTTTTTCCATAGGATTTGTAGTTTTGCAGGAAATCGAGATAAACCGTTTTTCACCCTTAAAAACTCACCCCTTTTCTATTACAATTGGAAGTTGGTTAAAGTGTTTAACTTAACTATTGAATTTGATTTTATCAGGAAGGTAGATTATTTGTTCGTAAAATGCTCATCGAACTAAAAGAGTTTGAAGAAAACAAGAATAGAAAATACATTCAGTAGACAATTTTATATGGGTCTAAAATAACCAATAAACAGAATTTATTCCAACCATTTAAATCTATAAATGACCATTTATAAAAATAATTATTATGATAGTGCTAAAACAGATTCGATAAAAAAATACATGGTGGGTACAACTATAAAAAATAATTCCATATATGATTAAAATGTACATAATATTATTTAAATTTTATTTATAATATATAACAATGAAAGTAGAATCTGATTAGCCTTTTCTGGTCGGTTTTTATAATTATATTAAAACGTTTTCAATTATATCTTTGGTAAGTTCTTTATTATGCATAAATGATAAGCATCAAAATTTCAGGTAAGCGTATATTTCTTCAAATATATGTATATTTTCGTTGATAATTATTATTTTATATTAACAAAAGCTTTTATATGTTAATATTGAGTTAACTTTGTAATTTTACGATAAAATAGTTTTAATTGTTATTTTTCTCATTGTCAAAAACTACCCCATAATTGAGTACAGGTGACATGATAAAAAATTGTAAGCAATTAAAAGTTTCAACATCATAATAATAAGTGTCTTCAACTCTTGAAAAGTTATGTTTCAGGGTTAGCTGATTAAATATTTATCACGGAGTTTAATTTTTCAGTTTATGTAGGCATTAGTTCATTTGGAACCGGGATGATATCTAAAAATGTATTGAAAAAGTTTTTAAGTACATAAATAAATAAAGATGAAAAAATTTATCAAGTTTGTGGCAAATATTTCGAAGACTATCAAAAAATGTGAAAATGATAAAAAGAAATTTATAGAAAACAAGTCTGGCATGCCTAAAAACTCTATATCCCTTATTTATAATGTTAATTTTGATTTCAGGTCCGTGTGCGGCAATTTTAGGATGTTCAAGAATTAATGGGGCAGCCTGGTCTAAAAATTTGGAGAAATCGATTTTTCGCATATTTTTAAAGCTTAGACCGTTTGAATTTGAGTAGGTCGAAAAAAAGGGCAAAGAAAATTGATATTTCATGTCGGCGCCATTTTTAGCTAAGGTCAATGCGATTGCGACATCTTTACAGATTAAGAATTTGTCAAATTCTTAATCAGCTTGTTTTTTTATTTTTTACGGCTTCTAGGTCAGAATACCCCTTTAAGCAAAAATATTTAAAAATTTAGTTGCTTATTCTGTACCAAAATTTGGCGATTGTTATCAACAAAATAATACCGATACCACGACTAGATTGAATATAAAAAAAATATTCAAATAAATGGTCATAAAATGTTTGGAGTTGTGAATATTGTATCATAATATACTTAAAGAGATCACGTCATAAAAACTAACAAAAATTCAAAATCGATGTAATATTTTAAAAAAACATGTATTCAATTCAAAATTTACTTATTTTTTTATAGATGGTTTATAATCAAATTTATTACTTAATTGTTTATGAAATTTGTTCTTGATATATTTGTCTTGTTAATAATAGTTGATTTTTTTTAATTTCAAAATGCATAATTGGCGGTACTCTTCAAATTAAAAAATATTTGTTTCATCAACACATACACAATTTTATATTTATTATAGGAACAATCATATTCTCAAGTTTTGGAAAAAATTGTTTTCTCTACCTTTATGATAAACATTAAAATTTAATTTAGAAATTTTAAAACATGGAAAGGAAAAAATATTGTTTATATTGTTTATAATAAATCATAGCGTTTGTTGTAAATAAAAAAGATTTTTATCACGTTAAAAGTACTTTTAAATTATGATTTTTGGAAAAGAAAAAATTTTTCAACCATTGATAGAACTATTAATTATAATAAAAATTTGTTTCTATGGAAAAATTTGTGAAAAGAATGTGAAGAAATTTTCAGCAATACTAAGATAATCAATTAGTTTATAAATTATTTCTAAATAAATGTTTCAAAAAATTTTGTTCCATTCAAAAAACAAAATGTTAGCAAAAAAATGTCAATTCGATTCTTCCATTTTTTGTTCGATTAAAAAAATATGAAAAGTTTTCGAATTTTTATGACATGATCTTATTTAGTGGGGACATTAAAAGGGTATAAAAAATTGTATGGATAATTATCAACATAACATTTTTGGTTTGAAAAGGGACGCCGTAGTTGTTATTTGGAATTTACTGTTTCTTTTTTTCAGTTTTTGAGTCAACATCTGAAAATAAAGACTTCAAGACTGCATCTCAAAATTGACTCTTGAATATCTATTTTTTTATATTTTTCTAGACATCATTCCACATTGACACACTTATTTTTGACAGTTGTATCTTCGGAGTGTAAATTATTGGTGGTTAATTTGAGGTTTTCATAAATCATTTTCCAGTGATAATAATTTTGTATTTGGATTATGATATAACAGAGAGGCTTTAGAAAATGATTATTTTAACACTGTAAATGCTTAGTTATTGAAAGACGTTCTAGTTTTCGATTTTATAAGTTTGACATTAGATTCAAAAAATTTATGTTACAACTTGAGAGTATAATTTCAATTGTTCAAAAACTTATTCCACGCCAGTATTTCTAATATCAAAATCTACTTGTCTACCATTTCTACATCGAATTATAAAATTTTCTACTCGTCTGTAAAATGAAATGTTCAACATTTCATAACATTGAATCTTATTATTTTCAACAGAAATATACATAATATCGATAGATTTTGTTATACTTTTCTCAATGTATATAATTGTTTAAAGTAAAATATTTTATATGTATCTATTCAGTCTTACTAAAGGCAACAATTACAATTATATGATAAATTGAGTTCTAAATCCATGCACCACTCCTACATATTTCTTGGCCAAAAGAGCTTCGAGAATAATGTTAGAAAATATTTAAAAGGTATATAATTTCATACACTGTTACACAAAAGTCAAGGTTCATAACTTTATACATAAATTTTTGACGTTTTCTCAAAATTGTCTTCACTTACTTCTCATTAACTTCATTTCCCTACTGTTATAGTTATACTTTCATATCTAAATCAAGGTTCTAGATTATTCTAACGAGCTCTAGAATATATAAGAACAATACAAAATATTAGATAAGTGCATAATTATACAGGCAACGCCTAACTTCAGTAGACTTCTGATCAATTCAAAAAATATATAACGCATATACTATATTTCAATAAATTAGAGTATCTAAAGGGTATAACAGAAAATAAATGGATGATGGAAGATATGAAAGAGATAATAATCAAAAATTTTAGAAACTAGGCTACAGTTGTAAAGAAATGAATAGAACCGTAATCTACAAATATATAAGAGTTCCAATTCCAGAAGATTTCTGCTCAGTTCAAAAAATATCCTCGAAATGTTGCAGCTAATTTCAATAGTTTTATAAAATATACAATGGAAAGAAGAATTAAAAAAGGTAGATGGATGAGATGATAAAGGGTAAAAAAAATAAAAATTGGAGAAGTTAGGCCAAAGATAGGAAAAAATAGAGAAATGGATGGATATCTATGAACAGAACCATAATTTACAAATACATAGATTTAAAAGTTTCTAATTCCAGTAGATGAGTATCTAAAAAAGATAATAAAAAATAGAATAGGAAAAAAAGATGGATGAATGTGATGATGAAGGGTATGAAAGAGTTAAGAGTTAAAATATATACAAGATAGAAAATATTCGAAAAAATTGAGAAATGATGGATACCTATGAACAGAACTACAAATACATTAGTTCAAGTATTTCCAGTTCCAGTAGACTTCAATAGACTAGAATTCAATAATCGATGGGTTGTAGAGTAAAAATTTTAATAGTTTCAAATATCTACAGAAGATAATAGAATGAAAGAAAGAATAAAAAAAGAATGGCTAAGATGATGAATGGTATAAAAGAAATAAAAATTGAAAATCGGAGAAGCATGCCACAGATACAAAGAAATAGAAAAACAATGGATACCTATGAACAGAGCCTAAGTTTACACATGCTTTTTTTTATTTGTTTCGTATAATCCTATAACTTTGATTCGTGCTTTAAGATATTTGAAATTCCACACAGTTCTTACAAAACAATTCGAAAAATCTGGATTTTGAAATTAAGGTTCTGTTCACTGAGCTATAAATTACTTCCAATTACAAAATAAGTTGATTTGCAAAAACTGAATACACTGTTAATACCAGTACCATAGAAGATGATAAGTTAGTTACATGCTTGACAGTATAATTATGATTATTGATGCAGTTGTAGCATACAGTATGTTCCATAAGAATACCACTATATGCAGGTATTTGAGCTTATGAATGTACAAAATAAAATAGTTGGAGCATATAAATCAAATTTTAAATGAATAGTTAAAAAGTAATTTTCTGAAAGAGAAAGAGTTAAAAATATCGTTGTAGGAAGTACTGAGTGATTGGGAAAATAATACCTGAGTGAAAAATTCATATAAATACATTATGATGATAATAAAAATATTTCACTTCACTGCACTATTTTCGAATATTGTGGAGTATTTTAAACTATTCTGACTTCGTGGAACAATCTAGAAAGAACTGTATTAGCAGCACAAGGAGAGAAAGGGAAAATGGAAAAATTGAAAATTTCAAGTAAAAGTGGTATTCATCCATATGTCATTTGAATACGGTTATCTGTATGACTTAGAATTTAGTTTGTATATGTATATCATAGTTAATCGAATATATTTTTATATTTAAATAAAAGATTAACTTACTCTAGTATTCACTATATGTTAAGAAAATTATATATAATTCATATAGAGTGTGAGAAGAGCATATCAATCAATATTTAATAGATTTTTTATTTAACAGACCTAATATTTGGATAAATTATATCCATGCTTAACAAAATCTTGAAAGCTCTTTTTTGGCCAAAATATTTATTACAACACCCGGCCTCACACGTACATTTAGTACCATCTTTATGGAAAATACGTTTTTTAAAATATCTACAAAATTCCATTGAGATAATAAACTTAATTTTCTTATAAAATATATCCAATTGATAGGCTTAACTCTATATTATATAACTATATTATAAATTTATTAAAATGCACATTTCTTTTCAAAATTCGACAATTTCATTTATTTGTAAAAAATTATTATAAAGAAAAGAAAATTAGACAATGTTATGGACATAACTCTAGAACTTTCAATGAATTTAAGCATTAAAAAAATTAGGTTAAAGTTTTATATAAATCTCATAAGTTGACATTTTCTCCACAAATTTAACACGATTTTTTATGTTATTAAAACGCTAATCAAATAATTATTCCCTTCTACTATTATTTTCAGTATCTCTGTATTGAAAGTTGATATTTACTGATAAATTATTACAAATTGCATTGGCAAATCGTTAGATTGCAAATTAATTTAAATAACGCTTTCTATTCAACAGATATGTTCAAGAGATTAACAATCAATTCACGTCGTGCAAGAATTAAGATAATTAATTCAAGCTGACAAAAAATGTTATCATACTTGAATGAAGCTAGGTTATGTTGAATATAAGGTAGATACTGGAAAGAAGATACTAATAAATCATCCTTACTTTTAAAAATGGATAGTAGAAGTGATTTAACTAAATATGACTTATAATTGGGATTCGTAATAATAAAAAAATTATTTAAAGATATTTTCAAGATGTCGATGTAAATAACTGGTAGTTCTTTTCAAATTTTCGGATCGTATGGAAACGAAAGTTGTATGAAGATGGCGGAAAAGTTTAAGGGGTTATTCTGGTCTACAAAAAAATCGATTATTTTGCATATTTTCAAAGCTTCGACCCTTAAGAATATGTCCTAAAACGGATTTTTAAAAATTCGCATTATTTCCAAAACAATTTTTTTTGAAGTGGTTTACATGATATTTCAAGTTCTACCTGACCATTTCCCTTGTAATTTGGTGAAAATCGGCGTCTGCCTTGGATTTTAAAAAATTAAAATTTGGAGTATTTTTAAAAAATTCGAAAGTGTCACAAAAAGGGGCAAGAAAATTGATATTTCATGTCGACGCCACTTTGTGAATTTTTTTTTTTTTTTGGATAAGGTCAATGCGATAGGGACGTCTTTACAGATTAAGAATTTTTCAATTTGTTTTGTTTCAGAGCACTACAAGGGCTGTAATCATGTCAACCAGGGTGCACCGTCTTTTTTAGCCCCCATTTTACCGACCTATAATTTATTGAAATTCTGATTCTTTTTTATATTCTTTATAAGTCAATAAATATAAAAAAATGGATAGTAAAAATGATTTTCATTTTTTTACGTTAGTTTCAAAAATGCCTTAAATTTAGGCTTCTAGACCAGAACACCCCCGTAATCAAAAAATATATAAAAATTTATTTGCTTATTCTGATTCTCTCAATAGTCCAAGAAAAAGGGACCCCAAGGTAATGGCAAAAAAAATTATCAAGGCATCAAGATTTTTGAATTGAAAGAGCAGAAGTGGTTGTTGCTATGATATCAACATCATCCGCATAAGCGAGGTGCTGCGGGTTATTGCAAATTGTTCCTTGGGGATTCGTTCGGACGCCTCTTCTAGTGAGAAATTAGCAGTGTATTAGAACCAACGGTCCCAGAAATTTCAGCTTGAGCATAAATGTGGTCATTTGAGAGTTTATTATTTTTTATGATGAAATATGTTTGAGTTCCCTTTTATAGAGATATAGAATTATTAGTTTATCCTTTAGGGTTTGCTCCTTTACATTTCTTTCGGGTGCCATACTAAAATATAGGAAAAATTCAGACAAGAAGGTATACTCAATTTTTTAGCTTCACAATCCTTCATAAGGGCCATTGCTATAGAACTGTGCTATTTATTCTCAAATAAAATATACACAAGCGCTAAGGCTTATTTGGTATGAATCAAGAAATATTCCTCAAGGTAAATAAATTAATACCTTGAAAGTGACAGGTAGAATAAAATTTCAATCGCATAATTCATAAAATAGTAAGAAACATTTTCACTTATAACTTTGTTATAAACCAATTAGATATTCTCTGAAATTAATATTCATATATTTCTAATTTTTGTTAATCAAAAATTTTCGGGAAATTGATTTTTTAAAATTTGTAACTATCATCCCCGAAGCATAAATTTCGTTTAAAACTCAAAGATTTACAATTTCAATTTGATTTTTTCCATAATTTTTACAGTTTTTAAAACATAATGAAAATAATACCGATTTTTATTACCTAACCGAGGGATTATTCCAAAAAATTCTTGATATATCTATTCCAAAGTAAAAAAATTCAAGATTTTACCCCACAATTCCCATTTAAAGACCCATTATACTGGATTATTCCTTAGTGTCTCTTATAAGAATGAAATTAAGTAATTGATGGAACAATGAATTGAATGTCAATGCATTTTATGGTGAAAAAACTTTATAGTTGTAATTTATATTGATTTCAAAACAGAAATGTTCATTTTCAAATTAATCATAACGAAAAAAGAGAAGGCAAAAAATTCTAGGAAATTTTTTGGTTAACAAAGTAAATAGAGAATTAATTTTAACGTATTTTCGATAAATATGGAAGCTGTACGTTAGGTTTCCTATAAATACCATCCAGGAAAGTAAACTTAGCACCCTTATTTACTATCAACATACTTATTATTACAAGGCACTGTAACCTGTTTGTGTATAATTTTCAAATGAGCGACCATGTTGTCTTTTCTCGTGAAATCCTTTCCACAAACCGGACACGGAAAAGTTTTCACATCCATTTTGTGCGATGTCATGTAGTGCCGACAAAAATTACTGATATGCGTATAATTTCTATAGCACACCGTACATCTGTAGAGATTGTCTTTTTCCCTGACGCAAAAATCTCTGGCGGACTTTTCGTGGTCCTTAGGCCTTTTTATCGAATTTGTAGGGAAGCTTTTGTTGTATAACGCAGATTCGTCTACGACTATTTGATATTGAGCAAAATCGTCCAAGTCAATAACAGCCTTAGGTTTTTCTTTCTTTGTAGAATTGTGATTTGATTGTTCTAACGTCGATTTGTTCCAGCGTTGATCGTATTTTATTTGTGTATCTTGTATATCTTCTACCTCTATGTCATCCGAGTCAAGGGAATCTTGATACAAAATATCGATATCATTTTGTAGAGACGAATTTACTTCTAAGCTACTATTAGTATTAAATGAGGTAGTCGTTGCTTTTTCACCTAAAAATATACAATAAAAATATAAATATCCGAGTAAATAGAATAATTATTATGTACCGATTGAGCATATAAGGGTTACATATATTCCAGATTGTGATCGATACATTACTTGTTGCATTTAATAAAAATGTATTTTATTTCAACATTGAATGATAAATAAAAGTAAATACAAAAGTAAAAAGGAATTGCTCCATAAACTTTAGGCTAGGGTCTCTTATAAACGCCGTCAGTCGCGTACAGCGTCAATCTGTACGCCGCGTCACGATGCTTAATATAGACATATACTGTTGTGGTCTCTTTCACACGCTAACGTTGGCGTGTGGTCACCGCTTTACGATTTAAGCCACGTTATTTCGAACCATTGCAGCGTAAACGTCGTATCAGGCGTCAGCACAAAATGTCGAAATTCGAAAAAGAATTATTGATTGAATCAGTCCAATGTTATTGTGTATTATACAAGTGATGAACAAATTTTTCTTCAGAAGATATGGGCTAAGGATGCCTTTTTGAAGGCAGTTTTATTATATATTCCCGCACAAGTTCTACGATATGTTTATATGTATAAATTTAGAATTGTTGTCCTTGAAGTATTTCATTATCAAAATCTGGAAACATCATTCTTCCTAAATAATTAAAACCTTACTGCTCTGATGTTTCTTCGTATGTGGTCGTCTTGTGCCTTCTCTTCAAGTAACATAAGTGTTGCCAAATGTGTCGAATTTATATCACACGACTAGACGCTAACGCTGTTTGTCGACTAGTGTTGTGAACGAGACGTTGTCGTTCGCGAATGAAATTTATTGGCCGCTGACGCCGTACCTGGCGTTCAGACGTCGATACGTCGGACGAAGCATACGAAACATTTAACAGGAGACCGAGGCCTTAAGCATCGTTTTTTATAATATAAATATGAATAGTTAAAACATTTGTTTAATGTAGTTATTCATAGTTGAGTATTTTGAAAGCGCACTCATCTTGTTTACAGTGCCGATTCAATTGTTGGATTATTGCAATCTGTTATCAAGTTTCGCATTTCATTGTTAAAGATCTCTATCAACATATTTCTTTATTTCGATGAATGTTTTTTTGTGTCGCATACGAAGGCGTATTGACTTTTCAATGTATTTTAAATTGTTTGGGGAGTCGTTTTGGCTTTTCAGCACCTATACCTATAAGATATTTTGTACAATACGTTTTTTGTCCCACTAAACTAAAAGGTTTCCATGTCAATGAGAAAGTTACTTCCCACTGAGAAAAATATTTTATTTTTCAACATTTCCCAGTTTTAGAACAGGAAGTCAGATAAGGTGAATGTGATAGATGGAGTAATAAATTAATAAAAAGCCCTGGTACTTTCAAGGATTTTTAAAACAGATTGATGAATTGCTTCGGAGAGATCCGAATTTTAAGAGAAATTCAACAAATTTGAATAAACAGTCATTTTGTATTTCATTTAATGTACATATATAATTTGTTCAGTTGCCAGATCCTACAATCTAAAAATAAGTTAGAAAAACGGGTCGTTTTGGCTGACAAAATTGCCTAAAAATTTTTGTCATTAGTAACGAACAGAATAAAAGAAACGATAGCATATCATCGATTCACTCTACAATGTGTTCTAAATCAAAGTTAATTATTCAACCCTGTATTAAGAAAAATAAATTAACAGTTACATATGCATGTGATTGCTATAGTCTATTTTTATGGATGAGAGAGTAATAAAAAGATGAACATTCATAATTTTGATAGGTGAAAACCTTTTTCTATTGTTTAGAACAGCTTATTGTCATAAAAGACCAACAAAAGATCGAAAACTTGTATTAGCTAGACTATAAAACCGGCCAAAGAGTTACAGGAAAAATTAACGACAAATTTCGTGCAATTTGGGTGGCGTTTGATATCAATGGGATTAAAAATATCTCTTATTACATTAACTTGAAAGACTATAATTATTATACTTAAATTATATGAAAAACTGAAATTGGAGAAGAACTAATAAATGCATGAAAAACTAATAGCATACGACTGTATACAAGATTCCAGTTAAGATTTTCCCTAAAAAAATTTGAAATGTTTTTAGTTTTTTAAGGCATAAATTCTGGACAAAGTGTGTGTGTTTTTTTTAGAATATTTGATAAACTTTTATAGAGTGGAAAATTGCTAACATTTGTGTATATAATGAGCTCTGTAAGCTTTATAGTGAAATTCATTTTTAATAGTAATCTGTCAAAAATTAAATTCTTCACTTTTGTATTTACCTATTAAATATTGTTACCAATTTTTGGGTAACTCCAACTCGTCGGATTCTCCTTAGACATTTCTATGGTGAAACGTTTAAAAACTAAAGATTTTTTTATAATGGATATGACGTCCTTATCTGCTCACCCGATTCATGTTTTAGAAGCACTAAAATATTGCATAATATATGATCTGACACCAAAATGTTTATTTTGAAGAAATGAGAAGGTGAAGTGGTATATATCTATTTATTGTAAATTTTCAAATAAACTTCATTAGCAAAGGGAATATAAATTTACAATTAAATAAAGTGTATTTTGCTCGTTTTGAATATGACAAAATACAAAATCTATAGAATGAGCGATTAGTAACATAATGAGGGTTTCTTCCAACCGACAATTTTGGGATAGTCACGAAACATATCACAGACTGCACTGACTATTTTTTGTGAGCAGATACAGATTTGATACAGTTTTCAAATAATCCCGAAAAATGTCAAATTGGAATGGTGTTAATACTTTTAATAGATGTAGAAAGTTTTAGATAAAAGTAGTCATGAAAATATCGGTTGTTATCAATTATATGCGAGATTTCTCTCGACATTATAAAATGTTGAATTGATGAATATCATCTCGTCTAGAATTGCAAATACAATAAATAAAATTAATACCACTGTGGGAGTTTAACTAACATATAAAATTTCCATTTATCAGGAAGTCTAGTAAAAATTGAAAATTAAATTGCCGTCTTTCTGCAGGTTGGTTTTTACATCTTCCGGGTTGAAATTTCGTGAATTTACTAATCCTTTTATTACAATGTATATTTATTTTAGACAATACAAGTATAACAAAAAGCAGGTCTTGCTCCACTGCGGCAAGCTGTTTTTGAGAGTCTTCAAGGATTTTGTTCCTTTTGTTTCCAGTTTTTCTAATTTCCTTTATTAAATTTCCAGCAAATCTCGTGATTATTTGTCTTTTTGTGATGAGTCATATCTTAAGCAGGCATTTCTCATAGACAGTATCATAGATTTTGAAATATCTACTTTTTTTTAGTCCAACAATTTTTTTGTAGATAATCGTACACTAATTTTCGGCCTAAATTTTTTTAAACTAATGTTTTCGATCATTTCCATCCAAAAATCATCTACTCTATCACATTTGGAATATTTTTCCATCATATTAAGAGTGATCTGATTCGTCAGTGGCGTTGCATCTGTTTGCAGTTAACAAAAATAAAATGCTTCAGACATCAGTTGCACGGATTGTTCCGGATCGTAACCAGTCTTATTGGGATTAAGGAAACTTATTGCTCCAATTAATTTGAATGCTAAAGGGCATTAGCATATAAAGCGACGTGAGCACAGTTGCAGTTACGAGGGGGGTTCAACATATTGTTTCGATTCGATGATATTCGAGATCAATCGGAATATTTTTGAGTTATACCAACACCAACTTGCTATGCCTGGTTAGCTCAATCAAAATTACTGGATATTTCCGGTTTATACGAAAATTCCTGTCTAATCCCCGGTTTTTCCCGAGGATTTCCCGACTTCTTTCTAAATTTCAAGGCTCCTAGACACTCTGTTTATGATTTGTGATTATTTTTCAACCTCTCTGAATCATATACACAGTTCATAAGTACTAAAATATTTGAAGATTTATTGAAAATAAAAATGTATATAAAAGAATAATCATTCGGATTATTAAGTTATATATTTGTTTAAATATAGGGATGTAAACGATACATCTTTATTTTTCAAACATCAATATATCGTTCTTAAACATCGATTCTAAAACATCGATATAACATCGTTCTTCACGTCAGTACACACGCAAATATATATGTAGCGGTTATTCTCTGAAGCTGGAGCAGGAGAAAACCGCTTACTGTGCATTAGGTTGTAAATCTCGAATTGTATATCCAAACAATCAAAACAAAGATGATGATCATAGACACAGAAACATAGATACAAGACATGAAAATAGGAAATAGATCAATAGAACACTTCAATATCTATGCTCAATGATAGCAGAAGATGGAAAATTAGCGGAATAAATAACAGAAAGAACAGCAAACACAGGAAAACGATTAAACGCGCTAAAAACATCTTTTACAAGGAACAATAAAAACCTAAAGAAATTTTCAAAAGAGTAGTTACATATATTATGATTTTGGAGCATGGACAACGACCGAAAGTCGTAGAAAGATACCAACAAAAAAAATGAAATTCTTCGGGAAAATTGAAAACAAGGCTAGATTTGACCACATAAAAAACGAAACACAAATATTAAATACAAAACCTGCAGGGAAATACATTTATGCTAATCAACTAAGATGGTTTGGACACGCGAAAAGGATAAATGGGGAAAGGACTAGCAGAGGAATACAAAAAAACCAAAACAGTAAGAGCGAGAAACGGAAGAAGACATGGATAGACGAAATTAACAAAGTGAAGAAACTACATGAGGTGCTACCACAAACAAAAGACCAGAAGAAAATGGAAAAACTCTGGAAGAAAGACCCCATGAAAAAAGAAGTTCAACCCAACGTCTTACACTCGTAAGGGTAGATAGACATAAGGATTAAGAAAGTAAATGTCTCATTACTACTTAAAAACATCGATATATAGTTCATAAAGTTGTTATTAACATCAATGTTTCCCTTTTCTGAACATCGATGTTTTCTTGTGTTGTGGTATCCCTACTTATATACTGTGTTCTCGGATAGGTGAAACGACTACGACTATTGTAAAAGTTGGAAAATTCTCGACTTAAAGTTTCATTATCTGAAGTCCAGCTCTGTTTGGTTAGAAACTAAAGTATAACATAATTTTAGTTTTGAAAAGTTAAGTATTTGAAAATTTTAATTGGATAAATTGTTTAAATAGAAATACAAATAAAAGAAAGAAGTTGATAAGAGAAAAGGAAATCAATTGAACTTCTAAGACACAAGAATGCACGTCAGCTTCATCCTGTGAGAAACTAGTTTTTCTCAATTTTCTTATATAACAGACACACCTCAAGCATAAAATATTTACATTAATACGAACACCTTACTAATAAGCCTTTTTTGATGACATAATCATTTTAAATTCCGAGAAATTCAAAACAAACTGACGAGAAGTTTTTTCTCAGATCACGGATGTACACTTTGGAAATATACCAAAAAAATGCTGTCATAGAAGTATTTTGAAAAAGTAAGTTTAAATGTTGAATAAACATTCCATTATATGGAAAAAGTATGTAAAAAGTAAGAAAAACTAACAACAACTTTATCAACTCCGAGCAATAGTTTGGGAACTATTATCCAATAAAGTACATCGAAGAAAAAACCAATATAAGGTATTTACAGAAAATAACAAATAGCAAATATACGAGAGGAGATAAAAAACATGCTATACAAAAACAAAGTTGTATCCATTATTCATCTGTTAAAATCATCTGTAAAACAATACTACAATATTAATGAAAAAGTTATGTGATATGATGTTATGGAAACGTCGAAAGATTCATTGAAAGATATCTAAATACTGCAATGAAAAAAAGAGTTGATTGGCGATTGATGAAGAGATTTCTTACTACAGGCATTAATTATAAGAAGATACAAAAACGATAGAATGATAGAAATGATGAAGGTATTTTAGTTGCTTTCAATTCAATAGATGAAGATCTCAAAATGTCACTCTGAAATCGAAGCGTAACTACAAAGATAAGTAAAACACATTTACCAAATATTTATAAAGCAAACAAAATTTTACGGTACAAAGTTAAAATTTATCACACTTTACGTTACGAAGTTAGGCGGATCACCATCAAAGTGAAAATGTAATTCGTCGCTTAGGATGATTTTGCTCGAAAAATCAACATTCATTCAACTCTCTTCGCTGTACATAGTCATTAGGCTTCAGTTGTTGTGTTGATTGAATTTTTTAAGTCCTCAATTCTTATCGACGACGCCTAATTGAGGTTCCTGGATTGTCACCGACACTCTCACGCACTGCTTCTATATTGACATTCGAACTTGTTTTTGGAGGACCAGTTTTTTTAATCTCCGATCGCTCCGTGCAGCGGCTACGCGAAAATGCGCTGTAGACGACTGCGAAGCTATCGCATAACACACTCGGTCATTGTTGACATTTAGGCGTCAGTCGGCGTTATGCTACAGCCACGTAAACATGTCCGCCATTATTGATGCTGCCGCCAAGTATGAATTGCGAAGTGTGATTCGTTTTTTACTGGCTGAAAGCCATAGTGCTGCAGAAATCAATCGGAAAATGAGTCGTGTGTATGGGTAAAACTTCATGAGTGAATGGTGTCGAAAGTTTGGAGATGGTCGTAATGATGTGCATGATGAAGGGGGCCAAAGATGCAAATATGTCGTTTCAGATGACCTGGTTCAATGAGTTGACAGAATAGTTAAAGAAAATCGCGGATTCAAACTATGTTTTTCATTACAAACGCCAATCAGAGCAATATGGCATCATTGAACGAAGAACATGCTGATTTATTGATGATAAGCAAGTTGAAAGTACTTAAAATATTATTGACTACCCCAACACTCATAATTACACTGGATAGCACTCGTTTGTGTAAGCACTTTATCATATATCAACTTGAAATGAAAAGAAGACTAAGACAAGAGAAAGTAAAATGCAAAAAACAGGCTCCATCTTTCACCATACAGCACAGTGCATGGGACAGTCAATCGATATGGTATTATCAAGAGAAGTGTAAAAGGTTTTTGGTAAATTTGTGGATGGAGCAAAAAAAATTTAGCTTGCAAATAAATGAAAACAAAAAGAATACATAGAAATGCGCAATGAAGACACAGATAAAAGCAAATATAATAAATGGATAACAAGTGGTAAAGAATAATAATTTAATCAATCCGATTACATTTACAGATCGAGACGAAAATGAGGTAGGTAAGAGAATTCTGAGAAGTAACAGAGCCGTGGGATCACTTTTAAAAATAGTAAGGAAATCAAAGCATACGGTAAAATATGCAGCGGTATCTTCTGTAACAAAAACAATCCCCCATTCGGAACATTCTATACAGTTTATACTGCTGAACAAGTTCATGCAGTTCTGAAAACGAAGAAATTGAAACAATTTACAGCTCCTGTCAGTCCTCAAGCACCGCATTCGAATAACCAATTGTATTTGGTTTGGTTTGGAGATTAATGATCTCATAAGAGAATTATGACACGATTGCGAACGCCAATCAGAGCAATATGGCATCATTGAATGATTTTCCCAAAGAAAAAGGGCTTGATGTTAAAACTGGGTTATGAACATAAGTCAGAGGAATGGATACTCTGTTTTTAGGAGAAGTAATTTTAGAAACTATAAATTTTCATAAATACATAATTTTTTCTGACTTTCACCACAAGTGTTGTTCTGTTTTTCTAAGGCTACACCTACATTGGATCCGTATTTCTCCCGATCCGATCCTACCCGATTGCCCCCGACCGTAGGAGGAACACCAAACATAAGCATTTTAACACAGGTGCCTACAGTCTTTCTTTACTTCCGATCGGATTCGATCCAATGACTTCTGATTCGACGGCCGTTTCCAGACTGGTATCGAACACACGACGCTACTAACAGTTTCTTTAATCATTCGGTGATATTTCTTAAATTTATCATTGTGATTGGCTTGTTGTAAGAAGCTCTCCTCCAAATTAAAATCATGCACCCAAGCCTTCATCTTAGGTCTCATCTATTCTGAGACTTCTGACATGTACAGGCATGTTCGACTATTGGAATATAATGAATTTCTATTCCAACTAGGAACTAGGATGTGTACGGAATAAATTGTTAGAAGAAGACAAGACGAATGAATCTTGGGGTTCAATCATTTGCTTTTATAAGGATCGAACGAAACAATAATAAAAGCTGGGAGTTGTTACAATGATAACGTTTTACATTTAATTATAAAAATTAAAAATATTTATTTGCGAATTATTACAATAATTCAATAATTCACAAGGCTATAGGTGATACTATATGATCATGATATCTACTATCACGAAACTTACACGCAATTCATTATATTGTGACGGACTAGTTGTTTTTTCGATGGAAAAATAATAACAAAAATGTAGGTCACATTTAGAACCACATATTCTATAACTAGATTGAACATAACTTATTTCAATGTAAATGTACACACAAAAAAGTTGCAGTCTTTGGAAAAAAAATGAAAAAATGTTTTTTCATCTAATATTTCGCGAACTATTTAATATTTTGTAATGAAAATTGATATTTTATAAGGAACTGTTTTATATATTGAAAAGTATCCGACTTCATTCTGAAAATGTACTTTATATGAGAAATATATATTTGCGCATGCGTGGAGAGATTTTGGACGCTTAGTTTCTATTTGACAATCGTATAAGTGAGTTGTTGTGAAGATTTTTCTAAAAATGGTAGAAATGAGTATCGAACTGTCATAAACGGCAATACGCCTACGCAAATTAAAGAAAAGTTAAACATTGTGTATGGCGACTCAACAACATCATTTACAATCGTGAAATTTTGGGCAGCTGAATTGATACGTGTCCGTCGGATTAGGATTTGAGGTACTGAATACGCTGCTCACAATACCACTACACCAACACCAAACTGTTTACCTTCAGTCTCTGAAGACGATAAATTGGTTATCGAAACGCACGTCAGACAGTGTAATTGTGAATGTTCATGTACGTATTCAGTATAAATATCACCTGTTCCAGAAATTCCAGCTTAGTAGGAATAGAGGTGTAGAAGCGGCTACCGGCATATCAAAAGACCACATATGCCATATACTGAATGAAGAATTATACATGCGTTAAGCAGCAGCAGGCACGGCAATCCTGCAAGTGGAAGTTTGAGGTTAGGAAACAGGAAAAAGTAACTGGGGGCCAGTCTGGTGAAACAGTGGGTGGTTAACAAATTCAAAGTGCAATTAGGGTTTTTCCTAGCAACGCATATTTTACGCAGCGTAGAACGAAATGCGGTTGGCGTAAAACGCTTAAAACACTGGTCTAATGGAAATTAAATAAAGTAGTTTTCCTACATTGCGTGAAAACGACTTGCGCCAGTGTAATGCGAGGACAAGTGTTGACGAGGAAAATGCTCCGTTGATTTTATGAAAATGTATTTAAGAAAAACAAGAAATATGTTTTAGTACTTCCAACGATGAACAGTTAATGGAAATTGTGAGTGGTTACCCATTCTTTAGGACATAAAATTTAACAAGTTCTAAAATGTTGTCAAAAGGACACAATCTGGCATGAAATGGACATAATGTTACCTCAATGTTTGGCCAAGTTTTTCAGCTGGCGAAATATGATAAATTCATTCAAAATAATTGCGAGCAATATTTTTTTACATGATCAAATGCAAAATCGGTGGTCGATTTGTCTTGATCTTGCTCAATCACTCAACTCAACCGCTCCTGATTAAAGCGATTTGAAAAAATTAAGATATCAAGTTTTTTTCAGTCTGTAATAAATTAATAAAAAATAAGTATTGATGTACTATAAGATTGTGACGAGATAAAAAAGTTTTATTTTGCTTTTAACGTTATTTTCAACACGAATTTCGGGAAATAATTTGGGATGTAAATTTTTTTAACTAATGTAATTTTACGAGTACATCTACAATTTTTGACATTTTTATCGTGAAGCTATCAGTTTCACTAAAAATCTAAAAGAAAAAAATTCTGTGAAATTTATAACAGTATAATATTCTCGTATATTACACACATCATAGGATCGTTGATATTCCCATTCAAAAAGCTAGATATAGTTGAATTTAGTGTAGATGTAGATTTATAGTTGTAACTTGTTCAATTTCGTTTGAAAAGGAAAAAAAATGTGCAAAAAAGAATGTAGGGACTTAAATTTCCTATAAATTCGTCTAGATTCACTTTTGATGTATTTGCTATAAAAACAGAAAATATTATAATAAGCAATAAACATTTATTGTTCAGACGTTGGAAAAATCACCAAAAATGAAAAAATATGGTATTTTCAAAGCACATCTGAAAACCATAACATACGATCTCGGAGATATCATTATTTTAGGTATCTAAAAGTTATATACATTTGTTATAAACATTTATCAAGATTAAAAAAAATAATCTATGTTTTTTCACAATTTTTATAAAAATCTGGACATTTGTATCCCCTTAAAAATATATATCTTCCTAATATAAAACATGTATAAAAATTACAAATGTTCATAACTTGGAAATAAATTATATCTCTCAGATTCTTTTATAGATGTAATTCTAAAAAAAGTACAAAAATTCAAATTCTTCGGTTTTTTGTATATCTTTCAAAATGCCGAGCAATAAATTTTGATCTTTTTTTGCAAATATCTCGGTTTCTATTGCCAATATATAGTTGAGTCCCTACATTTATAGTTTTTTCTCATTTTCCTTACACGTTATCTAGATATTTTCAAAAAAAGTAAGTTTTAGAAAAATTTTTAATTATCTTCATTCCCCCAAAATAAAATTCAACATTTTTTACGTTTAAATGTACACAAAAATGAACTTCCACCGAAATTTGAATGACAAATTGAATCTCCATTTTACCGGACTATAACATTCGGCTTCGGCTTGAGAATTTAGATGTAGAGAGTGATTGTCTATTTGATTTTCAGTTCTTTAAATTATATACGATATTTTATATTGACGTGAGATTTTTGTTTAAGCCGAATAAGCGGAATAACCGGAATCGTTGGTGATAATCATACTGAACACACTGTTTACACTTCTACTACAACAACACTTACAATTACCCAGTTTGACGCGCGTTTCGATAACCAAGTTATCGTCTTGAGAGAGAGATTAATTCCATCGGGAAAACCTCTTTTGCAAGAAAATTAAAACAATTTTTGGGTAATCTCAACGTTAAATACCAGATTTGACAAAGAGTGGTATCTATGAAATTAGCTATAATAATTGTGAGAGGAAGTATATTGGACAGACTAAGTGATCCGTTAATGTCCGATTTAAAGAGCACATAGCTGATTTAAAATATGGACACTGTCTGTCACGCGTTTTGATAACGAAATTGTCGTCTTCAGAGTGTGAATTTAAACTTTTGATTGTGTAATTGTATGTCGTATAAACAGTGTTTCAGTGTAAAATTATGTCGCATGAAATTGAAAATAGTATATTTCATAACTAAACATTCTCCGCACCAAACTATAAATTATTTATGTTGACAGTTTATTAATATCGCAAGTTAATATAACAATGAATAAATAATGTTATAAATAAACAGTATCAATTCTAATATCGAAGAAGTGATAATACTCCTCACATAAACAACCATCGAGGTATAAAAATAACATTTTCGTTGTCAAATCATATCTTATGCAATGCATATGGAAAACTAGATGAAAGCGAAATATAGAAAAAAAGTAAAGAAAACATTAAAATTATAAAACATCCACCACCAAAGTATTGTAAAGGGAAAAGCTACAGGGAATAAGCCGCAAGGATTTTAAATAGTCTGTGATAGGAAATAATTAGGCCTGTCTGTAACAAAGCAAATTCCACCAACAATAAATTCTTATTATTTTATCAATAGATTGTTATTATTTATAAGTTATAGTTATCAATCGTTTATATTATTTCTTTTCGTAAAATTCCTTTTTTTGTAAGTATTCGTAACTTGAGCCTGTTGGAAATATTAAAAAGAAAAAAAAATACGATTCTTATTTTCTGTAAAAATATATCGAAATCAAGATGTAGAACAGTCTCAATTTAAATTTATACATCAAAATTTCCTATACAACATTCTTATAAGTAATTTTAGATGTATACGATGAATCGCTAGTAAAAAACGAGACTTACGCTTTTATAGAAAATCTAGCTATTTACGAATTTAGTGTTTATCGCTACTGTAAACAAATCAGTATAACCGTTACCACATATGAATTGTAATGAAAGAACTATCGACAGTATGACGTATTTTTGAACGTTTTCAAGCCGTACGAGAAGACGTTCTAGATAATTCCCGCAAATCCACATCAAAAACATCGAAAATATGAGTAATAATACTGTCAGGTCCGTATTTTATTCGTATAATTGCTAAAACTTTAGTAAAACTCCTACGGTAAATGTTTCGTTTAACAAGGAGTAAATATTGATGTCAAAAATTTCCACAAAAATGTCTTCAATCATACTTTTGATATTATCATTCATTGAAAGAGACCTAGCTAGCACCTGATACACTGTTTGAAATTATAGAAGGTTATAGGGATCGAAAAAGGCTACGTATTGAAGATTATAATAAATAAAGGTATGGAGATAAAATGAACTATTTCAATCAGTTGTTGAACAGCCGAACGTCTATTTTTATTTAGATGATAAATTTCGATCCATAATTTTCTAAAATTCCTTCAAAGGACGCGAAAGATTTGAAACGAAAATTTTCTTCTTCATCGTACTTTAGGACTTAGTCCTTTGTTTGCATCAATGGTTGGCTAGCTGCAGCTGGGATGACGAAAACCATCTTTCATACCATCTTGTAGGTGCTCGTCCTGGTGGTCGTGATGTATTCCGACATTCCATCCGATTTCTCGCCCATCCTGGATATCACACATGTCCCATGTCAATACTTTTTTTCCTATGAGCCACCATTTCTGAGATATAAAGATTCAAAAAGTTGTAAGAGTTTAATGTTTCAGATTTACTGTCGTATTTAATGGCTATAATGATTGCACGAGAAATGCCAAAGCTGCAGAACAACATCCTCGAAAATTTGATCGAAAATAAATTAAATGATAAATGTATAACTATTAAGAAATTAATAAAAATGGCAAAAAATGGAGAAGAATTCGCATTTTGCACTTTTTCCAATTTTTTAATATTCTAAAAGATTCTATTGCAATGCAAGTTTCATGACAATTTTCAATGCCAATATTTTTTGTTTGAGAATTTCTTAAATATATTTTACTATTATTGGGATGTATCAATTATAAATCTCTTAAATATATGCTGTCATCTACATCTTGAAAGGGCTCGCTAATCAACATAATTTCTAGATAAATCTATGTATATGAAACTGTCGCTTTCTCTATTTATACTTATGATAGTTGGTCTGTTATTTCCCAATATTTATTTTGTCCATATTTATTTTATATTTCTTTTCTCAGAGCTTAATCCCTTATTGTTAAATGTTTATCCACGCATTACATCGTGGGCTATATGGGCACCATATTTCTTTAACCTATTAGTAGCTACTTAATTTTAGTTCTTGTTTAAAGCCGTCTAATATAATGTTGAATAACGTTGGGTTTGTCTGGTCGTTTTTTTTTAGGTTATGAACTCATTTTCTCTGCAATTGAAAAATAATAACCTTCCATCGAAGGAAGAAAGTTGAGATTTGCTGCAACCCTAACAGAAAATAAAAATTGACAGGATTCAGAATATTTGCGACTAATTTTTATTTATATTGACAGAATCTGCTTCAGAAAAGGAAAGTAGCACTATATGAAATATTAGAAAGTGAGATGCTAATTTTATTGATAAATTGACCTCTTTCTTTGAAGGTCAGTTTGTTCCAAACATCACACAAGACATACTAGCAACAAATTAAAATTGTACTGTCAATCTGGGCAGTATTCCAATTATTGATGACGAAAAAAACGTGGAAACAGTTGTTGGAAAATATTATCTTCTCGTTCATTAGAGAATCTTTTAATTGTCCTAATTTATTAAGTATTCAAGAGACGCACTCAGTTTTTAAATATCAAACAGTGTAATTGTAACATGAAATTAAACTCGTTCAAAATGGCGTGGATAATTTTTTAAACCTGTGTTAGTAATTTAAGTTATCAAAAAATTGTCTTACTATGGTTGTGAGTAATTGCAAAGTAATTCAAATATTTTTTATACGCTCTGCATATGTAGCAGACTGATATTCTAAAGAATTACTTAATCATATTTTTACCACGCATAATGCGAAGAAAGTGGCAAACAAGGAAAAAACATAGGAAAGCTCCGAATTTATTGTAACTAGTACATTTTTCCTATGATGAGATACCAAAAGATGAAGATGCACAAATGAAAAGTGGACAAAGGTCGAGGAGTGAGATATTTTGAAGGACTCACCATGGCCACTTTTAAACTTAGTGGTAATGTTGTAGATTGAAGATTCTTAAGACAAACTGCCAGGAGCACAGGAATCCTTCATACCCAGCGAATTCATTTTCAACAAGATAACATTCTTTAAAACTGGGCCAATAAAAAAGATATCTACAAATTCTTGCTCTATTATAAATACTGACGTTCACAAGAGATGACGCTATTAGGTTCTTCGTTTTACAGGGGCTTGATAGAGACATGTTTAACCCAAACTGGACTGATTTAGCATTGTTGTTCTTCTCATAAAAACGCTTATAAAATTGTAATTTATATTCTCAAATGTTTAATGAAAAACTTTTCAGAAGCCCAATTTCATTTTTAACTAAAAAAATACGAAAATAATTTATTTTTTGTCGTAGTTTGGGTTAAACATGGCGGCCAGTCTCATATGACCACACTGTCTATATTAAGCTACTGAACTTTTTTTTAGATTCATAAAGTGCATATAGATTCATCATCTGTAATTCAAACAGTAAATCCACGTGAAGGACGGTCAATATAATAAATCACACATGATATTAGCCGAAAAAGATTTAGGTAAAGTCGTATGCATACCATTAGGCTATGCGAGCAATATTTTGGCGAAAGTACTAGGTTTCTGACATTCCTACTCGACCAGTTTAGGATAAACGGGTGCTCTATCGCTTTTGTTGCATGCCAAATTCATACGGAATTTTTTCTATATTGACGACGCGATGCCGTTATTTCGCTATCAAGCTCATCAAGACAAAAATATGGACTCGCTTACGATTGGAGAATGCAAACCAAAGTGAATAATTTTACTAAAATAACTTTTTTTGAATAGTTAACACGAAAAACTAACAACATTGGGGTCGCAGTATAAGATGCTGATGAGTTCCATAATTATTGGAAACTTTGTTTCATTATTGAAAGGAAAATAGGAAAAATATGGTCTAAAACTGCCAAAACCTGAACCTTTGAAGAAATTCAACAAAAAGAATTAAAATCGTACAACTTTATTTTGGTTATTATTTGGAAGTGGAGTCCACCCAATTGTTGGTCATGTAAAATCGAAAAATATCTTCAATTATCTTTTTTCTTCATTTTGTTAATTTTTTTCAGTACATTTAGAATAAAAAATGAGACTTAAGTTCGAAAATAAAAAATCCAAAAACCATGAAATTCCTTTTCAAAAAACCCATATTTGTTTTTGGAAAGTACGTACGAAAACGAGCAATTTGGAAAAAGAATAAGATGTATAGCGTGATTTAAACAATTTTTAAAAATTATTAAAACATATTTAGGTTAGGTTAGGATTTCCTTTCTTCATGCGTTTTTTGTAAGGTAGCGTGAATTTCACAATGATTTAATTAATTTAATACGATCAATATGATAAAATGAAAAAACAATAATTGAAAATATTAATTTCTCTATTCTTTATGAACTATTTCTCATTTTAAACAGATACAAATAAATTTACAATATTTGTCTAACAATAGATTTTAACCAGTTAACAAACTTAAGGACAGCAGTGTATATGCAATTTCAAATGTGAAGTTTTAAATTTATTATTACTCTTACCAGCAAATTTTTCATTGAATTAATATCTGTATATATAAAAAATTAATGCTTTTAAATGTTCTTGATTTTAAGTCTCTTCTGTTTTAAAATTGGTTTTTTTCAATAATTTATGAAAGATGGACAAAAATTATTAAAAAAAACCAAGTTTAAAACAGAAAAGACCTAAAAGCAAGAACATTTAAAAGTATAAATATATCAAAAGGTCTAAGAAATAAGAAATTGAAGAAATCTATATAAAAAATTATACCTCTGTATAGGTTAATAAAATGTATTTAATATCGGTGGAATTCGCTTTTTTTTTCTAACAGACTAACCTACTTACAAAAAAATTGGCTCATTCCATTAACTCTTCCCTTATCTCTATAAATATACTGATAACTCACCTCGTAAACGATGCACAATATTAAAAAAAATTCACTATTAGACACCACTATAGCTTTTCCCTTCACTCAAAATATCGCAATATTAAACAAATTCTGAAAATTGCAAATTTATTAAAACGTGGTGTGTTCGTATCCTAATTACGTAATAATGCTCAAATTTTTTTAAGACATTGTTACAAGTAGTTTTCCATATAAACATAATTATATTTATGATGTTTCATTTATACAGGTTCGAGTAAAATGGTAAAAGCACCGAATTTGCGGGTTAATTAGAACTTTTATGAAAAATAAAATTTTTGTATATTTCGTATACTATTTAGTGGTGTTTGTCACATTTTTTTTAACTATGACAACATTAGGTAATATTTTAATTGAGTTACCCTGTATTTACTTTTTTTGAGTGGACATAACATTGCTGGATTTATTAATACCAGGTTCAGTGGGTGTCTGATTACAGTTTAACAACATTAAATTCAATTGTAAGTCCTCATATCAATATCCTAGGTAATGGTTCTGAAAACGATGTCGGGTTTGAATTTTTAAATGATTGGGTACGCCGTAACATAAATTTTGCAGTTTTTAAAAGTGTGATATTGTTACAACCAAGTTCGCAAAATGGGTCCTCAGGCTGGCCCTGTCCAGCTACAATGGAATTTCAAAAATTCGGCGAATTCGCGCGGCGTCTCACATTTTTTATAAATTGCGGAAACGCCTTTGATGTTTCCATTTAGAACTTTTTATTATAGCGGGCGGTTTATTTACAATATTTCTTCTAAATAATTTCTAGGAAAAACTATTTATTTCGTTTCTTTTTATTCTAAACTTTGAGAATTTTATTTAGGTATATAAATGAATTGAGTAAACGCAGTTAGTATAGTTTTAAATAAATAGTCGTAGGGAAAAGTGATAGTTATAAGTAAATTATTATAAGTGTATTGAATAGTGTGTAAATAAATTAAGAACGTAATTCACCCCACGAAAAGGAGTGCAAATAAATACGAAAAACGTTATAATATTGGTACTCCGCCCTAACTTCTTCATGCAACGCGCCAATTGCTTAATTACGTCACCAGCGCCGATTGAGTACACCACGTTACTTTGTTTTACCATCCTATCGCGTCATATCAGTTGTATTTTTTGTTAAGATGTCGTAGTTCGGATTGAAAAATGTTCTTTATAAATATTGTATTGCAACAAAATGTATCAACACCACTATCACTGCACCAAATAAATTATTTTTAAGTAACCGTGAGGGAGAAAAGTTACGGAAGATATGGTCTGATCTAATGGAGAGTGAAAGGAATACTGTTTTATCAAGTACAAGTAATCGGTTTTGTTGTGAAGATTAATTCGAAGTAAGTACGTACTTTCATTTCTTAAATAGTATGTTTAAAATTTAAACTTACGATACAGGGTAACTTGTCGTATTGTTGTAGTGGTTTTAAGGTGTTTCATGTGATTTGATTTTTTTGTTTTTTGCATTGGCTAGGCGTCCGTACGGGGTCTAACATGAATATTGTAGAATAAATTAACGAGTACCATCGGTTTTTAAGAATTAATAATTTTTAATATTCACATTTAACACGGAGCAAATTTTATCCCTAGAGTATTTGAAAAAAATAGGATTGGTCTGATTTTCATGAAGAAATCGTGTAAATATAGTACGGACATATTATTTTTATATAAAAACCTTCATATTGTTCCTATTAAGTATTAAGTATGACAACCTAAGAATTCGATATCAAAAAATTCAATAAATAATGATATTGAAGAAAGATTTGTAATTTTCAAATAAATGATTTTCATTCTTATAAAAATGCAATTACAAAAAGATTCAAATAAAGATAGATCTGTTAAACAATTACAGTTTTATGAAACAATTATGAGTGAAATTGAAATAAATAATACATTTATGAATAGCATTGTATTTTCCCATAAGGTAACATTTTGCTTGTGAATCGACATAATTGGTGATATTGGTCGGATAATAATCCGCATTGGACGTTAGAAGGTAAAATCTAAAACTAAATATGGCATTCAAGAGATTGTTTCATGTTACTAGTTTGATTTTTGCACCTACAGGGCCTTAATAGAAAATGCCAGGAAAACTGAATACAATTGTTATTCATTGGTTATTTAATTCAGAAATAAAGAAAAATACAACTATTACATACAAAGAAATACGTATAAACAAAACACACGAAGGAAATCTAAATAAAAATAATGAGACAGTAACTTAATTTGACATGATTCAAGTCTTCTCAAAGTGTTATTGTTTTAAATCAACGCTAGATGTCTCGATTTCTGCGTTGCATAAATTTCCACTCATTTATTTAAGTCGATGTTTTTAATCGCATCATTTTCAATGGCTTGTATAGCTGAATATGATAAACGTTGTTAAAACAGACACTTTCAAGACACTGAAAGATCGTTCCACCGTTTCAGGGATGGTCAAAAACAATTACAGAAGGTTGAACAAATTAGGGAATACATTTTGGTTGCGAAAATTTCCAAGCTTGAATTTAGAAAACAAATTTGGCACAAGATGTCGATCAAGTTGGTGGTCTGATCATTATTTTACCTTACCATTGTATTTGATAGTAAACAGTAAATCGTAAATCAGAGACCCACTAAACCTGGTATCAGTACATTCAGCAATATCAAATCTAATCAAATATAATTATTTAGATACCAAATATCTCAACATAAATAGAAAATCTGCATCATTAGAAGTATATAAAATATACAAAACTCAATTTCAGTCAATTTTTCGTAAGTCTTAATTAAGCCAGAAATTCAGTGTTCCGCCAATTTGCCCGAACGTGTATATACATAATTGGAAGGAAAGCTGTTACATCATAGTTTCATAATTAGCATCATACTATAATGTTTTCGGTAAATATGTTTAATAAATAATCATCGATATCTATATATACAGTACACGGTCAATTTCTTTTTATATGCCAGGCTAATCAATTGAGAACTACGCATTCCAAAATAGTGGTATAAAAGACGATTGGGAAAAAGCCGGTTTTCAAAAATCGTTTTCACTTATAATTTACGCTATTAATAAATAAAATAAATTATTTCCATCTCTGACACATAAACTATTTTTAAAAAAGTTTCAGGTACCATGAAAATAACAACATAGTATATTAAAGTGTAATAATAAGGTCTTTAAAACAAACTAGATTTCGAAAGCACGACGGCGTAGAGTGTCTTAAAGACAATTTATCCTCGAATAATTTCAGTTTCAGTTTTTATTGAATGCAAAAGATTCGGGAGTGAGTAGATGACGTGAAAAACATGCTGTGACATAATTTTCTCATTGTTTCTGAGTTAAAGGTGTTTAAAGTTGCTAAATGAGAACTTATATTTTCTAACTTACACATTCGAACATCCGTAACTTTTACAGGGATAACTTGTTCAATCTAAAGATAGCAAAAAAGAATTTTTCAATCGATTTTTTAACAACTCATTGATTAACTCGATAGAATAAATGGTTTTTTGAAGTGTGTAGAAGTGCACGGTACCCACTTCGAACATTTATTATAGTTTTTTTTTGTTTTTAATGGATAAATTGCAGACTAACCAAGTTAATTTTGCTACATTTCAATTTTTTCTTTATGTAAGTAATACGACGTTCGACAGTATATAGTTCAGCTAGAAATGTTTGATTGTGTTTTAATACGTCCTGTAACTTTTTGATAAACAATCTATTTAAAAATTCACTTTTGCTACCTTTAGATTGTACATGTTGTTCCCTGTTGCAAGTTACGGATGTTCGAATGTATTAGTTTAAAAATATAAGTTCTGATTTCGCAATTTTAAACTCCTATAAATCAGAAACAAGTGGTATGAGAAAATTATGTCACAGCATGTTTTTCATAACCTAGCGGTGAAAGATTTCGTTCCAATTTGTTCCTGAAGTCTTTGTTAGCTAATTAATGAGTGTTTTCGTAGTGGGATTGTGGCAAAATTAAACACCAAAGTGTACTAGCTCTAATATATTTTCGATTTAATCTTATCTAACCTATAAAAATTATTTCTATATCAACCAGAATCAATACGCTTAATATTTCCATCAAGCGTCGATTTGAATAATGAATTTTGAAATTGATAAACCTAAACTAATTAATTAATTAGTTAATTAATTTATTTTTATTATTGATATACTTTTATACATATTTTTATATTATACTCGACCATGAATTCAGTTCCAGGCGATGAATACATAAGTATTTGAAAGCTCGGAAATATATTAGATTTTGTACATTATCGTGTTTAATTTTGCCACTATCCCACCGCGTAAACAATTATATATCGCGCTACAAAAAAGCCATCTAGGCCCATAGCGGGGTAATGAAATTTTTCCATTTTTTTCTATTTCTTGTCTTCTCCTTCTAATCCTGAACTCCTTCTGCCTCTGTATACCATCTCTTTTTGAGTTTTCCATTTTTTCGTGTTCCTGCTATATTTATAACGGTCATTTTCTTTGCTGCTCTAGATTCCGGCATTATTTCTAAGTGTCCCAGTCATCCTAATCTTCTGTATCTTATAATTTTACTAAATTCTTATTCATACAGGTTCATTATTTGTTCTTTTCCATACGCCACCCTTCTAATATTTTCCTAAATAATTTCCTCTCCTTTATATCTGTTTTCCCCAGTTTCATTTGGCTTTGATATCATAAACATCACCAAAAAATTGAAATAAGAACTAAAAATTGAAAGTGTCATGGAACTACTTAGAACATTTTAAAAGCTAAGTTTTTGTAGCATTGAAGGCTGTATTATTTCAATGTTTGTTTTATATGGGAACAAAGCATTCTTTGACACATTCAACACCCGAATGTTGCAACATAAATAATAACGATTGCGGATTTCTTCCTTTTGAATGATCTTTTTGCCTTTTTTAGGTATTAGTTTAGGGCTCAGCTTAGATATTAATTAATTTAGGCAAATTATTTAGATTATATATATATATATATATATATATATATATATATATATATATATATATATATATATATATATATATATAATAAATTATATTAAAGACTTACCAGAAGGATGGAAGTCTTCGTTAAGTTTATTATTATACATTGACTGATCGTTGGAGGATCCAGCTACAGGTTCTGGTTCCGTTTTTACTTTCTCTTCATCCAAATCACCTTCGTTCTTTCCAACACTTGTATCTGAATTATTGCCCGCAAAATTATCCATTCCCATCTTAACTTCCAACATTTCCGGACTACCTTGTACAATATCCTTGTCATAATCATCAGGTCCGTTAGAACATCCAGAGAGTTTCCGAGGCCTACCCCTTTTCCTTTTAGGTTGTAGTAAAGCGTTACCTAACATATTTAAATGATTGCCAAACCTTTTACTTTGTTGCAATCTTTGTAAATTTGGCAAATTTTGTAAATTTTGTTGTGTGAGCGAGGAAGCAATTGTATCACATTTTTCTTCATTTACTTCCGTTAGACCTTTTATTCTTAGACTTTCAG
This sequence comes from Diorhabda carinulata, assembly GCF_026250575.1. NCBI lineage: Eukaryota > Metazoa > Arthropoda > Insecta > Coleoptera > Chrysomelidae > Diorhabda > Diorhabda carinulata. The sequence continues at coordinate 10,002,610 of NC_079469.1, forward strand.
CAACTCTTAAAAATGCAGTCAGCCTATCTTGGTCGACACTAACTTCACCTCGATACATGAAATCTAACAGACATCTCATATCGTTATACGGGACGTCTTTTAATATCACAATTGGATGTTTATCAGGATGATTGATAAACAGTGCTTGGAAGTACGGACTGCATGCTGATAGTACCATTTTATGGGCTTTGAGCAATTGTCCTTCCACTGCGAGAGTTACATCAACGAAACTTTCATCGTGGAGTAACTGATCGAATACTGAGAGTAAATTGGATTGATGGTTGTTCCATCTGAGACAAAAACGTTGGGAAGACATGGCTGGCGCAGGTGCTGCTATTCCAGGTTTTAGATACGGTATTTGTTGCGGGTATCGATAGGGTTGGCTTGACATTGGCAATGTAAGGGGATAACTATTTCTGGATTACACTGAAATCATAAAAATATAGATTGATAACAAACTATCAAACACAACAATTATATTAATGAAATTTACACTATTTTAAGTACAATAACCTTTTGATTATTTTCTTTCCTATTGACATTTTCGAACTGTCAATCCAAATTAAACATATCTAAGTATACATATTTTGAAAATATAGTGATGGGGTGTAAATTTCATTTCCCCCAATTAATTATCCATGGCAAAATAGAAGAAAAATGATTGGGGAGAAAACAATTCTTTTGGCTTACTAATATTATGTATTGGGTAGGTCCAACAATTAAAGAATTGTTTAATGATAGTATGAAATTATTTAATGCTTAAAAACAATCATGGATTACAAAGAAAAAGAAATCAAAATAAAATTCCTCTGAGCAAAGGCGCAAATGGTTAGATTTAAAACTGATGTTATTGTTTGGTAGTTTATGACAAAGATAAAAAATATCTAGATTATACTGGAAAACTCAAAAAGCTATGTAACAGATGTATTGTCTAAATATACACAATAGGCAAATAAAATTATATGGTAATGGGACAAAAAGAAGAACAATTAACAATGGTGACAGTAGTAGTAAACAGAATGTTTTCAAAATGGGCGAAGAATTTTTATATTTAGGAGCCTGAAAAGCATAAAGCCAAGTAGAATAGTAAGCGATAATGAAAAATCTAGAATCCTGTGGGGATAAAAAATTACTTGACCCCCTCAGAATTTAACGAAATTTTAGTGAAGGTTGTTCTCACAAAGATTAAGAAAAATACCAATTTTTTATTCAAATACCTCAAACAGTTTCAAAATTGCGGCCTTCTTTTGATTCAGAGCACCACGTATTTTGTCATACAGTTTTTTTGAAAAATCAAATTCAAAATTTTTATTTTGATTTTCTTGTCTTTTTGAAAATTTTCAAAAAATTCCTATAAAAAGAATATACTTTTGGTAAGGGATTCTTGGAATTTCAAAGTGGGAGGCTGACGGGTTCATAGTTGAATAATAATTTTTACAAGGAAAGTTTTACGAAACTATTATTCAGACTACCTACTACTGATTTCTTTACTATATTACATACTCGTAAATCATGAACTTAAAATTGATTATTTAATATTACATCTTAGGCAAAAATTATTCATATCTTTTGTGAAGTTATAACGACTTCTTCAGATGTTATTACATAATTCATTCCTGTAGGAGTAGTGGGATCAATTTTACAAAGTACATCTGTTAGTGGTATCCGAAATATGTCCGGTTTTCTTAAATATGAAAATTATGAGAGAGAGAGAGAGAGAGAGATGCTTTATTGTCAAAAAATTGTTACATTTTGTAGACAAAAGCTTGTAAAAGCTAATAAAATAACTAAATAAATATAAAAATAAAATTTCAATATACATATGAAAACCACAATGAGTAACAAAATTATAGGTAATAATAATAGGTAATAATTAGCGACATGTCCGGAATTTAATATTATTATTAATATAGGAGTCGTCTAGAAAGTAGAAGGCACTTACTAGTAAATATACCCTCAAATTATTGAGGAATTCAGGAAAAGATATCGATTTGATTTCTATTGGCAAGTGATTGTGCATTTTTTGCAATTTAAAATATTGAGCCCTTAACTAATTCTGAACGTGGAGTTTGTAGGTAAAGGTCGCGCTCCGCGTTCCTAAGTGGATAGCCGAGCAACGATCTTTCTGAAATTGGAGAAGGGTGCTTACGAATTAGGCAAACGGATTCAAAGATGAATAAGGAAGGAAGAATCAGAATTTTTAATATTTTAAAGAAGTCTCTTTAGTGAGCCCCGTAGTTTGAAGATTCGCTCAAATTGAGTCGTCCACACGTACCCCAGAAGCGAAGGGCGTAACGTAGATGCGTCTCAATAAGGGTATAATAAACTGTTAAGGAGGTGGATAAGTTCAGTTCTTTGGAAACTGATCTCAGCGCAATGATGAAGAACCAGGACGATGCAGAGAAGTCACTTTTAGTTCATCTTCTTCATTCTTATCCAACACATGCTAGTCATCAATGTTGATCATAAGTTCGTTCCAACCCACAAATAAACCGACCTTGGTACGGTAAAGATTCTGCGCAGTAGAAATTACATGTTCGAACCGGCAGTTACCTTTATACGGACGATTCTGTTTTGAGTTCCAACCGACTTAGATACCGTTATCGAGACAAAATGTATCTATAGGACTTAGGACTATATTCACAGATGCTTTGGAAACAAAGAGAAAAACCACACAACAGATACGAAGATAATATGAATAATGAAAACGATCACTACAGAATAAAAAACACAGTTGGACACCAGCGTCTCGAAAGGACAAATAACAAAATTATTAAGTAATTGTATCTTAACATTTCTTCTTCGAAAGATTTCCTTATTGCTTAAGCTTAAGCACTTTTCTTAAAAATCTGCTTCGAAGCGATTTATAGATATAGGTTTGATTGACAACGTTTCAGCCCTGTCAGACAAGTGTAATATTTTACCTATTGGCACTTTCCTAGATAGAAGATGAATATTGAACACATTGTTTACACTACCACTAAACCTACACTCACAATTACACTTTCTGACTCGCGTTTTGATAACAAAGTTAATGTCTTCAGAGACTGAAGGTACGCAATAAAATTCCAACTTAATAGAAGATGAATGTTTGAAACATTCAAAGTTCTCAACTTTCTAAATTTGCTCGTTGGAAAATGAAGGCAGTATCTCCATTCGATTGACTCACAACCATTAATTTTTCAGCTCTTGATATTTTACATAAGAAGAATTTGTCCTCGTAAATATTTTTATATTTCAAAACGTCGTGGTCATTGAAACATCTGGATGATTTTTTGCAATGTATAAAATAAATAAAATGCCAATGACCATTTATTTGGTTAACTATTATTGTTATTTTGATGTAGACACGATTAATTATTTAGTTATTGAAACAATTTGACCAAATGCGTCATGTTTGGCATTTACATTGTCCTTGCAAATTATGATGACTGAATTGGCACGGAATTTTGAAAAAATGTAATGAATAATGGTATTTTCATTTTAACAGTTGACAGAAATGACGCTTCAAATCCATAATAGTTCTGTGTAATACTCTTAGTTATTATCTAAATTTTGAACATTGAATTCACTAATTATACTTCGTACCCACTCTATCCGCCAGATCTAGTCCCTACAAATGTTATCTGTGTGCAGAGTTAATAAAACGTCGAAAAGTAAAAATATTGCACTATATTGATGAATAAATGAGAATTTGTACAAATAAGTTTTGTTTTCTTCGTTTACTATGTTGCATGAAAATAAGTCCAACAGATTAGTAAAGATAAGAATATGAAGTCGTTTAAAAATCATTAATAAATTGAAGATTATTTTAGTGGTTGAAATTATTATATTTGAATTACAAATCAATTTTCAAAATATTTAAATACGTATTAAATATAATTAGTTATGCAGTGAAAAAGTCATTTTCAAATCTAACTTGTTATTTGTGGTATCAATTATTTATTTGATACTGAGTTTGTTTACTTTTAATAAAAACTTACAATTAAAATTCTTTTGCTAGATATTTCCAACTTACTAACTTTATTGTAGCTTTTTAAAGCCAAATACCAACTATATGAATTATGAAGTTTGTTTGGAAAATTATTTCACGTTTCTTCTTTGTTATGGAAACATTTGTTGCTGTATTAATAATTTTATTTCTGTATTATGTCCCTTCTATATTAGACATCACTTTTTTTTTGTGGGAGAAGAATAAAATCTTCAAGAAGACAACAGCCAGTTGACGTTAACCAGTAGCCACAAAGAACCCCCTCTCATTATAAGTACACAGTGAATATTTGCAAAGTTTGAACAAAAAATGCAGGCTTGAAATATTTATACTAATCAACAATAAATATTATTCAGATATATTTTTATTGAATACATTCCTTCCATAAAATTTAATCCATAAAAATGTGAAATTACAGGATGAAGTAAAATGTAAAATAAATGGTGAACATGTGCAATGTTTTATTTTCAAAAATGAAACATTTTAATATACAAACGAAGCCTTACTTAGCAAAAAAAGGAATTCCTGAGCTAATAAATACTGTTTGGGGTGCGTTTTCAGCAAGATCTGTTCTAGAAAATTGTTATATTCTAAAAATTAAAAAGGATTCAATTTACATACACTTTAGTCCCATACTATTTTGAATATATAATAAAAGCTCTCAAAAAAGAACTTTATGGTTATAAGAAAAAACATAACTATAATAAAAAAATGCTTACAAATAATATCTATATTACCCAAATTCTAAGGGTTTTATTTAATAAAAACAATGAAAAAGATGACTGCAGTAATTAAAAGAAAACCGATTACATAGGAGCAAGATCTGTTCTTATGTTACAAATTTCAAAGATTAGAGCACCGACCGAAGTGGGTTTTAGGGGGAGAGGTAATGCAAATGAAACTAGAAAAGAACCAGAACTGTAAAGCGAGCAAAATCAGCAGACTTCATTTTCCTGTAAGGTAACCTTTCATCTGGTTTAGTGTTATTGCCTCATTTGCTTCTCTACTTCTCTATCTCCACACAAAAAGATGTAACTATTCCACATTTGAATAAAGGTATACAAAAAAGATTTTTGAAAGCTAGCCTTGTGATCTTTATAGACATAGATTAATATTTCTAGTATTATGAGGATGTTAAAATAAATTAAACAAATAAGTAGTTGACTGCTTTTTATTATATTATATGGAATTTCTTTTCATATGAAGAGTTGGGTGATCTCAATAAAGTAAATTAAACGAAAAACACCTGCAGCTGTTTCTCAATTTTTTTATGAAGTTGGAAACTGCAACAGTTATCGATTTAGAATAAACTGTATCTCCATAATCAAGTAGTAGAAGCGTGAGAGTCTTACAAAAAAATACTTGGTTCAAGATATAACTTCTAAGGAAGCATGTATGGTTCGAAAGCTGAATCAATATATATTTTAAATTAAAAGCTTCCCAGATGAGATATCCAGAAATCATATAAACTTTTGTAGTCGAAGCGTCATTTGAAAAAAAAATATATCAGAAGCAGCATTATAATTTTAGAATAAAACAATCCAAAACTACGTAGTTTTTTTTGAACATCTTATTTCACTTGGTTCATTATTTAATTTTTCTCCTGCCACATCTGCAATTTACTGTATCGATACTCTCCTCAGTATTGTTTTTTTATGTCTTCGGTTTATTAATCATATCTAGTTGGTTATATTTTCATGATGTGCCTGTATCAATTAAATGGCATCTATTATTTTTTTCATTGAAGGTTCTTATTTAGCCATTTTTCTTCTATTGTTTATCTTCATTGGTATCCACCTTACAATACATTCTTGTACTATGTAATATTCACTAGCATGTATTAACGAGTTGTTTATTCATGTTTTAATTTCCTAACCTAATACAATTTCTTAAAAAGGAGGCTAGCATCAAACACTTTCCATTCCTTTTGTTTTGAAGGTGTTTTACGATGTGTTCTGATAGTATTTATATATTGAATCCTGAATCAAAGATAGTGGACAGAATCTCAATTTGCTAGTCCTTAATTCATCTCGGTTCCCTCAATATGAAAAATTATATCTAGACAATATGTGTAGACAATTCCTCACATCCTCAATAGAGTGTAAACATATTTATTTAAATAATTTATAAACACTTGAATTCCTTTATATGTTATCATTATTGTTAGATATCCAGATAATTTTATCTTCAAAATGATATGATTATAGCTAAAATTTGTATGATTTTATTTTTCTGTTCTTCACAAGTAAATTAAAATGGTAAATTATTTTTGTATAATTATAATTGTATTTATATATATATATATATATATATATATATATATATATATATATATATATATATATATACATATATATACTCATATAAAGTTTTTTTACTACGGTATTTTCTTAAAAATTCCAATACTTTCTTCAATTGAATGAAAATCAAGAAGTACACAGGAATAAATTATATTTGATTATTAGTAGAAATAATAGGTCATTTCATGATTTTCAACATCTTGTTTAATGTAATTTTCCACCATTCAGAAGGTATTGAAAAGTACTTCCTATTTTGTATTAGTTTTGTAGCCTTTTTTTTGAAATTCTTTTTATTTTTAGCAGTGAAGCCAGTAAGGGTCAAAAAATGCATTGTATTCATCTGCAGTCACAGTAGACTAGAGTAGAACACCTCGAAGACTATATTCTTTTATTCAATGTTACTAACTTCTGTTCATCAGTCCCAGTCTTTGGTTGATATATTTAGTAGTGTATTGAGAAGAAGCCTTTTATCTAAGACATAATGGTGCATTTAAAACCTATTCCATTTACTTGTAACAACTGTAATTTCTATTAAAAATTGGGTGTGCCAGAATGAAACTGGCAAGTTGTTTCTGTTGTTACAAATTTTTTAACACTCCATTTGACATAGTAGCTTTTGCTATTTAGAAATCTTATGATTGCCTTGAGTAGACCAGTGTTTTTGACTACAAAATTTTTTGTTAGGGCTATTCTGCATTATATTTATTCTTATTATCATTAAAACAAAGAATGTCACTCATGAATTTAGATTGAAAAAAATGTCAGCATATAATGTTTTGATTTTTTGGCAATGTGTAAGTAAATAACAATAAAACCGTTTACCTTTTCACTGTAATAAAGTATTTTGGCAGGGGTACAATAAATTATGGTTTTAAAAAGTGTATTGTTAAAATATAAAGAAAAATAGAAGTAGTCAAATACTTTCGAGAGGTAATGACACAAAAATGATTTAGTATCGACATGCTTTAGTTTGTAATGTTCCTTGAAGATTGGGTAATTAATTCATATAAGCATATAATTAATCCCTTTATATGAAAAACATCAATTTTTGAAAATAAAGTTCACAGAAACAAATTTGAAGCTCAAGAATTTTCTCAGAAGAAATGAAAAGTTATTAAGAATACAATGGTAATGTTTAGGTTTCATTCAGGAGCAAATGATTAATTACAATATCATACAAAAGCATTTCCAAAGAAGTATTGAACAAGCAGGAAAAAATAATTTATATTAGCGCCTTGTATACAAGGATATTTTTTCTTCCAATTGTAGATGAGTAGTATACAATTATAGGATAATAATTGAATAATATATAATTAGGTTCTTTTACAACTGTGAAGATTGTCGTTTGAAATATAATTAAGTACTAGGAAACTTACAGAATAGAATGAAATACTAAATAAGTAAACAAAAGGTAAATTAAAAAGCACAATGTTTCCAGTATAAGTATGTAAATAGTTTTTTAATGGAAACATTAGAAATCAATTTGAAACATATTTAACATAACAAAAGTAAGAATACCTGAAAGCATCAGGATGATTATCCAAGCAGAAAGAGTTCAAAAGAAAAGAATCCATCTGAATTTAATAAGTTTTAATGGAGGTTAAGTGTAAAATGATAAATTATATTAATTGAAACGACAAATTAATGTTATTCTGACATAATATATTATTCATACTTAACACATTCGAAGTTATATAGAATAAATCTTAAAAATAAACATTTCCAATATTTTAAACCATTAACTTTTTATAAATGGAGATGTAAAAAAAACTTTTTATTGAGCTTTAGGTTATTAAATGGTATGGAACTAGTTATTAATGGATATTTTATATATTATATTTTTACCGCATGAAAGTTGCACTTGTATTCACCAAACTACTATATCTATTTAATAGGTGAAATTGTCTAACAATAAAAAGATATTTTTCCATAGTTGTTCATTATTAACCTGTATACTGAAAACCTACTATTTTATAATATGTATGTAGAAGTTTTTTATTGCAATAGATAAATTTTCATCTCATGTATGCTAAAAAACAATAAGAAGATGGTCTAAATATACTGGTAATATGAAACATAAGGCCTGATTGATGAACATTATTCACACAGGTGTCCACCAGAGATACGGAATCGTTCTTGAACTCATATTACATCATAGTGAATCTCCCCTCCCGTAAAGAAGTCAATAAAGGAATATAAACATAATAGTTTGTTATGTATTTACAGCCGGATTCTGATATTTATTTCACAATGAAGAGAATAATTAATTTAAAATAGGCAACCCTCGAAGCGAAAATGGCACAGCCCTCCGCCATATTTAAAATTCGCAAGTCGTGCAAAGCTACACCCCGCCTACTCTACAGTTTCGACTGAGTTTACGCAACCCTTTTCAAATTATCTAAATTTAAATGCACTAGGAGAACAAAAATAACCATGTAAGCGATGTTCCGATGAAAATGTGGGTGAATTAATTCATGCTGCGGGCACGTCATGAGGGTTTCGTATTGATTTAAGGAAATATATCGATTTAAAAAGCAGGGTAAATCAAAGCAACGTTAAAAGTTGTACTATTTCAAGTATTGACGTTAAATAAACTTGTATATGTATGTAGTGGATAGTGATTAAGATTTATAATTCAATGGTAATTACCTTTTGACAGTGTCACCATTAAAAACAAAAGGGTTAAATCCCCAAACAGGATAACTAAACACACCACAACACTTCAAGTCGCCATGTCAGCAAATAATAGTCTGTCTCTGTTGGGTTCGGAACTTATCGGGGTAGCTCGGGGTACAAAGAACCGCGAAGTCTTTGAATGTTTTTAGCGCACAATCGCGTTTTTCCCTTGTAAGACCTGCGGATATCATAAATGCACCGTTATACTTACCTTCCTGTACATAATTCTATTTCACACGGTTTGTGGTTAGATTAAATTATAGTATCCATTATGAATTTCCAAGAGAAATCTTTAGAAATTATATTCTAACAAATTCAAATAAAAGTTGTGTAATTAGCTGCAGAAATAATATGCCATAGTGGATGTGTCATTTAAAAATTAAAGGTGTGTTAAAAATAGTTATTTAGTCAGTGAATCGGTTTTAAACAAATCTCAAACGGTATTATTTTAATCTCTAATATTATAATGTTGTAGCTTATGTCATGCGCCTTGAAGGAGGGTGTGCGCAAAACGCTTATATTCTAAAACACTTACGCAATATATTGTCCTTGTAACTAACTATCAAGCCTTGCCTGACGTCTCACAAATTGTTTACTTGCAGCACATGTAAAAACACACCACTAGTGTTGACAGTTCACAATGTTTACGGGCCGCGGGGTGCATTAGGAATGGGGTAGACGATGTACTAGTGTGCGGGTTGAACAAGAACAACTATCAGTGGTGCACACCCTTCTACTAACTAAATGGAACTCGACGGCGAGCCCCGCGCAACTATGGCTGAGAATACCACCACTACACAGTCGCGGTGACCTTGGGAGTTGTGGATGCCCAAACGTTCAAATGTTTACTGGGTGCGGTGGTCGTTTAGACGTGATTTGAGAACATCTGGCCGACTAGATATTAGCTCTTACGTTGAGGGCTCGAATAGTGGCCCAAATTTATTGTGATGGGTGTGTTGACTGCTATTTTACTCGATTCTCGTCTTGGGTGATTGCACTGAAACGGGGATACACGTGCACTCTTTACCGTGGGGTGGTTGACCCCCCAGAAAAAGAGGACGACTTTTTGACTCTTCGTAACACTTTTTTAAAAGAATGCTGCCCGTATATGTGCGTTCGGGTACACGATCACATAGGGGTGGGTGGAATTGAGATAAGGCAGTTCAAATCGAGTCAAGTAGAAAGTTAAAGCCGCATTATATATTTTCATATTTTGTGTAACAGGTGTGATATATGAATATTTCATTCAAATATATATTTTTTATTGATCGCTGATAATTAGGAATATATTTTTTAATGCGTTTCTTTTTTTGTTGCTTATTAATTTAAAAAAAATATTGATGCATTTTTCAGGATATTTATTTAATTTGTTTTTACTCGCCAAAATTTATTACGCATTACTGATTAAATTTTGAAATAGATTATACCAGGAACGTACTTTTAGTTTGGGGTCAATGATAATGAAATTATCGACCAATTTTGATTATATTTAGAAAATAATTTACTTCGAGATGGGTTCTAAAAAAATTGAAAATCCTTTTGGATGAATCAACAATATTTATTGAATATTTAATTATGAATCATAAAAGTATATCAAGCAGTTTTTATTTTCTTTGCTAGGTTATCATATATTTTATTAGAATAAAAAATACATTATATAAAATCTAAACCAAAAGGTTTTATTGAAAAAAGACAGATATTGTCACATACAGCTATGAATCTTTTCAAGTTATTCTTCGTTTTTTGTTAGTTTCGGATTCAAGAAAAAGGAAGACTTTTAAGAATTCTCTGTTAAAGTTCATTGACCTACGTATCTACTAAGCTGTTTATGGATCATATTGGAAACATCAATATAAACTTCGATTTTATTGAAATGTATTCTTTTAATATTATCAGTTAGAAAATGGGAATGATATAAATTGATATTTTAATTCGCCTTTTTATAAATTATAATTATTTTCGTTATAATTTCAGGTAATTTTATACTTTAACGGTCCTCTTTTATGCTCTAGAAAACCGAAAATTTGTCTATTCAATTTTTGTCTCTAGCAGTCAACCTTAGGAAGAACATTTTTAATTGTAAAAATTTTTCAATTTTTCAAAGTTAACTTTTAATATTGTTCATGTATAAGTGATTTTAAGAATGTTTTTTTTCATATAACTTCAATAATTTCTTAATAAAAAAAGCTACAAACGATTAAATGTGAGGAAAGGTCACTTTTAAGAGTAATTGTTATTGTTTAATTGAAAAAACATGATAAATCAAAATTTTTTCAATTTGTTAGTTTTTTTGTGTAGATTATGAAAAAAATATAACAACCTCATTTGCTTATTCGGAAAAAAGTTATCAACAATTATACGTGAATGAGTGCATTTTCATGAACATTTAAAACCCTGAAATCAATATAAGTTTTAATTTTTTTTTTATTCCCATAATTTTTTTCGTAAATCCGCCGTAAAAACGAAGATTTTAAAAAAAATTCCTCGAAGTAGGATGATTTTTCGATTTTCTATAGCCCAGAAGCGAGGGGACCGCGAAAGTATAAAATTACCTAATTTCGTTTCTTATATAAGGTTGAATGTTATTGGAAAAATCTTTAGCTTTGTCCACTAGCATACCGAACTCAGTAATAACAATTTTTTTAAATTGATTCTCTGTAACTATTTTACCATAATGATGGCTATTCATCTATTTTATATAATATAGAGATACTTATCTCAATTGAACTGCATCTCATCTGCTACAAGGTAGGCAGGCACTTTAATATAATTTAGAAGTGGAATATCAATACATACCTTGTCCATTATATTTTATTTGATTTTGTTTTGCATCTCTTGGACTCACTGAAACTACAAGTAAATATATATTCATACAAAATACAATTATTATAATTTTAAAATTTAATAATGTTTATAAACGTCTGTAATCCAACTTTATTGAAGCTATATGTTGGTTGTTTTTTAGAAGGATCAAATTGTCTATTTCTGATTTTTAAAAGTGTATCTTGTCCAAAAAGATTTGGAAACTTATTTTACAAAGATTCTTGGTGTTTCAATTGTTATAATCTTTAATAGAAAGTGCAATGTTGAAATAATATCAACTCTGATTAATTCAACCGCCATGATAAGTATATAAGGTATAAGGTCATATTTCGTGTATCTATTGATTATTTTTCTTTGCAAATTTTTATTTTTGCATATGAGTGGACTTTAGAGATATCCATGATCAATGAAAATATTGATTGCCTGCGTAACCTGATATTGTTATTTTTTTGTAAAAACTTTTATCTATTTGTATGAATGAGAGAGTAATAAAATAATCCATAGGTGTATCACTTCTTTTAATTGACAGTTGAATTATTTTCTCTATACTCTATACCTCGAGTATTTTGGTATGCAATAACATTTCTATAAATATAATGAATATAATAAATATAATGAAACGTAATCAACCTGCTTATTAGTTTTAAATAGCGGGTAGTATTTTGAGAACATTATGTCACACTGGTTATATAGGTATAAGGGTTCAAAGTTTGATTTTCAAACCTTACGTTAATTAAGAATAATTTTAATATAAAAATTCACCACTATAAGTACAACTCTTCTTAGAATTTGAAATCAGATGAACGGTTCCAACCAATATTCACAACGAGTGGATCGATCATTTCATCAGTAATATTGTCCAACTTCTACGTTTTCTCTTTTTCTTCAATCGTATGATTAACTGCCTTTTCCAAGTTTTCTTGCTTATCATTATATACAGGCTTCAAAAACAACTGTTTAATATCACTTTTCTTAAAAGAATTAGTTTTTCTTGAAACTTCTTCCTTTATCTGTGCCCATAGTTCAATCGGGTTTAGTTCAGAATGATATGGTGGAGATCCAACCACAGTCATTCCACGATTTTCTGCAGCACCTAGAATACAGTTCTTCTCTCACAGAACCGGAATGGAATTTTATATTCTTTGAATTCAGCCAATTCCGTAACTCTTTTTTTTAATTATTTGGTTTTGGACAAGGAAGAAGATCTATCATTTGTTCGAACAATTCTTTAAAAACATCAGTATTCATGTCCTCATAGTAGTTACCGGAACGAGTAGATTCAAAAGTTAATAAACCACCTTCAACAAAACTGTTGATGTGTTTGACGGTATAAATAATTCTGTATTACTATCTGAAAGCTAGGGGTGGCTCGTGTCCAGTTGTTAACAATCCGTAACTTTTACAGGGACAACATGTACAATATAAATATAGCAAAAATGAATTTTTCATTTGATTTTTTGTTTAACTCGATAAAATTCATGGTTTAGGAGGTATGTAGACTTTTAGATCGTTCTACATGCCAAGGAAACCGCCCGCCATTATGAGAAATTCTGAAGAAAATCAGCATAAATTGTGATTATTAATTGAAAATTCTTCCAGGAGGTATTGAACTACATACTGTCGAACATCGAGTTACTATCTACATAAGAAAAAAGTTGAAATGTAGAAAATTTGGTTAATCTTCAACTTATCAAATAAAAACAAAAAACCATAATGCATGCTTGAAGTGAGCACTTTGTACTACTACACACTTCCGGAGTCTACGGAAGATATTTTTTCTTCCACGTTTACCGGTGTTGCATATACCAAACATTTAAGATTTCCCAAAAAAAGTAATCCATTGTATTTAATTCAGGGGAACGTGGTGGCCATGCAAATGGACCTTCCCGACCAAGCCCCCTTTTAGGAAAAATGTTATTTTTTATATTTCAATTTTCAACCTCTTTCAAGTTTTTCGTTATGCCAGTAATAGGATCTTCGACAGTATGTAGTAGAAAAATTTCTTAATTTATTATTAGTTCTCGAGGAAATGTTCTAATACGTAAGAATTTTCAATAAATAATTAAAATTTCTGATAATTTTCTTCAGAATCTTTTTGTGGTGAACGGTTTCCTTGGCATGTACAACAATCTGAAAATTCACATACCTCGTAAACAATAAATTTTATCGATTTATAGATTTAAAAAATAGATTGAAAAATTTATTTCTGCTATTTTTAGATTGTACAGGTTTACCCCTGTAAAAGTTACAGATTTTTAACGATTGGCATGAGCCGCCCCTGGCTTAAGATAGTAGTGTAGAATTATATAATGCCTTCGAATACACTATAATTTAGGAAATATACTTAAATATAAGTTCTGATTTCGCAAGTCTCGAAACACCTTGTATAGCGAAGTTTGGTTGTATGTTTGTCATTTTGAAACATAGTTGATTGATTTTGAGTTCATTTTTGATAACTTAGCCTTTCATCGAAATATTACCTGACAAAAGTAGCGGATCTACGGGGGTTGGCTATTGGGATGTAGCTTTCCTACAGAACGTATGAAAATTGTTTTGTAGGAATGTAAATTTCATACAAATATAATAAGTTTCATGCTTAAAATATATTCATTAGCACAAACTACTTAGTTCTACTACTACGTCTCTAATTGTATGATATCTATTTTAATAATTTGTACAATAGCTTTGTTACATTTACTTTGCCAGCAATCAATCAACATAAAGGCCATTTGACATGAGGTAAGACAACGTGCAAGAAATCGCATGCAAGTTCTTGGAAGACCAAAATATAGTATAGACGAATATTGTACGCTGCTTAACATTACGCAAGTTTCTTCCCATTGCATCATGGTTGCCACTAATCAGAATTCTATAAGGAAAAGTAAACAATTTCCTAACCTCAAATTTTATTTTATATTTTGTGGATAGCTTATAGGCTGCTGCCTTGCTTTTGGAGGGGCAGAAAAGAGTATCTAGGCGATGGTGGGCCAGATAGAATAAAGGAAAACATGAATTCAGCTATAGAATTAATCGAGAAAACATTCAAATTTATATTTAAGAATGCATGAAGAATCAAAAAACTCCAAAGAAAAATAAAACATAAGATAAGTAAGAAATCCTTGGCAAGAGACGTAATATCACCAGATCAGAAACTCATTTTTTCCTAGAATTGCAATATAGATAATGTTTTGATTTTTGTGTCGTTTATCTAGTTTCATTGAAATGAACAAGCACTATCGAGGACGCACATTTAGTGACTCAGCGGTCCTTTCACAAAATTTTCCCCTGTCCAGCTCCCCACAATAAAATTCTAGATCCGCCACTGCCTGGTTTTTGAATGATAATTTCCGTATATAAATCAAAATATCCCTCGAAGATTTTTCGACCATCTTTGTTCAAATTCAAATTTAAATATACGAAATAGAAGCATTTATCAATTTCAACTTGAAACTGTAAAATCCTAATAATTTCGTTCACTCTTAAGTTGTGCAATAATTGTGATGATGTCAGTTTATTGATGAATTTTAAACTATATAATGTATAAGAACAAATTTAGTATGCACGAAAAGTTCCTTCATAATTAAAACAGTAAAAATATTAAAGACTTGATTAACATGCCACATCCTGCACAATCAGTACAGCCCTTTTATAAATTCAAGTTAATTACCACATACGACTAAGAAGTAAACAGGTTTGGTTCTCAATTTCTTCCTGTTTTTAATTGGCATCAGTAACGGTTTAGCATAATCCTGCTTTTATAAACGGACAGTCTGGAACTTGACGGCGACGTCGAAGTCAATTTGAATTATATAAATAGATACGGTTACAGGGGAGAATAAATTGGCCAAGTAATAGAAGGGTTTATGTGTTTGTTTCCTGTAATTTGGTTGTATATAAATCCCAGCCTCACTCTAAAACTTTAATATAATTTGTAAACAGGTTTTAAATGATATTTAAAAATTTAAATAAAATAGTTATTTAGGTAAAAAGTGTGTAAAGTACCTAATAGAAAAAATACTGTATGCAATTCGTGTGTAAAAGCCCTTTTTTCGATGAATTGCGATGAATAGCGAAAATTTCATCAAAATACAGAAGTGTGATGGTAATTTTCTTTATAAAATATATTATATATTTATTAACATTATGATGAAGATTAGAACAAATTAACAAAACAACTGACAATTTGTATTATTATATCTTTTAACTCTTCTCTTCGGCATGTAAAATAACATAATCATCACTACATAAGTAGAAACATAAAAAATAGGATCAGAGCGACTTAAACCTGGGACCTCCTGCATGTGAGCCTCGTACTCTAACTACTACACTACGAACACCTGAATTATGCGTTTATTAACGTACTACTGCTTAAAATATATTTTTTCACGCACTAGTGCGTAAAGTAAAGTTTCACGCACTCGGAATTGTGTCTATAGTACGTACTTTAAGCACGTTAGTAGAAAATCCTTATTTATGTGACAAGTGTGTAAAGTACCTTTTTAGACGACGCCATCTGGAAATTGTTCGTTCTGTATTCATTTACATATCGAAAGCGTATTGCGTTTTGAGTCGAAAACACAAACACATCTACAGAGATTCCATCAACATCTAGTAGAGATATACATATTCCATTTGCATCCAATCCAATAAATATTAATAATTGTCCCGGAGGTACAATCAACATCACTTTTTGCAAATAATTAATAAATATTGACATTGCAAATATCATTATTATATTGTCCAATAAATAAAACATTTATAATTCTCTATTATTTATTTTCTTTTCTCAGTGTAATTGAAAAAGTTTTGAATCTCATGGGTCGTCTAAAAAATATTGTGTACGCCGCGGTTGAAATACTACTTTGATGGACTTGTCTGTTGCTCGCCTCCCTTCGCTCGTCTCGTAACTTTCAGACTCAACCAACAAAGTAGCACTTTCAGTCCATGGCATACAAATAACTATTTTTTAGACGAATGAGTCGAAAAAGGCCATTACGCACGAATTGCTTACAATATTTTTGCTACTAATGAAAATTTCATCGAAACAGAAGCTTGATGATTATTTTCTTCACGCACAAAGAACTAGTGCGTAAGCTAAGTTTAATTTTTCGTTACAAGAAACTTTAACTCTTTTATGGATTTCTTATAAAATATATCATATGTTTATTGATATTAGAACAAAGCTTAGATCAAATTAACAAAAAAAGACGAATTCAATTAGTTATAATACTAATATTAAAGGTGCACTTGGTGCAGCTATTGAATTTGTCAATTCTTCTCTTGGGTATGTGAGTGCGACTTAAACCTGGGACCTCCCGCATATGAGCCTTGTACACTAGCCATTATGTCGCTATGAAGCCCTTAATAATAATTTTCTCCACGCATATCAGCTTGAAATATGTTTGTTCATGCACTAGTTCGTAAATTGAAGTTTTATGCACTCGAAAGTGTGTCCAATGCACGTACTTTACGCATGGTAGCAGAAAAAAGTTTTTATTTCCAACAAAAACCACACGTTTAAAAAATAAGTGTAAGGCAAAAATTTTGATACAATTGGTCTTGAAGTTTGATTTAAATAATAGATGATGATAATTGAATTGAAAAACATATAGGTACAGAGATATAAGGGTGAGTTGGTCATATAGGGAACCATTACTTTCCATTTATCAGCTTAAAAATTCACTATTGACTAAAATTGAAATTCATTGTCATGAATACAAACGCATAAAGTTAAAATTATCAAAGAATAATTATGATGTGGGAAAAACTACTTAAAGATGAAATGAATATAGTGATATCATAGGGTGTGGGTGTTACAAATTTTATTCCATTGCTTTTAAACTCTCTGTAATGAAATACTTCATGGAAATACTATGTTCATTTACCATTCAACAATTTTTTCACACACAACAACTATTTATAAAAATAATTTTCACTGTACTATATTGTACGTTAGTATCCATGTGAATTAATTCTAACTCCACTCAATAGCGGATTTTTCAGCTAATTATTAGAAAGAAATAGTTCCTAAAAGACCAGCTTCTCTTCATATCACTTTACCTATATGTTCACAACTTATTTTTTTTTACTTAGATACCATTAAATTCATTATTTAAATAATTATACTAATAATTGCATCAAATTTTTTTGTATAATAAATGATTTTTTTATATAAGTTTGAGAATAGTTTCGGAGTAAAAAATTACAACCTTTTTTAATAAAAATTGACTTTGTAATTCATCTGCCTAAAGGGATTCAATATATCAACTATATAATCTAGTGCCAATAACATTTTCGAGTGATAGTTGTCACAGAAAACAATTGTGAGTACATTTTTTTTATTATCCACTAATTCAACTTATTATATTAGTTTGTCTCTTTTTTGGTTATGGAATATTCTAATTAAGTTCTAATCAACCGATTCTTATGAAATTTCGCATACTTTCTCCTTTTTGATGACAATTTATTGTTCTATAGTGAATTATTTAATAATATCGCGTGATTGAGTGACTTATTAAACTATTTTGTTTTCATTATTTAGTTGAGCTTAATATTATTTTCAGTAGTCCACTGGTAGCCTATAATCATCAATATAATATTGGTAAATCTGCCATTTTGTCAATTGTCATACATAATTGAAATAGTCGTCGACGAAACATAGTAAAAAGTAAAGCTTCACTAAATAATATAAAAGTTTATTGATTCTGTAATAAACATGGATATATAAGTGGGCCATTTAAAAGAAAGCTGACAAATCAGGGGAATTTGCAAAATAATTTATTATCTGAATAAATTATATAACATACTGTAACCATAAATAAATAGAGAAACATTTATTTTTAAATAATATAATATCGAGTTTTATCTTCATTAAAATCTCGTGGTTTTCGTCGTCGACAAATCATTCGAAAAACACTTCTCTCGTAGATACAATTGCTCGAGGCTCTGACTCACCGACACCTCAAGGTGACTCGCGAATGCCTCGAGCAACTCACCTAAGCCTCACTGCGATTCGCCGATGCTTCAAGCAACTCGCCGGTAACTCAAAGCGACTCTCCGATGCCTCAAGCAACTCGCTAATAGTTGAAAACCACTCACCTACTCCTCCAAGCGAGTTGTCGATGCCTCAATTAACTCTCCGATGCCTCAAAGCGACTCTTCGGTGCCTCAAAGCAACTGGTCGATGCCTCAAAGCAACTGACAAACACGTGACGCGTCGGCTCTTGTCGTAATCTGGTTGGACTTCATTACATGTGAAAAACTTTTTTTATGATTACAGGATGTTATATTATTTAGTCAGAAAATAAATTATTTTGTGAATTTCCCTGTCTGTTTTGTCAGTTTCATTCTAAACTCTCTCTAATATATTCGTATACACGTGCGTATTAGACTTCCGTGATATGTTGGTGTGCTCTACCTTTAGGGCTACTCCCCTCGGATGGCAATTAGCTGGATCTCCACTACAGTTGGCCTTAACCAAATCATCACTTAAAAATGTTATTTGTTTTCCCACTAATCAAAATAGTATATCAAAATACAAGTAACACAAGGCTTTTCATTTCAGGAAGAGTTCCAAACTCGTATTTCGGCTTTTATTCGCATTATTTATTCATAGAAAAATTGCTAAAAACATACATTAGGGAAATTACACCGTAACGTAGGTGGTCGGTTGGTAGCACGGATTTATGTTCTACAGTTGACTTTGGAAATATTATTTACTTAAGTCGGAAAAAAACTAGTCCTGTAAACGGAATGTCGAGTCAAGAAATTACACCGCAATAATTGCGGGACGTCTCTTCTACCGCCATAAATAATTTCTTCATTGTAGATTTACATGTTTTGTCCATATTTCATGATTACATTTGCTTTGTTTAAAAGCTCATTAGAATTTATTGTGAATAGTATCTTAAAATGGAAATAACCTCACACCACCCTTATACAAATTCGTCTCTCAACATAGGTTCCCATAAGAAAATAATGACGGCACGCATCTAATAGACGAATTCCCCGAAGCAGCCTTTTCAGAAACTCCAGCAAAATCGCCGGTGTTCTCAAGAGCAATAATATAAAAGGCAGATTTAAACTCGCTTTCAGAACAGTAAAATATATTTTTATTGTTTTCTTATTTTCTATTAATTGTTATAATAAATATTTGTAAAACGCTACATCAAGCTAATAAATTTATTATTGGCGCAGTCAGAAGGATATCTGAGTTATTGCGTATCAAAAGTGGTAATTTTGTTTTAACGATTGACTGAATATAGAAAACATAGTTGATTCGTTGTGGTTAAAGTGCAAGTCCAATTATGCAAGGATCGTTACTTCCGGAGGAGAGATAAATCACAAATTTGGTGTTCATCCTTATACCTGTTAGGAAGGATTTATTCTATCGAGAATTTATCGGATATACTTAAAGGACTAAATTTCAGTAATTCTTCAACTGATTCTCATATTTATAAAAGTGTTAATTTCTTAAAAACTCAATCTACTATGGCTCAATTCAAATCAGAATATTAAAATTGCATTCCCGAAATCGATGAAAATCGAAATGAATTAAACCGATAAATTTGCATTTGTGACCAGATTATTCAAAATTTTCACAATATTGCTAATCCAGGTAGTTTTCATAATGTTTACTTATTAAATTCACTATTTCCAAACTTACTGGTAACGCTAGGCTAGTAGTGAATATTCAAATAATCAAGAGCTGTCAAGATCTGAAAGAAACACTACAAAGAAACTTTTGATCAAAGAGATGAAACCTGTCTCAATAGAGATCAAGTATGTTAAGACAGAATCATAACGAGAAATCGAAACAGTTTTACAATCGATGCATTATAATTTCGAATCACGTATGTAGTATGTCGATGTGCACGAAATAAGCCAAGAAGCAAAAATTCTAAAACGTAACTTGTATAACGATTTAGCTTTGAAAACATTTTTATCAGGTCTTAGAGATCTTCTTGGTACAACGATATGTTCTACGAGGCCTCGAACATTAAGTGAAGCTTTGCAACTCGTTATCCAAGAAAATAACATACACTATTTTCAAAATATAAATTATAATAGACAAATCACAAGACAAAACAATTTGTTTTCAAAGCAATCGTTCTAAAAAATAAATTCTTGATACAAGGCCAGATGTATTTTGCATTTGTGAGTAACTCTTGCAAAGAAATCCTTTCTCGATGGTATATTTGTGACAAACAAAAACTGCGAGAAGTCGAAGAACGCTCTTGTGAAATTCATCTGCTTGAGGCCAAAAGCACCTCCACTTGCCGCCAAACTCGAGTTCACTTGACTATTGAATCAGCTCGATGGATCCAACCAGTGGATCAACTGTTAAACTAAAATGCTTCATACAAGCAGAAATCCAAAAATTAATTGGCACATTCCCCATCGAGATTCCTATGGGTTGCCAATTTATCGCCGATTATTCCAATATAACAAATGAGCAGCAATATTCAAATCCGAATCAGCCTATCCTGTTCCCCGACTTAGATGGCACAGTTGCGACAAACCCAAAAATTCAGCATCATCATCCAATTAGAGGAACTTTAAGAAATTAGTGCTAACCGTTTAAAAACCAAGGCGATTTTCATTGCAACAACCATTCCTACATTCTGTGCTTGGACTATTCTTGTATATGGTCTCATCGTAATCGGCAGCTGCTATCTAGTTTATAGCAAATACAACAAGATTCGAACTCCAGCACCCCAACAGATAGACCACCCCGATGTTCGCCTTCCTCTTTAACCCTGATGGCACGCATCCCTCAGTCGATTGACCTGAAGCAGCCTTTTCAGAAACTCCAGCAAAATTGCCGGTGTTATCAAGATCAATAATATAAAAGGCAGTCTTAAACTCGCTCTCAGATTAGTAACATATATTTTTATTGTAATTGTTTTTATATTTTCTATTAATTGTTATAATAAATATTGTTAAAAAGCTACCTAGAGCTATCAAATTTATTATTCACATGACCGAATAATGCATCGTCCAGTTAGCTATCAAAATAAAACTGTTATCGTTTATAAATGGAGTCCATTCTTACGAAAATATGTGCGAGAATAACCGAAAGAGAAATACTATTACTAGGTGAAAAAAAAAAAAAAACAAAATAGTTACTTAATTCACGCTATATTCAATATTTCACCAATTTTTTATTGAGTAATGTATGTAAAAACGAGAATGTGTACGAAATTTCAAACCACTGATTCACATTTGATTAGAATATGTCATATAAATAGATACACAAACAGGAAACCAATATAGTATCTTAAATAAAGTGTGAGGTAATAAAAAAATTGTACTCATAATTTATTTCGGTGACAATAAACCAAGTACCTACATGATTTTTATATTTATACAAAAACTTCCTACCACTTTTTTCGAAACATATAATTTATTATAGTTGTTTTGTATTTAAAAAAAGTCTTCATAAAGAAGTACTTCAAGGAAATAATACAGAATAGATAATAAATTCTTCGTTTAAGGACATAAGTACGGTACAATTCTCAAATAAACTTCTAGGATATATCATACACGTGTTGAAGATGGTTAGCTAGGAAATCAAAGTCGCTTAGACAAACCCAAAAGTCTATGTAACAAGTAAAAAGGGCAATGACCGTGACAAACTCAAACATCATTACGGCACAGGGTTATTAAACACTAAACAACTTGTACAACTTTAATACCACTCTGTGAAAGGAAATACCTTCCTACAATTTTATGTAAAATAACGTAAAAAGTTTACTTTTTGAATAAACTTTTAACGTTTAGTACGGTAAGTGGTAATGCTTCTTCAATTTCTTGTGAAGTCGTGGTCGCTTAAAAAATTGTCAGTAAATGTAATATGTAAGCGTTGAATTTTTGATTGTTTTTAAACTTGTTTTCTTATATGTTAACTACAAATTTATATAGAATGTCCTTAGAGTAAGGGAACATAAAAAAATTCCAAATTAGCGTTATTTGATTAGGATATTAGTTTCTCATACGGAAAAATCTATGATACGGTGTGAATAACTTTTGAATCATATCAAGTTAGAATGCGCTGATTTGTTACAAGTAGATTAAAATTAGTACAGCGTGGACAAAAACGGGAAAGATCTTCATGATAATTTATTATTTACATTAATGCGGAATTAACGTATTTATTCATAGACTATTAAATAATAAATTAACCTTGAAAAGTGGGCTCCGATGGGTTTTTCTGAGCTTTTAAGTTACAGATATTGCATTTGATGTACCCTTTGAATTCTTAATATCTATATAAAAAATCCAATGAGGTGAGTTCGGGTAATCCAGCAAGCGGTTTGGAAAAAGTTCGTCCATAATCTGACGCACTATAATTTTAAAGTAACTGTAGGTTGAAATTTTATTATGCAGTCGAAATTGTTGGAAACTTGATGGGAAAACAGTCGCTCCTGTCGAATGGAACATTTTGAATGTTCAAATTTTGAAGAATAAGTCGGTTTTTTTCAGTATTGAAATCTTTCAGAATATGTCAGCATATACAACGAATGAGACAGAAAATTTTAGAAATTTTATTGCAATTGTAGCGGACGAATTTACAGGTGCATTGTCTTGATGGAACAAAGCTTTTTTCTTCCTCAAATGGCGGTCATTTCATTATCGTTTCCTCTTCTTCTAAATAATCAATAAACACTTGGAATCTGAAAACACTGTAGTGAAGACTCATGTAGTGTAAAAATTAATAGTTTACAAAATTTAAAAAAAAAAAGATTTCAATAATATACCAAACTGAAAATAAGAAAATCATTTTTTTAATGGTATAGTAATTAATGTCAAAAAGCGGGTGCTTTCTATGATGCTTGTGTTAGAAAAAGCATCCCAGACTTTTTACATTAAATTTATACCATTTATCAATTCCTGTACCCTCATTTGAAAATTATCTTCCCATTTTTAGTTTGGCTTGCTATTTATTTTTTCACTCAACTATTTATTCTTATTGTCACTTATCTGAAAATACCGCGTTTTTCTTTGATTTTGAAATACAACAATGCGCATGTGTAAGCACATCTATTGGTAGTTGGGATATTAAATTTTTGTATTGTTATCGATTCTAAATAAATTTCAAATAAATCCGACGTTTTGAAGTGTCCAAAAATCAATTTCCTCACATAGATATATACCAAGTTAATATGAGCCACAACATCATGTGGCGACCACCCCATATGCCCTCGCATTTGAAAATACGTAATACTAGTACACATTTCCCCGAACATTTTCCTCAATAAAATAATAATACTTCCCTGCCACTGACTGATATCTAATCCAGAGGTTTCCAGCTTACCGCCTTTTGGAAATTCCACGTCTCCTTTCATTCATAACCTTCTTAATTTCCTAATAGCAAGCAATTAACTCAATCCTCTCCAAAATTCCTGGTATACGTTTTAGGAAAAACCAACACCCTTACATAAACCCAGCAGTTTTAAATCGAAGAGAAGCTCATTTGGTTTTGGGACAGCGAAGTGATCAGATCTCAAACGCCTAAATCTCAGTGGAGTTACGCAGCTTATAGAGATTTCTTTATTATATATTCCCACATACAGAAAACTCTGGAAGAAGTGGATATTTTTCTTCTCCCTATATTGTAAGGTAAGGATTGCCATTAATGACGGCTTCTAAAGCAACTAGTCGAACAGTTGTAAGTAAACTGGGTGGTAATAATTAATGACATATAAAACAGGTATTTTATTATAATCATTGATTCAACATAAGAAACATCTTCAATTTTTTGTTTAATCAACAATGTCAAAGTGACAATGATTTATTCATCTTTTTAAAAATGCTCTACGTTTAGGATAAACATTTTTCGCTATAAAACGGTGGATTTCAGCATAGAATATTCACACCACAAGCTTGAGAGACTTTAATATACAGGTACAAGCATGCTTTCTAATATTGTAGTAGCAGATTTTTTTGCACCATTTTTTGAAGTATTGATAAGATGCTTCTTACCTCATCCTCGATTTTTTTTGTAGCAACGACAGACAAGCAACATTTTCCGTATCTTGTTTGATTGTTATACAAATCTATGATGATAATCAATAAAATAATGATGCTGTAGAAATTGAAGAAAGTTGTTCAGAATTTTCGGCGAAAAGTATCGAACTAAATCGATAAAAATCCAAGAATAAATTCTGCGAGAAGGAGGAAAAGTCTTCATACTTCACAGAATATAAGTACTAGAACTAGTCGGAATACCACGAGAAATAATCTCTCAAAGGTACAAAGACTGGCTTGCTTATGTGCAACTGGAGCTATGGGATCATGTCCAATAGCTGCACTAGAAGTAATTCTTAGTCCTCCAGCTCTCCACATAATACTGTGAAGCATGGCAGAGAAAACATCACTTAGAATGTGCAGAGACGGATGTAAAGCATGGCAGAGAAAACATCACTTAGAATGTGCAGAGGGGAACTAACGCAAACAGGAGATCATCATCCTGTCCGATAGCCAAGCAGTCATTGCAGTTCTAAGCTCCGATATCATAAAATTCAAACTCATTTGGGATTGCCTAGAAAAATTAAACGAGATAGGCAAGAAAATAAAATTAGCTTACAATGGATTCCGGGACATACCGAATCAAAGGGAAATGAAATAGCTGATAAGCATGCTAAATCGGGGACAGACAAGCCCTTCATAGGATCCGAACCCTTCTGTGTTATCAGCTACCGTGCAATGGAAAAAGCACTGAGAAAGAAGGTAGATAGGAGCAATTATTGGGATAATCTACAAGATTCTTCTGGGAAACTATAATGATAGTAGATCAGTAGAACAGGAGTTCTATCGGGGCACTGTTGCCTCTACAAACACCTGAAGATGCTAGATCTAGCAGATAATGCGACGCGGCGTGCAGATTTTGTTGCACAGAGGACGAAACCTCTATCCACATTCTCTCGAATTGTGAAACATTAAGAAGCTCTAGAGCACTACACCTGGGTGCACATGTAATATAAGACGAAGATCTTAGGCAATTAAAGCCATCCCACATTCTATACTTTTGTGATATTGATATGTATACGAGACCCCAAATTCATACATAAATACATTCGCTGTTGTATAAATAAATATTGTTAACTATAATTAACAAAATAAATTAATTTCACAAATGGGATACAACAAGTTATTGACATCGATGTATTGAGAAACTAATACATAAATGTTATGTCTGTATCTATTCAGTTCTTTGAGGTTTTCGAATAGAATTATCAACGAAAGGACCCATCCAACTATAACCAAAGAATTGGTATAGTGGGAATTTATTTATGTTTTTCTAATACCTGCGGTTACCACACAATTCTATTTATTCTATTTAAAGCGAAACGTTGTGATAGTTTGAAATGAAATTGTTAAAATATAATTATAAGGCAGAGTCGTTCCGGTGAAAATGATAAATAATTGAAATATAAGCATATTTTAATAAATATACCAACATGTCTTGAACTATTTTTTTTTCAACCCCCACTCTATTGTTTTCATGAATGATAAAGCTATAACTCACTAAATAGAACAAGAAATGAGATCACTACTTAGGGTATATAAAATTAATGAAAAATACAATGAGAAACAAATTCTAATGGAATGTTTCACTGGGTGTTTCTTACGAGAGAATATTTGAGGGTTGTTTTTTGGTGATAATGTTTCGATTAATACTTTTACTAACTATCTTTGACTCATGAGTTTCCCAAAAAGTATTTTCTGAGAAAATCATGAGTTTGGCAAAGTGAACAAAAAATGTATCAACTATAATTCACTTTATATGGTCTATAGACCGTTTTATAAAGTATGTAAATATTGATAAATTGTTATCTAAATTTCCTATAGATTTTATTATAACCACCCAGTAAAAACTTGAATACGATACATTATGCAATGTGAATCAGCAAACCCTAAGGTATTCACCAATAATTCTATACCTCAGTGACGGGAAATTATTTTTAAGTGCTTAAGTACTGGGGTGAGTCAAGGTGATGAACTCTAAGCAGCATTGTCTTATGTTGCAGTGGATGGCATAATCATAGCTTGTTATATCTGGGTAAGGATAACTCTAATAGAGAGGCACTAAAAAAGTCTTAAAAACAACTGTGAGGGAGGTAGGAAGAAAAGAATTAAAAGAAAAAAGCACACCTTATATTCTTGTGTACTTTGTCTATAGAAACAATAAAGATAATAAGAATAAATTCTAAAGAATAACCCTGTAAAACTCAATGAAATGTCTACTAAAAATTTAACCTCCTTTGGTACATTTTGTTTATTCATTGTTAAAATATGACTTGGCAACTCTGCATAAAAATATATGACCATCAAATGAATCATAGAGATAAAATCTTTAAAATTTTTTTGTTATGAATGCTTAAAGAATTTTCTATGATATCTCATAAGTACCCAGCTGAATGTTGGTAACAGTGGGTAATTCTTTGTTAATGTATTGTAACAAGTGTTGGCTTGGCAAAAATGTTAAAAAATCTTGTATTTTATATACATAATTGATAAGAGATAGACTTAAAAGTCACATAATTTACATTTTAATCATTTATATGAAAGTATTTTAATAATTAGATATATTATTTTCCTATATAATCAGCTCTGAAAATACATCTTGAGCCTATGAAATGAAATATATTTGTGTACTTTATACTTCAACGTACCTAGGAACAAATAAATAAATTTTCAATCAGGCGTGAAAGTTTTCATATCTTTTTCTTTATTGTCAAAAGCTTCCATCGAAAGGTTGGCATTTAGTTAAAATTATAAGTGACAAGCTTCATTCCAGCCACTGGTGGCAGAAAAACGTACTAGTAGCGTTTAAATTTTGTAACCTGCATTTCGTATGTAGAAGTATCTCCTTATTCTTGATTTTGTGATTCCAATTCTATACTTCTGTCATAAAATGCATGAAATTTTGGGCATATGAAAGCTGCCGGCACAATGGGTCCCTGCAGAGGTCTCACTCCGGGCAACCGTGAGACTTCTTAAGGGCTACGTTTAGCGCTGTTTAAGCGTCACCTCGTGACATTCGATGGACCATAGATTCACTGATAAACACCGGTGACTGAGAAAGAGTCGAAGCAGAGGACTTGGTGAACCTGTTCCATAGAAGTGCAGCATAGTTCTATGTGCGAGGGAGGAGATTGCATTGGGGTTTTGGGATTTTACTCTCTGAAAAATGCCGAAATGATTCTTGGAATGTATTCGGCCCAAATTTTTAGATGATTCAATACAAAATTTGAGAAGAAACGGCCTCATTTGGTGAAGAAAAAGTGCTCTTCTATCATGATAATAAATCGGCTCATACTTCCGTCCATTTCACGTCCAATTGGGCTACGAACTGATACCTCATTAACCGTATTCTAGATATGAACTCGTGCGACTTCTGTTTGTTTCCAAACTTAAGAATGTCACTTGCTAGGTGAACTTTTGAGTCGAACGAGGAGGTCATATATAAAGGAGACCTTTATAAAACGTAATTTCCAGGTTAGGTTATACAAGATGGAGGGTTATTTGGTTGAGTGTGTCAAGTTATATTGAAAAATGAATCGCCAATTTTCAAAAATTTGCATTTTTCTTTTGAAGACTAAGTAATTATAGGACAAACCTTATACATATGGAGATATCGTGTAACTAGGAATCATTATAAATTTTCAATATTCACTACAATAAAAATTGAAATAAATATTGCATGATCCAAATAATTTCCATGATAATTACAAAAAAAATAGATTCGAACCTTTTTACATCTTGAGATTTCACATATTTTTTTCGAAAGTATCTGTTAAAAAGAATACAAAAAATATTTTTGAGGTGTGAGATAAAAGTAATGAGATAGGCAACATAATATATCTTAAAGCAACGCAATCAAGTTTTTTATTGAAAAGACTTAGAAAGTTGGAATAGATCCATAGGAAAAATTGTTGATTAAGAATAAACGTTTTCCGTGCTTACAAATCATTTTTAAAAGGTCTTTGACACAAAGAAAATTTGATTTAGAACTTTCCTTTAAATATTAAAAGACCGTTTATACTAAAATATACTATTCTAATCAATCTTGAAGAAATATGACATTATTTTGTCAAAACAAGTCACCTTTCAACAGTAGGGCTCTGACCACCTGCTGTTTGTGACACATAAAAACTGATTGGCTGAAGACAAGCGGTAATAAAATAGATGCTGGTCCCTTTTTGACCCAATTTATCATTATAATAAGTTGCTTCAATTTAATTTCTGATTTTTACAGTATATGGAATATACGGGTATCTAGAAGTAATCAGATTGAGCTCATTTTACAAGTGGAATTTGAGGTTACATTTTTGTGAAGAAAGCTTTGTTAGTAAGAGTTTATGTTAAAAGATATACATGGTTAAAAATGAGTGATATAAATCATCAAAAACGTATAGAGATGTTTGTGCTGTTCACGGTGAATATGCTATAAATGTTCTGACAGTACCTACGTGGTTGGTTTTCATGTTGGTTCTTCACGGGAAAAGCCTATTAAATTTTACAACTGATTGAGACAAATTGCCATATAAGTTATCAGGACTTCAGGGATGCACTGAGCATCAACAATCAAAAAGTTTGAGAACATTTCAGAAAGGTCGGGTATACTGTTGACTGAACTGCCTTGTAAGGATAAAATATGAGAACGTTAAACGTAAAGTTTGATTTAAATTGATACAGTAGCTCATTATCTAATAATATATTAATGACAATAATTACGGGATATATATTATTTCATTGCTACAAACTCACAACGTAAAAAGTCTTCTTCTACTTGGTTTAACCACTTAAACTTTGTCCTTTTTTTCTTTTTCTTCCTCCCGAATTGTAGCATTTACAAGGTTATTGTGTCTTTGTCGGCTATCCACAAATACCATAATCATTCTATCCTTTGGGTTTCCATTCTTTTATTTACATCTTCTCATTTATTTCATAATTCATACCTTTTTCGTTCTTATTATCCTTCTTTCCCCTATTATTAGTTTCTCTTTTCTTTATTGTCCTTGTATACGCGTCACCATTGGTTTAGAAATATTCATTTTGCTCTAGTAGTTGCTATTTAGCTTTATAACATCTTATTAGCATTAATCATTGGTCCTACACATTAAATTTTGCACTCCCTCAAGTTCATAAACTACCAGAATTAATTTTCTTTTTTCGAATTCCTTGCCAAAATATTTTGATAAAGACTGACAGGAGTCGAAACGTCAAATTTTTATCTGTCTTTCATAAATTACAAAGAGAATTAGATTTAAAACAGAGACCTAAAATCAAGACGATTTAGAAACAAACATATTTAAAAATTTTAAGAAATAAGAAATTAAAGATTTGATCGAACCCTCCTGGCAAACAAATGCTGGTGTACCTTTCAGAAGTGACCTTCCTACGTTGCTCTAAAGGAACGGTGAGACATATCTAGTTATTCCGAAAAATAATCTTCAAAGTGCTTCGTGCGCGAAAAACTTTTGTTGGATTTGGCTGGTATTAAAAGATCCATTTTTGATTAGCTTCGAGTTCATCTGCGTATATCCATGAGTCGTCGCCTGTCACGGTCTTATAGACGTGTTTTGAAGCACCGCGATTGAATTTGTTCATCATTTTTTTGCACCAATTGACATAAGCTTTTTTTAACGGTTGTCAAATTATGCGGTATCCAACGCTAATAAATCTTTCGACAGCTAAATATTCAAGCAATATTGAATGTTTATCGAGTGGGCTACTGCCCAACTACGCTTCAATCTTAAGGTATGCCATACGACTATCTTGCAATGTCAGTTTACGTACAGCATCGATGTTTTCTTGTATAACAGCCTATTTTGGACGACCTTCACGAAATTCATTTTGTAGCGTATTAAACTGTTCATAACTGATCATCAATAATTATTATATTTATAATTGTACTTGTAAAAGTTTCTTGTACTTAAAAATATATTCAAGCACCTAGACTATAAGTAGAAAAGCAGATTATTAAAAATCTTTATTGGAAAAATTAATGATCTCTTTTGTTATCTATTAAATCTATTTTGAAACCTGAATTTCAAAATAAATTTTATTCCATAGCTTCCCACTTGATTTTTAAATTGAATTAAACCGGAATGTTTTTTCGAAGGGCACTAACCTCAAACTTGGTCTATTGTTAGGAGATGCTAGATAATTTCTAGGGGTGAGCGCCCTTTCTGAAGCTGGCATCTGGCATGCCTTTTAAGATTCCGTCACACACCCACGAGGTTGATGAACCCTCTTGTTTACAATTGGTTCTAAATATCTAGTTTTTGTTGCCTTTTTTGAGATGGTAAAAACGCGTGAGGTACAAATGGGGGTTGGTGTTACTTAACAAATGTGAGATTAGGAAGTCAAATGTTCATACCTGCTTTATTAGGGTGTCAGCTTATCATTTTAAATATAATCATCTTCTAATGAAGACACATTCTACGAGGTGGTGCAAAAAAAATTTTTATAAATTTGTTCTAAAAAAATACTAATATTTCGAAGCCGAGAATTATAATGTCAATACAGGGGGTAACTGGATACATTTTTACATATTCTTACTCACATATCTTTTATATTGAACGACAAAATATGAAATCCTTCTAGATCCTTGTTGTTCAAACGGATTTACTTAGCCTTTCAATCAATTTTATTATGAAACTTATAATGATAGATAAAATACTTATTATTCTGATGATGTATCGAAAAAGTTTGGCTTTGAGAAAAAATTTCCCTCAATATTAAGCTGTAGAAGTGAGTAGAATCAAAACACCATACAAAAAATGAACAGAAATACCATTAAATAGTATACGGGCGCAACAAAAATAGTAGACAGAATTGGAATAGGAGATTAAAGGCCCAGAACTAGATACTCTGAAAACCTGGACAATACACCAAGCAATTTCCAGGCAGAAATTTATACAATTGTCCAGTTAAAATCTTTTGAATGTAGCAACCTAGGCAAGGATAATCTAGAAGTAATACCATGTGTCTTTTTGTGATCCTCTTGGCCTCAACGGGTACCTGAAGACGCCCATTGCCACTACAAGAAAATGTTTAATATACTTTAAATTTTCGGGCTTTCTCGATAAAATTATCAGGTGCTTCAATACAACATTCCCTTTTCGCCCTCTTAAAACTAACCATCACAAATCATTACGAAAGGATCACGTAGTATTTCATCCAAGAATATATTTTTAACCCCTCTTTTTATTAGCAATCTGTAAAATTTTACAATGAGCAAATGGTTTAAGGCAATATAAACTGTCTTGTAGAAGAATAACCCAGTGGTAATTTGCATTCACTTAAAAAATCATCTGATTAAGTGATAACCACACAACACTATGACACTAAAATCTGTCAGACAGATTACATGGAAGATGCCTTCCAAGCCTTCGCTGGGGGAGGTCTCATTAGAGGTTGAGCCTATGTCTTGGGATGGGTTTCCATTTGATTAGAATATTTTTGGTTACTTTTTTAAATCAATTTTCCTTTGCTTGTTTTGTTATTAAATCTATGTCTGAGTAACTAGATTTTCGTACTACTTTAACAACTTATTATTCGTTGTTCGAATAGCATCTTCGCTATGGTGTGCCTTTCTGGTGGCACCTCTTCGAATCTATTTTTATTGTTTAAGTAGTAGAACGCATTGCAAATTCTATTTTAAAAAAATACAATATTTTAACTCTCCCCGTTCTTTTCATTTTGAAATCCATTTGTCTGGTTTCACAATTTAACAAGTCAAGTGAGAGACCCTACTGGATTTGGACATTTACTTAAAAATAGCCACCTCTGATCTGGTAAAAAATTCCATCATCTTCAATGCCAAGAAATTATTCAATCAGCTACCTGCAGAATTAAAAGCTCCGGTGATTGACAGAGGCATATTTTCATGAAAGACCTTATTATTCTGTGACAGAATTCTATAATATACAAAATGTAGTAACTGCAATTGCAAATTGACTATAAAACACATAATCGCAGAATGTCCATTTCTTAAATCAGAAAAATCATCATCAAATCTCACTCGGAACAATACGTGAAATTTTAGGACCTAAATACAATATTACTTACCTTGAACAGATCTTGATCATAAACTTAATTTAACAAATATTTATAGATAAAACACTTAATTTTTACTGAATCGCTAATAACCAGGATACGGTTGATGCGAATTTTGTAATAAAAAAATATTTAGTATCAAGTAATATATTGTATTTTAATTCTTATTAAGCCTAATTTTTGTTTTATGTCATTATCAATCTAATCTATTTATTTTGTGAGAGTCAATATTTTCTTGAAAATATTTCTTATTAACAAATTGGGATATTCGTTAGGTGACAGCAGTGGTGACAATTATTGATTTGACAATTTGCCAAGTAGGATATTTCTGTTCAAACTTAAATATAGGAGATGATGTGATTTGAAGATAGATAGTTTTTTGTTTAGACTTATTAACAATTTCGTCTGTATTACTTTTTAGGAACGTTGCCTACTATTTAGTATTGAATTAGCAAAGTGAGAATGAATAATTCTAATAAAAACTTCACACCGCTGACGTCCTATATATGCGTTATTGTGTTATTTAAAATATGGTTTTTGTTTTTTGAAATATACACAATAGATCCATAATTCAGGTTGAAACGTATAAAATTTCTATATATCATATGTAGAATTATTTGTTCCTATCCCCAGTGTCGGTTGGAAAGTATTCTTAGAAGATTTATACCTTTCTGACAATATAAAATCGATTTTTTTATACGATCATTCTGGTTTTTCGTCGAATATCAAATATTTTATACACTGTACCTACAGGATGTCCGGGAGTTGATGCAAAAAGTTCAGGAGTGAGTAGATGACGTGAAAATAATACTGTGACATGAAAAAAATTTTCTCATACGATTACTTGTTTTTGAGTTTGAGCATTTAAAGTTGGGAAATTTGAACTTATATTTAAGTATAGTTTCTAAATTATATATTCAATGTAGTTTACAGCGAAAACCTGTACAACCTGTAGATGGCAAAAATTAATTTTTCCATCGATTTTTTGTTTAACTCTATAAAATTTATGGTTCAGGAGATACGTAGATTTTTAGATCATTCTACATGCCAAGGAAACCGTTCGCCATAAGGAGACATTCTGAAAAAAAACATATAAAAAACTGTAATTATTTATTGAAAAAACTTACAGGGGGTATTAAAACACAATCAAACATTTCTAATTGAACTACATGCCGTCGAATATCAAGTTAGTTACATAAGGAAAAAATTGAAATGCTGAATAATTTAGTTTATTATCCTACAAATTATCAAATGAAAACAAACAAAAACTATAATAAATGTTCGAAGTTGGCACCTTGCACTTCTTCACATTTCCGGAGTCTACGGAGGATATTTCTTTGAACATGGAGAAGCATTCCAAGATTCTGCCTTATAGCGTCACAATGGAAGTTTATTCTATCGATCATTTAATTCTTTGTGTTTACCGGTGTTACATACACCAAGCTTTTAAGATATCCTCAAAAAAAAATGAATCCATTGTATTCAATTCAGGGGAACGTGATGGCCATGCAAACGTGCCTCCCTGATCAATCCACCTATTAGGAAAAATGTTATTATCCATATTTTAATTATTAATCTCTTTCAAGTTTTTTTTACCAGTAATATGATTTTCTATAGTATGTAGTACAAATATTTATTAATTCATTAGTTCTCAAGAAATGTTTGATTTTATTTCAATACTTCCTGTAAGTATTTTCAATAAATAATTATAATTTATAATAATTTTCTTCGGAATGTCTCCTAATGGCCAACGGTGTCCTTAGCATGTATAACAATCTAAAAATCTACATATCTCCTGAATCATAAATTTTATCAAATTAAAAGAGTATCTTTTAAATTGTACAGGCTGTCCCATTAGGCATGAGCCGCCCCTAGTCTTCAGATAATAGTGTAGAATTATTTTTTCCGTCAAACACCCTACATGAACATTCGTAATCATCCATTAAAAATTCATAATGTTCGAATGTATAATTTAGAAAATATACTTAAATATAAGTCCTGATTTCGCAACTTCTAAGGCTTATAACTCAGTCATCATATGATGTTTTATAAAAATATCAAATATTAAAATATGTTTTACTCCCCTTGATAACATACATTTGCTGCTGTTATCTATTTTCCTATTTAAAATTATCGCTTAGTTTATATTACTGATAGCTACCCTACGATAGTATCGATTGTGGTTACGATGTTCCTTCATTTTAAACATCCGGAGGGACAAGAAAGCTTGAATTGATTATTTCCTAATTGTACAAATAGTAACTTGTTATAGAATGTTACCTACTGTCGTCTTTTTCTGGGACAATCAAAACTGATATGAATTATATTTTAAACACGTGAAAATATTTGTTAATATCAGCTTTGTTCGCGGTAAATAATTTGGATACGTTTCGAATGTATTCTGAATATCTTCTGGACGTGTCAATGCGCATGCTTTGTTCAAAATATGTTAGTACAGATTAGAAATAACTGAATATTTTTATTATATTATTTTTATTCCTTTCTCTTTCGTTGTATGTTTATCTTTATCCACCTTGATATAAGCTGTTTGCAAAACATTACATGAAACAACAATCATTCAGTCGATTCCTACTAAGCATAATTGCAGCTACCTGAATATGCAGATCAAATGTACTGTGAGTACAGATTAGATATAACGTAATATTTTAATTCCTTTCGTTTTCGTTGTATCTTTATCTATATTCATACGAGCAATTACTGATATTAACTGCACAATATTAAATGAAACAACAACAACAACAAACATCATTTTATTGACAAATATTTTGAATGATTCTATAACAATTGTCACTCTACCATCGGTTTCTGTTTCAAATCTTTAACAAAGTAGTTGATATTTGTAGTAATAATAAATAAGATTCCCATTAATATAAGAAACCAATTCGCGTAAAGATGAAAGAATGTGATAATCAATAACGAAAGTAATATACCTACAAATGCTATTACACAATGAGACGTTCCACGAATTGCAGTTGGATAGGATTCAATATTGATAACTGACAGTGCCGTTGTCGCTATACTAAACAAGAACATAAGAAGCGAACATATGATCATTCTTGTCATTCCATCTTCGACGAAGTGTAGTATAATAAAAGATATTCCAACTAGAAACATACCTATATATAAAGGGATTTTCCGACCGACGCGATCTAAAATCCATATCGCGGAAATTTCTCCAATTATTACGTTAGTAGATATCATGAGAAAGTTATAGAAAAGCTTATTCTCGCCTATACGTGGACACATTGTGTTATTTTCATATGGATGTAAATAAACAACATCGAGACCACTACTCAAATTTTCACTTGTTACTAATTTTGCCATTAAAATATTCATACTCACTATATTCAAAATGGAAAGGGAAGTTTGAAGAGCTATTAGGGGTAACGTCACTGTTAAAAATGGTCTTGAAAATAATAATTTCATGCCTTTTCCTACCATACTCATTATATCGAATGTTATTCTGAGACATCCTGTATTATCCGATTGGTAAAATAGACCGTAGTCAAGAACAGTGTTCATAATGTCATCTTCTTTTATATCAAAAGAGTTACCATAACTAGATTTGTTGATAGCGTAAAATTGTTTCAATGTTAACACTGCTAGGTAATCCTTTTTAGCGTGCAAAAAGAACCTTGGACTCTCTTCTAGTAAAGCTGTTGCACAAGCCAATATCAAATTGATTCCTCCAGATATAGCAAACAGCATTCTCCATGTTGTAACCCGCATATCAATTACTCTATGTTCCACGTAACTTGGACTAGCGAAATAATATGCTACAATTGAAGCTTGTAGAAATCCCAACATCCAAAATAAGTCACATAAAGCTAAATAACGTCCGCGCTTTTTCGTTGGTAATATTTCTGCTAGATGAATTTTTACTACTGTTCTTTGGTGTTCCAATGAGCTTCCTAAAAAGAAAACTGCAAAAATAATCATATAACTGTTGTAAGCGAATGCTGCCATGAAAGTAGTCACAAAATTCACTACTAAACTCTGGGTTAAAAGTCTCTTTCTTCCAAATATATCACAAAAACAATCGACAATTCCACCAAAACTCCTTCCAATTGTAAAACTGATGAAAACTGCGTATAAAATATTTGGAGTGATTTCCGTTTCACAAGATGACAGAGGAATTGCTATTGGTATACAAAGAAATGCGGAAGCATTAGCAAAACACGAAGCACAAGCCATTCCAATCATGAATTTGTAGTATAAACCCCATCCAGTTTTTGGTAAAACGTCTTCAAAATGTAAGTAAAATTCTCCTGACATCTTGTATCGATATGCAAACTGTGTCTATATAATTTTCATTCACGTATACTTTTATTAGTTTATTGGAGCACCTTATTTTGAGGATTACATTTTTGGATATATTTTGATGTAGTCAGCTGTCTTAGACATTTTGGGAAAATGACATTGACAACACATCGATATATTATCATTCCGTACCAAATATATGACAATATTAGCGTCAACATTTTTCAAATTATTGGTAGAATACAATGTTTCCTTCAAAGCTTAAGAAAGATCAGTCAGAGGCAGTACTAGTACTACACTTTTCTGGAAACAACAACATAATTAGTATATTAAGGAATCATTGGTATTGGTACTGATATTAATATTTATTTACAACTTCTATTATTGCGGAAGTTTAGTTCCTTCGGTATTTCATTCTAAAGATGCTGAAGCAGACGGTTCGCAGATTTGATTTTCCATATGGAATGTCGCAGAGCTTATATTGTGCAAATAAGATAGATCAAACAATTTTTGTGATGCGATGAGGGCCTATAGAAGCTCTGCCGTTTTTTGCTTTACCGCTTTCATCAACTCAAAAAGGGTCCCTTTCAAAGCAGATCTTTTTCTTACGTTTCTAACCTCTCAAGGAAATCCGAACAGACCCGTTATAACACAAAAGCTTTTGGTCAGGAGTCAGATTTTTTGGCACCAACTTCGCAGAGACTTTTGTCATGTGTAATTCCGTGTAAAATTTTCCGTTTTCTATCGGCTTTTTCAGCTCGGCAATCATCCAGATGCTTATTCGACAATCTGCACGCACAATTTGGTTGATTTTTGTTTTAAAAAACGGGTCGTCATCCAATTTTTCTTGGATCAGAGCGCAGAATTCAAAACGAATATCGTAATCCCTTGGTAGTAACGTTTGTACAAATTGCGATTTGTATGGATGATATTTATTACTTTTCACAATATTTGCTAGTGTATCTTTACTTACTGAAGTAGTTTGGATTGCAATGACCCTTTTTCTTAATGACATTTCTGGGCGTTCTACGACAGAAAGCGTGTTCAAATTCAGTGTCTTGATTCGCAACCCGTTTTCGGCTTTCAGGTTTATTCTTAAATTTATTTTCTATACTTCCACTAGCCTTAAATTCATTTAAAATATTTGTAACTGTTGGTTATACTTATTGTTATCTATAACAACTGCGTGAAAATTATATCTTCTTAAATGAGACACACTATATATG
Organism: Diorhabda carinulata; assembly: GCF_026250575.1. Taxonomy (NCBI): domain Eukaryota; kingdom Metazoa; phylum Arthropoda; class Insecta; order Coleoptera; family Chrysomelidae; genus Diorhabda; species Diorhabda carinulata. The sequence continues at coordinate 10,040,979 of NC_079469.1, forward strand.
TAATAAATCATTCTATTTGGCTACTACATTTTGTCATATTAATCTCAATTGTTTCATTGTAATCACCCCGCATAACCGTACATTTTTTATTTAAACCAAACGAACTATTGCCCTTTTGTTTCACCACTGGAGTACATATAAAACGGGCAATCACCCTTAGGTACTTTTTTCAGTAGCAAATCCAGAAATAAATTGATCGTAATAGAGGAACTGCGGGTCAACATGTTTCCATATAATAATACAAAACAGTTGTAACACATTAGATTATAAATTCGGTAATTAAGGGCGGAGAGGTTAATTCGGGTCAAAGAACATTCCCCATTGTGAAGCTTAGTTCACACGGATTTTGAATAATTTCCAGACTCTTCAAAAAATTCAAATTTTTAGGAATGCTATGAGAATCTACATAGAGTTCCAATTTATAAATCATAAGATTAGTGTCAATATTACATTACAGTATAACTTAGTTATAATAACTACATACAATTTTTGATATCAGTAACCGGTAATGACTAATAAATTTTTATATCTTTTGTTTTCTTGTATTTTGTTATTTGAGGATTCTATAATAAACATGAATAAAAATGTTTATATAATTCATTTTTCACAAGTTTTTGTATTTGATATGATATGGTTCAATGAAAGAAGGGAAACTCAAGTCTGGAATGAACTAGACCGGGAGGATTCAGATTACGATTAGTTCTACTCATCTATAAGAAGTTTGTACATAAATAAAAACAAACATAAATCCTTGAGAAGTTCCTATATTTAATCCCATCACCGAGGAAATCCTGAAGCAACTTCGATGCAAAGCTATAATCAAATTGACCAACCTTATCAATGCGTCATTCAGACTGAGATAAGCTATGGGATTAACCAGAGGTTATTTCGAAATTTTAAGGAAAATTGCTCTTTAAGGGGCTAAATATATAATAGAGGAAAAGAATGTCACTTTTTCCCATCAATTTGAACACAAACATGATAGAAATGTCGTTAGAGATAAAGTAAGTCCCTAGAAGTAGCATAGAAACTTGCATAGGGGCCAATATTTAGAACTACAAAAATCAATCTTATATATGGGACAGATATTTTAGAGTAAAACAAGAAGAAGCATACTCTTCTCTCATCTAACAGAAATTGAGGCAGGGGTACTTCAAGGTAGTGTACTAGGCCTTGTACTTTACTCAATGGTTACCAACGATACTTACAAAACTTGAAAACAATACAATTGTAGCCTTTGCTGGTGATACTCCTCTTTGGCCGAAGAAGCTAATTTAAAATTACAAACATCCATAGACCAGATTAACACCTGGACTAATTGATAACGTATCAATTTGAACAAAAACTAATCTGCTCATATTAACTTTACGATTAAATGGAAAGTATTTAGAAATGACCCTTGATGCTAAAGTTTGTTGAAGTGTCAGATATTGAAACCCGTTTATGTTAATACACTTTGGTTTTGGTAATAATTTCTAGGACTTTCACCTAAATGAGCAAGTCATTGAACAGGAGATTTTGTAGTAAAAGAACTCCTTAATTGAAACAACAGACTTTTATATTCTTTAATAGTGTCATTGTGGGTATCTGCATGTTCATTTGATATAGTCTGCCCTACTTCTTTGAAAATGTAACTCAGTAGAATATGTGAAAATGCTAAAACCTATCATACTTCCAACGAGAGTTCACCCGTGGTTTTCCAAACAAATTTCTGATTTCTTTTAATTTGAGATTCTTAAAAATCGAGTCTACTTGAATAAACCAAGAATAATACTACAAATGAATGAAACCATTCGTCTAGAAATAGTAACACACCTCGCGGTATATGAAGATATGAAAAGATAAGAGCCAGTTTTGATGCGGCGAGATGGCAATGGAGGACACTTGGACGATAATATTTCTAAGAAATAATAATTTTTTTGTCACAACAATTTCAAAAGTGAGGAAATTTGTTGTTCACCCTCAAGTAGTAGGAAAATTATAAATCTGTCAATTGAATTATGTCAATTTAAATGCTATTTTGCCAATAGTTTTCATTTCCACAGCAAACACAAACGATCTTCAAATTATATCTGATATTATGTATACCACTTAAGTGAAGAGTGTTTCTTTCTAAATTCTAATTGATGGTCGTTCAAAATTGGCTTTTCAATAGATTTTTTTTAAAAATTTGAAATTACTGGTTAATAGTCTATTATTTTATAATATGCAATTAATTCTATTAAATTTCAGATAAAATTTTAATGGAAACACTGAAATAAAACCTTCAGTCACGATAATACCAATTCAATACCAGTTCCGACATTATTACTATGAATTTAATCTCGGAGGGGTGTTGTAAGTTTATTTTCGTGATATATTCGGTATTTTTATCTGCGGCAGGAAGAAGCGGGCCGGGCAACAGCATTCAGAATCAGAAAAGTCCACTTTTAACTCTTTGTCGACGACCGGGTTCAACGTACTCCGGTGGTGTACGAGCCCGCAGAGGCGACCCTCTTTATTGTGGCTAAAATTTCGATTAACGGGATTTCATTTAGAGAGAAAGCGGAGGTTTTATGTACGGATATAGCTTACGGGCAATTCCGTATGTGACTGATACTAGGTGTGACAAACGTTAAAGCAAGAAAATACCTAATGTATTGTATTTACGGTATGAATAAAATTTGTTCGTCCCACAACAATACTTATTTAAAACTAATAATCAACAAGCGCCAGTTAAATTCAATTCACAAATAGTTATTTAGTTATTAATGATGTGAATGATAAAGGTGTAAGTGACTTAAGGTTCACGAACAAAATCAAATCACTTTTAACACAAATGTTTTTTCTATAGCTGCTCTATTTTGATATTTTTCCAATGTTTGATTCGTGACTGCTTAATATGTTTGTCGATAGTGGAATAATTGATAAAAGTGGAGATTTGGCTCTTGGTGGATATAGAAGAGTCTACAAGTAGAGCAAATCGTACCTAAGACATCAACTCATCACTATGATATTGCATATACCGATTTCCGGACCTGGTGTAAATTGAAAAATGTAGAAGTACACTTCAGTGAACCTGTTTTCTACTTACAAGAAAAATTAAAAATATGGAGCTCATTACGGCGGTTTGAAGACGGGTTGATATAGTAAAATGCGCTTCTTCTTGGTTAGGAATAAAGTAAGTTCGAACATCTATTCTACCCGATTAGGTAAGTAATTCATGTAGAATAGTCAAGACATAAAATGCGAGCGATGTTCTCTTACCATGAATAAGACCTGGTAATCGGAAAAATGGTACAAAAACATACCAGGTGTACGGCATCCGATGAATAACTATGCAAATTAATAATTCACGCATCGTAGCTTATGAGCAGCCGTCGTATCAAAACTTGCAAATAATAGTGTTAGATATTAGTAAATCAAACTAAGTGGACACTCAAATACCAAGCTTCTAACGCCTTATAATCAAACGGATGAGAAGCACCAACCAATCGTCAAGCTCAAGAGATTTCCTAACCTAAACAAGCTCTTGCTCGTCCACCGCATGCCTATATCTTGGAAACAAATATTATTAATAGTAATAAATGTACTACCCAGTTTAATTTTTTTGATTTCTAATTATTTCAATTTAATTCCATTAGTATTTTCTATTGAATGAAATTTTTAAAATTCATTTCATTCATTCGAGATACAATAAAAAGATTTTTTATTTTTTTCATTTTTTCACATTTAAGTCTGTTTGTGGATTCTTCTAATTTACTTTTGATAAAAAAATGATAGCATAAGTCATAGGTAATACTTGGAATATTATAATTAATTAAGAGAATAGAATTGAGCCAATTATCATGCTAGATTACTGATATTATTAAATTTAACTTATGAGTAGAAAATTTCTATTTTGGCAGCTGAAGACATTACTTCAATCAATAAGTTTTGTGACTGACACACAGATGCCGCTGCCATTGTCAAATCCATATGACGTTATGACGTTTATGAAGTACCAACATTCAAAAGATTATCTGTAAAATTTCATGACATTTCGATTAGTCAGAAAAAAATTAGAGCCATTTATGTGAAGCTACTTATGTTATGTTGAACACAATGGATTTAAAAAAATTTCGTGTGTTGATTTATCATTGCTTTTTGATGGAAAAAATTCAGCAATGGCTTCAAAAGTCTTATTCGGACTCTGCACCATCAAAAAAAAAAACATTTTTATTGGTTTACTGAATTTAAACGTGGTCGTATAGACATTGATGATGGTAAACGTTGTGGTGGTCTAATTGAGGTTGTTACTCCAGAAAACATAAAAAAAGTCCACAAATTGATTATATCTAATCGTGAGTTGAAATTAAGTGAGATAGTTGAGGCCGTAAAGATATCCGAAGGCAGTGTGTTTACAATTATGTATGAACATTTGACCATAAGAAAGTTTCAACAAAGTGGTTGCTGCCTTTACTCACAATCGATCAAAACCAACAACGTGTTGATGATTCACAGCAGTGTTTGGCAATGCTTACACGAAATAAATCACACACTTCACTTCGAAATCAAAACGAAGCGTCCAAAGGCACAACAGTCAGCTGGGAAGATTATGGCTTCAGTATTTTGGGATGCGCATGGAATATTGTTTTTCGACTATCTCCAAAAAGGAAAGACAGTAAATGGCGAATACTACATAGAGCTGTTGGATCATTTGAATGTAAAAATAAAAAAACCTGCTTCATATGTTGAAAAAAAGAGCACAGATCATGCTCCGATTCACAAGTTAATTGGATTGGATTAAATTAGACGAATTACGCTATATAATCCTCATTTGGCCCTCAGTGAGTACTGGCTATTCGCTGATCTCAAAAAATGTTCGCCGGTAAGAAATTCGGCTCAAATGAAGAAGCAATTGCTGAAACTGAAGCCTATTTTGAGGCAAAAGGCAAATCCTTCGACAAGCACGGCATCGAGAAGTTATAGAAGCGTTGGAATGATTTGATTTATTGCTCTTTGAAGAAATTACATTAATAAATATAATCTATTTTTGGCAAAAAAAAGTGTTTAGTTCCACCACTTATGAAGTGATGTGTTATATTTATTTTTTTAATTTAAGCCGGTATCAGAACTAATATCAATTAACCTGTAGCTCAAACATTAAAGCTAATGGAAAAACTGATTGGCATTTTCAAAATCGACATATTGAAAATATTAAAATCATTTGTTGAATTTCCGACATTCATTTTTATTTTGTTTGTCTATATGTACAGCGTCACACTATTATATTAGTTACTGGGTATCGTGACGAGGAGGTTCCAAGTATCATAGTTTGGCGGTTGGCCTACTTATTTTAGTCCGATTGAATGTGTGGGACGCGTAGTCGTTATAAATTTCGGTGCAACGAGGAAACAAAAAAATTAAAAAGGAAAAAATATTGATGTTACTAGATATACTATATAATTTATGTAATATGTGATTAAAATATAGTTCCTTTTCTAAAAAAGCTTAAAGACAATTAAGTGATTATCATATTATTATTAAAGGATGCTGAAAAAACACGTTTCATTAGAATACCATTGAACATAATACAATTGACAGTTACCTATCATTTTATTGTAAATCAAATAATTTGATTTTAGAAACACGCTTCAAAAGGGTACTGAATACGAATGATCAAGAAATCGGATAGACAAGTAAAAAAAAATAATATGCTAAGTGTTAGTGCATATTTTTGTGGATAGTGATTAGTTTAGTCTATTTGGTGTTAGTGTATAAATTAAGAAGTAAATTAGAAACGTTCTGTATGAATTTATCTCACCGATAAAAATTATTGAGACGTTGGCGGATATTAATTCACTGATAATTGATAAACGGAATTGAAAATAAAAAGTATCAACAAGAATTCCAAGAGTATATCTCAAGTATTGGTGATACATCCATTAATACATCATCTTTTTTATTACTCTTATTTAAAGCTGTGTGGATAACAAACCCTTTTTTTGGAAAAAGCCGTTTAATGAGCATGATACTGGCCCACATGATAAACTGTTAGATATATCAGTTGACCAGTTAAGGAATCTTACTTTTGATGTTGTTTGTCCCAACTAGCTTTGAATAAGTATAAAGAATAAAGAATCATAACTGACTAAAGTAGCGTAAATTAAAAAATAAAATCGTTTGGCATTAGAAATTAATATCATTTAGTGTTTCAGAGCAAATCAACCCAGATATTTAACATTTAGTTAGTTTGTAATTAACTAAAGCTCAAGTTTTTCATTAAATCATTCTGCTAGATTTAATAAAAACAGTATTTTTTGGAATTTCGCAATGTATTTTGTATAGTGTAACTTTTCTGAGTAAACAACTTTTGTCTGACAACAATAAGACCTACGTTACGATAGAAGCGGCTTGGCGGGCACCATCATTTTTAGCAGAAATATTGAATCATTTATAGCTACTAGTCCTTATTATTAATCATAGTTGTATTGCATTGATTGCAATTGATATTGAGCAAGCGGACTCAACTCAGGTTCTAAATGAATAATGGTCACTTGATCTGTAGCCTGAATGCTTTTTATTTTTATCATTTTCACTTGCGAATACCTCAGACCCGTCGCGCAATCCCTTTGAGGATTGTGATCCACCGGTTGAGAGCCTCTCCTGTTGTAAAAATGTCAAAGCTGGACATTTATTCCTGAATTTTTTTTATTTGGAAAAAAATAGTATAATTGTGCAGATGAGGTAACTGGAGGAAATAGTAATTCTGTACTAATTTCAGAAGAAACATAGGAATAGCTTGGTGAAAACTAATGTTTAGTTTGGGCTTTAGCTTTCCTATGGCATGAGAGATTTCTACTCGGCCCTTTAAACTAAATGACTCGATAGTAAAACCAAAACCAAAGTGGCTACAAATTTCCTACCAAATCTAAAAACTACCACAATGGCAAATGTACAGAATAGACCATGACAAGGAATAAATCTAGCACCATGGCAAAAGGTATAGCGAAATTTTTGCAATTACCGAATCCGAAATCGTATACAAGACACTGTTCAAAATGTCATCTGCCATTATTTTAGATAATACAGGGGTTTACTTTTTCACTCTAAAATAGATTCAGCCTATAATACCATTTGAACCTGAATACAACAATGTTATGGAAGCACTTCAACTTCGTAATCTACTAATTTAATTTTCAATTAACGAAAATTTGTTGAAGGGAAAATACCTACCGGGATTATTTTCCAAAATTGTTCAAATATCACTGTACAATTCCGTGTAAAACATAAAAATTATTCAATGTGATGTTAGGGATTTTAATTCTAAATTTGGCTTCGAATACATAAAAATAACGCATAAAAGAAATAGCGTACTTCTGTGTACAAGATAAATATGTATTTTTTGTCTGTTCCACAATAAGCTATTGTTTGATGCCTCATATTAGTTACTTGAAGAAAGAGAATAGGGTGTGAGTTTTCTAATTAACACCTTGTATAATATTCATAGCATCGCTATGATTACGATTAAATAATAGCTCTTGTTCAATATAATATTGTAGATTATAATGATAAAGATTAACATGTGTTACTATGTGTAGACATTTAGCATTTTTTGTTATTTTCGAGTAGTTTGACAGGTTATAAGGTCAAGGTTAAACTTATATATAATATTCAGATTTTTCAGAAAGGAATGAATAATAATTTTAACAATTTTTTTACAAGTATAGAGCAAGAAACAGTTTAAATCAACTTACTAGTTTTCAGTTTCCTTACCAATTTTCAATTCATGCAAATATAATTTTCCACGCATTTTTTTATTAGTACAGAATATAATTTTTGTTTCTTCATTTTAATGGTTTATCATCTTATTAATTTTATTTCTCCAGGCGCTTATGATTGACACTTTATGGAGATGCTCCTATTGTTGGTAATCTATATTCGTAACATTCACTTAAACAAAAGCAAATTTCTGTCACAATGTTATTTTCTCTCTTACTATTATTTCCTAAATATTTCTTGCTCTGTAAGTTTCGATATTTCTTCTATATAGGCGTCACATTTTTCTCAGTAAAACTATTTTTGAATCATATTGTTCTCCCTCTTCATTAGACTAAACATTTATAAATTATCGCTCCGGTCCATTATAGTTTTACAGTTCTTTAGATACATTTTTTAAATCGTTGAAGTTTCTCGTGAATTAATTTGTGCAACTTTGTCCATATAACAACGTGAATAGAATACAAAATATGCATTTTTACTTCAGAATGTACCATCCAGCTTCTTTGCGTAATTTCAGCGTTTTTCTCCGACATTTCCGAGTCAACTAAATTTATTAATATATTCAACAAAGAGTATTTCTATTTCTTTGATATATTTTGGCTTTTGGAATTAGAATATGCTTCATACTCTAATGATGAAAATACATTGATAAAATATAAACAAATATAATATAATCAAAAGCATTGCCATTTGTACTTGAAAGATTTCTATAGTCACATGAAAAAACTTATTAGTTAATATTGGTACAAAGATATCTTCATATTTTTGTAGAAAATCAGAGGTTAGATTGAGGAATTTGCTCCTTCAACCTCATTTATTTAGTTATTTTTATGTTTGTTTTTTAGTTTTACAAGCTTTTTTCTACAAATTGAAACAATTTGTAGGTATTTCTCTCTCTCGCTCTCATTAAAATATTTCAAACTGAATAATTTTTTGCGGGTCACTCAAAATTGATTTTCAGTTGACTTTTTCGAATATGCGAAACAATTTCTTGTCAACCCCATTCTCCTGATTTGGGTTCCTCCTTAAAAGAAATGAATATTTTTTGCATTTCAGGGTTTCATTTCAGCAAACATCTTATTTCTTCATAAAATGGCAATTATTTCTCTGTGTCCATGAATACGTTAAAGTTGAGGTGTCAAAATTTTTCCAAATAAATTTTGCAGCAAGTAATCTATGTAAGGTAGCTGCAAGAGAGCGACTGAAGACCTACGATCCAAATTTTACTTTCATTTTTTAAAAGTTACTTGGGAATACTTGCTCGTTGGTAACTTTAGGGTAATGTCTACTAGCTTTATTTGTCATGATCTTAAAAAATATCTATATAACATTTTTAACAACCCATTTGATAAACGAAAATCATAAGAATAAAAATTGTTCCTTGTAGATTTCAAAAAAATGAGGTACATCATATTTATATAAACAAGTTTGATATCAGCTAACCAATAAGTAGTATTATCTGATGTTAATTTGATGAGTTTGTTAATCAATTTTCTAAAATTAGATTCTTGATCTGAGATTACACCCATAACATTAACTTTACTTTTCTAACATTTTCAAGTAATACATATTTTATTTCTCCGAGAGAGCTGCAGAATGATAAAGAAATAAGTTATAGATTGCTTCCAACTGCTAGCAATACCTCGTACCATTACAAATAATGCTGAGGCTGCTCCTTGAGAATTGTCTGTAATTTTTCCTTCTTGAAAGCCTATTATGTTGTCATGGGATAGATCATGACAAAATGCGGTTTAAAGCTAATTTAATCCAAGCAAATAATGCAGTTCCGTTCTTTTTCTTTCATTATTTCAGCCCGAGTATTCAGCAAGCGAAAAATGAATTCTTTCAAATCGAGATTTATCGCTCATTTCCTTGTAAAGCAGCTCAAAGTGCTTTTTGATTGCAGCCTGTATAATGTGGTAATTGGCTTGTATATCCCAGAAAATATGCTAATGCTAATTGTGCTGTAGCAATGCTAATAAATCTTTATTAACATAGTTAATTATTTGATATTTACATTTAAAAAAATCAATCCAGGTACCTTATTTCAAGTGAGGACAATCGGTATATTTATGCACTTTTCTCTGCGACTCAACGTGGTGGACAACAGATTTATGTATGGCGACTTCGAGCAATCGAAAAAGAGTATGTTATTATTATTTTTTATTTCTCTTGGAAAACTATCTCTGAAAATTTGCCGCTCTAGGTCACTCTTTTATCGGCATAATCTTAAATTCAGTCCTTGCATCATAATATTCTATTATAATGCATTTCGTTGTTGATGAGCTGAATTGTGTCCTCTTGTTCTTTTAATTTCTAGTATTTCAATATTCTATGCTTGTCTTTTTTAATTTATGTTTTAAGTTTTTCTCTTCAATCTTTATCTTTGTCTATGAATTATTATTCATGATACGCTATGGAGATATCCATGTTATAACACAATTAGTAATGGAAGATCTTGAGGGAACTGTCTTAAGCAAACTAAAAATAAATATTTAATTCCTTTCCATTATGTAGATGACTTACTGCTGTATCAAACAATTAAATTGAAAACATAAATTAGGAAATTCAATTATTTTTATCAATAACCTCAATGTTCCATCGAAATCGAACCAAATAATAAAATTAATTTCCTTGATGTCACATTATATGAAATTAACAATAACATAAGAACAGAATGGTATACAGAAAATGTTACAGAAAAAACATTGATTATAATAGCAACTATCAGATCTAGAATCATGAACAAAACAGTAACTCAACATCAAAACGTGAAAAACCTTTCCTTACCATATCTACAAAAACATAGATATGATATTAGTATAAATCATAAAATACATAATACATCATCCAAATATTTCACTAAACTGAAATCTCAAACATCCAAAAACCAAAGAAGTCCATTGTAATGATTGTGATGCTATTTACATAGGACAGACATCTCATTTTTCAGAAAACAGATTAAAAAGTCATCAATAAGTACAAATTCACGACATATATTCAATTATAAAAATTAAAAAATTCTTGAGACGGAATCAAATGTAAATTAAAGAGAATGTTTAGAAATGTGTCGCATATGTAGGAACAATTAATGATAAGAAAGATCTAAAAAATTTGAAAAAAATTCATAATTCTATTTTATAAATTTAAATGCAACTATAAACAATTTAATTGACGGCTGTTACTTATTTTTGATATATGACAACTGAGAAAAAATTTGTTTTCGTAGTTAAAACAGATATTTATTTTGATATTCGTGTTGTTAGTGATTGTCATTGATTAATATACTTATACAGTTGTTATATTTTATAAAGAGAAAATTATTGTTCATATTCTTCCTATTCTGTTCGAAAGATATTTATTGTCCTTTCATTCAGTAAACTCTTATTTTTACTTTCGTCCCCTTGAAACATTATATTTTTTATCATTCTAGACATCTATTTTTGAAATTCAAGAATCATTCGTTTTTAATAATAATGTAATAAAATGAGAAATATTCTGTGATGTTTAGGTATCGAATCACTCGTTAGCAATCCCATGATTCTAATCGCGTAGTTGGAATCTTAGCCAGAATCTGTTTCATATAAAGAACGAACGGAATTTGAAAAGTTACGTAACCGCGAGTTGATGCTAGATGTTTATTGTTCGGGTTAAGTGTTCTCTCCACTTGAATCGACTTTAGTCTCTTACACTTCATTGAAATTGATTTTTTATCGTAATGGCAGAACGAGCTGGTCAACTCATATCATATGACATACACTTCGGACTAGAAATAGTAGCGTCAATTTGGATGGATTAGATTTTTACAGTAGCGTCCGTCGACCTATTTCTATAAACTTCTTTTTGCAATACTACTTTTAATAACTTTTTAGAAAAGCGAATCAAATGAAAAAAAAATCATTTAAATCATTTAATTAAGTAGTTAACCTCTTCACTCTTAGTATACCTACCAGAAGTTAAAATGCTTATATCACATACCAAGGTTTAAAATTTGGGTCAAGTATTTTTTATTTACACGGAAAAAAATTATAACTGTAGGAATACTAAAGTAGCCAAAAAAGATTGCACAAATAAATATAATTTTTAAGTTCAATACTGTAGTAGTAAAAATTGGCCTTGGTATATAATATAGTGTACTGGATACGAAGCCTACAAAAGGAGTGTGCATAGGTAGAATACCAGTACCCGATAGGTGTTAGGGTGAATGTATCTCTTCCAAAGGCAATAGTTTCCATAACAAAACAGTGTAACTACTGCCCTTGTTCGCCTCATATTAATTTTTTTCTCGGGAAAAATGTGAACAGTAGAGCAACGATTTGTTGTGAAATTTTTTATTGCTTGCATTGTTTATCACTCGCACGTATTTTTGAATGGGTCTCTAGATGACTTATCATCCACATTAATTAATTAATTGTATGAAAATTCAATAGATATGTCAAGCATTTCTTCATGATTGAATTTATGGAATATACTAAACAAAAATCAACTGCAGGAAATGTTTTGCTGTTTTAAAATTTTTTTGTAGCGAACATCATCTTCATATCATAATTGCATTTTGTATTATAAACTGCATGATATAATCCGAGTAAGCATACAATGTATTTATTCTGTCAAGGTTAAAAACAGTAGAGACCAACTTAATTTACATAATGTTTTCTGTATTGCAGAATGAAAACACACGACAAATACATCTGGTATAATATATGTTACGGAAATGCAAGTAACTGTATCTTGATATCAGTTAAAAGTCACAATGCGTGTCTTTGTGAATGTCGATACTACATTTTTTAGAATTTCAATAAAATACGACTCTCAGGAAAATATGCACAAACGTCTCATTGATAATAATTTTATTTATATAATCAATTACTTTCCAAGGTCAACTTATGAGGTTGAAAGCTTATATCAACAGATTAACAAACTAAAAATGAAATTAGTCATCTACATAATCGGTATGTAAAAACAGCGAAGAGCCCTTGTCTACACAAAAGTGTAAGGCTGATTTCCATGATCGAAACTTGGCCCAATCTCTTTTATTTTTTGTTCATCTTTTATCCAATATTTCTGATATACCTTTATATCACGTTTAATTGGACTACTTTTTTTCGGTTGTTATTTGATCGTGCTTCCCATATAACTGATTAATTATTTGTTATTCTACCCATGTACCGGAACCATTTTTGCTTGTTCTTTTCTATTGTTTTAGCTCTTGATTCAATACTTAATTCTTCCCTGACGATTCTGATTCTGTCTTTTCGTGTTTTCCTTTACTCTCTTCAAGTACTTCATCTTCATTTCTTGTATTCCATTTTTTGTCCTATTTGTTGGTACCCAACTTTCACTTCCATATGTTAATATTGGTATACTGTCTTGTATACCGACATTTTGGTTTTTATTTTGATTTCTTCAGTTTCGAGGGACTAGAGATTCTTTCATTTGTTTATTTTTTCCCCTGTGTATACTTATTTTTTCTTTCCAGGATTGTAAATTATGATTTTATTCCATAAAACTTCATCTTGAAAAAAAGTTTTTATCCTCCCCGAATAATAAATAACAGAAATATGGCAAAAACGCCCATAGTTAGTCCTTTGCAAGTGCATCAAAATTACATAATTTCAAGTTTCTGGCTTTATTGAAATTTAGAACAAAATAAAAACTCAATTTTAGTCACGAGCAATCACCTCCTGAAATGTGTCGCATGAATTTAAAACACCTTGTATATGTTATTGTGATTGTTGTGATTTTTAAAAATGTCACTTTAACGTCGTTTTCCATCTTTTCCTAACATTTTTTATATATATAAACAGGTCAACAGGCCTTATAGGTTTGGCTTGTAGTGCTTTCTTCCATCTAATTTTGTTCATAGCTGCTTCACGCCAGCTCTCTAATCTTATTCTTTCTAAATATTTTCTACATGTTTCTATCCATTTTCCCTTTGATGCCCTCTTATCCTTTTAGCTGCCCTTAACAAGGATATTTTCCTCCAACTGTCTTTGTTCATTCTGGTTATATGCCCTATCCAACGGAGACTTTTTGCTTTGACCACATATCCCATCTCACCTTTATCTCTGCGTTCGTTCTTCTTCTCCACTCGTTTTGTCTAGAACTTTTCCAAAAATCCTCCTTAGTACTTTTCTCTGCCATATGCTTATTTTGTTTTCTTCTTTTTCGTTCATGATCCAACACTCACTGCCATATAACACCGTTGATTATATAACTATCTTCTAATTGCGGCTCTTAAAATATCTTTTGATCTTAATAGTCCTCCTTGACCTCCAAACATTTTGTTCCCTCTCGCAAGTCTTTTGTCGATTTCTCTGGTTTCATCTCTCCTTCGTTTGTCACTGTCACTCCCAGGTATTCGAACTCCTGGACTGCACTCCTTATTTTGCTCTGTCGTCACTTTCAATTGGTTGCAGCTATTCAGATCCCTTCCCATCTCTATATATTTGGTCCATATTTTTTAGCTTTCTTTTCAAAGAGTAGGAACACTTTTTCTAGATCGTTCTACCACATCATCTGCGTAGGCAAGGAGAAACATTTTTACACTTAATCATTTTTTAATTTAGAATTCAATAAGAACTAACTACATCACTTGAATATAAATATTTATTTTCCAAAATAAATCTCTATAACATTTCAGAAAGTTTACAAGATATTTTAACTTAAAGGACATTTGTATGGGATATTATTTTCACAGCAAAATTCTCTACCGGCTGACAAATTTGTTCCGTGCCATTTGTCAGTATGGTTTTTTATGAATAAGTAAGCTCTCTCCTTGAAAACGTGTTCTCTGTCAACCGTAGCGCATATTATTTCGCTACTCTTTGGTAGATGCTTGATGATCTGAAACAACAATGGAATTAAATATAAAAACGTCTTCAACTTTGATTTAAAGACTATTCAACCAACGCTGTTAAAGAATTATAGTTATTATATTTATTTACGAACCAGGGTTAATTCCAATTCATTCAATTCACAGCCCAAAACATCTTAACAATAAACTAAATAACTTGTGGAAGTAGAACGAAAATTAGGTTGAAAAAAGGCGAAACAAAGATGATGATAAATTTGTTATAAATAAAAAATTCAATAATTAAACTACTACTAGCCTAATTCAGTCAGAGGTAAATAGTCTAAGCAAAAATAAGCAGCTTAGGATTAACTTTATCCGTAACAAAATCCAATATTATTAAATTTAGCAGACAACAATATCCCTCTGTGTCTTTATTGATAACAGCCGCCTTTCCGTTGTGATCACTGTGAAATTTGGGGTCAATCATTCGACTTTCAATTCACTTGTAAATCCTAAAAATCAAAGCAATTGCTACAAATTACTGAACATTACCAAAATCCTCTCAAATTATCACTAGGAAGCTGATGAAAGTTCTCTTCTCGAAATATACAGAGCCCTAATTCAATATTAGATTATGGTTAGGTTAGGTTACCTGCAAATCAGACCTCGGACACTCGGAGTATAAAACAGCTTTACGTCTTTGTTTAGGTCTTTTTCGATCCAGCCCCATAGAAAGCTTTAACTATGAAACTAATGAGCCCCCACTTTGGAATAGACGACTTCAGACCTATCTACTCTCTATTTAGCATTACCAATAAAAATGTATTCCAACCATCAACCATTCCATCAATAAAATCCATCCCATTTATTTTATCACAGCTTCTCGACGGTATATACCTCTCACAAACAAGCCCTTTTCCTACTTCCAGTACACCACCATCACACCAAATTCAATACATCCCTTACGAGATTCGACAAATGCTCAATACCCAAACAAGAATCGAAAAGCTGTTATGTTGACTTTAAACGTAGTCGAAAAACCACCGACGAAGCTAAACTACGAGGTCCGTTGTTGTTCCAGGAAATATAAAAAAAAATCTCAAAAATGGTTTTGAGTGATGACAATTTAAGAGTTGCTTGAAATAATGATGCAGTCAAAGATGATATTTTCTATTATGTATTCATTTTTTTCGCATGAAAGTTTTCTATAAATATATTCTGCTGATTAAAAACGACTATGCATGGACTACTGAAAATGCTTTTTGGAGCTGTTAAGCATAAGAAACAGGATTGTGTGCGTGGATACGTGGCAATATATAGAACATACATTCATTACTGTATCCTTGACTCAAATATACCGCTAATCCTGGGACTAAAAGTAATTGCATTTGAGCTCTATAATTGAATTTTGAGGAAAAAAACATTGTCTCTTACAAACTTAGTAAAATAAACTAATTGGGCAAATATATGTAGGTAGATATTTATTTGCTATTAGGCTATATCACATATCATAGCAGAAATAATTATTTGAAAATTTAATACTTAATATGAATAAAAGCAGCCTATTTTTACTACTGATTTAATCACCTTCTTATATTCGATTATAAAATAGAATCACAAAAAAGTTTTCCAGGAACTATATCTTTAAATAACGGTAAGCTTTCTTTGACTGGTTTTTTCGTGGTCGAAAGTGGTTTTCAAAGTTAAAAAAATCTGAGTGTCCAAAAACTGTTACGTCTGCTCTTCTAGAAGAAGCTGAGCAAGTCTGGAGAAAGTCGTCAGTTATATAGGTTCTTAACTTTTCATGCATACTGGTCTATACGTCCATGCAGTTATCCATATAAATTTTAAAAAACTTGATAAATGCACTCGCAATATCCTCTGCTTTGCGACCAGCAATGTCCTCGTGTTATATGACGAATATTATGTTTTGTGATGAAGCCACTTTCTGTATTAATGGAAACTGATACTGATAGATACTGGTCACGTAACAATCCTCGTTGGAGGCGTGAGTCCTACACCCAATAATCGGAAAAACTGAATGTATGGGCTGGAATAATAGGCGTAAAAATAATTGGCCCCTTTTTCATTGTATCAGCACATAAATTATGAAAAAATATTCAAATTTATTCAATCGTCGCCATCTACTCGTAAATGTACAATATTCATTGTAACTTTGGTGGAGATACTGTAAATGTAGTTATAACTTCGAAATTATGGCATTTAGGTATAGAGAATATCACATATAAAATAATCAGTATTTCTTAAGGATTTCTGAAAATATAAAATATACAGGCTGATCCTTTTGAAATAACAAAGCTCATTATTTTTCCGAAAAAAGAAAAGATCTGACAACAATGTAGATACCATCATAATACCGGCCTTATCACAAGAGCCTTGCACAAAAAATGTTTAAAATACTACTTCACATTCAAACTGAAAAATAATTTTTTTTCAAATAAGCTTTTTTATTTTGATTTATGTAATATGAAAGTACACAGTAATTTCTAATGTTTAACGGTATGCCTATCAACTTCTTTCAACAATATCCACATCTAACATCTAATAGATTCCATACTCTCCTCAAGATCATTTCCAATATGAATACTTTCGGGAATGAAAACATTTTACTTGGTACATATTCTCATTTTCAGTTTCTTAATTGCGCATTCGTTATACCTCTATCCACCCCTATTAAAGAAACCTTCAGAATTTCACACGGTCACCACGGCTTTGTATCTAGCACAATGGACGAATGGACCCCAATCAGATTCTAAATTACATACAATACCAACCCACCTACATCATATTTGAAAAAAATTCAAATCACAACCGGCCAAGTGTACAAAAAACTAGACGGTCCATTCCACCAGACAATTTAAATACCTAATTACATCGGGTGTAACTTCCCTCAGTAAATATAAAAGTATAAGCGTTTTCCACCCTGATAATCATGCTGAGCAACCGGTTAAGTATGAGAAACTTGATTCGTTTGAATTTTTGTGGTTATTTTTTATTTTGAGGGAGTGAAACAGTGACATGGCAGATTTGATTTCAACTTGGGGATAAGAAAAATATATTTGCTATACAGATGTCAAGATACAATTTAAAATTTATTCATATATATTATATACATACTAGAGTAAAAGTTTTTGTAGTCATCCTTAATCTGTTTTAATCTTAACATTGCAAAAAAAGAAATTCCAGAAATTTACAAAAGAAAAGTAGAAAATAACAAAAATAAATACAAATCTAATCAACTTACACCTCTAGTATCTTTCTAAGTGCCGTTTCACATAAAGCGTTCGAGGCACCTACGACCTACGCTTCAAGTAAAACGTAGAGCGTCGATTTTATTTAAACTGGAAATACCGGAGCAGTACCAAAATGGATGCGCAACTGTGTGCACTAATAGGTGTGTTTGTATATATATTCGGATTTGAGGAAGCATTCGAGATAGTTTGTGAATTACCTTCGGATAAGTATTAAGACTTTCAACGAATTGTATGTGTAACTGGAATATCAACTCACATAATTGGGAATAATAAAAACGGCAATGTCTTCCCAAAAAAGTCCAATTTTTTTTTCTCAGATAGAACTCCATGATAGTTACTTACATAAATTTGATTAATCGACTAACTTGACAACAGAACAGCTTTTCACTCGTAGCTAAAGATGTCTCATATGAATTTTCCATTGTGCCCTGATGCATCACGTTGAGCGCGCAGAGCAAGCGTGAGTCCACGCCATAAATAAGACAAACACTTACAGAACCTGTATATGACAGGATAAGTTTGTTCAGTACCAACCGAAACTCAAGCATAGTACGTAGTCTTTATTAAATATTTCTATATTTTTTGAAAAACAGATTTGTTTGTAATTTGTTTCCCACTGTGCACTGTACTTGAATAGACTAAGGGAAATGGACTTTCTGATCTAATCCATCTATTGATATGAGTTTATACTTCAATGAAAATGTGTTAGCCGACTTTATCGTTCATAAACATTGAAGAAGTTGTTTGTTAATACTATATGTACTTTTTATTAGGTCGCTAATCATACATCTAACGCTAAAGGTTTTTATGTAAGGTAACATTGAATATGACGTCTTCTTTGTACTTAAAGCTTTGTGTATCTTTACCATTTTTTTTAATCTATCACTCGATTTCTCCAGTTCTTAATTTATTTGACGACAACTAACTCAGTTTCCTCCCATTTTTCTTTTGTATTTTTCATGCCATGTTCTTGACATGTCTCTTTGGATCCATTCTTTCCAAATGACTCAACAATTGCAATCTTTTCGATCTGACTACGTGCGCCCTGCTTATTCCAAAATAGCATTTACCAGTCCCAGTTTAACTTGTTTTTCTGCTTCTTATCCCGAACTCAAGCCAAGTAATTTTTATCTGAAGAAATATGATGTATGGAAATCTTTTTCCAAATACATTTATATTGTGATATTTTTATAATAAAAATATTGATCTCTTTCTGAGGTCTATTGCCCTCCGTCTCCTACGATGTTTTGTTTCAATTTTCCACTGCTAGACACCATTCTTAGATAAATCTAATTCAGAGACATCCTTTCACCTTTTTCTGGTTTGGCCATTTGATCTTAAACCATCCCGTGTGTCAGACATTACTTTTTTATTTATCTGTTTTCCTTGGATCTCATTACATTATCTGTTCTCCTCAGGTTCCTTTTTTTGTTACTTTTTACGGTATAAATTTAAGTTTGAGAATATTCCTTTAGTATATCACTTGTTTACTTTTTGTTAGTTCACAGGTTACTGATGAATATTTATCTTGAACAAAGTTAGTTTGGATTGTACTCTTAATAATGGTGTACCAGTAAAGTACGGAGTATTGTTTTAATTTTATTCGGCATCATCTTTTCTATCCTTTAATAATACACTTGTAATCTTGAAATTTTATAAATTCATTTAATCCTAAGCCATCTTATCGTGTGGTGTATGGCTGTTTGTTTGATCATGCATTATATTTTTCTTTCCATGCCTTTCTATCTTTCGAATGCTCTTTTGTACTTTTCCATTTCTTCTATTTCTCTCAGCAGTTTTTTTCACTTTTTCAATTCATATTTTTCTTGGTCCTTATAATTTTCATCTGCTATTCTGAAGTCGAATGTTTTTTTTGGTATTCTACATTCAGGCATCTGGAATATGGCAAACCATCTCAATTATGCTCCATATATCTTATTCCTAACTGAATTTTAGTTTCCACCTTCCAAGGGTGACATCTCGAAAAGGGGTGGGCTGAGGAAACACTCTATATATATAATGCTAAGTACCATATAATACTAAGTAAGTAATAATTGACTGAATTTTCGAATAAATTCAATTTCGTAAAGGGCTTTTTATGTCCAATTTCGCAAGGGATAATTACAAAATTCAATCAATATCATCCCTTTTAATAGTAGAATTAATACTCTACGCTAATGTCTAGGTTTAAACAGATAAAAACAAAGCATAACAATATTCTCACCAATTCTAAGCACTTGTTCGTGCACTGTCTGTTGCCTACTGCATTATTCATGAAAGGGGTGTCCATTTCCTGTGTCAAGACCGGCAACCCCTTTGGTTGCTTTTTTGACCCTTTCTTGAACTGTCCGCTTAAGAAAACTCCACAAGTGCACGGAACAGGATCTTTCCCTTCGTGGTCGTTATTCCTATCGTCCTTAAAATCTTTATGATGGATTAATCTTTCGACAAGAGACGGTCGGCGTTCTCTTGAATGGATTTCGTTACTTTGTTCGTCATCATCTTCATTTTCTTGTTTGTCTTTCTAAAACAGAAACAAATATGAAAGAACTAAGTAAACCGAATTAGCGAAAGAATGTTTATAATATATTTGTTCATTTTGTGTTATGTCTCTATCCGTTCAAGAGATTCTTAGAAATTAAATTTATGATCAAAAATATTTAATTAACGACAATGCTGGACATTTATACAGAAACAAAAGTTACATAACTACATAAATATTCACTATTATTAACGGTAATACTATTTTGAAATTATATTTTGTAATCAAAGTTTGTAACTAATTCTAAGACTTTTTACAGTAACAGAACGACTTCCTCAAGATAGATAATGGTCTTTATTTATGGCGTGGTTAATTAGAAGTCTTAATACGAGGGCTGCTACTTAACTTTTGAGATATGGCAAATCTGACATTACCATAAAATATTTACATTTTTCATGGTAAACGTACTCAGAACGTGTTGGCACTCGGGTGCTATTTGAGTTCACAGAATGAATTTCCTAAAGGTCAACCATAATCGGTTGTTGTGGCAGAAAACTTCGATACTGTGCCTAAACCGATATTGCAAGACAGTCATGTGTCATACCGTGAGATTGAGGTATACTTGGACATTAGTTCTACTCGCATACATTCAATATAGCATGAACATTTGGCTATCGAAAAAATTGTTCGCGTTGGATACCGCATAATTTTACAATCGTTCAAAAAAGCTCATGTCAATTAGTGCAAAGAAATGCTGAAAAAATTCCATCGCGATGCCTCAAAAGACGTCTATAAGATATTGACATGAGACGAATGATGGGTCTATGCATATTAACCCGAAACTGAACAATCGCACACGAAGCACTTCGAAGCAAATGGTCGCCTGTTTTTATTGAATAACTGGACATGTCCCCACCATTCCAGTAGAGTAGCGTAGAACAATCAATTCTGAATGGTACATCAGCATTTGTTTCACATAAGTAATCGAAAAAATCAAGGAAACCAATCGCAGAAGACGAACCATTCTCTACAACGACAACGCGAGTTGTTACACATCAGTTCAAACATGAACATTTTTGAACAGTCAAGAAATTGAATTGATTGGTCATGCACCGTACAGTCCTTGTTCGGGACCCAATAATTTTTACTTATTCCTGAAGTTAAAAAATAAATTGGGAGGTTTTGTTACCCCAGAAGAAGCAGTTGAATGTTCATATTACATGGTTTTAAGTTGCCTCAATCTGAATAGAAAAAATACTTCGAGGTCTAGAGACGTTGCAGGATAATTTTGAAAAATATTTAGTTGATTTCGTACAACCTATTTGAAAAATATATTTTTGTATATATTAGTTACGAAAATACTACAGTAACTCTACAGTTAATTCAATTGATTTCCTTATTTCACAACAGCCGTATTTTGAGGAATATATTTGATAATCTATTGTATGTCTAAAGCATAAAAGTTTATTACTAAAATAAAAAAATCGCTTACTATGTCAGAAATTCTTGGCTTTGGAATGGGTTCACAGGTATTTGTTGGTGTTGGCGTTATAGCTTCTGTTGGTAAATAAGGGAGTTCTAAAATACGTTTAGGTTCTTCATTTTTTTCTGTCGTTGTACTGAATACTTCTGTTTTATTCTCGACAGAATCCAAATCCTGTTTAGCTGATACGGGAATTAAGCAAATCGCACATATGGCAGCCGCAAATAAAAACTGAAACGTAATCATATTGTAGAAGTTTTCTACCAAGCAGACAGTTGCAGAACCAATAAATGCGTAGTATATTTCCTTCATTTTAAATAATGTGATTATACATAAAAAATATATACATATGATCTGACAGGGAAAAGCTTCATTTTATGCTGGATAAATCCTAAACATATATTTCAAGTTTAAAATGTTAAAGGTTAATATCAAGTCTCAAAAGTATGTATTTGTACAAAAAATATCCACATTGAAACTATAGTGCTTATTCCAATAATTATTGTAGTTGGAATAAGCTCTAATATCAAGAACAAAAAATTTATTATAAGTAAGTGTTTTAAGTGTTTAAAGTAAATTGAGATATTGACATTAACTCAAAATTAACCTCGAACCTGTGCTGCGAGATTCACTCACAAACAACTAATGAAATAAAGTGAAGAAAATGATGATGAATAAGGAATCCATTTATTAAAAAAGTTTTGCATGCACTTACAAGTGCAACACGTAACGTAATAAGTAATACAATGTTGCATTCAATGTGTGAACAATCGTCATTTAGTGCACCTTAAAAGGGATATTTAATTGCACGGAAAAATAAATACCGATGATGCTAGAAAGTTAACTAGACGCGCTTACCAAAACATTTCAAATATGTGAGAATTGGAATAAGGATAAACTATATTATTAATTAAGTCGCTACTTTGGAACCAACAATTTATAATAATTTTGCAAATGTAGATTGAATATTGTACATAAATTGAATATTCGCATACAATTTTTATATGGGTCGCTCAAATCCTGTGAATTCCGAATTCTGGATAATTTTTCAAGTAACTCAGTTCTCCACCAACTACGTGATTTTATGGTAACAGGCAATTCTGATATCAGTAGCGTCAGATGCTACAGCCATATGAGGATACAATATTAGCTCTACTAACACACTAAAACAACTAAAAATCCAATGTGCGTTTATTTCTTCTTTCTACTTAAAGTAGTTTACGTTACATTACGTATTGCACTTGTACATGTATACGAAGCTTGGAAAAGATTAAAGCAATTAACGCAAAGTGTTTTCTTCTTCGTTCATTAGAACTATAAAGATCAGATATATTCAAATATTTGAAAATGATTCTAAATGATGATGATCTTAACTTGAACTTCTCATATAAATTTAATTCTTTAATATTACACTCTAATTACTTAATATCAAAAAGAGAAAAATAAGATAACTGCTTGAATTATTTCTTGTTCTTAAAAAACATTTAATTGTCATTTTACTTTGATGTTCGTTTCATTTTTAACGAAATGAAGGGTTGAAACAATAACTATAATTAATCTATAAGAATTCAAGAGGGTTTCTAATTGTTAACGGCGGCTATTTTACCGAATTCTACGACGTTAAGAACTAAGCGTTTTTAAGAAAGACTTCTGGAAAAATGCTCCAAATAGTTAATGCCATTCCTAATATTACAGTTAATCCACGTGAAACTATGAAAACTGGGATTAAGATCGTTGAAATAGTTTGCTTTCAGAAGCTAATTTTGGGCTTGAGCTGCATTGGCTTATAGTTTATGATCTTGAGATTTGAATCCATCATAGCAAAAATTCAAATTCCAGTTTACTAACTTTAAATTTATCCTCAACTCTAACGTGACTGGGTAGATCCAAATCCTTAATCCAAAGACTCAATTCAAATGATACGAAATAATTGGGATGTAAGTCTTAACTCGAAATTAGCTTATAGTTGTTCCATTATCAATTGCAGAAAACAGTTATGTGAGGAATAATCAATATTTCATAAATACGCACAAATGATGACTCTAGTTCAGACGATTCTGACTACCATGATTATTTATAAAGATATTTTAGAATTGAAATGTTTTTTGTTCTTTTGTTTTGTTTATTTTTCTTCGTGGTACTTGCTTTGAAATTTCGTTTTCCAGAAAAAAAAACGAATGGGGTACAAAAAGGGGTCAGTTCATGTCTGGTACCTGCCTTACACGCAGGTACATTTAACTCGTCTATTTACGTATACGAGGTATAATAATGACTTCTTTGTAAGTTCCGAATAAGACTACAATTAAGTGCAACAAAATTGTCGACAAGGGTTTTTATAATCTGCAATTGATATTGGAAGAACTATACCTAACTTGGAAAATAAAACCATAATTGAGCTCAGTGATTCTGAAAATTTTTAAAACCCAATTGTAATGAAAATAATACTTCAGATTTCAAAAACAAAAATTATATAAACTTGAGTTGATCTTGACTTAATCTCATAACTTAAAATCAAAATACCAGATAATTACAATCGAAATTTTTCGAAATTAGAATATTTCTTCTCTTACCTTCCTCATTTTTGCTGAACACTTTTTATTATTAATAAGAACCTCTAAAACGTGTATCTACATTGAGGTCAATTCATTAGAAAAATATTACACTTTAAAAATGCATAGTTATCAAAACATTGAACGTAATGTAAAAACAAGACAACCAAATTAAAAACAATGCAGATAAGCAATTATAAAGGGTGTTCGACAAAATCATTAACAATGCAATTTTTTAGAAATATGCATTCATGACTAAAAATAGAGTTCAAATTTAGAAAATCTCATCTCAAAGTATTTTAACTTTCAAGGAGCAGAAAAAGCATTTAAAAAGTAAAACCTAAATCGTCCGATTTACATCTTCAGTTGTTGGATTTATATGTTACTACCGAAGAGCGAAAACGACCAGTGGCCATTTTAAACAGCCTCAACACGATGTGGATCTTTCAGAACATCCACAACGCGATGTGGACGACCACGATTGCTCAAAATTTAACTAGCCGAGTTTCAGCTGAAGCAACAGATAAAATTATTTAATCGCAAAAGACAGACTGGTATTATATTAAAGCTAAAAAGTAAACAATAATTGTAAGTAAAACAATAAAATGATTGGAGTAAGTGTCTGCCGGATACCTGGAAACTATGGAATTGATGGGAATTCTAAAGCAGATAGGCTTAAAGAGAAAGAGGATGTCCAAGAGACAGTAACAGTTCTAGACCGATGGAATTGTTATAAGTTGCTGTTGACACAGGAATAAGAGCCAAATGACAAAATATATATACAGAAGTGATATCATCAGTGATCAATGAAGAGAAAGCAAGTAAGATAATAAGGGAGTGTACACTGGAAATTATACTTTTGGTACAAGACTGTAAAGGAAAAGACATGATCGAGAATCTGCTCTGAATGCCCTTCTTTGACTGGAAAAGGACGTCACATTCTGTGAGAATACACAATAGATTGTTTCGGAGAAATAGCAGATTTAAACTAGAATAGAAAACTCCATTCTGCCTTGGAAATGCATAAAATAATCTATAAAAGGGAAGAAGATGGAAGAGAAACTAGATAATTAAGTAAGTTTCCAAATTGTGGAAACTTAATCGACCAATCTAGGTGGCACCTACCAACCTAAACTGTTCACTGAAAAAGCATACACTTACTTTTCGCCTACGTAAATCAGAGTTCCTACTTAATATCACTGTCATTGTCAGTTATAGATAATTCAATAATTAATTCGAGTTCAGTTGAAGGAAAAGTGAACTTAATGCTTCCTTACTTAACTGAAATTCAGAAAGCTGCCGTTATTGCCAAATTGGAAAATGACTGGATTGAAAAGGTTGATAATTTTGGTACAATGAAAATATTTTGGTAAATACTTACTATTAAACGTGGCAACACATGTCAAGTAAATTTACACAGTTACAATTTTTTGAATATCTATATCAAGACTTGTATGTTATTCCAACAAACAGAATTGTACAAAACTGGTATTATTGTTTTGCCACCAGCAGGAACTTTATAATAAAATAATTCCATAAGAAAAAATGATGCTTAGATGATTTGCATCATTTACCTTAAGTTGTAATAATGTGTAGGAGGAATTGAAGTTTGTATTTTGAGGAAACACATTTTTCATTTTTCTAGAAGGCATGGAGTTTAATAGAAAATATCAATTTATTTCAAAAAGAGTAAAAAATGTACATGTACATACAGCCCATTCCAATTTCTTGATACAGAATGCAGTGCATTTGTTTCAAGGGTCTCTTTCAAGAGACCCAAGTGTTCATCATGTCTAGAGAGTGTGTAAATACTGTCAGATGTGATCCAAACACGAAGAGTCAAAGGCACAAAACCAAAAAATTTACGTAAACCTATCAGTTCGAAATATTGTTCAGGGCAATAGCAACTCAGAAGTTTGGAAAGGTTTTTGAAAGACGAACTGTCTATAGGAAGTTTGAAATTTTCATATCGACCTCAATTGGTGTTACATTAAGTCTGCCTATATATATGCAAAACATTCGATCAAGAGTGAGAATGAGACGAGGCGAATGTCGTAACCCCTAATATATAATATTAAAATACTTAAAATTATTGTTTAATATCTATTGTAATTTATATTGATATTCATTAAAGTACCTTGTAATCATAAAAAGTCACCTTCTCTAATACTTATTTCAGAAAAATTGTTATAAAGCATCACCCGTTTGTATAGAGAACATTCCGTAAGTACCCCGTAAAGAAGAGATACCATTAGGCATTGATTTAGTAAAAACTGGCATACATTATAAAATACCAGTTTCACGACTTATTGGGCAAAGTAGAAATGAAATTTATTTGATAGATTTTGCCGGAAATCATTAATGTTGGTTTTATGCATGGCCGCAACAGTGGGAAGACCGCTTCGGAAATATTGTATCAAGAGGGCGCGTTATGCAATACTGACTACTATGAGCTCGAAAAGCAAGGTCAATCATTAAGATTCTGTACGAGGGAATAGCAATAGTTTCTATTATCATTATACAACTGCATTTTTGAGTATGTACCTAATATTAAACAGAACAAACCAACCCGGTAAATCCAATGTAGAATAATGATGAAAAGGTCAACAATTTTTCATACTTTCACAATTTAAATGAATAAAACATTATTTAAAGCGGGTAAAACTGAAAGTTGAAACGATTAGAATGTCAGAGTCTTGACATATATTCTCAAAATATGATAAGACGCCAAGTATTTAATTAGAAAAAACTTTTAACAATTGTAAATAGTTTCCTTGAAATGTATTTAGAACGTAGTTGAGAAGGTATATTTAATTCAATATTGATTCAATTTGTTATTCATTCTGAGATTCAGATCACCAAAGGAAATCGACAAGGAAGATTTATGAAACTTGTCGAAAAGAAAATCGACAAATAATTAAAAAACATTCTTGTTATTTTCTTTTTAAACATTATATTATACAGCAAGGCCTTAACCTCTTCTATTTCTCAAGAAAACATTCACACAACATTTAAGACGACTTCAGCCCTCGAAGCGAAAAGATCTTTGTGAGCTTATAAAACCAGACCACTCATCAAGTCATGAAGTTTTTTTGTTGTTCACTTCACTTTAAACTTCACTACTACATCCTTTGTTTTGACATAATGGGCGAATTTTTAGCCACTGTCCCTGCTGTTCTTTGATGAATCAACATGTCCTGGTAGTCCAGTAATCTTCTTTAATCCGGCGACTTCTTCAATTGGATTTTGGATTTGGTCCTCAGCTATTGGTGGAATGTTCTCCTGTCAGTGAAGTACTTGATCTGTTCAATATTGTTCTAGTCCAAATCTGTTAGGATTAGAGCGTCATTTGATGACTCTTAATAGTATATTTACAAGCTTTACCGAATGATAGGAATGCGGCTAGCACCGATAAAGTGAAGACTGATTGTTACGTTTGATGATTTTCTATGATTTCAAAAAAGACCTTTGTCAACAACATTTGATAGAATCGCGTTGTATTACTTATAGTAATGAAGCACTATCAGAGAAGGATGTTTGCAGAACTTTGAACCCAATGTGAGTTATTCAAAATCGACGAAAAGATATGCGAAAATTTAATATTCGCAATTTGCGGTTTCAACAAAGAAGAAGTTAATATCATAAGTGCTTCGATTTTGTTTAAAGTTAACGATTTTCAGCATATCTTACCGGTTTTACTAGCAAAAGATCCAGCAGGATCCTCCACTAAAACTATATACATTACGCTCAAGAAATTGATAATCGCGGTAATTTTCAAAAATACGATTACGGAAGTGTTGGAATTTCTTTGAATACGGTACTTTTGACCCAAAGTACGGAATATATAATAAAAATAATGATTCAGATTCATTTAGAATTTCAATTATCGAAATAATAACTAACTACATCAACAGCTAACCTCGACTCGTGCTTGTACCTAGGCACGTATGAGCTATAGTGATAGCTTGTGACTTATTCCAGCTTGCACTTCTAGCGATACCTGCGGCATATTTTTGCATTTAATTGCTTCGGGTTCAGATTTTTCCTGCATGTTTTCGTAAACAAACTTGCTGCTTTAGAATTCCCTCCACGCTAGATCCCTACTAGTACTCAGTATGGCATCCGTGATCAATCTACTAATTTTCTACGACAGCTAAACGTTTAAGTCGGCTTTTGGAGGTGACTGTTGGCATATATTAAATATATTAAAGGGACAAGATATAGAATAATATACTTCATTAAATATTCATATGAAAAAATCGAGCACTTAAAATTGTAATTAAACAATATTATTGGTTCTAATAAATTCACTATAAAAAGTAAATTAAATATCCAATCCTTTCCCTAAAAGAACAAACTATTTCGATATTCTGCCTCATGCGCATAAAATTAATTCATTGTCAAATATTTTCTCAGTATTCGTGTTTTTCCCTCGTCCCTGACCTGTTTATCTGACTCACTAAATCTATCATTGTTTGTCCCGATCAGATGAACATAACATTTACATAAATATACTGATTAAAGCATACAAATACCTGGATGTTCTAGCAGGAATTAGTGAGATTTTAAATGTTACATGGCGAGCTGTGTGAATCACGGATGAAAGGGACATCGAGGCAGGCTGTAATGCGACATGCGGTACATAGACGCAAAAAATTTAGGAGATTGACTAGAAGTTCAGAAAAAATAAGACAACGTCTGAGTATTCGTAAATATTCTCGTCTGCTAAGGATTCACTCCACAGGTTGTATTGAATAAAAATTTACTACTAATTTTTTTGTTTACCCCTGTATATAACAAAAAAAGTGTAACTGAGAGCAGCATCTGAACAAATGTGTTTCTAAGGCATCCAGCTGTAAATGTAAATAGACGTGGGTTAAAGAAAAAATTTATTACATTGAGATTTTTAGTTACGCAAGTTTTCAGTTCCAGTATAGAGCTTTTTGAAAATATTAATTTATTAATATTGTTCTGAAGGAAGCAAAACACTTTAAATTTAAGTATTATTATAGTATTTAGTATTTCATGTTATTCAATCTCTGTTTTAAACATAAAATTTTGAATCCGGTACTGATAACGACGAGTGCGGTGACATTACAAAATGGTCATCGTCCGCAGTGAGAGAGAACCACAAGAACACCCAATGATTATCATCAGAGCGATAGTTTCTAGGGGTCCAACAAGAGTTTCCATCTTACACAAAAAGGGTACTTCAAGGGCATGAGGGGGGTGATACGCACCGCTGGTACGGGTCGATAACCGGGCAACCCCGTGGAAGTCCGTACCACCACGGTACAAGTAATAGTAACAGGGTTGTCGGCTTTTTACGCGGAGTCACTGACTCCGGGAGAGGTTGTCAAGAGAACCTCGCTGTGATTTTAATAAGATGCGTTATGAAAGAAAACTGAAGTACATTTCATATATGTTTCTGCATCCTTTGAGACACAAAAGCTTGCTAGAACCATTAGAATACCAAATGTAGGTACTAGAAATGCAAAAATATAAATGCGGTTAATTTGTCCGATTTATTAAGAGTTTATGATTATTTTATAGATACAGGGTGAGTTTCAAGTGTTACAAAGGTTGATACCTCCTAAATTATGAAAATTATCTCAAAAAGTTGTCAATAAAAGTTGTAGGCTGTGTGCTCCTTACCTGGAAAATATGCGGAAATCTACAGTGTGACTTGCAAGACTTTAGATATTTCCTCATATTTAAATTTGTCCTATTATCTTAATTCCTATAATATGCATGCTTACCAATGTATATTCAGTGGGTGTTTATAAAGATATGACAATCGAAATTGCTACGAAATTAGTATGTACATGATTATTCATTGTTTAGTATACAAGGCGAACTAGACGGAGAACTTACGATTTTAATATCAACAAATATTATTCAATTAAGATAAGCTACAAAATTATTCAATGAATATAATTTTGAGCTAACTTCAATGTCAATAAAGTTTTTTTTTACTAATCCCGGTAAACGAGCTATCCTCTTCTGTCTATCAGCTTTTCAGGAAAAATATTATATGAGTAGATGTATCAAGTGGAATATTTGGAACAAATAGAGGTAAACGTTTTGCAAGAAAATTAAGATATGTACACCATACACGCGTCCGTACACCGTCAAAAATATTTTGTCTAATTATGTGGTCTCAAACTATACCATCCTGTATATACCATACCATAAGAGTTTTGATGATGAGTATGAATTGCTTTTTGAGTTATTAGGAAATTTAAGACTGTTCATTCTCAATTTTTGTGAAAAGTAAGCTCGAAATTTGAGAAATACGACATGAAGCTAACCAACCACAATATTTATCATCTGTTAATTATTTGTGTAATTGAATATGGTACGGATGTATTTTATATATGTGGAGGATATTTATGTTCCGACTAATATCCTAATGTCGACGTGATAATTATACTTTCGTTTTTTAATTTTTTAATCGCAAATAAATGTTTGAAGAAACTCAGTTCCCACTTCACGATCCTATTGACTGCGCCAATTTTATTTTCGTTTTTATAAGTCATTTCGTAATAAGCTCCAGTTTTGTTTTCCATCGTACAAATATTTCGCGGGCCCATTTTATTGTAAGCATTTTTTATTCTAGTGAAATTTATACATTGCATACGGATTTGATTTGTCATTGCCGATAGGCTCTTAATAAAATACTACATTTATCGAAAAATTACAAGCATCCGTTATTAAGTTGAATAATTGTTTGAAAACAGGATTTTGTACTAATGGTTTATCGTTTTACAAGTTTCAAAACATTCTGCAAATTGAGAAGTATGTTCAATTTCAGCATCCTTTTTGAAACAAGTAATTAAGGGTTTTGTTATAAGGGCAAAATGAATTTTCAAGTAACAAAGGACTCCTAGAAATGATTTAATTTCTTAATTTCTGTAGCTGTTTTCGGTAACGGATATTTTTTTATTACTACAATGTTATTTGAATTTGGTTTTATGCAACCCGGAGTCATTATATGCTCTGAGGAATTCTTGCACTCAAGTTTGAAATATTATGATGTTATTCAAATATATGAGACATATAAATCCTTTAAATCTTCGTTTAAAACTATCTATTACTGTAACATAAAATTGAAACAAATGTGCTTCAAAGTTTTTCATTTGGGCAGCAGTCAATTCATGATTGGAAGAGTTTTCTAAATGCTTCGTTCGGGATGGAGCTTATATGGCAGGAAAGGAGTCAAAACGTTCTGCTTTGGCTAATACTTTTAGCTATCAAACACAATAAAACAAAGACTACTACCTTGGTGTTTTTGATTGACAAGACATAAAGGTGAGTTTTTCTACAAGAGTTTCTAAGTCATACATAGTTATTAATTTATAGAGTTAATTTTTCTAGGTATAAGAAAGTTTGAAAGATTGTTAATAGATGGCGGTAGCTAAGCCCATTGCATTAATACTTGAGTCAACACCACTTAGCCTCTTATTTTCAAGCAAACATCAGTAACATATCGATATAAGGGGGGAGACTTTTTTTAAAAAATTAAAACTGAAATATTAAGCGTAACATATAATATCCTCAACCTCAAAGAATATCATTTTTTTGGCAAGGGATAGTTTGTCCTGTGGCTCATACCTATGGATTCAAATTCGTCTTCATTTCAATTGCGTGCTAATTAATAGTTAAAAGACCTTATTTTTTGCTTTTAAGTTTTTTAGGATGTGCTCAAATAGTCAATCGGTTTGTTTAATTGCTAGGTCTGTCCATTGAGTATTTTCATCTTTTTTTTCTTCATCGCTCATATTACTTGTAATATTCCATATCCTTTTGCTATTCCATATTCCAATCAGAGCTTTATTTTTTCTATTGTTTTCCAATAAGCATTAGTTTGTTTGTACCTTGAATGGTAATTGTTTATAACTATCACAAAATTGGTCAGTACTAAATCAAGTCTGTTTTATAGATCCCTGCAACAGTAGTTCTTCAAAACTTTCTTGGAATCCTTAGGTAGACAGACGTTGAAGAGAAATTTTTGTATAATTTAGTTGGACTGAAATATTTCTCATGAAGCATCAGCAGTAATTTCCTTCATAATCTTCTTTGGTAGAATTCTAACAAGCCTCTGTAGACAAATCCTTTATCAGTCAATATTGTCTCTAATTACAGAAATAATTTTGGGCTAAGAATCCTAAGATTATACGAATATAAATGTGAATCTTATCTAACATAATTTACAATGTGTATAATACTCTCCATCAATTAGAAATTTAAATCTCTCTAGACTAGAATGACTAGAAAATATAAGAGAATAATTACAATAACGATTTTATTCTGTCACAAATAATACTGATCTTTTTATTTTAGAAATTCTCCTTAATTGATTTATGATGTTATATAGTGGTTTACCTTCTGGGTCATTATATTCTGAATAATTTTCAAACTAACTATAATATACGGAATTATAAAGAAGGTATTATTGCGAGATATATAATAAAATTTGTCCTCACTGTTTAATGAGCAAAAAAAGAAGCAGAATAAATAAAAACGAGTCGTGCTATGTCTAAATAGTCTTATTATTCATCTTCTTCGTTGTAGCATCAATTTCGATTAATTATACCGACAAAAAAGACCTATCGCCTCGCTTCTGAATCATTGGTTTTTCGTTTCGAGCTCGTTATGAATAAACAGAAATTTATTAAGGTCTGTTTTATAGATCCCTGCGACAATAGTTCTTCGAAACTTTCTTGGAATCCTTAGGTAGACAGACGTTGAAGAGAAATATTTGTTTTAGTTTTTTTTTTGAAGATTTGGTCTTAATACATCATATCGAAGTATTGTGGAGCATATTGCTCAGAGCAACATTAGAATAATTGTTCAATTCATTCTTCATTAATTCAACTTTCACTTTTAATCGAAATACAAATGTCGATTTGACATAACCTTCAAATTATGTCGAGAGTAGGAAACCAGCTTGTCCCTCATTTATACATTAATATCAAATTATTAGAACTACAACTACAAGTACAATCACCAAACACTGGTAGGAATGAGTTTATTTTGGAAACTATTAGTGATTTAAACATAATACTTCTTACCTACTTACTACAAACACAAAAAAAAATTGAGATATTCCAAAATCCCTCTTTTCTGAATAATCGCTATCTTGTTTCACAACCGCAGATTGGAAGAAGAATCAGAAAGAATGAGATTTATAAACTAATGTCGAAAAATTTTTAAACAAAAAAAATAATAGTAGGATAAAACCCAATGGAAAAAGGTGGATTTAATAAAAATGGAAGGAAAAATAGTTTACGAGCAAACTGAGTTCGGGAAGGGGTGAGTTTTTAAGGGTGAAAATCGGTTAATTTCGATTTACGGCAAAAATCCTATTGAAGAAATTTAACAGCAAAGCTGTAGGTGATAAAAAGATCTACAACTTTTGTATTAACACTATTTCCAAATAAATCCAAAATTAATGGGCAAAATTCAAAAAGTTTTTGGTTTTTTTTATTTTGATCTTTTTAAAAAAATATTTTTTTCCACGAAATTTGGTGAAAACTTACCTTTTTATGTCCCGAATACACTTTTCAATCTTATTTTGACTTAATATCTTAAAAACAGCCTAATTCTCAGCATACCTATAACATTGCTATATATTTTTTTCCATAGGACACAGGAAATCGAGATAAACCTTTTTTACTCTTAAAAATTTACCTCTTCTTATTATTATCAATTATTTTATTTCAATTTTTTTACCCTGGTCTATTAAATCCCAGTTTTCGAAAGTCGTTCGCGTTCAATTTTCTGTGGAAATCTCAATATTAAAACCTGATCTACTTTTTTGTGCGTTAGTTCTACTATGATATTTATTTTGTTGTATAATAGATGCTAAATGTTTGATAATTGTTATTGACGAGTTATCCCGTCACATGGATTTTGTACTGACAATTCATACTAATAAACTGTTTACCTTTAGCCTTTGAAAACGATAACTGTTAGTGTTGGTGCAATGGTAGTATAAAGAGTGTGATCAGTATGAATATCACGAACGGTTCCCAAACTTCCAACTTAGTATGGGATAATATTCTTGTAATAGTGGATGACTTCGGGTGGTGGATGTTCTTTGTCATCATTGTTGTGTTAACCTCTGAATACATTCTAGTTCATTTCACAAATCCAAAAGAGTATGATTAAGCAGGCGTGGCATAGGTATTGATTGCCTGGACTAAGTTGCCTGCATTTATCCTCTCAGTCTATTAATCCTCGACTCTAGCTTTTGCCTACTTGTGGTCCAATAACCTTTGCAGCTGAAATCCCACGTATTTGTAGGTTTCTCCATTTTCCATTGCATGTATGATATTTCCGTTAGGTAGTTGCACATTTTTGTTTATGACACTGCCTTTGTCGATGTATAGTGTTTTGAATTTAGACATTCCAAATTCCATATGTATATTAGTGGAGAATCGATGTGTTATATCGAGAAGGTGATTGATCTATATATAACTTGATATCATCCATGTAGAGAAAATGGCAGATGGTACAGTTTGGTGTTTCTGTTAGCTTTGATGTTGAAACCTTACTTAGTACCATTGAGCGTGGTGGAAAGGGGATTCATGGCGAGATTGAACCACAACGGGCTCAACGAATGACACTTATTATCATTACAATATAACGACTTTTTTTACTGTATGTAGACTTGACTATTTGATTTCCAAAATCAGCCAGATGAATTATACGAGGTGCCGAAAAAATTTGAATTTGAATTCATTGATTTTGACAATCGTTTTTATCGATTTGGCGAAAAAGATTTTTTTCTACAGATGATACCATTTCATTGTTCGCCTCGAAATGGATTGCACCAAGTCCACTCTACATAAATGATTTCTGTTTTAGTTTAGGTGTGTAGTACAGAATCTAGTGTTCACCCAGCCTAAAACGGCGCTCTGGAGTATCGTTTCGTTGTTTATATAAGATCAAGAAAAAAGTTTTATTATGTATGACATTCTCATGTAAAATAGATATGGTGAATTCATATTGCAGGGGATGATTTTTCTCATACAATCGCCTCTATTGAATATTCCACTCATTATTCATCATCGGTACTTGTTACATGTTTAAACTTATTAATAATTGACAATTTCTCTGATGGAAAATTACCATGTTAGCTTTCAAGCCATGCCTACTTAATAACCGCATTATTTGTCATTGCTCAAAAAATTCTATCTATTTTAATAAATTAATTCAAATTTAGTACTTCAAGGATAAGATATAGAAATTTAATTTGTATTCCGGTCTATCCGTATGAAGAGGCATTTATTTATCGATGTGATTGTAATTTGCCGGAAGGAAAGAGAACTCTTGATTTGGTTACATTAATAATTTAAAAATATAAAGGTTGTCACCATACTAAATTCTATTTTTGTAACAATAATAATGTGAACAGAATTATGACTGAGATCATACTGACTTCTTGAATGAATCTGGCTTATATTTTTAATACCAATCCATAAAAAAATGGTCGCGATAAACATTGCTTTTATATAAATATCATCTTGATTTGTTGACATGCAAAATAATTGTTATGAATGATATTTGAAGCTAAGTATTATACGTCATCTTGACTTGTCGAATGAGTTGTATTGGCAGCTCAATCGTTTCACCAAACATAGTCGTACTTAGATTGAAACCAGATATCTGATGATAAACTCTAATTTTACATAAACAGCATCTTGACTAGTTGAAATTCGAAATACAAAATATTTGTGGTTGATGATATTTTGATACTGTAAGAAGGAAAATGTTTTTAGATTAAGAAGTCTAGCATTACATGTTACTATTCTCATTAAAATAAAAGTTTCTCAATTATTCACTGAAAAATAAAGAGCATCTTTCCCCATATTATTTTTATAGGATATTGTCCCAATTTACAGTATCAAAATCGAAAAATATTACCCCGTATACAAACGTTTACGTAGACAGAGTCAAAATTCTCATAAAAAAGAGTCGTGAAAGAATTCACTTGTCTGTATGGCAACCCTGTTCTACAGAGATTTTTCAAGCGTTACTTTTTAATCTTTTTATAAACAAGTATCATCCCCTTCGAAATGAATGCTCGGTCTGTTTCAGACAAAGGATTCATCCATCGTTGTTACCAATTACTACCTACCTTTATTGTTGGCATCACAAAAAAGACAATTCAAAAATACCCCTCGATCGTTTCAGCGCTGTCGGAGTGTGTTTATTCCCTTTAATTTATTTGTGAATTGTAATAGGAATTTTATACAAAACGGATATTCATTAACTGAAAACCGGGCTCATTTAAAGACTATCAATCGGAATACGAGACTATTACAAAAAGGTAATACAGACTATTAAATTAGATTATCGGCATAATCGTGTTTCCTATTTTGTTTAAAACTGCATTACTTAATTACAATTTGTGAAGACTCAAATTATAATAATTATAGTTTGAATATACTAAAAAACACGCTGTTAGCAATGAGACTGATGAGAAAACTTTGTATGATATTTCTAAACTTTGGGTTTTGTAACTAATAGGTCTGAGCCTGATTTCCAAATTAAGAATAACTTAGACTTAAGCTAATGAGAACATGCCGAGAGTCAAATGTGTCGATCGTTGTGGAACGTGTGGACACAGCTTTACAGTTAAATTACATAAACATTCCAATATATTTTTGGAGGCCTTTGAAGTAGCAAAATCTTCAATTATATTGTCGTATTGTTCATTATATCTCACTCTATGCATAAAAGAGCTGAAGCGTTAAGGATTTCTTCGTAAAATGATAGTTCTTCACTCTTTTCAAGCAAAAAGGCTTTTCTTATTTGATCAATCCAGAACTTGGTTTTATTAAAATACTTTCAGATGAAAGGTAGCTTTGAAAGTGGACTATCAACTGATTCTGTTTCTAAATCAATAGGTTTCACTTTTCTAAGAAACTAACTTTTCTATTAGATCCGATAGTAACAACTCAGTCAGTTTTATAAGAAATGAAAATTTAAAACTAAATCCGATTTAGGTCAATTGCCGTTTTGCTTAGCTGTATATGAGTCTATGTATGTATATGAGTCTATTATTGTGACATTATGCAAGCAATCATATTCAGTTTTCTAATAAAAACCTCCGAATATTAAGGGCCTTATCATACTAGTGGATTGCGAGCCTCTTCAAAGCGGAGCAGTCGCGATCACGCCACGCACGCTCAACGAATTCGTTGCAGACGCGCAACGAGATCGCAGCGTGGACGTTATTTTGTAATGTCGCGTACAAATTCCAACCCGTACTTCAGTTCGTAACGAGACACGAATGCGAAAAGATGTAGGAGAACATTCGTATCATCATGGCATCATTGGGAAATTCCGATATTGATACAGAACGATTTATAAGTGAAATTCAATGATGTAATGATGATCGTAATTTAAAAAATAAAAGCATGGGAAGAGATGTGCCACCGTTATTTTGATAATTAGTGGGTAAGTTATAATTAACCGATTGATAATATTAACGAAGTATAATCACTTAAACATCTCCTGATTATTTAATGTTAAAAACATAGTAATTACGAGCCTTTCTTCAGGTGTCACTGATAATTTTAAATGTATATCTTCGTGTCTTAAGTCGGTTTGTATCATGCCTAACAACTCATAAAATGTAGGTCTTGACATTCGCAGGTAAGTACGAAATTTGTTTAGATTATTTTTTATCCGTTTGCAAAACAACACAAAGTAGTCGCTCTCTTCCATTCGATTAATTCGTCGATGCTTTAGTTTTAGTCTCCAGCGTCTTCGAAGTAGTGTTTTCTCATCGGAATCCATTTTGTTAATGAGTGCATTGTGCGCTACAAACACGATTCGCGCCCGATCCGCCCCACAGCCGCTCGCAAACCACTAGTAAGTATGATAAGATTGTAACAAGACAAGAAGAGTCACTCTAGGCTTCTCCTCTCTTAATGACTGTCTCACTTATATATCGGAAGCTCCTCGTTCTCGATCGCTCGAAGTCACCATGCATAAAACGGTTGTCCGCCACGTCGAGTCGTAGAGAAAATGAATAAATATACCGATTGTCCTTACCTGTTGTAGTGATAGCAAATCTTTTTTAAATTTAACTAATCATTCATTCAGTTTTACATTTTTCGTTACTGAAACTAGTTATGCCAATTGGGTGAGGACTCCATTGGAAATAAGAATAAAATTGCCGGCAACATTCTTCCTTTTTCCCAACTGTATGTGATGTTAAATGTTAAGATGCTTTAGATTAGTGCTGTAAGCTTCAATATAATAACATCCAAACTCGTTTGGGATTGCCTAGACAAGAAAAATAAAATTATCCTACAATGGATTCCGGGACACACCGAAGCGAAGGGAAATGAAAGCTGATAAGCTCTATAAAGCGGGGGCAAACCCTTCAAGGGACCCGAAACCTTTTGTGGTATCCGCTACAGAACAAAGAAAAAGCACTGGAAAAGAAGGTAGCAAAACCAATTATTGGGGCAACCTACAGGGGGTGAGACAGGCAAAGACTTTTTTCGGAAACTATAACCAGAGTATATCTGCTGAAGGTATCAAACTAAGTAAGAACAATCTACGAATACTAACATGAGTTCTGTCAGGGCACTGTCGCCTCAAACAATCACCTGAAGACGCTAGACCTAGCAGATAATGCGGCGTGCAAATTTTGATGCATAGAGGACGAAACCTCTATCCACATTCTCTCGAAGTGTGAAACACTAAGAAACTCCAGAGCACTACACTTCCCACACTCTAGACTTTTTAAAAGGAGTGGGATTAATGAATCGGCTAGGTTCTCGTAGCAAGAGGGGAGACACAATAGATCCTTTGGGTCGCAGTGTATACGAGACCCCAAATCTATATATACATATATTAGATGCTTTAAAAAATCCGTTATCTTCTCAAGGTCTGCATAAGGAACTGTTCTAATTGAATTGTTAATATTGCTATATGTATACAAATAAGAGAATGCTATTATTAAAACTTGGTCTATAAGTTAATGTAAAATATGCATAATTTTCTAATTATTGTGTTGCAAATTAAATTTGTTCATACATTTTTCATTGAGAATAAATAAGTAAATAATTCAAAAAATCTCATTTTTACAAAATTACTTTTAACACTAGTGTCAAAAGTCATTTTTAACCAGTGTTAAAAGTATTATACACACACTTTTTTGAAAAATTCAATTTTCAATTATGACAGCTCGAATTAAAAATGTCAGTTTAAATGTAAATTTTATAAAAAAATGTATTGTACACTATTTTAAATGTCGCCTAAACAATGGATCAAAGAATTTTATATTTCCACGCCACTGTTAAGAATACAACAGACTGAAACAGTCACAGAAATTTCCGTATCACGTAACATAAGCTAGAAGCAGTAAAAAATTATTACTTAACCATACAAAACCAATGTTAATGCAATAGTTCAAATTCAGTGAGTGGTGTAAAATCGAGCTAGAAACACTCCAAACCGATCCATAAACTAAGGACCCAATTGAATAAGTGAAAAAATAATGACGGTTGAAGATGTACAAATTTTTATTGGAAACATCATTCACTGTAAAAGTCGTTTAAATCTAGAAGTAATAAAACCAGGCTTCGTTATTGTTATTGGTTCGAAGGTAAGTATATCGAAATTTATTATTGCCAGTATGCAATGCATTAATCAATATTTTGAGTGCGTCTGAGCGCATGGGCGTCATATCGACCGGGCAATTACGATATTCCAAAAAACCGGGATGTTATTCAAATTAATTCTTTTGTTCTTAGAACTAATTTAAAATAATCTCGGAGTGTATAACTCGATGATTTTGGTTAAAAGAGAAAATTGAGGTTGTATTTGTTGATTTTGTCGCAATTTTTATTAGCAGAATATAATTAAATTAAGACAAAAAAACTATTAAATACACTGGTAAACACTGCTTTTCTCACACGAACTTTATGATGATTTTTATTTGTTTTGATGTACCCTCGTTCAAAAAAAATATTTATTTTCTTCCAGTCACCAGTTTTTTTTTGACAGATATTCTTTACGGGCCTCATTTATGTGTTTTTGTTTTAATAATTTAAATTAGGCGACTGTATAATGATTGCATATAAATAAGTTACGTTTGTTATAATGTAAATATGCAGCGAAAGTGGTCTAATAACCGGACAGTTTTTGTTATGTGTATGGAGAATTAATTTTTATATCTCAGCGTTGAAAATTTACAAAATTTACGCTATTAATCGAAAAGTGCTATTTAGACTATTTTCGTTTTCCTGTGCGCCACCAAAATAAATCTTGAGCTCCACATAAATGTTGCGTAACGTGTGTCAGACTCCTATTAAGTTGGACTAAATCTAGACATATGCCTTTTGGTTTACCAATGATTCAGACGGAACTAAAAGATCTTGTAAGTGATTATTATTTTTGTTTGATTCAAACAAAAGGCGACACAACCAAGCCCAAACACTCTGTCCAGTACACAAACTTGTTATCGGCCAATAGACCAATCCTACGTAGGGCCGAACTGACTGTGCTTAATCCTCCAAATCAAGCAGAAACTCAGAATGCTGTTTCTGGTACGGAATGTATTCTTAGTCCACCCGATAAGGGATCTCAAAAGAGTGACCCAAGTTATGAATCGTCAACCTTGAAATAGCCGCATTTATTGATACAAAGTGATTTAAACGATTTAATACATAATTTGAATTTGTCTAAAAAACAAACTGAGCTTTTGGGCTAGATTAAACAACTAGAATTTGAACTACTTTTCTATAGCAGATGTTTTAATATATAATAATAACATTCCAGTAGTGAATTTATTGAGATTGTCCATTGGCTCCTCAAAAACTAGCTTGGTAGCTATACAACAGCAAAAAATGTCCTTCAGTGTCGGTGACCCATGAAAGAGATTTACAAGGGCATGAAGTTTCTTCTTGAAAAAATTAAATACAGTGAACGTGTTTTGAAAATTTGTGGTGATTTTGAAGTAATTGCTCTTTTGCTTGGGTTACAGTTTGGTTACACAAAATATTGTTGTTTCATTTGCGAATGTGACTGCAGAAACAGAAAAAATAATTACACAAAGAAAGTATGGCCCAAGCGTGGATCACTTACTCCAGGGCAGAAGAATGTTGATTCTTTAGTGAACCCTGATGACATGCTTTTACCACCTTTGCATATAAAACTCGGCCTAATGAAAAGAGGATAATTTATTGATCCACAAATACAGAAACTAATGAATGTTTTGTAAATGTTGTCCAAAATTTCTTAGGACACCATAAAGCGGAAAATAATAAAGACTTAATCAATGAGCTTATATATTCATACAAAGCTTTGTGATGTAATTTATCTTTAGAAATACATATTCTGCATTCTCATCTGGATTTCTTTCCCGAGAATTTGGGTGCTGTCAGCGACGAACAACGTGAAAGATTTCATCAGGACATTTCCTTAATACAAAAACTCAAAGGAAAAAAGTCCAGGAATGCTAGAAGATTACTGTGGGAGACTTAAAAGGAACCCACCACAAACCAAACATTTATGTTAGTTATTTTTGTACTTTTTCTAAAAATGTATGTCTTAATGTCACAAAGAAACTTGATGTGTCAATTTTTTTTCATTGATATATTATTTTTTGGTGGCCATAGTACATCAAAGTCTCATCAAATCAAGGTATATCATTTTTCTATTAGTATTTAATGAAATTTTGAAAAGTAGTTTCGCACATAAAAATGGCGAAATTTAGTATCAACTATTTATTATTTGTAAATCAATTCAGTATATAAAGGACTTTGATCAGTTTTCTAGATTTAACGCCTTCCTTTCACACTGTACGTTTCAGCAAATTAATTTCTTGATATTTATTTGAATTCTTTCAATTTAAATAATTAAAAAATATCTACAACAGATTTATAATTCTTAGATACACCACTGAAGGAATAAACATATTGATAATATAACCCGAATCCATGTGTTTCAAAAGATTATAGTGCTTAAAAAGTTTAATAAACGTTGATTATTTGGTATTTCTGTATATAATGGAATTTTTCAGATGTTATCTTTTTTCACGCACAAACACAAAAAAAAAATAATGAGAGCGAGTGACAGAAATTTTTGAATTATAAACAAACACTTTTCGGAAGTCGGAATTATGAAGACATAATTTAAAATTTCTATCTTCTCATATTGACAGTAGAAACCCTTATTTACATTAAATAAGCCTTTTAAATAATATAGTACGATCTCTTGAATTAACACCTTTGTTTGAGGAACTGATTCCGAATCCGTTTAGCGATCGATGTCATGTGAACTCATTCGCGGGAGGGAGAAGTCATCGACACCTGGCATGGGACAAGCTATAAATGGACCTTCCGCCTCTCTGACCAAACAACTGCTCCACTTAAATAGGTGCGAAATTCGATTGGTGACTGGCCTTTTAACCGTGCACGGTCATCTAAGACGCCATCTCCACACTATAGGTATAACGGATGACCCAAAGTACCGCTGGTAAATGGAGAAGGAAAAAACCTCAACCAACACTCATGCGAGCAATCTTCAAACACATGAGCAAGCCTGCTTAAGCAAGTTTGCTTAGTGACGTAAAAGTTTCGAGCCCTAGTGCCTAATTAGCTTTTCAAAGGACATCGGCATTTGGTAATTTCAAGTGGGACAAAAAGCCTATGAGCTTAAAGTCTATAGCCGCTCACAATCCTAGTATGATCTATGAATTGAATTTTAAATAGTATTCTATAAGTTGCTTCTATTATTTTTCTGTTTTATTTCAAGGATAACTTATTCACCAAAATGAAACAAAATTACGAAAAAATTGAATCATGTTGTACATACTGTTTGCGCTATCACTACATCAACACTTCACAACTGCACTTCACAATTATTCTATGTGAAACGTGTTTCGTAACCAAGTTATCATCTTCAGAGATGGAACCTTGAGTGATAGTATAAAAAGTGTGTGCGTTATGACGTTATTTTCAGAATATGGATATGGACTTTTTTCTCGAAATCATCAGTAAAATGGAACATTAATGACGATTGATCGATAGAAATCGACAGTGTAATTGCTTTTTAGTGCCTAGCGACTGAAGTAACTGAACTGTCATCCGCTTCATGTTCGACGTAGTCAACCAGCATACAACCTTTCAACATTACAAATACTTTAAACTATCCTCTTATCATTAATATGAATGAAAAGAAATAAGATTTGCAGGCCGATTTTTAAAATGGAGGGGAATATGATACAAATGAAATAAAAAAAAAATTACAAGCGATCTGAGTTTGGGAAGTGGAAGAGGGTGAGTTTTTAAGGGTAAAAAATGGTTTATCTCGATTTCCGGCAAAACTATTAGACGTGAAAAATAGATCCTTTACATTTACCTGGTTTGAGAAATAAATGTCAATATTATTTGAATTTATTTGTCACAACAATGACAGTTTTATTAGTATCTCTAAAAATTTCTATCGAGGTCCTAATTATGCCTGCATCAGCATATTCTACTTGTTTACGGGAAAACCCTTGTGACTTTAATCTTTTCATTGAAGTTTTTATTATTTTGTCCTCGTTTTTTTTCGTTATTATAGACATTTTACTTGCAAAAATGGTATTTGTAACTCTAGAATACTGTTTTTCTATGACTACGTTCTCCTCTTTTAGTTGAAGTAGCTGCTGATACTGTTATGACAGTAACTATTTTTTAATTTCGGGGTAATATATTTCGATTTACAATTTATTCGTTTATCAATGTAACATGTAATCTTACGTTTTTTGAATGTTAATTGTAATAAATAGCTCAAAATTGTACATATAAATAATTTTACAAATAAATAAATATTTTAAACCAAATAAATTACAGTGTAATTGGGACATAAGAAAGAAAGTTTTCATCAAATTTCGTAGAAAATAATTTTTTTTGATAAAGATAAAAATAAAAAGCCAAAAACTTGGCTATTTTGAATTATTCACATAAATATTGAGGATATGTGTAAAAATTGTGAATGCAAAAGTTATAGATCTTTTTATTACCTACAACTTTGTCGGTTAACTTTTTTCCATAGGACTTGTAGTATTGCCGAAAATCGAGATAAGCCATTTTTTACCCTTAAAACTCACCCCCTCTCAATCGCCGTAATTTATTTTTTCCTTTCATTTTTATCATATGTCTCCCCTTTTCTACAGTTACACAGCTAAAGTATTTTTGAATCTGGGCGATTTCGAAAAAAATACAATATGCGACGAGGCACTAAAGTCTTTGTCTGTCTTTGGTTTATGATTGGTTAGATAGTTCGAGCATTTTCACATTAATGAAATAGTCACGTTGAAAAATGATTATTTTATCCAGATCTAGCAAATTTTGGAGAAGATATCTTATACACAATAGTAATGATTTACATTCTTTATTTGTGAATAGTTGGAGAATACTTGAATCTAATATTTTTAGACGTTTATCTGTATAAACAATATATTTAATTTCGCGATGTATGATTTCTAATCATCAACTCTAAGGTTTTAATAATAAACAGTTGATTAATTGAATACGATTTTATTTTTATTATATTGTTTTTGTATATACGGGGTCGTTGAAACTTCTT
Organism: Diorhabda carinulata; assembly: GCF_026250575.1. Lineage (NCBI taxonomy): Eukaryota > Metazoa > Arthropoda > Insecta > Coleoptera > Chrysomelidae > Diorhabda > Diorhabda carinulata. Next base: position 10,085,911 of record NC_079469.1, read on the forward strand.
TCCGTATCCAAATTTCCAAATTTAAAATATATAACGTTGAGAAACAAAATAAGAAGGTAACATAAAATGTGAATTGATGTCATCTAAACTTAGCAATGCCCTTATCTCAACGTTTTATTTTTCATTAGAAGCATTTCCTGAAAGCATCTTTCGGAACAGCTTTCATCTATTCCATCGTGATTTTCTCTATGTTAGAAATGGTGTTTCCTTTTCGCATATTTTCTTCGGAATGAGTCATAAATTGCATGATACTAAATTTGGTCGGTAGAGCAGATATGAATACCTATGCTTTTATCGGTCAAAAGGCGACTTGTTGTTCTGGTGAAGAAAAAAGCCGTTTCCTCATTTTCTCTGTCTCAACATCTTCTTGAATACGTTCCAATATCCATTTGTAAAGCCAACTCAATTTATCTATATATCTAATCCGCTTTTTATGTTCGTTTTTGAACATAAGTCTTCCACTACCATATGCATTCTTCTCTGTTTTAGAGGAGTTGCATCCATTTTGATCCAGCGGGCCTTCTCAAATCGTCTATCAAACACATTCGAGGTTTCCCTCTTTACCTCATGTACGAGTAATTCCTCGGTCTCCAGTGAATTTATATCTTATTCCATGTCCAACGATATTTTTTTGACTAGTAACATCCCTTACATATCTAGTTCTTTATTTTCCTGTGATAATAATGATCATGATCTTTATGCACAATTCTGACAGACCCTCTTTGGGACGATTACTGGTTTCTCTTGACCACTCTGAAATTTAGTAGCAATTTTTATAAAGAAATTCAATAATATGGTTACAGATCTTTCAATTTTTTTATAAATTGAAAATACATTTTCTTTTTGTACTGTCCGTCTGCAGCGATATCTCCTTGCAGAAGGAATAAATATTATTAGTTGTAAAAGTTGGAATGGGATTTTTGTTCAATTCGAATTTTTCATAATTATGAATTAATTTGATGATACGACTGTTTCATTTATAGATTGCAGCAGTAGGTGAAGAAACTGAATTGCCCCATAAACTAACACAACTTCAATTAAAATCTTGCGTAGCTACACGAGTCCTCAAAAAATCTCAAATTCTTATTCCTGGTTTAATTGATACTCATTTACATGCCCCGCAATATCCAAATTGTGGCTTGGGATATGATAAACCTCTTCTGGAATGGTTAAATACTTATATATATGAGTTGGAAAAACAATACGTAGATCTGGATTTTTCTAGGAGAGTATACAAGGCAGTAGTGGTAAGTATATTTTGTACAGTTTAAAAAACTCAAAGTCGTAAAATTACTCTATTAAATGTAAAGCCATTCCTCAAAAACTTTCGTGATGATAATCACAAATCTATCTAGATTTAAAGAGTCACCATTAATAAAACCATCTTCCAATTCTATCTGTAGTATAATAAATCGTCCTCGTATACTGGAAAAATGGTTTAGTACATTGGAAGTCATTCTAAAGAGCCTGCTCTGGGAGCATTCATCATCCAGCTCATCTGAACACAAGACTCCAGTAATTGAATGTTTTGTGAGCATGTGGGCTCATGCTCCGTAGGTAATTACTGGGAATACGCATTGATCCATTACGTTTCTCTTCACAGACATTTTAGGATATCTGATTACAAGAAATGCTCTAAATTCCAATATGCACTCCATGTTAACCCAATTCTACGTTTTATCTCACAGGTCTAAATGTTTTTAAGAACTTTTATACCATTTAGCGATATTTATTCGCTTGTAACGACGTTGATCATAAAGTCTGTTTTGTTGGTGTTTATGTTAATCCCCACTGTTTCCGATGTATTCTATACATCTTCACAACATCTCCTTAGCTTCATTGATACGATGTGTGACTATAACGACGACGACGGGGAATCGCAGATGATTTAATTAATCGCTGTTTATGTTTATGCCCATTTGTTATAAATGCTCTACTTTAAATATATATTCCAAAGTACCGTGAATATCGTTGGGGATAGAACATCTCCTGTGGTACTCCTCGTTGCTCGGAAATCTTGCCTGTTTCCTGTTGCCTTGCTATATATGCTTTTAAGAATAGTTATATATCTGTGGTATAGATCCAATCAATTAGTAGATTTTTCCATAAATAATGTATGTGCAAGAGATCTGTAATTTTGTACCTTACGATGTTTCCTCTTTTATGGATGATAATTACAGTGGTTCGATCCCATTTAGATGAAATACCACTAGACAGGCGTTAAAATTTTGTATGATGTAAAGCAGTCTCTTATGCAATTTCATTTTTTCATTCATTTGGTTTTGGATTTTATCTTCTTTATGGTATTTTTTGGTGTTTATACCAATGACTCTCTCTCTCTTATTTGTTACTGTATGACCATTTGTGTCTTCTATTTTTTTATGTTTTTCTTGCTTTCTAAGAGGATCCTTAAAAGAGACTTCCTCCATTATTTTCTATGACCTTATTTATTTCGTTTGTGTTATCGAAGTGTCTTCGTTATTTTGAGCGGAAGTTTGGGTCCACTTCCGGTACGACCGGACGTTTCAGAAAACTTAAATTATTTTAGCTGAAACGAGCATTTTGGAAAACCCATACTTTCCCACACGATAAGCATGCTGCATATTATTCTTTTCTTTCATATATTCAATAATAATTAAAAATCAGTATTTTGTACACAAACCTCAAGTAAAACATTGTACTTCGACAATATAAATTCGAATATTCTAATCTAGTTTTTCCTTTTTATTTTATTTCAAGCGCAAAACACTTTCTAATGGTACTACTACAGCATGCTATTACGGTTGTTTGTTTAACGAGAGTACCAATATTTTAGTAGATACAGTAGTGGAATATGGTCAACGAGCATTAATAGGCAAAATTAATATGACTCGTTTAGCACCAGAAGAATACTTAGAAACACCTGAAGATTCAATAGCTAATACTAAAAAGTTTGTTAAATACGTTTTCGAAAAAGAGGTACGTGAAACTTCATTTTTCGATTATATTTAAGCATTACAACTTACGGTTTATCGCAATAATTCATTTCATCCTCAGTTTCGCTTCATATAGGTTAAGTTATGCACTATGTAATACGAGGGTTGCTGCTTAAGTTTTAAGGTATGGTAATCTGATGTGTGCTATTTAATTTGCTTACAGATACTTGAAATACAGATTTTGGTCAAAAAATGAAATTAAATAGCGAACATTTTCGTGCAATGGTTTTCTATGACGTGGATTAACCCAATAGCAGTGTGCCGAACGACTCACTTCGAATTTTGGTGATGAAGTACCATCTAGAGCCACTGTGTTTCGCTGGTTTTCCAAATTTAGTCGTGGTCGAACTCCGCTACAGGATGAAGGTCAACTAAAATCAGCTGAGGTGCCAGAAAACATCGATGCTGTGCGTAAACTGATTTGCAACATCGTCATGTGACATACTGTAAGATTGCAGCGTACTTGGGCATTAATTCCACTCACATACATTCATATTGTATGAACATTTGGCTGTCAAAATGATTTTTTCGCACATCAGTTCAAACAAAAACGTTTTTGAATAGTAAAAACATCGAATCGATGGTTCATCCGCCGTACAGTCATTGCTCGGCATCCAATTTCTTCTTATTCTCACAGAACAAAAATAAATTGCGAGGTCAACGTTTTTTTACACCTGAAGAAGCGCTTGATGCGCTCAAAGCACAAACGCATGCAAAAGTAGCTTGTTCTTAATAGAGAATAATGAAAAACAATAAAGCGATATCCAATTATAAATATTTGTTTTTATTTCTCTATCTCAAAATTTAAGTAGCAACCCTCGTACAATAGGTACATTCCATTTAAATTCGACAACAATTGTAACATCCTGTGTATAGTTCTATTTAATTTTCAACAAACCACTTTTTACAATTTTAAAGATAACGTTGTATGGAAATGAAGTAACTTTTATCAAAAATGCAAACAGAAATTCACAGGAACCATTTTAAATTTTCACTGAAGTCGACGCGAAATATTTATTCTAAACTGAATGTACTCACCAAAATTTTCATTTATAATGCTCACGGTCTATGGTTTACGTAAATGGAATGAACATTCCAACGATCGCAGGGCGTACGTGGAACATACCTATGTTTCTATTACACATATTCTGATCAGCTGATGATTCACGCAAGATCTTGCAATCGCAACATTCTCGGTTTGTCCAAACAAGCCAACCAGATCAAATAATTGATTCGAGCAGTTTTTGATCATCTGTAGCAAATTAAATCTTCTTCTTTTAGTTCGAGATATTTATTGCTCAACGGCAATAGCCTATCATGTTAAACAAGTGAAAGACTTATTATTTTGATATTGCAAAAAATTGTACAATATCTTGCACCATAACAAGTAGGAAAAGTTGATATAAACCGTTGGAATTGCACATTTTGCGGTGCAGCTGACAAATTATTGTCTTTCACACTTATGAAACATATAACTTTATCACTCGTAATGTAATCCAGTTTTTGTTTGTTATTATAACATTGAACGCAGTTGGAATTTCTAAAACCGTCGGTGAACTATATTGTCTGAAGCGCGTTTCGATATCGTCGAGTTATCGTCTTCAGAGACCGAAGGTAAATTAAAACCTAGTAACTTGTCCAACCTTTTGATACCAAATTTTCGCACGAATAAACTTTCCTGGAGAAAAAAATTCTAGCGGGAAAAAACCACTTGGGTAGGAAATTTCACATTCAATCCTTAATTAATAAACTATAAAATGAGCTGTAAGGAATAGAGAGAGAGAGATAAGCTTTATTGACACTAGAAAATTTTTACAATTTTATGGACAAAACTAGGCTAGAATAGGCCCTTTGCCCTTGTTTAAACTAATCTTATATTTTACAATTTCAATGCCTTCGAATCCAACAATTTATTTACAGCAATACTCTATTTTCGGTCCGTCCAAAGGAACCAAGTGCTCTTTAAACCGGACATTAACAGACCTCTTAGTCTGCCCAACATACTTCTTCCTTCAATCATTAGTATTATGTGAGTGTCGGTGTAGTGGTAGTGTAAACAGTGTGGTCAGTACAACATTGAACGAGTATTCACTCCAATAAATTGACGTAGCCATAAACAACAACGGATAATGGAAGTCACAACGAAGTGGCGGTTACGTTGTTGTGTGCATGAATATATTCAATTGAATAGTTTCACATCACTTTTCCGAGAAATCCAACTAAAGCTGCAGCAAAAGCAGTCGAAAGCAGCAGTTTGGACGTGTCGCTTCGACCTCAATTCTACTTTTGCTAAAATGAAGGTTTATTCGTGATCAGAGTTACCTATGAAACACCAGTAATCCGAACTATAAAAATAAAGACATAACGGATTTATGGAGATAACAGTATCGTTCGGTATTGAAAAACAAGAAGTGGAAAATAAGGTTGGCTGACTGGAATTGCTGTCGTGTTTTTTCGTTTAATCTTTGGTGCAATCATATTTAACATATTTGAGAATCTGAAATTTTCATTCGAAAAAAAAAATGTTTGAATCCTGCATCACATCATCCACTTTCTTTTTCCTCGAACAAGGCTAGATCGTACCTAAAACCTCCTTGGGCAGCGACGATGGTCCAGCTGGCTACCAACTGTGGTAATTATAATTCCAGTAGCAGTCGCCACAGCATCTTCTTCCCTTATTTTATTTTATAAAATTAAAAGGAATTCACTATTATAAATGTTGGTTGACACGTCCACATGTACCAGCTAGGAACTAAGGACAGTCCGAAAGTCGAACGTGTTGATAGACACATATTGTACAGGCAATGTTTAATATTGTGTATTGAACTATATAATTTACTGGACGCATAATAAAAATAATTGATAAGAACCTTTGAAAAAAAAACGATTTTATATAGTAAATCAAAATGCAAGAGATAAAATGCTTAACATTACCCGATGAGCAATTTGTTTAAATTGGTCTTCAAAATGAAATGGGTCCCTCTGCAAATAACGAAGTCATTCGAAAAAAGGAAAACCACTACTCAGAAGTACAATAATATTTATTATGTGTCGCTTAAAATAGGAGACTGATGTAACTTAGGTTTACTGTTAATGACATCAACGTGAAGATCAATTTCATTTACTATATAACTATCTTTGTGATTTTAGTCTGACCTAGTTCTACCAATTATCACTCCAAGGTTTGCTTTAAGCGTTACTATGGAATTAATGAAGGAACTTGGACAAATAGCCAAACTGGGAGATTTACACATTCAAGTAAATATTTATTTTTTATCATTTTCATAGAAAAATCTCAACTCATAACATCAAATTTTAAAACTTTCCTGCACTTTGATTTCAATACCATGTATGTAAGATTAATGGTCTCAAGAAAGTGGTAAACTCGACATTGTTCATGCTACTTCGAATTTGATTTCTTCAAAAAATTGATATTACATGTATCAAAAGTAATTAAGACATATTAAAATAATTTTCAATCGCTGCTCTTTCCATGTGAAGCATATCATTTAACAATATACATACGTTAATGCTCATGATAGGGTTTGAAATGATTTAAATTATTTTTCTCTTCAAGCTCTAACTTTGGCAAAGAAATATGAAGCCTTCTTCTCATGTATTGTGGATTGAATTTTCTCTTATCCTTATCATGCTTTTTCCACTCCTGGTTTTAAACATCATCAAAATAATTATTTTGCATTATTGTAGATAAATATTGAATTAGGTTGAGTTAGGGAGCAAAATTAGAAGGTGAAAAAACATTTGAATTGTCAATGATTAGCAAAGAATCAGATAATTAAGAATAACTAAGAATTACACCAAAAATTCAAGAGGAAAGATTAGTAAATGAGACATTGAGATCGTCTTCAGATAATTTTCCATAAGCACCTGAAAATACTTTGAAGCACATAGCTGGGTGGTTATAAAAAAATCAAAGATGTTTTTCCTCGTTTTGGAGAAAAGAGATTATAAATTCTAAAATGACCACATCTATAACATTCCCTCTTGCATACAATACATTTTTTTTAGTAGTCTCAATGAACCTAAAAAACACTAGCTTGAAAAAATCTAAGCACCACAGTTGTTGCTGAATTGGCATTAAAAATAAAAAATAGAACCTGATTTCACATACAACATAATTTTTTTATTTTGTGAACCAAAGACAATAATTAGAATTAATTTTAATAACTATCAATCCCAAAGAAAAAGGGCATGAAGATAATAAGTAAAAGTAATACAAGACACGATAGAAGATGGATATGAGACTTGCAATATGTTCTAGAAATAAGTTTCTTTAATTAAACATTGACTGTTGAAGTTAGGAATATTTTGTAATTTATTAAATTATTCCTGAAAGTAAATCAACATTATTTATATATCCAATCACATTCATATCTTTTATTTTAAAAATTAAATTACAAGAGTTTAGAATTTGTAACCTCACTTCTCCGGCTGGAGAAGTAGTATTTATCCTCAGTTGAATTATATAAATAACTGGTTCTGAGATTGGTGAACAATTAATATAAAATTGGGCGCCATCAGATTTTCAACCAACGACATTAAATATAATAATAAAATCTGAAATATAAGACTAGTACTTATTTATGGAAAGTCAGGATGATTGCAGCCCTCAATCGAATTTCCAGTTGATAGAGTTTAATTTGTTCATTTGTTTGTGATGCACCGGTTGAGTCCTTTGGGTGTGATTGAACTCCAAACTGGTATTTTCTGTTTTGTTCTTGAATCAATAACACAGCATTTTAAAAGTCGTTTAATATTTTCATATTTTATTATTGATTTAGTTTTAAATTTATGAATTTACAAATTCAATTACAATTTTATAAATAAACGATAAAAAGCAAGAAAGGCTTCATAATTTGGAAGTATATTAAATGAAGCGTACAATTAGTGATAAGTACTAACGTGGTGGGAACCGCAGACTCAGCAATTTCATTTCTGTTAATCACATCGTTTTTCACTTTAACTTTAAATCTCTGAATTTGTCCGTTTCAAGTCAAGCTTTGTAAAAGATTCATAGAAAATAACCAATCCTGGTGAGGTTGATAATCGTTGGTAATCATATGAATATCTTCGTTGTCTTCTTGTTTGTATAGCGTCAGTCTTTTATCATTTATCATTAACGTTATGTTAGTTATTCTTATTCATTTTTCAGACGCATATTTCCGAAAATGCTGAAGAAGTTAAATTAGTAGAATCCACTTATGGGATGCCGTATGCTCAAGTTTATGATAAAGCAAATTTATTAACGAGAAAAGTAAGTCAAGCAATAAATTATACAAACCTAACTGCTATATTTATACTTCTCTGATTGTTTATGTCACAAATATTCGTTTATTATAATTTATAACAGTATTTTTACAGTATGTATCGGGTGTCCTAAATTTGAGGTGTTTCATCCCGAATCTTAAAGGTTATAATAACGGTTGAACAGTAATAAAGTTACACATTTGAGAGAGTTACAACTTTGTATTTGATATAACTAGAAACAAGGGATTTTTCGGATGATGTTTTTATTATAGTGGTGAACTCAGGTTTCATCTACAGCTAAGAATCGACGCAAAAAAATCTGACTAATTTGATGAATAATAGTGGAGAATTTTCGTATGCAGTATTTAATAACAACTCGATATCCAACTTTTTTCATGTTCAGCAAAGCCTCCACAACTACTCACCTATAAAATTGTTAAACAGAAACAAAGTATCCAAAATGACTAAAATTTTAATGAGAATATATATGGTTTACATCTTCAGGTTAAGGTCGGAAAGTTTCCAGACAAAGTTCCATAAAAAGTTCGAGGAGGTCCATTAAAGCGTGCAGGATGACCCGCGAGGAGGGAGGTCGGTCGACGTGCACTCATTCGAAAACGCAGCGTGTACGCGCTGTGATCTGTAAAAATCGTCGATCAATGGTTCGAATTATAGCAGACGAAAGAACTTTTCGGAAACTATGGTCGGATTGACCGTATCACGATCTGAATGTTCGGAAACTAACCCGGATCACTTATAGAGTTAATCGGGTCGTAGCCATATATGATCCTTTCTACCCTAGTAGACCCGTGGGTAAATACGATTAGATTATTTATTGCCCTTAAATGGCTGTTTACTATTAATTCTCATGAACAGCAACTTTGATATTTTACTGAGATTTGCAGTTTTTATACTTTTCGGGATTTTGGCATTAACACACAAAAAAATTATAAAAACCGATAGTTCTCATAGATTAGGAAATTGGAAATTTCCACAAAAAATTGTATATGACATTCGGAAAGTGTGATCTACATTAGCCCAGGTTATAGATTCTGAAAAGTCCCGAAGTAATCAGTGGTGTTCGAGGAGCTCACGTGCATCGAGCACACAGGCACATTTAGAAAACTTTTCGTGCATCTAACGCACAGTACCTGTGTCGAATCCGAAAGATCGTTCGACGAACTCACAAGAAAATTTGATCTGCCGAAGTGAGTCCTAAAGATGGGCAAACAGACGAACATTTGAATAATTATTATCATTAAGACAAAACGAAAAACCATCAGCAACATCTAATATTTTCCAAAATGAGCTTTTATAATTTTTCTTCTTTTATTTACGGTAATAAACATTTCAAGCTAAATAAAGGGATTGAATAAACCATCTGCGCGCTCGATGCACGCATTCGAAGTAATCTCTCAGCTGTAATTCTAGCACAAAATTGAATGATTGTTCCCTTGATTCATAAGGATTTGTTAGTCTTCTAAAGCAAAAAATTATTTGGGTACAAATCTAGTGATCACGGTGGCTATTTTATAGCACCTCGCGAAGAAGAAAGTTTTTCAACGTCTCATTCATTTTGAGCAGGACAATCGTCCGATTGACTCCAAATATTTTCAAAATTAAACAGAAATAATACTTATTATACTCGTAATCAATCTATTCGATATAAATTGTTGTTCCTTTATCGACAGACCATTCTTGGCCATGGAATTTATTTATCCGACGAAGAAATTAAGTTACTAGTAGAAAGAGGCACTGCTGTTTCTCACTGTCCAGATTCTAACCTCTGCTTGAAATCCGGCTTGTGTAACGTGAGGAAATTATTAGAGAATGGAGTCAAAGTTGGATTAGGAACAGGTACTGGTTTAAATTAGTTTAGTTTATTTTTATGGCCATACCACAACTTTATGGAACATATCTATCCATATTTGATCCACCAATTGTATATCACTAAACTACAGAATTTATTAATTTATTGACTGTGACCGTGGGATGCGCAAACAAAGAACGGAGACTGCAAGTAAATGCTTAAATAGAATGGATATGTTCATTTTGAGGAGAAATTATAACAAATTCAATTTGATACGAAATCTTGAGCATAAGAAGCATAAATACATTAATTTTTTAATTAGATGTATTAGTCAAAGCTTCGTCTTGAAGTATATGGATATTGAAATTTTTTATCTATTACGAAAATACTAATTTATACATCCGTAGTGAGATTATGAGTTCTTAGCCTCATATAGAGAAAAGGGTATAATGTATTGCATTCTCCAATACATCTCCCTTTGTCTCTACAAACTTTTCAGAACGTCTGCCTAAGCTTATTTGCCACTATAAAAATCTGATGCTTCTTAAGAGCCGAAATGTTCGATGTTGGATCATAGTAAAACACTATAGTTTCACCCGAACACTTGTTTTGGAAATGCTGGTCTGCATTGCAACTTCCTTCGCCGGTCACTAATTTGTTGTTTTCTGGAGTAGTCACCATTACAGGTCCTCTCGCGCGTGAAATATCTATTGATTTTTAATTATTGAAAATAATAGATACATGTCATCGTACATAGCCTCCAGTCTGTATTTAATTATGTTGTTTGATGAATTCTTTACAAATGTAGAGCCTTCCAAATCCTATATTGGGAATGATTTTACGCAAACTTCACCACCACCAAACCCCAAGTATTCCCTAATTCATAATATAAGCGTCTACGAGTAGAAGGTGTTTTTTCTTGAACCAATTTTGAACAATTCCTAGCAAACATCAATCATTAATAATTACTGTTTTCCACTCAACCCTTTTCAATATTTTTCTATGTTTTATAATAATTTTTACTATACCCTAGCTAATACCAACTGCTTATTCAATCATTTCTCTGTTTTCATAAACGATTTTCACTCTACGGCACCGCGGCGGCGTTTTTTTGACCAATGCGTATTTCAGGCATAGAGACAAAATAAAATTAGACAAGGTGTAGTTGTAAGTTAGGTACGAGCAACCTCGATTTAAAATTACCACCCAGAATAAAGCTTTTTACTTTTACTATTTTTAATTATATTCTATGTTTTCGAGTAAATCTATTGTGTCATCACCCAGCATTTGAGGTCGTTTCTCCATCAAGGCTGGGTACCGACTCTTCTACTCCGTTATACTCTTGTAATAATTATCTCTAAAGGTATTCTGGTTTGATCGTTTCGTGAATCCTTCATTGATCCTTGGCTAAATCGCTCTGGATACCGTGCAATCAGTTCTGGGTGACCATATATCTTGATGTGTAATTATAATCTTTCAACATTTCTATCGAAAGTAGTACTGTAACTGTATCTTCGCTTTTCTCTCCACTCGTCCCACCTCTAGCAAACCTATCTACTTTAGGGTTCCCTTCTACTTCATAATGTCCAGATACCAAGCAGAGACTCACTCCCGTGTCACGAATTTAGGAATTTAAAAGAGAAAGTTGAAGAACTAGAAGATGTTAAAAACGAATTTATTAATAATATTAAAGCAGGCGACTTGGAAATTAAAAGGTATCGAAACTTTAAAGATTAATGAATTCCTCGGCGTATGCTTCGTGACGTGAAGGACAATTTCAGAAATCGCCTACAAGAATGCATTATTCGGAAGGACGCCATCTGACCGGTGGTATTTGTAAACGTTGATTAACTACAAGTTTGGTCTATGCTTTTTAATACACAATAAGATTATAACAATAAAATTCTGAAAAATGCATCCGTTTATTTTTCACAGCTATTTCAAAAATGCAGGATCAACTTCCGCACCCTTTTATATCCTTTATTCCATATCTTTCTATTTTATCCATTTCCTGCAATCTGTAGTTGGGGATGATGCTAAATTAAAAATTGCTTTTTTTAATATTCTCAAACTAAAATTACATTAATCGTTCCTATTGTCAAATCCATTATTGTTGCTATAAAGTGCTCGTTCTTAGATCCTATCTTAACAACTCTGTTGGTACTAATAAATATTATATTTCAAGATATCTCAGGTGGAGCTTCGCCTTCGATAATTAAAGCAATGAAAACATGTTTGGATGTCTCAATAGCGAAATCATTCCACGTTACTGAAGTGAAACCATTAAATTATGAAGAGGTTTTCTACTTAGCAACACTAGGAGGAAGTGAAGGTATCATAAAATCATTTAGAAAATTTAGTGATTATAATCAACATATGAATGTGGGTGGCTGGAAAAACGTTGCATGTCGTTTTTTTTTCACAAAGTCGGTTTTTGATCGATAAACGATCTTTGTCACTTGCTTGATCGAATCCAACCTTGAAGTAGTTAGTTTTCAAACCGCTAGTTAGCCTATAATGCGCTAGAAGGGGGCGAATCATGCTTGGGTTTGGTGTAAAAACGTTTCATGTTGGCAGCGCTGATACCAACGTTGTATTGTTGTTGTATGGTGTGTTTGCATTATTGTTTACTCATTTCCCATCATGAATATATCGTTTAATTATTTAGAAAATGTGAATAACCGTAAGCGTGCTATTCAGTTCGTGGAATGGAGTTATGTCGTTCCTGAAAAGGTTCCACCTTCAAATCCTCGAGGTTGTTCAGCTGCTTGTGACAAAGAAGGATGCATTTCTCTTACGTACGTCCATAGTTTATTTCGTCAGTTTTACAATTTGACGTACAATGAACAGTCTCTTTTGCTTCTTAAATTCATAGCCCTATGGGAACCACGGAAAAGGCGTACCGGTAATTCAGATTCCACATCAACACGACAAGCTACATTTGACTATTCTTTGGGAAACCTGTGTATCGTCGGTGTAACAGGTTTGCCATTACACCAAGGCGAATTCAAATTTTACAACAAAAAATGAAAGATGATCAGCAGAGAGCGAAAAGATAACAGGGGCACTCACTTGAACCGTCGTCATGCGATCGATGTTGCAGTGAAAGGGAACATTAGAGAGCGTATTGAATCTTTCCCTATCGAAATTAATCATTATAGTAGGAATGTCTCAAAAAATGTTCGAGTCCTGATTTCAGTGTCTCCAAAATGAATCGTTTATTCAAGCAGAAATACCCTGATAATCCAGCAAACTCTACTTTGTATAGTAAAAGATAAAAAACGCCTAGTTCTGACACATGCAAACAGTGCGATCAATTTTACACCAAGTTAATACTGGTTCGGAATGAAGAAGAGAGGAAATCGATCGAAGTTGACAGTCGTCTGCATCATTGCAAAGCTGACCAAGTATATAAGACTCTTTCAGAAGATTCAGCAAACAGAAATGCTACAACAATATGTGTAAACCTACGGCAAGTCTTATTTACACCTATGTTAACTCATGGCGACGTGTACTACCAACACCAATATTCTACATACAACTTGGCAATCCACAATATGACTGACAACGTTGCAAACATGTTTGTATGGCATGAGTCACTAGCAAAACGGGGTTCGAAGGAAATCGGGTCATGCATTTTGAGATATATCACGTCCACATTTTGACCACTATCCCCTGGCCAGGAAAGGAGATTAATCATTTGGTCAGACTGATGATGTACAGGTCTAAACAATAACTGTAATACACTAATCCTGCATAGTTATTAGCATATATTATTTCTGAGACTCTGAGATTCACCAAAAATTTTTGATAACTGGCCATTCATTTTTTCCGTGTGACAGAGATTTCGCCATTATCGAACGTGCCAAGAAAAGAGTGAAAGCCCTTGTTCCAGGTAATAGTTGGTGCAAAACTAAACAAACCTTTCTTAGTCTTTGAAATGGTTCAAAGTGATTTTAAAGATATTGACACGATTTCTCCTGAAAAACCTAGAAAAAAAAATCAAGGTAACAAAATACATCTGGATGAAAATAACTGCCGATGGCCCAATTTCACTGTATGTGAGACATACACACAACATATTGCGCCCTTGGATTTCAGAACAGGTGTTTCCGACCTGGTTTAATCCATGTGACGTCAAGGATCTTTCCAACCTTTACTCAGCACTCCTGTCTATACCAAAAGAGAAGAAGAAAGACCTTATGGATATGGCTCGGTATCTCACAGATCCTGACCATAGGGAGTTTTATGAAACTCTTCCATCAGTTGAGTAGTATTTTGAAGCAAGCTGAGTGAAGCACCTGTTTATGTTTTCATCAATCACTCTAAATGTGTTCATTGTAAATGTTTGTGTAATTGGCATTGTTCTTGTCAGTATTAATTTATTTTCTGTAAATAAAATTGGTTCAACTGCTTCAATTTTATTCTTATCCTTCCTCCAATATCCCAAGTCCTTCATTTTTCTGTTGTTCAACACCAAAATGTGAATGAAAACACCAATGAATAAGTAGATTTTGTAAACCCAATAATTATGTTTTTACAGCTAAGTGAGTTTTATTTAGTGGAAAAACATTGTATGTTGCTCTTTAGTTTGCCAGTTGCCGTTTTAATTGCGTTTTGGACTTTCCACTCACTCACTTTCCCATAAAATTGAACTTCTGCTACATGCAACATTTTTCCTGCCAGGTATTCATATATTATTTAAAATATTTTTTAATGACTGACCTAAAAATTATTTGTAGCATTAGCTATGGAAAATAAAATTGGCAACTTTGATGTACACAAAGAATTTGATGCTTTGATAATTGATATGGGAATCAATATTGAAGATTATTTCATAGGATGTGATCCCAGAGAAATTTTGCAAAAATTCATTTATACTGGAGATGACAGAAACGTCGCAAGTGTATACGTCGCAGGTGTGGAGGTGAAATAATAGAAATAAATAATACCAGACAGCTTTCGAAGTTTCAATAATTCCTAATCAAAATAAACTAGCAACTTGCGGTTCACAGGAGGTGTGATTGTTGACCTATTAGAGTGAATTAATAATTACATTTAGCTTTGGCTTTTACCAGTGAAAAAGTACAGTTCCAGTATGGATTATGAAGCACAATTCGATCATATTCCATAATAAATTATTCTTTCAATATGTAATATAAAAATGTTACAATTTCTTCGAATATTGTTTACAATTATTTAATTTACCTAAATATAATCCTAACACAACCATAAAATTAATGTAGTGGGAAGTGGTCACTCATAATACGTAACAAACAACCAACTTGCTTATAGTACTAATTCAATATAGGTACTGATTGCAGGTAGTAAAAAATATTGGGCATATGAACATAACTGTATCAAGAGATGAAGATTTAGAAGCTTACACCTGCAGAAATTCAAATATTCAGATTAAACGTATGTCCTGCTCTATACCAGTACATGTACGATTCTACCCCTAATTTTAAACCACAATAGGGCAATGCAGGATTTTCTAATAATATTTTTTATGATAATATCTTCAGATTATATTTTGTTTTATTACAATACATTGTAACCCACAAGACAGCACAAGATTTTCTAAAATCATTAATTTTGGCTCATTTACAATATTTCATTTTCAAGTTCCCACTAATAAGTTTATTTAATTATAAATTGTATTTATTTGTTCATAACTAATTTAGCTGTACCAAATAAGACAACTTTATCACTGTCAGTAACACTACAGCTAAATTCCACTTTCATAATTTTTCTATTTTCAACTAATTTAATGGTCACTTTAACAGTTTCATCCACGTAACACTTATTTGGAAAATGTAAAGTTTGTTGAACAACAACTGCTCCGAAACCAGGTAACCGTGTCCCTATCACACCTGAAACAATCGAATTTAACAAAGCACCATGTACCACAGCCGTCTGTGACGTTGTAGTCGAATGAATTGGGTTTATATCACCACTTAGAAGTGCAAAATTATCAACATCTTCTTTTCTTATTTTCCTTGTAATAGATGCTTCTTGTCCAATGTAATATTTTTTTGCCGCCAAATTAGATGATCTTCTAATTATTTGATATATATTCATCTAAAACATTATTTATTGTTTAGAAATGAAGAAATATATAAAATTCTTTTGAAAATCAGAGAGAAAAATATTTTATTGTCAAAAAATTGTTACAACAGGGTCCTTGCATACTTTTTTTATACCTTAACTACGTTTAGTATGTCTTAATCACACACTATTTTTCCATTTTTTTTAAACGGTATATGAATTCATAAGAAAAAATAAATTTAGATACCTAAATGACGCACAAAAACGCGTTTGTTGTAACATGACTAAATGTGACTTTGTGTGACGTAGAAAGTAAGTAAACAGGCTTAAATAAGGTTAAAAGTAAATACAGTTTAAGCAGAGTTTTGGGATTCTTTTAAAAACACTCGCACGGCTGTGAGTATTCAATTTTGTAGAGTACAAGATAACGTATCGTTGGTGCATTATACCAGAATGTACAAACACTAGTATAGAAACTCCAAATAAAGTTTTCGTGCAAGTCCCTCGAGAAGAAAAGCGACGAAAGCAATGGTTTCAAGCTATAAGAAGAGATTATGCGAGAGTCAAACCTGTCAGTTCAGTATATGTTTGTGGAGACTATTTCAATACAAGTTTTATCTATTTAAAAAATGTTAACTTATTGTTATTTTTTACTGTATCTTGAAACATATTTGGAATATTATATGATGTGGAAACTATAACAATGTAAAAAAAAATTAAAAAACTGCTATTCCAACCAAATTCCATTGCCAGAAAGAGACCGAAAAAAGGCATTCAAATACTCATAGTTCTAGAAAGTATGACTTCAAGTAATGTAAAAATAAAAAATGTGTATAATGAATAAATATGTCTTCAAAGGTGTTCAGTGGTAGGTTCAAGATTATCATGTTTTGTAGGGTAGAAAGTTGGTAACTTTATTAGACAGAAATTATTGGTAGAAAGTGTGGTTCTTGGTACTATATGTAGGAAAGCCATGGGCAAAGAACTATATCAAGGATTTGGTCATTAAACTGATAATCTAAGAATATAATCAAGATTCAAAAGACTACAATAGTTATGAGAATGTCACAGCAAAAAAGGCCATAAATCAACTCCACAAAATATATCTGTCTATGGTGGAACACATATTCCATTGCTATTATTCAATTTAATGAAGTCCTATTCTGACATTTTATATGCAAAGTTAAAGCCACATGGTCAAAAACAGCAAGCAAGTCTAAACTACCATGGAACTTGGGTGGAAAGATACAAAGGCTGTGCCAACTATATGAGTGTTAAGTGAAAAATATCAGATTTTAATATGTTAAATGATAAAATTGAGATTTTAAAATAATTTATTCATAGTAGAATTTTACCTGATAATCTCTAACTTTGTAAAAATGGTTCAGTTTTACCTTCAGCACTATGAAACACATTTAACTAGAACCTTGATTGGCAAATTCATTAAAATTCTATGATTAATCCAAATTTATCCATGATAATATTAATGATTATACTTTCAATAAATACGATATTAATCTATTCTTCATATCCGTACTCAAGTTAATTCAATATTTCTCTATTCTTTTAATGAATTTCATGATATATTTACTGCAGATAGGAAAGACAGTGGTTCAAATAGAGTAATATATTTTGTTATTCTTAATATCTCGTCCTATTAAAACAGGTACACAGGAAGGAATTTGATAAAAAGAAACCATAACTAGATTCAGTAAAAGACTAATAATCAGTAATAAATACCTTTTGTTATTTCCCGTTATCCAAATACGTTTGAAGAAAAACTGAGCCCAAATTTTTAAATCGTCGATTATTGCTTGACTCATACTGCATTACAGTAGATTTCAAGTCATTGGGTATCACAATGTTATGTGACTCAAATAAGTAAAAAAGTGTTGTAAGAGCGTTTAGAGATATTTCTTCATTATCGTGGAGTAATAGGTCGGAAATTAGTTTTATACCATTAAGAGCTACAATATAATCCCGACTTTCTGGATCTAAAAAAATAGATGGAAAATCAAAAAATTTAAAATAACCTACACATAACGTACCACAAGCAATATTACAAAGTCCACCGAGAGCAAAATGTATGAGTTCCTCGTCACCGTTTGATAATTCGGCTAAGAATAGGTCAATAACATGAAGTTGTTTGATAAAATTATAATTTATTGGATCATATGCGAAATTAGCTAGGTTTGCCAATGTCTGCCTTTTGTTTTCTGAAATAAAAAATGTAATATCCCATAACTAACTCATGTGAAAATTCAATATAATACCATAAACAGTTGTTTTGGTGAATTCGTTTATGAGTTGTTTTAAAAAATCATATCGTCCAACACCAAACTCTCCAGTGCGTTGAATTAACTGGTCCCTCCTAGTAAACATTTATTCCCAATTCTTTATATATATATTCAATGACGACCGCACATATAAATAATTTCTATTAATAATAGAATTAATAATATACTTAGCACTATTTAGATGTAAGCTATTCACAAAGGTTAAATTCTTCTTCTTTCTAAAAAAATGTTTCACTGATACACACATAGAAATATTTTATTTATATACATTGATAAACATGAATCCACATAACTTATATTAAAATAATAAAAGAAGCCAAAATTTTAGAAACACGTTGTAAATAATAGCATGCCACGAACGAGTCTCTGTGATTAGCTGCGATGGCATCATGGCAACAGAAACCCATATATGTAATACTTCTTTATGGACAGTTTCTATAAGTGGAAGCTGTTCCGATTAAGGAAGATAAAATGGCAACGATGTCTCCATGATGTAAAGACTACAAGGTATGTTCTTACCAAAGATCGATTTACGACCTCTACTACGCTGTCACCAGCTGATTTGTATTTATTTACATTGAGTGTATAGAGTAGTTATTGAAATGAAAATGCCTTCTTGTTCTGTACCTTCATGCACAAATAACAATACGAATTGTAGAGGTGAAGATATTAGTTTCCATTGATTTCCTACAAAAGATATTAAATTACTTAACGAATGGAAAAAAGTTTGTTGAGAAAGGCAGCTTAACACTTTACCATTGATCAAATATTTATTTTTTGGATAGCAAGAATGTGCTCGAATCATTTTAAAAAAAGTTGCTTCGTGCAAAAGCCCGAGCACTTGATTGTTAGTGGAGATACAAATATCTATGTGTTTTCCAAAGATGCAGTGCCAAGTGAGAATCTATCTACCAGTGAAAGTTCATCGTAAGTGTAAAAAAAATTAGCAGAAATGCTGTATGAGTATAAAATATTAGTAAGTAGCTCCATAATAACAATTTGTTTTATTAATAAATTGTTATGCATTTTATTTATTATCTAATTCTCCTTGTTAAACGAAAAAAATTATAATATAGATTCTTTACATGGTAATAATTTTTCAATCTATCTAAAATTATTGAATTCACATTAATTTGATAATTGTTCTTATTGAAATAACCTTATGCTGAAATAATTTTTCATAGTTTTGTATCACATTCGCTGCTCAACCATAACAATCTTAAAACGAAAAGATTCAATTCCAAATATTGGCCAGAAGGGGCCTCTCATTGGCTGTGGCTATCCGGCTGCGCAAGAGCTCACCTTGTAATCTTTACATCATGGATTTCTCTATCCTCCGAGGTTCCAACTCGGTTCTGCACATTCTCAAGCATGCGCAGCATAGATAAAGTGTCTCGACGAGAGAGAAAATGAATATTATCGGCACCGTAACGTAGGGACGTTTTTTCCAATACCAACTGTTCATATAGGAGTATTACATATATGCAGAAACCAGAGTGTAGACGGAGTGAGGAAGTAATAGATAGAGAAAGAGTGAGGGAGGAATACAAACGCGGAGAGGGGAATATAGGCATCACACAGCTGGACGCACTAAATTTTATGGACGGATTTTTGTTACTTCGGCTTGTGGAAATCACCAGATTATATATTTTTTGTTATTCTTGGATTATTTCCTTCAAACTAGAAAGAAAAGTTTAGCAACGCTCGAGAATGTCGTCATTTTTTGCACAACTTTCTAGCCCTTTCTTTACGTCACTTTCAAATTGTCAGATTAGTGGAATTTGGTGGAGGTACTTATCTGCTGCGCTTCAGTGAATCCCGAAATCTCCTCTTGGACCTCCCTGCCATTACTATTCTTTTCCCGGCTTATAAAGTAGAGTTTTGTTGATATTAGTAAATAACCTGAACGTAATATTGATATTTAATGCAGGAAGGATCATTTAAGCAACGCGCTTCATTCAAATTTAACACTTGCTATTGGTAAATTTCCAAACTAGCTTTCTCAACGCCACATATATGTTTAACCTAATTTTAATGCGAAAATAGATTGTAAATCTATTTTTGTATCAAAACATACATTACATTTCATACATCTAATGATGGCTACTCGTCGTAACAGAAACCGATTTGAGGAAGAATTGTTCCTGGAAGTGGTAAGTTATATATACATTAATGAATTGTACTACGTTCATTTTTGACTGTGGTATTTTGAGAATATTTTGACATATCTACGTATTCAAAGTAGGGAAGAATTATTCAAGTAAATTCATCCACAATACCTATACGTAATTTTTCTAAAAATAATAACAATATACAGGCAGATAATTAGATTTTTCTTTTGATGATATTGTTCTTTTATCACACATGAAATTTCTAGTTCGCATATAAATGAAGCATTTCCTGAAATCAATGACAAATTTCTGCCTCTTTTTAATATATACAATGCGGTCCATATGCATGGAAAAAATCAATTTTAATGTTACTATGTGTTATGTGAAAAAAACCTGAAACGTCTCTAGTAAACCCTAGAAGATTTTAAATAAAAAAGTCCTCTGTTCAGCAATATAAAGTTTTTTAAATTTGGTGTAATCATAACTAGAAACTTTAAGTAGAATGAAGATAATAATGTACTTTATAATTAAGTTAAATGTTCAAAATGACCACAATTCACTTCTTGACAATAACTGAGGCGATTTTGGAACATTTTTTACGATCTCGGGGGTTATTTTGTTAATTTATTCCGTTATCCGAACATTTAAATCAGCAATAGTGTCTGGTCTATTGGAATATACTTTAGAAATAATTAGGTATTACCGTATCTGTTCTGCTAAACATCAGGAAAAATCTTTGAAGATAGGGTACAATGGGGTAATGTCACTTAACGAAATTTGGGCATAAAAGTCAAAATATAAATCATACATTTATTCTGATTAAAGAAAAATGAAACAAACATGTTACTCTAAGTCGTAAAATACAAACGAAACTGAAAATCTAATTAGTTACTTTGACCGGTATTGTCGTAGCATGGGGGATTCCTTTGCAGAACACAGGGAGTGTGCCCATTGTCCACATATGACACACCTGTACCACTTTTTATTATTCACAACACACAACACAACAATCACACATGAGACGAAATCTGTCTCATTATTTTCATTGTCACTACAGATATCGTCCATTTCAATATCAGAGTCAGATGATGTTGCATCGTTTCTTTTTCTGATTTCGGACGAATTTAGTATTTTTCTCTCGTCTTCGTCAAGACCTCACATTTTATTTGTTTTACCCTTGGTTTTTCCCAGTTTTGCTTTTTTCCTTTCTTCCTTTTCTTCCAATAAGTTTTTCAGTGGTGTAGATGTTAAAATACTCGAATGTCGTTTAGATCTCCTGTTCGGTTTTGTCACTTTAATATTTTTCTTTGGTTTTGGAAGGAGGTCTTCAGCACTGCAATCGAGAGAAGATACTGATTTTGAAGTCGAAGCAATTACAGCAGCTTTAGGTGGGATCTTCGTAAAAGTTCTTGGGTAGATTTTGGAATTCATTCTGATAAAATATCTTTTTTAATCGCATTGTCACCTCCATCATCAAATACTGCTATTTCTTCTGAGTCATTTAAAGGACCAGCCGCCAAAATCATCATCTTTGAAGACAGAAGGGTCAATTGGGTAGATACCTGTTGCTCTGAAGCCTGACTCTCCTTTACCAACTGATGCAGCCAAAGCAAAAGCTTTCCGAAACAGTGAGGCAACTTCATATGGAGATATTTTTTCTCCTGCATTGGATTTCATGTAAAGATTGCACTCATTCCTATAATATGATTTGAGGAGTCCGACAAAGTGCACGAATAAATCTTTTCTCATACAACCATTCTTGGAACATAACTGTACATATTGGAGCAGAGAAAATACTCCTACTACTGGATGTATGGGGTTCACACTCACACGGAATCAGGTAACTCGAGAAAAATAAGCGAGCTGGCGTAGCTATGCTATTTTTAGCAAAAAACTATTGAATGACGATACGTATATCCATGAATTATTATTTGTACAGATTTGATACGTATTTCGCAAATTCAATTCACCAGTCCACGTATAAGGCTTCTTTTGTGTATTGTTTATAATCAACAGGATCAATTTTTTTCGCAACTGAACTTCATGTGGTCCCTACTCATGCTACTTATAGTTCAAATGCAGTAGAGGTATTTTTAAACCAACCGACAAATTTGTAGTTGCAATTTCTCACAGTTACGTACCTTATTGTGTTTACTTGAGATTAATATTTGTTATATTTTGTCATTTTGAAGTTCATGCCATCTGTCAAAAATACTCGTATAAAGAAAACTCTTTTCTAGTCGAGTAAATATGGAGAAATGTTGATTAAACATTATCTTCAACGTGGAAAAATAATTGGAAAGTAACGTGAATATTATCCTTAAAGTGTTTCGTCCAGTGAAATGATTTGTAAGTTGTTGTTTGTTTAAGATGGATGATGCTGAGCGTTCGGGTGCATCATTTACTGTACCCACACCAGAATATTTAATAAAATCTAGAGCTATCTGCAAAGTGGGTGTTGCTCAATTGCTCAATGCTAATTGAAAACTCTCTCGCATTAAAAATTCAAACAAATGTCTGGATAAATTACCTTTTCATTTAAAAGTCACCCTTCAACCACACCGCCTTCATTCTTACAAACTATACTTATGGTAATCTTCAATGTATAATAGTTAAACTGAATATTTCCAAAATTATTTCAAGTTGAATTGAGAATTCATACCTTCTGTCATTTTTATTTTTAGGATAGACATTATTTTAATTATGATATAGGAGAGGATAACGGAGACTCATTATTGGTTTATGGTGTATTGAAGGCTTTAGTTGAGGAAGATTATGATAGAGTGAAATCACTAGTCAGAAGAGGGCAGTCGATTAATATTAATGACAGTAGCGGTAACACTCCGTTACACGTCACTGTTCTTAAAGATAAGTAAGTTATCTGTTTCTCAAATTAAGTTTAAGGGCATGCATCCCAAAATTAATAGTAAAAAATCGTTCATTCCGATACAACTGTCTATATGTGTAATCTTTGACAGTTTTTTTATTAATGTTTTTACCGTTTTTCGTTTCGTTTTTCGTGGGATGAGTTAATCAACACTGTATCTTACGTTCTTAATTTATTTACACACTATACACTATTTAGATTAATTCACTTATAAATTTCACTTAATAACTCGTTCTATTCACTACGACTATTTATTTGAAAATAAATAACTGTGTTTACACAAATCATTTATATACCAAATTAAAATTCTACAAAGTTCTAGAACAAAAAAAACAAAAGAAATAAAGTTCCGCCATTAATAAGAAATATGAAAGACGCCGCCCGAAAAGCGTCACGCGAATTCGCCGAATTATTAAAATTTAATAGTAGCTGGACAGGGCCGGCCTAGGGAACCATTTTGCCAACTTGTTCGTAAAATTAATAAAAATTTCTAAACTAAGTTTTGTGAAAATGTCTGTTTATTTTTATCATTTCTAATTCCTCCAC
Source organism: Diorhabda carinulata (assembly GCF_026250575.1). Lineage (NCBI taxonomy): Eukaryota > Metazoa > Arthropoda > Insecta > Coleoptera > Chrysomelidae > Diorhabda > Diorhabda carinulata. Next base: position 10,109,853 of record NC_079469.1, read on the forward strand.
TGGTTGCATTTCGCATTCTTTCTCTCCTTTATCATTTTATTTCATTATACAGTGTATTAATAAAGTAACACAGCTTGCTAATATTTCAATTTTACTAAAAAAACTCCTTTCACAATCACCGAGATCTTGCAGTGTAATAAATGGTCTTGGTCTTGCAGGGTCCAGTCTTGATCTTATTATTGCACCAAAAATTTTTTTAATATATTTAAATAAAAAAAGAAAAATAAATAGAGTGTTGTTAGTTTGAATGTCAAGAAAAGTTAATTCAAATAAAGAGAGATAAAAATCGAAACAGGGAAAGTATAGATAACGATTTATGTCTACTTGAAGATGTGGAAGAAACAGTAGATAATGATGATGAAGATTTCTCAACTTGCACAGTAAAATGTACTGAGGACAGTTTAGAAGCGTTTATCCTGATGCACACGGACAGAGACATATTGATTAACATTCATACAAGTTTGGTTATTTAGAGACTATATGATTCAAGTTTTGGAATGAGGAGACTTATTAGCATCTAAATGGTTTTATAATCGTCTTATTCACGATTTTTTATGAATTTTTCGACAATATAGCAGTTTTAGTATAATTATTCTAACAGTTTAGCTATAAATTAGTTATGAAAGCTGTTTTACATGTAAAATGTTTAGAATAAGATCTTGGAAATACATTATTTAGAGTTAAAATTGTAGGTTCAGGAGTACTGAAACTAATTTTGACACACTTACAACACTTAATTCCCGACATGTTTTTGAAGGTCTTTGTACGTTTTAAACATAAACAGTAGTCAAATATCATCAAATATATAGTTACTTTACATCTACCATTCTTCCTATGGTAAAAGAAAAATACAGACATGATATTTACCAAGCATCGAAAGCTTTAACTTTGGGTTTTGAATTCTAAAATTTTAGTTCTAGAACGTGTTATGTTCTAGTACAAAGTTTTTTTAATATCCATGAATTATGCGTGGATAAGAAGGACTTAAAACAGAAAATGAAGAGCAAGCAATAAGCCTTATGTTTATCTCTTGGTGGTACTTGACTGTATGGCTGGCGCTCCCACGTATTATTTTATGCTCATCATCCTTAAAGTGTTTTGGAATTATATAAAATCCAAAAGACATTTAGGGATGTTAAGTATATCCGTTTTTATTTATAACATGGTGTATTTTTATTTTAGCCTAGAAATTTTGGAGTTTTTACTTTCACAACCGAGTGTAGAAGTTAACAACAGAAATTTCACTGGTGAAACTCCTTTGTTAATAGCTATAAAATGTGGAAATATCAAAATAGCTGAAAAGCTGATACAATCTGGAGCTAATGTAAACATACCGAACTACGAAGAAGTAACTCCATTACATATGTCTGTGAGCCATGCCCGGTTAGCACATCTATTGATAAAATCTGGAGCGTTTATAGACGCAAAAGATTACAGTGGAGATACACCTTTGCATGATGCGGTTGCTGAAGAAAATTTAGAGACTGTTTGTATGTTATTATATTATAATGCCGATGCAAATGTACATGGTGTTAATAATCTAACACCTTTTATGAAAGCTATTATCTCAAAAAACGTCGAAATTCAAGCGGTTTTGATAGAATACGTCGATGATTTCAATATAGAAACATACGACAACGTTACTACTTTAGCTTTAGCTATAACGAATAGAACGCCGTTTGTTGAAGAAATTATTTTGGGCGGTGCTGACGTTAACTATGCTTACGGATACGATTTGATCGACCCATTTGCTTTGTGCCTCCAATACCCAAATGCAAAAACTTTTAGACTAGTTTGGGATAGACTGATCTACAACGGGGATGACATGTCTCTTGGTAGTATTTTATGGAGAATAAGTGGTACTCTGAGGAAAGATATTTTTAAACAATACGTAGATGTGATCATCGAAAGTGATAACATAAATCAAGCTGTGGAATCGCTTAATACCGCCGAAGATTTTTACATGGTGATTGTTCGATTCTGTGATTTTTTTCATCAACTTTCTTTAGATCAATTAACGAAGTTAACTTGTAGGATACTTACTTATGGTTATAACGTTACTAGTTTCGATATGAGTAAAATATTTTTGCATTACGGTTATTGCGAATTATTTCGAATCATGCTACACATGGATATTAAATATATTGGCAGAAGACCGCCGGATACATCAAGATTAATATACGATTTAAATTATAAGATGACTGATTTGCTGGATCAATTAGTTGACGTTATAAACATTGAATATTTACATAATACTATTTATCAAATATTAGATTACTGTATTTATCCCAAATTATTGATTGGATATCTGCAATTGGAAAGAGATGATTATGTAACATTCAAGATTCTTCATTTGCCTAAAATTCCATCTTTATTAGAATTAGCGAGGAATGCGGCTAGAGAGTACGTCGTTGAAAAATTTAAAATAAAATCTTCAAGGCAGTTTTATACAATTATAAATTACATGAATATCAATAAAGTTTACAAAAAAATATTAACGTTTGAAAAGAAATTGTATTTTCCTACGTATTTATATTCATCAAAAAAATTAATAAACGCATCTGAATGATTTATCTATTTTTTTTTTATTCTACTTGTTTGTTGACATCAATTTTTAATCGAGCGATTGAGGATGATTTTTAGCAAGTGAAGGAGCGTCCACATTATGTCGAAACAGGTCGTTCGGCCTATGCCGAGTGGCAGTTCGGTTCGGCCCATTCGGGTCGGCACGACGTCCACATTGACTGTGCAGTATAGACGTCCCCTTGAATTGCGCGATTCTTGTAAAACAATGATCAGCGATGATGATGCGATTCTGGCTGCAGCTGCTGCTATTATCATCTGCGACGTAGCTCGTCAGAGCCGATGTTGTCTCTCTCGAAGATATTGGATTCGCCCCAGCATCCTCAATGGCCGAAAAAAGTAAAGGATCAGCGAATTTATGAAAGACTTACTTCTTGATGAAGTTGATGAGCTAAATGTAGAATACAGAAATGAGATAGGGTTCAGCAACTTCTTCAGGATGCATTACTCGCGCATAGAATACTATACTATATCAACTGTTCCAACAGAGGAAACACAAAAATTTTGGAAAAAAATTTATTTGTCAACGTAATATTCTTTTAGCTCCATACACTGTTCCCTGCAATGTTCAATAAGTTCGACAAGCTCCTCCAAATAGCCATTAACTGCCGGAGCCATTTTTCAAGTCTGGGATCAGAAAATAATCCGAGGGGGCTAAATACAGCGAATAGGGTGCATGTGGTAGCAATTCAAACTTTAATTCATTAATTTGAGCCATTGCAATAACGGATGTTGGAGCTGGTGTATTATCTTGATGAATCAACACTTTCTTCTTAGCCAAATACGGCCGTTTTGCTTGGTTCCTTTCTTCACAACGTTGCAATAAGTTCGCAAAATACACGCCGCTGATGGTTTTTCCCTTTTACAAGATAGTCAATAAAAATTATCGCACGCGCATCCTATAAAACCTACGCCATTAACTTGCTAGCAGATGGAAGGATCTTTGCCTTCTTTGGAGCCGATTCTCCCTTTTCAGTCCATTGTTTTGAATTTATTTTGTTTCATCCGTAGTTATGAAAAGGGTGCAATTATTCGGCTTTATTTTTAATTTCCAAACACTCGATGGAAACATCTTGACGACGTTGTTTTTGTTCTACTGTGAGCAAACTCGACACCCATCTTGCGCACAGCTTTCTCGCGTCCAAATTTCCAATCAATATGCGATGTAACAAACTTTTTGAAATGTCTACTATATATGCTAGCTCGCACACTTTCAGTACAGCTTTGTGGATTTTCTTCAAAATGTCTGGTGTCGTCACCTTATTTGGTCGATCACTGCGATGTGTCCAATGCTTCCAACGTTGAACGCTGATATGATTGGAAGAATCGTGTGGTCGTATTGCGCTTGTCATTCGACGAATGTTTTGCTTCCAATGTTGTCATTGGAACGTCGATTTTTCTGACCCCCGTCAAACGAGTATCCACCATTGGAAAAAAGCTGGAGCCAACACTTGTACAACAACACTCACTTCTTGTCCTCTTGCGTCTAAATGCTACGTGTGTTGCATGAAAAACCAAAGTTGTCAGTATCATCCAGTTTATTTTAAAATATTTTATATCTGTTGTATGCTGATTATCACTATTTTGCCACGTTTTCAATCCCATCAGTTTAGGTATGGCTTCGTTTAATGTTCAGCCAACGACGGAAAGTGAATTTTGGCGCAAACATTGGACGCATCGTGTAGTCGCAGCACTGAATCCAGCCTTCTTTCCAATGTACAACCGTACGTTAGAACGTGAATGTTGGCGCAAACGTTGAACGCATCTTGTAGTATCGGCTTTAGATATTATATCGTCAATTTTTACAGGAGGTATCTAGTTTGATAAAATATTTTACAGGTGATAGTAGATATATATGATACTTTCGGAATAAAAGCTTATGTCCAGTAATCATTTCTAATCTATATACTGGAATACTGTGAAAGTTAGTGATAGAATAAATCATGTAAATAAGCTAGCTGATAAAAAGTTATCAATACTTGAAGTGTTTATTTGATAAAATTATTGATTGCAATTTGGAAACTGATCAAATTTCATCAAAACAATTTTATAAATTATCATCGCGTTTATTACGACTTAGAACACTCGCTTGCCAATTAATTGAAATCGTTTGTGCTTAATGAAATTGAAAAAAGAATGGGTACTATCGATAGAGTAACTCCACTCGCCATAGCAACTGTATTGGATCCCAGAGACGCACTAATTGCTCTACAATAGTCACCAAAATTAATCACAACAAGCTAGTAAACAAGAGTTGGAAATCATCACAATCAGATGATGCAATTTTTGATGAATTATCAATCTACTTGCTTGGTCTAGTAGTAGGCTCTATGAGAATCATTAGAGATTTAGCAAGATCTAAAAATTCAATTTCCTAAGCTTTATAAGATTGCCTTTAACTATTGTCGGAACTTCTGTTTCATCCGAACGATTATTTTCAAAGGCTGCTCAAATAGTTAATCAGCAAAGAAATAGAATGAAAGGTAAAAGATTGAGTAAAATGTTATTCCTGCAAAGATTGTCTAAAAAGCCTTGGTCTTAATTAAAAAGGTAAAGTGAAAGTAAGTTTTGGAGATACCTAGATTAATGCTAGTATTAAATGTGTCTTTATTTTCTTTTACTGTTTTGAAGTTTTGTGGCATGTAATAAAATATTTCTATTAATTTGTTGTTTTCATTTCACTTGCAAATGTAGGTATAACTCATCTCAGTCATCTCACCACTATTTTAGTATTACATTTCTATTTAAGAAACACTCATAGAAAATCGCTATAATTACACTACTAGTTCAGCTATATTACTCTAGTCTCTGATTCTACATTCACACATACAAAATCAAGGACCACCAAACTTTGCGTTTCCCTTGGAAGAGGTAATATTAAACTTGGAAAGTATTCGATAGTAAAAAATATCGATGTTTTCTAGCAATATATCGACGCTCCAATTCGATGTTTCATATCGAATATAAATATTTTTTAAGTGTTAAGTTCTTTACGACGAATGATGAAACGCATGTACTGTCGAGTTTACCGACCACGTCTCCTCCACGCACTTCACGAGGATGATTTCAATTGCAGCTGATGGGTGAAATATTTGAACGCGGATCATAGTTTTCGAATAGCCCTGATGTAGTCCAAACCATTTCTAAAGGATTAAACAGACAAAATACGTTATCCATAACATACCCGTTTTTCAACTTTTTAGAACTCCTTTTTGTAAGAATCTTTTTAGGAATATTCATATTTTCAATTTTCATATATGTTAATAACATTTTAAAACTAGTGGTGGGTATTTTGGTTAATATTCGGTAGGAGCTGTCATATCTTCGTGGCAATTATGGCACAGGATTAGGAAATGTAGAAGAAGAATCCATGAGGTGCATTAAGATTAATTACTCGTTTTCCTCTTGAGCAAGGAGTATATAAGACTGAAATTTTGGTAAAAATAAACGCAGTCATAATTAAATACTTCAATAATTGAGATATGGAGCTGACACTCCACTCAAATAGCAAAAAAGGTTGTACCAATTTGGGGGAACATGTTACTGCTCGATTTAAGTGCAGAGTTTAAATGCACTAGTTCGGATCAAATAATACTAATTAAAACCGTTTAGCAGAAATTTGAAAAAATGTCTATAGAACCTTTGTTCATAATACTAAAACACCTTGTACAGGTATCACTATTCATCCTAAGCACTTGAAGTAATCAGATTAAACTTAAAAATAATGAAAAAACATATGAACGTGTCTGATATTTTTAACAGCTATGGAATATAGAATTGTAATTTAAAAACAATGAGATAAAGAAAAATATCTTTCTATAAAATCAATTGTAATAATAATTATTATTACAGAAGATAACATCACAATGAAGTCGTTTGTGCTAATTTTTCTTTTTATTGGGACTGTTTCATTATGTCAAGCATCCAAGTTACCCAAATACGAAGTTAATAAGGCCGTGATACATTTAATGTTACACAAATATGTACAATCGCTAAGGTATGTACAAATATTTTTCTTTCAAAGATGACATTTTTGTCATCTCTTTCGTTTTGGGTTTTTCATACAAGGATTAGAAGTATTTTAAGCAAGAACTTACACGTTTCATTCTTTTTGTTTTCAAATTAGGTTTGAATGTCTGATATATCGCAATTTAGTAAATTAAAGAATTGCATCCTATCAATCAGTGTTGTTTCAATATCTGTATTTTAGATATTTACAGGGTTACAGCACTCACGACAATCAGATTAACAACCACGTTTTGAGCGCTGGAGTAAATAATAAAAAATGTAAAAACAGATAAAATAAAACAAAAACTTTAAGAGGTTATGTTACAATTTGTAAGTGATTTGAATTTTTTATTGGAGTGTTTACATAATTTACATTAAACAAAATCAAAATGTAGACAGCATCTAATAATGAGATAGATTCACAAGGTTGCAATCTTTTTTGCGTAAAGTTTTGGAAATTCCGTTAAATCTTTCTTCGCTCACTTCGACCCACCATTTGATATGGGTCGATCGTTATGACATCATTAATGACGTTCTCGCCTCGACCACAATGCCATGTGGAACTTCCAAAAGAGTATTTTAGGTGTTGTGAACGCTTAGTGGAATACACCATTTGTAAGGACAAAACTATTTAAAGTGAAGTATATGAAACATGTATACTTTCCGTAGAGACATTCGACCTGGAAACAATGACACCTCCAAACAAAGTGTCGATTAAGAGCAAAAACACAGAGGGCAATTGAGAGTGCCTTGTTAGGAATCTCGCACTGATATACGATCCATCAAGAGACGAACAGGAGTCACAGACATCATAAGCTGAGTTGAGATAACAGTAAATGAAAAACGAGACAGAGAAGGATGTACAGAAGATCACAACATGGCGACCAAGTAGGAAGACCCCAGAAACAGTGGCTTGATGATATTAAGATAGTACCATGCCGACATTGGATGCAAACGAGACAAGACAGAATAACGTAGAAAATATTACCAGAGGCTTATGTCTAGGCGTGGATGCATAACGGATGATGAAGAAGAAAAACAAAGAAAATGTTCACGATCGGAATAAATCTTACTCCGAGAATGCGATGTATGATATAGCAAGTATGGTCGGTAGTAGTAGGCAGTACTTTCCATTCCACTTCATTAATTGTTTCCAAAGTTCGTCTCAAACAGTGTTTCAAACAGTTACATTGTCTTGTATAATATTATCTTTTTTTTGCCAATCGCCGGATACTTTTCATTCGAAGATTCTTCACAATTAAAATCTGTATTTACAGTTTTTCCGAGTATGAGCATTTCAAAATAAGCAGTCCCTGGTACCGCAAAAATCAAACTGAAGGACCTATTTGGAATGTAAATCCAGCTTCGCAAAACTTTGAGTTGATTCATTTGGAGAAAATCACTGGCTTTTGCAGTTTGGATATTTATATATATCATACTTTTCGTCTCCAGTGATCAGTTTTTCTTATTTATTTAGACTATTTCTATTCTCTCATTTAATTTATTTCAACACTTTACACTACACTTAACTAACTTATATAATTTATTTAAATTCTTCAAATACTTTTTTATTTCGTTCTGTTCACCATGACTATTTATTAAAAATTAAATAACTCCACTAAGCAAACGCTTTTTATATCCAAAACGTATTTCTCAAAAATTCTAGAAAATAAAGAAACAAAACAAATAAATAAATAAAAACCTTCCTAGAAATTAGTTTAAAACAAACGATGTAAACAAATCTCCTGCTATGAAACAAACATCAAACGAGTTCCGCGGTATATAAAAAATATATTAAACGTGCCGCGCCTTCCCCGAATTTTAGAATTCCACTACAACTGGCTCCAAGAGTGTTTTTAAATTTATTAACAAAATATACCATCAGGTTATATGTTAAATTAGTTACTTCAGTGAAACATTGCTACTATAGGTACCAATATAAATATCTTTCCATTCAACTAAACAGATATTTGAATTAGCCATAAAATGAAGCTGGCATTATGTTAACTGGGGTACTACTATTATAGTTTCCTATAATTATGTTTTGACATTTTAAAGTTTCTTCTCATATTTTTTCTGATAATTAACTAATATTATTTCAGAGGTGCTGGCATTACAGCAAATTTAAATGAGTTTGCAGAAAAACTATTCACCAATATTGAAACATATGCTGTTGCTAATGGATTTGACCCTAGTCCTCTCAATAATGTTTCAGCAAATGTGAGTTTCAACATATTTAAATTAATATGAAATAGTATTGATAAAGAGAATTTTTGTCGAAGTACTTCTTCCAAATTAAATATATCTGTCAACTGAATACACTGTTTACACCACCACTACACCAACATTCACGTTTCGATAACCAAGTTCTCTTCTTCGGAGACTCAAAGTAAATTGGTTATCGAAACTCGCGTCAGACAGTGTAATTGTGAGTGTTGGTGTAGTGGTGGTGTAAACAGTGTGTTCAATATGAATATCGCCAACGGTTCCACAAATTCCTTCTTAGTTAATATCTGTCATCACTTCAAGTTTCGGAATAAAATTTTTTGGACTCACTGTGTGACTAAATCAATGGTAGTAGGACATGAGATGCGACCAATCTTAGGCTTACGTGAGTGACAAACTTTCAAACCAATGTTTAGGAGCATCCTAAGTGGGCGACAGGAGAGACGCTTTGGAGGCGTGAGTTGAGAGCGTATTTTGATATTTCAAATCTTGCAAATATTTTCTATCGCAAAGTGCAGTTGCTGCTGTTGCTGTCATCGGCGTCACATAGGACGCTCTTTTTAGAATACACGAAAAAAAACCATGAAATCCTATGAAATATTCATGTTTTTAATGAAAAATGATTAGCAGTTCCATTTGGTGCTATAATTTCACTATTAATAGTCCTATTAACTATCAATTTCTATTATAAAAACAAAACTATTTATAGTGAGCACTTTCCAACATTCTGGCAAATCAAGCGTTCCGCTGGTGCCACTTTTGTCGCGTCGCTTCTGTCGGTCACGTAAGAATGGGCGTTAGACTAATGTTGAAACTTTCACTAAACGCTATTGTCTAGCGAATTCGTTCTGTGGCACATATAACATACAAACTCAACATTAAATTACACCACATTATGTAACAGTCGTTAAGTTTAATAAAAATAATTTCTTTTGAATGAACTAAGCAAAAAGGAACCAATATAGCCGTTATTTGAAAAATACATCTGTCAAAAACTGACAATTGACAGAAATCAAAAACGACTTGCTAGCTAACGTTCAACACGTTCCCGATTACTACCGCTTTCGGTATGTAGCTGAACTAAAACAATTATCACAAAACAATGTACCCAAAGGGATGAAACCTAAATTGAAAACTTGTCGTTAAACATCTTATTAGCACGGTTTATTATGTATGTAGTCTACAAAAGAAAAACGGAAAGTTAGAAAACGTAGCGATTCATTTTCCAATAGCCTCCGCTTAGTTCGATACACTTGACTCAGCGATGTTCTAACATCTTAATTCGTTCGAAACGTTTTAACGTCGTTTGCCCTGCGGCTACAATGACATCATAATTCGACTCAAATTACTGACCGGCGAGTGACTGTTCTACTTTTGGAAACAATAAAAGTCACATGGGGTCAGATCCGGAGATTATGGTGAATGGGTCAGTAATTAGTATCCCATCTTGACCTATTTGGGCGTGGCGAATGCGATAGTGTGAATCGACGCGTTATCACGGTTGAAGAGTTATTTTTCTTCACCAAATGGGCCCGTTTATTCTTCTCTGAAAACGGTCACCACAATCTATCTCGCCAGTAGAACAGTCTTCATCACTGTTTAGACTGTTCCTTAGTTTCTGGTGCATGCCAGTGAATCCATGTTTCGTCTACTATCACGGAACGACTTGGAACACCCCTCCGAAACGCTAGTTGTGTGAAGAGAGCAAATCGGCACCCACTGCGCCGACAGCTTATATATATCCAAAATTTCTTGCAAGATATCATCTATGCGTTCTTTTAATGCTACTGTCTCAGCTATCTCACGCACCTCCAATCGGTGGTGTGCAGATGCTAGGATTTTTGTAGCTTAGTCAGATACGCTCTTTGATTTCGCTGTGCGATATCCCTTCTAAAAATATACGAAATACAACCACGATTCTAGTTCAGCTGAAATGTTCACGGTAGTCGTCTACAAGAATGTACTGCACATAGTGAATTGCTCTTGTGGTACAGGCGTCAATGAGCGGTGAAGCTACTTAGCGCGCTTGTCTTCGTAGATCATATTTTTAATTGCTTGAAACCGCATTTAAAAGGATACTACTTATCGAAAGTTATAACGAAGGACGAAATTTTAATCTAAAACTGAAAAAGCTCTTAAAAATCAAATCAAATCAAAATGATGAAAGTTTGTAGGAAGTACTTAAATATTGACTGTAGATTTCTAGAATCTCTAGATTTCATGAAAATATTCAAGGATATTTGTACCATTGTATGTACTAACAACGCTTGATTCTACACCGTTCAAAGTATCAAGTTTTATACTTATCAAACGGAGGCTCTTATTATTTCATATTCATAAACTCTCACCCTCTTGCCTACGGATGTGCACTCAACCCTACCAACCCATTGTTATTATTGGTGCACCCTATCATTCCACTATTATCACTACTAGAAAGTCATATTCTAACACACCTTTCCTTGGTGACCGTCACATGTGGATGAAAAAAATAAATTTTCTGTTTTCCAGCTTGTACTTGTAGATGTTGAATTAACGAACGGAACACTCCATGGAATTTCAACATTAGACAAATATGATGACGTCTTGGTTTCCTACACACATGATGATAGAACATTAACCATTACGTTGCCAATAACATTTACAAAACTAGGTGTAAGTATTTTAGACTAAAAATTGTATTATAACACACTGAGATTCAATTTATTCAGTTCAAGGACACAAAAATTGATATGAAATTTTCAGTATTTTCTCGAATGTTCATGTTCTCAAATAACTCTTCAAAATATTTGGTATAGGTACTGAGCATAATAAACTATTATGGGTCTTTATGTCTTTTATAAAATTTATAGTGAAACATTGAACATTCTTATTCAGTTGTTTTTCATACTATAATCTTTAAATTGTTTTCTGTTAAATAACAGAAAATTATTGCTCCGGATAGCTCTCTCTCTACACATCTTTTCTGTTATCCTGTCCTGTTTTATAGAGCTGAATTCTGAATCTTGAACAAAATATAAGCAAAAAATTGAAAGCATTAGAAGTGAAGAAGTTCTCAGAAGAATGGAAAATGAACAAGGAGTAATAATAACCATAAATACTCGTAAACTTCTACAAGCCAGCAAGGCAAAACATTTGAAAAAAGAGGTCCGGAAAGGAAACGAACATCCTGCCTTAAGAACCTTAGAACCTAGCTCATCTCTCGCATTACTGTCTTGATGATCACCAACATCCCTCACGGATGGACACCGCAGAGAAATTTGGCATTATTATAATCTGAAAATTTCACCTCTGTAAAGCTAGCAGAGTAAATCACCGAAAACGAATGTACTACTTGAATAAAGTGATTTTTATGTGCTAATTATTTGCCGCAATGAAAAATTTGGTGCTTTTTTTACTTCTCTCGAAATTGAAAATTGAAAGTGCTAGGCTAGCTTACTATCAAGCTAGCAGAGCATCGGTAATCTTTGCGATGCTAGTATTTGATTTATCATAATATTTTTGTGTATATCAGAGTCGAATTAATAATTTTTTTTCCCGGAAATGACGCCTTTTAGGTCAAAGTTACCATTTAAAATAAACGTAAGTCATCTTCATTACATCGGCCAATTAAATTGTAGTGCTTCAAAACCTAAATCTTCCATTTTCTCAAAATTCAAGCCATACGAGTCCAGAGCTACCCTCTGATAAGAAAATGGACTGTTTTTGCGATGTCGCCAATTTAAATGACAAATTTAAGTGCTATTTATTCTTTGAGAATATCGCATACCTGGACTACCATTCCTAAGAGGTCCAAACTACCATCTGATAAGAACATGGACTATTTATATGATATCGCCAATTAAAATTACCTGAAATTTTCAATAAATCATTCACTTCTATATTATTTATTATAATACAAACAATAAAATTTTAGTTATTAAGAATTGAATGTTTTTATTTTTCGTTTTTAGTTTGAATATAACTATGCATTACATATAATGGGAATAGGTCCATCAGGAACTATGGATGGTCAAATTTCGAAATTTAAGTTTTACCTTGAATTATGTTTTGACATCGCCAACTTGGAATTTAGTATAAAAGAATTAAGAACAACAGACAGTGGGTAAGTATGTTACAGAAAATATCTTGTTATTCCAAAAGATATCGAATTTGGATAAGAGTTGAACACTTTTGAGAAGTCTCGAGTCGGTTATTCCTTGTTATACGTATGCGGTCCATGAGCTCTTAGCCTAACATGAATAGAACGGTGATAAATAAACAAAACTGTGATCATTTTTCAATATATTCTCCCTTTATTTCCATACACTTTTCAGAACTTCCGACTTAAGTTTCTAGGGCTTTATAAAAATATGATGTCAAAAAATATCGTACACCGCCTACTTAATTTCATCATCGCTGTTAAATATTTCACATCCTAACTGGGCTTTCAACTTTACGAACAATTAATTGCCGGACGGGACCAGATCAGGGCTATAAGGTGGGTGTTTCTGTGGAGCCACATTCGTGTACAGTAGCCTTGGAAAGCACAGCAGTGTGAATTGGAGTCCTCACAGTCCCCTTTATTTTCTAATATTTTTCTCGTTGCCACGCCCGCTTTAGATGTTTGTTTCCAATAATGTCTTAGCAATACAATATTTATTGCACTCTATATTATTTATTATAAAAATATACTGCGTTGTCAATGAAGAAATCGAAAATGCTTCAAAGAAATTTAAAAAAACTGCACTCTTCGTAGAGTTAGAGACGAGTCTTAACAAGTTATAACATGTTGAAATTGAGGCGTACAAACTTTATTTATGGGACACCCCCTGTGTGTATAAAGTGGGTCCAATACTTTTGACTGGGTGTCTATTTTTGCAAATTAGTCTTTAACTATAATTATGTTTTGACTAACCTGTGTGAAATGTATTTTCAACAATTATATTTGCAAGTATATAGACTTTTTTACAAAAATCTTTTATTTGAAAAATTATTCCTTTGTATGTATCTAATTTTTTTTATTACAGTCACATCTCTGTTCACTGGCATGGGAATATAACTGACATCATTCTTAACATTCTATCGGAATTCGTAACCACAATTCTGCATCCTTTAATACAAGGAGTTATCGAAGGAATAATCAAGACTGTGGCATCAAGAGTAGTAGACGATATTAATCAAGTACTTTACGATATAACCCATCCTTCTAATACCACTATCAACATATCGGATATAACGAAATTTACACAGTATTCATTGAATTAATATTAGTTCAATTTCGAACACAGTGTTCAAATTCTAAATATATTATTCCACATATTATAAAATATATTCAGTTTAAAGCAATTTCTCTATTATTAGGTAGTGTTTGATTTATTCGTCTCGATTGTCGAATAATATTTTGTTCTTTCCTGTTAAGTAAAATTATCAAAGTTGTAACTTGTACCTAATTAATAAATAATATTAGTGATTGGATCAAATTTTAAATTGCCTTTCATCATACGCTAGTTTTGATGGCCTAGGGTTGTCTATCTTAGGAAGGCAAAAGAGCTTTACAAGGTTACCAATGAAAAAATTGTTTTGAGTATTAAGGGGGCTTTACAGATTGTTACAATTTATCGTTGCGTGTAAAGCCCCCTTTACACTAATCACTTTAGGTTTGTTCCAGCAGTATACTCTGATCATATTTCAAACTTTGGTGCACTGCGCATGACGTGTGTTTATAATCTATTGAGCAATGTAACGAATTGTCAAAATCAGCTAATGCACAAGCCACCGTTGGGTAAACAAATGCTTTTTTCGTGAGTGTTTGTGGTTTGTTATTTGATGGATTTTAGACCTTAGTGTTTCCGGTTTTATCGCTAAATGTTTCTTAAAGAAATGCTACGAAGAATCCCGACTCTAAAGTTATTTTTGTAGCGGATGTATGTGGATACTGCGCTTTTTATTATAAATAGTTGGTAGTCCTGCTAATGACATTTTTTAAGTGCTGTCATGTTGATTTTTATTTTACTTCATGTATTCAAGTTCGCTTGTAATTTGAATTTATTTTGTCAAGTATTGATAACTCTGTAAAACCATAAATCGTGTTTTAAAGTTCGACTAACTGCGTTGCCTCAAACGCTAAGTTCGAGTTCGACCAGCTCTAAAATGGATTGCGTGAAAGGTATCAAACCATTGAAAGGTGCAGAAGATTGGCGGACGTGGAAGGATCGTGTTATGGGCGTGTTGTATAATGCGGTCGGAATCGTTGAAGCTACCAGGTACCAGGAAGAAGCCTAAGTTTTCATCTGAAACGCCAAGTAAGACTGAAAAGAGTACAATAAGTCTGCAGCTCAAGCTAAAATAATCATTTCTTGGTGCATTAACAACGATCTTCACCAGCAAATTGCAGCTAGGCTGTCAGTTAAGGTTTATGGCACAACAGCCGATTCATCCTGTAGCGAAGTGAATCCGGTGGCTCAAGATGTTAATGGTGTTAATCAATACGCCATTGTTGGTTTAATCAACGTCATAGTCATAGAAAATCATCGCACGAAAATGTTGGCAATTAAATTTTTGACCAATATAAAGTATCTGTAGAAAACTCAAATAGCACTCGTATGACAACACGTTCTGAGTACGTTCACCATTGAAAATGTCAAATTTTATGATGACAATGTCACTTTTGACATATTCACAACAGTGAAGCCGTATCCCAAAATTTAAGTAGCAACGCTCTTAGTTTAAATGATCGTTGCAGAATCGACAATCCAGCAGACCCACGTAGCATCACAAGTTTGAAGGGCGTTCTGTATGTCGAAATTATTTAATGTACAGTTTTAAAGATTGATTTTGTCTGATCATCTGAATAATCACCCTACCTACATGTTTTAGTCTCGGTGAATGAGTATCCGTAAAATTTTGGAGTTAACAGTTTAGTTATAAAGGGTTTTTCGGAAACTATAATTGAATTAACCAGATTACGATCCAGTGGTACAATCTAGCTTCCAAACCAGCGAAGACCGGAGGATTCTACTATTCTAGAGCCTTCATGAGCTACAGCGAGGGGATTATCCAGGTTACTATGACAGAAAAGGCATTCCTATACTCTTCCCTTCATAAATCTTGACTATATCTTCTATTGAGGGAAAGAACGGGAGAATGAATAAATAAAAATACCGTATATAAATAAATAGGTTTACTAGATTGTAAAATAAACTGTAAATTAACATGTTTTTTTCTAATATTGAATATCACTAACCTGTTTGGCTATATAACTTCAAAATTGGCACAAATATTGTGCAATATACTTATATGATTATAAATGGACAAAATGAACGAAATAAATACCTTCAACCATTTGAATTTATCAAGTTCGAATTAACTCTAATAGTTTTTGGTATTTCTAATACAGACAACAAATGTGCTTTTTGGTAAAACAATCGAGGAGTTTAATTTCAACTAATAAAATTCTACAAAAAAGTTATATAAGATTTTCAGCTACTGTCAGAGTTGCTTTATGTTTTTAATAACTTATGGAGATTTTTTCCTCAAAGATGAGCAACGTTCTGGTCGGCCAACTGATGTTGATGATGACCAAATCAAAGACATAATTGAAGAGGATCGTCAGGGGGCTACATGTATCGCACACAACAATTGGAAAATTAAATATCTTGGGCTAGTTGAGAAGCTTGATATTTGGTTACCTAACAAATTGAAAGAAATTAATACAAATAATCAACATTTGCGATAAACGAAATGAGCCCGACCCTTTCTTGGAAAGAATTATCACTGGTGAAAGAAAATGAGTTTTATATAGTAAGATAATTCAAAAACGATGATGGTGCAAATACGATGAATCAGCAAAAACCACATCGAAAGCTGAAAAACAACAAAAAAGCTCATGCTGTCAGTTTGGTGGGATTACAAAGGTTTTGAGCTTTTTGAGCTGCTTCCAAGGAACCAAACGATCAATTCTGATATTTACTGTCAACAACTCATGAAACAATCACAGAAAAACGGCCAGAATTGTCAAATCGGAAAAGGTTTAATATTCCACCATGATATTGCAAAGGCTCACACATCTTTGGCAACTCGTGGAAAACTATTGGAGCTTGGAAGGAAGTGATGCCCTCATACAAACCTGATTGGGCACCATCTGATTACCATTTATTTCGAAGTTTGCAGAATTCTTTGAATGGTCAAACTTTCACAAATGACGATGACCTTTAATCGCACTTGGTCAGTTTTTTGCTGATAAGAACCAGACATTTCATGAGCGCGGAATCATGAAGTTGAAAGAAAGATGGCAAAAGGTCATTGAGCAAAATGGAAAATATATAATTGATAAAAAACTATTCTTTGTTAAAAAAAAGTGTTTTACTTAAAACCGAAATTACTTTGTCGCCAACCAATGATAGAATGTATTATATTTATTGAAATCATTGAATTTCGAAACATTGCTCTTTTCACTAACATACTTTTCACTTTCCTCATCCCTTCAATTACAACGGGGGCACAAAAGCACAAAAAGTTTCAACTATTTCAACCCCTATTCTAAGTATATCCATGGGATATACAACCCAATACACACCGTTTTAATCTCAAATTTTCACGTCTATTGTTTTTATGGAAATATAGGTTTTTTTTCTTTTACTTGATTAATTTGATGTGTACTACGGTAAAGCTGCTACTATATTACCACTATTCTTCAGTAAAAATTACAGCTTTTTTGTCCTCTTCATACGATCTCTATTTCGTAACAGCATTGCTCCACTAGTTTTGTTTGAATTAAAATAGTTCTAATCATAATTGTCTAGTTCACAATATCCTAATGACAAGACGTGGACGAAGCTAAGCTTATAGTAAACCTCGTAACTATCAACGAAAAGGGCATGCAATATTTTCTATGAAAGGTTACTTGTTACAAGGCTATTTGCAAAGTGGGTGCTGCGATTGCTAAATGCTGATCAAAAGCAGAAAAAAACAAAAATACCGTCGAAACAATGTACATGACCGCAAGAAAGCAGTATCCTTTTGTTTTTAGGACAATAAGGTCCTAGGATTCAAAAGATGTAATATTTATTGTGCTTGTCCATTCGTTCGCAATTATTGCAAAAACATTAGCTGAACTTCTTCAGGATTTATTGTCTAATCCACTATATTCACCTGACCTGGCTGTCCCCGATTAATTTTCGATTCCACAAAAAGAGTTTGGTAAAAGGCGATTTCGGACATATATCAACAATATCATAAACGGTTCCAGAAATTTCAATCACCAAATTTTTAGGGTGGTAAGAGATTGGAAATTTGCTGGACTAAAGGTATAGATTATGTTGAAAAATTAAATATTGCTTTCTACATTACTTTTCCATTTTAAACACAAACATAACTTGCTAGTATTTAATTGACTCCCAACCACTTACAGGTATTTTTA
Source organism: Diorhabda carinulata (assembly GCF_026250575.1). Taxonomy (NCBI): domain Eukaryota; kingdom Metazoa; phylum Arthropoda; class Insecta; order Coleoptera; family Chrysomelidae; genus Diorhabda; species Diorhabda carinulata. The sequence goes on from NC_079469.1 coordinate 10,128,067, forward strand.
ACCCACTAACAATCTGCTTCTTCCAGAGATTGCGGAACTCAACAAACTTCGAAATAAAAAACAAAATGGGTAGAATATTGTGAAAAAAGTAAAAGGGACGTGTGAGAAACAAAAGTATATTTTAGAAACGAAGATAAATAGTTTTCAAAAAAGAAATTGCAACGATTGAAAAGTGCTATTATTTTTATATCGCTTTTCCAAGGTAATAATTATGTGAAACCGATTTTAACAAAAACATTCCTTACATAGGAAACTAAATAACGTGATACAAATCCAGGATACTGCATTGACAGACCGACGATTGAAAAAGCGAGATATAACCGAGACTGTGGATTATATCTGCATGAAATTTTGGACATAAGAAAGTTCTTGGCACGATGAGTACTGTCTTTGTTTACTGTGGGCAACCATAAGAATACCTCAGATCAGATCAGATCCTAAAGAGTTTCTGCGTCATTTTATGACAGTAAACGAAACATGGATCCACTGATACACACCAGAAACCATGAAACAGTCTGAACAGTGGAATATTGTTTTTCACATCAACTTTTCCATTAGAAAGTCACCATTTTAAGCACGCTTTCCTGTCTGCGAGTTTCATTCTGGTATAAGCATAACTTGCAATTAGTTGGTTGATATGACTTGATACAAATTTTTAAATAGTTTTAATGGACTCTTACTGTTAGTGCAGTGAAAGAGTTTTTGGCATATTGTATCATTCAAGATATATATCGGAGGTAGGTGTGCTTTGTTGGATTTTGTCGAGTCGAGCTTCGTTCTTTGTTACAGAAATTAGAAATTGACTTTCTTAAAAAAATTAATTCGAACTTAAAATTTGCTTAAATAAACCCAAATCTTAATTCTAAGAAATTAGAATAATATTCTAGCTTTTTTTAACATTTTTAGTTTTTAAACATGTATATTTGACATAAATACCGTGATGGGATATTGAACGTTCTGCAGCAAAGTAGAGTGGACGAAAAAGCGTATTGTGTATAATTTGATGAAAAATAAACGATTACTATTTTTTTAAAGGGAGAAATGGAGTGAATGGAATCGAATTGCTTTTATCTCTCTCCGACAAATGTCAGAATTCGGTAAAAAAAATGAATGGATATGGCTGAAAAACCGATAGCAAAAATTTAAACAAGTAACTTTGCAGTATCCAAGTTTTTTTTTCAATTATTGGAATGTCCTCGAATTTATTCATGTCAAACTATAAAAAAACTCAGATCTCACGCATGACTAGATGGATTAGGATGTTCAAAAAATATGTTGTGATGTTATATAGCTTCAGAGGTGGGAAATCACATCAAAGTATTTCACACATATTTTATAGTACGAATAATACTTAGTCGTGTATGGTACGTTTTTATTCTGCAATAGTTCCTCCCAATAATAAAAACAATTTCAAAAATCAATAAATAATAAAACAAATATATACAAAACTTTTCATTTTAGATATATATCAAACATTATACTGCAATAAATCATTGGTGGAATTGTCCAGAAGGAAATACAGTCACAAAAACATGGATAATAGGAAAGTAGAAAGCACAAAAGAAAATTCGAATTTTTTCGAAATAGTGATGTATAAATATATAGTCATACGTCAAACTTAGTTTATAATAGTGCAGTGTTGAGTCGAACTCATATGATTATTAAAATAACATCGTTCAATCGTTTAGGAAAATACACATTAATAAGAAATTGTTCCTTTTTCTAAATGACTTCATTTTACTGTGAAAAAACCGTAGAACCCAGCAGATATAACGAAAGTTAGAGAGATCGGAAGAAACTTGGAAGAGCTGAGGATCCACTTCAACATAGAGATGAGAAAGTTGATAACTACAGTAAAAATAACCGATAATGTCGAAAAATCAGCTGGATCTTGACCAACAGTGAAGGCAATAAGAAAATTAATAAGAAAGAGGACCCGGACTCCCAACAACTTGTATTCAACTCACAAGAATCTGCATCTTATAGAGGTTGCGAAATAGAAAACAAAATAGGTAGAACATTGTGAAGAAAGGAAGAGATTAACCGGATACAGTATAAACCCGGAAAATTGTCAGTTTTATCAAACGTATCGTGGTGCGGTGGAAATTCTTCTCGAAATGAGCGTTCTTTGATGAATTTTAGAAGGGACCTGTGAGAACCAAATACATATTTTGGAATGAAGATAAATAGTTTTCATCATAAACGAAAATGGAGTGATTGAAAAGTGTTGTTATCTTTATATCGCTTTCCAAGGTTAATATATGGAACCGATTTTGACAAAAACATTCCTTTGATAGGAAACTAAATAACGTGATAAAAATCCACGATATCGTATTGGCAGACCGACGGTTGAAGAAGCTTGACTGTGGATTATATTGAACATAGGAAAGCATTGACAGTGTAAGCAACCATAAGAACACTTCAGAGTAGTATTTGACGCTGTTTAAGCGTCATCCTAAAAAGTTTCTGCGTTGTTTTATGACATGAATTCACTGGTACTCACAACTCCGCACTCTCCACGGCTAAGTTGGGCTACGAACTGCTATCGCATCCACCGTAGTCCTTATATTTGGTCCCGTGAGACTTCTTCTTGCTTCAAAGCATAATTTTGAGTCAAATGAGGAGGTTATCGCCGCCACGGTGGTCTAGTTTGCAGATCTTCAAAAAACGTATTTTCATAAGAGTTAAAGAAGTTGAAGCATCGCTGGGTTAAGTGTATCGAACAAGAAGGTTACTATATTGAAAAATGAATCGCCAATTGTTCTAATTTTATTTTGTATGTTAAACTTATCGAAATATCCTCTTATGTTTTTTCACCGAGTGTCTTTTCTGTTTGTTTTTCAACTTTTATAATGTTGATGTACATATAGAAACAAGGAATAGTACGCCAGAAGTAAGGAAAGTATACCCCTCACTGAAAGGGTTAAAATAAATTAAAATTTCAAGTCTCATTAAATTCACAAAAAAAAATAAAAATCGTTCTAATCTGAACTTGAATGCTCTTCCTGTTAGCTAAAATTATCCATATCATTCGAATGATTGTTCTTTATAATGCGAAAGTTTTTACAATAACTAAAAGAGCGTTAAACGCAACAAGCCAACTGGCGGTCAATGTGTGAGCAAATAATTTTCAAAAAAACGTACCACACAGCCTTAGAAGCATCCAGAAATACTATAGGTATTTATAATTAATTCAAAATATATCAATATATATATACAATACATAAAAAAAAAGAAAAACACTTATATTAATTCCTAACTATCAGTATTCTAGAATTAAATCTAAAGTTCACTTTTCAATGTAAAGGGGTATGACGTGTATTTATAAACTTAGATCGAAATTTTTTGTTAATTCAGTCTCAATAAATATGTAGTTATAATTATTTATAAAACAATTGACGATGATAATGTTTTGAAATAATTTGAAAAAAAGTGATTCTCCGAAGTCTCCTGATCTTATTCTAAAACAGTTGTAGAGAAAGTGGTCTTTATAATTTCTCTACTTCTCTAGTTTAATAGAAATTAAGTTGTTTCGTTGTTTCCTATATTTGCTTCTTATTCTGTATATTTTGTATAAAAATAAATGAAAAGGAAGTATCCAAGTGAAATTAAAGACGGAACACTAATGACTACAAAATATATTTTGAAATAAATTTTTTTCCGAAAGAAATTTTTTGAATTATGAAAGGAGCGGTTTTATACGAGTTGCGTTTCGCGGTCTGTTTAATCCGGGTCGTAAACGAATTGCGTCCCGAAGACCTTCCAAGAACTGTGGTACTAAATACTTCTGTAAACTAATCACACTTCCCAGGATTACCGATATCTATAGTTTATTTCAGAAAAGTATAGAGTAATAAAACCTCATTAGGTATGCAAAGGGACCACAGAGTGACCCAATAAGCCACTTTCATAGTTAGGCATGAAACAGACATTGTAAAATTCTTTTCATGTGCAAGTAGTACCACCCGGGTTGGGGTCAATTTATGGGTTTAGCCTATTTTTATCCATTCACAAACACTGAAAATAGTGCGCCAAAGGCGTGTCGGTAGGATACTCGTAAAAAGGAAAAATTTTTATTTTAACAAAATAAAAATTAGGCATTATGTAAACGGTACCTGTTAAGCACAAAACGTAACTGTATAATCTACTACCAAAGTAATCCCTACACAATATTTCTATATTGATACTTCAGGCCAGAAAACATACTTTTCCTAATTCTCTTACGCAATTACTTGAAATTTTAATATTACAAACAATACTATTTCAAGACCTACACCGAAATTGAGCCGAACTGGACGGAATTCCCTATTTTATTACTCTATACCTTTCTGAAATAGACTATAAATATTGATTTCTGGTTAACCATTCTTTTACCTGGAGCATGATTAAAATACATAACTAATCATATTATGTTGGGATAACTATTATGGATAGGGATAAATTTATTGGTTGACCTAACCTAACCAAAAATATTTTTGCAAATTTTATTCCCTCTACGAAATGCTTTATTTTATTCATTACCTACGACTTTTTGACTATAATCCATTAATTCCAACATTCTAACAATCCGGCACCCTCCGGTTCTTAATAGTGCCGGATTATAACCTTTTTAAGAACTTTTTTCTATTTTGTGCTTATAAATCCGGTCTTTAGGGTGGACAACTGACTGGTGGTGTACATATATTCATCCAATTTTATAACGAATTTTCATGCGGACTACACTAGAGACGATGAAAACCCCTAAGTAGTAAAATTGAACTCATTTCCGACAATATTTTCCGAGTTATAAATGTTTAATTTTTTAACCATTCGAGATGAACTTTTCAAAATGCAAATTTCATTTCTTATTCATAATTTTTGTTCAGAAAGTTTCTCGAGGTTCTCCCGAATCGAATGAACTTTGTTGCATATTGATCTTGATTCTATTTATAAAATGTTAGGCCACAAAATTTTTTAATAAATAAATTTACTTAATTCGAAATATTTGATAATTTTGTCCATACGGTATAAATCAAGAGACTGTAAATTCTTTAAGAATAAAAGTACCACTTTTTTACATTACTAACAATTACTGTGATGACATTTTTATGATTTCAACTCATCCCTTATACCTTAATGTGTACTTGTTGTTGAAAAAGATACTTTAGTAAAAATACAACATCAGGAAAACACCAATTTTGATCCTAACAGTGGACAGCAACAAAATTTTAATACATGAAGCACCTTCTAATTGCATAAATGAGAAGCTTATTTCCAAAACATACTAAAGCCACAAAAATGCAAATCGCTGTACTTTGTGTTGTATATTTCTTTCCTATATTCGAAAATAATAGAACTAAAATCGATTTTGAGCCAAAGTGTACAACATCCAAATGTATTGTATGTTCAAAATCCATTTTAACCAATAAACGACTTTTACAGTCTTGTTTCACATTTGAATGTAAGAACATAACCTTATTCTTCAAATAGCGTCTCTATTACTTGTTTATTTTTCTATAAATCTGTACTTAATCGTTTAAGAAACGACTGACGTAGAATCTGTTGGAACTTATATACTGTTCCATATAACTTTAAATAGATGAGCTGGGAGGAAGTTACTAGGAAAGTAGTGACATCTAATAACAGAGGCGAAACGTATAGTTATCAATCACACAGCTCCAAAGATTGGTCTTGTTCCTTCTTAAATCTCACCTCCCATTTGTGAACACAGTTCTTAAGAGAGGTATGAAAAGAGAACTGATATAATTTTTCTGCTCAAAAAATGGGATTCAAAGTTTCAGATTCAGATTAAACATTCTTTAATATTATTAACTATTAGTTTTATAAACAACATTTATGTACTATTTAAGTTACAAGACATTATTAGTCTCTTTTAATTCCCAAACGTATTACATCCCACTTTTTTTCAAAAAATGTACTAAATTCAAATAGTTTTGCTTTGTAAAATTGATTTGGCATATTCTTTGAGAAGGAAACAAAATATTGAGATGAAAGTATCAGAAAAACACAAGAAAAAAAAGTTGTTTTCTAAAAATTATCATTTAACGGATTTTGTACTTTTTGGAAACAAGCTTCTCAATTATAAATTGGTTATATAAATTATAGATCAATAAAATTGTAATAATATGAAAATTAATCATTGTCGCATGCAAAATTTCAAATTTAAAAAAATGTAGAAGTTTAATTAATGAAAGAAACAATTGGAAGATAAATGCGATAATCAAAGATTGTTTTTTACCAATGAAAATGATGCTTAAGATCAATAAAGTACTTGCATGGTTTGTAACAAAAATAATTTTGGATAGTTATATACAACTTTTATTATAATTTTTTTCAATTCTTTGATCAATTTATAGAAAAAAAAATTATTGAAAATTTTGTAGGTAGTTCAAACATTTCAGGTAAGGCCTCCACATTGCGAGATGTCATAGGTATAAAATAAATATAAAATAAGTTTATTATGATTTTAATTTTTAACGTGATTATTTTATACTGTAAGAGCTTAACTTATAAAAGTTTTATTCACTTTATTCTTATATATAGAAAAATCATTTATTTATACGTAACTAATAAATAAGAACTGTATACACGCTACGTTGCCGGCAACGATAACCTCGTGATCATCAAGCAGACAAGTGCTCAATGTTTTTATTAAACCTAGGACGTCAAAACTGAAAACCAATGAGAAACGTTTTCTTATTAATTCAAAATATTTTGACCGAATCTTCATTAATGGTGTATATCTAAGAAGTCTTTAATCCAAAAGCTTATTTTTTTATGGCTATTTGATTAAAAATTTGTAGATATTGTGGAGAAATACAGATTTAATTTATAAATTATCTATACGTTTTTATGTATCTTTGGAAAATAAGAACGTAAGCTGTATTTACTTGAACTATATTCAAAAAATTTTGATCTGAATAGAAAAGAAAAAAATGGAATTGGTCATAGAAACACAAAATATATGATATTCATTCGAATTTATTGTTTAATTTCAAGAGTATTCTCGTCTAAAATACACTCATCCCAATCATAGCGATAAAGACAAGATGGAAAGGTTTTTCCACCAGCATTGATGGTGAATATGATGCTTTCAGCTTTGTTAAATAAACAGTATCAAGTTGATAATTATGCCTCCACATTGAACATATTGATATATGATTAGATATGTATTTTTAATAAAAAAAAAACTTAATAGTGAAAAAAATATAGACAGCAAATAATAAATGTATCAACTATAAGTTTATCCCTGCAAAGATCACAGACATGCCAATAGAATAAGTACGACTTTAACAACAATAACTGTTCTGATTACCCTACACGTGCTCTTGTAACAGATAACTAGTCAGTTCCAAAGATTAAAGATCATAAAGATAAACTGCAACTTCTGTCACTTTAATTTCTACTCCAATATCTGGTTTGTTTGCTAACCGTTTGATTTCATCACCTATTTCACAAGGATCAACAGTGGTCAAAGCAGAATAAAAAGGTCACTGCTATAATTTCAACACTGACTTCAAAAATGCAAAAAATAAATAATAATACTATAAAATAAATTCGTCCAACAAGAGAGAACAATATTGTTAAAAAGATTCTACTTGACTCTGAGAGTGATGAGCTTTTGAAGACAGTCCAGATGTAAGAAAGATGGGTCATGAAAATCCTATTTGAATCTGAGACTGATGAAAAACCTTTTGAAACCCAAATATAACATAAAAAGGTCACATAAATCCTATTTGCATCTAAAAATTATGTAAAACTTTCAAATACCCAGATGGAACTTCATATTGATGAATGTAAGTACATATATTTCGATTATCTTATTTAAAACCTGATGCATACTAAGGTCAATGAATTATTTTCTTTGTGCTCATTCTTAACAGGTTTGTCCAACTTATTTGAACAATGTGTTGATCAATATATTATATAAAACAGTATACCCATTAAGGAGAAAAGTGTTGCTTAACTATTTGGTAGGAAGCGCCTTTCCGAATTAGATCACTAAAGAATTTCAGTACCACTAGATCCGAGTATATGGATCTCAGTAAAATGAAACTACACCTCTTAACTATCACCGTAAGAGATTAGTTCTAGCAGAAACTGGCGATTGTAGATTCTGTATGGAGGAGGAAGATTTCAGGTTTAACTAGTTCTAGAATGTCTTGCCTTTACAAGCATATGCAAAAAATGCTTTAGACAAGAAATTTGTAAGAGAGAAGTTCCTTGAAGTGAGCTATAAATGTTGAAAACATCTACAATAGGTGGCATAATATACCTCAAGGTTGCAGTGCATTGAGACACGTAAACTATGTCTCCAACTATTTGGTGTCCATCAAATTACCCAATATTTCAAAACAATTGTAATATGAATAAGTTACAAATAAAAAAGTTGCATCATAGTGACAAATCAAAACTCCTATATATTTGTTTGCCAATATTAATTACTTCTCAGAAAATGAAAGTTTCTGTTTTGAACATTTTGAAGATGCTTTATGTATAGAACTATTAAGGTTTACCCTAAAAAACTCACTTTTGTAAGAGATTCTCGAGACTATCAGCTATAGAGTTAGTATCATCCGCAATACTCGATTCTTCACACGAACCTTCCACAATTTTAGATAAATCATCAACGATCGATTCCAATTCATTACTATTACTAACTTTGTTTTCACATTTATTCACACTGCTAGTATCACTAACAAATTGTTCGTTAACTCTACTTCCTTCTATTTCTGCTATCTGTTCACTTATAACTTGGGCAATGTGAAAACCTGGTTCATTTGAACTACTCATTTCTTCAGGTCCAAGAGGAAAATCGACAGCTCGAGATTTATGATCTCGAACAGTTTCTGAAACAACAGGTACAGACTCTACTTGTACGTTAGAACTATTTACATTGCCACACCTTTCATATGGTACATGGCTATTATCTAAGTCAGTTTCCAATAAGTTTGACTTATTTGGACCTGCAGAGTTTTCAGGAATTTGCTGTGGTAAAATGGTTTCTTTTTGATTGAAATCAAGAGGTTGGACATTTTCACATAAAGAAAATGGAGTTGAAGGAATTTCTCCACTTCTATTGTTAATATCACAATCTAATTCTGATAAACTATTTATTAAAACATGTTCTGTAGTATATTTTTCTTCTGGACTATAACTCTGCTTATTATGTTGCAGCAACTGTGAATTTGAATCTTTATAATGATTTTCATCTGTTTGTGACATCAATTCATTGTGATCAGTTTCCATTGGTTGACTTTCTATCAGATTATTCTGTGATTGAGTTAAATGTACTCCAACAAATTTGTTTATCAGATCACTTTCATTATTAGGTAATTGAAGTTGTGTATTGAAACTACTATCTTGATAGACCAATTCATTTTCGTTATATGACAGCTCTGGAACCTTAGAAACACTTGAACTACTTTCAATGTTATCTCTACGTTGACTTTCATCACATGAAGATACTAATAGATGCGGATCACTAGTATTATTTCTGTCAAAATTATTTTTATCTTGTCGATGATCCTCAAGATTATTAGTTGTAAAATGTTTTTCATCACAAGCACCTGCCGCAACTTCACTACTTCTTTCAAAACTTATAGTATGAATTTCATCAGAAAGTGGTGGACCATATGAAGTACTTTCTTGGATACAGACAGGTTGGTTTTCATCATATGATACTATATGTGATAAAGCAGAACTACTTTCAGTAAAACTGTTACCTACAGGTTGAATACTATCAGAAAGTACTATTGCAGTCTTTGTAGTACCTGAATTATTCTCTTGGATACATATAGGTTGGTTTTCTTTATATGATACTACATGTGATAAAACATCATAACTGCTTTTTTCAAACCTATTGTTCACTGTTTGATTTTCATCTCGAGACGGTAGTATTTCCCTTTGTGGAATATTAGAACTACTTTCTTCATCATATATCGATGAATATTCATCAGTGTGGATTGTTTCAGAACTTTCTTCTTTTCTTCTATAATCAGGTTGAACCTCATTTTCAGTATTTGATATATCAAAACTAGCCTTGTTATTGATACAACTCACAAGTGCAATATTTTCTATTTGTGATGAATTTTGATCAACAAAATCAGTTTTCTGAGACATATTAATAGTTTGTTGGTACATGGAATCATTTTCAACGAGTGTAGACAAATTATTCTGATCTTTAAGTGGAGGTTGAATTTGGAGCATATCCAATGTATTTGATTTCTTTATCAAATATTGATTTTTTGGATCAAGGAGTTCTCCAGTAACTTGTTGACAGTCTGTAGAAGAATTATCTGCAGATTCACTTCTATAACAGTTGTTTTCTTCTCCATAATCTTCATCCATTGGCTGAATTTCATCAGAATTGGGTTTCGAGGTTAGATTTCTTCCTAAATCACCAAAACCTTCACTAATTTCGTGATCCATATTTTCGGGATTGTTTTCAGATATATTTTGGTGATCTATTGGAATATTCCCCGATTGAGGAGCAAATTGGGCCTCCATTTGATAGTCATCAATATCGTTTTGGTTATTTTTATCATCAGATACTTTTGAACTATCTTCAAAGTGACAAATCTGATCCATTTTTGAATCATCTAATGTGTAATCTTTATGTAAACTTGAATAGCTTATTGATATTGGTTTTTCATCCACTGAATATGTTTTATTAAGTTCGTCAGTATCAATAGCTTGGTTAGTATTTGAGCTTGTAGATTGCATTTGTATGGTTTCTGTTTTTACATCATTTTTATCAGTATCGGTATCGATTTCATCACTGAAGTGTGCCTCTGGAATTATGGAAATTGTTGGAGTTTGTTCATTTTCATGATCGAATTTTTCTTCATTTGCAATAGTTTGCAAGGTATTATAAGATGAAGTGACTGTTAATGTTTCTTGGACAACTTGATCAGTTTCTAACTGTCTTGATTCTTGAATCAATGTTATTTGTTGAGTCATAGGTTGTATATCTTCTTCATCTATCTTATTAATATTCTGTTCATTTTCTGTAAGCAATTCTTCTTTAATTTTGAACGAAAAGTTAGCTGGACAACTAATTAATTCATCATCTTCACTGGTATCTATTTTATTTTGAATTGTATTGTCTTGACTGTGACTCATTGAAGTTGTTGCTTCATTTCCTACTAGTAATAATTGAATCATTTGTTTTCCCAGAGGATTTGAGTTACTATCTTCAGTTTCAATCAATGTTAAAATGGGTTTCTGGTCTTCATTTTGAGATGCTGTTTCATCAAATTCATTAAACTCCTGTTCTTCTTCGTATGATACTTCTATTTCAGTAGTTAGTTGTTCCATTCTTCTATCTTCTTCCTGTTCGCTCACAACATTTGTAATTTTAAATCCCATTTCTCTGCATACATCAGATGATTGACTATCATCTTTTTCTGTTACTACTTCACTTATATGAAACCCCAACGAGTTGTCAGTCTGATCAACCATTGTAGTATTATCTGAGCTACTTTGGTTAAGTCCAAGCGGGTCTTCCAATGGATCTTTAATGGCTTTTAATTCGGCAACATTAACAATTTTTAAAGTATGTTGTTCTTCAGGTTTATGAGTTATACTTTGAACATCCATTATTATGGGTTTAGAACGCCTAGTAATACGTCTACCAAAATTATCAAAACTACTGTCATAGCAACCGATCAATTGCTCCTCTACAGATACAGAAGATTCACTAAAACCAACGAGATTGTCTTCTATTTCTATTGAATCGTCATACAGGGGTTCAGATTTGATATCTTGTATTTGCACAAAAGAATCTGCTTGATCTGTATGAGGTTCTCTAACAATTGTGGATTCATCATAGCTCAGATCAGAGGCAGGATGGAAATATTTTGCTACTTTGCTTCTTGGACGTGAGCGAGTACCTTTTCGTGAGAGTGCTGGTGGTGGACTCTAAAAAAATATTAATATATAGGTAATAAATGAGAAAAATTTAATTCGAATTCAATATAAATTTTGTCAGTGATTCATTATAAGATTTTATTCTAAAATGAACTGTACCTAGTAGAATAATTTAAAAGGTACCTATACATAAAAATGAGGATCAGTGAAAATTATAGAAGTCTTGTACATGCAAGTTACCAACTCTATACAGAAATTTTGAAAAAAAAAAGAATGAAACACTGCTTGGAGCTATAAAACTACGAGAACAGGCTGCTCCTAGACCAGACAAACAACCCAGTGATAATAAAGACACAGTAAAAAACTAGAAAAAAACTATAGAGGAAAAGAAATGTTTCTACTTCTAGAATGAAATCCATAAGGCACAAAAAAACAATGATTAACAATGAAACAATATATAAAATGAAGACATTTAAGAGGGAACAAAAAAATAATGCTTAATAGGAAAAATACACAACAAACAGCTGAATTTGAAAGTACATATCATAAGAATGATAACAGATAAATAAAAAAATAATGGTGACTTGAAAACAAACTGATAAACTAAATAATGAAAAAGGTGAAAAGTTTAAGAGAAAGAAAGTAAAATACACTGAATACGTAGAGAGCAAAGGATATACTAGACACTGGAGACTTATTCGACACCCAAAAAGGTAAAAATATCATAATGGTAAATAAGCAGACAGATATGGGCAAATTTCAAATGGAAGTGTTCAATTGAGAAGTGCAGACTTGTAAATAGTACATAAAACCTCCAGAATTTTCAATTATTGACGAGATAACTGTTATACAGGGTGAAGATCATAAATATTTTGGCTTGTTTTTTATTAGGAATTAATTGTTTTCAAAATGTAGCTTTACACTATGCACTAATTACAATCATCTAATTTTAAAATTGAAACTGATAATTTTGCTTACCTCCTCTCTATCATCCATTAACTTCCTCTTCTTTAATTTTTTCTGTAAAGTACGTTTTACATTAACATTTTTGGGATCCCTGGTAACAGGAAGTTTATTTGGTTTTGGATCTTTTGTTACTTCTTCATATACAGGTTTGAGAAGACCAAAAGGATTTGAAAAATCACTTGTACTTGGAGTATCTTTAGTTATCGGTATTTTTTCTATCACTGGCAGTTTCTCTTTTTCTAATCTTTTGTCACGTTTTTTCGATTCAACAAAACTTTTTTGTTTGTTTTTCAATATCGGTACTGGATTTTGAATTACAACTTTAGGAACTTTAGAGCTTTTAACAACTGGTTTTTCTGGTGATGGAATTATTGTCACTCTTTTCTTTTCCTTGATTTCTTTTGTTTCTTCTTTTTTCTTAGTTTGCTTTTCTTCTTTTCTAGTAAGGTCTTTTTCTTCCCTTTTCTTCAATGGTTTAATTTCTGATATTTTCATTTCATCTTTCTTTTTGATTTCTTTTTCTTCTTTCTTTTTTAACTCCTTTTCTTCTTTCTTTTTGATGTCTTTTTCTTCTTTCTTTTTTACTTCCTTTTCCTCTCTCTTCTTCACTTCTTTTTCCTCTTTCTTTTTGATTTCCTTTTCTTCCTTTTTCTTAACTTCTTTTTCTTCCTTTCTCTTGAATTCTCTGTCTTCTTTCTTCCTCAATTCTTTTTCCTTTTCATCAATTTTCTCTTCTTTAATGGGAACTATAAATTCTGGTTTTGCGTCTATCATATTCATGTCACGTTGACCAGCAAGTCCTTTTATCTAAAATGTATTAAAGGTATTCAATAAGGTAAAAAATAATGATAAGAAATTACCTTGAGCATTTCCGCCACAGCAAGTAATTCTTCTAGCTTATTCTGAAGAATGTGTACTTCCCCAGAATACATAAAATCACAAAGGCATTTCAAAATCCAGAAAGGTATATCCTTCATAAACAATACTGGATGTTGATATGGGCTAATACTCGCAAGGACTTCTTCGAAATAAGGACTACATGATGATAAAATAACCTAAAAAAAATAAGTTCAACTCACCACCAATACTTTAGTACTGTCTATAACATAAAAGGGGGAACTGATGACTTGTTTTAGAATTGTTTTTATACGTGTTTGGATTGGATCATAAAAATTTTTAATAAAAATGTTCCCAGAAAACCCTATACATTCACCATTCAAGATATAAAAAATAAATAATTCAACTATAGGTAGATCATATTCATTTCTTACCCTATGACATTTCAAAGTCTGACCATCAGCAACAAGAGTAGCATCTACATATTGTTCTCGGAGCAATAAATTTGGAAAAGTATGCTGCATATTGGAATGGTGACTGTTCCATTTAAGACACACCTCTTCTATGGCCGGGGGAGGTAGTATAGGTGAAGGTGCTGATGGCTTTAGTTGTCTTGTTACTTTCAGTTTTGTTGGGGATAGGGGTTGACTCTGTAAGAGTTGTTCTGATACTGGTGCTTCAGGTGGTGCAGTTAATACTGTTGCTGCCGTCGTAGGAGCTTTCAGTCGCTGTTCTAATGGCATAGAATCTAGAATGATAAAAGCTCAATATCTTATTGTTATCAATTAATAATATGAAAAAATTAAATCTGTATCAGCATATGTTCCATCCGACTCATCTTATTTAGACAAATACTAACATAATAAATCTTTTGTAGGTCATTGCAACTAATCCCAAAATTTGCCTTTCAAAAATCTAAGAAAAGAATCATTACAAATAATCATAAAAGAGAAAAAGAAAAATTGTATTAAAATCATCATACATTCTAAAAATACAATGAAAAATCGATTTTCCAATAAACCTACTAATAATTATGATACCTTTAATATAAACACACATAAATGTTAGTTACCAAATGTTTGTGACAACTATTTAATTTTTTTAGAGAATTTTCAAAGATTTAGGATGCTTCCGGTGTTATTCATTGGTAAGTTTTAACTTGCCTCTCTTTGTTTTCAAAAAACTTAGTTTTGAGAAGGATTACATTTGTCAAAATTTTAAAAAATGTATGAAATAACTGGAAACTACAATTCTTCGAATTCATCATAGATTTCAAGAATGCAATAGAAATCCCCTTTAAAAAATAAGGTGTGATCCACTTCAAGTACAATCTGAAATCAAGTAAACGAGCTCCTAGGAAAGCTCCCATATACAAATTTAAAAAAAGATAAGTCTATGCCCAATTCAATTGATCTAATTTTAATAAATACTAAATATGTAGTCCAGTCTAACACCATATTTAAATTTGCTCATTTTTCTAATAAATTCTTAGTTACAATTAGAACAAAGAAATGAAAAAATGTGTCGAGGATGTATGAATCGCTCAGAACATGGTAGTGTATCAGTTTAATAATTTCAACAAATTCTTTAGCTATTGAATATTTTGGTTAATAATAGTCCCGCATATTTTACATATATCATTACTATCTTATAATAATAATTAATAATATAAAGGCATAGAAAATTGAATTAAAAATATTTATCATAAAATTTCAGTACCTAAGGTGTCACTTTCCTTAACTTCTTTAGGAATAATATTTTTTTCCTGCTTTTGCATAAGAAGTCTAGTCTTGCACCTCCACCTCCTGATGTTATATTCAGGCACTCCATAAAGTCTTCGAGCTTCTTTGTTACCTTTTTTTTCAGCAAAACTTACAACAGTTTTTTTAAATTCTGGATCATATACTGTAGGTTTGGTTAACTTTAACTTGTCTAGCATTTGTTTTTTAACATGACGTATTTTAGAATTTTTTAACTTCATGATTCTATACTAAAGAATTGAATGATTTGTAGGTATTTGGTAGTTTATCCCCGAAAAATTTTTTACAAATATGTGAAATATTTTATTGTCTCACTTGTTTTCAAGTAAACGCGAATTGAAAACAATGGATAATTTCTGAATTTCATAATACTTTATGTAATTAAGGTTTGAATAAATATACAAAAAAACACATAAAAAAGTAATATTGACTATAATTGTGAGAAAAATAAAATTTTGTAAAATTTCAAAAGAAATTTACATGAAGGATACTTTCTGAAATATTTCCTTACTACATGTAGTAAATTTGCATTTTCAAATTAAAATCAAGTACTTTTTGCCAGACTTACATTTAAATAGTGAACGTTAAAAACAATGTCAATATTATAGTGAACAAACCTTCATCGTCGAGTTCAGTCAGTGGTTCCCAAACATTAGTCACATCCAATACTAAAGACAAAAAATAATTTTAAACCTAGCACCACCACTTGTCGTAAAAAGACATACCCTCGTCTTCGTAGTATTTAACACCTATAAAATCATCTGGATGATATAGATGTTGACATTTCTTCCACTTATTTTTTACTTCTTGCAATGTCCTTTTTTCCATACTCACTGAATTGACCTCTTTTGTCACTTCTAGCCAGGCTCTATGTCTAGCAATTTTGTTGATAGCCTTTTTAGAGAATTCTCCATACAAGGTTTCGTAGTGATTACCAACTGTTTTCATTAAAACTTCTATTTCATCTTGTGAAAAATTGCTTTTTCTATGTTTTTTTAGCACTTCGGCCATTTTGAAGTTGATGTTTAGCACTACTACACCAGAACTCGCGATTGAAATTATAATTTATCCACTAACATTTATTAAATTCACTTTATATATCTATATTAAGTAATGTGATACAAAACAAAAAAAACAACACTAATAAATACTTTTTCCTTTGGTGCTAGGCTAGCCCCGTCACTACAAGCAAATCTAGTCATTAACTAAGTACTGTGGTTCTAAAACAATCGTAGAGCAATTGATGTAATCGTTTGATTTCTATTAATCAATAAAAAAAAGTCATTACCGTATACGTATGGCAAGAAGCCGGCAATCTGTACTTCGACACTACATAATCTGTTTGAAATCAGACAAAAAGCACCTATTTTAATCAATTGACACTGGAGATAACCTTACCACAATAGGGTTTTACACTTAATTTAATAATAAAATTGAATAAAACATTCAATCAAATTTGACAATCTATGCTTTGGGGGATACCACTACCAAAAACTACATAATTGTTATCAATATTATTTACAAATTTGGCTGAAAACAGTCTAGTTGTCACAACAATTCGATCTTATTCGTTTCTCTCGGAAAGCAAGCGCGACAACTCGTTCAAAGCTTTATTCAGATCTACATTGAACTACTTTAGTAACAGTGACAGAAAGCTGGTCAGTCAAGTAATGTTTACTTTTTGGTTGAGAGACCTCGAAGTATTTGCTGAATCGCTTTATCTTACTATTCGCCAGAACAAGATTCGTGGTTGAGATGTAGACGAAGGCTTTACAATGAAAATCAGCGCTGCTCAAAATGTTGTACTTAAAGGATGGAAAAAGAAAAAGTCAATATTTCACCATTTTAAAGTTTATATTCAAGAAATTAAAATCATTGGTTGCTGTTTGATAGTTGTAGTATATATAAATAGAAAATTGTATGTAAGGTTATTTTATATAAAAAAATGTCATGCAGAAAGGATGAAATTTAAAATTAAATGAATTACAATATTATACAGTTAAAACAATTTAGGCAGTTTCAAAATTCATAGTCCTTACCTGCAGGTGATCCAGATGGCTCATCATTGATTAAAAGATCCAAGAAGTTATGAAAATCTAAAGCACCATGATCAAAAATTTTATTCCTTGCAATTGCAATTGATTGAGCATCTGGCATGTGATTATGAGGAATATTTAAATAGGGAACTCCTAAAGAAGTAGTTGAAATGCTGCCCTATAAATACAAATTACTATGAAGTGTATACCAGCTTCAATACATAATTAATGTTTATAGTGCCATACTATTTATTTAAATTATATGTTCAATGTATATCATATTAATTATTTATTGTAGACTGTAATAAGTAAATACATTGCCGGTGTATGTATTGAAATTTTTTAGAATTATTGATCACTTTAAATACTGAAATTTTATTATAAACATGTAAAAGTTCGTCAATTATTTTTTCAAATGTTCAAATATTTCAAAATGTTATAATAATTATCCATGATTACTATATTTTTTAAATAATTAGAAGCCAAACATTATTTTGTTTGAATACGAATTTAAGTTATGTGTACAAAGTTGTTAATGACTTACTTTACAATTTAGACTTCTTTGGGCACATCTCCATCGAATACCTCCACACTTTTTATTTTTATGAACTGTATACATATATCCCTTATGTATTATTTTTTGTCCACCCTTATTTGATCGGATATATTCGATTTCTTCCATTATATACAATGAAAACCAATTGAATATATCGTAATGTTTAATTTATTAAACTTTTGTGAGCCACCGTATTTATATTAGAATGTGAGGAATGGCCTATGCAACTTCTTTAACTAATTGTGGAATGTTACATCCTACTAAATTTTTTATTAAAATCACTGAGGAATTAACTGAATTATTTGAAACGTTATAAAATAAACTTTTTATCAACCAGATATAGGTAACACTAAATTTATTTTTGGACCACTTGGGTACCAAATCTAAAAATACTACAGCGCAGTAAAGTTCTTTGAAAATAAATCCTATCAATTTTATCCTAGTGCCTCAAAATAACAGGTATCACAATTAATAATAAAACGAGTCACGGGATTATATTTAAAGATAAATTTAGTGAATATTTATTTCATATTTCCCACATTAAGTGTAGAGTAATTTATTTCTTTATGCTGACTTCACAGCAATTTTCAAGTTGGCACTACGACTCAGACTATAATTTGTCGAAATGTCAATTTGTTATAACCTTAAATGTATACTAAATATTTATTGTAAGAAGTTGTAAATTCAAATATTTAATTTAACGATGGCAGAAACTCTACCTTCTGCCATTGAACAGGAATTGTTAGGCATAAAAACTCTCCTTTGGGGCAACGAAATTAAACTAGATATTTTTAAGAGATGGTCACAAGGTATTTATAACAATTTTTTTCTTATATTTTATTGAAGTTTTTATGACATAATTTGTATTTGTAGGTTTTTATTTTAGTAGCAGTGAAAAAAGTGCTTTAGAACAAACTGAGGGTGGACCATGTGCAATAATAGCCCCCGTTGAAGCATTTATACTAAAAAACTTACTTTTAGAGTACCAAGATCTTTCTTTTCGAGAAGTGGTTTGTATACTTCTTTAACTTTCATCTAAATGTAGAGGTCTTTATAAAAAATAAATATATATTACTTTAAATAATTAGTTTATTCATTCAAGATTATTAAGCAGCATAAATAACTTATTTTTAACTAGAAAGGTTTTTTAGTTGAGATATAAGCATTGGGATCAATTTGTACCTAATCAGTATGTTTATTTGTTCTCTATTTCATATTTTTAGATTATTTTTATGAATAACATTAATGTTTTGATGAAACTTATTATATTTTTTTATTTTTTAGATCAATTCAGATATTCAAAATCACATATTAGTAACAGCTCTCTGTGAAATTTTGGGACAATGTAATACCAGAAAGTATTATGTAGTATATTTAAATAGTGATTTTACTGAGCCTGTAAGCCAATCTCATCTCACTGCTGAAGCAGAGCCAAGTAATCCCGTTGAACATATAGAAATAGACCCATCCCAGTTCCACAATGAACTTAAAGTGCATTGTTATCAGTGCCTGGAGGATGTTAATAAGTATTATTGCGAGAATATTGCTAAATTGAAAGCAAAATATGGCATTTTGTTGTTTTTATATTCTGTGATAGCTTCAAAGGTAAATATCTTCAACAATATTTAAGGTAAGAGCACAGAGCCAGACAGTGTTCCTATATCTGACACTTTCTAGTTTGATCCACAAAATTGAGAAACTGTCTCATTCTGTCTGTTAATAAATTAGAAATAGGATCCCCTTCATGTATTTACCACATTAAATAACCAAATTTCCATCATTTAGTGAAGTAAACAAGACATATTTTGCTACGATTAAATACAGACTCTTAAATTTCAAACTTGGAGTACAGTTTTTAGTTTTCTGTGACTTTAGGTAATAACCATTAAACAAATACAATGAAGAATATGTTGTATCGCAAAGTAGACAAAATTAAATTTGGGCAAAAATATAAACAGATTTTTTCAATTTTAGAAATTTGCATGTAGCAAAGAGTAGATGTCTTTAGCTCTGTCTTGGGATCTTCCCTTATGTTTCCTCCAAAACAAGAAGAAAAAGGTGTTTAATTGATTAAATTTATGGCAAATAATTAATATAACATTGTGTGCTGTGTATTAAAAAAGTTTTGAACTTCTAATTATGTCAGTATTACTTGGTACCAACTACCTAAGAACTCTGCATTAGAAATTGAAGATATTCTGTATTTTTTTTATTTGAAGTTTATTTTGTAAATAAATCCTCATTAAAGTCTCTGTCACTGGTGCTCTTACCTTAATACAGATACACAACTTAATAATAAGTGAACATTATGAGTTATATTTTATCAACATATCCTCCACTATTTTCAAATTATTTCTATAATTTTTTAATTTCATTCTCTTTCTTTGCATGGGTCATATTTGAAAACTGATACCAGTCAAATCCAATAGCTTGAATTGCAAATCTAATGAATTTTTAGTGGTAGATAACTTTTTTGCATTTAAATAGAGTTGAGATATCAGCACTCTAAAGAAACCAAGGAACATGATATATAATGTTACTTTTTTGTATTTTCATATTTTTGATTCTAGACTACAGGAATATTTTGATGTTCCTAGTTCATAGAGTAATAGTGTGCAACCATTGAGTGCATAGATCTTCTGATAGCCCCTCTGGAAATTATTAAAGGCTGATTCCCTTTGACAAGCCAATCAAGCTCTTTGGCTTGAACATTTGGGCAAATTAGGACATAATACCTAACTAGCCAAACAAGGAGAAACTATGACTGCTTGTTTTTGCTGCTGGATGGAGACCCCATGGTGGCACCAGTCACATTTTCAATGAAATCAGCAGCTGCTCTTCTGTGAAGCCGTATCAGGTTGCTCAACTCGGAGCCAGCTGCAAATTCGATCGCCCCTCCAATTTTGCATGTAGCACCAGGCCCTATTGCCGGTGCAGTTTTTTAAGGCTTTTGGAGCCAACTCGTTGTTCTATGGCCATAGAACCAGGTCTCTTAGCAGGCTTTACCTTGACCTCCGGGCTGGAAGCCTTGGGTGGAAGTTTGTTGGAGCTGTTGAGTCTCTAGGTACCTTTAGCCTTCCTTCTCCACCACTGATAATGAGGCGTTAGAGTTGGGCCTTGTCAAAAGCATCAATCAGAGTAATGATAGAAACTGATGATTTGGGGGAAAGATTTCCTGCAGGCATTGTTTGCTATATCTGATTAGGGCGTACGTACTATTCATTTCTCAGAACGATTATTACATCCATAAAAATGAGTTGTTCTATGCACCGGCCCTCCTCATGCCCACATAGGCCCGTCCGAGGAGGACTGCCGCCGGGCCCCCTCAACAATGTCAAAGTCCAACGACTTCTTGAGGGGGAATATTTTGATATGTTATGTCCTTTTTTCCAGGGTTTGGAAAGAGTAAAATCTGAATCAGATTCCCAGGACCCTTTAATTGATGAGACTTATGGTTATGGGAGTCAAAGTCTCATTAATTTGATGATAACTGGTAGAGCAACCACATATGTATGGGATCACTATGAAGATGTTGGCGGATTAAGTGAGTATTGGATCATAATTCATAATTTTGATAAAAGAATTCTACTGAATTTGAAATGGATTAATGTATTTAAATCATACCAAATTAAGCTAGAGTTTCATACAAAAGTGATTGAAGCAAAATCAAACAAGATTCAAATTTTAATGATACAGGGCAGGACTCTTGGACTATATGATTTGCAACAGAAGAGAATATCGATGTAAAATCATGAATCAGCTTAATTCCAATCTAATTTTTATATAACAGCATTATTTTCACGTCATCTACTTACTCCAGAATTTTTTGCATCAAGCCTTGAAAAACCTGTAAAATTTTTTATTTTTTGATTAATTAAAGTTTCATTTTCAGAATTATTAGGCATTGAGAAACAAAGCCAAATAGGATTTATAACTGTAATGGAATACCATAGGTACTGTACTGTTGGGTCATTTTATAAAAATCCAATCCACCCTGTTTGGGTGGTAGCCTCAGATACGCATCTAACAGGTGAATAAACAATAGATCTATAAAATAAATCAGTTTTTCTAAATTAATAGCAAGACAGTCACTCTAGAACTATGTAAACTGTAGTTTTTCTCCCCTTTTTTCAACACCTGACCTCCTCACCCAGAATGTACACTCATCAATTTCCGTTGGGTTTAAATATTGTTGATAAGAAATAAAATGCAAATAAGGATACGGTAAACGTTAAATTATAAATTCAATATTTCTTCCAAAAATGTCAACAAGATTTCTGGTAGAAAATTGGAAATTTTGAAAAAATATGAAAGAAAATATATCTACTAGCTCCAAAATCTACTACAACCCAACAAAAGACTTTAACTATCTTTAAGTGAGTTGCAAAGTACCAAGAGCAATCATTAGAAGGCGCAGTGGCAGTTATAGGACAGTTGGGCTCCTGAACCAAATGATGGGATGTATTCTAGATTAATTAAAAGAAAATTGTATTCACCTTGTTAATGAATTACAGGACAATTATTCTTAATGGTCGAAATTTATTTGGAATATTTACATACTTTTCCATTAGTAACGCTAGTGGTTTTTAAAAAATGAAATTGTAGTATTGACAACTAAAAACTGACACAAAAGTGAAACAAAACCATTTTAATCATAGTAAATTGAATATAGAACAAGTTCTGATGTGTGTTAAAATAATCGTTTACCAAATCCTGAAACGTCGATTACGAAAAACAGGACGATAAAGTTTACATTTCGAACATCTGCTTTGAAATGTACTCTCATTTATTCAGGCTTATCACAATTTTATTGCTTCTATTGAAGTAAATTCCAGTAGTGCCGGAGTTTGTAACTGTTGATAAGAAGTTTTTCCAAAAAACAAATTACCCGCAGCAACTTTAAACACATCGTATGAATAGAGATATTCTTTAGCAGAATCTACAGGAAATATACACAAATAACTATTCGGAAAGTACTTATAAAAACTAACCACATTTATAACATTATTATGACAGATTTTCATATGTTAAAAATGTCAAATTTTACACACCCTATTCGCCAGATTTAGTCCCCTCGGATTATTTTCTTTTCCTAGACTTGAAACAATGATTCGGTGATCAAAGATTTTCCAACAATGAAGAGTTGATGTCGGCAGTTAATGGCTTTTTTGAGTAGCTTGATGATTCTCATTATAAAAAGGGTATCGAACTTATTGAACATCGCTGGGAAAAGTGTATAAAGCTAAAAGGAGATCAGGTTGAAAAATAACTAAATTTTTTTCAAAAATTTTCGTTCTTTCTTTGTTGGGCCAGGTAAGGTACTTCTGGGACTATCCTCTCACAATATTGATTTACAATTATTTAGAGGAGTATAATAAATCTCACATCTCCTTATGTTCCAAGAAGGACCTTTTCTATAACACAGATAATATATCCTGAATAGATTTCATTTTTAAAACAATAATATATTTAAATATTAATTATTTTAATTACCACTGCAACAAAGTATGTCAGAAAAAAAGAAGATATAACTTTATGAAAGGGTGAAGTGTATTTTTATTAATACATCCCAACAAATTATTTGCAGTTCTGTTTAGTGATGAACGTAAACTAGTGAGTCCTGAAACTAAAAGTGAGCAAGCTAGGAGGGTATTCAAAAGTTTCGATCCACATGGAAATAATTTTATTAGTTCGGACAAATTACAAGATGTTCTCAAAACTTTAGAACTTGTTAGCGAACTCGAATAGTAAGTAATAGACAGTTTTTTAAAAATCAATTTGTTTAGCTTCTTCAATTTTTTGTAAGTATATGTTATACCAATTTGGAAATTCGAACTATTGAACGTTATTTCAGCGTGAATATAATGAAGAAAAAATTAGATAACGAAAACTTAGGCATCATTCTACTAAACGCTTTTATGGATGAGTTCTTTCCCAAGGAGGAATCTTCTACACCTGATATGTTCACTCTAATACATTATAATGGATTATCTAGAAGTAATGCTAATGGTCAAGTAAGTTTATATCCCAATGTTTTAAAGCAGACCGATTTTTTTGTGTCATTGTTAATTCTACAAAAACGTATCTCATGATTTGTATTCACCCAGGTTATACACTAACAATGGTGTTAGTTTTAGTTTCTACTCATTATTTCCCTTTGTCACATGTAATCTTCTTATTAAAAAGTTTTCCAAAATATATAATCTAGTTTAGGGTGTTTTCGAATCTTAAAAAAATCTTCTAGGTCAACTTAGGTGGTAATGCAATTGAGCACATGAAATAGAGCATCAGAATATTTAGTAATATCCAAAAATAGTCGATGGATTTAATGGTAGGAAAGAGAATACATTATTTATATATACTAAATAAAGTTTTCCACAATCTTTATCTTGTCCCAGAAAAGTATGCTGCAGCTATTACATTAATAGGACGAGTCTTTTCACAAGTTACCATATGGAATAATGAAATCTCTTTGTTTTCTTCAATAGTGGTTGAAATTTTATACTTGCAATATTTTTTAAGGTTAAAAAACTTCACTATGGAGTCTAATTTAATTTCTCTATTTTCTAGTTTGTTATGCATGTTTGTCTATATTCTGTTTCTTTCCTCTCTTTTTCTCTAATCTGACACTGTTCTGTTTAATTTCGAAAATTTAGCATCTTGACCTCTTCTTAGGAGCTAAGCTCTAGGTCTCATACCATCTTTTTTATGATCGGCTCAGTGGTCTCAGTGTATTTGGTTTTATAGCTATTTTGCCCATTAGTTTTCTGGCATTATCTCGACATGATGTCTCCAACTTCGTTTACATTCTCTAACCGATCTAATGTCTTGACTTCTCATTCTAACTGTGAGGCTCATTTTCATTCTATTTCGTTTTTTATTATTTTGTAGTTTGATATTTCTCTAATTTATCGGTTTTGATAGAATTATCCATATATTCTGAGGTGTTAACTTTCTGGTAGACAAACAAAGGTGCTATTGGTATCAAGCATTCTGAAGAGCAATCTGAAGAGATTGTATCATATACAAGAATTTTGAGGATTTTTCTTTTGATATAAATCCGGTATCTGATTCAATAATATTTTCAAGTCTCACATTATTTTGATCTTAGTTCAATGTCTTTCCTCTTTTCTCTGCCATTGTCTTCAACGAATTATATATATTTGGTAAGCCACATCTATGAAAAGAGCCTTCTTATTTTGTCTGTTTTTTTACTGTTGTGTAATCATATTGCGAGGTTTCACGTGAGGGGAGAAGTTTTATTTATAGTATTATATTCTAATTTATTGGTGTATTAGAAATACTGTTCTTGATGGATTACAGCGGATAGATTATGAATGTGAGACAATACGGCTTAGTAAACTGTATGCTACTGGTACAATTTGAGAATTTGCATAAATTTGCTCGTTGGTTTTTTATGTTTTTGGTACTACATACTTGTGTGAGAAAACGTTTTCCAAAATTAAGTACACAAAGAATGTTTACAGATCTAAATTGACCAATGAGCATCTTAAATATTTTTCAATAATTGGTACAAGTAAAATTAATCCACAACTACAGACAATTGTCGGTGAAAAATCACTAGTCCATAAATTTCATTTTTTTTTATTTTATTAGTTGTGATTAATTTCATATTTGTTTGTTATTTCTTAGTTATAAATGTGATTAAGCTTAGATACTTTAGTTGAATTTCTGCGACATCAAAGTTCAACCTTGCAAGTAAATGAAACTGAGTAACTATCAATTTAATGTTTTTTTTTGTAGATTCAGTTTTGCATTGGATCTGCAATTTTACTGGAATCTGACATAAAATCCGTATGTGAGTCGAATCCAATGCTGACTGTATTGCAGACGAAGTGGCCAACTATAGAAGTGAACTGGTGTGATAATATCACCCCTTCACTTAACTGAAAACAAATTCTTCGGTTTTTCCATATAAAAAAGTCCACTCCAAATCATACGCATTTATTATTATATAACTCGTTACAAACGTCAATAAACCTTTAATTTCGCTAAAATTCAATTTTTTGGAATAATCTGTGGACGTACATATTTATTTAACAAAAACTTCCATTAATTTTGTAAATACTATTTAGATGTATTTATTTCCGTGTATTTCTGAGTTTTATTATTCTAATTTGGAAATATTTTATTCAAATATCACAATTTTGGTAATACAGATACTTTTTTCTAATATATTCGATTATCTAAGAGTTTTTTCTGAAAAGTTTTGGTATTTTCGAAAATTTTGCACAATTTGATTAAAACGATAAATATATGTGAAATTACAATTTTCCTAGATATATTTTCTAATTTGTTCCCCCTGGATTGAGTTAAAAATAATTTTATGATCACAAAGTTGTTTTTGTGTAGATGTATAAAGTTCACTTACCAATTTCTTTTTGGAAAGTAAATAATTAGAAAAAAAATTGTTTCATGTTTGTTGATTCTGAAGTAATACCTATTACTGGAAAGGATAAGAATAATTGGAAGACTTTTAATGAATCGAAATGTTCTAGTTTGCCAGAAACGTTTTTTAGCTCTCTTGGTTTCAACATATTCAGTAGAATTTAAGTATAAAAACCTCAGCTTTTATTCTATCTTCTTTAGGGGCTTTTCCATTACACAGTCTTTTTATTTCTTCTACTTCATTTTTAGTTGGGCATTTTGCTTCTTCTTCTTCTTTTGACATTTCTGAATTTTCCCTTAAAATATTTTTTCCATTTTCGTATAATTTATTTTCATAGCACTCTTTCCATATTTTCCAAATTATTTTATCATTTTGTATTTTGGGGTAGTGGTTTGATGTGTTATCTGTTTATAAAATTGTTTCATATTCGTATTATATCCCTCTTGCTCTAACTTTTCCAATTTCTTATTCAGCAATTCATTATTTTTTGATAATTCCTTTTGTTTTGTTTTTCTCTTTTATCGATACATTTCATTCTTGCCATGTTTTTTTTTTGTTTTCTGGCTTCTTCACACTCTTAGTCGTACCAGTCTTTGTATTCTCGCATGTTTTCTTTGTTAATATTGTTCTGCAGCTTTTAATATATTATCTTGTAGTTATTTCCATTGGTTTTCGCCATCGTATGTTACCTACACATTTTTCCTGGTATTTTTCTATTGTCTCCCCATTTTCCTATTACTTGGTTTCCGCTTGTGCTCCTCTGTATGATATGGTGCCCTTTACTTTTGGCTAATCTTTTTAGTAGCTAGTATACAGTTTATTTTATTCTCTATTTTCTGGGGTGTTCAAATTTTGTTGATAATATGGTCATGTTCAGCGCATCTGCTAATTGACACAATCTGTGTCTGTTGTCATTAGTTAAATCGTGTTTGATTCCTTTCCATTTCCTCCCACTTAACTTACTATGGATAAAACTGTTCTATAATCAGCACTTTCATTTTTTGGCGACTGTTTTTCTTGAATTTTGCTTGTACTTTGTGTGTAAACGATCACTACAAATCCCTACCATTATTCCAATTCCACTACCAAAATAAATAACACTATGAATCATCAATATGAATACAATGAGCTTGTAGGTCTATTTTCTTGTTGCTGAAATGTTGTTAGATTCAATATTTCTACGACTGTAGGTGAAGTGGAAAGTAGTTCACATTTGATGAATCATTGATATGTAGCGTTAAGAATATTGTGAGTTCAAACAAATTCTACCATTAATGAAACTATTAGTAGAAATAAATTTAAGATTTTGGTAAATAACTGGGGTGTATTAAACATTTTTTATATTATATTGATAGAAATTTTTGAGTATTTAAGTCAGTTTATATATACCTATTATATTTATATTTATCTATTAATTTAGATACCGTCCACAGATTATATAGTAAAAATTTCTTAAAGATTTTTTATTCAATTTGATATTGACTGTATACAAGAAAGCGAACAGTTTGATCAATGACTAATGAAAGAGTACCTGAAACAGGGACGATAAAGCTTCGTGATTTGAATAAAGAATTTTAACATTGTCAATATTTTGTTTTATTATTTTGTTTCTTCATATTTAACGAAAATCCGTCAATATAAGCGCACAGCAAGCATTTGTTATTTTGTGATTGTGATTCTCTTTGTTCAAACATCCTCTACTTTAGTATTGGCTCATCAAGTACAGGGTATATCAAAATGATTTAAGTCAACAAAAATATCTGAGAATATTTGTAATATTTTTCTCAAAATTTAGATATGGCAGTTTTGTTTAAAATATTTTCAGTTCTCTACGACATCCGATTACACTGGGAATGGATTCCATTTTTTTGTTTTTTAATAGAACCCACTATTTTATATAACAATTCCATATTACAATTCATTTCAAAATAATCATAATCAAGTGTCATAATATGATATATATTATATATGTTACAGGCTCTCAGTTTTCGGTTAATCAACTTTATAAGACAAATGCAAAAAAAATTTTGGAAAAAGGTCAAAAACTACCAGAATTCGCTCAAATTACAGAAAATTATATAAATTATATAAATTTGTGTCTACTATTTAGAAAATGGTGTAACCAAGGTTTGTCAATTGGCAACCCAACTCAGCATTGGTATCTTTTAGATAATAACCAAACGGATATTTTTCCTTGATTCTATGAAAATAATTTGATAAAGGCTTATAGGCATAAACTTCGCTTATCCATTAACCCATAAAGGCATAGTGTTGCCAAATGGCGACAGTAAATATATAATTTTACAGAGCAAATTTCAAAAAAGCTTAGAAAAGTATTGGATAGATGGCAGCATATATTTACTTGGATTTATTTACAGTCTTCTCTATTCATGGCAAGTTGCAGATAGTGGTCGAACAGCTGTTTGTCAGCAGGTTAATGAAACTCCTCGTCGCCATGCCGATAAAAATGGACATACGGTTCGAGTAAGTAAAAATTCTCTTTTCACCAGAAATAAATATTCATACTTTTGTGATGTGGTGTTTAAGTAAACACGAATACATATTTCTATAAGAAGTCGTATTGATAATACTGATTTGTGTAACACCTGCACATGTTTATTTTGATGTGTAGCCATACGGCAACTCGTAGATACGCAAAATTTCGATGTGAAATAATATGCAAATTTTTCACATTTTTTTAGAGGAAGCTCTTCAAATTGCATATTCTTATTAACTACCAGGGGACTTAATACATATTGAACCCCCCGAACCCAGTTCTCTTAGTGGTGAAGAATCGGGGGATGAAAATTAAAATGATTGTAACATAGATAAGCTTCCTGATCGACAGTTAGCATCTGGCGATCAAGTGATCTTAGCAGTTGTTCTGTTCCTACTGAAGAAGATATGACCAACGATATCAATACTGAAGAAAAACTATATATTACAGAAGCGAATCGAATAGAACTCTTTAAAAACATCACAGAAGACAGACCATCGAAAGAGGAAATTAAAAGGGTATTTTCAACTTCAACTACTGTAGAAAACAATTACTGTTGAGCTGTTGGCGACATTCAACCTACGTCTAAGTCCTTTCCCGAACCAGTCCACAACCAATATTATAATATGTCTCTCCTGTAGAGTTGTTTGTGCTATTTTTCGATGAAGATGTTTCCCAAAATTTGTATAGAGATACGAGATTATGCACTTTTCAAAATCTATGCTGATCCAAACATCATAGTTGATGAACTCAAATGCTTTATTGTAATTTTTGTTCTTAGTAGGTATAACATTCTCCTCGGAAAACGTAGTTATTGGGACACCGAAGCTGATATGCACAATAATATGATCTCAAATACTATGAGAAAAAACCGATTTTGCACAATAATAGTTTATACACTGTATGAATAACAACGCAGTTGATAAAAACGATAAGCTTTTTAAATTACAGCCTCTCTTGAATATGCTGAATCAAAGGTTTCTTGAAAAAATTGTCCCCGAGCAAAACCTGAACTATGACGAATCAATAATCAAATACTTTAGCCGTCATCAAAGTAAGCAATGCATCCGTGGAAAAACGATACGGTTTGGTTTCAAAATGTAGTGTATCGATGGTATAAACTTGTAATTAGGATGGAGAAGAACAGGTAGCCGAAGGAAGCATGTATCAACTGCAGAATAGAAGAAGGCGAAGAAGACCCTCAAGGACCTGGAAGAAGGGATTTAACAAACCTAAAAATCCAGAACTATCCAGGAAAACGAGTGGGTAGATGAAAAGTGTGACGTACGAAATACGGGATGCGGCAAAGGAAGCTGTAGGACCCCCGCTTTATGTATATTTTATAGTAATATTTTATTTTTTTTAGAGACCAATTCTTTTTGAGTCAGGTGTATGTTTTTGTAGTCCATCGAACAATCATCGTTGGATGTAAATGAATTTCTCATAAAAAAATAATATTCAAACATAAATTTTTATTAATGTCTGTGTTACCACAATTAACAGAAACACATTATATTTAAACATTATTTTATTCTTTTGCCAGTTTCAACAGTATCTGTTACTTTACCATATGGCAGTATTGCAAGCTACACCGGAATGATATAGTATTCCTATATAAATGTTCGAATAAAAGATAACAATAAAAACAATTCAAAATATAATTTCATCAAAATTGTAACAAAATATAATAGGTAGTTGAGAAAAATTACTTGTTCAGATTACAAAAAAAACTAGTCACGAAATACCTCACTTGCACCTAATATGACTGATTTTTTTAAACTAGACTTTTTATGTAATAACAGTAGGGGCGTCACGGCCGGTGAATTTCTTCAGTTGAGAAATTTCCAAACCAACTGCAATTAGAGGTTTCAACATTTCCTAAAAATAAAAAAAAAACCAATAAAGAATGGGTTGTATTCCAATCTTGATGAACTTGATTTAAAACATAAAATTCGATATTTTACATATAAAATTGGCGTTATCTAAATTTCCCGGCATGAATCTAGATTTTTAATAAGAATAAACGTAAAATAAACAAAATTTAGTTAATTGCAAATAAAGGAGTAATAAATTTGGAAACCATCCAAATACATAAATCAATACTTTCACTTGAAAACACATAGTTTGTTTATACTTGTAAATGTTTCTTTTATAATTTTTTGAAGACAGATGAAATTTTGAGGTTTCGAAAAAAATTAAAGAAATTTATTTTCTTTTGTTGATGCACGACAAATATATCAAATCGCAGCAGTCATCATTGTTGTCAAACTTTTGACTTTATTCACACTTTAGATACGTTTTATAACACTCATTATCCATTTAAAAACTATATGATATTACTTGCCTCAACAATTCTGCAAAATTGTACAACTTACTAATTTTTTTTTCTAATTTTCGGACATTTGCACACTAGAATTCATACTGACATATACAAAGAACGTTCATAATATTGATAAATGAAAAGTCATTTGATTATAAAGTAAAAAAAAAGAAAGAAGAATCAAAGACAACAACTTATTAACCGCCATAATGTATGAGTCCAAGGGTATTTGGCAAATGAAAGTATCAACTGATTAAAGCTCCAAATTCATAATTTTTGTCAAATTGATACAACTGATTTGGATAAAACTAAGTTTAGCTAGGCTAAACCTACCCTTAATTAATATTGAGTTTAACCTATACCACATATTCAGTTTAAATATTACCAATGATCCAGAAATCCTGAAAATGAATTGAATGAATGAATGAACAGAATGAAAAACCATTTCTTAGTCTCCCTGATTTATCAAATGAAAATTTCTTGAAATAAAATGCATAATGAATATTCCTCATACTGTGAATGTTAGGTTTTCAAATGATTGGAATTACTACTTTATTTAAATGATCTTACAAATTATGTGAAAAAAAAATATTCCATAAGTACAAATCTTTATCAAGTGTGATATGTGTTTATTGAGTAATTTCATATGTAATAATATGTATTATCAATTTTTGGAACCAACACTCGCAATTACACTGTTTGACGCGCGTTTTGATAACCAAATTATCGAATTCTAACCTAATGACTTGACTTACCTGTTTTATACCAATATATATATATATATATATATATATATATATATATATATATATATATATATATATATATATAAATATAAGCTGGGACAAAAATAAGAAATGATGTAACTTTTGGGTAGGAATAGTGGAAATTTTGCAATAAAACCTGAACAAACCATTTAACCAACATTGATATGAGAATAAGTTTATACAGAACAGAAAGTATGATAAATGGAAAAGAATCAATATAAAGGGCAATATAAATGAAGAAAAATACTAGAACAGGATAAGGTTTTAAGATATTAGAGAGCAACACATATGCGAATGGATAGAAAAAAAAATGAGTAAAGACAGCGGTGATACATATATCCTGATAAAGACTGAATGCAGAATTGTAACAACTGTTATTCTCTTATTTATAATAGTAGTTACTCACTTGTGCATCAGAGAGAACGTTTTTCTTTTCATAACTGTCAATATATACTCTTATTGTAGCACCGCTGCTTCCTGTACCTGACAATCTATAGATTAATCTTGAGCCGTCGTCAAATAAAATTCTTATACCCTGAAACATTTAAGAAACTATAAAGTAAAAGCTAATTTTTAAAAATATGATATGGAATCAGATTTCAAGGACTTATTAGATTATTGAATGTTCAAATTGAAATAATTATGATTGAATATAATTCAATACCTGATTTTTAGTAACGCTATTGTCAATGGGATCAACATAAGAGAAGTTATCGGCTTTGGTGACGGTGAAGTTTTTACTATTGTAGGCAAAAGATTTTCCTATTAGGCCGTTGGTTTCTATCAAATTTTCCAAGTGTTTCATCATCGCATTTGCCGCGTCACTCTCACATTCTTCATAATCGTATCTGAAATAATAAAACTTTATGTTAGATAGTATTCCAAAGTTAACTGTTGAAGGGATGAATATACCTTGTAATCAAATGCTTACTAAAAATTTTAGGATCTTGCCGGGAATCGGGAAATGTTAGGAATTTTGAGGATTGATAATGGCGAGGTGTCTCATCTGAAAAATATATCAAAGTTTTTATTGAAAACTTGTTACTGAAAACCAGTTTATTTCGAATTCTTGTGGTAGGTATTTATATATATATATATATATATATATATATATATATATGTATATATATATATATATATATATATATATATCCTTTGAATCTTGTTCAGTTGTTTTTGAGCTGTTGTTAAGTTTTAACCAAATAAGAGCTGCATATTTGATCATTATTTTGATGACTGTTTAGTAAACCCAGTATATCTTCTTAGGCTTTAGTCCTCATGTCATGCCAATAAGCTTCTGACAAGTCCATAAAGCCGAAGTGGCTTCTGAGATAACCTCGTTTAGTTGATTGTTCCAAATAAGTGTTTTATTCAGGATGATTTCGAGATATTTTAGTTCATTGGAAAGTATCAATTCAGTTCGATTAAGGTTAGGTGCACTTATATTTGCATTCCTTCTCCTTGTGAATGGAACTAGCGTTGTTTTACTCGGGTTGATCGAGAGTTGTTTTTTATTATCCTAGTTTTTGATTATGTTTAGGGCTGGGCAGAAATAATTCGAAGAACTGCAGAGCCAGCAGGAATTTTGAGTGAGATTATCAAAAAAATTGTTTCAAATCTTAATTTAATTGTTACAAAAATAAATATCTTTCTTTAATTGCTTGTAGTTATAAGATTTAAATATATTATATCTATAAGATTCCAAATAAATTGAATATTTGTTCGTTTTTCATGTTTCTTGGGAAGTATTAAACATTTATGTAGTGTACCTGCATTGTAATTATTAAAAATGCTATATACAAACCTGGTGAAGTAGTTTCTTCCGTATATACTCCAATGTTCTTTCAAAATCTCTTCTACGCTCATATTTTTGTGTTCAATAATCGACAACCATGCGAGTACAGCCCATATACCATCTTTCTCTCGGATATGATCCGATCCCGTACTAAAAAATCAATATTTTCTCAGAAACTCGTTGAAATTAGAAAATCTTGAAAATAAAATGAGATAATTACAAATTTTTGAAGCTATATCAATTCATATTGAGAATTTTTATTTGATACACATGTTACTAATTTAAATTGGCATATTATGTTATTTTGCTCTGTTAGTTTTATTTTAGCAAATGTAAAGGCTAGAATTGTTTTGTAGCGTTTAATTTTTACTATTGAAAAATTGAATCAAAGTATCTCTATTGAATTTTTTTCATGCATTAGCGATTTTAAAAAGAAAATAAGAA
Organism: Diorhabda carinulata; assembly: GCF_026250575.1. Classification (NCBI taxonomy): domain Eukaryota; kingdom Metazoa; phylum Arthropoda; class Insecta; order Coleoptera; family Chrysomelidae; genus Diorhabda; species Diorhabda carinulata. Next base: position 10,162,326 of record NC_079469.1, read on the forward strand.
GAAATTTATAAGTGGCACAAGCTCTTTATACAATATAATGTTCAATATTTCAATGAAACCATTGAAGCAGTGAAAAATTTGTTTGGACCTTACCATAATCCAACATTACTGATGATGTTACCATGTTGCTTATTTGTTCATTTTGGCATGAAACTTATGGCAGTAAAATTGCCAACATAATCATCATAATTGACTATGTAAATGTGACTTTAATGTAGTAAATAGTAAATTCAGTATGAATATCACCAACGGATCCAGAAATTCCAACTTAGCCATCACTTAGCTGTTGAATGATGCCAGTTACGATCCAAATTTATTCAAAAGGGTAAAATATGGGTATACAGTATGGGCACAATTCCCAATTTTGGATTTTTAATCATAACATACCAGTTTATCCATTCTGTGTGCTAGTGATTTTTGTTGTGAAATAGAAACTAATCAAGATTTAATTAATGTTCTTGTTAGTATGAGATTTTTTATGTTCCCAAAAAATAAAAGATTCATGAAAATACTGAAGATTTTGTCACAATTAAGAATGGATATCTGAAAGAGCTCAAAACCAACAACCATATATGATTTGTACAGAAAAATAGTAATTCGAGCTTTTTACAAGTCAGAATTTTGGAAGGTCATTCGATGTATAACAATTGCTATTTCAAACTTAATCCTTAAATTAGAGGCTTGCTTTTCATAATTATATTATGGTATGGTTGTGAGGAGTCCTTTATTAGCAGTGGCACTGTCTCTTTTATCTTCTCTTCTTTATTCAAATTCTAAAGATATTCATTAATTATCCTGTTTCGGCCCCAGTTAACAGAGAAGATTTTACGTTGGTCTGAAAGAGTCTTGTTGTTGTTGAAATATTTTTTTAAGATTATATTTTATACAGTCACTTAAAAACGTTTTGCGCCGGGCATAATCTTCTTTCATTGTCATTTACAGTACCTCATTTCCTACTTACCATACTGACTAAATAACAAAATTGCTCCTTCTAAATAGATGGCGCTTTCTGTTTCGCAATATCTTTTACTGTTTATGTTTAGTTCGACTGTTATTATGTAGCCTGTTAGTTTTCTCTTGTATTTGTTATTAATAAACATAACAGGTTTCAGTTTAATCTTGATTTTTCATCCATTGTTTTAGTTATTATGTAATGCATTACAATATTAAACATGATTGGTGATAGCAAACATCCCTGTGTCACCTTCTTTTCGATTTTTATTTGCTGGGATAATTGTCCTTCGTGTTATATTCTGATTATCATAAAAAATTGTTATTATTCTGATAGTACCTACGGATTTAGTCTTTTCTACGTTACTTCTCTATTTATCTAGTTAAATGCTTTTATGAAGTATATAAATATCTTCATTTTGCTCTTTTATTGACTCAGTTTTCAAAAACCTCAATATAAAGTAAATTAAAAACATTTCGAACAAAAACTACAAAAACAAGATAGTTGACTTTATTTTTTTTTCATAAAAATAAAGCCTCCAATTTTCAAACTTACCCGAAACTTTCTTCCCCACAAAGAGACAACCTACCAGCATCCATTAGGTTACCAAAGTATTTCCAACCTGTTGGAACTTCAAACATTTCTTTGCCCAATTTCTCAGCAACCCTAAAATAAATTTTATAATGATTTCGGTACATGGATTTTGATTTGGTTCTTGAAGAAATTAATCTTAACTTTTAATTGAGAGCTCAAAAAATAACAACAGCTCAATAAATCTCTTTTCGACAGCTTAAAAAAATTGCATACAAAAAACTTTGAAATCAGTCTGTACTAATTTTTACCAAAAGTGTGGTAAAACATTATTCACATACCTTAACCTCTGCTTTATACAGTGTGTTCAGAAACTAACAAACAGCTCAATAAATCTGTTTTCGACAGCTTTGAAAAAAATTAGGTATTAGGTGGTTCTTTCCTTTTAAATAGAAGCATCTGAATACTTTTTACTGAAACTCTATCCACCCAACAGTGAAAATTGGATGTTGATGTTAGGAAATAGTCTGAATGTCATGGAGACGTTGCATAATATTGCTGTATTAATTCCAAAAATATTTTCTTGTCATGTTGTTACTTTACTTGATTTACCATAAATATTTTATACTTGTGTCCTTACCTATCAACTGCAGCAGCTGTTGGCATAGATCTTGCGAAACCTCGAACCCCATGTTTTTTGAAATATGGAATGCACTCCAGATTATTAGCTAATACAGCTAAACTGTCGCTCGGGGTAACGAAGAAAGCGTTTTTACCGATAATCATATTACGATCCTAAAATAAAACGGACATGAAAAATAGCATGTTCCAGCAACTACATAAGATTATGTACTTACTCCGTCTCCGTCAAATGCTGCTCCCAAATCGTAACTAGGATTAGCTTTAACTTTATCTACGAGATCTTTGGCATATGTGAGATTGGGATCTGGATGTATTTCACCGAAATTATCTAATGGAACAATTCTGCAAACGTTATTGTCTGGACTAGCTCCTAGCTCGTCGACAAAAATACGTCTAACATATACTCCAGTAACTGAAAAATTAAATTAAATGTACAATTGGCACAAGCTTGGTACGCTATCTATAATTTTATAGAGAATTATGTACAGACATTTCTAGAGCTGATAGTACATATAATATTAGGGTATTTCTTTATATGTACTCATTTTTTTTTACTTAGATGATAAAAGAAAACCTTATTTTCTGACATATCTGCCTGAAAATATTTCTTACTGTGAGAGTCATTATGGACTGGTTTTTAATGGATTTGTACATGCACCGCCACCTGAAAGATCTATTTTGTCCCCCTTTGATAGATCTAAGATCAAACATCTATGCAACAGTTCTTCGTACAGTCTCATAGCGTTGATGAATACTATTACTGGAGGCTTCAGGGAGGTTAGTACTTTATTTTCTTCTTGGTCAACTCAAATATTCTCAGTACATGCACAAATTATGTGTTCAGATGTTGTTTTACCTTCTTCTGCCTACAGTCACTGAAGTTTTTCATTTTTACTCTCTCAAAGTGTATATCCATTTGACAGTTTTATGTCAGTCTCCAAAAATACGTGGGTTGTTGCTGGTCAGATCGGATATATTTGTTTCCCAGGAACAGTAGCGAATGTCTAAGACCTTACCTAACCCAATTTAAAATGGATACTTTGAAATCCTTGTTGATTTTCAAAAATAATTTAAATGCAACCTGTATGGAATATATATACAAAAATATACAGGAAAACAAAAATTTGTTAAAAGCAATTCATTCCTCTGAAAAATATAAAAAAACAAACTAAATTGAATAATTCCTTATGTTTTATTATGTGATTATATTAGGTAAGGGTTATCGTGTTATGTTATGTTTATTATGTTTTATTTTTATATTGTAAAATCTTAATTCAGAATTTACATTTCTTGTCTTTAAATAAACACAACATTTTTTGATATCTAATTTTTTTTACTTAGGTATACAGGTTGGGCGTGGCTGGTCAAAATTCATGTTATCCTAGTTTCAGGTTACTAGGTCATCTTAGTTTACACAGATTAGATAAATTAACGTTTTTTGAAAGAAAATACTACAGCTCATGAGAGTATTAGTATATATTGAATGGAAATGTTATTTATTAAAAAAATTATTTAGCTTTTAGGATTAAACTTGAACATATACGATTAATTTCAATAAAACACTCACCTCCATTCATTGAATCAATAAGTACATTAAACGGTGGACGTTGTTCAGTTCCACGGATGAGAGTTCTTAATTTTTTGAAATCGAATATCTCTTTCATAAGAGACACGTAATTCTCTGAAGAGTCGATTACTTCAACGACAAAATCACGTCCATCCACCTAGAAATAAAATTTTAAATTAAGCCTTTTAATATGCCTAATTTCAGTGGAAATTAGGTGAAATCATCCTCATACCTAAGCCTGGAAAACCACCTGAAGAAGTTACTTTCTACAGACCACTCAGTTCACTTAAGATATTAAAAACAAGAACAAATAATCAAACCTTAATAAAAACCAAGTAAACCGAAAGTATCAATTTGGATTCTGAAAGGAACATTCTACCATCGGGCGCAAGTACGGAGAATAACAAATAAAATCATGCAAGATCTGGGAGATAAAAATTACTGCTCCGGGATATTCCTCGAAGTAAATCAATCCTTTGATAAAGTGTATCAATTATGTTTACTTTACAAAATCAGGAAATTCCTTCCCTTAAATTATTTTCCTATTCTCAAATCTTAACTTAAAGATTGGTATTTCATAGGCTAATCAACGTCGGTGTTCCCCAAGGTAGCGTTTTGGGTCCACTACTATATCTTCTATATACAGCCGATTTACTCACGTCAGATAACACACTTAGTGGAACACATGCTGATGACACTACTTTACTACCTCAAACTGCATCACAAATCCTCAAGCAAATATGGATAGGCTACAGCAATGGTAAGAATATGGCGAATTCAAGTTAACGAGACTGAATCCATCCACGTGACCTTCACAAAAAGACAACAAATCTGTTCCTTCGTTATAATAAAAGAGCATGAAAGGAAGGAAGTCAAATATCTTAAATTCTCTTGGAGAACACACCTTTTCAGGAGAAAAAAAAAACCGCTCAGAATTTAATTTAGACAACTATATAGGATATTTGGCGGAAAATCACAACTATCCATCGAGAATAAGTTATTGGTATATACTTAAAATTATTTGTGGACATATGGAATCCAGCTGTGGGGTTCAGTGACTAACTCAAATATAAATATTCGAGAGGAAGATAACAAATGCTCCATCATGATATGTGGACAAAAACGGAATTGCGAAAAATCTACTAGCCCCCTCGGAATAAATATAGAGAATAAATTAAAGTGATCAGTGAAAAGTACAACGGAAGACTTTAGCATCACCAATTTATTGGCTAAAAACCTAGTGTTAGAACGTAAACTCAAAAGATTCATCCGTCTGACGTTGCTAGCAGATGTTAATATATTTTATATGAATTAATAGTTTCAATTAAGAATGTCTAATGCCAGAACCTATTAGCTGACGTTGACACCATGTTAACTAACTTCACTAATTTACATACATTTGTGATAATAGTAGATATTTGCATAAACTAGACAATCAAGGGGAAAACCACAAGGTTTTACTTCTCATGTCATTTTTTTCTATTCATGTAAGATTTACGAGAAGATCTATTTCTATTTGTTATCTCGTTAACGGTCTTTCGGGCATAAGCGGGTGTGGGGACCCCCTTGTAAGAAACTTCTTAGTGATCAATTTTGTTCAAAACCCGAAGGTAATTATAGGTCTACACGCTCTCTGCAAATTTACGGGCGCTCGCATAGCCATTCGAGGAAATGATAATCGGTTTTAAATATCAATATTCATATTCCATTTTTTTATTATCTCAGTCAATAATAATTCTTTTATCCATTTTTTTCCATTTTTTTATTAGAAAGTGCGGGAAGATATTTGCCCTTATGTAAATTCGCCTCTGACGCCCTTACTTTATATTACTTAATTTGTCTCTTAACTTTGTTATCATTAGTATCTTTAGGGTGTTCCGGGACTTGATGCAAAAAATTCGGGAGTGAGTAGATAACGTGAAAATAATGTTGTGACATAGAAAAAAAATTTCATAGGCGTTCAAAGTTTCGAAATTAGAACTTATATTCAAGTATATTTTCTAAATTATATAGTACTTTTCCATTAAATGTATTATTAACTCGTTCTTTATCTAGAAATCATAGCGTGCACTTTCTGGGTGTGAAAGGGGTGAAGAAGAGTACTTTTTTGTTAAAAATCAATTAAAAAAATTCATTTCTATTATCTTTAGATTGTACAGGTTGTCCTTGTGAAAGTTACGAATTGTTAACCACCGCCGCTGGCCTTCAGATAGTAGTGTAGAATTATTTATTCCGTGAAACACACTACATGGACATACGTAATCATCAAATAAAAATTTATGATGCTCAAATGTATAATTTAGAAAATATACTTGAATATAAGTTTGAAACTTTGAACGCCTATGAAATTTTTTTTCTATGTCACAACATTATTTTCACGTCATCCACTCTCTCCTGAATTTTTTGCATCGAGTCCCGGAACATCCTGAATTATTTAAATAATTCTTAATGACCAGTTTGTACCAAGATATAGTTAAAAAGTTAATGTTTTAGTGCATGTTAAACAAAGTGTTGTTTATAAAACTCTTTTTTTTTTAAATTACTTTTATCATATAAAATTAGAAATAGTATCAGAATATAAGATTTTTAAGTTTTCTAAGAAAAACTGTCTGTTTAATTAAGCTATTGAAGCATCATTTGATTGAAGGCCATATAAAAAATGAAATTGATCAATTCATAAAATTTAAGTCAATAAGATGATTGTATGTTAGTAAGAAGTTCTTTAAAAAATTACGTGTAAATAGATATAGTCCGGGAGCGGTCAATTCTGCCGTGTGTAATGATAGGCCAAGGATAAATCAGTGATATTCTTATGTATTTTGAGCCGCTGAATCCAAATATGCCCGGCGTTTTTGCAAAAAACTGGTACGTTTTGTTTAACTCGCAATTCAGTGCGGACAATTTTTTTTATGCAAATATGGCCCATTTTGACAAGATTGAAAGTCAAAAAATCGACGCTTTTTACTAACTTTCGAACACAAGCGGCTCTGTTCTGGCATGCATTTCATGTCGCTAATTTACTATCTGCATAAAAAAACTCTTAAACTCTTAAAATCTTAAACTGCATCCTTATAAGCTCCAGTTAACACAGGAATTAAAAGATACCGACTTTGGAGCAAAGTTGGCATTTGCTGAAGAAATGCTTACTCGATTTTCCACTTTTGACAACACCCTTTTTTCAGATGAGGCTCATTTACATTTAAATGGGTTCTTAGACCGACAAAATTGTCGTTATTAGACCTAAAAAATGTTCAGTTCGACAAAAGTTATTAACATCGACTTTCAAAAATTTATAAAGTTTTGAATATGAATTATACGAAAAAATGACAAGACACCTTATCTTCTTAAAATGGGACATATTTGCATAAAAACCGAAACAATTTGTTGATAATTTGTTTAAACAATTGTGATTTAAACAAAACGTACCAGTTTTTCGCAAAAGCGCCGGGCTTATTTGAATTTGGCGGCTCAAAATACATAAGAATCCTTGGACCTATGATTGGACACGACAGCATTGACTGCCCCCGGACTAATAAACAGAATGGTAAAAATAAAATTTGTTAACAGTAAAGGTGTCACAGTAATTAATGTAATAAAAAAAGCATTCGCAAATTATGATTAATCTATTATGAGTAAACTGTTCTAGAACTGCATATTTTGACTAAAGTCTGTTTAAAATGCATAGCCGAATATTAGCTCATGGCGGGCTTTAATCACTATTGCAGTCATTTTTCGGAGTCATTGAAAAAACCTATTTTGATAATTGTTTTATAAATGCTGTAAACATTTCTATTTAAACAATAGCAGGTGTGAATTGAATAGGAAGGTCAACAATTTATAATTGTGTAATTTCTGCCGTTATCGACATTGTTATCATAAAATAATCAACTAGGTATTTCAATGCAGTTGATCTTATTGCAATTTACAATATTCCAATAACTTTGGTTGCATCATAGCATTTTAATAAAAAATCCTTATTATGTTTGACTTGATACATTAACGCGATGTACAACTGAAATTTCAATACATATATATCAATAACGATAAATTCTCAGAATACACTCATTAGTTGCTAATTCCAAACAAAATTTGGTATACATTTAAAGTTAAAAAAACTGTTATGACTCCTTATGGGAACCATTTAAGATCTGTTAACTATACGAGAATATATTGAAAAATTCTTAGCCTACTATAGAACTAAACAAAATTTCAATGTCACAATATTTTATTACTCAACATATTCTGCTCTTAATTGGATACATTTATTACAGCGTCTCTAGACCTTTCAAAAAAAAAATGTTACATCTTGTTCTGCAAACCAGATCTCCACATCTTTTATTACCTCCTCGTTGGAAGAAAATTTACGACCTTTTGAACTTTTTTTGAGTTGAGGAAAGAGATGATAGTCGGACGGAGCCAGATCTGGTGAATAAGGGGGGTGTTCTAGTAATTCAAAACCTAAATCACGAATTTTTTGCATGGCAACATGAGATTTGTGTGCAGGGGCGTTGTCCTGCGAAAACAAAACATCTTTGGATAGCTTTCCACGTCTTTTTTCTTTAATTTTTTTCCCGTAGAGTGGTCAGTAATGTCGAATAGTAATCTCCAGTTATTTTTCTACCCTTACCAAAAAAATCAATCAGGATAACTCCATGGCAATCCCAAAAAACTGAAGCAAGAGCTTTTCCAGCAGATTTTTGGACACGGCACTTCTTAGGTCTTGGAGAAGCAGAGTGTCGCTATTCCATCGATTGTTGCTTTGTTTCTGGATGGTAGAAATGTACCCAAGTCTCATCCATAGTAAAAATTCGGTTTAAGAAGTCTACATCATTTTCAAATCGAGCACGCGATGCTTCTACCCTTGCACGCTTTTGGTCAACATTCAAACAAAAAAAAATCGAATTCATTCGAATCCTAATTTTTATTTAGATTATATTTTACACTTTATACGTTACTTTAAGGACGCACTGTATGTCAATTAATTTTCATTTTAAATAATATGCAGGACATTTGTGGTAACAAATTTATTAAGATTTGTCATGTTGGCAAAAACTTAATTTATCAATAAAAATTAATTATAGGAAAACCAGTGAATAATCACTTATTTGGAAATTTTGCGATTCGTAAATCGACAATAAATAATAAAATACGAAGCCACTTTGTTAAGAATTAATAGACCATATTGGTAAAGCTCTTCTTCTAGGATGAAACAAGTCTTCAAATATGCAATAAATTATCTGCGTAAACTTCACTATCACTATTTATTTTAAAATAATAACTTATTATAATAAAAAAATAATGAATTTCTTTAATTTCTTATACCTTTCATATATTTATATGTTCTTAAATCATCTATAGAACTTACACTTACAACAACATACTTCAAATATGAAATTAAAATATATAAACAAATTGATGGTTGTGCTATGGGAGCTTCCATATCAAATGTTATAGCAAAATTAGTAATGGAAGATCTTGAAAAAACTGTCCAAAGCAAACTTGATATAAATATTCCATTTTTTTCCGTTATGTAGGTATGTACCAAAGAATCAAATTCCCAATCGAAATCGAACAAAATAATAAATCAATTTCTTTGAGGTAGTAGGTGGAAAACTTGACATATTTTTAGCATGATAAATTATTATATCTCAAATTTACTTATCAATTATATACAACTTTTGCACTCATTTGTAATATTCAAAGAATCTCCCGTTTATTGCAAAATATTTCCTATAAATATGACAATTATTGACTAGGAAACGATTGTTACGGAACATATTCTGTTAATAATTTCCAATTAGCAAAATAATTAGTGTATTAAAAAATTTTGTTTAGTCAGTTTATTATTATCAATGCATATGGATTTAGTAAAAATAATGACACAACAGTTAAATAAATCATCATTTCATTATAATGTCATAATGATTAATATTTATTTTGATGCCAAAAATATAAAGTATGTCAATTTTCGACGCAGCGTATGGCCTAAAATATAATCTTCTAAGTAGGGGTATAACCTCATTATAAAAATATTGTGGATTTTAGTGATACTTCTCATAACTGACACATTGTTATTTTTTTTTTGTACTGAAGATTTTCAACAGAAGGAAAATAATGAAGACCTGAAGATGCCTGTGGATATTGGTCTTGAGCTTCTGTAGGTTGTAGTGTTCGGGAAAAACGTGCCTGGGTAGCCGATTCCACAGGCTTGCACGTCTCCAAAGAAAGGAGTCCTGCTAAATTAAAGCTCTGGGCGTCTGCAGTATTGGCGTGTTCATTAAAAGCTGTTGCGAAGTATATAGTTTTTAGGCATTAAATAGGGCTTCAATTTTTTGAATATTATATTTTAATTTTATCTATATATTTTTTTATATTATTTGTGAAGTTAGTAAATATATTTTTAAAGTGAGTACCATAATTTTGATCCTAATCTTCTATTATTATAATTAGTTTTTGGTTACTGAAGCCCAAATTTGCTTCAACTTTGAGATTTGCAAAAAATTAATGAAAATCAAGAAATTTTTTCCTATAGTGAAGGTATTATTTGCTATTATCAATTTTATTTCCAATACTATTGAGCAATTTTAGATCTCAAATGAAGGAATTCTATCTGTATTATACAAAGTGAGTCAAAAGGTGTTATGAACTAATAAATACTTACATTGAAGGTAGTTGTGCCTAAAATATCAATAAGTCTATCGGTTTCCAATTTAGGCGTGAATTTATACGATTTTATTTTGGTAGTATGTTCATAGATAGCATCAGTAACATGATCAGGAGCTGGACCTCCATTTTCAATGTTGTATTTGATACCGAAATCATTGCGGATACCACCAGGATTGTGAGAAGCCGTCAACACAATTCCTCCTGGAAATTCAACAGCACTATTATGTACAAGCTTAGAATTTCAGCAAAATCTCATGTCTTGTAGATTAAATCAAAAGCTCATCATTATTAAATTGAGGGTACTGCTAATTTCTGATCATTAATTGTAAAATTATTTTGTTTTCTTAAGTTCTAAAGTAATGGAAGATATTATCTGGTCAAATTAGACCAAAAAATAAGAGTGAAGCTACATTAATTCCTGCCAAGCTAAAAATCAGTGAAATTGTTTAAAATATAATTAAAAATTATATAGTTTCGCGATTTTCAGCAGAACGGTAAGTATTATCATAAAAATACTTCAGACATAAATTGTACATCTACAAAAACGTATCATTACTCTTTTTAATATGCACACGTTTCCACGCCACCTATGAGGTAGTGCGTTTTTTAACGATGCATATTAAAACCAACCTTTTCACAAATATTTGATACTGAAGTTTGTTTTAACTAATACTGAGTGTATGTATTATTTTATGGACGTATATTGTGTAAGCTCCACTATAAAAAACACCAAAAGCAGTGCAGTCAACTGGAGTTAAGAGGAATAAATTAGAGAAGTGGGGGAAAGTGTGAAAGGGTCACACATATAGAAACCTTGGATGTAATCAGGTGAGTGATAAGGATATCTAAGAAGTAATATTAAAAAATTTAATGCATTAAATTGAAGCCTCGTAATGTTCAAGATTTTTCCTTAAAATGATCAGTAAACATTTTTCCAACCAAAAGTTGAAAAGTGACAATTTTACCAAAAATGTTGAAGAGTCGATCTTTTTAGTGGATCTAGATGTTAGTAAAAAATGTATAAAATGACAAAACACCAATTCAGTATGAGCTATATTATTTAAAGTGAATAGAGGATAGAACTAAAGATGTTGAATGGCACATTTTCCGTTTTTGTGAATTTTCTCAAAATGAAAATATATTTTGATGTAACAATTCTTTCATGGACTTGGATTGAACCCACTAGTACAAGCAGAGTGAAAAATATAACTCATTTCAGTATAAATCCAGTTAAATTATTGATTAGGTTAGGTTGAAAAAGAATATATATATAATAGATACATTCCACTTGTTGTTTATTATTTAGAAAAAATACAAAGAACTATCACAACAAGTAAATATATGGGAAGTATTTGGAAACTTACCTAATACTTTGTGATGTCTAATAAGACTTGATACGGCAGGTGTAGAAAGAATTCCTAGTTGGCCAATAAGCAGTTTAGATACCTGTAACAAATATAAGATGACTGAAAAACATCCACATCACATAAATGAAAACGTTTGTTTTTACCTTTGGATAAAAATTAACATAAATCACTAAAAAGTTGAAAATAGTACAACAAAGGATTTATAAACTCAATTGTCAATTTCATATTATTTCTTGCGAGAAATACAAAAATCACAACTTTTCGTATACAGGTTGTTTCAAAAAAAGGTGATCCCGTCTCTAACATAGATAGAAAACTGAAAAATATTTGGAGTTTCCTCAGTAAAAAATGTTTGTAATGCCATTCGTATTTAAGATAAAAGGCGTCGAAGAAAAATTTTACGATTTTGCCGCAACTACTGGTAATATTGTATTGAAATTTTATACGAATATGTTTTGATAGCTTATACATCCAATGAATTTGTTTTTATATTTGACTCTCATAGAGAACGCTGGTTACTGGTTTATTTGAAAATTATGAAGTAATAACCGATACTGGTATAAAGTATTGTATAAATTTTGTCGCGTAAATGAGACCCCATCCAGAATTTATACAACTTAAAGCCTCCACAAATCTCAATTAATTATTTCCCAGACGGTGAATACATAAGTATTCGAAAGCTCAGAAAATATGTTAAAATTAGTCTACTTTGGTGTTTCATTGCCACGTTCCCAATGAGAAAAAACTCATAATATAGCTGGCAAAGACTTCGTTATAATTCATATATCAGAATCTTGACTGATCCAATGGCTATGGGATCTGGTATTCAATAAAGGGATTATCTGGGTCTTGTTCTTTTCAATATCATTGTGGAAGAAATAATCAAGGATACAGAATGGGTGACCATGAAATTACCATTCTTTGCAATGTTAACCTGGGACAGTAATTTAACTACTTTACTAAATCATTTAATATGACATAATCAGAGGTTATAGAACAGAAAACAATAATAGCATGTCATTGAAATGTCACAATATGGAAAAATGAAAATATTAAAATATAAACCAAGTCAAAGAATTGTAAGACCAACTATAATACATACTGTATAAACTCGAACTGATAGTTAAACCAAAAAGATCGAGGCTTATTGTTGGTAACAATTTTGCAAATCGTATTGATTTTCGCCAACGTCAATGCTCAAAAAAGTCAAAAGGACCCCAAATCCAATACAAAAATACTACAAATAATAAGAAAACAAGCATTAAGTATCCGAGGGAAATTAGCGTAAGAGTACACGAAAAGGGATTTTGTCTTTGGTTGTTAACTGGAAACACTTTAGATAATTTTATAGAACTATATGCAATAGAAATGGCAGTAAGATCCACTATAGTGACAATAACAACAAAAACTTCCCTAGAAACGTTTTGATTCAATTTTTGGATTAGATTTTTTGATAATAATGACTTGAAAGAGTAAGTGAGTGAGAAATATCGATATGAGTGTTACTGGCTACTTGATTGCCTGCATGTCCTGATCTTGACTGTAACGAATGTTTATTTTAAGTTATATCAATGAGGACGTGTACTCTATAAAAATGATAGTTTACTAGTAAGTGAGGAATATAATTTTGCTAGAAGTTTATTAATATCCACAATAATGAGTTTCTTATTAATTAAAATAGCATCAAAGATTTAAATGGAATCAAAATTATTTAGATAAGCTTTTATCAGTTTTTATTTTCACATAAGTAGAATTAATTATATATTTTTGAAACTGTTTCCAAGTATATAATAAGGGAAAATGTGTTATAATGTATTTCCAGATTTTAATCTCTAGTATTCTGTTAATTTTATTCTACTTGTATGAATATCTTAATCCATTTGTATAATTACTGCTCTAGAAATAAATAAATCCATTAATATTTACAATATTTAAAAGGTAAAACATGCTATTAGAAGATAAGGTTCATATAAACTTGCAATTTCTAATAAATATACGAAAAAGGTTATCAAAAAGCAACCAGTGCAAATTATGATAAACTAATTCATTAACATTGCCCAGAGAAATTATTATATAACTGAAATAGTACATTTGGAAATATTCAAGAAAGGATAATAAATAATGAAAAATATATTTCAGATTGTTTTAGTATCTTATTCAGTTCCATCTAAATTGGTTTTGAGATTAAAGAGTATATCTTTTTAGAAAAATTTTTACTAGACCTGGATGACTTTTCCAACTACCATTACCTCTAGTGTTCAAATTTGCTCTGATAAGCTATTTTATAAAAAAGTTAGTCAATCATTTAATTATTTTGAGTTGTGATAAACTGAGTTTATTTGAGAACTCTACATTATGTACATCTTGGAAAACCATTGTATTGAAAAAAAATTAATTCTAGATATACCTTTTTGCATTCTTATCTGACCACCCAGTATTAATAAATAAAAATAAAAAAACAGTTTTTTGTTGTCATTATTATTATTTGAATTAAGTTTTAATGTGTCCATTACTATCTAATTAATGATCTTTTTATGCATATTTTTTATTACGAGTTTTATGTATGTATTCATTGGATATTGTTCAAACACTGGTTTTATATAGCTGAGAGGACCACTTTATGGATAAAAATTCCATTTTAAATAGAATATTTTGGCAAATATCTCTCAATCATTAAGTGGAATTTTTATTACTTGAAATAAGTTACGTCAGTACAATATATTCATTTATATATTAGCTTATATTAGCAAATAGCAGAGCATTCAATCTGTATAATATATATTGAACTAAGTTGATTGTTTAAGAACTACTTAAATGGATTTGCAATAAAAAAGAAGTATTGCAGAAATTCATGAAAATGACATAAATTTACCTATGTATATAGAGTTGTCAAAATATTAATAGAAAAATATGAATAAACTTATGAAAGATTATCGAGAGGGAATTACAAAAATGGCAGAGACAGTTGAAATTTTAAAGAATAATAATATCAGTAGGAAATAACAATATTGATAAATGAAAAGTTAGGAAGCAAAGAATAATTAGAGAAGAATATTTATAATTATAATTTTAACTAGGAAAAAAAGGGTAAAAGTTGAAAATTCTAAAATTCATAGATTGATAAAGATTCAAATGAAATCATAACCAAGTACTTAGAGCAATAGAACAATTGAAGAACAGTAAAAAATCAATGTTTTGTTGTTGTGGTGTTTGGTAAAAACTCACTTTTTACTGAAAATTTGTTTTTATACTAATATATTTGATATTATTTTTTGTATTCTTGAAAATTAGTTAAAATTTGTTTTATTTTGAAAGTCAACAGATAAATTAAATGTTACCATCTACTTAGTAATATTTCTTCAATATTTTATATAGATTGCATCATAGATAATTAATATTTAACTCGGTATTTGGATCTCTAAATAATTCAAATAAAATTGAAATAAATCTGAATAGCAAATATAATAATAGTTAAAAAAGTAAATGTACATGTACACATTCTAAGATTTCTTTTATTTTAGAAAATACAAATGCTTAGGGAAATAAAGCAAAAGAAAATACGAACCCCGTTTGCAGATGCAATCCTTATAATAATGTTTATAGCTTGTTTGGAAAAATATCTGCCATCTCCTCCAACAATTAATGTGGATCCTTTAGCTTTATCCCCGAGAGCGTTTATTATACACTGTATAAAATTTTCTGTATAATGTTTTTCCATAAATACTTTGACTTTCTTTCTTAACCCGCTTGTACCGGGCTTTTGGCCTTCGAAGGGGGTTGTTTCTACATCTAGTGTACTAAGTGCCATGTTTAATAACCTAGAAATTGTAAATATAATTAGTTGTGTTGAAATGATAATTAAATTATTTGATATATTTACAAATGCCACGAAGGTATTTAATTACTATCAATTATCGTTTTTTTGAATTTAAGGTTAGGAATTTTTGGAAATATATTGATATACTATAAAAGAACTTACCTCTAGAAGGTAAATAGATCGTATGTCGACTATTCAGTGCAGTAATGTTTTTACTTTTTTAAGTGAATATTTAACTAGTGACAGGTTCACTTTTCCTTATATTTTGAACACTCCAATGTCATTAGGAGGTCGCCCAGTGCGCAACTGATTCCTGTCATTATTACCTATAAATAATTGTCTTAAAATACTGGAAACATAGGCAACCAAGTATTCAATAGTTTGGAATTTGTTAAGAAAATAGAGTTGCATATATAACAAATCTTAATATCATTTATCAGCTACAATAAATTCATAAAATTATAAACATAATTTCAAGAATTATTACTCATTATTTGTTCAATATCATTTAACAATCAAACAATATGTACATTTGAGATAATTTCAAGTATTTTTCTTAATTTCAATATTTTTTAATCGTTATGAAAGAACAGGACCGGCTAACAAACTGACAGTCAGAAATGTATGAGTAAACAATAACATTTTTAAGCAGGTGGAGTTGCTTATAAACTCACTGTCATTACTGACATGGACGACATTGAGTTGTTGTTCAGAAGATAAACGAAGGGCTATTATTTGTCAAGAAGTCATATTTTGCCTCATAGTGGTTACCTCTTCAAAGTAGTATTTGTCTAGGAAATTGTCGGGTTAATTTAAGGACTTTTCCACAAAAAATAGGACAGTCTATTTCCGTCAATCCCACAAATACACAATTTTGTAACGTCACAAATTACTGCAAGCGTTTAGCCATCCTATAAAAGCTTCATCTCGGTGACATTGATAAGAACAATGTTAATTTTTTGGGTCCGTTTCTCATGTCGTCCTTTACATGGTAAAAACCACATTATTTATCATTATATTGTTTGTTTATATTTAAATATAAAGTAAGGTAATGTCTTGAAATTTGTGAAGTCAGAAGACATTCTGATAGGTTTGGTTGGGTATACCATCCTATTATTCGTGGAAGTGTGCTTGGGTTCAATTCTCGTTTGGTTATGTTAGGTTGGGTTAGGTTAGGCTAGGTCAAGGACGCTTCCTCTAAGAATAGGAAGTTCTACCTAACCAAATCTGTTAGACGGTCTTCTGATTTCACGAATTACACGACATACCTTCCTTTATAGTAAAATTTTAAGCAAATTACATAATAATTAATAATACGGTTTCTTTTATGCAAAACTCATTTTATTAGCCGAATAAAAAGTGTGTAGCTTCTCAAGTTTGAAAACAATTATTAAATTATAAGTACACCATGAGAAATAGACCTAAAAATTAAATCGGAACAGTATATCAACTCAAAAGATTGAAGAAATATCAATTGGATTCATAATGAACATCGTTCTTGTCAATGCCACCAAGAGGTGAACTTTCATAGGATTTAATGTAATTTATGACGTCACAAAATTGGATTATGTGGAGTAATTGAAAGTAGGCCGTTCTATTCCTTGTGGAACAGTCCTTGAGATTAAGTTAGGATAGGTTGAGTTACGTGAGGTTATGTAATGTGAGGTTAGGTTAAGTTAAGTTACGTTTGTGCCTTCTAATGTCCACCTCGTTTCATGCATTGCCTCCTTTCGGTATGCTATGGCTCCGTGAAGCACCCTCCCGAAATTGGCGTCCATTATTCCCTTTCCCCAGTAAAAAATTTTAAATTCAAACTTCCATATTTCCGAATGTAAGCGTTTCTATCAAACAAAATTTGGTCAATCACTTCCTCATTCAATGTGCAAGTTTTTTTCCAGGACATTACGTATTGTACTGAAAAAACTGATGAATACCTATTCTTCCAGTTTCACGGATTAGTTGCGAAAAACTATCATTCTCTAATGATTTTCAACTGCACGAAAGAATGGATGAAATAAATATTTTTGGGATTTCGATAATGTATATTGATTAAAAATAAACACACCGACATAATTAGTGCAACGGACAAAATCTCAACGAAGTTGTAGTTTAGTTTCCCTTGAATCGTTTGATTTATAATTTGGTTCCTTGGAAACATAACTGACCAGATACCACACTCAGTTACTTTTTTTTGTTAGATACAATGACGAATAAAACTAATTAAAATTGAGCTTTTGTGGACTACACCGTAGAGTGAATAGTTGACAATGAAGAGTATTCGGAAACACCCATATACGAGGATGCTCCCAGAAGTTCCTGGCCAGATTCAGATATGGCGGTAGGTGAGACTGCTCCTTCATTATTAACAGTAAAATATTGGGCAACAGAGTTTAAAAAGGCCGTATGACCTGCGAAGACCAGCATCGCAGTGGTCGACCAAATAAGGTGACGACTCCAGAAATGTTGAAGAAAGAAGAGGTACTGTACTGAAAGTGTGCGAGCTAGCAGACATAGTAGGCATTTCAAAAAGTGCAGTACATTGCTTATTAACTGAAAATTTGGACATGAGAAAGCTGTGCGCAAAATGGGTGCCGCTTTTGCTTACAATGGAACAAAAATAGCGTCGTGAAGATGTTTCATTCGAGTGTTTGGAAATGTTTCACAGAAATAAAGCCTTTTCATAATAGTGGATGATACGTGAGTCCATCACTTCACGCCCGAAACAAAAGAACAATTAAAACAATGGACTGAAAAGGGAGAAACGACTACAAAGAGGACAAAGACAGTTCCATCTGCAGGCAAGGTCGATTTTTTTGGGATGCGCGTGGAATAATTTTCATTGACCATCTTGAAAAAGAAAAAAAACTATCAACGGCGAGTACTGCAACGTTTGAGCGAATAAATCTAGCAAAAACGGCTCGGTGATCAAAGATTTTCCAACAATGAAGACTTAATGTATATTTTGAGGAGCTTGACGATTCTTATTATAAAAAGGGTATAGAACTTATTGTAAAAGTGTATGGAGCTAAGAGGAGATTAAGTTGAAAAATAAATATATTTTTTATTCAACATTTTTGTGATTTCTTTGTTGGGCTAGGAACTAGGAATTTTTAGCGGAATTTCAACAATTACATAATTACATATTTACTGGAAAGTGCCTTCTACTCTGTAAACGACTCCTATTCTAATAATAATATTTAATTCCAGACTGTTTAATTTTGCTATGGTCTTATATTATATTATAATTATTACTGCTTCTAAATGTTCTTGATTTTAGGTCTCTTCTGTTTTAAAATTAGTTTTTTTTAATCATATTTTTACTGATTTCACCAATCTCTTAAAAATTATTAAAAAAAAACTAATTTCAAAACAGAAGAGACCTAAAATCAAGAAAATTTAGTAGCATTAATATATTAAAAGGTCTAAGAAATTGAAATATTTATTACCTATTACTATTACCTATAATTCTGTTATTCATAATAGTTTTCTTCAGTGTATTAAAATTTTATTTTATTTGTATCTTTATTTAGTTATTTTTGTTTGTTTTCAAGTTTTTACAAGCTTTTGTCTACAAATTGTCTCTCTCTCCCTATATATATTTACTAATAACTGCCATTATGTATGAATAATATAATTGCATTACCCTGTATACAGAACACATGAAGTTTTCTACTGAAAAAATATCGTTTCTTCAAATATATTCTTCCTCCCAAGAAATCTAACATGGTTTATTATTTTTCAAAATGTTAAAACACATGTTAGAAATTTCGTAACCAGATGCCTTCATTATTCTATTTAAAGTCAGATACTTTCCTCTCTTTTCAACATACGGTAATAATATGAAGAATATTGTATGTAAAAATTAATGACATTTTATCGTCTCATCTTACCCAGCAGCTACTTAGTCCGATAGAATTATAACCAAAATAAAATACTCATTATTGAGATACATAATAAGTTATAAGTTTATTATTACTGCTACCCATTTTTTATTCATGTAGTTTAAAATAGAGTATCTCAATTCCGTGGTGATATAAAATTGAGTCGCATCTCCGATATGCCCTTCCCTTCTGGAACTTAAAACTACAAAACAGAGCTATTAGATATTTACTCGGACTAAACAGCAGGGCTCATTGCAGAGACTTCTTTAAAAGATTGAAAATTCTGATTCCTTATTCATCTTTGAATCCGTTTGACTAATTCGTAAGCACGCTTTTCCAATTTCGTTGCACGGCTATTCACTTAGGAACGCGTAGGACGACCTTTACCTACCTACTCTATGTTCAGAATTAGTTAAGGGCTCAATATTTTACAATGCAAAAAATGCACAATCAGTTGCCAATTGAGATTAAATTGATATCATCTTTTCCTGCATTCCGCAATAATTTACTTATTATTTTTTGCTTTTGTTGGAAGCAATAAATCCCATTGGTTTGGAAGTATAAAAAATTCACTTAGATTACTTAAAAATTGCCAGTGTGAACGAGCTTTTGATCAGTATCAAGCACAATGGTTTTTCATATGCAGCTTAACATATTTACGTATGAAATACATAATATAATCAAATTTAACGATGGTTTCGAAATTGTGAAGTTGAATGATGAAGTGGTGTCCCGTATAGAAACCATTTGTTAATCAAAAAATCTGCAAGCATTGAAAACATTCTGTTCGCTTTATATGATCATCAGACTTCTGTTTTTGTTTTAACTGACTTTAGTGGGCAAGAAGTCGCAGCTTTTGAGTGAGAAGACATTGTAGAGAGCTTAATAAAATTTGCAATGATCTTGGATTTTCTCCAAACATTTCATTTCCTATGAATGTTACATCAACTCTAGTTGATGCAGCAAGGGAAGTAGGTATTCATAAAACTCACTCATTTTATTACATACATTTAGGTAGGGTATAACTCTTTAATCAATTTGATAGTGCATTTTAAGATACCTCTTAAGCACGTATTGGTATAGCGTATATCCCTTCCTATTTTGATTTTTTTTCTACAGCTTCATTGGAAGATGTATTTTTCGACAACTTATATTACATACATTTATGTAACTTTAGAAGGTAAAATTATCATTATTATTCTATTTCTAGTTCAATTATTGAGCTTTATATCAAAATAACAACACTTGATCAAGTAATGTTAAGTTTCACCAGATTGATATTTCATATTTAGAGAAGTAAGTATAATTCCAGCCGATTATTGAATTTAAATATTTATTGTACACTGGGCTACCATGTGACATAGTGATCAAATAGTTTTTTTGCTATAGTAAATTCAAATGTATTTCTACATTAGGATTTCTGATATCCAAGTGATTGTTAAGTGCCACCAGGAGTATGTTGTTAATTAAAAAAAAAAAAATAAAATTTGTGAAGTGATATTAATCAAATCGATAATCTATACCATAACAGGGATACTAAAATAAATTGAGGTAAGTTTATTTGAGCAAAGTCATCTATTTATATGTATACATCATAAATATAGAATAATAGATAACGGGAACAGATTTGGGAACAAAAGACGTATTTAGAGTTTATATAGAGAAGCTTACGATGCATAACAAAGTAAATTATATTCTCAGAAGCTCTCATTGATGTAGACAAAGAGCATGTTCACTGAATACACTGTTTCATGCTGATACTAGATCTAGACTAACATTTTCATTGTCTGTGTTATGATATCCAAGTTATAGTCTTCAGAGAACGAAGCTTACAAGTTAAATTCGTTTAAAATTATAATTATTAAAAAAATATAGTCCATTGAAATGTTATATTTCATCTTGCGTTTCACAGAATACGCAATTTTATCGATGTGTGAGGGGGTCACTGGAATATTAACTCCAAGTTTGTGGTGCTACAACCCTTGTCCCTCGGTCGCCATTTTAGAAAATGGGGTGCAAATTCCTTTTTCGTTAAATCTCGCAAACTATTCATCGTAAAAAAATTTTTATCGCTGTGTCTACAATTATGTTTTTATGACTTTTTGTTGTAAGTCGCAAATATGAAAAGTTATGAACTAAAAAGGACAAAAATTTTGTCAAATATTTCCTTTTTGCTCTACAACTTTTTTTCTTTTGATTTCACAAAAAATTCCTTCGGAACAATTTGCTAGATCGTCTTTTCAGGATTAATTTTACCTATTATTTTTTTGAATTTGACTGATTTTGTGGGCCATGGGGCGCTTCAATACTCACAACATTGCGAACATTGCGAAAACGAAGCGTTTACTTAAATTTAATACTTTTTTTCTCAACATATTTTTTAGATTTTTTGCAACTTTCCTATAGTATTTATTATTTTTTATTTACACTCATTTCTCATAATTCTATCTGTTTTATTATCATATGTCAATCCAAAAGTTAGTTCTTGGCTGCAGCACAAAGAAAATGTACATTAATTGCTCACTCCATTATTACTGCAACTCGACTCAAATGCTCTGCACCATGTCTTCATTGTCTTGGCGAAACTTGCAGTAACGCAATATCATGGAAATATTAATATTAATAGAAGAAATGAACAAACCTCTACTTTGGACATTGATGTAGATCTTGAACTACAGCCTGGACTATCAAAAAGAGGTAAAATAGATTGGGTAGTGAAAAACTGCAAAAAAATTTAATCATACCCAAAACTATCTCACCTACAAGTTATCTGTGGATTAGGCTTACTGGGGATACCACGTAAAAAACGCGCCTACGAACTCTACCTCATAGGTG
Organism: Diorhabda carinulata; assembly: GCF_026250575.1. NCBI lineage: Eukaryota > Metazoa > Arthropoda > Insecta > Coleoptera > Chrysomelidae > Diorhabda > Diorhabda carinulata. The sequence continues at coordinate 10,184,584 of NC_079469.1, forward strand.
TCGTAGAAAAGAGTCATTAAAAATAATATAGGAATGTTGCAAAAAATCTGAGCAAGTATGTTGAAATAAAAATATATGAAATTAAAGGAAACGCCTCGTTCTTGCTGCAACGTTGTGAGTATTGAAGCGCTTTTGGAGCGCTCTAAATCTACAAAAATTGGTCAAATTCAAAAATTGATCATTAAAAGACGATCTAAAAGATTGTTCTCAGGTAATATTTTTGTAAAATCAAAAGAAAAAAGTTATAGAGCAAAGAAAGAAAATTTTTGGCAAAATTTTTGCACTTTTTAGGTCATAACTTGAAATGAAGCCCCCCCATGACGCCCACTTGGATTTACATTCAGCGGACTTCCCTGAATATATTTAAGAAAAAATACCTGTTCCCGTAAGTTTCTTTCAGAACCCACTTTTTTGGTTAGGGATCTTGGACTAGAATAAAGATTAACGAAATGAAACATTATTATTATTATTATTCATTAATTCATTCTGATTAGAGATATATTTAATATTGAAATAATGCCTTAGATTTCATTTAAAATTTTTTATCGTACTTATTTTTAACCTGGTTTTGATAAGAACGTGGCTACCTAGTTGTAACGGAAATTAAATTGTGATAAGGATAAAAAAATTGAAATACGCATTGCATAATTTCTGTTGCTTACAATTATTAAAATCACAACACATTTATATTCATCTTTTCATCACAAATGAATTTATCAAAAATTGAACTATATCCTCGAAAAATAACGTTTGCTTGGCTAATTGATGAATTTATTGAATTTAAAATGTTTCAGTTATATTTCTTGGAAATATTTTTATACAGGTCGGTGGGTAATCTTACTAAAAACTCCTCAATAATTATTTGATAAGATTTATTATTAATAATACTAATGAAGTCCTTCGTTGATTAACATTCGTGATTCAAATACAAAATATAGAATGAAAATTGAAACATGTGGTTGCCCTCAAAATGTGTAGAGATCTTTGGGAATAATCAGATAACATCACGCAAAATTTACTTCAAAATTTGAATGAATGTAAGTAATCTTTCTTCCCTCTTATGAACGTTGTTTGATTGCGAAAGTTTCGTATTTATTCAACTCAAACATTAATTCATTCAAATTTTTATAGAGACTGAGCTTTTGATCAGCATTAAGCATGCAAAATATTGCATATTTGTCCTGTGGAAACATTTACAGTTATGATAAATGATGGTCTTGGGCGCTCAATATCAACTGTATTTATATGGCCAATTATAAAATAATTATATAATGATAATAACTATATTCACAAGTAATATAATGGTTACAACTCCGATGAAACGAAATAAGTGAATTAATAAGAAATGAACGATAACTACCTGAGTATTTGTTTCAATCTATTATGCATATAACATACACATACACCACTTACTCGTATTGGGATAGTGGCAATCAAACACCAAAGTAGACTAACTTCAATATATATTCCGAGCTTTCGAATACTTATGTATTCATCGTCATGGAAATAGTTAATTAAGATTTATGGCGGTTTTAAAAGTTGTTAGCTCTTGTATAAACAAACATGGGTTTCAAAGTTTAAAATTCACAATGATTTTCAATATTGAATTTTGAAACCCATAAATTTAATGTTCTTCATCATTTCTGGTGCAATACGAAAAGAGGGAACTTGGCGATCGTCAACTTGGATGGTTCGCGACAATATTCAGTAAGCTCAAAATTACAGCAGATAGGCGAATTACTATAGATCAGGTCTCATCTTCTTGAATCACTCGCCACCAGTGACCTATCAAATCATCCAAGTCGAATACAAATGCTTACTGCAACAAAGAAAATCAAACGTTTGGATATCTGCCAATGTTTATTGGATCGCTTCGACGTTGGAGGCGACTTATTTTGAAGCAGAATTATGCTATTGATGAAACAGGAAAACAGAAGGTCTTTTACTGGATGACTACTTAGACAGAGGAAATAGTGTGATATATAGGGATTACTTAGTCAACAAGATGAAGCCAGCGATTTTAAACAAATGAACGACGATGTCCGATCTACTGCACAGAAGCAACCAACACGTTGGGCTTTGAGATCTTCGAACCTTTTTGCAGACTAGATCTCGCTCCATCAGACTTTATTTCAAGGAAGCTTTGAAAAGTGGTTCAAAAGTGTATTCATAACCAAGGAGGTATCCGGAAGCTTGTGGCTCGCTGCATGAGGGGCATTGCTGAAAAATAAAGTTTTTGCTGTACATTTATCTTAGTTTAATGAAGTTTACAACAAAAAGTGTCAATGATTTTTTATTTACCCTCTCATACGATGATTCTGTAGCCTTTTACAAATAATTTTCAGATTTTTCTTGACTAAAATCTTGTTATAATGTGTTTTTTCAGCAGTCTCATTAATGTTTTCTGATAGATGACTGAGAACCATTCTTTCTGAGACATCTGGTATACAACCATAAAATATCTTGAAAATACTTATCATGTATCCGGAAATTATTTCAAATATTGCCTCGTTGAGGGGGGCATAGTTCTAGTTAGGTTACAAAATATCTTAGTCGTTTGTAGTGGTTAATTTATCTACTTCCACAATATTGTATGAAATATAATCTCCAGATCCAGAAGATTCGATCGAAACTTGATTAGAATATTAAGATATTTGAATAATACTTGTCAGTTTCAAGTTTCTTTAATTCTCTCTAAAAACTAGCAAATGCTGTTCTGATAATATCATAAGCAACAGTTTCACTTCCGTCATCGCTGTGTTTTATCTGCAAAAACCACACCACAGAAATGTATTTTCTTATCTCTCTCTCAACACTTGCGTTAACATTCATAATTGATTGTTCGACATCTGTATAAATTGAAATTTTTATCATATGAATTCTCTCAAAATATTTTTCTTAGTTTATGATATTCTTAAATTTTTAACTAAGTTAAAAATTACGCAGTGGTTGTTTCTTCAAAATATCAAATATTAATTTTTTATTGTGTACTTGTATGATGAGGATTTTTATTAGCTGAAAATTGAGATTCCTTTATCATGTGCGCAAACATTTAACTGGGTATAGCCAAGGAATGTCTGTGAAAAAACTTGAAAAAGCATCACTTGAGTCCATTAGATTGAGAAAAAAAAATGTTAGTAGACGAAAACTCAAAGGTAGTAAAGGACCGAGCGTCCTTGACAGCCATTACGGTGAAAAACTTATGAAAGACGATTTAGATTCAGACGTTTTGATGCATTCAAAAGTAAATTTTTGGATAACTTGAATAATAGCGAGGAAAAATATATGAAAATCGAAGGCTTCAAGATGATTCTGATGAATGATAACATTATTGAAAGAAAATATTAACTTTTTCCATATTCAGGAAAGTATACAAGCTGCGAACCAGTACCAGTTGCTCAAGAACTGAAGAAAAGCATACTTTATACTGAATTTTCTTCAAAAACCTTACAGTGGGGGAAAATGAACGAGGAAAGACCAAAAAACCTGCTTGACATTGAAACTTGTTTTTGCATATCAAAATATGGTTTGTTTGTAAACCAAAACTTGCTTTTTCTAGGTGCTTCTCCAGATGGATTTTCCATCTATTTCTTCTGTTTTTAATTGTTACCACTAGATATTTCAATTGAGTTTCCTCTTCAAAGCAGTATTATTTTTCATTGTCCTCTTTTATTGATGAATTATCTTTGGTCTTTGTGAGTTACCTTCCATTACCATATATTTCTTTTGATGCTTATTCACAGGTAGTCCACGCACTCCTGCGTTTATTTCTTGTCTAGCTAAGACGTTGTGCATTTCTATTTTTGATCTACGAGTATTTAAAAGTATTACATGGTCTTTGGCACAGTTTTATTTAAATTGTATTAATCGACCACAAAATTACCAAACAATCACATGTCTATAACGCAAAGTTCAAAAATGCGGCAGCAGCTAAATACTTTTATGGCTTTCTCGACCGCTCGATAGGGAGGAACTTAAACGTTCCACAGGCTTTGATTGGCTAAACCTTATTGTTAATTTGCGGTTAATCTATACGTTATAGACACGTGATTGTTTGATGATTTTTAATGGATTTTTTTCGCTTAATGCAGTGATATAACTCGCATGCGAAAGTTATGAAACACCCTGTATATTGATTTTAAATACTTTTATAATCACTATCTTGATTTTTCTTAAACATTTTGTAACAGAATATTTCTTCAACGTATTAGAACAAAGTTTTGATTTTTATAAATGAGAAACATAGCAAGTTGTCAGGTTTATTATTTCCATGCAGCGTTGATTTGTAATCATCTGGTACTCATTGAAATAGTCTCATGAGACTATGTGTTAATTACTAATTTTCTTTTACTAATGTCAGTAAAATGGAATGAATGGTCGGCGGTATAGAAATAGATCTGTTTCATCATGGTGGTTGAGGTCAACATATTTGGAATCTTCTTCAAAGCTGCTTTTATAGAACTACCATACATTCTTCCTTCAGTTGATTCATTCAGTGTTCAATTTCTTTAAAATGTAGAGAGATTCTCTGGTTTTTGTGAGAGATAAAAAATCAAAAGAGTTGTTTATATTCGTTTTTTGTACGATGAATAGTTTTTTCTTGCTATCAATTTATCCAATCTCTGAGTATGAAAACTGAATGGGTCATCTTGCTCTTTTCACCCTTTTCTTGATGATGTGTTGTCCATCGACCAGTTGTGTATGGCTAACCAAGAGATATTTGTGATTCATTTTTATGAGGTTATAAATTGTTGCTAGAATCCAAATGTACCAAATTAATTTTCCGGTTTTGGCCACTGTAGTTGACCGACTGTACGGTCAGCTTATTAGTTGCTTTTATTATTAAATACTGAACTGTCCATGAGTAAATACAGAATGTCCTCCTCTTCCTGCTATCACTTCGTTCCTAAGGATGCACCAAGTGTAATTGTTAAGATTGTCATGGACGGTATATTTTAGAGTCCAGAACTTCCGAAGATAGAAGCTTTGCAGTTTGTAAGGTTGGGTAGGAAGCGGAGAAACGTTTTGAGGCACTACACAATAAAAGGACTCAAGTTGTTAGAATCACTACTATATTCTAAGAATTTTATGTTTTCATAGAGTTTGGAAAAGTTCAATTTGACGAAAATTTCTCCTACGTTTCTCTAGCTCTAAGGTACAAAATTTGAAGTTAAGCTTTTCGAGTACCTTTTTACTCATATTAAAAATTTAAGGTTTGCTTTGAGTCAACTATGACTCCATTTTGATTTAATATTCTAAGAGTAACATATATTTCTTTATATTAAAGCGGTTTGAATCGAAAGAGCTACAAATATTTATTTATATTGTCCTTGAAAAGTAAATTAACATTTTGTTATTTACATATTACTTCCTAAGCGGCAGATAGATGGGAAGTTTTAAATGTGACACCTCGTATATATTCTAATAAAGTCACATTGAAAACTTGTAAATTCAGATAAAGTATGTCTACGTAATAATGTGGCTTTTTTCTCAATAGCTGCCAACCATTTTAGTTCATTAGCAAGATATTTATCCCTTATCGCAGTGACCACATTTCCTTTTCCACGCCCATTGTCCCTTGTTATAAATAAGAATTTTTCAAATAATCCGTTTATTTAATTGACATTATTTTACTATAACGGTTGTTTAATTGTTTTTTCAAAAAGTTAATTTCTGGTATAGTGATGATGAACTAAACATCTACAGTAACAGGTAAATAAGTGTTTTTGATATTAGTGATAAGGTGATATTTTATATGGAAATATTCATCCATGCCAAAACTATTTATAATCTTATTTAGTTTCCCTATGCAATTCTCACTTTTTTCATAATTGGTAGTGGCGATTTTTTTTTCATCTGTTTCCTGAGTGAATTTGTTTAATTCGACAGTAAATAAAGCTGTTATTTTCCAATATAAAATATTTCTGGAGATTATTCATTTGATTTTTCATTAGGATAAATATTTTCGTTCTAGTGAGATCAAGTGGAATGTGTTATAATATAATATAGAATTGGTAATTCTGGATGGAAGAAATGCAAATAGTGACTTATGATTCATTGTCTCTAGTTACGCCTGTCATTTTCCGATAAATTTCTATACTGTAAATATCCTTCAGTATTTCTAGTATTATTCCATCCGCCATAGTGCTTCAACATAATCATACTAGTCTCAGCTTCTGCTAAAAAGGATTGACGACGTTCGACATTAACAATGACCAGTGTATTTTACAGGATTGTTAGATTGTTGCAATGATATAATGAACTGTCCCATTTGGTTGTACTATTAAGAGGTCTTGTCTTTCATATAAGTTTCAAAATATTTGTTTGGTCTTAATCACCGGCACCATCACTATAGAAACGGGTTTTTTATTTTCTACATATTTATAAGTTCTTGCCGTCGACATCCATCAAATAATAGTGTGACCGTGTTCACTAAAAACGTTTCATTAAGTGCTTCATGGATACGTTTCAGGATATTTTTTCAAGATAACGCGGTGGGTACAATTTTGACCTCTGAATTAAATACTTACGTATATTGTGAATTATTCATATTCTTATCCACAATTAAAATTTTCTTTATCATCGAATATTAGCTCACAGAGGTCGAGCAAAATATATTGTACCCCAACGATATTTTCGTTAATGCTGTCTACAAAATTTTCTGATATGTACTGATATAAATTTGTTAAATTTTTTGTCGTGAAAGTCTCTAAATTTTCTCGGTAACTGGTTTTGCGTTGCCATTCTTGCCATTTTTTTGTAATTTCATCGAAAATTTCAAAATATTTCATTTTTGATTTTCGACATTAATATTCTAAATATTTTGATACTAATCTTCCTAGCACACAATAATAATTTGACGGTAATGAACCAGGTAAAAGTAAAAAATTCGTAAATCAAATTAAATTGAAGAAGAAAACTATTTAAAATGAGCTTGTATGATATAAAAGTTTGCGTGCTACCCTTTTATGGTACTAATAGATATATGCCCTTTGGCTTTAGGGCATAATCATTTACTTAGTATCCTTGATACTATAACTCATCAGTTTCAGTTATTTTTCATTTCGATTTCATTCAAAACGGAACACATTGCTTATTGGAAATTATTGGGCAAAATTCGTGTTTTTTCAATAATTTCTTACATTATATTAAATAAAAATATCTTCATTAATTCAATATACATAGAACGGTCTTACTATTGTTCGATATCATTTTTTAGCTTTTTTAGCGTCAAATAGGTGTAAAATGTTTGTCCAGCGAGCATCTTTTTGAGGTCTGAGAATAGAAAAAAATAATAATCGCTGGCGGCTAGTTCTGGAGAATACGATGTACGAGGAAGAAATTCGAAGCCTAATTTATGCAATTTTGTCATCTTTTCTAATGATTTGTAACGTGGTTCATTGTTTTGATAAAACAGCACTTTCTTCTTCTCCAAATTAGACCTTATTTCCGCGATTTCTTGCTTCAAACGCTCCAATAATGTTACGTCATAGTCGCCGCTCATATTTTTTTTTCTTTTCGAAACAGTCAATGCTGATACCACAACTTTGTCCGCTGATTTTGCGTTTTTTTCATGGCTTGGAGTCGGTTCATCAGATACAGTCTACGAAGATGACTGTCGATTGGACTGTCGATGTGAAATAATAGATGTTTCATCCATTGTCACATATCTATGCAAAAATTGGTGTTCATTACGATTGGATAGTGCCAAACACTGCTCAGAAGCAATCAATTTTTGTTGTTTTTCGTCGATTGTGAGGTCGCGCGAAATTTATTTCGAACAAAGCTTTCGCGTACCCAAATATTCATTCACGACATTTCCTCTATATTCCCAGAGTCTCAGCAATCTCATTCACCTTCACATTATGTTTATTCAAATTATGTTGGGAATTTTTTGATGTTTTCTTCAGTGACAGTCTCTTTGGGGCGTCCACTGCGTGCATAGTCCTCGCTTAAACTTAAACTACTTCTGAATGGTTGATTATCTTGAGGCAAATTTGAAAAATGTTTATCAAGCCAAGGCTTAGCTTCAATAGTATTTTTTTTGCTAGAAAGCGATGCTTTATTAACACTCGAAAATCCTTTTTATTCATTGTTTCAAAGTAACAAAAATTGCTTTTGAAAATAGTCAAAAACTAATAGTACGGCAGCTCTCATATTTATACAGGTTATTTAGTAGCCCTGAGCCCTGTTTCAAGCTATCTCGTATAATTATTTTCAGTACTGGATTAAAAGCGACTGTCGATATTGGGTTTTCTTCTTCTTTTTTCAATCCTTAATTTCTGCAATACAATTTCATTAGTCCATATTGTACTATGTTAGTTATCTAATGTCATTTTGACTAACTTCAAATTTTTTTCGGGATTCCTAGTAGATTAAAGGCAGCACACATTTTATTTCTGTCTTAAGTGTAACAAGCCTGTTCGATATCTATAAACATAATGTGAAGGTCTAGATTTTTCTGGCTTATATCCATGATCGGTCTGGATAACCTTGTCCAGCCGGCCCCTATCCTTACTTTTCTCTTCTTACTGCTCTTTCAAATCTTCATAAGGTGTGGTTTCTAGAAAACTTTTTTTATATTATTTAACTCAAAAAAATATTGAATGTTATGATTCGGCTACTATAAAGAGCAATAGAGAAAAAATTTAAAGCAACATGGACTCAGCAGAATACTCCAAAACTGTAATAGCACTTCTTGTTCTCATTTTTAACTTATTCTTACCCCGGAACTGGACATTGGGGCCAATGTTGGCGCCAGCACCAGCTACAAGCAGAGCCAACATAATATTATTTTACTGCAAAACCAAAAAAAGCGTCCCCGCAGAAGAAGATGGTGGATCATAACAGTTTACAGACTACGAAACCAGTAAGTATTGAATGAAACACGTTAAGATGATTTATAACGCGCCAATATGTGGCCGAATACACAAATATTGGGACAAATTCTCTTTGATTTCTCGTCAAAAAACGGACACAAGACGACTAACTCCCAACGTTCGGCACCAACACCATAAACCTCGATCCACACATTGGACAAGCGTAGTTGGCGTCAACATTGGCCCCAATATACGATGCAAAACTTAGATTCGTATGAAACTTCAAACATTGAGTATATGCTTTATTTCAAAAAATAAATATACACTTTTAATAAAAAGTCAGTTATACGTAAAACCGATTCTGTTTGTTGAGAAACAAGAAATTCCACTACGATAATCTGAATATACAAATAAATAAACTATTTTAGTATTTAGTAAGATAATTATTTATTCATACATTTCACATTTTGACATTGTAGATATTTCGGTCTGGCAGCAAAGTATTCCATCGAAATAATTGTTCATTTCAGTATTCCAGTATTTTATCCCATTCCTAAACATAAATCCCTCTAAAGACCTTAATGCAATGGGTTGTTATTATCTTTCAGCTTCACGTGTAATCTTTTTCTTGAGTATTTATTCTCTTCATGCGTTTTTCTAAACTCAATAGAACTTGTACATCTCTTCTCTTTCTATCTGAGGTGTTTAAGGAAGATTTTTGTGTCTTGTAAATATTTTTATTTCAATGAACTTTTTTCCCCTCTCCTATCTGCTTTATTTAATCTCTTCTTTGAGTAAATCACGGGAAGGTATGTGAAGGACCAGAGGTATGACTTACTACACACACACACACACACACACCTCTGTGGACATTGCTTTTGTTTATCCTCAGTGTTTGTATAATTTCTATACACCTAAATTTCATGTTATCTGTATATTTTTGAGTAAATTAACATTATTATTTCTGACTTCCACTTTCTAAGGATTGAAATTCTGCATGAGTTGAACAACACCAAATGCGCTTCACGTAACTAGAGATATTTCTGCATCCGGATGTGAAGTGAATTTGAGAGTACTTTCCGTTTTATATGCGCCGTTCTTAGTTCTAAGACTTTTTATATTTCGGGAGATTATGTTTCCTACCAATTCCCTCAATGACGTTGGTGGTGACATTTGAGATGATTCCTGTGGCTCCAATGATGGTGGGGAGTATTTTAATTACCAGATTCCATATGTGTTGTATTTTGATTTGCAGATGTTTATACTAAAGAGTCTTTTCTGCTTTTTTCTGTGTGCTGTTGTAGTACGAGGGGATGATAACATATCAGGTAATGCTTTTTTCTTATTTTTAACAATGAGGTATGTCTAGATTGCAGCTTTTCTCTCTGCATGTATCTGAGTAGGATGTATTGGTAAATCTTGTCACTTACATCTCTCTTGTATTCTTGGCAGATGTTCCAGTGGAACTATGTTGTATCGCTCCATATGATGCATGCGTTCACTTAAATATTGTCAAAGTTTATATTTAGTTAATTTATTATATTTATCTTTTCTACAGTATATGATAGTGTATATGTGTTCAAAGAGTAATATATTTTATTACGAAACAATTATACTATTTAATTAACTTGTACTTTAAACACACACAGAGTTAAAGTGAACCGATGAATAGTGCAAAGGAGATCCGTTTCGTCATTTTTTACAGTTGAAGATAATTGGATATGGATTTGACTATGTTCCAACTTTGTGCTGTAGGGCTCGTCAAAGGGTAACTGGCGTATCTGTTAAAACAGCTAGCTGCCTTTTGAAGGGCAATATTGCAAAGGTTGAATACAACGTTACCTTCGAAATATATCAGCAAATAAACATCAGCACGTCGTCTAGGTAAGAAGAGGACCATTATATGAATTTTAGTAATAAATCTATAATTTAACGTATTGAGATATTATTATTTCGTTTACATATACTAGCAAGTTTAAAAAAATTCCCATAATTTTCTAGTTTAACCTACGATAGTAATTGATTTAGCTGTGCAACATAAAACGTAATAGGCTTATTTATAACAAATGAGTAGCTGACTGTTGAAATTTTTTAATTTTGTTTGTTATTGTTGACTTCATAGTATAACAATTTAAAATATGTGATTTACTACCGACTGACCTCGCTGGGGAAATAATAATGATCAAAAGTGGCTAATCGTACAGCCGAGGTGTTCGATGATCAAAATCTATTTTTCGTCGTTAGATTACACGTAGCAAATATAGGATTTGGAGACAACGTCAAAGCAGAACTAGCGTGTTAATTGAAAAACGAACTAGACGAAGTGGAATTCGAACACCACAATTATAAAGACATCTTCGATTGCTCAACAACATAAAAATTGTAATGGAATGATAATCAATGGTTGGCTAGAGTTCTCACCCATTGGCTTCAAATTTTTACCAGAAACACTAGAGGATTGAACCTAAAAGGGTTTTTGACGTCTCGCAAGTTTAGGTGGTTTTGACTGCTACAATAACAAATTTGACGTTTTAATAAATTATTATTGTTGAAGTTTATTGAAAGTAACAATAGATCGTTTATCTGAAAAAGAAAGAATCGATATTTCAATGATATTAGGACATGCTGATACGCGTAGAAGTAAACAAGAAGCGTGTAATACCTTTAATAATTTATATCCTAACCGAAATCCCACAAGTTCTACTGTCAGTAAATTAGTAAAATTGAACGAAGTAAAAGATTCATTCAAATTAGGGCGCAGAAAAACTGCATAAACTGAAAACAAATCTTTAGAATTCCATCCATACAAAGTAACGTTGATTCAAGAGTTATCAGACGACGATTTTGATAGACGTGAAGATGAAAAATGATGAAAAAGTGTTACAATTAAAACGATCCATATTTTTTAAGTAATATTATAATTTGCGATGAGGCCACTTTTTGTACTTATTTATAGAAATGTATATCGGCATAATTGTAGGTACTGCTCACGTATCCCAAAAAATTGAATGTATGAGCTGGAATAATAGGCGTCAAAATAATTGGTCCCTTTTTCATTGAGGGTAACTTAGATGGTCCAGCATATTTAGATGTATTGGAAAATAGTATTATACCTTAGTTGGCTTGGATTTTTCCAAATCCCAGTAAGTATTTTCAATTACATTTAAAAAAAACTTCGTTATTAGAAATTTTCAGATAATAACAACATCTCAAACCACAATATTTGGCTACAAAAGGAAGCTGCTCCACCTCAGTATGCGTGTGTGGGGAGGCTATACTAAAATAATATGTTTCCCAGAAGATGGATTACAACACAAAACCTGACAAACTTCAAGAATCAAAAGATAGGATTACCACAGAGATAAGAAGAATTGAGCAGTCAGGGATGTAGCAAAATGTATTGCAAATTTTTAAAAATCACATGGCTTGTTGTATTGAAATGAATGGACAATATTTTGAGCATCTGCTTTAATCGCCTTCACTTTATATTTTCTAAAATTCGTAATTTTTTACTTCACAAATCTACTTCTAAATCACAAAAACATTTAAAGATTTGTCTTCAGTTGTTGTAGGTTTTCTGTGCCATGATTTGGATAAATCTTTTACTGCAGCAGTTTCGTGAAACTTTTTACCAACTTACTAAAACTTGACCTTGTTACTAGTTTTGTATTAGCACATAAACTATTAAAGAATATTCAAAATAAACGAGTTTATCGTAGTCACCTAAATGTACAATATTTATTATAACTTTGGTGCTGATACTGTAAATGTAGCTGTAACTCCAAAATTATGGCATTTGGGTATAGAGAATATTTCATAAAAAATAATCAGTATTTTTTAAGGATTTATAAAAACACAAAATATATAGGTTTATCCGTTAAAAATAACAAAATTCATCATTTTTTTGACAAAAGAAAGATCTGACAACAATGTAGATACCACCATAATACCGACCATATCACAAGACCCTTAAACACAAAAATTTATAGAAATCTTACAAGCTGTTTCCGAGATAATTTGAACGTTTTATACATAAAAATCATTCTGTTCATTCAGTTGAAATATTTACTACTTTGTTCATTAAATTGCCAATTTTAAAAAATTTACTATTTCCATCTATTGGCTAGATACTTTCAAATCACCCTCATAGTATTAATACTGTACGTACATTCATACATAGTAGCTACAAAACATATTATAAATATTGAAGTTTAGCTATATCGGAACCAAATCTTATAATTAATTTTATCAATCCCAATTTCTATGATTTCTTTTAGATATAATATCTGTTGAAAATTTCTATATGAATTTCCAGCGATAACACGAACTTTCAATGCCGTTTTCCTAGGATATCTAATTATTTTTCATTACTAAACATCAAACTTAATTTCTGTTGAATTCGTCAATAACCACACATTAGTTCATTAAATGCCAAGAATATTCTCTAGAATTTATTATTCATCTTATACATTCTCCCAAAAAATGAAGTAGATACGAAAAAACAATTTTTTTTGTGTCTGAAATTATATCGATTTTCACGGCGACAGACAGCAACTCAGACGGCGCCAAAAATACTAACAGTTGCTATATCGATCAATTGTAATGATGCTATAACTTCAGTTAACAAATATTTTATCATCTTAACAACAGATTGGAATATTAAAGTTATAGTTTTGGTTGATGACAAATCATCATTATGAATTAAGAGCTAAGGAATTAACAATAAACTAAACTTACTTATGCATTAAAAATTGTAATTTAGACTAAGTAATTTTTTCGAATTAGACAAAATTGTTTATTTTTCTGTCAATTTCAATCATATTCGTGTATAGTTCTTGTTAAATTGAGGTGAATTAATCATAGCAGTTATATTGCTTAATGTACTGAAGCATCACTATGAAGGGGTATAATAAGGATGGAGTTGATTTGTGTGGTTTTTGACCACGGTCGTTTTCAAAATTCAAAAAGAAATCGTGAAATTATATAAGGCAAAGGAAATTGTAGATTACGTACGGATTGAATTTTTATTCATGAATTATATACTGGTTAAATGCTCAAAGAACTGATTGCTGTGCAGACTAAACTGTTGCACAAATACTTGATTCTATAAGTGGAAATAATTTGGGATATTACTGATCGCAAGAATAAAATGGAACAGTACCATAAAATTTGCATTTTGCTTTAAATCTTACATTTTAATAGTAGAGTTTATATACAAGACATGTCAATATAATACAAACTCAAATTTTGATAGATAGTGTTTCCACTAAAATTTTTCAAAATCATTTGATGATGAAGAGATTCAAATGAGGAGGAGTTGGTTTTGTTTGGAATTACGAGTAGTGATTCAATTTTTATAGAAAAAAAACGTGTTCTCAACATGTAGTGAAATGACATTGATCTTTCCTATGAGGTAGATGGCAGAGAGAGCCAGGTGAAGTTCTTCAACGACAAAAATCAGCATAAGGTTTTTTTAGGTGTATTACCGGTGGTTTCCACGTGCGTTATCACGTTATACCCAACAGTAAAATAATGGTTATGGGTGCTGAATACCCCGTATCAAGAACAACTAAATTTAACGTTGCGTCCTCTGACAGTAGAGTAATGACAACAAACTTCTGAGATTTTTGTGTTATACTCCGAACAGCTACATCATAAATGCAGATAGTTATTGAACCTAACAATATTGCTGAAGCAGAACTGGAATTATTGCGACAGTTCAGGTTAGAAATTGGCACCCAATCACTATATCCTGCCGTTGAGGAAGCATTTATCCACGTAACATCTGCCAAGACCAAGATCAACGTACAAGGTTCTGATTTTTACCAAGAGAGTTAATACTACGTTATAATACAAACCTAAATAGACTTGGTGATTGTGGAAATAAATGATAGGCATGTATGGTTTATTTATTTTCTTTCTATTTTTATTAAATATTATTTATTCGAGTTTTCTCTATAATTCACCAACCAGCCTTATCTATAGACTATTAGATATAGGTTTTCTTCAAATCTTTCTATCTCAGTGTTACTTGCGTCAAGTTTCCTTATTAGAGGTCTTCCTTTGCTTCTGAGAGAATTCTCTTCTAGTTGTTATTGCAGTATTCCTTTGGTCCATTTATTAATATCTTTTATGATATTTCAATGCCAGTTTTATTTTAGTTTTTTTATTAAAAATAAAATACAATGCTTTAGTTTATCAAACTATAAATACTTATCTGCCAATACATGAAAATTAGCAGTATCTCAAGTAGGATTATGGTGTTATCCTGAAGGAAATATGAGGATATTCACAAATTTCTACTTAGTATTTTTGTACGTATTCTATCTCATGATCAAGAGGAGGAATATTTTCTTATATATAACCTCTATATCGCTCTTTGTTAACTTCTTTATATTTCTAAAGTTTAGATTATGAACAAAGCGAGTTTATGGTTCAAGTTTCTTTGCGGTTGCTCAGCAAAAGGGAATAAGTTTAGATGAATAATAATTCAAACTATTAGTTAGAATTGTGTTTAATTTCAAACAAGTACATAATACAAATATTATAGTTAAGATAATAAATAGAAAATTGTTTATTGAACTTAAATTTCCCCTCGTAAACTACGGTGATTTTCTGTAGCGCATGATTCTGTTCGTAATCGATATTAGGAATGAGAAGATCCAATTTCATTCATATATTCAGCTCCGTCCTTCGTGACATTTACTTCATCATTTTTCCAAAGAAAACATGTATCTTCTGTTTCTTCTTTCCGTACATATATTTCGAAGAATATAGAGAAAATTTAATTGAATTATTGTTGTGTGTTTTGTGTTAGTTTTCGACAAAATGTTAGCAACAGGGGGTATAAATATGAATGAAAAAAGTTATATGCTGGAGGGTGGAGGACGAAGACATTTGTCGGAAGATCGGGTAAGTAGGTCAAACAACTGGAAATTTACACGGTAAATAAAACTTGATATCTTTACGGTTGTGTACTTAATTAAAATATGCCTGATAAATAAATGTCTTTATCTGAAATTTTTCTGTGATATTCCATATCATTTATTATTAAAATAAACAAAAAAATTTGGTAGCAACAAAGTTTTCAAAATGGAATTGTGCCCTTGGCTCGTTTTTTATTAATAATAATTTTTCATTTTTCATCAAAATACGTACCTACCTTCGTTATACTTTTGAATAATTATAGCTAGTATGCTTAAAGGTCATATTAGTTTTAAAAATATATCTTATCTAGACACGATTGATGACTTTATTATATTGGGTGTTAACATTTTAATAGTACTATTATATTTAAAAGTGCAATTACAATATAATTTTCGTTTTTCAACCTACCTACCGGGTTACCTCAATAATCGCATGCGCTAATTACCAAATAACCTATTAGCCTTTCTTCCCGTAAGGTTTGAGGCATTCAATTGTTAATTTATGGATAAGTTTTTCCCATTTTTTTTCTATCAATTACCAGGATGACTTTTGTTTGCGTCAAGACTTTATCTGCACGATTTACATCTATAGGGCCATACCATGAGGTTGGTGGTCTGCCCCTGAGCTTTTTTCGTGTCTTCTTTGCTTCCAAACTTTCTCTAGTTGTCTCCCATTCTATGCCAAGCATTTAAGGTCGGAAAACAACTAGACCACGACTAGTTAAGATAAAAGGCAGAGTAAAAATGAAAACAGAAGACGGACCATCCATCAGATTTTTAGATTAGAGTTTAGATTAGATCCATTAGAATTTAAAATCTAAGAAAAAAGGATTAGGCACATGATACTATCCTAAAGAAAAGAGGATTACCACAGGATTCTACTAAATATTGCATCACTAAGATTGTAGTTTTGTCTTCATCTATGTTTCGTCCAATTTTTTGTATTGTTGGTCTTTCTCTTAGCTTTTTCTAGTGTCTTCTAGACTCCCAACTTTATTTACCTCATTCTCATACTTCATCCGTATCGTTTCAGTTTTATGATTTCAGTATTATTTGGAATCGATTTACCGTTTAGCTTCCTCTTTATTTAGTTTCCATACATTTCTGTTATTCCTTTTGAACGTCGAGTCCCAGGGCGGTGCACCGAACTAATATGGCTTTAGAAGCTCATATATTTCTAAAAGCGATAAATAAGTAGTTTATATCAAATATTATGGGATGGATATGTTATTTCCAAAAAGAACTAATATTCAATACGATTTGTCGATTTGAATAAATGTTAGTTTGGTTTGAAGTAAATAAAACAACAAAAATATACTTTTAATTATTTAATATCTATATATTCATAGGAAAAATTACTGATACTACTTGTATCATCATTACGGTGTTTGGTAAACCTTTCAACCAATTGTTGAATTGTATGATCAAGAAATGGAATGAAAAAATTAATTTTGTAATACGTGCATACATCCAATTAATTAGTTGTCTTCCGACGACGCGGGGCATTCGCAGTATAACACCATTTTCTTCCAGTAAAATCTTTGCGTCTTCATAGAGATGAAGATATTCGACGTCAGTGTTGTTCCTCAGGAGTTGTAAGACATTAATAATAATATCTAGATGTTGAAATGCCGTGATGAGATTGATGTCAATTGTTTGTAATTGTTTTGATAGCGACAGTGTATAGCTCATAACTTTTTGAAGAATCAGAGTTCTTCGAGAGCGTTCACAATCGCTGAATAAATTTCCCTGATTTTTATAATATCTTCATGTTGGTGGCCTTGAAGAGCTAGTACCGAAGGGTAGTAGCTCTTCAAGCTCTTGAATTTTTTCTTTCAACAAAGCAGTGCGTTGAGCAGAATGTCGAAAGTAGGAACCAATAGACTGTACAATCCCAATGCAATTTTGAACATTTGTTAATGAACATGAATCAGTAATAGCAAGGTTGAGAGAGTGTGCACTACAGTGTACATAAAGAGCAAGAGAACATGAGCTTGGGCACCATGCAAATACCCACTCATAGCTGCAATCCTATCGTAACCTTGACCATCCACATGAGAATATTCAAGTCCATTCTTTTTCAGAGTTGTAATAATAAGATTTGCGAGACCGGATCCTGAAACATCGACCGGTGGAATGTACTCAAGTAACATCTCTTTGAGTCTATGGTGTTTATTATCTGTGAAATTAACAATAACGAGACTTGTCCGATGTCGGTGGTTTCGTCAACGTGAGGGCTTGCGTATAGGGCATTCTTCTGTGAAGTGTTCAAATGCTCAGCCAGATCTTTATCTCCAGACTCAGGCAATAACTGCAGCAAGGTTCTAAAATTACCATCATTCTGCAGTGGTTGTTCAGATTCCGGCGTAATTTGTATGCGCCCTAATCGATTTTACCTCTCAAGCAGATGCCTCGTTTGCAGAAAAAAATTATTATTATTATTATGGGTATTAGTTTCTTTCGATTCTCCTCTTGTATCTTTCCTTCAGCTCCTTAGTGACCGAAAAAGCCTGCAAAGACTTTTAGAAAGTTATCTGCCAGTTCTGAATTTCGCTTGTGGTATCCCGATTTCGTATGAGTTTCAAATATTTTTAGGGCATTTTTGCATTTACCAAAAAGGTTCGATTATCAGCTGGCCGATCCTTTGATGACCACCTTTACCTTCATCAAGTGAACGTCCCATTACCACGCAAACTCTGCAGTATGCTCCACTTTTATATAAAGAATATGACAACCAGGGGAAACTTATATTTATATATATATGGCGTTTTTAAAATATTAATTCAAAATTTTCTCTTGATTCTCGTAAAAACCAACATGCAACTTAGCTACTGTTGTAAAAGATAGGTAACAGACAAGCTGACCTGTTTCAGACTAGATGTAGATTCGGCAGTTGAAGGTACCGAACAGAGCACCAGCGATTTCGGTATTGTGATTGAGGTCGAGGACCCGCTTGTCATCGCAGTCTCCTTATCAGCATGCAAGGTAGCTAAAGCTTCGATAGCTAAATCCAACTTTGTTTCTTTATTAGAAACCTCTTGACTACACCATTTTTTCTGGTAGTTTCGCACACGCACGTTATAAGGTTTTTCAGATGAGTTTTCCGACACTTTCGATCACTTCTTACGAGGGTTTTCCGGCCTACAAAAGGTTTCACGCGCGCCCGTTATGAGGTTTTTCAGCCAATTTTTTCGTTCGGTAAAACCGGCTGGCATTTTCATATCCGACCTGTGCTGACCATAAGAAGTGGCGTTTGGTGATGAACTAAGTTTGTGCCGCCAGTTTATAAGCTGAAATAGGATAAATAATAGAACATTTTGTGTTAGTTTAGATTATTATTATTAAAATTATGTAAATTCTCATTTTTGTTAGTTCTCAATTTTCTTTATAGCTCTGCAGCACTCCTGTGACTAGCACGAGCTGCCCCTCCCACGAGATTCTATTCTCCTTTAGGAATTTGATTATGATCAAAGTTTATTTTTTTTTATAACCCTCTACACACAACACAAAACTTTGATACCTATATATACGAATAATGAATATGGAAGTATTTCATGTAGAGAGGTTTTTATTCCTATATCAATTGTTATAATTTGAATGAAATTTTTAGCACTAATTTCATACTACATAAATGAAATCGATAACCTTGTTTATGAAAAGTTCATTACTCCAATTTGTACCTACTCATTGTATATATTGATAAAGTAATCCGTAGTGCGATATGATTAATTTCAGTGGTGATTATTTTTGATAAATTTCGATTGCTATCGATTTATCCTGATAATAAACAAAAGATATATTTAAAAATATTCGATTCTTAGTATTTATTTATATTTGTCAATTTTTTGCTGAAATGTCAATGAAACAAATAACATTTGTCTGAAACGG
This sequence comes from Diorhabda carinulata, assembly GCF_026250575.1. Taxonomy (NCBI): domain Eukaryota; kingdom Metazoa; phylum Arthropoda; class Insecta; order Coleoptera; family Chrysomelidae; genus Diorhabda; species Diorhabda carinulata. Next base: position 10,204,217 of record NC_079469.1, read on the forward strand.
TTTCAAAAATGTAAGAGGTTACTGTTCGACCCTACTGCTGAGTAAAAGTTCAATTCTAGTTGCAGCAACAAGTAAAGGACACGCAAGATCAGGACGATTTTAATCAAATAGCTATGAAAAGATAGCAAGAATTAGTAATTTCTAATATTTCTAATTTTTTTTAGTATTGACACCAAAATTATGTATTTCAGTTAAGTTAATAAATATTTCTTAAACCAGACGTGACAGAATTTAATTTTTTCTGGATAATTTTACCTAAATGAATAACAACTTTCAGCTGGGGTATGTAAACAGTGGAAACTAGTATACTATCACCACAAATTTTACTAAACTTACTTTGATTTTAACACTTTTAGAGCATAGATAGATAAAGTTTAAGCATCGAAACTAAAGTTTACGTGAACAAATGAATATTTAAAATGTTTGAAAAAAAAAACGAAACAAGTCGAATGACATGTCACTAATACTCAAATGAAAAAATATTTGGGTTATCACTAACTTTTGTTTTTTATTTCAGGGAAGCAGTATTGATTCAAACGAAAATGCTTTTGATGATATGAAACAACTCATAAGTGTAAGTATGAAGCATATAAATGTGAAATATTTCAGTTTTTATTTATTAAATTGACCAATAGCAAATTCATAACTCATTTGAAAAACATACAGGTTGTCTATGTTAAAAATACAGCTTGTCTTCCAATGACCACACATACACCCATCTTCCTAGTAGACCAGTGTTTACCTTTAAATATGTCTAAACACAAATCTACATTTCGAAGAGATATATAAGTCTAAAAACCTCATTCAGGAAGATCTGAAAGTAGTAAAGACCACGCTTCTCTTGTTTGAGATATGATAGTGCTAGAAAAACTTCTGGTCTAACGCCGGGAGGAGTAAGGGGCGGCAAAACTAATTATAGGGAATAAAGAAGAGAATTGCGATACATATTTTCTGCAATTATCAAGCTCATACACAGCGGAGAATTATAGGATTTGAGATAATGGAAGAGCCTTGTTCAAAGCTAGCGACGCGACGGTCAGTTAAAAAGAAATTGACGAGACTTCTTCGTTCTTAGAAATGATAAAGGTTAGAGCAGGTATCACTGAAATTGGCTGGAATGATTTTGACCCTTCCTACACATATTAAGTTCTTGAATACTCTTTACATTCTTTGGCTCCTATGTACTATTAAATAACGTCAAAATATTTAAGTAAAATATTCAAAGATTTTTCATATGTCAAATAATTCAATGTTTATTTTATTATTAGACAAATTATGAACATTTTATGATTGTATTCAATTATAACATTCATAAGATATGTCTTTTTAGGATGATGAAAATGATAAGACTAATACCCTTCCATGGGCCAGCTTTAATTTTATTAATTCTATACTAGGAAGTGGGGTTATTGGTGAGTATTAAAACAGTTGTAATATTTTGATGCTACACTAAAAATTTTAAATCCTACAAGCGGTTTTTCTTTTTTCACGTAAGTACCTATAATTTTGCAACGTTGCCCTATAATTCCCCATTTAAATGAAATTGTTTAACATTTTTATCATCAACCTGAATTGGTCACATATTGAGATAGATAGGTCATATTGAACGAATCAGTATCTAAAAAGAAAGAAAGTACGATTGGAGGAAGAAGAAAAAGAGAAACAACGCTAAAAATAGAACAAAATTGATAAAAGAAAAATAACAAGTAAGCCTTCTAGGATATGTTTTATTCTAATGAATAATCTATTGTACATTTTCGACAATTAATGGTGGACATTCACTGAACGTAGTTGAGATATATAAGATTAAAAGTACCATGGCGATCTATATCAATAATTATAAAGAAATTGAAGACGATAACCTCATTATGAATCACATTTTATGATTCTAACGTCTATTTAATTTCCACAGTAATCATTAAAAGACGGCAACGTACCAATTTCATACAGGGACTGATAAATTTTTGCATGTGAATATCAAAGTGAAATAATTGAAGAAAACCTAGATCCAAGCTTCATGACTTCTTGTTCTATTAGGTGACTTCTCACTTCTATCTGTGTCATGCTCTCCTTTAGAAACAAATAGAAGGGATTTACAGACTGACGACGGATCCGAAAGTTTACATTCAGGGAAGTGTCATGCCAAATTTCCAATTTTAGATATTGTCCGTATCTGGATGTGGACCCTTACTGAATGAGCAGAAAAAGAACCAATCTATTACACTACGGCGATCACTTAATTTTATCACAGTAGAAAATGACACTTCATACTGCTTTCTAAGCCGGAAAATGTTCAGAAATGAAATAATACAGATATATAAGTAAGCTCTCAAACAAATCTGATATCAAATCTAGACTCGGAGAGGAATACTTAATATATGAGCAAGTTCCTGGTGTAATCGAAAAGCTTAAACCAAAATTTAGGACACAGAAAATAGTATTTTGCAGCTTTCTCAGATATCTCTTATATCTTCAATAATATTTATTAGTTAATAGTGTATTAGCGATAACACTTTCTGATGACACCATCCTATTAGCATCACTACACATTTTTTTTTCGATGTGACAAAAATAGTTAAAGAAATCGCGCATGAAAGCAAATGAATGGAAATCTATTCAGGTAAACTAACCGCAAAAGTGATATTTTTTATAAAAATGAGAGTACTTGCAATCTTCCCTTCTATTTAGAGTTCAAAATCTCGGAAGGATTTCATTCGAAGTTCGTAAAAATTATTAAAGATAACCTATAGTCTTTGGTAATCTTTTTTCAACGCATGATACTTAAGAGTTTTTGGTTGATATGGAAGCAACGAATCTGTCCTTAAATAAGCTGCACATTCAACTACAGTGACTGGTATATAACATCACTCAACAAGTCGTCTAACTAACAGACAGACGGCGCTACCATTGTCAAATCCAAATGACGTTTATGATGTACTAACTTTGAAAAGACTATGTGTTAAATTTCATTTAATCAATGGCATTGCGAGTGGTCAGAAAAAAGTGACAGCCATTAAAGTGAAGCTACTTTTATTATTTTCAAAACAATGAATTCCAAACAATTTCATGTGTTAATTTATCATTACTTCTTGATGAAAAAAATATTAAGCTTAAACGTGGTCGTACAGACATCGATGATTGTCCAATTGAGGTGGTTACTTCTGATAAAAAAAGTCCACAAATTGGTTATATCTTATCGTAAATTTAAGTTGTGTGAGATAGCTGATGCTGTAAATATATTAAAAGGCAGTGTGTTTACAATTATGCATGATCAAGTGAAAGCTTTTTTCAAAGTGGGTGCCGCTTTACTCACATCACTTCGGAATCAAAACGATCATCATCTGAGGGCTCTGCAGATGATGCCTACTTTCTGTAGGCATCATCTGCCAAAGCGTTCAAAGGCACAACAGTCAGCTGGAAGGTTTGGGCTTCATAATTTTGGGATGCCCATAGAATATTGTTCGACTATCTCCAAAAGAGAGGAAAAATTAATAGCGAATACTAAATAGAGTTGTTGGATCGCTTGAATGCAAAAATCAAGGAAAATCGGTCGAAAAAAGCCACTGTTTCACCAAAGCATTCACCATTCATAAGTCGGTTAAATTGAACAAATTACACTTCGAATTGCTTCTACATCCACCGTATAATCCAGATCTGCCCCCAGCAACTACTGGCTATTCGCTGATCTCAAAAAAATACTCGCTGGTAAGATATTCAGCTCAAATGAAGAAGCAATTGCTGAAACTGAAGTCTATTTTTAGGCAAAAGATAAATCCTTCTACAAGCACGGCATCGAGAAGTTAGAGAAGCGTTGAAATTATTGTATTGCTCTTGAACGAGATTACATCGATGAATAAAATCGATTTTTGGTCAAAAAATATATTTTTCATAGTTAGTCACACGACTTATTAAGTTTTATTTCTTCAAAATACTGTCAACAGTTATATACGAACAAATTAAAAGATTTTGATGAGTGCTAGTTGATTTATATCAGTCAAAACAATAATTGATTTCCATAAAATATGATGAAAAAAGTTTAGTTCAATACGTAGAAAGATTTATAAGTAAATTTTCCGAAAACCCGTTTTACAATGAAACGATTTCTATCTGAATTCCATTCTATTTATATTCAGTTTATTCAGTTCACGAACCTACTTTTGTTGCTTATTACAGATTATTTTCAGGAATACCTTATGCACTTCACGAATCCGGATTTGGTTTTGGAATTTTGCTTTTGATTTTCGTAGCGTTCGTTACTGACTACTCCTTAATTTTAATGGTGCGAAGTGGGCACATCAGTGGAAAGTTCTCTTACCAGGGAATAATGGAAGCTGCATTCGGAAGAGCTGGTTATATTTTTCTTGGAATATTACAATTCGTTTACCCATTTATAGGTATTTTATTTCTAATAGTTCAGCTTTAGTACTAATTGCCACATATGTGGATTTTTGAAACGTTATTCTTTTGAAGCTTCACATACAATGTAAGATATTTTATGATAATAATCAACATTCAAACTTTTTTTCTGCTGGGATTTTGATTGTCGTTCGTAACACCACAAACTAAATTTGGAATTTTAATAATATAAATGAATTATTTAGAACATATACTTTGAGATACAAGAATAGCCAAAGATACCCAAAGATATTACTAGTATATATGCTTGTACTTATGTTCAACGTGATCATCACCACGTACATTAATGCTTCTTTGTACCTGAAAACCTCCACATTTTGAAAGTTTGAAATGTAACGTTCTTTTGTCGTCCTGTCTTGGTTTGACGCCAAAGTTCAGTTATCGGGTTGCCTCGGGTGCCTGTTTTTTATCATGGTATGTTCCACTTCACTCCAGCATCAATGCAGAAATGAAATATGGGTCAATATGGTGATGACGACTACGCTAAAGATACTTGAAGAGATTTTACTTGCCCCCTGAATTGGTAACCTAGGATTTTTCTGCTTACGAAAATATGGAGTCGTATAAAAAAGCGGAACAACAAAATTTTCTTCATTCAAGGAAGTGGCATCACTGGCAAATATCTTGAAGAACTTTGTCAGTGGCGTACTTATTCAGTTAAGGTGTATAATGAAGAAAAAAGTTAATTTCAGTTAACAAAGGAAAAATTTCCAAACTATGTGCATTGTTTTCAAAATGAACTGTTAAAGAAAGCTCTCATCTAGATTAAAACACGGGCGTGACGTTCACCTACTTATTTTAAGTTGACGAAACAATATCTGTGGTAACAATTTTTCAAAGTAGTTTCCTACTCGGTTGGCTGAAGTCCCAAACACGACCACAACTGATATGTGAATACTCAGCTCCTCCAGTAGTAGTTTCCTCACCCTCGGTATAATCGAAGAGCTAAATACTAAAGGCGCAAACAGAACCAACAGTAAGATGTGAAACTCAACTCCTTCAATGGTAGTTTCTTTAGAACGCGAAATCTTAAGCACGGCTGTTGAGAACAGCAATCTTATAAGTAAGATAAACCCAAACTGATTTAAACGATCTGGTGCAGTCTTCTGCGGTTGCTGCCAAAAGATATTAAGCAGAGAGCTCCAAATATAGAAAGAATCGTTTATTCTTAATCCCAAATCCAGATTTGAAGAAGACAGGATTTTGATACAAAATTGTCCGATAAGTATCAACCAACTGATTGATTTTATACGTCTAGGTGCGCAGACTATTAACATTGTTGTCGATATGGGAGAAATAACCAATGACTTTGATAGAGTCTCGATCCAACTTACAAGAAGTTATTCAAAGTATTGGTCATTCTTCAACCGAGTCTCTCAAGCCATGCCAAAAGCTGAGCTACCGTTATAACTGGTTCAAAATCAACAATAATTTTAGGTTCAATATTTATACAAAAGAAATGAATCATTATTATCGGTCCTTCAATTTAGTAATTTTAACGAATATCACTCGAGCAATCGAAGATAATCGATTATTATTTTTCACTAGTAACTCGAAGTAATCCTTCAAAAACCACCCAAACCGTGATTTCGGCAACTTATGTCTCGCTACTTTAAAATAATCGATCATTTTCGAAGCTTTTTTTTTATATAATAACTGAGTTTATTACTAAAAAAACTTTTCGGTAGGCTTTATAAAATTTGTGCAAATTGGGTAAAACGATAATGTAAAATAAATCATGTCCTTATATATACCAGAGAAGTGTAAACTTTATGTATTTTGTAGCGATGGTTTCCTATAACATTGTAGTAGGTGATACGGTAACAAAAGTGATAGTAAGACTGACGGGAATTGGACCAGATTCGATATTTGCCAAACGAGAAGTTATCGTGTTGATTGCTACCATATTCATCACGATTCCTCTTTGTCTCTACAGGGATGTAGCGAAACTGGCTAAAGTTTCATTCTTAAGTCTCATATGTATAGTTTTTATTTTGTTTTCGATATTTATGAGAATTGGACCACTCAGCGACATAGTGTAAGTAACTAGATTAATTATATATAGTTTCTTAACAATTAGGTACTCAATATTTGATATTTTCACTTTGTAAACTAAAATTATAGTCAAACTCAAATTTCAAATCTATCATAGTTACCATATATGAATATGCGATTATACTGCTGTTGACATGGTTTGATCACTTTGACTCTTTGGTGAGCCCAGCAATGTGTGTTGCCTTTAAAAAACATTCTTTTTGCTCTCTTATCGAACTGTTTCGTGTCTGTTGACCTATGAGAATATTCGTGAGAATGGAATGAAGAGTAACGCACGACATAAGTTGAAAGTGATTAGAAACGTGTTAAGTTTTGGAAGTTATCGATACAGGAGGTTTTGTAAACCTTCATTATTGTAAATAAATAATTTTTCACTGCGCTTTGTATCGAGGTGTGTTTCTTGTTAGGTTTTTGAACTCCTACTTATTAATATAATATATTCATGAAATTGATATATTGATGTCAGTGATCTTTGATGACTGTGTGGAATTTGAAGCTTTATCAATTGTAATTAATCTTCTTCTTCTTTTTCGCTTCATATATACATATATAGTAACTAATACCTAAATTCACTAACAATAATTTCTGAATGTTGAGATACCTGAAAACTATTTTTCAGGATTCATTAAATGCTCTTACTGCAATAAATATTATTTATTCTATCTGTTACTAACGGGATTCTGCGGTCATTGTGTTGCAGGAAACAAGTTTTACTATATTTTGTAATTTTTAAATTGTAGGCCACAACATCCTGAGTCATGGAGCTTTATCAATAAGGATATTATACCAGCAATAGGAATAATGGCTTTTGGTACGTATTTTCCGTTTATAAAACAGTTTGTGGTCAAGAAGTAACTGAAAAAAAATCAAATAACCAACACAGATAACCTTATTCATCAATTTATTGACACGACATTCGAATATCATTTAATTAACTTCAAGGAAATGTCCTGCATGTACGGTGCACAATGCAAACCTGTTGTTGATTAATAATTTTTAAATTGATTAACTCATCGTTTCTAGTAATCAGAACTTTGAATCAGTTTTGTGTCCCTTTGAGTTTTCCTATAAATTCTTAAAAGAATCAAACATTTCAATTCAAAATTCTTTGAAAAGTGTCACACAAACTTGAATTGCTTAATTTGAGGTTTCTTTTATTGAGAGGATAGTACTGAGTTAGATTAGATTAGATGAGTTAGGGCTTAAGGTTGTGAATCTTCCTCGCTAACACATAGGAGGTTTCTGTGATTTCCTTTGATTCGTAGTGGAGTCGAATTTTAAGCTCTTGAGCTAAATAATTTGAAGAGAACATGTGCGCTTTTTTTGCTGCATGGAGATAGTGTGCATGTTTTTAGAAGGTTAATAGTAGAAAAGTTATAATGAGGATGAAATGTAATTAGCATTGCAAAGTTCATAGCTGCAATGAGCTATGAACTCTTATTTGGCATCTGCCTTTTTACATATAGCAGTTACATTTCTCAAGCACGTCCTCATGCGCCACACTAGGTAAGACAGGTCATATACCGCCATTAGCTTTTCAAATACATGCCATGAATACGACGCTCTACAGGTTTGGAGGCGGTGAGCTTATGATTGGTGGAGTGGACTTCATCATTTTTCTTCTCAAACTTTAGTCTAATTTGACAGTAACAATTTTTATCAAGATCCACATGATTCATTCTACATCGGTATAGTTTAATTCTTTGTTTCGCTGCAGAATTTGCCGATTTTGATATTGACGAATTTATCATCGCATTAAATATTTTCGCCGCTAGCTTACGCAGTATAATTTTAACTGTTTACTACCGAGGTATTGTAAGTTAATCATTTTCTCAAGACGCCACGTAATTTTTTGTTAATTTCCAGTCAAATTTAGGATATGAACTTCATGGACATTCAAAGGATCTTTTCAAAGTGAAAGTAATTTGCGAGAATGATTTCTTAGGACTAAAATTTATTTTTATTTCAGCTTTTATGTGCCATCATAACACATTTTTAATATACAGCTCTCTAGCTGATGCAAGTCAAAAGAAATGGGAAATTGTTACACATATTTCTATATTGACTAGTTTAGTTGTTGCAATCATGTTTGGAATTGCTGGATACTCAACATTTAAAGCATACTCTCAAGGTAAATATTTAAATCTCGAGAACTATAACATTTGATTGATCCAAATGTAGTACATAATTTCCTATGGTATAATTTTAGGAGACCTATTAGAAAATTATTGCTGGGACGATGATCTGATGAATATTAGTCGATTGCTTTTTAGTATACAAATCCTTCTCACTTATCCAATTGAATGCTTGGTGAGTCGAGAAGTTATAGAAACGTCTTTATTCAGCAGAGATCCGAATGTTCCTGTATCAGAAAAACTTCATTATCTCATCACTTTAGGGGTAGTGATTACAACGTATTTAATTTCCATCACGACTTATTGTCTAGGAGTAGTTTTGGAACTGAACGTAAGTGATAACCTTGTTCAATTTTTCTCAAAGAAAATCTATATAGAACTTGTTTTTCTGGGAATAATGAAATATGAAAATTACTCAATAATAGCTACTAACATACCATCTCCTAAAAAGATTTTGATTGTAAACATATCCCTAGATTATCACGTGGCTTGATTAAATAACTCAAACATCCATTGATAGGAACTTCAAGCGTACTTCAATCAATCCTTCATTCTTTTGATCAGTCAAGGCCGTATACAGTAATCGGTAGTGAACTGCACCGAGTGATTGACGCTTGTAAAATTGTGTAAAATTACTCCATGGTACCAATCAGCTTGAGTTTTTCAAACTTCTTATCGATTATCACCAATGGTTGCTTCAAACTTTGAGCCGGTTTTTTACTATTAATGCCCTTGATATAATTGATTTACTCAGCCATTTGATAGTTTAACGGCACTTTTTGGAATGGTCAATACAATTCCTGCTTCTCATCCCAGAAAGACCATTTATATTAGTTTAATCCTCAAACGTCGGGTTAAACTACAGAAACTGTTTTTTTTCACGTTTTATAGATGGCGTCCACTAACAAACTTCGGTTTAAACGTTACTGGCGGTCTAGAGGTAGATTAAATTTCATCTCAACATGAAACGGAGGATCCGAACCTAACTTTTTCATGTGTCCTACATTTTTACAATATTATAAAGGGTTTTGGTAGAATGATTGAACGTTCGCACTTTATATTTGATGAACTCGACGATTATTGTGAAGAAATTATCAACATTGCCTCACATTTTTTAAATTTTTTGTGGTTCTAACGAAAACCTGACCGTTTTTGTTATTTTCATCATTAAATTCCCTTGCCAACTCTTCCCCTAGTTTTTTTGCTGTTATTTCCAAGTTACCTTTACAAGGTTAACCAAAAGCACTAACTACTTGAGTCACTTGTAAAATAGAACAATCTTGTTAATTCTTGATATAAACTAAAGATCAAACCATAGCTTAATCGGTTTTAATAATACATAATACATACAGAATTAATACATATCTCGGAAAAGGCTTGTACAATTTTTATAAATTTATGGGTACAAGGGATACATCTTTCTTTTTTCTGCTGATATTCGCAAATATTATTGGAAATATTGAACATTCGCTGAACCAGAGTAGAGTTGAAAAATGAAATACTTTTTCATTTATGGAAAAGTCTCTGTTTCCTGAAACATTACTTGAATCACAGTTCCCAGTATTTGAAATAAAATTATTTCGTGGAAATTTTGCACAGAATTTGAACGAGTATTAGTTTGCATATAAATTTTATTTTATTTCACAGGGTGTATTAGCAGCTGTCCCTCTGGCTTACGTCCTACCGGCATTATGTTATTTACGATTAGAAGAAGGTTTCATATTTTGTAGAAAAAAACTTCCTGCTCTTGGAGTCGTTTTATTTGGATTGGTAGTAGCAATAATGGGGGCAATCTTTCTGATTGTAGACATAGATCAAGTTGACACCTGCATAGAGAGCCAAGTTATGGAATATTGCAACAGAACTATTACCAATATGACGTACAATAGCACTTAAGTCTTATATTTTCAATGGGATTCGTACATTGTAGAAGGTTAATGTATAAATCCATTGAGATTACCATTTGTTATATTGTGAGAAGATAATAAGTGGCAGTTATAGTTACAATAACTCTTCATTATTATTTGAGAAACGGACGTACATTTATTTATACTGCTATTTATTTGGGTATGTATCCTGAGTAGGCTGTTCATAATCGAAACTAATTTTCAATGTACTGCAGTATATATTTATGAATCATTTATTGTTGATAAACTGTTGAAATTTCTCATTCTTACTGTTAATGTAAAATCTCTTCCTTATTGTTTTTATATGATATAGCTGAAATATTTTGTATACATTAGATTGGTACAATAATCAATATACATGAAAGTTTTGATTCACTTTCTGTCTCAGAAGCTTCAAGACTGAGATTTTTACGATATATTTAAGTGACTGCCAAATTATATGTATATCATCGGACGTTCTCTTATTCATTCTATACAATTGATCATTCGTTGAGAGACACATGTCACAAAAGATAAAATTTTCCCTAGACAGAACTCTTGCATCTCATTATTAATAAGTGGCTCTACCTCTAGTATGGTTTCTAAATTTGTCCGGTGATAATGCAGTAAAAAACTTTGGCGACTATAAGGTGACATTTGTTCAGTTTTAAACAAGTTTTTTGCATAGAATTACATTTTTTTCAAAGATGTTAGGATATTTAGATAATTCACTTTCAACTGTCAACCATTACTGAATTTAAACAAAATTTGTACATGTGAGACGGATCTTTTATTGAACATAAATACTTCTTATATATCTGATATCACACAAATACATCTCCATTTCTGATGTTACTAGGCAGCTGTTATTGATACAAATTTTTCTAATACTTTAGTAGTCTAAAAAGACCATCATATTTGACAAGGGACATTTTTTAGTTGAAAAATCATGACTAGAAACCATGAATCTTCTTTAATACTGAATAAAAATGCAGTAAAAAAGTTTCATTTTGTTTTCACATGGAATGAGGTTGATACTTGTATGAATGAATGATAGGAAACAACTTAAAAATAAAAATAAATTCCAGTATATTGAAATTTCTTGATCAAAATCTGTTCTTCTGTTTACAGGATCTAATATGCATGATTCGGATAAAATAAACTTGAGAAATATTCATATCTATTGGCGTCTATGAGGTGACATTTTTTTAGTTTCAAACAAGTATTCAATTTTAATTTTTTACATAAAAAACTTTTTTTTAAAGATGTTAGGATATTTAGATAATTCACTTCCTACTACCAACCATTACAGAATCTAAACAAAATTTGTCTATTTCAATGTGAAACGGATCTTTTATTATACATAAAGTGTAACATCATCTAATAGGTTCACATGACATTCGAGGAAGACCCCATTTAGGATTTACTACTATCAGCCAACTGAAATACATTTTAAAAACGGATAAAACGAATCACCTGTAGAATTTTTCAATGAATCATCATTAAAAATTAGTTTGAACGTAATTCCTTATTTCAATAAATTCTTAGACTTCTTAAGATACATTAAATTAAAGAAAGCACTTGACATCTTCTCCTATTAACCTTTTTTTTTCAATGGATAGTTGGGATAAGCTCTGTTTATAAACATATTTCCAATTTATTTTTTCTAGTTTGTTGGAATTGAAAACTTACAAATAACGGAAGGTTAGGTTAGGTATAATAAATAAAATTTAGTACTTAGGAATCAATTCATCTCAGATAATTAGTCCAACGTATAAAATCAATACTAGAAACTTTGAATGTCTCCACAGGCCGTTTGACGTGGGGAAATTACATGCAGTGGCACGATGTAATATATCTTGATGAAAGACATGCACAGTTAGAGCTTATCGATTCATGCCAGATTTCAAAATTGCATATTTCTCGGCCTGATGCCACTTACATTTCTAAGAAAACAAAAATCTAGTCAAAATTGTTTCAAAAACCAACAATTCTGCTGAATGGTTTGAGTACTTTTGCAAAATTATTTTTAGGTATAATTGTGAGCCTAAACTAATTTATTTTCTTTTTTTTTCATGGAATTTATTTGCGAGGTTTTTATTATTATTATTAATTAGTTTTGGATAGTGACAGCTATCCTACAATGTCAAAAAACGTGCAATATTCAACATATGCAAATTTATTCTTGCACATTGGTTTGCAAGAAATCGAACAAATAATTAGTAAATACTACTAATACTTCGATAAAAGTGAATATATGGTAACTAATTGATTTTAAATACGGTTCAAAATTTACAATATTCATTACATATTTTACTGTAGTTATAGGTAAGTTTTTGTTTCTCAATTAAAAGTGAAGATGCCCACTTGAAATGTGTAAATTACATTTGTGACTTTGTCATCTTTTGTGCTACTGAACGAAGAATGCATGTTTTTGTGATGACAGGTCCCAATGATCGGAATCGATGTGCACAAATAATTTTTCCTTGTAATTGCGAACTAGAAGAACGTGGTTTTATCAATAACACCACCCTGCATATAAAAATATTTAATAGTGTTTTTTATGCTGATTCGATACCTGCTTCTCGTTTTTCTCTATCATGTCCAGATTTTCTACAATTTCATATTCTAATTTCACTGGACGTTGTTTCATACACCAACAATATAAATTTTGTTTTCAATATTAGTTTACGTGTACAGAGATGTATGAATGAAAATAAATAGTTGACAAAGGATGAATTATTGATTATTTTGAAAAAAAATCATGAAGGCATTTCGAAGTATGTGAAATTAGATAAGGTACTAACGTAAAAGTATTATATTTTAGCTCTCCAACATTCGTTTTTTTGATTTCTTGCTAATTTATTGGGTGTCTTGACAATTCCTCTTGTGATTCAAGCAGTTGTCGGTCATCAAATTTTTCCATTTCTTTTATGTATTTGTGAAACTGTAATCTTAGGGAAATAGTCAAGTTGGGAATGTAGAATCCTACTAGGTTTGTGTACTTTAAATCTTTATTGTTGCTTCTTCCATTAAAATTCGGATTTGTTGACCCACGAAAATTTCTGCCTTGATTTTTTCTGAGGTTGTGCAGAGAAATTTTTCGGGAAGTTGAGCGCCTTCTTTTGATAAAGCGTTTACGAATTGTTTAATCAATCCAAGTTTTATGTGCAGCGGTGGTAGTTTCAAGCAGGATATTTCTTATACAAGGTTTAAAATTTTGTCGTTTATGCCACAATTTGTGCGTGCCTTGTTATTTAGTAGCCTGGAATGAATCATCACGATAGAAATTATCCATTTGTTAGTTAACCAGACGTAGCGGAAACAAACGAATTGCATTTTTGAAATCAGCTTGCAAAAACTGCATAAAGAAAATCTATTTTCATTCCGTCAAAGATTTTGATGCAGGGTGGTGTAATTACAATTACAACCGTCACGGTTTTTAGGAAAATTTGATTTTATATTAGTCGTGGCATACTGCCAGAAGAGTACCTAGTTGTTTTTTTTTCGATGTTCCATTATAATTTTTGAAGATATATAAGTCTATCTACTATTTATAATTCAATTAATTGAATAGTAATAAATTGTAAATAATATATTGATGATACATCGATGTCTCACTAACTGAATTTGAAGTTATAATACTCAGATAACGATGAAATAATTTAATATTTCTTTCTCACTGGTTCAATCATTGATTCTCATTTCAGTTGCTTTGAACCTTAATTTTCAGAGATACGAATACCCATAATTTTAATTTGTACATTTACAATTGGTCCGTAATTTCAAATTCAGTCTCATACAATCGAAGCTGTTTTAAAATGTTAGGACGGTGACTTACTATAATGTTATCAATCAAATATAGAGCTTATAATAAATTAAAATCAAGCAACGCAATATGACTAGACAGCCAAATATATTTATCAGGGATTTACTAATTGAATATAAATTCATATAAATTTAAGTATATATTCTACATGCCAAGATATCTATAGAGCGTGGCTACGTTATGAAAAAAAATCTCTTTTACCAAGCATTTATTTTCTTTATCAAATTGTATTCACTAATCATTCACTAATTCCTTTGTAATTAAAATGTGTGTCTTCTAATACCACATTTGAAAGGACTTTTGAGAATTATTTTAGCAGTATAAAAGTGGCTTTTATAGGGAAAATGGTTAATTAATTTATTCAGAAAATAATTTCACAACTATACGAACAATAATAACAAACTAATCGATATATAATACTTTTCAGCTGAATTAAAGTGCCACCCACATTTATTTCGACAATAAGCACCATATTCTTCTTGTGTACATAGGCAGTTTATCGACAACAACATTTTTTTTTAATTTTTATTTATTCACAATAAACAAAATCTAGAAGTGTGGGATCTGGAGATAATGGAGGAGTTCACCTCCCAGACCAACACTGATTAAAGGCTGATTCATAAACCTGACTTTCCGTTTGCTGTTTGATGATCATTCACCTTATTGATAAACTTGCTGCCGTTAATCTAAAAACTTTGTTATTCTTTTTGACGTGAGTACTACTTTGTATTTTTCTGATACTTTTGTGTTTCGGTATTTATGAACGATTTTATGGAAAATAATGAAGAGTTTTTTTATTGGGACAAACGCAAATGTTTGTGTTGAAAGTTACTAACTGCAGAAGGGGACGTCAAACGGCAACTGCGAATAGTCTTATGAATTCTAATGTTTCTAATTTTGTAACAGCAAATGTCAACGGATGCGGCAAACGGAAAGTCAAGTTTATGAATCGGTCTTAACACTCGTGAATACCGCGTGCCTAAGCAGGGGTGCACAATCTTATTGGTAAGTGAAAATTATTATAACCTAACTAGCTGAGTCACTTGAAATATTGAAATACAATAGCTTATTGTGTAAAAGAATCAACAGTATGAACTGCAGAATATATTTTTTGTTTACTCCGTAAAAATGATAATTGGCCAACTATACCATTACAGTATTAAAAAACCAGTCAAATTGGGTATTACAAGACTAACAGTTCAACTCAAGAATTTTAACAATTAACTATATTCTATTCTTAAATTAACTGTTTATATTTAAAAGATTTCTTCAACCATTTGAGTATAAATTTATTTTTTTTTCTCTCTAATTTCTTGGGTAGGTTGTTTGACTGAATTGTCCTGAAAATTATATAGGAATGACTACACAATACTTAGAGAATGGAATAAATGGTCACAAATACACCAAAGATGCATCGACTGCTCTACACATTTTAAAAAAATAAAAATATTAGCTCAAGACACGAACTATCAGAAATTATTAATCAAAGAAATGATATACATAAAACAAGATAGACAAGATATAAAAAAGCTCAGCCAAAGTTACCATAAATTGATCAATTAGTTTATTACAATCTACCTGGTATGATATCGTTTTATTGAAATTTCGAGATAAATAGATTAATTCTAATATTTTGTTTTTAATATTTTTTTAAAGATATCTACTAATATGTTTTTATCTATTCTACAAATATTTTAATCATCATATATTAATCCTTCTCTTGAAAATGGAAGGAGCGAAACGTTATGTTATACATATCTAACATAAAAATGTGATATTTCATCGAAGTTTGATTATTTCATCCAAACAACCTGTGAACCAAAGAAATAAGAGAAAAAAAAAAGAAATTCATTTATATATATATATATATATATATATATATATATATATTTCTTTTAGACTTTTCTTTATTTAATTGTCCATTTTCTGCTTTATTTTGAGAAATAATTTTCATAGAGAAGATTTTGACGTTTTGGTGTTACTCCGCTTTCTTCAAAATATTAATTGACATTGGCTACCTAGTATTAAAGGTAGAGAAATTCTGAGTACTTGAAAAGTGTCCGTGGAAATGCGTTCAATAAGGGTCTCGACAAATTTACATCAGGGTAAATTTTAAAGGAAGCGTCAAATATTATTAGTGAGAAAGTCTGAGATGAAATGGACCTTTTTCGATAATAATTCTTGTAGTTTATATTTTTTAACTCGGTATACTTCAATTTATCTACAATTGCTATAATCATGCCATACCTTTTTATGAATCAGCGCCATTCTGGTATGTTTTTCAACTGTTATTTATCGTATACAGCTAAACAGTTTCTCTCTACCGTCCATACTTGTTATATAGAGAGATAAGAGTTGATAGATCACTCATCATACGAAATTTGACAGATGATTTACTTCAATCACACAACATATTCAGTACGGATCTGTTTGTAAAAATTTGAATTTCTTTATTAAAGAAACGTAATCGTCCAAATTTACCGTGGACATAAATAAAATGCTTATTTTAGTTCATATCTTTTAAATCTTTTCAATCATCGATGACTTTACAATTTCAATGTAATGTAACTGAACTCCTTTAAAAGATTCCCATTTTTCTTTTTTTTTAATTGAATGCATATTTATTCTGAGGTTTCTTGATGTTATATTAATTTTTTGACGTAGTAATGATGACTAATAAAGAACTTAATGCTTTATCAATATATTTTCATACTTTGTAAGCCAGAAAAAACTAGGAAATAGAGTTATATACGTAGTTCCTCTTTCTATGTATGTAGAACAAACTTCTAAAGAAAAACAAACAACGAAATAGTATAAAGTGTACATTTTATTAACACAATACAGAAAAATCAAATTTGAATGACGGCATTGTCAGATATGGCTATTCTTTTTTCTAACCCCATCTAACATACAATCCGTCTTGATAAGACAATAAGTACTTGAGATATTAATTAAAGATGGCAATGGAGAAGTATCCTCCAATAAAGATATTCTTTTTACACTCTTTTAAATACGTTTTTGTGACAACATGGACTAGAATTTATAACTGTCAGTTTTTATTATCTAGTTACTGAAATTTTTTTATATTCTAACTAAATATATTCAAAAGTTCGTTTGGTTTGAATCTTTTGAGAAGACGAACCTCTACGTTTTCTTCATTAGTTTCCTTATGAGTAGATTAGGGTGGGAACTTATTTTGACACTTTAACTTAAACTTTTATTCTTGGCTCCATTCCTAACCGAAGGCACTAGAAGGTTCTTTCGATGATAGAATTAGGCACGTAGCTCGAAGCGTTCCAAGGGCTTTGTTCTGAAACCTTTGGAGGATTTCTATGTTGGATTACTTGCAATACCTCAAAGTTGAATTCCATAGGTCCATATGGGTTTTAAAATTATCTTATAGAGGAGCAGATTTTCAATTTTTGATTGTGAGTTTTTGCCAATTAGCATTTCTCTAAATTTGATACCAGTTGTTTCTTCTTCTTCTTCTTCTTTGTTAAGGTACGCTTTCTCCATGGTCTCTTTGTCTTGTTTTAACGCAATGTTGTTAAGTGCCACTGGTGGTTATTTGTATGTGCGTGAATTGAATGTTATATGATTTGACTTATTTACGGCTTTAATTTCCATTTATTCATCAAGATTTTAATTTTATTTGAGCTCCCTTATAAATTTTTTGGGATGTCTTGCAATAATAACTGTGTCATTAGCAAACGTTGCTATTTCTGTTTTCTTGTTGATTGGCATATCAAAAGTATTAACAAGATAGAGTATAGGTTCAAGTGTACTTCCTTGTGGTACCCCTGAGTTGATTGGGTATAATCCTCTAGGTTTATCTTGATATTTGACAAAGAAATATCTATCTTCCAAATTTGATTTTATTATTAGGTAAAAGTGACATGGAAGTTTATTCTTTATATTGTATATCAACCATTCTTGCAAAATCTTATCAAACGCTTAGCTGATATCTAAAAACGCTGAGAGACAAATTCTATGGATAAGCTTATTTATTGGTATTCTATAATAGGTATTAAACGGCATGATAGCAGAGGACCTTGGATAATATTGGTGATATGCCGTTAGATCACTTTTTCCCTGGTTTTGGAACCATTGTTATTTGTGCAAGCTTTCATTGGAGAGGAAAATGATTTAGCCTAAGGGCATTGAAGATAATTTCAATGAATTTAAATTCGTAGTTCGTAAGTTCGTAGCCTGGCGATTTCTTGGGGTTTGTCTCTCGTTTGATTTTAGCACATGAAAATTGTTTTATAGGTTTAGCTAACTGTAGCGGTACCTCTAGGAAATCGTTTATTTTAGGGTCTATTTCGAGTTGAACACATTTGCATGCGGTTGAAACACTTTGGATGGATATTTTACAATTTTACAACAGCTTCGACTTTTTCAGTATTCTAATCTATCTACCTGCTGCGTCCTTCACTGGTTAAATGTCTTATAAGGCCTTTTTAATGTATTTTTATTATATAAAAAATCTAGGTAAGATACAGAAGACTATATTATGAATTTATCTATTTCTATAAATTTTTTTCTGTCTGTATATCGGAAAACTGGATAAAGAATATGTACCTGATCGAATTGAATTGTATCTTTATATTATTGTGGCAAAAATCTAGTAAATCATATATCATGGATTCCAATGTCAAATACTACTTGATATGTACTTGATATAAACCAAAATATCAATAATCTTCTCTTTAAAGCAGGTTTCTTATTAAAATAGACCTGAAATAGGGTCTAATCAATTGAAAAAAGTTATTTATGTAACAAGTAATACTTTTTTCACGAGTAGACGATTTGACTGTTTAACGGCAATTCCTACGAGTGAAAAAATTTTACTTCACTCACGAGTTTCATACAAAAAAATTTCTACGTCTGTAGATTTAAAAAAAATTGACAAAACTTTCATCAATTTTTATTTTGTAATAGTAATATTAAAAGTATAACTGTGAGCATTATTAATTTGAAGTGATGAAGAAGTTATATTGAATTGGCAACATTTAACAACATCATCTATAGTTGTATTATTACTTATTGGATTGTTGGTAGGATCGTGAACATTTACAATGTTGGTTGAAGTCGAACTAGTTCCCATTCAAATTTTCTCTGCGAAATCCATTTTGTTTTTTATTGAGTCGTCTACTTAACCCTCCACAACTGTGTTGGATTTCCACCCACCGTGCTTCTTTAGTTGAATTATAACACCATCGGAATCCATTAATGGAGACGGCGAAGAGCGTCGAAATGTATGCCCAATGTAGTTTTTTGGGTTAGGTAAATCCAAATATGTTCCGATAAGCGAGGGAATTCTTGAAACGGTATTGATACCTACCACTTGGGTTTTGCATTTTCCATTTCTATACTACAAAAAGAAATGATCTGTTTTGATATTTGTGGGCCGTTGGTTGTTTTATTTTTTATAAATGTTTAATCTATTTTCAGATATTTCAGCAATAATAGTAAATTTTTTGGTGTCATAACTTATGCATGAGAAATGATCGTCTGAAGCTGGCAACAGAAATGAGTTTCGAGTATTTACTGATATCTACGTCGTCATTTACCAGTAGAGTGCCTTTCAGTTTTGAATAAGTCCACCAAAGTGTTGAAGACTTCCATATTTTAGATTTAGTTTCAAAGTAAGCTAGTAACACTCTTTCTGTGAAGCTGTTTATGCCTTTTTTAGTACGTCACTCTATAAAAGAATTATATTTCTTCAAATCCTGTTCACGGAAAAGATTCATAGTCGCTGCAGTTGCCGATTGAACACCATATTCTGGTGTGCAGTTTTAATTTCTTCACTATTACCTACTCTCCATCACTAATAATAATACGAGTACTACACTCCTTTTAATTAGACACAAAATTTTTTTTAACGAATTTCCAGAAATAAAAGTGTGACAGTTTGTCGGAGAAACGAATTGACATGAGGAAGAAAGCATACACAGTTCTCTATTTTGATAAAACAATTTTATAATGAAATGACAAGTAACGGCACTTGCTAAATGCTAAAGTGTAAAAAATTAACCGCCACGGTACTTTTCTTCACACTTTTTGACTGATTCAGGAATTACATTCTTTATGAATGAAAAAAAAAGTGAATATTATAACAGACGTAGAAAAAATATGTTTTCTCGTTTTTTTACATATTCGATGATTCTGTTTTGTGAAAAAAAATATTTTATTACGTTAAGCTTTATCAAAATATTAACTTACATTGGCAACTGTGATTTGTGAGTGTAACATTCTCTGTATCAATCAGATTTTACTTCTTTGTGAAAATTTGGTTTTTAAGGTTTAAGGTTTTTCTAAAATGCAAAGCTCTTTCAATCAATAGTAGATTTATTATTTTTTCGTAGTTTCTGAGAGTTTTTTCCAAATTTCTTGTGTTTTCAAAACAAAATTTATATTATTTTCTATTTTACAACTTGTGTTAACCTTTGTATCATATAATTTTCTATCTAATTTCTAGGTACTGAGATCTAAAAAGGCGTAGGGAACAGCAACTTTGTTGATTCATCTAAACAAAATGGGAAAAATTAATCCACGAGACAATTCAAAAATTAATCAAATAAATTTAATTTTATTTTCTGCACCTTTTTGGAAAAACTCGACAAGGGTTGTAGTTTATAATATTGAAAGTTTTTCAATTTTTACATTTATAGTATTTAATTATTGTCTTGTAATGCTGAATAGATTGATATATACCTTTTAGTGAAAGTACTATATTCAAACTATTTTAAAGTTGAAAGTCATTGTTGCCAAATGTCATTTTGTGATCTAAACGAAATTATAATTATTTATTTTGAATAGGATAGTGAATATAGTATCGTACTGTATTTACATGGACTTTATTTGACATATGAATGAAGAAGATTGAAATAATATATTGATCAAACTGAAATGAAGTCGATGTAACTATAAATAGAGATTTTTATGTATATAGCATGCTATAATTATACAAAACAAGTAAATAAATAACTCAGCCATATTTATTTACCAAAAATATATTTTTCTCGTTATTTATACAAGTATTACTTAGTATATACAACATATATACATACAAGATGTATTTTTGTTATATCGGTTCTTATATTATATACTTTATTAAAATATAGAAAAAAGTTTAGTTATCTACTTGTTATACAATGTGATATCTTATATTCCTAATGTAGAATGTTTGTCTTTATCTTATAATTGTATATATCCATTTTGGAATGGAAGTAAACTTAAGAGTTACCAATGATTTTATGATATGAGTGGATTTTAATAAGAGTATTATTAAGTGGATGGACAGATAATGTGATATTCATAAAATGTTTATTAATATGCAATATGTTGGACAAAAATTAATAAAATTCTGAAATGTATTAGCACTAAAATACTGTGCCAAAAATCAAGTGGAAATTTAAAAAACTCACTAGATCCCTCATCCACTAGTGACTTTAGCTCTATTAATTTCTCATTATCAAATACTCCTTGATTACTTCACTGGTGGTAGCAAGTTCGGTCTAGGAATCAATGAACGTAATCACTATCGTATTTTTTGTAGACTGGTTAAGTTAGGGTCAGTTCAATTCCAATACATTATCCAGAACAGGCGAACGAATAAATAAATATGGAGTTCCTTAAGAGTGGAAATCCGCATTTTCCTCCACAGTCGCCGATTGTCCAAGACTAGACTAAGTAGAGGCGACTGATTTGCCATAATCTTCCTGTATTCTTCTGCTTGGTATTACAAAAAATTTAGGCTTGTGAAAATTGACAACATTAAAATACACATAGCTTACACTTACCAAATTTGAGAAAAGAAACTGCAAGAATTTTGATACAACAACATTTAGTAAACAATAGATAGATATCCAATGAATCAGCTGTTCTTCAAGTCCTCAAATCTTCCAGTAGTGAAAGTAATGCTGATAATAGGGGTTAATTTGAATGGTCTTATATCATGTACTTAACACAGTGACCCTGTACTTTTAGATATAGATAAATCGGAAAAAATGCCGTTGCTAATTTTGCTTAGAAAATAATGCAACAATATTCCTCAAAAATATCACATCATTTCTAGCAGCGCGCCAGCGGTAGTCTAGAAGATTCTCAGAAAATATTCGTGTTCAGAAAGCACTACTCCGGCGAACGTGAAGAAGAAGGCAGCTTAAGCTCGATGCAACTAGGTGGTTCTATTTTCAAGCATTGAAACTGCAACTACATAATTAAATATACAAGCGTTTTAAAAAGTAAATCAGTCTTTTAGCAATGCTTGTTTAACTTATGCAAATTTATTTTCAATTGAATCGTCTATGTGAAAATGTACTAATTGTTGTATGAATTAAGTTAATTAACATTTATTGCGGGTAAATAATCGTTATTATGATCATTGCGTTTTTAATATCCATGATAATGATTTATTATTTAATACGCGAAGAACCGCTTTCCTAAGTTGTAATATTTCGGTTTGTCACTAGATGAAATAAGCGATGTCTTTATTTCCTTACAGGAGAGAACAAATGCTCTTTTTGTTCAATGTAGATCCTCAATGATTGAGAATAGCAAAATATTAACATTTCTGTATTGGATATTGAAAATATTGATAATGAAAATAAAGAAAATATCTCATCAGATGAAAAATGTCCTTACCCCTTCCAAGAGGTGCTTTTTTCCCAATCTATTTCGAGCCATTAATTCTGCTCGCTACCCTGTATGCACTCGAAAATATGATCATTTAATATCATTACGTGCACTGTATGTCGCTATCAAGCTTTCACATAAGGAAATAAATTTATTTAATGTGCTGCTAGTCGTATAGTTTTATATTATCTAGTTTTGATTTAAATAATCCCCAGTTGATTGGGCGTTCTTCCTTTTGAGAAGTAGCCATTGTTATTTGATTTACTTTATGTTTACAACTTTCAGATTTTGCTTCGTTCATGTTAAGATTTTTGAAAAGTTCCAATATGTCTCTAGAATCGTTCACCGATTAAATAAATATGTTAAAAATTGTTCAATATCTTAACAACTATCTTTCCGGTTTTCACAAAAGGACAATTATTAAGGAAGACGAGAAGGAACTTGGTACTTACCTTGATGGTAGACTGCTGCTTATTCCCAGAGTCTCGTCGCTTGGGTGGTTTATTCGATGATCACTTTTGTTTTTCGCTTATACGTAATGTAAAATATGCATTATGCCGTAGAAATGATAAAGTCTATTATCCGAACATAAGCGAATAAAAGAAACACTTTTTCTCTTTCAAATGCCCACGCCTATCCTACTGACTACGCCAGTTATAACGTATGAAAATAAAGATCGGTTTTAAAAATATATACAAAGTATAAACAATATATTAAGAATGAATTCTGAACAGAGTTAAGGCAAGACTAACAAGATTGAATATAGCAAGCACTTTATTTCTCGAAAGAGTCTCGTATTACTGTAGCTGTCATGATAAGGTGACTTTTTTATCACACATCGTGTTTTACTTCATTTGTTATACAATTCAAGTCACGTCTGATCAATATCGAACATATTTAATTTCACTCACTCATTGTGGAATCACTATTGTTTCTTAGAAAAATTCCATGTGACAAAAACACAATAGGACACCTGCTACTACCAGTTTCTGTTCTCATGTTCTTATGAAAAAAGTATTTATAACATTTATTTGTCGAAGAATTTACGAACAAACATAAATATAAGTAATTTAATTGATTATTGGTGCTCAACTATTGTCTTGTAATCATGGAAGACATTTTTATTTGGGCGATACTCTCTTTATGGAATAAATAATTTCGTAATGTGTGTAAAATACTTCAGAATGTTACTTTGCTGAAATTGAAACCATTTAATAAGAGGAAATTCAATGGGTTGAAAGTATCATTTCTGTATATAATAATAACATTACTATAATTAATAGGATTAGATGGATAAATTACCTGACTGGAAGTAATAAAAATAAGGCACCTCAACCATAGTTATTTTACATAGAGCGTAGCGAAAATTATGTCCAGTATTTTTCAGCGCAACAAATTTTTTCCTAGAATTGAATGATCATTCGTTTATGAAAAACAATGGGTATTCTCCACAATTTAACGATCAATACTTGAAATATCGTGATAAAAATGTCTTCCAAAGTAAAGATACTGCATTCATGAGTTCACTGTTAGCGCTGTTTGTGAATGATGATTTCATAATTTTTCTGAACGATCTTGTTGCACCACATTTTGCAAATTTTGCAGCTCTTAGCACCTGTTGTGATGTATATGTGACTTTTATTGTAAATTGAAAAATAAATTTATTTCATTATTATTCCTTAGTTTCATTTTCATTTAACATAAAAAAATGTGGAAAACAGCTATTGAACCACAAACACAAAGACTCTCTCAACTACTACAATTTCAGAACTTAATTCCAAGTCATCTCCCTGATTGTTCTGGAAGGCTGAATTCCTTAATTTCTTATATCCAAAAGGGCTCTTATGTCTCAACACAAGTTCAATGGACAGAATGGACAGAAAAGCTGGAAAGAGCTTCTTGAACAGGTGGCTGAAAACCAATAGTATGTGACGCACCAAAACCCAATCCTGAAAGTCAAGGTATCGGGAGAAAGTCTCATCTGACTCGAAGTAAGTTACCTAAACCTGTTGATTGAGTTTATTATTGGTTATTGCTATACAGCAAAGCAACTAAACACGATGGATGCTCGATGTACAAGATGCAAAGGCGAGGACGAAATTCCAAACCACCTATTTTTCAACTGCACTTTTAGGGGATCCGAGTACAAGGGATGAATTACTTAGTACCTGGTTCGGTCCAAATCTAATAGTGTTAGAAGGAGAAGCTTACATGAATGTCGTTTTTCAAAATATTTCTAATTCTGTTGAAGAAAGATCTGATTGTAGAAGTGTGTAGAAGATGCTTCTTATCATCCATTTATTACTCAAGATATTAAGAAATGTCGCCAGTCAATCCGCGAAAACTCATATGAGAAATTGAGAATGATATAACTATGCTTATAGATTTTTAGTATGAACACGATAAAGCAAGTTCCAGGAAAGCGGAATTTGCAGGGGATAGAACAAGTCTTCAAAACCTCGCATCAGTGAAATATAAGTTTTACGCGTTATAAGGAAATTTACAATTATCAGTATACTATTAAAACTATTGTTGAGAATTAGTGTAGAATAAAAATAAAAAGTTCAAGCAGTGAATGAATTATTGATATTTCAAAAGTAATTTCTTGATATGAACTTGTACACCGTGAGAGAAGCGTGCACAGTTGATTGGTTAGTTTGAAAAAATATTGAACTATAGACATAGCTAATAGTGAGTCCAGCTTCATTAACATGTTTTTTTTTTCAAGGAAATGTAATATGAACTATGAACTCGAAGTTTCTCAAACCGATTCTCATAGCTCATCAAATGATGCTGGGATGTGACTGCTGTAGTACATGCAACTCCTCTTACACTTAAAAGTTTATCAGGTATAGCGAAAAATGGACAAGAGACACATGACAAAAAACACGACGGATCAAGCGTATTAAAGAATAGAGGGAACGGAAAATATTAGGAAAACCTGGAAAAACAAAACCACTTCCACTATCCATAATTCCCTGAACGTGATAAAAACATATATTAAATATGTTTTCGAGCAAATAAAATCTATATTAAAAGACATTTTGTTCGTACAATATAATCTTTATTGTTTAGCCAGGGCTCAATCTTATGAGTCAAGTTTGGAGTTTTATCTTCTTGGGTATTTGCTCACACTGCAATATTAGCAGTATCGTCTGCAAATCTGTTTTGAGATTTCGTATAGATCAATCAAAGTACAGGTACCAGAACGCTACATTGCGTTACTCCAGCTTTCATTTCTGTAATTATCGAATATTCATCTTCCTGTTTAATAAGGAACACTCTTTCAGATAAGATCTATCAGGTCGTCAATTTGCTTTAAATATATCATTTGTATATTATAGATTAGCCCAGCATGTCAAATGCCTGGGAAGGTATTATTAGATTTTAGTACATAAATTGCGTAAAAATGTTTCCTCAAATGGAGATAATATATTGTCACAAATACGCTATTGCCACAGAGACAAGAAATTAGTTCAGCGTCCGCCGTTTTCCTTATATTTTGCACCCAGAAATTACCGGCTGTTTCCAAAATTCATAGATCACTTGCGTGGTAAACAATATTATTCGTATAACGTGTTATATTGGATACTGTTTCATTCACGAAAAAGGCTTTGTTCAAAATATTTCCATTTCCGTTGTAAAATGATCTCATTATCTGGTTGGTTACGCTCATCAACATATAAGAACTACTTAATATGTGTTTTTGATATTAAAAACATTTTAAAATGAATGTTGTTATTCAATCTGTCGGATCAGATCAGATGTTTGCGATTATGTTTTGAGATAATTATTAAGGTATTGAGAAGATTATTTTTCATTATTTATATATAAAATAAGAAATTAGAATTTTTTTAACGTGATTATATATGTTTTGTTGCTTTGTGAAAAAAACATACTAATGGTTAATGATATACTTCCTCTTGAATTTATTATTATACTTAACAATTTTCATGCACAACTACTTGGAAATATGACAGCGTTATTCATATACACTCAACCAAATTAACTTTAACTTCAAGTAATACCTAATAAACACACGAATTAAATCAAAACGTTAGTAAGTTTTCATTAAGTGGCTACTTTTGCTTTGTTCTGCAAGTATCTTAAGGTAATCATCGTCAGTAATCGTTGAAATTATTGGTAACAATTATACTCATGACTGCGCCAGTTAACATTCTAAATTGCAGAATTATTTTCTAGATGAGTTTGATTTTTGAAATATAATTAATATGTAATTCTAAAATAATATGAATTTTGTCCAAATACTAACATTGTTCACACTTGTTTGTAACACTTATTGACCTAATAGTCTTAAAAAGATTATATCTTTATCACAATAATGATTCATATCATTACTTTAAGTAGATAATTTAAGTGAAATATACTTTTTGTTTACACGCTGTTGTTTATATCGTTTGAAACCTGCCTCCACATTTTTATTTATATCACGTGAATTGTAGTGACATAATAATAGTCTTAGTCTATGAACGTAATGATTTAATTGAGTGCACAGAAGTGTTTACAAAGATTGACTCTTCTCCACACGACATCGTTACAATGGAATTCGTTTTCTTCATGCAGTGTATAGTGCTCCAGAAAAAATAGATTCCATGGACAAATATAGATATTCTAGATTTGTAAAATCTGTAAGGAATAATAAAAGAGTTTTCGTGTCTGCCTCCAGCATCTGCTTCTGCCTTTCAACACTTGTATCGTGTGTATTATCAAGTTCAAGTGTGGCTAGGTAATGAACTGGACCCAGAAGGATGGGGTTGGAAATTAACAGATAATTATTTGAAGCCAATTCAAACTTTACTCCCGCTTGCTCCCGAAAAACTGCTTAATACTATTTCGTTGTAAATACAAGATGGATTGTAGTAAGAATTGTAGCTGTCAAAAAGTGGGAATATTTTGTTCTCCAGTATGCATCAATTGTTAGAGTCAGACTTGCCCCAATATTGAAACAAATTCAACAGATGAAGATGTTTATGATATGAAAATTATTCTACATTCAATATACTCCCCTCCTCTCGCCACACACCTTTCCATACGTTTTTTCCATTGATCGAAGCAGTGTTGGAAGTCTTCTTTGGTGAGTGTCTTTAGGAGTTCTGCCGTTTTATGCTTTACCGCTTCCATCGACTCAAATCGGGTCCCTTTCAAAGCAGATCTTTTTCTAACCTTTTAAGGAAATCAGACCAAGAGCTTTTGGTCAGGAGCCAGATTTTTTGGCACCAACTTCGCACATACTTTTGTCATGTGTAATTCCTCGTGTAAAATTTTTCTGACCGTTTGTTTATCGGCATTTACAGCCTCGGCAATCATCCGGATGCTCATTCGACGATCTGACGCACAATTTGGGTTGAACTTAGACACTATTTCCGGAGTTGCAACAGTTACAGAAAAAGAACTTTGAAAATAATACATCAAAGCAAGGCAAGGTGTTTAATTCAAATGGAAATCAATCCATGTTGTGGTCAGAAATGATATTTTCATAACTGTGGTACGAAACACAACTGCTCTTATCCCACTTTTGGACTCAATCGAATCATATGGTGTTGTTCAATTGAATGAAGGTGCTTCTAATTGAAACTACAGCTACGTCTATGTTCCCTTGTGTATGGAATGCGTTCTTTATAC
Source organism: Diorhabda carinulata (assembly GCF_026250575.1). Classification (NCBI taxonomy): domain Eukaryota; kingdom Metazoa; phylum Arthropoda; class Insecta; order Coleoptera; family Chrysomelidae; genus Diorhabda; species Diorhabda carinulata. Next base: position 10,232,821 of record NC_079469.1, read on the forward strand.
ATATTGTCTATGGACATATTTTCATTTGTCGCATTTTTGTAGTTACGTACGTATATGGAATAAGAATACTCGGAGGAGGAATGAATACATTAGAATGTAAAGATACGGCTTAAACTTAAAGAACAAAATATCTCAGTTAGGAAAAAATGTTTCTTAAGCCTCCACCAACGATAATATTTATATGTCCAACAAGGTTTATTAATTGACAAATCTTCGAAGCCCATTTTTAGAAATACGATAATTGGAATGGATCCGACAGGACCTCTTCAATTTTCGCGTCTCTAAGTTTGCGTGTAGTTTCCTTTCTCTCCCTTTAGTTATTAGAGTGAGATTAGGATCTCTATTCGTTTCATGATACGTTCGTTGCGGTGACTAGACACCTTGTCTCCATTGTTTAATCGTCGTAAAACTGTGTTCTGTTAACCTTGGCCTTCTTTATAGCTTTTTCTGGTGTACATATTGGCAGTTGCCTAAGTACTTAGTTACAGGATTGGTGAGATCTTTTTTTAGCTCTTGTGCTTTATTTTATTAGTGGCTATTTTATCCTTTTAAGTAAATAATGAGTAGGTTACAAGAAAACTCCATTGCGATACAAAATACAACGATATTGACTGTGCTCTTACAGAGACATGTATTTGCATATTTTTTGCAACGTAATTTGATTTTTTAATATTCAAAATGAGACGTAGTTGCTATAGCTTCTAGTTCATATAACCATTAGTAATTAGTTCCACTATTCGTTCTGCCGGACTTTGTTATGTAGTAACATGAATATGTGAGTTTATTTATCACAATAAACGTAAAATGTTATTCAAAATCTACGAAACTCGAACCAATTATGTAATTTTTCTGGAACAATATTTCAACTCCAAAAAAAAATCAAGGTATCACTTTATTAAAGCTAAATATTATTTCCATTTCATGTTCAATATCATAAATATGAAATTATAATAGAAATTTAAAAATCAGTCAAACATTGTGATTATATCACCTTCAATTGTCGCCTAGCGTATTTTGATAGTACTTAACATAATTTTCACTGCTAGTACTACAACAACAGACATAATAACATTGTCTAGTCAAGTTATGGTCTTCAGAGACCAACGCTAAAATGTATACTGTCCAGAAGTATACTTTTTAACGTTTCCAGAAATTATAACTTGAAAAAATAAGACACTATCAATTTAAAATAAAAAAGTTAAGATGACTCAATAAAACAGAAGGAAAGCATACGAAAATAGAAAAAATATGGTTGAAAAGAAAGTGAACGCATTTGTTATCATATTCTCAACCAAAGCTTGTAAAATATAACTCTTCGAAGACTGCCGCCAGAAGTTGGTTATGACAGACAACACCTAAACTAACCTCCTTTATTTCAACTTTTTCCACATACGTTCTATTGGATGAATCTCTGGACACATTCTATTAAACAGATGTTGAAGTGAGCAGTAATATATTATGCACATGAGAACGGCCTATTTCAAATATTTGTTCTATAGTTATTTCTTACAACGATTTCTATCTCGTCTTAGTTGTCGATTGCATCGACTGGTGCTGGAATGAAGTATTGCTAACCGAAAATCATCATCGTCATCTTATTTTGTTTCTCTAAAATATTTTCTGTGACTGTAACGAAAAATGTACAGGTTTCAGTCTAGACATTATTAAGGCATAAGATAAATGCGGTATCTTTGAATATTTTCTCAATATCTGGACTTTTAAACATTTCCTTTTACAATTTTGATTTCTATTAAAGACAGGAAAAAATAATGTGGACCATTTTTATCGATAGGTTCCACAAAATGTTTGACTGGGTCAATTATATAATATGCAGAGGAAGTAATGTCAGTTTTTATTTTGATGATTAACTTAATTAATCGTATAATCGAATATTCTAGGATGTAAAAAAGTGTAGACGCCAAATTTTCTGAGTAGGAAAAATTATCACAAACTCTTTCTTTGTATTAAATCTGAATTTTACCAATACATATTTTAGAAAAGCGAGAACTGTTTCAAAATAAAGGCAACTTATTTCTATTTTGCAGTTAAACAGCTTTTAAACTAGATATTCTTCGGTTAAAAAAATCTATAAGTGGAGTTTGTGTGGATATTCCTAATAAAAAACTTCATACATTCGCATGAAATGTCCACTATAAACCTCGGCATAATTATCATAACCATATGGAATGATTTTGAACCACACTAAACCTCCACAATATACCAGGCACACAAACAAGATTTTCCGCTAAAATCTCTTTTCGCGACGGGATCTGGTAATCATTCCTTGTCTACCTACTAACTTTTTTTGACAGGTTGTTTAGATAAAGTCATTTTACGTCTAATAAAATGACTAAACGTTTACGTATATCTGCAAAGAAGATGCGATTCGTCAAATGTTGCGCAAGTCTTCTGTATGTTTCATTTTATATAAATAAGTTTATTTTTTGTTATTCCATAAATCGAACCAAATGCTTTGGCGTATACAGGAATATCGCGATCTAGGACGCGCACTCGGTACAATTAACTGGCATCATGGAGAGTAGCCGTGGATTCATTTTGAGACGGACTTCTTTGTTTGACAGTTACCACTATAATTACTTCAGCTAGATATGAATTTTGTTCATTGTGGGAAAGCAGAGAATTGAAATGTTTTAATATGGACTTTCTTTGCCCTTCGTCAATCACAAAAAAACACTTTAATCGCAATTACAAGACGGTCCAGGTTCATGTGTCGATAATTTTATCTTTTTCACGCCCTCTGTCAAGCGTTCTATTCTTTCTTTTCTTTGTGCCCATAATTTTATGTTTGATAGACACATCTGAGTCACTGCTAGTCATAACCGTTAGCTGAAATATTATTGTACCCAGGCACAAAAACAACAACACAACAGCCCAAGTCTACCGACCAATGGAATACTGAATAAATTATTGAACACGTTAAAAATAATGTCTCATTCTATTTGAGACCGCTGGTTTCTTATCTGAACACTTGGACAAAGCTGTTTCTTTCCCTACACGCTATAGATTCAATAATAATTATCTCAGGACTAGACCGATTTACTTACTTTTTGACTGTTCTAAACCAAGTTTCTTTAATCGGAGCATTTAATGGCGCCTATACCTAAATTTTGAATAAAAAGTGACATTTCTGGTTTTTTCCCTGTACCTTCCATATGGGCACTTTTAAAGCAGTAAGTGGAGCAGTTTAAGTATAGTGACTACCCCGCACTTCAAATAGATCAAAATAAAACATTCAATACAAATATAAATCATTTCCAAATATTTCTCTACTTGCTATAATGGATAGTTCTTCTTCACATAAACTTTTTCTCTCTAGAATAAATGATATAACTTCATCAATTTTAACATTATTCGTGTCCAATAAATAATACTTTGCATATTTATTATTATTAAATAGTTCTTTTCCATTTTTGCTTATCATCTTATTATATTCCAAATGCTCAACATGATATTAGGATTAGTTCAAGATTCTAATCATAATTTCGAGATTTTTGTTTATAAGAAATTGTTCAGCTTGTTTAAATGTATATGATCTCACCGTTTGATTCAATTACTAATATCTACGATCTAAATTTACGAATGGTAATCAAAAATAGAATATTTTGAGAGTATAATTGGATTAGTTAAAAATAAAATTTGACTGTCGTTATCAACACTTATCGATGAACTATTTTCATCCTAATGGCTTTTTATGATCTAATTATAATCTAGAAAAGTCAGCACTTTAGTTGATTACTACAAAGTTTGATTGATCGGTGACAAATTTGAGGAATTTACAATTCATTTATCACATCTGATACTCCATTACTCCATTACTTTTAGTTTTCTAGATATTAGCTGGCAAGTTTACGTTCAAGACACGTGGGGCTAGTAGCAAGTCTTAGCAAGCCATTAACTTCATACAAACAGAATAAATAGGATAGTTTAACCCTCATCTTACATATTTTTATTAACACAATTTCTCTCAGATCACCGTTATTCATAAAAATCAAGATATTTGAATATGCAAAAAATAAATGCATGTATTGTCAATAACGGATAGACTGTGAACTAATTATTAAAGGCGGGATATTCAAATTATTTGAGATGTAGTTATAAAGACAATAAGGATATAAGCCACATATTGAAGAGTTTTTTGATAAATTCCAATTTATCGGTTAGGGTAAGATGGGAGAATGGTGGTCAGTTAGGAATACCGGTCACGTTAAAATCTCAACTTCCAAAAATATTCTGATATTGCTACTAATGCTGCCATCTACTATGGGGCTGAGTAAACTTATTTACCCATCTTGCAATCCTATTGCGGATCTGTGGATAAAATAAAAAAAGTGAAAATCGCGATGGAAAAATAGGGGTTGATCATAGAGGGTTGAAATTTTAGGGTTGTATGTATTTTTTAATGTTGTATCGTAAAAAAACAAAAACTTGATGAAAAATAGATGTTCGATTCTCAGACCTACCCGATATGCACACAAAATTTCATGAGAATCGGTCAAGTCGTTTCGGAGGAGTTCAATTACAAACACCGCGACACGAGAATTTTATATATTTGATGTTACTTCTACCTATCTCAAATATCAGGTTGGTTTATAGAGATTTCGGTCCATTTAATTTCCATTTTCCGACTGGCAATCACTAATATCAATTCACTCTACTTTTCTTCTTGGAAGTCTGGAAACAAATTCTGTTACTGGCCAACAATAATATCAATTCAATTTCGGAAAGAATTAAGTATCATTTAGCCTTGATATTCGTACTAATATTGGAGTAGAATCAAATAAGTTCATGGAAAATATTACCTGTGTATATTGATGGGAGAAATCAAGCCAACATTTTAGTTTTTTACATCAATACCAAATAAATGTCCCCCCTTTTTTGTCACGCCTAACGTATATCCTCGTTGAGCTCCCGTAGAATCCTGGTCGTCCACCTGGACCATTTTCAGAATCGGATCTAGACCCAAAGCGAGTTGTAGATTCTCTCGATATTAAATCTTTTTATAATTATTTATAACAATTATGCATTCGATGCATTTTAATATGCCGGTTATTAAAAAAAATCTCTCGGCGTTATTATTAAAACACATAACCATGACTTAACGATATCCGTAGATTTTAATAAGTATAATCATTAATAATGAAATATTTTTAAATATTTAGTTTCAAGAAAATTATAGTCCAAGATTCTCGATATCATTTGTGAATAATTGAATCTAGGGAAATTTATCACGTAGGCAACAATATTTTGTTACTAATTATTTTGATTACATATTAAGTTTCAAAAATAAATCTATCATATGACAGAATTATTAAATATTATTTGGATTATCAGAAATCAGAGAAGACTCTTGGAATTATTAGGGAACTAAATCTAGAGGTGGTTGTTTGCTTTCTTAGAAGCGGATTGGTACGGAATACTCCAAAACTGTTATCGAGGGGAGAAATGGGCCTAATTAATGAACATGCTAAAAGCAATTGCTGATTAGTGAAGATGGAATTTGTTAACATAAAATTACTAAAAAAAAGTTCTTAAAAAAAGTTTATATTTTTTCAAAAAAAGCATCACATTCCGTAAAAAAGCGAATATAAGTCGATGTTGAAATAATACAAAATATAATTTTTGTATTATCAAAATATTTAAGTATACAAAAAAAGTAGCTTACTATTGAATAAAATTTGAACACCTTGGAAACAACTTATTACTAAATAGTTCCAAATGCTCCATTGTCAAATTATGTCTTCTTGTCATCAACAAGAACATTATTGAAGATTATGCAATGACGATCTCAAAAAAAACGTAATGACTGACAAATTGAAACTATACAAGTACAAGTTGATTACTTCTAGTCTAGTATATAATCTAGTTGCGGGCTAAAATTATTCAAAATATTTTTCTGATGTTTTTATATGGATACGTCACATTTATTATTATAATAAAAATTGTTTTAACTACAAAGTAAAAAATTGCGGAATTACTCATTTCTGTAAAATGTCACGTTTAGTTGTTTTTTAGGTGATGAATTATTCAATCGTTAGAATTTTTTAGTATTCACTATTGATTTTTTTAACATACTACCACATTTTTTTCAAATAATTTGATTGATTTCGAGATACAAATTTTTTTTTGGTGCACGCATGAATCATTATATAGAATGAGGTAAGTGTTTATAGTTTCCACAGATTGACATTTCGATGCTTTAGAATTAATGAAGTCTGAAACTCTCATAAATATTATCAATAAATTTTTACTTATTATGATACAGGAATATGATACAAAATAACTATCAATGAATGTTTTATATTGTGAATAAGCATTTATTCATACAGGGAATAATTTCACAAAGAAAATCAAATTTAATTAACCTTAAACACAAATATTTGACTGAAAAAACCATATGCTTGACAACATCAAAAAAGCCCATTAGATGGAAAGTAGACTAGGTCAAGTAATACAACAGAGAACGAAATACAGTCAAGGAGACGCAGAAGACAAGTTGAGAGGACAAGTAGCTAGAGCAAATAAGGTTGTGGGATATCTTCAGAACATAGTATTGCGGAAAAAGCAAGTTAGACAAGAAACAAAGGCACAACATCAGAAACAAGACCAGAAATAACAAAAACGAAGCAACTCTTGTAGACCACAGAAATGAAGCTTCTCAGGCGAATCTCGGGAAAAACACTATTAGACCGAGAAAGAAGGGGAAACATCAGATGATAATGTGATGTAGAGAACAATAACGAATGGATGAAAAACAATGGAACCAACATTTAAGTCGAATGACAGACGATAGACTGGTAAAAATAGCAAGAGATTAATCTCCAAATGGAACATGAAGTAGAGTTCGTCCACAAAAGAGGTGGAGTGACAATCTAGATCTAGCTGTTACTGCTGTTATGGAAGAACGAAGAAGAAGAAGACATATATCCTATAGTTTTTGTCTGACTTTATAAAATGGAAAAAAAAATTTAAAAATAATCATATTTTTTGGCATCTCTTTCAGTTATTTTGTAACTGTTTAATGGTTATGTATGTATCCAGGTAGATGGTTAAACCCTGATGGCAATAGTCTTACAAAGTCGAGGACATCTGGCCCAAAAGTTCATAAACTTTTATGTAATACAATTTATCTTTAAATAATGGTTTTTTCCAATTTATTTATTCAAATTTTCATTTTTACTCAAGACATTTTGATATTATCATTGTTTGCGTTACTGTTGCTAGGGAGAAATGTTTAATGTGCCAAAATGTCATAAGAACTTGAAATTTTTAGCGAAAATAGAAAAAGCCGAAAAGGCATCGTAAAAATTGTTAATTAGAAGACCCAAAGACTCATACCACAAAAAACAACATATTTAAAGTGGATGTCAAAAGATTGTGAAGAAAATATAAACGACACTGTGCTAATGGGTTAGCATCTATCTGAAAAATTTATTTCCAAGCTCTCTATGGCCTAAATATTTTATGATAAATAAGACTTCTATGGTAAAAAGAATATAATTTGTAATATTCACAAATTATGTGAAGATTTGAAGTAAAGGTCGTATGAGAAACAACCAAACACTTTGTTATAGAATTTATCCCAGAGGCAAATGAAACGTTTTCAATGAACAAGGTTGAATTATACAGTATTTGGTGGATGTCGGCGACAAGGAATAACTTTTTCTTAATGAGGCTAGGAACAAAAAACTAATTTTGGTGGTTTAATGTTTGGTTAAATCGTTGTGTTATTTTCATTTCATGACAAAAAAAGTTTTAGCGTGTGTTATTACCAATATAATCGTGTTTCACATCGTAATCTCATCTTCGATACAGTTTGTTATCTTTTGTCTGAAGACAAAATACTATGTTATGGGATTGAATCATCTTTCAAATCTTATGCTCATTTTCTAGAAGTTAGAATGAATTTCATTTTATTCATCAGCTCAGTATTTAGAAATAATAATATTATGCAAAGATTCACTCAGTTGTTAATATCTAAGTAATTAATGATAGATTATGATGAATAATGCGTACGACAATTTTAGTTTATATATAAAATTAGATTTAATTTGAAAGTCAAATGATAATTGCATAATGAATCCCCCATTTGAATTTTTAAAAATGCACAACAACTTTGCTACTATTTTTATTTAATAAATCCATTATGGAATAATTATTATTTCAACTAATTGGAATATCATAAAATTGAGCTTCGTAATTATACAGGAAATTTTTTTAATCGTTTGAAATTATCCACACGATTTTAATAATTGTATTAGCTTCTTCGGCCAAATCCATATTATTACTATGTTGAGAAATTTTCATCTTGTTTATACATTTTATTCCGATTACCTTATAAGTATCATAAAGTTTCAGTTTTCTATTTTCTCGTCTCAAAATTCTGTAGCTTTCTAATATTTTCTTATCTGTTTCGACAGCTAAGGGATTTCTTTTAGGAATTGTATTGCTCTTTGAATTTGTTCTAGAGTTCTTACATTTTTGTTCACTTTAATAAAGGTTTGTTCTTTGTTCTGTCTACTTATAATTCATACACAGATCATAAGACTTCATTTAACGGCCAGTCTCATATTACAGTCTCATAAAAGGCATTATTTCAAGCAAAGTTGAATCATGTACAACTTTTAAAGTGAGGTAATTATTTTCAAACTATCAACACTTATGTAATATGAATAAAGTTTATTCAAATTCATTATATTTTTTATTGCAATCACAATTTAATACGTTTCTAGATCTGGCTATAAGCAGAAAAGAGCTAAAGCGTTTAGCATTAGCATTTCTAGACTCGATTGTTAATAGTTCTCCACTCTTTTTGATCAAATAAGTTCTCGTGACCCAAACAGAGCAGAATGGAACAAAAAGTGGAAGGTAACTTTCAAAATTTACCCATTCCTAGACTAATTCCGATTATAACTCATTAAGCAATAATATTTCCAGGTAACTAACTGTTAGTACTGATCGTAACTAACTAGATTTCATGAAAAAGTGAATTTTCAAGATAACTTTATGACAACTATAAACGTATTAACTCAAAAGTTCAATTCCAATATCTTTATCAGGTGTTCCACCAAATCCTTCTTGTCGTCTTTTCCATTTCCTTGGTATATTATTTCCATAAGCCTTATTCTTATTTTTTTGGCTGATCAAAACTCATCTTTTCAGTGAGAGCAATATTTTTTTGTAAATTTTGTGGATCAAAATAAAAAATTGCAGAACAAAATTTGTCGCCCTTGAAATATTTCGCTCAAGGTCACAGCCTACTGGAAATCCACCATTGGAGCTTGAGAAAAGCGCCTCAAACTGCGTCAAATCCTCCAGAAACCCCTTATGAAGCTTTTAAGGAGTTAATCAAAATATTAATAAGATCGATGATAAATAGGTAGCTACAATAAGGGCATGTGGTGGCAATATGAGCTGAGTTGAGTAAACTTATAAAATTAGTAATGAAAAATGAGTAATTGTTTTGTATGGAAGGTAGACTTTGTGACCTAAATTCTCTTCAATTAAATAGGGTTCATTATTTGGAAATTATAATTTATCGTGTACGGGTCTTTTTAACTCAAGGTAAAATAGTAAAATGTGTAAATTATCTCTACCACTGCTTACGTTTTTATATGACTGTGCATAAAAAATTAAAGATGATAAACAACTGATACATAAATTTCTTTGATAATCATATAAATTAACTGCGATGAGTTTGTTATTATTTGTTGAATAAATTGTATCATTGATGTTTGAAATTACCGATTCTATTTTAATTATTATCAAGTATAGATATAGTGACAATTGAAATTAGAATCCAAACATTTCATGAGTTCAAAAAAATTTATGCATCAAAATAACAACTAGTAAACAGTACTATTTGACCTATCCTTTTTATTCTCGAAAGGATAACAAAGCTTACAATATTTTAAGTTTTCCAATTGTATCTCACATAAAAGTTTCAAAAATTATACTGAATTTTGAATTACATTCTATTATTCATAAGATGGCGGCTCAACAGATTGTTGCTTTTTTGGAAGTTGACACCACGATGATGATATCGTTAGTTTCCACTGTTTCCGATGTCATATTTCAAAATTCTATAAATCTGATGAAGTGCCTCAAATTTCAAATCGAAATTGTGTCACTTGATTGGAGATTACACAAACAACGGATCAGAGTTAGACAAAAAAGGCTTAAAGAGAAGCGATTTCAGGCAAATGAAAAGTTGATAATTTTTTTTTTTTGAATATTTTGAATGAACTGTAAACGTGCTACATCAATTGTATTGAGAAACAGGGATATAGTGAAGAAAAATAGATATTTCCAACTTTTTCATTGTATTAATAACAGAAGTTCTGAAAATGAAAAAAATATGCAGAATGCTATGTCAATATGACAAAGAATCATGGCATTCCAATTGAATACACAACATCCAATAATCTTATTGCCAGGTTAATCGTTGAAAAACATAAACTTCATTTACGGAATAAAGAATCGCTGGTTTTTAATTCAACTGATTGAATTAAAATACCTATTTTCAAAATGAGTACGTGAAATTGTTCATGAAACTGATAGCAATGTAGTTCGAGTGTATTTTCATTTTTGGTTGTTATGACTCCTGTCTTGATTAGGCAATATTCATATGGGTATCTGCTTACATGATATCAGCCAACCATGAATATAATCGTATATATGTATTTCTGATGCATCTACTTAAATAATCATGACTGATATCTTTTGTAGTTATATAGTTGTATATGAATATCATTTCAGAGGCGGTTTCTGTACGAATTTTCTGCCTTTTACAAAAATCAGCAATACCTTTTTTTAAAAAAGGCATATTCTATTTGACTCCTGCCAAAATATGAACAATCTGCGTCATTTAGTTCATATTTTACAGTCATCGATAGCCCATTATCTCCTATGGTCATTAAATCAATAAGAATATTTTTGTGAATCAGCACCAGTTCGGCTTGTATACCTAATTTTTGTTTTTGAATGTTCCATTTAACTATGTACTACTAAATCTGGTTTTGCCGGAGTTTGGTCAAAATTCTCTTTCTCAACTCTTCATGTGTAGTTGCTTCCCAACCTCTAGAATATACGTTTCGTTTCAAATTTCGCCAAAAACGTTCAATTGGTCGCCTCAGTTGAGGTACATTAGGAACATTTCTAGATTTCTTAGACTTCCCTATCTGGCCAAAACAAAACATACTTGTTTGCATACATCTTGGCGGTCACAGAATTTCTAGAAGAATAAATATATGCTGAAGAACGACCACTAGATGATATCTCCAACCATATCGATACTTTCAAGTTGAACTTTTTGTGTCTTTGAAAATACACTTCTGAATTCACTTCCTCGGCTTTCTGACATTAATTAATTGAGTCGTATTGTTCGCCCTTCCCTTCTCGTCAAAAGAGAGATATGACTGATTCTATTGAATATTCCATACTAATTTTTTCATTATGCACACAGCTGTACCTCTCTAATCTCAAAATGGTCAAAAAAGTGACTCTAATAATAACAATATATTTATATAACTGTAGTTCACACGCAATCCAGAAGTAACCCAGAAGTAATTGAAACAAAGGAAATATATTACAAAACAAAAACTACAATAAAAAGATCTCTTATCCAAAACAAAAAAATCTATCAACTTTTCACCCTCTTTTCATAAAGACAAATGTGGCTTTCTCATTAGAAAAATGTGATTTCTTTGAAAATTCGGAGATTTCTTTCCAATCATATTTTGCGGTTGTTGATTGTCCAAATATAACATTGAAAAAACAACCTGTTCCAAAAAAGATGCGGGCGAATATGTGTTTCATTATGTTTAATAATTAGAACAACGCTGTAATATGCTCTATCTATAGGTAGGAACAAAGTTTTGATCAGGGTAATGAGGAAAAAACTGGAACCAATTCAAAACAAAGGAGTTGGTGAATATCTAGGAGGCTTTAGAAAGGCGTCAAGCACGGTGGACAAGATTTTTACTTTAAACACAATACAGAACAATCACCAAGACACCAAAATCCAGATCGGCATCTACTCTTGAGAACAGAGAACAAATTGTATGAAACTTTATCACTTGAAGGTATCTTAAGACAATTAATAATAATGATGAAACTAAATCTGGATGGAACTGAAATCAAAGAATTGTCCGAAGAAAGGTTATCAAGTTTTCAAGGTAAAAGAGTACTGAAGTGGGGAGATTTTGACACTATAATAATTTTTTTTGATATAATATCACTGTTGATTGATTTTTTCGTTAATATTTTCTAGACTTCAACTAAATTTATTAATATTTATTATTAATACGCTTATATTAGATTGCATGTGGGTTAGTATATCCCACCACTTTCATTACTTCAAACGAAGTGGGCTAAGGCATCAACCTGCGGATTCGCCGGTCATGGGTTTAAATCCCATGTTTTGCTGATTTGACTCCCTTTGACTTTTTTATGGGGGTTAGGTGTATCAGCGAAGACCATTTGATGATGTAGACCATTTGGAGAGGATTATTTCTGAACAATGCCAAAAAATTACTCCAAATATGATTCACAATTAAATGTTTACAAAGAAAAGGTGAATATATCGAAGCTGTAGGACATTGAATTAAAATTTAATTATGTTTGTTTCTGTTTAATAAATATTCTTACTATGGATATTTCAATTTTAAGAATAAATAATTATTATTCATTCATTATGTATGTAAATTGTAACATTGTTTAAAAACAGTGATAAATATAGAGGTTATCATTTTTTAACAGGTAAGAGAGGTAAATTGTATTCAGCCAGAATAATAAATAGAAAATGATTAGTAAATAATAAAAAAACCTGAATTCTCATAATAAATGGCTGTAATTGCATATGTGAATATAACTTTTAATACAAAACATTTTTATGAATTGTGAAAAATAGAGATAGGAGATGAATTGTAACGAAGTCTACTTATTGGGAACGTGGCAATGAAACACCCAAAGTGGACTAATTTTAATATATTTCCCGAGCTTTCGAATACTTATGTATTCATCGTCTGGGAAATAATTAATTAAGATTTTCGTTGGTTTTGAATTGTATCAATTTTTGTGAAAATTTTTAAATTCATAGATTTCAAAATTCAATATTCAAATATTTCTATCAGTGTCAATTTGAATATTGAATTTTGAAACCTATGAATTTTTACAAGAATTAATACATTTACAAACCACCGAAAGTCTTAATTACTTATTTCCTATACGAAGAATACATAAGTATTCGAAAGCTCGTAAAATAAAATGAAGTTAGTCCACTTTGTTGTTTCATTGATTACCACTTTTGAAGCAGCCTGCATGTACAATATCCACATGATAATTTTAAAATGCCACTTATTCATTTTCTAAATAAAAATTGATATAATCAAGGAAAATGAGGAATTTTCATGGCATTAAATAGGATTATAATATTTGATAAAAATACATACGTCACATCCTTCTTTCTAGCACCGAAAATTTGACAAAATAACGAATGAATTAATGAAATTATTATATAGAATTATTTAATTGCTTCAAAAAAGCATCACATATCAATTCTTCCAGTACAGCAGGAACCTCATTGAATCATTTTCAAAATTTATAATTTTGAGATTTGAGATAATTGCATTAACTTGTTATTGTATTCCAATTTTTTCTAGTTCTTTGTTTCACAAATAAAAATCTTCATTAAAAAATTTTTGTCTTTTCAAACACAAACTATACAGGTAAAGCCAAATTCGTAGAGGAGTGTCCTTCACTGCAGGGGAACAATATACAAGGTGTCTCATTAACATTTTAAAAAATGATACCGCGCTATCTGAAATGTGACGTACTAACAAAATATCCACGATTTATAACTGTCAAATTTCAATATCATAGTTCAATTAGTTTTCGAGATCTATAATGGCCAAAATCTCGTTAGACATTCTGTATGATGAATTGGTTTAGTTCTAATAGATATTCAATCATTGTGTTGATTTACAAATTGTTTAGATCATAATTCAATTCAGAACTTGGAAAATATTGAATGATTTTAAGTACATTTGAAAGTCCTTAGGGAAATTCAAGAGACAAGAGATAATGTTTTAATGATTAGTACTGAATCTTTTAGGCTTGGGTAGAAAAAGAAGGAAGCATTTGTGTCTATTATGTGATGAATTGTTTGATGTTTGCGCAATTCAGACACATATGAGCAAAAGACATTTTAAAATTGATAGTTATTGAAGGGGTGTGATGTATGAATGGTTGTCTACCCAATAGGTTCGGTTTTAGAGCAGGCTTCTAAGCCAAATAATAATTTTGATTCAAAATTCTTGTACTAAAAGTATTCTGTTGATGTGGATACTATGCTGAAATAAATTTATCTCGTTCTTTTATGCTTTTAAAAGCTCTTTGTTGATTGTAATCTTTTCGTATGTGGTTAGTCCTCATGTAACGAACGGGCTCTTTCTTGATCTGATTTCTTTCTATTGGTGTTCGTTGCTGTCTTCGAACAAAAGGTGGTACTATAGTGGTAGTGCTAGCTTGGAGAGATGGTAAAGCCATTCAATCGTAGTGATTTCTGGACGTATCATTAAGAGGTATTAAGTATGATGCACATTATACTAAACCGAACAGGCATAACTTGCGGTGGAGTAACATAATTCAACTATGGAAGATTTGTTGGTAGTGGGTTTGCTGCCCTACAAACATCTGAGAAGTTTTCTCAGAATATTGTTCTTACTAGAAACTTTCTGTTGGATGTCAATGCAATGTTGTAGTTAAGAGACCTGTCAATCTTTACATTTTTGGAAATTGTTTTGTCCTAATTCAACTCCTGACCATATCTGAGTTCACGTTTGGATCCCTTAATTCTCAAGTGGAAAGAAATTATGTCTGTTGTTTAGGAATCAGATTTAATATGATTTGTATTATAGTATGTTGAGATGTTTTCAAGGGCGTTCTTGAGGCTACTATTCATTGATAATTGGTTACTTTTACACTTTCAAATATACTTCGACGTTGAGTAGTTCTCTCAATTTAGTTTTTTCATGCATACACAATAATTATGTGTGTGCTACATAAGTCTTGTAGTAGTTCATTTTTTGACTGATGACATTGTTAACTGTAGCCTTTAAAAGTGCAGCCATATCGATACTGCTGATGTCATGGCCGCCAGATTATTCTCTGACAATATTATAAAAACTTTAAATGCAAAAATTATGTACAGGGTGTCAAACAAAGGTGACCCATATACTTTTCTCAATATCTGTAAGAGTTAAAAAAAAACTTTAATCACAAAAAATCTTTGTATTTAAAGGAATTTTTGGATTATTGACTTTTGGATTATACAGGGTATCCCAATTCTTCAGTATCGACATCAACTTTGGAATTTTAAATGGAACACCCTATATTTTATTGCGTTTCTTTATTTAGTGGTGAAAACAAAAGTAACTTTCATTAGACCTTTGATAGAACACGCATGAAAATAATACAAGTCAATAAATTAAAAATTCATCTAAATAAAAAGTTTTTTGAGAGGTTATAAAATTATTATTTGATATTATAAAATGTTCTCTATCTATTTTAAGGTATTAAGTACATTTTAAGTATTTTAAGTATTATTAAGGTAAAATGTTCTCTATCTATTTTAAGGTATTAAGTACATTCAGTTTATTAATTCCACGTCAAACGGTTTCGGTATTCCCGTTTTTTAATTATAAGCATTACTTTCCTTCATTACTTTTATGTAATAATAGGTATAAAATTCAAATTGTATCGCTCAATTTTACAAGAAAAATTAATTCCATATAGCTGTTACAAGACATCAGAATACTATTAATAAATGTCATTAAGGAAAAATTATGATAATTCATGTAACTGATAAGATTACGACAACTCTTTACATTTGTTTTATCGTCTCAAAGAGAGTGTAAATGACCTACACAAGTATCCCCCAAAAAGGATTTGATCGTTGCCGACCAGAGTACACACAATTTGATTAAATTCATTATCATTGTAATTTGAAGTGTAGTAGGGGAAACCATGCAGTGAAAATCTTAAGTTTATATATTTATCAAGCATGGTAGCGAGATTTGTCACACTTGGTTGTTTCTAACTTGCGTCAAAGTGATGTGAAATAAAATAATTTTTAGTGCAAAAAAATTTCACTGTGATATTATTGAGAAAAAATTATACGGTAAGGTTTACTCAATTTAATTGAATGACTTCAAACATTGAACGGTTTAATTTTTATTTCATTCATAAATAAAAAAGTCAGATAATGAACTCATAATTCTACCGTTCTGAAAAAAATTACAATATTGTCAGATATTTTTGTTTCAAGTAGTAATAGATAAAAAATTATTCAAAAACATTCCATGAAAATTATGGTGGTAGTATGTCTCTTCTTACAACACACTCAAACTATTTTTGAACAGATTCATTCCATTTTTATGAAGTGAGTTTCTACTTTCATTTTTGCAGGTTACATGAATCGTTATGAGCATTTCCTCATTTCGATTTCTATGATATTTACTATTTGTGAAAAGCAGTTGATTTTTATTTATCTATGCTAGAAAAATTAGAAATTGTATTTATTCCTATATTTCTTCCACATACATTGAGCTGATTACTGGTTGTTATGAATATGAGATACCAACACAGATCCTTTTTGTTGATTTCAATAGAGCTTATGATAGTGTGAACAGAAAAAAGGACATTAGAGGACACAACCAATAGAATAAAAATTAATAACAAGAAAAGTGAACCTTTCAAAACACAACGAGGATTAAGACAAGGAGACCCCTATCAACGGTACTATTTAATCTAGCTTTGAAAGGTATAGTCAGAAGAACCAATATCAACAGAAACGACATGATATTTAACAGAAATCACAAATGCTTAGCTTATGCCGATGATATGGCGTTGATAACAGAACAAAGTTTATGTAAAGAACAAATGTGGCAGTAAGACTAAAACCAATTTTACAAAAACATAATGAAATGCTAATAGAATTCGAGAAAGTAGAAAATTTCAGATACTACGAGATAATAGACGCCGAGAAGAAAAAGACATCGAACTATGAATTGTCAAAAGTAACAGCTGTCTTAGAAGAACATTAGCATCAAAGTTAACATCGCAGAGTTGCGATGGGAAAGAAGATAAAACTATGAAATTTATACACTTTTCAATAAGGCACCAACCAGCGCGTTTATAGATACAAAAAGATTACAATGGCTAGATCACTTAGAGCGAATGGACGAAGACAGGCTCTTGAAACGAGTTGCATGGAAGATACCAGAGAGCAAGAGAAGAAGAGGTAGACCAAAAAAAAAAGGTGGAGAGAAGCGCTGGAAGAAGACCTTAGAGAGAGAAATATCCAGAGCTTGAGAGAAAAAGCAAGGGAGAGAAGTTCGATATAATACTGTGGGCAAATAAAAACAACTTTCTATCAGAGAAATAACAAGTTGGAAAAAAGAGAATGTTTTTAAATTCAAAAGTAGAATTAGAACCAATATATTTTGTTCTATATGAAGGCTGAAAAAAAATATTTCAATTTAACATTCAAGCGACTAGTACCGGTCATAAGGGAAAAATGATATATAATTAAATATTTTTTTCTCGTTTTTTTATTATAATGTTTTTTTACGAATTACAGAATTATATAATTCTTAAAAAAATGTTTTTCCAATTATTTTTTCAACATCATTTCAAAGATAAATTCGCAGATTTTTTTCCTAACTCAGCGCAGATTAAAAAATGCCATTTCGATCAAAATGCGTTCAAAGTTTAAAGCTGTCGATCGCTCCAAACTGCTTGTAGAGCACCGAAAACGCACGAAAACTTTCTTTTTATTTCGAAATGGTTATGAAATTTTAGGAGATGTTTTTTGAAAATAGGTTACGAAGAATGTAAGACAAAAAACTTTTCGAAAATCATAACTGGTACTAGTCCGTTAAATCCATTTGATCGGCTAATTACTCAACCATTTATATATATCATACTAAATCATTTAAACCAAAAAATTCCCAATATATTTATTGAATTTGTCACAATCTTCGCATTTTGACCCTCACAATTCAGATATCCATATTTTTGTTCCTGATTCACCAAGAACTCTACTGTTTTATTCTTACAAAAAAAAAAGATTTGTCGAGGAGTCAAATCTTTTTAAGACGAATAATTTTCTTAAATTCGGAACAAAAAAATCACTCAGTACTAAATTCGCAAATGGTGTTTGAAGAAGCAAATGTTAGCCTAATTTTATTTATGAAATTTGATTTTGAAAATTGCATATATATGCACTCTTACATTGTCAAATGTGGTCTGACGAAATCAATATTTCGAAATATTCGTCCTCATGCCTCTTCACCATCAAAAGACTATTTTTTTATAAGATTTTCATCTTCCCTAATGTCCTAATGTCGATTTGGTAATTATTGCGACTCTGTATAATATTTTTTGTGAAAATCACCAACTACAATACGGATGATGCCTTTTTACGAGTAGTACCAAACATTTATATCAATTTTTACCTTTCTGAAATGAAATGTCACAATCTAGTACATTCAAATCCAACGAATACCTTTGGCACCGAATACGACATGATCTTTCACTCGAGCATCTCCCCTTTGCTAATGTCTTTTTGATATCGGCACTCACGATCACAATCATATAACATTTTTTTATTTGTATAGCTTCATTCAATATAGTAAGTGGTTAACTACTTGATTACCGAACACTGGACTGTAGAATTTAAAATTATAAAGATTTTTTATTTAATTCAAACCGTCGCATCTCATATGAGATGACCCACATTAAAGATTATGCATGACATTTGCGATGACACAGCACACAATATGGTTGAAGTGACAGATGACAGATGATCCACATACATACATCAAAGACAGATGCTGTTTGAGAAACAATAATACGAAACATAACTAATGACCAGAGATGGCTCTGGCGACTGAATTTCATCTCAAAGCAATCAAATTAAATTATGCAACCTGTTCAAATTAAAGAAAAAAATGTTAGTTAAAAGGTAAACTTATTGATTCTCCCTCGTAACAGTATGCTAGACTGCACCTTTCCTCTCAGATAATATCTATAATTCTTGAAACTATTTTTATATCATATAATCCATAATTGGTATTCAATGAAAAGCAAAAACTTCCGTCCATTTTGAACCAATAAAATCAACATTATTCAATAAAATTCTATCATAGAATTATTCACATTAATAATTAGCTATTTACGAAAGGAGCATAATGAGTAAGTTCGATTTTACATGCTAGAACAAAAGTTAACTATTGGATGACAAAAACACTGAATACTGAAATTCAAATAAAGTACCAATATACTAATTTTTTCTAGTTCATTCCTGTTATAAAATACGAGTATTAAAAAATATTTTCAAGAGTAGGGGTTTGAAATTAGTTAATAAATTCAACAATACTTGTAATTTGAAACAATTATTAGCTAATGGTTGAGGCGGAAATAAAATTGAGCAAACTAAATCATTCAATTAACGGTTTAAGGAGCACTTAGCTGATTTAAAATATAAAAGGGCAAAAAAATCGATAATGGCCGAGGACGAAGTCAGTCATAAGCATAAGTATGAATAATTTGGAATTACGATATTAGATGGACGAAAAGAATATTGGAGTGGAGGCCAAGAATGGATAAGAGAAGTAGAGGCAGGCCGCCAACAAGATGGAGTGACGATGTAAAGAAAATTGTAGGAAATTGGATACATACAGCTCAAGATAGAGATAGATGGTTTAAACTAGAGGAGGCCTATATCCAGCAGTGGATGGAAGATGGCTGATAGATGATGATGATATTACGATATCCATTTTATATTCATTAGATTTGAATTAAATCTGAAAATTTCTCACTAAAGTAATTTTTTCTTCTGAAGAAAGTTCGTTGACGGAATATTCCAGTTTATTTGGGTGGGTCAACTAAATAAGTGCGTTTACTTTCTGTATTTAACTCATCAGTCTTCAATTCCCAAGAAGGGAATATAATTTTTTATCTGTTTTTGAAATCTGTTTGGCTATATTTCTTTTCAGTATTCGATTCCTTTTTTATCTTTAATCTATCTGAGAATTGATCAGGAACTAAGTGTAATAGTGGAAATTATGAAACATACAATTTTTAGATTCAACAGAATGTTTTCGTTTTTGTAATGGGATCACCTTAATGTCCTAATAACGCCCTAATAGACCACTCCAACACTTTGATTTTTGATTTATAAAAGTTTCTGTATCTTTCGCTGAAATAATAACTTGAATATGAGATTATATCAGTTGACTAGAAAAATGAGATAAAAAATAATATTTATTCAATATAACTAGCAGCTTACAAATATCCTTGAACAAACTTGCATTAATTATAATCAATTAGCAAGTTAAAAGTTGCATAGTTTTTTTTGTTACATTTCTATATGTTTATCAAATTCTCTAGAAAATTCTTATCGACAATTCAAAGTGCAATTTAAAATATTCCAGGAATGTTCTTGGATTTATTTGCAAATTTCTATAGATATTTTCATTGCCTCGAAGTATAATTCACACAGTTTACAATGACCAGAACAGTGAGGTTTCTTATAAGCTAGATTTTTAAGAATGTCATCTGTTGCAAAGAAGATAGCGATTCTCTTTATGCAATTTTGAAGTGTATAATGTTATTATGAATGAAGAAGAGAGTAGATGGAAAATAGTGCTAAATGAGGAGCAATCTTGGTGCTTAAGCACCGAGACACTTAGAGACTGGACACTTTGGTGTATGGAAATGATAAATGTTGGTTCATTTATTTTCAAAAGCGTTTGAGAGAATTGATGTGGTATAGATCTTTTCTTATTATTAATTTTAATGATTATTTGTATTCAAAATTATTTTTCTCATAACTTGTCTTGTTTCCTTGGCCTCGGGTTTTTAATTGTTATTATCACTTCGTATTTGTATCAATATTTTACATGAAGTCGATAAGTCCTTACTTTGTATTAGATACACCAATTTCTGCTCTATTATGATGCCTCCGTATCATCTAAACATATTATCAATATCTCCCCTCTATTTATATCAATATTTAGCAAATCAATCCCATTTATTTTATCATAGTTTCTGGACGGCATGTATTTTTCAAAAACAAGCCTTTTGTTTATTTCCTCTACTCCACAATGGACTATCAACCTAAATTAAACACATCTCTTACCAGATACTAAAAATATGTACAATCTAAACAAGTAATTAAAAATACCCTCAATATAATGATTATACATGCATTCAGCCAGGAATAGAAGAGAAGTAGGCTACGCAGCACAAATTTTAATAAAATCGTCCCTAATTTCGCTAATCTACCGTATGCACAAAGACAAACTATTCTGTATATTACAAGCTATCAATTTCATCACTCATCCTTATAAACTCGTTGTAATATCTACAGACTTATTTGCTTCAATTTCATGTATTAAAAATATATCAACCAATCATGTATTGTTCAAAATACAGGGTCCTTCACGACGAACTGAATCGGTATGCATATGGGAAAGTACTGGGACTAGTGTTCTGAAAATTTGCGTGCATGGGTTTTCCGAAATGCTCGTTTCAGCTAAAATAATTTCAGTTTTCTGAAACTTTCGGTTATACTGGAAGTGGACCCAAAATTCGTTATTTTGAACGGAATGCTATGGTTTTTATTAAATTTTTGGAATCTATTTCAATTTCAATATAACTTTATATGAAGCATTGTATGCCTAAAATCTACCATTTTTTAATTATTTCACATTTTTGAAATTTTGAGTTGAAGTGACTCAGGTCTAATGTTTTTGAGATTTGGAAAAAAAGCACTCACAGCTTCTGTGACAACCTTGACAAAAATTTATATAGGGTGCCGAATTTAGCTACATAAAAACTTCGAAAACTCAATTTTTTCAAATGGCAACCCCCATTTTTCTCTTTACCATTTGATTCTAAGCTTTAAATTAAGTGGATTTCGTTAGTAAATTCATATATCACAAATTACAAATTAACGATTTTTGTAGAAATTTGAAAAAACTGAAATTTGCATGGTTTCCAATTATCGGTTGTCTGGAGAAACATAAAAAGCGTATAACATATCAACAAACAAACAAACAATGAAAACAGCTTGAAGTTTAAGCGTTGCAAAAGTGTTCATAATGTTTCGTTAATGATTTATTAATTAAGATTATTTCAATTTGCTGGTAATATTCGGCGAATATGATAGGGTTATTAAACGAGCATTAAAGCGCATGTAACGAAATAACAGACTAGAACAAGCAAAAAGAACTTCAACATGTACTATTCTCGACACTATAACTATTTATAAGTACTTAAAATCACACTTTATAAAGAGTAACGTGGCAGAAAATACTGTTGATACTTCTTCACACTAATACAACTTCCTTAACCATGTGGCTTTCGTAATCCACTCGAGAAAAGATTTAACCTTTAGAAGAAGAGTAAAAATCTGCTCAAGACTCATTGATATCTGTAGTTCAAACTTAACAATTGAACACATTATGATTGAATGTGACAAATTTGCCGTTCAAAGACAAAAATTTCAGCTTAAGACATCCTTAATGACTCGGAACAAATTACCTTTCTATTTCAATGGCTATAGTAAAATCTTAGAGTGAATGTAATAAAGTCGACAACGTTATTTATAGAAACCGAATGTGGATAACACCTTGCAGTTCATTATAATATATTGAATCCAGCGTCAATGTCTAAGCAATATTGAAGAGTAAAGATGAATCCTTTTTTATCTAACAGACAAAGTTCTTCCCCTTAATGCTTCAAGAGGATGGCTATTATTATTTCAAAATTTATATTATTGTAATGAGTGTGTACCGAAAATTTCTCTCGCCTTCACCTATAACTCTACCCACCCATAGTTCGCTTCTTTGTGCATCTCACTGTCAACGTGAAATTGAAGAAGTTGTACTTTTTTGGTACCATTCTAATAGATACTTCTTTCGCCTACCTCTTACAATTCTCCCAGCTATGTTTTTCTTTGACTCTTTCCTGTTTCATGAGGCTTTCGCTTCGAATCTTTTTTTGTTTTTTGAAGGCTTTCTAATCTCATTAACTGTGTATGTTGTGGTTTGTCCCTTACGTCTTTTCTATGTGCTTGTTATTTGTACTTCATTAACTGTAGCTAATATGTATAATATTTCACAGTATTTTTGAGCCATGTCTTTTCCTATTAGTATAAATATATTTTATTCCTAAATATTCCATAATTTTAGACACAATTCCAGCAGGATTATAAGGATCATACTTCCCAATTTATATTCTTATACTAATATCGTAGGAGAATGATGCCAGAACTATCTGGCCCGACCTAAAGATGCCGGTCGTTGCTTGAAAAATACCACTGTATTAGAAAGTACACAATCCCAATTTTCATTTACCTTATAAGCCTATTACAATATATCCGGTTTACACTGGGTATAAACGAAGAGCTACACCTCTCATTATATAAGATTATTTCCTCAAATAAATGTAATTATAATTGATGATAGGGAAATTTTGCAATAACACTATTTATATACGATTATTTTTTTTCTATGCTGCACTTTTATTTTTGCAAGACAATAGTGATTATTATTTTGTAACTGAAGGAGAAAAGTTTTCAATTCCCCAGTAGAATTCACATTCCTAAGTTTATTAAATTTTACAACTATATATTGATATTCACAATTCAAATTTATATCTGTAAATAGATTAACGTATTCCATATAGCACAGATAACTTCACGATTTTTCAAACAAACATGTGTACATCTTGAACTATTTTTCTATTATTGTCTGCAGTAAAGGTCAATATCAAGGTAAAAAATGTTGTGCTAGTCATTTTGCTTTATGATTTCAATATAGTCCATATAATCTAGGAGTGGTTTTGATCGTATACTATAATACAGATAAAGGGTGGAACTTTGTACAGAAATTTATTATTCTCTTATTATACACTTTCATCCAAACGATTGAAAATTATTGCACAGGAAAAGCTTAACAAAACCGCAACGCTATTTTGAGAATAACTAATGAATAGAAGATAATTTGATCAAAAATTTGTATTAAAAAACATTTCTCTGTTGGATACCAGATTTACAGACTAAAAAGACAAGTGGGGCTCTTTCTTTTTTGCATTTTCTTTATAAGAATAGCATGAAAAATATTTTTTCATCTTATTTTGTAGTGCGCTTTTCAGGAATATACGAGAAATCTATTAACACATATTTGAATAGAGTGAAAAGCTGTACAAAAAAAGTTCTATACCAGTTTTCACTGTGTCTACTGGCTCAAAAACTACATCCATCGCTTCTATTGCAGTGGATAAAATTTTTGGTTTTTAATGTTTGACTACCACGAAAATTTGGCTTGATCTCCGACATTCAGATCCCCCAAAAATGATGAAGACTTGTCCGTTCGTCCGTCACAAAATAAAAATAAACGTCTACGGTTTTTAGTAGAAGAAATTGTTCGAAAAAATTTTATAACAAATTTTGAAACCTTGCTGCTTGGAAAGCTAAATACGCATGCTGTTAATAATTTGTTTGACTCGACAAAAAAATTATGGATTAGGAGATATATAGATGTTTAGATCGTTGTACATGCCAAGGAAGACGTTCACCATAAAGAGACATTCTGAAGAAAATTTATCATACATTGTAATTATTTATTGAAAATTCTTACAGGAGGTATTAGAACAGAATCAAAAATTTCTAATTGAATTGCATACTGTCAAATATCTTATCAAAAACCAGAAAAAACTATAATAAATGTTCGAAGTGGGCGGCACCTTGCACTTCTACACACTTTCGGAGTCTACGGAGGACATTTATTTGAATTTGGAAAAGCATTTAAGATTCTGCCTTATAGTCTTACAATGGAAGTTTATTCTATCGATCATTTGGTTCCACATTTTCACTCCTGAATTTTCTGCAGCAAGTCTCGGAACACCCTGTATTTTAAATATGCAGATGAGTGTTTGTTTTGAGGTCGCATGTGTATATTTGAATATACTGAAAATAAAAATATTTCCCATCATGGGAATCTCAACCGTGTAAAATGCTGAAACTAGCCGTAATGCTTCCGCAATCAATAATTCTGCTAAAATCGGATCAAATTATGAAGGAAAAACAAATTAGAATGACAAACAGTTTATTGAAAATTCCTCCCAATTTATAAATAATAGTAATTGAATAAATCAATGGCTATTTTCATTGCCATGAGAAGAATATGCCAACAAAGAACATTTGTAGAAAAGATATTTTCATTTATTTTCATTTAATCTTCAAAGTTCTTGTTATAATGTTTGTTATAAAATAATTATAAGGTACTAATATTTTTATTCGATCATGTTGACAGTTTTATTGTCGAAATTATTTTTGTATTAGAGAATTTCAATTATGATCTCTGATAAAAATAATCACAAATTATGCGGATGATAACCAGTGACAAAGTTTAATCCAATTTTTTTAAATAAACTCTTGAATATGTACGCATTTACTGTGAAGGAATGGATGTGAGGATGATCCTAGTAAACGGTTTGGTGATCTTTATTCTATAGATATAATCCTCGTTAATTTATAAGGATCATAATAACGACCTCTTTGGTATGAATATTATCTGATAACAAAGTGTGTATGATGATTATTGATTATCCGAATTTCATACAGAGATTTGTAAACAGAAAATATTGATTAAACGAAACTCGGATTCCTAGAAAATAAAACAGTTTTTCCTCGAAGAAACTACTGCAATGTATTTAGAGGAGGTAAATAACGAGAAGAATTTGTTACTGGAACAATTATAGGACAATTATCACGTCTGACGTCAATTTATCAAATTGCAATAATGTAGTATCCGATTTTAATCGTAAAATTTTATGGTTTTTAATTAATGTTTTATATTCTTGTCTAGTACGCATAATAATTTTTAATCGTAGTACTTTAACAGAATGATCACAGTACTCAGGGACGGATTATATATTGGAGTTATCATGTATCCCTGAAAGTTTCAGTTTTTATCCACAAGTTGGTACGGAAGTTAGCGATATTGATGAATGATTTTATAGTAATACTGAAACCATTAAACTTTTTCATAACCTCTATGGCAACTTTGGTTTCTCATTCACCGAACAAGAAATTATATTTTAGATCATAAATTCAGTTTTTCTATGACACAAGTATGTTATATATGATTGTAGTCAGGGTGTCTGGTCTGGTTCATTAGTCCCACTTCTTTTAGCAAATTTAAAATGTGGAATGGTTCTAATTGTCAGAGATGTTTATCTTCTAATTCATAAGCTTCCAGGTGTAATGCTCTATAGTTTCCCATACTTGGATACGTGGATAGATGTTCCGTCCTCTACGTAACAGAACCTGCATGTTGCACTCTCTGCAAAACCTAGCGTATTCAGGTATACATCTTACGCTCAAAGACCGAAAACGGTCAGTGGCCGTTTAAAACAACCACAACGCGTTCCGTGTGCCTTGTGTTTGCCAGAACGCGTTGTGGCTGTTCTGATGTAGCCAGAGCCCGAATGAAATTATTTTAGATTTAGAAGACGTTAGCTGACGTAATATAATACTGCTTATTAATAATCATTTGGTAATAAAGTAGTACAACACTCATTATTTGAATAAATGTTCAATGAAAACATTTTTACTTCTTTTACTAACTTTTACGTCGATATGAACTAAATCTAATAATCTAAATGTTATTTTTTCTTTATTACAGAAAAATGCTAAGGAGTTTTGCTAAGTTTTGGGAATACGGTGCTGGAAAAATCGTAAGTATAAAATTTATATTGATATTAGTACTAACATGCATATCATTTCATTACCAAAATGCAGTAGAAACACAACATTATTATTGTTAGAAGTGAAATATTATTAGAATATCGTGTGGTAATTGTCAATGAGTATATTTCAGTAAGAAGAATTTGGGAAAAATCAAAAATCGATCGAGATTTTGAAAAGTAATTTCCTAACCCAAAATATGATATATAAGACGGTAGAACTTTGAAACATTTAATTTCCTACTACCCTATAGCTCTAATACTTTAGTTCTAAATTCTATTTAAAAACATTAAAAACAACAAAAAATTGTTCATGATCTCAGCCTTAAGAAATTTTTTTATTGAAAATTAAACCAATACAAATTACAATTTACGTTGTGCAAAAATCCACTTAAAAATATAGTTTTGTTTCCAAATAGCTCTCCAAAGTAGGACTCCAAGTATAAAATTAAACTAATTTACAAAGTATTTGTAATGTGACTCCATTACTTTTTTGCTTGTTATCTGTTGAATCTTCTGGTCAAATTTTCATGAGAATATAAAAGTACATGCTAAGCTGGAAGTGACTCTAGAGAAAATCAAGAGTGGTTTGACTTTGAATCGAATTTTAGTGAAAGTACGTCTAATTTAGTGTGACTTTCTATACTTGCAAAATCATCATTGTCAAATTGGTAGAGGGTGATGCTACGAAAATGTGTATATAATAGAAAATGAGTACGAACGTCCCAATGTACCTTCAATAGAAATAATTAATAGTCAAAGTTCACAAATATGGTTCCTTTATATTTTTTATCCATGCATCACAATTATTTAAATGGACTTCTTTCACGTTCCAAGAGCTGTGTGCAGATTAAAAGTTGTAATTTTTCTCTTATCAGTTTGACCAAATCGTGAGTCTTTGGAGACCTCAATTAGTATTTATATTTTCCTGTTAAGAATATTTTTTGAACCTGGGTTGATAACTGAGATAAATAACCACTATATTGATTTTTATCTAATTCTATCTATGTAGAGATCGGCATTATTCAGGTAACGCTCATAATTCTGACAACGCAGTCGAAAAATATTAAAAAGAACCATGTTCGTGCTTCAGACAGTTATCGTCGAATAGACGCGTTTTCGATTCAAGTTCACGCTTCAAGAAAGAGTTTCAACATAAATTTTGCCGCTACCGAATCCTTAACAGTGTGGAAAACGTACCAGAAATTCTGAACCTGAAACGGGCTTTGTTACCGACGCGCCACGCTCTGGACGATCGGTATCTGTAACAACTAACGAAAATATGGAGTCAGTAGCGTTGGCATTAGTTGATCAGCGGAACCAATAAGCCGTGCGCCTATCGGGAGAACTTCAAAGATCCGATTGTTCTTTACGAAGAATGCTGAAACGATTGCACTATCGAGTTTACCGCATATCGGATGCAGTCAGGATGATCTGCAGCTCCATCTTTTCATTTTGTGGTCGGATGAAACAAACTTTAAGCTGAACGGTACGGTTAATCGGCATAATTGCGTGTACTGGAACGGCTCGAATCCTCACGTCTTCATTGAAGAAGAATTAAACCTGCCTGGGGTGTATATGTGGGCAGGTATTCAAGAGAGAGATCTCGTGTGTCCGTACTTCTTTGAGCTTCACGTGATGGGCCAAAGTTATCTAGGAATGCTCTAAGATTTACGTGGACAAATGGCTCCATCCTGCATGACCACGCACCCTTCCCGATCACCAAACTACAATTGAAGACGAATTTTATAGTCTTTCCCTTTTGTTATTTCATCTAATAAATTCATTATGACGCTGCATTTTTTACTCTTAATGCAAATTTGTTGACTGACTTATACTGACCTCTTTATATCAAAAGAATACAGCGCATATAGTTATTCTTCCTCACCGTACTAAATCTTTGTTATAGATAGAAAGATCAAGATTCTTCAAAGACCTTTTGATAAATTGGAGTTTTCGGAGCCCTTGGTGCCTAACCAATTACTCCTCTTTGGTCCCAAAACACGGTATATAACATATTTCCCACTGACAGTGTAACCTTTTTAATTGGCGTGCCTTCCTCTTTCTTCCTCCACCCAATAGACGCGCGTTTACTCGGGAAGATAGTGATGTATCCAAGTTTCGTCTGGGGTGAATATTCGGTGCAATAAATTTTCTCCTTCCTCTTCTAAGAATGTGAATTTCCGTTCAAAAATCGGAAATCTTGGTATCAGCGCTGAGGTTATTATTGTTAACACTTGTTCAGCGGCGCCGCGCATGTGGAAAGTTTTCCACCACTTCACGGCCATTTCGGAAAGCGGAATACCATTTATACACTCGAGTCTTGAAGAGACCCTCATCCCCAAAGTGATCGAGTCATTTTTAATAATATTCCGCGGATTTTATATTATATTTGACAAAAAAACAAATAATGATGCGTTGCACAACAGGCACTTATACATCATTCTCGCTGATGGCTATAAGTATACTAAGCGAGGTTATTAAGCTGTTATTCAGGCTTCCTAACATATCAGCCTAACATCCAGTACAGCCAGTTTTACGACACTTAATTTTTCGCGCGTTTATTCAAACATTCCGGATTGTATTTGAACCACCCTCATAGTATACTATTGTATTGTCAGTATTAGAACTCAAACATTTTGGGTCTGGTTCATTAGCACCCAGTATTCTTGAATAAAATATTTCTTATTATATAAGATCTCGTTGAATGCTTTTCAGTTATTGAATATATCATCGTTTACTTTGGAAAACATAAAAGATATTATCTATTCTCGTTAATAAATACGGATACAAATTATTTGTGTTTAATACTGCCGATGCTGACCACTGATCATTTAATGGGTTAAATTTGTCATCACTTAGGAAGTCACCCATTTTTAAATATCATTTGAGTTAATTCAATTAACCGATCTGAATCACTTCCGACATTTTCATATGTCTGACATGAAAAATATTATCTAATTAGTAGCTTTTGTGCACGGTTTCATTTGACTTGACTTTATAATTGGCCCCAGAAAGAAATTAATCAAGTTTGAGCAATAGATAGTAAGTCTACAGTAACTATTTTTAATTTTAGATAAAAATAGTTGTCGCTTTTTCAGGTATAACAAAGGTTTTATTATTTTTATCTCCATTATATCAATGTAGAATCTTTGTGCATCGTTTTATAGTAAACTTCTTCAACGACTTTCTCATTGAGAACCGCGTTCTAAAAACTTCTTAGTACGAGGCAGCCTCAATAATACAGAATTATTACTATTAGGACTAAAAAAAATGTCTCGCGAAAACCTGCTGTCAAAATTATTTCCAATAAGATTCTTTTTAACATAGAAAATGAATGGAATGATTCATTTAAAGTGAACGCGGCCAAACAATACGATGTTAATAGTCTTACTGTTACATTATGTTGTTTAATTGTTTATGAGTAAATTAATTCTCAATCTTGCCAGAAAATTCTGAAATTCTCTAAAAATTCAAAACACTTATTTAAAGTGAATATATTTTTTGTTTCTTATATTCTATTTTGATTAAAAAATTGTGTATGAAATGAATTTTTATGCGATATTATTTAAATTCTCGCGTAACATTTCCGTAATAAAAGGTATCGTTGATGAACTATTTGATTAAAACATTCAAATTATTCATAATATTAGTAATATCATAGGAAAATATGTCCCAATGCATAATTGAATTTTCCTTTTCTTACAGTGAGGCATTCGCGTAGAAATATCTAAAATATTATATAAACGAATGGAAAACGTGGAACGAATGAATGAGAAAACGAATGAATTTCAGTGGTGATAAGCTTCAAACTAAAGTAGGAATCGATGTAATTTCTAGACTTTCGGGACACTACATTTTGTGAATCTAATATTTATATATCTTGCGAGTTCCTAGGAAAGATATGCGGTATTTGTAATGTAAGATAATTTCTTAATATAGATTTTGTAAACTCTGTTTTGAGGACTAAACACATTGAAAATTCGTACTCGTATAATTGATCAGTTTCTATACAAAAATCAAAGTGCCTTTTCTTCGATCCAATTGAGATTTGCTTATTGCTAATTCACATTTTTATTGGAATCGGCTCTAGCTCATGACATTGACATAATTATTCATAATACTGTAAGTGATTTCCAAATCTATGACGGCAGAGTATATTATTAGTACCTAAATCAAAGTTTTGAATGAAATATTGATTTGATGCTGAGAAAATATTGTGGTAAAAAATCCAAACGTAACCCACTAATAACTGGAATAGCATTATCGTGCCAAATGCTTTTGTAACGCGCATTTTACCAGTTCAGTGCTGTCAAATCGACGTGGCTTGTTCTGTTCTTCTACAGTAGTTTTTTTGTTTACCTCACTTTACTTCTGTTTATTTATTAATTCCACCAAGTGAACAATATGGTTCTGTCAAATTTTGTTTTACGAGTATGCGTTAAAAATGCTGCTGAAACTGTTTCAATATTTGAGATTAAAGAAATGGCGCTATATGCAAAACTCAAGTATGCGATAGATGTGCACTGTAGTGAGCGACTATCAACGTAATGACAAAAATAGTTGGAAAAATTTTCCTTGTGTTGAGAAGAATGCGCCACGGTGTTATTCAATAAGACCTGATTTTTCACAGAAAACAGACTAGATCATTCACTATGTCCATGCATCTATACACACGGGCTAAAAATGACTTGGTTGACCTGACCTTGTCCCTTGACACCGACAGGCTAAGAAAAATGAGGAAATATATGTTGGCCATTTCTACAAATGAGTACCAAAAATATTTCTAATAGTAGGAACCCGTGGAACAAATTTATTAGTGATAATGAGGAATATTTTGAAGAGTATGGTGTAGTTTTGTTAAAAATTTGGAATTAATTTTTTTATTGTAAAATTTTTTGATCCTATCTATTCACAGTTGTTAATTTAACAATAGATATAAAGACAAATAAAAAAGACAATTTCTCTCTTTTGATTGTATAATAAAATGACTAAAGAACGGATGTTGTCATTGTATGTATGTCATTAAAGTTTCACTTCAATTTTAACATCTAGAAAAAAATTCAATATGTTGAATTTTCGCATGGTTGAACAAGAAAATCTATTTTTTGAGCTAAAACACTGCACCGACATGCGATTTACAATCATTTGTATTTATTTGATTATATGATTGCAATTTAATTTAATAAATGGAATTCTCCAAATAATCGGAAGAATAATTTTTCTTTCAAATTTCTAATGAAAACAAATCAAATAGTCTATTCAAGGGAGTATTCTTGTATTTTGACTTGTCTTAAACAATGTTTGTATGAAATATGAATGCTACAAGCAAAAGAAAGTTATTTGACATTATTGTAATGTTTTTTTTTAATTTATGCAAACAATCTTTCAACGCTAGTAAATTTCTTACTCACTCACTTAATTACACACTACTTACTATACCATACACTAACTCTAAACTTAACTAAACTATGCACTAAGACTTCCTACTAGACACTTATGTCTAATTCTTGACATACTTATTTATTTAAACATATTGTTCAATTGTCTATCCCGATATGTACGATGAATTGTATTGGAAAGTATGGCCACACAATAAGAAAGGTGGAACAAAACGAATATTTGGTAATCAGAGGAGACGAAGCAAGAGAAATAAATAAAAATTACACTGTGTGACGTGCGTTTCGATAACGATGTTATCGTCTTCAGAGACTGAAGGTAAACTAAAACCTATTAACCTGACTCACCTGTTTTATACTGGATTTTCCCACCAATGAATCTTCTGCGGAAATTAATTCCAACGGGAAAACCTTCTTGGCGGGAATCTTCACATTCATTCTTCGACTACTAAACTATAGAGTGGGCTGTGAGGAATTGGCCGTTTGTCCTTATTAATTATTAAGCTATGTGCTCTTTGAACCGGACAATAACGGATCTCTTAGTTTGTCCAATTTACCTACCGTCACAATCACCACAGCTAATTTCATATATACCACTCTTTTCAAAATTTGGTATTTTATCCTTAGGATTACCCAACAATTGTTTTAATGTGTTTTTGGATTCAGAAACCAATTAAAAACGTACTCTGTCAAATATTCCTTCCAATACCTTTATATAAACAGGATTGAAAGGTACCTGAGCAAATTTTTCCTGTTTATCCCTTTGAGTTTGTAAAAAAGTGGTTTCACTTAGAGATTTCTTAAACCTATGACGT
This sequence comes from Diorhabda carinulata, assembly GCF_026250575.1. NCBI lineage: Eukaryota > Metazoa > Arthropoda > Insecta > Coleoptera > Chrysomelidae > Diorhabda > Diorhabda carinulata. The sequence continues at coordinate 10,265,873 of NC_079469.1, forward strand.
TCAATTAACCGTTGAGTACAGCTACATCCTCAAAAAAGGTCCTTTCCTTATTGTATCCCTCGATATGAAATAAAGTGAATTACACGATGTATCAGGAAATGGAGACTGGCCATCTTATGTTGGTCACAATGGAAAGAATCAATCATGATGTACCTGCACGTAGCGGTGTTCTCCCTAAATACATCAAATTCTAGCCTATTACTATTCCCAGTTAATAAAGTATTTTAAAATGGTAACTGTCCATTATTTTCCATTTCATAGGTGAATTTTATAGATGATTATTCTAAGTTGAGCTCCAAAATGAATTCGTCTACGTATCCATTTTTCGTATTGAATATGGCGAAAATATCATCCACATACCTGTATCATAACCTGGGAAAATACTGAAACTCTTGACTGATTTGCTTTTCAAAATGACTCATGAACAGTTCAGCCTCAAATGGTAATAGGCAGTTTGCAGAATTCGTGGTTGTAATGGAAATATTTTTGTTCCTGTTTCGATTGAGCTGTGCACTCTTTCGCAATAGTCCTTCTTGTTCATATAACAATCTTGTTTCCTCTAGTTGCTTTTAACTAAAAACAATATTTCCACCTCAAACTCCTGATAGTATTCAAATCTATTTTGCTAATTGATGGATTTTTATACTTTATAGACATATTTTTCGAGATCTGACTTCTGCACGCTTTCCGGACGAATTTCCTAGCGTCAAGAGGAAGATTTTGAATTGATATTCCAATATATCAAATCAATTCGCCAAGAATGCCATTGCCAGAATCAGCAAAATCCAAACCTATATTCAACAACTTCATCTCTTTTCTGTAAAACGTCTGGGAAGAAAAGTTTTCGACAATGTCGATAGACTTCAAAGAAATTTTCTTGGACTGTGGTTTAAATTCCTTCATTTTCTGATTCAAAACATATACTTAAATATTGAATCGATGAGCCTGAAGATGTTTCTTTGTTAAAACTCACAACAGTCTACTCAAATTCTAAATCACTTGATTCATGTTTTAGTTTTTTGTGAAGTCCGTATGCTTCGTTTACTGAGATATTTGATATATATATCCAGCTATTTCTTTCTTGCAAACTCACGAACTCTTTCTGAAACCATACTCTAATTTACATCAACTTCAATAAAACCTGGTAAACCCTTAACCTACGGCATGATTTAAGAAACCAAATATCAGCACTTACCAATCTGATCTCAATATTTAAGTTTTACGTACCTGTTCTATTCCGTTGACCTTGAAGTCATCACAACTATGCTGGTGTTTCTTGAACCGTTGTGAACCGTCGGTGATATTCATACTGAGCACACTGTTCACAATACCACTCAACAATTACACTGTCTGACGCGCGTTTCGATAACCAAGTTATCGTCTTCAGAGACTGAAGGTAAACTAAAACCTAATAACTTGACTTACCTGTTTTATACTGAATTTTCCCATCAATCTTCTCCCGTGAAAATTAATTTTAGCAGGAAAAAATCCTTGGCGGCAATCTTCACATTTACTCCTTGACTACTAAACTATAGAGTGGGCTGTAAGGAATTGTCCCTTATTTAAGCTTTTCTCACATTTAGCAATTTTTATTGGTATGTCGAAATCATTTTGGAACTTAATTCAGAATATTCATTTATAAAGTTCACCTATGAAATGAAAAATAATGGACAGTTACCATTTTCAGATACTTTAGTATTTGGGAATAGTAATAGGCTAGAATTTGATCTATTTAAGAAGAATACCGCTACGTGCAGGTGAATCTCGGCTGATTTTTTTCATTGTACCCAACATAAGATGGGCAGTTTTCATTCCCTGAGGATTTAGCTGTACTCAACGGTTATGATAAAAAAATTGTAAATAAGTTAATTAACCTTCATAGCTTTGAGAAATCTCTATGTGAAACCATTTTTTTTGTAGGAAAAAAATTTGCCTAGGTACTTTTCAATCCTGTTTATTTAAAGGTATTCGAAGGAATATTTGATAGAGTAGGTTTTTAGTTGGTTTATAAATCCAAAAATACACTAAAAAACTTGTTGGGTAATGCTAGGGATAAAATACCAAATTTTGAAAAGAGTGCTATATATGAAATTAGCTGTGGTGATTGTGACGATAGGTATATTGGACAGACTGAGAGATCTGTTATTTTCCGGTTTAAAGAGCACGGATTGGCGAAAATGGAGTGTATTAAAATTGTATGAACGCCCAGTATAACCCATACAATTAAAGCACAGGGAACGAGATATGAAGAATAACGGAAGAAGTATGCGTGTAACGAGTACTGGAAGATAGAGAAGTTGGAAAAAAAGAACAGCTAGGACAAGGAAAGCATGGTTGGAGGAGGTTAGGAAAGATTTGAGATAAGTGGCAGTGAGGAAATATCAAAATTAAGCAAATAAATTGAAAAGGATGACTTCGAAGTCGTATCAAATAGGGCTGTATGGTGAATTAACTTAAAAATCCAACTGGTGATAATTCACGACTGAATTTCTGGTATACAAAAAACCAACTTCAAATCAAGGTAACGCAGACATAGAAATATAGTTATAGGTTCAAATAATTCGAGCTCGAAATTATTGGTACACGAATTTACCTTAAAATAAACAAATACATAAGTTTCAAAATTATTGTGAGGTTCAAACTGAGTGAACAATATCCAAATGTTTCAAACAACTGAGCACAAATATTTTTTTAATTCTTAAATTGGGTCAATAGAGATTTAATCATAATAATCTGGAGCCAAAGATTATAAACTAAAGTATAACCAATTAACACCTTGTATAATAATGGTTATTATAATTACTAGTACATTCGTGATTTTATAATAATACCTGTCGTTATTCAAATTGATGTTTATTTTTAATTCCGTTTGAACGATCACGGAAATTTCATCTAATGTGAAGTTCACTGTCAAGGTCGTTCTTATTATAATGTACACATATGTTTATCATATTTTGTTTGTAATTTATTATGCAATGGTATATTAACGTTATCACGGTAGTGAACTAGTTAATGATACGTTCTGTGGAAAATCATAATCGTTTCCACTATCAAATTATTCGAGAAACTTTTCCTATGATGATATAATTTATCGTGTATTTTGAAAACATAATAACATTCTATTCTGAACAGAATAACTATAGATTCCATGAAACTAGTGTAAAGATGAGGCAATAGGTAGGTTCTACTTAACATCCACTACTACTACTACTATCTACTAATGCAAAAACTTTTGTATTGTTCCATCTACTGCCCGTGGTCCTCACGAAAGTTCGCATCACTTAATAGGCGAAGGCACTATTCGCTTACAATACCTGACTTTACAGTTTCATTTACAATTTTTACCTAGAACGCTCGCAGCCTTTTCATATTAATGGAACAAGAATTTCAGCGACCGCAGACGAGGGCATTGAAAAACCTTACAACAACGATTATAGTTGTTCGCAGATATGGACCGTTCAAACGCTACTGACGATGCTTACTTGGTTCTTCCATAGATTTTTTTTATTTGTTTTCCGATCTATTATACATTCTGTCCTTGTGAAGAACAATAAGTATTTGGTAGACTGTTTGAAAAAACATAAAAGGGAATGTTCCAATGATCATACATCTAAAATCTTTGCATAGTTCAGAATAAAACTAATTGTTTACCCCATGTTGATCAATGTTAAATTATTTAAACCTGTCTCGCAGGTTGGTTGGCCTATATCGCTTTAATTTTCATATATCATTAGTTGATTGGCTAGTACATTAGGATGTATAGTTCTTCCAATATCAATTGCAGATTATAAAAACCCCTACCGACATTTTTATTTGATCTACCATATGAGTGAATAGCTCATTTTATAAATTTATCATTTTCACAAATACTTTTAAAAATATGTACATTTTATGCGAGTATTCGTTAAAATGCAATCGAATTTTATAAATTGGACGGCATTATTTAAACAGATGCACTTAATAGTAGTCCTACTTGGAACTCAGAAAAATCATTATTATACCTCGTTAACTTAGGGAGTTCGGTTTAAACATGGTACCAGACAAGAACTGAGCCCTTTTTGTATCCTATTCGTTTTTATTTCTGGAAAACGAAATTTTAAAATAACAATCATAAAGAAAAATAGATTCTTCGCAAATAAAACAAAAGAAAGAAAAGGCATTTCATTTCTAAAGTATCTTTATAAATAATCATGGTAGTCAGAATCGTCTGAATTAGAGTCATCATTTGATTGAATTATGAAGCTTTTAAAAAGGGTGATACCACATACTCATTTTCTTCTTGGATAACATGTCCAACACAGTTTTTCCAAAGCTCTTGGCAGTCTGCTGCTGGAACTCTCTTGACAAGTTCTACTACCTCTTTCTGTTTAATAGTTCTGGAGACTGATTACATTTTCGTAAATCGTTGTCCATAACGATTACCAACTGTGTTGGAATGATAGGTGAAGACAGTTCATTAAACCATTTTTCAAATAATTCTGCTGTCATATCTTCACAATATTCAGCACAGTTTTTAATTTTTTGTATGTGTACCAATATAATGCGTTTCCATTTAGAAAATGGCACATTCAAACAGCGATTTTCACTATTGTCAACACAACCGAAATTTACTACATCGTGACTGTCACACCATGTTTCATCTAGATAAATTATGTGTCTGTTAAAACTTCGGTAATCTTTCATCTGATCCAAATAATTCTGTCGCCTTCGAATGATCCTTGACAATTCAGTTATCGTTTATTAAATTTTTTGTGTTTAAAACCACATGCTGACAAAACTTGACGCAATGTTTCTAAACTGGCATAATTGTATGCTGGATAATCTGCTATCTTTTGCTGTATTACTTCTAATGTCCCAACCCTCCTTTCCTTATATAAACTATAAATTGTTGTCCGTATAAAATCTTGAGTAGTTTTGTCAACTGATTTCAGTTTTTCTCTACATGTTTTTCGGTTCTGTAAATGATCCACAGCAATACCTTTCGTGACAACTTGATAAATGGAAAATTTATTCACTGCTTGAATTTCTGTGTATTTCTGTGCACGCATTTTGGTGTTCAATTAAAAAGTGTCTGTTCTTCAAGTAAGAGACCTTAATATTCAAGTCAAGTCCAATAGGCTTTATATATATATCATCAAATATGTGTTATATATTTGTTTTTATCGACAAAAGCTAGAATTAATTTAGAAAACTTTTTTTTTGATATTTAATATCAATTTAACCTCAATGGTCACTTTGGCCACAATTGAACCCTATTGATGACGTGTACCGATTTCTATAATGTAACACTTTAATGTACATAGTTCTGATGTATTCCAAACGTTTTTCAAATTCTCATGTAGTTATTTATAATCAAGATATGTGAACAAAAATGTACGAAAATTCCAGTTGATATGATAAGCATAATCTATCAGTTTGTTTGGTCATATTCTAATAACAATATTAGTTTTTCTATCAAATTCACCTGTGTCTAATAGCACGGCTACAATAATTCTAATGCAATTTATTCATGCTTTATATACGTGAAAGTTTGGAAAGTGAAATATTCACGGTGAGTTTTTCGGTTTTAAGAAAAGTGTTTTCCGATCAAATTGATTGTCATGTTTTTGAGAATAATATTACCTGTATCAATATAATGATTTGTGTAACTCAAAATATTGAACAACAGAGGTAAACATACAATATAATGAATAAAATAATTTGTAATTGAATAGCGAGGGCCTGATTCATATTTTTGATTTATTTTTTCTTAATTTCAGAAGAACCAGTGTAAAGTTGATAGAATTAGTTTGTGGGGTTAACTAATTCCAATGATAGATTGTGAGAGGAGGAAATTTTTATTCTTATCGGAAAATATTAGAAATTTTCCACTATGATTGGGTTAACTCGATCATGAGTTAATCTAGTCGTAATCATACGATATGATCCTTTCTACCCTGGTATACTATTGGTAAATGCGATTAGATGACGAGTTGTTTTATTTGTCTATAGTTTTTTAAAGTTTAAAATTAATTCTCTTGAGTAGCATATTTGATAGGTTACTGAGATTTGAGGTTTTTATACTTTTCAGCACTTCAAAATAAACATAGTTCATTAGTATTAAACTTCAGAGCAAAATCTGTCTAAGTAGGTAAATTACCAACAATACCGCTGCTCTATAACAATTATAACTAACTAAATAATTTAGAATCTACCTAACCTCAGATCATAGTTTCGGAAAAGCCCTATTATGTTACAAGTGTAGTGTCTGCCGCTGTTGTAAACAATTTGGGAAAACCGCAACTGAAACTTAAAACTCATTGAAGAAAAGATAATGAATATTTATTCCGTGCAAGAAGAGGAATTTGTAATTACTAATACATGGTAAAAACTACCAGAAAAATTTATAGTAAAAAGATTCATAGATTTTGAAAGTTTCAACCCCAGAACAAAGTAATGAATTATTCGTAATAGTAAAAATATAGGATATGATTTTGCAAGTTTTGATTTACGGTAATATTTGTGCGAAATGGATGCTACATGAGCCAATACCGGAAGAAAACACTCTAGTATGCGATTTTCTCAACTACGACCATGACCCTTGATTAAAACAAATCATATAATGGATAAAACAATAAACGCAGAGTATGATTGTGATACTTTGAATCTACTGAAAGTAAAAGTTGATAAAAGGATTCACACAAAAAAATTTTGCAAGATGACAAATCCTCGCTCATAAATTAGAAAACGAACTGTCATAACATTCAATCCATCCTCCAGATTTTGTTCTTTCTCAAATTACTTGAACGTGTATCATGAAACGATGAGATACTCTGGAGGCATATTTTCTCAGACTTCTAGATTCTCAATTCAGAAATAAAATCCCTTAATTCGATAATCACTAAACAAGTCATTAAATTTTAGGAACAGTAAATTTGATAATAAAATCATCTTTCAATCTGTTTGTCTTCAGTAAGTAGAATAGGAGGAAAATTTCTTTAATTCAGAAATGTCAAAGATCTTCCGAAACTTCTAGAAACCTACCAGAAGAGTAGCGCATTGATGTGAGTGGAACTTCTGTATTGATTCATGAAAAAAAAGATTTTGAAGTACTTACCAATAGATGTCAACGAAATTCGATATTTATTTTCAAAAATTGTAGCTTTAAATATAAAACTCGATCTTTTCTAGAATTATCCAATTGCATTTTAAATTAAATATAATTTTTGTGTTAGCATCTCATTTTATGACTTGTTGATTCTAAAAATAGCATCATTTTCCAATTAGAATAATTTATTCTATATGTATGCATATATAAATTCACTTGTCAATTATCTGTGTTTGCTGCTTTTGGAATACCCCAAATAAAGAAAACAATGATGAGAAAAAAAAATATATGAAATGATATTATAATCAAATCGTGGTCCTTCAAGCAAAACAAATGTGTGCGTTGGTGATAAAATTTTATTATTTCAAACTATTCATGGCTGGAATTACTATTAATATAATAAAATAGAAACGATATTCAAATTTCAATAGGATAACGTTTTAATGTCTTATGTGTATGAATATGGCTAAACTGTATATTTTCACATACTTGTATTAGAATAACTATTAATTAAATGCAACTACTTATTGACGCCTAAGCTTATACCATAAACATGTGAGATAATGCAGTATAGAATTTTTTTCCAGCCGATTGAACTTTTTGCATAGACTCTTATTTTAACTAACGATTTTAATCATTACCGTCTCAAATACTGCATAAACTCCGAGGTTTATTACATGAGTAGGTAATGAGACTCAATTTTCATTTATAATAGATTTTATTTCTCTTAAACAGGTTAAACTCACCGCAAAAACAGCTTCAACGTATTAAAAGCAAAATGCATTACTTTTAGCTCAACTTTCATTAAACCACCTAATAATTTTGACATTAGATTACATATCCATGATTGTCAAAGAATATACAGGATGCTTCAAAAATATTTGAGGTTTGCTCAGTACAAAATTTTCGTAAAACCATCTGTATTCAAGATAAAAGGGCAGTGAAGAAAGATTTTGTCGCAGCTGCTGGCAACATTGTATTGAAATTTTATAAGAATGTGTTTTCGAAGCTGATACATCCAATAAATTTGTTTTTATGTCTGACTCTGAGTTTGGAGCTTCCTGTATCGTTTTGGTTAATTAATAATTTAGGCCAAGTGAACTGATGTTTAGCTTTAGGAATTTTGTCATAGCTTCACAAACGGAAGTCAAGATTCCAAATACCTTCAATTTCGATTGCCAAATTCTCGTATTTTGTTATATTTCCAATTTCAGGAACGAAGCTTGCACGATTAAAGAGGTTTTCTAAAGATATTAAGTAATGCAATGTCAGGCCTATTATACTCCATCGCTATTATTATGATTATTATACTATTATCATTGGAATGTGATAACTTAATGTATGAAATTCAATATCTGCACATTATAAAATGTAAAGCAGATGCCTGTTTGATGCGAACAAAAAAAGAAAAAATATCTAGGTTTTCACAATCAACTAGGCGTGCGTCAATATTAATAATAAATTATATGTTGTTAATTATTGCAAAATTTGACAGACTAGGACTAATTTCGTTGAAAATTTTCCAAACTATTCATTTTCCACTTTATGAAAATATTAATTGCCTACCTTTAGAGTGTAAGTACCTAGATATACAAGGGTACATTTGAAAGGTATTTGATCATACTTTGATAGGAATTATTTGCTTAACCCAGACGAGAATGTATATTGGATTTGATTGTGTATACGGGCAAGATGCGGAAGTAGAAGAGATAAATTTGCTAATGGGAAAGTTAAATCTTAATTTCAACCGCTACTGCACAACAGAAGGTGAAATAACGAATGTGTAGATGGCAGGATATACTTTACATAATATCTTTGGTAAATACCAGTTTTTTTAACAAGACAATTAAATTTAACGTTTCATAACTTTTTATCTGTACTAATTTATAATGGAAAAATTTCGTTTTTCTGTTACGTAACAATATATTCTGTTACATGACAACATATTCCGAATGTATGTTAATGCACAATTGACAAAATACTGCAAATCTAACTTCATTAAATTCTAGGGAAAGGCGTATTTGAAAGTCCATAGAAATTGGAAAAAGAAGAATGTGTTTTCTGTATATTTTTTGCTCCACTCTAAATTTATCAAATTTTATAAAGTTTTGACCGGCGTACGTTAAAAAAGGCTCTCGCAATTTCATGGTTAAAAATAACCAAGGTTAAAATAATACTGTTTCTTCGAAATATTGCTGTGGATTTTTTGTAGCATTGCTGTTTCAGGAACTTGATCTTATTCTTTATTTCAGTTCATTTTTCATATTTATGTAATAATAATTTGCCCCCTTTGCTTGGATCGTTATCAGGATCAGGAAGTGAGTACAACAAACCTATGTCCCATCTCTTCAATTTTTTACGTTTTACTTGAGCTATTTTTGGGTAGTTGTAGACGGTGCGTTTGAAAATTGAAACAGTAATTAGTAATTAGAAGTAATTAATTACTTGCATTCAATAGCGGGATCGGTGGCTAAGAAAACAAAAAAAAAATTGAAAGTCAGTCGCAATATTCAGAAATCAACTTAAGGGCGCTAGAAGAAATATCAAGGAAAATCGGCGACTTAACAACTAGTTAAAAATATTATGATATAATGCAAAGCCAAATTTTGTTCCAAACTTGACTAAAGCTGGATTTTAAAACATATAAGCTTTGCTCATTTTCCATCTTTTCGTTCGTCTCCAAGTCAGTATTTTATAGGAAAAAGAGAAAATCTCACTGACAAAAATTAAAACGAAAAATAGGCTCACGTGAACAAAGAAACGTACCATGGAACATTGGATTGCCAAAAGTTGGATCTGATGATAGTAGGAAATAGTTTTGATTTAGAAAAAAAAATAGTTTATCTTGCTTTGTCCCATAATATAAACAATCTTACATGTTTGATAGGCACATATTCGTCAGACAAAAACAAAATAAGTGATAATATTAATAATGAATTGCATTGGCCCAGATTCGTCTACCTTAGAAGTGTGAATGGTAAGTGTGATTAATATAGTTGACCTTCAATTTTTTTCGAATGGAAATTCAACTGATCAGCTCAAGAATCATTTTTCCAATCATACTAACCCATAAATTATGAGTTGTGAACATCTATGTAAATTAAACTGAATAATATCACGCAAACTTGATCTAAATACAAATTTTATCTTTGATGGGATCGGTCAACGGGTTCTTGTTGGTTTTACCCATGAAATAATACTTTTTTCATTATATATAATGGAATGTACAACTAAAACCAACGAATCTTTATGAGATATGATAAAAAGCTTGAACTGAATGATTGACATAGAATGAGTAATGTATGAAAAAATGTATGTTTGGTCTCACATTAATCTTATTACATCACCCTAGTATATAAACTATTGGTTTGGTTGGGTCATTCATTTAAAGGTCTGTCTCCCTCAATATCCAAAAAATATCTAATTAATGAATGTTTTTTTTTGAAAACTGTACCTTTGGGTTGTCCTGGAAACAAAATAACTCTTCTTTAGATCAAATTCGGCTTTGATATCTTGACCGTTCACCATTTCCTCCTTAAATCACCAGTATCAATAAATATTTTCTTCAATCAATAAGGATTGGGGCATACCACTTTGCTACTCTAGTTTACCACTGGGTAAATGTATTCAGATTTAGGTATTGCCTTATCACACCTGGTATTTCGGTTAGGATATAAATTATTAAAGTTACTACACGTTTTTTGTTGACTTCTGTTTTCCTGATAAATAATAATTATTAAACACCTAACGTATATTATATTGAATGAAAATTAAAAAACAAAAAAAAATGTATAAAGAAATGGAAATGAAAAATAATGCAATAAATAACGCACGAGACTAAAAGACTGAAAATAAGAGGTGTTTGTAGGCTTCCCAGTTAATAGGTGATCATCTGATCATCTATAATTTCTCGATGACTTAGACTAACTCTTTGGCGATTCTTGGATTGAGAACTGTTTTATTTCGGACTTGGACAACTTGTTTTCTCCCATTAGATTTCATAAATAAAATATTGTGGGCACCTTGTATAAAAACTTAATAATGTGATCGGAAGTAAATTGAATGTATTAAAATATTTTTCTTATTCTTCGCAGTAAGAACATATGCTACACCTTAGAATTTAAATCACTATTAAAGGTTATCTACTGTAATTTTTGCACAAAGTTGTCGACAAACATTTCCCGCACAGAACCGTAAAATTTATTTATTATTTAGAACATTTCAATTAAAAATATATCCAATATAAATTTCAAGGTACAACTTTTAGAAAAACAAAATTGAGAAAGTAGCCAACATTAATATCAAGGAGATATCTATCGGTCCCCATGTACTTATTACAAATTTCCTTCCTTTCTTTTTATTCTTGTCCATTCTATTTTCCATGGAGCTCAATTTCAATCTTCATATTATCTAAAAAGAAGATACGAAAAACGTATGATACTAGAAGTGAGAAGACATTGGTTAGTTATGGATAATTCCATATTTACATAATCATTCTTTTTGTCCGAAAAGAGAGAAACAGGGCATCCGCACCGTTAGCGACCATACGAGACTGATTGGTATGTGAGTTTACTACTCTTGTATGACCCAATACAATCTCTCCTCTTTAGCATTCCACAAATTAGCTGTTCCTCGCTTTCTTTGCTTCTAATCTATTCATTCGTGAGACTGTTATCTTTTGAGCTATTGGTTCGTAAAAGAATTTTTTGACCTTTTTTGTAATACTTTGAGTTCGAATGACTGACTGGCTCCCTACTTTCTCTTCGTTAAATAGGTAGGATCGAAAGTAGTCGTGTCCAGACAGTAGTTGGCTCAATTTGGCTTAAGTATGGTATGTTTCCTGCAATGGCTAATACTGATGGCTCTGTCTCCTCTTGGTAGTAGTTGAACCCTCGATATTTTTCATCGGCTTCTTTTCTTTTGTTCTCCAAAAACTAATTTTCGAGTAAAGGGTGAATCCTAGTTTTTTTATGGATTCCGTTGCCTTCATAAAGAGCTCTGTGATATTCATCGCTTGAATATTGTTAAATATTGACTTTTGCTTCTTGGTCAAGAAGATTGGATTCTAGAATTCTAGAATAGAGTCTTGTTTCCTTGTTACGTCGGAAACTTTGCAGATAACGCTCGTACAATCAAGAGAATTTTGTATTACTTATGAGACCCACATATATATTTCTTGATAATACATAAATAAAAATATTGATTCATGAATCTAACAGTCCCGGATCTGTTTCATTACCACATTATGCAAGTATTTTTGGAAAACCACGATTAAAAAGTATGTGGTTAATAATTATTTTCATTGAATGTGGTTTGGAGAACTTAGAAAGCGAAACTTCTATGTGGTTTTATCGAAGGTGTGTTGATTGAATTATAATTCTAGTCAGTTTTTAAATTCTTAGGAAGATCTCATTAACTCATTGTTTCTACTATTGTGGTGTATAACATAATTTCTTGGGTCAAGAGTTATAGGTATGGAAGTGGAAGATATTCCATGGAAATGTTTGTTTGTTTTGAGACAATATAAAGTTTCTAGAAATTATCATCATCGGTTGATGACTAGTACTAAAAGTTAAAGTGGAATTTTTTTCTCTCGCGCTCGCTATCTGAGATTGAATAGTTCATTATCGAATACTCAAAATAATGAGAAAAGACAATATTAATGAACATTTTAAACGATACGGAAATTTTTTAATTTTAATTATTCAAATCAAATTATAAAAAATATATAAAAAACACGCTTTTCACAATGATTAAACTTGAAAGCAAAATAATAGTTTATGGCATAAGAATAAGATCATGAGAAAATTACTCCACTTAATTCTGAAGCCTTCCTTTTCAGGTGTAAGGTAATGATGAAAAAATTAATGTCATTATTATAGAAGTGTGGGGTGCGTTACACGACAACTTCAAACTAACTTTGCTATTTGTTTAAATTTACTATTTTAAATCTGTCTTTGGTATGTATAGATGTGTTGATAGTTGTATCTCGTTTAGTAAGTTTGAGACTGCGAGCTTACGTAGTTCGTCTACTAGTTAAATATTATTTTATTCATCTTATCTTAAATCATAGTTTGTAATCATTGACTTATTAGATCAAATGTACATGATCATCAGTAAAAATCCAGTAAACGATGGTGACCTTATTGTTGACAATGAACTATGAAAACGAACGGAATAAATTACCTGTTTGGGAACAACTATTAATCACAAATAGGATTACTCAACAGAAATAAAATTTTGACCCTTTGGGCCGGAAATAAAAAATATTTTCTAATCTGAATTTGCAACCACGGTTTTAATTAATATCATATTATGGAATCAACGAGAAAATTTGGATTTTGGATTTTCAAAACGAGCATTGAAAATCCTTTCGATTCATATATTTTTTTTTCCGAATATTTGGCTGCTAGCTTGATGGAGCTACATTCAATTTGCAATCACAAATATTGATACCAATAATTGAGATAAAAACTACTCTATCTCTCAAGTTGGATCAAATTGCAGATGCTTAAAAAATTGCCATATTAGAGAAAAACATTGCGTCATCATATAATTTTTCATCTTTCTACTTCTGAAAGGAATGTCAAAAGGTGATGATGTAATCCTGATTCTCAATACTTTCTATTTCATTGCAATCCGTTAAAATCCTACGAACCTCTCAAATACATAAATCGCGAAGGCTATGCTATGAAACAGTTATTTATTTGTGGTGCGTCATGCAGACCGAATGAACATTGATCTTGACCTAACGAAACTCATAGACAAAGGTTGCCAGCAATTTTATTACAATTCTTATCTAATTTCATGCTCAATAAATAATTACCAAACTAACTTGATATTTTTAATAGCTCAATTAGAAAATTACGAACTGAATTTAAAATAAATTATTTAAATCGAGAACATCTGGTAAAAACCCAAATAACTGGTATCAGTTATTATTTTTTTGAAATAAATATGTAATTATTCAATTATACTGAGCATTCTCCAATAGAGACAATTTGGTTGAGTGACAAGTGAAGCAAACGTTGACTCATCGGAGGAAGCAATATTTTCGGTAAACCTTGATTTTCGTTCCACTGACTATCATCCTCATATAGTTTCGGATGTAGTTAAGTTTTGTATGGACGGTATTTTTTTCTCAAAATTCCGAATAAAGATGGTTAACATCATTAAGAACACAAACTTCTCTTGTATATTTCTGTTATACAGGGTGTTTCTAAATTCATGCGACAGCATTCAGTAGGTGTTTATGAAATTAAGGTGGATCTTTTCTATAACAAAATTTCCTCAGCCCGCCCCTTTTTGAGATATCACTTTTAAAAGGTGGTGATAAAAATTGAGTTTTTATTTTTCTTCTAAAATTTCAGAAAATTTTTAAAAACATGAAATACTGCAATTTTCGTACACTCACAAAGGAGTAATTACGGGTATTTTCTCAATATCCCCGGTGAAATTCACAGATCTTAATTTTAAGTATTCATTTTGAATTGTATTACATCTTACATCTTCACTTTTTTCAACTCAATTTATCAAAAAAAAAATACAAATTATGATGCTTATTTTTTTTCTGTACGGCTGTTGGTGTTGGGGAATAAATTTAAAGATAAAAAATATTCTTAGTTACACCAAAGATTTTAAGTTATGTTTTTATTTCATAAAACGACATATTGAAAAAATGTGTTAATATGAAATAAAGTAAGGGTTCCTAATTTCACCCCCGTATAATGTAAAAAAAATATTGAAAAGATACCCATGGTTAGTCCTTTGCGAGTGGACGAAAATTACAAATTTTCAAGTAAAAACTCAACTATAGACACCACCTTCTAAGGGAAGACTCATCTTAATACGAGCAATCATCTACTGAATTTTATCGCATGAATTTAGAAACACCCTGTATATTAACTGAAGACAAGATACATATAGTGTTAGTTTAAAGTGTGGAAAAATCGAAATATCCCATAAGGGAAAAAGGTTAGAACAATAATTGCCAGAGAAGAATATTTTCGGTTCAAAATAAAACATACAGAGTGATTCTAAAGAGCGGAGTGACTACTACGATGCAATTTTTTAATGGAATATCTTGTCGCTTCTAGACTAACATTGTTATGTTAATTTATACCTTAATTCTATGGTGAACAATGAACAACATTCGTATTTCAGGATTGCTACGGATAATAAAATTCACAGTCAGACCAGTTTTTAATAGTTGCAAGATGTTTGATTATGATGTTGGTGAGATTACCATATCTCAATTGCTTCAAATGACGCTAGCGTCATAAGTAAAATTAATTCCTCACTGATTTATGAGTCGGTAACATTGTTATTGGAAATTGGACAAAATACTGAATCTTAACAGACACCACTACTGATTAGTGGAGTGGTATATTTCTTAATATTTGAGGTGATATTCGAACCATTTCAAAGAACTAGGTACCACGTATTCCATAACGTTTCTTTCATCAAAATTTCATTATTAACATGATGAGAAGTCTTTGAGAAATCTTACTAAGTAGGCTGTTTTTCTCCTTTTCATATTCAGGAGAATTTCTCTGATTTTTCTTATTCTTCTTATTTATTCATGGTACTCCTTCTGCAAATACTTTCAATTTATTGATCTATGAATTACTTAGTGTATGTTTTCATACCATACAACAATACTGACCATATGCAGTATCTAGTTACGTAGTAATATTCCTAAATTTGGAAAAAAAATTGTAGGGTAGTAGTACTACCTACCAGTAGTGAATTTAATAGGTAAAAGTCAAACAGATTTGATAAAAAACATTTTATCTTAGAAGAATGGGTGAAATACGTATTTTTATGATGATTTTTTGAAGGTACTACTATACCTGTGCAATATAACTTTTGAAGTACAATTATTATAGCCATTTTAGGCCGTTTTAAAATGATTTATTAGTAATGTTAAGGTATTGAAAACTACATCAGATGGCTTAAGAATATTGACATAGTTGGTCTATCAATTGAATATGAAGATTTGTTCTGAATACTACTAATAGTTAGTAGAATTTCAAATGTATAAACAAGTCTAAAAAAAAACTATCCGCGATTGAAGGTAGTAGAAAGGAAAGGGCACAGCAAACTGCTGATATATTAGAACCTATATTTTTGCTCAAGTTCATGGAGTAATTATTTAGTTCATAGGGATCATTTATAATGTGGTTACCTGACCTTTAAGTTTATATTTCTTAGTGAATGTGGTTATCGAACTAATCGTTATTCATACTGAAACCGATAAAAGTAGCGGCAGCAGTGGCAGTTGTACATAAACAAAAATGAACGAAATCGTTTATACTAGTTACTTTGAAAAATTAGTCTTGTAAATAATTTCTATTTGCAAATCTCTAACAAAGATATGATGTATATAACAAAGTAACATTAACCCTGAAAATTGTAACCATATTGCGTTTGAGAATATGCTTGCCGAGGGTTAGCAAATGTCCACCAGCCCTAAGTCTTCACAAACGCTTGGATACCATGTACAAGCTTGCGAGTACATCAGTACGTTTCGGATATGTGAACCGTGCAGGCAAATTAGTTGAACATGGACTGAATTTCCTCGTTTTAGCGAAGCTATAATTAAACAAGGAGTTTTTGTGAGTCCTCAAATTGAACAACTTTTCCAAGATTCGCCGTTTATTGAATACCTAATTAAAAAAGAAAAATGAGCTGAAATGTACTATGTCTCTTAAAGTACATTTCCTTCAAACGCACCTGAACTTCTTCCCTGAAAATTAGAGAGCAGTCTTCGATGAACACGGGATGGTTTCGGGGAAGTGGAATGCAAGCATGTTGGTGGAGTACTTCTGATTTCTGGAATGAGACCTGTCTATCTATACCTCGGGGTATAGAAGAAACGCAAGCACCAAATAATGGTACATATTTTCACTATTTATGATTGTTTCTAGCTAAAATAATTTTTTTGACCTCTTCAAATTAAATCATTATTATTATTATAGGAAAGTGGTGAAAATAGAAGTGTGTGGCTCTCCACAATGGTGGATGATGTAAGAAAACGGCAGTTATATTTGGATTCACTGATCTTGGTGATTCATTTCACATAAAAATCACGAAGATTAGTGCTGAGATTTTTTGCAGACAAAAACAAATTTTTACAAATGAGCTGAAGTGTCTAGATTTTCTACTTTCGAAGCTGTTTCTTGGGACCTATGATCACGGAAGATCGAATCAATATATCGACCTAAGTAGGGCTAATCTTTATTTTTCTCGGTTCCGCCTACATCTCACATAGGTCTTACTGCGGTTACAAAACAATATGTCTCATCATTAATATAGTAAACAAGAATACCACAAGGAAAGAGACACTCTAAGATAAAGTTTGAGTGGTTCTTCTGTTTTGACATGTTTATTTAATTTCATAAATAGCTCGTTGAAAAACGTTTATGATTATAATTATTTTCAATAAACTATATTCCTTCGATTATTCCAATTCAATACTTTCCCATACATTAAATATTATCTACTCATATTCTAAAAATGATATGTTCAACTCAAGAATAATGACTTTTGAATTACATCAGAATGATGATAACTGAAAACAAATGAATCGCAGATATTGAACAACCAAGTTTATTGTTACCCAACTTCCGTACGTATTTATAAAACAAGAAAACTATCTTTATCGTCCCAACTCAAAACAATCTCACGATCAAAATAAATTGTAATGACGTACTGTAGATGAAAACAAAACAAATATTTCGGATAGTAGTGGTGATCTGAATAAGTAAACGATTATAGTGAATTGTATGAATGTGTTTGTAAAGACTTCCATGCGGATCAGAAAATACTTCAATTATCACCAAAATGTAGTAAGTTAATATCAACGACGTTCGATTGACAATTTTTAATATCTGCAAAATAAATCTTATACATTTGTTCTCTCTAAAATATTAATGATTTATTAGCTTGCGAAAATTCTTGTTGATATCAATCGATATGAATAAATTGAAACTGTTTTCAGAGTGCATGTTATAATATGACTTTAAATAATAGGCACCGTGTTTAATTCTCATCAATATTTTTTTATCCCCGTGAGGCTTTTTCAAGAAATTCAAAATCTGCTAAATACCATCGGTAGGGTAGGCGCATGGAAAGTGTCAGTAATCGTGAAAAAAAGTTATTTTTTCCCATTTAAAATTGTTATCATATAATGCTATGAGCGAAAAACTTATTATTTTCACTGCTAATACTTTGCAGAAATATAAAAATACTTGAAAAATTCTACAAGATAATAATTTGGCAATGAATCACATCAAAGATTGGGCAAAAGATTATATTACACCATGGATCGGTGTAAAAAATAATTACCTGGAATGTTATAAATATGAAGTTATGACCTACAATTCAAATTGAATTTCATCTTGAAAAATTTACAAATCTCGATGCACGTTTGAAAAGGAAATAATCAAAAATTCATTGATGTCACCAAATTGTACGAATCATTAGGTTCTAATTTGAGTACCAGGATTTCATGCCTTCAGGGGCTGCGATTTTAATTCAGCTTCTCACCCTAATAGTCACTTTTCAGGAGTCAGGAGAAAATAAGATTATTAAAAATCGGTTATTTTGCAACAAGGAAAAGGTATTTTTCAACTATAAAGATGCATTCAAATGAAATTATGACTTTTCATGAATTGATGTTGATATTAAAACAATTCATTGAAATATTGGTAATTCTTCAAGAAGTAAAAGGAACTTTTCAATGTTACAAGAGCAGTATGATTGAATAGTGATTTTTCAGAAGTTGACAACAAAATATTGAGATATTATTAATTTTTCAACGAGGAAAAGGTATTTCGACACAAATGAAACGGTCAACTGCCTATGCCTGTTGAATACTGGTATAAATGTGTAGAGTTGAAAATATTTATTTTGAAAGTATTGAAAGTTTTTATTAATGTAGACAGAAGATATAAATGAGAATAAAACCGCCGTTGAAAATCCCGCACTTATTATGATGAACGACCTCTCCTGTGACAACTAAATGAACCAACAAACTGTTTTCTTCAAACTTTCAATCATTTTTCTGGAATATTTTCAACCTATATTATTTTGTTACAGGCTTTAGCTGCAATTTGTGCCCATTCGGTGTCCATTTCAATTGGCATTTGTCAAGGTTACAGTGCTATCCTCCTTCCCCAGTTGAATGAAACAGAGAAATACAGAAGCCTAACTGAAGACGAAAAATCATGGATAGGTATGTTTTATTTTCATATTATAAACCATCAATACGAATATAGTTCAATTAAATATACCATATAATAATAAATAAATAATATTGAACAAGTACTTCCAGTCTTTATCAAAATATTATTTGGTTCTGAAAATCTCCGTATTTATATTAATCAATAGATAACCTACATAATGAATATTAGAATAAAAATAAAATCAAAATTGAAATCTATGAATTTTACTTAAATTATTCAGGTCTTGATAGGTATTGATATTATTATCGTATTATTGATAGCTTTTTGTTTTTTGATGGCGTTTCAAGAATTTTTGAATATTTATATGAATGTATGTTTTTGTTTTTGGTTCGTTAATGCAATTTTATTTTATTTTTTTCCTTTATGACCTTTACTAACATCTATTGAACTAATTCGATAGTTGTTGGGAGAGTCCTTGTACATTGGTATGGAAAAATATTTCATTTTTTGATGTTTAGTTTCTCTTATAGTAACTATTTAACCTTATCTTGAATAAGTTGTTCATTATTTTTTCCGGATGATTATTTTATTTCAATGTAGTGTTTGCGTTTTGGATAGCTAAGCATTTAAATTCAGAATCTGATAGCTGGATAATTTTATCAGCCAAACTTATTATTATTGATTTTTTTGGGACACGATTGGAAGTTCAAATATTTTGAGGACCAAGTTGGTTTTATATACCATACTGTTCTTATGTTATTGTCAATTTTATGTAATGTGATATCCAGACATTTAATTTTATTATTTTGTTCGATTTCGATTGTGGACTTTCTTTTAATAGAATTGAATTTTTGATTCATGCTTTCAATTTCATTCTTTGGTACAGCAGTAATTCACAATCTATATAACGGGAAAATAGTGGGATATTTGTATTTAGTTTACTTTAGACAGTTTCCTCAAATTCTTCTATTACTAGTCTTGCTATAAAACTTGAGATGGAAACTTTCATAGCCCAACCATCAAATTGTTTATATATTTAATTTTTATATTTGAAAATATGTTGTAGTTTATTAGACTGTTTGGATGGAATTATCAAGTGATCAGATTCTAACTAATTATTAGTCAACCTATTGACTTAGATTTTAACTTTTATCAGATTGTACGTATCCCCGACAAAGAAATTTAACTTCATTCAACAGCGGATTTTACAGATTGTCGGAAAATTATTGTTCCCATACGAGCCACTTTCTTTCACCTTTCTGTTCTGTATGTTCACATTATATTTTTTTACCTCCCTATATTGTAAACATTGCATTTTGACACTGTTTTGAACCACGTAAATAACAATTGAAAAAAGGTATCAATGGCCCAACAACGGCATGTCTACCATGTCTAAGGTGGTAATAATTAATGTCATATAAAATTTTCATTTTATTTGCTTCAAAAAACCTTACATTTGTTTAGTTTTAACTTCAATGATACAAACTTGGGCATATCTTTGAAAAAGGTGGACATCAGAATGTATATAGCTCAATGGAGACTTTTATTCAGCAATTTTTTTGTGAAAATACGGCAAAAGTTTTGAAACTGTAGTAGCAATCTCGATTTGGCATAATTTCTTAAAATACATTCTGATTCTTCTACATTTATTTGCCTATTATACAAATCAATAATTTCAATTTCTCCCATTTTTTGATAACGCTTGACGTTGTACATGAAATAACAATGCTTATGATGCTATAGAAACCGGTCAAAGCTGTATATAATTTGCAAAAAGTATCGAATCAAATTATAGTGAATCGATCTTGTTACTTACATCCCTATTCGTATAAATAATTATTTCAACATTATCAACCAATTGTAGCAAAAATTTTATTTCTTTAATATATTTTAAATAAACTGTAATTTACAAAGAACAATTTTTTCATTTATTTTTTCAAATTCATTTCAAACAATAATAACATTTGAAAATGATTCTGGACATCTACGAGTATCAGCATAAACCAGTGACTTCCCGCGGCCCGACAGGAAACAATCAACAGATGTCGAATTGCACGAATTTGTAGGGCAATTAACAAGTCAATTGTTCGGAATTAATTTAACGAAATAATTTGATTTCAATAAATTAAATTGGGATTTGTGGTTACCATATGGCACAAATAGTTTTATCAAATTGAAGTCATATCTTATATGGAGCAACATCATGAATATTTTCAAGCAAAAATCATTGACCTATGACGCCGCCAGTGTAAAAAATTGCAATAGCCAGTGCATTTTTCCGGATTCAACCGAGGAACTATGTGATAATACTATATGATGAAGTAGAAATAGTAGAAAGGCGAATCAACATAGTAATATTATAAATTGTGTGCGTCACTCTTCAACTATTTTTTTGACGAATTACAACCAATTATAAATAATTTTTATTTTATCACATTGTACATTAGTATCCATGGTAATAAATTCCAACTCCGCTCAAAAGCGGAATTCTCATCTATTAATAGTTTTTCTACCACCTACTTTTTTTCACCTATATGTTCATAATATACTCTCTCAACTTCATAAAGACCAATTACATCAAAATTTACATCAAAAAGGATATATTTTAAATATGGTTCTTAAAACTTGTAGCTCGATACTCGTATTATGAATTAAAAAGAGTTTATGTTCAATTTTTAGGAGCTAAACTTTTCCTCGGACAAAAGATAACAAACAATATTGCATACATTGATACAAATATCGATAATGAATTTTACATCAGTAACGGTTCATAACTAGTTGCTTAGCATAAAATAAAATTCAAAAAAATACGGAATTGATATCATATTCTCATCTCTAGTGTGCGAATGTGAAATATTGTATGTAAATTGTATTATTTCTTCATGCAATGACATTGTAGTTAATAAAAACCTTCACAACATTATTTGAATATCAAAGTTTAGTCCTTGAATGTTCTAAAATTTTTCAAATAAATTCGATGATTATCATGATATATACCAATACAGTGTAAAATATGTAATGATTGATAGTAAAAAAGTGACAAAGTTGGTGAGGCATATACTTATATATATATATATATATATATATATATATATATATATATATATATATATATATATATATATATATTCATTTTAATACATTATAAATTGTATGTATATGTGTTATATATATTGTGATCCAAAAGATTTCCTGTGTCTCCTTTTCTTTCTGTGGCACTGAAGGATGCCCAGTATTTAAAGCAATATATTAATCCCATTACTTTCCCATGTACATCTCTTTCTACTGTCCTCTATGGTCTTGTAATTCTACGAAGGGTATACCGTCCTACGTCTAGGTTTTAAGTAACTGGTTTAGGTATTCCCAAACCATTATATACCATTGGAGCTAAGAACTTTAATGACTGTTTCTTTCTAAGTTGACTTGAATACGTTTTTCAATTGTATATATATTCCCACCTCAAAAATTACCAGTGTATTGCCCAAGCTTTCAGAATATTTCCCGTTTTGACCGCTGTTGTGGAATCATACCTATACTTTTCTGCTATTTCATCTTGGGGCATGTCGCTTCTACTACATTATACGACGCCGATTTGACTAAATATTCTTTTAACATTAGTTTAGTGCCTTTCAAATTTTTTCAAACCAGCCAAAAAATAGCCTTTTTGTTTGTATACCAAGCTTGCATGCCATACTTGTGAGACCAATCATCACATATTGGGCAGTGGTTTGAAGAACTAGATCTAGTCTAAATACCACAAGGAACAATCTCTTAAAGTACGAAGTCTGGCTTTCTTATGTGCAACCGGTGCCAACAGGTGCATTAGAAGTGATTCTAAATCTCCCACCTCTCCACATAGTGCAGGAAAACATGGCAGAGAAAACATCCCTGGAACTGGCATAGGAGTGTACGGGCCCAGAACCAAACACTCTGAAAGTCTAGGCAGCGCAGCAAGCATTTTTCAAGCAGAAATTTATACAATATAAAAATGTGTTCAGTTCAATCTAAGGAGGAACTATCGCAAACAGGAGATCATCATTCTGTCCGATAGTCAACTAGTCATTAAACCTATAAGCTCCAATATCATAAACTTCCGAGACACACCGGAGTGAAGGGGAATGAACAAGCTGATAAGCTCGATAAAGGGGCGGCAGTATCAGCTACAGAGCAATGGAAAAAGCACCAGAATAGAAGGTAGATAAGAGCAAAACCAATTATTGGGACAACCTACAAGGACTTAGGCAGGAAACCTAAGTAAGAACAAACTACGAATACAAACAGGGATTCTATCAGGGCACTGTCGTGCCAACAAACAGTCTAGCAGATAATGCGGCGTGAAGCTTTTATTGCACAGAGGACGAAACCTCCACCACATTCTCTCAAAGTGTGAAACACTAAGGAACTCCAGAGCACTACACCTGGGAGCGTATAAAATAAAAGACTAAGATCTCTGGCAATTAAAGCCATCCCACATTCTAGAGTATTGCAACAAGAAAGGGGGAAACAATAGATCCTTTGGGTCGCAGTGTATACAAGACTCCAAATCCATACATACATATATAGATGCCACACTCTGTTAGAGGCGTTCGATACGTCGGGGCTGACAGAAGAACAGTAAGGTTTGATTCCAGGTCATTCCTAATTTTCTCATTTAGTCTACGTACTTAAGTTGGAATTTCTGGAACCTTTGGTGATATTCATACTGAATACACAGTTTACACCACCACTACACCTATACTCTGAAAACTGAAATCTAATGACCTGTTTTATACTAAATTTTCCCACCAATAAACCTCCTTCCGCTAAAATTAATTCCAGAAGAAAAACCTGCTTTGCGGGAATCTTTATTCCTTGACTCCTTAGTACTACTTGTAGTCAGTAGTCTATGTACCTGCTGTATTGTTGAATGTTGGTGTCGAAATCCAAAAGTGTGGTTCGGAATGATTTTATTTCTAGTTAGCATGAGCATTATTCTTTTTAGGAGAAATTTGAGACAAAACTGGTAGTAGAGTAATTGGTCTATACGACGTTAGATGTTCAGCGGGCTTGCCAGGTTTAGGAATGAGTATGATTTGTGCTAATTTCTATTGTGACGGAATGTATGTAGCATTTATGATAAATAAGAAATCGTCTGGCAATTTTTATATATTTTACCCTGAACCCTGAATTATTTTTATTTCACTTTCACTTAAAACAATTATATACAAATTTAAAAATAGCATTGTGAAGTTCAATATAAAAAATTCCAAGGATTTCTTAAATCCTGTCGACGTTTTAATTGCTGTTTTGGTTAATATGATACGGTGTACTCCATGCACGTATCAAATTAAATACACGTTTCTCAAATTTTATCATATATCTTGATATGGAGTCTCTTTTGATAGACCAGCAGTTTTTGAAAATTGACGCTTCGACTATTGCGGTGTTAATTAAAATTTGACTTGACATTGAAAACTTGCATCATTATATCAATGTCTAGATCACTTACAATATGATTATTAAAATAAAAATCTACCTTGACTACCCTGGTTGTTTTATTTTTGAAAATAACTAGAAGTCACCAATTAAGTTATTTGTATTTGTATAGAAATTTATGAAATAGAACTATAATTTTTACTTAAATTGTTCAGATCTTTTTATCATTGACAGTTTTCTCTACGTGTCTGAACCGGTTCTCAAAATTCTTTTTTTTGTATTTGATTCCGTTTCGTTAAATTTTGAATTTTGGTCTATGTGGATATCTCCTTATATTTCAAGAATCGTTATTCTTTCTCTCTTAATTATTCTAATTTTTAAAAACTGAGATATCTCTCCTATATAAACAATCAGTACAATGGTACTTGATATGTGATCCTTCTACTGTTTTTAGGTGTTTTTGAAATTAGACAAATATTTTGATATTATATCTGTTATGACCTATGCTAAATATTATATGCATTGAAATAATTTGATAGTTGTTTGGAATGTTATGGTGCTTAAGGTAAAACGTTTAGTTTTATTTCGTTCCTTAATTGATTATATTATTGATTCATCTTTTCCTGAAATATTTCTCATTTTATTCATATAATTCATTCCTTTAAATACATTTTTTGCTTTTTGAATAGCTAAACATCTAAATTCAAAATCTAATACTTTCATAGCTTCAGCCAAAACTCCTAGATATATGTGTGTGAAAGAGGATAACATGAATTGAATATTGAATATCTTGAAGACCAGTACTCCCTACTCTTAAACATCAATCTCCCTAAAGTCCTAATCAATAACTCCTAAAATCCCCAAAATTAGTAGGGATTCCAAAAAAAATTTTTATTATATATCAAATGAATAATTAGATATTTTTGGATAGATAATACATTTTAAATAATAAAATATCATTCAACAAATGATAAATTTTAAACAATCAATAAATAATTTCATTCAACAGCATCTCTTTCTTGGATTCATAAATTATCGAAAATAACAAATAAATTATCTTCAAATTGAGATTTTTTAAAATCATACACATTGACATTAAATATTTTCCCATACATAGTATATTACACATTTATTTTGTTTTATTTAAAATAAAAAAAAAATATAAAGTTCCCTAAAAATATCCCATCTCACATTTGTCCCTAAATTTGGAGGGAAATCTTTAAGCTGGAAACCCTGAAAGCCAAGTTGGTTTTATATATCTTTTAGTTTTTGTTATTGTTGATTATGATATATTATTTTGTTCAATCTAGATTGAAAATTGAACTTTTTCAAAGAGGAGAATAATTGCAATTGCATTTTTTGATACAATATTGATAATAATTAACATAACAGCGTAAGAATGGAATATTTATGTTAAGTTTCCCCAATACCTTCCATTACTAACTGTGCTGTAACACATGATATGGACGCCCATTGGAAACAACAATCAACTAATTCAACAATGAATAATTTCATTGGTGGCTGCTACTTTTTTGAGATAGAACGACTAAAGATAAAAAAATATTTTGTTTTCCATGTTTTTTATCCACACTAAACATATGCTATGATGCGATTTGATAAAGAGCAATTGATATTAAAATGAAAATATTAGTGATTAGTCTACTATCTCTTTTATTGGTTTTCCAATTCAATATGCAAATCACAGCATAGTATTCTATTGATTTAAAAAATGATATATGGTAACAATTTTCTAGTATAATAATGCATATAATCAAATACTAATTACTAAGTAATAAATAAAATTTGAATTATGTTTATTACCATTTTGATTATATACCTGTTAGATAGACTAACATATGATTAAATTCTTGTTTTCTATTGAAGTAAATATAACTAGTATATATATATTTATACATTTAACTGTCTTTTCTCTTGGTACAAGTGGAATGAATATGCATGGAGATCATGAAGAAAAAAATGAAACAACTCCAGTAATAATATCAGTCACAAAAATACGTAAAAAAATAGAAAATGGTAAGATAAAGCTTTAAAACGACGTGAAATGAACACAGAAGTTTTTAATACTGTATTATTATTATATAAAGCATGAAAATACAGAAATATCAAATCGCTTATAGTAACTTCATGGACTGGAGACTGTACGACAAGGCGAATGCTTTATCGAAAATAATGGAAACTGTATGGATATATCGAAATATGAGAATTTTTAAAAAGACCATTAAAAAATATGCCCTAACAACAATCAAAACCTAAATTTTTGAAGAAATTTACAAACTGTTGGAATAAACTTCAAAAATTGACGACATGGCACGTTTCAATTTGGTCTTAATAAAATTAGTAAAAAAATAGTAAAACCGCAATTACAAAAAAATAAAGATGGACCCTGCACGGGCGAGTCATGCTTGTTCTGATTATCAAAATGGCGAATATACTCGCGAGAAGAAATAAATTTGGCATTATGAAACATATGATGAAATTTTTGAAATTACCGAATCCGTTATTATATAGATACACACCACTCTTTTAAAAAATCAGCTGCGATCATTACCCTATGTAACACCAACTGAAAGGTTGGCACAACATCAGAAGAGGTCTGAAGCAAGAACTTTCTGTTCAACTTGACCTTGGAGCTTAAATAAGACTTCCGGTCAATCAATGAAGAATTCTTGAATTTCAATGATAACGCTGTGAATTTCGAAAAATATTTTCAGTTGAAAAATAATAAATCGAAATCAACTGTCAAGTCAAAATGGGACAGTTTTTTTAGTGATAGTGGTAGTTTCCATATTATTTGAAGAACATAATGTAACTCGGTGGCGCCCAATGCCGGATTGTGCTGAAGCTTCATTTGAACGTGAATTAGTTTTCGAATGAAACAGCAGGGTTCTGTAAATTGAATTTGTTTATGGTTTCGAATTTTAAAATTAAATTTTTTTCACAACAAACTACAACGAAACGAAAGCTGTAAAAATTTTATCACCAATAAATAATATTAATATTAATAATAAATAAAGAAATCGAAGGCGCGAATAACGCGAATGGAATATTTATTTTTGTGTTTTTGAAAACGCTTTAATGTTATAATATGAGTATAACCAATGAATCCGGGAATTACCACTTGATATATATAAAAATTTAAATCCGGTTCTGCTTACAAATAACGGAAACTGTACTACCGATTTACACAAGGTGGTTTAGTTCCACATTATTTACTAGATCTTGATATACGATTTATTATCAACTTGTCAAGGCCGTAGTCTTATAGTATTATTAACTAGCGTTAAAAAATATTTACATTTAATTTGTCAGATTCAGAAATATTTCCGGTAATGTCAATGAACTTTTTTATTCAGAGCAGTTAGTTATAAATTTAACTGGAATCCATTGTTTTATTGAAAAAAATTACTATCTATCAAATGAATTTTTACATAAGATTGACACATTTATTGGTTTATCTGGTCAAACAATTCATAAATTAATCAGTGATTCGAAAAATATTCGAATTACAAATCTACAAAAATTTAAGTATAAATATGTATGTAGAATGTTTTATGTAATGGAACTTATTGCTTCCAATTATACTTCTCTGGAACTTCCCAACTATTTTGTATAATAAAGAAAAAAATTTATTACTATTTTAGATAAATTAATATTCATTCGCATTATAATAATTATATATAATTGTATTAAACTTTGACAATAGAGAGAGAGAGAGAGAGAGAAATGCGTTATTGTAAAAAAATTTTTACAATTTGTAGATAAAAGCTTGTAAAAACTGAAAAATAAACTTAAAAGTAACTAAATAAAGATAAAACAATTGAAATAAAATCTCAATATACAGAATAAAACCACAATAAGTGACTAATTTATAGATAACAGCCATAGGTAATAATTAGTAAATTATTGCGGAATGCAGGAAAAGATGATATCGATTTCATTTCAATTGGCAACTGATTGTGCATTTTTTGCATTGTAAAATATTGAGCCTTTAACTAATTCTGAACGTAGAGTAGGCAGGTAAACGTCGTGCTCCGCGTTCCTAAGTGGATTGCCGTGCAACGATCTTTCTGAAATTGGAGAAGCGTGCTTACGAATTAGGCAAACGGATTCAAAGGTGAATAAGGAAGGAAGAGTGAGAATTATTAATCTTTTAAAGAAGTCCTTGCAATGAGCTGTTCTGTTAAGTCCGTGTAAATATCTAACAGCTCTCTTTTGTAGTTTGATGATTCGCTCAAATTGAGACACACCACACGTACCCCAGTGGAAGGGAAGTGTACATCGGAGATGCGACTCAATAAAGGCATAATAGACTGTTATAGAGGTGGATAAGTTCAGTTCTTTGGAAACTGATCTCAGCGTAATACAGGAGAAACTTAATTTTTTAGATAAGGCGGCAATATGTAACTCCCATTTCAAGGAATTGTCCACAACAAGCCCTAAAAATTTTTATATGATAAAATGTTGGTTTATAAACGTTGAGATAGAGAAGGTTACAATCGCACCATGATTTAAAAGTGATTATTGCAGTGTATATGGGATGTAAAAAGTAACTTTTTGAAAAAAAAAGTTTATTTGTAAAAGATAAAAATTGAAAACGAAAAACTTGTTTTATCTACAACTTTGGTATGCGGTTTTTTTCCATAGGACTTGTAGTTTTGCAAGAAATCAAAATAAACCGTTTTTAACCCTTAAAAACTCACCCACTTTCCCTTCCCGACCTCAGATTCCCCGTATATTATTTTTCCTTCAATTTTTATCATATCATAATGATATTATAATGATATAAAAACAACTACGTAATTTTATTTTTCGTTTTTAAAAAAATATATTTATTAAAGCAATTACAAGTTTATTGTTAGAGATCTGAACAGAGAATGAATTATATAAAATGAATTTACTAGAAAGTAAGATTTATCTACATATGTTACTAAGTAAAAATTTCTGAGACTGTATAATGTTTCTGCTGCGCTTTCAAGTTTTCTTGATAAGCCGCGTATGTAACTACGTTTGATGTGGTTCTTATATTAGTGAATGATTAATATACATTCTTTAAACTATATCAATGATATCGAGAAATTGGAATTATGTTGAACTTGCGAGAGTCACAAAAGCTTCAGTTTCAGTTTCAGCTTGCATTGTTTTTGTGGAATATCTTTTATGGTTTTCTATTCAAGTATATAAAGTATGATAATATGTTTTCATTTACAGCTAGCTTGGGAACAATCACAAATCCAGTTGGTTCCATGCTATCCGGATTTTTAGCTGAGTTTATGGGAAGAAGACGAGCAATCCAAATAACTGCCCTTCCATTAGTATTAGGGTGGATGTGTTTTGGATTAGCTCAGAATATATATTGGTTATACGCAGGACGACTCATAACTGGTGTAGCAGCAGGTAATTTAACCGTTCCGATTTAAACTAACATTCTAAAGTAACGATGTAATTCATTTTCAAGTATTGATCAAACTAAAAATTCAGGAAGAGCTCAATATATTAACAGAAAACTGTTTTAGATAAGTTCATGAACAATGTGGTGTAGCTTCATCTTACTTAATCCATATCAATGTCTGCGGTATCAATGCGGAAACTTCTCACGTTATAGAAATAGCTTATTTCTGCCAGAAAATTTCCCTTCCAAGGGAATGAGAGCAAGTACCGCAGAATTACAGAGCCAATTGCGGTGCAGTTATCGAAAATGGCATCGCAAGTATACATTGTAGACGAAGCTTCATGGCGGGTTTTTATTTATGCCAAGACTTGAAAAATGTCCTATTCCGACAAAAATCATTTTCATTAATAGTCACTATGTCTAATATTTTCAATTTCTTTTTCATCATTACCCCCTTACATCGGAATAACTTAATTTGGTTTCATGTAAACAACGCTATGGAACTTTTACGTAGAAGCAATCCCTTAGGTACGCATTGGATCAAAAGGTCAAGCGGGGTAGCGATCTAGATTCACGGCTTTTACGCACTAGCTCAGCTAATCTGCTCTTGTTAATGGAATAATATTGAAGATTCAATGAATTGATATGATTCAATCATGTCGGAATAAACGTAAAATTTAAACCATTACGCATTATTTTAACGCAAGTTATGCGAGGCTGCTGCAGCCATCAGCCATCAGCCGCAATCACAAGAAAAATCAGCTACATACAAGATATATGGATTAATAATGAACTCAAAGATCACTTCTTCTTCCAAAAATGTATTGTTTCTGTATATCATTAAATTGAACACAAAAGTGATCCTTTCTACTCCTTGAAAATACCTAGAATATTCACCATAACAATCATCTGGATTATTACAATATATGAAGCTGCAAGCGTTCCTATAATGCCAGAGCGAATACCATTAACCAAAAAATCTAAGACTTTTACACCGGTTAATCTGTCTAAATTTCTTAAGGAAGTAATAGATCAACCACTCCTTCTGAACATATTGAATCGTCAAAAACAAAATATTCCATCAGTATTTCACACAGATTGCATTAATCATGAGTTTAATGGTAGCCTGCGGTTCATTCTATAAAAATTTAGAATATAGATTACATTGGAGCTCTTATAGTCCATATACTTGTCATTAAAACAAAAACATCTAGATCGTTTACTGTACCAGGTGAATTTCATTTGTAGAAAATAACTTTTACTATCTCATGTCACATCGCGCATATTTTCAAATTATGGTATATGCATCACAGTTTGCCACATATGAACTGGCAGTTATCAACAAACAAATTGATGTTTCTAAAACTGTAATATCCGGAACTTTACACGGTTCGATCATGTTTTCGATCATCGGCCAAAGCTTTTGTGAAGGGACATCACAGCTGCAAAGAAACAAATATCGTGGAAATCACCACAGTTACCGAATGTTGTCTCGACTAAATAACAAATTAAAACCAGTTGAAAGAAAGTTTACTGGGGGTGAGGACATCACAGCTGTAAAGAAACAAATATCGTGGAAATCAGCAGAGTTGCCGAAGGTTGCCTCTACGAAATAACAAATTAAAATGAGCTACAAGAAAGTTTACGTTAAAGAAATGTCCCTCTCAGTCTTGTCACATGTATACAAGATGTTGAGGGGATTGATAGGTATCAACAATAAAACGAATTAAAACGGGGTAAATTTTTACCTTAAAAATTTCCATTCGCCAATTTTTCGCGATTTTTATAGGTCCTACAAAGATGAAATATCACAGAAAAAAAAATTTTTTAACTAACAAACCGATTTGGCATTCTGAGAGTAATTTGAAATTTCATTTCGCGAACAAAAAATTGGGGCAAAATAGGAATCACGAGTAACTTTGGTTGCGTAAGCTGAGTTATGTTATAATTTGGAATTAAGTTATAATTAAGTGAAAACGATGAATCTTGAAACTTTTTCTCCAACAATAGATCGTAAAATAATAGAGTATTTGGTTGTTTAATAAATCATTTTTTCCATGAGTTACAGCAAAAAAAGTGAATTCAGTTTTATAAAAATAAAAGTTTTTGTGCATTAGTCCCAAATATTTCTGATAAATAAATACATTTTCTACATACGATATCTTTTGAACGGACAATTGAACAAAAAATTTGCATAGTGCAGAAACATTAGTAAATTTTATAAGCTTTCGAATGGCATTAGCAAAAATATGAAATAATTTAGAATTTAAGTTTATTGGCCAATTATAAGGAAATTCCTCATTTGGGCAAAAAAAATTCTAAGCACAGAATAGGTCAAAAGCCTATATTGACTAGACTATTCTCCTAAAATTACATTTTTATACTCACGAGGTTTTGACGATATGTACGTGTATATTGTGTTTTGTTCCTGACAGTTGCATTATAAGTAAGTGGTAATGGCTATTACTTGCTAATGGAATAATATACGAGTACTAGAAATTTGCTTGATTCGACTATAAAAATGATCAGAAAACGTTTTTTACAAATAGCGATCATTCATTTCCAACCTTTGAAGGATTTTTCATGAAAATATGAAAACAAAGACTTCCAATCATAAAGAAACATATTTCTTCATGTTGATTTTCACAAAAAAAACATGAAAAATACAACATTTGGGTATTTCTATAGGCTTCTAGAAATTAACGAAAGTTGGTCCTTAAAAATGTTATTGAAATCAAACAATAAAAAAGCATTATTCATGTTACGTGACTGTTGATAACGAAACTAATTCAAAGATACTGATTATATTTTTTTCTATTTTAGGAATGTCACCTGCGTGTTACACATACGTTGGAGAGATATCAACATCTGAAAATCGAGGATTTATGCAAACTCTCGGTCCAATATGCGCATCGTTCGGTATTCTCTTAACGTACGTGCTAGGATACTTTTATATCTGGTCTACGGTAGCTTATATCAATATAAGTATGGCAATTTTATCAGCAATAGTTATCCAATTGGTACCCGAAAGTCCGTCTTATCTATTGAAAAATCATCAGCAGGCGAAAGCATTTAAAACTTTACTTTGGCTTCGAGGAAACAATGCATTAGCTCAACAAGAAATCGATAGATTCAACGAAAACCAAAAAGAGAGCAACAGCAATCTAATGAGTTTCAGAGAAATGTATTTCGGTCCGCAAACAGTCAAACCTTTTCTTATTTTGGTCGGATTATTCTTCTTGCAGGAATTTTCCGGAATTTATACTCTTCTATTTTATGCGGTGAACTTTTTCGAGGAGACCGATTTAAGTATCAATGAATACATAGCTTCAATTATTGTGGGAGCTATACGATTTTCTATGTCTGTAGTGATAGCTTTCCTAATTAATATTTATGGAAGAAAAATACTATGCACCATGTCTAGCATAGGCATGGCAACAACTATGTCGATAGTTGCCGTTTATATTAAGTATTACGAATTTTATCCAGACGAAAAGAAAATCCTAAGTTATTTGCCCCTGATTGGGGTTATGGCTAACGTTGCATTCAGTATGGTAGGTATGCTACCAGTACCTTGGGTTATGGTAGGAGAAATGTTTCCTCTGAGAGTAAGACCTATAATGTCGGGAGTTGTAGTTAGTATAGCACAAATATTAATTTTCATTTGTGTCAAAATATATATTAATATGAATTCAGCATTGAACTTCAGTGGTACTTTGATGGTATTCGTAGCAGCGTCAGTAATATCAGCATTTTATTCTAAATTCATTTTAATAGAAACTAAAAACAAAACTTTGGAGGAGATAGAAGCTTTCTTCAGAGGAAATAAAAAAAATGTAGATGTTAATACTGATACCGGTGTCGATAATAAAGCATTCAATATGTTTTCCGAAAATTTGGATGAAAACCGAGTGAATACGATACGTGTAATAGTCGAAACTTAGTGGAATTAATTGTGTTAAAAAAGATATTGTTTCTATTTTTACAAGCAGTATTGTGATACAAAATAGGTTTTAAGGTTTAGACAAAACTTTTATATTACGGTTCTCATAGAATCATTTATTTATTTTGTTATTTTTAATAAAAGATGTTACTATCAATTTGTAGTTTTATTTTAATTTGGAAAAGTAAAACGTTACATTCATTTTATATACAATGATATTTAGGGTTGCCTAGATAATATTACTAATCTAATTAGAGTCACGTCTTATTTATTGATTGAGGATGAAGAAATCCTGCTAAATTATAGGGCGGTTTGATGAAAGGGTAACTTTTCAGAAGTCGACTACAGTTACGGCATGGTGATTGTGTCAGTTTCCACCAGTTTCTACACAAATTTTCTCCAAGCTATATGTAGTGAAAAGATATTGTTTACATCTAAACTATTTCTGAATACGAGGTATATCCATAAAGCAAGCTCTGTTTGGTTATACAGAAAAAAACGTGTATAGATGCCGAAATAAATTAATATACAAAAATCTACAATTGATAACTAATTTTCCACATAGCTTTCAAAATTATATAGGCACTTGTCAAAGCGTGGCACAAGTTTGTGTAAGCATTCTTCATAAAACGTTGCGACTGTGTTTTAAGCCGTGTGGTAACATGGTCTTTTAGCTTGTTATTATCGATGACATGTTGAGCACCAAGGTAAGATTTTTAGTGTAATAAATAAAAATCTCTACGAGTGAAGTCCGGCCTGTATGGAGGATGATCCAACACGTCCTAAACAAAATCCTGAAGAAGTTTTTTCAACAAGTTTACAAGGTGAGCTAGAGAATTATTTGAGAAACAAATCAGCAACATCCCTCTGCTGCCCCCAAAAATGGTATACATTTTGTTGTTTAATTCTTTTTTGTTTCATTTTATTTATATTATTTATCTTCTGTACTCATTTTTAGCACTGGAGTATTTTTTGGGAAAATTTTTTTAAAAAATCCCGATTATAGCTTCCCTACCTGAAATACATCTGTTTTGATTTGTAAAGGGGGGAGGAGGTATACTTTTGGGATTTTACGATATATAACAATCACAGATTAGTTTTATTATTACCATATTCTCATCTATATATGTTCTTTAAAATATAAATATAAACATCTATAGTTTTGCTTTTATTTTTGTATTACGTAGACTATAGGGTGGGCTAAAACTTTTGACCGGTAGTGTATACGGTGAATATATTTGGTACTTATACATAAGGAACACTTGTATATGTATGGAACGTCATACGTTTTTAAGAGGGATGATAGAAAGGAATGGATATCATAAACCCTGGATATTCAAGTACTCTTAAGGTTTATTCCTGGGATGTATCGACTATGTAGAAATAATATTGTGTGTATATACCTAAGCAAGATACAGTGAAGGTTTAATATACATTACACATATACATTACAAAATATACACATACCTTGTATATTTTACTATATTCTATGTATATGTCAAACGTACACCAAGTATATTCCTAGAATATACTAAGTATATATTTGTTGTATCTGTGATAAAACTGTTCTTTTATTACTGTTGGAAACATTGTGGATATGAGAAATACGATCGTAGAAGATCCAAGATGCAATTATCACATTAAGACAACATTAACAATTACATGATAATCTTCACGTGAAAAAAGTTAAAGTCGTTGGTTGCCACATATGCTAAACGATTTGCATTAAGAAATATCGGAAAATATTGTAAACAGAGTTTTGAGTTTAGTTAAATATTCATGTGAAATGTATTTTCCTAAAATTGATATTTAAAAAGTTTGAACTGTTTATCGTTTTCCATTTTCTATAAAATATTTCTAAAAGTCGTAACTGACACTAAACCACTTTGTATAGCAGAAAATAGACGGGATGATTTAAACCGTAGCCTGTATATAAAGTGACAGTAACGGATCGCGTGTTGGGTTTGATTAAAACAGTCATTCAGAAAAAAACATATGATTTTGATACCGTTGGTCCAAATTTCTAACAACGTTTCATAAATCACCTTCAGCTGACCTTACTTTGTCGATTTCGGTAAATTTGGATTTTAAATGTGAATTTATTTTTGACCAGACGAATTTTAAATGAATTTTTAAATTATAGATATTCAATATATCTTTTAACTTCCTTCCAAAAGTATGTATAATTTTTTTGGAATTAATGTATGTTGAATAAGTAAACTTCAAAGTTTAATAATGCTCAAAGATTTATTTAATGTTACGGCCTAGATAAATTAATCATGACAATAAGATTGTATAATGATTAATGTATCGTTTTAAAATTGGTACCAAATACAAACAAACAAAATTTGGATTTACAAATTTTTTTAGATGGAATATTTTTTTTGGGTAAATGAAAGTATACATAGTTGAATAAAAAATTAATTAAACTGCAATTCATAATTTAGTATATATACATGTCAAACAATATTTTGAATCAACTGATGTTTTCACGATGAACGATGACAATTATTGTGGATTTAAAATTTATTAAACTGTATTGTTTATTTCAGTTTTCGAAGTAGCATAGCAACTAAATAAATTAGTGAATGTAAAAATTTATTGTTTGGAAAGAATTAAAATGGAACCTCCACATAAATGTCGTGAAGTGAAAGACTCAGTAAAACTATGATCTATATTACCGAAAAATCGCAGAGATGAGGCTCTTCTAACGCGTCTCCGTCTAGGCCATACGCGACTAATTTGATGCGAAACATGAACCAAAATGTAGCAACTACAATTGCAAATTGACTATAAAACAATCGCAGAATGTCCATCTTTTAACTCAGAAAGATTATCAGCAAATCTACCACTCTTAACATATTAAGATCAAAGATATAAAAGAGTTTTTTCAAAAAATCAACAATCCTTCTAAAAATCATTGTATTTATGTATTACAACAAGTAGTCGTCATGTAGACTATATGTTATGATGTTAAATTATACTCTTCTTGATAATTTTTTCACAGAATAATAAGTTGATCAAAAACATCGAATATTTAGGAATTTGCTAAAAACTAAAGTTTGATGAGTATCAACAAACTATACTTGATTCTAACAGCCAGACCAATTTGCTATAACAACGTTTTAAGTTCAAAAATTCTCTAGATTCGTTTTATGCTAAAATTATTAATAGATTTTTGTTTGCAATTTTAATTTTCAAACTTAGATAAATACGCAGACTTTTATGCGTATTCAAAGTTTAGGATCGCAACGACATCGAAATTTGTCTGTACTGTATAGTTTGTACAGACATAATTCTATATGTTTATATGAGTTCACATCGTGTGGAGTGACCATTAGAATAAACTGTAATAATAGTAAATTAGAATTTACAGAAATATTTTATTCGTAGTATGGATTCGGTGAGAGATTGTCCGGAATCCTCATATATTTATATTTCAGAGCAAAAATAGCACATAACCTTCAAATAGCACAACACTTAGATTTACGACTATAATATTCCTTAAATTACATCATTGTTGTTTTTCTGTCTACCAGTAAAAATCAGACTTTCAAATTTACCAAAATACGACGATGTACCTGTCGAGATAAACCAAATATTTTCACTATAGATATAACTAATTGAACATCTCCTGAATTGAATGTACATTCTCCAACCACTATACTTAATCTTCAATAAATAATATATCGCACCTCGTATGAGAAACGTGTGAAATTAATTTGAGATAAATTTTTTTCAGTATCGATGATATAATGAAAGATATTTTTTGACTTATGACGGACACTATATGAGCGGATATGCGAAATATAATATGTATTCGATAAACTTCTCCAGGGAATATTTTACAATATTTGTAAAGATATAGATCATTTATGTCCATTAGGTAAATGTTGTTAATATAAAACATTTACAGCGTGTTTAGCAAAGGAAGCAAAGGTAGAGAAGTTATTTTTCATAGAAAGTTCTTTGCAGCAAAAAATATAATCATAAGTTATCAACACTTTCCAGAGGTTTATTAAAAAGAAAAAGTGCTTTCACTCCACTCCTAACAAGAAATAATTATAAAGGTTGTTTAGAATTAGGAGCTACAATAAAATTTTGTAAAACTGTCATTTTTATATATTCCTATTAAATTATATATTAATTATTCACCTGTTTCTAAGTAATTAATAGTACTTATTAATAAACGTGAATCACTGTAATAAATTTGAAAATATTAGTTGAATTATTTACAAATCGAATTACAGAGCGGCACTCTACTTCTGTCAAGCCGATTGGCCGAAAAGAAAGTGTCATAAGTTGTAGATATACAAAAAGTCATAATAGTATATTATTCACGACTGTACAATAGAGGTTATTATTCACGAGGAGATATTAACATAAATCCATCCAGTGAATAATAACTCATTATACACAATTAGATACTATACTTTATCCAAGACTACTATATATTTTGTTACATTATTAGAAACACTATTATTCTATTCTAACAAATATTCAATACAATATATTATTCTTCATTTAAACATAGTACATAGTCATCAAAAATTATAATCACCGTGTAATTTCTCCATGATAATCAACACAAAAATTTATTAATAGTTAGATATTAAAAATCCCTGTTACCGTTTCAAAATTCATATGGCTTATTATATACTTTCCTTGACTTTTCCGCCAATAAACTTCATGAGCCAGTTCCAGCAACTTCTCTAATTTCTAGTGGCGTCAAAAAAAAGTCACTTTCATTTTCTCTATCAATGTTTAGTTGGTTTTTGAACATAGTTTTAGATAAAAAATTAAAACACTGAGAAATCTGAACGAACAATTATTTTTTGTTTAAGAAGCTATTGGTGAATTGTTTCATAAATCATGGTACATTAAGAAACAGATATATGTTAAACACATGCCGATGACAACGCAGTCTTCAAAATGGAGGTCTCGGTTTCGAATCTGGTCTAAGAAAATTTACTTTGTCAGTATACAGAATTAAATTAAAAATATTTAATAATGTTTTACATGATGAAATTATAAAAACAGATTTCTTGTAACAAAGCAATATAATAAAGCTAAATCGAGAAAGCATCTGGCAACAGTGATTAATGGATTCATTAATCACTGCCGTGATTAATGGGTATTAGGTCCAGCTAGCAGACGTATAATGGGTACATTATACAACAGTCGTGAATAAAATACATTTATCATCAGACAGATATTATTTGGATATGTGTCTATGTAACAGAATCTTTAAACGTACTTTTTACTCACTTAAAAAAATTGGTTTGAGTTAAACTTTATTTATCAAGGACGTAAAATACCAAGTGCTTTTTCAGAGATTCGCAAGATTGAGTTTATTTGATAACCCATATAACAGCTGATAGTTGCTTTAAGTTTGGTTTCAAATTTCAATGTGGATAGACTAAGAGCAACGCAACTCTTACAAATTAGTTATCCAAATAATGGTTTTGTTAGTCAAATTCGTTCAGATGACGTCTTTTACTGATAATGTGAGACAGCGTAAAGCATTGAAAAAGCTGTTGGCACTTTGCAAGGCAACATTGGAGAATCTTTCTCTTTATGGCAGATGTTGCTAGAAGAGCCATCTTGTACAGGAATCGAAGCCACACGACCATCGCCTCGACGCCTATTCGGCAAATGGGTTAGAGCCCAAATTGATATTGGAGTTTTTTTCAATATTTTTCCCTTCGAAGAAGCCTATCAGAAGAAGCTCCTCAAAATAGCCATTAACTGCCGACATCAAAATAATCCGGGGGGACTAAATTTGACAAATGAGGTTCATGAGGTAGCAATTTAATCCATTAATTTTGGCCATTGCAATAACGGATATGTGAGCTGCTGTTTTCGCTTGATTCCTTCGCTCAAACGTTGCAATAAGTTCGCATAATACTAGTCGCTGATAGTTTTTTCTTTTTCAAGATTATCAATATTATATTTCAATGAAAATTATCCCACGCGCCTCCTAAAAAAATCGACGCCATGACCTTGCCTGCAGATGGAACTGTCTTTGCATTCTTTCGAAACAGTTCTCCGTTTCCATTCCATTGTCTTTTATTTCGGGTGTGAAGTGATGGATCAACGCCTCATCCATTGTTATGAAACGGCGAAGAAATTCGGCTTCATTTCTGTAAAATATTACTAAACATTTGATGGAAACTTCTTCACGATGTTATTTTTGTTCCATTAGGAGTAAATGCGGCACCCATCTTGGACACAGCTTTCTCATATCTAAATTTTGAGTTAATATGCGATTTACCGCCCACTCTTTGAGATGACACTATGTCTGATCACTCGCGCACTTCCAGTCGACAATCATCCATTATCGCTTTATACATTTTCTGTAGTCGTCACCTCATTTAGTCGACCACTGTATATTGGTTGAGCTAATGCCTTTCAAATAAAAGTATTTTTTCCATGTTTACAAATTCATTAAAAACTTTCACTACGAGTATTGATGGCTGCCAAACAAACACTAAACAACGTGGCGTCTTCAAATTTGAAACATATGCTGTATAGATTGTATATTTTCTAGCACAATGATATTTTTCAAGTAACTACCGCCATCTCTAGGTAAGGCCAGGTACTTCTGGGACATCTCCCTAATTTCCTTTGTGTATCTTTTAATGTAAAGAGGTATAGTTTTCATGACATGGAATGAATGATCATATCCATTAACTAGCTGTAGCCAGCTGTCGTGAACTCAAATATTCTTTCTATCCAATACCATTGATCAATTTATTTAGACGTTAGATAAGATACACACCCATCTCAAATATACATTAAACAAACATCTATAGCAAATCCTATTTAATTCTTGAATTGCGTTGTTTTTTATGAATGACATAATTTTCCTAGTCGCTGTAAACAAACGTTGTATCTTTGTTTTCTTCTTTTTGCAAGTGTATCCTGTTTTCCTGTTGTTGCTACTATAATTGAATCACCGGATGCTTAAATCAAAGTCAGTAGTATCTCCACTCAAGACAAAAAAAGGTCATAAGAACGTATATTTTTAAGAATATACCCAATATTACCAATGAAAGGCTGAGAAAAGAATGGAAGTACGAACATGTCATCCCACTCCATAAATCAATATGTAATGATGTGTCTTTATAGCGCGTCAGAAGGTCAAAAGGACGGACGTTATTATAAAATAAATTTAGTTATATGAGCAGAAAGAAAAAAGAATGATTAGAAGTTGAATTCACAATTAGTTGAATGTAGCGATTTTGACAGAGATGTTCTGGTAGATTGACATGTTCTATCACGGAATTGAACATAGTGTTAACTGTATTCAATGACAATTATACCTCTAAGTCGTATGTGAAGATGTTGACAGAATAGTATAGAAACATGAAAAAGACAGAGTACCTCTGAGCGTCAAGCCATTTCAGGCAACTAGCTCTACCAAAACCCTTCATGCTACTATGCGTCTAGCTTTGAGCAACGGTCTGGAAACCAAAATAGACTTCTTAACATACTCTAAATTGATTTGGCCTCAATACCGTCCACAATTAGTACGTCCTATGACTGTGTACCATTGTCAAGAACATTTTACTGCTTCATAGAATGGCATATACAGGGGCGTAATAGACCTGGCGTGGAAGATATTGGTATTAAGTGTGGATTGTTTTTAAAAAGACACAAAGACCAAAACAAGAAACCAATTTTATAATAGAGCTAGAAGAAAGCGGTGAAGAAGTAATGTCAAGTGAAGTAGTTGGATGATTGATAAGAAATGTAGTTGAAGTGTGGAATGTCACTATACCAAATCGGATCGGTCGAAGTAGAAACAATTTTTCTAAAAGCGGTTATTGGCTTCAAATAGAATCTTGATAGTCGTCAGTCGATGTAACAAATGGTGGTATCAATAATAATTTTTTTTTCTGTAATCTACTATATAATGAGGAGTTTAGAATAAAAACATCCATAAATGATTCGTAGTCTTATAGTCAGAAGGATTAGATTAGATATTTGAGGAGCGCTTTTTATTCATAGTTAAGGGATTATAGTGATCCCTGAGGTGCCATTAACTGATATTATTCCATCCTATTCACTTTCATATTCTTGTTATTACTCTTAGCCATGCGTCGCTTCGTCATGAAGTAATAACAATAAATTTTTTAGTCATTCAAACAAAATTGAAATGGAAATATAACTCACATATTACGACACATGTAAATTTTTATTTAGCAATTTTTATTTGAGTACAATTAATGCACCGATTTCAAATATAACCAAAACACTCAAAATTTAAATTTCATAAGTATTTTGAAAATCGGTGGATTAATAAATTGAGAGCGAAATTATGGGATAACGGTTGTCCCAGAGACATGAATTTGAGTGAAAGTAAGAGGGATTGTGATTAATGCTGAACATGATTATGTAACGATCTAAATGACACAGCGCAATTAAAAAAAATATAAAACCCTCAAAAAAAATTTTTGTGTGAATTAATTATTCATATTCTAATTGGAATTAATAAAAGAATGGGAAAAAATTGAAAAATTATATTTAAAGAATAAATTTTTTTGCCTATGAGATGGGCTGTTTGGTTCACAAAATGTGGTTAAGCCTCATTGATTGTATATACTTCTTTAATTTCTTATTTTTTAGACCTTTTGATATATAAATGCATTAATTGTTCTTTTGTCTTAAAATTAGCTTTTTCAATAATTTCTGGAAGAATGATAAAACTTGACGTTTCGATTCACTTCAGTCTCTATCAAAATATCAAATCAGATTCTGATGTTTGATGGAGTTGTAGAGACTTGAGCCTTTTTGCTATTTTACTTGAGCCATTGCTTATAAGAGGTATTCAAATAAGTTGATTTGATAAGAAATGAGGCTTCATTGCTGTCTAACCATCGATATGCTTAATTTATACTCAGTTCTGTATCTTCCTAGTCTTACATGTGGGTTTTTATAACCATAAGGAGTATTCTGCAGTTCTCATGTTTTTCTGCGGTTCAGTCTTTCAAATGATAAATGGCAGTAAGCAATGGGTGAATTGAAATTTTATGACAAAATTCAATCATCAAAGATATCCTTCTATCTTGAGGTTAATTGTTAATAATATACTACGGAATAGACCGTTTCATACTATATCATTCACAGCCTCACCTCTCATGGGTATTAAATCCTGAATTTTAGTCTGTCAGTTCACCACGCATCGAAGACGATTGTTTTGCATTTATCGTTCTCATATTTTATCCATTTCTCATCGCTTCCTGTCAATCTCTCTATTTCCTTGCGTCATAACAAACGTAATTTAGATATTAAACTTCGTGCAGTCTCCTCGAGTAGTAGTACTGCGGTTTCAGGGAAACACCTCTCGCATGGTTTAAGTCACATCTCACCAGCAGAAGTCACTTTGTAAAGGTTTATACAAAGATATCTTCTTTTAAGCCAATGTAATGGGGAGAGGCTTAGAACTAGGCCCTTTTGTATCTTCTGCTTTTCGAAGAAATATCTTTCTGCAAACGATTCTAGTTTCCCCCTTGAATGTTCCTAAAGCAAAAGTTTTACTATATAAAAAACATTGCAGTATTTTTTGTACCGAACAAAACCACAATTAACATCGTTGAATATGCCAATTTCCACGGAACTTAACTTACGCGGGAGCGTGTCGACTTTTGTATTTATTACGTTATGGGATTGGGATTTAGTACAAATTATTGATTCATTATTTAGCGTATATCAATAGTATAAGATCAGTATACTGATAAATAATTAAATAATAGGCTCATAAGCACGAGCGCCGTCTTTTTGTTCAGTTGTCTCCTGATATCTGACCTATTATGTGCAAAAAGTGATGATATCCTATCAAAAACATAGATGTGAAATGAGAGCCAAGTTCAATATTATGATATATGCATTGGTTGTTGAATTCAGCGACACAAGAAATGAAATCTAAAGTGACAACATGAAACATAATTTCTTCATCTAACTTAGGATAATATATGGTAGCCTAAGTTCTGACTTGGCTAGTTTTCATACACGAATTATATTGTAGCCTTCGCTAGTTACTTGTCGGTTCTTATTTTAATATTCCGAAAATTTGACATGCTGGTAGAAACCAGCCATCGAACATAATAATTCGTGTATAAGATCTAATCAAATCGGACCTTAGGCTACAATATATTATCCTAAGTTAGAAGTTATGTTTTTATAGACAAATTTCAGGAGTGACCATTGAACTTGGCACCTATTTAGATCTCACTTCTTTTATCGTAAGTGTACAACCAAGGCAAATAGCATAATATTGAACTTGGCTCTCATCTCACATTTATGTTTTTGATAGGAATAGTTATCTCAACAATAATTCCACATCTAGGTGCATGATCGCATGCACATTCGATATTTTCGGAAATATTTACACATGATGTTGAATCTTATTAGTAAGATACCGACTAAACTAGTACGAAAACTCGGGAATCGAGAATGTCTTGTAGCCACGGCGTTTTTTATGAATAAAAAAAACTGTCGGCATATTTTTTAGAATTAA
Source organism: Diorhabda carinulata (assembly GCF_026250575.1). Lineage (NCBI taxonomy): Eukaryota > Metazoa > Arthropoda > Insecta > Coleoptera > Chrysomelidae > Diorhabda > Diorhabda carinulata. Next base: position 10,310,438 of record NC_079469.1, read on the forward strand.
CTGATCAGTTTTGGTTATATTGGCATAGTCATAAAAGAAACTGGCATTCAAATCTGCATAAGACGATCATTCATTTACCTATAAGTTTAAGCTCTATTTTTTATAAATTATTCGAACAATGCTACTTTAAAACAAAATCTCAAATAATATGGTTTCATGAAAAAATTGCAACATAGGACGTCCGAATAATAGAAAATAACCTAATTAGTTTTTTGCTAACTGCATATTTCTAATATTTTAGTTTTTCAAAAGTCTGATTTCCATTTTATTGAGAAAGTCTTCTATTCAGGATAAAACCCATCAATTTTTTGGATTTACTTTGCTGGATAAAAGAGTTATACGAGGACGGTTTGAAGGAAAAAAAATACTCTACTGTAAAGAAATTGTATTTTTCAGTATAATTATAAATCTGGGTACTCATTCCATCTAAATATTTTCCAATTTTGTGAAATCATCCAACAAATATTTTTAATATTCTTTTCTTCACATAATTTGGCTCAGTTGTCACTTCTATTTTAAATACAAGTTTAAGATTTTGAAGAAATTAATTTGTTGTCGTCCTCCTGTATTCAAAAAATTCAATAAGATCTCGCTATTTATTCTAAAACGTCCTCTATCTATCCACATTCTCCCAGTAATTGTAAGATTAATGTAGACTGACCGTCCTCAATGTCTTCATAAGCGGTTCCACATGTCCCTTAGACACTTGAAATTCTATTACTCATTTTATTGATGTCACGTGAAAACCATAAATATAATTAATTATAGATAGCTTTTGCATACAATGGCTTGTTTCCACTAAGAATAAATCGGATGGCTTTGAGTTTCTAATGATTAACCATGATAATTAGTAAATATAAAGACAACTTATCTACAAAAATAATAGAAGATTATTAATATTTTTGGAAAAAAAAACCGACAAAACGAGGCGTATCTTTTAAGGGAGCTTTTGTTCAACATTGAGCAAACGCGAAACCCATCTATCAAAAAATCATAAACGCGTACGGTTGCAATATTGATAATCGCTAACATTCAACATCATATTTGTTACTAAAAGCACCCAAAATTCATTTCAGGATTAGTTTTACGTAACTTTTCTTCAATGTTCTCAATTTTTAATAGAAATAATTATTATTTGTCACTCTATATCTAATAAATGTTTTTTCTTCTTTCTGAAAAGGCACATCTCACATATTTGTTAACATCTCAAGACTCCTTCATCGACTCATGTCTTCAAGTGGAATCATAGTTTTATTAATCTCAAGTATTAGGATGCGCAGAAATGGAAAACAAGGCTATTTAGTATAACAAGCAGATGATTTAAAAAAATTATTATGTTATAAGTAAAATAATAAATCCAAATAGAGAATTTCGATTGCTTTACTGTGCATATTTTCTCAAAAACTAATACATCAGTTACTGTAAATATTTAAACTTATTCTCAACTTTTATATTGGTGAAACGGCATCAGATTATGAATGAATAGGTCAATAAATATCAAATTAATCTTCAATATTCCTAATTATGTCGTCCTCAAATTAATATTAATACTTATTTCACATATTCAATATATTATATTCAGTACTGCAATACCAACAACGGAATTCTATTATTTACCGTATCATAACGCCGTATTCTCACAATAAAAGAACCGAGTGCATTAAAATTGGGCTTTAACAAATGTAAATTTACGGAATAATGTAACGATTATGTAAATCTTCTTACTATATAAGCGTTCACCGTTTCTCAAATCCTCAGACTGGGTTTTTATAGCCGCTGCTCTCCCTCCTTCAAGATCTACACTTCCTATAACACCACAAAAACTAACATGATTTTTTCACTTGCATTCACTATCACAAATTGCCTTTTGGTTTTGGTTACAATGGTTTTGGTGATGATTTCGAAAAGTATTTACGATGAAAAGAAAAGAAAAACTGAAGATATCAAAATTGAAGACGACGGTTTGATGGAACCTCCGACACCAAGAAAATTACCAATTATTGGACATCTTCACTTACTTGGAGGGTATGAAGTTCCGTATCAAGCGTTCAGTGCTATTGGACAGAAATTCGGGGATATCGTTAACCTTAAACTTGGAGAAGTAAAGTGTGTAGTGGTGAATGGACAGAAAAATATTAGGGAAGGTTTAGTAACTAAAGGAAATCATTTCGATTCACGACCTGCCTTCGAAAGATACCAGCAACTTTTTGACGGAAACAAAGAAAATTGTGAGTAAATTATCTATTCAATTCTATATCATTGACGATCTTAACGTAAATTGTTTATAATATTACATTATTTATTGTGATATGAGTATGATAACTCGATCTATTTACTTTTCGTACTTTAAATAATTTGTTTATGAAGATAGATTTTGTTGCTGTTTTGTATCTAATGAAATGACTTCTAGAAGTTGAATTGTCAAAAATTTCCTAAGCTCGTCCATACTTATAACTAACGCTGATATTTTGTCTGAACTTGTATACACTCTATAAAGAATACCGTTAATTGTGTTGTCTAGCCTTTAGTATTTAAGTGATTTTATTATCAGGTCAATAATTCCATATTTTATTTGGATACAGGAATATGAAAAGTCGGTTGTGCTGTCTTAATATGTATTATTCCAAGCAATTTTGAATCTTTAGTGTTGTAGTGATTGGATCATCCAAATGGTTCCAAGTAACTTCTAGCTCATAAAAAATTTGATATTTGAGCAACTTTCAACATTTTCCTCCCTGAAAATTGACTCAAAATTCACTTCTATCGATTTTTTAACATTATAAGTTCTTATGTACACTTTATAGGATGTTTTCATCCATAGAAAAGCTCCTTTCACTTTTTATCATCGTAGCTTCTATCGATGTAATTCTGTTTTCTTTGGAAATCTTATAAATTGTATTTTCCTTTCACTCACTCACTTTAACTGGTGACAACCTCAACTCTGCGTAAGTACTTAATATTCGCTTCATGAATGTCATTCTTGAGTTTGCTAATACCCCAATTTATCTACCACGCGTGGAAACTGGTCTAAATATTTTTGTTTTATATACGATCACCTTCTTTCAAATTTGTTTTTTTTTTGTCCCAAACCATTCAAAACTCTCTAACCAACTGTATTCTAAGTATTTCTTTTTTATTTTTGTGCCCGACTAATATTATTTTTGATTATGTCCTAGTTTGTAAAAGTTTCATACTCAAACTTTGAACTCTATAATCAAATTATTTAATTGATACTTCAAGTGTCCACCTGAGACTAAGTCTTGAGTCTAGCGCAAACTATGGTCCATCTGCGATCACTATCGATCTCGAGACCGCTTCCGGAGACTCAACATTCATTGCAGTCTCGAGATCTCGGTTATTTAATGTCCACCTTAGACTGTCCCGAAAAGAAGTTTATCATAAATTGTTCTATTCATATAAATGGATTGACTAGAGGCATTTGCTTTCATTAGCGGAGGCACTAGGCCCGAAAGAGTTGAAGTATTCTCATAAGACAATATGTACTCACAATGTTTGATATTGCTGTTGTTTTGATGATTTCGTTGAACTTTAGCATTTTTTTATCGCGATTTTTATACATTATATGCTAGACATTCCATACAAACTCATGCTCATCTTAAATACGAATCAACTTGACTTCATAGTCCATCCACTCTCTTTTATCTTTCATTTTAAAGTACAAAATCGCTTCGCTCTCGGAGAACTCTCCGCACTTGTCTCCGCGATTGTTCTCTGCCCCTTATAAATCTGCGACTCGAGTCTACTCCCGAGACTGTTTTGTCTCAGATGGACACGTACCTTCAGTCTCACGGGACAGTAGTTTCAATTAAATCTTTTAAATTGTATTACAATCATATTACAATCATATTGATAAGGAATCTTTGTTACAGCTTTGGCATTTTGTGATTGGTCAGATATCCAAAAAGCAAGAAGAGATATGCTGAAAACTCATACTTTTCCGAGATCTTTCACAAACACCTTCTTCAGTCTCGAAACGCTCATAGCTACCGAAACTGAAAACATGATTTCTCAAATCATACCCGATACTACTACTGACTTGAAACAAATCATATTAAAAAATTGTGCCAATATATTTTTGAGTTACTTTTGTTCAAAAAAGTTCGATATTGAAGATAAAAAATTTGTGCAGCTGGTAGAAAACTTTGATGAAATATTTTATGAAGTTAACCAGGGGTACGCTGCTGATTTTCTACCATTTCTGAATCCACTTTTAAGGAAGAATTTGAACAGAATGAAGATCATAACACACGAGATAAGATCTTTTGTTGAACGTGAAATTATAGAAAAGCGTTATGAGGAATTTGATACGAGCTCAGATGCTACTGACTATGTTGAGAGTTTAATAAAATACGTAAAAACAGATGGGGCGGATTTTGATTGGGAAACCGCTCTTTTTGCACTCGAAGATATTATTGGGGGACATTCAGCCGTTGGTAACTTTTTAATGAAAGTTTTTGGATTCCTAGTAAATGAGCCAGAAGTTCAGATGAAAATACAACAAGAGATAGATCAGAATATTGGTCGTGACAGAAACGTTACAATCGGGGACAGAAACTGCATGCCGTATACTGAAGCCGTTATATTTGAAGCCATTAGACTGATAGCATCACCAATTGTGCCAAGGGTGGCTAACAAAGATAGTTCTATTAATGGTGAGTATCACGTTGTTTGATTATTACGAGAGTTTATCTTTAAGATATATTTCATGCTATGTATCTAATTACTGACTTTCATACTTATATTTGATTTTTACTTTTTCCAGGCTATAGGATTGAGAAAGGATCCGTACTTTTTTTGAATAACTATGAACTCAATATGTCCGAAGAATTATGGGAATCACCCAAGAAATTCATGCCCGAAAGGTTTTTGAGGAATGGTAGTATATTCAAACCTGAATACTTTTTACCATTTGGAGGAGGAAGAAGGAGCTGCTTAGGTTATAGGATGGTTCAATTAATATCATTTGGAGTTGTTGGTTCTTTTTTGCAACACTTCACGATTAAAGCAGTAGAAAATGAAATTTATAAAGTTCCTGTTGGCTCCCTTGCCCTTAAAAAAGATACTTTTAAATTCAAATTTGTTTCGAGATAATTTATTTTACAAATTAAATAATTGTATTTCGATGATGTAATTTTGTGGACTGGTAATTTATGTATTATGTAAAGTTTATTTATTGTAACTTAGTTATAAGGATACTTGTTGACTATGTTTAAAGTTTATACAGAATCTATTTTTTAATAAAAATTTAAATAAGACTTCTATCGATTTTTCTTTCTCGCCAATTCAACTTCGTCACTCGATATATATGATTTACATTGTGGCAATAGGAAAAATTAGATAACTTAGATTATTTTAAAACTCGTGTTTGAAGAAGAGAAGTAATAGATGTGAATGAATTACAAACCAAAATAAATTTTCAAGGATTAATGTCCGAATAATATTAATATTCCCATGAATGTTGAATGTAATGATTTATATATTTAATTTGGAAACCATATATAAAAATTCTCGAGCTCGGGAAAATGATAGCCAGGAGAATGCTGAATAAAGTACTTTTTCAAAGACAAATTAACACCACCGGAGCTCAGATGTCACCAAAAAGTAGAGTAGCTCCCATCAATAAAACCCTGCCATAAAACAACTATTCATTTTTATTAAAATCCTTTATGGAACTTATAATATGAAGCTCAATTGTCATAAAAATAAAATAGGGACTGGGAAATAACTTTTTTAAATAGAATTCAAACGAATAAATTTTTAATGTTTTTCTATATTTAATCAATAAACGAACAAAAAATCAAATTCTGTCATCGATGTGAAAATTTTCAGCGCCAGGTGGATTTCGGACAAATCTATCAGTAGTCAGTACATTTCAAGGTTTGTCTGGCATAGTGCGATCTTATATTGTGTTGCATAATAACGCTTTTTATAGTAACAAACGCCGGATGACTTTTAATAGAAAGCTGCATTAATACCTTATTAAGGTTTCATCATTCAAAATGGACAATTTCTTGTATACTCTGCCAAATCCACGGAAGTGAACCCTGCTTGGCAGTGGTAACTCATTTGGAGAGACCTTTGACAATTAATACCCATTCTTCGTCTCTGTTATTCAAAAAGTTTCTGTACGGTGCCGTTGATTATGATTAATCAGAGAGCTTTTCTCTCAACAGACAGGATTTGAAGGACCCAAACATCAGCTGCTCTGATAATTTTTTCAACAAGCTACAAATGTTCTTGGAGGGTCGACCAACATTAGTTAAGAATGTTAGTGAGTTCCTGGATGAATGTCTAACGCAGTTGGATTGATTGTAATTAATTTTGATCGCAGCCCAAGCAGCACAGTGTCGTTATAATGACGTCAATTATTGGACATTATTAGTCGGCGACGTCGTAGACCAATAAGCGACGTCCATATGACGTGACATTTCAGATGTCATTTTGACGTCGTCTAGAGACGTCTTTCGTACGTTTGTTTTCGGTCGTTTTAAGTGCTTTTTAATCAACTATAAAAAAAATTAGAACGAAAGTTTATTACAAAAACTAAGCCCTATACGTGCTTTATAAAAAATTGTACATTTTAAATTGTTGTTTACCTAAAATTTGGATATAAATATAAATTCATTAATTAGCAATGAAAATACTAAACTGACGTTTTAAGTGGAAATGCAATTTGAATTTAAAGATGAAGTGAGAATGTTGTAATTAACAATTATTTAACTATTTTATTAGTAGGAAACAATTATTTTTAGCATCGATTCCTGTCGAGGCTGTCGACCAAGATTTAATTTTGGCGCGTTTTTAATCGAAATGTCACGATACGATACGAGACGTGCAGGCGCATGCGTGCTGGACTGCTGGTGTGAACGCGTGTGCGCGTAATGGCGGACGGCAGCAAAAAGTTGTTTGGCGTATGTAATCACTTTATTGAAGACCATTAGAGAACAGAACAATCAAATTTTGCAGTGGATCCGAAAACAAGATCGCAGTGGCAATCACGCCAGTAATACAGATTTACCAGATGATATAGGCGTACAGTTTCCTTTGAATTCTCAAGAGGATATTACCAAATTGGAAACATACCTGAGTGAAAAAAATAATTGCCTGGCTTTGGTGGGTGTTCTGTACCACTTAATATGTATTTTACAATTTAAATTATGTGATTCCAGTCGGCATATCTATCGACTTTTGGAGGGAGAGATTTTACTGGACATACAAACCGGATTTTAAATTTTTTGTTCACTTATTCTCTTGCAACTAATTGGAATTTTTGTGGCAAACGAGGTGAGAAAAAGGCTTTTAAAAACTTAAACGTAAAGGATGTGATTATTGGTAAGTGTTTTCACTTGTAGGTGCATACTTATTATTAATCTGAAACAACATTTTTAGGTGCTGTAAGAAAAAGCTCCCCTCTAGTCAGTCAGAAAGAAATAGAAGATACCATCAAGGTGTGGTTGAAACATGCACCAGAGAAATTGAAAAAGCAGCAGCATGGCAACCCGTAAGAAAAAAAGTGTTGTTAGTCAAAGACAACTCTACAGAAGGGTGGCAGAAGCAAATTTAGCACCTGTGAGTCAGAATTATTATAATACATCTTTAATAGTTAATAATGATTCCAATGAATCATCAAATTCCTTTTTTTTTGCTGATTCAATGTGTGAAAGTGAAAATGCCACCTGTTCCTCAAGAGATTTAGATTTTAATGTAAACTCGCCTAATGAAAATTTGCTCTTCAATGATGCGACGTTATACAACCATTTGACTTCCTATTCCAGTAACGTGCCCCCTAACGATTTATTTCCTAATGAACCGCCGCCTAGCGATTTGCATTCGAAATTGTCAAACTGGACAGCTTCAAGGTACGTTCGACGTACAGTAGTTACTCATCTCTTGCATATCTTGCATCCATACCATAATGAGTTACCGTTAGACAGTCGAACGCTGCTGAAAACGCCCAGAGAAACGAAAACAAAATCGTTGTTAAATGGCGAATATTGTCATTTTGGACTTGTTAACGCTTTAAAATTAAAGTTATTGTCAGTGCCTAATATTTCTCAGTACAGCATTATCAACATTTCATTTAATGTAGATGGACTACCCATTTATAGAAATGGTCAGAAACATGATCTCTGGCCCATTTTAGCACTTGTAAAAAATTTTAAGAGTGAGCCGTTTGTTGTTGGTTCTTTTTTAGGAAGTGGCAAACCAAATTTATTGTCAGCGTTTTTAGAAGATTTTTTAATTGAGTTATCGAACTTACTTACCACGGGCATTGAAATTAATAATAATATCCATGAAGTAAAATTTCACAGCTTTGTTTGCGATGCTCCTGCGCGCGCATATCTGAAATGTGTGAAGACCCATTCAGGGTATAGTTCCTGTGAAAGGTGCGACAACAGTGGAGAACACTTGGGACGTGTCATTTTCAAAAATTTACCTTTTAACAAGAGAGACAACGAATCTTTTTGGACTAAAATTGATGTATCTCATCATCATGGAGAATCTCCTCTAATAGCTCTTCCTATAGATTTGATCTATGTCTTTTCTTTAGACTATATGCACCTAGTTTGTCTAGGTGTAATGAAAAAACTTTTGCGTATTTGGACAGGACGCGCAAGCCGAGCCAAAATGAGCTCTACTGCATTTCAAAATGTATCTGAAAAAATTGTTTTTCTCAGTAAATGTATTCCAGTAGAATTCAATCGGAAAGGGCGCAGTTTGTCTCAGTTGGCAGATTGGAAAGCAACGGAATTTCGAACATTTTTACTGTATATTGGGCCAGTTGCTTTGTATGGGAATGTCGATTTGGCAATATATGAGCATTTTTTGCTATTTCATTGTTCAATTATGATACTTATTTCTAAACGCCATATTGAAAAATTCGGAGTTCCATTTGCGCGCCAACTTTTGCATTTATTCGTAACGCACAGTGAAAAGATCTACGGATTAGAGTTCTTAGTTTACAATGTACATTCCTTATTACATTTGGCAGATGACGTTGAAAATTTCGGGCCACTAGACAATTCGTCAGCATTTCCATTTGAAAATTATCTCTACCATTTAAAATCGTTAGTTCAGTCTCCGAATAAACCGTTACAACAGATTAATAGACGCTTAAAAGAAATTGAAATGACAGTGTACGAAAAACATGACTCTACTTCACCTGATGATGAACACTTCTGTAAATGTGAATTGTCCCATTTCTTAGGACCAACGCCAAATTTCTCTTGCAAGCAGTATAAAAAGCTTCATTATAAAGATTTTATTTTTTCTATTGCATCATATTCAGAAGCAAATTGTTTTTGTCTTACCTTAGAAGGACTGGTTTTCAAAATAGAAAATATAGTAGTGGATAATAATGGAGCAGTTTTTATATTAGGTAGGAGGTTTCAGGATTACCGTTCATTTTACAAATACCCTGTCGACTCAAAAGAATTCTATGTTTATCGCATCCAAAATTTATCAGAGTATATCGAGTTATTGCACTGCCACAAAGTTTTTTCGAAATGTATTGTTTTTCCTTTCAAGCAGGAATGGTTGTCATTTTCATTATTGCATCATTAGTAATTCCTTATTTCAACTTTTATGTTCTATAAGTGTAATAGTATGTAGTTTTTTAAGATTTTGTAATAAACTGGTATTAATTTGAACGCATTTTTTTATATTTTTGATCCTACTTATACGTCATTTGTCAAAAGTAAGTACGTCATTTTGACGTCTCACCAGCCGGACTAGGTACGTCATTAGTTGACGTCTGTAGGATGTGACATTAACCCGTCATAATCACGTCATTTTAGACGTCTTTTTAGACGTCCCCATTGGTCGCCAATGGCCTATAATTGACGTCATAGTAACGACACTGTGCTGCTTGGGAGCTGATATGTCTTTTATATTCAGTTGGCTATTTCATCTTAAGTCGCAAAAAAGTATAATAATCAAAAATTTAGAAGTAAACTAGTTACAGTAACCTTAAAATATGTTTGGGCGAAGTACGTAATGAACTGACAAATTACAATCAAATATCGAAATGCGTGGAAACGATTTAACTTTACAATCCCCTTTTCATTCTTTGAGTGGAATGAATCACCATATTCTACATGATGAATTGTAGCTTCTAATTTGGTGATTACGGCATCTATATATACAAACTGTATTATCAAAAATATTGATAGATCACATATATTATAGTTATTTTGCGTTTTTTCATTACAAATAATATTTACTCAGAGGTTTAATTGGAATATTTGTGAAGTTAATTTAACAATAAATATCTATACAATTTTTATAACCCAGAGGATAAGACCCAATAAAACAAAAAAGCTTTAAAATCAAATGTTCACCATTATTTTTTACAAATAAAATATTTCTTTCTAAACCCATTTTTTTCATAATTCTATCAAGAAGTTTAGCATTTATATGAATCCCTCTTTGAGGTATTCCTATAGATTCTACAGCTCCTAGTTTGTTCATCTCCTCATTTGTTTCTATTTCTTCAAAGACGTTTGTCAGTATTCTCTCCTCCAACGTCCCACCATTCTTTGATTAATTTCGGTTTCCGAAAGGAATATTCTAGAAACACTACTGTCACTCACATTTACTTTGCTGAAAGCTACAATTAATTCAATGGTTAACAAGTTTTATTGAAATTTCAATTATGATCAGAACCGATACCAGTCTCTTGCCTAATTTGGAAATGAAATATTATTATAGTATAACTTCTCTTCTTTCTTTTCTTCTAAATTAATATATACGGACTTATGTGATTCCAATGGTTCGTCTGCTCATTCTGATCGTCAATACATTACTCACCATAATATATAAAAGTATTTTGTAGCGTGCATTTGGTTGACGGATACCCCCATGAACTTCTTCAGAATTATTCCAGTAGCTCTAATTCTAATTTGGATTAATATAATACAGGTACTGGTGAGTAGATTTTTTCACAATAGGTTTATTTTACTTACAGAAAATTCGTAAATTTTATTCATTACGAACTAAAAACTGAAACCATTCTTGATGTAAATATCATCCGTGAAAGTTCTAACGAAAATTTAGATAAACTGATATTTAAAAAAAATCCTCGGCGACATTTTTTCCCAGATATCGTCTTTAAAATGCACATAGATAGAGTTGGAAATATAATAATTCAACGATTCAAGAATCAGTTAGAAATCACATTATTCAACGGTGTCAACGATTCAATAGACAGTTAGAGATCGAATTATTCAATAATTCTGTAAAACAGTTCGGAAATTCAGATACTGATTCATATAGTGCAGTGATAGTGATATTAGGTATATAGAATGCGGCTATCTGTGTTCAAAACTTCATATTTCGGTGAGAAATGTTAAGGCAAAAAATTCCGAGACACATCAAAGTGTAACTTGTCTGGAAGCCCATACCTTGTTCTTTCAAAAAGTTCACGTCTGAAGGAGAATTCTTAGCAATAGAATTATTAACTTACTTCTGTAGACGGCAATGTTAAATACTCTACTAATAATCAATTGGTACCATCAAGACGGTTACTTGACCGACTAGAACTAACTCCACTGGATTTATTTTAAGTCAAAAGTATACGCCAATCGACCTATTGATATTTAGGAATTGAAAAATTGGATTCAAGAGGAATTTCAACAAAAAATTTCAACGAATTGCAAAAATTAGGTATAACCTTTGTTTCTATCAGTAAATATTACATTTGAGACTTTTTGCTTTTCAAAATTGTGACATTGTTCGTTGGATATCACCTACCTACTAATAAAGTGACTATAATTTTGAAACACCAAAGCGAGCTTTTGTCCGAAAAGGAAATTGTACACGAACAAGAAAATTTTGGGTGTATCATATTTTGAATCAACTTAGAGTTACAATTGAACGAAAACTTTATTATTTAGTGTATGAAAAGCTAGGCCTCCTTTGTCTACCGCTAATTCCACTTCACTTTTACCTGACGCAGTGTTAATAAAAAGCTTGTTTAATGAGTTTGAGGATGAATCTGAAACTTAAACGATTTCTACAAGTCACAATTGATCTTACAGCTCCGTTTAGGCATTTCAGCATCAAAATTCAATTTAAATTTCTAAGACGGTATATTTCGCTTTCCCCACGGACACGTGAAACTCACCTTTACTAACAGTGTGATTCATATACTTCAAAGTTGATCAACAGTTGCTGGTCACTAACAATATGGACTTGTTATGGACTGCGTCAAGACATTGGTTAGTTAATCTTACCACTCTTCCTAAATCTAAATAACGCTTTTAACTCCGATTTACGTGACTTACGTTTCGAATTTTGATATTTTCTTGTACTGGAATGCTTCAAATTGAGAATAATAAATACAACACAGAGCAACACGTCCATAGATCATGCAAACAAGTCTTTCAGATAGTAGTAAATGAACGAAAACGCTTTCAAACCCCTAAACTTACTTGTAGAAAAAAAGAAACAATAATATAGTTGAGCAACTGAAATTGGCTGGTCCCTAATAACAGTATTGGACAAGCCATTCTACAAAGAACACTCAATAGTTCATTCTATCTTAAGAGATGAAGCTTATTTAGATCTGCGCCACAAAATTTGACAATGAATCATACCACATTCTTTTTCTTAAAATTAAACAATGTTTTGAAATCTAATATATGTTGCTTGCGTTCACAATTTTGATATTTTCTTGTATTAAATGCATTAAATGAAGAATTATAAAGTTAACACAGGAGCAACACGTCCATACATCCAAACAAGTCTTTCAGATAGTAGTTGAAACATACCAGTTGAAACAGAAAATGAAATCACCTTTATATATACGTACTTGTAGGCCTATACGTACTTGTAGATGTTAAAATAATGAATAGCGTGGATAGTTTTTATATTTATTAATTTCTATATAATAAAATGTTCAAAGACACTATCATTTGTCTAAAAGGTGCTCTTGCCATCACTTCTGAAGTCTGACGTTGTTTTTTTCGCGCACAGGACAGAGAACATAGACAATGATGAATAGAGTTGCTTCAATAAGTATCTGAGAATCAACAGTAGAAAACAAGAAAATAGTATAGTTGAGCAATTGGAAGTTGCTGGAGTACTACTTCGCAATTCTAAGTAACTTGGACACGTCATCCAACAAAGAGCACTCAAAAGCTTTTTCTATCTATATAAGTTTTTCGTTTTACGTAAGTTTTGTGAAGGTTATATAGAATTATCGGAATAATGGAGAAAATATTTATTATAAGCCAATGTTTCTTTCCCTTTTAATGTAAGCCTTCTTAGATTTACATTTCTTTTATTTGTTTTATGAACACGGAGTGTCAATTTGTACGACAATGCATTTTTCCTTGAAAGAATGAAAACTTTATCGGCAAACTTATCTTCTGGAACATGCTATTCAAAATAAGTTTTCGCTGCTTTCCATTGCGATTCCATCCTCATCATCCATCACAAATTCCAATTGTTTGTAAGGCACTGCCTAGAGACATGAAACCGTTAAAGAGGAGAATAAAGAGCTTCAAACAGAAGTTGAGAGAAAAACTTCATCACTGTTTAGAAAGTAGAGAGTAGAAATAATTAACGTTCCCTTGATTTTTTCAAAGTACTAATAAAACCAACTATTTCCTTTTTTATTAATATTTCATTGTATCCTGAATATAAAAAGTTTTATATTTAATTTAATCAAGGATAAATTGAAATGAAATTAAATGTTTTGGACAACAAATTCTAACGTTAGTGGCCTCACGTGCCTTATTTTCAAATTTTCTCCTCTACTTTGTTTTTATAATTGAATGTAACTGATTTTCTTCAATATACAACAAAAACAAAACAATTTTTGTAGCACATAATTATGAAACCTAATTTTTTTGCATACTAAGTTCTATTTAGATAAGATAATTGGAAACAGTGACCTCTAGTTGTTTTTGAAACTTTGTGTAAATCAAAACTGGTAAACATAGTACCGCTACACTCCTTGTCAAAGAAAACCGTTAAATAACTGTATTCTCAAAAAAATTCTATGTATTTCGAGTGTGAATACGTTAAAAATTTCCAGATAAATTTCAAACACTAGTCTTATTAAATTGAATTTGGTGTTTTTATTTGGAGATGAATGTAAATTGTTTGTGTTCTCTAATAACCTTTGTTGCAGCTAAAATAGTATAGGGTAACAGCTAATATTAACTCGGGGTCTCATCAAAGACAATTTTGATCTTAATAACTTTGTTATTAAATTTTTTTGTTATTTTAAATTAAATACTTTTTGAGTGGAAAATATTATTTACAATTTTCACAGTAAAACTCAACCCACCAACACAAGACAAACCACCTATTCACACGATTGACCAAAGGTTAAATCAATTTTCTAATTAATGTTCAAAGCCCTAGATGGATCTGGCAGCAAAAGTAGACATCATGTTGGAACATTTGGCAGAAAACTGACGAAGTTAATATTGGTAGGTACATCACATTGTTCAGGTTCTCTTAATGATTTATTATCATTATTATCATTATCATTATCATTATTCTGATTATCGTGTTATACAGTTGTACATTGCAAAAATATTAATGTAATTCATCCCTCATAGAAGCTTAGAATGTTTTAATAGACATAGCTGTCTATTAACAGAACTAAATTAACTGCAAGAATTACCTATTTTTTTATTTTATTTTTACTTTATCAATTAACTCTTTTTTTAAGGTAATCATAACAAATTGTTGCTGGCTGCTACCAATTAAAATCCCTTATTTCTTCTGTTTTTTTTTCCAAATAGCTAACCCTTGAAACTTAAGAATGAAGTAAATAAATGGTAGTAACAAAATCATGAAAGAACAAAGTTAGATTTACCACAAAGTAATTGAGTTAGTTAAGAGACAGATTTACCAAGGTACATCAACAAATCAGCTGATCTGACTGACATTTGGTTGGTTGATCAAAGCTAATCGTTTTTCTTCCTATACCTAGTTGTAAATTGTATACATTAGTGTAAATCGATCAGTTGTGCTTCTTATACGCAGGCTTTTGATCAAGATCTATTGCCTTTTGCATTAAATTGTGCGTTATCTTGCTATATGTAAAGCAGTTTTGCTTATCTAAATTTGACAATGTCACACATACAGTCCTCTGATTATTTAAGTGAGGAATGTTCTTCATATTTCCATATTTTTGTTTTATTTATCCCTTCATTGATTTTGATGAGCAAAATTTAGAGTAAATCTGTTTATAACGGATATAAGACTTACTATTATAATTAAACATAATACATACATAATAATACAACAACAAACATAAAAAAAGAGGAAATTTCTAAAACATGAACCAAATAAATCTCTAGTGTTGATTTCACATCTTCTTCTTATATATTATACTGTTCCTTGGTTACCAATATGATAGTTTTTTCATTGTAAAATCAATTCTGTTACTCTTTAGGTATGCAATCTTTTATACACGCACGTTAAAAGCTATGACTATATAATCGGAATCAGACTTTGTTGTCTTGTTATGGAACTCAGTGACATTTGATGGACATATTATATGAGTCACAGTGTTTTTCACAGCATACATATTATTTTCCGACGTCTGAATTATGAATAAAATTCCTGTTATCATATATCATATGAAAAGCGAGGTCGGAAAGCTTATATTATCTTGTACAGAACTGTATTCAACTATTTCGACAAGCTAAAAAAAGGGGCTTAAAACTTATTTTTCTTCATAATTGATTTTTAACTTAGAAATTAACGTTGTAAAGTAACATATAATGAATTCTCTCATTAAATTTAAAGGGTTTAGCTTTGAGAGAAAATTTAGTCAAATACTAAGCTATAGAAGTAAGTGGGATCATAACACTATACAATAAATGAACAAAATGCTATTAAATAGTATACGAACGGTTCTAAAACAGCAGACAGAACTCGAATAGGAGTGTACGGGCTCAGAACCAAACCCTCTGAAAGCCTAGGCAACACACCAAGCTGTTTCAAGCAGTAATTTATGCAGTTGAAAAATGTTGTGCCCAGTTCAATCTAGAGAGGAATTATCGCACACAGAAGATCTTCATCCTGTTCGATAGTCACGCAGACTTGCAGCTTTAAACAGTACTCCTTTTGGATTACGTAGAAAAATTACGAGTTAGGCAAGAAAAATGAAGTTACGCTATAATAGATTCCGGGACACACCGGAGCGGGGAACGACAAGCCCTTCATGGGACCTGCATCCTGTAGTATCACAGAACAATAGAAAAATTATTGGGAAAGAAGATAGATACGAGCAAAACCAATAATTGGGACAACCTATAGGGGTTGAGACAAGCGCATACAGTCTCCTGGGAAAGTATAACCAGAGAAGATCTGCTGGATGTATCAACATGAGTAAGAACAATCTACAGATACTAATAGGAGCTCTATCGGGCATTATCACCTCAATAGCCACTTAAAACCTCTATCAACATTTTCTCGATGTGTGAAACACTACGGAATTCCAGAGCACCACACCTGGGAGCGAATGTAATAGAAGACGAAGATCTCTGGCAGCGACAGCTGGACATTTTGAACTTTCTAAAAAGAGTGGGATTGACAGATCAGCTGTAAACACTGGGTTCCCCGGTATGGCAACAAGAAATAGGCACCCGATAGATCCTTTGGGTCATAGTGTATATGATACCCCAATACCTACATACATACATTATAGAGTCTCCCTGGAAAAATAACTGAGTTTAATAATACTCTGAATAAATTATATTCAATCATAAAATAGGTAGTTAAAACTGATGCAATTAGAACTTCACTGTATAATATATAATATCTTTATACATATATCAAATATAAATAATATTGATGGTACGAACTTGTGTAAATTATTTAAAGTGTAAAATCATTTATTCGCTCAAATTTAACATTAGTCAAATTCTTGAATCATTCTGGACATCTAGGGCTCCTGATTCTATATAAACAAAAAAAATTAAATATTAGAGATGTTGAATTCAGTGCCAACTAATGCTTGTTACAGTTAAAAAAGTCCTTTTCAACCTAATGCCAAATAAATATGTAGAATACAGAAACATCCCTTCTAAAAAATAATGCGAACCAAACTGAACTTTGTAATTATTTCTGAAACCTCTCATTCACTATTTCTTACAAGAGCCATACCGCGTGACTTCGATACGATCAAAGAAAATATACTAAACTCGAACAAAATAAAGAAAATAAAAATAATGGATATCTTTAAAATTCAATAGTGAGATTTCAACTCTTCATAATATTATTTACATTAAACTTTGTTGAAAACACTAAAGGAAACAGGAACAGCTAAGATTGTTGATGCTAATGAAGATGATACTAGTAAATATGACAACGAGTCGAGAACAGAGAGTTTTTGATGTTTCATACTTTACAAAGTCGAATTAAGTTCGGTTATGAATCCTCCAGGTAATAAGAACATCCGTACCGGCTGCATTTGTGAAGGAAGAACTACTAAACAACCAAAAGTAAAGAGAGTCGTGGAAGTCCAATAATTTTTCATTCAAAGACCAAACAAATCCGCTCGAAAGTCTAGTAGTGAGTCAGCAGTTTCTAAAGCGTACAAAACAAAGTGCTTACTTTGCTAACGAAAATTATTTCGCGAACTCAGGTTGATTCCACTCTACGAAGTACTAAATTTGATTGTACGTTTTTTACGATACGAAAAACGTTAATTATATATTAATCGATGTTTTGCGTTTGTACTACATATTCAGTGGTTAAATTTGAATCTAGAATAGCATTAATATTTCATAATTGAGTCGACTGCATGTGATATTTGTTACTCAGAAAAATTTGAAAATAAACAATAAACAACATGTGAGAACAATCATTTTTCACGACGAGTACGGATCTGTTACCCAATTGCAGAACGTTGACGAGAGCAGCTGTAAACAAAATATGTATGAACTTTATTGCTGCATTCAATAAGTGCCATTATTTGTGTATTAAACGCTTTCCATGCGTCTGCCACGAATAATCCTTCTCTGGGAAATAACATGCGTACTTATTCCAACTCCAAAATTCATCCTGTTCCTTAGTTGACGTTCAGCTGTTTTTCGGGGAGAGTGCTATTTGGTTTTATTAACTGTTCTAAGTGGGACTTTTAAAAGACAGATAAAGGAAAAGTGATATTTTGGTAAGGTGTTCTAAGGTTTTTTTCATCAATAAGAGTAGATTTCAAATTACTATTCATACATAACTTTAAATAAATTGATAATTCTTTTATTGTTCTTACGACGTTTGTATGTTTTGTCATAGTTTTTGAAAGAAAAAATGCCTCAAAATTATCGAACAATTTTAATTTATTATGAGTTGTTATCATTAACAACAGATTTTTTACAAAATTTATCAATAATATATTGCTCCACACTTTTAAAACTGATGTTTTCGTGGGATATGAGATAAGATTTTGATTTTTACGAAAACCATGTTTTAAATTACAAACTTGATGAATTGATTGTTGTGCTATGGTTTCGCGATGTTTGCATGTTGTTTTGTGGTTTTTCTTGAAATATCGTCAGTTTATACTTTTGAAAATATACAAATTGTAAAAAAAATATTGTTGATAGTTTACTCAATTTTATAAATAATTTGTTGAAAGACAATGATTTAGATTCAATACTATTGTGTATATCATAACTCAATATGTTTCAAAATTTGTATTATATTCAATTATCATTATTGTTCAACTAGTTTATCTAAATTTGTTAATAATACATTCTTCAACGCTGTGAAATGCTTCGACAACAAAATTCTAGATAGTTTTTCTACCTACATATTTTATTTCTTATATTTGCTCATCCATTTCCAAGAAATATCCTGTGTGATATTTGGTCTCAGTAATAGGTATTCAGATGAGGTAATGAATTAATATTGAATTGGAACTACCAGCTGTTTAACGGAACGAAATTTACAAATAAATAAAAGGTGGGAAACCTGCATAAACCTCCTAAAAAATTAAAGTTCTTAAATAAATGAAACCTATTCCTGACCACGTTCCTCCAAATAAAAATTGTCGAAAACCAAGTCTCAACAATAATATATTCAGTGAGGGAAGAAACAAAATACACGGCAGTAAAATGAGTAAAAATAACTTGTAAACTCTAGTCAAGGGTTTATTGTAACCGATGATGATGATGTAATTGTGATCTAGCTCTAGCTGCTGCTGAGCTATGAAAAACAAAATGGAAATAGGGAATACGGATGGAAACACTGAGAGGGAACTAGTTGATAGATCTGGGTAAAGGGATGCTCTGCTATACGAATAAGTTTTTATGGTATTATATATATATATTTATAAATCATAACTTTCAGTTGCAGCTTTTTGAGTTTCGTTTGAAATTTC
Organism: Diorhabda carinulata; assembly: GCF_026250575.1. Taxonomy (NCBI): domain Eukaryota; kingdom Metazoa; phylum Arthropoda; class Insecta; order Coleoptera; family Chrysomelidae; genus Diorhabda; species Diorhabda carinulata. The sequence continues at coordinate 10,329,810 of NC_079469.1, forward strand.
ACAACAATATGTTGCTCTGTTTTCACGTCTATAGTTTTTTACGGCAAGACAAAAAACAGCCTCTATACTTGTACAAGTCCACGGCTACACTGGTTTGTCACGGTAGACATCGTATTCGAATACTCTTCAAGCTAGACAGCTGACGTTAACCTTGGTGTTTGCGTACTTTTTCTGAAGTAGCGCTAGTTTCCTTGCTCCATAGCCATACTCCGTATTGTATTATTTATGTTCCTCAGAGAAACACGAAATAAAAATTATCACGAAAAAAAAAGTATTCAAATCGTTTGCTTCTCAGAATTAAATAAATGTATTATATTAACAAATCTTTGAAATAATAATTTTGTGAGCACTTCACACAAAAAAAATAAATAAAATGTTTGTGATATAGAAAAGAATCGTTTTAAAAAATGTTTGACGAAGAACTTAACAGGCCGTTGGGTATCTAAAATTTTTTTGGTGCTATATAATAAAAATAATATTCATTTTTCTCTTTCGAAATACACCGAAAGATTCGTTGTATTGATTCGGAGTATTTCGTGTTTTGAAAAAGTTAATAATAGTTACCATTTCATTTAGCTGCATAATGGGTGCACCTGATATTGATTCCACACTAATCATCATTACAATTATATTTCACTTACATTGTGCTCTAGCAATTGAAAATATAGGTTGAATACTAGCTTCGGCTTGCGGCTTTGATCCCGAACTTTTATATAATCCTTGAAGATAATATCAAAATTACTGATAAGTATTCTTGTCTATTCATTTATAGTTTAGAATAATATACTCAAGTAACTAATAATTTTGATAAAGATTCAAATAGTCCATTGAAATGTTACATGAGCTATGGAACATGTGGGGTCAATACAAGCTTAACTCGCCATCTTGGAAAAAGTGGTGAAAACACGTTTTTCCCGATATCTTAAAAACTATCAAACTTACAAAAATTTGTAAAGACATATATACGTAAATATACTCGGATACTGTGAAAATAGGCTATATCCTGTGTTGGAGGAAGCGATGTTAGACTAAATGAATTTTTTGATACTGCCTTCAAGAATTGTTTGTATTTCATAGTGTCTAGAGAATCGTCATTGACGCCACCGTATAAAAAAACGAAAAAACGTTCGCCACCGAGACTGAGCAAAGATGGATCTTTCTTTCTCATTCAGGAATAGCGCTGTATCACCAGCTAACTCAGGATGCTTTTCCAGAATTTTAATGAATTTTAGCTTGTCCATATTACAAGAAGCTGATGTTTTGTCACATCCTAAAAAAGCATAAAGAAACAGTAAATTTTCCGCTATTAAATCTCCATACGTAAGGCCTGAAGGGCTATAAAAGTGGTCAGATGTACGCCCTTTAAAGGTTTTAAAAAGAAAATATTTGACTTAACTCCACTTAAGAATTATTGTAAGAAACAATAATTTTTTAAGCTCTGTATTAGGGTCAGTAATAAATAAGTGAAATTGTAGGGCTTGCAAAAAATTATCAAAAATAGGTTTACAATAAAAAAAAAAAAATTTAAGTAGGGTAGAAATGTTGCTTTGACCGGGTTGTCATTAGCATTGACGAACCCGGTCAATTTTGGAGCGCTGTAACAGCGTTTTAAATGAATGAAATTCGAAAAAATTCTAAAGGAAAATCTTCATTCACTTCATTCAAGAAGCATTTGTGCAAATTTTATGGTTGTTACTAATAATACATTTATTGGACTGACTACGTACTCAGAAAAATGGCAGAAACGTCCTTTCTTGGCGTGTTGATGAAATAGTATTGTAAAGTATCGATCATAAACACCGATAGAGAACTGAACAAATATTTAAGACGTTTAAGAGTAAAAGATCTAAAAACCATTTTTTATTGGGAATTCACGTTTTAATGTTCAAATTTCATGATTGTAGCTTTAGAAGTTCCGGATATACAATCGACAAAATCTTTTTTGTTGACAATTTCCTATTTTACATAAAACTATAATTTTTTACTTGTTATTTTTATTCTTCTTCTACATTTTTGCCTTATTGTTATATTTATATCCTTCAATTTTCATTGATGATGACGTTCAATATTATTATTTGCGATAATTCCCTTTTTTTTAGGTTCCTATAGAAGTATAACCCAACCTTTTCACTACAATAATAATCTATGTTAAATATCTTGGACATGTCTGGCTATATCCGTTTTAAAACAATTCAGTTACTTATCGAATGATTTTTGAAGTTGCTCTTGACCATATATAAGATTTTTTCATCGTTTTTTTTTATACAAATCTCACCGAACTCATTTCATATACTAGTAAAGAAATAAAGGAAATCTTTCATAAGCGTGCTTAAATATTGATGTTAGAAATAATAAGTTGCAATGCTAATTATATTTATTATCATTATAATGACATTTCGATAGCGTCCAATAATAAATAAATTTTAATCAGAATCACTACCGATGATAAATTATTTAGGAAATAGAAATACTCAATGAAAGTGAATTAATTTAAAATTGTAATCAAAATTTTTTAGAGGAAAAGAAATAACATTATAAATGCAAAAATTCACAGTGTGGAAAAGCTGAATTGAATAAATAATTTTTCAATCATTACACATAATTGTAGTAAATTATGGAACACGTTGAATCTACGAATTTTTCAACGTGATTTTTTGAATTTATATGAATTAATGTTTCGCTAATACAGATGTCGGCATGAATCAGGCAACAAATTTGCATTAAGAGAAAAAAATGCATCGTCAAAATAAATCCATTAAAAGAAATTACAGGAGGGATGCAAATAAGGGTTACTGTAAGTATTCAAATTGATGCCCATCGTGATCAATGCAGTTACGGCAACGTTTCTCAAAGGAGAGGCAGGTCTGGCAAAACATGTCAAGCTGTCCTCAAAGAGCTTCAAGTTTGGTCTTCTTACACAAACGCAGTCCTTGAGAAAACCTCACTGAAAGAAACCACAGGGTGTCAGGTCACATGACCATGCGGGCCACTTAAAGAATCCTCGTCTGCCTATCCATTCTCCAAAATGAACATTAAGGTACTCCTTCACACCTAACGCGTAGTGAGACGAAGCTCCACCTTACATGAAATTGGATCGTTTTCCATTTTTACACGTAAATGTTCGAAAATTTCCAGATAACTTTGGCTACGGTCCTACGTGGCCTCCGGCATTAATACCTCCACACACACACACACCCCAGACAGGTTTAATTCTCCTTCAACGTAAGGTTTCTGGTCGTTCCAGTACACGCAGCTTTTTCGATTGACCGCGTGCGTTTCAATATTAGTCGTAAAGAACTATTGGATATTTGATGTTCTCTCGATAGCAGCACTACAGATTGATAAGGCACTGTTTCCATATTTGCTACAGATACCGGTCGTCAAGAAAGCGGCGCCTCGACAATAGAGGGTCTACTCGACAAGCACGTATTATCTTGACACGTTTTAATCTTTGTCGACAGCTTTACCAGATTTAAGAGCGTTGCATGACTTATGCCGATTTTTCAACAGCGTTACGTGACTTATGCCGACCTCTGTATTATTCAACAAACTCTTTTTGAACTTGTTCCATTTATAATTTACGGATTCCTATCCTAATACAGAAGAAAAATTTTCAATTCATACAGAAGTGCCAATAGATACAGAAGCAAACTTAATTTCAAAATTTTTTCATCCTGTTGTCATAGGTTTAACAGCTGTTGAATTAAAATGCTATAAATGACTATGATGTAATCGTAAGTCAAGAATGGCGATTATATTTATATTATTACAATTATAATCCATCAGTTATCAAGTGATAGTTATTCAGTAGAATATTGAATTAACTTTTCTTCATCTTTTTTAGTATGATAAGTTGTAGTCTTGCTATCGACCTCAATAGTATTTAATCCATCTATTACAACTTTATCTTATATCCTTCCTAAATAAATTTCTTTCTTTTGAATAAAACAAGATTATTATTTTATATTGTTACAAACTTGTTTGTAGGATGCGATTTCCTTGAAGAGATTTATTTACCATTTAGTGTTTCATCACTTCAAAATATACCTTCTGGTTCCTTTTCGAATTAATGTACTCAGAATTATTGTTTTATTATATTTATTTTTAAATTTAGATGTGTGTTTATGTATATTTTTATTTTTTTCCAGCGATGATTAACAAAGATCGCTGTTTTTACATTCATATTATTTTTTGAGATAAAATAGAATCTTATAGCATCACATTGTTAAAAATAATTTTGTCATTAGAACAAGGAAAATCATTTGAGGAAAGTAAATATTATCTATAAGGTAGTATTACTACAAAATTTATGAAATTATATTATCACGAAGTATAGGTCGATTTTTATTCTTAAATCGACAATTTACAACTAACAAAATTTTAAATAAAAAAGGGGGTCGTGTGGCACCTTGTTGGAAAGGGGTCTCAGTCCTTTGTTCAGCAATATAAAGTTTTTATTAAATTTGGTGCAATCCTAACTAAGAAAATCAATTTGTAAGGTATAAAATTTTGATAATGTCCTTGTCACAAAACTTTACGTAGAATGAAGACAATAATGTCGCATAATATGTAGAATGAATTTTTCAATGTACTTTACAATTGAATTGAATATTCAAAATTACCACCATTCACTTCTTGACAGCGATTTTAGAATTCTCCTATAACATTTTGTTATTCCGTTATCGTAACTTTTAAATTAGCAATATTGTTTGGTCTATTAAAATAAATTTCAGATTTCAAATAACCTCATAATAAGTAATCGAATCGGGAGGAGTCAAATCGGGAGATCTAGTCAGCCATTTGATCGTACTACGTCTTCCAATCCACCCTTTGGGAAAAACCTCTGGTATGAGCTAGTCGTTGGAACAACGACAAGAAAGAAATAATAAATGTGACTCAACCAAATCTCATCAACTCTTATAATCAGCATATGAGAAGAGTTAATAATAAAGAGGGCTTAGTGGGAAAATACACAATTTAGATCCAAGGATAAAAATAGTAAAATATTAATTCATATAAAAGAAATGGCCGTTACCAATGAATAAATATTATATAGAAGTTTGCACGGAGAACAATCAATAAGTTGTTAGGACTTCAGAATAGCAGTTGCTGTGCCTTATTTGAAACTCCACTGCAATGATATAAAACGGAAAACGTATGCCGCAGCAGTAGTTTCTGACGAAAAAATCACTGGATTCAACGCAAATATTTGTAAAATAATTTAATTTTTCATTTCAATGTAGAAGTCTGAGTAAACTTCAATAAACTATTTTTAAGCAGAATTTGGTTTTAATGCGTCATTATTTTTGGTACTGGTACTTAATGGGTTTTAATGAAGTATTGGTAACTCCAGTATGGTTAGAGATAGGTATAGAGAACAAACATAGGGTGTTTTGAATTTTAAGTAATAAGGTAATTGACGTTTGCATTTGCCCAAGGTGACCATTAATATTTGAATCAAGAGCTCTAGGTGTTTTAAATCACTGTTGTAATAATTCTGAAATCTCTAAATTAATTGGACTCATTGGATTCAACCTTATGAACCAATTCTCCATTTCCACAAAAAAATCAATATCTCAAGAACAGCAGTACCTTGGTTCAAAGCTGGTTCAATTTTGCATGTAGAAAACAAAATTTGGATCAATTATGGGACTTTCCATTTAAAAAATCGTATGTTTGATTATATTAGTCCAATATACACAATATATTGGGAGAGCTGATTTTATATTAAGTAGTGGATTTTAGATTAGTTGAAACACAAGTAATCAGTCATATAGCCCTGTATAACAAACCATAGAACTTGATGTAGGATTAATAATTTTTGACAAAATTCATTTTCCAAATATAATTTTACAGGCGACGATGTTATATGGAAAACAAAGGGTATTGTGCGGTATAGTTATATACTTAGATATTTATAAAATTCAAACAAAGTCTGAGAGCGGAAAGATTCATCGTTGTGCTTTTTACTTTTTGGTCCTTGAGACTTGCGAGTGTCATGCATGCAAATCGTTTCTGAGTACAAGCGAAAATCAATTTTCCGTGGAATAATTTTACACTTTTGAGATTTATGTTGACGAGTAAAATTAAATTGTTATGATAGTTACTGGAATTGTTCGAAACTGTTTTATATGTGACATATTCCTGAATATTTACACGATTAGCAAACCGTAGATTTTTGTATTGCAATATCTTCCTGAAGGTATTATAGTAACGAACCAAGTCGCATAATTATTATCATTGAATCATATCCAGTATTCATAAACAGAAGAAAATTACATCGAAATTTTTGGTCACATAATCTTGTCAAACTGACATTTTTGTATCAAAATCTGTAATAGAAAATTAGCTTTTTGACAACTTTTTACATTTACATCCAGACTTCTGATAGCGAATATTGAAAATATTTATGGCTATCAACATCTGATATATTCAGTATTATTTATTCTTATTCAGAAATTATTTCGAACGGAATTATATTTCCATAGTCCATAATCGTTTTTTGATATTCAATATAGTCCAGTCAATTAGGTTTTATCTACGGAAAAAATCCTAATTAGCTGAATTCTATTAGGGTTTACCACTTGTGCTTGCTTTTTACATAAAAAAATCTGCCAGTGAGGGTCATTTGGGTAAATTATACTAGATTTTACTAAGTTCCTAAAACTCTAAAAGATAAGTACATGAAAAAGCAGTTTACGTCTTGGTGTACGGTATAAAATACCGTGTGAGTCTAGTCGCTTTCTCAGCGCTGTACTCTAAAAACGGTTGATTTTACAGAAAAATGCTAAAGACATTTTTTGTAGACAGTTGTAGACAATTTTTATAATAACCGCTATTGACTTCCGAGCAATAGATCGCGAGGTACTTTCGAAAAACTGATTTTCGTGACTTTTTGACTTTAATAACTTTTTTAGCCGGCACGATATCGATTTTTCACATCTTCAATATAACAGCGTGATGAAGGCATATACACAAATTCAGCTCATTAGGAAGTTATGCGCAGATTGCTGTTTAAAATACCCAAAATGACTGGACTAATAAGATTATTGCCTACAATTCAGAAAGTCATTATGTCGATGCTGTATTATTTTAAATTAATAACCTTATCTAAACTAACTTGTTTCCTCCAGTACTAAGGGTTTTCAATTTTCTAATAAAAGAAAAACTATAGACTATCTGAAAAGGCAGTGCTGGAGGGCACACCAAATAATTTCTTTATAAACAGTTCAGAATTAATCATTGAAATGGATGACCTTTGATGGATTGCCGAGGGAAGTATGGAAAATACTGCCTAAACACGCTGTAAACATATCACTTTCCTTAGGGTGACTAACATGTATAACAATTTAGATTTAATCGATACATCACGCAATTTTTAACAAGAGACAAAAAATATATCAGATTACAGTATATCATGACAGTCTTCATGACTGTACTTAATTATATTCACTTTCGAGCAACCCTCTTTTAATCATAGATATGTTTCATATTTCGGGTTCTCAATTTCATTTGTTTTTAGAAACGAATACTGCTTGGATTTTCGTAAGTTATGATGACAAGGTAATTGAAAGTTATGAATTGATTTTAAAGACCCCATAAGTGGTATAACGAACGTTTCAAATGAGAAACGATGTCATTAGAGTTGTATTAATTTTGGAAAATTTATTTGATATGGATCTAGGTACCTATCTAAGTAAATTATTATTTCCAATCTACCCCGTTACTTCACGACAATATTGCTTCAGAGACCGAAGGTAAACTGTTCGTAAACCGTCGGTATCTGAAGTCGATATCTTGGTTCTCGAAACACGTGTGATACAATGTAACTGTTAGTTTTGGTATGAGGGTAATAGTCTATTAAGTCTGATCATCACCGACGGTTCTATAAATTCCAACTTGTAACTAATTCTGGTATTGATTAAAAATATTGAATTAAGATTTTCTTCTGAATAACTTTTTCAATTTTAAACAAAATATATAGGTTGATAATCGATTTGAGTTCATTTTTCTGGATTCTGGAAAAATAATTTTCCATAAAATATTAATGATAATCGAATTTAGCTCCTTTTTTCTGGATTCTAGAGAGATAATCTTCCACAAAATACTCATGATAATCGATTTGTGTTTATTTTTCTGGATTCTGGAGAAATAAATTTCAATCGTCTGTCCCAAATTTAAACGTTTCAGAACTTCAATGATAGAACAAATGTTATCAAAACTATTATTGAACAGAAGTTTTCCAAGTTTCACGAAGTTGTAGTTTGATACTGTCCAACAAAATATAAGCTACCACACATTTTTTGATGTGAATTGCTTACAGACAACTTCAAATATGAGATAATAGAGTCAGATTTCAAATTTCTAGACTTTACAACAGACATGGTAATTTATAAGTGGTTGGAATCGAAACTAGTAACTAGATGTGGATTTCAAGACAAAATTGACACTTATTTTCTCACATCGACAAAATAAACTACATTATGAGAGCAAATATTTCAATCGGGAAACCGTACTCATAATTTCTAAATTCATGGAAATCGAAGATTTTATCTTCATCTGTCATTAGTATTGATCTTGCACCTACCTAGCCCAACATTCACTTGTTTCCACGAAGACAGAAATCTGCTTGGCGTACATCTCTAGAGGCAGATGTCTATGACGTGGATATTTACAATTTTGTCTATGCAAATGCTTAAATAAGTTTATTGACTACGTAGGAAATTTTCATTCACTCTTTCAAATGTAGGTAACTATTTTTTCTTGTACTTCAGTTTTTATTCCAAAACATATTGTTCACTATTTGAATAGCCCTCGTGTTTTATTTGTAAAATGATTGAGTGTTATAAAATACGTTCATGCCAGTAGCATTGACCTTTTTGTTTTCAGTAAATAACTTGAAGCGTGATATAATAAAAGTTTGCAGGTTCAGCAGTTCTTCCGCATTTCCTTTTTTTCATCATTCGCATATTTTTAACTCTAGTCAAAAACTAATATATTCATATTATATTTAGAAAGACTAGCGCTATCAGGTAATTTTTTTAACTATTCTGAAATATATGATAACCTCATATCATTATATATGTACAGAGCGTCCACAAAAACTGTTCAGTTTTTTTTCAACCACCGATCGCTCCGTGCAGATGCTACACGGGCAGAAGAAAGCAGGCATACGCTGTAAGCGACTACGAATCTCTCGCACTACACACTCCGCCATTGTTCACATTCAGGCGTCAGTCGGCGTTGTGCTACTCCGCCATTATTGATGCTTCCGCCAAGTGTCAATTGTGAAGTGTGAATCGTTTTATACAAGTTGGATGCCATAGTGTGAATGGGGAAAATCCTAACGAATATGGAAACAGATATTTATTAACCGATTAATATGTTTGATTTGTTAATTTTAATTTTGATCCATTGAAAATATCGATAATATTGGAATTTGTCGATGAATTTTCCTCATAAACAAAATTACAGCGAAACAAGGAACATAGTTTCCGATAAAACTCCCATAAATGCTTCAAGAGAATGTTATTTTATTATACACTCACTTGGACATTATACACAAGGATTTGAGGATCTCTTAACTTCACGAAATGTTGTAATCACTTAATTTTACAAAGACTCCATCGATTGTTGTGTTAGCGTTTGTTGTAGCTTCTCATGAAGATCCTAAATCTATTCCATAAGTTGCTTCCAAAAAATTTTTGAATTCGGTGGTTGTTGAGAGATCTTGATTAAAATCTGTATGACTTGATCGTGATTTAACAATGTTTGTATTGATGTATGACCAGTGTATGAGTCCATATTTGTTGACAGATGGTTGTGAATATTTAATATGTTGATATCCTGATACTTGCAAAAAGTTATTTCTATTTGGTGACTACCAGATGAAAGGATCGATGAGTCCAAGTGTTGAGTATAAAGAATATCTTCATTTTTAGAAAAGATTATTATTCCTTATGCTTTTGGTGTATCAGAATGAGGAATTTGTATGGCAAAAAGTACTTTCAGGTTGATTTAATGAATTTTGTACTAATAATGGCCAAAATTTCTTTCGTTTAGACACATCTACAGTTATACAGGGATTAAATACTAAAAATCTGACCTCGCTAAAAAGACTAGAGATATGATTTTTGAAATGGCTATGAATTAGCTCTATTGGAAAAAACTTTTGGTTAAAGGTAAATTAGGTCTGTAATTACAAAGTGTTGAACTCAACTTCAACCAACATAATTTAACTTTGAATATAATCTCTTTTTTAATTATGCAAACTTTAGTACCACTTTTTCATTTGTTTAAAATCGCTTTCCACCAAGTTTCATAACACAAAGTAATCGCGGATAGTCAAATCATATAAATATGGCAAAGTTCGGTATTAATATCATGTAAGCAAATCAGTATACTATTTCTTCTATCTTGGAAACATATTCCTCGGATGAAATCCTGTTTTGACTTGGTATAATGATGTAACCAAGTTTTCTTTACCCTAACATATTGACAGCAATTTTCAATTGGATTCCATTCAAATATATTAGTGTTAAAAATACCATAAAAACATACATGTAATTTGAGAGTGACTATCTTGTCCTGGATTTTTTTTATTTTAAATTGCACTGTACAATTCATTGTAAAAACCAAATTTAAATTAGCTTACGTTATCAAAAACCATATTTGGGATCTATTGAGTTATTTTCAATTTTTTTGACAACATTTGCTAATATAAACAACTACAATTTGCTAATCCATTTGGAAATTGAATCGAGCCATACATTTACTAACATATAACTGCAAGAGGGATGCGAATTTATTTTGGTTTCAGAAAACCCCAGCCCATTCCAAATGGATTGTTCTGACTTCAATAAGGGGATAAACTAGGATCCTTTGGTCGTTTATTCTATAAAATATATTCTATCAGTAACATGGTTTCACTGAATTGAATATTTGTCCAATTTACTTGAGGTTTGATATTATTAACATATAAATGAAAATAGTGTACATAACTGAAATTTTGTGTTAATTTTCGAATAATCTTTCATTCGAAAAATCACAAGGTACTATTAGAATTATTATCGTCTCTAATAATATTATTCTCATATTCACGCTTATTAATACATATTCAAAATACTCCTTAATACAATTACAAAAATCAGCATGAATTTTTAAAAGCATGAGAAATACTTCCATCATATGCAACAATATGACAAACTTTTTATAATTACACACAAAACCTAAACGTATCTAGAGATAGAAGTTACAGATCTTCTGTGGTCTCTTTGTAAATTAATTATGAAATAATCCGTGATTAAGGGCCCAAAGAGTAATATTGTGGACTAAGAAATATTTTGTTGACTTTAAACACCAACCTAAAATATTTACATTTGGAATAAGAAAGTGATAAAATAAATCTGAGCAGTAAGAAACTTTATTGAGCTCATAGAAAACTTGAATCTAGTGATCCTTTTCGTTGTAAATTGCGGGGGCGTCTCTACTAAAACTTGTATAAAAAAAGAAGATATTGAAAATTATAATGTACTATGACTCATAAGAGATGTTTTCGATTTAATCTAAGTTACAGGAGAAGGAGCAGCATTTTTTAACTACGGGACAAAAACGAAGGAAAATCCAATGCTCGGTTTCTCAACTACAATATTTCAAGCAGATTTATATACAGCCAGCGCTGGAAACATAAACAACCGATAGCACAGGAACAAAATAATTTACATCTTATTCAACAACCGACATGTTCTACAATTACTCGGGGCGATGGTTATTACGTCTAGGAAGGTTTGAGACTGTATTGAACAGAAAGAGAAAATGTCAACTAATAACTATGTCAAATTTGCCTGGTGTTCAGGAGAATGAAAAGGAAAATCAGTTGGTGAAGTCACAAGTATCACAAGTACGCTACCGGCCTCCTCAATCATGTACCCAATGGTTTCATAAATATACTTCTGGGCGGAAGAGTCAACTGTACAAGTGGCTGAAGATCACCGCCATGCAACAAACCCAAAACCTTTTCTAGGCTAATAATCGTGGTCAATTACTCGCCACTGGTATTTGACAAAGTACCTTCTATCTACGTCAAGAAGATATGCATTGTACAAGATGCTCAATGGTCAAGTTGTAGAGATGAGTAGACAAACCATGTATTGTTCAACTGTACTCTTCTCTGGGATGTTTGAGAGGACTTCCTAGGAATAAGCGCGGAAAAGCAGATTGAAACCAATACGAGAGATATATGTAATCTTTTTCGGTTTGCACACGAAGTAGGTCGTCATAATCTGTAGACAAACTAATGAATTGTTCTTCGTAGAGACCTGGCATAATGGCTGAATTGCAAGGCACCCGGTTCAATGAGAATATATTCTCAAAATCATGCACTGCAATCTTAAAATTGTTGAGATTGTCATGGGTGGATAGAGGAATCTTTGGAGGGATGTGTTTTACTTTTGTGGAATGGCCTAATGAAAGAAAAACTTTCATTTGCATGGCTGATGTTGGTTGGGCGTGTTGTGGGCAGTGTTTTCAAAGTGAGTGTATTCCCATTTAGCGTGAGTGAAATTAATTTGGGAGAAAATAGATTAAACAAAACAAAATGGCTCGCAAAAAAGAAACAGTGTTGGTTTACGCCTTCAAAGATCGGAGATAAACTCCTAGACGAAGTTTCACGCTTTACCTTCTGTCAGTGATAACTAGGTAAATAAAACCTGTAGTGGTACTGTAAACAGTATTCAATCAATGTGCAGGTTTATTTGGTCGATGTTATTAATTGATAAAATATGAAAATTTCATCGAATAATATTTCATAAACACATTGTTTGTATAGATATTGTCTTTTGAATATGTGTGAATTATAGATTTTCTAATTAGATGCTAGCACATCAGTTTATATATTCTTCTTTCTTTCTATATATATATATATATATATATATATATATATATATATATATATATATATATATATATATATATATACCTGATCTTTACAATGATTCCCACAGCAACTTTCTATTTTTCTCAATATCCGTAAACTTAGTCCTCATTCGATTAGTTTCTTTCTGGATCTCAACTGCGAAAGTTTTTTCTATCTCCCACGCGAAACTTAAGCAAAACCCATAAAATAATCTTTCAATATAATCCGACTTTTTCTTCAGTATTTGAAGGGAATACAAAAAGAGGTTATCGACCTTTCGTGACAATAAATCAAACAAAGTCGTTTGCGTTGGAACTTCGATTTTTCCATTTTCCTTTTGCGTCTACTTAGTAGTGAACTTGAATTTTCATGTTTAATATTTTCCGAGTGAATGAAATATTGTTAGGGTCTATATGGAATAAAATTCACTTCGTGTAGATTAAATAAATTTTATGTCTTTAATATATGATTATTAAAATTAATTGAACTCGATTTGTTATCAAATATTGATAAGTATTACATAAAAATAGCTCTAATATATATTTTTTATATATTTCTTCAGATCTTTCTCTAATTCAACTATTTCAATAATTCCACCTGATATCACTCATAAAATCATTTTGGTTTTGTCTTGTTAGTATCTACAAGAGCGGTTTAATGGGAGTTTGACTTTTCAATGGAAAATTTACTTTAATTTATATATAACGATTTTCATTATCAACACTACACACTTAGACATCGAGTTTCACAACTGTTTTGCACCATCCAACTTGGAAATTTTGGCAAAATATTCGTTCTTCTCTGCCATTACCTCATCATTTTTCTGCTGTCGTTTTCCACAAGTCTGTTTTTAAGGTTGGGAACAGATAATAATCGTAGAGAGCCAGAACAGGAGACTACGATGGACAAGGCAATAAATCGTAATGCATTTCAGCTGCACCATATCCCAAGTGTTGTCAATCTTCAAAAATGTCATTATTTCGTCAAAACACCATCATAAAATAGAAATTAGTGAATCAATGGATTGGTATAATTTGGTTTAATGTAGATACTAATATAATAAGACTCAAATATTAAAAATGACAGCTTATTAACACTAAGGTACATTTTTAACTAAACACGAAATAATATGAAAATAAGAGTATGGACAAAAACCGATAAATAACTCTATCGCCACAGGAAGTAGCGCGCTTATTCCATAAAAATTCCTCGAATTTGTTTCTTAAATACCTAGAGACAATAAGTAAAGATTAGCAACTTCGCGACATGTTAGATATAAAAAACTGTTGTGAATGCACTGAGTGATGATATTGAATTGGATGTACTGCATGAATTTGAGGACATCCCCCAACAAAGGATAATGAACAGCAAGTTGTAGTTCCTGTTTTATAGACGATTGATTAAATGGCGATAATTATTCAGTATCTCTCAAAGTAATGTCGATACAATTTTAACAATTTACTACCACCAAATCATCAACGTAATGTACTGCAGTACCTCGATACGGCTTTTTCAAATAGTTATATTGGGACATGAGAGTAACCAATGCGTTGAACTTATCTGAATCTATAGTTTATAGTATTGCAGTGAATTTCGGTAATCAAATTTTTTCATGTTAACTTCCACATTGAAGTTGATAATATAGACCACCTCCTTTGATATAGAATGAATAGATCTTTGAAGCTTTATACTACAGCTGGCATAAACTAATTCAATCATCATTTCATGAAATCACTACAAAACAAAGTGGACGTTTTTATGAACTTACTAAAGAACATAATCACATGATTTATATGTAAATTCTTGATAAGGTTGTAAGGAAATTTGTGTGTATGAAATAAAATGGTTTGAGAATGAGTCTCAGTAGCAAATTGTTTTCTAAGTGTAATTACTACACCGAAAACTTGCATCAAGATCATTACTGTTACACGACAATGATTATATAACACCCAGATTGGCAACATTGGAGGGATATCTCCCATGATTAGTATTCATTCTAAATACACCAACTAAATAATATTTTACATATATTCACGCATTCTGGTATCTAAGAAGTATCCTGACTCTTGGTCAATGGATTTACTCCAAATACCAGAGATTGTCCTTTCAAGATCATTATATTCTTTCTAGAGGATAAGTCCATAATTTTTGCGATAGGCGTATTAAATGAAATAAAAAAGAAACTGAGTATGTCTAAGAATGATAAAACATTTACTATTAGATTCGCAATAAACCTTATATTAGATCATGAAATCTAGTTTTTATCGATTTACATAGATGTTTGTGTATAGTATTAACGTGGTTTTTACTGACCAATAAAAAGAGAACGATAATTAAAAACGTCCGACGATATTGATATTCTAATTTAGTCTGAGTAAAGTCCACTCATTCTCAAAAAATAGGGTCACGAAAATCGATGATGTTGCGTAATATTTTAATGATGTTTGAAAAAAGGATTATCAGGAATACTTCAATCATTTGTATTGAATCAATTATTTCGTCCGAATTCATAGCCCGAGTAATTTAAGTAGAAGTTTTCTATTTGCCTTATTTTCACTCAAACTTAGTGTTACTCAATGTTATTCGTTCTAAGGCTTCTCAATCCAAGTTAGACTAAATTAATCTTCAATATCCTATAGTTCAGAGTTTGGGAACTGAACTGGGCAAAGTTTTAATTTAGAAATTTTCATTTTCCAAGGAACCATTGAAAACTTGCGTGTCAATATACTACTATGATTATCTAAAAAGTTTCCGACTCAACAAAGAAATCATACATTTGTTTCCATAATTATTTCTAGTTATTTTTAGTCTTTACACTTTTTTGCCGATTTTTTCCATAATCATTTTTATTTTTCAGCACCCAAATAATAGATTGACTTCAAAATGGCGTTTGCCTAGGTGTTATGCCTCATCTAATGAAAATCTCTCTTTTATTTATTGAAACTTAAAGATAACCTCACAGGAAAAGATCGCTGGTAGCTAGATTGCGGAAATTCGATGGTGGTCAATAACTTCGAAGTGTAATTCGTGAACTGGATCTGTGACCATCATCTAAGTACGATAATGTGTGTTTTCCCGATGGAGAAGCACTTTCTCTTTCTTTCTCAAACTAAACTGAACTAACCGCAGACAACAATTTTGAAAGTGTGCATTCGATCAGTCCCTAAACTGATTCAGAATCAGACCTGCGTACAAGCTAGTGTAGAATGTGAAAGCAGGAGTTCCGTGGGATCATTTTGGGTTGTTCTGCTTTTTGTTTTCGTTGTTTGTAGACAATATTTTCTAACTAGTAATATATTGGTCTCTTACGATTCTGGTCATATTTTTCTCTTGACATACATGTAAGTTTTAGGTAATCTAACCCAAATAATCATAAAACATGATGTGTTATAGAATTATTTATAAGAAAATAGTTTATGTATAAAATTTTTTACTTCAATAGAAATTTAGAATGAAATTTTACAATAGGATAATTAGATATTGGTAAAGCAAAATTACGTCCTGATTACAAAATTTGGGTAAAATTATAAAAATAAGTCCATTAACACACTAGTAATGACATTAATCAAGTTATGATCTTTCTTGTATTTGTAAGATATTATATTTACTGGTGAAGTATCGAGTACAAGGAATACAAAAAGGCCATTCATTTCTGTTGCTTTATAATGTTAAAAAATTATTCAACATTATTCTCGATTTTTTCAGTTGTTATCATATGTTTCTACTTTCAAATTTAGAATAAAATGGATCCCGATCCATCTGAAGAAAGTCCACAGTCATCGAGTAATATAGTTTTCGAGGCTGCAACACAAACTCCCACAAATGAACTCTGCGACTCGCCTCTTTTCACACAGAAAGGTTATTGCTTGAAAACATCAGGACATAGTGTCCAAGCCCTTACGAATATACATAAAATGAAGCAGCACGGTCAAGTAAGTATGAAACTATAGTTTTAATTATGCAATATAATCAATCCAGATGATAGTTTAATCTAGATTAGATGGTTGTTGTGCATGACCGATATATAGAGAAGTTTATTTAGTGAATATCTCATTATTTCATTGCAACAATTGTTTTTAACTATGATAACATGAAAGCTATGGCTAAATCTGAGTCTTTATTGGTGTGGTTTGGAGATTAAATATCAATCACACCGATACCAAAAGCTGACAAGAAAAAAAAATGTTTTGAAAAATTTTTGAGATATTATAGTTATAGTCTATATGCAGTTTCTTCCCGGAAGAACTGGTTCAACCTATGTTTAACCAAAACATTTCAGAAAATGCTGAAATAAATTCCAATGTTGCTCTTTAACAGAAATGTTTTGTGATGTTCTTGAAAATTGTGAGTGAAATAATCAGTTTCGAGCATTGCCCAGTCGATATTAAAACAATTGTGACGTGTTTGAACAAGTTTGCTTTGTGAGAACAAAGAGGTAATTGAGGATCTTCAAATAATTTTTTATTTCAGTGATCAAAATATTTGGATTTCAAGCATTGAAAATGAAACTACAGTTATAATTTCCAATTCTACCTAATTTAACAAAGTGTGATATTCTGATGCCCAATTTCCAAACCATATTAGGCTCTTATAGGCTTGACGAAAAGTCTAGGGTTTTGACTAAGATATGACTAATGAAACCTGTAATAAAACAAATTTATTATCATTGTTCTGTAGGTCAAGACAAAATATAAACTTTATTGTCGATTCAGAAAATGAAATAATCGGAATATGAAATAAGGATCACGTATTATTCATATGAGTTCATATTAACACATTCCGAATAAAGCTCACTAATACCAGGAAAAATCCATTCCTGAGAATATCATCGGGACAAAAGAAACGATTATCATAAAAAAGTATGTACCACGCGAATATGTGAGATCATGAACAGAAAAATATGAAATATTTACTTCTCATAGAGCTGTCCAAAGCTCTGTTTCCGCCATAGCACATTAAATTAGGCCAAATTGAAATTTTTTCAAGCCGAACGATGGCAATGGAAGCGGATTTTTGTATATGCAAGAAAAATTTTGTATTGAAATGAAATTTGCCTCAGCCATAAAAATTAATGGACTATTAAACTAATATGTTGATTTAATCGGAACTCTACAACACTACTGAAAACGGTATTACGAGATAACGATTGACCTATTTTCAGAGGTCCAGACCTTGCTAAAATATATTCATTTCAAGTACTTGATGTATTTCTGAAAACTCTCTAATTGAAAAGATGTAGATAACAGTCTTCCAAATTTGCATACTCCATGATTAAAAATAGTTTAAGAAAAAATTAAATTCATCTCCACGTAATAACAAGGATAGTCGGTTTTATATACTGAAATGTATGTTTTATGGTGAATCAGTCGTCTGATCGTTGGGAACTTATATCTACTACTGGTACTTAAACAAGCTTATAACAGAGAAAATGATGATAATCTAGCTCATAACTAATATTGAAGGGTTTGTGAAAACAATTGTGTGATAAAACAGATTTCTGAAAAACAGCTCGTAAATTTTGAACTAACGAATATCATTGTAATCACTGTTTTGCCCTCATAATGCTCCAGTTTTCTGTTTCGTCTTTTCAATACTGAAAGTACTTCTTCAAGATACCTATTTTCAGTGGATATTGAATATAAAAGGTGATTCGTTGCAAATATTGATGCTGACTCATAAACATATGTGTTTTTGGTCCCTTGTACACGGGGCAAAGGTGCACAGTTTTTCCCTGCAAGAGTTTAAGTTGATTTTCATCCTCGGCTCGGGTGAGAAAATTCGCAAATTCGAGAATACTATACTTTTCTCCCTTGGTATGCTTTGCCGAAGAAATATTCATCCTCTTCATGCCTCTAGGATGCTACCTGGATATTTCCAATTAGATATCAAAGTTTCATTTAAACTACACTCGCTGAAAAGTTTTAATATTTTGAGAGATGTTTTATCTTGCTTTTTGTGCAATATCTTCGATTTGTCTGGCTACAAAATCAAAGTTAGCGCTCTTGTAATACTTTTTATCAGTATACTCGGAATATCACTAGTACTCTTTTCCTTAATCTTCGTTTGTTACCATTTGTCAAACTATTCTTCCAATATTCAAAACAGTTTTAAATCTTTAATTGCAAATATTGAAAGTTATTTGAATTATTACTGAGTGATTGCTGCTGAAGACGCTTTTTAATCAAACGTTAATGCCCTAGAGCAATAAAGTGGCGTTACTCAGTAAACATCAACTTTTCGTTGCCAGTAATAAGAAATTGATTCCTTTTTATAAGTAATTGTCGAGAAAAGTTTCATTAATTGCTTTTACTTTTAAATATGGTATGAATAATTTTTGAATCACAAACAAAACAATAATCTAATCTATGGGTTCTTACCAAAAATATTCAATCAAAAATGTAGGTAAAGTGTAATAATCTGATAAATTTATTTTTCCTATTTAGCGATAAATACATTGACGTCATAAGTAAAAACTATCAATAAAAACATTTAAATGAAGTCTTTGACCTTTCTGCACTGATGGCTGCCAATAATATAATAATGAGTGGAAGTAATGAGCATGATACGATGGAGGCAGGAATGATGTCATTTGCTAAAAAATATCTCATTGAGATAATCGACATAATTTTATATAATAAGTAATCGAGTTCAACGCCAATCTTAAATACAATAAAATGCTGTAGTAAATAATATTCTTGTTTAAATCAGATCTTCTGATTTGGTTACTTGGCTACAGAAAATTTAGATAATTAGTTAATTGGGCATATTTATTCATAAAATTGTGTGGAGTGAAGGGTTAAGTAATGAAGCAATAGGTTAAAATTGTAGAACGATCTCATTGAACAATAGAAAATAAAAAAAAATATGTGTTGTGGTAAGAAGAAATATATCACAACATTAACTATTTTTTATTCGTTTTTATAACGTTAGATTGATATCAAAACCAGATATATTGATGTAACGTCATTAATATAACATGTAAGGAAGTTTTGAAAAGTGACCTTACATTTTTCAATATAGCCTCTTCTTAATTCGATACACTCAACCCACCGATGCTCCAACTTCTTTAACCTCTTTGAAAAATACATTCTCTCGAGGTGTGCAAAATACCTAAGCATCCGTGACGCCAATGAACTCCTCAATTGACAAAAATTTCATCACATTAATCGACTTTTTAAGTTTGGCAACAAAAAAGTCGCACAAATCCAAACCTGGAAGAATATGATGAAAAGTGGATTAGTTTGTTATCAAATTTGATCAATATAATAATGGAGAGTGTGGAGGTGTACATTGGTGCACCAAATGGGGCTACTATTTCCTCAATTTGGCGTCGAATCGGCCCAATGAATCGGCGTAGTACAACACTTCGACCGTTCTGTCCTTCTCCACGTAATCGATATAGATCACATCTTTTGAATTCTAACAAACAGCTTATCACTGTCTTCGCCTTCAGTATAACCTTGTTTCGTAGCTAACAACGACACAAAAACAGCACTTAATACTCCTCTGAGGGGGTCTTATAGTTGCACTTGTTGCTCGGAGTGAAAGAACTAGCAATTTCATGCAGGAAATAATCCACGTGATGTATTGAGATACCTATTACTTCATTTATCTCGTGTATCTTCAATCTAGGATCTGCCATCCAAAAAGAAACTCATCATATACAGCATCGAAATGCTCTTTGCTTTCGTTATCCGATTTTCCTTCTAAAAACAAGAATATGTTGTGATTACGTGACTGGCGTTATGGAGCGGTGGGGCCATTAGATGAATGGTTGAATGGATTCCTGCTCCTTTCTTTCTTCTTTTTCCCACAACTTGTGTTCAATCATTCACGAGTACGGAATTCCCATTGCAAGGTAGAGTTCTGCCAGCGACTTACTGGCTACAATCCTGGTTTGCTTGTCGACATTTCATTTTCCTATTTACAGGGGTCTAAAACAGCTTCACTGACGTTTTACCAGTGACTGGCAGCATTCCAGAATAACTTTGATTGGGTGGTCCTTCTTTGGAGAGCTATAATTGTAGTTGTACCCTCCTATGAGCACAGTAATGCGGATATCTTGCCCAGCCAGCTGGGTCGCAGTGAATAGGGCCACTCGCTCGGTCTACATAACTGTAACGTACCTGCTTAGTCGAATGTTGTGTCCATCACTGTCTTTGCGTTACTATATTCGGGCTCCTGAGAGCTCTCGTTTCATAGGGACATTCATGTAGTAGATGTCACCGTCAGAAACCAAGTTGACTGGTACAAATTTTCTCTAATCAATTTTTTTCAATAAATAGAAAGTATAGAATACTCATGAGCGATTTTCATATTTTCAAATGTTTTATGTTACCTTCACATACATTTTTTTTATATATACAAAGAAATCTTTGAATTCGATTTTCCCCAACTTGAAAACATCCAGGATATCACGTAATAGATTTCTTGGACTATATTTTTTTGATCATTACTTACTTCTAATGAACAGATAAATTTAAAGTTTGCATACTTATCAAGACATTATGATAATCCAGTAGTTTGAAAATTATGCTCCATTGTCCGTATCAAGATCATCAGGTTTAATTATTTCCATCCGGATACGAGGCCTAAGAAACGGAGTCTACAATATCGGCTGGGTGAATAAATAATAAATTATCACTGCTGTAAGATGGCGTTAAATTGATAGAAGTATTTATCGATTAAAGATTGTCATTGCTGGACATCGACAGTCCTTAGAAGGTATAAGGGACATACTAATGAGTTGATAATAGTAAGAAATAGTAAATAATTCTGGGTATCAGTAAGAAATGAATTACTTTTTGATTTGATTAACTTTAGAAACCAGTTTGTTAATTTTTTTAAAACTAAAATTTCTAAAAAACCTTGTGTACAATCTGAATACACTGTTCACTATTAGCATTACACCGACATCCTCATTTGAACTGTCTAAAATTGATAATAATAAAGTTTTTCTCTGGAACACTGTATATAAATATATAGATCAAGTTTAACTGGGTATAATCAAATTTATTTGTGGATTTTGAAAATTATTGAAATTCGCTGTAAATGTTTATTATGTTGTTTTATAAAACTCCTGATTGAGTACATTTTTATATACTTTTTCTTTATAGCTTTGTGATATTACATTAAAAATAGGATTAGAAAAATTTAGAGCCCATAAGGTCGTTCTAGCATCAGTTAGTCCATATTTTTATGCAATGTTTAATGGTAAGTAGGAAAGAGTAGATATTCATTATGAGGTTTTGAAATTTAAATTACTTCATCGTACCTAAGACTAAATATGTTTCGATTCACTTAGAACTACTAGTGCATATTTTATTCGTGCATAAACTTTATAATCATAAGATGTAACAAAATTTTAAACATGAAAACTATGATAGTAATAAGGATTTCAAAACCTAATATAAATTTCATAAGCTTCAATATAAAGTCTATTTATCGAAGAAAAATAGTAAACTAAAACATACTCACACATAGTGCTCGTGATCGGAGTTGAAAACGCCAAAGCCGAGCATGTAATAGTTCTGCACTTAAGAAATAATTTGCGGTTTCATTCGGCAAATTAGTAATTTAAATTATAAATAATTATACACAATTATTATTACAAAAATACAAAATGTAAACGTGAACGACCAGAATATGGAATACATTAATTTAAAAATTTTCCATTTTTTACTTTAACAAACACATCTTAGGGGGCATCCATTAATTACGTAAGCTCAGAATGAGAGGGAGGGTCTCAATGACATCTCACCAAACCTCATTTAAACTGAGGGCGGTATAACAGAAAATTTCACGTCAACCTAAAAAAATGGCCATTAAAATCAGTGTGAGAGTAATATAGAAAATGATAAAACTACTGATTATAGATGTTGTAAGACATGTGGCATTTATTTCACTTCGTGTGTAAAGCTGCAGAAGTGATAAACGAAAAACTGTAGTCAAGATTCAACCAATATGTGTAGTCAAGCGTCGTGCTAAAGTTTGGAATGGATAGACGAAGAAAACGTAGACATTTCCTTCCCGTGACTGTCTTCCGTCATTCCCAAAAATTCCAGATAATATGTGTCCAATTATTCCAATCGAAAAAGTACACGAGTCTCCATGGATTGAGTAAAATTTGTAAAAAAGTTTTGTTGTTATCTGTTTTTACTTTGAATTTTATTCAATTTATATAAATTAACAATAGTATACCTGAAGGGTTTATTATTTTTTCGAATAATAAATATAAATTCAGTGTGAAATATTTTTAGCGTCAATATCACGTAAAAGGAGGGTGGTTCAGGCAAATCTCACTAAATCTAATCTGAGGGGGAGGAGAAGGAAATGGCTTACGTAATTAATAGATGCCACCGTATTCCCCATCAAATGAAATTGAGCTTCCACTCTCGCCAACATTTATAATAAGGGGCTCAACATGCAAATCAATTACATTGTCTATATTCCACATTTTGGTAGGGCGGTAATCGTAAAATGGTTTTATTTCGTTTTTTGACAATTTCATCAATAATATTTGAATTTTACTTATTTTTATGCTCTTTGACACTTTCTAAAAGCTCTGCCTCACCATCCTTTCATCAAAATCGATGTTTTTGGAAGTAAGCTATTTTTGAATACCTGCTTTCCTTCTGACCATTGTTGGAATTTTTTCATGTTTCCTCGTGTAATACAAAGTATTGTCTAATACGGCAACACAAATCTCTTGAAGCTTCGGTAGAGTTTTCGAAAACCATATCCTCGTGCTAGTCTCCGGTTTTTTTCGATTCAAATACTCATAAAGCGTCTGGTAGAAAACCAAGCACATATACAACCAAACTTAAAATGTGCTATTAATTTGTAATTAATTGTAATGAATATGGACATTATCTAAGTCAACCCAATAATAAATAATAGTTAACAATCTTTTTAGAAACTTGAGCTTTTATTTGAATGACATTTTAGAGAACTCACAATATGGCTTTGAAAATGGAAGAAGCTAAAATAACTTGTATTTAGAATTAAACAATCAAGCGAGAAATTGAAAGTAAAGAAAAGGAAGTTCATTCATGTTTTATAGTTTTAGCGATAGCCTTTGATATAGTGCTATAAGTAGATGTCAATCAAAATGAACTTCTTAGATTTGATTACACACATGCATGTACAGACAGGTGACACTAAATAAAAGCTTGTAAAATAGTTTTTTGAAACTTATGGAATGACCATCCAAGAATGCTTGTCTTTTGTATGTCCAGGGTTTACCTATGTTTCATCCAGATAGTAAATTTTTATATTTTCTTCACAAAATTTCTCAATTTTTTGAAAGGTATTCTCGCCTCCACACAATTATTTCTGCTTTTTCTAATAATGAACTGTTCTTTCCACATTTTTTGCATTGAAATCCCATTTCCTTTAATAAATTATAAAATGTTGATCTTTTGAAATCCGCCAAGTCCTTATCTTCGTTAACTACTTTCAGAATTTTATCCACTGTAGGTAACCTATTTTTACAGAAAAAATTGTGTACAATTCTTCTGATGGCGCTTCCGTCAAAATCATCAACTTCATCAGCTGTATCCGTGTCAGACATGTTTAAGAAAATTACGCGCGTGTTTCGCCCGGAATGTTCACGTTTATGATCATTGTTTTGGTTTACTATTTTTTTTTTTTTTCGATAAATAGACTTTAGGCTACTGTGTTATTATGAAAGAAACGATACATCTAACCCAACGAATAACCGACATTTTACATTTAACCTAATCTAAGTATTTTACTAAGTATTCCCATTGGTTCAATTAAGATATTTTTTTAATTCTGAAATTATCCTGCTTCACAAATGAAAGGTATGAATATGAGATACATAATTGATAATAACAATTCTTGTACGCAGGGGGTTAAACCAAAGAGTGATCATTCAGTTACTTTATTGCAATCAACATATTTCACTTATTATCATAATCAATTCTTAACTGTTCACACTCTTCATTTGACTGAAGTCGATCTCAACAATCCAATTTGTGAGTTTGGGAATAGAGAATGTGGAAGTGAACCAGATGAGATGGATATGGCGAATAAGGTACTAAATCTGAATGCTTTCTAAGCAAGCGTATTGCAGTGATGGAGCTATGCAATTATTATCTTTCTCCTTTATAATAAATGAAGATTACTCCAAAACTATTGTGATCATCATCTTATTGGCCGAAAAAGAACACCGATTTGACTATCCAGTCTTGGAGTAATTATACAAAATGACGATCCCGGACGTTCAACATCATTTTTGATCATATAGCCACTTTTCAACGCAAAAAACTATCTATAAAATATTACCAAGAGATGTTCACTAAGCTTTGAGATAAATTATGTTGTGGTTAACAATACTACTCTGCTTATTACTTTCAGTTTAACGTAGAAAGGACTTTTTTCACAATAGCACAGTAATGATGCGAGTAGAAAAATGTAGAAATGCTTCATAGGATTTGGTTTAATTTGTTTCTCTATGAATATACCAGTGAATTTCAATATTTCATACAATTTAAATACGTTTTCAAAATTCAGTAGATATGAAAGAACATCTTCTATCAGAAATTGAGATCCACGATTTGGACTCAACAGCAATTTCTCTCCTGATAGAATACGCTTATACGGGACAGATAACTGTAACACCAGATAATGTTCAAGTATTGTTGCCGGCAAGCAGCTTACTTCAAATGCAAGAAGTCAGAGAAGCTTGCTGCAGATTTTTACTACGACAGTTGCATCCCACAAATTGTTTAGGAATCAGAAGTTTTGCAGGTGAGTACAAATTTATTAAATCTATACTAGATCTCTGTAACTATCTTCAATTCTCAATTCTTCTTTGTTTTAAGTTTTTTAATACACCTTGTAATATTAGATTGAAATGGTTTTGTGAATTTGTATATTTCTTTTGCCCGCTCGCATTAGATTTCTCGTCTCTCGTGCTTTTGATTTAAGATAACTTGGTTTGTGTGATGGTTTTGACTCAATTGTATACTGAACGGTTATTTATTTTAATCTTCTAAGGATTCCATTCCTGGAGAACCTTGTTCCAAAAAAGTTTGTGATGTCTTTTTCTTCATTCTCAGTTCACTCCTATTTTATCCATAATTTGAGTTTCATATTGCTCCTTTATATTTGAATTATTTCAAACATTTTTTTTCTTTTGTATCCATTTAGAATCTCTGCTAGGTATAGCATCCATTTTATATATTCTCTCATTGCATGAATACTACTGAACTGCAGATCCAATAAAGTTTGTAAGAAAAAAGTTAATAATATATTGAGTCAATAGATAT
Organism: Diorhabda carinulata; assembly: GCF_026250575.1. Taxonomy (NCBI): domain Eukaryota; kingdom Metazoa; phylum Arthropoda; class Insecta; order Coleoptera; family Chrysomelidae; genus Diorhabda; species Diorhabda carinulata. The sequence continues at coordinate 10,356,018 of NC_079469.1, forward strand.
TCATGTTGATGCAAACTATTAGTGTGCATTCAACGAGATACATATAATGTCAAATCCCTAATATGTATTAATATGACTTGAAAACCAGACTGAACTGAAAATTTGTTAGTGAATATGTGTGCATTTTTCAGATACACATTCTTGTAAGGAATTACATTTAAAATCGCATGTATATGCGTTACAGAATTTTCAGCAGGTAGTTGGTACAGAAGAATTTCTGCTGCTTCCATTCGAAGAGGTAAAAGTATAGTAAAATTATATTTTTTGTGTTAGAAATGTTTGACATTTTATTTCTATTGAAAGTCTTATTTTATAATAAATCAGTTTTTTACGTTCCGAATAACTTTCTTATAATTATTGTATATTTAAAAATTTCTGGTAATACTATATTATTTTTATTTAAAAGACTGTTTTCCAGAAAAATTCATAAATGTCTTATAATACCCGTAAATTCATTATTTTTCCAAAATTTTCATATTTATTCTATTATTTTCTTTTTCAATTTTCTTGGTATTTTCGTATATATCCCAGAATTTTTTTGATTTCCATGATTTTGCTCTAATTATCATGTTTTTATAATTTTTTTTTTAAGAATTCATCATAATGTTCCCATTGTTTTTTCTATTTTTGACAATTTCTCATCATTTTTTATAATTTTTCCATAATTTTTTGATAATTTTTCCACAATTTACATAAAATTGTTATATATTGTGAAAACTCATTATTTGCAAAATCTTCTCATAATTGCTATAACCTTGCCATGATTTACATCATATTTCCTCAATGTTTTTATAATTTTCCTCATATTTTCCTCGAAATTCTCATAATTTTTTCAGAGTCTTCTCAATTGATACTTCAGATAATTTTCACATATTTTTAATATCTTTCCAATGCTCTCATGACTTTCTTCTCGACAATTTCCATAATTTCTTCATTATTCTAAAAATATTTCAAAATCTGTTCCATGATAATTAATTTACATAATTTCTTCAATATTCCCATTATTTTTTTATATTTATTTGGCTATGAAACAAAGAGAAAAGTTTAATTTCGAGCCCTAGGTATTAATTGTAATTATACTTATATTTTTTACAATATTCGAAAACTACTGATTCGACATTATTTCGCCGATCTACGAGTAGATCTTTTTCAAACATTATCCAGATTTAATACTGCTCTTCTAGACTTCCTTTTTAAGTTTCTAAGCGTAATACGGCGTATTATCCAAAACTGTGAGGTTGTTATATTTAATCAGAGATAAAGTTATATAAATCCCCAAGCTAAAAATAATTACCAACAGGACCTTGACGTTTTGCAATTTTACGACCAATATGCGGCTACACATCGTTTATGTCTTATCTATCTTGAAAATAATTTGATTATTAAGTTAGGTGTAATTAGATGAACTTGAGTTAAATCAACCAATGTAAAATAAATTTCAGGTTAACGAATTAATTTCTAATAGTCAACTGAATATCTCTTCCGAAGAGAATGTTTTCACTGCTGTTTTAAATTGGGTGAAGCATGATCTGGCAGAGAGGAGTAAATATATATCCAGGGTGAGTATGATGATTATATTAAATGTTGATTTGCCTAATTCATTTTATAATAGTCCAGACTCGTATGGTGTACGTTCAATGTTCTAAATATTAGGAAGCGTCATAGCTAATTAGAAACACTTGGTATATCTCTATTTAGTAGTATTTGACTAATCACGTCAATAAATCATCTTGCTTCAATTTGTAGATTTCTAAATTTTCTGTTTAGTTAATGCAGCACGTGAGATTACCATTGGTGAATAGGGAATTTCTTATGACTAGAGTGGACAACGAAAAATTGATAAGAGACAACAACGACTGTAGAGAACTACTTTTAGAAGCTATGAGATATCATCTAGCGCCGGAACGAAGATGTGTTCTATCTAGCTCTAGAACTTTGGAAAGAAAACCTAACGGGGCTCAACCATATCTTTTTGCAATAGGTAAGATATAGTTTATGAGTAATACTTCAGGAAACATCAAATTATTAGTCAACTAAAGCGATTGTCAAAAAAGTTCGATTAGCTTTCCAATTTTGAGTATTTGCAGATGTGGATTCGTACCTATAAGTGAGATAATCGGCTTAAAAATTATCATATAAAGGTTCTCATAATAAAAATAAAAAAAATAATTATTTTATAGCAGAAAAAAAGGCCAAAAACTGCCCGAATGACACTACTGAAAACAAATGTGAAATGTATGAGCAAATTATAAATAACTTGTCGAAAGAAATGGATTTAGACCAGAATGAAGCTCTCAAAATGATATTTTAACAATAGGAGAGAAAAAGACAATAAAATTAAAAATAAAAGAATCATACTCGTAAAGCTTAAGAAAGCATTTCATTCCTCCTCACATAGAAATGGGGAGAATGGGAAAAGAATGAAGAATAAAATTGTGAAAATTATACAAAATATGAAGTAAACAAGAATTTTATAATACCATATAACTTTAAATAAGACAAATGTAGAATTGAGACGAGGAGAAAATAGTAACATTAACATTTATTAACGGATATATGGACCACATTATCAAAAAAAAAATGAATGGGAAATGAAAGAAAAGTTATTGATATGAGAATCAAGACAGAGTCTAAATAGTGGTTACTGTAGTAATAAGAATTATTACGAAAAAATATATGAAAATATATGGATATATGGAGTTTGAGTTAAACAATAACAAATAAACAAAACTAAAATACTGGTCAAAATATCAATAGATAAATGAAGTACCCAGCGTTCCAATGAAAAATAAGATGCTGAAATAAATGATAGAATTGAAAAAACCATTAAACTATACTATGACGAATTTATCTCCAAACAGAGATGAAAGTACACTATTTATCGAGCAGAACACAATGAGCAGAGAAGAAATACCTCATACAAACATCAGAAGTGAATAGAAATGATAAAATCAGAATTACGAGAATGACAGGGGGGCAACAACGACAATCAAGCTGAACGTAGTCAAAGAATGGAAAATGATGGACAAATGAAAATGTATAGAGTAAAAATTCAAATTAATAGACAAAAGGAAGACAAAGACAAAAATCAATTACAGTATTGGATGGAGTTCAGAGGTCAATCGTGGAGAGAGATAAAAATGTTTGCAAGAAATGGAAAAGAATGGAAAATGTTCGTATATTTAATGTAAACCCTTCACTTTAGGTCATAATATATGTGTATATAATAAGAATGAATTTGCTGAATTTACAATCCTGTAATATTTATAACAACCCAAAGGAACTTCCTTTTTCAAGAGAAATAATTTTTCTGATGGTTTACATTGTAGGTATTCGATGTAACCTAGGCTTGTGTTAGCTCAACTATCAAACTAATAATAATTTTAATTTTTTGAGTAACGAAGAAACATCGATCGATACCTAATTATATATTTTATCTAATCTTAGTTTAAGACATATTTGCTTTCGTGTTCGTATTGTAATTAAATAATGCAATGAGGATGTATTGAAACCTTTATCCAAAATCATTTTATAACCTTCATCTTGATCTGTTCTACATACAATATGGTGAAACCAACTCAACCTGGTCATTCTTAACACATGAACATACTTCATAATATATAAAGACACTCCTACCTCTTTTTCACGTTTGTGATTTAGGACAATTGAAACATTTTGTTTTGTATGTCGAATTTTATAGGTGGAGGATCATTATTCGCAATACATTCTGAATGTGAAGTTTATAATCCAAAATCTGATTCTTGGTCAACAATAGCTCCGATGCAATGGCGACGATCTAGATCGGGTGTAACTGGTTTAAGACGACTACTTTACGTTGTCGGAGGGTGAGTATTTAGATATTCAAAGGGATAAAAGTGTCAAAATTAAAAATGATCTAATTGCTTTTTGAAACGTCAATAATCTTAGAACTAGATGCACCAGTATATTTTCTAAATCAGAGTAGCTACGATCATTTATGTTTTTGAGCGAGGTAGCTATTCCATTAAGTGCTGTTGCATCATATGATGGAGTTCACATGTGAGGGCAATTTATTTCCGGCCATAATATCACATTTAGATAGCATAACTTAATTTTTTCTGTTATCATTGACTATATCTCCTATATTCTATCGACCCCGAGAAAATGTATTTATAATTATTTGTTTGTTGTTCATATCGCTTACATAATAAATTTGTTTTTAATAAATTATAGATACGACGGGGCATCAGATATGGCAACAGCAGAATGTTACAATCCCTTAAGTAATAGTTGGTCCCCAATCACTCCAATGGGAACAAAGCGATCCTGTTTAGGTAAGCTTCAAGGGGATTTCAGTCAGGAAATTACTAGAACAATTTATTTTCAGCAAAAACGTATACATTCTCTCTATATCATGAACTGTGTAAAAACTCTTGTAGGTTTTACGTAATTCACTCACCGATGGTATATAAAAGAAAGAGAGAAAGGAATATTAGATATTTTTATCATTGTCTTACACTGTGAAAATAAAACGCAAATACGGAATCGGATCACTTTTCTTCCCCTTCACTTACAATAAAAGGTTGGATGCATTATCCTGAAGTAAAAAAGGTTCCTTTAAATTTCAACATACTATACCAGGGCCGGATTAAGATTTATAAGGCCCGGGGCTAAAATAATGACGGAGCCCCCTTAAGGAATTCAAAAACCCGGAGAAATTTACAACATAATATCAATACGTTAGATTTGTGGTATCAACACATCAAAAAATACAGAATGATTTCCAAATGATGGGGCCCTCTTGGACCTGGGGCCCGGTGCTATAGCCCCCCAAGCCCCTAGCTTAATCCGGCCCTGTACTATACTGCCCAACTATGCGATGATGTTTTCACATACACACATGTGTTGTACTATAGTCAAATAGTCATGTGGATTAGAAGTCAAAGTCTCTATGGTTAAATTGAATATAAAATTGCGTTTTGCTGGTGCAATCTTAAACTGATTGCACCAGTTTCAAAGTAGCTAGGATGTTTAATTTTTTTGGGCGTATTATATAATGAACAAAAACTGTTTCTAAATTCATGTGACAAGCTTATTTCAAAGTAGAATTGTGACATGAGTGTAAGGATGGTAAAAATCATCGATTCAAGCTTAGTTTTTGATAGTTATGACTTCAATATATAATATAAAATAGATATATATGTTACCGGAAATGAATGAAATCTAGGAATTGTATACAAATCCTAGGAAACTTATATAATTGCGAAGATATTTAGGAAATGTATAAAATATTGTTTCAAAAACTATTTACTATATAAATGTCCTAGGAAATGTGCACAAAAAATTCCTAGGAATTGTATATAATTCCAATATCGTATTATACGTATTAGGAAATGTATAGAAATAATGCTCTCTGTAATAAAACACGTTGTTAAAATGCGAATAATAATTTTTATTAAAGCACTCGTTAAGATAACAACGCAACAATCATATCGTGAAATATAATAAAGTCAAAATGTAAACGAGTCAGTCCATATGGGTATTTTTTTTTGTAGGGTAAGCCCAACCTAACCTAAATTAACTCTATAACGTTCATCTTCAATATAAGCAGTGTTCTCAGCTTTGTTAACGTTCTTAATAACGCTAAAATACTATAAAATCGCTCTTTCATAGGCGCTATGCGTGATTACCCATTTCCATTTAGGAATTACATATTTCCTAGGAATTGTATACAATAACGGATTACATACATTTCCGATAACATACATAATGGATATGACTTTTATTCTATTACAGGAATTTGTTCATTAGATGGTCTAATTTACGTTTGCGGTGGTTACGACGGTGCTTCTTGTCTCAGTTCAATGGAAAGGTTCGATTCTTTAACAGGAATATGGTGTAGTTGTCCCGCTATGAATACAAGAAGACGCTACTGTCGAATAGCCGTTGTTGGTAGGTAACTAAACTTCAGTAATATTTGATACAATATGTTGGATTTTTATTTTCCAGAAAACTGCATTTATGCATTAGGTGGATTTGATTCGACTAACTATCAAGCATCTGTCGAGAAGTAAGTCATGATCCTAATATTACCTCCTCGTTTGGTCATCTAATCCAATTTTAATTGCGTAGATTTGATCCAAGAGAAGGTACTTGGCAGTCTGTACCCTCTATGACTTCAAGAAGAAGTAGTTGCGGCGTAGCTGCTTTGAATGGTCAGTTGTATTGTATTGGAGGAAATGATGGTACGATGTGTATGGCAAGCGGTGAACGTTTTAATTTGAGAAGGAATGCCTGGGAACCCATCACTTCTATGAATAGTCGAAGGTACTTGGACCACATATTACTAGACAGAAGTTTAAAATTTACTCATATTTTGTAAAATAAAGAAAAGTATATAAGAAAAAAGTTAGGAAGCTCATTAAATATTTAACATGATGGTGTCAAACAAAATTTTTGTATTCCGACATAAAAATACCAGATGGACGAAACGGAAAGCAGAAATCGCAAGATTTGTTAACATAAATAACTTAAATTATTACCTTTCTTTGCTTGGATTATTGCTGCACATCTTCTTGATATAATTGGAAGCCTCTGATTGCATCTTGGTAAAAAGATTAATAAAACATCTAGAGAGACTTTTTTAATTGCATAGATTCCAAATAATGTGCTTTTTCTGTTCGTAATTATAATTTTCAATTATTATTTACTACGTAGTGCTTTACCTCAAATTAATTTTTCGTTTTGAAAGCGTTTTGAAGAGACCAGTTCCACGTTTAAACCACCAGCAAAAGGTCGTCCAAGAACGTCTAGGCCACAAACACTATTGTTAGAGTGAGGGAGTCAGTACGAGAAAATCCTCATTTGTCTATTCGGAAGCGATCAGCGGCTTTAAACTTATCGCGACGAAGTTTACAGTGAATTTTGAAGTTGGATTTTAGACTGCAATTCAGTTAACACAGGAATTGAAAGATTGTCATTTGCTGAAGAAATGATTAGTCGATTTTACACTTTTGATAATATCCTTTTTCAGATGAGGCTCATTTTCATTTAAATGGGTTTGTAAACCGACCAAATTGACGTTATTGGACCGAAGAAAATCTGGAACTGAAACAATAAAAACCACTGCATAGTTTGAAAGTAACTGTATGGGCAGCAATCTGAAGCAAAGGAATTATTGGCACTTTCTTCTTTGAAGATTCACGAGGACAAAACATCACCCTTAACATCGACCGCTATTTTGTGATGTTAGAGGATATTTAACTGTAGAACTTGTGAGATCAAGAAAAGCGATTACGAGAATTTGGTTTCAAGAAGACGGAGCGACATGTCTATGGCGATTGTGAGAGATGTTTCCTACAAGACCAATTTCCACAAGAGGTGATATCCCTCAGCCCCCACGTAGCCCTGACTTAACACCTATCGATTTATTTTGTGGGGATACCTCAAACATAAAGTCTATATGAACAATCCGAGGAACATTAGTCAGCTAAAGGAAAATATCCGTCAGGAAATGGCAGCAGAGTTTTCACAAATCTGCGTTCGCATTTAGAGAAGTGCCGTTTTCGAGAGGGCCGTCATTTAGATGATGTTATTTGTGAAAAATAAACAACATTTAAACAATTACCGAATCGTCATATCTTCTTCTATACCTACTTAATAAATGCACCCGTATATCAAAACCTTTTTCCTTACTTCACACTTGTATAAACAATCATCCTGGAATCCCGGAAGAAACCGAATCACTATACAATATCTAGCTCTGTAGTTTCAAAGTAATTTGGGAATGTGATGATGTTATATGTCTTTTGAACTAATTATAACCTTCTTTAGATCTACTCATGAAGTGGTTGCTATAGATGGTTTCATATACGCTCTAGGAGGCAACGACGGTTCTTCCAGTCTTAATGCAGTAGAACAATATGATCCTAGGACAAATAAATGGACGATTATGTCACCAATGAGCATCAGAAGAAGTTCTGTAGGCGCTGCAGTTCTAGAATGCATAGACATCGAGCATGTATTAAAGCAAACTAGAAATAGTTGACATAGATTAACGATGTAAGAAATTAGTTAAATCATTATTTGGCATTGAAAATGAAGATATTCAACGAAACTTCAATAATGTTTTGAGATTCTTTTACGAATTTATATATGAGAAATTCTAATTCTAGGATTATAACAATGAGAATCAATTGAATTGAATGCTCAATAATTATGAAAAATTACCGAATTTCGAAATTACTTAAGCTACGACTTATTTTGAATATTTCAGGTGCGTTCTTTTTCATTTTGTTTTTGTTTCTTACTATTGTTTTGTGGTTCTTGTCATTTTCTAAAGTATATGTTACAGCTTCGTTTTTTTAATGATTTCCTATTTTATTGGATAATTGATGTGAAGTGAATCTTTCAAATCGTCTCATTTCTTCATAGGCGGATAGTGGATATTTTAATAATAATCGCAAATATTCGAATTTAACTAAGAACATTCCAAAGATAAAAAAAACAATCATTCCCATTTAAAAGGAAAAGATCAAGTTGCGTATTGCTGATTTGGTGCTAAGTATAGCCTGTATATGTACATTCGGTGCTATTGGCACTAGAAATTATTCTAAATGCTTTTTATCTCTATATATTCTAAAAACATATTCGAATATTTAGAGAAAAAATAATCAGACAGTAGGACACGCCTTCTGTTGAAATAACGAAAAAGTTATGCCTCAAAATTAAGTATTAAAAGTACGAAACCTCCATATTCCCTTGAAGTGTCAGCGACCACTGAGCTCCAGAACGTTACATTTAGGATCATATGAAATAGAGAACGAATATTTTTAGCATTCCTTACCCTGAATTTTCTGGAAGAAGCAGGATTAATAGATCAGCTATAAACACTGAACATCCCCAATGCAACATCAAAAAGGAGCATAATAAATCCGTTGGGTCTCAGTGTATATGATAACTAGAGTTTTATATACTATTATAGAGGTCTGGAGACGTTGAGGCAACAAAGAAATGGTGGCTCTCCCCCTCATCTCCAAAGAATTTTCCAAATAAACTGAACAATTTTCTTTTCATTTTCATTCAAGAAGAATTTATAGTGAAATCACGTTTATTTTCTTAGATTTTAACAAAAATATATAAATAGAATATGAAACGAGAATTATTTTAAATTTTAGTGGTAACGAACGGAAGCTGTTTCACCAATAAATCGATAAATTAAGATACATTTTCACGTTTCAAGTATCAATTATGAGGTTTCTTTTTTGTGGAAATCCCGATGCTATAGCCTCGGTTACTCTCCCTTAAATTCGGCCCAGAGTTTACGTTTGACCTTGAATAGAGTCGGTGAAAATTCAATAAAACAGTTAATTGATATACCTCACATTGATTCTTGTTTTCTTCCTACTCTTTTATACGTTTTTAGTGTCGTTCCGTTAACTTTCTTATTAAAAACGAAACAAGATGTGATGGCTGGTATCAAACTAATTTTATCGTTACTTTATTTTACAACATAAATTTATCACAAAAAATAGAAAGTAAATGTTTTTTATTCTAATCTATCTAAAAACAAATTAACAAATAAAATGAGCAAACCTAAGGTTTTCAACTTTTATGGAGCATTGTTTTATTGGTTGATTCTCATTAGATTATAATACAAATTTTTGTTCTAGGGACAGTTTTTATAATATACATTTCACAACATTTCTATCGCTGTTGAGACTACGAAAAATTTGGACAAAAATATATGAAATAGACTTGAAAACTGATATACTTCATTCACATTAAGATAAATAGCGTGAAATCATTCTTCATACATTTACTTGAAAAAAAATTGCATCAGCTTTTGGCTTTTGAAGAGAAAAGTTACTTAAGTACCTATTCCAAGGAAATAATCACCTTTTTATTTGTATAAAATCGCTCTTCTCTAAATTTCTTTGTGGGGTATTAGTGTGAGAAGAGAATTTAGAGAGGGAAGGATACAAAACGTGATACAGTTCAGCTAATTTTCCTGCAACAATTATTGACTAATGGTCGGGCACATTTTCGTGATAGTACAACATGCGGTCTTGTTTTCTTAATTTTGGTGCATAAATAAGCAAATCGGCATAATATTGGCCGTTTTGGAATCCCAAAACACTGACCTTATTGGCCGAAAAAACAGATTTTGCTTTCTTAGAAGCCGCTGCTTGGGTAAAGTCCATTCTACTGTAATACTGTTCATAAGTTTTATTTTGTCTGATTTTTTGATCAGCTTCAAGTAGTCGTGGCTCGTACTTATATTCGACGATTACTAAGTACCATGCCACGGATTATATTAACCATTTCTGGACCAGAATATCTCTTGAGGAAGTTTGACCTCCAAATTTATTAGTGGTTCAATTGAACATCTTTTATGAATTATATAGATTGGATTCTTGTAAATATATATTCTAAATGAAAACTAGAATGCTAAAAACCTTCTGAAATACTGTGATCATAGACTTTTTACTACCAAAATTTGGTCTAAATTAATTAGCAGGCAGATTTAAAGAGTACAATTTCTTTCAAAAACTGTTTTGAAAGAAAAAGCTTACAGTATGTTTAGTTAATGTTCCTCAAACAATTTTGAATTTTTGGAATTCTTAACGAAGATACCAAGTCATAACAGCCAAAACTGTTCCTAAAACAAGAAACCTGGATTTATACTTTTATCAGTACAAAAATACTGTTGATATTTAAAAAGAAATATTGTAGGTGTACATTAGAAATTTATATAAGTATATATATATACTTTACTATATAAATTGATATGAAGAAATGAGCGAAAATAGATTATTAACACATTTGAAACATAAGAAAATACTATGTAGTATACGTGTATTATTCGATTTAAAATTCTAAAAAAGCTTTTGTAAAGTGGCTTCAAAAATCAATGGTAAATTTGATGTGGCTTGTAGGATTAAAATTAACAATAAAACATTTCTGTGATATAAAGTATTCAGAAGAAATTGCAAAGGGAACCAAAGATCGTATTTTTGTAATTTCTTTGCTGTTAAATCACTTTTATGTTAGATGTTATTGAGTAGGACTGCATTGACAAAACCGAAGTTGTTGAAATTTCTCAATCTTTATCATTATTATTATAATCTACTGCATCCTGGGTCAATCCACTATCTATAAATATAAAAAAGAATGTTTGCCTGTATGTTCTTTATGGATTACTAAACTATGCATTTGATCATATGATGATATTAAGCAAAGTTGTTGTGCATGGGCCAATGAAGGTTTATGAGTGGTGCATTTACATTTCGAAGAAGAATTATGGGTACGCAAATTTTCAATGTAAATTCCTTCGCAGTTTTCATTTTAAATCAGCATTAACTGTCACGACAATATAATAAATCAATTGGAATGATAGTGGCGCTATCTGTCGCTATCATTATTTTCCAAACATAAATCTGCCACGACTTTGAAAAGCAACCAGACTCTCATTCAAGACAATGATAAACAATGTTATCGAGGTAACAATTTTGGCTGGAAAATTCAAAAGTGGAGAAGTACTGCTGCCATGAGCATAAACTGTCACGGCAATGACAGTGGCGCTACTTTATAATAAATTTCTCTCATTTTGAAACTAATTTCAGTTATATTCAAATATTTCTAAATTATTTCGACTTATATCCGTATTTTCCCATTAATTGTTACCTGGATTCTTCGTTCCAATAGTAGTTTGTTTATCAAATAATCGTTCTCCTATACTGCATTTTCAGTTCGAATTGTAAGATTTTCAATCGATGTACTGTTTTGAAATCAATTATTTATTTAGATAGTGCTTTTTAACCATCGGCATTCACACCTACGCTCTACAAAACAAAAATATCAGGATTACAGATATATATCTATATATATTTTTTTCCAAATTTTGCTTTCTGAATTGTTCAAACATCCAGAAATCATTATTAGGCCTACAACCAATTAAAAAGCACCAAACTCCTCATTTTTTTATATAAGTATTTGAGTTATTCATGAAAAATCGATTAAAAATGTGGTTTGTTTCGAGAAAAATAAATTTTCTATCGCGGATAACCCAAAAACTATTGAATTTTCAAAAAAAAATGCTACGAACCATTTTTGTTTAAAATTTGGTCCTCTATCGATATCCGCAGTTATTTTATACATTAAAATTTTACCCCCTAGTTGGTAGAACTCACCCGCAGGGAAAAAACACACATCGCCATAAGGTAGGTTTTGCTTTTTGATATATTCCCTACATGTTGTCAAAATTTCATTGAAATCGATAAAGGTTCATGGAAATCGAAGGTGAAAACCTTGGTAGCCTAGACTAAAAGATAATCAAGAATTAATAACCTTTATAAAGTAGAAAACCATAAGATTGAATTTATATTTCGAAGAAGAACTTTTCAACGGATTTGGATGAAAATAGTTAAAACTAATGTTGTCGAGAAATGAAGAGAAAAATTAGTAGCGACATTCTCGTTGGTTTAAATCTAGTTGCATGTTTTAAATTTTTTCTGAAAATTGTGGAATTGAAAACGCAAATTTTGCGAACATTTAATGTTTTATAGAACTATTTCAAGATAGAAATAAAATAAACTAAATTGAATTAGAATAGTGTCAGTTTTAAAGTATTTAATGTTATTTTGCTTGAGTTACTTTTTGTACTTTGATCTCTATTATCGAAATTCCATGTCCAATCTAGTAAGTATGAAAAAGTATAAGATTTGGGGTTAGTAATAATTATAATCAATTAAGCTTTGGCGTCGGAAAGACACTCTCTCTTAAAATTTTTCTAAGGAAAACGTTTTATTATCTCGACTGAATTTATAATTCTGGCAAAAATCAATCGGAAATCATTTCGTAAATGCAATTGGTATATAGATAAAAACGTATATGAAAAATGCACGTAGGTATGTGAATTCGTAGAATGGTTCAAAGAGAGAGATTTGCGAACCTTCATATTTGTGCAATGAGAAGAGAAATAGTTGGTTCGAAATGTTTCTAAACCATTCTTCAAATACGAATCGTATACCAGAAGGCTATCATCAACAAATCCTTGTGCAATATGCAAAAAATTAAGCGAAGACGAAGAAACATTCAAGCATTTTTATGTTTTTGATTTACCACAACTCGGCCTCATCTCCCAACCTTTGTATACATAATACATTAGTTTCGATTGTTGTTGGAATTGGATCACTGATCGAATACATATTCTTTGTAAATAAATAATTTCGACTCTTTCTAATAGAATTTGTATTCTTCATTTTCTTCATTTAAAATACTACGTATTCTTGTTCTACTAATACATTAGTTCAGCAATCGACTGATAATCGAGGAAGTTTTACAGCAATCAAAATCCCCAAAGGTAGTTTAAAATCAATAATCTAAGCGAGCAGAAATAAAACATTTCTAGTGCTCAATTTTGAAATTGGAAATCATTGATTACTGCCTTGGTAACATTTGCACACTTTCTCGAGAGAGTACTTTTCTATTTGATGATATTTATTTCTATATCAAGGTGAACTACTTTTATCTGATAGATAATAATTCACCAAAGATGTTTTGGATATTATGATAAATCCGTTTAGACAAAATTGCGGGTTTCAACAAAACACCTTTAACTCAAGCTGAATATTCTAAGTAATTGGATAACAATACTTTGATAATATTCTGTATAATTCAAATAGTATGGAAGATGCTATATGGTGACTGATATTTTTTGTTCAAAGTGAAAGAAAATGGAGGAAAGACATAATCTTCCGATAATTATATAGACAGAGAATGAATTTAAAAATCTAAATACTGTTTCACATCACAACAGATTATTGTTTTTTCCTTTTTCTATCTTTTATAAATGATATGTTCATTCATATTGGATGATGTAGCTTACCATTTTTATATATTTATAACGCCACCATTTTGACTTGTGAAATATTTTACAGAACTTATTACGAAGGTCATTTTTCAAGAACCATTTTGTAAAAGTGCTTGAGAAAATTTAACTGGAATGAATTGTACGACGAACGACGATATAGTCACAATTAATATTCAAACATTTATCAAGTCGTTGCACCATATTTTGGATCTAATGATTAAAAACTATGTTGCCTAAACATTTATGCAGTTGCTATTAGTTCAATTATTCCAGTGAAGTACTAAGGACCAATTTTACAACCTAGTGTGAAACTGGAGATTAAATTGAGGCTTAAACTATAGTTTGAACCAATAATAAACAAGATTTCACAGGTCACAGTTATGGACATTTTTCTGCCAGTTATCACTAGCGTGGCAATATAAAGTTATATAAACAAACATGAATAGAGAACAATTTGCAATTTCTCAAACAATGAAGTGGTTTGGGACCATCTTGTGAAGACACACAAACAAATGTTTCGATAGAAACGAAACAAATTAAAAAAATAAGTGGGAATATTTGTTCTAGGACGAATAACTTTTTTTTGAGCGCGCCGACAATATTGTAATTGTGGTTTAATGTAACGTTTAAGGTTCAAACTTCACTTGTAAAATTGGGCCTAAATCAAGTATGTATGTGAATATCCTCATCGATTTCAGTTAAGCTTTTATTCATAAAGTTGGGCCGGGCAAAATCATTCTTTGACTTAAGCATTTGCTCTTACTTTTACAAAAGACTATACTATTCATTCACATTTTTATCATTCATTATACCTTCACCATAAACTTAAATATGCTTCCGGTGAAACATAGCTACGGCTACGAAGTAGTTTAATCATATAACCAACATCGACATAGATGTGAAACATTGAAGACTGACCTTGGTTAGGTTAGGTAGGCTGACCTTGGTATGATACACGAATACGATATGCAATCGGGTCTTAGATCATAAATGACCTTCATATTAAGAAATATTTTGAATCTTCATAGAACCAATTATTCGTGAAATGTTGGATGAAACCTTTTATATATAAGATATATGAATAACCTCTTGATTGTACCTACTTTTTATAGAATACATATTCCATATATGTTATACTTCTATATGGTCAGTGGAAGCTGTTCTGACTAAGAAAGACAGAAGTGCAACGATTTCTCTATCCTCCGAGGTTCCAGCTCGGTTCAGCGCATTCTCAAGCATGCGCACTATAGATAAAGTGTCTCGAACGAGAGAGGTAAAGAATATTGTCGGCACCATAACGTAGGGGCGTTTTTCCCATACCAACTGTCCATATTATTAGGAGTATTACATATATGACATATTCTTAAATGTGTGATGCACTGCCATTTTTACATAAATAGCTTTTTAGCAAATTTTCATTATAGGTATATTATATTTAATGTGATATTGTTATCAATATTTCAGATTAAATACTATAAAATTTGATATTAGTTTTATTCAATCCGATAGTTATAGTTCTCCGAAATTTCAAATTGATAAGAAACTGTCCCGCTCCAATCTTATTGACAATCCTTTTAATTTAAGCTAAGAAAAGAGATGAGAAATTTATCGAGCCAGAAATTCTCAACAAACTTTATTCTATATAAAAGTTCGATATCGATTCTAGTGAGAGAATGGAGCGAAAAAAATAGCCGCGTGTCTGATATGTTAGAAACGGTTAGAAAAATTTCACACGAGGAATTACGCATGACAAAAGTCTGTGCAAAGTTGGTGCCAAAAAATCTGACTCCTGACCGAAACCTCTTGTCTTTCAAAGTCAAAATATTTCATAGATTAATATCGCACGTCGTACGACATTATGCAAGTCTCTTACCACTGCATCATGGCTGCTCCTAACGTCTAATTTTATTTAATATTTTGTGATCGACTTAAAAATGAAAATATAAAAGGTAAGTGGAATGAACAAGAAAAAAGTAGTCAGGAAATAACTGGCAATAATGATATCGCTTTTGGAGCCTGATGGATAGGTTGATTGTTACTGCACATTGTATTGCATGTTAAGCCGCCATTTTCGAAGAGAACTAGAAATATCTCGCTAGAAGCCAAAATATAATAATGTCTTGACAATTCTTGTCCTTGCAGGTAACCAGATCTCAGTCCTAGGAGGTATCCAAATTTTAATCATATTGACTTCTTTCATTGTGGTTATATAAATGGGAATGGGATTTTTTACTTTTATCAGTGTAATAGGTTTATTTATACACTTTACTGACTTAACGAACCTGAAGTTATTAATCCAAAATTTAGAAAAGATTAGATAATTTTCGTCCGTATATAAACGTTGTATACGGTCTTGGGGAACTTGTTTATGGTGTATATTAAATAAAAGTGTTCTCAACTTCAATATTTGGAGTAATTTCTCAATTATTATTTGCAAATTGTGTAAGATAATTTTTAATATACAGTGAGTAGACGAATATAATTTCTTTTTGTGATTAGATTAAACTAAGTATGACATTAGTTAACTATTGAGATTTTTAAGTAGTGCAATTGAAAGGCTTTCCGACGACAAATCCACCATAGATTCGATAGCAACCATTTTTAAGGGTGAAGGATTATTGTATTTAAAGTAATTGATGAGAATAAAGAGCACGAAATTCTCTTCAAAATGGCGTCGCTTTTAGAATTGTTTGAAATTTAGAGTTAGTAATACTGTGTGCGTTTATTTCCAAAAAAAGCTTCCATGATTGCTCCTCCTTCACACATCCACACTCAAATAAATATCTGTTTGTGTTCATGGTGGAACATCTTTCAAATTACTACATTTTTCCTCATTTACTTATGTACATCAATCACAATTCTATATTCTTTATACAATGCTATGACTATTTATTATTAACTAACTTACTCCGCAAAACAAACTCGATGATATACCCAAAAATAAATTCTTAAAAATTCTAGAAAATAAACAAACAAAAGAAATAAATAAATAGGAAATTTATTGTCATGGATGAATATTCGGTCGGAGTAAGGAAAAGAAGAAAAATTATTTGTTTCACCGGCGTTAAAGGGACTGACAGCTCAAAGTAATATAACCTTATTGTTAAAAATGAGAAATTGTTCTGTTCATAAACTATATCTAGAATAAATGAACTTACTCCTGGTAAACTGATTTCTTAATTAATATCTCAGATCTACAAAGAATTGTTAGCATGCTGCAAGAAATTATTTCAACGAGCAATATTGTCAAATTAATCAATACAACGAATTCTTATTTATTACTAAGTTAAAATCAATTCCAAAAGTTATGATCTAAACTCAAGCTTTACAAACAGTTGATAATATGAGAGAATATCCAAATGATATAATTATGGAGAGAAAAGCAATTGAACACTGTATTAAATTGATTCATTGAAATTTAATAACTTACTTGTGGCGATGTACATTGAAGATATCCTAGATACGCACCTTTAATGGAGTTTGGTAAATATACTGGTAAAAAGCCCCACAGTTTAAAATTGATCTTAATATACATTCAACTTTGCTTTTATATGTCTAATACTAAGTACTTAAGGAAATATATGACTTAAGGGAATTTATAAAAATATTTGGATTTGCGAAAGATTAGGATGAATGATCAACATTTTCTGTCCCATCAGGCACCTAATCAAGTATTATATAAAAAATATATGAGTATGTACCCAGTGAGTTATTAATCTATAGATATACACATCAGTGTGATATAGATTTTTTTTTATATTTTTTAATATTGTTATCATAATTTTATTTTTTTTTGTAGACAATGACATTTTTGTGGTTTCGAATACTTATACTAGCTACATTGTATCAATGTTTTTATGGCGATCCAAATTTTGTACTAGTTTTGACAGATGATCAAGATTTATTGTTAAACTCAATGGTAAACATTATTTGACAATGTCTACATTGGATTATTACATAAATTGTTTCCAGATTGCCATGGAGAATACCATCAACTTATTGGGAAATAATGGAAAAACCTTTAAAAATGCTGTAAGTACATATGTTTGACATCACAGTTAAAAATATTAACTTTTGTCCCTAAAATTTTATTCAAAGCTATCGATATATTCACAATAGAAAGTTGGTATTTATGATAAAAGTGGTATCAATTAGATTCTTAAATTCCTCTTTATATTTGATGTAGTTTACGTTAATAATGGAAGTAATGTTCCAATTATAACTATGAAAATTGTGCAGATTAAAATTCTTAACACCAGATATCACTGAATTAATCAGTTTGCTGCACATTATAATGAACAAAATTCCCATTTAAAAGGGTGTATCAACATTTTTTAATAAAATGGAATAGCTATATGAGTTTCAAAAAGTGTGCAAATGGAAGTTCGTTTTTTTGAGCATAATGAAGAAGAATCAAAATTGTAACTTATAATCCAGACTGGATTATTATAACCTTATGGTTATATATGGTTTCTGGTTATGTTTTTATTATTATTTCAGTTTCCCTTCCTCAAATCACAATATATATTCTCCCAAAATTTTACTTATTGAATGTAAACTTTTATTTAAAAATATCTAGTGCAGATTTAAAACATGTAGAGTAATCTAATGTAATTAATTTTCCTCATAAATATAGATGAAAATTAAAAACTACATTTTCTGAATAAAATAATTCACATCTGACTTTGGCCTACTGTTCATATCAAAAGCTTAACAAAAAAGAGGTAGTGCATGATATTGAGATTAAAAGGAGTTTTGAATTTTTTATTCAGAGATGAGTATAGTACTTCTTAATTTTTTAACATGAGCATTTAAGAATTTATAAAAATTAAGAAAAATTTCTTTGCAATGAGCCTTCTTATACACAGAGAATTAAGGTATTATTATTAATTGGAGTGTATGACAAAGTACTCCAAAAAAAAAGGGATTCAGAGCTACATTGAGGAATAAAATAAAGTGCATTCTGATATTGGCAGATTATTTAATTAGCAGTATTGTGAATGTAACAGTTCCAAGTCTATGGTGAGTAGAATAGAGAAAAAAATGAGTCACCTAACTCTAAAAGATTTCAAAATTGAGAGATTAAAATTGAATCGAAATGAATTAGATGTATGTATTTTGAGTACATAAACCTTCTGCCAAGTTTGATACCTACTTTGATATTGAATAGATATGGTTCAAATGAAGTGGTATATTACTAAATATAAAATTGGAAATAATTTTATTTAGAATATGTATTTTCGTGTATCAAAATTGACTTGCACCAATAATTTTCAATCATATTCATAATAACAGTATCACAGTATCTCTAGATCTTTTGATACCTTAGATCAACATATATTTGCTTATCTTCCAATGAAAATTTATTACTTTATTTTGATGAGCACTTCATATAAAACAAATTTTATTAGAAACAACTATTTGGAAGTAAATAAAAGTAAAAACATTAGATAAGTTGAGTGGTATCATATCAAATGCGGTACTTGTGGATTTTAGAATTTATAATAAGCTTTAAATTGGTCCAAATTTGATAAACATCCAGAAGTTCTCAAATCATTCCAAAAATCAAGGATTTTATGAAGCTCTTGATTTAGCAAACTTCTCATTTGTCTTTGAGTATTGTCATGACTTATGATTTCATTTGATTAAATAGGGCAGATCTACATCTCAAACCTTTTCTCAATTCTGATAGTAATTCACTCTCCAATTGTCTTTGCTGTTGGCCAAAATATTCTAACAGAATATTTCCAGATTCTAAAGCTCTGTTTAACTTTTGCCAGCAAATTGATGACTATCTAAAATTTTACTGAATAGAGAACAGAACATCTGGCTTGCATGTCGCAGATTTTTTACAGAATACTTATACCTCAACCATGTAAAATTTATTAAATTATATATGATATCAAAATATAAAAACCACAATTTTATTATTGATTTTCAGTTTGTGAATACTCCTATCTGCTGCCCAAGTAGAAGTACAATATTGACAGGAAAATTCGCACACAACACTGGAGTTGTAAATAATTCTATAAGTGGAAACTGTTCAAGTCCAATGTGGCAAGAAAAACACGAACCCAATAGTGTCTCTGCTATTCTCAAGAGGAACAAAAACTATGTTACATTCTATTCTGGAAAATATATGAATGGGGTAAATTATATCAATTTTCCTAATTAGATCACTTCGAGAGTGATGCAGAAGGGTGAATAATTTTGTCCTGACTACTTAATATTACAATGTGATTTTGCATATAAATAATACTCAATATTTTAATAGTTTTTGTTAAGTTAATTGATATATTTATGTCTACGTTTAAAATAAGACAAGTCAAATCAAATATATTCCTTCCTTTCTAACCTTTATAATCAAGTATTAATGGGTTATACATTTATAAATAAATAATATATGATAGAGAGATGATAATTTTTGGATGAGGAATCTTTATATCTCCTCTAGGGAAACTGCTCTCCAATTATCACTACAAAAACTTGGTTTCCTTCTAAAACATTTTATACTATGTTCTTAATTGACGTTTTTCCTGACTGTTCTTCAATAACCATGATAATAAAAATGGGGATTTTTAAATTTTCCTCGTCTTAATTATTTGGTATATTTGTATTCATATTATATTTTCAGTATGGATTTGCAGAAGCTGGAGGTATCGAACACGTTCCAGAAGGATATGATTGGTGGATCGGTTTAAAAGGAAACTCAGTTTATTATAATTACACATTATCAATCAATGGAACAGAATATTTTTCAAGTGACAAATACCTAACAGACACTTTGGCGGAATACTCAATAAAATTTTTGGAACAGAGAGCAACTGATAGGCCGTTCTTCATGACTATAGCACCACCAGCTGCACATGCTCCATTTACACCCGCCAAACGACATGAAAATAAGTATGCGGGAACTAAAGCTGTTAGAAGTCCATCTTTTAATCATTCAGGATCAGATGTGAGTATAAGAAAAATTGTGTGTTATACAAAACTGATGTAATAAATTATTATTCATAAAGATTATTAAATTATAATTTTTATTGTACTGGAAAATGGAAAATTGAATTTAAATTGTAACAAAAAACTAGGATTTCCTGAAATCAGTACTCATTATATCAGTGATGGCGAATCTTCTTGAGAAGAAGAAAATTTTTTTAGATCTAGCTTGTGGGTCACTAAGTATTTGATTGAAGAAAATCACATACAATATATATTTTGTATAAATATTTATTAATGATAAATAACTAAACATATAATTTGTATATGAATAATAAAGTTGCTTATGAAGTATTTAATGAGAAGTTTGTTGCTGTTTATTTTCAGACAACTTCTGAATATTTGGTTCATATTTTGAGTTCATTAGTTTAATGCATTACCAAATGTTTGATATACTATTTTCAATTTTTACTGTGGGATCAATATTATCTGCGCTGCTTTCTGATATTTTCCCTTCTACTTCCAAAATACAAGTCTTCAAATTTTGTTTTCTATACTACGCTGTTTGGAAATTCAACTAATTCTATCTTTAAATTATCGATACGTAGCCACATACATTAGGTTAACCCCATTGTTCTCAAATGATTGTTGATTGTTTTATTGTTCCAATATTTTGGTAAAGATATCAAGTTTCGTCATAAAGATTTTGATATTTTGAAACATCATTAAAACAATTAGTCCATGCTCTTGTAGTTTTTTATTCAGTTTATTAAAATGCTTAGTGAGGTCTCTTCAATTCCTGCATCTTAACCAAATTAAAATTTCGTAGGAAACTTCAATCCTATTTTAATGTCTTTCAGATATTTTCAAATAAAATAAATTTTGGGTGGCTTTTTGTATATGAATGATTGAATTCTCTTGTAATGATAACTATTATAAGATTCTACTTGGTATGAATGCTGAAATGAAATTCAATTTTTGGCATTTTTGAGACATAATCCATACAGAGTATCACACTATTCTTTTCAATTCAAAACCCTTAATGGGGCAATTTATTTAGCTCACTAAGTTTTCTATGTTTACCATAAAATTTAATAAGATATATTTGAAAAGTTATGTAATATCTATCTATGTATGTAATTGAATATTCTTATGTCTTTTTTATAAATACATGTGATAAACCTATTTTTAGAAACACTGGTTGATACGGATGCCTCCAGAATATTTACCGGATGATGTTGATATACTGGACAAGGTACAACAGCACAGATTGGAATCATTGTTGGCTGTTGATGAACTAGTACAAGGCGTCGTTTCTAAACTGGAAATGTTGGATTTATTGAAGGATACTTATATTATTTTTACGTCAGATCATGGATTTCATATAGGTAAAAAGTCATATTTCTCTCGTTTTGCTTCTACTACATTTTTCCATTCCTTTGCAGACTATTTTTCATGTTCAATTTATTCTATGGAAAAAACAACCGATCTTTTGTATGTAGATATTATTTCAGGAAAAAATATTTGCTTTTTGTAAGTCGTTTTTATATTATTGGTTACATTTGCCACTAAATTTTAAAGTGGTATCATGTTTTCATTAAAATAACGACATATATTTTTTATTTATCATCCACTTAGTGGTAAGATCGTAGATTATCTTTTTTTAATAATAGAAAAACTGAAGAGTGGCTTACTTTGGTAAGTGCTGATAATCAGTTCAGTATTATTAATAACAATTTGACAATAAAGCATTTCTTTATCTAACTTTCACTAAAATATCGCTGTTCCGGTAAAACAAAGCATAACTGCTAGAATTAAAAATTTGCAAGAGAGATAAAAAGTTTTCAAACTATTTCTCAAATAGGGTGTTTGTATTTTTTTATAAGTATTCATTTTTTGTTTATTTTATAAGTTCTTGATGTGAAATAATGTTAGAAAGTGAAATATTTAATTAAAATTGAAAAAATTTCAAATTTTCAACTACATAAAAAAATGATTCTCATTGTTTTTAAGTTGTGACATTATAGATTTAATAAAAAACATTGAACAGAAAAGAATATGTGTTCCAAGTAATTTTCTGCAATTAAGTTAAATTTGAACAAAATTACGTTTGTATCTTTGTTTCCCCGAAACGGCGATATTATCTTCCTAGTTAATTCTTAATATTATTGTTATGTTCCAATTTATCATCATCTTTTAATCTAAAATAATTCTTTCTGTTAGTTAAGTTAGAATAATACTTTGATTGGATACATTTCTTGATATCTTTGTGTAGAGACAGCATCGATTTAATTTTCTTGTACATAAATCCATTTTGCATTTTAAGATTAGTGAAATTATTATGTAGTGGAATTTTATGGGTTAGTTCCAACCCATCAAAAAACCATCTTTGGTACGGTGAGAGTAGATTTGATTCATATATTCTTCGCGGCTTCGACAAGACTTCACATTCGCGGGCTGCTCAGTCTCTCAGTAGCAATTGTCATGGACAGTAATTATAAATTGCCAAAGCGAGCATATAAACTTTGATTAATAACATTTCAAGACGTGCATACGCGTCAAGAGCGCGAACTATACTGTGAGCCCGACGCGAACTTGCGAGTGTAGATTGTTGGCTATCTTTTCCGCAATTCGCGTCCGAGTGTGGATTTGCCATAATAAGTTTTAAGTATGTGTCGTGAACGTTATGTTGTGTGTGTGTGTGTTGAAATTCATATGATTTTACTCTTATTAATCTTAGATTGTGATTTTGGTAATAAAAGATATATAAAAATATAAAAAATATAAAAGATAAGAATTTCTATAGATAGCTATTATTACCACGTTTTTATTTTTGATGTTTTGAATTTTGGATTACTTGGCAGACAATCTGTGTATTTATCGAAGCAATCAAACATATGGGTATAGTGGATTTTTTTATTTTTGAAGATAAATTGTTCTTTTGGATTATTGCTAAAGTGTCATTGGTGAACAGAATATTCAACTTTATCACTATTTTATCATTTGAATCACCGTTTATTCCATTCTACTTCATTTTAGGGCAATTCAGTCAACCATGGGATAAAAGACAGCCCTATGAAACGGATATTCGAGTACCTTTCATAGTAAGTGGACCCAAAATACCCGCCAAGTCATCAGAAACCTTCCCAATATCTGCGGTGGATATTGTTCCTACTATATTAGATTTGGCTAATATCGATGTACCATCTTACATAGATGGAATAAGTTTCAAAAAACAATTGTTCGCAGAACCATCTGATTCCTTCAATAAAACTATACTCATTGAATATTGGGGCGAGGGGGATACTCGAAGAATAGATCCTAAATGTGCATGGACCGATCCAAATTTAACTGTAAGTATGTGATTTTAATATTTTATAATTTATTTTGATTTAATACTATCACATACGTTTATTGAATTATTCGGTTTTATGTAACAATCATTTGCTCTGGATCTATGTTGAGAGCAGCAAATATGTATCAACTATAACAGTATTGGTTTGAGTCCATTTTGTAAGGTTTAATAGAAAAGATCATGAAATTTAGAAGATGTTCACGATTCTATTCATTTCCTAAAAAATATTCTCTTCTTATATGTTTTAAATTAACATTAACACATATTGCATTTATTTTATATGTTCATTTCTTTTCTTTCGGTTATTTACCAACTCTTTCTGTTTCCTATTTCGTCCTAAGAAATTCCATTCAGTAACACACACTTCTTTCCTGCTTTATATTTCGTCTTTAGTCCACTCTCAATCAGTTTGGTTGGAATACATCGAGAACTTGATGATATAAAGAAAAATTGCGATGTAGACTTTGATTACTTATTTAGTGAAAAGTTAGAACAGTGTATCACCAAAAAATAGTACCTGTCGAATTTTATTTCATCATTTAAATTGCCAATTAAGAAAGTTAATCTATATTACCAATGTCTCTTCAGGAACCTTTGTCTTCTAATACAGTGATAATAATGTAAATTTCAATAGAAAGCCCCTTTTATTGCATATTGTTTCTAAACAAATGAATGATATGTGTAAAATTATTTTCAAACATCAATTCATATTAGAATCACACAAAAATTCAAATGTGTGTAGACACCATGTTCCATACCTGTATCCATAAACAAAAACAGATTCAGAATAATGTTTTCTAACAGCTCTTGAAATATTTTTATGAACTCACCAAATATTTTGAATTTTGTATATTTTATCTGTATATATTTTACGTTTTTAGGAATGTATTCCAGACCAGTGGTGTAAATGTCAAGACTCAAGAAATAATACTTTCACTTGTATGGTTGAATTGACAGAGTCTCAGAACTTCAAATTTTGTAGATTTAACGATGAAGAGGTAATTATTGATATTGTAATGTATCATTGGGCTAACCAATGATGGTTGACCACATTCTTCATATTAAAACTACTTATTACTTAATAACTATAATTTTAATTCTTAATCTATACCGTCTCATCGTGTTAGTTTGCTAACATATACCGAGTAAAAAACCCTGAACGGCAGTGGCATGCCCAAAATTTTCTCAAATAGAAATAGAGATTAAACCATTCTTGTTACGAGGGACTTAAAATAACTTTATTTTAAAAAATACCTCTACTTACTGAAAAGTTAGCGTTATGTGTTCATTCGGATAAAAACATAATTTTTGTCATTCTAGATTGAGTGTAAAGTCAACAAAATTTTTTACATTTCAAAATTCATAATTTTTAATAAAGTTAGATCGTTTTTTAATCAATTGGTATCATAATTTTCAGAACTTTTTGGAAGCATACAATCTAACAGTGGATCCATTTGAATTGAAAAATGTGGCAAATGAATTGAATAGTGGAAGAAAACAACACTACTTATCGATAATGGAAAATCTTCAAAAATGTAGAGGCAGTGAATGTAAAAAAATGATGTAAAGGTTTCATGAAATAATACAATTAAATACATTTTTGTAAAAAATTCAATTATATAAATATTCAATTATATTCAAGATTTTTTGTATTTAATTTAATAAAATGTATGAAATGATATTTTTGTACTTTACTATATATTCACAACACGATTTGGTCCTCCTTAGAACACGAAAGAGTACGATCTGAATGTGTTTTGTATTTTAGATGTGTCACACCTCAGTAGTGGCAGTTTTTCTTAGTTACATGCCCATTAAGGTGAAAATGAGCTTCATCTAAAAATAACACAACATTGTTGAACGTCAAGAAGTGTTCGTTCAATCCACTAGTTTGCAACTAACATTATGATATGTGCACGCTTTGAAATTGATATTTCAAATTTGTCTTTATATTGAACGAATTTCTGAGTCGTATGCTTTGAATTCTTTCGCTGGAAGGTAAAATAGCTATAGCATCATCACGCATATTTCTAAAAAAGTTTACCCAAAGTTAATTTTTAGTCAAGAAGGACTCGAAAGTGTAGCATTTACCTGGGTTGTATAATAATTCTTTATTGCAAAAAGATTGTCTAAGAAATCATCAAAAAAAAACAGAACAAACATGAATTACCTGATTATTACAGGTGTATTCACATCACCATTTAAAAAGAAAGTGGTTAATATTCATATTCCCAGAAAATTCCAGTCTTCGGACATAGTAAACTTTGATGAGTCAATGCTAATTTTTATGTGCAAAACTTGTTAAAAGGAAAAATGAAATATAAATTAATACATATTTCCATAATGCAGCTGAATTTGTTTTAATTTTTAATGATTTATTTGATATTTTTTACTCTCGTAATAGATTGACAAAATATACATTTAAAAAACCACTTATCCCAGCAATAAAACATTATTTTTAATAGATGGAATGAAATAAAAAATTATATTTTATCATTAAAATACAATGGACATCACATTCTAGATTCTGGGAGAAAAACAGATTTTTTGGCATGCATAGAAAGTGTCTTTGCTTTTTATAAAGCATATGTTCATGCTTACTTATAAATTTTCGAAGATCACTTGGCACTGTTTTTGGTGCTATTAGAAGTAGAGGTGGATTAAACGATAATCCTACTGCACGTCAGTTTGAAAATACATTCAACAGACTTTTAATTCACCAAGAAGTAAAAGCAGGAGCTTCAGGGAATATTATTAGATTGCATTCTACTGGCACATTGCAATTTAATTTCGGAAACAGTAGCTAACTTGCCTAGGACAATGTTTAATGAATTTATTAATCATCTATATGATGAAGACCCCATAGAAAATCAAGGAATTAAATTGATTAAGTTTATTTTAGAAAAGTATTTTAAGGTGCGAATTCATCACGAAACGAATCAAAAAATGAAAACAGTTCCACGAATTCGTCGTACCCAAACAAAACCGTTCTCTTTAAAAACCATTAACTTAAATAAATTTTTTTCTCATTATTACGAGGGCCGTTTTTTTCAACCTCCGATAGGCTATAAATAGAAGACAAGTTCATATAAAACAATAATTTCATTTCCAAAAGCATTTACAATAGCTTTTCTGAGCAAAAATTCAAAGCAAAATTTTCGGTACCATTTCAAAGATTTTCCTAATATTATCATAAATCATTGGTACTTACATCACTACTCGATTCATCTGAAGGAAATACATAGTTTTTATCCATAGCTGAATTGTCCGAGTCAAAGGGTCATCTAGTTCATCTTGGAGATCATTCTCACTTTCACTATCTGGCAGCTTTGTCAATACATGGTCCGTTGACTCAGTTGGCCTTTGGCGCGCATTTCCCACCCTTGGATTATCTTCGTTACATTGTCTATTTTCATCTGAAGTACACGGTTCCAAACAATCTACAGTTATACACGTGCAATTGAAATACAACTAATACTAAACTCTGATTGCTTGCGGATGCATGTACATGTAAATATGGACCGGTCCCCCAGGACCGATCCGCACCAGATTAACAAATTGTAATGTCTGTGCGTTACCGGTCTCCAAAACCCTGTACATCTTCTCCTTTTAAAATGATCTCGATACTCAGTTACGTATTATGTTATCTTTAGCATTTGAAACGAACCACAATTAACGAACATATGCTTTTCGCAAATCTTAAACATTTGTATTTTTCATATACCGCACTACATTAATGTCCCCAGGGACTTTTGAAACTAGCATAATGTAATCATATGTTTAAATTAGTGTTTCAAAACTCAATTTTTATGTTTATGATGCTAGGTGCAACTTTTTTATTGGTCCAAGCTCCAATTCAAAAGCCCCTCCATTCTAAAATTAGGAACACATTAGGGAAACATTAGGAAACTGCTTTATGACTTGTATTAGCAAGGAAAAGACATTAGAAATGGCTGGATCCTAGCACACTCTCATATTAAAGGAAATTACAGAAGAGACGACCTCGCAAACCTTGGTAGAACCGCTAGATGTCAAAACGAAATTTATACTCGCAATTTCTCAAATCTCCGAGAAGAAACCCTTGGTTTTCGGCGGCAGATAACTTATCCAGAAAAGAGACATTTATGATCTCAAGAATATGCTGTGCTACATTGACCTTCTCACATAAAAGTATCCAAAAGTATTCCACTCGAAAGTATTTATCACAATAACCATATGACACCAAATTTAATGAAGACGTTATCTATTATTACTGGTAAAGAACTGTACAATCCTTATTGATGTTTCCAAATTTCACTAATTCATGTATAATAATATAATTTGAAATTTTTAAAGTTCCCAGAATGTTTATCAATTTGTATTTGGTATATTACGGCCTAGTTGTTTATTTTGTTACATTATTCTTACACCTCTTTTCAAAAAGTCATCTACAACAACTTTATTTTTCTTGAAGATATATATTTGTTGGAATGATAGTAAATGAACGAACGACTGGTATTCAAGGAAATAAGTTTCACAGGTATCAAAATTTCCAAATGTAGTTTATAATCAATAAAGTAAGCGAGCAAAAATTAAATATTTTCAGTGTAAATGAAATAAGTGTTCATTTTTGAACTTGGAACTCATTGATTACTGCCTTGATAACATTCGAGTTCATTAGAAAAATATTTTATAGTGCACACTTTCTCGAGAAGGTACTTTCCTATTTAATAGTATCTATCCATATATCGAGGTGAATTACTTTTATCTGATAGATAACATTCCATCAAAAATATTTTGAATTTTATGATGAACTTATATATAGATAATATTGAGGGTTTCAACTGAAAATCTTCACCTCAAGCTGAATATTCGAAGTAATTGGGTAAAGACACTACCAGAAACGGCGAGTATGGCAGAAGAATTCCGTATAATTAAAATATACTTAATACTTAACAAAACAAAATTTATTCTCGCAATTTATCAACTATCCGAGAAGAAACTTGGTTTTCTGCGCGGGACAACTTATTCAGGAAAGAGATATGTATCATCTCAAGAATATGCTGTGCTACATTAACCTTCTTGCATAAAAGTATCCTTGTCGTAGTATTCCATTCGAAAGTATTTATCACAATGACCATATGATATCAAACTTAACGAATACGTTATCTATTATCACTGGTAGAAAACTGTTGAACCCTTAATCTTATTTCCAAATTTCACTAATTCATGTATAATCATTCCAAAGACAAGAGATGGAGAAAGTACTTTTGAATAGCACCTTAGTAAGAAATTCAGTTTAACCTGACATGTACTGGATCTATTATCTTAACAATGATTGAGTCCGAACAATCCATCAAAAATATTCAGCTATTTTTCAAATCAAATTAAAATAAAAATAATTCCTGTTCTACCAATATCGAACGCTATAGATTAAACTAATAAACAGGTGAGTCAATATTGGGGTGGTATTTGTCTCACGCTCGTATTTCTTGGATGAATTTGTCATTTATTTGAATTTACCTTTTCCATGAAATCTAACCATTCTTTTATTTCTGTTCTATTCAAATATGCTACTGTCCTATTTATATTCGCCCAGTTTGTTAATGATTGTATCTCAATACCTTGACACACAATATTGCTTTTTTCTTGGACAATTTTGATTGCGAACCTTCATAATTGTGTATTAAGTATAGAAATATTCGAACTGGATGTTTCGAAACCACTTTAAAATATAACTCGACGACAACCGTCAATCAATCCTCATGCAATATGGCAATAAATTAAGCGGCGACCTTTACCATAAGGAACATTGAAGTGTTTTTATGTTTTTGATTTGCCAATTCCAGCATTTACCTACTCAAAATTCGTACACATCATAGATTCGCTTTCATTTTGGTCGGAATTGGTTTGGCGATCATTATACATTCTCTTTGTTATTTCGACTCTTTGTAATGAAAATTCAAAATTTTTGAAATTCCTAAAATGTTTATCAGTTCATATTTGGTATACCATGGCCTAGTTGTATATTTTCAAATCGTCTACAATAATATACGCACATATTTTAAACTCCCTATGAACCTTTTATTCGATACTCTATCAACGAAATATTTTATTCATTTGGACAATTGATGCGTTGAATGAGATCTACAAATGTTTGTTACAATTTATTTTTCTTGAAGTATGTATTTCTTCGAGTAATAGAAGAAGAACAAACGACTAGTAGTTATTGAAGGAAATAACTTACACATAAATCGAAATTTTTTCAAATGTAGTTTATAATCAATCATGTAAGAGAGCTAAAAATGAAACATTTTTTTTGTATAATAAATAAATGATTAGTTTGGAATTCGTTGATAAATGTCTTGATAACATTTATCTTAGTTGGAAAAATATTTTATAGTGCACACTTTTTCGAGAAGGTACTTTTCTATTCACCAATATCTATTCATATATCGAGGGGAATTACTTTTATCTATTAGATAACATTCCATCAAAAATGTTTTGAATTTTATGATGAACCTGTGTAGATAATATTGCGGGTTTCAACTGAAAATCTTCACCTCAAGCTGAATATTCCAAGTAATTAGGTAATGACAGTACCAGAAACAATAAAAGTATGGCAAAAGAATTAGATAAGATTCAGTATAATTGAAATAATATGACATATTTGGTTCAAGGTGAGAAAAAATGGAGAAAATACACTATGTCCGTCCTATAATTTCATATACAGGCAACTCAATAAATTAAAACTGTTTCGCATCATAATAGATTTTTGCTTCCCCCTTTTTTTCTCCCTTATGAATAAATATTTTCTTTTATGATCATTGATATTCTTAAGATATGTTATTGAATGATGTAGTGCTATTTATTTCTAATACCACATTTGTGACTTGCTAACTATTTTACAGAATTTGATACCAGTGCTATTTTTCGAAAACCATTTTGTAGTAGAACAGGAGAAAATTTAGAAGCAATCAATTGTATGACAAAAAAAAATAAAACGTATTCACCATTAACATTCAAACGTTTGTCAAGTCGTAGCATTTTAAATGATACAAAACGATGTTGCCTGGCTATTTAAACAGTTGCTATTAGCTTCATTCAATTGAGCATCATGTTCCTAGCGCTGTCGATCGATAAATTTTGGGAATCATTCAATTGTAACGGTACTAATTCAAGGATTCATAAAAATTTTCTCATCGAAATTTTCAGTCAAGTTTCTATCCACGGCCATATCATTCTTCGACGTGAGCATTTGAGCTTTCTATAATAACAGATGCACATTAATTTACGCACATTTCCATCATTCATTATACCTTTACAATAAACTTATATATGCTTTTTTTAAGTAGGACTAACATTTTTTGCGTTTTCAAACTGAACAAATAAGCGATCTTCACATAGCAACAAATGAGAAACTTTAACTATATAATCAACATCGACGTAGACGTGGAACAGTGAAGATTAACTGACCTTGATATGAGACGCGAATACGATATCCAATCGGTGATTACTTCATAAAAGACCCTCGTACGAGGGTTGCTTCTTAAGTTTTGAGATATGGCAACACAAATGTGAATATGTTAAATCTGACATTGCCGCCATCATAAAGTTTAATATTTTTAATGATGATCGTACTCGGAACGTGTTGTCATACGAGTGGTATTTGGGTTTACATATACTTCAAACATTAACCTTGGTCAAAAACCAGAAATAAACCTATGACTTTCGATGTAGATTAAACCAACAGCGGTGTGCCGATCAACTCGCTTCGACTCGAGCCACCGAGTTTCGCTGGGTTTCCGAAATCATTCGTGATCGCTCATTGCTACAGGAAAGTCATCCAAAATCGCATGTTGTATTGGAACAAGTCGAAGCTAAGCTTAAACTGATATGACAAGATCGTCATGTGACATACCGTAACATTGGAACATATTTCAGCATTCGTTTCAGTAACATGCATTCAATATAATTTGACAATCGTACAAAAAACAGCTCGTATCGATTGGTGCTTAGGAATGCTGGAACAATTCAATCGCGGTGCTTCCAAGTTCGTGACGAGCGAGGAATTATGGATCTCTGTATACGAACCCGAAACTAAACAACAATCCAATTAAAGTTCACGCAGAAATCACTTCAAAACAAATGGTCACCTGTTTTTTTGAATAACTGGACATGTTTCCACTGTTCTATTACAGCAACGTAGAAAGGTCAATTATGAATGGTATACCAGCATTTTTTTGGCAAACGTGTTCGAAAAAATAAGGGAAAGCTGATGAAGCATTTGTCGCGTTCAAATCACAAGTTATGGAGGTACCTCATTCGGAATGGAAGAAATGCTTCGACAATTGGTTCATATGCATCGAAAAATGTATTGATCTTAATGGATAATATTTTAAAAAACTTGAAATGCTGGCTGATACCTATTATATTTAAAATATATGAATAACCTTTTGATTGCACTTACTTCTCATAGCTCTTTAGTAAATTTTTGTTAGAGGTACATTATATTTAATGTGATCTTTCTATCAATATTCCAGAATAAAAATGATAAAATTTTATACTATTTCTATTCAAACATTAAGAAACGGAATATGGTTGAATTATTTATTTACTCATTTACGTCATTGAAAACCTATATAATTTAATTCTCAACAAACTCTATTTTGTACAAAAGTTCAATACTGAATCTAGTGAGAGAAGTGAGCGAAAAAAATAGAAGTTTTCCATTTTGAATGTGTAAAACAATTCAAACTTATTCAGGAATTTCTCTCATGTAATCAACTTGAAGCAGTTATTCAAAATTTTAGAAAAGATTAGATAGTGTTCGTCCATATATAAACGTTGCCTATGGTCTTGGGGAATTTGTTTGTAGTGTATGTTCAATAAAAGTGTTCTCAATATTAATATTTGGAGAGAGTTTTAAATTGATATTTTCCAATTGTTTCCGATCATTTTTGATACACAGTGAGTAGACGAACATAATTTCATTTTGTGATAAGAGGAAACTAAGTATGATTTCAGTTATCTGTTCTTGTGAATTTCTCACTTCCTCACTAGACAGAAACTATCCATCTTTTATAGATATTCTCAGGAAGCGCAAAAACTTTCCGACAACGGAACAAATCCACCATAAATTATATAGCAATTATTTTTATACCAATTTTCCGATGGAGGAAAGATAATCTTTTTCAAAATGCTACCTCTTTTAGTGCTGTTTGAAATTTCGAGTGTGTGATACTACGTGGGTTGATTCCCGACGAAGCTATCACGGTTACTCGGCCTTCCCACATCCCCTCGCAAATTGGTATCTGCGTGTCATAAATAAAGCGAATAAAATTCGTACTAACATGGAGGAAAGGTGACGCTCTCCATTTTTTAAGCTACCACATCCTCCTCACATATTTATATACATAAATCACAAGTAAATAGTATTTTTAGTGCAACCAACAAATTAAGAAAAATTTTTGTTACTGTTTTATCCTTCATAAGAATAAAAAGGGCAAAGTAAGTGTTCGAATGTTGGGATACTGTATCTTTGAATTAGCATGTGGGTTTAATCAAACAATAATCATTTATTCAACACTGCTAATACAAATCATTATTATCATTGAAAATGAAAATTTTACTAAGCGTACTAATTGTAATAGAATAATATACTGTAATAAATGATTTTTTTATTGATGCATAGAAACAATATATAAATATTATTATTAATAATAAATATTATGTTTCACTCTATCCGGCTGTATTTGAGGAGAAGTAGGATATTAAGAAGAAAAATAAAACAATAAATATTAGAAAATGATTTATCAACTTGGTAATTTTGATTTTAAAAAACTAAAAATAATAACAAAAAGTTATTATTCGAATAGTTAATGATTTTTATGAATAATAATAATGATTTAAGTGTTTTTGTGTCATATTACTTTGCTCATTCAGATTTCTGTTAATTTAGCTTACCTTTGGCACTATAAACAATGATGTATTTTTCGCACCCATTTATTATGTTCATGACTACCACTTGTGCAGACATCAACGTCATAACGATTTAGCATTTTTTAATTATTATAACAACATCCAATTATTCTACAACTATTAAACTTTTAAAACTCATTGCTTGTGATGCTTTTGATAAATAACATATGGATGCCATTTGCCTGACATTAGCGAACGCAGCGTCGCCCTGACCCCGACCCTAACGAAAATAATGTATTCTCAATTTACTGGGGAAAACCCAATAGCGAACTCCTTTTCTCTATTTAGCCTAAATGATATTTCTGCTCAGAACCGATATCTAAAATAAATGATATTAAACCTGTTAAACTATTTCCATATTCAATAACTAAGACCTAGAGAGAATTGTTATCATGCTGCATGAAACCGTCAACTATTTCAACGAGCAATATTTTCAAATGAATCACTAATGAAGCTAATATTTATTACCAAGTTATCATCAACTGTAAAAGTAAAGTTCAAATATCAACCGCTACGAACACTTGATCATATGAGAGAAAGTTTTAAACGACATAACTATGGAGAGAAAAGCGATAGAATACTAAATATGAATATAAAATTGATTCATTGACATTTGATAACTTCGACACTGTGATGCACATTGAAGATCCACTAGATAGACACATTTTCAATGGAGTTTTGGCGAATACACTATCGGTTAAAAAAACACCATATCTTCATCATCAGCGATGCAAATATTCTATTCCAGTTTCGAACTAAATATACATTTGTTAACTTTGCTCTTATATGTTAACTGACAAATGAGGGAATCTTTTAAAAAATTGGATTTGGAAGAGATTGAGAATATTAGCCGCAAATGATCAACATTTTATATTCCATCGAGCTCCTAATTGAGTATTATATAAATATATATCAGTCTCTATCCAGTGAGTTATTGATCTATAGATATACACATCAGTTTGCTATGGAATATATTTTAATTATATTTTGCAATATTGTTACCATAAATTAATTTATTTTTGTAGGAAATGACTTTTCTGTTGTTCCGTACACTTATACTAGCCACATTGTACCAATGTTTTTATGGCGATCCAAATTTTGTACTAATTCTAACAGATGATCAAGATTTATTGTTAGACTCAATGGTAAACATTATTTAACAATGTCTACATTTGATTAATACATGAAAGTTTTTTGTAGAGTGCGATGGAAAATACCGTTAACTTATTAGGAAATAATGGAAAAACGTTTCAAAATGCTGTAAGTACATACAATTGACATCACAGTTAAAAACATGAACTTTTGTCCCTTAAATTTGATTTAAATATATTGATATTGATATAATCGCACTAAAAGTTGACGGTAATTACGGAAGTCCTCTATATATTTTGTATACTTTGCATCAAAACTAGAAGTAATGGTTCAATGATGCTCATGCAAGTTGGGCATACCGAATACATCGTTTCCACTTCCACTACACCAACACATGGTTATCGAAACGCGCGTCAGGTAGTGTCATAGTGAAAAGGTTAGCTTCTATGAGGTGAGCTAAGCTAGAGCTGTACAATTTAGCCAAAGATATCTTTGAAATCGGGTTTTGATTAATACTCTGTGAATTTAAAAACAATCACCTCAGATCTTCTCCAGTTCAAAAGTCAAAGGTAATCTTATCCAATCGCGATCATACAAATAATAACAAATACTAAAAATTGTTATTTTGGTTATCAGCCTAGCAGGGAATAACTCAAATTATTGTTTAATTGAATAGAAATCCAACAAGTGGGGGATAAAAATCGAATGATGGAAAAAAGTTAGATCTATGTGTTTTGAATACACAAACCATCTGTCAGATTAGAAACTATCTTTTTTGTGACTCTATTTCCTCGAGGAATCCATATAAAAGTGAATATGATATGATCAGCAATTTGGAAGTAAATAAAAGTAAAAGCATGGGATAACTTAAGTGACATTATTTCAAATGAGAAACTTGTGAATTTCGGAATTTATACCATATTCAACATGTCTCAATCTATTGCCAAAATTTATACCATATTCAACATGTCTCAATCTATTGCCAAAATCAAGGAACTCTTGATTAACCAAACTTCACAAATGTTTTTGAGTATTTTCATAACTTATGTTGTTCCCACCTGATTATGTAAATAGGACAGATGTACGTTCTAAACTTTTTTTCTCAATTCTGATAATACTTCACTAAATAGGACAGATGTACGTTCTAAACTTTTTTTCTCAATTCTGATAATACTTCACTGTCCAATTATCTTCGTTGTCTAGCAAATTGATATAGAGAATTCTGAGATTATGAAATTCTTTCCACAAAATCGACGAGTATGTTGATGATATAAAATTGCACTGAATAATTTTACAGAACTGCATCTGGCTTACAAGTCGCATATTTATTCCTCAAATCTGTGAAATATGTTTATTACTTAATGAAATATGTGCAGGTTTTCATTAGAGAACTATAAACTGAATATTAAAGCCACGTTTCTGATATTTATCTGATCATATGATATGAAAATATAAAAATAATTATTTTATCATTGATTTTTAGTATGCGAATACCCCTATCTGTTGTCCAAGTAGAAGTACCATATTGACAGGAAAATTCGCGCACAACACTGGAGTTGTGAATAATTCTGTAAACGGAAACTGTTCAAGTCACATGTGGCAGGAAAATCATGAACCCAATAATATCGCCGCTATTCTCAATAGGAATAAAAACTACGTTACATACTATTCTGGAAAATATTTGAATCAGGTAAATTATATTAATTTTGCTAATAACATCTCGTAAGTTTCTAGTAGTGATTTAGAATGGTGGATAATTTTCCACTGATTGCTCATTATTGCAGTGTGAATCTGAATATTTTAATAGCTTTTGTTGCGTTAATGGATATATTTATGTCCATGTTTAAAATAAGTCAAGTCAAAACAGTTTATAGATTACTTCTCAAATTATGATTTTTAGGAATAGCCATTGCTTCATAGTATGTTAAACTGAATATCTGAAAGCTGTGACAGCATGAATGAATATTTTTTTAATCTGAAGACTTATTGGCTCCAAAGAGCATGTGACCAAAAAGTATGTCATGAATTGTACTACATGGTTTTACGATAAAAGGCAGTCTAATGTATACTAGAAATTATCTGATGGTTCATAATGTTCATTTAAATTTTTGAGAGCTTTTTATTGAAACTCAAACAAGGAAATCTCTCTTCAATTACCTTCATAGTGATAACGATTCCTCTGAACATACACAAGTTATGTTGTATTTCAAATGAATCATTTCTGTTATAATGGAAGTCAGTTTCTATCAAGAGAGAGTCGATTTTTGAAAATGTATCAATGAAGCTTCTGCTTCACATTCGTATTGATTTTTTACTAAATTTACTGTGTCAGTGTAAGACGACCTATGCTGTTTGTGTGAAGTGTAAAGCTCTATGTTGGTAATTGTTTTTCTGGAATTGATCTTTGTTATTTCCCAGAAGTTGAAACCATTAAGGCAAAGTATTGGCTTAATAGCAATTATGGCTGAGTCTCTGCACCCTCCATCTCATATATCTTAATGTTGGAAATAAACCGTTGGACTGGTTGTCTTGATAATTAGGATGAAATTTTCCTAAAAATTTGTTCTTTGTTCACTAAATCGTGAGCTTGTTGATTGATGTCTTCAACAATCATATGGCGTATCCCCTATTTGGAGAATATATATTACAATTGAAGACATGAATTCTGTTTCATTTGGTTTCTTCAGGACTTTCATCTTATTTCTACCAGATTTTATTTTTCAATGATCCTATGAAAAATAATTGAGAGTGATCATACCTTTCCAATTTTTATCATCAACAATATGCTGTATTAATGATGTGTTTAATTTGTTGTGAATTTTAAACTGGATAAAAAATGATAAAGAGGATAATTGTTTAATCAGGATTCATAATATTCATTCCAAGGCAACTGCTTCTCGTCCATAATTACAGTAAGTTTGTTTTCTTCTAAACTGTTTTATAATATTTTCTACATTGAAGTTTCTCCTGATTATTCAACAATAACCATAATAATTGAAATACTGATTTTTGTATGGTCCGCATCTAAATTATTTGGTAATTTTGTACTCATATAACACTTTCAGTATGGGTCTGAACAAGTCGGAGGTACCAAACGTGTTCCAGAAGGATTTGAGTGGTGGGTAGGTTTGAAAGGAAGCTCAGTCTATTATGATTATACGTTATCAATTAATGGAACAGAACATCATTATAATGACAAATACTTAACAGACGATTTAGCAGAGCACTCTATCAAATTTTTGGAACAGAGGGCAACCGATAGGCCATTTTTTATGGTTATATCACCACCAGCTCCGCATTCTCCTTTCACACCTGCAGATCGACATAAAGATAAGTATGCGGGAACTAAAGCTGTTAGAAGTCCATCTTTCAATCATTCAGGACTAGACGTACGTATGAGAAAAAAATAATTGTGATAAGGCAATTTTTTTCAAACAAAAGATTAGAAATTGATTGCTGAAAAATTATAATCCTTAGAACCTTGTTTGATTTCATGCATATTTATTTTCTCTATTTCATGTAACTGAACTAAATTTCAATTTCATGAAATTCAATTTTCCTCATCTTGGATTAATCATTTATGGAGAAGAATCAGAGTCGAAGGCCTCACAATTTTTTTATCTGAAAATATTAAGACATTTTATTTAACTCACTGTGTTTTTCGTATAGATGGGAAAGTTCACCACAAAATATAATATATTGTAACACTTTATGTAATTTTCATATTTTTTTTCATGAGTAGCGCTGTCAAAGCACGTTTAATTATTGAAATTGAAAGAGGCTTTTGACCATGTTTACTAGAATTCATGTTGAGTTATATTTTTCTATCAATACATTTGATGAAAATAGGGTATTAGGTTAACACCCTTGATGTTCGTGTAACAATTATTCACATCTTTAATTTGATGACCCTATTTTTAGAAACACTGGTTGATACGGATGCCTCCAGAATATTTACCAGATGATGTAGATATACTTGATAATGCACAACAGCACAGATTGGAATCATTGTTATCTGTTGATGAATTAGTAGAAGGTCTCGTTTCCAAACTGGAAATATTGGATTTATTGAAGGATACTTATATTATCTTCACGTCAGATCATGGATTCCACATAGGTAAAGTGTCATATGTTTCTAGTTTCTCAATTAGATGTATACTTTTACCACTATGCTGAACATTTTTCTATGTAGAAAATAGCTGATACAGTTGAGAAATCAATCTTAATATTATTTAAGGAAAAACATTTTCTTTTTGTAAGTCATTCGTAAATATCTACTTGATGTTTATGCTTGAATGTCAATCTTGACTTCTAGAAAACTCTCACTTAATTTTTTTTGAATATACCGAGTTTAACCAAATATTTGATGAATCAACTAACGAATACCAATTTAGCGCAATACTTAATCATTTTTTCCAAAAGAAGGCTGAAGAAAAATGATGGTTACAGGGTGTTTTGTTTGAGCATTTAAGTCCAATAATCAAAACTTTCACGCATATCTTTATGGCGCTCCAATTTGCATGAACCACTTATCAGTTATATGTCTAAGTGGAAATTATTCCAGACTAGTGATTCCCAAAGTGGTTTAGGTGAGCCTCTAGCGGTCTAGGTAGTGTAGTCTCGACGATTGCTAAAATGGTTCAATTAAACTCCCAGACATCTAGAGACGAAACTAGACAGGGATTTAAGCAAATTTCCATTTTTAGATCTTAACATTTATTGACTAATCTTGCAAATATGGTTTAAATGTAGTAGCATCCACCAAAGCCAGTAATATTTTGAGAACGGTACACAAGAAAAACATGTTGAGGACCCCTGTTTTAGATACTTGAAAATTTGTTGGTTATTCACCACCACCAGTTTATTTTATTCTAGTTAATTTCAGGACAATTCAGTCAAGCAGTGGATAAAAGACTGCCCTATGAAACAGACATTCGAGTACCTTTCATCATAAGAGGACCCAATATACCCGCCAAGTCATTAGAAACGTTCCCAATATCTGCCGTGGATATTGCTCCTACTATAATAGATTTGGCGAATATCGATGTACCATCTTATATAGATGGAACAAGTTTCAAAAAACAATTGTTCGAAGAACAATCTGGTCCTTTCAATAAAACTATACTCATTGAATATACGGGAATTGCAAATCCGAGACATGATGATAGATGTCCTTGGAATGATCCAAATTTAAGTGTAAGTATGTGATTTTGATATATGATTGATTTGACAAATGCAATTGAGAGAAAGGAATATGTATTTTGATTTGATACCATTATATAATTTGATTAAATTAATCGGTTCCATGTAACAATTATTTGCGTTAGATCCATGTGGAGAGCACCATCGGATTTTATGAAGTATAAGAAAAATTGGTAATACTCATTATAAAGCTATAATTCTATTCCATCCATTTCCTAAGGGGGTTTTCATATGATATAATTTAAACGAGGATTCTACAATTGTTTTCCACCTTTCTTTTTTTCAGTTATTTATCATCTTTTTGTATTTCATAATTCGTCCTGAAGGATTTCATAACACCATTTCTCACCTGCTTGCTTCACATCTCATTATATTCCGCTTTCAATCCTCAAACATGAAATTGAAGACACAAAGAAAAATTATAGTGAAGTAACTTGACTTTGGTTACTCATTAAGGAGAAAGCTGTATGCACGAACAGGGTATCACCAAACAATGGAATCTGTAGTGTCGGATTTACTTTTTGAAATTTCCTTCCCACTTTTCAAACAACGGGAACTAACAATGAAGAATATTAATCTGTTGAGTTTGTTATTTTTTGCCTACTCACCTTGACTAATACACTGGTTAACTCTTCAGTTGAAGCATGATTCGATTTCTTTCTATTTACAAAGATTTTGTTATTTATTTAAACTATTTCTGACGGTACTATACTCAATTTAGTAACAGTAGTTGGTTCGTACTGTATTTTATAGTTTTATTATTTATTAGGCTCAATTTGTAATTCTAGGATGTAATGAAATGAAATCTCAAAATTACATATACCTTTATTAAGGTATATGTATACTGATGCCTTTGTTATTTAAAGATGACCACAAAAATCCTAGATTATAGCCTCTTCCCATGCAGATTTCTAGCACTGGTCATTTTGTCATTAGAATTTCAAGTGATCACTTTGTTTAATGGTATTTATATTTGTAGAAATATGGGTGATTTGTTATTGTGTTGTTGATTATGACTGAAGCTACAACTAAATTCTAAAAACTGTTTCAAGACAGGTTTTCAAACTCTAGAAACGTTCTCAAATAAACAAGGAAGATTTCCAAATTGAAGGGTACAGAATAACATAGAATTCTGTTATGCTTATCGACGTGTCTCTAAAAAAGGAACTCTACAACATACTAATGTACACTTGGAGTTGGTCATAATTATGATCCAAATATCGATAAACACATTTCACATTTCCTCGTTTTATTCAATTGCATGGGTGAAAAAAAAATAAGAAGGAAAATGTTGCTATTTCCTTAATAAGTTGATTAACATTTCGATTATTAGCAGTTGTTTTTTGTTTGTTACTATTTCTAAATAAATGAACATCAATTCATACTAGAATCACACAAATATTCAAAAATATGTAGTAACCGCATACTGCACAAAACTCCATACAAAGGTAAATATATGCAAAAAGATTTTTTTCAGCACTTCTTGG
This sequence comes from Diorhabda carinulata, assembly GCF_026250575.1. Classification (NCBI taxonomy): domain Eukaryota; kingdom Metazoa; phylum Arthropoda; class Insecta; order Coleoptera; family Chrysomelidae; genus Diorhabda; species Diorhabda carinulata. The sequence goes on from NC_079469.1 coordinate 10,397,902, forward strand.
AATGCTGGGCATAGACCCACCACCAAATATCCCGTATTCTGTAGACCGCTTTACCATATATATTTTATGTTTTTAGGGATGTTCTCCGGAGCGCTGGTGTAAATGTAATGACGCAAGAAATAATACATACACTTGTGTAGTTGAACGGACAGAGTCTCAAGGATTCAAATTTTGTAGTTTCAAGGACGATGAGGTAACTTTTGATTTGAAGATTTCGAGAATTTGCAAAATACCTTGAAAATTCGCGAATAATTCTGTGCCTACAGGTGGATGGGCATATGACAAGTGTATATATATATATATATATATAGTTCTTTTTTATAATATTTGGAAAATAGATAAAATTTTTGATGTTTCAATATTTGATAAGGACTAAAAGCAACATCAAAAATTTTAACTATCTTCCAAAAATTATGAAAAAGAACTAATTTTATAACAGAGGAGGTCTACGAAATAAGAAATTGAAGAAGTTTATATAAATTCCATTGATTTCTTATTTAGACATTTTGATATATTAAAATATTTTGATGAAGACTTAAAATTAATCGAAACGTCAATATTTATATTGATATTTCTATCAAAGTCAATTTGAATATTGAATTTTGAATTCCATGAAATTAAAAAATCTCAAATACAAGCTTTAATAATCTTTAATAATCAATAATCAAAATCACCGGAAATCTTGATTAATTAATTCTCAGACGATGAATACATAAGTATTCGAAAGCTCAGAAAATATATGAAGTTATTCCACTTTGGTGTTTTCTTGCTACGTTCCCGCTCATAATATAGCTTGTCAAAGAAAACATGAGCCAATCTTGAATATATTTCATGTACAAGAAAGATAGATGCAAATAAGCAAGATGGCTGAAAAAAAAAACTAGAAGATAGAACTACCCGGAAAATATTTTGACGAGAAAATCCTGAAACAAATCAGCTTTGGTCGACATATTTTGACGCAAAAATTATAACCCTCATGAACGTCTAAAATTATCTCAAATAGGAATAGATGTTAAGCCATACTTGTTAAGAAGGGCTTTGCCAAACTTTATTTTGAAAAATTCCTCCATTTGTGCATGTCACTGTTGAAATTTCTCAAAAAGGAATCAATTGAATCGATTCCTATCCAAAACGAGTATTAGTAGTGAACTTCCATCAATCTACATACATTGAACTAGATAATTTTCAAAACTTTGCTTTTAATGTGGTTCCATTAAAACAAAATACGAAGAATTTGTATAGTGACCAAATGCACTTTTTCGTATTATTTATTCAACAATGAGAAAATTTTCCAATTAAATAGTCACGCACTTTTCGTGAGTAACTTAAAGTACTCTATCTATCCTGTTTTTGTCGGTGTATACAGGATTATTCTCATGGAATTAGATAACTGGGTATTTGTCAAAATGTTGAAGTTATGTTATTCATTTATATTTAATTCTGCAAAACCTCTACCAACGGTGTCATCTTCAATCAGTTCCAGCAGTAACGATATATTATTTTGTTTTTAACATGTATCTGTTGATTTATATTATTTTGTTAATTATTAAAGATATGAACGAAAAATTTTTAAAATTTGGTTGACAAAATGTTTGAAATAACCATTTGAAACACATTTTTTCAAATAGAGTTAGATCGTTTTTTTAATTGATTATCATCATAATTTTTAGCATTTCATTGAAGCATACGATTTAACAGAGGATCCATTTGAGTTGAAAAATATGGCAAATGAATTGAACAGTGGAACAAAACAACACTATTTATCGATTATTGAAAATCTGGGAAAATGCCAAGGCACTGAGTGTCGAAAAATGATATAAAAGGTTTCATCCAAAAACACAATTGAATAAATTTCTTAAAAAAATTCAATTATATCTTAGATTTGTTATTAAAATATTGAGTAAATTGTATCAAATTTTATTTTTGTACTTTATTTTGTACTATTATATTTTCCACACAAGAAATGGTTCTCCTTAGAAAACGGAAGAGTAGAATCTGAATTTGCCTTGTCATTCAGATGTTTCACATCCCAGTAGTAGTAGTTTTGCGTAATAACGTATCCATTGAGGCGAAAAAGAATTTCATCTGAAAACAAAAACAACGAGTGTTCGTTAAATCCACTGTTTTGCAACTGACATACTGGTATTTTAATTTTTATACTAAGTGAGTTTTGTACGTACATACTTGAAGTTATACATCTCCAAGCAAAATTTGATGTGATGATCTGTGCTTATTCATAGTTCTTGAACGCTTTCGAATCCTCATGAATGGACTGATTTACAGTTTTTTTGATGACGTTAGCCACACATTTTGGTTTTTCTAGTATTGAACAAAATCGAAATATTCTAATGCATTATCGGTTGTAAGAAATTCTGCCAGCAGTGTTGAAAACCTCGAATCAGAATCTTCTACCCTCTCCAGTTGGAGAGAATTATTGTATATACGGATACTTACTAGGATAGATACTTAGATAGCTAAACAAATATTAACTTGCTCTTGAAACACCATAACTTTGGGTATAAATTTAATAATTTGGAAAGTTCCCATATATTTCTTCAAAACATCTTATGATGGTTATTTGAAGAAAATGTTTTTTTTTCATCATATCTTTTGCTTTGTTTCCTATAGATTTGAATAGCTGTTCAGCAGCGCCGTAGAAATTTGTCCAGGACGCTGGTGGTACTAAAACCAACACTTAATGTGAATAGTATTGAAATAAATGGAACACCAATAAGAACGTAATAACTATTTTATTTGTTACAAATAAGTATGATAGTAATATTTTGTTTTATCCTATTTACAGTTTATATACATAAAAAACATTAATAAAAATTGGGAAGTACAATCAATGTTTTTGGTAAGGAGTCATGGATGATATAATTATTATTCTTGTCTTTTCAAACTTTCAATATGTACATTAATAAAGTGTCATCAGACGGCGGCGTGTATATGTCTAACAAAGGACTAATCTCTTCATATCATCATCACATTGCATAAAATTGACTTTAAACCAACAAACATAAGGAAGTTATCAAAATCTTAGTAACCCAAAACAAAGTAGTTACTCCTACTTTTTCATGTGCGAATGTTTTTACTATTTGAATGTTTTGCATAAGGAGTTTCCCATTACTTTTTAGAAAGTGTCATATTAGTCATATTTAGTTATATTACTATTTATAAAGTTAATCATTCTAAGATGCAAATAACTCATAATGGTTACAAACAAATCAATTTCATTCAAATATCTGAATACAAATGATAAAATGGTTTTTAAACTACTCTGTGTATGAAAATGATACTTATAACAAGATGTCCTAATAAATCCTCTTGAATCCTTTAATTTCATTTGTAGCTATGAGATATTTTCAAAATTGTGATGCATCGAAAAGAGCTGTTAGTAAAAAAGGTGACAAGATGATTTAAGTATCAAAAGATTTGAACAATTAAACTTATTTTGGTGTTACTAAGAAGATTGATAACCAGAAACAAGGTCTATATCATTTGCAACAAAATCTGCCTACAGTGAGGTCATGTGGGTACTTCCAACATCTATGAACTCTTATGTACCATCCTTTCATTCCTGGAAAAAGGTGAGGTGGATAAAAGACTTTTCATTTGAGGTTCTGCAGATCACACCAGATAAAAACATACCTCTTTGGTTCTTCTGTGTCCATTTTTAAAGGCGACGTAGAGTGTAATAGCAGACTTAATTATTTTTGATTCTTGTTCTATGAAATCAACAAACAGCAACAGTTTTTTATTTCAAAACATTATAGCCCTTGTTTTTCTCTTTGACCTTGTCAATTTTTTATCATATACTTGATACGTTTGTTCAATTGTAGCAATCGTTTCATAATCTCTAATAACCAATTTTTTGGATTTTTCACATAAGGGTGAAATATCGACAGATTTTTTGCGTCAAATAATTGCATAATTGCATAATAATTTGAACAAAATTTCGTATACTTTGAGTCTCTGTTGGCGATTCCGTTTTTCAAATATATACTGTAGTACTGTGAGTGGAATTTTTTGTTCCTCAAAACACTGACAGGAATAGTCAACAACTCTCTAGTATCGAAAGATCCTCGTGACAAGATTATATTGTTATATTGTTTTAATACAATATAATACATCGTATAAGTTGAAATGTATCAAAAGTTGTCTAGGTAAAATATAATACATATTGAAATATAAACAGTATTGAGCAGTTCTTACAGTAATCTTAGATCAGCTGATGATCAAATTTAAATCGTATGAGTTATATTCTTATTTGTATATAACACGAAGCGTTTTGACATTGATGTGAATGTATAAAATAGTTTAGATTCCCCTTCAAAAGTAAATACAACAAGAAATTATTAGATTAATTTCGAATATGATTAGAAAATCCATTATTTCGCCCATATAACAACGCTGAGAGTGTTGTCGACTACTATTTATAGAATGCGAGGTTCAGGTGCCTCAGACATATGAACGAGGACGAAAAGCTTATTAAAGGAGAAATGACTCAGGAATTACTGTTTAATTTTCTTTTATACCACTCATTTTGCTATCACTTTGTGTCATACATAAAAAACAAAGGGGTTACTTACCGCAACACAGTTATGTCTTACGTTATATTATATATTATGATCTTGCACAATTCAATTAGTGATTTGAAGGACATCCATCTGCAGCAAAATTTGGAAAAAGTATGATAAAAGGTAACTATTGATTTGTTATTATAAAATAACAATTTATTCGATTTTTCTACGAAAATTCATTTAAATAGGAACATGAAGGAAAACGTATAGCCTTCTCAATACACCATAAACAAAAATTTAATAGAATTCTTCATACTAGAATTCATATATTGAAATTGTTGGAAATGATAGTAATTGATTTCGATTTTCAACTGATCCAACCTAATTACTCAACACTATACAGAAATTGAAGGAAAATCACTTTATCCAAGACTATAATTTGTCTTTTTTCATAGTAAAATCCAAAACTTTACAAATGTCACAATCAGCTTCAGCATTACAAGAACACCCTTCTTCACATTTTTGAAGGTCTTCACAAATTTTAAAATTCTTAAACTGCTTTATTTCTTTTTTAGCATTATTGAAGTCATTTATAGCAGCACTTAGTTCACTTAATTCGTTAAGATCACTTGTTTTTGCTGCTAAGTCACTCAATTTGGTGATGTATTCTCCACCCGAATCACTAGATTTTGATCCCCCTACTTCGATTTCTAATTGCTATCCCTTGTGTCACATGAACACATCTTGGAAATCGGGATTCTTCTTCAAACGGGCTGCCATCTCGTCTTCGAAGGTCACAACTTTTTCTTTTTGTCTTGGAAACATTTTCCGTGGAACTCGTACAGTAAGTGGAAGGAAAGTATTGTTTATTGGAGTGTCACCTGACGCCAATGAAAGGTCAAATTCACTAACGCTTCTTGGTACGAAGTACTCAACAAGTGGCTCTGCACCTGAAATATAAAACGTACTAATGTTTTATCGGTTAAGAATTTTTTCTTGTAGATACATATATATTTAAATTAATAAATCAAAAAAGTTTATATATATATATATATATATATATATATATATATATATATATATATATATATATATATATAATCATCAATTTACAAGAGCTGCAAGTTGATAATGAAAAAAAAATATATCTCTGAAATGCTCGAACAACAATATTATTTATATTTCTTTCTCCTTTTTTCGGTTAAAATAAATCTCCAGGATCATTCAATACATACAGTGAATTATTAGTGACCAAATAGGATTTAACTCTGCAAACCAACGTTTCAACGAAGATTCTATGCCATGAGCTCTAGATACAGTCAGATTTTTCAGATAACTAAGTCTGACTTTCCATCCTTAAAATTAGAAATATTTCATTCCATTTCATAGCTCTTTTGTCAGGGTTTTTGTAACGGGAAGTTTTTTTCAAGATTGAGGAATGATGGGGTCCCGTAAATAAGTGTGGAATTTGATACATTAAACAACTTGGCTATTTCTCCATAAGATGGACCTCCACTTCTTCCATCGAGAACCTTTTGAAGATCTTTACTTTCTTCGAATTTAGGCTTAGTTGACATATTGGTTCTAAAAAACAAAATTCTTCACGCAAATTCCCTAAATTCTCCACATATTTTATCAATTTATTTGTGAATGACCACTATAGGCGACAGTTTTTGACCATTTATTCATTATTTATATGTTATGGCAATTATTCATACTTAACTACGGACACGGGAAAGCATTGATCAGTTTTATTATACTACTACAAAAATGCCGAGACCAGCAAAAGGACCGCTTCTTATATTTTATTGATTACGAAAAGGCTTTCGACAAAGTAAGACACGATGAGCTGATGGATTGCCTTTACAGGAAGGGTCTAAACGAGAAAGACCTCACAATCATACGGGCGATTTATGCTAACCAAACAATCAGTGGTGAGAACTGAAATCGGTGACACAGAACCATACAGCACCAAAAGAGGCGAGTGACAGGGATGCGTGTGGTCTCCTCTACTCTTTTAAATGGAAGAAGCGTTAGATGAAGCAAGAGAAAGTGTTAAAATCAATGGAAAAATTCTTAATAATATAAGGTACGCTCATGACACGGTCATGAACAGGATCTCCAAGCACTCTTAGATCGCATAAAAATTATAGGAGAAGATTATGGCCTTAGCATCAACATCTAAAAGACCAAAACTATGATTGTCTCCCAAACATCCAACCATCATCCCATGTATATCAACGTAAATGGTGGCATCATCGAAAATGTCGATAAATTTAAATACCTGGAGTGTTTGATAACAAAAGATATAGACCCAGATATAGAAATAAGATCACGTATCGAACAAGCAAGAAATGTCTTTCTAAAAATGAGAAAATTGTTCACATCCCGAGCACTCGACCCTAAAATCCGGTACCGAATGGTGAAATGCTATGTATACAGTATCTTATTATACGGAACGGAAGCTTGAACCTTTAAAGTGAACTGACTAAGGCGCTTAGAGAGTTTCGAAATGTGGATCTTTCGGAGGATGTTGAGAATTTCCTGGACCGCTCATATCAGTAACGAAGAAGTAATACAAAGAATAGGCACCGACAGTGAACTTATAGAATTGATAAAAACTCGAAAAACCTTGTATCTGAGACACATATATAGAAATGACAAATACAGACTTTTGCAACTGCAACTGCAATTCTGATCGAAGGGAAAAGGTAAAACGTGGTCCTGCAGACGACAGACTTCATGGCTGCAGAATATTCGCGAGTGGACTGGTTTAGACTCTCAGACGTTGATGAGAAGGGCCAGAGACAGAAATGACTGCTCAGTTTTTTTGCCACTAAATTTATTTAACATAAATATGATAAAATTTTAATAAACTGGTATAGGATACCAATAACATTTGGATATAGTAATTGTCATTCGTTTGATTCACGTCAGGCAAAGAAAAATTTAATCCAACAAATGAAAAATGATATCCTTATATTTTCTTTACAATATGTTCTAGAGGAAACCTGAAAATACTGCTCAAACGTCTTTATGAAAACTTATTTTTTGAAAAGAATTCTATATAATGGATCTGATTGCATCTTAGAAAGTGACGGCAAATTATACCCCGATATCACACCCTGCTGAATACCTATTTTATGGATCAAACTGCTTGATTATTAATAACAAAAAATAATCAAGAAAATCGCCTGCTCAAGACGTAAATGATTTGAATAACCTGTTTATAATCAATGCATATATATTAGATTCTGGAAAAACTATTAAAATTCAACCTTATTCTAGCCTAACCTCATTTAAATGGACAGATTTCAATTTAAAATCCAAAAGAAATCAATAAAGTATAAGAAACTTCATATTTATGTTTAATACCATTTTCAAAGTTATTTTTTGAACCAAATTAATTCGTTATTACAATTAAAAGAGACCCAAAATCGAGACGTTTTATCCTTGTTATACTCGTAAGAATACTATCCTAAGCAGGTCTTGGTTTAAGATGTTTTTTTTGCTTTAGAAATTTAACGAAAACGTAAAGAAAAATGACTCGTGGGAATAAAGGTAGATGGGTAAGATAGTGTAGACAGAAGTTAGCTCTTCGGTTTTAATAATTTACATATTTTTGTAGTTTTCGACCTTCTATCAGTTTTCGAAAATAAGTAAGAAATAAAAAATAAAATAATTGAGTTACCCTTACCCATGCCAGTGGACCTTCGCCCAGGTGTATTCCTCTGAAAAGTATTTTTCCTGGGCAAACTATTATGTTGTGATGCAGTAGGCGCTTTTCTCACCGGAATAGTTTTAACTGGTGCAGCACCTTCTGTAGTGGGTCTTTGTCAGGAAGTTTCTTCATCTTTAAGCCTCAATTCATTTCTGGTGCAAGCCGCTCCAATATATCTTAACAAAGTCATCACTTCGTCCTGTACTAAACTAAAACACATTGCTACAAGAGCCATGCCGGTCAAAATGTAAGCCGAACAAGCACATAATGATACTTCTTCTGCTCTTTGTCCAGGTAAAAGATCTCCAAAACCTATTGTTCCTAGACTTGTGAAGCAGAAGTAGCTACCTGAAAATACAAATCATTGAAATAACTAAACAAATAAAATCGACGAAGCCGACAAATTTCCAGACTATTTAACAAAAAGCCGTCAATGCATTGGTAAATAAATTCCCGCTAAATTGTTCGTCAGGTACGAGTTTTGTTAGAGGTATTGTGAATTGATGGTGTAGTGCTTGTAAACAGTGTAGATCATGAACACCTCTGGGAATTCCAATTCAATGAAATGTCCATGATATAAAATTAATTTGATAAAATATAAACACATTCTTAATAATCAACTATTTAGAAATTAAATTACTGCAGATGTAAGTATCTCCAAATTTTTCTCCAGATTCATACTATCTGAAGCCTGTTTAAAAAATAGCCGGCATTCTTTCGAAGTTCGAATATAAAGGGAATATGTGATGAAAGCGAATAAAAAAGCAGCCATTAGTACAACAGCTTCTTGTTCGGATTGTCTACCTCACAGGAAAATGAATTATAATTTCCTTAATGGAAATCTAATACATCTCTGTTGAACTAGTTTATTAGAAATTTTAAACTCATTCTAATCCATCAACGGACGTTAAAACAAAAAAGAATTTTTTGAATTTAGATAGACATGTAACAGACAGACATCCCCAGCATCCATCTCAAGATGTGAAGCATCTATTCTTCTCAACAAGTAGATTTTTGATTATATTAAGAGGGCATTTTGATGGGAGAGTGGCATTTCAATGACAAAGTTATTATATTTTCCAACTAAAATCACTGAAAAACTCACTTTTTCTTAGTAGTACGTATTCAGGTAAAACTGTTTGTTGTGACTATGTTTGTTTCTGGTATACTATCAGCACTAATTGCGTTACCTATCTTGCAGACTTTCGCAGCTGTGTCATAGGTAACCTTTCAAATATAATATTGTATTCAAATTCGGTTGAATTATCTACTTCATTACCTGTTTCACATACTTTTATTACATTAAACGACGATCCCGAAAGTAAAGAAGGGAAAACCATTTTTAATAAACCATTCCACGGGAGTGAGCATTCACCTCTAAAATGTCACTCAACTGTTATAATTTGTCCCCAATTGGTACTTGAACATTTTTTGGAGTAGCAGTTCATGCTGGAATGTCATGGGGTGCAACTGTATCGATTGTTCTAAGACTGTAGCTACGATTTAGTGGTTGCTTACTGTTAGATATTGAGAAACAATTGTTTTTTTTTGTAGTTTCAACTCACACTGATTAAAAGGTCCAGCTTCCTTTGGTTGGCAAACATTATTCCACCCTAGCATCAGACATTCTATTTACTTGATCTCTCCAGACTCTTCCTCCACTCTGATCCATCTTACAATATCATCATCCACATCGAAGCTCTGCTTTATGTCGCACTCCCTTTTGACTGTAGTTGTTCAGACTAAGCGTTTTGTAACTGCTGTTTTGGACCTTCTTCCTCTAGCATGGGTGTGAGATAAATTTGTGGATTATCACTTTGTCCTATTTTTCCAGATTATCCTTCTTTAAAGCTTCATATTAGTTTGCCTTTGTTATCTGACTCTCCACTTTCTCTGTTAGATTTCTGCTATTTGTACTATTAATGCCAAATATTTAAAGGTTATAATCTGATCCACTGTCTGATCGTATATAGCCAATTCACTTCTGGTTCTCAGATATTGTTTCCATCCCTCTTAATTAGTTGAATACACTAAAATCTTTGAGAATAAGTACAGTAAACAAGCAAGAATTCATTATCTGAAAAACTTGCTCCAGTAACCTGTTATTTTTCAAGCTATCACATCAAGCTTCCCTGAATTTCGATAAAATATTAATAACGAAAATAAATTTGGAATAGCGCTTGTCAAATTGTCATTACCATGATTATTTCTATCTGTGCAAAACTCTTACCTTCCAGAAGCGACCAGTTTTCAAGCCTATGGAATAAAACTGCCCCAGTACAAATATATGCCAAGACTATTACCAAACTCAAGGTTACTGGAACTCGAATCGTATTCGAACACGGACATTGCACTTTTTTTGGTGATACTCCGCACATTTTTCCATAGAGTCTTCTAAAACTTCTGGCTAATATATCACCCGTAACAGAGAGGTAGAGAAGCATTAATGGGATACCTATGAGGGCGTAAATAATTGTTACTAGTTTACCCCACGCTGTTCGAGGAGAAACTGAACCATAACCTGGAAAAAAATTTCATAATGAGATAGTGATGATGCAAAAATGTGTGTTAATATCTTCATATTACATATTCATCCTTAGCTTGAACAACGAAAATAAAAAATTTGGTTATTTGGAATAAATACAAGGGTTAAAATTGTATTAAATTATTTCCAATCATAATTTTCTGTCACTTCAAGAATATTTTTATAGGTGGTTGTAAAGTTGTATCTAACTGTTATATTACCCTAATATTTAAAGGAATAAATGATCAAATTTATTTATTTCAATCCAGAAAATGCTGATTATGCTGAATATTTATCATATTATAGAATGGAATCAACCTACACTTATTTTTTATTCATGCCCATAACTTCTTAAACGATTATGATAAATAATATCGGGTATATTGGACTACTACCTTCGCGAAACTCAAAAAACAAACAATGCCGTATATGTTCTTAGGGTATTGGACTAGCCATGTAACAAATTATGAAAAGTCTAACATTTTATTATTTAGAAGTGAACAGGTCACAATGACGTCAAAATACAACTCCGAAAAAAACAAGAAGCTGACAAATGACAATGAAATATTGACATGCGGAGTAACGACATTACTTTTGGGTCTCCCCAATACAAAGCATTGAGATCTGGGGTTCTAGGTGGCCATTAAACTGACTTTTGCCGCACAAATTTATAATTAGAAATATTACTTTGGTGTACTAAACGACTGCCAAAGTTTAGAATATAATGTCGTTTGATGTACAACTAATGGCTGTAATTATCACTAGGAATCTAAAGATTACAAATATCAAATTCTTCATAATGATGAAAAACTAATGAAAATAATTAAATTCTGCTTTCCAAATCATATCAACATAGTTTTATTGTAGTAAATGAAACATATTCATACCAAATATTGTAATAGAAAGTTTTTGAGACTTTTTGTTCTCTATGGAATTCTGGAATCACAAATTTCAATCGAATATAACCAACGAATACGAGAACTAATCGCATTATATTATTACTTTGATGGAGATCTCTTGGAAAATTTGAATTTATATTTTTACTCTCGAGAAGATAGTAAGATCACTTTTCCAGCCAATTTGGAATTATCTTTCGTTTTGAAATAAATAAAAAAACTATCTAGCCCGCCTTGTTGGAATAAGCTCATTAAAACTAGTAGTATGATTTATCCAAATCAAACTTGGGCAAAATTAGTTCTAACCAAGTTAAATACGAAGCGTTTTTGTTCGGTTTGTGATTAGCATGTTTTCGGAATTTCGTTACATCTTTGATGAGTTACAAACTTTGAAAACTTGAATATATTAATTATCATATTCATCTGAAAACTCACTCAAATTACTCTAATTACCAAAAACCGTAGATTTCAATAGAATAGTCACAAAATTATGAACAGAAGCTTAATAATTTGAAGAGACATTTAGTAATTCCTAATTATAGAATGTTGATTATATCAAGGATTGTTGTTATTTGAATGTTTTAAATGATTAGATGATCATTTGATAACAAAAAAAAAAGTCAAAGCACCGTCATTTACATGAATTTGGCGCTTGATTATAATAATATATAATCTTGTTCTGTTCTCAATTATAATTTATCCTGCCAACTAAGCCTACCTATTGATCTCGAGTATCATTGTTGGTGCAAATTGGGCAGTTTCTCTCTATCATATCTCCACATGTTCGACAGTATTTAAATCTGAAAATCGACGTGGCTACGGCAAAAAATTAACACCAGAAACTCCATATGCAATTTGTGGCCAAGTCTTGATAGAAAAGAGCTTGTAGAAGCCTAGACCAAGAGCCAGTGACTAATTTCAAGTCACAAAACTTTCTACAGTAAATCCTCTAAACTACTCCTAGTTGTTGACAAAATGCTATAAATATTCATTCATAAATTCAAATTTTAACAGAATGAAAAAGATAAATAACCAATTGATAATATATAATGCCAGAACGAAATTCCATCACCAACAGTCTGCCAGAGCAGTGTATTTTCAATTCAATTCAATTCAATTTTTTATATTATACAGTTGAACATAATGAATTTCGAATGAATCATTACCTATAGACATGTAGTGTGTTTGGCGGAATAAAAAATTCTACACTACTATCTAAAGGCCTTGAGCAGCTCATGCCAAATGGTTAACAATCCGTAACTTTTCAGGGTTAACCTGCACAATCTAAATATAGCAAAAATTATTGTTTCAATCGCTTTTTTCTCAAATACTTACTCTTTGACTCGATAAAATTTAAGATTCAGGAGATATGTAGATTTTTATATCGAACGAACCCGTTCGCCATAAAGAGACATTTTGAAGAAAATTATCATAAATTGTAATCATCTATTTCCAATTGAACTGCTTACTGCCGAACATGGTGTTACTTACTCAAGGAAAAAATTGAAATGTAGAAAAGTTTAGTTGGTTAGCTTACAATTTATGTTATTTTCCTTTAGAATATCTCTTTAAGGCGAACGGTTTCCTTGGCATGTAAAAAGATCTAAAAGTCTACATATCTGCTTTGAAAAATCGACTGAAAAATTCATTTTTGCTATCTTTAGATTGTACAGTTTGTCCCTGTGAGAGTTACGGATTGTTAACCATTAGGCATAAGCTGCCCCTGGCCTTCAGATAGTAGTGTAGATTTATTTATTGCGACAAACACACTACTTGAACATATGTAATCATCCATTAAAAATTCGAATGTATAATTTAGAAAATATCTTAAATACAATTTTTGATTTCGCAACTTTAAAGGCCTATAACTCATAAACGAAAGTTCGCATAAGAAAATTTTTTGCATCAAGTGCCCACTGTATAAATATACCATCGTTTGAATTGAAATGTAATTTGTGAATTGAAACTGGTACTTTTTAATTTTTTAATCAGGACAGAGCTCCATTTACTTATCATTTTAAGATCCTTCTAGGAAAAAATATAACTTTTTTATCACATTAGAATAATTAGAATGTTGAGGTTATTCCTCTTTGGACCTTTGAGTCTAAATTTTCACTTGGCTTTCGGCCACTGAAGCAACGGAAAAAAACTTTCTCATTCTTTATTAAATATAATTCCAACAAAGTAAATTTTATATTTGAATTAATTCGATTTCACATTGACGACGCAGGTTAATCATTGCGTATTTACGTGTAATATTAATAATGTAACGCTTTTCGTACTTGTTTACACTTTTTCTATTTGTGGGGTGAATTAACAACACTGTCTCTTACTTCTCAATTTATTTACAAACTATACAATACACTAACTCATAATAATTTACTTATAAATATCACTTAAATAATTTCTGCGATTACTTTTACTAATTCGTCCTTTTCCCTAAGACTATTTATTTAAAACTAACTTAATGCGCTACATGAACTTATATACTACAAAGTTCTAGAACAAAAAGAAACACAAGTAATAAATAAATAGAAATACTGTAATAAGCCTCCTTCCATAATAAAAAGTTCTTTAAAGGCGCAACCGCCATTTATAAAAAACAGATTATAGGCGCCGCGCGAATTCGCCGAATTTCAAAAATCCATTGTAGCAGAACAGGGCCGGCCTAAGGACTCATTTCGCGAGATTGTTCGTAACAATAATAGAACCGGTACCTCCTGAATACTTGGGCAGCCAGTGGTAAAAAATAATACTATGTAAGTTTTTTATTGTGTATGTAAAGGATGTGAAAAATCCTATACCTTTCGGACTCCTTGCAACTATACTTCGTGGATGTACGGTAAACACGTAGTTTGAAAGACAAACTATCATCCGTTATAACCATTATCATTCATTTCTATTATGATATGTTATGCAGTTTTATTAGACCATTAATAAATTTGACTCTTAATGTTTTTAGAGTGCATTCAATGTAGCGATCCAAGCACGTACCTACCTGATATGTTCCTGCGTTAAACTTGTTAATTATAGATAATAAGTACCAGAAAGTAAGCCGGTGAACAGTGGCAACATTTCGTCTTAACGATGTACGTGCCTCGGTCATTATTCTCAACTTCTGATCCCGTATACTACAACTTAAGTCATTTTAACGGAAAATTACCCACTAATATTATTATCGATTACATTCGAGTCTCTTTAATCCACACGTATTTGCTGAGAGACATTGATTTGTTGATTGCGATGTTTATAAGATAGTTTTTTCCGCCAATAAATTAGGAGGGAATCAAAGTTATATAAAGGATTTAGAAAAGTTAGTGATTTAGTGTGGTAGTTTTAGGAAATGGATTTGAAAACTTCTTTTCCTTAAGATAGCTCCAGTTTTCCTGGATGGTACACTAGAGATTATAAAAAAAGTAAAAGACAATTAATAGAATCAAATAGCTTTTCTAATTATATAATATTTGTCTTTTATTTTCATAACTAAAACTATAAGAAATTCCGAGGGCACAATGACAATAGGGTGTCCTCTAAGGCTAAACTTTGCTGACTATACATCCATATCAGCAATCGATTTATATTCGCAGTATATTATAAATAAAAATATGGTAGTACGACCAACAGTGGGGTTGATTGTTCAAATAATGAAAAAAATTCAATATCTGAAGGATCAAGATAGAAACCTAGGGCTGGTCTCATTCTACTTAAAGCAAAAAATACAATAAGTTGTACTGCTTCTATTGGAATTTCGAATAAATTTGAACAACTAAATAGGAATTGAAAAACTATTGGCAAGAAATATGAAATTTTCGTGATAGGTTGTTCTCATGAAACAAGTATTTGTTTTTATTTTGTATTCAAAGTAAATAATGCTTGCAATTAATCATTCCATGAGGTCCAGAAGCTGGAGAATTTTGTAGATTATAAAACTAGGAGTTCAGTCAAAAATTTTTCAATTTGATAAGAAACTTACGATTTCAAATTCAAGAAAACTCGATTAACAGTTCCTTAGCTGCAATACTGATTTTCAGATGCTTTTTGTTTAGTTCGGTACGAGTTATTTACGTAAGTTTATGATTCGGAAAATCTTGAAATCCTTATTTCTACTTTCTTGAGCCTCTTTAGACAATATCCCAACTGAGAGAATCAACTTCTACACTCTCCATAACCATCTCTGCTGTTTCTTTTGAGAAGAGCTGAGATTTTTCTGGGTCGATCATTGCATTTCTATTTAAGACTTTCATTATGGTAGAATTGTACTATTTAAAACAATTTGATGAACAAAGTAATGCAAGAAACAAAGGCGTACTCTAATCCTTTCCTTTCTTTGCGGTGTTATCATCGGATAGGCAGATTGAGGCAGATTAAGGCATATTATTTTTGTCCTAATAATTGAGCACGTCGAGTTTAAAAAGTTACCTTCCACATCTCCGAGGAAGCCGGAACTTTTTTGTAATCATAGCTGCTCTCAATGCTCATTAAAAATTCGTAGCTAATAACGTTGCGAAGCGGTCTTTTTTTGTTGTACAGTGTGACCGATATGTGGCTAGGGGAAAAATTTGTTATTTTTTTTCCGTTTTTCAAACAATTATATATCAATCATTTAAAATAATGTGTTATTTGGTCAAACTTCCATTGTTCTTCAATATCCTTGAAATATGGAAAAGAATTATACCGTTCCTAGATATTGTGGCTTAAACAGTGTGTCTACATAAGTTAGAGCCATATGGAAAACTTTTTTATTAGTGATTTTATGGAAAAAAGTTATTCTTGTCAATATGCAACCATCAGATATCAATTTTTTAACGCAGTATACGAGGTGTGTCTTTATTTTTTACAATTCAGAAAAAGGTTATAAGTGAAGTTGTTTTGAATCGAAAGTTATATGCAATTACAGTCATTTATTATGAAAATTCAGGTTTTGTGATTATTTACTGATCATTCAATATTAATTATTCTGACAGGATAGAAATTAACGCAATTTAGGATGCCCCAACATGAAGTATGTGACAGTGAATATCAGAGTGAGTGTTCATAACATTACAATGAAAATGTCAAATTCAACAATTGCAAAAATTTTAAATAAATTTAATGTTAGTGGAAGTATTGAAAATAAATTTAAGAATAAACGCGACTGAAGACACTGAATTTGAAGCGACGATATTCGTTTTGAATTCTGCGCTCTGATCCAAGGAAAGCTGGATGAAGACCCGTTTTTCACAAGAACTATAATATTTTACGACGAGGCAACATTTTCTTCAAACGGAACCGTCTCATCACAAAATTATCGCTGGTGGTCTAACGTTAATCCAAACTTTGTAATAAAAACTCTTTTGTTCTTTTAGAACGAACGTATGATATTGTGTGTACAAAAATAAATTAGCTGGATCTGTTTTTCTTTCGACATTTCTCAAATAACGCAAAAAACTTAGAATTATTAGAAAATCAGGTAAGTGGTTCACGAACTTCCGTTACAAGAACGTATGAAAATTTGTTTCCAACAAGACGATGCTTCCATCAATAGTAAATTAAACGTTAGAGTACTGATTGAAAATATGTTTAATCGGAAGGTATTCAGATATTTTTTGGCCTCCTGGGTCTTCTGATTTGACTCCTCTTGCCTTTTTTCATGGGGTTACTCGAAACAACAGGTTTATCAGCGTGAACATTTTGACGATGTATACCATTTGGAGAGGATTATTTCTGAAGAATGCCAAAAAATTACTCCAAATATGATACGGATTATTAAATATTCTATGTATGGATTTTTCAATTTTTACAATAGATAATTATTAAGCATTCATTACGAATTTGAATTTCAAGGTTGTTCAGAAACAGTAATAAATAGAAAGATTATCTTATTTTTAACAGGTAATAGACATAGATAGTATTTACCCACAATAATTAATACGGAATGATTAGTAAATAATCACAAAACCGGAATTTTCATAATAAATGGCTGTAATTGCACATTTGAATATAACTTTGAACTCAAAACAACTTAACTTCATAACATTTTTTTGGATTTTTGGCAAACTTCGTATACTGCTTCAAATAATTGATATTTGATAGTTGTTTTTCAACTTTTGGACCATGCAGAACTTTTATGGAGAATAAGTTTTTTTCATAAAACAACTAATAAAAAAGTTTTCCATATTGCTCCAACTTAAGTAGATACACTGTATAATGTGAGAATAACAAAGTAGATTATCGAAATTAGAGTTTTTGAAAATCGAATTTTTTTCCGCTCTTTGCAACGGTATTAGGCAGGAGTCAAAAATAGAAAAAAACATGACCATGATCATGATCAGTAAATAATAAAATAAGTAGATCCAGCTTAAGATAAATCAAATGACATAAGCAAATTTAAGTATCTTGTTGCAACATGAGAAAAAGATTATATAAAGATATACATTGCACATCGAGAGGCAGTTCTCAATTTTAATTCAAATAAAAGTTAAATAAATAAAAATTTTTCCCCAGACAACTCCCTACTTTCTAAAATAACCCCCCTTAAATGAAATTTTTCGTTTAACTCATTAATCCAGTTCATAACAACAATTCCCGACATAAATATGGAAATTCCTTAAAAATATTGGTCATAATTCAAGTTATCGGATTCATAGCTCTTGTACTATTTGATCCAAAATACTATAGTATGGATTTATTAGAAATTCTTCTAGTACTTCACATAAATGACACAGGTAATAAAGCATAAACGTGTTTCACGTTTTCGTGTACCACGCATAATGTTAACCGAGGAAGAAAGAATACGAATCGATACGCAAAGCGTCGCGGTATTGAGTAAATCGAACCTATTTGATATTTCATTTCAAGTCGCGTTGCAAGGTATTATGAGCGAAGGAAAATTATAAATGAGAGAATTGGAATACCACAGGAATTTTTGTGCTCTAAGAGATTTTACGAATATAAAAATATATTATTGTTTGAAAAATATAACAAATGGTGAGACTAATTTCCTTTCTAGTCATAATCTTCCCAGCATATATATGTTTAGTTTAATCAAATAAGTTGTGTTTTTCGGAGTCTCTTCTAATATTTCATAGATTATAGGCCCCTTTTCTCCTTATTTTATACCGTTCAAGAACTCTTATGCTACCAAGCGCTACTACATAAGCATGTTTAGAAAGAGAGAGAGTGAGAGAGAGATAAGCTTTATTGTCATAAGAAAATTTCACAGTTTTATGGACAAGGCAACACAATTTCATATCAGATAATATAAAAATATGAAAAATAGAAATATAAAATAACAATTTGACTTCGTACTAAATTGAATTATACCGTTCTATTGAGTTATTGAGACTATTGTAAATTGTAGAATTCTACCAAATAATAATGAGGTCTTTCAAGCAGAAATGTCTTTGTTCTGTATTCTCTCCTCTAGCTGATTCAATAATTTCTTGGCATTGAATATAATGAAATTTTTAATAGATCAGAAGTGGGTATAGTTGAGTAAATATTCAAATTATTTCTTCTAGTACGGCAACGATGAGCAACAAAGAACAAAGAGAACCTAGATGAATAACAGGACAGTTAACAGTATAGATTCTTTTGAGTCTATGTCCAATTTAGTTTTCAGTTAATGAATTATTATTGACATTTGCTTGATTATTATTCCAAAAGTAACAAGACTTCTACCTAGAATTGGAGATTGCAGGTATTAAAAATGACACTAAACCAATGGAGTTGAAAGTGCGAATTTTTGCATTGCTGTTAACCTTCACGTCAAATGATCTTGTGTTCCCAATCAAAGACAATTTACCACCCTAGTGAAAGTTTCTTCATCTTTCTCCTTCGAAAGAATACTTCTCATTTCATCGAGACGAAGTAGTGAAAAACAAATCCTCAATTTCATCCCAAATAATAAACTTTTGTGCATCTGTCTCTGCAATTTTCTCCGAACAATGAATACGAATGAGAATAATTCATCCATTTCCAACGTATTTATTAGCAAACATTTCAATTTTTGATTCATTTTATGCATTATAATGCGAAAGCTATAAAACGGGAACTTGTTCGTATTCGCAAATATGACGAAAAGATTTTATGGATATTTTCCAATAACACTTTCATTTCAGAAGCTCTTTTATAGACTTCTCATCATATTTATTCCATAATTTTTACAGAGATGAGGATGTGTCTCGGCATAAATCGGAATTTTTTAATAAAAGTAGAGAAGTTGGATAATTTCGAAGTCAAATTTAAAGTTATATGGCAAATTGAAGTAAACATCATGTCTTGAATTATAGTAGATACGAATATAATGGAAAAAATTTATTAAACTCTGTAAGAGTCTTTCCTCATATACAAGATATTAATCAAATGAGATTTGATACGTTTGGATGTATATTTACGTTTGTATGATATTAAACTTATGTATTGAAAACATAACCGAGTTAACGAAAAATCCATCGATATTCAGACTAAATTTCAACGAAATACTATAAATACAGAGTGATTTATAAGAAATAGTCCACCCTGATATTTGTTTAAAATTTAATTGACTTAAGTGCAAGTTCTCTCAAAAATGGAAAATGACACTTCTGATTTTCTAACGTATCATTTGTGTTTTCACATCAAGCATGTTTCGTGCCACGGTGAATACTTTTTGCACGTGAGAAATGTAAATATAACTATAGATATTTGAAAGAGAAGTTTGCAAAGAAACACGGAGGCATATTTCACCTCCATGAAATCGTAGAGGCATTTCAGCTGCTAGATAACCAACATCATATCAGAAGACTTACGAGGAAAATCCCTATCAATTAGTATAATGATCCAATTAATTATTAAATGGACTTTAGTAAGATAAACCCAAGTTTTAATTAGATACGAACACAGGCATTTTGTTTGGCTGCAATAATAAGTGATGGTCATGCCATCAATTGCGATGCGTTTAAAATAAGTCGAATATATTGGGTGTTTTGTGGTTGCTGTGGACTGTGTGTTTGTTTGAAAAACACTAGAAGTGAATCAACCGAAATACGAGGATTGTATAAAAAGTTCCTTATCTACCTGAAGATTTCAACACAATCAATATGAGTTGAGAAATATATTTGCGCATGAGTTGAAGGATTCTCACAACAATTTCAGCTATTTGGACTCTTTGTTTTGTTTGATGATCGTATGAGTGGAAAAGATTTTTCTGACAATGGGAAAAAATCGAGTATAAAGCAGTCTTTAAATATTAGTAACTAGGAAGTAATATGCCTATTTTAATGAAAGAGGAGTTAGAACACTGTCTTCAGAGGTTTTGTATCATTGTTTCCCTTTTGTTTTTGCAAAAGGAGACAAGTCTAAAAAAGTGTAAAATGAGTTCGACAGTGCTCTAAAATTAAAAATGCTAGAAGAGTTAATCAATTTATATTATTGCGAGTAGATAAATATCGAGGAATATTTGTTTTGTTCAATATGAAAACGTAAAATTTATTTATAGTGTTGATATATCAGAAACGTGTGGTTCTTCTAGCAGAACAAAGTTTTAGGTTGAACTATGTGTAAGGACTTAATGTCAAGGTAATTACGGTATAGTTTATCACCTTGTATGTATTTTGGTAGTTCAAATATAAACAGGAATTTTTGTATAAACACACGAAAAATTTAGAATCGTAAATGTGGTAGCACTCAATATCAGACGGCTCTGTTACGAAACATAGAGAACAGCCGAGAAGGCGTAACCTCGCTTTTTAGTGTACTTATAGCCGTGAGCGAGAAAGATCAGTGTCTATTGCTCAAAGATTATATACTCGATAGATCTGCCACTCTGTATAAAATTATATACCTGAAATTAAAATGCTGATTAAATGAAGTATTTTGTAAAATATTTTGGTTTCATTTACAATTTATGGGACAACCAGGACTGACCATCTAAATTTCACAATTAAATGGTTTATATAAGATATAGGTAGATGGAATATTGAAACACAGGATGATTATTATAATTTTTATTTTGTTTTTGACATTTTATAACTATATCCATAAACAAAAAATTTTCCTTCACACTTTAGCAGTCTAAGGACTGTCAACGGTGTGATCTTTGCTTGTTTAAAAAATGTTTCTGTTTGTACATGTTACATACAATGATATATAAAAAAACTGATTTTATAACCATGGTTAATTAATGATTACCGTTGTCTTTCTTTCTGTCTAAAATTCTAATTTGAAAATATGTTAAAACACCAGCAAGTATCAAAGTTACATAGGTTTATTGAAATTCACTTCTAAGTTGTTGCCTCTGGTAGAAGTTGCAGGTCAAGGAGACGCTTATTTCGATACTGATATTCAAGCAAATACTGGGATACAATAGTTAACAAAATGTAAAAACTATTTGATAAAAAGCGCAACAGGCCAATTGTCATGCTACAGTTCATGTACTATTATTCATCATTAAGTTCTTTCAAAGACACGAGTTGGGTTTCTCGAATTTATTTCTTTAATTCTACAAGAAGAAATTCACGTTTGTCAAATCTTATGAGCCAAGTTTCTCTTCTTAATCCATTACGTACGAGATCGTTCATTAAGATATTGCCTTACAGCTCTTCTGTAGTCTGTACATGCGACGTCTTCTAATTAATCAAGATTTGTTTCTTCGTCCAATTTTAATGGCAAAATTTTTTTCCACTATACGATCAGGTTGTGGAATTCGACTTTCGTGGAGCAGTCTAGAATTTTCCTTAGCTCATTAATGGCATTTATTTTGATTTACGATACCGTTAACAAAAAAGGAAATGTTGAGAGACCAAATAATTCTTCGTTTCTAGCTTTATGTGTA
This sequence comes from Diorhabda carinulata, assembly GCF_026250575.1. Classification (NCBI taxonomy): domain Eukaryota; kingdom Metazoa; phylum Arthropoda; class Insecta; order Coleoptera; family Chrysomelidae; genus Diorhabda; species Diorhabda carinulata. Next base: position 10,420,358 of record NC_079469.1, read on the forward strand.
ATTCCAATATCTAGAGGGACGCGATTAATTGGAACATAACGGTCGACTGACAAATCCAGAAAAACGCGATCAACGCTCGCCCACTTGCTTCTGAGATATTGTGCGATATGGACACTGCTGTTTTTTTAGAATAGAGCACCTCTTAAAATATACTTGTAGTAATAAACTAGAATCACCTACTATAAGAAATTTCTCGTTTACTTGTAGTATCTTGTAGTTTTAGATATAGATGTAAGAAGATTTTCTACAAAATTGCGTAAACTCCAGATTTTTCTAATAATTACAAGCTTTGTATCATTCAAACTGCAATTTTGGTTATGTTGACCACAACTTACCTCGTAAAAATCATTAATATTAATAAGCATTTAATCATATCTAAACTTACTATGTACTTCTTTTATAAAAACATTTTTTTAATAATTTCAATTATAATAACAGGATGTACTAATAAAAAATGTTACTGGAGAATTTCTAGAAAACTGTGATCGGGTTAATCCAATAATGATTTGAATGTTCGTAAACTAATCCGGTTTACGTTCATTTTTGTTCGGAAACTAATCGAGATAAGGCCTAGATACACCTATCATGCATCCTCCCAATCCGACTACTATCATACAATCAGACGAGTGTCCGAGATGGAAATGATTCTAGAGTTTAAACAGCTTAATTGACACCTTTCCGACACGTGTCTGATCCCACTCCTTACACGACTCTGATCATACATCAGATCTTATTCTGACCGACCATTCGACGGCTGCAGGTAGCGTATCGGTTGTAATTTGTAATATTTTTTCTTTGTTTTTTTATTAAATTCACGAATCAAAGCACAAAAAAGTAATAAAAATCTGATATTACCGTAGATCATGTTTCCTTGGCATTCTTGTCTCTTTGATCCTGAATTTTTTTATTTGGTACTGCATAAATAGCATTTGCATAGAAATGGTGGTTAGGATTTTTATTTACGTTGAGCCGAGGCGTCACTTCATACTCTTCAGTGTAATTTATGACTTCGCTCATTCCCATTTACGTCCACTTTGGATTTCTGTTCATTTCACTTATGAAAGATGTCGCTTGAACTATTTTCTCCGTCATTGTATATACACAGAAGAAGTAATTTGCAATAATAAAACTAATGTATAACTAGGGATATATCTATATTACAGCTTCATCTATCAAACTGCAATATATGACCGTATTAGTTTTTTGAAGAATACTAGATATGGCTATTAAATACGAGACTGCGAGAGAAAAAAAGTCCGATTGAGTGTTAAAAATTGTTGCAAGAGGCTTATGGGGACAATTCTCTATCTCGTGTGCATGTTTTTGAGTAGTGTAAGTGCTTCAGTGAGTGCCAAGAAAGCACTGAAGATGACCAGCGCCCAGGTCGACCTGTTACTGTTTCAACTTCGGAAACAGTGACCAAAATCAACCAATTTGTGATGATTGCCGATGCTGTAAGCGCCGATAAAAAAACAGTTAGAAAAATTTTACACGAGGAATTACACATGACAAAAAACTGACTCCTGACCAAAAGTTCTTGCATCAACGAGTTTGCTCAGATTTCCTTGAAAGATTAGAAAAGTTAGAAAAAGATCTGCTTCGAAAGGGACCCGGTTTGAGTCGATGGAAGCGGTAAAGCAAAAAACAACAGAGCTCTTAAAGGCACTCACCAAAGAAGACTATCAGCACTGCTTCGATCAATGGAAAAAATGTGTGGCGAGGGGAGGGGAGTATATTGATGGGGAAGTAGAATAATTTTTATAATAAAACCTCATTTCGTAAACAGTCTCGTTATTTTATAACCAGACCTCGTATTGCAATGATATTCAAAGTAAGAAAAATCTTTAGTGAAGTTTAATATAATTTACTCATCTCAGCTCACAAAATCTCATGAAACGAAATTAGGATATTCGAAAGCATCACGTCCTGAAAATATCAAAGAAAAATTTCTGATGAAATTGGTAACTTTCTCGAACTTTATACCTTTCTTGCCGATCAATTTCCATAACTAGAGAATTCAAAAGTTGTTTTCTTTCGATATTACAATTCAAATTCGATGAGATCATTTTTCTTGTAATAAAAGCAGAAATTGCGGTTGTACCTTTTGCAATGACTTCCAATAACACATGTGGAAAAGTAGCAAAATAAACCACTATTCTTGTGAATCGATAGTTGAACACTGTGAAAAAAGAATTGTTTCACGTACTCGTAGATTGAAAATGGATAATACTAGTAATAATAAAATTATATTGTTGTGGTACAAGAAACGTAACGAAATTGAAATTCAGTAAAATAACAATTTTTCATCATAGTTACTAGAAAGTCTAATAACAGTAGTTTATGTACAGGGTGAGCCATAAGGTACATTATATACTTCTACCATATGTAGAGTTCCTAAGGGAAGAAATCGTGCGGCTACAAAAAAATGACAACTCTCGTTGTTTATTAATTTACAGGTGTTTTATGAAATTTACCATAAATTTTAATTGGATATACTGTATACACAGATGAATTTGGGTATATTATTTGTAAACCAGAGGTATGTTAGAAGTCTTATTACACTACCTTGGCACTACTGCGTTAATTTTCTTAAAGTCGAAGTTGGCTTCCTCTCGTTTAAGTCTGAAGTGTCTGTTTAAGATACGGAATTTTGCAGTATCGAAGAACTCTATAGGCAAGTACATCTTTCATTTTGTGCTTCATACCGTTATGACATATTTCATTGAATACCTGTGCCACATCACAAAATTTTGTGAAATATATTTTTATCTACTAGCGATTTTTCTATTACTATTACTCGATAGAATAGTTGTTTTCTCTGAATCTGTTCTGAGATTGAACTCTTGCGATTTAAAAACTATTGAAATCTCTGCATACTTGTCTGCTTGCCCGTTCAATGAGAGTAGTTCTAGTATTGTATTAGTTATGAACGAGCTAGAGCTCAAGTCATGTGTGTGCAAGATAAAAATTGTGGCTTCTATTATGTACATCAACAGCTAATATCTCCGCCAGTTTTAAGTTATATTTTTGTGAAATATGGTTAAAAAACTCATCAATATATGTTTAAACTCACCTGATAAGTTTAATAAGTAATACTATTTGTTCATATCTTGAAAAAATTAAAGAAATTCCGACAGAAAACTTAATTTTACACATTTCGTCGTATTTGCCACATATAGGGCACCTTAATGAAAAGTAAAATAGGTTTTTGGAAAATTACTAACTACTCAATTAATCGAAACTAAAATTATGTCATGTCATGAAGTTTGCAAATTTCGTTTTTTAACAAAATCAATAAATACATTATCTGAATTATTTACTTCTATTTATAGCATAATTGCTTTTTAGTTAGTTGCATTATTCCGTACATATGAGTATGGAATACTAAATATGTTCACTGAATTGCTGGCAGAACATAACATAAAACCTTTTAAATATGGCGAATAATAAATATTTTCGATTTTATTATCGAATATAATACTATTATGAAATAATTTCCTCTGAAATCTGGGAATTTTAATAATTACACACCCCAACACTGTTTGATTATAGCAGACAAGTCATTTAATTATTTAATTTTGTGTTTCTATTTTGAATAAATTACACCATAGTACGAAATTATATTATAATATCAAAAAAAAAATTGGAATTTGTTGAAATGGTAATAAATATCGAATCGAATGACCTATATAGTGAGTTTGATGTTTCTGTAAGATCTAATCGATATTTCTACAAAAAATCAGACATAGCTAAATATCCGAAGTAAAGACGTTTTGACAATTGTTTGTGTTTAAAAACAAGTGACTAATCTATGTTTCATGTACAGTTGGAAATCTTCTTCTTCTTTTTCTTTTTGTTTTCTTAAGATTTAGTCTTGATTCTTCTACTATTCAGCCTTTGGAGAAGTTGATGGCAAGCTTTCCACCTCTTAGAAGGTTGACCAGGAGGTCTCATTGAAATTAGTTTTTTATCCTTTTCCCATTTAGCCCATTGATCTTTCATCGTGCTATCTATGATGTCTCTCCAATAAATGTAGTCGACTGGATCTCGTGAATACTACTATATCCTGAATATTCACATCTTGTCTTATAGTTTTGCTTCTCATTTGATCTCTTAGACTCACTCGATAAATAGTTTTCAATTTTTTCATATCTGCTGCCCTTATCATGTCCTTTTTTTGTGTTTGCTCGAGTTTCCCATGTATATGTAAGTATAGGTATTACGATTGTTTTGTATTCACGTTCTTTACTGTCAGTGGACATATATTTGTTTTCCATTTGAAGTCCCCCAGATGGCCAGACATTCTTAAGGCTTTATTTACTCCGCTTGCAGTGTCCTGAGGTGAATTAAGTAGCTTCAAAGGCACTGTATTCAGTCTCAAGCCCGGAGAAAGGATAAAAGTTGATGGAAAAGGCCAGAAACTTACCACCCCTTACATAGATTCAATGTTCAAAGAACTATAGAGCCTCGGAAATTAGACGGACTTAATGGAATAATGACATGGCGAGACAAGGGAAAAAACTACTACGGAAATCGCAAAAATACGAATTTGAACTTTAAATATAACATCATGGAACAACAGATATTAAAAGGTTATAATGAAAGTGAATAGATGGAAATCGATGCAAAAATCCAGCTCATTACGCTTGAAACACGTGGATAAGTCCTGGAAAATGCTTTTTTTGTCCAAAGTATATAAGCAAATGCGTTCTTTTGATAAGCAGGTATATTATAGGTGTATTCTGGTGGAGTATTAAATGTATTTGTTGAAGAGTCTTGCACAAAAATCTTCAAAAAGGGTCATGACAGCGTAGAAGACAAGCGCTAGGAAGGAGACTGGTCGAGGTACCCACTGTCATAAACGCGCAGCGACGGTTAGAATTATACCAGACAAACTAAATATCAACTACGAAAGTTTCTGACAGATTTTAACTCAAGCTTTCGCAATGAAAAATCTCTAGGGAAATGTTTTTTAAAAAATAGAAGAGCAAAAATAACATCGAATATCAATCGCAGAGCTCTGCGTCGAACAAGTAAAAAGTTATCGTACGATCCAGGCGATGGAAATTTTTTCTATCTGCAAGACCACGAAACGTGCCAAAGTCAACAGATAATTCCAAAATAAAGTTCGATACTCATCTGTTTGTTTCACAGCCGCTGGTGGTCCACAAGAAGTCTATCCTATCTGGATAGACCAAAAATTAAGCTTTTCCACAATTTCTTTGTTCAATTTATAGCGTATACTGGTTTTCATAGAATATTAAAAATGTCTGTGAGATTGAAAGCCCTTTGATACACAACCACAGAACTTCAATTGTTATAATTAAATAATGGATTGGTGACATGTTAATATTTGTTCTTCAAACCATCAAACCAACACAATACTGCTTGTCTTTTCAAAAGAGTCGCACTATTTATTTCTATTGATAATTTCTTCTCTCGATTCAACAAACGACATATCTTAGGAGGAACTTTTGAAAATGAAGAACTATCAGCTTGATACTCGTCTTGCAAAGTTTTGGGGATGGTCAAACTTTATTTATCTTATCAATGTTCATGTTCTTTTACTTATCGGTATGATACCACTGATCATTTGTATTTTCTCCTTCAAATAATTCCGCTTTTATCTAGTAGCAAACTCTCTCTTTCCAATTCCCCATAAGAAGAGTAATTTTATGAATTTTCATTCTGTTTACAGTTGAAGTAGGAGGGCTGCTATTGAAACTTGAATTTTTTCATCATTTTCAAATAATGCGGTATCCAAAGCGATGACTGCCAAATGTTTGAGCAATATTTGAATGTATCCAAGTAAAACTAATGTTCAAGTATGCCTCAATCTCACGGTATGGCACATGATATACTATGCCTATAATAGTGAGAATGAAGTACTCCTAAAATTTCGACTTTTGAAAATAGCCAAGTTTGAATACTGGGAATGCAGTTTTGTTTTGAAAAATTCAGTGAAATGAAAATACATTATTATATATTCACAAATTTTAATAGTAACTTATTATTTCGGGATTGTGAATATCGGAGGTGCTAGCACCATTTATTGGAATATCATTATAATTAAATTTGAATATTTATGAACACATTATGCGTAATCTAAAAGGTCCTTGCAGTCATTTCATTTGCTTTTCATGTGATTTATTACCTATCTCGTATCGTCAAAGTATCGCGGTGTTGTATACATTGCGGATAATGTGGAAACACTAATTACTCCGCGAGAATGACGTTGTGATTTCCATCCATCTTGTAGAACCGTTTTCTTCACCTTCAAATCCTTTGAATTTCCTTCAAAAGATTATAACAGATATTAATGCTTATGCTTAAATGCTGTAAAGTGTAAGTGAAATTAAGGATCAGAAATTATTACTTCAGTTCATCATTTCTGTTGGAACATTCAAATCTCGTCAATGAGAAGAGAGAAGTTTCTAGAAATTACACTTATGCGTGAATATGATTTATGATAACCATTCGTCGCATCTAACAGTTAACTATCCTCGTTTTTGGTTATATGTTAAGAAATTGTTGTTATATACAAGCATACTCGTTTTATTCGTAATTACATGACAGTTACAATAGTACAGTACTGGAAAAGCTACTCGTTTTTCCTTTGGTTTGGGACCAGAAGCTCGTAATTTTTGTTTCAAATAGCGGGATGAATAGAACCGTCAAGATAGAAGTTTAACTAGTAATAATTCGTGAAAAACCTCCTCGATCTTATTTTTGCATTTTGCATTCTAATTTTTTTGAGGAGAAGAGAAAAGTATAATCCTAAAAATAGGTTGGTAAAAATTGCATGAGGCTCTTTTATACAAAAATTATTCAAATACGGTTTTTGTAGGTTAATATGGTTAATTTTTATTCGAATTGTTAATGTTTTTATCAAACATTTGTTTGTTAAAAGTTAATAGCAATGAATTCATTCTTCTTTATTTTACTTGAATAAATAAATACTTACTCGTATATACAAAGAATTCTTGCTCTAAACCGCTACCTTTGTTATCTCGAAGTGCGATACAAGAAGGATAATAGGAAAATTGATCCGAATTTTCCGAGTGTCTTGCACGGAAAATAATCGGAAAAGGTAGAAGGAAATCAATAGAATACATACAAATCAACGAGTTAACCAGGAAAACAATAAAAGAAAATAAGATGAAGAAATAACAATTGAAAATAGAAGATAATAGTAGAAGTAATAGATAAATTTGAAATAAATGAAAAGACATGAACGGTGTAGAAAGCAGAATTGAAGAGGATATAAATATTACTGAAAATTTCACGGAGGACTGTACCAAACAAATAAGAAGCCACCGAAAGAAAGCGTAAAAAACTTCAGATTGAAATAAACAACGTTTAACAAGAAATTTCACACCACAAAAATTATTTAAAGGAATGTTTTTCACTCCCAGTTATTGGTCTTATGTGGATCTATGTCTGTTACATTTATTTCTTACTGTAGAAAAATACGATACTGCGCTCAAGAATTCTTATTATTGAACGTTAATATAAGGCTAGAAAGAATCCTCGATAGTGACAACCTTTGGGATATGCATGAGGTCGGATCATTTTGAAGGCAGCCTTTTGAAAATAACTTGAGAAAATTCAAGTCAAACTTTGGAGTGCATAAATATTTATACGACCTGGAAACCAGTATATGATTGTTTTCTCATTTCTGTTCTAATTAATAAATGTCCATCAAGTCAGTTAAAAGAAATTTGACAAACGTTTTGGGAAACTATCGGTATTACTTTGAAATTTTAATTTGTATTAGAAAAGTAGAATTTAAATAGTAAATCTGAATTTAAGGTTAACTAAATAATCCAGGGATATTATGATATCATGAGCATCAGAAAACTACTGGCCACGAGAAGTACCTGAGCAAAAGTGATGTAAGCAAAAGCTAAAGTTTTCTGAACTTTGAAGTGACAATTTGAAAGATTTTGGGGAATATGAAATGTTTCAAAACAATAATGTGACTACGGGAACTAATGTTTATTGAAATATATCATTAAAAATTTTAATATTCAAATTTATCAATAAAATCCACTCTAAATTGAAAGTCTGAAAAATTTTTATAGCTACTTCGTTAATTTCAACCAAATAACGGACAACTTCGATATACCATAATCATTTCTTATGGGACTAAATATTACTTATCGGTGAAATATACTACAGTCGACTAAATCAACTTATAGTATTACCAAACAGAGCCTCCACACGTTTCACTATCATACCATACCATTAACAACCCTTCTCAAATTCACTCCCTATAACACCCAAGATTGACAGTTTAGCACCACGTATGTTATTAATATAATCCACCCTCTACTGAAAATAGAATTAATCCTTCCGTGGGCCTGAAAATATTTATTGTGTATATACGAGGATTATTTGAAAAGTCTCAATCTGAAGGTATCAGCACTTCAGTTACTTTGGATGTATAGTTTCTTTTTGACACACGTATCAGTGAGTCGTTCTAAAATTTTGAGAAAAATGCTGCAATTACATCAAATTTTTTTATGGAGGACGCGCCTACACAAATGAAAGAGGAATTTGACACAGTGAACAGAGACTGTGCACCATCATCAAGTTCGTGACATTTGGGGCTGATGAATTCAAACGTTGACGTATCAGCTTCAATGACGACGAGTTTCGGGATGGCCAAAAAGTGAGACAACCAGCGATATTATCGAAAAAGTTCACCAAATAGTACTGAAAGACTTATGACTTATTAGGGAATTATCGGAACGGCAACTGCCGTCTTTTAATTAAGGAAGACATTAACTTTATGGTTTTCTTTTTTTACAATGGCTAGTTACCTTTATGACTCATGTATTTTCAAAAATAAAAAAGTATATTGATTTTAATATATAGTCAAATTCCCGAAGTTAGTTGTAAAGTTTTCGCTATTCGGACGGTATTCTTTTTTTGAAGGAAATCATGTCTAAAAACTCTATAGTTGACCGTCATAATTGGTAGGTAATCTAAAGCAATTTTGATATTCTTTTATTTGGATAATGGTTACGTTGCTATAGTCAACTAATGCCTTTTATCGAAAAATAATGTGTTTTGCCTATTAGAAATAATAATCTTGGTTGGTAATCTGTTGATGGATTTGTAAGTTATATCAAGTGAAATAAAAAATACAAATTAACTATCACCACTTTATAAAAAAATTTATGTTAGAAATACTAGCTATATATCTATTGCCACAATATTCCCATAACTCTATTTATAATATCCACTTCATTAAAAGTAAAATCAACTAAAGTCGGCTTTAATAAAACCGCAATTATCACGATAATTCCCTATTCACGAGATTTAAGCAAAATTTTCGCATTTTGTGTGTCGATTCATAACTGTAGATGGAATATGGATACTCCGGAAACGAGAAAATAGTGGATTGAAAAGGGAAAATCTTCTGCGAAGAAGGGGGTTTCGTCGACCATTAAAGTGATGGGGACCGTTTCTTGGTATGTATAAAAGAGTATTACGCATCATTGATAAGGTAAAGGAAGAACTTGAAACAAAGCGACCGCTTTTGAAGACTACTTTTTGGGACAAAAACCTTCTCACACTTCGGTGCTCATCATGACTATATTCACACGATCTGGTCCCCCGCGCTTTATTCCTGATTAAAAACCTCAAGTTTCTCTTTAAGGAGAGAGGTTTACTAAAAAATCAAAAGCTGGGTGAATTTTGATATGGAAGTATTATTTCTACAGCCTACACCCTTGTACACAAAATACGAAATTAAGCTGCAATTATGTATGAATTTTTTAAGGCAGAAATTTGATTTATAATTTGTACATATGAATTATAGATGTAGAAATAACATATAATGACGATTATTTCAAAGGCGATGAAAGTAAAAAGGAAATAATGTACATTTTATTTAGCGCGTTTTTTATATCTCTTAGAAGCAGAACCAGGAATGAAACAGTTATTTATATGATTAATTTGAACAGTACTTTTCCTTTTTTCTTCAATTTTCACAGTGGAACAGAAGTTTTTTTTTTTCGTATAAATTTGAGGAATAGTATAATAGTTATAAACGCATATAAATTGAAATATCTCTTCACATATTTCATTTGAAAAGGAAAATGTATTTATTTTTACAAATAAACGTGAGGAGAAAAGCAAGTAGAATTAGAAAATAACTCTTTTCCGTGACCTATTTAAACATAGAGATCTTGGTAATATATCTTGTACTTGTTGACGTTTAGTCTGTTACAAAAACTAAATTAGTTTTCCTATCTGGAAGTGAGAAAAACATATCTCTCTTTACTTTTTCACGGTTCTGATAGGAGAAGCGAGTGTTTCTTCAATTGATTATAAAAGGAAAGTTTCTAGAAGAATAACAACTTTTCTCACTTTAGTAGTGGTTTTTGATGTGTTGAATCATGGAGAAATTAATTTCCGTGATAATCAATAAATGTAAAATACAATGATGATTGTTTTGTTGTTATTTCCTCAGTTCTTGAATAATATAATGAGGATTATAAATATAGTTCATAAATACTAAATAACACGCTTTTGAAATTGAAAATAATTCTTACGAAAGCTTAAGACAATAATGAAGGAAAAATACTAGTATTATTATTAATAAAGCGTGGGGCGCTTTTTATTTTGTGTGTGCTTTGAAAGCGTATTGTTTAGTTTTTAAAAACTATATTTATTCAATTGATATCATCCCCGTATCATGCCTTCGCTGTTTATACACTTACATCACGTCAAAACTTCTATCGAGCCCTAACTGTGTATTTGGTAAGGTTGTCGAAGTGCTTGGTCCCCAACATGGAGATCAGAGTTTGGAATCATCTATCGAACGAAATTTTTATTGAATAAGCAACTTTCTCTAAGCCCAAAAGAGAGTTACAAACCAACAAACGCACATACAGGTGAAACTAATATAAGCTTATGATTGCCTTGATAGTGTATAGATGTCCCCAATTATCTTTGAAATTATCTCAGTAATGTAAAATATGGATGATTGATTTATATAATTACGCAAATTATCAGTGTAAAGTCATATTTTGATAAGTCGGGAAAGAGACCTAAAATTAAGATAAATGATCCCGAAAAAAATAACATAGAAACTCGAACACAGTTCAATATTCAATATACTATCAAACATTCAGTACTGTAGTTTCAGTTCTCAGTAAACATACGTCTAACAGACCAATTATATCTTCAATTATAACATAATATTATGAGGACACTGAATTTAACAGTTTTGTACGCTTCTTTTCAAACAATCAACTCCTGTAATATAACCTCAAACACTTCTGTTTGAATTTCATTACCGTCTGAAATGTTCTGTATTATTTTTCCTTTTAAACACTGAAAATATCTTCAATTATTCATCCAGTTCGTTTTATATGAATATGATGAAATTGGGTGAATTTCTGGCTCTTTAAACGAGAATCAAACAAATTTGAATAACAACTAACAAAGAAGGAAATATTTCTTCTCAAACGTATATACTCTAAATAGCCTTCTCATTTAAATGATATAATTTGAAGCATTTATTTTCCAGTTTCACTTAAACAGTGGTTTGAAAAAAATGTTTTTGAATGTAGCATCACTATGAATGAATCGTTGCTTATGATCTTAATAATATCTTGATTAAAACGATACGTTTGAACCACATAGTGATAACCATTTTTTGACACACACACATTAAATATCGATAAAATAAAAATTACTTATTTAGTATTCAAAAATATTTGCCAGTAGTTATTGATATTGTATAACCGTATGTACTTTGAATATAACATCTTAGAACATTTCAAGGTTGAATATTTATGCATCACGATCAAAATCTACACGGAAGAATCCTTTTTAAATATTTTTCGTAACGTTTTTCTACTGACCGCAGGTTATAAAAGACCTTTAGATTTCCTTGATCTGTATATTATCTGGTTTTTACCGAATACAGAGTTTTCTTTTCTTTATAATCATCACTACTTCCAGAATCACTGAAACTTTTATTGCAATACAAGCATGAAAAAAATAGATTTCTCTACATTGTTATTGGAATTTTATTATGTCGCGACGAAAACATTACTCCGAATTTGTAGGAAAATTTTATAGTGGAATTGTGGTTTTCAACAGCTTAGCTGGTTATGTATCTGCGTCTTGGCAGACATGCATCTATATTTATTTCCAGTCATCAATAATATCTTTATATCTACACTCGTGTGCAAAAAAATCCGACCTAGGTGACACTCGTGCAATGGCAAGTCACTGGCAAACAAACTGAACACGAAAATGTATTTCATATATTAAATATTGTAACGTTTTTCTCTCACAGTCCAACAATATGTTATGATCTGTACCGCCCATTTTATGCTTGTTTACAATAGTGCTAATTAGGAGTAACTGACCCGCTACTATCAGTGTTACATAGTTTACAAAGTTTCTGGATGGTTTGGGTTGGCATTGCAATGGAAGCAAAAACCGAGTTGGTTTTTACTGAAACCGGCGTTGACACGGTGAGATATATAGAAGACATTTTAGGAGATCACCATCTTAAAACCAGGCATTGTCTTAATGCAAGACAATGCCCGCCCAAATACCAAAGGTTCCATATGGTAATATTTACATGATGTCGAAATTGCCGCTATGGATTGGCCAGCGCGTAGCCTGGACTTAAATCTTATCGAGCGTTTATGGGATGAACTTAAAAGAAATGTTCCGGGTAGAAATCCTGCACCAGCCATGATATCGAATCTCAAAACGGCGTTCACTAAAGAATGGGATAGCATCGAACAACATCGTGCAAAGAAACTTTTTCGATTAATGAAAAAGCGATTGGATTGGAAAGCTAATATTGATAGGTTGCTTTCAGATAAATTAGTATTTTAACTAATTCAAACATGTATTTTGTCTCCTGTTAATTATAACCATTTTTCAATGTTAAATAATCTTTTTTGAATTTTTTCTTCACCAAAACAGCAATAACTACAGCTACAGATTTTTTGCTACAGACTTTTGACCGTCAGCGTACGACTTGAGTCAATTTTTCTGCTCACGAGTATATATAACTATATATATCTATTTTCTTATTTATTTCTGTATTTTTAACAGAATGAAAGAAATTAAACGTACTGAAAACCGACTACAATACAATAATTTCATAAATTCGTACCATTCTTGCTAAAATCATCAAAGTAGGATACAATTGATGTTCAGACTCAATTTTTATCCACTTAAGCGAACACATGTCAAGGACACATGACCAAACAGTTATTTTATAACTTTGATTCATAGTCCTTATCAAGATCGTCGTAATTAACAGTTTCTGGGTGAACACGTGTATTGAAAAATGTCTGATTCACTATTAAGTTACATTACATAATTATTAGAAACTGAGCTGGGTATTCAGTATTCAAAGATGCAATGATAATTAGTTAGGATAATCATGCTGTCTTTTATCTAGGTCCTTTGCTGTTCGTTTTTGGATAATCGGGAGTAGTAGTCCTCATTTGCGTAGCTCACTTTGATGATGCGAATAATTGAACTTACTAGCTCTAAGTGAATGAAACGGAATGTTTTAATTCCAAAAAGTCATACATGTTTCATTAAATAAATTAAAGTTGATGGTTGAAAACAATGAAAAACTCAGAAGAAGAAAAATATCATAGAAAAAAAACTGGGGACACTTTTCAAAATATTTTCTTTTTCTTTTTCCCAACTGAGATACCAAAAACTTTGATTTATTGATTACCTCTACAAATAAACATATGAATTATAATTTTGAAGAAAAATTCGACGAGTCTGAATAGATGTGGATGTTAACTTTGAGAACAATCGGTAAAATACACATCTGAATGAGATCGCGTTAAATTTCAAAACGCGATTTCTCTTAAAGTCACGTACAGTTTATTAGAATCGGTTGAGAGAGAAACGAGCAGTTTCCCGAGTTACATTAGTACGGAGCTGCAAATTTTAGAATAATAAAATTACTTCAATTCAAACTTCAAAAGAGAATTGAGGTTATTATTAGTATGATTACTATTGAAACTTTATTGTCTGATAAAGCAAAAGTTCATTTTCTCAGTTTCCCATTTTTAATTTGAAATAGATGACTATTCAATTGGAAACCAAGAAGAAAAATTATCAATAAATAAAAATATATACTAATTCTTGAACAATTTGTCTTTAACTATTAGCATCGGTGTTACGTCGATAATGTAAAAAACTAGTTGAAAAAATAGCAAATAGAAACAAATGAATGAAGTCATTCTCAATATTCAAACTCTACCAAAACGGGACGATGTTAAAGATTAGAGCATGCATCTAGAAAAGCACCTAGCCTGTAAGAATATACATCTTTACTAAGTGCAAACAATTGGATTTGAAAATGAGAAATTTACACTGGATAATAGGTAGAAAATCTCAATTATTTATATAAAATAAGGTACTGATTCTCAAAGCAATCGTCACGTCTATTAGGATCTATGATATTCTACTGTGAGGATCAGCAGCCAATTCCAATATTGAAATTCTGGGGAGAATCTAATCTAATATGGTGAGATATGTTGTAGATGCTTCATTGTTTTGTTATAGTTTGTGATCTTTGAGTGGATTCAGTGAAAACAAACTTATTCGTAAGCTATCAAAATAGATTGAGTTATTATTCAGAGATTTACATCAACCTTATAGTACACCTAGAGCGCAGCGTAGACTTAATTAAATAAGGTGGCTGGACGTCTTAGATGTGCGAAAAATCTGTGATTTTGTAACAATATACGATAGTGTTTTACAGAAGGAGATTTTTCAGTGAAAAATGTACTTCATTTAATCTTCTTCTCATTCTCAATACAACTGGTTTTTCAACTTTTTAGACCATTCAAAAAAATATTTCGAAAGGCAAAATACGCGTTAGTCTCTGCCATTAACTCGTCATTTGTTTGAAATCGCTTTACTTCAAGCCATTTTCAAAATTTGAGAGTAGAATGTAATTGGGGGACGTCATATCAAGGGAATAGAGTGGCGCATTAACTAAAACTAGAACTATTTTCTTTTTCTTGATAAATCGGCTTCATTGTAGGTCTCTTTTGACAAACAATTAGTTTAAAAAGATACGTAAGATCAAAACGATTTATTAACAAATACATATGAAAAGCATCAGAAGGAAAAAGTTGAATATTTTCGTTAACAAATGGCAAATCAGCAAAATAATGGCAAATAGGCCAATATTTCCTCATTCTGAATAATGAATACAGTTAACAGCTTTGGAATTCTAAATCACAATGGCTTTGACATTAATTTTTGATTTCTTGAGATCACGTCTATTGTGTGAATTGCATTTTGGTTTCTGGGATATATTATTGTTCTCAAAAATCATCTATTGTGACAAATCGAAAGGAAAATGACAAAGGATTGGAGTTGATTAACCATTTCAGTTCATTTAAAAGCAGAAAACCATTCACAAATCTTTTCATAATAATGTAACTTTTTTTGTATTTATTTACACTCTTTCTATTCGTGGGGGGAATTGATAAACACTATACATTACACTTAACTCATAATAATTTTCTTGTCGCTATCACTTAAGTAATTTATTTAAACTCTTCGACTACTTTGCTAATTCCTTCTGTTCACTATGAATATTCATTTAAAACTAACTGCGTTCACAAAAATCATTTATATACCCAAGTAAATTTCTACAAAGTTCTAGAACAAAAGGAAACAAAAGAAATTAATGAATTAACTTTCCCAGTAATTTTTTAGAAAAAATACTGCAAATAAACCGCCTGCTACTAAAAAATTATATACAAATAAACAAAAAACTAGTTCCAGTATTTATAAAAAATGTCAAAGACGCCGCCCAAAAAGCACCGCGCGAATTCGCCGAAGTTTTGATATTTCATAGTAGCTGGACAGGGCCAACCTAGCGAACTATTATGCAAACTTGTTGGTAACAATAATATTTAATTAACTTTTCCTCGGTTTTTCATAATTATTCTACGTAGAAAATTTTGTTTCATTAAAAATCGAATTTTTTTTACATCTCTATACCACTACAACAGTTTCATTCGTAGGAGTATAAACACTAATTAATCACGTAAAATTTTGACCGAAAGCTTGACAGAAGGTAACAATGCACTAATCATCACACCACCGTCGTATTTCAAGGAATTTTTATTCTCTAGAAAAAAATGTCCAGGATTATCAATGAAATAATCGCCTATCCATTTAGATAATTTATTATGTGCCATACATTTGTTTACTTTGTCTGAGACAGTTTCTTTACAAATAAACTAATCAGTGTCGTAGTTGTGACTATCTTATTTTTTAAAATTTGGTCATGATAAAATGTCTCATCCATTGTTCGTTTTGTTATCATTAATTCTACACCGTTTTGTTGTTTGTTTACGTCTTTTGTCTCTGGTTCTTTCCAGTAAAGTGAATGAGAGGTTTTCGCTAGGAATTTCTAATTTACTGGTCCAGTTACGCTGAATCTTAGACAGTGAATGAAAATTCCACACTAAACAAAGTATATATAGTCTTATGGTGTGCTTTTGTCCAGGAGGTGAAAAATTTATCGCTGGAAATAATTTGGAGTTCTAAGCAAAAAGTTTTTTATGACAATTAGTTAATAACAAATTTTCTTACCTTAAAAACACGTTTAACAATATTTTTCCTCTAAAAAATGATGAAATTGACGTAATACGTTGAAAAAGGTCACAAGTAAATCATATGGCATTGTTTTTTAAAAATTTTCTTATCATTTATTATTTTCTTCATTTTATTATTATTATCTTCTGATTTTATGATAACCATTTCATTAGATTTATCTACTTCCAAAATTTTGGGATCTTGGCTCTGTTTTTTTGCAATTGCAATGGATTGAAATAATAATAACGATGGAGATATGTCGAAACGTCAAGATTTTATTTATTTTTAAACAAAAGTGTGTGTGTGTGTGTGTGTATTGGTGTATTTTGTGCTGCGATAGTGGAGAACCCAGTGCTTACAGTTGAAAAGACTGGAATGTGGGATGGCTTTAATTGACAGAGATCTTCCTCTTCTATTTCATATGTTCCTAGGTGTAGTGCTCTGAAGTTCCTTAGTGTTTCCCTTTGCTCAAGTGTGTCCCGGAATGAATTGTAGAGTAATTTCATTTTTCTTGCCCTTCGCGTTTAATTTTTCTCAATCCCAAACGAGTTTGGATTTTATGATGGAGCTTAGAGCTCTAATGGCTGCTTAACCATCAGACAGAATTATGATCTCCCGCTTACGATAGTTCCTCTCTAGATTGAACAGAAAATTTTTCATTTGCATAAATATCTGCTTGGAAAATGCTTGGTGCGCTGACCAGACTTTCAGAGTGTTTGGTCCCGTTTAGTCCTATTTCAGTTTCGTCTTCTGTGTTTGATCCATCCTTATACCATTTAATGGCATTTCTGTTCATTTATTGTATGGTGTATGGTCCTTTGCGGGTGTACGAAAATTACAGAATTTCAAGTTTCTGAGATTTTAGACTCATCTTCAATTTCATACGAGCAATCACCTTTTGCATTTTGTCGCATGAATTTAGAATCATCCTGCATATCATTTTTTGCGAAGAGAAGTTTTATTTTAAATTTTCATAAAATTTCGGTATGGAAGAATTCGGACGTTATACTACATTTTGCTTCTAATTCACCGTACTAATACCATTTTTCTCTGTATTTATCTATTATTTGCTGAGTTTTATGCTTATGAATGCCTAGTACTTTCCTACCATGTGAATCATTTAATGCCTACATTTTTGATAAAACCACTCTGAATTTAGCATATTTGCATATTCAATTACATTTGGCAATATAAAAGTGGATTTTTATTCACTTGTAGTAATTTCAATCCACGAACTCGTTATATACGCATAAAAAAGCGTTTACAAAATTCGATTAATCCAGATTCTGAATCATAACCAATAAAAATAAACAGAATTGATTCAATGTGTTTCGATTATCCATTTTATATTGATATACAGATTGTCCAGAAACTTTCCTTCCCAACGTAAAATGTCCGTCTAGTTTAATTTGCTTCTATTCAAAAGTGTCTCCTAAGAGAGCTATCACCCTTTGAAGATTATCCTGTTTTTAAAGCATATCTCGAATAAAAAGACTACCCACAAACAGGCTGCATTACTGATATCATAGCCTTGCTTTTACGTCTTTTCATGCTTTGAAGTCGGTTCATCATGTGCAATCTGTCGATCGACCTCAAACATATAATCTCTTGGGGGATTGTAATGAACTAGTTGGATGAAGTGGACTGTCGAGTTTGTCGTTCACTACAGCACCCAAGTAGATGTGTTGTTTTCTTCGACGAGGTTGCGGAATGAAGGACCAGTCGTAATTTTAAGTAACGTTTAATAAAAACACTTAAATACGACAATATTACACGTAAATCGATGTACAAAATAAGCAACAAGATAAATCAACAAGAATGTCCACAGTGATTACAAAAGATAGCGAAGTTTATATGTATATTTCTCCGGTTATACTTGAACGAAGTAACAGAAAATTGCACGTTTTATGTTGCGTCGTAACGCGAGAGATATTTTGATTATTCAGGTAAATCGTAATTTTGCCCGTTTGTAAGGTTAAGATTTTTTATGATTTGATAAGTGAGAGAGAATCGTTAAGTTGATTTAGATATAGTTCGTTAGTTTTAACGCGCACTGTATGTTTAGTTTCTGTTTACTGTGGATTCTTTTTTCTCACTGTTCTGTACTGTGTTACTTTCTGCTCTCTTACTGTCTCGTGCATGAATGTTAAATTTTATTTATATGGGCTAAAATGGGGGTTAAAAGTATCCCAATATCGTGGTAATATTTTGTGTTAATTACCGTGAAGCAATAAAAAGAATCTATATTTTTCAAACAGATTTTTTGAAATTTCTCTTTTGTTTGTATAAGGGTTGACCAGATGAACTTGGAATAGTTTGTAAAAGTATAATGAAGGTTTTCAAAAGTTTTCAATAGTAATTGCTTTTGTGTTTATTTGAGAGAAAGTTATTAGTGACACTTTAGAAATTTAACGATTGGTCTCTTGCGGAGAGAGAGTTATTTATTAGGGGTTTAAAGGTACAAAGGACATTCGACATTTGTCATTGTCTGAAAATTCATAAAATTGTGAAAGTCTTAACGATTATGGTATTTACCATATGTTGAATCGCAACATAATCATAGAGCCATGTTTCATCCAGTGGTATTGTGGTATTGAAAATAAACAGAATAATTTTAAGTCAAGGTTATCTTACAGGAACAAAAATATTAGCGTAGGTTTACCAATTCAATCGGACATATTTCAATACATACAATAGCCATTTCACAAGGTAGAATGGAAATACGAAAAAATAATAATACCAGTGTACTTATGATAATATATATTCCAATTTATATCAATCATGTGTGAGTTGGGGTAAGAGAGTAGAATACAGAGAAAAAGGGGGGTGGATATGCTATTTATTGCATTGGCTGGCTTTTGTTATTATTTTCAATTCCTTTCGGTTCCGGCATTTTGCCCTCCAGTTCTCTATATCAAGTGCTCTTATGTCTTCCTCTATTTCATGTCTCCAAGTCTTGTTCGGTTTTCCTCTTCTCCTTGGCCACAATAGAATCCATTACTTATTCTTCTGATCATTTCGGTTGGTTTTTTTGTGCTCTTTCTCTATTTTTCTATTTGGACCTGTTACAGTTCTCATCATCTTTCTCTCGGTTCTTTCAAATTCTTCTTCCCTTTTGTTAATTACTGTTGTTTCCATCGCATACGTGATTATTGGTCTTATTAGGGTTTCGTACATTTTTATTTTGTTTGGTTTGCAGTACGCTTCAATTATTTAATGTATACTTTGTCTATTTATTCTTTTGTACCAGTAGATTTTTACTATTTCATATTCACTGAGTTGTAAACTCTGGGATGTAAGTAAGTATAACAGCGCTGACTTTTCGTTTTTCTGCACAGGCTGGTCCTGACAGTTAGATTTTGTTTTTGTCTAGTTGAATATCGATTCAATAGATTTCTGTTCTGGGATACGATATTGTAAAAAAATTATTATCTAATATCAAGGCACCCAGACTCTTCTTTCTTCTTCTTCTAGTTTATAATAAATAGTTGTAGTGAACAGAACGAAATAGTAAGTAATCGAAGAATTCAAATAAATTATTCAAGTGTTAGTGATAAGTGAATTATAAAAATTAGTTGAGTGTAAAGTGTATTTCAATAAATTAAGATTGTAAGAGACACTGCTTATTAATTCACCCCACGGATAGAAATCGTAAAAATGATGTAGAGAAACATTACAATTTTTAGGATTTTGTTAAAGAACTTGAATTTACTTACTATTCGTCGCAGATTTATGGTTACCTTGTGAAGGTACAAATCCCATTTTAAGTGTCAGTCGAGTATTATCCCTAAATATTTAATTGATTGGGTAGTATTAATAACTTAACAATCATTTGAGAATAAGATATTTAAGCGCCCGTGAAATTAATCACCCCCGCTACTGTAGTAAGACTAACTGAAAATCAAATGGATTTTATACTAGTAGAGTCAACCTAGGAAATTTTTAGGCCATCTAATATATTTTCTCAGATTCTCCCATTGCAAAAAAGGTAATTATGATTTTATCCTAGTATAAACGTCATAAATATTTCTGATGACATTATTCTAATAAAATTTTATTACTTGTTTTGAAATCGAATGTATTAGCAGAAATAATTGAAGTTATCCCGTGCTTAAGTTTAAAAGTTTTGATTTTTGCAAACCTTCAATAACGTAAAGCTCGTAAAAAAACCCAACATATCGCATTGCGCTATTGTCAGAGAATTTAAGTCCAGAAGTGGAATTACGTCTCTGAATTTTCTCGTTGTTTAATTAAAAACAGGCGGGTTAATTGTCGAAGGAATAAAGAGTTATGGTAGGTGAATGGGGCTTTTGCCAACAAATGAATTTGTTAATTTATGTTCTTGCTGCTTGTGCTGTTGACTTATAATTGAAATATATCAGTGCTCAACTTATACTGTGAAGAAAAAGTTGGTCGACGTCACGCTATTCGAATGTTATTCTATATTTCTTGTAACACATACGTAACATATAGTCCAGAGAGTAGATTTCTGTTGATGGAATAGGATAGGAGTTATCTTAGATATCAAATGATGTTATATGAAGTGAATATCGTTTCATCCAAGAGAATTTTATTCTCAATTACTAGTTCTATTTTTAGTGCATTGTTTACTTTGTGTTTCTGTTGAAAGTACTACGCTTCACATCCCTAAACGGTAGAAAATTGAAATAATACATCCAACCTGACAAACGAAACATTCACCTCACTTAGGTTGAATGGTTTTCGTAAATTTCAATGATCTCTGTGGAGAACCTGTTTTATGTCGACAAAACCATAAAAGTGTTTAAAAGAATATGATAATTTGTGTATAATAATGAATATTTTCTATTTACTTGAGTCATTTTAAAAGTAATAAACGATGGCACTTCGTATCTGCGCAACAAGTGATGTCACTTCAAAGTCAGCTACGCGGTTTTGCCTTTTTGCCATAGTTGATTATATGATTAAAGTCCTCCGTGTGTCGTTATGTGTATCAATAATCATAACGACTATTAAGTTAGTTTAAATAATCGGTTTTTGAATGCAGAAAAAAGTTTTCCGTGAAGAAATTCCCTGGTGAAGTTGTCATGAATGATGGAAATAGTTTTTGCACAATTATAGATATCAGTAGTTTATCAAATTGTTACCAACAAAATTCACTACAAAAAATGTGATATGGATACCAAAAGTAATGACCGAACAACAGTAAACAAAATATTTAGTATAGTTCATTGTTAAAGCTCTAACACAATGATGGGGACGATTTTTTCAATGATAAAGCGTGAATTGCATACTACACTCCATAAAGAAAACATCAATTAAGTGTATGACATAGTTCAAATTTACATACAGGACAAAAGAAAAGTTCAATACTCCAAATTAGAGCCACGTTTTTCCGTTGGATTTTTTGGCATGACGAAAGGCACTACATGCTGAGAAGTACTGTTCAAAACTATTATCCTTTGCATGCCCTATAAAAAATCGTCCGCGAGTAGTACTCTCTAGCAGAATTACTTAATTACCACAATGCTCGCCCTCATGTTGAGGAAAATTTTCATTGCGACATTTCTATTGATAAATAAATTTTCTCGTAATACATTACAAAACGGTTCTGACCTGTGACCTTCATACTAAGCTGATTTTGGATAAGGACGATTATTATATCTATACTAATTAGAAAGCTACTCTACTATATGAATAACTAATGACGACTTGTAAACTAGTTACGTCCCAATACATATTTCACTCACTGCAACCGCTGATTAACAATTTATAAATCCAATGGCGTATACAGTAAACGTAAACAATTTATATGAACTCATTAATTTTATTATAGTTTGTAGTTATATCTGTCAATACCCTTTTTTAAATAATTCATTTCTTTTATATTTCTCTTTTTTAATTCCAGAATTCAATTTTCTATTATAATATTTAAATTTCTCTATCTCCTTTCTCTAATTTTGTTATCAATAATTTAATTTTTTTTCTTGAATTTTTACGTTTATTCAATTCTTCTATTTTCATTCTCAACACAATTTTCTTATGCAAAATTTGATTGATTTCTAAAATTTTTAGAATGTCCTTGAATTCTTCTATTTTCTTAGTAACGCTTTCGTCACAATTCTCTATATTTTTGTTCTCTCAATTCTCTTTTTCAAACTTCGGTTTTTCTTTCAACTTTTAGCCATGTGTTTTTCATACTTACTTTTATTGTTTACGCTTTCATTCGTTGTAATGTCAAATTTATTTTTTTCTCTGATCATGTTTGTTGTGGAAGTTATTTATTTTGATCTCTTTTTATCGCTTTGCACATTTCTTCATTCATAATCTGACTATCTTCTTCTTACTTTTCTTTTTGTTTTTTAGATTTGTGATTTAATTTATTTTTATCTCTTTCCTTGATTATTTTTGACTATTGTTTCTTCATTTTCTTATTAATAATAATAATTCCCATTTGATCAATTAGCTTTATTAGTTTATTTGTTCCAATAATCGTATTTTCAGCTTCCGAATATTATCTTCGTTCCATTTTCTGTTTTGCTATATTTTCTATACTTTTTTTGCTCTTCATTTTTATTTATTAAAACAAAATGAGTGAATTAGCTTGCTCAAATTAATAGTTTGTTAATACAGTGCATTGTTCCCAGTAAGTTTGCGGAGTAAGTGTACGAGTACATTATGCAGGTAGATCCGCGAAATTTGCACACATCCTCTACATAATCGCTAAACTTGAAAAAGTTTGAGGGAATTTAAACAGCAAGTTGTCTGTATTGTATCCTTGTATTATAAAATATTCCTGAGAACAAGAATAGTTTGTTGAAAAAGTTAAGTTGAAAACTAAGTTACTTTTTTGTTGAAAAGTTATAGATGTTAGGTCTGGATAAACCTTTATTGTATCCATTTCCTTATGGAAAATTGAGAATATAAATTCATTCACACATACTAACAGAATTTTTATTACAAAAGTGAACACTTCATGTTCGAATTTACGACAAAACCGACAAAATCGTACACTGAAAAATAGGAATAAGATGAGATGCAGAAGATGCTGAAGAAAATTGAACCAATAGGTAGCATATAAGTTTTTCGATATTTTCTTCAAACTAGATGCTTAAATGTCCGATTCTTTTTATTTTTTGGAATGAATAATGAGACATGAGAGATTGTATTGCACAGTTTTGATAAATTATGGAATATATCTATAGACAGAATACTATCAATTAAGAGTGACTTATTGCAAACCACGTGAAGAAGCTTGCTTGCAACCTAAGCTTGCGGTTTATCTACTTATTTTTGCCACCTTACATTCAAGGGTCCATTATTGGGTGAGAAAAACGTTTATTAAAATGAACAATTGACAACTTGTTGAACGGTACCAATGAGTTCAGTGATAACCTCATCTGAAATGTTATTACTATAGTTTCCATAAGAACAGGACGTGGAGTCAAAAAATATGTACATTTTTATACAGTTTGAAGAGTAAAGTAAGATTTGACTAAGAATGTTATTGTTTCTCGTAATTTGGCACTTATCGAATGTCCTAAGTCTCTGTAAGTAGTTTAGTTTCAAGTATGGAAAATATAAAAGAAAGCTAACGACTTTAAATAATTGTTTTATGAACAAAATCAAATCTGAAGAAATATTTCAAGGTTAATCAATTTCTAAGAATAGAATAAAAATAGGAAGACAAACAATTGAGATATTTGTCGGTTTGTTGAGACAGGTATTTTGAATAAAAGCAAGTCAGAAAAAACGACATAAAAATCCATATTAAATATATTATTCAAAAATAATGATAATCGGCACCCAAACATTCTGCGAAGCAACATGTGGGAGAAAAGTTAAAACTTTGAACTCTCTAATGATTTGGACGAATCATATTTTGACTTTTGGTCAGATATGACGGCTCATTATGCAAAGGACTTTGTGAGAGGTTTGGCAGAGTTTAAAAGTCCGTTTATTGTTCCTAATGTGCCTTAACTGAAGCCGATTGTACGTTTTTCGCAAAATTTGAAACGACGCGTATATTCGGAAGGTTGGAAAGCAACTGCACATGAAGAATTGAAAAAGGAGTATTCCATAATTTTATTAATATTTAAAACAAAAATTAGGGAAGCACCCTGATTGTTTGAGGGTGTCCAGAATATACGTTTCGTTCAAAATTTCATTCAAAAGTTCAATTGCCGTCAGTTGAGGCACATTATGAACTGCATTAGGCTAGATCTAACACACTCTTTTCCATATATTTTAGCGGTTACAAGATATTCCACAAGGACAAATGTATGCTGAAGAACGACCACGAGAAGATATCTCCAACTATACCAACACTTTCCAGTTGAATTTTTTATGTGTTTTAAAATTAACTTTGAATTAACTTCTTATCCTTTCTAACAATAACAAGTCCTATCATTTTTCGTTTCACTTCCATCGTCGATAAGGATTTTTGTTGCATTTGTGTCTCTTAGAATATTTGGGCACCACTTTTCTTAATGTTTGAACTATATTTTGTTTTTTTAGAATGTATCTTACATATTTCTTATCGATTTTTTTTCACAAACTGACCTTTGTTGGCACTTTTTTGATTTTCTGTCTGATCTTGACTGTCTTTCAATCGAAATATGTGTCGCAACACACCGACAGATATGGTAAATTGTTGTCTGGCTATACCCATTGTTACGAAGTGATTAACCGTAAACGATTTCTTCAGATCCTGAAGGTGTTCATAAAACTTTTACGTCGTTCGTTTTCGTTTAGATTTTCCATGAAACTGAACTTTTAACAGAGACGTAATGTCTAGACTTTTCCTTGCTAAGCTGTCTAAAAATGTACGAATTTTTTGTTCCTACAACCTTTATGACATTAGACAATTGATAAAGGAATCAGTTGAATTAATGTTAAGTAGCTTCAAATGGGAACATCATAATCCCAGAGATGAAATCAGGCCTTGGAAGATAAAAACCACAATGCTCATCATATATGGATGGCTTCAAGTCCTGAAAAACAACATCTCAAATTAGAGTTCCAATTATTTTTTTGTAATAGAACAAACTCCCAGTATTCCACATCACCTGAACTTAACCAGATTTTAACAAGTGGTTGAATGAAGAACCACATGATTTTGAAAGAACTGTTTGAAACTTCAGATTTATTGAGAGTGGGTGAGGAGTTTTTATTCCGACTGAATCTAACTAGCGAAAACATTTACAATGTTATTGTCTGGTAAAGAGATTCGCTTCTGTAGATAATGCTGTTAAGTATGCTAGTAGTATACAGGATCAAAACTTAGGACCAACCGCTGGCTGTTGTTCTACATTTCTAGTGTAGGTTATGATGACTTATCTCTCTATGTAAGCTGACAAATTACGACATCCATTATTATGGATACTTCTGAACACTTGTAACAGACGATATTTTACTCGATCAGGTTGCGTTATTGAATCAAAAGGTATTTCTTGATTTATGAATAGCAGAATGAACTGTGAAAATTCAATTCTTTATATAAGACAGACAATGATTGAAAGTTTTCAATGTAGAGATGGAGATATTTCCTTCGGAATACAACACCCTCTCATATTCAGATCGTGATAAAACGCTCTTATCCACTTGAGTAATATACTTGAGTTTTTCAGTTTGTTTGTTCTTATTTTCGCGTTCGTGTGAGGAAATTTTCTGCCTGTTCTTTTCGCTTGCATTTCTAAAGTTTATGGAATTTACGAGGGATTTTTTAAAATGAGTATCGCTCATGGATACCTGGAATGAAATAATTCGACGACGACTCTAGCAAAAATGTTTCAATCTTAATGGATAATCTTTTGAAAACAATGAAGCCATATCCAAATATGAATATTTGTTTTTACTTGTTTATCTCATAAGTAACAATCCTTGTACGGTACAAAAATGTTAACGGGACTCTGGACAAGCGGATATAATTGAACTACATAAATAAGTACCTATTTATATAAAATCCATGTCCTCTTGCAATATTGGATTGTGTAACTAATCCAACGGTATATCCATATTTTTATCAAAAGTCAGGTGATGGAAGACCTTCATCGTTTCTACTTTGTTTTCGAACTATTCCAGTAACGTTGTACTATTTTGAAGTTTTTTAATACCGAGTCTCTAGTACAACAACAAATAAAAATTAATTCATGTGACTGGAACAATTCAAAATAACATCACGCTTGCTTACTTCACCAGTTAAACAAGTCAGCAGGAGAAACCATAATCTACAATTTACGATCTAACACCCGCCTTTCACTTTTCCGAATATTGTCGACAGTTCTGCTCCTCTCGGGGTAAATTGTGGGTCATGCAACCCTCTATATAGGAAATCACCTGTTTAACAGGAAACGGAAGGGAGAAAAAGCCCCGCCGTTGCCTTAGGCGCGAGACAGGAAACCACAGTTGACTGGGTCCCAAATTGCGAGACGACTCGTAATTCGTCTGCCATTGCCAATTCGGAATTTGATTGAATTACGACGCGTCATCGGCGAAACCATTATCGAGATCCAAGATGGGATCGAGTAAGTGATTTCTGTTGAAATTTTAATTTTTCGTAACTAATAACAGGTAACATTATAATGTAGTAGTAGAGCAAAGGGTTCTATTACAAATAATTAAATACTTTCTATTTAAATATACTCAAAATATTCAAAATTCAATTTTTCATTCAAACTTTCAACATCTCTATACAATCTATGTGATATAGAGGCCTGTTACGAGATTTGAGTATGTACTTGTATTTACTTTGCTTAGAAAGAATTGAAATCAATTAGATCAAGTGGTTCCATTTAGTTTAATTCCATTTATTTGCACAGAAAGCCTTTATGTTTTATATGCCATGGGAGTTGAAGATACAGAAAATAAAAAATAGATTCTCCTGGACTTTCCTCTACATTATGTGAAACTGCTAAAAAAATTGATATCATAAAACTTGAAGGGAATGAGGAAGGGAATACCTCTAGGATCTTTTGTGTACATGTCACAGCATGTCATGTAACAATTTGATCTCAGAAGAACGATAGAACACTTTTTTTATTACCTGACGTCATGTTTCACATTGCAGTAACGTGAAGATGGTAAAAATACTCCAATGAAGACAAAATCATATTGTTTGGATTGAAAAGTGATGCTACGGAATTTTTACAACCTCTAACGTATTTTTTAGAATAGTTAGAATTAAAGTACTACTCAGCATGTGATTTATAAATTAAAAATAACCCAGGATGATAACAAACTGGATTACAATTTGTAAAGTTACTTA
Source organism: Diorhabda carinulata (assembly GCF_026250575.1). Lineage (NCBI taxonomy): Eukaryota > Metazoa > Arthropoda > Insecta > Coleoptera > Chrysomelidae > Diorhabda > Diorhabda carinulata. The sequence continues at coordinate 10,448,238 of NC_079469.1, forward strand.
TTAAAGGATGAAACAAGTTTGTGACGGTGAATCTGTGAATAATGTAATTGTAAGGCTACTGAAATTTTGCCATTTAACCTTTCTTCCACTATATATGACGCTTATTTGCGTGAAAATAATAAATTAACAAATGTACCTGATGCAGTTCGAAGGACAAAGTAGCTAGCAAGAATATTAACCATAGAGATGATAATTGAAGAAAAAAGTAAAAAGCAGCGAAAAATTGGAGATGGGAAGGGCGCATTGATAAAAAGGAACCAGTTTTGTAGAAATCAAAAATAATTAAACAAACATGACAAAGCTCCCAACTTAGTTTCTGAGAAGGTTTTAAAAGCACCAAAGTTGGATGACTCTTGACATTATGTGAACGACGGTGACAAATCTTGTAGTGGTGGCGATGAGATGTATTCCTAAACTACAAAACTTGACGAATGTACGTTGACTATGCAAGTTATTTAAAATAGCTTCATGATTACTTATTTTAAGTGCAAAACATAGCGACTTGTTGACGAAACAACCTTTTTTCTAGTTGCACCATCTCACCTCAGCACTGTGAGGGAAATTGCGTTGTCAACTATTTTTATTCTTTTTTTCCCAATTTGTGGGTTTTGTTTTCTTACCATTTTTGTTACTATCCTCGAATAACCCTACCCACATCGAGAAGAGTATTAGAAATTACTAGTGAAGTGAGTAGAAGTACTAGAAGTGAGTTAATGAGTATAGATAACGGCGATCATCACGGGTTTTGACTATTTTGATTAATATACTTTGAATAGCAGAAATATTCGCAGTGACTTGATAGATTTATTTTGTCACTTTTTGTTATAGTTGGTTATGTACGCTACAGCTCTCTATACAGTCGTAGAGTATTAATGATGCTATTATTTGGCGGCTTTAGGAAGGTTTATTGCCCGCTTTCGTTGTCGGTCGACTCGAATACCGGAGTATAGGTGCTTGCTATCTCGGCGTTTTACGATCTTCTTTATAAAATCTGCAGTCGCCGGTATTTTTCATTTTTATTCCCACGAGGCATTAGTTCAAGTGATAGTTCAGGAAACCAGTGACAACACACGGGTTGTTTCCACTTAAATATATATATTTATATTTATTAGCTAATTTTGCATTGTATATAGTCATGTAAAATTGGCTGTTGTGGCATTGAGGCATACTTAAGCATACATTCAGTTTGACAGTCGCTCAAAAAAAGTTCGTGTTGATTGGTACAAAGAAAAATTCAATCGCGATGCTTCAAAAGTCGTTTATAAGATAGAAACAGACAACGAATTATGGAATATGCATATGAGCCCGAAACTAAACAACGATCGACTCTATGTGTTTTTTATCAATCGAAAGTTGTACGCGCATGATGCACTTTGAAGCAAATGGTCGCTTGATTTTTCGTAATAACTGGACAACCCGCTACCTCTCCATTAGATCAATTCTGAATAGTAAACCAGCATTTTTTTGCCAGAAATACTCGAAATAATCATGTAAAGCAATCGCAGAAGACTAATTATTCTCTGGCACGACGATGCCAGCTCTCATACATCATTTTTGAGCAGTCAAAACATCTAATTGATGGGACGTTCGCCGTACAGTCCTTGTTTGGTACCCACTGATTTATTGTTTCTCGCGCAGATCAAAAATAAATAGCAAAGTAAAGGATTCTCTATACCTAAAGAAGCGGTTGTTGTGATAAAATTGTGTATGTGTATTGGTATTGATGTCGAATATTTTGAAAAACAATGAAGCTATTTTCAATTATAAATATTTGATTGTATTTGTAAATCCTTAATCCGTAGCAATCCTCATATTTCTTGACGATCACAGCAATAAAAATCCCATAGAATGTTTTAGAGTTGTCCAGTTCATCGAAGTAGTCCGCTTTTAAAGTTTTCTTAGACTGGCCTTGAATCGATGTCAAGAGAATTTAATGCTTTGGTAGTAGCTTGACTATCTGTATGGATTCCTGATAGTTCTTCCACCAGACCATCTTCAAACAAATTACGATGAAAAATATTTCTGCTTTCACAAAAGTTTAGCAGTAGTGAGCAGCTGGTACCAAATCCAAATTCTAGCGGTAATATTTTCCGAAGAAATGCAGTCAACTGGTGTTCAAGTGATGTTCTCTTTTTTTATTTCCTTTTTAAATGATTACTAGGAAGATTTCAGTGCTGGAAATCATAATAAAAGCACCCTGTTTTCCAGTTTTCACTTGACTATTGGTGAATTGATTGCTCCACCGTCAGATAAGATTGCTATGGATATTTTCCGATAGCTCTTATATATATTGAATCATTCACATCTTTTAATTGTTTAAAGGTACCAATTTGAGTTTCTATCAATTGAAAGTATTTGGTTCTTGGCCCGTATACCCTTATATCTGTTCCTATTTCGGCATCCATAGCTTCAAATCCTCAGTATATCAGGTTTGTTTCAATCTGGTAATTTCTTATTTCCTAGACGCCAGTCTAGGAAAATATGTCATTTGTTCAAGAGCACCTGAAATACAATTAACTTCGTAGTCGTCTATGGACATTGAGAAGTATATTTATATTCCATCCATGTTATGTATAACCAAGTTACAGTAATGGTAACCTTCCTAAACTTACCTACATCAAAATGCCAACAAGACTGAGTTTATGAGCTCGATACCCAGTAGAGTGGGTCGATACTGCATTAATCCCATCAAAAGATTATCATTACATTCGAAATTAAGAATAACCATATATCACTTCATGATATTTGGATAAACTTTGAAACAAATGTCCTAAGTTATCAAGAATTTCATCTAGCTAAATGCATATAATATACAATACTGTGAATCTGTATCAAATAAGTAAATATGTGATAACTTGCTAGTAATATCCAGTTCAGTGATAAGTTATCTTGACATTAACGCTGCAAAACAAGCAATTTCACTGTAATATAACGTTATTAGATCTATATTTGAGTCATTAATAATGCAGGGATATATGATGTATAGAGTATTCTATCGATACTAGTTTATAAGCTGATTTTAACATGGGAAATAGTTCTATGGAAATGAAACCCAATCTACAAGGAGTGATCACAAATACGGTGTATTCATTCTATAGTAGAATATACGGAGCAGTGGAAAGTTTGGTTCTAAGTAACGTCACAAGCGTCAACTTGAGGTTAACAAGAAGCTTAAGTAATGGTAAAATCTCTTTATATTGATAATCCAATATGAAAATGAGTCTTTTGAGAACGAGGGTAGTACATTTATCGACCTCATAAAATATGGAAATATGGGAAAAGTGGATAATTAAAAATTCCGTATTTTATATGGGAGAAGTGGAATGGATAGAAAACAGTGTGTGAAGGAAGCAACCTTCTGGTAAATCGATGTTTTCGACATAACTCATAACATTTATAATGCAATGTGAATTAAGAAGGTGTTCCATAAATGCCCATTAGATAACTCGAGCTGAAAAAACAGAAACGGATTTGCAGGACTTCATAATTGAATTGGTTTTCAGATCTTTATCATCATTTGTCACCGTTTGCATCCAAGAAGGAATAAATACGCCAGATAATGAAGTGTACAACAAAATGAATAGTAGAGATAGATTGGAATGGGGAAAGGAAAGATACCAAATTAAGTGGTTTCTAGTGAAAACATGATCTCGTTAAAAGTAACCGACTTCAGCGATTTTTCCAAAGGTTGCAGTTGTATTTGACTTAAGCTTCCGACTACATTCTCGCCCCAGTTGTCTCGTTTTCTATTTTGGGAAAGAAAAAGGAGTCACAAAGTTATAGCTGTGGTAAAACTGGTAGCGTTATAGATGTCAAAAGTTGGAAAATTGTGTTACAGTCAATGCGCAATGAGATTATTGTGACGCAGTGACAAATTTTTTTCCAATACTTGATTCACGCTCTGTTAAATTGGAACAAACTTTGTAACTCTTGCTTCTAGAGTTAAATTTTAGGGTCATACTAAAAAAACAGTAAGCAATGTAGGATCTCTCACTGCTAATTCCTATCAGTCTCCGGAATTTGATATTTTAAGTTTTATTTGCTCTCCTGTAAGGCTCCTTCAATAACATTTACTCACAAAGCTCATCATGAAATCTTGACTTAAGAGATCGCACGCAGATGAAATTAGTTCCATATATTGTCGATTTGCAATGTTCACTTTGTTTATTGGATAATTATACAAATAGAAGGCAGTAATATTTCGGGTACAGCCTGTCGTATTCTATGGATTTATCCCGACCTTCAGCAAGTTTTTCAATAAATGTAATCTGGTTAGATGAGGCTAAAGTGGAAAAAAGTTTAGATTTTATGTAACCTCCACTGTATGTAGCTTAAAATGGCCTTGTTGTGAGAGATTCCGATTTTGGTTTACTAAAGTGGAATATTCCTATCATATAATTCCATACATTCACATTATAACTCGACCATCTGGTCTTCGTCTTACCACTGATGACCAATCTCCAATCAGATAAATCTATTTTTTAACCAAGTAAAAATGCGTTCAATAACACGATTATCTTTCGAAAGGGCAATAATTCTACTCAACATTTAGCTCCAATCTGAGTCAATCCGTATGGCACTATTTGATAACTTTTACAGATATTGCTAATGGTTGTGCTGGTACTACATTGGTTCTTCACTGCTTCCCTTGTAACCTCAATATCCCACGCAGGGGGATGGTTTGAGCGTGATCTTTCGTCAGGCGCACTCCATACTATTCAGTGGCGGATTTGAAGAGTCGACGTCTATAGACTATCAATCTTCTGTCGCCTCTACTGACCTTTGAGGTTCAATACATTAGTTTGCAATTATTCAAATTACATTTTTAATTAGAACAATCTCAATTTCATAATTTGAAAAGCTTTAGCCTTGAATATTTTTTCTGTAAAGAATGTGTTTAGCAAATTTGGATCATGTACTACTTTCAAAGTGTGAAGTGTGTTTTAGGTAAAACTATTTAATACTTATATGAATAAATGTCAAATAACGAGTAACATTGATGCATGTTTCTCAAGACAATCACAGTTTAACAACAAAATGATAGTTCATTTGGTCTGACTATACATAAAAGAGCCAAAGCGTTAGCATTTTATGACTTAAGTCAATAGTAAATAGTTCGTCACTCTCTTCACTTATTCTGAATCCCTTCTAGGTCTCTTTCCGTTTCGCTAACTCGAAAAGTAATCACTAGGATCCATTCCAATATCTATACTTTCTATACGCTCAATGTATTTTTCTTGAAATTCTCGTGCTGCTTTTCATAACACATCTTTCCAGTTTAAGTAATAATTTTGTTCAATCTTATGAATCGAAATAAAACATTGCCAGACAAAATTTGCCTCCCCTTGAAATCTGCTGCCCTAGGCTACAGCCTACTCAGCCTGTTGGTGAATCCAGAGACTGATTAGGAGAAAGTAAAACAATATGTTCAAATTGAGGCGTGGGAATTTTCATATATGAAAGCTGGTATTACTTATGAGACAACCACTGTACAAAATTTGTAGACAATTTGACTGTAGAAATAAGTATTAACCTGCGTATAGTATCCATGTACTATTTTAGTATTTTTCATGATTAATATTAATATTTAAAAAAAGTCTATTTATCTACTACCTCTGAATTACCTCTGGCTTGTATCCAGTATTCCAGAAATGTTATCATTTTTCTAAGCAACAACGGAAAACCTCTTGCTGTTCTTTTTATCATAACCAAGGGCGATCATTCATGTAAGAATAAAACTCAAATAGTTTCAGATAACAGAATGTATACAGTTAATCTTTTATTCATAGTCCGTTAAATTCACCCAATCGAAATTCACGTGAAATCTAGTTCACAAACGACCTTGTATATACATATTATATAGAACGAAGGTTTTCATTAAGTAATTCAGTACACAGTCCAGTGATCAATGAAATAGTGAGACAAAGCCACGTTGTACTCCATGTCCTGGATTTTTTGAAGTGTAGACAATTTCGGAAGTGGGAATACACTGGTGGTAAACTTCGGTGCCATTTAATTAAAAACGGGAAGATTACACATGAAATGAATTAAATGTTGGACAGAAGAACACTTTAATACCAGTTTATGGTAGAGTGGTTTTGACACAATAGCTGTAACTGAATGTGTTGTAACATTAATTAACGTGACTTCCAAGCATGCGTTTTCAATTATTTTAGCATTTTGAGTACGTAGTTTTTGATTTATCGTGATACGGAATATGTGAAATTTGAATAAAAATTGTATATTTAGGTAGAATAATTTCCAAAGTGGATAACATATAATGAATCATAGTTAGGAAAGCAGCACTGAGTTTTATCAGATAACTGCATATGCAGCAAACAATTTCATTTCATGCAGCATATTTTTATTTCATCATCCTTTTTGCTTCTACACTGCTCATATCATAATTTTATCGACAGTAGAAACTGAGATTTATTTTTATAGAATAAATTTCTCTTCATGAAGATATAATTATGCAAATCAATAGTTTAATGAGAAAAACTGACATGACAAAATGAATGAATATATTTCCCATTGTTCATCAAAAAATAAATTTAACTGGACATATGATTGAAAAACAATCATTATATTTGATTATAAATTATAATAAGTGAGGTCTTACGAGAAAAACTTTGAGAAATTGTCTTCTTATTAATGTTTTACTATTTTTGGTATTTGTTGTTTGTGATTCGAGAAAATAGTTTTTCAGTTTTTTCTTATTGTATGAATTTAATTTAACCAAACCGACTGACTAAGTTTCGATATCTAGCATCAAGAATACCTGACAAATGTAAATGCTAATCCAGACATTGATGTGATGATGAAAAGTTTTTTTTTTTTTTAAATAACAACTGTTCCTACCAATTATTATTGCAAAATTCTTTGAATTAGAGCCCTCACATTTCTATCATTTGTCCACTAGGGATATTTCGTGCAGACTTTTTCTCTATTGGAAGATTTGGGGATCTGCTGCTCTATAAATTTCAAATGCTAAAGTTCCCATTAGAGGAGAATGACAGCAATAGATACACTATAAAAATGAAATAAAATATTACGTTGTATTATTGAGAGAACGCAGACTAAAAAATCAATTAAACTTGAAGTCTTGGAACCGTTGGTGATGTTTTGTGGTGCGTGAATAAACAAAGATGACGGTAATCCGAAGCGCGAATACGTGACTTATAATTGTCCATGGGCGAAACAGGGATTCCTAGAGGATTCTGTAAATTCCAACGACTGGCCTTGCGATTCATTTATAGTCATTATAAAGACCAGACGTACCAGAAATTGAGACATTATATCATTAATATTTTCCCTCTTTGAATTTTCGCTCTTTATGGTCATGTGTGCGGTTAGCACGAGAAGTACCTCTTCCCACATTTGATGGATGCGACGACCTAAATCTTATTAATGCTCTAATTTCAGGATGATACTGCTTTCATCATGACAGTCACAACAGTCTCCCACGCCTATTAAGACGATATATAGTCTTTCAAGTAAAAGGGCGCTTTGCGAGGATGGTTGAAACGTCTGACATTAGTAGTGGAAGGCTCTGGAGTGGCCCCTGCAACTGGAAACTCTGGTGCTGGAGCCTGACTCGGGCCGAAACTTGAAGATCTCCCCCGTTGAGTACGGTCAGAATCTGGATCATGAATAGGTTGAAAGTCATGTAGGTTTGGAGGAGAATGAGCAGTCGAGGGGAGTTGCAAATCATCTCTCTCTGGTTCAGAGGAAAAGTGAACATTCTTCTTTGGAATTTCTGAACGCCGAAGCTGGTCAATGTGGCGCTTTATCTTCACTTGTTGATCGTCGAGCTGAAGGATGTCTTCCATGCTTCCGAGAATGGTGCCAACTGATTCCACTGATTCCGGTTGTGGCCATAGCAATCTCCCACGCTTGGGATGAATTCTGCAAGAGTTTTTCATAACAGCGGATTATAGGACAGATTTTTATGATTAGTACATATTGAAATTTTCTGGTGACAAATCAATTAATAGAAGATATTTCATCATTTCCATATATATTAGTTTTTTGTAGCATTACTGATCTGCGTAAAAATTATTTGCTAATCGATATCATGACATTTATCTAAGTATGATAATTTTCCTCTGCCGAGCTATTACATTCAGACCTTCCAATAAATTGAAAAGATTTGAAAACAAGCCCAAGCTATTCAAAGCACATCACAGTATATACGTGAAAGAACGTTCTCAAGTCATAGAGTGGAGTTGCTAATGGAGTTTTGAATTCTAGATTGCTTCTGAGAAATAAGGTAGATTTTGGTTTGGCGGAGGTTCAATAAACAGCCTGATAAAATAAGATAGAATGAGTATCGTAATAAAACTTTCAGTAATTTTCAAACAGATTTAGAAATACAGATTATGCAGTTTATTTTCTTTTTATTTTGAACACCGTTCAATCAATTTTGATAAGTAATTTGGCATCTGAAAACTATTTATGACTTTTAGCGTATGTAACGAACATTTTTCCAAAGAAGTCTAGTGTTTATATCAAGGTTAGTGAAAGGATTACTGTGTGAAATTGATTAAGAAATGATCATCAATTCGTTTTGATATGTTGGATTTTCGGACAAAGCGTGTGTCTATATTTGGTATAGTTGTTTCACATCTTCATTATTATATAAATTATTATTCTGTAATATTAAAACAATAAAATCCCATGTTCTGCATTTTCTGCATCAATTTTTCATATGGTTAGATTGTGCAGTTGTTCGGGTTTACTGATCATACATTTCGAAGATGTTAAGGGATTATTTAAATATATCCATTATTAATTCTTAGTGAGGAACGAAAAGATTCGTAACGTTGTTAGACGCACTTGATCTGAGATAATAGTTCTTCAATCTTATTTATTTATTTGCATAATTACAATTTATGTTTTTGACAACTACATAAACGTGTTATTTAGCCTAATTTCTGTAACCCTTCGGCTAATGACCACAGAGTATTTCCATTTTCTTTGCTCATTTGCTATTGTTGTCTATTGCTGCAGTCTTCCTCTTCTAGTCTTGGCTCGTTTATTGATTTTTTATTCTTCCAACCATGTTTTCCTTGTTCTTTCTCTTTTTATGTTTTCTGGTGATATCCATCTTATTACTAGAAGCTAAGAATCTATTTGTGACTTTGCATTACTTATGTTTTCTCTCCATTTTCAGATTATTCGGATTCTTCCAGATCAATAGTCGAGATATTTATCTAAATTTCTTCCTAATTTTTCAATTTAGGTACCTGTGAATATTGAAATAGCATGATGATTAGATAGAAGAGAGAATAAGGTACATCTAACAATTACTCAGAACCACAAAGTTGCAGACTTTCGTATTTATGGAAAAATACTAGCGTTGCACCGAATAGATGATTGAGAGACTAGTGGATAGTTTAGTAGTCGTGAAAAAAAAGTTGATTGTACTCTATTTAAATCGTCTTCAAAATAGTTCCTCAAACAAATTGTATCTTGTTCTCCACGCCAGACCAGTTCGCAGGATATAATAACAAAATTTTTTTGGCAAACCGTTGGGTGTCTTTTGGTAAACCTCTAAAATTTTGAAAAATTCGTCATACTTTGGGAGAACTAAGCGTTTTTCTTGGTTCTGGCTTCTATTAAATTTATTTCCGTTAGGTATACATATTTGGCAACCCGGGATGATTTGAGCTCAATGTCAGTAAAGGAGTTGGAATTATACGTGAAACTTATCATTAACAATTTTTTAACGCCGATATTCAATCAGTGGCTTCAACAAGTGAACATGTGTTAATCCAGTCCTTAAATTCAATTGGACTACAATTTAAAAAACTTCATAATTCCAAATGATAGGACTCTGTGTATGTGTAACTTGAGATATGAAGGAATTTAGTTTGTCCGTCGCCTAAGCAAATATCTGCATTCATTTTAAATAGGTTCATTAGATCTGAATAGTAAATCCCCTGCCCCTTTTGCCCCATTGTCAAGAGCGAGATTCGAAATTTATTATGGTCTTATTGTACATGAAATCAGTGCACTTGAAGATCGTAAATGTAATTATTAATCTCTGGAACTAAAATCAAAGGAAAAATAGTTTTCTAAAAATTTTTGTTGACAATACCTTTTGATATTTTGTCAATGTAAATGCCTATCATATAAAATGCTTCTTCGTTTGTAAGAATCATCATATTGACATAATAATTGGAACTATCATTAATAGAACAAGGAAAGATAATTTTGAGGAGTCAAAAAATGTTCAAATCCGTTCAGTTAACCCGGAGTAATTTATGTTTAAAGGAAAATGCTTAAAATTTACATATTTCTTTAGATGTCTCGTAATACGAGAAAGTTATCGACATGCGGTTTTCGTTATAAGAATAGCTAGATTTAAAAAAATAAATAAATAGCGCCCTCTAGCGTATACGTTACTCTTTAGGTTGTTTCGAAATTATAACTCTTACATTGGTAACTCTTCGAAAAAACTAAGTTTGTATAGATTGGTTGAGTAGAACTGGACTCACAGGCGTTTTTTCAAAATAAAGTTCCCGCTTCCTTGAATTTCTTGAAGAATACGATAATCATAGTTCAAATGCATCTTAATTTGGCAAAATTCGTAAATTATTCATTTTATAATTTTTGGTATTCAATTACGCCCTCTAGCGGTGAACCTACAACTCGAGGTCACGTTTGTTTCAATTTTTTTTTCCCGAAGCTGTACTATAAACGGTTCCCGATATATGGCCGAGAGCCATTCTTATTGGGACACCCGGTATATTGAGGGTTTATTCTGAAAATGACTCCTCATGAATAGGCATTATAATGTTGAGAAGCGGCTTTATTTTAACTGATGTAGAATTACAGAGCAAATGATAAAACTTATCCAAAAAATACGAGTTGAACTCCTTAAACTCCAAGTCAAGATATTAACTAAGTTGATGATAATCAAAAATTTGTTTTGTCTAAATCAGAAGAATCAAATTAATTACCGGACCTGTTGCAGTCATTTTAATTGCGGGTGTCAGTGAATTTGTAGTAAACAAAGGATTTCTTATGGATATCATCAATAATTCCAGAAACTCGTTTCATGGAAAAAGTAACAAATTCAAATGAAGAATTTGTGTACCGGGGGACACCCGGTACACTAAAATAAAATTATTTTCCATTTCAGTTACTGTCATTAGTCAACGATTCGTAGAAATGTTTTTATTTTAATCGAAATTCCTGATGTAATTTCAACATATCCAAATTAATCAAAATATAACATGATATAATTTTACAAAACATCACATAACACAGGGCATACGAAATATCTGATATATTTATTTGAAAAAATATGCGAACAACAAACATGTTTCATTGAATTGCGTGTCATTCAAAATATAATGGAAAATCTATTTTTTACAATAATTAATGTATAACAATTCCGATTTTTCTATCAGAGAATTATTATTACAGAAAAATTGTCCAACAATATGTCTTCTAAAATATCCAGATCTGTTAAATATATTAGAAAACTTTTCATTGCTATCTATGGCAAACCAAGAAATGCAACTCCAAAATGCTTTGTGAGAAACATAGGGGAACAAATAACCTGTGAATAGGGAGGTTCTAATAAAATAGTATTAATAGTCCTATATTTAAACTACAGCAACAAAAACTCTTCAAGTTACATCAAATAAAAATACTGTAATGTTGTTCGCACAATAATTTTTGCGATTATTTTCACTCATTCGTTCTTTTCACTGCGACTATTTATTTGAAACTGAAATATACTGCGCTGTATAAACTTATTTATGTATCACAAATAGAATTTTTGAAGTTCCAGAACAAAAAAAACAAAAGAAATAGATAAATAGAGTTTCCTAAAAATTATTTCGAAGAAATACTGTAATAAACCGCCCTCTATAATAAAAAGCTCGTCAAAGGCTCGTCCACCATTTATAAAAACCGATTAAAGAAACCGCTCGCATTCGCCAAATTTTAAAATTCTATTGTAGCTGGACACGACCTAAGAACCATTTCGGGAGCTTGTTTGTAGCAATATTGACAATATACTGCTTGAATAAATCTGGAATAAACCAGATATGATAGGAAAAAGAACTAAGCAGATATGGCACCTAGTGTGAGTATACGTATGTTTCCGATCTAACAAAGAAACAATACGTTTTTTTTTCATAATCATTTTTATTATTCAACAATCTCCTTTGATGTATGTACATTTAGTCAAGTGATACTCTAATCTCTTTAATCCTACCAAAAACCAGTTGCCGCTATTTCCCACAAAATAGGCGTTTACCTATGCGATAATGTTCTGTTCTGATGAGAATTTTTTTCCTGCATGATTAGGAAGCAGGAAGAAGTCATTGAGGGCCAGATATGAGGTATACGGTGGGTGGTCTTATAGGAGTATTGCGGTTGTTTTTCGTAATTTCACCCTTTACCTTATAAAGCATTGATATATGATACTCTTCTGCTATCGTTTCACCTTTTACAAAACGTCGATAAACACAATGAATATCTCAAACAACAGACGGCATCATTTTTCTGACCAATGAAACCGGTTTATTTGAGTGTGCTTTTGGTCTAAAGTGAGCATACTTGGCACCCAACGCGCGGATAGGGTATGCATGAACGATTCTTCAATCAAAATATGGCAAATGCGTTATTTCAATATTCCAGTTGTACAGTATCATTTGTTGACTTTTTTTAGTCGTCACAAATGCTTGTCGTCAGTCTAAATTATAAGACAACGTTCGATTCCAACTGCCAAAAATTTTACGGTGGTATATGATGGTACAGTGTTCTCGTACACAGTTTTTGACTCCTCTTCCGTTTTTGTAGGTGTACTGTGTTCTAAAAACACATGATTATTGACAGATATACCTAATTTTTACGATTTTCAGAAAAATCTTCATAACGACTCATATGATTGCCGAACAGAAGCTGAGCATTCAAAATGGCCGAGTAAATATATCTAACCAAACATGCTCTTACACGATATATCTACTCATGGTAGTTGCAACATATAAATGTGTGAGAGAAGCATTGGAAAGCTGAGAAGCACATAGATTTGAACAAAAGTTTTATTTTGTAAGCTCTTTAGTGAGGTTTTGTATTTCAATTTTCACAGCAAAGTCTGATTCTATCGAGCAAAAACAAATTATTGATCTTACTTAAATTGTAATCTTTCAGTGTAAATCCGTGGACCAGTACAATAATAAATGTTGTATGTATCTTGATCCAAAGAAAATGGAATAAATTGATAAAAGATAAATTAAGTGCTCGAAACCAATTGTTATTCCAATTTACCTGAACCCGTATAATAATAAAAGTTTCCGTGTATCTGGAACAAAATTGCCAACAATATATCTCAAAGTCAAATCTTTGGTTTTTCATTAGATTTTCTTGGAAGTGCATGTGACAATTTGTGTTTCACAGGAAGAAATATACCGTACAAACGCATTAAACATTTCCAGCATTCGACTCGAGATAAAGTGAATCATTATGTTACAAGATATCGCCTGCCATTCTATAACAAAACAACATTACGAACATAAACTTCTAGGTGACATAAATTTTCCTGAACGGCAAAGACTGATGTATAAAACAGTTGGAAGCTTGAGGTAAACCTCCAAGCGGTAAAATACAATGATAGCTTTTTTGGGAAATTGGATGAAGGGATTTTAGAAATTCAGAACGGCGAAGATGAATGCAAACAACAGTTAATTGATTAGTATTGTCATGATTCAATGTTAGTGCAACAAAAATAAAATGATAAACATTGAGATATTTTGAATGAAAAAGCGAATGTGTTTCTTGAAAAGCAAAAATGATAATTTAATATCTAAGCATATATAGCGTTGGTACTGCTCAATAATGCTCCAGTAACCAAGGCAGAGTATTAAAAATCTAGTGTTTCAATTAGTATATAAGATCCGAATCATTCTTTCCATTATTCCAAGACTATGTGTGATTGATAAACTAATCGTTCAGGCATGGGTCCATTCTACATTATCTCTTACAGAAATAACTTATAAAAGCCTGAACTTTAAATGATGCTTAGAAATCTTTTTCTCCTGACTTTGGAGGCAAAAGAGAATTATTTTCTTTCCAACGCATTTCTCAATCAGCATAAAATTGTTTAATCTATTGATTGAAAACTGATAATATGAATTGTAATTTGAGCTTTGATATCGATTAGATCATATTCTACCGCGGGATTTATGAGACTAACAATGAACAACAACACCAAACATACTAGTTGACATACAAAATGCAAGTGATAGAAACAATTATGAAGCAATGAGTATCTACATATACCAAATCGAAGAAAAAGAATATAAAAATACAATTTTCACATCAAGATGACAACAAGCAGAATACTAGAAAATACACACATAAGCTTCAACATTGACACAACAGCGCGGTGATCATTCAACAAATGTTAAATAGCATAACTAAAGACAAACAGCCATGAATATATGGAAGAGCTTCTGGTAAAATTCAAACACACTTGACACAATACATCAAATTGGAAAGTTGCAGGCTTGGAAGCTGTCTACAACTACACACCAATACATTTGACTGAACTAGATATAGTACAAAAAACATCTTTTTCTTTTAATAGCATCATTTCTCGTTCGGTAATTAGCTTTCTCGTGAGCTCCAACTCACCACAACCTGAATTCCTACTTCTTATCCAACATTCTGAAATTTGATTCAATCTTATCGCTTTAACAGTTTATCTCCTGTCTTTGAAGAAGATTACTTGGTTATAGAAACGCGTCGGACAGTGTAATTGTAAATGTTGTTGTAGTGATAATGTGAACAGTGTTTTGTCTTTGATACTGGTGAAACAGGTTATCTTTTTTATGCAGAAATTGTGTGAGTGCGATATCTGGAATGGGTTCTATTTACAATGGTTTCGACAGATATGGGACGATGAATGCTCTATACTTAAAGGTGAACGTTTCTTGGTCCATATCTCAACTCACGTGTTCCAAGAAGTAGAAGATCCGAGACGAGGGAATGATAAGCCTACTCATGTTTCATAAGTGTTTCAAGTTTGTGGTAAAGTGTTAAAAATTCTTCTGTTATGTTATATCATACAATTTTACCATTATTGGGATTTTTGTTTGAATGTTGGAGCTTGATTAACTAAGGTTTTCCAGGTATTTATTCGTAGCAGTTCGTTTTCCTAAGAATTTGCTTATAATTACAGTGAGTTTATTGTAAAATCTTTCACTATAAAATTAAAGGTTACTTTCTAGGAAGTGTGTTTTCCAAAATATTACATATGGAGTATTTTGACGAGTTAATTTGAACTAACATCAACTATTGTATTTCAAACGGTGGTTTGGATAGAAGCTCATCTTCTTTTGAAGCTATTTCAAAAAAATATGATACGAGTGTATTGAGATACATTAAAATGCATTGTCTTTCAAACACATAGTATATTGATGATATTTATAGCAAACAATTATATATTGGAATGACCAAACTGAATGTAATTATAGAAAAAAAAAAGGCAAACATTTATACATATTGAGATAATCCATCATTTCCATTATTGTGATCAAAAAAATATACCAAACAATGCTAACGGAACATAAAGAACGTGAGTAATGGAATGTATTAAAACGTCAATAATTGTTCAAATTCGTTTTTTTTGGACAAGTTCCACATCAATTAACATGATTGGTATGAAACTTTTATGTAGTCAGCGTGATTTTACATCATAAAAAGTAATCTTGAATTTACTAGTGTGCAATTCATTGGAAAATTAAAATTAAAATAGTAGTTTCATTTGTACCAGCATACTACTCAATGGTGTTGGTTTTTGATAAACATTTTGTGTCATTGTTCATCGACCAAAACAAGCCGAAGTAATTTATGAGAATACATTTCCAATAAATATACCGATGATAGCTACTGCATTATACAGAGGTTTTTCAAAAGTCCAGAAGCGGAACCATAAGAGTCTAAGCAGTGAAGTCAAAATTCTGGAAACATGAAGGATCTAAAATAATCTCGTATTCTATGATATTTTAGTAATCAGTGAATGAAATGGTTATAAGGTACTACCTAGCCATTTGTTTCAATCTCTCCGAATAATCAGGAATTAATTATACCAAACCAATAACTACCAATCTACAAAATTTCATACAAAAACACTATGAAAAGTAGAAGTCTATAGCCGTAGCATCATCAGGTCGTTGCCTAGGGGGAATGGTTTTGTAAATCCATTTTTATCAATATATGTCTGGTTCTTAAAGAAACTGTGATTCGTAATTGTACAGATTTTTGCGTGCCTCCTTTGTAAAAGCTATTTGATTACTTGGCACATATACCTACCCATTTTTCAGTTTTTCCTATGTGTTATCTGGTTCAGAATTATTCTCAGTTATGTTGATTCAATATTTCTTGGAAAAGTACAGGAGGGTATTAGAATATTCCTATTCTGCTACGTACTACTATTTGAAAAAATCACAATGGATTTCGTAAAGAGAATTTAAGTTAGATCGAACCGTTAGCAGCTGTTGCCAGCAAAATAAGAAAAAATCAACACAGTTTTCTCTAATATTTAGATAAAATTTATTGGCATTTCTTTGAAACAGAAAATATAGAAATATAAAAGAAATTTATAAATGAAAAACATTTTGAGCATCTGCTGGAATCGCCTTTACTGTATGTTTTCTAAAATTCGTAATTTTTCTACTTTACAAATGTGGATCTACTTCTATCATTTGATAAAGATATGTCTTTAGTTGTAGATTTTCTACACAATGATTCAGATAATTATTTTACTGCACCAGTTTCGTTGAACTTTTTACTAACTTACTGACACTAGTCCTTATTAAGAGATTTGTATTAGCACATAAATTGTTAAAGAATATTTAAATTAAACGAGTTCATTCAATCGTAGCCATCTAAATGTACTATATTTATTGTAACTTTAGATATAGAGAATAACACATGGGAAATAATTAGTATTACTGAGGATTTATGAGAACACAGAATATATAGGGTGATCTATTTGAAATGAAAAAGTACCGGCTGTTTCACAAGACTCTTGCGCACAAAAATTTATAGAAATCGTACAAGTCAAGTCGTTTCCGAGAAAATTGAGATTTTCCATGCATAAAACTCTGTATATTATTATACATGCTGTATTGAATTTATTGTGAAGAACATGTATAAAGTTTTCCAATTACCAATTATCATATTGATAATTGAAAACTCAGCTGTCGAAAAATCCGCACAGTTTCCACGAAATATTCAGACATCCATCACTTAATATTATAAGATGAATTATGATTGGCAATCTACATGCAGGTATCCTGGTTATTGAACAAAGTTGTATCGATTGTATATTGAAATACATCACGTTGATTTCTAAAATACTTTTGCATTTAATACTTTATTAACAGAGTGTGTTTATTCTATTGGATAATATGATTGAATAGTTGTTAAAGAAGGTGATATAAATTACGATCCAAGACGTACATTCTTCGGTTACATAAAAGTCCACTGGTCGGTCCAAATAAGACTTTGTATTGTTTTTATACCCGTCATATTATACTTGTCACTGAAGTTATTATTGTTCATCAACTTCTGGAAACAACATTTTGCACTCTCACAACATTTAAGTGTGAGTTATTACTCACACAAGTAAAAGTTCTAAAATATTTTTAATTTTCAACAGATTTAATTTTCCTAAAGAAAGAAAGCATCGATCAATGTTTCTTAGTTATTAATCATAGTTATCTAGAATTTTTATGTTGGTTACTATCAAACTTTAATTCTTATGAAATATAATTATTGAAAAAAGATATTTTAGGGATAAATATTTTTTTGTATTCATAAAATAGTACCAAGAAAAAACTAGAAGAACAACTATGGGGAAGGTACCCATTTTTTTATTCAAATCCGAAGAATAAGTAGGGTCATTGATGGTATGGATTCTACATTTCCAAAATATGAATGATATGGTGGATAATCCGGATTTTTGTTCGGATGAATGCAAATCAAAAGCAATTAAGAAAACATTTGGACGTATAGGAATGATATTTTTTTATCATTATATTCTAAACCTAACTTAGTTAATGTTTGCCAGGGTAGAAAAATTGATCATTACTAATCAAGAAGGAAAAATCAGCGCCTCTTTAAAAAATTGTTGTAGTGGAATTCTAAAATCCGACACAGATTCATTCATCCTATATTTAGACCATAAAATGTGATACGAGCCTGGAATTTACCATCAATCTAAATGTTGTGAAGGGATATGTACTAAGTCCACTATCACATAAAAATTAAATATAAAAGTCTGGAGGATGGAATTGACGCATTAGTATTCGAAGAGGATTTGGTATTATTGGCGAAATTAGATAAATATATATAACAGTTAAATGAATATAAAACTGAATACAAGGAGAACTGAACTAGGAGGATGATAAAATAAAATATTCTTAAGTAGATAATATTCAAGTACTGGGCAAACAAGTAAAACGTATAAATATCCTAGTATAAAAAAGGTAAAGAAATACTCAATGCTATGATACCGTAATTCTTTGAGAACAAAAAATGTTGAAAAACATGAAAATAAAATTATGAAAGGAGTAATGAGACTTACTATGCTCTACAGCTGTGAGACATAGCTTATATTTGCAATGATATCTTAAAAATGAACACCATGTTTAAAACATGGGTTAGCGAACTGTAACTGATAGCGAAGCGGTTGTTATTGGAATCATTTGACAGTCTCGAAGCTACTTACTGGTTTGATTAGAAAATTTAATCACCTATGAAACAATATGTACGTGATTCATTCATAACTGTGTTACTTTCAAACTAATTTCATCTTACTTTTCCTCTTATAGTGTAAAGTATAAACTTACTGAATCTTCATGTAACGACTCAGTAAAAGCTTATGTACAAATTCTCTTATAGCGAGAATTACACTATATTCTTCCACGCTCTATGAACATTGTGAATGGAAAAGTCAATAAATTCTTTGTTTCCATATTAAATACCAATACTTCACTTTGAAACTTCAATAGAAGTGTTCATAACTTCCGAATAACTGAACCCAAGTTTAATAGAAATAGTTGTCGGAAAATATGAAAAACTTTGGAAATAATTTCCCCTGCGTGTTTTTCACCAACTCTACTGAAGTGAAGAAAGAATGTAACAGCCGAAGTTGGGTGACTATAATTCGACCGTTGTTCCGATGGGATTTATTAATCATTTCCGTATTCTAAGAGTATTGTCGCTCCATAGCACTTTTGGATGCTCTGTGGCAAATGAGAAGGGATGTTGATAAGAGAAAACAAAACGTTTGGTTGATTTCACCATGAACCGTACACTCATATCAAATAAAAAAAAACAAATAGAACTATGAAATAAATACATAAAAACAAGATCATAGGATTTTTTACAAACAAAAAGGCAATTAATAAAAGTCTAAAACCAATACTGTCTTATTTATTTGTCCACAGATATGTAATACATTTATTACGGGACATAATGGAATGAAAAAAACATCAAGAACGAAGATTGACTGAGAATTTCTAAACTAATATATGTCAGAAATTGATTCTGGTTGTGAATTATTGATTGACTATTGCTTATGGATGCTTTTGAACGTGATTTGAGAACGAGGAAAAAACTGAGTAACTAAATTCATGTGAAATTAAATTATCAAGGATAACCTTTTCATCTTTCATCGACGTATCCGCTGCGAACATTGGCTATTCAAACGTTCAACAGATGACATTCCAAACCACTGGCGTAGGCTGTGCAATCAAGAATTCCGTTTTTTCCCTGGTCCTTTTTTACTATACACTTTGTGAAAATCGAAAAATTGGAGTATCAAGCCATCATCAAGTAACTGTATTTAAAAGGATTAAGAGATAAGCAGAGCGAGATGATGACCGATCGAGAAGGGCCAGTTTCTGTTAGTCCCCGAAAGTATCGATGCAGTTCATGACATGTTTTTATCAGACCGTCGAATTGGGCTAAAGCAGATATCTAAAGCATCATCATATAATTCATGTCAATTTAGACATGAGAAAAGTTGCTGCAAAATAGATCCAAAAATGTTTGATTGTTGAGCAAAAGCGTGCAAGGGTAGAAGCATCGCGTTTGATCTGTGCTCGATTTGAAAACGATGTATACTTCTTAAACCGAATTGTTAATATGGATGAGACTTGAGTACATTTCTACGACCCAGAAACAAAGCAACAATCGATGAAATGGTGACACTCTGGTTCTCCAGAACTTAAGAAGTTTCGTGTCCAAAAACCTGCTGAAAAAGTTCTTGCTTCAGTTTTTTGGGATTGCCATGGAGTAGAATAAGGGTAGAACAATAGCTGGAGGTTATTGACCACTCTACGAGAAAAAATTAAAGAACAAAGACGCGGAAAGCTATCCAAACGTGTTTTGTTATTGCAGGACAACGCCCCTGCACACAAATCTCATGTTGCCGTGCAAATATTCGTGATTTAGGGTTTGAATTACTAGAACAACCCCGTTATTCACCAGATTTGGCTTCGTCCGACTATCATCTCTTTACTCAACTGAAAAAAAGTTTAAAAGGTCGTAAATTTTCTTCGAACGAGGAGGTAATTTTGACATTGAAATTTTGTTTGGTTCTGTAGTAGGCTAAGAATTTTTCAATATATCCTCGTATATCGTCTCATCTTCAGTTACTTATACGTTCTTTCTTTTCAGCTCAAATGGAATCGATAATGAAGTCCACTAGTGTGAAGTTTCTTTGAGAAATATTATTTCATAATCAGCTCAAAATTTATTACAAGACATAGTCATATCTTAGTTGAAGAAACCGTTACTTTCAAACATGTAGTTTCAAGCTGAATTCCATCTCTATTAAGGCGTTTTCCTGGGGGTGAATATTGTTGTTACTAATTCGATCAGTCATGGGCAGAAATCGTTTGACGTTCTCTGTAACCGGTTCATTCAATAATTGATTTCCGTTCTTTCAGGGAATGAACGTGAATTCAAATTACTCACTTCCATAATCTTACAGGTTGATTGGAGATTTGTTCACAAATTAGTTGATGCAATATTTCTCTGATGTTTTCTTGAAAAATATTCAAATTAAATGTCCTCTACCTCAATATTTTTAATATATAGGATACTACAGAGTAGAAAATATACAACCGGATATTAGTTTATGAAGATTCTTTACTGGATTTCTAATACTGTTCTTATTATTTTTATAACTTTCTTACGAGAAAAGTTTCGATGGTATTTAAAGTACTAAACTTTATTAACGGTTAATTCACTTCTGAATGATGTAATTGAAACGCTGCCCCGATAAAAGGATTTTTACTCGTAAGTAATGGAAAATTATAAGGATTTTCTGCTGGCACAATAAAACTTCAGAGATTTATTTTCCATGCACTACC
The DNA here is from genome assembly GCF_026250575.1 of Diorhabda carinulata. Lineage (NCBI taxonomy): Eukaryota > Metazoa > Arthropoda > Insecta > Coleoptera > Chrysomelidae > Diorhabda > Diorhabda carinulata. The sequence goes on from NC_079469.1 coordinate 10,469,648, forward strand.
TCAATCACTGGAAATGAAAGGTAGTAATATCTATTCATGGATTCCATGACCGTGTATGATTTTAAAATAAGGCACGTTTGTAGTCATTCACGTGAAATTGAGAATACATTTTAAAAATATTAGACTTAACTAGTATAATAGACGTGATAACCACGGAAAAACAAATTAGAGAGGACTTCCAAAAAGACTTACAAGGCTAGAGGGTGAGAAGGAGAAACAAATATATTCAATATTAATAATATACAGTACAAATGAGGGGAGAGAAGAAGGAAATAAAAGAGTTCTTGGAAGCTACACAAACAGAATTGAAAGTTTCTTTTTTAGATAGATTTTTATTTCTTTCTACCTAAACATTGTCTCATTTAGAGAATAGTATATTTTATTGCTTTCTATTACTTTATCCATTATCTCTGTATTCATTTTTCTATTTTCTGTTATAAACCTCAAAGTATTCAATTGTGGTTACTCTCTACACTTTGTACTTCTATATTCTACTCTTATAATCCTATCCATGACTAGTATGAACAGATTAGACTTGACACAATCTCCATGTTTACCACCATCTCCATCCTAAACTCTGTCGACCTATTTCCGTTCATTTGAACCTTCCCACAAGTTTTAATTTATTCCTATTTATTTCCAACTAATTCACTCTCTATTGCATGGAATTCAGCTTTTAAATCAGTTCATGATATGTGACCCTTCCTTCTGTGCTATCTTTTATAGAATGAGAATTGTTCAAATTTCATTGGGCTTCTAAATAATAAAAATGGAGTTAGGCTATATAGGATGAATTGTGTATTTTTCACAAAAGGAGCATATACTAATCCACCGTATCTATTATTCACTCTGTATGGCATAATAAAATGAAAGTTGATTGAAATTATTCACAAGCAACCGAATTTTCCGTTCGTGAATGTAGCAATTAACTTTACATCCGACAAACGGTTTTTGTTTCCCATTTTTCGGTTGTGAAATATATCGGCTGATAACATTGAAAAATAAAACCTTCAATTAAAACAATTATCTTAAAATTTATTTAAAAACACTCAATTTGTTTAAAATGCCTATTCCATAAAAAGTGGAATAAATTCGATATCAATATTCAGCTTTCAGTGACTGATATTGTAGCAAGCAAACAGGGTTGGGAACATTTAATTCGAAGTAAAATTGTAACTGATTCGATTAATTTGTATGCATAAATTTATTCAGATTCCTCTTTATTTCCAAAATTCAACTAAAGCCCAGCTTAACAAGTTTGACTTGGGATATTAAGATATATCATTTTGTCAATCATGAAGCTTTCAAAATAACGTCAACCACTAACAAGTGGAATAGAATATGTAGGAAAATACTAAAGACAAATCCATAATAAATGCAATTAACAAAATCAAACAGAAAGTGGAAAAAAATCATGAGCATCAGATCGATATTTACAAGATGGTTGCCTTGATTTCGCAGCTCAGTGCAAAAGCAGCTTTGAGTAGAATGTTGTGAGCAATTTTTACAGCTTTGTAGAAAAAACCAAGAAAATAGTCTTTCACTTTGATCCCATATCCAAAATAAATTTTATGGAGTGGCATCAGAAAGGAGAACAAGTGCGAAAAAAAAAAAGAAAAGCACTAAAAAATTAAGGGCTACAATATTTTGTGTCTCTTGTGATTGAATTTGAGAAACCGAATACAATTGACAACGCGATATATTATTATGACTTACTGAGGCATTTCTGTGAAAAGATTGTCGAGAAAAATCGAGGCAAAATCTAATTTTGACTCAAAGGATGTATCATATTTTTTATAGTGAGCGAAGCTTTAGTCAGACGTTCTGAGGAGTATCAGAAATAAAGGAAGAATATATTGAATCACAGTTTTTTTATTCATGTCCTTGTTATCTATGCTAAGCAAAAAACTCATGGACCTCTATACGTACCTCGAGTGATCAACCATTTATCACAATTCTCTGTCCAACTTTGCAAGATCTGCAGGTAAAGTGGCATGATTTTAAGTCTGCCCACGTTACGAAATCTAAAGCCGGTCCCTCTATCCATATTGTTAATTGTTATAGCTTCATACTTATCTAAGGATTGTTGAATATATTAGCAATTTCTGGTAGCATGTTTCTCGACTATAGGTACTTTAATCAACAATGTAAACAAATTTATTGATAAGTGATATCTTTCTAGTACTTAAATGCATTTTTGGATTTTGAAATACGGATTTTGGTAACACCTCAAAACCTTGTTCAGAACTATCTCAATCTGTTGACCTCCTTGTTATGTGAATTGATTTTTCATGGTTTTTGGTTTTAAAAATACCACAATAATGGGGAAGTGAACATTTCTATATCAAGAGGCTTGTGGAAATATTCTTTATCTGTTATTTCGAAACAGAAAATTGTTCCCATGCAAAATTATCAATATTATATAATTTAAATATTCTCATTCTGCTGATTCCGATAAGCCTTATATATTATATCAATTACTGGGTAATTGAATATTCAGAGTTATCGATAGCAAAACCACAAAACTAAATAATACATTTAATAATATCTCAAAATTTTATCCGAGATTCTGACAAATAAAATAAAAGTCTAGCTCACCGCACAAACTATTGTTATTGTGGTCAATGCTCTAGTAAAACTCGCAGAATCAGCAATTTATCGGGAAATAACTATCGAGTTCCCACCTCTAACCATTTATCTGGATGATAAAGGGGCCTGGAAATCGGAATCGTTTGATAGGCTCTGGTCGTGAACATTGATGGTTCGTGTGGGAAAATAGAGGAAATAAATACTTGATTGAATTGGTGTTAAGCTCTGTAGTGTGAGCAGGACGAAAATAGAGTTTTCTGGAAAACAGGATGGTATCCAATGCTGTTTCTATTTGAACTCATTTGCTAGGAAATGAGCATTGCATCGTGTTTAATCACCATTATGAAGAAATATGTTATATGCAGTCTTAAAAGTGACTAATACAAATATACAAATATTACAAATGACAAATGTCGTGACAATGCATGTTTGCCGAGTTATAAATCATCCAGCATCTTCAATGCATTCTATCAATCTTGAATTTGCCCTAAATTCAGAGTATGCGTGGATGAATTTGATATCTGTTGATATATCAATTTGTGTATATAAAAGCTTTTATTATATATTAGAAACGCTTGAAAAGGAAATTTTATGTGTCAATAAAGCATCGCTTTTCGAGCAACAACATACTATTGAAGAAAAGTATTTCTTGATAAAGTTTAAAATAGATGAAATGACCACCCTGGGCGATGTAGGCAGTGGGCGTACAGAAGAGGTTGTCAACGACAAAACCATCAAACATGGCGACAAAATAACCTAAGTTAACCATAAAGTGAAGCTGAATGAGATTGCTGAAGCCTTTAAGATATTAAAGAAACGTGTTGAACATATCGTGAATAAATGTTTGGTTGTGCGTGACTCAAAACCGACCAAAACCGTCAACAAATTGATGATTCTGACCAGTGTTTAGAGCTCTTTAACCGTAACAACCTGAATATGTGTGTCAACATATGGATGCATCATAGCTCTATCTTTCCACATCCGAGTCCAAGTCGACAGCTCGTGAACCGACCCCAAAGTGTGGAAAGACGCAAAAATCGGATGGTAGAGCTTTGGCATGAGTATTTCCGGATGCGACTTGTATATTTATCGACTATCTTGAAACTATGAACAAAAATGAACACCGACCATTACGTAGCGTTAACTAAACGTTTGGAGGATGAAATCGCGGCAAAAGGAGACAATTTACCATTAAAAAAATCAATGAAAACTATGATGAAATTGCATGAATTACACTTGCATAAATCGTCTAGAGACTTATGAGTCAAAGATTCCAAAGGATACGGTTTTTCCAGTATTTAGAGTGATGGAAAAAATTCTTACACGGTACAATTGTTTCGATAAAATAATGGTTGGTAAGTGTTGGTTCTACAATTAGTGTCATACTAGTTCAATTATTATGTCTCTTTCGACCGAAGGGGAAGGGATGGAAATTCTAATTATGATAGATTCAAAATTCAAAGTAATGAAGGAGCAGGTGCTTAATTTGACGAAAAACATTCTGAATGACCTTTCACTGCTATAAAAAATAGCTAAATTATTGCAAAATTGAATGAAATGTGAAAAGTGAGGGATGCTTCAAAAACTGAAAGATCGAGAATAAGCCGCGATGCAAGGTTAGATATTTTGGTGACATTAGAAAATAACCCTAACGCAACTACAACAAATTCACCTTTATAATAAAATTTTTGAAATTATTTATGAAGTTTCTCTTCTTCATAAATAATTTCAAAAATTATGTAGCTGTACCTATACAAAGTTCAATTTACTCATGAAATCTCAGGACATGATCCGGATGGACATGGATGGATGGACATTCAAAATTTTGTGAAATCTTCCTGAACCATTGTAATGAAAATGCAAATTTTCTCAATTCAGTAGTATTTTCAGACGAGGCAACGTTTTGTTCAAATGTTTGAAGGTTGTTTGAAGGAAGTTGATCCACGTGGTCACTTCCCTCGATTTGGACATTCAAAGAGTCGGGTTTATGTTCCATTACCCCTAATGGTCTGTGACAAGAAAAAAACAGAACAGATTCAAAATACTTTTATAATATGAGGTTCGATGAGGTTCATAGCTTATTGTAAAAAAAATGTATTACCATTTATTTCATCCAGTATATTAACTATATGACGAAACGGAAATTTATTGTTGAATATCTCGTTAAACAACATCTTTCCGGTCTATACAAATATACCAAATACTAATTGTTCCATCAGCACGTATGTGCAACCATCCAAATTTCTCTAATATGCTAACTACTTAAATCCAACACTGATTTAATCCAATTTCCTCAGTAGAATTGAACTACTTGTGTTAACACTTGATAGATACAACGTTGCCAATGAGAAATGTACTTACTCTGCTAAGGGGATACAAGCATACGTAGTTAAAGATTAGCTATTCAGTTGAGAAGTACACTCTGCAGAACTCATCCGTCTCCAACAATTTGCCATTTAATTTATAGTCTCTCGAGAATGCAGTGTCCTTATGACAGATTAACCCAGAAGTATTTTGGAACCTATCAATCATAATAAACAAATTAGATTTACAGTAACTTCAGTAATTCCTCTAGGTGTTCAATGTTCAGCGCTTGTAATGGTTAAAATGAAAACAGGATTTTCTTATTTCCTACCGCTCGACAGAAACTCGATATTTTTTAACCCTATAACATTCAAATGTGTTTTAAAGTAAACTTATAATGGATAATACAGGAGGAAAACTTAAATCCTCATATTATGGAAAAGTTTCTCTTTTATTTGAGTTACATACATGCATATATATTTTCAAATTTCGCAAAATAGGCTTCATTAGGAGCATGTAATAATTTTAGATTAACCCCAATTTGCATGATGGAAATGAATGCTTATAACCTAGGCAATGAGATTGTTAATTTTTGTTTGTGGTGTAATTGCGTGTTAATTGATGTTCCGCATCTAATAACCAACTGTATTTGACCATAAAGGGCTAATAAAGCGTACGCCAGACTCAGATGAATATTGAATATGTCGCCATAGTTGAGAACGGGTAAATTTCATCAACTTCAGAGTTTGATTTAGTGAGTGCGAATTTGTGCTTTATTGAAATAAAATATAGTGTAAAGTAGTAGACATGGACGATCAATGTTGAATTATAGCATAACAAAGTTGATGAGAATTATTTTGTACCTCTGTGATCAATATATATCAAAAAGAAATTCATTTTTGTTTTAATCTCGAATTTTCTAAAGCTAGTGGCTGTTAAGAGATTGTGAAGCACTTGAAAACAGGGATTATACTATCATCAAAAATATCTAATACCAATAACAAGGTATCAGAAATGTAATTATTATTGACTCAATGTCATAACTATCAATCAATGACAAACTCATATTAAATGCTATTGTAGTGTAAAATTCGAAGTTAAATAATTATTGGTACTCAGCTATTGGGGGCCTTATTATGAAACAAACAACAGTTTGAACCCCAGCATCGCAATACATGATAATCAAATTGTTGTTTGTTTCATAATAAGGCATACAATAGCTCAGTTCCCATATTTATTTAACTTTTAAAAACAAAATAATGCTTACTATTTGATGATAATTGATAAGTATATCAATACACTATATCAGCATCGGTTATTACTTCATAATTTGCTGAAAAAGCTACACAGATCGAGTTTTATCAAGAGTACATTTGTGGTATAAAATTCACTTACAATTTTGGTCCATAAATCTTCTTCTTCTCCTTCTTCCTTCTAGTATGGCAGGTTTAAAACCTGTTTCTTCTTCAGTTTCAGCCTCCTGGATCCACATTATCACACCAACTCTTTCTCGGTCGTATAATAATTCTTCTGCCTGTTGGCGATTTATCCCTTGAGATATTAGTTTCCAAAACATATTTGTCAAAAATTTCGATATAATGTTGCCAGTAGTTGCGGCAAAATCGTAAGAAATAGGTATAATATTTTTTCTTCTCTATCTTGAATACCAATGGCGTTACGAAAATTCTCTACTCAGCAGACCCCAAATATTTTTCACTTTTCTATCTAACCTATAGACGGGATCACCTTTTTTGAAACACCCGAAATACTAACAAATTAGGTTATTTTATGAAGAAAAAAAAAGTAAATGAGGATAGAGTGATAATAATAGATAACAAAACCAAAACTGAACTTGCGAAATGGGAAAACCACAATACCATTAATTTAAAAAAAAACGTTCAATTGCTTGGTATCAAAATGTATGTTTTAGTATTAAACGATAAAAAAGACGCCAAATAATTTTGTTCAATAAATATTGACATAAGTATTCTAATCTCTATTCAATAAGCATTATCTGCATAAACTATGGACTTTAATGGGGTGGATGATACTATTTTATTCGAACACAGTTTCTGCTTGAGTGGAGTTCACAAACTTTATCCAAGCGTGCAATTCATTTTGGGATTTTTTCAGAACGAATTTTTATGTACGCAACGCGAAAAATATGCAAATTCCCCACTGTAGGATTTACATTGAGAATTATGGTTGGTTTAAACTTATACGAAGTTTTTTATTTTTGCAATTGACACGAATAAATATATTTAGTTATGAAGCTTAAAAAATTGGTTATAATCTAGTTATATTTTGAAGAGTGAAGCAATCTTGTGACATTTGTCTTAACACTGTCATAATTAAAGGCTTTAGAAATTTGGATGTGAAAGGTTGAAAGATATATTCGGCATATCACAATGTCAGTTTCTTAGAATAAATTGAAACGAATGGAATTTTTTTATTTTCAAATCATAGTCTAATCATTTCCGTTATAAGAAACATTTTCTCAAGCAACGTGCGAAATTTCAATCATAGACTAACGAAAATCAATATTTCAACATCACAATTTTGCGTATTTTTTGGGGATGTAAACCCAGCTTCGCCGTGCTTGTTTTGAAGAGAGCTACTTCGTCTTGTGTTTTGGATTATCATATTGGACCTATTTTTCCATTAAATTGACCAAAAAATGGTTTTGTACAGTGCTGTTGAAGCAATGCGTTCCTTAAACAAGATGATTTGGCTTTCTTTTTCTTGAAAAAATTATCATATGATGCAAACGGTTAACAATCCTTGAGAGTTTTTCTTTTGTCTGACATGAACTAAAGGTTAGCGCGTCATACATTGTAAACAGCGAGTCCAGTATGAACATCACCAAAAGCTCGACATATGCCAAGTCAGTAATGAGCTTACAAATAACAGTCTGCAAGTGCAAACGACATAATTATCCGATACGTCCAATATTGTTGCCTAAAAATTAAGCAAATATAATATTTTCGATTTAACCTCTAGTGGTGTGACTGCTATTTTGAACACTAGAAAAATCTGCAAAGATATTATAGAGAGTGTGATTACGTGAGGTATACAATGAATAATAAAAATATATCAGTCAAAATACTTTTGTGACTCTCTTTGTAGAAACAGAAGAAACAGAACAGTTTCTGCTTTTATTCAATTTATTTTTTGTATCAAAGTATCTCAAATATGTTTCTCTATTTACACAATATATTGAAGACATAATATTCTTAAAATTAAGCTTTATGCATGATCTACAAAGTACACTCAAGTTGTTTGGTCCTTAGTTGGGGTTTTAGAGAATTAAAAACTACCTTCTAAGAAAAGAGAGAATTTCTGAGATGGATTGAAACACAAATATTAAAAAAGTAATCTCTCTTATACTCACTTTCAGTTTCGCAGAAACATCCATCACAACGAACAGTTAAAGAAATAAGGTACAGAGTATAGTGATGAGATGTCTAAGAGAGATGAAAGGTGATAGGAAATCGGATAGATTTGAAAATAATATAAACAGCAAAAATCTAGAAAAGAAACTGAGATAGAAGAAGCACATCCAATGAAGCTGTACATGTTTTAAGAATCGGAGAAGATAAACTGGTGAGAAGGTTCCAAGAAAACATGGAGTAACGAAAATTATAATAGCGACAGTAAAAGGAAATATTGAATGGAATGGAATAAGAAGGAAATTGATGAATAGAAAAGAATAATGATACTACTTCACATACGTCTTAAATCCTCAAGGGTAGAAAGTCTTAGGATGAAGTAAGTGAGTAGAGTTTTTAGTTGGAAAATTTTGGTGCAATTTTTAAATAAATCTATTTTTTTTTTAAAGTATCACAATCGTGACTGACCTACATGTTCATAACTTCCTTCTATCGTTACCATATAACATCTATTCATAGGAATCAACATTTTTTTTTATCAGTGAGTAGTTGAACATGAATAGATTTTGAAAAAAACTTCTTGTTATTTATTATAAAGAAAAAACTTTTCAATACTGAATATGAGAAATAATTCATATCATTTAAATACAATTAATGACAACAAAACTTCTTATTTGACGTAAATAATTGTGTAGTTATTTTAATTTAAAACGACTGTAACTTGTGCGGTGTTAAATAATGCGATTTATATTTGAGGAATATGAGCCGAATAGTTGCAGATAACTGCCATACACAAATAATTATACAATAATTACAAATTATCAAAACTTATATTAGAGACAAATATCGAAAATTACTTAGATTGAAGCGTTTTGTTTTGAGGTATTCCTTGATGTAGAAAACTCATATGGGTTATTCTAAAATCCGTTGTAGAAAATACATAATGTCCCAAAACTAAAAATATTTCTTTTCGCGTGGATATTTGAAACATTTTATAAATTTATGCGATCATAGTTAAAGGAGACATTATTTAATAATAAACTTTTTACATAACTAACGCATTAAATATTAATATATTTCCATTTCTCAATGTTTAAGAGTCGTCATACATGGTACCAGAGTTGACCAATAACTTGAATAATTTTGATCTTTTTGTTCAAATCTTATTTATATTCCAAACGCAAAATTGCATTTTATAATGTTATCCACATAACATGAATAGTTTTACGTCTAAATAGAACGTAATTAATGTTTTTTTAAATCTAGATTCATTGTCTTGATTTTCTGCAACGAATTTTAGAATGATCCATATATTCAACAGTGAACATTATTGATAGGTATTGCCATAACTAGATAATTTAGTTATGTCGAAAAGGAATGATTTGAAAAGCAAAAACAAGCTCTGTAAATTGAAATGTGAGTTACCAATTTCTCCTCCAAGAATAATATTAATATGTTAAACGTGATGTAGGAATATTAGATTTAAAAATCCTCTTTTAAGATGATATTATTTCCAAATTTTTATTCATCCTAATTTGAAAGTCATAATTTTCTTGAATAACATTTGGTGAAAAATCTTGTAATTTATTTCCACTATTTCTTAGAACCAGGTATTATTCGAACAAAGTATAGTTCATACAGTCCCAAAATATCATGTTACAAGACAACTATCGTTAAATCATTGTAATAGTGCAGCCAGTGAAGCTGAAAATCAAGAGTAACCTCCGAATTTTTATGAGTAATCACTTTTCTCCCATCCTTGACATTGTAAAGACACCTCCAAAGCTCTATTTTAAACATAAGACCATCTGTGAATGATTAAATTATATTATTATTTAACAAATACACCGTTACCTTATCCATAATCTTAGCATGTAACACCCATGTTCCAAGCTCTAAAACTCTAAGATTCAAATTACATCATTAATGTATATTTTTGCTTGTCACCTGTATGTGTGATTGTTACGTGTATGTAATTTATAAATTTTGTGTTTCTTTGTACAAGCTGTAAGCTTGAATTTTGAAATTTCTTATATTATAATAAAAAGGCATATTTTCTTCGGGTAATCGACTTCTCTTGGAAAATATTATATTTTTGTTATGTCTAGTTATTCAATTAGTTTGTACAATTCTCCTCGTGAATTACATAAAAGACTATTGTTGGGCACTATAGAGACAAAACTAAGTAATTTTATGTAATGATAGAAACATGACGCGCCATATTTTCTACCGTTCCAATACAGTTCCATTATCTTTCTGTCTGTGCAGAAGAAATATAACAGTTGCACAAACTTTTATTATTCCCAGATCTCCAGGGAACTGTTCAGGTAAAAATAGATTCGAAAACAACACATTCCATTACTTCTGATGTAAAAGAATTTATTATTAAATGACATAAAAGTATGTCTCAAAGAAATGTAGAAGCATATTAGGTAAATTATAGTTTTTGTCACGAAAATAAATTCCGTTAACATTAATGAAATGTCGGAATAAGTATGCAAGAATGAGGTAAATATGAAAATTGATATTATGGAGAATATACAAAATTAATGCTATATATGAAATTTGCAGCATGCTAATCGATCAAAAAATTTTGTGAAATAAAAAAAATTATCTTTTAGCCTTAAATTGAGGAAATAATTGAATGTTAAACACATCAATGTTAGTAGAAGAGGACATCTATAATAGTTTTTCATTAAAAGAAAAATCACTATGTGATATATAATATACAGTACACTGAACTGAAAAGGAAAATAATTGAATGAATTCTTTGAAGCTGATGTAATTGTCTATCGTAACTAAATAGAAACTTACTAAGTATATTATAAACCTGCAATAGGCTGCGTATTCCTCATAATTTACATTTTCAAACTATTTTGTGTGCACAGCCCATTGTGCACAATGCAACTACCGCAATGCTGAAATATTCATATTAGACAGTAGCTCTCCAAACAATCTTGTGAAATTTTGTCAAAGCTAGTATGGGAATGCACGTAGTCTTTAACTTCTTCTCTATTATAGGAAGACGGCCTTCTATGTCAGTAACTCCATTAACCTAGCTCATTTAACTTGTTGAGACATTCTCAATCCAGTTGGGATCTTTTGACATCTGTTTTGGAGCTATTTGCATCTTGTCAAATAAATTGTTATTTACTTCTACAGCTTAATTTTGAATTTTCTCTCAATATGACTTTAAGTCACCATTTTTTTATGTGAAAAGCAAGCACTCGAGTAGTTTGAATGGTGCCTTCCGTGTGGAGATGCCTGTGGATATTAATCTTGAACTTCTGTTCATGAGCATCATCTGCCTGTCGAGTAGATCTTGCATACAGATCTAAGTGGGGTTATGCTGACAGCTCGGAAGAGGATCTACCGTGGTAATATCGGTAGAGCAGAGTCGACGATCTTTCTTCAATGTCTAAGCTGTCCAAATTTCTGGTCACCACTGGATCGTCTAAGTCTAAGTCAATGGCACTCTTTTGTATTGAGTCGAGATGGACGAATCTGGGTCTAGTAGATAATTAGAAGCTGTCCTAGATTTGTTAATTTCTTGAAGAAGGTTCGGGTTTCCCACATGAATCCTTCCTTCAAGCATTCTTAGTAGGTTTTTTCTGCTATGATCTCCAATATTGAACGTGGAGGTGAAATATTTAGAATTAATTCTAGAGCAGCCTTTGAGTGAATGCCAATGGACTTGATAGTACATATATAGGCTAGTCATTGTATCTACGAGATTTTGAATCTAGTGTTATTTAGATCGTTTCTATTATATCAAACCACTATCATAAACGTCTATATTGGTCTTCATAGAGCCGTGTACATTCAAACTAGGTTCCTTAGATCACAACATCAATTTTTTCTTGTTAAAATTATATTATACACATCATCATAGCTTTCGTAGATTTACTGGATGTATTTCTCCTCTGTTTCCCAAGAATTTCCACCGAATGACACCACCTTCTCGAATAATTGGCTCCTTTTGGAATTATATCGCAGTGCTTATGTGCAAAACCCCTTGCGCGTATGAGTATGTCGGCGATGTATCCCCCACGTCTCTGTTCTTTTGTAACTTCCGAGAACTTTTTCAAATGTTTTAAGTAAATATCTGATTAGTCTGGAAGATTCTGGAGGTGGTGTACCTATTTTCTATACTTGGTATGAAGTCACTTTGGTATAGACGAATCAAATACAGCAGGATTTCTTCCCACCCTTCTTCGAGAAGATTCCATTTACTCCTAGCCACTTAAATGGTTGGAGTTCATGGCCTATTTTATTTGTTCATTCCTGTTGTTAATTGATTTCACCTATAGCAATATATGTGATGTACGTAGAAAATTTTATTCCATAAAGATCAAATTACCTTTATGAATATAAATATCCGAATTTGATAGCAAGAAAATCTATTCATTTTTAAAAACATCCTCAAGCATAGTATGTACACTAGTACTAGTTTTGATCATATTTCGACTATTCATTTTATACAATTTACCAACGTGCTGGAATATATATGTTACGTATATTTCTTAAGCTTCTTGTTATTTTTCCACAATACCAACAAACAAGTGTATCTAAATACATACAAATTTGACGTATTTGTTTGGATTTTGTTGGCAGAGGTATTTCTAGATTTTAAATAACGATGGATATTTGGTATTTTCAATCGGGATTCAGTACTGCGGAATTTTTTGATAGCTGCAATTGAATTGATAGAAACAACAAACGAGATTTCTTATTGAAAATTTTTTGTTTAATCACGGTAAAGTAGTTCGGTTGTTAGGGGTAGACCTTTGACATCAAAAGAATATTGTGATGCTCTGTTTACTGTCTCCCTAGATTTCTCATTTCACTTCGGTTTTTCGTTGGAATCAATTTAATTTTTATTTTTAATAAAATTTTGAATTTTCTGATTTTGTTTGCAGGTAAGATAAATTTTCAGTCATGAGTATAGTTATATAATATTTTTTTCCATCAATTTTTTATATGTCCTTGTTTACTATAGTAAGACACATCGTTTGTATACATTTTTTCCACCCGTTTTGCGATTGAATTACTGTTTATATAAATAAGAATAACATTACAATATGTATACATCAGTCGATACGATTTCTCTTTGGTGATTTCAAAAATTATCTAGTCATGGCTCTGCTAAAATTGTCAAATATCGTTATCATGTTGCGAAATGAAAATGGGTTACATATGTAATAAAATTGTCTTTTTGTTGTCTTGATATTTCTAATTTTCGAATAACGACAACATAATGTGAACATTACGTCTTCGCCTACCACTTCGTTACCACGTGGCAATATAATCTGAAAGTTTTCCTTTCATTTATTTTTCTGGTATGTTTTCTCATTAAGAAAATACAGTGCTGTTAATAAGTATATTATTATCGATGCTGTAATGACGCACCCAAGAAAATGGGTGATTTTAAATTAGTTTAGTTTAATACCATGTTCAATTGAAGAAAATCTACATAATTGAGGAAATATTTATACTATGAATATTCACAAATCAATAAACTATGCATGCGGATTCATTATAATTAAATTTAAAAGCTTATTTCTATGTTTAATTATCCACAATTTCAACCCTTATAATGTACACCAGAAACTATTTGAATGGAAAAGTTAACTATCAAATTCTTAATCGGATTTTCCCAATACTTTTTCAATTATTTCTAGAAATGGTATATTTGTTTCTCATTTATGATCGGTAATCTACAAATGAATAAACTTTTTGATATTTCATAAAATAATTCTTATTTGGTATCAGGTGAATAACAAATGATAATTGATTATTTTCATTCATTCCTTTGTTATTGATTTGCTGTTTTGATCCACAATTTTACAGCATTATCGGGTACTATCATTTTATTAATTGCTATCTGGTAAGCAAGCGTTTTTTTTCAAAAAAATTTGATCAATCCACTGTTCAGATGCTCGTGGCAATTTTCAGAAGATTTCTCATTTTTTTTGCCGATAACAGCTCTGTCGATTCAAACATATTCTTGTCAGAAATATAAAACTGTGATGCCTCGTCTTTATTACAGAAACAATTTTCGTCCTGTCTGTTAGATTTGTTTCTGAATATTTGCTTTCACACTGGGATAAAATTTGTGAAGTCAGCTTCCTAACTTCAATTAGTTTCTACGTCTCTTTTTGCTAGTTTCACTTTCATTGACAAACTTCATATTGAATTCTGAATTACATACATATACATGAATACATAAGAATGGTTTCAGATGTACCTGGCCTGACCTAGGGAAGGCGGTAGTTGCTTGAAAAAAACCAACGTTTTCATTGAATTTGTAAACATGGAAAAAATTTATGTTTCAATAATATTATTTTCTATTACTATTCAATATATAAGCTGGACTAGATTCTACTTTGGGTTAGACTTTTTCTTCGTTATCGACATTAAAATATTGGGAAGCAGAGTTTGAAAGAGGCTGTACGACCTGCGAAGACCAACGATTCCAGAAATGTTGAAGACTCAAAAAGATGGCTCAGAGGTCAAATATTTTCCAAAAATGGAGTTGTAATGAATACTCGTATTTTGAGGAGCTGGACGATTCTTACCCTGAACCTTCAAACATATTTATGATATGTTGTCAAATTTGGGGTGACTTTTGCATTTTTTTATGGTTCAAATTTGTGAGTATTTATTACTGTTCTAATTTTACATTTGTTTAAGATGTAAGGCTTATTGTAATTCAATCAGTATTTGGATCCATCTTATTTCCATAAAAATCAGTAGTCATATTCGGTTGTGAAACATTCGCCAAAAAAGCAATGAAATTTTGAAACGTATTGAGATATATAGGCGTGTAAGCTGTTAAAATATCCCGATGCACTGATTATCGATCATTATATGGTTTGAAATCGTTTGAAAAAGACTGAATACATAAAAAAATCGAAATATAAGTGACGCAGAGTTATTTCTCAACAATCAACGGACGATGTGGAATGGATAAAATATGAGAACGTTAAAAGCAAATGATCATGGTAAAATGCAAAATGTGACTCACTATAAAACTATAGAATCTGATTCAGTATAATACTGTTAACAATTTGATAAATTGAAAAGAAAAAAATATCAAGAAGAAAATCTACCGACAATCAAATAATAATAGAACAACACATGAACGATTTCCATTCCGGAAAAGGTCATTTTTGGACAAAATATTTATTAAGAAACGGATCAGAAAAACCCACCAATCCAAGAAAATCGAAGCACATGATATTAATAGATAAAATGAAACAATTATAGGAAATGTGAAGGATGGTTATAAAAGGAGAAGAAAATATATTTCATTCGCTGACATTCCTGAATAATTGATCAATTAATCCGAAAATGGAATACGAAGTCTGAGTACTACATGCAGTGAAAAAGAGAGAACTATTAATAACTACCTGTCTTTTGGTTATTTAGAAAAGGCAATACATAAATATTGTACGTATGTGAGAAACATAAAGACCAAAGTAGCACCAGGAAAACAAACCACAAAAGTACTCCCTGGACTGCTAGTGACCAACATTCTGACTCAAGAAAATAAAGAAAATTTGAATCGTCAAAATCAATTTTGCAGAAATATGGCAGCAAATAAGAGTAGGATGCACAACGAAATAACAGTTAGTCAAAACTTTGAAATAAGAAAGATACATTGGATATGCGATGATAGGAAGCCACCAGGGTCTGGAATGTGAGGGAATATAGTGGACAAAATTCGCGAACTCGTAAGGGAAACTGCTGGATAAAAAAGAGGGAGTTGAGAAGAATGAACTGGAATTTATTCTTTTGATCTTAGATGAGTTGATGAAACAATACTGTTCTCAATTGGGAAGTTTTAATACGTTCATATTGGCGTCTACTTCTGTCAGATCTTCTCCATTTACAATACATTGAAGCCGATTGAGGTCGATTGTCAATTCATGTTGATTGATGTCTTTTGATATCTATTGACGTCGATTGAGGTCAAATTACAAGAATTCATGTCTATTTAGGTGAATTGGCGTCTACTTCTGTCAGATCTTCTCCATTTACAATCCATTGAAGCCGAGTGAGGTCGATTGTCACTTCATGTTGATTGATGTCTTCTGATATCTATTGACGTCGATGAGGTCAAATCCCATCAGTTTATGTATATTCAGGTTAATTGGCGTCTACTTCTTTCTGATCTGGTCCATTAACAATACATTGAAGCCGATTGTGGTCGATTATCACTTCATGTTGATTGATTTCTTCTGATGTCTATTGACGTTGAATGAGGTCAATGTGGAACTCACTTGATGGAAAAAATTGAATAATAAAGTGAATGGCAAGTGTTTAAGGATAATAATGCCACATAAGTATTTGAACAATATTGATTCCAAGTGAAGATACCTCAATCAAAAATTAATACGGACCAAAAAGTACTTTTAACATTATTATTGTGCGCTCAACTATTTACTTTCCTGATTTCTCAACCTCCTAGAAAAAAAAAACAAGAATAATTGTGCTATATCGCGTTTTATATTAAATTCTAAATTAAGTGAAAAAATAAATGATAATTGACTGAATATTACTAAGATGTCAAGCCATCCAATAGTTCTTCATTCGATTCGCAGAAAAATCTCCAATTTTGATATTACAACGATAAGTTTCGGTGTATATATTTTTTTCTTGTTCACTTTTCATATTTCAAATATTTTATTTCATGGTATCGACATTCCAAAACACAATTTATACTGAGAAACAGGAATACAAGAACGTGGAATTATGCAAATCGATCTCGCTTGAAAACTGAAATTGTATTAAGTTATCTTTTGTTTCGAATACGGAAACAAGAAGCAGTGAAAATCCAATTGTTGTTGTCTCGTAGGTGCATCTCAAGAAACTGCATAGATCAATTTAAAAAATAATAAGATTTCCAGATTGCTCGAAGTCACGAGATGGCTTTGCGATGTATAAATCGAAACCATACGTACTAAATTTGACTCTCGACTTTGTGTCTACATCATAAATTTTTGTTATATGTCATCAGGATGAAACGTATAAACATATAGGTACAGCGATCCGGTAAACTTAGATTGATATTTCTTAGAATTTTTTAAAATATTGCATATGTAAGTAACAAATAGCGAGTTAGTTACCTGATTGAAGAGAAGGAAGGGTGAATTTTGAATTCTATGATATTAGAGATGAAAAAGTGAGGAAATTGATATTAATAATACGAGAATTGGAAAAATTGAGAAACCCGAAGCGGATGAAGGTTTATGATAACATCCCGAGTGAAGGATATATCTCGAATCTTATGACAGTGAATCGATTAAAAATCATTTATTCCAGTACTTGATGAGAAAAATTAAAAATGTTCGTTCAAAATAAATTTATTTCGCGTGAAATTATCCGTAGGTCTATTGTTTTGACATGCTTTCCTGTCATGGCTATTATGAGATATGGATACTGAAACAACGTTTACACAACTACTACTAACAATTACACTGTTTGACGCGCGTTTCGAAAACCAAGGTATCGTCTTCAGAGGTTTTCACTTGGTTATTGAAATGTGTAGTGGTTCAGTATGGGTATCACCAGAAATTCTAACTTATAGGTGATGTAGAAGCAAGAAGAAATCGACGGAAACAATGGTGGATCTGTCCAGGGGCTGGTAGGTATAGTATTAATATTAACGAGATACTATAAAAGCGGTGTGAACTAGTTCATTGTTATGGTGAAAACTTTAGTTGTATGCGGCTGAACAAGCTGTATTTAAGTCATCTAAGAAATTTCAGAGAAGAAAATTGGAAATCACAGCTATGCCAGTTGTACGAACCTATTAGAAAAACACTATTGGCAAGTTTTTTACTTTATATCCGCTTATTTTGACTTCTTTTGAAAGAGTGGTTGATGACAAGTATCAATAATGAGATGCCTTCCAGTTTTAGGGTAATATTAAAATATCCAAGACATCAGAAATTTCTTAAATTCATGAAATCTATGTTTTCGACAATAATTTGATGAGAAATCGCTGTCACGTGAACTGATATTGATAATATTTTAGAAGCTTTTAAAACTTCGGTGAAGTTGACAGTCTTCTATATCATTACAGTATGGTGTGAATAGCATTGTTACTAGTGCGTCCCTGGAATCATCGAATTAGATTTGATGTACAGCTTACTGATTGAAAATTGTTATTCTAGTTGGGCATCGACCGTGCACAGCTGAACATGCTGTTTGTTGCACTATATGCCAATAGAAGAATTTGATGGCTGAAAATAATGGGTAGAGTCTTGTGAAACGGTGAAGCATTAGAAAAAATGATTAGATTGCGAAATAATTCATAAGGCTACTTGATATTCTAGTCACGTATAATTTAACGAATGAATTATAGTTACATAAAACTTGGATTATAGTTAACAAAAATAAAAACAGAATGGGAATTGATGTGGTTAATTGTATTAATCGTGGGCTGTAATGTAAGATGAATTGTAACAATTCATATTGATGAAACCATGCTTTTTTAACAGTGATATTGATTTTCTCGGCAACCATTTTATAGTTTGTTTCTCAGTTTTCTTTTAAACTTTGATTCATATTACAGAAAAAGCTCTCTTTTTTCTCGCACGACATTTGTAACTATTTGGAATTGAAATATAGTTTTTATTCAATTGAAAATTGAATATTGAATGGAATCCTTAAAAGAAATTTTCATTGTTCAGTTCCAAGGCAAAACCATTTCAATGATATTTGTCACTCATAATTTTGATCGTCACTTCTAATATTGTACAATAGTAACAAAGAAAAATGTATCGAAATTACACAAATATTTATGAATTGAAAGGTTATCTTAATAATCATTTCCAGAATATATTTATACGGCTATTATTATAGGTAATTATTTTGAATTCGGAATTTCATCTGGATGAAATAGTAATTGAATTGAAAATCCAACAATGATTACTTTTCCGCTCCAATATCGCATTTCCAGAGTTTTCCTGGATAATAAATGACAAAAATTTTGTAAGTTCCGATGAAATATTTATTGGGAGAGATAAATCGAATTTCACTGATTAGTTTGACAAACTATGAAATTTGAGCTTATCATTGACCTTGAAAATAAATAATTCAAAGGATACTTAAAAACCTATTCCTACCAGAAACATTATATTTTGTAAAACCATTTTTACTTATCTGAGAAGCAGACAAATCGTGAGACCAGAAAAAAACAAATGAATTCCCAAAACATATAGAGAAAGTACTCCAACCATTTCCATCACACTTTAGTCCTTTAGTCCTATTCCATATGTCACCATTCTTCACGGCGAAAGAAGTAAATACAATTATTAAAAGAAATATTTATCCTAATAAAGCCCCAGGTTACGATCTTATCACAGTAAAACTATTCAAAGAACTTCATAGGAAAGGTATAGTCTTGCTGAATATCTTTAATGCAACCCTTATGTCTAGGACACTTCCCACCCCAGTGGAAAGTTTGCCAAATCATCCTTATTCCTATACCTCCTAGTAACGACACATCCTACAGACCTAGCAGCCGTCTCTATATCCTCAGAAAATTATTGGAACAATCACTTCTAACGGCGATCATGCCCATAATCGAAACGAATAACATGTTCCCAAATAATCAATTCGCATTTAGAAAGAAGAACAAGAGGAACAAGTAAACTTTTTCTAGTAAAAACGGGAGTGGCCCAAGGTAGTGGCCTAGGACCTATTCTATACTAACTGTTTGCTGCTGAGTTTCCGACAAGTAGAAATACCACACAAACCCAACCGTAGCAGTAGAAAATCTACAACATCTTAACAGAATAAACGAATGGACAAGAGTTTGGAAAATCAAAGTAATCAAAGCAACATAACTCCAACCATCTTCACAAAATGTAGAGAAGTTACATTTTTTTTTGTGAGTGGGAACATTTTCGGAAAAACTCCTGGGAAGGGATCCCAGGTGTTCTGGACTCTTCTGGTTGCCCGAAGGCCTATCAGCTAAAAACCTACTCTTTTCTATATATCCGTCTCCTGTCGGAGCTTGAGTCAGGAGATAATCCAGATTACGGTGAGGACAGTTGGACCATACTTCTATTCTGGGAATAAGTTCATTCGTCCAATGGTCTTCGCATTCATTACTGTTCCACGTTTTTGCCATTCTGTTAGTGTCATCTGTTATTTTCTCAATCGGCGTTCTATTTATCCTGCCTCTTCTATAATGAGGTCTATAGGCTTAATGACTTAAATTGACTTTGTTGATTTAGCTCTGTTAGCTCACTAGTGAGCTTAGTTTTTTGTCGTTTTCACAACATGAGCTCTAAATTTTGTATTTTCTTCTATCAATATATTCAGGTATTTTATCTCCTTGGAGGCTGTAATTTGTTCTCCATTCACTTCGATGGTGTCGATCCTGAAAGTAGACTCGTACGAGATTTGGAGATTTTCCAATGTATATTCATATATGAATATGTGGTTATTCGTTCATTGGTAATCTGCTTCACGCAACGAATCACTCTGTTTTTTTTGGTTGATTCCAAGGCTTCTCACTGTCGGACTCACAGTGAGAGTGTCAACAGTATTCTTGATGGTAAGCATATTATTTTCTATTTTAATCATTTTATATATTATTTGTTTCAGTTTTTTATTTCAACGGTGGAATTCTAGGGAGTAGGCAGATTGAGGCCTTGAAATCAACAAAAAAAAGGGTGATTCGTTACATGGAGTAGGCAGATTGAGACCTCGGAAGCGGATCACTTCTCACCCATGAACCAATAACCACCCTTCTCTTGATTATGGTTCCAAAGTGGGAGTCGAAACGTCGAGAATTTTCAAAACTCTAACGCGGTTCAATCCGTGCACCTAGTCTTGTTATATATATTGAGTTATACAGAAACAAAATAATTTTATGAACCAAAACAGTAAGAAATGATGTCGCTTCACCCAAACAACCGACTTGCTTACGTTGCACTTAAACAGGTTCACTATTCTCTTTCAATTGTACTTACTTCCATCCTCCTCCGAAAGACAATCGCTCTAGGGCGCCAAATCCAAATGAGCAATTATTTTGAGAGGGAATAAAATAATGACAGAAACAATACCAATTTCGTAACTACTGCATTGTTCGCTAACAATTAAGTTATTGATTTTAGAAATTGATTCTCTACAGGCAGTTATTTTCTTCTGTCGGAATTTTGCCATTCAGCAGGTAAATTACCTATATAGTTAAGAGAAAGGGGTTCATACAAAGTCCTTTGTATAAACAAGAGAACGGATATTGCTTTGTCTTGTCATCGCCAGTGTTGTCTGCCAAAATTAATAAGAGCTATTTCGAAAAAATGGTATATTAAGATTCCATTCAAGATTATTATTATTATTTCAAATTAATTAAGATACCATACTAGTGTTACTGATTCTCGGATGACGAGAACAGCAGCAGTAGAGTAATCACGTAAATTTTTCAATATCCCTTTTGGTTATCCATCCGATTTAAATGGAATTAATTTCCTTTATCTGAGTTGGTTGATTGCAGTACTGATGATGTATAAATCTTAATAGAATTATAGAAAATAAGAGTGATTAGGAGTTTTCTATTTTAAACTACTCTGATGACTTTAAATTACATAGAGATATAAAGGGTGTTCAATTCTGTCTAAAAATTCGAAAGATAAGTTTGGCTACTTATATAAATGACGCTACTTGTTTATACTGTGATAAAAATATACTAACTTGACGAATACGGAATAATGAATATCGTAGCAGTATAAAGTGATTAACAAAAGCAAGATATTGATCAGTTAATTATGAAAAGCATAAATGCTAGAAATTTCTGTGACCTAAGAAAATGGAATCAATATTTTACTGGCAGTTAGTGAAAACCCACACACTGGTGCTACGATTATTTGCAGAGTACAAGAAAGGGGCTACTACGGTATGCAAAGAATTCTCGACAAAAATAAAACGCTCCCTTATCAAATTTACTTGCGATAGGAATTAACTGAAATTGACTTTGGAAAAAGGTTAGCATTTTGTAGGTGGGCTTCACAAGAAGTTAATCAAAAGAAAGAGTTGTTCGATTGTTCTGTTTAGATAAGAAGCCAAGTGTAATAAAAATGGTTGGGTTACTAGGTAAAACTTTCATTTTTGTCCATCAACTAATCCATACCACATATTGACACACGTGTGACTGTGTGTGAATAAAAGGTCGTCGCTGGATCATATTTTTTTGAGGAACTGCTGAGAAGTATTTAGATTTTCTAGTATCCTAATTACCTCCTATATTGGAAGGAGTTCCACTTCGTACACGTCAAATGATGTGGTCTAGGCATGATGGTGCGCCTGCTGTCGCTAATCGATTAATTATTGATGAACGGGTTGTACTGGAAGATATATCGAAAGATATGGTCCAGTCTAGTGGCCACCAAGTTCATCAGGGGTGTCAATAAAAAGGACCAATTATTTTGAAATAACATTTAGAATTAAGTGTCCAAAATACCTCCAACAACAAGGGATGGAGAGAATACAGAATGAATTTCGGAATTAGCAAAAAAATTTGTAATGCATTAAAGAATTTATTCGAATTCTGAAAGTGAATTTTTTATGTAAATCGGATAAAGTTCCCGAACAATAGTTTCCCTTTAAATTGAGGTAAGCTCTTCTACTAAGCGATATTTAATTAAAGAATTTGTACTCCAAGCTTCAAGAGACTCCAACAGTTTGCTCAAAGCGTGCAAATTCACTTACTGTACTAATTGATGCTTGGAGTTCTCTTTTTTGCAGTATACTTGATGCCTTCAATTTAATAACTCTTTTCTCCGCTTGCAAGTTTACAATTTACATTTATTATTGAGGACTTTTCGCCACTACATATAATGTCTGGGTTTATACTGGATTATGGAAATAATGTATTATTTTTAAGCAAATTACTATTTACAAAAAATCTGTCAAATTCTAATTTAAATTATACGCTTATTTAATATTGTACCGACATGATGATGTTGTCAGTTTTGTCTCAAAGTAACCTTGATATTTTTGAATTGAGATGTGCCTTTGTGAAACCTCACGTGAAAAGTCTCTTGATACTATTATGATAGTACTATTATTCGGAATAGCTCAAATTCGGTTATTTCTTTCACGGAGTTGTTACGAACAACTCTGAGACATAGGCCGTGAAGCTGGTAAGTCCGGTTATAATGGGATTCTAAAATTGGTTGATTCGCGACCCGTTTGATACATGTTTTTCATTCTATTTTTCAGAACTAATTGAAGAATTCATTTGTTTTGTTTCTTTAATTTCTAGAATTTTCTGAAACTTCGTTTTGGATATATAAACGAGTTTCCTTAACAGAGTTAGTTAATTTAAATTGAATAGTCATGATGAACGGAACGACATAAAAAAGTAAGTTGGTTGAATATTAGTGATTAGTTAATTATTATATAAGTTAGTTAAGTCTAGTTTTGGAGTTTAGATAAATCGAATAAGTAAGAGTCAGTGTATATAAATTCACCGCACCGATAGGTATAGTATGAATAAATAAGAAATGAATGAATGAAAACTCATTTTATTTTTGATGTCAAGAATTTGCTTCTCCTGTTAAAACTTATCAACAATTATAGCTCAATATTTTAGGTGATTCAATAAACTTCATCTTCATAGTAAAAAAAAAAAGATAAAATTGAGGAAATGCAAACAATGATTATAGCAGTTAGAAAACAAAATTAAAATTGCTATTAATCTATGAAAATCTCGTTCCTTGTCAAATTTTACTGAAAATATCAGTTGATGTTTGGTTAGATACATTAAAGTAAAGAAGTATTAGAAGTGAATTATTAATACATTAAGTGAAACTTGGCGTAGTAGTATGTATGCGATTTTTTTAAGAAATGTACACATACTAACTATTTCACCGATCAATTGTCAAAAATATTGAGAAAAATGTTGAAGCAACCGGTCATGTGAATAGTATATTAAAATATAAGTGACAGGAGGCTTTCCATTCCAGTGAGATTTCCAAAGGAACGAAAGTTGGAATGGCCTTCTGTTATGAGTATTCATAATATTTTCTCTTTTCCGGCTTTTAGTCACATAATTGATTTACGGAAAAATTGTGACAATTACTCTTTAGAGAAATAATACCATAACGTAGGTCGGTAGTTTGCACTGATTCATGTTTGACAGTTGACTTTGAAGATATTATTTGAATTTAAATGTTTTTCTTTAGTCAAAAAAAACTCATACTGTAAGCGAAATGTCCCGTGAAGAGGTTAAACTCAAATCACCCAAATTGCGAGACGCAGCTTCTACTGCCATAAAAAATTTTCATATTCTGTCCATATTTCATGAATACATTCACTTTGTCTATAATATTATTAAAATTTATTGTAAATAGTATCGTGAAATTGAAATAACTTCACACATGATCGAATAATACATCGTTTAGTCAGATGTCAAAATGAAACAGTTATTCAGAGGCATCAACCCATTACAGAAAATTATCCAAAATTGTTTGAGAATGGAGTTCCTCTTACACGAAAATGTGTGCGAGAATAACGTTGTGTTAATATCGAAACAGACAAAAATATTGAGAATGCTGGACATCCTAAGGTGTGTAGCTTGATGTTTTATTAAGTGTTCAAGATAATCCTCATGACATTTTTTGATCTTTTATAAAACTTATGTAACCGCAATTGACATTTAATCAATCAAATTATATTTTATTATGCTGCTGCAATTTTACTAAACGGTTCAGTGAATCGGCTAAATTGCAGATATTGGAATGACAATCCTTACTTAAATATTGAAGTTCAAACTCATAACCAACAAATAATAAATAACTGGGCGTGTATATCCAATTAGACAATTATAGATCCTTTCTCTAGAAAAAAACTCATAGAAAAACCTCATGTTTTTTCCTCAAACAGAATTTATACTACTTGTTGCAAATATGCGTCCACTCCTCACAATCCCAACTTATCATTATATACGTGATATTCGTTAGTTTTAAAACCACAGTTTCCTGTGGCCCCCAAGATGTCTAAATCGTACAATTCTAATTTTTTTGACTCATTTACAATCAAATTCAAAAATTTACTATTGCAGTTCGTTAGTTAGTCAGCACAAGTATATTTTATTTTCATAGATTTAATTCAGATTATCTTATTTAGACGAGACTGCGAGTCATACACTACAGCATTATCATGATTTCAAGACAATAGTATCTTGATAGAATTGGTATCAAGAAATCGAGGGAACTTTATAGTATGGATTTAAAAATGATATGCACCTATCTCATGCAAGATTAGTGGGCCAATTCAAATAGAGGCTTCGAATAATTTGGCAGTAACTGGCACATTAATAAGAATTTGTACATATATATATCCAGAGATACTGGAAAAAAAATAGATTATGGTCATCATTGAACAAAGCTTTGATTATATATTATCTTTCTAAATTATTGCTCCCTGTTTATCCCTAAAACGTTTTATTGATACCATTTTATTAATTTTTAACCACATTTACATTTTTTACCTTCATATTTCACCATAAGAGGTTGTCGACCATACTTTTCACCGCTTCTTAGTTCCTATCAACATGGCACATTTTTTCAATATCATAGATTTGTCTCTTCCTTTACATTTTTCATTCCGTCGCGTTGTCTTAAAGTGAATATCTATCTTTGCGTATAACGGGTCTTATCCTCACATCAATGAACATCAATAGCTTCATTCGGCGTTTTGGTACTTCTTTGTGTGCTGCTTTTCGATCACTTCTGCGCTCACAGTTTTTATTTCGTACAATAATAATCATAACACATATTCCATCAAACTTATTCTGATGTGGACGTTTATACTGTATGTTGTGAAAAATATCTTTTTATCTGTTTTTATTTGTAACTATATGAACATAATTATATTTTTGTATCTATTCTGCTTGCTTTGAGTTTATAATGAGTGTTCCTTCACACCCGGGTTTACCTCTTTAAAATGGGGCTAGAAGATTTTGAAAGGCATTATAGCAGTATTCATAATATATCAATATTAATGTTCTCCGATCTTAATTCCTCTATTTGTTGAAATAAAAACTAGGCGTATAGATTAAACAATAATTGTGAAGATATAATGTATCCCAATTTCGAATCCATATGTCTCCATCTCCACGTACAAACTTAAAGTTTATGGCGTTGAAATTGATCAAATTCCTTATGGGAGTCAATGGAAAAACTGACCCACTCTTGTAGTGAATATCTCAATATTCTTTATTTTAGTTTCAGTACTCCTATAGCAAGTTATTTCATAGTTTTCAATCCCCATCAGTAAGTGCGAAAATGAAAACTGATCGCTTTTGCTTGATCCGTAATTATTATTTCATTTTACTCATCTATCTCCGATACTCATTATGCATTGTTCGAATTTATTGCCATTATATAGGTTTCCACAATTTAAAAATAATAACCTGAAGGTTACTGAATAAGAAGAACGAGAAAGTTTAGTCTCGGTTCTTTAACATTCCGCAAATTTCAGAAAACGTAGGTAAGCGAAATAATTTTTCTATATCTGAACTGAAATAAAACTCATGACTCTCACCACCCGTCTCGTATCGAATATCCGAAATATTTTTCTCTCAAATTCCAATAAATAACAATTTATAAATAGCCACGGTTTCGTTCAAAAAAGACGATAAGCTTAAAGACACCCAGGGGAAGCAATTTTTCATAACACGTGACGTTTATAAATTGTTCCAAAGCAAAGTAAATTATTTCAACATGAAATCTCTATGTTCGTTTTTTCTTTCAAAGTAAACGGTGGAGGTTTAAAAAACGGGAAGCGTTTAAATCAATTAACTCGAATATAAAATGTTTGGCGTGAAAATTACAAAAGCTCGACAGCTCCAACGTTTCAATTATTTGTGATGTTTCAAATTGATACATTTATATAACAGTTTTTGATGTATTCGAGTAAAATAATTAGATATATCTTAGTCATAATTCTATAGGAACGACAAACCGAGGGTAAATGAAGACTGTAATAGTCATAATCTCCATCAAATGTCTCAATAGATTGTGATATGGAAAAATGTTTTCAGGACAGTTAATATTTCAAAACTTTGTTACGACGTCTGATTGCGGCATTTGAATTTCGATTAAGTGATTCTGAATTCATATCTAGCAATAATAAAGTAACTATTACTTCCATTCCAATGTCTACAAAATTATTAACAAAACATTGTTATACGATTCGTCGATTTTTAGCTCTTTCCAATGAAAAATTGAGAAAAATAAGTGAAATATGTAGTGGAGTATAGGAGAATATCAAATTAGATATCAATTTCAATGGAGAGAGAAAGATAAATGCTTTATTGTCAAAAAATTGTTACAATTTGTATACAAAAGCTCGTAAAAACTGAATAATAGACATAAAAATGAGTAACAAAATTATACGTAAAAGTAATAACAAAACTTAAAACGGTATGCAGCTTGCATGGGATTGAATATTATGATTAGAATAGGAGTCGTTCACATTTTCCAGTGAATATGCTCTCAAATTATTAAGGAATGCGGGAAAAGATGATATGGATTTGATTCCAATTGGCAAGTGATTATGCATTTTTTTGCATTGTAAAATATTGAGCCTCTCAACTAATTCTGAACGTGGAGCAGGTAGGTCCAGGCCGTGCTCCGCGTTCCTAAGTGGATAGCCATGCAACAACCTTTATGGAATTTGAGAAGTGTGCTTACAAATTAGACGAACGGATTCAAAGATGAATAAGGAAAAATAGTCATAATTTCAGAGAAGTCCTTGCCATGAGCCTTGCTGCTTGGTCGGAATAGATATCTAAGAGCTCTCTTTTGTAGTTTGAAATTTCGCTCAAATTTAGTCACACCACACGTACCTCAGAAGAGAGGGGCACATCGGAGATGCAATCCAATAAGAGTGTAATAAACTGTTGAGGAGGTGAATAAGTTCAGCTCTTTGGAAACTGATCTCAGTACAAAACAGGAGCAGCTTAATTTTTCAGATATGTAACCCCCATTTCAAGGAATTGACCACAACAAGCCCCAGATTCAATGACGTCCATGGTGGTGTTATAAAAAAAGGATACAATGTATTTTTATATTATAAAACTCTCGTTTTAGAAACGTTGAGACTGAGAAGATTAGAATTGTACTGCGAAGATCTACTTAAACTACGATCATAAAGAAGAAAAGTTGTACATGCATATTCTTGGAAGACATATCAGTAAAAACATATATAAGGTGCAACTAGACGATCTTATTCGACTACCAACCACGGGTAAGAGTGAAGTCGACTTCAAAATAACAATACGTATATATTAACAGCAACATAATGATGGTATAATTGAAAAATATTAAAAAAATTAGTTTCGCCAAATTTTCTGTCTTCCTCGTCAGCATATATTCTAGAAATTAAATTACATCCATTATAAAACCAACAACTGCAATTCATACAATTTCACGACGCCAATTCGTTTTTCGATTTAACAACCTTTAGAATTTCACAGCATGTTTTTTATTCATTATTCGGAATCTTTAGAATGACTGCAAGCAGTCTCGTCTTAAACACTAGTGTTTCTTGTATAGCTTGATGAGGGGATATTGAGGATCCCCTATCAATTATGTCAAGACGACTAATAGTTTTGAAAGTTTTAATAATTTGATCCTATCCGCTTCTCTGCTCAAAAGGTAATTGATAATTATCCTAGATTTTTGGATTTTAGTAAGTATAGAAAAGAAGAGAGAATTTACCGCGACAAATAAACTAAAAAAATGGATTTCATCAACGACTTCCTTTTCTTCTAAATCTACTAGTAAGATTTACGTATGCTCGGGAATTAATAGCGTTTTAATGGCTACAAATTGACCAGGTCATTGGCAATTTTATTCAAAAATCCGTGCCGTACGGCATGAATCGCATTTTCATCAGTTCCGCCATACTTTCTGTGTAGATTTCTTTATTAATGTAGTTATCATTTCGTGTGGCAATCTGTACAGTGCGTATAACAGAAGCTTATCTTCATAGAGTAAAGATATGTATTTCACTATTTTTGTGCTTGTATACTCCTACTCCAGCCAGCTTATTTTGTATAATAGATGTCAACATCTGAAGGCACAATTACATGTAGTTATTATCTTCAAAGACTTAACGTGAATTATTTTACCTTCAGTCCCTGAAGGTGAACTGAGATGATTATCGAGACCCACAATAGTGTAATTGTGAGTGTTGGTGTAGTGGTAGGGTGTGTTCAGTATGAATATCAGCAAACTCCAACTTATATCTGAAAGGCAAGCTGATCAACTTCTCCTTATTGAAAAGATTGATGTTAATTCCATCACACAAATATGAATATGGCAATACTACAGTGAATTTGTGATAATAAATTACAATACCAGTACCTACGACTAAGTTTTTCAGTTCTTCAAGATTTTTCTGAAAATGTAATTTCTAATAATAAAATTTTCCAATAACAGGTTATTAACTTCCTGTACGTTTAGGAATTAATCTACTCGAACAGGCATACGAACATTTGATGGTAATATAATTTTCCTTCAGTGGAGGTAGTATTGTTTATTTTATCTCAAAATTATTGAAATCATGAACAAGCTACTCTAGAATAAAATCTAATCACTCACCTATAGTCGTAATGAGCGTCAGCGAATATAAAAAACTGGAACTGAAACTCCATTTATGATATTTTTGGAAATAAGTCAAAGTTCCTACACGAGAATTAACGTAACCGTTTTCACTATCATGTAACACTTTAAATAAAGCTTCTTGAAACACTAAAACTTCTTCGGCTGCCAATCTCGTCCAATTTTCTCGATAAAGAATATTTAAATTCTCTGTAATGCTCCATAGCCTGAAATTTGCAAGAAAATAACATGGGAAACTTTATAATCTCATATCATTATAATATGTTAGATCACAACGAATTGATAAAAAACTACTGAAATGTTGGTGAAAAATCATTGGAATTCTCGTTAATAATACGCGAAAGTGTTTTCACATTAAAGGTATTTTGGTGACAATAAATGGTAACAAAAATCTCGAGAATGCTCTCTGTTTGTTCACTTTATAATCTGCGCTACTACAAAACTTCAAGTAGATTACACTCTTTTAAATCGGCTTTTAAACAGAATCAGACTTTTAATAGGACTGTATGTTTTTGTTTGCATGTTGGGTAAGAGATCATTCTACCTATTATGAATCGATTTTTGTGTTGTTTTTTATCTGGTAGTTCATATTTTACAGGTCATCCTATTTAAATTTTATCTGAATGCATCTCACATTTTCAGAGAAAAGTAACAAAAAATATGCTTAGATAATATTTTCTTGAGTATAAACTTCCATCAGGACTTTGATTCTGTGTTTCATCTGCTACGAGAAAACCTTGAAAAGAAGGTTTAATGTATTGGTAAGGGGCCGTCGTGATACTTATACATAAGTACCGTTTTCCAATATAGAAGAAACACTTCCAGTTCTTGAAAAGATATGTGAACCTTTGTTAAAACATTGCTGTATTTGATATGCATCAAAAATCATATGAAGGTATGCATTGTGAAGTGTTCGCGTCAATAGAAACCTCATAAATCTTGTCATTTGAATAGTTCTTCTTATTTTGATCGATTATTGCTTTATTAAGGGTTGTACCATAAGATAAAATCAGCAGTGAGATCCTAAATTTGACATTTAACAACTATTTGATTCCAATGCCCTTTTACAGAACTCTACTTTTCTCAATCAATTATTGCTTTATATTTTCTCTGGCCAAATTTTTCTTTCCTTAATCGATTATCACTTTAGGGCTGTATCCTGAAATAAGCAATATTATTCTGTGGTTAATATTCAATACCAACTAGTTGTTGGAAAGATTGGGCAACGGTATCATTTCTGTTGAAGCTTTCTTGTCGCATTGCAGTATGAATATTGGACACGACTCAGAGATACATGAATCTTTCCTTTCACAAATTTTTTTTCCTTAGTCATCACTGCTTTATCAATTGTTGTACATTGAAGTTTGTGAGCAATTATTGGCCAACAAGCGATAATATTCTGTGTTTAATACCGCTTTATTCATACCAATATGTAATACAACTTCAGTCTCTTTCATTAAAATAATACCATGTGTCTTTGATACCTTGAACTTGTTTACAATTCTCATGAATTGCTAAAAAAATGGATCTTGTGATATTTATTAGGAGGTAGTTACACGATCTCCATAATGAGATACCAGTTGATGTTTTTTTCCATTTAAGATTTCAGTGGTTTTGTCCGCGCTCGTTCCAGAATTGATATAATTTAGATTGAAACCAGTACAGAAATTGCCCTCTTAGAAATAAGCATGGACTGAGTTACCTCATTAACCATGGAGGCAGAAATATTGCAAGTGGTACGTTTTTTATACCACCATGCATTTTATCTACTCATGCAAATTCAATTGAAATATAATAATAAATATATATAATAAATAATTTTTCACCTGTCTACTGTATCTGATCTCAGTTCGGTAACAACGTCAGGCCCTCCCATGGGACTTCCTTTTGTGTTTGTTGCTCTGTTTGTATCCTGGTATAGTCCTCCCTCTAACGCCATAAATACAAAAGCTCCTAATATTGTATACCCCAACACCAAACAACACACACCTAATGTTGCAAGAAACGAGGTACTTCTACTACCTGTACAACTATAGCAGCAACAAAAAAAAGATGATTCAGATGGTGGTGCGTATTTTGTTTCTCCATGATCGTAGCAGCATTTTTTGATTGCGGGACTCCCGGGTGGAGAAGATCTACGCAAAAATGTGTTCTGGTAGCTAGAATAAGCTTCGTTGTCTGGTTCGCGTAACATCTTGTAGAATTATAGGTCATTTACGTGTAGTTTCTGAAGGGAATGCCATCTGTAATAAATAAATAAAGTGACAAAGACAATTGGAAATGGGAATTCAAAGAATAATGGAACATCAGTTTCAACCCATTTCCAGAAGTTAAATTGTGACATAGAAAAGCTGAAATTTTTACTTGGACATGGAATGTGAATTGAGTTGTTCAAATTTGATTGTAGTTGAATCATCGATATAAAGAAGTGGCAAAAAATATGACATGCAATTTTTTCAAGGTTTCATCGCAGAGAATATATTCAATATATATTTTTATTCTCCATAAACTTATTTTGTACAATGCAACCTATCAAGAGAAATGGGAATTTCAAGTTTATACGATAATACCATGGACAGTTTTTAAAGTTAAGATGTTTGAATATCTGCTATACAATGTCAATACAACTTTAGTATCAGATTAAATATACACTCTCTTATATTGGTTGAATTGTCATTAGGCAATGATTTAGCGGCCAATAAATAATTTTATATGGAACTATCCAAAGTCACTTGCTCCGATGAAATATCACCAATCATATTGAAAAAATGCGCAGCTGATCTAATAATTCCGGTATGCAAACTCTTTTCCCTATCATATAAGAGACTTGTTTTCCCTGAATATTGGAAACTTTCTCGGGTTAAACCCATACCAACAAAAGGAAAAAAAACGGTTCGCAGCTACCGTCCGATTGTCTTAGTCCCAACCATTGCCAAGGTAATAGAGAAAAAGTTGACCAGAAATTTGGAGAGCTTAGAGCATACAAAAAGCTTGTTGACTCTACTTTACTACTACCACGGCAGATGCTCTCCGAGCTGTCAAAGGTAATATGATCTAGAGCAATATTTGCAAAGCCTACTCGACAGACAGACGTGGCTCATGATTCGCCTATAGACGCCCAGAAAGTCAATTTACCGGGACTCTTCTTGTGGAATTTCCAAAGCACGTTTGTCCCGACTACTTGAACCTATTCAAGTTTAATAGGTTTTACCTTCTTGTGATTGCTTTTTACATTAAAAATATTGAATTATTCATTATTGTCCCAGCTTCTTATACCGTCCAGTGCTTCTAATTAAACGAACCAAATAGCAGCGCAACTCCGAATCAGAGAGTGCTATAGAGTGAAACTAGTTCGTATGTTATTCTTATTAAAGAAAAAATAATTTAATTATTAGTAGTCCAAATGCAATTGATCAGGTCATTCAACCTAAGTTCATAAGCATCTCTGCTTTTCTGTACGTCTGCGGAAGTATTGTTCAACCAAGTCCAAGACACATAGGTTGTGAAGCCGGTCTTGTCCGGTTATATTGGAATTATTAAATTTGACATTAAAATCACACTCTTCAGAGGATTCAATTCAGAATTCAGTATTCGTCGAGTTATTTTATCCTTTGAAAAACGGCATAATATATTTTCGAAATATGATGTTAGTTAAGTATTAGTGATAAATTAATTATTAAAAGTTACTTATGTGTAGTGTGAACTGTTTAAATTAAATAAATTAAGTAAGTAAGAGACAAGGATTCCGATTGAATAAAAACTGTAATGTTGTTGTTTATTTATAAACTATTCCTATCGGTGGGGTGAACTTATAAACACTGTCTTTTACTTAATAAATTTATTTATTTAAACACTTCACACTACAATTAAGAAACTTATGATAATTGATTTATCACTAATACTCAACTAACTTGATATTTCGAAAATATATTCTGCCGTTTTTAAAAGGATAAAATAACTCGACGAATATTGATATTACATCTCCTCTGAAGAGCGTTGTGTCAATCGACTTTTTTGTCAATATTAACATCCCAAAATGGCTCCCAGTTTTAAGGGGAGGTTTGTAACCACCGACTAGTTTCGACGTTATTACGTCTCATCAGAGTGGTTTAACAACCCTCGTTCGGGCTGGAGTCCCTAAATACTATACTATTAACGTTAGCAAATGACTTCAAACAACTTTTATGATTTTATCATCTGTAACAGTTCCAGTTCTGGAATATATTTTCATAGCATATTTATTTGGAGAGACACGCTATTAAAAAG
This sequence comes from Diorhabda carinulata, assembly GCF_026250575.1. NCBI lineage: Eukaryota > Metazoa > Arthropoda > Insecta > Coleoptera > Chrysomelidae > Diorhabda > Diorhabda carinulata. The sequence continues at coordinate 10,503,849 of NC_079469.1, forward strand.
CATTTCACTATAAAATAACTGATGCACCAACTTTAATTTAAATGAACTAGTACATTTATATAAACGTTTCTCCATTTCTCGAATATTTAGAGTTATTTCCATTTATAACTTCATGACTCATTTTTTGTGCATTCATTATAATTGATTGCGAAAAAGATTGTCACGGTTTGATGTTTTTTAATGGATATGTTTAAAATGGATATTTTCAAACCGCAACATGAATATTTTGAAACAGAGGGATATATTATCAAGACTTTGGATAATTTTTCTATTTCTACTAATATTGTGAAGAAAAACGATTGGCTTGGGAGCATGTGTTTAATGGAGAAATATACTGAAACTTAGATTATGGGTTATATGAGTGAAGTTGGGAAAATAATGTGGAACAATGCATTCAACTCATTAGTTTTCGTGCACTGTGAAAATTATTAAGGATGCATAACAATGCATTCATAGGGCCGCGAATAAATATTAAGTGAAGTATTAACTGTAATAAGTATAATAATTTCATTTTGTTCTGAAAAACTGCTTACAAAGCTGTTACAAATTTGTTATTCAATTTTTTTCAGATTTATGATATTAAATACAAGTTACATTTGTTCAAACAACATTGTATCGGTTTATTATTGTTTTTTATATGATGCAAGAACTAGAGGAAATACAGATATTGAATTATTCGCGTCATTGAAAATGCTGACTTTTGCAACGAAGTTTTTAATATAAATGTAATCATTCTAATATATTATTTTTTCACACCTTGTAATTCTGCAATTAAGGAAGCATTATTGGAGGCTTTTCATTATTAAAGCCGTAGATAATCCTGACGTGACGTGACGATGAAGGAAATTATATCTTGTTGTTTATTCACTTAAAGTTTGGTTTTGGTGCGCTAGGGGGTAAACCAAATTACGAGTTTTGTCTACCGTATGGAGATGCCTGTGGATATTGATATTGAACTTCCGTAGGTTGTAGTTTGCGCGAAAGACGTGTCTTCGAAGTTGATTTCACAGGCTTGCACTTGTCCAAAGAAAGGAGTCCCGATGAATTGACGTTCTGGGCGTCTGCAGGCGAACTCTGTGATCCTGAGCCACGTCTTCATGTCGACTAGGTGTTCCCAACTGCTCCAGGTAAGATTACGTTGGACAGCGCGGATGTGTATCTGCCGTGGTGCGGTAGTATCGGTAAAACAGAGTCAGCTCAGCGACAGTTCTTCTATGCTCCAAGCTGTCCAAGCTTCTGGTCAACTCTCGATCACCTATAAATCAAACAACTCTTCTGTATTAAGTCGAACATCCTCTAGAGGATAAGAAGCTGTTGGTGGACATTTAGCTTTTTTTTATCACTTGGTGATGGTGGTGATCTGTTGCTGCCTACGGATTTGGTTTTTAGCCGAGTTCATTTGGCAGCTAGCTGATTTGAACGACGACACTAGAGTATATCGTTGATGGACCCTGATTTGGTGCTTTTTAAGTGTACTAATTATCTCTATTCTCTATTTGTTCAAATAGTTTCAAATAGTTTTTAGGTTCTGTCTATACTTACATGCTAATTTTTTACGGCTCCAAATAATGAAGGAGTTCAAATTTTCTAGATTTTATTCAGACCCTATGATAATAAAATAAACAATTTTTCAACAATAATGATTGATACTCGTATATTTTATGGAATAAAGTGTCTAATCTGCTTGCCACTAAAATCAGAAATTAGTGCCGGGACAATCAAGGGAGTTTTATTGTGTAATAATCATCTATATCCTGTTCATGAAGATGCTTGCCGTTTTTATATGAATGCTATACTCTACGAATTTCTTAAGCAGTCCAGAATATTCGAGATATTGAAATTCATTTGAGAATCTCTTTCTAGATTACTTTGACAACTCGCTTTGTGTGGAACCAACAGGTTTGAAAAAATTCATTTATATTACCATTAAATGATCAGAATAACCATTAATTTTCATACATAAGAAGGCGGTTATTATAATTTGAATTTCCGCTATGTTAACTGTCAAAGTTTTATATAACTACGACAACTCCAGAAATGGTTGATAAAATTCTTGACCTTGTAATTAGCGATCATATGATAAAATTTCAAATTAAAACGAACGGGTATGAAATTTTTTCAATTAGAAAAAATTAAACTGTAAGGTGGGTGCCACAATTGCTTGATGCTGATCAAGAATTATCTTCATATTAGATACAATTTGAGATACAGCTATAAATATTCTGCTGATTTGCTGACACATCCGGATGTTGAATTTAAGGAGGAAAAACCATATTTGTTGAAGACAAGAATTTTATTCCATTACGACAATTTCATTTGTCAGCTATTGTAACAGAACAATTCGCCGAACTGTATTACGATGTATTGACTCAACCACAAGATTGTCCTCATTTGACTTCTTCCGATTACTCTTTGATCCCTGACTCGATAGAACGAATTGCTAAGAAGCGAATTCAATTCAGAAAAATGAGAAGGGATTATGTTGAAGAATGAATTATTGATATTACAGTTAATTAAATCTTCTGTGAAAAAGTCATTAATCCCTCGAACCGCCCCGAATATAAATGTCTTTTTCCTGCTTGTCATTAAAATTATCACTTTTAGAGACTACTTTTAATCGACACACATAAAGCGCTATCTTCTTCATTGGTGTGAAAATTTCGACTTCGTCAGCGCCTAGGGAAAGCCGTCGATTGAACTCTTTTGGCTTTATTACTCTCAATAAGAGAAATACACTTCCAAGAAATAACGGTTTCATTTTAGTAAAGTAGTGACTGACGATTATTCCGTGAAATATTTTATTAAAAAAGTAACTGTAGGAGATTTTAGGAAGTTACCTTTAGAATTTTGATAACCAAGTTTATAAGATTACTCAAGAGAATGAAAAAATTACTCTTTCTATAAGCCTCTTTAAATATTGACTCTATTGAATATATCTATTGATGAAATAGATTTTTCCCGACAAAGTAAGGTATCTGTTTATAGGAAAGAAAAACTTTTTAAATGATTAAAATAAACGTACACTAGTTTTCATTTCATAAAAATCGATACAGTTAGAGAAAGCAGAAAAGATGTTAGAAAGAAAAAATATTAGGAAAAAACCAATAACTTTACCGTAAAACAATTTGTTATAGAATATTTGGTAATTATCTCTTCATATATTTATTCATTAAACAATTTACATAATTTGACTGATCTGGATTGGATCATTTTGGATTGGATTGGTCAAGTTACTTTACTATGACTTATTCATAAATACATTAGACTAATGAACAAATCGACAGACAAATTTCGCACTGAGTTTGAGAATGAAACGACTATAGAAAGCTACATAGAGAATTGCCGTCGAAGAGAAATAACCTGAATAATAATAGGCACTGAATTGACGGAGCGAATAGCCATTCCAAAACAAAAATGTATGTATGGAACAGAGATGGTACAGAAAATACGGAAGAATGGATATGTTAGAACAGGGAAATGTGGTGCCTTCACTATTATTCGCGGACGATCAAATTACTTTTGCCCAGAAAAAAAGACAAGGTGAATAAGCTGATGAAAAGAGCTGAAAACATTATAAAAATTATAGGAACATGAAATAGATATGAATAAAACCGAATATTTAGTTTTAAATTTGGAAAATATTGTTGAAATATTATGTTCGTCTACAAAAATTTCTTTCTTGTAAAATAAAATTATTTTACAATCTTAGTTATTCATTTTGGAAGTAAACTTTTTACATTAAAGAAACATTTGGTAAACACGTTGTCAACCTTGTAAAGAATTTATTTTATTATTTCCGAGAAGCAAGGATAAGAATACTCGAAGAGAGTAATAAAGCCAAGTTTAATATTTAAGTGTAGCTTAGGCCCCCTATTTGATCATTTTAATAAACAATTTAGGTCACTTTTGATTTAAAATCAGTTTCTTCCATAATTTTTTAAAGACAGATGAAAATTTGACTTTTTCACTTCTTTTAATCTTTATCAAAATATGGAATTGACACTGACAATTTGTTTATTCATATCAATCAAAAGATCACCTATATCATGGATATCAAAATAAAATAAAATCTTAATAGAAATTTGTTTTAACAAGAAATATTATTTTTCCCTTAGTTTTTACTTCTCAAATACGTAGCGGTTATGGATCAAATTATTTGTAGTTTTACAAAATAGAGCCATGAATTATACTTGAATTATTTGGGTCGTTTTTATCATTTATAGCTTTTTCGTTCTTAAGAATGTGAACAACATCTAAAAATTCTCTTTTTCGTGCATTAGATACCGTTCCATGAATTTTTGAATCTTTATAACCTTATGGAGAAAAAATATGTTCAATAACAATAAAAATTAAAATAAAAATAGTCCAATTGGATTAGATAATTTAAAATGAGATAATAAGATACCTACGAGTCAAAAGACCGGCAAAATTATAGTATAATATAGTATAGTATAGTATAATGCTTAATTAGAAGAAAACTGGCAAATAGATCACTGCAATAGTATGACAACGTCCAAAGAATGGGGGAACACAGGTGGCCAAAACAATTATGGAGTGGGAGTTTTCATGGAGGTGGCGACAAACTCCAATATAGAAAACATACATTGGACATGTGATGATATATAGTATAGAACTAGAATGTGAGAAAAGTGATAAGTCAGTTATTTTTATGGAGGTTGATTAGAAACCAAATAGTGAGGTTTCGAGAATTTCAATTAATTTGAGATATAAATAAACTTTTCTACAGTGGCTTACATAGCATTTTTTTACTATAGTTATTTTATTTCTGAGAATATTGATGTTTGAAACTAAACGCTGCTTGAAAAACTAGGAGTGTTGCAAGAAAAATGTGATTCCCAATGAGCTAGCAGCGCTCAGAGATAGAAGTGTTGATGTGCGGGGTCGAACATTAATCTGGTTTCTCCACGCAAAGAAGTAACATCCCGAAAAGGTTACTTGGCAACTGGTTGAAATTTATTATCAATACTGTATGCAAATGGTGCATGGCTTTGGCTGAGGGTCGCAAAAAAGTTTACGATGTAATGCGGAGTGGAAGAATGTTTTTTATTTGTAAAAATATGGGAGCCTTACTATCGGTTCAAACTTTTTCAGTTAGATGGCAATCCAACCTACCCTAAAAGGCGGAGCTTTTATACCAACAGAATCGATTTTGTCAAAGGAGCACCAGATTATTCATGTTTTTTAATGAAAGTCATTCTATGAAAACACAGTTTTGAAATATTTCAAGCGTGTTTTGCACTAGTTCCATTAATCTTGGGTTTAATTAGAGATGGAATATAAAGATCGTAAAATAATTTCAACTAAATTGTCAGAATTGCAATTCCTCTTCAACTTGTCGAATACAGATTGTAACTAATGATGCAAATCCTCAGACGGTACGCTAAGTTTTGTAAAAAATTTTTGTACATCTATTCGGAATATTGCACATTCTGTTAGTATAAAATCCGTTTATTCAATTATTCAGATGTATAAATATCAAGCTTATAAACCATTACTAGTACAAGAGCTGAAAAAATCCTGACCTCAGTATCCCTATTTTAAGTTAGATAAACATAGGCTGACTCTTTCATTCAACATTTTTTTCATAAATCTAACAGAGAAAGAAATATAAGCATGCTACTTTACGCACACTTTGTACAATATCTCTGTATTAAATGTTTATGTAAAGCCTACTTTCCATTATACTGAATTCGCTTCTGTAAATATCACACCACGACAACGTTATACTCAACCTCAAAGTCATCAATAAATTTAATTAGGCCCTCCATGTTGACACAAAAGGCTTTTTGAAATGTCTTCTTTGATGAGACGTATGTAGGCTGGATCACAAAATAATTAGTCCTTTGATTTACAAATGGTACTGCGGTAAATGGATTAAAGGAAAATGCATAACAATAATGAAGCTGGTCGATAGTTACAAACCCAACCTAATAATATATTGAGTTTCAGAAACAATAGAAAGTGATTTTGATAAGTTTGACCAGAATATTATTACGAATAGGCATATTCTATTATTATTCATATACTATAGCTAATATGGACAATTTCAGCAATGATGGAAATATTTCAAATACAAAGTGAGAAAATTTCATTTTCAACTGGAAATAAAAAGAACCGTTATTGGAAAAATTCTTATTTTACAGAATATTTATCATGTTAACTGCATAGCTTTGCGTAGAGAAAAACTTGACATCGAGTATCAATCAATATTCACCTGAAATATTCTTACCCTTAAAATCTCCTCTCTTTTTAGCGTTTAGTTTCAACGCTTAGAGATTTTTCAGAAATTATAATTTACTTTGTCTTTGAGGCATTTACTCGTAACTAACTTTAATTAATTTATTTAAATAACTTAAATAATTTATTTAAGTTCTTCAATTATTTGCTGATTCGTTTTATTCACTACGACTATTTATTATGAACTTATGCGCTACATAAACTTATATACCATAAATATAATTCTCAAAATTTCTATACAAAATAAAACAAATGAATAAATGGACCTTTCTAGAAATTATTCAAAAGGAGTAATGTGAATAAACCGTTTGCTATGAAAACGGATTTAAAAACAAAACAAACATCAAACGGATTTCACGGTTTACAAAATGTAAGTCAAAAATAGCGCGCGCGCCATCGCCGAATTTTAGAATTTCAATATATCTAAGCAGGACCGGCTCTAGGACGGTGACACGTTCGTAACAATATTTTGCAGATAAAAACATTAATATTAATTTGAAACATAAAACGACAATTGTTAAATATATACTTTGTATGGCGTTTTGTAGTTTTGTAGTTTTCAGGTCTAATAGAACTTATTTACGTTATCGTTACATTTTTTTACTTTTATCCGCTTTTTCATATTTCACGTTTCTATCATTTATTGGTATCTATTCTACTTTCCACCAATTTTGATCCTAAAGTTATTGGGAAGACTGTTTCCACCTACCAGATCATAAAGGCCGTCAATAATTAATTTAAGTTGAAGTGAGAGTGTACATAATGCCTTCTCAGTGAACTGAAATTCAGAAAAGCTGGGAGACATTGAGGTCTTAATGCGAGTATCGTACCCAGAGTGAAGAAGCGATGGAAACAAGACGGTACCTTGGGCCGAAAGGCTGGATCTGGAGGTAAGAAACTGAAATGACGCATAAGTTGTTGCATTGAATAATAAGCAGTATAATTCATAATAATTTTTTTGAGCTAGTATAGAGTTTTTATAAGTTATTTATATTTGACATATGTCAAATGTCATATATCATCTGTTTAAGATTGATTTCACTTCATTATATTATTTTTAAATCTCTCGATGTTTCGGTTTCCATTTCGAAGCTATTATGAAGAGAAGGTTAGGGTGATAATTCATTAATTGAGAGGAAGATCTTTTCTAAAAATAGGCTAAACTTGGTATAATGGATCATCGAATTGGTTGTTCATATTTTCAGGGAAAATAGTCCATGAGGTGAGTAGTGTATGGACGAAACTTTGTTACGCAAGGCCTGAGTGGCTTCAATTCGATAGGTTCGTTATCTGTAAGGTAGGTTGGAAACGTTGGCCATGTCGCAAGTAACCGAGTAAGCGAGTAAGCATGTCATGCAAGGGCAGAGGGGATGTAATTCATTAGGTTGAGTTGTCAGTATGTTAGACTGGGTTAAGCTAGAAACGTTGACTGTTGACCTCAAAATACCTTGTTATGCAAGTGCTGAGCTAATTAAAAAAAACGGGGGGCTCCGCAACCCACTCTTCCCTTTTTCCAAATCAGAAAATATATATTACTCAAGATGATGTGTATTAATAAAAGATTATTGGAATATCAACGTAATCTATGCTCAACGACGTAACCCAATATAACCTAGAGAAATTCTATATCAATTGAAGCAACCTGAAGTTAACTTACCCTCAATTGCACCGATCTCAATTTTAGAGAACAGAAGAATATAAACAAAAACCTCACAAACTCAATATTCATATTTATTGTCATTCAATACGTTGTTTTCTGAATTAGATGAGTTTAATATTTCATAGGAAATTTTTAATAGTGCAATTATGGATTATAATTTGGAAACAATCTTTAGTTTTCTGATATATTTATGTGGACACAATGTTTAATTTCAGCTCCTGATGATGAATACATAGTTATTCCTAAGCTTGGAATACATATTGAAAAAAAAATCACTTTGTGTTCCATTCCGTTATTGATATTTTGGCTTTCTATTTTTTCAAATTTCGATGATCTTGGATATATTCTACTGTCAACAGGACTTCTTCTGTGTCTTCAATTGTAGATAGTTTTCTATTGTCTGACTCTAGTTTTCATATTATTTTCCATTAATTTCTTCTTCTCTCTTTTTATATCTATCAATTTGATTCAATCACGATTTCATTCATTGTCCAGAATCTTCCTTATTGGAAATATAACTTTCTTCATTCATAATTTTGTGACGAAATGATTTCTCAATTTTTTTTTCCTTGTAACGTATTCTCTTCTCTGATTGTGTCCATGGAGCAGACGAGAATATTCCATAGATACGGAAGAGTTAGCAGAAAGTAATTGATATTGGAAAACGTGAGAATTTGTATCCCAATATTAATAAGTTAGTTTAGAAAATTCTTCTATTTTTTGAAACTATTTGGTGAGGATGGTGAGGGTATTGAACAAATTTGAAATTCAACGATAATCGTGGATAGATTTTCCACGTGATTACCTGGTTAATCATAAATTCCATTTCAGAACCTATCAAGATATTATCAATTTTGAAATTGATAAATTTCTCTGGATTAATATTCGTTATCTGTATCTTATTGAAAATTTAAGCACTAATCAACTATAATAATAATATAATTTTGCAAAATCGATTATCAACCTAATTTATATGCGATATCACGCGGGATAATATGGTTTTTAATGGGTTCAATTAATTTATCAAAATGTATTTCGCAGCACACGTTGATGGGATTTGTTATTAAAGCCACGTGCCTCAATATATCGATAATTTTTTACTAGAAATTGGCATAAAAATATTCGTTCCAGATTTTAAGTTACATAAAATTTTTGTTTTCTCGTAACCAAGAAGTTTAACTTTGAACTATATCTAGCAATGAAAATTTGTTTTTCTACGACCGTGCGTTTTAACCCACTTTCCCTCACGCATTTTAGTTTTGAAAGTGTCACTTTCCCGCACTAGTGCGGGAAAGTAAAATTATGCAAATTTTGACCTTATTAGATAGTTTTTTACTTCTGAGATTATAACTATTGTTGCTACAGGTAAATAAATATTTACGAAATAGTCCATGAAATAAAATTTAAACGTTTTCTAGCTTTTTGTAGCATTTTTAATTTTTTGAAAATATAAAATAATACAGATATTTTTTATATGACAATGTGATTGTTACTAAAACGTCAAAGTTGTTCAAAACGTCTTGGAAGTGACCGAAAATGAGCAATCTTCTTCTAAATTAAACCACAATAAACCGAATCCGATACAATAATATTAATGGATTCATCCGACAAAGAACTTCCTGAAGCCATTTTGAAGGCTGCAAATGAAACTAATTCCGAGCTGTTACCCGCCAAATTACTTAAAACCGTTGCCGTCACCGTCATCGTCATCTTTATGCGACCTGCAACCGATGCCATCCTCATCGACGTCATCTATCCAACAAATTGTGTTTTCAATATTAATATTTATAATAATTAGTAGTTTTTAGTTAAAGTTTTGTATATTATTATGTTTGTTGGAATAAAATAATTTTTGAAAAATGGATTGGTATACTTTTTTGTATATACGGTCGTAGAAAAAATAATGTTCCTAATTCATGCGTAAAGTGTCTTTCCCGCACTTGACCGCTTGCCCGAACTCCGCTCCGCGTCGTTCGGGACAACTGCAGTCGCGTGCGGGAAAACATCACTTTCCGCACTTGTTAGGAAAATAACTATTTCATGAAATTTGATTTCTATAGTCATAAGAATAAACAAGACAACAATTAAGTTTCTAATTGGAGTCTATATGGATAAGCTTGTAATTTGTTAGTAGTGAATTTTCAATAAAACAGAAAATGGATAGAGCTCAAAAGTCGATAAAATAAAAGCATAACATGAATGAGATAGTACCAATATTCGAAATCAGTTTTTAATGAACACTCCATTTCCAATTTTACTGAATTGAATGCAAAAAATACTGAAGCCTTCTATTTAAATACAATACACTGATATTGCACAAAGAATCATTAGACTACAATTATGATCTAACAAATTTGAAATGGAATTAATCAGCTACTTTATAGGTACATTCGAATTTGAACGTCAGTGGCGGACAGATATGAATTATTTCTGATATTCTAATAGAATCATAATTTTAAGTAATTATTGTGTTTTGGTGTATATATCAATATATCATCATTAATCGTGCTAAATTTTCCATAATCGAACTTTATGATACATTTCGAAGCTATGAGGGTATAGGTTATACGAGGGTTATTTTCATTTTCAACTTGAGCCTATCAGAACTATGATAGATATATTTGTTAAGATATTTTACTCACTCTTGATCAGTTCCTGCCTGACAGTCTAATAATTGGGTCTTTGGATATAGATAGGTCAATAAGCATTTGTTTTTGTAAGGCAAATCGCTTATAAAAATAAACACTATGTACAGAGCTGAATTCAAACCAAGCCGTATCAGCTTGACAGACGACGAACGTTCGGACGTCTAAAAACTGCGACAACCAGCTATATCTTTGAGAAGCTCACCAAATGGTACTGGATGACGTCGGATTCCAGAAAGAGAGATGAAAGAAGCGATAGACATATAAAAGGAATGTTTTTATATATAATGATTGAAGAACAATCCATGCGTAAACTATATGGTCGTTGGGTACCGCTTTTGCTCGCTTAAGACCAAAAGCGTTTTCGAATTAAGATATCCCAGTCGTCAATGACGCAGTTCAAGTCAAATAAGTTAGGTTTTTCCATTTATTCATAACTGTCGATTGCATCTGGATCCAAAACTTCATTCACAAAATGAGAAAGTAGTAGATTCCAAAGTGCGAACCTGCTTAGAAAAAGGCGAGGAAGATTTAATCGGACTGTGACCGTTTTTTTATGTTGTGTTTATTGAATATCATCAAAAAGGTAAAACATTAACAGGGGAGTATTACAAAAAATCTTTCTATAGTTAGGCAAACAAATGTAGAAGTGAATAGTTCTAATCCGTATATAATAGTCCTAGTAAAAGGATTCAAGACAGAACCGAATTCCTAACCAATTCATTAGAAAAGAAATTTATAGATATTTTGTTCTGATATTCAATTACCATAAATCTTTGTCGTATTGACGGCTTCTCAATCTATTGTATTATTTTCCAAATATTGTGTTGATTGCTCAAAGTAAACAGAATATCCACCATTACAAAGTACTCCATATGTTGTCTGTCGTATCAAATAGGGAAACTTCCTATTCTACGAAAAAGACGAATTCGGAAATATGAATTAAAAACAACATGAATTACAGAAAAAATATTTTTTCATTCTATATTCATATTTGAAGATTGATTGAAAGTAAATATTCCATTATATTTATTATTATAAATGACAATAACTGCATTATAGACTGAAGTGATTCTATATGGCAGACAACTATTAGCAAGTATATATTTAGATATGATTCTCACGAAAATATCATTAGAAATGCCTAGAAATATGGAACTTACGGAAATGTTGTATTTGACGCATTATATCTATTAGGCTGGAGTATAATTTCTTGTATTACAGAAACACGAAATACGGAACAAACACTGAAGTTTTTGCTTGGTCCTTTATCCGAGCTTTACCTTCGTATCACGAGTAACTGAAGTGGATAAAGGAGGGTTCAGTTTTTGCGAGTAAGGTGTTTGGTATTTATCCAAAGATAGTGGTCGATTTCCAATTACAAAATATTGGAGCTTGGTAATTGAAACAGTATTAATGAATAAAATCGATATTGGGGGTAGTAATCTATCGATTGAGGTGAGCAAGTGAACTAGATATTCATAAATCTGGAAAACATTTAGCTAAAAGGTAGTAATGAGGTTGAAACACTATATGAAGTTATTGTAGAATGAACTGAGTATAGCGTGAGATTTATTGGTTGAGATAATTACAGTAAAATGGGCGATACATAAATTAGAGCTACATGTGGTGTCAGAATCGCGTATGGGAAAATTTTCAAATTTTTGTCTATTGTCTTCTATACCTAATACCAGAATTTTACAGCTTAACATTTCAATATGTAGTACAATTCAATTACTTTATGCAAGGTCGTTGTGATTTTCTCTTGGAGGGGATACTGAAATATATAGGGAGAATTTCCTTCTGAGTCCAACATCGTGGAATTAAATTTGGAACTTGAAAATAGAATAATATAAATAGATTGGATATTCATGCTATTGGAAAATATTTATCATTGCTGTTTATACGGAATGAAGTTGTATATTCATGAAACATTGCTTAGACGACAAAGAATGATAAGATATATGAAATGTACTCTATATAATAGACCTCAAGTAGAATAGTATATCACGGAATCTCTTGAAAACTTTTATATCACTAGAAATTAATCAAAATTGTTATAGATTTAATTTTGAGAAGCCTCCTTAATGTGGTAAGTAATTATATTATAGAGGAACAGAGACCAATTTTACAACCGTCTGCCCTAGATTGGAGATTTTCTAAACTACCTACATCTGTATTTATAATTTAACACCTTAACTTTATTGTTTATATTTGCCCACTCTCTGTTGGAGATTTACGTTATTGATGACTAGAATTGAAGAAAAATTTTTTTAAGGTAAATCGAACTAAAAAGTGGGAAATAATTTTTATAACTACAACAAGAAAATAATAATGGATGGAAAATATTGATATTATTATGGAAAAAGCGTGGGACACTTTGGTCTATATTTCACGTAAATCGAGCGCTTACCGCATTATTGATTTGAGCTGATTTCAAAAATTGTTTTTAACTTTTTAATCCTATGTCCTTCAAAAGCGTGTTTTTTCCATTTTAAACTATATTTATTAGGATATTTCACGTTAGATGTGAAGAAAATATGAGGTAAAAAATTAAAATTAGGATAATATGAAGTAAATATACCAAAAATATTAATACCGTGGATCTTTCTAATCTCCCCATATGAAAAGTTCTTCTGTGATTCCTTCAAATGAACTTGGCTAGAAAAAAAAAACATTTTTTTCAATATTATCGATAAACATCCCATTATCTACCAATACACTGTAAATATTTAAGCTCCATACTGTCAGTTCAAGTCGGAACTGGTCTTTGATTGATAAGAGTACTAATCAAAAGTATTTTTCGTCTCCATGATCGATTCCTTGATGGCCAATTACCTCGATTTTCTTTTATCTCCTCGATTTTATCTTCATGGCACAACGTCGTATTCAATCAAAAACGCCCTATTAAGTTCACCAAAAGAAAGGATTCTAATAAACTGTTTTTCGACTCTTATTTTTGTAGATTATTTGGTCCACACAATAGCCTTCTCTGACATTTATGATCAGAAGTTATTAATGAGCTCTACTTCCTCTTAAAAAAAAAGAAAAGAGAACTCGTTCGTTTCGTCTCGAATAGAGTTTCTTATCATTCAGAAAACGTAGATGAAACGACCACTTCAGTTTTTGCTTTCTACCCCAATTTGATCTCGAATAATAAGCAAACCACTACATAGCTCCTATTTATTTGATTACCTCAATTGTTATCTTGATTGTAATTTTTTTTTCAATACATTATAATTAATAATTTCATTTACTCCTGGTAAGTAGGCTCAAAAATCAGTCTGACATCAACTTTTCAATGAATACAGGGTCATTCATGAGGAACTTAACATACTTGTACCTCCCTCAGGGAGGATATTATTGTGAAATTGACCATAAATTTCAATTGGTTACAGTGTTGACATAGCTTAATTTATTTTTCATAATGCAGTACACTACTATCAAGCCTTCGACCGCTATTAGTTAAACTCAAGTTCCAGGACCGGCTTTGAAAGCATCAATTTAACGATCCTTATTGAATAATGTAGCCTATATAATGTGTTTTTTAAATGTAGCAGTAACTAATAACAATAATTAGTAACAATTTTAAAACAATAATAGAAACTATTTCAGTTTGAGAACGGAAGTATAAAATTACCTTAAAGTGCCAGGTATTTCCTTGATATTCCAATTATGGTTGAAAATGACACTTAAAAAGGGGTACTTGAAGGTGAGCCAATGTTTTCATCGCCGTCGTTTTCGGAAAAGCCAACTAATTAGAGCAAAAATAACTTTTTTTTCAGTTTTTCCAAAATATCTCGTGAACGGTGCATTGCAAAATATGCAAACAATATCTCAGCAGAAAAATAATGACGAGATAACACAGTTTTTCGTGGGAAAAATATTTTCCACGTAAAATGAAAATGGAGCTGGCACTAAATAACACGCTTTCAAATAATAATAACACTGGCCGACAAGATTTTCGTAACACAGGCGAGTCCTTTATTTTTAAAATTGAAATACCCGTCCAATAATAGAAAAAATAACTATTATATAATATCGGTAAAGTTTTTGGCCGTAAAAATACCTGAACTGGATTAATCAGAATAATGAACATAAAAACATAGTGCAAAAAAGTGATTATAAAGACGAAAATGTGAGTCAAACGCGCCGCAGTTCCAAAGCTGCTGACAAATTTAGCTATATTTGTGAAGAATTTATGGTGGAATTGCAAGCCAGGACATTTTACGAAATTAGGAAAAAAACTTATTCCAAATATATTGGTACTTCAATTGGAGACCAAGACAAGCAGGGGGCCCACCATGGGTGCTGTGTCAGTTGTAACGTGTCATTGGTGCAGTAGATGAATGGGAAGAAAAAAACATGCTCCTTGCAATTCCATTGGTATAACGGGAATCTACTAACCATTTTGACGACTGCTATTTTTGTCTAACAAAGACTGAAGGTTATTCTAAGAAAGAAAAGCACAAGATCGAGTATCCAAATTTGCGTCTTCTATACGATCTGTTCTCCATGACGAAGATTTTCTAGTACCGATTGCGCAAAATTTTGTTTTAGAAGATACTGGAGACAACGTATCATTAGGAAGCTCCGAAGAACAATGCATTGATCCTATTTTTACTCCAAGTACTAGTTCCGGCGAGCCAGATTTGATTGTTCAAAGTGAGTTGAATGATTTAGCACGTGATTTGGAGTTTTCAAAGCAACATCTAAACTTCTTGCTTTCTGTCCTAAAGAATGGAATTTGTTAGCCGAAGAAACAAAAATTACGACCTTTAGAAAAAGAAATGCTACATTTTCTGCATTCTATAGTATGGAAAATTCGTTGTGTGCGTGTACGGATATTGATGGTCTTGATATTGATATAATCCCAGTGATAATCCCAGTGAGTGGCGCCTACTTATAGACTTGTCTAAATACAGTTTAAAAGCAGTGTTTTTAAACAATGGAAATTTGAAACCGTCTGTACCTGTTGCTTATTCTGTGAAGATAAAAGGAATTTATAAAAATATTCGTCTGCTTTATAAACAAAGTTAACTGCAACATGTATAAGTGGCATATATGTGGCGACCTGAGGGTGATTGGAACTTTAATGGGACTTCAGGGAGGGTTTACGACATACTGCTGATTTCTTTGTCTATGGGACAGTCGGGCAGTAGATCAACACTATGCAACAAAAATTCGCAAGCAAGAATTG
This sequence comes from Diorhabda carinulata, assembly GCF_026250575.1. Classification (NCBI taxonomy): domain Eukaryota; kingdom Metazoa; phylum Arthropoda; class Insecta; order Coleoptera; family Chrysomelidae; genus Diorhabda; species Diorhabda carinulata. The sequence continues at coordinate 10,519,612 of NC_079469.1, forward strand.
AGTTTCAGCCGGGATGACAAAATGTTAAGTTTATACCCCTTGTACACACGATACTCTCGATAGCATGGGGATTTTCTTCTACCCACACATGTGAATTACGGGACTTATCATTCCGTCTCTTGTGAATTGCCCTTCACCTGTAAATAATGTCTTCTACAGAATTGATCCATCTAGAAAATTATTCCAGCCTATGGATTTTACCTCCAGGATGTTGTCGTTGAATCATTTGAATATTGTTACGAACAAGTTCGCGAAATGGGTCCTTAAGCCGGCCTTGTTCGGCTGCTATGGAATACTGAAATTCGACGAAGGCGACAAACTTTGAAAAACGATTGGAATACCAGGAATTCTATAATTTGGTGCACGCGCCGCTTTCGATATTTGCGTTTTATTATAGACAGCGTTTCATTTACATTTTTTCTTTTGAATAGTTTTTAGGAAAGGCTATTTATTTATTTGTTTCATTTCTCAATTTTTTATGTTGCGCAATTTAGTTAGTTTATAATAAATAGTCATTGTGAACAAACCGAAATAGAAAGTAATCGAAGAATTTAAATAAATTATTTATGTTAGTTAAGTGATAGTGATAAGTGAATTATATAAATTAGTTGAGTGTAGTGTATAGTATTTAGATGAATTAAGAACGTGAGAGACAGTGTCCATTAATTAGTGAGACAATACTTACTTCTGATTCAGAAACATCAAGCTCTCGACTTACTTGTTTATTGGTCATTATTGCTGACTGGATAACTGAGATTTCTATTATCACAAACTTATATATCTCGTGATCTACTGGAATTCCATATATCACATGCCGAAGAAAATCATCAGCTAGTTCTCATCGATTGACGGAAATTTATTTAATAATATTGAGGCATTAAAACATTTGGATATATAGTAGAATTTAAAGGATATTATGTACAGATATAGTGAGAAGAAGAATGAGAAATGTTAATGCAACCCTTGATACAACTGAGAGCTGTTTTTTTATAGAATATTTTGCAAAGCAAGTTATGAAAAGCGAGTAGAAGTACAATATAATGGTTAAAAACTTGGCTGTTTCAAATAACTGACATCTGAGATGAATATAGATTTGTCCCCCACTGTTTTGCATTTACAAAATTTGTTCCATCTATTCATAGTGCTAGATCTTGTCGTAATTCTTAATGGATGACTCTTTTTATACTTCTTTTCTTAACATATAATCGCTCATGGTTAATATGACAAATGAACTTTGAATGTTTCCAAAACTTCTTTCACACAAAATAGATACATCTTTCTTGTCATCACTGTAACTTCTGAGAACAAATTTCAACTTTAAAACTATTCCATTGTATCACGAAAGATAATGGAAAAGCTATACTTTCGTTCATAAAGCTCCTTTTTGAAGACCAATTTGGCTAATTGAAATATTATTCCAGAAAATTTGGTAGTCAAGAATTAGGGAGACTCGGTATTATTTTCGTAGTTTTAATCGTTTTACTCATTTCTGAGACCAATTCTGAGAGAGTTTGTCATGGAATTAATTACTTCGAGATGTTCGGAAAAGTTTAGAATCATAGACTTTTGTTTCTGAACACGATACTTGATAATGAGCTTATCTGTCGCTTTTTGTATAATTGAAGTTGTAACTTAGGTTATGATTGTTTCATGAGCTCATAAATTACAGAAAGAATAACAGTAAATGTGAAATTCTTCTGAGAACATACAATGAAGTTTTTTAACTACTATAGTGTTGAATAGTATTGATACTTCTTAATTATTTCAAAGCATCTTCACAAATCTTCATATCATGTCCTTTCCATGAAGTTAAATCACATTAACATACGGAATTATTTTTTGAAAGTGTTCTGTGAAATTTTGGCTGAAATTATATCAATTGAAATTTACATGAAAGGATTAATATATGGTGGCTTTTTCGATAAATGGTCATCACCTAGTGCTCAGATACATCGACTACAAAAAAATTATGCATGTGCCAAAGGCTAGCAGCTGTTATTTCTTTACCAGTGTCGCCATAATTGGTTTGTATAGTGTGTAATCGTGAAAATGATCGACGTAAAAATAAGGCGAATTTCATATTAAACTAGGAAAATCTGAAACTAGAACATAAAATTTATTAAATCAAGTGTATGGAAATGAATTTTTGTCGCGTCCTTGTGGTTTTGAGTGATTAAAGCGTTTTCAAGATGACGGAGATGTTGAAAATGATTGACATTTGTGTAGCCATTCCACGTCAAAAATGAATGAAAATATCGAAAAAGTCGTTAATCTTGTTCGATCTGATCTGGGCTGAATATTCGTGCGATTGCTGTATCTATAGAAATTGACAAAGAATGTGTGCGGAAAATTTTACATAAGAATTTCAACTTGCGACAAAAGTGTGCTGAAATCGTCACATTTGAACAAAAAGAAGTTCGCAAAAATATTTATATTGACACTTTGAATGCGATTGTAAATAACTCAAACATATTAGAAAAGATGATAACGTGTGACGAATAAAATCTGCAATAATGAAAGATACGCATGAAGCGATGTCAGGATAGTTAAGTTAACATACTGTATCTTTTAATGTGATATATATTCATTCCAATTTAATAACAAACAATAACATTCTTCGGTGGTAGAAAAATGCAATAAACTTCAAAGTATGATCTGCAATTTGGTTCTTTTATCTGTTCGAGAACTCTTCAATAAGTTGACTAACTAAATAGAGAAAGGTGAGAAAGAATGAAATTTGGGGAAAAATGCCGTGAAATTTAGGCAGCTTCGCATCGATTGCGTTCTAAGTGGTAATAAAGGTTTTTTGTTGTTGGAGATTGAGGATTTGAGAGGTTTGAATAGAGGTGCGGCAAGATCGATTATGGGGTATTTATCTGATTTAATATATGTCATTAATTTTTTAAACTGTAGATTGGACACTTTATTAAATTGAGTTCCACTTAATATTCATGTTATCGTCACAATCGAATGAATTTACACATTTTTAAGTTTTGACTACTGTTAGATATCGCGTTTTTTCAATTAAAGCAGTATTTTATCAATCTATTCAATAAAAGTTGATTATTCGCATTGATAACTTCAATTACGTGATATCAAATTTGAAGATCACCGATTTAATTGGATATTTAGTGATTGTGGAACATCTAGTCTGAATATATTCCATATATTTCACATTATTCCTCCACTTTGCTCCGTTGTTTGTTTGCGATTGAATCCGCAATCATGCTATACCCTCTTGATATAAGTTTTGAGATATTTGAAGGGTTGATAATCCTACTAAAATTGAAACACTTACTAAAAATGGGATAATTTTTGATAAAATGATAAAAGCAGATTATCACGCTTCATTGATTGATGAGTTGAAGGAAGGAATAGAAGAAATATAGACATTTGAAGAAAAAGGGAGTGCTTCTCCAGTAGGACAACGCATCTTCTCACATATCATAGATCATAATGGTTTAATTTCAAAAATTGGTTGACCATCTATCGTATCCACTAGATCTAGTGCCCAGCAAATTCCTTCTGTTTTTTATCCCCAAAAAAAGAAAACCAATCTTCAGGAGAAAGACGGCAACTGATAGTTGGGCCGCCGATCTGAATGATACTCTGAACAGAGTATATCTGCTCAACGCGCTCGAAGGAAATTTTGGACGTGCCCACAACCTCATGTTATACGTACAAAACATACATCCGCCCTATAATCAAATATAGACCAAACGTATAGAGCACTTCACCCGAATATCTGCTTAAAAAACTCCTGTCCTGCGAGCAGTCCATTCTCAGGTACTGCCAATACAAGTGTAGATTTAGCTCTAGTAACACCGTTTATGTCAATAAAGACAATATCCCCATGTCAAGCCGCCTAAATGATCTCCAAGCCCGCTATGTGATCAGAATCATCGAATCAAACAACTTCGCTGCCAAATCTATCTTAACTTCCTAGACAACTCTCCCATATTCATTAGATAATACACAGGCCAATGGTCGTTTGCTATTCCTCCTTTTCAGCCAGGTTAGCAAGCACAACCCCACGCAACTTCTATAACACCAGCCTTGCAGAGGAGCAGCTCCTATATCAGGGCCAAATCCAAAAAACCTTTCTCCTAGGTAAAAATTTCTTTACCCTACCAAAAAATTATTTAATGAATATCTCTGTTTTTGGGAGATGTGATCAAACATGTCTTGATGTATCTTTTTTATTTGTGTTAGAATATATGTTATCATTTTTGTTGTGTTGTCACAGTTATTGAATGGTAACTATAATACGTCTAAACAAAAAAAAACCTGACACGATATTACTGTATAAATAAGAAAGTACGTGGATTGTGTAATAGTCAATATAACACCACTACATTTGAAATATGATTAATTCTTGTAAGTGATTGCAATCAAATATTTGCGTTCATTTGCATAATAATGATATATTCAAACTCCATGAATCTATAGAGGAAACTTCAAATACAAACATATAATGCCTTCACTTTCTGAATTTTTAGATTATTTGCAAAGCTGCCATAACATGGCGAAGTATTGCGCTCAAGGGACAAAGACCCTCGTCTCGACAATTGCCCGTAACGTTCTCACACTTCAAAGAGAAGGCGCTGTTAGAGAAGTTAAGCTAACGCGGATAATCACACAAAGTTTGAAGCATGAAATGAAGTGTGTTCATACAAACTCTGATCTTCTTAACCACTAATGGGCTAAAATATTTCTCAAATCACATTTCATGCTTCAAGACCTTACAAGAGAAGTAATTTTGAGAAAGGATTTAATTCAATATGCTTTTTAATAAGACGTTATTTCCATCTGATTGATGTTCTGTTTTTGATATGTGAACTTATAGGTTTCGATTGATTTTTGTTACAATATATTCTAGAATACGAAGGGGGAATATATTTCAAAGGGATTTCATATCGATTATTATCCACAGCAAACTAAACAACCCCAGACAATCTATTCCTCAGTTTAGATAATCATTTGATAAAAAATCAATTTTCTTAACAATGAATCTGCCTCGAGCTCCTGTATTACTATTTTTTATGGACGTTAAATTTATCTCTATTGTAGTTAAATAAATTGCTGACAAAGCCATACCCTTCTGTCGTCGTTTATATTCTTTATCGCTTTAAAAGTTTGGAAAATCACGAATTTGGCTACGCGAAACCAGAAAGGTGCGTTGATAAAGAATCTATTGAAAAAGTACTTGTACAAAGGGTGTATGAAAAGTTTTCTGCTTAACAAAGAAACAAGACTACTTTCCTCATGATCATTTTTATTTTTGAACATAGTGTACTTCCAATTGTATCCTCTCTAACTATGCTTGAAATTTTTAAACTTTCCAAACAATAGTTACCGTCTTTCTCTTGGATTGATAAAAATCCCTTTCCTACAAATGAAACTTTGCAGTTAGAAACAACAAAATATCGCTGGGGGATAGATCTAATGATCAATCAATTCGAACGAAAATCACCGAAGTATGAGAATCAGCATTTTCCTCATCCTGTTTTTTTTTTCGCAATTTCTCTTTTCACTTCATCAAGCAAAGAAACATAATAATCTCCTGTCATTGTTTGAAATATTCTTAAGATAGTCGATAAATACAATCTCAAAAAACAGTTGCTATTACTGTTTTCTCAGATGAAACCGTCTTCGTCTTCTTTAGAGTCCTTCGGAAAATATAATAATTTGGTTATACTTACGCGAGTCTTGATATGGTGATATAAGCACTGTATGGGGATCACCAAAGGTATAAGATATATAGATATGATATTTATTCAAAGTTATATTATCAATTGAAAATTTTAATCTTCCAATATGTCAATTCGCGGCATTCTGTCACAGAATGATAATATATCAATCTACAAATCTCTACTACCAGTCGTCGGAAGCTACATAATCCCAGGCCTAATATTTGACACGAGACTCTCTTGGAAACAGCATATTTAAAAAACTGAAGGAATACGTCTTAGAACGCACACTCCCTCTCATTACCAAGGCACACTCTAATTCATTATTATTGGGGCGCAGATGAAAGTTCTCTGCTGAGAATGTATAGACTACTAATATACTCCAAACTCGATTACGATTGCTTCATTCACATGTCTGCAAATGAAACCCAACTAAAAGTCCTAAGATCAGTGAACATACTGTCATTCGACTACGTTTAGTTGCACTCCGGTCGAACTCTGCTGAAAGCTTTTATGGTGACACTGAACCCCCACTTTGGCTCGGACGACAATATCTTCTATGCTCCTTTGAAACCTCTATCACATCTGATCCTTGCCATAAATTCCATGCACACTAGACAGAATATACATGACATATAATAACTGTTGAGATATCAAAATCACCATTATAGGGTTCCTGGTTACGTTAATATTATGGGTAACGAAAAAGCCGACTGCCTCGCAAAAGAAGCCATCTAACCTCCATGGTTAACCTTCAAATATCTATAAACGTGAAAACTTACATGAAGAATCTAAATCGGAAAACCTGGCGAAATAATTAAAATTCAGTTACTTCGGCTCTACATGGCATTTAACCAACAATCAATAATTCAACTAAGTTTGATCTATCCTGGGGAAATTTGCAGATTATGTATCGGCCATAGTCGCCTCACACATCATGGTTTTATCTGAATGTCCAAGCTACTCCACGAGACGCCACCGGCTTGGTATAAAATCAAACTTCAACTTAACTATAAATTCAGAATATCAAGTGAAAAAAATGATTCAGTTTTTGGAACAACAAATCATTTCCAAAATTTAATATCTCTACATTGAACTTGATTGTATATTTCCTTATTTATTTGTGTGAAAATTATATGCTTCACGAGAGCTGCAAATCAAGTTTTGAGATATGGATATACTGATGTGAACGTGTTGTCGAACAAGTAATATTTGAATTGTTTACAGATCTTGAAATCGCAAACATTTTCGTGCGATGATTTTCTATGTGGCTGCACTTCGCTACAATTAAATTTTTTGAAGATCGTTCCAAAATCGGCTATTGTGCCAGAAAACATCGATGCTGTGCGTTAACTGATGTTACAATATCGTCATGTGACCGTGAGATTGAGGCACATATGTTCAACTTTACATGAAAGTTTGACTATCAAAAAGATTCTTTCACGTTGGATATCGCATAATTTAACAATGCGAAGAAATTATCGGAAAATTCAAACGCGGTGTTTCATAAGACGTCTATAAGATGGATCTATGCATATTGCCCCGGAACTAAATAGAAATCGCCTTTATTAATTTTCAAGACGAGCCAAATCCAACAAAAAATGTTGTTGCTTGATTTTTTAGAAGAACTGGACATGTAGATATCGTTTCATTGGAGCAACGTAATACGATCAATTCTAAATGGTATACCAACATTCGTTTACCATTGTGAAGATATCAGGGAAACCAATCGCAGAGGGCGAATCTCACACATGAAAAGTCGAAACATTGAATTGAATTCGATCTAAAGTCTTTTTTGGCATCGAATAAAACCTTTTTATTCTCGCAGATCAAAAAGAAATAATTTTTCTATACCCGAAGAAACAGTTGATGCATTCAAATCACACATTTTGTTGGTACCTCAATCGGAATGGAACAAATGCTTCGAAATTTGGTTCAAACGCATGCAAAAGTGTATTGATCTTCATGGATAATATTTTAAAAAACAATATCCAAGCCATATACAAGTATTAATATCCGTTTTTAGTCGTTTATCTCAAAACTTAAGTAGAGCCCCCGTATTGTTACTCGTCCTAATGGCGACAGTTGTCACATTCAGGATAAATATAATACAAAAAGATAATTTTAGATCTATGCACGCCAAACAAAAAGTAGAAATAATTTACGATAGGAAGTGGAATAGTTTTGTTAAAAATATAATACAATTATTCACGAGAACGTTTCATACCCTTAGAGAATAATCTAAAAAATTCCTAGAAATTCTTCTGATATAAATCTTTATATATCATACATACAAAAGCTCTTGCCTTACAATTTGACAATAAAGCGAATGGACAATGGAGAAGATCTCAAGATAAGTTGACAACAATTCGTATGATAGGGTTAGATGGTAGAAGATGTTCCAAAATTATACTATCCCAACGACAACGTCACTTTTGATGAACAATTAAAGGCATTTAGAAGTGCTTGTTAATTCAAACAATATATTCCAAGTGAGCCGTAAAATAACAGCATTAAACAAGGGTGTCATTGTGATACCAAAATTTCATAGGTATTCATAATTCAAGACAATATAGGAGAAGTGCAAGGTGCAGTTTGACCTTGATTATTATTATTTCAATATAGAGCTTCAGCAATATTTGGAGTTTTTTCTATAAGATATGAATTTCCGAAGAACAAACTTTTGTATGTTTATAGTTGGGTGCTTATATATGGGAGATATTCATATGGGAGAACTTAGCTGTTCTGTTTTACAAATTACGCCCTCGCGCTCTCTGTACCTTCACAATTTTATATTTTTTTTAATAAACGTGCAAAAGATTTTGTATCGAGAAAGAGGCTACACTTGATGTCACACTGATCTGTTACGAAACATTGAGAACAGCCGAGACCACGTAACTTTGCTTCTTAGTGTATTTATATGCATGATCGAGAAAGATGTACCGCATCCTTACTCATTTTTTAGTCTGGGATAATGTAAAATCCGCGAAAATTTATTTTAAATTACTCTGGAGATATTCTGGAATGAGTACCTCTCCAAGTCTCAAGTGTGTGAATGGTGTTCCGCTTTTCGAAAAGGCTGAAATGTGCAACTTGCCACTTGCGCGGTGCAACAAGTATTACCAATGAGAACGTAAGCCCAGTAAAAAAACTCAATTTGAGAAACTGAGGAAGTACTATAGGGAATATAGCTGAAGAATTTGTCATTATTATATATTAATTCATGTACGGCTCGGTTATCAACCAGATGAGCGTTTGCACGCGTCTGTTGCAGCGGTATGATCAGAAAGGAGAAACTTTATTACACCAAATATTCATCACAAAGGAGACATGAGAGGACTAATTGTGGTTGACTTTTTCTCCGAAGAACGAGCTGTCAACTGAAATAATAATAATTTCTTTGGGTTTATTATATGGATAGAAATATTTCCTAGATTATATTTCGGATAATTTTTTTCCTGCATATTGTTTTTTATTACTAAAAAAGACCAATGGAAATCACCTTATACATTTTCCTCGTACCGTCATCGCAATTTTTCAAACATCAAACTTGAAAGCATTTTTCACCGAAATCATCAATTCCGTACATTACTTTTACAGCATTCTTCTAAACCTCTCGCTTTTCTAACTTCACGTTAATATATCCGAAAGAGAATTTTTACTCTGATCCCAATCGACTTGACTTTCTTATCTCAACTTAACGACGATCTTGAGAAGATTCTATAGGGAGTTAAAATAGTATTTGACTGTTAAGAGCTTTGAACAGTGGATCGAAATGAGTATAAATGGAATTTATAATATTTTTTTCATCATTTCAACCTCTAAATCGAAGGATACAATATCGAAAATGAGTAATCAATACACAAAAGCTTCAGTAATTTCTGATAAGTTGGTGAGGGTTTAGGTTTATGATACTAATTATTGATACCACAAAAACAATCATGTTTAGAAATCTGCTATGGCCCTTTGTATGCCATCAACTAGTGAAATTGACTATTGATATTATCTTCTCACATTTATCAAGATATAGATATTTTGGATAACTCAAATTGTCTTAACTCAATGACAATAAGATGATGGAGATGCAACTCTGATGAAAGGTTTCTATTTGAAGATCCTGGTATTAAAATTTATTAAATGAGCTTTTAAAAAAGTGTAGACTATGTGGGCATTCAAGGGTAAACAACAGTTGATATAAAATCATTTGTGATTCATAAAGATAATTAATCACAAAAAGTCGTCCCAGGAAAGAATATGTATCCAAGGAAGACGATTGGCCAACATTTTCCATTTATATACCAGCGATTAGAGTATTTATGATTGGAGATTGTTGCATTTGATGTATCTTTGATTGTTGTCAAAGATGTTAATCGTACGATTTACATATCTTCATCTATCAAAGATGCGTGTTGCTTATTACTACCCAACCGTCAAAAATCGACGTTTCAGAGTTGTTGACAATAGTTATGTGTGTTTTGTGAAGCTAAATTCATTGTTACGGCCCCAAAATGTAATTACAAACAGAATTTCTCACAATTGGGAAAGGAATGTGCATAAAACAAAGTGGTGCAAAACTGTGTTTAAGAAACTGACGACGAATAACTGTGTTAAGCTTCTGTGATTCCCTAGACGTTATTATATCCTGGCAAATGATAGAATAAATAAGTTGGTGAACAGTTTTGTCACGACTGATCTCTTTGATTCCCGTACCTAATGCCTTCAGACAAAATTGCTTTGAGACAACTGTCTTGATAGGTAGCTGAAAACGACCGTCATGCAACACACCAAAACCCTCTTCAGAGGTCCATCCAAGATACTGGGAGACAGTTTTATCCGACTTCAAATAAACAATATGAGGTATCTTTCGTCGAAGGTCGTCACTTATAACGCGAGATACTAAATGTCCGAGTGAAGAAGTGAGGTGGAGGTCTATTCCACATATTTCTCAACGGTACTCCTGTCCTGGTTGCCTGACATCCACTTAACCATTTGAAGGAGGTCTCCACAATCTGTACTATAGACCATACATTATCTGGTTATATACATTAATAGGAAGAATCGAAATAATGATGATGTTTGTATGATTTTGCATAAATATATAATAGTATCTAATATCTCTATATCTTTCTTCTATTATAGAATATAACTAAAAGTTGCGGAAAATTGCTCACCAGTTACTTTCTTTCGACGTTCAAAATTGAAGAGAAAGCAACTGAAAAGAACGATATGTAACTTGGTTTTATTATGTGTTTGAAAACTTGAAAAAAGTTGAATACCGAAATAGGTGCGAAAGAATAAAGTTTGAAAGAAAATGGCAGTTTTACATCGATTACGTTTTAAGTGGTAATAAAAATTTTGTTGTTGGAAATTGGAGATTTGAAAAGTAAGGTAACAGGGAATATCGATTAAGGAGCATTCATCTGATTAAGCATGCTCCATTAATTCTTTTCTCCAGATATTTTACTAGAATCCTTGCTTTTGCTATAATTGGATAGATTCTGGTCCCATATAATACGAATACTTTGTAAAAATATACTTAAAATTGTGATAGAGAAGAGGTACGAATAATCATGGCAAGAACAAGTTTATGAGAATATTGAAGCTGTGTAACATAACAATGAAAACAGAGTTTGGTATGACCAATGCAACTAATAATTCGATAATAGTGTGTAATAATTATTAGAATAACGTTTAATGTTTTTCCTCAGACCTCACATCTTAAATATGTAGCAGAACATCAATTAAATTATTTTATCAAATTATTTGTAGTTCCATTAGAATTTACAAAATAAAGTTGTAAATTCTACTGTTATTATATCATAAATTATTTAGGTCTTTTTTGTGACACAGGATGACACGAATTAAAGTTTAAGTATCTTGAGGACCAAGTTGTTTTCTTATGTTATTTGTTAATTTTATACAATGTGACATCAAGAAGATTGTTTATTATTTTGTTCGATTTCGATTGTGAATTGGAGTTTTTTTATGACTCGAATTGAATTTTATGCTTTCATACTGATTCCTTTCCACTCTCTCCAATGTTTTGCCTTCGTTTTCCTCCCTTCAGGTCTTTCATCACCTCTGCGTACTATCTTTTTTTTGGTGTTCCTTTTTTTCCATGTTCCCACTTTTGCTATGTGAATCATTTTTTTTGTTACCCTAAAATCTAGCATCCTCTGTATATGACTCAACTACTCTATTTTGTTTAATCTTATGATTTTGCTCAGTTCTGCTAAATTTTCTAATTTGTTTTTCTCAGCCATAAGAATCCACGTTTCGCCTCTACAGCTCACTCACTGTTGGTGTTATTATTGTTTTGTAGAGATGCTTTGGAGATTTTTTTGAAACTCATCATCGCATTCAGCGCTTACAACTGTTCACTTCCTTTCGTCATCCTCGCTTTCAGATTTCCTCGTCACTGTCGTCCTTGATAACCACCCCAAGATATACATAACTTTGAACTTGTTCTAAGTTAATTGATTTTTCTTCGTTCAGTTGTATTCACAAACTTCTCATTGTTCTTCTCCTTTATGAAGTTATCATGAACTTTGATTTATCTTCATTGACTCGTAGATGCACTGACTTTGTTTCTATGAAGGCTCTGCGAAGTTCCATAAGCTCGTTTTCCGTAGTTCAAATGATTACTACATCGTCTGCGTTTGCTAGTAGTTGCGTTGTTATTTTGGTAAGAATTTTTTGTTAAAATAGGATTGTTCCTAATGCTGTACAAATAGCTTCTGCTCGCAGTAAGCAGGTAAGCTTTATGGAAATTGATGAAAACTAAGTAAATTGGCAGATCATATTTATACTCCATTCTTTGCATTAGCCTCAGAGTTAAAACATGATCTGTGACTGATCTTACAGATCTACAACCGCATTGGTTTTCTCCGAACAAGTTTTCTCCATATACTCTCAAACTTCTATCTTTGGCCTTGGCCATAATTTGGTAGACTATATCTAGTAGCGATATACCTCTGTAGTTTTTGTATTCATCTATTTTCTCTCGCTTATCTATTCGTACCATTATTACCATTATTGAACGATAGATTCTTGTCTTTCTGCAGTTCCACCATATTTTATTAATTTCAGCTCTATTTCATCTTCTTCCGATTCACCGTTGTCAAGCCCTTGTATTATTTCTAGTATTTTCTCCTTTGTAGGTGGCAATTTATTTCCGATTTCATTCCAATCTTGTATTGTAAGCTCCTTCCATTGTCCACCTTCGTGTTCTGCGTTTAGTATTTCTTTGAAGTACCCTTCCCATCTTTGGATCATTTTCCTTCATTGTATTTCATCTCCTCATAGAAATTCTTCACTTAGAAAGTTTTCTATGCGACTAATTGTTTTAAGTTCCTTTGCTATATACGTTTTCTCCGTTAGTCTCCATCGCTCATACCGTTTTATATCTTTATCTGTTTCGGTCTGTAACATTTTCTGTTTGGCTTCTTTCCTCTTTTCAATTTTTTTTTCAAATTTGGCGTATAACCATTTATCCTTTTTCTCCTATTTTATACTCCGTGGTATTATTTTACTTGCTGCCTTCTTTATAGTTTTCTCTAAATGTTTCCATTGGTCATTATTATTATAGCTCTATGGGTCTAGTAGGGCTCTCTCCAGTTCTTCTTGGTAGTTTTCCCTCATTGTTTCATTATCTATGAGCCTTTCTATCTGTAGTCTTATATACTAGAAAAACTGAATTGCAAACTGTCAAATTTGATGTATACATTCAAAGCTAACTCTTGAGATTTTATAACTTTTCAAATAATGTTGAAAACACTTCTCTTTGAAAATGAGTTGCAAAAATATTGATTTTTTAGAAAATATCGGGCCCTAATGTAAGGCACTATAATTCCTTATGGCTCCAACTTGGAATAAAGGTCAATTGGTCCCAATCGTTATATTTTGGGTTTCCCTATACGTCTCTGCTCTGTATCGGTTCTCATGCGTGACACCATATAAATGTAATCGAATATGCAGGAGCTTATAATTTTAGAAGCAAGAATAATATGTGGAAATAATGCCAGTAAATTATTGTGATATTCTTCTAGTTATAGTCGTCTAAAATTCATAAAGCATATAACACAACATAAACATAAAACTACAATGTAAAAGCTCTTTATTTGATAGTATAAATGAATCTTCAAATGGAATATATGATACGAGAACTCGTGGAACAATAAGAAAAATGGAGCCTTATCTGATATATTAATTCGCTATTATAATCCAATTAAGGGAACTTCTATTGGGTAAACATGAAGAAATGGGAATTTTCAGCATCAATTATTTTTTTCAAGTCAAAAACCAAAATATAAAATATATAAAATAAGCCGAAACCATATTACATGAATATAATCCTGAATATTATCCGTTCTATGGAATTATTTGCGTGTGGTCCTCTGCTTTCCCTGACGATATTGACCTCGGATGCTGCTGGACATCCAGGACGATCATTTACTATGACAACTTAAGAAATTGTTGAAGAAATCATTGCCCTGTGACTTCTTGATCATCAATTAAAGGTGGTATAGCTACTAAAGTGGATGGAGGCGAAATAGGACTAAAAATTGATCTGTCGTCTTAAAGTTGAATTTAAATGATTCAATTCCAATTGTTAATCAAAATTTTTTCTTACAAATGCTCCATCTTCCCTGTTATCTTTTTTGGAATCTCCTCAATATTTGGATGAAATCTTTCACTTTGCTCTTCACTCCCATCTAAATTTTCTGGAAAGTAGTCGAAGTGGGAATGAAGAAAATGATCTTTTTACTCATTAGGCATCTTGAAGCTTAAAATACTCTTAACATTCTTTTAAGATTTTTTTGTAGTAAGAATCTTTGTTATTGTCTAAAATTCTCCCTATGACCTCTTTGAAAGCAATCCACCTTTCTCTTTGAGGATCCGTCATGGTCGTGATCAACCATAAGCCACCTAATATCTGCTCCAATGTAAACACCTTTTTCAACTTTGCCACCGAGAGGCCAGGATACTCTGATATCAAAGTTTCTAGTCCACTTGGCTGCCAAGTTGGAAGGAGGTGTTTTCATTCGACCAGATATTAAATGGCTTATGGGATCTCTTCAAAAGTAGCAGGGGCCTTGGACACTGGCATTTCGGTCCCATGAGGGATGAGACTAATAGCTGATTGCAGATTTTGGGTATAAAATTGAGTGCGAAAGTTTTGTAATATACCCTTTCACATTATTTGGGGTCTTCAGCACATCGTTTGCAGTCCGTAATATACTTAACCAAGATCTATGAAATGATGAGTTAACACGTAATTGTATTGCGCCACTTTTCACACTACCGAAGCGCGCACGTTCAAGTGACAACATATTTGTTAATTTCGCTCACACAGGACGTTCTTTATTTGAAAAGTAATGTCATGATCTTTATACATTCAAAAACAATGATCAAAATAAAATTTGTACTTACTTATTCATGACCTCAAGTTAGCCCAAAAATTTCCTTTTTTAAAAAAATTATGCGTTTTACAAAACAACCTGACGTTCTGGAATTTTTTGAGCATTGATTCTTCAGTTTTCAGAATACCTAAATACTTAGAAATAAGTTAAAAACATCTAGACAGCATTTTTGTTGCATATCTGTGTTATATTTCAAATTTATCGTTTCTATAAAATAATACGATGACTTGTGTCATAACAAATTTTTGTTCTCTCAACTTACTAAGCAAGTAATAATAACCAACATTAAAAACGATGGATATTCACTTTCCAAGTTGGGAAAGGGAAAGAATAAGTATACATATTTTTCATTGCGATATGGTCTAAAAGAAAGAAAAGTTTTTGCTACCCTTACTTCAATATATATAATAAAAGTCTTCGGATTAGAAAAGAAGGGTACATAAGGAAACAACAATCCAAATGCCCCTTGACAATGTCGTTAAAGTGTACGTGATGAATCCAGGACTATTGTCGACAGTCGGAAAAAGGACAGTGTTTCGTAATGTTTACAGAGAAAACATCGAAGAGCCTATTTGTTAGCGACATGTTTTATTTACTACAACTGAACAAAATTTTAATGCTGAAGGTTATGACAATATTTGTACATAGTGGAAACAAAGATTATTATTAGTAATGTAACGTTAATTTGAACTCTTTATATTCGTGGGGTGAATTAATACAGACTGTATCTTACGTTCTTAATTTATTAACACACTATACAATACACTTAGTTACAATAATTTACTTATAAATATCACTTAAACATTTTCAGCGCTTACTTTTACTAATTCCTTTTTTTCATTTCGAATATTCATTTAAGTATTTAACTGAGTCTAAATAAATAACCTTCCCTACAAAATATTTAGAAGAAATACTGTAAATAAACTGCCCGCTATAATAAAAATTTCTATGAGGACACATCAAAGCGCTTCCGCCATTTATAAAAAAATGTGGAAGAGCCGCGCGAATTCGCCGTTTTTTGAATGTCCATTGTAGCTAGACAGAGCTGACCTAAGGACCCATTTCGCGAGCTAGTTCGTAACAGTAACAAGCTTTATTCTAAGAAGCAATATTATTTATAAGTTCTATGTTGTAAAGAGGATTTCAAACAAAAGGAAAATTCTTTACTGAACAGTACATACAGAACATTCTTTTCATTGGAAGTACCTTTTAATAGGTGTTATTGAAACCTTTGTGATCCAAAAATGAAATTGAAGACAACAGAGTTGCTTTTATAGAACGAACAGTTATTGCTAGCCAACGAGCATGTTTTCTTCTGATAATATAGGGAAAATTGTGATTTCCAAGACAATTTATATTTATAATTGAAATATGTATATATGCCAAAGAAAACAAATTATGTTTTTGGCAGGATAATAATGTTGTAAATGTACGTAGACTAGGAGGTTACAGCCGTAAACGTTTTATTATTGTTCATGCTGGCTTATCAAAAGGATTCGTAAAAAATGTAAGTTAAGTGTTTTTGTTCAAATCATCGTCGTCAGATTACCATGGGTAAAAGAACGGCGAAATATTCACAAAGTGGATTGCGACAGAATTGAATCTTTATGATACTCTGCTTGCAATAAGCCACCTTTTACTTAATCAAAAAAATTGAAATTATAACCTGGTTAAAAGCCGACAATGTTGACCTGAACTATTACAAATTACTGAAATGAACCGAATAGAGAGTATATGTCATTAATAAATTGTTTCAAAAATAAAGTTTTGAGGTTACCACCCTACCATAGCGAATTTATTTCCATTGAACTTATCTGGGTCAACTGCAAGACATATTATGATAAGTTTATTGGTAGAGAGGATACGGTGAAGAGAGAGCATTAGAAAAGTCTCGTGCAAATGTTTGGAATAATTGTGACAGGTACACCGCAAAAATAATTGAAGACTGGTTTACTCGAGAATGAAATTTGTTGAATATAGTAATTGAGCCAATAATAATGAATACTGAGCTCAAAATCGGATGAGCTCTAATGCAAGATTTTCTGCTGTAATTCACATATTTTGTTATCAAAGTGACATGAGTGCGAATCAACTAACGGTACCAGTATAAATCAGTTCATAAAGTATAATTTTGATTTAATTGAGAGGATAGTTAGTCGATAAACTAAATATTATGTTACTTCTGCGAACTACTTATATAAAATCCTTGTCATCCATCAGAAAATGAGCTCTCCAATTATAAGCCAGCATGGCTTCCATTTATTTTGGATTTTGGAACATATTCGCCCTGTGTATCAATATTTTCATCAAAATAATTCTGCCAAATATACTCATATTATCTATATAATTCGAAAACAAAGATTTAAAAAAGTAAATTCATTATTTAACTACCAATTATTTCTACCAAAGACCAATTTCACAACCTAGCGTAAATCTATAGACTACACTGAAGTGGAAACTATGGTTCGAACTCTAGTTTAAACCAAGAATTAACAAGATTGCTCCATTTTACAGGTCATAGTTAAACAGATATTTGTTACAAATATGACCACAAGAAATACAAAGAAACAGACGAATCCAAAACAAAGGGATACGGTAACTTGGAAGAAAAATGAGAAAAATTGGCAAGGAAATTTGATGATGAGAATAACGAAAACGGTCAAACAACAAATCTGAATAATAAGCGACAATTTACAAATTAGTCTAATATAGAATGCAAATCTAATTCACAGCTTCCTTGAGAAGGTTTTTCTCTCTGCTGATCTCCAGTTTGATTATTTTTGCATTGATGTTCTGATTCATTACCGGGTTTTATTTTATCTTCTTTTTGTTTTTCAATATTTGAAACTGGAGGTAAATTTTCTGCTTCATTGGCAGGTTTACAGGTAGTCGTTGCCTAAAAATAAAAACTTTCTATGGGTTCTGCTGAAGATTCTCTTATTAAGATACAATAATACAAAGCTTACAATGAGAAATTGCATTCAATGATTATTCAAGGCCCTATGCCTTCAAACAATAAATCATAATAAATAAATCTATATAACTAATATTACCTTTGTACTTTAAGATAGGCCATAATCATAAAACATCTGAATTATTGTTAAAAAAAAGGGAAAAGAAACTTTTTGGCGATCGCTAATATTTCTTGTACTCATAGGTACCTAAAATAATTTCGTCACGTACCTAGAGAAAAAAATATAGTAGATGAGATTTATTCTTAGTCGCCGCTTACAATATTTCTTCAATTCTCTTAGAGATTATAATATCTACAAAAATATCTAGTTAATTGTCGGACTTTGTTTACTAGACATGTCAGTGAAGCTTTCTTCATTCAAAATTAAAAAAAAATTAAAGAGATATTCAATAAATCTTGCCACTGAAACGATTTATAAGATCGATTACAAATAAATTTTGTGGAACTCTCAAATTTCCGCCTCTTTAGAAAATTATGATTTCGGGCTTTTTGTGTAATTGTATAATTCCAGATATTTGTCGAGACATGAAAAAAATTATTCATTCTATACAGTTGGTTTGATTTTTTTAACCCGAATAATTCCTTTTTGTGTTTGTTTGCGTTTAAAATACTCAGATTCAATATCACAAATATGGTTCGGCATTAAAAAATGGTACGGAGAACTTGAAGTTAATAAAATATTGAAAAACTAATCAACGTATCCTTGTTTGACCGTTGACCTCTCGTTTTAATGACCCGTCCTTTACCAAGTATCATACGGCGCGGGCGAGAGGTAAATATAATTTATTCATACACAAACATTCCGTTCAAACATGCTTCTCCAGGTAAATATGCTTTTATTAATAGCAAAAGAGAGAGAAAGAGGAAACTTTAACACTAGTGGACTAGAGATGCGAAAGGAATATTTTCGAGGATCCCGTGATTTAACCCTCTTTAGTCCCGACAAATTTTGTCATGAATTATTATGAACGTTATATTTTGCTTAACTGATATTTATAGGTTTAATACACAAATATGAATGTCACTATAGACGCTATCATAAAAATGTACAATTGCACTTGTTCTTTGAATATGAACAAATTATAATGTGTGGATAAAACGATTACGAGTTTCGCATAGATATTTGTACGAGGTTCTGAAAGAGTAACGATCCTACAAAGTAACTTCGGCTTAGACATAAATGAAACAAACCAGAACGAAGTGACGTTAAAGTCTTCAAAGAAGCTTTTGTAACATGATGTGACACTATTAGAGTTCTGAATATATAACTATTAGGACAAAAAAGGAGTTTTCAACGGTATAAAAGTGGTACATGAGAAAACACTCGGGAGGTATAATTTCTTGCGGCGGCAACAAAGGCATGATAAATAGTTTGTTGGAAATTTATGGCGGGCCTTCTTTCGCGACACAAGCTTTCTCTCGAGATTAAGGAATTTCGTTTCTTTTGGGCTGTTGGAATTTTTAATGCGATCAATGGAAGTATTCGCTAAGTAGTCGCTTTTTTTGGAATTTAGTAAAATTGTCGTTCATTCAATTCGCAATGGTGAAAGTTAGAAGATTTAACTCAAAGTTAACAGGCCTTTTGTCCTAATTTTGTGACACAGAATAATTGGAAAAAAGTGCATAGAAAAGATTTTTTTCTAGATCATAGCACAAATGTATATAAGAAATATGGAAGCGACTGTAATAACTGAAATAAAATGCTTAAACCAGGCGATTTTTTAAATATAATCATAATGTATACGTAGTGTCCAAATTAAGAGATATGACGTTTTCTCTGATATGTTTAACTATTCTATAACTATTGCTATTTTTATGCTGATGCGCAATGTTGTACGTATTTGTCAAATATTAATTCTTATTATGAAAAAAAATATGAAAGTGACAAAATTATGGAAACCGTAATAAAAAATGGAATTAGATTAATTTAATGTTTTCAAGTCCATCGAGTACTTGGCATATTCCAAATGCGATCTGAATTAATATTCACTTCTGGTGTCACATACAAGCTTTTAGCATCCCAACATTTGCTGATTTAGTTTTAAATACTTCCAAATTATTTCTCTGAAAAATCCAGATAACTGGAGTTATTGATTGAAGTTCAATAAGTTCTTTTGCTTTCCTTGAATTCTCAGTTTACCTTTATTGTCTTTCTATTTCCCCTTTAGTACTTTCTGATCTGGGTGGCAGGTCGAAATATTTTTCTATGAGGAATAATTAAATCCACTATTTGTTGGTACGGACTGTAATTTCATTTCTACGAATATCAACATCTGCTTGTAATTTGTCAACCAATTAAATCAAATTTTGCATGCTTACTAACTCCCGATGGCAATAGAGGAATCAATCATAAATCTATGAAGTAATTGACCATTTAGTGGTAAATGATTAAGTTGATTATTGAGAAATTTGTTCATGACTTCAACCATAGATTGCGCTAGTTCTAATTATACTTTCTATATAGATTACAATAAACTGCACTACTAATATTTACAATTGAAATACATATTTCGTTTATAACATTTTCAAATAGTTTCAATATAAGTAACTATAATGGATTCTTGGAGCTCACTCATGGGTTGCTCTGAGCTGAGTAAGATTACTAGATGGATTACGAATACAAGAACTGGTTTATTCAAAGCTCATAGAGAAAAACCTTGCCACAATGAAGCGTTAGCTGAGATGGAAGAAAGGCTTAGACCCCGGTGTGAAGAATAGCCACGTGGATGATCCGTAGCTTTATTACGGGGTAGAGTCCTAAAATTTCATTGGAACGTGGTGGGCACCCAAAAAGTGTACACCATTTCCGTAGTAACGACGTAGCAGTCACTACTTTGGTGCTTTCCACCAAAAATGTTACTTGTCCGCGGTGACTCCTTTCCTGTTCTTTTTTTTACTTTTTGGTGCATTTTCAATACATTATAATGTGTGGTTTTTGAAGAGTATTTATCATAATGCAATATTAATATTCACGAAAGTAGTAACGCCGTACTTACACGTAAATAACAAAGACGTTTCTCTAGGTTTGAATCCGGTAATTTTGATTTCTCATTGATCAGGACGACTAGCATGCAAAGGGCAAAATTGGAAGCAAATCCATGTCAGATTATCGAGGAATCCTCAAACATCCTTAACGGATTATCCAAGCATATTTCTGTCTGTTCAATAAAAAAAACGTGTTTGCGTTCCTCATGGTTGAACTGAAGGAAAAAAAGTCAACAGACGTATTACTTCAAAGACATTACAAATCATTATAATAATTGTTGGATTACTTGAGAAAAAAAGATAGATTCTCTATGATAATCCTAAACGCAAAAGTAGTGAATCGCTACCTAGATAATCATATCCATCCATTTTTTGCAAATTCATTCATTTGAAATGAGAAAGCGACATTACTTTCTGGTCCTCCCAAAGTGTATGGATAGCTGTTTTCTTTTTATTTCTGGAGGTTATACTTGGCCGATACTCTTAATGCAAATATCTTTCATTTGTAAAAAAGCGACAAACATTACAGGAAAAAGTATCTTTTAAGATGTGCTGAAATGTATTTTCCTACACCCTACAAATCCGCTAGGACTCATGAATTATTAGAAAAAAGTTCTTAGAAATTCGAATAAAATTTAGAAGAGAAATTTCGAGCTCAAATTTAAAAGTCTTTCCTTAACGTGGCGTTGCTTTTAATCAAATAAAGTATCCAATTATTCAAACCAAGAACGAGGAATATTACATCCCGCATCGTTTATCTTTCTGATCAGCGACTGAGAAACTCAAAAGGTTTTTATCCTGAAAGTCTCGAAGTAATTTTTTCCAACCTATCAGCAATCGGAAAAAGACAACGTCATGATTCAAATATCAAGTTAAAAGTTGTATTCTCGAGAATTACGATGTGTTTGTTATCTTTGTTGGAAAGTCCAACTTAGAACTGTCAGCAACAATATATTTTGTCAATTCTTGATTAGAGTTTCTGGAAATATATAGGACAATAGATTTAATCCGTCTCATCAAATATAGAACTTTTAAATCCAATTTGAAAATATTCTTCAAGGGACTGACGCAATCCATGAGCTAATATAAGTAAAATATTTTCATTTTGTGAAGTTTCTTAATCACCCAATGGAAAGTGCTAATCAGTTATCAATTGATTAAAACTTGAGTCCAGAGACTGAGTTTATTTGCTATTAGCTTATATAACAATTAAATCCCAATAAAAGAGATTGTCAGTAAGGAATCAGCATATTAATGAAAAAGTTCTCATTTATCCCATTTAAAACTGCTTTGGTGAAGTGATGTACAATAACACAATAAGGAAATGAATTTCTGAGCATCTTCTCCTTCCAATATGTCAGTTAACTGAATGAGATAAATTTCATAAACACAACAAACTTAGAAAAAAACCTTAAGAAGTATTAGGCACATCGAACTCCTTCAAGTCGACGAAATTCAAGGAAGAAGCAGACCAAACATACATCACGACAGAAGAGGAAGAAAGAGAAAATTCAAATGTTAAAGAAACGACACTATGACGAAGTCAAAGAAGCAATGCAAGGAATTGAAAAATAAAAGATCTGGGAGAAGACAGTAAGACATGGATATGCGAGAGAATGAAAAAAGCATGAAGATCAGAAACAATACCACAAAAATGGGAGGAGAATTTGCTACAAAAAAAAGAATAAGCAAATTGTGAAAACTACAGATCAATATGCCTAACTAACGGTTTACCAAAAATACCTTGAGATAATGGAATAAAGACTATGAGAAGTGGACAAGAATTTGGAAGGAGAACGAGCAGCATACAGAAAAAGAAACCAAACAGTAGATACTATTTGTTTACTAAGAAATATAATATAAAGACGTTTTGAAAACGATAAAAAAAACTACACATAACGTTCATAGATCTTGGAGCAGCCTTATAGAAGAGTAGAAGAGAGATTATAACAGAATGGACAAAGAAAATAAAGTTTCTCAATGGAAAAATAATTAAAACAAAAGGACAGTCAAAGTCTACATCTACAAACAAATATAGGAAACCTCAACAATCCCAATAAAGTCTTACTACATGCAGACAACATTGTAATTGAGGCAGAAAAGCATGAAAGCTGGAAGCACTAACAAAAATTTGGAGAGTGGCGATTGAGAAACTGAAAATGGGCATAGAAAAATGCAAAATAATGATAAAAAATGAGAAATATCAACCCAAAATCAGATTAATGGTAAGAATAAATGCAATCGAGGTGAAATACCCACGAAAAATAAAAGGAGAAACTAGGATGAATAGAATAAGGAATGGAAGTATGATAAACAACATGTAATAAACAAAGAAAGAAAAAATAAATAAGAGGACATTTTGGACATTCAATAATGATGAAAATAGATTTACAATACGAATATCAGAAGCGCATCTTTTCCTAGTCAAGAATAATAAAATATAATGAACATAATCTTAAAAATGATGGAGGTGATATAAATATTTGATTAATATAAATATGCAAATTATCTGTGTCAATATTATATTTTGATACAGACTTAAAGAAAAGTCGAAACGTTGAAGTTATCCATCTTTCAAAAATTATTTGTAAAAAACTAATTTTGAAACAGAAAGGACCTAAAATCAAGGATTTGGAAACATAAATAATTTATTATAGTGAATTATTCATCAATATTTGCCTCTAATATATAGTTCTCTTGCGCTCCCCACAAAATGATAAAAGACACTTTTCTGAGTTTATTCGATCACAGAAATCGCAACTTTTCCTGAATTGTGAAGAAGCAGAAGCATCTGAATATTTCCTCATAGCCATCTGAGAGAACATTGTCGTCTCAAGAAAAACTAGATTAGAACTAGAACAAATGGACTAGTGTATATATTATGACAGGAGGCAGATTAAACTTTGGTTTATATACCTCTGGGAACTCTTGATTGCAAGTATACGTGAAACTGAGCCAGTCTAAAATCAGCTCAAAATTTTAGATTTATTAAAACCAAAATTCAAGGTTGCAGAGAAGTGTGACCTCTAATTTACATCACATTCTTCAAAATCAATTGACCTTTATATCTGAACGTAAATAGAATGATTGTATTATCTGGAATTTCTCATATTTCTCAATATAACAATAATAGGTTTTTTTTGAAAAAAAAAACGTGCTTGTTGCTCAATAACTGAATTGTAAGGATGTCATTCACTTACACTTATGAAATTCCGTTCCACCAACATTGGAGTTTAAAAAATGTCTATATTGATAATACAAAACAAATCATTATTTAAATTTAGAAAAGCTTTATTCAGGATGTTTCTAATGTGAATGGGAGTATTAAGGTATAACATTTATAGTTATATTTGCTTATGCATCTTGGAATTGGTGCAAAGTTTAGTTGTTTTCAAATCTGGCATAATGCCATAGCCCATCCTTAAGATGGGGTAAGACCAGATAATATAAAAAATTCGTTATTGGAGAAATACCCTTTAAGAAACGTTGGTGATTATTATCGACTTATCAGTCCAAAATAAGTGGAAACTGAGAGAATATCCATCCTGAATCTTTTCTTATCAAAATTTTCTAACGGATAAATGATTCGAACATCAGATGATTATATCACAATAAATACCTAGAATAAAGTCAATTTTTCGCTCTAAATACTTCGATTTTATCATATATTATAATGCGAACATGGATCTGTATTGACTACAAGACTTGATCGACTACATCAATAGTTTCCTATAACATAGAAAAAAGGTGATGGTTCCTTCCATATTCCTAATTTTTTATCTTAAAACTGCCAGCGTTCTTGTAGTCGTACCCATTCTTATTCAGTCACCTGCGAGATATTCGTGAGGAGCAATTGCAAATAGCTGTTTAAACGCTTTGTTATACATTTCAATTATTTCCGACATTCGATGTACTGTTCACATTACAAAGAGCTCAACTAAAATAGAAACAGTTTACTTCGTGAAAACAATAATGAATTTCGAAGGGTTCGAATAACTCAAATCGTATGAATTTATTGAAGTCAAGAACTTATTCCTAGAGTCCTTATTGAGCTTAATAAATATACAATGTAGATGAAAAATTCTCTTCCACAGCAATACATCGGGGATGACAAGAATAGGAAGAGAATATATTCAACAATATCCTGAACGTTCTGAAACCAGGGGCTGTGAAGATTGAGCAACCCTAATGCCACATGTCACCCAGATCTATATTTATGAATGACTTAGATTTCACTATTATTTATCGAAGTTGTTAAGGTTACGGGATAATGAAAAAGAAGACTTGCCACTCTTTTTCGGCTTCATTTAGATGATATATTACAAATAGCAATAGAGGAATCTAACAAATTGTCAAAATACCCGTCGGGTAGTAAACAAATGCTTCTGTGTAGTTTGTGAACTAATTTGTTTGATTTGACTCCGTATTGTTTCCTGTTTTATTGCGAAAACGTGACTTTGTTATCTTTTTTCCACTATGTATTTTTTTTTGTTTAGTGTAGGCAAGGAATGAATGAATTATATTTGAAACTTGTGGCAAATGAACAGGATTCCGACTAAAGCTCTTTTCATCTAATGAAAAGGGTTAGTTCCACCTAAAGATTCAAGTTTGTCCTTGCACCTTTCAAATGCCACTAAGGAGTGGTATTTTGCAACCTCAAAAAGTATTTACTCATGCCTAGCAAACTTCCGTAATTCAAGAACAAATCAGACACAAATGTCCTAAGTTTTGTAAACTGTTTAAAAGCTTACTTGCAAACCAATTACAAAAACTGCAAAAATATTAAGCTTCAGATATAGTGGTTTCCTGGAACAGATCTAAAAAGTATCGTTGAAGTCTTCTTAATATCATAAAACAAAAGAAAACAATTAAAAGCAACTCTCACTATCAGAAAACAGAAAAACCAAAAAAAAAGGGTTCACGGGTTCACGACTACTAGTACTAGTACGAAAAACTCAATTGTCTACCCGACAGGTCGACAGTTTGACGTAGATCAGCTGTTTTCTTAGATTGCCTAATATTTCGTATGTGTCATCTGAAATCAATCAATAGATAAACGTCAAATTGATATTTTCATTTTGGTGAATTATAATGCCGAAAGTTCCAACTGCAGGAATAAAGAAACCACAGTTGCATGGTTTACAGCGAGCACGTGCTCTAAGAAGTATAATTTCTGCATTAACATCTGCTGCTTTAGCAGGATTTCTCTATAAGACTTTCATTAATGACGAGAAACGGAGAGTTTACCGAGAATGGCATGCAAGTTACGATGTTGAAGCAGAATTCGAGAAAATTAGACAGAAGGATATTTTTGATTCTTGTTAATACTATTACAGTTACTTGACGTATTGTGTAGTGCTGATTCAATAAAATATTTTATCATTGGAAAGAGTTATTGATAGTTACAATAGATAGATACATGTTTTAAAACATTTTTATTGAAGGAATGAAATTTAATGAATAATAGTTAATACGTAAACTGCCATGGGGGATCAACCTTATCTCCCATTTGCTAACAAAATTGATTCAATACGGCCATGGAAGATCGATGTTATCCGATATATCAAAAAATATTTCTGTCCGGTCCGGATAGCATTGATGCGACATTTCAGTGCAAGTGATATGAAATGTTATTGAGTATGTTTTAGGCAATACGGAGGTATGTATATATGGTTTTGGAATGTTGTCACAAATGTTTAAATGGGGAAGTAATAGATCCATAATTAATTTTTGAAAGGACATTTATCAAATGAATGCAACATTAGAATAAAAGAAACATTTTAAATATGAGCTTTGTTGATATCCCCAAAAGAACATTTCTTTAGAATATGCAACGTGAAAATCGAAGAAACAACATGTTTTTGGCATATATTTTTGCGATTTGACAATCAGATTCTACTAAAATTTTAGCATAACATCCGCTACATGGTCTTTTCTTCTCGCAGTCTTCCAGGATGTGACCAGGCACCTGTTCTTCTTCATACTGGGGGATTTCTTGTCATTTGATAAGACCCTTGATAAATTCTTCTCGGAATTTGGTAATAGACATTTTGTTTTGAATAACTTGCTGATGTAAGACGTAGACATTAACTAATGCCGATCCAACAACCTACTCTATAGCTAACCACTTAACTCCGCGGCGCAATGATGAATTTCATTAGGTCGGACAAATTTATATAAGCCTTACGTTTATTGTACTTAATAACACTTTTTGGTTTTGTTGTTTCTCCTGATCTTTTCTTTAGGGTAACCATATCGGAAACAAATTTTGTATTTAGCATAAGCATGTCTCTTTTGTCTTTTCATTTTTCTAAAAAAATTCCGCTAATACTCTCAGCAATATGTTCTCCTGCTCCATCCAGATCATAGGTATACCAAAGTCTAATCCAGAACGTTCTTCCTTTTTCCATAACCGTAAAAACTCAACACAGATTCACAAACTTTATTACAAGTCTCTTTGACAGATGTCAAAAAAATGTGATATTTCGTTTTTTTATTATATAAACACCGCATGACAAAATAAATCAGTAGAATATTCACACTTTCTTTGTTACGAACTCATATTTTAAAAGACAAGACAAATATATTAGAACGGACATTCATTAATTGAAATTAAATATTAACCCAAGACAACTTATTTTCCAGATTCACGTACTTCAAATAACTGAGATCTCAGCTGTCCTGTGAAGTAAGTGTTCTGAGAGCCCTTAAAAACTTAAAAATTTCCGAGCAATACGAAGTGCTATATCACAGATTGGTTTTCCAAAACAAAAATTTTTTTTATACGAAAACCTAGCTGATTATATTTCTAAATTATTTTTTCAGGGAACTAGCTGTTAGAACAAATCGTAACAAGCCCGATATCTATGACAACGACAAACGCGAAACTCTAAAGTAAATTACTCTTCTTACTCTTACTCTTAATCTTCTTGTTCTTTTTAGTTGTCCTTTTGCTATTTCTTTAGTATATTCTTTCTATACGCTCAATTCCATAGCTTTTTGTTTGAAATAGGTACTTAAAATTCTCTTGGTCATTGATTCATAAAGATATGCAATGGTGATTGAATCTCATCAAAAGTTATCTTCTCCGTTTGAACAATATTTATTTATTTCAATTTTATAAATCAAAAAAAAAAATATTTTAAAAATCCCTTCGTAAAGAGTGATAGACATAATCGTAAATAATTTTTAATTATTAAATAATCTTTGCAAATTATTTTTTTCGATATTCTCGATAATTTTTTTTGTCATTCTGATATTAGATTCAATTTTATAATTCTTGAGTCTCATTCAACCTAATCACGCACAAAATGGAAAATAAGCTCAACATAATATTATGTACAACAAATTTTCGAGTTTATCTTTCTGTATCTACATCTGATTCCGAAATTTAATCTAAGTCAAATTTAACCACATGAAACGTTGTTTTAGATTTTAGTAATAAATTCATATGTATGTGAATTATGAATTCAATGTATTGACTCAAGGCATTCTAATTAAAGTTGTGCTCCGGTCTCAAACGGAAGTAGAATTACTTCACTGCAATATTGAACTGATATTAGTTTCTCCAGAATTTCATATGATCTACCACTAGAAGAGGGAATCAAAACTTTGATATCTAGCGCTTACTATGAGAAAATTTACGCTAATTTATCAATTCCTAATTCAATGACTTGTGAACTAAAAATCGCTTTTTCCAAACAATATTATATATTATAATAGGAGAAAGAATATTCTTCAAATCGTAACCCTGAAAAAAATGTTTCTCCCTCACTTTAATTTTGTCTTGTAACATTGTGTATTGTAAAAATTCTACAGCACAAAATTATTGGCTACATCTTTTTGTCCTTGATTTTCGATTGAAAAATTGCTCCATTGATAGCGATATATTTCAAATAGTACACCTGTATTGGATTACAAATACAGTTTTTTATCATATTAATCATTTGTGTTGAGAAGATTTACAATGAATGCTAGAGTGGTTTTCTTGGTTTTTAATTTCTCAAATTCTTCTTTAATTGGTGTCAATAGTTGCACTAGTTTTATCGCGATACTATTTTGAAAATCGCAAGTATATTCTGCAAAAGAAATTAATTTTTATTTAAAACAAATTAATTTTTTTACCAAAACATGCAATTTTCATTTCAGTTCATTTGATTTCGATGTGATATCCACCATGGAGTAGAATTTTTTCACTCATTCAAACAGCAATTTTTACTATTGTCATCCAAATCGAAATTTACTACATAGTGACCATCAAACCATGTTTCTTCTAGATAAATAATCTTGTCACCATCGAACTATCCTTTATTATTCGGTTATTTTGTTTTTTGTATTTAAAACCACATGCTGATAAAACTTGACGCAATGTTTCTAAGCTGGTACAATTGTATTCTGGATAATCTGCTACCTTTTGCTGTATTATTAACTATAAATTGTCTGTCTTTATTCTCACCACGCAATTTCATTGTCTTCATTTATTTATACGTTTCGTTTGTAACGACTATAGTTTTGGAATTGAGTCTTGATAAATACGATTGAAAAAATGTGTAAGCTACAGATTTTTCTCAGACAATAAACTATAACCGCAAATCACTTACGTTGAAGGTAAGAAATTTCAATAGATAATTTAAAAACGGTCATTTGACAGGTCCTAGTAGAAATAGTATTTCATCAATAGCTTAACTACTCAAGAACATTATTTGATTCAAGTTATGAGTGAAAACAGAGCCAAATATCCTACTGAAATTGTAAAATGTTTGACGCAAAAATTGTTGAAATTGAAAAGGTAAATAAATTTTGATACGATTATTTATAAGCAATAATATACTTCATTTTTTATTCAAATTTTGTATGTATTCATTTTGTCACTTATCTGTTTGTATTTAGTTTGATATGAATAAAAATTACGGTAAAAATTGAAAAAAAAAACAATGAATTTAACAATGAATACAATTTTAACATTCAATAACTTTTAAACAAAAAGCATTCATATCTTTTTTATAGAGCGTTAATTTCCTACAAAAAGTAGCTGTTCAAGTATTTTCAGCTACATTTGTTTCAATGGAAGAAAATTAACTAAAAAAGTGCAAAAATCCCATTTTATAGGAAACGTATTATGATTTAGACGTGAATATGAAAGGCTGGATTGGGTTTGATATTTTTCTTAGGTCAAAACCTAAAAATTGGAGTGGCGTTAGCAGAGCAAAATCCAATTTGAGGAATAACATCCTAATGTATATGAACGACTACTCGTATTTGTCAAGACAGCTTAATCAAGAATTCAAATTCAACGTGTATTTGATCGAAGCAACATGCTCATAATAAGTAGATTACACCGTTTGTGATGTGGACAGTCAGACAAGCACAGAAATAGTGGCACTCAGCAAGTTTTAATGGATTAAAAGGCCAACTCGCTAGTTCACTTCCAACTAATATAACTTAGTTGAGAATTCCATGGTTATAGTCATTAAATCAATTTTTGGCCGTCTCATTAGTGTCACTCTCTACATAACGAACTAACTTCAGAGTATAAGCTTATTTGAGTTTAGCGACTTCTAGAGCCACTGAAAACTGTGATATATGATTTTATAGAAGCTGTAATATATGATTTTGAAGGATAACGAGTTTAGTACAGAAATGGTTTCACTAACAGACCGTTGATAAATTAGTTTGTGATTGAATAACTTCAATACATTCTTCTGAGAATTGAATATTCTTAATAAATCGGAAAAAGAGAGAGAATTTAATATTATTAATAATACTGCCATTATAAAAATTGTTATTTGTTATTGAGTTCGTTGTTTTGACAACGTAGTATTGTTTTTATATCATTACTATTTGTTAATATTCAGGTTTCAATTATATAAAAAATGAGAGCCCCATTTATTAAGCAACACATTCATGAATTCTCTGATTGATACCTAAATAGAATCCTTGAAAAACCATTTCGATTGTATCACTAGGAACCGTGCAACTAGAATATCAAGCGATCTATTCTCACGCCTTACTTTAAAACAGATTGTGGTACGTGAATAAATAAGTCGTAAACTGTAATTTTTATATAAATTTTTAGTTCAAGTTGGAATAGCTTTATTAACATTTACTTTACACCAAATTTTTTCTAAATATGTGTTGTAAATATCTGAAATCGGAGCTATCCCCTTTTAATTCAACTAGATGTTGATATCATAGCGTGCTTTTTATATCACTCATCCTCAACTAGCTTTAGTGACTTGCTTTAGCTACTTGATACGTGTAAAATCGGCTTTACTATATCTGCTTTTGGGAATATATACGGTAATAAAATTCTGTTGCTTTGCTTCATTACTTCATTTTTAGTTTTGCTATTATGTAATTTCTGATTTCAAATCTTGAAAACATTTGAAATAGAAACATAGCCCTATCCATCGATTGACTATTAAGAAAATTTGATTCATTTGGGCTATTTTGAAACTGAATATGGTTTTTGTTCTCATCATATCATTAATATTTCTTAGTTTTCCATTTCTGTTGTTTCTAATTCTGTTATTTTCATGAGGCAACCTACTGTGTCGTCCCTCAGCATTATAACGAGGTAGGGCAGCGGCATATCAGATGCTCGATCATTTTACACTATTTCGAATACTGGTTCGTTGTCATTTCTAATTTATGGAGTCTTTTACGAACAGTACAATGTCTAGTGATCAATGGTTTTCTGGATTGACTGTGAATCTTATTATTTTGTTAGTTTTCTCTTTGCTGTTTTCCCATGTATTCTGATGTGTGTGGCTATTATTCCTGCGTCGATAGCATTCCTTAACAATTCCAATAGTAGCTGGTAGTAACTATATCTCCGTTATCCGCTCCGCTCTTTACACTTTTTGCAATTTTGTTTCCACTCCATAGTATCCAGGTAACCAACAGAGGCTTGATTTAGTGTCACGAAATCCAGGAAAGTGCCTCGCTATAGCTTATTATCACTTTTGAATTTGTCGCTTTTGATGCTATTGATTTTTAATGCTGTCTGTCTATATGTGTAGACGGTTATTGTACAAATATATAATATTTTGTTCTTTTGTCATATCCATTCATATTATCTCCATCTGTTATTTTATAGAAGTCTTTGCAACTTTATTGTTAGCAATTTTAACGTTGATTATGCCCCTGGCTTCGAAACAGCTGAGACTCCAATTTTTCCACAGTTTCAAATTTATTATTGCGATATATTTTTCTAAAGCTTTCTGTATAGAAAAACATTGAAATGTTCGGATTATTTCAGTGAATCCTTTTTTTTTTTAATCTGCTATCACCAGTAATTTGAATAAGACCCGTGTGATAAAGCGTTTTCATTACAATACTGAGTAGAAGCAGTATCATTGGATGAAATTTTTATAAGAGCTAGGTAAATTGATATAAGAAACAGTAACTAATTCGAGGTAAAAAAAACTTATTTTCTTAACAAAAGTTTGTAGTCAGCAGAAGCTGTGATTATTTGATGACAACCAAATGAGTTAAGATATTTCATCGTATCACTCCATAAATCCCCTCACAGCAGTACCATTCTATTTTACAGCGTAAAAAGATTCTCACTAAAATCTACATTTTGTGTCGTTTGGATTAGAATACAAAAAGTTATTATATTACATTTATTGCTGTTCAGAGATTAGCAAAAAATTTTGTACAATAAAATGAAAGGCTTGATAAAAGTTATTATGAAAGCACAAGTGGATAGAAAACGTCCTAAAATTGAACGAGCCACACTTCCAATTGATTGTTGACTACCTAACATATATTCCAGCTTATTTTCCATAATGATTACTGGCTTTATGTAGACCCGAAAATAACACTACGGGAATAAATTTGTCTTGAGAAATTGATTGAATTCGAAGCCTACTTTGGAATCAAATACATCGTTATGCAGAAAATTTATTGAAAAGTTATAGGGGACCTTCGATTATGTTAATGATTTTGATACGGAAAAAATTGTCATAATTGCTTAGGCTTCTAACTTTTTAAAGGATAAGTCACTGCTGCCTAATATCATGTCATTATTTAATTAGTCATTTATGTAAAAGTCTTATAAAAATACCGCGTCACTAAAATTAAGTCGTTTTGTCATCCAACTATTGTATTTCGAATATAAAATGAAATTTTCAGTTTCAGTACGATCAGAACTAAATTTCAAGTATGTGTTATGAATTCTTTTTCGATGTATACAAAAAATTAGTACGATATCTTCTGTCTGCAACTCTACAGCAAATTTGAAATTAAAGTTTTGGTTAAAAAGAGTCTGGAGCAGTCTTAGAGCTCCATTGTAATATTAACTACAAACTTCTAGAAAGTTTGGAAAACTGTTTAAAACTAAATTTGTTGTTGCCTTATAGATGAGAAGAGTTTCTGAGTACGCTTGGCTAGTGGTAGCGCTGTAAAAGTTATCGCTCTAGTAAAAAATGAACAATCTGAGATTATCGATTGCTCATTCAATTAGAACGATGTATGCATGGTTCGATTTAACAAGAATTATGAAAAGAACGGGCGAACGAAAAAACAATTTCATGAAAAATAGCAAATTATGTGAAAATTGCGAGTAGTTTCAAATTTAAAGGATTTCATATATGATTTTTCAATAGTTCAGACAAGAATTAAATTAATATCAGTTATAAGTTCCATTAGAAAGAAAAGACATTTTTTAAATTCATCGAATTTGCTTTAAAATGCCAAAGTTTCGTTTAATTTAGTGTAAATATTGCAGATCATACAATAATTTCAAAAATATTCTCGTCAGTGTTACAAACAAATTATTGATTAATATTTCGAAATATTGAATATTTGAAAGGTCAAAATCGAAATAAATCGATCAATGGCAACGCGATAAAGTGAAAACATCCCATGAGATCTGTTTTCGGTATAATAGTTGTCTTCAATCGGATGAATTGAAATCAATTGATTCCATTGGATTTGTACTAGAACAAAAAAGAATACCTGAAATTGAAACCGAACATTGACTGATACACCAGAAATATTCGGGAATAATGACTACGACATAATCTTAATCTGCAGCTATTATCTTCAAGTCCAGTTCAATAAAATGATTGAAAATCTGATGTATTTTGGATAAATTCCATAGTGAGGAATTCGGCTTGTTAAGGTTACAACCTCTGGTCCAAATAAAGAATTTCGAGACTAAAATTTCACTGGTTGTCTCTCTAGAGCTTGGATTATTTCCGAAAATTTTTGCTAAGTGCGGAATTTTATGGAATGAAATAAAATTGAATTTTGGATATAAGCACTTATTTTGGTTCCATATTTGGTGACTCAATAAATCAAGGAGACTATGACATGACCTGTCCTTGCATCACTTCCTTGATAAGTTTTAAAAGCGTATTCAAGTCCAATTTTTTAGAAGAAAATATTGCGTTTGGGAAAATATAGCTTAGAAGTAATAATAAATGCGATAGATAACCAATACCGTCCAATTATGACATTTGCATGTGAATGCTATCAAGCCAAGAAAATTCTCACTTAATAATTTTGAATTTATGTCACACAGCCAAAAAAATTTTCGAGAAATTCAGGTTGTTGTTATAGCACCTGTCAAAGTTAGAATGCTTAAAATGGCAGGTATAAATTTTCCACTTATAATCTACCTATAATTTGAATCATTTTCGGGAATTTTACTTTGGTGCGAATTTGTTGAATATCTCTCTAGATTCTAGCGGAGGGAAACGTGGAAACGTAAAAAATACGCAACCAATAAATAATTTACGGGTTGAAACGGATATCTGAAGCATTGAATATTTCATACGAACGCGTTCATCATATTTTTCACGTCAATTTGGATATGAGAAAATTGCTGCAAAATAGACCCCCAAATTTTTGAATGTTGTCCAAAAGCGTGCAAGGGTAGAAGCATCGCGTTCGATCTGTGCTCACTTTGAAAACGATGTAGACTTTTTAAACCGAATTGTTACTATGGATGAGACTTGGGTACATTTCTACGATCTAGAAACGAAGCAACAATGTAATGTAATGGCGACACTCTGGTTCTCCAAGACCTAAGAAGTTTCGTGTCCAAAAATCAGCTGGAAAAGCTCTACAGTTTTTTGGGATTGTCATGAAGTAATCATGTTTGATTTTTTGCATAAGGGTAAAACAATAACTGGAGATTACTATTCGACATTACTAACCACTCTACAGGAAAAAATTAGAGAGAGAAGATGCGGAAAGCTACCCAAAGTTGTTTTGTTTTTGTAGGACAATGCCCCTGCACTCAAATATCATATTGCCATGCAAAAAATTCGTGATTTAGGGTTTGAATTACTAGAACATCCCCCTTTGTTCACCAGATTTGGCTCCGTCAGACTATCATCTCTTTCCTTAACTGAAAAAAAGTTTAAAAGGTCGTAAATTTTCTTACAACGAGGAGGTAGAGCAAAAAGAAACATTTTTTTAAAAGTCTAGAGACATTGCAGGTTCGCTGTAATAAATGTATCAAATTAAGAGGAGAATATGTTGAGTAATGAAATATTTTGACATTGAAATTTTGTTTGATTTTATAGTAGGCTAAGAATTTTTCAATATATCCTCGTAATGTTATCTATGAAATTATCTTAAATAACTTCGACGGATTGGTGATAGAAACCGAGATACTTATTCGCAGTACAGGATTAAAATCAATTTCTTAGTTTTTGGGAAAAATTGAAAAACAGAAAAAATATCAAAATATCGATTCTTGAATTTTATTCTAAAATCAAATCATTGAAGGTTATGAAATTGTCTTAAAGACATCTATTTAGTTAGCAGTATTTCTAATTATTGAAAATGTTTTTTCCCAAAATTACTCTATCATTAATATATCAAAACCTCATTTGACATACCTTGATCACTTGGATTCTATTTATCAAAGTATTAAATGATAAATTATCCATCCCCGAAATTACTTGTACGATTTTGTAGACGTGATTTGAGAAAAACAGATTAAAAATTCATATTTTCAGATTATTTGTAACGTTGGATCTCGGTTTTTGTTGCAAATACGACAAAAGTGAGGAATTACGACTTCAATCCCTACATTTTTTGTTTGAACTTTTCCATCATATCTTTCCATGTTTCCGTATTTCAAAAAAAGGGTTTCTGGAGTAGCGTTTGCCTCTTTTATATCCCTCAAATGTAATTCCACATCTTTCAACTATAAATTCTTCTCATGCTACAATGCTACAATCAACATACAAGTATATTGAGAATATATTTTTCAGAAATAGAATTGAAACACGGTAGTTTTGTTACTTAGAAATAAACTACTCAATACTATAATACTTCTACGTATACGAGGTTTTTCTGGCAAATAGGTTTATAAGTTAAATAATTACTTTATTCTCACAATTATTCGAGTATAAAAATATGGTCACCTCAAAAGTAATTTCCCTGAGACAAGATGCACGTTTGCCAATGACGTTTCCACACTGATAACATTAATGAAAGTTTTCATTTGTGATGCATTTCAGTTGCCATGTTGATTCTGCCTTGATGGTTTCCATCCATTTTGCATTTCAGGAGCAAAACGAAGTCTCAAGGAGCTAAATCGAGTGAAGAAGGTGGGTAAATTGAGCCAAAAACTCACGCACAACGAGCGACATGTGACCAGGCGCATTGTCGTGATGAAGGATTCATCTGTTTCTTTCTGTCAAATCTGGTCGTACTCGGGCTTTCCTGTGCTCACAGCAGCCAAGCATCTTTGGTTCCTCTTCCGGAGTCAAGAACTTCGGTACGATTTTCTCATACAATTTCTCCAGGTTTTTGTGGCAGAATTTCGTGAAATATTGTTCTGGGGATTGGCAGCTCGTTAGCTATCATTCTGACAATCACTATACGGTCTACCGAATTCGTTTGATCCTTTCATCAGAACTTGATGTCGATGGGTGTCCTAGGCGAGAGTCTCCTTTCACTTTTTCTCGGCTTTCCCGGAACCTTTTTAACCACTTGTTCATGGTTGGTTCTTCCAGAAAACTGATTCCGTAAACTTGTTTCAAATATTCAAAAATATCACGGTCTTACTCTGCAACAAACTTGATCCGCAGTTTCTCAATCAGAGAGAGAGAGAACTACATAGGTGGAATAGGCTGCAGCAGTATTTCAATTTGGCACCACCTGTAGCCTGTGAGTGTTAATATTCAATTTTATACGTATTTCAGGACAGACGTCCTTCAATACCAACTACAAGCTTCTTCAGCATTAGGTCTTTATCTTTATCTTTATCTTTATAGAAAGATCCAGTCGGTCCAACGCTCAGTGTTTATTTCCGTACAATTGCTCTATCTCATGACGTCTCTGGTTGAATTTAGGCTCAATTAGGATTTTCAAGGTACCATGAAACGTGTTAAGATGAGAAAATATGAAAAAACTATGACTCATCCGCATAATTATGGAAGAGGACAGAAAACTGAATTAAAATATCTTTCAAACTGAGAAATGTGGAATAACATTGTCTGAAATTATGATTATTTCGAAATTCTCTTATCTAAACATAATACAATGTTCTTATAGTGGAATGTACTTTCCATTAAGGTCCCATTCCATTCATAATTTATCAGTTATTCCAAACAAACTGTAGGAATATTAATGTAATAAGGAACTTTTGCATATAGACACTCTAAGAATGACTATTAAAATTCATATCTGGTGATAAAAACTCAGAAAATAGAATAATAGTAACTTGAACTTCACATTAATGTTGGTGGAGTATTGTGCTCTGGAGGATTCTCCAAATATGGAAATTTTATGATGAAACTTCTGATATAGTGTATATCAAAACATTAAAAGTTCTTGATAATACAGAAAGTAGCATTGAAATATCAGTTCATTGATTTCAAAATATTTGCTTTGATTCTTATTTTGATCTTCATTGCGCTATCCTTTAGCACTTTGCGGGTAGGAAAAGTAAAATTATTTTTTTAGTGGAACAATAATGGGAAAATTTGAGAAAAATGGTTGAGAGAAATGGTTGAATATAAGAATTACAGTCATAAAAGTTACATGAAATATTTCATCAATGTATCAAGTTATGACATTGTAAATAAAAATAAAAAAATTTTTTCTCATCGTTTAGTGTACAAAATTTTGAAAAATCGAACGTGAAGCTCTTAAACCTTCTGAAGACCTTCTGCATAAGCACTTATAGAAGTTGTGAAAGAAAAACTCATGAAATATTTTTATTTTGTTAGGTTTCAGCTCAAAAACTTTAGAAATACTTCAATTTCATAATAAACCTGTTGTTCGCCATCTCGTGTAGTCGAGAAAAGTGCATAAATATACTGATTATTCTTACTAGCCGTGATGATAACAATTCTTTTCCTAATTAATCATACTCTGAGTGTGTTAAGTTTACAACTGGAATAAAATGCCACGAATGTGCTGTAGGGATGGATGTACTACCATAGAAGGAACAAGCATATCTATATTTTATTGTCAAGTGACAGCCATTTAAGTGAAACAATTTGTTATTTTCAAAACAAAGGATTCAAAATAATTTCGAGTGTTAATTTATCATTACTTCTTGATAAAAAACATACTGCACAAGCTTAGCAATATCTCCACAAGTGTTATCCGAACTCTGCTCCATTGGTTATTGGTTTTTTGAATTCAATCGTGGTCGTATAGACACCGATAGTGAACGTTCTGGTCGTCCACTTGAAATGGTTTCTTCAGAAAACATTGAAAAAGTCCACAAATTGGTTAAATCTAATTGTAAATTCAAATTACGTGAGATAGCTGAGGCCGTGAAGATATCAGAAGGCATTGTGTTTACAATTATGCGTAAACATTCGACCATAAGAAAGCTTCTTTCAAAGTGGATGCCGCGTTTAATCACAGTCGATCAAAAACAATAAAGTGTTGATGATTTAGAGCAAGGTTTAGCCATGTTTATACGTAATAAATCAGATTTTTTACATCGATATGTGACAATGGATGAAGCATAGATCCATCACATCACTTAGGAATCAAACCGGTGAACTGCAGCTGTTGAACCACGTCTGAAGCGTCAAAAGTACAACAGTCAGCTAGGAATGTTATCGCTTCAGTATTAGGGAATTGGCATGTTCATCGACTATCTCCAAAAGAGAAAGACAATTAGTAGCAAATACTACATAAAGTTGTTGGATCATTTGAATGCAAAAAGCAAGGGCCTCATATATCAAATAAAAAACTATAGTTCCATCAAGACAATGCACGGATTGAGAAGTCGATGGCAACGATGGATAAGTTATTATTATTACACTTCCAATTGCTTCCCCATCTACTATATAGTCCAGAACTGGCTCCTAGGGACTACTGACTATTCGCTGATATCAAAAAAAATTTTCGTCGGTAAGAAATTCAGCTCAAATGAAGCAATAATACCTGAAACTGAAGTCTATTTCGAGGCAAAAGACGAATCCTTCCACAAGCACTACATCGATAAGTTAGAGAAGCTTTGAAATAATTGTATTGCTCTTGAAAGAGATTACATTGATCGATTTTTGGTAAAAAATTGTGTTGTTCTTAGTTAGACTTAGTTAAGGGATATGTATTTTTTTTCTAAATGTGATTATTAAATAACTAACTATGTTAATAAAGATTCATGTTATCTTCTGAATTTTGTTTATATGACCATTTAGAAATAAAGTTGACAATAATATTTTTAGATGTCAACGTTGGAAACAGGCCTTGGAATTTGTAATCAATCATATTTACACCGATATGACTCTTGAACAATTTGATTAAAAATTGAAAGTGTGTGATTAAATTTACTTAATAAATCAGCTAGGAGATGTACACAGAAGAATCAAAAAAATTAGTGCTGACCCTATATTTTCTTGGACCTAAGCCGTACAAGCAAATTTCCAAAATATACCTACAGGCTTCCATCAAAAGGTACTTTGAACCGTTTTACAAGAAAATGGGCAATAAATACTGGTTTAACTGGATTCATTTTTCGTTTGCCGGGGCCTCGGGCTGAAATATGAAAGAAAAAGAACGGAACTGTATTATTTGCTTCAATGTAATTAGCTTGAAATCCCATTTTTTATGACATATTCCATGACAAGATAATAGGTTTTCAAGAAGGAAAAAATACAGTAGCAATTTTTGCATCAGTTGAAATGATACGGGGGAAGTAACCCATAGCCTATTTTTTAACATTCAGCAGCTCTCTTGGAAGAAATAGACTATGTGTAGCTTGAGAGTGTTATAAGACTTAATCGAGTGGGTTTTGATATTAAGGATATATATAAATATGATGTGCCTCATCTTTGAGATCTACGAGTAACAATTTTTATTCTTTTGGTCTTCGTTTATCAAATGATGTTATAAACATTCTCTTATGATCACGACATGGAAAAAGCTAGTGGATTCTAAACTTACGGACGAGCATATATTCCCAAATAGCTTTGGAATAATTTGATGAGATTAGGATAAAAAATAAAATCTTCAGTCGCTGCATTATATACTTACATAGATTTCAAGGTTTTGCCTCCACCTGAATAAGTTTCATTTTTTAAAGAAGTCGGATGTTTGTTCTTTGACTTAAAGGAGAATAAATTAATGGAGGTGAAACAGAGCGTCGGAAAAGTAACATACGTGGAAAAATGTATAAATGATACCATGCATTTTATTAATGGTTGGAAAACAATGCTAAGTTTTGCTTTATCTTTATGGAAAACCCTGTTATACAAAACATATTCATATCTTGAATCAGAATTACCTTGAGAATTTTTTTTAATCGTCGCGAAATTATTGAGCGAATTATAGAAATCCAACCCCAATTCAATTTTATACGGCTTTCAAAAAATTATTTACTTCAACATATTTCAATGAGGTTGAATGTGAAATTGCATAAAAAGTATTGATACAGTTCTGCTTGATATAACTTCAGATATTCTAAGAAAATATGGAAATATCGATGTACTAATGATAAGTAGTTATATTATAACTTTTTACATACGACTATAGAAATCTTTCAAATAGCGACGGCAATATTACTGGCTATCTCTGAAAAAATGTATTTTCTAAAAATCTTGGACTACCTGAATAAAGCTCTTTTCATTCTAGTATCTGTTTGTTTGGTTGGCAAACACTTTTACAACACAACCGAGAGACCCATTCATGACAACCCTACTAGAAGAAAGAATTTGAACGTTTACTTAACTATATACACTTCTGGTCTGGTAGAAAATTTCATTATCTTCAGCGCCAAAAAATTATTCATTCAGCTACGTTCAGAATTGGAAATTGCAGATATATTTGATAAGTTCCGAAGATTGAATGTTTGAAAGACCTTTTTATCTGTGACAGAATTCTAGAGTTTACCATTGACTCAATAGAATGGCATAATTGAATGAAGTGAAACATAATTACTATATTAAGTCAAATTGTTATTTTATATTTCTCATATTTTCATATTATCTAATATAAAATTTGGTTGCTTTGTTGATAAAATTTTCTAGTGACAATAAAGCTTATCTCTCTCTGCTATTTTTATAGAGCTTAAAGCATATTCTAGTTCCAAAAGCTCTGGAGATCTGAATTCACCTCCAATTTATATCGTAGAATATGTCAAATAGATTTTATTGAGAATTTTAATAAATTAAGTTGTCACGGAAATGTCGGAGCAAAGAGTGATAAAAAAGTGCCTTTTATGTATCCACTAAATAAACGACTAAAAAATGTTTCCCCTTGGTCCTTTAATGCACACAAAGCTTTGAATCACCCCGGTAAATGAACATGTATTTATTCCTATCGTCACAGTTCCGCAACAACCTTGTATAAACACTGAGAAATGCGAGAGCCGGGTCGTGTTTGCAGACTTTTGTAAGCCTGTATTCTATTATTCAGACGAAGTTATTTTTCTGTTCTTGTTAATATCCTATACAATTGAAGTTATAGCGAAAATACTAGTAGCAATATTTGTATTTTCCATAATAAGAGTTGGACAAAATAATAAGTAGTAAAAATCCAAATGAGTTGCTTCGTTAAATTTCTATGTGAAACACAACTTCTTGTGAGAGAAAAAAGTCTGGGCAATCAACATGCGAGAATTTATGGTAGTGCCCACAAAAGATGATATTGTAACCATGTTTATGGTATTTTCTTTGGTTACTTTTTTTATTTGTATTCTTTATTGATTTGTTTGGATATAAAGGCTGTAACCTTTCACTTAGTTCGTGAAATAGTCTAATAAAATGTATTTTAAGTATCTGTTGTTCATCTCATAGGTCAAATAAGATGCTTGAACGAGTGTTGTTTTCAACAAACTCGTTTCATTATTAAATAAGTCGACAAAGGGGTTGGAGATAATTGTATAAGTGCATAGAAACTACCAATAATTGAATGAATGAATATATGCGAACAAACGGATGAAATTCATAGAAAAAAAACACGTTGAATGGGAAAATGATGATGATGATTTTAGTGCGTAATTTATTCAAATTTTGCTTGCAAGTCGAATGAAGTAAAATTAAATATGCTATTAGGTATGAAATACCAACAAAATAAAATTACAGTAGGTAGAAATAACGAGAGATTCCATGAAATATATAATTATTGTAATTGACAATATTTTTCTTTGAAGTCGTAGACACGGAGCTTGATGCAATCAAAGAGCGAGAGCTTATTTGAGCAGAGGACACCATTGATCTTAACAGTTGATTGGTGATTCCATCTAAATGTTATTTGAGTATAAACTTTGTTTATTGCCATCGTCGTGCTTTTTATCAGTAAATATTTGTTATTTAATACAAATAAGTGAAGAAAATTTTGACATTATTAGTTTTTTTTTGAGAACTTTCCCGTACCTTGCATATAAAGAAAGTTTGTGTTCTTTCAAGGGTAACAAGTAAAGGAAAACGACCAAAGAAGATGTCGCCTACCCAAAATGTTCGGTTCTCACGTGAGAATGAAATTCGAACATACTTTTTCCTATGGAGGTTAATTTGAGAAATTTCGTGAAAGTTTGATTCCTGGATGCGATACTACGATCATACAGTGAAATTACGTAATGATTTAAGTACGGGGCTAATAAGAAAGAGTTGGGACCATATAGTTGAGACAGAATATTGCTAATAATTCAGATAACGATTTCCAATACTTCATTTCTAAATTTTATGCCCTCAAAATTGTAATTTCTAATCGACTGTTTATTTTTTATTCTCGGAATTTCATTCAATCTTTAAAGAAAGGACCAAACTTTCTGCATTGATAATATACTTTGTGTGGAAATAACTTCTCCACATCACAAGGTGATGAAAAGTTATTTTCTTTGAAGTTTGGTGAAATAAGCTATTTAGTTGACATCCACCATCAGCAACTAGAATCGCTATTGTCACGTCTCTGCGAATAAAGTTTTTAATTCATCAAGTTTTATGCAACATCTTACAAATTCACATTTTTCCCCCGAAGTCAACGAAAGATTTCATTACCATATAGATAGGTGTTTTGTATCCCAAGGGATAAAGTCGAGAAACGTGTGAAAATGT
Source organism: Diorhabda carinulata (assembly GCF_026250575.1). Lineage (NCBI taxonomy): Eukaryota > Metazoa > Arthropoda > Insecta > Coleoptera > Chrysomelidae > Diorhabda > Diorhabda carinulata. The sequence continues at coordinate 10,563,173 of NC_079469.1, forward strand.
CTACAAAAATTATATACTTACTTACTCCTGCATAAAAATTGGATGAGTGTTATGAAAATTTTTATGTAGACCTTTTCTTCACCACTCGCTGCTAGTTAAATGAATAATTTTAGGGGTTGTGAATACGTACGTATATTTAAATTTATATTTTCTCATTTCTGTCACCTCATGTTTTGTTAATATTACGGTTCGTTTCAGTGAGTGCTTCTTAACTTAAAATTTACTGTACAGTTTTTGAAATATGAATATAGCATTCTACTCCTTAGCTTGATCTATCATTTTATGGCTTTTGTTGGGATACTAGATTGATGTTGGATTTTTTGTGTACACACTAATTAAAATTGAGAACTTTCTATATGAAAATTGTGTATTTAGAGCCTTCTTTTAGTTAGGTTGAATATGTATCTGAATTCGATAAATCAAATTCACTACTATATGTGGATGATGTGGTGATGATAGAAAATACAAGAAGTAAGATGCAGAAACCAGTAACTATAGTGAATATTTGGACTAGACGAAGGAAAACATGAAATTGAAATTAAAAAACGGGGTCGGAATACGTATAGAATAAAATTTGAATAAAAGACAGTAGGCAAAGTGACGTTAAATGAGTATCTAGGAACTGTGTGAAATAACAAATAAGGAGTATAAAGAGAGAGACAGAGAGATTCGTCGGATAGAGGTTGATAGGATAATGAAATGGTTATTTTCCTAACTCTTGCGGAAAGTAATACTTTCCCGCACGTGACTGCAGTTGTCCCGAACGTTCGGGATACAAAAAAGTATACCAACCCATTTTTCAAAAATCATTTCATTCCAACAAATATAATAATATACAAAACTAACTAAAAACTACTAATTATTATAAATATTAATATTGAAAACACAATTTGTTGCATTCTGTAGACTAGTAAGAATTGCCGGTCCAGTAGAGTTATTTGGTTTCAACTGGAAGATAGATGACGTCAATGAGGATGGTATCGGCTGCAGGTCGCATAAAGATGACGATGACGGTGACAGCAACACCAACGGTTTTAAGTCATTTGTGGTACAGAGAATTTTATTTGATATTTTTTTCTTCTGATTCTGGTCCTCCAAGTCCTCCAAATAGCCCTCAGCGACAGTAGTAGACTTCCAGCCACCGAGGCGCTTTAGGTTGGTTATTTCTTCGCTGGAGTCTGCTAGGAACGTTGCTGAAGAACGTCTGAAACTGTGTCCTGTATAACATTCCGGATTAGGTAGGCGTGAATATGCAGCAATCTCTGCTGGCATCTTACCAAAAGTGCTTACGCAAACGCATTGAACTAAGCAGTCTTATAATGAATAAAAAATCGGTGGTGTGGAGTGGTAGGTGGTCGTAAATCTGCGTACTTTATGTACACCGTCAAATAGGTTCCATCATGCATTTCTTCAGATAAAACAAATGATCTAGACGGATGATTTTTGGAATCAGAACAACAATTAGGTTGCCTTTATCTTGAATGTCGTCGACTATACATTTACCAGACTACCTTCTCGTAGCGCTCGTAGAAAGCAACTCAGGAGTATAATCCAACAAGATTCTCATATAGACTAAACAATACCATACCTTGACATCGAGATATGGGTAAAGAATCAAATAAGGAAGAATAAAAAAACTTAGATAGAAATGATGGAGATTAGAAAGAGATGGATATATAAGAATGAAAATAGTGGGTATAAAGGGAACCGGAATTCTCATCGGGCAATTGAAAGTTGAAGGGAAAGTAAGAAAACATGAAAAGTTAGCAGTATACTTAAAATTAGCATCTGATCTGATTATCTATTGATTTTAGAATCATAAGAACTTACATAGTTTGTTTCAAATGTGGTATTTTAAGGAATATTGAAAATATTCCTTGCTGGTAGATGTCCTTATGTAATGAGAATTCTAGTTATGTGGATAAAATCTTGTTGAAAATCGTAGTAATAGTACTCTGGGGAATATCGATGATTTTATATTGAATAAATTCAGCTCTACTTACATTTACGATTTATATCTCTCAGAAAACTCCATTTTTCCAGTTTAAACCGCTAAATTGACATCCAATTATGCAAATGATCAAACGAATGGTGCACGAAACCTCGGATTTGGTATTATACTAATTTTCCAATTAATAAACTGAGATTTGAGGACTCTATAAATCACATTAAGTACCGGTTTAAAATTCTTTGTAGGGAAACGCGCAAAGTTGGCGACAGCTACGGAAATTAATCATTTTTTTCGAACAGAAAAAACTATTTAAACAAATAGCCATTGAGAGTCTATCAACACATCATTGTGGATTCAACAGGCTTTAAAATTGATAATTTTGACAGAAGAGCTTAACAGTTTAACAGAAGTTCAGATTTTGCTACTTAGAATGGGAAAGCTATTGGCAAGGAACTACACGAAATGAACTGGAAAAAAATATGGATTTAGAGGATTATAGATATGAACAACTCTCGTCGTCGGTTATTGCTTCTGTTCTGTCTCTTTTCACTCATGTTTTTTTAATATTTCAAGCAAATTATTCCAACATCACTGTATTATAGAACTCAATTACTTTCTTATATATGAGAAATAGAGACTGTTTATCAGTAGAACAACACCTTGTACAATTGAATTTATGAAAATCATTCTCCTTTGACGTCAGTCAAGTGAACTGAAATTTATTTAGCATAATAAACATCTGCAGTATAGAATAACTTTTTCACAATAACCCTTTGCACAACGCATTCCTCAAGTTTAATCTAGAAAGTGAAGAATGTATGAATAAAAGAGGTCGTATTTCAATAAAATTCCTAGCATAATTGCGAAATGTCTTGACAAAGATCAAATTTACACGGACCACTATTCCTCTACTGCTGTCTAGACGACGATTCTTTTGAAAAGTCGAAGGATTGTTGAAAATTTATTTTCTGGGGGTGAGGTTATCTTGAGAATAATTCCAGCACTATCGAATTTCTAGCAAGAATTTACATTTGTAATAAAAATACAAGGTGGTGGAAGTAGATTATTGTGGATATCTAAGTGAAGATAGTTGGTAATTTTAGGAAAATATACAACTACACATAAGAAAGTCTTAATATCCATTCTATAGCCTATAAACGAAAGTTAGAGTTGATGTGATTGACCAAACTCGTGCCAAGTGTAAAGTAATACATACTGTAATTTATAAACTCTGTCTCTCACTAATTTCCTTAATTTATTTTTCACTATTCACAAGACTATATACTAAGACTTATTACTTACACTTATCCAATTCTAAACTATTTATTGTTCTACTATTTACTGTCTTTCTCGCTGATTGATAAACGAATATTTATACATAAGGAATGTCCCGTTTTTTTAGAAATTTGAAATTAATTGCATAAAAACAATATAAACAAATCGTGACAGTAAATAAGTCATAAGAATCAATATCACAGGTTTCCGCTCAATTCCGCGAAGGTTGTATCCGGCGTGTCGACCAAATTTTTGATTCGGAGGAAATAATCAAACAGGACCGGCTTCACGGTTCACGTGTAACATAATCCATCTCCTAAGAACGAAGTTCCTCCTGGAACTTATGTATACCCGAGATTGTATGTTTGAATAGGCAACTGGACCCATTCCTGCACTTTCCGGTCATGAAAATAGCAAGACGTGCTTTCAAATTAGAGGAACGGATTCAAAGATAAATAAGGAAGAAAGACATTCTTGACTAGCCCACACACTGGAATATTCAATATTGCGATTGCCACATAGATTTAGTTTGCATATTAGTCGTAAGGACTCCAGTAAGGTCAGTCGTTTGTGACAGAAAGTAGGCGTTCTGTAAATACAAACAATATAGAGGTCATACATCTTGTTGTAGACGACAAAAAATTCGAATACTTTGTCAGGTACTTATTTCGGAAAAGTCATTGTTTGTGGACATCATCATAGTACCTCCATGAGGTAAATTAGTTCTATTGAATCTGGCTATAGTTTTTGACAAGAATAGGCTCATTACTATTTGACCAATGTTCAGTGATGGCAATAATCTCTGAAAAATTAAGCTACTCTACTAAAAGATACAGTTCATCTGTTTTATGTCTTAGGGATTGAATATTAATAAAAAACCGGCCAAGCATGCTATCGTTCAGTCTTTCAGAGGGTGCTTGCTTCTCTGATCGTGTCATTTTAACTAAGAGGAAAATACAGTAGAAAATAGAGTGTTTGATATGCACATACGTTTTCAAATTTCTATTAGTTGTGAGATGAGCTGTATACATACCGAGAGATATAATTCATCATTACAATATAAACTAAACCCCCATCACTCAGCTTTCACTTCAGACACTAATCTTCCATATCGAAAACTTGTTATCCTGTAGGATTCCGAGTCAGCTTTAGCAGTCATTGGAAACCTTCCGAGATATATATTCAAATAATATATTCGTCTAAATAATACGCATATTAGTTTATTAGAGATAACTGAATAAATCTGTTACGGTTGAAACAAATCAAAGGCACAAACTTTTGTAAAAAAGAACTAGATTATATAGAAGTAATTCTCTAGAGAGCATTTGATCTTTGGTAAAAAAAATATTTTAAGACACAATTGAGAAATAGATTTATTGGAGGTCTAAAGTGGTTTCAACTTGTATTGTATAATACACAACTCGTCAATCCATAATGCTTGAGGAATGATAAATGAGTAAGTCATGTAACAGAATGCGCACACTTTTACGTAGCAGCAACCTGAGCTGCAGTGAATATAAATTGTCTGCATAACATAACAAAAACGTGTCCTTCGACACCTTTGTGGTTGTATACTTCTGCTACGTCCAATCAGCTTCCTTGAATCCATCTGAGTAGAAGATCTTACAATCTGATGGCCAACTAAGGACATTTTGATTACATCTCTCCCTGTCGAGACGGTTGACTTGGAATTCCGTATATACGACCTTTGGATCTAGTTAGAGAGCATCATGAAAAATTTCACTGCCGTTTCTTCCGTTTATACCATATTGGCAGTTTTATCCTTTCTTCATTTGTATCAGGTATTGTGCCTTGCCTATACTTATAGTAATCTGCCAAACTTGGTGCCCTAGAATAATCCTTGGTATTGCTTTTTTTGGCCTTTTACCCTCTTAATGCCATTTCTCTATGCTTGTTGCAGTACTCTCATCTCAAAAGATGTGAGCTACCTTCGATTTGAGGATTATCCATGAAAGGATGAAGCCTTCGAAGAACTCTTAAGAACTGTTTGTATTAATTTCCTGTTTTGTCTGATATCAGCATACAAATTTTATTCTAGTAGAGTAGTTTGAAATGATTAGTCTACAGGGAGAACACACAGGAGAAGAATATTAACTACTCCTTAGATGAATCCTAGTTGTTTCTAGCTTTAAATCACACCTAATCTCGATTTAATAGACTTTTGAATAGGCATTCTTAGGAATGGATCCGCCGCGTTGGTCCTAATAATTTCGGGTTAAATTATTGGCCTCCATGGTCACCAGACCTCACAGATTTTTTCTGCATTCGTGATGTTGATTGGATTGTAAAAATCTATTAGAGCTGCCGTTCAATAAATTACTCAAGATATGCTAGCTAAGGTGTAGAACGATTTTGTGTATTGGATAAACAAAACGCACCTGTAAATGGTCTCCATTCTTCTTAAAATGCCTTGATTTTAAAATTCCGTTCTAAAGCGGACTTAACATTACTGATTTAATTTGTGAATATTAATCATTTCAAATCTTTTTGACGTTCATAAATTTTATACTTTATTATTTATGGAAAATAACACAGTCAGCAATTTCTCATAATCACTATCATTATAACCGAATTACGTTAGTAAAGGAATTAATTAAATTCCACCTTAGGCAATAATGGATTTTATTTGGAAGTTCATTCATTTTCTGCGCAAACTGCTGAAAGTTTAATTACCCTTTTAAGATTAATACAAAAGAGAATATCAACAATATACCGAATCTGTTGAGTGAACTTAATTACTAAATTCAACAAAAGAGTCTATCTGCAGTATCTCTACTCCGGTACCGTGTTAATGAAGTCATTATCTATGTGTCAAAGTGATTAGTCTTATTCCTTGCACTAATTCTAAATCCCAAAAAAAGATTTAGAAAGAGGAAAGGCGCTCGAATAACCAAAAATCACAAACGTAAATTCATTGATTCAATGAAGAAACATTTGTAGTAAATTTTCCTTTCCATTGAGTTTGCCTCTTCTTCTACTCCTTTCTTCCATGATAGGTCTAACACCTGTTCCTTCTTCGACATCTTTCCTTATTTTCATCTTGTTATTCCACCTCTTCCGTGGTTGACCTCTACTCCTTGTTCCAATTGGAGATATATGCTATCTTCACCAGTCTATTATCTGTCATTCGACTTGGTTCTATATATGTTGGCTCTATTGCTTTAATATTGCTGTAATACAAATTCGTTAATATTATCTAGGTCACATAATCTGTGGTCTTCAAGAGTTGTTCCTTTTTTGATGTTTCTGGTCTTGTTTCTGATGTAAGGATCATTATAAATCTGAATTTCGCTTTCTGCCTCGGTTTATTGTTTTGGGTATTTGTTCCGCCATACTACGCTCGGTAGATATCCTAAGATCTTATTTGGTATAGCTACTTGTCCTCTAATCTCGTATTTCACGTCTCCATAACTGGGTATGTCACTTCCAAGATACTTGTATTCAATTCTCTGTTGTATCATTTGCCCTTCTAGCTCTAACTTGCATCTAATGTGCTATTTTGATGTTGTCATGCATTTGGTTTGTTAAGTCGAGATAGTCATATCAACTATTTTCCTCTGGGATTGAAGATATTGGATAATCTTTGAAGATCATCTTCATTTTCAGCACATATTTCGATTTTTCTGTCACCCATTCCGTAACCGTTGCCTAGTCAGCCTTTTTTATGTTTCCATCCATTATTATGTTGAATAACTGAAACTACGCAATTCTTCTTGTCTAATACCGCTTTTGAGTGATATGGGTTTTGTTTGTTCATCATTAATGAATACTTGAACTTGGTTGTCTGAGTAAAATTTTTCAATGATCTGGATTCCTGTTGTGAATAACATCTTCCAATTTAATGAGAGCTCTCACACATCAGTTCAAACAAACACCTCTTTGAACAGTCAGAGCATCGAATCGAGGGGTCATCTGCCGTAGAGTCCTTGTTTGGTACCCAATGATCTATTCTTATTCCAATAAATGGAAAATAAATTGCCAATTCAAACAATTGAAACTCGGTATCCAAATTTTTAGATAAGTAAATATCTTTCAGAATTGTTTTTCAGTTTCCTTTAGAATGTAATGTTCAGAATTGTATGTGTAATAAAACTAAGGATTTAACAAATTAGACGTTGTTATTCTATATATTCATTATTATATCGTAACCAAAGCTCTTGAGTAATTTACATCTAAATTAAACAGAATTACACTCACACGTTATTTAATTCAATGATATTTTGCCAGGAAACCAACTAACAATGCGAATAATCTGCTATGCATTCCGAGTATTACTTACACACATAATTAGAGGGCATACTATATAAAGGGCCATGCAGAGTATATACATCGAGGTGGAGAAATGAACAAGTGGGAACCAGTTCTATTCATGATGGATTATGGAACTAAGAAGATCATTCGTCTAGAAATATTATATCAAATATTTATTGGAGATCCAATTCGAGTTTACACAATGTGAATTAATTTGCCTCCGTGAATATATTATAAGTACAATATCGGTAAATAATCAAACAGTTTCCTAATACATTTGATGATTCAGGTGGTTTTGGAGGAACATAATAAATAGGAATTTCAAAATGACAAGAGTTTGCCAATTTAGGAGAATAGTTCTTTGGAATAATTCGAAATTCGTAATACTCACTCATGAGATGCGAATAGTTGAGCTGATTTTGTTGATAGTAAAGCTTATAAGAAAGTTTAAATAGCAAGAGTTTGAAACCGGTCGATTCAATTTAGCTAACTGAATAGTGATTGGAATATATGAAAGATTGATTTAAAGCATATTTTCATTCCTTTGTGATATTTATTCAACAGTATCACTAATTCAAATAGATTTAGATGTAATTTAACGTTTGGATGAACATGGTTAAGTTTTTCTAAAGTAAAACGACGAGAAATATAATCAATAGAGCCGTTCAATGAAGAAAAAACCAAACAAAAAATAGTATAAAATTGTAAAATGGTGATAACGGTTCCAGAAGCTTCAGTCGGTATTAGAAGGATCTATCACTGCAGCGTTGTATTCCTGGAGTTCCACAACTTTATTATTCATGATACACCTCAGGAATTGTACAATACTCATGGTCAATTGTTTGCTACTTATCATTTCGACGTTTTTCTGAGTCCAAACTTTGGCACTCACCAAAAACATTTCCGATAAACTCATTTGCCGCCAAGTTATATAGGAAAAAAAGAATTTATCATATCATTTGATACGAAGGAAACATTTGCTTCTGAAGATGCCGTTCCGAAGTGGCCATTATCTAGAAAGGCTGACAGATATCGAACCATGGATAAGTTTGTTCGATAGATCTTATCAAGATCTATCGAAAGTCATGATGATTGACGCATGCGCTGTGAATAAAGTATGTAAATGCATCATTTCTATCAACAAACCTAATCTAACCTAACCTAACCTTTGTCGCTCTGTAATCACATGTTATATAACTTATTGCAAATTTTCCTTTGTAATTTTTCAATAGTTGTCGAATATCATTAAGATCAATTGTTATATTTTGACGAGCAACTCATTTTTTTATTTGTGCGCAAATTATCTCGAATCTATTCAGTCCTCACCAATATAACGGCAATCGAAGAACATCACTTCCACTTTCTTTGGCTGTCTGACTAACAATGTATTTTCTGAGTGCTGATGTATATTGCCTAGCCAATACCAGAAGTTCTCACTTCAACATATCGTTGTTAGTTGTAATTCCAATTAACCAGTTTCCTATTCACTGTTTTCGTCCAGTGAATTTCCAGTTTAGCACTATTTGAAACTATGATGGAATTGGGAACAAATAAATTTATTTCTTGATGAGATTTATCGAACAAAGTTATCCATGGTTCGATATCTATTAACATTTCATAAATCGATTTCTCGTAATATCGATAGTCTATGTATAGAGTTTCATGATGACCGTTGTGGGGTGGCTTATCATACGTGTGTCGCCTTTTTCTATATTCTGCAAGTCTGGTTACTGCAAAAAGGATGATGGTATAATATTCAGAGAACATGATACTTTTTATGGTAATTATTGTTTCAACAAACCATTGGAGTTACGGGAATCGAAATGGAAAGCGAGTTTCAAACATGGAAATCCTCAACTGTGGAGAGAACTTCTTATAAATTTTGGTTTGTAATATAAAGAAGCCGTTGCTTATACAAACAATACTGTCTCATTTTTCTAATTTATAGTATCTATACAAAAATATTTCCTCTAAATTTAGAATAATACATGAGGTCTGATGTGATTGTTACAATGACATTTCTCTTTGAAATTTATGTGTTTTTGTGTATCTTTCATCGCAATGGATTTTTTATCTAGAAAGAAAAACAGATAGGGATGTGGTTCATATGTCAAATTTATGAAATTGGTTGGAAATGGAAGTTAAATCACAGTTAGGAAAATCAGAACGCAATAAACTTTCTCATTCAGATAAAAATATTCACGTGAAGAATTACTGAATTAGTTATGGAAAAATATCTTTCGAAATTGCCCACTAAGCTCAAAAAAGAACTCAATATTTCATCCTCGAAAAATATAAGATTCAATTTGCTATAAGATCGCACAAGAATTTCTAATTTATCTGTTGCTATGCCAGAAAACATTCTCGAGCTAAAAAAGATGTGTACATTGAATTAGTATAAGAAAAAAAACATTGCAATTTGTTGAATATATTTTACATACGAGGGTGATTTGACGGAGGAGTAATTTTTTAATTAAGCTACTTTACTGTATAAAACACATTTAATTTCTTATTAATTCCAACTTCACGCACTGTTTCTGTCATCTCATCTTCATTTATTAAGTTGGAATTTCTGGAACCGTTGGCGATATTCATACTGAATACACTGTTTACACTACCACTACACCATGACTCAAAATTACACTGTCGGACGCGCGTTTCGATAACCAAGTTATCGCCTTCAGAGACTGTATGTAAACTTTACCTAATAGTAATAGTAATGTTCATCTTCATTTGTCCAAAACTGACTTTCATCAAATCATTTTAGAAGCTTTTCAACAAAAAGTATTCGGAAGGAGCCAAGGCAGGTAAATTAGGTGAAAAGGGGATAAGTTTGGTTAGGTTCTCCTATATAATAGCGGAAGATTGACGGGCATTTCTTTTGATGGAACAAACCTATTTCTCTCAATAAATGTGTTCAATACTTTGCTCTTAAGCTCGAAATCCAAGATGCTAGGAAATCAGTTTAATATTGACCAGATATCGTGGTCATGGTGGTCACTGTCAAAAGTAGAGAGTTACCTACAAATTATCCCTTTTATGTCTTCAAATTTACTCAAGAATGGAAAAATTCACTGCATATGACTATAAAAAATAATCCATCTGTCAAATTTATGTGAAATTTTAACAGATGATATTATTATTATCGGTTTTATTACTAGAAGCTACTTTGGACATTACAGTATTCAATTTTAAATAATATAGATTATAACAAAATCTATAGTAAATGGCAAGTATACAAAAATATACATTCGTGTGATGGAACAAACCTATTGATAATATTGAGTTATTATGAAGACTGGATAATCGTTTTATTCATAAAAAGAGAAGAATACTCACTCTTTCTTGGTTTCTAATATTGGAATTATCGATAAGCATAATAACAGACACTATGGGCATATCCAACCTTTGATGGGAAGGCTCAGTTGTAGAGATTAAAAAAAAAAAATGAAAATTGAATGAATTATTATTCCACTTCCTTTCTCAAGAAAACTATTCTATAAAGCTATAAGGGTATTTCTTGTATCAAGCAAAAACAAAAAGTTGTTTTATTCTGTGTTTTATAGAGGGATTTTCTTAACGGTGCCTTATTCCTACACCTACCTCAGCTGTACCTCGTAGTTGAAGCACATTTTAGTACTTCGGTGCAGATAAGCCTTGGTTAATGTATCACATCATAGTAAATACATTTTTTTGAGAAAATGTTGAAGGTTTCCTTATCATTGAATTTAATAATCAGCCCGATCATATTATTTCTATTCTGTCCTAACCTACTATAAATGTCTTTAAACTGAGACACCTACTTTAGGAATGTATTAGGAAACAGATTTTTCACACTAAGGATTTGAATAACCAATTTGAAAGGCTTCTCCATTCAACGATATTGGCAACTCTTAAATAAATTATATGGGTATTATTTTCGCTAGCACATCCTTTTAGTTGAATCTCCAACGCTGAAACTGATTTCATGATTTATTTATTTATATATCTTTGACAGAAAATATTTGATATTTTGATATATCTAATACTGGATTCATGGTATCTAGTGTTGGCCCCAGTTATTTTGGTGCCTTAGTCTGAGCTATTTGTTTTATATTTTAATTGGTACATATTGTTCGAAAGGACGTGTATTGCTTCTACTAAAGCTGTACTATTGAGGATATGAGAAGATTATAGATAAAATCGAGAGGCATTATTAGTATCCAAACGATACAACTTTTTTCTGATACTGATTTTTTTTGCTGAAGTAACATGAATCATAATAATTCTACATACTAGTCACGTTACAATCCACGTTGAATTCCTCGCTCAATATCTGAAAAAACATCATGTACGGAATGGAAAGAACGGCGACAAAATGATTGGTCCCTTTTCCATCGAATCTTGAGTGGTCCGGCGATTTGTATCAATTTGAAAATATTTCCGTTCCTGAGTTATGTGTACATTCAACTGCTTTCTAACTTGAAAATTGAATCATTCGTCAGCTTTGAAACAATAGAAATATCAAGAAGCAGATGGTTTTTCGACAAGAAGGACGACAAGTTTTTATATAATTTCGAATATTTTGTAGTATGAGTCGCATCGACCAGCTTAAATTGTCGATCAAAGTCTTGGACATATTATTTTTTTTATTTATATGTAAAAAAATTGATTTTGTTTTAACTTGAAATAAAAAACGTATTACTTTCATCTAAGTTATTTCTTAGCCTCTTCGGTTTGTATATGTTTTTTTGTTACTTTTAGCAAATTTAGAGAATCTAACGTATTATGAAATCATTACACACTTTTACGAGTATTAAGATTTTGCTTTGGAAGTAGGCAACTCATCAGTTGTTCTTAGCAATCCTTTCTTGAAATAGAAAGTCTGTCGGCTTCATAAAAACTGTCGTTGAAGCTCAACAAATAGAACGGGAAAAGAAGCCGATAAAGACTACATACAAAAATATAGAAAATTAGATGCCATCAAACATAATTTATACAAAAATCGAGTCTGACTTGTTGGAGAAGGACTCTTGAGTGGGGATTAAATGAATAAACCGACTTGTTGCTACACGGATCTCACTTTTTACGATAGAAGACCTGAGTTGCGAGACATTTTCTTCAGGTTAAGTTTTTAATGGAATAGGGTAAACTGGGTACGCTTGGAAAATTTTACCGTTTATTGTCCATAGCATCTGGATTAGTTAAGTGAGAGATGACGGTAATATATTAAATAAAAGACCGTTCATCTGTCTACTAATAGGCATTGATTTTTAAGACCACTGCTTTGTATTTTATGTGTGAAATTAAATTAAACAAAAGTATAATTTGCTTCAACCGCCCCCATGCCAGGGTCGGTTGAAACAGTACCTGGAGTCAGTTGAAACTCATGCAAATAATACAAAATATAATCATGTGATAATCTTTTATTACTGGCACAGTCAAATATCGCAAATATTTTTTTTTATATATTTTATTTATTTATAAGAAATCACCTTCTTTTCATAATACCTCAAAAATGTTGTTAAGTATAATGATGAAAAATGTAGGTATTTTTTTGGCAGAAAAATTGTTTTTTTTTCTGTATTGACGGAGATATGATTGTTTAAAGTGCGTGTGGCAGCGCAAACACCTTTAAAATGGTTTTTTATAAGTTGTAATAGCATCAAAATTGAAGGAGTTATGGTCCAAAAACTAATTGTATTTTTTTCTACTTACTACGTAAACTGAAAATTGCGGAGTGTGAATATTTGGAGCAAAATGAAAGTACCCAATAATAGAAACCCAAAACTATTGTCTCACTCTATGATTAAATTATTTTTTAATGTGTAATCATATATATCTACTGTTTGATAATCATTTTCGAGAATATGGAATAACATTAAAATCCTCTCATTTTATGAAAAGAAATTTTCTTAAACAATTTTTTTCAAAAGGTCAAAAGGGGGTTCAAAATTCGATAATCAAGATAGAGAACATAGAATATTATTTTCTCTATACTTAAATCTGTTTATGTCATACCAAAGTAATTTTTTGTGATTTTTCCAATTTAGGGTTCGTTTGCAAGGTCTATAAGGTTTTCAAGGGGTTGAAAATGATTCTATTATGAGGTAATTGTATTAGCAAACACTTCACCATTTTACTCCTCAATATTAGACACGTTTTATAGCAATAAAATGACTCAATGTCAATTGTTCCATTAAGGGGTTGTTGACACCCCTTAAAAATAATGGACGGAGCTCAGATCATTTCACGTTTGAAGCTAAAAGTAAGATGAGCTACGTATTTATATAGAGCATGCACAAAGAATGAATATTTCTCTTTTTCACCTTATAAGAGACTCAAGTTCAACTATATTCTTCTTATCTATTTGTTTGTACAATTTTTAATTGGATTCTTCCCATATCTTTTGCCAATAACATTCCAATTCGCTGTTCTGATGTAACCTAGAATAAGCTCAAGATATAAATGTTTTTCCATACTAAATTGAATGAAACGAACCGGGACCCATAATTCTCACACTGACATCAATTGCAAGTATTAATCTGAAGTTTCCTTAAAATATCCCTTCTAGAAAGTTTTGATTACTGCGAAGGAAAATCGACATATGCCAGTTCCCACTGGGCACTACTGAGAATTTCCATATTCAATTTGAGCATCAGAAAGTTTAAATAGGTCACAACGTTTACGACATGATAGAAATGAAAGGTGTCAATACAATTTTTTGAATGATTTGATTTCTTCCTGTAGTACTGTAGTATAGTTATATTATATCTAAGTATCATAAAAAGACAATTAATTTAATCTGTTTATTCAATTCATGACTATTGATGAATTAATATTTATGGATGTTAATTCAACTCCTACTTACAAGTCAAGGAATTGTTGTACTCGTATATTTATAAAAATGTTCTGTTCATGACTAGTCACTCTTTTACACAAGAGACCAGCTGATCGTTATAAAAGATGTCTGCCAGAAACGATGTCCATAGACAGAAGTGAGAGAAAACTTTCCATTAATACCGACGAATCAAATAAATACTGAAAAATGTGACATTACTGCAATCTAATATGTTGTCTAGGTGATTGCGATGAAGCAACTTTGGTATTCCATGTTCCCACACTTGCTAATTTTTAAATTATGAGATGCACGATAAGACAAATGAATGAGCTTCGTTGTTACGAAGAATGTGAATGTCTATAAAATTATTAATTTCATTCCAATCAGTACAGAATGTACAACTTAACAACATAGTTCGGGATATGGGTGAACTTGGGAGATTCTGATCTTTTAGTTGCATAAAAATATAGTTTTTACAAAATTTTTTATGCAGTTTGAACTCTTTTTCTGATAATTCCTTTTTATTCCAATCCTATAATTTGATATTTTAGAACTTCTGAACAAATCTAGTCAGTGCCATTTGAATTTTTCTTTTCGTTCTTCTATCAAGTCGTGTATATCATTACTTATATAATACTATTTTTCTTTCTCTTCCGTTCATTTACATATGATTCCTCAAGAGATTGTTCAAGGTCCTCTTATTTTCCTTCTCTTTCAAGTTATCTGACTCCTCATTCATCGCGACGGTACTTGCAAAATCAGAAAATAGAATGAATGCATAATGAAAATTACACAGCGGTTATAACCTACGGCGTTGAGATGGATAAGAAAACTCGCAGCTTAGCATGGTACGGATACATTTACTGAAGCAGTGAAGAAGGGATACTCTGAGTAAGTCAAAAGAATGGAAACCAGAAAATAAATAGAGAAAGACCAAACATAAATGAGAAAGACAAGATTGATATGGACTTGAAATATATGCCTATTGAGAAACAGAGGAAGACAAACATGATTGGCGAAATGAAAAGAATAGTTAATTACTAGAAAAGGTTACAATAGAACTAAATGTTCCATAAGATATCCCCGTAAAATATCAGTTTTTATCGAATGAGAACAGCGCAGTTTGTACGAAGTCTAGGAATCAAATTTGAATTTGAATTTTGAAAAAGTATTGTATAGCTTATCTGAATCAAATATTGATACTTCGTTCTCAATAAATTATTCTGATCTATTCCTGAATTTTTTAATAATAAATCACGTTCAGTATTTAGCTGACATTTCTATTAAGATTTAATGTTTCAATCATTTTTGCAAATAAAGTCACAGAAGTTTATTTTCATCATTAAAAATGGAAGTTCTCGGTGAATTGAATAATGTAAAGTGACAATGAATGTTTTTCGAATTGAATATTGTTTCATGGGCGAAGCGCTGTGAAAACGATCCCCAACTTTTAAAAAAATATAGCCTCCATATAACCATTTTCGGCCAAATTGGAATAGGGAACAATGACACGAGAGCCTAGCCGGGCTTTTCAACACTTCAATTAAGTAATAGAGTGATTAATTAGCTGTCAGTGGGAGTTACCCAGATTCTGATCAATGGCAAGCCCTTGTTAAAGCGATTGTGCTGAAATTGTTGTCAAATTTGGGTTTCGCTTAGGTCGAGAGACTGAAATACTTGTGAAGAATAAAGAGGCATGAAATGATGGGAACGATGATTTGTGTCGGGAAAATTAGAAAAGACTTTTCGTGTAACTCAGTGCAATCGCAAACAAAAATAGTACAGATATAGAGTAGCATTTTGTGTTAAGACAAGGATTCGTGTGAGAAAGAATCATTAGTCTTACGTGAGAATTGATATTCTGAATAGAAGTAATTTTCGGTTCAAGTAGATTTCTATCACTTGTTTAAAGGAGAGAGTTGTATTTGTTTTTGGAGAAATTGGGGCTCCCGCAGATAGTTGCTACTACTGATCACTGGCTACATGAGAATGAACCAGTTTTTAATATGAATAGCATTATTAGCCGATATGACAGGGGTTGGTTATTTAGTTCAAGGCGGATCTTTCAAATATCTGCATTTGCTTTTCTTCTAGGCCTCACTTCACCGTTTCCTCCATTCAGCAAGATGTTCTGAAACTTGTTCAATAATTTTATATTTGTGCACTTCTTATATTTCCTGTTGTATCTACCCCTATTTTTTCGTCCAATCTATGCTTTCCGTTCCTTTCGTAATAAATCTGTTATATCAATTCATCAGAAACATTCTAATCACTACTTCATCCATGATTCCAATAGATTATACGAGGGTGGTTTGACGGAATTTGTGATGAGGTGATGAAGTATCTTCTCTCACAAAAATCTAGCATAATGGTCCAGTTTTGCTCCCTGTCCTTTCTCTCCTGTATAGCAAACATAATTTTTATCAAAGATTAAACTTTCCAGTTTTATCTACATTTTTATGATTTAAATATTTTTATATAGAACCATATATGCAATTCTGTCAGAACTAACGTTATTGAAGGTTAGAAAGTGTTATATTACACACCCCTACTTCCCGCCCTCATTTAACGCCCTCATTTACCGCCCTCAGTTCTCGTTCTCTAAAATATTGTGATCGATCGTTAAAATTTTTCTTATAAAATCTCTCAAATTCGAGTAGTCTCGAATGATCTCCACCTATACTGGATCAGTAATGAAAAATTATCTATTTTTATATCTTTTGGAATCTGGAGTTTGAACCGAAATAAGTCTATTATTGCGACCTAAAGCAACAAGGTGAATATAATAACATAATAACTGTGAACTTATACAAGCCCAAACACGATTTTTTTCAGATACTTATTTGAGTATCATAAATATATTACTTTTATCCGTATAAATTCATTCGGAGCTTGGCTTAACAAATCCTCTATATATTTTCTGGAAAATACGTTCGATTTCTTGGGCCTGAAACTCCCATTTTTTGTTTTAGGAAGGCCAACATTTTCGAAATACCAGTTTTTTCTTCAATTTGTAGCATCGTTCGAATCATACTGTACCTCACACCTCATTGATAACCTCGAGGCTTCGCGTTTTGGTTAACTATATCTAATCTCTCAACAGTAATGAAATTCTTCCCACTTCGGTGTGTAATATACTAGTATATTATCAATATTGCTTTTTTATACTTTGTCTGAGTACTATAGTGGATATTTTTCTATGTTGATTTTTTAATTATGCTCCAAATTCCAAAATCCAATCCAGTTTAAAGAAAAATCCTTTTTTGTTAATGAGCTTGATAACTATAAACAAAAATGAGGCGGTTCATACCAAAAATAACGTGATTTCCCAAGTTTACAAATTCAAAAAGTGTCGCATCGAGTATAGGAGTACAATCGATAATACACGAAAGTATGAAATTTTTATGGCTCAACTATCTGGGCGACTGGGTAAAAAGAAACTGTCAATTGAGGTAGGTTTTCATACACGTGCCTTTCTTGCCGCACGTGACGGAAAAGTCATGCATAATACATGGAATGACAAAGTTACATATCGCGATGAAGGTTTTTTGTCGGTGATATAGACTCGTTTTGAAGAATTTCTCGTCTGTCGGAAAAACACAGGTGGCATACCATGTAAAATATGCTACCGACGAGCATATGTACATAATACAAATATTTTTTATTTTCCACATCATACGTTTAAAAATTCGCGAAATATATTAAGTTGATAAAATACAACAGAAATGCTGTAAGATAATTAATATATTGATGATTTATCTCTGTATGACACTTTTTTTATAAAAATCTGAATAATTTGGTGATACTCTGTGAAACACAATATACAGGGTGTTTCGGAATAGCACTCCATTCTCTCGGAAAGATATAAGGAAAGAAGTTGGTATAACAACACTTATAAAAACTCTTCGTAAGCGAGTTGTAGTGAGCGACAGATTTCGCCCGGATTCCTGATCCACCAATAATAGGAAGCCATATTGAATGTCTCCAGTCGTGCTAAAAGCCGACGGATTCGATAAAGATAACTTCCAAAGGACATTGCGACGAATAAAGATCATAGAGAGATTGTCTGTTTTAATTAAAATATATATGTGGGACGTTTGTAACCAAAAAGTGTCAACATCAGTGAATAAGCGTTTGCAGACGATAACAAATAGCTATCTTTTGTAATTTGAAGATAGATTCGAAGAGTACAAGACCTCCATTAAGGCAAACCAAACATTGCATTTAAAACAACGAGTAGTAAGTTGTAGAAGTAATACGAGAATGTAGCTGTTCAGATACAGATTTAATGGAGTAAGTGGAGAATAATTTTTCTGGCAAATTTTCTATATGTACGGATCATTGAAGGGTACCAATATGTAGACTCGACAGTAATGAAATCTTCTATGATAGAATGTGAAGCCTGGATATCTGGACCACTCCAGGTTACATCTGCAAATTAAGTGAATCAATTCGTAAGTCTGTGACATTATTAACTAAAACTGAATCCTGAGGTACACCACTGCCAACTGGTCAATAATTTTACCAATTATTATTACCAATAGTACCACTTATTTTCTACATTCAAGATAAGATTCACACCGTTTAAAAAGAAGACCTCGAATGAGACACAAGCGAATCACATAAAACCGAAGCCGTATAAAATTTATTATCTAGTGAGGTGTTTATTTCATAAAGAACAGCAAACATAGTGTAATTAGTGCATTCATCAGGTAGGAGACCAAATTGTTGAGCTTTCAAGATTTTATGTTTAAAGAGAAAAGGCGATATACAGTTTTTCATTTATCTTTCTATTATATATACTAAAAGCAAAGAACGAGTTACAAGAAAAAATTAAGGTCTGGAACAAAGCAGTACATGGGCATGAAAATAAATAATTACAAAACAAAAGTAATGGTGATTGAAAAAGAAGAAACCAAAATAAATATAAGAATTGATACAGAAACCTGGGAACAAGTTGATCACGTAAAATAACCGACAAAAATGGGAGACAAACTGCCGATATAAATAATACAAAAATCAACAAACTATATTACGTCATGAATAAAAAAAATATTCATAGATATCAAAAGAAGAATATTCAAAACATCCAAACATTGTTGTTGACAGAACGACAAAAAAGTAAAAAGGAGTGACAAAAAAAGATGAAATAAAGAGCAATACACAACTTACATAACACAATATAGAGGAAAGATAATTTCAACGGTGGGGGTACATCGGATTAATCAAGAGCAACTTAAAAGATTATGGAAAGCGAAAATTGGAAAAAATAAAAAAAGGAGCAGACCAGGAAAATCGGAGGATGAAGTTATAACAGAAATATTGAATAAAGGAGGAATAAACTGTAAGGAAGCAATGGACTTAGCTCATAATAGGAATCAATCGAGGAAATTTGCACAAATATAACCATTAACACCCTACACCACTAAGTAATAGAAGAGCTCACAGATTATATACATAATTCCTGGTAGGTCCTTTTGCTTCAAAACTTTTTTAGTTATTGATATATCAACCAAGGTTTAAGTTGAAGTGAATCGAGAAACGTACTGAACTTCTAAAGCACAGTTTTATTCAGGTCTTAGTGTCATAAGAGCTGAATCATAGAGTATTATTGGATTAACAGCGTTTTGGTAGAATTCTCCTGTGATTATGGAATTGATTCGAATTTTTGTTTTAGTATCGGGTAATTTCATTGAAAGGGCCGAATTGAAATCTTCCATGTCATTAATTTTCAATTTTCGAAGTTCATCACAACGGCACGCCTTTGTAAAGCCAATAGCAGAAACAGCATGAAATTAAAACCAAAGATGTGATCTTCCATTAGAGTTTTTAAAACATAATCGTTATCAGCAGATTAATTTTATGAGGTTCATCTTTTAAAAATTGTTGAAAAATTTTCATATATGATCACAATTTTTCCTAGGCAACTCTTCAAAATAAATCAACAAAGTATTTTCTGAAAATAAGTGCACCTTATCTTGAATTCTACAAAGCTATTGTGAAAGATTCCATTTCTTTGTATTGATCTGAATAGAATAATGATAAATGTGGAGGACACACTTAAAAATTGTTAAAACCTTGTCACCTGTATAACCAGGCATAAATTATCCGTAAGTAACCCAAAATTGTCAAAGCTCCATTGCCTTTTCAATGAAGAATTCATCAACAAAGTGCAGAATAGAGAAATGAAGATGCGGAGATATTAATCTACTTTGATTTAATTTTATTATTTCCTAGCGTGCTAATTCCGCAGACATTGGAGTACCTTCAGGACTCAGCTGATATAAAAGAAGAATAGTTATAACATTTCATTTGATTTAAGAACTCGATAAATTTATAGTACGTAAAATACAAGTTGAAAAGTAATTAATTTTTATTCCTATTAATGAATTTGAATGTGGTTGAATATAATGTGGTTAAATATAAAGCAATGCAAGAAACACGTCACGTAAAGAAAAACTGAGAAAGTTAATAAAAGACAGGATATTCAATTGCAAATAATACGGAAAAATTGTTTTTATGATTCCAGTATTTGGTTTCAGCAAGATGGTGCACTATCCCTTTATGGTCCTAATGTTATAATTGTGAGGTTTCTGAAAAATCAGTTCAAATGAAGATTGATTGGAGTACGGGGATGAATGGAGTGACCACCTAGATCATCTGATCTTACCCCTTTCAAACAATTTAGAATCATTTAGACTCCGAAGATAATGAGAAATTCTGTAAATCATCTCTACCATACAGTTTGAACAATTCCTGTGACAAATAGTTCTGGTTTAATCGACTGTTCACTTAGTTTTAGAGTTATTACTAAAATTGTGCGTTCCATAAATTTTGTGCATTACTTTATAATTGTTAGAAAATATTATATTTTGATGTGGTATATAATCAGAGTTATCAGATAACATTTTGAAGAAGACCGAAGCTGAATCGAAACGTTATTTTTAAAAATACATCGTGGATCAAAATACTTTATTCGAGTATTTGAATATACCAATCATGTACTATTCCAATCTTTGAGAGCAGTCATTTGTCGCTTTTTACCTCCAATGATACAACTGACTTTCCATTTCAAGTTCTATGATGAGTTCACAAACAAATTTATATCTCTTTTTTTCAACCGACGCTATCAGAATAGTGAATTCTAGCAACCGAAAAATCAGTTTCCTTTCCATTCAGTCCTTTGTCTGATTTATGTCTATCTATTTTCTTGTCGACAGTTCAATATATGTCGTTTTCAAAGTGCGTGTGTGTTCTTCACCCTTCCGATTCCCATACTTCGAGTATAGAAACTTCCTCATCAAAAAAATTTCGTCGATACATGAGACGTGCTAACATAACGTACCGTTGTCGACTTTCAATACATAAATTACATCATGGCACCACGCTAGCGATACTTTTGTCTAAAGAATGACGAAACTTTTTTGTTGATGCATTGTTCTCTACTTATAGATGAAGTTTGTATAGAATCGAGATTATAAACTTTAGAAACTCAGTCTGATGCAAAAGTTCTGATAAATTTCACAGATTATATGAACATTTATTGTTGATAATGAAACATGGGAAACGACTAAATTCCCTTTTGTTGAAAACGTTTCGGAACATTCGTTAACAAATGTTTAAATAGTTGATCCAACCGAATAACCTAGTTTTCTGCACATCATTCACAAATGAAGTATCCATTTTGAAGAACGCTTGGTTAGATGTGAAAGATCCTTAACAATATACAAAAGAAAAACACAATTAATAACAAAATTATAGGTAATAGTGAAAGGTATGCAGCATGCCCAGAATTGAATATTATTATTAGAATAAAAGTCGTTCACAAAGGAAAAGGCACTTTCACTAAATATGCCCTCAAATTATTGCGGAATTCGGGAAAAGATGATATCGATTTTACTTCAATTGGCAAGTGATTGTCCATTTTTTTGGCATTTTAGAATATTGAGCCCATAACTAATTCTGAACGTGAAGTGGGTAGATAAAGGTCGTCATCCGCGTTCCTAAGTGGATAGCCGTATAATGACCTTTATGAAATTGGAGAAGCAAGTTTACGAACGATTATAGAATTTGATAAATTTTTGGCTACATTTATAAAGTAATTATTAAGGTCATCAGGTGAATCAAAGATTATGCTAGATGAAGAAGCCCTTTTTCTTAGATAACTCACAATGGATCATGTTTCTTTAGAGTATTGGTGAGTCTCCTATTATAATAAATATCTTTGGCAGCTTTTGTTATCTTTTTATAAATTTTTTTGTCTAGTTTGTCGTAATTTTTGAAGAAGACACTATCCGAAAATTTCCTTAGGTGAGATAAAGATCGTATGTTCTTCATCTATGCTGCTGCTCGTTCAATTCCTTAATTTTCCTTGAACTCGTCTTATGTTAATCGATGATCTTACGACACAAGTTATCTTTTATCTCCAATATCTTCTGGGTTACTCACAGTGAGCGATAGACTAATACAAAGTTTGTCCTCTAATTTCTCATACCGATTAAGCACTTTTTTCCGCCAATATGAAAGTTTGGTGACTTCTCTTTTATCTTAGACTTTTTCTGGAATCATGATGAATGTCAATCCAAATATTATCTCACGGAACTGATAAATTCTTTACTCTGGATAAAACTTGAACGATTGTCAGGCATTTTACCTACAAGTTTGAGATGGTTAAATGGTTGAATCTAAAATTAGTACGACCTTTCAATTTTATTATCTTGATACTATGAATTGATCCCATTTTTTGATAGCGGCAAATCGAATGGTGATAAATCATGATCATGATGCCAAATTCATTTCAAGTTCTGTTTTTACAACGTACTTATACTTGAATGAAGCTGATTAGAATAAAATTCCTGCGAGCAATTTTTGGATCAATTATTATAAGCAAACTTTGTTTTCATTAATCAATCGGGGGACGAACTTTCGTCCCAGTTTAAACTCCTCATTATATCAAACTTTTTGAAAAGAGGAAAAAAATTGAATATCATTAATTATTTTTTTGTCGGCACTGGATTGAGAATACTACTGCAGAACGAACTTTATTACCAGAGTTTTTTACACTGAGAATTGATTTCCAATTAAGCAGAATAATAATTTCATGACATAAAGTGTTCTGTATTATTGTACCATAGTTGTGATAACATTTGATTTCGAAGTTTTCTCTTCTCAATACAACTTGTCTTTCCAGCAGCTTTTGACATCATAAAGTCTCACTACAAAAAATAAAATCACTAGATTAGAGCTTTTGAGTCCTTGAGTCCGATTTTTTTCATGTTTATTGTCATTTGTAGAGTATCAAATTTTTTGTTCCAAATTGTGGCTAACCTCACCGCTAAGAAGCAACTATAAATTCTATTTTTAATTCACTCATTATTATCATTTAGCTCATCTGAGTCTACTTTTGGAAATAAACCTCCCATAGTTCCATCTGTGACGGCTTTGTAAGGCATTCATCCAGTTTGATATCGTTAGACTATCTTATTGGTGGGCATCCCCTGCTACAGTGTGTGTCTTGACGGATCTTTACTAAGAACTAACAACTAATATTTAACACATCTATTAAACATGAATCTGTAGCTTGTGAAGCAAACAAATCTATGAAGTATACGAAAAAACCGATTTCATCATATATACTGCATCTCTACTCCAAAACTTAGTCTGGTGTAGGTTGAGCAGTTACACTAAATCACGAACTCATAAGTCCCTTCTAGTTACCTTCGAAACCATTTTAAATAACCTTCTTATCGTTACAAACAATTATGACGTCTGGAAATCAAATTTCCGCTCACCTGATGGATCCAATGATACTTTAGTTTAATTTCAAAACCTTCATTCCAAACGGAGTTAGAGTACCACAACATAGTTATTTGATGTTTCCAAGAATCCTTCTTCATATAATTGTCATGTTATATTATAACCGTCAAGAACATACTCCTCCACTGCAGATAACCCTCCATCATAAATCAAAAACTTCTTAAAGTCATCAACCTCATCCATAAAATGTATTCATGTAATTTGATAGCTTATAATAGATCATCAGATTTTTGTTTCTGTGCCAATGACTACGCTGTGGAGGTAATTTTAAAGTAAAAAAGAAAAATTGTAATAGAAGGACAAAACAAAAAATGAAAAACTTTCACTACCCAAATTTTCATCCGAAATATAATGTTTGAAGATATTATTCTGATTTTCTAGTCAATTTATTATGATATACTGAAAAAATCGCTGCTCTAGAAGCGGAATCGTATCTTTTATATAAATAGATTATAAAACTGTGATAAAACATTTTGGAAGATACAGTTTCCTTTTTCTGGCCGCAACTTCTGAAACAGAATAATAAGGACAGTGATATATGACTAGATATATTGATTATCATTTCGAAATCTAGCTCTTCTACAAAACGGGGTGGCATTTCCACTTCACAACATGAGATATATTTATTTTAAGCGTTCACCAAATCGTTTTCTCCCTAAAGTTTATTGTAGAAATATATCTTTATACAAGCGGAAGATAATAACTATAATCTTCGGGCTCATATTGTATCTTTATCGTGTGAATGAAATCAATTTACGCGGTAATAATTCATACTGGCACCGTGAAGTAATATATTAACCTCATTAATTACACGAAGGATCGCTTGGTAGGTTTCGTAGGCCTATTTGCAGGTATACGAATTTTACTTTTCAAAAATCATATTTTCAACTGAGTTAGGGATATAATAATTTCAGATTTAGTTTGCCTATGATAGAATTCAGATACATTTCGAACAATAGTTATGATTTGCGCCATTAGATGGCGAGGGGCTATGTATCCGTCTCACTAAAGTTTCCACTACACTAAATCATGACAGGTACCGAAAGATGACGTGCGGCTGTGCACCGGTCACAATATCTATCATTGATATAGTTATTATCGAATTTTGACTTATTGGACTAATACAAATACAGTCCAGAGTAGAATTCTCCAGAGGAGAATAAATTCATGAAAACTTTTTCAATTAGAGATGTTAATTGTGGGATGTATTCTCAAAAAATAAATCTGGATATTATTGGAGAGAATATTTCCCTCATGTGTAGAAATTGCACTGAGGAAATGTCAATTTTTGCGAAATAAAAGCAATAGTTTCACGGCAGAAATCGAAAACTACAAAGCAATTTAAATTTATATTGTTGATCGAACATCTACTCGGGATTTTATTGTAGCCAAACGTTAAAAAATGTCATATTCTAACAATATCAAGTGAATCAGCAAAGCAGGTAGTAAAAACACACAAAGGTCAGAACATGAAGCCTAGTGACATCAATGATGTAAGCATTCTAGAAGAGTGCTAGGTACCTATTGATATTGGATACAAACCTTCCAAATTATGCTTCATTAAAAACTACGATAACCAGTCGACAGTTAAGAAAAAAATTTGCTTCAGCGAGGTTCATTGATGTATTGCATTGATAACTAGAAAACAGAAGATGGAAAAATAAGGGCAACCCTATCCGGCCCGAGAACTAAATTTGTTATCACATTGGCGATTGCTCACTGGATACTATCTGGTGAATTACGTCGTAAATTAATGAGATGTGACACAAATTTTATACCAATAAGAATTGAGTTCTTATAGAGTTGATGAATTAGAATGAAAAAAAATTATGTATATTATTTGTTATGGATTTCTTCCAGATTGATATTATATTCGTGTTAAACAAACTCGGCTATCCAATATTTTTAACAAGGAACACCTTCTTCATGTTAATCAATTATTTGTTATATCAATAAATAAATAAGTTAATAACAACATTCAAATGAAACTATTTGCAATTGAGAATATAAACAGAGCTTTTTTCAAAAAAAAAATATAGAAAACATGACGTTCAGCTTAAATTGCTTCACTTTACTATGTAACCGTTTCTTCTGAGACTCATACAAGTAATTTACTATGCAAATAATTAGAAAGAAATATATTTCCATAGAGAAACATTATCAATAATTTTACAAGTGAAATAATTCCATCCCTTCAGAAACACGCGATTCATTATTTTGTATGTAATATTTAGGTAAACTCAATAATAATTTTATACTGAATTGAGAAAAAATCTACTTCCACGTTCACTATGTTATTTGAAGTATTTCCTGTTGAAACAAGCTGTTATTTGTGAAACGAATTCCAATAATAGTGATATATTGGCATGATGTGGACCGTAATAGCATCTCATATATCACCTATAGGTCATCATTCTTACATTAGGGTACCTAACAACATCGCATTAGCGCGATAGTTACCGTTTGCAGGCCGTGTTGTGAGTGAAATGTGTGGAAGAGATTAACGGCATCCTAATTTTATAAAAGATTAAATAGAGAACGCTAGTTAATCGTTTTCATCGAACTGAAAGAAATTTATAATGCAAATATTATCTAGCCCATATTTAAGATAATGTGATAAAAGGGGAGTCTTTCTTGGGCTATACTCACAATACTTTTCATGGTACTAAGTAGTTTTCTTGAAATAATTCTGGATAGAAGAATGTGGAAGCGGTAAATCAAGACATTTGATAACTTATTCACTTATTTGAATGGACTATAAGTTTTTTCAATTATTAAGTCAACTTCTATGAGTAAAATTGTTTGCTAGTATGTATCACAACAGACATGCTGCTCCCAGAAGATCTCATCTACCCACAGACAGAAATGTCGCGCTGTGATTTACTATACAAGAATACTTATCTCAATACACAATAATTTGAAAATTTAAATAATCACATTGCAATATTAATCTATAATTAGATACACATATCTCCAAAAGTCTTAGGCTCCCTTGTAAACATTTAAGCATACCTATGTTTAGAGCCCATTTTTTGTTTTTAAATTTTGTGGCACCTTATCATAAAAATGAAAGCAAAATCGGGATAAAAAATTATTTTTGTCCGTATATATATATATGAATTTATGTAAAAGGAATCAAATTAAACGATTTAACCTGACGGCGAGTTTTAAATTTTGCTGAAAATGCCGGGTGATATGATATCTGAGTTCAATCGAGCAAGAATAGTGGCCTTACATCAAAAAGGTTTATTTAATCATCACATTGCTTTTCGTCTGAATATGTCGCGGAATTCAGTGAAGCGAATAGTGGCCCTTTTTCAGGAAACTGGTAACGTTGCGCAAAGACAGGTCACGGGTCTCCAAGGAGTCACATCAGAGATGGAAGACCTTAACATAGTTTTCAATGGGCCCAATTGCACAAAGATTAGGTTTTACAACAATGGTGTAACGTTCTTTTTTCCGACGAGTTCCGATTTGGTTTCCACAGTGATAATCAACGGCAAAGGGTCTGGAGCGACTATCCTGGCGAATCCGTCATTTTTTAGGGGGGGTATAATGTATGGTTGCCTTACACTACTTATT
The DNA here is from genome assembly GCF_026250575.1 of Diorhabda carinulata. Taxonomy (NCBI): domain Eukaryota; kingdom Metazoa; phylum Arthropoda; class Insecta; order Coleoptera; family Chrysomelidae; genus Diorhabda; species Diorhabda carinulata. The sequence continues at coordinate 10,590,889 of NC_079469.1, forward strand.
ATCATTGAGCGAACAATTGCAGGTACCATATACGCTGAAAATACTATGAGACCGATAGATCAGCCCTTGCGTGATAAATATAGTGTAAATTTCATTTTTCAAGATGATAATGCCACACCACATCGCACGGAAATGATTACGAGAAGAAGCGGTCATATGAACAATTCGTTTTTTTTTTATTATATTATATGTTTTCTCTTGAAATGGCAATTTTTATAACACGATATTTTTGTTAGTTGGTTCACTGTATATTAGGGCGAAGTCCATTTTTTTAGGTTTACAGATTTTGATGGATTATTTTAAAAGGGCGCAAGTCCAAAAGAGTGTTTTTTAAAGGCGTAAGTCCACTTCCTCTATGAATTCTGTTGTTTGATTTCTGGACTTTCGTCTGTTATCTGTAGTCAAGTGTTACTGCTTTTTTTGTCTATGGTTATTATAACCCACAAAATATTGTAGAGAATGCTTTTAAACAACCTTGTACAGTCTTTGTAGGCAACAAAACGTTATTCTTGTATCACGAGGGTGTAGCATGAAAAAGCCATAATGAGGTTTGCTCTTTTCTTAATGAATACCTAGAATCAGTACCAAGACTGAGTCTGTTCAGTGATAACAGTTCAGGCCAAAACAAGAACCAAGCGATGTGGAGGTTCTGATTATACCTGACAGATTCAGGTTGTTTCCAGAAGGTCATTTAGTATTTCTCTGTTCGCGGCCAGTTCTCTCCCATGTGACACGGATTTTAAAAAACATGTTGATGTTATGGTCTCAAATCTACATCTTTGATATTTTCCCTCTTTTAAACTGATTCAAATAATTTGACTGTCTTTTTAATGAATTGTCTTTCTATAAAAATAACAGTTTTTACTTGATGGTTTTTTATCTCCTTGAAACTTGATTTTTTTTAAAGGGTGATAGTATCACAATTTTCCTACATACCATCTTCTTTCGTACCCGCATTGTATACTTGTTGCTTCCATAATATGCGTTCAGTTTTAACGACAGTGTATTTCTTGGAATATTATTGAAACTGAACTGGGAGAACTGATAATATTATTCAAGGATCCATTACCGGAATTGGTTGATTATTTACGGGTTGCACCATCAAAGTTATTGGAGTTGTTTCTGGAATAAGCTTTTGGTATTTCCTACGAAATTTGTCACTGTATATAATTTTGACGATTGTCTGTCTATTCTGAGTGTCTATGAATTTTCAATGAAATATTGTGTTCAATCATAATATTTGATATGGTCAAGAAACTTGTAGACTTTATTTTGGTATCATTCTAACGATTTCTTGTTTTATATGGCGATGAAATATTGAAATTATTCATATTCAATTTTGATGATGATTTTCTTCACACACATTCACAGCATTCACAGAGACATTATTTTCAACGTTTCCTTCAATGTGTTCAAATTATTCAATCAAAATAGTTTTCACAAGATCAAAATTAATTATAGACTATGCAATACACAAGCTGTGGCTATCAAGTAACGAGACAAGCGCTGCTACAGAAAAAAAACTCACGCGCCAAAGATAAGCGATGCCAGCTGTATGGCCTGAACCCTACTCTTGCACCGTGTAACATCCACTTATTACCTAAGATCTAATATAAATTGTAAGGAAGAAGATTTTACTCTACCGCCTGACAGAAAAAGACTTCCTACACTATTTCGAAAAATTTAAGATTCACATAAAGCGATGTAGGGATGCAAGAGAGGTTTATAACCCAAAATTCAAATCCAGTCAGCTGGCTGGCATCATACGAGGATGTATTGATATCTAAATAGCCTAGACTAGTTCCATGCATAAACAAAATAATTGCGTTACCATAGCAACGAACAATAACTTATTAGAAGTATCAGTGTAAAGTTTGACGTCAAAAAAGTAAACCAGAGTTACGCAATAGATTAAAAGAAAAAAGATGTCCACCGAAATTGTGAAATTCGAAAAATTGGAGTATCGAGCCATCATCAAGTACCTGTATTTAAAAGGGTTAAGAGGTAAGCAGATTTACGAAGATATGCTTAATGCCCTTGTGATCAATGTCCTTCGTATGCGTCTGTGAAACATTGGACTGCAAGCTTCAAAAGAGGTAAATTTTCAATTGAAGATGTTGATCGATCGGGAAGGCCATTTTCTGTGTCAGTCTAGATGTGTTTGTGGCAAGCGTGTCCTTTCTACATTTAGGACTCCAAGTTGACATAGGCAGGCTAGGTAGGTATATAATAAGGGTTGAAAAGTATTAGAGATCGTGCCCTTCTTGTCAGATGATTTGCTGTATTCTTAATCTTGTGCAGATCTCCAATGCGTTTCGAGAAAATAAAGGTTTGTTTTTCTCTCAGATTTAATTGAGTTCTCTTTATAACTATAGTGGTGAAAATATAATTTCATAATTAAGAAAGAGAGAAATCGATACTCGTTGTTTTCAACTCGAGTGTTGCAATAAATGGAACAATGGTCTATTTCCAATTTTTAAAGCAAAGAGTTCAGATAAATAAAACTATTATGAACGCAATGAAAAGGTTTTCTGCTTCTCTAGCTCCGCTTAAGTATGGGAACGGTATACCACCCTTCAGATACGTCTCAATAACTGTCGGCAAGCATTGATTAGCTAATATAAAACGAAAAATAGAATAGAAGTTATTATTATAGAGTACACTATACGCATTTCTCTCAAAAACATATAATAACGCATAGTACATGAAATTACTTTTTTAGTGTAGGTTTTTGTTGGTTTATACCAATTTGTTTAGATATTCATTCATATTTAGAGGTAGTAAGTTCAATATTAATATAAACTATACTTTCAGAAATTTTCTCTTGGCTACAGACTCAATTCTTACTTTATTCAAAAGAGTGTACATTGCTTCATCTTGACATGTGGAATGTTTCGTCTCTCAAATCTTAACTTTTGTGAAAAGAAAGAAAATTCCAGCTTCATATCAAATTGCTCAAATTAATGGTATAACTCTGTAGAAAATGTCTATTTTTTCTCCGAACAATGTGAGAATCAACCATCCTTTCACAAAAACAGAATCGACTCTTTTTCATACTAAAATTATTTCCAAAAAATAAAAAATTAGAGAGAAAGTAAAGACGAATTACTCCCCATAATTACTTATAAAACTATGGAGAGAGTTTTTACAAGGAAAATATAGAAAGAAGTGGCAAAATTGGTCTCTACTATAAGTAGAGCTTAATTGAATGTCAGTCAAAGCTGCATATTTTACGTTTGAAAACCTTTCAGAAACAGAAAAATTTGAAAAACTTCTTCATTACCGAAATTGAATTATTTTCATTAGAGAGAATAGTGAAAAGAGGAAAAACCAATTGCGAACAACAAGAAAATGCCAAGTTTTATCATTAGAAATCAATCAATTGAGATAATATCGAAACTAAGTAACCCAGAGTCTCAATATTTAAATTGAGTTACCAAAAGAGAAAAATATGAGTTGATTGATCTTAGTGCGAAAAAAAGGAACTCAATTTTTGGATAAGATGGCAATATTCACTCCCATTCCCAGGAATTGTCGACAACAAGCACTAAAAATTTTATAGATCAAATGACGTCAATAGTGATCTCAATTGAAAAAAATGCTGCAATGTATTTTTATATTATAAAACTCTGGTTTAAGAAATGTTGAGACAGAGGTAATTAGGTCTCTAGATATGGTCCTATGAAGGGTTGCTGCAAGAGAAACTAGTGTCGTCTGCAAATACAAATGATTTACCACTAATGTCTAGATAGGTGATGTCGTTTATAAATATGAGAAACAAAATAGGGCTTAGTACTGAGCCTTGGGGCACTCCACATTCTATTGTATTAAGAGATCTGTCTTTATCTCAGGACGTGCCTCCCACCAGTCCAATATTAACACGCGGCCGTTTTGAACTCATTGGAAGTGATATTGTGGAAGCTCTTTGTTTATTTTATTGAAGCCTGGCACGATGAAGCACCTATTTCAGAAAATTTTCAAGGAAGATTGCATTCCTCCTCTCAAAGCTACGGCCTCCAAAAGGGACTCTCATCTTCTAAAGATTCGAACTATTAACATTTCGAAACGTGGAATAAAGAACTTAAAAACGACACCTCATTGCAATCAATTGTTTTTCTAGTTTCTATTTTCTTTGTTTCTCAAGAGTATTTTCCAATTTCCTTTCTTCAAATATCGATACGAGCTTAAAATTTAGCGTTGCTTTTAGAATTGAGTAATTTTTCCGTCAAGTCGAGGGTTATCATTTTTTTTATTAAATCACCGAAGAATGCAAATGAGATACTTCGCAAAAGCAGTTTTATTTTCTTGTTGCCAATCCCTTAACAGTGTATAATACTTTTTATATTCTCATCTCGATTTTCCGGGAGCAGGTTTCTGTTTATGGTAATCGCTTTTTCCATTTGCATATTGGATTTATTCTATTTTTCACTCATTTTCTTTAAACTTGAATTCTGATATTGTGCTGTCATTAATATCTCGTAATGATCGTTCTAACATATATGGTAATCCATGTTGTTCAGATGGATAAGGAATTTAACATTATTACCCAGAACTGCGCAATCGTACATATCAAAATTATTGGTGTTCGACTAGAAACTTGGCACATATAATCTGAATCCGTCATTATACAAAATAACTAATCTTCACAGAAGAGAAGATTGAGAAATCGGGTCCGAAATATTTGATAAGAACAGTAACTGCAAAACAAATATATTTTTTTGTATATATTTTGGTATTTATAATGTTTTATCCTACGAGATAGGATGTATAGAAAAATATCTCTCTGTTTTTTTTTATGTTTATAGAGTCACTTTTCTACTATATGTGGTAGTTGTTTCAGTAAAACAGCATAACCTGAAAAGTAGAAAATGTTTTATTTGAAAACACGAAATAAATAAATGCTCCAAACAAAATAAATAAAATGTAATGAAAAATCAGAAACTCCTATAGAACAAATTTTCAAGATATTTTGTAATACACATTAATTGCTCCATTTCCCGATTTTTCAAATTGAATTATTCTGATTCTCTTTCAGGGTTTCTGAAAAATCGATTTTTAGACTAAGTTGATAATTTTTTGTGTAGAATAGAAATATGTTTTAACAAGAAAAATTAATTTTGCCTTAGTTTTTCACATCTTATAAATATGTTACAGCCACCTATCAAATTATTCGTAGTTATATTGAAATTAAAATAAAAATAAAACTATGAATTTTAATTATTTAGGCCTTTTTTATCATTGACAGCTTTCTCATTCTTATGTATGTGAACAATTTCTAAAAATTCTTTTTTCCATGTATTTGATTCCGTTCCAATCATTTTTAAATCATCATAATTGAATGTATGTTTCTTCGTTATTTCGTGGTTCGTTGCGCAGTTTTATTTTCTTTATAGTATTGATGACCTTTTAGTCCATATACTAAATACTGAGACGTCTGGCCTATGTAAACTAATAATATAAAAAATACGAACCACGAAAAATCATAAAAACATGAATTTAATTATAGAGATTGAAAGATTCTTGAAACATAATCCAATACACGAAAAAGATAATTTCTAGAAATGGTTTAAATTCAGCATTTTGATAGAAGGTTGCTACATATTTTTGAGAGGTAAAAACTTAAAAACAATTTTTTCCTGTAAAAACAGTTTTCTATTTTGATTTTATCCAATTTGATATTCATGATCTATTGATTAATATAAATACGCAAATTGTCAGTCCCTAAAGATTGGAAGTAGTCGAAACGTCAAACTTTTCTTTCACAAAAATGTAAGAACAATTTTGTCTTCACTTATTTGCTGAATGAGAATTTTTCACTTATTAGAAAATTATAACAATCAATTACTAGAAGAGCTGACTTAAAAATTTTGGGACCTACTTCGATGTCCTATAACTCATCAAGTATACAATTTGGTATGGAAATAGATTATTCTTCATATTTTGGTTTCCCCCATATGTTTCTGATCTGTATCTACCCTTATACGTGATACCCTGTATATATGTCCTTTGAATAATCCAAATAATGGTAGACATATAAATTAATAAATAAATTGTAGGATTCTCTATACTCATTCTCTAAAGTTATTTCTTTAACTGTTCGTGAGAAATAACCGAGAATAATTTTTTGGACACTCATAAGGATTGTTTTATGGTAATAATTTCTTCTAGTGGATTTTATTCTTTTCCATACTAAAAATATACATTATCATCATTGAACTTTTCTTCCTAATTTTATATCTTTGAAAACTGGAAAATGAGTAGTAATTTCTTATTAAAATCCCCATTCAAGGAAGTCTTTTTCAGTAAACATGAAGAAATCAATGCTTGTCCGACATTCGTTGGCAAATAATTTGGTCCATATAACTTCCTTAGAAGAGAAAAGTGCATTTTCTAGTTTGAGAGATCGTGAATTCTAGTCAGAGTTAGGAAAAGCTGAAGGGTATAGAGAAACTTTTCAATGGAATACTACCAGAGAATTAACTTTTCAACATAATAGTTACAAGTCAAATCGAATAAACATATCCTAATACTACTTTGCTCCTTAAATCAAGTTTAATGTTACTACTGGTGATATTTGTTTTATAACAATATCAAGGACTATATGCTGTTAAATTTTTGTTCTCAAGTTTTGTCAAAAAATCAGAAAAAATGAGAATTTTATATCCAATAATTCAATGAATTTAGGCCGATAAGATTGTAGCCCTCTGCAATTTTTTTGAAAAAAATGATGCTCTTAAAAAAATGCATTCTTTTCTTAAGTTGTTTTCATCACAGCGAAATATTAGTGAAAATGTGGGTGGAGCACCAAAACGGGGTTCAAACTTCACATCAAATTATGTGAATTCATTAATAGACATTGTCGCTAGCTACAATATAATACTCTAAAACACTCAAATCAATACATGATAATGATGAATTGAAAAACGATGTCTGAAGCTTTAAAACTATTGGTGGTACTCTACCATCTCCATTTTCACCCTTAACAGAGAAGATGCTCAATCTAAAAGATAAAAAGAAGGTTGAAGGATGGACAACTCCCTTTAATGGTGATACAAACTCCCAACAAGCTCAGTAAAGTGGTAGTGCTCGTTCTAGTGGAATACAGCCAAAAAATATTTCACTTGGAAAGGCGAAGTCCAGCAGTTTACTATGATAGTGTTAGTTTCTATTATAGTTTGTGTAGTTTCATGAAATTTTACTGGCTAGAAAGCCAGGCAGATCACAACTTTCAAAAATCCAGGGACTTCAAATTATCGTTAATTAAGTCTTCCTCAATACAAAACATAATCTTCACTATTTAAAAAAAAAAGAAAATTTAACAAAACGTGCAAAAGAAATAATTTTCGTTTATAGTGAAACGACGTTTAAGATCAAATGATGTAAGTTTCTATATGTAGAACGGAAAGTTTGAAATCTAGTAATTTCCCTGGACCTTGGTTGTTTGGAATGGTAGCAAGGCAAGAGCTTCCGAATTTATTGAACACAATTTAAGAAAGTCTTTTAATCATGGTTTGTTAAACTCACCCTTTTTTTCACATACTTTTTCACTTTCATGACAATATTGAGATTCGATAAGACAATTGGTAGAATATTAGAGTACCACGTAAATCGATTAATTTGTTATTTTTTTGAAGCAGAATATTTTGCATTTTTGTTAAGTAAATAATTTTATGAAAGTAATATAACTTGATTTTACAAATTTTATCACGAATTTTTGTGAAATGATTCATTTATACATATGAGCCTCCATGCGAATCAAGTTTCCAATGATTCAAATAAAAAATGCTGTTACTATCTTTGGAAAAGTATAAGGACAGGGATGAAATGATATAAAATGATATAAAATCTAGTACTTTCCAATAATCAGTTGAAAAATTTGAAATTTGAAACCATCATAATGGCTAGTCCTGCTGAGAAGTTGAGAATATTCAATGAAGCTTGATAAACGGCCATAGTCCTTAAGAATTGAATGATAAGAGTTCTGTTCCCGATACATAAGAAAGGAGATTTTTTATGAACCAGCGTAAGCATAGTTTTAAATCTCCAAGCGGGGCAAAAGCGGATCGACAGAATGACATTTGGTGACCCAAGAATCGCGAATCAAAAGCACATCTTTATACGAATACAGTCATTTTTCGACTTTCTTTTCATTTAACTCTTCGCAAAAGTTCCATGAGTCAAATGTGAAATTCGTAGTAAATAATTGTTCTCTTTGGACAATAGGGGAGAGTAATGAACTATAATCGTCTTTGGTTGAGGGGATTTTTCAAAACGAGATCAGTTACGGGTTTTCTATCGAGAATTCTCTACTTTTATTAGACAATCATAGTCATAGTCATTCATCCAATATTCATTTCAGTAATAATAAACTTTCAATAGAGAGGAAAGACAAGACCCAAGAAGAAGATCGATATTAATTTTGTCTATCATTTAAAGTTAACGAATGAGTTCGTTCACTTTGTGCACATTTTTTTGAGTTTTGAGGACTTTTTGACAATTTTCCGTCGTTATCTGATGCTCACATTCAAATCGAGAACAGTTTTCAAATTTGTATTGCACGAGAGTTACATCTTAAGTTTTGAGATGTACCAATAAAAAAATATTCATAATTGGAATTTGCTTTATGTTTCTTTAAAATATTCTCCATTTGGATAAATACACTTTTGCATGTGCCATTGAATTAATTGTCGAAAAATTTTCCATTACCATTGGGGTCCTTCCAAAATATGATTTAAACACATCAACCGCTTCTTCAAATATTGACCTCACAATTTATTTTTGATCTGCGAGAATAATAAGAAATCATTTAGTGCCAAACAAAGACTGTATGGTAGATGACCCATCAATACGATGTTTTGATTCTTCAAAAAAGTTTTTGTTTGAACTGATATGTGCATACAGTCGATTATTTTTTAGTTCCGCATAGATCCATGATTAGTAAGGATCTTATAGACGTCTTTTGAAGCAACGCGTTTGAATTATTAGAATTTCTAAGAACCAATCGATGCAAACTCTCATATACAACGCGAACTAATTTTTTTGGCAGCCATATATTCATGTAATATTGAATTTATGCAAGCTGAACTAAAGCCCAAGTATGCCTCAATCTCAAGGTATATCACATGGCGATCTTACAATATCAGTTTATGCACAGCATTGATGTTTTTTGCCACAACAGCCGACTTTGGACGACCTTTACGAAATTCATCCTGTAGCGAAGTGCGACCACGATTGAATTCTGCAAACGTGTGAAATACGATAGCTCGCTTTTAAATTTATCCAAGTCGAAATTTTCTCGATTCAATTCCATTTTTTGACCAAGATCAATGTTTCTAATATCTCAAACAACTCAAATAGCACTCTTATGACAACACGTTCTGAGTACATCCTACATAAAAATATCAAACTTCACGATAATAATGTCAGATTTGACAAACGCACATCAGTGTTGCCATATCTCTTGCCATATCTCAAAACTTCAGCTACAGCCTCCGTATTACCATAAAGTTATAAAATGTCCTTAGATTGAAAGTCTCATCTATTGATAAAAAGGCTACTGGAAAGAAATTTGAGAAGGTTATCGAATAGATTAAGGGAAGTAGAATTAATAAAAATAATGAAAATGTTGTGGCTTACAGAGATATATCATTATGGATTCATTCACTGCAGTCACATTAGAATTTTTTTCCTGAGAATTTTGAAAACATGAGTGACGAATAGAGGAAGCGTTTACATGAAGATTTACAGATTTTTAATGGATGTCAACTGAGATATTGGGATGAGCACATGTAATTGCTTTCAGTCTACAATGAGAGAAACTCACCCAAAAAATTTTAAAAAGATAACTTAACGTAACAGAGCACTTTTACCATCATTACAGTATTTTACTTATATTAAGAAAAATCAACAACTGTTTGAGGGGTATAACTAGTAAACTAGTTTGATCAATAAATCGAATTTTTCTCCTAGAAAAAGAAAACAAACTAATTTCTTCTATAAATATTTCTCACCAGTGTATTGGTTTTCCTATGTCGTTTGAGAAAACAGAGGAAACCCTGATTGATGACCCGATTTCGGATTGATTATTAACAAACGGGTCTGATCGAACAGAATTAAGGATATAGGATACATTTATCTTTGTTAGCTTGTCGTCGGGAAGTGACGTAAAAAATTGCCGGTTACTGCTTTGGATTTATGCTCTATTTAGCGAGAAATTTTGGTAGAAGCGAAAGGGACTTTTAATTGAAATCATGCAGGAATGCAGACTGCAACGTTTTCTTGTTTGCTCCTGGAACTAATCAAGATAGTAAATTGTTGAGATCTTCTCATGTAACGGAAAAATTTTCGATGAATTATATAGAATTTGATAAAACTTATTTTGCGTATTCTGTAATCAAGTTCTAGCACTTCTCTTTAACACTGTTCACAATTCCAGTATTCATAGGTTAACCTGAGATTATTTCTGAATAAGTGTTTATACTGTATAAGACAATTTATTGATGTGATTTTCATGTTCCAATGTTAACAAACTAATACTGACACAATGTTTTTATGGAGTGTTGATCAATTTAGAAAATGAATTTTGGATATTAGTGAACATGTGAAGTGGAAAACGTAAGTTAAGAGCATCGAATGTCACAATCAGGGCCGCCAATCACTCAGAATGAAAAACCGCAGTTTCTTCAAACTGCTGCTGCAAAAATAACCGTAAAGTCGGGATTCTCCAACATCTATGAGTAATGGACTAAATGTTAACTAACCATTTATAAAGCAATATGATATTTTCATAAACAAATCTGCTACTAAGTGTGATAGACATAGTGAATTTTATGTATGGAACGCCTCAATTATCTCGGAAAAGGCTTGTATAATTTTTATAAATTTTTGTGCGCAAGGATCTTGTGATACGGCCAGTATTATGGTGGTATATACATCGTTGTCAAATCTTCTCTTTTTCCGGAAAAAGATTGAACTTTGCTATTTCAAATATATCTATATATCTGTATTCTTAGAAATCCTTAAAAATTATTGATTATTTTCCTATAATGTTCTCTATACCTAAATGCCATAATTTCGGAGTTATTGCTACATCCACAGTATCGCCATCAAATTTATGTCAACAAATATATTCTTTAGTAATTTATGTACTAATACAAATATCGTGACAAGGTCTAACAAAACTGGTGGTAACCCCACAGGAAATAGTCTACAGGATTCACGTCGGACGATTGCGGCCGCCCTTGAACAAAACCACGCCTTACAATCCATCTTCTGGAAAAGAGATTATTTAGGTATAGAGCCTCACCACACACGAATAATAAAGTGAAGCACTATCTTGTTATAGCCAATTATTGTCGTTTGGGATATTGTTATTGTCTGAAAATTTCTAATAATGAAGTTTTTTTTGAATATAATTGAAAATACTTACTTGGATTTGGAAATATCCGAGCCAGCTGAGGTATAATACTATTTTCCAATAAATCTGAATACGCCGGACCATTTAAGTTACCCTCAATGAGAAATATTTTGTCGTCTATTATTCCAGCCAATACACTCAGTTTTTCGGGATATTGAGTGTGGGATTTACGCATCTAACCACGATTGTTACGTGATCAGTATCTACAATGTTGCCGATTTACGTTTCCATTAATACAAAAAGTGGACTCATCGTAAAACTTAACATTACTGAAGAAATTTGGATCGTTTTGATTGTAACATTCTTCCATCATTAGGTCTGCAAACTCTTCACTTCTATCATTATCGTCATCTCACAACTCTTGAACGTTACATCGTATAGATGGAATTTATTATCGCTTAAAATTTTCATTACGGATGCTTGCGAAATTTCAAATTCCCTGGATATTTGTCTAGAACTTGAGAGGACACAAACATCTGAAGATTTATTTACAGTTGATGCAGTTTTTCTGCGCCCTGATTTGGATACATCTCTTACTGAACCAGTTTCGTTAAACTTTTTCACTAGATTACTGAGAGTACATCTTGCTATGGGATTTCGGTTAGGATATAAATTATTAAAGATATTACACGTTTTGTTGTTGATGTCTACACCATATCCTAATATCATTACAATATCAATTCATCCTTTTCCAGATAAACGATCCATTGTAACTTTCAATAAACTTCAACAATAATAATTTATTGAAACGTATTATTCGAACTTCGGTGGAGATAATGCAATTGTAACTAAAACTCCTAAATTATGGAATTTAATCATATAGAATATCATATGATAAATAAGAAATTTGAAATAAGAAAGTTCATTCTTTTTTCGAAAAAAGGTAAGATTTGGCAACGATGTATATACCCACCATAATACCAGCCGTATCAAAAGACCCTTGTATAGAAATTCATAAAAAAAGTACAAGCCGTTTCCGAGATAATTGAGACGTTCTATACATAAAATTCACTCCGTATAACTAATAAATCAGGTAGTTTTTGAAACAATAACTTGAAATGAAGAATGAGAAAAGAGATATCAGATAAAATGAGAGCAAATTATCCAACATCAAAGATCAATTTATGAATTGTGAGCCTGAAAATACTAGAAATCAATCTTATATCAAATGAAACAAAACCACGCATTGTCAATGTGTTTCAATGATACCTGAAAAAGAAATCGTACTACGATTTAATGTAGTTATATCGAATTTTATAACCAAACTTTCACAAAAACTATTGATTCAAAAATTCGGGAATTTCTTCGCTCTTGATGACGATACATGATTGGAGAGAGAAAACCTTGGAATATTTAATAACAATGCGCTAATTAACTACTGACTTGAATTTAAGATGAAAAAGAATCTTCATAGTTCTAAATCTCACCTTCTAATAGATGTCGATACAATGATAATAATAACATATGAGATAAATGCAATGGCTAAAAAATTACGTCTTTAATTTCAAGATTATATTGATTTGAGAATGAAATATACTTTTTCTACGTCCGTTACGATATTCACGTTTTTTTTTTTCATTCATTTGCATTCATAAAGAATGTAATTTCTGAATCGATCATAAAGCGTGAAAAAAAGTACCGTAGCGGTTCGTTTTTTCACGCTTTTGCGTTAAAAAAAGTGCCGTAACGTGTCATTTTTTGACGCAATTATAAAATTGTTTTATCAAAATAGTCGGCTGTGAACGCTTTCTTCCTCATTTCAATTCGTTTCTCCGATAAACTGTTACACTTTTATTTCTTGATATTCGTCAAGTAATTCTGTTTTGTGTCTAATTAAAAGGAAGTATTATTATTAGTGATGAAGAGTAATAGTGAAGAAAGTTTAGACTGCACACCAGAAGATGTTATTGAATTGCAACTGTAGCGACTATGAATCTTCTCCCTGAGAAATCCAGGGAACAGTATTCCTTTTATGGAGTGGTGTACTGAAAAAGGCATAAAAATAAACAAACATAAAAAATATAAAAACCAGTGGTGATATAATTTCACTAAAGAAGCAGGGTGGGCGGTAATTCAACACAGTTGCGGAGGGTTGCGGAGACAACTTAATAAAAAACAAAATAATGCAGTGAAAATTTTAACGGGAACAACTCGACTTCAAGCAACATTGTAAATGTTCACGATCCTACCAACAATCCAATAAGTACAAAACAACTTCTATTATAATTTATTATAAGGTGTTTTTCCAAGTGATCTAATCCTTCCAATATCTGCCGTGGTAACTGGGTCATATTTAAGGTGATCCAAATCTGGAAACTCATACCATTAATAATTAAAGTAGTTAAATAAGTACGTGAATTTGGATCCACATAACTAATCACTACATTAGGTGCGATAAATTCATAAAACAATAATCAACAAATATCAGAATACACAAATTGTTAGTTTTCTCCAGCTGTTGTATAAATATTGATAGGAATTGGTAGTTCCGTCCACTAATACATTTCATACAAAATTTAGAGGTTAGCTGAGAGTTTGGAAAATTCCTAATTTCATAGCTTTTAATATGGTCATATCAAATTTTAATTTTACTAGTCCATTTTTGTCGATCGCGTCGCTTTATTGGCAAAATGACCCCTAAAAGTAGTTTTTTTATCTTTTTTCCGACTCAATTTACAATAAAAACTAATATATACAAAATTAGGAACAATTCATTTATCAACAGTTTTTTGTTTTCGTAAATTCAATACTTTTGGCGTACGAGAGTTTGTGTACTTCAACATGTATTTTGGCAAAAACTCATTTCCACATCCAAACCCGCCTTGATAATCGGCGGGTTTGTTCATCGTGGTATCCCCAATAGGCTTAATCCACATAAAATTCAATATCCTAAAATTTAGCGTATTTCATTTTGCTTCGCTGTTCTTGATGGACTCGGTGTTGCGAATTCACTTTCACTGTCTTTAGAACCAATTGAAATTTCGTAGTCCGGAATTCCATCCATATCATCCGCGATAGCATTATCAGTTTCATCTACTCTTTGTAATTTATTCTATGATATGTTTGCAAATGCAAATTTCTACAAAACCGTTCATTTTAGCTCCATAAAAGATTGCTAGCTTTTCAACTAAAAATAATCAGGCAATTCAAAACAAAATTGAAAAAAGAATTTGTTCCAGTGGTGTAAAAAATAGGGGGATAAAAGAGACAACTAACCCTGACAGCGCGCCAAATTTTTTCCAAAGTTTGTTTATGTCAAAATATTATTTCATTGAGGAGCATATTGGTAATCAAATTTGAAAAAAAAATTGAAGGCGTTCTTAATTTATGGTAAATTTTTTATTTAAAATTTTGAATACCCTATATCTCAGCAACTAGGGCCCGTAAGGGTTCGTATTCTTATATTTTTATAGATTTTATACGAGCTGTTTTTCCATACTCTTTCAATTTCATAATCATCAGCATCATTCGAATCACTCTCAAAAACCAAATGTATTAATATTTCTAGATATATTTGATAAAAAGTGTCATCTCCAATTTTTTTATTGATCATTTTATTGATTATAAACAAATTGAAAATTATCATAAGATTCAAGCATCAAACTCCAGCAAAAATTAGAATTGTATAACTTCAATATTTGTCATTAGAATATTGGATGAAACCATCATATTGCAATGCTCCGAGTTCATAGTTTATATAGGGAGAGAGGACTAGTAAATAATCTTCTGATATACAAAGTTGGCTTCAATTTATAATTCAGTAGTTTGGAAACGGCACTCAATAATTTTCCTGAATATTGGTTCAGGAAGATTTAGGTATTTGGAAACTTGATAAATAATGTTGTTCAATTGTATCATTGTCATATTTTTCCTTCTTCTGGAGTATTCAAAATATTTATCATTCAAAATTACATATTTTCAATGAAATTACATATTTTCTGTTTTCTTAGATTCACGAAAAACCAATTTCATCCAAGTAACAGACCTAACAAATCTTTATTTTTTTTTCTTTATCAATTCGATAGATAATGTGTTTGATTCTCTCTGAAGTAACCACAATCCCTCTATTGGTAGGGTTCATCATTTTTATGGCAAATTTTATCGCTCTCTTGTCTGGATTTTATTCTTTTTTGTCACCATGGATGTTCCTCATTTCTCAAATTAATGGAAAAGGTTTCGTCGAACAAAAAATGCTGTAATAAACATTCGTACTAAAACGATCATGACACTCATTCGAATGAAAAGAGAAATTTTAAGTACAAGTCGGAAATGATTGAATCAATATTCAAAAGACCAGTTGATCGTTTAAAGCTTGTATAATGTCGCTCAAAACAATCCAAGCTCCAGTTGACAGCTTCACAAATATTAACATGAAATACCGATCGCCAAAGTGTATCTTTTCAATATGCCACATAAAACAGGATCGTTCAAATAAATAGAAAATATAATACCTAATAAAAGGAGTTTCTTGTTTATGCTGATCATATTCAGTACTTGTCAGTATGTAAGTAAATTAATGATATCGGCTCGATGTCAAAAATTGCTCAGTAGATTACTAGATAACGTGACTGCGTTATTATTTGTGAAATGAATCCTTGATTGAATCTACTTAACACACCTGTCAATTCTGTCATTATTATCGATATTATGTCATAATATTCGCAAAAGGAGGTGGAAAGACGAAATAATAAAACCTAGAAGGTTGGAATATGAACGTAATTGAAAATAATAAACGATAATGGGTTAATTATGAATAATTATCTGTTCCATAGAATTAAAGTCTTTGCAATATAGAAGGTGGCTGAAAAATGCATAGGCTGATACATATATCGTTCTACTAGTATCAAATTCATATGATTTACCTTCCAAAGACACGTGTATAAATTTGACAGCTATCGCTTTATTAGTCTTTTACAATTTGAAAATGGATATTTGACAAAATAAGGATTAAGTCAGGGCCAGATTTAATATTTTTGCGCCCTAGGCTCAATAATTTTTTTCACCCTTATTCAATTTGCTAAAAACCTTTATCAAAAAATTATTTGAGACTCATATGTTACTTACTTAAACACCACTATTTGCAAGTTTTTTGAGGAATTCACTTGATTCTGAGCTTAACAGAATGCTGTCTTAAAACACCTTTAGCAATTTTATATATTAAGTAGTGAGCTCACTTTGTGGGACTGAAACGAAACAAACCACCGCTCAGAGCATTTCCACAACAAAGCATGGTCATTGCTATTGTCGCTGCCACTTCAAATTTCAGGTCCACGAACTTGAGCTCCATAGAATGCGTGATACTGCAACTGGATTATATTAACAACGCAAAACAAAGCAATATATTTCGATCAACTATACTGATATTTAGGCCCGGAGAGAATGATAGAATTGACATTGCGTTCCAGAGGTTATTGAATTTTTCTAAAACCCATTGTCAACTCAGATAAATATTTTTCAAATATTTTTTTCTCTATCGTGCGCCCCCTGGGAGTTTAGGTTAGATTACCCTAAAATGGAGCTGATTGAGATGCCTGATACCTGATACTGAGGCATAGACAAAAATAGATATGAACTTATTGGGATTTTGACTGCAGACTTGGAATACAATCAGAATAGAATACCCATCATTCTGCAGTTTTCCTGAAAATGATAATATCGAATGAAATTAGAAGGAATCAAACTAATAATGGTAGCAAATTTCAATTGAATTCAATAAACGTGAACTGTCTCAGTAAAAAATTAGCGATCTCGTTAGGTACCATCCAGATTAAAAGAAAAGCGTCAATGAGATAGAGATCTGCTCCCTTTTTACTTTATAAAAGCTAATCTCCTATTCTGTAACAACATAAAAAGACTTTTAGCCTGAATGGCACAAGAAACTACAAAAATCTTTTTATTTAATGTTCAGAATGTAGTTTAAAATGTATTCTTTCTCACAACGTTGAAAAATATGTATCAACTCTATTGGACGTTCCACTATTATGGAGGAGATGGCAGGTCTCTAATTGTATATGTTATGAAGAAATGAGAGTTTTGTTTTTCTACGAATGGTAAACATCGTCTTCAGACAGAAAAAAAATTACACAATATTCTCAGTTCACATGCCTACGAGGCACTACATTGATATGAATTGCCTTTGAAAATAATGGAAAATACCACGTAATACGTAAGTCTAGAATATAAGACGTATTAATTATCTCTCTACAAACTTACTG
Organism: Diorhabda carinulata; assembly: GCF_026250575.1. Taxonomy (NCBI): domain Eukaryota; kingdom Metazoa; phylum Arthropoda; class Insecta; order Coleoptera; family Chrysomelidae; genus Diorhabda; species Diorhabda carinulata. The sequence goes on from NC_079469.1 coordinate 10,608,520, forward strand.
TGAAGATATAGCTCACTAGATATAGCACTCATACCAAATTGGAAAATAATGTTCACTCTTTGTATAAAATTAAGTAAACATCAAGCAAACCATCAGTCCACGTTGACTTGATGAATGTGTCTCAAAATTTATCATCTCCACTGTTTACCAATGAAAACACGGATCGTGAATAATGGAGATTTAGATATATAAACACAGCAAGTTATTTTAAATATATTCGAATGTTTGAAAGAGGAGAATATTCAGCAATCTGATAATGCAATCATAACAAGAATTGCTGAATTAACTAGAGTAAATGAACTTTCCATTTATCGAGTAGTCACGAAAGGGGTGGTGGCTGTGGATCATTCAAAGAACCGTAAAAGAGAGTCTTAAATCAGTTGACAAAGCTACTGAAGATTTTTATACATAAGTCAATTTATAGTTTATAAAAGGTGAACAGGGGGGGCGCCATTAGAAGTAATACGGCAAAAGGAAGCAGATTATCGAGAATACAATTATACAAGTTTAGAAACATTGCGTCAAGTTTTGTTAGGATGTTGTGATAAACACAAAAAACTGAATAAACGGATAGCAATAACTGAATCGTCAAGGAAAGTTCAATAGCGACAAAATTATTTATTGTTTTTTTTTTTCTTTTGTTTCATTTGAAACGCATTTATTTTCCTTCATGTTCTTTTCTTTGAAATTTCGTTTTCCAGAAAATAACGAATGGAGTACAAAAAGGGCTCAGTTCACATATGGTACCCTATTTAAACCATACGCCCTCAGAGGCATGTACATTTTACTCGTCTATTTACGTTCTATAATTTGATATTCATTTGTAGCAAGTTGACGAGGTATAATAATGATTTTTCCTAGTAGGATACAATTAAGTGCATCTGTCTAGATAACGGCTTATAATAGCGTCCAATTTATAATGATTCAATGTCCTTTTCAGAATTTCATCGAGAGAAATTCTCGAAATATTTGGCAATCCAGAAGTATGTATGATGGTCTCCAATCAAAGAAAATCATCTAATCTGATCACCGACTAACGTTAGACTACTTTACTAAATTTCATGTTAGAGAGTGAAGAGAAATTTTCATATGTTAAGCAAAGTATGTGAATTTGATGATGAATACTCAAATACAGTCACTAAAAAACAACTTCACTGTCTGATACGCGTTTAAATAACCCAGTTATCGTTATCACAGACTAAACGTAAACTGTTGGTTAAATGATAGTATGAACAATATTTTCAATATTAATATCACCAACTGTTCCAGAAATTCCAATTTGATTGTCAACTCATGATCATCTTATATCAAAAATATTGATCTGATAGAATCAAAAGGCATAGATGAAACCAGAGCAGTTGATAAATCGAGTAGCAAAATGTCTGGAATTTTAACGCAAGGAAATTGCTTTGTAGTTTCAACTTTTTAATGGTATCATCATTTTCAACCAATATATTTTGGAAGTGTTTGTCCCACTTCCTGCTATCTGCCTGAACTCTAGATTTTTTCCTATTTTGAAGTGTAATGTATCGGTGAATTTTTGTGTTGTTTCCATTATTACCTTTTAATTCTTTCAGTATTTCATTGATTTAGACTTCTCCCTTGTTTTTATTTAACTTTGCGCCTTTTTTCCTCAGTATTCTATGTATATATATATATATATATATATATATATATATATATATATATATATATATAGCGGTTTCTTATCGGGAACGTGGTAGAGAAACATCAAAGTGGATTAACTTTGATATTTTCCGAGCTTTTGAATACTTATTTATTCATCATCTGGGACTGAAATTATGGTCAAAGACAATATAAGTATTCGAAAGCTCGAAAAATATATTGAAGTTAGTCCACTTTGGTGTTTCCTTGCCACGTTACCAAAAAAACTACTCATAATATAGCTGGCAAAGACTTCTTTACAATTCACATATATATTGTAAGGAAGTCTTTGCCAGCTATATTATGCGCGGTTTCTTATCGGGAACGTGGCAAGGAAACACCAAAGTGGACTAACTTCAATATATTTTCCGAGCTTTCGAATACTCATGTATTTATCCACTGTTCATAGTTGCATCATGATAATGCATCTTGGCACATTGCGGCACAGAGGGTGATTTTGTTACATAGAAATAATGTGACAGTTATTGAAGATCGACCCTATTCACCTTTTGGACTATGTGTGATTTCTGATTATTCTTTTATACAAGGAAATATTTACGAGAGAGACGTTTCTCAATAGAGGATGAGGAAGATGGAGAAGTTGATCAGTTTCTTTTTTAGAATATTCCGAAAGATAACTGGCCTCAAGCCTGGAAAGTACATTGAGATAGGTGATATTTCCATGGAAATTAATGAAATAATTTTTTTTAGTCAAAAGGTCCAAAAATTTGATAAAAACACCGTCTCGATTCTAAAAGGTCCTTTATCTACACTACAACGGCTAATTAAAGTGAAAATCAAATTGAATTTTGAAAAATTTCTGTTGATACTACTTCTTATATTTACAAGTGAGATCCATTATCTTTTTAACTTTGCTTCATATGTCACAAAATTCTTTAGTAATACGTCGTATTTTGTATTTATTTTAGAAAACAAAAAAAATCAATTAGAACTTCTGTACAGTTATATTTCACATAATGTGAATAGAGTGTTTGTTTATATTAGAAAATAAACTCCTTTTTAATTAGATCAACTCTACCTACTCGTATACTCCTCAGTAATTTTCATCCTCATTTCATTCTTTTTTTCGCAGTTGTGCTGCAGCTAAGCTAAAATGAAAAGTAGCCAACCGGTGCTCCACTACATCAAAACCATCCTCAACCATTTGGAGCTCAGCTTAGAGCTTCAACCATCAAGGCTTTCCATAGATAAGTCCCAGTTCTTATCTTCAATACAGATGAATTATCATGACTTATAAGTTATCTTTTCTTGAAAACGCAGTTGATGAGAATTTTGTTACTTCTTAATAAATATTACATTTGCTGGAACCTTTTTTATTGTTCACATTCAGCATTAAATATTATTTTGGAGAATAGTATCTGCAGATAATTAATGGATTCAGTTTTTATGAATTCAATTCATGTACAAAGTGCAGTTTTATTTTTTTTATATATCTCAAATTTATTGAAGTAGGTCGCAACAATTTTGAATCCAACTAAAACGGGAACATTTCTATGACATCATCAACAATTCCGAGAAACTTCGCTCATACTCGAATTAATACAAGCAACCGATTTTCTTGGGGACCTTTTATTTGTACCTTCTTAAGTCACCTACTCGAAAGAAAAATTTCAGCTTATGGAAACTCTGTCTAACTGAAATAAGAAGGTACAAAGATTAGCTAGTTTTGATTGATTCCCGAGCTTGTGTGTTTATTCTAGTGAAATTGTCCAATAGTCCAATCCCTGATATTACAAAAGAAGGCTAACCACAGAAAATAGTTTATTTCCGAAATCAAAAGACTCCGGAGAAAGATTTTCTGACGTCGAGGATGCAAAAAGTGGACAGTCTCGCAAACACACTATGTGCTATAACAATAGCTTTTGCTATGAACGATCAGAACTCAGGGGTAAACGGAGGCGACGTAACCTTTTCGTGGCGCCGTATGTTTTCACTAGGAAGAAATCAATACAAACCAGGAAAGGTAAGCTTGAGTTAGTTTGGGTTGAGAAGAGAAGAAAATGAACATGTAAAATGCTTTATTATTTATTTTACAGTATTAGATTATTATTGATTGATAACATAATTCTAGTAGATTCTATGATAATGTACTAGAGGAGGACGCTCATCGTCATCGTCTTTACGGTGACGGTCATCATCATCATCATCATCGTCTCTACGGTGACGGTCATCATCGTCGTCATCATCTCTACGGTCAGTTAGTCCACGGTGGCGGTCATCGTCATCATCATCATCGTCTCTACGGTGACGGTCATCATCATCATCGTCTCCACGGTGGCGATCATCGTCATCATCATCTCTACGGTCAGTAAGTCCACGGTGACGGTCATCATCATCATCATCATCATGTCTACGGTGACGGTCATCATCGTCGTCATCATCTCTACGGTCAGTTAGTACACGGTGGCGGTCATCGTCATCATCATCATCGTCTCTACGGTGACGGTCATCGTCATCATCGTCTCCACGGTGGCGATCATCGTCATCATCATCTCTACGGTCTGTTAGTCCACGGTGACGGTCATCGTCATCATCATCATCGTCTCTACGATGGCGATCGTCATCATCATCGTCTCTACCATGGCGGTCATCATCGTCGTCATCATCTCTACGGTCAGTTAGTCCACGGTGACGGTCATCGTCATCATCATCGTCGTCTCTACGGTGACGGTCATCATCATCATCATCATCGTCTCTACGGTGACGGTCATCATCGTCGTCATCATCTCTACGGTCAGTTAGTACACGGTGACGATCATCATCATCATCGTCTCTACGGTGACGGTCATCATCGTCGTCATCATCTCTACGGTCAGTTAGTCCACGGTGGCGGTCATCGTCATCATCATCATCGTCTCTACGGTGACGGTCATCATCATCATCGTCTCCACGGTGGCGATCATCGTCATCATCATCTCTACGGTCAGTTAGTCCTCGGTGACGGTCATCGTCATCATCATCATCGTCTCTACGGTGACGGTCATCATCATCATCATCATCGTCTCTACCATGGCGGTCATCATCGTCGTCATCATCTCTACGGTCAGTTAGTCCACGGTGACGGTCATCGTCATCATCATCATCGTCTCTACGGTGGCGATCGTCATCATCATCGTCTCTACCATGGCGGTCATCATCGTCGTCATCATCTCTACGGTCAGTTAGTCCACGGTGACGGTCATCGTCATCATCATCATCGTCTCTACGGTGACGGTCATCATCATCATCATCATCATCGTCTCTACCATGGCGGTCATCATCGTCGTCATCATCTCTACGGTCAGTTAGTCCACGGTGACGGTCATCGTCATCATCATCATCGTCTCTACGGTGGCGATCGTCATCATCATCGTCTCTACCATGGCGGTCATCATCGTCGTCATCATCTCTACGGTCAGTTAGTCCACGGTGACGGTCATCGTCATCATCATCATCGTCTCTACGGTGACGGTCATCATCATCATCATCGTCTCTACCATGGCGGTCATCATCGTCGTCATCATCTCTACGGTCAGTTAGTCCACGGTGACGGTCATCGTCATCATCATCATCGTCTCTACGGTGGCGATCGTCATCATCATCGTCTCTACCATGGCGGTCATCATCGTCATCATCTCTACGGTCAGTTAGTCCACGGTGACGGTCATCGTCATCATCTTCATCGTCTCTACGGTGGCGATCGTCATCATCATCGTCTCTACCATGACGGTCATCATCGTCGTCATCATCTCTACGGTCAGTTAGTCCACGGTGGCGGTCATCGTCATCATCATCATCGTCTCTACGGTGACGGTCATCATCATCATCGTCTCCACGGTGGCGATCATCGTTATCATCATCTCTACGGTCAGTTAGTCCACGGTGACGGTCATCGTCATCATCATCATCGTCTCTACGGTGACGGTCATCATCATCATCATCATCGTCTCTACCATGGCGGTCATCATCGTCGTCATCATCTCTACGGTCAGTTAGTCCACGGTGACGGTCATCGTCATCATCATCATCGTCTCTACGATGGCGATCGTCATCATCATCGTCTCTACCATGGCGGTCATCATCGTCGTCATCATCTCTACGGTCAGTTAGTCCACGGTGACGGTCATCGTCATCATCATCATCGTCTCTACGGTGACGGTCATCATCATCATCATCATCATCATCGTCTCTACCATGGCGGTCATCATCGTCGTCATCATCTCTACGGTCAGTTAGTCCACGGTGACGGTCATCGTCATCATCATCATCGTCTCTACGGTGGCGATCGTCATCATCATCGTCTCTACCATGGCGGTCATCATCGTCGTCATCATCTCTACGGTCAGTTAGTCCACGGTGACGGTCATCGTCATCATCATCATCGTCTCTACGGTGACGGTCATCATCATCATCATCATCATCGTCTCTACCATGGCGGTCATCATCGTCGTCATCATCTCTACGGTCAGTTAGTCCACGGTGACGGTCATCGTCATCATCATCATCGTCTCTACGGTGGCGATCGTCATCATCATCGTCTCTACCATGGCGGTCATCATCGTCATCATCTCTACGGTCAGTTAGTCCACGGTGACGGTCATCGTCATCATCTTCATCGTCTCTACGGTGGCGATCGTCATCATCATCGTCTCTACCATGGCGGTCATCATCGTCGTCATCATCTCTACGGTCAGTTAGTCCACGGTGACGGTCATCGTCATCATCATCATCGTCTCTACGGTGGCGATCGTCATCATCATCGTCTCTACCATGGCGGTCATCATCGTCATCATCTCTACGGTCAGTTAGTCCACGGTGACGGTCATCGTCATCATCATCATCGTCTCTACGGTGACGGTCATCATCTTCGTCATCATCTCTACGGTCAGTTAGTACACGGTGGCGGTCATCGTCATCATCATCATCGTCTCTACGGTGACGGTCATCGTCATCATCATCTCTACCGTGGCGATCGTCATCATCATCGTCTCTACCGTGACGGTCATCGTCGTCGTCATCTCTACGGTCAGTTAGTGTACGGGGAGGGTCTTCGTCATAATCATTATCATAATCATCTCTACGGTGGCGATGATCATCATCATCATCATCTCTACCGTGGCGATCGTCATCATCATCGTCTCTACCGAGACGGTCATCGTCGTCGTCATCTCTATGGTCACTTAATCTGTGGTGACGATCGTCATCATCATCATCGTCCCTACCATGGCGATCGTCATCGTCATCCCAATGATCTCTGTTCAACTATATGGTAGATAAAAATGAAATTATTCTCGACTCATGTCTATCGATATTTGATAATTTATAATGCTAATATATTTCAATAGATCACATTCATAATAATACTCTCTAGATACTGAGATGTTTGTCCTATGTAGACAGTGTTACAAATAGTACAAGGCACTTGATATATAATTTTTCTTTCCTTGTCTTTCGATGTTTTAGATATTAGTTCAGTGAATATTTGGATAGTGTATTATGTCCTTTATGACTCATATAATAAATAAATCTTGGTAAATTTCTGTTCTGTTCTGATGTTCTGTTACTGTTTTGTTTCCTGATTGATTATAGTATCTGTTTATCTATAATTGAGCAGATTGTCAGTGTCAATTATATTTTGATGAAGACTGGAAATCGTCAAAACTTTCATCTAACTTCCAAAAACTATTAAAAAAAAACTAATTTTATAACAGAAAACACCTAAAAACGAGACGAGAAAGGGAGAAAGAGAGATTTATCTGTTTTTTTAATCATTCTAATTAAATATATTTCTAATTAAATATATATTTATAATTTAATGAATAAAAGACAAAAAACTTACATTCACGCTAAATGTCTTCCCTTGTTCATCGCTCACAACTGATTTTTCGCTGAAAAGTTAATATAAGTATATAAGAAAAATCATCAAAACCATATCTTTAGATTAGTTCTCTCCTGATATAAGTGTGAGAAATGTTTTTCAGGAGTTTTTGATTAATCTTTCATCAAATTCTTAAAGTTTTCATTATTTCAAACGTTATTTGAATACGATTCCAAGTAACTCATCATATTTATCCGTACGTAGAAGACGAATTCGAAAATTTAATAGGATTAGATTGGAAAAATTTCGCACTTATAATAAAACTATTGCAAGTTTGCAATGGTATCTGTGATAGAAATAGAGTCGAGAAATAATTGGAGGCGAAGACTAGATTAAATAACCCCCACAATTAAAGAGAAGTCGAAAGAAGTAATAAAATAAATTAATTACATCTACCAACAAAAATTTAAAGATTGATATCTCTATCAGTTTTCATAAATTTGAGGAGCGTTCAATTTTTTCTATTCCCATATTCCTCATTACAAAATTTCTATCCAACCATCTATTATACAAATATATATCAGAATGATTACTTACTCGTTTCTGATTGATCTACTGTAGGCACTGCTATACAGTGCACAGACAAGTAAAGCTGCAAATGCTAGTTTGATGTACATGCTTGCTATACTACGATTTGTTTCCAGAATCGGCTGTTATTTATACTAGTTACAATGATCTTTATCTCACACTTAGTTGATGGACTCGAGCAACAATAAGATAATCGGTTAATATATTCAAAAATGTTATCTAGTTAGTATAAGCTCCTCAAAATAATTAAGTTTTTAAAATCATTTAATAGATTTGGAGTAGTACTTGGAAAAAATTATCATATTTGGTATCATACACGTGAGTCTGTTGAAATTAATTTAGAATGATTGAGTACAGAAGAAATTATTGATATTAAGGAAAGAATAAATCATGGAAGGTAAACAAATGCCATCAAGTAATGCAAATTGAGCTGTGCTAATCGGTTCTTTTGTAAACTAAATTTATTTTGCCTCTTTTAAAACACGATTTGAGCCTATTAGAATAGAATTCGAACTTATTACTAATCAACTCTGATAGTATGAACTCAATTAATATAATTTAGGCATTGGATGGATAGATTCAGCAGATATTCTATGGCCATAGCAGATGCTCCCTTAGATTATGGAAAATAAAAAGGAGATCATTTGGTTTCTATTCATCATCCATGGTTTGTAAGACACCGAACTAGTACACTACATAATGTTTCAACTATTTTCCTGGTAAATCCACTTCACTTCTTCTATGACTTTCGTCATTTCCTTTTCGTTAGATAGTTCTCGCTATATGTCGAATTGAATTCAACTGTTGTTTTTTAGGTTTATCAATCGTCAATATTTGCCCTGTGTTTTTTGCGAATTCGTTTCTGATTTTGCAATTTTTCATGTTAATTCAATAATATCACTTATCTATTTTATTATTATCAACTCAACGGCTTATCATAACTTTTTTTCCATCTTTATTTTCATCCCGTCAAAATGTTTCATACATTCATCAATTTGGAGTCAATCTTTTAAACACTCATTCCGTTATTTTCTAAAGTATAATCTCTCTACATAATTCCTAAATGTGCCTTTTCCTTTTTGAACCTTCCTGGTATGTGTGTTGCTATGCTTCTCTCTACGTTTTCTTAATAGTGTTCCCTCACAATTTCTCAACTTATCAATCTACTCATTTCTCGAACATTCTCATTTCATTCCATTTTCAAATCAAAAGCTCTGATGGTTCCATCTGAAGCGATGTTATAAATGGCTGTTTACATTGCATCTCGTTGCAAAAAATTGAAGCGATATGCACAGACAGTCGCAGAGAATACAAGAACTGAAAAATTTATCGGGAAAACGCGTTTTCAAAGTAGCTATAAGTAAAGAAGCAAAAAATTGACACCATTACTACCCAAATAAAGAACGAAAGATATATGCACGCGATATCTGGCAAAGGGAATACAAAAACTACAAAAACCAGTGAAAGAGAGTGAAATAAATAGTAGCAAAAGTAACTGAAACGATTTGGGCAGACTTCAACAACAAACTGGAAAGTAATAGCAAATGAAACTAGAAATCAAAAGGACCATGATGAAAACGGAGAGAACACAACAAAATAATAAGTTAAAGACATATTAAAATAGCTAGAAAATTGAAAAGTTGCTGGAAAAGACAAAATAATACCTGAAATATTAAAAGCTATGGGAGAGAGAGGCTTAGACTTATTCACAAAAATACGGAACGTGTAACATAGTTAGGAATACAGCGAAGATATCAGCTGAGATCAAGCAATGTGTAACTACAGAAGAATACACACAGTGTACATCAATGATAGTTTACAAAAAAATCCTGGAAACAATGCGTGAAGAATATTCCGCGAAGCCAAATTGTAGAAAATCATATATTTACCATCAAATAACTTTTAGATGAAGCTTCCCGTTATGAAGCAGATGTGATATTTGGATACATTGATAGGGAGGAAGCTTGTGTTAAATTATCATGTACAAAAATATGGAAGTTTTGGAAAAAAATTATATGTTAACTCTTGAAATGTAATCATGAACCTATATCATCGTAATGTAAGTAGTAACATATTAATATGAAAGATTTTTCTAGCCACACAAGAAGTAAGACAAGGCGGTGGCTTAAGGCCATTGCTTTCAAACGTATTTATAGATGATATAATAAATATTTGTTCCACAACAGTGAACACCGAAATGAGAGGATACAGGTGAGCACATTTGAATACCTTTGAACAGAAATAGAAAATATAGGAAATGGAGATGCAAATTTTGATCGGCGAAAGAAATTTACACACTAATATTGACTTAGGGCTGCGAAACATGAATTCTAACTAGAAGACAAAAAGTGCAAACTGCAGAGATAAAATATCTTATGCGTGTGAGGAATGGAAAGATGAGTTGGTGGGATTATTTGCGAACACTGGATTATTTAAAACCAATGAAGGAAGTGAAGGAAGCAAAAATAGACACAAATAATAAAAGAGGAAGACAAAAAGCAACATGGGATGAAAAGTTATTCATATTATACTAGAGAAAAGCAATAATACAACACTCAATAAGAAAAGGAAACATGAATGTTAACGTAAGCCACATGTCTCAATGAGGTGGTTCGTCTAATTGGATGTCGGCTCAGGTCCTTACGAATGACAATGAATTTTGATAGGTTATGTCGTTTGATTTGCGATAAAGAATAAATTGGTCAGCGTTAGCCGAGAAATGTTCAAATACATGAAGCAAATAGCGATGCTCTTTGAAGTTGTCGTCAGTTCGGGCCCGAACGAGAATTGTTAAACCACTATGATGAGACGGAATAACGTCGAAAATAGTCAGTGGTTATAAACCTCCTCTTGCAATTAGGAGCCATTGGGGATAATAATATCGACAAAGAAGTCGATTGATATGGTTGGATTGTTTGATATCATTATGTTCATTCACATTGTTATAATTCAATCTTTAGTTTCAAAAACACGCCAAAACTACTTATCTAGAGCCAATATTTGGGTAATTTGATATTCCAATAATAAGAGTCTCCTGCCAGTAATTGGAAAATGTGATCATGCTTGCATTCACAGTCTTTCAATCAAAAGATCTATCTGAAAATTTAGTTTTCTGTGTTCATACTGGAGAAGAAGTGTTAATTATGTCGAAGTTGACATAACAATCTGATATACCACTAAAGGTGCCAATAATTGGGTACTCCAACCTATATTAAGATATACGTGATGTGGAAAGATTCTCATATTGTTTCAATAATTCCGACCATATATAACCATCCAGGCGGAGAGCTAGAGTGGTTTCTGTTAATCTATTTTCTGACACTGACATGGATTGAAGTATTTGCACTCTATCTCAAACAGTACCATACAAATGAGTTTGTGTGCAAGCGTAATGAATATTACTTAGGGCTCGAGATAGACCTAATTTTTATAAATACGTTCATATGAGGGGTACATTGTTTAAGTAATCAAAAATTGATGTTGCAGGTTCTTCTTTTTCTAACGTAGCATAACGGAACAACTGATCAAAATAACGCTAAAATAAAGTAAAAAACAAAACGTCAAGAAAAATGACGGCTGGATTAACTTTGTGAAATCTATGTCTTATGAGGGTCATTGAAGAGGCAGTACATAAATTCAATTACATTAGCAAGTGTGGTAACTTGTTATGAGACAATTTCGACAAGCGACTAGTCAAGTCAGCATGTGGAGAAATGATGCGTTTCAAAACAGCCTCCACTTCAAAGGAATGGATATACGAACAGGTTCAAACTGCTTCTCAACATATGAGGTGAAACTGGTTACAATAGATTCAGCACAAGTTATAGTTGCTACTAAACCTCATTCACTGTATTTTTCATACCACATTATATTATTATGATCATCATTGATAGCTGAATAGTAACACTATATCTACTTTTTGGGTATTTTAATCCTGACCTTGAATTTATTTTTGTTTTATGTATGGAGATCCATCTGTACTGATATGTTGATATCTCTCAATAAAAAATATTTCATCAAACTAGATTTTTAAAAAATTGGATAAATTTTCAGAAACCTTCTCAAGGTGAGGTGTCCATGGAAAATGAGTAATCAGAATCTTAATTGTAGAATAAATTAACTGAGTTGATCTCAAAATTACCTTATGAAATAAACAAAAAATTATATTTTTTCTACATATATAACTAAAAATATTAGATATGTGATACCGGTATACTTTATTGTCGACATGGGTTTTAACCAGTATAAATTCAATAGACTAAAGTTATTTCTAACCATACAGCATGTTCCGAAAGTATTTGACCCTTAATAATGTAAGATGTTCATGATATTTTCTATATATTGATAATTTTTTTTACTTCTACAAAGAAATTAGGTCTATTTTGTATGAGATATTAGCGTTCTGAAATTTGAGGTAGAACTATAGCGAGCACGCTTCTTATTTGAATTTTCATATCAGTTGGAGTAGTTGGTGAAGTATTATGCACTGATCCAAGAATTCATTTTCTCCGTCGATAGTTACTGTTATCGTCTTTTTTTGCTTCATGTGCTACGTATAGCACGAACTATTTCCAGTGGTAAGTTAAGAATTGAAACCAGGCGACTCGACTGGATGAAAGGGTCGGAGACTTCCCAGGCGATTCCCGTACAACGTCTTTGTACGACTTGTACAACTTGGAAGAGAAAATTTGTTTCCTTGGATTCAACCTATAGACCACATCGATCTCATTTCAATAGTCCAATTGGTTTTCTCCTATTTTTCCGTATCCTTTTCAAAATTCTCCCACTCTCTGATCCGGTGTCATACGTCAAATAAAAGATATGGTTTCCCAATAAGTCACGATCATAAAAGGCAAGAAGTTAGAAAAATGTTCGGAAACAATCCTAAGAACCCAATTATAGGCCCTTCAAAGTAGTGCCCCCTTACATAATGACTACGGTATGTCAAGGCCAGATGCGCTGTATAACGATTCGAAATTCCAAAATAAAAAACGTTTTTGAACTTCGGAATTTTTAAAACAGTTGCACCCTCTCAAGTACTGTGCTCTATGAATTCCGATTTTGGGTATCATCCAGACTCCCAAAAGGGGCACAAATACAATATTTCAAATATTTTGGAAAAAAGTGAATCATCTGGACTCCTAGGCAGACATATTGAAATTTAAGCAGATTGAAAAACGATTTTCATGAAAACTACTTTTTAGTTTTTACATTATGGTTCAACGTTTTAAAAATCGTACGATAAAGCCTATGTACAGACAGGATTCTCATCTTTCTGATGCATTTTCTAGTTTTCCGCTATCCTGAATTGATTAGAAGCAGCAAGAGGGATCATATGTTTTTATTTTTGATATGCGAAAGCGAGACCTTCAAATCCCGCTAAGAAATCAAGATTGGCATCAAGAAGGAGGAGGAACGTCGAGAGTACTAAATACTATGCAAGACACGTCTCCTTTTATTGAAAATAATTATTTAGACGTGATTATACTTTCAGTAGCAATTTATTTCGAACAGTCCGATCATTTGATCGATAATATTGTGGCGAGCAATGAAGCTGTCCCATATAGGATTTGACGATGGGCCCAGTATAGACCCAGACATGGGCCAAGTATGTACAACTCTGGCCCTAGCTTGGAAGCCGTTATTGGCCTAGACTTGATGCGACTCTGGGATGATAATAACGTCCCTCGCTTGGTTTGTAAGCCTGGAACCGGCCTGGTTGCCTAGATAAGCCCAAGACTGGTCTGCAGCCCTAGGCCAGGCTGGTTGCTTGTGAAAATAGATTTTTAATATATTGTTAAAAGAATTGTATATGAGAAATTTCTATTAATGCACTCTACTAATTAATGTACATAAAAATATTAGTTGAATAATTGAACATATAGAGAAATGGTACTATTTTTTATTATTCTATTTATTATTGTCTTTTACGCATTAAAGAGTTTTATTCATAAAAAATTATTACTTCTAATGTTAAGATATCTATCATGGATAATATTTTAGAACAAAACTTTATATAGTTATCAAAGTTTTTTCAAGCCTGGCTGACTATAGGATGGCCGAGGTCGGGTTACCTAGAGCTCAGCCCGGCTTGGGTGACTATAGGATGGCCGAAGTCGGGTTACCCAGAGTTCAGCTAGGGTTTGGTGAATATGGGAGGGCCGAGGTGAGGTTACATAGAGTTTAGTTAGGCTTGACTGACTATAGATTAGCCAGGGGTAAGTTACCCATACTTCAACCAGACTTGGGCCATAATTAAGTTGGCAAAGCCGGATTTCCTAGCGTTGGCCCAAGCTAATTCCCGTCGTTCAAGTCTGGGGACTCCTACATGGGGTACTGCATAAAGGGTATTATCTCTGCCGATTTTGTTTATTACACAAGTTTGATTTTATGAATGAATTTGGAAAAATGAAAATCTGTTACAAGTTACAAGAATCGGCCTGAATATCGAGGTAATTATTATAGCAGCTTCAGATAATTCGAAATATAAAATAGATGCATCAAAATCTTAATTATATGCATTGGTTATACCTATAGCTTACTTAAACTGTGAATTTCAACGTATTTATTTTTTAGGTGAAGGTAGAGTAAATTATTATGCAGATTTCGAGAAACTAAGTTTCATTGAATGTATTGAATGTACATTAATAACAGAAATTTACATTATCTTAAGAGACGAACGGCATATTTCCATATAATCATTTGTATTGAATGTAAACTGAGAGGTACTTCAAATTTTCTTTTAAAAAAAATTACTTTTTAATCAATTACAGAAATGTCAACTTATCAATCCTATCATTATTTCACAACGTTTATTGGGATAAAGATAATTAAACATTCTAATTGTTCGATTATACAATTATTGAGTGACTTGAAAGATTGTAGCATACAAATGTGCTACAAAATCCTTACAAAATCTTTGAACAACTATTTTACAGAATATTACAAATGAGATTTATTGACCTTTGAAAATACTACATTGTCTCTCCCATACGATAAGTCTAAGTTAATTCAATTTATATTGATAATCAAAAATTTTGAGCGCTTGGGTTAAGATTTCTTGCTCCAATTTTGAGGATTTTAGGTCAAAATCTTTGTTTCAGATTGTTTTGGTGATAAACATACCAATATAAATGGTGTTTATTGAAAAAAACTACAAAACATACCAATAAAACTGATTTTTAATAACAAAACGATATTATTACATGTTTGTTGTGAATGATAAAAATATAAATAAATGAGGTCAATAAAAATCTATGAAATTCTTCAATTTTTTCTCACTCATATTTTGTTTTTGTTTTCTTCAACAGAATTCAAATGATATTTATTAAAATTGTTTATTTTTACCACCTTCTCATTACCTGTACCTATTTTTGGTATATTTTTTAAGGGATAAAAAAATAAAAAAAATATAAAATAAAAACAATAACACTACATTTTTGTTACAGTCACAATTATTCATGTTTTTCTGCAAAATACGGAATACAAGAAATTTTGAAAATAGAACTTTTAATACTTATAAGATTTAGAGGCAGCAGTTAATGTCAATTGCACTAATTGTCTCCCGCATGAAATGATTGCCGTACTCATTCTGGTATTTTGTTTTTTGCAATACTATACAAGGAGTGTAAAGAAAGGATGACACCTGTTGAAAGGACTATTGAAAATTCGGAGAGGTCATAAATCAAAATAGTCTCACCAACCTCTGAGAAAGAGAGCTCCGGTATAAATAAATCACTTAGTATTATCTATCACACATATTTCTAAATGAATAAACACAAAATAAACATAACAGATAAATGTGACATTTGGCAGCCATGTTGGTATAATTTGCTGATCTATTTATTACGATGTCATTTAATAAAAAGAGTTTTCATGTCAAACAAAAAAGATGGAGCACCAACAACTTAACCGCAAAAGACAATAACTCAGAGCAATACAAGCTATAACCAACCATTGAAAACCACAGGGAATTCACTTTAAAATCACACATATTTGTTTTTAAAACATTCTTAAGAAATAGGAAAGTAGCAACAACATCTACAGGTAGTGTCATAGAACCACCAATAAAAGGAAAAATATATTCAGTGCTGGGCTACTTCAATAAAATGACAGCCTTAAGATGTTGTGATGCCAGTGACTGTAATGGATAGGTTTCCATTTAGCATTTATGTAACATCAAAACTAACATTTGTTCAAAAGTTATAGAGATTTAACGAACTCTTCAATAACATATATATGAATGTAAACATTCATTCAATAGGGATTTTTTGGAATTTCGGTCTCCCTCGCATTGCCGAATCTTTAAATGCAGAGACCTGTATTTGTATCTGACGAGAATGGATATTGATATTGTGGCTGTAGTAACTGATTGTCTAAATGTAATAACCTGATACCACTCCAAATGGTTGTATTGATGACTCAGATGATAATGAAGATCTGGAATTAGGTTTAGTTATTGGAATAGGCGATTTTACGAGATTGACGGATGATCAGAATATTTTCTGTGAAAGTATGTGAAAGTAGAACACATAAATAGCTTGTTTGGTTGTTTTATTGACAGACTAGATGCAATAGTCTCTTAACAATGCTTGAACGCTCTATGCTTTACGCAATAAGCACTTGTAGACCTGAATAATCGCATACATTCTGCTGAATCTGATTCTTTTTCAGAGTTTTTGACTCATAGATGAGTTCGTTAGAAACCCAAATTATCGATAGAAGCGTTTTGTCGCTCTGATCCCAATTTGTGCGAGGCCGATGCTACTTTTAAGATTTTGTTTCAATAAACTTGTTAGACTGAATTAAAGTCGGTGGCGTATTAAGCTACTATCAAACAATGGTTTTCAAGTCCAAGGAAACAGTTCATAAATGAGCAGATTATTACCTCAACTGAAAGAATGAAGAACAACTGCAAAATTTGACAAAATTATCACTAGACACATTCCAAGAAAGCAAATTGTCCAACAGGGAATGAATCTGTTTGAAGCAATTTTCACAAAAGGTTATAATTTAGAGCAAATATTCGATTCCTTCCATTTCTATCGAGCCAGTGCACGTTTTTCAGCGTTTTTGATTTTGATTTATTTTACTTAATGATTTTGCAAAAATGGAAAGAGGTTTTTTTTGTAAGAAACTGATTTTTGGTTTGAGACTAGAAAAAATGTCCAGAATTGAATCCTCTAATTATGATCCACTGGAAAAATCTTCAGATTTTCAGATTTAAATGCGATTTATTTTCACAGATTTTGAAAGACATTCTATTTTGAGAGGATTCCCTCAAATTTCCACTTCCTAACAATATTCTGATCATTACATACTCTCTGCCTCGATTCCTTTAACCCTTAGTCGTATGGAGTGTTATCAAATAACCGCAATGGGAATAAGGAGATGGCACTGAATATTATACAGTATATCCACTTCTTTGTACTAGTATAGGATGTTCTAAAAAATTGAGTTATATATTTCTATATGAAATACTTTGTTTGAAATATTAACTACTTGCTCAACCAATGATAGAAATGCAACAGCAAAACGTAAATGGGGATAATCAACAACTTTTGCTTGAACGATAACTAGGAGCTTGGAATTAAATGCATGATCATGATTTGCTAGAATTTACTAATCTCAACATGGATTACCTATGGATTAAGGCTTTGAGAATGTATCAAGTTCGCTTGAGTCCAGGGTATACTCAAGATACAATACAAAAGAAACTTAACAACGACTTTGTTTTTCAACTATGAGGATATGAAGATTGTCTAGTAAGGGTTAAGATTTGCACCAGACTTACGCAAGCAATTGAGCAAAATATTTTAAATCAGTACAAAGCGATAGCATGTACATATTGAACGTGTAAATCGTGAGCGATTATATTTGGTATATGTGCTCATATAACTTTTGTGGTATCTTGGCTACATCAGGCACGAAGGCAAATTACTAACGCTCTTCTTAGGACAACCAACGATGCGTTTGTTTTAATATATAATTTTTGAGAATAATAATTTTATTCTCTATAAATATTTTTATTTTCCATTGTATGAAACACTAGTAAACACAGCTTATACGTCTAACAAAACATTTCGTATAAAAACATTTGATACGATTTTTTAACCGTAATTTAAGTTTATCGACTCTCTACATATAATTTTAGAGACACTCCATTTCATAACTTTTTCTTAATTAAACAAATCTCTTCATAGATGTGATGTATAAGCCGCAAAATTCCATCGCAGATCAGATGAGCTTTAAACAAAATATTAAATAAAAAAACTTTGATTTCAATTTTCTAGGACATCTCTTACTCGTAAAAAGAAGTAACGACAAGCACAAATGCTTGTTTCCTAAAATCAAATACTGTAATTCTTGGAAAATCTGATCCCAATGTATTCTTGGATAAATTTTCATACAGAAATTAAACTGTAGTGATAAAACGCCTCAATTTGTTAAAACCAAGGCTTTTGTAGTTACTGCATAAAAATGGAAGTATTTTTGACAATTTCCACCCAGACATACGAAAAACCATCCAAACATCTGCGAATTTTGTGAGAAACTAATCTTTTCATTAACTATACTATTCGACACAATCGTGGCTCCATCAGGGAAGACTATCTTACACGTGGAATGAGGGTCTACATACATAATTTGTATCATAGTACAACGAAATTTCATAATAATCTTCAGACGTCATAGGGATCAAACTTTCTGTTGCCTATATTGCCACAGACACATTAACTGTTTTTTTTGTTTTGCATCAATAACAATAAACTTCTAGATTTGCTTGAAGGATGTATGATGCATTTTGAGGCCAGTTAAGACAGTGAAGCTGTGTTCTCTGATATGGGTATATCAGCTGTACATAAAAGATATAGTAGCGCATCCAAAATGCTACCTTGGGAAACGTCTACGTTGTTTAGATGTATTGTTGAGTATTTGTTTCAGTACTTAACCATACAATCCGATCCTCAAAGACGAATTTGTGAGTGAAGAAATAATTTAGGGTCAGACTTTATCAGAGGTCCGACTTACATCGAAGAATATCCCATAGCAGTACTTTTTATCTTCCAGATTCTTTGTACCTGCTCGATGGTAGCACTTTCCTCTCGGAATCCAAATTGATGCTTCGAAATATCTTGATTGAGAATGGGTATTATTCTGATTTTTAATAATCTTTCTAATAGTTTAGCCAGTAGAGAACGTGAACTGATTGATCTATAGGTAGTAACTTCTTCAGCCGGCTTTCCAGGTATAGGTTATGAAGAATATTTCAGCTAATTTCCACTGAATTGGAAAATAACAAATTCTGAGTATTGAATTATAAGTGAATGTTATCATTTTAATGGCGTTTTTCGATAGTTTTAGTAGAAGTTTGGTTGTAATCAGGTGATGACCCAGGGACTTTTAGGAGATTCATGGCGTCTGGGACTTTTTTATTGTTATCTTTACGTGAGTACGTTCCAGTTGGTGAGGAGGAGACAAATATCGATTGATATTGAATTCATGTTCATCTGTGGAGTTAAGTTGAAAAATAGTTTGTTAGTGCTTTGCCCTGTTACTTTCTATCCAGGGACCTTCATACTTGAGGATAGGGGGATCTGCAACTTGGGAATAGTTCAATATTTCTTAGAAATTGAGTGAGAGAATGGTTGAGTGTTGTTGAAGATTTCCATGATGACCTTTTGGTTTTTCCACGATATTATAGAGATTTTATGAATCCGAAAGATCTGGAATGTGATTTTAATATATAATACGACATTTCAGCAAATATAAATTAGTCAATTTGATAGCAAAGTGAATACAACAGGAAATTTATAAGTGAATATAAAAGTCCACTAACTGGACAGTTTATTTGAATAATTTAGACATTGAGTGTTCATATTCAAATATTAGTGCGTAGTTAAGCTTGTAAGAGTTAGTGAGTAGCTACTGTATGAATAAATTAGGTGAGCAACATATGTGTAAATTTAAACCTCTCTGATGCCTAAATACAATATATATATATATATGTGTGAATAGGAATAACATTACAATGATGTTTTATTGCGGTAAATCGAAAGGATATACAGGGATTTTCTACAAAACTTTGCATAATGTCTTAGAACTATCAGTTACGGTCTATGGTGGCCTAATTTTGGATTTTTTGAGAAATAACAGAAGAAAAAAATTTATGTACGTTACTTCGTGAACAAACTTTTCTTAAGAAGATCAGTTGCGTAGGAGTCAGTTGTTATAGTTATTTAAGAATATTCTTTTTTGTGATATCGAATTCACCCAAAATGGAAATGAAAAATTTCGTCCATTTAGAATTTTGGCTAGTTCCTTACAGAATTCCAAGTTATCAGCTTATATTCCATTATAAATTTACTATATTATATTATATTATTATTATTTTATATTATAATTTATAATTATATATTATAAATCAAATTGGCTGCAGATAAGTATGTAGTACCTATATTTAGCAATGAGTTGTCAAAATACCTCTTTCAACAATTATGAATATCACATACATTAATACAAATGTGGATGATATCAAGTAAATGTTCAACACTTGAAGCTTATCAGCTGTGAATATTCAAGGTTAACATTATTGATCAAAAAAATAACTCAGTTTAAATGGAGGGATTTCAATATATCTTATCTGAATCTTAGAGTACTTAATGAAACTAGTAATGGAACCAATACAATCCTATAATACAAATTCATATGAAAAAATATTCTTTTACTACTACGACAAAAAGATGACCTACGAATCGGAGAAATTCATACGTTTTGAAGTATATACAAATTAGAAGGATCTTGTAGTCAATTCACCTCCACGCCCAGAGAAGGGGCAATAAAGCTATTCATACTTGGTAAACAGCTTAAACTGTTCACCTTCCTATGCCAAGATCTCAGCGTTAGCACCTTTCCGTCCATCAATTGTTAATTTTCTGATCCCATTCCTTCGCTATAATTATGTGATTGGATAGGGACCTATAGAAAGGCTCTGGTGAATTGAAAGGTATCACTTTTCCTCTCTTTTTAGCTGATCTGCCAATTCATTACCTTGCACTCCAGAATAACCAAGCATCCAGACAAGGTTGACCGAATTATTTAGTTCCATTGCGTTCAATGACAACCCTTATTCTGATACTAACTTTCACTGAACGAAATTACTTTCTAGTCTTTCCATTGTACAGAATTATTTTTGGATGATTGAAAAAATTGAAAACCCGCTAGATTAGGTTTGTACAAAGATATTACGTTAAAAAATGAAATATTTTTCACAATAAAGCAATATTTTCATGGAAAAACAAATTTTTTGTTGAACTGTCCTAGTTTATTTCATATATATATATATATATATATATATATATATATATATATATATATATATATATATATATATTTATCCAAATTGCTATTTCTATTTTTAGAATATCTGAAAATACACAGCTTCAGATAATTATTACCAGAAATTGATCAAATAATGGAATTAGCATGGAGTGTATATGGAAAGAAGCCAGTAATATCAAAACCTAGAATGCTAATTTGCCTAAAAGCATAAGTTTTCGGTCAATGCATATTACCAGTCATGATATACGGAAGCGTGTGGGTACGATAAATGAAATTATCAAATTAAAAATATAGGAAAGCGACATCCTTGGAAAAGATTCAATATCCGTCTCTGGCATAGTGATATGTTTATTAATAGCACACGTTTCAAAACATGATATAAATCTTGTAGCAAAAAACTTGCTGTAAAGTGGAATATATGCAGCGGAAGCATGCATTCAAGGATTGTCCGGAAAAACAGCCATAAAAATTTCAATATTGTCACAATGTCAAATCCAAACAGTCCTTCTCAACTGTTTTTACACATAAAATTAAATTTAAAATAACCATTCTATAGGAAGATATAAAGCACGCCGTAAAGTCTGTTGCTTTTTGTTTTTTTTTGTAACTAGAAATGGCGACACAGCAAATTGGATGACTTGTAACGGAAACGTGCCTAGAATGTGGAATAAATATATAATTCTATTTTCCATTTTTATCCTGTCGTAGTGAGTTGATTCCATTGAGAATATATGTTTTCTGATAATTAAATTTTTTGTTAATAGAATGAATTGAAATATTATATTGATAATTTATTATTAATATCACTCGAAAATGCCTATTATGTGGTTGAAAAAGATCTCAACAATATTAAGGGTATGTATGGTTGTTATTACAAACAAGATCAGTCATATTTTCCCATCCCAATTTCACGTTACTTCTTATGACATTTCCACCGGTTTCTACGTAACTGTCTAAATACAGTAGCTTTGTTCGCGGGTCTAGTTCCGAATCAGTTTAGGACTCATTGCATGCGCACTTTCAAAATTGTGGTTCGCTAGTCGATGATTTCACCCGCCAGCGAAGAACAATTTTGACAGGGCGCATGCGATCGCTCCTAAGCTGACTCGAAATTTGACACGCGAACAAAGCTAGTATTTCCACAGAAATGGAAAAATCGACGAGACATTAATGATAAACAACAAAATCAAGCCCTTTCGCTGCACTTCACATCATTAGATTGTCCTTACAAACGTGGATTTTGCTAAAGATGAATCTGACAACACAAACAAATTTGAATGAATCAGTTAACACATTTTTTGGATAATACTCTATTAGGACTATCATTAGTCATATTATTAATGAATAAAAATTTGAAAATGTACTCGGTTTGCTTCTCAATTTCGTGTTCGTGAATTTTTTTGTCGACGCAATCCTGTAAAAATATAAAATGATTTATTTATGTTCGCCGTCCATTATATTTGAGTGTTACCAAGAAATAAAATGGGCAATAGTCCCATATTGATGTCATATTAGAAGTCTAAAGAATTCAAACTGTAATTTTCTTCAACGCTAAAATATCCTATGGCAATCATTAAACAGCTGTTTAAATCTTATTTCGATCTCTTACAAAACATGCGTCCATCCACAGGAAGTATGAAGCGAGCTCGGTTTTGTTTTTTGAATATGATACGATTGATCTCATTGATCAAATGATTGATCCATATACCAGGTTCACCGTTCAAGGCACATTCGGGGAAAAAGCAATGGCAAAATAGATGTTACAAAGAGACTACTCAGGTAATTAGGGCAAGGCTTTATCTACTTAATGTAATATATACAATTTCAACATTTTAAATCATTATTAAACTATCAAAATCTTTCAAGTAGTAATTGCGAGATATATGTTGCCTTCTTTCCAACTAACAACTCTTCAAATTTCAAATGTATATTCCAAAAGAGAAGTAAATGTGTGATAAATGGTATTTTAAGTATGTTAATTGTCAAAAACAAAGTGAAAATAAAACTGACACCTATATTTACAAATAATAGCAATATGTTAAGCTGTCATGAGTTGTATAAATGTGGATTTTCCAATTTCCCGAAAGAGTGTGAGGTGAAAATTTAGGTAGTTAATTAGGAAAGAAATACATTCAATCAGAGAAAATATTTCAAGACACTAAACACCTGATGAACAGTTATTTATCTTGGAAAGTATTGAAAATAAGTATTTTCACATGGAATAATTGACAATAGTGATAAAATCACTGAATGTAAATAGGATCTATAAGTTTATAAGACACACAAGGACATCTTATAAAATAAAATCAACGTAATCTAATCGTTGAGATATTCAAATAAAACATAAAAAACATGCTCAATAACATCAGCACCCAAGATTAATTCATTCAAGTGAAAAAATCTAAATAACAAATCCACAAATTATTCATAAGCAATTGTTTTTGGCCGCTAATCGAAATAGGTACCATAAACCTGATTACCCCTTCTTATAACCGAACAAATATATTTCGTATCCGAAAGTTCTGGAGACAATTTATAAAGTGCATTTATCACTAATACTAGTGACCGCTGGTTATTATTTTTGTTTAATATCTAAAGTTATTTAACTAGTACCTATTTCATAATTCTTAAGACTTATCCTCACATTGAAGGCTCTCATAATATCCAAAGTGAATGTCCAGTTCACTCCAGTTCCAAAAGTTGATATCTGCTGGCATTGATGAGAGTAGCATTTCACATTATGGCAGCAAAATTTTTCTATTTCAATAGACGAATACGAGGGCCTCTCTGTATATTTTTAAGCTGCAGTATCACGATCTATTTTGAGGTCAACTTACATGAATAACAAAGTTTTGATCGACTTCAACGCGCATTTGGTAGTCCTTAACGTGCAGATGTGCTATGCTAGGATAGCGGATTTAGAGGGATGGGATACATTCGGTTAGACCCTGTAAATCAATTACTATTGGAAAAACTATGAGACTGAGATGTATCAGAATGGATTCTATTTCACATGATAATTTTAATGTGAGAAACTTATAATTTATTGGACTCCACGTACGTTTAATAATTTTCAAAAGTCAGAATGCGTAAAAATCGCACGGAGAATGTTAGAAATGTTAAATAATGGCGGTCATCGTATTTTTCCTAAATTAATAATAGGTCACTAAACATACATAAAATTTCAAGATATTCAAGATAGCTGTTTCTGTAATTACCATTTTCAAATAATAGGTAAGAAACAAGTGTCTATCAAGGAAGTTGTTTGCGAAATAGTGGAAGCGATTTAGCGATATCAACAAAGAGTTACAGAAAATTAATGCATCACAAAACGTTCATCTGCAGCTTTTGCATTGCATCGCAGACAGTTGAATTTTGATTATTATAACAGTCATTAAACACCCACACTATTCGCCTGAATTAGCCATGTATCATCATCATTCAGCCTAAACAAACATTTCGGTGGTAGACTTTTCACCACGCAAGAAGGGGTAGATGCAGATATTTATTCTTTTTTTGAGAGTTATGAGAGTTCCGTTACAAAAGTACATTGATGTAGGTACTAAAAATTGGAATAACAACGTTCGCGTTGGCATGCAAATTCGGCAAAATATTTTGTAAAACGTCCAAATACACCTGTCCTCATAAAGGGCCATCGAAAAAATAAGAGCCTACAGAGAAGTCATTCATGACACCAATCCAAACGTTAACCGAAAGACTTACCTTAGAACGACATTCTCGAATAGCATTTTTTTGTCTACACATGTGAATTACGGTAATTATTTATCTCGTTTCTTATAAATTGGACTTCATCTGTAAATATTGTCCTGTACAACATTGGTCGACTATTGTGAATCAATCTATAAAATTCTAGCCTATGGACTCCATCTATAGGATGAAGTCACTGAACCGTTTGAATATGATATGGATACGAATGAATTTTTTGTGAGACTCTACTTTCTTTTGATTCAGTAACAATAAATTCTCGACTTACTTGTTTAGTGATCATTGTAGGGTTCATAGTAACTTCTTCCTGCGCCCAATCTACATCTTCTTCCATAAGAAAAAGTGCAAGGTTCTCACAAATAATTAAAAACTGAACCAAATGGGGGGAGGACTAAAACTATCCTTACTTTACCCCAATCTCCATCTACTTGAACTCCTCTCTCATGTTTCGATATATTCTTTTTTTATCTCAGTAGTTTTTCTAGGGATACCTATTTTCCTTATCGTATTATTACCATTTTTTTATATATTCAGTCAAATGTTGCTTTGAAATCGATAAATATATGCAATTCTTCTACTTTCCTTTCCTATTAAGCTCTACAATATGTATACGTTATTCATAGTTTATTTCCCATAATTCTCGTACATGTTTTTAAGTCAACTGACGATGAGCATATTGCTTTGTAGTTTTCATACATTATGCCATCTCCTTTTTTATATAACAATTGATTTTCTTCCCAGTCTCCAATACGCATTGCACTTTACTTTTATATCCTTTCTTTTTTCTTTGATTATTCTTATTCCCTTGCTTTTGTTCATCCTATTGCTATGATTTTGTTCCAAAAGCTTCTGTTATTGTCTTTTTCTGCTTAACCATTTTCTTTTGTCCTCAATCTAGTTTTGTGGTGCTTTCTTTTTTATCGTCCTTCTCCCGCAAGAAAATTCGGCAAAATATTCTGTAGAAAATCCGAATAGAACTGTCCTCGTAAAGGACTATCGAATAATTGAAATCTGACCCAAATATTGGATGACTGAAGCTCCTACGATCATGAAATCTCATGTGTTAACCTCTAGCTGCAGGTCTACCATTACCATTATAGAACCCATAAACAAAAATTATGTCGGTATAATCTGTGGTCAAAAACTGTTGTATTTTGAACGAAAGGAGCAAAAATTTTACCAAACACAATAGTACGTAACGTAGATACACACATAAGAAATATGTTTTCTTGTAAACATAAATAACGGCTGATAATCACAATGGGTATAAAATAACAAGAGACGTCAAATGGTCAAAGTTTTTTGAGGTTGCCTGTTTTAATTTGGTATGTACAGTTGATACAATGTATCAGTTTTTGAAATAAAAATTCAAAATTGACAAACAATCGATTTTGCCGTTAGAGATAATACAAAATGACAGTAAAGATGTAGTTGAATTCATACAAACATATTAGATAATAATGTGGGTACTCATTTCAGTTAAAATATTCGAAATATGTGCGAATTAATACCGATCCAAAAAATAATTTAACAACAATTCTTATTTCACTTCGCATATTAAATATTGGCAGTTTTATGTCTGCTCATCTATTGTAATTTAACAAATTTGGATAATAAAAAGGGCAGTTGGGATTATTTTCAAAAATACGTTCAGTGAATACGTGCTACATTATAACCGTAAACAGAAAAGCTCGGTTTGCAAACAAAATTTCCATACGCAAACGTTCCACTTGTAGCAGAAGAACAACAATAGCGCCATAATACTTTGAAGTCAAGGCAACATAGAAAGAACCCAATCTTTTTTCGATTTACAGACAACACTTGAATAATTCATAACCCTAACTACTTTCGACGCAGTCAAAATTGTTCTGCTATTTATAAAAATAGCTTGAGAGATTGTTTGAATTGGAAACTTGGTTTTAAATTAGATCTAGCTCCTGTTGGGATAAGAAAAGAAACTAATTTCTCAAAAGATATTTCTCAAACCTGATTTATTAATATTGAGCTAGTATCGCTTCAAGCTTCAAACTATTAACAAAACGGTCTCGTAATTTCAAAACGTTCCATATTAATATCAATTCATTGAAACGTTTTAAAGAATATATATTATTAATTTATCAACATGAAATTTTGATTAACCTATCAGACTTGTTTCATGTCTTATTTAATGGTTTGTTGTAGTCTACTTCTTTAACTAGGTATATATAGATGAATATTCAGAAATCGTTCATACTACGTACGTAGAATTTTTACACTGATAGTAACAAAAATGATAAAGGAAGAGAGAAAGGAGTTAATTCGTTATAGCCAACGACTTTGAAGAGAAATCCTGAGTCCCGTCGTTATTTATTCTTGAACAGGCTGATCATAAGGGTATATTTTTATTAAGTATAGTCACCGCAAAAATTATCGAATGGAAATGTAGGAGTTGTACTGCTGAAGATAACTTTGAGTACTGCTATAGTGAAAAGGAGACTGAAATGAGTTGACTTTTTCGGAAGTGGCAGTGCTGAAACGTCAAAATTACATGAAGAATTTGTAGTATTTAAGGTTTTTGGGTCTAAGAGAAGAGTGTGGGTCAAAGGAATAACGGATGTTAGATTCATGTAGAGTCCCTACTGTAAAATACGGCGTAGGCTCGGTGCTGGTTTGGGAATTTTTTGGAGGAATAGCGACTGGCGACCTAGTAAAAATTGAAAAGAAATTGAAGAGAAAGGCTATAAAAAATATTAAAGAAAAATGTAGTAGGTATATTCTCGCCAATACCTGATGGATAGAAAATTTATCTTTCAGTATTACACCGATCCCAAAAATTTCTTAAAGCTGTGCAATTCGTGTATATTCGAAAGAAATGGGTATACGGAAAGCAATTATTTGGCCATCACAGTTACGATGAGTTGTGGGACAAATTTGACATGGTGGTCAGAAAGCAGTGTGCTACTTCCACTTCACATCTTTGGTACATACCTAAAAACTAATTTTTATTATCACTACATTCTTATTTATGTATGTTCTATGGTAAATAAATGTCAAAATCGACCGTATTATTTGCATGTTGTGTATCAGGCAAGCCTTTTGACCGGTAGTGTATATTCGTAGATAGATAGTTTGTATTTATGTTCCTAGATTTTGGATTAAGTTGTACTTGATTTATTTATGCAGAATACCAATCTGACTCTTTTATACTAAATATACACTTTCTCGATATTTTTTCTGTCTTCAAATCAAATTGGTTTCTTCTATTCTAAATAGATGCAAAGGTGAATTGAAGAACAAGTAACATATTCATATCGTATGCCAGATTATAAGTCGTTCGAATAAATGCACTCAAGCTAATCGTTTGCACCCGCACGTGCCTTGATAACCTAATTTTCTTTTTTAACAAACTTCTCATTTTCAATACTGTTCTAAATTATCTCAATTTCTAGAGGTTTCTATACTTAATCCCGTTTTATTTTTATACCTTATCTTATCTATATATTCGATCGAGTTCCATCCACATTTTTTGAGAAGTCATCATCTTAACTCCCAAATGATTTAGCTATTTCTCCCAAATCTTTATTTTGTTCAGAAAATGGGTTTTCTACTTAAAAAATATTTTTCCAATGTAACTGGAAATAGCATGTATTTGTTGAAATCATTTCAGTTCTTGCTTATTTAAACTATTTAAAAAATTGTATTCAATACAGCAATTCTAACATATCCTTGTCCAATTGAGTCATGTCTTTTACCTGTTTACAGCTATGGAGTTTTTGAATGTGAGTATCTCCAGAAGTTAGAGAGCAAAGACTGAGGAATAATGTGGATACTGCTCTAGCTAGTACTCTTATTAATCGATGTTTGTGATGGTTTTTCCACTTTTGTAAGAGATTTCAATCAAAAGGATAGACAAAATACACCTATTTCTCAAGCAATTACAAAATCTTCCAGAGTAGACGATAATTTTTTTATTATTTATTGGAAGAAGTCTTCTGACAGCTTTCGAATCTAATGAAATCTTTTGATATTTCTGCTGTGATGATCTTGTGTACGACGAAATCCATGTTATACAAATTAAAATGTCGATTGCATATTGTTTGCTGACTACTCTATTTGTAAATGCTCGTACATACTCGAGGCTTTCTCTTGGTTCTAGACTTTCTAATAGAATTGAAGAATTCTTGAGAATTCAGCAGTTGAATTTAGTGGATTTCCGGATTATTCAATCTATTTAATTGTTCCGCGATTGAAAAAATATTTATATGCAATGCTTTATCCTAGTAAATCTTTATTCTTGAGAGACCAAGAAAACTTATGACAATATACAAACATATAAAACTTATTTCTGAGAAAATCTATTTATCTCGAATACCTTTTGTTTCACAGCATATATATTTTTGTCATTTCTAATAAATCTTCTAGAAAACTACTATGAAAAATTCCATACTATTTTTAATGTTATTCATGTTTCCTCAATTTTGTCCTGGAAGCAAATATTCGATTTACTTTTTCACTATCAATTTTTTTGCTTTAATTCCCAGAAGGTGCCAAGTTTATATTCTTAATAACTCAATAAGATTCTAGATAGCTCCTAGAATGGCTAATATGCGTGAAAAAACAAATTTATAACATTTTCAGGCTCATTTGAAACTTCACAATCAACTTTTATACTATCCTAACTTTTTCCTCAACAAAATTATTCGCGTTTTTGATGGTTATAGTATATATGTTACCTTTATAATTCAGAATACGTTCGCGAATACGGTACCCAGTTTTATTAGATCTTTCAGTAATTCAAGACCTCAGTGAAAATAATGCTCACAATATCTAGAGAGGTGCCTTGGGCTTCGACTAAATGCCTAACAATAGAAAAACCGACCATTTTCTGGAGAAGAATTTTGTTACATTACTATAATACATCTGATCAGTCGTCCGCAAGAAAATTGGCAGAACTGCATTGAGACTCAATGCTTTATCTACCATATTTTCCTTGTCTGACTTCTTTTAGTCACTTTCTGTTCTCATACTCTCAAAAATAGTTCAACGAATATCGATTTTACACAAACGAAGACGTCTTGTCAGAAGTAAGCGTGTATTTTGCAAAGCCGTGGTTGAAATGAGGGATAAATAGATTGTGTCGAAAGATATGTTTTGTGAGAAGACAGGTTAAGTGATTGATTTGTTGCTTGTAATTTGTCGATGCATAGATAACCGCAGGTTGTTTCAAATATCACTTTGGAAATATATCCCATACGAACCGGTCATCCAAGTGAAGACACCGAATGTTATTTATGCCTTCCATTTACTCTGTGAAACAATCAACGATGTGTTTTTTGTATTCTCCAATCATCGTTCTTTTGATATTTTTGTCCGTAGGATATTGTGAGTAAAGGAATATCTTTGTATTGATATCTTCCTATTGATATGTATTGTGTCATATTTCTTGTGTCAAAGTTAGTTAAATATATTCAAATTCTCATATAAATTATGTATTTCCACATATATCGTTTTAAGCATATTCATTCCAACAAATATACTGCTCTATCCGCACACATTCTTCCAAATTTCTTTATGCAACGAATTATTGAATAATAAAAAAAGCTTCGTGGTGTCAAAACTATCGACTTCTGTCATCGTTTTTCAACTGAAATCTCTAATAATTCATTCACGATTGAACCAAAAAGAAGCTTCAGAATAAATTGCTCGTTTTAACATGCTGACCGGACCTTGTATTCGAAGTTGAGATTTATAAGTTTGTTTATTGAATTTGGAATGTGCCGAAAATGTAAATTCAATTTATAGTGCTTCGTATAACAATTCATAATAAAACATATAACAAATTCATGCTATTATATTAAGAATAATCAAATCTACAATAGAATCTTGTAATTACCACGATTTTTTTTATTTGTTGGCCTATGCAAATCTAATTGAATCATCATCAACTGAATATTTTTAAGATGTGATACTATTAAAAAAAACTTTTGAATACGAATTAATAGATACAAATTTCAACAGCTAAGGACCGTAACTTCTCAAGAGTTAACATCAATTAATTCTGCTTGAAACTTTATATTTGAAGCTAATTATTTTATGACGAAACCTTCTTATTTATAATTTATATCGAACGGTTCACAAGATTTTAAATTTCAATTATTAAGGATTTTGTAACACTAGGTGTGACAATTGAGTAATAAAGCTGATTACTTGCCTGTAGAAATTGGTATAAAATGATCAAGGAGCGCTCAGAAAACGTAAAAGATGACGAATAGGAGAGTGAGACAGGTTCATGTGGACACTGACACAAATACACAGCGTGTGCGCGATAAGATTGTTAGCTAGTGTTACCAATAATAGCAGATGATTTAAATATCAACCGTCAGACAATCGTAAACCTTCAAACACAATTAGAAAGCTCACCATGAAACTCTCCAGAATAGTGAAGCAATATCAAGAATATTTGGAACAGACCGAATGTGGTCCTAGGCTGTTTGAGAACCCAAAGTAAATGCTGTATACAGTACAATCATAAAACATAATATACTTCTTCAAGCGACCTTTCTAAATAATATTTGACGTATTTTGTATCACAAAATGAACACTTATATGTGCTTTACGACTGTCGGTCACTACTGATGAAAATCTCTTACCGGCAAGTGAAACTTTAATATTATGAAACGGGAAAAGTTACTGGGGTCAGATCTGATGAATATGATGGGTATTCAACTAATTTGTAGTATAACTCGTGAATTTTCAGCCAAGTGTGAGAAATTGCGTTGGAAGCCCTTTTTCCTTCCAATGTCGTCACTTTTTCGAAATTTCTTCCTCCACCTTATCAATGAATAATTTGTAGTACACGCCTGTTATCGTTTCACCTTTTAGAAGACAAAATCCCATAATGTTCACTGGAATGTGCTTTTTGTCGAAAGTGAGCAGCTACGGAAAACTTCATGCGGATAGCTTACCTATGCAAATTAAGCATCTAGTATATGGTAAATATATACTTTCCATAAGCCGATAATCTCTTCTATCTTTCTCACCTTGATTCGACGGTCGACTAGTACTATTTGGTGCAATTTTTCAATGGTATCGCTAGTTGTCGTAGTTTTAAGCTAGCCCCAATATTTGTCATCAGTGAAGGTGATACGGTTAAGTTTGAATTCAATTGCCTAAAATTTTAGAACTTTCAATAATGGTAGAGAGTCTTAGCACAGTGTTTAACTTATATTCCATTTGCGTAGGCGTATTTCAAAGAAAAAAATATTCAATTCCAGTTCGATACTCATTTTTGAGAACGATATTAATCTGTTTCATTGACAGCTATGTTGTGGTCCAAACAGAGTGGGCTCAGACATAATTCACTACTATGCGTTGAATAGAACGCACTTGTTAACTTGCAGAAAGATTCTAGTGACCACATAACGACCCTATTCGCCGGATCCATAGCCATTCGAATTGTTTGTCTTTCCCAAAATTTTTTATTTTGAGAAGAAGCAACGCATCTCAGTCTTTTGAGATATCCAAACAACTATAACGAAGTTATTATCTGAGGCTTTAGTCAAAGCACATCAGAATCGCTACGTCTGCAAACATCGCTTGAGTCGGTATATTAGTGTGGAAGGAAACATAACTCAATTGTCTGACCTCTTATATTCGGTGTTGGGTTTGTTTTACCTGAAATACAATGGAATTTTCTATTCCAAATGGATTCACCGTAGATTACTTTTCCAAGACTTCTTTTTACATTGAATTCATATTCTGATAAACTCACAGTTCATTCATCGATTCTACATTTTGTGGGCATTTTTAAAACAAATATTCTTCCATTGTGTAAAATCATACATTTTCAAATTTGTTATTTGATGCTATATTCCTTTGTCCTTTCAATATTCAATTGTTTCAGTCATAGCAACTCGTATCTAATGAATTTGTTTTATCTCGAATAACTTTAATACCAATTAGCATATTTCAAAGTCAAAGTCGGTATTACAGTGAAGTGTTCTGCTTATCTACTCTTGATTCTCCAACCTAATTCGTTCCAGATCTTTGAAGATTTTTAGAATTTACGAGTTCAAATGCACTTAGTCATCCACATATTCTCAAAATTTGATAAAAAATATTGTAGCAATAAGAATGTGTTTAGTCGAACAACCAGAATCTATATCTGTAAAAAGATACTCCAAAATCATTCCTTCAATATACCTAAAAATAACAATACCAAAATGTGCTTCTTTTTGTAGGATTTGTATATTAATCAAATACAACAATTGCAGAAAATCTTTGGAACAATTTTAGGAAAAACTCGCACACTGTATAAATGACAGTTATTTGCTGTGTGAACTTATGTATCAATGAAAATTAAAATGAAAATTTGATTTGGACTCGCGTTCCCAAATTAACCAGGTAATTTTGCTCAAGCATTCTATGTACATTTGGGAAAAGGGACTGAAAAATACTAATATCTACATCAAAATTGGACTGAGCAAGTACATGTAAGAGTGAGGACTATATGAGCACCAAAATTATTCGGTGCCTATCTATAATTATAAAAAATAAGGAGGATTTGACATATTTTTTCATTGGTTTATTGATTTATTGAGAATATGTGAGGTAATGCTGGGAAACAAGCGTTTTCATATTACTTTTGGGTTCCAGTAATAGTTCTTGGGCTCAGATACAATTTTTTTATTTATGACCACACCGTTGAAACTTTTTGTATCTATTATTTGGGTGGAGTCGGACAAATTTCGGAATTGGCGCTTTATGGTAGCGGGCTGTTTACCTGTCATGCAGTAACGAACTAGTGAATTTTATGCAGAAAAAATTCATAAGTAGATTGGTAATTTCATTTCAGTCAATAGTTTTTCTCATTTTATTGGCGAAAAACAAGTTGTTGGACAAAAATAATGGAGCACTTTTTATTATTAAGAGAATCTATCATAAAAAATTCTTGCAATAACGTGTTAACCTTGTCAGACAAATTTCTATGGTAGACTCTGTTGAAATCAGCTGTGTAGCAATAAACATTTTTTCCATAAATTTGATATATTTGACGTGTGCGATGCGTCAAATTATTCTTTATTTCTATTCGACAGTTACATGCGAAGAATTCCTGAAGGACATTTTTAAAACAATACCATTGTATCAAATATGATAAACATCTATCAGCATTTATTCTATTTTTGTATCAAATAACGTAAACATGTATCAGCACTATTTTATTATAAATAAGATGTTTGTAAACAATTCGATGATATTTAATGTTTATAATTAGTTCGATCTTGAGATTAATTGTATTCATTCAAATATTCAAAAAATAAAGTTTTTTAAAAATATATTTCGAAACCCGAAATATATAATTGGCGCAGTCAGTAGGATTAGTGCGGTCGCGAGTTTACGCAAAGTGCGATAAAGTTCCGGCTAAGTACCTCAGTACCTCAGCACTAGATCTACGTATTCAACGAGGGACAGGACTTCAGATAGCTGTAAGTGCCAAGTTTCCCTATTATTTTGATTCCTTTTTATTATCCATCCTTATCAGAACTTTGAATAAGGAAGAGATAATTTAATAATTTTGAATATATAATTTTATGAACGATTTTGATAAATTATTAAATACATTTAGTGAATTAAACTTAAAAGATAAACCAGAATATATAAAAATGGCAACGTCAAGCCCAAAAACCCTAAATTGGGATTTATTCAAATTAAAGTTGGAGAATATTAAACCTTACGACGGAAATAAAAATACTTTAAATAAATTTATAAATCGATGTGAAAACCTAATAGAGACGTATTCGGTTTATAATGATCAAGACATTAATAATCACGTATTAGAATGTATTCAAGAAAAATTAATAGATAAAGCCGAGTTAATGGTGGGAAATAGAATTGAGTTGAATACATGGTTTAAATTAAAAGAAGCGTTGATTCAATGTTTTGCAGATAGGCGCGATTTGGATTGTATTTTGCAAGAATTAACGAGAACGAGACCATTTAAAAATGAAAATTTAATAGCATTTGGTAATAGATTGCAATTATTGAAAAGTCAAACTATACAAATTATTAGTAATAATTTAAACCTAGGAGAGATTGATAAAAGATGTCAAATTAATCACTGTGAGAAAACAGCTTTGAACACCTTTATTGCTGGATGTTCAGGCGTTATACGTAATAATATGTACTTAAAAAAGCCTAACTCTCTGGAAGACGCTATGGCTTATGTAGACGAATTTGAGAATTTCGAAAAACTTTATGGTCAATTTTACGAACCTAAAGTTAAATATAATAATAACAATGTTCAAATGAATCCATCAAGAAATAATAGAAACAATCAACATAATCATAATTCTTTCTACCGACAACCTAATAATAATAATTATGATAGATATAATAATTATGATAGATATAATAATTATGATAGATATAATAATAACAACTATTATAATGAAAGACATAATAATAATAATAACAATAATTTCCCTAGTCAACCTATAAACGTAAATCCAATACCGCAAAGAAGACAAAATTACCCAACGAATGCGCAAGTATTTGGTCCTAAGAAAAATGTTTTTCGCCCGAACCAAATACCTGTAAATCGTTTACCTAGACCAGAACCGATGTCAACGACATCGAGAAATTTTTCTGACAGACCTAGTAGACATATAAATAATAATTATAATAATAATAATACAAATAATAACAAATATTTCAAATCACGAAATAATCCAAATTTTACATCCGAAGAACTATATAATAATAATTACAAAAATAAAGAAGAAGAAGAAGAAATAATTGATTTTCACCATTTATTTGAGTCCGACGAAGATAATAATCGAATCGTAAATTTTCGAAAAGAGCCTCGGAAAAAGAATCAAAAATAGAAGAAATAAATTTTACTCCTAATGATGCATTAACATATTTTGAAAATTTTATAGAATCTAACGAGTCAAAACCTAGTGAAAAAATAATTGAAATAAATTTTACATCTAATAATTCATCACCAAAAATTCAAAAATTCATAAAAACGAAAGAATCGGAATTAAATCATTGTAAAGAAATAAATGAACAAGTAGAACTAGATCTTAGTAAATTATTTGATAAAGAAGAGAAAGATAAATTAAATGTAACAGAAAAGAATTCAGAAGAAAATATTATAATGGTAGAACAAATGAATAATAATATAAAAGGAGAATTAGAAGTAGAATTATTTGATAAAGTGGAATTAAATGTAGAATTACAATATACGGAATTAGATGAATTAAAAATGAATGAAAATGATAATGAAATTGAAGTAAAAGAAAATGTACTAGAATTAAACAGAGAAATAAATGAAATAAATAATAATATGACAAGGGACGAAAAAGATATAAATGATGTTATAAAAATAGATAATGATCTATTAGAAAAAGAATGTTATGTTATAAAATCTGAATTAAATACAAATATATTGGACATACAAAATAAAAATAATATGATTGATAAAAGAGAAATAAATAATGAAAATGACGAGGTTGAGATTAATTATGAAACAATTAACAAAGAATTTGATAGAAATAATAACGAAATAAGTCTAAAATATTTCAATAGAAAATTAAATGCTATACTAAATGAAAGTTTGATTGAAGAACTATTTTGGAAAATTAGATATTATCATTCAATGAAATGGTACGCAATTCAAGAAATTATAAAATGGATTTTTATGCAAAGAACTTTCTTATTTTTTACTATTATGTTGTAAGAATAGATAAGATTTAGATTCAATAGAAAATAAAATAAGTAAAATATAAAAAATTAAATTAGTAAACTTTTAGAAACTATAATAATAGAAAGTTATTATTAATTAGAGTATATATAAGAAATTTAATAATATAATTCAAAACTTTGTTTATTCAACTAATGGGAAAAGAAAATAATATAAACATTCAAATTATAATCAGTATAACACAAATGAATCATTTAAAACAATACCTATAACTTTAAATGAAACCCTTAAAGCTCAACCATTTGAAATAAATCAATATGAAATTCACAACTTTAACTATTCAAAAGAAGATAAAAAACTAATTAACGAAAATCATAATAGGCACGAAACTTATGATCGGCAAAAAAATAAAATAGATATAAGTAAACTAATTCGAACTAGTCATATGAACGAGGAAGAAAAGAATAATATAATTAAATTATGTAAGAAATTTTCCGATATTTTTCTCAAACCAGGAGATCCACTAACATTTACATCCAAAATAAAACATTCAATAAAGACAACAGATGAAATTCCTGTACATGTAAAATCTTATAGATACCCATACGTACACAAAGAGGAAGTACAAAAGCAAATCAATGAAATGTTGGAAAAAAGAATAATAAGAGCATCATATTCCCCTTGGAGTTCACCTATATGGATCGTTAGTAAGAAATTAGATGCATCTGGAAAACAAAAATGGAGATTAGTAATTGATTATAGGAAATTAAACGAAAAAACCATTTCTGATAGATACCCGATTCCAAATATTACTGATATATTAGATAAATTAGGAAGAGCGCAATACTTCACAACATTAGATTTGGCTAGTGGTTTTCATCAAATCCAAATGTCGGAAGAATCGATAGAAAAGACAGCGTTTAGTGTAGATAATGGACACTACGAATTTCTTAGAATGCCCTTTGGATTAAAGAATTCACCCGCAACATTTCAAAGAGTAATGGACGAAATTTTGCAAGAACTACAGAATAAAATTTGTTTAGTATACATGGATGACATCATAATATTTAGCACAAGTTTACAAGAACACATGCAAAATCTACAAGCAATATTTTATAAACTAAGAGAAGCCCAGTTAAAAATTCAATTGGACAAATGTGAATTTTTATGCAAAGAAGTAGAATTTCTTGGACACATTGTTACACCAGAAGGAATTAAACCTAACCCAAAAAAAATTAAAGCTATAAAAAATTTCCCTATACCTTATACTCAAAAACAAATTAAATCATTTCTAGGATTATTAGGATATTATAGAAAATTTATTAAAAATTTCGCAAAAATTACTAAACCTATGACGACATGCTTAAAAAAAGATAGAAAAGTAGAACATACGCAGGAATTTATAAATTGTTTTAATACTTGTAAACAACTTTTAACATCAGAACCTATATTGGCCTACCCAGATTTTAATAAAAAATTTGATTTAACAACTGATGCATCAAACTACGCAATAGGAGCAGTATTATCTCAAGAAGGACATCCAATTTCCTATGCTTCAAGAACATTAAACGACGCAGAAACGAATTACTCAACAATAGAAAAGGAATTATTAGCAATAGTATGGGCATGTAAATATTATCGACCCTATTTATTTGGAAGAAAATTCACTATATACACGGATCATAAACCTTTACAATGGTTAATGTCACTCAAAGAACCAAACTCAAGATTAGTAAGATGGAGATTGAAACTAGAAGAATATGATTACGAAATTAAATATTTAAAAGGAAAATCCAATCTAGTAGCAGACCCATTATCACGAATAAAACCAGACTGTGACGTAAATGCTTTAGAAACAGAATCACTTAATGTTAATATCGACGACTTAGATTCAATAATTCAAAGAGAAATTGATAACTTACCAAATGATTTTGAACCGATAAATGATGAATTATTACCTGACTTATCATATTTAGACGATGTCGAAGAAATTATACAAAATAAAAATATAAATAATAACAAAATAAACATTATATCAGATATTCAAATACGACCACCGTTAAATAGAGATTCAGATTTAGAAACTATACATTCTTCTTTAGAAAATCCAATATTAGAAATTCCAATTTCCAATAGATCATTGAATACATATAAACATCAAATTTTAATAACAAGCGGAGAAGTAAATAATATAAGAATTAAAAGAGAAAAATGTTTTGACAATACTCGTATATATGTAATTTTATCTAAAAGAGATTTAGAAAGTAACATAATTCAATTAGTCAAAGAATATATCGACCCAAAATTACTTTACGCATTATACTTTAGAGAACCTCTAAAACCAGAACAATTTATAGCCACCGTACAAAAATATTTCAAAAACGCATCATTCAAATTTATTCATTGCATAAATGTAGTAAAGGATATTTTAACTGAGGAGGAACAAAGAGAAAAATTAGAAT
This sequence comes from Diorhabda carinulata, assembly GCF_026250575.1. Taxonomy (NCBI): domain Eukaryota; kingdom Metazoa; phylum Arthropoda; class Insecta; order Coleoptera; family Chrysomelidae; genus Diorhabda; species Diorhabda carinulata. The sequence goes on from NC_079469.1 coordinate 10,647,800, forward strand.
ATTATCATATATATAAGAAAGGACATAGAGGGATCAACGAACTAAAAAAATCACTAACTGAAAAATATTACTGGCCCAAAATGATACAAGACATAGAAAATTTCGTTAATAATTGTGAAACATGTCAAAAGAATAAATATGATAGAAATCCACCGATAATAAAATTCAATTTAACTCCAACAGCTAGTAGACCATTTGAGCACATTCACATTGACACCTTTAAAATAGCAAACCAATCATATTTAACCATAATAGATGCTTTTTCTAGATACGGTCAAGCTTATTCAATGTCAAGTGTGAATGGAACTTCAGTTGTTGATAACATATTAAATTACGTTACTCATCATGGGTTACCTTATAAAATAACAGCTGACTGTGGTTCAGAATTTAAGAATAATGACCTACAAGATTTTTGTAAATTACACAAAATTGAGTTACATTATACCACGTCTAAAAATAGCAATTCTAATTCACCTGTTGAACGTTTTCATTCCAGTTTAATCGAACATTTTAGATGCATAAAAGACAATAATAACGATTTGACTCCCGATCAATTGATAAAACACTCAATATTAGCATATAACAATTCAATTCATTCGGTAACGCAATTCACGCCATTTGAAATTATTAAAGGCCATATAAATAACCCTGATCCATTCGATTTAGACGATCATTTAATAATATCTAATTACATACAAAATCACAAAGAAACCTCCAAATTATTATATGAAAAAATTAAAGATAGAAATGCTAACATTAAAGAAAAAATAATTAATAAGAGAAACGAAATAGAAATGATCCCTTATCCTATGACAATCAGAACATAGCCTACATAAAAACAAAATTTCGAGACAAGAAACTACCTAAATTCAAAAAAGCCGAAATTGTAAAAGATTCTGGCATATTACTAGAAACAAACAAAGGAACATATCATAAAAATATAATTAGAAAACCAAAAAATTAAAACAGAAAAATTGTTACAGATAATGAAGCCGACAATAGTATTAATGTTACTATTACTTTACAAGACGATCAAGACGGAAGACATAACAGTTACAAATGTAAATAACTTATTATTACCTATCAATTTAGGAACTAGTAATCTTATACATACTAAACATACTTTCATCTACTATATAGATTTAGAATTCATTCATAAACAAATCAATAATTTAAAACAATATTATTATAACCTAAGAAATAATTTATCTCAAGCGAACGCAACAAATCCTATTTCGTACCATAACTTAGCTGAACAATCTTTGAGTAGAACAGAAATTTTAATTAACACTTTAGATAAAAAATCAGAAAATATTTATCCACATTTACGATTGAAAAGAGGATTAATAAATGCAGTGGAAAAATAGATAAATGGCTTTTTGGAACTTTAGATTCTGATGATGAAGAAAGATATAATAACGCTATAAATGTTCTACAACAAAATCAGAAACAAATAATTCACGAAGTTAATTTACAAATATCATTACATAAAAAATTAATTGATCATTATAACAAGTCGATTACGACTCTATGGGATAATCAACGGAAACTTTTTGATAATATAGAGAAATTTCACATTTCAATTGAAAACAAAATAATAACTTTAAATAATTTTATAACATTTCAAAGTACAATTGCACAAATTAATCTGGATTGTCAGAGTTTAATTACACTAATTGATAATATCGAGAATGCAATAACGTTTTCTAAACTAAATACAATTCATAGCTCAGTTATATCAAGCCAAGAAATTTTGGAAATTATAAAATATTTAAGCACCATTTATAATGAAGAACAAATACCAAAATTTAATAATATTTTGACATATTATCTCTTTCTTGGTTCACAAGTAACCTTTTCCAAATCTAAAATAATTTTTGCTACCCATGTTCCAATCCTTAAACCTAAAACCTATGAATTTTTCCATTTATACCCCGTAATTCAAAACCATACAATATTTATCCCTCCGCAACCTTACTTGGCCAGAAGTCAAAAAGAAGTTACTTTCATCAAAGAAGAATGCCCTGAATTAGAAGGAAAATATTATTGTAAAGAAACTTTCAAATTACAAGATAACTGTACTGTTGAACTTTTAAATGGACATTCCGGTAAAAATTGTGTTATTAGTGAAATTAATCTTCAAGAAACAATATTGGAACAAGTAACGAATGATGAACTTTTAGTGATTCCAAATTTAGAAACTGATGTAATTTCTAAATGTGTATCAGATCGCTATTTTAAATTAATGTATCCATCACTTATAAAAATTCCAAAAAATTGTAGTATTCAAGTAGGAAGTGAAATTTTCTCAACTAATGTACAAATTAAAAAAGGGAAATCAATAATACTACCGAAATTAAACTTTAAATTTTTGAATAATGAAATTTATAAATCCCCTAATTTAACTAATATAGATTTTAATAAATTGTATGAAATTAATAACATCGCTAAGAATATAAAACCAATTCACGAAATTTATAATCCACAAAGTCATGTATCGATAGGACTATTTACTGTAATAATAATAATTTGTATAATTTTAATGATATTTTGGATAATTCGAAAATATAAATATAAGTTTGTAAGAAAACAGAAAATAGAAGAAATGAAGAAAGAAGACATTGAATTAGAAGAGAAAAGAAAACAAAGGATGAAAAATACCTCCGTCATTTTTCATTCTTAGGGATGGAGGAGTTACATGCGAAGAATTCCTGAAGGACATTTTTAAAACAATACCATTGTATCAAATATGATAAACATCTATCAGCATTTATTCTATTTTTGTATCAAATAACGTAAACATGTATCAGCACTATTTTATTATAAATAAGATGTTTGTAAACAATTCGATGATATTTAATGTTTATAATTAGTTCGATCTTGAGATTAATTGTATTCATTCAAATATTCAAAAAATAAAGTTTTTTAAAAATATATTTCGAAACCCGAAATATATAATTCGACATATCTTTTTTCGCTAATTGTATGATAAAAAATATTGATTTAAATACAATTTCAAACAATTTTTTTCCTAAAATTCATAACTTCGTGACGGCATGACAGATGAACGCTCCGTTACCATAATGCGCCAAATCAGGAATTTGTCCGACTTCCCCCAAAAAACAGATTATTAAGAATACACTATGCATGTTTATGCTTTCTGAATGAATAATTCTATTGTATACAGAAGCTATAATTAATTATATTTATGGTCGTCACAGTCCCATCAATATAAAAATGTGGGTAAGTAATTTGATTAGTTAATGGAACTTAAAGTGTCTAAGGGACATATGGAACCGCTTAAGTCAGACGTTGAGGACGGTCAGTTCACAATAAATCTTAACGAATACAATAGTAAGTACAAGTTAAATAGGTAGATTTATAATTCTTCACAGTCACATTAATATAAAACAAAAATTAGGTAATCTGAGACGATAAGTTAATGGAGTATAAAAAGGGACACATTGTATAACTTGATATATGGTTAACAAATCTTAAATGTTCTCATCAGGAGTGGCGAGATAATTCATGTCAGAAATCGATCCAATAGAATCATTACTTGAAAATATTGTTATTGAAACAGATTTTTTTGAGTGTTTTTTATTTTATCTTCATCGCTATGGCTCCTACTATATTTAGTTCAAAGACATCCTAGGGACTTGGAAACGGATTAAGAAGATATTTCAATGTCATTTGTCACCTACGTAATTCGAATATTTATTTGTAACACAATTTGATTCTGTTGGATGAAAATGGATAACGATCCAAGGACGGCACTGTTTATTTTACTATTTGTGGACAATATCTAACTTCTAACTCATTCTGCTTAACAATAATGGCAGATTTCCTGTTACTGATATGTATTCATACATTTGTGTAAATATTCATAAGAAAATACCATATTACCAAAATAGATGTGTCATATACGTATATTTGTATATTATTTAATACACAGCTTTATTTATTATTTTTACTTATTAACATTATTGAAACGAATGGATAAAAGATTTTTCAAGGAAACATGGTCAGTAACTCATGCTCATAATAAAATACCCGGTGACCTAGAAAGACAAACACGTATAATAAAGTTCCTGCAAAAAAATTATCACAAAAACGCCTTTACAGAAGAATCAGTATTTTTGTTTCGACCTCCTCAATATTTGTCACCTGTGATACATCCTAATTGTTAAAGTAATCATTCCACTTCTTTGTTGGAACTACAGAGCATAGCACCAGCTTTCCATTAAATTTTTATTCGCTCAATCTCAAGCAGTTTGGCCCTTTCAAGCCTTCGTATCTAGAGATGGGTGTCTAGAAGCAGAAGCACCTCAGGTTGCAGGTTGGGATATTTGTGGAGCCTTTCTTTTTTCAAATTTATTTTTCACGATCCATCCTTGGTGTGACAAATCATTTTATAAAAGTCTTGAGTTTTTTGCTTCACTAGATTTATGTAATTATCACAATGCTGTTCTAAAATGAAGACGTTTTTTCTAGAACTATGTTATACCTGAGATAATTGAGGGAATGACGTACTGCTTTTGATTTTTTTGTGGCATCTTATAGTAAAGCTAATCGAAGCCTTTTAAGAGCAGATAAACACTTTATTTAGGAAATAGTAAAATGTTTCTCAATATTATATAGTTTAGCAGTTATGTAGCCTCTGGTAATACTCCAATTAATGATATCCACTTAATTAAGGCTATTTTTTGTAGAAAAGATTGCCAAACGTCCATTTCAGCTATTCCATTAATGAGAAATATTGGAAAACTTTACGCTGAAGGTATAACTGCTCCCAAAATGAAATCATCTACCGCGCGGAGACAGCGTTCACCTTCAAGATGCAATATATCTTTTTATAATGCATGTATTCAGTAGAAACTATTCCAAAAATTTTTCAAATAATAAATTTTGACACTATGTATTGAGGAATTAAGAGCTGAGAACTTCCTTATATAACTTTTTTAATTGAAAATATGAATAAAATTTTCCACGAAAGAAACGAAATATTTATCTAACTAACACGCCGTTTTAGAAGAAACAAAACATCCAAATTAGTATGCGGTACCCTTGAAAACATAGGTAAGTGGTTATTAGCTACCAGGTGAACTTTTTGAGGGTTTGATGCCAGAGGAAAACCGGAAAACTACTTTTGAGTTGTATTTGGTTTCCACATCAACTTTGGACAGAACCTATTTCAATTATAAACATCAGCTGACAGGCTTTTTTATGCTTATCATTCCTTTAAGAAAATAACTATCACGTGAATTTGAACTGACTGTTGGATTCTACACATGAAATATGATATAAAAATAAACAAGGTTTCATTTGATTTTAAAAAACATTATGAAATGTAATAATTTGAAATTGCATCAAAAATTATTATTGGATAATAGCGATAATCTATTGCTTATCCTTTTAGTTTAATAGTTTTAAATCACAACTTATAAGACACAACAAATCACAAGTTGCCAAAAGTAGTACACAAAAGGGTTAGAAATTGAAATAACAAAGTTAACATTACATGATTTGTATTCTAGAATCGAATCCAATCAAAAAATTGTGAAATTAAATTTGGGAACATTCCAATAAATAAGTATTTTTATCAATTCTAGAGGGCTTTCCGACATATTTCGTATATTTTATGAGTTTCATGTTTCATTTCTTTGCATATCATATAACACTCCATTATTTTCATAACTTTTATTGAAGTTTGTACAACAAAAACCTCTTATTAACTCAAGCAATCAGTTAGTGAACCCTTACAACGAGAATAAATTCCTATAAAATGAAAATAACTCCGAATCACGGGGTGAATTTAATTTTATACTCGGCAGGGTAATTCTACAAACTCTCTTTATTAACCTAAATACGTTTTAACATTTTCTTAACTACACAAAATGAAATCCTGAATTTTTTGATTTCCATTTGAAAGCTAAATAATAAATTCAACTGAAAAGAAATCCAACAGGAAAGAGAGAGAGTTATTTAGAATTCTCCAAGGGCCAGTTGAGGAACATATATTTCAGTTCCTACGTAATGAAGGGAGGGTCGGGCATTCCGACTTTCAAGATGGAGGTCATAAAGATAACTGCCGTCTTTATAAGGAGGTACAATTAGCGTTGAGAAGGGTTGAATCATCTGAGAGATTTCAAAGAACTTTTTCAAAAAGGTTTGTAGGCTATTATTCAAGCATGGAATGGAAATAAAATTTGGAAATATTTTTCTTATATTTTTAAATATATATATATATATATATATATATATATATATATATATATATATATATATATATATATTATATCGTCTGGTAGATTGTTATGTTATATAATATAGTAATATAGGCCATAAGTATAAATGACTGTTCCATATTCTTGTTCACAATAGGTGCAAAATAATTTGTTTATTTCTATTTTCATAGCCATGTGTTCGACCTTGTAATTTATCTCTAGATCTAAGTTGTTGAAGTAGACGTGCAAATAATATATTTGTCGGATATCTAGTACTTTTACTTTATCAATGAGATACCCGTGTTGCTTGTTCAGGAGTAATTTAAAAAATCTATTTTTGAAGTTGTTTGTTTTTGAAACACCTCTCCGGCCTATGATTGATTCCATAATTTAAATGTAATTCCACTACACTCCGATAAACAATAATTCTCTCTTTCTCAATCAAGAATTCGACAATTTTTTAAAAACTATATAGGATGCTTCTCAATTTTTTTTGGGTAGTCCACATGAGGTTTCCATCGAAAAAAATGATTTTCTTCTCATGGTTTTATTGGAAAAGAATTTTTTATAGTGATATTAAATTTTTGTATGGTTGATAATATTATTCAAATTTTAATTCACCGAGAATGATCTATAGTAGAGGAAGTTTTAATTTCTGAAAAATCCCTTTCAATTTTCAATTTAAAATTGTACCAGTTAGTGTCCTTATATACAAACACAGTATCATCAGAAAAGCTGACGATTTGACCCATTTTTTATGATAAAAATATATTATTCATGTAAATACTGAATACCAAAGAGCCTAAAATCTTCCTTGAGGCACTACAAAAGTCACTTCTTTTGTTATAATTTGTCGTTTATTTTGACCTTTTGTTTCCGATTATGCAGATAACTTTCGAAAAAACTATATTCTAACTCCTCTAAGGTTTCTAGTAGAATGGAATGATGGACGGTGTCGAGAGCCTTTACCAAATCAAAAAATATCCCTATTACTGGTTCATTTTTATGTTTGTGTTTGTTAATAAATGTATTGCAGTCTGAGTTGACTCACGATTTCTAAATTCAAATTGAGAGGTAGAAAGTAAATTATGTTTCTCCAAGAATTTGTTCACTTCAGCTTTTACAATTTTTTTTAATACTTGTTATCAGTGAAATTGGACGATAATCATACATCAATCATCAATAGTGAATTTACATAGGATCCAATGTCACATTGAGTTTACATGATACAGTGATGATACATTAGTTTATCTGGTAATAATCTGTTTTTCAGAAAATAAATTCATGAATTATTTAACTATCATGTATACGTTATCATGTGTTATCATGATCTATATTTCAATTGATAGATTGTACCAGATGTCTCAAATTTGAGACATAACTCGTCGCTTTCTGAAATGTTTTGGTTTTTATGTTTCTTCCTGTGTTTCTTCTGATATTTTTTTTTTATATAAAAATGTAACTGTGAGGAGCCGGCCGACATGGATAATTAGAAAATGTAATATCATGAATTTCTTCCCAATTTCTACGTACACCTACATTAGGATGACTAGAATTTAACCTAGTATTAAAAACACACATAACGGCTAAAGAATTTTGGAAAATTCAATAATAAAATCTCGTTTGGACAATACTTAGATTCTATATTTAATGAATTATTTCTAGAATGCCAACGTTTCGATCTCTTACTTGATTTTTATCAAGGCTAAAAAGATTTGGTACATTATAACTCAAACGTTGATGATGATAAACAAGTAAACAAAAACAAAAAATTGTGAAATTAGAGGAAAAACAAAAATCAGATAGTGTAATAATATAAATATCTATATATGTATATATAAATCAATAGGACACAATACATCTAAGAAAAATTATATAACACTAACAAATAAGAATATTATTGTATGGAACAGAGCACCAATCAAAAAGTTATTCACATACTAGGAAGGAAAATAATATCAACAATAATTAAGAATAGTATTACACTTACTTTGCAATTAGAAATTAACTGCTAATTTATACGGTGATATTGCTCGATACAATCAAATAATTGATCATCAAAATGTTAATGAATACATCATTTCATCTAGATATAACAAATGTGGCATTATTCACTCTAAAATAGTTACAATCTTTGACGAAACGAACTTCTTCACATTCCCATGTAGATGCTCTTCATTTCAATGATTAGCATACTTATGAACCCATGGAATTTTTTGAAAGTAATCATAATTCCAATCCTTATCCAATACTTAACAAAGATCGCATGCTGCTGCCGCCTGTCCATTTCTACGCCAACACCAAAAATGTTTTGGTATTGAGATGAAAATATTATTTATTGAATCATCGAGATGTCCAATTCCAAATGTCTGCAGGAAACATTTGAAATTATATTAATTTGAAGAATCCTATTAAAGTTCAATCCAATCAACTAATTTCCTGTAAAGTGAAGAACCAATTTTAATTGAAGGTGTGATTTTTAGGAAAAAGACCGTTCAGAAGCAGTACCCATGAAACTCAAACCAGGCCATAAAATCTACATATAAAAGTTGAAAATTGCAGAAACCGACGGTCAAATCCAGCAAATAGAGCCATTGGCAAATCTACCTTCAATTACTTCGAGACTCGGTGCTGCTTCTATTATTTTATCAATATCTGTTTAAGTAATTTAATTAGTATTTTCAGTGAAGAAAAAGTAGAGAAAAACATCAAAATTCCTTCTAGGACTCAAACGGCAACAAACCCAGGTCCAATTATTAGAAGAATTACTTAAAGAAATTTCGAAGACTTCAGTGCTGCTTCTATTATTTTATCAATATCTGTTTTAGTACTCTAATTAGTGTTTTTAATGGCAAAGAGGAGCAGAAGAACTTCAAAATTCTTTCTTGGACTCAATTTTCAACCAGAGTCAGAACCAAACGAGGGAGGTAAAATGTAATCGTAAGGGAGCCGGAAAACTATAGCTTTATTTTAATGGTTGTTATATTAAAATCTATTAATTTGCTATTCAAGATCCAAATGAGTATATCTTTTAAAAAGTGACAAAGTGTTACAAACGACATTTCTATAATACATTTATTACTTATTTTCTGCTCAAGTTACCTACAAGTTTCCTCTTAAATGATAACCATACTATATTTTTTGTGTCCTCTCTGTATACTTTGTGTATACTTTCTTTTCTATATATATATAATTGGCAGTTAATTTCTTCATAGCTCTCTTTTCCAAGTCAAAATATTATCATAATTAAAAATATTTTTTAGAGAAATTTATAAAACAAGGTAGAAATTTCTTGTTAAATTTTTTATAGCATTTAGGTTCACATATATTTGAGTCATATAATATAATAAATGTAAACCTCGTTTAATTTCAGATCAAAATTGCGGCTTCCAGAGTGTAAGTGAGGTGCTAAATCTGTTGTATCTTTCAAAATAGAGTCGCCAATATCTTAAAAGTTTTCCAAGAAAATTGTTAAAAAATTTTGTAATATATACTAAAATATATGTATATAATATCATCAAAATTTCATAAATAATTATTCATATCATTTAGAAAACGCTATCTAAACTCATTTATTTAGAATACAATATGTGCTTCTATTATATTTTCTGATAGTTATCTAGCCTTATCTATAGGACTTTCTCATATACCTCGAACACTTTGTCACTTAACGTGATTACATGAAAATTATTGCCATTATCTCTTTCGGTATTCTTAAGGTTACATCTTTAGGTACGTTTACTTATTCTAGATTCCCATCGATTGGCTATAGCAATAATATTTTCTTATATTTACTTATGTCTGATTTTTTCGTTTGTTATTTTGTCATTTCCAAATTTTCAATTATTATTTTCTAACATTCTGTGCAGAGCTACTTTTTCCTTATTGTCATTGTCTTTTGTATCGTTGATTCCATTTTCATTTTCATCTCTTGTTATATAATTTTTATTTCTTTATTCATTTTTTCAAATCGTGAAATGAATTTTTCATTATCATTCAATTCCCTTCCGTAAGTGTTTTGTTGCTAAATTCACTAGTATTTTTTTCTATTTATTTTATAAGCTTCTTATGGTTTCTCCACCGAGCAATTTTTTTTGTATTGACATTTTATATATTCCAAATACGTTCTTCGCTGTGCCCATTATCCTAAAGTAGCTCAATTTTCATTGTATATTTATTCCACTGATATTTCTCGTTACGTATATTCTCTTGACATCGTTTTAATGAAATTCTGTTTGTTCAGTTTTGCTCCATTTCCTTGTTTGTATCATCATATTTTTGAACGTTTTTGTTCATGATTATCTTTGATATATTATGAAAAAAAATTTCAGCAGCTTCAATAAAAGTAATATTCTTATTGTATGTACGTATGTATATCAGGTCATCATGTAAACCGCCTCACAAAGGATCTTCTTGCTGGGAAACTCAATGTTTACAGCTCATCTGTTAATCCCACTCCTTTTAGAATGTTTGAAATGTGGGATGGATGTAGTTCCTAGAGAAGATCGTCTTCTGTTTCATACGCTCCCAGGTGTAGTGTCTCACACTTTGAGAGAATGTGGATAGAGTTCCGTCTTCTGCGCAACAGAATCACCACGCTGCATTTTCTGCTAAGTCTAGTGTATTCAGGTGTTCATTCAGGTTACAGTGTTCCAATAGGACTTCGAATTCGAAGTTTATTCTTACTAAGGCTGATAAATTCACCAGATCTTATCAACTAATAGCTTCTCAGGCTTTTCAAATCATGATGGAATACGTAAAAAAATTTCAAACCATGTATGTGGAAAAATCCAAATTGTTATTTGAAAAACTTATTCAAATAAAATCATAGACATCGAAAGTATATGTGGGTGTTGAGTATTTCTCTATTCCTTACCGTTTTCATTATAACCAAATCACGAATTTAGAACACTCGATATAGTATATAAAATAATTCAGTATCTTGTCTTAAAAATAAATAAATAAAAATAAAACCACACATTGGCTGTAGTTCACAAGTAAATGCTGGTATGTTGCCAAATTATGAACTCAACTCAACCTGAAACAGATTTGCATATAATGAGTTCCAGGTGAAAAGACAAATTGTTGGCAAGCTTCCACCTTGACTGCATAATATTTGCTAATCTCCTCACTTTGACAATAATTTTAAGTCAGAAAGCAGATTTTTCTTTTTGTATTTAACTATGATTGATGGCATATTTCACTAAGTTTAGTTGTCCTATCTGTAAGAAAAACTATATATTATTGTGTGAATTCTAATTTCGTCAGAAATCTAAGAGTAGCGAGTGGGTTCATCTACGAACGTTGAAGCGTTCCTAAAAGCTTTCGGGATGAATTTTAATTAGGAAAAATGTTGCATAAAGACTTCCATGTACTGAAAACATAATATGCAAATAACAAAGTTAAAATTTCAGATAGTCCAGGAATTTAGAGAAAAAAATTAGTATTTGCAAAAATGTTCATTCATCTAATTGAATGTATGTGAAACTGGGACAAAAATGAAGTTATTATTCCCTAATTATTGGTTTTGAACAAATTTTATTCTCAAATATATCATAGAAAATTAGTGATTGATCCTAGACCGATGTAGCTACCCATTGAAACACGAACTATAAAACGGTATACATTCTACCCAAATACTACTACACACACAGTCACACACACACACAGACACACACACACACATATATATATATATATATATATATATATATATATATATATAATTATCCCACAATAGATTCCGGGACACACCGGAGCAAAGAGAAATGGACTAGCTGATAAGAGACAGGCAAAGTCTCTTCTGGGAAACTATAACCAGATTAGATACAATACTGAATGTACCTAAGTAAGAAAAATCTACGAATACTAACAGGAGTTTTATCGGGGCACTGTCGCCTCAACAAACACCCGAAGACGCAAGACCTAGCAGATAATGCAGCGTGCAGATTTTGTTGCACAGTGGATGAAATCTCTCTTTCCCAAAGTATGAAAAACTAACGAACTCAACACAATTTCTAGAAGCGCTCGAAATAGAACTCGAAGATCTCTGGCAATTGAAGCCATCCCGCATTCTAGACTTTTTGAAAGAAGTTTTGAATTAAGCTGTAGCTTAATGCGCTTAACAATCTCATAAAAACAAATTTTTTTCGAAATTTTGAGCTCTACTTTGAGCAGCTTGGTATAGGAATAAATTACTCCCAGTTTCTGCCTTGTTCTTATACAAGACACCGTATATAATAAAGTCATATTATTTTAAGAAAATTCTATAAATGTCCATACAGAGCATACATATATTGAGTCATGAGAAATCTACTCTCTATTTGATATACATTCGATGAAATATACATTTTCGGGGATTAAAACAATTTTTTTTTTGGATACATATACAGTTCTCATTTTAAAAACTTATCAAAATTGAGTGCAATAAATTCTGTTGGAGAGCACTTTTTGCGCCCTTATTGGACGCCTTTGAATGTAATATTTGATTTGTTGAAAAATCAATATGTCGGCGATAGCTATCTGGAATGCTGCCAAGTTAGTTTTAATCCTTAGCTTTGCACATTTAAAATTACTAAAACATCCAAAAATCCAATACTTTCACACTTAAAGGTATTTGAAGATCGGTACATTACTTTCTGTATTCTCTAACATATTGAATTGGAAGTATATATTCTTGAAATAAGAAATAATGTGAACAAGGGAATGCGAAAATTTTGTCTGTATATGTTTGGTTTTTCTACTGTTAAAATTATAATGAATTCTCTGATGTAAAAGAAGGTTGCGTCTGTACTGATTTCTATATAGTTGGAAGAGGTTTCTTCTGTAGCATCGCCGATAGTCATTCAGGTGTAGATAAGCATTGACCTTGCAATTTATTTTTAAACTGCGAAAATGAGAAGAAATCATTGGGTGTCAAACAAAGACTGTATGGCGGACGACCCTACAATTCGATGTTTTGACTATTCAAAAACGTTCAAACTGATGTGTGAGTGGTCGCATTGTCGTGGTAGAGAATGATTAGTTTTCTACAATTGGTCTCCCTAATTTTTTGAACATTGCTCTAATAGGAATGTGGCGACATCTCCAGTTATTACGAAAAATCAGGCGACCATGTGATTCGTGCGCGAACAACTTTTGCTGGTATTGGCTCGTCTTGGAAGACTCATACTGAAATGATGAAAAGAATAACGCAATGGTCTTGAAGGAACGAAATAAGGGAAGACATAAGAACAAAATGCTGGAACCGAAAGGAATAGAAAATAATAAAAAAGCAGCCAAGACAAATGATGAACTATAAAGAAAACAAATACAGAAAACGAGGAGTAAACCACCTCAAAAAAAAGGTTTTAGAGAGCTATACGTGATTGCTATCCAAAGGATTCAAAGGATTGATGATGATGATGATAATGAATGAATATCACCAAGAAAAAAATCTACACTGTAACCAGTACAATAGAACTGTTGCTATCAAAAGACAGAAATTGTAACTTATTGAGAGTAGTGAAAAATAATTGCTAGAAGTACAAGTATAAAGGAATATATACAATAAAGAAAGTATATTTCAAACTACCTCTCATAAATTCCCATTTTTCAATGGTCAATAATTTTGTAGGACACCGCATTTAAAAACAAAGTGCAGTTCTCTGTTCATCAAGTTTCATCTGAAATTTCAAATTCGCTCCAGTGAATATATTTGGAAGCATTAAGAAATATATGAATCAAAACTTTGTGAAATATTCCGAAAGATCTTTCTTCTAATAAAAAAATCTTTTTCTATATTTTCTCAATAAATGTGTCATTTTACAAAAGAGTTTCTCATTCCTTTTTCTTCAAAGTATCACACAAATGAAGTGTCATTTCACTCAATTCATAAAATTGTATTACTACGACCAATCAATAAAGGTGAAATATATTCTGCTGGAAAATCTCCTCCAATACTTTTAAAATAACATTAGCCTCTTAAAAAAGCACTTCAATGCGATGAGTAACTTAATAATGCCAGGCGAGTGGAAGAAACGTGGGAATTGCCCAGTTGAGAAAAAAATATAATGACACTCGGTCAAGGAGGCGTAATAATCATTGACGAATTCAATAGAAAGAAGGAAAATTATGTTTTGTATGGGAAACCAACTGATGTTTTTAAAACATTCCAGAAACAATATAGTCAAACGATTACAAAAATCAAGAGATAAATGGATCAATATTAACCTCCGATGTGAAGCAATGTAAATGTTGTGTGGATAATTGAAACATAACATTTTATAGTCATTTATCAGTTCACACTTGGAAGCCTTTTCAAAGATATTCAGAGTTATTTTGTTTAGATATTAGTTTTACTATTGCAAATTGGGGTCAAATGTATCATTGCATGCTTAGATTTCAACAAGAGTAGAAATACAATAGCTGTAACCAAACGATAATCCAAGACAACATTTGGCCGGAACAGTATTATATTAACCGATTACTAATAGTTGAATGGGGCCGTCCTATGATGCTCAATAATTACGACGATTAAAAAACAGCAGACAACAGATAAATTCCAGAAAATAATTATGAACTACTGAAAATGCAAATTGGGAGATGTGATAGAAATTACAAAGATGTCTTATGGAAGGGCTTATAGCATTGGCTGTATCGATATATGACCAGAATCAAAACGGCACTTAGCTGTATAAGTAGGACCGAAGCTGGCAAAACCATGGCTTCTCTATTTGTTTATTCGAAAAACGATTAAACAATTATCACTGATTACAAGATGACAAAATCGTAGATAGATGTCTGGATAGTCAAAAGGCAAAATATTAGAATGAGGAAAAAATTCAATTTTGATACCAAACATGAATGGTTCTATGAAATGGTTGGATTGATTTCATCAGTCTAAAAGGAAACTATTTCAATTCATAAAATTTATAATTCATTAGCAATTTCTTGATTGATATATTTGAGAAAAATATTGGTTATATTAACATCAATTATACCACGGTTAGCATGAAAGGATTTGGAAAAATTAGTCTGGAAAGACTAAAACGCAATAAAGTGCAACTAACGATTTGAATCTCATAGAAAGTTCAAGTGTAATATTCCGATCATTTACTTCAAATCGATTAATCGTCTTACTATGTACCAATCGGAAGGTAATTACCAGGACATTTCAAGGTTCATTTAGTTATAGATATAATAATATTTCTGCTACTACTACTATTTTACTATTTACTATTCTCATCTACCGTTTAACACTCTTAAATATTATTGATAGTATATACAATGACATAAGTTTTATATGGAAACTAATATTCTCTTCGGATTGTATAATTTTAATATCGAGAATCAAAGCTATGAAAATCGCTACATATATTTGAGAAACGAAAAATTTCTCCATTCATTACTGTTACTATTATGCGATAGACTAATGCACTGTTCAGCTTAGAGCCGGTATTATTTATCTATACCCGGGATACAAAATTTCAAAAGAATTAGGCTTGATTCACATAATAAATTTGCGTACTGTGTGGCAAGTATTAAATATTACAGCCTCCTGGATATCGGCGAAGGTGTTTTCAGGTAATGCCAATTTGACGATGCTATCGTGCAAGGTCTTGGGTACGACGCCGGTTGCTGACATAATAACTAGGACTATTTCCACATTTTTACAGTACCACATCTGTTTAATCTAAGCTACGAGATCCGCCTGTTTGGCCAGTTTGTCCTAGTTCAGGTCTGTTATTCCTCTATCGGTGGTAATGAACCTATCGTAGTAGTCATTTTTGAGCACCGTCTGCGGCTGGTACTTGTAATATGTTATACGTATTGAGAAGGCCGAACTTGTTGGTCAGTTTCTGGTGGATAATGTTGCACACTTAGTTATGCCGATGTAGATAGTCAGTATTAGCTAACACACTATTGGCAGATGCACTTTTCTCTGGTTTCTTTAACAGCATTTCCTCGTAATAAATAATGTTCAATTGATAATTTAACCCCGGAAATTCTTCCACATCGAAACTAATGTATATGTTAAATATTTTAAAAGGAATTTTGAACAAATGTTATAAAAGCATATCGGAAACTAACAATTTGAATCGGCGTAGAGTTTTGTCAACCTCTAGAAAGTCTTCTAGTGAACCATCCTCGTATCACACTATTATATATTCATAGATTTAGCTTTTCTTCTATACCTTATCTCTGTTTGTCACTTTTGATAATGTATAAGGAACCTAACAATATCTTAAATCAATAATTTAACATTCTGTTCTAGTAAAAGTTATAAATGTTTCATGAATAGTCTACTGCATGGTTGTTCGAATGTTGTTCCATTTGTAGAAATTGTACATTCAATTCAGGTCAATGGGTGAATTCGTTATCCGCTTCAAACTGATGTTTTCAATCCCTCGCCCGTGCACCTTTGAGTTTATTTTTTTGTTGGGAAGAGAAATTCCACAAATTGAAATTCAGTCTGATGCATATAATTTTCAAAATAATTTGGTGTAATTCCCATTAAATATAATTCGATATTTTCCAAGAATATCATGTGAATTGTGGATGTTGAGTTTGAAAAACTCAAATTAGTACAGTGCGTCCATAAAATACGGCAGGATGTTACCAAATACGTAGAATTCATGGTACCTCTTGAAGATCGGATTAAACCGGAAACTGTAAATACAAAATCTCTCTAAAAAAGATCAGAAAGAAATTAGAAAATAAGGTTGGATGACGAGTAAAATACTTTCTCTAATGGATGAGAGAAGAAAAGTGAAGGTAAAATACCAGAGAAGTTAGAAAATACTAAAACGAATAGTCAAGAGACCAAGGCATGCTCAAGAGTGTACGATTTTCTTAACTCACATTGGAATCTCAAGTTTACTGCTGGTCTAGATAACACCCAATACTATTAAAGTTAAAAGCGGAAGCGATATGCACCGATATCACTGAAAACGAGTTGTTCCAAGAAATAAACTGCGCAAAAACGGGAGAGCACTAGAAGTAGATAAAGTGCACACAGAAACAATTGAATTGCTTGGTGAAGTTGGTATATAAGTACTGAAAAAATTGTTCAATCCTTTCACAGAACTTTCATAATTCCACTAGATCGGTTAATGTCCACTTTTGTGGTGATTCCGAAAAAGCATCAGGCAAGAAAAGTAGGAGTATAAGCTTTAGGAGTCACATGTAGAAGCATTTTTAAGTATAAAATACTGGAAACTTGGAGAAGGAGATGGAATAAAAAACACTAAATCATCTTTACTGCCAGCAGGAAGAACAACTATTATTCTCCCTGTAAAGAAAAAAGTATTTAGAGGCAATTTCTAGAACCAACCCAGCCATATTTAACTTCGTTTTCTCCAAATATACTGCTTCTGATTGAGTCATAGAAACTTAAGAATATTTAAAGTGATATAGGACATCAAAAACTATGTCCGAAGTCTCGAATGACTTCTATAATGACTTTTTTTATTAGTCTTCTACGTCAAGTGATGGCCAAAAAATCATCAACCCTCAATGAATTTCACTAGCTGAAAATAACAAAAACAAAACACTGAGTCCGAGAAACAAATAGAAATAATTATAACATGCATTAATTACAACATTGTAGGTAGAATTCCCTACTTTTTTCGAGCGAATTTGTATTATAAGACTCATCTTGGTGTATTATCAGTTTTGTGGTCAGAACTCTGTTTATAGTCATTCAAGGAAGAATAGATGAAGTATAGACTTTAAATCTAAAAAACCACAAATTTTTCTCGAGAATGGAATGTGGTTATATATTGAAATTTTGGTAAACAATTCACAATTATCTACGGCCAATTCAATTTTGCGATGGGACATTCTTGAAACAACGCTATCAAATATTTCGATGTATAATGAGAATTTTGTTTTTATTTAGCTTCATTCATATAATATTTATGGAATTTTAATACAATATGTCCATGTCAACGTGAAAATTTGATATTTCATTATAATATACATCATGAGTGGAATTTTAAATGGATTGATTATTTCAAAATTTTCTAAAATATGTTGGGACACATCGATTAATATTCCCAATCGTGATTTTTCAATTACGATAATGTAATGCATACGTTGCCCCAAATTAGAGATACGATGTGCTCGTTGATTCTATGAAATGGAATATATGGAACAGAGGTATGAGCATTTTTTTATTATTATGTCAACTGTTGTATGTCAAAAACTGAAATGGAATTACATTATTACTCTTTTATTATTTCACGGACTGTTGTCAATAATTCATTCATCAGTTTATCCTGGTGATCACGATTAACATACACAAGCTGTTTCAGATGTTCCAAGAAAAAATAGTGTGAGCTCGATAATTTCGAAGATCTAGATGGATACTCTATTCTATTTTTTCTCACAATACATCTGTCTTAATAGACTTCGTTCGAGTAATTTCCTCTAGCAAAACTATAGTATGGTAACGCACAAGCCTGATGGTACCAACCAAATGTCCGTTCAAATTACAATCTATAATGAATGGTTTGATAACGTTCCTGCTGACAACACCTTTTACAATTTTGAATATTTTAGAGGTAGTTGTGATCTGTATTCTACTATCCATCCAGGATTAGTATCACTTGAACAGCTACAATAGCTCCAATTGAGGAACATCTGCATCTAGCTTCTGCGTTTTGGACTCAATTCTATTTTACGGTCATTATCTTCTGGTACCAGCTTTATTTTCCGACCTCAACTTGAAGATATCAGATATCAGTACTTATCAATACAAGCAAAGAAATATGTTTGCGCTTGCTTTCAATAATTAATACCATATTAGTTGGTATGAGTGAGTTGTAAAGATATTCCTGAAAATTGAGAAAACCTATTATAGAGAACTAATTTAATATTTGTTTTTAGACATAGAGACATACACATACATAATCATCAACTATCGTAAAATTTTGGAAAGCTGGATACAAACGTGTACGTATTAGCTTGACTAACAAAGAGCAATCAAGACGGTCTAAATCAATGATGTCATAAGCCAAGCTCACCAAATGGTACTGGATGATCGTCGAATGGAGGATAGAGGGATAAGAGAGACTATCGGATCAACAAAAGATCTCATTTGCTATATAAAAACTGAAGAATTGTGCATTCACATTTTAAAAGACTTATTGACGTGGTTCAAGCAGAATGTGTGACTTTTTGGGTCGATTTACTACTGTTGATGAACCTGCTTGGAAAAAAGCGAAGACAGTTCAATCAGCTAGTGAAGTAATAGCTACTGATTGCTTGATGAGGTGAAGAGAGAAATTTCAGAAACGCGACGTATTTTAAACAAGATAAATTGCTTTTTCAACTGATCACCGCGTCTTCTTACACTTCAGTGATTGTCATGGCTTAAATTCACGAATTGTTTGATCCCTCCCCATGTTCACCAGATCTGGTCACCAACAACTTTTTCCTGTTTCCTAACTTCAGAGTTTCACTTTTATAAGAAACATTTTTTATCAAACGAGGTAGAGATTAAAGCATCGCTTGACTAAGTGTATAGACTTGAAAAATGAATGTTATTATGGAAAAAAGTTTTATTCATCTGTTGGGTCATCCTTCAAGAACATTATGCTGTAATTCAATTTTCAAATTGATGTATGAAAATATGATATGAAACTTTGTGTAACGTTTTCTTTGTTCGACCACATCAAGAACAAGTCTTGAATGCATCAACTTTTTCATTTTCATTTTCATTTTCTGATAATTTGATTGAAATATGGATAATTATATTAATACTCACATTAAATTAAATTAGTTCAATTCCAAAAGTATCGAATTACATGAATACATTCCACTAATGATATTAATATGAATTTAACATAACTAATAACAAAAAACGTACTAATCGGATATGACCATTTTTTCAATAAGTTTATTTTTAAAGTTGGAATCACACCGTTTTGACGGTTATATTTGCAAAAAAATAGACTAAAATACACGTATAATCAGGGTATTCTTTGAAAAAATGTAAATTTAAAGTAAAACGCACTTATAATCGTCTTATGCAGTTGATCTAAATTGTTTGAAAAGACAATCATCTAGGTTTTTTGATAAATTTAATTCGATAGAAATATCAATGTAAGCAAATTATGTTATATTATGAACAAATTTTCCTCAATTTTACAGCATACAGCAAGTTACTCTTAAATAGTTCGATCAGCACGAAAATAATAAAATAATATCTCATATTCATCTATCTATATATTATATCTATTCATACATATTTGAAAAATTATTTTTATCAGTAATGAATGGAAAATTCTATACTTATTATACAGGGTGTTTCAAAAAAGGGGATCCCGTCTATAGGATAGATAGAAAACTGAAAACTATTTGGAGTCTGCTCAGTAAAAATTTTTTCACGATTTTGCCGCAACTACTGGTTCGTACTAAGTAGTTATTGAATATAATTTTTTCAAAATTAGATTAATTGAGGAAAATTTCAAGCGAACTTAAACATTATTTAATTTTACACCAAGAAGGTACTTTTGATAAAACTCGATACTGTGTACCGTTTTTGGAATATTTTGATTTGCAAATTATGAAGTAATAACTGATGCTGATATGCTGATTCAAAAAAAATGGGACTAAAGACTTCCGTTTCTTGTAATGTTCCACATAAAGCTAGTCTAATCAGTATAGGATCTTGTTTTTCACATCCATCAATATTGGCACCGAGCTATTGAAGACCTTGATATGAAACAAACAATTTGATGATCATGTGTTGCGGTTCTGGGAGTCAAACTTTTGTCAAACTTTTGTTCCATACTAAGGCCCCCAATAGCTCAGTGCTCATCTTTAGTTAACTTTGAAAAACAAGATCTTATACTTATAAGATTGGATGTTTGTGAAACGTTACAAGAAACGAAAGCCGTCAGTCCAATTTTTTTCGAATGTATCCGTTTTATCAATTAAGTCTCATTTACGCCACAAAAAATTTTCGATTTACATAATGATTACTAATCGATACTGATAATAATTAATAACCTTATATTAGCATCGGTTATTAATTTTCAACACACATTTTCAATACTACTTGATACGAACCGTGTAACTAGCGCCCTCTATTATAGAGGTGGAGTTACAAGGTCAGACAAAAAAAAATTCATTGGATGTATGAGCAAACCCCAAATATTTTTCATATTTCTATCTATCCTTGAGACGGGATCACCGTTTTCTGAAACACTTTGTAGAGAGATGCAATGATAAAACTGTTGGCTCCATGCTTACACTGTACACAATGTAATCTTTAACAAGATCTCTTTTGTAACGACGATGTTTTTTTATGATAAATTTATCGAGTTAAGAAATCTTGATGATTTTTATTGATAACTCCTACGGAAAATACCATTAATAATCAACTTTAGTATTTATTCAATAAAATAGTAAATTTCATTATCTCACACATCGATAGAATTTTCTCCAACAAACATTCACAAAATATACCAGATACAGTTGTAAGAGACTGTTAGAGAGAAGGTGTTACACCTTGGACCAGCTTGTACCTTGGCTCTCTTAAAGTACTACACTCTCGTTTCTACCCATTTCAAGGAAGCTAATGAATCACTTCGACATATCAATATTGAAAATGATAAAACAACCAAGATACAAAATATATGAATACACAAATCTCTATACCTCATTTATCAAAAAAACTATTTGAAGAATCTTCAAGTAGCTTTTTTACGCCTGAAATGCTGAGACCTTATTCAAAAGAATGTGCACGTGAAAGAAAGTCGAGAAAAGCAAAATGGGGAATTTAAGTATACACACTGAGTAACCAAAAAAAATTTACAGCGAATAAAGACTATAGTGCAAGGTATGATCACGAGAAAACCAAATAAATTTAATTCCACCCACTGTATAGCCCAGATACTACCTAATATCATATGTTAAGGTCCTTTATTGGTGGAAAAGAATGGACGATATGTTTTATGCAACGCAACCAAAGAAATCTGAACTGATTAAATAAAACTACTCGAAAGCAGAATATCAAGAATAATAATGTTACGTTTATGCTTGAATAACATTGATATTTATTTTCATAACACAATTACGGAAGAATGTGTTTTCTTATTGACCTCGACGTATACAGGAGCGAAAGAACAGCATTGAAAGTTCGATGTTTACCATGAAAGAACGTGCTAAAAGGGAATAATCATTTTACAAATATAACGCTCATCTGTCATTTAACAAAAGTAAAGTTTCATTTCTTTTCTAGCTTCAAAGTAGTTGCAACACCAATTTAATTGATTTTTTAGAGAGGAAAGGCATTTCCTATAGTGCTCCTCTTACTTCTGATTTAAATAAATTTGTGTTTTGCCATTGCACTCATAATATCATGCCGTATATCCGCTTATTTCATAACAAATGCCATAAATAATGCTCATTCACCGTGTAAAAAATTTTTTGACGATAAACAATAATAATTAACACTATTCTCGGATTAAATTATTCTAAGAATATTGTTGTTAATGGTATATATTGAATTTCAACGCGGTCCTAAGCTAAACGTTCTAATTCTATTGCAAAGATGACTACTAAAATTATGTATTTGGTAAGTACTCCATTTTTTTCAGATAATTCATGAATTTCTACGTAATTATATTCAAGTCAACAGTGTATGATCAGTTTAACAACTGTAACCGAATAGTTATAGAAAATCTGAACATGTTAGTTTTGTTCAATGAATTTCTCATTAAAATTAAGAGTTCATTTGATCAGATATGCAGAAATGCGCTATATTTGTGTTTCCATTCAAATATTGTGTCAAAATTGTTATGTTAAATGAAACATGGATTATTGTATTGAAGAGATCGTTTATTCTCTTGTGGTTGTGAGATTTCTGTCAGAATATGCATCGTCAAACGGCAACAATCATTTGCACCATGTAATGTTTCTATGCGAAACTCCACACATCTTCAGAAATGTATATAATCTATGGTGGTATTTTCATTTTGCTCTATGCAGAAAATTGGAGAAGGTAACTATCGACATTCCTCATACACCGTACATTTGCCATCGATCATAACATCCCTAAACAGTGTCAGTCGTTCATTCTATATGCCTTCCATCAATTTCTTTAGGAATTATGATCTGTACTACTACAACAAGTAATTCATCATTATTTCTAAATATCATCAAAATTTGAGTGCATTGGATATATCATATTTTCGGAACTAGGTGAAATAGTATATTACATAACGATTTTTGCTATTGTTTTGCACGAGCCGCGTAGCGGAAATACAGTTTCCAACGAGTTTTGCACACTATTTTTTCTACGACACGTAAAAAATTCTTCAAAAAACGTTTTTTTATATATAAAAAAGTCAATTAAACAATATCACACATGAGTTGAAAAGTATATGAACACGTGTACTGAAAAGTCAAAAAACAAAAACGGAAAGAATGATTACGATTTATTTTATAACTAAAGAATAGGAAAAGAATCAATAGATATTACATTTTCTGTAACTAAATTAGATACTTAACAAGAACTGAATCATTATTAATGATTTTGTTTACTTTTTTTCTGAGACGTTAAGGAAGTTAAAACATTCAATTTTAACGTTCAAATTATCTTGCAGACACTAGTATGTATTTAAACACAAATCATAACAAACTTTCAATTTTTATTGTGCACACTAATATAACCTCAAAAAATCTCATTTTCTACTTCTTAAGTCTTCTTAAATTTGGCCAGATTCATTTTGTAATCGCGTATTCCCTCTATCGCTCAAGACCATATATAACATGTTTTGTTATTATTAAATACATATGTGTGGTCGTAGCAAAATGTAGGAAAATGTATATCTTAGACATAATATTTACCTAAACCAGTCATAAATCGAAAAAATTATTATTATACACTTTGTACACTATTAAGACTCTCTTCAAGATCAGACAAGCGTGAACTTGTTGAAGCGTACCTACGGTAGAAGCCCGATTTCTAAAGTCACCTCCCAGAATCAAAACGGATCGTGTCGATCAATGCACGGCGATCAAATACCTGCGTAAATTCACAAAAACTATATTGGTAACTTGGGGTAATTTGCAGTATAATATCAAATTCAGCATTCAAAACTGTTACTACACCTGTAAATGTTGAGTGATTTATGATATTGTGATGTCAGCAATGAAAGAAGTTAGGTTCACCATCACTGAAAAACTTCAGGATTAATATTTTGACAAGAATAATCGGGTTTATTCAGTTTTGAGATTATGAAGGCATAATTTCAATAAATTATTTTCAAAATGAAGCCACAAATTACCTGGGGCGCTGAAAACTTTTCAAATAAAACATATATAACAAGTGGTACCGTGCAATTCCGAAGCCACTTTTATTCGATGCAAGAATAGAATGATAGAATAAAAAATAAAAATGGTTCATGTAGTTGTTGAAATAATGGGAATTGGTCGATTCATTCCACCGCTTGATCCAACATCCAAACTGCTTATGCGCTTGCTTCTAACGATCCTGATTGTTTTTGAAACGTATAGAATATAAATTATATACGCCAGATGTTGATATTTAAGTTGGCCAGATTAAATCGATATTTGCTACCTCTGCATTGTTAGCCGCTACAAATTTTATTTTATCATAAAATAATAATCCTGACATTACATTGTGGTAACATTATAATTTTATTTAAAATCTAGTCTTACTCGTACCAGAGTCTACTTGATGAGTCAATATGAGTATGTATTCATATTTTGCAGGTAATTGTTGCAATGTTATTATTAGTAACAGTGCAATGTGAACCGGAACCACTAAGTGGATTTCGAGGACAAGGTGGTGGAAGTAGACAAGGGGGAGGTTTTGGTGGACAAAGTGGTAGAAGTGGTAGACAAGGAGGTGGTTTTGGAGGGCAAAGAGGAGGCTTCGGAGGACAAAGTGGAGGATTCGGAGGACAAAGTGGTGGCTTCGGGGGTAGAGGACAAGGTGGTGGAAGAGGTGGATTTTAATCAACAAACGGAATCATATCAACTAAAAATATTTTTGCAAATATCGAAATAAATCTATCCAAGTGATTGTTTTTTTTTATTTTATGGTCCTATACAACAAGCTTCAACAATGATGGAATTTGTCTGATATAGAATTATAAAGATTTGTCCAAACACCTCAATTGGTACTATTTTTCAATGTTTCAATAAAAATATAATTCATTGTCATGTTATAAGCACTCTTTTCACAATTACCAAATGCGAAGAATATAATTTTTGTATTCATCTGGAATTCAGGAGAAAACCAAATAAATCCAAGAGAATTGTTTATTCAGAGAATTTGCAGTAAAAACACGGGAATTAATAGTTTCTCGTTCATCGATATTTTAGCCTAAATACATGTCATGGTTAAAAGGCTTGTAGAAACACAGTAATATCTTTTAAAGGGTATCAGACAAAGATTGAGTGATCTCAAATAGTTTGGGATATGTTAATAGTTTTAATTGTTCTAATTAGGATGTAAAATGATTTTCATTGTTAAATTTTTCATTACAAAAATTTGAGATTTAAATAACTTTGAAAAGTTTTTGAACGCTCTCAAATCCTAATCCTAATCGATAGTGAAATCGTTTCTGAAAGCATGTAGAACCTTTTAAAAGATTCTCGATAATTTTAGAGTTTTAAGGTGTATTTAAACTGCTTAAGGATGTTGATTATGTAACAGCATACCACTGAACCATTAAATTTTTTCTAATTTTTAATTATCTGTGTGCAGACATGAA
This sequence comes from Diorhabda carinulata, assembly GCF_026250575.1. Classification (NCBI taxonomy): domain Eukaryota; kingdom Metazoa; phylum Arthropoda; class Insecta; order Coleoptera; family Chrysomelidae; genus Diorhabda; species Diorhabda carinulata. The sequence goes on from NC_079469.1 coordinate 10,673,763, forward strand.
ATTGTCCTGAAGGGAATTTTTATACGTCAACTATTGACTCAATTGCCAGATAAACAAAGCTCTTAATTTTAAAAATCCAATGTACCTCAAAACTAAATATCTCATTGCTTTAATATAATTATTTATGATGTTCACTTCGCATTTTTTCCTTTTTTTATTTCTTATTAATGAGATAATCTCGTGACATAATTTTGATGTGAATTTAGAGGTTATTGAACTAAAATCATTGAAACTTAAATAAATACATGTATTTTGTATTCTTAATACTCTGTTTCAAGTGAAAAAGCTTTATTAGCCACAGAATTAATTTGAAAAAGCACTCGTTGAAATGAATATTCTTTACACGAATACATACTTTTGGATATACTATATCCAAAAATGTGATAGTCTCATTAAAAAAATTCTTGAAATATCCTTCAATCTAAAGTAACATAGTTTTCCAAAATTACACAAACATTTCAAGATTTATCCTTAGTTAATCCAGATATTCTGTGCGCTAATTTGAATCCTTACGTGATTGCATCAGTATGGTTGAACTGCGATTCACCAATATATATCTTGAAACTTCGAATGAGAAGATATGGATCAATTAAATTCTCTATTTGTTCTCTTTCATCTGAAATTTGACTCGCAAAAGATGAATAAATATTTCGTTGTTACGAGTTATTGTTTTTTGTTGAATGTATGATTTTAATTGCATCCGATATCATTTCATTTTTTGGAAACAATAAAATTTTAAATCGAAAAATCAGCATTATTACAAAAATATTTATAGCATGAATTCGGCCACATAGAAAAAATTTCACGAGTTAAAATTTGAGAAAAAGTTTTCAAAATGATTGACGTAAGATTAGTTCTATATAATCAATCTTCTCCGGTGATATATTGGGGCATATACACTACTTACTATCCAATTTCTCGATAGAGGCCAAACACTTTATCAAGTAACGAAAAAGCAAAATTATCGCCTATAAATTTATCCCAATGATAAATGGACGAAAATATGGGACGTCAAATACTTCACAAACGTGACGTAATCAGGATTGTGGGAAGAATTGAATTTTTCCACTGGAAAATGAGCGTTTCAGTTATAGCATAGTTTCTTACGCATCCATACAGTTGATTCAATATGTTCTGGATTTTTTTGGCAAAAGAATACTTAACAATCAAATACGATTCCATAAAATCTGCGAGAAAAATTATAAAGTGCATATACAAACAAATTATAAAGATTTCGAGTAATAACACAAAAATAAAAAATCTGGGATACAACAATTCAAATGAATACCTTGGTTGATCATTTTCAAACAATAACGTACAAATTCTAACTAAGTTACAGTAATAAAAGAGATGGTATCAAGTCTAAAAAGGAACTTGTTCCACCGTTACCATCAGAGCAAGAAGTCAACCAAGAAATACCATTGTAAGTAGAAAAATGTTTCTGAGTCCAAACCGGAATCGGCTCAGGTCCAGCAGATTGGTAGAAAGGAAATATCGGTGGGCGCCTCAATATTTGGAAGAGAACCAGCAGTCCATCCACACCCCAGTCTACAGCGAAAACAAGACCAGGAGCAGAATAAGTATCCGAAATTTTACAAGTCCGTAAAAGGGTTTCTGCGCCAGTACCATCCAAACTTAAGTGGGAAAAACCCAGGTGATCTGATATAACTCTCTAAATTGTGAGAGGTAGGTCAGTAATAATGTCTGTAACAACCGCCAAAGACCGCTCAGGCTTAAGTATGAGGTGAGTTTATGTTTAAAACATTTATGGGATTGCAACCGCCGGGTTTAAGGTTTCGTGGGTCAACGACACTGCTACTAAGGGCGCTGTGTATTCACATCTTGTGATAGGGCCTTCATCCAACCGATTACACAGGAGGATGAGTAAACCAAGTAGGATAACAGTTTGAAGAGTTGTTACTGGAATTGATTAACGCACATACGGTATTTTGCTAACGCGAGATTTGACAACCACAGCTCTTACCGGAGAGGAGTGACCAACCGAGAGATTAGTGTTTGCACACCATTGCACGCACCTGCTTTTGCCTTATCGCTCCACTTAGTAACCATTTGTGCTGCACTTTCCATTTATTAAGTAGTAACCGTAGAAATTACGCTTCTAATACCGTTGCTTTTCTCAAATATAGTTTCTTTTTTTTTCAGTTTCAAATAAAGGAAATTGTGTTTTTACTGCTGTTTCTTATATCTTAAAAGCGTAGTTAAAGATAATAAGCAGCAAATACTAAGGTTACCAATCTAGGAAGGCAAATAAAATTTGTTCAACTGGCTTCACCGAATTCGTCATCATCATATACACCTCTGGAGTATTTTATTTTCCTCACTGACGCTGCCCGGAGAAAGTGGAGCATACCAAGATAAAAAATTGGTGCCGGATGCAATCCGATACACGAGCTTTAGTGTCAAACTGAAATCTTTCACCTTCCATCCCAAAACTGAATACAAAAATTTTGTTCGAGTTCTGAGAATGATAATATAAGAAACATTTGAAGTTAGTTGTTGAACTTCCAGAATCTATTTTTCTCTTTTTTTTATTCGTTCTATATCAACTATTTAATTGAGCTTTATGATTTGTATACTACTCTCAAGCTATTGTAACAAAATTTCATTAAGGAAGTGTCAAAGAATTGTTCTTTCATCTCGAGTAGAGTAGTTGTTCCACCCTTTGTTGTATATTTTGCATAAGCTAATATCAATGACACCCCAATTTCTCAGACGTCCAACTTTAAACAGATTCTCTATCGCACTATCGTTTTTCTTCATCACCTCCTTCACGTTAAAGTAAGCGATTCTCATTTTCGCACGTTTTCTCATCAGGAATTCAGCTAATAATGTTCGTAAACAATAATCTTCAAGGGAAACTGGCGAATAACTCAGAACTTAAAGCCAGAATTCACGACGACGTCAGTTACAATAATTTTGCCCCCATGTTATTCAAATCGGATTGCTGTTTGACTTCTATAATAACGCAAAACTCTGAGGAACAATTTTAATTAACGTTGATAAAAGGTGGAAACATACAATGATTGAGATAGTTGAGATAATGGGAGAGAAAAAAATATACGAGGGTGGTTTAAGAGAGAAGTGACTTCCCAGAGTTTCATTTTTATTTCTATTTCTTCTAAATTATAGTTCCCACCTTTCCACGTCCTGCAAGTGGAACTTTTAGGTAAGGAAATAGGAAAAAGTTGCTATATCTGGTGAATACGGCGGGTGGCAAACCAAAGTGTGAGTATGTGGGACATTGTCCTGATGCTTTCGTTTCAGAAATGTAATAGTGGATCCAGATTTTATCTACAGCCTGGACAATGCTCATTGTAATGCGCTTATGACATAGAATTACTAAACGCTATACACATCTGCAAAATGTTTCAGTCTGTGAATGCCAAATGCGTTATTTTGTTACATTGATAGCCTTTCATTACTCTAACTTGAATCCGACGTTAATTCAGAACCTACCGTTTGGCGAGCTTTGTAGTTTCCTGGTTCAAGAAACACAATGATTCACTTATAGAATCGTCGGAAATTAAGTATCAAAACTGATCAAAGTTACCGTGCTGACACGTCTAGTTGAAGTTGGGAACTTCTCCGTCAACTCACGTATTCAACCAATGAAGTAATTATCCAAAGAGTACGCAGTATTTGCATGACAGATAACATATTAAAAAGTTGTCTGAAACGTGCGGCCGCAGTCGCTTCCATAAAATATTCGTGCGAATGTTTGGATATTATCAAAAGTAATTCAATCAAATTTTTCAGTAACAGAATTGACTTTTTCTGTAACACATGCCCCTAAAAATTAAAAATTAAAAACCGTTTTTTACCAAAAAGGGCATCGGTGTTTTGAAATTGCCAAATTGTAAACTCTATTGGTTATATAGAAAAAAAATTAAAGATAACTGGTCACCATACTATTTTGCTGATATGTCTTGTGCCAAACTTAAGAAAAAAGTAATCACATTTGTTGAGAGAAAAATGTTTAATTCCGTTAAGTTAATGCGTCTACTCATTTTTTAGAACTGCCTTTTCATTTTGTGCCTCATTAACTTGCCTCCTCTTATCACATTCTCTTTCCAATATCTTATTAATCATATAATTTGAAAGCACTCAAAATGTACTGTAATTATTGTCTAAAGTTAAAAGAAGGTCATTATTATTTGCTTTTTAGAGCTTTTACAATTAATGCACTTAAATAACTGAGATCTGTTTCCATAGTAGTCTTTTTTTAGGTTTAAGGGGACACCCCTAATACCATAATTTTCTCATTTAAGAAACAGTTTTTCATTATTCACTACTCCAGATTTGCTTTTAAAATTTGCAGTATTGTATTGTATATCTGGACATCTAGTTGGAAATAGATATAAAGATTTGTAATTATTTTTAGGTAATTTAAAATTAGCATTAGGTGGTACTTTGATGTTCTCTGCCATTTTGGGCCTATATTTTCAACTTATATGTCTCTTAAAACTAATTTAATTACAAACTGGTGCAATATATGTTTACAGAAACATGTTGTGAATTCGATACGATATATTGGTTTTTTTCACTACAAAATTATTTTGTCATGTTTCAATGGAATCGATCAATATTGAACCATTACGTTGTAATAACACACAATATTTTAAATACAATAATTCTCTTACCTTTTACACACTATTCTTCACGGATACTAGAGTTATTTGACCTTTCTTTCATTTTTTTATGGAATCTAGAGAGACAACTTGTTACTGGTGGTAATATGATAGACGTAATTAGAGTTAGTGTAGGAGAAAAGTAATCCAATTCCTAAGAAATGTAGGTATGAGAATCCGTATCTCTTCACTCAATTAAGTGAGATTAGAAATTTTATTTTCCACACACATAAAATTGTGTTTATATTGGGGAGAAGTATCTCTTTTATATCGTACAAACGTATAAAGTAATTGAATTCAGAGTCACCTTAGAAGAGGCTTTCTCTTAAATTGAAAATTTAATTTTAGTTTTATCTATCCGCTTCTATCGTGAATGAATAAATGGTTTCCTTGATGTTCGTTGGTTTTAATAGATTCCAGTGATTCTTCAATATAGTCAATACAATGTCTGACAACTGAGTAATAGGACCCAAGTATGAATAGTAGGGAAAGCGCATAAGTGAGTTTATAGGCGCGTGCAAGTGAAACCTGTAAGATATAGAATTTCCTGTAATATTCTAATATTATCCCTGCACTTACATTCAATTGATATTTAAATATAATCCCGCAAAATTTAAAGATTTTATAACACTTTCAGAAGAATAGATCAAATCACTTTTTTTCTAAATCCATATTAAGAAATAGTTTTCCTGTGAATACGCTTTCTCTGTCAAAGCCATTAAAGATTTCTCAGTTGTTCTTGAAATTAGGATTTAGGTTAAAAATTTTCATTTCCTGATTTTTATTCACAGATTTATCAGTATCAGATGATCTTGTGTCTTCATAAGTTGTTATTCATGCCTATTTAAATTATACACCACCGAAATACCATTACTAAATCGACCATGGATCAGACTTCATTATAGTTATTATTTGGCTCTGTTTCTGAAATTTTTCCATCTTTGGTTAAAGCCGAAGTGAAATTAGCACTCTTCAAATGAAAATTTCAACTTCTCGATATCAAATATTATTTCATGGAAGTTAAGTAGTGTTAACCTAACCTTTTCTACTTTCATAATTATGGTTAAACGTTATTAAATAATGAGAATGGTTACGAAAAAGGGTTTTATTATAAAAATTATTGAACATTGTAATGCTTCCCTTGAATATACTTCCTTCCTCTCGCCACACACCTTTACATTCGTTTTTTCCATTGATCGAAGCAGTTCTGGAAGTCTTCTTTGCTAAGGGCCTCTAAGGAGCTCTGCCGTTTTTTACTTAACCGCTTCCATCGACTCAAATCGGATCCCTTTCAAAGCAGATCTTTTTCTAACCTTTCTAGCCTTTTGAGGAAATTTGAACAGATCCGTTGACGCAAGAGCTTTTGGTCAAGAGTCAGAGTTTTTGGCACCAACTTCGCACAGACATTTTCATGTGTAATTCCTCGTGTAAAATTTTTCTAACCGTTTATTTATCGTCGTTTACAGCCTCGACAATTATCCGGATGCTTATCAGACGATCTGCACGAACATTTTGGTTGATTTTGGTCATTTTTTTTGGAGTTGAAACAGTCACATGGCGACATGGGTACTGATCATCTTCAGTGCTCTCTCGGCCCTCACTAAAGTGCTCACGCCACTCAAAAACACGCGTATGAGAAAGAGAATTATCCTCATAGGCCTCTTGCAACAATTTATAGCACTCAATCACAGTTTTTTTTAATTTAACGAGAAATTTGAGATTGATACGTTGCTCCTGTTTTTCGTCACACATGGTTTTCGACACGAGATAAAAACACGTTCGTTTCAAACCGCTACTTCAAAAATACGGTAATCAAGAATTTATACAACTTCGTTCGAGTAGAATCCATACTAAACAATAACTTTGGTGGGCTCGAATTTGAATTTTCTAGCAACTTGCCTATAAAATGTTACTTTAGAAGAATCATCAATCATTTTTGCACTATTACTAAAACACACCAACTGAACACTGAATCATTTTCTAGTCTAAACTAAACATTGATTTATTTTTCACAAGATGTGATCTGTACTAAGACTTGATCAACTTTGCTCTTCTTTTATACTTCTAAGGATAAGATTGACTTTTTTCCACACTTGTGGTAACCCAAGAACAACGAAACTTCTCTGCATAATATCTTTCCCTATCCATGCAAATTTTGTACGAAATTGACTAACACGTTTATTGAAATTTACGGTAAATTATTACAAGTGGTTTGTGAATATTCTATGATCCATTCAAATAATCTTCAAAGGCATAAGAGCAGTAACAACGAAACTTGAGGAGGGAGACCGGAGAACAGCTTGTACGCAACAAATCTGTCACGATTGTCGCTCAATGTTTCAAATCAGACGAACTGAATTAAGGACATTTCAGCTTAATATCTTGGGATAAAAAAGCACTGTGCAAAGATTGTTCCGAAAAACATTGTAGTACAGAACTCAAATAATCAATATATTTTCAAATAATGCCTTAATATGATATTAATTGAGTGAAAATAAGTATCTCTTAAATAATAATGAATTAAAATACATAATTAATTCCAGATTTATACTTGTACATTGCACCCATTATAATATGAAAACAGTAAATACTATTCCAGTATCTACTTATTATTCTGGAAATCGAAGCACTTCCTGCATTTTCTAGCTTCTATACAAATTTGATACACAATCGAATCCCGCACATTTTCCCATTCTCCATGCAATCCCCATTGGACTGTATTCCAAATTCACCAGACATTCCTTTCTCGTTGCGCTATCCGTGATGAAAATTCAGATTGCTGGAAATTCCGCCATTTGTAAGCAGCCGATTTCCGGGACAGGTCATCCACAGGTGTTTATAATATTCAGACCTATTCAATGAAATTTTTGGATTATATCGCTTCGGTATACAAATATTAATATATAATAATTTTGAATGAATGATATAGTTTTTGTTATAACTTAGATAACATTTAAGTTACGTGACAATAATATATAATAAGTAATAGTACATGAATATAGGAATAGAATAAAGATTGAAACCACGTATATCCGAGGATTGCTACTAACAAAAATTTTGCATGTGTTTGAACCAATTTTCGAAGCATTTTTTCCACTCTGATTGAGGTATCTCCAATATGTGATTTAAACCGCTTCTTCAGGTGTAGATAAACGTTGTCCTCGCAACTCATGTTCAGTCTGAGGAAATAATCCATCAATTCGATGTTTTGACTGTTCAAAAACGTTTGGAGCGGTGGCCAGTTATTCCGAAAAAACAGGTGACTATTTGCTTCGAAGTGCTTTATGATTCGTCACCTGTCCTAATTCTAAAAACGTCATTTGAAGCACCGTGATTGAATATTTTCACCATTCCTTTTCAACAATCGGCATGAGCTTTTTTTTAGCGATTGTCAAATTATGCTGTATCCAAGGGAAAAATAGTTTTGACAGCCACATATCAATGCATTATTGAATGTATGCAAATGGAACTAATGCCCAATTATGCTCAATCTCACAGTATATTACACGACGATCTTGAAATATCAGTTTACGTACAGCATCGATGTTTTTTTGGCACAATAGCCAACAACCTGTACGAAACTCATCCTATAGCGAAGTGCAACAGATTTGACATAACCACAACAGTGTTGCCATATTTCAAAACTTAAGTATTACTCTCGTATATTCAAACTATAGTTTTATTCAGATTATACCCATACCATTATTCAAAATCAGGTCTTTGAGGGGGTAGCTTAGATATAAAGGTATACAATAGTATTTCATTATAAATGTACAGTTCCCATTATATGCTACAATTACATGATGATTGATAATTATACTTAAGCAACGCATAAATTATTTTTTATGTTTATGCGGTTTCAGCATGTTCTAATAAGACTCTAAAATAATATTATAAACAATTTTATTCCAAAAGTGGTTTCTACACTGTATTCGCAAGCCCTGCAGTAACTATAGAGCCAGTAGAGCCTCTCCAACAATTTAAATTCATAAATATTCAGATCAAGCAAAGCTCAGCAGCTCTTTTGCTTTATCACGAGCGAGGAGAATATAATAATATGAACTCTTTGTTAACTTCTGTTTGGTTTATGTTAAAAGAAGTTTTTTAACATCTTATAATTTGAGGATTCTAATCGTTTACCAATCGATAATTATAATGTAATTGTTGGATTGATGTCTACACTCTCATTATTTCTATGTGAAAACTATGTCAGCAGGAAAATCAGAGTAGTTTCCTGTTAATCCACAGGAAGGTACGTGTGCTGACAGCGTGAATCTCGTTACACCGCATGTCCCTGTTCACTATTTCGGTTACATCTATTGTGTGTAAAACGGACAATGACTTCCTTGTAAGGGCTAATTCGGTTTTGTGATTTATAGTCCGGTTAGTGCCAATATGGCTACACTCTCGTTAATTATATGATACCCAATTCCCTTTTACTAATTCGAACTTTGATATTAACATTCTATCATTCAATGAATCATATGATTCAATATTTCTGGAAAACCAACATGATGCACCATTATCCTTAATTTCCAGAGAGTTAAGCAGCAGATTATATTGAATGAATATCAAATATCGAACGACCTCAACAAGATAGGATTACAATCATAGGGTGTGTTCTTCATAAGCCTATTAGGTATATACAGGATCTACTGTTAATCCAAACTAACATTTATATCTATCTCGAACATTATATTTGCCTGTTAGAACAAAGGTAATGGCCGCAGTTTGTTTAATAGGCAGATAATATAAAAATTCGCTGAATTTGTTTTATTAGATCATTGGTTCCCAAACTTTATTGTTTCATAGGAAACTCTTAAAAATTTTGCTGGATCCGTTGTACCTCCTATCAAATCCAAAAGAGCTTGGATTACATGACATAAATCAGTGCCTGAGGGAAATTGTGAATTCATCGTGGGTCAGAAAGTTCGAATCTACTAGTTTGGGACGCCAAAGAACAAGAACAGAAGACAAAATTCAACAAGTCAGATCTTCAGTTCAACGTAATATTGGTCTATTGACTATCAAACGTTGAGCCAAACTTGTGGAATCCAAAACATCTTTGCGTCGCAATTTGTCGAAAGATCTGAAATTACACCCGTATAAAATTCAATTCAGAAATTCAGAAATTACAGCCAAATAATCCAATTTTTAGACAAGCTTTTGTTAGAATAATGCTGGAACGGTTTCAAAGTTTCAACAATATTATGTTCTCCGACGAAGCGCAATTTTCACTCAAATAGGCATGTCAATAGACAGAATTGTCATTACTGAGCTGCAGAGAACCCACGTGCAAAACATTAAAAGCCTCTGCATTCGCCGAATGTAATAGCTTGGACGGCCGTATCAGCTCACGGAGTTATAGGATCCTATTTTGCCCCTTTTAATTTTGAAAAAAATTTCTACAAGATTACGCGACATGTCATACTTTTAATGACTCTTTGGCGGTCGTAAACCAGATGTTTGCTGGGAAACAGATATCTCGCCTAGGTGACATTGCATAGCCGCCTAGAAGTGCGAACCTATCACCACCGGATTTTTTCATTTGGGGATACCTGAAAAGTAGAATCTACTGCAATAACCTAGTTTAATCAGTTGATGACCAACATCCGAGAAAAAATAGCAGTTATTCCACGCGCAATGTGCTAGCGAGCTTTTACTAATTTGAGATCTAGATTCGAGGAATGTTTGCAGCACGATGGTGTACACACTCCCACTCCCACTTCCATTTCATTAGATGGATTTATGATACATGGTGATATATCCATCGACAGAATATCTTCAAATCTGATTTTGAAATATCTACATCAAGTCTTTACAAGTAACAGTCGCTGAGCTTCTTAAAACATTATCTGCCTATATTGATGAGAGAAGTCAGGCCAATATTTTAGTTCTTCGCCAAATAATATTTCATGGATCCCCGCCCGACGTAGACCCCCGTCGAGTCTCCCATGTAGGTCTGGCAGTTCACTTTGGGAATCATGGTAAAATAGTGTAAATTAATTCTTCATAAATTATTTTTTCAATAAAACATTGGCATAATTGATGATACAAATATCCAGGCCATAAAGTGACATTGATATGAAACAAGAAGTGACACAAACTTGTGAGACAAACTTGTCTCTGCGAATATAAGCTATCATAAATCATATCTTAAAATACATAATGCTCACTATCCAGATCGACAAAATTATCTCTAAAAAGTTCATAGATGAAAAACTCTTAAACGGTACAGGAAGAAGAATTCCAAAGAAGCTATATGGTCCAATAGGAGAAAATAAGTAGTGGAGGATACTACATTACCATATCTTGCTACCCTGTACAAATACACAGACGTGGTCAAGTATATAAGACTTGCGAGACTGCAGATGGATGAAAAGTTAACTTCGAAAAGATTATCAATGTCGAACCAGCCGAACAGAAGCAAGCTGAAAAATGGTTGGGCAACGTAAAAGGAGATACGAAGATTCTTGAACTAGCGATTAGTTGGTGGTTACCCGAGACAGACCACTGGAAGAAATTATTATCCAATATCCGGTAGTAGATCGTAGTATTAGGAATGATGAATGATACATTGTATAAGAAGGTTTCCATCTTACTTTTAACGTAATAATTTATACGAGTTTCTCAGATTCACTATATTACAAAAACGTGAATGATTTTGAGTATCATACACTATTTTTATGAATTTGTATCCACAAGGTATGTTATTTTCAATAAGGCAGAAAATGGTAAACTTACTTCTCGCTTGTATTTAATCATTTAATTGAAGTTCAAGCGTGAAAATTACTTGTTTATAAGTGATACAATTTTTTTTTATTCACATGAAATAATGGAACTTTTTTGAGCGTTACGTTTTCTCTTTGTCTCTATAAAACTCTTTCAATCCGCATAAATATTCAACCATATATCTCTCCGTGAAGTATTCTACTCACACTGTTTTTTCCTCTTTCCTTTCATGAAAAGATGTACTGTCACATTCACATTTAGAGAATAACTCAGCCTTAATAAAAAGATTTTTAAAATAGAGCGTTTAATATGTGTTATAAAACGCACAGTGGAACTCATTCCAAACTCCACAGAAATTTCATGGGAAGAAAAAGAGAAATTTAGATCCAATGAATAATGATGAAAAATGATGGAATAATTCAAATGTTCTTACAAGTTCAAGAGAGCAGTAATATTTTAAATTCATTTTCTACTCGTTTTTCAAACATTGTCGGCATACAGAATACCATTCGCACAACCCCTACACCAACACCCACAATTACACTGTCTGACGCGCGTTTCGATAACCAAATTCTCATCTTCAGAGACTGCAGGTAAGGTAAAACCTATTAACTTGACTTATCTATGTTATACTAAATATTCCCACCAATGAAGTTTCTGCCGCGATAAATAATTTCAGCGGGAAAACCTCGTTGGCGGGTAATTTCACACTTATTCTTCAATCACTAAACTATAGAGAGGGCTGTAAGGTATAGGCCCAATGCTTTCAAATGCTTTCAAATGCTTCCAACGACTTATTATTGGATAAATTTTCAACAATTCCACATTATTGATATTTATTTCATGATTATGATGAGGTGATCGGCAATACTGAGTCCGTCCGTATTTTAAATGAGCTATGTGGTCTTCACATCAGACATTAACGGATCTTTTTGTCTGTCCGACATACTTCCCATGACAATCATCACAGCTCATTCTATATATCCCACTCTTCTTAAATTTTGTATTTTATCACAAGTATGTTAACGTATAGTTGGATTTAGGAAACAACTCAAAACCCGCTTGTGAGGTACCAGAGCAATTATTCTTGTTTTTGGAAAAAAGACTCAATAAAAGTTCTCTCCTCATTGTATCTTTGATGTTAAGTGGAGAGTGAATTAAACGATGTACCATCGAGACTGGCCACTTTATGTTGTATAGTTGTATAAAGAATCAGCCGGGATTTACCTGTACGTAGCGGTGTTTTTTCCTGAATATATCAAATTCTAGCACATTAATGTTCTCAAATACTGAAGTACCTTAGACATTTTGAATTGAGTTTCAAAATGAAATCTTCTACGTCTGTCTTTTTTATATTGAGTATCGTGAAAATATCATCCACATACCTGTACCGGGAAAATACTGAATATTTTGACTAATCTGTTTTTGCAAAAGACTCATGAATAGATCAGCAATAATAAATGGTGATAGCTGTTTCTTCAACTTGTTTGTAGAATTTGTTTTTGTACTGGAAATATTTTTGCTTCCTACATAGTTCCATTAATCGTGAATATTCTTTTATGATGTCAGCTCCCAAATTATAATTTAGTCCTCAAGGTACTGCAATATCTGCAGATCGGCGCGCTGGGATAATAATGAACTCACATCAGAGGAGATTGAAATTTTTCCAATTTTTGAACTTTCCAATTTCTTGATAAGTTCTAACAAATTTTTCACTGCAGAACTCTCCGTTTTAATAGGTAGGTTTTCAAATTCAACGTCGTTTATGGATTTTCATATTTATTCCTTAACTACTAAACTACAGTTCCAGAAATTACAACTTAGCATTCAGAATATTTGAAGGGTCTAGAAAAAGAATATATTGTCGTTCATGAGACTCGAGTTCTGCTGAGCGGTCAGCAAAAGGTGTTGATTAATTTGTGGCAGATCGTAATCATTTTGTGCTTTTGAAGCGATAACTTCGATTTGTGCTTCGTAGTATTTAATGAAAGCCCCTCTCTCTACATTAATTAGACAAATGTTGAGTTTATCATTTTGTTTTTAAAAAACACGAGTTTTGTTGAGGTGTTCTCAATTAATATTAAGGATAGAAAGGGCGAAAGAGAGTATTATCATAGAAGTTGAAATTGAAAAGCTTAATAGAGCGTTAAATGAGTGGAGGGAATTTCATGAGGTATAGATGATAATTTTGTTTCGATAGAAAAACACTCAGTATTAGGTGGAAAACCTCATTTTTTACAAATATTAAAAAATTACTTTCTCAGGACTAAACCATTATATCCTGACTTGCTTCGAAATCAGCGTATCTGCTCCAAATTGGAAATTAAAACGTATCCAGGATTGGATAACATCCTAGTTATTATGAAGCGAAGCATCGATGTGAATGTATCATTAACTAGATAATTGGAAGCGGTCAATATTCGAACCCCTTCAGAATATACAGCGTCAAACTTTCATCATAGCGAAACGATATTGTTAGGCCTCAGTCTCTCATTAACTAATGTTTTCATGACACAGTAATTAAAATTGAGGTCAATAATGAAAATAAGCTCATAGAGAAAATGAAAATATTTTACTACGAACATGTTCCTCCAACACGACATATATGTAATTATGGAGATCATTGTTGATGAATAAACAAACACTAAATACTGAGCACCACAAAGCATTTGTAGGAACTCCAATATGTCCTAGTAAGATGATGTTTTTTTATGTGAAATAGTGAATAACGAGGTTGATGGAACATGATATTTCACTTACTTTAGTGTCATAGATGTACCCAATGGCTCACCTAAAATATTAATAGCTATACGTACACAATTTTGGCCTCTATTTATTGAGCCTTAAATGGCACATGTAGTAACCTGGGTATTAAAATAAAAGATCAAGATCCAACAGCTAGCGTAAACAATATGATAAGACACACAAATATGACAATTTTAAGTACTTAGAAAATACCGCAAGAACAGCAACTACATCTATATCATTTCAGACAAATCCAAGAAGTCTTGTCAAATAACGTACCGATTAGAGTGAACTTTTCACAAATTATAATAGATAGGATAGCTTTGAATCCATTTTTTCAAAGTATTCTTTTTACAGGGGTCACTTTTACGAGACAATGTGTGTTATAATTCCACGATGCATACTACTGGTGTGATGATTATCCATTTAAATGGTAATATGTACACTTTAAACAATCATTTATTCGAGATATTGAAAGAGATAATGCTGAAAAAGAGAATATATTTATTTTTCATTCCAGAGTTCCACCGCACTTTGATATAAGAGGTGCAGAAGCCATTGTCTCCTCGGAAATGTGATTCCAATCCTTTGGTCATATTTCAAAGCAGAAGTGTACACTACAGAGGCCATTCACGACAAGAATTTTGAGATATGATTCAATTTTACTTTAATGAATTCATATTTCATCCCCAATTGCTTTGAGCATTAATGGACTAATGGATTAATAGAAAAAGACTTGTGTATTCATATCAATGGACATTTGGAACACTTCTTACTACTTTTTACTGTATTAGTTAAATTTCAATTTGTGTTCTTAGTTCCATTCTCATTTTCTTCTCTCTTCCTTATATCAGTATCAGTTATTACTTCAAATTTTTCAAAAAAAAAGTTAATCCGAAAACGGTACACAATGTCGAGTTTATCAAAGAGTACCTTTTTGGTATATAATTGAAGTTTGAGTTCAACTAAAACCTTAGGAAAGTTACGTTCAAAAATACTTCGACATCGTAAAAATAGTTTTTCTTCAACGCTCTGGTGTTACGAAGATTTTTCAGTCAAAACTAATCTATTTTCAGTTTTCTATCTTTCTTGGAGATGTGGTCACTATTTTTTGAAACACTTTTCAGAATAGAAAATTAATATTAGGCGAGCAGAGGCTGCTACAAAACATTACCGAATGAAACCAAAAATGCACGTACACGAGATTATTATATTAGTACTTCCGATATGAAGTGGCAAATGTGGATTCCTCAACTAACCAATCCATGCAGTAATGTACTATTCACTATAATTGACGGCTTCTCTAAAAATAATCCCTCAACTAAAGTACTTAGCAAAGAAAAATTTTATTTTGTTGTTAGACAATTGCAGCGTACAAAATGAAAATCACTTCATGAACGCCATGAATTTGACTTGAATTAATTTTTTTATGAATTTATTCATAAATTTCCTGTAATAAAAAAATGAACATTTTATTCCGAAGACATATTCTATATACAAGAAGGCAGCTGATAATTCTCACGAAACCAAACGACTTGATTTTATACTTTCCCATATATATTTCCCTGAAATGGGAATTTTTGATCGTGTCGATGTTAACTTACGGGAAAAGGGTTTTTTGCGAAAGAGTATATTTTTTAAATCGATATCTTCGAATATGTTTAGCATAGTTACAAAATATGATGAAAAGCTTGCGACACATGTAAGCATATTCTTTTGTCATCAGAAAACTAGTTTTCCTCTACAACTGAAAAGTGGAATCATAAAATAGTACGTCGAATGAAAAATGATCGGAAATATTTATATATTTTTCGAATAAAGTAAACATGAGAAACTTCTACAAGTAACTGTAATAAAGCAGCTTATGGGAGGTCAGTGATAACAACATTACTCATGGTTTATTCTTTATGGTTAGATATTAATGTCTTATTCAATTTAATTTTCTAATTGCATGTCTGATCGCATTCTAAGTTCCCTCAAATTATATACAGAGTAAATTGTATGGAGCTGAAGCCTTTTTTATTGCCATCATACCAAATATCTAGAACCCTTTTATTGTGATTCTAATTTATGATATTCCTGATGACAGAATTGTTTTTAATTCAAGTTTTGTTGAATAATTCCATTGAAAGCTATTGTTCTGCAATGTATTGTAACTCATTAACAGAAAATTTCTATTAATGCTAAAATACCTCGATTATTTCTGTGGAAATGAATTTATTGTGGAAATATATTTTACGCACCTTAACTTCATAGTAATTTCCTCATGTAATTCCCAATAATATGACGAGTTAATCAATATTTTATTCAATCTAAAACCAATTCATCTATAGCGTAAATGATAATTATGTCATTTTATATACACTCGTTTCTACGGTTATTGTTTTATGACAATATGATCAATATCATTAGGAAGAGTTAGTGTGAAGAAAGTGTTATCATTTACTCAGTTGAAATCTTCAAGATTTATCCATTAGGTCAAATCTCAGTAGTTTACTCCGGTGAATTCGCTGCCGCTTTCCGGGCGGCGTCTTTCACATTTTTTATAAGTGGCGGAACTTACAGAACTTACAATTATCAAGTGTTTCTAATTTTCAGCTTTCAATGCGTAGATTATTCCTAACAAAGTCGATGTATTTCTTGGATCTTTCATGTTTGAGATACTAATGTTCTTTTCGTGACAAATTAATTGGCTCAGCAGTTTTATTTGCGATGGAAATAGAAGAAATTCTTACTAAATATTTAGTACAACATAAATAAGTCCCGCATAAGTGTTTGATTAGCAACTTTTTCTCTAATATTAAAGTCTTCGTCTTTCAAAGTAGACAACTTATAGCTTAACAAGTTGAGTGCTCAAGTGATGTATTCTATGTCCAATTTTTCTTTTAAATGATCACCCTCGAAATATAGAGTGATTGTTCTTCAGTAAAAGGGGTCTTGGCCAGCTTTTTATTTCTTTGCTTCGTTATATCTTTATTCGCCCATTTATGATGGTAGTAAATACACTGTTTACACTACCACTACACCAACACTCACGATTACACTGTCTGACGGGCGTTTCGATAACCAAGTTATCGGCTTCAGAGACAGAAGCAGTGTATTTATTCAGTATGAATATCACTAATGGTTCCAGTAATTTAGAGGTAATCATTTATGGTGATAACTAGACTAGGAGAACATAATTTTTTTTTCGTAGTTCATTCAGTTTTTTTGGAAATTCTATTTCCAGCTTGATTTTTCATGAATTAATTGATTTCATGGCTGCTCAACTATCGGATAGGATTTTTATATCTTTTTTGATTATTGATTATTTGGTTATTGATACCCAATAACGCTATAAATTGATACTAATCTTGCAGCGATACTGACAATGCCATATGAAGAGAACTAAACCATTTCAATGAGGTACTTTGAAAAAAATTTTACCATGAAAATTCCTTATTCATTCAATTTTAAACGTAGCAGGGATGTACGGAGCAAAACGAAGCCATTATTTGGAATTAAAAATATATTAAAACAATTTAGATCCATCCGCTTCGCTGGAGCTTGTAGTCGAATTCGTATTTATGCACCGATAATGTAGCTGACTGATTTAATCATCAGTTTGTTGGATTACAGTTGATTTCCCAACTGATCGATAGCTTCTCTTAATTATAGTTCAACTTCAGAATAATGTAAAATTTTTCACGCTAAAGTGATCATTCATTTTTTGTCTATGCTGTTCAATTTCATTTAACAGTGTTGTTTAATAACAGCTTTTCAAAAACGAGAACAACTCCGCTTCCATTAATCATTGAAACAAAGGTGTATGTCTGGATACTGTAAGAGAGATATCTAAACAGCCTAGGACCAACACAATAATTACCGAATAAAATGACAACTGTGGTTTTCATAGTTTACAATGGTACTTGAACTGCCAATGCTAATATCGCATTTAAGTTTGGATTGCTCACCTTGTTTGTTCACGAAAATTTCAAATATTGGCAATTCCCTTCAAATGAAGTCTCGGTGTAATACGATAGTTCAGCTTCGTAATTCGGATTTGGGGTGCATTATCAGAACCAAACATGCGAAATGAACGCAAAGCTGCTTTTGTTGACATTCCAATCTGGAATAGTTTGGACGGAATATTACTCGAAACTATTGGGAATTCTGATAATTGTCGGTTATAATTTTGGTGGTGATTAACTATATCCCAAACATTTGCAATATTTTTTCAAGCTAATAGACTAAAATAATGATTCGAGTATATCAAATTGAATTCTGAATCACCAAAAGAATTTGAATCATATTAATATAATTTCAAATTATAGATATTCTTTTGAGTAATATGATAATAAAAACATGAACTTAGATTGTACTAATTTATTCAGTTGATTTAAAATGTTCTAAATTTGTATGAATTCATCAAATTCTGAAATTAAATATTTCAGATTATTATTCAGTTCCTCTACTCGGCTATTAAAAAGATTATCGGTTATTTGTAGATTAAATTTCGAGATAATATTCCCTCCATTATTTTGCAGAGGTTCTTTGGCTTTGTCGTATCGGTGTCGATTCATCAAGATTTCCAGAAATTGCTTTTACATTACTATCAAGACTATTGATTGAACCTGGTTTGTTTCTATATGAAAGGTGAACGATTTGAGATTTTCATTGTGCTGATTGTCATTAGGATTGGACTCCAGCATCAATATTTCCAATGTTTTTTCACTGCAATGTTGAGTTTTCTGTCTTTGAAATTTTACTAGTTATATTTCTATACTAGAAATCTACCGAATACAACTTTACATCTGTAAAGATACAGGTGTGAAGTAACAGTAATGAAAAGAAAAATTTCGACAAATTTGGACCATTGCTGAGCAAGTTTCAGGAGAAAAATCTGTGTTACGTATTCCAAGCTCTCGAGTTTATATTTCTCATTTTGTGGTCGTTATCAACAGAAAAATAGTAGATTGCTGAATGGATTAGATCTTCAAATGCTTTTTGTCCGGGAATGCATTTATTTGTTTTTCATTTTCATTATGTTTCCACTAAAACGAATCTCTAGCGTTTCGACTGACTGCGCCCATTGTTAAGTTTCTTCAAAATCAAATTTTAATACACTTGAATCAATTATTATCTATGATAACTCTATATAATAATCAACATAGGAATATCAATAAAATTGTTGGATTATTTTCTTATTGTTTTACTAGAAGAACATGAAGGCGAATTATTTTGCTGACGGCGAGAAACATGAATGTGACGCACTGATTTCAACTGTATGGCTTCAACTGCAGGAAGAATGTATGGAAGTGATGTTCCACAAAACAAGTTTTCTGATTTCAAATATGTTGATATCAATCATCACAACGAAACGACCTCAATTGCAACCGAATGATAATGAAGAAAATTAGTAGTAATGAATATACCAGATGATAACAATGAATCTGACTTTGAGTAGAAAAATTTCACAAACTATGGAAAATCTTGCCATGTCCTTCATTTTGAGAATTAAAATATCAGTACTATTAATATTTGTAGGAAACATCATTCATTTGAAATAAATCATTATTAAGTCCAACTTCTTAATTTTCATTTCAAGCCACAATATATTATATGTTTCGGAGGTGATCGTATTTTTCATAATTGTGGTCAATTGTAGACATTATTAAGAAAACTATCAAAAAATGCCGCTGTTCACATTGTTATTTATTTGTGTTAAAAATAATGCATTATTTTTCGAAGTATTGTGATATGATACTTCATATACTATATTGTTCACTACTAGTGAATAGCTATATTAATAATATTTCTGTTTTCCTCTACTAACCACCTTGTTGTGATAGAGAATAATCCTATTCATTCCAAAGCAATGAATCTCTCGTGTACAAAAATTGACAATACCATCAGTCACCTTGTTCTATATATATAAAAATTTGAATATTCTCGCAATATTTCATAAGTTTCATTTGTACGAAATTTAGTTTGAATATGAACTACACGTTCTGCATCATCACGAATTCACAAACAGGATTTTTTATTCACCGGATCATCATTTTAGATATTTTGGGAAAAAAATCATTGATATATTATCATGCAGCAATAATCAACCTATCCCTGTCTATGAGTAATTTCTTGTTATATATACATAAAATACAGGCAATCTTGGAATTTGTCTGTCAGTTTATACTTTGTGATTGAGTAAAATTCTTTCATATGAGACGATTAATACTAATAATAAGCAAATATTGTAACTAGCTTTGGAGCATAGAATGACGGTAACCTATTTTTAGAGATATGCCACACTAAAGATAATTATATATTGAAAGTTAGCAAAGTATAGTAAAGTTAAATACCTAGTGCATTTTGTTCCTCTAATTAATAGCTGTCGATTTATATAATAATCTTCCAATTCCGCAATCACTGGTCTTTTGAGATTGCCGATTCTCGAACTATAATTATTGACAACGTTATTTTATTATTCGATGCCTACAGCGTCGTTACAGAAAATCGTATTGAGTGAAATCCCTCATGATGTTAGAATACTTCGCCTATCTCAATATTGCGAAAAATTGTGATTTTATCCTTATTATCATGAATAGGAAGACCTTTACGATCCTAATTACCTTGGTTGGGATTTCCAGAATTCCGGAGGCTTGGAAGCGATGCCCTTCCACTAGGTTGCACTCTCTATTATCCGTAACCGGCTATCACGTGTCTGAAGTTTGGGCTCAACTAGCCGTTATCTCTGTTCTACCCAGCTACAGTATTTCTACTACCCAGTTTAAGGGGTTTGACTCCCTTATGAAGTTTGGACGTGTCCATAGATATACAACTGAAGCCATTCCTTTTTGATTTTTACTTTTTTTCATCAGCTTACGGTGTTTCTAAATCCGCGTATAAAGGATTCTTACTGCAATCTTGAATCTTGTCACAAGTTGAGCTGTTCCAAATCTGGCCAAGTAGTTATTACCACTAAGTCGTTTTTATTTTTGAAGTTTTGAAGAGACACTCGTTATGTGTTAAAAGAGGGTTGAAAATTACAGAAGTCCTGTATCGTTAGTATGTGTCTCCCTAAACGCCATTCAGCAGTTCTATAAAATCTGATGAATATTGTATAATATTGGAAATGTTACCTGTGGGCAACTCTGAATATAATAAACACTCTATTGAAATGTTTAAATTAAATTGACAGCATGCAATGTTGTGCACTCACAGGTCATTCCAAATTTTTAAGATTTTCAAACTTTCGGCGATATTTGATATACTATACAAATCCATGGACACGCGCATATAGTGAAATGATATATAACAATTAGATGATGAATATCAAGAGATAACTGAGAGATGTTCTAATGGTCTATGTTATGAACTATAGTTAATAATCATTGTTTATTTCTAACAAAAATGTTTTGTTGAATGAATTTACCTGTATGTTACGAATGCCGCGTCTACATCTGAAACAGGAAAAAATGATTAACAGTTTGGGAAAACATGCATGGATTAAGTTCTCCCTATGTCTCGTCGATTTAAAAAATACTTCATTATTTTTTATTTATTTATTATTAATATAGATCGAATGAATTATTTTCATAAGTAACATGGCCGTCGGTTGTCTTTTTCGAAATTTCTTAAATCAAGTAGATATGAAATAACAACTTGGATGAATTTATTGTCGTTTGAAATATTTTACAGATATCTGATAGAACTGTGAGAATTTTTTGCTTAAAATGGAAACGAGCAAACAAGAAACTGTACATACAAACCTTGAAATATTTACTCTCGAATGTCTTAAATATTGTAGAAGAAACTAGCAGAAAATTGGAAATTCTAAATTCATGTTATTGTCCAAAGTTTATGGGAGTAGAGACTATTGCCAAAAATAGGCGTTGATTTTTTTGATAAAAAAAATTATAACTTCCACTTGAATAAGTTTAATTGGGAAGTAATTTGAAACAATTGGATAGAAATTTACTTTTGAACCCATCTTGATAGACTTTTGTAGAGGTAGAGAAGTTATTTTTCAGCAACTAAGGTACATGAATACAGAACTTGCTAGAAATAAAGCTAACTATATTAAAAAGGATTCATTTGGTGCCAAAATAAATTTCTTTATGTCATCTTTCAAAAAGCTGAAGACTTCTTTGCGTTGGTAAGAATAATTTTCTTTTCTATATTTCAGAATAATTGGGAATATTGATATTTCCTCAAATTTTAATCACGAATTCGTTTTATCAAGCTTTTGAAATTAAGTTAGCAAACAATTTCTGAAAATATTATTTATAATTATTTGTTCTTAAAGACAATTTGAAGATGCATATTTTATTGGATTTTTATTCTTTTGAAACCCAATATAATATCAACAAAAAGTTGCTATTAATGAACAGTTTATTAATGATATATATCGAAGCTTCCCTGTCCTCAATCGACTTGGACATTAATAACTTACTCGAAAAAAAATGAAAGAATAGAAATTTTTTCTTTTGAAAATCTGAAATACTTGAAAATGTAAAATGTTTGTTCTAAGATCAATCTAAATCTTGATAGTTGAGGTCTGATATAAGACTAGTAGATTAGTAAACAATATTCAACTAACATCAATTTTTTATACTTGCTAATTAAATAATTTTAGTACAAATTCAAAACTCACTGCGTAAATCCAATCTACATATTTCCTCAGCTTTGACTTGCCATCTATCGACTTAATATACAGATTGTATATTTATTTAACAAATGACAAAGAAATGAAGAATATTACGAAAATGTGTCATAAAAATGCTGCTCTATAAAGATGGTCTAAAATGTAATATTCCCCTACCCTCATTACTAACATCATTTGTACAAAGAATTCGTCATGACGATCTCATATTTTCCATGAACGTAAACATTCATGGAATGATAGTGAAAAACTTTTTATGAGCTGGTATATAAAACTTAGTTCTGCCAAGTATTCCAATAAACATTTTGTATGCATTTATACAGTAACTTTATTATTCTGAATAAAAGAGCCTGTATATTAATACTCTGTCATATTTTGAATGAAATTTAAGTCATTACTTCACGGTATAGATATGCAAATTGCAATAAATTTATAATTTGCGTTATTGTAAGGAACTATTTACAATTTAACATTACAAATATATTGTTTACAAAAAAAAACTTGTTCTCCACATTGAAGACTTTGAAGAAGAGACAATCTTTTGAATGATGAAAATCTTGGGCTATAAATTACAACGTGAGAAATAGATATTCGCATAGAACAAGAAATTTTTATTCAATATATTGTATAAAATTTCACTACCAATGTGATTTTACTTTCAAGATGGTTTTATTTATTTCACCTGTATGCTTGTATTTGACTATCCAACGGCTACCAATCCAACACATAATGTGTTGCGTGCATTGACGGTCTCCATAACAGAGCTATTATCCCCTATCAATGACATTGATTATATAATTATGAATATTTGTTAGTATTACATCCAAGAAAACCCAAACGACTTCAAAAATTGAAACGTAAAAATTTTGAATAATTTGGAAATGACATTCTCATGGAAATTTTGCCGTTTACTGCCCTTACTTTATAATCTTTTATACCAGCATTAACATTTTGATTATATGTATCAATATTTAATGGAAAAATACACAATAATTGTCAATAAAAAGGCATAATTATGCAACACTGCTGTGACGGTTGTTGAAACATAAGGTCGTTAAAAATAGTAACTTAACTGTAGGCAACGATAAATCAAAAACGTGTAAATCGACTCGATTAAAAAACCTTGTACCTCATAACATCGTATTTTGTATAAATATATGAAATAGAAAATGTATACACACAGAGATATTGTAGTCAATGTAAGCATACGTGTACTCGATGACCGACTTGTTGACGGAGGTCAGTACTCGTAATAAATACAATTACTTATTATTAAATGTGTAAGTTTCAAAAATACCAGTGATTCTGACAATATGGATTTATCAAGTTCCCATTGATTAGGGGCCCTCAACAACACACTGAATTGTGCAAGATGGACATGGGAAAAGTTAATAAATTGCGGTGAGAGTCGGTCGGTAATCATAGTCACCCGATCACGCACACTAGGATTTCCATATATTCCGAAATATCCAGGATATCATCTCGAAATATTTCACTAAAAATAGATGTTGAAAAGTTGATGAGGAATGTATTTATATCATTGATTGAGAAAATACTCATGTATATTTGATTTAAAACAGCGATATACTTTCCGGTCTCCCTTTGTATTCTGGTAAAGCCTAATAGGAAGCTTTTGAAACTGATTAATTTCTTGTTTTTACATTCTCTGCAACTTCTTCGTAATAATAGAACAAAGTTTTCGATTATTTTCAATACGAAGCTTCTTTGATCAAGAAGCTACAAATCGAAAAAAAAAAAGGTTGAAACTATGTATATAACTACCAGTAAAGAAAATCTATTTGGTCTCAGCTCACGCCATCCTTATTCTGCGCTCCAGAATAAACTATTCCGAAATTAACAACGTTAACGTATTTCAAGTCGCTCACACGGCAAAATTTAAAATGTTCATCCAACAAATTAGATTTTTCAATAACAAAGTTTTCTGTACGTGAATCGTACGACTAGAATATCATTTAATGAGTTTCAATGGATGAATTGGCAAATTATCGTTAATATATCCTCAAATTAACAAGTTTATATTGACTCCCATTTGATGGAAGATTTCGTCCTCCGGTTCTATAACAAGTCACAGAGACCCGTATCACGTGTCACGTTCAATATTCGGTGACTACGTTTGAAGTTATATAGATGATGGTTTGTACCTATTATATAGTTAAACATTCCATTTTTACCAGCTAAATGAACTATATTATGGAAAATCTAGCCATTGTGATGAATTTTCTTCCAAATCTCGAGACAAGTTATCATTTATTCAATAATGCCTTACTTCCTTTAAGACATAGTAAGGAAAAACCACCCAAAGTATGGAAAGAAAAGTCTTGGTTCTCCGCAAGATGTAGAGAGGTATCTGGCCTTATTTGCCGGACTTTGGATCGTTCGATTTATATCCATTTTCTGAGATGAAATTTATTAGAAGGAGCAGCATGGTCCCAGAAGTACCGGGCCTGACCTAGAGATAGCGGTATTTGCTTGAAAAATACCCCTTTATTAGAAAGTACACAATCTTGACAGCATATGTTTCGAGTTTGAAGACGCAACGTTGTTTAGTATTTGTTTAGCAGCTGTTAATAGTGAATTTTCAAATTTGGATAGAATTGGTCATCGTTATGTGATACAATACTTTTGAAAGTCCTTAGCTCAACCAAGAAAATAGCTGAATTAAGTGAAAATACAATGAGAAAGATACTAATGACCACAAGGAACACCGAAGGAGAGATCCAGTTGACAGAAGATGACAAACCGGACTTGGGAAGATTGCATCAAGCACCTATTTGCAGCAGATTGAGATAACGTGGGAGAAGAAAGCGGACAGACGGAAGAGCTATGTATTCTCAAGTCCGAAGTAAAGCTGCCATAAAAATCTTGAAAACCAGAAAAGCAGCTGACTATGACAACATTCCAATAGAATGCTTGAAGGCTTTGGATCATAGAAACTTGACCCATCTCACAAAATTGCTCAACATAATCTATAAAACAAGAGAAATTCCAAAAGACTGGCTTGAATCAGTATTCGTTCCATTGCCTCAAAAGAACAACCCTAAGTCCTGTGAGGAATGTCGGATGATCAGTTTGATGAACCACACACTAAAAGTACTCTTGAAAATAATCCTGGAGAGAATATATCAAAAATGTGAAGAACAACTGGATGAAACACAGTTTGGCTTTAGAGAAAGATCAGGAACTAGAGAAGCATTATTCGTTATCACAGTACTACTACAGAAGTGCAGAGAATAAACAAAAATGTATATGTCTGTTTCTTTGATTTCCACAAGGCCTTTGATAAAGTCCAACAATATAAACTCATGGAGAATTTAACAACTATAAACTTAGTTCCAAACTATAAACGATTAATCAAAAATATATATCACAATAAAACTGCAGAAGTGCGTGTTGCGGACAAGTTCGCCAAGGCTGCGTTCCTTCTCCAGAACTATTTAATTTATATTCTCAGTTTGTATTTCAGAAAGTGCTGATGATACTGTTATAATGGCAGAGAGTGGAGAAGATCTTCAAATCATATAAGAGAGAATCAACCGAGAATGTGAAAATGTAGGACTCACTATAAATATTGAAAAAACTAAATTCATAGTTATCAGTAAAAACTAAAATATCAGTATAAAACGTATTCTCACACTGAATTGAAAACAAATAGCATGGTTGCAAAAATACAAGTATCTTGGTTCAGTCATAAACGTTCAAATGTATCCAGATGAAGAAATCAAGATCAAAATTGAAATGGCTTTGAAGGAATTTGCCAAGTACTCCTCAATGTTTGCAAACAAAAATCTAAAGCTCCACGTCAGAATAGGATTCATATATGTGGTTAGTACTGCTGTACGGAGTGGAAACCTAAACCTTGAAAGCTCAAATGATCAAAAAACTTGAGCCATTTGAGATGTGGCTCTATACACGCATCCTGAAGATACCGTGGACTGAAAAATCCTCAACGACTAAGTACTAAGACGCATTGGTCGCAAAAGAAAGCTGTTGACAATTATGAGGATAAGAAAAATATCTTACATAGGACACATGTTACGCAACGCCAAATACCTACTGCTACAGGAAATAATGCAGAGTAGAAGGAAAGAAAGGCATTGGCAGGGAGAAGAAATCCTGGTTCCGTAACATAAGAAAATGGACAAATCTCAGCGTCGGAGAATTGTTTCATGCTGCAAGGGACGAGAAGCAGCCTTCAATAAGAAGACGGTATAAGAAGAAGAAGAATTAGTAGCGTGCTAGAAATTTTATGAAATATTTACTCAACTGCAACTCTGTGAATATCCGAAAATTTCCATTCACTCCCTTCTAGCTTCATCCAACTATGCGGAATACAATTATACGATAATTGTTTGGGAAATTAGTAGTCCATTCTCCGAATTATCTATATAATTCATCATTTCCAGCTGTTCCAGATATTTCTACTTTATTTAAGTTGATTCCCTTGAAATATATGAAAATGAGTTAAATCCTTTAATACTTTAACAAACGACTCCTATCTAATCCACAATATATTTCCACAGTACAGACGGCTTGACAAACTAATTTTGACTGGAATATCTGGAGAAACATATAATAAAGCGAGCTCGGGTGATGGGCAGTGTATACTCTTGTTCCATAAATCAACAACAGAACAAATTAATGCCAGTCTGTCCAACATATTTCATAACTGTCTATGTTACATGAGCTTGGCCATGGGATGAATTTCACAGATAATCACGAAATTGTGGGATGCTCTTTTATATGAATACACCAAAATTGAACAAAAACGCTGACCTTGTAAAAAGTAAAAACAGATCCCTATGGAGACTGTGGAAATATTCATATAGCGTGTACCAAAGTATAAAATAACAGAAATTACATATTGATTAATTCATAATTTTCCAAATCTAAACAATAATTATGTGACACAGATAAAAGACAAAAATTTCATTGATATTGATTTGAATTCTTCCTGAAAATTTCATAGGAGAGATTAAAAAATATTGAGGGGGTATAAACTGAACGGTTATTTATTTTGAATTTTATGAAAGAAAATTGGATATTATATTTCAAATATCTTTTATATATACAATTTGGTGTACGAGTTATTTTTATTTCCACACAATTGATGTGATAGAAGCTGCTAGTAGCGACTTTCCACAATTTTAAATAGAATATTTGGGTATCGCATCTATACCACTATACCAGGCAATAGGGGTAACTTTTTCCAATTGTTAAATCAATAGTTTGGTCAGTATTAAAGATCGTACATGGAATAATCAATTAATTACACCCATAGCTCATTTCAGATGGCGTCGTATATATTCGTCGAGGAAAACGATTGAGTTAAGGTGAAACTGTTCCTCAATTGACGAGGAAACATTGTGCAGCTAGGTTAAGATTCAGACGAGAACAAACGAGTATGTTCAAAACTGGGGTAATGTCTTTTCACGAATAAGGTTTATGTTTATGCATTTCATATCGGAGTAATTTTTTTTTTTATTTCTTGAGGTATAATCTATTTATTCAGACACCACCCCCGGAGTCAACTTACTTATATACTAATTAATTATTCACTAATACTTAAATTCACTGGTTACCCTTCTATTTCGTTCTGTTCATATGACTATTTATTATAAACTGAACTAACTTAGAATTCTAGAAAGTAAACAAACAAAAACAAACCGCCTTCTACAATGAAAATATATATAAAAATAAATCATTAAACGGAGTCCGCCTTACATCTAACATGCCATGACCTTGCCAAATTTTAGAATTCTTTTAAAACCGGACAGGATCGGCCTCAAAACCTTGTTACTAACAGAACCAATTAATCTGAAATAATTGCCTATGAAAAAGAGACCTGAAATCAACTACTACCTTAGAACAAAAAGAATCTTTAGAACATATTGAGTGGTATGTATGAATATTCTTTTGCAACTGTTTTAAAAAAATTGTACAGGCTATTGTCATGGATATTGAAATAATAACATGTGGTATGTTGAAAATACTGTCAAATGAGAGAAATATTGTAAAACATACTACATATTGTGCTAAATGCAAAGTATGTTGGCATAGTAAGTAAGGGTCTAAAGAATATCATAAAAGCCATTTGTGAACATAGCCTTATTTGGTCTGTTTCAAGTTTAGTACGCACAAGGAATAGATGTGATCTGTATGTACAAACCTTTATTCAAGAACGTGAAGGGTTTCAACAAAAAAAAGGAGCAGTAATGAAGAAAATAGTAACTATTTGCTGACAGATATTAATTGCAGATGATTATGTTAGAATTTATGAATTTCAATATAACTTCCAATTAATCCCAGTGGGTTGGATTGACACAAGTTTTCACATCATGTGACAGCATGGTTTTAAAGAAGCATCTCACATTTGTACTATATTCAAATTTATGATTCGCCAAACCAATAACTACTGGATAATAAATTTTTTTTGTGGTCGAATAAATAGAATGTAATATTTTTCACAATGTTTCAAGATATACTTGATCTTATTTATTTATATTTCACCTAAGCTATAAAATAAGTATTTTCTCATATTCCCTGATACTTTTACATTTGGAGAAGTGTGTGTATTTTTTTCTATCTCCCCCACATATTTTTTTAATATCAAAATATCCCTCATTTCAATAAGGTTAAATATTTGTAAACAGTATTCAATTCAATTCAACAAAAAACCAATTGCGCTTTGAATTACTATATTTAATTTCCAATTGTTGGTTGGAATAACTAGTTTTTTGTAATACTGTTAAGTAGTTATTGTCTCTTCAAACATATTTTCCGATAGGTCATCTAGATCAAGCCGAATATAAATGATTTCTCCTACGGATTGATCCTACATAGTAGGATGTAATAGTGAAGCAAGAGGTAATCAATCACATGTTATATTACCAAATGTTTACTATTTTCGAACTAATCTGCAGCATACGGAGTGAAGAGCAATTTATATTGAAGATAGCTCAACTTCAATTCTTACAACAAAAGATGAATTCAAGAATTAGAAAAACTCCTTCTTACATAAATCCGATTCCAAAAGTTTCGAAAAAATTGTTCTGAATACCTCAGAATTAGTTTGAGAGATGTATAGCTGATTATTTCTTTTTGTCAGATCATCTGCGTCTATATTCGCATCAGTTTGGCACATTGAATAACAAAACTTTTATTACAACAAAACAATTGTGAAAAAATTTGGTGAAACTTTTGTATTTTCAATTGATTTTATACTTATAATGGTTATATTGACAAGAAGTTTCTCCGTTTCGAAAACTGAATAGAATATTAATTAGTAAATAACTTTGAGAAGAGTTTCCAGCTTTTTAAAAGTCTACTCTGTTGAGCTCGTTGAAATATGAGGGTATGACAATTCCTCGAATTAATTAGATATTCGCTAAAACGAACGACAACAGCTCAACCCTGAAATTTTACTTTACAGAATTATTTCAAACTTTTGCAGTTATGAAGCAAAATTGACAAAAACAAAATAATTAGGAATATAACTGTTACTCTGATGTTAAATTCCATTTATTTTAACATAAAATAGGATATACCTTGCGTGGAAAAGGAACAATAATATTAGACATAAATCTAGAAGTTCATACTAGAAATTTATTGAATATCAAACAACGAAATAAAACGTATTGTAGTATTTACTGTCCATACACTTTGTCCGAATACTAAGTGAGAATTGATTTAATTGGGTAATATTTGGTTTCAATATCAGAAAATTTTATTTCCAAATATCGAATCAAGACGTTTTGTTTATATCTGATCTGGGTATAAAGGATAAGAGAGAAACGTTTGCTGATCACTTTGAGTTTCGTCGCAGAAGGATATTCATTGAAATAACTTGAATCTGAGACTTCATTTATCACCATTAATTAACTCCTCTAAGTACTTAAAGTTACAAAAATCAGAAAATATCATAAATTTGCAAGTAGCTAATTATAAGAAAGCTCTCATGTAGAATTTTTCCTTACTAACTGAAATTTTTACCAAAGTCATAGGCATACACGGTCGCAAAGATGTAATGACTTGGAAGGAAGTGATAATGAAGAGAATTAGCTATAAAGAGGTACAGAAAAGTTTAAATGATTTTAATGAAAATAATTTATGAGGGTTTTAAAAAATTAATTACGGTTAAATATCAATTAGGATCCAAGGAAATAATGGAGAGAAAAGAAGGTGCTCCGTAGATAAGATTTTAAAACTCACAACTTAATTATTATCTGTGTTTTGCTGATCAAGAGATTTTCGACTCTGAGATCCATACTTTTTCTAAACCATTTCTTACATGATCCCGTATTGATCGTATAATATTAATTATTTTTTGTGCATCTTCCATTCGATGTATTTGCTTAACGAATCAATTTGATATAATTTATTGTTCGAATAATTTTCTGTACATGATGACTATGAGTTTTGTTGAACTTGCAACACCAAAATGCATTTTATTGGATGAATTATTCAGTTGCTACTCATACTCATATTCTAATTGCTTTTTTTAAATAAGTAGTACAGTGGAATCCCGATAAATCGAAATAATTGGGACCGAACCTATCTCGGATTAACTAATATGTCAGATTGAGCGGAATCATGACCAAAATTGATATAAATAAATAAAAATACTACCACGTAAGAACTTGTATTTTGGCATCCTAAAACTATTCTCAAAATTCACATATGATTAGATGGTCGCAAGTTTTAAATTCAAAGGTCACTAAAATAAATTTTTTTGTACATTTTTCGTTTTCTATGAGTTTCACGCTCATTTTATCTCATATCAATATTGTAGAGAATTCAATTCTCTACAACGTTTGTATTTAATATTTTTTTATACCTTGAACTGTTCTCGAGATAGAGGGCGTAGAGCATGCGGTCAGAGAATTATCTAAGTCATCTGGTAGTCTCGATCAAAAACTCGTAATATTGAGGTAATAATTTATTACTAAATATATAATTACCATTTTTTTTTCACTCTTAGATCAAATTAAACCTTTCTTTCTAAAATTCTGAAATTCATCAATTTAATAACATAACAAAATAAGCAAGGAAAGATTAACTGTTTTACCTTGTAGTAATGGTGCTGGAAATCATAAAATTAGCAAAACTAAGGGCATTCAAGAACCTAAATGTAAATGCCTTACTCAAAAAATACATGGATGACCTCAGAGCTATTTAAGGAATGGTTTGATATCAAATTTATTCCCGAATTCACTCGATTTTGTGAAGAAAATGGCTTGCCTATTCGTCCTTTACTTTTTCTCGATAATGTTACTTCACATCCCTTGGATGATGAGTTAGTTTGTGGAGATATGAAGGCCGTTTTCCTACTACCAAACGGACCCCTTTGATCCAGCCCATGGATCAATATGTACTGCAGTATCTTAAGCTCTCGTACAAGAAAAAGTTATTGAGACCAATACTTGAAGATGAAGATGAAACACTCTCATCATTTCAGAAGCTCAAGATGATAGTTAATATCAAAGACGTAATTTATTGGGTTGCATAATCAAGGGAATCCACAAATGAAAAAATCCTGATAAAAATTTGGCCAAGCCTAACTTTTGAAGAAACACAAATCAACAAGTAGACAGAAACAATGTTGTACAGGTACAAGAGCTGTTACAGAACATTCCTGGCTGTTAGGATGCTAATGAAAATTATATTGAAGAGTGTCTACAAGCTAACGCTGACGATCATGAAATTTTAAATGATCAGCAGATTGTTGATATGGTTCTTAAAGAACCAGACAACGTGTCAGGTGAGAGTGAAGGTGAAGCTGACGACGACACTGAGCGGAGGGTATCCCACTCGGATGCCGTGGCTGCCTTTGACAAACGTTAAGAGAGAGGTCCTCGTCTCTTTGTAAAGGTCTAGCCAGTATAGTTTAGAATATTGTTCTATTTTGTTCATTACAGTTTACTATAACCGAAAGATTCTGTAACTTTCATCTCACACTAATTATTGTTATTCTTTCTTCGTTTTTTCATTCTTGAAAATATCCTTATTTCGTTTTCGATTTAAGCGGACTTAAGTTCGGATTATCGGACTCCACTGTACTTTGCCGTGGTGCTTCTTGTAGTTGAGAGAAAATGCTGGAGGAGCCCGAATAAAATTTCTAAAAATAAATATAGGCCAATCCATTTAGGAACTATCATTTTCTCAACAACACCATTTAATTTGATACGAGTGTCATTCCAATATAGCCGAGCTTTTAATAACTCAGAATTGGTATTAGTTATGTGGGAATATCTACAATTACGGAAACCACAACAGCCACCTTTTCCAGTTATTTGAGTGAGTAGCTATTACGACAGGTAAGCAACTCATAATACTAGCCTGAAAAAACGTTGAACTGACTGAAATTAATCAAAAACAGCTTGTTTAGTTCGAGAAAACTATTATTACATGCTTAAGAGTGCAGGTTTTGTGCAACGAGCTCTAGCAAATCCATGAACGTGTTGGGAATCAAGAATCGAAAGAGATCGACGCTTTGTAATGTTACAAATTTACTTAGTTTCAGATAATCGCACGAGTTCGTATTGTTAAGTTGCTCCGAGCTCGTTAAGAAGGTAGGAGTGCAAGTGGAACAATAAGAAGAAATCAAACACATAGGGTTAAATCTCAGATTAGAAATAATGTCTTCCTAATTCCAGATGAGTAGATGAATAGTGTTACTTTTATGCTCACTGGATGAAAAAAAAAGCTAAGTAACTCCAATGTGAGCAGTTGTTCATCAATAAATGCTACGATTAAGTACATTCACTATTTTTGAAGCCAGAAGAATAGCTCGCATTTCTCATCACTGCTACCTTACCGGTAGCAGTTATCACAATAGATGAATAGGCTAAAGTTTCAACGAAGTCGACTCTTCCTAGCTTATCATCTAATCTACACTTTCAATCATCTATGAAAATGAATGTTCTTTCTTGCCATAATCCATAACATAGTTTTTCAATTATGTTTTCATTGTGGGTCTACAGTAATCACAAATTAAACATAAAATTAAAGTCCTAATAACAGGAGATTTAACCAGTACAATACCTATTCACTTTTAATACGTTCCTAGTATATATATAGAACCACCCTTTCCTCACTCCCTTATAATGGGATAATAAAAGTGGGAGCCCGAATTTAGCACATTTGTTGATAATTCTGACCGCGGAAACCTTTACGATATGTATAAGCGTTTTCGTATTGAAATTGTGACAAAATTGAGCACCAAAGTGTACTAATTCTAATATATTTCTGAGCTTTCCAATACATATATATTCATCATCAGGAAATTAATTGGTTAAAAATTGCGATGTGTTAAATTTTGTAATGTGTCTCAAAATACATTAGATTCATCAACTTCCAAATTGACGCGTGATACAAATATTATGCATATGATTATATCGAGAATCAAGACGCTTATTATATTAGAGTTAGTACACATGTTTTATTTATTTAAATGTTGTGGTCACGATAATTATATTTGTATAAACAAAAATTTTAAGCCTTTCTCCAGAGTTACAATCAATTATACAAATATATAAATCGAGCTTCTGGTGCATTATTTAACATTCCTTCAAAATTTTATTTCAAAGGGTTTGAAAAGCAGATTCTTGAAACGCTGACAACTCTTTACAATGTTATCCGTCAGTTAATATCCCATTCAGATATTGAAACTTGAAACTTCTTGTCTATACAACCATTATCAGTTTGAAATCAATTTGTGAAACAAAGTTTCTGTAACAGCTGTTAGTACAAAAAGACATTTGATATATTTACAAATTTCTATTCCATTGAAAGCAATCAAAGACTATATACAATATTAAGGCAAAGCGGGAGAAATCGACAAGATGTCGCAATAGTATCACTTTCATAGAATAGACAGAATGTTAAATGTTCAATTTTCCAATCTCATGTAAACAGGCAAGAAGTTTATGATACAAATAGAAACTTTGGTAATTAGGTAGATGGAAATTATATATTATAAATAGTAGTTGATGAAGTCAATAGAAATGATCTCTTTTTCATATTTAAATCTTCAAAAATCACCTTTATATTATAGTCTTTGTATTCTTCAAATCAAACTTAACATTAAGCAGCGCTCACAGGTTAATCTAATTAGAATAAAGCCTGGAAATCTGACAGGATTCTTAACAATTGTGAAATTGCTGAAGCTAAAAAGCAATGACAAACCAACGTACCAATTGCACAGCATAATAGACACACTTATCCCATTCGAAGTGGTAATTAATGATCGCTAACCATGGATCGATAAAGATTTCTCGCAAGCTCGAAATGTATCTCTCTGGCTACGGTAGACAGCTGAATTGGAAAATTGTAGACCAAACAGAACTTGGAAAATCACTTAGAACTTTGGGTGGAGCAGATGATAAAAAACAAATATGCTCAGGAGTGTTTAGATAGAAATCTCTCCAGTGTAAGTCCACAACAAGGCTGTACCAGGCAATGAAAAAGTATCTAGGACCAGACCTCTACCGTGACCTCATGGAATGCTACATCAATACCGAACTGAACATATAGCAAAAGGTTTAGATGGAGTATCACTGGAGAAAGACAATCCAGAATATTCATAACCATATCAGATAAGAAGTCTGAATAATTTCTCGTAATGACTAGAAATGACATCAAACTGATAGTCGGTCTTCTGACATATCACTGTACAGTCAAAAATCACCTTAAGATGATAGGCATGGTAGAGGACGACAGATGCAGATCAGACTTAAGTCGACAATTCAGAATTTTTCTAATATTTTTACAGAATTCTACGTAAGAAACTGCAACTTTTGAATTGTAATAGAATTTCGAAATCGAAAAAACGCTTTTTTTTCAACCACTCTTGTCTAGATCGGCATACTTGTCTATTATATCTGTGAAAACAAACTTCCACGTGTGCCGTAATTGGGCTTACCAATTTTTTCTTTCCTGCATGTCGCTAAAGATTGATTTCCGTTGTTATACCCATTCGATATGGAGGAGCTCAGATTTCGTAAAACTGATTTTTCCTCGTGATTATTTGCTTTTCCAAAAAAAAATATCAGAGCTCACTAACAAATGACGTATTTGAATAATTCACAACATATACGGCAAACGATACCACGTTATGTGACGCTATAATCGAATTATATACTTCTTATTATATCCATCACGAGGTTCGTTATGATTGTTTTCGACATATCTCTAAAAATACAGCTCACGAAAATACATACAGAATTGGTAAAATGCTCGCCTCATCGTTATGCTGTACGGAATATTCTTCAGACGCGGCGTCAATACGTTTCATGTATTAAACAGGAACCTCGCTTTTTATCCCGCAAATGCAAGAAAATGAAAGATGGCTAAAACTGGAAGGAAAGAGTGTGTGTTTATATATGTATAAACACACACTTACACAATATTTTCGACCTGTAATGAAGATCATTTATTTATAATAATGTCATTATATTTTTTAAGATCAAATTATCCAACAGGAATTACTAATTGGTCATAATCACGTGGAATAAACGCTTGGCGATGTGGTTTGATCACTCCAATGCTTCGTTGGTTAGAGTATGTGTTGCGTTAGTAATCTTTTGATGTTTCTGAAGAAAAATTTTGATAATTTCGATAAATCGCTTCGGGATACCTTTAAGTTTAGAAATAGGCGAAAAATGGGTATTTTACTCCTCTGAATTGGCTGCAAATACATAAATGCCTTTGGAAACACTTCACGGCATTCTGAATACGTTTATTGAAGATTTTAATAGCAAAATAGACTCATTCAAAGACATAGAATGCCAGAAACGCACCTGCGTCTAAAATAAAAGAGCTACCAGAGAGAAGAGACTTCAGTTCTGCATTTCTGATGGTGAAAAACTGAATAACTGAGGAGATATATCACATTTTCAAGATTGCTATTAAAACTTAAATTCAGTTTCCCTCATTATAAGTGAAGTTGGATGCTTCAAGTTTTGTGAATTTTCAATTTAATAGGTGGAAGAAAATAGATTTTGAAATAGGTTTAGCGGACTGTATTTCTAGACTTGTTTCTCGTTCTAAGTACAAACTCGAACTCTCCTCTCCCAACGTCTAATCGTTAGAGGCGACGTTGCCACAATTTTAATTTTTACAAGTATTTGCTGATAAAACATGAGATATTTTATATACAGTGAATAAAATTTATACAACTAGTCATTTTTACATTCCTGTTACTTTGAAAAGAATTGAAATTAGCAATACATATCCTATTTATTATTTCATTTACACTGTGACTCACAAAATCTATAGTGTCTTTTCGCTGTAGCATCAGGCATTTTCAGTTTCAAAGGCTTGTTAATAATCAAGATGTGGAGTAACTTTACCTGCCAAATATCCATCATCTCATAAGTAATGAGCCATACACAAATCGTGTTATAACAACACAGACTTAATAGATTATAGTTTATAGAGCTATATTTCTAAGAAGAAGAGGCAATCTATGCCTTAGAAATCTACATACCGTTCTCCATTAAGTAAATTAGAGATTGCAGGGTTCAATTGTCGGACATATAAGATAACACACCATACATTCACCGACCATCGGCTGTGATGGTGAAAGTCTACCCAGTGTTCTTTAACCAATATTAAGAAGTCTTACCAAAAATTGTAGAGTTTAACACGTTTTTTTTGGCCTTTGGACTGCTCCCTATTTAAACCTAAAAGACATTTAGTGTATGACTCTGTATCTTGCCTTCAACAAACTCAGACTTTACCCAAAGGAGGCTATCTCATTATGCCAAATTAATGCTCTGGTCCAAAATATCGAAACGTTTATCTTATGGCAAGCCTCTATGATATTCCGGCGAACTGGAAGCTTCTTTATTAGTTACCTTGATATGTCAGAAAAATGCATCACTGTAATTGAGGCTCTGCAGCTATTATATCTAGCATCTAGATACAATAATTCAACCCTCTACATATCAGTTCTATTCAAGTTTTTCATGTATTTCTAAATGATGAATGGAACCTAATGAAACTATCACATACTAACAAATATCGTTACAAAATTATGAAATAGATGGATATGTTATAATATAATCAGAACAAAAAACATAATCCTTTAATTAGGTATGGTTCACCAAACACAATAACTATGAAAATACGGTTTAAGTTGATTCTGTTTATTTCCTAGTCTTCAGCTATTTCTCTGGTACTTTAATGAAGGGTTGAATTGCAATTTTGTTAGAACTCCTCTGCCGCGAGAGGAATATTCACGGTTTATGAATGGCAGAAAACCCTGCTGTTGAGATTTACTCATCAAGGAAAGATACTATATTGCACACGCACTTTTTTCAACTTCTAGAGAGATCTGCAATCTCCCTGCAAGGCAAGCGACTCTCACTCCTATTCTTTTAAGTAAGCTTTTTTCAATAGCTATTTCTGTATACACCTAAATATGTATAGAAAACTCGAATTTCGACTATGAGAAGGTATGCGCACTTCGATAAATTCGCCCGCAATAAAATCCCGCTGAATCGATTTATCTTGAAATCTTCGAAGGA
Source organism: Diorhabda carinulata (assembly GCF_026250575.1). Classification (NCBI taxonomy): domain Eukaryota; kingdom Metazoa; phylum Arthropoda; class Insecta; order Coleoptera; family Chrysomelidae; genus Diorhabda; species Diorhabda carinulata. The sequence continues at coordinate 10,712,081 of NC_079469.1, forward strand.
TTGCTAAGATGGGACTGCTGGTAGTGCACCATAATTCTATGCCAAATGTCCACACAACTTTCAAAATGGTTTTATTAGAAGCAGTTTTATGTTATCTAATGACCAATAAGCAAGTACATTTGCCTTTGTTCATCACAAATTGCTTATGCTTGGTAAATATATGTTTTTCTCATATGAGACATCTTTCTAAATGTATACCAAGGTACTTTACGTCCTGTTCTTACGGACATTCGTTAATAATTTGTTCCTTAATTTTATCATAAGTGGGTTCTTATTTATATCTGAGGGCTATTTCCTTTCAAACTCTCGTTTCAATGTACCTACATTTGAGGCTACTATTCTTAATTTGATCACTACTAACTTTTCAACTACATTTATTCTGTCTGTTGCCATACAAAGCCAATTAAATGTTATATGGAATGAAGTGAAAAATATATTATTGTCATTATCAGTTACAAAAGTTACAAGTTATATGGCAGGAAGAATTGCGAAGCATTCGATAAAAGGTGCAGTTCAGTGAACGTGTAGTATAGCGTCATCCACCATATATCAAATAATGCTTCGTAAATCAAATAAAATCCGGGAAACAAATCTCTAATTTATTTTCATATTGTTCGGAAGAAAATCTTCGTGCGATTGGAGAAAATGGAAAATGGAAAAAAATGAAATTCTGGTGCTAAAAGTCCAGATAACTCAATTTTATGAATATATTACACCTTACGCTCGCTGACTAACAAATTTATAGATAAGAGAGCTTCAGTAAGAGCGAGAAATTCATTAATCAGTGAAAATTGAAAAACGAGAGAATCCTGTCAAAGCTAATAACAAGGGGAGTGTTTTTCAGAGCGGTATGTGGAATACATAAAATTTTTTCATAACGTTGTACTCCCGATATCTGCTTTGACTTCTTAAGACGTTTGTTAGGTACTAATAGCGAATGGTATATCAAATTAAAAAAAATGCTTTAACTATATGAACCACATGCCTTCAAGGCCCATGGCTAGATTATTTCTTACAATTAAAAGAAATTACTAATATATTTCAAAATATTTGAGTTCTGTTTTGTGCTTCTTACTATCTGTATTTTGATTTATTAGTCTGAGTCTTTCCTGGTTTCACTTCTCTAGTATCAATCTACATTGTTCGACTGAACCAGTGGTTCCCAACCTGGGGGCAATCGCCCCCGGTGGGCGATTAGGGTTCCAAGGGTGGCGATAAATTTGTGGGGGGCGGCAGAGGCTTTCAGTATGGAAAGGCAGAAAAAATAAAACCAACTCTTCTGTAGAGTAGAATCTGTCGCAGAAACACGGTAACGTTTTAAAAACAGAAAATTATGGCCAAAAAATATGATCTGTATAAAATATGCAAGTGTATATGACGTTTAGTATGTTGCAAGGAGGAAATGAAAGCTATTCTGAAAGTAACCACCAGAAATGTATGTTTCGATGATCTAAGTAAGATAACTTCCATAAGGAGGGTTAAGAATTAGGACTACACAATTTATCCTAAAATATTAAGCTAGAATTTCTTGAAGCGTTGGCGATATTTATACTGAATACACTGTCTGACGTGCGTTTCGATAATTTCGATAATAAGTTATCATATTCAGAGACTGAAGGTAAACTAGTTCAGTCTCTGAAGGTAAACTAGTTAGCCCCAAAATATTTATGAAATCGAATTTCAGTTATCAAAATGTCAAATAAGCTTTGTTCATAGACTAATGATCAGTAACGAAGATCTACTCACCTCACATCTTATCCAGTTGACCAAGACTACAGACTACAGCTCCTTCAAAAGTCAAAGGTAAAGTCCAATTTAATTCGTACGCGAACATACAAATAATATCGAAACAAATGGAATTTTATTTTTATTTTGGTGGTCGACTTCCCATGAAAATTAACAAATTGTAATATATGTAAACATTTCATGCGTTCTCTGTTTTTTATAAAATAATTCACCGAATTTTTCGATCAATCGACCATTTTCAGTATTTATTTTTATTTGAAACTGTCCAAGTAGCTCAAATGCTCTAAAATTCTTATGGAATTTTGAAAGAATCAGAAAACAGTGAAGAAAGTCACTGATGATTAACAACAGATGAGGATGGAGTATAGGATGTCAAGAACCATGACTGTTTTTCCAAAAAAAGAATAAGAGAGATAATCTGGATATTATAACAAGTGTTACAAGTTACTTTGGATTCTTATCTATCAAGGATTAATTCCACAGGGTTTCTGAATAGAAGTTTACTCTCCAGAAGTGGGTTTAGGAAAATCAAATTAGGGATTCGTGTTGAATATTGCATCCTACATAATATTTTTCTAACTACTTTAAACTTGATGAAATCGACATATGCGACAAGATTGTCGCATTTTTATTAAATTCTTGTCAACGATAAAATCTTATCAAAAATAGAACAACCATAATAACGTAATGTGTATTTATAAATTCAACTACATTTTACTAAGATACATGATTGTATGTCTGTACCTACCAAATGAAAATAGCGAACTCTAAAAAGATTCAGAATTGAGATTGGCGTTGACCATTTGAAGTTTTTTGATAATTTATATCTCTTCTTCTTCTTCCTCCTGTGTTGCATTAATGTTCATACCATCTTGTAGGTGGTCGTCCTGGTGGTCGGAATGTATTTGGTTTTTCTCCCTTTCCAATCTTTGCTAACCTGTTGTCTGACATTCTGTCCACGTGGTCTCTCCATTCCCTTCGCCGATTTCTCGCCCATCTAACTAAATCCTGGATGTCACATATCTCCCTTAATTTATCATTTCTTTTGTGGTCAAACAATGTGTGTCTCGCTATTGATCGCAGCGTTCGCATTTCAGTAGTTCTTGAATGCCGTTTAGTTGTGGTGTTCTCTGCTCTGGTCTCTATCACGTATGTAATTACTGGTCTTTATTGTTTGAGCTTTTACTTCATTCTTAGATTTCTATTACTTGTTTTGTTTGCTCCTAGATACTTGAATGACATCACTTGTTCTACACTGTGATCGTATATTCCGAGTTGACATCTTCTCGGTTTTCTGGATACACTGTAAAAGATTTGGTTTTTCTCAAGGATATAGTAGGTTTTTCTTTTCTAAATCCCTGCTGTTTCTCAGAGATACCAGATGACATCAATTCTTCCGCTAAAAATTTAGTGAAAAGTTTTATTTTATTTTTTTCACTATTGTATACCTATGGTCATTATTGTCATCATTAACCGGTTTAGTGTCCAAGAATATATTTTTGTTTTGTGTGTATCTACGTTAGGTACTATTTTTTGTGTTAGTTTTGTATATAGAATAACAATCATCAGCCAACGCTCTACACTGTACTGTATTCAAAGATTTGAAAAAAACGGGATCAATAATTTCCTTAATTCCTTCGACAGAAGGTTTCTTTTAATGTTTCTTTATGTGTCTTAGATACATAATTTCAGTTATTGTTTCAAAATTATTTTCTCTATTTTGGTGTTTATCGTTATCGTAATTTGATACAATTTAAACAGAATACTCAAAATCATAAAATTTGTTCGAATTAATACTTAATTATGTGATACGTCATTATGATTGTTCTATGTTTGATAATGATCGTTGAATAAAAATTCGACAACTTTGTCGCATACACTGTTTTCATTTTTTATTCATATGATTCGATAGTACGATATTCAACACAAATTCCACAAATTGAGCCAGCCCTGGAATAGGTTTAGCTAATATCAGTCGAATGCTTGCTAGTAGTTTATTGTACCATGAAAAAATTCAAAAAACCAAATGAGCTGTGTAAATACTAAAGCCGATTAAAACTTTCTCAGAATAGTCTCTATATAAAAAGATAACAAAAGATGTAAACAGCTTATAAAAACATTAAGACTTCGCTTTATGAGGATTTTTGTGGAATTGTACCCGGTGGATCCGCCACATTTTAGACTGACTTACCGACATTCGAGTTCGTAACATAAATAATTAATAGTTAAAACATCGATGTAATGATCACACTTCCAAAAATGTGGTCAACATTTCTTGTATTCTTTTGTGAGACATGAAAAATCTCGCTATTGCTTAGGTAATAGAACGTTTATTAAATTATTAATAATTGTTAGCAGTTCAGCCCATCTGATAGCGACATCTTTATTATGTAACGTGTATTACAATACTAGATTATTTATTGTACCATTTCCATGATTGCTTTCTGTATAATTAGATGCCTTCCTACATTTTGAACTCCTTTAAATTTCTAACGTAATTCTAACATAGAGTTTCGATAATTTTTGTTATATCACATCTAGTAGATATGTGATCTACTAAGTACATCTATACACTTTCCTCTCAACATTTCGCTGATTGTTTAAGGTCTAATAGAAAACATCCTAAACAAATGTTCAACACCATTCTCCAAACTCTCCATATTTTAAATCGAGAGTATTTTGTTGAAAAGGGAACAGAGTAAATATTTTCAGCCATTATTTCAACAAAGTGAAATCGTTTATCCGGCCGGATCCTAAAGTTGATTTTTTTTATCATATGATTCCATATGCTTTTTGGAATGAAAAAATCTCTCCAATGTAAGATATCATTCAATATTCATCATAACATCCTTCATGAGTTTCGAAAAGTATGATTTTCATATAAGTGTCGAAGGAGTTCTTTACCTGTTCAGGAGACGATGTAACTGCGAAGTATTTAAAAAATTGGGGCATTGAAATGTTGACTTGAAGATACTAATACCTCCTAATCATTATTTCCATTCACCTACATACGGTTTCAATCAAATTGATGGATAATTTAATTTCCGATGTCTCTCTCTCCCTTTCTGCTAATTAACATGTAACTCCATTACCAGTAGTTCAAAGTTTATCAAAACGGAAAATCAATATTATTGTATAACATTCGAAACTGTCGCATATTCAACGATTCATATCAAAAGCTTCCCCCGGAAATTCCATCACAGTTAATACTTTTCCCCACACAAACCTGCACTGTGTTTCCCTTGGTATCAACATTTCACCCTTTTTCCAAATTTTAAGTGGCTTCAATAGAAAGTTAGATCATTTAGCACGGAATACTGAATTTATGAGTTACATTTCAGTATTAAAAAAAATAACCGTTCATATTTTTTAATGTACATATTGAATGAATCTGGAAACAAAAATTTTAGTTGAAGCAATTACCGTTAAATACTGCTTATTTGGAGGCTAATTATTAAATAATTCATAGAATCAATACATAATTCTACGAATATATGTTAGTGACTTCGTACAATAATATTTTCAACTTTTACTGTTTCAGTGAAGGTCAGTCAGAGAATCTGGTCACACCGAAGTTATGTCCCGTTGTTAGTGGAATCGTATCAGCCCTGTAAAAAAGCGAAGCCGACAGCTAACGATAAACTTGACAAATTTTCTGCTTATTCAACTTTGTCGTCTCTGGCCGGTGTCTAGAGAACATATTTTTGTAAAAAATCCATTCTCTTTCGACGAAAAAGAAAATTAAGTGAGTGAAATGAAACTTTAAGATCAAAACGAATATATAGTGAAAACATTTTCAGTATTCTTCATATGTATAGAGTAAATAAGTGTAAATATAGCGAGAGAATTATCCCAGTAGCGGATTGTGCCAGCGCGAGGCCCGTAGTAAATTGGCCCAAGGGGCCCTTGATTGGCAGCAGGTTCTTAAGTTTATGAAATTAAACTCCGATGAGAGAATAAACCGAACATGTGTGTGCGGTGGTGTTACAATAATAATGTGAAATGTAAACTGATGCAACTAAAATATAATGCTAGACTAACAGAGTGAATCATACAAACTTAGCAACCTTATTCTGCACAAGTTTTTAATATTTCTAATATAGTTACATAATGCAATCGTATATATAAATAGTTTTCTTCTATTATCAACTTCATTAGATCACTTTGTGGGATAAAAAAATTCAGAAAATTAGAAGAATTTTTCTGGATTTAATACGAGTAAATTTAGAGATAATACTTCCAATGTCAACTTTTTCAAGCAGATTATACTCTATATTCATGAAAGTAAGATGATTGAGGACTATAATTGTGAAGAATTAATCGATAAAAGTTCATAAAATTGTAGTTTCAGAGACTCTTGTTTTTTGCAGTCAATAACAGTAGCCACATCTGTTTTCTGCAGTCGCGAACTGCATTAATTCGTTGCCTAGGCTGTTCTCCAAATTATCTGTGTAAGCACTGGCCATTATTTTTCCAAAATCTCTTTTGATGTGAGGGATTGTAGCTGTCGAAATATTCAAAACCACTAGGAATTTTTATGATATTCTTTCATACGATTGGTTAAAGCAGACATTACGTAATCAATAATAACAATAAACACCTGAACATCAAAACGTTTGATTTTTTACTGAGTCATCGAATGCAGTAGAGCTGCTGCTGAAATGGTGGTCCTTTGTAATTTGCTTAATTCTTCTTGATATCCGTTTCTTGTATTGATTACAGACGGTTCGATCTTTGGTTCTTCCCTCAATAACTGAGAAAAGTATCGATCGGATTGCTTGGTTTTAGCTGAATAATAATTCATTAAGAGTGTAATCCGTATTAAGATTTTTATGAGACGATTTCAGCGAAGCAATAATCGCTTGCAAGCGTTTTATGGTTCCGTTACATGTCATTGTTATTATTCTTTTTCCAACTCATTCATCGTTGAAACTAGCCGCCCAAAACTTCCTTGATAGTGATAAACCTGTATAAAAGTGCCTTGGTAGCATCAGCTAGGGCTAAACATCTAGTGTCAGATAACCTCTTCAAAATTCTTCAAAAAGAATTTTTAAAGTAGCATCTTTTAATGCATTTATAAAACGACTCCATCGATTGGAACAAGCGGAACAAAAGATATAGAGGCTTTCAATGAAATCGAGTGGTGCATTTATACAGCAGTCTGCAGTATATATGTATTCAGCGTACTTATTTATTTCGTTGATTTGGGCTTATAAGCCGGTGTATTTCCCACTCATGTTGCTAGCATTATCGTAGCTTTCCCACGACAATCTTTGATATCAGTGCCACTCCCACTTGAAATATATAGTAAATTTTGAGCGAGTTGTTCAGCAGAATGATTTTCCATGTCCAAGAACTTAACAAATCGTTCCATTCGTTCAGAAGGCTGAACAATGCGAACTATTAGTGTCAGTCGGTTCACATATGATATATCTAGAATAAAATCCAATAAAACTGAGTAGTATTTGCATTACTTAATTTCGTTAATAATTTGATCCAGACGCTAGAAACAATTAGATAAATAAATTCCTCACTAATTGATTTAGACAAATATAACGTTTGTTCCTTTTCTTTACTAGCATTAAAATTTTCCATTGAAATGTTAGTTATTAATACTTGCATACTATGTGGTTACTCCTCATAAAGAGAAAAAATAGCGGTTATCTTAATCGATTCTTCAAAGATTGTGACATTCTCGCATTATTCGTTAGTATTAGAGTCACAAATATATCAAAACCAAAGTTGTGCACAATATAATAAAGCCCTTAATAGAAACTGTTATGTGTCGTTATTCTCACGTAAATTATACTATCAGTAACATTTAAGTGTACTAAAACTGCAACAACAATGCAACAACAATTGAAGTGATGATCAAAACTTTATTACAATAATGTTTCACTGCATTTATATCGCAGTTTAAATATCCCAAGCTGTCTGAATGATCAGAATTATTACTATGGTTGAATATGCTACATCCGGTTTGGCAATTAGCCATATGAGGCAAGTTTTTAAATGGCGATATATTCTTTAATTTTTCAAATGAATAACAAATAGAATCTAGTTTTAATTTCCAAGATAAAAATAATGGATTTCTGGAAAAAATTGGATCATAATTTTAATTTTATTAGCATCGAATATAATTATCGGTTCTAGCTTAGGGATTTTGAATGCGATCAATTCTACGTGAAAAAAAATTTGTGACATCCAAACTTTTTTTCTTGTAAAATTCTTCAAAAATGCATCTACGATATATATTATCCCATACATTGACCGGTACAAGCAAGAAAATATAATAGGGTGAACCCTATTGTATTGGCTTAGCTCGAGTGGTGCGTTCAATGCCATTGGATATAGGTTTTGAACCTCTGTAGGTTGTAGTTTTCACAAAATACATGCTGATTATACAGGTTTATACTTCCACAAAACAAAGAGTCTCGATGAATTGACATTCTAGTATTCTGCAGGTGAACTAGGTACTCATGAACCACGTCTACCTGTGGAGTAGATTTTTCAAATACACCAATAACTTTCATGGTCATATCGGTCACAAAAACTGAGACCAGCGATTTTTCTTCTATGCTCTAGGCTTTCCAAGTGTCTGTTCAACTCTGGATCGCCTATATATATTTCTTTCAAATGTCTGAGCTTATCCATAGCTACCTCGGATATTTGTATGGTAATTTTAGGTTTATAATTAATAAAGTCTTGCTTATGATTTATCAAAAATTCCAATATTTATATTCCGATTGTAAACAATCAATCAATCAAAATATATCTTCTGAGTACCACGCAAATACTTTCTTCCATCTATAGTATTTCTAAACAATCTTCCTTCTTTTGTTGATAGATTTGATCCATTTTAGGCAAATTAGTAATGATGTATTTTGGTCAGGCATTCTCTTCCATATTTTTCATACATTTCAAATCTAAATTGTCTAACTCTTCCTTAACAACGGCCAGAAATTACTTAGCTGTTTCTGTGTTTTCGATAATAGACGATCTTATCTTCTATGAATTCACTTATTGTTGTGTATTGTCATGGAAAGTACAACGGTTTAATATTTTTCCATTTTTGACATAGAGATACATTTACTTCTCATATTATACTGAATATTAACACCTTTTTTAGTTCAAAATTCTCCAATTGATGAATAAAACCTGGAATATATTACATTTCTCTCATATTCAGCTCTGGATGCCATTTTTTTAATTTATTACTTTACGTATAATCATCTATCTCTACTTCAATGTTGTGTTTGGATAAACTCTAGAAATTTATATTTCCATTGCACGATTATTAGCATTTTGAAATCTTGTTTCCGCATCTACTTGATAGTGATCTGCTATAATGCAAATTAGAACTCAGCTTTTACTTTAGTTGTTGATAGTTATGTTCATTTCTTGCAACTTCCAGCTCACTTACCCAATGACCAACATGAAAAATTCAGTCCAGCTATTTGAAGAATCATCTTAACATCATCCCACATATAAAAGCTACACTGAATTCTGAATAAAACGTATTTTGATCCCTATGGAAGATTTAGCATCAATTAATCTGCCAGTGGTATTATCAAATCAAACAAATTCATATTTTAATCTAAATCTTTATACAGTTCCTCCTATTTCTCTTGGTAGTGACTGTTCAGTGCACATTATAAATAGACTTATTTGCCATGCTTGACAGTAATACTTCGTCAGTGGTTATGTTATGTTCATGAATCGTATTCTTTGTGTAAAATTAAAAGATTTCATGACATTTTCTAGTAAATTTCATCCCGACTTGTTTATAAAAGCTAATTAGACCTTTTTCAAATATATTTTTATGAATAACGAATGGAAATTCATTTTTTCAAAATAATGAGGAAACGTAATTCGTTTTGAGCAAAACTACACGAGATAAATACTTGAAGTCGTAATTCATCATAATAGAGCCTTCAAGACGTTATTTTGCTATATTATTATAAAGTTGAATCTCAAAGATATCAAATTAAGCTTTGATTAACTCTCTTTGCAGTATACTATTTTGTAAACCATTGTGATGACTTCATAAATTAACTCAATTTTCTCTAAAATCACATTACCTTCTATCTAGCGCATCTTTCAACGTAAATATCTGTGTTACAATGTGAAATGTTACAACTAATGAGAAAGCTGACGGTTTTTCATACAGAGTGATAAATATTATCAACCCAATACGTGGAATTTACAAGCAAAAGCAATCTGTGAACAATATTTTAATAATCAAGATGTAAAATGAAAATTCAGTAAAAATCTAATCAAATCATGTTATCTGTTACAAATATTTATTTAAACACAATTAGGGCATTTTACCATATATTTGACTACATATTGCTTTTTGACATTTCAAACAGCATATTGTTTCCATTCCCTTCTAAACAGTAGGGCATAGGGCATTTATAACAGTATTTTTTAATCCTCAATCATTTTTTCCAAATCACTATTCATGTTTGTCACCTCTTGTAATCGATTAGTTTAGCACTACCATGTGCGTTAGCCTAGTTAGTGAGACTTACCTTAACTAAGTCCTCACACAAAATTGGCGCAATTTAGGTCACTTTTTTCCGTGAAAATCAACTAAAAACGTAGCGTAGAACGTGGCCTGGTACAAATAAACAAATACCACATAGCATAATTTTGTAGAAACATCACATGATAAAACCAATTTCAGTCCTTACTTAGACAGCTAATTTGGATTGTACATACGGAACGAAATCCTAAAAACTGCTTCTGAATACACCGTTCACACCACCACTACACCAACAGTCACGATTACACTGTCTGACGCGCGTTTAGATAACCAAGTTATCGTCTTCGGAAACTGAAGGAAAATTTACTGAGTTTACCAGCCAGCTTATTTGGAATATACATTCGGAACGGACAGTAGCCTCGAAATCCTACAAGTTGCTCCTCAATTGTGACATAGGAGCTGGGCTTATATTTTGTCTCACACACTTCCATATGGTTATCTTTCTTAGTGTACAATACAATGTGTACAATATTTTCATCAGGAATTTTTACTTCTACTTTGTCTTTAGAACTCCATTCATAACCTTTTTGTCCATTAAGTAAATTAATCTATTTCGGCAGGTTCACATAAATTGAGAAAATGTGATGTATATTCTAGAGGTTAGCTAAAATTAAATGTTTTTCTTGGCTTTCCTTGAGTAAAAGGTATTCTTAGGATACCCACGAATTTCTTTGAGAGTCTAGAAATATTAGTAGGTAGGTGAAGTGTTCTATTTTTAGATCAGGATCTTCTGAACCAGCAGCTGCCCTTCTTATCTCACACTCAATGTCGTGGGGAAAGTTTTAGCAGTAAACTTTTCCTCGGGTCCAGAGGGGGCGTATGGACCGAACCCAACAAACAGCATTTTTGTCATACTTTTTATTTCAAATAATTTCTCTTTGTATAAACACAAAAAAAATTTGGGCTCAGGGGAAAAATTATCAAATTTTGTTGGGTCTTAAGTTGTTATAAATCAGAGTTCAAACCCTTATACTTATATAAACAGTATGACACAATGGAAGAATCAAACATTTTAGAAAAAATTTTCACCTTCAGCTGTTTAGAAGAACCGTGTTTACTTATATTATTCTGCAGGATAAACGATAGAAGAATAAAAAAAAATTTAATGATATTTTGAGAACAACCAACTTGGCATTAGCAAACGATTTCGTTAATACTAAAACTGACTAGTTAATTTGTGTTAAAATTTTATCCATTTAGGATGTCTTGCATCTACTCTTAGTGCTTGTGTTTTCCATGTTCTGAGTTAAAAGAATTTTTTGCTTACTGTGCTTCAGTGTCGTCAACATGCTCTATTCAAACGAATATTCTCAGTTGAAATAAAATTATAAATTTTCAGAGATATTTTCAAGATTAAAAAATGTAAAAAAAAATAATACATGATACATTCTCTTCTAAATGACTATTCAATTGTTATACAAAAGCTAGCAAACATAAAGTAATTATTCAAATAAATTGGTAATAGGATATTATGGATAAACTAATAATGAATTCAATCGGATATCCCATTAATCACAACTGTATGGTATACTAATTTGATTATCATTTCAGTTTGTTCGAATGTTTGTACTGCTTTTATGTAGTTTCTGTCGTTAATTAAAACCAAATTTCGTTGTCAAAAAAACTATTTAGAACTAAAAATGCGTATCAATAAACAGCGTGAGTTAAATTGAACTACAATTGATTTACTTCTTCCATTATTTAAAGTAATTATCACATGATTATTGGAATATAAATATTTCAAGAAATCTCATGAACTGATATGAAAGCATTTTGAAGATAAAGTTGGTTTTGCATACCATTATTATGTTGTTGTTTTTTCCATTATTTTTTTTAATTATCAACTGAAAATGCTTATGAGAGAAATTGAATATCCAGCTCATATTTCCAATAATTCACGTAACGAGAGACTCCTGAAATATTCATATTAAGTTTGATGAAAAAGTTTCATTATTACTTGTATTATAACACAATAATATATTTCTATCCAAGAAGATCACCCAGATAAAATATAATCTCAACAAAATCACGGATTGGCTAGCTTCAGCAAATATAAAATAGAATTCAAATGAATGTTGAACCAACAGGGGTCCAAGGGCAACTCGACGGATGCCTACGTTGGACGTGACAAAAAATGCGGGCCCACAATCGTAAACGGGATCCATGAAAATTTATTTTGTCTCGATAGTGAAGAACAAAAATATTGATTCGACATCTCCTATCAGTATATGCAGATAATATTTCAAGAAACTCGACGACTGTTTCATGTGAAAACTTATATTTTCAGTACAACGCAACGAGATTTGCAGTTGCCGCGACGGCCGCCGTCCCGTCCGTAACGCTTGTTCAGACTTGCTAATTAATACGACTTGCGGTGTACGTCTTCATCTTGCATAAATCTGTTCGATTCTCTACCAATATAAATACGAATGTCAATGATGAACGTTACTAATTTGAGTGATTGCCAGTCTTTCATAATCATATTCTGTTGAAATGTTGGTTCAATCGCTAGTTTTTTTTTATTCGCAGGTAAGTAATTGATACGAAACATGGCCAAGTCTAAGAAGTGTCGTCGTCATAAGAGTGTTTAATATTTAAAATTTGGATTTCTTCCAACTCAGGCAGAAACACGATTACCAACATGACTTTTATGCAACAAAGTTTTGAGCAATGACTCTATGAAACCCTCTAACCTGGAAGATAATCTAAGAAGGTGCCATCCTGAAACAAAAGCTGAAGATATCTCATTACTCCTAGCAAAATCTGGTACACCGCACATCATTGGAAAACAGTCAATTTTATTTGATGTTATGACTTCATTTGACATACTCAAAATAATACCTTTGAGTAACAGCACTGTACAAAGTCGTATTGATGAAAAGTGCTCTGATGTTAAAAGTTTCTGCAAAAAACTTATTTTCTTATTCAACTAGATGAGTCAACAATAAGCAATTCGTCTGACCTATGACCTTCTCACCCGTATACAAGTAGGATCCCAAAATATATCAAATTAATTTTCTAGTTTCATTCCAAGTTGCCCGTACCACGAAATAACCTTTAACCTATGTGGCTTTCTACGCAATTGTATTTGTAAAACGTGGTAGTTGACTTTGTACTTACAAACATCAGGAATAAACTTTCGGTCAGTTAATTATATAGATTTTATTTTCCTAGCTAGTTTTGAATTCGAATTTTAGATGTTCGTAAATCGTTCGTGGAGTAATGAGGAATAATGTATATTCTGAATAAAGCATGCGCATTTAACACGTCCAGAAGATATTCAGAATACATTCAGAACGTGTCCAAATCATCTACGTCGACCGAAGCTATTGAGTGTCTCAGTCTACCACACGCATAATACGTTCTGATCTTCTTAAGTTCAATCAAAGAGTAATTAGAATTGACAGTTATTACTATGTAATGGAACTCCAAAATTATTCTGCTGTTAAGCCGTAGTGAAAGTGAAGTTTAGAATTTTATTTAACTCATTAATTTATTTTCTTAAATTTTATATTGATTTATATTATGATCATCCAACACTCAAATATTCTTAATTGAACCATCATGTAACATGAGAAACAAGTTCAAATGTCAAAAAATTTCATATCTACTAATTTTTAATTAACGGGTCTTTTCGTAAAATTTTCTTATAGTCATGATATGAAATTACACAGTATTATCATCATCATTAACTAAGTCAAACTTTCTCACCATCGAAACAGGTGAGTATTGTATCAAATTTCCGATGAAATTCTTAGGGTTGAAATAATAATTTCCCCGTTAAAAATTCACGAGTTTAATTAATGCTCTACAATGAATCGATAAAACATTTTCAGTATATAACATTGAAAGTAATAAATTTCGAAAGAGTTCATACATATTGATGATGATGGAATTACGAAAAGAATGATCCATTATTTATTTTTCATTATTTTGTTGTCTGCTTATTTAAAAAGTAATAATAATTGAATTTATCTATAAGCCGTTCCCTTAAGTGTATTAGAAACGTCAATTAAAGGGAATTGATAATCCTAATACAAGGGATTAAAGAGATAGATGTCAAATCAATAGAGAACATTTAAACAATATTCTTATTTTCTATTCCACAATAAATTAACCGATATCTTGTGCATATTAATTGGAAAAAATTAAATGACTTCGAGACAGGTATTCTTACCAATACTTCAGAAATATCGAAATAGCTTTCGACACCTATATAGTCCGTTTATTTTATTTATTAGGATTTAGAAATATGAGTTTATATGTTTCTTTGCATTGTTGATTTCAAGCTCTAATACTAACAAGAATTCGACAAGGTGACAGTCTGAGCCTATTATTATAAATAATTAATAGAGTAAAACAAATATCTAGAGGATATAAAATGGGACAAAAATCTATGCTACCCTGACGACGCAATCTTGATAGCCAAGAACGATCATGGCCTACAGCGGTTTGATACATCGATTCCAAACAACAGCCGAAAACCTCAATACGCATAACAAAATCAAAGGTGATAGGAAAAGAAACTACAAGATGTAAACTAGCTGTTAACCACAACCCTATTCACCAGTGTATGCAATGTACATACTTAGGAGTCGAGATTTCGAGCGCCAGAAACTTACAAGAGGTACGAACCCAAGTGAATGAGGCTTCAAGAATCATTTGCTTTCTGGGGGACCTCATATGGAAAAACAAATGTATGTTCACCGATGGTGAAGTACGCATATACAAAATAATCTTAAGACCTATACTAATATATGCAGAGGAAACTCGAGAAGATAAAAAAGGAAGAGCATGATGAAAACATTGAGAACTATTGAAGCAGTCAGCATAAGGGATCAAATAAGAAGCAAAGCTATAAGAGGAGATCTGAAAATTCACGATATAGTACGATTCACGAGATCGTAATAAAGATATTAGAGAGATCATGTCTACAGAATGATCGATGGGCTAAATGGGCAAAGAATGAAAAACCAACTTCAAACAGACCCCCCGGACGACTTCTCAAGAGTTGTCACAAAAGCTGGATATCTACTTCTTAAGAGGCTGAATAGAAGGAGAAACAAGACTAAGTCTCAAGAAAAAGAAGAAATGTTATTACAGGATCCCAACTTTTCCATATAATTTCTATTTAACTATGACAAGGACATAAATTACTTTTTGACTGCTTATCCATATTTTTAAGCTTCTTATTGATAATTTCTGGAATTTATCCTCATTTTTGCTGGGGAAACAGAAAGGAAATAAATAGCTGTAGCTTTTGAGTTAGACAACATATATAATCAGACCTAAATTCGTTGAAAAAAGCATTCGTTCACTCAACTTATTTCATCCATGATCATGTACAACTTATTATAGAAGGGAATGATATGGAAAAATTTGAGCTCAACTCAACCAAGACCACTGCAATCCCATTTATTCAAAGTATTGTCTCGAATCCCTTCTTGGAAATGGAATTATCCTAAAGTGAGAATATCTGGAACAAACCCTAGTCTGTAAGATTCTCAATAATAATATTTAGTAATTACTGCAAGTGAATCAATAATAATAACCTTGTGAGAATAAGATTGGAATATGGGCGTAAATCATTGAAGCACTGTGACTACAGCAAAAGTCTTACATACATAAACTTCTCTACTTTCCTAAGTGCTGTATCTAATACTTGTTTTAGTACGAAGGTGTTGCAACCTATCCTCTATACTCAACAATTTTGATCATTAGTCATCTCGGAGTTTTCCATGATGAACGGCAGGTATTATCAGTAAAATTTTTCTATCCGTGTCGTCAAGAAAGAGAACAATGACATAGATTATTTTTATTTCTTGATCATTCGTCGCGATTTATTCTTTTTTTGTTTCCAGGTATCTGACTAGGAAATCTCCGAATAACTCTGTCAAAATATAAGAAATATTCAATAAAATATTTCTATATTTGCAAATCATTTTCTAGATTGGATCCTGTCTGCGTTAATAGGGCGAACACGGTTGTTTGCTACGGTGCTACGACATTAATCAGCATGATTAATTTGTTCTGAGGACGTATCAATTTCCTAATTGCTGGCCAACTCATTATCTGTCGTTTGTTCGGATACAATGATGCGTACGAGGTTGCCACGTTAGGGAGACTACACAAATTCCAGTAATCTCATCTTGATGAAGCAATATTCTCAATTAAAGCGTGATATCAAAGATGGCATCTATGTTACTTGCGGATAGCGTTAATGGTGACCAAATTACTGGCGGTGTCCTTTGAATACCGACATGCTAGGAAACAGTGTTTTCGCTTGTGACATTCACGGAGTAAACCTGCGATAATTGTATCACCTGGGAAACTAGAAGCTCTATAAGCTCATGTTGGATTCAAATGTACAGGGTCCTTCACGACGAGCTGAATCGATGTATATGGGACTAGTATTCTGAAAATTTGCTTGTATGGGTTTTCAAGAATGCTCGTTTCAGCTGAAATAATTTTAGTTCTCTGAAACTTCCGGTTATATCGGAGGTAAATAAGGCATCGTATGCCTAAAGTGCAGTATTTTTTAATTATTTCACATTTTTGAAATTTCTGGACACATGCAGCACTCCACTAAAAAAATTATATTTCTAAGTTTAAGTGAGTTAGGTCTAATATTTTTAGAATTTGGACGAATAACAATTACAACTTTCAAAATCTGTTAAAACTTTGACAAAAATTCATATAGGGTATTCAGAAAATGGTGCTGACTTTCGCTATATAAAAATTTCGAAAACTTAATTTTTTCAAATCGCAACCCCCATTTTTCTCTTTACCATTATTCGCTTTAATTTAAGAGGACTTCGTTAGTAAATTGAGGGGGTTTTGAAGGAACTTGAAAGAACTGAAATCTTCATGGTTTTTTATTGTCGGTTGTCTGGAGCGACTAAAAAAAAACAAAAGCTAACATATCAACAAAATTAAGTTCTCGAAGTTTTTAGATAATGAAATTCGGCACCATTTTCTGAGCACCCTATATAAATTTTTATCAAGGTTTTCACAGATTTTGGAAGTTGTAAGTGTTATTTGTCCAAATTCCAAAAATATTAGACCTGACTCACTTAAACTTAGAAATATAATTTTTTTGTGGAGGGCTGCATGTGTCCAGAAATTTCGAAAACGTGAAATAATTAAAAAATGATGCACTTTAGGCATACCATGCCTCATTTACCTCCGGTAGAGCCGGAAGTTTCAGAAAACTGAAACTTTTTCATTTGAAACGAGCATTTCGGAAAACCCATGCAAACAAATTTTCAGAACACTAGTCGCAGTACTTTCCCATATACATATCGATTCAGCTCGTCGTGAAGGACCCTGTACTTACGGAGTGTATCTGAACTTTATTCATAAAAGTTTAGATAGCATTACTGTAGCTTGTTTCCATTCAAAATTTCAGTGTCACCACTTCAAAATTGTAGACAACGACTTAAAACTCATCGTAAAAATATATCGATATCCACGAATTGCTAATAGTTGTGTGACGAAGCAAATATAGATTTTTTCAAATACGAAATCCTTTATAATTGTTCTCACATATACAGTTACCAAAATATATCAATATTTTCATTATTCTTACTCCCTACAGTGCTTCGTTCTTTATTTGATTATGAATCCGCAATTTCGTGACACTATTTAAAGTGCAAAATTCTATTTTGATTGAAAAAGCTCACTTTAGCCGCAATAATCAATCAAAATGGATATTTTTTGAAAGATACGTGCTTTTAAGTCCCAATATTAGGACTTTTATGTTTGGTACTTTATAAATATCAAATATTTAGTATAAATTTAACTTGGATACTCTCCTTTTTCTCTAAATTCAAGTAACTGTCTGACTACTAAATATAATTTTTTTCCTCTGTCTATTGGAACATATTGACTCTGTTTTCAAAGACGTAGGTAAATAATTGTGTTAATCATAATATTTCAATCAACATATTGCAGTCCTACGGTTTCAGGGGAACAGCTCTCTTATGATTTAAGTCATACCTTACCAATAGAAGATAGTTTGTAAGGGTTGATACAACGATGCCTTCTTACAAGAAAAGAATGTGGAGTGCCTCAAAACTCAGTACTAGGCCCTATTATGCTTCTTCTGTTTATCAACAACATTACCTTTATAGACATCAATGGTAAAATATGTCCCTTTATGAACGACACTAGTTCCTCCTGACATAATAACTTTAAACTATTGGGTGATTCTAATCTCCTTATCTTAACGTTTCTAAGATTAAAGTTTGATGATATAACGGTACATGCAGCCTATTGTACTGAATAACAGTAACATTGACGCCATAGAAGCTGTAAAATTCTTAGTGCGTGCTATAGAAAATTTTTTGAACAAATACATATCGCTTCTCATCTAAAAAATTGAACTGAGTTGTGTCCGTTCCGCGCTAAAGTCAATTTCCAAGGAACTATACTTTTCAGCTTCTATAACAGTTTATGATGCCCTTTTTGAGTTGTATCTACGATATGTTCTTTTCTTTTTTAAACTGCAAAAGAGAGTTGTTAAATATTCACTCAGACTAAACAATAGGACTTACTGCCGGGATTTATTCAGAAGATTCAAAATATTGAGTCTCCCTTTCTTATTTATATTTGAATCCGTTTGCCTAGTCCGTAAGCTCGATTCTGCTATTTTAGAAATTCCATGTGTTTCTTTAGCTTGTTAAAATCATAAAGGGTTTCTCAAAAGTTCTAAGATTTTTTCATAGAAGCGTGACAGAAACAAATTCGACTTATAATTTTTATATGAATTTAGTAATTGAGTTGTATATAATTGCATACTTATTAACTTTTTTATTGAATGGATAAGAGAATGATTTCTTGAAGAGTAAGTCTATTTTACCATGACCAAAATTATTCTGTGCAATAATACGGAATCAACAAAACATTTCCTAATTAAATTAATCCACTAACGATTACTTATCAAAAACTCGCTGACATCAGATATTCCAAAAAATGAATGTCAAGGAATTATCGACCATTGTCTGTAAGTTATGAAATCCATCGCAGCTATGTCTATTGTGCTACTCTGTTAGAGCTGTATTTCGAAATGAAGCGCATCTTTAGTCCAGTGAACAATATATAATAAAAATAAGATATCAATTTCATGGAAAATAACGTCATTTCTACTTTTGAAATTGTCACCCTAATTGGAATAAAATGTTATAAATTTGCAAATCACTTCAATTGAATATAACATATAGGATCAAGAAGTTTGAATGGTTTACAGAGCTTGCTTCTGGAATATATTTTGATTACAGCATTTGTTATTTTCGCAAAAAAATACAGAACAATATTTTTTGTTTTTAAATTCAGCTTTTTTTATTTTTTATCAACTTTAGAATTAACCGAGATATAACCTCTCAAAGTAGCGTGTGAATGAAGCGTTTTGGGGCAGTTTGAACACTTATCTTTCAAATATAAACTTTCAAGATATTCTCTTCAGCCTAATAGATTATAAATTTTCCTATAAAATGGTTTTTATGATAGAAGACGCTGAAGTGAAAATTTGGCGTTTAGATGTGTGTATGAGTGATTACGTCTCTTACATGAAGATGCTTAAACCAGTACATTTCTGTGATCGAAAGAGCACGTATTGTACCTCGTTTCTCAAACATTTATTTGTGTTTATTAATTTACGTTTAATATTTGATTGGTCAGTATAGAAACAATATATCAAGTTAATTTTTTATTGCTAGATATTTGTTTTATATCAATTATAATAATTGGTAACATAATTTTGTGGAATGTATCTTTGAGGATCTTAAATACATCGATGAATGGTGGAAAAATATCATGCGATCTTTATTTTAATTCTACAAATGTTTTTCCAAGTTTTTTAATGCTTCAACATCCATTTTATTGAATTTTGAAAATAAGAGGTGGAGGTAATACCATATTTTTACCGTTGTTCACTGAACCACTTTCAATTTCAGAGGTTTAGCAAACTAACTGTTCTAGTTTCATGAAGGTTACCTAGATTCCTACTTATATAGATTTATTTTCAAAAGCCACTTACAGTCTACCGGTAATGACGAGACATTAATCAGCTGTGTGAACTCGTCACATTTTTTAGAAGTTTTATAATTATACTGAAGCGACAATACATTGCGAGGAACCCAAGAGAAACTGTAATTTGTTTTTGTTGATATCCTAATGAGTTTTTGGATAAGAAAAGTACAACCAGGAAACTATTCTTATGATTTCTCCGAACTAAGAGCGCAGAGTTAGTCTATTTGATTAGGTTTAGGCGTAAGTTAGCTTTGAGTGGGACTCAGAAGATTTTCTTATAAAGGTTTGAGAAATAATCAAGTATTTTCCAGTGTACCTTCTAAGATTATCTGATCTAAAAATTGATATTCCTTGGGAAAATTTCAATTCCATCGACCTTGAACAACACTACTTTTCTGTTTATAAATGAAACAGACCGTAAACTTGGATATTATACAGATGTCCTTCGTATTATTACAGACTATCAAATATAGGGAACAAGTCTTGATTATATTTCTATGTGTATTCCAAAAAAGTGTTATACTATTCATATCTCACTCTGTATTAATAATATTGGGAATGAAAGAATGTAATAATCGTATTTCTTGCTCTCTATTCTGTTCTGTAATTAAATCGGTAGTCATTCGCATCTGGACGATTTTTATGTTTGTTTTCACAACAATGTTAATTATTTCACTCCTTTAAACTCGGAATTTTAAAACATCCCAGCAAAGTAATAACTACCTACATTAATTTTCAATCTTTGCTTCCAAGAAAGTTCTAAATTTTCCCATTAGGCACAAGCCATTTCCAGTAATTTTCTCTCCTATTATCTTTCTAGACAAAAAGTCGACATGCTGACGTTTCTTGAATCAATATCTCTCTGCCAGAGAATGAAAAGGGAAAACATGGAATGAAAAGTTCCTTAGACATTAAATCACTCCTATTCAAGGTGTTTGGTTTTTCCTTAGACAGTTATAAGGTCGAATGTTAGTCAGTTGAATGCGTTCCGAGTTTGAGTAGTTTTCAATCTTCCACCATTTGTTTTAATGATTATTCATGTCATTATTGGTTAACTTCGAACTTACAAAGGCATGGTTCGTTATATCTATATCTTAAGAATAGACATCTTAGTAGCTCATCGTCCTCAAATCATTAAGTATGATTGCAATTAACATTATTTTATCAATTAAAAACATGAATTCTCTATTTTTATGAAATGAGCAATAGATTATTGTGATGTTTTTCTACTTTATTTACTCTTTCTAGTCGTGGGGTGAATTAATAGACACCGTCTCTTACGTTTTTAATTTATTTGAGAAACAAGTTATACGTTTATACTTTCTAAAAATATTTTAAGCTTTAATATCATAAGATCCAAGCTGATTTGAGTACAACTACACCAAACTAAAAGGTTCACCTTCAGTCTCCGAAAACTTGCTTGTGTAGGTGTAGTGGTAGTGTAAACAATGTATTCAGTATTCCTAAATTAGAAATAAGACCCTTCAATTCTTGAGCGTATTCTGTTTTACGTCACAGATAACAATTTCAAAGATAATGTAACCACACTAAATAGGAACTTAAACGGAAGTTCACATGAGCGTTAAACTGTCTTCTTTGGAATCCGCTTTCACCCCTCATAAACTCGAAATGAAAATTGTACCATAAACTTTACGAGTCAGCTTTGAATGTGTGGATTAGATCTTCATTTTGTAGTAAATGCTTTGATTTAGACCCTTTGGACTACTTAACATTTCACTAGAAACTAGAATAGAGGGTGATTTAACTGAAAATCAAACTTACGGTGCTCAATGCTGTGCTCAAAACATCATAACATTTTCATACTAAAGGTAAACCTCAATATATTTCCCTCTTAAATCATCCTAAGATAGTTTTTGCGTTTTGAATATGACCCGGGTCATTCGATTTTTTAGTATTTTTAGAACAGTTTGAATGTATAACATTTAAGTTATAAATTCTATACTATAATCCCACTTTTAGAAGTTATGTTAAAATCGGTCGACGTGAGTTTCTAGTAAACTATTTCTTATTGCGAGCTTAAACAATATACGAGAATGGTCCAAATATGAACTGGAATTTGCTATAAGAAAATTTATTATCAACTTACAGAGATGAAATTTTTCACAGTTTTTCTAGTTAGCCTCCGTCACACGTAAAAGTCTCCCGCGCACGATTCTGTCTCCGTATTCCTGTCAAATGAAAGTCCGTCAAGTACTTCTTTGAATATTTTCAATGAATAATACTCTCATTGCGACAAATCGACACCATAAGAAATGTATTCCAAGGTTTACCAACCCAATACTCGCAACGTTTCTATCGCAAACCGAACTGTATGCGGTCTGTCGTTGTCTTTCAGCAATATCGCACCACGCATTGAAATATTGTGTTGTTACAATCTATAGATACGCTTCACTTTGTTATTCAGGGGGTTACTATAATACTGCGGGTGCAATGTTTGTTCTTCTGTGAGAAAATCAACTGCAATTTCTTTTTTCATGTTCCAAAACACGGTACACAACACCTTTACCGCTGATTGTGTAACCTACTCGAGTTTATAGTGGTGTACCGTCTGTAGTGAATATTTGGTGCAATCTATTTACTTCTTCCCCTTCATACCGCTGTAGGGAACACGTGCAAACTTCCCAACCCGTTTCGACAAAAATTCCCGTTCAAATTTAAACCACCGCATATAAATGTTGGATTTTAGAGCGTAGGATGGCTTAGAACGGGTAACCAGGAATTACAGAATTTCCAAGTATTGGAAGAGCTGTTGAAAATCATCATAATATTTCCAGATATACATTTGATTTTTGATCTCAACTATAGGATTTTACATACGGAATAATATTTGTTCATATAAAAAAAACAAATATGGATAATTGTTTATCAACTAAAATGTTCGAAGGTTACCTTTGGAAACAGTAAAATGTATGTAATACCAAATTCAGTAATTTCAAAATTTCTTTGTATCTCCTACCACGGTGCCAAATGTATTTTTTCCCACAGACTGTTTTGTACATTTGCCATTTTGGTAATCCGATCAACAACGTAACTCGAATTTTTATTTAAGATAATTGAAAGAATGAAATAATATTGAAATAATTGACAGGAGTTTATTCTCAAATTTAGTATATTTATTGATAATCATAGAAATAAATTTCATCTATATCACAATATATACATTTTCTTCACTTCAACTTCAGCTTTTGAAGGTCCTCCTGGGACTTGGTTCCAACTTATTTTCTTCATTCAGTTGCCATCCACATTCAATTAGTTCAAATAAAATACAAATTGGCTATAACATTCAATGTCGGTCATAAAGTAGATGAACGAATTATTTTAAAAAAACACATAATAAAGATTATTTTACAGCTAATCAATATTATACATCCGTTCTACATTTCTCACAAAAAGCATTTTGAACATAAACAGCATGAACCTTTGAATATTTTATCTCCATTCTTTTTAGTCATAAAAGTACTTTGGGCTGCATTCATGTGGAATGAATTCATTTGATACGCTCCTCTGTGTTTTTAAGCAGATATTGAGTTTTTAAAATTTCTCAAACGCTCTTAGCTCTAAAATTTAGTAAGAAATTTTATTGCGACTTATCCGTTTATAAAGATTTTCTGATATAATCTTTTTTCCTAACTATCTATTACCAATATTGAATAATTCTTTCTTGCTATAAAGGCGTAATTCACTAACTGATTCGCGTTATTTTCTAAATAATAGAAAGTTTTAGGTGATTCGGTGTTCACTCGCTCGTAGGTGTAAGCAAACAAACACTCGCAATTGATGAATTGGAAGTTTCATTGCAATTTGAGTCGATTTATTTATGATAGAAGCTGCCACGAAAAGTTTATAGGATAAATATGATGCTTTTTCGTGAAAATCATTTACTATCATGAAAATATTTTTACAGCCATCAACTCACTCGAGATTACAGAAATATGGTTTCCTTTTTTTCATTATATGCGAAAATTTATATGAAATGAGTACTTCAGAAAATTTTTCCTTCAACCAAATGAAAACCATTTTTGCAAAAAAAATTTATGGAAATCTTCTCGTATACATCTAACTAGTTTACGATCTTTTACACTATTTAGCTCGTTTTCATACTTACGTGTAACTATTTTCAACTTTATTAAAATTATCTAGCCATGAGAAAATGAGAATAGTGTACGTGTTAGCTGGGAATGTGTGCCATAAGATCACATTATTTGGTCACGTTACGACTTTTTAGCTATTTAGTTAATTATTATGAAAATGTATACCCAATATCTCTCCTAGATCATTGTAAATTGAATAATTTCAAACGAATGATTTTTTTGATGATAAATGTTGTAAGGGGTGAGTTGGATCATATAGAAACAGATTAGAGGAATGCATATAACTTGTCAAAGTTATGTATATTTCATTTATTCATTATATAAATTATTTATTAAATTCCAAAGACATGACAAAAGCAAAGGATCCCAAGCGACTCAAATATCTCAGGTGAAAAATCAAAAGCTTTCTGTTCCAAGGAGGTGGAGTGAGTAAATAAGGCAACAAAGCCCCTGGACATTTTAAATATCCTATCCGTTATTACGATTCGCACTGTCAGGAAGTGGCTTACCACGTGGAGACTCCCAACACTAAACCTCAGTTGAGAGCTAAGCTCCGTTTACCTTAACAAGCAATCCACTCTTGATTGAATTATCATTTTGGTTGTTTTTTGGTGGATCCAGGTTTTATCTACAAGCAAACGTGGCACTTGACGCGCGGATAAATTACAAATACATAGTTTTTTTGTTCAGAATATATTAAAATGTGTTCTTTTGATATCCCGATAACTTTTTCTAAGTCTCTGACTTCAATCTGACAGTCGTCCACTACCATATTATGAACTTATTTGTCGTTTCGAACGCTTGTCGTTGGCCAAGTTTTTTCATTTTTCATAAAAATATTCACAACGACTCACTCATACTGTCAAATAGAAACTAAGCATCCGAAATGACTGAAATTTCAGTAAAAATCTCTCAAAGTATGGGTAAATATATTTCTCAACTTAAGTGCACACACAGGTTGAGATATCCAGACAACCCTCGATGTGCTAGAATATTTTTGACAATGTTACGGATTTGAATATCAATGATTAATCTATATTGAACATGATGATTAGATACAAATAACAATATTAGAGATCACATTCTATGAGAAAATAACTGTTATTCCTTCAACAATAAATATTCATGTCTTCCTGAAAGCCTCTTTGAAAAACATCTCTCACTTATTTTATAATAATTGTCCTTTTCCATTCTCTTCGGACCTTCGTTCACAAGAAATAGAAAATATTTCAAAATTCCAATTATTTGATGACAGAAACAAGGTACAAAAGGCCCGAATATTCAGTGCTTGATTTCATCTCGGTATTTGCAATACAGTAGATTTCACAGAGCAGAGACGTCTTATGAAAAGTCGGCAAAGTTACGATAGAAAATCGTCAACAATGAACTATATATATATATATTTTCAATAAGTGATTTGCAAACTGATATCTCTCTATAATAGTTATATATCCATAAGAGGAGAAGATATATTCAGTAATCAACCCATTTATTAAAAAATCGATTCATTGATAAATCAAGAAATTCTGTCTTTATATTCTCAAAAATGAGGGTATCGTAGAAATTGGACAGAACGAAATGTTTCATTATATAACTTTTTGAGCTACGATCCTGATCAAATAAGATCATTTGTGCGGAAAGAGCCCTCTCATCAAATATTTGCTGTTGGCATATGGCTCAAGTCATAATGCAGAAACGATTCCATTTTTCTCTCTTTGTATTGCTTTTTATACAGTTTAAGTTGACTTCAAAGTTCATTTCTTCGTATGTTCATAGAAAGACTTTCAAAAATATCGTATCTAGATATATGAATAAATACATTGCACATGATAATTTCATGAAATAAGATCATATTATGTATAATATAATAATAAGGGACATTATTTTGACACGATATCTCAACTATGAATAAAATGAGTTCAAAGTTTTTAATAAAACATAATCTGAACCAAGAAATTACAGATGTGAGCAGCGGGATAGACAGCAAACTTGAGTTGCTTATTTCGGCAGCTTGTGGCCAAAAGTCGAAAATGTGATAATCACTCTCAACTTGTTTTACTTTAGCATTCATAGTGATCCCAATCATATTGAATTGTAGCTTTTGATCGCATATTACGAAAGTCGAGATAGAAATCATGTTTAAACAAGTGATACATCGCTGATCTGTCTCAACAATTTCAATTATTAATGTTAAATACACATTAAATTCACTCAAATTTGTAATACATTTCTTATTGAATGAGGTGAGTGATAACCTTTTTCCATTGACACCTAATAATCTCAATAATTACTTTGTGAGTGTAGCCGAAAATTTATCAAATTCTTTAACTCCTTCTCATTATCCGTTACCATATCTCCCTGATGCTGATGCTAACTTACACAAATTCTTCTTTATGCCCGTAGTTTTAGCAGAGCATTACAGTACACAATGAAATTTCAATATATACAATAAAACCACAATGAGTAACAAAATTATAGGTGATAGTTATAGGTAATAATTAGTATGTAAGTCGTGTATGAGTCTATAGCAAAAATTGAACCAGTATGTAGCATGTCAGGAAGGCCCTTTCCAGTAAATATGCCCTCAAATTATTGCGGAATGCGGGAAAAGATTATATCGATTTGATTTCACTTGGAAAGTGATTGTGCATTTTTTTGCATTTGAAAATATTGAGCTCTCAACTAATTCTGAACGTGGAGTAGGTAGGTGAAGGTCGTACTCCGCGTTCTTAAATGTATAACCGTGCAACGATCTTTCTGAAATTGGCGAAGCGTGCTTACGAATTAGGCAAACGGATTCAAACATGAATAAGGAAGTCAGAATCTTTAATCTTCTAAAGAAGTCCCTGCAGTGAGCCCTGCTGTTTAGTCCGAGTAAATATCTAATATTTTTTTTAGTCTGAAGATTCGCCTAAATTGAGTCGCACCACACTTACCCCAGAAGGGAGATACGACTCAATAAGGGCATAATAGATTGTTGAGGAGGTGGATAAGTTCAGTTGATAATATGAATGACTATATGACTAGAAGGTTGAATTATCATTTCTTCGTTTATATAATCATCAAGTTGGTTTGATGTAAAAGTACTACTAGTAGAAGAATTAATTGGAGATGATTATAATCTTAATCGCCTTTGGAAAAGATATTAACGGCATAACCACATTTGAGCCAGCTTGGATAGATCAAAGTATTCAGATTTGCTGAAACATCAAAGATCTCCTGCGATTAGAAATGCAGTCTATAATATTTGATTATAGCAGGATAGTGTATGCCTAAAACAATTATGTTGCTTTTTTAAATTACTCGAATGAAGTTTCGTAGCTTTTCATAAGAATGTTAGATACTATCAAATATCATCAATTGGAATTGATTTTTGTTTCAATAACGCTACTTTATTAGCACACTTTATGAAAATGTATGAACTGAAAACATATTGTTAGGCAACTTTATAGCTCGTAGAATCGTTCCGCACCCTG
This sequence comes from Diorhabda carinulata, assembly GCF_026250575.1. Classification (NCBI taxonomy): domain Eukaryota; kingdom Metazoa; phylum Arthropoda; class Insecta; order Coleoptera; family Chrysomelidae; genus Diorhabda; species Diorhabda carinulata. The sequence goes on from NC_079469.1 coordinate 10,739,992, forward strand.
TAATTTTTCGTCTTAATGTTCTTTACTTCCATTTAGAACAGTTTCTCTGTGAGAAAAGTTTTTCTCTAATTTTTAACAAACATTCGTAACTTTGAGAACAGATACATTATCTGGCGTGTTTACAAGCTCTTTTCCTCTCATTAGTTTGCTTGATGTCGAAACGGAAACCCCACTAACCAGTAACTATTTTCGAGTTGAACAAATAGCATAGCCGCACGATAATAGGAGTGGAATAGAATAGTTCTCATAAATAAAGTTATGGACTAGATGGTCTGAAATATAATACTATACGGCTATAATTCAAATACTTTGAAAATCTTGAATGGATTTTTTTAATTAAGGGGTAATAACTCTGCTAATGCATCAAACTATAATATTTCATCAAGAGAGATAATAAAAAAATGAAAAATTTGAGTAATGTGAGCGAGAAAAGAAGGCACTAAATTAATGTTGAAAATTATTGTTTGAATACAAAGTTTGGGGTAGTTAAATTATATATAAAGTAATGTTCTAATTCATGCTAATAGTTTTCAATCACAAAACGGGTGCGATAAATTAATACACACGTAAACTAATTATACAACTACATACTTAGTATGACAAACGCTAAATTATTCACTAATATTTCATGTTTATGTATATTTTATTTATTCATACTTTTAAGTTCACTTATCACTGTTCCAATGTTTTTACTATGCCATGTTGCAATTGGAAGGAATAAATTCGTTATATTACGAACAAGTTCGCGAAATGGTTCCGTAGGCCGGCCCTGTTCTGCTATAATGGAGTTTTAAAATTCAGTGGAGGTGCAATTGGCGGAATTCATTCGATGTTTGAGTGTGAACAATTTTTTATAGCAAGCGGTTTATTTACATTGTTTCTTGTAAATAATTTCCAGTAAGGTCTATTTATTCATTTGTTTTGTTTCTTTTTGTTCTAACTCTAGAGAATTCTTTTGAGATATGTATATAGGTATTAGTTTTAAGTGAATATTAGTGAAAAGAATTAATTGGTAATAGTAATCGCAGGAAAGTGATATTTATAAGTAAATTATTATATATAAGAGACAGTGTTTATTAATTCACCCCACGAATAGAGAGAGTGTGAATAATACAAAAAACGTTACAGTAATTTAGTAAGCCGGCGAGCTTAAGGAAAGTGATGAATCGATATAATTTTGGAATAGAAGTCTGAGTGTTGTAATTCATTAATTGGAACGTCTTTTTGAAACCCATTCAGTCTAATCAATATGACCGGGTGATTGATGTTTGTATTTGTCTAAGAAATTACAATATTATTACAATAAGTTGTATCACTTATCAAATACAATAAAACCCAAATTTAGTGCTCAAATTTTCAACCTTCAGCTGTGCTTTCTTACGAATGATAGCTACAAACTTTTGAATTAGCTCTATCTTGTTATCCTTGTTATACTTTGAAACTGAATAGTTTAGATTTAGACTCGATGTAAATATAAATTTAGATGAGGTAAAAGAAGTAACTATCAAACGTTCAATCGAAAACTCAGAAGTTCGGAGTTGTGTTTACCATCATGTCAGCTACAGAAGTTGCTCAAACTTTTCTCAGAATTCAGAGTTGGGTCAACTTTTCCTAGCGACATAAATAAAGTAGGCTCGTAAATGAGGCGTTCAATTTTTTGATTCCTTGAACGGTTTATACAGGACTGTTCTATTTCATGCGTTCAAATTCAGAAGGTTTTTTTCCTCCAATATAATTTTACCAGTACCTTTCGCTGAAAGATGATAAATTACATAAGTTTTGATTATCTAGGAATATCCAATAAGAATAAAAAATTCGACCTCAAGCCACCAAAGGGAGAAATTGGAGTCTTAACCCAAAGATCTTACTGTAATGTACACATCAATTGTGACACCAATCATCACATGTAGGGCAACGGTTGGGGATACTAGACTGACTCAGGGCCATGATATCGTGTTCAACAGCTGCACAAGTAGTGATTTGAATCTCACACCTCCCCATATATTACTGGAAAGGGTGGAGGAGAACATCACTCAGAATGTTCAGAGACGGAATCACCAAAGAAAAACCTTAAAATTTGATCAAACCCAATAATAAGCTGAAGAAGTATGTGTAATTGAAACGAAAAATGAATATAAATGCCATTGAATGGTAATGGTCAGCCTAAAGCAGCAGGCTTAACTGGATCAGGAGTATAAGGGCCCAGAACCAAACACTCCAAAAGCCTGGGTAACACATCAAGTATTTTTCAAGCAGAAATTTATACAATAGAAAAATAAAGTTACTATGCTATTGATTTTGGAACACACATGGTGAAGGAATATGAAATAGTTGACATGCTTGTGAGGGCAGACATGTCCTTCATAAGACCTGAAGCCTTCTGTATCACCTATAGTAAAAAGGTTACTAGTATAACCTACAGGGACTGAGACAGGCAAAGACTCTCCTGGAAAACTATAACCAGAAGAGATCTGATGGATGTATCAGTCCAAGTAAGAACAATCTACAAATACTAACGAAACCTCTATCCACATTCTCTCGAAGTATGAAACAATACGGAACTCCTGGAGTGTATGAAACAGTAGACGGATGTCTCTGCTAGCTTTCTAAGAGGAGTGGGATTAAAAGATCATCTGTAAAGATTGGGTGCCTCAGTATATTTGCAAGAAAGGGGGAAGGGCCGCGGTGTATATGATAACCCAATACCTACATAAACACAATTGAATCAAATCTCTGTTTTTATATTTCACTGAAAATGATTTTTATGATGTTCAAAGTTATCGCCTCCTACATCAATGCACTTTTGTAACTAAAGCTAGTCTATTCTAAAAACTTGAATCAATTCATCTCTTCGAATGCCTTCAGAACATTGATGACTTGCTTCATCTATATAATATTTCTTTAGTTTCGGGTATAAGCAGAAATATGCTTAGTTAAATCAACTCGTGCCTCTCCATCAAGCCATATTAGTAGCTACACCAGTGAAACACAACATCTTGTTATACACCAATCTCCTCAAAAATAAGAAATATACATACAGATAATATTTTGATACTATTGTTGACATTGGGATGGATATATCAGAAACATTTTGAAAAAATCATATTCAAAATTTACATGGATTCATCTAAATTCTAAGTTGTCTAAGCACTTTGATTACTATAAAATGGTTCACCTCATTTTCTTAACACACCTGGTATTGCCGTAAACTAAGATTCAGACAACATAATTTTTTTTAATTATTTTTAGATTTCATTTTCTGTCATCTTGCTTTGGTCCAACGTCAGTTATTTTGATAACGTTTAAAGTCAACTTATTATTTTTTCGTGTCTTTGAATGTTATACATCGAATTCGTCTCCCCATTTATCTCGGTGCTTTGAGAATCTTCGAACCGTATTTGCTTATATAAATTTCCATGTTAGCAAACCGTGGACAAAGACCACGGATATAAATGGTTGAATGCTTTTGTTTCAAGACACTGTGGGAGTTCTTTTCAAGTTTGAAATGTTATCAAGCTTCTATCTCCGATACATCGTTTAAAACTGCAGTTTAATTTTTTTGAAGATTGTTATAAATTAGCTTAAATGAATGTTTATGTTAATTCAATAGTCGTGTAGCATCTTCAGCTGAACTTATTTATACAATTTTTATTCTCTATTAATCCATATCAAGGGAGATATAGCATATTACTCATTTTGTATAAAACTATCAACAGATAGAGGGAAGGAAAATATAGAGGCTGTGGAAATAGACAACATAAAAAGATCGTGCCGGATATCTAGAACAGCATGTGATGATATACTTACGCCAAAGAACAGTTCGAGTTTACACGACTTTAGAGAGAATACAGACTAAGCAACTGATCTGGTACGGACATATGTTGAGGATGGTGACCAGAAAAAGCATTGATATGACCTTCTTTTCAGAGCTTAAGGTGATTCTCTATATGTCTTAATCCTCTATTTAAATCACAACATGCTTCAAATCTTCATAGATTAATATCGTTGTTTCAGTTTTGTTGTAGATAGAGTATGACGTAATTTTGATTCAAATTATGATAAAAATCTAGAGTAATGAAAATAAACAACAAACGCTTGCGTCTCCATTTTATGAATACAACTTATGGACATTATATATTTTTGAAATCACAAATCTATTTTTAAAAATTTTGTTCAAGTTATTTTACACAGATTTTAATGTTACTACAATGAAGTCTGAAGACATTCTCATCAAATTTATTATAGTTAACAAAAAAGAAATATCGTATTGCTCAAGGGCGGTGGATGAACTTGAGTGTTGTCGGGACTCTTAAAAGTTTCCTTTCTTCTACACATACTCAATATCAAGTGTTTCTTCTTAAATACTTGTATGTACATACAGCAAAATATCAAGATTATTACAGTGATACTAATAAGGCCATATAGAGAGATGTTCCGGTGGGTTCGAATTTCTTCTAAAGAATTTTTATTCTTTTCTTGAAAGTTTATCCAGGTGAACTTTTTCTATTTTCAATTTTTGAAAATTAATAATTGGAAAAGAGGTTTCGGCAATCTCTTTCTATGCTAGAGCGTGTTCTGTAATTGTACTTTTTTTGTTCGAATATGACACAGATAAAGTTTCAATTTGGTAGTTGAGTGGAATAATAAAAACGTACGTGCCATGTAAAATTGCGGTGTCACTATCTTTGCAATTCAGTTGTATCTTCGTTGGCACTGGGAAATATCGATATAGTAGCTATTATTTAGTTCTTCTATGAGTTCGTCTGGATAGGCACTGAATAAGAGATTTTCTGAATATATTTCTTGTCTGGCATCGGCTATTAGGTTCCATAGCACGAATAGTGGAACATAATGGTTCTTTTAAACCACACAAAAACATTTTCAGAGCATGAGTATCGTAAAACGTTTTTTTTTTATTCTAACGGTGTCTCCATTTTCGTGAAGATCGACATAATTATGCAATGAGCTTAAATTTGAATTAACCCTGATATAAAAATGTAAAAGATTTTCGGTATTACCCCGTCATAATTGGCCAAAATGTGCAAGTGATTCTTAAACAAATTTCCAGCTTTTAACGATACAAACACTGTTTACTTCTTTTGCATCACCTACTAATTTTGAATACATTCCAGGAATAAGACTTATGATGTTTTGAACACAAGAAGAATTAACAGAATCGTATTTATTAAAATATCACTAATATTTATAGGAGAAGATAGTTCCAAAAGATTTCCATCGAATTTTGTAATAATATCCAAAAGTTTAGTATCAAATTTCGGAATTTAAATTGTTAAATTACTTATATCACTTGTATTCGATATGAAAAAACTACTAATCGATTTTTCAATAGATAAATTACTGAATTCCTCATCTAGATCAAAAGATATATTGTTTTCTGTATTACTTATATTATAACAATTCACATGATTCTCTTTAATAGATAATGCAATAGCTGAGGAGAATGACATAAATTGAAAGAAATGAGCAGCTTACCGAATTGTTGTTATATTCAATTCTTCTTTTCTTCTATATAATTCTATTTTCTTCTCTCTTGTTACATAGATTTTTCTTATAACTGAACTTACTGACCGCCAATTTATATTTTTGAAGTTATAAGAATCAAAATGCATGTAAAATTTTATTTTACACACATTTTAATGTTACAACAATGGAGTCTGAAGTGATTCTCATCAAATTTATTATAATTAATAATAAGGATATATCGTATTGGTGATAAATTAGACTAACGACCTCGACGACCATAACTCCGAGATTACTTACAGGGTGTTTTAAATGCAGCTGCCAATATGCATCAATTAACTCAATCATAAGTTGCTTAATTAAATTGAGCATCTCGTATTTTCTGGTGTATATTTTCACCCATTTCTATTGGTATCAGTATTCCCTATAGTTGAGTCCAATCAATTTTTATATATCTCATTATGTTAGAAACGTCAGAACAACTAATTATTAAACTACTGGCCAATATTTTAGGCGATATTTTATTAAAACTAGAAAGTAACCAAAAGCATGAAAGGATTGGCATTTTGTGGAAGTGTTCAACATTTCATATATTGATCAAGTTTGCTGTTTTTTCTAATAAACTCATTATTTGCTAAAAATGGTGTCCGGGATAAGTTTGTTCAATTTTTATCACTTTAATTCATAAGGTATTTCCAGCGGTTTCACAACCTCTTCTTTTATTCTCTTCTACCTTCGTTCGTTAAAATGCTGATCCAATTCAATATTAATTATTCACCCCATCCAAGTATCAGTTATTTCTATACTTCAACTGATGCCGAATACCCCTGTTCCTAAAAAAGGTCTCCAGTCGGGGAAGTAAAATACAAATAAAAAACGTTGACTAGGTACTTTGTATTAAGGACTACTTCTTCCAAATATTTTTTCATTGAATTAGGTGTATTTCTGGAAATATGGTCAACTCCTAGAAAATCAAAAGCGTGTACGACTTTTTGCATCATAATTTACTTTGTAGTAACCTGATTTTTAGGAGAGGATAGCGAGGTGACCAACGAAACGGACCCTGATTGACAAACCACCTGTCGTCAAGAAATCGTTGTTAAGTAACATTATCATAGTTATGACGAATTGTTCCATCTTGCTGTTATCAAGTGCCTCTCAGTTTCTCAAAGTATGTAACGCTGGTGGTTTGTCTTCTTCTAAAATGTGGCAATATCTATCATAATTAAAATTTTCACTTGAGATTAATATACTTACTTTTAGTGAATGAGGTGAATATTTGGGTTGGATAATCGACACCAAATTACGATTTGAAAAACCTATAAGTGAAAAACTAACTGAAGCATATACTTCACTAGAATTAGTCTATGTATGTAAGTATTTAAATATTGACATGAAGAAAATGCTGTTTGATTCTTTGCTGCTTTCACATTTTAATCACTGTGATGTGGTATAAGTGCCATGCTTAGAAAAAACTGATATTTATAGAATTTAAAAGACTCAGAACTCCATTATCTCTATTCTAATAATTACCACTGAACAGTCAGACTGTTGTTGAAGTTTTGCATATTATCTTGATTCATTTCATATTTCCCTTTATGCAGATGGAAAAAAAAAACATTTTTATGGACCCCACAATAATTGAGTTTTATCAAGTATACTTTCCATTAAGACTTTGTTCATGGCATGAACAATATTTCTGAGAGGAAGCTATAAATCTCTCCAATGATTGGACAGATCTTATTCTACGTTCGGAATTTCGAGATTCCTTGAACCTCCAATGCTACGTCTGTGATCAACTGTGTGTTAGTTCGCTTTTGTTAGAAGAGAATTTGGAATTTCCGCTGCAATAGCACCAAATTTATTGTCGGGAAACCTTTGAAAAGGAACAGACTTCAGAATTGAATTACTCGAGTTGTTTTATTTCTGTTTGTGTAGGGAAAGACGTTCTCTGTTTACTTTATCACTCACCTAACAATGTTTTTAAGAGAATGTTATTCAGGTAATGATTACTTTGGTTTTACAAATTAAGAGAGATAAGCAATTGAATGCCAAGAGACTGAAATGTATTGGTGAAAAATTTTATGTAATTTGTCAATTTTCCCAAAACTGAAATATGTAAAGCATCTACTTAGTTATTTGGCAAATATATAGGATATTTAAAAACTTGTATTCTTTGGAGAAATCAACCAAATATAAGGTCATATACGACGAATAATGGATATGATGATGAATATACTTAATCTCAAAATAATCTTCTATAGCTGGCTATACCAATCTTGGTCTTCGAATATTATAGGAATATCTCAGGAAACTTCACGACCAAAAACATATTATTCTACTGCAAATGATCAAAAATTTTATGGAAAGGGAATAGAAACAGTTTAGAGCAGGAATCGGAAAACTATGACCCGTAGGTCAACAAGTGACCCATCTGGTAATTTCAAATGACACACTTTAGGTTCAATAGAACTCCTGTTAATATTCGTAGATTCATTTTACTTAGGTTGATACATTCAGCAGATTATAGGTCCCATGAAGGGCTTTTCTTCCCCCGATTTAGCGAGCTTATAGGCTATTTCATTTCCCTTCACTCTGATGTGTCTCGGAATCCATTGTAGGGTAATTCAATTTTTCTAGGCAATCTCAAACGAATTTTTATTCTATGATATTGGAGCCTTAAGCCGCTTGACTTCTAGATTTAACTGAACACATTTTGTATTTGCATAAATTTGTGCTTGAAAAATGCTTGGTACGCTACCCAGGCTTTCAGAATCTTGAACATCTTAGAAATATCATTATTTATTTCTTTTATATCTAATTATCATCTTGTTGGCACAATATAATATTGCAGATAACGCAACTTTAGTAGTTCAGAGTTGCCTGAAGAGTTGTCTGAAGTGATTTTTTGATGTCCACTGAATAGAAATCAGTGAATTCTTAATCTGGAATCTGGAATTCTTGATCTCGTTTATTTTGCTCGGATGCAGATATTCAAATATCAGGTATTTGATTGAATTAGAGCTAAATTGTTTAGTGGTCATTATTGACTAGATTGTAATATCCTAAATGCATTTATGTGTGTTTAATTAAAAGAAAATCAACATAAGAAATTCTACTCATGATATTTTCCGTGGAAATTGCGGGGACCAATTTATAATGTGTAGATTTATAAAAGCGGTAAACAAGTAAACTTCAATATTAAGGTAATTGTAAAAAATTTTTAAATATATAGACAAGAGTTAGAATAGTGTTCTAAGAAGGTTGTATATTTCAATTAAAATAATTGGTACATCTATATAAGTAGAAACCATATCCACAAAGACATCTAGCAATCTTTTCAAAATTATCAAATTCTTCGAAGATTTCAGAAACACATAATAATACCTCCATTTCAAACTCATTATTTTCATTTTCAATCAAATGACCTGATTATCTGTTAGCCGATATCACAATGCGTATGTAACATTGAAACAGCTGTTCGCTTTTCTACGAAATTCACGGTTATCTTCCATAATTGGAAAATTCTCTATCCCACATTCACTAGTTAATAACGCTACCTTTTTCAAACGTCACCAATATCAAATGCGTTTTGACACCTAATATCAAACATTTTTCAGCTGAAAACAAGAAATGACGTGAGAATTTTCATTATTAACGGAAGGTGAGTTTCCGGTAGGTTTTGGTAAAAGATCAATATAATTCCATAATATCTCAATGTCCCTTACAATTTTGATCATTCTTTCATTTGTTATTGTTAAAATTACGAAAAGCTTATCATCTAAAGTCAATACATATCAATTACTTTTATTTCGAGTTTCAGATCATGAGAGATCTTTAGAGAAATAGCTCTCTCGCGAAAAAGATAGCTTCTCATTTCATTTCAAGTATTCCTATTGAGAGTTTGAATTGTAAATTCACAATATATAAATTTCGATCAAACATCGTTGATGATTTCTTCGACTATGTAGAGCAAAAATGGAAATATGTAGACAGACGTAATCTCCTGTCAAAAAAAGGTATTGAAAAACATTGATAGAGTGGAAGACGGTGGAAATCGTTTAAATATTGAAACCGTTATCTAAATATAATCTATCAAAATAAGGGTATAACATTAAGAAAAGTATACTTGAGTTAACTGTTTTCTAAATAATATTTTAAGCTTAGCGGAATAGAATTATTCAATATCGATGAAATTATTTACTTTACAATTCCTGATTTCATATTTTCTTGTCGTTTTTGGAAGATTAAAATATGAAATTATACACAAAATTATACTGAATAAGATACTTGGAAATTTGATACTTCTAAAACTAATCTTGTTGGAAATAGCTCCGTTACAAGATGGTAGTAGATGAAATGGTGTAATTGAGGTTTGAGTTTTGGTTTAGAAAGTAGTTAGAGAAATTTTTTACTCAGTAGACAAATGAATTTGGTTTTTTACCATGAATCTTTGAAAAACTCATGGAAAATCTTCGATACTACAAGAAAAAATGTTATCGCATTTCTTTTTTATTTTTGTAGTATATGTTTATCCTTTTTTTTTTGAATATTCATTCATAATTTTCTAAGGGAAAAATTTAAACGCAAAAGATCATATTTCGTAAACATTTTAAAGCATTTATATAAAATAAGAATTGTTGCAAACATCTTTAAATGAGTGTATATTAATTCAACTTGTTGAAATTAATATAATTTATTCAGAAAGTTTTGAGATTTTTCCGTTATTGTATTATTATATATTTTAGAAATACTTTTTCGTGACAAAACACTTACGTGTTCAGTTTTTTGAAAATGCTTGTACCCACAAATAGTATTTCCAGTTTCGATTTTTCATATATAATAATTTAAACAGGTTGATTCTCTCCATGAATTTGATCTCATGTTTGGTTTTATTCAATAAGAAAAAGTGGTCAATTGGTTTCTATAGTAACCGAGTTTTGTATTATTTAAAACTATAAAATAACTTGACATAATTTGACGTTTAATTGGAAACGTGACATTTATTATAAAATGGATATTCAAAATGATGCATTTGATTGTGAATTAATGGAAGATGGAATTGTTAAGGCGGCCCCCCAAGCAACGTTTGATTTATTACCGGCGAAGTCCCGGACACTATATGAGTAAACATACCAAATTTTTGAAAAGTGGTGCCTGGAAAAGAAGGTAAGAAGTATTTGTGAGGAGGTGTTATTGGCGTATTTGTCAGAAAAATCAGAAACGCTGAAATCTTCTCCGTTGTTAAGTTTATATTCGATGCTGAAGGCCATGCTACGTACCAGAAGAAATATCGACATAAGCATAAAATTAGCAGCGTTTATGAAGAAAAAATTCGTAGAGTTTAAAGCAAACAAGTCTAGAGTACTTAATAAAGGGGATATCGATAAATTTTCAGTAGAAGTTTGTTGATTATTGGTTATACTGGTGCATGTCGACACGAAGAAGTCACTAATATATTAATTGACGACATTGAAGACAAACAAACTATGCTTCTGATTGAAATTTCAAACACCAAAAGAAACAAATCAAGATCATTTATTATTAATGGGGCAAAAAGCATACATACTGTCGGTAATTCTCCCTCCAAAATAGCTACATTTTTGAGATTGCCAAACCCAGGGCATTGATTTAGACGTACTTCGGCGACTTTGCTAGCTAACGGAGGTGCTGACATCATATTCTTGCTCATCTCAAACTCATTATAATGTAAGCAATACAAAAAATCTCTCGTCAACGAATAATTTTGAAATACCGTGCTTACAGATAAGTAATGCTGATGTACGTTTAATATAACCATTCAAAAATAATGTTTATATTTGTAAGCCAAAAATAAACGATTGTTTAAAGAGTTTTTAAAATTAGTTAATGAAGAGTATTTGTTATAAAAATGTAAACTGAATAATATGAAGTTTATGGTACAACAATGCCCGTTTAAAAAAAATATTGTCCTGTAAGTGATTTTTTACGCATGAGTTATCAAAAATTACAATTAATTGCCATTTCTCCATCCATCCGTCTGTCTGTAGCAGATTTTGCATTTAATTCCTGTATAACTATAGAAGTGCCGAAAGGAATGCAATTTTGGGAATTATTAGGAAAAAATTTAATGAACTAATCTAGTTTCTCCCATACAAGAAATGTTAAAACAGACACAAACACAACAATTTATTGAGTCTTTGCAAAACTAAATGGTTACAAAAATTAAAAACACATATATGAATCATATTTTCCATTTCTTAAACTAATTATTATGAGAATTGTCAAGAAATAATGAGGACCAAGCTATTAAATAAATAGAATTGATATTTTTTTTTTGTTTCATTTCACATGGAATTTCGTTATATAAATTAAAATTTTTGTTAATATTTACTGATTGCTAACGGTAAAAAAACGGCTATTGTCTCTCACGCCGAGAGTGTGAAGACTTTTTACTTGTTTTTATATGACGAAAAACCTCTTACGTCCTAAAGTTTTTTTCTGGTCATATTCCTATTTAAATAGGGTCATTCTAAATACATACTAATCTATGTTATTCAGCATCATGTTATAGCATAGCATATAGTTTGTTTTCAACCGTAAATTCAATCCATCCTCATTTTAGCGATATCTAAAATGCACAATGGTACAGACATAATATTATCATGGAGAATAAAATGTTATTTAAAGTCATCACTATATTGTTGGATATTCGTATTTATCCGGCAGACTATCAAATTCAGGCATTACCACAAAAAGGATTTGTAATTACTCTTCATTTCACCATTACCAATGCAATTTACTAAAAACATAATTCTCTACAAAATAAAAATATTAAATACCATTTTAAAGAAAATTCAGGATTCAATTTACTCAGCAGCAAAGTAATCGTGGATATCCATTCAATTTTGTTGTTGGAAAATCATATGGACACGAAAATGTGAAAATGAATAAATGAAAATCAGGAAATGGATAAATGAAAAACACATTTTTGTCTCTTTTGGATTCAAATTAATATATAAATAATGAAAGTAGTGATTAGAGCTCAAATTTCATTATAAATGAAATAATTACCATCAAATAGTTAATTGGAAAGATAAGTGAATAGTCGTAAAATTTCAAGGAATAAATAATCAATCCAAAATTTTTTTAATCATATACTTTGATGATATTTTAGAAAATAACACATTATAATTTGGCGGAATATTACAATAAAATTATCGTAATATCTAACTTTAGTTCTATTAGTTTAAAATATATTTTTTTATGCTATATATCTGTGACTTCAGTTATACTCACAATTTTCGTGAACTTGATATTATCAATTCACTAAGTCTAGTAAACCACAAAACTTCACAAAAAACAATAAATTTCATCCAAATATCCACTTTTCTATTAAGTTCAAACAACTTCGGAAAAGTTCGTCGGATCGTATAGAAACTGCCGAAAAATCGAGCCGGAAAGCACAAGAGTCAGAGTCGCACTGAGAGCAACCCTGTGAGGATGTAGAAGAGTCAAGAATGGCCGAGCAAGCGCAAAGGATTCTGAGATTATATTCAGATTACTTGTTACATTTTATTTGAGAGAAATCTTTTGGAAAAATGCTCGGCACCTGCTTATGGAAAATATTACAGGTATCTAATGATATGTGTTAGATGCGAAACTACTTCACCCTTCTTTCAATTTATGTGTCTTGGAAAAACCCAAGTGATTTCTAGTAGAAGCACTAAGATAAAGTAATGCACTCTAGACTTCTTAACCTAAATGTAGGCATGTATAGATTCGGCGCCTCGTATACACTGTGACCCAAAGAATCTATTGTGTCCCCCTTTCTTCCTGCGATACTTGAGAACCCTGTATTTACAGCTGATCCATTAATCCCAGATCTTCATTTTCTATTTCAAGCGCTCCCAGGTGTACTGCTCTGGAGTTCCTCAGTGTTTCACACTTCGAGAGAATGTAAATGGGTGATTCCGTTCTAACTGTGATTTTTTGTATTCAAAATTTCAAGATTTTAAAATTTAACTTTTCTAACTTTTTTATGCATATTATTCATCTATTTTACTGTAAAAATAAAACTCTAAGAGGAATTTACTACAACTTCAAAGTATCACGAGCAAGACACAAATGTCGGATTTTGAGTTCCACGGTACTGACTCATTTATCCACGGTACTGACATGGTAACTTAAGATATTAAACAACAAGTGCATCAATTTTCCTCAGTTTGATCATAAACATTAGAATTTATAAGGTAATTAGTTTAAATCATTTGTTACGACAAAAAAAATTAATAATTTATCGGTAAATTCTAGGAATGGACATGACACGGTACTGACATGGTAACTTAAGATATTAAACAACAAGTGCATCAATTTTCCTCAGTTTGATCATAAACATTAGAATTTATAAGGTAATTAGTTTAAATCATTTGTTACGACAAAAAAAATTAATAATTTATCGGTAAATTCTAGGAATGGACATGACACGGTACTGACATTCAAGTGATGTAGTATAAGTTTTCTTTAAGTGGCAAGTTATATTGTATAAAAATAATGTTTAAATATCTTAAGAATTATTCAATTAACACAAAATTTTTATTATTGATTATTAATTAATGACTAGTACAAAAAAACAATACAGGACATTGAATATCACAGTTAGAACGGAATCACCCAAATAGAAGTTTTGTCCACTTTGCAACAAAACCTGCTAGCCGCATTATCTGCTTTTAGTATTCATAGATTGTTCCTAGTTAGGTTGATACATTCAGCAAATCTACTCTGGTTATAGTTTCCTACAAGAGTCTTTGCCTGTCTCAGCCCTTGTAGGTTGTCCTAATAATTGGTTCTGCCCCTAACTACATTCTTTTTCAGTGCTCAGTGAAAATCTCAACCTAAGTATTTTCGCCCGTTCAAGCTACAATTTACAAAGAATAGTAGTAATAACGAAAGTACCAAGATATCTGCGCAAACATTAACTATCAAAGGATCTTTCATCTAGGATCAGTAGTACTCCAATATTTAAAATTGTGACTTTTTAACGTGGCTTTATCCGAGGATACTGTCCTGCTGAGAAAATGATTATGGTTTCACAGAATACCATTCTATATCTATTATCATCTTCAGATAATTTTTGTATCAGTAAATCTTAATAATTTTGTCGCCTTAAATAATGTTATAATGGATTTATTCAAACGGATGAACAAAGATTTTCCAAAATACATCCATTCTATAAAGAAAGTTATCGAAGCTTTTCAAAAATTAGTTAGTTATTTATGACACAAATGCGTAAAGTGATCATTCTGCGCATGATTTGCGAAAATGGAAGGCACGACCGTAGCGAGAGCTTTTTATCGCAACGGATGCGTGAAAGTACTCCGAGTATCACACAATATTTTATCTACATAAAAAAATAATTTTCTAAATTATATATTACATATCGTCAGATTAATTCTAGCACCTCGCAAGCCACAAATAGAAAATTTGACAGAAGATCAAAAATATAAAACTGATTCTGAAAATGACATATAAACATATTTGTAACAAAATTTAACAGCTTAAGTTACACAATCTGACAAAAGCTTATTGACAATTGCTTATATTATTGATTATTAAATTTCGTATTTTTTCCTTTTCCACTGTAACCTTGCTACTCATATATTGAGACGTTATAGTTTCGAAGTTTGAGCTTCAGGGCGCCCCAATATCGAAAATATCGACCAGAGTCGATTTGGGCTCTGTCTCTTCCAGTGCAGAAGTTTGACTCTGGGCAAATTCATGGCTTCCTGTATTAAAATTTTTTTGGCTGTCGAGAATTTTCGGCGAGTAGAGAAACAGACAATCTCCTAAAACAGTGACCTATGTAGTTCTTGGGGTTGGGCAAATATAAATATTGTGATGCATGGAATCTTCCCAATCTGGTTAATAGTGTTACGAACGCGTCTCCGCCCTAGAGTCGGTACTGTCCAAATGTGATGAATTTTAAAATTCGGCGAAGGTGCGTGGCGTCATTGACATAGTTTTTTATGAGCCGTAGAATCCGTTTGAGGTTTGTTTGTTTGAGTTTTTATTATAGCAGGCTGTTTATTTACATTGTTTCTTTTCAAGAATTTCTAGGAAGGTCTATTTATCCATTTGTTTTGTTTCTTTATTTTTTAGAACTTTTAGAACGTTTAGTTAGTTTATAATGAATAGTCGTAATAGATAGGCAGAAATAGAAAGTAATCGAAGAATATAAGTAAATTATTTCATTTAGTTAAATGATACTGGCAAGTGAATTTTATAAATTAGTTAAGTGTATTGTAAGGTATTTAAATAAATCAATTAAGAACGTAACGACGAGTTGGTAGTTCACCGTTTGGTTTATTTGTCTATCCCGATGTATTCTACATGACATCAGAATATCTACTGACTCTACGTCTGTCAGAGACACGTTTAGAATCTGCTTTTGTAGAAATCTCTAATTCTATCTCTAATAAACACATAGACTCTATTAGAATCATCTCTAGAGAAAGAGGTTTTAAAAAAATTTAAAAAGATTATAAAAACCACAGTTTATGAAGAATTTCTGAGAAATGGCAGATCCGCCAAACTTTAGATTCTATCAATATAATCGAACAGGATCGGTCGAAAGTTCGTAAAATCATTGAAAATACCAAGTAAGTTGTATTTCAAATAGATTGAAGTAAGGGGTAGATATCACAAGTCTGTTGAATATCTC
This sequence comes from Diorhabda carinulata, assembly GCF_026250575.1. Taxonomy (NCBI): domain Eukaryota; kingdom Metazoa; phylum Arthropoda; class Insecta; order Coleoptera; family Chrysomelidae; genus Diorhabda; species Diorhabda carinulata. The sequence continues at coordinate 10,756,172 of NC_079469.1, forward strand.
TTATACGTTATTGAAAAGATACTTCCACGATGTTCAAGGCAGTTATTTCCTATTTTTTAATAATATTTTGAAATGAACTATCTCTCTTCTGTAAGCGATAATTTGGAACGCTGAGTGAATTATTTTGGGTGGTACGAAATTGGAGAATAACATATTTTTATGGTAATAAATAAGCCGTTAAATCAATTGCGACTCTTTTATCATCTGCCTCCATAATAATAGCCACATAACGGCTTGCAAATACATAAATGTTTAATTAAACCATAACATATCACGACTGTGTCATTTTTATAGTTTCCAATTGAGTTTCTAATTAAAAGAACACATAAAAGTACTTTCCATGACAGCTATAGAGCCTAATGTGAATTTCGGCTCGTATAAGTGATTCATTTAAAAAGAAATAGTAGAGAAAATCTCCGATAATTATAATACAAGGAGCTTCTCGAATTAAAATTAATACTTATTCATATTATCATCCATTTCACTTGGTTTACAAGTGCCTTGCGAGGCTTTTCATCAAGATTGCTCACTGATTCTTACTGTACCACTACTTAAGAACAAAAATTTCGAGAAGTAGCATTTGAACAAAATTATTCATTCGCTATGACATTTTTTCAAATTCATCAGAAAAATACATTTAAAAGTGAGTTTATTACACAAAGTAATGGTTACTGCTACAACAAAATGTTCAAGTAATTTCATCATTCTGTTAATTTTAACTGTTAAATGAATGAGAAAAGTTTGCTTTGCATGCAGGTGGACAATAAATATTCTATATTTATAAATATTTGTTTTCCTACGATCACTTTAAGGAGTTGACTCAAAGCCATTGATGAGAATGTTAGTTCCCACAGTAAACTTTTTGGTAAGCATAGTTTGTTTTATTTTCTATCAAACTAATTATTTTAACTTCTGATGCTTCCTTTTTCGCGATAGAATGTCAATGAGTAGGATATTGAGGCTGCAATCATTTGTGAGGGGTAACCGTTCCGTGGAGTATATTGATTAAAATTAATCGTCTCAAAATTGCTCTTGAGGCTCTTATACATTGGCGGTTCATCAATTCCCTTCACTCATTCATTCATTAACTCCATTGGAATAAGTATAGAGGCTTAATATCTTAATATCTTGGGGCGACATTCAGTTGATCTTCGTCTAGGAAGCCCTCTGCCAGGAAGATACTGTTTTAAAAACTTGCGTACATCTCGTACATAATGCGTAGTTGTTGTTGGCAAGAACTGGAATAACTTACATTCTTCGAAATGGCGTAATAATTTTGTCATTATTCATGTCCACACATTGTTAGTTGAGATATCAACATTTAGAAATAAAAATGGACAAATTTCAGGATTTCAATTCACTAAATTGTTAGCAAACAACAAATTTCATGTATAACTGTTTTAAGGATTGAAACGCTCTGGAACTTTGGAATTATTAGTCCATAAATAATTCCATTTCTAATGTGAAAAATATCTGACAATAATATTCAAAACATAAAAAATCCATATTTATTTTGTAAATATTCATAAGAATCCATTTGTTTCCTAAGATTTCATTGAACTCATCATTCAAGAAAATATTTTAGAAAGAATTCGACAATTTGATCCAGAAGTTTTCATCGTTTCTTGTAACTCTGTATTAAAACTGGAAATAATATGTTTGGAACGCGTACCCTCAATTAATATTCATAACAATCTCTCCAACAATAGATTTAATTTTAACGATACAGTGCCTCTTGTGTATAGTTAAAGCTGAGATTACAGTTGTTCAGTTACTTTTCAATCGGTGAAAACTTTATCATTAAACTTCGATTGAAAGAAAACTTATCGAATAATAAAATTAATTAATAATTAATAAAATTATAAGCGGTGGATATTTGAAATCGTTATTGTAATTATTGGACATTTGATTCTGTTTATTCCTATATTTTATTGATTCGAATTGAATGATTGCAAATATTGGTAAATAGGAGCTGATTCTATTTCAAATTTATGAAAGTGATAAATTACCAGCATCGAAGTGCTCAACGATTGAATAAAAATTATAATTGAAGCTTGAACGATATGATTTTTGAATTGAATTCAATTTGATGGATGATAGTATGCATTCCAACTTTCCTTTTCCCATTATTTGAAATTTTTTTATAATTTTCACTTTAATTTAGACCGTTATGGTGTATAATATAAATAGCACCTAGGTTTTAAAGTTATTGTAATTAGTTTTTGAGTATTTTCTACTGCTTCCAAATTTTGAATTTTTCAATTAGATTCGCATGGGATATTGGGATAAATCAACTTTACCAAAAGCTACATTGTAGAAAATCGTTAAAGCTAACGATACATTCTAAACAAGTGCCGTGTTAACACGACAAGTCGACACATATCTGTGTTTTTGATTTTGACTCACAATCCTCCGGAGCTTATAATATGGAGCACTTATAAGAAGAGATGGATTGTTTGGATGAAGAAGAGAACATGTTTGTGGCTACTGCAACATTGCTTGTGTTACACTATGAATCCAGAGAGTACTGGGATCATCCAATAAATCAATGTAGACACGGTAGTGGTATTATCATGCTCTTTGGCCGAAACTAGCAATGACGATGACACTCAGATCATACCGGTAAAGGTAAACAAACTAGGCACAGGTGGTGAATATAACGTACAACACTTTGTAACCCTCCTGACGAAAATCTGACCTACGTAGATATTGAAAACACGCGCTATGACGTGTTAAAGCGTGTTGTCCATCTTTGACGACACATCACATTAATATGCATAGATCTATTCAAAATAACGTAATAGATATTTATATAACACGTGTTAACACGACACGTGTTAAAAATGTGTCCTTAGCTTTAACCTTATTAAGATGTAAGAATTTCTTTCTTTTCTATTGTGTTTATTGCTGTTATTAGTATATTTGAATGCTGGAAATTGAGAGATTTGAAAAAGCACGAAATAACAATCAGTATTTGAGTTTCAGTTCTTTCATAATGTACTCGAAAGATCTACGGTTTCAATATAATTAACAAAAATTCCCACTTTAAAAGCATATTTACTCTTGATTATGAGCGTAACGGAATTCAAAATGAGAAAAAACGATAAAAAGTGTATTGAATTTGTTGGATTAGAACGTTAGAAATTCACAATTTCTACGAGTAGAACTCCTGGGCTTAGCGTATTTTTATTACAAGTTTATCAAATCGTCTGTATTCTTCCATTATTCTCTTGTCTGTGTGTTTGTATGCGACTTTATCTATCTTTATATAACTTCTCTAGATCTTTCGTTAAAACTCATCTCCATCAATTATTAACAACTTTCATCGATTTTCAGGTCATGTTAATTTCTTGGGTAATGTATGGATCTTAGAACCATAGTAGCCTTTTTTATTCGTGTGAAAGGATTTTGGTTAAAACTTTTCTCTTAAACAGAAAAAAAGCGCAACTCTACATAGTTTCATAAAACCATCGAATTATAAAACCAAAACAATGCAAATATTCTTTACATGTTTACAAAGAGAATTTAGAAATTTTTGGGAAAAGCATTGACAACACAATCTGTCAAAATATACATTTTCTCGAGGCGCACGCAATGTATATTATAGTCCCATATATATCATATCGCTATGGACGATATAATCAAAGATTGTAGCCAAAACACTTAAAAATTATATGTCGGATACCACAATTTGCAAAGAATGGAATGAAGATCGAATCAAATGTGATGGCAATTACAGAAGATCATCAGTAACTAAGCATATGCATAAATAAGTCGGAGTAAGTAAATAATTACCAATATTTAGAAGTTATAATTGGAAATACTGGCAGGCAGGAATTAGAAATTAATACAAGAATAGACAAAGCCATTGAATGTTATAATGCAATGAATAACAAATTTATCAATAGGGAGGAAATATCTAAGACAACAAAAATGAGAGTATACCACTCCATATACAGACTAATACTCGACATACACGACAGAAAGAAGAGTAAGATACATGCGACGGAGATGAAATACCTAAGACGAGTGAAAGGGATGACCAGAAAAGATCGTATTAGAAACCAGACAGTAAGAGCTGAGTTAAAAGTAGAACCTGTATTGGATTTTATAAAAAAAACAGGTAACTGAGCTGGTGGGGGCACTTACACAGAATGAAGAATACCAGAGTAGTGAAACAAGTATGGCAGGCAAGACCAGAAAACAAAAGAAAAAGAGAGAGACCAAAAATTACCCGGGATAAAACAAAAAATACCTCCCAACACCATACTATATGATACAAGAGCTTTTGGTTACATATATATGTATATATAACCTTTTGAATGAAGGTTCAGTTAGCTCATAATAAGGGTTGGTCAAAAAATTTCTTCTTCTCATCGCATTTCCTTACTCTGCGAAATTAAACATAACTAATGTTTTCTCTTAATATAAATTTTTCTTATCTTATTCTTCACCTCTTCTTCTAAGATTTTTGTGCGTTCTTATTAATTTTTCCCAAATAGCACGGTAGCATCGTTTGGCAATGCAAATTGTGAGTGGTATGATTTCAAGTTTATGTACCTTACGTACAATTTTGTTGTTCGTGCTTCGTACAGTTTGAAGTTCGTATTCTCAGGTTTTTCTATATTTTTTATCATTGTGAAAATATGGTCACATATGCTTCTTTTCTGAAATTATTTCCATTTCCCTTATTTGTTTTCCAATACCTGCTTAAATACTTTTACACAGTACTCAGTAAAGGCTTTAGTAGGCTTTGTAATAAATGACACTTATTAGTCAATTGTTGATACTTTCGGAAATCGTTAAAATGCCTCGTTCTCAATTTAATAACGAATAAATAAAATTTAGACCACACCTGCATCTCTGAAAATTTACAGAAAACATTTAATATCTGGATAATGGTAAGGTTTAGGTATAGAAAAGTATACATGAATTTGCCTTATTTTGTACCCTTAAATGCATCAAAATAGAAGAAACCAAGTGGTTCTATTTAAAAAAATTAAGAAATTTGATATTTATGAAGTTAAACTTTCAACACTTTTTATACACACCCTATACAGAATGAAAAAATTTTCAGCATAGATTCAAACACGTCTGACCTTGCTAGAAGCAATCGAACAGAAACCATTTTCATATCTTCAAGGGTTTCCTGGTAAAAAAATAATTTATAAGGGTCTGCAACGGCCAAATTTTTTACAAAAAAATCAATAACTGAAATAGTATGCATTTTTCCACAAAAGATTTTGAACAAAAGTTTTCGAACAAAAGTATACTCAATTTTCACTTAAATTTAAAAATGTATGATATATAGGGTGCTCAATTTGAAATAACAAAGTTACAGTCGACTTACAGTAGAGCCGTAAGTTGGCCATCTTTGAAAATATTTTAGTTGAAAAGATCATATTCGAAAACCCAAACGTAGAAATTTTCATGATTTTACTATTTTTAGTAATTATTAGTATATTAGTATTTTGCCATATACAGATAGTTTTAACTCGTCGTGGCACACCCTGTATATAACTGCCATATTTCCTCACTCTCAACTCTCTCCACGGTATTTCGTATGATAGTTCGATTAGTGATTTGTTTTTTCCATTGGTTCGATCTATTCCCCATTTCAAGAATAAGCGGATAGTTTAAGAGATGGCAATATTCTCACTCTTTGATTTTTCAGAATTTTTATCCTGCATGTATATTTTTACATAATAAAAATATCCGTTCATAATTCTGACAAGTTTACACTAATAATAAGAAAATAATGAATGAAAACTAAGTATTCAAAAATTTATTTTCTGTAAATAATTTTTAACAAAAATGAATAAACTAACAATATAATTTCAATAAAATCAATCAAATATTTTCCATGTTTTACCATTTCACTCTTAATAAATTAACAATTCTTATTGGAATCATTTTCATTTACAGCATTTTCATGCTCTATCCGCAGCCATTATCTTCTTAACAACGAAACTTATTTTTATTTCGTGATGGATCCCTCTCGCTCGACCAATCCATCCCAGGTTCATTGTCACCAACGTGACTGCGCTCTTTTTTTTTTGAATTTGTTTCCAACAATCCGCAGGCGGTCTAGTCGACGTTGACGAAAAATGTATATATTTGATCCTGCGATCGTCATCTGTTACATCGCAGAATGTATTTCACTGTGCGAATGGTTATTTGTATTTTGTTGATTACTTCCTCCTGGAAATGAAAAAAAATCGAAGCTTTAGATATCGAAGATGGAATATATTTATACAAAGAACAATATTGGAAATGTTGGGAAAATTTTCTAGTAATTTCATGTCGTGCTTTCAATTTTAACATAATAGTATTTGTTATTTTGCAAATTTTAATTATAGTTCGCTGGTAATATTATTGAAAACACTTTAATTCCTCATAAAAAGTAATTAATGCTTGTAACGACACTAGTCACGAAAAATTCGATTCGGAGAAATTGATTATAGTAGGAAGTTTCACAAAGTGTGGGTTCTAGAAAAATTCAGATGGATCGTGGCAAAAATTGATGGTTACTAATGGCTACTAATGATTTTATTTCTAGTCCCTATATTGATTGGATGAATTATGAAGTGTGTTGAGCGAAGTAGCGACAGAACACGTGCAATGGCAGGCTGTTATAAAAGTTTGCTCAAGCCAATTCAAGAATGAGCGATAATTAATTTTTATGAGTACACTATAATATTCAGAAACAAGGGAAAATTGATTCCTTCAAATTCAAATATGACTTTATACATCCTTTTGTATTATACTTTACGATGGGTCTCAAAACTAAACGTTTCAAGACGTTTCTTGGAGCTAAAAGACGAATCCTTGGTATTTCTCAATGAGTACCTACCATATTTTTCTATTTAACATGACATTTCACGATTTTGAGTGGTTAATAGAAGTAACTTATTTGTGCGACATATTTTCTAAATTTAATAAATTGAATCTAAACTTGCAAGACTTTGGTTCAAATACATAGACATATTTGGGAACTATAATTGAAAAAATTTCTCTGTAAAAACAACAACAGACCAAACATCAATTCCAAAAGGTTTTTTCAAGTCTTTTGCACCATTACATAAATTTGTTGAAATCCATTCAGACTAAATAGAGAAAATTTAAATCTTGGTTGGGTTAGATTTCGTTTCGTTTCAAAAAACATTTTTCGAAGAAATAGTTCTAAAGACTCCTTTCTGGATATTCTCCAAATGATATGTGGATTGAAGCTCCTTGTTCTGTCGATATTAAAAGAAATAAATGCTCAATCTTAGTGAGCAAAAAGTTGATAATGTAATTAAAATTAATATTCAAGGGTGAGCAAAAAAATTATATAATAATACTTTTTGTTACCATTAATACATGTGGAGCTGCGTTAACTTTGATGTACTTGAAATATAAGTATCCAAACAATTTAGAAGCTGAATCTAATTTGAGAATAAAATTAACATTTTCAACTCCTAATTACTATGTGATGAAAAACATCGTCACATCGAAAAAGTTAAGCTTTGAGAAAAACTGTAAAAGTGGGACCAAAACACCATACAAGAAATGAATAAAAATACCATTAAATGGTATACGAATGGATCAAAGATAGTAGATGGAACTGGAATAGGAGTGTACTATATCTGCCATATCACATTCTAGACTTTTTAAAAGGAGTGGGATTAATGGATCAGCTCTAAACACAGAGTTCTCCAGTATCGCAGTAAGAAAGGGGGCCACAATAGATCTTTTGGGTTGCAGTGTATACAAGTCCAAAAATCCTTCCATACATACAAACATACATGAAGACGAGCTAAATCCTACAAAAGTTGGTAGCGCATAAAGCAGTTCGAAGCAAATGGTCGCCTATTTTGTCGGAATAACTAGACATATTGCCACCATTCTATAAGAGGAACGTAGAACGGGCAATCCTGTTCAATTTGTTCACGGAAATCAATCGAGAAGGATAAATCATTCCCCAACATAAAAATACGAGCTCTCACACGAATTGATACGTCATCCACCGTACAATCCTTGTATGATGATGTCTTCGTTTTTCTCCACTTGAAGAAGTTATTGATCCTTCGAATCACATGTTTTGGGGGTACCTCAATCGGAATGGAAATAATATTTCGACAATTGGTTCAAAACCATGCAAAAGTTAATTGATCTTAATGGAGAAGATTTTGAAAAACAATAAAGCCATATCTGATTATAAATATTTTTTTTTATTTGTCTATTTCAAAACTTAAGTAGCATTCGTATTCTATGCAATAAAAAATTAGATTGGTTTGTATTTCTGTGAACGCTTTTCTAAGAGAAATAACAAACATGGTTCATACAAAACAAGATTTGTTAAATATAATGGGAGAAACATAGTTTTTGTTGCGAGAAAAATAAACCTCCAATGATTTCCAAAATGCAGATGGATCCGAATATAAATTGTACCCTAATATATAATAGACTGACATTTATCTGAGAAAGAACTACTGCAACAAACTGAGACAATTACATTCGCTCAAACAAAAATACTTTTCAGGTTATATTTGTATATCCAATTTAAGTTCCAACAGTAAACAGAAATAATCCTCCGTATTATATTCAATCCTCCTTCTCGTATGTATCTTTTAACAAACTCACTCAAAAGATTTAACGCGCCGAATGCTGAAACCCTCACCTTTTTGTTTACTCCCTCTAATCCATATTAGAAGCGGGTTAGCGTAGATGTAACCGAAAACAAAATGGAAAAAGTATATGGCTAGCTTTAAAGTATCCCAACTTTGGATTTAAGATCTACGGTAATTTCGCAACACCTTGCGGCTACTTGCGAAACTTTAGCAATATGCAGACAACTGGAAGTTTGAATAGCACAAACAAAACAACACATTCTCGCCTTCATGTGTTGGAAATAGTATGTAACTTTGAAAGCATTTTGTAGACGAAAGAATCCAATAAAAAAATCATACAAAGTTTATTACTAGAAAATATTGAATGTTTGACCTAGTTTCCATATTGTTCTGTCATGCATTTGTAATTTTTATATTACAACTAATCTCATAATGTATTACGCATAAAGTACAGAATTTTGATTCTATATAAGGATAAATTTTGGGAAAGAGAGAAGGTAGATTAGCCAGTATATTTTTGTGGATTCTTAGTAGCTGACTCCTATAATGATCAGTTTTGAATGTAACTCAAGAGGACGTTAGGGGTTCATACTAAAGCAAGATTTTTCTCGTCTTCTCTCATTCTCGTTTCGATGTTTTGAGACAAAACGTTTTCAGAAACATACAACATACCGAGACTACATACAAATCAACCCGAGAATCTCATTTTTGCTTTCGAGAGGTATATCAATCAGTAAATTGTTTCGGGCATTGTGCGTGTGCGGATTTTATAAAAATCGCAAATCGGTCACCGAGGGCGTCGCTAAGGAGGGTGGCAGGGAGGGTAATTGCACCTCCTAGAGATGAAATGTAGCTTGCCGCAAAGCGAGCTAAGCGTCCTAAGGCCGTGCGACCAACTAACTTCCTTAATTAAAAACCACCGTGAAAATCCGGAAAAAGTTACAAACGAAATTATAAAGGAAGCTGCTGTTGTTGCAGAGAAAGTCGGATTGGAGGAGGACGTTACATAAATTCCGCGTATTAGGTCATAGCAGCAATTATCCAGTACAAAGCCCTCCAGAATTATGGAAGAGGTCTTGAGTAATATCATACTTGGATTCAATTATCACCTCCTTTGAAGTACGTTTTGCTGAACAAACCACGTCATCATTCGCATTATTTAAGTTACACCCGGCGCAGATGCAAAAAATGACAATTCAAAACCTGAAACAAACTTGGGAATCTATTGCCAAGTTTCATGATTTACCGAACATAAAGAATGAGATCGAACTTTGGCAGCAATCTTAGCACTATAGGATTAATCTAACAAATCTAACTGTTGTCGATGTCCTAAAAAACAAATTCCTCCTTTCCCGAAACGGAAAAATAAATAATTATTACTGTGTTTGTTATAGTTATTGTTTTGTCGATGGCTTGTGAAGTTTTATATAATGATATTGATATTAAAACCGTTCTTATTACAATCGTCATCGAGGCAAAGACTTCCAAAGTATAATGCTTCATGCTCTCGACTGTACCAGGCGTTCATATTTTTTATCCTCCATAATATCGCCCCATTGCCCTCCCTTAGTCATAAGCTGGCGGCTTCCTTGTCTGTCACTGTAGCGCGTAGAGAATTTCGCGATATTCGCAATGCTCCTCACTCAAATGATGCGCCAGGCGCTCGACTAATTCGAAAATGGGTCATGAAGTTTGATCGGATGAAAGTGTTACTCGGTATGCTCGTGACGAGTCTGACTTGTCTATGCGAGCGTGCTGTTGCTTTAAACGTGCATAGATTATCGTTATTTCGCATTTTATATAAAAATTTGTATTAAAATGTGTCCATTTGTTGATCATGGGTCTAGCTTCGCCTTGTACGATTATTTACGAAAGGTGTTAGATCCAGCAAGACTTCCAATGCAGATGTAGAATAATTCTTATTGATTCTATTGTTCAGAATACTGACATCGTGATGAAGATCGATAGCAAGTTTCTAAGAATGCATTTTGATGAAAATACTTGGTTAAAGTATTAAATTCGCTTTTTTGAGATATTGTGAATTGTTTACATCCGCTCAAACTTGAAAAAGAAATGTTGTCAAGTTATTCATTTGGATATGGATTTTTAATATTGGATAGACTTCATTTTATATTCCCCTGGTTCCTATAAGCTTGATTTGGGAAGGCTTCAAATAAGGATTTGAAATAATAAAAAACAACTCGCCAAGAAAATATATTCATTGATTTCTGTATAAGTCTTTCTAAGATTTTTAGGATGAATATACATATTTACCTGCATCAAATTGAAGCACATTGCAATCAATGCCATTCCAAGCATGAGATATATCGAACAAAATACGAAGCTGAGTTCTAAGACTTCCGTATAAAAATCTCTTCCTCTTCCATAAATTTTATCTCCCGGAACCAAATCTCCAAATCCAATTGTACTTAACGAAATGAAACAAAAATAGGAGGCATCCATGAAAGACCAATGATCTTCCCATTTACAAAAGAGTAGAGCTCCACTGCATATGTAGCTAAAAAATAAAATTGGAAAAATTATACACACTGTATTCAGTTCAGTTGGAACCATATGGATTTTTTTTTGTTTTATGAAGGAAAGTAATTTCTTATGGAAAAACTGTGCAAGGTATGGAACTTGAATTCCAACAATCCAATATCGAAATTTCGGTAGAAAGTTGAAAATAACAAATGATTCACAAAAACAATGAAGCCTCCATTACACGTTCGCACTACACTCTTATTATTTCAATGAACTCAATCAAATAATATGATTCTATGAAAAAATTAGAATCGTATTAAAAGCATGTTCGTAGTAAGGGAGTAATGAATTGCTCCCATACAATTATGCTCCAAGGATGTCTGAAAGCTTCAGATCTGGATCTGAAGTTGTCAGCACATCAATATATGCTAGAAAAAACATTTGCGCATGCGTCGAGAGATTCTCTCTGACATTTCAGCTCTAGGACGGTTCTAAAACGGCACAGGCTTAACGCCACGTCTAACCGCAGGAGATAATGGCACCATATGATTGAAAGGAAGTATCGCATATACGAGGTGGGTTAAATGAAGGCGGGAAAAAAGTGATATACGTACGTGCTTTGTAAGGCGATTGCGGCAACATCAAAGTATCGGGGGTGTGTTAAAAAAAGCGGGGTGGAAAAGTGATATACGTACGTCATATCGACCGTTATCGCCTTATGAAACACGTACGTCACGTCGGCTGTCATCGCCCTACAAAACAATTACGTATATCACTTTTTCATCTCGCTTTTTTCTCAACACAGCCGAGACTTTGATGTTGCCGTTATCGCCTTATAAAACACGTACGTACATCACTTTTGAACAACACATCTTGCAAAAAATAAATTCTATCAAGGCGAGTACATTATCGCATACTAAAATACTCATTTTGAAGATAAAGACGGCAATAATTATTTGAAAGGAATGAAAAGGCTAGAGCATCGCTGGATTTAAAATGAGACCATGTTTAAAAATAAAAATTTATATGGAGAAAAGTGTCTTGATTCTGTGTTAGGTGGCAACCCTCGTAGTAGGCGTATACTACCTTGAGATATCATCACTTCAATTTCTTTTTGAAGATAGTCACGGATCCTGAGGGTATTCGAGGTCTATGAAAATCCCAAAAAAAATTCACAAAAGCAATACTTGCAATTTGATCTAAGTTTTTCTGGGATGATGCGAACTGTCAAGGTTAGTGCTTTTGGAGAAGGAGGACGGCTCTCCAGATAACTTTCTCATTATAATCATAGATCCTTGTGCATCTTTAACGTGACAGAAAAGATTTTCGAGGGCCTTATTAGTAACCAACTGATAGTATTGCTCCAAAATATGGAATTAAAAATTCTCTTTTTTAAAACTGTTGCAATTTTTATCTTTAGCACATTCTACCCCTCTAAGATATTTTGTGGTATTCGACAATGAAACAAAAATACCACTTACAGTTCACAATAAAAAAACCACTCATAGAGTACTTGCTTAATGCTACCTAAGCTGATGCCAAAGTCTTCAGCCATTCTTCGTATAGTACTACGCCAAAATGAGTTCCTTTAAACCGCTGACTTTCTCATCAGTAATACTTGTTCTAGAGTGCAAGTTTGCCACCACATCTTGGCCTTTTTTAAAGAAGCGAAACACCATTTATACACTTGAGTATTGGATAGACACGCATCTCCGAATTGCTGGAGTAATTTTCGATATATTTTCGCGGATTATCTTTGATGTTTTGCTCAAAAGACACTGGTATATCCTTATCGTTCATGGTTACAAGTTCACTAAAATGCGAGGTTACGCAGTCCCAGCTATTCTCTACGATTCGTATCAGAACAATCTAACATCCAGTGCAGCGACTTTTACCACAGTGAATTTATCGCGCATTTATTCAATAATTCCTGTTCATATTTGGGCCATCCTCGTAATTCCTATGCATTGCATGAACTTATGTCTATTAAAGTTGAAAATAACAACTATAGAATATGAATTGCATAGTACCATCACACATTACGGGCTGTACAATGGATTTATTACCCTAGACAAATTTCTCAAACAAAACCCATCCAGCCTTTATATATTTATATTAATTATATATTTTATATTGACAAATAAAAGTGAGATGATTGTGAGAAATGCTTGATAGTCCTCTACATATCAGAATATACAAGAAAATACAATACCATCCAAAATTGCCTGCAAAAGAAGATTAAACAAATAACCAAATAACAAACAATATTTTTTCATATTATTCAGAAGTTTGTTAATGGAAAATCAAAATTTTTTGATAATGTTTTAACTACTCTTATAAATTTTCGTGTTTCTACTCACCCTACCATGATCGTTAAGCAAACTGTAACTGGTACTGGAATGTTTTGAACATCATCTTCTTCGATGTCTATAGTATATGTTTCACTTAATATAGATTCTCTTGGTCCCAAAGGTGGAACGGAAGTCTGCAATGAGATTATCATATAGAAAAATTTAATTTGAATCACATATTCTAATTCATTAATAACAGCATTTAATTTTGAATCTCCTGCATTGTAATAATAGTGAAAACATTTGATGTATCAATAAAAATTATATAATTATGAATTAACTCTTCATCATCCGAACCAGCAACATTTAAGTGGTTTAACTGATCAATGGAACTTTTGTGAAAATACAAAATGAGGATAATTTTCACGAATTTTCAGATAATTTCAATATTAAATTTTCAAATGAATCAGATAAGTATTAAGGGATCTTTATATACGCAAATCCACCGAAAAAATTGTTAATCTGATAAGAAGTTTCTGTGTACATATCGAGAAGACCAACGAGTAACTCGTTTCAATATTCCTACTTTTTTTTAAAGCTTTTTAATCTATGCACAAAGTTCTTTGGAAATTGATAACGATCTTCCTCGGTTCGGTACTTCCGCAATTGTCAATATTGGTATATCTCCTTTATAATGGTTTTCAATGGAATGTTTGTTTCATATAATGAATAATAAAACTTCATCAAGAATTTCGGCCATGACCTTTATAAAGTGTGCTCATAAAATAACGTAACTTCCCAAGATTTAGATTATTGTTAAGTTGAAAGAAGGAAATATTTGATAAAACTTTCTTCAAGTATTAATTTACATATCTTTTCAAAAAGTAGCATCTGTATATATTTTCAACTCCCTAATTACTGAGAAAAATGAGTTTTGCAAGTAAAAATAATCAATAGGAACAAAAAATTCAATAATTTTATTAAATTTTGCGAACATACACTTGATTCCTCCAGTAATTTGACAGTATCCAAGTCTATCATATGAAGATGATATTTATTAACGTAATTTCTTATTCGGTATTTGCTAGGCCTCTATCAATATTATTATATTTTTTTGCTCATCTCTACTATCACTTTCCATTTTCAGATCTGCTCCGACTATTACAAGTGCCAAAAAGTCTTCAATTTTGTCACATGTTTCATACGTAAGATTGTCAACACGACTCAGGAATATCAGCTCTTTACTGAACATAATGGACTAAGAAAAACAAAATATAAATATGAATGAAAGTATTCTTCCTCTAAATTCAGATGAATGAATTAAATTTGCGCTGAACTTAAATCAATTCTAGTTTTGTGTTAAATGTGAAAGGCCTTGGAAATATGTATTTTAAATTTAAATAGAAAAATAAATCCATTTCCAGTAAGTGATTAAAAGACGATACTACTAAAGAAATCCTCATTCCTGGTTGTTATTCATTTTATTTTTTGTATACAGAATAAGTCTATGTGAATTTCATTATTTAACGTATTGCCAATCTCTAAAAATTATTTCATTTAAACTTAAAAAAAAACTTATATGAGTCATTATTCGAAAGCATAAATTATGAAACACTTGTGAGATTTAAATGAGAGTCATAAAGTAACTAATCGTTGAAAGATATTTTAGTTCTAATGACTCACCAATAATATTGAACGTCTCTTCAAATGTTTTCACCCGATTAGTAAAATTTGGAATAGAAATTATTTACGGGTCCAAAAATACCTTGTTCAAATATTTCTCAAATTGTGCTTTTATAAAGAGATTAAGTTCGTTCTATGTTATTAAGGTGGAAAGTGGCTTTAAGAAGGAGAAATTGTTTTGTCAGCTAATTTTCTGATTTCGAGAAGTGAAATCAGTTTCACCTTAAAATTAGTTAATTAAAATTTATACAAAATAGCGGGTAATAGGATTGCTTGATTTGATAAAGCGAGAATAATGGGTTTATATTAAGTAGTTCATCAAATAACCAATTAACTTACTTTTAGAATATATATAGCAATTTTGGATATAAGTCGATTTATAGGAGGGTAGTTTCGATAAACACAATCAGAGTGTATGTATTTCACTTCAGATCTTTTTTTTTAATTTTGAATACCACTATATCCAGACAATACAAGAAAACAACTTACGCATTCTGACGTAATAGACCAATCTTTCCCAGGGTGGGCGATAAAGCCCCCTTATGGGCGCTGAACGCATAAAAGAGTGCAGCTAGAGACCCAGAAACAATTAGGGCGTTAGAGAGGTGATTTGTGAATTTTTAAATTCATCAAAATTCAAACTGGACAACAAAACTTTTACTTAGTTAGTTACTTACTTAGTTATTTCATATATCTCTCCCGTTTGATAATAAATAAATAAAAACTAAAAATATTCAATAAAAGTCACATTCCCTCGGATTCGTTCACGCATAATGGAGATTTAATTATCCCTTAGAAATGAGCTCGTTTTCTGGATAAAACTATTTACCACTCTCCGGTCCTTCTATTTCCATATCAAAAATCATGTCAACAGGCAAAATTTGATTGCTAGAAATTTAAGTGAACGACAATCACAATCACTGCAACATGTCATCAAGGCAGTCAATAAAATCCGTCTTCAATGATAGACTTTCAGTTTTGTAATGTTAATGACCAAGATTTCAACCGTTGGCTGTTTTTTTTACTGAAATTCGTTGGCAATCAAGAGGCAAAAATGACTCGATTTCTCAACCGGTTTGACTCTGTTATAGAGTTTTTGGAAAACAAAGATATAGAATTGCGCAACAAGCTCATTACATCAAAGAATGACGACATGTATCTTCAACTGCAGAACTGAAGAACTAAATTTAACTAAAACAAAAAATGTTATTGCTGCTTTCACAGCCATACTGCTTCTACACAAATAGAATATCGGCAAACGTGAGTTCACAATTTTCGTAATTTATTAATATCTTACAGTAACGACGACTTGTTTGCCTACTGCCAACATTTGAAAAGCCTCCATATTGACTTCTCCAAACGATACCAGGGCATTTTGAGCTTGTAAATACTAGTCTGGATGTTGAATCCGTTTTCAAAAGTCAATACAACAATATAACCTCACCTGGAAAAAGAACTCATAGAATTGACAACGAACGATACCGTAATTCTATCCTAGATAAGGTTGAGTTTATTGCTGTGGCTTACGTGACGACTTGCCACTGTTCTTGAGTAAATTGGAACCTGATCTGAGCAAACTTATTAAACAGCATCATATTTATAATTCACATTTCTTTTTCTATTAAAATCGAGTATTTGTGTTATTTTGAATAAGAGATGACACAATATTTTGAAGATAATAATAATTTTCATTGGCAGGTATAGCCAGCTAGAGCTAACTTGACACCTGAGTATCCTTGTTTACTATCTACACTGCGCTCAGGACTCGAGTTAACTTTTGCGGGTCTCGTTAAGATTGAACGTTTGATCTCAGCAAATATAGCTCTTAACAATTCACGTCAATCCAAGTTATAATGTAGTGTTTTTTAATTAGATAAAAAAATGAGAGAGGCGCTAGAAAAGAATTTGATTTCAATGTAAACAGTAGACAAAATAAGTTTGGGAGCCTCTGCAATAGGCCAAAGATCAAATGTTGATCTTCAGGAGTTATCAGAACAGTCCATTCCGGTAAAGAAGACAAAGCCAAAAATATATGCACATTATGAAGACACCAAATTGGACTATTCTTATTTCATAATCACCAGAGTCAATACAGAAAAATGTATTATTGGTAACCTATGTCGGAATAGATTATAAGACTAGTGAAAATGAGAACGTGAATATACATAAAGTTCAAAAATTAGTCAAGTAAATGAAGGGTCCAAAGTTGAAGGAATTCTGCACAGTATTTTTTCGGTAATTCAGATCATTATTCCAAAATTCAAGAATATTCTGGAAAAAAGAGGTTAAGGGAAGCTCTAAAATCTAAAATTTGGGTCAACTTTTTCTCATGTATATAAAGGGATGTAGCTCACAATCAGGCTTCTGCTTTAGGCACACTTCCAAGGGTTAAGAATACACAATCCATAATAGAAGTCTATGGATAATAACTTACATTGTGACATAATGTTAAATAAGTGTTATGAGTCATGAATATGCTAGTGGCGGAACAAATAGACTAGCTTATTTATAGTGATACAAAAAACATAAAAAAGAAAGAGCTGTGGTAAGAAGTAGTGGAAAAATAAGATTCTAAAAAACAAATAAATAGAAAAGCATGATCACACTATATATACGATAGAACATGATGAATATAGAAGAATTAAGAAAAACAAAAATCACTGAAGAAGTAGAAGATGTATATAATTGTTTCAATGTACACCTCAGACGCTAGGTTCAGCAGGTAGAGGACGAAACATTTATCCACATTCTCACGAAATGTGAGAGACTACAGAGCTCCAGAGCATTAGACTTGGGAACGTATAAAAAAGAAGATCTTCGGCAGCTTGTGCTATCCCACAATCTGTATTTTCTAAGAGGAGTACGAAAAATAGATTAACTGTAATCTCTGAGGATTCTACAGTGGAAAAGTTGACAAAATAGATACTTAGATTCTTTATGTTGCAGTCTACATGACTACATACATACATATAGTGGGCCGGATATCAAATATAACAGCACTAAGACTGAAATGGCTCAGATGAGTGGGAGGTTTGGAGAAAGAAAGATGTTGTTATACAGAAGTCTCAAAAAAAACGTCAAACTAGATAAGCCTAGATGGCAAGAGAAAGCTGTGGATGTTACTTATCAGAAACAGAAAACGACCGACAGACAAATAAGGCAACGAAAAGGAGAGAGAGAAAAATAAAACCAGTACCTTAGTTTACGAGGTAAATTGTATATGAATTTGCTTTAAATATTCTGTTATACTATGACTCAAACATCGAATGTATATTTCAAAAAAGTTCAAAGTGTATAGAAAATTTCAATGAAATACTTTCTCATCCGATTGAAATTTTTTGTCGATATGTATGTGAATAGAGTTCACTTTGTTAAATATAGTTTATTCGTTCTAAGTGAATTCCTAGTTTTCGATAATTAAATATCAAAAGCCATCTGTACCGAAACAAACGAGTAATGGTTGGCTTCTCAACTTATTACGTTGACTGATTACATTTCATGGTATATATTTCTGGGATTGCAACGAAATGCCACAAGCTGATAATTCATTTGAAAACTATTTTGAAAGTGTTCAATGGATACTACAGTGATATTGTACACTGAGAAAACAAATTACATTATATTTATTTGTTGGACATAAAGCATCCCAACGAATCTATAACTGAATTATTAGTAGCGATCTATTTATACTTTATAAGCTATTAATTCATCTTCATTTTGTTATAGGTCTTCATATGCTGAGAATTAAGCTCAGGATAATTGAGTATGAGTGACAAATATAGTATAAAAACCTCAAAACATCCACAACCAACTTTTTCAAATGAAAGTATGAAATTAAAAAAATAGAGATAGGTAAATGAAAAGTCCTTTGGTTTTTTTGGTCAACTTTTGTTGCTTATACTAATAGTTCAAGAGTCCTTTATGAGAATTTCGTTAAAAAATATTGATTACTCATTACAGAGATTTAAACAGCAAAGTCGAAAGATGTGTATCGCGTAAAAATCGAATAAGTCCCATAT
Source organism: Diorhabda carinulata (assembly GCF_026250575.1). Taxonomy (NCBI): domain Eukaryota; kingdom Metazoa; phylum Arthropoda; class Insecta; order Coleoptera; family Chrysomelidae; genus Diorhabda; species Diorhabda carinulata. The sequence continues at coordinate 10,775,261 of NC_079469.1, forward strand.
TGGTCAACAGACATTAATGTGAAAGACACTACACAAAACTTAAGAGAGTCCCTCAATAAATGGATCAAAAAGTAGAGATAAAACTCAAGAAATCGGTAAACATATAAAAATAAAATGAACAAACACAACTAAATATCTAGAAAGTCATTAGATGCTAAGATGAGATGGAAGGATCCCGTGTAAAAGTCAAGGGACATAATAGAAGCAAAATGTATTGAATTATAGGCAGAAATTCCAAAGGTCAATACATAATAAATTGCTCATATACAAGTAAATTGTGAAACCCATCTGTACATACAACTTTAGGACTGTGTCCGATCAACCAATATTACACCCATGCAAAAATTTCAATAAAAAATGCTCCACTCCTTTTTAATTAAGTATCAAATTGAATTTAATTTCAACAACACTGTCTTGGATTATATTAAATGGTATTATACTTTACATAACATTTTAAAACATTTTAGTTGCATTCTTCCTATCAATATTAAATTAACTTCTTTCAAAATACCCATAGAATGTTGTACGTGACTTGGAGTAAACGTGAATGTTGTATATAATATCATTTTTCCATGAAAACTGTCATGAATTCTAAATTTCTTGAGTCAACAGCTGTTTCTGGTAAAAAAAAACTACGGTTCGACTATATGCCCGGTAAAATATTAACAATGAACTTGTAGTAGCAAAATTTATTTATATGAATTATAAAATTCGTTTTATCCTCAGATTATATCGTTTGAAGTTTGCTAGATTTTCTTCACTTCCATACTTAAGTTGATGTAAATAGTAGTAGAAAACTCAATTTCGCCTAATTCCACTAAATTTTTAATGCATATAAAGAATTCCAAGCAATGTATTTACGGCTGTCATGCATAAAATTGCGAATCATCGCTGACTACTATGAATACTATGTCATTTTATCTCCCAGTGCTGCTATTTCTCAAACGTTGACGACAGTAGTCCGCAGTCGATAAAGTTTTAGCGTGATCAGTACAAAAAGAGAGCAAACTCTCGAACGCGGTGATATAGTAAGAGATTTATCTTGCTATTCAAATTATTGGTCAGCAATTGGACGTGTAGTAACAAAACGGTCTCATATAGCTGTTTACCTGAAACGCCTAAATTGATGCTCTTTGGTACGCTTTGCATGATCACTTAGTCGTAATCCTTCACTTTCTATTGCCAGAAAGAAGTATTAGGGAAGTATCAGGACATACATAACCGCACTATATTCATTTAATGTGTTGTTCATCCTCCATATAGATCGAGCCCGCACCGTCAAAGTTGAAGAAGTGAATTGAACTAATCAGAGATGGATGGACCTAGACTCGGTCTGTCACGCCAGGTCCAACACTCGGACATGTATTGGTACGATCACGATGTGGTTTTGTGTGTCTGGACACTTTGGGCAATATCGCAATAAGAAATTTCTGCCCAGACCACAATGTGAAAATCTCTAGCATAGTAATAATTTTGACGTCTTCACATACTCAACACAGTAGACAAACTAACAAAAAAATATCTTTATTATAAGACTTTTAGAATGATTTTTGTGATAAACAAAAACACTTCAAAAATCACTCATATATTGATCGATTCCTCTCCACTATTTCAAACCATGAAATGTAACTAATTGAAGTAATATAATTCATATGTGTAGAAAAATGATGCCCTCGTATGAGAAATAAAATAAACGAAGAGAACAATGAGGTCTCTTGTTTCTGCACACATTTCTCTCATGATAAATAAACAATAAAAGGCAAATATCATAATGTAGGTCAACAAGGATACGACGTTCCAACTAAAATATTTTTTGTTTCACTTTTACAATGTGCCTCATTAGTATATTTTGCTTCAAAATCCATCGTTTCAGTTTCAATTAATCCCAAAGCTTATGCTCTATTTTTCTCTTTTCTCAGAATAGAAATAACGAGGTACATAATTGTTCTGCGTTATGTATGGATTTTTAATTCTGTTCCAAGTTACCAGTTCATATAAAAGATGGTTACGACCAACGCTGGATTGGAAATATAACTATTGATATCTAGCTTATAAACATATCATATATATTATAAATACGTCCATGATTATTTGGACTCATATAGAAAACGTTCGCAAAAATCTTTATGCACGCGCCGGTGACAAGTCTCAACAAGCTCAACAAAAAGTTCAGCTTGCTGCCGCGATCCATTTTATTGAGTAGAGCTCGAACAAAAAACTGAGTCAATTTGTTTTGAAAATTGTCAAAGAATTGAGTTTCGTACAGTTATGAAATTTCTGATGTAAGAAAGATTGACACCATTACAACTCAAAAACAGAATGGATGGATACAAGTATTCTGAGAATCCTACACGAGCATTTGACGGGTGATTAAAATATGGTCATCTTATACGAACCAATATTCAAAAAAGATGGCATCGGAAACGAGAGTATGTGCCAAAAAAAAGCGAAGGTCACCAAAAGTGGAATACAACCGTGAACGCGGCATATCACTGCGACTTACTAAGGCTGTTGTGTCGAAAAATTATCGAAAAAAGGTAAGACAAAATCAGCCGAGGTGTGCGCTTGCTTCAAAACAATGCACTCACATTGCTTCGTCAAAGGCTACTGTACATGAATGAGGCTTTACCTAGATTGAACACTCACAATATAGCCCTGATTTATCCCCGTCTAACTATTTGTTGTTTGTAAGGCTAATGGCCCAGTTAAGGAATGAATTCAACAGCGACGATGAAACTGAACAGTGTTTCAGCAAAGAAAAATCTTATGTTTTGCGCTATAAGAGGATCAACACCATATGTGGGACGAAATTCCCGTTACCCGAAAATCATATTATATAACACAAAACGGTTTTTGTTGTGCAGATGACAGGTACAAAGCTGAGCATTGACAGAACATAATTTTTTTGATACACCACGTATTACAATATCGATTATTCTGTTTGAGTTTAGGGTGATTTATCTACTAACCAATACGATTTTTGGTCCAGGCAGCAGCAAATGATAAAACATCCGACTGCAGACGATATTCTCAACATTGAAGTACTTTATTTCTTATTATTTATGAATATTTATGAATTTATGTTAATACCTTTAAATACAGATTTAAAAATTCTGTAGCTTCCAATTTGTATTCTATCACAATAAATCGGTTCTACGTTTTCGTAGAGTTATTTGTATACTTACTATATAAAAAGTTAACATAAAATAATTCATTTTTTTCTTTAGCAAATGTTACTTGTATAAGTGATTACAAAACAAAATCCAGTTTTTTGTACGTTTTCAACCAATTAGAGAAAATGATTCTCAATCACGTGATGTTCACTTTCCAGCTATAAAACTGTTGTAAAGTTTGTTCTATACATCGAGCCGTCAGTTTTATGACATCAGTTATTGTTTTATTGGGTTCAGTTGAATTATCGAATGGTAAAAGTTGTCATAATAAATCACAGAATAATATCGTAACTGAAACTTTTACAATCACGTATATCCGAAATTATTGAAAGGAAATAGGTCATTCCTCGTGATTCACAATTTCGATTGATTTGCTGCATTACTTGTTGCAAATTGAATTCAATAAAAGTGTAAAAATTATTTGGAAAAATATGCATTGTTTAATATTAGTAATAATAGAAATAAAAACAGAAATGTAATGAAACGAAGCACATTCATTCAAAGCAACCAGACATGGTAAAGTATAATTTACCTTTTAAAAATTTTATTGACAAACTCGAACATTGTATAGCGAAAAGTAGTAGAGCTAGTAAGTGCTTCATTGCTGATTGTGTTACCCTCCACACTCAACTTCCATTCACACAATGTGTTTATGAATATGTTTTCTACATTCTTGGAGGAAACGAAATGAGTTTGAATTCTCCGTTTCACCTACATCCTTTAAATTTCTTTGAAAATATGTTATGCTTCACGTACATGCATATTGTAAGCAAGAAAAAATAGTCAATTCAAAATTCGTCAATTCTGCTATGTGTTGTATTAATATCAATTCTATATTCAATTCCTTTCACTTAACCGATATTACACCCCATTTCATTCGTATAGGCATTCTAAGCACTACAAAAAGAAACTTAAATAAATGTAGAGAGACAGAAAAGAGAGAAACTCGTTGGATTGTTTTTGAGAGAGATATTTAAATAGGATATGTTCAATTTCAGGAATGGCCCTGGAATAGAAAAATTTTCCTCTGCAGGACTGGGATTGTTGTCATCTTAAGGAAGGATTTCTTTTAGTATAGTATAGATAGAGTCCAAACGTAAGGTTGAGAGAACGGCATCAATTTAGGGGATAAATATTTCGCTGGTAGGGCGTGCTACTTTTGAAGAGCGACTCGTTTAAACACTTACGCGGGAAGTCTTGTTTCTATTGCCACAGAGTTAATACTAATAATATATTCAATTCAATTTATTTTTAAATTGATGAGATAGATTGAGGAATTCGTATTTACAGAATATCATTAATAATAGTATCGATACCTCCTGAATATTTGAGAAGTAGTTGTCCATAAATTGTGTACATAAATAATGTAAAAAATCTTATACCGTTCGGACTCTTTGTATCTACGTTTTGTGCAAATAACTTTAAGAGTTATTGGGTGCATTAATTGGATGTACGTTGCTATGTAAGCGTGAAGTTTGAGGCTGGTGCATGTAACGCTGTATATTTTCTGTCGTCGGCCACTTGACTGATGAACATGTTAACCAGATTACAGAAAAACCGCTTAAAATCTGCAACATCGACGATCGAAATTAAAGTACATTTTACATCATACTTGAAGATTATTGTTGTTTGTAGTAATCTTCTGTCGAGAAACGGAAAAGGAAAGGGAAAGGAAAACTGACTTTTTCTGCCTTGCGTCTGGGAGAAGAGGGTCGCTTTAAAGTAGTGGTTTCGGCGCATTGTGGCAGTATTGGACCGAGTTTTTGAGATTTATCGGAATACGATATCGTGGTTTGGATCAAAATTTCATGAAATATTCAAATCGAAATGGTCGTTATGGATATAAAAGGGCGTTTATTCTGCCAAATAGGCGAAGCGGTTTCCAGAAAATTACGAAGACTTCAATATTGGGTAATTTATTCAGGAAACCATCTTTTTGTTAGTGTCACTTTTTGCTGAGTAATTTTTTTGCCGATTTGATTTTTTATAGTTCAAGTTATTTGTAAATTTGCGCAGGTGACTGTCATAGATCTAAGTGGGTTGTGGAAGACATAGGCCGTTACATATATAGTCTTTAGATTTCAAGTTCACTAGGTATTCTGTAACCAAGAATTTGCACATTGCAAGCTGGGCACTCATCGATAGAATTTTCTGCAGTTTCTTCCTCCTCTATGTATGTCGTGGCACTACGCATACTGAGAAATATATAACTTTTTTCTACACCTACAATAAGTTCAGTACCCATTGGTTGATTCCCTGACACCAATCTATTGAGCGAATTAGGCTCGTCTTTCTCCTTTATGTTCGAGTGACCGAGCAGCTAAATGAGCTGAACCTCAACATCATGACCAACTATTGTAGGACTTTTTTGCACTCCAGCACAAGTCAAGAGTATACCGATTCAGCATTTATGGCGTGTATGGCACCTCTGCTGTCTGAGGAGATTGTTCCTACGGCGTATATTGAGTAGCACAAGTGCACATTCCTTTACAAAAAATAATTTGGCCTGGAAGACGATAGGATGTTATCCAAATGGGAAAAAATCCCGTATTATGAGGTATTAACCGGAAAAGTCTGCTTCAGCCAAGCCATTTAATCTAAAGCCGTTTGTGTACCAGAAGGATCTATTATTTAGTATTGCGGGCTTCAAGCGTTTATCATTAACCGTCGCAGGCTCCTTTTCATCACTAATTATCAAAATAATAGGATGCTCATCCGCAGCATGCGTCCAGAATTTCTCACGGGTAGTTGGTCTAGACTATCATTCGTTGAGGATATTCAGCATATATTCTGCTGTCGAATTGTATTTTTAGATGGAAAGTTGAATGATATCGTAGGACATAAAGTGCACGAGTAGCTTTTTTTTTAAAAAAATTTAATATTTTTGTTAAAGGTAAGTCCGTCCTATGTTTGTAATTTTCAGGAAAAAGTATACATATAGTTTAGGTATAGGCAAAATCAGATGTCACCCCCGCTTAAAGCTTCTTAAAATATTTTCTGTTGAAGCCTCGTATCATCACTGTAAGCTAGCCGGAACCTAAAGTTACCCTCAGATGGTAAAAAAGAGTAAATACAGTTTTCAAGCCCCTTTTAGTTTATTGGGGCTTTCCTAGAGTATTGACAGTAAGAATATATATCAATCCAAACTTTTGTTTACATCTTTATGTTTTGAAGAAGCTGTAATTTCAAGTGAATGAAGTAAGAACAAAATTTTTTCATAAAAAGTGAAGACAATCATGTTCTTTGTCCATAAATCCGTTATAATTTCGAAATATAATTTTTAGTTACTTCATCTGAAATAAATTTTCAGTCATTTCTTTTAAATCACAACCTATTCAGAGAATTCGTTTTCCTTATTATCATAAAAAGCTACACGGTTTTATTCAAAAGTAAAAAAAAAATGTGTAATGAATGAAACATATTTTAGAAGAAAAATTACGCCCTAGGGTGATGTAGTGTGCTATCATTTGACTTGAAAAGCTCAAATTTCACTATTTACAAAATTCGCTCAATCTCAGTGTTCACGTTAAAACTTTCAGGAATGTTTGTGAAAGACAAGACTAAATGACTTTTTATACCAGCGTTTTTTCATCCCTTGGTGAAAGGGTTGTTAACAAACAGATGCTATAACGCTTTCACTCCTTTCACATTTTTTGTACATCTAATTATTTCCGTGCTTTTTTTAATTCCAGCATTTTTCTTTTTCATATGACAATAAAAAATAGATGCAGCTGATGAAACAAGATACTTAATATTTAAAAATTTTGTTATTTTATTTCAATTTAATCCTCGACAGCGCTGGTATATGAAGAAAAAATTCGAAAATCACATAATTGATTATACATGAAGGACTATTACAAACCGATGTAATACAAAAATTGTCTAGAAAAAAAGAAATATTTTGAAGTGGGCCACCATTAACACTTGGGGTTTTGAAAAAAGTTTACGACCGATCCAAAAATTTACTAAATATATACAATGATTTCCATAAGAATCGGTCAAGCCGTTTTGGAGAGTTGAATAAAAAGACGTGTACAGATACAGAGGAAAAGTTAATTTCACAAATATGTAAAACGGTTAAAATAATTTTCTGCATAGCTTCCTACACGTTGGTAGGTTGTCGCCTGTGTTTCCAACCATATAGTAACATGTTCTTGCAAATCGTCATCATCGTTGAAATATTTACCATCAAGGAAAGAGATGAAAGTCGCTAGGAGCGAGGTTTTTGCATTTATTGCTTTGTCCCGTGGTGAGAACTCAGCAGAATGCCCATTTGTTCTAAAAACCTCTGTTCATGAATGATCGAGCTGTCAAGATTTACTCAGGCTCAGTTTTTATCCCACGTAACTATTTGAGAAAAAAAATCGTCATTCTCTTCAATACACCGCGTCCAAAACAAAAATGTGTTGCCCATTTGTTTTTTGTGTTTTTCAGTAAAAATATTGGATACTCAATGTGAGCAACCTTTCCAGTTTTTTAGTAATAACTTATTGTAAATTTCTGGTTCTACTCAAGCTTCTCTTTAATTGTCTGAACCATTTCATCAGTAACCAAAGATGGGTGTCCACATCGTGTTCATCATTCACTCAATTACTTCTTCCATTGAACTCTCCGACCCATATTGTAATAATTGAATTACTAATATTATTTTGTCCGTAAATCCTGCAGATTTACCAATAAATTTCACTCCGTTTAAATTTCTTTGCAATTTATAAAACTAATCACAGATCTGATTCTTGCGTAAAATTAATTGCATTTTGGGTGCACCTCGTATTAAATTTGGAGTCTTGAAAATGGTGCAATTATTCATTTTAAAATAAATCATAGGTTATAATTATCTTCTAGTAACCAGGAAATATTTTTTTGCCTAGATAATATTCCTGAAAACTAGCTTTTAAACTGAGCTCGACTGCAACTCGTATTTTTCCCTTAATGAATCTGTTACATGGCCCATAATTCCGAAGAAGTGCATTATAAAAGTCAGCAAATCGTCCGAGGATACTGCATTCTATCACGAAGTACACAACATACATCCAACTCCAAAACGTTCATATATCACTAAGCCAAAACGAAAAGCTTTACAACCGTTGGCGGGGACCGTTTTATTACATTTTTTCATATCGAGATAATGAGGATCTTAGCAAATTGGACAGGAAAATGGTAACTATGAAACTCAAATACGTCAAGTTAATCCCAGAAGGGGTTTTTTAGCTTTACTAAACTGTTGAATTTTTGAAACTATGACTAAATGAAACAATGTTTTCAGTGACAACGAAAATAACTTATAAATAAATGTTGTACGTCTCTCTGAAATTATTGTATGTATGATAGCATAATAAATTTTGATTGGATCATTATATAGTATATAAATATCATCACATATGATGAAGCCATACTTATCGTCAGTCTCAAAAAAAATAATACTTCTAAGAAGAGTTTGTTTTGTTTGTTGCATTTCTATTAGAAGTATAAAAATAGTAGGATTCTCAAACGTAATAACTTTTCGGAAACTACAGCTACAAAATTTAGATCGCAGTTTCCGAGCGTCGCGTTTAATTTTTAGTGGAATTTTCAAATTCAAAACATGATACACTAGAAATCACTAAATAAGTTACTAGATGAGGAGCGATGACATAAAATACTAGTAATACTAAAATTATACACTCTGTAAACTATAAACCACAAACTAAATACTGAATATACTGTTTATACTGAATGCTCAGTCTCTGAAGACAATAACTTGGTTATCGAAACGCATCTTAGACAGTGTAATTGTGAGTGTTTGTGTTGGTGGTGTAAAAAGTGTATTCAGTATGGATATCGCCAACGGTTCCAGAAATTTCAACTTGCCACAAACTAAATAATAAATAAAATAATAGACACACAGTAAAAGAACGATTGCATATTATTGAGAGCGAAAAAAAATAGAACGAATTGTAAAATTAAATCTATGAAGAGCTTTAAAATCGGTCACTACATTTGTAAGAAAGTTGATAATAGTTGTCAAATTTAGTGGCACGTTAAATTTTGATACGTTTTGTATTTATTGGTGGAACAAATATTTAGACAATGATAAGATCTGAGTCGCTTCTGATCAAATGTATAATTGCATAATTCGGAGAGATGTTTATTTTCCGAAAATTGATCTATATATAAAATGAAGATAAGTTTAATAAAAAATTTGTTCAAACCAAACCAAAAATGACAGTGTCCCTTATTTGTTTACTTTATACAAGCGCATATTTATTGTTGTTGAGTGTAACAGTTAAAGTACCAGTTGATTTGCTTATTATTCTTCAGCTGTGAATCATTTCGGCATTGTTTATGATTGTAGTATAGTCCCAGTTAGGACGTGCTGTGATTTGCTATTTAATTTAAAGAAAAATACTATCAAAAATATCCGTATGGGATACAGTTTAGCAGAATAATTCATACCAAGATAAGGTGCCTATATAGAACAGCAAATTCCTAAATGCTATAAGAAAAGACTTTTTTCAAGACAACTTGAACATTTTATCTACTTTTATGACATGTGCAACACAATTTTTCCAATAAATGTTTGTTGAAAAATCTTTACAACTTTCAGTTTGAAAGTAGTAACTTTGGCTGCCACTTCATTTCTTACTTGAGCCCAAATCAATTCTATATGGTTCAGTTCACAATGACATGGTGGCACAGTGAATATGCACCGTGCCTTCCAATTCCAACGTCCTGGGTTCGAAGCTTGTCAATTGTCCATTGTTCTCTGTCAATCATGTGTGCCTTCAAGCCCTCATTATTCACATCACGTCGCAGGCACCTTTCGATCACTACTTATAAAAATAGTGGGATATTCATCCGCAGCCTGCGTCCAGAATTTCGCACGGTGCTTTCCAATTTCAGCGTCCCCGGGTTCGAAAATTAACTTTTCGATTTTTTTTCATGTGTACCGAACTGAATCGATATATTTGGATTATATTATAGAATTTCAAAACCCGATTTTTGTAGCAAAACAATTAAATATAACTAAATAACAAAAACATATTAGTGTTTAATGTATTTATCAGTCACTGCCGTGATTAATGGGTATTATTGATATTATTGAGATCAAGCAAACAGGCATACAGTCGTGGAAAAAAATTTTTGTCGAAGTTCAATGCTAATAAAATATTTTAAGCTGATATGGCGAAAAGTATAAAAACCGCGAATCTCAGTAACCTATCAATTACGCTGTTCATAAGAATCACTGGTAGGCGGTAATTCGAGGGAAATGGGTAATTTGTTCAAAAATCCATAGACAAAATTAAAAACGCGACAGCTGTTCGCATCACACCGGTCGACCAAGGTAGAAAGGATCATAACATATTACTATGACCTGGTTATCTCAATCACTTTCCGAACAACAATGACCATGATGCGGGTTAGTTTCGGAACATTCAAATCATGATCGAGTTAACCCGAACATAGTTCCCAACAAGTCTATATTTACATGTGCGAGTATTAATTGCCCCATTTCTACAGTTTTTTTTGTATTTTATAAAAAACTGCTAATTAGTCTACGAAGCTGTGTTGGAAAGAGCTCTCTGAAATCGTTTTTGATGACTTGAATGAAATATGGGGTGATTGAGTCTCCATTCATTACCGGCGTTTTTGAATTCAAACCTAATTTGCCATCATATTAATTAAAATCATATTTTCTGTCGAGTATTGTTTACATTCCGTTATTTACTCATTGCGGCTCAGTACAATTAGTCACTTCTGTTCCACTATCATGTTCAAGTTTTCAAAGAAATTAATTTGTTGTCGACTTCCCACTCAGTTCGAAAGATTCGAGAAAATCTCTGTATATTCTAAAATATACAAAATATACGTAATCAACGACCGAACCTGTGCTGCTGCAACCATCCCATCTTTCCGTAGATAAGGTCCAATTTTTATTTTTAATATATCAAAGTCTTTTCATATAATAACATATTTTCAATTTATAACTGCTTTGTCTTGAATACGCAATTTATTCGCATTTTATCACTTTTTATTAAACTTATCATTTGCTGAAACTCTTTTTATTTGTTATTGATTCATATTCAGGGATAGTTTCACATTGTGCTAATTAATTCAATTATTTGGAAGGTATTTCCAGCTTTTTCACTTCAAACTCTGTTCATTGAAAAGCTAGTAACGTCCAATAAATATCAATTCTTCATCCCATCTAAGTTCCAATTAAATATATACCTTAACTGTTGTTGTATACCAATTCCTGAGGAAGAATCTTCAGCGGGGGAAGTTCTCTATACTCTATTCTCTATACTTCTTTATTCCTTATAGAGTTATAAACACAAAAAATTGTATTTGCCTCAATAGTAATGTTTCATCAATGCGCTTTATAATGCTAAATGTATGGAATTCTCTTTACTATCCATCTTTACGGAAATTTATTATTTAGATTACTCACAACTACGTCATTCAGAATGCAACAGTACGGCATCTAGCTGCCACATCTTTACTCCGAACTCAAAAGAATAGAAGAGATCTCAAAAGCCATTTCAAAAATTATGATGGTTTTCATCCATTCAATTGACTATTAAAAACATACGGACCTATTACGTGATTCTGCATAATACCACTAAACAACAAATAAGCCTTTTTTAGTGTCATAATAGTGAGTATTATTGTTACCCACTTGACCGTTATTGTGGAATGTAGATTCGTGTGTGAATAACCAAATTTCGACAAGTGTTTTTCCTCTGCAACTCGATGAGGGACTCAAAACAAAATCCTATTTTGTGATGATCATCGTCATAAAAACAGCAGCTTGATATGATATGGAAAGTATTTGTGCTTTCTAAGAATTCTAAAAACACTGAATTCACTTATATAAGAATGTCTGGCAATTTTTCAGGTGCTTGGTGCTTGTGCGTATATTCTGTACTACTGATTCTAAGACCCAAAAATTCATTGCATTGATCGATGGTAGCTGTTATTGTCTATTGAAAAACACGCGGCAGGCTTAGGACAAAATGGTTAAAAGAGGTGGAAGGTGACCTAAGCAGAGTAGGTGCTAGTAACTGGCAGAGAAAAAAACAGGAAATAGAAAGTTCTGGCGGGAAATAACCGAGTGTAGACATGGATTATGGGGAAAGAGCCACCCTACCAAAAGCATTTTTTTCTCGTAAATTTAATTCTGGGATTCTAGATTATTCAATTCCATACTTTTCGTATGAAATTATGGACAGTTTCAACGATTTCTGTCACATCATAAGCATGTTATTTTATCAACAAAATCAAGCTGACAAACTTGTATCAAAAATTGGTAGAAATTGTAATATTTGATTTGTGTAAGAGCCAGTTGGACATAGAAGAATCAGGAAATATTGTTTTCTGTGACTACTGACAAAAATCAAAGAAAATTTATAAGTCAGCGTATCAATACTTCAAGAAATAGTATCAAATTAAGGTTACTGATGCAGATTGAGAAAGTACGATAAAACATTTAACAATTTTTTTGAGAAATGTTCATAGTTCTATCAATTGTTTTATTGATATTCATATCACTCAATATTACTCAGTTCTTATAAATTATTATGATTTAGACGTTGATGATAAAATAAAAAATTGACATGAAGTTTGAGTGTTTTTCAAGTTACAAGTTTCCAATCGCATCAATTATTACCACCAGAGGTGGTGAGTTGACTTACAATCAGTCGTCATGGGAAATCGATACCTTTTCAGTAATTGTTACTTGTGATCTTCAAAACAATGGAGGGAAAGAAATATATTATTTTTGGCGGTATTTATAACTTCAAAATGTAGTAATGAAAAATCAATAATTTCTCTACAATACATTGATAATATACAAGGTTCTCCATTTAAAATAATAAGATTTTTGTGGCCTGGAATTTTTCGAAAGTGACTAAATATATCTCGCATTACTGTTGTAGGTTTCACTTGTACACATTAAATGTACACGTCGGGATTTAACTTGTACGATAATTCTTTATTTTCGCAAAAAGTGGCAGAATTTAGGTATATGAAACCTTATCTAAAGTTGACATAGGAATAAAAAATTAGTTGAAAGCGTAAGTAATCAGAATAAAACTCCAGCTTATCTTGTGTCAACTGCATTGATGATCTCTAAATAAAAAAAAAATTTCCTTTATCCAAATAAGTTTATCCAATTCAAGGAACCAATATAATCCAATTATTATATGATAACTAACCAGTTTTTGATCGAGACTACCAGTTGACGTCAGATAATTCTTTGAACGCGCCCTCTATCTCAAAAACAGTTCAAAATATAAATAAATATTGAATAAAAAAGTTATAGATAATTAAATTGTCCACAATATTGATGATAGAAATAAATAGCATGAAACCCATAGAAAACGAGATATTTGCAAAGAATTTTGAGAAATCGATATTTGTGTCTTTTGACCACTAACTTTAAAACTTGCGACCATCCAATTATATGTATGTAGATTTTTCGAGATATTCACCTAATTTGGCCTGAGATGACTGGAATAATATGGAAATTTGGTACACCCTTGGTGGAACAGACAACTAAATCGCTTTGGGAAAGTCCAACTCTTTCGCTTTAATTTACAAAATATACCTCGATTTAATGACTAACTAAAACAGCTGTGATTAACGAATATTTAGGAGGAAAGAATTGGAATTGAACAATTTCGACATTAGAGAATCGTTAAAGTGAGTTGAAACCCACATGTACGCTAAACAATTTTCACATAGGGATTTACTGAAATGCATTAAATAAAATATATAGACTACAAAATGTATACGTTGAAATAAATTTCGAATTTCAGTTCTAATAATTGTAGAATCAATATTTCCAAATAGTCCCCTGGCACATACTCTAATATACAGAGGTGACGATAATTCCTGCATATAATTATAGATATACGAGAACAATTCAATGGAAAAAAAGAATTTTCATTTGTTGACACTACTTTCTCTATAGTGATTAGTTTCAACTTATTTCATAAATTGTCAGTCAAAATTTTACATAAATCTGAGAAACAAATTAGTTTTAAAACCCATATAAATAAAACTGTTTCCGTTGTGGGGTAAATATAAAGAAGAAATAATTTTGTAAAAAAACCAAACAAGAATTAAATGATTATGATTTCAGTATGGCTTCACATAATGGAATTATTTTTAAGTTATTTTTTGTTTTAAAAGTGATCATATTCTAATGATCTTTAGTTTATAGTAACGGTGTACTTACTCACTAATCACTAATTCAATTTATGTACTTTTCTATTCACTTGTCACTATCCATAAAATTGTTGATTAACTGACGTCTGTAATTCCGCTTCGTGTCCTGATATTGAAGTCTCTAGATTGCAGTAAGCAAGCAAAAAAGTTTTCTTCTTAAGAATTGTCTCTATGAAAAGCTGGCACAAAAAAGTGAACCGATATTAAAAAGAAATACCCTAAACTTCAGCTTATACAGAGTGAGTTTTATGTATGAAACGTCTCAATTATCTCGGAAACAACTTGTACGATTTTAATAAATTCCTGTGGACAAGGATCTTGTGATACGGCCTTTATTATGGTGGTATCTACTCTGTCGTCAGATCTTTCCTTTTTCAGGAAAAATAATGAACTTTCTTATTTAAAATGGATCACCCTGTATATTTTTCACTCCTCGAAATCCTTAAGAAATACTTATTATTTTTTATCACATGTTTCCTGTACCTAAATGCCATAATTTCGGAGTTATAGCTACATTTGAGTTATCTCCGCCGAAGTTAAAATAATACATTTAGGTTAATATGTCTGCTACAATAACAAATTTGACGTTTCGATAAATTATTATTGTTGAAGTTTATTGAAAGTCACACAAATTTTACGTGATCATAAATTCCATCCATACAGAGTTGTCAGATGACGATTTTGATCGACGTGAAGAGTTTACAGACCTAATGATAATCAAAACGATCCAAATTTTTTCAAGTAATGTTATGTTTTGCGATGAGGCCACTTTTTGTATTAATGGAAATGTAAATTGGCGTAAATATCCCTAGAAATTGAATATATAGGGCTGAAATAATAGGCGACTTAATAATTGATTGATTTCATTGAGGGTAACCTAAAAGGTATTTAGATCTATTGGAATAGTATTATACCTGAGTTGGCTCGGATATTTCCAAATCCAAGTAAGTATTCTCCATTACATTTGAAAAAAACTTCATTATTAGAAATTTTAAGACAATCACAATATCCCATACGACAATATTTGGCTACAACAAATAATAAATATTGAGTTTCCTAGAAGATGGATTGGAAGGTTGCAAAGTGTATTGCAAAGTTTTCAAAATCACATGGTTTGTTGTATTGAGGTGAATGGACAATATTTTAAGCATCTGCTGTAATCGCCTACACTGTATGTTCTCTAGAATTCGTAATTCTACTTCACAAATGTGGATCTACTTTTAACATGACACAAACATTTGAAGATTTGTCTTCAGTTGTTGTAGGTTTTCTGCGAAATGATTTGGATAATGATTTTACTGCACCAGCTTCTTTAAACTTTTTACTAATTTACTGACACTGAATTCTAATTAAACGAGTTTATTCAATAAAAAATTATCAGTATTTCTCAAGGTTTTCTAAAAATACAAAATATATAGTGTGATTCGTTTGAAATAACAAAGTTCATTATTTTTCTGGAAAAAGGAAAGATCTAATATCTAAAATAGTACGTTTCTGAGATAATTGATGCGTTCTATACATAAAATCACTATGTATATATAATGAATCTCTGAAGGCAAGGGGTGTGTAGTATTTTGAATGAAAGGACATATATTGAAGAAAAATTTATGAGGTGTGTTCCGCGATTACTTAATGTTCCCAAAAAGCTTGCTCGTAATATAAATTCGTACCAATGCTTTATTCCATCAGACATCTAGGTACACCATTACAACATAGATACAAAAATAAAACAAAATAAAATTTCTGTCGTCGTTTTCCTCTATTTATTTTCAGAATTTGATATCATCCTACTGATATAGTTGAAGAAATCAATTCTAAAACAATATGACACTTCACCTAATTAGGTCTACAAATGTGAACAATAATCACACCACAATGGTGACTGACATTTATGTCAGTTTGGTCGATAATGATACTGAAATCTGGATAAGAAAAATCAATTTAAACCGAAAAATTCATTTGGGAGCTGGTGAAAGGCTGGTACGATTTTTAAAGGTATGTCCTGAGACACTAAGAGATCAGTTTCGTAAAGATTTATCTCAAAATACTTTACTAATTCTGCATATTTTGTAGATAATGTTGAACCTGAACAAAATTACATCACTATTTATCTGATTTTACGTGTTTCAAAAGTAAATTCACGTATGCATTTATGTTGTTTCTCATTTACACCCTACATGCAACAAAGGAATAAACATAAAGTCATTTTATTCTGCTATAATACGTTAATTGGTGTTGTTAACAAATACCTCTACGTACCCTTTTCATTCTCATTTATTTCAATTAACAAGAGCAATATAATGATGCAGAGATAAAACAAAAATTGTAAAGCAGAAAAAAATCGTGATGATTAATGATGGCATTACAGTCATTTGTCAAATTCTAAGCTGTATCCTGAGCGTTGACAGTTCAATATGTGAAAGCTTAATTTGTGTGAATAAACACAATTGTTTCAAAAAATATTTTGATGACTCACAGTTTCTCTATTTAATTTTTTTTTTTGAGACAAAAAGGCATAGTCATATTTCATAATATTAACGGAAAATACAATGTCAAGCGGTCGAATGGAATAATTTGACCAGCTCCATGATTGTGAATCTATAAAATCTCAGGGCAATTTATTTTCTCAATTCAAAATATATTCTAGCTTTTGTTAATATCTCCAGGTGATCGTGATCCGTGTGATACGCACACATTTTCCCTTGATCCTTAACCATCGGCATGTTGTCATAGTGAGATAGTACCTTGAATCTACATCGTCTTCAGTAAATCCCCAGCCGTAGGAGTTGAAAGATATAGCTAGTAGTAGAGTTACTAATAGTGGTCTTCTGAATCGCTTTATTTTCGCCCCACAATCTTTAACACTATATTATTTTACAAAAGGCAAGGTTTGCTCAAGTACTAGGGAGGTTTGAATATATAACAGATGTCAGAAATGTAGCTCCAATATTGCAATGGATGAACTGGGAAAGTGAACTAAATATTCAGGAATCACAACACCAGATCCAATGAACAAAAAGTATGCATAGGGTAGCTATTTTATACAGCCGCGTTTGTTTTAAATGATGAAAAAATTGAGAGAACGCTTGAAAATGATGGATCGGACAGGGACTGTTCTGCTATGTATTGAAACATCTGGTTCATATACAAGCAATATAAGTCTGATACTGAAGATGATTTGTAACTGATTCTCACGCTCCATTCTTGTAGTGATGGTAAGTTAATACTCTTTGACGTAGATGTGGGCGCAAAATTCATATGCAACAATGTGGATTCTATTTGAAAATTATGTGTTTTCATATTTAATTTGTGTCGGCTGAGTAAGGGATGATAAATAAGGAATTTTTGCCTTCTCCATCACACAGGATATAACTTCAGTCTCGACATTTAGAAAAAAAAACATCAGTACGTTTACTTGCGTTACTACATCATACAAAATCTGAGGATGAGAATAATAAACCAAAAATTATCTCCGTATAAAAATTGACTAGATAATAAATTCCATGATGAAAATGAAATCGAACTAATTTTTCTAAAAGTAACAGCTGTGCAGGCAGCCTTAGAAGAATACTAAAATCAAAAGAGAGTCATGAAATTTTGAATTTATTGACCAATTTTGAAACCCATCCAGACATACGCTTGTAAAACCTACGTATTGACGAATAAAACTGGACAGAAATTGGAAAATACTAAGAAAAATTTTTGGTGGAAAGCTGACAGAGTGAGGATGTGCGAGAAAGTCAAACCTTGGAATTTATACACTTTTCAATGAGTCACAGAACAACGCGTTTATGAAGGTAAGAAGATTATAATGGCGAGGTCACTTAGAACGAATGGACGAAGACAGACTCTTGAAACAAGTTGCATGAAAGATACCAGACGCAGAAGAACAAGAGGAAGACCAAGAAAACGGTGGAGGGAATTAGTGAAAGAAGACCTTAGAGATGAAAACATCCAGAACTGGAGAGGAAAACAGCATCAGGTTAAGCAAGAGAAAGCTGATTTTTTAATATTAATAATGGGAATGGAGAAGCTAAAATCCGATATCAACATAATCATATCAAGCATATATCGTGCTGTCATCTCTAACCAAGCGTCAAATCCTTCTCTATTCTTCATTTCGACTTATAAGCGAGTTAACCAGAAACTTAGAAGCATAGAGCACAGAAGAAAGGTCGCTGCCCTGACTCTGTTATCGATACTACTCCAGCAGATTCATTTGCAAACTATCCAATAAAATCCCAACAATATTCGCAAGACTTACTCGACAGGCAGACGTAGATCATGACCATCAAGTTCGCAAGCAGAATCAATCAATTTATCTTTCTTTCGTTGGATAAGTGTGAAATCAGATACGAAGGCACGTCTTTCCCAAACACTACAACGTACAGAAGTTGAAGATCAATTCGTGTCTAGTTCTACACCTTCACTACACTATTGTTCAATTTTCCAATTTAATTTAGAATTTGGTGATGCGTAATTATAAAAGACAGAGCTTAGATTAGATTCTGAAATAACAAGAAAAACTTGGTGAATAATACGAAAATGAGTTGAGGAGAAGCTGCAAAGTTTACCCAAATCGACAGAGGAATAAAGTCAGGAGCTTTTTCTTTGGAAGAACTAGCATAAAAAGTAATTAGATTAGAAGGAATTTCTTGTGTTATTTGAGCATTTCTGTGAGAAAAAAAAATATTGAAGCCAAGACTTGGCTTGACAAATATTATCTGGATTTTGTCTCAAGGAATTCAGCAGCTAAGAACTGATTTACTTCGCTTATGCGAGACGACATAAGCAACGATAACGATGGACGCAGTGGATACCTCAAAGAAGCTGTAAAATAAAGCTATTAGAGGAAGCAGAGACCCTGAATATATCGAAGGAAAGTAAAGGACATATGGTGAATGAATAAATATTTGAAAATACGGAAGCTCCATTCAAAGTGGGTGCCGTATGATCTCACATCTGCTGTTTGATCAAGACAATCACTGTATCACAATTCAATGGAATTGCATGAATTGGGCTTCCAATTGCTTCCGCCTCCACCGTATTCTCTAAAGCTAGCCCCCAACGATATTTCTTGTTCTCCTATATCAAGAGGATGTTCGCTCGACATAAATTTTTATCCGATAAAGAAGTTGTCGCTGAAACTGAAGCCTATTATAAGGCTTGAGTCAAATCTTACTATTCAAACGGCATAAAAAAAATCTTATGATCGCTATAGTCGTTGTATCATCGTTCTCGAAGGCATCATTGATCAATAAAATCAAATACAAAAAAAAAGATTTCTTCTATACAAGCATATGAACTTTTTAGCCAATCCTCACGGGAAACTGGATAATTTACGATATTTATTCATTTTATTTGACCCAGAATATATTTCATCGGCCATTACAGAATTTCGCAAAGGTTTTTTTATTAGGAAATGATTTTTTTAAACTGTTATTTTGCGATTCTTAATTGATGAAGATATAATACGAAAATAGAATTTAAATTTTCAATCCGAATCCCTTTATTAGAACTAACATGTAAAATGAAATTAATTATATGTAAAAATATGAATGATTGAATGAATTATGAATTTTGAATGTTACAATGTGGCTGAGAACTGTACATTCCGTTTCACACCAACCATGACATTTACCACAGAAAGTGGGTAAATGTTTAAAACATATGGTTGTAGCAGAATTAATTACAATGCATGCATTTGATAAATGAAACATTCATTCCTATTAATAATTTGTTTATTATGATTATTTATGCTTTATATCGCTAAAATAAAGTTCCATCAATGATTAAATTCATTACAAAATGATATCTGATATATATCAACATTTCCAACTGATTTGTGGAGTTGAAATTGATAACAGAACAAACGAGAAAACTCTATAGAGGAGAATGAAAATAAGTCGATAGAGAACCACAATAATACTTTCTCAAACCGTAATCACAAAACAAACAAGGAAAATCCAAAACGGAGACCACTTGAGTTTATCATAAAATTTTATTCTCTAGCACTCGAGGCATAGTAATATTTTTCGCATGTATGATAGAATTTTCTATAGATATTATTCATCTGCTTCATGCGATTTATATCAAAGTTTAATGAATGGCTCATGATCGGTGGGGTTTTATCCTAGATTGCTTTGGACCTCCCCATGAAATTAAATAAAAACAAATTTAGGAGCAAAATATTCGATTACAGGAGAAACAAATTGAACAAATAAAGAGATGTAAGTATCTAATAGAAAGTAACAGCAGATTAGAGCAGGAAAAAAATTGAAGAATAGCAGAAGTCTTTGGAAACATAGATGTGCCAAAAAAATAAAAATAAAAATTTTGAAAAAATGTAGTGATGCTTTACTGCTACAGATCAAAATCAAATAGACTGCGTAAATGAAATGGAAATGAGATTCCCTACGAAATTAGAAAATAGAACAGGAAGAGACAGAATAAGAAATTGAATATTTTGAAAAATACTAGAGATAAAACCAATTATAGATACGACATATGAAAAACAAATGAGATCGATGGGCACATATTCTAGATACATAGTATTAAAAAAAAAACGTTCGAATCCAAAATACCGGGTAAAAATTATGGAGAGAGATTAAGAAAAACATAGTTTGAGAATGGAAATGAAATAGGAAGGAATAGAAGAGCAAACGAAACATAGAAGACGTAGAGAAAAAATTATATGACCTCCAAACAAACAACCAAACACCGCACGGATATGGCTTATGAATGAATAGAAAATTTTTTATCTGGAGCTTTCTCTTCGTTATCTGCTATGTTTGATTTATCTTGGTTCTTGGCCAACCCCTTATCCTCTTAATATTATTGTTGCTTTCATTACTTTACTTTTCAGTTGGTCGGTTTCCATTCTGCTTCAAGTCGATTTAACTGTATTCTCTTAACTTTTCACAATATTGATCCTTGTTTCGTTAGTATTCTCATGTTTCCATTTCTTGAATTGTCTTACTCTGTATTTTCTCTATTATTTTTAATTGTTTTATCTCATCTGGGTTCAATTTGGCTCCACCGTTGTTCCTCAATGTCTTATTATTGGTACCATTATTGTGGATTTATATTTTCAGTTCCTTGTTCAAATATCTGTCCCAGTTTGATCCTGTTTAGAAACTAGTATTCTTCGTGATTTATGCTCCTTATTTGTTATTTCTGCGCATCCTCTTTTAATATACGTGATAATATGTTTTTTGATCATGTACATTTTTTCCGCTTTTTTCATTTAATCTATATGGGTGATTCCGTTCTAACTGTGATATTCAATGTCCTGTATTGTTTTTTTGTACTAGTCATTAATTAATAATCAATTAATAAAAATTTTGTGTTAATTGAATAATTCTTAAGATATTTAAACATTATTTTTATACAATATAACTTGCCACTTAAAGAAAACTTATACTACATCACTTGAATGTCAGTACCGTGTCATGTCCATTCCTAGAATTTACCGATAAATTATTAATTTTTTTTGTCGTAACAAATGATTTAAACTAATTACCTTATAAATTCTAATGTTTATGATCAAACTGAGGAAAATTGATGCACTTGTTGTTTAATATCTTAAGTTACCATGTCAGTACCGTGTCATGTCCATTCCTAGAATTTACCGATAAATTATTAATTTTTTTTGTCGTAACAAATGATTTAAACTAATTACCTTATAAATTCTAATGTTTATGATCAAACTGAGGAAAATTGATGCACTTGTTGTTTAATATCTTAAGTTACCATGTCAGTACCGTGGATAAATGAGTCAGTACCGTGGAACTCAAAATCCGACATTTGTGTCTTGCTCGTGATACTTTGAAGTTGTAGTAAATTCCTCTTAGAGTTTTATTTTTACAGTAAAATAGATGAATAATATGCATAAAAAAGTTAGAAAAGTTAAATTTTAAAATCTTGAAATTTTGAATACAAAAAATCACAGTTAGAACGGAATCACCCATATATTTACTAGCTTCTCCTTATTGTTGTTGATTGGTAATAAAACCTGCAAATATATCCACTACTGGTTTCAGATTTCAGTCGCCAATTAGCGTTTAGTTAGGTTAGGTTAGGTAAGGCGATGGGTGTTTGGAGTGAGACCGGTGGCATTCGACGGTACTTTGACAGCACTCTATATTATTTCAGAATTGATCCTCTGTACGTCAATATCTAGATCTTCGACTCTCGTCCTTCTGGACAATGTTACCCTTAATTCCCTCAGCATTCTATTAAAAATCATCAAAGCACTTTACTTTAGATTGAACCTACCTGGCACATTCTTCAGAACTATCGTTCTCGCACCATAAAATGTGATTCTCCACTTCCCATTCTTATGCCTCTGAAATGAGCCTTTATAGAGCAATACTTTCCTTGAAAAGTTCAGAGCACTTTTTTGAAGGTCAAATCACTACAGCAAAGTGATGGGAATTAATTTTTTGTGATCCTAGAACTCTTATGGTGTCGTGTGGTTCAATACTTTCAGGGGCACGATGTAATTACTAGTCATACTTCTAGTTCACATTTTTTGTACTACGAATTAAGTATTGAATCTTCGAATTCAGTTTTTTTAAAACAAAATTACAATTACAAATATAATTTTATCAAGCAACGGAGTCATCACATTTATTATATACCGTATTTCTTATTGCCTTACTTTATGAATACACTATATAACATCTTGGGATTAGATTTGATACTCAAAGTTCAATAAAGTAACTTATAAATTGATGTTTTGATTTAACTTTTTCTATTATAATTAGAATAATTTCAAAAATACCCGTGGAGTGTTTTGACTAACAGCAGGAGCGTCAACCAATAAAAATGTACACTTCATATATTGATTTTATTATTCACAAGGATATCAGGAATTTATATTTAGTGTAGAATTGGAATGGGTTTGGTGTTGATGAATTATTGTATGCATTCTTTCAGTTGGTTTCATTGTTTTTGACGCGATCGGTGTATTCATGCGGTTAAAAAATTCTGTTGAGATTTTATCGGTTTGTTTCATTGTTTCATTAAATAAGTATCAGAAATCATTATAATGGAAAAGAGCGAACTTTGTAGCTATATTAGAACCTGAGATATAGATCTTTGAATGTAGAAAAATTGCCAAAAACCTACAAAAATCCATAACTCCACATTGAATGTCCGCGCCTAGCTCCTCTCCAGCTCAACCGATTTAGGTGTTCAAAAACTCAAAAGAAAGAAGGTGTTTCAGCGAGTGTTCCTAAACCAAAACGAACTCTGTAGCTATATTAGAACCTGAGGTATAGATATAGTGAAAAATAGATGAAATCATATGGCTGATGGCTGATCTATGCATCAATACCTTTCACTGAAAAAAAAATTAAGCAAATCGGTTGGAAATCATTAATTTTTTTAATATATAAAATGATACAGAGCGAGTTTAGTATTAAACCAAGGAAATATCAACATATAGTTCAATAAGAAGATACAAATATAATAAACTGTTTCTACAGTTACACCCAAGACTATGTCCGCAGATAGGTGAAACAACTCTTGTAAAATATAGAATTTCTCAGTTTTATTTTCAATAATACAGTTTAGCTAGGTGATACAACTTTAGTTTTGACAAATTAGATTCACAAAATTAACAAATACAGAGATTACAAAGTTTAATATTGATATTTACAATTTTTTCTTAGACTGAAATCTCTAATTAAAGAACAATAATCTAACCTATGAGCTACGTCGTTCTCGATTGAAATAATAGCAAGCGCTGAAAACCGATCTTGTGTCATCGAATTCCTCAGGTATGTTTTAAAAATCTCAAGTCTCGAAAAACTCCTTTTAGCAGACACAACTGTAACAGGTGTGGTAGCAATAATTCTCACGGTTATTTAGATAGTGGGATAAACTATTTAAAAGTCGCTGCATTGTTTCCAAAGTTCACTATCTTAAACTTAAAAATAGTTTATTTTGATAATTTCTTCCACATTTAATTCATGATCTTCATCTTCCCCTCAATAATCAATATGCCTTTTTTATGTCATTTTCTGCTTCTAGATGTTGTATAGTCAGTACATGTGGCTACATTTTACTTATAATATTCATCTTGTCATACCATATGACAAGTGAAACTACAAATTCGAAAGTAGCTATTAGATTTTCTATAGAAAGACATTGTAATTTCTGCTAAATGCTTTAAAGCATCACAGAATATATGACTTAGTTGGTATCCAACGGTCTTCACCGATACTATCCACTCCCATCCAGTTTTAGAAAGTGGTTTTAGAGAAAACGAACTTACTTGAGCACTTGAGTAAAAAAGTAAAAAGCACAAAGTAAAAAATAAGCGAGGAGATAAATTTCAAGAATACATTTTTGGACATTACTTTTTTCACCACGCATATTGGCACCATTATCATATCCTTGGCGTCTGCAGTTTTGTTATGATATACCTAAATGTCAAACTCTCAGCTATGGTTTTTTTGATGGCTTAGAAACTAAGAAAATGTTCTTCAATCTTAAACGTATTTGTATGGAAAATCACATGATAATTGAGTGGTCATTAATCGTCTTATCCTTGTTTTATGTAAACTCTCAGCTCTTGATCAAATCGGCCTATCAACTTTACTAAATCTATAGTTGCCGTTTGTCTCACTCGAATCTTAATCGGATGTTAACCTCTCTCTATGACCCCTGAGAGCCAAATAGTGAAATGCTAGAAAATATACAATTATGAGCAATCGTTCTAAAATATCTCTCCAACATTGCCTTTCTAGTTCAATATGTGAGTAAGACAAGATTTCAATAGTGGAACAGCTCATTGAACCATTCTCCAAATTAATCCATTTCAACACACAATCGTTGTTCTGGAGGTAAACAGTTTACCTACAGTTTCTGAAGACGATAACGGTTATCGGAACGCTTGTCTGATAGTGTGATTTTGAGTGTTGGTGTAGTGGTGGTGTAAACAGTGTGTTCAGTATAATCTTTGTGCTGTCGACTAGATTCGTGGTACTTTAGATAATCACCCAAGTGTTTCTAATCTAATCACACACTCCTCCATTTGATCTAATCTTTGTATTTTTTAGGCCGGAAAGCAGAGAATGACATTCTTCGTTCGTGAATAAATCATTCAGCGCCTGTCAAGCTTCCCACCGTTAACTGAAATAATGGTATTCGTTAAATCGTCATCCATTATCATTTACGGGATTTAATTGCTTCAAATTCAATAGATCCCAAAATAAGTAGAACACATTTACAGAGAATTTATGAAGCAAATAGAATTTATCCGTACAAAGTCAAAATTAAAAGAAGGAATAGGTTTTTCGGAAAATTTCTGGGCCATACTTGGTTTTATCAGTAGAATTTCGGTAGTAGAATTATGTTAGAAATTACTCATCCGTCAAGGGCTAAGCCTCAAAAAACGAAAATTCGAATAGAGAATCTTTCATCTCTTACCAGAATTGTTTCACCGGTTCAGTTCAATAAAATGTGTAAAAATGTTTTAAAATATTAATAAGTTCTTTGAATCATCCTCTATTTTTTGGTTAAATGTGATATATTTACATTTATAAACATCATGCAGACTATTAATTGCCACACTTCTGAACATATTCAAGCCTTGTTTTTATTTTATGTTAATATTCTTTATGGACATAATTTTACAGTTTTATGAAGGTACAGGTGCCAAGCTAAGATAATATAGAACTATATAAAGAGGGCTCCGAATACATTCATTGTAGAAAAAGCCACTCTGTGACGTCTCATTTTTATTGCTTTTAGTCAGGTAAATGGCTTCGCTTATTGCATAAATGATGTTATTGGATGAGCTTATCAACAGATGGTGAGCTCCTTGGCTAAAAGCATAATAGCGCAGTTTTGAAACATTCTAACATAACTATCCCAAAAACCTCGAGTAAAATAAATCATGAAATTTGAATGAGTGAACCGCGAAGGTATTAACCATACCTTTGAAATAAAAAACATGGAATTCTTATGATATGAGAAAAAGTCAACCTACATTTATTGCTGTAGAAATATTGTTACAAACTCGTCCACAATATGGACCATGAAGCCGGACCTACTCGGTTATAATGGAGGTTGGAGAGCTGCTTATTTATGATGTCTAGGAAGGTATTTTCATATATTTGTTTGTTTATTTTCTAGAATTATTGAGAAATTCTTTTGGGTATATATACTAGTTTGATTAGTAGCTAGAGTTCAGTTTATAATAACAATTCATAGTGAACCGAACGAAATAGAAAACTAACAGGTGAATTTAAATAAATTTAAAAATAGTTATAAGAGTATTGATTAATTATTACATTAGTTAGTCAAGTCTAGTGTAAGTGTTCAATATTGAACAAGATTTAAAGTAATCACATTCTTTTGAGGATAAATATGAATACAAAAAAACTTATATGGAGTCACCCCATATATTACTATAATAATACTTGCTCCCTCTCTTCATAAAAATGATAATTTGAGCGCTCAATTAATGTGTGTTCATCAACTGTGTAGTAAATTTTGAATGGCAATTTTGACTATGAAAAAGAAACTAAACAGCGAGTTTGCTTAAAATTGTGTAACTTCGATAGAATAACGCCTACGGAATCGTTGAAAATGTTGCAGAAATGTCTACTACTAACGTTAAAAAAAAACTCGTTTTGGTTAATATTTTGGATATGAAGCGTTTTATTGGTAGAATTGTACCAAAAGACCTGGATCTTTTTGCTTGATTTGATAACGTTGCTGAGAACTCTACAAAATAGACTACTAGTCAAATGTTTTCACCCAACGCATTTACTAAATGACAAAATAATACACAACAAAATTCTCTTTCATATTATCGAGCAAAGGTCGAAACAGAGTCTTCTTTAATTGTGAATTATTTCTCCTGTGTTCATGATTGTAGTTTAGTTCTAGTTAGCCTTGTGAGAGGTACTGTGGTTTATACTTTTGGACCAAGAAATATTTTTGTAAAGCTCGTATACAATTTGTTTTTATTCTCGCAAATTTATACTTGTGTAGGAAATGATATCTTTCCAAATTTTTCAAGTTCTCAATTGGATTTTTTTTCATTCAATTATCGTTTATAGTTTTCCCCCAACTCTATTCTTTTAGGTTTTACTAAGTACTCAAGTAGTTTTTGGGTCAGCAGATGACATCATGACGAACCCAATTGTAAGAGGGGTCATATAATATAAAAATTAGCTAAAAAAAGCGCGAGAGCTAGTTAGTTGCTTAGAAGCGTTGAGTGTTTAAGATATTCTATAAGATGTACGGTTTCCAGAGAAGGCATATTATTTTGTTTAAAAACTTAAAAGACTTAAAGACGACGGATCGCTGAAATCTCAGATTTAGACTAGTGGATGAACCATTATTACATTTCGTTACTTTCGTATTTCCATTCTTATTTCTTTTGTTTTAAACTTTTGTTGACATAAACTTATCATCTGACCTACTGTTTGTTACATTCTTTATAATAGCCTAGACCACACGACCTAAATTAGAACCTTACATTACAAGTTTCAAAATGGGTAAAACCAAGGATGAATCGGTTGAAACTATTCCATTGATCGCAAGTTCTCATAGTCTAGGCAAAGTAACCGTACCATTGAAACTGAATTGAAAATACCTCGACGTACCGTGGACTATAACGACAAGAATTCCTGGAAGCTGTCCAAAGAGTATTTGGAAGAAATGGAACGGAACTGAAAACCAATGGAATCAACTAGACGACTACGAAGCAAGAGGAGGTTACATCGATGAATCAACAATCTAGCGGATGGTGCTTCAAAAACGAGCAAAAAGCGAAAAAACCACGTCAAAGTGGATCAAAAATGAGAGTGGTGCTTATCGTTTTCATCGATCACCTTGATGTTTACCACCATTTATTCGTACCAGAAGTTCAAACGCTTAATAAAGAGTATTACTTGGCTGTTTTGAACATAAATGCTGGTCTAAAAATGAGGGCTCTGAGATATTTAAAATATTTAATTCAAAAGTGGAATTTCTCCAGAAAGAATTGGAATTTTCTATCTTACCTTACCACTTCCACTAGATGCTTCACTTTCTTTTTCATCGTCACAAACATAATCAACTTGCATCCTCTCTTCCCTTCGAAGAGCCCTTATAGCTCTTCTCCTTGCTACGCCCGGACAACATCTGCAGAGACAACACTTGGCATAGATCCATTTGAATGATCTGGCCATTATGTCGCCAATATTGGAAAGGTATAGTAGGAAAAGGGGCATACCGATTATAGCATAGACTATAGTTGCAATCTTACCCTGAAGAGTTCTAGGGTAAATATTTCCATATCCTGCAACAAAAGTACAAATGTCAATGTCAATAAACAAATAATTCGTTATGCATTCAATTCTTTCTATGCGTTGATTGAATATATTAAATTCGACTTTTTCAATTATAATTGGTTCTGTATCATTATACAAAACAATTCTGGTCAGGAGGCGAACAGAATCACAGTTCAAGGAATCAATTACTTATCGAAAATAAAATATCGGGTAATAATTAGATAATTACATACAATTGGGTAGATATTGACGCCTGCATGTGGCAAAATTAGACGGGCAGGTAATCGAGTGGAAAACAGAGGGGAAATATCTGGGACTGACACAAGATACGGAACTTCTCTGGAACAAACATTAAAAAGCCACAAAAGCTCTGATGGTGTGCAGAAACTTTGCAGGAAGGAATTGGGGTTGTAACCCAAAGATCCTAAGGTGGCTGTACATGTCAAATATGACACCAATCATCACATATAGGGCAGTGGATTGGGGTACTAGATTCTAGGTACAAAGGTACAAAGACTGGCTTGGTTATGTGCAACTTTGACCATGAAATATTGTCCAACAGCGGCACTAGAAATGATTTTAAATCTCCCATCTCTCCGCATAGTACTGGAAAGCGTGGTAGAGAAAACATCATTTAGAATATTTACAGACTGAAACATCAAAGAAAACCTGTTTCTAAATAATGACCAACGCTGAGATATACCTCAGGACGTTGCATAGAAAAAGTTTAGCTCTGAGAAAAACTTCACCTCAATAATAAACTCTAAACGCAAATGGGATCAAAACACCATAAAAGAAATGAACAGGAATGCTATTAAACATTCTGGGCAGCTTACCCACCATTTTATCAAGCAGAAATCTATGCAATTGAAACATGAGTTCAGTTTAATCCTGTGAGGAACTATTGCAAACAGAAGATCATCATCCAGTCCGATAGTCAAGAAGCCATTAGAGCTCTAAGCTCCAATATCATAAAATCCAAACTCGTTTGGGATTGCCTAGAAAAATTAAACGAGCTAGGTAAGAAAAATACAATTACCTTACAATGGATACCGGGACACACCGAAGGGAAATGAAATAACTGATAAGCTCGCTAAAGCGGGGGCAGACAAGCCCTTCATGGGACTAGAACCCTTCTGTGGTATCAGTTACAGGTAAATGGAAAAAGTACTAGAGAAGAAGGTAGATATGAACGAAACCAATTATTGGGACAACCTACAGGAGTTGAGTCGGGCACAGACTCTTCTGGGAAAGTATAACCAGAGTAGATCTGCTGAATGTATCAACCTAAGAGCACTACACTTGGGAGCGCTTGAAATAGAAAACAAAGATCTCTGGTTATTAAAGTCATACCATATTCTAGACTTTTTAGAAGTAGTGAGGTAATGGATCAGCTCAGATAATAGATTTTTTGAGTCGCAGTATATACCTCGACGGATCAGTTCAGTAAATAAGTCCGTAATATTTTGATTGTTTCAATTGACTGACGCTTTTAAAGAAAAATTAATTCGTTCTATTAAGAGGATGTCGTGGCTCCAAAATATCAAAAATTAGACAGAGATAAGAACCACGGGAGAATGAATTCATACCATTAGAGACAGGATAAAATGGTCAGAAGTGATCGCAAACACCCATTAATTGATAGCAGAAGGAAAAAGAGATCTAGCTAAAATGTTATTATTTACAATTATATAGAATCTTTATCTGTGTAAAGTCATTGAAGGCATCGTCAAAAGTGTATTGAAAGTTCGATGGAAGAGAAGAATAGTATACTGAACAGAATGCTTCTCCAATTTTATTTCACTATTTTCTCCTCTTATCTCAAAAAGACTCAATTCAAATTATAATTCGCTAAATGTTCAATAGAATTTCTCTATTCTTTAGCAAATATCAAATCTATATCTTTGAATTTATATCGAGTAATAGCTTTATTTATCACCTTCTCTTGCCCTATGGATTCGAATTCAAGTTAAAATTCTATATCCATATCCGCTTTCATTCTCTCTATATTCCCTTTTTCGACCCAATATTATTTCTGGAAATAAAATAATAAGAACGTGAAAAAACCTATTAGCCATCAAATGAAAGATTGCCTCTCGTATAACATCTGTCACGAAATGGAAAAAGAAAGTTTTGCATTCAATTCGATCGAAGCTGAAAGAAATATATTGGAAACGGAAAACGAAATACAAAATCTATAAAGGTACGAGACTACTTGGAAATTTGAAAGAGAGTTAAAATTATATTTCGATACTCGAATAATTATTTTCACCGAGAAATTGGAAGGTTATAAAAGGAATTATTGAAAAATTCTCACGGAAGTGGATCAAAGGAAAACTGAAAAAGAGTTTATAATAATTCAAGCACGACAGATACAGTTTAAATGTATTTTTTACACTTCTGAATTGCAAATATTTCAGTAGAGAAATACTTGAAGCCTTTAAAAATACTTTAAAGAGTGCAAAGATCTTTTCTAGTGTACATAGTTTAACTAAAAACAAAAAGCAATAAATATAAGGCATAAATTTCAAAAACATATCTCACATATTCATAGTAAACGGTTTTCATATACGAAGAAACCGTTATTTCAAGGAAAAAATTGTTGGAATATTAAAATAAAACACAACAAATGAATAAGATGAAGTTTTATAATAATTCACAATACTTTTTACATATTTCTCAACATTATCCGTAAATCGTCCTCAAAATACTGTTCTATTATTGTATTCATATAAGTTCCAGATGTTTTTATGACCGCCAGCTTAGGGTGGACTGGAAGTATTCTTTTAAAGTTTGATTCTAGTATATGAAATTATCAACAATTAGTATTTAAGTTTATAACCCAAAACAAAAGGAATTCCAAAAAGAGATTTGCATTTTTACACAGTCAAACAGGGTGAGAAGGTACGTTTTTGAAGTCAATCAAATGAAATTTCAGATTCATACTACGTGTTGATACATAGGGTTAATTCTGAATATGTTACACTGGATTTAAAAAAAAAACTAGAGGGAAGCGTTTTCGGATATTATTTCCACCCCACATACCAATTTTGATTGAAAAAATTAACTTATAGATAAAATTTAACCTGGGAATGAACTTATTAGGTGGCAAGAATTCATTAAATATTTTATTTATATTATCTATCTTCTCTATTCTCTTCAATAAACCTACACATGTCTGTTAAATCATTTTATTTATACAAGATAGCAGTGTACAGGGCCGCCAAACCTTATAAAAAACCACGTTGAACTTTGAAACGATATTTAGAGGAGAACTAAGAAAAAAGTCTAAATTGGGTAGAAAGACTTTACCAATCGTTAAACAGGAAAGGACATTGATATCTCTAATTTTAAGCTTATGCAACCCATTATCGCACAAAGTATTACGTATATGCGTCAAGAAATTCTGCAGTTAAAATAATTTAAACGTGGAATCCAAAGGAGTGATGATGATTGGCTGAGAGGGTTTCTGAGGCATCATAAAATATCAGTAAACGAAAGGAACAAAACACAAAAGTTAAATAGAACAGTAGTTTCAGATTATGGGCATATTAACACCCACTGTCGGAAATATGGCCAATTTCTACTTAAAAAAGCTTGAAAAATAAATAATTAAGAAATATATGCTGAATACTTTAACGTAATATCAAAGCTTCATAAATACATTATAAAATGGCGTCAAATTTTTAAAAATTCATTTTTACTATTTTAAGATTGTACAGGTACAAGTTACGGATTGTTAACCATTGGGTGTGAGCCGCCCCTTGCTTTCAGATAGTAGTGTAGAATTATTTATTCCGTGAAACATACATGATATATGTAATCATATATCAAAAATTTATAATGTTCGAATATATAATTTAAAAAATATACTTAAATATGAGTTCTGATTTAACTTTAAAGGCCTATAACTCAGAAACTTTTTTCATGTCTTGGAACACTCTGTATATTTTATTGCTGTTTTTTGAAGTTACTAAATAGCATCAAACAGATTTTCATCAATATTTTATGTCAAAATGAAACTTACTTAAAACTAAATGCAAACATCTCATAAATTCAATTAAGCTTGTGTATTTAGGAAAATTGACTACTAAAATAGTCACTTTAGGATCGGATTAAGTAAAAATTAACCCATCAGATTGTGGAACACTTTATTTATGAAGTTTTTAATCCCAAAATGTACAGTTTATATAATAAATTTGGTCTTTCTATGAGAAAAACCGATACTAGTTGCTTAAAAAATCATGACATATTTCCTCTCTCAAAAATATTCGTAAAGTATCCTGTCATAACTCCTCTCTACGTCATTGGAGTATTTTAGAACGCACGAATCAGAAAAAGCCGTAACTTGTAAATATCGATTTTAAAAACGAAGCTAATCTGATTATTTTTAGTTCTAAGTGCACTTAGCTGGAAATTAATATTGTCGATGACAAGTTCTTTACGTCCCTTTTTTCAGAAGATTCTTAAACTATTAATGAGATTACGAGATTTGATAGCAGCTAAATGTTGTACCTCTCTAAAAGCAGCTAGTCAATTAAGTATGGAGTTTGACTTATCCCCTTTGATCCTGAAACTTGATTATATAAACATAGCAATTCGTATCTTTGCAAGTTAAGCCTAACCAAAATTGATAATACCTATATTAGTGTAAATTACAAGGAAACGTTTCACCTAGTTTAATTCACGTGAGATTTTCATCTATTACATTCACATATATGCTTCACTCTTTTTCATATTCATATTTTTTGACAAAAATTTTCTAACATTCCATTCCTAAATTCTACATTATAAAAATTCAATAAAGCGTAACTTTCTTAAGATGCATCATAAAATGTTATCAGCTTTTTCAGATACACTGTATATACAGAGAAGAAAGAAAGCCCTGCATTATATTGTTTCTTGCGTTAATGGAGCTATTTGAAGAAACGCGCGAGGTATGTCAGCAACCTGGAAGTTTAGTCGCTTCTCAAGAGCGGACCGTGAGTTGTGCGTGCGTGAGTTTTACAAAAACGGTAAATCGGTGACTGTAGTGCGTAGAATTTTTGTCACTTGAATTATGCACTAGGCACTCGACTGATTAGAAAACAAATCGAGAAGTTTAAAGCTACCTGATCAACAGTGGATAAACCAAAATTCGGACCCCCAAGGCCTTCTAGAACAGGCAAAAACGTCGACAGTGTTACTCAGTCTGATCGTGAAGAGCCTGACTTATCTATTTCAAAACGCTCTGCTGTTTTAAACGTGCATAGATAATCATTATTTCACAACTATTACAAAGATTAGGGGCTGCACCTTTGCAAAATCATTTGATGGAAGAATTGAGGCCTCCAAATGATTGCGTGCTTCCCAACGTTTACCAACATCTTGTTTTCGTATAAATCTCATTTTCATCCCAATGGACACGTCTACAACCAAAATGACCAATCCAAAACACAAACATCAGAAACCCTTGACAAGGCGCAAATTGGGACACGTATAGCAGCACACCACGTGGTTTTGTAATCTACAAGATTGAGGTCACAGCGTGACCTGACACAACACGCGTGAGCTCACAGATGTGTACCGATATAGTTCAGATACAGTTTGCTGTGCCACGTGTGGGTGACTAAGAAGTTTTTCCTTAATTTTTTTAAGAAAAAATGATAGAAGGGGAGTTCTTCGATAGAATAAATTTATTAGGTGATTTAAATTTCTCCCTCATCAAGAAATAGAACAAAATTACCTCCTCAGCATCATGCTGATTCAGAACTTGAGTTCAATAACAACAAGTTTTATTCGATGGTCAAAAATGTTGATGCCGACTAGTCGCCAACTGCCAATCAAATCCAAACCCCACCGTTATCCATTTGAAAACGCGTGTCTCATTATACGGATTACCACGCAGCACGAGTAGCAAGTACGATTCGTGTTTCTTGTGTCACGATAACTCACACGTATTATACGTGTCCCAATGTGCGCCCTGTCTTACATTTACCTAAAGTGACCGTAGAGGCAGCGATGTCCCCGCGAAAAATTATAAGCCCTTACTTTTTTTGAAGATGGAAGGAGGCGCACCATTACAGAGAATTTGGAGGGTTAAGTGCACGACTTCTTTGTGCCTGAACTGGAAAACTTCAGTGGTCATAATTAAAATGGTTCCAGCATGATGGAGCAGCTTCACACAGGTCCAATAGATCTCAGCCACGAGTTATAGTCGTTATAGTCAATTTTAGTGCTGGATTAAGTGAATACTACATACGCAACAGTTAACATTTGAATGATGTTATTTTTAAGAAATGAATTCCCTAGCAATGTATTTCGATGTAAACATTTTTCCAATAAACTCTTGTAAATGTGAACAACGGTTATATTCCTTTTATTTCATATCTTTTGGAGCTTTTTATACCCATTCTTGAATAAGAGTTATGATCAAAACCGGATTTCAACGCAGTTCATGGACAGAAATTAAGTTTTAAAAATAACACTCTAGTTTTCCAGATTTTTCCAAAATGTCGACGTTATCCTAATGTTGGCCACATATTTCCTCAGTTTTCATAGCCAGGGAAAATAATAATCTTAATAAGCGAACTACTGATTCCCGTTGAAACTAGAGAGACTACTGCAGTACTGAATCCCGTCCCATCTCTATTTCGAATTTATTCTCGTTCCATTACCGAATTTAATTTTGATTAAATCAAGGAGTGAATAGCTTTAGCTGTACCATCTAAATATGTCAAATTTTCTACTTGCATTCCTCTAAAAACTGAGAACAAATAATTTTTTGAGAACGGATCAACAGCTCCAATGTCTTACCTTCGGCGCATGTGCGTTGGAAAATCCTGATTAAATCAATTTTAAAAAAATCACACATGATTTGTATTACATATAAAGTATCATCAACTCATTTGTACCCTTAGGTAAAGTGGAGAGAACATAAAATGGCTTTATTTTCATTTGTACCACCTTAAAAAGTAAAGTACTAGAGTTTCACGTTATTGTGTATTCAATTTTCATCTATTTTTTGCGTGTACCAAATCAAAATATGAATATAAATTTTATTCAATAAGATTTTGATTATTTATATATATATATATATATATATATATATATATATATATATATATATATATATATATATATATAGATAAATACGAAAACTAATCTTATAGTATAAATTAAAGATTGAAAACAATCATTTTGTACAATCTTCGGCACAAAACCAACTACAAATCAATAGTTATTATTCATGTTTTTACCTATTTAATCGTCGAATAGAAACACCACGCAAACTGAATTATCCCAACCCAGATGAAATAACTGAAATTTGGCCTCTTGAACAATATTTACTCATGGGAACAAAGATTGTTCCTATAATTCCGATCGGATCAAAAGAGATAATTGATATTTTCTGAGACGAACGTCTCCACATATGTAATAATCCTCCATAAGTGGAAGCTGTTCCGACTAAGGACGAATAACAACGATTTCTCTATCCTCCGGGGCTTCAGCTAGATTCTGCGCATTCTCAAATATGCGCAGTATAGATAAAGTGTCTGGAACAAGAGAGAAAATGAATATTGTCGGTACCGTAAGGTACGTTTTTTCCCATACCATCTATCCATATAGAAGTATTACATATATGAACGCAACAGATTACGTGTAGACACTGTTGCCAAAATGCTGGTTGTAGAATTTAATTTATAACATTTGATATGTAATGATATTTACAAATACATTTTCAAAGAAACTGAGCTCTTACTCGTAAAGCAGGTTTCGGTAAACCAAAAATATGAATAATTATTTATTGTTATTTATTATTATTATTGTGAAACTCAAAGAGAAGAAGTTTTTTTTTCTATAGTTTAACTTGAAGAGAAGAAGTTTTTGATTATTTTTTTTTGTCGTACCAAATGTCCAACCAAATTGGCTGGTCTGTCCGGCTTTTAGGTTCGCGACCTGGCAACTCTACTTGTAAACCTTAAGAATGTGGCAACTGTTAAATTTCAAAACCACATAAATACTTATATACACATGTCTTTGAATCAAATATTACTTTTGGAATCAAATCTGTAAGTATACAAAATAATCATACTTCACAATCTTCACATTTCAATACCAGCGTGATGTCACATTGTAGATTGCGCATGCCTAGGCATGCAACCTCTCTATTCGCAACCAATCATATTTCCCCTTCACATGTCAGCATCAACCAATACCATCTCGCCCCTTCTATATCTGTCTAAATATTCCTACGCATACATATAACAGCTTACAGCTTACTTCCCGCTCATTTAACTCTTAACCTCAATAGGCTACACGTTTTAACTACGTAGCCTAACACAATATGTTTCAATTAAAAAATTCATTATTAATATGGTGAATAGTGAAATTAAACAAGAAAAATCAAAATCACAACGATAGGACATGATCAACCAGCACATTAGTAATTCTTATATAGTTTTTCTACACCTGGATGAAATGTCCTAAATCCATCAACCACGTGTTTCAAAGATAGTGAAATTCAAGGTAAAAAACTAACTTATTAATATATTTTCATACGTTAGAACATATTAATCTTGTCCCCGCTATAGTTGAAGTTAGAATTTTCTGGTAAAACTGAAAACATTTTTGTCTTATTCACATTAGAATCAATCAAACACACAATCTGATTGTATTTGATAAAATTCTTGTGCATTCCACTTAGTGTGAATTGTTTTTACTATAGTCATAAAATAGGAGACAATCTACACAATTCATCAACCACGTGTTACAAAAACGTTTAAAATCAAAATAACTAACTCATTTGTGAACTTTTGATACGTAAAAACATATTATTCCCACCTTTAAAGTACAGTCTACTAATAAAATTGAAAATATTTGAGCCTTATTTTTACTAATATAATTCAAGTACATACACAATCTGATTCTATTTGATAATTCTTTGGCCTTATATTGTGATACATAATCTGGTTGCAGTGACGGATTTACAAATTTGCTGCCTGTACGTTATTCAACTTTTGTCGCTCCTATTGACCTCTGAAATTTAATTAATACCTCAGTTCACAATAATTTGAATTACATTTTTTAGTAGTAGAATATAAACTTGATAATATTTAAGAACTAACTTTTAGTGTAAGATCCTACATTTTTTCACGGCAGAAAATTGTTAAGTGAAGAAAATTTCAATCACGTAATACTTTTAAAGTACGGTATGCAAAATTCTTTTTTTCTTTTTCTTTTTTTTCCCAATCGCATAAGTCATACCTCCTACTTTTTTTTAATAACTCTATTGAAAATTCCTTCTTATCTTTGTAGAAATAAGATTGAAAGATTCCAGGGCAATATTGAGTAAATGTAGTGAATCGAGTAAAATTATTAATTAATGTATCCAATAATAAATTGTTGGATGCATTTGAAAGCTTAAGTTTAAATAGGGACAAAGAGCCTATTCCTTACAGCCCACTCTATAGTTTAGTAGTTAAAGAACAAATGTAAATATTCCCGCCAAATAGGTTTTTCCGCTTGTATTATTTTTCGCGGGAGAAGTTTCATTGGGTATAATTAGTATAATAATATAATTAGTATAGTTCACCTTCAGTCTCTGAAGACCATAACTTGGTAGTCGAAACGGGCATCACACAGTGTGATTTGAGTGTGGTATAGTAGTAGTGTAAACAGTGTGTTCAGTATGAATGTCAAAATTTAGATTTTCAAGAATTGTTTGAGGATGGTACACACATGAGTAAGTGAAGAAGAAACATGTTTGAAAGCCTCAAGAATTTCAAATATCTCTTTAATTTGTATCTAACATTAGGTAGGCAACAGAGAAATACTTCTAACATGCTGCGCAGTAGTGACATCGTATCCGACAGCGGTAGAAGTTTTGGAAACGCCTGCATCAATATTGTATCTCAGAAAGAATTGAACCTATACAAATGATTATGGTTTTGACTAAATTGCAATGCTTTTCGGTATTTATTGTCCAAAAAATGAATAATACAATACTTATGGAGTCAGTTTGATGACTTTTCAGAGTTTAACAACATTTTCGCGATGTTGTTCGAATATTTTCTTTTCTTTCAAAACTAGTCATATAAACATGGCTGACTTTGAACCTAACTACTGCATTTAAAGGGTATCTGGTGATAGAAACTCTTTTGCAAATTAAGTTAAGCAATTATTTCTTGGCATATTATTTTAATAAGAATATTAAAAATATGTGTATGGATGCGGATTTCACGCTAATTTTATAACGAGTCTGATGAGGTAGTCTCATGAGGAAATCCATGGGTATCTAGGCGG
This sequence comes from Diorhabda carinulata, assembly GCF_026250575.1. Taxonomy (NCBI): domain Eukaryota; kingdom Metazoa; phylum Arthropoda; class Insecta; order Coleoptera; family Chrysomelidae; genus Diorhabda; species Diorhabda carinulata. Next base: position 10,814,226 of record NC_079469.1, read on the forward strand.
ATGAACTTGGAGGTCGCGGAATGTCCTCAAAGTGACCAATCGATTTGCAAGGAAAATATTTTCGAAGCAAATTCATCTAAGCTCTGGCCGTGTATTGGGTCCCACCATTTAGTTGAAACCACGTGTATAATGAGAATGATCGATTCAACGCAAACAGCTCCGTTATCATCAACCCATAGTTCTCACCACTTACACTAATATTTACGTTGAACTAAGTCATTTCGTTTCAACTCTAGATGATTTGATTTTCCACAAAATGAAGTGCCATTGAGGCTGTTTCTAACGTAAATTCTGTTCCACCAATTCAATATTCTTGGGGGTTCTTGCATATCGACTAGGACCTGGACGAGGTGTGTTATAGCCAAAGCAATTGCGACTCTGCAACTCAGGAACGAATTGAATTTACACTTGGTACATTACTTATTCTTTCTATACCGTAGGGTGACGATTGAGAATCTTTTCTTTTGGAAAACGCGTAGATGGCAAATGAACGATGTTCACTGGACACTACTACATCCTATAAGTTAGAATTTATTAATAGGGTCCTTGCAGTGGTGGGTAATTTGGGTATTTAACATATTTAAAAATTCATAATTCACTTATATATACATATACATTTATGAATATATGTTGAATTGTATTATATCATAACTTAAAATATTATAGAAGATAATTTGAATAAGACGTGACAGAAAACATGTTTCTTTTGGTTACGTGGTCGCCGCGTGTCACCTTTCAAACGCTTTTTGTTGTTGTAGGTAGATGCATTCATGGGTGTTACCTTCTTCGCTAATAATGAATTATTTACTTTGGCTTAGACTTTCTTATAGTAACGTCATTATCACATTTGTTTGCTTCTACCTTATTAAAATGTAGTCATAAAGATGATGACGAGGTGTTCCTTTCTTTCTAGCAATCGAATTTGGTTGGAACAGCAGTTTTTTTCAGGTTTTTTTGCATTGTGTTAGTCTCAACATCATATAATTTTCCAAAGCTGTTTCAAGCTACAGTAAAAAATAATATTTTTGAAATACCAATAGATAAACCTTACATTGGAATGGTCTTCACAAACATATACTGGACTGCCAGGTTTGACGCTTGCATAATCCCTTCTTATAGCTTGAAAACATTGTTGTACATTATGGTATAATGTACCAACGATACGTCATCTTGTATTCTACACAATTGAATACTCACAGCAGTGCGAGTGTTTTTTTAGAAGAATCCCAACAACTCTGTTTAAACTGTATTTACTTCTAACCTCACTTAAGTCTGTTTACTTACTTTCTACGTCACACTAAGTCATGTGACACTAAATGCGTTTTGCGCGTCATTTAGGTATTTAAATTCATTTATTTTCTTATACCGTTTAAAAAATTGAAAAATAGTGTGTGATCAAGAACGATATAATTAACGTAGTTAAGGCATAGAAAAAGTATGCTATTAAAGCTCTCCACTTGTACTGAACGATCGACGAACTAAAGTACCAACCCGAAAAATACTGAAGAGGTAAATGTAAAAGCTAACTGCAAGGTTAGCGATGACTTAATGCCGATTAAAAGTTAGCTCGAATTGAAAAATAGGTAACGAATGTTTGGATATCAACAAACGTAATCCAAGTGAATTCCTTGCCACAGTAGATTTACGACCTAGAATCTAAAATACAATTGAAACAATGAGCTTCATTCGGGGAGAGGATGATTTGAAAAAATTTGTAGCTTTCTGGAACTAGTAAAGTTGAAAAGAGATTTGTTTTTCAGCTTTTTTATATAAAAATCACTCTTGGGTCAAGTCTTCCCCGTATATTGAAACAGATCATGAAAGAGGTACAGATCTTTCGGAACAGTAAACTTTATAATGATTTAGCCATCAGAGAAAAAAGAATATATGAAGGATTAAAAAAAATTACATTCTTGCCAATTATATGTTTATTAAATATTGTTTTCTCAATATTTCTGCTGGAAAATGTATGCATATTCATACCGAATAAAAAAAATAATCTGTTACCGAAATGCATTAGGTTCATAACTTCCCTAGCTGAATAAAAAGTCATTATGATCATTCATATGCCTGTTCACGCTTTCGTCGTTCAGCACTTTTTCACCTGACCTAACAAATATGATAAGAGGCTTGTCATCATCAGTAATTGATACCGTTATAATTCTGAAAAATATGGATCGTTAGTAGTTTTTTTTATATAATTTGTTGTAAAAGTTGATCGATTTTTCGTGAAGTTACATAACGACTATAATAATATTTCAAAGTATGCCGCACCAGATGAGATATTAAAACTTCAGACCATTATTAACATTTTACTTGTACGATTTATCATTATAGGAATTTCATCCATTTTTATTATCTGATTTTGAGGCTGATAATGATATAATTATTTTTACCGAAAAAAACCGTAATTCTCTTGAGAAGATATTTGGAAAATGTTTTTATTTAAATTATGACTTTAGTGCATATGTGCATCAAAGTTTTCGATAATTTTTGGACCAAATGTGTTTTAATACATAATTGTAGAAATATAACGATTAGAATTGACATGTTGAATGAAGTGATCTTATTAGAATATTTGCTGAATTCATTAAAAACTTAATTCAAGTTAATTAAAAGTTTTATTAGATAGAAAATTAAAAGAATAAGAATTGAATGTACAATTGATGTTTTTAAGAATATTTGGCCTTGAGTTCGTGAACATGACGCTGCATTTCATGCGGCCAAGGACCACAAGCCTATTGGAAATGGGAACTTTTTGGAGCTGGGTTATTGTTAATTTTTTGCGAAAAACAACTTTATAACTGCTATAACAAGTAACGTATTTCTCATAGCTCACTCAACCTCAAGACTCTATATTGCTCATATTATGAGAAATATCATTTATTACGTCACTTTGCTGACTTCATATTTATATGGTGAATTACAAAATTCGGCAAAAACTTATATGACTCTATTTACCTCTAAATACTCACTTAATGATAAAATTCAAATTAAAGTTTTTGTAAACGCTTTGTGTCCACCCTATTTTGCATATAAAGGATCGAAAAATCAATGCTTGCAATTTTCTTTCATTTTGTTAATTTTTTTTTGACGCATATGACCTGAGTTCGAAAACAACAAGTTCAACTTCTTTTCGGTTGTTAAAAAAGAATATAAATCGTATTATTCCTTTTATTTACGAAATTCTATACAGTAATAAAATAATTGTGAAATTCATTCAACGTTTCTCAAAGAAAACATGAAATATGAAGAAAGGCAATCCTAACCTAACTAAATTTTTTCAATATTTTTGAAAAATTGTGTAAATTATGATATTGAATTGTTTTTTATTTATTCAAATTTTCAGTTTTTGTATGTACGTACTTTCCAAGAAACAAAATTTTGATTTTCAACCTTATATCTCAATTTTTATTCCAAATATACCGTAATAATAAACAAAATAAAATTTATTGTGACCAAAAATAAGGTGGACGTCATTTCCAAATAATAACCTAAGTTTTTAAATTCTTTCGATAGAAGTATTATTGAGAAAAAATTGTTCTTCAAAAGAGGAGGAATAATTGATTAATATTTCTAAATTTGTACACCTTTGATCCGGTCCCATTGCATTTATCCATTTTTATTCTTTTTATCAAACTGATCAACAATATTCAAACAACTAAAAATCTTGCATCTTGTTATTTGACACAAAAATATATGAGGAAATAAAAACTTTCTATATTAGCTTCAAATTATTTCAAAAATAATAACATAACTTTATAGTCAAGCGAAACTCACCGTTTTCTAAATGAGTACACAAATTATTTGAAAACAAATCAAAACGATTATGTGCACCTGGAACTTTCTGAGAGAATTCATCAAATTCTAATGATTCGTTGTTTTATAGAACTACATGTTTTGTTTTCCATAATTCGGAAAACATAAATTTCAAGCCATTAAGCTGAAATGATGTTAACGCTAGTTCTCTTTTCATTCTGATAGAGGAAAATGGTAATGAAATATTTTCTGTTAAAATTATCTGAAAAACTGGAAATGGGAGAACTCTGTAGTGGAAATGGAGTTAACTAGGTAGAAACCAGTCTATTGAGATTGAAAATTTGTTGATTTGAATAATTTTCAGTTTGTGTGAGTAGTTGAATCATATTACTTTGATAATAAAGTGAAAAATTGAGATTAAATTGGATACTATTAAATTGATATTTGAGAAAAGCTACTCTTGAGAAAGTTTTTGTTACTTTCTTTTGATTGATCTTTATAGTATAATTTATGAAAATCTTGTAACTGATATCAAGCAGCTTTCACTAAAGTAATTTTACATTTTTTCAGATTCTTTTCTATTTCTATTGGGCGTCTGACATTTTTTTATGTAAAAATCAAGCTCAAGAGGGTAAATCCTATTGTACTCGAGTAGTTCGAGTGGTGCCTACCTTATGGAGGTGCCTGAGGATATTTATCTTGAACTTCTGTAGGCTGCAGTGTTCGAGAAAGACGTGCTTTGGTAGCTGATTCCACAGGTTTGCACTTCTCCAAAGAAATGCCTGATAAATTGACGTTTTGGGCTAGCGAACTCGGTACTCATGAGCCACGTCTGCCTAACGAATAGGTCTTGCAAGTACTACTCTAGGTGTTATGCTGGACAGTTCGTAAGAGCATTTGCCGTGGTAGTATCGGTAAACAGTCAGACTCGGTATTCCCCATATTTCTTAATAAGGGTGTACTAAATTTTCATATTAATAGACTCGTAACTTTAATTGTATTACTCCACACCACACCTTATGAAAGTATTATGTAGATAAGGACGCAGTTTTCCCTTTCTAATACTCCCTCTATACATTTATTTTTTAGCCGATTCTAAGAACTTCTATTTCTATTCTTATTTTTATCACATGATTCTTCGACTCTGTTTTACTTATTATTTACTTAAAAAGTGATTGTTGATATTGTTACACTTTTATATATATTTTTACATTTTAATACGGCCGTAATTTCAGACCCCGATATATAAGTCAATTTAGATATGTCATATTTTGATAAAGACTGAAATAGGTCGAAACGTCAATATTGTATGCTTTTAAACGAAAATTTAATTGAAAGAGAACTGAAGTCAAGATGATTTATCAACAAAACATATAGAAGAGGTCTGAAAAGTACGGAAATATGTAAAGCTAATTATGGGCTCCCCTATACGCCTTTGTTTTATGTCGATTCTTATGCACACTGTATATTGCAGCTGTTTTTCTATTCATCATTTTTTCATCAAAAATTTTCATTTTTAATTCTCGATCCATCATAATCCTTAATAAAATGCAGATACTTGAATGACTAGATGTAGTACATTATTCCTTATAAATTGATTCGTATTTACTAATATAGAGGGACTTGTTACGTTTATAGGTATATTTTTTTCAGGAAAATCAATGTGGTTGAAAGAAGAGGGAAATTGGGTAACTCAGAAATATCATTGAAGGAATCTGCCAATACCAATAATGAAATTTTTCGTAAAAAAGTCAAGGTTTGATACTTTTGCTTTGTTGCGAAATCACTCAAAGCTGCGAATAGAATTTTATACCAAACATTTGAGCGACGCTAAATTGAAGATTCCTACTGTTTTATATCCTTAGGATTTTAGCGAGGAAGTCCATAGTTGAAGATACAATGCTCAAATTAGTTTAGTCGGTCAATTTATCACAGCAGGATTGGTATATAATATGATGCAGATAAGAATAGCCCGGAATCAACTGTCTAGGGTAGATTGATGAAATAGAGAACCTGCCATTGCCAATTGTCATAAAATACCACTGTCAGTTGTTTGTATATACTTTATAAAAGTACATCAAATAAAATTAAGTTAAATTATTCACTGTTTTTATAAATACTTTGACCTGTCTTCTTGATATCATATATCCATTATTTAATTATTATAAAGGCGCCATTTTTATAGTCTATTTCAGAAAGGTGTAGAGTAATAAAATGGGGAATTCCGTCAGGGAGATTACCACGAGGACATGGATTCAGATGTTCTTGAAGACTTTTTTGGTGAAATGATAAAATATCTTCCGGCTGATTCAGTAGTAGTTATGGATAACGTAAATGATCATCCTCGACGCATAGAGAATACTCCAATTTAAAGATAATTTGATAAAAAAAGGACTATTAGCTATAGCAAATTCATACAAACACTGTTTCATGAAATACGCCGTGGAAGATATAGCAGAAAAACATATTGCTGCGCACACCGCCATATCATTGCGAACTAAATCCTATAGAACTTTATGGGCGCAAGTTAAAGGTTTTGTAGCAAGAGACAACACGACATTCTAAATTAAAGACGTTAAGCTACATTTTGATCAAGCCATTAAGGTGGTGACATCAGAGAATTGGCGAAATGCAGTCCAGTATGTCGTTAAAGAAGAAGAGAAAATGTAGGATCTTGACAACTTGATCGATCGGAAAGTCGACCCGTTAATTAGAACGTCAAGAGGAGATTACAGTTCCTCAGATGACGAAGAATATTATGATTTTTTATAATTTATGTATAATGTTCAATAAAAAATAAGTGTACCTATTACTATGTACATAATGCCTAATTTTTATTCTGTTAAAATAAAATTCTTTCCTTTTTACGAGTATCTTACCTTTGGCACACTATTTTCAGTGTTTGTGAATGGATAACAACAGGCTAAACCCATGTATTGACCCCAACCCGGGTGTTGTGTTTTGTATTTTATCAACTACCTGCAGTTGATAAAAAAAACGAATTTTACAATGAAATCAATGCCAAACTATGAAAGTGGGTTAAATACTCGTTAGTGATGCGGTGTTGTCAGCTCCTAAGTTATGACTAACTAGTCAGAGATTAGTCGATACAGCTCTATGTAGTTGATGATTATGTTAACGTGACTGGTGAAGTAGACTATTTGTTTAATGAAATAATCGATAGTCCATAACCAAGTTTAAAAGAATCTGCAAGTCTTCTGTATCGGAATTCGCCTAGAGCTTTGAAAAGTAAAATGAAAAAAAAAAGGAAAAATAATATATACATTTGGCAAATGAATATAATTAATAATTCTATTATTTACACATTCAATGATTTTATCACCGGAGTTCAAAGTTGACCCCATGTATTATAAGATAGTCAATAGTTTCGTATCCATTTTCCAATATCCAATGCCCCAATTTCTCATAATAATAATCCAATATGTTTTGTTGACTGTTTAATTTTGTTTTGCGAATTTTGTATGTGTGAAAATTGGCCTCGAGGGCACGTTGGAGTAGCCAGTCCTCGGCTTTTGAGCAATCCATCCATCTTGTTAGACATAAATATTTATTGGGGGACTGGGATGTTCGTTACATTCGATGGGAATGCCACTGACGCCCTGATCGTTCGTCAAAAGTGTCAAAGAAGTGATTAGTGGCCGTATTTTTTTGAGATTTTTTCATATGTGGGGAGGAATAGCAACAGGCTGATAATACAGCAATATTTCAAAAGATTGGGAGGAAAAATTGCCATCATTCACTACGATATCATATCACCACTTGATATAAGCTTAACTTTATAATTCTCAATGTCACTTGTGGCGGATAAATGATGTATATAGCATTGAAATGGTATATTCAGCTCGGCACATTATGTAATATCACGAAGCAAATGTTATTTATGAATTGGGTAGGAAAGACAGATTTAAAAAAATTGTCACTCTATTCTACTCACTACATCTGTAATGTTGAAATCTCTCCATGGCGATAACCTAACAAATAACAAATAGTGAGAGCGATTTAAAAGTAGTTTGAGGTAGTTAAGGTCGAGGAACCAATTGACTCAGTGATTTCATATAGTGAACACGTGTTTCAATGAAGTGCAGTGAAAGCGGACTCAGGTAGTCAGATAAGACCCTGATAAAACTTTCACCTTTTGCAGTAGCTCCCTTGGCATAAAAGAATTTGATTGTGCGGAGATAATCCGCGTTTTTAAAAATAACCGTACTTCTCAGTAGTGCTTAATCTTTTATTTTCAGGTACTTTCAGGTATTTCAGCAAAGATAGGGAAACGTCGGCCGATAAAATGAACAAGAATATGAAGGAACGAGAATACGAAAACTTGAGGGAGAAAAGAAAAAAATGGAAGAAGATAATAAGAAAATAGATGAGGAAAATAGGAAATTGAAGACGGACATTGAAATTCTAAACGTTAGAATTCACCGCTTGCCAGAAACAATCCAACTACTATAGAAGACAATAACGAAGGTTAAAAGTGAGAGCCCCAAAAAAACAAATGGAAGACTGTCCCTAGGAAGAAAGGAAGTGAACAATAAGAAAAAGGAAGAAAGCGGAGAAAAATTCCTCTCTCTCTCTGTGCTCTTCATAATTATGAGACACATTGATAAGAGAATGCTGCGTGAGAATGTATTATTTCTCTTCATGACAACCCTTTTGCAACGTGTATACACAGTAAATTTTAATCAGTATCACAGCTTTTAAATTCAAGCTTCTCTCACTAATCATGAAAAATCTGTAATGGGATCGTGATATTTGATTTTTATACCAAAAAATTATCACAATCAAAAGAATTCAATAGCGACGGTTCAGTAGATGATTTCGTTTCCATATTGAGAAGCATAGCGCAATAATTCGGTGATAAATGATGCTAGCATTAATAAATTTTAATAACAACAAAGCCGTTGAAAAATAAAGCGTGACGAGGGTTGATACGTCGATCGAATATGATCGTGTAAGCATACGAAGGACCATGCGTTACTGTTTCAAACTATAAATCACATCATTGTAACTTTGGACACGAGTCTGTGTACTACAAGCTATTATATATTTGCATAGATTTTACTGGTACAACATTGAAGATACCGGTGTTATAAAAATATGTGGTATAATTCATGATACAGGTTACGAACATTTAAAAAAAAAATATTTAACTGAAATGAAAGCGGAAACTTTTCCATTATTTGTACCTACTCTAATACCACATTTTATTGTCTGAAATCATTATGATAATAATAATAATGCGCAGCAAGTAAGCGTCCAATCAATTATTTTTTCGATCTAACACATCGATTATTTACTGATATCTATATAGAGTTTAGAATATTTAAGTAAAGATCCAACATATCGAGAAAGGCATTTTCATAAAAGGATATTTGCAACTATCCAACGGAGATAACGTACAACGATGGAAAACGGAGAAACTTACAAATACCTGATATTTCAGCAGGTTATTTGGCTACCAGTAGGCAAAAGCTAAAATTTAGGATCAATACATAAAATGAGTAAAATCATTTATGACGTCCAAATTAAAGACAGGCAACTCAGTCCAGGCAATCAATACCTATATCACGACTGTTTTGACGTACTCTTGTGAAATCATGAAATGGACAAAAACAATTCTAAAAGGAACTTAGAGATTACCACGAACAATGATAATGAAGAACAGTAACTACAATCCGAAGTCATCCACTATTAGAACATCTCATCGAAAAGAGGGTGGAAAAGGCTTGATGAACCTTGTCATCCTACTTTATCGACAGATAATTAAACTACGCGAATTATTTTACAGGAAATCAGAAACCTCAGCCCTACATTGGATTATATTCAAGGCGAAACGTTACCTCACGAGAATCTGACTTCAAATCAGTATTAGACATCTATTAAGTTTCATCTGATTCATTTACTCCACCTGTATAATAGATTCTGCTTCCCTGGTGCGTCTCCGCAAGGAAATCTTCAACCTGAAATTGATAAAGGCCGCTTGACGTGGGGCAAGATATTATGTGCAATTCTTTCAAGGTCAAAATATAGCATAGATGAATATTGCACGTCGCGTGTCTCTTGTTATTGCATTATGGCTGCCATTCATAAAAATTCAAGTGAGTTAAACCAATACCTCACCTAAAATTTTATTCATTATTTTGTGACCGGCTTAACAATGATGATTACAAAACTAAGTAAGTAAGTAACGAAGTGAAAAAGTGGTGAGTGGATCTCTGTGAGTAATAATATCTACTAGTGCTTTGGCTTTGTAACCTGATGGGTAGGTTGGTTGTTAATCCAAAAGTAACCAGATTTTTCATCACTACATCGCATCACGTATAAGGATCATCTGTTTGTTTTACGTGATAAGTTTTCACTATCTTCTCTCATTTGGTATTTCCATCTCGTGTTTGGTTGTCCTCTTCTATTGATCTCTCTTGTTTTCTCATCATACAATCTAGCTGCCGTGTCTCTACATATCTTTTCTCTACAGACTTTTATAAGAAGATTATATATGTTACCAAAAATTACACATGAATTGTCTTTATCCATTCAAGGTAAGTTGAAAATTAACCCATCAGATTTACACAAATCGAAGTTTTAACGATTAAAATAGAAACTTTAAAAGTGATTTGCTTGAAGTTTTTCCTTCTTAAGAAAGTTATTTCACGGATCCACGTTTCCCAAGTGACACACCGCCATTTGCAAATAGCTAACTACATTAAAACTTTATTGAGGGTGTAGCGGTGTTGTTTAAGTCAAAACAAGAATTGTTTCGGATGTAAATTGTTCCCAAATTCCAGGGATAACAAAGTTAAGAACAACTCTAGTGAAATATAAAAGTGGAAAAAATTACTGACATACCTCGACAGTTATTAGATTTAAAAATCGCTAGGGTTGATTTCGAGTTTAAATTAAGAACCTTCTATGGACGCCGCACACACTACAAAATTACCAATTTAGTCAGACAAAAGTCAAGTCAAAAGTTTGGATTTTCTGACTGCTTGAACTTTTTATTGTTAAATGGTAAGACGCTTAGTATTAATATTTCACGCCATACTTGTTTATACGTAATGTAATGTTTTTCTTATGTTGTTGGTACGATTTCTATTCGGGCAATCAATAAATAGACCCTGTATCTCAGATTCTTAATTTATTCAAATACTTTTCACTACACTTGACTAATTTATATAATTTACTCATCACTATCACTAAACTAAGTTAAATAATTTTTTCAAATTCTTTGATAACTATTTATTTCGGTTTGTTTACTATGACTATTTATTATAAACTATAAATATAAATTCTCAAAACTTCTAGAAAATGAAGAAACAGAACCAAGAAAAAAATAGATCTCCATAGAAATTATTCAGAAGAAACAACGTAAATAAACCAACTGCTGTAATAAAAACTTATATAAAACAAACATCAAACGGATTCCGCGGTTTCTGAAAAGTATGTCAAAGATGCCACATGCCTTCGCAGAATTTTAGAATTCCACCACATCTAGATAGGACCGGATCCAGGGCGGAAGCGCGTTCATAACAATAAATAGTAAATGACTGAATTATTTCTGTTCACACAAGTGCCTAATAACCAATAGTGGGATTATTTTTATTCGATGACCATTTATTATATTCAAGGTGTGTGTAGCGCAGTATTTTCGTTTTCATTTAACAAGGGTGTTGGTTAAACAGGGAAGACATTATATCTCCACACTCGTTATTGAATGAACATTGCAATCTACCTGTAGAGTTAGCTTAGCATTTTGTATATGTCTGCCTCTATTCAATAATGAAAAACTATAAACTAAGCTACCCTAACAATATGTAAAATTAGTTGCATCAATCCTTCTAGTCCTTAAAGGTTAAAAAGAGGTTTTGCCATGTCTCGCGTTTTGGGCGATACCTACATTATTTTTTCCAGAAACGACTAAGGAGGAGGAATGGTTTTGGAAATTGATTCAAGTTTCTCGAAAAAAAAAAAAAAGAAAAAAAGAAACGCCAAGACTTCTTGCTGAAACTTATTCTTAATCATGCTCATATTGATAATCTAGAAGTCTAGAGAATCTAGAAGAGATTGGGACTTTAAAAATTAGAATCTCTTGTCTTTTGAATGCTCTAGTGATAAAACAAATACACATCTGAAATTAAACGGATCTGCTTATGTAGATTTGTATTCATTCAACAATAACGTTCACATTATGGAAAACTGATGTGGAAAATTGAGTAAAGACGAAACTATAAATAAAGATTTTCGTTATTTCAGGGGAAGGAATACAAGAAAACTTGTTTACAATGCACTACTCCCAAAGAACAATTATCCTTATAACATTTTTTGAAAAATAATAACATTTCAGAATCAGAGTTTTCAGATCAAGCTGGATCATCATATTATTATACAAGTGAAGAAAATAATTCATTGAAAATTAAAACTTTCACAATCTATTATTTGTAGAGTTTCCTAAATGATTTAAAATTCATCTATTAGCTGGTTTACTCCACTTCTAGCCGATCATTAAATTTGTTGAATTATTTTTCCCGTATTTTGGGAAAAATTAATTATATTCTTTCCAAAGCGACACCATTTTATATTAGATAGTGTTAAATGACAATTTGGCTTAATAATAATTATGGAACATAATATAATATCTTATTTCATTCATGAATTGAATTATGCCAGCCTATGGTAGATTGTAGAATTCTGCGACAGAATAACAAGGACTTTCAAGAAGAAATGCCTTTGTCAATCTCTTGAATCGTTTAAATGTATTTGCCACTTTTAATTCTAAAGGTAGCTGAATGAATATTTTTTTGGCATTTGAGATTATGAAATCCTGTACCAGATTAGAAGAAATTTTTCCTTCTAGTAGGGTAACTATGAAGAGGTCTCTCAATTAAATTGTGAAATTGTTTGCGAACGAAACAAACTGTTTCTAAAATTTAAAGAGCCGGGAGAGTTCAAATTTTGTATCTTTCAAAATATACTTCGCGTCCTTCTACTTGAACCATGAAGGTAATGAACGGCTCTTTTTTGTGATTTGAAGATAGATTCGAAGATGTACAAACTACAAGACCTCCAGAAAGGTAAACCACAAAGAAGATGCGATTCTAACAACGAGTAGTAAGTTGTTAAAGCAATACGAGAATCGAGCTGCTTTAACTCAAATTTATGAAACTCATTTGTATGATGAGACTGAAGTTTTCTCAGTGTTTAAGCAGTTCGCGTCTGACCAAGACTCAGTAATAATGAGCTCTTTGCCCATGGTGGAATGTAAAGCTTGTATATCTGGACCTCTCCAGGTTACACTAGTATCATCTGCAAATAAAGTGAATTCACCATTAATTCGTAAGTCTGTGACAACATCAATGGACACCAAAAAAAGAACTTGATCGAAAACTGGCCCTTAGGTACACCAATACCAAATGGTTAAATTACACGAAACTTTCCCATTAGCTCATACCAGTACTACATTCAAGGTAAGAAACAAACCATTTTGGAAGAACATCTTTGATACTATAATAATATTTTTTTTAATCAGAATTTCATGGTCAGCACAATCGAAAGCGCTAGCGAAATCACAAGAAACCGAAACCGTATACAATTTATTATTAAGTGAGATATATTATCCATTAAAAACAGAAATCATAGCGTCATTAGGGCATTTATTAGGTAGAAAAGCAAATTGTTGAGCTTTCAAGATTTTACGCTTAAAAAGAAAAGGAAATAGACGGTTTTTCATTAGTCTTTTAATTATCTTCGATAAGATTGATAATTAAGTCCACCTAAATTGGTCTTATTTTCCACTGTGCGCTGTACCAAATATAACGAGCAGTATTTAGTTTATAAATATTTGATAACAAACCCGATATTCGACGATATTCAGCATGTTTTATATTCTATTAATTATACTTTAGGTTACGAATGATAATTAATTTATATTTTATTATACCCATAAAATTGAAGTTATTCTTTAAACATGATGACACAACCTGTATCTCCTAACGTAAGTAATACAAACAAAATAAACAGTCGTTATTTTTATGTCTTATCAATAACAACATAATCGTTTGTATTTGAGTACAGGCGCGTATTTGATGATATATTCAGAGTCTGTAATTGTGAATAATTTCAAAAGTTTTGTATTAATTTTTATTTTGAGAACTACTAGTTGAGTCCAGTACTAAAAGTGAACCAAACAAATATGCTAATAGCAAAATAATAATCATTTTCTTCCAGGAATCAACATCATTAATGAAATTATTGCAAGTAATTGTATGAGTAAAAAAATGTCTCCTAATACTAGGAAGAAATTTCTAGAATCATTGTTAAATATTAAATCGAATATAAACGTTACTACTACAACCACAGCAATGTTAACAATTACATTTTCTAACGTGTTTATCGATAGCAGAGTCAACGTTTTCCAATCAATTATGTTACAGAAGTAATTAGTGTGTTCAAATATTTCTAGTAGCTGAAATGGCAATAAAAACAGTGCCTGGAATTCTCAGGATCGATCAATTTAGCGGAGATTATAAGAATTTAGGATTCAACTTGGATGAAGTGAAATAATGGCTATTCTGAAATATTATATATGCCTTATAAACTGATGTATTAAGTATAACAACAATTTCGTCATTTACAATCACATGAAAACAAAAAACAAACCAATAATTTCAATGAATCTTCAATTATCGTCAGAGAACTTATGTGACACAAAGAATCAATATGTGAAATAGATATTAATGATTTTTTGATGTATAATAGAGAGAGATAAAGCTCTCTAGTATTTGGTTTTGTGATGTACATGTGTGGAAAGTCAGAATGTTTATAATGGCTTTAATTGACAGGGATCTTCGTCTTCTATTTCAAGCGGTCTCAGGTGTAGTGCTCTGGAGTTCCTTAGTGTTTCACACTTCGAGAGAATGTAGATAGAGGTTTCGGCCTCTGTGCAACAAAACCTGCACGCCGCATTATCTGCTAGGTCTATCGTCTTCAGGTGTTTGTTTAGACGACAGTGTCCCGATAGAACTTCTGTTAGTATTCGTAGATTGTTCTTACTTAGGTTGATACATTCAGCAGATCTACTCTGGTTATAGTTTCCTAGAAGAGTTTTTGTGGTTTTGTGAAACAATTCTAGGAAAGGAATAGCCCGAAAAGAAATGTCGCGTTTACTCTCGCACAGTTTACCGCTTATTGAAAATAATTATTAAGTCAATACTTGCCATATATTATACAATATCAATCAGTGTTCGTTTAATTAAATCATTCTTAAATGCTTAATCATTCTTAAAATTTCGAAGCAACTCGCAGGACTATATAAATCTGTCGGGACAGTAAAAGGCAGCAGGAGGAGCGAAGACACCGTGAACTAGTATGTGTGGGACGTTCCAAGAACAAATTTGGATCTTTAATAAAATTTTTTCCACTTCCAATTGAATGAACTTGACGATAAACAAAATAGATTTCAAAGTGGGGAAAACCATAAATTAAAATACCAAAGACCTTTACATTTTCCAAAAGTAACGGCAATGTGTTCAAAGGGCATAATGGACCATCACTTTTCGGAACATGCATGTGGCCTGTTAGTAACCATTAGCTATACAGAATTTGTGATAATGCTACCGGATTTTTTTCAACCAAGTTAATTGATGAAGCAAGATGGCTCATCCTGTTATACATCCCACGAGAGATAGAAATAAAATCAAACACAGAGAAGGAGGCATGGAATTAGAATTGTACTATAGAAATAGAGAGAAAGAACATCGGCTTCCACTCTCTACATATCTCTTTCTTCTCGCTATTTAAATAGTGATTCAATCAGAATAGAGTAGAAAGGAATCGAGAGAGATGTTCTTTCTCTTTTTATCAGCAGTTCGAGCCAATTTGAACAAGCTTCCATTCTTCATTTCTAACCCGATGTAATTAAAACCTCTCCCTTTTTTCTTTTGTTGGAAAATTGAAACAAAATAAGATAAGTCTTATAATAGTTTACTGGACTTTTTCAACATTCTTTTTTAAGCTTATTGTTCGTAATTTATCCAGATAATAATAACCAGATATTTAAGCTGATTTCGGTAACGACACTTTCCCCTGTGAACTGAGAAATATCCTTTTCGAGTGTAGATAATAAATTATATAATGAAGCATTCAACAATTAGTAAAGAGTTCAATTTCATTATCCAAATTAAAAGATAAAATCCAATATCTCTAACCGTAAACTGAAGCCGAAGCTTCTCACAAAATATGAAACTTGTTTGCCTAATATTTTCTAATGTTTATTTCGTTTTAAAACATAAAAAAAATTTGCAGTTTTTTCTAAGCCGAGGGATTTTGAATCATTAAACAATTAAGATGATCCATGTGATCCATTTGAAATAACAAAGTTTATTATTTTTCCGGAAAAAGGAATGATCTGACAACAATGTAAATACCACCATAATACCGGCTGTGTCACAAGAACCTTGACAATAAAAATTGATAAAAATCGTACAAGCCGTTTTCGATATAATTGAGGCGTTCCATACATAAAACTCACTCATATGATCATTTGTCCTTCTTACAGGATGAAATATTTTTTATTTGGGATAGCATTCTCATGTTATGTCATTAGTCACTTTTATAGTTGAGTAAATGAGGAAATCATAGAAAAATGATTGCCTGCTCACAAGAAACATTTGTCTGCAATTAAAAATTATTTTACATTAATCGAGAGTACAGACCTGCTACCATATTATTTTGCAATTGTTTAAATATCATCTAGGGATTAGAACATTTAGTTCGTTCGTGACAAACCGATAAAATGTTGAAATCAATTTGGATTCTATCAGTTTTCCATCTATGTAGTGCTACAAATACTCCAGTTATTGGAATATTAGCACAACCCACCACTGAATACGGGTTTGATACATTCATAGCAGCTTCTTACGTTAAATTTGTGGAATTGGCAGGAGCCACAGTTATACCAGTTTGGTAATTATATTTTATATTGGAATGAAATGTGTCACCATATTTGTATAAAACTGTTTTCTAGTTCAATATTATGAAGAAATGTAATAATGTGTTGAACCGTTTACTTAATTCAAAAATTGGATTTCAAGTAATTCTAACTCATCAATGTAATTGTTTCTTGACTTTTGATTCAATACAATAAACCAATCTGTCAAAAATAAATTTTGTCTGCAAATATTAATACAAAATGACAGATATCTTGTTAAAGACTAAAATTGTAGAGAGCAACAGATGAGATTCTTAAGATACTGGTCTACGATAGACCTATTGCTCATACTGAAATGATTATTGAAGAGATCCCGTCTACCTTTTTTGCTGATTTAACAATGTTTTTGGACAGTCTTAGTTTCAGAGTAGTAACATTCCCGGGAATTACACATAACACTAAGCATTCAAACAAACATTCAATAAAATTAATCACGCAAGCATCTACAAACAACAACAGGAATTTGCGCAACAGTATCATGCTCAATCCTCTTCTATTCAACACAATTTTTGACGAATTTATGAAAGTGGTTGCTGATAATGGATCAGGATATCGAATACACGGGAATACACAAAATCTATATTCTATGCATGCCGACGTTGCTTAGTGCGAAAGATGACTTCCAAAATGTTAAAAGACAAGGATTAGATTTAAACAACTCATTTTCAACTAAAACATCGAATGATTTTGGCTACAACAAATGAGTTCTAGCGATGCAAATTGATAATAGGAAACCAGTTGAATCAAATCATGATACACTAGGTGCTAATCAAGTTTTGAGATAGACGAATGGATACAAATATTTAAATGTGGCTTTATTGTTTTTCAAAATATTCTCCGTTAAGATCAATACACTTTTACATGCGTTTGAACCAATTATTGAAGCATGATTTCCATTCCGTTTGAGGTACCTCTAAAGCATGTGATTTAAACCGCTTCTTCAGATGTAAAAAAACGAGGACGTGCAATTTGTTTTGATCTGCGAGAATAAGAAGAAATAATTGTCTGGCAAACAAGAACCTCACGACGAATAAACCCTTAATGTTTTTGTTTGAACTGATGTGTGAGAACTCGCATTGTTGTTGAGAATGATTCGTTTTCTGCGTTTGGTTTCCCTGAGTTTTTCGAACACCTCTAGCACGCTGACGTACTATTCAGAATTGACCGTTCTACGTTGCTCTGATGGAATGGTGGCGCTATGTCCAGCGACCCAAATCCAGCTTTGGTGGGATTTGGCTCGTCTTGAAAGACCTATACAGTCGATTGTTGTTTAGTTTCGGGTTCATATGCATAGCTCCTGTTACTATCTTATAGACGTCTTTTGAAGTACTACGATTGAATTTTTGACAGTCAAATTTCAATGTAATATCGAATAAATACGAGTGGAAGTAATGCGCAAGTATGCCTCAATCTCATGGTAGTTATGTTACGTGACGTTCTTGAAATATCAGTTTACGCACAATCACGAAATTCATCCTGTAGCAAAGTGAAATCACGATTTCATTCGAAAAACCAGCGTAACACCCGGTGGCTCGAGATGGTGCTTCATCACCAAAAGTCGAAGCGAGTTGATCGGCACACTGCTGTGATTTAATTCTATTTTTTGACCAAGATATATGTTTAAAGGATCTGTACATAACTCGTATGATATCTCACGAGTGAAATCACTACCGCTGGGTGAAAAAAACCGCCTCATTATTAGGATACCTTGAATATCCTATTCGAAATATACTTGCCCATCCAAAACATGTGCAGGACCATTGATATACTAAGAACAGCTGAGATAGAGATCCTAAAGACTATAATGCTATGTACATTAACAAACAGGCAGAGAAAGATGTCAAATAGACCATGTCCCAAGATAGATGAGGTATATAATATGATAAACCCTACGGAAGAGGTTGCCCACTATAATACTGGCAAAACAATTGACAATTTAAATCAGATCGAACGCTTATAAACATTAAGTAAAACTGCAAAACGTATTATTAACAAGATGAGAAATGAGTGCAAAGTCTGAATAACAGGGTCTTCTATCAGATATAATAAGCACCTGTAATTTGGGCTTCTTTTCACAGGTCATTTTCTACAATTGAGCCTCCTGTATCTTGAAACATTTTTGGTATCTGTCATGCAGACGATTGATCATATTCAGTGCGACAAGTAAAAGATGTACTAGATGGTACGAAGACCATTATATTCAACTATTTTTAGAAAAGATGATCTTGCATAACAATTTTCCAATTTTTTTGTATCCGGTTATGAATGATCCACCTGGATATTTGTCTGTACACGACTCTCTACCGTATTCAAACTCACAATAACACCCTTGTACTATATCATATTTCCTCAATTCATCCACCAAATCTTTTTGGAAGTCACCAAATCTTCTAAACGCTAATCTTCAGAACACCGCGTGGTGCTCAACATAATTTAATTTTTTATGACTCGTATGCTAAAAGGCTCAGTTTCTAGCGTGAGTATATAAATAATAGGTTACAATGTGACATGAAGATAGGTAGTTGTTTTGATTCATGAATAGGTCATAAAAGGAGTTAAGAGATATGTCGTGAAAGTACTTTTACTGACACTGCTATCAACGAGACACGGTCATGAAAAGTAATATTTTGTAAAAATTAGTCATGTTTCACTTTGCATAAACTCTCTGTCATATTTTCCCCATGGAATGTGATTTGATGCATGACGAAGAAGTGTTTTGTCTTTTTATTTAACACAACTTTACAATTTTCAGGACTAATCAATCAACAGACTATTATGAAAGAGTGATTAACTATACAAATGGGTAAGTATAATTCATAGTAAAATGGAAATTGAAGATAATGCAGTAAGTGATCCTTTTAATACTTATCTGACAAAGGATTTGAATAAAGGACTTAATTGATACACAGTGAGATCCCAAAGTAACCGATAAATCCTTTTTCTACCTAATTCTGAAACAGGTCAAATTTTCTATGTTACTGTACTTTTTAAATGAAATTAGTCACCTGTCTCTCCAGCCCTTTTGGGATAATACCCTTATCAATAGGGATTTTAAATAGGAAGAGGTAATAATACTTCGTTTGAGAATGTTTTTTCAATTCTCTATTCAGCAATATATCACTTTTTGATAAGAGAAAAATCAATTTTCAGTTATATAATTTGTATGAAAATTCATGGTGCCAAGATTTTGATCAAATTTGAGATGATTAGCTATATTAACAATAATTATAGACTTCATAATAAGCTCATACTACTCTTGATAAATAAATATATCTACAATCATTCAATTAACTAGTTCGATGATTTAAGTCACCAATATTAATCGATTCACTCTTGAAGTTTCGTTATTTGGAATAACCCCACAAAAAATAATCCATTAATACAATCTGGCCTTGGAACGCCGAAAGAGATTGAATGTTTAATTGTTAGCTCACCAGAGATGGGGGGTTAAAGGTCAAACTTTAATGTTATTATATAAATTGCTTATTAGATCTTTATCAGACTGAGGTTTTTAACAGCAAAATCGTCAAATTAAGCCTTCAAAACTACACCAGTTAAAAGTCTACTGTGGAAACTAGGAGAGTCACCCTGAAGTCTAATGCGAAAACTAAATTTTTTAATGGAAGACCAAGGACATCATAACATTTTCATGATAGGATTAATACATTCTCTTAATAAATTGAATTCTGTCCACCACCAGTTCACCCACTTGTCACCTATAACATAGAGCCTTGGTTGGTAAAGATTCCAAATTCCGATGAAACCCTAAAATACTGTATAAACAAAATACAAACCAAGTTTTTATGAGATCCAAGTTTATCGAGAATCTGGAAGCTTACAAAATATATTGAGATACTTCTAAATCGATCGTAGGTATAGGAGCAGCTGTCGAAACTGATTCACGGAATTTCCTATATAAACTTCCATCCTACACAATTATTTTCTCAGCAGAACTGTTCGCCGTATATCGAGCCCTAATACATATAAACCAAAGTAGTCACCAAAACAATTCCCTCATCATCACAGTTCCCTCCACTCTTTACAAACAATTTACTCAAAACACCCCTTACTTCATCCCTAGGGTAGCGTACTTGGTCCAGTGCTCTATATGTTGTATACTATTGGCATTCCTGAACTTGAACACCACACAGTAGCTACTTTCACTGATAACACGACAGTTAGGGCCGTGGTAGATACCCACGAAGAAGCTGTTGAAAATTTACATATATCCATCGACAAAATTAGCAGCTGCACCAAGAGATATCTATTAAAATGAATGACAATAAATCTACTCACAACAACTTTACGAATCAAAAAGAAAGAGACTTTTTAATCAGAATGAATAATGTTAATATTAGGTTTTTCGTTTAGTCAATATAAATATCTCAACATTTTCTATAATAGAATAATATCAACCCTTAAAAATCTTTAAAAACTACCCTCCGATGAAAATAATATAGGAAAAAATCTTTTAAGGATATAAAACATTACAATTTCATTTTAACTATGAAAAATTCATAGCATTTCATTAAAATTTAATGAGCAAAACAAAATTTTTTGGAAAATCAAAAAAATTTATTATTTAATGCTCATTTCTTATCTTATCTTTCTTATCTCTTATCAGCCAAACTTTCAGATTTGAATAACATCCAAATAAAGTATTTGGTACGAGGAATAAGTTTAATTTTGATTTTCAATGAAACGGCATTAGTTTTAGTGCAATTTTTTAGCTTCGACTATTTAAATTATATCTATTTGAAATTTCAGTCGAAACGACTTTTATCAGTAGTCACTTGAAAGGATTTTTAAGCTCTTTAAAGAAAATTCTATGACTTTTTGTTGAAAAATGTACCCTTCTCCCGTTATTTGAAGTTAAATGCTCAATTAAGTAAAACAAAAGCTATTCAAGTATCTATAACTTACTTTAGGTAGAACATTAAGATCTTAATTTCTTTGTTTTTTTATAAGCTTCATTTCTATTCATCATACTTTTTTCGATAAAATGCATCATTACAGAGTTATACGTAAAAAACTATCAAAAAATCAGAAAAAATTGTCGTAAACCAGGTATTAAAACCTTTTATGAAAAAAGTAACTCTGTAGTTGATGTACTCCTACAATATATAGTCGACTTATGCTGTTATTTGTTATGCCACCGCAAACTTCACTTTTATAGTATACTAAGGGTAAGCTTCCCTTGTCTATTGTGAATTACGCGTATTCTAATTTTTATAATTTTGCATGTTGATCCTTCTGTATAGAGTAAACGTTGTTTCATTGAAAAAAAGAATAGTTTTGGGTAACTTTAAATTCCTTAAATATCTTAGGAAATTCCAATATACAATCACAATCATCGTCATAAGAATTTTCAATCCACATGTTCCACTCGCATAATTATCAACAACTGTCTCTGTTGTAGAGTTTCATGGGTTTTCTCAACATTTAACATGTAGCCAATTCCTTTTCTTTATCCACTTTGGGGAGAATCGGGGACAGTACGACATCCATGTGGTTTTTATGTTTTATAATACTTATAGAAGATTGGGGTGTAAAAAATACTCTTTATTGAATATTTTATATATCTAAAGATGCGTTTCTATTCCAACAACTAATATTATTATCGCAATTTCACTACTTTGACATAACTACTAATCCAATTAATTCTACTCCTATTTGTAGTAGTAACGTGTATTTCCAGAGGAACAGATCAATGGTTTTATCCAATATTAAAACATATTCCCATCTATTTCTAAATATTTACCAATTTCAGATTACTCTTTCCGGGAGGTGATGCGTCTTTCGTTGAACCTGGAGGTTATGGAGATACATCGAGAAAATTATACCAACTAGCCAAAAAATCCAATGACAACGGAAATTTTTATCCCATATGGGCTACTTGTTTAGGATTTGAAGTAATTCCTTATGCGGAAATAGGACAAGATCTTAGAGTCAACTGCTCAGTTGAAGTTAGAGGATGGCCGTTGGAAATGACTAAAGGTACAATACAGTTTGTGTAAAAAAAAGCTTCCATTCTTAAAATATATGCTCCTTCAGCATCACGCAATTCCGTTCCGATCTCACTACTCATTAATTGTATCATCAGTATCGTCTCACTTATTTGTGTCAAACGTAGGTCTTCCCAGTCTTCTCATACGGCTAAAATCGTAGACAATTAGAGCTGAGGAACGCAAATATATCGATTCATTTGAAATGTGGTGCTACAGGAGATTGTTTAGAATTCTCTGGACTGTCTAGAAAACTAATCAGTCGATGTACTCCAATCGCTGTAGTGTTTTATATTCTCGCAATTGTCCTCAAATTTGGAGTTTATTATGGAGCAATTATCCACACAACCTTAGAGAGAGAGAATGAGAGAAATGCTTTATTTTCTAAAAATTGTTACAAAAATAAATATAAAACAAATAAAATAAAATACCAATATACAGAATAAAACCACAATGAATAACAAAATTATAGGTAATAGTAATAGGTAATGATTAGAATATAAATCCACAGCAAAATTATACCAGTATGTAGCATGGTCGGAATTAAATATTATTATTAGAACAGAGTGGAAGGCACTTTCCAGAAAATATACCCTCAAGTTATAACGAAATATGGGAAAGGATGATATCGATTTGATCTCAATTGGCAAGTGATTGTGCATTTTTTGCATTGTAAAATATTGAGCTCTCAACCAATTCTGATTGTGGAGTATGTAGGTAAAGATTTTGCCCTGCGTTCATGTAAAGGTTTTGCCCTGCGTTCATAAGTGAATAGCAGTGCAACGTGTTTTCTGAAATTGGAGAAGCGATCTTACGAATTAGACGAACGGATTCAAAGATGAATAAGGAAGGAAGTGTCAGAATTTTGAATCTTTTAAAGGAGTCCTGCTGTTTGCAATATTTTTGACACGCCGCTAAAAACTAGATGAAAATATGAACAAGCTTATAATGATGGAAGAAGTCGAAGAACTACCCCTCCACGTCTGGTTACACCAGACTGAATAACAAGAAATATGAAAGGACACAATAAAAAAGGCAAAAGTGACATTCCAAAGAGGTGAATGATGACTGAGAAAACGAGCAGAGAGAGATAGAGAGATGTTACTGATCATACTCATATTTATTATTTGCCTTCAAAATTAATTACACATACACAAAATTCACAAAAAATTTAACGTAGAACATCACTATTAATAATATAAACAATTCCGGTATTGCTTGATGAAATCCTTATCAACAATCTTCCAAAAACAATCACCTGATCACTTGCAATGACACGAATAACGACGCTTTAATCTACGACGAAAATGTTAATCCCGTTGATTATTATCTACTCTAGACATGCCGATACCTTCAAATTGGATTATACACACTGATAACGTTTCATTTCGTGTCTAACCCTTATCTGTTGCTTAAAAAAAATTTAAGCGGTACAAAAATAAACCAAACAAATTAAGAAAAACCTACAATGGAATTGAAAAATAACCAATTTAATTATATATAATATTTTATCAATATTTTTGAAACTGCCTTAACTTATAGTCTTTGGAGATGAAGTAAAAGTAAATGATTTTGTTAAATTTCAAAAATATTGAACAGTTTTTGTTAGAATCCATTCACTTTTTCATTTACTAGTTAATCTTTATTTTTTTGGTATTTGAAAGTTCAACAATGAAAACAATGATTTGAATCACTCTTTACAAGTGAGATTGAAATGTGGGAAAATCATCATATCAATCACCATATCGTGTCAAAAGTGACCAAATCAAAAATTTATGAAATTGAGCTGATATGCTCAAGTCAATTATGACTGCCAACTCCACTACAAAAAAAAATTGCCCATGTCAAGATGTAAATTAAAAATATTATTTCAACAAAAGCAACAAAAGTGACGAAGTCCTAAGAAACATGGTCTGTACGGTTTAAAATGACTAAGTCTTGATTTTTGTATGATAACATTTTTGGATCACACTTTGCAACTCAAAGATACGAAATAAAAATTTCAGCTCAATGCTTTTAATTGTCTATTTGATACTTTTTATTCACGAGTACTTTTTCTTATACCAATAGTGTGCGATGGTGGTAATCTTAATTGGTAATAGTCTGAGATAAAGTCAAGAAAATGGAATAGTTCTAGTGACCAAGTCAAATGTCCCCCCTTCAATTCCAAACCCCTCTTATTTTGAAAGTAAATTATATATAAAATTGAAAAACTAAAGCAGCAGAAGAAGAAAAATGTCACTTTAGTCACTTTTGGCAGTACACCCACGATATATTTGTCACATTCATTTTTCATAAACAAATACAAAAAATTTCACTTTATACGCTTAAATTAGAAAATAGTTATATATGCCACAAGTGGGTGAAGTAATACTTTTTTTCACGAGTAGGACGGCGATTCTTACGAGTGAAAAAACAGTTACGTCACACACGAGTTTCATACAAATTTTTTTCTACGTCCGTAAACAAAAACTCGACAAAGCTCTTATCAATTTTTATTTTGCAATAGTGATATTAAAAGTACAACTATGAGCATTATTAATGTGGAATGAAGAAGAAGTTACATTACATTTGGTACTTGAATTAGCATGAGTAAGAAAGCGTTCACAGCCCACTATTTTGATAAAACAATTTCATAATTACGTTAAAAAATGACACGTTACGGCACTTTTTTAACGCTAAAGCGTGAAAAAATGAACCGCTACGGTGTTTTTTTTAATCAATATTATAACGGACGTGGAAAATATTATTTTTCTCAGTGAATCTTATAACAACATGTTTTATTTCAGATTTTAAAAACAGCAGTCTTTTTGAAAACATACCGGAAAGAATATACCAAATACTAACTACTCAAAATGTCACCTTCAATTTCCATAGTTTTTGTTTGACAGAAGAAGTATTAAAAACATATGGTCTGCTTTCAGAGTGGCATATTTTATCAACTAACACTGACGAAAAGGGTCTAAAGTACATTTCCACGATGGAAAACAGGAAATATCCAATATACGGTGTTCAGTATCATCCGGAAAAACACGGATTCGAATTCGCACCACATTATAACTTTCCACATACTGCAGATAGCATAGCAATGATGCAATATTTTGGTAATTTTTTCGTAAACGAGGCACGAAAAAATAACAATACATTTGCTAGTGATAAAATGAAGCTCAATTCTATGATTTATAATTATTGTACCAAATTTTCTGGTTTGGATGATAATTATTACTTTTTAATGTACGGATTTTATCCGAATGATTATATAAATAATCAATTAGAATAAATATATTGAGTAATTTTCAACTAAAATATATTAGGTGGTAAATATAAATAATATATACACAAGGTGTAGGAAGTTTATTCTAGCATTAATACCAGGAACAGCGGTTGATATAGCTTCTAAATGGTTTTTAAATGAATTAATTAGACATGATCAGACATTTGATAAATAAAAAAAATGATTAATAATCACTACACGTACTCTATTATAGACAGACACGCTACAAAGGAACAAGTATAAAGTGTTCAGTGAAGCCTCGAAAACAAGAAAATCACATATCAAATAACCATGCTACGCTCGGTAATTAAATATCAACATTAGAAGATTCAGCACTGCTTGAAATAGGGTTAAAAAGTGAAACATTATATGTCTAAAAAAGTTATTCCAATTTTAACAAGTCCATCTAGCAGTCCAGAATCGATTGAAACCTTTTGGCATAACATGAGAGAAAAACTCTAATCAAAACCCGCAGAAATTCCTTGAAGAGAATTTCTATAAGACAGCGCTGGATAGTAATATGCCAAGATGAATACAAGTTGTAATTAAACACAGTGGTGATTTGATTTAATCTAATTTCGTTGATTTTTAAAAATAGAGATTCCTCTTATTCCTAAAATAGATCTTTTCTGTTATAGACATATTACATTAAAATTGATTGAATCTATATATGTTATCAGAATTCTTTTAAAAGCTTTCATAGTTGATCTAAGATATTAGTTGATATTAAGATAGCGTACAGTGAAACCCTTAAAATTTAATCTATTTTTACTAAAATAGAAGAACAAACACCAATCAATAAATTGCCCAGCATAGTATATGGAATACCTTGATGAAATTGTGACAAAAAGTACAATGGTTAGTCGAAAAGGTCACTCATCAATCGGATAACCTCCCACAAGAGTGATAGCAGATTGCGAGTATATCCTGATAGATGTTTATTAGCGACTCATTCATAAATTAACTAATCAATATTGAACATCAGTCACTACAATCTATCCTTATCTAACCTATAAAAATTTAACGTCATTCATAATCTAACCAATTAAAAATTAAAAAAAATTCCTATAGTAACCAGAATCAATATTTCAATCAATCAAAATTTCTTCCATGCCTCATTTTGAATACAGAATTTTTAATCCCATGAATTTCAAAGTTTTGCAAGAATTAATCCAATTCAAAGCCACCTCAAATCTTAATTAATTATTGTAAGTAAATTTTATTATTGTTATACATTTATACGTATTTCTTATATTGTACATGACCATATTTTCAGCCCCAGACTATGAATACATAAGTATTCGAAAGCTCGGAATATATTAGAGTTAGTACAGTTTGGTGCTTAATCTACTTTGGTGTTTATTAGAAACACTATTATTTTATTCCAGCAAATATTTAATGTAAAATATTATTGTTCACTTGAGCAAAACATAGAAGTTATCAAAAATTATAATAATCGTATAATGTCTCCTTAATCTATGTATTAATTTAACAAATATTGGCAGCTTCAGCAGCTTCTCTAATTTCTGATGGTGTTAAAGAAACATCACTTCCATTTTCTCTATCCTTTTTAATTAGTTTTTTTAACGTAATTTGTCAAAAAAATTAAAATAATTAGAAATCTGAACATACAATAATGTTGATAGATTTGAGTCAAATATTGTTTCGAAAAATACTTCAATTTATAAATTGTCTCAAAAATCATAGAACATTAAGAAACACATTTACGACGAACAGTTTTAATGTCTCTGATAGTTCAGTGTTAATGTCCCAACCCTTCAAACTCTAGGTTCAGGGTTCGAATCTGGTCTAGAAAAATTTACATACTAATTTTTTTGTGTAACTAAATTGAAAATATTTAGTATTGTATTTCATGCTAAAATTTTCAAAACTGATTTTCTGTATAAAAACTATAAAGCTAAATAAAGAAAGCATCCAACAGCAGTGATTTGAGATTCAATAATTACTGCCGTGATTGCATGGCAGTAGTAAAAAGTTCAACATTCCTAATTTAATCTCGGAAAAGCGAGGTTCGGTTAATTAAATCTTAGGAAGAAGTAGTATGAAGTATTAGCAACCCTTGACACATTACGTGTTTAGGAGCTTTCAATGAAAAATCCATATGGCTTCCAATAATTTCTTTTCGCCTTGGTCTTTGATTCTTTTTTTTTATGTTTGCCAGATTAAAAGATAAATTTTTGCCATGATTACAAAAAAATCTATATCCGCTTCTACATTTAACTAAAATCGCTATCCACTGAGCCATTTTTTTGCCTGATCAGAAAGTAGTTCGTTATGATTTGTTTGTAGGAGAATCTTTATGTGGAATATGGTTTGTTTCATAAATGGTCCTGATGTAGAAGCGTTTTTCCTCTGTTGGCCTGGAATTGGTATATTTTTTGTGTTGAAAGATTTTGACGACGCGTTGTGTGTCCCCTATCTATAGCGCATGGTGGTAGATTTAGGAATTAAACAAAAAACAATACAGAATGGCTCGACGGACCAAAGAAATTTTAGAGTGTATTCTCTATGCGGAATTGCGCAAAGGCGGGTACAGCTGTGGATGTCGTTGGCCATTTGGCTGTTCAAGTAAATCACCAGGTTTCAAAAAATTCACAGAATACTTGTAACAATAATAGACAGGTGCATAGTTAAGATGGAAACGGTTTTCTTGAACAAATGTGGTAATTTTTTATGAT
This sequence comes from Diorhabda carinulata, assembly GCF_026250575.1. NCBI lineage: Eukaryota > Metazoa > Arthropoda > Insecta > Coleoptera > Chrysomelidae > Diorhabda > Diorhabda carinulata. The sequence goes on from NC_079469.1 coordinate 10,842,966, forward strand.
TGTTATCGTTCTCTCTGCCAAAGTGCATTTTGTCAACTGGTATCAAATTGAAATTTCGTTTGGTTTTTCATTGCAAGTGTGCTTTCAATCGGCATTAAGATACCCATGTTGCAGATAAATTTTTCACATATAGTGTAAGACATAGCGTACGGTAATTTGTTTAATGAAAGTTTTTTTTGATGGTTTTCATCTGTTCTTTCATAGCCCTCGCAATGTTAGGAATGATTTCTGAACGTTTTTCTCACAGCACATCTCTAGATTTTCGGAAATCTAGTGAGTAACGCAGTAGTGGACCAACAATATTTAGAAGCCAAGAACTCGCTTAATTGAAACGACTTTTAACACATCGCGATATCACATTGACAAAAGAAGTTGCTTATTTCTAGTACCTCTTTATAAAATTTATGAATTTCAAAGAAAATTAATGTACAAATAAAAGAATTTGTTTTTTAATCATTTTAGTTTTACTCGAGGTAAATATAGGATATTTCAGCTCATTTCCCTCAAATTCGTCTGAATTTTTCATGCTTTCACTTTATTTCATTAACCAAAAATGTGCTCACTGGTTACATAATATTTTGTGACGAGAGAGGCATTCTTTTGTATCTTGTTAACAGGCACGTAGAGCAAATAAAATTTTTCAAACGAACCTTAAAACCGTCGCTCTAGGCGGAAATTTCACCTACTTCATAATTAATGTTCTTTTTTAATGAAATCCCGTTAAACTTTTCATAATAAAATTGAATGGAACAACTGAATAATGTTTAGAATTGCGACTCAATTATAATTGGATCTACGAAATTTGAATACCCACATAGGATTAAATAGTAGCTAAGAAAATTACAAAGAAAAGATTAGGTGTACAAATTGTTTAGTCAATTTGAAAGCACATTTTTTAGCGAAATTAATCTGAAAATGCTACAGAATGTAAAAATTTAATAAACAAAGTTAGGTACCTCTTCAAGAATCATATTCGATTTCTAATACTACAGCAAATCTTGATCTTTTCTACTTTAATATTATACACAGATTACTGAAAAATGAACAATTCACTTAATCAATTCATAGCTTTCGCATGATTCTGGAGAAAATTCAATGATTGTTTTTTTACAAAAAACAAAGATGCATTAGACGCATGCATATAAATTTGTACTATTTACGGTAATAGGGCAAAGTAAATAACATCTTATTATTGTAATCTCTTAAACTCTCCCACTGAAATGTCTAAGAAAAATATTCAGAGCCTGCCCAGAGCTTTGAGAGTACCCGGCTGCTATCAAATTACACAGGCCTACAATGATTTTGGTGTCGCTAAAAGTGAAACAGATTTCAAGTACGTTCGGTACCCTGATAAAAAATTGAGACTCACTTTTTTAATGCTACGTGTAGTTTTCGAGATTTCGCAAGGGTAAATAAATCAAAAAACACTTAATAAATTTATTAAAAAAAAAAATGAAAGAACATATAATTCAATCTACAAGATAGTTCAGAAGCTATGGTACCGATATCGAACTAGCCAAGCCAAGCCAAGAAATTATTGTTGCGTTGAATAATTTTGATATATGTGTAACTCCATAACGATCAACTCATAGTTACATAGATTGCTGAATTCTGTTGTCGGCCTCATAGTATAATTGAATACCAAACAAATATTAACGCATATCAAACAAAGATTTATGACTTACCAATTGTAGTTATCACAGTTAAGGAATATAGAAAAGCACCAGCAAAACTCCACTGACTAGAAGAATCTGCGTCATCAGTCCCATCGTATCCTTTCTTGATGAATTTAACTATAATAGTTTGATATTTTTCCAGAACTTCTGAAATACGTTTATGATATTCTTTCTCGTCCAATATCTACAATATACATAATAGACTTTAACTTGAATTCATCTAATCGAATAAGAAATTTAAAAGCAAAGTTACAAAATCAAAAAAGACGTTTCTAAAGTCGAAGTAACGATTTGTATTTGAAACAGACACTTTCTAAAGTCTAATGATAATTATAACTTCCAAATGTAAGTGATGGTTTTTGTGCAAAAACCGGAGTATAAAGACAATTTTCGGTACTCTTTAAAAAGCGTTAGTTTCCAAAGATCCATGACAGTCTGTCTTTGTATGCCGAAGAGCCAAAATAACCAACATTATGGTCAGAATAATTGCGATATACAGAGTTATGGTCATACAGGGTAACATTTTGAAAACTACAAGATAAGTTTTATAAGACCCAGAAAAGGATGAAAAAAAAAATCTCGCTGTAACCAGACAACTCGTTGTAACCATAACAATTGAAAATAGAAAAGTACCTGGAGATATTGATATAAAATATCATATGAAATTTGAACTATGGTCTTCAACAAAGTTAAGATTATTTGATAGTAATATAAAATATGTGTATGGGACCAAAACTTGGCCAAATAATAGAAATATGTTCCAGAAAGCTCAAATGTGTATCAACAGGTGCCTACGAGCAAAATTTTTTAACCAAATAGTATAATACCTTGGGAGTTTACTGGAAGAAGACGTAACGATTATGAAGTGAAAATGGAGTTGAATAACCCATACTGTACGCAAACCAGTATGAAGCATTTAATTATATTACAACAGGCAAAAATAAAAGAGGCAGACCTGTACGAAAATGCAGTAGAACTATCGAGCACTGCAACACATTTACTTAACATAGAAAGAAGCTACAGAAATAGCCAAAAACTGAAGAAAATGGAGAGACCTCGTTAACAAAATTGCTATATGGCGATATTGATGCTCTGATAGAAAATTATTTCCTAGACCAACTTTTTCCGCATACTATATTATAATTTATGAAATATTTCTTATTATCCTGTGACTGAATTTGTTCAAATATCCATGAACTCGAACAGATAGCAGCATTGACCAACACAATGGAAGATACTTTGGCATGGCTTTTCAAAATTACCTAATTATTACTTACCTTCTTATTTAGCTCATAAGTTATGTTCCACAATTCATCGGCGTATTTAGATCTGTTGTTCTTCAGTTCTTCTTTCATTTTCAGCGGCTGCTTTCCTTCTATAGCCATGAAAATGAAAGATCCTGCTATAGTATATCCTACCTAAAAAAATCAATTTGGAAATAATTGGTGCTTGGAGAGAACGATCTAGTTGGAAAGAAAATTTGTATCGGGTGTTCCAATGTGAATGACTATCGGTCATGTATCAAAAAGATCAAAATCAAATATCGCCTCGAAAAAAAACCTGAAATTTAATTCTAGTTTACTAGGTTGGAATTTCTAGAATCGTTCATGATATTCATACTGTACAGAAGTTTACGTTAATACTCACAATTACATTGTCTGACCATATAGCTTGCAAGCCTATCCATCAAACCAGAGAGTTTTTTAGTAAAGAATTTGTAAGAGGTTATCAATTAGGTGAAGATTACAGAAAATGAAGATGGAGAAATTTCAATCTCCTTTGATATACGTTCATTATTTACCAGATTCACGGAAATCTAATCATTTTGGAGCTGATATAATAGAAGCATATTTACAATTGACGAAAATATTTATGGAGCAGAGTTGTTTCCAGCAAAAAACGAATTGTGCAAACAACAAGTAACAGCTATGAGCAATTGCCTATCACCGTTTATGGCTGATCTATTCATAAGTCACTTTAAGAAGCATATTAGTATTTTCCCAAGGGATGACATACACGTATGTTGATAACATTTTTGCTATATTTCCAACAAAACAAGGATATTAAGAAGATTCAATTGAAATGTCCATCGAGTTTACAAATGAAATGGAAAATCATGGCAGTTATCATTTTTCAATATTAGTATTTAAGAATTTTTTCCCTTGCATCCAACATAAGATGGTAAGTCTGCGTTTCCTCGAACATCGTTTAATTCATTTTTCACTTAATATTTGAAGATAAAATACGGAAAGGTCTTAGTCTTATTAAGAATGTAGCTGTACTCAACGGTTATGATAAGATAATAGTAGATAGGCTATTTGACCGTCATAGACTTAAGAAATCTCTATGTGAAGCCACCTTTTCCAAAAATTAATATCAAAAGCAAGAAATATTTGTTCTGGTATCTCACAATCCTGTTTATACACCAGGATTGGGGGAAAGTTTTATCAGAATGGGTTTATGAATGGTTTAATAGCAATTTAGCAGTAATACATTGAAACAATTGTGAGTTGATCCAAAGGATAAATTACTACATTTAGAATAGAGTGATATCTATAAAATTAGCTGTTATTATTGTGACAGGAAGTACCTAAGTTGGACAAACATAGAGATCTGTTAATGTCCAGTTTAAAGGCCAGTAATCGGCCTCATCTATCTTATTTTCTGCAAGGTACTGCCAACCATATTGCAAACCACACTTCTTAACGTTATGTTAGCTAGACTTTTGACTACACCCATAATAGAATCTGGGTTGCCTTGGGTTGTATTGTTCATATCAGCCGCGATGCTTCTCTCTTCGTCCGTTGGGTCACCATTTAGAAAACATACTTCAAATTTATATCTTAAATATTGTGAGATTAGGTCTAACAGATACTCTCTGCCAAAGAAAACTATTCCATATTGAACATAACAATCCTTATTCTAATAATTTAGAGGACTGGTAATTCTATTTTCTTCCCTATTTTATACTGCCATGCTGCCAATGAATTATAGGTAGATTAGGAAACAATTTAACTTAGTGCTAGAACATTGTGAAAGAATTTGTTCGCATTTCATCAATTTCTATCTTAAACCTATCAATTAATAAACAGAAAAGGATCTTTTCATGCAGTTTATCTCTATTATCCATAAAAACATACCACTAATAAAATAATCCCAAGATTGCTGAACAAAAAAGCGATAAATTGTCTTAAAAATTCTTTGCATTTTTTCAGCCACGGTCGTCTATATCTCTTTTGTCTCTTAAAGGATTTTCTCCTTTCCATTTTAGGACTCAAGCCAATATGTTGGCTTTTTTCTCATTTTGATTGTGGCCATCTTATCCTTACGATTCGTGTCGAACGAAATTCATACTTTTTCGATCTCCCTGAAACCAAGAAATAAATTGAAAACATTATTTATTTAGTGTCATGGATAATAGTATAACTAATTTAGTGATGAACATTATAAAAAATATTATATAAATTGTAGTTTAAACATTATTAAGTTAATATAAAACTATTACATGTAAAATTTTTACATATTAGTAATTTGTGATATATTCTATGAAATATACAGAGTAATAATATAACTTTAGTAAACGAAATCAATTTGGAGAAATACTGGCTCATTCTAAATATTATATTCAGCATTTGCCACTTATTATACCCGTCCGAAGAAAGAAGTTTGTGCGAAGCTGTCCACAACATATGTACTATTACATATTTTGCTATATTTTTACAATCAAATATACTATTCAGAATGTAAGAATCATTGCACAATCCATAAAAAGAAAAACAAAACAAAACAAAACAAAGCAGCTTGATACCGTTACCACAGCGATGATGTTTCCGACGCGCGAATGCAGCTCTACGTCGTAGTCAAAGCACTGTATTGTTAGCTAGATCATGGAAAAAAAGATAAATCACTAGGTCCAAGGAATGTTGGGTTGATATATTTGAGTATGCACTGGAAGCACAAGTCAAATTTAGAACTTATCTCGACGCTTGTTGTAATTTCCTTTTTGAAAAAAAAAAAGTTATCAGAATCTCTCTTGGTGACCAGGCTGCAAACATTTTCTTGGTGGTTTATTAAGACTTTTGTGCCTCAACTCCATGGACTATAACGTCCAAGATTGACACACGTCGGTTACGATTGTATTATATCAATTCCACTTTTCTTGAGAATTCAATATGACGATGCATAAGGACATCAAAAACAATACTAAAGGACTTTTCGGAAACTATAAATCGGATCCAGGTAGATCACCTATCAGCTGATTGCGGAATCTACGACAGAACTAGATTTAGGTCACAATTTCCGAACGTCGCGTTGAAAGCTCTGTGGAAACATAATCTACAAGAACTTTTTATTACTTTGTATGTTAATTCTTCCATGATTTTTATTTAGTGGTATAATAGATTCCTGATGCTAGATAATTGTTATTGAGCAGTTGTCAACGGAGATTTTGCACTAATGTTTAAAAAGTTATTTTAATGCTGAAATGCCAAAAAGTATGAAAACCGCAAGCTTTAGTGAACTATAAAGAAACGTGGCTCATAAGAGTTAATAGCAGACACCCATTTAATGGGAATAAATGATGATTTTCAAAGCTCATAAGACCATAGACAAATGACAAAACCCATCGGCTGATCGCGTTTATTCACCGGGCTACCAGGGTAGATAGGAGCATAAAATATAATACCTCTTATTATTCATGAAACACCTTGTGAATATATTTGTTAATTCGTCATAAATATCATCGAATAACAATTCTTGTTAATAGAATTCAACATGTTCAATTTTAATTTCGATATCAAATACATTATTGTTCCATCTTGAATGATTGAAATAAAATTTTTATATCCATTTCCTAGCAATGTAATAAAAGTTTTTGAAACACTTGGGATAAGATTTATTAATACAGTTTTATTTAGCATTTATATATAGAATTTGATTGACCGGTATCAAAGTTTATATTTAACTTTAAAAGAAACCACAACAAACTATGGGTGGATGAAATTTTAGAAAATGAAATATAGCTTTCCAAAACGATGTATAATGTATAAATATTTGCGGTCTAGTGATGAAACTACCTACACCATTTGTGAAATACGAGGTATTTTTTTCACAAACAGGATTTGATTTATATATATATATATATATATATATATATATATATATATATATATATATATATCTTCTGTTTTAAAATTAGTTTTTTTTGAAAATTTTTGAAAGATAGATAAAAATTGACTTTTTGACTTTTCTTAACTCAAGAAATTACAGAAATTTATAAATATATATATTAAGAATGCAATGGAGTTGCAGTTTGTGGATGGATGAAATATTGTAGCTCAATGTAACATAAATATCATTTAATAAAGTACGATTTTCAAATAAGCAATTTTCGACGTATTTGTGAATACAAAAAAAATAAGTTGATATTTAGATATACGGTAAATCAATATTGTTTATAAATGTGAATGCTCCAAAACTACTTATAATCACAGATTCTGTAAGTTCACTGAATTAATCCCAACAAAAAATATAGAATAGTTCTTTCAACCATAATCTATGTAGATTCATATTGACACCAACTTTCGAATTCAGGATAATGTAGATGTTGACTGAAAGGCAAAGAAAGCACCAGAAAGTAATATCGGGGTTGTAGTAAATGCGATGACCGTCAATGATCTGAAGAATTACGATAAAGAAAAAGTGAATAGAAAAGTCAGTAGCTCGATTCAGTCAGTCCAGTATCAAGCCGCGTACCAAGTACTACTGACAAGAATAGGTCACAATAATTTGATTTTCCAACATTTACTTAGAAAGTTCACAATCTTTACAGTATACGTTCCGACACCACGTTGTTTAGTATTTTTTTGGCAACAATCAATAGTGAACTTCTCCAGTGAATTTGTAAATATGGAAAAAATTGGTTATTGTTATATGATTCAATAAGGTTATTTGAAAAGCTTTAGCCCAATCAATATGAAAGATGAACTAGATTCTACTCTGAGTGAGACTGCTCCTTCGTTATCAACAGTAAAATATAGAGTAGCAGATCGAAAACCATATCGCAGTGGTCGATCAAATGAGGGGATGACTCCATAAATGCTGAAGAAAATCCACAAAGTGCGTGAGCTAGCAGATATAGTAGGCATTCTAAAAAGTACATCGCACATTAACTGAATATTTGGACATGAAAAAATTTTGCGTGAGATTGCCGCTTTTGCAAACAATGGAACAAAAACAGCGAGTGAAGATGTTTCTATGTTTCACAGAAATAAAGCCGAATTTTTGTGCCGCTGCACCTTAACCATGGATGAAACGTGGGTCGATTACATCCGAAACAAAATAACAATCAAAACAATGGACTGAAAAGGAAGAAACTGCTCTAAAGAAGGCAACGACTGTTCTATCTGCAGGTAAGGTGATTACGTCTGCTTTTTTGGAATGCGCGTGGAATCATTTTCATTGATTATCTTGAAAAAGGAAAAACTATCAACGGTGAGTATTATGCGAACTCATTGCAACGTTTGAGCGAAGAATCAAGCCAAATCGGCCACGTTTGGCTGAGAAGAATAAGTTTAAAGTTTGAATCGATACCTCATGCACCCTATTCGCCAGATATAACCCCCTTGGATTATTTTGTTTCCAGACTTGAAAAAGGCTTGGTGGTCAAAGATTTTTCAACAGTTAAGAGACAATTAATGGCTATTTTGAGGAACTTGACGATTCTTCTTATAAAAAGGGTATCGAACTTATTGAATATGGCTGGAAAAAGTATATGGAGGTAAAAGGAAATTACGTTGAGAAATAAATATATTTTTTTCTAATTTTCGTGTTTTATTTGTTAGGCCAGGTAGTTTTGGGAGCATCCTCGTATATTTGAGCGAATAAAAGTGAAGCATATTTTGATGTAGTATTCCAGATACGAAGGCACACGAGTGAGAAACAAAATTGTCAAAATTGCGACATAATCATAGTATATGTTACTAAAATTGAAAGATTAGTACAATTAATCTTTGTCATTAATAATGAATATAGTTGCAGTGACAGTAGAAATGAAACAGAAAAAATGTTGGTTCTTTTCATGTATCTACAACCGAATTGATATATTACGAATCTCGTATCATTTCCGGGTGTGAAGGAACTTCTTTATATTGAATAGGACACTTAATATATTGTTACGTATTTCTATAAAGCTACTCCTGGGGATTCTCCCAATATAGGGCTTTGTTACCTCACATCGGGCGTTCCACGAGATATGACCAGCTTTATAAGGAAACATTGTCTGGTTCAACACCCTGAACTTTATTAACAATGGAAAACATTCTACTCAGTATAAACATAAAAAAATTGTTAGTGGAAACTATTTTTTTACAAACTATTTATTGTAAATATAAGAGATGAAAGTATTCCAATAGAATACAAGTCTGGAAATTGATTATTTTGTCATGTTCTAGCGATAATTTATAAAGTAATATAAGATGACCGTCAGATTTAGGCTAGAGAGATAGAAGTGGCTATAGGCATATCAGAAGAACGCATTTGCCATAAACTATCTGAAGAATTAAGAGTGAGTAAGCTATCGATGCGATGTGTGCAGTGTTTTCTCACTTTTCACCAAAAGCGTAATCGAATGAACATTTCATATCCCTTATTGACCCGGTTTAAGCAAAATGAGGCAGATTTTGTGAGTATATTCATAACTGCAGATGGAACCTGGGTCCATCAAACTTAAACCCTTTTCTGAAAAAATAAAAGACATAAGCCATAAAAATGATCGATCGTTTTTTGACATAGTCATAGGTAAAAAAGGTGAAATATTAACAGACGCATCCTTGCACGATAAGTTGAAAGAGAAATTGCAAACAGGGAGCCGATTTGAAAAAATTTAAAGTACTTTTACGACATGCATTAGAACAATAGACATTCTCACATTTTGGTTATCGTCACGGCTTAGCACTCACCGTATTTTCCAAATCTGGCTCTTGGTGACTGTTTTTTTCCCCTAAGCCCAAAGTTTCACTAGCAAGAAAAAGGTTTTAATTCAAGGAGGATGTTACCTTATACGTAAGCGCCTAGTTTGAGAAGAAAGTTTCGTTTTTAAATTGGAAGCTTCATAAACTACTTTTGTAGTTTATTGTTGCCTAAAAGACGGTATAGGGTGTGCTTTACTTACGGCTCATACTTTCCCGATGAAATTCCAAGGTGTAGGCAGATTTAGGGGTGATAATTGATCGAAAGGATTGATTCATTAAGTGTTGAAGACAGAGTGAGTAAAGAAATCAAATAACTTCTTAAATCAATATCAAATTTCCAGCGCGGTTCAACCCACTTTTTCATATACAGGGTGTTTCAAAATTCATGTGAGGTGATTGCTAGATATATCACCCTTTAAAGGTGGTAACTGAAATTGAGTTTTAATTTTTTTTTCAAATTTCAGTAATGCCAGAAACTTGAAATTCTGTAAGTAAATAAGTACCCGTAGCTGGTCCTTTGCGAGTGCACGAAATTTACAGAATTTCAATTTTCTAGCATCACTCAAATTTTTGAGAAAGAATAAAAGCTCAAATTTAGTCACAACCTTTTTTTTAAGTGTGGTATCACGGAAAGGGGTGGGCTGATGCAATTTTGTTTTAGGAAAGATTCATCTCAATTTCATACGAATTTCCTCCTAAATTTTGCCGCATGACTTTGAAAACACCCTGTATATAGTGTACCTGTATGGTTGCCTTTTAGGAAATCTCGACGAAGGAATGACACAAAAACTCAACATTGTCGGGCTTAGCTTTAATTGGGTATATTTAGATCTACGATGACTTCGAGTGATAAATTAAATAATTCGTTGTCGGATATTTAACATAAATTTGTTCACAGTTACTACTTTCTGTCAATATAGAGGGACGCTGAAATTACCAGTATACTTTTTGCCTTCATTAACACACACGAATAAATCTATCGAAGTATAACTCAAACTGACGAATAAATAAGCAAGTATGTATGTATGGATTTGGAATCTCGTATACACTGCGACCCAAAGGATCTATTATGTCCCCCTTTCTTGCTGCGAAACTAGAGAACCGAGTGTTTACAGCTGATCCGTTAATCTGACTCCATTTAAAAAGTCTAGAATGTGGGATGGGATTAATTGCCAGAGACCTTCGTCTTCTATTTCAAGCGCTCCCAGATATAGTGCTCTGGAGTTTCTTAGTATTTCACACTTTAAGAGACTGTGGATGGAGATTTCGTCCTCTGTGCAATAAAACTTGCACGCCGCATTATCTGCTAGGTCTTCAAGTGTTTGTTGAGACGACAGTGCCCCGATAAAACTCCTGTTAGTATCCGTAGTTTCTTCTTACTCAGGTTGATATATTCAGCAGATCTACTCTGGTTATAGTTTCCCAGAAGAATCTTTGCCTGTATTAACCCTTGTAGGTTGTCTCAATAATTGGTTTTGCTACTATCTTCCTTCTTTTCCCGTGCTTTTTTCCATTGTTCTGTAGCTGATACCACAGAATGGTTCGGGTTCCATGAAGGGATGAAGTAAATCTAAGATAAGTCTTGTACAAAAATTCTGAGAAACTATTAATCCTTCTTGTCGTATATTTATCAATTCTCGTAATATCTGACATTCAATTTCCAAGCCATAGTTTATCTAAAATCGTGCTAAATAACCGACCGTATGTTATTATATCCTTTGTGAGTGAACAAACTAATTCATCAACAGTATTATAGTTACTAAGTACACTCATGCGAAATTCCAACACAATATAATAGTTACAACCCAGTTAATTTCCAATTTGATTACCTGGAGATATTTTACAAATGTCCAAACTTTCGGATTGAACGAAACTGGAAAATTAAGCTCCAACTGTAATATAACTATTCTTGTTTTATTCACCGTTAAGCTGTTAGAGTGCTCGTTGATACGCTTTGTAAACCGATGTTTATTTATGTTGTTCAATCTTTGCTCAACCGTGGACAATAAATTCAGAAGAACTATAACTGGAACATCAAATCAGAGTTGAGCAGGAGTATTGTTTTATCTTGAAGTTGAGTTATTGATCATGTTTCTTTTGGCTACTTCAAAACTATCAAAATTAATACCTTAATTTACAAAATTTCACAACGATAACATTACACATCCCAAAATGCCTATACACGTCATAAGTCGATGCCGAACGGAACGAAGCATTTATAATGTATTACATAGATAGTAACATTTATTTTATTACTTATTGCGACAAGAAGTACTATGACAGTACACTGACATGCACTATTACATTTTATTTTATTCATTACACATGTGCATTTCTTGTCCCCACATCCTTCTATGACGCTTCGGATAACATTACGAGACTTTTTAGCAATTTTCTTTCCATATCTAATCTTCTTTTGTGGTTGGTTTCCCTTCAAGCTTTCTCTAAAATGTCATATACCTCATTAGCATTGCAATAATAACTGCACGTTAGCACTAATTTAAGGTTACGTTACTTATTTACAATTCGATCGGCAACGGCGTATTCAATGGCCAAATTAAGTTAGTCAAAAGGCGAATTTCGGCATCTGGCGTATCCAGCATGAGCATATAGCCATATTTCCAATTATTTGGCCCGCGGGCCGAATTCGTCATCTACCTCCAGCATATCATTTTATTATACTAAATACCGAAAATGATAAAAATAGAAATAAAAAGTGATATGCTTTATTTCTTTTTTATTCATTTTATATTTTTTTTGTTTCAGCTTTCCATTTCCCCGGTAGAATTTCAATGAGTAGGCAGATTAAAACCACGGAACAGGATCACTTCTTACCAAATTCCAATGAGGCTCAACCCGTGAACATAGTTGTTCATAATAAAATATCTTTTGTCGTTAGAAACTGCCTTTTCCAAAAACAAACCGTCGATTATCACTAGAGACAGTATTTTACAGACAAAACGACTTTTTCCACTAAGGATTGTCTTTTTTCAAATAGAACGTCATGCCACAGCATGTCATTATAAAATATTCTTTTCTAGAAACAGATCGTCATTCGTTATTAGAGACTGTCTATTATTTCATCCACGGCATGGGCCATGAAACCGGTCCTGTTCAGTTATAATGGAAGTTTAAAATTTGGCGAATACACCGATTCCTGGAATTCTTTTGATATTTGTTCTCATAAATGTTTTTATCATAGCGGCGATTTGTTTCTATTGTTTTATTTTAACCAGTTTAACCAGGTCTTTCCATTTATAACAATAATAACAATTTTTAGTTGTTTCCAAAGCAATTTCATTGCCCGAAACGTTTGAATAGGAAAAGTTCTATTAAAGTTTGCTAGGAGATGGAAGCTAGGTCTTTGACCCAGATAATGAGAAATCAGTAACTCACCTAGATCAGAAAGAGTATTATATTAAGGACATGTTTATTTTTCGATTCGATTGTGAGGGTGTATTGCAATCATTCATTTCAGGAGAAGTTTGTTTCAGGATGTTTGTCAAATCATGTAAGGAAGAAGACGCTACTGATTTCTATTTTAACACACCGTGCTTGTTGTCTTGAAATGCGAGTTTTTATTTTACGTCACCAAAGTAACGCAATGCAACGCAACTTCCGGCTTTTTCCAAAAATAACACTATCTCTCAATAAGTCGTGTGACTAACATTTTTTTTGCAAAAAATAGATTTTATTCATCGATTTAATCTTCTTCAAGAGCAATAAATCATTCCAACGGATCTCTAACTTCTCGATACCGTGCTTGTAGAAGGATTTATCTTTTGACTCAAAATAGGCTTCAGTTTCAGCAATTGCTTCTTCATTTGAGGTAAAGTTCTCACCAGCGAGCATTTTTTGAGATCAGCGAATAGACAATAGTCACTGGGGGGCAGATCTGGACTAAACAGTGGATGAGGAAGAAATCCGAAGTGTAATTCATTCAATACAACCATCGTTGCCATCGACTTGTGAATCGATACTTCTACTTAGTAAAACAGTGTTTTTTTTTGGACATATGAGTCCGTTTTTCATTGATTTTTGCATTCAAACGATCCAACAACTCTGTAGTATTTGCTATTGTATATATATTTCATGCGCATCCCAAAATTGAAGCTATAACTTTCCCAGCTGACTGTTGTGCCTTTGTACGCTTCGGACGTAGTTCACGACTGCAGTACACTTAGATGATGATCATTTTAATTTCGGAGTAAAGTGAAAGATCCATGTTTCATAATTGTCACATATGCTAAAAACCTGATCTATTACGTATATAAACATGGCCAAAGCTAGTCTGAATCATCAACAAGTTGTTATTTTTGATAGACTGTGAGTAAACGCTTTTTCATGGTTAAATGCTTACGCATAATTGTATACACACTGCCTTTAGATATCTTTACGGTATCAGCTATCTCACGTAATTTGAATTTACGAATAGATATAACCAATTTGTAGACTTCTTTATGTTTTCTGAAATAACCATCTCAATTCGACGGCCAGAATCTTCACCATCATCGGTGTCTGTACGACCACGTTTAAATTCAGCAAACCAATAACCAATGGTTCTTTATGATAGAGAAGAGTCTGAATAACACTTTCGAAACCATCGCTGAGCTTGTACAGTATTGTTTTTCATTAAGAAGTAATGATAAATTAACACACGAAATTGTTTTGAATATATTGTTTTGAAAATAACAAAAGTAGCTTCATTTAAATGGCTGTCAGTTTTTTCCGAATAATCGAAATGTCATGAAATTTGGATTTGACAATAGCAGTGCCATCTGTGTGTCAGGTATACGACTTATTGAGTGATGTAATAAAACAAGTGCTACAACGTTCCTACAAAGATGACAGAAACCACTGCGACGATGGAATGAGCGTATTACCAGTTAAGAACAATACTCTAAACAATAATTTTTTGCTACACAGTTTCTATGAAAACTCATCGAACACATTGCTTGAATTAAAAAGTTATAATTTGTTCTTTTCAATGTAAAAACATATTTAAACATTCGTTTCACATAGTTTCAAAGAGCATATCATTTAGTTCACATCAGCTAGTTTTGATATATTGAGTTTACTGGTTTCTTTCCATAAGAGCAACCGTGATGAGAACATTAGAAATTGTACTGTTCCAATATTCTCAGGTCATCTAATGGAACGAGAAACTCCTCTTCTTAGTTTTGTACCAATTGCAGTTTGTCTATTCGTAATGACACGCATAACAATTGATTTTCGGCATAGAAAAAGCCACTCCGAAAGGCGCGTTAAGACGCTGGATAATCCTCAACGTCAAATCCACTCTTCTTGCTATTCTTCTTGCTATTGATGTGCATTGTAGACAAAACTCATCTAACTATATAGTGCTAGGACATCTGCAGACTGAATGTCACACTCTGGATAATGAAATTAAGATGAAGTCATGGTAATGCGAAAGAAAATCGGAAGTCATCATTTTAAAATTACAGCTATTCCATGTATCGAAATGAGATAGAATATTATCAAGGTTCTAGTGTCCTCACGGTTCTAATATTAAGTAATAAGTGGATACATCAATTGATTTCTTATAGACTATCAATGTGAATCCCAAATAACAGTAACAATAAAACTTCATTTTCCAAGTATTCAATATTTAGTTTCCTATGAAAATCATCAATTGTTACAGTTTTCTTACAGTATAGCTACTTCCATTCCTCTATACATGACAGACATAAAACGAAAACAGTTTTTACCTCTTTGATGAAATTATTTGTGTATTCCTTCCTAATAAAATCACTTTACACGGCACAAAATATATCTATGAATTATTTGTCTCCCTTTCTAAATAAAACATTCAAAAAACTTAACAATATTGAAAGACATCAACGAAATTAGTTACACGATATAAAAATCTCGCGAATAGAAAAAACTTTATCAACGACGCGACGATACTGAAACTTGCTTCACTTTGGCAATGCACGTAGAAAATAGCTCAAGTAGAATTGGGAATTGTGGGTTATAAATAAGTCTAGACTATTTGGTGGGAATTGAAAAGTTCTTATGAATCGTTCATACTGAAATCTATAGGTGTGTATTTGTATACTTGAGTAGTCAAGTATACCTACAAGGTGATACATTTTCAATAAAAGAATTGTCGCATCTGACCCATCTCAGAATTGATATTAATATAACAGAATAGAAAACACTGGTTTACACGGCTTTCATATACCAGCTGAAAGTTGTTAATTATTATTTATTCAGAGAATTGTTAGTATTCGATTAAAAATGATGCATTTCATCCTTTTTTCATAATTTATTGTATGAGTTTTTATTGTTATGAATCAATAGTAATCTCTTTTATATTCTCATTCCAAAATACCTGATGACATTCTCAAAAAATCTATAAATCTGGATAAAAACGTTCTACCCGTTCATCACTCATACTTTCAGGTAATAAATTCAAATGCAAGCACAGGAAATGAAACTGTAAAGACATATTCACTCCTATCTGTTGAAAATTTTTCTTTAACTCATCCAAAACATGATTTTCTTTATTATTATTTCCCAAAAACTCTCTGGCAACCTTTTTAAATTACTTAGAAGCAGCTTTATTGATAGAAAAACCACCATCAAACTGAGAATATTTTCTAGCCTCACGCATATGTGGACCAACAAATATTTCCTCTTTAAGTTTTATTTCCTTGATTATTTAAAGTATTTTCTGGAAGTGATCAATCGTCTGAACGAGTAAAAATAGATTTAACTGCATTTGACACTTTAATTGTCTTCTTCGAATATGTTTTGACTGCAATTGATCACTTTATTTTTTGTAATGTATTCCACTTTCTTAGTAACACACAAGTAAGTTATTTTCTTGATTGCTAGGCGCTCTCCATAACATGGGTGAACCAAATGGAAGGTAAAAGCTTATCTCCGGTTGATCATTTCAGTAAAACACGCTACAGCTTTGACAAAACTTATGCGGTACCCACATTTTAACTTCTAACTAATTTTTCGCTAATTACTTTGAAAACGACTATTCATTAAATCATAAAATAAGTAGTTAAACGTGGATTCGATAATACGATGATCATACTCGAAGGAATATTATGACATCTATGTATTTACAGACCGCTTTTAAATACTGAAAAATGCTATTGTATGAATGATTATAATCATCTATGTTCGTAATTTGACACCTCAATTGAACTCAAGTGTCCAAGGGACAACCGGAATCAGTCATAAATGATGTAGGTCCCCATTAAGATCGTGTTAAATTTATGATTCTTCATAGTTACATTAATATAAGACAGAAATTTGGTAATCGTTGTATCCTTCAACTAAATGACTAATAGATCCCAATGGTTCACATCGGGGGTGAGTTACTGGGTTACATTTGTGCAAATTTAAATAATTTTAACGCTACATAATGGTAAAATATAAGCTGAAGCCCTTGTGCACATCCTGGCTCCAAACTAGCTGTCTATGCGTATGTTGCAAAAACCGTTGTTTCAATACAATACTTTTGTCTGGTCCATCAATAAATTATATTTGAAGAGCTTAAATTTTACTGTCTTTGCTTGATTTCTTAATTTTCTAGTCTCATGATAAATTATAGTCTTTTATAAATAGTTCATTATAGCGAGAAAATTATATCACTGGATGCAAACTTGCACTTCGAAATCAATAGTGATTTTCTTCTACATTTTCGTAAGTATTTAAGTAGATCGTTGCATGTTTCCCACAAACCGAATTTTTGTTGTACTCTCACCGTTGGCCAATAGATACTTTTGAAACGCAATACTATGTCAGTTACAATTTTGTTGGATGGTTGCTTACTAAGCACCTATTAAAGTAGTAAAAACAAAAAGTTCCGTCATTATTTATATTCTATTGTAATAAATACACTGTTTACATCACCACTACCACAACACTCACAATTACACTGTCTGATGCGCGTTTAAATAATTAAGTTATCCGTCTTCAGAGTCTGAAGGTAAGCTGAAAGTAAACTAAGTTTAGTTAGATAACCAAACTGAAGATGAACTAAACTTAGTTCACCTACAGTCTCTGAAGACAAAATCTTGAGAAAACTTAGAAACAAACATAAAAATAACTGAATGAAGATACAAATAGAACAAAATTTCAATATACAGAAGGAAACCACAATGAGTAACAGAATAGTACTAATAGATAGTAATATATAATAATTAGTATTTGAGCCCATAGCAATCACTTTCCAGTAAATATGCCCTCAAATTATTGCGAAATGCGGGGGAAAATGATATCGATTTGATTTCAATTGGCAAATGATTGTGCATTTTTCTGCACTGTAAAATATTAAGCCCTTAACTATTTCTGATTATGGAGTAGGTAGGTGAAGTTCGTACTCCGCATTCCTAAGTGGATAGCCGTGCAACGACCTATCCGAAAAGAACGAAGCTAGCCGATTATCTTCGACGACATCGTACAAAATCGCTTTCTCCCCGCTTGTTGGTTTAATTTAAACAACGAAATATAGAATTCATGAAGTACTGATACCTGCAGATCTTTATTGGAAACTATTGGCTCCATTGAATGAATCTTTAATCTCCAATTACTGGCGTTCAGCAATACGATAATGCCAGATTGCACAATGGAGAACGAACTTTCAAAGGTAAAGGACATCACAGTAGTGAACCCACTTCAACTGATCAGTAAAAATAACGTTAGTATGACCAGAAATAAATATTTTAAAGGTATAAATACTTTGGTCGTAGTAATTTTTGTAAGTAAACAAAAAATAATTTTACTAATTCAAAAAAATATATCACTAGCAAAGTATCTACATTTTAGGACACAATCTTGTATTGTATGTATATAAGAAGGGCCCCACGAAGCGAAATAATTCTTTTAGTTTAGAAAAGTTTGAGAAAATTTTGTTAATTGAAAATCCTCTGTAGTTTGTTGACAAGTTGAATTAAATGAAAAATGCCGATGGGAACAAATTCTCTAAAGTGTTATACTATATTTTTTTCTACTTACTTACTCGATTACAAGGCGGATCGCGCAAACTACTAACCACTATGATTTCTGGAATCAACACTTTTATCAGTAAATTTCCTCCTCTTCGAAAATTCAAATATATTTATAATTTACAATCTATAAGTGAAAAGCGAAACATGACGTTTAAAAATTTTTATACGCTAATTATTTTTCATGACATAATTTTGAATCGAATCAGCTAATCCAGATAATTTGAGTTAAAGTAGTAGTTAAAACCAATTTGAACTTGTGAACTTGAATATAGAAAATATTTCCATACGATTCAATTTATTAGAATCTATAAATTTTATTTTATCTCTAGGCTGGTTTATTAATAAATCTGTGAATTTATAGAAATACCATATTGATTTGTTCATATTATAATCTCGTTGACAAAAATATTTTCAATTTTGAGAGATCTTATGTTAAAAAATTTTTTTTTAAAAGTTAGAATGTGAATTTTTCTAATTCAACGCAATTTTCTTTGAAGAGGGTATCGAAAAGCTTGTCCACAGATATGACAAATGTCTTAATCTCTTCGGTGATTATGTCGAAAAGTATCCATAAGTGTACCAATCTATTGGTAATAAAATTATTATTTTATATGAACTTGTCTTTTATTCGGAGGTTAAAAAAACGACCTTCGTAGGTACCCTATCTATAATACTATTCAAAGAAATTTAAAGTTTTAGAAAGCGAATACTGCCCCCTAAAAATGTTTCCAAGTATTTTCTTCTTTCGGTTCTTTCAACCTCAAATTCTCTAACCTCTACTTTTTAAAGCAATTACTTTCTTGATTGTCCACCTTGTTCATTTAGTCGTCAAACAAAACTATAACTAAAGGTTGGAATGAGAACATCAAATTGACTTTAAGTATTTCTCAAATAAATATATTTGGCTAGCATTGTTATATACATAAAAAATAATCGATTTCTTACAAATAGACGATGCAAATGTTATTCTAAAAATAGCTACAAAAATAACAATAATTTTGAATATATATATAATAATATACGTAATAAACCTACCGATGATAAGAAAAGTTCTCGTATCAATTAATAAGGACTTCCCTAGACTAAACGAATTTGATGCACTTAGATGTGAGAATCTTCAACTTAACTGTGCCTCACAATGAATGAAATAAGCACAAATATTAACTCTATACGACATAAAATTCAATATTCATTTCAGTTAATGTAATTTTTGTATCCCAATGATATTCCAAATCACTTGTCGCTTTGAATCGCCGTAAATATCTCACTCAAATATTATTCTTTGACAGTTGAAACGGAAATATGAAAATATTCCATATTTCCATCAAATTTCTACATATCTCCGCTTCACTTCTGTTGATGCTCAGTCTTTAATAACGTCTTCGTCTCGACGTACCTGAGTCAAGTCTTGAGCAAACGTATTTTTCAACAGCAAGCCGCATATGATTCGAAAAGCTGATAAATTCCTTCAATATTGACAAAATAGTGAAAAAAAAATGATCAAAAACCTCAAACAGCAATTATTGACTTTATACCGCACCAACGTGGATTTTATATAGTGCATCCATAAAATAGGACACACGTTCATCAGCCAAATAAACAGGTGAAAATATCTCAATTCAAATTTTGATTATTCTTCAACCGATATCATTTTGAACTTTATGCCTGTTATATTGTTCCAATTGGATCAACATTAGAGTATAATGATCCTTAGTGCGATGCACCTTATATTTTCATTTTATCAAGATAGTTTATTGACCTAGTTAACACTAGGAAATTGTCGATACGCGCGCTGTGATATCTTTTCGTTAAGCAAAGGTCAATTTTAGTTCCGTACCCTATCTGCGCCGCATCCTATTTTATAGTGGTTATCCTAGAAGTGTTAACCTTTCTAAAGCTTAGAAAAGCCTCTAAAAGCGGCTTAGGAAGTACATTTCTAATGGCACAACAAAATAAAACACGGATTTCATAAAACTTCATCTTGAAGAAAGTTTGCTAAGATCGAAGAACTATAAAATAAATGTAAAGTATAAGAGATATAACTATTGATATTAGTAAAATACTATTAAATATAGGAAACAAAGGAGAAAAGAAAAAAGAATGGACGAACCAAGAAATACTATCACTGATGTAAAAAAGAAGATCATTTAATAGTTTCGATCGAAACAAGTACAAATAAATACAAAACGAATATGAACAATAACAAAGAAAATTATAGATGCTAAAGAGAAACGGCTCAATGAGAAATGTGAAAAGATAGAATAATTAGAACGAAAATATGACAATTTCAACAAGTATAAGAAATTTGGAGAAATAGTTAGAACCAGAGAGCAAAAACCGAACATCTTATTAGTGGAGAATGATGGCAAAATAATCATAGACACTCAAAGAAAATTAGAAAAATGGACAGAATATATACAACTACTTTTTGATGATAACGGAATAGCAAGATCAACATCAGAAACAAGAAATTTGGAAAGTGGATTAGATAGAACATTTACAAATAGTAAAAAATCTTTTCAAAACCATTTATAAAACAGACACTATCCTATCAGATTGGCGAAGAATATCGGACTATAATACTAATGAGTCACACATTCTTGAAGGTTATACACAATAGAATTTATTGAAAACTGGAGGAGGGTATGAGTGTCACTCAATTTGGTTTTAGAAGTGCATTTGGTACTCGGGAAGCCCTTTTCAGTTCTAATGCAGTAATCTAACGCTGCCTCGATGTTAACAAAGAAATTCATACGAACTTTATTGATTACAAGAAGGCTTTTGATAGAGTTCGACGAGAAGAATTGATACAGATACTGATCTCAAAATAATAGAAATTGATCATAACCAGACAGCCAAGATAAATATAGAGAGAACTAACAGAAGAAATACATATGAAACGTGGAGTAAAACAGGGTTGCATATCATCACCAACAATTTTTAATATATTTTCGGAAGTAATTACCAAGGAAGCACTAGCAGAAGAGGAATCGGTGATTCGAGTAAATTAAGTCCCAGTTAATAAGATAAAATATGATGACGACACTGTTTTAATAGCGGAGAATATAGGAAACTTTCAAAGAATTACAGAAAAGGTAAGAAGAGTCAGTATGAATTTAAATAAAAATAAATACATGCACTTCACGAAGATGCAAGATCAGAATGCACAGTTACAAATTGGAAATAACCACATTGAAAAAGTACAGAAATACAAATATCTAGGGACTTGGATTAATTCGAGAAATGGCAGTACTGAAGAGGTAAAAGTAAGGATTGAAATTGCTCGCAGTGCATTTTATAAAATAAAAAACTTCATTCGATATAAAAATCAAATTTGAAATGTGGATATTGAGAAGTATATCATCAAAATATTATGGACAGATAAAATCGCAAATGAAGAAGTTTCACCCTAAAATCCCGTAAAATAGAGTACCTTGGTTATGTAATGAAGTAACAACGATACAAATTCCAGATATAATTATGCAGGGAAAGAAAGAGGAAAACAGAGGTATAGGACGGCGAAGATTATCATGGCAGCGAAACATAAGAGAGTGGCTTAACTGCACCAAACCAACTGTTTAGAGCAACTGTGGATAAAATACATATCTCTTTTGTAAGTATTTTTATTGTATTATTTCATATCAAATTGGACATCATATTCATTTAGGACAGCGTCAAACAACTCAATTCAATGCATATTTCTTTTTATCTTTATTTTCTTCGTGATTTAATCTTGTTCAGAGTTTTTTTGATGTCAGTTATTGGTATTTAATGTTTATATAGTTCAATAATTGGAGATATTACAATATATGTGTTAACAATACCTCATTATCTGTATCGCAAATGTTAATAAATTGATTGATCACCAAATATTCTATATTTCCTATATTTTGTTTATTAATATAACATAATGTGTTAACGCGGTAATTATGTGTTAACAAATGTTCAAGACACTACATCGTGTATTCGAATATATAAGAAATGAGAAATATAACAAAATAATCTTGGAATAACTCCAAGAAATCCTTCAAAATTTGTTTCGTCCACAACCAGACTACTACAAATTGAAACAACAGTTTGTTTCAATGACGTGCCAAAACATTGACGAAGAGATTATTTAAAATTTTCACACCTAATTATAGGGAGTAGTGTTATTCTTATAAATAACACTGTATAATGTACAGCATTGCACGGAATATCATATAGTCTATTTAATTATTATGTTAGAGTGCCCTCGAACAAACAATGTTACCGGAAATAACTGTTGATGATTTCATTGGAGATGGGAATGCGATATCAGAATAGCTCCATGCTAGAAATTCTAGAGTTGGTAACATAAATACTGAACTTATTATTTACTGCTACTGTAGGTAAAAAGAAATTATATAATTCCTACTTTCTTGCGCTACAGACTCTCAGATGGCATAGCAAGTTGTAGCCGACACCATTTGGTTTTCTTCTGAACTGAATTTACTTTGAGGCTGGAAGTCATTGGAAATTCGTTGAAGATGGTCTAGGTTAATTTCCTATGCGAATATATAAAAAACTTTTGCTTTTGCAACCGTACCACTCTTTGTAGCGAACTATTTTCGATATTTCGATTTATATAGCCTCTCAAGATTACTTAAAAACGAAACAGATGGAGTGACAATCTACAGCCTGAATGAGGGAAAATATCGAAGAAGGAACAGGCGATTGACCTGTCATGGAAGAAAGAAGAAACTTTGGTACCAGCTTGTTCCATCACAAATGAAGGAAAATAATAAGTTTTATCAAATTTCTACAGCTCTTTTTGGTAGTAACTTTTAATTCACAGAATATGTGATTTAACGTTATCTATGTATCAAATATTTTACATTAAATTAAATATGAGTACCGTGTTCCTAGCTTAAACTGCCTACTTCCTTTGCTTTAAAATTACTACCGTTATTCCCAGAGTAACTTGTGAATAGTCTTGTTGCATATATGTCATATAACTATCAGACTTTGAGCTATGATAAATTCAAGTGAAACATCCCTTATTCATGAATAAGATCGTCTCGAAAGGTTAACAGTTATGAATCGAAATTGACCGTCTGGAAACGTTAACAATTATCTATCCAAATTTATCTTTGGGAGGGTTAACAGTTATGAATTGAGAATAACCGTATCTAAACAGTAACAGTTATGTATCGAAATTTATTTTCTAGAAATGTTAACAGTTATAAATAGAAAATGACCGCCTCGAAAGGTTAGCAGTAATATATGGAAATTTACCTTTTCTAAAGACTAATAATTATGAGGTTGACCGTCTAAAAACGTCAACAATTATGTTTCTAAATTTACTTTTTCGGAAAGTTAACAGTTATGAATCGAGAATGACTGTCTGTAAACGTTAACACTTATGCATCTAAATTCACCTTCTGGAAAGGTTAATAGTTATAAATAGGAATTGACCACTTTGAAACGTTAATATTTATGTATCAAAATTTATATTAACCTTTCGAAAGTGTTACCAGTTATGTATCGAAATTTTGAATCTTCTTCGCGTGCTGTTATCATGTTCCATCACTAACTCCATTGTTAACGATTTCCTCAATCCATTTCAAATTGATTTTTTTCAAATCTTACATCAAGTTTCTTATATATTTCTTATTAATCATGAAATTTTTTTAATACGACTCTCAGAAGGCTTATTTTTCGAAAATCACTACATTTTTTAATTTATGCTTTTTGGAATTATCACAATAGTGAACCTCAACCTATCTGGACGAATAATATTATATTTTATTTTGTCCAAGCAGCTCAAGTGTTTCTGGCTGAATATCATCTACTCTGATTTTTGCGCAGTTTATTACCTTGGACACTTCGTCTTCCTTTATACTATAACAATAATATTTCGAGAGAACGCATGAAGTTATATCGCTTATCAATTTTACAAAAAATTAGAGAAATCAACGTTATAAATCGTTAACTTTGCATAGCGGATGAAAAAATCTTTTCTTCCCTAACAACATAAAAAATACGATTCAAAGCCTCGTTATCTCAATCCACAATGTCAATATTATTATGAAGAAAATAAATAATGGAAACTAATGATCAATAATATTTTTCTGAGAATTCACATCTACATTAATAATAAATGAAATGGAAGTTGTACTGATATATTTTTCCGATTATTGAAAGTTATAAGACTTTTTCGTGAATTCCACAAACAAGTAGATTAATGGTTGGCAATAACTGTCGAATCCCACGTGTTTTTAGGAAAATATTTATTTTTGCGAAGAAATAGAATAAAGTGAAGTCAATTGTGTTTAGATCCGTACTTATTTATCTACTCACATATTAGTTACAGATGACAAACTATTGAGTGGCGAGGTGGATTATGTACCATGTCCAATTCTCATCCTTTTTTCATTGATAATGATCGGTGAAAGATTGAGTTAGATTATAATTGCCCATAATACTCACATCAATAATCTTAGTCAACTCAACCTACTTATCAGAAAATTTTTATAATATAAAGGCTCGTCTCAGTATTTAGGAAATAGACTAAGAGGTCATCAATACGATAAAAAAACTAGAACTGCATTAACGAACCATGAAATATCAAAAGACATAAATTAAATTATAAAAATTCAAGTCGAAATGTCGAAATTTATCTTTCTTTTAAAAAATATAAAAAAAACAGAAATTTTAAAACAGAAGAGACCTAAAATCAAGAACACTTAGATACATATTTATATATATATTTACTAGATTTCAACTTCAATTTATTTTCTCTCTAATTTCTTGGATTAGAGTGTTAGTTATGTATTTGTAGAATGGATATAAACATATTAGTAGATATCTCAAAGACATTATTAAAAACGTACTATCTCGAAACGATATTATACCAGGTAGATTGAAATAAACCAATTAATCAATTTAGGGTAAATTTGACTGAGGTTTTTTATATCTTGTCTATCATTCATAGAACATTTATCTCGTTTTATGTATATCATTTCTTTGATTAATAATTTTTGATAGTTCGGGTTTTCAGCTAAGATTTTTGTTTTTTTAAAATCAAATTTGTTAATTTAGAAAAACAGACTTTTTTTAAAAAAGAAAAGAGCTCGTACACGTATTCGCAATTGATGGTTGCTAGATGGCGTGATTCAAATCAACTCCACTGTAGTTTTTGTTACAACACCTAAATTAGACCTTCGACAAATAAATCGTGACAGAATGTCGATTGATAACGACATGAATATGTTGAGAATTCAGAGAAGCTTTTGAGAATAGGCTATACCTTCACATTGGAAGTTACTACAGTACATTTTATGGTGTCAAAGATCTAATAATCTGAGAAGTTTTCTTTAAAAAGATGATAGGTTCCATATATAATGAAAACAATTGTGAAATGATATATTACTCAACATCTCACGCCATTTTAAAGTTTTTAAAATAGTATCTATGGACGTTAAAAAGGTAAAAATGAACTACAATAAAAATTGCGACCCTCCTAGGTTGAAGTTGACCATTTTTACCAATGAATATAAAAATAAGGACTGAATTTATATCAAAACTTTGAAGCCTATTAGAAAATTCAATTATTATGATACAGTATAGCTTAATAAAACTTTTCTGTTCTCTTATTTCGATTGAAAACCGATACAACCCTTTTCAATTGTGGTGAACATCTTCGCATTGTTAATCCAAGTTTATTATTCAAGCTTCTACGAATCCTTGAATCAATTAGAAACCATTCAATCAAACTATCGAATTATCCACTTGAAATAAAGAGCAACTCCATAAATTATTTGTCTTGTACTCAATTTTTAACATAAATAAAGATATTTCTTTATATCTGTACAACAATACAAACAAAAATTGTTGAAGTAAGTTATGCTATACGCCGGTTTTAAGTTAAGAATGAACACCCTAGATATTCTAATAAAGTAGTAACCAATATACAGTTCTGAGTATAATCCCATTGAACACCTGAATGAATGATAACTATTTCATTGAAAATTGACTTTTCCGTCAATCTATTCTCATATAAGGTTGGTGGTTTGAACTCGGGCTTGATTGATAGATTTAGTATAATACCACTACACTACGTCGACCAGTATTAGCCACTGTTTCAAATTATCAATAGCCAACTGCGGTCTCAAACTATAAACGTTCATAACTATTCTACCTTCATTCTCATTTATTCTAACTACCAAGCCAAACCAAACCGAAAGATTATACGAAAGAATCTTTTGGATTGTAATCGAATCGTACTGCAAACATCAAAAGTCCATCTTAAAGAAGAACACAGCTATAGCTAACACGATCATGCCTTTCGGTGGCTATTAGATTTTTCACAGTCTGAATAAAAATTCAAGTGCTTAGGTTAAAACACCTGCGACGCTTGGATCCATTTCAAATCCGATTCGAAATACTTGCATGGGTGTACCTCTTTCGGAATTTTGATATTTTTCAAAAATACCTTACTATGGAATATTAGGAATATATCGAAATCCATTGGATAATAGTAATTACTAAAAGTTTTGAAAATAAGAATATAATAAATGAAGACTCATTGTTTCTAATTGTTTTTTCTTTATTGACCGTTTAAATCTGAAGTTATTTCTTCAATTGTACCAGATCAATGAAAATAAAAATGATCACTTTGAGAAACATAAAATAGAAACAAAGTGTAACTGTTTAAAATTTATAATTATATATTCTGTATTTTTGAAAGATTTAGATTCTGGCGACAAAAAAATAATCTATAAAAAATCCTGAAGGATTTTTTATAGATTCTATTTCTAAAAAATTGATTAGTTCCAAAAATAAATCTTACTAATTATATAAATGATAGGTATGAGGAAGAATGAAAAATTTTTGAAGATAATCGAATAGAATTAACTACGCATTGAAAGCTATGGACGATAGTAACACCAAAAGAAAATAATATTGAGTAAAGGTATATTAAGGTGGTCTAGGTCCATATTATGAATTATCAGCATCTTATTTAATAGAGAAAAGGATGCTTAACAAAAAATTCAAGTTAAAAAACGTAGCTCAAGGTTTATTTACAAGTATTTCAATATACATAATATTTGAAAGTAAATAAAACTGATAACAAGTCATAATAAACGTTTTAATTTTTGAAAGTTTCTGTTTTTAACTCCTGTTTGAATGTACAAAAGAGTTTTCTGTTTTATTCTACATTGTGTAATGGAAATGTTTGCTTTTCTTCTTATTCTTAATGACTATCATGTTATAATCTTCAAATAGTTCAACCTTTTTCGCCGCTGTATAATTAACAGCATTTGAATTTTTTACGAAGCTTTCATCTTGAAGGTAATGAACACTGTTGTTACATATCTCAGAAAGTAATCGAGAGCAAGAGTTTTTGATATGACGAACAGACAGTATTTTCTTCGTTCTTTGCTCAGCAAAATCTTATGTAACCTCCGATGCAAGCTTAGAACAATTACTTCGTACTATTACCGTTGTCAGAATTTATTCTTTGAGCATTTGTCTGTTTATCACTCAGACAGCTTCTCCATTTACCGATGTATCTGCTAGCCGAGACATTTCGATCCATTGATAGGTTTGATGTTTATAAATTATTTTGAAAGAGAATCTTCCAAGCACACAGCAATTTTTCAATCCAACAGACATGATGAATGGCATCTGAAGTGGACCGATGCATTTCGGCAAGTGATCAAAATTTTTATTGTGAATTTAGTTTTCTGTAATCTTCTCTCTCCAAATAGAGAGGTTGTTGAAATTTTTAGAAAATTAGTTACTTACCCCAGCTTGGCGTAGATCAGCTTTTTTCTTAGATTACCTAAATGACATTTTCCTATTTTTACAGATGACATTTCACTTGTAAATCTATGCTATTTCTCATTAACGGCCTCAGAAGAGTACTTAGAAATAGTAATACTTCCTTTCATAATCTAGGTACTTGTCCTATCATTTTACTATAAAATTTGTCACCC
Organism: Diorhabda carinulata; assembly: GCF_026250575.1. Classification (NCBI taxonomy): domain Eukaryota; kingdom Metazoa; phylum Arthropoda; class Insecta; order Coleoptera; family Chrysomelidae; genus Diorhabda; species Diorhabda carinulata. The sequence continues at coordinate 10,871,567 of NC_079469.1, forward strand.
CAACACTTGATGAATCCATTTGATAAGCAATCGCGCCCATCAAATTCACGATTTCTCGTCGTCTTTTCCACTTTGTATTCCATGAAATAAACTTTCAATTCAGCTCGATTCCTTACCATCAGGAATTCATGAATTATAGAACCCCTTTTTGCTACAAAATTTTTGGGATTGATTGTTGCAACTCCTGGTACCTCCACTGTAGTATTTTTTATTGTAATTATGTATTTAAGTGAAAATTCATCGGTCATATAGACTTTCACAACTCGTTCTACTTCTAATCATATTATATTTTGTGAAGATCAATTTATCATCGGATTATATATCCAATTAGTTTGAAAAGTATCATCTGACATTTACGAAATTCTATAATCTTAGAAATCCTAGGATAAAGCAGTAGAGGAACAATCTACTCCGCCTCTGAACTGATGGGAAAATCCAACCCAAAAGCTGCTGAAAGCCTACTTTCCACGTACTGGATTATCGGAAAACGTGTCTCCTCCGAGAGAATTCAATAACTGGATGAAGGAAAAGCAACAAATGTCTCTTGCCAAAGGAAATGTGAATAATGTAACGTTCCAGGTACCGTTGAGGTGGTCATTTAAATGAGAAAAAGATTTAACCAGTTTCGATTTTTTTGAAAATAATAAAATCGACTAATGTAATTTGCGAAATGTTTGGGCTTATGTATAAAAAATAAATAAGAGAAATTCAGGAACGTCAACTCTTTATATATTAATGAAAAAGTTGGCATAAAAATCAATTCATGCGAAAAGTTCAGAAACTAATAAAAAAATCTCAGTAAGAAATCGTAAAAAATTCTCTTTTGATTATTTACTGATTTCACTCTACCTGATATAACGACACATATTGAACAGAATCATTTTTGCAGAAGATATTCTGTCTAACATCATAATATGTTTTCCAAATACCTTCCATTTGAGTTTCAAAGTGAATTGAGCTGCTAATCTAACATATAAATTGTTGCCGGAGTTTAAAGGTTCATTTAATACCTATAGGTAAATTGTCTTCATAGAATGCGTTGAGTACTACAGTGAATTTTTTTAAAATCTATTTGGGAAAAAATACCAAACACTATTCATTATTTTTTATTTAAAAATAATAAACACATTTCATGTTAATCGTCTTCTTCGTCGTCAGAATCGCTTTTAATGATTCCCAATTTTTTGGCAACACTCTTAACATTTGCTATCACTTCTTCTTGAACCAAATTGAAGCTCATGGCTAGTAACGAAATTCCAAACAACAAATACAATGAACAGAGCGCTATACTTATAGTAGCTTTATCGCTTCTGCTCACTTCTTTAGCGGGTACCAAATCACCAAATCCGATAGTAGTTAAGGTAATGAAACAGAAATAGGCAGCGTCTAGGTATTCCCATTCTTCCCACGTCATAAACAGATACGCTCCCGCTAAAATATAACTAACAACTAAGAATACACATAACCATATAGGAACTGGCCGAATCCTTGGTTTACCGCTGTCGTAAGGATCGTCACTATAATAATAATCATCATCTGTATCTTCTTCTACATTACGGGTTCGTAGACCGTAACCTAATGGAGTCATCATTCTTGGACTGGGACTCTTTACAGTTGCTGAAAATAAAATATATTTGATCATTCGAAGGAAAACTGTGTTTCTAAAAGAAAGTCTCATTAGATCAGATAATATTTGTATATGGTTAGGATTGTCAATCCGAGTGGAAACGACTTGAATTATGCAACTATCATCAAAGCTCTTAGTTGTAAATAAAGCTTCATTGTTAAAAATATTTGTTAATTTTTGTTAATGAAAATTCATCTTGTTCCACCCGGACTGTTCCTATTAATATTTAAGTATTTAAACTTTTTCCAAAGTAAAATACAATGAATATCTCCGATAAAAATTGATATGAATAACGTTACAGCTTGAGTATGCTAAATATTAACTTACTATTTGGAGAGCGCGATCTCCCTCTTCTTGAAGGTGTAGGTTTTCTAGGTCTTGAGAGAGTGCGATCATCTTTGATAGAATCCAAATCTTCCTCGTCACTTGAAGAAGGTATTCCGGGAGGTTCCAAAAAATTTCTTGATCTCGGCCTGCTTTTGCAACTTCTTGATGTTGATAGATTAGCGAATCTCTTGTCAATTTCAGTTTGCCTAGGTGTGATACCTATAATAAAACTTATAGTCACTTCAGTCACTAGATAAGTAGGTTGTATGGCTTCATACTAGGCGACAAGGAGTGAGTCAAAAATATCGTCATCATCTTAAATTGAAAACGTACCGTATTAGTCAAGTCTTGTTACATAAGTGTGATACGTGAATAAATATCATATAATATATTCTGAAGTGCTTTGGTCAACTCATTGTTTACTTGGTCTTCCTTGTTGCCTTTTCTTTAATTCACCTGAGTCATAATTTGTTTTTGTTAATTTTCGTTAGCTCTTTCTCATTTCATATCCATACAAATTTATTTGTTTCTTTAATGAATTTGTCATTTAATTGATCTATTGCCACGTGTCTTTTCACGTCTTCTTTGCATAGATTTTGTAACTTGTTATGCGGCTTGTTTTCCTTCAAACATTTTGAATATTCCTTTGTTAACGTATTGTAGGACATTAGTTTGTTATCGGCTTCCCATTCCATTCAGAAAAACTCACTAAAACCTCGGAAAGTATTCGAAATCGTCCTGTAAATTTTGGTTGATTTATGATGATATTATTCATCATATTCGCTGGTAAGTTTTTGAATCTTTCTAACTTTGCTTTTTTATTATAGTGCTTAACAAATTATGTTATTTCTATTAATTCCTTTATGTTTCAAACAAATTTTATATAATGGTGTGAATTTTTTATTTATTTGGGGACCACAACGAATAAAATAGAACAGATTTCTGTTTTTTTTATTTGTTAGGGCATAAACCTCTTATTATTCAAATCTCTTTGAGTTACTCTCTCTTTTTTGAGTAATTTCCATCTGTGCTCCCCTTTCTTTCCTCATTTTATTTTTTTCCGTAGTTCTACAGCTTCCAGGTTGGAAGTTCAATAAAGGACTCAACCGGTGCACCACAACACACCAACAAATACAACTCCATCATCCGGGAATCCAGTTGAGGGCTACAACTCCCGTATTTCCATAGAAAAGTCACAGTCTTATAATCAATATACAGAAATTTGAGTTGTTTCTAATACATAACTTATAGCCTCATATACCCTGGCAGGAAACTCTTCTTCAGAAGTGGTATTCGGCGTCAGTTAAAGTATATAAAAACTGGTACTCAGATGGGGTGAACAATTAATATTAAATTGGACGCCACCAGCTTTTTAACGAACGAAGTTAAAAATTGATAAAAAAAGCGGAAAAGCTTGAATTACCTCATAAATTGCATTGAAAATAAAAATTAAACAATTTAAAACTATTTTCGAACACGATTATCCAAATTAATATTCATTACTAAGAGCAATAAAAAAGTTTCAGCAACAAATTCGCATCTGAACAAAAAGAGCTTATGTCCTAACATATGAAAAAACTGAATTGATATATTTTTAAATATAACCAAACAAGAATCTGTTCTGTTCTATTCGTTCTGTTCCCCAAATGAAGTCATATAAAAACATTAAGATAATTGGAATTTTTGTGAGCACAATATAAAAAGCGAAGAAAAACTTAACAGTGAATATAAAGAATAAAATCACCACAAATTTATTAAAATTTAATTTTACTTTAAGTGAAGATAGATAAAGGAAGAATTCAAATCCATTTCGGGTTTTATTGAATTTCTCTAATGGAGTGGGAGGTCGGTAACAAATTAATTTCTTCAAAAGCTCGAAAGTTAGAATAAATAAATCCGAAGTGAATATTCAAAATGTTTGAAAAAAAAACGTAACAAGCCCAATGGCATGATACAAACTGTTCTTTATTCGTTGTGTTCTTTTGGATACGCAGTTAATGCGAATTTATAATTTTTTGAATAATTTTATTTGCTGCTGAAACTCTTTTTATTGTTAACAGCAATAAATATTAATTTGGACAATCGTATTCGGGGATAGTTTTAGTTTGTTCTCAAGGTGTTTCCAGCTTTTTTTATTTACTTTTCACGTTTTTGTCAATTGTTCACCCCACCAGTAATTTATATACTTTAACTGAGACAGAAGACCACTTCCTGAGAATTCTTTTGTACACCAGTTATCTGTTCCTAATAGAATTTTTCCTTCAATTTTTTCATTGTTTTATTTCCTACCAAAAAAATAGCAACTCGCTCAAACTGTCGCCCATTTAGCCCCTTCTATAATTAGGAGCTCTTCTCATATTCATTGTCCTATCTCTACCTGGAATATTACTACTTCTCATTACTTTTACAGCTGATATTCGTATTTCCCTCATTTTTCTGACGTTTCCATATTTCTATCATATTTAGACATTATTTTTTGCAGTTCTAGATTGTTCAGTCTTCTGAATACAATCGATTCTTCACTAGTTCACTTGGCTTTTATAATAAGAACCTTCTACATCGAGCTCTACCCACAACTTGTTCCAATTCTCAAATCTTCACCAAATAATGAAAATTAAATATCTCATTTCTGGATGAAAGAATTTTTGTGTGCAGCATTTACTCACACTATCTCCATTTCAACTAAATGTCTCATATCGATATGTATTTAAACTATAATTTTACTGTAATCATGTTGTCATAATTTTCATTTTCATGGATGTTATTATATTACCACTAACTTCCTTCAAGTTGAAAAAAATTTCAAAGGAATTGACGATTCTGCCATTGCCCTAATCAACATCATTATTTGCATAAAGTACAATTGTAAACGATAAGCCAAGAAGATGTAATAACGGTTTTCTACTGTCAGTCTATACTGTTCCTCTTTTAAACAGAAATGTGCTGAAGAAAAAATTTTTGACATCATTCTTGACCATCTGAAGGCATATGACATAGCTGATGATAGAAAAAAAGTATCCATGAATACTGGAAGGAGTGTATTGCTAGTCAAAGCAATACTTTTAACAAGATTGTTATTCGGTTTCAATAAATACCAGATTTTTGATCATGTCTCGTATCTGCCTTTATTATAAGCTAAATACAATAAAACAGCGAAAACCAAACATGTTTTGAATAATAAATGAAAATCAGAAGCCGTTGTTCGACGCGTTTACTTGAAGAATCTGTTATAAAATACTCATTTGAATAAAATGATGATAATAATAATCTAAAGATTGAGATAATTATATGTAGATAGAATTAAGTGGGTATTAATGGTAAATCATATTCAAAAAAAACACGCATGTTAGCTGATTTTTTAATTGTCTAAGACAATTTTTTTCATGACCAGCATAGTTTTCTTCTATGTTCAAGTCAAATGCTACTTACGGTAATTAATAGTTGTCCACTACATGCAGCTTCCGTTAATTTTGTTTGATTCTCAAATAAAAAATAAAATCTGATGAGAAGAAATTGTTACAAATCTGGAAATTATTAAGAAAGTCCTAGGAGGTTCTGGTGTTGTTAGTAAAAAAACAATCCAGGGTATTTTACCTTTACCTGGTATCGTCCTGGTAAACCCACCGTCTTTACCTACGACATACTTATTGAACAGAATAGGAGTATTATCCAACAACATAGGATCAAGTTCGATTGCAGTTTCTTTCACTGACTTCTTTCTATCTAATGAATAACCCCTGAGAGGCGGGATGTGGTTTTGAGGATTATGGTTGGAAATTGTAGACGTTCGACTTATTTTTCTTTCTTTTTCGTCATGTTTCATGTATCTACTTGTCCTAGAACGGGGAAAACTCAAACTTCTAGATGGTATTTCATCCAAATATCTGTAAAAGAGAAATTTATGAAAATTAGTAGTTCATTGCAGTTCGAACTATTCGTGATATCTGATATATAATAAGAGTTTTTTGCAATTTTGAAAAAAAAACATCAACCTTTATTACACACTGAATCACTGATTGCCTGTGAGTATAGTTTGTACTTGTGATAGATCACTTTTCATAGAAAATGTTTCTACAATATAAAACAAGATGAAATATATATAAAGGATGAAAATGGTAGAATTTTAACAGAAGGAAAAATAATGAAAATAGTGAAGTCATAATTTATGCAACTACTGATAGGAACAGAAGATAATAATGACCTCAATAAAGAAGCTGATAAATAAATAAAAAAGGAGACCACGTTCTAAATAAAGAAAATATAATGAGTGAAGAAGTTATAGAAGCTATCAAATGGCTAAAAAATGAAAAAGCTGCGGGCTGCGACAAAGTAACACCTGAAATGTTGAAAGCTCTTGAAGGGAGTGGTATAGATCTATTCACAAAAAAAAAGGAACATAGCTTGTAATACTGTAAAGATACCAAAATACTGGAAAGTAACATTGTTACCACCCATTTATAAGTTAAGAAATAACAAGCATTCAAACAACCAAAGAGAAATAACGTCGATAAAAGTTTAGGTAGAAAATACACTAAATGATGCACACAGTGGATTCCATTAAACAAATTATAGATGAAGATGCATTATGTGAATTTATTGATATGGAGCAAGCTTTCGACAGAGTACGGAGGGAGGGTGAAAAAATGGGAAATTCAGAAAGAAGATTTTGACTTACGAAATGCAATCGTGAGCTTATATAAACGAAATATGAACCATTTTATTAGTAAAAACCTAATTTCATAGGCTTTGTAACCACAAAATGAGTGAGACAATGTAGGGGATTGAGTCCATTACTTTTCAACACGTTTTTTAGATGATATAATAAATATCTGCTCATCCAATTCAAAGAATGTGTGCGTTGGAAACAAAAAGCTGCAAATCGTGAAATATCTCAAGAAGCTTATTCTGATGTTAAAGTCCTTCGACATTTGAAACAACACACAAAGCAGTTTGGTATAAGAATAAATGTAAAAAAGACTGCAGTAATGGCATCCAAACAAAAAATGATAAGCATAGAATTAAAGAGACATATCGTTAAAACGGTGAGCACATTTAAATACCTTGGAACAGAAATAGGAAACACAGGCAATGAAGACGCAGAAATTGCCAAGAGAATTAAACATTCCTTAAAAACGTATAACGGCATAAACAACTCTCTGTTAAATAAAATAGTAGTTACAAGAAATACTAAACTAAATATTTAGATCTACTTTGTCTTTACCACGGTTTCGTTTTGTAGGGTAATTTTGCAGAATATTGTGGTCAATTTTACACACCCTTTAAGCAATGCACTTTTAGTTTATCGTGGTCACCAACGGTTCCAAAAATTCAAACTTAATGGCCAAAATTGATACAAATAAACCCATTGTAAAAGTGAAACCACTTAGCAAAGAACAAATAGATCCAGCATCGATGTCATTTTCAATTTAAGGAAATCTGAAGATCATAATAATAACTAACGAGTGATTTTTTTGCTGGTATCTTTTTGACAACACTGTTTTTGGCAGATCACGCGTGAATCGTGTCATTGTCAAACTTGTTCAGTTTGGTCTAACATTTGGTGAATGGTAGCTGGCAAAGTTGGGGGAGATCCACTTTTTTATCGAAAAATTGTGTTCAGCGACGAAGCTCATTTCTGGTTGAATGGATACGCCAACAAACAAAATTGCCGCATCTGTAGTGAAGACCAGCCAGAAGCATTACAAGAGCTACCGATTCATCCCGAAAAAGTCACTGTTTGGTGTGGATTATGAGCCGGTGGCATCATCGGTCTATACTTCTTCAAAAGCGGCCGGAACGTTACTGTGATTGGCGAGCGCTACCGCGTGATGATTGACGATTTTTTTGTCCAAAATGGAATTGGAGATTCCTGACATGTGGTTTCAACAAGACAGTGCCACATTCCGCACGGCACGGGAAACAATAGCCGAATTGAGAACTGCCTTCTGTGAACAATTCATCTCACGTTTGAGGCCCGTCAATTGGTCGACTACATCGCGTGATTTAACGCTTTTGGACTATTTCTTGTGTAGCCATGTTAAGGCTAATGTCTAGAGGGATAAACCAGCATTTATTGACGCACTGGAAGCCAATATTGAAGCTTTTATTCGTGAAATACTGAAGGAAATGTGACAAAATTAGACTGTGCGCATGGGCTATCTTAAGCGGAGCCGCGGCCAATATTTGTATAAAATCTTCGTTAAATATTAAATTATACTGATCGTTCTATCGATTTCAATCAAGATTTCATAAATTTTTTTGTGGTTTTTTCAAAATATACTTCTTAAAAAATCACTGATTACCTGAATGCTCTATAATTATATATCTGATCCAAGCATCCATATTTCTTGCAAAATGAATCCAAAATACATTTTATATAAAATAGTAATTGCCTAAATTTCATATTCAAACGAACAGAATGTTGGACAAATTGTATAAGTATATTGAGGAAAACAGAATGGACTTACAGTTGAAAATATAAAGCTGCACTACCTGGGGCATATGATGCATGGCAAGCAATGTTATATTTAGTAAATCAATGGAAAATAGTAGACAAAATACGAATTTCATAATTGAACAATTCGAGAAAAGGTTTGTTACAGTTTGGGGTTTTTAAAGTGGAAGAGGGTCATCAAAATATGTCAATATAATTTTGAAATATAAAAGCTTCATAATAACAACTGTTTTATATTTTGATTTTCGGAGAAATGAGGATCTACTCGAGTCAATTTCAAACGCAGGTAAGCAATTCACAAGATACAAAGAAGCAGAATATTTTCTTGTAACTTAAGAAATCTAATTTTCCAATTCAGTGCGTTTTGCAGATTTCAAAATAAAGCTGCTACCTATATGAAATCCCAGCGAATTGTATTAAAAAAGTACGAAAATAATCTGCTTATATACATCCTGATATATCTGCGTGCTTTCTAAACATATAACTACACTCGCAAATCTAATTTTTCCAAAGATAAAATGTCGTTATCTGACAAATTTCATAGCACATAAATAAAAAGTTCACTAGACTTTTCATAATATTTATAAGATTAATGATGATTACTTTATGACATGTTATATACAATTACTTTCAGTACTCACTTATTCTATTCATAGATTGAAAAATTGAATATTGGGAATATTAGTTAAATTCTGGCGCGAACCGATATTTCAAGAAAATGTATAATGAGGACAATAAATACTGATAATCTGGAAATTAGATCAAGGAATTATTGAACACCATTTATCGAATCAAAAATTGGACTGATATTGATGAGTTATTTAATCCAGCCAATGGGCTTGTAAAATTGAAAAAAGACTCGAAAATGTGTGTAGAACGTGATAGACTTAGTTTCAGCTGGATACGAGATACTTAATGTGGGATTTGGTTTTATTTGGGATGACTTTGATACAGAAATATTTCTCTCTATGGAGCTTTGGTTGTTTTCGTCGTAATTAGCACAGGATTGGTAGATATTTCTAGCGGATAAAAGCAATGTTAATATCTTTATTGCCGGGATGAAAAAGAATTACACGAGATAAATAACTTAAATCACAACTTTGAAAAACTATATATTAACAGAAAATATAAATAAATGAAATGGTTTCATTTGCATGTTTAGACTATATAGAACACTCTATGCGTCTTTATTCCCTCTTAAATACTAAACTTATTGTATGTAAAACGACAAATAAAAGGGTAAGTAATTTGATAAGTTAATGGAACTTCAAGTGTCTAAGGAATATATAGAACCAATTAAGTAAGACGTTGGGGACGGTCAGTCTACAATAAATCTTAACGAATACGAATAGTAAGTAGAAGTTACATAGGTAGATTTACGATTCTTCATAGTCACATTGATATAAGACAGAAACTAGGTAATCCGAGACGATACGTTAATGGAGGATAAAATTAGAGACATATTCTATAACTTAATATATGGGTAACAGATTTTAAATAGTTCAAATCAGGAGTGGCGAGATAATTCAAGTCTCTGCCTTAAGCATAGAGTGAACGTTCTGTTGTCAAGTATAAGAAAGTTATAATCAAGGTACGTACGTAGTTTGTTCTAAATCGTGTGCATTTTGGCACTAAAATGACTCTATATCAGAATTATATAAAGTATTCGTTTAGTTGTATCGTTAACTTCCACCAGTTTTCCATTTCATGTACTATCTAGCACAACGCGATAAATTATAAAATATACAATCAGAGTTTATTGTTAAATGCTTAAATACAAAACTGAAAAACGCCAAAATCAACAGTCGAAACCAAACGAAATATGTTTTTTTATATGTATGTTCCTTGGCGCACCTTAGCGTCACTTTGATTCCTTACCGGGGTTACTAAGAATACATTTACTAGTAAAATTTACTGACTTTGTCGAGCGTATATATTTTAAGCGGTTCTTCAAGACTCAGTCAGGTATATTAATTTTGTGGTTTAAAGTTTCCAAATTCTATGAGTTGAGTGATGTCAATTACGAAATTTTTCACCAAATTAGGGGAAAAGTCATCGGTAATCGGTCAAAATTTGAAAGAAGTTTAGGTACGGAGAGAGTCGATGAACCGAATATAGAGCACACATCAGAAAATGTTATGCGTTCACGGAGGTTAATCTGTTTGGCTTTGTGCTAATATTGCAGCCATGCTACTAAAGCTACAGGTTGATTCTTCCCATCGGAAAAGCGCCAGAGCATTCATTATTAAGATTCCATCAGTTTTTGGCTATTAGTTAGAAAGCAATGATTCCACACTATCCATACAGCACATATCTGACTCCATCAAAATTCTGGCCATTTCCTAAAATGGAAAGAAATCTGTATGAATCATTTGAGTTAATTCACAATTAGAAGAGGACAGTTTGGAAAAGTTATTACAGACAGGCCTCCAAACTTGCTACCTGAATTGGGAGGAGCGGTGGAGCCATTTTTTGGCATACTAGGGTAGTTACTATGAAGAAGTTACTGCTTGAGATATACCACTTTCTGTAAGTACAAAATTTATAACCAAATTCTCGTTATTTAGCTGCCCCGCCTCATAACCAGAATCCTAAGTGTGGATTAAGATCCAGACCCTGGAAAACTAATGGTTCAATAAGAAGTGATTGGAAGTTATGAAAAAGTTATCATATTACTACCAAATGTTATATTCACTAAATGGAACGGAAAACAGATAATATGATACAATTATCCAGTTAGTCAACCAGCCTCGCACACTTTTTCAAATGTACTGACTTTTTTACATTTTTCTTGGTATTATTGTGCCTAAAAGATAATGACTTCTATGCCTATTTAATGAGTGATGTTTTTATATCTGACCTATAAAACTCCTCAATAATCTAGGTCTCAATTGATAATGGAACTTTTAGATTCAAATCCGTATTTTTCAAGGTTAGTTATTACAAACAAACCTAAGAATAATCCAATTTTTCTACGAGGTACGATAGAAAATACGGTGAACTGTTATTTATTGCAGCACTTACTGACGTTTTTTAACTTTGGACCAGTTCTGAATTGTCATTGCTTTAGTAAAAGGAGCTTCGATCTTCAGTATTTGATTTTCATGACTTTAACCCCTAAAAGTCTCTCTACTTGTCCACATCGTCTTCACTTATATGTTTTCCACATTAAGACTTACAGCTCTAGCCGAGAATGATTCATAAGAAACTTTTCTTGATACAGTTCCTGACAGGACAGAAGACCACAACAGTACAAATAATAATCATCTAGAAAAAAAAACTTGCAGAAAACTTCCTGTTACGGCATGTTTAACAATTTTATAAGTAAAAATTCAAAGGGGCGTTTGGCAATAGGAAAATCTGCGAAAAAGAAGACACCCGCTATTTTTCCCCAATTAAAATTCAAATATACTGACCACTAATTTGTTTAAATGAACAATTTACGATGATTTCTCAACACTTCCAAATAGATCAATTCTAATTTCATGGTAATTTTATGGTACCGGTTTACTTAATTTCCAAAATGTTTGAGTAGCACCTCGTATCATAATATATTAAAATAAGTGAATACCACTATCTGAAGTGAATGAACTATATTGCTAACAGACTGTAATTTCTTTATTTGGATTTATACTCACCTCAATTCAGTATCTGAGTGTGATATTGGACCTCCCAAATCCCCATATCGTTTCAAATAAGCCCTTGGAGGACCAGTGTATCTCTGACCTTTAAACGATCTTGAATATCCTCTCCTATGAATGAATAACAAGTAATTGAGTATAACTAAAAAAAATGTACGGCGTGGTTACTGAGTATATAGTTTTTGAATATGAACAATCATTTTTTTAGTTGGATCTTAATATTGAATGACAAAGGAAAACGGGCAAACCCTCAAATGAGCAAAAGACAGCCAATAAATTCCTAACAAATAAGCAATCACCTAACCGAAATGGCTTAGATTGGCAGTTATCAATGCAGAATACGCGCACATAATTCTTGAGACTGATAAATACTTTTTCAAGAAAGAACAGAGACAAAGAAAAGATGAAACTGGAGAAGAAAAATGGATGAAAGAAAGCATTGAATGACAGTAATATAACTTCAGATTATAGAAAAGATCTTATAACAAGAAATAGGGAGCAAAGCGAACGAAAGGTCAGGAGAAAAGATGTATGTAATAGTAATTGCATATTACAACAACCCCTACGAAAGTCTTGTTTGTAATAGCTGAACTATTACTAATACACCTGTTGCTACTAAGAGATGAAAAGATCGATATGTCTCACGAATAGTGATGCATTTTTTGTTGAGAATTATATAATCCGTCCAAAAACTCAAATTTTTTGGTGACTTAGGATCGAAGGATATTTTTGATATTTTCTTTGAAAACTTTGAACGCGTATTTGAAAGCTGGATTCACAAGAGAATATTATAAATATGATAATGCTCGCTATAAAATTGAAGAGTAGCACTAACTCGAATCTTGATGATCCTTTAAGGGATTTTCCTCTCTTCATCTTTTTAGGTTTCTTCTGACACATGTAACAACAAACTCTCCAATACAAAAATCTGAAAGAACTAGCCATAATATCACCGATGTTGGATAAACAGAGCAGCATCAATGGAATACCCAATATCGCATAAAATATGGTAACGACCTTACCCCAAGTAGTTTTCGGAGAGATGTGTCCATATCCTGAAACAAAACGGGTTGTGAAAAAAAAAACTTCAAGTGACTCAAACCCAATATTATAAAAAATACCGTTATGTCATATTATTATTTTGAGATAAATGTAAATAAAGCTACAGATAAAATTAAATTTCATTATAGAGAAGAAAACCACAATGAGTAACAAAATTATAGGTGATAGTAATAAGTAAGAATTAGTATATAAGTCCATAGCAGTAGAGTAGAAGCCACTTTCCAGTAAATATGCCCTCAAATTATTGCGGAATGCAGGGAAAGATGATATCAATTTAATTTCAATTGGCAAGTGATTGTGCATTTTTTGCATTGTAAAATATTGAGCCCTTAACTAATTCTGAACGTGAAGTAGGTAGGTAAAGGTCGTGTTCAGCGTTCCTAAGTGGATAGCCGGTCAACTATCTTTCTGAAATTGGAGAAGTGTGTTTACGAATTCGGCATAGGGATTCGAAGATGAATAAGGAAGGAAGAGTCAGAATTTTTAATCTTTTGAAGAAGTCCCGTTAGTGAGTCTGCTGTTTAGTAAATATCTAACAGCTCTTTTTGGGTAGTTTGAAGATTCGCTCAAAATGAGTCGCACCACACGTACCCCAGAAGCAAAGGGCGTCTCGCTAACAAAAGAACCTGAGACTACAAGAAAGGGAAAAAAATCTTCACAATCAAGATTCCACGGAGACTATCGATGCCAGTGATTCTCAAGATTTTAAATCCGTAATATCAGTAACCGTAAGTGGACCATCTAAAATTTCAACTGTATCTCTAGCTTCTGTTAAGCGATATTTTTCAAGATTAACAAGAATTTATGAATTTTCAAAATTTAATGAAATTATTTGTTTTATATAAAGTTTCTTCTCATACAGGCTGAGGTTAATCAGTTTTCATTCTACATATTCAATTGATTATTATATGTAATAATATATTATTAAGGGTAGTATTAACATGTAATACACTAATAATAGAAGTAATTTAGGGACATTTGGTATTGTCCATCAGTATATTCTTCAATTGACCTTTACCTTAATGTCATATACAATTAGTAACCCAATGCCCACTTTAATTGCGTATAATCTAATATTTAATTATTACTATTATCAATAGACCTACACTGCCAGAAAATACATTTACTATCTATCCAATAATACACATGCAAAGTCGTTAACATTTTCATTCAGTAGCGTAGGAATTTGACAAAAAAATGAAATATTTTTTATCAAATTAACAAAGGCAACACAAACTAAAGTAATCGTCAGTTCTTCCAAAATACATAGAATTATCTATTTCATATTTTCTTCCATTACTGAGTTTTTGCCGATAAAGCAGATAAAGCTTGGTTTATTGTTTGATGTAAGATTTTGCATTTGCCATTTTATTGCTATTTTGACATTTTTATTGCTTTAGTTCTATGGAAAGATCTAGCTGTTATCAACTTCTTCTCTTAACTTTATTTTGTTGTTTGTTTTGTTATGAGTGAATCCGCGATCAAGCAAATTATCTCACCACTCCTTATAGGAACCAATTTTGTAATCACCAATTTTTTGTTTATATCTCGTTTTTATGTCAGTTTTGTAGATAGTCAACTTTAACCACATTAACGTATCATCCTCCATTATTTATCATTATTAATGTGACTGTGAACGGCCATAAATATTCATATCTACTGATTTTATAATTATTTACAGTAATTATTGAATACAATAAGATTTAGTATTCAATGCAGCTTGTACTCTGATACTGTGTTCTTATTATTTTGATATTTGTCGAATAGGTACGCTAATCAGATTATTGAGTTGTGAATTGAGCTATTTATCTTGCGGCACAGTTTTGATTTGGATTTTAAGGTACTGAAGCACCACAATCACTTTAAATGAATATATTTTCAGACGAAATAATTGGTTGAAATTTGTATTATAATTTCCACGTAAAAATGAACGAAAATATATTTTTGAGGCATGACATCAAGCGTTTTATATTTGACTCTTATTATATATCACATGTTCAAGATTCTTCCCTTTTCACTTCATTCCATCAATTGTCTTTTAGAAGTGAGCACCCAGTTCTATATCACCATTGTAACATTCAGAATAGCTTTGAAGGGGTTTTTCAGATTCAACACTAAGCAATTACCGATTTTTTCCAATATTTAAAAATACTTGCTTAGTAAATAATTCTTATAGCAAGGCTATAATATCGATCGAAATGGAGAGAGAGAACTATTCATTATATAAGAATCATAAATGCAAACGAGTTTAATAAGTAACCACTATCTCACTCAGAACTCGACGATATAATGATTTGTCGTCCATATTACTATTTCTAAATTTTTCCTTGTAATCCGATGTATAACTATTAAAATATCCAATTATCTAGTGTATTCTCATTAGTATTAAATGGATAACCACTTTATATACAAACTATAACACAATGAAGATGTTTGTTCCACCAAAATGAAGTAATTAACGATTTAATCAATATACTATAATCTGAAAACTTTCTATGTGGTATTGTGTTTCTTTTACTTTAGTGAGGCAATTACAATCCACTCATTAAAAAATATAAGTTGGTTTTGTGTCCATCTACAACAGACGATGGACATAATGAGGTCAATGTCGATTTTTATTTTTTTCATTGTAACTGATGCGTGATTTAATTTTAAAACAATAATGTGAGGAATTCCAAATTAAATTTTATGAAGTATTATGCTGTGACCTAATGTTGAGAAAACTTCAGTCAGAGATATTCGACATTACAATGATATACGTTTGAAAAAACTATGGGGAGTTCCTTCGGACATATTCAATAAATAAATTTGCTATAAAAAGCGTTTGTACATAGATAGTCTAAAACAATAAGAAACTAGTAGGAGAAGACTTTGTATTATATTCAAAATGCTGTATGTCCAGCAGACTTCGGAGGTTATAACCGTGACCATCATAAAATAGTAACATTCTAATTATTATATAAATTCATTACTAATATAATGTTTTTAAAAAGCCTCATATTTCTCGTAGTTGTTCTTGTGACACATATTTTTTAATATGCATATAAAACACAATTGAAATTGTTGGTAATAAGCAGATTTGGCTTCAAGCTTAATGATATGTTGGATCGACATATTAGTTGGTTGTCAAATGTCAAATATTATGGTTGCGTTCAGAAATTTAATTTGCGACAAAACTTATGATTTATCAATCTATATATAGTTGGTTGTCATATGTCAAATATTATGGTTGCGTTCAGAAATTTAATTTGCGACAAAACTTATGATTTATCAATCTACATATAGTTGGTTGTCAAATGTCAAATATTATGGTTGCGTTCAGAAATTTAATTTGCGACAAAACCTATGATTTATCAATCTACATATAGTTGGTTGTCATATGTCAAATATTATGGTTGCGTTCAGAAATTTAATTTGCGACAAAACTTATGATTTATCAATCTACATATAGTTGGTTGTCATATGTCAAATATTATGGTAGCGATCAGAAATTTAATTGGCGACAAAACTTATGATTTATCAATCTACATATAGTTGGTTGTCAAATGTCAAATATTATGGTTGCGTTCAGAAATTTAATTTGCGACAAAACCTATGATTTATCAATCTACATATAGTTGGTTGTCATATGTCAAATATTATGGTTGCGTTCAGAAATTTAATTTGCGACAAAACCTATGATTTATCAATCTACATATAGTTGGTTGTCATATGTCAAATATTATGGTTGCGTTCAGAAATTTAATTTGCGACAAAACTTATGATTTATCAATCTACATATAGTTGGTTGTCATATGTCAAATATTATGGTTGCTTTCAAAACATCAAGGAAAAACAAAATTGTTGTTTTTACCTAATCCCGAGCATTTAGTTTTAAACCTTCTCTGGACTTCTACAAATAATTCAAGAACAAAATTAGTCAAATCGGTCCAGCCGAATTTCATAGAGACTAACGAACAACAATCCATTCTCATATATATAGATAATAATCTGTAAGAGGACGGATTTGATTGGAATGCAGCAAATATTTTGTCAGATCAATCAGTCAGATCAATATACGAATTACAATAATCATCGATATTGAACTGTTTACTACCAATAAATTAACACTCACGATCACACTATCACACGTCTGTCTCTTTCGATAGTTAAGTTACCTTCTTGACACCTCTACAAATATAATGAAAGTAGGCCTCGTAAGTTTCAAAAATTTCAAACTAAATAAAATCAAGCCAACACATATTAATGAGGAGAACTGTTTAACGATGTCACGTCTAATAGCTGTAGCTTAAGTACGAATTTTATTTTCCTATCCTTCAATATACTTCCAACTCTAATAAACCCACAAATACAGATCCACTCTTACGTCCAGCTTTTTTTATTTCTTAACTGTTCAATTCTTTTTTCTAATTAAATTTAGTAATAAAATTATCTGTTTTTATTACATAGACAGCAATATTTCTGAATTCAGACGTGTTGAAGTAACAAATAATACCAGAATCAATCAACTCATGTTCCAATTACCAAAATTTGCCAAATGAAAATGTGGTATCAGCAAGACGATACTTTTTCCGATTATAATGTGAACGTTCATAATTAGTTATTTGGAATATTTCCAAACATTAGATGGGAATCCAATGACCAGCCATGTCACCAAAACTTACTTCTCTAGAATATTCTCGAGGTTATTTAAAGTCAAAATATACGCCAATCTAGAACTTTGGCTCATTTCTAAATAACTGATAGATCATTGTTGTCATGAAACATTTTATTTTAAAAAATATGAGGGATGGCCACTTTCATCATATTTATTTTTACTAGAATCAACAGTTCTTTCACTCATCATCACCTACTGCTCCTTCTCGAAAAATTGATGTAATTGTCAGAGCCAACAATTTCAATCGTTATTCTTCAAATAATATTTTCATTAAGAATATTTCCAAATCATAGTCTGGTTTATCACGTATTGAGATAGACCCGAACTGTATTTTATGAGTATATTGATATTGATATATACAGATATATTTGATTGAAATACTGTATTTTTGTATCCTTAATTCCATATTATGAGTTAACAAATTAATTATTTCAAAATATTAAATAATCTTATTTACTCCAAAATGTCAACTACTCTGTTGATATACTGTATAATTAAACTAGGTTACCAGACTATGAAAACATATTATTTAAGGTGTTCTGAAATAAATGGAGCATACAGAAATAATACATAATATAAAATACTTGGAAATGATATAAGAATGATCATTCATCCAAGTCAACAGATACCAAACCACTCAATACAAAAATAGAACGTCATATTCAATTGATTGAAACCTTTATGTAACTATTAGAAAATGCTGTGTCGGTGTTGCAACAACATTCTCTCGAGATACAAGTAACATTTTCGGGTTGTTGGATAGCCAGATGATGTCCAATGTTGAATTTGCCACAAATGTTACCTGATTCCAGCTCCGTGGACTTTTTATGAAATTATTGTGTAACCCAATTATATACCGGAGTTTATAATACTCGTAGATTATTTACATAAGTGTCAATGTTCAGGAAGTCTACGGATGAGCCTAGAAATTTCCAATCATTGCAATAACCTTGTAATATAAAGTATTTCTGTACCTTATATCGGAATGTTGTATTTCTTCATCGTTAAAGTAATAAGTACACTCACAATAACAGTTGGTATTATTATTATTTCTTCAATCTATGGCTATCGACAATAACCTATTTGTTCGATACTACTATTAGTTCGATTCCTTTTTATAAGATAACCAATTTCTAGAAATGGCTATATCCCTCCTCGGCTCTAGAAAAATGTCACCTTTCCAATCTCATGATGTGATATATTAGAAGAAAAAGAGGATGCCAAAAATCTACGTTTTAGTTAAACCGATTCACAAGTAATAATCCAAATTGTAATTAACCGTTCAGATAATGAATATTCAATTATTACATAGAATACGAGGTCTGGCTATTAAATAAACGAGACTGATTACGAAAAAGGATTTTATTATAGAAAATATTCTACATACGAATGCTCCCCTTCAATATACTCCCCTCCCCTCGCCATCGAAGCAGTGCTGAAAGTCTTCTTTGGTGAGCGACTTTAGCAGCTCTGACGTTTTATGGTTTACCGCTTCCATCGACTCAAATCGGGTCCCTTTCAAAGTAGATCTTTTTCTAACCTTTCTAACCTTTCAAGGAAATCTGAGCAGACTCGTTGACGCAAGAGCTTTTGGTTAGAAGTCATATTTTTTGGAGAAACTTCGCACAGACTTTTGTAATTTGTAATTCCTTGTGTAAAATGTTTTTAACAGTTTCTTTATCGGTATTTAAAGCCTCAGCAATCATCCGGATGCTCATTCGCTGATCTACACGCACAATTTGGATGAATTTGGTTACTTTTTTTGGAGTTGAAACAGTCTCCCCATAGACCTCTTGTAACAATTTATAGCACTCATAGTTTTTCGTCACACATGGTTTTCGATACGAGAAAAAAACACGTTCGTTTCAAATCGCTTTTGTACAAATTCTATAATAGTGACGGAAACGTATTTTGGTACATGCATAGACAAGATATCTAGATACCCAAAGTATTACTCGTTTTTTAGCCCTCTAGGCGCACAGTCTTGTTATTCAATAGCCAGACCTCGTATATCCAGAATATTTCACATGTTAACACTTCAGCTCTTTCGAGAGCGGTTGAGGAGCTCGAGCGAGCAGCTGAATCAAGAGGACTAAAAATCAATGAACAGAAAACCATGTACATGAGAACGTCAAGGAGAGCCCCCACCACCCAAATCACGTTCCAAGTCAGAGAACATCGCTTCCCTGTGCGCCACCAATTCAAATATCTTGGAGCCTTGATAACTGAAGATAATGACGTGACAACAGAGATCAAGGCAAGTGTTGCTGCTGGAATAGGTGCTTCTGGGCATTTCCAGAGAGTCTAGAAGGTTCTCATGAAGATGGAATTTCACAATTTACACGACAATAATCCGATATGCGGATGCGAAAGATTTTTGGCAATGTTTGCGAGATAGGTGTGTGGAGAATCCGGAGGAATGTTGAGCTGAGACAGATGTATGGGGAGCCAGATTTGGTGGCGCGTCTGAAGTGGCTTGGAAACGTAGAGAGAATGCTTTCTGATCCATACCCGTGCAGACCCACGTTTGAAGCTCCTGGAGGACATTGACTGAGAGGAAAACCGCGCTTTCGAGGACGTTGAAGCGGACCAGATCCAACTACAGATTCGACGCTGGAGGCCCCATTCTCAGGACAGAAAGGATTGGCAGTTGATTATTGAGGAGGCCCTGGTTCTCAAGGGACCGTAGCGCTGGTTAAAGTAAAAGAAGGAAGAAGAAGAGATTTTCTGTGAAACATCCATAAATAACATATGAATCCAACAGATCGTGCAGCCAGTATGAAGATATCACCCCGTAGTAAAAATATGAAATGTTAAGAGCTGCACAAAATTCCGAAATAAAACCACAATTATCAACAGCTAATGAATAAGCCAATCGTTTGTTGTTAGAATTTTCCACTAGAAAAATGTATATTTCTACCATTTAATACTTGTATTACTTCCAAGAGATTATCGTACGAGAATCAGTCAACTTAATTAACAAACAAAAAAGTATCTTAGTCGGTCAATATTTTGAAGATAAAAAAACTGTACCTAATTTCTACAGAAATGGTGAGACTATCCATAAGGAATAAATAAGCTGTGAATAATGTGTTTCAATTTGTAGCTAATTTGAACTAATCCTTTAATCCTATCACATATTCTTGTTTGCCCCAACTGAATCTAGTTCATATGCATATCACTAAGAAGCAGACTCCGACCCATTGTTTCCAAGAAATTCAGATGCCATGAAACAACGACATTGTTGTCAGATTGTGATCCTTTTTATTCCATTACCTTGAGTTTAATCACTTACCCATTATAAAATAACGTATAATGGTTTTACTTTATGGAAATATCTCACTGTCTGTAAGATTTAATCAGTGACGTGTATATTATTATTAAATTAAAATAAAAAGTGCTACAATATTCTGCATCGAGAATTTATATATGACTGGCCGGAAATTTGGTAAAAGTGAAAACTAATAAACGATTGAAGCTTTTCAAAAATTACTTTGTGAATTAAAAAATTGATCATTGACTCTAAATTTGATTTGATTTGCCATCAAAATATAAATTATTCTCATTTACATTTTATTATTTATACTTCCAATAAATAAAATATTTGTAGATTATCCCATCGTTGCTTCAAATCCACTCCACAGGCAACGACTTAACAATGTATTAATCTGAAATATGGAAAATATATGGATAAGTTAATATAATGCTATTAATGATATATTTGTTTTTGAAATCATAATTTGAAGCAACTCCTTTTTCTGAGAATACAAATAGAGTGGGTAATAACAGAGTATCAAGAATGCACTGCAATTTGGAGTAACTTGCAACCGATTCGTATAAAATTACCAACTGAAGTAGAATGGAGAAATATGGCAGAAGACTTCGAAATAATAAAGCAATTTCTTCATTGCGTTGGAGCCGTGAATAGGAAGCACATCTGAAGAAAGTACCCTCCTCATTTTATTCAATTGTCTTACTCGCAGTTGTCAATCCGTACAAAAAAATTATTATTAACGAAGCCGGCTCCATAGGCTGATTTAGTGATGGATAAATTCTCACCGACAGTGCATTTGGTAAAAAGTTGAAAATGGACAATTAAATATGCCTAATGATCAACTTCTAATTGATAGTGATGATCCCATATATTTATAGATGATCAAGCATTTACTTTATGAACAAATTTCATGAGACCAGATCCTCAAACTGCATATCGAAACAATCGAGAGGAAATTCCAACTATTGTCTTAGCAGAACACGTAATTTCGTGGAAGATACCTTAGGTATGTTATCAGCTTGTTATTTCGACAGCCTTTTGAGTCTAATTTAGAATTAGTCGATGGCATCGTGAAACTTGTGTTTTGCATAATTATGATAATAATGATATCAGCCAACAATTTGACCGAGAAGCAGCAGTCATTTACTACGTCTACATGACAATATACGAGCTACTAGAGAAGCATTCTGTGTCAGAGAGTTACTTGGTAATTGTTTTCTTCTTCTTCTTCTTCTCATGCCGTCTTCTCATTGAAGGTTAGCGACCACATTTTTAAATCTGTCCCTCGCAACATGGGACAGTTCTCCGACGCTGAGATTTGTCCATACTCTTAAGTTACGAAGCCAGTATTCCTTTTTCCTCTCGATGCCTTTCTTTCCCTCTACTCTGCATTATTTTCTGTTTTGGATATACACGCAAGAGATCCGAAGATCCTGATGGAAAACAACAAAGTGGAAGTCAGCCATAGAAAGGTGAACCAAAAATGCCCTGGGAACAAGTAATGCAGGATATTGCAACGATGAGGTGAGGATATGGAGACATGTTGTCGGTGGTAGATAAGAGTGGAACAGGATAGTGAGGATAGCTAGCAAGAAGCTGTGGCAGGTTGGAGAATACACCAATTCCCACACAATGAATCCATAAGTATTCGATAGCTCGGAAATATATTAGAGTTAGTACACTTTGGTGTTTAATTCTCCCATAATTCCACTACGAAAACTCGTATCATTTCATCGCGTATAGGATAAACCAGTTGACACTTTTCTTTGAAACTTTGTTTCCATTGAAGGAACTGAAAATAATATTTGGTTTATACGTCTAATGGCATGGATTCAAGTTTTTTTTTTGTCAATTTTAATTTTTTGTTGATGCTCTATCGCATTACTTGTTTAATTATTATGTACTTTCAACGTTTCATTCTAAGCAATCTCTAGTCTATTGTACATTAAATTTTATTGCATATTATATATGACGTTGATTACAAAACATTTTAATAACTGCTGATTAAATCACTACCACTTTTACAACGTTCCGATGATATCGTCTGCATACATTGATTTTTATCTGGATATTAGTTGATAACAATAAACTAAACTTCTTTTTCTAGCACATACTTCTTCGTTGAACGGCCATGAGAAATACATCGTATACGAAACAGATCCCCCCTAATTTCGGTAACCAATATATAAGAAAATACTTTTTAGTATTTCAAAATTATGTAATTGAATCCGCTGCTAACAAGTTTGTGATATAATTCTTTAAATTTTCTCGTCCGAGTGATTTTATTTTTTGTATTACTTAATTCAGTTTTCAAATAATTTATTCAATAATGGGTCAACAGATAAGTAAGTTTTTATTTTGGTACGTTATATGTAAATTTCATATAATAATTATATTCTATATGTATTCATAAATTATACAGGGATCAGCTAAATTATGGAATGAATCAATTTCTTGAAAATAAATTATTTTTCACAAAAATTCTAAAATAAGTCGATTTGAAATTTCACATCCAATTGAATTTGAATTTCAAAAGTTTTTTGTTATTATAATCAATAATATCTTAGTTGGTTTTTCTTTCTACAGGGCGAACAAGAATTTATTTGTTTTTAAGTTTTACGATTTATACCACTGTTAAAAATTATTAACAATAAGCTAATATTGTTGAATATTTCTGGTAACTACTCTATTATTCCATTAACTACTAAAGATCTATGGGAGCAATAGTCCAATTTTCGTCTAATTGAATTTTTACTGATTCTTGTTTATTTTTTCCATTTGCACCGAACAATAACAGCTTAAGCTGTCTAATGAATAATTTTTAGAATATATCAATGATTATAGAAACTTAAGTCCTTTTATTGACACAAAAACAAGGACACCAAAACGTAACTCCACTTTCTTCCGAACCAGATAAACTCATAGAGCTTCTATCCTCGGAAACTCTGGACTTTACACCATACATAATAACTCTAGCAATAAAACCTGGTGGTATGGTAGTATAACTGTGGTGTTGAGGTATATTTGATTTCTGTAAACAATTCCTAACCTCACCGATGTTAACCACAAATATATCTTGACAAAAATGTCCTATTCCGCTTTAATCAACAACAGTGTGACTTTATCTGCGGCAAGATGTATGGACATGCATATCTACAAAACTATTTACAAAGAAGATTTCACATATGGGTGATTCCATTATAACTGTGATATTCAATGTCCTGTATTGTTTTTTTGTACTAGTCATTAATTAATAATCAATTAATAAAAATTTTTTGTTAATTGAATAATTCTTAAAATATTTAAACATTATTTTTATACAATATAACTTGCCACTTAAAGAAAACTTATACTACATCACTTGAATGTCAGTACCGTGTCATGTCCATTCCTAGAATTTACCGATAAATTATTAATTTTTTTTGTCGTAACAAATGATTTAAACTAATTACCTTATAAATTCTAATGTTTATGATCAAACTGAGGAAAATTGATGCACTTGTTGTTTAATATCTTAAGTTACCATGTCAGTACCGTGGATAAATGAGTCAGTACCGTGGATAAATGAGTCAGTACCGTGGAACTCAAAATCTGACATTTGTGTCTTGCTCGTGATACTTTGAAGTTGTAGTAAATTCCTCTTAGAGTTTTATTTTTACAGTAAAATAGATGAATAATATGCATAAAAAAGTTAGAAAAGTTAAATTTTAAAATCTTGAAATTTTGAATACAAAAAATCACAGTTAGAACGGAATCACCCATATGTATTTATTTCCATGCCGCCGCCTATTCTTTCCATTTGAATGACTTGAATAACCATGAAGAATATTACAAGTAGGTAATAAATACAAAAATCTCATTTGCAACGAGAAGAAGAAGAAGTTGATTGCTTAAAACTGATTTTCATATTTTCTGCAACATTGAATTTAGGAGGAAAATCCAAAAAGTGCATCGTAGCGCCATTAAGTTTAACGAGCTCTTTCTTTTGGTCTAAAATTTGCGTAGAAAAAGTTAAAAATGTATCGGGAAAATGGATAATTTGTTTCAAACATTTGAATCAATTAAGCGAAAAGAAAAGCATTTTTTTAAAGGGTCTTGTAGCACCATGCAACTAAACGGATAGATGTTACGTAGGGCCGACCTCCATCCAAATTTCAAAATAGGCCTTTAAAGGTTCCTAAAAATTTCAGCATTATACGCCCATTTTCATAGTACTGTACTGTAGCCTCGAGAAATTCTTGCTATATTCTTTATTCATTATAATAAGAAGCCTAATCCACCCATGCACTCATAGGTATTGAATCACAAGTTTCAAACAAAACTTTTGGAATAGTTTTAGGCTGGAGAAAAGTCATTTTTCATAAGAACCTCATATTTATTGTACTTAGTTATAGTTTATAGTAAGAAATTTACAATTATCTCATTAGATTTGTTTTGTTTACATTCTTGTATCGATTAATAATTCACAGCAAGTTTTTCTATAATTAATTCACAAATCTGTATTTAACCTGATTACATAATTTAGCATTGATATATTACAACAAAACTCCTACGTTTGACCATGGAGACTTGGCCTTATTTTATGCAATGAATGAAACAGAGTTCTTTTTTAAAGGAAAATACGAAAAATTCGCAAGGTTTATCTCTCCTATTGAGATCAATAACATTATTTGTACTTGAATTATCTATTGACATCTATATACATGTGATGGGACGATCATATTTCTAAAACTTTCGATTTAACATAAGAACTTTCTAATTATTCAACTAAATCATTTATGCTTCCGGCTGAACTACATACTAAGTATAATCCAGAATCAACCGATTGTACTGTCTTTAATTCAGGTCTCTGCGATTATAAAGCAGTATTAACAAAATTTTCGGTAAAATCTAGTACTAAAAATGCTTCTCGCGAATTATTCCGTATGTCCAGAAGAAAAATTTTTGAAACTTCAAGCTCCGTTGTCAAACAACTGACTGGAATAAAAACACTAACTAGTCTGGCATCCACTACTTATATTCCTCTAAGGCATATTAAAAATAAGCAAAATAAAGGTCCACTGGTCCACCACCTGGTCCACTAAAGGTTTACGTATATCTGCAAAGAACATGCGATCTTCATCTCACTTAAGGAAATTCTCGGATAGTGTCTTCTTCAAAAATGCTGTGAAACTGTGTAGAAAAATTTATCATAAGACAATAAAAGCTGCCAAAGATATTTATTATAATAGGAGACTCGCCAATTTTCGTCATGTTTCTAAAAAAAAATGGTCCATTGTGAATGATCTAAGAAATAAGGCTTCTTCATCGAGCATAATCTCTACTTCACCTGTTAATAATTACTTTATGAATGTAGCCAAAAATTTATCAAATTCTATAACTCCTTCTCATGATCCGCTTTCATATCTCCCTGATGTTAAGGGTAACATTCTCTATTTTACTTAGTTATTTCACGTTTGTACTTTGTATTTTTTGTTGTGACTATCCATGTTCCATATGTCAGTATGGGTATGGCTACTTTTTATGTATTTTCCTTTCCATTTGTTTTGTTATTCCCTTTTTGACTAAAAACTGTGTCTTCATTGTATTGAATAATCTTTCACTTGCTTCAATCCTCTCGTTTATCTCTTGTTCTCATCTTCCATCTTGTGTTAGTGTCATGCCAAGATTCAAAACTTTTTTTTTCTATTCTTATTCTATCTTATATGTCTTCTTCCTTCAGATCATTATCATGACATGTCATGGCTTGTCGTGATTTAGAAAAACTCGTTTTATTTTTTATAATTTTATGTAGTCTGTGATGATAATTCATTCAATGGAAAGGCAGCTAAGCTTCTTTTCTTTACAATTACACACTCATCGTTTTCTCAGTACCATCTAGTATAGTATAGTATATAATTCAACAAGCGAGTAAAGATATTATTACTGTTGAGAATGACTTTTGCACCACAAGCGTCACAGTTGATTTCTACCTTTCTGGATTTTTCGCAGCTGTGATGTTACCAGTCTCACTCACACTAATTGTTACCCATTTTCGACAAAATGTACTAAACGTGACAGATATATTGACTGTGAAAATTAACTTCGTCGTAATCTTCTACATCTTCAGTTCCTTCAGTGTAAAAATCCTGGCTTTCGAACTGGCGTTTCAGGAATGCTTGCAGCTTTATATATCTTCTAGCTGGTAAATATTTAGGGTATTTTTTAGCATTAAAATGAAAGCCCATAGTAATAACGACTCGAACTCCTTATTCAATTTAACAAAGTACATTTTCTATAAAATTTTTGAATTTCCCTTTTGATTTTGTAGGTAGCAGATTTTCTGTCATGGTTGCGGCTGGCTAACTCCATTTTTTTAGAAGTATGAAATATTGGTATTGAATATTTGAAGTTTCTATAATTATTTTTCCAAAAACAAACAATTTTCTTCACCATTTTGTTATTGAAAAGGTCCATCTCATTTCAAACATGTAATCACCTTCTGAATTTGATTGCATGAATTCAGAAAACCCCTATTTTTATTTATTGTGATTTCGCCAGCGCAACAAAATTTTTCATAAATTCATTTGCCTCATTTGAAATGAATTTAAGCTTTATACAGCTACCCAGATCTACCAATTAAAATGAATACATGAAGAAAAGATATTAAAATGGCTAAACAAACTCAAAAGTTTCCTTCGGGTTTCTACTACAATGAAACAAATAACGGTGAAAAAACGTTTGTATTGATTCACATATATTTTTCTTACACACCAAGCGTACGTAATAGTAAATTAAATATAAACATTTAACGATGTTTATTTATTTTAAATAAATTGTCTCCTCAAATTGTTCAATTCAGGCTCCAATGGTCGTTGTAACGTAAATATATACATAGTATAAATTGTTTATACAATAAATCGTTTAGATTCAATGATATCGAGAATCAGAGTCCTCTATTTATACATCAGGAAGTATATAACATGTTGCCTATACAAATGACACTTCGCATATTTCGGAATTAGACGACCCTAGATGATTTAGAGCTGACAGTACTACATTTTCAAATACCACCAGCCTCAATTACTAAACTCTGAACGTTATCCAGTCGCGGGTATCACAGAATAAACAGTGGTACATACGATTAACCATCGAAATATGAATTTATTAAGAGAACTTGTACGCGATGATCTCCCATATAACTAGTTTTGTTTTTTCTACCTTTCTTACAACTCATGTTTCCGTATGTAACTGTTGATCCTATTATTGTTCGATATATTCTAAATTTCACTACTCTAGATAAATCTTTTCAGCTTATTAACTTTCTTTATCATTCCAAGCCATGTTTTTTGTCATTACTCCTCCTAGTTCGCCAGCTTTTTCTATTTTATATGTTCTGCTCTCGCACGCTTTGACCTCTATGTATTCTTTTCTACCAACCATATTCTGGTTTAGCACCATATACTTTCTTTTCTCTTGGTTCATTATTAATCTATAATTCTTGTTCTTCTAGTTATCAGAATGCTTTTTTCATTTCATTCTTTGTTTTGGTTATTAAAGCTGAATCGTCTGCATAAGCATAAGCATATCTGCTGCTTATGGTAGTAAATAAGCGTTGCGTATGTATCTTCCTATATGATTCAATTTTTTCTCAACACAATATTAAAACTAATGCCCATTTGTTTTGAACTGATATTGAGCCCTCGTGCGTTATTTTACTGTACGATCAATTTCACAATTTTCGTTTCTTAGGATTCCTACTCGATTCAAACTGTATATATTATAATTCCATTCATTGTGTCATGACCATACTCAAAATTTATAATCATACCATGTAGGCTTATAATCTTAATATATAAAAATTCAGTGTCCGTGTGTATATTCCGAGTGAACTCAAAAACGAGTCAACTGATATTCATGAAAATTGGCATATATATGAAATTTGTTAAATGATGAAATATATGAAATTAAATGATAGGATAGTTATTATTTAAATGAATAGTCTCAATAATTAATAATTGAGAATAAACTGATCATCAACGTTGATTGTTGTTATTAATCGTTGTGTCCATAAGTCTGAACCAGATGGCGCCTTAAGCGAATTTCTTTAGAGAGGACTGTAAAATTTTGTTCTTTACACCTCACAGATGGCGCCACAGTTTAATGTGATATATTTTCTTAGACCACACACTATACATGTCTTATTTTGCTTATAACACTTAACGTCGCTCCTTTCATAAAAACACAATCAAATGCATTATTTTGAATATCCATTTTATAATAAACGTCACGTTTTCAACTAAACGTCAAAATATGTCAAGTTGTTTTATAGTTCTAAATAATACAAAACTCGGTTACTATAGAAACCAATTTACCACTATCTTAGACTAACTATTTTATTTTTTCATCAAAGATAGGCCGGAAAATGAGTCCGGTAGAAGCTTTTACCGGACTATCACAATAATTTTCTGGCTCGGTCCGACAAAATGAGATTTTCTGACCTAAAACCGAAAAGTACTAATTTCCAGCCCGTGTCAAAAAAAATATGTGAATAGTTTATGGGAAAAATTTGACTATGCTTAGAAGGCATCGAATCTCATTCATTTTGTGTATGTCATAGCAATGGGTCTCCTTAACTATATTGAAATGACATGCTATCCCATGTTAAGTTTGCACTTATTCTATAATATGTTTTGGAGCTGATCCCAATTATGGTTTCTGTTTCAGAATTGTTATTTCCATTCTTGCTGATCATCTCGCAAATAAATGCGGAAGACGATAGCAAATGGGTTTGGGGAGGAAAAAATAGGGAGAGTAGCAGAAACTTCGATTCTAGGTAAAAATATATTCATTGCGTACAATAAATATAATCGTAATTCAAATATCTATCAAATTATATTCGATTGAAAGATTCATAATATACTGTTTCTTTGTTTTGGTGTTAAAACAACGTTATTCTCGCACGCATTTTCGTGTAAGAATAAACTCTATTTTCAAAAAACTTTCAGTAATTTTCTGTAGTGGGTTGGTGCCCCTAAATAACAGTTTAATTTTTTTTGACAGCTGATGCATTATTCGGTCATGCGTGAGAGTGAGTTTTCAGACAAGTAAATGTAGTCATGAAATATGGACAAAACCTACAAATCTACAGTGGAGAAATTTCTTGGAAAGACCTAACCTTAAAATGAATGACTAAAGCAAACTTTCAAATTCAAATAATATTTCCAAAGGGAACTGTCAAACATGAATCAGTACTACCAACTGACTACATACGTTACGATGTAATTTTCCTAAAATATATTTTTAACAATTCTTCTATGAATAAATAATGTGATAACAAGCCGAAACCGAGAAAATAATATAGAAAACACTCGTAACAGAAAACCATTCCAGCATTCGTTCCTACGGTCAATTTGTAACTCTTGCTGAAATGAAAAGTCTTTTGATTGTTATATTTTAATATACTAATTTCAAATTAACTTGTCAATAGGTAAATATGATTGAGACTGCATGGAAAATACTGATTTCCAATCGCCACAACAAATTCAATATTTCTAAAGAAAGCCGTTATATTTGCTGATAAATATTTCAATTTCTATAAGTTTTCCAAAAAAAATCTTGAATGTAAGTTATTGAGAATGGTTGTTCTTTCTTTTTGTTAAACATAAGCAAATTTTAATTGTTGTAATTAACAAATATATTGTACTAATGATAATGAGAAATGATTTATGACATTTAAACATAATCGATGATAGAAAAATCCACCACTATTTTTGATTATGTATAATTAACACATAATTTATAGAGTTCTAAAAGAATATTGACAAGTAATAAAGTTTTGATAGCTCAAAATATTGACAATTCGAAGAACTGAATATACTACAACGAGCGTATAATGATGGATTTTATTCTTCTTCTTCCTGCTGTGTATAGGCATCATTGCCTGTTTTTCTTCACGTCATTGCCTCTGCTCAGTCACCTGGGAGGTTGTCACTCCATCTTTTGCTAGGTCTTCCAAGGCTTCTTTGTCCTGCTGGTGATTTGTCCCTTGATATTTTCACAATTCGATCTTCCGTCATGCGGTCAATGTGCTCATTCCATTTTATCTTTCTATCCAGTCATTAATATTATCTATCCCGCATGTTCGTCTTATGTTTTCACTCCTTTCTCTATCCATTAGTGTTCTTCCCGCTAATCTTCGAACTATTTTCATTTCTGTAGTCTCCAATATTCGTTTCGTTTTAGAGGTCTCAGGTCGGGTCTCTGCTGCATAGGATAATATAGGTCTGATTGCGGTCTTGTATATGCGGGATTATGCTTCAGTTCGAATGTATTTATTTCGCCAGATTGTGTCATTTAGGTATGCTGCTGCTCTTAAGGCTCTTGTAGCTTGGTTTCTTACTTCCGTCTCCACGTCCCCATGTCCAGATGTATTATTTTGTTATCCACCACAAGCTTACATCTGATCGGTGTCTTGGATGTAACCATTGATTTTGTCTTTGCCGCTGATATTATCATATTGAACTTTTTTGCTGTTTTGTTAAATTGGTACAGTAGCCTTTGCAGATCGTCCTCGTTCTCCGCCAACAGTACCTCATCGGATTTTATTCAGGAGGATGAAAATTTCGACACGAGCCGAAAGCGAGTCCATAATTCGAAAGTAAAGACTATACGTTCTCCACGACTATATACAAAGAGGAAATTCCACTTTGAAAATATATGTTTTGGTGCATGAGCAAGAATCATTTTGTTATCTTGATACAGGTAGATTTGATAGAATCCTGTGGAGCAGCAGATAATAATATCTGTGGTTTATTTTACGAAGGAATTGAACCAGTTATCAGCGGTTAAATTCCTATTAGTCCCTGTTATTGTTGAGGTGAGCTTTAGAAGATATTTAGCAGGTATTGGCAAATCACCTTTCTTATTCGTTATCTCCTCTCCAACGTACGAGATACCTCTCATAAAATAGTACGAATCAGCGCCTACTGTAGGCGTGAAAACTAGCTTCAGTTAATGAAATATTACTTAGCAGAACAGTGTTCCTTGGGCTCTTGTACTACAAATATTGGTGGGGGGATGAGACACTCAATATAAAAGGAAGTGGGTCAGATGTGACCCCCACCTTACCTTTAGAGGGTTAGGAGTCCAATTAAGTGATAATTCGACGCTTGATTTTTATCTCCTCCTTTATGCAGAGGTATAATTATTGCCGACTTAAGGCAATTTGAAAAAGTGCCATTTTGAAATAAAATATTTATTACTCGAAAATACTTTCAATGTAAGTTCATCGATACCAGATGAGAATTGTCATTAATTAGACTGCGAAGTTCTGTTAAAACTAGCGTTAGGAAGAAAAATTAGCAAAATAGGCCTGCAGGACGTTTCCATAAATATAAGTTACTTTATTAATATTTCTCCATTGCATGAAAACCATATATGTTCGATTATAGTGTTTCCGACAGGGTAAATATTTCATCATTATTCATCATCACTTTTGCTGCTATCTGAATTCGGTTTGAGAAAGAAAAGTTTAAATTCTGACTTGTTTAGCGTGCGTCTTTCTGTTTCTTCTGTTAATTAACTACCTTGGAGTGACATTGCACCTTATATACTCCTATTCGATTGACAGAAAATTATTTGGAAAATTGTTATATAACATTTCCATGCAAACATTTTATAGACGGCGTTACAGTTTATTTTTTTTTATTCAAAGGAAATGACTTGCTGTGCAACCAAGTTATAAATCTCTACGAATATTGAGAACGATGTGTCCAGAGAGAGTTGACATAAAAATTAACAGAGAATCAGATTAATAGGAGGATGTATATTGGAAGCGCACTGTTATTCGAAAGCTTGTTCTACCATTAGTTCGGAAATGGAACACTGGAAATTATAGGATATAACGGTTGAAAAAGTATAGCAAATGACCGAATGGTGGAGAGAGGGGCTGAAGCTCGATCAGTAATAAAAATCTCGTAGTTAACAATAACAACAATGCTAACTTCTACATAAGTAATTTGAGACACAAATTTATCAGAAACTAGCTGACCCGATAGACGTTGTACTGTCTTAACTATGAATATTAAATTTAATTTTTTCGTATTTATTTTGAGATTTCTTAAATTCTACCGGTCCTAATCGGTCCAAATTTTATTCAAAATCTAATTTTGGTCAAGCCCTTTTGAATGGCGTCAACCGCGAAGAAATCAGTCAAGTCGTTATGAGAAGTTTACACACAGACACACACACACTCAGCGTTGGCAATAAGGAACCTGGTAAATGATATATTTGACCGTTACTCTTTGAAGTTGGCGTAAAATTTTCTCGAATACCTTTTGTTGCACCAAATTTTCTGATTGGAAAATATCTTTATCTTGAAATTCATTGTATTTTTATTGTCGGATAATTTCATACTTAACATGTTTTATTGGTTCAAAAATAAGGATCATTAAAACAAAATCTATTAACTTTGTTCTCAGAGAAGAAGCGTCCGCCAGATATGAAGTGTATGACGATGATCGGCCATATATCAATTATCCACCCAATGGAATAGGTCCAGTTCCAGAACAATATCCAGGGTCTACCATAAATAAGTGAGTATGGGATTTATTATGTTTTCCAGGTATCAAATGTTATGATGTAAAAATATGTCATTTCTTTAATGCTCAAAGTTGGATTCAAGAACCATATTTTGAATACTTTAGAGAGCTTGAAACATATCATTATTAGCGCTGCAACAACAAAAGTATGACTGTATGCCTGAAATGTAGCTGTGAACGATTTCCACAACAGTGCTGTCACTTGGTCATCATCAGCTTTCTATACAATGTTACCAAATCTGAAAAAGGTGAAGAATAGGCGAGAAAATTACGTTTTTTATCAGAAAAAAAAGGAAATACGCATCCGCACCATCAGTGGCCACACGAGACCGACCGTTGTGTGAAGCTGTATTACACGTGTAAACATTTGTTTTGAAAGGTCCAGAGACGTTGCAGGTTCGCTGCAATAAATGTATCCAATTAAGAGGAGAATATCTTGAGTTATAAAATATTTTGAAATTGAAATTTTGTTTGGTTCTATAGTAAGCTAAGAATTTTTCAATATATCCTAATAGTTGTTAGATGTGGCAATGTTTTGTCACGATGAGGGAAAAATTCTCATTCGCGAATTGGTAACTTGTAACCTTAAATCCCCAACAGGAGACTCTTCCTCAGGAAGTGGTATTCGGCCTCAGTTAAAGTATATAAAATTAATATAAAATTGGACGTCACCAGCTTTTTAACGAATGACGTTAAAATTGACAGAAAAAGGCGGAAACACCTTATAAATTGAATTAAAATAAAAATTAAACTATCCAAAACTATTCCCGGACAGGTAGTCCAAATTAATATTCATTGCTCATAAAATAATAAAGGCTTCAGCAACAAATAAATTCGCATTAACTGCGTATCAAAAAGAGCACTACGAACAAAAGCAATTATAAATTAAAAACAACTTAGATATATATTAAACATAAGGCTGGGATTTATCTATAGAAATCCGGGATGGTTGCAGTTCTCAACTGGATTCCCAGATGTTAGATTTGAGGTTGAGTTTGTAGTCTGGAAACTCCCAAGCTGGCAGCTGTAGAACAGCGAATATAAAGAATAAAATCACCACAAATTTATTAAAATTTACTTTTGCTTGAAGTGTAGATAGGTAGAGGAATAATTGGAATCAATTTCGAGGTTTTATTGAATTCCTCGAACGGAGTGGGAGGCCAATAATAAATTAATTTATAATAAATAAATCCGATAAATATTCAAAATGTTTGAAGAGAAAACGTAATAAGTCGAAAGGCATGTTACAAACTCAAACAAACAAATGTTGGACTTCCAGATACTCCAACACCAGACCTACCAACGAAAACCTCAGCCTCAGCCACTTGGTGCTGCTGACTTCTTTTCCTAGCCGTGCTGTAGGTTTCTCTTTTTCTCTGACCTTGTTTATGTTTTTATTTACTTCTCTGTCACCTTTTCTTGAGAGTATTATAATCTTCTTCCTTCTTCCCATTCTTTGTTAACTTCCTTGTCTTTAAGCATGAGTAGCACTAAGATACTTCCAGCATCTCATATTTCCTTTTTCAAGTCAACTATATATTATAGTTGCGTTTTACGAATTATTGCGTTTTAATCAGAAATCCTCACCTATAATTAGGTTCACTATTGCTGCCAAATTACAAAATTTGTTCATTGTTTTTGTTTTTTGAACCTGATCCCCGTTTATTATTGTTTCTATTACTTCTCTGGTCTTCTCATAAATTTTATCTTTTTGTTTTGTCCTTTCGGTTGGTGCATATAACTTTAGACACGATAGTCTTTCATCTAGTGGATTAAATTCTAGTGTATTATGCTTAGCTTCTTACCATTCCATATTTTTCTTATTTGTCATTTCCAAAGGACTACAAGCTAAATACTTTTTTCTATTATTCCTTATTCTTTTTATCGTGTTTCTTGTAGTGCCACTATGTCTACATAATATTTTTTTACATGTTCATAATCAGTTGTTTCCTAAACAAAAGCCTTTTTCTAAATCTAGGTAATTGTGTTTATTTACCATTTTTCTTGAGACGTTGATGATATTGAAAACAATATTTTCGAAGATATATTGCATTTCAAATGGAACATGTTTGGTTTTGAAAATAAATGCGCTAAAAGATCACTTATCTTATTTGAAATCATACTGTCATCGATGTTTTCGATTTGATATACCGTTTCACAAACATTATACGAGGGCGTTTCGACGGAAGTGGGACTTTCTAAGAAATTTATTTTTCAACGTAATCTCTTTCAGCTCTATACAGTTAGTCCAGCAAGTTCCAAATTTTTCCAAACGATCAAAAACACATCTTTCGGAAGTTCAGCAAAATACGTGTTTGTCACTGCCATCACCTCCTCATTTGTCTTATAACACATTCCAAATCGCATTTTTTTCAAATTTTGAAATAGAATGTAATCGAACGGAACTAGATCATGTAGATATTTTTTCTAATTTCGTCATCAAAACGTGCCAGCATCAACATAATACTTTTCGGAAACTATAACCCGAACTCATGTTGATGACCTACTAGCTGATTAAGGATCCTAGCCCAGAACGAGATTTAGGTCACAGTTTCTAACGTCATGTTCAATTTTTAGTGGAAATGTCAAATTTAAAACATGATGTACAAGAAATTTTGATTTTTATCACTTTTTGAGCGTTAATTCTTCCATGATATTTATTTAGTTGTATAATAGAATCTAGACGATTAATATGTATTATTGAACAGTTCTCTAAACTAAACTTTGAAACTAATAAGCCATTTTTATGCTAAAATATCAAAAAATATAAAAACCGGGACCCCAAAGTAACCTATCCATGACGTTACTCATGAGAATTAATATTAGAGACTAACTAGAAGAGATAAATAACATTCAAACTTCAAAAATCCTTGGATAAATGAAACAACCCGTCAGGTAATCATATTTTCTCATCGGTCTACCAGAGTAGAAATGATCATAACATATGAGTAGGATCTGATTAACTCGATCAGTTTCTGAACAACAATGAACGTAATCAGGTTTAGTTTCCGATCATAATTGGGTTAACCCGATCATTGTTTCCGAAACGTCCTTTATGCTAGTTAACTTTTCTAAATAATCAGTTTAGATTCAATATACCTTTGGACTTCAAAAATACTGTGGCCGTATCTTCATTGTTCAGTTTATTACTTGTAAACAAGATCTCCTTCATTGTTTTGACGGTATTTATGTTTCATGTGCATAATAGTGATCGCAAGTTGTGTCTATTGTGACATATCGATGAAAAAATTTACTTAGATGATATTTGAAGTGAGCGACCTTTCGATTAACCTTAAGCAATTGCGACACTCACCTTGTGGATAGTTCTACCATATGTGACCTTTGAAGCAAAATATTTGCATATTCGTTTGGTTGAAATATTCACTTAGTTGGCTATTACTACGACAAGGGCACGAATTTTATCACCCATTTACGAAATTGCTAAAATAAATGACGGTCCTAGAACTTTAACTATATTCGTGTTTACATGGTCAGTTTTCAAATCAGAGAACAACTCACAAATAATTCTACGGAACGGTGGCCTTTTAGAATCGCATTTAATCAACTTAGCTTCGATTTCATTCGATATTTGGTCTTTCTAAACAGCTTTCTCCATATGAGTATTGAAAAGAAACAATTTCTTAAATTTATGTAAAATATATATACACGATATCTCTAGTATGGCGAAAAATAACAATCACCATAGCGAAACTGTTGTCAACCTTCGAAAAATCCTTTTATGCCCTCGTATTTTATCAAAAAACTTTTTAAGATCCTTTCTCAGGCTACATACAATAGGAGTTTCCCCGTGGAGAAAAATTTCCATTTAATTTGATTTGAAAACTCAGTTAATGAGCAGTTAAATTAAATAAGTGCGTTGCTTTTAGGAAAGAATACAGTTTAATGAGTTTTTTCACAATATTTATTCCTTCCAAGATAATTATACGATGCAGGCTTCTTAAACTGAATGTTGAATTGAAATAGATTAAGAAAAGGAGAAAGATTTCGGAATGGAATATAAACATGATAATCAATCAAATTTACGTAGCTGTGCTTTCCCACTTCTCGACCTCACGTTCTTTTCTCGACTGCTACTATTCCATCAAAACACCTCCAATTCCCACAAGCTATATGTCATCATATCACGATATTCCTTTCTAAAAATCAATATTGACACTAAATTCTGATGCTTTTGTCCCGGAGATTGGATTGATCGGCACAGGAATCGAATTTTGCAATAATAGTACATTATTTTTTGATCGATTAGCTGATTGGATTCCAAATTCATAAGATGTAATTGAGATTCCTTATGTATCTCGATGGATACAAAAAAACCTGTTTTGTGGAAAATATCTTTATTTTCAAACATCATATTACGGGTACATAGCCGCACGCTATCCGACGGTGCCAGTCATAACTTGATTTAGTGGAAACTATAAAATAAATTTTGGATGTTTCTGGAGAAAAATTGCTATTACTGGGCACTTCTTCTATCATGCTCTAAAACATCGTAAATATAAGCGAAGAATAGTTGAATAATGGAAATACGAGGCGAGGAATTTTTAAATTAGAAGAAATACCGAATTATTGACTTCCGATTTTTTGGCTGTGCAGAGATTTCAAATATCGCGCCTAAATCAAGAAGACTAGAGCTTACTGTGCGTAATTATGATATTTCGAACCAACATTATGGAGAAATTGAGAAAATGATTTTATTGGGTTATTATTAACGAAGATGTAGCAGATTGATGTCGTGAATCTACCGAGTGGTAGTCAGTAAAGGATCTATTAAACACCTATTAGATAGCGATTGATATGACAGTACCTTTTCTACAAACGAAAAGAGATAATGGATATATCTTGGTGGTCCAGGCTACTTTAGTAAACAAACGGAAGTCTACGCACTTCCCAATCAAGAGAATCAAACTACACTATGAGCTAAAGTGGAATTTCGAGTCTCACGTGCTCCAGAGCTTGAGAATTAGGGAAGCAAGAACTGCTCTT
Source organism: Diorhabda carinulata (assembly GCF_026250575.1). Classification (NCBI taxonomy): domain Eukaryota; kingdom Metazoa; phylum Arthropoda; class Insecta; order Coleoptera; family Chrysomelidae; genus Diorhabda; species Diorhabda carinulata. The sequence continues at coordinate 10,910,194 of NC_079469.1, forward strand.
CCGCACCCCCTAAGCCACGGAATGTTGTAACGATTTGATAATACCTTGGAAAACTTTCTTCGAATATTTGTCAGCTAACATTAAGACGAATAGAACGAATATATATCCGAACATATATGATATTGATGGCTCCCTAATTAATTGTACTTGAAACCACGGGAGCAAATAACGTGTTTGAAACAGAGTTTCGGTTTTATAATCTCTAAGAGCCGAAGAACTACGTTGAAGAATGCGGCTCATTCATACTGAGGTACGTAACAAGGTAAGGCTTGTGAAACGATCACATGAAAAGCCATTATGATATAGGGAGAAACGGTCCTCCAAAACGATATGGTTTCTCTCAATAATCCTACGAGGAGAAGGGGTAGGTTTATCAAGCTCTAAAATGACTGGGACAGTCCTTCGACGGTGATTACACGGATTAACAATCTGGTCCACCAAATACATCGATGCCCCAAAACAAAGATGAGGGTCACTTTTTTGAATCAGTTCCATCCCTTCGTGAGTCGGATGGAACAATCTTTTAAGGACATACAGTTTTAGGAGGGAGCAGTGTGGTGGCGACACAATCGCACACATAACTTTATAGTGGAAACTGTAAAGGAAATGGTGGGTTATTTCATTTATTGCGTAACCATTGAACTGTGCTTTAGCCACTCTTGGAATAAATCAGCTATTACTGAATACTCTGGAAAGTCAGGAGCTCACAGTTCAAGAGAAGTGGTTGAATATTGGAGATACGTGGAAAGCAATAAAAGGCAACAATTAATATATTAATTAACAATTAATTTTTTACTACTACTCATTTTGCCACATATAACGATTTTATGACTTAAAATCCGCGGCATGAACCATATGAACAGACAGATCGATAGAATGACATATTCATGGGGCAAAAACAAGATTTCATGTGCGTGGAACCTCTTAATTTTGAAATACGGAGTGTTAAAGTTTAAACAAATATATAAAATTTAATTTGGAGCAAATTGGACTCCGATTTTATTGGACTTATGGTGTTCGAGTGAAAAAAATTGTTTGATTTTCATCACAAAACAATTCAAATGAGATAAGGAACTACTATTGTTTTCTAAATGTTTGAGTATCCATAGATCTTATTAATTTAATTCAGTAAATGCCTGATAACTAGCAAGAGGTGTCAACTAACTTATGTAATGTAATGTTTTATAAAAGTGTTCAAAAGAAAATACCACATATTGACGATTTCGTCATGAACATCAGACTGAATTTGCTCCATGTTAAAAAACGTGAATTTTAAAATTATTAGTTCTGAAAAATAAGTGATGCTCCTTTTTTTTTCAAAAATATTTAGGCTAAATCCCGTTTGGACGTCACGCCAATGCAAAAAACAAAAAAAGTAGCAATTTGAAACTACTATATTATTGTTGTACTTCAAGCTACCTTGTATTGTAAGTTTTAAGTTTTGAATATGTTATTAAAAAAATGAAAGTACCTACCTACCTCGAAATGACCTTCACAACAAAACCGATTACCTGTACTTGATAAAACTTTTACTATCCTTTTTAATTGAATTAGACCATATTTTCCGTAAATTTTCTCCCTTGAGGATGCAGAGGTACATTTTGGTCTCTACAATATTTATAAAGAGCCTTTGTCGATCCAGGCTTCGACATCCTAACAAAAAAATACAACTAATACGACGGGATAGGATGGTAAAACAAAACAACGCTGCTGTAGCTTCTCAAGTAAACCTCGATCGGCGCTAATGACGTAAGCAAGCGATTGGCGCGTTGCAAGAAGAAATAAGGGCAGAGTAAAAATATTACTTTTGAAAATTCATATGAGGTTTATTATGGGTGCTAGAGATGAGCGGTAAATTGCAAAATTTTCCAGGCCCATTGGATTATGGTTTGGGATACTTTGAAAAGTCGTTAGACCAAAAATACCTAATGAGACACCACTACTTCATAATTGTGATTCTTTTTTTTTATTTTATTACGAAGTTTAGCAAGAACGTTATGATCTTGATTAATGGTTTCACCTTCAGGAACACAGTAATGGTACACATTCCTACGATTACGGAAATTGTACAACTGTTATATGATTTAAAAAAAAAAGACATTTTTCTAAGAATTTATTAAATCTCACTTCTATTTGTTTTGAATTTAGTGATATTCCATGGATCAACGTGATGCTTCAGTTTCTTATAAAACTATTAAAAACGTAAGTTTAAAGTTGGACAGGTGTTGGTAGACAGAATTAATAACGAACACGTGATGAGAACTATGTTGTAGCATTAGAAAATATCACACTTACAATATCGTTTGATGCCTCCCAGAATCACATAGATTTGGTTCTTTCATGATGCATATTGATTAACTACTGCATTTTCATCAATTATTGAAATTCATATATATTGTGGAAACTCAAAACAACGCACAATTAGAAAAACTGTGTAAACCAAACATCTAAATATTAAATAAGGAAATTCATCCCTTTGTTTTGCTCCTGACACGATAAAAAATTGTTGATGATATCACTTTTATTTATTAGATAATGTCCGTTTAACTACTTTTTTAACGATGTTCTAATAGCACTACTACTTTCCTGAAGAAGGTTGCGTCTTTTGGTGATGTTGAACCTGGATGGATCCATGACTCAATTATTGTTTCTAATCTAGTTAGAAAATACGACTGTCAATGTCTTTTCGAGATTGCTTGTTTGCATCTTTTAACATTTCTGGTTCTCATCAGCAGACATTTTTCGTAGTAAATATATTTTAAACTACATGGTATGAGTAGTTATTCATCAATCTTGTAACATAGGATCATAGCCTTTCAAACATTTTGGTGTGTAGTAGAAGTTATGGGTGCTTCAACTGGATATTTACCTGTGAAAGAGTGTTTACCACATTCAATATCACGACCAAAGGCCGACTATCTCCAAGCTTGGAGATTATCGTATCCCCCGACTGTAATTGAACCTAAAGATGTAGTAATGACGAGGAATGATCTGCCTTTCTTGATGTGGCGCACTCCCAATTGTTTGAAGATGGAAGCTCCTTTATATAAAACGACAGCAACCCTGCTCATTTATTGCTGTACCAAAGCTTGCCTACACCTCGCAAAGCAGAAAATATGTACCTAGAAAACGACAGGGCTATACAAGCTGATCAATACTGGAGCAAAAAAGCGTGCCCTGGACAGGCTAATCAGGTCCTTAACGCGATCCATACCAATAGTGGGATGTGATTCTCTCGATTTCGGGCTTCAACAAGTTAAAACTTGACAGTTTCTGTCATATGTCTATAGATATACGACTTAATGATGAATAATTATTTTGATTTATGATGGGTCAGTGGCGAAGCAAAGGGATCAACCTAGGTATCAAATTCGTAACAAAATAATTAATTCAACAATTTTTTGTAGACCCAATGGAGTTTACGATAATAGTAATCAAATTTACGGAAGTGGAGGACAGGACACCTATTACCCCGATGACAGACCTGGGCCTGGTATACTGACCGGACCTACACAAGAGGGTCCTTTCAAAGAATTCGACAGATGTAAATGTACCGAAAGATTCAATTGTAATACGCCTGGAATATCATATGTAAGTGAAATACGCATCATGCATTCTGTATTAATTGATGCATTAGGTACTGTATAATTTTTGTCTAATTTTTCCTTAAATAGATAATTTTGGTCAGATATTGAAGAATCTCAATAAATTCTTCAGTTATTAAGTATTCCACCTCTCAAATTTAAGGGCAAAATTACTATTGCCAATATATCTTGTCAAAATTTGAGTCATTTATTTTGTGGTTTACTCGTAATTTGAAGAGAAAATGTAGAAGAGTGAATTTCTTGAACTAGTTGAGCATCTATTGAAAGAAACTATTAATCAAACCGAGCTAAGCTATGAATAAGAAAAAATTTCAATCGTAAAAAAGTGATTTAATTATTTTGGAACAAAATTGAACGCTCTTGAATGTTTGGATGCTGAATTAAGTTCTGTATATTCTAAAAAATTTTGAAATATCAGCAATAACAACATGTGAACTACCTTTAGCAGGAAATCTTGCTTCAACTATCAACTTATCCATTGGTCAAACAACTTTTAATATAATTTTAAACAAAGTTTATAAAAAGATCTGCTGCAAGATGAAGTGGTATTAGTAAATAACCAATTAATTATTAAAAACAACCAATTCATTCAGGACAATCTAATTCAAGAAAAATCTAGACATTGTATTGGCAGATTGAGTTCTCTCAAGCTCTCATTGGGCATCCCCGTTACTTATTTTCACATTTCTCTACCAAATCCTTTTCTCTTGCTCTCCATTTTACAAAATATATCCAGCTCATCAAAGTTGTTGGTTTGTCATTGTTTTAATTACAGATTCAATATTCGAATATTCTCTTAATGTTTCATTTTTTATTTGATCTTCTCTGGTAACACCTCTGAATGCGTAAGTACTTTATTTCCGCTGCTTCATTTTGCTTTCAAGGTAATTTGGCAGTACCCAGTATAAGGACTGGTCGGAATATAGATTTATACACGTCCATTTTGTTTTTTGCTATTTTTCTTCTTCCCAGAAAATTTCGGATTAATGCAGTGTTTTCCATAGTGATCCACGTGAACCCCCAGGGGTCTAGTTCCTCGTTACTTTATATATAAGTACATTTATATTAATTCCCAATTTTTTCGGTCGGTGTCAAATGCTTTTTTTGAGTAGTTAAATGATAACTTTTATTCATCTACATTGGCTGTAATAACTTTATTAGTGTTTGTAGACACTTCTCGTTTGCTAGTTCTAGATGACTTTAATCTTGGATTTCGAGTTATTCCTTTGCTTCAGAGTTGAGATTAACTTATAAAAAAATATGAAAGACTCAATCAAAACTAGCCAGAAGCTTTCTCATTAGATTTCATGTTATATCGAATTATTATTATCATAAGTCTTAGAAATATTTGAAACTTTTCTGAAAGGGAAGTTCAAGCTAAAGTTCAAAAATACGCCAATGAACCATATGAAAATGAACTAATGAACCAAGTGATTTTGATATCAATTTGTAAATGTTTCTTCAAACCTTCCCCCCTTATTTGATAGAAGGAAATATTGTGATTCAATACCAATCGTTGAAAATCAAATATGGATTTAGTAATAAGTGAGGATTTTATTAGAACGTGGAAAACCGCCCGGGTGGCTCTTATTTTCAATGAAATATAAAAATCACTGTAAATTTCTAATTTGAATCTTTAGGGACATTGTGATGTTGGTAAACGTTACTGTTGTTATTCCACAAAAAAAAGTAATATTGGAGGTCCTTTTCCGAGTAGACCCATCCATTCTCCAGAAAATGGTGTTTTAGTTGGTCCAGGTGGACCAGTTGGTGGTAATTATCCTCAGAGACCAATTGGATCATTTGGAAGTTCTGTTCGACCAGGAGGCTTCGGATTAGTGGGAGGAAGACCCATAGGGTTAGGAGGTAAGCTACGCACTTTCTACAATTTCCAAATCATAGTAATAACATTATCCATCTTCTAAAACATATGAAAATTACTCCCTCTCTCTCTCTCTCATGAGAATTATAGTATGATAAAGATTAATAAAAGTAAGGGAGAGCTAATTAATCGGTAACAGTGCTAAAGGAGATTGGTAAACTCAGTCGAGATGCTCATACTATTTTCTGTACAACCTTGCAAAAATTATGAAAATAGTTGTCATTTTTTTCAAACGGAAAAATTAAATTGTCAGAATGATCTGTTACGTTTAATGCTGCTCTAGTGATCAATTCTCCAAGAAGTGGATTTGAAAATTAAAGTTACTATTATAAAATCGCCTCGAGTATGTAGAAGTTTTCAACTGGAATTTGTTGGATGATTGTTATGCTAGATACGATGTTTCCAGATAACCAGTGGCAAGTTGTTAAATATGCATTATCCTCCATAGACTTTAGCAGCAGTTGAGAAGACATCGACCAACATATCATATCCCAGTTCCAGTGTATGAGGAATACTGAATTCGTCATTTAGTATACAGCAAATAAAGAAGTATTAGCACCACCCTATTAGTCCTTAAAAATGATTAAACTTTTTTGGTCAGTAAGAGTATACTGACAATTGTTTTGACCCTTTTGATATAAATCATACTTAGATAGAACAAATAATTTTCTTTTCAGGTGGGCAAAACATACATTCGCCTGCTAATGGGATTCTTGTAGGACCTGGAGGACCATCTCGACCTCATTATGGGCTGAGCAATGGCTATATATCTAGATCAGCGAATAATCAAAAAGATTAATTTTATAAATGTTCATAACATTCTAAAGAAAACTAATTGCTAGAATTCAAAAGAATATTGTACCAAAAAGTATCGATACCATGGGTTAAAGTACTGCTAAAAATAAATCTTTTTAGTAAAAAAATCTTGTTTTTTATTGATTAATCAATTTACTTAATTTTTACGACTTTTTCGCCTGATGAGATATTTTATTATGAATATCAATAGCAACATTTCTAGGTTATTATTATGAGGTTTATCTATTAAATAATTGAGCCGACCTTTTCGATCCAACAACAATTATAGGAGAAATGTTATTTCCTTTAAAGCACATAATATCATAATTAATATTCTCAGTATGTATTGGTGACAGCGATCTCGTCGCTTTTGTTCAAGCCACTACCACTTCCAAATAATAGGCGAATACCGTAGACGGTAACGTCCTATTTTGATGAAAATATCTCTCCTGTAAGTGGATCTTTGAGGTTAGAAAACAAAAAATAGTCGCTGGGGGCATATAAAGTGAATAAGGTGAGTGGTAGAACAATTGCAGTGTCTTAAATATGGCCACAGCAATCACCGAAGTCCGAGAAGGTGCATTGTTCTAATTTAAAAGTACTTTCATGCTTTTCAAATATAGTCGCTTCTTTGCAATTTCTCCCTTTCCCTTATCAAACAATAATGCGTTATCTCCTGTATAATTTAATATAATAAGCCCATGACTATCTCAAAAAACGGTTAGCTTTCTGGTAGATGGAACCGTCTTTGCCTTTTTTGAAGCAGATTTACTTATTTCAATTCACTGTCTTGGCTATTTTTTCCTTACAGAAGTGTAGTGTAGGAACCAGGTAAAAAGCCCAATCTATTTTGTTCGAATCGCTTCAAAAAGGCCCGTGAGATGTTCAATTGAAGGCGCTTCAAGTCCAAAAAGAGCAAATGTGTCAAATGCGTTCGATCGTTCAGTCACATTTGGTGAATTTTTTTAATGATATTGCTGGTTGTTGAAGTTTTTGGTCGTCCCGAGAGCTCATTTTACGATCGTAAATAATGGTGCAGAGTATCCATACACAGTGTCTAACTCTTTTATTTGCGTAGACATTTCAAAATCAAATATTTAATGACAGCTCCATACTCTTTTTTTTTCATTTTTCAGGAGGTTCTTACTCGTATGAAATTAAGATGAGTCTTTCCTATAACAAAATGTCCTCAGATCACCACTTTTCCCAGATATCACCCTTAAAAGGTGGTCACTATAGTTTAGTTATTATTTGTTTTTTCTAAATTTTCAGTGGAGCTAAAAACTTGTGAAAATTTTGTAATTTTCGTGCACTAGTAAAGGGCTAACCACGGGAATTTTTTCAATATTCCTATTACATTATACGGTGGTGAAATTAGCAGCCCTTACTTTTTTGCAAGATGGAGTTTTATAGAATAATATTATAACGTTTTTTTTATTTAAAAATATTTATTGTTGTAAATTTTTTTCCCGACACCAATAGCTGAAGAGAAAAAAAATTAACATCGTAATTGTGTTTTTTTTTAATAAATTGAGTGGAAAACAGTAAATATTTGAAATGTAATACGATTTCTTGTGGTGTCACACGCTATTTGAATACGATTCTTCAAATCGTTGATATCAACTAAGGGTGTCGTGTATACTAATGATTTAAGGTAACTCCATAAACATAAATAACAAGGATTTAAATCTGGCGATTGAGGAGGCCAATGTTGGGGCCCTCATCGACCAATCCAGGTATATGTAGCTAAATATTGCCTAGCAGTCCAGCTGTAGTCTGATATTGAGTGCGATATCTTCAATTAGTTCAGGGAGATCATTTTATAGAAAACTGTTAAGGCAGAAAATGTAACCCAATTAAATTATTCCTTACAATATTGGCTGACATTTTAGGGTGTATATCAATTTTATTAAAAATTGCTTGTTCTTCCATTACATTTCTGGAAACGATCAGTGTTGAATTTCTCTTGCTTGTTTGCATATTTTAACATTCGTGGTACCCATCAGCAGATATTTTTATGTTGAGTAATTAATATTAAGTATTTGGGGTATTTTTACGCAATAGTTCTAAATAAAGTATTTGTGAGTGATGGCTATTACTCATTCGAATGAATTTCATCATTCAACCCATAAACAAAACAATCTCATGAGTAATAACCATAATTACTCGTTCATTGATTGATATAATATTATTTTCATTAGTATATTATTGATTGATACAATTATACAAATTGTTAATGGCTATTTATATTATCCTTAATGCCGAAATTAGATGGAACCGTCAAGAATATAATTTATTACCAAGTTGGCAAAGACTTCTCTTGCATTTATATACATCCTTCCATTCAAAGAATATTCTTTCATTCTCACAAACTTTTATGAACAACTTAGCATTTTGCATCTCCATAAAATATGGTAACAAGTTTTCCAGATACGCAAAACAAAAAGAAACAATTCCAATGTTTTATTGTATAGATTGGTTTCACACCATTAGAATTCAAGATTGTTTGCTACAAAACAACAGACCATCATCCAAAAGTTTACGGAAAGTAAACAAAACTTGAACTTGTAACAAAGATATTGAAACTTGAAGGTTTAACATTGTTAGTTAAACAATTAGGTAGCTACCAACTTTCCTGTTTATCCTAAGAAGTAATACAAGAAACAAATCTTAATTCATATCCAGAGCTGCATTAAGGAAATACTTCCAATTTGCTATTGGTTGAACATTAGTTTCTACTTATTCCACTAGGTCAGGGATGGGGAAAATTTTTTCTTCGCGTGCCAATTTTTCTAACAAAACATTTTGCGAAACATTATCCACTAAAATAAAAATATTGCTATAATTTTTCTGAAACACCAATTTATTGTGCAATATTAGAAAATAACATTCTTAATTACAATTAATTGAACTGAACTTAGCTGCGAAGTAGCTGTGATGCTGAAATTTTTAACAATGGAAAAAGGTGGTCATCCGAAAGCCTATTACGAAGACAATTTTTTCTAAGTTTCATCATTGAAAACATTTGTTCGCGCAAACATTATTTTCTGGGCGTGGGCAATTATATTTGGGTATTGTGTCCTAGATAAGGACTTATAAAATTCCAATCTGCTGGTGTTCAAAAATAGTTGCTTCAAATAGATATTACATTGCTTCTCAATTAATTCAAGTTTGAAGCTAGCGGGTGTTTCGTCGATGCTGACATTAAAAGACATCGAAAAAATATTTATTTCCTTGAAATCTTGAAATCACTTCTCAAATTCCTCGTGCAGTTTCATCAGTTGTTGAGTGAACCGATTTAAGTTGTCATCTGAGACAGGTGATATACTGCTCAATTTGGGAAAATGGATTAGTTTATTTTTCCCACAACTGCAAAACAATTTAAGCTGCAATTTGGAGGCTTTTAAATGTCCCCAAAGCTCATGTAAGAAAATATTTTTGCCCTGAACGTTCGTATTTAATTTGTGTGACAGCAAATCTGTGTAAAATGTGAAATCAGCGAGCCAATTTTCTTCAGGCATGATCTTGAAGTGGTCTATTTGCCTTGCACCGTCAGATAATCTTGAATCTCCTTTCTTAAGTTCCATATTCTCTCGAAAGCATCTTAACCATCTTACTTTAGTGTGGTAAAGAAGATCTAAGAACTCGCATTCGGTAGATTTTAGAAATGCTTGTCGATGCATCAAACCCTTTGAACGTATTTTGTTGATAAGTTTAAGAACCACATTTAACACGGGTGTTATTTCAATAGCTGCTTTATACACCATATCCTGGTGTGTTGAGCAATGCAGAAATAATACATTATTATTAGGGGTTTCTTTGCAAAATATACGTATATACCCCAAATTGCTACCAATCATATTGGGTGCTCCATCCGTGTTACATAATTTGTCCACAGGCAAGTTAAATTTTGAAATAACGTCAAAACAAGAATCGTAAATAATTTTCCAAGAAGTTTTTTCTTTTAAGGATTGGAAGGATGCTAATTCTTCAGTAATGTTGAACTCTGAATCAATTCTTCTAATAAACATCAACAATTGGACAATATCGCTCACGACTGTGCTCTCATCGATGGTTAGACAAAAGTATTCGTTACAATTAGTTTCCAATTGTGACGATAATTGTTCAGCGATGGCCTCAATTCGATCAGTTATCGTTCTCCGTGATCAAGCTAAGGATTGAAACTGTTCACTTTTTTCTGGACAAATAATATTGCTTACAGACACCATACAATCTTTTACAAATTCAGCATCCGATAATGTTCGCTTACTTTTAGCAATTTTGTAAGCTAAAACATAACTTGCCAATGTTGGAGCCTTCTAAGTATCAGATTGCTTCGTGAACATATTCTGCTGTACACGCATGTTTTTTGAGAAGTGTCGAGACAAATTGAAATCTTTAAAAATGCATCTGTTTCATTACAAATAAGGCAAACTGATTTGCTTTTAAATTCTGTGAAAAAATATTTCTTTAACCATTCTTCTTTTAAAAATAGACACCCAGAATCGACGGACTTCGATCAGACGGACCGTGCGCGCATACTCGAGCTTCATTTTCGCTTTTCGCTCATACCTCTTGTCCATGCTCGCACATGTTTTATGCGCGACGTGCACTGCCATTACTGCCAATTGATGAGAATGTAATTTCCAATAATACGAAAACTTTACTTGATTTCTGTTTAATAGTCGCTGGCCGAAATTCAACGCTTTGCGGGCCGAAGATGGCCCGCGGGCCGTAGTTTCCCCATCCCTGGACTAGATCAATACAAAAAATACAATACAGTTTGAATCATATCAGCCCATAGTAAAATTACTTCAACATCTATTCGGTTTCATCTGAAAGTATGTGTACGGTAAACTTCCAATTAATTGTGCCCTACTGGCAAAAATCTCGCTCTGTCTTGTAATAAACGTTTTCATTTACTTTTCCATCCTTAGATTAATATGTTCATGTTAGTAAATAAACGTAACTGTCGCGAATATATTTATTGTTCCGAAGTACAAAATTTATGATCAATGAATAAACTTATGAACAATTTCCAAATCGTCTAGAGGAAGATAATGAACTTATGAGATTGTGGAATTTAATCTGTTGTGTTCTCAGTTACAAATGAATGTTAAATGAATTCAGGAGCAGTGATAACATTACGTACAATTAAAATGAGTAATATCCAAGAATGTTTTATAGTGTAAGGGCAAACAAACAGTATCACAATAAATTGTAAACAATGTAATATAATTCAGTCGTAGAGGATTTCAATTTGTTTCATGTTAAGTAACAAACGGAATATTAGAAGAATTAGATTTAACTAGATTGATCACACATAAGCATACAAAAGATTGTACAGATTGTCTATAGGCAAGTGAAAAAGCAGAAACAAATATCTACTCACTTACCTATAGTGGTAATAACTATGATGGAATAGAAAAGTGCTCCGGTGCGTGTCCACTGGACTTTATCAGGATCTTCTTCCCCGTCCCATCCTTCTTTGTTCATTTTATCTAACAAAGAATGTTCGAAAGCCATTAGGTATTTCATGGCACCTTTGGTAAAATTCTTTTGATCTAAAGCTCTCATTTCTTGGGTGAAGTTCCAAAGATGATGGGTAACATTTTCACGAATTTTATAAATGCCACGTTTAATCTGGAAATAAATTGAAAAAGAGTTTGTTGATTTATTGCTTCAACCATATTTAGTTCATTTTAAATACAAACCACCAATTGATTAATATGATAGATTGTCAAAAATTAAAAAAAAATTCGTAAAAGATGAAGTTATAATATAAAACTTCAAATATTATTACAGAATAATATATAAAATACGATCTTAGGTTATTCCATATAGTAAGGAGGTCAAAGTTTTGTATTCTTAACAGTTTAGTTGCAAATTGCGGTTTGCGAAAAATCGGTCTTTTAACAGTTAATGAAAAAAACAATTGTTTCAACTCATTTACATGAAATGAAAAAGTGTTAATGACACAGTTTTCACAACCTCCTAAACTCAACAATGAATTAATACGACCCTCAAATTCGATCAAGTTTCCTGGTCCACACGTTGCTTTTCAACAGTCTGCACGTAGAGTCTTTGGCGAAAGAATTATCCTATGCTTGTTTTGCCATTAAAGTTGTGTGTGAATAGCTCGGTCTCGTACTGCTTCAACAACTTGGAACAAATCGATTTTTCAGCACGAGATCAAGGTTGTTAGCGGTAGTGGATGCCACACCTGCATCTTCGTCTGTGTACTTAATTTAAACCCACTTCATCTTCTCACTCATATAATACCACAGATTATTCAATACTCACATTTTTGCATTACCCCTTATATAATACAATTAATCACTCACCTGTTTTTCATTCTCCACCTCCAAAGCTTCAAACGTAAAAGCTCCCAATACACAATATGACACAACCATTGACACTAAAGTCACGTGAGAAAAAAGACACGTGATAGTTTTCCACGTGTAATGCAAAAAACTGGTGCAACATTTTGTAGCTTCGTAATCAGCGATTTCAGGATCTGACTTATAACGAGACATTGCTCAACTGTTTCTCTTTATTAGTCCCAATGCTTATTATGTTTCTATGTACAGAACAAACGAGCACTATTAATTTGTACAATTTTTATATTTTTTGTTCTCTCATTGGACTGTTTCACGTAGTTAAGTGAAAAGTGTAATTATTGGTACATGTAAAACAAAGAATTGTTATGAAGCGTTATTCAATAATAATAATAACGCTCGATACCAAGGTAGATAATATTGTTCGTTCAGTTGTAACCTTCTTAGAAAGAAAATGATTAAATTCGGTCATGATGATGAAAAAAATGAATTGAATCTCCATGATTTATTCTAGATAATTCAATTACGAATTATAATGTCTGTTTTTATTAACATATAAAAGTGATGCACATCGTAATTCTTAAAAAAAAACTAGACAAAGTACCACCAAATGTAATATTCGTTGAGTTTAATAAAAAATGTCATTTGAATAAACCAAACAAAAAGCAAACAACTCTATGGACAAAATACACCTGTCGAAAACTAACAATTCACAAAAATCAAATACGGCTTACCAGCGATAACGTACGTGTCTCCCCAAGGCTCGACAATACTCAACGAAGGTTCAAAAGAGATGGTCATAATAGAAAGCAGAAGAAAGCTCCGAAAATTGTGATTGAAAACTGCGATGTAAAAAAATTTTTCATCGATGAATAGCTGTTTATAAACCGGAAATAATGTTCCAAGGGAAGAGATATCAATTAATTATGACTGAAACAAATACCCATTCTGATGACAAAATATTTATATAAGAAGGTTGAGAAAGCGTTAGACTGATTATATCAATCTCGAGGAAATTATTTTGATTAATAAAATGAAATCTCACTGAAAGACATGTTCTTTATTTATAAATCGGAGACTTATGAATAGATGTGCTATTGTATTGTTCCTTGGAGCGATATGAATAAGATTTCTTAAAAAAATTGAAGCGTTTGAAGGTTTGAAGGCGTTAAATTTGAAGTATTTAAGTTTTCGGTGATTTTTCCCTAAATGATCTCCAGAATTACTGAAGGATGCTGAGGAAGAAGTAAACGAAAATGAAAAGAATAATAAAAGTGCAGAAGACATGAATATTCCGATAGAAACTCTTAAAACTGGGATAATATGGTTGTTGTTGACACAAGTATGGCGAATAGAAGAAATTCCTGGATTGAAACAAAGCTTCAATCATACTAATTCACGAAAAAGTTCCTAAGGAACATTGTGATTACTTCCACGGAATCATTTTAGAAGTAATATACAAATTCTAACAATAATATTGTAATAAAGATTAGACAAATACCACAAAAAAAATGGGGGAAACTACCAAGTAGACTTTATTGCAAGAAGATCGACAATGGACCAAATTTTCATTATGAAACAACTTCAGAACAACAAAATCTAAGTATACTTTTGCTTATTATCGATTAAAGTCAGACCATTTAGAGAAAAAAAATTTAAATGGAATGGAAATGTTAAATTAAGACCTTCAGTTACCTAAACGAGGAAAAACTAGATAATAAACAAAAAAGAGCAAAATAAGGGAACGTACAATGCTCAGAAAGATTTACGGTGGAATTGAAAAAAGTGAAGAAGAAGAACAAACAAAATCAGGACAGGAGATAAATGATTAAAACGAAATGTATAAGGTAGGAAAAAAGAGAGAAAGACTAAGAGAAAATTGATCTTCGGGATTAGAATTTATTTTATCTACTACCAATATGTAATATCAAACATTACGATACTAATATGAGTTTCGTAATGAGATAATTTACCGCACTAGTCTAATGAACTCATGAATAAAACAGTAAACCTCATTTATTATGATAATTAAACACAACACTTGTGAATTTAGTGATGTTTATTCCAGCTTTATTTCTTTATTTTCTAAGGATGTTTCTATATATCCTTCAGCGACACTTTTCCTCTTCAAAAAAGCCAATAGCTGTGAATATTTACTTATGTCCACATTGTTCCCAGCATACTATAATCTGTCCATAATGATGATGCCTTTTCTTTCTCAACTTTCCCAGCAAAATAAGCTGATTAAATTTTCTCCGATATATCACGGACTTTTTTTGAACTGCACCAGTCTTCGAATCGCTTATATTCTTTTTCGTATCTATTGCGGGATTTAGCGGGTACTAGGGTTTGTATTGCGTTATTTGCAGCAAGTTCTATATCAGATTGTTACATGATTCTAATATCATTAATTTCAGGAATATTGACTAAATAATTAACATTATTGGTAGTAGGTAAAATAATGTACTATATTCGTATCGTAAATTCATATTACGATATTCAATGGGACAAATTTCCCATCTCATTTCGTAATATGAATCTTTATCGTAAATATCTATTACAACATCCTCTATTTGGAAGTAACATTTATAGATATAATTGCAAAACTGATATGGTAAATGTAAAAACCACTATTTTTAGATATGCTCGATCATATTTGGAAGAATAATACGGAATGTATATCCAATATGATGCTGAAACATAAAAGTATCTATTTATGGTTACATAATATCAGAATTAACAAAGAATTTAAATTTGAAAAATATGAATTAGTAGAGATATTATAATCAATAGTAGAAGTAGTAAAGCAAAAATGGTGATGATAATGTATCGAGGATGAAAAGTTTGAAACATTGGCTTCAAAGGAACATAAAATATGTAAAAAATTGTGATAAAGTACAGAGAATGAGATATTAATTACAGCATTTATACGATTGTTATTAAATTCGCATCTACATTTACAAACTTAATACTTCCAATTCATGACGAATATACTATTTAAAAGAATAGATCAATTAGCTGACATGTTATGAACATACTGAATATATATTTATAAAACGACACCACTAAAACGACACTGTACAAGAATATTTACAAAACACGTAATATTTTACGATTTTTTTCGACAATTATACACTTTCAAATTTATTACGAAAACTACTGTTTATTTGCGTTCGACATTATAAAGCTGCGGAAAAGAAAAAGTCAATTTTCATCATTGACTCTAAGTTTGAACTAACTCGTCTAAATTTAGGAGCGTTCATTTCAACGATTCTGTAGAAATACAAAAATAACTACACAAGTGGTTTATTAAAAGATCTTAGACCAATCTCTGAAGCTAAAAATTAGGAAATTTGTCAAAAACCTTTTGTACAGTGATTCCCAACCTTTTTTGTGCCATGCCCCACTCAAGCCCTTCTAAAAGTCTCATGCCTTACTATGTAATATATACATAATTTTTATCATAAAAAAATTGAATTGTTCAATTAAGAGACTCAAATAATGAAAAATCCCTAGAAAATTATTAACAAAACACAGTTAGTGAATTTCCAAAACATATAATGAAAAACTAAAATTCAAATTCCAAATAATGTTACTAAAGATTTTTTTATAATAATTTAATATTTTAAATTTAGTTCAATGATCTTAGCGTCTCTGTACTGATATTTCCGGAAGATTTCTTCTTTTACCAGTAAATCATTTACAGCACTAAATCGACATGCAGCTAAATATGAAGATGGAAAGTTTTCTTGTACATTTGGTTAAATTTGGCTATTTGATATCTGTTCCCTCACAAAGCCATGCCACCGCTCCTTTTAAATGATTCATCATTTTGCATAATCTGTGATTTCCTCTTGATACTGTCAACAATAAGACAGAGACTAAAAACAGAGACTAAAATCTGAGACTAAGACACCTTGTATGCACCGGAATTTATTACTGAAGACCAAATGTCTTTGGCCTTGAACTTACGCTCGTGGCAGTGTAGTGCTTAAAGACTGGTCTTGCTCGGTACAACACTTATCGATAGACCAACTTCACGTATCTCAATAATCTAATTCAAAACATCAACGATCGGCCTAATATTTAATAATTTATACTCTAGAAAAGACTTTTAGTTTATTATTTTTCCATTTACTATTAGTAGGTTGATTGTTTGTTAGATGAAACATATATTTACGTAAATGATTTTGTGGGTAATTAGGCTAAGTGTGTTTCAGGCATCTGGAAAACTTTATGAAGATCGAAACGCATTAAAAAGAAACTAATGTTGATTATCCAATAGTCATAAAAATTGTTTTCACATACAATAATTGTATTTGTATTTTTAGAAACAAGTACATAGCTTATATTAGATACTTTTAAAACGTTTATAATTAGATATGTGGTATATTTAATTACATTTCTTGATCAAAAAAATAGGATTATATGATAAGGTTTATAATATCAGATTTTGATACCATTTTGAAAGATGTAAATAACAATTGCCAAAAAGCTATCGACTGCAATTGAGACAGGGCTGTAAGTCAGCATCTTGGGTGATGATATTTTATGGCATAAAAGACGTGTATTTTATTTACTTCAATACACCCTAACACAGTTGCATCTTTATGTTCGTAGTTTTAGCAGAGCTTCGAAGTACAATTAATGACAAAAATAAATACTCTTCTGGAACTGATGGACCTACATTAAAAATGTTTTAAATAAGACAATGTGGAAATAACATAATGTTTCAACGGATATTGGGGACTACGAAAAAGACAAATTGATACCCGATGGTATTATGAAAGTAATAATAAGTTTGTCGCCCTGTGGGCCTAACGGACGGTTTCCAAAAGACCCAAAGCAAGAAAATAGATCATTCAGTGAAGTATATAACAAACAACAGTCGATATGACAGAAAGAAACATTCAATTTGCCTTATATTTAATACTGAGAATATAAATTACATTTTTCTACGTCCGTTATAATATTCACGTTTTTTTTCGCATTCATTTGCATTTATAAAGAATGTAATTTCTGAATCGGACATCATACATTTTTTCACGCTTTTGCGTACCGTAGTGGTTCATTTTTTCACGCAATTATAAAATTGTTTTATCAAAATACTGGTCTGTGAACGCTTTCTTTCTCTTGTTAATTCGTTTCTCTGATAAACTGTCACACTTTTATTTCTGGATATTCGTTCAAATAAATCCGTTTTATGTCTAATTGAAAGGAGTGTAGTATTATTATTAGTGATGGAGAGTAATAGTGAAGAAAGTTTAAACGCACACCAGAAGATGTTGGATTCTTTTATGGAGTAGCGTACTAAAAAAAGGCAAAACAGCTTCACAGAAAGAGTGTAATTTTTTCCAAAATGGGTAGACAATTGGAGCAGTTGATCCGCTCTTAAAAAATCATTTTTTCTCGGTTTGTAGAGGGGTACAAATAGTATTTTTGACATAATTAAATGGTACAAATTAAAATAAAGTTATTTACTCCATAATTTTATCCAAATCTTCTATTTTTCTGCCAGAAATATACCTTTTTGGATAAACAACAATTTAACAAATTTTCTGAGAAGGGGAAAATATTAAATATATTTTTTCTGTGTGGCTTTTATCACCCTCGGCGAATTACTGCTAAAGATCACGAAATCGTTAAACTATTTTCTGATGTGTCCCACTATAACTACTTGACTTATGGACTAAAAGTTTAACAGAATATTTGGAAATCCAAGTGTAATCTTTTAAATGGGAGATAAACTAACATGAAGGTAGTTATAGAAAACTTTGAAAATTCAACTAATGGTTTTCATTGACATCTATCGGATAATAGCAGAAAATATCTTCTTTTCTATAAGATGTGACCTTTATATCATATTTATTAATCCAGTTTATGAGATAAACTAAATAATTCAATGAAATTTACTCTTTCTGGTCAAATATCTATATAACAAATCAAAAACAAACAGCATTAATTATATATTATTGATCTATTTTGTTTATGATAAAAGACCTTGAAACATGTCAGAAACTGTTGCAGGCCTACCATAATCTAATATAAATACTTTAACGATTCCCTAGTAACTGAAGTTGCCATTTCTATTTTGCGAAATGGCTGCTGTTTCAGACTTTTTTTCACTAGGTAGTATTGTTTGGTGTAGAACTTGTTATAATAAAGAAATTGAGGGAGAAGTCTTGGCATTTGATCCACCAACGAAAGTATTAATATTGAGTATCCTTTTTAAAATAAAACAAAACTTTGGAATCTGAGTACAAGTTTTTCTTTGCTAATGTTTGTGAGTACTTATTCCTTGAATGCACATTATATAGCAACAGAGTCCAGAAGATAGTGTTTTGTTTTGTTAATTTAAAATGAGTGTTATAATTCAAATAATATTGATACGACCTAAAATCATAACAAAACAATATAATGTAAGTGTAATCCCTGTTTTCAGCCATTTTTGTTGTTAATATGAACTAATAGAACTGAAAATATTGTTTAAAAATAATGAGTATATACTTAGTTCAACATTTGGGTAAATTGCTATACATTCCTGTAAATTTATGTTGTTTTCCTTAATAACTTTCTAGAATGTACATCCTCAGGTGGGGATCCAAAATTAAATGATATTCATTTTGTTAATTTATCCCTTGTTAGTGAATTACAAGTCAAGAAAGAAGTGACAAGCGCTCCGGACATACCACAGTCTTTGAATTTACAGAGGGTAAGTTTAGTTAAATTTCCATAGTCATGTTAATACAACCTTTTAAATGGAATGTGATTTGTTTTGCGTTATGAGGAATATCCACCTCACAGACTGATATGGGAATTTAGCTCCTTTTTTGTAAACTCTCTCAATTTTTTAAGGCATTTATTTACCCCATCTCACTTTTTTTGTTAGTTATAGCACAAGAAAAGTCCAAGGTATGTATTAAATCAATAACAGAAGCTCATTAATCATAAAATTATTTATTATTTAAATAGAATGTGGAACATAATAGCTGACTATCAAACACAAGAGATTGTAATACAATAAAAATATTGCCAAATATCACAAAGAAGTACCTAATTCAAGAACACGTTGGAACAAATATTCAACATATGTAATTACATTCCTTCAAATATAAAAATAATAATAAATCATCTTTATTGGTCTGATATGTGTACAAGTTACAGTTACAAAGTATACCATATACACACATCATGCACAGAAATGGCAAGATTTAACATATATGTCCTTCCACCCAACCACCTCCAGCTGCTTATTCAAAAGAACTTTATACAGTCTCCACTATATTTTGATTAAATAATTACAAAAACCCAAAAAAAGTCAGTTAAGTTTACTAAACAAAATAGTATTTAGGTTTAAAAGAATTTATACCACACAATTTGAGGTCCTTGTGGAGAGCTTCACAACCAAAAACAGCTAATTATGTGAAACATCTTTGAAAAAGCGCTATGCTGATGCATATTTAACAGATTTTTATGTTTCACGTGTACATTATGTATTTTTTCGCGAAAATCAAGTTCCTCAAATAAACAGGTGTCCAATGTTCTAACACTTTCTTAAAAAGACACAAAATGAGGGTTTACAACATTCAACATTTTTAATCAATTTAACTCATTAATTTTGGCCGAAATATAGTCGTATACTACTTCCTTCGCTTAAAAATAAATTTACACAACACATTTTTTGTACATATTGCACACGATTTTTCAATGTCATGTCAAGACAAGGATAATAAAACAACATTACAGTAGGTAAAAATAGATAATACCAAAGATTAACAAAGCTTTTTCCTCATTTTAAAATTGAGAATAGACCTGTTTATATACAAGAGTTTCATCTTTAAATTCCAACGTCCACTGAACAATTTCAATTTTAAATTTTGTTGCAAATTTTCTCTGCAACACCAGATACTATTTCGCCAGCCTCAGATGAACTCTGATCCGTGCAAACTCTCTGCTTTCTTCCTTTCAAGTAAGACTCAAGACATTACAAGATATTTCGTCTAAATATGATAAAATAAAGCCTAAAGTCAACACCTCAAGACTTGAATGTTTTTATATCCCCAGTCAAATTATAGCCCTGAGAATGGTGGGGTTAAGTCAATTGTTTGCCAGTCTATTAGAGTATCTACTGCTAAGGGTGAATTTTTTATTTTCTATCTGAGATATATAAAATAATTCAACACCTCAAGACTTTAACTTTAGAAAAAAATTAGCAGAGCATTGCAAGTTAAATGTGCGAAATCAATAGGTATTTGAAGTAGAATGCTTTCATTATTAAATAATCCGTTGTTTAATGATAAAAATTTTATTTGGAAAGTTAGCAGAAAACCCGCTATCTCAAAGACTTGCACAGCGGCAAATTTCGTAATATGGTACTTAATTTTCCGTTTATTTTTGCCAACTTTAGTGACATACGAAAAGTATCACTTCACAACCTAATTGTATTGTTGTATATTAAATGATTTCATTGTGGTAAATAGACACTAGTTTTGAAATATTTAATTTCCTTTATTATACTGGCATAATCTAATAATTAAAAAAATTATTTGGGTGGCCTATCTTAATTCCATTTTTTATGTTCCATAATAATATACATATAATCATGAAATATAACAAAATTCATTCTGCTTTATTAGGAGTAAAATCAGAGTACCTAGCTAGTCATAAATAAAGCAATTACCAGTCCATATATTTCTGAAAAATGGAACTATTATTTTCCTACTGTTGTATCAAAAATCATTATTTCTGTCTTATTCAAAAATTTCCATATTATGATGGGAAAATCATCTAAATACACGTAACGAGAAATGTAAAATAAGATCTAAAAGCAAATGAACAGTTTGAATGATGAATTTGTTGCTATAGAATTAATTTGTCACTTGTTGATTCTTCCCATATGATTAATATAGATAAGAAACAAGCAAAATTGTAATATCTCCTATATAATAACTTCCTTAATTCTTTTTTGAATTCTCCTTTGGCATATCATTTCTAGAAATTTAATTTATTTGTATGTATAACATACTTGATTCAAAGAAATTTATACAATTAATGTAACTTCTCTCAAGTATCAGATCTCTTTATACACAGCTAGATAGGAAACATTCATTGTACAAGATTGTCGAAAATTATCAACATTAATTTTAAGAGCAAGTGGTACATTTAAAAATAAGGATACTTTTAAATGTACACTTTTTCTGTAACAAAAACCCTTTAATAAGATTTTACAGGGTTTTATCAATCAAAAAAGCATAATCTTGAATGTATACAATTATTATTGTTTTCGAAATCTTAAAATAATAATCCTCCTGTATTCCTATGGTAAGAAAGGAAGCTGTGACATGATTTCAATTATCCGAAAATATTAACCCTATAATCTTAGAAACGTTTGACAGAAACATAGAGTATCCAATTAACCCCTATTTTACAATTTTAGAAAAAAGTATCAATACAGAAGTATGTACTCTATTTTTAATCTTACTATCGCCTGTAGAAATTAATGTACAAACTTATGGATCACCTTTCTTATTGGGTAGTTTAAAGATATTAATTTTTTGTTGGTAGTTAAACACAAGGATTAGAAATCAAGTAGATGAGAAAAAACGAATGTTCCAGGCTAGAGCCGCAAATGTTAGTTCTGAAGGACAGAGTTTGTTTATAGCTATAGCTAAAACGATTAGCGAGGTTAGGTGGAACAATTCTGAAATTGTTGTCTTCAATCAAGATGTAAGTATTAGAAGAAACGAGAATTACTAATAATTTTTATAGTGACAAAAATTTTCAATTAAGAAACACATATTCACTCTCTGTGTGTATAAATTCTCTGTGACAGAAATCTGAACAGCCAGTAAAAAGTTTGTTATTTAAAAAAATCCCAAATATAAGATTAGAATTTGGGAGTTATCTGCAAATTTTTGGGTACAAGAGAGATTGAATTGTGTTTGGAAAGCTGGACTGTCCTTCCAAAAAATGTCTAGCAGAATAAATATATTTTGTCAGATGTTAGCAAGATAGGCAAATCAACACTTTGCAAAACACGAAAAAGTCCATTCAATAAGATTTGAACTTTTTTGTACTTAACAAGAAATTGACCTTAGGTGGGATCAAGAACATAAATGCCAGACAAACCAAACTACTTGCACAGTATCAAATTTTTCTCCTACCTTACTCCCCAAGATCTGCAAATTGGTTCCCAGTTATTTAATAGAATGTTACTAAACTTACAGCATCCTCCTCAAGCTCTGATGACTCTTTGAAAAGATGGTATGGTATGAGAAACCCCAAAAGGACATTGATCGCCTGATTATGAATATGCCTAGACATGTATAAGGAAATGATTTAAAAATCGTGGTGCTTTAATCCAGTATTAAAGAGCAGAAACTCATATAATTCACAAATCGTGATGTGTGCAAAATATTACTAAAATAAAATAATACTTACTGAGTGTTTGGGTTTCTATGTCACTGAGTATATTCATATGTATTAAATATATTTTATTTTAGGTTACTATTAGTCCTCCCTACCAATTGGAAAATATAAGAGGAAATATAAACAGTAAAGAGTACATATATATACGGAAAGTGGTAAGTGATAATAATAAAATATATATGAAATTCCAAATTATATACAAACTTGGTGAATATATTGAAAGTATATAATCAAAAGAAAGAGCATTTAAAACTGATTAAAATGACACTACTACCATCTTTAACTCAATTAAGAGAAAAGCTATGGTGATTTCAAAATATGTCTGTTGCGTTTTTTAGTGGATTTTGGGAAACTTTACATAGCCGCAATTTTTAAACTGTTTGATATATTTGAAAAAAATTGGCATCTATTTCAATCATTAAGAGGATAACTTATACCAAATTTCGTTAAATCTGAGGGGTCAGATTTATACACCGAGTTGATTTGATATGGATTGAAGATGTAGCTTTCAAGCCAACATGTATACTGAAGTTCGTTAGAACTCTGGACGTGTAGATGTTTAAAACAGCTCTGCTATGCAAAATAAATCTTGAGGTTGCAGGATAATGTAATCACGAATATTGTCTGTTTTTTACATTGTAGTAGGTGGATAAATTGAAATATCAGTCTTCATTTCACATGTTTTGAAGTGTAATACTGTGTAACTTTGCAAATTTTTTATTTTAATCATAAATTCTGAAACTTTAATATTTTCTTTTTTTGTTTTAGGTTGAAAAACACATGAAAGATCTAGCCTTAAACAGTCAGAATCAAGGAGTTTGTCAGAATAATACTTTGCAATAAATTTAAAAATTAACATCTAGATAATTTATATATCTATTGCGCAATTTACCTCTGTTTTTATTGATTTTCCAAACACTAAAGAATATACTTTATTTGCAGATCATTCTAAACTAAATTTTTCAACGTTTTCAAAAATTAGAAAATCGGGTCGTTCTTTTTCCTAATTTTGTTTTTTTTTTTTATTCTGTATTGGACAGTCTATAACATCCATCTTTATTTTTGCCGATACAATATCCATCTATTTATTTTATATGAATAAAAGTGAAAATTTATTGGTGTTTATTTTTTTGATGTTTTATCTCCAGATTGTAATTAAGCGAGTTCGAGCAAGAGATAACAATATAGTATTATGAAGATCAAGGGAATGACTGAGTACACTCAACCTTTGCTCCCTATTACTTTTAACCATTAAAATGAGTTTTATTGGAAATTTTTTTCTCGGCCATGCAAGAGGGTACTATAGAGAAAATTTTATTTCAAAACAAAACACTAGTTTTTCTGACAAAAATTTTTACTGTTATGGATTTTTTTTATGCTTTATCCCCGACGACTGTAATTGAACGAGCTTTAGTAGGAGATAAAAATATAGTATTATGAAGATTGAGGGGATGGGAGGGTACATTCAACTTTTGCTCCATAATATTGTACTGCTTTAGTTTACAGCATATGGGAAATTCTATTTTAAATATTAAGAAAAAGTTATTCCCTTTAGACAAATAAATACTCCCTAAAACCCAAATTAAAATTTTTCTGTCATATTATTTTGATAATAAGAATAATACTCTAGAATATACCTTCATTTTTTATAATGTTGAAAGTTTTACTCCAATTACTTTTAACCATTAAAAATGAGTTTTATTGGAATTTTTTTCTAGACTAAGAAAGGGTACTACAGAGGAAATTTTATGTCATAACAAAACGCTGGTTTTTCTGACAAATTAATTTTTTTATTTGAATGTGTTGATTTTTTCAAAATTCGTCTGGATAATGCGGCTGAACTTTTATTTCTTTTTGGTGGATCTTACAACTACTGATGTTTTTAGCAACGCTTGTATTGCAAAATATTTGTCAGATAAAAGATTCTATTTGCGATGGTATTTCAAAAAATATTTATTTAACTGTTTGCCAGTGGAATGCCATATAACTTTCAGATCACTCTTCTTTTTGTTTTCTTAATTGTTTCTTGGATATTTTGAAAGAGCTCCATCAAAATCATAAGATTTTTCTACACAGAAGTTTGTGAACTGCATCCATATACTCGACCCGTTTTTTTATATTCTTATATTCATGGGTGTTAATTATTGCTAAATTTCCTGACGAATATTTTCTTACTTTTTTAGCCAAAATAAATCATTTTTATGATTACAAAGTTATTGCAACAAAACTGATAACTTCAGAAAACTTTTTGAATTAGGGCTTTACTCAATTACCCTGCGAAAAAATGATGTTTTTTGTCTACGGTCCATAGGTCCGCTCTGGGCTAAAACTTTCCCAGGGTCCCAAAGCAGTCCTATGGACCATATACAAAAAGTATAATATTGGTACAATTTTTATTTAAGATAAATCTTTTTATTACATATATTTGAAGGTACACCTTACTTGCAGTATGAAAAAACAAAATTTGCTTTTTTATCCTTGCAATGATAATGGATGTAAAAGGCACTAAAATGTGTTTTGGAAAATATTATATAAGATCAAGATAACGTGAAGGTGGTACAAATTTTACAAAAATTTTAGTCAAATATTATTTGAATTATGTAATGTTTCAAGGACCTAGGACGGTCCAACTAAACTGTGAAAGACATTAAAATACGGTGTTTGGGCCGTCGAGAAATAAAAATATCGACAAATCAAAATATCGCTATTTTTTATTCTGCATAAATCGAAATTGTTTAAAAATATCGATATATTTTTTCATTTGCCTATCGCTAAATCCAGGTAAAAATGCTGAACGGGATGTATTAATTTCCGACATGTCAATAAATGGATCCTACCGAATTTCGAAAACGCAAAACTAACGTGATTTATTATGTTTTCCATCAAATTAACCAATTGTAGTTCTTCCAATATCAATTGTAAAAGACAGTTGTGCGAGGAACATTCAATAAAGACATCATTACTAAAGAATTATTAGAATGGGGGCTATTTATTTTGTTAATTAAAAAACAAAATGTCAAAAAAAAACCTCCCCGGCGGGGAATCGAACCCCGGTCTCCCGCGTGACAGGCGGGGATACTGACCACTATACTACCGAGGACTTATTAATTGTAAATGCACAAACATTAAAAAGTATATAACATCTACTATCTAAATAAATCAGTTATTTTTAAAAAGTAAATAATAGACTATTTATTTGAAATATGTAAATAATATCCAATTTTACGGTGCTTGCTTATAATTTGCAAAGCCGAAGGTTTTAAAATATACTATCGAACAATGTTGTATAACATCAACAGAGTGAGATTTTTTTATTTACAAGTAATTTGAGGCATGTCAATATTGGCAATAATAGTGTTATTCAATAAATTAATGTATACATTCTAGTGAAATCTCATTTTCATAAATTAAATGTACATAAAGATCACATCAGAATCACCCTCTATAATTTCTGTCAAACATCAAAAAAATAAGAGAGAGGCTCCACTTCTATAAAATTACGTCACATCAGTTACCTATTAAATGAACTTACGTTGATGTTTATTTTAGCTTTTTGTTAAATGGTGCGGTGGAGCATTTGTATTTCGATAATAAATAGTGAATAATTTCTTAATTCGAATACATCAAGAACTTAGAGCTATGTTATCTTTATGTAAACAGAACTTGTCTTCAAGTTTTCAAAGGTCAGTCAAAGTTGAACTTTTACAAGATAAAGATTTATCTGGAATTGTAAATATTTTTAATATGTGTATCATATAATTCTTGAGTTTTCTTTATTTTCTGACCTAAAGGTTATCTGTGAGAATTATCTTTAGAGATAGTTCATGTGAAAACTGGGTTCGTTGGTAATTTTCCATCGACACTTGTATTGCTAATTATACAATTTAAACGGATTTATTTATTCCTAAGCAGGAGTTGTCATACTAGTACACATAATAAAAGTCATTATATTTTATTATTTAATTGTTTTCCTCTGAAAAAAAATCGGAACAGCTGATTTAGAGATTTATAGGGAGAGGTCAATAAATATTGACTCAATAAGTTAGAATTAACGCCTATAGTAAATTAGTTATTGTTTAAGTATGAATATTAACATAATATATTCTGTGCAACTATTTTAAAAACCTTTTGCTAACCTACACATCAATTTGTAGGTCAAGGAAATAAACTAGAAATTTATAAATGGATAGTACTAAAATATATTTCTAGAGAGTTATTTTGGTTCCAAATGTATTTATTTCCAGTGTATTTGATCTTCATTTTATTTCTAAAAGTATTAAGTGGATTCATATATTTATCTATTCAAATATATCAGTAAATAATAACATGGTCATGTTGAAATGAGTTAGTTTACTTTACCAAGTTTTGTTCAACATTTTCTGTGAGAATTAATTAATGATGTTTTTAGCCTCTATTCAATAACTTCTTGTGAAGTTGAAGTGACACATTTCACAGAAGTGTTTGTTGTAAACGAGGCGCTATCCAAGTTTAGTTTATTTTTTATCGAGTTGTTTATGCTATTTTTTTATAAAAAATTACACTTTGTTATAAATATTGGCGCTTAATTAAGCACACAACGAATTGATAATATCAATTTTTGTTAAAAAATGGACGATCGTCTTCAATGGAATCAGAATTATGCAGAGATTATAATTTATATAACAAAAATTAGAGAGCTGGTATAAATAATACATTAGCCATCCCTTTTAACTCTTGAGGGATTTCTTCGATGGTGATGATGTGTTTGGGGCTGTTATATTGGTATATTTAATTTAAAGCCCATAATGCCTGCTCAAATTCCCATTTTGAGCCCTGTGAGCTTATAATTTGATGGCTTATTCAACAAGTGTACTTTCGAATGAATATTTTACATAGACTCGTGTACATCTTAATTCATCATGGATTTCCTTAAATTTTTAGTTGCATTTTCGACAAAATGGCTATATTTCTACAAGAATTGCATATTTGGAATTGCGAAAAATGACTTGGTTCATCTTCAGTGTTTGAGTTGCCATCACATTTTGGTGAAAGACTACTCTATCCCATCATACTTTTAGAGGCACGACTTGGTAGAAAATAGTAATCACTCAAAATTACCCAATGCCTTAGGTAGAACGATGCAAAGGCTGTTAGAAATGTTTTAGGCGTTGATTGCATCTAGGTGAATTTTTTGACATAATAAATCGATAGGTTCTTACTATAAAGTCCATATAGTACAGTAGATTGTGTCCAAATGTTAGTGATGTATTGACAGTTTTCAGAAGATATAAAGACTTTTCAGAAACTATGATCGGATTATAAAATCATGACCAGAATGTTTGGAAAATAATCTGGATCGCGTTTACTGTTGTTTGGAAACTGATCGAGTTAATCATCCTGATCCTATTATATAAACATCTAGAATCTATTATATAATTCAATAAATATTATCTAAAAATTAACACACGGAAAAAAGTATAAAAATCTTAGGTTTTTATAGACCAAGTTTTAAATTTGAAATTCCACTGAAAATAGAATTTAACGTTCAGAATCTCTAATAAAAATCTCGTTCTGGATTAGGATCCGCAATCAGCTGATAAGTGTTCTACTTAACCCAGCGTCATAGTTTTCAAAAAGCTATACAGTATTCACAAAACTTTATTTATGAATTTTATTTAACGGTTAAGGATATTAATCGGACGTTCCGGAGTGCCGCTGGTGCGTGGAGAAGGAGAAAACTGTAGACCACGTCATATTATTATGTGAGTGCCCAGCACTCGTGACGGGCCCAAGAAGAGAAGGCTATGTGCTTAACGGCCGACCGCTTCAAGAAAACCGTTTTTAAATATTTCTAACAGTTTAAAGAAGAGCTTTTACCTATTCTCTAGAAAGTGGGATCGATAGACATGAAACCCTATCAAACATTGCACAAACTAAGGCCATTTCTTGATGAAGTTAGATGTCATGTATCACTTAGATGGATAAATTCTAATTACCTTGTTTCATAAGATGATACCATTGTTGTTATAACTTATTTTGTAAAAAAAATTCAGAGTAAGGTTAATCTCTAATACTAATAGGGTCAGTTTATATTTGCTGGTTGTGCTTAAATATACAGGGTGTTCCGGGACTTGAACATTATGGATTTTCAATGGATGATTACGTATGTCCATGTAGTGTGTGTTTGACAAAATAATTAATTCTACACTACTATCTGAATGCCTGGGGGGGAGTCCTGCACAATGATTAACAATCCTTAGCTTTTACAGGGCAACCTGTACAATCTAAAGATAGCAAAAATGAATGTTTCAATCGATTTTTAAACAAAAAGGTACTCTGCTTAACTGGATGAAATTTATGGTTTAGGACAAATGTAGATTTTTAGATCGCTGTACATGCCAAGGAAACTGTTAACCATAGAGACATTCTGAAGAAAATTATCATAAATTGTAATTATTTATTGAAAATACTTGCTGTATTGAAACAAAAACAAACATTTCTTATTGAACTGCATACTGTTGAACATCGTGTTACTTACATAAATAAAAAATTGAAATGTAGAAAAATTCAGTTGGTTAGCCTACAACTTATCAAATAAACATCAAAAAACTATATTAAATGTTCGAAGTGAGTACCTTGCACTTCTACTCACTTCCAGAGTCAACGGAGGATATTTCTTTGAACTTGGAAAACATTCCAAGATCCTGCCTTGTAGGGTTACAATGGAAGTTTATTCTATCGATAATTTCGTTACTTGTGTTTACTGGTGTTGCATATACCAATCTTTTAAGATAAGTATCCCCAAAAGAATCCCTAAAAATGTTATTAAGATGATTTTTTACATCATTTAGGAAATGGGGAGGAACTTCATCATGCATGAACCATATATGCAACACCGGTAAACACAAGGAACGAAATTATCGATAGAATAAACTTCCATTGGGACGCTGTATGGCAGAATCTAGGAATGCTCTTACTAGTTCAAAGAAATATTTTCCGCGGGCTCCAGAAGTGTGTAGAAGTGCAAGGTGCCCACGTCTAACAGTTATTATAGGTTTTTGTTTTTATTTGATAAGTTTTTGATAACCAACTAAATTTTTCCACAGTTTAATTTGTAGTAACACTCAATAAATAGTTACAATTTATGATAATTTTTTTCAGAATGTCTCTTTATGGCTAACGGTTTCCTTGGCATGTACAACGATCTAAAAATCTAAATTTCTCCTAAGCTGACTCCCGAATTTTTTGCATCAAGTCCCGGAACACGTTGTATTATTGACAAAAGCGGCATGGTTTTAATTAGAATAATGATTGAAAACAAAATTTTTTTGGTACTAATATGATTATTGCCAATAAATCAGTTTCCTATGTTGGTCAAAGCACAAAACTTATTAACATCTGCTTTATTCAATAATTTCAGAATTGGTGCCAGATGTATAGCTTCTGTAGTACCAGAAATCAAAGTAAACGATACTGGTGTATCAAATGAACCAATTTTACAGTATCTAAAGGGATCGAAAGAACGAACTGAATTAGAAACAGCCCTGAAAGATAGTTATGCTCAAACTGAAGATGTTCCTATTGTCATTGGAGACAAAGAATATCAAACAAAAGATGTCAGATATCAGGTAAGGCTATCTTGTAGTGGATTTAAATTTTTTTTAACTTCAGTTTCTAATTGCAAAATGTCTAATAAATATATTATCAACTAATATATTTGTTGTCCTTGTTCTTACGGGACCCTTGGAGTTTTGTCAGGTTTTCCGCAGGCATTTTCCGCGACACCTGATTGGGACTCAAGTACCATTCATCTCTACGCACGATTGTTTCCGAATTGGATTGAAACCATAAAATGAGCCATCCTTTGCACATACCGCTCTCCTATTGCTCAAGTTGGCGCGCCCTAGGAGGGCGGATACAAGGCACCTTTACCAACGTCAAGGTCCAACTGCTCCTTGAAGGAATCAGTCAGTAGTGTTATCACAAAAAAAATAATTTACTTATTCCATTTTTCTTCTTCTTTGGGTGTTATTATATACACTCATATCAAATCAAATAACACTAGATGGGAAGTTATGCTAGAAAACTCACATAAAACAGATACGAGAAAAACTCGGTATCAAATATAAGAAACGTTGTGGTTGCTGGGAAGAAAATCTACTGTCAATACAGAATAAATTGTCCATAAATAAATCCTGAAACCGGTTTGGACTTACGGGATTCAACTATGGGGATGTACCAGCGAAAATAATACCCAGAGATTCTAAAATAAAGTGGATTGTTGATAAACCCTGGTAGAAATAGTTGTCTCCATCGCGATCTGGATATAGATAGTTAAAGGCAGGTAATCACATTTTCCAAGAGTCAAGAACTGCGGGCCTCAAAACACGAAAACGTCGAGGCAATCCATTTCCTCGACAACACCAACTTATAAATAAGATTGAGGAGGATAAAGACTTTTTAGTAAGTTATCTAATTGCCAGAGGTAAAAGAAGAGCAAAGTGCGAAATCTCGCATATTAGTGTTAGTATTAGTTGTAATACAATTCAAGGAACTTCATCAGAGAAAGATATTCATAGTAATTTGGGATAGAATAAAATTGTTCATTGATCGCTGATGATCAGATTATAATGTTTGGGAAGCCTTTAAGGTTTTTCTTGTCTATATTTCTAGTACTAAAATTATTTTGTATACAAATAAACATTAACAGAAACAGCATTCCAGATGAATTTCAAAAATCGTGAAAAAAAGTAGAATCAGACCAAAAGTGATACTTTTCATAGCATAGTAAGCTAAAAATACTTTTATCAACAACAAATTTTATTAATAGTCATTTTTCAACTTTAGAATATTAATATAGCGAAAAAAAATAAAAATATTACCCGAGTAACAACTTTCTAGTTTCAAGTAATAAAATCATCAAGTATATGCAAAGTAAATTTTCAAACATCCAGGGAATTATTATGTTGCATTCTAATTAATGTGACGAAAAATTTACAGGACATTCTATATTTTAAACTTAACACTTTTGTACCATAAGTAGTGAATGTACTCGTAACAAAAATAATAGATAGTGAGATGTAGTAGATAACATAATATGTCTGTGTGTGCAGCTTTTGTAATGTTATAATTTTAATGTTCAAGGTAATGCCACATGACCATAAAAAGAAATTGGCAAAATTTTACTACGCCGACAAAAATCTTCTCCAAAAAGCAATTGAAACTGCTAGTACAGCTCAAAAGAAATGGGATTCAGTACCAATACCAGAAAGGTGAGCTCCACTTTTTTTATTTTTATTTATATGCTACATTAGCGGTGATATCACTTTGTCATTTTGAAATGTCCAAATTCTAAACAAAACAAACTTCGTTTACCTTTGAGTTACTTGATACATCATTTTAAAATTGACCAAATTTTTGTTTTACAGATTTTTTTTAATCGATTCTCTTGAAGACATGCGATTATCAAATATACGAGGTTACGAAAAAGGGTTTTATTATAAAAATTATTCTGCATTCGAATGCTCACCTCCAATATACTCCTTTCCTCTAGCCACACACCTTTCCATGCTTTTTTTCCATTGATCAAAGCAGTACTGAAAGTCTTTTTTGGTGAGGGCCATTAGGAGCTCCGCCTTTTTTTGCTTTATCGCTTCCATAGACTCAAATCGGGTCCCTTTCAAAGCAGATCTTTTTCTAACCTTTCAAGAAAATCTGAGCAGACGTTTGTCATGTGTAATTCCTCGTGTAAAATTTTTGTAACCATTTCTTTATCGGCGTTTACAACCTCGGCAATCATCAGGATGCTCATTCGACGATCTGCACGCACAATTTGGTAGATTTTGGTCACTGTTTCCGGAGTTAAAACAGTCACAGGGCGACCTGGGCGCTGGTCATGTTCAGTGCTCTCTCGGTCCTCACTAAAGCGTTTACACCACTCAAAAACACGTGCCAATTCTCCTCTCTTGTCTTTGCAAGCCAATCTATGGAAAAATTTTATCACATTGGGTTTATATTGATTCTTCTAAAAACTCTAAATCACTAGTACCGAACACACTTTCTGAAGGAGAAAAACTACCTTCAGTATCTGAAAACGAAAATTAGTTATCGAAAAGTGCGTGAAACAGTGTAATTGTGAGTTTTGCTGTAGTAGTAGTGAAAATAGTGTGTTTAGCATGAATTTCACCAAAGGTTCCATAAATTCATGTTTACTTTGTTTTTATCGAGATTGATACATTCAGCTGAATAGTTTTAATGTATCATCTTCACCTGTCTCAACCCTTGTAAGTTTTTTTCTAGTAATAGTCATACTCAAAATACTATTTATTTCGTTTCAATTTTGCATATAAACACACCTTGTCAAACATTGTAATTGGGATTTTCGGTGTAGTGATAGTAAACAGTGTGTTTAGTACAAATACCACACTCAAATTGAACAAATAAATTGTTGTAGATTGAAAATTTGGGAGAAGGCAGCAAATATGATGGCTAATGAATACAGAGCTAAATTGAATGCTGCGACGATCTTAGGACAAGGTAAAACAATAATTCAGGCAGAAATTGACGCAGCCGCAGAACTGATAGATTTCTTTAGGTAAATCAAATAGTAACTTTATTCCGATAAATTGAAATTCATACATTCCTGTTTACAGGCTTAACGCTTATTTTTTAAAAGAAGCAATTAAATATCAACCTATATCAGAAAATCCTATGGTTACTAAAAATTCAATGAGGTACAGAGGTATTGATGGTTTTATAGCTGCTGTATCGCCATTTAATTTCACGGCAATAGGAGGAAATTTGGCATATACACCAGCACTCATGGTGAGATTGGAAATTTGTTCCCTTAGTAGTTTTAATTTGGATTTATAATAATTATACAATAAGTTTTTATAAAGCTTTGATGTAAGCATTGCTTATATCAAACATTTGATGCAACATTAGCTCAGTGGCGGATCTACGGGTGGGGGCTTTCGGTCCTAAGCTTCCCCCAAAACGTCTAAGAATTTTTTTTGTAAGAATATAAATTTTATACAAGTATAATGAGTTTGAAACTCGTATTATATTCATTGGAAAGAATGACCTAATTCCAATACTACGTCTTCAATTGTATGATATCCGTCTACGCTTTAATACTTTGTATAATGTAGTTACATTTACTGTGCTTTCAGCTCCCCCAAAAATAAAATTCTAGATCCGCCGCTGCTCTATCTCAACGAGAGATTGGGTTCCAAAAACCATCATTATTTCTTCAGCAGAGGAGGACATAATTAAACAAAAATTTTTGAAAATTAATTATTTTCGTAGTAAGCTAGGGTCGCCATGCCGATAATTCAACAAGGAAATGAGAAGTGAAATAGGCTAAATTGGGATATTTATAATTTTAACAATATCTATTAGTAATATTAAGAATAAGAAATAATTGAAACTAATAATGAGTAACTAATTTTCGATATTACTACTACTACTATTATTACTAATCATATGATTCTAGAATTTCTCTGTCACTGATTTATTTTAGTTTACTCCCTGGGTTATAAAAATTGTGGCATCATTCATATCAGTACATTTATTTCAACTTTGAACTAATTGAAATGATCTTTTAGGGCAATGCAGTTTTGTGGAAGCCTAGCGACACTGCCTTACTTTCAAATTGGTTAATATTCAAAATATGTAGAGAAGCCGGAGTACCACCAGGTGTTGTTAACTTTGTTCCAGCGGACGGTCCTGTGTTTGGAGACACAATTACTGCCTCTCCTCATTTGGCAGGCATCAATTTCACAGGGAGTGTGCCGTAAGCAGTATCCAAATATCTATAATATCAATATAATATATTAGTTTGTCAAAATTAACAATAACGGGTATTTTCAATTGCTTGTCTTTTATATATCAAAATATCATAACTTGTAAATTTTGTTTCCAAACATAAAGAAATCCCTTAAGTGTGTTGGATACTCCTTTCAGTGAAAATAAAATACCTCTCTCAGAACTATGCTAAATAGTGATTGGTTTGCTGAAAACCTTGATATACCTAAAGAAGACCTTAAATTTCTAAGCTCTGTAGAGCAGCCATCTGAATTAAAAGTAGTAGATTTCCCATACATTTTTTTATATTTCCTGAAACCAGAAGTGGTACAAGAATTAGTGTATCAAAATATTTTACACTTAATCAAAAAACGTCTGCAATGTCTATATACCTTACTGATAATGAACCCGTACAATTCATAGGTACCTGCTTGTATATGTGAATTGTGCAGCTCGTAAATGAACCACATCCTATAGTTAGCCAACTCGAGTTTTCGTTTTAGCGTCATCTCTTGGTTCATGAGCACTACTAAACGTACAAGTTAGTTTGCTTTTCAAACGTATTATGGTTATCACAAAACTTCTTGAGTTTTTGATGAACTTTCTTCTTCTATTTACTGTAATAGGGCGTAATGGAGTACTCGCGTCTATGTATACAAATATTATTAAAGATAGTTATATACACTTATTTTGAACATCTTGTAATCGCACCCATTAAACCCACCTTCAATTGTTTTGTTGAAGGGGTACTTGGGGTGGAAACCAAAAGTTATTGTTGGAGCCTCCAACAACTGCGGAGTCTATAAACTATGTGAGTTTTCTTACCCTGGTGCAGTTACTTGGTCCTAGAAGATACTGGAATTTAAATCTAAACCACCTTTTAGGCTCCAAAGTCAAGTTATGTAATCAGTTAAGACCATAGTTGCTGAAAGTATCAAAAGATGGAAGAATAGTTACTTTTAATAAAAGCCCGCTCTACAATCTAACAACATAACTTTAAGAAATACCATAAATGAGGAAACAAAGTATTTACTCTTAGTGAGGTTATTGAAATTTTTGTAAGATTATGAAATATTTGGTGTGACTTAGCATAATACCGTGCAGATTTAGATATGAGTTCTAAATTTGTCCTTTGGCTAACATAAACAGTTTCCAGATATTTTCAAATATTCTATTCATTTAATTTGTCCAGATTATAAGTTTTGTAAATCATTTAAACAACAAATAAAATAATTTCTAGAACGTTCACAAGATTGTGGAGGCAAGTCGGGGAAAATATAAGTATTTATAAAAATTTCCCAAGGCTGATCGGAGAGTGTGGAGGTAAAAACTATCATTTTGTGCATCCTTCAGCAGATATACAAACTGTTATTAATGGTACAATACGAAGTGCTTTCGAATACTGTGGACAGAAATGTAGCGCCTGTTCCAGAATGTATGTACCGGAATCGCTTTGGCCAAAAGTAAGTAACTCTATACAATACAAACAATAAATTTTATATTTTATTTTCTACTCTTTAATTAGTCCTATCTTGAGGAAGAAACTAAAATTCATTATTGAATGAACAAAATTCATTAAAAGGTTTGTTTTCAACAATCCTATTTTATAGTAAAATAAATGCTGACACATGTCATGTTTACATAATATCATCTTCTGCTTCTTATTTTTTTAGAATATTCCATATTTTTCTTCATATAACTCGACCAATTTCTTCAATAGTTTATGAATACTTAGAGATTTTTTGTTTAGAAACTTCTTACAAACAAACTATTAGAAATAATAAATTTAATAATTTACATTGATGGTACTTAAAGAGAAAAACATAAAAATGGTCTAATATCATTCATATTAGATCCAATACAATATTGACATCATTCATGTATATCAAAAATCTAAAATTTTAATGGTTCTGTTTTATAGATTAAGGAAGGGCTTATAACTAAACGGAATCAATTGAAAGTAGGAGATCCGACAGACGCAACTAACTTCACTTCGGCAGTTATTGACGATAAAGCCTTCAAAAGAATTAAAGGCTACATTGAACATGCTAAAAACTCATCTGATTTACAAATTTTAGCAGGAGGTAAATGCGATGACAGGTATTTATTTTGACATTCCTATCCGTTTCACATACCACCTATTCTTGAGGTTCTCGAGTCAAGCGCGTTACATTTATTGCTCCTGTGACGCGATTGCCATCTGGCGATCAGATACGACAACTGGGCGTCGGCCATATTGTTGATGCGTTTTTCGTAAACAAACCAGAGTGATCATAGATGTCATAGTGGCAGCACATTCACAAGGAGGAAATACAAGCTTAGAGGTGAGGAAATTATGAGCTTCTAAACTCTTGTAATTCTTTTGTCGTAAAGTTCGTGCGGAAAACTAGGTAATCCAGTCTGTATAATTCAAACACGCGTGGCCACTAGTCCATATCTTCGTACCGCAGCTCAAACGGGTCACAACCACACCCTGAACTTACTTCTTATAGCGTTCACGGACATGATAAATCAATTTCTCTCTATATCCCCTAAAAAAAGCCATACTTCATCAAACAATAATCACTAGCAATGCTCCGGTATGTCCTGTCTCCTCGAAATGTATCAACATGGTGGCCGATGCCTTGTTTTCATGACTGCTCAATAGATGGCGCACACTTCGCGTCGCCCTGCTGGGGACTCGTACACCCCAAGGATTGATTCGTAGAAAATTTTAAAACTATTGTTATTTTAATGAATTTTTTTTAGCGTTGGCTATTTCGTTGAACCTACGATTGTCGAAACCAAAAATCCCAAGGATAAAATAATGGTGGAAGAAATATTCGGCCCTGTTCTCACAATTTATGTTTATAAAGATGATAAATTGAAAGATACTCTTGATATGGTTGGATCTACGACGTCATTTGCTCTTACTGGAGCTATCTTTGCTCAAGATGAGTAAGTGAAAATTATTTTGAAAACTTTTCTTTCCACCGTAGCTAAGAAGTTTAGAAATATGTTTTCTTCTCATTCCCCATGTAAAGGTGCGGTTGACAAGGTCGCAGTATACCAGTTTTGGTAACATATGTTCTGGATGTCTTAAGCGTTCAAAAAATCCATATTAAGCCTAACATTGTAATTTACCAAATAGATCACACCTTAATATCAAAAAGGAGATCAAAAATGATTATCACTTAGTAATAATCAAAATTAAATTAAGGCGATAAAAAGCAGAAAATGGAATGTGCAGAAACTGAAAACGAGGGAGGAAGAATACGAAAAAGAAATAGAAAAGCAACTATAAAAGTGTAAAGAAAAAGTTACTATTGTTAAGCAATAGGAAGAGATTAAGAAAAGTGCTCTAAATGCAACGCAGAAAGTCATTGGTACAAAAGATATTAGAAAAAATAACGATTAGTTTGACACGGAATGTATAATAAAAATTAAAGAGAAAAAAGAAGCTAGGTTGAAATGGCTAAAAACTATGAAACAAGAGGATTATAATATACTCGTATATAGAAAAATAAGAAAAGAGAGCACCAAGTTAATAAAAAACTGACAATAAAAATATTGTAAAATTATATCAACATATGAAGAAACAAAATAGGAAACGAAATACAACAATATCAATGAAAGAGAATGGAGTCAGTATTTCATAGAATTATTAACGGAAGAAGACAGTGGATACGAAGAAGATTATATGAGTGACAATGGTACCATATCAGAGAATGAAGAAAAGCCGACGGAAGCAGAATGTAATGAAATAATAGACAAATTGAAACACAATAAAACAGGAGGACCAGACGAAATAGTGAATAAACTAATAAAATATGGAGGAGATAAACTAAGGTACAAGATATTCAGAATCATAGAAAGAGTATGGGAACAGAAGCAATGCCAAGAGAGTGGTTTACTGGATTGCTTATACCAATACTGAAGGGAGGAAATCCCAACATATGTAGTAATTATAGAGGTATTAGTTTGCTTAATACCATATACAAAATACTAACAACATTAATAAATGATAGACTGAAAAAGGTAGTGGAATCAGAAATAGGGGAATATCAAAAAAGTTTTAGGTAAGGAAAATCTACAGTAGATGCCATACATACTATAAAGCAACTGGTCGAAAAAAGCTATGAGCACAACATTAATATGCAAATGCTATTCATCGACTTCAAACAAGCATTCGAGAGTCTAAAAAGGAGGACGATTATAAAGGACATGGAGAAACTACCAGTACCCCAAAAGTTGATATGATTGGTGAAAATGACTATGCTCAATTCTAGGACAATGCTAATAACAAAAAACGGACCAGCTGAGGAATTTGAAATAGATGCTGGGGTAAGACAGGGTGACGGACCCTCAGAGGTATTGTTTATTATAGTTAAAGGCATAATAAGAGAAAGTAATATCAATGGAAGTATCATTAATAAATCAATATAAGTAATAGCATATACTGATGATAGTGCTGGTTGGTTAATCATTCAGCTAACTGATGAACTGTTCAAGAGGTTACATTGTCATAATGGAGAATGACACATCTTCTTTGAGGTTATCAAATTTTCTCCAATTATTTCTGGTAAACAAATGGTTGTGTAACCAAGTGGAATTGATCTTCTTATGTTTAAAGCCACTGTTTCCACTTACTAATACAATACCAAAGAAACAAGCTACCATTTGCTTCATTGTGCTTCTTCTGTGATTAACTTTTGGTCGAATAACTTGTCTATATAATTAGAGTAAAATAAATAATTTTCTTTATAGGGCGTTCCTACGAAGAGCCGTTGAAGAATTGAAAATGACTGCCGGTAATTTCTATGTTAATGATAAATCTACTGGTAGTGTTGTTGGACAACAACCTTTTGGTGGTGCTAGATTATCAGGTAAGAATTTAATAAATATTGTTCTGATGTTTACTTTTACTTTGTACATTCCAATTCTTGAAATCGAAAACAGTCTCTAATTTTATCTAAAGAAAAAAAAATAAGAATATATAGCTATAAAGTATTAGCTCCAAATAAACAAGCGCTACTCCAACTACCTAGCGACCACTCATGAGTACAAATTGTACCCCTATTTCAATAGGGCTATTAGCTCAAAATGCTAAGTTTACAAGAAAACCAAAACAATAAACGATTGCAAATGAAATGTACTTAGGCGTACCGAATTCGTTGCGTATACAAGTTGAAGATTTCTTTACTGATTAGTGATCTAAATGTATTGTAAAATGTACAGATAGCTTTAGAAAAATTTTTTTGTATACTTTTATTCCCCCTTGTTTGTAAGTCAAGCCCTGAGATGGTTCTGATAAACGAAAGAAATGCAAATGCTTGTAAAAATCTTTCTCAAAATCTATCCCAACCCGATAAAATGTACCCAATTATAAAGATGAATATTAGAAAAACCTAGAAATCAAATTTTATATAATCAACATTAAAATTCTCAATAAATTTTTTTCACTTATCCAGATCCCACTTAACCAGTTCTATGTATTATGTAATGTTATGATGAACATACAGTTTACACTTCACCAACACTCACACCGTCTGAAACGCGATTCAATTACCAAGTTATCGTCTTCAGAGAATGAAAATTGTGTAATCAATATGAATATCACTATTTTGGTTTGTTTCAGGTACAAATGATAAAGCTGGAGGCCCTCACTATATTTTAAGATGGGGAAATCCTCAATCCATTAAAGAAACATTCGTTCCTTTAACAGATGTTGAATATCCATATATGAAGTAATAATTTTATGTTTTTATTCAATAACTTTATTTTAGGTTCCAAATTAGTTAGCATATTCATTTTATTGTGATAAAATATTGAATGTCGGATTTTTTTTTGTTATTCATATACAGTGATGTCGTAAATAATTCATTTTTTACATACTTACGAATTTAATTGAAAAATCTTGAAATCGATCGATATTTGCATACATTTTTTATATGTTTAAGAAAGTTATGTGTACATCTGGTCGAAGGTGACCAACTAGCAACATTTACTTGATACTTACACAAGGTCAAGGGGTTTTGAAATCTTCAGTCTCCTCTTTGGATCATATTGATCAAAGAGCGAGAATATTTTGATTTTTTCTTTAATATGGAGTACTTTTGAAATCTCTAGATAAATCTTGTGTTGGTTTATCTAGTACAACCCCAAACCTGTAGTACATATGTCCAAATAAGTTTTGGAGTCTATTTGTATATAATGTATTTTATTTTTATTATTTTACAATAATAAACATTTACAATGATGAGTCTTAAAGTTAGTATGTGCTATGTTCGCGTTATGACTTTCCCAAAAAGAATACAGTTTGAAAAAGGTGACTCCATAGAGCGAGTTGGTGTTAATGATACCAGATAGCTGTCGGTATAGTCTATTTTTTGTTAAGAGTTTATGCTGAGTGTGGAAATTATCTCTTCTGAGATACACAACAATTTGTCCAACTTTCTGGAATGACCCCTCAAAGCATTCATTAACCGCTTTTGAGAATCGTGAGCTGTGGTTTTTGAAGTCTGATTTTATATTATGAAATTTCTGAGCAGTTTTACATTTTACGACTTTTACTGACATTTGGAATTGATACATTAAATTCTTGTGCTCTATTCGTTGAAGTGATTGGCGGCTCGTTTCAATTTTTGTTCTTGTTGCAAAGACAGTCATCTACATATATGGCGATTTTTATATTATCTATATCTGGTATATCATATGTATGTAGTAGACTTACATGAACCAGCACCCACCTTTGTGGCATATCTGCTTTTATTTGATTCCAGATTTTTCAGATTCTTCTATAAATAATTTGTTCCATTTTGTTATAAGTCCCCCAAATCATACATTTTCAAACACCTGGGATATGCATAAGAATAGTGTATACTTATTTATCTTCATAGACTTGTCTATCACTGGACACTTGGTCTATTCTTAAAGGTGTTTCATAGAATTTAAACTAGAGGTCTTTTGGATTATATTTCCTTACATAATAATCTATTATTATATTTAGTGTTTTGATATCTCAAACAAGAAGGGAATTTAAGTTTCAGAATGATAATAACTTGAGCTATATTCCACATTCTGAAAACCATATTGATCGATTTTGTGAGTGGCACAATGATTTTTTAGGTAGTTTTTGATTATTGCTTCTTCGATTAGGTCGTATCCATGCAATTTTTTTGTATATGTTTGATTTTATCGATTTAAACGACAACTTTTAGGAGAATAACTAATGATTAATTTTTCTTCTTCAGCTGTTTGTCTACTTAATAACGTTCCTTTAGTTTATTCTTTGCGTTATTATTGTTTGCTCAACTTTCCACTCCATTCCTAAAGTTTTAGTTGCTTCCCAGAGTAAATAAATGTTATATATTCTTTTTGTCTATAAATTCTTGTAGCTTAATTTTTCTTAGCTTCTAACTTTTCAAAAAGTTTAATTTCACATTCAAAAGTTGATGTATTTCAGGATTTCTCATCTGTATCTCTATAAAGAAACAAATTGGTGCCTTTTCTAATTATATCAATGCTCCAATCAATATCACTATTTGTAATTTTCCGATCATTTTCCATTAGATATCCTTAAAATACAATATTTCACATAGTTTATCTAATAACTAATAATTTGACTAGTCCCAGAAAGTATTAAATGCTTAAAGCTAAAAATTATAATCTATTCTTGTAGATATACGTTTTATCTTATTTATAATTTAAAATACAAAACAAAGTAGATTAAATATCAAAAACAGCATTTTTATATACACAATCTACGTGTTTTTCAAATACTACCAATATCTAGGAACTAAAAGTAAGACGGCATCGCTAATATTATAAAGATATTTTATGTTAAGTTTGCAATTTGGACATTTGGTAGTGAGAATTACAGGCATTGAACTTAATCTCAAAATCCATATTGTAAATAAAATAATTGCTTCTATCAAAGAAAATTACATTCTAAATGTTGGTAGCTATGAAGCATCTGTGTTATGAGATTATCCAAATCAGAATATTATCTTAGTACTTGTTTTGTAGTTGTACTAATTGTCGTTTTTCATTTGTATTTTATAATTTCTGTGTAAGATATAATCAGTTATTTTCTCAACAATTGTTAAAAGATTATCAAATATTGTGAAATACCCAATCCTTCATTAAGTAATTGCAAGAAAATGATAACATATCCATGGGTACATTTCACAATGCTCTCGACCACCTACATTCCTATTCTACTAATTAAAGGCGTTGTAGTTTGAATGCGCTATAATCTTCATTGAAATTTCTTGTTGAACACGTTTAGTTTATTTTGCATGCACTGTTGATGCTATTTTGTCAAAACTGACAATTATGGTAGATCTGCTGTCTGAGCAGATTGGAATTACTATGCTTCTATGGCGTCAATTGAGTATCGCAATACTTTAGATTCAGATGTTCCACTTATTTTGGGTTGTTCTCTACAGAAGTCTATTCCAGCCAAGCCATTTATTATGGAGCCGTCTATGTACAAATTGAATTGTAATAAGTGTCTTGTCTTGTTCTATTATTTGAATTTTCGCTACAGTGAAGTTATATATAACATCGAACGATAATTCGCAACGACCATGGGATTAGGTGTATGGATAGTATCATACAATGGTATTAAATGGAATGTAGCCATTTTGACACCTTGGACTACTAATTCCAATTACTTTCGGAAAAGATATGTTTTTAAAACACTTTATATTTAAATGTTTTAAATCAATTTTATGCCAACTAGAAAGTAATCACAAAGTGCCATGATGTAATATATCTATAATATGTCTTTGTAAACTTATCATAAAAGCATCTGTTATATCTCATGTTATTCTTTATATTGTATAACTGTTTTTTGTTCATTTTTGAAACAAATATTTTTAAATTGTAGCAATAAATTTTATTTGCAGTCACTTGTTTTATTTTTTCCGTATAAAAATAAGGTGCGAGTTTGGTGCTGATTGGTAGCCACCTATAAGTAATGATTTATGACATTTGTTTTGTTTCCTTTGTTGCTGCATGCAGTCGAAGTAGCAGTTTCAACTGTAACAACTAGAAATGTTTTAGAACCTTGTAGAATGTTTGTTGTCATTCATTCTTTTCATTTGAGTTGAATTTCTTACCGACGAGCATTTTTTTGAGATAAGAGAATAGCTAGTAATGATTGGGGACCAGATCTGAACTATAAGGTGGATGAGGAGCAATTCGAAGTGGAATTCGTTTAATTTAACCATCATTGCCATTGACTTGTGCATTGTCTTGGTTAAACAATGGTTGTCTTCGGCATATGACGCGGTTTTTCCTTGATTTTTGCAATCAAACAATCCAACAACCATGTAGTTTTCGCTATTGAGTGTCTCCCTTTTGGAGATACTCGATGAACAATATTCCATGTTGTAAATGTAAGATTATTAAAATTCATAGTAATATCTGCCAAAAAAGGCGTCAATGCCTACCATTCATCGTTGAGAAAATTTGAATAGTATTTATCATTTTGTCGTAGGACAGGTATAATTATTTCCGTTTTTAAATTAAAGAACCGTTCTAGAACTTTTTCTTCACTCAACCATCTGATAGCAGTGTATAGGACTACATCACCATAATTAGTTTGCAATTCCACAAGTAGGTCTTTAAATTTCTATGGTTCATTGGTCCACTATATTTGTAACCTCAGAAAACATCAGTTTCAATATAACTACGGTACATTAATAATTAGGAGTCGAGCGCGCATTTTTATTATGGGTTATGTCGTGCGAGGCTTGGATATCAATAATAATACTTTTAAATTATAGTTTTTTATAATTACTACATTCTCTTTTAAGCGGTAAAAAGAATGAAAGGGAGCATAACGCGCTCTAGACATACATAAATGACAAAGATAGTTCAACTTGTTTAAAAAATGTGAAAACGTACACAATTATTGCGCTTGTACGCGTTCTTGACGTCGAAGTTAGCCAGCTTTTTGCGCGTTAATCGTCGCTGAACATAACCTCACTTTTCTAAAGTAGTTTGTAGTT
Source organism: Diorhabda carinulata (assembly GCF_026250575.1). NCBI lineage: Eukaryota > Metazoa > Arthropoda > Insecta > Coleoptera > Chrysomelidae > Diorhabda > Diorhabda carinulata. The sequence continues at coordinate 10,955,024 of NC_079469.1, forward strand.
GCAGATACCCTGAAAAATGAAACAAACAGTCGACTAGATACAACAATTTGATAGAATATATGGAATCATTCGACCATTCTAAAATTCCATGACAAGAACTGGTGTTTAACTTCCTCATCTAATCTAAAATCAGGTTTTCTTATTGAATATTTTGTTGAGTCTCTGCTCAATAAGTTCAAAAGTTAATCATATGAACCCCGATTCATTCTATTTTTATCTCAAAATATGTTGTAGTTAATATTTCTGTTCAAATTGAGTAGTATCACCCACCAACGCCGTGTCAAATGATGCTTTGTATAAATTTCTCTACACATTTCATATAGTAAAGTAAGTATATCATACATTCTAAATAATTCACAATCTTTGATCACTGTTCAAATTTCTTTATATACATGCACTTCTAAGGTTATGTTTACGAGCGAACCAGCGTCATGTTCACGTTCATTCTGTGTACCGCTTTAGTGACATAAACATAATTGTATGGATTAGCTGGTAATATAATCAAATAAATATACTATTTTTAAAATAAACTCTGTTTTTATTTTATTATTTACAGATACACAAATGAATATATTTCAAAAAATCGCTCAATTAACCCTCTACCGTATATAAACCCATATGTATATGGTTCAAGAGTTTTAATATTTTTTTTTCATGTTACATTGCACAAGCAATAACTATAAGCATGCTGGAAATTGTAATTGTTATGTTGGTAATACGAAAATATTTTTTTTGTAAATGGTCTAACGTCATTTTGGTTTTAACCTCACTTTTCTAAGCGCTTGTGTGAATTTCAGCTCAGTGTCTGTAATACATTGTCCAAAAGAGATATTCTACATGAAAAAGGTGATAAAAAAATAAAACAATCTGCTGTTCTACTATTTTATATATCTGTTATTTAATCTTTATTTTTTTTGCATATTTCTATCATATTGGAGGCCTTTTTTTATGAAACCTTATATGGTTTCGTATGCATTCTAACTTAACTTAATCATTTTTCCGCTATACCATAGATGGTTTCGTATGCTCAGAAACAGGGCCGAGCCGTGCCGGGGGTGCATGGCATCCGGGCGGCACTGACAAGGGGCGGCAAAAGGCAAAAATAACAGAACCCCATGTTGCAAAAAAATGTTTATATTAATTTTCCAAAAAATGTTATTTCAATCTAAAATGTAAACAGTAAGTGCATCATACATACACCTCAAAATCGGCATTGAATGAATCAATTACTCCTATCTCCAATAAGATCTAGACACATTTGCTAGATAGAGACGGTTTTTACTAATGAATATTTTCCCGTCGTAGGTAGGTACTTTTCTATCCGACTAGACTAGAAATTTACCTCATATCTCGCCTCATTAATCAAATTGTTGAATAAAAAAATAAATAAAGCCTAAACAACCATAGAGTACTTTTTTTTCAATTTTTCATAATTCGCGGAGTAGAGGGTTAAAATAGAAACTTCATTAATTTCATTAAAATAACAATAACAAAAAACTGTATACAACAAAAATAAATTTAAATATTTTCACACACTTTTAAAACGTTCTAAGATCCATAACACGTTTATATAAATATTACATTCCATGCATCTAAATGTTCTTGATTTTATTTTTCAAAAATTATTAAAAAAACTAATTTTAAAACAAAAGAGTCCTAAAATCAAAAAGATTTAGATGCATTAATATATCAAAAGGTCTAAGAAATTTATTACATTCCATACATATAATATTTCCAGGATATGTTTTAATTTTCAACTTTTCAAGAAAACTGAGTCGTATTGATAAAATATGGGTGGTAGAAACCAGAAGAACCGTCTTGTATGGGGTACAAATGTCAACACTCAATACCGTCCGACGCGCGTTTTGATAACCAATTTATCGTCTTCAGAGACTGAAAGTAAACTAAAAAGCATGAACTGCAGATTCAAGAAATTAAAAATAGGAAAATATTTCGTTTGATGTAATTTCAATATTTCTTATCGTGCCAATCCTGCATACACTCCAATGAGAACTCATTCTAATTATAATAATTTTGAGGCTGACAACACAACATAATATCTATAATTAATGAAAATATGCGTAAACTAAAACCATTTCCAGTACAATAATGAATTTTAAAAACAACTTTAGACGATTGCCTATCACCATTTTAATCAAATCATTTTGAAAAACAGATTAGCCAAAAGTTTCAGTATTTTGACTCATAACACATCTTGGAACTCAATTCAAAATATCCACTGAAAATTATTCATGGCCTGGAAAATAATGGACAGTTACCAATTTAGCTAGCTTAATAATTGAGAATAAGAATAGGTACTTTCTGGTTGATTATTTTCATCATATCTAACATAAAATGACTAGTCTCTATTTCCTGATACATTGACTGATTAATTCAATAAGGAAAAGACTTTGATTGAGGATCTAGCTGTAGTTAATTGATTAAATATCATAGATTTAAGAAATCTTATTGTGAGATCATCTTGTTCCAAAATCAAAACGAATAATTCGTTCTGAGTTTTAATTTGAAATCTCCGATTGTGTTACCACACAGCAGAAGTGTTAAGCGATCCTTTGCGGCTTTAAATCCTGGTACTCGTTTCTCCAAGAGATAGATATGTGTCCGTACAGCACCTCACCAAACAAGAAACACCAACTACACGGTTTCGAATATGTTTCGGACATATTTGGAAACTTAGCGCTGTGCACAAATTCGGGGAGTCCCCGGTTTAAAATAAAACAGCGCTAAACAAGAAAGCGTTAAAAGTTTCAGTTTACCTTCAATTTCTATATATGATAATTTGGTTATCGAAGTGCGCGTCAGACAGTGTAATTGTATGCTGTAGTGGTTGTAAATAATGTGTTCAGAGTAATTCAAGTAGTTGTGTGTGTTGGATTCGAAAAATTAATATGTTTCGTGTCCTGTGCAGTATTTGAAATCTCAACCATTAACATAAACAAATCTAATTTAATAAATATAACCTATAAAACTTCTAAACTAACGTGGTTAGTGATTTGATTTTTAAAAACTTTTGTTGAAACATTTTTTATTATTATTATTAATTTATTGTTTCAAATATCTTTTTTTGATCCGCAGTATTTATAATCAATATAGTTAGATTTTCGTAAAATATACTTAAATATGCACTACAACTAATTGGAAATATTTCATTCGTTTTCAATTTGCTATTCTATTCTAATAGCTCATTGTGATATTTTTATAATCTCTCCACTTGCTACTATGGCGCCAACTTATTGGTTTCCTTTCAGTCGATACTTTTCAATACAGTTAGTCCTCCTTACTTCTACCTCCCATATGAGAAAAGCATAATTTGTGGACCATGGTTTGCAGTATAGTGATATATTTTTCCTAAACTGAACTGAAAACGACAAATCAAAAACTGTTATTCATTTCTAATATGTAAGACGGTAACTAACGCCTTCTTCACTTCTAATTAGGAACTAATAGCTCATGTTTTGGTTCTTTTTTACAATCATCAATTAAAACACGTTTCTGTCTCAAATAGATGAATACAAAAATAATTATATAAAATTGCAATGCAAATTAAATTTTTGCTAAATGAGAAGATAAAGAAGATTAATTAACTGAATATCATTTTAAATGCGATCTATTACAATCAAACTTTACACTTGAGAATGAAGATTAAAACTGACCGTGTTCCGGGAAATAATTCCTATTAAATAAGTATTTTTGTTAAATTCTGATTCCAAGAATAAATTACGAATATCTATGAGGGCTTCATAGAACTCTTTTTAATATGTTGCTTGCCTTTAATATGCAACCTAAACTGAATTCCAGAACTAAGAGTCAGGTTGCAAGATGGACAGTAGTAATCACCAGATGGAGTACGATAAACTGATAGATTCATATCTGTAACCACTTGATCAGGTGCACCTGAAACCAAGAATCCATCTAGATAAATTAATAACGATCTGAAGGTATACTAGCAATTTTTAAATAGTAATAGTGAGGGAGATTCGAATAATAGCCATTCCTCGTAAATATAATACCAAAATATATCATTAATTTTTGTCAATATGATAATTATAAGTAAGAGGAAAGTGACCAAACATCTAATAATAGAATAGAAACATTAATTCTGATTCTTGTTTTAGGAATCAATAATTGATTCCTTGAAAAGAAATAACTATTACTTTTTCTTTTAAAACAATTAAGATTCTTTCTGAAAGTCTATATTTATAGCGAAGTACAATAAGAAAAATAAAAACCAAAAAAACTTACTCTCTCTTTGTGTGCTCTGAGGCCCCGCAGAATCATCATATATTCCTAATTGTCGTAATTTCTTCTTATGTTTTTGTCCATGAAAGTGTATGTCTAATTGTTCCTGACATGTGGTACCTACATTACAAATTGAACAGTGAAATTTACTTTGAGTCTGGCTCTGTGCTACAGAAGCGGGTATGGCAGCTACTCCAATTTCAATTTTATCTTTCCTAAAATCTTGTCCAAAAGTATCCTCGCCGTCTTTTAGTTCTAATTTCTTTGACGGGCTGCATACAAACAAAACCTCAAATTGGTTGTAAGAAAATTATTCATGCTTGGTTTATGCAGCCAAAATTAAAACTAAATTAAAATTAACACTGAACTAAACTTTGGTGGTAATTTTTTGGTTTATGCAGTAAATTAAGGATAATTATAAATTAGTTGGAAATTCCCTGTACGGATCCTTTTTGTTATAAAAATGTGGAAAGCTCCTGACACTATCTATCAGGGTTCCGTCGTCTGAAGAACATTGCTGACTTTCATTTATTGTTTTTCCTATTTTTTTGGTATTAGTTTTAAGAATAATGCGAAAAAATATTTCCATAACCAAAGAACAAGTATGTTGTAAATCAAACAATAACATAAATACAGATTGATCTAATAGCTGCTTTTCACTTAAACCAAAACCTAACCAAAACTCGGATTATTCTCACCTATGACGTCGTAACTCAGTTCAATGCACATTCCATTTCAGTCTCACAAATGAAACCTAATTGAGTTTTTACCCGCAATCTGCACAAACTTAAGACCATGTGCTTTAGTGAGTTTTGTGAACTCAGATTGAAAGTGAGGTTGAGGGCATCACGTTGTCACATTTTGTCATCAAAATAAGCCAATAAGTACAAATATCATCATTGATGTAAATAATATCATATAACTAGTGATGTGGACCGGGTAAATACCTAGCGGGTGGGTAAATATAAAATGGGTGTTTACCCGAGGCCAGGGTAAATACCCAAAATGGGGGTATTTATGTAAAATAATGATTTAAATCGTATTTTAAGCATATTACACCAGTAATAGCTTTATTTAAAGCTACTTAGAGAATATAGTACCTTTTTGAGTGAACTCCCCCCTCAATTCTCCAAAATTGTCATACAAAAATACCAAAAAAATAGGTATTTATTATTATCAAGCATATGAGTAATAGGTACAAGTATTTTATTATTTCAAACATAATGCCGTATTTGAAATCTTCAACCTTTTAAAAGAATAGTATATATTTTTTTTAATTACGCAAGGCTAGGTATTAATGTACCCTAAAATTTTTTCAGCATTTGTAAATGTAAATAACTTATAAACAGAATAAAAATTTTGGTTCTATTCATTTGATTGAAAATGGAAAACATCTAACGTATTCTCTGCTCATAACCTTAGTTTAATTTTATTTGAAATTTACTGTTAATTTTCTGCATGAACTATAAGTAGCATTTCAGTGTCTTTCAATTAATAATTTAATTTGTTAGTTTAAAGGGTAATTTGTAATTTTGGCTCCATAAACCAAGCGTTAATTTTCAAGTTTAGGTATACTGTTGATCAGTAATTAGCTAGGCATTTGACATAAATTACTAAAATATAATTTAATAAGACTGTAAACTTATTTAACTAAAATTAGCTAAAAAAATTTGTATACTTGTAAATAATAATGGGGATAATATTCATAAGTTGTGGCCAAGGAATTGGCTGAATTATAAGAAAAACTGATGATATTACTAAATGACTGTGACTGATCTTAGACACAACTTGTTTATTTGTAATAGAAAAAGTATAATAAATAACCTACCACATCCAATATTTATATAATAAAGTCATCCAATGGTAGAATATGTTAGTTCCATTAACACAAGTGTAAAGAAACTAAATATTATTATTGTTTTTATAAATGTATTTTTCAATGATTCTCTTCAGAATAAATAATGAAATTTACATAAAACTATGTGAATTTTTTTCTTTGTCATTCATATTTAATTCAGGTTTCAAATGCAAACATTATTCAAAATTAATTTATCACTTACCCTGATCTAACCCATTTTCCTTCATCATTATAATAACCTCTACCAGCTGGCATTTTGTATCCCATAATAACTCTAGAATAAAATTTTTTATTTCAATGAAAAATATAATAAATGTATCAACAAAAGTGAAAAAAAAAATGTTGTGTTATGACAATTTTTAAAAATTTATGGAAAGTGGACTAGAAAATGACAATAAGTATCAAATATATTTCAATAAATTGATGATTTTCGTCAAGTTTTAGAAGAAATGACACGTTGATACGTTATTTCAAAGGCCTATTTCGAGATTATCAAAAGAAATGAGGCGACTTTTTGTCTTATAGCCTGCATAAAAATTTATTGAGTATTTCCCAATCTTCCTGTGTTTAATACTGCCGAAAGGTTGTCGAGTTGGAATCTCGGGGGGTGGTTTTCGGGACCGGGGATTAGCGCTAACTTTTAGCAATTAATTTGAAATAAATTAACTCGAAGAGCACGAGTTCGTAACTATTTTGTCATATAGCGTTTTCAGGGAGCCACAGCTTAACACCACTGAGGGGTTATCGTATTCAAGTCTTGAGGGTGGCTTTCAATATTTGAGACTGGTGCTACCTTTAGCAGAAATTATCGCGTCCAGCTGATTTTGATGGGTTTCACCGTTGTTGAAATAATGCATATAGCTGTTATAGCTTAATATTAAGGCAGGGAGAAACAGGTTTCTCGGTAATGGCATGAGCAACTAAATCCGTTTCTATGTAATATATTAGTAATTAAATAGCAAAAAATTATAAATTACAACCCAGATTAAGGTAAATTCCCTATCAGCTGAATGCAGATATTAATCCAGAAGGAGATTTAGATTACCAATTCCAAACATTGTGTTTAATTTTCAGCGGAAATTTCAAATTTAAAACATGATGTTTCATTTTATAATTTTTTTGTTTGTTGATTCTTCCACTGTATCAATTTAATTATATAATAAATATATTTAAATACTTAATAATTGTGATCAAACAGCTATCCTCAGTAATATGCTCATGAGAATCAACAGAAAACAGCCATTTAAGGGGAATAAATAATTGTTCAAGTTCAAAAAACCGTAGACAAATGGAACAACCTGTCATATGACTACAACCCAATTAAGTTGATCAGTTTCCAAATAATAATGAACATGATCTGGGTTAATTTCTGAACATCTGGATCCTGATTGTGTTAACCCGAACATAGTTTTCTAAAGACAGTAGTAAGACTGGTTATTGCAGGGACAAGTCTATACACAAGAGAAGTTTTGAAAATGTTATGCACCAGTTCACCATCAGATTTTAAAAATCATATAACAATGACAACTGACACATTTAAATTTTTAGTACAATTGGCTTTATAGAAAATATAAAACTGAGGCACACAACTAGTGCTATAGAAAGATTGGCTGTCATAACCATATAAGAAGCCTAAAAGGGGAATATGTAAAATAAGCACCTTTCAGAATAAAACACAAAATGGAATGGATAAATTCCTTTCCTAATATTCCTGTGGTTCATATTTTTAGCAAAATTAATTACTCACTTATGATGATTTTTACCCATGTAATGTGACTCAGCATGCATTTTTCCTGTTAATGGTAGGTCACAAACATCACAATGAAACCATCTGGGATCTGTCTCTTCATCATCTTTTGGGATAGCTGTCAACTTCGCTCTTTTATGTAAAGGAGTTCCAGTCTTTTCTGCATGCTCAATTAGGAACTTTCTGACCTAATTGAATATAAACATGTGTGAAGCTTGGACAAATTAGAAAATTTAAATTTTAAATTAAATTGAATTAAATTAATTTTTAAATTAAAGAAGACATAAATCAAAAGTAAAACTGAAGGCTAATCAATATTTCATGGTATCTTAAAATGATTAATTCTGGTTTTACCTTTTTTTCATGATTTTTAGATTTATAATGAAGTTTAGCCATAACATTACTGCTTAACTGAGCTGTACAGAGTTTACAAAATAAGGGCTGAAACTGAGATGTCAATTCTTTTGGGAGAGTTGAATCATTAATATCTGGAACAGTATCTCGAACTAAAATAAATAGGGTATACTTATGAATTTGAAATATAATAATTTTAATTGAATTTCCACAACACATTGAGATAATTTAATAAAAATACTTACATATATCTCTTTTATAATTTTTGGGTTTCTCTTTGATACTGCTTAGAGTTTTATAAATATTCTGAGTTATAGGTTCTACTGAATTGGTAGAACCACTTTGTGAGGCATAATACTGTTGGGGATAAGCAGTAGACTGTTGCCATTGTGCTTGCGCATACTGGTTATAATATTCGTAATAAGAATTTTCAGCCAAGGAATTGCCTGAATTATAAGTAAAACTGGCATTATCAGAACTAGTCGCTTCGTCTAATTTTCTTTTTGGTATTTTGAAATTTTTATCCCACTGATTATCTAATAAATAGTGAAGAGTATGTAAAGAACAAATTTATAATTTGTAATTAACTTACCATTCGATTGTGACATTGAAATCTTTTTAAAACGCCGCGTTAATTGTTTACATCCAATAAGTTAAGAATGATATAAATATTTATAAAAGTATTATAGGCTGTCAAATGTCAAATAAAAATCAACTTGTGCTCAAATTTGTTTTCATCTTGTCATTTCTACTATCCAGGGAGTGCCATCATCAAACAATAAAAATAACAGATATTGCATATAACAAAAAAAGGTATCGAATTGTTCCTGATTATAACAATAAAATAATTAATTGTGTAAATATTCATTGAAAGCTGTTGATTAGTTAGTACTATATATAAACAATGATAAGAGGAAAAATATTTTAGGGCTATTCGCAAATGCCATACTGTTGGTATTTCTGAGTGGAAATGATAATTTCAATTGTCACATACATCACAATTACTTCAAATAGTTGTGTAAACAGAAATGGCGAGTTGGAATGGTACTTCCGAATCAGGAATTTTAAGAAAAATTATTAAAACGGAAAACCATGACGAACTCTTAATATTTGGATATGCTTGCAAACTATTTAGAGATGACGAGAAAGCCCTGTATATCGATCAAGGAAAACACCTTATTCCCTGGATGGGTGATGAATCTCTAAAAATTGATAGGTTAGTAGTTATGATTTAACAGTGCATATAAATATTTATGAATAATTTTTTAGATATGATTGTCGTGGTGCCTTATCAGATCTAACAAAATATGAGGCCAGCAGAGAGGGCTATGATGCTACTAGATGGTTGGGACTTAGTGAAAAAGAAAGAAATGTTGAAGAATTATGTGATAAGGAAAGGTATCACTCTCTTTTAATTAATGAAGAAGAAGAACAAATGTATAAAGGTATAACTTGTTATTAGCTATTATTACTAATCGAGTAATTTATATGAGTGACTTTGTTATTGTAGAAGAGGAAATAAAAAGACAAAACACCAATACTTTCCAATATAGTTATGATGTACCCCAGAACCCTGAACTGAAAAAAAATGAAGATGTTCCAACAGTTGCTGAAGCTGAAGAAGAATACAATCCTCCACCTATTCTTGACCTACCAATAGATATTGAATGGGTAATGTATTAAACAGTGTTATTACTATAATATAAGAATCTTAAGTTCCCCATATTAACTATTTGATATAAATGTCTGTTTTAAACAATTCAAATATATATTCTTGGGTTTATAGGTTAATAAAATGATGTATAGTACTAAGCTGTATCTCATCACTTCTTATTAGGAGCATTTTCAAAATATTATTGAAATCTTTGAAGATGCATAGAACAGTATTAATGAAAAATTCTCCAAAATGTCAATAAAAATATAATATATATATATATATATATATATATATATATATATATATATATATATATATATATATATATATATATATTTTCCGAGTTTTCGAATACTTATGTATTCATCATCTGGAAAATAATCTATTAAGATTTCCGGTGATTTTTGATGTTAGTAAAGCTTGTAAAATTTTCTAATAAAATTATATATAAGTTGAGCTTTAGTCATATTCATATATTCATATGTTCATATTTTTAATATTTTACAAACCGTTATACTTAGTTATGAATTTATGAATAAATTTTATTTTAGCCTAAGACTGTAAAGGAGAATGCAAGGATAGAAAAAACTGCATTGTTTGTGAGCAAACAAGGACCACAGATGGAAATCCTTCTCAAGGCAAAGCAGGCGGATAATCCACAATTTTCATTTCTTAACCAAGATGATAAATTGTACACATTTTATAGACACATTTTATCGCTGTTTAAAAGTGGGAGGTATCATGGATATGAGGCCCACACTAAACATACAAATGGTAAGTTTAATAATTCATAACTATTTTCATGAAATATCTTCTGAACATTAGCTTTGGCTAGTTTCCATTTTACAAAGAAATTTCCTCAAATAATTCCCTGATACAGGGTGTAACCTCTTGTTAAAAATGCGTTCTCATGCATGAATATTTTGTCTAAAATTAGGAGAATTAGGATCACTATTACTTTATCACAGAGAGCACATACCCTTTGATTCATGAAGTATTCGTACTCACAATTGCTTAACAAATTATTAAAGGTAAAAAAAAATTATTATAAGCTACTAAAACAGTTAAACTTTCAATCAACAATACAGGAATTATTAAATGTACAAAAACTTTAGATTATTTTCTTCCAGAAACTGAACTTGAATTTCAAATGTTAGTATTGACTGATTTAATTCATCACAGCTTTTTTTTTTAAAGCCAGCTGCAGAAACTGTTTAAGCACAAACAAGATTAGTATCTTTGAATAGGTTGAATAGGTTTTACCAATACTTATAAAAAGAAGTTTTGGTTATTTTAAGTTCCATTTAAATTTATTTTTACCATCTCTCATCACTAGCAGGGAAGTTTACAACCCTTAATATTCAGTTTTAAAATGTTACTCTTTTTTAAGATAAGATAATAGCATTGTATAAGCAATCTTCAAGATACAGGAGATTGAAGAATAATCTATGTAATAAAAGCATTTTAAAAGTAAAAGTTGACTTAGTAACTTAGTCTTATTGATAATATTTTGCAAAATATATGTATGGGAGTGTACATATTATATGAGCCGGTCCAGAGTTATCTACCGTAACTTGTATAGCAATAACAACAGTACCCATTGGGTTTATTTACTTCTGAATAGATTAAACCTTTTAAAATGAATGTTATTCCAAATGATTTTATTATTGAGCTGATATTTATAGAGTGCATAATATAGAGTAATAAGTAATAATTAAAGCTGGTAAATTTTTGAAAAAGTAAGATTCTCTATTTTCTTCTATAAAATGTTGTATCTCCTATATTCAGTTATCCTACATAATTCTGTATCATTTTGTATTAATTTATAATGATGTAAGGTTGAGAAAATCTTGTTTCAGAAAACATATCAGAAAATTTGGACCATGATTCCAGCTCACACTATTTGCATCCAAGTTTGACTTCATCAACAGCAGCAGAACCGGTAGGTGTAACTCGTGTTATCATTATTCAATTTAACAAAGACACTTTTCTTGTAGTAATAAATATAAGTGAGTTTGTGTACATCAAGAGGGGTTTGAATAAAACATTTTTAGTATTAAGTTGTCTTATTACTTGTTTGGATTTACTAATGATTTAGTTTTTCTGTTTACAGGTGGCTAGTGACATGTGTGTGTTTTCATTTTTTTATTTACAGAGTCAACTATATGACGATTTGCTTCGACAAATGGAACCCAAGCTTTCTATATTTTTCAGTTTCATAAAATTTTAATTGCCAGATATATTTGCGCATCGCATTTAAATCTGAATCAGTTAATAATGTTATTGAAGCAATTTAAAAATATAAAGTAATAACAATTTTCATAAAAATCTAAATTTTATGAATTATAAATTTCATATAATGGGGATTATCACAGACAAATCTCAATTTACCTTTTCTTTATTTCATTAGATGAATCTAAAATATTGAAAGCAATTTAAATGGTGTCACAATATTTTTCAAAAACTCATAATTCATTAAAGGGCACTTTCATGGGGCATATGAATCGTTGAGGTTAAAAACATCACATCATCAATCTTAGCTCTTGAATTTTGTCAATCCAGCTATATTGATCTTATCCAAATAAACATCTGAACATTATGTACTCAATATATAGAAATTATAACAATAAATATTTGAAAAATTGGATATTAAATTATTATAACAGTTGACCTGAAATTATTTTTTCATATAATGTGATCAAGTGGTCTCACAGATATATCTCCAAATAATTTTTCATTTCAAGTCACAAAAATCAGAATATGTTTTTACGTGGATTTGAAAGTACCACAAAACTTAATGAACTGAGAGGGAAGATGAATAGAATCACAGTTCATTGGACTGCATATGATATTAGATATTTTACATTGTTATTCCTATATCCCACAACATATTTTCCAATAGCGTATATGAAAGCACTAACTTCAGTAGTATTGTGTAGGATCAAAACGTACTTACGAAGTACCATGAGTGAAAAAAGATTAAGTAATTTAGCAATATGCCATATTCATAAACACATATTAGATTCCTTGGATTTCGTAGCACTAGCTCAAGAATTTATAAATATAAATCGTAAATTTGAAAAAAGGTAAAAAATTTGAGAGTTAGCTTGTTGAGTCCTTGCCCAGTTCGTTATTTGATATTATTTCGATTCAAACTGTGTTCAGTGGTGTTTTCAACCAAAACAAAATGTATGTGTCCCATGAAACCATTCAAGTTTTTAAACACTGCTTGACTTAGAGCAATACAGGGTACTATGCAATCAAATGTCACTGAGATCAGCTGATCGATTGCTGCAAAATTTAGTCTCCTGAGGTTAATCTAACTTGTTGGTTCATATTTTTTATTGCTGAAAATTGTTTACCTCATTTTTAATTCTGCGGGGTCGGCAAGGGTACAGAAAAGAAAATGATTAGTGACAAGACAAGGTGCAATATTAATGCAATGCAAAATATCAGCCTTGCAAGAAATTGCATGCAGCTTCTTACTGCACCTTAGTTAGCAGGCTTTAAATTGAAAGAATTATTTATTTTGACACCATTTGCAATGCTGCAAAATCTTGCAAATTAATGATAAACTTCAATTCTGGGTTATTTCAATACATAGAATTTAAAATACAGAAAAAATTAAGGGATTGAAAACAGGATTCAAAGTCTACCGTTCGTGTCAAATTTATGTCATTTCTATAATTTTTAATATGACTGCTAAATGATACATGCGGGATTTATTTGAACATTTACATCTTCTAAACTATACGTTTTATCTACTTTTCGACTAATTGGAAATTTTCCATATTAATTATTTTTATCCTATATTGAATTAAAATTATATATTTCAATCCATTTGCTCTCTGATTCTTTTATGAGGTATTTGTCATTGATTTATAACAATTATTTTATAAGCAATATTCCTTAGCCTATAAATATTAGAATTTTTTTCAGGTTTTTTACATTCCATAAACCTAATATGAAGTGCTTTACATTACTTTTTAAAATAAGTTATTATTTTTTGTTTTATTAATTAAAATTTCTAGAACCTTTGGGGTTATTGATACTAAGCACATTATTTACTCTATCACTACACCAACACACATACTCACTACACCCACACTTGTGAGTGTAGGTGTAGTGGTAGCATAAACAGTGTGTTCAGTACGTTGTATTAATATTTATACGCTCTTTTATTAATATTTGTTCAAAACAAATATTTCATTGTTTCATTTTATCAATATTTATGGGCTCGTTTTGATTGAAATTTTCCAATCAAAATTATTTTTGATGAATTACACTTTTACACATACTAAGTTAAAGTTTACTGTTTACACTACCACTACAACCAATACTGTAATTGTGAAAGTTGGTGTAGTGGTAGAAAACAGTGTTTATTTGATACTATTTTTTTCCTGCATAAACTTTTCAATATAATTTATGGAATGAAATTAATATAGATGAGATTAGATATTCTCTACCAAATACAGAAAATCATCACGGAATATTTTGTTCCATTTTCATGGTTTTAGATGTACGAGGTTTGATTAAAAAAATATAGTGAAATATTTTTTATAGTTGCATATATTTGAACTACTATGTATCATACACTATTGTGTTGAGACAAACTTTGACAAATTTGAATATCTTAAGATTTGTCGGTCTGTTACTTCAGCTGCTTTAGTAGGATAGTTTTTGCAATATCTGTCTTGTAACATCGATCATGTTGAGCCTTGTTTTATGTTGAAAAAAAGTTGAAAAACAAATGAATCTGCATTTTAGAGATTATTTACTAATAAGATCAGTGCCAAATTTGCTCTGAGACTTCTTACTCATGATGAAATAGAAAAATTTCATTCCAATTTGCGTGAAATTGGAGGATCGATATAGATTTAACTGTCAAAAAAACACTGAAAAACAGTGTTAAACATTAACCTAACAAGGCCTTTCAATCCAAAGCATACATCAAGGACATTGTAATCGTTTTCTTGGATTGTGATGGCATAATGCAATCACAACTCATTGCAAAGGGGACAACTAAACTGCGTGACTACCGGATTTATATGAATCAAAAAGGAAATATTTTGACATAATTCTTGATATTGATTAGGCATCGACAAAGCAGATTAAAGACATTCCACAAGATGCCTTTCAAAAATGTTCCCATATCAATATTGCTGGTCAATGTATTTCAATTCAAATGTTTTTTTTCCTTTTTTCACTTTGTTTTTGATAAAATAATTGACTATACTTTTTTATCACGTCTCGTGTAACAAATTTATAAATTTGATCGTTTCATCCCGTTGGATCTCTCGATTAACTACTTACTGCAATAACTGTTCTTCAGATTTTCACTTAGATGTAGTCGATCTTCACAATTCTTGCCTCGTATTGTTTATTTATGTAAAGTATTTCTTTTCTTTTTTCACTATATGAATATACGTCTTCCAACTGAGTTGGTTTTATTCTTGGAGTTGTAAATAATTTTCATCTACAATGGCTACATATCTTATATGTCAATGTATTAATTATTTATTGTCTTTCAAGCAATTGCCTCAATTACAATTTCAACTTTTATTGAAATTGTTAAGTATATCTTTAATTTCACTTTTGATAATATATCATTTATATTTCTTATATATTTCAGTTAAAAGGAATAAATGAGTCTAATCTTCAATTTTTAATTTCTATAATGAAATATATAGTAGAAAAAAAATTTATATTTGCATAATGAATATATATAGTCCTCTGTCCTTTTCCTGTCTTTGGAATGGTAATACATAAAGAGATTTTGAAACTTAAACAGTTGTAGTCTTCTAGTGATGACACTTGATGTAATTATAATACATGAAGTCATGATATGCAACAATACTTTGTTTTAGAACATCAATATTATCATGTTCAATAGCGTGTATCAGGTGGTTGGGCTATTGGGCCTCATAGTCTAATCATACAATTACCTCCACACTATTACTGATTCAATTGATGAATAGAAATTTGGAGAAGGGCGATCCATTTGACGACTACATCATGTGTCATCACTAGTTGGTAGAATTTGAAAGTAAATCTTGATATAATTAATTTTGAGATGTGATTTGATCATAGCGGCAAATAAACTTGATGCCTTCACAATCAATACTACATTTTTTAATCATCAAAAAATGCGTAGGTATTAGCGGTTTTGCTCCCAGCCGATCTCACCTTTGTTCAAAAGTAACTTAATTTATTGTCAAACAGGCGGCTACCACTGCCATTACCATACCCCAGATTCCATACAAGCCGTCAGTGAACTGCGCTTATAGTCAACTGGTAAATCGTATACAGGGTAATCAAGCTGAGACACAAGAGACGCCCAAGATGCCGGATTATGCGCAGATGACCTACGAACAACAGCAATACTACCAGTATTACTATGTACAGCAGTATTTTGAGTATTATAAGCAATTGGCTTTACATCAACAAGGACAAGCTGGAAATCCAGGTAAATAATGAAAGTATCTTTCAAATAAAAATAAAATTTATTTCGGTTTCTTATTTCTTAGACGCTTTTATACGTTTTTGTTCATCAATTGTTTTTATTTTAAATCTCTTCCGATTAAAAATTAGATTTTGAAATAAGTAAAAACTTGATCTCTTCTTCTTGATTTTCTTCTAGTTTTCTTGATATTCTTCTTTTATCTACATTCATAATAATATAAAATTATTTCATTCGTTGCTTTGAGACCTCACCGTATGTTCAAGTAATTACGTTCATTCATTTTGGGCTGCAAACTTTTTCTTTAACATTTATTTCACTTATTTTTTCTCTTTTTGGGCTCCATGGGTTTTAATTTCGGCTTACAACTAGCCCAGCTTTTGAATTACACACAGTATACCAACTGTGCTTAGTAGTGTGATGCCGCTATAATTTCTGCATTCACTTAGTATATCAGAAAAATTATGACAGTTTGCTAGTCTTCTGGTAACACATCTATTCTCAGTATCTCGTTTATTATAGTTCTAAAATATTCTAATATTAAGTTATTTCCAGCTTAAAAGAGTATGATTAACGGATCAGCTGGGCTCTCCAGTATCGCAGCGAGAAAGGGGTACACAATAGATCCTTCGGGTCGCAGTGTATACAATACCCCAAAATTCATACGTACATACCTACATATTTTCTGCTTTGAGTCTGTCCACTGGTAGGACTCTTTTCCTAGTGCTCTTTCCCACCTTCATTTTTTGCATTACTTTTATTAATTCTTCTTCTGTTTTATGTTATCTCTTGTTCCTCTGGATCAACCAGTATGGTTTTCTGTTACTTTGTCTTTCTTCGCCTTCTAACAATTGTTTAAAATATCGTTTCTGTCTTTCCAAGATTTCTTCTTCCGTCATAATATATCAATCTTGTACATTGTGTAAAGTTGTCACTGGACAGCTATGCAAACAAACTATATAGACACATAATGCGTGGTAGCCGTTTGATATCCTCCAGATGATTATGATGGGTAAAGTTGAAGGTCCTAGAGGGATTGGAAGGAAACAAGCCTCTTGGTTAAATAATATTAGAAAATGGACTGGGATACGATAAGCAAGACAGTTATTTGGACTAGCTCAAGATAGACAGATTTTGCAATGCTGATCGCCAACGTCAAGGGGACTTGATACGGCACGCTAAGAAGAAGAAAGTTGTCTTTCTTTTGCTCTTAACTGATCTTTTTTGTTGTTATACCACATGCTTTTTCTGCTCCATTCAATATTGTATGTTAGGTTTGCATTTAGGTATTTTTGATATTTGACCTTGGTTCGTTTCTCTTTTTATTTATTTATTAGTATTTATTATTTAAACATGTTAATCACACTATCTACGACACACTAATGCAGCTTATAGAATGCTTCTGTTATTTACTACATTGTCTTTTTCAAATTTCTAGGTGAATTTATCCCACCGGCAGATTTCCAAAACTTAGATCCATCACTTCAAACTTATATCCAACAAATAGGCTACAACCAGTACCTTCAATATCACCATCAGTCGAATAATTCGTATGTTCAGACAGCAACTAAGGCAAATGAAGGCGCTAATAGTACAGTAACCCAATCTCCTCAATATGTGCCAGGTACTAAACTAGTAGAGGAAGAAAGGACGGTTACAATAGTCAAAGAAAGAAAAGAAGTTGAGCTGAACAAGCCGTTATTGTCACTTGCCGCTTATGGATCAGGATCTGACAGTGAGTCGGAAGATAGTACGGAAAGTGATGATAAAACTGTTATAAGAATTGATAAAGTTGAAGTAGAATCTTATCCTGTCCCTACAGATGAAACTAAAATCGTTATAGACAAAATGGCACTGTATGTTTCAAAAAATGGGGAACAATTTGAAGAGATCGTCAAAACTAAGAATGATCCTAGGTTTGACTTTTTACATAACACTCATATTTTTTATAAATATTATAAAGAAACTCTTAAAGGGTTTACGAACGAGAATACAGAAAACGGGCAGCAAGATAAAGAGGAAAAAGACGAAAAGGACGTAAAAAAGACGCAAAAGGAGAAAAAAGAGAAGAAAGTAATCGGTAAATATTGTCCCTTTTCTAAATACTAATAATTCACACTTATCGAGGTACAAAACAAATTTTAACCTCAGAAAACGTCTTATCAATTAACAGGATTTTTTTTGTTTTATATACTTTGAAATCATCTTCAAAGAACAAACATTTTAAATTCTTCCAGCATCTAAAGCCAAAAATTTCAGTGGCTTCAGTGGATGCTGAACACACTGTTTACACTACCACTACACCAACACACACAACAATTGCACTGTCTAACACGTGTTGCGATAACCAAGTTATCGTCTTCAGAGACTGTGTTTATTTTCAGTTATCGAAACACGTGTTAGACATAAGAACATTAATTCTGGAATATTTCTTTACATTACTTCTCTTACTACTACTACCGCTGGCACTACGGCCCTCAAAGAGCCTCGGCCTCGTCCACCATATTCCTCAAGTCATCACGCTCTAAGTCTAGGCGTCTCCACCCCCTCACGCCTAGTTTCCGAAGATCTTCTTCGACATCATCCAGCAATCATTTTCGCGGTTACCCAGCCAGTCGCTAGCCCTCGGGCTTCTGCCGGTATGCTTTGCGTACGCCCTGCTCTTCAGGCATACGTTCCAAGTGACCAAGCCATCAGAGTCTAGCCCTCTTGACTTCTATCACCAGGCTGGATGTTTGTCAAGATGACTTTAGTAATCGTTGGAGACTACTCACATTACTTCTCTTACATATATTAATATCGTTTGTGACGAGTCTTATTAGCACTGGCTTTTGCATATGCTATCTATTTGAGAGGAAGGTGGCCGCAGCTTTTGTATTCAAGAACGTACTGTGATCAATAGCTTGATAATTAAGAAACTGTGATATGTTTGATGTCGAAGGTAATGATACCTTTTTTTCTTTTCGACAATAATTTCATTTTTCCCAAAAAAAATGTAATGTTTCCAATTCAATGAAATTTGAGAAGAAATGAGAAGTTGAAAATCTATCAATTTATACTATCGGAAGTAATATTCTTTATTGAATATATGTAAAACATAGTGTAACACAAAGTATGTGAATGTATGTTATATGAAATTTTTTTTAATGGTACTAAAATTTTTTCAGCTCCGGTAAGTTTTTCCATAAAGAAAACAAAAGAAGAACCTTCAAAAGAAATTAAAAGTGCTTTACCAGTAGAAGAAAGTAGTGATGAAGAACAGTCGAATTCAACTTTAACGACTCCAGAGAAGCCCAAATCTCCTGTATTGCCTTCTACCCCTTCAGTTACCGTTTGGAGAATTGGCGGTGAAGTACCAAAAAAGATTATACCAGAAAAAATAACAGTATCCGTTGCTGAAAATACCGAAGAAGTTAAACAAATAGAAGAAGATAAGAAAAATTCTATTTTAAGTGAAGAAGATCCTATTCTAGAGATGATGGAATTAACAGATGGTTTGGAAGAGAAAAAAGATGTCAAAAGAGGTAAAAAATAGTCTGATCTTTCTAGGTTTAAAAATTGAAGTTTATTCACTAAATTGTAATAAAACTTTTTGTCATCATTACCATTTTATTCACCATTTTTCGTTTTTTTTTAGTATTAGAAAACTCTTTGTCACCTCAACATCTTAGGGTATATAAAGTTATCAATTTTTTTCTTATATACTATATATAAGTGAAATGTGGTAGCAGTTGAAAATTATAAATATAACAAATTATTTTTCTATAAGTGTCCCTGTCAAAATAGCCTATTATTATCTATATTCTCTTATTTTTTGTGCTCATTTTTTTTTAATTAAGTACAACAAATGAACAACAAAGCAAATCAAAGACAAATCCTCCCTCATACCTGTTCACTAGGCTATAGCAAAGTGGAGTGAAAATGTCGAACAGTAAAGTTTAAAAGCGAAGTTAAATTGAGTTTATATTGTTTATGAATCAAAATTATATTTTATTCGAATTTTATTGATTATGATTAGAAAAATCAACAAGCTAGAAAACAAATTTAAGTTCATATTGAACTCTTCAATTCATTATTATGCGAGTGGAGAAGAAAATACTTGAAAGATGATATTTTCCTCTTCTAATAGTAAAAAATTCAATAATTTTTTCAATTCATTGATTAAAGAAATTGGAAATTAGTTCATGTGCACAAAAATTTATGTTCAGTTTGAGCTATATGATTTATATTAACTAATTTTTTATTTTACAGCAGAAGATAAAATAAAAGACAAGCTAGCAGCAGCCGCTAGAGAGAAACTTGCTTCAGTTACTCGAGACAGAGCTCTTCAGTTAGAAAGAAAAAAGAAAGCAGCCGCCTTTCTGAAACTAAAATCAGTCGAAACCAATCACAAACCAATCGAAATCAATTCTGAAGATAGCCATAATTCCGATAAAGAAAAATCACCCCTTAGACGAGATTCTAAAGACTGCATTGAAATAATAGAAATAGATTCAGAAGATTCTCCTCCCAAGAAGAAGAAACATAAGAAAGATAAAGACAGACATAAAGATACAAAGTACAGTCGGTCTAGAAGTAAATCAAGAGAAAAACGGAAAGAAAGAAAAAAGGATAGGGATAGAGGTAGACGTAGAAGTATCGATACTGATGAAGAAGAAGAATATAGAAAAAGGAAAGAGAGAAGGAAAAAGTCACATAGGAGGTATAATAATCCTTTTTAGCTGATTATTTGTGTTTTTTCGTCAAGAAACTCATGCTTTCTCAATGGCAGGTGGTAAGAAACTCTTATTTCCTTGCCCTCTGTCTACCTACTAAAATCTCGCGTCTTTCCTCTTGCTGTTCGACTAATTTTTTTATTTGCGTTATTCTTTCCACATATTTCACGAAAATATGCCAGTGTTGTATTTATGTATGTAGATATTGGGGTGTCATATACACTGCGACCCAAAGGATACATTGTGTCCCCCTTTCTTGCTGCCACACTGAGGAACTCAGTGCTTACAGCTGATCTTTAAACCCAATCCTTCTAGAAAGTTCATAATGTAGGATGGCTCTAGCTGCCGGGTGTAGTTCTCTGGGGTTCTATAGTGTCTCACACTTCGAGAGAATGTGGATAGAGGCTTCGTCCTTTGAGACGACTGTGCCCTGATAGGACTCCTGTTTGTATTAGTAGGTTTTTTTTACTTAGGTTGATACATTCTTTACCGGTCTCAGCCCCTGTAGGATGTCCCAATAATTGGTTTTGCTCCTCTTTCTAATGCTTTTTTAATTGTTGTGTAGCTAATACTATAGAAGGGTATGTCTGCCCCTGTTTTAGCGAGCTTATCAGCTATTTCATTTTCATTCACTCCAGTGTGTTCCGGAATCCAGTGTAGGGTAACTTTATTTTTCTTGCCTAGCTTGTTCAATTTTTCTAGGCAATCACAAACGAGCTAGAATTTTATGATGATGGATGATGATCTCCTGTTTGCGATAGTTCCTCTCTAGATTGAACTAGACACATTTTTCACTTTCATAAATTTCTGCTTGAAAAATACTTGGAGTGCTGCTGGGCCCGTATGCTCCTATTCCAGTTCTATCTGCTGCTTTGAATCCGTTTACATACCATTTAATGGCATTTCTGTTCATTTCTTGTATGGTGTTTCGATCTCATTTACTTCTAAAGCTTAGTTTTAAGGTAAATTTTTTGTCAAAACTAAACTTTTTTAATGCATTGTGATTCCGTCTCTAAATGATGTTTTTTCTGCCACACTTTCCAGTAGTATGTGAAGAGGTGAGAGATTTGGAATCACTTTAAGTGCAGCTGTTGGACATGATTTCACGGCCCTGGTCACGCATATGCAAGCCAGTGTTTGTACATTCGAGATATTGTTCCTCGTGGTATTCAAACTAGTTCTTGATCTTCCTTAGCATTATTCAAGTACCTTATAAGCATTTTATGTATATAATGCTGACATTAGAGTATGGTATGCTGGGCATATACAAGCTGGATTTCTGTATTTATATTACATCAATATTTAGGTGTTAGTCATTTTATTCTTTATTCAGGTTTCACTAGCCTTATCATTCTTTTATAATTTGTTCCTTTATTTTCGTTGTTCTTAGAGATTCAGCTCTATGCTTCCAGTTTAGAACCTTTTTCCTTATCAATTAGTATATTGGCAGTTTGCTGATTATAACTTGTAGGGCTTTGTAAAGATTATCTTGGATTCTCTCTAGAAGTCCTCTATTTATGGCCCATACATTGTAGTTGAATTCGTACTCCATATAATAGCAGTATCTTGCCAAAACTTGGTCCATTAATTTTAGACATTATTAGTTGTTATTAGTAGCCACTTTTGTGGCCCTTTCGGCTTTTCTCTCCTCATAGGTTCTTAAAACTCAACATAATTGAATTATTGAAATAACAAATTAGGGGTTGATTTTCCTTAGGAACGTATTAAAACAAATTTCATATTTATTTTTTAGGAAACATTCAAAAACTCGACACGAAGGAAGAAGTAAAAGGAAATCCAGAAAACGACATCAAAAATCTGAATCCCGGAGCTCTGACAGTACTGACAGCGTATTGTGACAACGTCTCTGAATTATTAGTAATAAGGTTATTTGTTTATTCAATAAATATGAAGGACATTGTGCTAATAAACAAAATATTTCTCAAGATATCTTAAATTTATCTAAGTAGTGTTGAAGGTTATAGCCAGATCTTTACTTCTGTCATACAGCTGTAAATAACTAGGATGATATGAGGAAACAGTGTTGTTGGTCTTGTTGATATTGTAATTTTAATTTTGTGAATGTATATGTAGTATTTGAAACAAAATATTGTGTTCATTTTCACGAAAAATCATTCTTCAAACTTATTAAAAAATTCTTAAAGTGATTTTGTTAACTGTTATTAAATTGGTCTAATTGATCAGCATCCATACAAACTTAATACACGAATTCAAAATATAATGTGGAACTGAGTGGAAACTTTCTTTTATGAAAAGTTATAAGAAACTCATGAATTAATAAAAAACATTTTGAATCAAATGGAATTGCTGAAGTATTATTTAATGTTAAAAATTAAATCAAAAGTTAAAAATCAAAAATCTCCAAAGAATGAATCCATTGAAAATAAAATAATTTAATCAATGTTAGCTTACAATCATAGCATTCATTCACACATAAATAGAAGAGTTGCTTGAAAAGTTTCATTTTAAGCCTATCCGATCTACCCCTTTCTCCTCAAAATGAAAATCTATCCTGAAAGTGAAACTTAGGGTTAGGAAACAGGAAAAAGTCTCTGGGGGCTGGAAATGATATGCAGTGGGAAGTCAACCAATTTGAATGGCAATTCATGAATTTTAGTCATGGCAATCACTGAAGTGTGAGAAGGTGCGTTGTCCTGTTTGCAAAGTATTTCCTTTTTCTTCAAATGATGTCGCTTTTTTGCAATTTCTCACTCTATCTTATCAAGCGATAATCCGTGACACTCTGATGTTATTGTTTTACCTTTTTGAAGATGTCTATCAACGCAACCCGATATGACTATACTTTTTCGGAGTAGGCTTGCCCAAATCTATGTCTTGATCATTTTTTCGTTTCAGGAATGTAGTTGTGGATCCAGGTTTCATCTACAGTTATGAATCGACGCAAAAAATCCGTCTCATTTCACTTAAACCACGATATTGAGGCCTAAGAAATGTAAATTCGAATATAATTTTGGCCAAAGTGGCACCCATCGTGTGGATAGCTTACGCATTCATTATTCATCAATCAGTATATGGAAATGCGTTATTTTAATATGCCGTTTACGTCTTCTATCTTTCTAACCTTAATCCGACAATGTTCCAGTACCATTTGGTGAACTTTTACGATGATAACGCTGGTTTTTAGTTTTTAGCTGTCCCGGCGTATTTCCTTTCAACTTATATTGTTAAGTGGTGACATTTTCAAACAAATAATCCTCGTAGTAAAGCACATCTCAGTATTGAAATATATATAAAGTGGTGGCCCAAATCATAAATACAAAATTAAATATACAATAATTCATGTGAAACATAATTTATTTCAATAAAAATAAATCAGATTCTGTTCACAATAAAAATTGAAAAATTAAAAAACGAAAAATATACACAACTAAATACGAGGCTATTGAAAGCCAACTAACATTGAAACACGCACAACTTCAGGCAAGATTATGATAATGTCTGCCATCTTCATTCAATCGAGTAATTATTGACTCGAGTATGATGTTGAATTGGTTGACCTACATTTTTGTTGCATCTTGTATATGTGCTTGAAACTATAACAGTCAGAAATAAGTTTCCCAATAAAGAATTTTATAATTATATTTGTAAATTATTTATTATCATTTTGTATATAACGGATTTGTAGAAAAAATTAAGTCAATAAAACAATTTTATATTAAAGGCAGTGTTTGATTGCATACCAACCTCTAAAAAGTAACACTTTTTGTCAGTATCACAAACACTATAGTACGCTTTATCAAAACAAGGCTTCAATCTACTAATTTACTAAAATATGGCTAAGTATCGGTCCTAGTACATCGTCAATATACTGATGAAGTTCTAAGCACTTTTGTTTAGTATTCACATCATTACTGCTTCCCCAAATGACCACTCCATCGATATTGCTCTTTGATATTACGGTAAAAAGATTTAACAAATCTTCCTAAAAATAATAGGACATGTTAAAGCATATTAACGCTTTAAATGTAGTTTTTGGAGAGAATTACAAACAAGTACAAAATTTCAAATTCATAGCTAGTGAGAGTAAACAATTAGAATTAAAATATTAAACACAAACACAATATTTTCTATATACTGCCCCTTTCGGTTAAGACATTTTATTGGTACATTCAATTCTATTGGTTATTTTGTTGATTTGGATACTACAATGATGAAAACATCAGATTTGTTCTGATGAGTCTTATCCAGTGAGAAGAATGTTCATTTAAGGTCTGGTTAGTTTCTTTTTAGTCTTCGGTCATCTCTTCCTTGCACCGATAGTTGGAGTAGGGGACTACTACTTGATTCCAGCCTTTCGAAATGTATTTGGCTTCTTTGTTGTATTTTTGTACTGTTGCAGTTACAAGGTCTTCATGTATCATCTGGTTTGAAACGTTCTAGAGAGCATCAAAAGTTACCCGTAGAATCTTAGATTGTGCCTTTTGTACAACGGCTATACTCGATTTGCTTCCCCATAAGTCCAGATTGGAATGATGGTAGTCATGTACAACTTCTGCCTAGCAACCAATACAATTCTGTTCAGTTTAATTTGGCATCTAAGTGCATTCCTAGATATTTAATGCAAGATTATTGTGGGACTTCTACGTTGTTGATGTATATTCAAGGATATTATTTTCTTAGTGTAAAAGTTATGTGTTGCGATTTGATACGGATTGTTGACCATTGGGCATGAGCCGCCCCTGGCCTTCAGATAGTAGTGTGGAATTATTAATTTCCTCAAACATGGTCATACATAATCACCCATTAAAAGTTCATAATGTTCGAATGTATAATTTAGAAAATATAATTATATAAAAGTTCCGATTTTGCAAATTTAAAGGCATATAAAACTCAGAAACGAGGGATCGTATGAGAAAAAGCATTATTTTCACGTCTTCTATTACCTCCTGAATTTATAAGCTTAAATGTTATTAACATATGAATCTATGATATTTTTTTTTATTTTAACTACTTACCTTGGATAAAAATTTGTTTGTGTCTTGGTACTTGAACCAAAAATATAGAATGATGTTTTTTCTAACGTTCAAACTATTTCTTATTCTAATCGATTCATTAATTCTTCCTTTAACCATTTTAATTTTATCAACCATTGAATAACTTGAGTTTCCTATATAAACTGACGGGTAAAAATTGTCTGTAAGCTGGAATAACCATTTTAGTCTGAAAAATAAATTCCTGTTATGAATATACTCATACAGAGTAGCCATTTAGGACTCCATACCTCCCGTACTAGTAGATTGAACAAGAAAAATATTTTTAAAACCACATTATTGTATAGAGTGCTGAAGCTTCATTCAAATTTCAAAAAGAAACATTAAGTGTGTCATATTTCAAAGGTAGCAACAAAGTCTATTTCAAATTAGGTATTGCTCATAGTTTGTTGCAGATTGAAACTGTTATTGGTGAAAAACTGTTTGAATTATCATTATATTAAAAACATACTCTTCCAGAGTGTCCATTAAAAGAACTCGATATATATTTTCATTTTAATCTGTCTCCTATATAATTTAGTCTTTTTCTCACCCATACAGGGTATCAATTTGAAAACGCACCATACCTAATACACTTCAAAAATATGCACAGTTAAGTCACATTTATTTTTAAGTTGGAATGCCTATAGACTGATTTTCCATTTAATTACATCAACTCTTCAGTGGGTACGGACACAAATAACCCCTCAAATATAAAATGAAAATGAGGTTCACTTATACATTATTCAAGTACCTCTTTAAAAATAGTAAATACTTTATATTTCTTATGAGTACTTTTGGAGAAATGAACCAAAACCGTGAAGATATTTCATGTGTTTTATTCCTCGTGCTGAACCGACTGAATTCTACTTCCAAATTACTGATTTAACTTATAACAAATCAAATTACGAGTTGTATATTATTACCTATAACAATGGTGGTATAATAGTGGTGACCACTTCAAAATAGCTTTCAAGAGGGCCCTAATAGGACAAAGTCTTTTACCGTGACATGAATATTTGAAAGAAAATACACATTGGCTTCTCTCTACAAAAACAAAATCTTTTTATAAGTTTTGTAACACTTTTGTAAACTACTTTGTTCTGTGTTGAAAATATATTATTTGTTTTGGATTCCAAAAGGATTGGAAAAATTAAGAAATTCTTTCCAAACCAAATTATTTTTCGAATAATATTTATCTTGTTCAATTTGTGAAATTTCTTACGTAATAGGTGATGAATCACACCCCAAGAAAGTCGTTACAGTATAGGTTTAATAATGTTATTGTGTTCTAACAATTTTTATTAATATAAATATGAATCTAGTTGAAAAATATTGAAACACGTTTCATATAAAAAATCTCCACTTTCTGAATAAAATTATGGACTTCTTTTACCACTACCCCTACTCGTATATTCGAATGGAATCATAGCATGTGATATCGCGCTTCAAATGATTCAGAATTCTATATTCAATAAGATTTTCGTCTACGATTATATCGACAATTTCAATAGTCTAAAACCTTATCTGAAAAAAAAGTACCTATGTATCTATTGCTGACTTTGTCTTTTAAACATTAATGAAATGTTACAAGGGTACATCATTTAACAGCCAAGAACATTTTCTTAGCAACTAAGGAGAGAGAGAGAGAGAGAGAGAGAGAGAGAGAGAGAGAGATTCGTTGGTTAAAGTTTGGTAGGATAAGGAGGATTGTTGTAAGGAATGTGGTTTGTTTGAGTAGGCCCTGATATAAGAATAGCTCCTCTGCAGGGCTGGGGTTGTGGTGGTTTCGTTGGGTTGTTTGCCTAACTATTTCTAAGGGGGATTTTGACCGAAGAAAACGAAGTGGAGCTTAGAAGTAAAAACGGCTCTTCTCGGTTTGTTTATTTTATTTTTGGGTTTTTTGGAATTTTGTGTTTTTTTTGTTTATTTTAAATTTAATTTGAGGTTGCGGCTGCGGCTGTATTATTCCCTCTCATCGGCCATTTGGCTGGAGAACTGGTTCACCAGGTTGCAGGGAGCAACTAAGGAGTATAGAATGTCAAAATACATTTTTCTTAGCGAAACCAATCGTATATGTGTGGTATTGTAGACACGACGTTGGGTGTTTTAGACACAACAATATGTCATTTGTCAGGATGATGAAAAAGACGACATTTCCTGTCCGAATTACGTCGATAACGCCTGGTGTACTTACTTGTATTAGTAATAAATTCATTATTAAGTATATTTTTATCATTATTCAAGTAATAACATAACATTTGGCGACGAGAAACCTTCGACTCACAGCGGAAAAATTACAATGTTATTGCTGGTGGTACAGAAGTCGCGCCGAACAAAACAATAGAAGCTTTACTTTGTCTTATTGGACAAGATACATATAAGATTTTTAGGGATCTCTGTACTCCTTCAAAACTCAGCCAGAAGACATATAACCAATTATGTGCACTCTTGAAAATGCAATTCTCACCCACAACATGTGTCTTTAAATAAAATTTAAAAGCTACATTATTAGACAATGAAAATGAAACACAAGCTGAAAGTTTAATAATTAGCAGATATCTATATTGAATTACAGAAATTTAATCCACTGCTCAATAAAAGAAACACCATTCAAATTGATGACAGGTAGAAATGTAAAAACATTTGATCTTTTGAAACCAAATAAGAGTCACAATTTACAATTGGGAGGTGTGTATTAGGATTTTAAAGAGGGAGGAAAGGTTATGATGAGAGATTATTAACATAAAAATGACAGCTACCATTAAAAAGGTACTAGGTTTAAAAAATTACATAGTGACCAAATTAAAAAAGCAAAAATAAATGATGTATCAGGTGAAATAGAAACAGTATCTAACAGCAGTGTGTATATAAAAATCCTGCAACTTGTAGTGAAGATGGCATGGAGGAAATAGTAGTTAAAAAAATGACATTCCATTTAATTACTTACCCAATGTAAGCTTAAATCTCAGTAACTCTCCGTCAAGGCGACACTTCCTGTCCGAACTACGTCGATAACGCCTGGTGTACTTATTTTTGTTGGTAATAAATTCATTATTAAGTATATTTTTATCATTATTCAAATGTACAACATAACAGTATACATCTCGAAACAAACAATTTCGAGTATAAAATCAACGAATTTCTTATCAAACACCACAATATGTCACACTAAATAACTGACAAGCCTTCATTTCATTATGTCTGGGAAGATAAATAAACAACTTGTTGCGAATGACAGATACACTTAATATTTTTCTAGATAACTCTGTTGCAAGCTTAGGACATCTATACAGATTTGTACACTTCACAAACACAGCTGTCTGTGCTGGCATTTAGTGCATGGTGACTCTTTTTGTAACATCAATAATCTTATGTTTTAATAGATACACCTCGTATATCCAACTTAGAAAATCACTGTATTTGTTTTTTCTATTCCACTCGCCGAATACTTGAAATTGTGCCATAAGGATTCTATTCAAATTCAATATATCCCATCCAATGCCTTATATTTTAATCTAGCAAAAAAATCAAAACTGTTACATTATTGAAAAGATTGAAATTGTTCTTTTCATACACTAGTCCTTTCTATTTAATTTTTTTTTAGTGCGTTCAATAATTTTATTCAGAAAAGGTAATTCCATAATATGTAAAAAATGGCTGGTTCTAGGATTTTTAATTTACATTCATAATCAAAGAGAACCTCACTGTATAAGGTGAACATCACTTGTTACATAAGAATTACATCATTATCTGTAATCTCATGATTTATTTGTTGAAGCGTGAAAAATTTTATGCTTGGGATAAAACATCACAAATGTTGATGAATGATAGCAGCTTATGGGAGCACAATGGGAAATTAACTCACTTCCTTTTTGCTCTGAGACGTTTAAAAGTACTTTTCCGGTTAGAACGAATATACCTAAAATGTTGTAGAAATACAAGAATGAATAATTGTTTTAAATCTAACACGACCTTCGTACGTATTTTCAAAAAAATGAAACGAATTGGATTACAATGAACAAAGTAATGTCCTGTTATTGTGTAAAACCTTATATTTCTAATACTATCTAGTGACCCAACTAAAATTTTTATTCCCAAAATTTCGAGTTCATTTAAAACTTTGAGTAAATTATCAAAATAGGTCCATTTTAATGTAAGGGGGCCTCAACTTTTGAATTGCCGACATTTTCTTTAAAACCCTGATATTTATTTTTAACAAACCTTTGTTATGGTAATAAAAGCTAAATTATCATTGTACGAGAGTTGTTTGAAAAGTTTCCGACCTACTAAAGAAACAAGACATTTGTTTCCATTATCGTTTCTCTATTCAACATAGTCTACTTTTAAGACTATACACTTAGTCCAGCGATGCTTTAACCTTTTAAAGCTTTTCAAATAATAGTTGCCCTCTTTCTCTTCAAAATATTATGCGATGATGTCCTCCTTTGATGAAAATCCTTCTCCTGAAAGTAAAACTCTAAAGATAAAAACAAGAAAACGTCGTTGGGGACCAGATATAGTGAATACGCTGGGTGGTCAATCAATTCTAAGTGCAATTTGTGAATTTAGTCCTGGCAAGCACCGAAATGCGGTGAAGAATTCAATGACTACCACAAAAAACGCCCACCATCCCTTTTCCGAACGATAAAACCGTCTTGTAATCCACTTTCTAGGCTGTTTTTCGTTCTAAAAGTTGAGTGGTGGAATCCCAGTTTCATCTCCAATTATGAATAAATGCAAAAAATCCGACTTCTTTTGCTTAAACGACGTTAATTCGTGCGGTTCGATAAGAGATGGCGTCCAATATTCTGAACCTGCTTTGGAAAGCTACTGTTATTGTACGTCTTTTCAGTATATGTCATACATTTGAAGCGTTAACAACAATAATTTTATTTCACTCAAATATGTCGAACTTTGATCCTGAAAAAGTATTTTTGCGAGGGGCTCTTCTTCATTACTTTGATATGAAGAAAAATGCCTCCGAAGTCATTGTATTTTGGTGGTGGTTTCTGGTGAAGAAGCTCTAGCTGAGCGAACGTGCCAAAAGTGGTTTGCACGATTTAAAAGTGGTGATTTTGGCTTGGAAGACGATGAACGTTCTGGGAAGCCAAAAAAGTTTGAATATGATGAACTGGAAGCATTACTCGATGAAGATTGCTGCCAAACACAAGAAGAGCTCGCAGAACCTTAGGGTGTCACTCAATCAGCCATTTCAAACCGTTTAAAAGCAGCTGGATATATTCAAAAGCAAGGAAATTGGGTTCCATATGAACTCAAGCCGAAAGTCGAAAGGCGATTTTGCATGTCCGAAATGCTACTGCTGGAACGCCACAGAAGGAAGTCATTTTTGCATCGGATTGTTACTGGTGATGAGAAATGGATCCATTAAGACAACCCCAAGCGCAAAAAATCATATGTGAATTCCGGCCAACCAGCCAATTCAACGGCAAAACCGAGTTTCCATGGCGCGAAGGTAATGCTCTCTATTTGGTGGTATCAGAAAGGTGTGCTGTATTATGAGCTGCTAAATCCGGGTAAAACCATCAATGGAGAACGCTACCGAATACAATTAATCCGTCTAAAGACAGCAGTAGCCAAAAAACGCCCGGAATATGCGACCAGACACGAGGCATAATTTTCCATCACAACAACGCTCGGCCCCACGTTGTTATTCCGGTTAATAACTATTTGGAAAACAGTGGATGGGAAGTTTTACCTACCCGCCTTATAGCCCAGACCTTGCCCCTTCTGACTCCGGCCGATGCAGAACGCTCTCACTGGAAAACATCAGAGCAAGATATCAAAAATTGGCTTGATTCATTCTTGGCTGCCAAGCCGGCGCAGTTTTTTTGGGATGGGATCTCCAAATTGCCAGAAAGATAGGAAAAGGTCATAGCTTCAGCCGGGCAATACTTTGAATAATACTATTGTACATGTTTTTCTTAAATAAGCGTTCAAATTTTGAAAAAAGCCGCACGAATTAAGTTATAGACCACAATACATTCCCAATGGCTCGCAATTGCAAGGAGAGATTGTTTGACTAATTTGTATTCGTAGCAATATTTTTTTGTCAAATCCCAAAATGAAAGTACTATGTGCAATCTGTTCAAGAGAATTACTGTTTTATTTCTGTTTAGTTTTATTTACACATAACACTTTTCACTAAGTTTGTTAGGAAAATCTATATTTTGTCAGTTTTCATTTTAAAAATGATATTGTAATGATGTCTACTAATTTTCCTTGGTTTAATTGAAAATGTATATAAATATCATTTTATAAATAAAAGTGTCCCAATTCTAAGATGTTTTTTTATCGTGAATTCAGGAAACTGCGAAATTAGAGCTGGATGGAAATGAATAATAAAATAATGTAGATATTCCGCAATGTAAATTTAAATGAACCGCGTAAATAGATTAGTTCTGCCATGTACCATCGAGGGCACTGGCATCGAAAATCCATCATGTTGTTTCCACTGAATAACAACTTAGTTTGCAGATTCTTCATAGGGTATGTTCTGTGGCAAATACGTTGTTTCGATATGTCTATAGCCTCTCCTATCTCTCTAGCCTCAATCTGAAGGTTTTTCAGTACCATTTTATGAACCGATGATATCGCTAATTGTCATAGTTTTGATAATGATAATGCAGAGTTTCTGCACACAGTGTATAACTTCTCCCCTATTTGCGTATTGCCTCTCATAAACAAATATTTAATGGCAGCTGGTAAATTCATAACTTTTCTATTTTCTCACTTTCTTACTCTAAGTTATTTAGCTATATATTTTCAAACTCATATTGATAACAAGACACGCTTCAGGTTGGGGTCGAAAACTTTTCAGACAACCTTTGTAGATATCGTCGAAATTCTGCCCAATAAAACTATCAGACCTAACGTTATTTGACACGTCATACGTACTTATAATAGTGAAAAAATATTAAAGCGCGGTGCATATAGATTCGAAAAAGTTGTTATCATGTACAGTTTGGCAAATATAGGGGAGTGAATGTCGAGAAACGTGCGAGAGACACGAACGAAGTTGAAATAAGAAAGTATTCGGATGACAAAAAGGGTAATATGCGTAATAAGGGTAATAATAATTAGTACGGTAAATAACGCAGTGCTCTCCACTATCTAACAGACACAATAGAACTGAAAATAGTAGTAAAGTATACCTGCTTGAGGGACCGTACTAATCCCTACTACCATCATCTAGTAACGCGCATTGACGGGCGTGGCTATTTCATATTCATTCCTGTATTTGCCAAAGTGTAACTCAACTGATTCAAGTAATGTTTTTTGGATTTCTGTAATAACGATTTATAAATTAATTTGTTCAGCTATAATTGCTAAACCAGTTAATCCGACTTCATATTTTTTAATCGCGGAGCCTTTTAAATGCGAGGCCGTGGATAAGGGCCCACTTGGCCTACACGCCACTGATAAACTAACTCTCAGTTCGTTCAGTGCTTCAAAGCACAACTTTCGTTACTTTATGGTGATATTAGTTACTGAAATAGTGACGTTAGTGAATTTACGACGCAGTTTTAAGAATATTGTTATTTCATTACCTGCCATTTTCTGCTACGACTTCAGGAGGACACGTTTGCTTCATATTATTTGGCGACATATTAAAACAATAAGGATATGCATAATATCCCCAAGTTGCTTTGGGTCTTGATCTTTTTGCAATCAATAAAGTTTGTGCCATGAATATCTTAGCAGCATCCTCGAACCTTTGTGTCGCTTCTTTAATTAAGAGATTTTTGGTCCAAAAAGGATGTTTTTCTTTCTCTATAGCTATAGAAATTGATTTATACTCATCTAGTTTTCCAAAGTTCTGACGAAATATTGGCCTCCAGCTTTCGAAATCGATTATTCCAATACCTGTTACAAAATGTCGATCAATTTTTCATAAATTGAACCAAACATATGGAAATAATATTCTTATTCTGTGTAGAGGGTAACAAGCCGCAATTCACAAAATCTTGAGGTATAGAGGTAACAAGTCCCAGAACTGTTTTCTCGCAAATCCGTCAACATTTGGCAACGCTGCGTAAAAGATTCGATCTTGCGTCTAACCATTTGAATGTGTTTTATTGGTCAAGAAGGAGACAAGCCAAATGTAATTTAATATAGCGTCGACAAATTCAATAGGTGTTGAGCGTAAATTCCTCCAAAACAATAATAGTTCTGCTAGTTTTGTATCGGACTCCGGATCAGATGATAGTGTAAAGGATGAAGATTATGTGGAATCAAGTTAAGTTAGTGGGTCTAGCGAATAAAGTGATTTTACGGTATGTATAAAAAACATGTGGCTTATTCCCTTTTAAGCAAAATAGAGATAACTTTTTCAAGTAAATATTGGCTTATCATGACTTCCATGCCATTGCAGTCATTGCTTTTCGGCAAAGAAGAGACAGTTTTACCATTCTTTCTGGATTTGGGATTTGAGATTTGGGTACGACGAACAGAATGCGGCACTATATAGGCTACCTTAAGAAAAGATATTAGTACCACAAGAAGACAAAAAGACATATTTCCACTTGGACAGAAACTTTGTCATATTCTGTGGAGATAGATGGAGTTGATAGAATGATATGCAAGGAGGAATTCCTGTGTATTCATGGTCTTCAAAATTCATAGAAATGAATATATATTATTTGCAAACAGATTCGCAAGGGATTTGGGACTTCAAAAACGAGGTAAACATTATAAGCGCAAGAACCGATTAACTGAGGAAACAGTAAAAAGTGTGCATGATCATATTAAAGCAATAACTAACTATTATATTCCATGGTGTAGAGAACAAGGTATTTCATCACCTATCGAAAGATTTTCTGTCGCCTGTATAACATTTGGCTTAAACTGCCAAAGAGCGACACGTGTGAAACATGTGATCGGTATAAAACTTTACTTGAGTTAACTGAAAACGACGAAGCTAAACTAAGAGAATTTAAAGCTAATTCAGAATTACACAAACTAAGGTATGCAAGCTAACCTTGAAAATGAAGAACTGAAGAAGCCAAACAAGAAACTTGTTATTTCTTTTGAATTTCAAAAAGTTCTTCCAGTGCCGGATTTGATTATAGGAAAGGCGTTCTACTTTAGTAAGACCTGGATATACGATTTTGAAGTACATAACTGTAACACATGTGGAGAATTCATGATACACATAGCAGAACGTGGGTGCGCCGAAATAGCAAGTGTTATTTTCAAATATATCAAGCAGAAGAACTAATAATTTTTACTGACAACTGGACGGTAATTTGTTTATGGGTGCAGATGATACGTAAAAAAGAAAATTAAAGTCATTGAACGTCGCTTTCTTGTGCTGGAGAATACACCCTTACTAATAGATAGGGATTTTGCCGCTATTCACAAGCACCAAAAATATCTGAAACAAATATACTCACCAGAATAGTGGCATAACGAGAATCAAAAATAAAAAATCCGTTCGAAGTAATACCAATGACAGAGTCAGATTTTTATTGCTTTTAGATATTCTAAAAAAATATCTGAACAAAAAAAAAGAAAAGACACAAAAGAAAACCTAAATTTCAACAAAGTGCGGTATTTTCGATTTGAGATAGAGCATCCTAATACTAGGTTCATAAAACATTATCTGAATGAGCCTTTCAAGTCGGTAAATTTAGGAAAACGAGTTGTTCAACTGAAACATTTCTGACAACTGACTTTTTATCCCGTTCGACAGCATTCCCGTGTGACTTGACATGAAATTTATCCCGTTCGACAGCATTCCCGTGTGACTTGACATGAAACGTCAGTCACTATAAAACGAGGTATAACAAAAAAGAATCAGACTGGGAATAACAAAACGCAAATGACAGCTATGTAATTGACGTATAATGACAGATATGTAATGACGTATGGATGACAATTTGATATTTGTAAGAAATCAATAATAAAACTATTTCTATTAAATAAATAATTAACAATTATAATGTAATGATAGTGCCATTGCCCATTCGTAAAAAGTGAAGTGAACTATAAAACTCGGTATGGTTGAAAATTTGAGTTTTTAGGTGAAGTGAAGTTTAATTAATAATGCCGCGACCAAGACGATCGAATCTTTCCCGACAAAGCCGTGATGCAAGAAGAATACGAAATACTGCAAATGAAAGGACTGAAGAAGAAAATTAAAAAAAAAACTGCTTATTTATTGCCATTAAGGCGGAACAAACTTCGCCGGGTCAGCTAGTTTATAAATAAATTTGGTACCAATTACGATTTGAAATAACTCAAATATGTGACTTAGTGGCTTGTTACCCTCCCCTCAATTGTGATACGGCATGTTAAAGAATATTGCAATAATTAAATATGTACGAGGTTAATATTATAAATAAAAGATCCATCTAAATAGCAAAAATGTATGTAATTATTGAGTTCATCAACATAGCACCGATGTATAACTTGTGTTTCACTTTTACTGAGAGATGCAATACAAAGAACGGAGATCGTACTAGAATTATTTGCGATAGTAGTATATTACGAGGAAAACTTTTACCAAGTGTAATATTTTCTATAAAAAATCCTAAAAATAAGCAGGGCCGTCTTTCAAGACCAGGGTGCCCTGGAAGGGCATGTCATGTCATTTTTTCTCATGTCAACTCGTTTCTCTGATAAACTGTCACACTTTTATTTCTTGATCCGTTTTGTGTCTAATTGAAAGGAGTGTAGTATTATTATTGGCGATGGAGAGTAATACCGAAGAAAGTTCAAACTGCACACCAGAAGATGTTATTGAATCGGCAACTGCAGCGACTATGAATCTTGACCCCTGAGAAATCTAGGGAACAGTATTTGAAGGAATATAATTCTTTTATGGAGTGTTACTAGCTTACTTTGAAACTAAATCGAAAATGGGGAAGTCTTCAATACTTTGGTCGACTTATTCAAAAATAAAAGGCATCCTAATGGATGTTTCTGTTGCAAGCTCTAGACGATCATTATCTCATGCAGCAAGAAATTTTGATGTGAGCTTAGATATTATTTGTAATATCTTTCAAGTTGCTTTAATATTCGGAATCGCAGGAGCTCTGCGGAGGGACGAATGATATAAAATGAAGTGGAACGATATTAATATTTCAATTATCACAGTACCTGATACAAAAACTCATGTTCAACGTCGATTTACTGTTATTGGTGAATTATCTGACAATAGATTGAACTTGGTAAACATTTATAAAAAGTATAAAAACCAACTACCTACAAATGTCAAAATAGATTATTTCTTTTTGCAGTATAGAAATGGAAAATGCAAAACCCAAGTTGTACGTATTAATACCTTTTTAAAAATTTCCTCGCTTATCGCAACATATTTGAATTTACTTAATCCAAAAAACTACACTTGGCATAGATTTCGACGTTCTTCGGCGTCTCTATTAGTGGATTCCGGTGGTGATATAATTCAACTATAGAAGCACGGTGGGTGGAAATCCAACATAGTTGCGGAGGGTTACGTAGACGACTCAATAAAGTACTAATCCAACTATAAACGATGTTATTTCTTTGAACTCGTTAAATGTTACCAATGCAAGTACCAATAGTAATGTAACTTGTCACATTTTTCACTCACTTCACGGAATTGTCGGTCAAACCACCTTAATCGTGAAAAAAGTATTACTTTACACATTTTGCTTTTTTTTATTCAATTTCAGATATAAACTTTCTTCCATACGGAATATGAAAGTAACGCTGTTTGTGATTTCCAGAAATCAGCTGAATAACAACGTGGATTGTCTTGGTGGTTTGCGATACCTTTGCTCAACGTAATAAAGGGTAGTATAAAAAAAGAAGAGAGCTTACCTGAAAACGATTCATCCGGAATTAATTGATTTAGAATGTTCTCAAATATTTTCAAATGTCTTGTGAGATTTCCTTCTTGAGGTACGCCACCATTTCTTAATACAGTCTTTGTACCAGTTTTTAAAATAGCAGGAAAATCACCAGGGTCGTATAAAATATTAATAAATTTGCCTCTAAATCTGTCGTTGTCGTTTTGTACAATTCCATATTTTTCTGCCAACGCCGAAAAATTCAGTTTATGGGAATCACATTGAAAAGTTGGAATGTTCCAGTATGCGTTTATTTGCTTTTGCTTATTGCTTCTTATGATTACAGGATGCTCTAGATTAATATCTTTACTGAAATAGATAATTGCACAAATTGTTAGGTTGTAGTTAAGTGTTGCACGGCATATCCATATCTTTACGAAGAATGATACACTTGCCATTTTGAATTATATTGAATATAATCGATTAAGTCTTAGTCATTTAAGTATTAATGGAATCACGTAAGATAATAATTGATTTGTTTTAACGTTAGAACATATTATAGTGTTACTATATTCTTATCAAGAAATTCAGGAAGGAACTTGTATCTAACTTACGTAAATAAATACAGCTTCAAGGCTTCAGACTCCGATAGCTTCGTTTATTACAAACAGGATCTTTTGATATTAATACTAATCAAGTACATGAAAGGTGGTTCTTAAAAATAAATGTCAATAAAAAGGGACTTCAAGAATGTTCGTAAATTGTGATAATATTATAAATTTTTCTTACACACCTCAATTTAAATTTTTTGTATTGGTAATTTGTAATGTCTCATATGAAAGAATTTTCAAATCTTTATTCAACAATAAACCACCGATTTTTGGACGGTGGTACCTATTAACAAATAGTTGTTATTCATATGAATGTAAAAAGTAACGTTTTGTTTTGTGAGTGGACTTTTAACAGATTATACAAAGCATTTTATATCACTGTTATCGTGATACACGCTGGATTACCTTAGATATACTTTATCTATTTTTACTTGAATGTCCATAAAAAGTATCAAAGAATTTCAACCACAAATCTTATGTGCGGGTTTTAAATAAGCTATTATAGTACTCATTTGCAAGACAAAACTAGTGAATTTTACTAGTTTACATAGTTATAGTAACCCGGTAAGAAATAACGTATCATCAAGAAACACGCATCAAAAAAAGCAGCTGATAATTTCAAAGAAGCCGTATCATTATTTTCGTTGAATAATATCTTCTCAGGTTTCTATTGTTGGCTGTGGAGGTTCCCAGGGCTGTATTTAATACATCATTTTCACTTGTTTTTCAGATATTGTTACTCAATTTTAGTATTTTGCTTCTAACTATCTAAATTCATTGAGAATAATGACTTTTTGGCAACTTGGTGTGAGATATTGACGGAAAACTTCATTTGGATTACGTTTGGCGATATTCAAATATTCGCTTTATTTTTTAATGCGAGCGAGGTTTTGATTGGCATTAAGCAATCGCGGCACCCTCTTTGCAGATAGCTTTTTCATGTACAAGGCTGTGCCTTTTATCAACTATTGATGGAGAAGTTACAGTAAATCACCGATTTTTATTAATATGACATTTTTAAAAGCAGAATACCACTTAAAAATAATTTATTGGGATGCAGAATTTTCAGGATAATATTCAAGAAACTTTTATTCGGTTTCTTTAATTGTCTTGATTAACACTTGAGTACTTTTTTGTCCATATTAACAAAAAATATAGGTAGAAACACTAATCTATTTGCCAGATTTATATAAAATATTTACAGATCAGAAACATTGCGTAAAATATTAATATAATCACCGTAGGAAATGTGTGGTCAACCTCTTCCAACCGCACTTATAAAGGAAACAACAGCAGCACGAAAAATGATGAAATTCTATAATTTATGAGAAATACAAATTTTTCTGAAAATATTTAAGTGAAAAAAGAATCATTTGAAATACTGATTTCATCTACCAATATTGGTACGAGGGTGGTTCAAATATAGACGAGAATTTTTATTATCAAGTTTTTCTAGATAGTTTCCGTCATACTCGATCCAATTTCGCCACTCTTTCGGAAGTTTTTGGATGCCTTTTTCCTAAAAAGCCGGTCGGCTTGTCACGTAACCATTCGCACATGAAAGATTCTACCTCCGGAGTCCGACAAATGCCTCTTTCAATGAACCAAATAAATAATAGTCGTACGGCGACAAACAGGAACTATAAGAAGTGAACTGTTTCCCAACCCAATTCGCGAAAATGCGTACAAACTTCTCAGCGTGTGAATTTCTGCTCAAAATCTGGCCGAAATTTTGCGTTAATCGAGCCGTTAAAGAGTTAATTCCCAATGTTTTATCCATATCGCGTAATGCATTGCGTTGGTCTCCCAAAATGAGTTCTTCTACAGCGCTGACGTTTTCATAGGTAACACTTTCATACGGAATACCAGTCATACACTTAAATCTTGGAGAGGCACTCATTCCCATCAATTTCCGCGTATTTTTAACTATCTTATCCTAAAAACGAATAATGATGGGTTGTTCAACAGATACTGGTACATCTTTTTCGCTCATAGTTACGCGCTTCCTGCTATTATCTACACTTCCTAACACATCAGTCTAACATCCAGTGTAGCCACTTTCACGACAATAGATTTTTCACGCGATTATTCAAAAATTCCAGTTTACATTTGAACCATCTTGGTGCATCTAATATATTAGCGAAATAATTATTTCCTGGCTAATACCACCAAATATTGTGACGACCATCAACATCCCTAATGTCAGCTCAATTTAGTTTGAGACGCTTCAGGTTTCTAAATCGATTTATCAGAAAATAACAATCCCCATACTTCGATTTATTGTTCTACTTGTAATAATAATTTGTCTTCACATATTCCGATCGGTTGTTTCTTCCTTCAATCTTATAACTCATGCCCTGCATTAGTCTTTGTCTATTTCTAATCATTTCCATTTGGGTTTTCCACGACTTTGGTTCCTTCTGGTTGATATTATAGCATATCATACTACTTC
Source organism: Diorhabda carinulata (assembly GCF_026250575.1). NCBI lineage: Eukaryota > Metazoa > Arthropoda > Insecta > Coleoptera > Chrysomelidae > Diorhabda > Diorhabda carinulata. The sequence continues at coordinate 10,995,948 of NC_079469.1, forward strand.
TAGTCCTTGCCTCTACTTTTTTATTTTTGATCTTTAATTATTTTTACTGTATCATTTCCCTATTTATTTCTTCTAATACGTTTTGATTTCTTCTTCTCTTCCATACTATACAGTAATAGTTGGGGGTGAAGTCGTTTAATTTTAAGCATAGAAATATTTGGCAAAAATTTTGTGATGATTATAGCGATCCAATTTTGTTTCCTGCTTGTACCTTCTCAAAAATAAGCAATTTTTTAAGATTCACTGGTTTTATGGTACATTATCATAAATAGCTAGTTTTATAAGCGATCCCTATTAATTTGAACGATATAAAATATTTTATAATTTATAAAAGATATATGCAAAACATTAGGGCGTTGTTATCAATCGATAGGATGAAAAATATCTTTGTTCACATTAACTAATCATCATATTTTTATGTATTGATGTCTGTCGGATAAACGTTGATAGAAAAATTTGTCTTAAATCAGGTTCAAAAAGTTAAACTCCTCTCAAAAAAATATAGTCTAGTTATTGTGGTATTTATTATGTCAGTTCATTTCAGGATACGATATTGAGTGTGACTTTCCTACATTCAGTGCAGATTTTGTGTCTTCATATATCGAACAAATTTCATTTAAAATTTTTATAGAAATACTTTTAACTTTAAGGGGTTGACAAGGCAAACGTTTTATTCAGAAAGTTTGTATTCGTAATTACGTAGAGAATTTATTCCTTTCTTTAGGCTCTCACTGTATAATCAACTGAAAGCAATTTATATTTGAAATAATCTTATTTGAATGAATTTTGAAACAAATGTTATATATTATCTTACGTGATGTTATTAATTGTTTAACACTTGCACATTTCAACAACACAATTTCGACAAAAACGGGTAATACACTTGCGGTATTTCTTCCCTATTTCCTTTTACACCATACTTCATACTTCGACCACTAGTTCACGATCACGGGTCTTCCCTGTGGTTTTCTTTTTTTATCCGTTTAGTCGAGACCAGTATATTAGTTAAAGAAACATCGATCTGTTTATATTTTTAGGATATGGATGTTTGAGCGCCAATGCCACATTCTTGGCAACTAAAATTGGTGCAACGTAGGTACATCTTTATTTTCATTGTAAAATATAATATTCAAAAATGTATATAATTGAGAATAAGATGATTGTTTTTGAAATTTCAGAATTGGATTCAGTGCTTTTGCTACGAAAAATCTATCATTAAATAACTTATTTCAATTAAAGATTCATGGAAAGGTATTCAAAGAATTTTTATTTGATTTTCTCGACAAATTTATTCATTACGTAAACTTCTTTTAGTTGTTTGTCGTGTATATTTGTTTGTTTTATAGTAGTCATGGAGATGTCGATAAAAATCATTTTTGTAAAGCGATTAGTATATTTTTATTTTTTATATTGAGCACACTGTTTACATTACCACTACACCAACACTTACAATTATACTGTCCGATGCGCGTTTCGATAACCAAGTTATCATCTTCAGAGACTGAGGGTAAACTAAAATCTCTCAACTTGAACTACCTGTTATCTACTAAATTTTCTCACGAATGAATCTTCTCCTGCGAAACTTAATTCCACTTCCTTGGCGGAAATCTTCACATTTATTCCTTGGCTATTAAATTTTTAGAGTGGCCTGTAAGAATTTCAAAGCATCCAACCATTTATGGGATACATTTTTTAACAATTTTATATTATTAATATTAATTTCATTATTATAACAAGCAGCGCGATCGATTTTTCGGTCCATCCGTATTTTAAATGTGCTATGTGCTCTTTAAACCGGACATTAACGGATCTCTTAGTCTGTCCAATATACTTCCCGTCACAATCACCACAGCTAATTTTATGTGTACCATTCTTTTCAAAATTTGGTATTTTGTCCTTATTCTTAAATTTTGAAGCAATGATCCTGAACATTTGAAATGTTGTTGATGTTATTTATATCGTAAACATTGGAGAGATATACAAGAAATCAACAATTCTCGTACAGGAAGTGTTCTTCAACTAACTTAAAATAAAGTTTAGGAATATTATTAATTGCCTAAGCCGGTACTGCTATATTTTGTTTTTGATTCTAAATCTTTTATCGAGCAATATCGATCGGAGTGTTTGTTGATATGTATCTAAACACTAGGTGATATATCATTATAAAATCGTAAATATTTTTTATTTGTATGAAGATGTTATCATGAATGACGAAATAAAGAGCAATAATTGATTTCACAGACATAAAGGAAAATATAAAAAAAGAAAACACATTAAACGGAACGTGGAATTTGGTGTACTAATAGATAAGAGAAAATTGAACCGAAGTTCACCGTGATTTTCTGATTCCTGAGTTTTGGAGTACGATTCGTGAAAAAATCCTTGGGTTTTTATTGATATTTTCCTGGGAAAATGATATTTTTCAAGTAAAACAAAATTGTGTCCTGCCACGATTTACAGATTCCTGCCACTTCCACAGAACTAGATATAGTTTATACATATTCTTGGAAAAGGTCTTTTTTTTTGGAAACCTCAACACTGTTGCCTCAACAAACACCTAAAGACACGAGTCCTAGCAGATAATGCGGGTGCAGTTTTTGTTGCACAGAGGATGCAACCTCCATCCACATTCTTTCGAAGTGTGAAACACTAAGGAACTCCAGAGCACTACACCTGGGTGCGTATGAAATAGAAGTTGAAGATCTCTCGCAATTAGCCATCCCACATTCTAGACTTTTTAAATGGAGTGGGATTAATGGATCAGCTGTAAACACTGGGTTCTTCATTATCGCAGCAATTAAAGGTGGCAAAATAGATTCATTGGGTCGCAGAGACCCCAAATTTGTATATACATAGAAACCTCAAAAACTAATATTGAAATTTAGGAGATCTTTACGAATGTTCAATCGCGGCATGTCACACTTTTGTTATTTTCCCTTTCAGTACTCCGAAAGGCAGGAATACCTCCTGATCTGTACAGCACAGCCTTATTGAAAAAACATAAAATCAAATATTACGAACTTCTAAGCTACGACAAAATTTGTTTCTGATTAATATGAAAAACAAAATTAAGAGAATCATTCAGTATAATTCAGTTTACAGACATTAATAATTAGATATAGTTTCAATAATTACGAAATAATCTCAATCAAGTTTTTCCGCATCTATGGATTAATAGACGCGGCGAAATTATATGGTCATCCTATTGTTACAATCTGCAATCATTTATGAAGCTATTTAACATAAAGAAGACTAATATTAAAGCAGCAAATATGGCAAGACATTAATCAAATCCTAGCAGACATGTTGCGGAGTGATGTCAAGCACCGTCTTTTTTATCAAGAAGTGAATGGCACCCAGTGTAAGCTTAAGGGTTAATCTTTTATTATTATAAATTACCTTTTATCGTCTCATTAACCTTTATATCCTTTTACATATTCTTATTCATACATCTTTTGTATTTAACGACAAATTATAAAATCTTATGCAAAATCTTATCTTATATGCAAAAAATAGAACTTATCAATTAATGTCAAATAGTCATCGATTCATATCTGATGAATAAAATAGAAAAAAAATAATCAACATTATCTTTAGGGATAAAACTATTATTTAATTGATTCTATTTTCAATAAATTTTATGGAAAACTTATTATAAAAGGGTTGCTACTCAAGTTTTGAGATGGTCAGATGAAAACAAATGTTCATAATTGGATACAGCTTTTTTTTCCAAGTATTCTCCATTAAATCCGATACACTTTCCTATGCGTTTGAACCAATTGTCCATTCCGATTGAGGTACCTCCAAAACATGTGATTTGAACGTATCAACCGCTTCTTGAGGTGTAGAAAAACGTTGACTGTGCAATTTATCATCTGCGGGAATAAGAAGAAATCATTCGGTGACAAACAATGACTGTACCCATCAATTCGATGTTTTCACTGTTCAAAAAGGTATTTGTTTGAACTGAGCTCGCATAGTCGTGGTGGAGAATGTTTCGTCTTCTGCGATTGGCTTCCTTCATTTTTTTGGAACACTTCTAGCAAAAAAATGCTGGTGTACCATTCAGAATTGATAGTTCTGTTGGATTTGGCTGGTTTTGAAACATCAATTCAGTCTATTGTTGCTTAGTTACGGGTTCGTATACATAAAATCATGATGCATGGCCTGTAATGATATTATAGACTTCACTGCGATCAAATTTTTCCAGTATTTCTTTGTACCAATCGACACAAATTATGCGGTATCCAACACGAACAAATCTTTTTAACAGCTAAATGTTCATGTATATTGAATATATGCGAGTGAAACTAATGCCCATGTATGCCTCAATCTCCCGGTATGTCACATGGCGATCTTGCAATGTCAGTTTACGCAAAGCTTCGATTTTTTCTAGCTCAACAGCCGATTTTGGACGACCTTCATGTAATTCATCCTATAGAGAAGTGCGATCGAATTCGGGAAATCAGAGAAACACGGTAACTTGAGATGGTGTTTTATCACCAAAAATCGAAGCGAGCACACTGCTGTTGGTTTCATCCACATCGAAAATCATTGTACGAAAATATTGGAGACTGAAATAGCACTCGTATGACAACACTTCCTGACTATGTTCACCATTAAAAATGTCGAACTTTATGATGACAATGTCAGATTTGACATGCTATATCTACATTATTGATTTATTATTAGAACATTCTGTAATTATTCTTGAATGTTCATCGCAAACTGCTTTATCATATTTTTTACATAATTTTCACGTGTATCTTCACGGAATCTGTCTCTTGGGAAATACGACCTGACTCACTTGATGTTTTTTCTCTGGTTGTGAAATTTATTAATTTTCCAGCTCCAACTACAATCCGAATCGTCTAATTTCTCATGATATAAATATTTTGCGATTGTGGTTTAATCGATGTCGTACATAATTCCTCATTCAATTCCTTACTTTGCTGACTTTGATAGTATATAGGTTCCGGATGAATTCACTTTGGCGATTGTATGGGTAAACTTGCTCACCGTCCTACCTTTGTTAATTTCTAAAAATCGGATCACTTGACATTCAACATTATCCATATATTCTTGTCAATATTTTCTCTTTTATTTTCTTCACTTGTATTGATCAATCAATTGATGTTATTGTTACGAACAATTCTATCGAACATTTCATCTTTGAATGTTTCACTATTTGATAAAGTCTCTTCACATTTGCTAACTAGTATGACTAATCGTAGTTTAATGTTGAATTGTTGGTATTTTAAACCAGACATTGTTGTCTATAGCAATGAATGTTATTTATCTGTTGTGAAGATTTCCCACTAGTTGGAAATCTCTCAGTAGATTCATCATCATTCTCGACTGACTCAATATTATATAGAATGAAAAAATATTAAAATATCGTAATTATTTTTGAATATAGAAATGTAGGAAAAAATATTAGTACTAGATTCTTCACTATCCGAGACTCTTCGTCGTTACTATCCGAGGCATAATTCTCATTCTCCCAAATTTTCTCTCAATAACTCAAAGTAATATATATTTCTCTTTTCAAAAGTTAGTCTAAAATTATTATTTTCATACTTATAAAATAAGCGTTCGTAAAAATATAAAGTAAATCTAGTTCAAACTGCAAGCATTTTTATATAAATGTTAAAGTACCTGGAAAACTCAGTTGGTTTTATATTTTCTATTATTTATAAAAAACAGTTTAGAATTGATAAGATCGATTATGAAATTTAACTAATTTAAATATAAGGAAAACCCCGGATCTCATTTTATCCTTCCTACTTGGACTGTTGTGTCCTTATCACTTGTATTGATCAATCAATTGATTGATTTCCACATATCCATTGAATGACTTATATTCGAATTATTTACACTTGGCATCATGAGAATTTCCCAGATTGCGTAGAATTAAATTTCTCCATACTAATTGCTTTTTGTAAGAATTGTCTTCTTGTTATTGTAACCGAACAATTCTATCGAACATTTCATCTTTGAATGTTTCACTATTTGATAAAGTCTCTTCACATTTGCTAACAAGTATGACTAATCGTAGTTTAATGTTGAATTGTTGGTATTTTACCTGGAAAACTCAGTTGGTTTTATATTTTCTATTATTTATAAAAAACAGTTTAGAATTGATAAGATCGATTGTGAAATTTAACTAATTTAAATATAAGGAAAACCCCGGATCTCATTTTATCCTTCCTACTTGGACTGTTGTGTCCTTATCACTTGTATTGATCAATCAATTGATTGATTTCCACATATCCATTGAATGACTTATATTCGAATTATTTACACTTGGCATCATGAGAATTTCCCAGATTGCGTAGAATTAAATTTCTCCATACTAATTGCTTTTTGTAAGAATTGTCTTCTTGTTATTGTAACCGAACAATTCTATCGAACATTTCATCTTTGAATGTTTCACTATTTGATAAAGTCTCTTCACATTTGCTAACTAGTATGACTAATCGGAGTTTAATGTTGAATTGTTGGTATTTTACCTGGAAAACTCAGTTGGTTTTATATTTTCTATTATTTATAAAAAACAGTTTAGAATTGATAAGATCGATTGTGAAATTTAACTGATTCAAATATAAGGAAAACCCCGGATCTCATTTTATTCTTCCTACGTGGACAACAAAAACGGTGTGACAAGAGGGAAACTATAGGAACGCTTGATTCGCCACAATGTTGTAAATTTTATTGTTGTGTCCTTATATGGACTGGCGTTGCGTGCGACACGAGCGAAATGGGCGCCAATAATTCTTGAAACAATCAATTTCAGTAAAATCCCCAAAGAATAAAGATGAAAGAGGTTATTAACCTTTCAATTAATACGTTAATGTCAATACTTACAAACACATTAAATCAGTATTAATTTTTTTGGGGTATTTTTTAGTATTTTTTACAACGGCAGAGCTATTTTATATAAAAGTGTCTCAATGATTATTAGTAACAATAATAATTACACTTGAGTAATGCAGTTCAACAGTCCAATATGATATCATGGCACATTGAAATTTGACAAAAATATAATTATAACAATCATTGTGGCAAAAAAAATCAACAATTTAGTAAACACTTATTACGATGAATTCTTAGTTTACTAGTTTCACTATTTATAATGAATAGAAATTTATAGTGAATAGGCTTATAAATGATTTTAAAGATCTTAGTGTTTCTACTTGATTTGCTTGTCGGTTTTTTTGTCCCCCCCCCCAGAATCCATGGGACTGACTGAAGTTTCTTCAGCACAAGATTTTGGACGATCTATCCTACTTGCCTGGGGTCGTTCCGTAATTGTTTTAAAACTCGACATAACTTTGAGGGTTTTTTGGCAAAATAAAACGCCACGCTTGCCATTGCGTGTTATCGAGTGTGTATTTCAGCCGCTCCTAACATGGAGATACAGACGCTGTTTGAAGCCGCCCACTCTGGGTCAGACGCCTCACCGTTGGCGTTGGCATGGAAGATGGCTGATAGATGATGATGATGAGGCTTATAAATATTCAAGCAATTCATAGTGAATAGGCCTATAAATAGTGAAATTACTCTTCGCAATCCTCGACGTTACTATCTGAGGCATAATTCTTGATAGCCGAATTTTTTCTCTATAACTCATAGAAATATTTATTCTTCTTTTCAAATATCAACATGTTAAAGCTATTAATTTGATACTCATAAAATAAGCCTTCATAAAAGTGTAAAATAAATCTAGCAAATACAGGTATAACTGCAAATGTTTTCCTTGAAAACTCAGTTGGTTATAAATTCTCCACTATTTATAAAAAAATTGTGATTATTACAAATTTCAAGTCCTACACCAAGTCCTGTTTGAAACTGACGCATACTAAACAGCTGCAAAGAAATTTGTATTTTTTTCTAAGTTTGATATTGACTATTCGAAACGAGTATACTCCGTACAAAATGAACATAAACCATAAATGGTTACTAGATACAGCCCCCTTTACACATAAAACTTTACACTTATAAGTAAGATCATTGAATTATTCCCGCATTTCTAAACAATATTTCATAATATTATAGACTATAAGAGGGAATATTTATTGATCCACAGATCCCTAAACTTATAAAAGATTCCCAGTTTGAAAGTCAGTGAAAAAGATACTTGGAAGTTATTCAAAAAGATTGTCGGAGTGTTTTTGGGAAATAAAAATAGTGACAATTATGAAGACATTAAAAAATTTAGAATAGGAGTGAATATATCATTGAAGATTCATTTTCTGCATTTATATTTGAATTTTTTCACTGACAACTTAGGAAGTATGAGTTTGAACAGGGTGAGCATCTTCATCAATGTTTAAAGATATTTGCAAAACGCCATCAGCGAGTTTGGTTTTGAAAAATTTTAGGGGATTATTGTTAATCTATAACAGTTAGTGTGCACCAAAAAACTATAAATAGACCAAAATTTTTCATCCTTAATTATTTTTTTATTATTCATAGTAAGTTAACAAAGTTTTAAAAATAATGAAGACTTTCTAAAACCAGACAGGACAGTACATTTTTATTATTCTATCTGGTTAAGTATTATCCCAAAAAAAAATTAAACCATAACTTATGTGGAGAAACATATAAGTTTTTGTTATTGTACGAATCAAAGACTTAAAAATTGATTTTTCTTATCACGTCCAAGATTCGGAAGCTGTATTGTTGAATTGAAAATTGTTTAAAACGCGTTCTGATCTATTAGAATGCATAAAGGAAGGATTTCTTTCATTAAAAATGATTGACGTTTCCACCCGACTTTGGTATTCATGAAAACGTCAATATTTTTTAGTTATTTATTCAAATACTCCAAAAAATGAGAGCATTTACTCAAGAATATAAATATAGAGCAAGTCTTTAAAGTAAATAATTTAAGAAATTATATATAAACTCTACAAAATGAGATATACAATTATTATAAATGAATGAACATTTTGCTTGAAAATCTTACCCTTAAAGTTTTTTGGCAATATCTTCTTGACTAAATAATATATTGATGTTTTGAGTTAGTTTTAAAAAACTTATACTAACCTGTAAATAGAATCACCCTTATTGAACTGAACCAACAAAACTATAAAAAATATCACCTTCATCATAACAACGATTCTATCAACAACCAATCCACATTCATAGCCGCGTATTTTTTAGCACCCTGATAAATGTAACATTATTTATATACAAATAAAACAAGCAATTTATCAACAGTGAAGTCAAATAAATAATCTTATTCAAATTAGAGCATTTAATAAGTTCTAGTGAAAAAATTTACTACGGAAATTTATAAAACATGTGAGATACGACTTGGTTGTTTTTTTTTTATTTTTCTCATCGTACCTATTTTCTTTGTAGTATCAAGAACATCTAATTGAAGGTCGAGATGAGTCATATACAGGGACTTTCAGATATTCAAAAGCAACGCTACATGAAACAAGTTCTCCATTACAAATACATATTCTGTTGGACTTAACTTTTGCTAAAGAGCTGCTGTTACTAAATAAACTCTTTGATTAAGTTACAATCAAATATTGTATAACTGTAATGGGAGTAATATTTCCCATAAAAATAGAAAATTAAACCAAAAAAAAAAAATAAGAAATGAAACATATATAGTTTGGACACAAACATCAGCTCTCCGAAAACAGAATACAAAAAAAATGTTTAAATAAAAAATACCATGTAAAAATTATGAAAGGGGACTAAGAAAAAATGTATTGAAACTGTGAAAGAAACAACGAAGTCAAAGATGATAAAATTGGGAGAAATAAAAGATGAAACAAAAGATAGAAACACATGAAGGAAAAAGTATATGTCATAACAGCAATCCACCCCATGGAAATCTAGCCTGGATTAAATTAAATGCAAATACAGCAGAACTAAAACGAAACTGCTTATTTCAGCAGGTTTGATAAAAATAACATGGAAAAGGAATTTTAAAAAATGTGTAGAAACTATATATTTAATTTCATATATATTTTTTGTTATGAATTTTGGCGTGAGTTTTTGTTCTTAAAATATAAACAATAAACAATTCATCGTGTGTTCTGATATTGAGTGAATAGTTTTTGTGAATAATATAATGTAATAAAGGCACTTGTCTGTCTCTAACATTAACAGAACCGAGATACGTATATATTGCAAGGTTGTATGGGATACTTACATGTTTGAAATGCATTCGACATGTCGCAAAATGTGATTAGTAAACCCAATGATAGATTTCGGTAAACGTGTGAAGTTTCTACCATAAAACAATAAAGGTAATCAAATGAAATTTGATGATAGCTGCTGTGATATAAAGTGATATAAAGAATGTTTAATACTTGTCTACATAGTATGAGCTTGAGGGATCAATGGCTGAATAGAACAATTTAATAGTGATCCACGATGAGTGAGAATATGTAGACAACCTAGAGCTCGAATGCAGTCGAATTGAGGCCAAAAAATTTATCCTTACAGAGTTCGAGACATCAAATTCGAGTTGGGTTTAGATGGTGTCACGAAGTTGTGTCTATGTAATGTCACTATGGTTTTACATATCTAAATGATAATCGAAGCAATTTAAATTCATCATACAAGATTGCCAATGAGATTACCAAATCTTAATCCCATTGAACATATTTGGGAAGGTCTTCAACGGAAAACCCTTGATGAGGCATTCTGCCTGAGATTTGTATCAATTATAACAGCAGGTCATAACAGTTTAAGAAGTTTGTCTAGATATATAACAGCAATTATAAACATTTACGCTCTTTATGTCGACTTAGAATATATAACAAGAAAGAGGAATACAGGAAATGGGGTCTGGAAGTAAATTAGAAATAAGTCGTTGTACAAAATTCAAATACCTAAGCATGATCATCACTAATGATGGAAGATTAGATGAAGCAATCGCACAAAGAAATAACCAAGGAAGACAAGAAATAAGACAGCTAAATAGTGTATTGTGGGACAAACAAATATCCAAGAAAAACAAATATCGAATATACAATAGCATAATAAAAAGTATAACAACATATAGTAGCTAAGACTGGCCTCTAAACAAAAAAACAGTAAAAATGCTTGAAGCCACAGAAATGGGTTATTGAAGACGCGCGGCAGGAATCTCAAGAAAAAATAAGAAACGAGAGAATCGGGGAGATCATGTGCAGCATACGATTACAGAAGACATTAGGGGGAATCAGTTTAGATGGTACGGACATGTCCAAAGAATGCCTGAAGACAGCAAACCCAAACAAATTTTAAATTGGACATCACGAGGAAGAAAAAAGAGAGGAAGACCAAGATTAAGTTGGAGGGAGGGTATCGAGAAGGATATTCGAGAAAGAGGATTGGAAGAAGATCGAGAAAGATGGAAATTGAGAATCGGAAGACGGCGAAGAACGTTTTAACCCGTGTTCTTTATAAATGTACGAATAATAATAAGCAGATCTGGTATAATTATGGACCTAAAACTGTAGATGGCACAAGTGCTTCAATTTATTTAAAAAATACAGTTTTGGTAGAGATATTTGTATTTTAAGAGTCTAGAAGACTGCAAACATGCAGGCTTTAGACTACATTCATCACTAAACTGAATACGCATAGAAAACTGATACAACTGTTAGATTGAATCTACTACATTTATGGTGTATCAAAGGAAATTAGAAAGAAGAAAACTTTCATCTGATTCAGGAAATAATTGATAACAAAGAATGAGAGTCAATTCAGGGTCTAGGCACTAGAAAAGAACATGTTTTTATAAGGGTTATCAACAGTATTGCCGAATATACTTTATATAACTAGTATTAAGCGATGTTCCAGGAATGGACGTTCATTAATTGAAGAAGCTTTGTACAAAGCTTCATCCTGTGATATAATATTAAAGCACTCATGATAGGAATAGTTAGTAGATTTTGCAGTCTTGTAACATTTTGTATCATGTATACAAATCTACCTTCAATTATAAGCTAGTGAACACTAGTGAGAGATTTAGTGAAAGAATGTGTTCCTATATTAAAAAGTTTGTGTTCAGACATCGAAATTATCAACATTGTGGCCCATCACTGAATTTCCTGTCACATTAATTGCCCTGCATTAGGTGGGAACGTGCGGACGGAATCAAATTCATAGTTATGACAGTCGACAGTCAAGAGCCGATGCCCACATAAGCCTCCTAATAAGCCCGTTGTACTCCACTTAAAACTATGAAAGGATGATGTTCTGGAAAAAGGTAAACAAGTACCTTGATCGTCACTGGGCAAACTGTAAGACTTGTCCATGAGTTTGGTACTCGCAGAGGACGTAATCTGCAGTTTCTTGCTCCTAAATGTAGCCGCGGCATTCCGGATTGTACGTGCTATCTGTAGCACGGAGATGGCGTCTTAGATGACCGTGGCGGTTGAAAAACCAGTGATTAGTCGTATTTCACGCCTGTTTTAGTGGATCAGTTGATTGGTAAGAGACGCAGAAAGCCGATTCATATGTGTCTTAGTTTATCTTATTACAAGTGTTTATATCCATGTTAGTAGTGACTTGCGAGCAGACAAATGCGTACAAATGAGCGTGGAAATAATCATATCAGGTAATTATTTCCGTATTCGAACATTTGATCTTTTTTCGTAGTGCTTCCTTCGACGGCACACGTGATATTGAGTTTGATGTAAGGTATGTACAAAAAACTGTGTGAAGTGACATTTTCGGGGCTATTCCTTATGGAAACTCCTCACTACCTCACTACTTGGCTTTATTCGAAGCAGAATGAAAGGGACGTCACGTTCATAGATTTGTTTCCAATGAAGTTATTGATAGTACACTGTTGGATCATACTGTATTTTTTTATTGATTTGTTTATCATTTTACCTGGGTACACAAAATAAACACGTTGGCGAGACAGGTGTTGTCAGTTTGAAATATATATATATATATATATATATATATACGAGGTGTGTGACAAATATATTTCATTTACCAAAGCTTAAGACTGTCAGACCCACAGAAGTTGATGTTTCTACTCTTGGTACCGGTGCTGGAAGTCTCCAACTAGGAATGGATTGATCAAACAATCGTTTGATGATGATGTCCTCGTTACTTCCAAAATAAGGTTCTGAGATATTTTTCAAATTTGAGAGTCGAAAAAAGTCACAATGATTCAAATAATAAATATAGGGTTTCAAGCACAACATAAATGCATTTAAAGGCCAAAAATTCTCCGATTCAAATGACCACGAATCAATATTTTCCTTGTCAAAGACAGTTAACGATTTATTCTGGTAAAACAAATTTCTTTGTGAACGATATCATTAATGTTATTAGGCAACTGAACTGAACTTTGGTCATTATTTATTCTGTTAATTGTCTCGAAAGAGCCGTATAATATGTAATGAATTTATTATTAATGGGAACACCTCTTCCATGGTTTAAGTCATTCCTTACCAACAGAAGTAAGTAGAGAGCTATTAGATCCACTGCAGGGACTGTTTTAAGAAATTAAAAATTCTGACTCTTCCTTCCTTATTCATCTTTGAATCCGTTTGCGTAATTAATAAGCATGCTTTTCCAATTTCAGAAAGGTCTTTGCACGACTATCCACTTAGGAACGCGGAGCACGACCTTTACGTACCTACTCCATGTTCAGAATTAGTTAAGGGCTCAATATCTTACAATGCAAAAAAATGCACAATCCCTTGCCAATTGAAATCAAATCGATATTATCTTTTCCCGTATTCCGCAATAATTTAAGGGTATATTTACTGGAAATTGCCTTTTATTCTGTCAATGACTTCTAATAATGATATTTAATTCCGGGCAAGCTGTATACTGGTTTAATGTTTGCTATGGACTTTTATACGACTTATATACTAATTATTACCTATACTGTTACCTATAATTTTAATACTCGTGTGGTTTTTTTCAGTATATTGAAATTTTTGTCTACAAATTATAACAATAAAGCATTTCTCTCTTGGTACTCAATTTTCCTTAGACACCTGTTTCGAAAGTAACACTCTCGTTAAACACAAAAGTGATAGCACTGTCAGAAATAATATTTCATTTGTACATTGAAACAAATATTGCCCGCAGTTTTACCAGTCTCATTACTTTTCTCACGTACCTTGTATATATTGTGAGTTTTTTTATGGTAATTTTATATAGGAAACACTTATAATTCAAAATTTCGACATGACAAATATTTACGATTAATATGATTAAATATTCCCGGTTGTGTTACTTCCCAAGTCTATCAGATAATTTTGTAACACCTTGTAAATATCAGTTGATTATAGTTGTATCAAAATATTATTACTCAGCAGTTTTACGAAGTAATGTAAATATTTGTCATGGTAGGTTATTTACTTAGGTTAACCTACTTGTAAAGACATTTAAGTAGCACAATATCTTTTTCAAAATATTTCCGTATTGAATCTTATTGAACTGCCAAATATAAGCAACTGTCTATGTATTTCAATTTTAACTACTCACCCTATATAAAGCTGAAAGCGCTTTATAATGAAATGAAAAAGTGTGTCAAAAATCGAATATAACTCAGCTTCCAATTTGCCCATGATAGAAAAAAAAATGTATATCACTTATCATAAAATATAAATAACTTAGTAGTTATACGAGGGTTGTGTGAAAAGGTTCGGAGCAAGTTCGTTCTGCGAAATGTTCATTTGAATGCGGTTTTGACTAAAGTGAGCAAATGCATAAATGATAATGCAGTATCCAAATCCTCTTTCATATACGTAGACGTATTAAAAAACATATATTTAATGACATATACGATTGTCAAGGAGAAATTAAGCGTCCAAAATGGCTAAAAATTCAGGCTTATGTTAAAAATTATTCAGACAACTCTTGTATGTTCAATTTACTGATTTACTTTCAGCTCACTACGAACGGGGTTATACAAAAAAGTGACATTTAAATGAAAAAATTGGTTCACTTCAGATAAGATTTTCAATTTTTTTAGGCCATCCAGAAAATATCGCTGACCAAAAATGAAGTAACTACAAAAATGGAAATAAGGCCATAGATAATTTAAGACACATATCCCATACACATGGGAACATGGACGTAACTGTAATTCCAATTATGACCGCCAGATGTTACGTGCCTTATGGTGGAAATATCAACTGTTATTAAATTCGTTCAATGAATCAACGCCACATGCCTCAGTTGCAATCAAAGGTGAGGTTTGTTGGAGTTGAACTTTATATAGGAGCTGCTCTCCTGCAGGGTTAGGTTTGTGAGGGTTGCTTGGCGTTGTGTTTGCTGTTCTGGCTGGAAAGGAGGAAAAGCGAACGACACTTTCCAGAAGAAAACGAAAAGAGAGATCTAGTAAGTAAAAACGGTTCTTCTCGGTTTGGGGGTTTGTTTTTGTAACTTTTGTTTTCGGTTTGTTTTTTGAAAATTTGGTTTTACATTTAAATGGGGGTTATTCCGGGCTGGGTTATTCCCTATCGACAGCCATTTAGATGGTGAACCGGTTTGGATTGTCTTGATAAAATAGCTTTCAAGGTTCTTTTCTCCATTCTTATTTATTCAGCAGCGAAAATTTCAAGAAATCACTTGAAGAGTTTGTGTCTTCTAGAACAAGGAACAATTTTAAGAGAAAAGTGATGTATATGCATTTAGGGGTTGAAATTAGGGTAATTAAATCCTTGTAAAGAAAGTTAAGCCTATAATTATCCTATGCTTTTAATCTACCATTTTTTTCTGTCACTTCTGTCAGGTTCCTCTTTCCAGTATTTGATGTTTTATAAACATGAGGCTTAGAACGTGGTTGGTCGTGATTCTTGACCTCAAATCAGTGATTATCTGATTCACGAGGCTGAACACTCTGATGAACCACAGGGGATAAATTTCGTGACGTTTAATAATGGCGTAACTTCCTTCTGTAATCTTGAGCTATCCTCAGTATAATTTCTAAGGGAGTTTGTTCAATGTTCAATTTCTTCCTCACCAAACCGTACCGATTTTTCAGTTGGCCACTAATCAGTTTCCAGGACTTCAAAGTCTGACAAGATTGAGTCATATTCTACCTTATTGGTTGAGGTACCATCCGCTGATGTCGATTCATAACTGGATGTGGTAGAAAGCATTCTTCTATTCAGGTTGTTTATGACTCTGGTTATAAGTTGGTTATGGTTGATGACCTTAATATTTTAGTTGTTTTTGAGAACATTGTTAAATGGCCCTCTTTCTCAGCAACGCAAAGTTTCAAGATACTTGGTTTTCTTCTCGGAGTTATCGTGTACTTCTTCTAATTAACTTATCCGCATAAACAACAGCAGTTTTTCGATTTTGCAAACATTCTGACAGCATTGAAAGTTCTGCCAAAATATCGCATATAATCGCTAGATTTAGTAAAAACTAAGATGATGAAAACTTCTGGAAAGACCACAGTATATAGTTGAAGTTCTCTCTGCGTCTACTGCAGCCTTTCCAAAATAGTTGGAAGAACTTCAGCTAGTTCACCCCGATTTTTTGGTAATTTACTATGAATGGAGTAGATCTTATTCATAAAGATTTAAAAATGATTCACAACTCCAACTTCAGCAGTTGCAGCACTTAATGCTAGCTCAAGCCTGTAGTTCATGCAATATCAGACAATAATCTCTGGATACACTCATCCTCTGTATAACGCAGGATTTTTTCCCTAACTCAAATTCTACTTCAGATAATTGTTCATGATCCGTGATTTCAAACAGCTGAGTAAACTGTCTATAATGACTTTAGACGTTTGTTTACTCAGTTCTATCAAGTCTAAAAACAAAAAGTGCGGTGGATGTTCTTTGTTGAATTCGCAATTTAAATAGACGATTACAGTGGACTTTGCAGAGTAGTTGACTCGTCTATAAGAATTGAAATTTTTCCATAAATTTGTGAAATTTCGTTAGTAATCAGCATATTTTGAAATAACCAAAAACCAGTGTCGGAATGGCGTGTCGCCACCATAGCACCTCGTTCACTCGTTAATTAAACTATAAATTGAATATTTATCTACACGATAGCTAATTTAACTGACTTCACTTTAACGTTTAAACGTAATTAATTAAGCTTTTGAGAAAAAATTCGTAATTTTTAATTATATTATTGTTTATTTGAAACAAAATTTATATTTTGTTTTTGTAATGGCTTTTAAGGAGACAATTTACGTATTTTCTAAATTGTCTAATACATTGGTGCTCTTGAAATCCTAAAAGTTTAACAGGATAATTTTAGTTTTTGAAAAAATTTTGTTTTGAATTCTCGGTTCATGATAATTGTCACCGAATTCCTTCATCCACTATAATGCTCATTATGCCACCTTCCACATTTATTTTTCGATTTGTACTTTAGTTTTCTGAGATATGAACATGCATTTTTCATCTATTTTAGTTTATTTTCAGTATTCATTAACAAATATTAATGAATACCTTGTAATATGTAGGACATTTAGGTATATCTGGGTCAAATGAATATTTATAATATATTTTTTTAAACAGTCCTTATCAAAACGCTTAATGTAAATGTTAAGGAAAAAACATAATTCAAACTAAAAATGGATAAGCAAATAATTTTTCCGATTGCTTTGTAAATTATATTAATGAAATAGTTCCATTTTAGTAATTGCAGAATCTGTTTTTATAACGAGCAATCAAAAACTCACTTCGCTACCATCTTATACAATACAATGTAGTCAATAAATTCACGTTATTATGTAGTATGATATTTTTCACATACATAGAATTTTCTCCTTCTATCTACCCTTCATATGAATACACTATTTTTACATACCTCTAAACACTCACGACAATCACGTTCACGACCACGGTCTTTCTCGAGAAAAGAAAAAGAAAAAATAAAGCGAAAGCTCTAAGAGGTTATGTTACAATTTGAAAGTCATTGAATTTTTTAGTCAAATGTCTTCTACGGCGATAGTAACATATTTGGCGATAGATAACAAGAATGCTCCAGAAAGTACTAATAAGATTCCTTACTGCATCAAATAAAGAGATTCCCATGGTTGCGATCTTTTTCCCTTTGAGATTTGAAATTCTTTCAATACTAACTTCGACCTATTCCATGACATGGGTCGTCGTGAGCATTCGTCCTTGTCGCGACTACAACGATCGTAGTTGTCTTGTAGAAAACCCAAGAGTATTTCAGGCAGCGTCGGTTTTACGAGGGGGCTGAAGACAAGTTAAAAAAAAGTAGGTTTTTGGATGGAACAAAGCAACCAATAGATCACATGCAAGGTATTGCTTTAAACGTATAATAGAGAACAAAATTTTGATCGCTTGATCACTAGGGGGCGAAAAATGAGTTCAATATCTAAAACGCAAAAAGCAGAGATTCTTCCAAATGAATCACCACAAGCACCGCGTAACCAGGTTTAGATTCCAAAAAGACGTTTGTGTGTATACGCGGAATTGTTCATTTTGAAATGATGTAACATGGACAAATTATAAATGCAGATCTTTATTGTGAAGAAAATTTTAATTTAATATTAAGAGTATCCGCCGTATTTCAACACAAAATGCGTTATTCTCCACTACAAGACAAACCTTAAAAAAATAATTGGGGTGGGAGTTACTGTCTCACTCATCATACTCGCCTGATAGCGCACCTAAGATTTGCATTTATTCCGAACGCTACAACATTTTCTGGCCTGTAAAAAATTTGGATAATGTCCTAAATGTCATCATAGGCTATCTGGAAAAACAATTTTATTCGGTCTCCCTTTTAAAAATAGTCTTTTTGTCCCTTCAAAAATAGATCACTATAGCAAGGGGTCACAATCTAATAGTCGCCATTTTAGTTGCATTAGAGACTGCATTAGTTTGGCATCATGTCGTGAGAATTAATAACTTATAAGCTTGATTATTACGTTATTTGAATATGACAGCTGTAACAATTCATAAATAATTCACCATTGATTGGGCGAAGACTCCGAAAAAGAAAAGGTGGTCATTATCCATTTGTAGAAAAAATAAAAGCAGACACCTTGGCGTCTACTTGCTCAATCTTATCTGAGTATAGATACTGTAAGGTTAGCTGACACTAACCTTACGGTATCTATAATTTTTACACTTTTTTGATGCGTGTTAAAACAGTTGCTGAATAAATTCAGAGTATGAAATATTATTTTATTGGAAAATTAAAGGTAACATGGAAAACGGAACTAAAGATAACATATATAGAGTAATATATTAGAAACTTTAACAATCAGTCAGTATCAGTATCTTCTGTGACATCGATGAAATTTGTCTCTGCTGCTGATTTGATACTGTCACTAAGAATTGAAGGGTTTGCTGTAAAAAATAATTTTAGGTAAATTTCAGATTAATTCAAAATTACACTACAGGGATTATACAAAAACCACCTATTTTACAGACGTTTCAGGTTGAATCATTCTAATTAAGGGTCAGAGCTCTAGATGAATCTGCCAGCATAAGTAGATATCGAGTTGCCGAATTTAACTGGATAATTTAATGTTGGTATATCATGTACAGTTTCTCTTGATTATTTATTATTGATTAGTTGTTTTTGCGTTTTTCTGATTATGTATAGTTTTAATTTTTTTTAAATATCTTTCAATAAATGTCAACATTGCGAATCTATTAATGTAATGCATTTGTTGCCAAATTCTCATAAGGTCTTATTGACTGTAAAGGATTTGTTATGAAGTTCAAATTTAAAAAAAAATATTAAAATTAGGTCTAATTATTTAATATGTAACATTTTAATTAGCTATTTTGTATACAATCTTTTATTTGGAAATACTTATTTTCTACAAGTTTTATTTCCTCTTTATTAATAAATAATTACACGTTTTGTTGAGGTTATTATTATAATTAAAGGATTAAAAGACTTGTATTTTTGTTATTACGATTAGTGGAAATCGGTTATTCAAAGAAAATATTTTCTGACAGCCATTTTTTAGTTAAAAATACCAAATAAAACTGCTTTTACATTTATTTTCTTGTATCTTACTTATTTATTTTAAACCATTCTGAATACACTGTTTACACCACCACTACACGAACACTTACAATTACACTGAAGAGACTGAAGGTAAAAGGTTTACCTTCAGAAGAGACTGAAGGTAAAAGTTTTATCTTTAGAAGAGACTGAAGGTAAAAGGTTTACCTTCAGTCTCTGAAGACGATAACTTGGTTTTCGAAACGCGCGTCAGGCAGTGTAATTGTGAGTGTTGGTGTAAACAGTATGAATATCGCAACAGAAATTCCACCTTATTTTAAATCAGTTAATCCCCACACATAGGATGTTTCTAAATTCATTCTGCTACTTATTTTGGTCCATTTTTTTCCAATTGAAAACACAATTGTAAGAATCTATTTATTTAAATATAATTCTATTTGAAGCATCATTTAAGGGTTCCAGTATTCAGTTATTTAAATTTTTTTGATAATTCTGGCAACTGCAACCCTTAAATACAATATTAACCTTCCACATACTGCTAATAGAATCGAATACTGAATCCTATCTAGTCTCGATCTAGCATCCAGATATATTGAAGGGGTTGTAAAGACAGGCCTTAGAATTCAAAAACTAACTATACAATATGACAAGTTCCTTAATAATAAGTTGTAAGTGTTGATTTATTGAACTTAACATCCTAATGAGCACTATCATCTACTATTATCAGTGATTTCAAAAATGGTGAACCCCAAGTGGTCCACGGGAGATTCGACAGTGGTCAATGTAATTTCTAGCTTGATATCTGATCGCAAATCCACTATCTGATGCTTATTTCGATAACCAAGTGAACATCTTGTGAAACTATAGGTAATCTCATGTCGGAAAATGGAATTGAGAGTGTTGGTGTAGTGGTAGTAGTGTTACCTTTATAATGGTGGAAATTTTGTCCTAAAATACAAACTTCACATACAAATAAAATGACTGAATTTTTTATTTCTAAAAAGTACATCTAATTTAACTGAAACGACCGCGCCGGAAAACTTTCGCATAGAAATTTTCAATAAGAATATTACCAGTAGTCTCAGTTATACAGGTTCAATTCATTTCATTGTGCTGTACCCTGCACATGACAAGAAAATATAAATTGGTATAACGTGTAAGTTACATAATAGTAAAATATACATAAATTTAATTGTATAATTTCAAGTTGAATTTGGAATTAAATATAGTGTAAAATATGCAATAAATCAATTAGAAATATTCTATATAAAAAAGTAGAATTCATAAACTTACGGCTAGGCATATCCTCGTAAGTAACATAGTCGTCAATATCGAAACTTTGATAATCATTCTCATCAACGCCATAGTTAGTATACAAATCGCAAATGTCAGGCATCTGGGATTCATCATAAAGTTCATGGAGAACATTTATATCTTGCGTTTCTTCAAAGATCTCATCATCGGCTTCAGAATCGTGGTTGGAATTATAATCATAGTCATCATTAAAATCATAAACATCATTATAATCGTCATCAGGATTATAATCCTCATCAGGACTATCATGAGGATTAGAATTGTAATCGGTGAAATCATCGTCTTCGTCCAACCAAACTGTATCGTCATCGCTCTGTACGATGTCTATTGCTATATTACGAGGAACAATTTCCATCACCTAAATAAATATAAAAAAAATAATTATTTCCCAAAAACTTACAAAAATAAATATGACTGTAGTTTTTCACATTTTTTATAAATGGTGGAAGCGCATTAAAACTTTTTATTATAGCGGGCGGTTTATTTACAGTATTTCTTCTAAATAATTTCCAAGAAAGTCTATTTATTTATTTCTTCTATTTCTTTTTGTTCTAAAACTTTGTAGAATTTTATTCAGTTATATAAATGATTTGTATAAACGCAATTTAGTTAATTTTAAATGAATAGTCGTAGTGAATACAACGAATTGATAAAGTGATAAATAAATTAAAAAGTAAGAGTCAATGTTAATTCACCCCATGAATGAAGAGTGTAGATAAATATGAAAAACGTTACAGTATATTTGGTATACCCTGTTTTTAAGCTAGGAGGATCATTTTGTGAAACCTAACCACTGGTAGTCACTAAAAAGTTACTGGAGTTATATAACAAAAAAAATTTATGTGACTAAAGTTTTTTAAAAATAAATTTTCAAAAGTGAAATTTATAGTTTTGGATTGGAAGCGATGACATAAAATACTAGTCATACTAAAATTATACAGTCTGGAAATAATGAACCACAAACTAAATAATAATAAACCTAATAGACACACTGTAGAAGAGGGAATACATATTAGGTTAATAACAGTTGTCAAATTTGGAGGATCATGAAGTTTTGTATTTTAAAACAATTGTAAAATTTGAGTTGTTTCTGATCAAATGTAGCATGAAGGATTTTGATTTTGATATTTGTATTTCTTCACTATCTTACAATATCGTAGCATTCATAATGGCATTCATCATTGTCTCTGGTTCTTCAAGTGAGATTTGTTTATAGAAATACACCGTAGAAATAGGTTAAATAAATAAGAAAAACACTACAATACAATATAAATAATGATTTTGCGGATTCTTAGGATCGCAAAAATGTAATGTTTCACTGTTACTCTTAATACCAACAGATAGTTAAGAAAAAATATCAATTTATTGTTGTTAAACTGAAAGTGTAATAAAAAATATGTATCAATGTTACTTGTCTCAATATTATTCATATGTTAACATTATTCAAATGTTAAATAGTTTAAAGACATCCTTAATTTTGTAAGAAAAGGGGATATTAGTAATAACAGTAGTTGAAAAATGATTTTAGCTAATTTCTATCTTGCTGATGAGTTTCATTTTATTATCAAAAAATCAGTTTGGTACAATACTTACGACTGTATCAGTTGGTAAAGTAACCCATTCTTCTTCGCCATTTGGTTCTAAATCACTATCCCAAAACTCTAGTGGATTACCTAAAAATTGAGGAGGCATATTGCCTTATTTCTTTTTTAGAAGATTCTCTAAGGACTGAGTTGTTTGTTGCTCTGAAAGCTTATCTACTTTTTTTTGTTTGTTACCCCGTTTATAAGGCTTGATTTTGATAGATTTGTTGTTTATTTTATGTTTTTTCAAACTAATTGCCGCTTCCTTCAACTTATCTTGATTTTCAAAATCAACAATACACCAACGGCGACTTTTCTGAAATTCGACAAATAACAAATTTCAATCAAGAATATTATTAATCTGAACATACATCAATTAATATAATCTGATGATTTTGTGTTGGTAGTGCATAAAGGGTATTTATAAAGTAATAAAATTTTTGTTAGATTTACAAAAATGTTGAATAAAAGTTTTTTCAAATAAGTTATGCATATATCAATTAGAAATATCTAGAGTAAAATATTATTTCAAGATCTCTATAAACATATTTTTTGAATAGGAACAAATATATATTTTCAGTTTTTCAGAATCTCTCTCACACACAATAGTTTTTAGATATTTCCTGAAAAAATAGCTGTCTTAGAAAAATCCATTCATGTAATTTTAAACAATACTGAAGTGTGTTAATATCCTATTCTGTTGGAATTAATGTCATTAAAATTCTGTCTGTCAGTTGCCACTACAATTTGTTGCTACCAAAGGAAGGAAACAATTCAATAGCTTATTTGGCTTTAGTGAAGGAAAAACTTTAGTCTCGTATGTTCCTCTGGCAAACAAGAGTGATTCTCATATCATCGCTTCACAATGACAATTCCATTGAGTTAATTCAGGTGATAAGAACAAATCAGACATTATAGGATTTTATAAGTCTATAAAAGTAGGTGTTGATACTGTAGACAAAAAGTGTGCCACATTCATTTTATCAAGAAATATCAAGTGTTGGCCAATGGTAATATTTCTCACTAAATTGAATATTGGTGGCATCAACATTCAAGTTCTTTACCTTGGCAATAATATGGAATTGATATAGAGAAAACTACTTCTGAAATAATTGACCCATGCATTAACAATTGGAGAACTGAGCCAAAGAATTTTGAAAACTGTTGGCATGCCTACTTATCCCCAAATGAGGTTGAAAAGATTTTGTACTACTTCCCAGGAAGAAGAAAGATAGCCCAATAGCCACTAAGAATTACGACGTTTAGTGTGCACCTCAGAAATTGACTTGAGAATATAATTTCTATCAATGACTTTTTGGAATTGAGTTAACTTTTATTCTATAATTACTTGTATTTCTACTTGTATATAGCCATATATCCTATATTTAATCAATTAACAACCTTTGGAGAACCTAAAAAATGTTGCACACTGTATATCTGTCATTTGAATTATTGATAATAATCAATTTTGAGCTTGGATAGGCACATAATGCCAAATTTGAAAGTTCATACATTGCGCCTTAGAAAAGGTTAAATGCAGTTATAAATTAAATCTTGTTATCTAGAGCAAAATTCCAGAGAATGTTCATTGACTGAACTTTTCACTAGTATCTCAAATGTAGGTAACAAATATCTAATAGTTTGACGATTTTAGTAGGACAAGCAAACCAAATACAATTCAATACATACCAAACTTTTTGAATTTTAGATGTCAAAATAATAATATAAAGAAAAGAAAATAACCAATTTATGGAAATTATATGATAACATACCTGCCTCGGGAGGTGTACTCTAAGAATATTTGGATGCAAATCCTTAATTACAACTTCGTCTGCAATTTTTATAGGTAGACGAATGTATAACTTTTTAACCTCAGAACCCTCTATGCTGGAAAATAATAAAAATGGACATGTTTGATATTCATTATAACCTCTAAATATATTAATTAATCCATGAATCAACTAATGATACAATTTAAAATATTTTAACATATTTACATAATTTTTTACGCACCCCATAATTTATATGAATTATATAAAGAAAACATGTGCTTTTTTTAAGAAGTAATGAGAATTTCAAAATTTCTATTATAATTTACACCAAAAATTTGAGAAACGAGAAACACTTGTCAACTGTCAAATTAAGCTCCTTTCAAGAAAACTATTCGTTTGCACGAGAGAAGATTTATACATTTTGTGGCCAGAGGGCGCTAAAGTAAAAAATTTGAATTTATATATTTACCGCAGTTCAAAGAATATGTATAAGCAATGGTAAAATCGGTAAAAATTTTAAACATTCACACCGGATCTATAATGTAGAGAAATTTATAAAAATAGAGTAAGATTACAATAAATATTATCAGATACTTCTTGACCAGGAACAATAAATATGTATCGACATGATAGGAGGCTATGGACTTTACCTTAAATATACGTATACACACAATACAACAAAAACGTTTTTTGCAAAAATACAGCGTTTTCATTAAGTGACAGTTTAAATTTATGTAGCTAATAAACTTCAGAAACATTCAAGAATCACTCTGTACACATTAGAAAATAATAAATACATCAATGGTTGTATTGTGTTCAGAAATTCCCATAGATGGCAATAGAAGAAACAATTTTGTACATTCAGATAGCATTTTAAACAAATTTGTTCATAAATATTACAAAAATATTAAACGTAATAAAAACTATATATTTCAAAGCTCTTTTATTAACTTAGAAATCACTAAAGCCCAAAGTAATCCTAATATTCTTTGCGTCCATGTTTTTCCGTCGATGCCACCATCTCGACGCCTGTAAATGTAATAGAATACAGACGACGCCCTCAAAGTTGGGATTTGCTCATTATGTAGTGAACTCTAAGTGCTTCGCGAATATAAGGGGAGCGGAAAACAGTAAAACACATTTCGTCTCACATGAAAGATGTAAAATATAATAATTTCGATATGTGAAGAAAATGTTTAGTTTAAGTGTGGATAGATTTTAAAATGGGATTGATTTCTAGGTAAGAATAAGAGGCCTCCATTTAACGATAAATGCTAATTTAATTGAACTTGCGGCTTATGACTTGATATAAACAGTTATTTGTGGTTAAAAATAATTTGTTTATACAGGATGGTTTAGAACTATTAAACATTAATTTTTGGAGATGAAAGTACATCCTCAAAAAAGGGTTTACTTTTATCTTTAAACTGAACAATAGGGCAGATTCAACCCTTTATGAATTGAAAAACTCATCTTTTCAAATATTTGTCAAGATTAAAGTCATGTCACCAACTAACTTAACCCATATAAATACAGGGTAATTTTAAAGGGATAGTGTGAGTTATAATAATTGAAAAAATATTTTGGATAATTGTTTCCTTATATTTTTTATGAATTAAGCCGTGTTAGAAGTTTATAATTTCACGACGTTTCGGTTTCCACTTTGAAAGAGTAAGAGAAGGGGCGACCATTTATTTATTAATCTCAGTAGTGATTCAATTTCTTTATCTTAATTCGCCTTCTCATTGCACCAGATTAGTTCTGCTACCTGATTAGATTCCAAAGTCTTAATCTGTGTACTACTTCTAGTGATAAGTAAAGTAATTGCCTTACTAACCAGATTAGTTTAGAGACTAAAATTTATTTTATTCATCAAATTTCACGTATGTATCTGTAAGTAAAGTTTTTCCAATATCAAATGCAGATTATAAAAAGCCTTGCTGACAATTTTGTTTGATCTATCATACTTTTAAAAATATATCTTATGCGAAAAAGTATTCGTTAAAAGGCAATCGAATCATTATAAATTGGAAGGCATTATTCGCCGTTATTTAGACAGGTGCACTTAATTGTAATCCTACTTGGAACTTAGAAAAAAATCATTATTTTACCTCGTTAACTTGCTATAACTGAATAATAAATAATAAAACGTAAATAGACGAGTAAAATGTACCTACCTGCAAAGGAGTTTGGTTTAAACATGCTACCAGACGTGAACTGATCCCTTTTTGTACCCCATTCGTTTTTTTGCTGGACAAAGAAATTTCAAAGCAAAAACAATAAAGGAAAATAAAACAAAACAAAAGAAAACGTTTCAATTCCAAAGTATCTTTATAAATAATAATAGTAGTCAAAATCGATTGAACTAGATTCATCATTTGATTGAATTATGAAGGATTGCAAAGAGGGTGATACCACATACTCATCTTCTTCTTTGATAAAATTTTCAACACAGTTTTTCCAAAGCTCTTGACAACCTCTTTGCTCAGTTCTGGAGACTGATTACATTTTCGTAATTCTGATTTTTCGTTTGCCAGTATTAATTCCATAGGGTTGAATATGCAATAGTAAGGAGGTAGTCTGACATCGACTAAAATGGAGAGACAATCAATAACGAGTATTAGACTTGTTGGATCGGCTTAATATGTCGAAGAAAAAAACCACTGTTTCACCAAGACAATGCACCGATTCACAAATCGATGGCAACGATGGTTAAAATGGAACGAATTACACTTCGAATTGCTTCCTCATTCACCGTATAGTTCAGATCTGCCCTCCCCTCTTGACTACTGGCTATTCCCTGATCTCAAAAATATCTCACCTGTAAGAAATTCAGCTCAAATGAAGAAGCAATTGCTGAAACTGAAGCTTATTTTGACCCAAAAGACAAATCCTTCTGGTTAGAGAAGTGTTGGAATGATTGTGTTGCTCTTGAAAGGGATTAAATTGATGAATAGAATCGTTGATTGGCAAAGAAATATATTTTCCTTAATAAGACACACGACTTATTGAGTGATGTCATACTTCTCCTTTGATATTGTTGGTAGCAGTTTTTCTGTTGTGCAGACTTCAATACCTTAGAAGAAGTATATTATTTCAGTACTTCCCTCACTCAATACTAATTATATAATACTTTCCATTTTCAGGACATGAAATATGGAGAACAAAAATATTACTCAAAGAGATATAAACTATGAAGAAATTCGCCGTTTTTTGCTCACTTAATGATCTTCCCAACGATGTGAATACATAGAAAGGCATTACCAGATGCTTTTGAAAAAAATAAGATTTTGGATAGTGATTTTAATGCTCATTTGTTATATAATTGGAATATTAATTTTGACTGCAATATCGTTACAAGATTCCAATAGTTTTAAGGTAAAAAAAATCTTATAGAATATGAAGAAGGCATCATTTGTAGTATTGGATGATATTTTCTAGTGGTAACGAGGTTGTGATACTTGCCAATGTGAATCACTCCATCGGCGGCCATATATTAGTTATGTCCTGAAACATAATGACTACATTATCAAATAGATGACTTATTTCATTTCTATTTTTCATTTTGTCAGTACAGAAAGATTACTGTTGGTGTTATTAAATATACGACAGTGCAAATGTCTTGATTTGCACATAGAGAGGACTAAATGTTACCAATTTCTTGACCACTGTTCCACTTCAATTGGAGTATGATTCTTTGTTTATTCACGTAGACCCGAATTTCAAGAATAAACAGAAAAAGAACTCAGCTGGAGATAGGTACGAGCTGTAGGGAGGTCATGGCCATTTTCTCTGCACGAGTCACTAATTCTTTAACCACTCTCGTTGGATTTATGACAGATAACTGTGGTTAAAAACTAGTTCTTAACATTTTCAAATGTTCTGCAGAGTTAATTGCATTAAAAAAAGTCGATTATGCCCTTTGCCGTCCAAACCGTAACTTCTACTGATGAGAAAATTTTTTTTTACATTTTTTACATTTTGTAACTAATAAATCTGAGTCTGCATCTCGGTTTTTGTAAGTCTGGGATATGGAGATAGAAGTGAGGAGAAGTATCTGATATGGGAGAAAAGTTTGCAATTGTACAGTTCAAAAATCTTCCAGAATGGCGTTGGTGTAAACAAAGACTATGGTATAAATGTAGCAATTGTAGATGAATTGAAGTATGCCGAGTAAAAAAAATTAAATTCATTATTGAAAATTTCATTATTTTGCGTTGTATAATTATCCAGAGCGTATTTAATATTTGGCAAATTCATATTATACTTACCTCTACTCTCCATAGACCATTAGCTCTATCTTTCTAGCTCCCATGCAAAGGATACAAAAAGAAATTTATAAATCCTGGCGAATTTAATAAGGATAATCAGATATTTCGATCGAATTATTACATCGTCGTCAGTCTTTGACAAGTGGACAAAGTTTAGATTTAATCTGATCGTTCAAAGTAGGCAAAAATTGCAAAAATGCAGTTACAAACATATAGTTCAAACTAAGGTTCATAATTCATGGAATAAGAAATACAATACTATAAAAAACGAGTAGTGCGTTGGGTATCTAGATATCTTACATATGTCCCAAAACACGTTTGCGTCAAATCTGTTGTTAAATAAAAAAAAACTCCGACTGAAATCTATAAATTGTTGAAAGAGGTCTATAGGGACAATTCTCTATCTCGTGCGCATGTTTTTGAGTGGTATAAGCGGTTTAGTAAGGGCTGAGAGAGGAAATCAAAATTCAAAGCAATCGTTTTATTCGACATTAACGTTATCGTGATGAATGAGTTGCAGATGGTCAGACTGTCAACCAGACTTACTATTTGTGAGTTTTGGCAACACTGCGAGAACGAGTTTGTGAAAAACTACCCGAGTTGTGGAAGAACAATTCGTGGATTTTCCACCAGAACAACGCACCTGCCCATAACGCGCTATCTCTGAAGCAGTATTTGGCCAGTAAGCGCACTCGAGTGCTCGAACACCCGCCGTACTCACCAGATTTGGCACCGTTCGACTTTTTTGTTTCCAAAAATAAAATCTGTTTTGATAAGGACCCGATTTGAGTCGAGGTAAGCGGTAAAGCAAAAAAGGGCAGAGCTCGTAAAGGTCCTCATCAAAGAAGACTTCCAGAACTGCTTCGATGTAGAATATTTTTTATAATAAAACCCTTTTTCGTAACCAGTCTCGTTATTTAATAGCTAGATCTCGTATGTTGGTCTTAGATAAATATTGGTTGCAAGATTATTAAAATAAATAACTATAGCAGTCATTCATATTCATATTGCGATTTTAAAAAATTATATACTTTGTCTTCTTTATTATTTAGTATCTATGACAATTATGCAGAAACGAAGAAACTATATTTGATTTCAGATTAACTCAAATTTAAATAATAGATATTTATCCAAATCAAAGAGCTTCGAATATGGTCTTCCAGGATTCAGACCGTATTTGAGACGGTCTAAAATCAATTGGTGTTCAGAACTGAAATATCGTAATCCTTATGGCCCATCTATTGCTCTAGCTTCTTTTCCTGGAAGTGGTAATACATGGCTAAGATATTTATTACAACAATCTACAGGTAAATTGAATCATTATAAGTTGAGAATGCCTCAATTAATTTAGAAATGACTGATAGATTTTTGTATATTTTGTTTTATAAAAATTTGGTATCATGGCGGTAATCACAATGGTATCAGATATTTCGACCTAATTTCAATTTTTCACAGAGGAACTGTTGAGTAATGAGCCTTAGTACAAAATATTTTTCAAAACAAATAGCTGCAGAAAAAAAATAATAACAATAAATATTAAATACTAGAAATAACCATCTTTACCCTGTTTTTAATTACAAATTTTTGAAATAGTACGCTGTTTTCGACAATTCTGTCTACTCAATTTTTATTCAAATTGTATTAGGCTGATGTCAAACACTGTTGTTGATATTTAACAAGTTTACATGGATTTTGTGTATGGTATGGCAAATTCTCGACAAACTAGACGTCTTTATGCTGAAAAATATCCGCAACGAATGACGCCTCATCATTCCATATTTGCAAATATTCACAACTGCTTATTCGAAACCGGAATGTTAAAAAGAAATTCAACCAGCACTCGTCGTTTCCGGATAGTTAGAAGTATAATGGTAGAAGGAACAATTTTAGATGAAATTGATGTATACCCGGAAACAGCAACTAAAAAAATTGCTTACCACATCAAACGGTTTCAAGCTTTTTTACCAAGAGATTTTCGTCAACGAGTTATATTTTATGCATGGTTAACTATGCGACAAAGTCCTCAATTTGTGAATAATGTATTATTCACGGGAGGGGCACAGATTCACAATAATCACGTATGGACAGACAGATACCCCATGAGATTATAGAGCACCATTTTCAAAATGTTTTTTCGGTCAACGCATAGATTGGTATTGTAGGGAATAACTTAGTTGGGCTACATTTTCTGCCTCAGTCATTAAATAAAATTTTTCACACTCCAGTCGGACTGGTAGGCAACATATAGATGAAATATATCCTAACCGTTGAATTGGTCGAGGAATGCCCCGAGCATTGGCCTCCTCGATGTCTAGAGTTAAATCCTTGTGATTTCTGTCAGGCCCGGATTAAGATTTATAAGGCCCGGGGCTAAAATAATGATGGGGCCCCCTTAAGGAATTCGGAAACCCGGAAAAATTCACAAAATAATATCAATACGTTAGATTTGTGGTATCAACACATCAAAAAATACAGAATGATTTCCAAAATTGGGGCCCTCTTGGACCTGGGGCCCGGGGCTATAGCCCCCACAAGCCCCTGAATTAATCCGGCACTGATTTCTGTTTATAGGGTTATCTTAAAATATCAGTATCAATAAAATTTGGGTTTATTTTATTCTCTGCAACTATTGGTTTTGGAATATAATTTAAGAATATTGAAAAAATGCTCATGCTCATCTTAATTTCATACGAGCAATCACCTCTTGAACTTTGTCGCATGAATTTGGAAACACCCTGTATGTTAAAAAACATATCATCAAAAAATAGTGCAATATATAATATAGACAAGCTAATCAGGTTACCAGACAATAGAAGAAATAATCCAGCAAGAACATAGGATAGGAAAAATGGCAAGAAAACCTCCTCATCTTCAACGGGGGTGTCCAAGCTGGGTTAGGAATACCCGGAGAAGCTTAATAAGCAAGGGACACACTGGAAAGGAAGACAAGTAGTTGCTAAAGTAAGGGCCGATTAACCCTCTGTGGAACCTAAACCATTCTGTTAAATCGGTTACAGTCCCTAAAATAATCTACAGTGGTTGAGACAGCAAAGGTATTTTAGGGAGCGTATAACCAAAGATTTTATTAATGGGATCAAACTGTATAAAACACCTCAATGGACACCTCAAAATACTTAGTTTAGTAGATCGAGACATTACACTTCTGGAAATTTTTGCAAAGAGTGGAATTCATAGATCCGCAGTAAATATTGATCTGAATCCGAGTGTTCTAAAAAGAGACACCATAGTTCTTCTGGGTTGTAGGGTTCATGACATCCCAAACTTCACATAGATCAAACCATCAGTCTATTATGATAAGCATTCTTCCATAGTAACTGAGCTCATTAATATTCCTGTTGGGTGTGTGTTCTGAAAGTGTTCAATAGTGATGATTGGTGAGTCAATCAGTAAAATTTTATTATTTTTCGCTGGTATATGTCTCCATGAATACAAATCTTTAAGTTGAGCTTTAGTTACAAATGATTTCGCATGATTTGAACTTTCTTCTGCTGTTACTGAACATTTTAACTAATTCTTAGTATCACAGCTCACTCATTACATAACCCTGAATACAAATGTTTTTAACAGATGATTCAAAGAAAATAGCTGTTTCTAAAATGTTTTTTATGCTGATTCTATATCTGCTTTTTGTTTTTCTCTACCAGGTCTAGATTTTGTACAATTTAATAATTTCATTTCAGTCGACTATTATGTGTATTTTATGAAGTAAATTACTTTTTTGGAGAAGATACTTGAATCAGATGCTTTCTTTTAATAAAGCGGTCACAAATTGCTTCATCAATCCAAGCTTTATGTGCAGCGGTAGTAGCAAAATCTTCTTAGGGTCAATCAACTGTTCATGCAGCACTGCATTTTCATATAACGCAGCTGTTGACCTCTAGCAGAAGGCATGTCATTTTGAAATCGCCACACACAAGTCATTGATTCTCTGCATATTTGATATTTCCCAATAGAGTTCGTATATTTTCAGATGTTTCCTTCAATTGAACGGAATGGGCAATTGAAAAAGAAGCGTATTTATTGCCATTATGCAAAAGAACTCCTTTGAAACTTCTTTGAGAGGAATCAATAAAAAGTCTCTACTTAGGAAGATCTCTATTTATTTCGTCAAAGATTTTGATGCAGGGTGGTGTTCTTAACTCCGTTTTGTACAAAGCTACAGAAAATTTTCATTGAGTTGATGATGAAATTTATTATAAACAATTGAAAAAAAATTATAATTCATAATAGCTTGAACATGTTCAAATTATTTTATTTAGTTTTTACAACTTACATTCTTCATCCCTTAACCTCTACGCACCAACAGTAATAGCGGAAAATATGGTTTATAATTAAAAAAAACTTTGATTTGAAGATTCTTTTCTGCATTTTGGAAATCATTTTCTTGGGCTATAATTTTCGTATATGATAAATTTATAAGCCATCATTTTTCACAGGTTACTTTACTGGATCGGTCTACAAAGATTATGGACTTTTAAAGAATGGATTTCCAGCTGAGAGTGTTTTCAACGGCTCAGTATTAGTAGTGAAAACGCATGAATGGGGAGCACCAAATAGAAAAATGTTCTCTAAAGCGATTCTGCTTGTTAGAACTCCCTCTGCTGCCATTCAAGCTGAGTTTAATCGTCAAAATGGTGGTCATATAGGATTTGCTGCACCAGATAAGTACAAAAGATTGAAAGGGAAATGTAAGTATGAGGACTTTTTTCAAATAGTGTCATTGATTTGAGCCACATTCAATATATGTACTACTACAGTCATGAAGTTCAAAAGTGATTCAGCATTCAATAGAGATTAAAATGGGTATAAGAATCGCAGTTGATACAATTTATCCTATCACTGATGTCAATAATAGTCAATCTGAGTAATTATAGACGCCAAAGCTGAAGACAACAAATTAGAAAGATCTTTAATATGATTCCATTATTAACGGTCCACTTGCTTTGAAAGTATACAATATTTGAAGGAACAAAAACTTTGTTAATTATTTTGTGATAAACTAGAACACATTCTGTGTCACACTACTAGGCTTGGAATAGCTATAGCACAGAACTACATGAAAGATTCAGTTTTTTGACGATGAACTTCGATCGAAGATAAGGCTGAAGAATTTAATCTAGAGGACCACAATAGATCTGAAAAGATTGCAGTGTTATAGTGCACAAGCCACCTCCATATAATCTATCTGTCCTAGAAATTTCTTGATACTTGCCAGCAAATAAATTACATAGATGAGAATGGTTCAAGTATGTAAATATTTCTTAGATGCCTAGGGTTTTTTGTTTTCACAACTACGAAAATATTTTATAGATGGAATTTAAACAATGAAACTGATTCACAAATGATTACAAAAAATTGAAAAATAAACGTGAGCTTGATACTAAAAATATAGAAATATTGAATAATAATGTAATATGTTGTATTTATTAGTTAAAAGAGCGGAAAACCGTCTTTTGGAACTTGATCATTCAGTATCACATTTCCCACTGACTGCTGATTGCTCTCTCATAATTGTTTGCTGACTTCCAAAAACAAATGGGTTTGAAACTAGCTTGTGGTTTTGAAAACAAAAGAGAATTGACATTTTCATTCACGGGCAAGGGTTCTGCCCCTCGCCCGTCCACAGAAAATTGTGAAAACAGCAACGTTAAATCAAGTATTTATGAATTAGTACCGTGATTGACGATTCGTCACATAATTACGTCAGTTTTATGCCGTTGTATTGGCATAATTGGCATTAGCAGAATTGATTGCTAAATTTTAATTCCTCTATTTCTTCACAAATAATCGTAATTTTAACAAAAAAAAACACTTTTTCAAATTATTACCGGACAACTGCCCTCCTTGCCCCCGGAATTACGCCAATGCTTTTGGTGAAATTGAAAAATTTGATGAATTTACACTGTAACATGAATAACAATCTCATCTAAATGAAATTTGCATCAACATTTGTTTCAGATTGGCAAGATTTCGTTTTAAGGAAACTGAAGCAATGGCACGACATGAACCTGGATTGGTTATATAACTTTACAGGGCCTACACATGTTATTTTCTACGAGCAACTGGTAAACGACTTGGAAAATACGTTAAAAACCATTTTACAATTTATAGATATACCATTTAATCAGAAACTATTCAATTGTGCCATCGAGAGGAAAGAAGGAATATACAGAAGGAAAAAAAGGGTGTTAAACTTTGACCCATTTAATGATAAGTTGAAATCAGTTATTAAAGAAATTGAGAAAAAAGTTTTTGATGCTATTTACAATGTAGCTGCTCCGGCGGAAATGTAGACAAATAATAATATATTGAAGATAATAATTAATTTTTTATATTTATCGATTAAATAAAACGACGATGTATCGTTTCTATGTAAATGTATTTTTTTTAAATGAAAGAACATTTAATTAGAGCCAAGACAAATTTTTTTATAAACCGTTGAACTGAATAGATTCTTTGAATAATGTATACGGGGTATGGCTTTAAATAAGTTGACCGACAGTACTATAGAAGTTTGCATACGCTAGTAGTGATACCTACATGTACTTGTTGCGCAGATTAAACGTTTTAAAGATGGCCAGATGGCCGAGATGACATACTAGATGTTTCCCGACCAAGTCATCATTTCATATCGAAAGCATCGATAATCTGATGATTGGTTTTTTTCAAAATTCAACGTATTATGTTTCTCAAAGGTCGAACTCTTACGTGGATGGTCCCAGAAGTACCTGGCCTAACCTAGAAATGGCAGTAGTTACTTAAAAATACCACTGCATTAGAAAGTACACAATGTATACAGTATATGTTTCAAATTTGAAGACGCCACGCTGTTTAGTATTTATTTAGCAGCCAAAAATAGTGAACGTTTTCAGTGAATTTGTAAACATGACAAAAATTGGTCATCGTTATTTGATACAATACTTTTATTTGAAAGGCTGTAGCCCAACCAATATAAAAACTGAACTAGATTCTACTCTGGGTGAGACTGATCCCAGCAAAGTTTAGGCGAGGCCGTATGACCTGCGATAATCAGCATCGCAGTGATCGACCCAATGAGGTAACGACTCCAGAAATGTTGAAGAAAATCCATAAAGAGGTACTGGATGATCGTTGGCAACTCAAGGCACATCGCATATTAACTAAAAATTTGGACATGAGAAAGCCATGCGCAAGATGGGAAGCGCGTGGTCACAATGGAACAAAAACAGAATCGTGAAGATGTTTCCACTGAGTGTTTGGTAATGTTTCGCAGAAATAAAGTAAGAATTTTTGCGCCGTTTCTTAACCATGCATGGAGCGTGGATAAATCACTTTGCCCGAAACAAAAGCCTAAAGAAAAAGTGATATTCCATCAAGACAATGCACCAGCTCATACATCCGTTATTTCAATGGCCAAACTTAATGAATTAAACTTTGAATTGCTACCTCATGCACCAGATTCAGTGCCTTCGGATTATTTTGGTCAAATATTTTCCAACATTGAAGAGGTGAGTCGCTAAAGCTAAAAGGAGATTAGGTTGAAAAATAAATATATTTTTTTCCAAAATTTATGTGCTTTCTGTGTTGGACCAAAGACTTCCGGAACCATTCTCATAATCACCATTATTTCCTTCGAGATTTTTGGAAAGAATGAGAAAAGCAATCATAAAAGTGGAAGCAGAAGTTATGGGTTCAACATCACTTTTAGACCATCAACCTGTTAAGCCAAATGTTACGGCGTGCTATTTCTATCTGTTTTCTAAGGTAAAATATAAATCTAAAGGAACACGATTTGAGTTCTGTAGTATTGTAAAGAAATAACGATATTCAAATAACCCTCCTTAGTTTAAATATTAATATATATTATTTATTTGGTTTATTACTACTTTCTCTACTTGGAGGCGTTGTACCACGTTGTGATTGATTCCTTCTCTGAACGTCGAATAAATAAGATAACATTGTCGAATTAGTCTTTTATTCGAGACCACTAAAATTGGAATCTCGTGGTCAAAGACATCACAAATAGGCGATGATTATTGATAAAATGACGAAAATCGGGCACCTGAGAGAATTTCCTCCAGCAAGTACTGATTGGGTCATTTTCAAAGCAAGGCTACTAAACTATTTCTCAGCTAATGGAATAAAGAAAGAGATAGGCAAAATCAAAATAAAGGCAATATTGCTAAGTACATGTGACGAAAAGTTATACAAACTTAGTGAGTCCTGCCAAGCCAGAAGAAAGCAGAACGCTTTCTTAAATACCTGACAGGTTCTATGACTTTTCATGATAAGGTTAATATTTTCAGAGATATGAATTTTTAAAAGTTCCAATAATCTCAAATTCAAGTTTTTTTGACCCATGAGAAAGATATTTAAACAATTTCGGCTTAAACAATATGGTACGGGGTTGCCCCAAGACAACATACATTTATATCATCAGAAGGGCAATTTGAGAAGGATCGCATAAAAAAATTGAGGTGGAATAGTTTTCTGTACTCATGCGCTGTTTCCTCCTAGACTAATAGGTATTATGTCGAATATTTTAAAATTTACTAATCGAAATTATTTTTTGTTGGTAATACATACAATGTGATATATAATAATAATTGTGATTATTTGACGTTTTTTAGATGATAGTGGATATATTTGATGTATAGCGTGAGATATTATATTCCTAGAAAACAAACAGTTATTTCGAAAAAAAATTATACTCAAATTTTGAATTTATTTCATAAGCTGAAGACATTTGATAAAAACTTTTCCATTATCGATCATAATGTGTATGTTAATAGAAAATTTGCTCAACAAAGTTTTATTTACTGTACCAGATGTTTCGTTATTGAATAAATTTTTTTTCATCAAAATTGTATTATTTGGGAAAACATTGTTGTTACTTAAGTCGAACAAGCTAAAAATCAAATAAGTCAAGTACATTATAGATAATTAAAAACAATCCGATTCAATGTGTGTTTCATAAACTACGATTGATTATTACTTTGATGTTTTTCTCTATTCAATACATCTTATTTCATATACAGGGTGTGCCACGACGAGTTAAAACTATCTTTATATACAAAATAATTTCGGATACGATCTTTTTAACTAACAACTTAACAATTTACGGAGTATGAAGATGCAGGTAGTGCTATTTTAAAAATATGATAATGAGTTATTCTGGAGTAACGGTAGATATATTCGCCTAAGTTGTTTGAAAAATTTTCGATTGAAATTCCACAATATTGAAAAACTAGACGAATTCCTGTCTCCTTATATTAAATTCGAAAAACATATTAACCGCTAACTACCGTTATATGGTCGCTATGATATTCTGTGGTTTTCTCAAAAATTAAGATAATATTCAAATAATCATTTCCAGATACAGTTTTGCCAGTGGTCTGATCAACTTAAAGATTCATTCATCACGTTTTTAATAAAATGCTTTAATTTCACTATTAAAATACGATAAATACATTTAAAAAAGGGTGTCATTATATTTAATATTAAGAATGTCATTATTAGAAAAAATTCGGATGTTGAATAAGGAACAGTTAATAATAGTAATTAGAGAGGTAAGTTTAATAACAGTTAAGTAGTTATATAAGTAGAAATATTAAGTACAATCTGTTTTATTAAGCTATTTGATATTATATTAACATAAAAAGAGGACTGATAATATTGCGTGTACTATATGAAAGTTTATAATTCCAATAGTTCGAGAGCCGACCGCTGAAAATGGCACTTGATCGTTAAAGAAAATATGCTATTGGAAAAGGTAGTATTCAAATTGATGAAAATAATGATATAAGAGTCTAAGTCCCCAGTCAGTCTCTTGACTTTTTTAATTTTTTGTATAATTAAAGAATCAAATCAATCAGAATCAAATGAAAGCTTAAACTTTCTAGTTTTAGAAAAATGGTTACCCAGCCTCTGACCTTAAGTAACTCTGTAAGAATGTTATATCAATGAATATCTCATTAAGTTTTACTAATTTTTTATATTTTGATTATTTAAGGAATAAAAAAATGAATCAACTAATTTTACAATCAATTTTTTTAATGTTCACGTACATAATTCAAATATATATATATATAATACATATAATCAAAATATACCAAAATAAATTAGACCAAAATGAATTAGACAAAAATATATTTTGAAACAAAATATTATTACAAATATATTCTGAAATTGTTAATATTTCCGAATATTTTTTTAGTACATTATTATTCTTTTTAAACGTAGAAAATATTATTAAAACAAAGAAAATGAATTGGAGAAAAATATATTTTTAAAATAACTATTTTTCTGAAACAATTTATTCGAATTTAGATAAGCGCATCCTAATCAATCATTGGTCATGAAGGTAAGAAGGGTCTGAAACTTCCCTTTTGCCAACTATTGCTCGTCCCTTATTCATCATACTTCTCTTTTCTATCTATTTATATTTTATATGTATTCGTTCATGTACATACAGCATCAACTTAAACATTTAAAAATTCTAAAGTCATTCTATGATGCTTCAATAATATTCTCTATGTTTTGGCTATGTTTTAATTATGTACGTGCATATTAAAAATATTGAGTGTAGAGAAGATTAACTAAATTATTTAGTCCATAAATATCCAATTTCAATGAGATATTCATGAATTAAGATATAACGTTCTTACAGAGTTTCTTATGGGTTACTCGTGTTCAAAGTGGGCCGCCAAAATTTATAGCGGTTAGAGAATAGGCAACAAGTTTTTTTTTCTAAAACTAATAAGTTTAAGCTTATACTTGATGCTTGAATCATGCTTCAACTAATAAGCTAAGCAACTACTACTACCAACGTTTTAAAAATCAAAAGTGACTGGCTGGGACTACGACTCCTACATCATTATTTTACTATATACTACCTTTTTCAATAATATATGTCCTTAAACGATCAAGTGCCATTTTCAACGGTCTTACAAACTTTTATATTATCTGGAAATGAAATTTGCGGGCGCATTTTAATGAGAGATATGGACGTTTAAGCCCAGCTTTAGAGCAGTATTATTCAATTTACGATCCTTTCTTATTTGCAAACCAGAAGTTACAAATTGTGATAATATCTTAACATTTACAAAATGTAATATGTATGTAACGCAAAATTCAATGATTTTACCTTTGTTGCGAGGTATACATCATCTGGAGATGGAAATGTTTTCGATTTCTTCGGTTGATAGTTGATATTTAGTTAAGTACATGCTCCAGAAAATCACAAAATTTTGTTAAATAGACCAAGGAAACGTTTATTCATCTATTCCCTAAAACCCTTTGTGTTTCCTTAATTTTTCGGATAATAAATTCATCATTATTATCATTTTCCTCGTATTAGAATATAATCTAATAATGTGAGGTATCAGCAATAAATATTTGACTTTTTAAATTGTGACTTATTCCGAAGATCGTGCAACGCTCGTGGATTCCGAAAGGAAGAAGTATTTGATGGCCCGCAGGCCATGGATTCCGAAGTGGAATCCACTGGGTGAAGAGTTGATAAAATTTTTCAAATCAATATCTCACATGAGATATTGATAGTTACATAGTCGTGAAGAAAACTATGCTTTCAATATTCCGCACTGAACTGTTAAATATAGATGACCATTTCTATTTTTACAGAATGGATTTGAAGGCATTGCCGAGATTCTGGAAGATAAGGACATAACTGGCCAAACGTTTCTTGTAAGTGGAATCTTGGGAAATGTAACTAATGTATATCTACCAATATCATTATTATTTTCAGAATCTTCCTACATTTCAGCTTATCAGTTGGAATTTATCAATAAGAGCAATGAAAACTCTCACTAAATTTATAGAACAAGTTAAAAATAATCCACAAATCCTCAACAGAAACAATTTACTCAAAGCATATCAAGAAAAACAGGAATTTTCTACAAATACGAGTGTAAAAGTAAAATCATCCCAGAATATTGACGCTCAAAAATCCTCACATTTGAATGATTTTAAAAATAAATTAGCGATCACATTAAACTCAGAAAAATCATACCGGTTTCAAAAACCGCCGATGATTGACAGAGATCTATTAACTAATAAGGAATCTAATACTATTTCGCAAGATCCCAGTGAATTTCATATGAAACCAAAGCCTGTACTTCCACTTCCCAAAGTGAGAGAAAAAATACCAACTCCAAGGATACATCAAATACCTTTTGTTAGAGGAAAAAACTCGGAATATCCAGATTCCGATTTCATTGTAGATGTTAACGACACACAAAATAATTATACTAGATATATAAAGGATCAGAGTAAAAGATCTGCAATGTGCCAAAATCCTTTAAGTTATTCAGAGGATAATAGCTCATCTGTAAATATTAGAAAACGTCTACTGACTCCAACAGAAGTTCAAGGCAATCTGGAAATTCCCGAAGATATTAATATGTCAACAGAAGACTTGAAATTCATTTCTCATAGTAATAACAATACATATCCATCGAGTTACAGACAAAATCTGCCGACTCCTGTTGAAGTTTCTATCAATAGATTTAAAAATATTGAACCACTTCCATCGAATTTAACTAAAATGATTCCTGACCATGAAGGCATTACTCGTTTATATAAGGTGAGTATTACATGTGTTTAATATGTGTTTCTAAAATAGCAAACAATTAGAATAGAGTCGGAATAATTTAGAATGGAGAGGACTCAATATTTTACATTTCCTTTATATCAAGAGATAAACGCTTGTATAGAAACCATATAATATTATCATTATTAAACAAATTTCATTGTATTGTTACTTAGACAATTAATTTTGAAGATATAAAATGTTTATAATGTCGCAACACAAAATTTTATATAAAATGAATGAATGAAATCCCTCAGTAAATATTTTATTTCAAAAATAGTGATTATTTCTGAACCTCTGACTTAAGCTTCTATGCCCATAAAGGCATGTTTAATTTCATTGTCGCTGTTAAATCTTCTACTTTCAGCTTTACGAGCAAAAAATAGTCGGACGGGGCCAGATCAGGGCTATATGTACCCTTGAAAAGCAAAGCAGTATGGATAGGAGCATTGTCATGAATCAAGCGCAAACCTCGGCTGATTTTGCCTCGCCTTTTTTGGATAATTCCTCAATGTCAATTAGAAAGATACTTTCGAAGTACCATCATTTTTTTAGTGCTTTTTTGGCACGGGCTATTCTTTCCGATGAGTCTGTTCTTAAGACCAATCATGCTTTTAGCGGTTGCAACACCACGTCGTTTTATAATATTGGAAAGTCAAAATTTATCTACATTCTCGAGAGGAATTTGGAACTATAGTCATCAGTAGAATTTATTGGCTGACCATGAGGCTCTAGTTTGAGCTGGAGAGCGATCTCTCATCCATCGCCTTCTATAGCTATTACAAACAGGGGAAAGCTTTTCAAAGTCAATGACGACAAAGAAATTGAAATCCTTTTTTGAATTTTCTGAGCATATCTACAAATATGAAAGTAGTTTGGAA
Organism: Diorhabda carinulata; assembly: GCF_026250575.1. Taxonomy (NCBI): domain Eukaryota; kingdom Metazoa; phylum Arthropoda; class Insecta; order Coleoptera; family Chrysomelidae; genus Diorhabda; species Diorhabda carinulata. The sequence goes on from NC_079469.1 coordinate 11,038,302, forward strand.
TTTTCGAAGATTTACAGGAATGGGACAGAAAAAACGAATCACCACAACCTGGTCCAAGTGGTCTGTGTACTTATAGTAATGATAATGAGTCAAGTCCGTATTACATTTTCACGGAAACAAATTCTACCAGAATATTCAGAGACGTGATAAACAAATTCAAAACAGAAAAATCACAATCTAAATTAACTATAACTGGATATCACCACATCTCATCTGAAGTAGAAGGTTGTAAATTTTATAGTTAAGTATAGTGATTATTGTCTTCGGTGGTTATTTTATTTTAAATCAACACAGCGAAATTCTTGATCGTGTCTGTCCATTACCAAAAGCAACTAAAAAGCGGTAAAAGGAAGGCTACGAGCAAGAAGTCGGAAGTTTTAACAAGCACACCCTACAAGACAGTACTTGATCAGAACTTGAGCAATAAAAAACTAAAAACCAAAAATAAATAAAGCCAAAAATACACAACAGATTTATTCCAAACTTCTAAAAAAATAGCAAGTGTACTCTATCAAGAGAAATTACTGGAACATGTCGTGTTTGCAATGAAGTGTACTCTGATCCCCAAGAAACAGACCTGATACAGTGCAAAACCTGTGAAATATGGTTTCATGAAATGAGCACCGCAAATGAAAAACTGTACTTTTGCGATTTGTGCCCGAAGGGTTGACTACTTACTCTTGGATAATACACTGCGTAAACTTGAGATCCAAGAGGACGCATTTTGAAAAATTTTTTTCGTTAACCTAATAGAAAATCGTTAAGTTTTGATTCGTTTTTGTATTCCTGTATATTCCTCACTTGAATAAATATTTATTTTCGAAAATTTATTGAGTACTAATTTATAGCCCAGAATAAGTTATGTGGGTACTCTTAGGCAAACTTACCCTATATTACCTGCAGAAATATCTTTATGTTAACATCAATCAACGTTTCAGTAGAACAGCTGATTAATGGGAAATAATCTGGAATGTAATATAACTTGAATAAATTATTATTAAATATATTCTGATATTTTAGAAACCATTAGTAGAGGATACTGATATACTTAACAAAACAAAAAACGTATCAAAATCTCCAGCTAGGATTTTTAATACACCAGGTAATCTCATTGAGCGAAGGCCTCTCAAAACTTATGAAAATCACCATATCGATGATAACAATCCGAACCGACTTGACCAAGATCCAATAGAATTCTACAAAAATCGACCACTGCCTCCAGTTCCAAGAGATGAAGAGATAATTAGCTGTGTAAATTCGAATAAAACCGACCGTAGAGTACCAAAGAGTCTTGATGATAATTTAATAAGACGAAATGTTATACATGGAAATGCGACACGTAGATCAGGTAGGAATTACAATTTCCTGTTCTTTTGTTCCCGACTTATATATTGTAAGGGTTCTTGTATGAAAATAGTTACTTATTTTACAAGGAAAAAGATTTTAGCTTCAGAAAACCGAAAGCTAGAATCGAATCCTTTTTCCCTTGTAAAATAAACAATTTTTTTCAGTGACCGGAACAACCATAATTTAATATTATCGATGTGAAAGTCTGTTTTTTGGTTTTCAGTAACTATGTTCATTTTCCACTTTTTAGTTCGATTTATTGTGAGTGCTGTAAATATCCGACAGAGGGGAAACAGTTATGAAACTTGTTTCGATGTAAAGAGAAAATTTGTAGAGATAGTTTAAAAAAAAATTGGCCAAAAAACAATTTTATCTTATAGCGTGAACGGGATTTGAAGCCACGACCTGCGAATCCGGACATTGACGCCCGATCGGCTAGCGAACGTAATTAAGTGGTGGGATATACTAACAGTAATAAGCCACAAAGGGGAGGTAGAAACAAACAAGCTCACTAACTCACATATAGGGTAACCACCTCTTATTTAGGTATGGTGACTTAGACTCATCATTGTTGTCCAAAACTTTCGCAAGATTATTTTTGCAATAATATCATTAGAATCCAAAAGGTAGAAGATATCACTTAGTAATTGGAGGATAGTGAATTTATGTTATATTTGAATAAATCAAGACAAGGAGACCAGAATATACCCAAAGTTTTAGTTTATTAAAAATCTCCTAGCTTGAAAATATTCGATTTTTTCCCAGTAAATCGCGCCAAGTCAAAAAAATATGTTTTTATTGGGCCACATGCTAGAAAGTTGCTGAACGATAGTTACATCCGGCTCAATCATCCTAAAATATCTGCTAATGGCTCTTCAGTCAGTTCCTATCCACTCCTGGTCCAGTATTCTAAACAAATGAAAAAAAGCAAATGAGAACCATTCGTACAAGAGGTTGAACTCCAAGAAGTTAATTCTGACTATGTACATGATCGATTACCGAATGGTAATGAGGCTAAAGTTTCAACACGACATCTATATCCTAGGAGAAACCGAGATATGCGACAATGGAAAAAAATCAACAATAAGGCCGGAAGAGGAATACCAATATGTGTTTTCATCGGATCCAGATCAAGAGATGGTGCCAGACTCTTCCAACAGTAGTGATCAGTCAGTCGCACTCACAACGGGCCCAACGTGAAAAAAGACTACTCAAGAGACTAAATTTAAAGCTGAGTGAAAAAAAGTGACCGGGAAGTTTTTTATTACAATTAATTTTATATGAAAGCTTATCACACAGGAACTTTGAGCTTGAAACTCATTCATAAGTGTCATGATTGGATTTTTGAGCAACCAAGATATAGTATTCAGAGAGTGAAGGAAAAAAAACGTTTTTTTGTACTTTTAGTCTCTGAAGACGATAACTTGGTTATCAAACCGCATCTCAGACGGTGTAATTGTGAGTGTTGAAATAGACGTAGTGTAAACAGTATAAATATGAAGAATTTTTTATGCCTTCGATTACCTCGTTTGTACAATTTGTTGGTTAGCACTTGAGCATACGTTATTCCCTATCCAAATATTTTTCTATTATATTATTTTATTATTATTATTATTTTTCAGTTGACTTCAACAACGAAAGATTCTTCAGAAATACCGATAGAAGAGGAGCTGAACGTCTTTTAATGAATTTGAGAGATGGAGCTTTCCTATTCAGACCGAGTAAAAAATATTATTTGGCTTTGACTATTAAATATAAACAAAGCTTTTATAATTTTGGAATTGAAAGAACGTCAAAAATGACAATTCGTTTAAATGCCGATACAAACAATGTTGCACCAGAATTTAGAACCCTTCGGGATTTTACCGAATATTTCACCATAGAACCAATTTCGTTCAAAAACGAGGATGAATTAGTTGATATAATACTAGAACCAGTTCTTCCTGATAATTTTAATTAAGACTTATTTATGCTAACTTTATTAAATATATCTAACTTAAAATTCTTATCATTAATCTGTCTTTTACTCAAAAGTTGTGTCATATTTTCCGATTTCTTAAAATGAAGCCATCAAGAATACATCTACCGAAGTTAAGGATGACAATGGAAAGAGAACAAATTCCAATTAAATTAATCATATGGCTGAAATGGTGTATAATAAATACTAAGGATTTATATGCAAAGAAGTTACTTCATATATGTATATATATATATGCACCAATTTTTGGCAAAATATCCACTAGAGTCTCGAAATATCCAACAATATTATCCTTTCTCCTTTCCCCTCTTTTTATAAAAACTCTCCTGCAAATAAGGCTGGGAAACAAGAAAAAGTCGCCAGATCTGGTGAATATGGTAGGTGGTAAGAAAATTCGAAATTCGGAAAAATTTTAACGATCACGGAAGTGTTAGAAGGTGCGTTGTCCTTATGAAAAACTTTTTTCCTCAAATGCGGTCACTGTTTTAGAAATTTTTTGAAGATAGCCTATGAACACAGTCCCATGACTACCCCAACAAACGGTCACCATTACTTTCCCGTCTTAGACTTTTTCAGAACAAGTTCTTCCTTCAGAATTCACTGTTTTGACTGTTATTTCGTTGCAAGACTGGAAGGTTTCATCAACGGTTATGAATCGATGCAAAAATCCGGCTCGCTTTAATTTAACCCGCGTCAATACGGCCTGGAAATACTCATTCGAAAGCGCTTTGGTTCCAAAGTAAGCAATCGCGACATCACCAGCAGTTTCTAGTCGTCTTCAGTCAAGTTGATACGGCCTCAATTGAATAAGCTGCCCACAATTTAAAGGACGTAAACGATCAGCCCCCGTACATAATGTTTGGTTACTAATTCATTTCCATAGGCATATTGCCATTCGAAAACAAATATTTAATAACAGATTAATAGTCAATTTTTCCATTTTCAGAAAAATCTACACAACGAATAATGGTTAAAAGTTTAGTGAGACGCGTGCGTAAATATATTTCCGAGCTTTTATTGACAAATACTGGCATCTTCCGGTTGAGATTGGAAGCTTCTCAAAGAATCCTCGAAATTATAATAATTCACATGTTATTATTAGATACTATTAAAAATAGCTTCGTTAACACTTACAGCTACATGTTTTTCTGAATTTTTGACTTTAAAGAACTATAAAAATTACTTTCTACGTGAACCGACGTAATTGGTGCATATTTCAACGCTGACAATAATACAGGTTAAATATTTATTTCTGTTGAAAATTCGACTAAACTTAAGATTATGAATCGTCGAATGGAATGTTTATATTTTCATGGCAAATAGTCCATGAGGTAAGAAGTGTTTGCTTTTCAGCTTTATGTGAAGCGGAACGTAACTTATTCAAGACGCCATTTTATATTCTGTGATACATGGCGTATCCATTGTTGCCATTAATCATTTAGAGGTTGGAATATATCTCAATGCAATTTTCTCAAGTATATTATTACAGTTACGATGCCATACTTCAATTCAGTTTGATATTTTCATTTGTATTTCAAAAATTTTACTAACTGGCCTTTTTTAAAACACTGTTTAGCCTAAAATTTTGACACAAAGTAAGAGGCCGCCTTGCCGGAAACAGAAGAATGACTCGGGAAAAAACATACAAAAAATGACAATATCATTGGAAGATAAGGACGGGGAAGGCCGAATGAACGAAGAAACTCATATAGAAAATCAAGCCATGGATGGAGTGCGGATATAATAAGACCTGGTACTATTTCACTCAATTTCTTACGGGGCGTAGCCCTGATGGCAGGAAAGGCGTACGGTAACAGCGGAGATAGGAAACCTACCCGCAGTAAGTGGGATTATACCATACACGCTAGAGAGGAAACAAAACTGCGACAGGCTTGATAACCTCATAACGGGTATAACAAGAACAAAAGAAGAAGAAGAGGATAGAATAGGTGAGGGAAAAATAGTGGAGGAGGCAGTAGGCTGATGTTTGAACTACTTGTTTATTCCGGCTCCCCTTTCAAATTTCTCCGCCTGAGAAGGGTGGTTAATGCGGCGAAAGTCCCACACGCACTCACAGTATTGCACCGCCCGCTGTGTTGAGGGCATAAGCTTCCACCTCACGTCTTTGGTGGGGTGGAAGGAGAATTTATGTTAGGTTATGTTAGCTTGGGTTAGGCTAGGTTATGTTGGGTTAGGTTAGGTTAGATTAGGTTAAGTTAGGTTATTAATATTTTGTACTTCATTTAAAACCTCAAGTGAACAATCTACTGGTATTATGTAGCCAGTACTAATATCCACCGAATATAACCTAAGTTTTAAATTATTTAAAGAAAGGCCCTCTTAAGGATGAGGGTCTTGCAGCTCTTTCCAGGTGGTAAGCACCCCTAGCATCTCCTTTCGATGACGTGGAGAACTCATTAATACGTTCACAATTTACACCTACCACCGCCTGCATATCACTATAAATCGACGGTCCATGATCTAAAGTTTTGACGAAAATTCTCAACTTAATACTTTTGACGTGTTAGTTGAAGTAGCTAGCACTTCTTCTATTTGTTTTAAAATTGATTGGATAATAGCGTCATGGAGTATATAAACCGTTGACTATAAATTGTGTAAAGCTGTAATGAGTCGAATCAAGATGTTGTATTTTTACCCACTGAAATGAAAGGTACAATTTCTTGTTGACGCTCGACGCTGACATAGAGCGTCAAATGAGGTAAATTTTGACAATTTTGACTGGAACGTCATTTTAAAATACTGCAGCGTCAAAGCTAAACATGTTAAAGGCCACTATTACGACAAAAAGAAGAAATTATCATGACCAATTAAAAATGAAAATGTCAACAGATGTCAAAAATCAATTTTGTTAGCTCGTAGGAGACCATTTTTTACAAAGTACATTAGAAAAAAAATTGTTTATTTTATACTATAATAGCATACTTCTTATACATTGAGATAAACATTTCGTTTTTAATATATTCTTTTAAAAGTATGGCTTTGTGTTCCCGACGTATGAAATATATTAGGTTATGTTCACATATCAATAATTTTATAAAGTTTTCTTCTACTCTTGGTACTGCTAAGGTAAAACTTTGAGGTATTCGTGGAGAATTTAATTAACTCAATGTTTTTTAATAGAAAGGATTAGTTTTGGGAGCCTATTCAAACGAAAACAATGGAGTATCGCTAACTCCAGTAGCTGCGAAATATAATGAATTATCTGGAGGCAAATTATTGGAACAAATTAAACTGTAAGTATTTTAATATCATTTATTGTGTGTTATATCAAATATTCAATCTTTTGTTATAATGGTAGAATGGTTCATAATGATATAGTATTTATCCTTTGTAACAATAATTTTTTCGGTTAAGGATGGCTATTTGAAGTAACATTATAAGATACGGTAATAAATGTGCAAATGATTGCTTTTAAAGCACATATCTTGATATATTCAAATATACAATAAATATAGATACAAAGTATAAGTATTGCTTTAGCTTTCTACATTGATATAAAATATATATATGAAACATTAAGAATGTAATGACTTTTTGTTCTTGAAATAAAAATAATTGAAGAGAGAGAAAAGTGTTAGTTAAAAAATGTTTTTTCCTGTTTTTTGGAGCAGGAGAAAAATGAATTATTAATAAGTAAGTCTATTCTAAATACAATTTCATAATGAGGTTTATATCTAGTTGTTTGTTTTACCACATAGGAAGAGAATTTACCATTGATAGTATTATAGTATTAGTATTTAGTTCATAAATTATGTGCATTATTTTCATTAATTGTATTCTATTCATTTTGTCACTTATATCAGCCGACCTGAAACCAACAAAGTTATTTAAATACACATGCATTCAATTTTTCATTTCAACATTTCAATTTTTTCTAGATGTATGTTTATTAAAAATGATTACTAAAAAAAGTGTCTTGCTTAGTTCTTTGTTCGACAAGAAATATATAGAATTATGAAGAAAGCTACATTTTCTTTTTTTATGTTATTCCTTTTTATATGATTATGCAGTTACAGAATATTAAAAGTTTCACTAAAATGATCTAGAACTGTTCTTAAAAACTTAGAATATAATAAAATAAATAAAATAAAATAATAAAAAGGTTCAAATTTCATTTTGGCCATCTGTAGCATCTGAAATCAAATAATTGATCCACCTATTGGAATTTCAAAACTACTCATACTCTACTTGATCTTGCTTTATTGTATAAACATTCCAGTAGAAAATAATGATAATCAGATATATGTATGTAATGGTGTGTAGTTATTGCACCAATTTTTTATAGCTATTTTATCTGAACTAATATGGATCTAATATTCATATTACTAAATGGTATTGGAATGTTTATTAGCCCCCAAAGTTACTGAAATGATCTGATTAACCTGTAGATCAAATAACACTCTTTGCCAAGCTTAGCTCCAATATCCTCCTATTGTATCCTTGTTTTTGATTTCAAAAAATGTTTCAGATTTGTCACAGATTTTATATTTTTCCTTCACCATAATTGAGTCACCAAAAAAGAAGAAAAGAAAAGAAAAAGCATAATATGTTCTATTCGCTTCATTTGATTCTTCATTACCTTTCTTTTCTTTATTTTTATTAGATTCATTTTTCGTTTTTATCATAAGGGTCTTGTATAGCTTTGCAGTGTTTCAGATTCTTCTATTTATCAATATCTTCGTCATTTGTTTAGCACTTTTCACACTCTTCATCAAATCATCCCTTTTTTTCCATTTAACCAATTTGCTCTTCTATTGTTTTCGTTTCCATAGCTGTCCACTTTGCGTCATATTGTTAGTTACAACTAGTTAACCCATTTTGTTTTTTTTTAATTTCCTTTGTATGAGTTATTTTCCATCCAGTTCCTGTTCCATTTGAGTATAATTTGTACCTTCTTGATAATGTTGGAAACATTTTTGATTTTAGTTTTAGCTAGGAAATGGTTGTTGGAATCATACATTGATTACATTGGTCAACACTGTTTTTGTTATACGAAGTTTGTGATGATTTTTATTTGTTTTGATATACCCTCATTAAAAAAAATATTACTTTGTTTCAGTCACATCCAGTTTTTTTTGTGACAGCTTATGTTAGATGTTTACCTTTTATAACGGGAGTAAACATTATTTTTCATTTCTTGATTTAGTATGAGTGCCGTGCGTATTTATGAAATATTGATTGCTCCTCGCATAACTGTCTTGTGCAATTGATATTGGAAGAATTACAACTAAGTTACGTTTGTTACATTGTTAATATGTCGCGAAAGTGCTTTAATAACCTGGACAGTTTTTATTATGTGTGTGTAGAATTACTTTTTACATCTCAGTGTTGAAAATTTACGCCAGTAATATCATCAAATCAACATCTTCCCCAACAACGACAGTTGTTTTGAACTTTTCCATTGTTCTATTGCTGTTTCAATTATATTTTAAAATCTTCATTTAATGTATATAAGTTTTATTGTGTAAGTAACACAAACCAATAGTTTCTTATTTTCATTTATATTTAACGTATAAAGGCTGCATTTTAGTGCATATTATGTAAAATATGAATTTTCTAATGATTAAAATCGCGATATCTCAGGAATGGTGAGTCGTAAGAGAAAAAGTGACTGGACCATTTTTGTAGAAAATTGTATGATCTACAACTTTTGTCTGACCTACTTTCACGATAATTCCTACCGCTTTCGAGAAAAATGGAAAAAACCCTAATTTTGTACTTTTGACCTTGAATAAAATTTTTGCAGAAGTAGGATCGAAGGGGATTTTTGATATTTCATTTATAATGATGTATTTAACGTCTCTGTCAATTTTCAGCTCTATGCGAATTTTGGCTAAGTTATGACTTATTTTTGTCTATCTTGACTGGATTAATTGTTGAATTTCGCCATAGAATAATAAGATCTTCCAAGTATATGAAGCTCGGTCTGATGGAAAATTTTCTGAAAGCTATGCCTAAAGATGGCAGTTGATTCATATACCTGAAAGAGAAATTTTCCAAACTCAGCGAGGCAAAAATGAAAGAGGGATTATTTATTAGTCCATAAATATGGGAATTAATGAAGAATACAAACTTGGAAGGAAAGCTGAATGATCTGGAAAAAGTCGTATAGAAATGTTTTGCGAAAGTTGTCCAAAATATCATTGGTGGAAATAAAGCGGAAAATCACAAAGTCTTAATCAATGAGTTTATTATTTTGTACAAAGCTTTGGGATGTAATATATCTTCGGAAATACATTACCTGCACTCTCATTTGGATTTATTCCCCGATAATTTGGGTGTGAACCAGGCGAAATATTTCATCAGGTCCTTAATAGAAAAGCGCTATCAAAGGAAAATTGTCCAGGAATGCTAGTAAATTATTGTTGGAGACCTAAAAGGGCCAAACATTCACAACAATCATGACTATTTATTGTAAATTAAGGAATATTTTGTTAGTGATTTTTGTACTTTTTATAAAAATATATGTCTTGAAGTCACAAAGAAACCTGATGTGTCAAAAAACGTCAAATTTTTTTCCATTGATATATTATTGTTTGGTGGCCATAGTACATTCAAAATTTGGTATAAGTTTTCATGTAACAAAAAAAGTTCAAATTATGTTGAACAGTGTTATGTGCAGCTTCCAATGTCTGTCTAATAAGAAATTTCATAGCATGTTCTTTGTGACCCAGAGATGTATTTGAAGATCGCTCTTTGTCGCGAATGTTGAGTTATTGATATCATATAATAGTACAGATACTTCTTTTTGCTCTTTGCTCTATGTGGGCATCAAAATTTCCCATCTCTAGCAACATCAAATTTTTTGCTGATGTCTTTGTCGTGATTTGTTGGAGCATAGTACTGTGAACAAATATTTTAGTAAACAATAATTCTTTATATTGTCGAACTCTTAATTTTATTTCAATAGAAACTGATAGATACAAGTTGCATTCAAGTAACCATGTTAGATGTTGTTAAATAATGTTCTCGACATGGTTGAAACGATATTTGGTTGTTTCAGGTCGGTAGTGATTTAAATAATCATACAGTCGTCGCATCACAACGATGGCATCTAGTCGCGATGGTAGAAGTAGTTCTGCTTCCTCTCACAGTGGTTCCAACATACCCCCAAATCGTTCATCAATACGTACCCCAAAACGGCCACGTCCCACTGCGAGTGGAACATTCGACGAAAAAAACTCAGACTTTTTATGTCCTATATGTTTTAATCTCATCGAAGAGGCACACGTCACTAAATGCGGTCATACTTACTGCTATAATTGTATAATTAAATCAATAGAAGCGATAAAACGGTGTCCCAAATGTAACTCATCATTGTCTGTTGATGAAATTTTTCCAAATTTTCTATTGAACGACGTTATTAAAAAACATAAATTGCGCGTGAACGGTTATGAAGCTCTCGGTTTAACAAGGGACAGTTCGGGAGAGTTCGCTAATACAGCTGAGGGTTTACGAGATTTCGTTGCGAGTGAATCACAGAATCTAACGTTGCCAGACGTCAATGTCATGTTAGAAGTCCTAACACAACGTAAACAACTTTTAGAAGCGGAATCTTGTGCTGCTCAAAACAAACTATTATTAGAATTTCTTAAACACCTACTTTCTCAAAAACGGGAAAGGCAAACACAAATTGCTAAGGAAATAGCCCTTATAGAAAGAGATATAGAGGAAGTTGGTAAAAAAATAAGTGAAGTGCACAGTAAATGCCCAACTCTCGAAGAAGTCGAACGTACAGCAGCTGGAGCGTCTGAAACGGACGCTTCTACGGTTAATGCCATGAAAAAAGAGATGATCGAAATAATTGATAACATTGGACGTAAAGAAGAGGATACTCCGTCACGTTCAAATGCTTCTCTAGCAATGCGACGTAGGCGTATGCACGCCTACTTTGATGATTTCGTCGAATGTTATTTTTCCCATCGTTCTAAAGAAGTATTTTTCGGAAAGGATGCCGTTGATAAAACTACTAAACCAGCCGCCGAATTGAATGTAGGATTAGACCAATTTCGAGAGAGTTTGATTAAATTTTCAACTTACAACTCTTTACGTGTCCTTTCTACACTCAACTATTCCAGTGATTTATTTAATAATTCAACTATAGTGTCCAGCATTGAATTTGATAAGGATAATGAATTTTTCGCAATTGCTGGTGTTACTAAACGTATTAAGGTATGTTCAGATTAAATTATTTTATTGGAATTTATAATTGTACATTAAGATGAAAACCTGGTGAAAAATCGTTTTCGTCTTAATAGTAATAATATCCAGAAATTAAACTACAGTGGACTTCTTTTAAATATTCCTATTTTGTACATTCGTCGGTAATGTTTAAGGGGGTATTCTGGTCTAGAAGCCAAAATTTTAGGCATTTTTTAAACTGACGTAAAAAAAAACATTTTACTATCCGAGGCGACGAACGAGCCGAGTCAAGAATATCTAATCGAGTACCGTAATAATAACGTCGAACGTATTCGGTATTAAAATAAAAAGCAAAATTATATTAAACTATGAAATTTCACATTTGACAATTTTACTTTTCAATAACTTCTTTGAATATTCTTTTATTATTTAAAATAATAAAGGTAACATTGTAAACAAAGGCACATATATTGAATTCTTGGAAATACAAAAAATATTTTCGTAAAGAATGTCTGATAATTCGAATAAAATTGCTGAGATAAGTGCGGAAACAGTAGCGCCAATCGTTCCAATTAAGTCTTCTTCGAAAAGTTGTTTTTTAGAAGCATTCTTTTCAAACCTCAAATTTTCAGTCAAAAACATCAAATAGCTCTTCTAGTCTAAGAGCTAGTCGCCACTTCGACTAAGGTATTTTCACAAGGCTAAAACTTTTTAGTCGAATTTTTCAAGGAAAAATGACTAGAAGAAATATGGGGGGCACATCATTTTTCCCATGTTTTGAGACCTCCTGAACACGATTATGATGGTTTTTCGAATGATTTGGATGATTCAGCGGTTGAAAATACATAAGAATAAAACTGTTTTATCCTTGGTCCTATGATTGCACACGGCAGCATTGACCGCTCCCGGACTATTTCAGGATTGGTAGCTCTCGCCTATTTGACCACTTCTCCTTAATTTGTTTTACTAATAAAATAGGCAAGTCAACTGAATGTTAATTTATGTGAAATACTTGCAAAATTATGGACGAGCGCCTTTTATTCAGAATTAAAAAAATTTCTTTGTTGATTTTCATGACAATTTTAAATTTTTTCGCCAAGTTTACATACTTATTCTATTTTTGTTTTATTATAAGTACCTCTATAAGTAAATCAGAAATTTACCTAATAAAAAACAATGAATCTTTGAATCAAAGAGACAGAGCGACGTATTAGTACCCTTAATGACTTCTATGTGGTTGTTCTTTTGTAAATGTTATGAATCATCAATAGTGTTTTGAATCAGACAATCATCAACACGGTTAGATGCTAGTGACTTTTTGGTTTTTAAGCCTCATTTATAATGTCCTCTGTTAGTCGTATTTCCATTATTAAACTTGTTGTTCTATGCAAAGCGTTTAATACTAAGAAAAAGAGAATAGGGAATTTTGTAGGAAGAGTCAATATAACTGGGCATGAGCTTTATTTGACCAAACTGCTGATCTACAGAAATAAAACATAATTTCTTTTATCGAAGTGGTTGTTCAAAGCATCATTTGAAGTTTCGAAGTGCGGTTATAACTTCTTTGACCTTTTTTTCTCCACAATACTGAGTTCCTTTGAGTAATGACTTTGTTTTAGGAGAAAAAAGTCACAGGGAACAGTCTCGAGACTATTGAGTGGTAGGTACGACATTGTTGAGATGCATTTTTTACCCAAAACTCTTGCACAGTCAATAAGGAATAGGAATATACAGAAAGTGCATACCCTTAGCCATTTCAGGAACATACAAGGGCTATATTCGGACGACCTAACTAATTAGTAATTATTTTTTAACAAAAAGTCTATAACAGTGTTTCTAAAATTCCTATGTAACATACATAATATTTTATATTGGAAAACTGGTCTATTGACAAGTTTAATCGGTAGTTTTTAGGAAGAAATCACTATAAAACACATTCGATACACTGCAAAATAATATATTTTTCCTCTTGACAATTTTCTGGAAAGTTATGCTTCTAAAATTAAAATAAACACAATCAAATACACTGGAACCCCGCTAATCCGACATCCTTTTGAACAGAAATACGATTTATTGAGGTTTACAACATTGTATTACACCACTAATTTTGCGAACGGCTCGTTATGACGGTCAATTTCCATTGCTTCAAAGAAGAAAACCTGTTTGATGCTGTGATGTTGCGCCATCGCCGTAGAAACAACAGGTTAGTAGCTGTAGACATAGAGCTCTGCTCTGCGTAGCGCAATACAACTTCATTGCCACCGGTGGTGCTTTCCTCGTCTTCAATGCTATCGGTTTCTTCTTCTCGGCGGTTAACTGCAGCCCCAATGTCCTCGTCGGCAAGCTCCTCGTGGGTTTCGGAATCTTGTGCCATCCACTCATCGATGTCTGAGTCGTTCCCCACAACCGGGAATATCTCTTACCAGTTGAAGCAAAGGTCCTTGGTTAGAACTGTATCTGGCGGACCATTTGAATTTGCATTCAAATGCAAATCGAGATAACTCGAGTCGAATCCCATTATCAAATTGTCCCCCTTAACAACTATATTGCCCCTATATAGGAACGTGGGCCTCACTTTGGGAAACACCTTTTTAACTCTTCCAAAGAATAGTTGCTGTCTTTTTTCTCAAATGAGGCGTTTACGTATGATGGAAATCTCTCTCTTGCGAGTTAAATTTTAGGGTTAGGTTATGAATGAACGCAAAAAAATCCGATTCATTCTGATTAAACTCTTGGAAATGTTCATTCGAATGAGCTTCTGATCCAAAGTGAGCAAACGCGGCACCCAATTTCTTTATAACCTCAATCCGGCGGTCGTATAGTAACATTCGGTGAAATTTTTCGATGATATTGCTGGTTATTGCAGTTTCTGGTCGTCTTGAACGATCGTCGTAAGTCAAGCTGACATGACCACGATCTTCTTATATGACTTATACGTTTGTTAAACAGAAACTGAGCATTAAAATTTCTACAATTTTAATGAAAACCTGTCAACGCATGCGAAAATTTATTTCTCCACTTATATTGCTGCACTGATGTCTTCAGGTCGATATGAGAAACTTTTCAGACAGCCCTCGTGGTCACGATAAACGGTATCGTGAAAATCATTCGCAGATCGCTTGTCTCATTTGTTTTTGATCATGTGTAAGCACTTTTGACACCATAGTTGTGCAAATCTTTTGTAAATTTAATACATAACAATAAATTTTCTTTCAAAAAAATACGCACAAAATAAGAACAAAAGTGCTATTGCCTTCAGAATTGAAGTAAACCTGAAAGAGGGAGCTACTATGTTAGGGAGATGCAGATGAAGTGACGCATCGTTGCCACGAGATAATTTTAAATTTTCCAGTATGGAAACATTACATTTTAACGGATATCTTACTTAATTTCTGATTTACTTATTATAAGGTTGGCAACAAAGTACTTTCGATTTTTACTGATAGAGACCTTTGCTTTATTTTTTGAATAACTTATGTTAGTGCTGTACTTTGCCTTTTGTCACGTGATACTGGTCACATTAACGTAACTTTAGAAGCAAGTAGTGCGTGATTTTTATTAAAGCTATTAGTTGTGGATTAATTTTAAATGGAGTGCAGAAACGAACATTTTATTTTTTTATTTCCGTAAAGGAAAGAAAGTTGCTGTGACTCACAAAGAAATATGTGAATTTTTTGGTGCTGATTGCTTAACAGAGCGCACGTCTCAGAATTCCCTTCTGTAGATTTTTCCCCCAAAGATGAGCAACGTTGATGATTACCAAATCAAAGCCGTCATTGAAGAGGATCGTCATACAACTGTTCGAGAGATTGATGAAAAACGGGTCTTGTACAGTAACATAGTTCGAAAACAATAATGGAGCAAACACGATGAACCACACCGAAAGCTGAAAAACAACAAAAAAGCTCATGCTGTCGGTTTGGAGGAATTACAAAGTTAATGTATTTTTTTGAGCTGCTTCCAAGGAACCAAAAGATCAATTCTGATGTTTACTGTCAACAATCGGAAAGTTTTAGTGTTCTACCATGATAATGCAAGGCCTCACACATATTTGGCAACTCGTGGGAAACTATTGGAGCTTTCACAATTGACGAGACCTTCAGTCGCACCTGGTTTAGTTTTTTTTTCTGATAAGGACTATATATTTCATGTACGCTGAATCATGAAGCTGAAAAGAAGGTGGCAAAAGGTCATTGAGCAAAATGGAAAATATAAAATTGATTAAAAACTATTTTTTGTTTTATTTTATATAACAAAAACGAAATTACTTTGTCGCCAACCGAATAAAGAGGTATTTGTTCCTTTATTATTAATATCATTAATTCAAAATTATGTTTAAGGTATTTGATTATGGTGCAGTCATCAAAGATATAGTTAATGTTCACTACCCTTGTATCGAAATGATTTCAAGATCGAAAATATCTTGTGTCAGCTGGCATACATACCATAAAAGTACTCTGGCTTCCAGTGATTATGAAGGAACTGTTACGATATGGGACGCATCGACAGGACAAAGAACAAAAACGTTCCAAGAACACGAGAAACGTTGTTGGAGTGTAGATTTCAATTGTGTAGATACTAGATTAATAGCATCCGGATCGGATGATGCTAGAGTTAAATTGTATTCGTTGAACGAGGAACATTCTATTGCTACTTTAGAAGCAAAAGCGAACGTTTGTTGTGTTAAATTCAATCCGAAAAGTTCATCGCATTTAGCCTTTGGCAGCGCTGATCACTGTGTTCACTATTATGATCTAAGAAATATGAAAGAGGCTGTAAACATATTTAAAGGACACAAAAAAGCAGTAAGCTACGTTAAGTTTTTAAATAGTGAAGAGATAGTTAGTGCATCTACAGATTCACAATTGAAAATGTGGAGTATAAATAGTCCGTACTGTTTGAGATCGTTCATTGGTCATGTTAATGAAAAGAACTTTGTAGGATTAGCTACTGACGGGGATTATGTAGCATGCGGTTCAGAAAATAACGCCCTTTATATATATTATAAAGGATTGAGTAAAAAATTGTTTAATTATAAGTTTGAAGCTGTTGAGGGGGTTTTGGAACAGGAGAGGAGAGAAGACGATATGAATGAATTTGTATCGGCTGTTTGTTGGAAACAAAATTCGAATGTTGTGGTTGCAGCTAACAGTAGAGGAATCATTAATATATTGGAGTTGGTGTAATTCTGTTGATTTTTTTTTGTTATTTTTTATTGTATCAAATTGTTAATAATGGAAAGCATCATCTGTAGAAATTGACGTATATTAATTTCGGTAAAAAAGATACTCGAGCAAAACTAAAATTAAATCTACTACATTGCAATATCCACATTCTATAATATTTTGTCCAAATATACCTTAAAGGTATAATTTTTGTTTATTCAGATAAGTACTAATTATTAAATTATGTGTGTATATTATATGCAGACCATTTGGGTCCATAGCCTTGTAATTTCAATCCACTTCTTTCGGTTCCTTGCTTTTTCTTTTCAGTACTGGAGTTTTTTCTCTCCAAGGTCTTCTTCCACTACTACCCTTCACCGTTTTTTTGGCCTACCTCTTTTCCTTTTACCCTCTGGTATCTTCCATGCAACTCGTTTCATGAGTCTGTCTTCGTCCATTCTTCTTGTCTTTATAAACGCACTGATTGGTGACTTATTGAAAAGTTTGTAAGTTTCATAGTCCGGTCAATATAGACATTTAAAATAGCAAAAATTCCCAGAAAGTCAAATATTGGTGGACAGCTGGGGTTTACCATTAAAAATAAAGTTTTAAAAATCCCCATCGATCCTATGTGTGCTACAAAAGTTGTCGGGGTGAAGGGTCAATTTTTTTTGGATTTTTTTTCGAAAACAGTAAGTTTTATCCAAAAAAAAATTCAGACCAAAGTTGTAAGTCTTAAAATTCTCTACTAAAATGGTTTTAATGTTTTTAGGATAATTTAAGGGAACAATGCCCGTCTAATTCTAGATATGACCTTATTATTGATATTGATTATTGAGTTGAATATTATTTTAATTTCCTCAGATATTTTAATCAGATTCATACTCTTGAAAGTCTACTTCAACAGTCTTCTTTTTCCTCTACTCTTGTTGGATGTTCATAAATTGTTCAAATGTGACTGAGTCATTGGTCTCGTCATTAAAATCACAGGAATCTTCCTCTATTGTACTCAACTGAGCAAGACTGACCTTGGCACTTGCTATACGCTGGAGAACACAACAACATCAGCCACATTTGGGACTAAAACATTACCTACCTTAAGAGTTTTTTGTTAATCCAGTGGAAAGTCCATCCAAGAATGCTTGCCTTGAGGATTGTATGGAAGAGTCCACCCAAACCTTATCATTAGGCCCCTTTCACACCAAACGAATCCGAATCAAGTTGAATCTGATTCGTCATCTCCACTCTTTCACACCAGCTGAATCAACCTGAATCTATAAAAATCCTTTTTCCGACAAAAAATCCGCCAATTTTCCTCCACAGAAGATATGATATTTCTGTTGCTGTGATTTTTATCACTGGCGTCATAAATCGCACTATTTTCTTTAACTTTTAAAATTAATAACTCCACGTCCATCTCGTATGGTTGTTGATTCAAGACTGACCGGACGAGGAATCTGACAGGTTGAATCAAGTGCGACCTCGAATCAAACCTGATTGAACCAGATTCGTCCGGTCTGAAGGCGGGAAAAGAGTCCCTTCACATTTAAACGGAGCGCTCGAAGCCGAATCTTGGTCAATCGGATTCAACTTGATTCGGAGTGATTCTGATTGATTCGGATTCGATTGGTGTGAAAGGGCCCTTAGTATATCCAGCGTTTACCAATATTTCATCAAGTTATTGAATTTGTGTATTTTCTTCACGAATTTCTTATTTCTTCGCATATTTCCTTCACACAATTATTTCTGCTTTCTGAATGATTAGCTCTGTACTGACGAACGATTCGTTAGACACTTGAAGAAGATACTTCCGAAATATTTGCCGCTTTGGAAATATCTTGCATTTCATTTTTATGAATATTCACAATCCTTTGTTTTTCGCTAGCGTTGAAATGAATTTTTCTATCTCTTGTCGACGGACTATAGCTAATGTCAACAACTTCATCAGCTGTATTCGTGTTAGACATGTTTAAGAAAATTATGCAACAGACAAATACAATACAAACAATCTCATTGCAGTATGATAATACGATGCCCTCCCTGTACTACACCTGATCTAGAAGCTTTTGCAGCAATGCGGCACTTGTCCCACTTACGCAGCTTTTCATTAGTGGTATATCTAACCTAACCAAGAACGGTGCCGCGCCTCGTTTCGCACAGGATGTTCACGGGATGATCATGCACTGATCATTATTTTGGTTCACTATTTTTGTTCGGTAAATGGACTTTAGACGCAACGTAGCTTCATTTTTGTATTGAGTTTTTTGGATAAAAGACAGGGTTTTATGTGATATCCAGGTTCGTGTTTCTACATGACTGAAACATCTAATGATCTTTTTTTTTATGTTAACATGGCTAATCATCTCAGCTCACCATAAACTTTTATCAACTATTATTCTTTTTAAATATTTCAGTCGTAAAAATATTAGTTAATTATTTAATATAACGTTATTTTCTTTTTGTTTATTTTTGAAATCTACACGAAATGAAACATCATTTTTTTTTTCGAAATTACCGTGTTTGATTATTGTGGTGAAGAGAAAAATGTCGAGAATGTTGCACCTAAAAAGGTACTTTTAGAATACTCCAAAACATAATCCAGGAAACCTAAAAGGTTAAAAAATTTGTCTACATAAAATATGTTACATTTTCATATAACCACCCAATATAATGGTGCCATATTGATGCGCATGTTGTTTTAAATAAATTTTTCTTCGTTTTGTTAAAATACCTAAAAAAAAAATTCCTACCAGGTACACTAATGTTATAATTACACAGTTTAAAAAAATGTCACATTAACAGATAAAATGAAATTCACATCATATTGTAGTTCCTTGAATAATAATATTTGCTCTATACACTATTTGTGTAAATATGCAAAACTATGTCAAAGCCGTAACGAGCTGAGGACATCTATATTTTTGAAAATGATTACCAGTATTCAATATAAATGTCGGTCCCATTCATAGTGGTATACAATGTAGTCCAATTTGACCCGGACTGTCCAAAAAAAAACATTTTCATTTTTAATATAAATAGTCATTATTGCCTTAAAAATATTAAAAAATTACTTTTTATGGCTTCAATGAACTCGTAACGTATTTCCCGAAGCGAATTATTGAGTTTTGAATAGAGCAAAAAGTCACAAGGAGTCAAATCTGGCAAATAAGGTGGTTGTCCAAAATATCAATGCTGGAATTAACATGAATCGTTTGCTCATAAATTTGGTATTATACTATGAATTGCTTTAACTAGACGCCTAGAAACGACTAAGTTGACCCTTTGGTACAAATTTATGGGGAACGACACCACGGTAATCGTGTTCGACCGACGTGGTATTTTCGGTTTCGGCTTATTTTTGAATCACCATTCGCTAGATTGTTGGGCATATTCGACATCATATTCATAAACCCGTGTCTCGTCTCCATTAATGATGCACTTGATAAATGTGGGGTCCTGAGCATATCTTTTGCGAATTCGACATTGTTTTTACAAAAGATATTTTTGTGGAAGTTTAGCATCATTACATGACGTCAACTTTTATTCTTATCGCTTGCATTATACCCCCAGCAAAAAATTCGACGGTGAACTTCATTCAAGTAACGTAAAGAGTGAATTATTCCACGTACCTAGATGTACCTCAAAGCTAAATCATATCAGGATATCAGTGAAAGAAAATACATAGAACAAAAATAACAACCAGGATCACATGGTCAACAATGATTTAAGAATAGGAAGAAAATAAAAAGGAAAGTTTGAGGTTTAATAATTATGATCCAAGCTGGTTTTGAAATGCATGGAGATTGTCAAAAAGAATAAAGTTTTTCTTCAATGGGTTCCAGGACATGAATAGATTTGCAAAAGTAGGAGCAGTTAAATCCTTTTTCAGCACCTAAACCCTTATGTGGAATCGTCTACAGAGCAATAGAAAGAACACTATAACATGAGGTATTTAGGAATTTCACTGGAATAATATACATGATTTGAGACGGGCAAAGATACTCATGGAAACCTATAAATATAAAGAAGATCTATTGAATGTATCAACATAAATTATGTCACTCCAATGGACACCTGAAGACTCTAGGTTTACAAAAGTGTAAGATGCTTCGTTCCATCCAAAGTTACTGGAATAATTTACTGGGGCTGAGGCAGGCAAAGATATTCATGGAAACCTATAACTAAAGAAGATCTCTTGAATGTATCAACATGAATTATGTCATTTCAATGGACACCTGAAGATGCTAGGTCTCTTAGATAACGGTCTGACGACCTGTCGTTAACAGAGGGGGATTCGCGTAAGGCAAGTTTTCGACTACTTGAAAACCTTCACTGTATGCTTTGTACCACTCAAATACTTTTTAGCGATAAATTAGGGTCCTCAAAATACCTCTGTAATATTTTCAACAAAAATTTTGAACTGAACTCGTTGCTCAACTTTTTTTTAATAGTCAATATCGCCGGCCAAAAAGGTTTCACCAATTTAGAGTAAAAACTGTTCGATATACACGAGTAGTTTCAATGTACCTGTCCGAGTCAAATTTGACCAGACTATGTATCATAGAGTGTAAAAAATTGTTTATATTCTAGATTAGCTTAAAATTGTTTATTGATTGTGATCATTTATCGTAAATGTAGTGATCGTATGGCCCAGTATCGTTTTAATTGAATTGAATCAACTGTTTTTGTATACTAAAGTAAAAATCCATAATGCGCACAAAATTAGATTTATAAATTAGTATTATTAGGTATTGGACCAATTTGTAGAATAAAAGTCGGGGAAAGTAATGTGAAAAATCAAATCAACTTTTTCTCATATTATGGAATAATTTTCAAAATTGAAAACACCAACACACTAAACTACTAACACTTATTATCTAATTTATTCAAATTCGCCGTTTGGTTTACTTCTTTCCCGATGTGTTCACCATGGCATCAAATTATTTCTTACTCTCCGGCTGTTAAATACTATCTCACTTTCTTAAATCATCAATTTCCTGGAAAACTTTAATTTGCTGTAAACAAACAAAAAGACCTTCTTAAAAATTGTCTCTTTAAACAATGACAACGTAATGATAAACAAAACTTGTTGTAAATAAGAACAGGACCGGCTTCACGATCTATATCAGTAATCTAGTTCGTTATTAATTTTATTTTGTTATTTCGAATGAACTTGCCGTATAAATAAACAAATTTTTATTGAGAATTTAGGAAAACGATCGTGGGAAATAGTTGATTGTTTTCTAATTTCCCCTTTTTGATTCATTGAGGTCGTTTCGGAGATTTCTGTTATGTTATTACAAACTATTAATTTGGTACTGAAACGAACTACGTGAACTTGTACAATTCTACATATTTGTCCACTACAGTGCCTAGAGCATTAAAAACGGGTAATTTTTTAAAATATCAAAATCTTGAAAACCGATTGTTTCAGATACAAAATGATCCAAAATCCATGCTTTGTGTCATTTTTGTTGATCTTACCTTTTTAAATATTGATAATAATTATGCAAAACAAGGAAGAATGATGAATAAGCAATACCTTAACAATAAGTAGACCAAAGTTGTCCAATTTCAAGTTCCTGAAAAGTCGTATTATAAAATACTTCCTATGCAACTTTACTATTTTTTTATTGGTATTGCACACCCGGAAAATATGGATTTGTATCTCATTATTGATTCGATCCCCCTTCTAGCCAGATTTTTAAATTGCATCGCACATTTTACTCGACGAGCACGAGTTATCATGACACAGACACAACTATCTGAAACACGAACATGCATCGATCGACAGCGTTGTCGGACGATATTTTGAGAGCGTTATCTGACATGTATTAAAATACAAGATATTTGGTCTCTTATTAATGTTGTCCTATTCTAACAATTATCGGTGTTTTGTCACAAATTTCAATATTATTTTTAAGTCCAAATGCAAATATTTATGCCTAATCTCGTTAAATGGCACCAAATTTGATTTAGCAGGGATTTATAAAGATAACCAAATTAGAAAAATAACACATTTAGTCACAAAACGTTCTCATTATGCACGGGATAATAATCCTGTTTGCCCACAAACGCCATATTGACAAAATTATGAGAGGTGATTGAAATGCCTGATTTTATTTATTGATTGTAGTGATTTGGATTCATTTCGTATTATTTTCAAGATCTTATTATTAACGCTGTTTTAAACAATTACAAGCGTCATTTAAATGTAATTAACCCCATTCTGCTGTACATTCAAGAAAGCATTGCTCATTATTGTAAAATTAGTCATAGTAATGTGTGTGCCAAATTTAAGTATATTAGACGTCCATCAATGATTATGTTATCCTTGTATCATATAACAATCAAAGAAGGGAGCCTCAGAGACAGAATGGAAAGTCGGGATACTAGAGAAGGACTAGAAATTCAGGATATGATGAGATGAGTTAGAGAACGAAAACGATGTTGGAGAGATTATGTCGAAAGAATGCTAGGAAATTAATGAGCTAAAACCAAACACACGGATAAAACTAGAAGACCTCCAAAAGCTGGAAGAGGCTAAATATTCGGAATTAAGCAAAACAGGATTCTGTCAAAAGAAGAATACTGAGGTATATAAATGAAGCAATTTTTTGCGAGATAGGAAATAAAATTACAGTATCTAATTTGGTATTGTAACTGTATTGAAATTACCTTAACAACCACCCAGAAAAAAATCCATTATTTAAAATATATGAAACATATTCAACTGCATTTAATGAATTATAGTGAGAATAAATATTTTGAAAGAAGGGGATATAGAATTCTGTACAAGAACAACCGAAAGTATCGATTAACTAGGAGAAGATCATGTTGACATATTTCTACGTGGTGTAGAATAAGCATAATCGCGCCGAACTCATCCTAGTCATTCGTTAATATTGTACAATCATTTAGCGCTTCAGGGCGGCTCTATAAAATAAAAGTATATTCGTTTATATAGTTTTATGGTATTTTAGCTTCACTACATTTTACTCAAATATGAAACTTTATATTACTTATTCATCGATGAGGTCTAAGCTCTGAAATCTACAAGACAATTGATTTCTGATAGTATATCAATAGAAAAACAAGCGAAATTTTATCATTGACCTTCACAAAAATCTCCAATCAACTCTTAATCCTGTCAATTTAGACATTTGAAGTTACATAAATTCCCATCAAGCTGAAAATCAGTAAAATGGCTTAAAATACAATTGAAAATAAAATTTGAATGTTCCCCATCATCATGTTTACACTAGTGTTGAGTATCATGTCTCAACGTGATTCACTCCCGTCTGAGGTCTAAGGATTATTGGAGAGCCAGACTGGCGCAGTACCAGATCAGAGAGGTTCTACTGTATTTTTAATTGGTCGAAGTTCACTTCACACTCCAAGAAATTATCTTGGTAACTGTGGAGATCTACCTCCCAATATTAAAATCATACAGTCTCCAAAATAGGGTTCTGAGAATGCTCCATGATACGTGCTGAATTCTATAGAAAAGTACTTTCACTCCCGTCTGAGGTCTAAGGATTATTGGAGAGCCAGACTGGCGCAGTGCCATATCAGAGAGGTTCTACTGTATTTTTAATTGGTCGAAGTTCACTTTACACTCCAAGAAATTATCTTGGTAACTGCGGAGATCTACCTCCCAATATTAAAATCATACAGTCTCCAAAATAGGGTTCTGAGAATGCTCCATGATACGTGCTGAATTCTATAGAAAAGTACTTTCACAACCCCACCTTTAAAAGTAAACTACCATGCTACATTGAGAGATATAAAGACATTTGATTAAATCATAATCAAACGCGCTTGCAAGTGATTTACTTAAGACGACAGATTAAGTGCTCCGTTGAAAACGTTTCAGACCGACAGATATTTTGACTAGGTTCAATTAATTATTCATCCATGTAGTCTCAACGGCGGAATAACTAACTTTCAATAGGGAATATTTGAATGAAATTATTGTAATGTATACAGTCATACTATTTCTTTCTTCTTTAATGATTAATCACATAATAAAAAGCTAGTGAATTTGGATCAACGCTAAGAACCCGAAAAGCTTAATAATTAAATATTTCAACTTATGGTTGTGCTGGAAATGAATGCAGAAAGTTACAGGTATATAAAGGTTCAAAGTGGTCAAATTGAAATACTATAGAACCTGATAAATGTGAATATGCGAGCATACATTTATTTTAGATGGAGCCTCATCCTGTAGCACCTTATTTGTATTGCTTTCATTTAGGTGATTTGCTTCGCTAAAAGATTGGACCACAAGATTATTTGAATGTTGTAACCCAGTAGAGTTGTGAAATCTGTTACAAAATCTATAGGATTTTTACAAGTAATTGATGCTGATGGCGATGACACAAACAGGATTCTTTCAAAATATTTATATTTACAGAAAAGTCGATGTTTTGATCATTGAATTGGAAACTTTACAAATATATTTATTATCAAAAATTTAATATAATCCATTCCATATTTTGTATAGTGTTATTATTTTGGAAATTATACATATATATTTTGTAGAAATGTTGGAGCATATGAAGAACATTAGTTTTTTAAAATTTTGTATGTATATAAATAAATCGATTATAGAAAATGATGATTTTGTGAAACTTATACGAGGACTGATCCTTTAGCTCAATCCCTAAGCTCACTATTGTATTGTTAAAACAGACTAAGCTGACACGATATTATTAACTCATTAAGTACAAAATTTTTTGGAGTTCAGACTTTTTTCTAATTAATTCTAATTATAACTCTGGAAACATGTTAGTTATTATAACTTTTTTTGTTTAAATTTTAATGCCCATTTGGGGATCATGAGAAATATAGTGAATATTCTAAATAAATTAATAAAAAATTGTTTGTCTATATATTGGTGACATATTATTATTTTTAATGGAATATGGGACAACATTCTACATGCAAACCTATATCACTTCGGCATTTTGTTTCTCACGTTTGTCTTCCATACTCCACAAAGAAGCTTTCCTTCAAAAGCTCTTTCGCTGTTCCTGTTCGGTACAAGGAAGCTAACATTCTTCGCATGTGGTCTACCCACATTTTTCGGATCTGACGTAGAAGAAACTTTCAAATAGTGCATCAGTATTTCACGTCTTAAATCCAGAAGTGGCATTTTACCATTGACAAGACAAAAAAGCACATACTCATTGATAAATGCTGTATCCTAACATTTGAGTAAATCTACTCCCCCCAACTTATTATATTCTAAAATCAAATATGGTTGAAGAATACTTTTTCTCGCTTTTTCTGTTCTGGACTATCTTTTGACAGGTAATATGCTTTCATGGTTGGAAAGCAACTATTCATTCTTTCAAATCTACATGTGCCCGTTGCCCGTATGTTCATTTCTAGAAGTTTTTGGACCAACGAAACACTTGTAACGAAGTTGTCCAAGTAGAAGCTATTTAGTTGAGGATTTTCAACTTTCGAAATCAACCTCATTGCGACGTCTCCTCCTATTCCATGTGAGGTTCTTTCGTTCTTTTTCCTTCATAAACCTGAAAATGGTAACAATAACCACTAACCGAATAACATCTAGCCCAAATTTTGAACCCGAATCTTATAGGTATTCCTCTGAATACCTCTGCATTGTTTGAGGTAGTAGCGTTCGAAGTATCTTACCATTTGCTCATCAATACTCATGAACTTATTATTTAGATGCTCAATTAACGGTCGTATCTTGAACAATTCGTGTCTTTTGTCCTTGGGAGAATCATTTATTTCTGCATTATTTGCGAAATGAAGTTTTTTTTATATGAAGGTAGCGATTTCTACATATACATTTTGTAACGACTGGTATACAAATATCTTCATCTTCGCTCCAGTACATTTTTTCCTGTGGTAAGCTGTGATATCCAGACAACAAAAGAATACCCAAGAATTTTCCCAAACTTTGAGCTTTCACTGACGATGTGCTCAAAAATTACGTCGTCAAAAAATAAATCAAAAATGCCATGAGGACTTTTTCTCTTCAATTCCATTTTTATATTGTTGTGTTTTTCTGTGCTCGTTCTTTTCTTTTGTAGAGAAAATAGTAGTTAGAGCAAATCATGACCTAGACCACTTTCACAGCTCGATGGCACATACCGTCCAGTTCTTGATAATTGAAGGTGAAGACATCCGGTATCTTCGGAGGCTCTTCTGGTAAATTTTACAACAAGAGGTGAAAAATTGAATAGTGTAAAAAGCCTAGAGAGAGAGGAAAGTGTTTGACGGATTCGGATTCGAACTTGTGTCGTTCGGATTGCGAGGTCGAAGCCTTGTCCGCTGCACCGTGGCGGTCATGTAATTATATGTGCAAATCAGTCAAGGGCGCGGAGAAAAGGGATCAGCCTACGTACTAAACAAAAATATAACTGAGGTTCCTTCTACTTACATAACAAGCCAAAAAAATATTTACGCCTTTCAAATTCATAATTTTTGAAAACATTTTAGAAACACGTACAGATCAAAATTAAAATGAAATATGTTACATTTAATTATTTGCTAAACAGCGTTAATCAAATTCAAGAACATACACTTTGGCAGATACAGGAATGAATGTGAAATAGCCTGTCAATGCGCTTTACTAGATGATGGTAGTATTAGTACGGTTCCTCAAGCAAGTATACTTGACTTCTATTGGATAGTAAAGAAGTTTATTAAATAGAAATTTTATATATGAGGGCCGTTTTTTTTCAACCTCCGATAGGCGCTAAATAAAAAACAAGTTCATATCAAAAAATAATTTTATCATCAAAAGATTGGTACACTTACCTCTTCAAAGAAAGTTGCCGCCAATGAATTCAAGTAGTCCTTATTGGTTTTAAAGCGCTTCCCACCAAGCCACGTATTTAGTTTAGGAAAAGATGAAAGTTTTCTTTAACCATTCTGCCAACTCGTTGGACCAGGTCATTCTGAGTATAATATTGTGGAAGTATGTTCTACTCTATTTAGTTCGTAGCCCTTTGCAAATAATTTAAATATTTTTTCGCTATTTTTAAAATTAAGTATACAGATTATTATGTTAAGTGCAAACGCAATTCTTATCATAAATACAAATGTGGATAACCTTTCAGATCTTGAATATACATGCAAATAGTACCAAGAAAAATGATCAACAAAACTTCTAAGTTTAAATATAAAAATAAACATTTTTTTGTTAACTATGCATAAAAGATAACAATAAAAACCATCTTTTTGATTTAAAAATAATTATTTTGAAACTTGGGAAGCCTAAGTCCATAATAATTCAATTGTAAATTGGTTGACACAATAGAAGGAACCACAGTATGCAACAAAATCGCACTATTCGTTAAAGTTCTTTTTTGTGAAGATTATTTTATCACCAAAACTAATATTTAACGAAATGTGTGAGAACAATGTAATAATTTTCGGAATATACATAAATAATGACCCCATAATATGATTGGAATACACTTCACATGTAGATCGCACCCTCATATGAATGTTCATTTTCAGTTAGGTCTCTAGAAGAACCAATTGTGATAGAGAAATATGTTGAAAATACTAAATAAATGTAATTTGTGTGAAGTAGCTGTACAAATGTAGCAATAAATATTTCTCTTGTAATATGTTTTTCTCTCATACATAACTGAAACGTGTCTATAATAATATGATGGTACAGTGACAAACAAACCTCCTCCTCCACTTAGTTTCCGAGGACCGTTTTTGAACATAGTAGTTCTTCTAGGCCAGTGATATACGGCCTAGACGAAGTTCGATCCGTGTTTTGCCCGAATTCAAGGTAAAATTTGTAGTACTGAACGCAAGACCTGTATAAACGCCCGGTTTGTGCTAGGAACTAATTCAACATCAATAGTCTAGCAGTCTTTTTGCAAATATGAAATTATCAAGACCATTCTTTGTTCATACTTTGTTACCGAAGAAAGAACAATTGCTTCAGAAACATTTGGGCTCTAAAGAAGTTCAAGGCTCAAGACCAAGAAACCATCATGAGAAACAGTTTTGTAAACAAATCTTCATCTGTTTCTGTTTTTATTTATTCTTATAAAAATCTGTCCTACAGTTCAAGCCTTTCGTGTACAAAATTCAATAATAAATCTAGATCTGTGTCCCTAGATACCATTATTAAGCACCACGGTATACGGACACTGCTATTCAAACGACACCAAATTATTATTTTGGAACAAACTGTGTGAGGATTCAACAGCGACAAAATGTTGGATAGGCGCCGCTCCGGACGATCATCTGGATTGTATGATCCCTTCCATTTAGTACGTTGACTGTTTCGAAAAAAGCCCAGTCCGGGCGAGTAGAGAATACCCAAGCGAACAGGCCGACCGGGCGTAGTGTAACCTTGTCTAGGTATACCTCTCGATATACTCGTAGCTTCCCTGGATCGTGAGTCCCTGCGTCAGGCTGAGTCTTTAGTGGCAGCGATAATTATATGCGATTGCATACGAAAGTCTTCAGTGACACCGAAAACGATGCCAGCGGACCCAAGCGAGATTTGATATTTGAGTTTTTTCGTGCGATTGGACGCGCTTATTCGACGCAGAGTTTCATTTAAAACTGAAATCATGAACGATGTCCAAAAAGAGTATCGGTTATTTGTTTTCGCGCCACATTCGAAAGGGAGCGGGGAGGGGTTGGTGGCATCTGCCATTTTGTGGAGCTTTAGTCACGATGGAACAGTACTCGGGGACGCATCACGCATTTTGCGTACGAGCGTATTATCAATAGTGACTGCTCAACGTCTGTTTCGTGCGGAATATCGTACACGCCACGTGCCAAGTGTCGATATCATTAGGAAATGGATCAGGATGTTCGAGAATACAGGTGTGACAGTTAAAATTAAAACTCTGGTCGCCCTCGTTCAGTGCGCAATGAAGAAACAATTGAAGAAGTTGTGGCGTCGGTTCGTCGAAATCCATCTTTATACATCAGAAAGTGAAGCCAAGTGTTAAACATCAAAAAATCGTCCTTACATCTAATTTTAAAGGAATATTTGCATTTAAAAGCCTATAAAATTCAATTAGTTCAAGAATTGAAGGATACGGACTATGCTAATCTAAACTAAATTTTGCGAACGAAATGATGCAGCGATTTAACAACTTTGAAAACATACCGTTCAGCGACGAAGCAAATTTTCACCTGAATGGTCATGTTAATAAGCAGAATTGTTGGTACAGGGCAGTGGAGAATCCGAGACGAAAGTATGAACGACCCCTGCACAGCCCAAAGGTCGTTGCTTGGGCCGCTGTGTCTGCTAAAGGAATGATTGGTCCTTATTTTCATGAAGATCAACGAGGCCGAGCAATCAATGTGAATAGTGACCGTTACTGCGATATGTTGCGAAATTTTTGGGTCCCAGAGTTGAAGGAGTTTGCACGTTTCAACTCAAGAACGTGGTTCCAGCAATATGGGGCCACTTGCCATACGTCGAATGACTCGATGGAAGTTGTGAATCAATTATTCCCTAATAAAGTCATTTCGCGAAGGGGTAACATCAACTACACCTCTCAGAAGCCCCGACCTTAGCCCGCTTGACTATTTTGTATGGGGATACCTTAAAAGTAAGGTTTATCAAAATAATCCAACGAACCAAACCCAATTAAAGGAAAACATCAAGTCAGAAATGGCAGCAATATCAAGAGCTTTGTGTCGACGTGTTATCGCTAATCTTCGTTCCCGTTTAGAAGAATGCCAGCAACGTAACGGTCATCATTTGGATAACATCATCGCTTCCAAATAATTTTCCAATTCATATGGTATCAAAAAACAATAAAAGTTTTTATTGCTTATAAATATTTTTTGTTTACTTGAACTTACAAATACCCGATTCCATTTCTGGATACGTTGTAGATATTGAATTACTTTTTGAAACAGTTTCCTGATAACTAAATGTCAAAACGATTTGATTCGATTAGACATTATATGAAGCGTCCTCAGAGACCGATGATAAAGTTTACGGAATGCGCCTCAGACAGTGTAATATTTTTTATCCGAATTAGATTAGAAACATTTTCCAATTTTTATAGGTTTTTAAATTAAATTGCATCAATAACATTGCATACGTTATATTAAATTTTTTCATAGTAATGTTTCAATGAAATAAAAGCCGGTCATGGATTTGTAGGTATTTTAAGTTTGTAAATTTTTTTGCAATTTGAATGCAATAAATTTGGATTGATATATTTTGGTAGTTAAGGAAATTACTCTATTTCAGAGCTGGAAATGAAGTTAAAGCTGGAAAATGTTTCGTATTTTGGGGCTTAGATAAGGAATATCATTCTGTTGCAATCGCGGGACTAGGTAAGAAATCTGTAACTCATAATGAAGACATTGAATTGCTGTGCGAAGATAACGAAGCCGTGCGGATAGCTGCTTCAGGTAATTAAAATTTCAAGTCAGTAAATAAAACACTTCTTAAATGTATGCAAAGTGGATTAACGGATTCGCGAAATCTTCTTAACAGGCTTGTTTTCAGACTTCTTACTGATAAACAAAAAGAAAATCATATTTCAGTTCCCATTACAACAACAAAATTGTTATTATAGACAAAATTTGGGTCTATATCTATGACCTTGAGTCAAAAATACGGTGCTCTCAGTAAAAAATTAGTTAGTTACCTCGCACGTCAATCAAACTCGACAATCAAAGTCATTTGTCAGTGTTTTTTTTGATTGTGAGAGCAGATGTTGATCTAGAGTATGTGCTACTCCGAATTTATCAAGTGGGTATTTGGAGGTTTACAATAGTAAATTATTGTGATTACATTTTTTGGATTCACATACAGTTTTCCATTATAATTTGACCCCTATCTGTCAATAGAGATACAAATAAATGTTTTATACACAAGGTTATGGAAAACCAACAAAATGAAATGAATGGGTACCACCTGAAAATTCAATAGGTTTTATAGATTTTGTTGAAAATATTTGCACCGAACTGGCAACAATGAAAAAATTATTGAAATACAGCCAAAAAACTTTGACTCGGTCATACATCTAATTCAAAATTATTCTAATTTTGACCGGGTCTCCAATCACCCTTCCTCCAAAATCATCACCAAGTCTCAGCCATGTTTCACAGGATTACACATTGATCTAACATAAGTTCTTTCTTCGAATTGTGCGCAAAAAATATTCTCTTTGACCCATCACTCCATAAAATTCTCTCCCACTCTTCATGCGTCAAATTTTTAGTTACTTTGGCCTACTGCAATCGCTTAATTTTATTTTGACGTCTTAAAAGAGGTTTTTTCACTGCTACGTTTCCAAAAAGGCCAGCTTTTCTCAAAGGCAGATTCCTAGATTCATTAATCTGAGCTGCTATCTCTGAGCCCATGGGTCCGTCGATCACGTTTACTGATTGATACTATATGCTTATCTTCAGCAGTTGTGGTTTTCCGAGGCCGCTTCTGGTGGATGTATGTTTTGTCACGTTGTAGTCCACGGTACGTCGAGGTATTTTTAATTTGGCCGCAACGGTACCGTCACTTTTACCTAGACTATGAACACTTAATACACGAGTTTAAAGCGATAGTTCCGTGGTTTTACTCATTTTCAAACTTACGAGTCTGAATTTGTGAGAACGAAAACAATTAGTATACGAACTTCACAAAAAAATTTCTTGATCCAAAAAGTAAAATCGTAACAGATTCTTGCAATTTTGAAATTTAACGAATGGATTTTAGGGTGGGCAACAACTTTTGACCGGTAGTGTACATTTCTTCAAGATTGGATTCCATTAATAACACGAATTAAGATTAATATTTATTTTCAGCTGGTTGTCGTGCTTTGGATTCAGTCGGAATTAAAAATATAGATGTAGAAGATTTTTGTGACGCAGAATCAGCTGCCGAAGGAAGTAACTTAGGCATATGGAAATTTCAAGAATATAAAACTAAGAAAGAATCTCTTCCACAAGTCTCACTTTTCAAATTAAGTGAAAACGCATCTGATGATTGGCAAAAAGGAGTTATAAAAGCCGAAGCTCAAAATTTAGCTCGAAGGTTGGCTGATACACCAGCAAATCTTTTAACACCAACTATATTTTCTGAAGAAGTAACGAATATGTTGATTCCTCTAGGGGTAGATGTTAAAATTTACGACAAAGAATGGGCTACGAATCAAAAAATGTTTTCTTTTCTGGGTGTAGCTAAAGGTTCCATCGAACCACCAAAGTTTTTAGAAATTACGTATAATAAAGGTAATAATTCTGATGCGCCATATCTTTTGGTCGGCAAGGGAGTTACTTTTGATGCTGGAGGCATTAGTTTGAAACCGGCCCAAGGTATGGATGAAATGCGTGCCGATATGGGAGGTGCGGCAGCCGTAATTGGTAAGTTTGAAGTTATTGCTTTGAATCGATTCACTAAAAAGTAATCTGCTTTTAGTTCATATCGTAATTATAGTAAAATTTCTTTTTAGGTACAATATTTGGTTTGGCGAAACTTTGTGTGCCAGCAAATGTTAAAATCTTGATTCCTCTGGTAGAAAATCTTCCATCTGGAAGCGCCATAAAGCCGGGAGACGTTATTAGAGCCAGAAATGGTAAAACTATATGCGTGGATAACACTGACGCAGAAGGACGGTTAATTTTGGCGGATGCACTATGTTATAGTGCCGAGTTTAAACCAAAATGGGTATTAGATATTGCAACTTTGACTGGAGCTATGCGAGTTGCATTAGGAAATGCAGCAACAGGTAAAAACATTATTTAGGAGTTGAAGAATCTCAGAAAAATCTTATTATTTTTGTCTCTGTCTCTAATGATGATATTTTCGAAAAAAAAAATCCTCTCACCGCCATTTGAACATAAATTAAGGCTAGAAAAATCCAAAAATACACTCGTAAGCAAAAAAATCGACTCAAGTCGCATGCTAGCGGTCAAAACTTCCTGTCAAAAAATCTGTAGCTTCCATTCTTTTATTGAGTTATTTTTGTAAGCCGTTTAATTTCATACAAAAATATATATTTCTTTTTACTACACAATATTTCGTTGAAATACATCAAAATTCCAGAAGGTCAATTTCGGTCTTCCAGTTCAACAAAACTACCCAGTTATTGAAGATAAGAAATTTGAACTTATTTTGTCATGTTTGCTTAAATTAATTATATAAAACAATTTTATATGAAATACAAATTTTTAGGTGTGTTTACCAACAGCAATAGCCTGTATACGAATCTTCAAAACGCGGGCTCGTTAACAGGTGATAGAGTTTGGCGGATGCCCTTATGGAAACATTTCACTAAACAAGTAGCTGAAAATACCGCATACGACCTTAATAATATCGGGAAAGGTAAAGGAGGTGGCAGTTGTACAGCAGCAGCATTTTTAAAAGAATTCGTACCCGAAAAAACGAACTGGTTGCATTTAGATATCGCCGGTGTTATGGGACCTCAAGATGACAGTCCTTATTTACACAAAGGTATGACCGGTAGGCCTACAAGAACTCTAATCGAATTTATCAGAGCTCAAGTGTAATATTATTCGATAAGGTAATTTAAAAAATTGTTATAAAATAAACTTAGTTGCCACAAGTTTTGTTTCATTACCCAAATCATTACAGCAATAAACGTATAACAGGGAATTTCAATTTTGATGTCACTAGTTTATACATACAGTAGAACCTCACTAATCCAACCTCCGAAGGTCCGACTCCCCGCTTAGTCCGACCAAACATCCCCCGCTACATTCAGGTCTGCATTACCGATGACTCATCGTCTGCGATATGGATCAGTAGGCAGCTGATTGTCGATTGGTGAGGTAGTATGTACAGTTTCGACATAAAATAACTTTTTCGATATAATTGTTATTGTGCACGCAGTTGTGTTATAAATTAGTTACAGTGTTCTGCTATGGCATCAGAGAAACCTAAGCTGTCTTTAGCGAAGAAACTGAAAGTGCTTGTAAGGTTAAATAAAAGCGAGCCTCTTAAAAATGTTGCAAGTGAGTTACGAGTTGGGATAACAACTGTTAAAGACTGGAGAAAAAATAGGAAAACTCTTAAAATTCATACAGTAACGATCGATGATGAGAAAGGACTGAAAATGCGCAAGACTTTGAAGAAGCCTTAAAGTGAAATTCCAGACAATGTCTTGTAGGTGTGGTTTGAACGGAAAAGAAGAAAAGGAACTCAACTGTCTGGATCCATTATAAAAGAAAAGGCATTGGTTTTGTATAAAAAGTTAGGTGGAAAAAATAAAAAGTTTACAGCGAGTGAAAGCTGGCTACATCGGTGAAAAAAATGACACTGCGTTCGAAATATAATTATTTTCAGCGAGAAGCTGTCCGCTAACGAAACAGCTGCTAATGATTTTGTTCCAAAATTTCAAAACTTGATCGAAGAGCTTAAGCTGTCCCCTATCGAGTCTGGCTTAAACTACAAAATACTCCCCGGAAGAACTCTTGCTACACAAAATGAATCGGTAACTGGTACAAAAATTGCCAAAGATATAATAATAATTGCTCTCTGTACTGTACTAACGCTAATAGCAGTCACAAGATACCATTGTTTGTGATCGGAAAGGCAAGAAAAACAAGGATGTTCAAAAACATTACCATGGCATCACTGCCTGTATATTATCGTATAATCAAAAGTCAACATGGATGGATTCCAGCCATTTTAAGGAATGGAAAGGTAAGGAAAGCCATCCCATCAACCAGGGGTTCATTGAATGGCTGAAGAGACGATATCGTCGAAAATACATTGGATCAATTTTAGAAAGGACAGAAGAAGGCAGCAGCTTGTTTCAAGCAATGAAATCAATAAAAATCAAAGATATGATCTATGCAAACATAGTTCATGAACACCGAATTCACTTACAAACGACCAAAACTTTAATTTCTCTGGGCTCATTTCTTTGGAGAAGTGCAAGCCTGTGTAATCAGCTACCTCGAATTACTCGAGTGTAAAAGGGTTTACCTTCTTGTGCTTGCTTTTTACATAAAAAAAAGAAATATTGTAACGAGAGTAGATTGATAGCTTAACTGGAACTCTAACCTGACATTATCCTATATATTTTGACGCCCTTATCGAATATTCTGGAGGTTCTGGTTCTGGTTAGTAGGAGGAAATTTAGAAAAACGTCAACGTTAAATTAAAAAGTTACAAACCTTGATTTCTGGAATGTAGAATAAAACATTTTTTAAGTATGTTATGTATATTTATTTTAATTTATCATATCACAATTTTGAAATTCGGTAACGTTACACTGAAAAAACAGCACAATACACAACTATCGAAATGTATAATGGTAACTGAAATATTCCGTTTAATATGTGCCCTAACAAATATTTTTAATATCAATATAAATATATATTGCTAAAAATGGAATCGCGTGACAAAATAAAATCATGGTGCTAGACATGTGATAACATACATACACTTTATGATAATAAAAACCATACTGACCGTAATGTTCTGAAAATAAAACTATAAAATGGAAATTGTTAGATTATAACTATAAAAATTACCTAAGTAATACATAAATCACGTACAATTATATATAAGTACATAAAGAAAAAACAGTAGGAATATAAAATAGGAAAAGATATTTTTATATATATATAAAAACAACAAATAAATATACTGACCAACAACAACATTTCATTTACTACTAGAAACTATACTATAACCTAAGAGCAAATTAAATTCACTCATAATACATATTGCCTTCATTTTTGCAAATCAAAACGTTTCATGAATTTTTTTAGTCCCATATATTACTCTAAGAAAATGGACCTTAAAATTAACATTTAACTTTTAATAATTAACCCAGGATTGGAAAAATACCCCGATGTGTCTGAGTAAACCTACAATTTTATTCAATTTATTAACATTAACATTATTAACCTTAATTTCATTATTTGGGTAGTTTCATGACTTTCAATTTGTCTGAAGTTATCTAACAGAGTGATTGATTTCATCCGTTTCACAATTTACAATTTACTAAATTACGAAATACTTAGTCATGATCTCATGATTCTAACCTAACTTACACCTTTGGGAGGATTGAGATAACTCTTGTGGGAAGGTATGGGACAGTATGAAGAAGGAGCTAAGGAAACAGAAGAAAGGATGTTGGAACAAAAATTAACATTTAATAATTAACCCTTGATAAAACTCGAAAAACAATACTCAATAAACAATACTGTAACTATAGGGTAGCAGGCTTGGAAAATACTCCCGATACGTCTGAGTAAGCCTACAGTTTCATTGAATTTATTGAATATTATTAAACTTAATTTCATTATATGGGAAGGTTCATGACTTTCAGATTGACTGAAGTTATCCAATTCAGAGATTGATTTCATTCCTTTCACAATTTACAATTTACTAAATTACGAAATACTTAGACGAATTCTAACCTAATTTACACCTTTGGGAGGATTGTGGGAAGGTATGGGACAGTTTGAAGAAGGGGGTAAGGAAACAGAAGAGAGGATATTGAACAAAAATTAACATTTAATAATTGAACCTTGATAAAACCTCGAAAAACAACCCTTAATAAACAATCCTGTAAATGGTAATGCTTAGTCATGATTTTTAGAACGAATTCTAACCTAACCTTTGGGAAGACTGGGGTAACTCTTCTGGGAAGGTATGAAGAAGGAGCAGAGGAAACAGAAGAAAGGATGTTGGAACAAAAATTAACATTTAATAATTAACCCTTGATAAATCTCGAAAAGCAACCCAATCCTGTAACTTTAGGGTAGCGGGGCTGGAAAAATACCCCCGATGCGTCTGAGTAAATCTACAATTTTATTAAATTTATTGAACATTATTAAATTTATTGAACATTATTAAACTTAATTCCATTATGTGGAAAGTTTCATGACTTGCAGTTTGACTAAAGTTATCCAACAGAGTGATTGATTTCATCCGTTTCACAATTTACTAAATAGGAAATGCTTATTCAAAACCCCATTATTTTAAGTTTATTTTCATTGATGAGTTCAACAGTCAAAACTACTAAAAATAATAAATAGTTCACACTACCTACTGATATAAACTTATAAGTAAACAAGATATTGAGTAGTACTTTGAGCACTTCCACTACTTTAGTAAGAACTTTTGACTAAAGTTATTCAATAGAGTGATTGATTTCAACCCTTTCACAATTTACAATTTATTAAATAGGCAATGCTTATTCAAAAACTGATTTCATCGATGTAACTGATTGATATCTTTTCGAGTCATGATTTCAGAACAGAGTTCTAACCTAACTTTGGAAGGATTGGGATAACTCTTGCGGGGAGGTATGGGACAGTGTGGAGAAGGAGCTAAGAAGAAAGGATGTTGAAAATACAAATGAAATTTCACACAAAAAAAAGATGCAGATAGAAAGTTTGATGAGAAGAAAGTCTTATGAATTTTTCAGATATCACCAAAATAAAGGTCTTTACAAGTTCCTAGGTTATTTTGTTCCATTGTTTGACCTTGATCTTTATTTTTAACTTTAGCAAGTACACTTATCAACTATATGACTGAGTCAAATTTGTGTTTACCAAAAAAAAGCCAATTGAATTTATTGTTGGGGTATACATTCGTTAAACTGTCTTGATTTGCAAATATTAAATAACTACAAGTCAAAAATAATAGTTCATTTATTTAATAATTGTTCTTTTGTACTGTATTTGAACCATCATATTGTGATATTGTATTATCTAGCTAAAAAATTTATTTTTATTAGGTGATTATAATTTCGATCCTTACTTTTACTTTTTTTATCTGTTGAGTTAAGTAACAAATAAGAACTCAACTTCTTGGTGTATCAAAAAGCACATAATTAGATAAAATCCTTTTATTTATATGGAATAACTACCATCATTTTAATGCAATTACATTGGGAAATTGCATTTAGAAAATGACAAATTTAGGTGCTAATTAGGTGCCAAGCTCAAAAATTAGTTGCTCTGTAATTTTCACAGCAACGGAATAATCAAAGTTGCGGTGCTAGGAAAACGTGATGCTAGCAACGCAATGAAAATAATTACAATACATTAATTGTTGAGGTAATAAAATAAGGTGCTTATTAGGTAATGAAGAGTCAATATCGTGAAAGTGACAGCATAAATGATAAACGAGTTAATTTCCGTGAGATAACGAGTCTAAAAATCAGTATCTCTAAAATTAAAATCGATACTCAATCAAGAATTGGTAAAATTTTTAACCGTACATAAATTTAAGTTAGTTACGAGTAGAATTCCGAATTGTGCACATTTTTCTAAGATTTGTTGAGTAAAATTGGTTAGTCAAACTACTTATTCATATTTGCAAAAGGATAATTATTCTCGTCAATCTAAAAACAGGCACTTACAAGTTGAAAGAATAGTTTCAGAACATAAGTCATAGGAAAAATTTACAGCTGAGTCTTATATGATTATTGAGTGATACCTTCATTCTATGGTAGTTTTTTAAGATACTAAAATTCTACCAGGACTTAATACATCAGGCATGGTTGTTTCAAGGTCTCCAAACACTGCAGAAATGATATTTCTCGACTGTGTCCTGATTATTTAATGAGCACTTAATTAGCACCTTATTTTATGTCAGTTTGAGAGATAAAACATTTCTGCTAGAACTTAGTACATCAGGCATGGTGGTTTTGAGGTTTCTAAATAATGTAGAAATGATATTTCTTGATTATCTCCTGATTATTTAATGAGCACTCAATTAGCACCTTATTCTTTGTCAGTTTGAGAGATAAAACATTTCTGCTAGAACTTAGTACATCGGGCATGGTGCTTTTGAGGTCTCTAAATAATGTAGAAATGATATTTCTTGACTGTCTCCTGATTATTTGGTTAGCACTTAATTCTATGTCAGTTTTCAAAATGGAAGAAACCTAATAGGACTTAGTATATCAGGCATTATGGTTTCCAGGTCTCCAACCACTGTAGAAATGATATTTCTCGACTGTCTCCTTATTATTTAGTAAGCACTTGATTCTATGTCAGTTTGCAAAATGGAAGAAACCTAATAGGACTTAGTATATCAGGCATGGTGGTTTTGAGGTTTCTAAATAATGTAGAAATGATATTTCTTGATTATCTCCTGATTATTTAATGAGCACTCAATTAGCACCTTATTCTTTGTCAGTTTGAGAGATAAAACATTTCTGCTAGAACTTAGTACATCAGGCATGGTGGTTTTGAGGTTTCTAAATAATGTAGAAATGATATTTCTTGATTATCTCCTGATTATTTAATGAGCACTCAATTAGCACCTTATTCTTTGTCAGTTTGAGAGATAAAACATTTCTGCTAGAACTTAGTACATCAGGCATGGTGGTTTTGAGGTTTCTAAATAATGTAGAAATGATATTTCTTGATTATCTCCTGATTATTTAATGAGCACTCAATTAGCACCTTATTCTTTGTCAGTTTGAGAGATAAAACATTTCTGCTAGAACTTAGTACATCAGGCATGGTGCTTTTGAGGTCTCTAAATAATGTAGAAATGATATTTCTTGACTGTCTCCTGATTATTTGGTTAGCACTTAATTCTATGTCAGTTTTCAAAATGGAAGAAACCTAATAGGACTTAGTATATCAGGCATTATGGTTTCCAGGTCTCCAACCACTGTAGAAATGATATTTCTCGACTGTCTCCTTATTATTTAGTAAGCACTTGATTCTATGTCAGTTTGCAAAATGGAAGAAACCTAATAGGACTTAGTATATCAGGCATGGTGGTTTTGAGGTTTCTAAATAATGTAGAAATGATATTTCTTGATTATCTCCTGATTATTTAATGAGCACTCAATTAGCACCTTATTCTTTGTCAGTTTGAGAGATAAAACATTTCTGCTAGAACTTAGTACATCAGGCATGGTGGTTTTGAGGTTTCTAAATAATGTAGAAATGATATTTCTTGATTATCTCCTGATTATTTAATGAGCACTCAATTAGCACCTTATTCTTTGTCAGTTTGAGAGATAAAACATTTCTGCTAGAACTTAGTATATCAGGCATTATGGTTTCCAGGTCTCCAACCACTGTAGAAATGATATTTCTCGACTGTCTCCTTATTATTTAGTAAGCACTTGATTCTATGTCAGTTTGCAAAATGGAAGAAACCTAATAGGACTTAGTATATCAGGCATGATGGTTTCCAGGTCTCCAACCATTGTAGAAATGATATTTCTCCACTGTCTTCTGATTACTTAGTGAGCACTTAATTAGCACCTCATTCTCTAACACTTTCGAAGATAAAAAATCATTCCCTGGACTTATATAACTCATGACGGCTTTATGGCTTTTATCACCCATAAAGTTGAATATATTGCAATGTTTTCTTTTTTTCATTAAAGGAGCTTAAATAGTCAGCATTTTAAAAATCTATTTTATATTTTGCCTTTTTTATAGTAGTATCAGATACCCTGAATTTTTCTTTCATTCGCATATGATTTTTTTCATCTAAATTTCCCACAAGCACCTAATGTTCCTGCTTAGTGGATACCTGATTGAGTATTAATTTTTAGATTTGTTATCTCGAGGAAATTGACTAGTTTATTAATTATTTGGGCGTTTTCATGATATTGACTCTTCAGCATCTAATAAGCACCTTATTTTATTACCTCAACAATCAATATATTGAAATTATTTTCATTACGTTGCTAGCGTCACGTTTTCCTAGCACCGCTACTTTGAGTATTCCGTTACTATGACAATTACAGAGCACCTAATTTTTAAACTTGTCACCTAATTTTGGCATTTTCCAAATACAATTTCTCGACTTTGCGTTGCTTTAAATATCCAATCCAGATTAGATTGCACCACCTACCTTGTACTAATGAGTTGTTTAACGAATAGTAGGTGGTTTCAATTTAATATCAGGTAGATCTTACTAATTTTTATCATATCTTGATGGAAAAAGAATAAATAGCCACTGGAAATATTTAAAGAAGCATGAAATTGAGATACTTGGAAAATGGAAGGGAAACCTCCCATAGAAAAGAGATGGAATAAAATCATGAAATGGCCTTTAAAAAAATGCTCAGTGAATTGAGAAACTCGAATGAAAGGAAGACGGACTCACAACAAAAATAATAGAGGAGAGTTTCGAACTGGAGAAATGTTATAATCAAAAAATTAACGTACAGATAGGTAAACAGAAAACTAGAAAAAGATGAAATATGTGAGAAAATAATGGTAAAGACAAATAGACACTCTGAAAAATGTTACCATTATATGAAGGATGGAAAAGAAGTATAAAAAACATTTTAATAAGTAGAGAACACCAAGAAGGTCCAACAAGGTCCCCAAAATTAAAACTTCTGGAGAGCCTAGGAGATGGAAATCTTCAACAGTAACCAAACTACATTACGAAGATTCTATTTAGAGGTCGTTCCAAATTTTTCAAAGTTTCCAAGACAAGTATTTTAATATAGTAAAGTAAATTGGTAATAATGATGTTGCAGCAAGACTCCTGCAAAAAGAAGAAAAGGGAACGTTGCATGAACATCTACACCGAAATAAGTGGATACAGAGGGAAGAAAATCAAACAAATTAACGAGCTCGTATGGAGCTAGAAGATATAAAGAATGGGTGGATGAAAAGGAATATATTCGGCAGATAGGAACAGGAGTTGGAAAAAGAAAAATACAAATAAAGTAAAACTTACAACTACATGTTTATAATAGATTTTTTCAAGTTTTGGGTTTTCAAAAAATATGATAATATGAACTTGTAGTGCCTAATATGTTAAGTGTGCTATATCTCTAATTGATAAGTGATTCAGAAGTACAAAAGAACCAAGTTCGGTAAGATTATATAATTAATTTGAATGGAAATTATGTTTTCAACAGTAAAAAATACTAGAAATAATAAATAGTTCACACTACCTACTGATATAAATTTATAAATAAACAAGATATTGAGCAGTACATTGGTATGTACTTTACCGATAAGGGTGACACTTTATTTCTCCAGAATAGTAGAAAAAAATGAACTTGGTATACTTGGTCATGTTTGATTGAATTAAGATCATTACTTATCAAAAATTATTCATTTCAATGGGCATTTTGAGCATATTACAAGAAATCGAAAGGTTAAGAAGCTTGTCAAACAAATTGACATTTCTGAAAGCGGTTTAGTCTTTTTTTATATTTCGAAAGAAATTATGCAAAAATAATAAAAAACCAGTCAATTTCTACTATTCATAGTTGCAAAAATCATTTGTAGAGTTTAGTTGTGGAAAGTACGATACGAAATAATTGTAATAATCATGTTTTTAACTTATTGAAGCTCCATATTCATGACAGCTCTTGAGATTCGATTTAGGCCAGTATGCTTTGATGGGTGACAGTTTAAAATTGATCAATTCAATATATATTTTGAATATACTTTGATTATTGAATTTTAAATCTTATGAATTTAAAAATTTTTACAAAAATAAAATTCTATACCACCGAAAATCTTAAAGAAAAGTCGAAACGTCAAAATTGATCTTTCGTTTAAAAATTATCAAAAAGAAACTAATTTTAAAACAGAAGAGACCTAAAATCAGGAACATTTAGATGCATTAATATATCAAAAGGTCTAAGAAATAAGAAAGTATTTGAAATCTCCGAAATATAATAAAGTTAGTACACTTTGGTGTTTAATTTTGCCACAATCCCAATATGAAATAACTGCCACTTTTTGTATAGTTTGAGTATTGAACAGTCAAAAAATAAAATTTTCAACTGCAGATGAATTGTGATAAATATGGAAATCCCGAAATAATTTAATTATAGTACAGGTGACACTTCATAACAAATTCGCCGATTTTAGGTTATATGCTTTATGTAAAAATTTTCATCTCTACTAAAGCTGACTATCAATTCGTGACCTCTGAGTTTGTGAGTATTATACTTAGTCAGTTTTTATGTATTACGAATGAGACTATTCGTTCACGACACACAATATATAAGTAAAATCTCTCGAATAAAATTAGAAAGCATTGAAATGTCAAACGAAACGTCAAAAGTCAAAATAATTCTGAGAGCTCTGTTTCAGAGTGTTCAAAAATGTATCTAACCGAACACGAACCGAGTAATTGGATCCAAAGTGGATTGCCGAACGATACCGAACAGTCAAGAGTCATCAAATGTACATAGCCGAACGCAGTAAATAGGAAAACCTGAGTTAAATAAAAAATGTCTACTTTTCATAAAACTGAAATTCATTTTGCTATGTGATTCTTCGTATTATCATTGAAATGGCATACTGACCTAAATCACATTCCAATATCCGTCACCATCTTCCGGTCTAATCGTAAACTTACCGAACTTAATTTTATCTTATACAGTTAAAATTAACAAATAGGTTGTGATAATGGTAAGTCTAACGTCAAATCTGTAATTTTTTCGACAGTGGATTTGAATAAAATGCAATTCAAATCAAACTATTTAATTCAAAACTAAACTTCATTCTAATGAGAGTCTAAAAACAAGGAATTAGAAAATTGTTCATTATGATGTTATATTGTTATCAAATCATTCAACATAAATATGAATAAATATGTAATCAGTGTTTAGAGTGTTAATTTATTATTGAAGTAACAGTGAAATCGCGATATAAAGGCATTTCAAAGGTAAATTTGATAATAAAAACGTGATTGAACCATACTTTAAGGTTAAAATAGTAGCAGTAAAAACTCGATCGAAAGACATTTTAAGGTTATGTTTGACAGCGACAGTAATGGTAAGGGTTGACAATGGACCATTCCAGAATTACGTCATTGACAGTTCGGCCATCTTTGTTGATTGCAGTGACATGAGAAGAATTTGGAGAATTAAGTTTGAAATTTCAAAGGTTAAAAGTGTTGCTGGGTGAAAAGGTGTTTTTGAAAGAATTGATTAGAAACACAACCAAAGCGGGAGCAGTGGTAGCAAACCGTTTTGAAATTTAAGAATAGAAATTGGGTCGGTCTTATATTTTTCATATTTCCCTTAATTTCGTTTATATCATTGAAAATTAATGACTATTTAATAATTTTCCATAACAATGTATATAGTAACTGTTACGGCTATAACTCCACATTGATTGAGTTAATTACATAGCTAAAGTTGATTTATAATACCCTGTGATTCGCTGTTAAGTTTTTGTTAATATTAACTGTATAAGATGAGTTATTAAAAATACATTTCTGAGAACAAAGTTTGTCCCATGGTGGCTGCCAGTAGTTCTTCTTCTAATATCAAAGAATTGAAAGTGTGGGCAGCATCATCGCC
The DNA here is from genome assembly GCF_026250575.1 of Diorhabda carinulata. Taxonomy (NCBI): domain Eukaryota; kingdom Metazoa; phylum Arthropoda; class Insecta; order Coleoptera; family Chrysomelidae; genus Diorhabda; species Diorhabda carinulata. Next base: position 11,083,193 of record NC_079469.1, read on the forward strand.
AAGCGTTGTTAACATTGACGCTCGGTCGGGGAGGGGGTATTAGGGAGAGACGTAATCGGGCAAAGTACCGCCACCGCGTCCACGCCCTCTGCCTCTGCCCCTGCCTCTTCCTCGCCCCCTCCCGCGCCCGCGTCACCTTCTACCGTCTGTTATTCCTGCGAAATCAGATTTTTCTTAAAAAGTAAAGCTGTTCAACATAAATTTTAAATAATTTGCAAAAAAATATTCATTTACACAAAATTTTTGTACCAAATCAAATCACACATCGCCTCTTCGAATGATTATACAGCTCTACAGGATTTCTTCTCCCTGCCAATGCCTTTTTTTCCTTCTACTCTGCATTATTTCCTATAGCAGTAGGTATTTGGCGTTGCGTAAGATGTGTCCTATGTAAAATGTTTTTCTTATCTTAATAATTGTCAACAGCTCTCTTTTGCGACCAATGCATCTTAGTACTTCGTTGTTGGTAATTCTGTCAGTCCAGGGTATCTTAAGGATGCGTCTATAGAGCCACGTCTCAAATGATTCAAGTTTTTTTATCTTTGAGCTTTCAAGGTCCAGGATCAAGGTACTTATTATTTCCAGATTTCACTGGTCCATGAATTTTCCTAATTTTCTCCTCTCATATATCCTTAGTTGTTCTTCGTCCATATTTGTTAGTCTCGTAGTTTCAACGGCGTATGTAACTATATCCCGCAAGAATTCTTTGGCTTGTCCCAAATTTTGTGTCATTTTTGTTGTTTATCATTGTTCCTAAAGTACTAAAAGGTGTTATTTTATTTAAGGTTTGCAATGTAAAATGAACGTAAAGATTTTGAAAAAACAAACAGATGATAGTTCCATATCAACAGAAGCAAATCATTTCAAAGGCGCACTTTGGAACATTACAATGCAAATTATGTATAAAACAGATGAGAGCCAATATTTTAAATTATAATTATTCCAAGATATTATTGATAAATTAGATCCCACCGGCGCTTCAATTTGTATATTTATATGAGGCGCTAATAGAGCTGACTAATTTCATTTTTAGTTTGTTAGATTATAAGCAAGTAGTTTCGTGGTCTTATTTTGTTCTTTACCTTACACTGTTACTAATAATCACTAAAAATCTTGAAATGTGAAAAAAAAATAATCGTAAATATGTATAATTTGATAAAAAACCGAAAAAACAAAATACTTACCTATATTACTAGTAGTCTTCTCAAGATATGCCAAAGGACCCTGTAAAACTCCGCCAGGAGGTTGTTGACCAAAAGGTCCTCTAGATGAACCCATACCCTGTTGTTGCATAAAAAGTGCTTGTTGTGGAGATAACATTCCAGGTCCTACTCCTCCCCCGCTCAAATTTGGACCCACCTAAAAATTAAAATAGAAACTCTACTTTACCAAAAAGTAGTGTATAAAATTTAAGTTTTTGGTAAGACTCAAGTACCCCACCCACTTCTGATTCTGATGTAATTTGGTTTGGCGAAAACTCCTACGTTCAGAGATATGGAAGTTCCAATTTGAAGTATTTTACTAGGGGAGGTGTATAAAGGGACAAGATTCCGGGAGTGGTTCGATGTAAAACGGGGTTTTCTTTGCTAGTGACAATGAGATCGACCGAAAGGTGCTTCGTGAAGCGATAGGACATCAAATGAGGGAGAGGATGAGGCAGTGCGGGCATTCAAAGATACAAACCTAACCTAATCTAGCCTATCCTAACCAATACGCCGTTTAGAAACTGTCCGAGGGAATTATAAGTAGCTCAGTTAACCCCACCGTTTATCACTCCCCAGAACTAGAAGGTCCTGCTAACTCGCAACTAAAATTCATATGAAGTTCAAAAAATTTCCATAATTCCATTTCTTATATCTCTGTTATTTTATAATCATGATGTCAAAAAGATCCAACTAAACTATTTGTGACATCTTGTCATAAATGATCTTTCTGATTCAATAAATTATTATGTTTATGAACTCATCCTTTTTTTGTCACCGATCCATTTGGAATCTAATAAGGAAATTATCAAAATACCAGTTGAACAGTTAGGGTAGATACTCAATATAATGTCGTTCTCCTTGGAGGAAATTTCATTCTAGCAAGCGTGAGGTTGTTCTCGGTTTGTTAAAATATTATTAAATTAAAAATATTTAATGAGAGAATAAAAGTAAATTAGTCAAAGTGTTTAGAGGAAGTGTGCTCATGATGCATCTTTAACGACAATTCCAAATATTTGAAATCTAGATGGATATTTTCAAAATTATTTTTTCTTAGCACATTCAGTCAGCTCAATTTTTTAAGAAATGGGAGACATTTTCACTCAAATCAGGAAACTTAAGCTCATAATTCCATTTCATCAAAATTGAGAGTTCGTATGCCATCATAGGAACATATAGTCCCAAGCTGGCACATCTTAGCAATATCAATAATTCGGTAAGCAAATAACTTACATTCTTGATGTATCAATCATATTTCAGTGTCAAATGTACAGAAAAGGATTGAATAAGTTTCATATCGCTACATAAAACAATATCTTTTTCAAGAACCAAAATAGAAAATTCACACAAAGTTCACAGTGAAAGAAACATTCTGCGTAGGTTCAATTGAAACAACCTTAATATTGGAACCAAAATTATTTCGGATGAGACATCGCATAAAGTCCATTACAGTGTAGACATGCTGTGTCAGAATCATCTTCCGAAAAGTATTCAGACGAACTTTCTTTTTCTTCTAGGACTTTTAGTTTGTGCTTAGCTTTTTTTATGTTATGTAAGAAGCAAGCACAAGAGGGTAAATCCTATTACACTCGATCTTGAACTTCTGTAGGTTGTAGTGTTCGAAAAAGACGTAACTTGGTAGATGATTCCACAAACTTGCATTTCTCAAATTTTTGCTGCATAAACTCAATCAGATTGCTCCCACCTCACTCTAGAATGTTTTAAAAATTGGTATTAATGAATATTTTTCCTTCATTTCTTTCGATTCCTCCGCTTTCTCTATTTTACAGCGTTTTTTTTTCTTTTGATTTGGTTCTAACCTTCAATAATACATCTTCAGATATTTAGTCATTTCTAGTCTGCTCTGTTATCGTTTCCGATTCATTTCCATTGTCTCTGTCAACTGTGAGTGAAAAAGCAAACATCTACGCCTCACAAATGTTTGTGTTCAACGGACAAAAGCCAGTTATTTTAAAAGCATTGGACAATGTTGATGATTTGAGTTATGCCTTTGAAAATATACTAGCAACCAGAGATAATTAGTTTCGAATTATTCAGTTTAGGATTTTTAAATAATTATACTGACAGAAATTTGTTCCCGTCACTGGCTCACTTCCCATATATTTATATTACCGTTTGGTAAAAATAGTTTTCGAATACTGTTTATTAATAATATAAACATATAAATTAACGAGCCATGAATGCACGAGGCTCTAACTTCAAGATGAAACTTGCAGAAAAAATTCTACACATAAAATCGGCCAGAAGAAATCTAATTTTCTTAGTGGACTTTACTAATAGACGATTTTCGATTTAAAAATTATACCTTAATAAGATCAAGAACCTCATTAAAATCAATGGGTCAAAACATAAAAATATTTTAGAAGCAATAATATTCAAAAAACTACTATTTTGATTATGTGAGGCTTTCAAAAACCAAAAACCATACATATATTAATACTACTAATTTTTATCAAAAATATTGATTTATATCTTTTTGCTTTATCACTAATTATCAATCATAGGTAGAGGTTTTGACCCACCAATAATAACTAATCAACGTTTTTCAATTTTATGTAATCTAACTATTTTTATAAAAACAGATAAATCAAAGTACTACATAATACCCTCCAGTTGTGAATTGAATTACTAAATTCATGAAAATCGTTTGTGAAAATCTCCTGCAGATGATAAAAATGCTAACAAAAATTCAATTCAAAAGAATATTTTTCACATCTCTAATTATTTTGTTGAAATTTCCTTCTGGCCCATTTTATAAGAGAACCAGTTGACATTGAAATATCTTCCTTAATGATTCACCTTGTATATAGCCCAGAGGGTTTTATGGGTACCTACTAATTTTTATCAATAGTACATATTTAATAAATGCATAAATAAATAAAATTCTGAATATTTCATGAACTTTACGTTCACAAAATAAAATAATTAAATACATTTTTGTAAATACCAACCCTCTGGTTTTTAGACAGTGAGCAACAAAGACAAAATAAAACAAAGAAAATTTTGGAAAAGTTTATTATCATTTTTGTCACACCTTACACATTGAATTTAATATTACAGTGCCCACTAATGAGGGCATGTAGGCAAACAAAATATAAAATAGATTGGCAACATTTCATCAAAGATAATCGATCATCTTTGTATTTAGGCAAGTTTCTGAATTTTATAATGCAAACATTTTTTTAACAATGTCAAATCAGTTTTGTTGATTTAGTTATAATTAATTTTTCGAATCTCTAAAATATTTTTATTCCATATATATTTTGTTTTCTGGATATATCAAGTTTCGTTGTAAAGATTGAACATCCAAAATTCAATACAATTCAATAAACTACGGAATACTAACAATTAGAATGGGGAATTATTTATCTAACGAGCATATCTCCTTTTGGTTGAATTTCACAAAAGAATTCCAACACCAAAATTTCAAACTGAAAGCTGAACAAAATCTTTCCATCCAATTGTGATACAATTATCAATAAATCAATTAAAATATTGACAAGGTTAGGTATCACTTGTAATAATTAGGTTTTGTATTGAAGATGACACCTATCATGAAATTCACAGTTTGCTTTTACAGCAATAAAGAATTATGAATGGAAATTGAAGCATAGACTGCTCCCTGTACTATCGGTATCGTTTCATTACGCGTTTCATTACAGAATATGCAAATTGGATACTGCTGCCTAAGATATGTGTATGAATTTGAATAAAAGTTTAGTACTGCTTTGACCGTGAAAACAGCATGTCCCCCAGCGGCGAAGATACAATTTATAACGATGTTTGTTTATTTGCGATTGAAAAGAAAACGAAACCCCTATTGGACACATCCTTATATTGAAAAAATTTTAACCTTGGCGTATTTGTGGCATCTAAGGAATTATCTCAAGATGGTGAATATTTTCACTCTATGTACAGAATGACCTACTACACAAGCTTTCTCAATAAGGTCCTTATATGAATATTCAGGTAGTGTGTAATTATACAGACATGGGTACCTTTCAATGCAGAAACTCGGCGGATCTTGCATACAAAGAGTAAATCGTACCGAAAACCAATCCTACCGATAAATCCGAATGTCTCTATTTGATAACATAACATCTGTATGCATGTGGTCAGACTAACAATTCGGTACAGAAACTGTACTTGCTGATGAGGGAGCGACTTTAGAATAGTAATAGACTCCCTAGATTCATAGATTTAAAATTGTATTCCATGCCAATATAGCACAGCTAAGACCAGAATCAATATACACAATTACTAAACTTTTAATTCCAAAGTATAATTAGGGAAACATATCGAAAAGACTATTCACCTAGTTTGGAAAGCACTCCCTTAAGTTGAAATGTCTGAGCATTGTAATTATTTCAATATTTTTGATTTTCAATCCTTACTGAGTGTCAGCAATACAGTATTTTGAAGTCTTACCTTTTTACTACAGTAGAATATCGATATCTCAAATGCCAAGAGAAATGTAAAAAACTTCAACTCAATAAATAACAAGTTGAAGATATAAAGTACGTACTATTTCACCTTATGGTACACGACTGTGTGGCTTAGAAAATTCAATGAATAGATTCCATTTCATTGCTTCGAGAGAATTCCAAATAAGACGTTTCATTATGTTCTATTAACTTCGAGTTACAGAATCTGATTGTTGAAATCCAGTTATCAAGTAAAAATGTGGATATGGATTGTTAAGCAATAAGGAATGGCATATATTTCGACTTAAAGAGAGATTCCTTTGATTCAAATTATGGAAAGCTTTCAAATAAACAACGCAAATGAATAATGGAAAATATTGTTTGTAAGAATGTAATGAAAATAATAAACTAAAATATCCTCACCTGCAAAATGAGCATAGATCGATTTCATAAGTTTAAAAAATATCTATGGAAACAATTCTAGAAATAGTACATTGCCAGTTCAAAATAATAAATTTAAAAACAAATATTTGATATTTCAATAGGATAATGCAAATGAAGATAGCTTATGTTAAAAATGGATAAATGGGGGGAACTAGTAAACTCTATATAATCAATGTCTGATATAAATTAATTATTTCAATTAAATTAATTTTTGTTTTTCAATTGTCTTTACTTTGAATGACAATTTTTAGTCTTTAAAAAATTAATGATACTTTCCTTTGATGCATTATATAAGGCACCATCTACATCTAGAAAACTAACTAAAAATTCTTGCAAAAATTGTACAAAATTCAAGAAACTGGCCTAACTTGATTAGGTAAAAAACGAAGAAATAAACTATCTAATGAAGGCACATCTGAGCAAGGAGACATCTGTATACATTTAGTACAACTTTTTCAAGCTACCTCGTACATATCACATTTATTTGATCGTTATAAAAATGAAAATATAATAAACTATATTGCCACTTTCTAAAAAACCCTGAGAGTTAGTATACAAAAATATACAATGACAAATAGCAGCACTGATTTCTTCTCTCAAGTCTTGTCAAAAAATATACAACAAATCTTGGTTTGATTATAGTACATTTTATTTCTTATTATTATTAGAATCTAATGTTGTACAATTAAAGTCTAGGAAAACCAATGTTTTCCAAATTTAATGAAGTTTACTCGATTAAAAAATTATTGTCGATAATTGAAACCCTTATTTAACCCCTCAAATTAGTTATAATGGTAAAATTTTTGAAAACAAAAGTTGTATCAAAAATAAAAAACTATGGATCCGACATTCTGGATTAGAATATGATTAGTAGTACTTTTTGACATGTATTAATAACTGCACAAAAGAAATTTTCAATTAGTCATTTTACCTCCGTAAATTCTATTTACTTTGTAGTATATTTTTTGACAATAAAACTGTATCAAAAACAAACTAAAAAATATAGAGATCAATTTTGACAATCACAATAAATTCTAGATCGATATTTACAAAAATTACAAAAACATTTCAATGAAAATAATAAATAAATCTCAAAAAATTAACGCCGATCTACCTGCATTTGTTGCAACTGCTGTTGTTGCATCTGTTGCATTTGTTGCTGCATCTGCAACTGTTGTTGTTGCTGTTGTAATTGTTGCTGTTGCATTTGTTGTTGCATAGTGGCAGGCATGTTTGGAATAATTTGATTTGGTGTCTGATTTCCTGGTATGCTGGGTAATGGAGAAGGTGGAATAGAACTTGCTCCTATAATAAATATAGAATACATATACATATACATAAGAAACTAACTGAGAGGCAAAAAATATGGATTATATTCAGTTTACTCTATATATGCTTATCTGTTACATTTTATCATATTCTATATTCTAATAATTACTATTACTCGTAGTCACTTCTGTTACATAGTAATAAAATATCATATAGCTAAGGGGTAGCCAAAGATAATACAGTTAGGATCTCTCAAGAATATAAATGCTGATTTCAAACATACATCCTTGACTACTCTAAACGGATTTAATAACTTTTTTTTAACAAAGTAGATGTTGAATTGTTTGTTTGAATAAATAGTAACTTTGCAATATAACCAGAAAATCTTGAGTTGCATTTGTCAAAGTGGATTGAGAAGGGGTATGTTTGTACTACTCTATAGGTTTTAAATTTGAGAAGCTGAAAATTTAATGGTGGAAAGCCTTGAATTGGATCCAAAATGATAATAGCAACTTGTAGGCTCATAGATGTAGCTGCCATATGGGCATGATGATCAATTTAAAGGTTTTCAACAGTACATAATTTGATAAACAAGTATGATTAGTATCATTCAGGAAATAAGTGATCAACAACGGAAGGCATATAATATAACCAGATTCTAACATTTAGAGAGATATGTTATTGACTCATGAATTTTATCAATACAGTCGTATCATTTTTTGATTAGCTAGGTACTGGGATTGTTACATTGGAATTGGTAAATCTCTGGTCCACAATTTATGCTGAGAGATAAAGTTAAAGTATTTATATAAGAACAATCACCACATTTATTCAACATTTAGTAGATCTTTGATATAGAATAGATAGAATATCTAAACAATTTACAAGATTTAACTGATTTTCAATTTCAACAATCTTTTGACTCTAAGTTAGACCATTGATAATGAATTCAGGAACTGGTTTCACCTCATTTTTGTTAAATTTCAAATGGCATTGAGTGAAAAAAATCAGGGGTAATTGGTACTATCTAAAAGTCAACAGTATGGACAAATTACATCTCTTGGACATTATAGAGAGAGGGTAAAGATGATGTGTTTAAACAAAAGAGAAGGACAAAGCAGGGATTATCTAAGATTAAAACTGCAGGAAAGAATAATTTAAAGCAGAATCATGATGAACTTGGTGAAATAATGCATTAGCACAAAAGATAGTTTATATTTTGGACACTAGTAAAAAAAGATTATACAGACATCTGTGACATTTGGGACTAAGGTAAAAAAATACAAAAAGGTTCATTAATACAGTAGAAAAGATGTATTGTGATAACTGTAAATTCTAATATAAAAAAGAAATACTGTATAAAATATTTCATATTTTCATAAAGTAGAAGAAACATTTACCTGGCGTTCCAGATCCTTGAGCAGGACTTTTTGAATAACTTTGTATATCTGCTAATAAATTCTGCCAGACAGCAATTTTTTCATAATGCCTCTTCAGCAGCTCTTCTTTTCTCGCTAATTCAAGTCTAAGTTCACTAATATCCTCCTTAACATTCATTTCAGGTTTCAACGCAGATAATAGGAACCTTTTCTGTAGGAAAAATGCTTCCATTTGTCTTGCTAAATCTATAAATCGAAGTGTAGTCTGTTCCACTTCTACTTTTATTTCATCTTTGTCAGAAGTAGATAGAGCTTCCTCTTTCGTAAGTACATTTAAACAATGCTGAAATAGTAACATGATATTCAATATACTAGATTGCATTTAATTATAGACTATAATACAACATTACTATTTATATTTTGGTATACAGCCCAAGTGCGCAAATGTTCTTTCATATACTATGTTTGCATCATTTTTTTACAAATAAATTTGAAAAGGCAATTGTTGATAAAAAACTAATTTGGTAATTTTTAGTCAAATCAGGTTTTTCTTCTTTATATAATTGATTTTGAAATAGTACAATAAAATTCTATTATTTCTTTGTGGGTATCAACTTGAGGCTCAGCAAATTATTGTTTAGTTTAACTAAAATTTTAGAAAAATTGGCATCAGTTTTTATATTTTCTCTTCTAATTAAACAATACCATAACATTCAATAAATGTTATTTAATACTTTCATCAACATATCAACAAACAATATAATCTTAAGAATTAAATTGCTTGAGGCAAAGACTGATGAAAAATGGAGAAAGTGCTACCAGAGTTTAATTTAGTGAGTTACTGAAAATGGATGTTATAAGTTGAATTTGGTTAAAATTACATTTCAAAAGGTCATACATGAATAAAAAAATGACTAAATTATTACCACTTCTGTTTTATTATTATTTAATTGTGTTATTGTTTCTTGAAGGAAGTTGAAAATTCAAAAATATGTCATGTCAATAATTAATTAAAATAATTAGATTTAGTTTAATTTCAGTCTTCTGTGGACAATACTTTATAATTAGTAAATATTCCAGAAAATTTTGAGGATCATCCACAACTCTAGTTAAAACAGATTTTTTACTCAAAGTAAACCAGCATGAAACTTTTATAGAATAAAATGAAATATGTTCCTCTTATTTATTCAGTTTTTGAATCACCAAATTTTAGTTTTTTCAATAGTTGTTTTATGTATTTGAAATCTTGATAGCTCTATAAGATATACCAATAATTAATGATTTTTCATATTTACAGATAAGTATTACAAACATAACTTGGAAAAATAATAATCAACAAGAAATGATAAATCACATCAAAAAATTCCAGGAAATATATGCAATTGAAAAAAGAAACACTACTCTAAATCTATTTGATGGTAATTGAAACTCGTGGTGATTTCTTGACACCAATTTTAGTAATGTAAATTCTGAGGATACTTAAAAACTGAATAACTGATATAGAATAGGTAATTATATGAACCATTTTCGAAAAATTTAAAAAAATTAAATATCTTTCCAAGAGGACACTTTCAGATATGGTGAAAAAATGTATTGATTTTCAGTCAGAAAATTCGCTTATCCCCTATAGGTTTAGAGAGATCCTTCAACATTCTATTGGACAATTAGGAAAATTTTAATATCGAGAAAAAATTCGAAATTACCTGGAAAGCTTCTTCAAATTCATCTACAAGATTTCCACTACTATTTGTAGGGGTGGCCATCGCCGATACCGGTGGCGACGCCTCTTTCATTGGAGTTATCGGATCAATGTTTGTTACTAATGATACACACTATTGAGAAAAATTGAAGTGTTTTTAGTCCTACAAAATTCAAATTCCAACAAAAACTTCACTTTACACTACACCATTGTTTTTAATATATGACGGGCAGGCACTAAATCATATAGGAACCAGCAGCACATCAACCTTGACGTTGTCACTTACTTTCCTGTCATTTTAGTTCAGGATCACGTCATATAATTTAAGCGGTTAGTAAAGCTCTACTGAAATTTCAAATACATTATTTATTTAGAATCCTTGATTGGTGATATCTGAACTTTGTTTTTAAGTATTAAAATATTCAGACAAAACTTTAACGATGTCTAAAACGTGATTCGCAAGTAGCTATATGAGATGTGGTCTCTGTCTTTGGTGGAATTAAACCATGTGTATGTGACGTATCTCCTTGGTAGTGCGTTTACATCTAACATCTATACTTACATAGTAGAAGAATTAAAAGAAAGTTGATAGCTGACGTGTAGCTTTAGGTCGAAAATTTTTCAAAAATGAATCAAAAGTCGCTATATTTCTCATTAACATTTTTTATACTAATTCAAATATCTTCAGCTTTATATTTTCATATTGGCGAAACTGAAAGAAAATGTTTTATAGAAGAAATTCCAGATGAAACGAATGTTATTGGTATGTTATAAATATTTTATCAAGCAGCTACTATAAATATTCAGTCTAAAATGCATAACATGTAATGATTTCCTTATTTTATAATTTTTTTGTACGTAATTGTATTTTGCAGTAAATTATAAGGTTGAATTATACGATCCCAGAAGTGGTGGTTTTATGCCATCCTCAACAGGAATTGGAATGCATGTAGAAGTCAGAGATCCAGATGATAAAGTAATTTTATCAAGAGTGTACAGTGCTGAAGGAAAAATATCCTTCACTTCTCATTTACCTGGAGAACATGTTATTTGTATGTTCTCAAACAGTACAGCATGGTTCAGTGGATCACAATTACGAGTACACTTAGATATACAAGTAGGAGAACATGCCATTAATTATGGAGAAATTGTACAAAGAGAAAAACTATCAGAGTTGCAATTACGGGTTAGACAGTTAATTGACCAAGTTGAACAGATAACTAAAGAGCAAAATTATCAACGGGTAAGGTACCACATTTCAAAAATTTTATCTTAACAGAACTGTATACATGTTGTTAAATAATCAATTATTTTAGTACCGTGAAGAAAGATTCAGACAAACTAGCGAGAGTACAAATTCACGAGTGCTTTGGTGGTCGATTACCCAAACTGCAGTTCTTCTGATTATGGGAACATGGCAAATGAGACATCTCAAAACATTCTTTGAAGCCAAGAAATTAGTTTAATATATATTATTTATTTTTTTGTTGTATGTTATGTGAACAAAATTTTTCTAGATAAAGTAATTTGAAAAAGCCTAGTGTGTGTATATATGTTTAATTGATGTCTCTCTAAGGTAAGGGGATTCAGTTCAAGTAGTTTCAAAGACTTGAGATGATTTTTTTTAAATAAATGATAAAGAAAAATTAAAATTATTGCTAAAGTTCTAAAACTGTCTCTATTCTTGAAATATAAATATTCTTACTGGAGATACCCAAAATGGACACTGTTTCAGGATAAATTTATTTGTGGTCTATTGATACTTTCTGATCTCTCTCTTGAGGGAAAGTAGTGAAGGCTGAGTTGTCATTTTCAGAAGTATAGATTACTTAAAAAATGATGGAAAGAGAAATTTAAAATAGACGAATTTTTGAAAGAATGACTCTCATATGAATATGATTCAACTGGAGAGTTTAGTAATTTAAATAATTTAAACTTGAATCTTCAGCAGTAAATATAAATTAGTGGTTAGTGAACCTTATATTTAATATACAAGTTATTTGTTAAGTTGTTTAAACAATTATTACAGAAAAATGAATTGTAAAATTTTAAATTTACATTAAAATCTGATTCATCAGCTTTAAATGGTCAACATATTAATTCTTTACAATCTTTTTTTTGGCAGTTTATAACTAAATCACAGAGCAGTAAAAGCTGTATGAGGAGTATGCCATTAGACTGTAGAAATACATCACCCTATCAATATTTATTGTTGGAAAGTTTATTTGCAAATAGTTTTAAGCCTTTTGTTAAAAAAATGGAAGAATCAATTTGTTACTTATCCTCATTTTTTTTCTCAATGAAAGTAGCAAGTTTTTTTCACTCTACCTATAAGTTCTAGCAGATAATGGACTATGTTAATGAAGAACTTTTTATTTATTTGAGCATTGCAAAACAATAGGGTGATATAGACAAATTGTAGAGGAGACCAGGGCTGAAATTTATTTAAGTAAATCTTTTCATCTACTTATAGACATCTTTAATATACATTTGTTTATAAAACAGCACTATGTTATGTAAAGATTGCAAATTTTAAAAATGAGGTTGAATGAAAAATTGTTACAAACACATCATCTTTCCTTTATATTGCTTCACTATGGAATGTGAAACTATTCTCAAAACATTTTATCAAACATATCCCATACTTTTATTCAAGTATTCAGAAAATGCTAATGTATCTGGATTGGGATATACAGTCAAAGCAGAAAAATCTTTTTCTAAGACATTGATCAATGAATCACAAGTGCTGTAGTACAAGTAACCATTATTTTGTAGTTCTTCAGCTAATTCTATTTGATGGTTATCCATTAGATCTTCATTAATAACCACCAACAAGGGCTTCTTTGCTTTAAGTACCTCTAAACAAGTACCCGCACCAGCATGACTAATTACAAAATCACTTTTTAGTATTTCTTCCTCAAAATTTTCAATATAACTATCATATTTTATGGTGATTTTATCAAGTTTCAAAACCATTGAATCGCCTACTTTGGTAATTTCACGAGAAATTGCATCTGGAGGTTTATAAAAATCTTTTCCTGTTTGAATTTGTATAAAATCATAACCTAGCGATATGAAAGTCCGAAGTAATTCATTCTTAATAATAGTGTCCAGAAGTTTGGGAAATTTTGTTGTTCCTACTGTAACAAATATATTTTTTCCCATAATCATCAATCACTATTGTTCCATTACAAGTTTGATAAATCTGACGTGTCCTTATAGTAGAATAGTTGCGTTCGGTAATGTTGTTCGTGGAACAGAACGAGCAGAGAGCAATATTTTCACGTGATAATAGGTTGTACACATTGATCGTGGTGATTACCTATTAGGTAACGAAAAATACTTAATATACAAAATAATTGAAGTCAGCTGGTGAGAAGAGTAACTAGTGAAGTATTAGTTTTATGAAAGTACACAAATTGATGCTTATTCGTTGTATAGCAATAGACAACAATTACCGAAGTTGGCTAACAATTGCTGCCCTCTGGGGATGATAAGTATTATCCTCAGTCACTTCTTATGTGTTACAATTAAGACTATTCATTTTAAAAATACAAAAACAACACACAATACATAAGAACCAACAACTCTAGAATAAAATTGCTAATTGACAAGCATGGAAATGTCAAAGCAAATTCAAGCGTCTTCTTTCAAGATTCAGAGTAAAAAGATCTTATTCAGTGTTATTAAAAATGTATATGACCGAGCAGTAAGATCGAAATAAAGTGGATTACCGAGAGATACTGAAAAGTTAGAGTTATAAGATGTAAATAGCCGAAGGCAGTTAATATCTGAACTAATGCCATATATATCTAAGCAGAGCTATTCTTAAAAAAAGAAGAATTACGTAGGATTTTCAGCTGGTATTCAAATTTATTTTCAACATTTACTATTCTAAATTCAATTATTTTTATGAAGAGAAACCTTGAAAATATTTGCGACCTTATTTGAACAAAAAATTAATTTCAAAATTTCAGTTTGTTAATATTATTACCGCAGTATAAGATTTGGATTTCGCGCTATTAAAAGATATCAAAATTTAAGTTATTTTGTTATGAATGCCAAATTAATAGCTAATGTATAAATTCGTCAATACAAATAACATTTTCTCGAACACTTCAGATATTGGTGATTCGTTGTTTCAGATGGATTTTTTTGTACTCATTTTCTTGTGAAATTTAAATTATGTATAGTCTTTGAAAGAAACAGAATTATAATTCATTCGCCTATTCAAAATTTCTTATAAAGTTGGATGAAAAAGATATATGGCTTTGTTATTCTATAGGTATGTTAAATTTCAAGCCTTTCCAATTTTGACTTTTTCTGGTTTCAGTTTACCCCGTGGAAACGCCATTGGGCATTGCTTTGCAGGTGGAGGCTATATATACAGATCTTTCACCCTATTTCTTCAATTTTTATCTTCCTACTTCGTTTTCAAAACTAAGTTCTTTCAGCACCTGATAAGTCTCGAGGCGTTGGCCATCCTGTATTAAGTAGGATTTTTCATCCTTCAAGGTTATTTTCTGGAGTGTTCACATCCAGAGAAATCTGGATTGGGTAATAATTAACCTTTTCGAGTGGATATCTTTCTTCCCCTAGCAGTTTAATTAACACAATTTTGAAGAATAAATTGACTTACATATTTTCTTAATTTTCTTACAAATTTATAGGAATCTTCTAATACATCGAAGATTTAAATATTTTTGTAGGGATATGACTCCTACAATCACTATGCCATTCCCGAAAGTTTTGTGAGATAGCACAAATAAGACATTTTCTAAAATTGACCAAGACAGAGAAAACTAATTCCACATATGGGCACAATCTATAATAAAAATGACCAAAATCTTTAAATGATAGGATTTGCATTTCTTTTGTAAATACTAGCTGACAAGTTCAGTTCATTTCCATTTTTCTCCTATATTGCGTTACTTTTATAGCTAATATCCGGTCTCAGATATCATTAGTTTTGCAGGTTTTCTTATACCCTGTGAACCCGTTCGTCGGCCAAAGATAGGGGATAATAAAACCGCAGCTATAGCTGTTCCTATACAAAAAATGCATAACCAACAACCTCAAAAGCTGTTTGGTTCGTGGAACCATTTTATTACTCCATTGTTTTGTCCCTTAAGCGATGGTATACGGACACACCTAATCACAATCCCAACCCTGCAGTGTAAAAGTATATCAGAAACAATAATCCAAGAAATCTCCTCATCTCTTCTCCCTCCAATATTTTCGGAGAAACTCCCATCCCAAATAGTTTGGAGACAAAGTACACAGGAAGAAAAATAACTTAAAGCTTGGAAGAGTTTAAAATTTGAATAAAAAGAAATGAGCCTCGTGTGTGTATTTATTCAATACAATATCCATGATAAAATACAAAAGAATAATTTTAAGCTTCTTGTTGTTGGAGCTTGGCCAAGAAAGATTTTTTCTTTTGTGCAACACGGTCTTTGCGTTCGGCCAAGGTGAGCTTCCTGCGGTTCCATCTCTTGGTTGTGGTAGGAGCAGGTTTGTCTGCCTTCTTTTCCATTTCTGGATTAGCACGAATAGCGGCGTGTGCATTTTTGTAAATCGTTTCCAACTAGAAAAATAAAAAAAATATTTCCATAAGATATACCGTTTTTATAACTGGGGAGAACGAGTAAATACTTAAAAAAAAGAATCAGATTTTTATTCATTCATCTATATACAAAGTGATTCATGTAAAATGTACTCAATGTCTAGAAAAAGTGATTCTAAAATTTCCTCAGAATATTCAGAGAAGGGAAAGGAATAAACCTCCCTGAAAAAAGTGATTTAATCTGGGATATGCATTAAGATGAAATATCTAAAAAAGTTCAGCTTCGACAAACAGTTGTAAAATCAGATGCAGTAAAAATAAATACCACACTAGAAATAGTACAAAGATGGTTTCAGAACAGCATAAAGAACTGGAAGTGCAGTGTAGTGGCAAACACCTTCATTTATCATCTATATATACAGTATGATTAATGAGGAAAATGTACCACATTGGCTGCATTGGAATTGATCTTAAAGCTTCAACTCCTCCATATACTATTGTCAAAGGTGACAAAAACAACCTCAATCAGAATGTTCAGGGAAGGAGTCATCAGGGATAAGCCGAAACCTCCCAAAGAAAGTGATTAAATCTGGAATATCCATCACGATGAAGTGCCGAAATGGACACATTAAGCTGTAAATATGGAATCAAAACACCACACTAGAAATCTTATTCGATAGCCTAGCAGCCAAGCACTACCAATGTTGGTTTGGTAATGCCTGGACATATTAAATGAACTAGGCAAAAAAAAGAAAATTCACTGGAGTGGAAGGAAATGAAATAGCAGATAGACTAGCCAAAGCAGAGGTGATTAAACCCTCCATAGGACCTGATTCCTTTTGTGGATATTGAGTACAGGACAATAAAAAAAATGTGGTACACAGGAAACAAATCAGTTACTCGAACAATCTACTGGGATACTAAATCCCAGGCGGTCGTTTGTATAGCATCACATAGCTGTGTATCATAGTGGAATTTAGTAGTGCAATTTTTCACCTCATCCACTTTTTACAAAGCCATTTCATCACTACAAATTTAGCTTGACATGGGTTTAAAGTAATATATCATACACATAAAACAAATAATTATGCAAACTACAATGAACAGCTATTACCAAGAGTCATTCAAAATACATTAAGTGCATTAACCTGAACATACTAACATTTTTTAATTTATTATGAACTTGTTTCATGTTTTACATTAATGTTAACATTGCATTGTCAAAATTAAGAACAAAACATGAATTTCTGTAGTCCAATTGCGACACAACAGTCCAAATTTAGAAACTGCAGTAATTTAAATTGGACTTTTTTCAATTTTCAATCATCTTGATTTCATCAAATTGTAAAATCGATTTTAATTTATTCGAGCAAATTATTGATAAAAAAATTGTAAAAATAAAAAATCTAAATATGAAATGAAGGAATAAACTTCCGATTGGAAATAACTTACTTGATCAGCATTGATTCCCAATTTAATGTATTGGCTAAATTGTCTCTTGAAAGCCTCTGGATCCTCTTCTTCCAAAGACTTCATGTAATCAGCAACATGGATACCAAAAATATGGTTACGGTGAACTTCAGCATTGAAGCTTTTTGATTCACTGTCAAAACCTGGGAAACGTTTTGTAGAGTGAGGAATGTTCAAGCCACCATCTACAGCTCCTTTCATGGCTCCAAAAACACGGGCTCCTGTGCTTGTACGGTTTAAACCAGTATCCAAATAACACCTATTACAAAAAAAAGAATTTATCTTAATATTAGAAAGTTTCACAATAAAATTAAATAAATAAACAGAATAAATCAGAGACACTTTATAATCAAAGATCTTTGGATTCTTGTTGCAGACAAAGGCACTTGCTCTAACATAAAACATGTAGAGAAACCTTTAATAAGCTTCAATTACCAAATCAGATGACGCGCATGTGTCAAAAGTTCATCATAAAACATCATACTCTAATATCTGTACAGGTTACACCATAATGAGCAGAGTCCACATTTACAACAGAAACTTCTGATTATTTGGCAGAAAATTTTTGTATGAGTGTTTTCCACGAGCTAGTTTTAGTTGAAATATTGTAAAATAGGAATATCTTCTCAGTTCGTGCCAACATAATCACACATCAATAGAATATTCTACGTTGTCTTGAAAGTTCAATAATCTTGTTGCAGATTAGAATAATTTCAAAATGTTAACTATAAATAGAAGTTTAAGACAACTGATCTGAAATAATGTCTTTATAGAACTCGAAAAACTAGACTAGATACTCATAGACACAATGAAAATCAGACGCAAATCAAAAATAGTTTCTTAAGCGCACCTGATACAAACAAAATTTTAGTTTTGACATACTTCAGAGAATATCTAGGGAATTACTTAGTAGATGAAGAAAAATTTGGGAATACATTTTTTTATGTAAAAAGCAAGCACAAGAGAGTAAACCTTATTACACTTGAGTAGTTCGAGCGACGTCTGCCGTGTAGAAATGCCTGTGGTTATTGACCTTAAACTTTTGTAGGTTGTAGTGTTCGGAAAAGACGTACTTTGGTAGCAGATTTCACAAGCTTGCACTTCTCTATAGGAAGGAGTCTTGATCAATTGACGTTCTGGGCATCTGCAGCCAAACTGTTTTTATGAGCCACGTCTGCTTGTAATAACAATTTACAGAATTACACCTTTATCTCGTTGGTTTAGAATTTAATAGCAGGAATGATTTTTGTTAAATGAATCAATCAAAACTCAGAAAGAACAAAAACTGATTTGAGAGGATGAGGCTTAGAGGAACAAAAATTTGAGAATTTTCAAGATAAAAATTTGATCAATCGGCATATTGATTAAAGGGTAATATTAAACAATATTTTCAGTTTGCACATTCAACCTATTTTCTAAGTGAACATGTCTACAATTGTGAATGATCTGCACCATAAGGTTCTAAATGTGCAACCTTGCTGTATTGCAATATTACAGAAGTAAGGTTTCACAGATAAGTGATAAAAATTTAATATTGTTTGATGAAAATTGAGAATTTGTTTTTTGACAATTCTTCCAAATGATACCATTAACTTAGTTATGAGGTTGTATGTGTAATAGTTCTGCTTCATCAAACTATTAAATGTAACATACTCATTAACACTGTTACATTAACCTTTTAAGACAATGATTCATTTAATTCACAAAATGTATTATAAGTTGGTAGAGAGAGAATTGATTACATTCTTAAAATATATGTGATTTGAAAATGTCTTGAAAAGCTGTTTTAATGATATCAACTTTACATATGCATGTTATTTCATTTTTGGAATTTTAAAATATTTGATTTCAATTTCTGAGCACCCATATACAGTAATCCCCCTAAAATATGATCGATTAGTTCCACATTGTAGGAGTATTTTTGTAAAACACTTTTTTATGACCCCCAATAAAGCTAATCCAAAATATAATTTTATTGTAGAGAAACAAATTTCGTTTTTAACTAGGGTTTTGATTCCTTTTCACTTGTCATGGTTTAATAGAAACTTCATAAAATAATTCTATTTAATTTTATAACAACCCGATTTACACAAGTGCAAAACTAATTATGAACTATATATAATGTTGGACATCTCCACATTATAATAGGGATCAAAATTGCTTAATATGAAAATGCGTTATAAGGGGAATTATTGTAATTTTTTTATATAAATAAAGTTTTAATATCTTTATGCTCTCATTGTTATATAGCTCCCACTGGAGCGAAGGACACCTTTCGGTGTTTCAACAGCTGACGTAAAATGATGAGGTCACTCATCATTAATAATCAAACAAATTTTGAAAATTTCTGACTTTGCTATTTTAAACAAATTTGGTTAAATAGTAGGTTAAAATTCTTTCTCAAAATGTAATAAAAAATGATCAATCAAATAAACTTTTCAAAAAACTCCACTTCCAGTATCACTTGAAATAAAACAATATCAACCATAGTTTCCTATATAAATGTTTAATCAGCTGATCATGGTACACTCTGTATTATCTAAATTGGTAGATAATTAACAAATGATCTACATGTAACCAACTTGATAACTTACTTTTCAATGGAAACAATAAAGTTTGCCATCTGCAAATATCAATACGACGCCAGACTTGAATGTTGACTCATTACTTAGGCAACAGCACGCAGTTTACCCAAGAGGTCAACCATCAAGATCTGACCGCGCCCTCAGCAGTTTCACTTCGGAGATCTTACGGGATCCGGTATTTACCAACTGAGGTGGGCCGTTGCCCTAGAGTTTATTATAATTGAAAAACATTGATCCTAAAAGCAAAAACTTACCCATATACTTATTACAAGAAATACAGTTGTTAATCAACATACCTAAATGCTCCTGGTCCACTATCAACATTCTCAACATTGTATTCATCACCATTAATTTCAGTATTACCAGCATATAAATTGTCAAGACCCAACTTTTTCAACAGACGTCGGGCTAGTAACAAACCAGTTGCATAAGCTGCAGCATAATTGGTCAGACCAGTTTTGATCCCATATCTTGAAAAATTATGATCATTTGAGACCTGACGTTAAACTGGATATATATAAATGTAAACATTAAAATTCAATAAACTGATTACCTTGGCAACTCATGAGAGTAAGCAGCACAGAGAATTTTATCTCCTTCAATACGAGAATAACCAATCTGACAGGTGATATTACGATTCGAAAATCGTACAATCAAACGGTACTTGGGAGTATTGTACTTGTTCTTATCCTGAACGATGAGACGTTTACGAGCATAGTAATCAGTTTTTCCTTGCCTACGCCTCTTGAACTTAACTTGGTACCGTTTGAAGTATTGCTTGTTCTTAACAACTTTAACGAAAGCCTGAAAATAGAATTTAAAACAGAATAAGTAACTTGAAGGCTATCTCAACAATGGAAGTTATTGTAAATGATCTTTCTAAAATAAGGTGTGTAAAGTAATTCTAAAAATATCTTGAACTTGTATATAAATCAATTATTGAAAATGTTATATCCCGATGTATCACTCGATTAAGTACCGTAAAATGATAATATTTTTTTAATATTGCTTACCATTTCTTTATATCAATGCTTCCACAACTACACGATTGTGTGTAACCTCCTCTGTGTTCTGCACTAGAAAAGACAGGTCGGAAATACGATCTTAAGTGACAGATGTTTAATTCTTCTTTTCGACTCAGAATATGAACTAATTTTAAGACACAAAATTTCACAGACAATTTTTGAGACCCAGCTTGATTAATCTTGTTATTATTGCATTCTAATTCTAATTTATATAAAATTTAAAAGCTTTAATATACAAATATTCGCGTATAAACGTTTCAAATAAGTATTGCACCTTTTCTAGATACATCCACATTGACATTGTGCGTACAATAGTTTATAAAAAACTGTAGAAAACAACCTTTACAGTTCCGATAGTTTGAACATTTAGACACTTCATTTTACATATGCGACTAACCTTAAATTTCAATTTATATCTGTCTTCAAATCTGCATATAGAATAACTAAACAATGAATGATATTCCAGGCTTTTCAGATGCCAACGATAGTAAAATTGATAATACTGAAGATGGCACACAAAAAAAGAAAGAAAAGAAAAAAGGAGGAGGTTTCCAATCTATGCATCTAAATTACAACGTTATTAAAGGAATTACTAAACGAGGGTATAAACAACCAACACCCATTCAAAGAAAAGTAAATTTCTGTTTTTAATTTTTAACTGAACTTTATTTTATCGATTTTCAGACTATTCCTATAATAATGGAAGGTAAAGATGTTGTAGCTATGGCTAGAACGGGAAGTGGGAAAACTGCTGCTTTCTTAATACCTTTATTTGAAAAATTAAAAATGCGTATCGCTAAAACCGGAGCCCGAGCTTTAATTTTTTCACCTACAAGAGAACTTGCTCTACAAGTAAAGGCTGATTATAAATATTTAATGAGATTCAATCATTACCTATTTTATTATTTTAGACATTGAAATTCATTAAAGAATTGGGTCGATTTTTGGATCTAAAAGCAGCTGTAATTTTGGGAGGAGATTCTATGGATAATCAATTTTCAGCTATCCATGGAAATCCAGATATCATAGTTGCTACTCCAGGAAGATTTTTACATGTTTGTGTTGAAATGGAACTGAAATTGAATAGCATAGAATATGTTGTTTTCGATGAGGCTGACAGATTATTTGAAATGGGATTAGGTGATCAGTTGACAGAAATAATTAGAAGATTACCTGATACACGACAGACAGTCCTGTTTTCTGCTACTTTGCCAAAAGTTTTGGTAGAATTTGCAAAAGCTGGATTAAGTGATCCAGTCTTGATTAGGTATCTACAATTTTTTGTCTCAAAATTCAATTTAACCAAAATATCTGATAATTATTTTAAATGATTTTAGATTGGACGTGGAATCTAAATTACCTGAAGAACTGGTGTGTTGGTATTTCACTGTTAAGCCAGAAGAAAAATTATCAGCTTTATTAGTACTCCTTCAATCTTACATAGATTCTAAACAACAGACTGTTGTTTTTGCAGCAACAAAACATCATGTTGAATATTTACATATGGTATGTCTTTTCATTAAATTATCTTAATATTTGAAACAGAAAAACCACTTCGTTAAAATAAATAGATGTTTTTCAGTGCCTTTAGAGGATGATTCTATCAGTCATAATTGCTTGTCATAAACAAGTGTTTGCATGCTGGCATTATAGTTTTATATGAAAACAATAAATCATTGTATATAAACATATGGTAAGGTATATTAGTGGCACTGAAATAATTTTGTAAAAAGCATTAATTGAAATAATATTTATGTATCAAGGCACTAAAGTCATATTTTTTGTCACGAGGCTTTAGATTAGTTGAGAGGCAACTAACCAGACTTTACTGCAGCATACATATTATATTTTTTTCCAAATCGCCCAGATTCAAAAATACTCGCAAAAATATTTGGAATTGAGAGAAGCAGAATAGGTTAAGAGTGCAGCGTTAGTTACACATCTGACTAATAAAATTATTTTTTAAAAATAGGCAAAAGCTCAAAAAGCTGAATTGGAAATCAATCAATATAGTTATTGATATTTGAATTATACAAATTTTTATCTAAAAATTATGTTATATAAACAAAAGGCAGTTTTTTATGATTTTTATGGTAATGTGACTGTTGAATCACGAATTTAAATTGTTGAACAGAAATGAATATTGGTTTTTGCTATTTGTTTTACCTAATCTATTTATTATGTTTCAGGTGTTAGATAAAGTTGGTATTAGTAATACCTACATATATTCAGATCTCGATCCATCTGCAAGGAAAATTCATGCTGCTAAATTTAGTCTTGGTAAAGTAAAAGTGCTTATAGTTACAGATGTTGCAGCCAGAGGTATTGACATACCATTGTTGGATAATGTTATCAACTACAATTTTCCAGCCAAATCAAAATTATTTGTACATCGAGTAGGTGAGAAATATATTTAATTAGTTGTATCAAATTGTTTTCTAATTCTTTCTATATTGAGTGGAGTTGACCCATCTCCCCAAAACATGATATTTAAGAGTTTATTGCAAAGCAAATAATTTTTTTCCAATATTAACAGTAAATAACAAAACTATTGGTCTTTATAAAATGGTTAATGGTTAGCAAACTAGATTTAAGATACAACTTAAGTTTGAAAATCTGTTTACCAGATTCAATACGGTAAAGGTATGCTTTGTAAAAAAATAATATTTGACATTGCTAAAAGGCCATTTTATATATTATAATTCGCATTTAACAGGGCAAAACGCTTCTCAAATCGCTGATAATGTTAATAAGTAAAGACATACTGCTTGAAATATTAAATTATACAAAACAAAGGGTTCAGTGATCAGAAGTTACCTGCATTATTTCAAGAACAAATTTTAAAACAAAAACTTTAAAAAGGCGCGATAATTACAACTAATTAAAATATTATGGAATAATGCAACCACAAAAACTTTTTGCAACAGCAACTTTTCAAATGATGACTAAAAAGCTGATTTTTGAAACTATCATAGGAAGCTTTTTTCATCTTTTATACAAGAGCAAAATAATAACAGGTTGAAAATATATTAGCAGAGGAAAACATAAATTGAGGTTTGCAAAACTAATGGAAATACATAATTTGAGTGAAGTAGCCAGATTTGAAGTATGCCCTTAGTCCAACAGGAAACTTACAGGTATTATGAATGTTGATAAGTCAAAATAATTTGACACCTCAAACTCAAGACATGCGTTCAAATAATATTGAATGTATTTTCCAACAAATGGTGCCTCTTGTTATATGGCTTCAAAAGTAGAAGATAAGTATCAGAAAACATGTTCCAGTTTAAAATAAGGGTCCAGATTTCTCGCCTATTGAAACCTTCTGGCATACTTTGTTGAAAAAAAGTGAAATCAACTTGCCTCTAAGAAATTTGGATACTATAAGGCTGTCAAACAGTAGTTGATAGTATGTCAACATAAACAGAAGCAGTAAAAAGGCAATGTAACACCACAATGTTGGATTCTATGATTTTTAAAAATTTTAATTCAAAAGATATTTTTTCCCTGTTAAAGAAATTTTGTGTTTTAGATTAAAATTGGATTAATATATCATTTATTGTCATAAATGTGTGGCAATTTTTAATTTACTTTCTTTAATATGTAAATTCTTTTAAAAATATAGTTTTCATTTCTGGGCCAACTTTACTGAGATGGGGCTCATATTTAGTAATTTGGAGATTTTTTATTTATAATAATAACTGTCATTATAACCAATGATGATGTATTCATAATTCTAAGGTACGTGTAAGTGTTAAAGGGTCTAATTTTTTGAACAATTCACTTTTCCCTCCTAATTTGATTAAGCTAATAGGACAGTAATTATTCATATTAAAATATGCTATTTCATTATTTTAATTTTTAAGGTCGATGTGCTAGAGCAGGTAGAAGTGGTACATCTTTCTCATTAGTTTCTCCAGATGAGTTTGCTTACCTGTTAGATTTACATCTCTTTTTGGGACGTACACTTTCAATTACAACTGCTGTTAATAGAAATGGAACTGTGGGCAGGATTCCTCAATCTCTACTCGAAGAACAGCAAAGCACCTTATTAACGCTGCATGAAAATAATATGGAATTAGTAAGAATATTATATACATTTCTCTAATTTGTCACTTTAACCGTGTGACTTTATTATGCATTTTTTTAATAATAATTAAATTAAGAGAAAATGTTTCAATATTAAAAATTTTTTTAATTACAGCTACATTTTGTAACACCCAGAAAGTATATTGATGATTTCATAAATATATAAAATTTCAGATATCCGTAAGAAAAGTATCAGAGAATGGCTATCAACAATATATCAGAACTCGACCTAATGCATCATCTGACAGCAATAGAAGGGTTAAAGAATTGCCTCTTTCATCTTGTTGGGTACACCCTATTTTTAAAAAAATAGAAGAAAACAACGAACAAGAAATAGAGAATATTTTGGACAAAATGAAAAACTACAGACCGCAAGGGGTAAAGAGTTTTGACAAATTAGACATTGAATATTTTTTTATATTACTCGGTATCTGTCAATATTTAAGAAAAATTAATTAACTAAAACTGGAACATTATTGAAAAAGTAAATTTATAGTTCTATAATAAATCATTACAATTGTGAATCATATACCTCATCAAATAGAAGACTTTTTTGGGCTTATTCCTTTTTAATCCTGCACAGATTTCAAATTTTTTGATTTCCGATTTTTGCGTTGTGTGTGGCGATATTCAATTTAGTTCTATCTATGAGTCTATGAAAGGTATGTGCAGTTCTTACCAGGTGACAATCATTTAATTTACCTAAAACAAATATCGCTTATTTGTAAAATTGTTTCGAACATCCAGTAAACAAACCTAATAGTACCACAACTAGTAATAATAGTCTTCAAAGCTTGTTTCAATTCATGATACAATTCAAAGGAGTAGATATTTATTTATATATATGTTTTCAGACAATATTTGAAATTTGTGGAAAAAATAAATCTGAAGAATATATGACTATGAAGAAAAAACGAGCTTTCCATAAAGATAAAATAATAGCACATCATCAAACAGTGAATAAAAGGAAAGCAGTAATGGAAGTACTTGATGCTGAAGAATCCAAATTGCAATGTAGTAATAATGATGATATTAATGACACATTCTCTAGTGTGGTTTTACCTAAAAAGAGAAAAATGGATATATTGTACAAAAAGAGCAAGAAACGGAAAGTTCAGGACGAAAATTATATTCCTTATGCACCATCCGATCGGCATACAGAAGAGGGGTAAGGCATTTATTTAATAATTTTAATATATTACGTTGTATCAAAATATTAATGATATATGGAAAGTAATATTTTATAGCTGTTCTCATCTTCATAGTTATTAATTTCTCAAGTGAAAATTCCATTTAATATTAAATAAAAAAATCATTAAAAACCTTTCAAGGTTTATGGGTAATTAAAATTGAGTTTAAATATCAACCATTATACTCCTAAAACTTTAAATAGTGTCCTAACTGATTGGATTCAGTCTTCCGATGTGATGCTCATTATTCTCATAGTAATCTTTTTCAACTCTACATTTATGATCATTTTACCTAGTCCAATTAGATATTAGTAACACCATATTTTGAATTTAAATCCTCATGGCAAAAATAAATTATCATCCAGCAACATGTAAAATAAATTTTGTGAGTGGTTGTGATGATTGCAGCATGTTTCCAACAAAAATTATTCTTCTTGTCATGGTGTGTATCATGAAGTGAATAATTATTTTTCAAACCACTACAAAATATGTATTGATAGTTCAAACAAGCATGTGTTGGTAGCAAATATGGATAATTTTTAGTTGTTATTTGAATTTCCGTTTCATAAAAATAATAATTTTATTTTCATTTCAGACTAGCGGTCAATAATTTCCAAAAAGAAGCAATGAGTGCTCAATTAGATTTGGTGGGCGATTCAAGAGAACAAATGAAAATGAGTAGACAATTGAAAGTTTGGGATAGAAAGAAGAAGAAAATGGTTGCTGCTTCTGTACGTATAACTGTAAACAGCAGTGTGAATAATATGCTTTGGTTTTATTATATTTTTGTTTCAATGTTCTTAATATGTGATTATTCTTTTACCATTATGTTTGGGTCTTCAGGTATTGTCTATTCTTATCAACTTCGTTGTTTGTATGAAAATGAAATAAGGACGTTTCTCAAGTCTCTTCGTTCTTTGAATTAATTTGCGAGTTTTTATTTGTTTAGATATCCGTTTATGTGAAGCAAATACAAGTAACGATTATTTACTCCTTTAGCGACGATAACTAATAAATAATAATCAATTGTGTGGTCTCCAACCTTGTTTGGTACCTCTACATACTGAACATTCCAATGTCTATGAGTTATTAGTGACAAATGACTGCAATAGTAGTAATTATAGTCCTACATAGTAGCTCGTTTATGAGCTATAAACAGATTTTCCTTCAACAACTAATATTGGTGAAAAAGATGGACCTTCCAAATAATTGAATTTCCAAAAAAAAAATAAAACTATCCTCTAATACGATTTTGAGAAAAATTGATGGGAACAATAAAAAAGTTTCAGCAATAATTCATTTATTGAATAAGTAATAAAATTCGTATTAACTGCGTATGCAAATCGAACACAAAGCAGTTATAAATTGAGAAAAACTATGACTAGAGAACTGAAACTTTTCTTAGGAAAGTTGGAATGGTTTCATCCGTCAATTGTAGAGTTGGCGATATA
Organism: Diorhabda carinulata; assembly: GCF_026250575.1. Taxonomy (NCBI): domain Eukaryota; kingdom Metazoa; phylum Arthropoda; class Insecta; order Coleoptera; family Chrysomelidae; genus Diorhabda; species Diorhabda carinulata. Next base: position 11,111,007 of record NC_079469.1, read on the forward strand.
ATTGTTGGTAACTTAGTTTTTTTCTCTAGAAAATAGGAGGTAGAACAGATCTAGATAAAATGGAGAACATATAAAAAGCAAAACATTAAACTTACCAGCGAGTGAAAAAAATAATTCGCAAATTTGTAAAAGTTCTGCTTTGGTAGGCGTTGAAATCAAAACTGGAATTCCATTAAACTTTTTGAGGAGTTGGAGATGATAACAAATTAATTTCTTTTAGAAGTTGTGAGTGAATATAACACAGAAGTAACTACTTTGCCACATAAAGAAATAGGAAAATAATTGACTAAAAACATAACATGTTGATTGATATGTTATAACACAACTTATGTTTTTTTCTCACTTTTGCATCTAATGATACATTTGATTTCTGAAAGCACTAGAATCGAGGAAGTGGGTGCTTATAGTTGATGATGAACTAAATATTCAGTGAACAGATGGGACCTGTCATTCTCTTTGTACACTTAAAAAAGAAATATAATTCAATTGTCGTTTTTTAGGATACAAGAACAGGCAAAATTAAAACAGAAGCTGGTGTATGGATACCTGCTACTTATAAAAGTGATAGATATGAACAATGGAAACAAAAAACGAAAGCTGATCAAGATGGGTTTGATGATAATGATGAAGATGATATATCTGCTCCAAAGGGTAATTTTTATTTCATTATATATGTGTCTTTATTATTCTTGCAATAATTTCTTGTGTTCAAAACTATGTATATAAATTTTAATCTTTATGTTTTAAATCATCTTGATTTTAGGTTTCTTCTGTTATAAAATTAGTAAAAAAAAACTAATTTTATAACAGAAAAGACCTGAAATCAAGAAGACTTAAAAACATAAACATATTTAAGAGGTCTAAGGAATTAGAAAATAAAGAAATTTATTTTGAAATTTTAGTTCCTGTGAGAAACCCTCACACTCATTGGGCAAGACATAATGAGAAAGTTAAGATGAAACAAAGAAAATCAGAGCTTAAATCAACTGATCAAATTGTAAAGGCTCGGTTAATAGCCGAGAAGAGGAAACAAAGACAGAAAAAGGGGAAATCAAAAAAAGGAAAGAAAGGAAAACGTTAAGAATTTATCTATGTTTGAAATTTCTATTATTGAATAAATTTATTTTTCTGCAATATAATTTAAGTGACATTCATTGTATGATTTATTGTCTTTTGTATCTATGGCAGTGTTTAATGTGAATATACACAGGATTAGAAGAGGCAATTACTCCAATGTTACAGAATATTTTAGCTCTATGAGGACCTTAGTGGTGTATTTTATTTGCAACAATTTTAAGAAGCGATTAAGAACTTTAACTTTAAAAAAGTATGGATGGTGATCACTTATATTGTCCTTAAACTATATTTTAAGATATAAAATTGGCATTTTTTCCATTCACAAATCAATGTACTTCAATTGAAAGTCCTGGGTGTTCTGAAATTCATTGTAGGGTAACTTTATTTTTCTTGTGTAGCTCGTTTAATTTTTCTAGGGAATCCCAAACGAGTTTGGATATCTTTTAGATGCTTTAAGACTTATGGTGATGCAGTCCATATTTAGTAGCCCATTTTATATGAAATACCACAAAAAAAGTGTATTCTTTCAATGAAGAAGTTTGTAACCATCTTTCATAGATATCCTAATATGTAATGAAAGCTTTCAGCTTCGCAAAATTTAAAGCATATCTACTATTTCAACTGTGCAGTATTTTTTTGTACTTCTATATCATATAATGATTTAATTTTATTATTTCTTGAATAATAAGACTGGTCTTATTGTAACATATTTATTGATTTAATATTCACACACATTTTATTGTTGAATAGGTTAAACTTGCAAGTTTATCAATTCATCACCATTGATCAGTTTTGGTGTGATAGGTTGGTAAGCAAATTTGTTGGAATTGGATTTCTATTTGAATATTTAACAATTATTTACCTGCAAGGTAGACAGCCGAAATAACAAAATCTATTTTAATCGTTATTATTTGTATGTGCACGACTGATAGAGATTAAACTTTACTTTTGACTTTCGAACTAATTTTTAAAACAGAATCAAGTTGGTAGATTCCTTAGCCCTATTAAAAAGTGCAAATATTAATTTTCCCCAGTTTTCATGTGAAAAAATCTTTATTGGTTACTGGTCTTTTTTTATATTTAAACCTAATTTGACATCTTATTAATTGAATCCCAATTTCCTACAGTCCCAAAGGTTAACTTTCATCGTTCGAGCTATCCTACTTAGAAATCCATATCTCCGAATCAAACAGTTGAGTCTTGATCAAAATGAAATTTTTTCAACTTAAGTTTCATCATTTCTTGCCAACTAACATTTTGTACTAATATTGATCCTTGTAAGCAATTCACAACTGCTAAATATTCTTCAACGACTTCTGGATTAATTATAACACAACCTGGTTCCCTATAATCAAATTTAAATTGTTTTCCCACATCACAATAATCAGATTTGAGTATGAATTTGATGTAATCTTGACATAATTCTGCTAATTTTAAATGTAAAGATCCTTTTTTAATGTTTACTTCAGAGTTTCCTGTGATTCTTGATAGGTGTATATCAGCATCACCTTTGTCTACTGTAGCGGTGAGTTTGCCATCAAAACTAGCTAAAAAGTAAAAGTGTTCGATTGTAGTTACATTGCTTTAATATTCCAATTAAAATATTGAACCACAAATCTTTCATCAACTCGCATAGAAATAACTACATGAAATTATAGAATAAAAAAAATATCCAGTTTATAATATTTGATAGCTTACTAATAAACAATATTGAGTGAGTAACTTGATTATTATAAATATAGAAAACACTGCCTTACCCTTGATTAGTTATAATTATCCAGGAACTGTTTTTGTAAAATATATTATATACTTATATTTCCTATTGCCTTATTATACTTACTAATATTTAAATGACCTTCCTTGATTATTACTTCACAATGTTGATGAATATTTGATAAAGACAAATCACCATTGCAAGTTTTGAAGACACTTTCATTACAATATGAAGATTCAACTGTAATATCTCCTTTGTTAGTTTCCAATCTTGAAGAAATTCCTTGTAATTTTCCAGTATTAATTGACTACAAATTAAAATAATGAAACAATTGGATATGTGACAACTGAGCTGTTTTATAATTTTATTCAATGCCCAGCGTTATTAGACAGTGGTGCTAATCATAGCTTTCCTTTTGCAAATGATCTGACTTATTTCAAATTGAGTTGATAATATCTGTTCATCTGTTCTCACTTTGATATGGTGTGTCAAATGGAATGACAATCTGAGATAGGCATTCAGTTCATTGTATTCTAACCCAAAATGCACTAGTCAATACAAAGGTAAGATAAAAATAAATATAAAAAAAACAATATCTTGGTAAATAAAATTGTCACTTATATATTATCTACAAAAATGATAATGCATCAACACATGTTTAGACTTTTTTATGGAACTCAGGAATGATATACTACTTTTTGTTGATTGATTGTCAAATTATACAAGGTGGTCTAGATCAATTTTTAATGGTGATAATATTCCTAAAAATAAGAGATAGAACCTTGAAAGTGTGAGTTGAAAACATATATCTATCAAACATTTCTAATTATGGAGTTCATATTTTGTTAGTGATGATGGGACATAAGGATAATTAATTTCTTTTCACCACTAATAGAATTTTTCACAATCTAATAAAGTGACTACCCTCTAGTTAATATATGATAGGCAATAAATAGACTATAACCTTATATTTATATACCTGATCTAAACAGGTTCGCATTATGTATGGTCCCAACGTCATTGTGTTTGTTCATTTTGAGCCATAAACAGTATTAGAATCAAATTTTATAAAACTCAAACTCTTTAAACTATAAGGAAAAGGCCGGGTATTATAATAGAGCTGCCTTGCACATTATCTTCCCATTAATTGAGTTATCAAATTTTATATGGGTTTCAGTAGTGAAGGCACTTTCTTAGAGTATGAAAAAACTATAACCCGTTTCATTTAAATAGCAGTTAGTTTTGATTTTGTAGAAATGTTATTATCATAGAAAGTACATTATTTAAACCACAGAAATTGATAAAGTTGAAAAATATGACATTGTAGTTTGTGGTATTTGCATAGGTTCATAAAGAGCAATAATACCAAGTAAGCATAACTGAAAACTTATTTAAAACAAGAAATAACCATCGTCACTTACCCCATTTTCAGTAACTACTACTTGAATTTCAGATGCCTGAATTGCATCTTTTAGTTTTATATTACCATTTTTTGAAATGATTTGTATAGATTTACCATTAAATTTATCTACGCTTATATTTCCTTCAACTGATTTTAAATTGATTTTATCACAATTTAGTTGACCTACATTAATATCTTTTCTGGAACTTACAAACAAATCTACAAATAAGTTTAAAATAATGATTAGGTGAGACGAAAAGTTTATTTTTACTAAAATATCACTGATAAAACATTTGAAATTTCACATGTGTTTATGAAGGTGATTAATTCGATTTAAGAGACCTAGGTATGTGAATCTTCTCTTTTCTATCCATATCATAAGTTCATTTGATTTTACTTACTAGATTTTACAGGAATTTCAACTTGAGCGATATTATTTGTATCTTCGCACTTGTCAAATATTGTAATGTGATTCCCACCTATAGTACATTCTAATGATTTTTCAAATTTTGCATTATTTTGTATCAATAGTTTATCACAATTAGGATATTTATGAACATTTAACGGTTTGATTATTAAATTGTAAGGAACATTAATATAAACTTCACAGAATGGAGGCACTTGAAGCTCTCTTTTTACTACGTTTGAATATTTTCTAAGGATATAGGTATTTAATCTCTTATTTGTCATTAATAATTTCATACTGATAGTAATGAAAAATAAGCTTATCGTATTAATGTAAACGAAAGGAGTCCACATATATTTTCGTGACAATTGTTATTTGGGTTCCTAAATATTTGAATCTTTAATCCACAGCTTAACCTCAAAAATAATAAAAATGTTCTGTTCACTTGAACTACATAAGATTGATTATTTGAACTACTGGGGAATATGGACCACAGATTACCTATATTTATATGTTCATGTCAATGTTAGTTGCTTCTATTGAGTTAGCGTCATCTGGAATACAAGGCATTAACTATAGTTATAAAATACTGGCATATTTAAATTTCACTAGTGGCGCGAAACTTCGATAGTTCATACCACTACCTCAGCAGAAGTACATTTACAAATTTAGCTTTTTTGTTTAGAATAACCTAGATTACTGCGTACTGTTATTCCATTATATTATTAATCAAGAAAAATAGTGGAAGAAAAGATAAATTCTTACTAGCACGTATTCACAGATCGCCTATATCTATCTTCTCGACAGACAGACGTGGCTCATGAACACAGAGTTCGCCCGCAGATGCCCCGAACATCAATTTATTGGGACTCCTTTCTTTGGAGAAGTGCAAGCCTGTGGAATCAGTTACCAAGGCACATATGTTCTTACTAGGTAACAAACGACAGTAGTGTAGTTGAGGACAAGGAGACAGAAGAAATCGAAATTCAAAAGGAAGTTCACAGTTTGTATTTCAAACAGTGCTGGAGGAGAGAAATGAGGGGCGAACATTAATCAACAACTTAAGATTCACCAATGATACTGCTTGGTTAGGAGATGACATCATAAGCTCCATACAAATTTTTGAGGCTTTTTATTGAATACAGTCAATAATTAAAAGATTTATTTTAGATGTTGCCCCATATAAAGTACATCCAACAGGATAGTTCCAGCTTAATACTTATTTAAAAAAATTATCTGTAGTTTAAGTCAGAAGACAATATAAAAAGAAAACAATTTGAGTAATGCTCTTTCAACCATGTTAAAATCATACAGATATAAAAGAAAAACAGAAATAGCCCACAGTTTTGAGCTATTGGAAAATCTAACAATCGATGAAAATTTTGAGTTAATTTACCCAAAGTCTGCAAAATAAAAGTATTTTTTATAAACGCTAGTTTATTTAGAATTAAAACGAGAATATACAAAATATAATATTGTTTTAAATAATGTGAATAATCTCTAAATTATAAATGTAAAAATGACACATAAATGGCCAACAGTTAACATTAGAACGTCAAATACGATATAATCAAATAAATACAGGGAGAATATTTGCAAATAAATAAATAAACATACTAACTAGAATATTTTTCCTTAACAATTATAGTCTATTTTTTATTCTATTTTATTGTATGAATAATATTTCTTATAAATACAATGAATAAATGTTAAATGTATATTTATTTTCCAACATTTTCTACCCATTGTGAAATAATTGATTTACTATAATTACCATACATCGTTTCTCCCTGTATAATTCGTTAATAACTTACATATACACTATAACAGATTCAGTTCGTTTCTTGTAAGTGTTAGTGTAGACGTATCGAAAAAAAAGTGCCATTAAGATTGTCTTTCAACAGTAAACGGATAATCATAGTCTTTGAGAAGTTGTTGCATTGTTTTCGCTTTTATTCTTGGAAACTGAAGCTAAAAAAAAAGAATTTTATGAATACATCTTATTTATTTGAAACACAAAAATAATCGTGATCACAATAACAATACTTTAGTTATATTAAGAGTATAATAGTAATTTTATCTATAATGTCTCAATTATTGGAACAATAAAATTTTTATCACAAAAAGAGACTTAATCTAATTAAAGCAATCATCTCTTTTGTGATATTAACTCTCATACTTCTATAAATGAACCCTTCAGTTAGAGAGATAACTAAAAATAGAAGTTACTAGTTATTAAAGAGAATGTAGGGTCTAAGTCCATTGAATTTATCCCTTCAGGATTAGTAAACAATTAGATAAAACTCATATTCGATTTATTTGTCTTGAAGTTGATTTACCCGTGGGACCTATTCTAACTGTAAGTAGTTTTCCGCACATTTAAACATCTTAAACTTATTAACCAAGCCTTTTCTGTGATTAATACACATTTTTTATTTTGGTATATAATAATGGTTCTTTCAAAAAAAAAAACAGTGACTTTTAACATGAGCGCTTCAATTTGATACACCTCCTAGGGACTTAGGTTGTTGTGCAATAACGTGGATTAACCAACATTGGATGATGGAAAATAAAACACAATAGTAGTGAATTTAGAATGACAAGCAGTAATAGACATCACTGGACCAACAGTGATATTTTAGTGCTGAATTGAGCTGTTTAAATAGTATATAACTGCAAGTGTAAATTATTATTTCACGCATTGGTTGAAAATTGACAGGCATTTTGAGGAGAAATCTTACCCTATCTGAGTTATTGCTAGTTAAAAACCTGGGATTTACAATAAACGGTACACCATCTAGTCCTAATTGCGAAGATCCACTCAGGGTATGTGTAGATTGCTGATGTGGTAACACAGGTGCTGGAGGTTTAGGAGCTGGTCGTAAAGGCGCTCCAGCAGGTCCTATACAAGTGTAAAAAAATTATTGTAATTACATATTTTACATTTCGAGTAGCTCGTTGATGTTATGTAATGTGTTTACTATATTTCTGAATTCATTTGACAAAACTCAAGTCGTATAAAATAAACTTTAACCAAACAAAAAGAATCATTTTTTTTATTAAAACAAATTAAAAAATGCTGGGTATAATTGAAGTTTATTATTATTTTCGCTTAATTACAAAATTGTTTATTTACAAAAAGAGTTTTCCTGAAATATATGGCTATTTATAATGTTTTAATATGGTATTGACAGACACACAGTTATGATACAACTCCAAGTTGATTCCGCAAACTTCCACGACCAATTTTTTTATAGTCATCGCAAAGGCCAGACGTACCGGAAACAAAGGCGGATCCAGGGGGGATATGACCCCTCCCTGAGGTGGTTTTATTTGTATATTTTGTCACCATACAGATTTTATGTAACTACATACCTTCAATATTTAATTAATTTAATATAATAACTCAATCGGAAGTGTACAATAAAGAATAAATATTTTTAAGTACGTACATTAATAGAATACTTACTTTCTACTTGTATCTATTGTTATAAAAATTAAAGTTCTTGACTTGACCACGACTATGTGACCCTCTACTGGCGCCAAAGCTGGATCCGTTAAGCTTTGTTGAACTGAATGCTTTGGTGGTGGCTCTATCATGGTTTCGGGAGGAAATTCTTTCGAGGGTCGCACGGAGTTAGTACCAGTGAATGATGGAAGACTAAATGCTGACAGGTACGTAACCAATATTCTAGAACCCCATGTAGTGCCCTATATGCCTCATATCGGTGACAAGTCTGTGCTAATTCACGATAATGCTCGTCCACACGCTGCTAGAGTGGTTCAGCAGTACTTAGAAGAGGTCGAGATACCCACCCTGAATTGGCCTGCACGTAGCTCGGACCTTAACCCAAGAGAGCGTGTCTGGAACCATCTATGATGGCAAATTCAGCAGCATCCGGTACCAATAAGAGCGCTAGATGATCTTCAAAATGTTCTTTTTAACTTCTGGGAAAACATGCTGCAATTTTACGTCCAGAACCTGTTTAGAAGCATTCCAAGACGAATTGAAGCTGTAATTAGAGCGAGGGACGGCAACACACGCTATTAGAAATTCCTTGGCTGGTTTTAGTTTGAGCACCGTTTAAATTTTTGTATAGATATTTTGTACAATTTTTTTGATATTTTCTATGTTTTGGTAAATCAAACTTTTTGTCTTCTGTAGATCAGGACTAATTTAATTATCTCCAGAATTTTGTCACATGAATTTTAAAACACCCTGTATATGATGTATAATCCAACACTTACCTGCCGGGAGTGGAGGATAAGGTCCTTGTCGCAGAATTTCGTAGTCGTGGTCCGGTTCAGGAAATGGATATGTTGTGGGATTTCCTGGAGTCATTGCGTTTGGTTTCGGGGGACGTTCGGGTGGAGTTTGATCGTTAGGATTGTATGCTTGAGTATCTTGTACATTACCCATTTTGTAGCAAAGGGTAACACCGTTTAATTCTCTAAAATTACATAAACTGTATAAGTACCATTATATTATTTGTTTACATGGTACAATATGCTGAATTAATTTTATAATACAATTATTGAGAATCAACTAGATCCACTTCCAGTATAATCAGAAGTTGCAAGTAACTGAAAATATTTCATTATTTCAAGTGAAACTTCAGACATTTCCCTTACATGAATTTTCAGATAAATAATCATTAATTTCGATTTCTATCAGGATTCAAAATAAAAACGTTGCATATAATTAGTATTACAGTATTGTTTGTGTAATAGCAATAAAAAGTTTTAATACATGTTTAATGAAATTACTGTTGTAACTGTAGGAAGTAACCTTCTTAAAATAAATTTTGAAATTAAATGTATCAACTAAAACGAATATTCGATATTGATCCTTGTAGTGCATTATCTTTACAGTTTGTTGATAACAAATGTTTGCAGTTTAAATAAATATTGTAAAAATTAGGACCTCAATTATTATTACGGTAAATATGAAATTCCAAAAAAAAAGTATAAACCATAAGTGACTAAGCTAAAATATTTTATTATACAATTACCGCTGAAGCATAATAACATTAAGCCACTAAAAACATGACTTGATAGAATTCTCTTCATGGTACAGTAAGTTCTAATTATTTCCTACGTTGGTAAATACAATCTAATAATGAACTCTAAATAGAGGAAACGCCGATCGAATTAATGAGTGAATGAGTGGTTTTACGAACAAACAAAAACTGGTAATATGGAGCGAAAATTGCGTAGCCAGTTAAAAAACAAAATGCTAATTTTTATATTATTTTCATATATAAATTTCGATGTTAGCATTCTTTTTAATTTATGATAGAGATTGTGCACATATTTAATAGAGAAAGACTGGTAGCAACTGCAAATCCAAATAATACCTTCATTGTAACCCTTGTCAGCCAAAGATTTCTTTAATATTTAGTTTATTTAACTTTGAACACAGCCCAGACAAAAATTCCCACAGCCAAATGGACTCAAGTGTCAGCTTAGAATACTAAACATTTTAAAAATAGTAAAAGTATGTGAATACTTTAAAAAAAATGTGTTTAGTCGTTCCACCATTTTTTCCAAAGAAATGCAGACGTTTGTGTTTTTCATTCAATATGTTCATTAAACTGAGAGTGTCATATCATTGCGTACCCATGGGTTGTTCCTACTTAATTCGATATATTCGTTACGAGTTTTAATAGTCATAGTTTCCAAGTAACCACCTGGAATACTTTCCTTAGTTTGCTTAGTGGTTCTAAACATTCCTTGATTACCCTTGATTTGTGAGTCGCTTATATGGCTACTTGAGGGTGATACGATATATTTTCTGATAGTACCTATTCAAATTGGATTGGGCACTTCTTCCAATGGTTACAACTTCCACTTTAAAGATGAATTAATGTTGTTTACTGAATTTGGTTATGACCTTTTATAAACATAGAAGATGTCACTCAGTTGAGGTATCTACATCCAAAAAAATTGAAAAAATCCACAATGAAGTGTCAGCCAATTGGAGATTGGAAGTTGTCTCCCATGGGTAAGTGTTTTCTATTTAGAATGATCTCTTGAGCAGAAGAAGAAAAGTAGATTTGGATTTTTCAGCCAGTAAAGTCATGGTGAGCATTTTTGGGATGCACTTTGACTATAAGAATCAATGGGGATAGAATGATGGTATGAAAATAAAAATTATCACATTTGAAACATTTTTTTACACCAAGACAATGCATAATGACCTAGGCTATTATAAATTGTTCTCTCATCCATCGGATTTGAAATTGGATTTATTGAACCATCTTTGTATGTAAAATATTGTTTAATAATATTTACCCTGCAAATGAAAATCCAGCTGGTGCTTTCCTTAGTCTACTACAAATAATTATATCGGTAACGGCAGTTTTAATGTCTTTCCTATTTACTAATTTGTAACAAATTTGTTTTTTCCTCCACGCCTTTTGTTCACTATCTGCGGTTCTATTTAATAAACTAAATCCTTGCGGTGGATTAGCTTTATCCGCAAGCACTAGTATTTCTTGAACTACAAAATTTGGCAAACCTGAAAGGAATAGCATAAATTAATAGGATTTCAAACACCATTCAGTTAGGAATTATAAATTAAATGACTTTTTTTCAATTACTATACTACATTTGAGAAAAAAATATATGTTGAATTTTTAATCATCATTTACTCAACTCTATCTTTGAATTTGATGCTAAGTCATAACCCGTAAGTCTGAGACCTAGTAAACCTGGTGCCAGTAGATTCAAGTATATAATATTTACTAAAATAATAATTTTCTTTTCCTTTTAAAAAAATTACTTTTTAAAAATAAGTGTTACTTATTAAAAATAATTTAACACCAAAGTGTACAAACTCTAATATATTTCAGGGCTTTCGAATACTTCCGTCTGAGACTGAAATTAAGGACAAGTACAATATGAAAGTATAACAATAAAAAAATGATAATATTTAATGTTATTCATAATTCGATCAATGAAAATTAACAACGATTTCTATAATAACCATAATCAATAACATTATAATTTCTATCAAGCGTCATTTTGAGTATTGCTTTTTGAATTGGATGAATTTAATGTTTTTGAAAAGAACCAACGAAATTTAAAACACCGCAATTTTTAACTTATTTATGTAAGTAATTTTTATTATTGTTCTAATTTCATACATATTTTTATATTGTACACATAAGTATTTGAAATACATTAGAGTTAGTATACTTTGATTTTGCCACAATCCCACTACAAAAACTCTCAACAGAGGTTTGTATTTAAAATATTATTAAATAAATTAAATAAATTATTAGATAAACAGGAAATCTGCAAACATTATTACATTGTATATGAAATATAGAAACAAATATAATTGATACAATTTTTCATAACTCATATTAAGTCACAAATTTGCTATTTTGTCCGACCCATCTATAATGGAAGCAGCTTGAAAATGTTAGGTTTACATAATACCTCTTGTCATTTTAGTGGTGGTTCTGAACGCTAGAGAATGACAAATTAATTTTGAAATTACCGAAGAAACTAAGACCCTGTAGGTTAAAATTGACTCGACTCGAGTAGAAATCGAAATATGAGGAGTGCAAATTTTTGTTGAGATTCTTATATTATATTTTCTCCCTCACATGGGTTTTTAGTTAATAAATTATAAATATTAGGTAACTATTAAAATACTCCATTCTTCCATTCATTAACACACAACCGTTAATTTTTTTTAATATTAATGAAACTCAAGCATTAGCACTATGCATTCAACTGAGTTTATTACTCTCGAAGTACTAATTAACTTGCATTGTTTTTAAAATATATATAAAGTATAAAGTAGCTGTTCTTTCCTTGAATTAACATTCATGATAACTGGTTCTGATTGGTTAAAATACTTTTACATGAAAATAGGTGCAGAAACTGGGACAATAAGTTTACAACTCACTTTGTAAAACAATATTGGGAAACATCTGTCAACATGAAGATATATAAATAAAACTATAATATATGCAGCAAAAAGTTATACAATTAAGAAGATGAAGAAAAATGAAAATCAAATACGCGCATTCGATTTGAAAAATTGCATATTTATAAAATTTTAACTAGTTTTAGGACCTTATCTGTAGTTACAATAGATGTTCATATGGTTATGTACACTCTATTTGCTTAGGACTGTTTGAATATGAACCTTGCTGGAAAGCACATTTACATTCTCTTTTAATCCCATTGGGATTGAAAACCTTGAAGGTCGAGTTCAAGTTATCTTGGGAATGTAAACACTTTCTAAAAGGAATCAGGCAATGGGGAACCAAAAACCAGAAACTGTTGCCAAAAAAGGGCAGCAACTCCATATTTCGGACCAGAGCTCTACCATGGCCTCATCTGATGTCACAACAACTACAAACTGAATGAATTGTTAAAGATCAAATGGAGTCCTACTGAAGAAGGCCTAACAAAATCCAAAGTACTCATAACCATATCAGCTAAGAAGTCAGGAAACGAAATTGAAATTCCAAGAAGTAAGCAGATTGATTCGTTGTGAGGAGTAGGCAGATTGAGACCAAGGAATCAGATCACTTCCAACCAATGAACAAATAACCACCGTACCCTCACCCTTCTCTTGATAATGGGTTCAAAGCGGGAGCCGAAACGTGGAGAATTTTCAAAATTCCAACGCGGTTCAACCCGTGAACCTAGTTCTGTTGTTTATATATTTAAATTGATATTATAGAAATAAATAGATATCAGTTGAGAAGTTGGCAACTTATTGGAAATGGATGAATATTCATAATTCTTATTAAATATTGATTACGTTCCATAAAAAATATACAATTAAATGATAAGATAAAAAGTATTTTCACTCCAGTCATTCCTATAAAATTATACAATACAATGTACGATTTATTAGAGTATTAATCACATTTTTATTATTCTGCGTGATATTAGTTGTGAAAATTATTACCTCCCAACAGTTTTTGCTATAACATATAATCAATAGACAAATGATAAGCCAAATTGGATAAACGTCACTTCAAATATTTGGAGACACAGCTGGCAGTTGTCACTTTTGCAATACCAGCCGTAAATTACTTTTATAATTTTTGCCTCCATTATAGTCTCATTTTTGATATGATATTTTAAGTGAAGCCAAGACTGTTTGCTGAAAAGACTCACACATTACAGATGTACTCACTTATTTTAGATGTTTTTAAGAATTTTTCAACTCAAGCTACATTTTACATATAAATATATATTGAGTTTTAGTTGTTCATATATGAAAGAACTTATGCAAATATGCATTGTAGATTGTAACTCTGCATTTCATTGTGCATCCTCCAAAATATATAGACACCTTCCAAAGGAGGCTGTTTTCCTGGAGGTTCTTTGTCCCACATCCAAAAGTGTTAGCACTACTCATTTGATGTACTTAAGCCTTTTGCTGAAATGGACAGGACATTCGTAAGAGTTAATGCTCTGTTGTCACTATGGCTTGCCCACATAATCTGCAGTTGTCGTCTTCTGCCTACCTATTATCTTGAGAGACGGAGCAGACGACAGGACACCAGTTTAATTTCGTTTTCTCACTTCTTAGCTGATATAGTTATAAATACTTTGGATTGTGTTAAGCCTTCGTCCGAAATATGGAATTGCTGCGCTTTTTTGGCAATGGTATCTGGTTTTTGTTTCCTCATTGCCTGATTCCTTTTAGAAATTGTTACATCCCCATGATAACTTGGACTCGGCCTTCAGGGCTTTCAATGCCACTTGGCAATCTAAGAGAATGTAAATGTGCTTCCCAGCAAGGTTCATATTCATGATTGATGGTCATTGATTATTAGTTCAAATGGGATGTCTATGTCCATCATTCTATCCATTTGGTCTATTGGTTTGTCACTGCTTTCTAGCTTTATTGATTCTAGAATCCTTAAGTGACCCTTTCAAATTCCTTAAGTGAATTTTTCTCTCTGGATTAGCCAATGGGCGCCGCTAATTGCCTTTTTTCTTTAGTGGGGCATGTTGCTGTTGAGTTTTTTCTGAGCTGTTGTTTGTTCAGTTTTCGGCTATCAAACAAGCTTGATATGAACATGGATTTGATGAACATTTGGTATATCCAGTATACTAACTTAGGCTCAAGTTTCCATGTCTTGTGTATAAGCTTGCAACAAGTCCATATATCCGCAGTAACTTTGGAGATAACCTTGTCTAGATCATTATTCCAAGTAAGTGTTTTATTCAGAATCACTTCTAGATAATTTACTTCATTGGAGTATTAGTTGAGTTCCATCGAGTGTACATGCATCATTGTCTTTCTTCTCCTTGTAAATGTTGTTCTTGTGTTGTTTCGCCAGGTTGTTTCAGAATTGCTCTCCATCGCCTATTTTTTAATTGTGTTTAGTGCCTATTACACCCTGACAAAGATTATGGTTTTATGCTTGCCTCGTACTACCTCTATTGAACCATCACTGTTGCCTAGGACTGTGAATCAGTGCTACAAGTCTAATCAGAATTTTATCCACTACCAGTGACCACAGTAGGCATGATAGGATGCAAAATATGCAATGTTTAATAAATAGAATGTTTTACAATTAGTAAAATGAATTATAAAAAATTTCAATAGATTTACTAACAACCTGAAAAATTGCATGTTACCCATAATAAAGGTAATATATTCAAATAACTTTTGGTACAAGCAATTTCATTTGTTTTCATTGATTATATATTTGAAACGTTTTATCAGTTATTTAGACATTTGAATTTGAAAGCAATATAATTTATTGAACATAAAATATCTAGCATTAGATGACTCACCTTCAGTTTTCGATAAACACAGATATCTTGCTGAACTACTTTTGAAAATTGAATTTTCTCTCAAATCAGCATCAGAATCTTGATCATAAGTTTTACTGATGGCAAAAAATCCTCTAGGACATTTATTTAAATTTTCCACAATCTAAAAAAGTATAATGAATTTATTATATATAAAAATATATATATAAAAATTTAATAACAATATTTTTTATAAAAATAGTCTCAAAAATTTATATAATAGTCAATTCTCAACATTTTTTATGAAGAAAAATTTAGCAGATAGATTATATGGTAACAGGTACACTATCTCTAGTTTACACCATTTGTTTTTCAGAAATAAAAAAATCAAAATTTAGAAACACTTCTTTTCAAATTTTGTATTCTTTTATAAGTAATGAAAGCAACATTTCTGAAAAAAGAGGGCAGTTGGTTTGTTTTCAAGGAGTGAAATACCACACTTTTTCTATTTTATTTTTATAACATAATAACATACTTTAAAATGGATTGCATTTTTTTGATACAATTAAAAAAATATTAAAGCAAATATATTCACAAATGGTTTTTATTTTTTAGTTTTCTTTCCTATTGTTTTAAAACTTATGAAACTTCTTCTGTAGCCATATTTATAATATAATAATATGCCAAGAAGAACATTTAACCAACATTTTACTCTAAAGAGGTTTAATCTGCATCATTTGCTATTTTTGATGATATATTTGGAGAATCATAATCACTTTATGAATCAGAAATGACGATAACTCACAAACTAAAAATATTTTTAGTTCAAATCAATAAATCTGAAGAGTAATGTCAAATTAATGAAAGCAGACATAAATTCTTTTTAAATCTCATGGTATTTTTACTTTTATTATTCTACAAAAGTTAAAAAAACATTCTAATTATAGAAATGATTTCTGTCTTTGTTTATAATCAAAGTTGTCAAAATATATGTGAGGGCGGGATATAATTGAAAATAGAAATTGAACCATCCTCACTACAAATTAACATTATAAAAATTTCTGTTGCAATGATATTACCAAATGAAATCCTGTTGTAAAGGGTTGGAGAAACATTTTTTTTATAAGTACTATTGGTAGGAATGTTCAAGCAGTCAATAATGTCTATAAAACCAGCGAGGAAAATAGGTATTTTCAAAGTTAGATGGCCACACTTTTTAAAAAAAAATAAAATCTTCAAAATCTATGGAAAGTCGATGCAAATCTTTCAGGAATTGTTAGAAGACAACATTTGGAATCTGTTAGGTAGTCAGTTAAACAATCTGCACTATTATATGTGTGTTTTTAAAAACTTGGGAGAACTTGAAATCTATACTTATACTCATATAGTTATACAACATAACTTGAAAAAATAATCATATTTCTTGCAGCATTTTCCCCATTTTTTTCAGCAAGACTGTGGAAGAATATATTAATGATATAGTACTTTGTCTATCCCTGAAGTATGAAATTTTTATTTTCATACCCCTCTATGTAAGCAAAAATGATTATTTTTTGTTTAAAATGTTTACATACAGCTTTTAAAGATTTTTGGCATTTACAATATGAATCAGAAAAGAATTAAACAATTACATACTTACTCTATATTAATATGTCATTGATAACTGTTGCTGAATATTTCAAAATATCCTTTCTTAAAGTAAGCTGAGAATAACTTTTAGATAATCTAGTGTGAGAAATTTATTTGATCAACACCATAACATACACATACCTTTGATAATTACTAAATGCATAATGTAATTGAATCTATGTCAATATTATTTTATCTTAAAATGATCAGAGTATGGTATTCAACTATAAATTGATCTTAACCTATATTAATTTTGATCAAAACTTACTTGTATAGCTGTAATTGGTCGATCATCAGGCCAATTTAAAATTTTTTTCTGGACAGACGATTTTAACATCGTATTCAGTCTTATCATCAGCCGTCTAAAAATAAACAAAGATTGACAATTGCATTAGAAAAGTAAAATAAATATTTCTAAAGTACCTGCCACAGCATCACACCGATTTGAAGTTTTCTAGTGCTATTAATAAAGTATTAGTCATTCAGATCACAAGAACTTGTTTATCACTATTTTACCACTAATTTTAAGAAAGAGGAAACTACGAGCTACTGCTACGAGTTTATTTTCGAGTAGATACTATATTCCTACCTGCACGCAGAACGTTGACCTTTGACGAATGTCTGAAATTTCCCGACAATTTAAGTTAAACGAATTTTAACATTTCCCTTCTACTGACATACGTTATCTTCTACCCGCATTTGCGTATAAACTTTATCACTTTACGTTATAGAATCATAGATGATGTATAAAATATTCTAACAATGAATAAAGAGTAAAGATGAAAAATATGGATATAGTACTCATTCAAATCGTACCAATCAGAATGGTTTTATTTAATTAAGTATTAAGAACCAAGATACTTAACATTAAATAAAAGTTAATAATAAAGATAAGTGTTTATAGTATAAAATCTAAATATATGTGTGTCCATTTTAAGATATAACTGTATTTTTGTTGTCTCATACAAACGACACAGAAATATAAAATAATCGATTATTCATCAATATATGTATAGAGAATATACATTAGTAATTATAGTTCTGTGACTTTTAGTAATACTTTTGCTCATTGTAATTAATTTGGAACAATTTACATATTATTGCATATGTTAGTTGAAGTAAATAAGATTGTAAAGCTAGATATATACAACTTTTACAGCAATTTTCAATACACGTTAATATATTATTAGTTATTTAAAACCTAAAAGTTTTTTTAAGAGAGTCAAAACCAAAATAAAACTTAATTATGTTAAATTTAGTAGGATAGATCATATCACATTACAAAGAAGAAGTAAATTAAAAAATAGGTAGAAATAGTTGCAATTACCTATTGTGTATTTCGACTTTCAAAAATACCTCAGAACCTTAATGCTGTTAATAAACGACGGATTTTTTGATTAATAATAAAAGGGATTTTTTATTTTATTTTAAAATATCATCAGTGTCAACCGCAATAACATGATCATGAAAATATAAAAATCGAAAGTCGGACATCGATTCGTATGTCAATCGAAATACTTTTCATAACCTCATTGAGAAACAGTAAAAAGAAGGAAGTAAACACCATACATCAACCACGGAGACTAGACATGTGGTTGACTGGGGGCTACATGGCCTCCGTGGTAAACACCTTAAAAGTAATTATATGCAAATAAGAAACAGAAAAAAAATCATAATATTTTAAATAATTTTAGCAAAAATCCTCATAGTTTTAAAAATGCCATTATAAATTTGAAGTTTATCAATAAACTTTTCAAACCTAAATTTTTACCTACACTGCAAAAAAGCAACGAGGCAACACGAGAATTCCATCAAGAAGAGTTTTCTTTATGAAATCTTAATCGATGATAAGAGATTGAGAAACTTTCCAATCTCTATGAACTGAACTTTTTAGGTAGGCCACCATTTATACGTCCGAAACGCGCTATTAAAACTTTCCCTTTTCATAACTTTCGCTAATCGACTATTCTTTAGCGATAAAATTTTCAAACAGTACACACATATTGTCTCGACTCAGCTTGCAGGCTTGTAGCGTTAAATATAAACAAGGAAAATGCCCATGGAAAGACTGCTGAAATACGTGCGAATTCCATAGATTATGTGTATTAAGAGAAATATTTATGATTGCTCGAACGCTAGTTTAGTGTTTTGAACAATGCATTAATATTAAAGATAGAGACAGGGTGGCATGTAAGTGGAATAAGTTGTTATGATCTGTGATATCTATTGCCAAACTTGATCATAACATGTGCACGATATTTTAATTTTATTTTCGGCAAAGATTTTGAAATGGATGTAGGTACAACAGAATCTCAGGATTCAGAAGTTAGTGCTGGTAGTGAAACTTTTTCATCAAAGTACGTCGTGGTCATAAAACAATTGTATAATATTTTTCAACCTTTATTTTTTTAGGTTAGGACTATGTGAAGTGTGTACTATTCGTAATGGAAAATACACTTGTCCAAGATGTGAGGTGAAAACTTGTTCTTTAAAGTGTAATAGAATTCATAAATTAGAACTGGAATGTAATGGAGACAGAGATCGTACAAAATTTGTGCCTCTAAATAAATTTTCAAATTTAGATTTAGTTAGTGATTATAGACTATTAGAAGAAATTTCGAGGTCTTTGGAAGCAGCTAAAAAAAATTTTAGAACGAAGTGGAATTTACAACGAGTAATTATTATTATTTTTCTATTTTCAAATTCTATATATTTAAAAAAAATCTCTTTAAGTCGACGAAATTCAATATACAGTATAGAGAAGCTAAATAGCATAAGCTTGTGATTTTGTTCAAGTATTTTTAAAAGTATCACAAAAACATCAAATTTAAATTGTAAATAGACATACTTCAATTCAGAAATGTTACAACTACCTATCTTTAACCTTCCTCAAGTGAAGAGTACAGCTTCCAATTTTATAAATTACATTTATGGGTTTGTGATACATAATTCAAAAGGTTTCTTCAATTAGTAATAAAAAATGTTATAGTTTTCAAGTATATTACAAGAATCAACAAAAAGTGGAAATATATTATCTGATTAACAGAATTTGCTACTATAATGTCAAAGCTGTTTGGGGCATTGTAATGAGAAGTAAGCATAAGAAACTTCTTCACTCATGCCAATCATCAAAATTGTTAACACAAAATTTTCACTGGATGATGTATGTATGTATGTAAATATTTGGGTACCATGATCCAGAGGATCTTAGTGTCTCACACTTCAAGTGAAGTTGGATAGAGGTTTTGTCCTCTGAGCACAGAATCTGATCTCTACATTATCTAGTGTCTTCAGATGTCCATTTAGGCGACAGTGCCATGATAGGACTCCTGTATTCATAGGTTGTTTTTACTTCAACTGATACAATCAGCAGGTCTCTGGTTATAGGAAAGTCTGCCTGTCTCGGCTCCTGTGTTTGTCCCAGTAGTTTGTTTTACCCCAATCTACCTTCTTTTTTAATACTTTTTCCATTGTTTTGTAGCTGATACCACAAAAGGGTTCAGGTCCTATGAAGGGTTTGTCTGCCACTGCTTTTCAGTGGATGATAGAAAACCCAAAATTAATGGTTGTACTGGGGTTATTGAAAATAATATCATTTTTATTGAGGGGGGATTTGAGTGACTATAGGGCTTTTCAGAAACTATAATACTATTAACAATATCAAGATTTGCTTGAGACGTTTTCCAGCTGACTTTCTATAGTATTTCACTGGGTAAATGCCATTTGACACTTTCTTTTGTTAAATTTTATTATTAATTTCCCCTACAAAGTTATTATCAATTCTTGTCTCTGGCATAACAGCAAAGTTGATGAGGTTTGCAGTATTTTTATTTATTGGTCTATTGATGTAAAAATAGTTTGCATATGCAAATTATGCATAAAATTCTGATACCTACTTAATAATAATAATGAAATATTTATAATCTATAATACAACTGAATCTATAAACATAGAAAACATATAAATAAATACACATGAAAATTATGGAGTAAAATAACTCATAAAACTAAATTAATGAAAATAAAAGCTTTTTGTGGGTTGCGATTCAAATTTGAGGCATTATTTGGGTTAGAAACCACTATCAGCCGATGGATGCTTTACCTGATCCGGGATTAATATTTGCTGAAAATTCTTCATTATTAGTAAGCACTTTTCCAAAATGATAACCCAATTCCAAGAAATTTTTATCCCAATTCTTTTAATGCTCTAATATGCCAATTTAAAAAAAAACAACCTGTTATTGTCCTTATTTTTTTGTTTCTTCCTGAAGCTTTTGTTTTCTTAGAATTTGTCTTTTCTGAAGTATTTTAACAAGTGTTGTACTTGGTCTTATTTGTTATTTGTATTTTTTTCATATATTGTCTATCTTTGTTCTTTGTTTCAATTCATCTTTTATACTTGATTTTGTCCCTTCTATTCAGTCCTAATAAATTTTTGAAAAATTTTACTTTTGGTGCTTGTATTTGTTTTTTCTATCATTTTGTAAATGCCCAGGATTCATAAGTTAGAACTTGTCGATTGATAGTATTATATTTATTTAATTTCTGTTCAAAAAATTATTTTTTGTCTGTAAAATTTTGTTGTTGGCGTACATCATAAATTTTTTATAAACCTATCATTGATTTGTTACTTTCCTGTTTATTTGAACATTACTCTCAAATATTTGTCTTATTTGTTTTCTTTTATTTGCACGTTGTATATATATTTTGGTTGGATTTGGATTTTCTACCACCAGTATTTTAGTTTCATTTGTGTTAATTTTCCCCCAGGTTTCTATATGTTTTAATTTTCTTTCAAATGTTTTTCTCTACCTGCTATTAATATTACATTCTTTTATATCCAACAATTATTTTATCTATTTTCTGTTTACTTGATACCGTTGTTCATATGTAGGTACACTGTACAGTGTTGTACTTGAAGAGTCCACTTCTTTGTCTAATTACTATAGTGGTTTTAAATCCATCTAATTTCAGGTTATTTTTTTTTGTTTCTTTCATTTATGTACAACGCAAATACTTTTATTTTCCAATGTCTTTAGGTTGTTTTAGATACAAATATCACCTGAAGAAAATTTTTAGTTATCAATTCAATAATGAAGAATTAATTAAAACCACGAGTTAGACTTTTTCATCACATTTTTAAAATCATATTATACTGCGAAATCTTATAGAATCAATTTTTATTCATAAATCTTTTTCTTCAGGCATTAATCAAGTTAAAATACGAAGCTAAATTAAGAAAAGTGGATTTGAAGTTTTTACCATCCCAATTTACTAGACGTAAGAATAATACAACTAACTTTCAATCAGCAACAGCTCAAATCTTCTGGCACGTTGAATGGATATTTGTGAATGCTGATAATTTAAGACTTTATGATGAAAACGTTCCAGAAACTCAGAAACTTGGCGGCATTCTTCAAAAATATTTTATGCCTGATAATGATAAATTATTGGCAGAAAAATTACAGTATTACCAAGCTGTGGGAATACCCGGCGTTAAGTTATTTTTGAAAGCTGAACAAAGAACCATTAAAAAATTCTATGAACTTGATAGTAGTATGACATTAAAAGAATCTTTAGCGAATAAGTTAATCATCGAATATCCTACAATTCACGTAGTTTTCAAAGACCATGGTTGTGGTTATGATGTTATTGACTCGGGTAAGTTTTATTTTATAATAAATTGTGAACTTATGTGTAAGGTAAGTATCTAGATTTTGGTGCAGCAAGCAAAACAATGTGGGTCTTGTTTTGCTTACACAAAACCAAAAATTATGAACTCAGGACAATACTGGCACGTATAGATTTAATAATCAGTTTTTGATTGTGTTGTTTTTGGATTGAAGACTCTGATTGGGATGGAAGGTGGCTAGATCGAGTCCATGGCCTACAGTCATATAATATGACATTAGATAATTTAGCTTGCAATATTTAAGTTGAAATCGTTTTCAAATAGCTTTTTTATGGTCTATATAACTCGTTTTCTTTTTCGAGAGGTTGTTACGTTATCCAAGACAGACAGACAGGGTAGAGTACGATTGTTACGGTAGCGTTACAGACAGACATTAATGTTGTTGCTTATTTTACTGCGCTCATCCAGAAGCATCAATAGGTGTTGCAGTAAGAGATCTTGGAGTAGCAAATCGTCGATTATTCGTATTTTACGAAAACATAAAATGAACAGACCACGGGCCACATGGTATCGAATTCGATATTCGATATTGTGATTGAGGTCGAGGACCCGTTTGTCATCGCAGTCTTCTTATCTTCATCTAATCCAAATTTGTTTCTTTATTAGAATCCTTGACTACTCCATTTTTCCAGTAGTCCATACCTTTAAGTTTATCACCTTTCCTTTTTTCCCCTCCATTTTTCGACAGTAATAATGATTCACGTAATTATCCTTATAAACTAACTAATAAAATAACACTGCACTAAAATCACTCACTTACACGGTACGCTTAATACTCTTCACTATTCGTTCACCACTTTTCACTTTTATTCGCTTTGAGTTCGCATGGCGCTTATATAGCAGTCCAGTAGCCGACCAGAAATTTCCTCTTATTCCGACCGAGGACCGTGGCAAATAATCGAGAAACAACGCAAAGTTTTCATACAATACAAAATAGTTCGGTTACTCGACTGGAGATGGCGTTACTGTGCGCAGCGTCCACTGGTACGGCTGCAACTGCTCTCGAAATTGGATATGAGCAATAGGGCGTGTGAAAAAGAGGATAATAATATGAAAGAGTTAGTTGGGATCAAGGACGATATGGTACCTATAATACGAGGTCTGGCTATAAAGTAACGAGACTGCGCGCCTAGAGGGCGCCCTAGACGGGTGGGGTAAAAAACGAGTAGTGCTTCGGGTATATAGATATATGTCTATGCACGTCACAAAACTAGTTTCCGTCACTATTATAGTATTTGTGCAGTAGCGGTTCGAAACGAACGTGTTTTTTCCTCGTACCGAAAAACAGGAGCAACGTATCAATTTCAAATTTCTCGATAAATTGAAAAAAACTCCGACTGCGTGCTATAAATTGTTGAAAGAGGCCTATAGGGACAATTTTGTATCTCGTACGCGTATTTTTGAGTGGTGTAAGCGCTTTAGTGAGGACCGAGGGAGCACTTAAGATGACCAGCCCCCAGGTCGCCCTGTGACTGTTTTAACTCCGGAAACAGTGACCAAAAGGGAATTACACATGACAAAAGTCTGTGCCCAAAAAATCTGACTCCTGACCATAAGCTGTTGCGTCAGATTTCCTTTAAAGATTAAAAATAGATCTGCTTTGAAAGGGACCCCATATGGGTCGATGGAAGCGGTAAAACAAAAAACGGCAGAGCTCCCAATGGCCCTCAGCAAAGAAGGCTTCCAGCACTGCTTGGATCAATGGAAAAAACGTATGGAAAGGTGTGTGGCAATGGAACGGAAGTGTATTGAAGGGGAGCATTCGATAAACCTAACTAAAGGAATTTTATAACCTTTTATATTTCACTAGTTTATATAAAATTGTTCTACTGCTCACTCGGACAATAAGAACAGTGAATGGGCCCAGAACCCATTCTTGGTGTAGTCATTCTCTGAATGGATGGAAAAACATGGCATGAGACAAGCTAAGACTCACATCTATGAGTCTTCTGTCTATTTTATCAATCAACTGTTCCACCAAAATAGATCACGGGCCTAACAAAATACGGAGGCCGTACTATAGGCGTCATAGACGATCTAAAATGTCGCTTATGCCTGGATGAAGAACAAGGATCTAACCAAGGTGCTAGGTAAGGTTGTCAAAGGATATCAGTGCTTAAGCTTAGAGGAGGGAAGAGACTATTGAATAGCATTTTAGTTGTGACACTAAATACAAGCTTTAAATCAACTGTAAGTTTAATTGTCTCCAAAACCATACATTTTTATTTCATATCATGTGGTAAAAAATCGGAAATTTCATTATCTGGTGCAGCGGCATAGGGAACCTTATCTTGAAAAGTTTCAATAAAATATTCATTTTCATTAAAAGACGTAGTCGGAGAGTTTTTTTCCGAGTTGTTTTCCTGAATATGTTTTGGAGAGTCTGCGCTTTTTTTAGGCGTCGAGCTACTTATTGGTGTTTCATCGCTCAAATTAAATTGGTCTGCGTATACATCGAATTCATCTTTCAATACTATCGTATCAGTTTCAAGGATAGTCGTAGGTATGTTTTCAACTTCCTTAAAAGTACAATTATCTTCGGTATCAACTTTATTTTCTTTAAACGAACACGGTTCCTCAAGTTCAGATCGTTTATCATCAGCTTTAGGTTTTAATGCCGATCCTTCCGAAAATACTGCGACAAGGTTTGCTATGTCACGTTCTGATGCCACTTTTCTTTCCTCGGCTATTTGTCTGTCCCGTTCAGCCTTTTTACGTTCCCGCTCTTCTTTTTTACCGTCTTCTATGTTTCGCAGTACTTTATATTTAGAGGCTCCATATATTATTCCTGCTAGTAGGAGACCGTATCTAAATAATTTTATTAGGGGCGAAACTTTGACTGGCTCTGGTAAGGTCATGATTTTCAATTACGGTATATGTATTGTCACTCGAACTGTTAACATTTTTGAAAATTTTGACGTTTGACATCAACACCAAGTAAGCAACTGCAACTATCTTATCTATATTAAATCTTTCAATATGAGTTAGTAATAGTGTTCATATTTTAGCATTAACTTTTTAATTTTTGCAATCTTCTTACTATATACAAAGGTGGATTTGTTCAAACATTTATTTTGTTTTTTGATATACTTTATTACTGTAATCTGTTTCATACTAAACAATATACACTCAACAGTAGAAAAAAACTTCATCGTGTTTGTTTTTGTGAGTATTCTAGTTATTACAGAGAATGTAGGGTCTAAATCCATTGAACTAATCCCTTCAGGATTAGTAAACAATTAGATAAAACTCAGATTTGATTTATTTGTCTTGAAATTTTGAGAAAGACCATTATTTGCCAATCAGTATTCTCATTAGACTCTGGTGCAATGGAGAATTGTGTTATTCACGGATGAGTTTCGATTTGGTTTATACCACTCAGATGATCGAGACACAGTGGAGACGACCAGGGGAGCGATTTGCTCGGACTGAACTGATTTTCATAAATAATGGGGCTCTGACTGCTCGGAGGTACATCAAGGAAGTCCTCTTAGAAGTTGTGATCCCATTTGCTCCATTTATTGGTGAGCAATTCATTCTAATGCAGGAAAATACTCGTCCACATACCGCCAGATTTGTCACCGAATACTTGGAGAATGTGGGCATTATAGTTCTGGAATGCCCTGCACGATATCCTGATATGAATTCCTTAGAGCATTTGTGGAATAGTTTAGGGAGGCGTACTGGACGTTGCCTCGTAACTTAAATCAGCTCCAACTTGCTCTTCAAGAAGAATGGGATGCTATTCCGGTGGAGTACGTCCAGAATCTAATTTCTTCGAAGGCTGACAGGATTAGTTCCCTTCTCCGTAGCAGAGGGAGTAATATCCCCTATCAGAATTACATAAATTGTAAGAAAATCTAATGAAAACTTCCTTCAATTATATCAGCGTGTTTATGACGTATGATGAGCTAAGCTTCCCCTAATTTAACCTGGAAGAATCTCTCTGTCAAAGTATCATTGAATAAATATGATTAGATTAGATGTAACATTTGTATCTTTCGTTTTGCTGTTAGCCCTCTATGTCATACCTTGTCAAAGGCTTGGGAGACATCGAGAAAAGACGCTGTGTAATACTTTCTGGCTTTTGGTGATTTTCTTCTAGTTCTGACTACTTTGTGGGCTTGTTCGGTGGTACTTAGTACGGTTAGACCGATTTTCATGGATTTTGATTTGTTATATTTCTTTCTATCCCTAAAACACGGGAAAATGCTAATCAACAATAGTATAGTTTTAATGTATTCTAATAAATGGCAATCTCTGAACTCTTTGTTGAATTAAAGTCTTTTAGCCAGTTTTCTGTTGCTCAATGATGCTTCACGTAAACATCTATCTGTTCAACATAGCGGTATTTCGAACATTTTCATGTTTTAACAGATTGCTAGTGAGTCTTCTATCCCCGAGGGCAAGCTGTGAAAGTGATGAAAGATTTTAACTTCTCAATTTTGTGAGGTTATGAGCACAGAATACTTCAGGTCAGTCAGTACTGCTGGCATTGTCAGCAATGTTCTTTAGACGATATAATACTGATAGATAGTGGAGCTTTCCACATTTATATAACAAAAAGGCCCATACAGGGAGTTTCTATTGGTTTACCAGTAATTTATAATTATCCCTAATTTGCTGCTTAAACCAAAAAATTACTACCAAGAAAGTTTATTTTAATTTTGGCTGCATAAACCAAGCTTTACTCACAAGTTAAATTATCATTTTTAGATGATGATGAAGAAGATAGTGCAACAAATGAAAAATCGGGAAAAGAAGTTATAAACAATATAATAAATAGATCGGAAAATGAAGAAATTAATAGATCTTCAAAAAATCTGTTGTTCGTGTCAGAATATTCAGACGATGGCGATGACCAATGATTTAAAAAATGAGAATCGGATAAGTCTTCAAAAGTTGTACATAATATGTAATCTGGCTACCACTGGATAGATGTTTGAATAGCTTTTACTTTGAGAATAATATTTTTAATGACAATTATAGCAACTGAAAAACATAAAAATATTGAAAGTGTAAATGAATTGATTTTTTGCTTATCAAAGGAAATTACGTTTTGAACTTTGGCAGCAGTGTGGCATTGGTATTGGTACATTAAATGAAGTACCAAAAAAGCAAAATAACATGTGAATGAAATTGAGAAAATCTCACTTTTCTAAGTGGATTAACCCATTAACGCCGAGAATTATTTTTTCACTATTATCTGGAATGATTTTAATAATAAAACTTCCAATTAAGATAAATTTGGTTTTTTTGCAAATAAAAACCCCTTGAGGCATTATTTTAAAAAAATGCTGGGTCCATATGGTCTTAGGCGCTTACTGGGTAATATTTAAATTTAAAGAAAAACACTTTTTTTTTAATTTATAGTGAAAATCTTTAAAACATTGTATTCATAAGCCCACTTCGCATTTAGAGCACATCTTTCTTCTCTTGCTGCTGCAATTTTCGCCCGCACATCTTCGGCGCTTTCCATCAGAAACTGAAACCATAAAGTAATTCAATTTATCAAACCGTATGTCATTACTTATTCGGCTATAACAGCCCGGTGCTTTTGGTTTTGGACCTGTATGTTTTGCAGGGTTCTTATAATTAGTCTGCTAAACCTAAAAAAAGCAAAAATAATTGTAAAAAAGACAAAGCTTATAGTAGGCCTTTTTTTACCTGAACAATACTTCTTCGATGCTCTAGCTGACTAATTTCTTTGTCGGCGTTCTTCCTAATAACCATGCAATCTGTACTGCTGCATCTATTAGATATGAAAATATTGGCCAGTACCACTTTTTGGATCTAATATAAAGTATAGGACCGATATAAAAACAGAAGGACATATATCCATGAGAAACCTTAACACGAAATATTGTTGTCCATTTGGTCTGTTTCGCCCATGTTTTTATTGTCCTGTATAATTAGATTTGGACGTGGGACAAGAACATTATTTTTCTCAGTACTGGAAAACCTTCCAACGATTTAGATAGGGGCTACACCAAATCGTGAACTAGCTATCTAGCCTCAATCATTTGCAAAAGTAGGGCTGAACATTTACCAAATGAAGACTCATATTCTAAATTAGCCTTAGGATTTCGTCCTTGGTAAATTTCGAAATTAATTACATAACCATCAAGCGCATTGAGGATCCACCTTGCAGCCAAAACGAATTGACCTGCCCCTAATTAATTGTTTACAATCGTGCCAGCCGTAGTATCTTATCATGGATTTATAATAGCAAAGATTTTGTTCAGGCACAAAATGAGTTAAAAAATTGTTTTTTAAATAGTCTGTAACAGGACGAAGCTTGTACATTTTGTCTTTTAAATCTGTTATTGTTATCCGCGAATTGTATAAACCCGCGTGTTGGCAAAAAACGGTCACGCCTCATGGCATTGGTCACCAACTCATTTCTTATATCGGGAGCGTTTTCTTAGTAGCTTCTTTTAGAAGGCAATTGATTATATCAAAATAAGTATTCCTAAAAATACTCTTAGCTCTTCAAAATAATTAGGGGATCATGGAAAGTTGGACAGGGCCCTTTCCGTTGGATTTTAGTGACATGAACAGATTTTTTTTCATTTACTTTTATTCTCCAAATTTTCAGCCACAAGAAAATGGCGTCAAATTTTGTCTGAAATATATGAGATGCCATAGCTGGGTCCGGGTGAGATTCTAGCGCATCACTGTCATCTGCATATGTTGCGGTAGTTTCGTTGTTGTGTGTAGGAATATCAGCTGTGTACACCCTGTGAGACTCCTGACATAATTAGCGATGTAATCTAGGATTTTAACTTGAAAATGTCTGTTTTGCAGGTAGGATTTTGAAAAGATTGTGCTAAAAGTTTTTGTATAGCAGTCCTCGTGCCAGACTCTGTTGAACGCCTTTGCCAAAAAGGCAAATTATATTGTTGTAAATTTCTGAGGAGGGATTAAAGGTGGTAAAAAATTCGTAACACATTAAATATTGTAGCAGTTATTCGGCAAAATTTATTCTACTATAACTCCCTGGTTTTATGAAAAATGTTACAACGATTAACTTACTTGTTGAAATATTTGTAAATAAAGTCTTTAGTGATGTTGAACGACACGACATTATTCTACCGATCTAGATTGGATCAGTCGAAATTAAAATTAAATATATTTTTTAAACCTTCTGGGCCATAAAAACCCATTAAAATCATCTAACCTCAATAAAAACAATTTGAACAGCAATATAAGTTAAGAGTTCTAAACGAAGATGTAAATTATACCATAATACACCATTTTATTAATCTACACCAGAACAATAATAAATTTCACGATATTCTAGCCATTATTATCACTGTAAAATGCATGTAAACAAACTCTACATATAATTAAAATATACAGCAAATACAAAACATTTATATACATAAATCTAGCGTCATAGTTGCTAACAAACTTAAAAATTAAAGAAAAATATTTTTCTTTTACATTTAAAATCTACTAAATAGATTTCATTTATGGAATTATTATTTCTGTTGGAAATTTCAATTGTAGATACGAGGTATGATAAAAAATACGATCAAAGAAATTTTAAAATATCAATTACTTACGTTACATCAATTTCAATTAGTAGATAAGTCAGCAATTTTTAGTTGCAATATCAAGTCACGTAATCTCGAGCACCTGCTTCACAATGAAAAAATTCTTTCTGTCAACCCTCCAATGACCGAGGTAAGCTATGCGAAAATATTAGAAAGTGCCAGAAAAAAAGATCTGGTATGTTATGAATTAGTTTTATTTTATTCATACCATTAATCTTCAAATCAGATACTGTTGGTAGCAGTTAATCTCCTTCAAACCAATCAAATCCGTATTGATCAGTATTAGATGACCTAAATTTTTTTTCTTGACACAAAGAACAGTGAGAAGTGGATGAAAACCTTTCAGTCATGGTTTTCTACATTGAGGATATTGCTAGCCAAAGGCAGGAAACTAATTCAATTTTCAATGAAATAATTCACAGAAATTTTGAATCGCACCGCGTATAAAAGAGAGAAATGTTTTATTGTCAAAAAATTGTTACAATTTGTAGACAAAAGCTTGTAAAAACTAAAAAACAAATAAAATAAAATTTCAATATACAAAAGAAAGCCACAATGAGTAACAAAATAACATCTTCATCGTGACAACCTTAAGAAGGTTTTGATTGCTAAAGGTCTTTCTATCTGTTAACATTCGCCTTACTCATTAAATTTAGCACAATGTGACAAGTCATTTTGAAATAGTCCTTCCAGAAATAATTCTAATAATGAATTTATCTTTGTAATAAGTGCTTTACTAGCAAAGGGCAACACTGTTAATGAGATTCATTCAAATTTTATATTACTTTGTTTTTAATAAAATAACTCGCTGTATTTTTTATCACACCTCGTATGTGTGAAGGTGTGTGAATTTCTCCCTAAGACATAAATTTGGTAAAAGTTTACACTTTGATAATTCATAAACTGTTAATTAAAATATTGAACTACATAGATTCTAACAACCAAACCTTTAACTTGTAAATGATATATATATATTGTCATTTCACACAATACCTTTTTTTCAATATAAACCCCTCAAATACTGATCTCCAAATGCTTAAACTATATTTAAATAATTACAAGACATGAACAATTTTTTTGCATATCTTATGTAGATATTCCAACGCAAAAATTCAAAAGGAATATGATCCAAAATTAACATTTTTCGCTTCTAAATGGCGATACATATCGAAGTTGCATTTTAATTTAATTCACTACTGCATATCATTCAAATGGATCTTTATCATTAATTAATGCTTTTAAGCAAGGTTAACAAGTTAGTCACCGTGTTATTTTAGATACCTGAATCATTTTTCCAATTTAGAAAATGTATGAAAAAGGGTTCCTCAAACACCAGACTAACTCGTTCAATATCGCAAAATTTCTGATTTTTGTAGAGCAAGGGCTCCTCTAAGATGATGCAAATTGTATAAATCAGAGTGTAGAGATCAGCATCAATTAGGAGCAGAATACAGGATGTACACAATAAATGGATCTACCTACAGAGTGTGCCAAAAATGATTTCTTTGAAACAACTGTATACAATTACACGTACTATAATATTAGGAAAGAATATTAAAGAAAATAGAGGTGTAGATTATTGTTCGGCTAAAAATGCAGAAAAACGGAATAAAGTGATTGATTTTATAGGTAAATAAAGCTACTGAAAGCCACTATAATAGACAAAAATCCAGGAGACTCTTTCGCAGCTGAGAAAGCTTTGAGGTTCGATACATTTTCAAAAAACTTCAACATAGGATTCGCTTCAAATGTATGCAGTTTTTGCTTTCAAAAAAAAAATGAGCTTAAATATTGTGATCCTACCAAGAAAGTGATTATTTTAACCCAATTGTGTATTCATAAATTAGGGGGCAAAATAATTCAATATATTGATGAAGCGAGAAGAACTGGGTCACAGGTGCTTTTTTTTTCGATCTCCAATAAGTGCAAAATTTTCCCAAATTCGCCATAACAGATAGTATAAACAATGTGACTCACCCTGTATATATTTTTTATGGAAACTTCCTACTTTTAAGAATGCAGTATATTGTTTATGTCTTGTAGTTTTCTTTACACAGAGAGAGTATGACTTTTATAACAAAGTAAAATGTTTTCAATTTTCGTATTTTCTGTTTCTACTCTTTCACTTTTGGTTAAAATGCCCGTCAAAGATGTAATCTAGTATATTTAACACAAATACCTTTGCACGTCACAGATGATTTATGTCTTAACGACTTTTTGGTATTGTCTGTTCGTCAAAATAGTTGAGGAATATAGAAAATTCTATGATTTTTTTTTGTGTATGTTACGAATCATACTAAATTTAACTGTATACAACTAATGGAAAGTTTTGATGAGTATAATTGCATAAATACGACGACTATACTTCACATTAAGATAACAAAAATTTTACAAATTCAGTTTCCAAAATGTTTGTCTCAAAAAGCATTACTGACTAGGTGTTTTCGTTTTGTTAGTAACTCTTCTGAGAATAGTGAAATACATTAGCAACAAATCAAAATAAGCTCAAAGGCACTTTTGAAACCTACAAAGCTAGAGAAATTAGATTCTGAGATGGTAGGATTAACAACAAATTATCCATCAAAGTTTGTTCCATTTTACTGACCTCCCACTGCAAGGTTTTTATACCTACTTAAACCTCACCTTCCAAGGATGCAGATCTATAAGCATGGTTTGGAAGGAAATGCTAAAAGAAAACATTATGGAGAGCTACTTGATATGGGGTTTATTTATAGAGTGGATATTGCAGTATATACCAAGATGACTGCTATTGTTCATACTGATTCCGATAGACTAGTGAGATAGAACAATTTAACAAAGCTGTTGTTCACATAAACCCCTAAAAAAGATTAGTTAGCGGAATTTGAAGTATAACAACGCTTATCTTAATCAGAGACATGGAGAAGAAAAGAGTACAGAACAAGAGATCATCTTCGAAAGTCAAAGAATATGGAGGAAAGAAATTTATCAAAGACAAAAGGAAAAGAGAAAAAACATGAAAACAAAATGAAGAAATTTGAAAACATGATTAAAAACTGACTGAATTAGAAAGTGCATCAAGAGAAGATCCCCTTAGTTACTCAGTATAGAAGTAAAAGCTTGATTGTGATAATATCAAAATATTTTTACACATGTAAAAAGGTGATACCAGTCATGTCAGAAATATGAGAAAAACTTGTAGTTTAATGAATGAAGAAGAAATTACCAAGAGCTCATTACAAACTGTATAAGTAATTAGTGTACATAATGAAAATATGTTTGATTGTTCAAGCACTACACTGTCATTCTCTCACTGCTTTAGGAAATGAAATTGGAATTTTTACTTTTTTAAAGAACCCAAAAATACAAAATAAATAGAAGTAGAACAATTCCTCCAACTGCCGCCTTCACATACATGGATTTCGTATTTAAAAAAGTGGCATCCTTTTTATATTTCTCTGTCAGCATTGATAAATTTTGAGTTTTGGTATCCAATTCTAAAAAACAAAAATAGTTATTAATAAATAATTTTTCCTATGAAAAAATAAATTCAAAAGTACGTTTAGCATACAAATCCATGCTTATTTTATAACAATAATAACTATTTATTTTTGGCTAAACATACAGATCATAGAAATATTTCATCATTTTAATAGTACCATTAGTTTTTATTATTTTATCAGTATTTATTAATTTCAGTATTGAAATTTTTTGCAGCAAGTTTCAAAGAAGAATTCTTAGCTGACCCACTGGAACATTATTTCTGGGCTATGAAGCATTGCTATTTCCCCATAAAATATCAACTGTTTGATGATGATGATTTTAATAAGACAAATTGGAAGTATGAAACTAATTCCTTTTTTGTTGGATTATAAAAAAATACTTTTTTTCTACCTGATAAGACAGTCCCTCGTTGCAAAACATCATCAATATTTTGCACCATAATTCTTTGAACATCTTGTAATTGATTATTAATTGTATTTAAATTTCGTCTTGATCTAGAATCTGCAAATTGTTTTTTTGCTTTTTGAATGTAGGTATCAAATTCTATGAAAGTATATGGCCTAGTTACTGTGTTCACTCGTTTACCATATTCTGAATGGAATTGTTGCGCTATATCTTCTAAATAGGAATAAGCAAGTCGTTTTGAATATGTTTTTTCACATAAGACTAGGTAACAAACTTCAAACTCTATCAAATAACTGAAAAGTAACGAATACATATTTTTTGATATTTCACATTAATTATTCAACTTACTGAAAAAAATATGGTCCAGTCTCTATTGTACATCTAGTAGGGGATTGAGGTCCTAATTTTCGAAATAGCATTTTAGCTTGGTTCTGATAATCTAGAATACTTCTTCCTGACTAAAATTTGAATACAGTTTTATTTAAAGACTACTAGGAAATTTTATTCACAAACCTGTTCATCTTCTTGCATAGTTGCAGCCAGTGGTAGTCCATCTGCTACCCTAGCA
This sequence comes from Diorhabda carinulata, assembly GCF_026250575.1. Taxonomy (NCBI): domain Eukaryota; kingdom Metazoa; phylum Arthropoda; class Insecta; order Coleoptera; family Chrysomelidae; genus Diorhabda; species Diorhabda carinulata. The sequence goes on from NC_079469.1 coordinate 11,145,684, forward strand.
ATCATGGTCATTAAAACCATACTTTTAATTTTAAACACTATTTGGAAACCGAATATACTTTTGATGGAAGTGTAGGGTAGATTACTTTATTTACACGTCATGATTAACACGTCAGTTACTTCTTCTTTTCTGCTGTTAAAACTTTATATTTTTGCTCTACCCAACCAACAAGTTTTGCATATAAACATTCATTTGAATTACTAGATTTAGGAAACACATGATTCCTTGCAACTGGTTTTGCTTTATTTTCTAACCTAAAAACTTGGTTTTAGGATATGATAGTTTTTCAATAATTGGAAAAGCTTATGATAAAAACACTATTAAATTTTATGTTTGTTCAAAATGTCTGAATGTACATCTAAGCCCATTTTACCTTTTAGCAAGTCCAATGATGAAGAACAAGATAAGGTAATATTTATTTTATATTTTTCAACATATGAACAAAAAACATTTAATTCAATACTAAGTCTTGGTACTTTGAAATAGGAAATATTTTATTTTAAGACATTCAATTCTCATGGTAGTTCTTAGTGTTGTTGTAATAATGTCACATTAAAAGGATTTATTTGCTTTTCTAGTGATATTTTTTTATTGGAAATACCACCCAATAAAATGCGCCTCAAAATTAATTGATTTTAACTTCAACCTTATCTACTAAAAGATTGATGGAACTACTTGATTTAGATAATAATGATACTCTTTGTATAGGATATTTAAGAAAAAAGTGTGTAAGTGTAATGAATAATGAAGTGTTGAACATTCGTCTCGACCAGTTATTCCCAAAGTGGTCCAGATGCACCCCCAGCAATCCACAACAGCAATGTACTTGAATTTCCATAGTAAAATCTAATTTTTTGATTAGTTGGTAATATGGTGTAAACTAAAACTAGTAATAAGTATTTTGAAAGTGGTTTAAAAGGAAAAAATGTTTGGGAACTACTAGACCTACTAAAGTGGGATGTTGCACGGCAGAAAATTCTAACTGGCCCGACTATAGGAGGGTGTCACAGTGAAAAGGTTAAGTTCATATATTCAGCTCCTGCCTTTGTTTTGTTTTATTGACTGCTGTTGTGTCTACAGGTTTATGGGATGAATACTATTGTTGTTACATTTCATTGTGTTTTGAACAATATTTCATCAGTGTTACATCCAATTTTTTGTTCAATTAGTATTTTATTGACAATATTGTAACTGGACAATGTAATTACCCATATTATGGGTACTTGAACTGTATCTCTTTTTCAGAAACTGTTGGAACCATTCGGTTATATTCTTCAGGTTCCAGGGAAAAATGTAAGATCAAAATTATCAAGTGCATTCAATTATTGGTTGAAGATTCCAAATGAAAAATTGTTGCAAATTACTGATATTGTCCAGATATTACACAATTCTAGCCTATTGTAAGTAATCTGTATATTATGGTTTTTATTTTTTTTATCCCTATGTTGTGGGATATGTTTCATATGAAATGAAATTATTTAATTCACAAACAGAAGTAATTGAGGCAATTCTGAAAATACTGCATTCATTGCATCTTGAGGTTTCTGAAATTCAAAGCTTTTACATGCTACAACCACCATCCAAAATATTTAGTTTTTATTTTAGCTCCAATAATCCACATATGACAAGAAACATCTACTTCTAAGTAATTGTTTATTTAAACACCATATAAATAAAAAGTATTACTTCTATTACTTGTAAATCATGTTTATTTTCTGGTCAGCAAGTATTTAGAAACATATTAGATATTGGTGTTCAATTTTTTTTATTTTTCATATTTGTATATACTATATTTGTTTAAGACTCGATGATATTCAAGATAATTCTATATTAAGGCGAGGCATCCCTGTAGCTCATTCAATATATGGAGTAGCTAGTACAATTAATTGTGCTAATTATACATCTTTTATTGCCTTAGACCGAGTCAATGACTTAAAACACCCCGAAGTAAGTTGTAGAAAGTTATAATTGTGGCTTAACATTTATATATTCAAATTTAACTTTTATATTGTAGGCAATATCTATTGCTTTAGAACAAATTTTGGAACTTTACAGGGGCCAGGGCATGGAAATATTTTGGAGAGATAATTTTAGTTGTCCAACAGAAGATGAATATAAACAAATGGTGATAAGAAGTTAGTATACTAATTAAAACAACAATTTTCACACTTTGTATATTCCTATAACTCCACTCTCATTTCGATTCGATATTCTTTTTCTTTTCTTACTTCTTTGCTAAAATATGCTATTATTATCTCAGCAAATATTCATCTTCATTGTATCTCAAATTCAGAAATCACGCTTTGCATTAGTTTTTTAGAAACTATTTTTTTAAATTCTTGTTGCATTACTTTTCACAGAAACTGGTGGCCTATTTATGTTAGCAATCAGATTGATGCAACTTTTTAGTGAGAATAAACAAGACTTCACTAGAATAACAGCTATTTTAGGACTCATATTTCAAATACGAGATGATTACATCAATTTAGTATCTAAAGATGTAAGTATTTTTTAAATTATTTACAAACTAATAAAATGTTTAAATTTTTTTAGTATATGGAACATAAAAGTTATTGTGAAGATTTAACAGAAGGTAAATTTAGCTTCCCTATAATTCATGCTATTAGGAGTCAACCAAATGAACAACAAGTTATTCGTATCCTTTTGCAATACATTTTCCGAGGATCTTTCACTTCACATTTTACTTCCAACATCATTTTTTCAAATGAACACCACATTTTCATATCATTTAATTTGAAGTATCATATGTCTAAAGAGTTCCAGTTTTAAGTTACTCAAATTTTGTTGGAAATATTAAAACAATACATGAAATTGACTGAATAACGTGTAAAGCTTTCTAAATGGTATAAAATTTAACAAAACTATTTTGGTTATTTTGACAATTTTATAATTCACTTTTTTCAGTCAAATTTTATTTAGAAATTGATATTCTTCATTGTGAAAATGTGAAATCCTACAATACTACAATAGTTTAAATGACTAAGTGTAATACATTCAATTTTTTCTATTTCCCATCTATAGGATTAAAATTTTTTGTGGAGAAAAAATTACCAAAATTAGACATAAGTTCTTCAATCATGTGAAAGTAGGACTAAAATTATAAAACCTAAAATGAAGGATTTTCACAATTTTGGATTTTTTTTTTAGTTTTTGGTATAAAACGATATTGTAACCAATAGGAATAAAGGCAACGACGAGGTGGACTCACTCGCTAGATAGGGATCGGCGAACTCACCGATGGGCGCAGAACCTATAGTGTAGCTAAAAGTTGAAAGCTATCGCGTCTCTCAACGGTGTACTCGCAAGGCGGGCTCGGCAGAGATGGATAGACACCTGGCATGAGACAAGAGCAGGCCACATATAGATGGATCTCGTGCGTCTCACACCAAACAACTGCTCCAACTAAACAGGCTCGTAATACGACTAGTGACTGGATTTTTAACCGGATACTGCTATGTAAGGGGGCCATCTCCACACCATGGACATCACAGATGATCTGGTGTGCCATTGGAGCATGGAGGAGGACGAAACTGCAGACCACGTCATCTGCGAGTACCCTGCACGCATACGAGCGCGGTTTAAACATTTAGCTTTATAACTTGCCCAGTGATATCAAAGGGCTCAAGATAAAACGCCTGATCGGTTTCTCAAAAGATATCGGCCTTTGTTCCCGTCAAGTGGAGTACGGTGGGACTACCTGTATGGCCTATGTGCTCAACAGCCCCTTGGTCGCTCAATACTAATATAATATAATAAAATTTTCAAATTCTATTTTTTTTTGGTTCCCTTGCATTTTCTGAGAACATTCATTATTGTAATATATATATTTTTTTAAACCATCAGAAAGTAGAGATAGACGAACAAAAAGCACACCGACTTTTTAGAAAAAGCTGATATTTTTATGCGAATTTTCAATTGAAAATTAGGGTTCTTTTTTGATATTGAGTCAAAATAAAGTGAAAAAATAATAAATGTATTTAGAAAATAAAAAGGTGATTTTTTTAAAAGATAAAAATGAAAAAACACAAACTTGGTTATTAGAATTTTTCACATGCATTTTGAGGTTATATTGTATATATATTGTATATATTGTATATACAAAAGCTGTAGATCTTTTCATTACCTACAACATTGTCATTCAATTTTTTTCCATAGGACTTGTAGTTTTGCCTCTCACTCAACTCCTCCCACTTCCCGGACTCATATCGTCTGTTATTGATTTTTTCTTTCATTTTTATCTTATTACCTATATTGATTACCAAAACTAACAGTACTAGTTTTTACTATTATCAAAGTTCTTAAGATATTCAAAATTTCATTATTTTGTCATCTATATTGGAAGTGAATGATTTTTCTTAATAAAATTTAAGATATTCTTCGACAAAGGACCAAAGAACCGGAAGTGAAAAAATATTGTGTATCTTTATTGGAAAAATATGGTAGTTTTGAGTATACAAGGAAAATTTTATCACAATTACACGATGAGGCCAGAGAAGAAATTGAAAAGCTTGGTGGCAACCCTCATATGGAAGAATTTTTATCCTCACTTTCTAAAATATAAACTGTATATCAAATTAATATTCAATATTTATTTATTTTTATATTATATGTTATGTGTATTAAAATGATTGCAATAAATATATTTTTAATCATGTCTAATCCAAATTTTCTTGTAGAATATTTTGCAAACTGGAAGCTTGACTGAGATTGATGAGAAATAAAAGGTTTATAGAAGCAATAAATTAGATATAGATGGGAAGAGAATTAGAAATGAGACTCATTTTGTCCGAACTGGATGATTCTAATATTAAGATTAGATTTTTTGAGGAGTCGTTTTGACTTTTACCGGTCTGCTCCTAAATATGCCACTGCGTTTCATTGTTCTGTCTCTAAAATTCTCATGAGCAACGTAATTGACAGATTACTGAAGCTTTGAGGTTTTGTACTTGTTGATTTTTCAAAATAAAAATAGTTTTTATTAAATCGTTGAAATCTATTATAAAACGGAATAAAGGTTTGCAAGCAAATAAAATCAATAGATACATAAACATAAAGAATCATGGGAAACTAACACATGGAACTGAAGTAATAAAAATCAATGCTTTTGATTGTTTGAATTTAAAATTTGAAAGTTCCACCGATATGATCGGCAATCAAATGATAAGTGATCTATCTGACCCTGGATCATAGTTTCTGAATAGTCCTTACATTTATTTCATTTCTGATGAAGTTGGATTGATTATAAATTACAGACCAATCAAATAAGAAGAAGTGCCGTTAGACAAATGTCAGTTCGAACACATGATTTAAGTTTTTGTTGTGATATTTGTTGAGTGAGATAGTGAAAAATAAACAACAAACATATAATATGAGTAGAAGGAGAAACACTCGACGCGCTGCTACTATATTTACAAATTATCATCAAGATACAGATTCAAATTCAGAAAATGAAGACGATGGTGTAACGTTATCCCTTATAAATTTCATGCCAACTTCTATTTCACAATCCAGCCGAAAATCATCAAAACCAAAACGCACACCGAATAGAACAAAAAAAATCAATACAATCAAAAATTCAGCCCCAACAACGAATCGAATACGTAAAAGTAAGAAACAAGTAACTGAAAATAATTCGGAAGCTACTTGCTTAGATTCAGATCACAATGAAAGTATTACCCATGTTATTATATCAGACACTCAGAAAGATGCCTATATGAAAAGTGTTCAACACAAAGTTGATTCTTTCTTTAAGTCGAGTCATTTGATGTCTGATGATGATGACGAAGGTGAAGAATCATCTAAGCAAAAAAATTTACCCACAAAGTCAACTACAGGATCGAAAAATTTCTATGAAATATCAGATTCTGATGGTGAAGAGCTACCATCTACTTCAGCTATGAATAATTTAGCAGAACATGTGGTAAGTAAATTATCAATTTTTAATTAGTTCTAAGTATCTCGTACTCCAGTTTCATTTGTTTGAGATATTTTTTTCAATAAATTGTTAATACTTATATCAAAACAGATGAAACAAATAAATAAGATAGAGTATTATAATAGTTAACAATGATTTTTTAACATTCCTTTCAAGCTTATTGTTCATAATTCCTTATCTGATTGTTCTTTTAAAATTCCCACATGTTTAATCTTTCAGATCAAATAGGATTTTTTACCTTGATGAGAAACATCCTTCTCACAGACAGTATATAGAGATTTAGCTTTTTTTGTGAACTCACTCAATATTTAAAGTCATTTATTTACTCCATCTTACTTTTTTTGTTAATTGCTAAAATAGAATGTGGAACATATTGCTGTCAGTCAAATAAAAGAGTTAAAATATAACACAACAAAAAAATTCCCCACAAAGAAGTAACTAATAAAAAGGACATATTAAAACACATAAACACATATTTAACTATCATTCAAATGTAAAAACTATAATAAAATGGAGCAAAATATCATAAAGAATTAAATGTAATTATAATGAAGAGGTAACATAAGCAATTGCTATCAGTCAAATACAAAAAAGCCTTCTTAAGGTCCGGTAAAAGGCAGTGAACATACAGTTTTGGTGAGGTATAGGGTTATGTGACACAAATGAAATCTTGCTTCCTAGCAAGATCTAGTACTAAATCTGTAGAATATATCCATCTGACAGATGGATGTTCTGTTTGTAGGGTTGAGACGGCTAATTTGAGTGAAGGCACCTGCAAAACCCTTTTGCTAAATTATGCTCTCAGAATTATTCTTATGGAGTTTAATTGATTCTAATATATGAAATTTCCAATAACTAGTAAACTGTTCAATTTCATAACTCGATCCAAACGATTTTAAGTGTATACTAATGAAATGTTTTTTGTAGAAGGAATTTTTGACATTTCAACCTTACCTTTGTCTTTATGATTATATTTTTAATAAGATAAAACTTTTGGGCAATAAATGACAAGGTTAAATGATTTTTAAAACATCATTATGATTATTGTTTTTAGTCTGTTGACTCAACTAATAATAAAGAAGAAGATCTGATGAAAATAGTAGATAAGATACTAGACTGTGATGATACACCTATTGAAATAACCACTAGTAATGTAGAATCAGATAATTGGAATGAAATTAAAAGCAAAGCAGAAGAAATTATGGGAAGTGTTACTGCTCTTCTAGATACTTTCAAAGATAAGGATAAAGATAAAACAGCTCCAGAGGTATCACCTGTAAAAACCAAACCATCATGTCCAATTTGTTTGGAAGTTTTGGATGGAAATATTATTCCCGGTGCAACCATATGCGGGCATATATTTTGTATGGATTGTATAAAGCAAGTTGTTAAGACTTCAAAGTCTTGCCCTACTTGTAGAAAACGTATTACCGTTAAGCAAATTCATCCTTTATATTTATAGATTGGTTGAGTTCTCTGTATTTTTGATAATAAATTTATTGCAGCAGTTTTTTAATTGTAGATTTTACTTAATTCAATAAAATTTTTAGTAATTTTATAATTTCTTTCAATTAAATCCTATGCAAATTCAAACTGTAATTGGTTGACTTTCTATTAGGTGATTTATACATTAAACGAAGGATGCTATTCTATTTTTGGGAGATTGAGGCTTGGTTAAAGAGTAGAACAACAGTACGAAAAAATGTATAACTATAGTTCACGTTTTTTTATTCAACTGTTATTTACGTTCAAATTGAGAACTGTCTATCAATGTAGTTATAATCATCCATTTTCTGGTTAGACAAGGTTTACTTTTGGTTGGAGTATATTGAGTTCATTTCAGCTTACGTGGTGTTATTAGAAGATAATTCGAGAACAAATATTCGGATGAAATGCGATGTGGTTTTATGATTAAGAGGAACTGTCATTTCGTGTAATACTAAAACACTTCAAAAAGTTGAACCGTATAACATTTGGAATCTCAATAAATGTATTTATCAAAAACTGTATTTCCAAAGTTTCTTGAATGTTTTTTGAATCGAGTGGATAAACTTGCCTAGATATAATCTGCCTAATTTGGAGTGCTGATTCAATAGATATATTGTTGATAGCAATCAGGAAGAAATGTATGAGTTTTAGAATGGGCTGGAGTTCCGAAAGCGGGAGCACTCAAAATTACCTGCAATTTCGTACATACACTCAAATTTATATAAAATAAGTGTCTCTGGAAGGATTTTTGGCGTCTCGCAAGGGAAGGGGGTAGAAATTTTAAAACTTAGGTTAAATTGGGTGTATATTAGTAGGTACTGACTACATAGTGCTTATAGATGCAGATTATAAAAGCCCTTGCCGACAATTTTGCTTGATCTACCATAGACGTGGATCCCTCATTTTATAAATTTATTATTTTTATAAATATTTTCGTTAAAAGGCAATAGAATCATTATAAATTGGACGGCATTACACGCCGTTATTTAAACAGATGCACTTAATTGCAGTCCTACTTGCAAATCATTATTTTACCTCGTTAACTAGCTACAAATGAATATTAAATTATAAAACGTAAATAGACGAGTAAAATGTATCTACTTGTAGGGGAGTTTGGTTTAAACAGGATACCAGACGTGAACTGAGCCCTTTTTTTTCTGGTAAATGAAATTTCAAAGCAAAAACCATGAAGGGAAATGAATCCTTTGCAAATAAAACAAAAAAAATATTTCAATTCCATGGATTTATGTTTACGATTTGATGTTTTCATTTGTAAACAGTGAAGATGATGAGTCCACGTGAGACTTAATCCGACCCCTAAATGATTAATAGCGATATGAAAACTAAACAAAATGAATATGATATCTGCCATCAATAAGTCAGGTATCTGGATCCTCGAGCTCAACATAATTACGTACCATTTTTTATAACTTTGATATTACTTTTAACAACCATATATTATATCCTTATATAATTTAATAAATAAAATGTTATGATAATTCAGCTCATTTTTTTTATTTTCAATCTAGATCACCTACGAATTCAAAATTTTATATATGGCCCTCTGCACAATTGAGTTTAACACCTCTGTTCTAGACATTCAATGCTTACGTCTTCTGAGTAACTGACCCTCGCGCAATTTTTCGTCTAACTCTTATGTGACCCCTTTTAAAACTAGGATCGAGAGCTGAGTAAAAAATAATAGAATAATCAGAAACTAATAAATTGAAGAAATATATTTTCCTACAATATGCATAAAGTAATGAGTGTTACGACAGAAAATATGTGTATCCTCCACTTTTAAAGCACTGAAAAACAACCCTATATGCGCAAAAAAATTTTTGGAGTAATTTTAGAGTGGATCCCACTTCTAAATATTTAGAGAAAATAAAAGAACTAGATTTGTTTCCACACATATATTTATTTTAACTCAATCCAAATACCATGTCCATTTTGTGTCAGCTAGGAACCAATAATTAATTTCAGTAATATTGTGATGATATTTAAAAAAATTATAGGATCTGAAAACAAATAAATTCAATTAGTCAAAGAAGAAAATTTACAATACTAAAAATGTTGTTAAGGAGCCGAAATTTTGAAAATTATAATTTTGTACAAAGAAAAGTAAACAAGTTTACAAAAAAAAATGAATATTTATAAATTTTATACTGTGCACTATGAATATAACTTCATTCATAACTTCATATAGTAAACATTGTTAATTAACAATGTTTACTATACAGGGAAAATAATAATTCTTATGTTGAAAGGTTACGGTGATCATAAAAGATCTTCATTCGTTGATACATATCCTAGTCCCAGATAACTTTTGTTTCATCATTTTTAAATTTATTTTATAATAAATAAGTGAATGATATTTATTTCAACGTTAAAAACCAATTTATTTTGGTTTCTAAATTTGTTTTAACCATTTCTTGTTAGATTATTATGCCAAAATTCTTTTCTGTTTTTACTCATTACTGCTTCCGTATTTTTCAACAATTTTCCTGTTTGTCATATCAATCGGTTTAGTTGCTTTCACTAGAAGAAATTGTAAGCAATTGGTTTGTATTCGCAATAGGAAAATTATTTAAAAAGTAGATTATGTTCTCATCGTTTGCAATTATATGTACAATGTCTTTTAGATACATTACATCTGTCGCTTCAATTTCTGTGGAGAGACATATTCCAAATATAAAAATTCCATGCTCCTCAAATCTGCTACACTACACTTATTTGCTTCCTTGCTTTTGCATTGGTAACTTTACCTGATAATGGAAGCTTCTAGTAGATATATATCTGTGTCCTTGTTTAAAATAGTGAATTACAATTTGTTCAGAATTTATGTAATTTTATATTATCGTTTAATATTTCAAGAACAATCACTTCTTTCACCCCAATAACTGCTACTGAATTAAAGTTTGTTGATAAAAATTTTTATTGAGAGTACTACATTTATATTTGTGCGCATGTGTATCTTTGTGCGGTGAGCGCATGATCTGTTGTATGTGTGGAAGAGCTCATGCGTACGACGTGTGTCTTGACAGGCCCCAGTTCTACTGTACAGATGTTCCTTTTCTTGTTTTTATCAACAGGCAATAAATCATTTTTTATAACGAGTGATTTGTTCGATTGACGACGTACCTTAACAATAATGCTCATGTCCATTGACGTATTATTTAATATGTATATTTTTGTTTTGAATCAAAATCTCGCTTCCCGCTAAGTCAAAAGCCTTCCCCCTTTCCCCTGTAGGAAGTATTGTTAGCTAATTCTATATATTCACCCTTTTCGATATATCGTTAATGAAAAATACGTACCTACCCCTATAAGCATAAACAACAACTAATCTGTCATTTGGTACTCTTACCTATCAAACACCAGATGCTCGCTTAGTAGAAAAGCAGTAGTTTTATTATGCTTAGCATGTCAAATGACGTAATTGTGCTAAGTATTGCGAGATGTTGCATTTTTACTGATATTTTTATTAGATACGGCAAACAAGGTAAATAGGTAAAATACGACCGAGGCTTCAAACGACAGTAAAAGCGGTTTCACTAGTAACAGAAACGTTGTAGACAGAACAAGAGAAGTATCAATACTCGAAGGAGAGTAACCTACTGGTAACCATCGATGTTAGGAATGCTTCTTAGGAATAATCTAATCCGTTTCCACTTACGTACTTCGCTTGGTACAAAATTACCTTAGTAACAGAAAGCCGATTTACGGAACAGGGAATTGAGAACTAAAAAAGTATTTGCCAGAACCGCACAAGAGTTAGTTCTAGGAACAGAGCTTTGGAACATATTCTATGACGATATTCTTAGACTAGAGCTGCCCGATGGATGCTATTTCATAGGCTATGCTATTGTCATCACCGGAAGGGACAGAGAGGAAATCCAAGAAAAGTTATCCAGCTTCATGCGGATTCTGAGAAGATGGTTCGATGACTATGGAATATCACTAGCAGCGGAAAAGATCGATTTAAAGCTCTTGACCAAGAAGTAGAAGGCAACATTTGTTAATATACAACCGATGAAAATCGAAGAGCTCTTCATCCAGGTGAAAGAAACCATAAGATATTTAGGATTCCTTCTAGACACGAAAATGAGTTTTAGTGACCATATGAGAAAAAGGGCAGACAAAGCATCAACACTCACATAATCGCTAAGCCGACTAATGAGAAATATCGGGGGTCCAACTACTACCAATTAAGATTGTTGATGTCAGTCACAAACTCAATACTTCTGTACGCCGCAGAGATATGAGAAGAAACTACGCTGATAGATATCCTTCGCCAAGAAATAGCCAAGGTCCAACGCAGAGCCGCTCTTAGAGTATGCAGTGCATACCGCTCTGTATCAGAACCAGCAGTACTAGCCAATGCGGGAACCAAACCTGCTAGAACTCGAATACAGAATACACAAAAGAATGGTTTGTCCATTCCTCGTCGTTCTTTGGAATTAGCCATTCCACAAACGTCATTACACCGTATTTTGCATAAAGACTTGAGTCTTAAGGCCTATAAAGTTCAATTAACACAAGAACTCAAGCCGGCCGATCGTCAACAACGTCGTGTCTTTGCTGATTGGGTCCTTGAAATGCATGAAAATGATCCGGAATTTCATCGAAAAATCATCTTAACTGATGAGGTCCATTTCCACCTTGGTGGTTACGTCAATAAACAAAATTGTCGAATCTGGGGCTCGGAAAACCCAAGAGTTATTGTTGAAAATCCTCTCCCTCCTCAACGCGTGACTGTTTGGTGCGGTTTATGGTTTGGCGATGTCATTGGACCTTACTTTTTCGAAAATGAGGCTGGAGCAACAGTTACGGTGAATGGATTGCGCTATCGAGAGATGATTAATGATTTTTTATGGCCGGAATTGGATGGTATTGATTTGGACAACGTTTACTTTCAACAAGACGGCGCTACGTGCCACACAAGCAACGAAACCATCGATCTTTTACGGGAAAAATTTCCGAACCGTGTTATCTCTCGAAGAGGTGATCACAATTGGCCACCGAGATCTTGTGATTTAACACCTTGGGACTTTTTCCTTTGGGGCCAACAGACAAAGATAAGGTCTACGCCAACAGTCCAGCATCGATTCAAGACCTCAAAGATGGAATTCGTGAGGCTATCGAGGACATAGGGCATCCGCTTTGCAATTTGGTTACGGAAAATTTCATGAAAAGGATATGGTCCTGTAAGCGCAGTCGTGGCGCCCATTTGGCTGATGTTGTGTTCCATTATTAACGGCATACCTTCCTCTTTATAATGAAATAAACATCCGATCATTTATCTCAAAAAATGGCATTTTTCTTTGAATATCAAAATAACACCTCTTATTGGAAAACCCCTTATTATTTTTATGCGCTGGTCACCTTTTCTTCGACTAATTAAATGTTTTCTGGAGTAGTCACGGGACCTCCCGCACGTGGGTAATTCTCTAATGATTCTTTTGCCCAGCGAAACAACTCAGACCAATTTTTAATTATTGTAAGTGATGGATACAAGTGAGCTTATTGAGACTTGTCATTGACGGCTGTATAAAGATTTTTGCGAACGCATTCTACTATATTGACTAATTGACCGTACTACGTATCTACTGCATTTTTGTTAATCACAGCAGTATACATGATATTAACTATAAAAATAAACGCATAAACAATTGAATTAAATATGGAAACTGCTTAGTATTCAATCTCAACACAATATATCAATACTAGTGTCCTGGAAAGATTGAAAATACAATTCGAATGGATATTTAAATGAAAATCATCTGGATAAGATCGCAGAAGGTTTTTGATAGGTAAGGTGTCGGTCTCCTATTAAATGCTGTATGCGGCGTCCGATATGAGCGTAAACTTGTAGATTGACATCCGAACGTCAGGTCCAGCGTCAGCGAATGACAACCATGGTTACCAACTTAGGGGTTTTGCCCCCGAATTTGGGGGAAAAGATTTGGGATGGGATGTTTTTAGAGATTTTTATATCATTGTAAAGAATAAGTTGCGTAACATGATATCGATTGATTACAAAATATAATTACGCTGCAACGGAATGGTGGATCATGCAAAACATTTCAACATTACGGAAAAATGTTAAAATTATTTAAAGTCATTCTATATGATTTAAAAAAATCAGAATCTGATGAAAATGATTTGTTACTTTTCGATAATTTATGAATAAAGAATATAAAAAAATAATATTGCCGAAAGAAATTATTTATTGATTGTTGAAAGCGACTGAAGAGATTTGTAATATGATTTTTGTGATGTCTACTCACATTTAGAAATTGTAGATAATGAACTTATAATATTGAAAAATTTTATTTTCGGTTCTTGATTCTTGAAACATAATTTCGACATTTCGACATTTTCTTCATCGTCAGACGCTAAAAATGAATAAAAAATTAATGGAAAATCATTATTCCTCGTTTCTTTATTTCAATTATAAGTAATATAATATTATTTTTTTTTGTTAGTCTCATAAGAAGTTCTAAACATACGGTTGAGAGAATAATTTTATTTGAGCCACGAGACTCATCGCCCCTGACACACTCACAATGAAAAAAGGTCAAAAATATAAATTTTATTTTTCAATTTAATCTCCATTATTGTAAAAAATTTTTCTCGTGGATATTCTACCATTTATAAAGCGTTTCAATAGCAAGATTGTTCAATGTCTTTTCTTTCAGTTATTGAAACAACTGGTAATCGCCGTGGTCAACATCTGGCCATCACGTTTCTGGTCTAAAAAACCGTCTTTGCCTTTTTCGAAGCAGGTTCGCTCTTTGCAATTCACTGCTTTGACTGTTTCAGGATGCAAAACATCGGAATGATTTTGCCTAAATCACGTCAATAAGGACTGGGAAATGTCTTTTTGAATGTGCTCTTGGTCTAAAGTGAGCAACCGCAGCAGCGAACGCGTAGATATATAATTCTTCAATCAGTATATGGCAAATGTATTATTTTGAGCTGCTGATAGCCTCTTCTATATCTCTTAATCTTAATCCAATGGTCGTCTACAATCATTCTGTAAACTTTTTGGATTATTTCCTTGGTTGTCCTGAACGCTTACCGTCAGTCAAGCTGATACGGCTAGATTTGAGTTAAACTGTCAAAAACTTAACGGTCGCAAATGATGAAGCAAATCAAATTTTTAATGGTAGCTCATTGCTCAATTTTCTCCAAATTTCAGTGACAATCTCTCAAACTATGAGCAAATATATTTCTAAGCTTATATTGATAAGAGCTGATATCTTCAGTTTGTGTTCAGAAACTTTCCAGACAATTCTTGTAACTGCCATTATACACGTGAAATTATGAAACTAAGAATGCAAATAATAGATATATAAAGTAAACTAATTTTGAAAAGTTTGTAAGCCATGTGAGGTTCATTTGTAATAAATTATTTGAAGCTTTGTCTATGGATTATCTTCCCATAAAGCTAAAAAATGTCTTGGTGAAGATGTGGTCCAAGTATACTTGTAGGTGCTGGTAGAAAGACTGTATATTAAATTTAAAAAGAAAAAAACGTTGATGAAGAATGGAGGATGATTAATAAGAGGCTTTTTTTTCTCATCATAAACTAAGAAAGTGGAATTTTTAAAACCTGATTTGTTTCTGGTTACTATTTCTATATTTCATTGATTTTAATGTCATTTATTTTTTATCTGTATTCCATGGAGTGTCCTAATAATTTTTTTACTGATTTTATTTTTCAGATTTCTTCACCATGTTTTCGAAAGTAAATACACTCAATTTTTAGTAGATTCTACAGTGTATTGTATCAAGATCACTTCCATTACATTCATCACACTTTTTTACACAATTAATTTTTTCACTACCACCAGTTTCTAATTTGATTTAACAAAATATTCTACTAGAGACTTCAATACATCTACAATTATATATCTCGAAAACGAAGCGAGATATCAAAAAATTTCATTCCTCATTTTCGATTTATTTTGGCCTATTCAAGCTGTTATATCGCGGTTCCATAGAAATCGTACTCCATCGTTTTTATATAGCTCTTTAATAATGATAGAATACAATATGAGTGATGAAAATTAACAATGAAACTTTAATTAGTAAATATTGATTTGGTGATTGTCATGATGAACTTTTAGGTAATAATTATTCTGTACTTACACTGACTGAAAAAATGGCGTTCCTCATTTATCATTGTAAATGCATTTAAGCACAATAAAGATGTTTCAAAGAGGTTCCACAATGTTAAGGCCATCATAAATTATTTCATCATTACATATTTGGAAAATATCGAAATCGTTTCAAGTGGAGCATTTCTGTTTAAAATGACTAGATGTCATAATGACACCAAAAAATAATCAGTATTGACTTAACATATGGTAAGATGTCAATATATATTTTTTAACTAATTCATGATAAAATGAGCCAATAGAAATACTGCTCTGTGGGTCCAATAATGTGTGTTCGAATAGTAGCTTACCAATTGCACAATTTGAGCACCTAAAGGAGCACATGCGTGCGCAATGCTTCAAGTGCATGTTCCAAATTGTTGTTTTTGAGATCTATGCGTCAAACACAGTTGCGTTTTCCTCTTGCCCCTCAAACACTAGATAATTGTTTTAGCTTCGTGAGCTTCAAAATTGAGGTTTAAAAACAAACTGAAGAAGGAACTAATAAGGTTATCTATAGCAAAAAGTATAGTTATAAATAAGGGCTTCCATAGTATTCCTAATTTTAATAAATAAATGATTTGTGGTATGTTTCAAAATTTGACATTTGACACAAAACTCGCCGATGATTGTTCCATTTATTTCTTGTGTGTCAAGCTCATTAGCACGAGCTCATTAGTATCGTGCACAAAATACGAGGTCTAGTTGCGAAAAAGGGTTTCATTATAAAAATTTTTAGCATTTTATAGATAATATTGATCACTCAGCTTCTTCCCTATAACTTATATCAACTCCACTTTCACGTTGTGGCTATCTCCATCAATTTAAAAAATGTGGGTAAATAATACACACACATATGTTTATATAAAGTTTTTCGTAAATAGTATTTAATAACTATAATTCATAGATAATCGTCCATAAAGTCACGCTAGCGTGGACGTATAATCAACAATTCCGAATATACACCGAGATCAAAAGATAAACCAAACGAGAATTAATTCGAAATTTTTATTATACATCACTAAGTTTTACGCAAGAAGAAAGTTTTCTAAGGTCGATGAAATAACGATTGAAATGATACTTATGTGTTTTGATCGGTGAATGTAGCTATAAAATTTAAATATAATTGCAGTGTAATTGAGAAGTGGATCAAAAAGTTCCCTATGATTTACTCGTATTTTGAAGTATCTTTTCTGATGATTGGAATTGACTACGAGAGAGTGAAGTTTGCGAAGGTATCTGACATTTATAAGAAGCGTAATTGATCATTGAAAATTCTGAGTAATTATTAAAATTAACATGAATAATATTTTTACAAACGAACAGTATCTACGCATGATACTTAGTGACCTAGAATTCGAACACCCAGTAAATATTAATCCATAATTAAAATAATTCACGTACATGTTTATAACAGTTTTCTCTTTCATAAAAATTCTGCATTTAAATAAGAAAAATCTTATTCACACTCATAGGTCTTCCACTTCTTGTCATCGATATCTGCGCATAAATTATGAGCCCAACGACCACATTTAATGCACCGGCTCCATTTTTCACCACCTTCATCTGCACTATCTTCGTCATTTGTTGACCCATAGGGAACGCTATTTTCACTTTCGAAAGAGGTCTCCACTACCTGATGTTTTTTATTTTTTTTTGCAGCTTTTGGTTTAAGCGGAACTTGGAGGTGAATTTTTTCCCAAATTAAGGTTTTTTGTTACAGATTTTATTCTTTTTGCTCGTTGTTCTTCTGATTCCATCCTTCTCTAGGGTGTCGGTTGCTATCATTGTTTTCCAGTCTTTCTCCCTTTCTTTGTGATTTTCCCGGCTAGTATTTATGGAAACGGCTGTACTTCTTCTGACGAAATGAATCCAACTGAATCTAACATTCATTCCTTTTTCGAGAACCTTCTATATCTACTCGACGCTCTGCCTACTAAGAGCAGAAAAGTTCTATGGGGTGATTTCAACATTGACTTCACTTAAGATTGTGCCACTCGGTAGTCTCTGATAAATGTTTTTGACGTGGATATGTCCACTACATCACTTTGTAATTAATTCAGGTCTCTCGACAAAATTATCAGGTGGTATAAAACAGCATTTCCTCTTCTTCTTCGTAAAACCAATCATCATAAATCGTGAACTATGAAAGGAACACGTACTTCATCCAAGAATATGGGATCACTCTTGTATATAAAAAAGTTAAGAGATAAGAGATTAACTATCAAAAACTATTACTACAATCGCATCTCGAGAGCTAAAAATTCATCGAAAGAAAATTGTTGTGTTATTAATGATTTGAGAAACAAATCGCGTTCAACAAACATTATCGATCTCGACCCAGTCGAACAATTATTTCGTGAACGTTAGTAACAATATTAGCTCTAAAATATCCACATGTCGAGATGCTCTCTCTTTTCTCGTTCCTTCTAAAAGAATTACTGGTAGTCTCTTTCTCAGACCTGTAAATAGACCTGGGGTAGTGCAAACCATACTCAGCATCCAAAACAAGACGACATCCTGCGGCATCGATGAATTATTAGCTAAGTTATTTTTTGGTTTTCCGGAAGAAATGATTGACGTTTTATGTTCGCTAATAAACGAATCCTTTGGGAAGGGGTTTATTCCGAGCTGTCTTAAAACAGATATAATCGTTCCTCTGCACAGGGGCGGCGACAAAAATAACACTAAGAATTATCGTCCTATCGCATTTTTACCAATCCTATCGAAGATAATTGAACGACTAATGAAAAGTCGTCTATTACCCTTTCTTTTACCCTTTACTTAATAATAAATTTTATACGGTTTCGGTTTCTGTGATTTTGCTAAAGCCTTCGATAGTGTTGATCATAAAATTCTGATTAACAAACTAGAATATTATGGTTTTCGAGGCGGTATTCCATTAAAATGGTTTCTATTTTACCTTGAATGTCGAAATCAATTGGTACGAGCTATTGTTGAAGTTTCAATGAAATTACAGTGGTATGCCTCAGGGTTCAGTTTTGGGTCCAATTCTTTTTTTGATTTTCATCAATGATCTCATAGACCTACGGATCAATGGTCAATTCTCTTTATTCGCGGATGTCACCAGTGTAACCTGGAGAGGTCCAGATATTCAAGCTCTACATTCGACCATGGACTATGATCTCATAACTTTTAAGTCCTGATCTGATGCAAAAGGTCTCTGTTCAAACACTGAGAAAACTTCAGTTTTGTCCGATAAAGAAGCTTTAAAACCTCTAAAACTCATCGATGACATAATACGATAAAATTTCTTGGTCTACATATTGATGGTGCTCTTCAATGTATGTACAAATAGAAAACCTGACAAAAGAACTAACCTCTGCTTGCTTTGCCATTACATCTGTGTCTGAACAGCTCGTTCGAATCGCATCTTCGGTATGGTTTGCCTTTTTCTGGGGGTCTTGTAGTTTGCACCTCTTCGATTCTATCTTCAAATTACAAAAATACATATCCGTAATATTTATGGTTTGAGTAGTAGAACGCATTGCATTGTTTATGTTAAAAAACACAAAATTCCAACTCTCCCCTTTGTCTTCATTTAAGAATCTATTTGTTTGGTTCGCAAACACTTTCACAACTCAACTGAGAGACCCATGCATACCTACCTTACTAGAAGAAAGAAGTTGGACAGTTACTCGACTATACCTACTACTGATTTGGAGAAAAGGGTTTTTGAGCCTGACGGTCCAGTTCTCGGTTTATCTCATGTTTCTTTTTTATTTGAAACAAAGACCGAGTCTGTTTATCAGTGGTAGAAAGGTTGGGTTGTAGTACGTTACTTTCCAAATTGCTATCCGTTACGTAGGAACCCATAAAATCTTGATTTGAAAATATATCGCTGTCCAGGGGATACATTTCTAGGTCTAAAACCACTGAAATATTGCTGGGCGTGAAAGCTAGAGGAAAAACATTTATGGATTGCGTGGATTTTTAGAGGATGGACTTTTGAAATTGCCAAAATAAGAATAGTAAAAATAAAATGAAAAAGTTGCTTATCAAAAGCGCAAAGGCGCCTAATCCTAGTGCCGAGAATCTTTGTTGTGAGAAATACCTGCAAGCAGACTATAGATGTTTGCAAGGAACCATATAATGAGAGACTGAAAAACAAACTTCACAGTCAAGTCAAGAATTCCACTGTTGACTGGAGAAGATGGGTCAATCGCAGTGACCGCAAAAGAGAAGGCGGAATTGTTAAGTCGCAAGTTTGCTTCACATTCAACTCTTGATGCGCGGGGAAAACTACCACCCAACCTGCCTGGATTTGGTACATCTATGCCAGAATTTCGACACCGAAATGTGACACTTAAAGGCCTGAACATCAATAAAGCGACTGTTCCAGATGGAATACCGTCAATGGTATTGAAGAACTGCTATGCTATGCAAACTCTTTTATCTATCATATAAAAGAGGTCGGAAAGTTGCTAAAAAAACCTATTTTACATCCAACGAGAGTTTACCGGTGGTTAAAGAAATGTTCCATGGCCTTCTCGCAACCAAGACTTATCTCCAACTGATATCTTTTTATGATGAGTCTACGTGAACAGACCCAGAACAATATTCCAGTTAAAGAGAATATTCGTAAAGATAAGGGTAACATACCCTGGCAAAGTATAAAAGTTAATGACCTACCCTGTAAAATACGAACAGCGAAATATTTATTCCTAGTCAAACTACAGACAATTTAGTTTTAAGACAATGAAGAAGCAATCATAATGTGATAACTATGATAATTGGATCTCCATATTATTTGTTGGGAGAGTTGCAGATGTTTCCGAAAAGGTCATAATCGGTTAAATCGAATCTAGTGACCTAGTTTCGAGATCCTTTCTCCTGTAAGTATCTTCTTGAATTCGTGCACCGGTATAATATATTCTGTTATCGTAGCAAGACTTGTCGACCGTCGAAGAACGATTAAAATAGAAATCGCCTCTAATTGATCATCTCTTATGTGTTTACCTTGAACAGATTCGTATTCAGGACCGCATTCTGTCGAGATAAAATAATCAGAACGATTTGTATGTGTCTGTATTCTTTAAACAAGAGTTAATAATTATATAAGGCGAAAAATATCAATTTCCTTGTTATCATTAAGACCATGAAGCAAAAATGTGTTGAAATACTTATTAAGATATTTGAGTTTCCGATTGCAAAATCTTACTTGTTATGTATAGCATCCCATTCCCGTAAACTGTACAAACCCAATAATTTCGCAATATACAAGGTTTAGCTATAAAATAACGAAATTAGAGCTACCACAGAAAAAGTACGCATCGGCTTAAAGTTAATGACTGTCAACTGTTTAGTTTGAAGTCTCCTATTACGAATGCGATGTTTACCGTGTCTGTAGACAAACCAGTTTAGCCGTTGCCTTCTTTTGTATAGGGACAGTTTTTTGTTTTGCTGTGAAAATAATCTACGTAAAAATACAGCAACAGATTGTTGTAATATTTCACATGAAAATTGGAAAAACTGCAGTTGAAACTTATAATTTAATGGAATAAGTTTATGGCAATAATCTCTCATCAATCCTGTACCAGAGATTCATGTCCCATCCTTCTTGATCCCGTTTTTTCTCTGAACTTTCCATGTGACGTGAGTATTTGTATGTGAGTATTCACATGTCTAATGTGAATAGTGTCTATGAGGTGTCATACTGCATCATTAACTCCTCCTTGTGTATTGTATTGTTTTGTTCTGGTTAAAAGTGAATTTATTTCAATAATATTCATTCATTCCCGGGCTGTGGTATTGGAAAAATCTGCCGCTACATGGGATTCCATCCCCAAATCTTCTAGTTTATGAAAACAACTTTTAAGTTTTAGAGTTATGGGGAATTGGATATATTCATTTTCAATCCTAACCTGCGGGGATTTATTATGGGGTCGTTATTCACAGCGTCCTATACTTATTGCTCGCTTTTACGAAGACCAATTATTTCAGGAACCAGAAGTAAAATTACAGTGTTTAAATATTGAAAGATATATGTTGGTTTAATTATTTTTTCGTGAACACAAATTATTATTAGTTATTTCAGAATAAGTTTCCCGTGATTGTCGTACATTTTTGCCATCATTTTCGATATTATTTCGATATTTAGTATATAAAGTTTGATGCTGTTTTCGACGAATATTTCAATTGATCAATATTTCTGTCAACGTCAATTTGAATATTGAATTTTGAAACCTATGAATTTAAAAATTTTTACAAGAATTATTATAATTCAAAACCACCGAAAATCTCAATTAAATACTTCCCAGACAATGAATTCATAAGTATTCGAAAGAAAATATATTAAAGTTAGTCCACTTTGGTGTTTCATTGCCACGTTCCCAATAAGGAATGTAAAATATTCAATAATCAATATCCATTCATTTTTATTTTACCAAAAAGTATAAAGACAACAATGAAAAGGAAAGAAATAATAGATTAAAAATAAATACAAATGGTATAGGTAAAATAAAACTAAAAAATTGTGAGATAATAAGTGAATTTCAGTTTTTAAAACTAACACCATCTAAGGAGACATGTGGAGTTAAAAAAATTCTTAAAGCCAGATGAAAATTTAAAGAACATGGAACGAGCTCATTTTTAAATATATTATTCAATATATCTCACTAGGAAAAAGATCTCTGGATGAAGTTATTTCACTAAAGAGTTGTTTTATATCTTCTACGGCACTTTCCTGTACTTGTCTAAGCCCACGCCACGCCGGCTTTCATATGATTACCATCAGAAATGTTACGACATTCGAACAGAAATAAGGACATTGAATAGCACTTAAAGGTAAAATATATCCTACATTTACCTATGAAATCACGTCATCAAGAATTGCAAAATAGAAAGTCTTTAATTGCTGGCAGGAATTTGAAACTGGTTTATCAGTGCCGTCATAATCAATTAAACGAGCCTCTTCCTTAAGTTTTAAGATAGATAATTTAGGACCAATATCTAAATATCTAGTAAAATTCCAACAAAAATTTTGAGTTATCTAATGCTTAAATGCATTTCGCGATATTCAGTTTAGGATTTTGAAGTCTTCACTAAAGAAATCATTTGGAAAAGCTAGAACCTACAACTGAAAAATCTTACATTCGAATTTTATTATCTCTAGCTTAATTGAAAAATTATCATTAGTTTGTTTAGAAAAGTGTAAGAAATATGCAATTTTTTCTACCTGGTCCTTATTAGGACGCATCCTAAATAACATTTCATTCATTCATAAATATATTTCTCTACGAGCTCCTACACAAGACATATTTTTTTAATTTAACAGAAACGTGGGACAGGCGAGTTAGTGAACGTTACATTGAATATATAAATGGAATTGACGAAACTGCTGCAGTTGAAGATTTTTTACAAATCATGCCGCGGAGAACATGCAACAATATAGACAAATTCATAGATGTATTTGACAAGTCAACAACGTCAAGCATCTACTCCTGGGTGAATCCAGGACATTCCACCACCCCCTGTCATGCCAATAGGTCCTCATCCTGGTTCGCCTGGCGGTTTAGAGACACCTTCCTCTCCCCTTAGTTTTATGGGAGTTTCGGGAGATCTTCTGTTGTTGTTAAGGACTAACACGGAGGTTATATGCCCTTATCTTCGCGGTTCTCTGGTCGTGGTAATGTGTGCCTGTGTGTGTGTTTTCACTGCATTGAGTAACCCCTTCTAACCTTCTTCAGCAAGAAAAGATTTAATTTCAGTGGTCCTTCGCCTTCTTTAGAGCTGTCCCCGACCTTCTTGTTGTTCAATGGACATTCAACGCTTGTTTTAGCATTATGTACTGTTGTTCCTATAGTTTTTTTCCTGTTTAGTAATAAAATCTTACCTATCGCAAAGTTTTGTACAAACTAACATCTGATCTCTACAAAAATCAAAGAGATACAGATATTTTCACCTTAAATGCGAAATACTGTATTTGGACTATTTTGAATTTCGTAAATTAGCATTTTAGAAGTAATTGAGAAGCCGTCAAATATTATTGACCATTTTATATACATTTATGTTAAAATAAAACAACAAATAATATTTTAATGTATATTCAATGTCGAATTATTTGAAATTAGTTTTAAAGAGCGAATTTATTACTTCTTTACCAATTCAAAAATGTACTAATGATATATGCCAACAAATTAATATTTATTCCTTCTGTTTCGAAATTAAATGGCTTCTACAGAATAAATATTCATGAAAGTGACTTTTGTGATAATTGCGTAAATTGAATCTACATTTATTTATTAATTTCAGGGATCTATCTATTGATTAATGCTAAATTATTAATACTATATAAAATAACTTTTCGCTATTGAAGGTAATTCCTTAATATAATGACGAAATCATTATTACCATCTACTACTACGTAAAATATGTGTGATTGTAGAGTTTTACAATTTTCAATTCAATATAGATAATCTTCCATAAAATGATTGCTTTTAAGAGATTTATACAAGTATTCTGTTGACGGATAAAATAACTTGTTTCACTCGATTTAATGAGAGACCCGTCTGTTTTAAAATTTTTTGATGTTTTAAAAATTAAGAACAATTGAAACGAGAAATTCAGCATATTAGAAATTGCTGGATACCTGAGAGAATCAACTTATGATAGCACTTTGGAAAGCAACCAAAAAATTGAAAAGGCCCATTCTACGAAACCCATCCAATAGGAAAGAAGATGGAAGTTGGGTACAAGATGATATAGAAAAAGCAAATAGATTCGCGAGAAATAACAAAAAAACATTCCAGACTAACGAAGGTGAAGAAATACAAGACTCGAATGAACCATAACGGAGGATTCTCCTCTTCAAAGTTACTATGGAAATTAGGACAAATATAGATCCTAAAAAAGCTCCTGAATATGACCTCATCATCAGGAAAATCCACGCAAAACTGAGGTCTCGTCGACCAATCCTATTAATGCGTCATTAAGAATGAGATACGTACCTAAGCTATGCAAACCGCCCTTGAAAGTAACATCCTACCGGACTATTTCTTTTTTCCAGTTATAAGGTGCAACCACAAAGCGAGTTTATTTACAAAATGTTTATGGATACAAAAAATGACTTTTTTTAACAATATGGTAAAATATTCTTCCTCGTTATCTTCGTTAAAGTTTTGACCAACTAGAATAGATAGTAGGGAATGAAAGTCACTAGGTCCTGGCTCTACGGACGATGATCAAACACGTCCCAGCCAAATTCCTGTAGTTTTTTCTCACGTTCGTAGTATACGGTACAGGCATTATCATGGGAAAAACACGTTTTGACAATAATCCTCGGCGCTTGTTGTGTATTTGTATGGTGTATTCAAGTTTATACTGGCTCGTGTGCACTTAAATCACTTGGAGCTCGCGATTGCAATAATTAGTGTTTTAAATGACGGATATTAGCAATCCATATTTAGGGACAATTAATTTTTCTATCCTTTGAAATGAAAATTAAAAGTGATGACCGTACGACCAAATGTATTAATCATAAATGTAACTTAA
Organism: Diorhabda carinulata; assembly: GCF_026250575.1. Taxonomy (NCBI): domain Eukaryota; kingdom Metazoa; phylum Arthropoda; class Insecta; order Coleoptera; family Chrysomelidae; genus Diorhabda; species Diorhabda carinulata. The sequence goes on from NC_079469.1 coordinate 11,170,809, forward strand.
TTTAAAATTTATGAATATAAAGATATTTATAAAACAGAAACTAATGAAAAAATTGATTGATTGTATAGTTGTTCTATTAACAATTGCAGAGGACAGTTAAGCGAGGATCAATGAATATTTCATAAATACGCACGGCACTCATACCAAATTAAAAAAAGCAAAATAATGTTTATAAAAATCAGTAAACATCTAACAAACCGTCAGTCTACGTGGACTCAATGAAAACATCGAATCGTTAACATACGACGATGTATTGATATCTAGTTAGCCTAGACCAGATCCATGCATAAGCAAAATATTGCAGTGTATAGTTTGACGTCAAAAAAGTAAACCAGAGTTACTTAATAAATTAAAAGAAAAAAGATGTCCACCAAAAATTGTGAAAATCGAAAAATTGGAGTATCGAGCCGTCATCAAGTACCTGTATTTAAAAAGGTTAAGAGGTAAGCAGATTTACGAAGATATGCTCAATACCCTTGGTGATCAATGTCCTTCGTATACGACCGTGAAAAATTGGACTGCAAGCGTCAAAGGAGGTGAATTTTCCATTGAAGATGATGACCGATCGGGAAGGCCAGTTTCTGTGTCAGTCTCCGAAAATATCGATGCAGTTGATGACATGATTTTATCAGACCGTCGAATTGGGCTAAAACGGATATCTGAAGAACTGAATCATATAGTTCACGTCAATTTAGACATGAGAAAATTGCTGCGAAATGTATCCCCAAATGCTTGAATGTTGACCAAAAGCGTGCAAGGGTAGAAGCATCGCGTTCGATCTGTGCTCGATTTGAAAACGATGTAGACTTCTTAAACCAAATTTTTACTATGGATGAAACTTGGGTACATTTCTACGATCCAGAAATAAAGCAACAATCGATGGAATGGCGACATTCTAGTTTTCCTATACCTAAGAAGTTTCGTGTCCAAATATCTGCTGGAAAAGTTCTTGCTTCAGTTTTTTGGGATTGCCATGGAGTAATCATGATTGATTTTTTTGAATAAGGGTAGAACAATAACTGGAGATTACTATTCGACATTACTGATCACTCTACGGGAACAAATTAAAGTGAAAAGACGCGGAAAGCTATCAAAAGGTGTTTTGTTTTTGCGGACAACGCCACTGCACACAAATCTCATGTTGCCATGCAAAAAATTCGTGATTTAGGGTTTGAATTAGGGTAGACACCCCCTTATTCACCAGATTTGACTCCGTCCGACTATCATCTCTTTTCTCAACTGAGAAAAAGTTTATGAGGTCGTAAATTTTCTTCCAACGAGGAAGTAATAACAACTGTGGAGGTCTGGTTTGCAGAGCAAAAAGAAACATTTTTTTTAAAGGTCTAGAGACGTTGCAGACGTTTTGTTTGGTTCTTTGGTAGGCTAAGAATTTTTCAATATATCCTCGTAAATGCATTTCTGTTGGCCGAGCTGTATGTACACAATTTCTTCGAAATATTCCTGCCAGACATTTGCGTCGCTTGGTGAAATTCATTTAATGCATGAATTTCTTTAAATAAATACAAATGAAGACAATGAAATTGCATAGTGTAGTGACAATAAAGACATGTATGAATTTTATAATAAAGATTTAGATATACAAACACAGTAAGTTGTTTTAAATATATTCAAATGTTTAAGAAAGGAAAATATTCGGCAATCAGATAATGTAATCATAATAAGAATTGATGAATTAACTAGAGTAAATAAACTTTCCATTTATCGAGTAGTCACGAAAGGGGTTGGTGTGGATCATTCACAGAACCGAAAGTATGTAAAGAAAAACTAAAATCTGAAGATTTTATACGTAGGACAATTTATAATTTATATAGGGAGAACAGGGCTGCGACATTAGAAATAATAGAGTAAAAAGTAGCAGATAATCTAGAATACAATTATGCTGGTTTAAAATCATTACGTCATGTTTCGTCAGCATGAGGTTTTAAAGACAAAAAACTGAATAAAATGATGGCAATAACCGAATCGTTAAGGATCGTTCGATGGCGACAAGATTATTTGCATCAGATAAAAGACTACAGAAGTTCTAATAGACACATAATTTATCTAGATGAAAAATGCTTTGATAGTCACGATGTAATAAATTTCGATTGGGTCGACAATAGTGAAAATTGCTGTTTGAATGGGCCACGTTCTAAAAAAACGCATTATAATAGCAAAGACGGTTTTGTGTCTAATGCTTTATCAGTATAAAATTTTAGCATTTATGTCTTAAAAAAATATTCCTTTTCCTGTCAGCGATCGTAAAATGGTCCAACAAACAAAGAATTGCTTACTGTTTTTAAAGGTCTAAAGTTAGTCGAAAATTTTTTATATTGGCAAGCTGTGCAAAGAACAGGGTCATACTATTCTCAAACTACCTCATTACTATTGCATATTTAACTCTCTAGAGTTAATATGGGCAAATGTAGAATCAGAATAACGAAATTGTAATCATGTCTCAGTTAAGAAGTTGTAGAACTCGTAAAGAAAGTTCTAGCAGAAGACCGCCAAGATCTTTGGAAAACTGTGTTGAACATGTTATCAAAGATGAAGATGAGTATGTGGTACACCCTCTTTACAATCCTTTATAATTCAATCAAATGATGACTCTAGTTCAGATGATTCTGACTACCATTATTATTTATAAAAATACTTTAGAATATAAACGTTTTCTTTTCTTTAGATTTATTTACAAAGAATTCATTTTCTCTATGGTTTTTGCTTTGAAATTTTTTTTTCAGAAAAAAAAAACGAATGGGGTACAAAAAGGGCTCAGTTCACGTCTAGTATCCTGCTTAAACCAAACTCCCTTAACCTTAACCTTAACCTTAAAACAGGCAGATATATTTTACTCGTCTATTTATGTTTTATAATCCAATATTCAGTTGTAGCAATTAGCGAGGTATAATAAGGATTTTCTTATAAGTTCCCAGTAGGACTCCAGTTAAGGGCATCTGTATAAATAATGGCGTTATAATGCCGTCCAATTTATAATGATTCGATTGCCTTTCAACGAATACTTTCTCGCTTAAGAAATAATTATTTTTAAAATTATTCATAAAAATGATAAATTTATAAAATGAGATATCTACGCCTATGGTAGATCAAACAAAATTGTCGGCAAGGGTTTTTATATAAGTTTTTATAATCTGCAATTGATATTGGAAGAACTATACAAGTATGATGTAAATAATAGTCTTACTGTTATTCGCGTTTATTATTTAGAAGCAACAAGGCATCCGGCCTAAGACATACATATTAAAACTTTTCTAAGAAGTCCAATGGGTGTAAATATTTCCTCTCCAACGCAATATTATCTAAGAGTAAAAAAATGATTCAAAAAATCTCAAATTGTTATCAATTATCAACTGAAAAAGTTATTTTAAAAAAGGACAGACTTATCGATGGAGATGTGAAGTATTCATCGGCAGGATAAATGATTATTTTTATTTTGCAATAATATGCTTCAATTTGCTAACACATATTGATGGGTTGATAGAGCCAAAATTATTGGCGTGGTCGTGTGGCACTTTTTACTTAACGCGTTGTGTAGCCAAGGTATTGAACTACGTGCCGCCGCTAAACTCTCATATTAAAATCAAAATAGAAATCTATTCTGATTTTTTATTGGTGTTTTCCTAGCTAAGAAGTAAACATAACTTATTCAAACAATAAGTTGTTTTCCTTATAGATTTTCGTTTGTTCCATTTAAATTCCTTTGATCAATATCATTTCCTTTCATTGAAAACAATTTGTACCAATACCAAGAGGATACTCTCAACTGCAAACATCCTTTTACATTATAAAAAAATACTTTGTTTGTTCACAAATTCACTGAGAATTTAAATAAATTAGATGAGTTACTCAGCACTTATATTTCTATCATTTCAACCAGTTGTCCAATTAAAACTTCATCTGTACCTACTCCAAAAGAAAAAGTACTACTCTATACGATACGATAGAACAAATTACTGACATATTTTTGAATTATGAGCGTATGAAAATTGAGAAAGTTCGCGTTATGCAATTTCATAAATTCTTCTTCGATTCAGTGGCGTACAGAATTCATAAACACTTTTATATTTTCATCTACGAAAAGTTTGGAATAAACATGTGTTTTCCCAATATTAACGAAACACACTGAATTCATAACGTTGGAAGGTTTAAATAAAACATACTGTACGGTGACAAATGTATTTTTTAACGTAACCTACAAAAGCTTTATACAGAACATTCAACGCTTGATGGAATGTGTTGAAGATGTTGATGGTATTGAATGCATCATGACCCGTCTGAGATGGAAAGAGATGGTATTCACACTGAAATCAGTACTAGAGCCATTAGTAAGGGGCTCCATAGGATCCAGATGGTATCGAACTGGGTCCGCTTGGGTATCCGGAAAAGCTTGGACCTTGAGAAATTTGGTTGTATTGAGCGACTTGGATGGCTTGTTTGATTCCTTCAAGATCGACTCCTACTACACGGTATTGGTAGCTTGGCACTCCGTATTGTGGTGAAGGAACACCATATTGAGAAGATGGACCGTGTCCACCACCACCACCACCGCTGGAAGATGATGAGCTTTGTTCTTCTTTAAGCAAAATTTGACGGACTTGTTCGAGAAGGGCTGGGTCTACAGATGCTCCCTCATTTGTTTGACCACCAGGTGACACAGGTGTGTATCCACCACCTCCGGACAGTCCACCCCCCAAGGAGAGACTGCCACCCCCGAAGGAGTAGCCGCCACCCCCGCTGGGCCTGCTGTAGCTGTAGCCTGAAGGCGGCTCGGCTACTACAACAGCGGCCAGGGCAAAAGCAAATACCTATAAAAAACAAAATGAAAAAATTAAATGGAGAAGAGGAAAGTATTGGAATGTGGTATAATATATATTTTAAGTTAATCGTGAAAGATAATATCAATGTCAACAATTGCTGTTTAGAATGTAGAATGTTTAGTGTTAAACATGTAGTAAGTAATTTTCACTTTCTATTATCTATTATTACATTACTTTCCTTTATGGGACAAAAGGAAGTCATTTAAAATTCTATAGATTATACTCGGTAATGTGAAGATCATTTAAAAGGTGCTTGATTGTCAGTTTGCATAATATAGAAATTACAATGCACGCCGTTATCCTACGGCCGCTTCCGTGTAGAATAATTATTATTTTTCTTGTTCATAATTCTGTCGACATATTGTTAATGGGAGTCATGGAAAAAATATATCAGTATATGGAAAAATAATGGTTTTTTAGATTAAATTTTGAAAAATTCATAGAAAAATCTTGGAGATTCAAAAAATTTAACCAAATATGTTCAGCCTCTATAAGAATATTTCTATGAAATAAGACATTTTGTATTTTATTAAAGAGAAAATATTCACAAAAATATGTAAGAATTTCTATAATATATTTATTTGTTTCATATATTTTCTGGAATAAAATTTTTTTTAATTTTAATCTATTTGAATACCTAAAAAAATTATATCTGACCATCCACTATCAATATGTATTGAAAAAAATTTATAAGTAGAAAAAAATTTGAGATATTAATATTTTTTTTTCGTATATTCCCTAGATGAATTATTTTGGATGCTGGTACTGAATAATATAATGAATAATAGTTTTTAAATTTTTGAAGGCTTAATTCCAGTCTGTATTGAACTAATCCTCGAAAAATATTTATCAAAATAGACTAAGAGTCAAGAATAAACGAATAAGTTGACATAAATACAAAAATATATAATTGAAAAACGAGACGAAAGGTATATTTCTTTCCACATTATAATATAAAATGAAAATATTTTTTTTCAAGAACTCGAATGAAAATAAAAAATTTAATACGATAAATTACTTCAAAGTTATCAAACGTGGAAGAAAATAAACTTTGTGGAGCATTTTAACACAAATGTGTGTGTGTGTTGTGAGAAATTTTTGTGGTTCAATTTTTTCTTTCCGTATAGTTCAAAATCCGGTTATAATTGATACGTTTTAGAGTGAATTTGAATTATCAAAAAAATAATTAAATATACAATAAAAAATTATGGAAAGAATTGTTGCAGGATTTGTCCTATGGAAAATAAAACCACAAAAATTTCACTGTAAGTCACTTCACACATGAAAATCCATTTGTGTTAACTGATGCGTTAAAGATGAACACACGCGTAATCCAATTTTTTTTTCAATTCGCAACTTACCACACTATAAGAATTCATGATGCGTAGTTGACTGGGTCTAGTGGTGACTGTAACGTTTCTGGTATGTTGCGATGTTTTTATACTGACCCAGAGAGTGAAGAGAGGTAATCGAGTCTTCAGAAGATGGCATGAAACGACTTTCACACTTGTATATGTATATCCTCTAAGATTTTTGCTACACAGGTGAATTCTGCCAAAAAAATGTTCGCTCGAGGAGGTCACTGTGTTGAGAATACATATTCTAAATTATCATTCAAATTTTAAAAGGTTTATTACATTCACAATTTAGATGTGGAATGAACTGAATAGATGAACTATGAGTGAACAAAATAGTGATTGTCAAAACCAGTAGCAAAATTTATGAAAAAATCTATAGGTAACAACATCAAAGACCATGCTAATAATTTTGAATTTCAATTGCCAGTTGATTAAAAAGATCTTATGGACGTGATAAACGTGCTTATATTATTTGATAACTAGGTTGTGGCTGAATCTAATCGAAGTCATCTAGAAATGAATTTTTAAGTAGACCAGAGAGTTATAATTATAGTTACTATCTACAGAGCATTATTTACTAACAAAAATTTTGGTTACTACTTAATAATTATTGTAGAGAAACCGTCAACAAAAATAAGAGTAAAATCGGATAAGTTTTTATTGCTTTAAGATCAAGAGAGTATCATGAGAAGTTGGAAAAGAACACTCTGAAGATAGAATTAGAAAATAAAAAATTGGGAAGAGTTTGCAGCAGCCAGAGGTTTTAACCCCGATTGTCAATTAATATATGTATTTAATATGCGATTTCCATAAAGTAATGCATTACCAAATAGAGTTATATAAAAATGATGATACCACTCTGAAGAGAAGTAATTACTAAAGTAAGGGCCGATAGACCCTTTGTGCAATTGTCTATGCCTCTACACTGGATTGACTTGAGGGAAAATTCCTAAAACAAAACTACATATTTTTTATCAAGATAATGCGTTTTTCCACCGAGTTTAAAAAACTATCTAACATTCACTTTTATTACCAGACGGGGACCTTTGATTTATGGCTATCCTCACATTTCATCGAACGAGGAAGATAATCTTAAAAATTCAAACTCCAAGAATGAAATCAATGAATTAAAACATCACCGAAACAATGGAAATAAAGTTCAGGGGAACCGAATTGAAAACTAAGATCTATTCAATGCCCTAAAATCTTGTTTCTATTCTAGAACGAAAATATTATTGAATGGCAACGTACATGTAGCTTGACTATTATTTTGTTTATTATTATGATTATATATTAACACCTAAAATCAAATTGTAGTTGTGAGGAGTACTATTTTTATCATAACTCTAGAAAAATTAATCTCCGATGTGACTTTGTTTACCTCAGGAAGCTTATAAATTCATTCGCTAATAGCTATGCTGTGGATATTTTATTCTAGGAATCACACTCGCGTCAACTATTGTGATGAAGCTAGTCAATTACTCGTATTATGGTTTTTAGCTACTTTGACTTTGCGTTAGACTATTTAGTTTCAATACTTGACTACTGCGTTACAAAATTAAAGGAAATCTGCTCTGCAACTCCTATGATACACTCACTTTCCAGTGACTTTGATGCTGATCACTTATCAGCTGGTTGCGACTCCTAGCCTAGACGTGATTGTAATCACAATTTCCGAACGTCGCTCTCAATTTTCGGTGGAAATTTTAAATATGAAATATGATCTACAAGAACCTTTTGTTCTTTATTTTTGTGCGTAAATTATTCCATAATAATTATTCAATTGTATAGTAGATTCTAAATATTTCAATAATTGTTATTGACGATTGTGTAATGTAAAATAGCTCAATACCAAGTTATTTTTATGTTGAAATGCCGAACAGTGCGAAAGCCGTATGCTTCAGTAATCAATTACTTTGCTCATGAGAACTAATCACAGCCACTATAGCTGAACGCATTTACTTACTGATCTACTGATCATATCATACGACTGTGACCCGATTAACTCGATCAGTTTCCGAACGATTACTCGCAGAACAATACTGCATATTAGGAAACTTATCGAATTATTGTAATAAATATGATATTAGTATAAGTCATAAAGGACATAATACATTATCCAAATATTTCACTGAATTAAAATCTAAAACACCAAAAAACGAAAGAAGTAATTTTATATATCAAGTGCCTTGTTCTAATTATGACGCTGTCTACATAGGGCAGACATCTCAGTATTTAAAAAATAGACTAAGAGGTCATCAATACGATACAAAATAGAACTGCATTGATGAACCATGAAATATCAAAATAGAATAAATTCAATTATAAAGATTCAAAAATTCTTGAAACGAAAAATAGAATTTTTAGATATGGTTCACATTCATAAGAACGAAAAAGCTATAAATGATAGAAAAGACCTAAATAATTTGAGTAAAATTTATATCTCTACTTTGTAAATTCTAATAAAACTACAAATAATTTAATTGATTACTGCTATATATTTGAGATGCAAGGACTAAGGAAAAATTAATTTTTCAGAAACAGAAGAGACCTAAAATCAAGAACATTTGGATACAAACATATCAAAAGGTCTAAGAAATAAAAAACTACTCATAATATAGCTGGCAAAGACTCCTTTACAATTCATATATATATATATATATATATATATATATATATATATATATATATACCAAGACGAATAGTCTTTGCTGACTAGTTAGAACAAAACTCAATATATTGGAGCTTGCACCAAATGATGGAAGGGGAAAACTCTTTATTAAACTATAAATCCAAGCTTTTCGGAAGTGTTCTTTCCATTATCAGGGAAACAACAATATAAGTGGAGAAGTAAATAAAAACCCAAACCATGTAAATAACTTAATAACTTATGCTAGGTTCTAACTGAAACTAATTCTCTAGTAAGCCGATCGGCGCTGATGACGTAGCTTACTGGCCGCTAGGTAAATGAGTGGAGCGACGTATTTATTCGAATTTTGATTAATTGATTGTAAAGTAACTATAAATACTGAAGAAACCAAATTAATTGCTAAATTTAAGTTATGAAATGCCCCTTTCCATAACGTAATAAGCCAAATGTCGTTTCCAAGCTGATTACGTTTCAATTTCAAGATTTTATGACTTCCGATCCTTTCTAGCACGACTTCATGCATTCTGAAATGTTAATACTTAAAAATAATCCAATCAAAACCGTTGTTAAAAATTTTTTTTTCTATTAACATTAAAAGTAGACAGAAGTTATCAGCTCGATAACCGAGTTTTTCGTTTAAACAAAGCTTTTGAGATTTATTATTTCAAATCTTCATATGTGACGCCGCAAACTCACATACTTATTCTCACAAAATGGCTACATCTCTCTTAAGACCTACAACTCCAAAGTTCGTATATTTCCATTCCATCAATATAAAAAGGCCCAAGGCGTTGGAAACGAAAGTAATGGGTGGAGCGCACATCTTGAGCGCTGTAGGCGTACAATATGACGGTTTAGTGAAAACATGTTGTTTAGAATAAATATTATGCATTATTGAGGTGAAATTCAATTCAACAGCATTTTCATTGCAACGTCAGTTTCGGTATTGTACAAAATGACTTCTTTCATCCCTATTGTTCGAATTATCCAAGGGTGCTACAATTGTTGTGGGTGTTAAATAGAATGCTACACTTTGCTACTAACTCCTCCCTTTAGAGTTTAAATAGAACACTAATTTATTGATTGGAAAAAGTGGGCGGTAATAGAAAATCACGCAAGAGGAATAGTATTCAACGTATTTTATTCTATTAAAAATAAAAGGGTGTTGTCTCCAGTTCAGAGGCTCTATTTATAACAAGAGGTTGTTATATCACTCTGATGAGACGTAAAAACGTCGAAACTAGTCCGGGGTTACAGCTCTCCCCTTGCAGTTGCAGGCTATTGGAGATGTTGATATCGAAAAAAAGGTCGATGGACATCATGTTCTTTATAAGGGATGTAATTCAATATTCGTTGCGGTATTAGCCAGGAAAGTAGTTTTTTTCTCCTTTCGCAAACGCAAACAATCATTGCGCGTTATTGAAATTAGAAATAATATAAGAGATTACAAGTGGCTTTTATATATGTATATAGTTCTGATATATTAGATGCACTTCGTATATTTCAATATTTATTTCCTATCGTTACCAGCTACGGTTAGATTCAAGAGTTAATTCAATGGTTTGCGGCTGAAAGTGAGGATGGTGCCAGATAGAGTTTGCCGGGGATTGTTTAACTTTATAAATATGAACGTTCTGTTATGGGACTGTGGCAATCAAACATCAAAGTGTACTCTTTTTAACATATACTTCAAGTTTTTCTATACTATGTATTCATAATTAGGGACTGAAATTGAAGATATACGAGTAAAATAAGTTTAAGTGAAATGTGGTAAAATATATTTTTCATGAAATTTTCAATTCAATTGGTTTAAGAAATAACCTTCAAAATGACAATAAGACATAAATATGACGTTTATTGATTTTGATTGCTATTTAATTGTTTTTTTGAAAATTAAATTCGTACATTGAACTTTGGTAGGTTATGTCGTTGAATTTTTATTGAATTCATTTTTTTCAAAACCTTAGTCAGTACCACTGATTCCTTGCAAGGAGGATTCAATAAAATCATAAATGCGCAGCTTCATCTCAGCCTAATAGGCGTCTACTGTATGAATTATTATTTTAAACCTCCGATAATCTATGAAACTGTATTATAATATGCACTTCATTGGTTATCTTCATAAGACAAATCTATGAATTGTATGCGAATAAAACGTTGCAGGCATTTAATAAACTTAAAAATAATTTCCAGCAATTTCTTTTGGCAACTTTCATACTAATAAAGTAGAGTAAAATGAAATAAAGTAAATCAAGTTAAATGGTTAAATATTTAGTAGTAGGGCTCCACCCCAAACTTACTCTAAATTTTTTTTCGCGCATATAGGGTTGTTTTTTAGTGCCCAAAAAGTAGATGAGGTTAAGTTAGGTTAGATTAAGTTAGGTCCATCGTTGAAAACTTGTGAAAAATGTGTGTTTTTCTTTTATTTAATATTATAGGTTTCAAGCACTTGACAGTTGATCATACTCATTATTTCGTGGATCCTGATTCTGGTGCATACATCCAAACCGTAGAGCGAAAGTGATCCAAAATACGAGCGCCATGATTATAACATGGCTGTTTAGACGCCATTATGTTAACCACACTGATTATATTGTAATTGTTGATAATTCATGATAGGAAATAAAATAACTTTTCATTGATGTATAATGTTTTATTTAAAAAATATCTTCCTCACGTTAAAATAACTTATTGTACCCCTTAAAAGGATCTAAAGTGAAGCAAACAATTTTTAGAGTGAGTTTGGGGTGGAACCCCGCTTCTAAATATTCACCGTTAAACACTTTCCGAGATAAGTTGCAAACCTCCATTATTTGGCCGCTCTGTACATCTCGTTGAAAGTACATTCGTATTGCCTAGATACATCAAATGCTCACAATGATGTCCAAATCATAAATAAACCAATTTGTATTACATCTAAGCGAATCTAATCATTTCAACAACTACTTTGTAATCAGGTTCCATATATTGGACCGAAAGAATTGCAATAAATATATAATTAATTGTCATCAAATAGAAGAGAATGTAATTTTTTTGCCCCAAAGAAATTAGTGACCCCGAGAGTAACATTAGTTTTATAACCGTGCTTAATGTAGTGAATTTAAATTATTTATAGATGAGAAAGGATAATATGAAAGTAATTTTCAAGTACCTGCGAGTTTTTCACAATTAATATTTTCATACCCAAGTAGCACAAATAGTATGGTTAACGGAAAATAACCGTTTATATAAAATTTCCGGAAGTTCAACATAGTTAGGAACACGTTTATACATTAAACAGCTTTTATTCATCTGAGTAGGACCATTTTACTCGAGCGTTTATTTGAGGTTGTCAAAACATTCACAAAAGAACACATTTTTCAATTGCATAAATTTCTGATTGAAAAATGCTTGGTGTGCTGCCCAGGCTTTCAGAGTGTTTGGTTCTGAGTCCGTACACTCTTATTCTAGTTCCGTCTGGTGTATTTGATTCAAAGCTTTTTCTTTGCAACGTCCCTCGCTTTCCAGTACTATGTGAAGAGTTGGAAGATTTAGAATCACTTCTAGTACAGTTAATGGGCAAGATTTCATGGCCTCAGTTGCACATAAGCAAGCCAGTCTTTGTACCTTTGAGAGAGTGTTCCTCGTGGTATTCAGACTAGCTCAAGTACCCCAAACCATTGCTCCATATGATGTGATTGGTTTCACAATAGCCATGTACATCCACCTTAGTATCTTTGGGCTACAGCCCCAATTCCTCCCTTTAGTGTTTAAACCGTTAACGTTCACGGTAGACTTTTTTACAATATTTGACACATATTATCCACATCTAAAGATGCAAAAATTTCAGAGATAGTTTACCACAGTAAAAACGCTTCTTATCGATTAATTTGATCGCTTAAATGATAAAAATCAAAAACAAAGTAACGAGGTCTTTTGACCACAAAACTAGCGGCAACATACATTTAATTAAAGTTAACTTAAACTTAAATAACAAATTTAATAATTTTTTATTTAAATTTTCAATTCATTCATTTCACAATGATTGATTAGAATATTGAATTTTATTAGTAATGAATCTAATTGTAAAGGCGATAGAAAGGCCAATTAAATTAAAATTAAATTTTCGAAATACGACCTCGATATTGTTTACTTTTCTGTTTACAAGCTACAGCTTTTAAGAGTTTACTTTCGGATTGCATGTACTAAATCAAGACGAAATATTTTGGAACGAAATATACCAAAATATTCACATTTAGTTAAAAGGATTTTTAATTTAGTTATATATATACACTTCTATGTAGGCCAATGCATCAAAATTGTTTATTTTACTTTTACATCGAAGACCTTTTGGATAATATTGACAAAAATAATTATAGGAGAAATGTTTATTGTAAATTTTAAATTAGTTATTGGGTTACATTATATTCACTAGAAACCTACAATATTACTATTTTTATGTTAGATGGAATGATTTCATGTAATAATGTGAATTAATTATGTACTTCGTAAAATGTTGACCTGCTTTTTTCGTGTACTACTTTAAAGATTTGTTACTATCGTTTTTTTCCAATTACATAGTTTTAATAGACATAAATGTGGGTGCGCCTAATTATTAATTCCTTAATATCAAAACGTAGAATATACAAATCAGTATAGAAGAAAAATATGTAAATTCTACGATAGTACAACTTGTATCAATCAAATAAAATAAGACATGAAAAGTTAAATGAAATATACTGAGCAACAATCGAAGTGGATATTTTTTATTCTTCTAAATTTTGCATCCAAAAATATTCCTAAGAGAAATCCAATATTTTTAGCTTGTTTTTTATTCTTTCTTTGTGTTGTTATCTCTTGAATGAATCTTGGAATCGGTATATGGAGAAGTAATATGCAGGTTACACATGGGAGAACAAGAAAGAGCCACAACTCAAGCTGACTGCATGAAGAAACAAAACATACACCAAGTTAACGATCAACAGCTCCTTTAAGCAAGTGTTTATGTACATCTGATATGCAAATAATGTTGTGGAGAGAAAATAGACAATGATATAATGGCCTCAACCACTTTGTTAGAGACATATACTATAACGGACTCGCTGACTCAGTGTGGCTGTAAGATATCCTGACATAGTTATAAAACCGATAGTTATGCCATTTGATGGTGCAGTAGATGACAGATTTGTTTTAATCGATGATAATATCCGCCTCCACCGTGTGAAAAAAACGTATTGATTATCACAAAATTGCAAGAATGGAACGTTTGATTTGAAATGTCCAGGTAGTGGAACCGACTCCTACAGCCTCATCAAACTTAACAATAAGTTAAAAAACAACAGTTTTTTCAGGCAATTTGCTGGAAGGACGATTTCTAGTCAGAAGACGGTTGAATGCACGTAATTTGAGATCAAAAAACGCGCTGCACATTCAAGGTTAACAGCGGAGTAGAGGGTATTTCAATATCGTTGGGGCAATTGAGCACAGTTAATGGAACTTTCAAGACTAGAGGTATTGCCTCTTTTCGGACGAACCAAGACTTCGTTTATACACATCTGATATGCAAATAATGGTGTGGAGAGAAAGAAGACAACGATATAATGAACATTTAATGGCCGCAACCACTTTTTTTGAGATATAAGCTATAATAGTCTCGCTGACTCAGTAATTTTGATTGATGGATCAATGACGGCCGTAAGATATCCTGAGATAGTTATAAAACCGATAGTTATGCCATTTGATGGTGCAGTAGATGACAGATTTGTTTTTATCGATGATAATGTCCGCATTCAACTGGCTCCTTTTTATATTTGTCAAATAAGATCCAGGTATCCATAATTTGAAAAAAATCAAATATCATTTACACTTTATCAAATTGTGGTTATAGTTGGGGCAGTAAAACATTCGGTGAAAGAAAAAATAACAAAGGATCCTGATGCCTTCAGCGTCGTCCCATTGTTAAATTAATCAAGTACTTATTACACATTAGTTTAATCTGAATAATTTTTTCACTACAATAATAAAAGTTATCATACAAATCGCTATGAAATATTGGAAAAAAGTATCAACGTGTTAATCTGATTAGCAAGACTTTCCATTAGTTTGTAAATACTATCCATAACATACTCGTTTTCAAATTATATCTTTTCATATTTAAAGCAACTCTTAGTGATGCTCTTAATTTTCATATATGTTAAAATTTCATATTGTTTGAAACCTGTAGTGGGAATTTTGCTTAATATTCATAAATGATTGGATACATTATCAATTACAATGTCTGAATTTAGCAGAATGTTTAATAGGTGCAGATCGGTGAACCATTTTCCAAATAATGCCACGGTCATGTGGTAATCAGCACAGGATAAAATAAAGATTCCTTAATATCCATTTTGTTGTCAACCTTTTTGTGTATGCAACCACAATATTAAAACACAGCGAAATGTCTCTGAACAATTATAGTCTTAACTAGAGCAAGCACGTATGTACAAAGTAGATAGTAAGTTGGCTTTATAAAATTTGATTGCATCTTCAACTTTCATTAGTTTGCAATATGGAATTGAAGTTAATTAGTTTAATTAAATATTCTGAATAATCTTCGAGGAATTACAAGAGGCTGTGATATTTAACAGGTACACAATAGGTAGAGTATTTATCTGAAACATCTATAAAATCTTCACTATGGCTATGGTCAGATAAAAAAGATCCGGATAACTCCCTTTCAGATGATTGATTGTCTTATGCATCTACTGCTCAAGTCTCACTGGTCTCACTGGTTGATGTTGTAACGATAATATTTTCGGCATCCTTTTCTATACTCCTTTATTGAACAGGAGAGCCGGGCCCTTCTGTGGTTGCTTTTTTATTGAAATTTCTCAATTAGCAGTAGACCACGACCCCTCCTCATCTGCCAAGTAAAAATTACAAATTAAATTAAATTGCTAAAATTTTCTCCATATATCTATTAGCCATTAGATCATACTAGAACCACCCCCACAAGCAATCCGCTCTTCAAAGCAGCAAACTGCAAGTCGTTCTCTTGATCTTCGGTAAAATTTCTTCTTCGGTCGCTACCATGGAGGGATAATCCGGTGTCATCTGAGAACAGACCAGATCCCCAATGTTCCAACGTCCAATTCAGATGATCCTATGAAAAACGCAGGTGTGTTTGCCGATGAACTTGATTAAGTTCTGTACCAATCATAGGTGTTTTAGGGGACCGGCTATTTTCCTAGAGTCTTTATCCCACTGTCTAATAGTCATTCCTCGCACCTAGCGGAGCTGTCATTGCACTTAAGCGGCATCAAAGTCATTGCCACAATAAAGCGATCATCACAAGTGGTTGTAAATTTCCTTATTCCTGTTCCAGGTCGCCTATGCTCTTCGAACTGCCTCGCGAATCATATCCAATTGTTCAGCACCAGCTCCCTGACCAAGTCCATTCTCGATTAAAGCAATAACTTGTGCGGCTGTTTATGGTGTAGTATGCATTTGCACACTATTTAGATAATTACAACGAATAATATGCAAATATCTGTTTTAGACGCAATAATTTTAATATTTGACAAATTTTCGTTACAATTTCTTCATAAACACATTTCATATCTTTACCGATTGCTACGCATATAAACGATAAGCCTTGCTGATAAATTCCAATCAACATTAAAGCATATTAAATTGTTTTGTAAACAGCATATTTCTTCTTTTGATCTGATAAATAATATAAAAAAAGATAGTCAAAATCAAAAGTTTATTGTATGTAATAAATCTAAGTATAAAAAAGATTTATGATTTAACAAAATAAGCACACAGCTTATATTTACCAACAATAGTCCATCATTTCAATGATTTTATATAAACAATCATGCATACCTTCGTCAACAACAGAGTACTATTTCGAAATAGTATCAAACACGACCTACAAACAAAGTCACCAACATTGAATTAATACTAAATACCTATGTCAAAATAATTTTCTTATACATTCAACATCACCAACAGAAAATAATTTATGTTGTGTAGAGAATCTGAGTGTTGTTCCTTAAGGCGTACTTACAAGTTGCAACTGGAAATAGTTCTATGTTCGCGGTATGACTCGGTAACGTATGCACTAATAGAGACTTAGCCTGCTAACAATTGGACATTTTTGTAAATATAAATATGGCCGTCTTCGAGGTATCCGCGGCCAATTTACGGCTATTCCAATATAAGGAAATATCGTTAATGAGTTTTTTTGATTTGATACAGTGTCGTTACGGGTGTGCGATGTATACTATATATCGATTGACTAATTCTTTTCAAACTATTCGACACTGGATCGCCTATCTCAAGTTGTCACCAAAAAGCCATCACCCTCACTGAATTCAAATACTTAATAATAGTACACTACAATTCAATAAATTCTAAACTCGTGGCCATAAATAACGCACCACCCTTATTATAATCAAAACCTAAAATGTTTATCTTCTGGGTTTCTTTTTATTTTCTATCACAAAAAGTTAAAGTATCTTAAATGTTAGCGATAAAATGTAGCAAAATTTCTGAAAGAATAGTCGAGTTAGTTGGACAGGGACAAAGTTATCGGGACGTGGCAAATCTGTTTGATGTACACCACAGAACCATTGGCAGATTGATGCAAATATTTTGAGAGATCGGTTCACATTCTAGGAGGCCTGGACAAGGACGTCCTTCAGTTTTAACTCCTCGAGATGGCCGTGTTTTTTGCAATTAAATTCATTAAGAAATCGGTCAATGACAAGTGTCTAGCTTAACAGCCTTTTACGAGAAGTCCGAAATGTAAATATCTCCAGGCCCTTTTGCTAACCAGGCAGCATCGTGCTGCTAGACTAAGATTTGCAAGGCAACATTTAGATTGGAATTTAGAAAATTGGAGCCAAGTTTTATTTACTGATCAGACAAGAATCAATCTAAGAGGTCCAGATGGACGTAATCAGATTTGAAGACGGCGAGGAAGAAGATTTGCTTAGTCTTGTATTATTCCCAGAGAGCCGTTCCAAGAAGGGTCTATCTTATTTTGGAGAAGAATTTGTTTTAATGCTCGCACAGAATTAGTATCTATTCCTAGACCCGCCCTTAACGCAGCAAGATACATAACTGACATTCTTGAAAATCCCTACCTAAACGAAGTAGGAATTTATACCCTGGACTGGCCACAAAGAAGTCCAGATATGAATCCAATCGAGCATGTCTAGGACATTTTAAAACGCCGCATTCGTCGTCGAAATCCATCTCCTCAAAATTTAAATGAGCTTGAGCAAGCGGCATTAGAGGAATGGGAGAACATACCTCAAGAAGTGATATAGCACCTAATTGAAAGTATGCCCAGGAGAATATTAGCAACAATTATATCCAGAGGCGGAAATACACGCTACTAGCGTTTTAAAAAAAAGGAAAATTTACCTCATTTGAAGCTTGCAGTTCAATTTTTCACGGTCGCATACGGAGGACATTGATCACCAAGGGTATTAAGCATATCTTCGTAAATCTTTTTAATACAGGTACTTGATGATAGCTGGATACTCCAATTTTTCGATTTTCACAATTTCGGTGGACATCTTTTTTCTTTCAATTTATCGCGTAACCCTGGTTTACTTTTTTGACGTCAAACTTTACACTGACACTTCTAATAAATTATTGTTCGTTGCTATGGTAACGCAATATTTTGTTTATGAATGGAGCTGGTCTGGGCTAACTAGATATCAATACATCCTCGTAATTGCCGTTGAAAGCGATCTTGTTGATTGATTTGAATATGATGAGTGAAAAACAATACTTGAGTCAGTAGCTGGCGTGATTGGTTTATTGTTTGATTGATTATGATTCGAAGAGTTTTGAATTGAATTGTGTATTGTGATGAATTTATACAACAAATATTTAGAGAAATTCTGACTTGTTTAATGAGAACACTGATTATTTTGTAATGTTTGACTTTATAAGTCGAGAGAATTATAGTGATTGATACGAGAATGTTTGAAATTACCAATTGATTGTTATGGATTTGATTCAGATGGAAAAAGCGTGTGATTGTTTTATTGTCGTGCAAAAGTGAATTATGTCTTTGACCGCAATATTTACAAACTGATGTGAGAGATTTCTCATATAAATAACTGGTGTAACCTTTTTAATCCGTTGATTCTGGATTTTATTAATATGGTGAAGAATTTGGCACAGTAATAAATATGATAATTTCTCTTACAAAAGAAAAATCTTTTATTAGGCACTGGTCTACATGATTTCTGTAACACATTTCAAATAATTTTTTTATAATGGTAATACCTTCTGAATAAAAGAAAAATATTCATAAAACCTCATTACGTACTTTTCGATATGATCTATAGATCTTTTTTTGTTTACAGCTATGTCATACTCTAATATTTTTCTAACTATTTTATTGTATCCTATATCTTTACTCTTTTTTGGGTGATGATGAATATCGCCATTCCATGGATTGTTTTTTCCATTCTGGTGTGACGTAGGCCACCCATGTTTCGTCACCAGTAACAATTTGGTCTAAAAAATCTTCACCTTCATTGTGGTACCGCTCAAGGAAGGTCAATGCACTGCCTAAACGTTGGGTTTTGTGCAAATCCGTCAACATTTTTGGAACCCAACGTGAACACAATTTCCGGTATTTCATGTTCTCGGTCATAATGCGACACAAAACACTACGAGAATATTGAGTTGTCGCACAATGATGAAATTGTAAAGCGTCTGTTTTCTCTCACCCATTTCTTTACCATTCCATCACTCATAATGTTTTGTCCGTAAATTTCACAGATCTCACGATGAATATCGATCGGTTTTACGCCTTTAACACTAAGAAATCGTATAACAGCCCGTACTTCACAATCTTAAACACTCATACACAATGAAGAATCAGACTGTAATGGCGTCAGTGTGTAGACAAGAGATATAGGTAACCAGCGCGCATGTGCGGACCGCCGACCTTGGGGTTGCGGCGGCGAAATCGCAAAACGGTACTTACTTAAAAAATATGCCTCGGATTATCAATTCGTTATTTATCTACAAACCAGCAAGCGTTGGCCAGTTTTTGCTGGATAATTCCCTACTTTCTGGATGTGAATAGAGTAAAGAAGTTGCTCCTGGAGAAACATATGAATAGTTGTCGTTGATACGTTAAACTTTAATGATATTTTGCGTACGCTAGATGTGGTATCAACATCAAATAATTATTAATCTCATCCAAGTTTTTCCTTATGCCAATAATATGATCTTGGGTAGTATGTAGTACAAATATTTGTTCATTAGTTATCCAAGAAATGTTGGATTGTGCTTAAAAATTTTAGTATTTTCGATAAATAATTAAAATTTATGATAATTTTCTTCAGAATGTCTTTTTATGGCAAACGGTTTCGTTGGCATGTCCAACGATCTAAAAATCTACAAATCTCCTAAGCCATACCTTGTATCTAGTTAAACAATGAGTACATTTTCGGTTAAAAATTTCATTTTTGCTATATTTAAATTATACTCTCTAAAAATTATTTTTTT
Source organism: Diorhabda carinulata (assembly GCF_026250575.1). Taxonomy (NCBI): domain Eukaryota; kingdom Metazoa; phylum Arthropoda; class Insecta; order Coleoptera; family Chrysomelidae; genus Diorhabda; species Diorhabda carinulata. The sequence continues at coordinate 11,191,160 of NC_079469.1, forward strand.
GTGTCCTAGCATTATTTTCACGTCATCTACTCACTCCCGGACACCCTGTATATAAGATTTTATAGAGTGAGTTTCTGCAGAGGATTGTTATATTTGTGGAGGTGAACTTACAATCCAGACCATTTTCTGCAAATTTGAAAAAAATTATTCATGTATTTAGATGTTACTGTGAGCGCTGTGTCAGCGGTAGTTAGTAATTAGCTGGAAGTGGATTATATGAACAATATTCACACGTAAAATCTAACAGCTTTACGTGAATAATTTGATGTCAGTGAATAACAGTTATTTGCGGATTTACACCCTTTTTTTATCGTATCCTATTATAAGGACCATTTAAGCGGGCGCGAAGAGTTGCAAAAGAAAAACGTCTGTGTTCGAAAAATAATTTTTTATTCAAAAATAGTTAATTTTTCATTCAGTCGATCAGTAAGGGACATGGGTGATTCCGTTCTAACTGTGATTTTTTGTATTCAAAATTTCAAGATTTTAAAATTTAACTTTTCTAACTTTTTTATGCATATTATTCATCTATTTTACTGTAAAAATAAAACTCTAAGAGGAATTTACTACAACTTCAAAGTATCACGAGCAAGACACAAATGTCGGATTTTGAGTTCCACGGTACTGACTCATTTATCCACGGTACTGACATGGTAACTTAAGATATTAAACAACAAGTGCATCAATTTTCCTCAGTTTGATCATAAACATTAGAATTTATAAGGTAATTAGTTTAAATCATTTGTTACGACAAAAAAAATTAATAATTTATCGGTAAATTCTAGGAATGGACATGACACGGTACTGACATTCAAGTGATGTAGTATAAGTTTTCTTTAAGTGGCAAGTTATATTGTATAAAAATAATGTTTAAATATCTTAAGAATTATTCAATTAACACAAAATTTTTATTAATTGATTATTAATTAATGACTAGTACAAAAAAACAATACAGGACATTGAATATCACAGTTATAATGGAATCACCCACATACCATTTTATAGAGGCCGACAAAGTACATGAGATGTCGATATATAGAAAATAAAGATACCTTGTGATAGAGAACTTGAGAGTTTTCTATTATAAATAACAAGTTAATGTCCAATATTATTATTTTTTTGGAATAAATTTAAATCATGGATGTTTTCAATCTTCTCTGTACGCATTAATTGCGTAAATAACTGTTGCAGAATCAATGTATTATCAAACATAATTCAGAATACTTCTAGTTACTAACATCTTTACGTAACGTATACTTGTCTTGAATGAATCGGACAATTTTTTATGGTAGAAAGTGAATATATATATAAAGTAATTTAATTACAGCCTGGGCAATACTTTGACACACTTTTATTGGATGTACGCAGTATTTCACATGTTTACAAAATATAGGGGAATGGTGAAGAATTTTGAAATCACTCAAAATTTCATAGAATGCCAATAACCTTGATAATTATAATATTTCATTTTAAAGTATTAACTTAACACATGATTGAAACTTTTATGGTGGGGCATCCATATTAGATTGATAAGCTTTTTATTGAATGTTTGTCAAGATTGCTTTGGCCATCAATCACTCAACAGGTTGTGCAAAGGGAGGAAGAAGTTTTACAAGAGAATGAGGATTTGTGTTCCAACCATACAAAGATTTCCTATCCATGTTTTTATACGAAAATGGAGAAATTATCTATTCAAATTACACTGGGCGATATTGGTTTTTATTCCTCTCGTTTTCAGATATTTTTATGCTCAGAATTCATAAAACGATTAATTGCTTTGAAATATTTTATCTGGTTTCTTTCTTTAATCTCAATTTTCAATTTAGATTCAAAAAATGTGGAAATATGAACAAAAAACTACCTATTACCAATTTTTGTCAATTCATGTTATAAAAATTAGAATATAATGAAGCAAATACATCGAAAAACATGGAAACCACATGTTATATTTCTCTAAAATGGGATTTTTTCTTGTACTTTTTGAGGGACAATCTTTTTTTGAAAAACTGCAGTAATCTTCATGTGACGGTGAAGCTGTTCTCCTTGTTCCTCAAAATAGTTTCCTAAATTATCCGACTGTGGAAATAAATGTGAAACTTAAACTTATATTTACTCTTAGAAGATGGAAAGAAGTTTTGCTTCGCCATTCTATTGTGCTGCTTTTTCCAATCCATATGTGTTCCATTCAAGTAATTTCAAATAACAACAATAAAGTGTTATGATGCACCATGCTGTTGTAACCAACTATTATTCAAATTGTTACCAAGTCCGTTCAAATTGTCTTTTATGATGTTTGGCCCATTGCAGTCGTGCAGATATCACGTGCCCAAATATTGACAGTCAAAAGCTTTTGTGTTTCAGGTTCTCACATCACAAAAACATTGAAATGAATAAGACCATTCCCAGTTGCCATTCGTTGATCAGTCTGCCATTGGTGAGTTTCAACATAAACGAGTTTTATCTTTTCTCATCGACCGTTTGTAGTAACTTCCTTAGCAATAGAAAAGAGCCAATCACATAAATTTGCGTATGTCACGTGATTTTGACGTATGACGTTAGAGTGTGATGCTGGAGTTATTTCTCTTTCGGTTTGCTTTTTTCTATGGTAGTCTTTTGGCTTTGATTCTTTTCTCTACGATAAATACTGGATTACAAACCAAAACACAAAAATATCACGAAAAAGAAGCAGCATAAACGTCAAAAAGTAAACCTAAATTTTTAGGTTAACGGCAGTAACGTCGAGTTTATGAATAGGGTGTAGAATTTGCGTCAAACGGCAAACGTCATCCACGAAAGGCAACGGTAACCGGAAAGTCAAGTTTATAAATCGGTTTCATTTAACATAAACGCAGTTTTATCGTAAAAAACTATCTGACTTGTGAAATAAGGAACTGCAACTTTGATTTGCATTATGTTTATACACTAACATCATGGACAACGGATGTTTAAAGATTTTTTTCAAAGCGATTAATAATTTTTCGTCCATTATTGGTCGGGTAGTTTTAGAGCGGTTTTTAGTTGTATCACCTACGAAACTGCAGTTGTGGTAATTTGGTTGCAATGTCATTAAGTCATAAGTTAGTTACCTTATCATAAGTTGTTTACGATTACGGTAACCTTTCATCATATGATTTGTTATTCTTATTCGTTCCGTAAACATAATTAGTTTTTAAAAATACCTAATTAGAATAAACACCTTTCACTATTGACAATGAGAAATAATTCTCGACATTTGAAAATAGTTAATAACAAAAAATTTATAATTCGAATTTCAAATTACTATAACTAGTAAATGTGAAATTATGATTCTTTGACGATAGTACACAAGTGACGATTTATAGTTTAAGACACGAAAAAACAACAACAACTTTTTCGGGAAACGATTTTATTTATGATCAAAGTAATCACCATCTATATCAATATTTTTTAATCGAAGCTTCCACCACAACTTAAAAGCTTGCATGTACTATTGTTAACACCCTGTAGATCACTGTTCTAGTTTCAATAGTTAGTTTAAATGAAAATTTTTGCTCCAGTGGAAATCCAATGAAATCAGTTGATTTGAAGTCGGTCTGTTACCAAGCAACATGCTTTCCAAATCTGTTTTAAAATTTTTTCGAACAATTATCGATTTCCTTGGGTTACTACTAGGTACTGAAAAGTTTTTGCTTTAGTAGAAAATGAAAGTAATTAATTTGAATCATTTGATTGCTGATCACAGAAGTGTGAGAGAGTGCGTTGTCGTTTCCTCAAATGCGATCGCTTCTTATCTTTTTTGAAGATACTTGATGAACACAGTGTCATGAAACCGACTTTTTCTTTTCAGGGAAAGATTCACCCTTTACAATCCACTATCTTGATCGTTTTTTCATTTTAAGAGTGAAGTGGTAGATCCAGGTTTTATGTGCAGTTATGAATCAACGCAAATAATCCTACTCATTGCATAATTCTTTAGCCAATATATGGTAAATGTGATCTTTTCATAAACTGATATCCTCTTCTATCTCTCTAACTTCATCATTTGCAGAACTTTTTCGAGGATATTCGTGATTGTCGCAGTTTTTGGCCGTCTCAAAATTTCGTCGTTAGTCAATCTGATACGTCCACGTTTGAATTCAGCTGCCCAAAATTTGATGTTTTAGAGTCTACATACAGTGGCTAACTCCTTTTTATTTGCATAGGCGGTTTAGGAAAAACAAATATTCAATACTAAATTTATTCTATTATTCAGAAAAACTGGCATATATGGTGATATAGGTAGAGGTCAGAAGTTTTTCAAACAATCCTCGTACATCGAATTATGCGCTGGAAATGTGAACCAAAATAGGATGTTTACGAGAAGTAATCAATCCATCGTAGAGATAGGTGAAGTGGAAACCGATCCGAAGTGCAAGTATATCGGTTAATAAATTTTTAAAATCAGTGCACTAATAATACGTAATCGTTTGATTATCTTAAAAAATAGTAATTTCATCAACTGAAGCGTGCGAGTGAGTCTATTTATATGAAAACAAAGAATCGCTAGTTTTGTTAACAAAATTAATAGAAAGTAGAATGGTGGATTAATTTAACGGTATTTTAACCTTTGAATGCGTGTCAGAGTGTTTTAGGATGCATCAAATTTTTGGTGAAAGGATACTCTGAATTATTCCGTGTGATGTATCAACAACCATAACTATTCGCTGATTTTAGATATATTTAATTTATATTCACTAAACAAGAGTAGTCACCTTTTAACATTAAATAAAGTTATTAACACCTAGAATTGATTAATGTCGCTCACTTCAGCATATCTCCTTTGAGAAAAACTTGAATCTTCTTTTTTTGACTTCTACTAATCCTAAAAAAGTAGCTGCAAGACCAATCAGTACAAATAAACTGTAGGTCGTCATCCAATTACAAAAAAATTTGCCTAGCTCCAGAAAACAACTTCCCCTTACACTTACCGCTATCAAAATATTGAGAAACAAAAAGCTTTCAAGGATAGTCAAAACCAAAGTGTAACAAACAATTGAGAAACTATAAGTATCAAAAACATTGATAATGACAATAAAGATGGGCATAAACTAGAAAGAGAAAAAATCTGGAGAAGACGTACAAACAAAGAACTAATGATATACAATAAGCCGAGAATACCAGAATAGAGCACAAAAGTAAAGTGCTAGGACAAAATTCCAGAATACCACAGCAGAGCATTGTGATGGATGGAGGGGCAGGTGGGAAAAGAAGAAGACGTCTAAAGAAAATATGGCCACACTAAGTCAATCAGAATATAAATGAGGTAGGAATTATCGAGTGGAAGGAAGTAGCAAAAAATCGAAGGATGTAGAATAGTAATAAAGATTAGAGTCAAGAGCCTACGAGACTATATACAATAAAGACTCACCAGAAGCTTTCACAAAAAAGTTCAGGCATTCGCTTAAAGTACTCAAAAACTCTTCTATTTTCCGAAAAGAAAAAAAAATAACAGATAACTTCTGTCAATGTTGAAATATGATAAACACAATATACAAAACAACAAAATGTTACTGAATGAAATACTAAAAACAACCAATGAACTAAATGAACGTATTAATGAAGTATAGTTTTAGTATTACCCTGTAAGTTTATAAACGCTTCGTCCCCAATTTAACAATAGATTAAGAGAAAAATTTAGCGCCAACTTGCCTAAATTCGTTCTTTTATTACTTTACGTACTTTATAAACGAAGTATAATGATTTTATTCGATGTTCTAGAGTGCCTGCTTTTTTCAGAAGGAGTTATAGTTCTTCCAATATCAATAAAAACCCTTGCCGGTATTTTTGTTTGATCTACCATAGGCTTAGATACCTCATTTTATAACTTATTTTTATAATTACTATTAAAAATATGTATATCTTATTTGAGAAAGTATTGGTTAAAAGGCAAAGGGAGTTCAAACAGGGTACCACATTTGAAATGAGCACTTTTTGTGCCCCATTCGTTTCTTTTTTCTGAAAAAAGAAATTTAAATGCAAAAAATATAAAGGAAAATGAATTACTTGCTAATAAAACTAAAGAAAAGAAAACGTTTCAATTCCAAAGTATCTTTATAAATAATAATAGTAGTCAAAATCGATTGAACTAGTCATCATTTGATTGAATTATGAAGGGTTGTAAAGGGGGTGATACCACATACTCATCTTCATCTTTGATAACATGTTCAACACAGTTTTTGAAAAGCTCTGTTAAAGTTGGAGGAAGCTCATTTCTGGTTGAATGAATACGTCAACAACCAACATTGCCACATCTGGAGAAGCATTGCAAAAGCTACCAAGCATCCCGAAAAAGTCACTGTTTAGTGTGCCGGTAGCATCATCGGGCGATGAACCGAACGTTAATGTGAATGGAAAGCGCTACAGTGTGATGATTGACGATTTTTTTGACCCAAAATGGAAGAATTGGACATGCCTGATATGTGATTTCAATAAGACGCATTGCACTCGAAATAATGGTCAAATTCAGAGCCGCCTTTGGCGAACAGTTCATCTCATGTCAATTGGCCGCTTAGATAGTCTGATTTAACGCTTTTGGACTATTTCTTGTGGATTGGAGAGAGTGTGCCAAAATTAGTCCTTGCGAATGGGCTAAAGCGGAGCCGCGGTCAACATTTGCATGAAATCATCTTCAAACATTAAATTATACTGATCGTTTTATCGATTCCAATAAAGATTTCATCAATTTTTTCTCAAATTTTTAGTGTTTTTTTCCAAAATCAAATCCCATACCTCTTAAAAAATCACTAATTTTCACCTCCATCTTTATAACTGACTTTCAGACTCGATTTTACCTTAGTTTGAGAGATCAGATTCAATTTTAACTTTGATTATTTGTCAGAGTCTGACGTTGATGCAATAATTCGATCAAAATATCTCATTTTTCTGATTGGATTTGCCAGAATTCATAAATTTCTTTTTATATCCTTTGCATAAGGATGAGAAAAGTGAGAAAGAGACGTAGTGGGCGAGCTATATAAGCCCGCAGTCCTAAAGCTACAAAATCGAGATGCAACCATCAGTACATCTATACATATTAAATTCGAAGAATATTATATTGAATCGAGTACATTAGATTAGATAAGATAAGCTATAGCGTAAAGGCCGTGAATTTACCACACTTTGACCTGTTGATTTATTGTATACGCCAGACTATTCACCAATTAGATCTTATCAGTAATTTAATGCCAAAAACTGTTTTCTACTTTTTGCTTTATTTATTGCTAATAACGCGTAGTTTTATTAACTATAATTTCTGAAGTATCTATCAAATTATTTTTTTGGAAAAATAATGTATTTGTTACTGTTTATACTTGTGTGATTTAATTTAGATATATTTAAGTACATGTTCAAATGTTATTGTCATTATTTAAATCTTACAAGGGATTCATAACAGAATACTATTTCCTTGAAATTTTTGGATATATATAATAAGATTTTCTCCAAAAACTAAACTGGATTGCTTAGTTTTCAATAAATTCTAGCCTACGTCCATTTATATTCCATTGGCTTCAGCGGTTTCAATTTATAATGTACAATTTCTACAACCTCTTTACTCAGTTCTGGAGACTGCTTACATTTTCGTAAATCTGATTTTACGTTTGCTCATATTAACTCTATAGGGTTGAATATGCAATTATAAGAAGGTAGCTCTTTGCACAGCTTGTCAATATAATAAATTTCCTCTAACTTTGGACCTTTGATAACAGTAAGTAATTCTCTGTTTGTTGGGTCTTCTTTACGCTCAGGAATTTTTTACTGACAGGAATAGGAATATTTTTTTATAACGATTTCTGACTGTTGTGGAATTTTAGGTAAAATCTGTTCATTAAATCACTTTTCAAATAATTCTGCTGTCATATCTTCATGATAATCAGCTACACAGTTTTAAATTTTTTTAGCAGATATTAATAGAGCCATCGAACGATCCTTGACGATTCGGTTATTGCCATCCGTTTAAACCACATGCTGACAAAACTTGACGCAATGTTTCTACACTGGTAAACTATAAATTGCCCTACGTATAAAATGTTGAGTGGCTTTATCAACTGATTTCAATTTTTGTTTACATGTTTTTAGGTTCTGTGATGAATGATCCACAGCAACCGATTTCGTGACTACTCCATAAATGGAAAATTTATTCACTCTAGTTAAACCAGCAATTCTTGTTATGATTGCATTATCAGATGGCTAAATATTTTCCTTTTTTGAACATTCGAATATATTTAAAATAATAGTACTGGTTGAGAATAGCAATGAATAGCAATATAAAAGACAGATTCCTTGGAGCCTTGCATGGTGGAAACTAATGATGAATGAATTTTTAGGTCCACATTGTATATAACGCGATTTCTCGAAACTCTGGATTAGGTCCCTTTTCTTCTCGGTGTGCCACATAGTAAAATGATATCTGAATATATTGTACCCGTATAGTTATTTACCATTTCGTACAAAATTAACAGTGAAAGTATCACTGACATTGTATGCAGTTTATAAAATTTTCATTTAACACTGTTACGATGTACTTTAACAATTCTAGGTGATGAATTTAATAGAACAAGTCGATGTCTACCAGCAGGTACATAGATTTTAGGAAGGAGTATAATTTGGCAGGAACAGCGTTATATATAGTGAGACACCCCGCTGTTTCTTCATTTATTTCGTTGTTATTTCTAAGTGTCTCTTTTTAACGTGTTGTATAACGTTGAGTGCTATGGTTATGATCTTTTTTTTTCCTAATTAATACGTTGTACCATCTAACACCGCTTAGTTCATTCAATGTAAACCTTTTATGAGGTTTAAAAATATTGATTGAAGAGAAAAAATAATTATGTAATTAATCAAAGTAGAAAATAATTTATAATAGCATAAAATGAATGGAAATTAAGTCTAAAATCGTGGGATGCTCAATATGAATCATTATCATTGTTAACTAGTTCACAATTAGTGTGGAAATCAAATGTACAAAGCACCTCACGTTTGTGGAACAGCGAATTAAATACTACATCATTCATTTCATTATCATGATAGGAATTTCAATTTTTTATTCTGATGATGAATATACAGTAATTTCAATAGTAAATGTGACCTGAATTTAGTTACCAAGTTTTCGTACGTATCGTCATCATTTTCTTCATTTCAAAGCTTCGTAGTATTGAGAAAAACACAATAGTTGAATGAATTTCAAAAGAAAGATTGAATTTGATGGAAACCAGAACATTTCCCTCAATATTTGTTTTACTTATAAGTGTATATTGGTATTCTTAGAAATATTCATTCATTCTAGTGAACTAGGAAAATATAACTGGTGAGACCTACTTGCTTCTTGTTAGTTATGTTATATTAATTTTTCAAAATTAAGCTAAAATCACTTTGAAGCAAAGAAATAGATTTTTATAAAAACTTTATACTAATTGAATATGTGTATAGACCATGGTCTATAATTTTTCAAATCAAAAAAAGTAATAGTTGGATGAAAGCCATTGCAAAAGGAGGAGAATATGATAAAAATAGAAGGAAAAATAATATACTGGCGATCTGAGGTCGGGAAGGGAAAGGGGGTGAGTTTTAAAGGTAAAAAACGGTTTATCTCGATTTCTGGCAAAACTATAAGTCTTCATCTTCTTCATCGTACGATAGGACTTAATCCTGTGTTTGCATCAATGGTTGCCTATCTGCAGCTGGGATGATTAAGACTAGCTTTCATACCATCTTTTAGGTGGCCGTCCTGGTGGTCGGGATGTATTCCGATATTCCATCCACGTTGTTTCTCCATTCCCTTCGCCGATTTCTCGCCCATCTAACTAAATCCTGGATGTCACATATCTCCCTTATTAAATAATTTCTCTTGTGGTCAAACAATGTGTGTCCCGCTATTGATCTCAGCGTTCACATTTCAGTAGTTCTTAAAAGCCGCTAAGTTATGGTGTTCTCTGCTCTGGTCTGGTCTCTATAGCGTATGTCATTACTGGTTTCACACAGGTCTTGTACATTCCAACTTTGCTCCTGTTAGTCATATATTTATTCCGCCAAATTACATCTCTCAAACAAGTCCTATGGAAAAAAAAACAAAAGAAAGTTGTAGGTAATAAGATGATCTATAGCTTTTGTATTTACCGTTTTTTCACATAACCTCAAAATTTATGTAAAAAATGAAAAAAAAAGTTTTTCTTTTTTAATTTTTATCTTTTACAAAAGGACATTTTGTGAAAAGTTACCTTTTTATGTCCCATATACACTGTAATTTATTAGATTTGAAATATTTATGTTTTCGCGTTTATGTTTAATTTTCTAAAGAAAATTTTCCCGTCAAAATATCAGCTTTTTTTGAAAAAATTGGTGAGATTTTTGCTCGTTGAAATCTCTACTTCCTGATGGTGTAACAAAATATTACCAACACTTTGGTAAACTATCTCAACAAAGGCATAAAATGAGACGAAAAAATCTCACATCAGAATTTTTTTTAATCATTACGTATCATTTTTAGCTGTTTATTAAATTTTTTCACTCGAATTACACGAAAAATGTGAGATTTCATGGTTACATCGATGAACAGAAGTAGTTATAGTCTAGAATTTTAATAAATATCTAAAAATTATATATAATGATTGAAAAAAATTTCAAATACGAATTATTTCGTCTTATTTTTTGTCTTTTCTGAGAAAGTTTAGCATGTTGATGGTAATATTTCTCACATCATCAGGAAGTAGAAATTTCAACGAACAAAAATCTCGCCGACTTTTAAAAAATGCTGATATTTTGACGGGAGTGTATAATATGAATAGATTGCAGTGTATATAAGACAAAAAAATGTAACTTTTCACAAAATTTCATGAAAAAAAAAATGTTTTTTGTAAAAGTTAAAAATAAATAACCAAAATCTCGGTTTTTGGAAGTTTTCACAACAATTTTGAGGTTATGTGAAAAGAGTGAGATCTTCTTTTTATCTACAACTTTGCCATTCGACTTCCCGTCCTCGGATCACCCTTAAATTATTTTTCCTTCAATTTCTATTATATTCTCCTCGTTTACTAATAAGTCTCATCCTACTTTTTTCACTTTTTATTATTTTTAAAGGTTCTACCTTGGTCTATTATGTGTTTGCAGTTATCTGCTACTGATTGCCAGGAGTATCAAAACAATAACTTTTAAGTAGCATTTCCCGTATTTCTGAATAGTTGTATTTTGTAATCTTTCATAAAAGAGAATAATTAGCAGTCATGGGAAAGCTCTGTATATACATTCGTATGTACAAACTAATTTACAGATACATTGTGTAATATACAGTGCTAATGTAGGTAGACTTGGATAATTATGCATAAAGAGGGAAAGCGATCCATTTGTGTAATTACTTTCCAAATAGAATATTATGCAGGACCAAAAATGCATAAGTGTCTATTGCATAGAAAGTTTATGAATATCAATGAAAGTAGTTTATTGTTTTTCAATTTTTTTCGATTTGTTAATACTGTTTTAACTGTTTTCATGACTAATAAAATATTGATGTTGAATGTGATAGCTGCTGAAGAACTCATGGCGAATGTATAATGCAGTATTAAACATACTCTAGTATCTAAATAACGAAATGGAAAGAATAAAGCTCCGTCCTGATATTCTCAATATTATCTCTAATTTTCAAAATACATTTAAAAAAATAGAAAAGAAGAGGACGATAGTAACACTAAAATATAATCGAATCAACGTATTACTTAGTTCATTTAATTTTTTCTCTCTCTCTATATAGTAATTGATATTTGATAAATAAAGCTGACCAATACCAAAAGTCAAGAACTACATACTACTATACGAGGACTGCTACTTATATTTTGAGATATGGCAACACTGATGTGAATATGTCACATCTGACAATACCAACATAAAATTTGACATTTTCAATGGTGAGTGTACTCAGACCATGTGTCTTACTAGTGCCATTAGAGTTGTTTACATATTTTTTAAACATTTATCTTTGTTATAAAACAAAATTAAATCGTGAACATTTTCGAGCGATGATTTTTTACGACTTTCGAAGTGGATTAAACCAACAGCAGTGTGCCGATCAACTCGCTTCGACTTATGGTGATGAAGCACCATCTCGAGCCACCGTGTTTCGCTGGTTTTCCAAATTTAATCTTGGTCACACCCTGCTACATCATAAATTTCGTGGAGGTCCTCCAAAATCGGGTGTTAAGCCAGAAAATATCGTTGCTGGGCGATTGTGAGATTGAGGTATATTTATTTGGGCATTTGTACCACTTGCATACGTTCAATATTGCATGACATTTGGCTGTCAAAAAGATTTGTTCGTGTTGGATACCGCATAATTTGACAATCGAAAAAGTGTCGATTGGTGCAAAGAAATGCTGAAAAAATGCAATCACGGTCCTTAAAAAGACGTTATTAGGTCGTGACAGGCGACGAATCATGGATCTATGAATATGAACCCGAAACTAAACAACAATCGACTGTATGGATCTTTCAAGATGAGCCAAATCTAACAAAAGTTGTTCGCGCACGAGGCACTTTAAAGCAAATGGTCTCCTGTTTTTTTGGAATAACTGGACATGTAGCCACAATGCCATTAGAGTAAGTAAGTACGTAGAACGGTCCATTCTGAATGGTACAGTAGCATTTATTTGCCAGAAGTGTTAAAAAAATAGTACCACGAAAATGGGAGGAGAGGGTGTTTCTAAATTCATGCGACAAAATTCAGGAGATTGTTCGTATGAAATTAAGATGGGTCTTTCCCATAACAAGCCCACCCCTGTCCGATATATCACACTTAAAATGTGGTGACTAAATTTTTTTTTCTAAAATTTCAGTAATACACATCTGGAAAAAATAGTTTTGATGTGGAATAAAGTGGTGGTTGATAATTTCAACCCAGTATAACGTAACAAAAATATTGAAAAAATACCTCTGGTTAGTCATTTGTGAGTGCACGTTGTAAATAACTGAAAGTATGTAACTAAAGTTTGTAATTTTATTAAATTTGTGATTATTTTATTCTTTATATGCGCTATTCGACAGCTGCCAGGTGGGAGTTTCAACCACTAACACCTGACTACAAAACATCGGACTACAAATTGAACCAACAACTCATCCTCAACTCTAACATCTGAGAATCCTGTTGAGGATTGCAACCATCCCGGGTTCCCATAGATAAGTCCCAGCCTTATCTCGATATATAAATAAATCCGAGTTGTTTTTTTTTATAACTACTTTTATTCATTGTGCTCTTTTGGATACGCGGTTTATGCCAATTTAGTATTTTTTCTCAATAAACTTTTTGTTTTTTGTTGCTAAAACTTCTTTTATTGTTCTCAGCAATAAATATTAATCTGGATAATCGTGTTTAAGGGTAGTTTAATATTGTTTGATTTTTATTTTTAATGCAATTTATGAGGTGTTTCAAGCTTTCCGCCTTTTTTATTGCTACTGGCGTCCAATTCAATATTAATTGTTGTGTTTAGTTTAACAATGATATCTTGGGAAGAGGCGGGCTGAGGAAATTTTGTTTCACCCTCATCGTATTATACATATAATATTTATATTAAAAAACATCTAATTTATTTGAATCGCAAATTATTACATAACATTCTTATATAATTATATTGATTTTCTTTATGTTCCATAGGAATCCTGATTTCATACAATGCGCGAGGCTATCGGTTAGGTTAGGTAACATCTGCTCCATTGTATCGACTCGCAATTTTTGTTTTATTGGAATATTCATCAATTTCTTTTTCCTGTCTTCACTACCAATCGCTGCATCTACCTTTATCTTATATGGTAATATAATAGCTTTTTTCATGACATAAGAACACATTCCCACTTTGTCTTGAGCATTTCTATGGATGCTTAATAAATTGTATAGTTGAATTTTTCTACGACAATCGCTTTCTTGTAGTACTTTTCTTATAGTAGGAATTACAGCCATTAATTGCCTTCTTGTTGGTGTAAGTTCCTAAACTCCTATGTGAACCAGATCTTGGTTGTTAACGTGAACTGTAACGATTTACAACTTTCATTTTATTTATCTTTTTCTTAGCATATACTGATAGGTATGTAATTCTCACTTTCTGAAACATAATCTTCGACAAAAGAAGCCTCTTCCAATAACTCATTGAAATATTTATACTTCTCTTTTTAATTTACTAACGTTATAATTATAAAATTAGCGATTATTAATGTATAAATAAATTCTAGGACTTATAAACGTAAAATATTTATATATAAAATTATATTTATGTAAATCATTTGCAACAGGACGCTTATTTCCCAACCATATTCGAGATAATACTATCCATGTAGCTCTACAATGAGAGAGTATGCCTTTGCTCTATTTTCAGTGCTAAAAATCTAAGTCTAGAATTTTTTTAAATATTAGAAAGGGCTTCTTATTATAGAACATGATCTTCTTCATCATCAGAAGAAGTCTTGAGCTAGGCTAAAATAGTTCCTGGTAGTTTCTCTTCGGTATCGTATTCCTCACCAGAAGATAATGCATCTGACTTTTGCAAAATATTGTCAAACGCTTTTCTGAAATCGCCGTTAATTAGCACTTTAACAAGTAAAACTGAATTCAATTGTAAAGTATTGGTAGTTTAATGGTATGACACAGATAAATTAGAACTTTGCTTGTAGATGTTTCAACCTTCTCCAGAAACTCCAAATATTGTGGCTATTGTTTATCCTGACATTTCATAAAAATAATTCATCCATTCGCTCATTAAAGCGATGCTGCATAACATGTTAGTTTAAGGCATAAACCAATGAATATTCATTCTACATAAGCTAAATAATATCCTAAGAAAACTATAACACGTAATCATTGCGTATAGAGTCTAGCACAAACTAAATTCAATTGGGAACTCATCAACTCCCAAGCCACAGAAGTTAGTTGGCAAGCGAAGGTCAGACCACACGTACGTTGACTAATTGCTACTAATTAATCAAACTGTTCAGAGAAAAACTAAGAGTATTTATGACTATTTATAATGACCAGGCAATGTAATGAATTATTCTGAGGAAATAGAAATTTATTGAATTGTCCAATTTTAATGATCACCATTCATAATTAATACTGCTCAGAATTTCCTTCAATTGACAAGGGCAGATAACATTTTAGAGGTTGATTATGTTGTTAGTATTTGCCACATTTCCGGAGTTATTTGTCAAAAAAATTTATATAAGTCTAAATCAAAATGATGAAGAATTTAAAAAATTGACAAAGTTGTATCAGAAACTACTCAAAAGCTAGAAAAGAGAATACTGAGAATACTGCTACTATTAAGAATGCAAACGAATGTGTGTACAAAGGAACAAAATTTCAATAAACATGTTGAACAGTAGAAAATAGAGAATTAAAAGCAAATAGCATTAACCAGAAAAATGTGTAGACAGGAGACAAGAAAATATGTGAATAAAATATTAACTGAGACGGAAGAAAATGAATGAATCTAATCAAGATATTAATTGTAATACCTATATTAAGAAAAGTGTTTTAGTTTTTGAGTTAATATAGACATAAAAGGGTTTCGACTGTTAATTTTACGTAGAGAAACAATTAAAGAAACGTATTAAAGAACCTTATAGGAATATTCCAAAAGTACACTGCCTAGAAATAGTTTATAAAATTAGTGCTTTGACTGTTAAATGGAAATATTGAAAAGAAAAATTCAACCGACAAAATTGGTAGCATTGTAAATTATTATATAGGGTGTTTCAAAAGAAGGTGATCTCGTCTCTAGGATAGATAGAAAACTGAAAATTGTTTGGGGTTTCAGTAAAAAATTTTCGAAACGCAATCCGTACTCAACATTATATTGAAATTTTATACGAATATGTTTTGGAAG
This sequence comes from Diorhabda carinulata, assembly GCF_026250575.1. NCBI lineage: Eukaryota > Metazoa > Arthropoda > Insecta > Coleoptera > Chrysomelidae > Diorhabda > Diorhabda carinulata. The sequence continues at coordinate 11,207,032 of NC_079469.1, forward strand.
CTGATACATCCAATGAATTTGTTTTTATGTCTGACTCTCATTGAGAGCTTTTTCAATATTAGATTCATCAAGCAGAATTTCAAGTGAACTTAAACATCATTTAATTTTACACCAAAAAAGTACTCTTGATAAAACTCAATAGTGTGTATCGTTTTCGGAATACTTTGATTTGAAAATTATGAAGTAATAACCTATACAAAAAACCCATAAGATGAAAATTTAAAAAAGTCTAATAGCATAAAATAGAATTCAATTAAAGTAGGTGTCTCTATCTCTCTCTCTATCCTTTTTTTAAAGAACCCATCAATCTTCTAAACGGTGGGGAATGGTATATGAAAAAGGTAAATGAATTTTTTCATCGATGTCTCAGTAGGTGAAATGTGAAATCCCAAAAAAATAGAAAAATAACGTGCTCTCAAAAACGGAAAACCGCTTTTACGATCTATAAAGATGTAGCCATAGCTTGGCCAAAGTAGACTTCTGCGAAAGACACCTCATAATAAGCGAATTGTCTAATTTGAGAAACATGCTTTTATCTTTCAAGCCGAAATAATCGCTGTGATGGAATATATACGTACGATACTTAATCTACACTATGAAAACAGTAATATCAATCTGCTCAAATAGTAAAGCTGCCATGAAAGCCATAACAGCTTGTGCTGGAGCTCAAAAAAGTTCTACAAGAACTGGTTAATGACATCTGCAAGGTCCAACTCGTTTAGGAGTCCGGCTACTCGAGCTAAAAGAGCAACGAAGGCTGATTCACTAGCCATATTGGAATCAGCAAAAGCACCAATGGGAAATAAAAATTATATATCTCAATATTTTGCTCACAAGACAAACTCTGTCATACGACAGCAAAGGCATACATAGATAGACCTTCTGCCTCTCTTAACAATCAACTGCTCCACTTAAACAGGCAGAAAATTCGACTGGTCACAGGCTGCTGTGCCAAGTTAAAATTTTTAAGTAGGACACGAGGGATCAATCAGAAGAGGTATGTCTGTAACAGTCCTTGGCCGCCTACTAATCTGAGTATAAACTAACGTAATTGCCACTTCATTTCACAATTCGAAAGATGTAATCGTAATTGATTATTTAGTAAAAGTGAAACGATAACTGACTAGCTAATTAAATTGAGAAAGAAAAATTTTTTTGAAAGGCAATTTTATTTCAGAACATCTACCCATTGGTCTGATATTTTTAGAGTCTCATCCTTTATGAGATTATGATCTCATCCAGCATATTTGCTTGATCTGGTTCTCCGATCACTTTCTGGAAATGAATTCAAAAGAAGGATCAATGGAAAGCGATTTCAGACAAATTAAAAGTTTTATTTTTTTGGTTTGTGCGAAAAAATTGGAAAAAATATAGTAGCTTTTCTATTGAAAAGTCATTCCACCCTTAGGTTATTTCTACAACCTTTTTATACGTATTTTCTTGAATAATTATTTTTGCATAGAAATGAGAGACCTAAAATCAAAAGATTTATTATTGAAAATACATATTACCCGCATAATATAGCATTCTTATGACTGGACTATTACGAACATTATACTTACTCAACAACTTTCCCAATTAAGTGCATCAGTTGGCGTTTTTTTTTTATTTCTCAGCGAATGTCTGAAGAATGATCTTGTCTTGACCGCAAGCAGGAAGTTAACTGACCCAAAAACATAAAGTTTCATCCTCATTTTATAATGGTTTTCAATTTTGTTGAAAAAGTCGAATTATATGGTAGAGCACAGTCGTGCGAAGCTGTTTATTCTCGTATTTACTACGACTTTCATGGCAATCTCAAAAATTCTCCAAATTATAGTTTTTCCAATTACAATTATTGCATAAGTCGTTTTAGTGTGAAAAAGAAATATCCATACCCATATGAATCTCTGTTATGGCTATCACATAAAATTATTTTCAACAATACAGGATGTCCCGAAAATAGTTAAGTAACCAGATTTACGTAACGTAACCGTTTTCTCGGAGTCTACTTGACCAATTTTAGTAAAATTTTTAATTTTTATTCATTGCATTGTATTCACGAGTTATGGCAGAAAGGTTGTATCTATAACATTAACTTTTCATGAGGATGGGAAACGTTTAGAGAAATTTCGCATTTTCAACTATATTTTTCTATGAAACTAATTGAAATTGTTCAAAACGATCTGCCATATATGTATGATTTTATAGGTGAGCCGAAAATCTTCCGACATTCATAATTCCCGCTCTTTAAGAATGATGTATCGATTTGCCTGGTTATGTTATTTATTTAATTATGATTTTTTAAAATGTTGATTTGGCAAGGTATTATGTACCATGGTCTAATTCTTAAGTTGTCAACACTCATTAGTAATGTGTTAGTAATCAAGGCGCCTTACTGATTAATCAATATGATTAGTGCTATATATCATGAATTAGATTGTGCTTATGTGACATAAAGAAGATAGTAACTAAATTTATTGAATACTAGAACAGTTAAACGAAATAATAGAAAGGAAATTACAACAGTTGCTCGTATTGATCACCATTATCTGTAATAAAACTCGTAACCTATGCTCAATTTATATAATACCAAAAACAATGGAAAAAATAGCTGTAAAAAGTGTTATAACCCACAAGTTTTCTTGATAACATTCATTTAAAATTCATTTTTTTGTTCTTTTTACGTACAATTATTTGTAGACCGGATCTACACTGGATGAACTAAAGTTCGAGCGTCCAACGTCTTCTAGAAGGGTCGAAAACGTAGACAGTGTTACTCAGTTTGTTCGTGAAGATTCTGACTTGCCTACTTAGAAGCGTGGTCTTGCTTTAAACATGCATAGATCATGATTATTTTGCATTTTACACAAAGGGCTGAATTTAGGGCTGAACCCTTTCAAAATTCAGTTGGTGTAAGACTTGAAGCTTCAAGATACTTCGTATATTAGATGATATGCGAACGGTTACCAACAGCTTGTTTTCGGATGAAGCTCATTTTCATCTTAATGGACACAAACAAATCCAAAACACAAAGATCAGAAACCCCTACATTGGCCTCAATTGGAGATGAAAGGAGGGGCAGACGTTAGATGAATTCTTTGAGTCCAAATAGATTTCTCCCACGAGTTCGTGAAATTTTCCTGGAAAAATAATCTACAGGAAAGGTGACAAAAGTTTGCCTCCACTCAGTCCCTACTTATAAACACCTATGGACTTTTTCCTGTGAGAATATTCTTATTTTAAACTCAAAATTTCCTTGCTTTTTGCTGGCCATAAACATTTTTTCTCTTTATATTCTTATTTTTATAAATATTTGTACTGATTTTGAAGTATTACTATACTTTTTCACCCCAAATCCCATTTCAAAAAATTGTCTACAGAAAGTCCTAAGAATTTAACAGATTCAACGATGTCAATGGTGGTGTTATTTAGTACAAAAGGCTGCAACGTAATTTTATATGACAAAACTTTAGTTTCGGAAAAGTTGAAACACAGAAGACTAGTCACGCACCATGATTTAACGGTGATTAGTTCCCTAGATATGGTTCTATAAAGTGCTGAGACATCAAGGTTGCTCCAAGAGAAACTAGCATCGTCCGCAAACAGATATTTTTTCGCTCATGCCTAGATAGGCAATGTCGTTGGTAAACATAATAAACAAAATAGGGCCTAGTACTGAACCTTGAGGCACTTCAAATTCTATTGGCTTGCAAGAAGACATCGTTGTATCAACTCTTACAACCTGACTTCAGTTGGTAAGGTATGACTTAATCCATGCGAGAGGTGTTCCCCTGAAAGCGTAGTACCGCAATTTGTTAATTAAAATATTTTGATTAACACAATAGCATGCCTTTGAAAATTCACAGAGATTTATTGCAGTGGAGTGATGGTTGTTTAGGCTAGAGTAGACATTGTTTGGGAGGAATATAGCATCATTTGTGCATTTGTTACTTAAAAATCCAACTTGATGGATAGTGATTATTTTATATTGGGCGATAGTTCCAAAATTCCACAACAATCACATATATGTACTTACATATATAAATTTTCATTAACAAAATGATACTTTTGATTAGATTCTATATCTTTATTCATTATTATCATTATCTAACACGTCAGTAATTACTGTGGTTGATTGTAAGATCGAGATAATACGATTTTTGTATTGAAGTTTTACTTAAAAAAGTCAATAAATTTCGACCGACTTTGATAAAGACAAACACGATGAAGTCTTTGAGTAAACTGTCTGTCTAGCTACTCGCTTGACTTGATTTCATTAAAGTTATGTTATCATATTGTAGACAGAATAAATATATTGGAATAAAATCATAAACTATTCAAAATTAAGAAAATAGTATTTACTTTAATCAGCTTCTGCAAATTTCCCGCCGCCACCCGACAGAAAGTGAACTTGAAATTTCTCATATTTTCTACCTTCACTGCGATCTTATGATTTATAATAAGAAAGATGTATAGATACAATCAGTGTTGCAATAAATCCTTTCTTAGAGAATCGGGCGCATTGTATTTTCACATCATTATTTGCCTTTTTAATTGCTTCCTATTTATTCGCTAATGTATCAACGGTTGAATAGTGAAAGGTACAGATGTTATTTGAAACAGCAATTAATGAAGACAGTATTTTGCATTAGTCTGAAAGAATTGAAGCCTAACTTTCGCCATCATGTATTTCTAACAATGCAATTTTCTTCGTTGGAATATAATATTATATCAATATTACTCAATGAGGAAATGAATCCAACAAATTTGTTCTTTACTTTCCCTTTTATTGCTCAAAAATCAAGAAAGAATCATTTTCAGTATAAATTTGAAGTAACAAATAAACAATTAGCAATTAATGAATAACAATGTAAAGTTTTCTTCTTACACCGTAACTACAACCTTATGAAAAACAAATCTACTGAAAAGACGCACAAAGTTGTATCTACCGAGACCAGTAAAGGTTCTCAATCAACGCATAGTTGTGTTATCTAAAAGCAGAAGGGAAAGATTTCTTACAAAAGTTCAACTCTGCATTACTGTAATTTTTCCTCATCCCATAAATCGCATCTTTCAATGTACATGCTCCCACTTTCTCCCTCGTGAAGCAGTGATGTCAGTTTTTAGGATTGTTTTTATTTCTTTGTAATCGAAACGATGTGCTTTGGGCGGTACTATTGGGAAAACAGCCAAAAGCCACGTAATATTTTCAATACCATAACGTAATATTCTTTTGTGATTATACATAAGATCTTCGTAATCAAAGAAATCTATCCACATTGCCTTCAACTTTGTCTTTCGTAGTTTAGAAGTATTTGGGATTGGTTTAAATTGTACAGTGCTGAGCTTGAAGCTTCTTAAGATTGTTGGCAGTTCCAGATTGATCCCTTTCTTTCCTCTCTTGCTGACGTTATCTTGTCCACTAGGTATTTGGCCTTGGTGGATGGTGGTCTAAGTGATAGCGTCTCCCATAATGTCCACGTTGCCTTCTTCTACACTCTTGTTCTTTTTGAAAAAACTTCTTGAGTGTTCTTCGCGTTGATACTGAAGTTCCATGCTGTACAACAGTCGTCACCATGGCTCTCTAAAGTCTTCGTGTTACTATCGCCGATTTGGTGCTTCTGGTGTCGATAGTATAAGAAACGCGGTTGTTCTTCTTATATAAATGTTATCTATGATGATTATAGAAATAGGTGTTCTTTTTATCTCTTTTCTTCTATCATTTTATTTGTTATTTGTATTTGAGGTGCATGAACGCAAACATCTTTAGAGATTCATAAGATCAACTTTTGTTTTTTTTTATTCTTATTTATTTGCGAATATGAACCCACTTTCATAATAAAAATAAGGAATGAATTAAAATTAACTGTTTCGTAATTGTCCGAAAACAAATAGATCCTTTAGTGATGGGGATACAAAGCACACCTAAATCCGTCCACCTGCTACGGAAAAGCAACTCTAATTTATTCTTTATTCAGTGAGACAGGCATTGCCGTCGCGTTCCAGAGTTAATTTTGTGCGAAATCTACAGGCACCCGACTGAAAAACTTTTAGAATAAAACGTGTATAATGCCTACTTATTATCAGAGAAATAATATGAATGTGTAACTGTTTTTTATAGCCAGAGGAACTAAGTAAGTTTTTGATTAATTTCCAGATAAATCGTAAAAAATATATTTTTATTTAAACGTCATTTGAGCATGAGATTTTTAACACTTTGGTTGATAAAAATTTTATTACGGCTCCTCGTTGGTATTTGCAGCGTCAGTAGAAGTACTTTTACTTTCCTTGAGAGCGTCAATAAAAGTACTCGTAAAACTGAATATACAAAAAACGAGATAAAAAAACCTGCAGATTCGATGGTACATACTGTTGCTATTTACAGTTCTAATTTATTTATAATAATTTTTTGTTTATAAATTTATACATCCCATTAAATAATTTAACAACAAAGTGAAACTCTACTTTTTTATTAGCTAGTTTATGCAATAATCTAATTTTTAATTTTTCGTAAACTATTTTACTTTCAATTTCATACTTTTTCATATATCTGATTAATGCGACTTCATATTTCAAATCTGACATTTTAATTTCTAGATCGAATGTCGAAATAATTACCTCCCAACAATATTTAGATGTTAATGATTCAATTTACTCGTCAAATATCAACTGATACTTATAAAACCACCAACTTGTTATTATAATTTTCAAAACACGTGTTTTTTGTTTTATTTTTTTCAATCTCACGCAAAATATGCATCTGGTTGTTGTTTGTTTAGATGGAATTTTCTAATCAAAATTTCATCAATTTTTATGAGCCTATTGAGTTGAAATTTCCCATTTCTTGATTTGGATAACATTCAATAAAAAATTCGTGAAATATTTAATGACATCACGGGAATCAATTGATTTAATTTTTTTTAAATATTTTGCATTTTTGTCATTCAATAATCATATGTCTGAATAAAATAACTTGATTATATAAATTTCATAACGACTTTTTGCAGAATATCGATCGGTCTACAAAACCATCGAACACTGAGGTTTCTATATAATAAAATCGTATATTTGATTTGTATAAATACTTTTGGGACATCCTGTATGGCTAGAAATAATTTTAAATGGTAGCCGTGAAAGAAGTTTAGAAAAATTGGCCTTTTTGTACACTACAGACCGTATAAAAACAGTATAAGTAATAATTCTAAGGGAAATACAACCAGTAAAATCTATGGTTACAAAAATTCTTTTCAAATATATATTAATTTTCGTTTTTCGTAGTTCCTTGATAACGAAAGATGTAGTGATACCGCATAATTAATTATTTTAATTTATTAGTTCTCATTTTTATTTTTTGTAATAATAATACTAATTAAATTCTTTCATACCTAATCGGAAGGCTCAGCTCTGCATCGGATTATATCCAAAGCGGACAAGGATTATTCACCCCTCAACCTCGCATCGCCAGAATCTTAAACTTAAACATGGTATTGGACACCGAGAAGCTCAACCAACCGCATGTTGACAAAGAAGCTTCAAACATATAGCTTACTAGCTGCAATCTCTTTTCTGAGACCGAAGTCTTCATAATGGCTATCCGGGATCAAATTATTAAGAGGAATAACATCATCCACCAGAAACTGGCCAACAAATTCGATCTTCTCAATACGTATACACCGTATTACAAGTATCAACCGCAGAAGGTGCTCGAAAATTTTAGACTCTACTACGATAGATCCATTATCACCGATAGACAAGTGACAAATAACAGACCTGATAGCGTGGTAGTTAATAGAAGAATCCATTCAGTCCTTTTTATCGATGTAACTATACTAAGCACTCATAAAGTTCTCAACAGTCACCATAAGAATTTGGCGATTTACGCGGATCCCGCAATTGAGATTAAACAGATGTGGCACAATGAAAACATGGAAATATCCCAGTTATTATGTCAGCAACTGGCGTCGTGCCTAAGACCCTGTACGATAGCATCGTCAAACTGGGATTACCAAAAAACTCCTTCACCGTCGTCCAGAAGGCTGTGATATTGAATACTTGCCACTCAGTGCGCAAGTTTATTATGTGAACCGAGCCTAATCTTTTGGATACTTTGTATCCAAGATAGTAGATAATACCGGCTCTAAGCTGAGTAGTCTTTCTCATGATAGCATCATTTTTATTATTAAAAAGTATATTCACCCACCAATAAAGAAAAGAACGAATAGAGTCCACAACAAACTCTATTTTCATGACATCTTATTATCCACTTATACTAATATACTATTCTCTTGCAATGAAATATGTATAAGTGTAATATTCCAAACATTTTGATGTAATTATGATCTTATTTGTTTGTTTTAAAGCAAATACATTTATTAGAATTGTTTGAGATAGTTGTACCTAATGTAAATTGAATAAATACTTCTAGTATATCGTCAAGATTTTCTTAATGGTACTTTTTCTACCGATTTGGTCTATTTTGAATTATCTTCTATGTCTAGTGTAGTAAAAATTTTGACTTTAACGGTTGAATTTACAATTTTTTAAAATAATTATAAACACAGGATTAGGTTAGGTTTATTCTCATATAACTTCAATCTCCACTAGTTATCAGAAACAGCTCCAATTTTGTGCATTTTTCAAATTAAATACCCTTTCATATCGATATCGATAATATACTTAATAACATTAGAGATGTTACACCCAAAATAAATAATTTTTTGACCTTGATTACTTGGCTTTATGACCATATTTAGAGACATCAATATCGAAGTTCATCTGCAACTATATTTACAAAAACAAATGGTTTCTTTCAATTTGCCTTGACTTATCAACCTATTTGCGAAAGCCAAATAGTAGGTACTAGGCTGTTGTTCTATTTGCTTAAAAGTACTAAAATCATAGAGTCAATGTTAAAAATAGAGAAAGCAGCATGAATGTGGAATTGTACTATTCGAAGAGAGAGGCAGGGTGTTGGTTTACCACTCTCCATCTCTCTTTACTCTCCATTGAATCAAAACTTGTTGTTTGTCTTCATTTGCCGTTCCCACCACTCGAAGCTTCGACATTATGGCAATTGAACCAGAACATAGTTGAGAGAAATAGAGAGTGGCATACCGATATTCTTTCTCTCTCTATTAGCAGTTCAGGTCAACTTGAACAAACTCCCATATCTCGCCCTCTCTATATATAATATTATCTATAAATAAAATACATCACGTGCGAAGACGTCAAAATAATCACACTATGTTAGCCATTTTGACAGAGAAAAATTTGTGGCCTATCAAGATGTTGGTTTATCTGTCGCGAAATTGGCCATCGTATTAACTGTACTGTAATGTATGTCATGTCTTAGCAGAAATGGTGGAGGAACAGTAAGACCAAATGGTCAACCGAGGCGTACCGACGCGCTTCAGACCGTTTTGATACCACACGATTAGTTATTGATCAATGATTTGGAGAGAATTGGCAGACAATTCCTGAAATAGTAATTCTTTTGACTGTCGTTAACGTTTGAAGTTGTGCAATTGAAATATTACGAATAATTTATTTAGTTTAGGCAACACACATTACATGATTTGAATATGCCATGAACTCTGTAAAAATTTGACAGAAACGTCAGTCAGTTAATGTAAATTAATAAATTATCTTGATAAAAATCAGAATATAAATATGTCGTCATGTAAGGAATATGAAATGAGCGTTTCGCCCGAAATTAGATTAAAAGCAGAAATGAACGGAATGAATTTATTGCCGTTGAAATCAAAAGAAAGGTATCGAATAACTGTAAATTAGAAACGTCATATATTTAAATGTCAGTGTTTAAAATTTGCATTTAAAAACTAGTTCTTTTTGTTAAGGCGTCGATAAAGTATAGTACGTAACACAAGCTGTAAGTTACGTACTCGTTTAATTTTGCCACTCGTACAAAATAGGTATACTATTAAATTAGATGTTTATTCATATAACCTAGTTTTTACCATAGAGCTTGCTTGTCTTTAGCTTTAATTGGTATTTTACAGTTGTATAAAAAATTTATTCGGTTCATGTCTCCTAAATTTTTTTTCAAATATCTATTGCTTCACTATATACATACACCAAAGAATATCAATATATTATACACTTGGATACAATGTATATGTTGCAACAAACAAATAAAATGACAGCTTAATGTTATAATCGACAGTTTTGCAGTATAAATTAATTTTGCCATTTCTGTTTTTAGGTAACAATGTCGAAAAAGTCAAGTCAGGATGACATATATCTTGACTTGACCGAAAAAGATAATAACTTTGAATTGATTCCAGTAAAAACAGATAAACAGACACGGTTTGAAGTTAACAGAGTAAACAATGAAGAAGAAAACGAGGAAATTGAACTCCGTGTTAAAATCAACAGCTCAAATGATGATGAGGATGATGTTCATTCTTGTACAGATAGAACCAAGCTGAATAGTGATTATATCAAAAGTTTTAGGTAAGAAATGTTTATCTAGAAACAATATTTGTGTTTTCCAAAAGTATATTGTATATAGTTTAATTTCTTAAAACTAATTAATTATCACATTAGAGGAAACAGAAACAGTTATTTACTCAGCGAAAGTTGAAAATTTGAAATGACTGTTATCTGAGATAATCATGATACATTATCATCAATTATCATTGGTCTAATCAATATACCCCATTGAATAAACATATATTTTTCTTGCTTTTATACCTCAATTCACTACTATAAAGCAACTGTATGCACTATATAGAAAACATATTATTATTATTAAAAAAAAATATTTTCATCTGTTATTGAAATATTTACTCAGTGCACTACCTGCTTAGGGGCTTTCTCTGAAGGTTATGCAATTAATTGGACACATGATACATATTGTAATTGTCATAATATTTGAGAGTGAGCAAATATATTTCCATTTGATTTTTATATCTATAACAGTTATCAACATATCTTACTGTAAATGTTATGATTCAGTCAAATATTGTGAACAAAAATTCAATAAAGAACCTAAAATTTAGGATAATAAACAAAATAATGCTTATTAGTAACAAAGTTAGTATAACTTAAATTAAGAGAATAGTGAAGTTATATTTGAATTCATAAATTTCCAGCAGGCATTTGGCAAAATTAAAAAAAAATCTTTGAAATATATGAGTATATAAAACAAAGATAAGGCTCACTATAAATTATGCAACAAAGTATAAAAAAGAAAGAGGATGAAAGTGTACTAAGAATAAAAAAATATGTGTAAATACAAAAGAACAAATATGCAATAAAAGAAGTGCTGGATGAAAGGAATATGTTAAATATATAAAATTCTAGAGTAAGATATCTGGGTCTTATATGGGAAGCTGGAACGGAAGCTGGGACAAGAATGATATTGGAGTGGAGACGATGTGGGAGAGAAAGAGATAGACCGAGGTGGAAATGGTTGAATGGAAGTGGAAAGAATGAGGGTGAGAAATTGGAAAAATTACTTAAGCTTGACAGAAATTGAAGGGGCTAGTAAACAAGCTGAAGGTGTAAGAAAATGGGGACTGAGCCTTCTTTGAGAAGAGCTCCACAAAGCTTTTAAAAACGTCCAAGCTCCATATAAGGGACATAAGCATAAAAGTTATATTAATTTTATAGAATTTCATAGAAAATGAATTTTCTACTTATTTCCTTTAAGATCTCACTTCTACAATTTAGTTTCAAAGTTTTAGTGATAAAAAGTTATTCCTGAATAGTGTCTTATATGTAGATTGTGAAAGTGACCCATTAATAGTATATTTAAAATCAAGAAAAGTGATAATAATTTACTGATGGATATCAATATTTGGTGTTTTAGTGAGTCAAAATAGGTAAACTAATTACTGTTCCTCATGTACTTTTTTTGTAGAATCTTGGTTTAATACAAATGGTTCAACTTAGAATATAACTTGAAAAATTAGAATTATTTCATTTAATCTTGTATTATTTATCCAAGGCTATGTATAGCACACAATCGAAAATAGTATGGTTGTACAAAAATTAATTATCAGACTGCAGATTTTCTAAAGTTTATTGTATAAATATATTTTTTAAGTTTAAAAACTATCAAGATGGTATCTAATTTCAGACAATTGACAAGGGAAGCTCTACCTAGATTGGATAATTACAGAAATATAATGTCAGTTCAGGCGACTAATAGACCAACATTAGATGAACTTCGAGACGCCACTCTTACTAATAAGGTAAATAATGGTTTGATCATTAATGAAGTATCAATTAGTAGCCACAATGATATAGTTTAATCCGTTTCTGTCTTTTAAATTCATTAAAATTCTCCAATATAATGTACAGGCAATGCAAATTTACATTTCAAGGCTCTATTCACTTTGCTGGAATAAGGAAAATAAAAAATGTACCTAATAGTTGACACAATCATCCGAGTATGTTTGAAGTGCGTAACCACTCATTTTTAATAATCGAAATGAAAAAAAAATCCAAATAACATAAATAATATTGGTGACATATGGTGATTTATAACAATGACTCAGGCAATGGTGGTACTTCAATTGATGTCTTTCATATATCTTTTCGATAATATTTTAGAATGTGTTTCAATCTAACAGCATTAAATACTTTGAAATTTTCAAAATAGAATACTCAAAACTTCGAATAACAAAGAATGATCAATTTCATTAGATGTTTTGAACACTATTTTAAATTCAACAGGTTGTGAAGTTGAAAACTGGACCAGTGATGATTAATATAATTTAATTGGAAACATTGACAATTGTTATTGTCAAAGCAAATTTGATCTTTTTTTTTCTTGGTTAGATTAATATTGTAGGAAAGACAAGATTATAATGTCTTATTTATTTCCGAACTTAATCACAATTCATTTATTCATTGTTTCTCCTGAAACATATCTTGTAATATATAAAAAAATCCTCTATAGCTTAGTGTTTTTCTTACGAAAAACTATTTTTAAAAATCTTTATTCACAAAAACAAAAATACAATTTTTAATTTTACAAATACTGAATGAATGTAATTAATTTCAACAATTGAATCAACTAAAATTCATTACAGGAATGAATCATCAAAATTCATTAAAATATGTTTACAACATTTTTATATTAAATTGAAGGCTGACAAATCTTTATGAAATAGGATCTTTTGCGTTTTAATTTTTAAAGTAATCTTGATTTTTCTATATATTACTCTATTGTAATTTTTATTTGTTGTTTGACAAGTTTGGAAAAAAAAACTGAGAAGAAGGCAAGGTTTGGAAGCAAGGTTTTTGGGGATGTGCGAGGGATAATTTTCATTCACTATCTTGAAAAAGGAAAAAGTATCAACAACGAATATTACGTGAACTTAATGCAACGTTTAAGCGAAGAAATCGAGCAAATCAGCCGCTTTTGGATAAGAAGAAAGTATTATTTCATAAAGACAATGCACCCGCTCACAGATCCGTTATTGCAGTGGTCAAAATTAATGAATTAAAGTTTGAATTGCTACTTCATGCACCCTATTTGCTAGATTTAGCCCCCTCAGATTATTAATTATTCTTATTATAAAAAGGGTATCGAACTTATTGAACACAGCTGAGAAAACTGTAGTGTAGGAGCTAATAGAAGATAACGTCAAAAAATAGATATATCTTTTTCCAAAATTTTTGTGTATTCTTTCTTGGACCAGGAACTTCTAGGACCAACCTAGTGTTATACCTCTCAAATGTACAATATGATCACCAAGTGAGGCCACATCGTAATATTTCGATTTCTGTTAATTCCACAAATGTCGGATGAAAATTTTTTACAAGCCATCTATATGAATAGAAGTATACATCGTACATCATTACTCTCAGTATTCTACTTATAAGTTCACCTTGATTATTAGATTGTGTATTGTATAAAAAGGATTTTAGATATCGCCAGAAAAAATAATCTAAAGGCGATAAATCGAAATATCTTGGTGGACACTCTATTGTGTATTCAATTATTTAGAATAGCAACTGTTAAGTATGGTGATGCATCATCTAACTGAAAACAAATGTCATTAGAATTGTTACCAATTGCATTTCTTATTGCATTATTAAAATGGTATCAAACAATAACTTTTGAATGCGTTTTTGTTCTGCATCCTTCTAGAATTAGTATCACCCATATATTCATAATTGTGGCGATTAACTGTGTCATGTAACGTACACGTGGTATGTTGCATGTAAAACGAGTATCTTCATCTCGTTTCGCATTAAGTTTTGACAAAATTCCATCCTGTTGTCATGTTTATTTTAGGATAATTCTTACGTTACTTTTTTGAGGTTAAAACTTTTTATTAGGATCCCATAAAACCATTATGCTACCATGTAATTTTCTGGATGCACAAGGGCTTTCTATCAAATTTTGTTTAATATCCAAGAATTTTCTATAATTAATTACGGTTTTTGATAGGTCAGTTTTAGGGTAATTTTTAGTTGAACCCACTTCTTCAAAAAGTTTTGGAAATTTGGTTGCGATTTGAATACGTAATATCAAATAAATCTATCTTATCATAAATTCTTTATACAATCACTGATCATAAGAATCATTATTTTTTTTCTGTATATTAATAATAGTAATAGATGTAAAAAGTACTTAATTACAATAAACACATTTTACTAATAACTATGAGAAATAATTTATAGTATTCAATCACAATTAATGACAGAACACCTACTACTTTTGTGAAATAAATAATTTTTTATTAATTTCAATTTTAAACGACTGCGACTTTGGAACTATTAAATGTAGAATTATGTGGTTTTGACGGTTATATTTATAATGAAACATATAACGAGTGATTTTTTTGGTGGTATCTTTTTGGTAACACTGTTTTTGACAGATCAACAAACTTGTTCAGTTTGGTCTATAATTTAATATTAATTCAAATTTATTAACAGTTTGGTCGGCCTACTGAGGGAACTATTCGGAATCTTGTGACTAAATTTCGAACCCAGTTTACACTATTGGACATTAAACCACTAAGACGCAAATGTACAGTTAGGACTGAAGAAAATATTGCGGCTGTATCCGCCAGTGTTACTGATGAACGTCAAATGTCGATTCGCCGCCGTTTGCATCAATTGAGTCTCTGTTACTCCACTAGATGGAAAATTTTGCGAAAAGGATTTGGGTGTAAAACCTTTAAGATAAGGTTGGTGCAAGAATTAAAGCCACACCATCTCTCATAATGTCTAACATTTGGTGAATGGGCGCTGGCAAAGTTGGAGAGAGATCCAATTTTTTATCGAAAACTTGTGTTCAGCGACGAAGCTCATTTCTGGTCGAATGGATACGTCAACAAGCAAAATTGCCGCATCTGAAGTGAAGACCAGTCAGAAGCATTACAAGAGCTACTGCATCTCGTAAAAGTCACTGTTTGATGTGGATTATGGGCTGGTGGCATCATCGGGCCGTACTTCTTCAAAAGCGACGATGGTCGGAACGTTACTGTGAATGGCGAGCGTTACCGTGTGATTATTAACGATTTTTTGTGCCCAAAATGGAAGAATTGGATGTGGTTTCAACAAGACAGTGTCATATGCCACACGGCGCGCGAAACAATGGCCAAATTGAGAGCCGCCTTCGATGAACAGTTCATTTCACGTTTGGGGCCAGTCAATTGGACGCCTAGATCGTGTGATTTAACGCCTTTGGACCATTTCTTGTGGGGCCATGTTAAGGCTAATGTCTACAGGGATAAACCAGCAAAGATTGACGCACTGGAAGCCAATATTGAAGCATTTATTTGTGAAATACCGGTCGATATGTTGAAGAGAATGTGTAAAAATTGGACCTTGCGCATGGGCTATCTAAAGTGGAGCCGCGGCCAACATTTGCATGAAATTATCTTTTTTTCAAAATCAAATCCTATACCTCTTAAAAAACCACTGATTATTATGAAAATCTGAAAATTTATACAAAATATACTGTTTAAAAACATATTTTAGTGAGTTATTTAGGAGTAACTTATGCAAATAACCTGAGTCATTGCTTTGTAAGCCTTAATAAAAATTGAAATATTAGTTACGTTACTTCATGAACACACTGTGAACACACTAAACTAGTTAATCATTTTCGTTCACGTTGTTTTAGTAGCCTTGTTGGTCCCAATTGTTTCGCTTATGAATGTAAAAAAAACATTTCCCCTGAAAAAAAAATCAAATTGGAATTTGATTGAATTTAACCTACAATTCGATCTCTAGTTGACGCTAAAAAGACCTTAATAATAAAAGAGATAAGAATAAAGATATTTTTGTGTGAACCGTAGTTCATGTAGGTTAAACAGAAACATTTAAGCATGTTTGAAAACAAGGTGCTGTAAATCTTTTGTGAAGAAAACAAAGAAAAACAGTAATAACTTTTAAAAATCAAAAAACTATATCGTGCTATACAACCAAATCTATATAATTGTAAGAAAGTACTAAGGTTGTTTGAACGGTATCCGACTTAACAAAGAAACAAGACAGCGATGCTGTAACCTTTTTAAACAGCCTTTTACGTATGTTTTAACGTCATCTTCTAATAAACAACTCTCCTGCAATTGGAAGTTTGGACACAGAAAAAAGTCACTGATGGCCTGATCTGGTAAATACGGTGGGTGGTCAACCAATTTGAAGCGCAATTCGTGAATTTTAACCACGGCAATCACCGAAGTGGGAGTGGGTACGTTGTTTTAGTAGAAAAACGCTTTTCCCTTCAAATTTTGCAATTTCTGTCTTTATATTATCAAGAAATGAAGTCTAACATTTTTCTATTATTGTTTTACCTTTTTCATGATGACTATCCTTTTAAAACGATCGCTATCATTTTTTCGACTGAAGATACCGTTACTTCGAAGCAGGTTCATCCTTTACAGTCCACTATCTTGATTGTTTATCAAGTGAAATAAATGCATATACTCGTAGAACTATATTTTTTGATAAAATGTTATAAAATACTCCGTCTCTAGCAGAACAGAGTTGATCGTCTCACTATTCAGCATCGTACCATGAATGGTATGGAAAAAAAGCTCGTGATGAGGAATTTAGGAATCAGTTGAAACTGAATCTAATTCAATTTGAATGTTATTCTTTAGGTCACTATAAAAGTAAAATTTTGTCTCCAAGTCAATAATCTGCCGAGATGCAGGCAGGGCCGGATTAAGATTTATAAGGCCCGGGGCTAAAATAATGACGGGGCCCCCTTAAGGATTTCGAAAACCCGGAAAAATTTACAAAATAATATCAATACGTTAGATCTGTGGTATCAACACATCAAAAAATACAGAATGATTTCCAAATGATAGTGCCCTCTTGGACCTGGGGCCCGGGGCTATAGCCCCCCCAAGCCCCCAGCTTAATCCGGCCCTGGATGCAGGACTTTGCATTTGTATTTTGCCACCCAGTACAGTTCATTACAGTTCACAATAAATTTGTATATTTTACCGGCCAAACCGGATTTAAGAATAAACTAGTTATGCCTAGGCCAAACTAATTGATCTTGATATAAGTCGAAATTAATTGAGCAAAGATGTCGGGACTTGTACATGCGGTAGCTAGATTTGTCGTTTCAAACGCATTTTGCGTGTAGTTGCTAGCCGTGCATAACATATTTAGTTAAAGACCTCAGTTTGAAACAGAAAGTTTACGTTAGAAAAATTTTTTCTTTGTCAAAATAGATGAACCTACGTTAAGTCGACAAGCAGATCAAACACAATGGAGGAAAAAATTTTTGATAGAAATTTTACAAAGTGAAAGTAAAAAGTCTTCTCATTATAATGTGTCGTTATAATGAGGTTAGGTTAGGTTAGGCAATGATACTCTGCAATTCTAATGGCCACCAAAGCACACCTTGAAAAAATAAATAACAATTTCAAAAATAGAGATATGATTATTGTTTTTATTTAAAAAAACACTTATTTATTTTTATAATATAATTTTTTGTATTGCCAATTATCCGCAGCTTTTAACGACCATACATTATTGTTTTAATAAAAATCATTATTTTTGGAATAACGGAATATTTCATTCAGTTTATTTATTTATTTTGACTTTCTAGATATACCATAATGTTTAGACTAGTGCGTATTTATCTCACGATCAGGATCAATTAGTTTGGCCTATGCAAAACTGTTTCGGTGTTAAAGTGTTTTATTTTGATATGGATTATGGGGTGGGGTGGGCAAAACCTTTTGATGTACGTCCCAATTAACGAACCTCAGGCTCGATCATATTGTTACGAAATAGTTCGCAAAATGGTTCCCTAAGCTACTATGGAATTTTAAAAATTCGATGAACTTTCTAAATAATTTCTAGGAAAGTCTCTTTATTTATTTCTTGTGTTTCTTTTTGTTCTAGAACTTTGTCGTATTCTATTTGTGGTATAAAAATGATTAAGTGCAAACGCAGGTAAACTTGTGACCGGTAGGTACAATAATTTTATCTTCATCAACGTTTAAGTTTTAATCTACTATATATTTTTAACCTTGATAAAGATCAAATAAAAGATTGAAACGTTGGCATTTTAAAAAAACTCTTTTACAGTTTTATTTTGAGTCCTCAACCCGCAACGCCATTCGAAATCTCGTAGTAGAAAGGACAGTAATGTCATCAATAACATTACCGTTAAATTACAATATCATCAAAATGAAAGAGTCGATTTATTTCTAATTTTGTACAAAAGATGCGCTTGAAGTGGTTTTAAGTTTTATATATCCATTTTATTATTATTCATCTCCTCATATTACAATGTTGCAGCTTTGAACAACTAAAGGAGGTAAATAGGTGACTGATTCAGGAATTTCTGTGATTTTAAAAATAGAGCATGTTATTCACGATGATTAATACTTTAAAAAACGAGACTTTGTTAACCTTTAAACCTACCATGACAACCGAAATTATTAGAATGATTAATCGCATCAATGAGCTACTCATCCAATTAATAGGTCATACTGTTAATTGATGATTGTTCTCTAGTTGCCGTTCCCAATAATTTGCGTGGTATTACTTCCAAATTCTTAATATTGTATACAAATTTATTGTTGAATGTATTTAACTGTACTGGGTGGCCAGATAAGAATGCAAAATTATTGACTAATAAGTGACCTAAGGAATAACGTTCAAATATTTGCAAATTTCCAAGGAAATGTAATCGCTACTCCTCCACGATCCGAGCTCTCGATCCTCGCGACCATATTATTACTATTAGTCCAGACTACCAAGGTAAAAATGTCCATGAACACGCATCGATTCGCCTGAAAATTTGGAATTAAGCTTGACTTATCCTTATCCTCAAAATCTTCCCTATACTCTTACCTACCTACCCAAGCTACCCCAATAACTTCCGCAAACAAAAAATAAATGCGTTTGTATTTAATTTTTTAGATTAATCAACGGACAAGTACAACAAATGGAAAATTAGTAGAAAGTAAGGGACAATTCAAATTTGGCTGGATACAGGGTGTTTTCATAAGATGTCTATTGAATATATGGGGTGTTATATTATTTCTTCGACTAACCTGGGTAGTGGGACAAGCTGGAATAGGTGAGTTTAACATATAGAAACGAGGAAGGTCGATTTATTTAATTCTTAGAAAAATCTGCAATATGAAGTAAACATAGTTTGATTAGGAAGTAAGTAAGAACGACATGCAGATCGAAAAGAGTTATACAGTTCATCTGTCCCCTCCTTCTTATGTATGGTTAGGTGTGAAAAAATGATGTTTATGCATCCTATCTAAATTAACAGTGGCCCAAAAGGCCCCTATGAGTTGTAAGCATACAGTGTGTCCACGTAAGTTGGCCTCATATGGGCAACTTTTTTATTATTAATTTTACGAAAAAAAGTTATTCTTTATAAAAAGTTCTGCATGGTCCGAAACCTAAAATTCAATCATCAGATGTTAAATTTTTTCAGTCGTATACGAAGTTTGTCAAAAAATGTGATTTTTGCTCTAGAGTAAAGTACCTTTCTTTTTGACAATATCGAAAATTGTTATAAAGAAAAGATGTTTAGAATTAAAAATAGCTTTCAAATATTCAACATGGTTTATTTACATTAAAAAAATATTTTTTTCTTCATTTTCTCTGCGATTACGGTGGAAATTTAAGTTTGCACATTAATGCATTGCATTTATTAATTATACATTTGATTAAACAATTCCAAATAAACTTTTAAAAACAATTATCTCTTAATTTTTATCGAACACTGATAACCTGTAAGTTGCTTAATCACTAGTTTGTAACATTCTAAAGATGCATTTAAATGAAGTTGTATACATAATTTACTTTGTTACAATAAATACTAATGAATAATCACTATCTTCAATTTACTAATGCCTCCACATATCCTCCATTTATGTTTATACATGAAACAGTTCTATTACAAAATTCTCATTAACCATATGGGGAGTTATATTACGAACCGCTTCTGCAATTATTCTCTCTAAATGGCTTTAAAGGTAAACTTTCTTTTCAGGACAATCCATTTTATTGATTCTAACGACCACGGTAGTCACTTCTATAACTTCATTATCAATGTCTGCCATTTGTACAAACGGGGATATAAAAGGAGGTAAGTGGGTAATAACAGTAGTTTTCACTGCAACTACCAAATAGTCAAAGGCTGAGAATAATGCAGCTGCTATCGTTTAATCAAATTATTTAAACTGTCCATGTTCATTTCCCGTCTCAATAACTTACTCACGAGACCGCATACAATCGTCCGCGGTACAAACCTCATTCAAGAGCATCCCTATCCAATTCTTAGGTGTTTTATTGACCCATTTATAATGGAGGATCATTCTATTGCGATATTTTCTTGTTTATATAAATTTTACAATGCGAGTTAATTTTTTCTACTATGTTTCTCTACAACAGTCTGTCTTTTGCTTTCTTCTTCGGTTCCTTAATATCCATACTCTTTAAATCTATCTTGACCTTCCTCCCTTGCTATGTCTACTTGCTCCCATTTTGTTATTTTCCTTCTGTAAATGTGTCTATACAATCCCAGTCTGGATGCTTAATATTTTCATTTCTCCAACTTGTATTATTTTTTCTTTTGTTGTCATTTTCATTTTTATAATTTTTTTCGCATAGTTTTCTCTTATTTTAAGATTCTCAATCTCATATCGTTGTTATTATAATTTATTTCTGGATTTAGTGTCTCCAAGATCAAAAAGTGATCAGTTTCCGTAAATGCTTCATCAAATGATCTGACGTAATTCATAATATTTACATGCTATTTATTACAGGAGGAACATACTACATGATATCTCGGAGCTTAGGTCCAGAATTTGGTGGTTCTATTGGTTTGATTTTTTCACTGGCAAATGCAGTTGCATGTGCAATGTACGTTGTTGGTTTTTGTGAATCATTGCAAGACCTACTCGACGTTTACCAAATGAAAGTTGTTGATGGTGGTATAAACGATATCAGAATCATCGGTAGCATTACTATCATAATTTTGACAACAATTGTGGTTTTCGGAATGGAATGGGAAGCTAAGGTAATATCGTAGAATATCAGAAATGAATTATTATGATATGGTATCTCATATTATATAGAAATCCTCACTATTCAATTTCATTTAAAAATTCAATAAACTCTATGAACCCTTCCCATGTATATAATTTATACTGTTTGTGCCACTACATAAAAAATACTTTCATAATAATAAAATATACCGCAACTTTTAGTGTTTTTACCGTTAGTTCGATAATTCACTTTCTATTAATCAGTTAAGTAGTTTACACATTGTGACTTTTTGATAAATCCCGAAACAATTGTTGATAAATATATTAACCTACCTTACTTTAACCTAAAAACACTCTACCACAACGAAATCTTCTTCAACTACCTTACATTATGAATTAAGCTTAATATTTTTCAATTATTACTCAACGTCCAATATATCATTTCAAATTTAATTAAAATGTCGGGTGGGAAGTACAATTTTATTTTAGAATAATCGGGAGAATAACTGTAGTATTTACTTTTCATCAGTGTTTATTTTAGACCTTTGACGTCACGGAATATGTCGGCCTTACTGAAATGTTTAAACTACAAAATTTTAGAATTTTTCACTGTATAAATATTGATCAAAGAATTAAAAAAAATATAATTAAAGTTGTACATAAACTAACCAAAACTATTTTTTTTAAAACCATGCAAGTACTCTATTCGATTTTTTAATTAAGAAAAATAATATGTTTCATTTCAGGCACAGTTTGCACTTCTTGTAGTGTTAATTATTGCTCTACTGGATTATTTCATTGGTAGTATAATTGGTCCTCAAAGTTTAGAAAGCAAAGCAAAAGGCTTCTTGGGTTTTAACGGTAAAGTATATTTGTTTCGCTATATAGTCTACTTGAGCGTATTTAGTGTCATTTAAACAAAAATCTGATTATCGGGAATATTTTAATTTAACCATTCACAAAAAAAAATATAATTTCAATATAATATTATCCATTGAGGTTTACCTATTTTTCCTATCGATGTTCTAACGTTTCAAATACTCCTTCATAGAAAGATTGTTCAAATACTGATTGACTGCACTTATGATTTCATTAGTTTATCACACAAATATTCTTTTGAAACATTAGGTAATTGCTGAGCGCCAAATCTGGAAAATATGACGGATTCTCAATTAATTCGGAGCCTTCCTGAGCTATTGCAACTGTTACATAGGATAGATCTGTAACTTGATGCGTTATCCTGATTCAAGACATTACCTTCGCGCAACTTCCTCCGACGGTTCTCGTATATCGCGTCACGTAATTCTAGAACTGAATTCACATAATTTGCACTTCTCCATGTTGCTCCTTTTTGTAGGTAATTACACCTTCAGCATAACCTTATCTTCTGGCGGTGGTGAGCTGCTCTGAATTTTGGTCTATAGGTGATCCATAACTCATTGCAAGTAATGTTAAATTTTTCCATGTTTAGTTCTGCAGTAAGTATATTATATACCACATGGTATGAAAGGACAGTATTTAATTTGTCTGTCAAAAAATCATGGACTTGTTTCGTGTGTGTTAGTGGTTGTGAGTGCTCCGTCTACATGTTTTTTGTACACGACTGTTTACAACTCACGACACCACTTTGTGGCTTTCTAATTTGGGCTTCTACTGCTGCTGTCTGTATATGTTACAATGTGGTGTGATGGTAAATAATTGTTTTGATTTACAAATGGGTCGGTGACGAATCAGACTACATATATTGAATACAAAAATACCGCTTCTTTTATGTGCCAGTCTTTGGGATATAGAATTAGTCATTACGGTCTTCGATTTTGGATCTTATGTAATAATGCCTTAATCACAGAAAAGAATCATTTTTATATTGTCTCTCGAAACAAAATATTTAGCAAAAGTTGATCTATACAAGAAATTTAAAATATATTATTTTTATACAATTAATATTGGATTTATTCAAATTATTTCCTCGTTTTTAGCAACATTAGGCTACAATAATCTTTTTTCTGACTACAGATGGTCTGAGGGAATGAGTCAAAACTTTTTTAGTGTCTTCGCTATATTTTTCCCGGCTGCTACTGGAATATTAGCAGGAGCTAATATTTCCGGAGATCTTAAGGTAATATAATAAAATTTTATAATATTTTGTAGATATCGAAAACAACTAAACTATTTTAAGATAAATATATGAAGAATCAGATCATTACATTACATCTATATTGCAAACTGTGATTTTGGGCTTTCCCGGACCTCATGATAAGACTTGCTCACTCACTATCCAGGGGTATCGCTACTAGCATCATTAAATCTGCTCTAATGTATATGTACCCTCTAGTGTATACATATGTTCTATCTTTCACCATAATTATTAACTGATGCTGCTCCTATCTTGATGATAATAATTTATTCTCAAATCTGTGCTCCAATTTCGTACCGTACAAATTACCATTATAGATCTTACCAGAGATATACAACAGGTTTAGATATGCAAAGCTACTAGCATCATTAAATCTGCTCGAAATAGAAGTACGAGGGCCAAGCTTTTCAATACCCTCTTCAAAGAAAGTCGCCATCAATGAATTCAAGTAGAGTACAAAACAGTCCTTGAAATTTCTGGAAATTCCGTAGACAAAGCAGTAATGGTGAATCTGCGGTTTTCTTTGCCCATTCTGTCAACTCGTTGAACCAGGTCATTTGAAACGACAGATTTGCGTCATTGGTCCCCTTCATCATGCACATCATTACGGCCATTTTTAAACTTTCGACACGATTCACGCACAACACCATCACTCTTGAAGTTTTTCCCATACACACGACTCATTCTCCGATAGATTTCTGAAGCACTTTATCCTTCAGCCTGTAGAGGCTTCGCAATTCACACTTGGCGGCAGCATCAAATAGCGGACAAGTTTACGTGGCTGTAGCACAACGCCGACTGACTCCTGAATGTCAACAAAGGCGTCTACACGGAGCGATTGGAGGTTGAAAAAAAACGGCCCTTGTTTTCGACTGAGTTTTTGTCTTTTATGACTTTTTACCATATCGATTATTTCCTAATAAAGGTCTTGGTATGTTTGAAATTCTGTGGATGTAATTTATTATGTCCTGCGAACTACTACAAATATATGGTACAAATCAATACATATTAGCTGATTGGTTTGTTAAAAAATGCACATTAGTAGTCGGCAATTCTTTTACTTACGAGAATTTTCGCTTCAGTTGCCTCAGTCATGTATATTTTTCTTTTGATTTCCCTACTTATTATTTCTTATTGTAGGAATATGTTTTTGGAATTCACTCATTAGGAACGTGCTCTTTTTTTGCCTATAAATATTATCCTCGGCTTTCAAAGAGACGTTTTTTTAGATGTAAATAATCATCTGAATTTACAATCAATCAGAAGCTATAATATTTTTCAAGAAATCTCCCTAAAAGTCTCCAACCTCTTTAGGAGAAAAACACCCAGATCGCAGATCGTTCAAGCTTCGTGGCCCACTGATTTATTAAGATAACTTTCTCGTTATATTTGTTTTGAAAACAACCACTAATGAACTGAATATCTACAACTGCATATAGATACGAAGAGTGATCAAATATCACGATTTATTATTTTATTTAAAATGAAGTAAAAAAGTAACAAATTAATGTCTTTTAAAGTACTGCTATTGGCTGGTAATTCTTTTCTCACAACGTTGGATTCGAGACTGGAAGGCTTTCATCTGTTGTATTATAGGCTATTCATTGACGAAATGTTTCCTTTAAGAATAGTTAGTTTATTTTTGAGTCAGAAGTCACATTGTGCTGAAAATTTGGTGAAAAAGACGGATGTGAGCAG
Source organism: Diorhabda carinulata (assembly GCF_026250575.1). Classification (NCBI taxonomy): domain Eukaryota; kingdom Metazoa; phylum Arthropoda; class Insecta; order Coleoptera; family Chrysomelidae; genus Diorhabda; species Diorhabda carinulata. The sequence goes on from NC_079469.1 coordinate 11,232,319, forward strand.
ATAAAAAGACTTTGAGAGACCAAAAATTTTGTAAATTGAAAGAAATTCGTTGCATCGTGATTGGAAAAGTTCATTTTAGATCTCTTTTTTCGCACATTGTTGAGCGAATGTGTTCCTTGGAATTTAATATTATCATATAAAGGTTCAACAATTGAAATAAATAAGTGATTACTGCTATAAAAACTATATATACACATAACTTTGAAAGTTTAATTGTTTTTGTAGTTGTAAATTTTATTGAATCAATTTTTAGGATCCTCAAAGCTCGATACCTAAGGGAACATTGCTGGCTATACTTGTCACATCTTCCACCTACATTTTGATGTCAATTGTCGCTGGTTGTACGGTACTTCGAGATGCTAGCGGTAATATAACGGATTATGTAAATGGAAGTTGGCCTGTTTGCTTACCTGGAAATTGTACATATGGACTTCAAAATGATTTTCAAGTGAGTCTAAAAACAAACGTCCAGTACAATTTCAATAAAAATCCTTATCATCCACCTTCACAATAGTCTCCATTTAACTCTTCACAACGATTGCAACGTTGCTGCCACGATGAAATATTTCATTTTATTAGACTATTTATTATTAGAAGTGAAAATCTGAGAGCGCTACTCCGCCCGTCCAAAGTTGACGTTTACAAATAGAAAGTTACAATGGGACGAAGATGTATGAATGCTTGTCAGGACAGATAGATTGAAAAGAGACTTTACAAATCTCTAGAGAAAATATTATTGCCATATTTCAAAGTGAAATACAAAAGCATTTTTTATGAGCAAATTCTTAAATTGTAACGTGGCTAGGAAGGATTTTATTGGAGGTTTATTATAATTTGACATAACTATGCAGCTAGTGAATGTTCTGGAACACTTCTAGAGATCTCACGATAATATTCTAGATCCTAGTATGACAGGAGGGACAGAAGATGATAGAAGTTGACGAATGAATGGTAAGGGAAGGTTATTAAACTGGGAGTTATTTTTCTTTCTCTTGAAATTTCTTGCATGACTTATAACTTCGCAGCCATAAAATATTATAAAACTGTTCTAAAGAACATAAGAAACAATGTCTCTGATTGTCTATCAAAATAGCGCACGATAGAAGAGACGGAGAAGGTGATAGAAGTTAGCAGATGATTTTAGAGGAATCTGAAAGTTTCAAGTACCAAGTTTTAGACCTTGCTTTATGTATAAACTATAGGTCTATTTTAATAAATGTTTTTTTTTTTCAATCTTTGTGGTTCAACCTGTCTTTAACGTTTATTAGAATATTTTGATAATATTTTTTTAATTCATTTTGCTATTTTTCAATGAATACGTTCTCTATCAACTCACATTTCAGGTAGTAGAATTAGTCTCTTGGGTCGGACCGATAATTTACGCAGGATGTTTTGCAGCTGCCCTATCATCAGCTTTAGCATCTTTGGTTTCGGCTCCTAAAGTTTTTCAAGCTTTATGTAAAGACAAACTATATCCAGGAATACATTGGTTTGCTAAAGGTTATGGAATCAATAACGAACCCTACAGAGGATATGTACTAACGCTTATTATAGCCGTTGGCTTTATATTAATAGGTATGAAATTTTTGTACTCTAAAGTTGCCATCAATTTATCTTGATTCAACTACAAATTATTCAGATTATTGATCCAACTAATTATAATGTAAAGCGGAATATGAACTTTTATAAATTATTCCCAGCTTAATTCTTCTAGGCAGTATTTGTTATTTGGCTTGATGCATCATTGTATTGTTTTGACGAGATTATATTTATAATAGTCAATCAACTGAAGGTGGTTCGGATGAAATCATATCAAGTATTCAGTGAATTGTAGGAGGGAAGTCAGAAAAAATGCAATCGCATCTTATCCCATGTTTGATCAGTCAGAATATTTCCAAGTCCAAATCAATACTGGACTGAAGACTCCAATACGTATTTTAATTTTACATTTAAAGACAATCTGTTCGTCTCTTCGCTAATTGAGTTATATGCCCTATAACTAATCTTATCTTCTTCTTCGGTGGTTTGTTCTACTTAAAAGAAAACTTAATATATTATTTATACAGATCCATGTTTTACGACAAATAGAGTAAAGCGACTATACTATCAAACTGATAAGCTGTAATAAGTTCACTGCTTGTGACCATACATAAAGGTTAGAGACGTACTAATTGAAACAGATACAAAGTAATTACTGTTTAACCTGCCGTTTTTTATCACGCCACGTATGATGTGAAGTATTTTCCTATTTAGTGTCGTCCAAAATCAACTTCGAAATACTACTGTGGAATAGGCTGCTCCTAGAATGTTTGACTGGAGACATTTTTGGAGATATCATTATATTAGACCAGGGGTCTCCAAACTTTGAAGTCTTCGGGCCAGAATAATTTTTTCGGTATGTTCCAAGGGCCAAAACAATAATTTTTCTGCAGCAATCTTTGTTTACTAAAGCAAATATCGAGCAAGAGTCTGCAACTCGCGCCAGCTATCGTGTGGCCCATGAAATCGCAAAATTTGAAAAACCATTCACTTATGGAGAAAGGATAAAAGAATCTTTAATTACAGTAGCCGAATAAATATGCTCCGAAAAGGTTAATTTATTGAAAGCTGTCACTAAATACTGTGCATCTAAATGTATCTTCTCAACTGTCGGACAAATATGCCTTTGAGAGTAATTTATCTCCAATATTGCGAGCCTTGTGAAATACCAAAAATTTTAACAAATAGGAACAGTTTAAATTATTACATCTAATTTGCAACCTCGGTTTTTTTTGTTCATATCCATTTAAAGATAATTTCCTGTTATAATTATCAAAAGTAGACTAGGCTATTGAAAATTCTATCTCTTAGAGACCTCATTCGATATATTCATACAATTAACAATTTTCTTCTTATACACATACACTATTTTGAATATTCTACTAAGTGTAAATTTGTTTGCATGAATAAATTAAAATGGTTTCATGAAGTTATCAATGTTAATATCCAAGACTATGTAATACTCTGTAATTTACCGTGCATAAGGTGTTTCAGGTACCAGAGGCTAATATATCGATATAAAATGTTGAACTTGATTTAAGTGTCTCTAAATTTATTTCAGGTGAATTAAACTTGATCGCACCTTTGATTTCAAATTTTTTTTTGGCGGCATATACACTAATAAATTTCTCAACTTTCCACGCGTCGTTAGCAAAGCCGATAGGATGGAGACCAAAATTTAAGGTACACCGAATTGAATTTATATCCAACTATAAAATTTACAAAAATAATTCTCTTTTTAGTACTACAATATGTGGTTGAGTCTTCTAGGATCAATAATGTGCTTATTGGTGATGTTTTTGATATCTTGGATTACAGCTTTATTAACATTCACAGTGGTTTTAACCTTATATCTACTAGTAGCTTACAGGAAACCAGGTAAAATAATTTTATATATCTTTTTCTAAAACCGTTTATAGGATCATTATCAGTCTTAATATTGGGTTTCTATAACAAAACTTCATTTATATTTTATAAAGTACCGAAAACTTTTATCGAACTGCTCATATTGTTAAATTTAAATAGTGTCAATTTATAGAAAATTATTTCAATTTATATTAGTATCGAATGTAATTCACGTACTTTACGTATGTATGTATTTATGTATGTATTCACGTAATACGTACTTTATATATTTATTTTTTTACTTTCAGATGTTAATTGGGGCTCTACCACACAAGCCCAAATGTACAAAAATGCGTTACAGGGAGTATATCAGTTAAATACCGTCGAAGAACATGTAAAAAATTATAGACCTCAAATATTAGTAATGTCTGGCATGCCTAGTGCTAGGCCAGCACTAGTTGACTTTGCTCATTTATTAACCAAAAATTTGTCTATGTTGGTGTGTGGACATATTAATACGGTAAATATTATTTAATATAATATTTGATTTGTATATCACTGAGGCTCTGCATTATAGGCTATATAAATGGAAGACAAAAGCGAATATTTTTTTTGAAAATGTATAAAAATTAGTATCGGGAAATTGCATTCAATGTTTTCTTGATTATAAAGGTTATTTCGTCACTTTACTTAGTAAAACTCCTGGACAAAATTAACGCACCACTTATATTTTTATTGATATTCTTTATTTATTGATAATTTACTGTACGACAAGTAGACTATGGACCGTATTTGACATTGACAATTGTTACTTAAGTTAACTATAGTATGCATAGTATACATAGTATACATCCGGTTGGTCAATATCATATTGTAAGTTTTGTCAATTTTTACATGGTACAAGAACTCAACTGGGCGTCTTCCGTGCATGTACGACCATAACAAAATTCAATAAACCACTTTTCTCTGTCTAAATTGATGGTGCAGAGTTCCCACGATATTTCTAAAGTTCACAATTACCCTTTGTTTGAGTAAGGAGTTTTTTTCTGCTATAACAATACCCAATGAGTACGTGAAATTCGCTTTTTTCCATTTCTTATCAAAATACGAGGTAGTCAAACGCAAGCTAAATGACTCAACTTCAAATTTTGACACCAGCCAAATGTCTGTTGACATGATATGTCGGAAAAATCAAAAACTCGCCATTGAATTCAATTATTATAAAGAGTTAGAAATATACAATTTACTATTATGTATATTAACTAATGTTTCAGACTTCCCTTCAACAAAGAGTACGAAATGTTTTGAATTACAAAGCTAATAGTTGGCTGAGAGCTCACAAACTGAAAGCATTTTATATGCAGATTGATGGCTTGTCTTTCGAAGAAGGTTGCAATGCTTTATTAAAGGCTTGTGGTATTGGTAAACTAAAACCAAACATCCTTTTATTGGGATTCAAAAATGATTGGCAGACATGCTCTGATGAAGACAGATGTCAGTATTTTAATATTTTGCAGTAAGTAAACAAGTCTTAATATACAGAGGTGAAGTGTATATAGAAGTGTTTTAGAAGTATTTTTAAGAAGGTTGTGGATAACCCCTAATGTTTTGAGAAGCCTTTTTGAATCAAGAAATTATAAATCTTTTCCGTTAAGTTATACCTAACAAACTTTGGAAATATGTTGAGGTGTTAGGAATTTAAAAAATATCTTCCTTTGAAATAATAGGCTTGGGAAGAAACTGATGTTTAATCTTACACCAAACACTGAAGGAGCTAATATTGAACAAACTACTTACTATCACTGTACCAACATTCACAATTACACTGAAAACTATTCACCTTCGGCGTTTGAAGTCGCCAGTCTGGTAATTTTGAGTGTTGGTCCAATGCTGTATGAATATGAAAGAAACTGATTATTATTGACAATCATGCAATACCTCCTCTAAAATGTGACGATATCCTCTACCAGAATGCATCTCCAACTATCTTTGTACTTATGTTTTCCATCAGTGTTTGGATTATCAATTTAACAATTGAGGCATTTGTAATATATTTTAAAATGTTTCCGTCAACTATTGGAAGTGACTATGATAATTTTTTTGAGTTCCACGTTAGTTTGGAAGAGCTGTTCTCCAAGCCACTGCTTCAGTTCAGGGAAAACATGAAAGTTGGAAAGTTGAAAAATATTATCAACATCTGCTGGACGTAATAAGTAGAAAGTTTTCTGTAACGCAACTGCAACTTGCGTCCTTAACTCTCTTCACAAAAACTTATTAAAGTGAATTGTGTTGAACTGTGTTACATAAAAAACAATCTTTTCAACTCTACGCAACCTTAGAAATCTGGAACTGGGAATTTATCCTTTTCCACTCATCTACGATCTTGCACCTAGTGATTTTTACTTGTTTTCGAGATTGGAGATCTGGCTAGCAACACAGTGCAGACATCAGAATTATATGACGAAGGAATTTGAAAGCTTATCGACCCCTATGATAAATGCCTCGTCGTTAGGTGACTATGTAGAAAAGTAGAATTTTAGTCGCTTTTTAGTTGTGGATGATGATGAATATGTACTCAAAACAGTTTGTTACTTTCAAAATTACGCTTCTAATTGACGCAGGGTGAAAGCACTCATAAGTTGTTATTTAGTAGTATCAAATAAAATATGAAGATGAAAAAATTACGGAAAAAACAATACAGGGAGTTATAAGAAAAGGAGATCCGTCTCTAGGATAGATTGAAAACTGAAAAATATTTGGAGTTTGTTCAATAGAAAATTTTCGTAACGCCATCCATATTCAAGATAAAGGGCTTTGAAGAGAAAAATCTGTTATAACTTCATAATTTTCAAAGCAAATACTCCGAAAACGGTACACAATATCGAGTTTTACTGAGAGTACCTTTATGGTGTAAAATTCAATGATGTTTAAGTTCACTTGAAATTTTACCTAATAAATCTACTAATAATAAAAAAATTATGTTCAATACTACTTGGTACGAACCGTGTAACTAGCGTCCTCTATGAAAGTGAGACATAAAAACAAGTTCATTGGATGTATCAGCTTCCAAAAAATATTCATATAAAATGTCAAGACAATGTTGCCAGTTGTTGCGTCAAAATCGTAAAACATGTGTAGAATTTTTTTTCTTCAACGCCCTTCATCTTGTATACGGATGGCGTTACGAAAATTTTTTAATGAGCAAACCCCAAATAATTTCCTATTTTCTATCTATCCTGAGACGAGATCACCTTTTTTAACCTCCCTGTATATGAGGTAAATATAGAGATAAGAGGAAGGAAACAAGTATTGAGTGTGAGATAAACATACATAATGAAATACGAGGTTGAAAAGTATATATTCAATCAACAAAGCATGTTCCTTTGATAGAAATACAAATGTGTAGAATAAACTTTTTTTTTTAGATAACTTTTTATGTTTTATGTTGTTATGGCCAAATGATGCTGATGTTTATTATTTTTTTAGCTCAGCCTTTGATTTGCACATGGGAGTAGGAATTATTAGAATTCAGCAAGGCTTCAATCCAAATATTTTTTATGAAGAAGAAGCCAAAAGCGTTTGTAATCTTCAAGGAAATAAATCATACAGTCAAATTTCACAAGGTAACAGAATCTTGTTATATTTGTCATTTTTTAACACAATTTCAAATCAAAATGCGCTTTCTTCGCCTGTAAGTTCTAATTATTGTTAGTGACACGAATTTAAAATACCATTGTTTTAGCTAGCACAAGTAGTGGAGAAAAATCTATTAAAACTAACAAAGAGATTGTTAGTGAAACTCCAAACCCTGACAAATCTACGAAAAAAGCGAAATCTGTAGAAGAATCAGTGGAAGAACAGGAAGGAGTTAAAAAAACTTTGTCAACTGGATTATATTTTAAAAAACAACAAAGAAAAGGGGGAACAATTGATGTATGGTGGCTTTATGATGATGGAGGTAAAATAACATTATTAATTAGACACGCACCAGTATTTTAGAAAACTGTTAATATTGTAAACAAAAATTTGAAAAGGAAACATTAATTTTCCTACAATCGTCTAAAAAGAATTCGTTGAAAAAAGCGTAAAATATCTCTAATAAAATTTTATAATGAAAATGGTTTATAATAAAAACTTTTGTTTGTGTTTTATCCGCCCAGATGTTGCCTATACTATATATAATTAGCTCCTTATCGTACTAGTTTTTTTGTTTCCATTTTTATAGGTATAAAGTTTTTGTATTTTCAAGAATGTTACATCAGTTATTGGTTCTACTTTATTCACTCAACTGTGAATAAAATCTAAATTTCAAGTTTGATTAATGTCAGTTTGTAGAGATTCATATAAATTTGACAGTCTCTTCTCATATTCTACTTATTTCCGATCGGATTCAAATCTTGTCCAAAATATTCAACCAGTTTCTTCGAGGATCTCCATAGTACAATACGTAAACTTATTTGGTCTGAACGTCCATTTAGATAAGGCAGTAAACTGCCAGTAACCATACTGCCTCGAATACACACAAATAGTAATGGGCTACCATAAACAAGAGCACCCCCAAACCATTACTTCAACAGTCCTTGGGGTTGTGACTTCTACGGCCGTCATGCGCACCTAAACAGAATCGCATTTGTAGGTGATACGATATTACGCCAATTTGCCTCCCAATGCTGTCGTTCTCTGCACTAGCTGAAACATTTACAACAGTGGTCTGCATTTATTGGAGTACTTATCGTAGACAACACGAAAAGAGACCAAAAGTACCAATGAGGAAGTATAGTGTATGCATAGTAACAAGACTACCTTCCTCTTCAAACCATTGATCAGGAATTTTACGAATAGTAGCAAAACGGCCTCGCAGAGCTAGTTGCTTGAGGCATATATCGTGACACTCACAAGTTTAACAGTCGATCCCCACCGTGTTCCTCTACCATCTTTTTCTCAGTTCATATTTTATGCTAGAATGAACAAACTTCTCTATAGGCTACCTACATTAAACATGGTCATTGACTTCAACAAAAAAATTCTAATTTAAAATTGAAATTTGAATGGACATCTCATAGTTGTTAATATTTAAAAAGATACTTATATTTGGAAATGGATGACTTGGAATCAAAGTCATATATTATCTTTTTGTAGCTTTCTGGTTTTTATTATTCTTCGCATAAAATGAAAATATTTCTATTTCTGTTTAATGTATATTGACATCACACCCTATCACTTAACTAATCATTGAGCTTGACAGGTGGCTCTTAAAATTTGAAATTTTAGTTCTCAATATATACGAGCTATAAAAAAAGTCACACAATTAACTGTGGGAGGGGAACAAAATATGGTAGAAGCCCGATATATTATAGGGGCATTCATCACAAATTATCAATTCAATATTAAAAATATTGATGTTGAATAAACAGAAATCTTATATATAGGGATTTTATCATTTTTTCTCCATAATTATAGTTTAAGATAAAGCTGGGAGCAATTTACTTCAGGAACAAGTTCTATTCCACTATTCAAATTTTAATCTGTACCTAATAAACTAAAATTTTTCTTCTTCACATTTCTAGGTCTTACTCTTCTTTTGCCTTATATCATTAACACTAGGAAAAGCTGGAGGGATTGTAAACTAAGAGTATTTGCATTGGCAAATAAGAGAAACGAATTGGAAATAGAACACAGAAACATGGCGAGTCTTTTGGCGAAATTTAGGATCGATTACGCCGATTTACAAATTATATCCGATATCACAACAAAACCTCAAGAAAGTACCAAGAATTTCTTCGAATCGATAATAGCAGATTTCAGATGTAGTAAAAATGATACTGAACAACCAGGTACATATTCACGACATATTAATTATAGAATATATAGACTATAGTACTAGTGTCATGATTTTTGCGTATTGCTGTTGATTTAACTTATGAATGAATTTCATTTATGCGTTGGTCTTGGACAGACACACCTCCACTTTAACAATCTCGGTTCTACTCCCATCGACTCAACACACACACACATCAAATAAATATAGTTGATTCCATACTTTGAAAAAGGATAAGATGAGGAAGTAATTGACGGAAGAGCTGATCAGCTAAATCCTTTCCTGGGAAATAATGCTAGAAACCAAACGAAAGTGTGGAGCCTGTATTCTTAGTATGCATATTTCGTCTCACCTAGAAAGCTGCACTTGAAAGTGGAGTATCACCTGAAAATATATTGAAAGCTATGTTCATAACAAAGACTGCCTGGACAGCAGCGAGCACATTCGCCAGTTAGGTGTTGAAAAAACTTCATTCAGAAGACAAAAAAAAAGGAGAAGAAAGCAATTGACGGGCGAGTGTGTTAATAGTTAAATCCTCCCCTGCGAAATAATTCCTAACGGCGGTCCTGCGGAAGGAACAGGACAGAGATAGAGGAGGTTTTTTAGTCAGTATGAGAAATGTTTTGAGAACGATATACTAGACAGTAAACCAAGCTGTAAGATACTTGAGAGTATTTTTAACCCAAATTTCTATACGAAAACATGAGTAGAACACACATTTGATAATGTCTTTTATGTTTACTAAAATTATTTGATAATTTCTGACCAAGTTTTCGCACGAGTGGCAAGGGTAGGTGTTTCATTTGTTAAAGTTTACATTCAGTTGAATTTTCGATTTATGATTCATAATAATTTTTAAACAGGTTGGATAATTAGTTTTCATAAAAGCATTTCAGTTTTTCCCTACAATTTTCTTCGAATTTTTATTTGGAATTCAATTGCTGTCACTTAATTAGTTAATTTTTTTATCGAAGTATCGTTATCAGTAATGGAAAATTGTGAAATTTGAAAAATAATTTACCTAATTGAGCTTATAATTATATTTTATAAATACCTGGAAACATTTCAATTGATGATGGTTTCTTTTTTGTATATTTATTATGGTTAATGTACATTGATGTCATTGAAATTTCATGGCCACGAGAAAAGTTTTTAAATATTTTGTCATCCTCAATTAATTCTCATTTTTTTAGGATGTATATCCGATTCAGAGCTTCTGGCAGTGGAAGACAAAACGAACAGACATTTAAGATTAAGAGAACTACTGCTTAAACATTCTAATTCGGCCAATATTGTTGTTGTCACTTTACCCATACCCCGCAAAAATATTATTTCAGCACCACTATATTTAGCTTGGATAGAAATTCTCACAAAGGACATGCCTCCTATTCTCCTAGTGAGGGGTAATCAAACATCAGTATTAACATTTTATTCATAATTATAAATATATAATCATAATATTTGCTGTATATTTTTACAATATATAAAATTTTTGATACTTGAAATTTATCTTTATAACATTCAACCAATATAAGTTTTTGTGAATCTTCTCAAACATTTAATGGAATAAATTGCCTTCATGTGAAAGCTAAAGTCATTGTTTGGACTAAAGAAACCTCATAAATTATTATTGAATTCCATGTTCAATAAATGATTAGTATTAAATTATTTTACTGATACATCCAACCATAGATGAACTTCTATTGTATACCTCTCCTTCACAAATCCCGCTTCTCTTCTCTTCTTTGAGATTGCTATTAGTTCACCTAGCAATAGCTATATATTCCAAACATTGATACTTGTCTATCTCAGAAACATCACAGAGTAATTGCAGAAAATAATTTCAATGGGATCAACTTTTTTGTAAGAACAATGTAATGTAGTGTAATAACAATTTAGCATTTTGAGCACTTTGATAAATATGGTCTAAGTAATAAAATTTCAGAGAACCACAGAATTAACATTAAAGATAAAGAGAGCGAGGCATGGGAGCTTGTTCAACTGGGTGTGAAGGTTGTTGAACGAGGTCGTTAAAACCAGTGAAGTAAACTGTAGGCCACAATAAATTAATAAACCTGCTTTCGTCTCAATCAAAACACAAGGACCATTAGAATATAACATAATAGTCCTTGTATCTATATAACGTTCACCTTATAAATAATAACATTAATATTTGTATAGTTATATATGAGAATCAACAAATAAATAGACAGACACACACATACATGTATTTTTCAGTAGTGATATTGCTATCTGACCAAAGAGATCAGTAAACATAATATAGTGTAAACTTCATTAAATGTGTAAGTTCTCTCAAGTTCTCTCTGATTGGAGGCCCTTCATTCACCACATGAGCCCTAACCAAGGACTCTTCCACGAAGTATAGGAGAATTAGAAGTAAATAGCATCTTAAATTTAGAAAAAATTATAAACACATGTAATGAGAAGCGGACCCGAAAAATCAAAGTGAAACAAAATATCTAAGAAATATTAACTGGACTGGATTCTAGAAACACGATGAATACAATCAGACTGGAATCTCTTGTCCACAATTTTGTGAAGGGAACAGGAGGCTGGAGAAACAAAACGCAGACTAACCACTTAGATAAGGGAGTAGGTTGTCTAATTTACTTACAAAGTTGTGAACATATGAGATACCATAGAACTATATATACGTTCACTGCAAAGTTTATACACTGAACAAACTTTTAGAATAATCACTTAATGATTCGATTAAATGTCCAATTACACAGAAAAAATACTTTTCAGCAAAATGCTATCTTCCATTCTCGAGTGGAAAATATGACCATTGTTCTTGCCTATGTCACCAAGATGAAAGATACACGCTTGTAATTTGTGACAACACAAAATTGGATTGTGTGAGTCTAATGAAAAGAGACCGTTCTATTTCCTGTGCAAGAGTCCTTTGGTTCGAACTGCTGATAGAGAAAGAATATTAGTATAACACTCTCTACAGTATTCTAGTTGGATCGCTATGATATGGATGTTTGGAGTGGTGGAAACGGCAAAGGAGAAGAATAACAAGTTTTTATACCAATAGCGAGCAAAGAGAGGCAGAGAATGATAAACCGATGTTATTCCTCTCTCTTACAATAATACAACTCCACTTGCTCTCGCTGTCTTTAATATTAACACATTTATTCATAACCAGCATATAAATTCCATTATGTCAGTAAGCATATCCTAATAGAAAGTATTTTACATGTGAGTTGACGAATGTACTGAATAGACTAATTTAATTTTTGTCTTAACAAAACAAGTCAGAGGGTTTGTATGGAGAAACATTCAATAAACATTTTATTTTGCATTCTCACACATCTCTATGTACAAGTTTGCAGCAGGAGAGAATGGGTAAACAAGGAAGTTGATTAAAACATACCATGAACTAAATTTTCGAAAATCGAAGCAGTTTATTGTAACCTAAATTAACTTAGAGCCAGTAGTAAACTGTTCGTGTTCGTAGTGTGTTGTTATGGTAAGGATATGTTTGTGACAGGTCGAGACCTTGAAATTAGCCAGAATAGGTGATTACTTGTACGATGTAGGTAGATTGAGACTGTGGAATTGTATCATTTTCTACCACATAAGTGCTATCAAATTTATTTGGATCCATGACATACAATTTATGTAAGTAATTCAGTGCGTCATGTACACTGCGACCTAAAAGATCTGTTCCTTTTTCTTGCTGGGACACTGGGTATGCTCAGTATTCACAGCTGAGCTATTAATTCTTTTCAGGAAGTTCAGCATGTGAGATGGCTCTAGCTGTCAATGATCTTCATCTTCTATTTTATACGCTCCCAGGTGTAATGTTATAGAGTTCCATAGTCTCTCACATTTGAATATGGGTAGAGGGTTAGTCCTATGTAAACTAGCATATTCAATGAGGGTGTTTAGGTGCTAATGACAAAAAGAACTTCAACTACTTTTTATTGAAAATTATTTTGCTCTCGTCAAGATGTTGTTTGAAATAAATGAAAGTTTAATTATTTTTGAAAACAATTTTATTTAATTCAACAAAAAGGAATATACGAAACACGTTCATATAATAATTCTTATCCTATTAAAACTAATGTCCCAAATCTTTAGTAAACCACCTGAATTGTATATAAATGAAAATTACCCTTGTTTTGTTATACAAAGCTGGGGCAGTTTTTCTTTTGCACTATATATTTCTAAAAAATTCTTCACTTTTATAATATTTTTAAAAATTGATCAAGTAATGTCAAAATTCACCCATCAATACAACACAACCAAGGAGACCCCAAGGTTTTTTGGGGTCGATTCATTTACTTGACGTTCCCTACGTCGACCAACATTCGCCATTAGTAGATAGAATATTCCACCTTTCATAAACTTGACCTCGTAACATAACTTCATGTTCTGAAGGTGTACACTAGTAGGTGACTCTAGAGAAGTCGCGATCGAGCTTTTTTCGAAAGAGGATCCTGCACTACATGGCGACTCTGACATTCAAAGATGATACCGAATATCAACATCTGGGCGGCCAAAGTCATCAGAACAGCAGAAAACAATAAGAGTGTAATATAATTCGGTTGTGAGAATACGAATTTTATAATACACAAACGCAAAAGTAAGTGTTGATACCCCCAATTAAACGCTTCTTGACGTTTAATGTCTTGTTTCGGGATAGATTAATTTTATCGACCCACAACATATAAATTCTATTATGAGGCATCCCGTATGATCTATTTCAATAGTATTTTGTTAGTTGTTACGACGGAAATCCATGACAAATTACTAAGGAAATTAAAGGAATTTTACTTTGTCTACTCTCTACTATGTAAGAAACTATAGAGAAATACAAGAGAATATAACATCGAATAATCCTTGATGTGCCAATGTATTTAGTCAATGTTCCTTGGCACACCACAAACTGCATTTTCTGTTAGGATTGCAGAATGAACACTGTTAGTCTGATAATAGTAAAGGATTCCACTTTTAAGTGTATATTTATAATAGGATTAAAGAATCTTCTAGTCAGAGAATATTTTAATTTAAAATAAATTTAGTAAAAAAATTGCTTATTTTACGAAAAATGTCAGATATTTCTCTCAAGAAGAAAAAAATGATGAAATTTTAAAATTAACCATTACTAAAAAAGTGAAATTTTTGGTTAAGCTATCAATTGTTTAAGAACATTTTTCTGCAGACATATACTTGTGGGACCACACACAGGCCTGAAAGAAACAACTCCCTTTAAAAGTACTCCAAGTTTGCAGAGGAAACAAATCCAATATCAGAGCCATTTAAAACCAACTCAATCTAATATTAAAAAGTCATATGCAAAAAATATGGAAAATCCTTTGAGCGATTCTCTATCACAAAAACAGGTGAATTTAAAAACGAAATTGAGCCTTGTTTACAAGTAAGCATGCCACTGAGTTTTGTGAAATATCTTTGTAAGCTGTGATGTGAATCATCTCTAGTTTCTCCTCACATATTTATATGTGCTTTCTCTTAATCATGTTCCTAAATACCTGTATTGAAACAATTTGGCAGAAGCTCTGTATCATTGAAACATACATTTATTATTCCAAATATGAATTTCTTTTTAAATTGTACTAATGGGTGAAAGTTCGACCATTAATATAGTACACAATTGAATCTACTTAATATATAAATTTTCTATAGAATTGTAAATATAAAAATTAGGATCGTTTTATTTTATCGCTTCTAGTACCCAGTTTTTGTTTTCTTATTTTATACATGTGCATCATGAGAGCATACATCCCAGGCATCATGGCGAAAAGTAAATATATTCTAAGAAACACTGAATAGTGGAATGTGAAATTAAGAGCGTTTGGTAAAGATATCGACCATTTACCGCTATCTTCTACAAAAATTAGATTCCTGAACAGAACGACGGCTTCGCAGCTGAAACCTACAGGATAAAGGATGATCCAAGCAGTGTAGCGGAGCCATGTTAAAACTTTGTTTTGTTTCTGGTAAAGTTGTGACATATAATAGGGGTACCTAAAAAAAAATCAAAATGTACGAATATAACTGTAGAAACATTGAGTGCAAAAATCTTTCTCTTTTAATATATTATACTTTTACATTTTTAAGCTTATTATAATTTTGGAAATAGAGTTTTCCACTTTAATAACACATTTTTAATATTGTGAAAGAATATATTTTAGTATTTCCTAAATATAAAGGTAAAGGCTACAAGTCATAAAACCAGGTATAAGTTTAAATATAAAAGATTATAAAAAACCCAAAATATTTTAAGTGAAGGGATAACCATAGTACAGTAGTTGTAAGTAGTTAGTTCTCTTCGATCTTTAACATTGTAAGGACATGCCTCAGAAACTCTAACAGAAATAAAATAATCTTCCAGTTATTAACGTTTTTAATTATTTTTCATAAATACACCATTACCTATTCCATAATCCCAACAGTGACTCAATTAAAATTTTTTTGATTTATCACCTGTTGGGCAGATCTATAGTTCTACGGCTATTCCTTCAGGACATGAGAGACAGATAATTTTGTAAATATGAAGGGAAAGAGTAAAAGCTAAAACACTATCTGTAGTCCAAGATTATTATTGTTATGGTACCAGTCACGAAACAACTAGAAAAATTCAGCCAGATGAGTCATAGGCAAATGGAAGAAAATTTGGACAAGAAAATTTTTGCATAAATATTTAATACCCTACTTTAGATAATCTGAGTGTGAAATTGGCTGGGCATATAAGTGCATATGAAAATTTTAGTTTCTTTGATAATTTATCTGAAATACATACAAACCAATTGAAAAATATTGCCAATGAACTAGTGAATGAGGAAAAATTTTTTGTGTACCACTGCATTAATCAAAATTTCCCAAAAAATTGAAATAGTCTTTAGGCATATGATGTTTGGTATAAAGTTTTAATAAAATTCATGGCAGATTCTGAAAATACAAATAAAAACTGTTCCTTTAGAAAGAAAATTTGTATTCATTATTGGTGTAACTGAACTTAATTATCCAAAATAGTCCATTATACTAATTTTTATTACAAGTAGTTTCCTCTATATACAGTAACTTAGCTCATTGTAGTTCAACTTGTACAACATTATTTTAAAATAATATATGTCATAAAAGTCTTACCGTATAACTTCAATTGCACACCAAGTTAAAAACAAATAGAAAGTGACTGGCATCACTTGGATTCTTCTTTCTTGATCTAAATTAGCCAATAAAACAAATAACCTTCCTTGAATCTGTAGACAAGGCATCAACATGCCTCCCTTCACATAACCAAACAAAGGATGGAGTATTTCGAGGCATTGTATTAATTGCATAAAACACATAAATGGTCCAACAGAATCGTATACGTGTGGGAAAAAATCTTCACCATCTCTGACAAATTTAATACATAACACAATAGTTATGTACATAAAACCTATATACATAAATAGGTTGTAAAAAGTGAGGTATACTTTTTTGATGTCCTCTAAAAAATGAAGGTTAATTTTTATTCATTAATATATAGACATTAGTTTTAGATAATAATTCCCATTTGTTCTTTTTACTGATAGAGCAATATAAATTTCACTTGAAATCAGTTACCTTTCCTGTAACCCAATTCTTCTTTTTGTAACTGTTCATAAAGATTTGGAAAATCTTGTCGAATGTCCCTAGTTTCTTCTTCAATGGCTTCATCTTCAGATTGCCATTTATCAAAATCAATTTTTAACCATGCCGGTTTGACAGGCTGTATTGTTAATCGTGGCCACCATTCTTTTTTTGATTTAAATAATACTATGTCTATTTTATGATCAGTTATTTTAACATTTTTTGTCTGCAAAACAAATATTTTACAATTCTGCTACCAATAATTATATATATATATATATATATATATATATATATATATATATATATATATATATATATATATATATATATATATATATATATATATATATATATATATATATATATATATATATATATATAACTTACGTTTTTATCTACTTCTGAATGAAAATCAATGGAAAATTGGTATTCTTTCAATCCTTGCGCACCAACTCCTTTTGTAAGAAAGGAAAGTTTGTTATTTTCTAAAATTATTCTCGGAACCTAAAACGTTACCAGATTTTATCAGGTTACATTTTTATGTCATATTAAAACTTACCTCCGTGTCTTTTAAATCTACTTTTAAAAACAAATTAGATTCGTTCTGAGCCCAATAAACAAAAGGACTTAGCCCATTCATTATTCTACTTTCTAAATATGCTAAGAATATTTGTAATTCATAGATATGGATAATAATTTAATATGTAAGGATTATTAGCATGACATAGAACTTGTTATAAATATAACCTTAAAATCAACTCATTAAGTGTCAACCGCGGTCTTATGTATATAACAGAGGGGGTTAGTGGTCTGTTATATATATGTATATTCGTGTATAAAACCATGCTGTAGCTGTTGATTATGAGTGCATTCCACGAAGCACTCACGACAATCGCTCACGACCACGATCATTCCTGTTCCATTTAGTCCATAGCGTTATAATCGTAAGCCCAAGTGGAAAGATTTACGAGGTGTTTTGAGCGTTGTGATAAATATTAACGAATTTGTAGGTTATTGCATTTTCTAATGAAGTGCTTAACTGATTTACATTGAAGTAAAATCAAAATATCTTCTGCTGCGATAATGAAATATTTGCTGGTGCGTCACAAGAATGCTTCAATGGTACTTATAATCTCACATACCGCATCAAATAATGAAATAGATTCTCATGGTTGCAATCTGTGTCGCTTTAGCTTTGAAAATTCCTCCTAATTCTTTCAACACTCATTTCGACCCACCTTCGTAGTCATGAGTGACATTCTCGCCGCGACCACAACGCTCATAGTCGCTATGTGGAACGCCCAAAAGAGTATTTCAGTTTAGTGGTATTCACCCTTAATTTCGTAAGTCTGTTTGATCCCTATCCAAGTAATTAGCAGCGATCTAAATTTTGAACGGATTATTTTGACTGATGACGTGACTGACATTATCTATGACATAAGTAAAGTGGTGATATTTAAGGAATATTATTTCAATATAATAAATAATAATTAAGTAAAATGGCAGTTGTTTTATCATTGTGGAATTTACTCGAAGCCTCATTATTATTTTTGAATGCTGTTTGTATTTTAAATGAAGATCGCTTTTTAAGTAAAAGTAAGTAAAAGAATAATTTAATTCTCTGGGGTAAATTCATATTTTCAACTTATTTTCAGTTGGATGGAGCTTCAGTGGTAATAATATTCAAGGCTTCGGAGAAAATCCTTCAACAAAATCACAAATATATACCCTCTTCCATTCTATTAGAACTGTAGCTAGGAGTAAGTATTAAGGCATACATAATTTGTAAAATATATAGATTATTTATAAATAGTTTCTTAGATCTTTTCTAATATGAAGTAATCTTTTTGACTGAAATACATTTTTTCTTTTCATAGTTCCATTAATATTCCTCAACATTCTGATGATATGCTTGAAGCTAATACTCGGATGACATTATGTGATAATAACTTAGATGTTAAGATGATATTTTCTATTTATGTACATTTTGTAATATAAGATTTTTCAAACAAACATTTTTCTATGTCCATTTTCCAACTTTTTGTTCATTTCTTTATATTGTCTCCCCCAGACATTATAGATATCCCTAGACAATCAATATCCCCAACCTTTACTATGCTAAACTCTCTTGCTTGGTTTTCATTTCTACAGATTGATGCCTACAGAGGTCTATGTTCTAGATACCTTGTTTAGTTTGCTTGGACTGTACACTTTTACTCTTTTTGATATTTTGATGAACACTATATTATCTACATATGCCAAGATTGTGCTTTTGTTTAGTTTAAGCACTTTATTCCAAAGGAATACTACTACCTATTTTTGACAAAATTCAAAGACCAAATTCTAACTTGGAACACTATGTATCTATAAATATTTGTATAGAATATATTAAACTTTATTAGTATAAGTTTTTGCCTGATGAAAATCTTAATTAATTGTATTATGTACGTGGTGCTGTCCATGAGTTCTTAGCCTAACATAGAACAAAGGGTTAGATATAAAAAAAACCGATAATTTTTCAATACAATTTCTTTTAATTTCCACAGGACCTGCCACATGTAATTTTCTAATGATTCTCGTCCCAATTTTTTAATTGTTGAAAATGATGGTCACAAGTCATTGTAAACAATCTGTTTTTGATTTGAATGCATTCTGTTTACTATATGAGGCCAATAACTTCTATATGCTACATCAAATTCACATTACCTTACAAAAATATAAAAGACCTGGCTACTATTACTTTGTAGTGTGAGTGATATTATCTCTATTTTTCATTGGCAAATACGTGTAATTATGATTTTCTTTAAATAAATTCAAATAAAGTTGGAACATTCAAAAACGATTATTTTATACCAGCGTCAGAGCAGGATCGTAGATATGGGGTTGGTTGGTACTCCCTCCCAAAAATGTGCTTTTCCTTACAAAAAAAATATAAACCATCAATTTCCCAATGGAGTTAAAATCTAGAAAGTGTAATTGAAATTTTACTTTAATGAAATAATTTAACATGATATTACATATCTCTCATAAATTTTATTTTCTGTTTCTTAAAAAACAACCTCATATATTAGCTTAGTCTAGGTGACTGAATTGATACAAGGTATGAATTTGATGATGTATCACTTTCTAAATATATTGCGGAAACTGAGAGACATTTCGTTTTTGGAAACAATTTATTTGCATCAGAAAGCTTTGTTTGATTCTAAAAAAATACTATAAACACATTTTGGAAATTGCAGACATCTATAACCTAAAGGTACTGGCTGCAGAACTTTATAGGAGTAAACAATACTGGACTCTATGATATCCCCCCAACCAAAAGAGTCTTTTTGCTTCAGTATTGTTTTAAAAAAGTTACATATACAACACTGAAATACTACTGTTTTTAGTTACAGTTGTGAGCAGTAAAATTTGTTATTTGGTCCTTCAAATTCACTACCAAAAAGTCGTGGCATGAGAATCTTATAATTAACTTCTTTATCAATCATTATTGTTGTTAGCGTTCGTAGATCCCTTTCTTCCAGTTTTGTAGCATTTCTGATGTAATATCATCTGCTTTACCTCTATTCAGCTTCTATAATGCTTGTTCAATATCTTCTGTTTGTATTATTTGTTCGTTTTCATAGTTTTCTAGCTCTGGATGCTTTCCATCCTAGATTTTTAATTGTTATTCTTCTACATTAAGTAGCTCCTCAAAGTGTATTCCCTCCACTGTATTTTTCTTCTTGTCTTAATACAACACAATTTTTATTTTTCATTTGTTTTGTTATTCGGCTTACCCATTCTTTAAATTTTTAGAGCTCTAGAGTAGAGCTCTGATTTTCTTTACTATCTTCTTTTGTATTTTTTCCATATTTCTCCCATAATATGGTTTTCAATGCTATTACCATGTCTCTAACATTTTTTCTCTAAATTTTATAATTTTCGTAGTATTCAGTCAACTTATTGCATAGATGTTTTCTCTATTTTTGTTATGGTTCGTATAATTGACTTGTAGATGTACTATTTATCGTTTATTCTTGTTATAAAAGGTGCCCTATTTAGTTAATTTCTGGCTCCGCCACTGCTACCGTTTTAGTTTCACGTTCTCATAATTGTGCGACATATTACGTCTAGAATTCGCGGTTTCCTTAAGATTAAGTAACAAACAAAGAGGGGACCATTATCGAAGAAATGGTAAGTCATTTTCAAGAGAAAGTTCTCAGCGTTAGTGGACATAATATTCATTCCTCAATTACCGCGAAGACTTGAACTTGCGAGCGAATTTCTTTTCAATAACTTGTGATCGTACGCGTTGAAAATGGTCGTTAAGGCACTTCTAGTGCTGATTTTTTTAAGATCAACCCTTGCCAATATCACGACTATGGAAAGTACTCTTCCCAGTGAAGCTGTACATCAAATAGATTACAGCGAGGGTACTTCCGTAGAAGCGACGCATTCTTTACCGCCAGGAAATTTAAGTTTGAGTGGTGCTCCGAACAATACTCAACTTGTGAGGGGTAGTTTGGCTAGGGTTTTGGATTTTTATAACACTGAATTACTGGCCGCGAATTTTCCAAAATTCAAACATACTTTGAGCCAGTCTTGCCAAAAAGATGTGGACGCTTATATACAGGGGTTGATAACTGCAGAGAATTGGGCTTTAAAGAGTAAGTTTCGTTTTAGGTTATTATAAAAAATAAGTTATTTTTATTCAGATATAACCTTCATTACTAAAATTTTATTAATCATTATTAGTTTTACGTTGTAGAGAGAGTGAAAAATTGAGGGTAATTCCTATGTTTGTGGTTGAATTGAATATAGGTTGTAGGTAAATGATATATCCAAGGGTGGTAAATTGACGTACAATTTGTCGTCACGATCAATTGATATCTTTTTGATAATTGTTATTTACGTCCTTCAGAACAGTGTTAGAATGCGTTGTTACAATATAGGGAGAAGAAAATTATCTACGTAACGAGGGTGAAAAATATTAATTCTCCATAAATTTATAACCGAGGTGCAGCCGAGTTGACCAAGCAGGTTAGATAATAGTCAGTTTTTCATCGAGTTCTACTCACTTGTTTGCTCTCTGCAGCTACAAAACAGGTCAAAAGTTTTTGCCTACCCTATAATTTGCGTTATACACAAAACAAATGAAAACAATACGATCGAATTTGTTAATTATATTTTAAAGAACATATATAAATAATGATATAGTAATAATAAAGTCTGTAATTGTTACAAATTTAACTTTTTGAATCATATAGATGATTCTTAGCCTACTATATTTTATCACTCAACATATTCACCTCTTAATTGAATACATTTATAGCAGCGAACTTGCAACGTCTCTAGATCTTTCAAAAAAAATTTTTTTCTTCTTGCTCTGTAAATCAGGCCTCCAGCCTTACGACCTTTTAAACTTTTTTTCAGTTGAGGAAAGAGATGATAGATGGACGGAGCCAAATCTTGCGAATAAGGGGGGTATACTAGTAATTCAAACCAGAAATCATGAATTTTTTGCATGGCAGCATGAGATTTATGTGCTGGGGCGTTGTCCTGCAAAATCAAAACACCTTTGGATAGGTTTCCGCGACTTTTCTCTTTAATTTTTTCCCGTAGAGTGGTCAGTAATGTCGAATAGTAATCTCCAGTTTTATTCTTATCCAAAAAATCAAACATGATTACTCCATGGCAATACCAAAAAACTGAAGCAAGAACTTTTCCAGCAGATATTTGGACACGAAACTTCTTAGGTATAGGAAAACTAGAATGTCCCCATTCCATCGATTATTGCTTTGTTTCTGGATCCTAGAAATGTACCCAAGTCTCATCCTTAGTAACAATTCGGTTTAAGAAGTATACATCGTTTTCAAATCGAGCACAGATCGAACGCGATGCTTCTATCCTTGCTCGCTTCTGGTCAACATTCAAAAATTTGGGGATCCATTTTGCAGCAATTTTTCTCATGTCCAAATTAACGTGAACTATATGATGAACGCGTTCTTATGAAATATTCAGTGCTTTAGATATCCGTTTTAGCCCAATTCGATGATCTGATGAAATCATGTCATGAAGTGCATCGATATTTTTATGGACTTCCTTTTATGGCCTTCCCAATCGGTCATCATCTTCAATGGAAAATTTACCTCTTTTGAAGCTTGCAGTTCCATTTTTCAAGGTCGCATACGAAGGACATTGATCACCAAGTGTATCAAGCATATCTTCGTAATACTGCTTACCTCTTTACCTTTTTAAATACAGGTACTTGATGATGGCTCGATACTCCAATTTTTCGAATTTCACAATTTCGGTGGACATCTTTTTTCTTTTAATTCATTGCGTAACTCTGGTTCACTTTTTTGACGTCAAACTTTGCACTGACACTTCTAATAAGTTATTGTTCGTTGCTATGGTAACGCAATATTTTGTTTATGAATGGAACTGGTCTGGGCTAACTAGATATCAATACATCCTCGTAATTGCCGTTGAAAGCGACCTTTTTGATTGATTTTGTGCTTGGAACTGGTGTAGGCTAACTAGATATCAATACATCCTCGTACAGCTTTCTTTCTTCAAAATCTCTTCAATTTTTACCAGGTCTCCTGTCGCCTTTCCTGTAAAATATCCCCAAGTCATCACTGAGCCTCCGCCGTGTTTTATAGTCTGGATCTAACAGGATCTGGCATCCTGCGTACAAACACTCTTCTCTTAGACACAGACTCAAACTTTGATTCATCATTACATAAAACTCTCTCCTATTCTTCATGCGATCAATTTTTATATTCTTTAACCTCTTAATTTTATTTTGGCGTCTTAAAAGAGGTTTCTACACTGCCACCTTCTCAAAAAGGCCAGGTTCTCACAATCTCTTTTTCACTGTAGAAGTACTCAAAGGCAGATCTCTGGATTCATTGATCTGAGCTCGTAACTCATATTGTTTACGTTTACTGATCAATAAAATACGTTTATCTTCAGCGGTTGTGGTTTTCCTAAATTGCTCTGAACGTTTACTATCGCCAAAGCTCTTTGTGGATGCATATTTTTTCACATTGTAGTCCACGAGTTTTTTTAATTTAGCGGTAATGGTACGGTTACTTTTGCGATTAATGCACGAGTTTCAACTGATAGTTACTTGGTTTATCCATTTTAACACTTACAAGTCTGAATTTGTGAGAACGAAAGTAGTTCAGCAGTTCAGTGGCTGCGAGCAAAAATCAATTAAAATCGAAGAACTACCGGATGAAGAAATATCACTTGGGTCGCTTACTCCAAGTTTAGGTACTGGTCATGAATTCAAAAAATGTTCGTGTAAAACCCAGTTTGTTAACAAAAAATGTCTTTGTTGTAGAAATAATGTTCTTTATAATTCCAAGTGTCATTTTAGTAATCCTTGTTGTAACAAATCATTTTATGGTATGTTTCCATAAATACAATTTAAACGCAAGATAAATTAGATAAATTGCTTCTTTTTCATTTAAATTGTCCTTCATTAGTTTATTTATAGAATACTTTGTTATTTCATTCTAGATAAATAGTTTATTTTACACTTTAACTGTCTCTCATTAGTTAATTTATAGAATACCTAAATATTTCATAGTCAAATTAATAACATATTACACACTTTAACGGACACGATCAATTTTTCCATGGAATAACTAGGTATTCCATGAATAATCCCTTCACATCATGAGCTTCTCTTACCAATGTATTATATTATAGTTCCTAGTAAATATCGAGTACTATCGTGTTGAATACATGACTGCATGATCATCATCACTAATTTCAAGTAGCTTTAACAGCGAATAGTATCAGTCCATCACTTTCACAATATTTCATTTGTTTGGTTACAAGTTTTTTGTTAGCTTGTACTCATTTTAAATTGCATCTTGAATATGTACCTATAAATTAAGACTTATGTTTCATCGCGTTATACAATATGCTATTAAGAGCAGACATCCATAAAGAAATAATAAATTCCAGCGTTTTTAGACAACGAGTGAAAGAATGAGGATAATTATATGAAATTCGTGCATAAACATATTATTTGATACACTTTTATATTATTACATAATCCTGTATTCATAGTATAAAGACAACGTCGTAATGTGTAAATTGTTTTTACTGAAATATGAAAATCAAGTGGTTAAAAAACAAGATGTTTCATGATTATCAGTATTCATTTAGGAAAGACTAGGAATTTAATTTGTTTCTTTTATTACAATTTTTATCTGAATGTAATATGTAAAGATAAATAGGCTTCAGATGAACATGTACAATACTTGAAGAAGACCTAAAAAAGTATTACAAAATTACTGAATACTATGATAAAATTGATGATGGTGCGATTGATAGCAACAGTAATGGCAGGAGAAAGGTAAACAGGAATTTGAATACCGCAGTGGCATTAGGCAATAATATGTCTAGAATGTTTTTTCATAATGCATTAGATAACACTACTGGTTTGAATGGGACTATCACTAGAAAACTTAGGAGCAAATTCTAGCTTATATGGAAGATATACTAATGGTATCAATATGTAACACTTCCAAAACAATTTCACGAAATTGATTATTTAAGCTGGAAAAGCAATGAAAACAAAAGCAATGCTGGTAACCAGAAAACTACAGTTGAAATTTTTTCTTAATCTATTAGAACTTTCGGTAAATTGATTGAAAATATTATTGAGCATAATGACTTTTGTGGTTTGTGAAAACTATCTGATTATTTCTATTTTGAAACTGTTTCTTTTTTACAAGTTATATTGGAATATTTCCATAAAAATGTTTTAGACTTCATAAATACGGATATTTGTACATACTATGAAGTCTGAGTGAAAAAAATTAGGGAACATATGGATAAAATATCTGTACTTCAAATTTTTCCAAAGTTCCAGTCTTCCGGAACCAGAAATGTAGGGTACTTCAATAGAAAGAGTTGTGTCTAGACATGGACAACATTTTATTACCAAGTACTCGTAGACGTTAATATTATTAGCAACAGTTGGTTTATGTATAGGGATTGAAAAGAAATTTGGGATTAGGAAATTAATAAGCTATTACAGGTGGTCAAATTCATACCTAAAGATGCAACATAAGAATAATTTAATCACTTCGTACTTGGACGTTGAACGCAATAAAAAAATAGGAAGTTGGAAGTTGAATATTTGCCCTATTTATTGTATCTATAATTATTCAAATCGTCCGAAGATCTCAGTATCTTATTAATATAAGCTGGGAAATATATTGACGGATTTTATTTGGGATTCTTAGTGTCTGTTTGACAATCGTATAAGTGAGTCATTTTGGAGATTTTCTCAAAATGGAATTCATACACAACAGTTCCAGTGTGACTGAGGTCGGTCATAAACTGCGAGAACCATCGATATCCTCGAAAAAACTCAACAAATGGTACTAAAAAACCGTTGCATTAAGGCTATATAGGCATTTCAAAAGAATGCATTTGCCATATACTGGCTGAAAAATTATTCACTATTACTCACTATATTGAATACACTGTTTACACCACCACTACACCACTCACAATTACACTGTCTGACTCGCGTTTCGATAACCGAGTTATCGTCTTCAGAGACTGAAGGTAAACTCAACAAAACAGTTTAGCCTTCATATATTTTGGATAAAGGTAATTATTTCCAGTATTTATTATGAATCGTATTACATTTTACATCTTTACTGTTTTTCACTCAATTTATTGAAAAAATTATAAAACAAGGATTTCAAGTTATGATTTTTTATTATAAGAATTCATCTTTAAAAAAAGTTTTGATATGAAATAAAGTGAGGGTTCCTAATTTCGCTCCCGTATAAAGTGACATAGGTATTGAAAAAAATACTCGTAGTTAGTCCTTTGCAATTAAAGGAAATTTGTATCGTGTGGACTGACCATTGTTTCCTTATAACCATAGGAATACTAATTTGGGTTCGGGCTGTCTGTACTTCAGTTGAATAAATCAATAAAAAGTGAATACGAAGAAGTGAAAAATAAAAAGTATTTAGGAATGTTCTTAAATTTAGAACAAGAGCTAATTTTGAAAATTGCTCAGTGGATACAATTAGCTAATGAATATTATAAATAATAATGCAAGATAAAAACATTTGATATGAACACAAAAATAATTGCTGACCTATTGTGTAGAGTTACCGAATACAACAAAAAATGAGAAAAGAGAAAATTAAGGATATTCGTGAGAAAAATGATGAGGAATATTTAATTAGAAAGAGGCAGAAATTCATAGGAGTGGTAGACTTATATGATTATATAGATACTTCTTTGGAACATCATGTGAAATACATCAAGAAAGAAATAAAAGAATAATTACCAGTACCAGCAGCAGGAAGAGCTAGAAAAATACCAAAAACAAAGTTAGAGGAACAGGTAAGGCGGATTTGAAGATCATGACTATTAAGGAAGGTAGATAGTTGTAGCAAAAATATTTGAAAAAAACTCTGGAAGGAATGTCAAGTCTTAGTTCGGAGACTTAACCAAAATTTCCACCACTTAATATTTCTAATTTTGTTCAAATTTTAAAATAATGTCAAAACCTGTCAGTTTTTCTTTTCTTTTGAATGATTTTCTTTTAAAAAATACGAAAATCTTTAATAATAATAGGAATAATTGAAATTTTCAATTCCGAACGTTCTCAATTTTCCTGATATGGATAAAGTAGAACATGTTCTTATCAATACTAATTGTTATTTTTAGTTAAAAAAAATATATTTTGACTTAATTTTATAGGAGGTAGACTTTTTCTCCTGTCTATTCACATTTTTTCTTTGAATATTATCAAAATCTCAATTTTTGAAGTAGTTAATCGTACATAACAAAGAATTGAACTGCACTATTACAATGGGTGTACTTCTTCTTCAAAACCACGTGGAACAGCAACTTTATAGTTACAACTATTTTTAATTTGTCTATACATCGTGTTGTATTCCTCAGCCGAAGATCTCTGCCACGTGCAAGTTTTCGTCGTTGCCAAAACGCTCACTGGAGGACAAGAACTCCTTGAGGTGCAAAAAAATCTTGAAATCTCTAGAAGAAAGATCAGGGCTGTTTGGTGGATGGTCGAACAATTATCATCCAAATTCCATCAATCTAACTGCTGTGCGCCGAACCGTAAGTAGACGAGAATGCTAATGGAGGAGTGTAACACCTGCAGGAAGTATTCGAAGCCTCATTTTTCACGGAACCTGCAGTATGTATTCAAGGTCTCGCAGGCGGCGGGTGAAGGAGTTTTCAGAGTTTCCAGGCCGGAGGGCGCACCAAGATACGTATTATTGCTCCTTAGGTCCGCATGTACCTAACGATTGAGAAGATAGAGTTTAAATTTTTTAAATGGGGAATATAGATTATTTTTTTCGTTACGTATTCAAAAATGTGAATTTACTCTAAGAATTAACATAGAAATCAGAAAATATAAAATAAATACTTCCAATTAACAAAACTCGCTTCCATATCTCCCAATTCATTTCCCATCTTGGTAATAAGGAAGTAAGCAAAATCTATGACACTGTTTTTTAGATAGTATCTAATAAGAATATATTCAAATAGTTTCCGTGGCAATGATCTCGACTCAGACTTCTTCCACTCTGTATGAATCTACTTTTTTGTATATTATTTCTCAATTGAATTAGAATCGCACATCGCTTCAATTATCTAACTGTGTTAAAATCGATAATTATAAAATTAGGTAGAGTAATACAATAAAAAATTACATAACAGATGATTATAACTAGTGTTTTTCTGTTGATGAAGAAACTTTATTACCTACCTATGTAGGTTGACTGAATATTTACATCCTAAAAGTATTTGGAGAAATGTCTACTTTGTTTATACGTAATAAGATTATGGTAAAAGCGATGTTGCGACATTTTTTTCGCGCATAGATACACAATGTAGGATTCTGTAATCAGATTACGCGTAAAATCATTTCCAAAACTAAAAAAAATTCCGGATATTCATCAATGTTTGAAAAATATTTATTGAAAATTTACGTTAGTGTGTTATTTTTGAAAATTTACATTATTATTATTAACTTTTATTCAATATTCCTGTTACATTATACGGGGGTGAAATTAGCAACCCTTATTGATTTCATATCAAAACTTTTTTTCAGGATGAAGTTTTAAGAAATAAAATTTTAACTTAAGATCCTTGTTTTATTTAAAAATATTGATTATTCTTGAATTTTTTCCTGAAAACAATAAACGCTATAATTTATAATATTTTTAATAATTTTAAAGGAGAGCAGTAAAGAGATTCATAACAAATGTTTAAAAGTAAGGGCTGCTAATTTAACCCCTGTATAAAAGGAATATTGAAAAAATAATCATAGTTAGTCATTCCAGAATTTCAAGTTTCTAGCATTACTGAAATTTTAGAAAAACAAACTCAATTTTAGTCACCACCTTTTAGGGTGTTTTCTCGTTAATGTGTGAGCTGAGGAAATTTTGTTATAGGAAAAACCCATCTTAATTTCATACTTCTAATCATCTTCTGAATTTCGTCTCATGAATTTAGGAACACTCTCGGTATCAGAGCTAAGCGACTAGCATTGCATTTTAAAAAAAAATCTACAATTCTGTGATTCAAGTTAATAAACGTATCATCAGAAAATTCATGGAGTTCAGTTTTATACAGAATATTCAATAGACGAATTATGGCATTTCAAGTTTCTAGCATTACTGAAATTTTAGAAAAAACATACAAGGAAAGGAAATTTTGTTTTAGAAAAGATCCATCTTAATTTCATACGAGCAATCACCTCCCGAATTTTGTCGCGTGAATTTAGAAACATCCTGTATAAAGAAACTATTTATTTATTTTCTCAGCAATTTCATCATAAGTCTTACTAAGTTTTTGCCTTTTCTTTCGGTTTATTTTTTTTGTCTCTACTTTTGTACATATGAACGAAATTTCCAATTTTCTCTATTATTGGTTGGTATTTTTGAATCCTGTTCTTTGTCTTCGTGAATTCTCATTTCCTAATATCTTTGTGGATATCATCTATTGCATTATTTTGTTTACCTATTGCTCTTTTTTTTTCTCTATATATTTTGGTTGTTTTTGGTCCTTTTTCTCTATAGTTAACCAACACTGTTGTACTTCCAAATCTCAATCAATTCGCTCTGGCTTTCTTTTTATGTTGGATACAACTATAAAAAAGCGTCGACTAGAAGTCGCATTTCAAGTTATTACAAATTTTTGATCGATAAATAAGGGAGTGAGGGCACTCTAATTTTTTATTTTTCTCGTTAGGACAATCAGCAAAGTTTCGAAACTACTATTTTAAATTATTCCGACATAACCTAACTAGGCTTTCTAATTTACATCAAGGATTAATACAAACAAGTTCTTCCTATTTAAAACTTATAATTTTCTATTTACCTGTTTCATTATAAGAGTACACATTGTGGTTCCATTTCTATAGCGTTGTTTATGTTAGTTTAGAAATTAAACAGAATTTCTGAAATAAAGATGTGATAAATGGTTTTATAAACCTGTCCAACAGGTTCTAAATCAATTTGTGAAGCTCAATATTGATTGTGATTTTTTTCTACATAATTATTAAATATTGAATCAAAGTAGTTTTCAAATTATTTTGAGGATTGTTGATAGAGTCAAAAAAATCAACATATAATTTGTGGAGTAATTAGCGAATATGTATTAATAAGTTTTTACTCTCGTCGATTGAATAATATCGACAATTCGATAGAATAATATTATTCAATCGTCCTGTTAAAAGTTACATTCCAATTAAAATATAATGCATTATTATGGTGCAATTAATGATGACATTTTGTGAATTTCTATATTAAGCCTCGTTTGTTTTGCAAACAAGATCGTTCGAGTACTTTTGATGAAGTCGAAATTCTTAGCTTTTGGGGTTGGTCGAAAGCACGAAAAAATCTGCTGCAGTACAAGAAATTTATGGATTGGCAGTAAAGTTAAAAAATCAGGAAGTAGTCCTCAGTATGAGCTTTTTACTAGTCGGAAAGCCAACCGGAGTAACTGAATAAATTTCTCAATAAAGCATCAGAGTATCATCCATTCCTTCTGAGCAAAGTTAGTGATAAAAAGTGTTTGGCGCGGATTGCATCCATTATGGGTTTAACAAGAATCTTCAGCAGAAACAAATTACTTATAGTCTTTCCATGTCATTCGTGCAAATCTCAAAGTTAATGATGCCTTTTATTAATTGAAGTATTTGAGGTCCATCAGAGATAACTGTTTTTCGTTTTTCAGTACTTTAAGCAGGAAATTTCTGAAAACATTGACCATTTTTGTCGAAAGCCTTAAAAATTGATTCAATAACCCTAATTTTATTTCTCTTAGAACAATTTTTGTGAGTCTATGACGTGATTTGACTCGACTGCCCTATAGGCAAATGAACCACTCTGTTGTCCCCATAAAAAATTAACCATCTCCACATCGACGCAGATCACCCAGCTACATATGTTCAGTACGTTTTTTTTTCTATAAAAATATTGAAATTATGTTATTTACTTATTTCATAGATGTTGAGGGATCAATGAGTTTCATTTTCTCGTACGATATGTAGACACTTGTCACAAACTAGTAACCTTACTGGAGCTTTCACTTCTAATAAGCATGTGGCGATCTCTTTTGACTATTTCAGTGTGCGTGTTGTTTAAGTCATGCATACTACCTCACCAACCAGAATAACCAAAGCCAGTTTTATTCTAGTACTATAGACTATGTCGCGTCATCGTCTGATTCAGAATCTATCCACTGTACTGTCTTTAATTAAGGTCTCTTCGATCATGAAGCAATATTAACAAAATTTTCGGTAAAATCCAATATTGAAAATGCTTCTCGCAAATTATGCCGTTGTCTAGCAAAGGACTGGAAGATTCTCTCGGATCATATAGACTTTGACTTTTCTCCCCGGGAGTATTAAAAATAAGCAAAATAACCCCTATAGATTTACAAATATCTGCAAAGAACATGTGATCTTTATCTCACTTGAGGAAAGTTTCAGATAGTGTCTTTTTCCAAATTACGTAAAACTATACAGAAACATTTAAGACAATAAAAGCCGCCAAGGATATTTATTATAATAGGAGACCCGCCAATTCTCGAATTCTCCTATTGTTGCTAGGAAACATAGTCTGTTGTGAATGCTCTAGGAAATAAAACTTCTTCGTCGAGCACAAACTTAATAATTATTCTGTAAATGTAGTCAAAAATTTTACGAATTCTATAACTCCTTCTCATGATTCGTTTTCATATTTCCCTGAGGCTAAAGTGAATCTACATAGTTTCTTCTTTATGAATGTAGTTTTAGCAGTACAATTAATGACATCAAAAGTAAGCCCTCGTCTGATACTGATAGACTTATATTAAAAATGGCACTTTTCCAAATTACCTCGAGACGGCAATAATTATACTTCTGCTTAAAGTTAAGGATCAAGCATCGAACTATCGCCCAATATAAAATACTCACTATCCATAAATTTGGATTTTTCAGCAACAAATGCACAAAATATACTATATTCTCGTTCCTAAATAATGTACTCTAAACTAAATTATGCAGCCTAAACAGCCATCACTCCACTCCAACAACTTTTTTTATTTTTCTAAGGCTTTCGATTGGGTTTATCATAATATTTTAATCAACAAATTGCAGTACTACGGTTTCAGAAGAACACCTCTCGCATGGTTTGAGTCATACCTTACCAACAGAAGTCAGCTTGTAGGGGTTGATACAACGATGTCTTCTTGCAAGCCAATAGTGCCTCAAGGCTCAGTACTAGATGTTTTCCGTCATGGAAATTAATAAGAACAAACATCGCACAAGACTTGGGAATCAATTCTTAAAATAGCTACAACGAATATGATACCTGCTATTAATGTGTTAGGTATCTGGATCCTCGAGCTCAACATAATTACCTACCATCTTTTATAACTTTGAAAGGATGTTTAACAACCGTATATTATATACTTATGAAATTTAATAAATAAAATGTAATAATAATTCAGTTCATTTTTAAACAGGCTACCTACAAATTCAAAATTTTATATATCTGCAAAATTGAGTTTGACACCTCTGATATATTGTATTTTTCTTCTGGCTATCGTTCACTCATTGATTAATATACTTTTATTTCAATGACATTATTCAATTAGTAATTGAGGGTGATAGTTATTTTTGTCTTGATTTTTGTATCCTAACTTACGCATATGAATATATTGGACATTGTTCCCATCAGTATCGATCGATGACTCCCATGTTGGCTATTATATTGACTATCATTGCTTTATTTACTGTTGCGTGGAATAGCTGAGTTGTTGATTTCCCGAAACATTGACGAAGCTTTTTCAACCACGTTGTTGAGCGCCAACCTCCCCATTATTCTCTTACCCAATATTTTGCCTTGCTTTGACAAATTTTCTGTGTGCGTCCAATACATAACAT
This sequence comes from Diorhabda carinulata, assembly GCF_026250575.1. Classification (NCBI taxonomy): domain Eukaryota; kingdom Metazoa; phylum Arthropoda; class Insecta; order Coleoptera; family Chrysomelidae; genus Diorhabda; species Diorhabda carinulata. Next base: position 11,265,576 of record NC_079469.1, read on the forward strand.
CGTGTCATCCTCATACACAGATCAAGGTTAAGATCATGGCTGCATGTGGATCTTAGTAGTAGACGATCTCTTATGCTCGGCATACCATGTCAAGGATATGCAGATCACATCACATCACACTCTGTGACATAGTTCAAAGAGGACATGAAAAAGAGATAATCACCAAAGCTCTCATGGTGTGCAGAAACTTTGCATGGAGGAATTGGGTTTGTAACCCTACGGTGGATGTACATGGCAATTGTGAGACCAATGATATTTGGAGCAGTGGTTTGGGGTACTAGAACTAGTCTGAATACCACGAGGAAGAATCTCTCACAGGTACAAAGACTGGCTTGCTTTTGTGCAACTAGGGCCATGAAATCTTGCTCAACAGCTGCACTAGAAGTGATTCTAAAACTCTCATCTTTCCACAGAGTACTGGAGAGTATCACATAGAATGTTCAGAGACAGAATCATCAAAGAAAACTCGTTACTTAGTAATGACCAGCCTTGGGACATGCCTCAGGATGTTGCATCGGAAGTTTAATTTCAATCATAAACTGTAAAAGCAATTTGGATCAAAACACTATATAAGAAATGAACCAAAATGCCATTAAATGGTATATGGATTGACCATAAACAGCAGACGGACCTAGAATAGAAGTGAACTGGCCCAAAACCAAACACTTTAAAAGCCTGGACAGAGCACCAAGCATTTTTCAAGCAATTGAAAAATGTGTTCAGTTCAATCTAGAGAGAAACTATCCCAAACAGGAGATCATCATCCTCTCCGTTAGTCAAGCAACCATTAAAGCTCTAAGCTCCAATATCATAAAATCTAAACTCATTTGAGATTGCCTAGAAAAATTGTACGAGCTTATTTTTTTTTGTTGTCATATTTATTAGTCTTCTTAATTTGTTATTTACTAGTTGTTCTTCTAATGTTTTCATAATTTTGCTTGTGTTTGTTTTTTGCGAATCAAAAGCTTGTTCAAAGTCTCAATAATTAAAATATGAACGAATAAAATATCTGACAAGGAAATAAACCATCATCAGTTTTCTGTTGGTATCCTCTTTCATATTTTCGTTAGAATTATTTAATAGAACTTTCTCGACATAACGTCAATTAATTTTGTGGTTATTATAAGTAATTATCATTCAATTAATCGTAGTCTAGATATATTTCTGTTTTATGTTTAAGTTCTTCAACTTCATTGGATATGATTAACGGATATGATATAAGTCGATGCGTTGGTCAATCGAGTCAAATGTATGTCAGATATCTTGTTATTCAAAATCATTTGAGCAACAACGTGTATATTCAATTATATAACAAAGTGAATGAAGCATCGTAATGCGATTAGCATAAATCTTTAATTTTATTATTCAGTGAAATTGAACTGAGATAATTAAATGATATTTGATTGCATAGAATTACAATTTTGTTAAACAACGCTGTTTATGATATATTATGTCAGCAAATAATAATTAATATTAAACGAAACGTGTGAATTACAACTTGAAAAAGTTTTTTAAAGAAATATTTTAAATACAGAAAATATATTGGGAAATATTTGGAAGTGATATCGATTCTGTTTTTGGTCATAAAAACTCGAGAAATCAATATTTTCAATCATTTTATATATTTTTTAGCGCATTTAAGATAGAAATGTGTTTTATGGCCAATAAAAAATCCTAAAATCATAAATTCTTTGATTTTTCTCTACAAACTGGATGATTTGTTCCGAAGAATGTCTAAAAGTGCAGACAAAAAACCATTTAAAAAATAAATTATTTATTATCAAAGTTTAACCAATTTTACAAATTATTGAAAATATTAAAAAAACTAACTAACAACAACCTACAAATTTTATCATTAATCGTGTTATTACCTTCGTTAACAAAAAAAAAACATTTATACACCAATTAAATCATTGTGAATTCAACGCAATTTTACAAAGAAAGCATAAAGCTGACCATGATGGTTTTTTAATTTATTTCGAAATTACACTTCATCTGGTCATCCGGTAATCTTATTTTCCCGGTTGGAGACTTTTCCTCAGAAAGTGGTATTAGGCCTTAGTTAAAGTATCTGGTACTTAGATGGGATGAACAATTAATATTAAATTGGACGCCCACAAGCGTCGAACTAACGAACGACGTTAAAAGTGAAAGAAAAAGGTGGAGGTGGAAACATATTTTGAATTAAATTAATAAAAGCTGAAAAAACTATCCCCAAACTTGATTCTCCAACTGCATATCCAAAAGAGTACAACAAATGAAAAACAGTTATAAATTAAAAACAATTCAGATTCACATATATATTGAAGATAAGATTGGGACTCATCTATGGACATCCGGGATGGTTCTAGCCCTCAACTGGATTTCCAGATATTGGAGTTTGTAGTTGTTGCTTGTGATGGTGCATTTTTTCCGGATGCCTCAATCACATTCATGAAACAAACACAAAGCATAAAATGAATAAAAAGCAGTTATAAATTATAGTTGGTATAGTTGCAGCTCTCAACTGAGTTCACAGTTGTTGGAGTTGAATTTAATGGAATAGTGGAGTTCTATGTGTGGTGGGACTCCAGCCTGGCAGTTGTAGAACTGCAGAAAAATGGGAACACAGATGGAGATTATTAAAGAAGTAACGAGTTGGTAGAACACAGATGAATAAACAGGAGCTTATGCTCCATCTGTTCTATTCTATTCGTTCTGTTTCCCAAATAAATCATAAATAAATCACTCCTAGCCGGTAGTGATGATCAAATCACATACAAAATATAAACATAAACAGCAGAACTATGACAATGAAACAATCATCAAAATTAGGCCGAATACACACGGATCAACTGAAAAGAAACTAATTTCTAACTAAAATTACTAACCATTTCGCAATTTGTATTTGGATGGGCGACTACACACGAGGCAACTGGATGCCAATCAGTCGGCAACACGTTGGCGACCGGTTTAAAGAAACTCGACCTGTTCATTCGCTGGCCACTTGAATCACCCTCTTCATTTAATTACATTATTCTAGTTTCTTGAAACTATATTTGTTATTTTTTTTATGTAAAAAGCAAGCAAAGATATTGAACCCTTTTACACTCGACTAATCCAAGTAGTGCCTGCCGTGCGTAGATGCCTGTGGATATCGATCTTGAAACTCTGACTGATTCCACCAGATTGCACTCCTTTAAAGAAAGGAGTCTTGATAAATTGACGTTCTAGGCGACTGCAGGCGAACTTCGTGTTCATGAGACACGTCTATCTAGCGAGTAGGTCTCGCAAATACTCCTCTAGTTGGGATATGCTAGACAGTTCGGAAGAGGATCTGCCGTGGTAGTACCGGTAAAACAGGTCAGTTCTTCTATGTTGTAAACCATCCAAGTTTCTAGTGAACTCTGGATCGACTAAAAGTCGAATTGCTGTCTTCTGTATTGAGTCGAGCATTCTCAGTGTATGCTTGGAGGACAAGCTCCAAATGTGCGAGCCATATTCCAAAAATGGACAAATAGGATAGTTTGTACATTTGCAAAAGAAGTTTGGACTGGATTATTCAGTTCCACGCTGCCTTTACAAATAAAATAATCTTGCATATTGCTTATAATAACTTTAACCAAGTGATATACTATTTGCTGTCTGTAGATAGAGTATATCTATGAATTTTTGGAAAATGTATTCAAAAAGTAACTTTATTGGCATAGAAAATAGGAAAATTACACAATTAAAAACCTGTTGAAATAGATAAATGATATTTTCTGGTAAAGATAGGTAGCTCCTGGAACTCTTTCTTGATCTTGGTGTCGTAGTTTAGTATTTCCTTAAGGTTTCCCAAGACGTCAAATAACACCGTTAGTAAGTTTAGTGTGATTGATATGAAGTTTTTTATTGTCCTAATTTTTAGAGAAATAGATTGTTGGATTTTGTATAGTGCTGTCGCACATTTATAGCACCAAGAATATTGTATAAAGTTTTTAAAGTTTGTCTTGCTGAGAGTTCTTGAAGGTTGTTAAAGATTTTTGGTATCGTGATCTGCAGATTCGATTTCAGTTTTTTGCATTTTTTTTAAAATGAACGTTATACGTTTTACGAATTGTGAGCATTACCTTGTATATTTACATTATATAATTTTGTATATGTAATATTAATAACTGTGTTCTAGATATTGAACAGAGTGGAGTATTAAGTTATTTTTAAATCAAATTCCAATCAGATTTGACCAGAATAATAAGTAGAATGAATTATATACATAATAGTTCGATTACCTGATAATGCCATAGTACTTTATAGATCGTTTTTAATGACATCTCTTTAATTCACTTTTCAATTTCATATTCCTCTATATAATTTCCATTTCTTAACTTTTGCATCGATTCGTCGTCTGTGGTACGCGTTTCATCCATGTTTACCTTTTCCTTTATAAGTTGATACTTTCACTCCATATCAGTCATACGAGGTGTGATTGAAAAAACGGTGAATGAATTTTAATAACAGCATTCACTTACGCTACAAACAGAAACGAAACATCAAAACATAAAACATTTTTTCTTATCATATGTACCAACAACTATCGAATTTTAGTCGAATATTAGTATAAGTCATAAAGGACATAATACATTATCCAAATCTTTCAATAAATTAAAATCTAAAACACCAAAAACCTTGTACTAATTGTGAGGCTGTTTACATAGTTCACACATCTGAGCATTTAAAAAATAAAATTGTGATGTTGTCTACATAGGGCAGACATCTCAGCATTTAGAAAATATACTAAAAGGTCATCAATACAATTAAAAAAATAAAACAGATTTCATAATTCTTCTAATGGAATCTAATACACGAAAAAGATAATTTTTAGAAATGGTTCATATTCATAGGAATGAAAAAGCTATAAATGATAGAAAAGACCTAAATAATTTGAGTAAAATTTATATCTCTACTTTATAAATTCTAATAAATCTAGAAATAATTTGATTGATTATTACTACATATTTGAGATGTAAGAAGTAACTAACATTTTTCTTATTCAAACAAATTTCTGTTTTCATTTTATTCTTATTTTGATATTCGTGATGTAGGTGATCTAATGATTAGTATAAATATACAAATTGTCAATACAATATTTTGAAAAAAACCAAAATCAGTCTAAACGTCAATTTTAATCTTTAATCTAATTATTAAAAAACACTAATTTTAAAACAGAAGACACCTAAAATCAAGAACATTTAGAAGAGGAAACATATATAAAAGGTCTAAGAAATAAGAAATTTAGTTTTTTATTTAGACATAAAAACGCATCATATCTCTCAGCACAAATAGAAGTTTATATCGGTTACTTTAGAAATCGTTTTAAGTTATTTAATCTGACAAGTTTCTAAGAAATTTTTTCAATATCTCAAGAAGATTGAGAATGTTATCAAACCTCCGAAAAATGTTTCAGATTTTCGAAAAAATAAATAAACTGTTAAGAAATGTATCGACCGTCAGCTGAAATTTGTGGAATTGTTTCAAGAAATTGTTCTTATATCACATGAAATCCACAATATCAAATATTCGACAAATTATTCCAATTCTACAGGACAGACTAGAAAACTACCCATACTGTATGAACAACTTCTTCGGAAAATTCGGAAAACTACTCTTAAGAAATTGTTTTTTTGACGAGAGGTGATCAAACTTCTTGGAAATTGGTTGAATTATTTAGACAGCTCAAAATGTAATCAGATTTCCAAGAAACTTTCAGAAATACATTTAATTTTCAAGAAACCGCTCGAATTTCTGGCATGAGATATCGTTGTATTATATGGTTAGTCCTTAATGGTATTTATGATCTTATTAATTCTGATTTGAAGATTTAATGGAAACCATTGAAACGAACGTAGCCTGATGCAGCTTACCTTCTCTTCTATATTGAATAAACCCAAAACAATATATTAGTCACCTATTCAAATTAACGTGCTTTTCAGTTATTAGGTCTTACTTGAGGTTATACGTTGCCAAGTCAATGAATGTGGTCACGCCATTTTTACCACTAAAACTGGAATAATATTCATTTTAAGCAAAGACGCGGAGTGCATTAACTCGAAAAGAAATTTGTTTATCATAACATTGAAATTCAGTAAAGTCAATCATCGACTCTGTGCGGCAAATAAGCTCTATAGAAAGAAGTTTCATACATGATAAAAAGGACTAATTGTGAATATTTAAACTCGTTATCTATCGGTGGACTCGATAAATCTTTAGCATATATATTGATTTCTCAACTGAATTATTCAATTGGTGGAATACCATTTCACAGCCCGTCGCTAAAGCGATACCGAAAATGTACCATTAGTTAAATCAAACTAGTGCATAATGAATCAAACAGTTTTGTTATCTCAACATTGTATCAGTTCACTTTCATAAACAATCGTCGCTCGACTGAAAAAGAAATGGTTGAACCCGTTTCTTGTATTTTTTAAAAAAATTATTCACAAGTACAATTAAATTCAAGTTATCATGTTAGTTTTCATTAGATTTTTTTTCATTTGTAGGAGCGGAAGGTGATTAATTTGGAAGCGTCATAACCACTATATATAAGTTACATATAGTGCTTTTTCTACAAGCTAAAACTTGAGATTGAAAATAATGCACTTATAAAGATTGAGAATACACCTTATTTATTTGTTATACTGAAGAATATTCTGTGACGGTTATTGAAATTTTGATAGTTGAAGTTGTAGAACTGTTATTCATTCTTTTCGTTTCCTTCGCATTCACTCCTTTCTCTATATTCTCTCCATTCGATTAAGTAACATCAAACTTTGATTGAATCGTCTACCATCGCACTTCAATGGCTTCAACCAGCACCAACGACTATGAGCAATTCCGAATTAAAGTTGTTTCACTTTCTATTTATATTAGTGGTTTTATTCAAGAGAGACAATATTACAGCCACGTCGTTTCTGTAAAATTTATTCTGTACACTTCAAGAGGCGTTAAATAATAAAAATTCGGAGATAAAAGTTGCATTGTTAGATCTAATTTTTTCACAGTAACCATTCTAAAGTGCCACTTACTTGATTCACCGTTCCAACTACTCCTGGCAGGAAACCTGGACGTATATCGAGGTTAACGTCTTAAAAACCGTCATCATCTGCTAGTGAATGGATTTAATGGACTTATATCGGTTCCCTTTAATTTGAAGCGACAGCCATAAGTCTTCCGGAGCCAGATTTGAGCAGTACGGAGGGTGTGGTTGGATTGCAATTTATCTACTGATACGCATTTTGTCGGTAATAGACGATTCTTATTGAACTCATATGGTTATTGGAAAATCCGAATTGTTATTTCATGAACCCACTGTACATACGGCGTTAGAACATGAATAACAATTCTTTTCGACTGCTGCAATCGGGTCAAGTTGAAGGAAGCTTTGGCCTTATACGAAGATTAATTTTATTGTCGCAGGGAAAGTTTTGAAATTTTTAATTAGAAACATATTTTAAACAGTTCAAGTACACACATTGAAATATAATAATGAAACCTCTTGCTATTTACACTGTGTCCCAAAAAACTGAATACAAATGTGAATATAAGACATTATTTTTTGTTCATACGTCAAAAGATGAACTTTGTTTTAAGTGAAGTGAAATTTTATTGGTTTTATAAAAGTTATTTGACTTGAAGAACTTCAAGGAAAAGTATCGTTCGACAAAACTACTGCATTTTAATAGTCTTTGGTAACCCCAAAGACTTAAGGAAATATTATTTTGGTTTAGACTGTTTATAGTGTCGTTTCGCAGTGTTGTATATATTGGAATGTTTATTTTATTTATTTATATGATTTCTATTCGTGAGGTTTAATTATTAATAAACACCGTCGCTTCCTTTCTTAATTTATTCAAATACTTCACTTCACCAACTTAAATAATTTATTAAAATTCTTCGATTACTTGGCTAATTCGTTTTGTTCGCCACTACTACTTATTATAAAGTAAACTCAACTGCGCTACAAAACTTATATATGAATAAAAAATATCCCAAAAGGATTCTCCAAACTACTAGAGCATAAAGAAACAATTGAATGAATAGACCTTCATAGAAATTATTCGTGAGAAAGAATGTAAATAAACCGCTTGCTTGAGACCAAACGAATTCCGAAATGTATAGATAGTAATGCACCTTCGCCAAAATTTTTAATTCAATTGTAGGAAAGTAGGTTCCTATTAAGGACCAATTTGTTTGTAACAATATTGTTATCGACATATTTCATTTATTTTTAAGATAAAGTTCCTGATAGTACTACTCGCAACTGATAGATAATATTGCAAGTAATACACCTGAATTGATGGGAAAGTAACCCTTGTAGATATTATTTTAATATTATGTAACAAACGTACCGTGTCCTTGATTTCTTGTATGCACCAACAAAACAATATGACCTGCTTAGTCTTCGCTGCCAGCCGAATCTTACATTTCATCTCGAGTGAAAGTGGTTTCAGTATTATTATATAACAGCTTATCGACTTGGTAAAACCAATGGTTGATTAAGACAATAACTAGGATATCGATTGATCATAAATAAGTTTCTTTAGAATTGATTACTAAACATATTCCGGTGAAAATTTGTTTTATAATTTTTGATATTTAACATAAAATTGATTGAGTAATGATCATTTGTTCTCTTAGAATTTATCCATATTAGAAATTCCTTTCAATTATTGATAAATATGAAATATTTAGAAGGATAGCATTTTGTTAATAAAAAAAGTAATTGATCCAAAGTGAATAGCTTCTAAAAATTGACAAATAATGAAATACTTAAGTCATTCTGGGTGACTGCAGAATTGTTTCTATTGGATATTAATTTTAGAAGCTGGGTATTCCTAGATACAGAACGTTAATTAATGCACCTGTCTTTAAACTTATATAAGTATATTCCAAAACGGAATAATCCTTTACATAATTGGAACACTGTTTCAGCAAAATTAACAGATTGAGGAATTTTATAATAATTTTAAATAAAGATTACATATGTACTTGGAATTAATTATAGAGATGAAGGAATCAACATTAAATTCTAGAATAACATAATGAGATATAACCTATAAATTGATGTTGAATCTTACACTTTCAATTTTTGTAATATTATAGTTATATAAATAAAACAGAAGAAATTAGAGAGAATACTCTCAGTGTATTGCGGAAAACAGACGTCGTAGAAAAGAAAATAATCAAAAAAAGTGAAAATGGTAAGAAAAATGAGAAAAAAACAAACCAGTTACTGACGAAAATAAAAAAAATGATTCGGGAGTATTAGTAGTAATTGGATAACCAAACACTCAATCACAAAAGAATGGAAAAAATTCGAGTGTATAAGTAAAGACAAAAAAACTAAACGGAAATATAGTGGTTGAAAAAATCTAAATGATAAATGAAAATAAAAGGAATACAATGAAGAAATTCCAGAAGTGTGCAAGGACTAAATCAGTCTAAGTTTTTTTATAATTATAATATAATAAAATAATGATAAAAGAGCTGTAAATATTAAATAAATTATTTAGGTCTTTTTTATTAATGTTAGCTTCCTCGTTCTTATAAGTATGAAACATTTCTGAAAATTATCTTTTTGGTTATTTGATTCCGTTTCAAGAATTTTTGAATCTTTATAATTGAATTTATGCTTTTTGATATATCTTGTTCGTTAATCCAGTTCTATTTTTTTTATTGTATTGATGATCTTCTAGGCTATTTTCCAAGTTTTGAGATGTCTGATCTATGCAGACAGCGTCACAATTATTACAAGGTATTCGATATATAATATTTTTTGTTTTGTTTTTGGGTGTTTTAGATTTTAGTTTAGTGAAATATTTGGATAATGTATTATGTCCTTTATGACTTCCATATCTTTTTTGATCTTCCTCTATTTCTTTTTGGTGTCTTTTAGCTTGACAAACTTTTTATTTGTCGTATGACCGGTAGATCAATAAGCAGCTGCCTACTCGATAGGCTTGATCCTTAAGTAGTTTATAATCTGAATAAGACTTTTTTGGAAAAAATGGGAAGTTTCTGTATTAAGCTCTGAAAAGCACCAAAATTCTACAACTTAATGATTGTTTGAAACATTTACCAATTACTGATGACCAAGAACATCTTTAAACGTGAATTCTCAGAACATGAAATGCCAAAAATAATGAAAATCGATATGACTATCTTTCTATATATCCGTATCTGACCAGTTCTGAATAATAAAACTTTCTAATTTGGCATTTTCGTGGACGCACATATTGCACCAATTAAGATAACATAACCTAATCAAAGCTAAAAATAACCTAACCTAATGAGAAAATGGATTTGTTCCTTGGCCTGCTTAAGTTGATTAAATATAATCGTTTGCAATTTTTTTTCACTGTACATCTTTCTTTTCCAAATAAAACCTTTCATTTAATTCATAAATCCAGATCAAGAAGCCGAACTGGAAGTCAACCAATCCAATTACTGGTAACAGTAATACTTTCCGAAATCTAAGACGTCGATTAATAGATTCCACAACTTTGAGAACGCTAACTTAATATGTTTTTATTTCAATCCACAACCGGGCAGATACGGAAGTATAACGCTAAAAGTTATTACCAAATTAGTACGAAATGATGGTTGTTTGAAATACTGATAATGAACAAAACTATGTCATGACGTGACCTATAGTCACATAGCATGAGATGCCAAAAATTATTAGAATCGATATAAGCCTACTCTTTCATCCATTTAAATTAGATTTTAATCTCTTAGCGACCACCTTAGACTAGACTAGTATAAAGAAAACTCCATTTGTGGGTTTTCTTCACAAATGAATGAACTTCTACATTCACCGGAAAAATTCGCCGGTATCAGAATATATAACATTTTATAACAATATGTAATTATAATTAATACAAATATACTGTTTCGCTTTCTGCCATCGAAAGCGAAATTAATATGAAAGAGTGAATGTGATCGACGTAATTCGCAACAAAATAATTCAAAGTATGTCTTAAACGTTTACTTTCAAATTAATTATTTAATTGTACGATGCAATCTATAACCATCCAAATTTAATAACTAAATTAAGTAGATATTTTAGTATATAGGGTAGGCGAGTGCTGATTCTATTATTTATCATCAAATTTTCTTCAGACTTCAGCAAGTCTCAAGCTGTTGAGGCCTGTCTACAGTACAAGCAACCAAAATTCGAAAGAGTTACATCTCTGTATGAAGATGAATTGCGCCAAGCAACGCGATATAATTCTTGCATTTAAAAGGCTCAATCACAGGCTTTTGGAAAATGTACTCTTACTTTTAAAAATATTTTTATTCTACACACAATCATAAATTTGAATCCGCCTTCTAGAGAATTGTCTATGAACTTTGATTATTTTTCGAAAGCAGTTAATTCTGTACAAAATTGGTTAATGTGAGAAAAAATATTCGATGTTGGAATTATTACATAAATTATCAAGAAACTAAAGGTCATCTACGATTCGGCCTCACTGTTGATCAAGGACGATCAAATCTTCGAAAAATTATGTTTATGTTATCAAGCAAGCAAAAACCAGTCGCCGTTACATTTAAACCATCATTATCTTTTTCGTAGCTAATTCGCACTTTGCAATTCACTGTCTTGACCTTTTTTGAATGTGGTGGTGGATCCGACTCTTTTGGCTTTACCCCATTAAATACGGCCTGCGTAATATGATTGATTAACAACCTACAGAGCACTTTCCGAATGGTTTCAATTATTGGACAAAGAATCTCGAACCGTGGCAACTCTTTTATCTCAGAAGATGATAATTGGCAAATATAACATTTATCTGGTATTCAACAATAAGCGTGTTACTAATTACACTCCATAGAAATGAAATGCTTCTTGAAGAGCCAAACCAAACCGAGGCTATAAAAAAATAAAGATGGTTGCCTCTTATTTATTTACAGCATTCTTCACTAGGTGAATTGCATTGCCAATTAGGCGGTCAGTCTCAAAACATATTTTAAATAAATATTAGTAATCAGAAAATATTATATCACAGATTATTTTTGGAGCGTGTCGCTCCATTAAATTATGTAATGTGATTTTCTGTTGAATATTCCGTGAAATTGTAAAATTACACCAAACAGTTTTTTATTCGAAACTAGCTGACGCCTCGTTTGATAATATGGCGTGCGCCAAATTGATTATTATTCGAATTTCATACATTTATGATTTCTTTGAATATATTGCTTTCTTAAAACGAAACTATTTTATAAATTTAGCTTAGCCGTATTTAAATGAGTACTTTGAGCTCGTACTAATGAACACAGGATGCAGAAAAGATTGTACGGATACATATCTGACATTCTAGAGCGTATGTACATAATATTAGCCACATTTGCTGATGTTAAAGAAGTTTTAACTGTACGGACAACTGCCGAAAAAATCACGGCCGATATTCAAAGCGCAATTGATAATATAAAGCACTTTGCTCAAAAATACAATATATGTTTCATCACTTAATAAGTCGAGTGACTGACACACAGATGGCGCTGTCATTGTCATATCTATATGACGTTTATGAAGTACCAATTTTCTAAAGAATCTGTGTGGAATTTCATAATATTTCGATTAGTGAGAAAAAAGTGACACAGGCTGTACAACATTTTTTAAAAGTTTGGTTGATTTTAGTAATTCCGAAAAGAAATTCAACTATCGAAGAGTCTTTTCAGGCTATTGGGTTACTCAAAACAAAAGAATGCTGCGAAAGACAAATAACTGCAAGACCCAGAGCAACAACCTTTGTCAATGATTGCTACCGGGGACTTACGGCTAGTAGAAATTGACTTTATTCCTGTAGAATCCTACATTTTTGAATGCCAGAGGTGTTTTTGTTTCGATCTCAACAATGAGGTCAAAAATCCGTAATGCTACCTGAAGCTCCAGACCACGTTTATTGGAATACCAACACTGGCGTAATGAATGAAGTGATTATGGATAAATCCATTGACACCCTCACATTAACGGCCTATCCAAGAAATTCACCTCTTTCTTACAAGTAAAATCATGATCTGGTCAGGGATTTGTTCTAATTGCCGTACTGAGTTTATTGTATTAGGATATGACAGTTATACAGGAATTAAGTAGTGGTTAAGTTACTGCCACAATTTCATGCCGCTATAGGCGCCCAGTACATTTTTATTGATTATAGTGCGAGACCTAATCGAACTGCGGTGGCTTTAGAATAAACAAAATCAATGCATGGTTAGAAATCTTTCACAACTTCAACTCTTTGCACAAAAATTATTGAACAGCTTTATAGAAAGCATGCCAAGTTGTGCTACTGTTTTTGGCATTTTTTGCTCTAGTTTTCAGAATCGAGATTGTTTATTTGTCGACATATTAATATTCCAGCGAAAAATTTGGATTGAGACATTTTATGACTGAATTCATTTTCAGTATGCAAATTTTCAATTGTCCCGATAAATCACAAGTTGATTCACGGGTTGCGAATTGAGGTCAAATTGATTTTAGTATTTTGAAACGGACTATTTCGTTTCGGTTGTGCAAATAACAATTTTATAAATTTCAACTAAACCGAGTATTTATAATTCAATCATGTATTTGTTCCAAATGTAATACTGATGAAATGTTGGTGCATTGCGAACAATAGATCGCGTTCGGGGATAATGTCATTGAACACATTTATTCTTGAATATACTGTTTTGTTATTATTATCAGTTCGTTTCACAAGAACAAATACTGATATTAAATTGCGGAAAATTGATGATTACCCACCACAACCTTAAAGATTAATTGTATTGAAACTTATTAGATATTATCTGGGTGAGTTGTTTTCCGCTCAAGTACAAGGAGATCTAAATACGTTGTGGAAACTATCGTATTAACCCTGCAACGGCGAGAATAATTTTTTGTTTGCAAAACAAAAAAAGAATGATTACTTAAAAAATTGTTTGATTTTATATTTTTTCTTAAAAAAATAGCACTTTTCTCAAAAAGACTGTTACATATAAGTAACGCTAGCCATATATCGTATAGAAAATGTCTATTTTTAATGAAAAAATAAATTGTAAACTATAAACATAATCCAACATCACATTTAACACAACACGTACATGTACTCATACAGCATATTTCTCCAGCACATCGGTGTCTTTTATTATTAGGAATATTGGTTAGCAAATGGTCAAGTGCAGCCAGGTAATTTTGGGAAACTTCTCGTCGAAACTCCACTTGAGTGGGCGGTGTTGAATGTTTATACTGTTTTGCAATGCACCAAACGTTTACTAGGGCAGCATCAATGAGCCAGGAGAAAATTTCACACCACCATTTCTTTCGTCATATTGAAATTCTAAACCTGGATATATGTTGATCCACATGTATCGATTCGTTTTACCCGAACAGTTGGTTTTGTCTCATGACATGTGGATTCTTATCTTCAAGAATAGGCTTCAAGTTATCAGCACAGTGCATGTATTTCATAATTTGACGAAATCTGTCTCTTCTCATGGAATTACTGACCAAGGAGAAGTTCATATCTCCTTTGGAATCTCAACAGAATTCTCGTCCTGGCAACTCATTATATATATTAGAATTGCAATCGCGCATTCCATTTCCTCTTTGGAAATGTTTGGATTAGATTGGTTACAGAACAAGGTATACTTGTTGGATTCTTGAACAAGTAGTCCAATAACTTCTTCATTTAAGAATTTTTCAAATATTTCCACATAATTCTTATTCCTAAATTTGTCACAACGATGTTCAGGAAAAATTTTTGACCGTTTATCCATGTTATATTTTTTAGTCCCGGACGAGGAGAAACTCCATCTGTATCGGAACTGTCATCAGGAGGCGTCAAGATTCTCCTCTGATTCATCATTTTCATCAGTTACGGTTATCTATCACAATCTTTATACCGCAAACGGCTAGCGTTACAAAAATGTGTTTTTAGGGTACTATACAAGGTCTGGTTATTAAATAACGAACGTGTTTTATTCTCGTGCCGAAAACCATGTGTGACGAAAAACAGAAGCAACGTATCAATCTCAAATTTCTCGTTAAATTGAAAAAAAACTCCGACTGAGTGCTATAACTTTTTGAGAGAGGCCTAGGGACAATTCGTTATCTCGTGAGCGTGTTGTGTAAGCGCTTTAGTGAAGGCCGAGAGAGCACTGAAGATGATCAGCTCGTAGGTCGCCCTGTGACTGTTTCAACTCCGGAAACAGTGACCAAAATCACAATCAAATTGTGCGTGCAGATCGAATGAGCATCCGGATGATTGCCGAGACTGTAACGCCGATCAAGAAACGGTTAAAAAATTTTCTTACGAGGAATTACACATGATAAAATAGTGCGAAGTTGGTGCCAAAAAATCTGACTCCTGACCAAAAGCTCTTGCGTCAACGGATCCGCTCAGATTTGCTTGAAAGGTTAGAAAAAGATCACGAACTGATGCTTTGAAAGGGACTCGATTTAAGTCGATGGAAGCGGTAAAGCAAAAAACGGCAGAGCTCCTAATGGCCCTTACCAAAGAAGACTTTTAAGGCTAGGCTCAACAGCTGATTTCTAAAACTCCAATACACGCCTCTTTATAGTCTTTCCTCGACCATAACTGATAGCTACTCATAGTAATATAGCGCTGCTGCCGTGTTTTCCACTATTTTTCAGCGTTACATATAACTATATACCGCTATCCGTTGATGGGTTAATTTAATTCTCTCTTTTTAATTATAAAGCTCAAGCTTTTTTATGTTCACGAAATCAAATTGAAAAAAATGACCATCTTGTGGCGTTTCTATTGAGTTTTAGATAACTATTACTCAGTTGCGGCTCGTGGCAAAATTTATGAGGTGCTTTGCACTAGCAGTTTGTTTTGTTCGCATGACCAGTTTTTCTAACCTACAACTCCTTGAGAAGATTCAGTTTGTGAGAAGTTTTAATTTAAAAACACTAAACTTCACATCTAGCGAACATGAAATCACAAGTGTACGACTGATTCACAACCGAAAAAAAAATATTTTTATGTTCATATTTCAGTTAAAGCACAGATATTTAATCAATACGATATTATGTGCCTAAATCTTATTTTTTCTTATTTGTACAATGACCAACGCTATTTTATTTTTTCAGTGGACGATGCTAGTGGCAGATATTCAACCGGATGGTTTTGGGGAAACAGCTATTGGGTTGGATCTCAGAATTTATGCGAACATATTAACCCGAAAAAACAAATTATCATCATATCTCAAGTAAGTGCATCGAATCAAAAGTTGTGGAATCACAAATAACAGTGTTGATCCTGGCAAGAATGATGATACTAATTTTTGAAATTTGTATATTATCATATGTGTGCCACATTTAAAGTTAATTTCAAATTAAAACATGGTTTTCAAGTGCTCCAACATTGAGTTCAGAAATTCAGTTAAATACATATAAAAAAGTGGAGCTATTAAGAGATTATTAACAAGTTTAATTATCATTTATTAATGGTCTAATATACTAAATGTAAAATTAGTCAACTACATCATCGGTACATGAAGACATTTGAATTCAAACGCCAGTAGCGGACCATAATTGGAAATGTTGATTTTTGTTCCGTTCGAAACTCGAAACACATAATGATGAAATATTGTAGAGCATGGTTATAGCTCCACATGTAACTTTGTATCTTCATCAAAATGTCTATAGGGTTAAGTTCGCTACGGTACGGGTACAAGCAACAACATATTGAATGTAATTGGCACGATGTGATTTCATACTTGCCATTGACTCAGTTTTAATCTCTATATCATCTGATCTTCACGTTCGGCTTCCAAGTCGATAAATTAACAGAAAATGTGTGCGGCAACTTTACATGAACATTTTAATAAGTACAAAGTGTAAGCAAAACTAGTGCATATAATCTTCACATTTGAACAAAAAGAAGCTCAAAAAATTTAATTTTGATACTACTATTACTTTGAATGCGACTATTACTTATTAAGAAAGGTAATAATCAAATCTGCATTAAAAGAAACAAAATTTGAGTCTGTTGAAGCTATGAAAGAAATAAAAGGCACGTGTCTTGAAGGATCTTAGAGAAAAAGACATCCAGCACTGTTTCAAATAATTGAATATTCGTATGGAGCCATGTAGGGATAGAGGAGGGGTATATATTGAAGGTGATAATGAATAAATATACATTATATCTAAGAAAAACATTTTATAATATAATTTGAAATTTAAAATAATCAAATGTTATCAATATCAAAAATTACCCCAAATATAATCCTAAATATAATATTTGATAACGAAGATATTGAACTTACATTTTTTAGAACCATTCAAGATCTGCTAGAGCTGCGGACGCTTCTTTGAAACCCCACAGTCCAGGATTTGCTATGGGATTCAAACCAGGTCCTGTGGTATATACCAATGGACCTCCATTTCCAGTATCATTTTTCAAACTAAGACTTCATGTCAATTCAAGTTTTACGACAGAGGTAAGAATGTATATTATTTCGTCATTTTATTTACATTTGAGTAGGTTATGTTGTTTCGTGAAGTAATGGTTATAATGTGAGAAGTATAATTGACATTAGAAGTGTTACAACCAAAAGGAATAATCTATTTTCCATATTTTACAATGTTATAGCTCTCCACATTAAGAATGATTAATTTTTCAAGAAGTTTCATTGAAACCCAATCAGAAAAATTATTAATGTGTTCGGCAATATCGTAATTGAATACACTCGAATACGGATATAGGCTTCGACAAAATAAGGTACTTGATGCGTGGCACCTAGTTCCAATCTGTGGAGGACGGTGCAAATTTGAAAGCTTCATTCCAATAATATTCAGAATATCTTTGATGGAAGGCCAACTTCTTCAAGATACTTCATATTTCCACGCCGAATAAGAATTTAAAGAAGCCCATTTAGATAAGACAGTATAGTATTTTTAACGCCTGTTATCATATGGTTTTAAATAAACATAAGTGGTTATCGGCTGCCAAAGCATTAGCCCCTAAAACTGAAACTAAAAAAAGAAGTACAAACATTAGAAAAAAAATTGGTCGAAGATAAAACTTTGTTATCAAAGCCTGTTTAAAAAATAATCATTATGGTACCACAATATGAAAGTTACAAAATTATCCCTTTTGGGTGTAACACTTATAATGTCAATGAGCATATTTGTATTAATTCATATAAAACTCTAGGAAAAAATACTCCATCTCGGCCTATGCTTACCTCACGCATGTTCAGCAAATGATGCTCAAAAGATTATGGAAGGAACTTCAGCTTCTTCAACGAAAATTACGGTTAAAGTTCAATTAGTCAGATCTGAACATAATAGATACAATTATTGGACAGACAGCACATTCATTGCTTTGAGGTAAGTAAATATAGTTTGTTTCTTGGAAATATTCAGTTGTTTTCATTGATGATAATGGGAATAATAAGGGTTTCAGAACTATATATTTACTCGATTTTCAATACTAAGTGAGGGGGTTAATGAGCCCGCTACTTTTTGAAGATAGTTATTTGAATGAGAAAGCATACAATTTTCTAAAGTAAAAAGATTTTTTAAGGGTAAAATAGGCTCATGTTCATGATTTAATTTCACCGTTGAAGTCAAATATCTTTTCTCAAAGCCATTTCTCCAGGATTAGAAACAATAGTCACATTTTGAAGGTGGTGAATATTGATCAACAAACACATCTTTGTATTTTCGGCATCGGGTTCTCCTAGAGGAACCAAATGGTGGTAGATCCAAGAGGCTAGAAACTCGTTATTATTGCGCGCACACTCCTGTGATTGCATTTGTGGTCAAACGTCATCCAATCCGGCACACAACAGGAAACGCGTTCTCACACTCAAGTCATCATTCAAAATTTGAACCGCTGAGATGTCTACGGCTTCCACAATTCTGTAGTGAATTTTTTTGCAAGTATAGATCTCAATTAGGTATGCAGAACGTATAGCAGTTTCCATGGTGGTACTAGAATAACAAACTAGTATTTATCAAGCTTAGCATTTATTAGAGATGTACACTGTTTACTAGTCTTTCTGGCAATGCAAAAAATTTTAAGATCTCAACACAACAAACTTTATTGGTGAAATGAATTAGTTGTTATTTCTTCTTCAAAAATAAAGTTCTAACACTCATTTTAAAGAAACAAATTGAAAAATTGATAAATTAGTAAATGGGGAAACATGGAACGATATTAAAGCCGCAACGAGCAATTGAGAGAAGTAGGGATGGTGAAAACGGATGGAAACTATAGAAGTGCAGCTGGACACCTTAACTTTTCACCCAGTACTGTTTGTCATTTGATGAAACGATATGGTCGGGCTGATGATGTTAGAGAAAGACATAGTAACCGTACAAAAGCAACGGATCTTATTCAGAACGCGTTTCATTACAAGTCAGCAAGTGAGAGACATTGTAGACACAATGACATTGTGAATAACCAAACTGTGACAAAAAGGTTGCACCGTTTCAATCTATACACCCGTAGATTGCGTCAAGTACCCTCATCGATGAGGAAAAATCGCGGTATAAGATTATCATGGGCACACGAACATATATGTTCGTGTGTGAAGACGATTTCGAAATCTGGAACGTCTTGATGCTGCGGGAAGGTGTACACTATGGGGGTCTTCGTATAGAAGAAAGAACTTACCTCGTCTTACTAGACGACTAGTTGAATGCATTGTGCGTCCAAGCTATCAAATCGACCTGAATGGCCAGTTCATCCCACGACAATTTTCGTCTACACAGAGTACACTTAGTAAGTATACATCTGGAAAGCTTTATTATGGGCTTGCGTAGATCTTCGATTTCAATCCTATCGAATATCTTTGGGATTCGATGGGAAAAAGTCATTTGTGCGTTACATACAAGCCCACATTTTGATTGGTCTCTGGACCACCTCCAACCAACTGGAGATCGAGAAGCTAACCTAACCTAACCTAACGAATGAAATGGAGATTAACAAGCCCATTTTCAGCTTACCTAACAGGTGCCATACTGTAGTTATGGTAAAAAGAGGAGATACTTTTTACTCTTTATTATAACATCGTACCAAATTTATTAAAATGATCAACATTCCTTGTTTGTTATTTGTTTTCTGAACTTTTGCACCAATTCTCTCTTTCTGGTGATTCATTGAACGAAGATGATGTGTGAGTTACCTACTATATCCATACCAAAGGTATGAGACAATTTCATAGTGTTCGATGTGTGTATTAATAAAAATAAACAGTTCTTTGGAATTAAAATAGATACATTCAAATTTATAATGAAATTTATTGAAAATATTATGAATATTTTAGTGTTACCACCGCAATTATAATTTTCATGTTGATAATTGGTACAGCATTTGACTATTATTTGGAGTATTTGAAAAATTGCAGTATGAAAGAGAAAAGCTGCACTCATTTTAATATGAGTATGCCGGATCTAAAAGGAAAGAACGGTAAGTGTCTATATTTCATCTATAACGAATCAGTACTAATATTTGTATGAAGTAAAAGATCACCGAAACACGTAATGCAGATATGTTTATTCGAATTAAGTATTCTTTTTAGAGCAATTTTTGATAATGTCTGACCAAATGTAATTTACTACATTATGAAATTCGAATTATGCTTCGTTAAGGAAAATAATGAGTTTGATTTTTATTTTACTCAAATAATCTTGTCGACATTTCACTATCATCGATAATAAGTTTATCTCTAAGGGCTTAATAAGTTTTTTGTGTTTAAAACCGATTTGTCTCCTTTTTGCGCTGGTATAAGTATAATCTAAATAATAATAACCCTACAATTTGTTTAAAACATATCTTTAAATATTCTATATTCACTATAACTTCTTTCATAGTAACTCGAATATTAAACGGTTTATTAATTTTTGCTAATTCTACAATTCTTATATGGTCTCAAATATTTTATGTTAATATTCTTTCTAACCTGTGCAATTTCATTATCACATTGTGCTACATCATTCTGCCATGGTAGAAAATAAAAACACATTTCCCAACAAAACAGTGCATTGTCTGGGGCTTTATACGAGGGTTGTCTGAAAAGTTATGGACCTCAACCTGAAGAAGTCAGTACTAATCAATTTAAGATAGGAAAGATATTTGGCGCGTGCGATGAGAGATTTTTACTAAACTTTCAGTCATTTTGGACGTTTACTTAATGTTTGATAATTATATAAATGAGTCTTTGTGAGGATTTTTTTGAAAAAGGATGAAATTGAATATTGAACCGTCATTAAATAGTTGTTTTTGAAAGGCAATACGCCTACGCAGATAAAAGAGGAATTAGACTCTTGGACTCCGCACCATCATTTACGATTGTAAAATTTTGGGCAGCTGAGTTCGAGCCTAGTCGTGTAGAGCGTTCGGAACGGCTAAAACTTGAGACAATCGACAATATCAACGGAAAAGTTCACCCAATCGTATTGGACGACCATCAGACGGAAAAGAAGGCATTTGCCATATACTGACTGGAGAATTATGCATGCGGGAGCTATTTGCGTTGTGGGTGCTCGCTTTGAACCAAAAACGCATTCGAAGGAACATTTCTAGGCCTTATTAACAAAGTTTAAAGAAAATGAGTCGGTATTTTTACGTCGATTCATTAATGAAATGAAAAAAACAGTTAAAAAAAAGATTACAAAGAGGCAACAAGTTCCGAAAAAGGAAAAGAGGGTTTCACCAACCGAAAAATTGGTGGTGACCGTCTTTTGAAATAGTAATGAGATTGTATTCAGCGACAAGGAGACTTTTAAGCATCATTTTTGATAACGTAAAGGTAGAAATTGCCAAAAGCAACCGCATTGCAAGAAAAAGAAAGTACTCACCAGACCTGGCTCCCAAGGAATTTTTGTTTCCTATACTCAAAGTTTCACTTGTAGAAGAGAGATTATCATTATGAAGGGTTAAGAGGGAGCATCGTTGAAAAAAAGCTCCAAAGAAGAATATGTCTGGTTTTTTGCTAGACCGTTTACTTTTCAAACAACTCTCGTAAGATATCTACCATAAAAAATGTTTTGATTCATTGAACCTCAAAGATTTTTCGCATGTTCACCTAATCTACATTTTTTGTTACTTTATTTTCTATATATCATATATCTTCACGACGAAAGACTGTTCTTGCTTGGACCACTGTTCTATGTCTATTGAAATGCTGTGATTGCCTGAACACAACGACTACCTTGACTACCTGTTTCACTATCGTACCCGCTACATTCATTTTATTATTGATCCTTAGAAAAACAGCTTCTACAATTTATGATGAAACTACTATAACTTACCACTGGTATACAATAGACATAGCATTACAAACTAGGTGTTCTAGAAATATATTTTGTTTGGTTACCCTTTTGATATTCTTTTCATAATTTTTCCACCGAACAAGATATTGATAAAGTTGTTGTCTCGTGTTCAGTAAAAGGCTCCAAATATTCCCGCCAAATTTTTGGATTTCAGTTTTATTAAGTCTAAACACCCAAAGAAACATTGTTCAGTCCAGGCACAAACAATCTTTACCTATTAACACTATATAGATATTCAATTGCCACGTTTAGTTATGCATATATTACTGATAGCTTTTTTGCAGGGCTTTACGTAGTGAACAACAATAATAATAATAATAACAACATTCCCTGTGACGATCATGCTCGCAGTTTTGACCTTAGTAGTAGCAATGCTTCCATATCACAAGAGACTCTCTTAAGTATGTACATATTTTGTAGTATAAAGTTAGCTTCTTAATTGTATATTAGAATGCTATATATATACAGCTCAATTAATGCTTAATTGATGCTAGTTTTGATTTATAATTAATAAAATTAAAGTCGATTGAGAAAAATCATTAAGCAATATATCGAGTTTAAGATGAGAATACCTTCATATTTTCGATATTTTGAAGAAATCAGATTTGAATTTTTACAAAGTCATTCAAGGTGATGCGAAACTTGACAATCCATCGCCTACGTTACGTTATTGGCGCGTTGTCTTCTTCCTCTTTCCCTAGTTCTGTGCGAAATTCCGGAAGGTCTTCCCACTATTGAAGGGTTAGCCCTAATCACTCTATATTCTAATTTTTACGGTAAAATTTGAATTATCTGTTATTTGAATTATACACAAAGTTTTTTAAGTTCCAGTTTAAAGGTTAGCTATTCCAGAATTATGACGCAAATCATTTTAAAAGAAAAATTCTGCATTTTTTGGAAAGCAGTTGCAATAAACGCCCTTTTCAATGAAGCTAGGTCTTATTGAAATCGATTATAATGATAAAATTCATTGAATACCGTTGCGTCTTGATGCTAACATTGACGGCAGTATTATCGAGTGAATACACTCATTAGTTTTCGCAATTCACCATCCAAATAGTGGCAAGTATATAGTAACAAAATGTTTAATTCGTCACAAAACTGAAGCCTATATAGTTCCAATTTTGAAGGTATTTTTTCCATGCCTCTCACCTTCACCATCACCGTTACCTCCACTTTTCTCATTACCATCATTGCCTTAACATTCCATGTTGCCATTCTTATTCAATTCTTTCGTTTTTTCTTGATTTCACCCTTAGTTATTAACCATTTCATTGCGTTATTAATTTCCATTACATCAATCTTATTTTCTTTCATCACTAGTTTATGACTTTTTCTTTTCTTATCTCCATTTTGTTCTAAACCTTTTGTGTTTATTTCTAATTAATCTGTCCTGTTAAACTATATAAAAAATGTTTCCGGGTCTTCTTCCACTTCTGTTCTTCTATTATTTGTTGTTCATTGTTGGTTCTCATTCTCCTTATCATCAAATCCTTGAATTAATATGTTGCTTCCTCTTCCACATATTCAAATATTTCTTCTTGTTTAGCTATTAAGATTTTCTTGTTTCAATAATACATATCTATCTTTTTTTTTTTAATTTCTGAAATTTCTTTCCACTTTTTAATTGTTCTCATATTGTTTTTTTCAATATTCATTTTGCGTCCCGTTCAGTTAAGCACTTGCTCATTTTAGCCCTCCGCACTTACTCGGGCTTGCTGATCTCACTTTAGTTTTTCATTTGAATTCACTCCGTGTATTTTATTTAAATTCTTGGTCAACGATATTTGATTATCGCTTTCATTCATTGTTGATATTACCGCTATTTTGATTTTAGATATTAATAATTTGGTTTACGTTTCTTTCCCTTGTTGTGGTTGGTGAGTGGTAGCGGTTGTGATGTAGCACCTTCAACTACTAAAGCCTGTACTACACGATGCATCAAATGCTTTCAACGTTAGACGCTGGTATGACTGGACGCATCGTGTGGTCGTAGTGCGCATGTCAATCGACGAATATTCTGTTTCCGTTGGTTATAGAAAGTCGGGTTTTTAACTTACGTCAAAGGAGTACCCAAAATTGGAACGAAGTTGGAACCAAAACTTGTGGTACAGCTACACACACTTGTTGTCCTCTTACAAGTGAATGCTACGTGTTTTGTATGAAAAATCAAAATTGTCAGTATTATCCAGCTCATTTTAAAAGAATTTTTTTGTAAAATTTACAATGTTTAAGGTAAGTTTCCAGCTTTCGTCCAATGTTCAGCCGAACGTTGGAACGCGATTGTTGCAAACATTGGACGCATCTTGTAGTACCGGCTTAAGCTGGGTGTTGATAGTAACGTACTACTGTTATTAAGCGGAAATCAGTGAAATTCTCGGACTTTTTCTTTATTACTTTGTATTGTTCGGTCACAATGGATATGATATGATGAACAGCTACGATTTTCCTAAATCGGATGATTGTTTCTGAAACAGCATTTCCTATTAATTTTTTAAATACATTTTCCGATATCCCAAACACAAAGTAAAATATCGAGTATTGGCTTCATCTATCGAGTTGTTGCAAGACAAATATGAATTTCAGCTGATCATTTCTGAATTTGGAACCATCTTTATTTGACTGTAGGAAACATTTTAATTTTAATTCATTCAAACAACGAAAATGTGGAGGTATTTTTTTCCTACACTTCATGTACATATATTTCTTAAAGTGCAAGTGGAATCTAGCACAATCTTTTTTTTGTGTTTTGACGAACGAGAATTTATTTTTTTGAATTTTTTTTAACTGCACTCATACTTTCATTTATCGAGCAGCTTAGTGTAAAGTTGAATGTCTCAATTATTAATTTTTATAAAATCTCTTGTAATTTATGTGAAATGCTTCATACCTTGGACAGCAATATAAACGCACCACTACTATATTTTAAAAACTATTTTTCATTTCATGGTTCCACCATATATTTTTATGTATATTCTATCTACTTAATAAGGGTTTAAAGAAATGAAATTCCATAAAAAGTAAAAAATAAAGAAAAAAACAAGCAAATTCAAAATATAAAATAAATATTAGCTTTAACAGCGATTATTCATACTTAAAATCACGAGCATTATTTTGTTTGCATCTAAATTATTTCATATTTGGACAATATCTCAAGTAAGCCCAATCAAAATGTATTGAGGGTTATAAAGTTTTGAAAAACGACGGTAGATCATGACTCCAACATTCTCAATTGGGTTAAGGTCAGTACTGTTTGATCACCAATCCATAGTGTCAATTCCAAAAATTGGGTACTTGCTTTTTTAAAAGAATTAATTTTTTTTATTTTACAAGTTCTTGATATGAAATGATATCAGAAATTAAAATAAAATAACTACACGAGGAGACGATTCTAATTAGTTTTCAGTTGTGACGTCATAGGTTTAATAAAAACATTGAGAAGTTGTCTGCTTTATGATCACGAGGTTATCGTTGCCAGCAACGTAGCGTGTACTGTTATAATACAGTTTTTATTTATTAATTAAGTATAAATAAAACGTTTTTCTATATATAAGAATAAATTGAACCTTTTATAGGTTAAGTTTTTACATTACTACATTATCAAGTTGAAAATTGGAAGCATAATAACTTTAATTACCATAAAATATGAAAATAAGTCAAATTTGAATCTTACCTACATTAAAATGATCCTGTTAACAAAAATAATTAAATTTCGCAGGATCGTGAAAGCGACCAACATTTTCAAACCATTTTTGTTGTATATTCGAAGTATAATAAATGAATAAATACTGTTTTCAGAATTTGTTTTAAAGGAGATGCTGCTCTCATTTTCTGTAAGAATAAATATGGGTTATATTTGCGATCAAACAGTTGGAAGTGACACTATATCTGTAATACATGGTCTAAAAGCTATAAGTATGGCTTGGGTAGTTTTGGGACATACGTGTATCGTTGCCTTCAAGTATTCAGGTGAGTTATAGAACAACAATTTTTGTTTATCCATGGTCAATTGGTCAATTTCTCAAAATATAAAGGCTCACTTCCATCTCATCGAAATTAGAGGCCACGTTTTTTGTCAATTATATAGCTTTCCATGCTTATATTTTGTATTCTTCTCATCCTAGTAGCTGCAGCTTTAATTACCTCACCTTAGATTTTAATATCTAGGAACCTTGAGTTTTAATTCTTACACCAATTGAATTTTGTGTGAATAAAGTTTCAGATTGTAATGCAAAATGTGTAATAAGGATCTATCCACACGCTTCCGAATTGAAATATCCTCGCAAATATCGAGTCTGTTCTACTTTATCCACGTTTTTATGACGTTATGGTTGACTGTGACCGATTGGATTATTTCAGCTACAAAGCATTGTTTTTTGTAAATCGCCTTCGGGTACAGCGCACGATTTTCTCGTAACGCTTCAAAGTAATTAAATCCACAAGAACCATGCTACCTAATGTCCACAGATTTGATACCTTTGATACCTTATGTTACTACGGGGGAGACTTTGGAAGATGATTTTGATAAAATTTATTGCCACACTAGTCAATGGAAAATGTTTCGACAGGGCTCTTTTTAGTTTGCTAGTTATCCAATTTAATATCATAGTTTTGATACAAATGAAAATGTATGACGATATTTTTTAGATAATATGGAATACAGAAGAATTGTTCAAAAAGAGTTTCTCTTTCAAACTGTAACGAATGGAACCTTCAGTGTAGATACTTTCTTTTTTTGCAGCGGTCTTTTGGTCTCTTTTCTGTATTTTAGAACAAACGCCAAAGGAAAACTAGATTCATTGAATAAAGGCAACGGATTTATTGCTGGCGTGTTACATTTCTTGGGATTAGTTGGTTACAGATTTGCAAGGTATGTAAAAAATACAAAAAGCAAGGATTATTTTTTGAAATGAACTGTAATCGTTATTCAAGGCTGTCTTGCCTAACTATTATCTTCTACTTTTTATTCAATATTTCAAAAAAGAAAGTATAAAGTTCTTTCAAATAAAAATTTTAAACAGCAAAATAGAACATATTAGTAAAATACGGAATGACAATGAGTTAAAATAAAAATAAGAGTATAACAGTTATGAGAATCTGAAAATTAGATATTAGATACGCAACGTAATATTCGATATGGCAACACTGGAAACACGCTACTTGGAGTAGTGAAAAGTGAATATAAGGTAGACGTTCATTATGGGTTTGATCTAGTGAGTCGGTAATGTGTAATGATTCCTCATCTACAGCACTATTCTGAGCAACGGTGCTCCACTCAGATTTTTCTTTTAGACTTGCAACAAAACTTTTTGTCAAACTTCAGCAGGTCTAAGGAGAAAGTTGTTTGTCTAGAAGGTAGGTGTTTCAGTGGTTTTACGTATTTTCAGAAGAATGAGACTCGATGAAAGACGGAAGATTTTCAACTTCAAGAGCCATTGAAAATGTCGACAGAATCCGAGGAAGAGTTGAATTTGAATTTGAATCACCGTTCATCAGGATTTCGACTGATGAATTGAGAAATTAGCTTCGTAACAAGAAAAGGACATCATGACTTGAATCAATTAGAAATTATCCCTATTTTTGTAGACGAGAGTTGGACTTGGGATTACGACGTCAAACACCAAACACATGTTTTGATAGCCATGCCAAGCAGTGGAACAATTTTCACTGTGTGGTTCTTGGAAAGATCATATACCTGGAAACAAACATGAAGGACAGTTGGAGCTTGCCTTATGACAATACGCTTTGTCACACAGTGATTCCAATAGACCCGTTTTTAGCCGATAAAAAAATTTCTGTCGCTAAGCAACATCTTAACTCACCTGACTTTTTCCTGTTCCTTAAATCGCAAACTAATTTGATGGCACAGGATTTAAGCCCATTATAAAACAATTAAACGATTTTAACTACTGAGCTGACTTATTATTACAACCTCTAGAACAGATATGAGGAGTGAAATACTTTCCATTCTTAACGCTGTGACTTCATGAAATGAATTATTTTGAAGAAGATCCGACAGTGTTCAGACTAGTTTTCAATGAGATAACTCCCTAGCGAAATAGAACATATTACAGAGTATCACACCTTTTTCGCAATTCGTAAGAAATCTGGTGGAAATTGAGAACAAGTTTTTGATATTAAAACTATTCTGTGAGATTTATGAAAAGTTTGATAGATTACATCAGACACAAGCCGCACACTAACAATATAATCACCGTCGCAAGTGTTGTCAACCTATAAAAACTTTCTTCTAATTGTGAAGTTCATTTTGCGAGTTGAAGGTTGTACATTTATCAATATTTTTCAACGATGTTTACTTTACTTTGGTTCCAATAAAATAATTCGCAACAAAAATGGCTTGACAGCGAACATTCAACACATTCCCGATCGCTACACATACCGATATGGGGCAGCAGTGCTATGCGCTACGTCCCTTAAATGCGACCAACGTTTTTGATATGAATATTACCATCGGTTCCAAAAAATTTCACTACAAAAGACTGTCAGTATTCTCTTTTCTACTAAATTAATTACATACACAACCATATCGTTTTTGTAACATTATTTTTCAGATTAACTTTTCCTTACTTGTTCACTCTGGGAATTGTGGAGGTTACGATGAAATGGTTCGCATATAATTCAGTATTCGAACCTCCTACCATGGATCATTTGAATTGTCCAAATTACTGGTGGAGGAATATTCTCTATATAAACACGTTATTCCCAGTCGATCAAATGGTAAGATTAAGAAGTAATATCGATATTTGTAGTTTGCAGTGTCTATTTTATTAGCATGATGAATTCATTGTATTATTTTTTCCTATAAAATGGAAAAATCACTACTACTATCAATTTATTTCCATTATCTGGAGATGTTAAGGCCATGAGGAAATTAATTGTCATGAATCAAAATCCAGTGAGTTGTTGATTGCGGATTGTGAAGTTGGGCTTCCATGTGGTATCGAAGGCTTTGTTTATGTCAAGAAATACAGCTACGCTTTTCTTATTGTTTGCTAAAGCCTCATGTATATCATTTAGTGGTTATGTTGTTGATAGCTATCAAGAATTGAGTTGGATTGATTACTGAACACTGCGGTGTTCCATGTTGTTGTGTTACTAAAGACTAGTGATTCAGAAAACTTATTTTTCAAATGCACGTTATGTAATAAAAAAGTATGTAAACTGTTTGCCTGATTGATAGATTTAATTGTATTTACAAGTAATCAATTTACTGTCAAAATACTTAATATTCTTTTTTAATTCTGTTGATTTTTTATTATTTTTGCTTTGAGCTCTCACTCTTCTTCTACAAATATACAATAATACGATGCAGCTATTTAGCAATTTTCTCTTATAAAATACAACTTCGACAGAAATTTCTTTCTCTGTATAACTGTCCAACTCACTGTAATTTTTGTCATGATTATATATTAGCTTTAGAATTTGATTATAAAAATAATTTTGACTATTTTTACTGATGCAAATATTTTTCATTTGTTTAGTGTATGTTGTGGAGTTGGTATTTGTCAGATGATACACAATTTTACGTGGTTGGAGCAATCATATTAATATTGGCAACAAGGTAAATATGAAATCAACTCTCAAAACTACTAGAAAATTATCTTATTATGAATATATTTTACAGTATAGCAAAAAGAACTATTGGTCTTCCAGAATATTAAGTTTCGTTTTTATAACGACAAATTTTCAAATATCTTTGTGTTCACTACACTAGACTATTCAATTTTTATGACTTTTGAATCCAGCATGGGTTAATGTTAGTAACATTTCGATCCTTTCTTAATATTGATTATTTCCACCCTTTTGTAAAAATTGGTTAATTGTACAGTCACATCACACTCTAACGGAAAAAGCTGCATCTTTGTACATCTAACAGAACGAGACACGACCGGTGGGGAACTCTTGACTTTGTTGTCAATAGGAAATTGTCTGTATAGAGAAAACGGAATTTGAAATACTGTAAGGCATTGTTGTATGTAAATAAACGTGATCGACGAAATAGGTAGTTCATGTCGTAAGGTCGGAAGACAATAGGTTGTGGGAGACCAGGAAACAGAAGGATTAGGAGGATACCATAACAGCAGACTTATCTAGGATTGGAACCCAGCACTTGTACATAGTTGCACAATATCGTAGAAGATGTAAGGTGATAGCGAGTTCATTCAAATTACATCCAAAGTTGTAGAATCATGAATTAATAGAGTGTTTTAACGCAAAGTTATTTACCACATTATTTTCGGTGGTTCTCCAAGTCCATACAACTGATGATAGAACATCTAATACAATTAACTTTTATTTTAGTCATTTTAAGAGCGCAGCCGCTATTCTTTTGGTCTTCATGACGAGTTCTTGGATAACAACTGGTTATATAGCTTACAGCAATAGTCACATGCCTGGATTGGACGATCCTTTAGCGTTATTTGATAAAATTTATGACAAACCTTGGACAAGGTTAGGTCCTTACCTTATCGGAATGTGTACTGGATGGTTCTTGTTTAAGAAAAATTGTCAACTACAACTAACAAAGGTAAAGTAGAATAACGTTTCATTTATTGTATGACCTATGGAAATATTCAAAAGTCATTCGCTAGGTACTTTTATAACATCTGTACAAGTTATTTTATATGTTATGAATTGTGTCAAATCACTAGATTTTAGTAGGTGGAAGAAGTGATAAAGTTTAAATCAAAGTATTGAAAAGGCACCAGGATAAGATGAGAAGTAGACCAACGAGTTGAGTGTCTACGTCACAATGTTTTAGAAGTGGAAGAATTATGTGTAAGAACCTATTTAGAGGTAGTAATAAGCAACCGATAACCCATACATTCAAAGTTACTAAAGTTCTCCAGAGGGATCTAAAGAATCTATTATTCACCACTATTCCCAAGAATCCTAATAAACTAAAACAAAATGTTTTTGTACGATAAATTTGATGAGTTAGGTACTGAAAACTGTAGAGGGAAATTTTTGTTCCAGTAAAAAACAAGTTTAGTTTAATTGTCAAAAAATTTTTCGAGATAACAGGTACCAAACATACCAAGTTTCGTTAGCTCTCAAAAAAGAGGTCCTATGTATTTTGATCCTTCAGCAATACTATAATACCTATGACCTGAGTTCTCATTTTATCCTTCAGCTAGTTTAGGATGTTATAATATTCATATTTTCGTAATTGTCATATAGGAATTTGGGAAAACTGTTTTAATTATTGGTTGCTTTCAGATTATTCTTTCGGTCGGTTGGATTTTGTCTATTGGAACTTTGTTATCATTAGTATACGGTCTATATGAAACAAAATTAACACCATGGTTAGGCGCCACTTATAGTTCTTTGAGTCACTCAGCTTGGGCACTTGCCTTGGCGTGGATAGTAGTCGCATGTGTTACCGGTTATGGTGGTAAGTTACTCCTAATAAATACCAATTTTTCCACAATATAAAGGGTGAAAAAAATCTCACTACTACTTTATATTCCTGGCTACACTGTAGTAGCATAAGCAAACGAGATCAATGGAACTTTGTTTAAAGTTTTTTTGGCATTTGGTTCCTTAATTTATGGATACTGTGGAAAATTTGGCTTCATATTATGTATTATGAGGAACATTCATAATAAACTTGTTAAGAATGTTATTTTTTTACTTGTAAAATCATTTTTTGGAAACAAAAATCATTTCTTAAAATAGTAAAACATTTTTTCAAAGTTAGTCATCAAGCTTTCATTCTAATTTTATTAAACAATGCATTTGTTTATTATTTCGAGACATTTTTTAACTAAAAATGTATTTTCAGGACCCGTGGATAAAATACTATCAGCTACTATCCTGTATCCATTCAGTCGCGTGACTTATTGCGCTTATTTAGTCCATCCGATTGCAATAAGAGTGATGGTTATGTACATGGATAGTCCTCTACATCTTGGCAGTGTTATAACAGTGATAATATATTTAGGTCAGATGATGTTATCCTACATTTTATCTTTCTTCGTATCGGTAGCATTCGAAGCGCCTATTGTTTCTTTATTAAGAATTATAACTAAAGTATTCACTTTAAGGAAACCACCGACTCATAACAATAATGATCACGTTTCAGTCACGTATCGTACTTAATTAGACTTGTAAGAAAAAAAAATGGTTGTATATATTTATTTTTTTACATTAGTAAGTAAGAAATTTGTTATGTACATGTACTACGTCCAAAAATAGTCTTATTTTTTATTTTATGGATTCATACCGACTAATACACTTATTTGCTTAAAATTTTCCAGTTCACAGAAAAAAACAAAAATTGCTTGTGAGCAGCTTTAGTGAATAAGATGCTGTTTAGAACTAAGAAGATGAAATGTATGAGTTGGTACATTAGTATTATGAATCTCCGCTATTAATCTTTTGGAATATACAGTGTGTCTCACTCTCATTATCAGTTTGACATTTTTTTTACTAATTATACTCTTCACTGTAATGTGAGCCAAGGAGGCATTATGGAGGGGCACAGCGGGCCAGATTTTTATTTTAAAAATAATACAGAGCACTAATTAAGACCAGAATCTACCATTATATACACTGTTCATAGATTATAAACAAGCTTAAGATACAAAAGAAAGGATAAAATGTTTAGGTGTCCCCAGATAACTAATAATAATAGTAAAACTGACTGAATAGAACTGAGACCAAAGTATTATCTAAAGGAAAACTACCAGAAAGTTTTCCAGAAAAAAGAAGGCTGAAGCAGGGGGACCCCTTATCCACTTCAATTTTCAACCTCACATTGTAGGTAATTATAAGATTTGATCTATCACCGAAAGCATAAAAATTTTAGAATCTGCAGACGATATTGTATTACTAGCCCAGTGGGAATCAGAAAGTCTATAGTAGATTTGAAAACTGATTAAAAAAATTTTGATTTAGAAAGATTCTGGGAGGAATTGAAAAAAGTCTATAGTAGATATGAAAACTGATTAAAAAGATACTGCTTTAGTCGAATGGCGAAGACTAAAGAGACTGAAATTAAATGGCAAAGTAAGAATCAGGTGGAAAAACGAAAATATCATTTTAAAAAAGTTGAGTCCCTCGACTATCTAGGTGTTCTGATTACGAATATGGATGATTAGACGAAAAAGCTAGAAAATTGGATAGCAAATGGTAATAGAATACTAGGGTCCTTAAATAATATTCTCAAATCAAAAGTAATCTCCAAAGCGACAAAGATAAGATTGTACAAAACAATGATTAGACCGACTGTACTGTAAGGTTATGAGTCCTGGGTGCTAACCCAAAAAAGTGCTGAAAAAATAGATGTGTGGGAGAGAAAAGTACTCCGGAAAATACTGAGAAATGTGAAAATCATGAAAAATAACAAATACTGATTATAACAGTGAGCTAGGTGGTTGGAACATGTGTACAAAATGGGTATAAATAGAATTGCCAAGAGAGCACAAATGGAGAGAGGCGCATGTCGAAAAAGAAATGGATAGGAGAGGTAACATCAGGTTAGAGGAGAGTGGGAATAACTGAGTCAAGAGAAAGAATAGATGACAGAAACGGATGCAGAGGTGAAGTAAAAAAAGTAGAGAAAAACCAAAACAAAGCTTAAAGATTTTAAAATGTATATTCTCTAAATTTTTTAATTGTGAAGTAATTAATGAAGTGCTGTACTCTTTACTTCAGTGTACCTTTAGGGTATGCTAGTTTCCTTTCATTGTGAACTGGTAGCCAGCTGCAATTTAAAATTACCAAAAAATCAGAGTATCCTAACAGAAATTTTTTATTAACAGATATCTTATTTAGAATGACTTAAATAAGCTAATTTCAAAATTCCAGTAAAACAAAAAAATGAAAATCTATTTCGAGAAAATGTTTGAGAGAATCATACGACTTTGCCATAATTGTTTATAGATTTTCCTATCTTCTTATGTAGTTTTTGACAACCGAACTTCTTGATCAGTACTTTATTTTTAATATTCCCCCATAAATAATGAATATGCAAGTAGAAATTGGTAATTGAGAAATAAGAATGTGGGAAAACGAGTTGGGAGAAACGTAGAAAGGAAGAGATAAGAAGATAATAAAATATGAATGAACAAAAAAATTTAAATTGGCATGGAAACTTTTACACCATGGAAACATAATTACTACCTACAAAAATAAGTTTGTTAGAATTTATTAGATAATATATTAGATATAAACTTAAACAGCTTGTATCAACATGATATTAAAAAAATTGAAAACAATACTTATTCACTCCTCTCAAAAGCAATTTCAGTTACAGCTTCAACATGAAATGGTCCTTGTTTGACATAATCTGTTAACCTTTTTAACATATTCTCTTCAAACACAGTACTAGTTACCAGGCCTTTTACTATTTCGTATTTCATTTCTTTACATTCTTTGACAGTTTCTACATTTCTGTCCAAAAGATATTCGACGAGTCCTAGGGAAAATAATTAATAATTAGCTGAATTAAATTTACAAAAATTTATAGATAATGACCAGGGGCGCAACAACTTAACTCTCAAAGGGAGTGTCCAGTGAATTCTTTATAATGACTAAAAAAAGGTAGTCACATTGGTTTATTATAATTGAAATGGGCTTGTAGAATGTCGCTATATCTTATGAAAAGTAATAAATTATTGAAAGAAAATCGAATAAGTTTGTTCTGATTAGACTTTATTAGGTTAGGAGGGGTCCACACCCCTGTTGTTGCGCCCCTGATAATGACTTATAGAATGATCCAAATATTGTGAATTTAAAAAAATGGCCACATATTATATGAATATGAATATAATGTAATTCAAATATCTCAATAAATATGTTGTTTTTAGATCGAATCGAATTTTGTATTAATACTCTGCTACAATAAAAAAAATGATTGTTTCATTTATATAAATTCAAAAGGAACTTTTTTTTTACTTGATACCTTAACATAAAATCTGAGTTAAGGGATTATTGAAACCAAGTTTAAACAACTACTTTCTTGTTTAATAAATAGTTTTTCTCAAAGTAGTGGACTTAGTTATTCAACTTTTGTTAACCAACCAAAACGATGAGACGGTTGTTGGTTAGATATAAAGAATTAAAATTTTGGTTATTAAGCAACAAAGTAGTTTTCATACAAAAAATATGGTCAACCATCATTGGTTAGCCTGAAGATACATTACAAGTTTTATATAAATTATTTTTCCTGTCACCTCTTTCTCTCTCTCTCTCTCTCTCTCTCTCTCTCTATCTTGTATAGCCATTAGAGTTTTTAATGATTATGGCCCATATTTTTTCAGTCAGAGACAAAACCGGCGATCCTGTAGGCCAAGGTAGGGATGAGAGTGAACCTGGTAGAGAGTATATCAAGGTTTGTCTGGTTATATGGAGCAAAGTATTCTAAGATACGGAAAAAGATGAGGTTCCAATATTTTTCGATTTTTTGGATGTGTCGTAAGCATACGACGTTCGCCTTGTATACTAACAACCACCAGGGTCATGACTTAGCTCTGAAAACAATTAAAATCTGCTCATCATTGCAAGTGGCTACCATGTTCTGCAAAATATTGGCCTTGTCATTGAGAACAGATTTCTTACAGTTAATAACCCTTCTATGATAATCACATCCCTCTTTCTACTAAGCCTGGAATTACACAATATAGTGCCGATGCTAACACAATATTAGAAGCTTTCAATTTATTCTTATCACCGGAAATTAAAGATGTCATTTGTCTACATACAAATTAGGATGCTTCTAGATGTTATGATGTTTGGAATGGTAAGAATCCGAATAACCAGAAACAATGGACATCATTAGAACGTGACGAGCCTGACTTTTGTGGGGTTCTAATAAAAGCAGGCGCGCTTCGATGTATGAAAGAATCCACTAAGGAAATGTGGACCACGAATACATCCATTTGTAGAGCATTTTTCACTGCTTCATTATCAAGAAACAGATTTGAAGAAATCTCAACTTTTTTACGATTTGACGCAAATCTACTAGAGCAGAAAGAAAGGAGAATGACAAATTAGCTGCCGTAAGAGAAGTATGGAATCTTTTTGTTACCAATTGTAGAAAAAGTTTTGAGCCATATGACAATATTACTATTAACGAGCAGTTGGTTAGTTTTCGTGAAAAGTGCCCTTTTAGGTAATAAATTAAATCAAAGCCAGGTCGATAAGGCCTCAAAATATGGGCAGCTGTTGACTTACAAACTTCTTATCTTTGCAATCTTCAAGTCTACACAGGAAAAATCCCTGGAAATTTATCAGAGAAAGATACAACCATATCGTGATACTGGGAGAGGAATAACTACTGACAATTTCTTCACAAGCGTCCCTTTAGCTAACTATTTATTATCTAAAAATCTAACCTCATTGGGAACTGTTCGTAAAAATAAACCTGATACTCCCGCAACCCTAAATTACACGTCTAGGCCAATCCACTCTTCTATTTTTGCTTTTACAAAGGATCTGACGATGGTTTCTTACATTCCAAAAAAGGAAAATTTGTTGCAAAACACATTCTATCACAATCCTATTGACTGTGTTCTTTGCATGGCAATTTTTTTTAAGAAAATAGTTTTTACCGTCATAAATAATTTATTACACTTCATTATTTATAATATTCCCTCGTCTTAAAATTGCACCATCAATATTTTCTACCACTATGTATCCCACAAGCATTAATAGACAAATGACATAATTGAATTTTTAACAATAATGTTGGGCACCTTCTCTCACCTGGACAATTACGTATCTCTTCTTGTCCCCATTGTTGTATAGACATAGCTTGTAGAATTCCCAATCCGGAAAGTTTTATTTCGGTAAAAGGATTCTTGGCATATCGTACGATAACATCCATAGGATCGTCGTTCAACAAAGTAAACCATTTTCTCGTTATTTGGCTCACATTAGATTGGATGTCAGACACTCGAAGTAGATTTTCAATACATGTTAAGGCTCTTAGTTTAACATCAGTCGGATAAGATGATATTAATTTCATTATTGTTTTGATGGCATATGTTATCTTGTTCCCTAAAAGAAACAGATCGTGCATATTGACTATTTTTAACAATTACTGAGAGTATTAAGAAAAATTAATGTCAATATCTGACTTTAAACTAACCTGTAGATTGTAAAGCGCATTTTCCTTGATTAGTACGTCCTATTACTCCAAGAGTTTCTAGAGAAATTCCAACTATGATCAAATCGCTACTTTCAAGATTCGAAAATAACCTATCGAATATTTTCGGATATTTTGATAATAGTTCCATTGGTTTCCAATGGGCCATGTTTCCGAAAAATCTTAAAATACCTAAAAATTCATTCGATAAATTTTATTACTAATTTATAGGTAAACTATTGTGCCCTCATGTTTACTGATTAATAATAATTGTGGAAATAAATGAGGTATTTCCCACAAAACGTAAATCATAATCTAGAATCCATGTCTTCTGATTTCCCTACCATATCCTTATACATTTCTTTCATACCTATATTTTTCATTCCACCTCTTTATAGCTCTATATCCCTATCCAGTACTTTCCCATCTTCTCTTTCCTCTATCTAATCATCTCCATTCCTCTCTGTCCCTCCCCTTTTCTCTACAAATCTTTCATTTTTCTTGATACCTCTTCATCTCTCCATGCTTGACCACTTCTTTCTATCCATCTCCAATCCTGTTGCTCCATGTCTTTCATTCCTTACAATCTTTTTGATGCCTCTTTATCATTCTATATCTCCCTTCATCCTCTTAACCTTTTTTTATCTATAACTCACTTTAACTCTCTAAATCTCTCTCCAGTCGTCTATGCAGCTTGTATAAAATCATTAAATCAAGTAGTACTGAGCGTCACAAATAAAGGTGGAGCAGTGAAAAATTATTATTCGGACAAATTAATTGAAAATAATATTGAGAAGTAATTGTTTTGATTTTGTTTATCTATATAATACATATCTACATACCAGGTTCACAAAACTGTACAGACAATGGATCATTACTATCATCTATTAGAGAAAACAGCTTGCTCAATATTCCGTTTTGATCTAGGTAATTATAACCGTGACTGCTTAATCCTAACTGCGTTAGGAGTTCTACAATATTCATTTTTAATAGAATATCATGGGTGTTGACTTCTTCTAAGATTTGAGTAACAATGCCTGTTGATTTTAACGTATCTAAATTTGATTCAGACTCCTTTGCAATATCAACAACCACCTAAAAGTAACTATGAAAGTATATCTTGTGAAATTGTTCACTAGTTATCAATAAAATAGTTATATAGATCAAATAAGGTTGAAATGTAGCTGTAAGTATATAGTGGGAGAAAGTTCAGTGCCTCCTTTGTTCTTCGAGATATTGATTTGAAAACTTGAGGGATTATATCCATTATTAGTCTTCAAATTTTAACATTATTTAAAATCATCCAGAATGCTGTACCATATCAAAGTTATATTTTTTTTTTATTGAAACACCCTATATTTTATTGCTTATTTGAAACCAGCTCAACTTTCCCATTATAATACTATGGGGTTGTGATTTGTTCTACAAGGTTACTTAAGAAGTTATAACCAATTTTCCATGAAAATCGTTCAATACTTGTACAATGTAAGAGACATTTCAGAATGAGGATCTGTTGCAGCCAAATCATAAAAGTAGTAAAAATTCTGGAAAATTATTAACAAATAATTGTGAGTTGGCTAAGATTTATTTGTCAAAAACTGAAATTATAACATTGCTGTTTGGTACTGTAGAGGTTGAATTGCAAATACAATATACAATATATTACAAATAAACTACAGAAAGAAACAATAAAAAAAATTTTTATGCTATTTTTATTGTAGTATTCATACACATCTTCATTATTACAATAGATGTCCCATTTTGATTAAATGTGACTTCATCTACAATTAGAACATAGTCGAAAAAGTTTCTCTGTGATTAAATTTTCATAAAACCCACCTACAAATTGCTAGTCTTATTTCAAAATCAACTTCAGTTAATTTCTGTTGCAAGTAAATGTGGTAAGGGTGCATTCTGTGTCATCAAGATTCTTTACACATCATAGTAGCTCAGTTTTTGTTTGCTGGAAATACTCCTTACACTTGTGTGCGAGTTTTCAGTAGCTGCCAGCAAAATATTAATGTAATTTTCCTCTGACACAAAAGTTTTTAATCATTCACTCTTTTTCTAACTAACTGAGCCCGCACAAATCATATAAATCATTTCATCACAAGTGAAATTCATTTTTGACCTTGTTCAAATTTTTCAAAACATCAAAAAATGAATCAAACCGTTAAATCAAAAAGCATTAATACATTGTCATGTCATTGTCAAATATCAATTTTTAATCAATAAATCTTAGCTATCTCACAATTAATTGTTAAATTATTAGATATAGGAACATAATCATTGTTTTTCACAGAAACACAAAAAATCTCAAGAACTAATAATTTTTGATAAAAAAAAAGTATGTCAGTAGTACTTTTCCGATACTCACATAAAATACAGATTAATTTGAAAAAACCGAGAAAATAATGTATTAGTATTTTGATACACACTGTATCAGATTCAATGAACATTAACGAAATAAATAATTTTCCAGAATTTTCACCACTATTCGAATGCTTTGGACACAACAAATCTTCATTCTTAAATTTCTCTTACATTGTACAGGGTATTGAGCTTGTTATGGTTTTTATGGAAAATTGGTTATAACTTTTTAAATACCTCACAGAACACATCACAACCCCATTTTATTGTAATGAGTTAAGTCGAGCTGATTTCAAAATATGCAATAAAATATAAGGAGTTTCATTTGAAAAAATGTAACTTTCATATGGCACAGCATTTTGGAACATCTTGGAAGATTGTAAATAATTTTAAAATGTGAAGACTAATGATAATAATGATCTCTTAAATTTTCAAATTATATCTCAAACAACAAGGAGGCACTGAAGTTTCCTTTCTTTTCCATTTGTTTCCAAGTAGAAATGAGTGCCACTCAAATGAAATAGAATAAAAATATACAAGACTTTCAAATCTTGTTTTCAAAATGTGATAAAAACTACAATAATAAACAAAAAGCAAGAAACAGAATAGAATAAAACAACTGTTGATGCAAACAAAACCTTGCAACAGAATTGTTGGTTATCTGTACTGAAGTACCCTGCATACCATTATCAATGAGTTTTTGATAAAGAATAATCATTAAAAGATTCCATAAAATCTTAACCTTAAGCAAACTTAATAAAGAATTTGGATATACTGGTTGCATGAATAAATGGAAATTAGTATATACAAAGTTAAATTATGTATGTCAATGTTCATTTATGTAAATAAGAAAAAATTGTGATTAGTAATAAGGATGACAAGGTAAAATTCAACTTACCTCATATACCCTCAACCTTGTAAGTTCATTAACGGACATCACTTCATGTATTTCTTTGATCACATCTTGAGAAACGAGAGTTTTTAACCCCAAATCTGATAAACCAATATTAACAGTAATTTTTATAGCTTCTTTTGCTACTGCCAAATCACTGTCTCCAATACAATGAATTACACTGTTTAGCAAAGATATTCTTTTGCAAACGTTGATAAGACCTTCTTCCTTTGATATATTCCTCCAGACTTCTGTAAGGGCCATTATCTTAACACTCGAATAAGGGTGATGTAAAGATCTTTCTAAAGGCACATCATATTTATTTGTGGTTTTTCCTATTGTTAAATTGTTCATACATAATGTTAGAACTTCGCAAGCCAAATCAATTTGTTCTCTACAATGTATCAATACATGAAAATTATGGTGGATTATGCTACTTTTGAGATTACTTACGGATTTGAGTCGTTTAAACAATCAAAAACTAATGGAAGATCCAGGTTATCGGCAACTTTTGTGGCTTCCGATTGTGGAATGGATGTTAAATGTTCTTTTATTTCGTTTAATGTTGATATCCTTAAATCTTCCTGTAAAAGCTTTGATAGTTTATCTGTACACCATTCTTCGCGGGATGCCATTTTTAAAATGATTTGTTATTTATTTGAAATATGACAATTGACAACTAACAACATCAACACTTAATTTTGCGTACACTAAATTACATTTACTCCTAAAATCACCATCATGAGGAGAATTTTCTGGTGAAAAAATAATACGTTACGATAACGATACGATAACGATTAGTGCTTTCTTATCTATAAATAATGTTTACCCAACTTTTTTGAATCATAAAAGGCAAATATTTTAATTTTATATTCTATTATGTATCATACAACAAAAGGGTTGAACCTTGTTGTACCTCAAATTTGAAGGTTGTTGTGGTTATTCTAATGGAATTTTTTTTCTGAATTTAATGTATCTCACTTTAATTAGTTATTTTTAAAAGTAGATCATGTGTTAGCTTTTATTTCAAAATATGTCACGAAGATGTTTAGAGTTCTCTCATATATGCTTCAAACTATATAATGGATCACCAAAGAGTTACTGCAACGTTTGAATTTTACATAAAGCGAAATAATTCGCGTGTGGAATCTTTATGTAACTATTAATTGAGCCTCATATGTTCATGGTGGAGGGCTACAATGTACCACATCTTCATCTGACGACCGTTACTTGTGTGTTAATATAAGGAGGAACATAACCTACTAAAGTTTTCGCATCAGTAGGTCATTGCATAACACCACTGACAAAATCATTTTAATTAAATTACAGCTAACTGGGGAACAGAGAGTAGAGGAATTGTTTATGCTCACCATATATGGAGAGTACAGAACATATCTGGGTGGAAGTTTCTAGTAAACTGAATACCTTAGAGTATCCTATCAATTTACTTGATGAGTTACAAGAATATATACAAAATTGGATAAGTTAATCTCAAAATTGTATTCATTATTTCATCTAGAGTATGCCTGATAGAGCTAGAAGAGCTTCATTCGTGATTGGGATAGATTCCAGATTGAACTTCGTTATGCTAAATGACAGCATCAGATACAAGTATATGGAAGCCTGGTGATCGGCCGATTCTTTTGAAATTTATGACTTGAAACAAGCATTTCTGCTTGTGGTCATATCTTTGTGAGATGGAATGTCCTATAAAATTGATTCCAAAAATTATTATACGAGTTGTCTCAAGAAATACATTTTTGAAGTTAGCCAATCACTAAAACAACTACTACAAAACTATGATGACCCAAAACAACAAAATATTTTCAAGTTTACTCATACTAAATTATAATATAGAATATTTTGAGAATACTTAAAACAAAAATATACGTCCAGCAAAATGAAATTAAGTTGTCAGTTGTGGACAATACAAAAAATTAAACTATTCTGATTATTTTATAATAATAGGTTCATTTTCGTAGCCGTATAGTACGTAGCCCTTACGAGAGCCTTAGAAGAATTGTCTCCTGCCTGGCGTACGAGAGATACCATAAAACGCGAGCTATATAAGCACATACACCAACTGTGTGCATAATTGCTTGCGTAAATCTTAGCCTTCGGTAGTTCAGCTTCATATTTTCGTACTTAAAAAAAATCGTTACTCTGATTTCTGTGCGTTGTATCTTAAGTATAGCTTGAATTCTTTCCAAAGTCTTGAGCCATAGGTAATCCAGGTTGAGCTAAGGAAATTCGGTAATAATGCGATGTGTCTGACAGTTTCAAATTTGTTTGATAAAGCTGAATACTAACAAATGAACAAATTTTTAGGTAGTCAAATTGAGGTACATTCAGATACATTCATTTCCGACGAAAAAATACTGAAACTGGTCCAATTGTTTCATAATATGAGAATACATTATCTGTATGAGATTTTCATCTACTCAGTCCTCTGATAGTGATAGAATAATTGATAGAAAGGGTGATATTACATTTAAAAGGCTAGTTGTTGTTTGGAGAGTTGTTCTAATTTTATTTCATGCTAATGATATCTACATTTTGAAATAACCCAGTAGAGAAGAATATATTATATTACATTTAAATCTCACCTGTATATTCGTCGCGCCCTTGAGACGGATAAAAACTTGTGGGTATGATATATTATCTATTAATTGACCAAATATGCACACATACGACTTTTTTGGCACAACGACATTTGTACTGCTTGGTTGTATTGACAGAATTCTATAAAAACTGATAAAAGTCTGTATACTGTGAACCTACCATTCGGAAAGTTCTGAAAACCCAGTATCACTAAAGAATAATCATAATATTAATTGAACGTGGAGAATTTGTTAGAAAAACGTTAGCCACCTATACAGTTTGAATGACAAAATGTACAAGTATACTTTCCTCTTTGATTTCAAAGATGATTTTCCAGATTAAAATCTTCAGATTATTTTAGAAGCACCCTGTATTTGATATATGAACAAATGTTGTGAGTTAACTTCCAAATAACATGTTTGTTACTATATTATGAGCAAAAGATTTCGGTATTTACCTAGATGCCTCAGCTTGACTCAATTTTTGCCAAAAAAGATCCAATATTTCCACGTATTCAACCCGTTAATCGAAGGATTAAAATGAAATGAAAACAACAAAAATATTTCTATTTTTATTGCGATTAATATTTCACAATAAAATTCATTTCCCGAAAGGATAATCATGCACTTGATACTTTTTCATCTCTGAAATAGCCTCAGTAACATTTTTAGAAATATGTCCTATATAAGGTGGCCAATTCAATTCTTCG
Organism: Diorhabda carinulata; assembly: GCF_026250575.1. Classification (NCBI taxonomy): domain Eukaryota; kingdom Metazoa; phylum Arthropoda; class Insecta; order Coleoptera; family Chrysomelidae; genus Diorhabda; species Diorhabda carinulata. The sequence continues at coordinate 11,309,575 of NC_079469.1, forward strand.
TTATCCAATGTTTGTGGAACAGGACATTGCAAACATTGACAAAATTCATGTATCTTTCTTTGTAAAATGTTATTTTCAGTTTTTAAAAATGTTCGTTCTTCAATAAGAGCGTATCTGAAAATTTCAAATTTGTTTAAAAAAGAAAAATATTAACAAATGAACAAATTTTTACAAAGAAATTGAGATACATTCAGGTACATTCATTTCCGACGTAAAAATATTAAAACTGATCCATTTGTTTCATAATATGAGACTACATTATCTGAATTAGTATATTACATTTCGCACTAGTTATTGTTTTGCACGAACCGCGTAGTGGTGAGCGCTGCAACGTAACGAGTGCGAAATACACTTTCCAACGAGCTTTGTACACTATTTTTCCTACGACCACCTAAAACATTCCTCAAAAGACGTATTTTTTAATAAGAAAGTCAATTAAACAATATCACACATGTGTTGAAAAGTATATGAACATGTGTGCTAAAGAATCCTACAAAATATTTTTTATTTTGTGATAGTAGAGATGACAAAAGTGAAAAGAATGATCATGAAATATTTTATAACTAAAGAACAGGAAAAGAACAAATGGAACAATAATTTTTTTGTAACTATATTAGATATTTAACAAGAACTATACAATTATTAATGATTTTGTTTTACTTTTTTTCTGAGACGTTATAAAAGTTGAAGGTAAACTTGTTATTATAACAATTACTAATTTGCAGTGGATTATGTAATGTTGGATTATTGGTGGTATCACAAACATATGTGTTTATTGCCTCTTGCTGCTGTATGGATGAAGTACACGTACTTGCATTGTTTTTGGGTTGTGAAGTGTCAGTATGTTATTCAGCATTTTGTTCAAGACTATGTTCAATGTTTCTATTTGCAGCGTCTTTGTTTAATTGCTTGCGTTGCTAACGGCACCCATTATTTTATTCATTAATCTAATAGTTGCAGAGTCATCTATGTACTGCTCAGCCACGGTAGAGGATTTCCTTCCTCCGTGGCGTTTTAATGCAGCAAGATCTGCTTCTGCATCTACCAAAATTGTTGCAGAAGAACGCCTAAAGGTGTGGACAGTATATTGTTCTGGATTCGGAAGATTTAAGAAATTTGCCACTATCTTTGGCACTCTGCTTATTTTGTTTATACCCACTACTTGCTGGGTGTGTTTTTCATTCTTATAATTGCGAAAAAACCTAAGATTGGCGGCCTAAGATTGGAATATTTTTTAAATATATCATAAAACTGTCCAATAATTGTGAATTTTCTAGACACCTGGTTTTTTGTGTTATTTATTTCTATCACAACAGCTGTACCCAAATCCTTTCGTTTATAGTCAATTGTGTGAGGTCCTGCTTTCGCATCCTCCTGATACACCAAGGTTAAGTATAACCGAAAATAATAAAAAATACTCGGACGAAATAATAGATATTAAACTTGCTTACTTTTGTAAATAAATGTAATTCATCAAGAGCGGTTTCTATGAAATTATTTATTTATTGCTGCGTCAGGACTTTGGCTTTTTTTGTTTTATAGCCATCACTTTTTCTTTCTAAGAATGCCTTTAATTTTAGGTACTTGGAAATATCACCATTATGCTCAATAGATGAAGAAGTCCTCAGCATTGAGTACTGTGTCCACAAAATCGGACTTTGCACTTTTAATGACAATTCATTCATATAGGTCAGAAGTACATTCTTAGAAAACGAACTTTTCATTTGTTTCATTTATCTCCATTTAGTAAATTGATCATAAGCACATAGATTTCTTACTCTAGATTTCCCAGCCAATAATTTAAGAGAAGTGTTTTTATCATCTTATATTATTTCTGGAGGCGTATTTGCAAAATCTCTATAATCCATTTTTCGCCAGCACAATACTTACAATTTTACAAAATGACTGCTTGTGTGTTTGTTTATACTTTTAACTTATTGTTTTTGCTTATTCCCTCTATCGTTCGATACCATATATAGCATAAGAAAAAGAAGCATTTCAATACATGTATGTTTTCTTTTTTTTAGTAAATGTGTGAAATAAGCTACTTTCTTGGGTAAAAATATGTGTGCAGTGTTATAATTTTCATTCTTCCACGTGAATACTCAAGAAAAAAGTAATTTTATTTTGTATAAACAAGGAGTGGTCGAGTAACTGTCACGCGTGACTAGCTCTTTAATAATCTTTTTGCCAAATAACGTTCAAATTTTACAAAAAGATCAGGTATATTTCATATTATGCAACAAGCAAAAAATGGAATATCAAACTTTCTCTTTGACTATTTGCTTTCATTTTCCAATATCTTTTTTTTATATTTGTATTAATGCTGATTGTAAGAAACGGCGTACGGAAAAGACTGTAGTTGCTTACGCCGGCCGTGCTTATGAGTTTTTATTTGTTGTTTGGACTTCTTTCTTTTCTTCTCATTTAGCTACTCACTTTACTTTGAAGTTTGAAATCAGTAAACTATTCTTAAATTCAAATAATCAGGGTAAGTAAATCAATATTAATTTTTTTTTAAACACATGCACGTTGGTTGAAGGCTGAAGTCAAAAAGGAAGCGTTCCTATCATAGGAAGACATGCACAAGAATGGAGTAGATAATTGAATAAATGGTTACCTACTCGATATGTCCGGTTTTCAAATAGGATTGTAATCTGAACCGACACTTATAGTCGTTCTCAACATCGAGTATTTTATCAAAAGCGTAAAACTTTTACGAATAATGAGATTCACATCGAATGAAAAAAAAACCATACAAAAGCAGTATACAACTAAGTGATAAGAAATTGGGCATCTAGGAAATAAATGATAAGCCCGAATAATTAGAAAAATACATACAACGACATTAAAAGAGAATCAAAACACCAACAACTACGAGTAGTTGAAGTGGACTGAGATGATACAAACGAAAATCAAATACGGATTATCCAGGTCAACAAAGGATTTTTGCTCTTAAATATACCAACTTCTGAGCAATCGTAAAGTACTGGTCTAAATGACGTGGAAGGATGGTTGATGAGTAATTACGATTACGACAAAGGCATAAACAGAGCATGAGTAAACTTTGAAACTGTTCTAATTCAAGAAGAGAATTCAGTGAGACTAGTAATGGAATCATATAATCCTCAACGATGAATTCCGTTTTTATCTGCGGATACACGATGGTCGAGCAAGGAAGAAACTTTTTTCCGACATTTCAAACTTTTTTTCAGTTGAGGAAAGAGATGATAGTCGGACGGAACCAAATCTGGTGAATAAAAGGGGTGTTCTAGTAATTCAAAACCTAAATCACGAATTTTTTTCATAGCAACAAGAGATTTGTGTGCAGGGGCGTTATCCTACGAAACACTTGTGGATAGCTTTCCGCGTCTTTTCTCTTTAAATTTTTCCCGTAGAGTGGTCAGTAATATCGAATAGTAATTTCCAGTTATTGTTCTACCCTTATCCAAAAAATCAATTATGATTACTCCATGGCAATCCCAAAAAACTGAAGCAAGAACTTTTCCAGCAGACGCGAAACTTCTTAGGTTTTGGAGAACCAGAGTGTCGCCTTTCCATCGATTGTTGCTTTGTTTCTAGATCGTTGAAATGTACCCACGTCTTATCCATAACAACAATTCGGTTTAAGAAGTCTACATCGTTTTCAAATCGAGCACTGATCGAACGCGATGCTTCTACCCTTTCAAGCTTTTGGTCAACATTCAAACATCTGGGGATCCATTTTGCAGCAAATTTTTCTCATATCCAAATTGACGTGAACTTTATGATAAACGTGTTCTTATGAAATATTCAGTGCTTCAGATATCCGTTTTAGCCCAATTCGACGGTCTGATAAAATCATGTCATAAACTGCATCGATATTTTCGGGGACTGACACAGAAACTGGACTGCCCGATCGGTAATCATCTTCAACGGAAAATTCACCACTTTTGAAGCTTGAAGTCCAATTTTTCACGGTCGCATTCGAAGGACATTCATCACCAAGGGTATTGAGCATATCTTCGTAAATTTGCTTCCCATTTAACCCTTTTAAATACAGGTACTTGATGATGGCTTGATACTCCAATTTTTCGATTTTCACAATTTACTTTTTTGACGTCAAACTTCACACTGACACTTCTAATAAGTTATTGTTCGTTGCTATGGTAACGCAATATTTTTTTGAGCATGGAACTACTCTAGGCTAACTAGATATCAATACATCCTATTAATTGACCAAATATGCACACATTCGACTTTTTTGGCACACCGACATTTGTTTTTACTGTTTGGTTGAACTGACAGAATTCTGTAGAAATTGAAAAAAGTTTGAATACTCCGAACCTACTATTCGGAAAGTTCTGAAAATCTAGTATCACTAAAGAACAGATATTCTTAAGCGCAGAGAATTTGTTGGAAAAATGTCAGTCTCCTATTCAATTTGAATGACAAAATGTACAATAATGCTTGACGAATTTCTAGCATAAAATCTTCAGATTACTTTAGAAACACCTTTTATTTAATTTATTGAACGTTCCATTTGTAGTTAGGAATGAATAAATGTTGGGAATTAAGATTTTGGTATTTACCGTGATGCCTCAGCTTGACCCACTCTTTGCCAAAAAAGATCCAATATTTCTATTGATTCAACCCGTTGATCGATTCCAGTTGTATCTTCTTTCAAATAATTCGAAGGAAAAGGACGAATTTTTTCTTCTTGTGTTTCCAATTTCCGACAGACCGCAGCTATGTGCAGTATATGTTCTCCTTTTTCTTTAATTTTTTGAAGAGCTTGTACTGTCTCATTGTGATTAACAGTTAGTATTTCCATCTTTTTTGCATCTAACTGAAAATAGACGGATTTAATTGCATTCGAAATGATCTTTAGCATCGGAGAACTTTTCATCGATTATATATGTGTTTGGTTTATTTACAATATGCAACTACCAATGTTTTTTCCTATTTATTCGATTAGATCATTGATTCTAAACTGAAATTTTTTTCTTGATGTGTTCATTGATCTCAAAAAAAATGTTTCGAATTAATGTTAACAAGCTTGGCAGAATTGTATTGGCAAATTATATCTTCCTATATCATTGAAAAATAAACGTTTGGCTTACTTACTTCCCTATCTTTCACCAATCGTGTTTTTAAAATGTTGAAAGCATTGTTAAAAAACTGAAATTCGGTTTCCAAATCTTTAAGCTTCCTACCAAGGGTTTTTTGAGAATCTGCCAACTCTTGCCTAAGCGTTTTTATAGATTCGTGCATTTTCCTTATCTTATCCAGTTGAAAAGCTAATAGTTCTTGAAGGGCGTCGTCTTGCTGTCTATAAAATACAATTTTACTGTTGATTCAACACGAAAAAATAGAATATCATCTTTCCTAATGTTCGATTTGGAACTTTGTCATCTAAATGAAAATACTATGCCAGAGATGCCTTAGCAGATACAAATTAATACTAAAATAAAGAGTTTCTACTTTCTCAGTAACGTAAAAATGAAGAGAAATAATATAAAAAAAGAAAAAGAGATTTACAGTGGCCACCTTTTTGTCATTATTAGTGGTTTGAAGAGAAAACAATTCGTCATTTTCTTGATACTTAGCTTAAGTGTCTCAAAATTCTGACGGAGTATTTGAATTTTTGAAAATTGTAATCACGTTGTGTATCAAAAACACCGTTATAGGAACACAAACCGACGGTTTCGCAAGTTCTTTCACTCTTCTTTCATGTTACAACGAACAAGGCAATGATTAGAAGACAAATAGTCATAGGAGTATGTCCAAGTATGTGTAGCCTACGTAAACCAGATTCAAAACAAAAGTTTATGGAATGGCGATATTCGGTCGAGGAAGTTAAGTTATTGGTATATACAATAAAATCTACGACGTATTGTGACCAAATTTAGAAGTGATATTTAAATCAAAAAACGTGGTAAGTTGAGTAAATTCATCAATTTTCATCATGCGGCTAATAAAACCCAATCTGATTAGAGCATTTGGTTGAGTACAACTTGATTATCGTGCGTACAGTACTGATTTAGCGACCAGTGATTACTACATGTATCTTCATTTAAAGAAACATCTTTGAAGAGGAGCATCACGATAACGACGACGATGTCGGCTGTGTTGGGGTGCTTGTTAAGACAGGCAGAATCCTTTAGAGATGGAATTGATAAATGGCAAATAAATATCACAAGTTCCTAAGAGTGAATTGAAGTTTTTATGTAAAAAAATTGCTATGAAATTCCTCTGGTGATTTACAATTCAATTAATACATTTATCATTATATTTATCATATACCAGCATCGGTTATTACTTTATAATTTTCAAATCAAAACATTCCGAAAACGGTACACAGTATCCAGTTTTATCAAAAGTACCTTTTTGGTGTCAAACTAAATAAGGTTCAAGTTCATCCCAAATTTTACTCAATAAATCTAATATTGAAAAAGTTATAAGAGTTAGACAAAAAAATAAATTCATTGGATGTATCAGCTTCAAAAACATATTCGTATAAAATTTCAATACAATGTTGTCAGTGGTTGCAGCAATTTTTTTACAGAGCAAACCCCAACTCTTTATAGTTTTTTATTTATCCTAGATACGGGATCAACTTATTTTGTAATATCCTGTATATATCATGACATTTTTTAATCATTTTTGTATATAAGTCATTTGATAATGCTTATAGTCAGGAGCGAAACATCAACATAAATAAATAAAAATCAAAAAATTTCTAAATTCATTGGTTCAAGCCTATTTCAAGCATCATTCCTCAAATTAAATTTTTATATCGAATTTTTGATTACAATATAGAAAATTAAATTTTATTTTTACTTCAGTTTTTCGTATCCCTTCTTCCTCTCTTTGATTGCGTTGTTATATTTCGAAAGAAATTCATCAATGTCTTTTTCTATACCAAAATGTACGGCTTCCAAAATTCCTCGGAGCCTTTGGATCAACTGTACATTTTTAGTCTCTTCTTCTTCTATTTTGCTGAAATATTCTGCTCGGATATTCGCCTTTTGTTCCTTTCTAGCCATTTCCAATATGTACAAAATGGTTTTCACATAATTCTCATCATCCGTTAATGTCTGCGTTAATTCTCCTACTTCTTCTTCGGTTTTCTTTTCCAAATTACTAATCTGCAAAATACGGGTCATAGAAATAGAAAAAAATCTGCCGAACATAATTAATTAGGTGGATTCTCAGCAATGAAAATTTTTACCGACAAGTTGCATATTTCGGTCTGTATATCTTTTATTGAGAATTATACACTTCCAAAATTTTTGAATAAAAATATGAAATACGAATAGTATATAAACTTATCACAAAAATTTCCGAAATCACGCAGTATAGCACTATACCACTAAATATCCATAAAAAATCTTAAGTATATTGGCATAGTATAAACAGTATTAAAAAAATTGTCACCATTATTTAATATGAAGGAATAGGAAACGATATGAACTATATTGTTTCCTATGTTGATAAATCAAGGTGAAAAGTCTTGAATCCCTGCAGGCTAACACCGGCTGAGATCGTGAAGATCTCTAATTCGACTAAAAATAAATATATCACGCGCAGTTTGTCATATAGTGACGTCCTTGCAATTGTATGATTAACTGTACGTTAAATTTTCTTGTTAACGTTGGGACGGCTTCACTGGAGTCATCCTAAAGTAACTTTTCAAACCGTAAGACGCAACGTTTATTCTTTTGTAATTTTGAGGGAGACAATGAGGATGCAATGTCATCAACTCCCTCCTTGTAGCTATCTTGTTTTTATTGTTCTAGACATAAAACGACAATTTTCCACTTTCTGTGTATTGCAGTCTTTTATACACGTTAATTTAATTATGTGAAGTCAAGTTGAATAAATGAATTCGATCACATTAGAATATGAGCAGCAAGGACTCAGATCAGAAAGATACTACACAGACTTGTCATGTGTAATTCCTCGTGTAAAATTTTTCAAACCATTTCTTTAACGGCGTTTACAGCCTCGGCAATCATCCGGATGCTCATTCGACGATCTGCACACACAATTTGGTTGATTTTGGTCATTGTTTCCGGAGTTGAAACTGTCACAGGGCAACCTGGGTGATGGTCATCTACAGTTGTCACTGGGCCCTTCGAGTTTTTATCAATTTAACGAGAAATTTAAGATTGATATGTTACTCCTGGTTTTCGGTACGAAAAAAAAACACGTTTGTTCAAACCGCTACTGCACAAATACTATAATAGTGACGGAATCATGTTTTGGGACGTGCATAGACAAGATATCTAGATACCCAACGCACTACTCGTTTTTTACCCCACCCGTCTAGGGCGCCCTCTAGGTGCGCAGTCTCGTTATTTAATAGCCTCGTAAATCTTACCTCGTTGTCATAATCACGTTTGAGTTCTTCCATTCTTTCTTTAAACATATCCAATAGTTTATCAATGTGCTCGATATGATTTTTACAATTCATGGAATACTGCTCTTCGGAATCTTTTATTTCTTCCAACAACAAGGAAATTGTGAAATCTTTATTATCTATGACTAGTTCGAAGTTATGCCAGGCAAATTCTAATTCGTCTCTCATATGAGGGAGGGCAATGTCCATTAACATTTGTCTCCATTCTTTTTCGTGTCTACCAATGGTAACGTCACTAAATTTGAGCTCTCTGTGAAAACATTTTGTTGTTATTATTTTTAGATTAGAAAGAAATAAATATGAGGTTTCTAGGCTTTAGGCTAACAATATTGTTTCACTCAATTGTTTCTCATAATTTGATATACCAGACTAATTGATATGATTCAAGAAAAATTTGGTACTCTTTCCAGTAAGATCCATCTATACCACATTCTGTCTGGTATCAGAGATCCACCTAATTGAAGTATATAAAAGATTTTCTCTTTATGCTTCATATGAATAATGTCTGCTATAGTCTCAAGGATTCTTCAGTTTTTGCAAACGGGATTTTAGAATCAACATTGGTAGGTATGCAAGCCTATATACCTCACACCTCAAGGAATTCACAAATAACATTGATAGGAATTGTACTAATGCAAAAATACAAATACTGTTTATGGCAAATGGCGGCCAAAAACTAGTACCAAATGGAAAACAAACTTCTTAATTGCCTAAAGACATCAAGGCCCCTCAGGTTTGTAGCAGAAATAGTCATAAGTCAAAATTCTACCATAGATTAGGAAAGATTGGTCAATCCAGGGGACCGCAAACGAGGAAGCAGAATTGTTAGGTCGTTTATTTTCTACTAACTCAACTCTTCACTCGTAGGTAAAATCACTAGCCTAGGGTTGGTTTGTCGATGCAAGAAATAGACTTTCGACACCGAGATGCTGCAAACCTTTTCAAAGGTTTGGACATCAATACAGCCACTAGCCTCGATAGTGCATAGCTGAGCTAACAAGTCCTCTAACATTTGAAGCTTGCTCGAATTTAACTCATACAAAAAGAAAGAAAAAAGACAGTTCTCAACAACTATTGTCTGATTTTTTAGTCCAATCACTAGAGAAGCCATAGAAAATGCGGGAATCACGGGCAATCTCTTTGGGTACATCGGAGGCTCTTGTTCGAGAGTGGAAGGGCAACATATATAGCAAATTAAGCTAGGTAAGATACCCTTATGAAGTGCCGGTGTTCCCCGGTTACACATCCTTTTTCTGCTCTAAATCAACGATCTATTCGTCACAGTGGCCAATCCGATTTATAGCTTCGACAACAATAACAAACTGGTTTCGTTGTTTAAATCAGCCTCCGAAATAAACTCAGCTAACACCCAACTTGTAGACAACAACAGATCATTATCGCATCAATACCGATCTTGAGTACATTCTGAAATGGGGTAGAAGTAATCTGATTGAGCTTAACGCAGCAAAGACTTAGGCTGCTGTTTCCACAAAGAAGACTGGCACTTTGGCTTCTGATTTGGTTCTGTATGGACATGAAATATAATATATAGATATAAATAGATTGGGAGCTATATTATCTGGCATATTCCTTTGGACCAAATAGCTAAGGCATCTTCCCAAAACTTGCAACCAAGAAGCTGTATACTCCACATCAATCTCTACAAGGCTTAGATTAATCTTTGGAGTAATGCTAACGCGTTTGGTGCTCGGCTCCTAACCATACCCTGATGATGTTCGACTCAATGTAGACAAGAGTAATTCGTCTTATAGGTGTGTTCAGAAATTCGGAGCGCCTAGACCATAGAAAAAAGTCGTTGACCTGAGTATTTTATCACATACACGACAGGGCTTCATCTGAAATGTCAGATACCATCCTCTCTAGAGTAGTATTTGCAAAATCCAGGACAGACATGGCCCATGAGCACCGAGTTCGCCAGCAAACGTTCAAAACGTCATGTTATCGGAACTTTGTTGGAGAAGTGCAAGTCTGGGGAATCACCTTCCAACGTTTTTCCCGAACACTTCAACCTTCCCGTGCTTGCTTTTTCACATGGCAAAGAAGAGAGTTTTTTCAATTGCTTTTCCATGTAAAAACTGTTCAATCAACACACGTCAATCTCTGGAAAGTCACTTTTCCAAAAAAAAACATTATAGCTTTTGAATACTTATCGCATTCCGCTTCGAAACTATTACTATAATGTATATTTCTTTGCTACATAAAAAACTTAATTTATCAGTAGTTTGTATTGTATTTGTTTAGAGATTAGATTCGATACCAAATGCCCACAAGGATATTACAGCCATCTTTGTAAGATATTTATTATGTGAACTTAAATTAAAATCTGTTTTGAAGATTGAATAAGAAGCTAAAAAAGCAGACTTTTCAAATAAGATCAAAGGTTTCGCATTTACGTCTTGGAGAATTAGATATGATCACATTTGAAGATGAGTCTTCGGTAAAAGAGTGATATTGTAATGCGTAAAAGAACCTTTTATAACATCGCATCGTTTCAAAGAGAGGCGGCTCTCTTTTTTAAGAAGTTTCTACCAATACATTTGTGCCTTTTTGCACGTGACCCATAACTTTCAATATATCAAAGAACGTTTTTCTACCGTTTCTGTGAATAAGTAGAGCATTAAAAAATAAGAAAAATATAGAATGAATGCTATTTAATGGAAAGTTAGAAATCTACTACTTATTTATTGATAATAAAAACTTGTTAGGGCGACAGTACTTTCAACTTCCTCTTTGTAGCTCAATCCTCCCATAATAAATCATATTATAAGATTTTGGTTGGGATTTAAATTACTTAAGATAAATGACATCAGTCATAGTCTTATTGTTGCAGTTATATTATTCTCAATATATTCTTTTAGCTTAGACCGAGGTATCAAATGTGACCATACAAACAAAATGATGGCAATTGCTTATCAAAAACATCATGTACCAGCATAACGGAAAATTCGTCATATATGTGATACTCTCTAATACACACGAACTTCTAGTTCAGATAATCGTTTTTTATGCCAATTTGAAATAACTAACCTTAGTAAAACATTCCTTTGCTCTTGTTTCTTTTTCTCTAGTTTAAGGCGCTTCTTCTCTATTCTTTTTGCTGCTTTCAACGCAGCTTTTTCTTCAGGAGAAAGTTGAATTCTAATTTTTGGACCCATTGTAATTATATAACGATAAAATGTATATCACTCGCCAGAAATTGAATGGGTATAAAATGTATCAATCGCTAATAAACTTCTGTCAATATGAAGTTTTAATGATTTATCACAAGGTAACGTATCTACAGAGTGGATCATAGAAAAGTGTCCTCTCCTATATATGGCAGATTTTATGAAAATTTTCAAACGTTTCGGGAGATGCTTTATTACAATACAGACATCTGTCATTTGTCAATTATTTTATATCCGCTTCTACCGGACCTCATTTGTAAATACTATGCGTGACACATCATTAAAACAGCATTCAGATTGAAACATAATGATCGTTTTTTTCTTCAATCGCCACTAAAGCGCCAGTGACAGCCAACAATGTTAAATGTGATTATATGCGTGAAAGCGTGTTATAGTATATTACACACCGAGGTGGGAAGGATTTGATTACTGTCGAGAGATTAGATATAGTTAACCAAGACGCTCCGCGTTTTGGTTAGCTATGATCCCGAGACAGGAATGAAACTTTTCTACACTATTTTATTCACAGTCATCATATTTCGATCAAAATTGAATATCTTTGCTTCGTTCTGAACATATCTAAAATATTACATTTAATAAAAAATTACCATTTTTCTCAGAATATGCAAGCAGGTACCTATATTGTTAGTGTCGCTATGTGGTAAACAACTGTCACCAATATAAATAAATGTTAGATAGAGACGGATGGATATTAAGTTCGAGAATAATAAATTGAGAAAAATGTCCTCCGATGATGTATTGATGGATTATACCCCTCCAGAAATACGACAAGCTGCTGACCCAACAGCACATGGGTTGGTGCCAGAAAACAGTAAGTATCGCTACCTGAAAGCTATTGAATTATATAGGAAATGGTGCCAAGAAAAAAAGGTGAAAAATACCAGTTCCGAAAATTTAGTCTTAGCATATTTTGGAGAACAAAACAGACACCACTTTGTGGGCAATCTACAGTATGAGTCTAACGATACTACAAATTGAAGAAAAAACTGATATTTCTAAACATGGGAAACTGTTGGTCTTCCTAAAACGAAAAAATGTGGGCTTCAGGCCAAAGAAATCGAACGTATTTTCCAGGAAAATTATAGAGGATTTTTTAAACACAGCACCAATTGAATTTATACCGATAAAGGTAATATAAAACGTGTTTGAGCTTATACAAGTGCACAGTTATTATGATATTATATGTTTCCTATCGATTTAGGTTGCATATCTACATTGAAAATCCAGATTCCAAAACACATACAAGTAGATCATTACTGATCCAGTATGGGTGAAGATCATTAGAGGCTATACGAATTTGAAGAAAAAACATAAAAATCGATAGATTTTCGGTTCAGCTTAGAAAAGGAATAGTAAGAAATCAACCAATTGGGCACAATACAATAGCTAATTTTTCCCCAAAAATTGCTACTTTTTTGAATCTAAAGAACTCGAGAGGCTTTACAGGCAAGGCAATTGCGAACAGCTGTGCAAATGTATTCTAATTAAAAAGGTTGGGAGGATGAAAATCTAGTACTGTGGCAGAAGGCCCAATGGAGAATAAATCCATAACTACCAATATGCTGTTATTCAACAGCAAAGTAATTTGTCGACCAAAGAGATAACTGTTGGAGACGCCAACGCTGGTACTGGCCTAAATATTTCTATAAACGCTTATAATAATTCAAATTTCAATAAGTAGTTTGTTGTATTTTAGTTCATTGTTGGTTTTTATCGTTTGCCATTAAATAGGTATTATAATATTTGTCAATGTGTTATATTTTTAAATATAAAAAATATTCATCTATATACAGATAAGAAAAATTTTAACGATCAAAATGTTTTAGAGGGCGGTAAATGAGGGCGGTAAGTAGAGGTGTGTAATATGATGACATTCGTAATGGCAGCATTACATATATGGTTGTGAATAATAGTTATTTATGTAAAAAGTGAGTGAAAAAAAGTTACTTCACTTAAGAGTTTCATAGAAAAATTTTTCTACGTTCATATATAAACAAAATTTCAACAAAACTATCATCAATTTTTATTTTGTAATAGTAATATTGAAAGTACAACTGTGAACATTATTAATTTAAACTGAAGAAGAAGAAGTCACATTACTATTGGTACTTGAATTTGCAACATTTAACACGTTCAAAGATATAACATCGTCTATAGTTTTATTAGTACTTATTGGATTGTTGGTAACATGGTGAACCTTTACAATGTTGCTTGAAGTCGAACTAATTAAAAATTAAAATTTTCACTGCGGAATCCATTTTGTTTTTAAATGAGTCGTCTACGCAACCCTCCGCAACTGTGTTGGATTTCCATCCACCGTGCTTCTTTAGTTGAATTATAACACCATCAGAATCCACTAATGGAGACTCCGAAGAACGTCGAAATGCCCAGTGCAGTTTTTTGAATTATGTGAATTCAAATATGTTGCGATAAGCGAGGAAATTTTTGAAAAGATATTGATACCTACAGCTTGAGTTTTGCATTTTCCATTTCTATACCGCAAAAAGAAATGATCTATTTTGACTTTTGTGGGTCGTTGGTTGTTATATTTTTCATAAATGTTTACCAAGATTAATCTTTTGCCAGATATTTCAGCAATAACAGTAAATCGACGTTGAACATGTTCTTTTTTATATCAAGTACTGTGATAATTAAAACATTTCCGGTATTATTAATATCGTTACACTTCATTTTATATAATTTCTTCCAGAGCTCCTGCGATTCCGAATATTGAAGCAATCTGAAAGATGTTACAAATAATATCTAAACCTACATTGAAATTTTTTGTGTCATATCTCTTAATTTCTTATGCAAATGTTTTAGATTTTTTGGGTATAAAGCCAACTGATTTATTTTTCAAATATGCAATGAGTTTCGAGTATTTACTGATGTCTACGTCGTTATTTACCATAAGGGATTCAACAACATCTTCTGATGAGCAGCTTAAACTTTTTCACTATTACTCTCCATCACTAATAATAATACTACACTCCTTTTAATCAGACACAAATTGGATTTTCTTGAACAAATATCAAAAAATAAAAGTGTGACAATTTATCGGAGAACGAATTGATATGAGAAAGAAATTGCGTTAAAAAATAACAAATTACGGCACTTTTTTCACGCAAAAGCGTGTAAAAATGAACCGCTACGGTACTTTTTTTCACGCTTTTTGAACGATTACATTCTTTATGAATGCAAATGAATGAAAAAAAAAAACGTGAAAATGTTATAACTGACGTAGAAAAAAAATATTTAACCCGGTTTTATGATTATATGAATATTGAAATGCATTTTGAAATTTGATGTTACTCCAAATTCGCCTCTTTTATTATCAAAATAGGGCATTTATACATAAAACGTATGATAGTAGTAGAAGCTAGGTTTTCAGAATCCGTACAATTGAAAAAAAAATTGTTAATACTATTATTAGAACCTTAAAAAACTAAGTCGAAGTTTTGTTACATACTGATTGAATTGAATCCAATTTGTTAATTAATTTTTTATTGTCATTGCCGTACTAAATATGTATAAAAAGAGCGAGTACTTTATCAGAAACACTCTCTATATATTTATATTAAAGTTATCGCATAAATAAACAAATTCTTGAATTGTTTAACAATTTTAGTTACATTTAGGATTTCAAATTTTTTGTTTGGAATTTTCTTTTATAATGTTACAGTTTCTTACAAATTTGACATCCACAATTTTTTTACGAGCAAAAATGAAAGAATTATTAGCATAAAAATTATATTTTCGACTGTGCTAACATGGAATTTATTAAAAAAAAATATTGTGGGTAGATATGTTATCAAATAGGAATATAATATTACTTATGGAGAAATGTTGATGATGGTTTCCTAACTTCCCCAGACAATAATACGATTATCTACTTAGCGGAAAAAGGATGAAATTGTTAGGTTCACTTTTAATAATGACCATCAATTTTTAAGTAATAATGTCTTGATGAATGAAGAAAAGGAACAATAAAAAATTACCTACTTAATGAAAGATAAGCAGCGATTAATTTTCCTTAGATGAACAAAAATTATTGTCAATTATCCACTAAACTTTCAATTTCAACATTTCAATTCACAGGACCATGAAACTCAATCTTAGTGTACACACTGACCAACAACAAGTGAGTGTAAGGCCAATTTGAATAGTTAACGACTCCTCATTTCATACTATTGTTATTATTACGACGGGTGTAGAATTGTAGTGAATTAAGTGAGTGGGATTTGGAAACCATGAGGCAGACACAAGCTAAAGCTGTAGCAGGAATGACATGTCAGGTAAATAAGAATAATTTCAAGTAAAGAATTTCAAAAATTTGGAATTTCCTTCTATAACGTAATATACATTTGAGTTATTTGATGTAGGATGACTCGTAACTTACTCTTACACAACCACAATAAATCCTTTGTTTGTTATACGTAGTACGTTAGTTGGTGAGATAAGGCTGATAAGAGAAGAAAAAAAAATATATTTTATGGTAGAATAGAGGAGAACAATCAGATCAACTGGGGTTTAAAAAACGTTCCACTAGATCTGATTATCAGATAAATTAAAAACCAAAATATTAAATTTTCGTTTTGGATTTTCCTTTCACTACTACCTACTACCACTTGTAGAGTTTTGTTTCCTAAAAAATCAATATGTTGAAAAAATATTGGAACAAAGTATGCAGATACAGTTTCTACATAAGTGAGAGAAAGTTTGTGTGGATTTTTCCAAAATTGTAAAATATGTGTAGATATGAGTAAATATGCTATTGAGCGATTTTCTGCTATAGGATCAGAATAGGTTGGGTGTGAACGCATTTATACAAAAAGTTTTGAAAATGAATAAACAAAATATGTTCAAGAATCACTGCTTACTTGCAGAAACACCGAAGTGTGTCAGATGAATAATACTTTGAGGTGAATCAACTTAATGCCCTCATAACATGAATTTGGCAGAATGGTTGAAAATGGAATTCCTCAATAAAGTTATTGAAAGTTTACGGTACTAAATATTCCTCCTTTGATTGTAGTGTGACCAGTGTGTATTATAATGGTCTGGTGTGGCGTATTCAAATGCTAGTGCCACATAAACACAAATTATAAAGATATGCTAGAATCTGTTTTGTTATCTTTTATTATTGACACTTTTTGGCTATACGAGTATTGATGATATTAGATTGGCACTTTATGCCGAGTCAGTATCTACTTGAGCAGCATTGGTCGATTCATATAATCATATAACCATTTAAACACTTTATAAATACAATCAACAGGTGTTTAATTGTATTTGTTAACCTAAAAAACTTCTTCGCCACATAAGGACAATTATTTATGGAGGAAACGACTCCGAGTCGAATAATTAATAATAATATATGGATAGGTTTGATGAAAATATATGTCACTTGAAGATACTTCAAATGATCGAAGAGTGAATCTCAGACAATTCTTCCCATGTCATGAACTAGATGCATCTCGGCTCTTAGAAAAAAAATCAGTTTTATTATACGAATATTTCATCTTTAATATATTCTAAAAAAAGTTTAAGGTTGAAATTTGAAGGTAACTAATTTAATATGCAAAGAGAGCTATAAAAATATCATCAATGATATTAGTTTCAATCAACACAATTAACAAATTATACCCTAATAAAATATTGCTGTGGAATAAGTATACAGGATGTTGAGGTTGTTTTTTTCGTTGAACAATAATCTTTTTCGATTCAATGTTTCCTCTAACGTGAATCTTTTTTATTCAAAATATAACTATGAAGTTTTATAATGTGAATGAAGGATTTTGTATGTAAATGTTCATCATACTAATTCCATAAGTATAGTAACGTTTCCCAAAACATTCTTAATCCTGCGTGAAATAACTGTTTCCATATATACTTCTTGTATGTGCTTTGGATGTCATCTCAGCATACAGATATTGGTGCAACTACATGATATCTTTAAGAACAAATATGCCTGAAAATTCTAGCTTGTTTATTGATCATTTTGTTCCTTCCATCCCTGTTTTCCTTGGCCTTCCTCTTTTTCGGCTTACTGATGGTATCCATCTCATACTTTCTTTGGTATCTTGTTTCTGTAATTCTGGGAACTTGTCCGTACCATACCAGTTTCTTTCCAATCTTGATGGCCTAGATACCCTTCTCATTGCTTTGATTTCTGTAGCTGCTACTTTAATTTTCATTTATTTTTCCAATCTCCACGTCTCTGATCCATATATTAACGTGCTTTTGATTATGGTATCATATTTTCTCATTTTTCTTTGTTTGCCTACTTCTGTACTCCATAAAATTTCATTAAGTGCTTGTTTATTATCGATTTTATTCCAGCATTATCTGTAATTGATAATTAATCATGAAATTACCTCTTACTACATAAACGGAACGTTAGGAAACATTAATATTATCTCAACATTACACATTTATTGCAACATAATAACTGCCTACCGTAGTATCAGTTCTTGAGAGTAGTATACTATATTGAAAAACAATAAAAAATGAACATAACGTTACACTGATTTATTTGTTCGTTCGTCTTTTCTACAAAGGATGTTTGGACCTTGCAACGAATGCGTTTCATACGCAAAACTTCATTGAATAAGGGGAACAAGGTATAATAATATTTTTACAGGGTCATACATAATAACAACTTCACGGTTAACTTGAATTATGCATAACTTTTCGAATTGCATAATATTCAAGATAAATCTTTAACAAATTTAAAGATGGTAACTTTTTTGTTTTATCGAGTAAGTTCAATCTTCAAAATGAAGACTATTTTTAAAAAACATTTAATATCTTACAATATGTAGACACATTTTCTTCATTAGTTCTTGTACACCTCGTACGTCTATCTAGCTTAATGTTAATGAATACCTTTTCCACGTGCTTCTTAACATGTACATTTTTTTTCTATTATTTCCCTGTATATTCGTTTCCAAAATTCTGCTTCTTGTACAAATGTCATCCATGCAGCTTGATTGTCTTTCTTTCACAACTCCTTGTAGATTCTTAATTTCTCATCTAGTTTCTCAGAATCTGCGATTATTGTCCCAAAGTAAATGATACTTTCCTTTCTCAAGTTTCACTCAGGATAATGAGACATATGTCTAATTTGTTAAGAACCATTTTTCGTAAGATATTGGAATTAGAACAAGTGGTCTTGAATAAGGAATAAAGTCTTCTGGAGTTACAGTTCGGTTCAGATACAATACTGAAAACAATGTATAAACACTATAACAATGAACACGTTATTCAAAGACTTCAGCAGCTATCTATTTATACCAATTTCTGTATCTATTTCTAAGTCTATTTTTATGTTTGTATCCATTATTATCTTTTTCTACGCGTTTTCAGCATTTCTTATCTGCCTTCATATATTTTCAGTTGTCTGCTTCTCTCCATTTATTTTTTCCTTTTTCTAAAGGTTTATCGACTTCTATTTGTATTTAGATTCATTTATATCTCTTTAATCGTTTCTATCTATCTCTTCATGTTTTATCTGTATCTCTATGTTTCATCAGTTTCTGCTTACTTCTATTTAGTCTTCTCTATTTCTATGTTTCAATTTGTGCCTACTTTGTTTTATCTGATTCTATTTACTTTTATCCGTTTATAATTGTTATTATCCATTACTTTATGTTCTATGTGATTTTTTACTTTTTATATAATTTTTTCCTTCCTCGTTCGCTTCACCTGCTATTGGCTATTGGTGACAAAAAGACAAAAGTCAGAAATATTTATGGTTTCAATTGCAGTAGTTTACATTTCATGTTAAAAAAAATACTTTGTCTACTGGATAGAGTCCTAGTTTTTGGATGCTGATTTTCTCATTTCCTTTTATACCGGAATTTGATGGTACAAACTTAATTTTGACGATGGCATCTTCATTTTTTGATTATGCTATTTCTGCTTCGACCTCTAGGGCAATTGGATTTGTGATATAGAGTTGTCGGATAGTTAGGAGTGGGCTAAGGGAGTCTGTTAAAGAGATTCTTTAATATGATTAAGTACTTGTAGTTTTGCTAATGAATTTACATTGTATGAAAAAATGATCGGTTTGAAATCAAATTAGACATCGTCTAATGATTTGAAAGTGCCCGTAAATATCATATAGTGGTTTTGGTTGATCAGCTTAATTGGAGTTTCCATTTTTCAGTTTTGGGCATCTGATTCTATCAATTCTAAAAGTTTTTATCTGTTACAAAGTTCCTTGTTTATTTAAACGAACAATTGTATGAAAAATTATTTTCCTTTACTTTATACTGAAGTATCACTCAACTTTGGTAGAATGGTTGAAAAGATAAAAAATTATGTAATTGTTCGAAACCTTTTTGACCAAAATATCCACTTAATTAACAATTTATTCATAGATCAATGTCACAAAATTGTTAACAATCAATTCGCAATTGATCTAATCAATAATTACATAAGTTCATTGTTATCGAAGTTTACCTGCACAGGTGTACCGTTTGGGGACTTCGGAGAGACTGTTTGGGGGGCATTCGATGACGTATGATGAATCTATGTTACTGGTGGGGGTGTTTATTTACTAAACAGTACATTCTCTTACCGGAGTCTTGACAATTTTCATATTTGATTTAAAATATCGGTTCCATATCTGCGAGCAGTTTGAATTAGAAATTTTCAAACACGTATGAAAATTAGTGATTTTGTGTGTACAGTTTTCAAGTTTATTATTATTATTGTTTGGTAAGGTAGGTGGCATAATTCTATTAAAATAATAAATTTGTACTCAAACATTTACTTTGAAAGTAAATTGTAAATTTTGGAGCTTAAGCTTATATTATCTAAATTATTTAGTGATGTTAAGCTAGAAATATAGAAATAGAAAAGACAACGACATACACACACCCACATGTAAATTTCTTCAATTTCTTGGACCTTTTGATATATTAATGCTTTCTTCGATAATTTTAAAAGATTGGTAAAAAATTGACGTTTCGACAAATTAATCAATTCGATATATATCCACATAGTTCATAGTCCGTACAGAGCTTTATTGAAAAACTGAAAAAAAATTTTGTTATGAATCCGGAGTCTACTGTGACAGACTGATATGTCCACATAGATAATTTTCATTTTAGTTGAGTGTTAATATTTAAAAAAAAGTCTTCATGCCCAGTTTGAAAACATTGTTACATCAATATGTTCGTGATTACATAGTTCGGTGATAAAATTCCAAAAAAACTTGTTCGGTGCAAAATAAAAGCGTACCTATGAAAACTACTTTTTACCGTCATACCCAATCGAAGTACCATTCGCCACAAATCGAAAATAACAAATAATTAAAACAAATATTTGAAAATAAGTGGCACAATATTTGAGAGAAAACAAACGCGCATCTGAAAATAATTAAGCAATATTTTGAAAGTAAGCTAGACCTTCCGATACTAAGAAATGACCACACGTTTAAATAACTGTGGGCATGGGTCACACAACAGCTCTCACACACGTATGAAACACAATCTTTCTGTTCTTTATGCGTTATGCGACTGTCCTCAATCTTCTAGTGTTTGCTTATATCGAGCTATCAATATTAAAACTCAGTTGTAACAAAGGAAAATATTAATACAACAAGAATGTATTTGAGGGAGAAAAAACATATTTCGATGTAAATTATGAAAAGAACGATCAATCATTGTTAGAAATTTGTGAGAGTGAGTAAAACATAGTTCGGCAAAAATTTTATCTGACAAGCAATCAAAAATGAGCAATTGAGAAGTCGATGATGATTAATTAATTGCAATTTAGAGTTTGATGGACACGATTATTGACTGTAACTATTAAATGTTAATCATAATCGAAAAAATGTGATTGGTTTGATTGGAGTGAATTCGAAGAAAAAAAAAGATATTCAATCATCATTATTCCATACTCGTACATTCTTACATACATTCGCACATTCTTTTTTTTCAATATGTCAATATGTCAGTTAATAATTATATAAATTTTTTTAATTTCTTTTTTTTTGTAAGTTGTCTTATCGTTAAATCATTTTATTATTATAATCTTCTGATTTTATGATAACAGTTTATTAGATTTATCTGGTTCCAAAATTTTGAGATTTCTATTTTTATTTACGAATTCTTTGGTTTTAGTTATATTTCGAGGTTTGATATTGTTTTGTTGTTGTTTGTTTTGCAATTTATTTTTAAAATTAGTGATAATATTACAAGTATCAGATCTTATTTTATATTTAATTTTGTTATTTAGATGACTGGTGTTGTATTCAATATTACATAAGATATATGCCACAGGTAATTGTTTGTCACCAGATAAAACTTCATCGACTTCATCTGGGATCAGTTAAATTCGCGATTCATTTTGATTTTATCCCATTTGTATTCTCATTGTTGTCTCAATATTAGTTTATCAATTTTCTCAATATTTTTCTTCTTTGCATTTATTAAAAAGTGATTCAGTTTTTTCTCGAGATTTTTCTTCAAATTTTTGGAAAATATTAATAGGAATTACCTCATTTATTTCAACTGTTATGTTTTTTAAATCATTTTCAAATTTTCTTATTAGAGTAGTTGATTCGGTAATAGACAGTTTTATGACTTGGAAAATTAATCTAGATTCAACGTGATTTTGATATTCATGCTGCAGGCATTTGTAAATTTTATATGGGATAATTTTAAATTCAGAATTGTAGGTACAACATCTTTTTTGCATCTGAGTAGAAAAATTCCTCAAAATATTTTGACAAAGACTGATAAACAAAAGTCGAAACGTCAAAATTTATCTGTGTTTTAAAAATTATCGAAAAAAACCTAATTTTAAAACAGAAGAGACTTAAAATCAAGAACACTTAGATGTATTTATATATATAAATAATAATAATAATAATGATTTATGCCACTCGACTAGTGGCAGAAAACTTCAAAAATAATAACCTACATTGTACACTGGTGGATAATATACTTTATCCACGACTACTAGATATTTTTATTGCAAAATTTTGTTATATTATTAGAAACACCATTATTTCATTCCAACAAATATTTCATACAATATATTATTTACTTAAACATAGTACATAGTTATCCAAAATTATAATAATCGCATAATAATATATCCATAAAAATCAACATGAAAATCTATGTACTTGATAAGACTTTTTGCCAGTTCAGGCTTTATATACTTTGTCATTTCGAATGGATCATCCTATATATTTTGTGTTTTCTATATCTAAATGCCATAATTTCGGAGTTATAGCTACATTTACAGTATCTCTACCAAAGTTACAATAAATATTGTTTAGATGGCTACGATTGAATGAACTCGTTTAATTTGAATATTCTTTAATGATTTATGTGCTAATACAAATCTCGTAACAAGGTCTAGTAAGTTAAACGAAACTGGTGCAGTAAAATATTTATCCAAATCATGGCGCAGAGAATCTACAACTATTGGAGAAGAATCTTCAAATTTCTTTGTAATTTGTAATGTTAGAAGTAGATCCATATTTGTAAAGTAGGAAAATTACGAATATCAGAAAATAGACAGTGAAGGCGTTACAGCAGATGCTCAAAATGTTGTCCATTTACTTCAATACAACAAGCTATGCGATTTTTAAAACTTTGCAAAACATTTTGCAACATCCCTAACTACTCAATTCATCTTCATCATTCTATCTTTTGATTCCTGAATACTGGCAAGTTTTGTTTTATAAACGATGTTTTGTGAGTGACCCCACAGGAAATAGTCTAAAGGACTCATGTCGGGTGATCGCGGAGGCCATTCGATAATACTACGTCATCCAATCCATCTTCTGGGAAACACGTTGTTTAGGTATTGCCTGACCACACACGCATAGTGAGGTAGGGTTGTCTGAAAATTTCTAATAATAAAGTTTTTTTGAATGTAATTGAAAATAGTTACTTGGATTTGGAAATATCAGAGCCAACTTGGGTATAAAGAAAAAAGGACCAATTATTTTGTCGCTTATAATTCCAGCCCTTTCAGATTTTCGGGATATTGGGCGTGAGAATCACGCATCCAATAAGGATATTATATTATTATATTATATGTAAAATTTACGGATTGTAAACCATGAGGCATGTAGAATTATTTATCCTGTCAAATACATGAAATGAACATACGTAATCATTCTTTAAAAATTCAAAATGTATGATTTAGAAGATACAATTAAATACAAGTTCTGATTTTGCAACTTTAAAGACCCATAACTCGTATGAGATCGTATGAGAAATTTTTTTCATGTCACAGCATTATTCTCACATCATCTACTCACTCCCGAATTTTTTCCATCAAATCTCGGCACACTCTGTATAAGTTTTTGTATATATATATTTTAATTTACTTTATACAGATTTGCATTGCATCTCCATAAACGTCTCAGTTTACTTTTTGCTTAGTTTTTTCTAGGAATATTTGAAATTTGGGTGAAGGAAACGAATGTAATGGCACTAAATTCATGTACATTAATGATTCAATGCAATGCCCCATTTTTTTCTTTCTCTTCCATTCTACGTTATATAAATTTTTCCAATTTTATGGACCTACATGTGTAACGACCTTGTTTAAAGTTTAAGTTACCAGGTTGACGACATTAGTGTGCATCATTTATTTCT
Organism: Diorhabda carinulata; assembly: GCF_026250575.1. Taxonomy (NCBI): domain Eukaryota; kingdom Metazoa; phylum Arthropoda; class Insecta; order Coleoptera; family Chrysomelidae; genus Diorhabda; species Diorhabda carinulata. Next base: position 11,333,820 of record NC_079469.1, read on the forward strand.
CAAAGTACAATAAATATCCATTTTGTCTCGCTTTAAGTACCATTTTTTATTTTTTACTATTATTGATAATGATTTATATATCGAGATTTATATTGTTATATTCAAGAGTTATATTTCGGAATGGCTGTAGATCTTATTAATAACCAAAGGTATTGTATATTTTAGTAGACTTAAAAGTATACTGCTCAAAATTTATATGGCAACGACTTATAACCGCTTTGAATATGAATACTACATAAGCATTTTACTAATTCCTTTGTTGATAATCAAACATATAATAATTATTATTAAGATTGCGATGATTGATTGCGCTTTGGTATATCATACAATTTCAACAGTTTATAATTAAAAGCAAAAATATGATACAATAAATTTCATATTAAATTTCAATTCTGTTCAATTTTCTTATTAAAAAGAAATATTCTCACTTTGGATACAATGTTTACTATTTCATTAGTTGGTTTTAGTAGAGTACCTCACACTTAATTTAAATTCTATTATTCTGATTCTTTGATCCAACACGAAGCGATTATGAAGAATGATTAATGTTTTAACACCCGAAATTCAATAAAATTGAATATCAAATGTATTGTCGACAAGTCAAACGACCATGCAAATCACATAAAACCGTTGGGGCCAACTCTAATTCGTTCTTCTACATATAGGGCAAATGGTGTTGGTCTCAACACCAAGTCTGGTTTTCTTGATATTTTCTCACAGATTACTTCTACTTATTTTCATGTTACAATAATTATTCTCTAATTTCCAATGAGATCGGAATTAGATCGAGAAATCAACGAGCGATTGCAAGAATCCCAGGGCACAAAATACCAGGGCTCAATTTTTTTTCGAAATATTTCCATTGAGATAAATATATTTTTGCATACGTGTGAACCAAATGTAGGAGCATTATTACCATTTCGATTGAGGTACCTCCGAAACATGTGATTTGAACGCTTCAACCGCTTCTTCAGGTGTAGAAAAATGTTGAACTCACATTTAATGTACAATCTGCGCGAATAAGAAGAAATCATTGGGTGCCAATCAAAGACTGTACGACTGATCAATTCGATATTTTGTCTGTCCAAACAAATTTTTGTTTGAACTGAAATGTGAGGGACTCGCGTTCATCTTCTGTGACTGGTTTCCCTGATTTTTTGGAACACATCTGACAAACATATGCTGGTGTATCGCTCAGAATCGACAGCTCTTTATTGCTCTAGTGGAGTGGTGGCGACATATCCGGATATTCCAAAAAGAACGGGCGACCATTTCCGTCGAAGTTCTTCATGCGCAAACAACTTCTGTTGGATTTGACTCGTCTTGGAAGACCCATACAGTCGATTGTTAACTTTTAAATTTTTATGCAAATCCAAATATTCATGTCATATTGAATGTATACGACTGGAACTGAGGCCCAAGTATGCTTCAGTCAATAGTCGATTTTGGATGACCCTCACGAAATTCATCTTATAACGAAGTGCGACCACTATTGACTTCGAACGATCAGCGAATCACGGTGGCTTGACACATCCATATCAGTGTTACATTATATCAAAACTTAAGCAGATATTCTCGTAGACACTGAAGTAAATGATCTAGCTGATCTAAGAATTCCCCTCCTTTCAAAAAGTCTAGAATGTAGGATGGCTGTAGCTGCCAGAGATACTTGTCTTCCATTACATACGCCCACAGGTGTACTGCTCTGGAGACAGGATATTATAGGACATAGGAAAACACAGCTAAAAAAATATGGATGACTGAAGAGATACTTCAACTTATGGACAAAAGACAAAGATATAAAAATTTGGATGTAAATAATATTAAACGCAAAAGTTCAGTCTGAAATTAGCTCCAACAGATGCATGATACTTATGGATAGCATAAAGAAATAAGGGAGATAGCTGGAATGTATAGAACCAAAACTGCTCCAATGTTTATTAATAAAAACAACGAAATAGTGGTTGAAGCAGAACAGAAACCGAAGGATTGCGAATTCTATATTGCGGATATTTTTCGGGAAGACAAATTCATCCATCATGAGAGAAAAACACTGACTGTCTCACCAATAACAAAAGAAGAAACTCGTAAAACAGCGACACTATCAATAAATAGAGAAGCAGTAGGTTCTGATGAACCACTGTCAGAAATTATTGATTTAATTAATGACGATAATCTTTATTTAAGTTCTAGAAGATATATTTAATAGAATTACAGCGAGGGCAAATTTCCTTTAGACTCGAGAAAATCAACTTTCATTCCACTACCCAAGAAAAACAATATAAATAAATGCAGTGAATACCGACTAATTAGTCTAATAAGTCACGCATTAAAAATCTTTTTGAATATCTAACGTAATCGAATATACACAAAATGTGAAACTAACATCAGAGATTCGGATTGAGGAGTGGAATGGAGACAAGAGGAGCTCTATTCAATATCCGTGTACTGGTCCAGAACTGCCGAGAGGTACAGAATGATATCTTCCTCTGCTTTTTTAATTACAAAAAGGCCTTTGGGAAGGTTCAATATCACAACTCAAGGTATCGAGAATGTAAAAGAATAGGATATTAGCAGAGGAGGCGAACAAGGATACATTCTATATTCAGTCTCATTCAATCTCTACTCTGGCGCGATTTTCAATAAAGCATTTGAAATTGAAAATGTGGACTGAAAGTAAACGGAGTTTATGTAAACAAATATTAGAATCGTCTCTAATTAGCTTATAGTTAACCCTCACATTTTATCAAGTAAAAAAAATTAACTGACACCACTTTAAAAGAAATTTGAAGTTAAGAATAATATCGAATTCGACAATATTTGGATAAGTCTATTTTCAAAGTCGACTCTATTAGAAGTAAAACCAAGTCGGTTATAATAAAATCGTCATTAACCTGATACTTCCCTAATAACCCTACGAGCTTGATGCAAAAAATGAAGATTTTTAAAAACTAGTTTTTCGAGATTGAAACTATGTTTCCCATTAGTTAACGGTATATATGATTTTTATAACGAGTAATCGCTACTCACCTTTATCCATTTTTTTTAATTTTGTTATGCAACTGTGAGAAGTGGTAATATTCTTTTAATAATACTTTGAAGCGCTTTTCTCAGAATTGTGAAGGTTATCATATGATAATAACTTTAATGACTTTTATTGTTCGTATGTAATTGTAAGAGGACCGAGTGAATGACAGTGGCTGAGCACATACACTGTAAATTATAAAATAAATTCAAAATATCCTTAATCAATAAACAAGTATCTAGCATCAAGCCAACATAAATGAACACATTCTATCGTGACTGCCAATTCCAATAATTGAATGAGTTAGCTGAATAAATCAAAACTAAAGTCTACAATTCTCACATAATATTTGAAGTATTGCTTATAAGGTTTTACCGAGCTAATGATTTTTCAACGCCGCCTATGATACACACGTCATAATGTTTTAAACGATGATATTGTTAAAAAGTTTTGGAGTTTTTGCCTATTTAACACATTCAACTATATTCTTATGATCATTACCGTTGAAAGAGTCGGTATTAGCACTTTTTATTACGGCAATTTTTTAACAATCCTTCTTAGAAACGCGCTTTTAACTTGTTTAAACTTTCATTGTTGCTTAATTATATTGATAACAGATAAATTACTAACTTAATAAACGTTCTATATCAAGGGTAGCCATAACGAGGCTTCCGTGTACATCTGATTAGGCTCTCGACTTTCGTCTTAATTTGTCAACGCTGCTAACGACGGTTGAGACTATTTGTGATTTCGAACGGGGGTTGCTACTTAAGTTTTAAGATAGACTAATAAAAACAAATATTTATAATTGGATATGGCTTTATTGTTTCTCAAAATCTTCTCCATTGATATCAACAAACTTTTTTATGCATTTGCATAGTCGAAGAATTTTTTCCGTTTGAGGTTTCTCCAAAAAATGTGATTTGAACGCTCAACCGCTTCTTCAGGTGTAGAAAAACGTTGATTTCGCAATTTATTTTTGATCTGCGGGAATAAGAAGAGATTATTAGGTGCCAAACAAGGACTGTACGCCGAATGACCCATCGATCTAATTTTTTCAAATACTTCTGACAAATAAATGCTGATGTACGATTTAGAATTGACCGATCTACGTTGCTCTAAAGGAACGGTGGCGACATATCCAGGAGACCATTTGCTTCGAAGTGCTTCCTACGGGAACAATTCTGTTGTTTCGAAAAAAGTCATAGATAAAAAGTTTTTCAGGCTCACCGAAAAGAAGTTTTATGCAAAGTATGTATTAATGGTTAAGTAGGAAGGGTTCTGTACTGTGGACTATTACCTCCGGTGCATCATCTCAATGCTATCACCGTCTCTTTGTCATCGAATCAATGTCGTTTAAACAGTATTTTTAAATTGGGAAGGAGACAAAAGTTCCGGGAAGTTACGTCGAGGTAGTACTGAGGATTGTGAAGTTATACTACTTTGGGCTTTCTGGAATATTATTGTACAAAATTCATTGAACTTGTTGGCATATTACCTTGGTATAGCAACCAACCATAGCTTATCGAAAGGTGTGTTACGTAACCTTATATAATATTATTTAGTCATTGGAGCATATTTATGACAAAACATTTCCATAATCAACAAAAACATAGTCAACATTACACTTTGTCCTGACATTGACGTGAATACTGTCGCTTTGTTCTTGCATCATGCCCGATTTATAACTAGTTATAATCTAATTAGTTCTACAAACATTGAGCAGAACTTAAGGAAAATTAGTTGATATAATTTTTTTTCGGTTTTTATAAACCGAAGTGATTGGGACATTTGTCATATCTATAGACAATCTTTTCGATACCCTCACCAGTAATGGTGAATCTGCGGTTTTCTTTACCCATTCTGTCAACTTGTTGAACCAGGTCATCTGAAACGACAGATTTCCGTCCTTGGCTCCCTTCATAATGCACAACACCATCACTCATGAAGTTTTTCCCATACATACGACTCATTTTCCGATGGATTTCTGCAGCACTACGGCCTTAAGCTTGTAGAAAACGAATCACACTTTGCAATTCACACTTATCGGGAGCATCAACAAGGGCGCACAGGTTTAGGTGATGGTAGCACAACGCCGACTGAGCGAGAGCCTCGCAGTCGCCTACAGCGTATGCCCGCTCTCTTCTACCCACGTAGCGTCTGCACGGAGCGATCGGATGTACGGTACGGCCCTCGTACGTTATTATTAGGTACTATTCGTTCTTCACTTGTAAAACAGCCCATGTGTATGAATACCAATGAATACACGTTGTACACTTGAGATTAGTATATTCATTCTTTAGTTTCTCAAGAAATACAAATTTTATTTCTCATAAAAAAAATGTTCGACGTTTTATAATCTATATAAAAATTTTATAATTGATTCTATGTAGTATAGTAGATTGTTATATAAGAATGATATACAAACTTGAACAAATGGTAATAAAAAGTGTTCTAGAATTGATGGTCGATACATATTATATAACTGTATTTCGCAAAACAAATTAAACTGTGAACTTTGCAAGGTTTTCCATTCTATTCATTGATGTATTTGCAATATTATGGTATTAGTCAAGTTCAGTGCCATATGTCATCCGGATTTTAGAGGATCATTCTCCTTGAATTAGGGTTCCAGCCAATAATTTTTCTCACGAGAACATCGTTTTGATTCTACTCGCAAAAATACTTTTTAGAATCCTTTATTTTCAGCAAATTACAAAATTTTACCATTTTCACTCAAGTATTTAGATACAGAATTTAAATAAATTATGCTCATGACCGCTAGATCAAGTAAACATTTTGTTTTATCTCTAAAGAGCTTTTCTTATCCAGTCACAAGAAATTTTAGTTACTAAAATATAAATAAAATTATCAGGATATTGGAGAAATTAACATCTATTATTCAACAATATAGAGAGGGAAATAAAATTCTGAACATCTTCAAGAACTAAAACACGAGGGTTTTGATTAGATATGGCTTTATTGCTTTTCAAAATATTATTTTTTCCATTTCGATAGATGTACCTTCAAAATATTTGATTTGAACGCATCAACCGCTTCTTCTTGTGTAGAAAAACTTCAAATTTTTCAATGGGTGCCAAACAAAGAGCCGGTTGACCCATCTATTTGATGTTTTAACTGTTCGAAAACGTTTTTGTTTAAACTGATGTGAGGTAGCTGGCATTGTCCTGGTGGATAATTATTCGTTTTCTACGATTTTTTCAAACATTTCTGGCAAATATATGCCCATTCATATTTGACAATTCTATGTGGCTCTAATGGAGCCTAATGGAGCGATGGCGACATATCTAGTTATTAGCTCGTCTCGAAAGACCCATACAGTCGATTGTTGTTCTGTTTCATATGCTAGCATCAACATATGCTTCTTTCGAAGCACCGCGATTGAATTTTGTCAAATTCTCTAATTATGCGGTATCCAACACGAACAAATGTTTTTAACAGACAAATTTTCATTCAATATTCAATGCATGTAAATGGAACTGATGCCCAAGTATGCCTCAATCTCACGGTATATCACTTGACGATCTTTCAATATTGGTTTACGCACAGGATCTCGATGTTTTCTGGAACAACAGCCGATAACCTCCACGTAACTCATCCTGTAGCGAAGTGCGACCATGATTGAATTCGTAAAACCAGCGAAAAACGGTGGCTCGAGAAGTTGCTTCATCAAGAAAAATTGAAACGAGTTGAACTGCACACTGCCATGGGTTTTTTTGGCAAGATGAAAGTTTCAAGTATGTGTAAACTCATAGTACTCAAAAATCACTCGCATGACAATACGTTTTTAGTACGTTAACCATTAAAGATGTCAAACTGGCACTGACAGATTTGACATATTCACATCAAATTAAGTAGCAGCCATAGTATATCTTAAAGAAACTATGGTGGTGATAGTCCATTGGTTTTTCATGAGTCATTCATATTGAAGTGTTGTCTTCTTCTTACTTATTACTGTCATAATCAAAAATCGGAATGCCGCATGCAATTTTCCGCATTTCTTATAGTTTTCGAATAGTACAGTTCACTATTCAACTAACTACCTGATCTGGGAGAAAAGCTTCCAACATTCTCTTTCGGTGTTCAAAATCTTTTTAGCATTTCTCACACTCGAAATGGAGTAATTCTGCTCATCTGGATAATAGGAGCTCGGGGAAAATCTTGAGATTCTTCAATATCACCATCTGCCGAATGTTCTGTATCATGATTACTGTGCTTGGAAGCGGCGTTAATAATATAATAATCAGAAAATTGCTCCTCTTCATATTCAAAAGAAACTTCCTTCAACTCTCTTAGGAGCTGTTCCTACTGTTTTTTCGTTGATAGTTTTTGGTTTGTAAGAAGTTTACAACATAATACTATAGTGTTGCGATTTTACCTAACATCTTAGAGTACCAAATCGGTAACACCAGTTGAGTGCTAGATTCAAACTAACCATGGCGGCTGAGTGAGGTAGAAGGGGGGGGGAGATGGAGAGAGATTCGATGGGTATTTTTAGGTTGAATATGAAAATTTTTTTAGAGTTGGCCCTGATATAGGAGCTGCTCCTCTGCAGGACTGGGGTTGTGGTAATTGGTTGATGATTCTGCTATCTAGGCTAGAAAGAGGAAGAAAAAACGGCGACCAAGTGGCTCGAAGAAGACGAAATGAGAGCTCCAAGCCTAAGTAAAAGCGCTTCCTTCCAGTTTGGGAATATATTTTGAAAACTTTTTTTTGTTTTCCATTTTTTTTTAATTTCTTTTCATTCATGGGGGGAGTGCCATAGTGGCAAATTTCAGGATTTCTACAAATGAAAAATTGGCAATGCTTTGCAAAATCTTGTAGAATTTATGAATTAACTTCAATATTTGCATATAAGGTAATATTTCACTGCATTATTAGCCATCAAATAAGGTAGTAGCGATAGCTGCTTGGAGGAGATTTAGAGTAGTATAAGTTGCTCTCGTGATGTATTTGGAGAGGAAACAACTTTTACTAAACTTCATAATTAACACTAGGAAACGGCTTCGTTTCAAAATTAACTATTTTTAAAAAATATAAATATTTTCATATAAATTTCAAGTTCGACTTTATCGACATTCATTTCAAGAAATCAATCAGACCATAATGATATTATTTCTATTTATTTGGTCGGGTAGCAAGGCCATTATTACTTTCTAATAAATGAAGTGTCCAATTACGGTAAGCTGAAACCATTTTATCAAAAAAAATGATTAGTCACCATTCTTTCGTTATATAATATTAGTTTGAAAAGTCATGATTTTTTTAAGTTTTATTTGATTATTTAATTCAAAGTTCATCAAGTAGGTATTGATTGCTCGATAAATTTTATAGTTTGATAACAACAACACAAACTTATGGTTTGAGAGAAATTTTATTATTTAATACACATTGATCCTCAATACACTTTTTCCAGTAGTATTCTTATTTGTCAATTCCATCCCATGAGTTAGATTTTCTGAGATTGTTGATATAGGCCTACACGGTTGCTACCATCTCCGTTTGATACAAAACGTTTTTCACGCAGGGATTTTGTGTAAACAGGTAGAAGTTAGAGGAAGATGAAGTTGGTGAAACAAGAAAAAAATCTTATTTTCGTTTTCTTTATCGCGACTTTTTATATCCAATTAATCCAAAAAACTACAATAATACTCTTTATTGTTCAAGTATTGAGGAGATTGCTGCTAATACCTATTACTTATCCTTTTGTATTGATTTAGGATCATTTTTGTCTTTTGTATAGTATGCTGGCATTTGCCTATATGATAACGCAGATACAGAATATACTTTTATGTGTTGAAAGAATCGATAAGAATTATTGAGAGCGATTGAAGTTGTAATAAAAATTCTTTATCCATATCAATGAATGCTACAGGTTAGTTACAATATTTTCCATATAATTTATGTACGCTTTGTGTGACATGACAGCATTCTCATTTTGTCTTGTACTTTAATGGAATATGATATTCCAATTAAGGTTATTGGTTTTATCGGCGTTTCCTTAAAAGTTGTTTTTGAACAAATTGCATTAGAAAACAAGTGTCAAATAAATTGTGATATACTTGTTTTTTCTTTATATTAGTTAATTATGTTCTTCCGCGCTGTCAACCTGTTAGTGTAAATATAATGTACAAGGTGGTTCAGCAATTACTTTTCGCAAAATTAAGACTTTGAATTGGAAAGAGTAGAGTCACTATTTAATATATTATAGATTTAAAATCTTGTCTGACAGACATCAATATCGCAGTGTTTAATGATTGGTGAATGTTAAGTTATCGACGAGGCAGATGTAATTGAGATTACGAAAACAAAACAGTAAGCGCAAATGACAAAGTAGGTGGTTTGAGCTTTTCTAATTGTGAAGATTGAAAGTGAACTCAAATTTGAGTTTAGACTATGCTGTAGAAAACAACTCTTACTTTCTTCCAATAAACATGAATATCACAAGTATAACATTAAGCTTGACATACTTTTTCACTGACTTGAAAAGGGAATAGACGGAGAGAAATATGCTTTGAGTAAAACACGACATCTCGTAGTCTGCAAGTTTGGATTAAAGATTTGATTTATTTTTGATTTGTCAAGATTATGGGATTATAGAAATACCAAAGTTTGATTTAGGACTTTCTTTTTTTTCCGTAATCATGAAGACTCAATAAAAACTAGTTTGTCCACATCGAAATCGAAATATTGAACATTATCCTGCTTCGCAACGTATCTGAAGTTGCTTTATGTTAAACAAACACGATAAATATAACAAAATGAATCATTACTATATTCACACTTTCTTCATGACGAACTCATGCTTCAAAAGAAACAAATATAATAGAATGAACCTTTAGTACATGGAACAAATTATTATATCATGAAAACTTAGATCTCAGTTGTTCTGGAGGGGAAGTGAAAGGTTTAATAATAGGAATCACTTAATGTTTTCATGCCCATGAAAAGTGCGCTGAAGCCCAAACATGAATGGAAAATGTTGATAATTGTTGAAATGGGAGATATTATGAAAATCATAAAAATAATAGCACGTTTAGTACTTTCATGAATATGTTCATAATATTGGCACTTGAAATTATAAAAAGATATTCAAGGCAACAATTTTTTTGTTAAGCTGTGTTATTTGATAGTAGTAACAAATATTTTGTTTCCTTCTTTACTTGGCTTGATAAGCCGTCACTTTTATTTTTAATTAACTGTAGATTATATTCAAACATCTAGGAGATATAAATGAATCAAGTCAAAATCAGGTTTATTTAGATGCAACGTATATACAAATAAAAACCACTACGTACTGAAATTGTTTTTGTTATTATCTACGACCGCATCTGTAAATAGTAATAAAACTGAAAAATGAGGGTCGTAGAAGAATCATAAACATTCAAAATGTTCTGGGTCTGGTCATGCATTCAAATAGTAACACAACAATAAGTTCAATCTTATTCAAAATACCGCCTAAATGTAATAAAAGCCATGGAAAAGTTTACGATTCACATGTCCGAATCCTTGCTTTTCAATTTTTTTCTGCAAATGTCCACTTCATCAGGAACGATATTTTTCAGCTTCCGGTTAAATACAAAGTTGTTATTTGTTACTAGAATATGTGAAACATGTTGAGAATTGTTATTTCTTGTGAACCATAAACGAACAAAAGATTTTTCTAAATAGGGTAAAGTACGCTCCACATTTCAAAAATAATTTTTTCTTAAGATTTATTTCGGACAAAGTCATAACGTAACACGTTATCGTTTCATCATAACGAGGCTTGGTAGGAATTTAACTTAACTAAAAAACAATATATTTATATAAAATGAAAAAAAAGGGGGCGCACGGCGCATCACTGCAGAAGCCTCTAGATCAGGTATAGTACAGGGACGGCATCGTATTATTGTACTGTATAATTTTCTTAAACATGTCTGATACGGATACTTCGGATGAAGTTGTTAATATTAGTTATATCTCGCCTAAGAAGAGACCAAAAAAAGCTTCATTTTAACGCTAGCGAAGAACAAATGATTGTAAATATTCATGAAAATGGAATGCTAGGAAATGATGACAAGACTGTTAATGCCGTTATTTCCAAAAATATCGTGAGTATCTTCTACATGTGTCTACCGAATCCTTCGCGAGTACAGAGCTAATCATTCAGTGGCCGACCCAAAAAACTATCCATCAAGAAAAAAAATTGATAATTTGATTGATTATTTGGACAAAAGCGCCATCAAAAGAATTGTGCACAATTTTCTCTTTCAATATGAGTTACCTACAGTAGATAAAGTTTTGAGAATAGTTAACGAAGATAAGGATTTTTAAGAAATCAACATTTTATATTATTAGAAAAAGCAGAAATTTTACTACCTGGACGAAACATGAGTAGACACTGAACATACTAGGTTTAGGTGGATTCTCCAATGCAATCCTCAAGGTAAGCATTCTTCGATGGATTTTCCATAGGATTGAAAAACCCACCATGTAGGTAAATCTAAGAAGTTTTGATTGACATCTATATCTTCGCTTTATATATATGCCAAACTATACATTCACATTGTATATTTTTGTTATAATAATTGTGTCTAATTATTAATAATTCATATTATTAATCTGATGTATGAGACCACAAATCATTGATGAAGTGCGAAGTGTTAACCTGTTACATGCTCAGATTGGCGTTTTCAACCCTTATCACATGCACCATGCGTAAATATGTTTTGTTCCACTATTTTTCTTTGAATATTGCCAGAAATATATTAATGAGACATGCAGTATAACTGAAGATGTTTCACCATCATAAATATTTCTATAATTATCTCTCGTTTACCTGTTGGAATAAATATTAGTAGTGAATGTTGTTATATTTCAACATCTCTACATGTACTGAATATATTGTATTGTCATTGAATTAATCTGTTATGTAACTATGTTATACTCTGTATGTGAGGAACATCCCGGAACAGTCAATTATATCGAAAACGGTGCCTAATATAAAGAATTTTTTCCATAAAAGTTGTACGTATTGAAGAAATATATTAAGCTATTGTTATTGGTTCCAAAAAAGCGTGTTTGACAAAACTTTGTTCCTCAAAAAATGTAATGAGCCTTTTTTGGTTACATTTTCTGTATCTTCTTAACAAATATAATCGGCATGCTACATTGCTGTTGATTTCTTTAGTTTCCAAAATAATTTACTGGAATGTTCCTGAGCTCTCAGAAATAAGCACTCAAATAACCTCGCATTCGCCTTATGATACCTTGATAAAAAACTATAAACGAAATGCCAGCGTTCAATAATGTTGATCAGTTGCACACTCCATCTATTTTCCGATTTACGCTGTTGTTGTAATATTATTCATCTGGGAGACAGGAACGTGCTTTGGGCGCTCTTTCGATGATCTATTAAACAGGGTCTTTTAGAGGCCGCTAGCTACAAGGTTCTTACTAGTAGTTTTGAACTTCTTCAATTTTGAATTTATTAAATAAAAACTCAGCATCATTCAATTTCACACCAAAAAGGTACTTCTGATAAAATTCGATAAAGTGTATCGTTTTCGGAATATTTCTATTTGGAAATAATGATGTAATAATAATAAATTTAATATTGAAAGTTATGTTCAATACTACATGGTACGAACTGTGTAACTAGCGCCCTCTATGTGAGACTTAAAAACAAATTCATTGGATGTATCAGATTCCAAAACATAATCGTATAAAATTTCAATTCAATGTTGCCAGTAGTTGCGGCAAAATCGAGAAAAATGTGAATTTTTTCCTTTCTAGTTTTCAGATTATTTGAAGTGGATAAGAATATATATGATCAGAATTTGTGTGATTTATATCAATACGAGGGAAAGATAGAGTTTGATAATGATTGGAATTGTGGTTGTAACCAAAAAAAGTACATTATATTGCGTTCGCAGCTCATTTTTTGTAGCGATAGAGTGTGTACGAAAATAGGGGTGAGCGATCTAGAGCACTTGAGTTTCAACATAAAAAGAAACTCCAAGAGTCATCTTTATAAATCCATGGAATATGATAAACAAATGTTATCCGTGGCTTAATTATATTCTGCTTATTGATATTGTCAAAAATTATCTTGAATTCTTGGGGAATTTAAATTGGCTTTATGCAGTCATGATAAGAACATCATATTTCTTGGGCAATACTAAGTGAGTCCCGAAGCATACATTGATTTAGAAAACAATCTGTCAGCAAGGTTAATTCACAGATTGTGAGAATCTGTCCCAGCTGTCGAGAATATTGATACATTGCGAGTTTTCTTCATAGACAAAAAAGTGAAGGGGTTCTAGCAATTGATCATTTTAGCACAGAAGCCGACCAAATCAATGAAAACTGACAAAGACGATAAAAATTCTACAATGTGTGTTCTTATGAAAACATTGTTAAAATGGTCTATCACGGTCTGCAACTGAGGTGAGATAACATCTACTGTTTTACATTTTCACAAGCTGTGTTACGTTGAATTAAATTCCTCATTTTACACTGAGAAACGCTATTGTTTAAGTTGGTGTTTATTTTAACTCTATTGAGAATATTTTAGGGTACAGTTATTTTCACACTTATAACTGTTTCCAAGAAGTATTTCGACCGTAGAACAGTAGAACCTGTGAAGTAATAGTACAACTACAGGAAAATATTGGATAGAAACACATACTCGACACACTCGGAAAGTAAATGTGTGGGCTTGAATTATGAATGCCGAAATGTATCTCTACAAATCGAGAAATGAAAATGTGTCAGCGAGAACCAATCAAGTAGAACCACTATTCTCTCTCCATTTTTAGGAAGATTATATCAAAACAACACCACTGAACAAGTAAAAGAGGCATCAAAGAATGGTTTTTTATCATTATCTTATTAGGATATACATTTATAGTTGCCCTTTTGACGTTTTCAATTTTACAATCTGTGTTTATTTTTGTTTCATCTTTTAATGCCATCTTGTACAAGAACAAATGATTTAATGTGTTCCTTTAACATCTACAACTTTTATAAAAGAATTTTTTTATCATGCAACGTTTTATAAATAATTGGATGCATACGTATATTCTGTATATTTAAGAATATAACTGATTTATATGAAAAAGAAATAATAAAAAACGGATTTAGAAGCGAACAGTCTTTTTAAGTTTTGAAAATAAAATTATTATTCAAAACAATACCAAACCAGTTTATTCTGTAAATAAGAATTTGTTTATTCAAAACATACGTAATTGCAGTATCGATCATACTGTCGAAAATAATTTCTTCAGACACATGTTCTTGAAATAGCCCAGCCCAATAAAGATAACTTGACAAATGATATAAATCTTCGTTTTGGCATTCTGAACAATACATTAAAACCTCATGTATGATTATTAAATCATACCAATCGTTCTTTCCTTCTAATAACTATGTATACTCGTATATTACGATATATTTTTCTCAAACTGTTTGCATCATGTCCTTTCAACAGAAATTTCAACATAACACCAATAAAAGGTGATTATTTTCATGGATTCAGTGTAACATACAGCAAATATCTCTAGTGCAGAATTTTCACTTGATGGTCTGTATTCACAAGAGCAAATGTGAAATTCCATTGAATGATAATATCCATATTCATCAAATTGTTTCAAGAAACTTAAATGAAAAGGAGCAAATGAAGTTTCACACAAACTTCTACTATCAACCTTCACAATAGCCTTCTTTTATATCTGTACGACGATTTCAACGTTACCTACGTAATTCAAAGCATCTTTGGTAATCATCTGAAGTTAATCCGTTAAGAATCGCGGAAATAGCTTCTTCAACAGTCTCTACACCACAATGATAAGTTTATTTGCAGTGTAAGTTTATCTCTTGAAGTAAGAAAAAGTTGGGTGGGGCAAATCGGGACTACAGAATGGTTAAAGTTTCGTTAGAATCCTATTGAAAAATGGACCGTTCATTTCTCGTGATGCAAATTCCACTGTATAGCAGTAAGTTGAGGTTGTATATGGAAAACGCTAGTTTCAACCCATCCAGAACGCTGACATAGAAACTTATGTCATTGTTTTCACACATATTCACGATGTCATGGATATCAATATTGCTTTACGTCTCGTTGGACATTCCAAACCCCTACCTACTACTTCTCGGGGTCATATTCAGGTTTCATCTCTATAAGTATCTGATTCATTAAGATTCTGCACTCCTTTTGAATATGGACCAACAAATCCTTAAAGATCGCTTATCGCATTTGTTTTTGTTACTGATTAAGAACAAAATCTTTGCGCAAATCGTTTGCATATTTCAATCGTCTTATAACATCTTTCTGATGGTTTCTTTAGGGATTATACAACGCAAGAGTGGTCAGATGTGATCAGCATACGAAAACGATCACTGTTTTTGGTCTTTTACGTGGACTATTTCTTACTGATTCGTGCCTTCACCTATTTCACTACTAATATAGTTTTTTTTAAGCTCGTGCAAAATACCCACCAAACATGCTATCAATATAAGGCCTGTAGTGAACCGGATAGATTATTCACTAGGTACATGTATTCGGGATAATGCAGATAGGCAGTCCCAAATTACACCCACATCTCCGGAATTTAATTCCCACACCTTCTTAGAAAAATTACATAACCTTGAAGTATCAGCGGATGTCCACCAAAACCATCTCATTACAAATGATTCAGTAAAATATTGCTAATGAGACGCTAAGCACTAAAATTATTTATTTATAACCAGTATTCACGTAGTTACAATAAGCACAAACATGATTTGTTAGAATTATAAACATTACTTAGAACGTAGGTACATTAATTCTCGGTTCTACATTAGTTTTACATTATCTCGTAACTCATGTTAATGAATAAACCAATGAAATTTGTGAATTTCAGGTAGTTACCGCATTAAACCCTTGACAATGGTGTATATAGAATTGTTTTGTTGTTCCTGCTCTTGCCAAAATATCGATATTTCCATAGGTATATTTCTTTCATCTCCTCAAAAAATAAAAGTCCTAGATGTGAGATATTTGAGAAAAATTTGAATATAACACTAGAAAATACCACAAAATATATACAGTGTGCTTCTAAATTAATGGCACAATTTACAGGAGGTGATGTCTCGTATGAAATAAAGATGAGTCTCTCCTATAACAAAATTTCCTTACACTACCTCTTTCCGAGATATCACCCTTAAAAGGTGTGAGTTAAATTGAGTTTTTATTTTTTGTGATGTTTATGCACTCGCAATGAACTAACTACGGGTATTTTTTTAATATTCCTGTGACATTATACGGGCGTGAAATTAGCAACTCTTACTTTATTTCATACCAAATTTTTTATTCTTAATTTTATTCCCAAAATCAATAGCTACTAAGAAAAAAATAAACATAATTTATAATCTTCTCAATAAATTGGGTGGAAAACGGTAAATTTTCTCAAGAAGGAGCTCGAATATTGTGATGAAAATACGGGACCCTTTGTACTGTTATATAATGTACCCATTATATGTCTGCTTGCTCGACCTCAATAATAACCATCATTCACGGCAGTGAATCATGAATCATTAATCACTGCTGTCAGATGCTTTCTCGGTTTAGTTTTATTAGATAGTTTTGCTACAACAATCGGGTTTTGAAAATGCTATCACGTGATTCAAATATCTCAATTTAATTCTGTACAAAAAAAAATTCAAAAAGTAAATTTTTATTAGACCAGTGCGAACCCTGGTCGTTGGAATTGGAATATTCACTGAGCCACCATCGACTTTGAATATACTTGTAGTAAATCTGTTTCTCAACATATCATGTTTTCCGCCACAGTTTGGAAATCGAAGTAGCTTTATACATTGAAGTACTTTTTGAAACAATATAAATTTCTCATTGTTTTCATATTTTATATTCATTTCCGTTGAAAACCGATTTAGAAATGAATTTAGAAAATGGAGATTAAATCATTTTTACACTACCAGATATTAAAGAAGGTTGCCTCATAAATTTATTGCCGGAAAAGTCAAGAAAAGTTTATATTTGGGCCTATGAATAATCTATTTTGAACTGACAAAAGGGAGAGAAAACTACTTCATTCATAGACTCCCTGTAATAACTAGAAAAATGGCAACAAATTTTCTTCTTCTATTAGTTTCATCATTTCTATGTGGATTTCGTCCGGAACCTCTTCACATTCATTATTCCTGTCGAATATTCGTGCGTATCGCTAGCGAATGTTTTCCGTATATATGTTTGCCATACTTTTAATAATTCTTGCTCTTCTGTCACCATTTCATTGTTTTCGTTTAGTATACCTGTTACAGGTTAATTTTTGTTATCTTATGAAGTCCATTGATGTCCGTTAAATTGAAGTAATTCAATCTCCTCGCACCTTTCGTTCTTTTGCTATTCGGATTTTCTTTTTCATTTCTCTATTTATTATATTTGTATTTTTCGATGATTTTATGTTTCTGTAATAGCCTATTGTCCATCATCAGTAGAATTTCTACTGCCATCCATTCTTTCTTGGTCTTTGGGCTGGCATATCATATTTCTTCTTGTTCTACTTTTACCATCGCATATTTAATTTGATCCCAGACATATTTTATATTCGTATCTTGTGTTGTAGTTAACTTTATTGTTGCAAATTCTTGATTCATTTTTAGTTTTATATTTTAAGCCTTTTATTCCGACTCTTAAATCTTGTTTTGATTGAGACATAGTCGATCTGGTTGCGAACGATATTATCTGGATGGTGCTGCGGAGATTGCCGAGTATACAAACGTCTTTCTGGTAGTTTGTACCATGTATTAGTAATTACAAATTCCTCTTCTTGACAAACTTGTACTATCTTGTCTCCCCTACTATTGGATTCACCTAAGCCGTATTTACCGACGATTTTATCTACTTCAATGTTTCCAAACCTTGCATTGAAATCGCCCATTATTATAGTAATTCCATTGTTTTTGGTATATCCTAGCAGTTGTTGTATTTCTTAATAAAATGCTTCCACCTCTCGATCAGGTTTTTCTACGGTGGGAGCATAGCGCTGGATTATATTTATGTTTTTAAGTTGGGCATTTAGTTTGATGAACATGGCTCTAACTGAGAGTGGAATTGAGCTAATTACAGCTTTATTTGTTTTATCGTCTAATGTAGTTATGTAGTTTTATTCTTTTGGCATATTCCACTTTCAGGCCATCGGAATTCGCTTAAGCGTTGGATGTTGATATTCAGTCTGTGCATTTCTCTGATGGTATTGTCTAGTTCTCCTTCATGAACAAACTTCTGACATTCCAGGTGCCGATTCTGAGATATATGATTTTACAAATTATGAACGTTCATGCTGTCTCAGTTCCTCATTCATTATCTATAGGACTCGACAAATTTCTGAAGAGAAATTAGAGAGATGGGAAAACATATAAACCAGAAAAAAAAACGTGCTAGCTGTCTTCAGGATCCAAAAATCGTAGTAGTAATACAATAAGCACATAAAATGTTTTCCTATGATTGTAATTTCTGTTTTGTTTAGAACGAGTGACAAGAAGGTTTTTAGAAATTCGCAAGTGTTCAGATGTATTCTATAGAACACAAGCTTTTGTCAATTAACCCTCAACATCTAGAAAGGATTGATGGAAAAAGTATCATAATAATGTATACTGATAGTTGCGAGTGTCAAAACAGAGAAACTTTAACACAAAACTAAATGTTTGAATGAATCTATAATGCAAGAGAGAGAAAATACCTTCAATCTGATCATAAACTATTGAAACTTTATTCTGTTCACGCAATAAAATAATAAAAACTAGGTAAATGTATTAATGTACCGGCGAGTTATGTCTTAAGGAGAAAAAAACCTGCTCCTTATGAAATAGAATATTTAACGTATCACTTTTCAAAAATATGACTGAAGTTGACGTTATGAAACACCTCCAGGAAGAGGTGAAGGTGATTGGACCCTGTCAGATATTCCTACTTTGAACTAAACTAGAGGATGAATTTTTAAGGTCAATTCTTAAAGAAAAAAATCAACACAAACTTAAAATATCAACTTGAGGAGAATAATCGTTATTATTTGGACTAATTTTTATTAATTATATGAACGAGCCAATCATTATATCCTTTTTATTGATGCAAAAATTTGGTTCAACATATATTGGTACTATTAGTTTATTTTTTTTGCATGATAAAATTCCAACCGTGGTTTATTGATTTATCATACAGGCATTCAAAATATGTTTGTATTAATCGAAACTATAACTATGTTTATCGTCAACTGAATGTTATGCTTGGTAAGCGGAAAAGAATGCTTCTGATTATGAAGTTATGTTCAATTATGATGTTAGTCATAACAATTTCCACTCAGTAAAGAACCTTGGGTGACAAAATTCGAAAAAGATACTGAAAAATGTACGAATTTATCGTTGAAAGATAAACAGGTACAAATAAAGCAGCATAATTATTGTTTTTTCATTTCATTCGGTTGTTGTGCTTTGAGTTCAAAACAGGAGGGATTAATTGATATGAATATTTTGTTGGTTTTAGTTTCATGTATCGGTAAACCAGTTCTATAGAAAATCAGGTAAGAAGTTGATTATGTAGTCTAGCAACTTTGATATAAAATCAGTGTATGACAAATTCCTATTTAGAACAATTCTTGTAATGTATTGTCTCGAAGATATTGAATAATACTTTGATGGAAACCAATACACTTAGTTCGTCACACTCAATATGGAAATTATTTGAATCCAAGAACAGCCGCAGACACAATATGCTCCTAATCAATGTCAAATGCTTTTACCATGTACTGGTTTTTCAATTAAAAAAAATTAGAACTCTATTGGCTCTAAAACACCTGAAAAACTTCGTAAATATTATGCAGTAAGATAAGTTATCCTATCAATAAAAAGGCGCGTGAGATCAATTCAAGTGTTCATGCCTTCGATAATTTTCTCAATTTGACCTCAGTGGTAGGTGATTTGTTTCCCTAGATATCAATTGTTTTTTGTCTTCTGTACTTAAATTGTTTTCAGAAGATGAGTTCTTCTATTCAAATGTCTAATTTTGAGCTGAATCACATTTCAACTTCTCAGTAACTTACTGACTTTTTCCAGTGCAACTTTGAAATTCAAACTACTACTACTACTCCTTTTATTTTTTGATAGATTCTCGCAATTTTGAAAATTGAATATTGTGGTATTGATATTTGATCCATATATTGCTATCATCTATCAAAAATTCACACTACTATACTACCGATATAAAAAATTCTACATTAAGATGGCGATAGAACATATGAGATGCATTATATTTCGAGATTTATCATACTTCTTCAGTTTCAACTCTGAAATAATTAATATCGTCAAGATTTATTGGGTATAGTACGACAATTTATATTTAATCAAAAAAGGCCTTTCGTATTGATTTAAATACTTCTTTGTTTTAGGTTTTGAGGAAATCGAAGAGAAAAATGATCGGATCTGCCGATACCAAGTCGGAGGCCGAGAAGAAGGCATCAAAAGAAAAAGAAGCCAATTTCATAGACGCTAACATGACTTGGAAAGACCGTTATAATTTTTTCGTTGAAAATATAACAGTAGAACCAATGTTAGCTTGTTATATAGTACCTAGTGTTTTAGCTAGTCTTGCCACTCAGAATTTAAATCTTGAAAAAGCTTGCCGAGTAAATTTAGGCTATTCTCCGGAAGTATGTGATGCATTAACTGAAAGAAGAACAGAAAACTATACAATGGAGGAACGAGAAGTACAGCAATTGGTAGCCAGTATGGGTGTATGGAAAACAGTGCTACAAAGTGCTTTACCCGCGTTCCTTATCATGTTCATTGGATCCTGGAGTGATAGATGGGGTAAAAGAAAACCTTGCATGTTGTTTCCCATTGTTGGTGAATTCATGACGGTTGTGGGACTTATGGTATGTACATACTTTTTTCAAGAATTACCCATGGAAGTGAGTGGGTTTATAGAGGGATTTTTCCCAGCTATAACCGGCGGATGGTTCACCATGTTTATGGGTATATTCAGTTATATTGGTGATGTAACAACCCTAGATGTGCGAACGTTAAGAATCGGTATAGTTAATGTATTTTGCTCCCTCGGAATACCAATCGGACTTGCATTAAGTGGAATTCTATATAAAAAAATCGGTTTTTACGGTACATTTTCTCTGTCCGCAGTTATGTACATAATGGCATTCTATTACGGTTATAAATCTATCAAGGAACCTAAAAAATTAGACCGGCCCACGTTGCCAAATCAACCTTGTGCTCTTATTCGAGACTTTTTTGACGTAAAGCATCTTCTAGATACTTTTAGAGTTGCTTTTAAAAAAGGAGAAAACAAAAGAAGAAAGAAGGTGATGCTGCTGATGCTTGTTGTAATGGTAGTTATTGGACCGATGCACGGTAAGAATTTTTGAAATATATGTTTGTCCAGAGTAATCATGAACATTGGATTGAAGTTAGTAGTGTTGATATTTTCAATTCCTCTATGATAACCTATTACCTATTCTTGATGTTAAAATTTCTGGAAATGTTGGTGATATTCACATTGAACACACTTTTTACGCTACTACTACACCAACAATCACAATTACAATGTCTGATGGGCGTTTCGATAATTTATCGTCTACATGGACTGCAGATATATGCAGTACACAGTTTACCTCTCAACACAATAACTTGGTTACACGCACGTCAAAGAATGTTTGTGAATCTTGATGTAGCGGTAGTAAAAGCAGTGTGCTAAGAAACTCTTACCATTAACTTGATTTGAGCATTGGAATTTCAACTTCAAGTAGAGTGTATGTATCACTTTGGGTGAAAATTGATGAGTTTGAGTTACCTTTCCAAGGAATACCAAGTGTTTTTATTTCCCCATTAAGACTAATATTATTACAAAAATGGAATCAACAAAAAATGAGGTTAGTTATTTTTGAGAGTCCGTTTTATTTGTTGACAAAATATAAATATTACAAATATTATTAAAGATCTGAAAACTGAAAGTATAACAATGGATAGAGTTTGAAGAGAACTATCCAGAGTAGTACAGCTCATGATCGACTGCAAGACAGCCTCACCCTTACACCATTCAATATATTCATGGATAGAATCATATGAAGCGTCAACAAGGTTAACGCAGGTTCCACAAGAGGAGATCCAACATTTGACTTATTGTGTTAGTGAATGATGGAGTACTAGTGGAGAAAGAAGATGACCAACAGCATATACTCGTACCATCTATGAGAAAGACATAGACAAGACAAGCCAAAGGTCTGATGAACTAATTGCAATGGAAACATAAGTCAAATCTTCAACAACAAAAAGAATATTTAAAAAAACTGTAATGAGAACAAAACAACAATTAAGGAGATCGAATAAGAAGTCGGGATATTAGAGAATAACTAGTAATTCAAGATGTGATATGATACGTCGATAGAATGCCAGGAAACAGGTGAGAAAAATGGGGGAAAACCCATAAACCTAACAAATTGAGATCACTAGGCATACCACTGTTAGGAATTGAACATGACAGGTTCCAATAAAAAGGAAGGGGAGAGGAAGAGAGAATGGTACACCCAATTTGTTTCCTAGTTTGATAATAACATCCAATCCAACCCACAAGAGACAGTAGCAGAAGCTTGTAGAGCTGGTATAATTTCTGTGGAAAATACAATCAATGAAGTCACCAAGGAAAATCTTCAATCTCGTGAAGATTAGTTGATATATTTGAGAAAAAATGACAACAAAAATCATCCACTCTTAGATAGTTAATCAGATTAAGAGACAAAATATGAAAGAAATATTTAAGACTAATGAACATTACGGGGATTGGATTTTACGAGCAAAACCGATAACCATAGAAAATTAGATGTAAATAGGATTTGAATAGTAGAAAAACTGTCGATTGAAAACTTATCGAAGATTTACGATAATTGGAAAAATAAGCAAAGGTACCAATGATATCGGACAATAAAAAAAATAGATGTTTCCATTGTCCAATAAAAGGCGTCTAATGGGAAAAAGCGATCATGTAATAATGAATAATGGGACTAGGCATTATTCAACATAGCAATTCTTTACAAGCTAATTATATGTTATTAATGAAACAGGCTTATGGAATATTGTTGGCGAGAATTGATTATTTTAACACTGCGCTCACCACTGTAGCAACTGGATACGAATCCCATTGCAAAAATAAGAGTATTAGTGAAGAATTAAGTTGACCATTTAATACTAGTAAACTAATTTCTCATTTACATGTTATATCTTATCGATATTTATATTCTTCTTAGTGTAACTATGTTTTGGTGTAGCCTGGCTAGATACCCTGTATATTTGTAAATAAAATTCAAAATATGCAATTCAAAGCTTGCTGTCTTATTTGTGAATAATTTTATCCCATATATACTTTTTATAAATAAGATGGTCACACTTCAGAATATTATTATAAATTTTGTTATTTTCATGCCGATAGAACTTACTTGAGAAACGTAATTATGCATGCTAATTATTCATTATATCGCGCAGTAATTGAAAAAAGTATCTATGCAAGTAATAATTATCATTAACTCCATAACCAGGGTCAATAATGTATTGAATGTTTTTTTTAAGTTCAATGCTTCAAATTCCACTGAATTGATTTAGCCTTACAAAAGAAATTATTAGTTTATTACTATGTTTGAATTGATGTATAAAATTAAATGACTCTTTAGATTTCACGTTCATATACAGGGCGGACGCAAAATAACGCAAATTGATTATTATTTAGATAAACAGTAACAAACATGAAAAACTTTTTGCGTATATTAATGTTTCATTCCAATTTATTACTATATTTATCAGGATCTAACTTGTTGCATAAAAATATAACCACATCAGTGTACACAGTGGCACTATTGACAATGAGACACTCAATGAGCAAAAGATAGACCGAACTAAAATAAGGGATGATTCAGTCAAGCTTAAAATCAATCAATCGCTGGTAGAGCCGTGAGAGCTCTATGGATTCATGGCTCCAGTCATGTCGCTACATATATAGGTCAAAATCTTCTTAGGGAAGACAAACTCTTAAGATGGTTGTCTGAAGCCATGTACGGTAAAAACAAAGACTGTCCGGCTCAAAAATCACAATACATATTCTCTGTAAATGTCGAGCTTTTATGAATCAAATTCTAGGATTTGATCTAGTGGAAGCCATTGATTTCCGAGAAAAACTTCAATTCTAGAGACACCTCATGGGGTGGGATGAAGGGAGTTAAGGAAACTGCAAAGGGATCGCCTATGCATTTAGGACCAATAAGTAATAGTAGTATGTGAGAAAATCAATCTTTGATACAGTGTGAAAACTTTTAATAAAAATAACAGTTACAGATTTTTGTGTCTTACCGAGCTCGATATCAACAATGTGCTCAATTTGATTAAAATTCAAAAAAGTTATTTGCTGTTGTGTTATTTCATGTGTTCTCTTACATCTGTAATCTTACCAGTTTGAACAAAAATATGGAGGATGTATCATTACCTAAGATGAGAATGTTTGATAACGAGTTCTACACCAAGTATTCTACACCAACTAGCCGTATATTGTAACCTGATTTTTTCTCAGAGAACCAGGTGTTATATTGACTGAAAAGATGGAAGCACTGGACGAGACAACAATTTGTATCACGAATAATACAAGACCCAGTTTTCTGAGGGTGTTATAAATCAATCAATATAACCCCAGTATCGTTAAGAAATAGTTTTTATTCATACTTTCTCCCACTTTTATATGAAGATTTTTTGACCCAAAGGTTTTCGTTTTAGAAATGAATTGAATTTTTCATGTGAGTCACTGTGGGTCCGGTTTGGAAAATATTCAATTGTCAATAAGGAAGCAATTCAATTAATGAAATTTGACTATTGTTCTTATACAGCAGAATGTCTTCTGTTAACACTGTTAATGATTTCTCCCTTTTCCTTTTGATTGCTGCACATTTGCTCGCATCGCACAATTTCCGTTGGGTCCACTCTTTTCTGATGCTCTAAATAAGTAATATGGAAGATAGAGTAATTTCAGTTAAAGCTACTCTCACTGCTTTTGGCACTAACTTCCTCAATTTTCTCTTGAAAATATGTGTCGCTGTATTGAATTAGAAATATTTCCAAAACACCTAATTGGTTGATCTTCCAAAGTATTTTTTGAGCCTATCATCTTAAGCTAGTGTGTGACGGAGCAGCGACCCTCTATCAGTTCAATATTGTTCTTGGTAATCACAGGCTTATTTTAAAAATTTTGTGCAAAACACAAATTTTGCTGGAGTGAGTACTTCAATACTGGAATTCGTTATTTTGACAACTTTTTTCCAATAAATTTTTTGAAAATACCGATTCTAAAGGACCTAAGACTCCCCTAATTAGGCGCGCGATTTTCAATATTCTTTTACTCTTAAAATGAAGAAGCTCATTATTGTACTAGGAAAGTAAGATAATATTTCCGTAGGATGTGTTACGCTTAACGAAAGAATATTGTGTAATTGTTGATACATTAAATAAACAGTAATAAAAACAGTTCAAATAAATATAAACATTGACATCATTGATCAATGGACAATAATACGATTAGCTTTTTCTGAATGTAATCCAATGGCGTCAAATTTTTTTTTCTAGTTAGGCTAATCTCCGTCTTCGGTGACCTTGATAAAGAAGTCAAAAAATATTTTTCCTTCGACCTTGGGAACCTTTAGTGAAGTCGAAAATTATTGTCATTCAGATGAAAATTGAATGCGTTTTTATTCAATATAATTAATAGAGGTGTGAAATGTTTAAATTTGGATTAATGATTTCAAATAATATAGATTAATTGAGGTATATTTACTTGTATGAAATACAATACTGAAACTGATCAAAAAAGATAAATTTCTATCTAGTGAGTCAGATGATGGAAAAACAAATTCCAAAATACTTTTCATAGAACACATCCACTTAATCCTAAGCCTGTATACTTTTGCGAGTGTGAGGCAAGTATCACTTCTTCTCAAGTTATCCTCAATTTTTTTTCTGCTCATAACTTTCGGCTTATTCGAGTTTATTAATTGTTTCTTCTTTATGTGGCTATCTCAACTTTCTCATTTCATTTTTCTCTTGGTCCTCCTTTTTTGATTCTTTTTTGCTCTCTCCTGCTATACTTGCTCAAATCATATCAGTTGCGCTTTCTCTGTTCCACTTTGTACTATGTGTTGTAACATTATAACTGTATGTAATTTCTAATCCCATCCAATTTCGTTTTATCTCTTATCTTCTTTATGGACCTCATCCACATGCTCTGTAGCTTATTTCTTTGGCTTTGTGTTGTGGTCCATGTTTCTTCCCGGCAAGTAATTATAGAGCAGACTAATGTTTTAAAACTTTGTTTTTTATTTATTTTGGTATGTCTTTTTTTACCAGAAAGGTATTTTTAATATTGCCAAAAACTATTCCCACTGACTCTGTTCTCTTCTCTATTTCATTCTCGATTCTTTTTTTAGCATTTATGTTCATATTGATGTTCTCAAATCATCTGCATAGAATATGTTTTATACTATGACCTTTTATTTATTTTAATGTTCCACCTTGTAGTGTGTTGCTCATTATTTTTGCTTACTTCACACTTTAAATCAACTGGGAAAAGCTGAAATTTTAGTAAACAACTTAGTCTTACTCCTCGCATTGTATTGAATGTTTTTATATTTCTTATTTTTGTCACATTCTTCATATTCTTGTATAATCCTTTGATTCCATTCTCAGTTGTTTCGTCCATTCCTCTGTTTTTTAGGTTTCCTCATGAATCGTTCTTGTCTATCTTATCGAATTTCTTCTCAAGGTTCATGAAAGGTGATTCCCTTATAGTTTTTTCCGTCCTATTATATACTTCACGTACATTACTTCTATATTTAGTTTTCTAACTAACGTACGTATCGGAAATTTTCGGAAATTTCATAATTCCCTACTTTCAACCTGTCCTCTGTTATATAGTATTTTCCGGATGATTTTCCTGCCTCAATTGTTTCAACCCTCTTCTCAGAACTATGGATTACAAATCAATGAAAAACTTTTTGTTGCATTGAAATTAAGAATACACGATATCTCATCTAAAAGTTTTGAGAAAAAGTTAACACAATTAAGAATTCTGTTGCCAAATTCAAAGTTTTCTGTATTTGGTTGATTCGTATTCAGTTATTATGATCTGAACCTGTTGATATCAATCATTACTTTAAATGATTTGATTTTCAATCAGCGAAAAGAAAAACTGTGTGAAGAAAACATTCCTTGGAATTTTATCTATTTCAACATTGAGTGGAAATAATGAATGGATAATGAATAATTATTTTTTGTTATTTTTAGGTGAAATGAGTGTTGGATACCTTTTTACAAGATACAGATTCAATTGGGACGAAGTAGATTTCAGTATATTCTCAACATATAGTATGGTTACGAACTTAATAGGTAAAGTAGTGGTGACACAAATCAATTCTAAAATTTGTGTTCTGCTTTTGAAATACAATGATAGTTGAACAGGAAGGCATATTTCAATATTAGATTATATCAGTTAATGCAAAATCAAATTATAAAAAATGAGTGTAGTGAAATTGCCAAAGCAAATTTTTTTCTAAAAGATAGAAACTAGAGACTCATTTTATATACAGCAAGTTTATAATGACGATTTATTCTTTCTATTTGCCTTGAGTTTGAAATTATAAATACTGCTAATTGTATCGAAAAAAAAAAAAAAAATGAAATTACGAGTAATACTAGAAAATAATTAGTTAATTGATGTGATGACAGTATACTTTTAGTGGAAACTAATAAAAGATGAAAACTCATTTGCAGTAGTCGTTACTGGTTGTATTGGTCTTCAGTTACATAATGAAGCACAAACATAAAAAACACGATCTGCTCATGAATATTAATTAAAATTTATTAAAACAATGGAAGAGTAAAAGAATAGACGTATTAAGTTACCCACTCCTGTCAGATTAATCATCAAAAAATCAATATTTATAACAGTCTCTACGTTACTCGAGCTCTAGATATTACTATGAAACGTATATTTTGAAAGCTCCATTTACACATGCTGTGGTGTACTTCACATACGTGAAACGAATCATGTAAAAAAAAATTCAGAATATCATTATATACTTACTAGCTTTTACCCGCGGCTTCGCTCGCATTGAAGCCATTGAATAAGTATCAGAGATCATTACAATACATTACATTACAATACGTTACATTACAATACATTACATTACAATACATTACACTACAATACATTACAATACAATACATTACATCATCATACATTACATTACAATACATTACATCACCATACATTACATTACAATACATTACATTACATTACATTACAATACAATACAGTACATTATCATACGAATGCATTCGTATGAAATATTCAGTGCTTCATATATCCGTTTTAGCCCAATTCGACGGTCTGATAAAATCATGTCATGAACTGCATCGATATTTTCGGGGGCCTTCCCGATCAGTCATGATCTTCAATAGTAAATTTACCTCTTTTGAAGCTTGCAGTCCAATTTTCACGGTTGCATATGAAGGACATCGATCACTTAGGGTATTAAGCATAACTTCATACATCTGCTTACCTCTTTACCCTTTTAAATACAGGTACTTGACGATGGCTCGATAACCAGGACATCTAAATCTAACAATAAGATACCACCCACGTACAATAATTACCCATTGGAATGTAGTGTGTAATCTTTATTTGCTCTTAGTACAAAGTATATACATTTTAATGAAAGTTTGTAATAGAAAACTTTTATCTCTAGATTCGACTCTTTATGTTCTTAGAGGGACTGTTAAAATAAAGATAGAAAAATTGTATTTTCAGTGCCCATATTGTATTTTGAACATAAATGTTCACTTGTTCATATTTACTTTTTTGGTCTATAATAAAAAAATCTCGGATTATTTAAATTTCAGTGCTCTGTTCGAGATTTTCCAATTCAAAAGTTTTAAAAGAAAAATTGACTGAACCATGCAACAAATAATTATTAAACAGCAAAACTTCTAACATAAGTAGATTAAAAATTCTGTTTTTTCAGGAACTTCATTTTCAGTCGGAGTTTTCAGCCATGTCCTGAAATTTGATGATGCGATTATTGGAATTTACTCATCGATGAGCAAAATACTCTCGAGTTTTGTGTATGGATTTGCAAAGACATCACTAGTCTTCTATTTAGGTAATTACAAAAAACATAAAGGGCTTAGAGGGTTTAATTAAATAAAAAATCGCCTACAGAACAAAGGGGAATATTTCTGTTTTTAAAAGCTTTTAAACTGGTTTGGAATATTTTCCATTCCAAAGAATACAGAATGGATACTTTTTGTTAAAAATGAAAACATCATTTCCACGCTTCAGTGGTAACTTCATTTAAAATTATATACATTAATCTCTAAAATTGATAGTATCTCTGAAAATAGGAGAATTTTACAAGAACACTACTCAATAATGAGGATGGATTCCACCTAAGGGTGGAATGTGAATATTTTATCTTCTGTTAAATTATTTGATTATATAGTTCATATATTGGGAGTTATTACAATATATTAGAGTGAGATTTGATTGAGAGTTTCTGAGTATCTCGTTTTATGTATACGATTTATTTCATTTTAGAAAATTTGTCTTGTAAATCGTGTTAGTTTATGATACTCTTATATCTAAAGAAATTTAGCTTAACATTTTTTAACACCGTATAGTTGTGAACTTTTGTAAAACATATTTGAATTCATCGTTATACTTCAACTTTAACAACATGCGGATCTATTGAATTTAAATTTATCACTTAATCCGTACGGGATTCGTTTTAATCCATGCCTGAGGAATTTTTATTTTCAAAGGTTCGAGGATAGTCCCAGAAGTAGCTCGCCCAACAAAAACACAAAATTTTGGAAAACAATATATTTATTTTTGCGGTCGTTTTTGCTTAATTTTTCTCAAACGTTGCAATAAGTTCACATAATACTAGCCGTTGATAGATAGTCAATGAATATTATCTTACCCGGATCTCAAAGAACCGTCGCCATGACCTTCCCTGCAGATAGAACCGTTTTTTGCCTTCTTTAGAGCCGATTGTTTCTTTTCAGTCTTAATTTCTTCACTAATTCTTTCAATTCACCACGAATATTTATTTAAAACTCAACTAACTGCGCTTACACTACTCTTTATATATCCCAAATAGAATTCTAGAAACTTCTAGAACAAAAAAAAAATATACAACAAACAGACGTTTCTAGAAATTATTTGAAAGAAATACTGTGAATAAATCACCTGCTATAATAAAAAATTATAGAAGGAAACATCAACGGCGTATTCGTCATTTATAAAAAGTAGATGAAAGGTGCCGCGCGAATTCGCCTAATTTTGAAATCATGAATTTTTTATCAGAACTTAAGTGAAGCTCATCAAAATCAATACTTTCATGTTTTCAAACCGCACCAGGTACATTTTACTGTATTTGTTACATTTCTTCAATATATCAAATGCATAATAATGAAAAGTAATGATGAAAATAACAATTTACATTCAATTAATAACGAAAATATTGTTCCAAATCAGAAAAACAAATATCTTCCCTTCAGCTGAATATGTAATAATCACTTAGTCGGTGAGATACTGCTTATTTATATGGAATTGGACGAATGTGTATGAAATTAATAATCCTTTTTGTCTTTTAATCACTCCAACAAAATGAACTCCGTTATAAAAATTGTAGATTTAAATTTAATAATAAGCTTTGTAACTATACAGTCTCGATAAAAGTTCTGGATCAACTTGTAAAAGAGCTTCAGCACTGGAACTGCATGGTAATAGTACAATATTTGTTTCAATTTTCGAATGGAAGATTGCTCATAATCAATTATTTACTACAAAAATGCTTCTACTACATCGAGTGACAGCAGATCGTAATGTATGAGACTTTTGAACCTCACCGAAATTCAGACTATGAATATTGCTTGTACCGATTCTAAATCTTACAAATACAGAATTTAATAGTACATGTTTCGGAATAATTTGTTTCAATATATCTCAAGAGTGCACTAAATAGAAATAGAGTACATTGTAGCTACTTTGTATCAATATTTAATTTAATGATTTGTACATTTTAGGTGCCATAGTTGAGATTCTAAATGGAACGTCGTTTATTGCGATGCGATCGATAGCTTCGAAATTGGTGCCCACGGATGAACTTGGTGAGTTAATATAAATGTCGACATCGTAAAATAATATAATTTGCACGTATTCGGAAGTTTTAATTGAATCAGGTTTATAGGTAAAGTTTCAATATCCAATTTGAGAAAATTATTTTATTGAAACAAACTTATATCTCTGAACAATATATTTGCTAGTTTTATTACGAATTGTAATGTTAGAGAGTAGTGCAACATTTGGTGGTTTCCATACAATTTTTTTTAATTCGATTTGTGATGAGGTTCATATAACACTTATGAAGATTGAATGGTTGGGTCTTGATGAGAAATAAAATTTACAGAAGAAAACGTATGTAACAGAAGTTTTTGGACAAAATACGTAGTAGAACTTTTTATACGTTGAATTTGTTTGGTCATAACAAAAAATTACGCTATGAGTATTGTTCCATATCCAACATAGATAATTGTTTTATCTCAGTGCCATTGGTCTAAAAAATTAATAAGAGATCATAAAATGATTTATTGAAGTCATGTTTGGGTTTGTAGAGCATATAACAATTGTAACTAACGTCGCGAAAAAAGAAAAGAATGTTTGCATGATTTCCAATTTACAAAACAGTAACGTAATTGACTCTGACGCTGGTGATAAAAATAAACCCGAAAAGATAACATTTTACAATGGCCCAAAAAGGGTATGGATTCTGTAGACAAACTTTGTTTACTCTATGATGGAGCACAAAGTAGTGGTGATTCTCTTCTTTTTATTGCATATCGCTGAAGTAAACCCCAATCACCTCGAAGCAAGAGATAATTTGAAAGGAAAAGTGTACCTACCTGACACAAATAGCATTTAAGTTGGTTGAACTACATTTGCAGAGACGTTCTTATCGGTAGATATACCAGATATCATCCATCAAAGAAGAAAAGATGTAGCGAAAACCTCTACTGCTTCTGGATCTGTTGTAGAACATTCATCAGAAGGTACTAGAAAATAATGCGTCGAATACAAAAACAAGGTTTAAGTGCCAGTATTACAAATCCTTTATTAGCAACACATGCAAAGATACTTTTTCTATGCAGAAGCGTGAGTCTTGTAACAGTTTTCTCTTCTTGAAATAATTTGAGTTTTGTTTTTGATTTCAGTTAGTTTCTGTAGTTTTTGTTAGGTCTTAGACTCTGTATGAGGTATGTTTATGTATACAAATATATTGGTTTTTATTTTGTTTATTAAAGATGAGTGCTTTGATGTTTTTTCAAATAATCAGTAAAATGAATGAGAATAATAATTTACAAAAGGATCTTTTCAAATACGAACTCTGTTAGACTCCGCGCGACTAGTGTTGTTGGAGCACGCGACTATTCCAGGGTTACTGATGTTTGTATTGTTCTAGGAAAAGTAAATTCTCTCTTTGGAGTTTGCGAAGCACTAATGCCATTATTGTATGGACCTATGTACAATGCCACTTATGCCGCAACTCTCCAAGCTATGCCGGGAGCTTTTTATATTTTGGGAGGAATTTTAACTGTACCTGCAGTTATAATTTTCGCGTGAGTATCGATATTTGTAACTATTCATTCAGTCAGTCAGTTCAATTTGATCAAATTAAGAAATTGATATTGGGAAATGGGTTAAGATATAATACGTATCTAAAAGTTGGTAAACATTACCTCATTCGTCATTATTGTCTTGTTGGAAATCATATTTTTATTATTATATCATTGTTTTTTCTTTTATTTTAGTTGGATGTATCTTCAGTCATGTCGTGAAGCCAAGGAATCTTCAAAATTAAATCACGAGAAACGTAACAGTGTAGTTGCAAATGTTATACTGAACACAGCAGTAAGAGAAACTCAAATAGTAGTACCAATCGATGTTTCTACAGGTAATGGTGTGACTAATAATAAAACTAAAGAAAATGGCACGATAAAAGAATCAAAACAAAACGGTGTGATACATAAAGTCGACGAAAATATAGAAGGAGCTGTTGGTGATGGTGAAGGTATCAAAAACCTAGCTTTTAATATGGAAGAAAATTAATAATATATCAATGGAAGATAAATAAAAAAAGAAGCTTTGTACTTCGCTCTTGTTTCACTTTTTTGAAGTGAACGTATACAGGGCACTTACTTTAGAAAGTTACTCCTGGAAAATACAGTCTAAAGATGGCGTACGACTAGTGAATAATCAGTTTTAGCAATTTATTCATTGTAAGAGCCTCATTTTTTTAGTGTAAGATAATTTTTTGACAGTTGAAGCTTATGTCTATTCTTATTTATATTATCTATTAATGATGACGATGAGTAACTAGTTTATGTTTATTTAATATTAACTTATTATAGAATAAATGAATTGAAGTATATATGAGTTTATTTGAATACAATTTTGGAGTATTTTCAAAATTTAGAAAAGAAAAGATTACTGAATCACATAATAATTTATAGAATAGCACGTTATTAATGAAGTAATCGTTTTCTAGCTTTATACTGCCATTACTTAATCATAATATTATAACATATGAACAGTATTGGAAACAATGATAAAAATAAAATGGATGTTATGACATAAAGCATCTAAAGATGATATTAGGAAACATCACATAAAAAAACTAGATTAGTACAAAGATACCTATGATAAGAAAACTCGTCAATAAAAGTCGCACATCTAGTTTATGGTCAATGTTTTTTACATTTTCATCTATGTCGCCCACCATTTTCATCCCGCTTTCTTCAACTATCTCAAGTATGTTGTTATCTATAGCTTTATGGAAAAGCCTTTTTATATTTTTCTTTTTTGTAAATATGATAGTTCCTGGTTATTTTTCCTTTTGATTTATATTTAATACAGAAACATTTCTCTACGTATACTCTTTCCACAACTATTCATGTGCACACATATTGACAAAACAGTTTTTTTATACAGAGATCCAGACTTATTACCAAAAGACTTCGTTTTAATGTATTTTCTATTTGTAAGAATACAGAGATTATTAGAACTAGGATATTGTTTCCTCAAATCCCCATTTTGGTTTGGACATTTTCCTTTTTTTCTTATATTTGCTCGCTTATTGGCAGTACATCATTTTCAATCATCAACCCACTCGGACCTTCATTTTCATCATTAACACAACCTTTTTTATCTTCCACCATATATCTGATTCATAATTCTTTGCCGATATCTCAGCTCGACTCTATCTTAAAGAAGCAAATCATTTACCAAATCAAGAACTAAGTTATCCAGCGAAGATCAGAAACTTCTTTTGTATTCCTGTGTATTATAAATTTATTTGGAGGAAACACAATTTGTAGAAAATTAATGTAGAGAAATTTAGAGCAAAAAATTAATGATATAAATAGTATTGTTCGTTATAAAATTACCACTAAATTAATATTTTGTTTCTCTCTTTTTGTCGGTTGAGCCAATATCGCGAAATGGTACATTACAGATACGCATGATGTGGCTTAACATTACTGCTACAATTTATATCCTCTCTTTCAAGAGTGTTAATAAAAGGAATATGCGAAGATTGCTTAGAGCTAGCATTGAGTGTAGATCAAGTATAGCCCACCAGGTTGATGTTTCACGAGGGTAAATCAAGGTCTGAACCTTGAGGCTGTGGAATGTGATAGGCGAAGAAACCTAACCCTAACCATAACCTATTTTATTTAACAACATATATAGGCTTTATAATGATTAAATGTTAAAACTGCTGTCAAAAGTTTCTCGTCAACAGCTTATTGTAGTTCTTGATGGTGTACGATTTCAGGGTCAGGTTATCTCATCCTGGTCAAGCATCAACCTATACACACTTGTCGCTAAAGTTGTATGCAATTTTTGCTGTAGGTGCGCAATCTTCGCGATACGAATAAAAGCGAATCTTAACCTATTTGTTAATAAATGGACAATAATCTCAATTAAAAACTAGTTTCTTCTTGCCGCCCGTAATGGTACTAATATTATATCAATTCAATTTAACTCAACAGTCAATCATTTCACGATTTCATGTACCTTCGTTTCATATAAAGTAGCTGAATTATATTTTCCATAGAAATTGAATTAGTCTTTTGTGTAATCTTTTATGGAACATTCTAAATCCCCATTTGAATGGTTTTAGTCTCTAATTCTAGAGGGTTTATTCAGCGTTGCACTTCAACTTCTTTTTTATGTTTTTTTTTGTAACCCAATTCAAGCAACACTGCACACTCACACATTGAACTGTCCAAATTCGAATGTCGTGCTGTAAAACTCGATAATAAATTGACGTATTCCATTGGACCGTACTTTTGTTAGACGGATGTTGTCAATGGCGTTCCTAATTTTATTTGAAAATACCGAGCGGGCTTTTAATGCAATTAATAAAGTAGAATTTTCGACTGGAATTACAAATGTATTCGGTCAAGGGGGTTGCTTTTATGATTCGGAGTTATGAACATTTTTGTACGACCTTTATGAGTTATTTCAAACAATTGAGTTACGCTTTGGTTCCGTTATTCACTGAGGATCAACTCTAATCCAGCGAGAAAAATTACATATGGTTTCAAAATTTTTTCTTTTATGTATTATTTTTACTCTTTTTGTATTGAACAAATTATTTATTATTGATTATTGAATAGCGTGAATTAAGTTGTCTCAGTTCTGGTGGAAAGAAGGTGACTATTTATTGTGGAAGACAAAACCGATACACCGTCCAATTAGCAGATAGAATTCACGAGATCAAATCAAAGTATCATGGGAGTGATCTTGAAGTTCTACGTATGAACTTACCTGCTCGCCTGGCCCAGTTACAATGTTTATAGAAGCGACATTTATCAATAGCAAAGCGATTTTTGTTAGAAAGAGATGTGTCAAAACCGAATCAATACATTAGATGGGATACCAAATATGGAAGGTAACCACCACAAAAACTGTGAACAGCGTTAGTATAATAATATACATTTTGTTTCATGCAATATAAGAAATTCCAAGAGAATCAAAGTTTTTATTTCTCAACTCTCTTGAATTGCGAAATTCAGAACTAAGAAAACATATATGACAAAAGATTGGAAATGTAAAATATGCCTGTTTACTTATTTTATGTATTTTCCGATTGATTACATAAGTTCCAAGACATTTCGTGAAATTGGTATATTTTAAAGTCAACAAACAAGTTTCCCAATTTCGAAATTAGTCAGTTAGTGCGAGTTAGTATTTTATACTTCGTATGACTATTAGACAGAACGAAGTGAATGAGTAGTTCTGTAAGTTTTACAGTAATATAAAACACACGTTTCAGACTGTTGCAATTTCAACTTGATCAACATTCGAAAATACTCCTCCGTACCCTCCTACGCCTTAGTCCTCGGAGCGTTCTAAATGGAAGGATGTAAAGTGCATCTCGCCGTGGTTCGAAATAATGAAATTGAATTGGAAAAAACTCCAGGACTCGATTGCGAACATTAACGTTGATGTGAAATCTGAACAGCTTCCGAGTGTGCATTATTCGCATTTTTTTAAAAATTTTTTCGTTTTTCATTTTCAAACACACTGAACGGTTAATGCATTGTATCGAAAGGGAACTGAGTAATATTTGGATGGAAGGTATACTATGAAATAATACGGGGTACTTTTAAAGTCCATTCATTTAAAGGACCAAACAAATTATCCGACTAAAAGCAGTAACGTAATGTACCCCAAGGTGGCTGTTGCTGAAAAAAATATATTCTCGCGTACCTATACTTATTTATATAATTTCTAGTATTTCAAATTCATCACTTCCTATCAACATAAATATATCACTTCTAAGTAAATTGATTTATATCCATCCCATAGAAATAGCCCAATCTTTCAATGATTGTTTGTAAGTGTTGTGAACAATTCAGCAAATGAAATTAACAAATCATCTACACACAAGACACAGAAATCAATTTAAAATAATGCATCTTTGCCTATGTCGTAAAAGTCGCGATGAGTCTATCACGTTCTAAATTTATTTAAATACTTCACACTAACTAACTACACTAACTTA
Source organism: Diorhabda carinulata (assembly GCF_026250575.1). NCBI lineage: Eukaryota > Metazoa > Arthropoda > Insecta > Coleoptera > Chrysomelidae > Diorhabda > Diorhabda carinulata. Next base: position 11,371,071 of record NC_079469.1, read on the forward strand.
TAATAATTCACTATCACTTAACAAACTTAAATAATTCATGTAAATTCTTCGCTTACTTTATATTTTGGTCTGTTCACTACGACTATTTATTATAAATTTAACTAAACTGTGCTACAAAAACTCCTTATATATCTAAAAATAATTCACCAAAGACATATAAAAATAACAAATAAAAACAAATAAGTAAATATACCTTCCTAGGTCTATTATTCAAAAGAAACAATATAAATAAACCGCTTGCTAAAACTGATATAAAAACAAAGATCGAACTAATTCCTGGTATTTCATCGTGGTATTTCATATTTCATCAAACATCTCTAAAACTTTTGATATACAAATAGCTTCTTATTAAAAGATAAAAGACCCCCAAACTGAGGATTTTTTCTAATTTGATGGATTAAAGGGGGTATAATATAGTTTTTCATATCAATTTATGGCTCACATTTGCCTGGAGTATCCTTGTTTCGAATAGTCCAGTAGTTTATGATATAATGTTCTCTGGCCTTCTGTCCCACAAACAAAGGAAATATTATTATTAAGTATATCCACCTTGTAAACCAAATAACAAACACATAAATTCGATCTACGTACTTTCCTTTGATGTTCTTCATACTCTAGCAATTACATTAAATTACACAATAATTCATAGCTTACATGGTGCAATAAAACAGTTTATGGACTGTGTTTTGAAGGATCAACCAAACCGTTTGATCACAGTTTTAATTCCATTGCCTCCGAAAGTCCCGGAATATCGTATTTCACTGTTGTGAGCGATTTAAAATAAAACTTCTGCTTCAGATCTTGATGGTTGTAAATTTCGAATGAGATCATTTAATTGAGCTTGATTAATACATAGTGATGTATTTTTTACAGGAAATATATTAGTCGAATATATTTATATTGGTGAATCGAATGGAAGGTATACACTTTTCATGTTGGTTATAAAAAGAAAATCCAAAATAATGTAGACATGCACTTTTCAGCGAATCTAAGGTGGGTCTTCTGTTTTTAAAAAATATAACTGTCCACAAACTAGACAAAACCTATCAGAGCTTTAACTGCTCTTTCTATTCGACATTACGATAAATTTGGAACGGAATATTCGATTTGAGCAGGAATTAATGGATAACGAACTCAAATTAAAGAAGATGTGAAGTGATAAAGCATTTCTAATACTTTTCTTAAGGTGGTATTTGACATAAGAGTGAAATATCAGAAGACTAGTCGCTATTTCAATGTTACATAAGACCGAACACCAGTTTAATGTTTTATGGTTATCATGAGAAGGTCCCCGGAATTTTTAACTGCAACGGTTATGAATGTTACATTGTCTTGACCTGGAGTGTTTTTTTTAGAGGTTATTGTAGCGATCTAGTCCAAAGTATAAAGTCATTGCCCTTTTTTGGGCTCACTTTATTTCTATTAGCTAGTGCTTTAAGACTTTATTTGCACTCCCACGCTAGCTTGAATGTGTACTCGATAGTGTTCAGGATCTTCAAATTCGATTTTATACAGCTACTTATACATACATTTTAAGATTCCTTGATAAACCGGCAAATTTGTTATGTTTTCTGATGTTCTATTTCTTATTATGAAGATAATCTAGTTCACCTCACTCAAGGTGCTGTGGTCTTGATGTCACAGTGACTTCCACTTTTAAGGAGAGCAAAAAATGAACTTACCAACTTTGTGGGAAAACAATAAACTACGAGATAATAAGCATGTCTATGTTCAATATTATTCCACGGAATAGACAACTCCGACGACTGTACCAAATATGAACAAATCGCTACTACTATTATAACTGTTCAGACCTTCAGCTTTTCCATTTAATATTATAGGAATGAACTCATAAAACGTGATTACGCAGAAACCACATGTCATTTGACGATAACAACCTCATTTCGGCATGTTATGTAAATATAATACATATTAATTAATAAGAAGTAATCTTTTGATATATAACTGATTATAATATCTTCTTAAGCCGCCCCTGTAAAAATTTTTTTGGTGATGAAAATATTGAAATAATACTGACGGACATTTTACACTGATTAACTTTGAACAAGTGTTGTCAGCATTTACCTCAGCACTTTACGTCCAAAACCATTAAAACTTATTGAATCTATCAGGAACATCATCATTAAGCCCAAGAGACTGACGGCAGGTCTTTCTATTGTATGTTCTTATCTTATTTCCACAATCAGGAACTTTCTGCAATCGCTTTGCCTTTACGAGCCTTATTTTCATAATTGCACTTTAATTCTACTAAAATTCCTTCGGATTTATCCAGAATTGTTAAGTATCATTAGTAAGAGGTCCAGTGAATATGATAAGAGGAATTATAGGAATTTCTAGTTTTACGTGATGTGATCCCTTTGGATTTTCCAATATAATTATTTCAGTTATTTCTAAATTATTGTCCTGGATGAGTTATATCTAATCATATCAATCCAAAACTATACAATTCATTGGAGACAACGGTTTCTCTAGCTACAGCACATCAATCTATCTGAACATATTATTAATTACTACCTAATAAACCTATCTCATAGCCTACCAATGAGAAAACTAGGAAGAAGTAGTCACATTACATTCTTATCTAAGAAAAAAAGTGAATTGTCACGAGCAGGTCCTACGTCTCTATTCAATTTATTCTTACATCTAACAATCTCAATCATTCCAAATGTATGCAACAATTTATTATTGGATTCATTTTGTTTATGTGCTTGTGTTATACTTATTGCATAATTATGACTAACAACATGTTAGATTTCCCAGTTTATTACTACCTATCACATCCAGTATTTCACTTTTGTAATTACCCAACAAATATTTTCTCAATATAGTACACTCACAGTAATGCAGACTTCTAAGCCCATGACATATTTCTCTCATCTTATTCATCTTCAATTATTCTCCACAATTTGTAATTTCTGATTTTACACTCCAATTTGTTTAAACTCTTCTAACACCTGTTAACACCGCACACACCAATTTTCTGTGGCCCCCTCTACTCCTCCTACCACATATCCTAATCAAAGATCTTTTTATTGATGAGCAATTATAAAGATTCGTTAGTTCTTGACTGGATTTTCGTTTCCATTTGCCTTTGTCGCTCCCAAGTATCAAAATCCAATCACTGTTCCTATCTTATATTTTCTTTTCAGACAGCCACATTATGTTTTATCACCAAACATTTTGTTTTCTCTAAAGTTATTCTCAGTCTATAACGATTTTGAGCTTTATCTTGTTCACAGATGGTTTTTGCATCATTTTGGTCTGGTTGTCATAGCTAGGTCATATGTATGTCTACTGTCAGTTGTCTAATGTTATCTTAACTAGCTTTACAATTATTTTCAGGATAGTTCAGGATAGTGATTTTATTACTATCTATTGAGTCATAAGCCTGCTTCAAATCTATATACATATACTTTGATAAACTTCATTAAGGAAGAGTAGCTCTTTAAATCATGCATATTCGTTAGGTATAATATAAAACAGTGTCTATGACCAATAGCTTCAGTCTGTGGCCATCGTTACTCACACACACAGATCTATTATCGTTTTACGGATAAATATCTGATCCGTTGTTCCTATTTCTTTCTTGAAACCTTCTTGGTATCTCCACACCGATTTTCTTGGGGCACCACACTCTAGTCGATACTTTGTACACCACACTCAGAAGACTATAATTTTGATATTTACTTTCATTCCCCTTTTTGAGTATTGGACATATTATTTCTTATCATTCCATCTGGCAGGTATTTTTTCCCGTACTATTTTCCATATTTTTTTGTGAATATCTCTCCTAAGTACTTATAATTGTTTGAATCTTGTATCTGTTTGAAAATTTCCTTCTCTGTTCGTCCCTCCACAATGTCAACGTTTTAGCACAACTTTGAAGTGGTGTGCCCTTCTTCTAACTTTTTCTCGTGTATCTGTTAATAGCTTCCCCTCATTAGACCTGATATAAGGTACTTGATCATTAACGGTGCATCCTCTTTATTTTTTGGTATCTTTATGGAAGTTTCACAAATCTTTTCTTCAAAATATTTTCTTTACATTGTGCAGTTTATTCTGCTTAAGTATCTCATTATGTGAAGAAACTTATTCACCACGCAAGTGTTCTTCAAGTTTCAAGAGCACCTGTTTTTCTTTGAAAGCGAGATCTGAGGATTATAGTGAATGCTCAACTAATCGGGATCGTGTCTGCGTAATAGCAGACCTGCGACGAAGTGCATTATCCTGAAACAAGAGAACACCTTCGGGCAACTCCCTTATGGAGGTAATCTACTGATATTGTGACTCCAGCATCAAGCTCAGGTTAGCATTATCTTCGCTGTTGAAGCTTGCATCGTGAAGTTTTTTGGCGGTATCACATAGTACAAGAGATCATCCCTTGAACTGCTTAGTAGTCACACATCGATTATGTAGCTTTTTTAAACATTTTTTAACAATTTAATGTATGGTCACGATTGTGGGTGTTTCACCTCGTCTGTATACAACTATCTGGAAGATTTGAAGTCACTACTTCTTTTTAACTATGTCACAATACAGCGAATTCCTCTAATATATCTACACTAAATCTTTTTGGATTTGCTTTGATCAAGTTGTATTAACTATAATAATACGCAAGTATTTGATTTGCGCGTTGTTCGACACGATTCATTTTGATGCTAAGATATAATGCTCTCGAATTCGAGCTTCATCTGCGACACAGTTTCTTACGTCAGTCTATACATGATAAGTTATGATGTGTGATATGATGGTATTATGATTGTTGTGAATTATAATTTATAATTATAAGTTTTTTTCTTCAATTTGAATTTGGTTGGGTATCGAAAAGCGCGTCAGCCATTGTTATTATGTATGAGTGTTGTTAAAGTGGCAGTAGTTAATAGTGTGCATAAATATCACCAAATGTTCTAGGATTTCCAACTAAAATCACCAGAAATAGTATTTTCCGGTTCTTATTAGTTAATTTCCATAGTAGAATATACTGTAATCGAAGCATTATTCTAGAGATCTTATGTAATAATATTAGTACATTTATGGTAATGTACCGAGGTACATTTATTTGTTCAGGGAAGTAGTGAGCATTGGACATTATGTTTATTACTCAATTCAATTACCGGGAAATCACTATAAGAAAAGAACTTTAGTACGACAACAACGATATCAGGAAAGGTCATAATATAATAATCCTTCTAAATCTAATCAAACTGAAAGTCACCATTAACATCAATGCTATTACAAGGATTGGAATTTCTCTAAGAACACTTGACTGTAGACGAATCCCATCAGTTTATACGGGCAAATGCTGAAAATGTATCGCCTCATTTTGCATTTTATTTTCATCTCTTCTCCTCCAATATTCATCCAGATATTAAGTTCACTTGACAAAATAACTGTTTATTGAATCTAGAAAAGTTATATAGCAATGAAAACAGCAACAAAAAAGTGGATTTATGATGTGTTAACGACAGGTAGTTGAGATAATTTTGATCAATTTTATTTCGTACTCCTTCGGGTTGTGAAACCTGCATATATCGGTAATCAGAAGTATAGAGTCACCTAATGTATTTATAAAGAACTATTAGTTTCATGGTGCGAGCTCAATCATACAAAAAAATTCAGTTTAACGGAGGAGAATCAGGAAACCACATGTTTCTCAAGTTAGCGGGGATCCAAAGGAACAGCAACAACATCAAATATGAAACGGATAATGAATGATACGTAGAAATGAATAGTATAAAAATTATGAAAAGTAATTGATGGAAATTTTCATTCCATTGAACAATTGCAAAAATATGAAGTCAGTGAAAGATAATTCTTTCAATCGATTTTCATTTCATTATTTGTTCGTTTCTTATCGACAAACTATCCATTATATTATCGCTGCATTAGTTACAATCCAATTTGAAATTTCGAATGATTAGAAAATGAAGTATTCAATAAACCTCGACACGAATCGAGCTGCTTGCAATCGAGAGGAGCATTTCGTTCGTTTCATCAATTTTGTCGAATCAAAATTGGCTTAAACAGCGGAACGGTGGTTCGGCTGTCTCTACACTTCTAAAACTATCTAGGCAGTAAAGTCGCAAGTGAAACTCGGAGAATAGTTGAAGATAAGCGTCCCGGGTCGTAAAGTGTCTGACGAAAACCCGTTCTGCCAAGAAAGAAAATGGCGGCGCTGCATAAAAATGCAGTTGCCAGAAATTGCGCGCCAGTCAGAGTAACACCGTTACAGAGGAATTTAGACACCAAATTGGATATTTTTATTGTTTCCAATAGTTCCATCACTTTTTCGTTTTCTCTTTGGACGTTTTTCGCTTCATAATGCAGAGTTTTAAGTCGATATAAATAATGTCGACAAATTTGGAATTCAAATCTCTCCGCTTCGACCTGAATCGATTAAATTTTATGCATATACAGCATGAACGTTAGTTTTCACAGCGAAAATAATCGCTGTGTGGTGAATTTGTAAAGTAAAAGAGTATTTTATGTTAGGAGATAAATTTTCGGTAGTGACGGAGAACTTTTAAAAATTAAAATAGTTAATTTCAGGATCGTTTTATAGTTCACGTTCTAATTATATAATTTTTATATATAATTGAAATGGGATTCATTTAGTAGACTGAAAAAGGGAAAATCTATGCTTGTAGCATCAGATATGTGGGCTGTAAATTTCAATTGAGCAAATGTTTCATATCAATATATAAGTTATCTTGTAGGAAGTGGCAATTAATAAAAATATATAGTTTTGACGGATAACTACACAATAACTGCACAACACTACGACACTAAAATTGGTTTCAGCATTGCTATATTTGAGTGGGTGCACCAAAGGTAGTCCGAGTACCTAATATAACTGGTAACGGATTCATTCATTTAGGTAAGGTTAGGTTAGATTAGGTGAAATATTTTTTACTAATAAACATTATCAAAACTCTATTTTTGTTTTTCATTTCATAATTAAAATCCCGAGCGGCATAATGTACCGTCACGAAATCACGAGTTGGTGCATGCCCATTTGAGTTGGATGTATTCTCCTATAGATGAACAAAATAATTCCAGATGGGTTTTGATGTATTTAGCATATTTGCAGCTTGTTGTTGATTGTTAATTGGGATCTTGGACCTTTTAACCAATACAGTTTTCTGAGTTTTAGGCCCAATTCCTTTCTCTTGGTTAGTATGTATATGCTCCAGGGTAGTCGATTATTATTATGAAAAGCTGATATGAAATGTGCCTTTCACAATACTATACATATAGGATATTGAAAGATAACTAGTAAATACGACAACTACGAGATGGATGTCACAGCTTCTACCCAATAGAGCAGCAGAAATGAAAGTGTAACCTGGTAGAAGATGAACTCATGAGGATTGACTGGCCTCATATACAATTATTATGCTTTGTTTTGCACAATGTTTCCAGTGATATTTTAAGCTTAATTTATTTTCATTTATTTCTTGTTTGTGATTGAATCCGCAATGTCACGACACAATTTTGATTTGGATTTTGAGGTAATTAGACATCTCAAATCTTTAATTGAAATGGATATTTGTTTACACAAATAGGCTTGACATTAAGCACTTAATATGTATCATATATTTATAATTGATTTTATCTCGATCCTTTTTTCCAATTAAATTCAATTAACTTTCTTCTACGTGAAATATATTTCACCATAAACAATAATTACATAATATGGAGCTTTTTCTTGTATGTCAGTCAAAAAGGTTATCAGCTCTTGCTGTCAATCAAATGATCTAGAGTCGTTACTAAATTTTCTTTCTTGTATCCGAACAATCCGGATCAATTACGTTTAAACGTGAAAATAAAGTCATCTAAAGCTATTTGCACACACACCGATTTCGGACGGCGGCCGTATAAAATCTCATTTTATAAATTATTTTCAGCTTTTCAGTTTGATGTGCTTTAAAACCGTGATTTTTAGTTTTCTCAAACTATATTTATTCTTCACTCCTTGGTTTCATATGATATAGAAGCGTGTTTCTTGGTTTGGCTTATATAATGACTTCACTGCTTATATACCTGCTTCTAGTCGAAACTTTTATCGAGCCGGTGTAGTTAATAATTTTGTTCCTTGAAAACCACAATCCAAACAATCTGGATTTGCGTAATCAATTACGTTTGAGGCTAAGGCTAAGGCTATCTGTACAAACACCGATTTTGGACGACCAGTACAAAATTGGCCGATACATAATTGGAGCAGGCTACTTGCACACACACCGAATTTTTAACGGTCAAATAATCAGATGCTTTGTTGTGGTGACAACAAAGCAGTGAACACACGGGAACATTCTACACTGTTTGAAGAACCAAGTCGTGATGGTAGTAAGTTTTTCAATTTCTTTAGAATGTCTATAGTATCCTTTAACGAATTTCTTTAGAAGTGGAAGCACGCATTACCAAGACTAGTTTATTTAACCGAGAAGTAGACTAGAATGGTCGGTAAAAAACCGGTGAGGGTGCAAGTGTGTATTTAGCCACTACTTCCCGAACCTGCCGGTGGTACAGGGGCAGTGGACGGTTGCTCACGATACGATGGTGCTCATCGGTAGGATTATATATCGATCCGAACGAGACCTACATAATCAACTTAACTAGAAAAAAAACTCGAACTCAAAGTATTTGGAAAGTGTTCAAAGCAAATATTTCTCAAGCATAAATAATAGCAATCAAAAAATGTGTCTAGTTTAATTTGAGAAAGAAATTATCGTAGATAGGTGATTATCATCTTGTCACATAGTTAACCTACCATTTTTTTCATATTTTTAATGACAATGAAGCTATTCTCTCTCTCATTTTAACTCTCAGCTCCAATTTCATATGATCCTAGCCGAGAAGGGAATGCCTAGAAAAGTCAAATGAGCTAAAACGCAAAAAGAATAAAGTACCATAGTAGTGGCGGATGAACCCTTTGTCCGACCTGAAAATAGAGAAAACGCGTGAAAAGGAGGTATACGGGACAGCGACTGGGATAAAGAAGTTCTACTGAATGTGTCAACATAAGTGAAAACAATCTTCACAGGAATTTTGTCGAGATACTGCCTCCTCAGTGAATACTTCAAGTTGTTAGATTCAGCTGAGGATGCACATCGCATTACGTGGAAATAATTGCTTTCAGTTAAGAGGCAAAAAATTCAAGTCATGTAGTCATTGACCCATCCTTGAGAGGAGACTTATGGCTGAATGCCTAGATCTAACGGCATAGCATTGCTTCAGTTGATACCCAGAGATGAAATTATGAAATTAGCGCCAGAAATGTTATGAACACCATCGTTGGAAAGTTGCTTCCACTGTGCATATGTCAAAAGATGAATAAACTCCTCCTGCACGGTTCTCATAGGGAGTTAAAATTCAGATGAAGCAGAGTTAAGTTTTTTTAGTGGAAAATTACGAATTTTCAATTTTTTGTCTCCATTATTCTTCAAAATTGCAGAAGGTTTTGTTACATAATTTCTGCGGCTCCTAATCAATTTTCCCACATTGATTTGAAGCCTGTTTAGGTTAGGTTAGGTTCGTCATATACAGTATAAGTCATGCTTCTTAAGTTATTTTTCATTTAATTGAGTTTAATTGTACACAATTATATAAGACGAAAATATTTATTGAAGAAACATTCCAGAAAATAAGACTCAAATAATCATACTTCACTATTTCAATATACTGAACGCAATTAATGAGAGTACCGAATAGAATCGAAATCCAGCGTAGGCAATATGCCGTTTATGGTTGAAAAGGAGAATAATAAAGAAAGTAAAAGGAAAAAGAAAATGGCAACCCTCCGCTTAACATCAAAACTTTGATAACGAACTTCCGGTAGGGTAATAATTTCGCTTTCGATTGCTCCAGTTTCAGTAGTTTGAGCACATTGGAAAATACTGAGTTGGGAAAATGTTTTTGAATAAATTTAAATAAGTGCTTTTTATAAATTGATGTTGTACAAGTTGCGTTTAAAAACAATCAGGACTGCGAAAACTTTGTAAGCCCACAATTAAAATTCCAAGATATTCAAAAAACAAATACACACAGAGTTGTATCCAAAATAATCTTCCATTGCGTCATAGTTTTAGAAAAATTATTTCATTAGCTAGTTCAAGCAGTATTACGACCTACTTCTATAAAGAACTGGAACAACTATATGATTTCATTCGAGAACCAATTTTTTGATTGTGAAAGTTCATTGTTATGATAAACTTTATAAATAAATGAAGAGTTCCTTCTGACCCTCTGAAAAATACGTATTCCATTATTTTAAGAAACAATACATAGTACATAATAATCAAATTCCATGAGAAACATAAGTATGGGAACCGATTCCCCTCAACAATTGATATGGGAAGTTGAGTGTCTCTAGTTTCGGTCTAGTTACGGTTTCAGATATGCGGACATGCATAGGCATGTTTTGTAGATTGAATTGGAATCCTAAGTCAATGAGGTCTCCGTATAGTTGACTGTTTGGTATGCAAATTTTCATGACTGGAGAGGTTTCCACTTCAGAATCTCTGGTGAAGTAAAGCTGATTGGTCTAAAGGATTTGGGTGGTGTGTGTGGTGTCCTTCTTCCCTACCTTTGATATGAAGGTTACTTTGGCCCTTCTCCATGGCATTTCACTTACTTCGTAACTATTTTATAAAGGCTGCCGTTAGATAATTCCAAAGTTTACTATGAATTGAATATAAAAATAACATTGGCCAAATTTTAAAATTCCATTGTATCTGGACAGGGCCGACTTGAGGACCCATTTCGCGAGCTTGTTCGTAACAAAACATATAGATTGCTTGCTACTGTTTTTATATTGAAAATGAGAGATTATTAAACGGACCTTAATAATTCCAACAAAAATAATGATTCTATTTCATTAATTTCAATGTAACTTTAAAATATTATAATTGCTCATATATTATAATTGCGTAAATTGAAATTTGAATTTTGAAAATGTATCAAACAAACCTTTGTATGGTCAAAACAAATTTATACTTATCAATGAAATGTATGTTTTGTATGAATCTCACACCATAAAGAAAAAATACTTTTTATTTTTACCAATTATAATGGAGTCAAAGCAAAAAAAAATCCTAGGATATGTTAGCACTAATTTACAAAATTCAATGAATGTAATAGTTTCATTAATTTTCCCAACTCGAACGGTTTTTAATTTATCAAGCCTTTTTTAACGAAGCCACTTAATTAAGGTATTAAAACGTAAAAACTGCGCTGTAATTTACATTCAATGTTGATTTTACCTTGAACCCTAACACATTCTCCTCTCAAAAGAAATATTGAATTAGAATATTCAAATATTAATCCGCTTTAACCGTTTCCACCGAATATGGCTATTTATTTTGAGCTCCACAGTATATGAGGCAAATATCTATTTCAGAATGTTCGAATACAACGTATGTTGCTTTCAAATGAATAGACATTTTTTTAATTGGATATCAGATGAAAAAATGTATTGAAACAGATAGTATTTAGCTGTTCATCTATTGTGTAGCCTTTATTATACTTCGAATATTGTATTATAGCCACGATACACGAATTGTCTGCTCAAAATTGATACGCTTCGCGTCACGCTGGAATCAAAATGTTTCTTACCATTGATGATGTGGAAGTTGTATATATTTACTAGTTTTATGGTATTTTTTTTTACTTAGCGGCTTCAAAACTATTGTACTTTCTATTATAAGATCACAATGATGAATTGAGCTGTGGCTACATTAAGTAGTTTGTTTTCCAATGAAAACTTAGCAAAGAAGTGGAAAGGAACCAGTTATCGAAAGAATGGAATTGATTCAAAGTATGGTACATAAATGTTGTAGATTACAAAATAATACACAGATTTTTAAGGTTGGATGTATGTTGTTACTTGTAGAATTATATCCAAAAACGGTAACAGTCTGCTTAGTTGAAAATATTTAGATACGATACCTATTAGTTATGTGTTATTTATTTAAGCGCGTGTTTGTTTCATACATTTCGAAGCGCATAGTTCAATATAATGCAAATTTCGTTAATCATATTTTGAAGAGTCTCTTATTTTACGTAAACAGCGGAAAACCTTGAGAACGTGGAATTTATCTGGTTAATTCAATAACCATATATATAATTAACATATAGACATGTCTTTGTATCAACTATTAATTTTGGAATCAAAATAAAAATTTATCATAGATTTATACTTAGAGCATACAATATACTTCACATTTCGATTCCAACGTGACGTCACATTGTACGCATCTTACAAAACAAATTTACAATGATATGATGATACATTAACGTTTATTGTGCTATCTTGGAAGTAAAACTCATTTTTCATCCAATTTGCTTCATTATATTCTACCTCAATTTCTATTTTATACTTATGCCATCTTAACGTTATCTTTTAACTTAATTCCTACAATCAATTATCAAATATCCTTGTACGTATCCTTCGAATGATGATTACATCACTACATTTATTCAGAAATATTTTTCGTAGCGTACCTATATCCATACAATGTGAACATGTTCAAATCCATCTAATCTAGATGTATCAAACTAGTTGGAAGTGACATTCCTAGAAATATAGTACGATGAGAATTTCTACTTTATCCTTGAGACGTTTATAGTTCTGTTTAACGACGAAGGTGAATTATCCGGAACTGATTACATAGAGAGGTTACTAATGAGGTTTCTCCTTTGAATATGTGCTTTTACGCATTTATGAGAGGCCCTTTTTAGTGAATACTACTCATTCTCTGGGATTAGAAAGGATATTACAAAAAATGTTTTGTCAATATTGACATTTGCAAACATTTTTTGCAACTAACTTGATATGAAGCTGAATTTGTTTTAGTATTTCCTGTATTTCAACAGTTTTATAGCGAGGCTAGTTTTTGGCATCACTTTTACACAGAATTGATTCATTCATCATTCTATTTCTTAGTATCATTTTAATTTCATTTTCTTTCATTTCTTTCTAGTATTTCTTCATGTTTATCCAGTTTAAATTTGTAAAATTCATCTCGTTCTTCATATTCCATAATTCCCACTGTTATCTTTGATGTATATTCTTCTTATCGATTGTTCTCTTCTCCATCAATCAAATCGCTGTTTTCTGCGTTTGGTGAAGTTCAAATTTCTATCATTTCTTTCTATCATGAATAACTATTATCAATGTCATTGAAATATTATCAGGAATGATGATAATTAATCGAACCGGAATATATAATTTTTATTGCTCTCGGAAAAATTTCAATACAACAGACAACGATGCACCAAATTTGAACTCATCCCAAAATTATGTTGCTTTACTATTGTTGGTTTGTCTTCTTCTTCTCTTTCTTCTTTTTCTTTCCATCACTTCGCCCTCGAGATTACATTTCTGATATATGATTTCGCAATTGGCTTTGCCTAAACCTAAAATAGAAGCTTTAAGAGCGTCAATCATTGAAGTTGATGGAGCTACATTTTTCACTATCCTTCCCGACAGCCAGCTCATTCCCAAACTGAAAAAATGATATGGAAGATGGACATTAAAATAAATTACAAAGAAGTATATATATATATATATATATATATATATATATATATATATATATATATATACATTCCTTACCTCCACAAAGGTATAAACAACTTATGCCGTCCTTCCAAAGTCCTGGACCACCTATTTGTTTCACATAGTGTTCGCCTTAAACAGACCCCGTCATCTTTATCCGCCACCAAAGAACTTTCGATTGCTATCAAAATTTTCCTAGCCAATTCGTTAATTAAATTATTTTCAGGATTCGAAATACGAGAACGTGGAAAATAAAATTCTTGGGATCTCCTAAATCTGAAGTTGAGAGAATCACTAAGATCACCACCATTAGCTGAATTTGCTTCCACTCCCGTGCCAGTGCCTGTTCCTGTGCCTGTTCCTGTGCCTGTGCCTGTTCCTGTGCCTGAAAAATATCAAGGAAAGTATCTACAGTGATACTTAACATGATACAATCTTAATACCTTCAGTCCCCTCTGGACTTATCGGACCGTCACCAGTTGTACCACCACCTGTACTAGTCAAACTCCCCGTGTTAGTTATACCACCCCCAGTACTCGACATGTCACCTCCGTTACCTTCCACGTCCCCACCTGTACTTGATATATCACCGTCTGTACCAGGAGTTCCGCCTCCAGTACTCGACGTACCTTCTCCTGTGCTTGGAACTTCACCTCCATCGTTAGGAATCATTTCACCACCAGTATCAGATGTATCACCATCACCCCCTGTGCTAGGCAAATCGCCTCCCGTGCTAGACATATCACCTCCCGTATCAGACATATCAGATCCTGTGCTAGGCACTTCACCTCCTGTACTAGACATATCACCTCCCGTATCAGACATATCAGTTCCTGTGCTAGGCACATCACCTCCTGTACTAGACATATCACCTCCCGTGCTAGACATATCACCTCCTGTACTAGGTATATCACTTCCTGTGCTAGGTATATCACCACCTGTACCAGGCATATCACCTCCCGTGCTAGACATATCACCTCCTGTACTAGGCACATCACCTCCTGTGCTGGTCATATCACCTGCATTGCTAGTCATTGGCATTTCAGTCATACCTGTTCCTGTAGCTGTTGGACTCATACTCATTGCAATTGTCGAAGTGGTTGTTGTCGAATTATTTGTCTAGGAAAATAAGATGAGGAGATGATTAGTATTGTATCAAGTATATAGATGTATTGAAAAAAAAAAGTTAAAACAAACTATCGAGAATATAATAATCGACATTATTTCATGTCTTAATTATGATTACACGAGAACTTCGTATAAAAGGCTAGAAAGCTAAGGCTGAACTGAGAAGAATCGGTGAATAATATTACTTATTATATACCAGGTGTGGCTATTGACTGAAGAGACTAGAGCCGCTACAGAAAAAGTTCGCGCGAGCCAAAGGTTGACGACTATCAGCTATTTAGTCTGAAGCGTACTTTTTCAAATGCGATGCCTACCATGTCTGTAAATCAATCAGTGTAGCGTTTACCTTCGTTTACCTTCGTCAGAGAATACATTCTTTTTGAGCGTTCCTCTTTTCTTCAATAAATTCATAATACTACATTCTGTGGTCTTTTAATTTCGGTGAATTTCATTTCTGTGATTCAATGAATCTGATAATGGACGTCTTATTTTCTTCAATTTCGAATGGGCATTCTTAGCTTCATTTCATCAACTATAGCTCGCAATATTTGAGTTATTTCAAGTGTTTTAGTCTCTCGATACTTCCTGATAGTTTTAAAAATAGTTAATCTGTTAAAAATGTGTTGAGAATTCTATTAATTGTGTGTAACTACTTTATATTAAGTTCTTCACATATTTCAAACTAACTCTGTATATAAGTTACAGAATAAAGTTGCTATATTCACAAAATGAACTTTGATGAGGTTGAAGAGAACTTATAAATGTTATTGACGCCATTTCACTTGTTATTCCGATCCCATAAGAATTCAAACAACATAATTTCTCTTAAAATTCACATAGTGCCTGAGCAATCATAAAAATTTGAAAAATGTCGAATGTCAGCTACTTCGACAGAGACATCGGATTTATTAATGATTGACATTGTTCGTATTTTGTACGCTGTTCCGATTAACTTGTATGGAATTTGCAGAATCTAAAAAAATGAAAACAAATAAAATAGAACGTTGGACCTAATTGTTGATATGGCTCTTCCTAGATCTAGTTTCAAGATTATATGAGATGATATTTTGTGACTTATGTTGGTTTTCAAAGTTCATTAGATAAATTCCAAATATTATAAATCTGATTTAGTTCAAGAACGCACGAAATGACAACTTAATTTGTTATCTACTAATACAGGCAGAAAAATTTTTTGAGAAGACAGATATTTGCATCGAATGAATTAGGTATATCACTAGGTTATTTATTATAAATGACCCACCTTTCCTCATTGTTATTTTTCGTTTCTTAGGTACTACTATAACAAGAGCCACTTTTGCCTATGCACTAATGTTTATATGTTAGAATACATATATAACTAACATTGCGAGTCATCTAAATGTATGTAATTCGTACTATCAAATCGCTACAACCTTCGCACCCCCTGAACAATTAGCAGTTCCTCTTCTCGAAACCCAGATGGAAACTTCTGTATTCCCCTCTTTGACGCCTAGTAATGGTCTAGTAATAGTTACCCTAAACGTTTTCACAAATCCGTGACTCAACCTCTCCACTATTTGATGTTACCAATTTTTTGCGACATCGCTGTTTCAACTACATTTACATACATTTCTTTTATGTTACTGAACTTCTAATTTCACCCATGGCATATATCAAACATACACTAGCCAGTGAACACAATCCAAAAAACATGATAATCCTAGTCCTTCAGATCAATTAGTTCCTGAATCAGGGCTAGTACAAACCAAAACCATATTCAACGTTTAATTTTCTTTACCTATCTATCACCAAGTGATCATTTTCTTTGTCATCGGTATTATTGTCTATGAAAAGAAGCGTACGCAGCTAGATAGAACATCTAAATATATTGCTCGTTTTCAAAAACAAATCAAATTTATTTTAAACTATGGCCATTACTCATTTAAATCGAATACATACGATGATTGTCTGGAAAGTTTCCGACCTCAACTTTAAGATATCAGTAGTTAACAATTTAGCTGAAAAATAAGTTTGCCCATGTGTTTGGATATTTTCATTAGAATGTCATCCATTTTGGACGAGAA
Source organism: Diorhabda carinulata (assembly GCF_026250575.1). Classification (NCBI taxonomy): domain Eukaryota; kingdom Metazoa; phylum Arthropoda; class Insecta; order Coleoptera; family Chrysomelidae; genus Diorhabda; species Diorhabda carinulata. The sequence continues at coordinate 11,387,841 of NC_079469.1, forward strand.
GTTGAATAACTGGTACTAGAAAATTATCGAATATAGGTTAAAGAGATGAAAGAGGCTATTGTCATATCAAAATGACGCATTTGCCATATACTATCTAAATTATTATGACCAGAAGCGCATTCGAATGAACATTTCCCAGACTGTATTGACGCGGTTTGAGGATAATGAGCTGGACTTTTTGTCAATAACCTGAATCCACCACTTCAATCCATAAAATTCAAGATAGTGGATTACAAAAAGAGAATCTGCTCCAAAATTGAGAAGACGGTATCATTAGCCGAAAAGGGAGAGCGGTCATTTTTTGTGATGGTCAAGAGATTGTGTAAATCTTCAAAAAGGTGAAATAACAGCAGAAGAGTATTATGCATCATTGCTTGTGTGTGTGAATGAAGCAAAAAACGCACCTTATTGCAAAAAAAAGTTTTTCCATAAGGACAAAGGAACCCTTGATCGTAACAGCTAAAATTAATAAAATTTGGATTTATTGACTACTCACTTCAAGCACCAGATTCATCCCTCAGCGCCACTTTTTTTATCCTAACTTCAAAGTTTCATTCATAGAAGATTGATTTTCCCAGGTTGTTGTCGCATAGGTGAACGTCTATTTTGAGGAGGCATTTGGCAACTATAATTTGAAAAGGTTGAAGAAGCTAGAGCAACGCGGGACTTAGTGTACAGATTTGAAAGGAGACTAGATTGAAAAATGAAGATGATGTTTTTTATTGTTCAGAAAAATTGCAGAGAAATCTCGTTGAAAACGCTTCATTTTTCACAAAATTGTTCAAAAAGCAGCAGAAGTCAAATTTGTTTAATTACTACCACGTGGACATGTTGATCTCCTAAAAAATTTTTAGCTCTTTCCTATCCATTATTGGATGGTCAACTCCAAAAAGAAAATTTTCGACGCATATAAATACATTGTACTATTGATGTGGATATGTGAAGAATTCATTTAGTGTCAATTTTGTCGCAACGTACCCCCAAAATTTTCTAATTTGATTTCTGTCGCCGTATGATTAAGGAGACTAAAGGGAGGTTTCGACTTTCTCCACAAAAATATGTTGAACCTATGAATTAATGTTTAATATGAAGCCGGAACTGATAACATGGGAAGGTTGTGAAAGAAAAAAAGATAATTTGAAAATATGATTTTAATTCAGGTGGGAATACCTTCACTTTATTGGCTACCCAGTCAAATCAAAATTAGAAGAAATACAATATACATATGAATCAAATTGCAAAATAAATGGAATAATGTGAAAATTTTTTATAACTTGGACTAGCAAAGAGTAACTACTATAGAATTCTGGTAAATAAGATACAATAACTGTATATTGCTTCTCCACCCTCTATTACTTTATTTCTCATGATTTTTTAAGGTTGAGTTTTGGTCTATATGAGTGTTTCTAGTGATGGTTTTCCAACAGTATAATCGTCGTTTTGGTGGATGTTCAATAGAACTTTTCATAGGGTTCTCCATCTCTAGTGATCCTGACCGTTATGTCAACATCCTGGTTCAACTTCCTTCAATGCCTTTATCATCCACTTTGGATACTCTACCTTAATAAAGCATGGTTCTTAAGTACTGCATATCAACAGCTCTTAGTGTCTCCATACCAGTTGCTCTTAGTTTCTTATTTGTTACGGATGTTTCAGCTAAATAGGATATTCGAGTTGTTGGACGTATACTCACATCAGCTTACAAAGCTTGCAATTTCCTAATCGAATGACAATAAAGTTTTGTTATCTCAAAAAGAAAACTGTTTTCAGTGAATAGTATACTAGTATACTCACCACACTGGTAATGCACATGATAACATGAACTATGAACATTTTGAAAGCAAGAAAAGCTAAAGCCGTTAACGCTATTTCAAATAGATCTGCCAAATCTTTATCCTTCGTATAGTAATTGTAAACATGGTATTTCGTCGGCGTACTATGGTGGTATTCCGGTTCATGATACTCGTACTGTTGCTCGTACGTGACGTGATCTGAAAAAGTATGTATATAATTGAAAAACTGAAATTAATAATTGTTGTACAGACTACGACAATCGAAAGGCTGAGTTGTATAAGTACGGAAAGCGTTTTGCCAGTTCTAGAAATGATTCGAAGGGTTCGTAACTCTTAACGGTTTTTTTTAATCAGAATTCTTTATATGTTCGAACGAGTCAAACAAGACAGCCAATAAGTCTTGGCTTATAATCACAGATCAGTTTACATAAAATAGTATACAGAACAAAATACCTTGTATCAACTGGTTATTACGAAATCGAAACAGTTTTGAGTAGTAGAAGATCTTCAAAATTATAATTAACTAAACATGATACCTGGCAGAGACTCAGAATTTTAATAATGATGTAAGATTTGCGAGGGTATTTATAAAGTTTAAAAAGCCGAGGAAGTGAAGCAGGTAATTGTCACAGAGGTAAATATCAATTTCAATTCATCGAAATCAATTCATTCGTATTATTGTTTTGTTTATTATGAGACCTGATATTTGGGTCTATACGAAACTTCATCCTATTCATCTTGTTATTCTATGTAAATGGTAAATCAGAGCACTTGCTGCAGAAGTCTTTTCATTAATTCTCCTAAAAGTGAGTAGAAACTTGGTTCTTTTGAAAACTTCCATCATCTAATTTGATGATTCCGATGAATAAATTTAAATCTTACGTTCTGGTTGTGGTTGTTGGTAACCATCTGCTCCCCCGCTATGATGGTAACTATACGGTGATCCATAGCTGTGCTGGTTCAAGTGCCCAAAGCTTTGATGACTGTAATCGGAAGGACCGTAGTTTGTATATGATGAAACTGGATAGCCTCCTACAAAAAATCAAAATTTGTAGTGAGTGAAATTAACTACTTGGAAGTATCCTGTTTTTATTACTATGTTATAGAGACCAAGGTGTTAACTTGGATATACACTTTATTTCTATTCCATAACCGTATCATATTTCATTGATATTTCTTCAACACAAAGTGATCTTTCCATTGGTCAAAAGATAAACATATACTCAATTTGAGTTTAAAATATATGTAACTTATACCAGAAAAATATGTTTCTTCGTGTCGATGGTTCAAAGCTGACTTTGTTTCTTGTTGTTTCTCCAAATCCTCCACATTATAACCTTCTTCGAAATCTTCATTATTTTCTTCGTCTATTTCTTCGGTTACGTCTACTTTATTTTGAGCTTGATCGTAGTGACGATATATATCTTCTAATGTAGAACTCCTGTATGGAACAAAAATTTAACTGAATCAATCCAAATATTGATATTCATAAATAGTGTCATAATGCAAAAAATTAACCAAAAGCCAAATAACAAAAAAAATGAACTATCAGGAGAATTCTGTACTTTTATGCAGTCGTAATTTAAGAATATCGATATCTGTATTCATTATATAACTTATTGAATAGTGTGGAAAATGCCAATATTACTGAGGTGATTGACGTTGAGTTTATCTAAATAATTTCAGGAAACTTGTTTTCTTCAAAATGACATTATTTGACTGCTAGAATGATAAGGAACGACTTGTAATTCACACTTATTGAAGTATACACAACATGGAAGGATATCTTTAAACCAAATAAAGTGTTAAAACAAATTTTCGCTTTAGTATACTGCAAATCGTGTATCGTTAACTTCAAATCGCATATTTGTATACAAGGGTTGTCTGCGATGTTTCCGAACTCCACTTAAACATGTAAATATAATTAGAGAAATATATTTTCACTTGTATTGAGAGATTCTGACCAATATTTTAGTCTTTTCGGACGATAGGATTCTGTTTAAACAATCGTATTAGTGAGTCATTTTAAAAATGGAAAAAATTGAGCATCGAATTTTCATTGAATACTTGAATACTTGAATACTCTCTCCACTAAATTTATTTGAGCACTTTATACTGCACTTAACTAATTTAAATAATAATTAACTTATCCCTAACACTTAACCAACTCATATAATTGATTCAAATTCTTCGTTTACTTTTCTATTTCGTTGTGTTTACTATGACTATTTATTATAAACTAACTAATTGTGCTAAGCGATGGTCAGATTAGTCGCACATCACTCACACTGGGAAAAAATTAGAGAACTTCACAACGTCTTTTGTTACGAATTTTTAATAAGCATTGAGAATAGCTATGATTACATAAAAAGCTTTAGCTTCCTCAGAGATGTCGAAGGTCACTCTTCAAACAAGATGTGTTAAAGTAAAGATTAAAAAATCAACTTCCTTCATCTGCCTATACAATCATAACATTTTTGCAGTATCTCGTTCGACTAATTGCGTCAAATAGTACATTTGTACCATACTGAAAGTCATAAATAATAATAGAATGATCGATATAGAAAAATTCCAGCTCTTCTCACACAGCAGAGATGGTATCCATGATATAGCATGCCAAATACGGTGCATAAAATTTTGTCGCCTCGTAGTGCAAAAGTCAATTCTCTCAGATAGAATAGAAAGTAGTAATAAGGATAACAAGCTTTCCGGGATCAGAAACATGCGGAAAATGATTCCTATATCTACCAAAGAAGACACATTCCACAAGCTACTGGAGAATTCGGATCCTTTTTTAAAAGAACATGAGACCCGAACCAAAGAAAAAGCACCGGGAAATCACTAATGCAGCTAAGAAACTTTAAATTCAATTTCCTTGAATTTGGAAGCGTAATTTTCTTTTCAAATTGAACAAATATTGACAATGAACTTTCTCGTCATATACACAACTCTCCAGCTTCATTGAATTTTTTTTAATACTAAGCAACATATACCGTTTTTTTATATTTAATATCAACTTATTGCTTCTAAAGAATATTTGAAATTGAACATCTCCGAAATAAAGTAGACAAAAAAATTAAATGCAGTGCTAGTTAGAAACGAATACTACTTTCTTTCATGCGTCAAATGTACTGAATGGAGAATTTTCAGCAGAATTAAATAATGAACCTATAATACTGTAGGTATCAAAATATGCTCTGATTACGTCGGTAGACATGGAACGATGTGTTTAGATTTAATAATTATTTACTAAGTGAAATAAGACAATCTTAGAAACTTCAAATTGTGTTGACAAAATTTTATTTGATAGTACCTAGTAATAGTCCACTTATGGACTACTTTTTTGCATTTACGTTGAGATTTCGACATTTTAGTGCATTGGTAGCCAAACAAATTGTGATAACTTACGGAACTTACTTCGACAACCAATCTTTGTAACCCGTAGAGCCTTCATCATATATCAAATTCTTGGTAATATCCACATGTGACTTTAGAGGTTCACCAATTCCAGGAGTCACATGACCCATTCTACGTTTAACTCTAGAAGTAGACATGTTACCAACTATCTGTTCAGCCAGAAAACTCCGACATAAATACTGATTCATCATTGACCTAAAAAAAAGTATTATATAAAAATTAGAAAAATTAAAAGATATTTCCGATTATTTGAAAGAATCTTCTCCTTCTTTCAATTCTTATGAAATATTGTCGTTTCCCATAATTTGGAGCTGCTTTGCTTCGCCACAGTATATTTAAAACAAACTTCTCTTAGAGTAAGTTAAAGTCGTAACAGGTTTCTTCAGGTAAAAAGCGAAAAGATCTTAACCAAGGGTTTGTACATCTACAAAAATGAGAGAAGGACGGAAGGAAGAACAGAATTTGACAACCATAAAACGATATAAGTTGTGACTAGAGTTATAGGTTTAATAATAATGATTGTTTTTTCGTGAATGTTTTAATTGGTTCGCTAATCTTGAATAAAGCAGTAAAAGTTAGCGACAGCGTCAAATATTTCGTCAAAAACGATTTAGAATCAACTGCGGTCAGTTGCTATTATCAAAATTATGGAAAATGCGTTCCACATGATTTTAACAAAAGAAATGCAATTATATAGTCATAATCTGCGATTCACTCCTATCCCGTTATATGATCCGTGAACCACGCCAAAAACTTGACTTACATGCAAAAGAAGTGAAGTTATGTGTTTCGTGAAATTATTAATTATGAAGTTTCACCAACCAGCAAAATTATTACAATAGGAAACGTTAGATCATGATTTGAGAGTAAGAGAAGCCCTGTTGATTAATCATTACTCAGTATCTAGTTTCACTTCCGTCCATATAGAGTAGAAAAATGGAGGAGTATTACATATAGGAGAAAAGTTGGAAAAGTGTCCAGTGCATGATAAATAACAGTTCAAAAACGTTCCAAAATGGTGTTTGCGGAGACAAAAGATATGGTATAAATATAGCAATTGTATATGAGATGAAATATGCCGAGTCAAGGAACTTAATATAATTCTCCATTATTGAAATTTCATCAACTTGCGTTGTACCAAAGTGTGGAAAGTTTCAATGTTCATAAATATTATTTGACTTCTCCTTTAAAATTTACCCTCAGTCATCTTTGTTCAACACATGACGAAGAACACTTTTTCATATACATAGATTGTTTTCCTCATCTCTAGTCTCCATACTGTCATCATAACTGTCACTGCAATCACTCCAAATCACTTATTTGCGCCCACTTGCATACGGTACTATCACGATAAATGAAATCAGCTTTAATTTGATATGAAGTAGTAGAATGAACAAAAGTCACAAATTTATTGTTCGGTGTTGCGTTTTTCCAGAGGGCGAACTGTTTTCCCCAGAAGTTAATAAAGAATTTTTGTTTGTTCGTTGAGAATCTCCAGTATTACCCTCTCGGCAATTTTATACATGGCAGGTAGCAAACTTATTGGTCTGTAATAAATTCCGTGGAAAAATGGGACTTTTTCCGAATTCTCCCAATATGATAATAACTGTTTGTTCTTATTTCGGAAGGCGTTCCATTTTTAGTATGCCGTTTAATATATTTGTGAGGTACGTTATACCTTCTACTGAAATATTTTTCAGCGTTGTCTTTTCTTTTTCGGTGCCTGCTATTCCATTAGTGCACCTGTAGCATTTCTTGTATAGTGTCTGCCTTTTGGACTTTTCTAGCTATTCCATGTACGAATTCGTCAAGAAAAATTCTGATAAATTGATATGGAGTCCAAAGAGTGATAAGAATTGTTCATCGATAGTGATTTTATAGATTGTATATGGCCTAATCAACTTATCGATGTGAAATCTGCAAATTACAACTAGACCATCTAAATAGAAGCTTGCAATGGTCTTCTGTGTATAGCTAGTAGGTTGAATCTTCAATATCTGTGAGCACAAGTATGAGCACATTATGAGTTAATAGGAATTCATTGTGACTCCAGACTATTATTCTGTTTGAGTTTACAAGATCTAATGGCCTTATGATACTAGCGGATTGCGAGTGTCTTCTAAGCTGAGCGGGCGCGCAACGATCACGCGTACCCGCTATGAGATCGCCGCGAATAGGTGGGTAGCTGGGTGAACGCCATTTTGTACTTTTACGTTAAAACGCCAACTCGTACGCCCCGCATAAATTCGTAGGTGCTCTCTCGTATCATCTTGGCATTATTGGGGGATTCCGATATTGATACAGAACTATTTATAAGTGAAATTCAAAATCGTGATCGTAATTTCAAAGAGAGGCATTGGAAGGATGGACGAGAAGATGAATAAAGACATAAAAAGTGGTAAAAGTAAACCCGAATCAATTCAAAATGGAGATTATGGAGTTTTAAAAAAATAATATGAAACAATTCCTACTTACAGAGAAACAAATGTTTATTTTTAAAACGATGATCGTGTTCCTTTTTATGTATTTGAAGATTATTTTGTATTGTTATGTGTGATTAAAAGTAATAACATATCTAGAAAAGCTTTTCTTTGCTATTGTATTCTACTCAATAATTGAGTCCCAATTAAAAAATTGAAATATATGGCTGCTATAAAATCAAACTTAATGATAATAATCGTCAATCAAAATCAGCGCTACACACTCAAAAATGTTATAATATGTTACAAGAGTAGACTAATAATTGTCAACGGGTGTCACCAGGATACCTCAAACTTCATTGTATAAAACTATAGTCATAACAAATTCTGAAATCAAACAATTAAAAACAAAGATTACCTATGAAAATCCATGGTTGTCATGGCTCTTCCCAAAGTCCCATCGAATGTTTTTTTCTGTACGTCATTCTGTTTAGTATCGTTGAAGACTTTATCCGTATCATTAGGATTCTCCAACATAAGAAGAGTTGTTGGCATATATTTCTCAGATAAAATATCTTCTAATGCTATAGAATTCACGCTAGCGTGGATATAATGAAAATTTACAAGGCATCCAAAAAATATCAACAAAATTCTCAACGGCTTCATCTTGGATTTTATTTCAAAGATTCACTGGAACATATATAATGATTTTGTACGATTAGTATTGAGTTTTATTGAGTATTTATTAATTTATTGCTTTCTGGAATTTGTAAAGTAAAACTCCCTATATAAATATGGAGATGCCTGATTTATATATAGTGTCACACTTTGATCTATAAAGAACAATTTGTGTTGTTGGTCTTCCAGAATCATGAAAAAATGTATAGCATCTATCCGAGTTGTTCAGTTTCAGCTATTGACATTAAACTGGACCCGCATAAGTAGGGTCCCACTTTAAGTCAACTGCGCAGTTTAATTGAATGATTACTGAGTATGTAAGTGATTGAACTGTGCAGTTTTTAGTTCAATTTGTGTTACGAATCAGTGCATTTGCTATTTGGTTTCTGTGAAAATGTTGCATGAAAATACAAATCCAGTGATAATAATTTTTTTTGCATCTACGGAACAAAACCTTGTCCATGACAAGTGAATAATCACGACTACATTATCACGATGCCTAATCAGCAAAGAAGCGGACTTAATGCAACATGAAAATTGCGTAGAACAATTTCATGTATCCCAGATGGAGTTAATACAGCAGTTGCGTGAGTCGAAAAGTTTACGTTACGAGTTGTCTCAACAATAAAAACAGAAAGTTTTGGTAAATCCAAGATTGAATTTTAATTTTAATTAGCTTCCATCTTGTACCTACGATTAACCAAGAGATAGCAGCAATTGGTTGAAAACTATAACTGCATTACAAGGTACACAAACTGTTTATCATATTTTGAATAGAGATAAGCTTGGTGAGTCGGCAGTGTCATTTTTGATAGAAAAACATCGAGTTTGAACAAAGCCACTAGTATTTCAGTTAACAAGCTAGCAGCCATGAAAAATCTATGTGCAACCTTGATGCCTTATTTGCTCACACTATAGCATAAAAAGTGTCGTGAAGGTGAATCAGTTGAGAATTTCACAAAAACTTTTTGCTCCGTTTCTCAACCACGGATGATACAGACCCATCACATTACAACCAATCTCAACAATGGACCAAAAAGAGAGAAGTAGAAGGAGAAGGCCGTTTCAACTACATGCAATGTCATGACGACGACATTGAATTTGCAGTCTTAATCGTCATATTTATCGCTCTATGATTATTTTTTGATGATAACTTGGACACATGGTTCAGTAGTCAAATATTCGCAAATAATATCGGCAGTTTATACTTCTGGAAATACACAATAACTATTATTTCAAAACAATTTATCATATCTTACTATGTGGTAAAAACTGAGTCATTAATTGTAGCTGTTGTAAGGTAGATGTGAGATAATGTAGTTAACTCACCTTTTCAGAACTATTCGACAAAACTGTTGCTATTCATTTATTCTGTTATGATCTATGTGTAATAAAGTATATGTAGTATCCTTGAAATAAACCAGCAAGAGGATCTCAACTGAAAAACGCAAGAACAACAACTGAACGTTTATCCTTCACACGAAGTAAGTGAAAAGATGGCGTAAAGTTTTGTCAACCAGATAAAAATATGTAGCGGAAAATTGGATAGCGTTGCTTTGCGTGATTATTAAAGACCCAATTTGATATACCGCTATAGCTTAAAATTGAGAAAAGCCAATTAAGAAGATTCAGAAGCCGAGTCACCGAAATACGAAGAATACAGGGAAACTGATGATGTTTGCATTTGTTTCACTCTCAAATTATCCTGATATTATAATTGGGAACATTTTAATGTTGAATTGGTAAATTACTTGTGTTAGGTTCTAGGTAATCAATTCATTAATAGCTTAGTTTGAATTTCTTCTCAGCCTTAAGTATGACCTTAAGATGACTATTGCTAGGATAGGTAAGGAACTAAAAAATAATTGTGGATTGCTTGGTAGAAAATTTTCGTAACGTTATCGGTACTTAAGTTTTATTTATAACTAATTTCATTTTAAGTTTATTACATTTTGTTTCTGACTACCAAATACCGCACGATTCACTTAATGTATATAAATATATTTTTTTTGTTTTAACTGAAAGAACATTATAAACATATCTTAAACGTGATATGTGAAATAAAGTTTGCTTTATGAATATATTAGTTCACTTGAAAAACGTCATGACTATCATGAATGTGGAGAACAAACAAAAGGTGGGTATTAGGAGTGTTCGGTACTGATAAGAATGTGCAAGCTGACGAAATAGAAAAAGAAGTAGACCCTTTCTATCGAGTAATAGCTTCTCTCACGCATTTCCTTCGATACACGCACTATTAAAGGTCCCTTTTCAGTTATACCGAGCTGTTATTAACTACATTAAGGTCTCTTTATATATCAATTTTAAAATATATATGATAGTATTCACGACAACTGGAGTTACAAAATGATTGAAACAGATATTTTTCAATTGACTGGTTATTATATATGAATATTAAGAATTCTCCATTCCAAATATTAATAGGAACGGTGAAACAAACAATACTGTAAGTTCTTGAATTATGAAAAATAAATGAAAAAGCAGAATTAACGTATTGTTCTATCGATGGAAGGGAAGCATGCTATGACACTTGTGCGGCTATTTATTGTTATATTTTTCATTGCAATAAAATATTTTTTTTATATTATTCACTTTATATAGTAATATTATGTCGGCTCTATTTGGTTCTAACGATAGAATTGTTGTCTTTATCAATTGAAAATTGGGACAAGGACACGGAGAAAATAACAGCACATATTCTGCATGATTCAAAGAAAAACAAAAGAGCCATCCATTAGAGAGAAGTAATTGATTACCTTGATTGATCCTGCCAAACGAGTGAGTGAATTTTTTTAAAATTATATCCACTTTCGATACCATCGTGTTGAGTTCAAACATTGAAATTGAACAAAATCAATGCCGCACATTATCCTGGAGAGAAACATTTTCATAGACATAAACCTAAGAGCACCCATTGACGTATAACCGTTTTATCTGCATACTGTGTATCTGAGAAGAATTTTTTTTCCTGCTAGTGTTTTCAAAAGTTAAGACATGAGCGCACGAGACGTCAATTCGAAAAAAAAACGTGTAAATATCGAAGAGAATCTTTGATGTTCATTATTTAGGAAGAAAGAGCGTTAACTACTAATTAAAATCTGTATCGTAAAAATTGATTCTTTTTTGAAAAAAAGTCGATGACATTTTCTTAAAATTCAATGTATATCATAGAGACCTGCTTTCTGTAGTCCACGAGTTACATTTAACTGTTTCAGCAGTGAGTGAATCCAAGTTGTATGAGATGGTTGACAATTTATTTGTTCTACGGAAAAAATTACCAGAAAATTAACTGATTAAATTTATCATTCAGCTAAATTCTTAACTAAGATTGCAGTGTGCCAAGTACGAATATTGTTATTCGTTGTTCTTCTAATCTGGTTGGTATTACTTGCTCTAGATTTTCCTTGAAAAAGCGATTGCTCTCTTGGGAAACTACATATTTTATTTATGTTCTTGTTTGCATATACACAGGCGACGAAGTAGCTGTGAATTCAAGAAGTTGACAATATTTCATTGTGGATGTAGCACTGTTTACAACAAGGACGATTGAGTGAACTCAACTAAGAATAAACACGGAATCTCTACATATTGAGATGTACGAGTTGTAATAGCAAAATTCAGTGGAAGAAAAAGTATTTTTTAGAATATTTATATGAGCTGCATCTAGTTCAATAACTATTTTGTCCCATGTCCTCATTTTTTAGATAATTAGCCGTTCCTCGGCTAATCTAGTCAAGAAGTGAGTTTTTTCTGCTATATGGTTAGAAACGACAAAAATTAGAGACATGGATGAATTTTGAAAAAGTTAATTGGTTGGTGACGGGTCATTCAAATATAACGTAACGTAATTTTTGAAGATTCTTCACCCCTCCATTCCCATGCAAAACACTGAACATTAACCTGGCCTATGGGAAACCAGACAACCCTTCTTTAAATCCACTTAGGCAATCCTCAGCAGGCGCGTCCGCGCTACGGATGTGGGCCCGATTCCTTGGAGTCGGTGGCTAAGTTCTGCTTCGGTGTAACGCAATCCCCTTGCCCAGTGATACGGGTGAAGATCTCACTGGCAGAGAACGCAGAGAAGATGCACTTCGGTGTAGGAGACCTGGCGTATGTGGCAACCACGCTTTAGGGTAATGGAAAGCAAGGGAACCATTGTGTTCTCAAGGCGGATGAGCCAAATATTTGAGAATGGCATAGGATCAGGCAGGCAACGGGAAACCACTTGATTATTTACCTATGAGCCCACCATGAATATGAATATGAGTACAGGCAAAGAAGACTTGTTAGTATTACCATGTGACCCGACTGGTAACCGGTGCTTGGATGGGTCCGGGCCATCTAGTGTTTAATATGATGGTAGTCATGTGGCTGTGGGTGTTCGGGTATCACATGCCAAATCATAGAGAAATAATTCCTAAAATACAGTTATGGAAATATATAACCTTGGCTATATGAACGTATAAGGATTGCTGCAGACTAGAAAGACATTTGTTTTGGAAATAGAACTTAAACGGAACTTCATTCAAATTTACAGAATCTCTGAGAATCACTGGAAAAGTACACATGCCCACAACCGACACTCCAGATCAAGAAGTAGAAGAGATCTACAGTGTTCTGGAACGCGAAATCTCAAAAGTTCCAAGTAAAGATCAACTGGTTGTCATGGGCGATTTCAATGCAAAAATTGGCAGTTCTATATCCGAAAATTTACCTAATTTAGGCTGATTTAGGCACGTAATGGGTTCATAATTTTCCGACTTTTTATTCATATTTCTCAGAAAATTGAGATATTATACAGGGTGTAATGTTTAAATAAGTATATTTGGAGTAACGGTGCGAAATAATTTTTGTGAGCCTAACATAAATCAAAATATCAGCTATGGTACTTCATGTACACACTTTATTTGATAATAAAAAGTAATGTTTCTAAGAAGAAAACATAAAGACCATAGAGAGTATCCTGGTATTTTCATGAAAAAACAAGTTTTTAAAGTTAGTTTTGTTGTTTTCGATCTAAATGAGTTGAAGATGATTTTTCTGTTGATCACATTAGTTTGATTCCAAGCGCGTTGGAAAGATTTGTTCAGTTGTACCTCCATTTCCTAATAAAGCATATTGTTTCAGTTTTTCTATTCTTGAACAATTTCTATTTTTTTCTATAAATCTCTAACCAAAAATATACTTGTAAGATTATTCTTTAATGTATTAAATTTTTTCTAAGAATATATATTTATGATGGTGAATACATATTTTTCTTATGTCAATACTTTTATAATATAAGATATCTACATCTAATTTCCGATTTTTTATTTGCGGTTCATTTTTTTGAATTTGGGAGTACTGTAATGGATTAATATCCAATTATCACGTATCATTAGCTAATATATTTTCATGTTAAAAATAAAAGCGCTATGCTACCAGTGAATCTGGGATGTTCGTAAGAGTATAACCACAAACCTTGGAATTTATTGGAGTAGAAAAACGCATCCCAAGCGTGAAAAATATTTTATTCACGAACAAAAACCTTTGGCCCTGCTGAATAATCAATCGCGTATTTTATTTGGGAAACTTTCCCACAAATTCACATTCTCACATCTGTTATTTTCGTTGGGTTCTCATGAGCATAATCTGCGGATGACCTTAGAGCGAGAAGTGAAATATTTGTAATGATTATTTAATGAAGGGCCGCATAAATTCCATCTGAGGCCTCGAGTTTTTGATTTATGCCAAAAGATTCTTTTTTTGTATTAATAATTTCTTAGATACAGTGACATATTTCACGTATTTCACGATGAAAATTTATTTTATTTGGAGATTATTATGCCACTTTTGATATGATAGCATTTCTTCACAATTCAAAAAATATTCCATCATTTTATAAGGAACAGATAATAATTTCTATACTTAAGTAAAATAGTTTCAAAGATGACCTACTTCTGGTTCTACCGGAAGTCTACTGTAACTTTGTTATTTTTAATAGAACACCCTATATATTAATACATTTTTGAAATCTACGTGAAATTTTAGTGTTCTTTTGTTTGAAAATTTTTTTCGAAAAATGCATTCTTTTTGAGTTATTAATTTTTTTTGTAAAAAATCTGACCGTTGCAGACCCTTGTAAATAATTTTTACGAGCATACCCTTAAAGATATGAAAATGGTTTTCATCCATTTGCCTTTAGCAAAACTAGACGTATTTGAATCTGTATTGAAAAATTTTTCATTTTATACAGGATGCGTATAAAAAGTGTTCAAAGTTCAACTTTATAAATATCAAATTTCTTTATTTTTTCAAATAGAATCACCTGGTTTTTTCATTGTTCCAAAAACCGGAACATAGAAATTTTCATCATCTGGATAGTCCCTGGACTGAGAGTTGGCCTCCAGCTATTGGTTGCAAAGCGCAAAGCTGCTTAAAAATGTCATGGAAAGCACCCTACTCTTTTTAATTAATTTATTTTATATATATTTGAAGCTTTGGTTACGTCACACGAAAATGCGAACGTGTGAATGTGGAATAATCCATTTCGAATTCAATGAGCATCAAATAATCATTATAAAATAGATGGCTGGGAATCCCGAATATAGTTTACAGTTTAAGTACTTGAGAACTAAAATACTAGATAATCATATCAAAGAAATAATCTGAGGAAGAAACTGTAATTCAAAAAGAATTATGCCAGTTACAGTATCAACTTTTTTTTTCTTTTTTGAAAAAGAAAACATACTTCTCTTAAAGTTGTTATTCCTGAACAGTAACTGCATATAGTTTTGGATTCATTATAAATAGACGGTTCAGTTGAAACTTCTTGTATTGGATTTTATAACTTTATATAGTTATTCCACTACTTATAATAAATACATACCTCCTCGCTTGTAGTATATTTTCTCACGTTTCTTAAATATTCAAGTACTTAGATGAAATTCAACTTTCCATTTTTGTTATTCTATCGATACCACTTTTAAACTTCTGCAGTTGTGAATGGAATAACTATAACTTAATATTCTAATTTTCTTCCCTATTATTCATTTAATTGGTGAAGGTACATGAACCCAATCTTCATTAATTAATTGACTATGATCTATTCATTAAATAATTGGAATTACAAAAATTTAATAGAACCCATTTTTGGCTGGAATAGTGTATTTTAGAAAATGATTTATGTTATTACAAATTCCCTGTTGTTTGCCTCACTATCATATTCATCTTCAGTCATCATTTGATATATTTTGCTTATTAAAACGTTAAGATCATTAATCAAAACCACTATTAATAATATGAGTTGGCTTGAATTGCTATAATGATATTAGCAGACATGGCAACACCCGTTATTTTCCTTTATCAAATGACTCAGTGATTCAACACGCAATGCGTGAATTTCTATCACAACTCGAAAGAAAATGTCATGCTTATATAGGTTAACTTCGATTTTCTCACCAATCTGAGTTAATGTTTTACAGGGTGGAGCGAAGTTTCTCGTTTGAATTGGAATGCATGAAAGAAGAAGTGATATGGATGCATATTTATGTTTATTGGAATAGCATACGAGTCTTGGAATAAAGTTTCGCAATTTTTTAGCTGTGAAAATTCACATGACATGACATGCTTAGCAATATTAAGTTATCAGGAAAGTATTTGCAAAAAAATTTCATTATACCATATTTGGTAACAATCCTTACCATTCAAACGTTTGTTACAAGGTATGTTTGAGAATTAGAGTATCTTTTTTTCTTCTGAAGACTACTAAAGCGCATCAAGTCTATCACTCACTAAAACTGGAAAATTAATTTTTGCCGTTGTATCTATAACTCTTTTTACCCAATTTTTCTGAATCGACATGAAAGAGGTGAAGTTGATTTGGACACCTTGTCAAAAACTTTGTTCCTTGAGCATTAGGAAAAATGCTCATAGTGATTTACAATGGAACAATGAAGGTAAGACGATAAGGTTTTCCGTTGAAATTACCAAACAGAGCTAAAGAATGAAAACAATGAAGCAAATCATATCGGTTCATACTAGAACAGCGATTTCATTCGGTTCCTTTCCGGTCTGATTTCAATAAAGACCCTGGTAATGATTTGGCGAATGGATCCATCTACTATACTGGAAGAATTGAGAAAGCGCATCAGGACCTTTCATAGTACAGGCTGCGTCATGAGAGAACAAATTTGTTGCTAAATAAATTTGAGCTCCATTCTTTTCAATAACTTATAAATAATCTTCTTGGCATGGAGTGAATTAAATTCGGATAAATATTTCCATATAAATTAAGGTCTTCCTATACTGTTTCAATGTCTTCCTAAAGCTCTTCTTGATTTCTGGAACGAAAATTCCTTTTGTAATTTTTTTTACCAGCCTCCCTTCTTAAATTTTCAATGGGATTTATGTCAGAACTATTTGCCGGCCACGGTGAAGTCTCAATATTGTTTTGTCGAAACCTTTGTTGACTCAGACGGGCGGTGTGGACAAGACAATTATCATGTTAGTAAATAAAATCGCTTCCACCAAGTTTGATTCACCGAAAATTTCAGAATTGTACCTTGTGCCAATTCTCCAACAAACACCGGACCCACTGATACTTATCCAAGCTCAAAAACTCCTCAAAAGTTTGCTGGACTACTTCCATCAAAATATTTTTCTTCAAATCTTGACTTGGTGAACTGTAAATGCGAATACGTCCGTCATTGTACGACTTGAATGTCATTATACCATATATTATGGTGGAATTTTTTTCCATTTCACAATAACCACTTGTCCAAAAACTTTTAGACATCTTCGATACTTTTATTACGGTGAATCAATACTCTTAGAATCTCATGGTTGTGCTTCCTCAATCTCCTCACAAATTTCTCTCTCTCCTCTTGGATATCACATGGATATGTTTTCTATAAGTATCAAAACTATAATGGAAATGTGGGTACTCAGCTATGTGAAACAAGTGAAACGAAATCCAACAAAACTAACCCTCTAGAAAAATTGAAAAAATATTGGAATAATAGAGGATAGAATAATATATTAGGAAATGGAGAAAAACTGGAAATAATCACCGCTAGCTATACACTATCAGAAAGGTAAAGAAAAAGTTAATGAGCAAATATTATTATAACCTAAGAAAATGAAATATTAGACAGATGGAACGTATACTTCGAAGAATTGTTTATAGTGGGAGAAATAAATTAATAACAATAAGGAAAAGTAGACGACAATCTAACAGAAACAAGTGTTATAAAATAAGACCAGACATAAACATCATCGAGGTAATAGAGGGAGAACTGAAAATAGATGTAGTAAAGAGGAAAGTTTTGGATTGCTTGAGAAATAAAAGTGTCAATTATTGGGAGTGGAATGGAATAATAGTAACTATAACTATGATTATACAATAAATTCTACCTCTGTGGATAATTGAAAAGTTAATCCGTACTTAGTACAAATCGCAGCAATTACGATGCTACATTTTAATGATATATGAGCTGAAAGCCTGATTAAGACCATCCGAATAGCAATTATTAAGCATTCGTAATCAAAGGGTGGATTATTGAATATATTGATAGGTATTTAGTTCTCCGGGGAATGAAGTGATCTGTTTGCATATAGTATATATATAGAGGACCCATCGAGATTAATATATCAAACGACTGATCAGCTAGACCACAGGTACTCATTATCGTATTCCTATCACCCTATACTGTTTTCGAATATTCTAGAATAATTTCGCGGTTATTATGTATATACTCTTGATGTTCAGCCGCTTAGTTCACAATAGGTCATGTGATAGTTAATATCAGCATGCTATGAATAACGTATTAGTCTGGTCAAAATAGACATGGAAGGTTACAGAAATTGGTGTAGAGCTTCCAATCGGTGAGAATTCTATGATATAATTTCAAATGACTACCTTATCAAGTGAATGTACAGCTGAAATTGGACAAAACATTGTATTGGAAAACACTCCTTCCCTAACTACTGAACTCAACTAATCTAACTTAGTTATTTGAGAGATTTTCACTAGAATTTTATCCATTTTGGCGCTCAGTTTATGCTTTATAATCGGATTTAAGGGTCGTGAAGTCTAGACAAAATTGAACTTTTGTAAAAAGAGTAAGAATCGACCACCCACCCATGGGTATTGGAAGTCTTTTCTCACCGACTCATTTATATCAGCTGTAGTTCTAATTCTAACGATCAAGCACATTTTCATATAAAAATATGCCGCTTGAAGACGACGATTACAAGTTGAGCCTATTTACAAAGACATCCTAAACGACTCGCAACAAATTACCTTCCTATATGAGTTTCTTAAAGATATGTAACCGCAATTGTGCAAATGGTCAAAGTAACTAAACACGTAAAAAACAAACAAACAAAACTAGAGCAAGTAAGTTACTGGAATGGGAAAGGAAACTTCCAGGAGAATGAGGTCATCTCCGTCACAAATGCCTACCTCAAGCCGAAGAATTTGCATCATCGCTAAGTTAATTGTTTCGAACTAATAGGACTCTAAATTGCAGAGTATATTGCCACTTTACTAGAATTTATATTTGTTTATCTGAGGTATTCACTTATCGGACTACCTTAGCAACTGTTGTTGATGGAGTGACAGTGATATTGATATTAATATTATTGGGTATTTGCAAATGAGAAAAAAAACTTTGAAAATAACATTATTACGAATTTATCCAGTTACTTTGAAAATTAACAATAAAGTGTAGCGAAATGGAATACTTTCCAAACGATCTGTCAGTCGGTTTGACTAATATGCTCAAAATTGGAGATTGTTATTCAAAATTACTTTCTTCTTTAAATCCGTTCCTCTCTCATTAAAATTTCACTTGTTTTATGAAATTTCTGAGGAACTTTAATTCTGAGTTACTGAAGAAAGATCAAGTTTTAGTTGAAACACCATGTACAACAATTTATTCGATCCAGTTCTATGATATATTTATTTTTTCGACGATACATTTTCTTCTGGTCACGGTGCGAAAAGCTGTAACTCTGATTTTCGCTAAGGAGTATACATTTGCCATTAAGAGTTTTCGTCATAAATCGATGGAAAGCCGCATCGCTAGCTCGAATTTTCTTTTATTATCTTAATTTTGGGTACTGAAATTCCCAACTGAATAAATCTCGAACAGACAAAAACAATTCCGTTCCATTAATTTTGCGAATAATCGCCTATCGCGAGAAACAGAAAACCGACTTTATGCGTGCCCGTTCTTTCTTTAAGACAGTGTCGCATCTGGTTGTCAATTACTTGAGAAGAGAACATATTTTATCCACAGCTCAGTAATCCCGATAGGAGCTGAAAAACTTGGTGGTTATGGAACTAAAACGGATTTTATTTGTACGTATGTGTATGTATAACATGAGGCTTAGAGTCTATTAAGACATACAAAGTCTCTCCCGCCTCTTCTTTTGCGTTCCATAATCAAGTGGAGGACATTGTTGCGCTCACTAATTCTCATTTTTCAATATTATTCATTGATGCAACAACAAGAAAACACTGCTACTTGAAACAATAACTGCGAAATTATTAAAATGCAACACGAAAACCTTAACTTGGTGGAACCTCTCGTTAAGTAACCCAGGAAGCTGGATGAAGAAAAGGTATTTGTTTGTAACTACACCATTACAATAATGATTCACAAACCAAATTGTCTTCATCGCTTGAATTATGATCATAATCTGAAATATGCTATCTTCCCAAGTTTTACCAAGGTCAAATGTTTTCCTAATTTTGATTTGTTACGTCACTGAATTTTCTACAAATCATCTAGCTTGATAATAAACTTATAAGAAGCTGCGTCTTTCATTACCCGAATTCATATTTTTTCTATTAGGCTCATTTCTGGATAGTAAATGCAGTAAAAGCATATCACTTTCAGCTAAAATAATTCCGTTAAGACTTCATTTTCAAAATTATGTGTGTAAAAGTGAACAATTTTGCTTGAGTATAATAATTCCACTCATATATTATAGTGAAATGCATATCAAACATAGTTTTGGTGCATTAAGAAAAAATGTTTTTGTTAATCATCTAGCAGAGTTCTCGGTATTCGTCGTAATAGTCGCCTGTATTACTTCTGATTCGAATATGAGCAAAGTATAAATGCAAAACCTAACGCAACTATAGCATGTAAGATAATCAGGTGTATACTTTTGGCTACTAGTGATTTTAAAAGTGTATCTTTTTCATCGTCATACATTTTAGGTACCATAGGTGAACTTTAAGTATAGGTCTATAGGAACAATGTACTATCTTTCATTGATCTTCTTCTCTAAATTTTTTCAACAGTCTCAAGTATTCAATACGTTTTACTTTTATTTGAATTTTCTCTTTCTCTTTCTTCATTGGTATATTTCTGATATCGTTAGCTCTCATCCACTTGAATCCTATATTTTTCACCAATTTTATTTTCCTCAAAATAACTCCTACTTCCTCTTTTTAAGGGCTTAGAATATTGTCTTTGTGATATCAGAGGAACACTGACATAAACTTTCCAAGCTGATTCTAATTTTTGTGCTCGTATCTGAATTAGTAGTATCAATGTTACAGTAAGAAATCCTTGAATCCAATTGAACTCCATGAACTATTATATATTTCATGTTTATGAAATAGAAAAAGAAATTGTCTGAAAAAGCTAAAACATCAAAAAATAACAAAAAGGCAGATGGTATTACAGTTCAGCTCTAATTTGTTCCAAAATTACTGATCCTACCTTCATATCTATTCATTTATAATTTATCCTGAAGCAATGGCGTTCTTGGAACCTTTAGTGCATTCGTCATATTAGTTTCAACTGATTCATGAGGTTTGCTGAATACGCTGCCTCATCCTAGTATTTTTTAGTGATCATGTAAACTTTCAGGGTATATTCGTGGTGAAAAACACCTTCATAATCAAATTATAGCTTTGATCCTGTATTGGCGATTCAGAATGTTTCAAAATAGCAGCTGTTTCTTGTGGTTTTATTGATAATAATTATTTCCTCCAATATAATTATATAGAGATGATAAGTTTGCATTGACTCACACATCACAAACTATTTTGAAGTGAATCTTATCTGCTGGAAGGAATGAAAAACTGAAGAAACGTTAGACAAAGTGTATAGATAACAAAAGAGATATTGGACAATGAATTGATTTTCTATTAAAGACCTGTGTTTTGTTCGGTCACATATAATGGAATAAATTCATTTTAATTATAAAATCTCATTAGTTTCCATAACATTTTTCGTAGAGATTACTTATGAAAAATTGACGCGCCTATGATTAAAACTGGGGCTTCGGAAGTTTCGGTGGTGGTAACACAAAAACTCGGGAAAAATAACTCCAACAAAATTAATCAAACGTGCCTAAACTGTCTATTAATTCGGTATTGGCGTTTTGTCTTCAGAGAAATTCTTTCCAAAATAAAAACTTTTCTTGCTATAATGAGACTTATTATTGCTTATTCAGATGTTTTTCTGAACTATTTGTGAATTTATTGCCAGTATTATATCCATATTTGTGGATTCTATTCTACACGAACTTTTATTCAAAGTTAATTTCATATTCAAAGTATTCACAAACAGTTTGAAGTATTTACAAGTAATAAATATAGTTTTGATGTGCAGGTACAGGAGCAGGTGATCCTGCATTATTATTCCCAAAACTTCTTTCTTAGAGTGTTTCACTTGTTGAAATGCTTTTTGATTTTTCATTCAATTAAGAATTAAAACTTTTGTATTACTAATTTAATAACAAAATATCAGCGCCAGAATCGACCAACAGAAGTTTAGATGTCGATAAAATTTTTCTATCTACTCTAGTTCTTCCGGAATATTTGAGCATTTTGGGATCAAAGCTGTGGATTTTGGGAGCGAGAATGTGGCCTTCTTGAAGCTCTCCCAGATATTGGAGTTGATTAGAGGTATGGATCTGTTGGTCCAAAGACGACTTTGTACAATAGATCAAATGCAAATCTCCTCTTCAATACAAACAAAATGTTACCAAAATTATAATCCTCACCAATCAAATTAAATGTTCAAAGTGTTCACCGCAAAGTGTTCACCGCAACCATGCAATGCTCAGTACAAGTTCAAATTTTTTACTAAAATTTCAACGCATATTCATGTTGATAGATCCGAATGCGCTATGATTCTTCCCCTCATATCTATAGTAGTCAAGGAAGGTACACAATCTCATTTCTCACGGAGCCACATACAAATAAGTCATGTTCGACGAACTGAGCTAACCGATCAGTTATGACCCCTCTCTGAATCCATCTGATCTCGAGTATCATCTTGAAATAAACTCGTTTAGGTGCAGAAACACAACATCAAGCAACTTAATCTATCTCATTTGCTGCCGAATATTCAGTGGAACTCTTCCTAATGAAACTGGCAGCTGGTTCTGAAGACATCTCAAATGAATCGCAGCCGTTACTATCGTATGGTAAGAAGTGTTGTGCTATAACATAATGACCTATGATTCAACTCCAAACATTCAATGACCACCTCCGAGTTTTATAAGGGGTTGAGATAACATTTGGATTACAAGTTACAGTTTAATACAGTACTCGCCACCAACCTATCTTGCCTATCAAAATGTTTGCAATTATACATGAAAGAAACAAGCCAATACCACCATTTTTTGAGAGAATTGGTATAATTTAACAAGGATTATATAGAAACCAAGTTTTTAAATTGAGTTTATGGTGAAAAAATACTATCAGGTATTACTTTAAAAAAACTTTCATTTCTTTTTTTAATAAGAGCCAAAATAAACATTTATCCAATAAAAAAAAAAACAATAAACACAAACTTAAATGACAGAACAATGAATTTAAATGTATTTTCTGTGCCACTCGGCAAAACAGGGTGTCACGAATAAACCAATTGGCTGTGCATCACTCCCCTTGCATTCCATGCATTTGTACCATGTGATGGATCTGTTTTTGGTTACACTGGCATTGGCAGAATTTTTTTCGTTCTCTTTTTTCAGGTTGTGGTCGAAAACAACTTTTTCTCTGTTTCTAGAATATCTAGAAAATGAAAGAAAGCTTCTATGTACCATCAGTTTCTCTCGCTGTAGCATAGTATGAATTCATCTGATCAACAAGAATAAATTCTAAGAAGCTATGTTACCTGTTAAAGTTCGACAAAGTAACGACACTCTATATTTTTTTATGTTTTCCTATTCCAGTACAAATGCGACGATGCATAGGTTTGAAAATAACCATTAGATGCAAGCAAACCTTTTTGGATACACTATTTATACATTTATATAAAATTTACTTAACGCTTACTAAGAAAATGTAGATTGATATTGATAATAGTTAAAAATAGATATTACCTAATGACCCGGACTTTGGGCGTAGGAAACGCTCAACATAAATCACAGGATGCTCTATTGGAAAAACGAAAAGAAGAAGATAGTTCAAGTTTCCGTCTGCCTTATATATGAGAGGAAATTAATTGAAATTGGAAATATTGACTTTAAAATATCTATCTTCAATAACATTTTTTCCTTCTGTTAAAATAAACCACATCTCTCGGTAACACGTTCAGAGAAAATTTTCCAGACCTAAAGTGGGAACCGATTAAAACAAATTTTTGAAACTTTATACGAAACAGGGGTATATAATGCAAATTTGAACTATTATATAACAAAATAACTTCCTCAAAGTTTAAATTGTATATCTAGTTAGTTACATAAATCCTAGACTCATTCATAACTTCGAGCGACATTTTGTAACAAAATGTTCACTTCCTTCGAAAGTTAATTTTCCTGAATTTCTCAAGTTGATGCCAATTTGATGATGGAACTATTGCAAATTCGACATCACCATTAACTAGATATATCAGATACGGACGCGTTTGAAACTTGACAGAGGCAAGTAATGCATCGTTATTTCTCTTGCAGTCTAGATCTGTGATGCTTGAATATGTAATCCGGAACGAGCATCTGGTAATACGGTTGTAATTCATTCTCTAGATATTCCCAAGGGCTCGTTTCAAGCAAAGTGCACAGTGTCTGAATCCTTGACAGAGACGGCTTCATATTTTATAGAAAACTTTCATTCGAAGTTTATTTGAAAGATAAAATAATTTGAGAAATTTATATTCTCAACCTGAGATATTACACTTAACGAATCTGTAAAAAAATTGATTTTTCAAAAATTCTGACTACCCCTAACCCCATAAATAACCTAGATATCGACTGCAGTGTGGCAAATTCGACAAATTCATTACTAAAGTGGTCTCTCACTCGTTTGTTATCCAGAGTGAACAAACGCGTCACCTATTACGTCGACAGCTGTCTCGTGCCCAAAATCTTTGAAAATACCTTGCGCATCTCTAATCGGCGATCAGCCAATACAAGATCGTGGATTTTCGGGTACCTGGAGGTGGTCCATCAAGAGCGAACGTGCGACCAGGTTGAAAAGCAGTTATTGCAGTCACCATAAAAGGAAAAGAGACAACATGTGCATCATAAAGTGCATCATAAAAACGGTCCTTGATTTCGCTGCGCGATTTTCCTTCAAAAAAGAAGACATGCTTGAATGCCGTCAAAACAAAACTATGAAACCGATAAGGCTGGAATCATGAAGATGTTGAACATGATAGAAATTTTTTCTTTCACGATACTGGTATACCATTGGTATCTTGGATTGCATCGGTAATTTGAATTATGTATACTATAAACTT
The DNA here is from genome assembly GCF_026250575.1 of Diorhabda carinulata. Lineage (NCBI taxonomy): Eukaryota > Metazoa > Arthropoda > Insecta > Coleoptera > Chrysomelidae > Diorhabda > Diorhabda carinulata. Next base: position 11,412,861 of record NC_079469.1, read on the forward strand.
TGTCTGCATATTTCTATCCTAGATCAAATAATCGTAAGTAAGAAAAAAACCAATCGCACATCTTTAATCTATCCATAACGAGCATAATATTCATCTTGTTGGACTTATTTCCTTCGTATGTAAAGAATTCAATTATCGCAATCAAACCGTTGATTAGATTAGAATTTCTCATTCTCAAACGATTTTATTATTCAAAAACGGAGACAGCCGTTTCACCATTTGTATCCCACAGTCGATTTTGAATTCAAAATTTAATTCGAGAAGCAATAAATCGAGATACTGGAGGACGCCAATTAGATTGGCTGCGAAGCTATCTTGAAAATTCGAATAGGGACTTTACTATTGGTAGTATATATATATGGGAAAAGTGTTCTCCATGAAGTAATTTATGGATTTCGTGGTAATATGAAACACAATTACTTGTTGGGGTGCATAGATCTACACAGGATTTAGCACTCACTATATATTGCCTCTTTCACTTTACTTGTAACCAGCTTTTAGGAAATGAAGTGAGGAAGGGAATGTTTTTCGATAATTTCATTAATTTGGAAATTGGACTGGTGATATGTGACAAAGAGGAATAAATTAACCGAAAATTTGCCTCACTACCTAACAATGAATTTGTTGAGAAATGTAAAATTATCATAAAAATAACCAATAAGCTTAGGTTATTATCCGAAGTCAAGTCGGATAAATTTGTTTATTGTATAAATTAACTAAATCGATGAAGAGCCACTTTTTTTAAATGAATAATAGTAGTAGTTACTATCAGTTCACATAACCTCCAATGAATAAATCACCTTTAACTGTTTTTTTTCTGGAGCTTTTTGACATTCTTTTGTGTGGTTTATCTATTTTCTGAAAGTTGACAGATGCTTCTATGAAGTAGTTCTAGTAGAGGGTAGATACTTACCTATGAACACGATTGTTAATATCCGTTGCCCAAAGAGCTTCCGTTTATCTCTGAAGACTATTAAGAAATTATTTCCTTTTTCTTTATTAGCACCATCCGTCTACATGCCTAGTTAGCGTAGAAAATTGGAGCGAAGAAAAACGGAATAGTAGCCAAGGTGCTTAAGAATTGTCATTAGATAAAATAGGATATAAAAGATTCAAGTGAAGACGACAAACAAACCACACTTTTGATTCTGGTCTTATCAACAAAAAAAGTACATCTCAGAAATTTTAATTCTATTTGTGATTCGGAGAGATTTTGAAAATTCAAATAACTAATGTTTCCGTAATTGATGAATCATTTTTTTTAAGTTGCTGGGATTTGTTTCCAATTAATTTCAATTTTGTTTTTTGCTGTAATGAGTTGATTTCTGCGATGGACTAAATTTTCTAGAAGAGAGCTGAGCTTAAGGTACCTTTTGGTAGACTAAGAGTATCGAACATACAACAACCATCAATATTGTTATATTTTCAGGATCTATCCGATAGTTTATAATATATTTGGAGCTAAAATATTAGAAGCTTTTATTATCAGCTTTCGCCCATCACAAATTTATCGCCTTCCTTAGAACCCAAATCGCCAAGCAGGTGGCGATCCCCCCAGGCTAGGAACCACTGGTACAAGCATACATTTTACATTAAAAACGCTGTACTAATTGATATTAGCTTAGAACCGTTCTGGAAATTGGCACGATCGTAAAATAGAATTTTGTGGAACCATGATGCTAAAGATGGAGACTCTCATTTTAGTAGTGAGATAGTCCTTTCCAAAAATGCTACGTTTGTGTCAATTAACATCCCTCTAAATATTAGAATGATACTGATCCTTACTAAATGCAAGAGTTGTGAATATAAAGACATTCGAAAGTTTTTGCAGGTACTTTGCTACCACTGTTGTTGACCAAGTATTCGGGTACAACTATTTGATATTTGTACTGAGTACACTATTTACACTACAACCATACCAACCTTCACAATTACACTGTTTGACGCGCGTTTCGATAACCAAGCTTGGAAACCAACCTATCAAAACTGAAGTGAAGAATTTATCAACAAAGTGAAAAGTATAGAAATTGAAGTGAGAATTTTAATATCCTTTGGTGTAAGTTCATTATTTCCCAGTGGATCGATACCGCAGACCTTGGAGCACGTTGAGGACTTACCAAAATCTAATAATTTGGGAGCTGACATAATAGAATTTGGAATAATGGTACACATTATACTTCTATTCGACTTATGTAGATAGTCTGATAGAATACCTTATTGATTTATTTTAAAAAATTTAAGCACGAAACAGGAATCGACATATTGTCAAGTTACGAGTTCGATTTCTCTTTTTTCAGTCTCACACAATGCATTGAATAGTGTTCCAGTTCACATTTTTCCTCAAAAGACCTTTATTGATTTGAAAAAATGCACAGTTTTTATGAATAGCATTGCGAAATAAGATGAAACTTTTTGCGCTTCTGACGCTTTCAATGGAGAATAAGCAGGAGAAGACTAATTCAGAGTATTTCACGTTGTATGGAACGTTTATCCATCCTATTGTGTGTTACGCGAGTTTCGATTTGCCTATTCGACATTTACTTTATAGTGTAGGAGCTTGTTACTTCAAATTACAGAAAATAACCAGGTGAATATCACTTAGAAAACTTATAATAATACAACTTTAGTAATTCTTATGATAAAGATGGAAATATTACATCAATTTTTGTGCTTGTTTTGTCTTCAATTTGAAAGTTATTTCAGCTGCAAATGTCGAATTCCCCATAAATTCACGTGTCTTACAATTTAGCAGATATTCCATCCAACTTCCTCAATTGGTACTCAAATATTCTGTTTTCCTAGTTTACCTATATTCTTATTTCTGTTTTATATCCTATTCTGCAGGTTTTGGACCTGTAGGATAAAAACCGTATTATTATATCAACCTTTCAATATCATCCAATCAAATTTTGCAAGCTACATATTCAGAGTGAGGAATAAGAATGAAAGATAACCTCATTCATCTGATTACTAAGAAAAACTCTTCTCAATTCTTTTTGTTGCCACAATATACCCTTACCCAGCATACACCTTTTTTCATAAAAATTTTTGTCTTGATGAACTCTTACTGGACCAGAAATAACACTAAATGCAGAAATGATAAATAAAATCCAACCTAGTATTCATGATCCAAGCAATTAATTAAGTATTGAGAAGATAATCTGAAGGAGGAAAATCGAAGAAATGGAAGCTAATGCTACATATATGGAGGACGAACGGTTCCTAAAAATATTAGAAACATAACTTTGTTAAACTCAGTGTTAAAACTTTATAGTAATACGTTGAAAGAACCACTGGGGTTCATACAGAACAGATCGACCGAGGACGCCGTAATCATAATACCTCAATTCATAGACAAATCGATGAGTTGATGTTTGTAGATTCTGTTGATGAGGAACGTCTTAAATATTTTACAGAAGAGCAATATATATCCACTTAGTTCCATGAATATTGATACATACTAAAACTATAATGGGATTGCTCAAAAATGCCTAGATTATTATTGGTATGAGACGTGAGGACTGAAAACACCATCAACACAAAACTATTCAATATTATCGTGGACAAAATTATAGCTTACAAGGGCAATGTAGATGATGGAAAAGTAGTGGTAGAGAATGAGGATGATGTATAACGCCTATTATACAGGATGAACAGAAAGGCAAACAAATATATTTCTACCAAGAAGACTCAAACAATGGTCGTAATCAAAAAGCCTCTACCTTGTAGTAGCAATATTATATGAAAGATGTTTATTGGAGGAAACACAAACCAAACTAATAAAAGCATCAAGAGTGAGGAGATATTTGAGAGGAATAAAAGATGATGGAACAATATGATAAGTGCACAAAGCAATAACAACAGAATGAGGATAAATGAAATGAAAACGCTTGAAACAATTAAAGTACTGAGTCTTAGAGACAGAATGAGACAATTAGATATATAAGAAAAGAAGAAGAAAAGAATGCGCAACATGGTCAAAAAAAGATTATAAGCGTTTCAAGAAGAGGTGAGGAGGTGGCAAAATATATGGATTATAGAGAGTCTAAGAAAAATGCCTGGACATATTATTGTGCAGCTAAATTGCCTTAGACGAGGTTCGCATACTGCAGCTAACATTTCCTCATTCCTGAATAGAAGCATGTACGTACAATTCTTATCTATATTTCACAAGTATTTTTAAAGTATACTTACTTAGCATTACAGCAGTTATGAAGTTCAAAAACCGACAGATCACTGAATCAATAAGTTTAACTATTTTCATATACACATTGATTCTATTTATATCAAAGTACTAGCGAATGAGTGATTTTATAGCGAAATAATGTTTATGAAACATCCCTTCAAACTATTTTTCTAGTTTTCCAGTTATGTAATTAGATTTCGAATCAATATTTTAGGAGTGTATCGATTTTTTGCAAGTTGATATCAATAGTCACTATAGGTTTAATAATTGTTTTCAATCACATTGTATCCATTTGAAACTGTGCAAATTTAGTGTTCAATATTGGAAAGACAATCTACTTCACTAAATATTTCTATTCTCGAAATACAACCTTCAGAGACAGATATTCCTTTCGAATGGCAAAAAGTGTTTGCTGATTAATCTGCCCTATTGTGCAGTTGATGGATAATGATGACGATATCCGATGCTCTCTTCGAGGAGACTGCGTGTTTTCCATTGAGATTAGATATACCTACCGAAAAAAGAAAGCAAAAATAAATTTATTTGCTATCAATATAGTGAACTGTTACACTAGAAATAAAGCATAGCTAATAAATAGTTGCATAATTATCATTCAACATTTTATTCATGTTGGATTGTAAAATAATAAATTTTGTTATGTGTATCAATTATTAAAAATATCAACAAAATGCTGGAAAATTTCAAAATCTGTTAGTTGTATCTCAGTTTTTGAACCATGTAAAACATTTAACAAGAATTCTTTCTGGTAAGAGTATGGTAAGCGACCCCACGACGATCATCGTGAACCTCTAGACATAGACTATTGATGATCGATTTATCATATCTATTTTATGCGGAAATATTTACTTCCGGAGATACCGGAAGTAGCTAAAGTATGCAAATGCATCATTTCTATCAAAAAAAGCACCACCTCGCTCCAGGAAGCATAATTCATACAGATGGCTGGCTAGCCCATCGATGCCTCAGCATTGAAGGCTACACTCATGATTGGCTCAATCAAAAAGAAAAATTAGTCTCATAGCTCATACCCAAAGAATTAAGGTCAGCTGGAGACCTCTGAGTGCACCTTCGGAAGATTGGGAGGACAGAATCATAGAATATAAATGGTGAACCAAAAAAGACCCATTAAATTCATTAATAGAAGAAATCAGAAAAGATTTTTAAATTTAAAAGCTATAGATTTGAGTCGAATCATAATATTTGATTGAAGAAAATTATTTTTGCTTACCATGATTTTAGTCTGCAACACAACATAACCTTACAAAAATTACTAAATTTTCATTTTATCTATTGATTTTTCGGGAAAATTATGCATTTACATACTTTTTCCGGAGAAACTCTTCTGCGTATGCGTCAATCCTCATGATTTTCACATAAAAATAGATCTTGATGAGATCTATCGAACAAAGTTATCCAGGGTTCGATACCTGTTAGCCTTCCTGAGATAATGGCCACTTGCGGTATCTCCGGAAGTAAATGTTTCCGCATAAAATTGATATGATAAATCGATTTCTCATGTCATGAATACTCTATGTATAGAGTTTCATGATGATCGTTGTGGGGTGACTTATCATACTTGTGCTTAATTTTTTTCGTAATAATAACTACAGCTCTATCTATAATTAGAATACTGTTGTTTATCCATTGATCACTCCTTCAAAAGCATGCTAACCCTCGACATTCGAAAAACATACAGTATTTGTTTTTCAATAAACTTCTTCCTACCCTGAAATGTATAAGTAGGTTGTTGAATTTGATGGTTAATATTCCCAACTTGTTATCCAACTCAATTTCAGCATCAACCTATCACACTTTGTAACTAGATTTCAGTTTATGTTCCAGAAAATGTAGTTGAATTTATGATAAATTGATAATACTTTTCTTTCATCTGTATAGTACAGTTTATTGTACTCAACTTTATGAACTATAAAGTAGGTTGCAATTTGCTACGTTGTTGAGGACACTAAACTTACTCAAATTGTCAAATCATTATTGGATACACTGAGAGAATTTGAACTAGACATTGATTTTAAGTTATAATTATATTATTTGTTGAATGAGTATGATAAGATAATTTATATTAGTAAAGTGAATTATTTTCACAAATATATGGTGCCAGCATACGATAAGAGTTTCTCTGGTATTGTCAAGCATAACAACCAAATCAAAACAGAATCTGGAATGATAACAGCCACCGAATGACCTGGTCAAGGGACAAACGGAGCTGCTCTAGATCTATTAACATTGACAATGATATTTCCGACGAACTAGCAAAGTTAGGAGCCACTCAACTACTGACAGGGCTCGAAAGTGCGGTAGGGATCTCCCATTTGCAAAGTAATGAGCTCCTCAAGCACTTGGAAAACAAAAGAAGTGAAGAAGATTAAGACATGTCAAATTCTCTATAGTAGAGACCAACCGTATAGAGTAGACGAAGATACTGGTAAATCTAATCACAAGGCACAAGGAAGTTGGTTATCCATCATATACAACACCGACAGGACCACTGATGCGGACTATCCATTTTGTGGAATAATGTAAGATACCACGATATAAATCCTCTACAACTGCGAGGCTCTTATCAGTTTATGATGAAGAATCTTAGAAATAAAGCTAGCAAAAAAGCCTCTCTTTAATGCCAACGATGCTTGAAGGTTCCTTCAATTTCAAGAGCCTCCACGTGAAGGATTGGTTTAATTACCCCGCGATTAGGATTGATAAACCTTTCCCATTCTTAGTAATGTCATCTGGATTATGAAATACAACGTAAAGTTGAAAATAAAAGAAGACTTTTCTTTGTAGATTATATCAAGGGCGGTTTCCGTAGACTTTTACTATAGAATTTTGTCATTTTTTATTCTTCTATTCGTTCATTTGATTTTTATTTGTGTTTCGCGTTTATGGAATTTTTCCATATTAATCGGTTTGATGTATAATTTTGTTTTCTAAAACTTCAGCGTCAAACCAATGATGCATCTCGCCCCATGCACTCCTATCAAAGGTTACCCCAACCCAATCAAAATGACCTCGAATTCTCTAGAATGTTCAGGGATGTTCCAGAGAGCTCGGATTCATGAAGGATCTTGCTTTATGTACCTCCAACAACACGTAGCTTAGAATTTCAACTGTTAATCACTTTTATGTCCAAATTTTGATAATAACAAGTAAAAAGTCGTTGCGGTCTCAGCGCGAGACACTAGCGCATTTTTCACCGTTAGCAACGACTGAATATTAACAAAATACTAATTTATAAAAAGTCATATATATGAAAACTAAACAAGAGAAATATAAGTAATTTCATTTATTTATTGATTTTAATAATAACTATGCCTTGATAGTTGTCACAATAATTGGTTTATAGAATGAAAAATATGATTCATAAATAAAATTTCCCATTTTGTAAGCTCTTAATTTTTCGAAGATCTCATCGATTGTCGTGCTTGCATTTGTTGTAACTTCTGTTGGAAATACTGAATTTGAAAAAAATTTCAAATTCAGTGGTTGTTGAGAGATCTAGTTCTCCACAAACTATGACATTATCGTTATTTAACAAATTTTTTGTTGATCTATAGCAAGTTTAGATGAAATTTTTTATATGAAACATCACATATTGGTTCTATTAAATGATTTTTTCTACTAATGAACAAAATATCTTTTGTATCGGCACATCTACAGCTATACGGGAATTAAATGCATCCCGAACTCGCTACACGCTTCCTGCGAGGAGATATCGCTGCTACAAACGGACGCACGGACAAAGCGCTAGTAATGATTTTTTCAAAAAAAAAGTTTTCCCTAGACCATCAACTTGTCTAAATCATTCAACGAAGTTTGTGTGGAAAGTTTTTGACCTCAACGTGACAATGGCATTCATTATAAATAGGGAAAAAGATAAGTTACACAGTATATGGATACTTGGCACTATCACGAAACAGTTAGGACAATGGAATTGTAAACGAGAACCAAATATGTTTTTGGAAAAGTTATAGATACTAAAGCATCAGGTATCATTGTAGTATCATCAAGTATTTTCCATTATAACAACGCACTTGGACTTAAGTGATCGCCTTAGCTAAAATTCACTCATAGGAGCATTTTCATCAGAGGAGGAGGTTATCGAATTTGTAAACTTTTCAGAAAACCCTCGAACGTTCGAGAAAAATTTGATTTGATTTGCAGCATCGAGCTTTCCCAATATGTATAATAACCCATAATTGTTCAAAGAATATTTTATTAAAATTGTTATTAACTAGGTAACGGAATCTTTGAGCAATTCAAAATGTCGGATTTCTTTGATTTTCGAACACTTCCTCAAGACCGATGACAATATAATTTCATAAGTTCGTACCAGAGAGATTCGTTGGGTAAATTTTGGTTAGGATGAGGAACTTTTTTTATAGAGAGAAAAGTTACTCGAATCCACGCCGATCTTAATTCGTTGCCGGATAAATCTCGTGCAAGGTACGAAAAACAGACGAATTCTTTATGAAGTAGTGTCACCGGAAAACCTAACGGAAAACGTAGTGCTCGCTTAGTTTTCAGAAAAATCTAAAATATGGAAAAGTTCTGAATTATGTTCACATCAATAAATATCCAAAACTCGTTAATTTCCTGGAGAAACAAAACAAAGGGTAGGCTGCAAAAAAATCGAAAACTTTAAACAGAGAAAATATAATAGAATTCTTGCTACATTCTTAAGCGTCGTCTAGAAAATGTTGTGAACACCGCGGCTAAAATACTACTTTGTTGGACTCATCTGTTAATTGCTTCGCTTCGCTCGTCTCGCAATTTTCAGACTCGTCCCACAAAGTAGCACTCTCAGTCATTGGCATACAAATAACTATTATCAATTACTTCACCTCTTATTTGACGTATTAAAAATGATATTTTCTACTTTTTGATTATCCATTTTTTACACTGTTGTTTAATTTAAACTCCAGCTACAATTGAAATGATAATGTGCGTCATTCTTGCTTATTGTATTTTCCTATATCCAGTCCATCATGTCTAACTAAACATCGTCATTGATAAAATTTGTTTTCTTAGTGTAGAATAATCCAGTAGATCTGAACTCCCGTAAAAGGTAAGTGCGAGATACGTTCCATGTTCATTTGAGCAAAATGTGTCACACGAAGCGGTTTTCTTCATCCAAAATGACAGTTTGTATACGAACATAACGTTACGTTTCGTCGAAAACCACGTCATGTGTAACATTATTTCAACAACGAATTGTCGTTGTAAAACAAAGGTAATAAACACGCATGGAATTTTACGCTCTGAGTACTGTCAATGAGATTCACCCGTACGTATTTGCGTTCGAACTAATAGCATCACAACTTCTGCACTATTGACTTATCCGCGAGATGTGAAGCGAGTATTATGAAATGATGTTTAAAGAGTCATCCATCGTAAATTAACTACAGAGGTAAATCCAGATTGATGGAACACAAAAGTTCAATAATACCGAGTGGAGCAGAGCAGCTTGTTAATTCTGTTGTGGAATATCAACTGAGGAATATTCTTTGAGAGTTGAATGAACCAGGTGAAAACTATCCTTTTTAATGATCACTTAAAAGTAACAGAAGGTGTGAAAAGTGAAAAGGGACTAGTATGTAAGTTATTAAGATCTCTATATGGTCCAAATTGGACCTCTAGGTGTTGGTATGAATATTTTGGCAAGAAATAAAGATTTAAAAATTCTGATATTGATCTCTGATTGTATTTTATAGATAAAAATGACATAGTGATATATATTTAATACTATATGTTGATGATTAAGCAATTATTAATAAAAAGAAGGACCCTTCATCTATTATTTAGAAGCATTTAACAAATTTAATTAACCCAACTATGATCCCATTGTCCAAATGACCTCAAATGACATGAACATGAAGTGAATAGACATCAATCGATGTTAATAAGTATCAGAAGACATCGATCAACATCGAATGACAATAAACAATTGGCTTCAATTGACCTTAGTTTATGTCATTTGATCTCATTTTTCATTTCTTCAACCTATTATTATGAGAATTGTCAAAAAATAACGAGGACAAAATTATTGATATATTTCTGGTATTATTGCTCACGGCAAAAGATAAGCTATAGTCTCTCGCATCGACTTTTTTACTTATTTACTGTTACTATCAATTCTAAGCTCAAATGTTCCTTCAGAAATTAGATATTCATGGAATTAATCAAGATTATATCTCAGAAATAATCTCTAAAATAGTAGGAACGATCGAAATCACTGGATACGATTGCGAACACTTTGAAGTCAATTTTCTACCTTCACAGCACTTCGCTATGTATTTCTGGCACATTTACATATTTCCTCATTTCTGAGTGATTAATTTCTTACAAATATCGAGGGTTTTGGACCGTTTAAATCATTATTTGTTTGCTCACTCATCCCAATGTATACTATTAAATACATACTTCCTTGCTAATGGCATATTTTTTCAAATTTTCAAAATAATCAAATACTTAAACACAATTAATAATTTCTTTGTTTCTCAATCGATACCGCTTCTAAATTTATGCAATTGTAAATGGAAGTTAGATTCCTTCTAAAGTGTCGTTCGTTTGCTTAATAAAAATCCAATTCCCAGTCTAACAAAAACTGAGCTGAAAGAAATGAGTCGAAAATACATTTTTTGCTGATTTCGCTGATGTTCACTGCTCATTTTGAAATAAGAACAAAAAATTTAGGCGTCTGGTGGATTATTAATCCCATAGGCCCAATATAAATAAGAAGCGGTAGCATCAGCTGGAAATTGGAGAATAATTACCAACTGATGAATTGCCAATGGCCGACAATGGCGTATCACACGACAAAATATTTATATAAGTATCAATTTTTTATAAATAGACGGAAAGATACTCTAAGATTGAGTAACTTCGTTTCGTGATATTATAAACTGACAAAAAATAGTCAACCACAACCAACTTAAAGTGTCTGAATGGTTTACAATCTGTCAGTGACAAATTGTCAAACTGTGAATGAATATTTGGGATTTATTATGATCTATTTTACAAGGTACGTCTAAAGGATAGTCTGATTTTTTAACGGTAACATGTGCTACGTGCTTGCACATTACGATTCAAAAACATGTCAATGAACACGATGTCTTCTAGCTCGCTAGATAGAGTAAAACGTATTTAATGCTATAGGAAAAGTTACCGTACGTTGGAGTAAATGAGTGAACATCAAGTTCTTTCACAAGGATAAAATAGATGATCCACATCGGGTCGGCCGTAGACAACCAAATTGAGCGAATACGCGATTTGCTGGCAAGAGATCGGTAACTGACTATACGATTTATGGCGGAAAAATTCAGAATTGGCAAGGACAAGACTCGCACTGTAGGTGAAAGTGTGTACTAGGACGCATTTGTTTATTATGACTAGTATAAAGTAGTGGGTCAAGATACACGATAACACGCCTGCTCCTTTTGTAATTTCCGTCAATACTTGGCTCAATCTGGCTTCACTGTTCTCAGAGCTGACGCCTCATAATTTTATTCTACTTCTCTGCGCATATGAAGTTATAAAAGAGCTCATTTTGCTGACGTGTCGGTTATTCATGGATGGATGTGACATCCTGTAATGAATATTGAGTCCATAAACTCAAGCTAGTATGGATTTATGTGAATGACTAAAGAAAGTTACCGTAAATAGTAATTATTCCAAGAGGCACATTTAAAATAATTTATTTGATAATTGAACAGCTTAGTTGAATAGTACATGAATATTGATATGAATATACAAATTTTCATTGTACGCTAGATAAATATGAAGTCAATTGAAATTCGATACTCTTTAACAAAAAATGTAGTCGTTTATATAGTATTCGATAAATCTACGTATGGGTGCGAAGAAGGACATTCCACCCACCCCCTGTCTTTTCTAAGGTTCCTCTCCTCTGAGTTCCATGGGTTGGCTATACACTCTTGGCTTCTTGTTCTGGAGGTCTTAATGTGTGTGTATTCCACTGTCTTGGGTAAACCTTTTCCAACTTTCTTCGGCAAGAAGAGATTTAATCCGATTGGTCCTTAGTCTTCTCTATAGCTGTCCCTGATGTATAACTCCGCACTTGCTTATGAAAATATATTTTTTTTTGTTTTTTGTTTGGGTTTTTGAATTTTTTTTCTAACCTTTAACCTAATTATCCAGTTGTCCTCCATTTTACTTTACCTATTGGGCGCTGAGTGTTACTATGAGTGTCTGCATGTTCTGCAGCTCGGGCGTTCCATGTCGTGTCGTTTTCTTAGCAGCTAGTGCGTAGTTGCGTCCTGTTTGTGTGGTGCTCGTGACTGGTTTGTTTTCCGTCTTGTTTGGGTGTGTCGGGCACCCTCTGCTGCTCTCCACCACAGAGTGGGTAACTATACCACTCAATCTCCTTATACTCGCTCAGGAGCATCTTCATTCTGTTGAAATTCTCTTTTGTCGCCTTCATTATTTTCCCTGTATGTATTCCCATTTCACCCTGAGCATCGATTTTCCTCTGCACTAGCTGCATTCGTAGTGCTGTCCATGTGAGTTGGAGACTTTTGTATTATTGGAGGTTGCCTTCTCTCCGGTTTGTCTGTTTTTTTTGTTCTTCTCTCCTTATCTTTTCCAGATCTTCTTGACTTGTTTGTCCGTTGTGTTTTCTTCCTTGAAGGATTGCCTCTTTGGTTTCTTCCTCTTTTTCTTGTTCTTGACTTCTGTGTATCTTCCTTCCATGGGGCAGTCTTCTATTTGATTTTCCTCGGAGAATCTGGCTTTCTTAATTGTTTTGGGGCTCTCATTTTTATTTGTTTCCTTGTCCTTTTCCATTCGCTTTGCCTGCTTTGTCCCCTTCAAGCTTTTATTTTCCTCTTTTTTCCTCAAGTCTCCTTATTGTGGCTTCGTTGCTTTTCCTCAATCTTTCCACTGACGCTCCTCTGGCAGAGGGTTTCTCCCTATTTCTGGAGTTTTCTGGCTCTATACCGTATTGAGAAGTGCGGCTTTTCGAAAAACGTACAATCAAATCTGTGTTAACAAACACAATTCTTTCATGCGAAAATATTTTCTTTCAGTTTAAATAAAATGTTGTGTCCAAACACAGCTACCTTAGAGAAAAGTTTTATCGGGGTCTCACCTGACTACCTGAGTCCGCTTTCACTACACTTTTTCACTGGATGAAGTTTCGGAGTCATTAGTCAGAAAATTGTGACTAAAATAAGACCTAATTTATACTCATTCGGATCTATTTCGGTCGTAGCCGTCTATATGAGGAATCGTGCTTCAACTTTTAACCTGGTTCTAAAAGAAAGGATCGTATTTATTAAATTTATTTCTATGCTACTCTGTTTTCGCTGACATTTGGAGAAAATTGTATTTTGCAATAACTCCGAAGTTTAGAAACAGTGATAGTTTAATTATTATACCTTGATTAGCAAAACGGTAATGTTAAATTATTAAATATTCATTTTTAAACTGCCACACATTTATTTATCTATCTATGATATATAAAATAGAGCCGTGGTTGACTATAGAGTATTTTTTCCGGTTTCACTACATAATTTCTTGAGACACGTCACTGATAATAACCACGACCAGATAAATTGCAAATGATACCCCGCAAAAGTTAGGCGGACGGGTGGAAAGCCACAAAAGCCTCTCGGTGACAGTAGGCATTGGGCCTCCATTTATGCAAAACTCTATGGTTATTAGATTATAATTAAGGAAACGCATTGCAATAATGGCGATATAGGTCGTTGCGAACGACAAAAAGAGACACACATTCAACACGACATCCTTTGTTAAACACTAACGAGTTTCTAACAAGTAATATGACTTTGAAGTCGAGTTAGGCAACCATCCGTTGAAACAAATCGCATATTCCCTCGACATCACGAAAATGGAATTAAATTAGAATATTATGATCGAGTCAATATACTTTACAGTTATGTATACTGAAAAACTATTTTTCGACGTAAGATTTGATATCATACTAGTAACAACTTAAGAAGTACTTATGGATATTTGAATTTTTTGGAGGGTATACACTTGAATTAGAGATTCTCTTTCATTTGTATCACAAAATCTCTGAATTGGTGAACAGAATACGGATGTTGATCTTCTTGTTCTAGAAAACATGAAATAATAAAAAATGTGATAGCCATAGATATTGAGGCGTGAATTTTGAAAAAGAAGGAATGTATGATACCGAAATAAGGCAAAACGGAACATAGAAGCACTTAATGAAATTCTATGGAGTACAAAGATAGGTAAACAAAGAAAAAAAATGAGAATATGTGATACCGTTATTAAAAGCACGTTAATATATGGACTAGTGACATGGCGACTGAGAGAACAACAATATTAATTTATATTTGTATTTGTTAATTTATCAAATAATTCATCAAAATACAAACTAATTTTATTCTGGTTCACCGTATAGTTTGATATTGGTTCATAATATACAGCTTTGAAAATGAAAAAAGGTGATCCACCTAATAAGTTTGAGGTTATCATTGATCTCAAAATAATTTCATTCGATTATAGAGAGATCAGCTCACAAGAACATTTCTGGAATACTAGGAAAGGTTTGCACAGAAATAATATCAATATAATGAAAATTTGTACAGCTCTATCGATTGGATGTCTTCTTATATTATTTATTGAATTACACCACCCAAAATTTTGGAAGAAATACCAATAATTGGTGTACAGATGCACAGATACACTATTATAGGAGTTGGTATTTGAAGTTTTTTGAAGCTGGTGATATATACTCATCAATGCTAGGCTCCTATCCTAAGATCCTACAGACAAAAATACTTGCCTCAAAGATAAGTGGAAATGAGCCTTAAAGGTACTACTGAGAAATCGAAATATTCATTCTTAAGTCAAACAGCTTTCAGAGCATTCCACTCATATATCCTCGAATACAATTTGATACGAATTTGAGAGTCTGATCAATCTTGGATTCTAGTAGTAGACATATTTAAGGAAATTAAGCCCCCAATACACTCGCCGGAAAAGAGAGAGAATCCAGTAAAAACGCACCTTGTTTTTGGGTAGTATCACTCGACAAAAGTTTTATTAAACTCTAAAACCCTCTTGATCCAAGTATTTTAATATCTATAAGATAGGGAGTCCTTGATGCGAATAATTCTCGTAGATTCTGTGGGAAGGAGGAAGAAACTCCGAGCCATCTTGTTATAGAATGCCTACATTGAAAGCGATTCTTACGAAATTCAAATTCGCCATGAATCCATCATAATACAATTTTTATAAACCGAGTATGGAGATCGAGTAACTACTGCTTTATATTTATTGGGACAGTAATGAAGTAGTTATAGAAATATGATTCATCATCAGCAGGGTTTCAGAACCACCACGTCGTCAATAGATTTAGTATATGTGTTATTACAAACAGTAAAAAAATTTGACGTTGGAGTGGCTAAAGAAGGTAGTTCCATCAGAAAAAAAAAATGTGTTAGACAGGAAGGTTTTCTCAATGACTCTGTTCAGCATCTCAATAGGCGGATCAAAAGATGAGATAAAGGTCAGAAAGCAGTTATCGCAATAGTGGGTAAAGCCTAGAAAAACTATTAGTGCAGTTGTTGGAAAAGTAGTAAAATGGAGCCAGAGGTGAGGGTTAAACAACAAAGTACATGCTGGTAAGGAAGGGATGATGAGGGGAAGATCATTCTAGGAGGTAAGAGTAATATAGTACCAGTAATAAAGAACCACAGGCTAAAATGATTTGAACATGCGATCCGAATGCTCTGATACGAAAGTTAACAGTGAAAACCAGTCATAGGAAAAGGCTAATGGGTTAATCTGAACCCTTGGAGAGCTCTTGTAAACCGTTATCACGATATATCAGTTCACTAAGTACTGCTATAGTGTGGTGTGGTTTTCTACCTTGAAGACCATATTTTCCACTCTTCATTGACTCTCTCTATTTTATGGCTCCTAGTATTATCAGGTCTTGATATATTTGGTATTTCATTCCAGCTTTGTGTCTTACTCTCAGTCTTTTTCTCTTGGTTTTCAATTTAGGTTCCTTTTTAACAAAGATTATAAGTAATAAGATCTTTTAATTTTGTAATTATTATTTCTTATACTTAATAATTATAGAATCATAAAGACTGATTCATTTTGAAATTTACAGTATTTATTATGTTAAGTTGAGACACAGATCCTTGAATTTCTCTGTGGGTTTTCTAGGAATATTGATGAACACTCAAAAGTTACTCAATTTGTGCCAATAAATTGAATCACGAACTTTGTTTCCACCTTTTTAATGGAAGTTTTCTCTTTTGATATTTTAATGAGTTCTGTATAATTCTAATTATACTTTTTCATTTTGAAAGTTGTTAAAGTTAAACAGTACATTAATTAAAATTCATTGAAACAGACGGTAAAATTCATCGAATCAGACGAAAAGAAATATGAATTCTTTGATCGAATGGAAATATTAAACAAGGGTTTAAGTGCAAGTATTATCATGAAGAATGTATTTCAGACGGTATAGATATTGGGGATATGGGCGGGAATCACATGGGGACATTATCTTAGAATATATTCAAAAAAGTATACTTGATAATCAGGTACCAGAAAAGTGTTTTTATTCTGAATGTTTAGACACCGTATTAGGGCGATTGAGGTAGGTAACTTCAACTTAATTATTTTCCTAGCATATTTTGGTTCGGAACATATATAGACCAGATAATTCCGAAACATTGTTGAAGGAATGATCCTACTTCTAATCTTGCCTCGTTATTTCACTGTCACTTAACCATTTTCCACACCTTCCGTAAAAACTGTGAAGCAGATAACTGCTATATGAAGATCTTCTTAAACTGAAGATGTCATCACTTATTAATATGAGTTGTGAAATATATTTGTGCATGCGTTTTAGAGTATACACACTAAAATTTTGGCCATTTTGAAGGGTTGAATTCAGTTTGACAATTGTATGAGTGAGTCTGGAAATTAAAAGTTAAGTTTCGAGATGTTAGTGAATAATTGTTTTTTTAGAGGCAATACACCTAAGCAAATAAAAGAGGTTTCACCAGAGAAGGAGCATGAACATCATTTGAGTCCGAATTAATCTATAATTTAGTAAAATGCTCCATAATATTAAAGTTCTGTTTTCAATCAATTGGTATTCAAATACTGATCGTCCTCAACGTCTTATTTAAGCGGTTCCATATGTCCCTTAGAAACTTGAAGTTCCATTAACATCGAATTATTTACCCTTATTTTTGTATTGATGTGACTCTATCGACCATAATATAATTAATCTTAGCTTTTGTATACAATAGGATTGGTATTTAAGAGAGCATAAACATGCATTGTGTTTTCTAACAGTAGGCAGATTATTGGAACCACTTTATTCATTTGTTTTATGTTAATAAGTTGTGAATTAAGTTATTTAATTCCTTACAACATAAATCAATTTTTTTTCTACTTCAGTTTTCACTGTCGCAACAACGATTTTTTTATGTGAAGTATCAAACAGGTCTATGTCGCGATTCCAATCGAGCTCCGATTCCAACCTACTTGAAATATGATGTCTTATTTTTGCGTCTTTATATCTAGGATACTAGAGTTAAATTTGCATCACTGTTACTTGCTCGACACATTTAGATTTAGTACACTTAGGTATTCTATCCTTTGCAAATAAAGGTTCATAAATTAATTTAGCGTAACCTATCTTTAGTTTTGTACTTCGTTGGAATTATTCGAATTGTTTCATAAAAGTCTTTACCTGGGTCCATTAGTAAATGAAATAGGTAGAAGTTATTTATTATATATAGAGTATACACTTAAAACTCTTAAAATATAGTAAAGGATACTGCGACCCTTCATTATTAAATTAAGGGTTTATTCCTTCAGGTCGTGAAATAAATATAACTTGGGTTCGTTGTTACCGAATTTTAATGGCGTTCAAAATCTATTTGATTTATGATTGACTTCATGGTATAATATCCAATCGTTGTTTAATGTTTGTCTGAATATGAGAACTATAAAATTCAAGGTGATTCATAATTATAGGTAGATGACACAATAAATCATGAGCAATTTTAAATCAAGATACTGGTTTAATATATGGCTGAGATTTTAGATGTTTTGAGACAAAATATAAAACGGAAACTGATTTTTCCTTCAAGAAATTTTCTTTCATTCTTACTAATGAATTTATGAATATGGAAAATTGTGGAGTTTGTTAAGAAAAAGTCTCCTCTACCTACCTTTGGAGTATTGGCGATTTTCTCCCTCCTAAATTCCACGCCACTGGTGGAATAATTGATTTAATAGAATTTTGCGATTGTCTAATAATTTTTATGTTTGCGTTTATGATACAATACATATACTATGAACACGTCAAAATGAAAAATAAAAATAATGTAAATAACATTTTGATGTTACACGAGATGTGTCCAAAATATCACAATATAATATTTCTACTATCCACCTTAGGAACTTCTTCCGAAATTTGATATATTTGAAGAGAAGTCTTTATATAAGAAAACTACTTTCCTGGCTAATGTATTTTCAAATTTTGAATTACACCTCTTCCGGAGAACATAGTGTTCATCGACATTTTTGTCAATATCAACATCTCTAATGACTTGTAACTGCAAGGAAAGGGTCATAACCGCTCACTAGTTTTGATGTCTTTGCATCTCATCAGAGTAGCGTAATAACCTTTCGTTTGGAGACTCTAGTTCGAACTGAAGACAACATCGTTTGATTCGTGTAGCAGACCTAAAAATGAAGAAATTAAATTTCTAATAAATGGTTATAATGTGTGGAAAAAGTACTTAAAGAAACATTGAACATATTACTATGTTCATTTACACCATTTTTTTATGTCTTTAACCTTGTCACATTGTATATTAATATCCATGACAATGAATTAAACTTTACTTAAAAGTGTGCTACCATTGTTGGGATTTTTGTCGGAATCATCCCTTATCACCTATATTGATTCGTTCTGAAAGTATATCTGAAAAGTGTTTGTGGTGATAATTACTCTATTCGAGTCAGTATCATTGTTCATTCATACTAAGTAGCTTATAACAAATTTCGTGAAAATAAGTAGAATATGAATCCCAAATATAAAAAAGATAATATTCTCGTTCTTTTTTAGTTCCAAATCAAATTCTTGGAGACTTTTGCATTATTAAATTGTTTATATCCAGCGAAAATTTCATCTTACGATCCAGGGCAAATATATTTTCAAGGATGTTTTTTATTATTTCGTTTGAGAAGACGTATAAACTCTGTTTTTATGAGACTGTCATGTGCGCGGCGTAACTTGATGAAATCGTTTGAATGCATTTTTGCTTACGTTCGCAGCCTAACTGATGAAGCTCTTTCTGGGAAAAATGCGACTCCATATAATATATGCTTTACAATTGGCGGTGTCTACTAGTGGTGTCGGTAACACGTTAAATCGATTTAGTAACTTTTGTTCCCTAGACAATTCATTTTGGGAATTCACGATTTAGCACAATTTATCTTGACTTCTACATTTCTACTATTGCGGGATGTATTAAATCAAGAACTTGACTGGAGTATTTTTCAAATCTATGTGAATAATTTCAATAGAGCAATCACCGTGAGGTACATTGACGTACTTAATGAATACGAAAACAAATAAAAAAAATAAAAAGTACTTTTGAAACGAATCTTTGGGCAAATATATATAAAAAAGCACGTGTTATCAAATCTATCGATTCCACAACAAGTCAAAAATAATACATCTCATTCTTCTTCAGCTAGATTAGTGGCTACAGCAGAAAAGTTATACGATATGAAAACAAAATAATAATCACAAACCAGTCTTTATTTATTGCTCTTACAAATACAGTTCAACGAACAATAACTTATTAGAAGTTTTGGTTTTTTCAGTTTGTATTGGTCCCGAGGTATTTTGCCCGGCCTTCTCTTATTGCAAATAATACTACCTGGGAGATCAATATAAAGAAATTAAGTTCAAGCTGATTGAATATCGGCGATAACAATGTAATTGATGAGTTAGAATTTCGACTGATGATCCTTCAAATTAAGAGTATAGATCATTTTCTAAAAGCAAAAAATTTAGAACTCGTACAGGACTATACAATACTTTGCTTTGAATCAGAGTTTTTGGAGATATCAAGACAGATTCATGCCTTGAACCAATAGGTATAATAACTATTGCACCAATGAGGAGAACAGTTCCCTTCTCTTACCTGTGTTTAAATCCTAATAAAGAATATTTATTATCATAGTATTGAGCTCATACTAGAAGCTTTTTCTCTGAGATGATGCGGATCTCGATAAATGGAAAAACGGAATAATGGAAATAACGGAAAAATGGAATAATGTTTCAGCTCCTGGTTATACTGCAACTTCCTGTATAATAGGGAATGTAGTCATCATTATCCCAATGACTTGTCTGTTCCTATCCTAAATATGATACATACAATTGCAAAACATTGATTAATATTAGGTTGTGAATTTTTGAACAATTGGTATTATTCATAATAAACACACTATTTATATTTATCATTACACCAACACTCCTAATTACACTATTTGACGCGCGTTTCGATGATCAAGTCATCGTTATTAGATACTAAAAGGAAACTGAAACCTATTAACTCGACATCAAATCAGAAGAATTCGTTAAAATTATCAACAAAATGAAGAATACAGAAATTGAATATGGGAAAAGTTTAATCGCTTTCGATGTAAGCTCATTATTTCCCAGCGTGGCAAGCTCGCAGACCTTGGAGTACTTTGAGGATTTACTGAGATCTAATAATTTGGGAACTAATATAATATAAGAATCCTTACAATCAACAAACATTTGATTGGAGCAACGATATTTCCAGTACAAAAACGAATTTTACAAACAACACAAAGAAATGGTTATGGGTAATTGACCATTAATCAAGAATTTCACTATTTTTTCAGGGTATGGTATAGATATGTGGATTATATTTTTGTTATATTCAATACGAAAAAGCAAATATAGAAAATTTCATTTTGGAACTGAATTCTAAAGGTCCTTCTATAAAGTTCACTTATGACTTGGAAACTAATTAACAAACAGCATGACCACTTAACCAGACACAGTTCAACCACTTGAGCAAGCCTCACAGTTTGTCTAAAGTTCAAGCCAAAGTGTCTGATTATGAATCGCCCTGTGGTAATTTTAAGTAGGGCTATAAGGTTATATAAACATATAAAAAATGAATCTTGAATCAAAAGAATATTTTGCCAATATCTTTAAAACTCTATTTGTTAGGAGGCAAACAAATTTATCAACTAATAATGATATTAACTAATAAAAATTTTGTCCTGGTATCAAATCACTTTTTCCAAAAAAATTTTTTAGCTTCTTTTTGAAGAGGTGCTGCACTATCAATATTTGGAAATATATGTTGTAACTATTGGAAATATTGTTAACGATGACTATGTCTGAATACTCATCTAAATGTATCTGTCACTTTTTTCACAATCCCTTGGGTTGAGAAAGTACGAGGATAAAGTGGTCGACTAATGACAGAAGTAGAAATATGCATCATTCAAAATAAAAATTGACGTACTTCAGAATATCTAATGCATACTGCCAATTGTCGGAGTGTACTGTTTCAGAGGTTAACCCTGTATGATGAACTTCACACTATAATTTCTAAATTATATTGTCTACTATGAATAATAAGACTTGTACTTGCTTTGACTCTTATTTCTATTACGACTTTCTGTATAAATCACTTTTTTACTCTATACGAAACTTTTCTTGTTTAGTGGCACTATTTGCTTCTTTTGACGGTTTATGTTTCATTGCAACCGTCTTTGAATTACATTCCACCTTACTCGCCCGATGCAATTTGCTCTTTTTAGAAAAATTTATAAACAGATAATCTCTCCGCAAAAAGTCGTTTATGAAAAGGAATAAAAAAATAGTGTTTATCCCGTATAAGGTTACTGCTCAAAAGTCGTAATATTTGATTACATCGTAATGTATCACAAGCAGTTAGTTTCAACTAGAAAATCTCTTCCAAGCCACTAGGTTCCTTTTTATGTGGTTGATATAAAAATTATCATTCCCACAAGGAAAGATAGAGGTAGTTGGTTACATAAAACTTAAATTTCTGCGGTGGCTATCATTTTAACGGTAAAATTCTCACAACTTAGTCCTTGATTTTTATAAACTTTTATATTTTTAGAGGCGATTCTCACTTTATTACTACCTAAAAAGGGAGGATATACTTCCAGTAGTAAAAGATTTTCTCCGCTTAGTTATCGACTTCCTGGAGAGGTCTAGTCAGGAACGATTTTATTTTTATTTGTAGAGCCGATTTATTAGCTCAACTTTTTGCAAAGAGTAAAAAAGTTTAATAAGATTCTGAGGAGCTCAGTTAGCTAGTTATATCATAAAATTTTGTTTTTATACTGCAATTTGGGAAGTTTCTACTTTGGTTACGTTTTTTATACTATAGAAGATAATTTTCAATAACGTCACTGAGTGTGTACTTAGTGCAGATTTAATTGCATAAAAAATAAATTCACTTCGGTACATTGCTAATCACAAAATGGATAAAAAAATGCAACAAAATATAATGTTTGGGTTTATGTGTCCTTGTATAAAAAGGGTTTGATCGGAAAGTACCTATCTTATATAACAGCGGCAGTAATTTTTTTGAAAAGTAGCTGGAATCATTTTGATTCCAATATAATTTTTGTATAAGCTGTTATACTCCTTTTTTTGAAAGATCTCCACTATTTTTCATGATTAAGTTACAATGATTTTGAATTTAAAAAATAGAACTCTAAATTGAAATGATTGCTAATTGCGATTATTGGAATATATTAGTATATTACATAATCTGATTGTAATAAGAAGTTTTCTGTTTCACAATCGTATAAGACAGTCGCGGTGTAGATTTTTCTGAAAATGGCAGAAATAAAGTATCTATTTCTTCTTCATCTTCATCTTCTTCTTCTTACGTTAGGACTAGGTCTTAAATTTTCATCAAGGGTTTGCCAGGAGTAGTTGGGAGGCTGAGGACCAGCTCTATTTAACATCAAATATTTGATTCGGCACCTTCAACAACCAGCGGTACCATCGTATAATTTTAATTAATGGTACTGGAGGACTGTCGAATTAAGGTGAGAGAGATGAAAGAATCATGCTTGCGTAAGATATCTGCGTTGGATGTCGCGTTTGTTGACTTAGGACCAAAAGCATATTTGAATGAATATTTCGCAGGCATTATTGATACGGTATAAGCAAAATTGAGTCGGATTTTTGCATTGATTCATAACTGTAGATAAACTCCTCATCTATATCTACACCCTTGTATCAATAAATCAGTCAATAAAGTTAATTGTGAAGCACATTGGAAATCGAAGAATAGATTTCTGTAAGTGCTTCCTATCATGGTGAAAAGTATCCTGAATGTTTCGTTCCAACGGTTAAATAACCCATCAATGTGATGGTTTGGTCTCTCAACAGCGACAAGAAAATTAGACGTCTGTAGTACTCTTGAAAAGGATAATGAGGCAAGATCAGTACAAACTGATCAGTTGGCTCTACAGTTTATAAAATAGTTTCCAAATGGGGAACAACTCACTTTCATGCAAGATGGAGTTTTCTGCCATACTGCTCGGCCTGTTAAAGCTGTTTTGGCAAAAGAGAATATACTTATGTTAGATTGGCCAGGTAATAGCCCCGATATGAACTAAGAAACGCAGAAAATAGAATATCAGAATAGAAAATTGATATTTTTCCTAAATTTTTCCATCTAACGGTTTGATTCATTCATATATTTGTATACTGAATTCTACACAAAATAGAGTACTAAAATTAGCCAATAAAAAAGATGCGATGGCCGGGAATCGAACCCGGATCAACTGCTTGGAAGGCAACTATGCTGACCATTACACCACCATCGCACATAATATATCGATTTAAAGTACCATTCTTGTTTGTATATCTTCAATTCAAAAAGTAGCGTCGCATGTAGCAGCAAGTACATTCACCCATAGTAGTGTCTGGTTTGTTTACAGCCATATCATAACAAACTTAAAGTACTATGTTAGAAAATTCATGTATGGTTATGTATTGCATAAACTAGCGACAATAAAATAGCCATTATATTTGATATACACCTAGTAAATGTTTATTATAATGGTTTAAAATATCGAATAACTTTTATTAGCAAACATGAAATCCATTTTTAGGTATTTGGATAATATTCGCAGCTAGAGATGAATAACCTAAAATAGAAATTGATCAGCTACTTTATCGGTAAATTAGGACATGATTTAGGCGAAAACGGCGATACAACCATCACAAGCAGTCTTTTTATTCTGGGTAGATACCACTAGACCGGGCCAGAAGATCAGACAAACATTTTTAACGGCTTACCGATTTTCAAGCACCTGAAGGCAAAGGAAATGAGGTTATAGTAACGCAGAATACTTTGAACTGTGGTTTGAGGACGTTTTGTATAGAAGATCTGCCTGTTCCGTGGAATTTATTGTTTTCTTTTCCAAAATTTTGAGTAAACTTCACAGTGATGTGATCATTTCATTCAATACTTAACCGTTTTATGGGACACTATCAGTTTTTTTGTAGCCAGTCACGTCTAGAGCCGTGTTAACGAATGCGAGGCCCTTGCCACACAAGGGGACAATTTGATTGTAAAGTTAAGCAATTCGATACTGGATTCGACACAAGGTTAATACTTTTGCTCTGGGATTTTGAATGAAATATTAGATTTCAATGCCAAATAAAACAAATTCGTATATACTTGTGAGATAATAATAATTATAGAAAAAATATCTTATCTCTTTGCTTAGGATGGAAACTTCCTAGATATCCCTTGTATTATAGTATCAAATGGGGGAAAATGGTAATAAACATATGAAAAAATGCACATCCCATTTCTCTGACTTACCCCCCTGGTTTAATAATAATAATTATCAGCTATTAGTTTATAAACATCATATGAACTCAATCATATAAACACAATTTATCACAAAATCTCATTCCAAATGATGTTGGATGTTTTCAAGACATCATAGGATTAAAACTACGATAAAAGTTAGTTGAGTTGGATCGACAACACTGATGGTGTGTATGTGTGATACTACTCGACTGGCTCCGGGACTTTAATCATGATGAATCGGGATGAGATGACTCAACGAAAATTTCTCGGTTACATACCGGCGGCCAATAAAACAGATTAGGTTGAGGATTAGATTGCGATCAATCATGTGCATCTTGTTCGATTAAACGTGAAGTTTTCTGGAGAATGCTTCAAAGATGTATCAGCATTTATTAATGTCTAATCGAACATAGTAAACGAGTCAGATGGAAGTGTTTTATCTAATATTATCTAATTTGTTTATTTCAGCTGTTAAATCGATTCAAATATTTTTCCAATTACTGCTTAGGTTGAGTTTCGATTTTGTTGAAATTGCTAGTTTGTTTTTTTTTTTCAATAAATACTTTTGTAACTTTTTTTTTAATAAACTTATCTTCTGTTGTTAGCAGCAAACTACGGGTATTTCATATCCACGACGTTCAAACAGCCGCCTCCTCACCCTCTGCATCCCAATTTGCATGTAATTAGAAATTACACGTGATGCTGATGTCAGGGACACGTGCTGCACTCTTCAATCGACCCTTAGTAATGCCACTAACAATTCAAGTTCACATCTAGCACACCTGTATTACTACATGTAACACTAATTGTTCAATATGAACTGTAACGTGACTAGTATTTGAATGTGTATTATCTGAATAGACCGAGAATAAAAGTTAAAATAAGTTTCAAGATTACTTTCAACAATCATTATTCTAATCTTCAGGATATCCGGTGGGGAAATAAGGAATTGAAATCTATATATAAAAAAAACTATAGAGCATATGCATTGCTAGTTTTAATGGAAAACTGTTTTTGAAAATTTCATTTATTACACTTACAAAAATACAACTGAACAACTTAAAAAAAGCCGTGAGCAGCAGAGCTCCATCACGAAAGTCGAAGTTTTCGTCGAATGAAGAATCTAACTAATACACAAATCTTTCCATAAAATGAATTTCTTGGAAATGATATCAATTCTCAATCTTATTTCTTTATATGGAAAATTTGCTATTCCTCAATAACTTTTCATTTCACAAGTTAACTCTCTCTCTCGAATGAAAATTCATAATTTCAATAGACCCGGTGGTCTCGAACCCTCTTGTTCAATTCCAATTGACAACAAAGAAAAAATTGTCATAATGACAAGAAATTTCGAAAATGGGAAGTAAAAAAAATCACCCTAGCAACGATCATACTCGTATTATTCATTAAATAGGAGGCGGTCCAGTTCTTCTAGTCATGCTTACCGTAATAGTCTAATTTTTCCTTGAAAAATTCGACTAACTATTGAATGTACCAATAAATTATTGCATCCCATTGAAATTATCCCTAGTCATTCCTTTTTATATTTAAATTAATGTTGATTGTCAGTGTCAATATCTAGATAAAGACTTAAAGAAAAGTCCACAATTACACCAACACGCACGATTACACTGTCTGACGCGCGTTTCGATAACCAAGTTATCGTCTTCAGAGACTGAAGGTAATCAAAAGCCTAATGACTTGATTCACTTATTAAATTTTCCCACTAATAAACCTTCTTCCGCGAAAAACAATTCCAGCGGAAAAACCTCCTTGGCTGGAACCTTCACATTTATTTCTTGACTACTTAACTATAGAGAGGACTGTAAGGAATTGGCTTTCAGTCACTATTTAAACTACTCGTAGATTTAGCCATTTCAATGGTTACAAATGCATTCAACAATTTATTATTGGATACCTTTTTCATTAATTTTATATTATTATTATCTATGTGATTATGACCGGCAACGGGATCGGCAATACTCGATTTTTCGGTCCGTCCATACTATATTGAAAATAATTTATACTCATTAATATTCAATTAACAAATTTGATTAGTTAACTTGCTTTGTTGTTTGATTGAAGGTGAAAGGAAATTTTTTATTAACGAAACCATTTCTCTTTTAGATAGCAACAAAACTAGCCTGATGTATTTTGTCGTATCTCAAAAAATAAGATTTAGTTGTAAAGGAGCCGTCTATTTTCCTCATAACACTTATTTACGGCTGCCATTCGATGTTCTTATCTTCATAATAAATAGAGAAAGCATAACGACATCTTACAATGATAATGTAGGTGTTTGCCTTTGATATATTTATTTACGATTTTTTGTAACATGTTATTATTTGATAAGACTCCTAGAATGTATGACAAATTGTAGTCTTTTACTTTGAAAATCGAAAAAAGAAATAGTAATTGTTTCTAATACGACTTTTATATTTCTTATTAGAAATAACGTCATTATAAACAATTTAATTCGATTTATCAAGTGAAACTACAACGATTGAGGTCAAGCAAAAAAATGAAATAATACAGTACAGATTTAATTTTATTGTACAAAGATGTTAAATATATTTTGATTATATTGCAGATTTGATAACAGAGGACAGAGGGCAGCTAAACCGTGAAAATTGTTAAACCCATAATTTGGAGTAGATTCAATAGTTTTAATGATGTTTTGTGAATAAAATACTCGCACCTGTCCTGTATTTATATTTTTTCCAGTTGCGATTTTATCAATAAAATGATAACAACAGTGGCCCAGAATAGGTATTGATGTCGTTGTCGATTTTGCTAAATGGCAACAAAGTTAATTGATGACTATAATTTTAGGGTGTTCAAAGTAGTGGCTTAATTTGAAATTTTGATTGCTTATTGACAATACCAAGATAATATAAAATTAAGAAATTATGGAACACAATTAATCAATTATTGAGATTTAATTACTTAACGGAGCAAATGCTGCGAAATGAGACAAACTCCTTAGACTTCTTTTTCTTAGACGATTGAAGTTTTATATAGAGTTCGCGTGAATGTGGATTGTTTTACAGATTTCAAGTTAACTTCTCGAATTATATGAACATTCATCAGGACTCTGATAAGAGAAGAAAAGCCCTTTTAGAATAGTCAGTTCCACAATTCAATAAAAAGTTACAAAACGGAAGTCTCCATTCCAAAAACAGAACTTTTTTTCATGTATCACTTTTGTCAATTGGAACATACCATACAAATTACAGTTTTATCAAATAATTTTTTCTACGGTATCATAAATGTCAAAAATAAAGAAAAACTTCTATTCAATATGAAATTCATGGTCATGAATTAGAAATTTGTAATTAATTCATCATTAAACTAGAATAGAATTGGTGAAAGAATTGGACATTTTCAATTTAACCATTTTTTCCCTAATGTTTTGAAAATCCAAAATGCTTACTTTCCTGTTTTTTGTCCAAACATCTTTTGTGTGGAAAGCCCAGGCCAGGATGATGCTTGCATTCGTCGTTTTTTGACAAATGTTGAAAATTAATTCGACCTCCATATTCTGAACAAATGAAAATTGCATAGCACAAGTCTTACAACACTAGATTCTGTTCTTGCATAAGTTTTGTACTGTTCTGTTTTGGTCTTGATGTTGCGGAACTAGAGCTGGTCAAGGTCTTAGTTTTTTTGCAATTCCAAGACCAGGTGGAATAAAAAATAATATCAATACAAACATTAGAAAAATATCCTCTACAAGTGCAATTTCATGTTGATGCTTAAACATCAGATTCGATCCGGTTCACAGTGGGCCCAATGTACGTAAAACCTGGCACAAAGTCCAAATTGTCAAGTGTTCAGAAATGCCATAAAACTTGCTTATCATACAAAAGGGATATTGGATCTGAAACAGGTGCCATAAAGTGAACTTTTTTCATTTGGAGAAAGAAAAAAATTTTGGACTATTTATTTGTATTTTGGATATGATCTAGTTATGGATTGGAAGCATCTAGGTACATAGTACATGATGCTTTCATCGAATAGTAGAGTTACAAAATAGAATCAAAAATTAACCGCCCATATTTGCCTCTTCTGTAAATATCGTAATTTTGATGTAACGCATATTTATATGCGGTTATTCCATTTTACCTTTTTTCCTTCGAAAGCTAAGAATCTCTTCACCATTTGGAATGAAATGAAGGGTACAAATATTACGGTAAAATGTTAACATCTATAGAATGTTGTTCGCAATCATTCAATATCTGTAGGACATACTGAAGGAACTAAGAAATCTGTGGAACGTAACATTTATCAGAAATGGTGGCAAATGGAAACAAGATTTCTGGAGCAAAATGCTTCTTGGCTTAATGAACTATTCCCATTACCGATTGCTTATTTGTCTGATGAGTTCCAGAAACTCTGTAGCAAGAGAACTAGAAGAAGATAAACAAAACTTTTAGGCTAAAATGGGTTTAAGAACAGATGTAAAATTGGATGCGTCGAAGCTGTTACAGAAGTAATACTACGCTCACAAGTAGCTTCAGGCTAAAATCGTGACAAAGATGTGAAAATGCTTTATACGCCAGATAAAGCACGACCGCTCTCTGTTGATGCAAAATTGACAAAGAGTCACTACTAAAAAATAAGCATAGTAGCGAAATTTGAAAACGCAGATATATATACCCGATATAACAATATTCGTAGTAGTATATGCCAGTTGCAATGCACAAAATATTAATCCATGGATCTCCTGTAATTTCTTTTACCATTCTACCTTTCGGAAAAAGCACAATAATTCAGACATGAAGAATTGAAAGCATATCGGAGAAGCCACACTAGAAAATCGTTGAGGTAGTTCACTAATACAGATGTTTCTAGTATATTACTAGTGTTATTCAATCTAGTTTTACTACCTTGAGGAAATTGCCACAGAAACGGAGGGAAGCATTATCGCCGGAAATTCTAGAACTTTTATCGCCACCTGATGAGTTAAAAAACATCTGTGAATCAATTATATTCTCCTTGAAGAAGAAAGTTCAACTGAATTCAACGAGTGATAGCAAAGACAGTTTATTTACAAAAACTCTCAAACTATAATAATCTATTGTTATTTTCATATACATCTAAATCAGATCAAATCAAATCAAATAAAACAAAAATTCAGCTTCATATTATTTTTCAATAATAACGAGTAGGTGGGTATGACGTATTCAAATATACATAAAAAAATTTGGATATCTTTAATAACCTTGAAATATGAGGTAGCCTGAGGACTAATACTCTGCTATCATTTTTTTCCATAATTTGAAATGAATTTCAAAACCTATTTGGAATGTTTCCCTAGTCATTTTCCCAATTATCAAAAAGGCGTCAACGATTCTTAGAAAGTGGGGAAATTCGAGGCCAGATAAGACCATTGTATTCATTCCACTCTCTTTGAACGTTAATTCCTAGATTCATAGACCCTGGAGGAATCTATATCATAAATACCAAATTGTCTCAACGCCTAATTAATTATACAAATTGGTGACAGCTTTCAATTTCTCAATCCTATTGTGGTTCACAGAATTTGCTTTGAATATCAAGAGGATGTTAATGTTACAAATTGTTTTGAAGGAAGACAGAAAATTGAATTGAATGAAATACATTGATGTCAAGGCGAATTGGGGACCTGCAGGTAACAGCAGATGAAATGGAAGGTAACGAAAATTATAAGAAGTGGAAATTAAGGGACAATAGAAGATGAGAAAGATAGTAATATTTACAAAACTGTTTATTTTATTCATACATTTCTATTAAACATTTGAAATTGATTCAATTAGGATTAATTGCGATCTAAATATATATGGTAATCATACAGTATGTTCATGAATTGAATTATGTTTTTCATGATGTATTGGATTACAAAAATAACCGTCATTATCACAAATTTTAGGTGGAACAGTTCCTAAGTTGGAGCCGTATTGAATGAAGAAAGAAAATATGTCAAAAAAGTGGATTAATCGTTAGATACTTCGTTCAAATGTATTCTTCTCATAAGCGGAAGAAGTTTATTGTAATCAAGTACTTCAACTATGATTATCAAATAAGAGAAAATAACGATTTTTACGATAAGAGGTTGCAGTAATTTAGAAAATCAATTATGATATGGTAGCTATCTTTTCGATATACAGAATACATCCAATAATAAATTAATTTAAGAACAACCTGAATAGGGGCAAAGAGCCAATTCCTTATAGCCCACTGTATAGTTTAGAAGTCAATATTGTGAATATTCCTGCCAAGAAGTTTTCCCGCTTGAATCAATTTTTAAGGGAGAAGGTTGATTGATGAGAAAATTCAGTATAAAACAGGTAAGTCAAGTAATAGATTTTAGTTTATCTTGAGTCTCTGAAGACGATAATTTGGTTATCGAAACGCACGGAGGCAATGTAATTGCGGTGTTGGTGTAGAGGTAGTGTGAGCAGTGTGCCCAGTATGTACTACCAAAAAATAAGACTATTGTTTGGAAAATTATATTTACATCTCTGAGAATATGTATAACGTAACTACAAGACCAATTTAACCTTATAAAATCCTATTATGTACTAAAAACATCTAAGTAAGTAATAAATGGCGCACTCTGTTTTTTCTTATTTATTATGCTTTTTCCTTACAAGTTCATGTTCCAAGGTTACCTGTTAATCAAGATTATTCATCACGAAAAATATCATGCCAGAAATAATAAGTAAAATAGCTCATAATTTGTTAGAGTTATGGATCAACATCTTTTTATTATGACAACGCACCGTATCCATTTTTTTCTGTTTTTTTGGGTACTTAAAATCTCATATTCTACCCACATCTGTCTTATTCACCAGACTAACCACCAAGCTACTTCCCGAAAGTTAAAAATATGCTATAAGGCAAACCTTGTGATACTTCATCTATTAAAAAGAATACCATGAAAGAGCAAATAAAAGGATTTTTAAAAGAAGTTTATCCCAAATTGAAATGTCACTATTTTTTTACTACGGTTTCAGTATTAAAATTCACCGTAATTTCACAACTCGTATCAATTTATACAATTATAATCATGTCTAATCAATAATTTAAGTCGAGCCAATCCTGGTGTTCGTAGACTTCCTGTATACGGCTACAAGGAAATGCCGAAATTTGTGAAATGCCTTCAATTTATACAATTTGTCTTTTAGACAGGAAGAGAACACGGTATTCAACATAAACACTAACTCCTGGGTTCCGCTGAAATGGTTTCGTGACATTTGAATATATTATTTCGCTGAGAGAAGGGCATACTCATTGGCGGAACACAAATTATGACGTAACAATTTCCAACATTCATTTTAAGCTCACATCAAATCTTTTAATTTGATCTTGTGAATCTCAATGAAACTTCTACATATAAATTCAAATATAAGATCCGCAAAGTTTTGTTTATAATATCAACTAAGTTGGATTTCCTGGTAAACTAAAATCTAATACCTGTTTTATAGTAAATTTTCCCACCAATAATCCTTCTTCCGCGAAAATCAATTCCAGCAGCAAAAAACTCCTTGGCGGGAATATTCATATTCATTCTTTGACTACTAAACTATAGATTGGGCAGTAAGGAATTGGTCTTTTGTTCCTATTCAAGCTACTCTTGCGTCAAACAATTCCAATGTTTTCAAATGCATCCAGCAATTTATTATTGGATATACTTTCTAACAATTTTACATTATTAATATTCATGTCATGACTCTTTAAACCGGACAATAACGGATCTCTTCCCGTCACAATCACCACAGCTTATTTCATATATACCACTCTTTTCCAAATTTGGTACTTTATCCTTAGGATAATTCTTTTAATGTGTTGTTAGATTTATAAACCAATTTGAAGCCCACTCTGCTGAATATTCCTTTCCACCGTCTTGTATAAAAAGGATTGGAAGGTATCAGAGAAAAATTTTTCTTTGGGCTAGGAAAAAAGTGGTTTCACATAGGGATTTCTTAAACCTATGACGATTGATTAACGTATTTACAATTCTTTTATCATAACCGTTGAGTACAGCTACATCATTAATGAAGGACATTTCCTTATTGTATGTCTCAATGGTAAGTGGAAAGTGGGTTAACCAATATACCAGGGAATGGAGGCTGGCCTTCTTATGTTGGATACAATGAAAAGAATCAGCCGGGATGTACGTAGCGGTGTTTCTTAAACACATCAAATTCTACCCTATTACTATTCCTAATAACTGAAGTATCTAAAAATGGTAACTGTCCATTATTTTCCATTTCGTAGGTGAACAGTTCTGCCATGAACGGTGATAAGCAGTTTCCCATTGCTGTTCCTTCGTTATTGTACTGGAAATAGTTTTGTTTCATACATATTTTTGTTAACTGTAAATATTCTTCTATAACATCGGCTCCCAAATTATTAGATCTCAGTCCTCAAGGTACACGAAGGTACAGTGTAATTGTGAGTGTTTGTGTTGGTGGTGTAAACAATGTATTCAGTATGAATCGCCAACGGTTCCAGAAATTCCAACTTAGTTTTGATGACTCCACCGTCAACGGAATAGGACAGGTACGCAAAACTTGGTATTAAGATCAAATTGGTAAGTGATGATATTTCGTTTTTTAAATCATGCCGTAGGTTAAGTGTTTTTCCGGGTTTCATTAAAGTTGACGTAGACAAAAACATGGTTTCAGACAGAGTTCGTGAGTTTACAAGGGAAATGGTTGGATCTTGAAATCAAATATCTCTACTGTAAACGAAGTATTCTTGAAATAGAAGCATACGGAAAAAAACACATGAATTAAGCAATTTAGAATTGTTGGTAGTGTGAGTTTCAATGAAACATGTACAGGATTGATTAGAAATTTAAGAATAAGACGCCTATTTTAAGTAAGAAATTGAAGAAGTTGAAACCACAGTCCAAGAAAATTTCTTTGAGTCAATCAACATCGTGCACAACCTTTCTTCCCAGACGTTTGACAGAAAAGAGATGGAGGTGTTGAATAAGGGTTTGGATTTTGCTGTTACAGGGAATGGCGATCTCGGCGAATTGATTAGATATATTAAAAGTTCCATGCAGTATCTTCCTCAAAGCGCTAGGAACTTCGTCCAGGAAGCGTGCAAAAGTCAAATCTTGAAAAATATATCTACTAAGAATAAAAAACATACACGATCACTTCGTTATCGAAACGTCAGACAGAGTAATTGTGAGTGTTGATGTATTGGTGGTATAAACAGTGTATTCAGTATAATTTCAATACAATAGTGGACTCTCACTCACTCACTCACTCACTCGAAACTCTGATTGACAGTCAAGATATAATTGGGTTTATTGACTGTATTTATCATGTCCACCCAGTTTAGTAGAGCATGTACATGTGCTGAGAAAACCATAGTCATCCATATTTTTTTGATTCACTTATAAGGCGATCTGCTTTTTCAGCACCATAAAGCAGTTCACTTTCTTTCCAAAGTGCTTCATTTTGAGCTCTAATTTTTGGGTATCTCTGGTCTTCAAAACGCTGTGTAAAATTAGTGCGAAACTGTATTTGTGGTTAGTTTATAAAATATTCATCAATCAATATCAGACCTGAAAGTATGTGCTCTGGGGCGAAACGTCAAACTGCTGAAATGCAGCTTTCATTAGCTACTTAGGTGTGGCTACTCGAACATCTCCCATAAGTCACCCCGTGATGAATCTTCGATTATCGGTAACTTTTAATTGTGAACATCAGGATATATTGGAGTTGGATGTTCTTCAGGTGTCTTTCCCAGGGTTTCAGCTTATTTCTATTTACACCAGCTATCTGAACCAGTTGAAGAGTCGTGATACTCTGTGTTTTGGTCTGTTGATATCATGTGAATATATGTTGACATTTCTAATAACCACCAAACCGTAAGAAGTATTCAATTTCTTCACCAAAGCCTTTTCAAAATTTTTCTTTCCTACCTGATTTGTTATATTTTCTAACCATAACATCATCAAAATGAAGATTTAATTTCACATATCCCACGAACATTTTGGAGCCGATATAAAAGATCCAATTCTTTGCCTGATTGTAAGTAAATGGCTATCTGTGTGACCACTTGGTTATACCCGTGCCGCGCCCGGAACCCGAATGAGAGTTATTCATTTTTCTAGCTTGTATCAATAGGACGACTGGAAATTGACATTGCTTTGTTTTTTTTTTAAATGTTCCAGCCCTGTATCGCCTTTTTTTTGAGTTTTGAATCAAATTTAGCAACTACAAAACATAAATTTCGTTTGTGGTGTCACGATGATTTGTTTGAAAGAAACTCTTCCTTGTCCTCAATAAAAACGGTATTTGAAGAAGTATATTTTATGATTCTCCAGCAACTTACTGAGACTTTATAACTACTGGTAAAACTAAGTTTTGTGTGAATCTTAAAGCGGTACCAGAGTTGTGTTACCCAGTTTTTGGTAGCTAATAATAACATTATATGTACAAGTCGAAGACGGCAGGAAATATTGATTTTCATGGAATTCTACTCGGTGATTCAGTCAGCCTTAAGCCGTATCTGGGAAGAGGAAGTAATAGCAGTCAAGCGGAAACCGTTGTACAAGAAACAAGAAACTTTGGCTTTGTAATGGAAGCTCTAGTTACGCCGCGTTTATTCTCACATATTGGAATAGGACATGCGACAAGGGCCTTCTGTATCATTCGAAGTGTTAAATCCAATGAAACGGATATACTTCGACCGTAAATTTGGGTTTACGTAAGGAATAAATGACGATTCGCATGAAAAGAGATGAAAGCTCTATTGCAACTGCAGTAACAGGGCAATTGTTCACCGATAAATTAAACCAATTATTGAAAATTTGTTGATTGATTTACTTCCTATCTCGAATCTATTGTTGGATAGATTTTTCAACAATCATATACTATCTAATACGGTGTTTTCCAAAATAAGCTTTTTGCTTCTTAAACCACACTTATAGACTCTCGAGTTCCTCCAACATACTTTTTGTTATATAGTGTCAACACTCCATCATTGGCTGAAAACGCTTTCTATCAGATAATTTTTTTATAATCGGCAGAAAAGTAATCAGAGGGAATTAGATCATATGAACGACAATGAAGATATTTTACATTTGGCAACCCAAAGCCAAACCAAAGGTTAGACACATTTCTAATATCGACATAAAGAGCTTCTAATCAAACAACCGCCCTGAACATGTTGTGGCTGTCAAAGGCTCAAAGAATGTTTCGTTAGTTACTTCATCAGAGAAACGACTTCGCTCATCGTTTGTTGTAACGCAGAGGGATTCTTGATAATATTTATTATTCTTATCTTATTCTTTGATAATAAGTATCGTATATAGAGCTACAAGAATATGAAAAACTGCTGGTATTATTAGAAAATTCGATATATCGAATACATCGATAGAAAGATGTTGTTTGAACTATATGGAGCTGCACCATATTATGCAGTAACATAACCAGCTTATCACAATTGAAGTTTTTTGTTCTGACTTGACATGGTTTTTTTTCTGGGTCTATTCAAACTTGATCATTCAAAGCACCAAATAGGCAAAAATTTAAAATTTCCGTAGATGTTTAGTAATAGTTGACAAAAGGTTTTAAGTTACAAGTTTTTCCAATTATATATAATATTTAGAAGAAACTTTTACTTCAGGATCTCACCATAAATCGCTTAAGCAAACATTTTCTCCTCGTATACTATTTTCACTCTAAAAACGAATACGTTAATTTCCTTTTCACATTTGATGTATTTCTGTAAGAGGAAGTTTCCTATTTCGGCTTGATGATGGGCGGCATTCTGCGTCACTGCCTGACCACATCTATCTGTCCCATTCCCTTCAACATCAATCTGGGATCTCTAGTTTTCTAATCAATTTATCAAGAAAAAAAGAATGGAAATATCAGACAGTCAATTTCGCAAATACATTAAAGAAAAATATACATTTCCCTCTTCAATTTTTTCATTCATTCTATATTCATTCTGTATTTCTTTTCATCAAATTTTTCAACATTTAAGTGATTTGTAATACAGCACTTGATCCATCAATTATGTGCTGTCAACTGAAGCGTTGTGAATTTGAAGAAGATTAAGAAAAAACAAAACTTCTGTTAAATGATTCAGACATTTGCACCAACGGTAGATATGCATTCAATTCTGGTTATCACATGTAGATGAGCAGAATCTGTTATGCGTTTTACGAGAATATATTACAATTGGAATACACTATTAAAACGATTATTTATTATCATTGAGATTGATTCTATTATATTTTCGAGAGGAGGGAACAATAGCTTCACTGTTATCACTTAACCACCTCTTAAGAATTAGTAGATGAAAATTATTCAATTTTGCGAGTCGATATTAATAGGAAACAATCGGATTAGCAATTTCATAATTCATATTTTGTTTTCCGATGAAGCAAAAATTATCATCGTAACAGACATATTTTTGAAATCCTCACGCAAAAGTTGAGTTTGAGAACAGCTTCTATTTTTTGTGACTCCATTTTGTACGTATGACAAGAGCTCATGTTTTTGGCATGTGGTTAATTAACTTGCTCAATGAATTTTGAGCGATTCCTGATCTAAGGTTGTTGAAGATTTCATGGTTAACTGTATGGTTTCTGATCGTGGATTGTATATATTTATATAGCCAGCGGGAGTCTTACAATTTCATATGTCACATTTCTCTATCTATCCAGTCATTTTCCTCGATAGCGACCGACATTTTATCATTTTCGTCCTTGATGGTCTTCCTCGTCTCCTTTTATTCTACAGTTGAAACATCAATGCTTCCTTCAGGCACTTGTTCTGCTCCATTGTCATCACATGTCCGTACCAGAGCAGTTTTTTTTCTTCAAGTACCATACATTTCGCAGGGTATAGGTGTTCCCTTTTCTAAAACTTCCAATCTATTATCTGAAGTTACACCTCTTCTTCACGAAGAATAATTGTTGCCGTACCCTGAATGCTTCACCAGTCTCTTATAATCCGTAGCCAGTAATGTTGTTTACTTTCCCATCAGTATGAGCTTGAGAGTTGAATATCTTGGTCCTTGCAGGATGTGTCCCAAATAAGATAGATTTTCCGGCGGATTAGGAATTTATTAAACTCTGTGAAACCTATTTTTGCAATTGCTATCCGAGTTTTAACTTCCTCGTCGCAATTCCATTCTTCATTCAACATAACCTAACCTAACCTAATCTAACCAGAACAGTTGCTTAGTCTGTATTCTCTTTGAAGTTGTGTATACTCAACCTATTCTTTTAAGTAGTTTTACTATGACTTTGTACTCGCAATGAGTTTAAAATCTGTGTAGCTTTTTTCCTTTTTTGTAACAAGAGTCGATGAAGATAACCTTAATATTCTATTTCTTCTCAAACCCCTACTACTTGATGTGGTCTCGCATTACCAGCAATAAAAATGAACTAGAGGTCTAAAGCGGCAGGAAATTGTGGCAATATATTAACAACCAATATACGTATCCTGTCATGTTTTCATAAAATATAATTAACTCGATCCGATCATTGAAACAGAATACTCCTCAGACCATAATTGTATCTTCTTGAAAGGAATGAATTTCTTTGACACAGTTGATGTAAAGGCATTAATGAATTTATTCATATCTGTTCTCGTCTACTGTCTCATACCAGTGTTACTGTTCCAAAGTTAACAGTTATTGCCTAAAGGCAGTTGTCAGTGTCATTATTGTTGAGATCGATAGATCGATACCGAAACACCTCTGGCATCGTAAAGTCTTTTTTTCAGGACTCTGCAGTGCTAGAGAATTTTAATACAAGAATTTTTATGAGCCGTGAATTCCATGTAATGATCATCAAAGACGGTTGTTACTGTGGGTCTTCCAGTTTTTGTTCTTTCGGCAGTTCTAGTTCTTAGATACATATAAATTATGTTGAAAAGATGTATAAACCTGAAATAATATTCATGAGAGTATCAAATGCATCCGTATTTTAGGTATTAAACGAATATATACACTAATGGTAAATACATATGTTATTTATTATACCTGGAGTATATTTGGAACTTATGGTATATTTTTGCATTTAGGGAATCAATACATATCAAATCCTGTGTTATCTGAGTTTTTGTTCAATTTATATGAATAGCTATTGTATAGCACATTCGTTCAAATATTTTGTTGCCTTCAAGTGATGAAAATTATTATTACTAATGGCTGTGAATCCGGCACTGACTACTTCACGTCCACTGAAACCTTCAATCAAGCCCTCTTCTGGGGTGAGTAGCTATTTATCCACTCAGTGTGGCGTCCGCCTCTCATTTTTTGACAATCCTCCAATCAGTCAATCAGTCGCTATTTTTGTGATCTCCAGATATAAATGGACACATTTTGAATAAAATTAGAAGTTGTATGAACTAAATTATCAATTTTAACTTAATAACTATAGACATTGAGAAGTCTATCTCTTCTAATTCCAGTGAAATAGCACTTACTTATTTTTGAACCATTTCAATCTTTTTTGGAAACAAATTCGATCACAATATTATTTGACATTCACATAATTTAACGATTTTTATATACAAGCAAATTAATGGTTATTTCATGATTGTATCTATGAGAAGAGTCACAATACAATTTTGTTACATAGGACAAACATCCCCCAGTATTAGTAAAATAGATTCACAGGTCTTTAATAGGATGAAACATGGACATGGGACAAAATTGAATATAAGTGAGATAAAGGATATATACTACCGGTCAAGTTTTTGCTCATCATATAGTTTGTGTGATACACAAATAAATAAAAATAATACTATCGATTTTTACATTCATATTAGAATAAAAAATTACGCTCTGTAACTGTAGCATATTCAAATTAATTACCAATACTAATTCGGCTGCAATGGTACGGCTATTTTGCCGAGACTATGCAGATTTGCAGATAATGCAAGAGTTAAGCCGATAGTTCATTGGTTTAAACCATTTCATAACTTTAAAGATGGGATTGGCGAGAGAGAAAACAATTCATATTCACAAAAAGATGTCTTGGTTCAAGAAGTATAAATCACAGCACGTTATTGCATTTCACAGGGCTAACTGGAACTGAACTACAATCGAAAACAAACAAAAAAAATATTTCACTGTTAAAGTGCTCATATAAATTAAACGCAACACCAATATTTTCTGTTTTTAAGACTCCGCTTCGACAATATGAAATTTTTTTTGTGTATTATTTTGTAATTCAATGAAATAATTATGTAATATGCAAAGACTTTTGACCGGTAGTGTATTTGTAGAAATTGAGTATAAAATATAAAAGAGCACTGATTATATTAACCAATATACTAAGGCTAGTCAGAAATTACAGCCTCAAGTATATGCGTTTAATTGTTGAAGCTGGAAACGTTGACATAGCAATTAATTTTTCATCTGCAAAAATAAGAAGAAATCATTGGGTGCTAAACAAGGAATATACGGCGGATGAACTATCAATTCGATGCTTTTGTTGGAGAATGATAAGTCTTCTGTGGCTTGTTTCCCTGATTTTTGTTTTTACTTCTAGCAAACGTATGCCGTCGGACTATTCAGAATTGACCGTTCTACGTTGCTCTAAGGGAAAGGTGACGACATGTCCAGTTATTCCTTAAAAACACGAGACTATTTGCTTCAAAGTGATTCGAACTTTTGTTGGATTTGGCTCGTATTGAGAAACCCATACAGTCGATGTTTGGTTTCTGGTTTCAGCCAAATGTATTTATACAATATCTAATGTATGCAAGTGGAACTGATGCCCAAGTATGCCTCAATCACCAATCACCTAAAGTTGAAGTGAGTTATCGGCCCATTGCTGTTTCGTAAGTTGTGACAAACATTGTATTTATTTATACCTTGATTCCAAATATTTTTCGGGATAGGACCACATGCGAGTCCACAATTTTTTTGTCCTATATAGGCGACGTCAAAGAAAACATAATAATCCAAAACCTCCAATGAAATAGGTATGAACGCTCTTCTTGTTATTAATATTTGCTTTAAAGGTATTCAGAGAAGATCGATTCCAAGAATATGTGGAATGAGGCTACAGAAAGAGCCGATTGGGCTCCATCTAAAACAGATGTTATAAGCCGTGTTCACTGTAAGTTTTCCTATTTATGTTTATCCGCCAAATAAATAGAAGTGCAAATAATATTCAAAGTTATTCCGATGATTGTTGTGATTTAAATTGCATTATTTTGCTAATATGTCGGAGGTTACTTATACATATATCATTTCCTCTCAGTGAATTATTTCGAAAGCATTATCTATTAGTCTATTATTTTTCTAAGAAGCTCCGTCAAAATAATTTCATTATTTTTTTAAATCAAGATGAAGCATTCTCCAGATTCATCATTATTCATTGTAAACAAATGTAAATATATTTGAAGCCGTGAATTATCAAGAGGCTATCAGATCGCCCTACTTAAAGTTTTGTTATTTTCGTTCAACGACTTTCAATCCATTGTCTTGGGATTTTCCACCCCAACACTTTCCAAATCTAAACCATTTAGAAGAGTTTTCAGCATACTTTCACCACTTTACTTTTATATCGTTCAGAATTGTAATCAAGTGCAAACCATGACAATAATTCCAAGTTAATCTCAAATCATCCTAAGACTACTTTTAACTCAATCTACGTAGGGCCGTGTAAAGGACCGTAGAAAGCAAAATCGAGATAATTATCACAGATAATTACAAATTACTGGCGACAATGTGCTCGGCTCACCCAAAAGGTTCGGATATCTTGCTTTAGCCTTCTTTGTCTCTTCCTTCCTTCGCATTCCGCCCTTAACAACGATCGTAGTATAGAAGGGTAGGACTTACTAAAGAAATTTCTTTATTGACATTCAATGAATTAATTCCAAGCTCAGTTTTATAATTGAATTACTTTACTCTACTACCAGGCGTTGGTTAGCAAAATACAAATGGGAATAGTGTTGAACGGAAAATAACATTATGCGTGTAAAGTCTTGAAACTATATAGGATTAAAAATTATTTTCCCCCCATATTGTAAACAAATCAGTTCAACGGATTTTGGAAAACATGAGTAGCAACTACCAAAATTGTAAGTCAACTTACCACCCTTGGGTATAAACTTAAAAAAAACTATAAGTACTCTTTATCTCTCAATTGGTATGGAATGTTACTTCTTGACATCAAATTACCTAATTGGTAATTCTTCTAAAGACATTTGACTGTTACATATATCAATTATCCCA
This sequence comes from Diorhabda carinulata, assembly GCF_026250575.1. Classification (NCBI taxonomy): domain Eukaryota; kingdom Metazoa; phylum Arthropoda; class Insecta; order Coleoptera; family Chrysomelidae; genus Diorhabda; species Diorhabda carinulata. Next base: position 11,455,230 of record NC_079469.1, read on the forward strand.
ATTTTTTTTTTAATTTTTCATAATAACTGTGAACCTGATGCTTATAACGCTATCGAAATGGATGCTATCCATTATTTCATGCGAATATATAGAATGGAATTATTGAAAATCCACAAATAAATTCTTAGGAAAAAAGGTAAGTCTTATATGCTCCAGGGAAAGTAAGTATATTTTTTCCTAGTCACGAACTTTATTGCCAGCCCTCGCTAAGCTTGGGCGCAAAATCGTTCTCAACTAGTGAATGCTACTCATATCTTTATAGTACGAAGGTTGCTATTTTGGGATGGACAAATAAAGACAAATATTTATAGTTGTATTTGGCTGTATTGCTTTTCAAAATTTACTCAATTAAGATCAATACACTTTTGCATGTGTTTGAATCAATTATCAAAGCATGTGATTTGAACGTTTCAACCGCTTCTTTAGATGTAGAAAAATGTTGACCTAGCAATTTGCTTCTGATCTGCAGATATAAACAAGACGTTCGACCCAGCAATTCCGAAAAAACAGAGGAACATTTGTTTCGAAGTACCTCGTGGGCGGACCACTTTTATTGCATTTGACTCATCTTCAAAGCCAATACAGTCGTGTTTTGCTCAGTTCCGGATTCATATGCAAAGATCCATGGTTCTTTCCCTGTAACTGACATTAAATCTTTTCAGCATTTCTTCGCACCAATCGAATTGAGCTTTTTTTGAGTGATTGTCAAATTATGCGGTATCCGATAGGAACAAATCTATTCGACAGCCAAATGTTCATTCAATATTGAATATATGCGAGTGGAACTAATGCTCAAGTATACCTCAATTTCGCGATATGTCACATGAAGGTCTTGCGATATCGGTTAACGCACAGCACCGATGTTTTTTGGCACAACAATTCATCCTGTAGCGAAGTGCGACCACGATTGATTTTGGCTCGAAATGGTGCTCCATCACCTAAAGTGAAAGCGAGTTGATCAGCACACTGCTGTTGGTTTAATCCACGGAGCTCATAGAAAATCGTCGCACGAAAATGATTTTTTTACAAAAATTAATATTTCACGTATCTTTAAACAACTCAAATAGCAATCGTATGACAACTCGTTGTGGGTACGTTAACCATTAACAATGTGAAACTATATGATGTCAATGCTAGATTTGACATATTCATATCAGCGGTGCCATATCTCAAAATCCTCGTATAAAAAACTATGTTTATTAGACGGAATTGCCTACTGTAAAGCTTTTGAGATAGTCCACCAATATGTGTATTGTTATTGGCCACTTAATGTTTGATAAATTTTAAAATAATTTCTCGTTTTCGTAATGATATGAATATTCGTTCAACCTCGTTAAATAATGTAGGTTACACTGTCAGTATGTATATAATTTTGGGAATGCAGAATCATCAGTAATATAAAGTAAATCACGATAATTCATTCTACTAGCAGAATATTCGTTGGAAAAAATATTGAGAAAGACTTAAATGGGAGTGAAATTAAAATACAGTAAGTATAACAGCGAGTTGTGCTCCAGAGAATTTAGTGAATGATTACCGAAAAATTTATTCTGACGTTCGACCGTATTAGACATTTTGTCTCACCATAATATTTTAATGCAGCCAATTTTGAATAGAAAAAAGCTGTGAGACTCCATTGAGAGTCATGAAGAAGAGGAAAATCAATAGAATAATGGCTTTGGAAAAGCCAGAATGTAGCTTCACGAAAAATGCAAGAGAAAGATTGGAACACTAATTTAAAAACTCACTTTCCAGGAAGCGACATTATGTCCTGTGGAAAAAAGTTGAAGAGACAGAACAATTAGGAAAGATACTGTAGCAATTGCTAAGCAGTAGTAAATGGATGAATAGGAGTAAGAACAACTGTTTAACTCGCCAGAAGTGGATATTATTTTCCAAGTCGCTCTAAAACGGGCAAAGAGAAATTATGCCGCATTTGAGTTGCTTTATTCGGAATAGTTTATAGCTGGAAAATATACCAGAGCTCTGTAGAAGGACCTTTAAATTAGAAGTGTAAAAATAGATATATCACGTCCTTGAGATAAATCACATGGAAAACGCTCTCGATAGTACAACAGACTTCTTCAAAAAGTTCCTATGAATGACGAGAATGGAGTGGTTAGATTTTGGACATTAAAGGTGCCTTTGACAATACTCCACGTGATGGTATCCAGAGAGCATTAGATACGACAGGAGTAGACTTGACTATAGAAAAGAATAGGGTCTAAAAACCATATCGGTAATCAACAATAATTGTTTAATTATTCAAAATTGGAAAGATATTTGATTTTATATTGAAATAATTCAGCGTAAATACATTAAATGGAGTGTATTATGGATGTTGTTCAGAATTAAATTAATAGGAGAAACGATATTATCAAAAGCGACTCGTGATCCAAGAATACAGTTCAACTTTTAACAGGCAAGTAAATCTATCTTAATATCGGGGAATTTAGAAAGAATCTATAACAAACTTTTACTCGGCTATTGCAATGGATGTGCGACTGTGTCAATGCTCCCGATTTACTTCTTGAAAATTGTGTCATTGTTGTCATCAAGATATATATATTTTAAAGGTTGTAGCCCATGAAAAATAGAGTCCACAACGAAACTATAACGAAACTAAAACAGCATAGAAAAAGAATAAAAATGATCTGTGGTTTCAATTCACCCAATACCAAAAAAAATGACAATAGTTTCATGTATTCTGTACCCTGACTTTTCCGGTATACAAATCAACAGTATTATTGTTAAGATTAATTGTAACGATTACTCTTAACCGAAAACGGCATTATTAACAGGGAAATACCAATTCGGTAGCTGAAAGCACACATTAATTCTACTTGGTAAATTACAAAAGGTCAATTTTACTGATCGCCAGTAATGAAACTAACTGTGGAGTATTGTTGCTGCTCAGCCTTTTGGCACCAGGACGGTTTTAAATACCGTAGTTCTCAAGTAATAGTTGTCCTATTTTGAAGTATCTATCGTGATATATTATTTTTCATTTTACTTCATATACTTCATAATGAAAAATATTACAACCTTCTTTTTCTTTATTTTGGGATCCGTTTAAAAAATACGCATTTGCCAAAGGTTAGTGTTTCTTAGTTGTTTAGCTGGAAGCCTACACTTTCGAATTCACTGTCTACCGTGTCTGTAAACAAATCTGTGTAATCGTCCCTTCGTTTGTATACATTTTGTCAAAACAATGATCGAAGTAAAAGTAGAAAATAGAATAGCAATAGTAACAGATTGTAGAAAAATTTCAAAAGAAACTTGGAAAAAGGACTAGTGGAAGATGTTGAAGATGATAAACGTTCAGGTTGTCCGCCTACATGAAAAACGGATGAGAATATTGAACAAATCGGTATTTTTGTACGATATGACCGTCAGCTAAGTATTACTCAACTTTGTGCAAGGATAAAGAAGAAACAACCCGAATTATGGCTTCTTCATCTAGACAATGCGCATTCCACACTGTCGATCAAGAGGTTTCTAGTCATGTACCATGTATTATTGATGGAAAGTCCACATTATTCACCGGATCTTGCACTGTGTGACTTCAACCTCTTTCCAAAGGGTAAATCAGCATTAGAAGAAACAAGATTTGATTTTGTTGCAGCTGTGAAAGAAAAGCGGTGCGTGTCTAGAAGGAACTAACAGATAAAGACTTCTTGCACAGATTCGCATGGAGTGTTATAGGGATGAAGGAGGGATATATACTGAAGGGCATAATAAATAGATACACATAATATCAAAATAAAATATTTTACATCACCAGTCTCTTTATTTAATAGCCACACCTCGTATATATTGTAAATATGTTGAGCTCTGATTTATGTCCAAGATAAGTACAGAGTGTTCTACAATTCCTACAATAAAATTCAAGTGATTGTGAGTACAAAAGTGTGTTGGGTATTTGCAACAAAATTTCTACCCTCTTCGGATATATTACCTACCTATTATCCATATTACTAGATGATAAGTTGTGATTTTTTTTGTAAATTCAATAAATTTTATTTTATCAACATTCCGGGTACATTTTAAGGGGGGAATTTAACACCTTCATCTTTATTAATACTACAAATAGATACAATTTTCTAATGAATGCTTAAAGCTTCGATTTCAAGTATACCTTAGTTATTTTACAGTAATCAGGCATGAAGTTCAATCTAACTATGTATGGGTGATTCCGTTCTAACTGTGATTTTTTGTATTCAAAATTTCAAGATTTTAAAATTTAACTTTTCTAACTTTTTTATGCATATTATTCATCTATTTTACTGTAAAAATAAAACTCTAAGAGGAATTTACTACAACTTCAAAGTATCACGAGCAAGACACAAATGTCGGATTTTGAGTTCCACGGTACTGACTCATTTATCCACGGTACTGACATGGTAACTTAAGATATTAAACAACAAGTGCATCAATTTTCCTCAGTTTGATCATAAACATTAGAATTTATAAGGTAATTAGTTTAAATCATTTGTTACGACAAAAAAAATTAATAATTTATCGGTAAATTCTAGGAATGGACATGACACGGTACTGACATTCAAGTGATGTAGTATAAGTTTTCTTTAAGTGGCAAGTTATATTGTGTAAAAATAATGTTTAAATATCTTAAGAATTATTCAATTAACACAAAATTTTTATTAATTGATTATTAATTAATGACTAGTACAAAAAAACAATACAGGACATTGAATATCACAGTTATAATGGAATCACCCGTATAACTTTACTTTTCTATATTCCCAATATTATGAGCTATTTAAACTATTTAAGAGTTCGATTTTCTCTTGCAGGGTGGACCGACTTTTTCGATTCATTTTTCATTCGTTTTTTACGTGGAAGAACTACTTGAATGTCAATCATCTCAACATCTTCTCGGCCATCTCAACTGGACGCGACAATCAATCATTGTCATACACTTGTTTCAATGAATTATAAATTTCAGTTGTAGTTTTCCCATATTTCATGTGAAATTTGTCAACAATCTGTTGCTCTGTTTTTACAATGGTCTATCTAGAGACACGGTAGAAATCGCATTCGAAAGTGTAGACATCAATTTAAACAGCTGAGAGTCACTAACCTTTGGCGCTTGTACTTTTTCTGTAGAAGCGCTAGTCTCATTACGTAATAGCCACACCTCGTATGTTCACAATTTTAGGATTATGATTCCAAATAACAATTTTAAAGTAAAGTAACGTTGAGAAGAGGAGAAGTTGATACTGATGATGCTAAACTGATTTTTATACCGTTAGGTGGATCCCAAAATATTGAAAAATAAAGTTGAATCGAGATATAAAGTAAAATTGAAAATATTACAACAACAGATACTTTCCACTAATACAATCCTGGCGTTGGCTATACTCCCGTTCTTCACAACGGAAATTGTGAAATCCATAAAGAGAATTTGGATTTAATTGAAGAGGAAAATCGACTGAATGGGTAACGAATGAATACGAAGATTCATCGTTCAGTATTTACGGAGAATAAGTATATTCAAACTTCTGTATTGCGGTTGGTTTGTGATGGTAAACATCAGAGTGATTATGGTTATATTGAGGTCGATTTGAGTTTTGTTCTAATTTCTCCTCATATATTTGAATTATGTTTCAATCTTGTTCATCAAGTATTAGTATAACATTGATAAGTTTTGTTTGTATGTGAATTCATATCAACCTGTCATGTAAGATTTTAGTCTTTAGTCTTCACGTATAATCTCAATTATTTGATAATTTTGTCCTCATCATTACTGAAAATTCTCATAATAATTGACAGATCGTTGGCATCAGGCCACGATTTATATCTTTGCCTATGGTAGAATGTGAAGCTTGTATATCTGGACTGCTCCAGATTATACTGGTGTGTTCTGTAGATAAAGTGAATTTATCATTAATTCGTAAGTCTGTGACATCATTAGAGAACAGCAAAAAAAGAACTGGACCCAAAACTGATCCCTGAGGTACACCTTTGCTAGCTGCAATTTACTTGAAACGTTGGTATTAGGTCTTATCAATTGTTTCCGACGTTCAAGATAAGTTTCAAGCCATTTTGAAGGAACACCTCGGGTGCCATAATATTCTAGTATGTTAATCAGAATTTCATGATCAACATAATCGAAGGTGTTAGCGAAATCACGGAAAATCACAGCCGTATAAAATTTATTGTTAAGTGAGGGATATATTTCATTAAAAAGAGAAAACATGGCGTCATTAGTGCATTTATTAGGTAGGTAACCAAATTGTTGAATGTTTCAAAAGAAAGGGTAGTAGACGGTTTTTCATTAGTCGTTCAATTATCTTCGATACGATGCAATAGGACGATAGTTACTAGTGTTGTTTTTTCTGAAACACTCGTAATGAAACATACAGATGAAAATAGTCTATGTTTGGATTGAGGAATTTTTCGTTGGTGCTAAAACACTATTCATCAGGAAACTATTTGGATTAAAATATCATAAAACTAGATAAATAATAAATATTTACAATCCTTTTGTCTGGTTACCAGTGATTTGTTGTCAATATTCTATCTTTGGCTGGCTACGACCCTGGAAATGCTATGTTAAATTGTGACTTCACAGAGAAGTAGCTTTTTAGAGGTTTGCAATGATCTTGTTAGAGTGATTACACCATCAAAATCTATGACGAAATGGAAATAGATCTTCTTTAATTTTAAAAAAATGCAATTCGTTTTTCCGTACTACGTCTAATTAGTTCACAAATCGATAATTTCTATCATGAGGATTCATTCATTCCCGGCCACTAAATAATTACACCCGTGACCCTTAATCTGAGAGGATGAATTTACTTCAGTAAGATACAATGAACCACAGCTGTTTACCGAAGCAGAATTGAATGATTCGGTTAGAATTTTAAGCCTATAGAAACAGCTCTAGGGTCAAAACTCAAATCAAAAAGTCTTTTAGCTCCAGGTCCATTCTTTGTAGGGTATCCTTTTAGAGAATGAGATTACTATCTTTCTTTGAAGAAAAAAATTTAATAGTGTTGTGTTTTAATATTCCTGATCTGATGGAATATCTAAATCACTCACGAAATGACTGAGTAGAGACTTTTTATTCAAATTTCTTAAAGAAGTTTTCAAAGGAGTTCTCCTACATAATGACCATGAATAGTTGCCCATTCCTTTCACTCGAAGGACACAAATGAAAATGTAGGAACCCTATTGGGCAACGTCAAATATGTGGAGCACCAATAGCTTGTCTGTGCCGAATTTACGAAAATGCCGTGCTTCTAATGAGGCAGTAGAGCTCGTGACAAATACTGGAAATAAAAATTGTGGCCTGAACGACAAAATTCTGTACCTGGTATGAAAAAAATGTTGCTTGGATCTTTGATTGACCATAAGAACATTCTGCTTCCACCGCTGCACATAAAATTCCGATTGATGAAGTAATTTGTAACCGCTTTATCAAAAGAAAAATTTTCCCGCATTACCTCTCAATTTTGATGAAAGACGCAAATTTTGTAAAAAGTGTGAATAAGAAAGAAAAATTAGCTTGGATGGGCTTCAAAACATTTGTGCACAGTTTTCTAAGCAAAAATAAGGATCTCGAGTACAAAAACCTAGTAGTATCAATGTTATGCCATTATAAAAAGCTTAGATACAGCATGAGAGTGTATAGGCACTTTATACATTCTCACCTTGACTACTTTTTTGAACACCTAGGGGATTACAGTGGAGAGCAAGGTTGTTGGAATGAAAATATGACGGCTGAATACTGTTGGAATCTTGAGAGGGATTGCCAAGGCACCCAAGAGATTATGTTATAGAATATTTTCACTTTACTATCTAATTACTACTAATTTTACATACTTTGGAATGCCTAATTTTTATAATCAATTAAAACTTATCCTTTGCCAATTATACATATCCATTCATACATCTCTGTACCCGTAAATTAATATTTAAAACCAAATTTGGATGGTTGATGTGTTAAAAAACGTGTTTTTCTTCATAAAATATTTAAAAATAATCGACTGAAATTATGAAATTGTGAAAAATCTAGACATTGGAGCAGATATGGAATCAGCATAAAAACCTATTTTCGAAACAGCTATTTTCATTGAATCATCTTTCGTCCTGTCTCTCTCAATATTATACTTAAATTTGTCATATATACAGATGAGTTCTAATACCCATATAAAAGCAGCTATTCACTTTATTGGGTAAAGATGAAGAGAATAGATATTACTTTTTATTTGAGCGGAAGTTTGAGAAACTAGGAACAAGTTACGTAAATATTATCTTGAAAGTGCTCCGGCCCACAAAATAATTTGTAAGTGGTTGTCAGCTTTTAAATGGCTATATGAACACAGATGATGATGAACATCCGAGACCGCCATTCACTAAACTACCCCAATAATGTTTATCGAAATTTGTGCCCCCAATTTTCTCATCGACATGCCACAGTAGATGAAATTGTGTTACACAATTCTACCCAAGAAGCAATAATGTCGAAACCTTGGAGAAATGTGTTTATAAGGAATCATAAACGATTCTTTACTTAGGTCATAGTCACATTCTTTTCGGAAAAATGTAATCCCTATCAGATCTATTCCCCTAATGTCACTATCTGTTTCCAAGTTTGGAAAAATAGCATAGTGGAGAGCGTTTCAGAGGTGCTGACAGAAAAAACGCGAATTTTCGATTGGATGGTTTGAAATAATTGGAATCTCGCTTGAATAAATGTGTAAAGTGGAAAAGACATTATAATAAAAAGTGAAATATTATTTAGAATGAAATGATTTTTTCATTAAAAAATTACTTTTCGTCAAAACCGCCCTCGTACTTGGTATAATCATCACACATATGATGTATCATTTATGTCGTAGTGGAAGAATATTTTGGATTGAATGATAACTAGCGATCATCAGTGCTTTTAGAAGTAGTAAAACATAATTACATCGTTTTATGTAAGAGAAAATTAGAATTTAACTGACATTACTTGTAATCAAGTAGTAGCTCGATCTATAGTTGCTCGCAATTTCCTGTGAGAAAATGAGAAAATCTGTCTTAGACATTAGAAGCTAAAATAATTTTCAACTTTGTTAAAGTTTACTAAAGGAACGCGCCAGTTAAGTGAGTGGCTGTCTGCATAAAGATAAGCCAATGTGCGTCCTCAACTTGATTAGAGTTTAGAAACGACAACAAGTATCCGCCATACTGCTTGAGTGATTTCCTCTTAGTGTGAAACTAAACGACTTGGCATCGCAGTTTCAGCCGATCCATTAGTTTTACGAGTATTATAGATTAAATATTCTCAAGATATTCACACCGCTCATGTATTTTTCTGTAACGCATGTTTCATTCCGATGAAACACAAATTCCCGCCATCTATTGTCAATGCTGTGAACATCCTCGATCCGTCGCAAATTTTGTTATTTCGGAGATTTCTGTAACCTATATATAAGCAAAGCTGCAAACCATGCGGTAAGTTCTATGTTATCAGACAATAAAATGATTTAATTCTACATTTATCAACTCTATTTTATCTATTTAACTCTGCTATTAGGATTAAAAACTTCTTCAATCATTGAAAATATGGAATAAACAATAATATATGTTATTAGTTATTTTTTCTTCTCAGGAAAGATAAATATCTCAACGTTTTGATAAACATCCTATATTGATGTTATTCTTCACTATTCGATGGATGAGTGACATAATTGATTTTATATTACGTTCTCAGTGATGTTATCACTTCCTGAATCAGCCCTGAAAGTTACTTTCCAGAATTTACCTCATCACATTAGCTTTAACTGTGTCACTTTGGAGGTATTTTTATTCTGAAAAGTAGTTAAAAGTCGCAAAGATTTGCGTCGGGACTTTATGAAGGCTAGCGAAGCAATTTTCATGCTTAGTTCCTGTTCAACATTCGTATGAGAGAACTGTAAATTGAAAAATTGAGTATTAACTTGACATTAAATATTTGTTTTTGAGAAGCAATACGCCTACGCGACAGAAATAGGAGCTAGGCACTGTCTACGGAGACTCTGCATAATCATTTACGGCCGTAAACTTTTGTTTGAGTGACGATGAGTGCTTGGGACGGCCAAAAACTGCGACAACTAGTTATATCATCAAAAAAGTTGCTACTGGACGATCGTCGGTTTAAGTTAAAAGAGAAAAGAGACTATCTGCATATTGAAAGAACAGATTTGATATATTTTAATGGAAGAATTAAGCATGAGTTGGATGCCGTGTTTTGTAAATTTTGTACAAAATCCACCACTATACTCTTAAGACGGAAAAAAAAGGATTGCGAAGTGCAAACTTGCTGCGAAAGCAGAAAAAAGTAATGGCAATCGTTTTTGGTATAGTCAATGGATTCAAAACAATAAATTGTTAGATGCATTTGAAGGTATTGAAATAGTTAGATGCAATAATAGACTAAATAGGAACAAAAGTGTATTTCCTACAGCTTACACTATAGTTCAGTGAATTAAGTATAAAATAAGGTAGGTCAAGTTAATAAGTCTCAGTTCACTTTCATATTCTGAAGACGATAACTTGGTTATTGAGTCAAACAATGTAATTGTAAGTGTTAGTGTGTTAGGAAAAAAGGTGAGATTGATACAAGTGCTCTAAGTAAGGGATTTTTGTGAAACTATACTTGGAAATAGCCTCATTTAATATGTTTTATCGATGAGGTTTCAATTACGTGACAAAACATTTTGCACATAATGCATCTCAATTAATTATTAATATCTTCAATATTACTCGATACGAGCATCGATTATTATAATTTTCCAATCAGAATAATCAGAAAACGGTCCATAGTATTGAGTTTTGCTAGTTTTGAAAATGAGTGATTTACAATTTTACTCGAAATTCAATAATGGGTACGAAACATGTAGCTAATGCCTTCTCTGAGAGTCAGGTATGAAAAACAATTAATGAGATGTATTAGCCGAACTTGTTGACCAGCTTTTGGTGAATGATGTTTTATACTTAATAATGCACACACTTTGAATTAACTTACACACTAAAAGCAGAGGTGATGTGTTGAATAATCTACGTTATTTGATGATACTTTTTGAATTAGCTGGATTAAGTGTTGAGATCTCAAAACAAACTCTTCTTGAACATGTTAGTACGGATAACTTGATCCTGGATAACCACCGGTCTCTGGAAAAAGATTTCCGGTAGTAAGCCATCTATTTAAAGCTTCTTTGTCATTATGCGGCTAGTTGAGATAGTGATGTGTCTATTGTATAATGCTTTTTGTGGCCATTGTTTCAGCTTCTCGTTTCCAATACTATCGTTAAGTCAGATTCTGGAAAACAAGGTTATCACTATCATTATTATTTTTACTATTATTATATTCACAATACTTACTAATAGTAACAATGCGAAGTATCTATTTACATGTATTATTGTCTAGAAAAAACTTTTAGCTAACCATAGAATTTATTCTTATTAGTCTCATAAAATAATAGCCTGTCGTCTATTTTTATAATCTGCCTCCTAATTACGCTCGCCCGTTAGCATTATAAGAGAAGCTGAATTTTCTATTCAGTGTTCATATTTTACGAGTAATAAACATAAAAACGAGTCCAGCATATCATATTTCTATAGATCCGACAATAAAATCGCAGGAAAAAACGCTCAGCTTTGGCCAAAAACGACCCGGTCCGGGCCCATCACGACGAAGTTTGACTTCCGTCTCCGCCTGCAGATCTACATATTTATGGAACCCCTGTAGTTAACGGTGGTCGTTACGCACAGCAAGAGTTAAAGGATGGAGTAGGAGGGGACTCCGTATCTCTTTTAATGACGCAATACAGCTCCGGTTCAGCTGAACACATAAACTAATGTTTTTGACACTACAATTAAGAAAGTGGCTTCATGATAAGATTTCTCGTTACTTAGAAACTGGATATAAACTTCCATTGTATTATAGAATATATTTCACGTTAATTTCTTGATTCGGCAAGGCATCTTTATAATAGCACGTTCCAAGGAACTTACTTTTGTTTTTAATAAGTTTAGGATTATAATAATTTGGAATAATTTTCTCAAAAAAATAAACCATGAAGCGACAGTAGAAAATAATAATATCATAATTTGCAATTGAACTTCAAGGATGTATCATTGGAAGAAAGTAAAAAAGCATTGGAATTGTAATGTTTTTCGTATTTATTTACACTCTTTCTATTCGTAAGATGAATTAATAACCACTGTCTCTTACGTACTCAATTTTGATTGAACACTACACTTAACTAACTTATTATAATTCACTTATCACTATGACTCAACTAACTTTATTAATTTATTTATATTCTTCGATTACTTCGCTAATTTATTATAAACTGAAGTCACCTGCGCTACAAACTCCTTATATTGATATCCCAAAAGAATTCCAGAAACAAGACAAATAAATTAATAGACCTACCTATAAATTATTGAAAAGGAACAATGTGAATAAACCGCTTGCTATAAAAACTGATATAAAAACAAAGATCAAACGAATTCCGAGTATTTCAACAAACGCGAGGCCTTCACCAAATTTTAGGGAGTGAAGAGAGTGCTAGGAAATCTTCTAAAAGGTTTTCTTATTATCCAATAACAAGTTGGCCAACGTTTTTTGATATTAGGCGGAATTTTTAGTTAATCATAAGTTGGAGAAAAAAGGTTAAAAACAAGTTAAATTAGATCCATAAAGTACCAACAAATAGTTTGTATGTATGAACATATCAAATGCTAAGAGCACAATTGCTTCCTCTCAACTACCTCGATAGAAATTTAAGTTATTTTATTATTATCTTGATAACGATAACGATAACACACACGTGCGCGTGAGAAATCCCGTGCATCTAAGCATCCACCCCCGAGTAAATCCATGGATGGATGCGAAGGAGGACATTCCACCATCATCTGTCATTTCTACAGGTCCTCATCTTCATTCGCGTCACAGTTTTGCGCCTATACTTCTTCTTCTCCCGATCGGATATTCTCGGAAGTCTGATCTTTTTGTTAAGAGTTAGCTTGTTGGCTTCTTGGTTTGGACGTCTTGATGCATGTGTATGTTTGTTTTCCTACCTTCCTCGACAAGAAAATATCTAATCCGAATGGTCTTTCGCCTTCTCTACAACTGTCCCCGATGTATAACTCGGCACTCGCTTATGAAATGCGAAGTTACCGTGTATTATGAAGTATTTTCAGTTCAAAATCACCAATCCCCGAGCTGAATGACTTTGGTACAAGGTGAATTTGGTTAAATCGATTTATTTTGTTTGAGGCTTGCGTAAAGACTTTTAACAGACACTTGTATATCTCCCACATCTTTAATTCAGTTGGATCAGTATATATCAACAGCAATTTCGAAAACTTACCTCTTCCATCATTCAGAATAATACATGACGCGTATCTTGGGGTAAAAGATATATTTCCAAGGACAAATAGAAAGTAAGCCACCCCTCGTGTCTCGATATATTTCTGTACTTGATGGTGACGGATCCTCAGGCTGACCGACTTTCCGCACTTCCTATTCGCAATACGTAGCCATATTGTCAATAAAATTAAGTGAACAATTAATTCCTTCCATCTGCAGTAAACACAAGTGGAATAATCACTTTTTCTTCTACAGTTGTTACTACTAGAGTCTTGAAGGGAGTCCACACCCATTTCCATATACTGAGAGAACTCAAAACATTTATGACATTTATCAAATAGGTGTAACAATTGTGAAGGGAGAAAACACATTCCATACTTTCGATACATGATATATATATTTCAAGTGAAGCGAATATTTTTGTAAAGTTGCGTGATACTGAGTGGAGTAACCAGTGAAATTCTATTTGAATATGAATAAATGGTGATGGTAGCTGATGAAAATCATAGAAGCATGTGAATACACGGGTTTGTTAACAAACTCTGACAAAAGTAAATGGCTTATTGTGTGTCTACATTTAGAGTAAGTAACTTTGAACAAGTTTATAAGAAGGAACAGGAGCCTTATTAATTTTTAACTCGGTTGTTGTATATTCTCTGTATGGGTAGTGTAAATGAAAAGTGGAGCTAAGTATTCTTCTAAAAATTACCCTTTCAGTGGATAAATTATCGAACCGTATACCATTTTGTATTTTTTAGTTATATGGTTAGAATTCACACTCGAAGATCGTAGTCAAGACGTCTAAGCTTATAACCTTTAGGACATCAAGATAATTGTAGGTGTATTCAATGTTCTTATGGTTGTCGATGATTTTCTAAAACTTAGACTGAATTAGTACAAGTAATCCTTCTCAGAGACTATAACTTTGACGTGGTGAGAGCGCTTAGTAACATCTAACATGATAGTGTTAGTGATAAGGCCACTCTTGCCGTTAAGTTCTCGAAGAGATAGATGTTAAGCTAAGATAGTCCACAACTAGCAGCATCTTACCTAGAGTGAGTGGCTGAGAGGAGGTAAGGGCACTCTTTGTCCTGGCATCGAGAAATCGAGCCCAAAGGCGAACGAACAGATAACTGTCAACGGCATAAGGATACGGAAGGCAACGGAAAAACAACGTATTAAAAGCCTGAACAAATATCCCTAGTAAAACCATCATGATGAGTAGGAACTTCAGAGACGGTATGCCATGCGATCCGGCTAGCGACCGGCGTCGTCGAGTTCCCGAGCTTGACGATGTGAAATCAGCGATCGACCACGCAACGGTGGATACCAGGGCCTTGCGTGGAAAATATGCGACTGAAAAGGAACATCGAAAGAAATACCATCTATATAGCTACATGGAATGTTGGAAAACTTTATCAGTTTGGAAAACTAAACAACCCTATCAAATGAAGAGACTCAAAATAGACTTGTAGAGTGAAATAAGGTGGCTAAGTAGCGGCAAATCCAAGAAGAAGAATGCAACAATTTTTTATTCGGACAGCAGACAGGAAAATGCCAATCACCTACACGGAGTAGCTGTTCTAATAATTAATGAAATCAGAAAACAAAAAATTTCGTACTGTGTTGATCCTAATAAATTCGCACCCTTTCGATTTAAATATCATTCAGCTATATGCTCCCACAGCTGAGAGCACTGATGAAGAAGTTGAAGATTTTCAAAAGCATTTAGACGACATATCAAAAAATCTGAAAAAACAAGAGGCGAAGTGGAAAATATAGTTGGAAAGTATGGATTGGGGCAAGAAATGAACAGGGTGATCGATTAATACAGTTTTGACAAGGGAAAAACTTAACTATAGCAAATACCTGGTTTAAGCTACCGCTGAGAAAGCACCACATGACAGACCGGAGCACATCGTTAGAATCTAGACGAAATATTAAATCTATTCGAGGAAAGAAGAGAAAATAAGAACAATCCCGAGCGTTATGCGGCTATGGGACACGGGAGATCAACAAAAAAATTTTTATGCTTGCTTTATTCATAACGAAGAAGCATTTGACACTATCAACGACGACAAACTTATAGAATAAAAAATCTGTATTGGGTATTGGAATCAAATAGCACATATCCAATATGGAGACCTGAAAAGTCAGGACATAGGCATTGCTAGGGGAATTAGGCAGGGTTGCATTCTATCGCCGTTGCTGTTCAACTTGTACTCAGAGCAAATATTTATAAAGACACTGAAAGAATGTAATAAGGGCCTCAAAATCAAGTGTGTACCAATCAACAATCTCCGCTTTGCGTTATCTACTTTGGTAGATAACGTCAAAGATCTGCAGATGATTCTCAATAGAGTAACTACAATAGGCGACAAAGCTGGTCTTAAGATCAACAGGAAGAAAGCCAAATTTATGATGATTAGTAAGAGAAAAATACAAAATGTAGATCTGCATAAAAAAACGGATCCCATTGAGAGTACACCCCTTCTAATACTTTGGATATAAAATAGATGATGAATGGAACCATGATTTAGAGATTAAGATTATGATTGAAATGGCAAGATCCACATTCAAAAATATGAGAAAGCTCTTGAGCAACCGTAACCTGAGCATTGGTACTCGATGGAGAGCCATGAAATTTTACGCTGATTTATGGTGTGGAAGGGTGGGCAATGAAATGAGCAACAATGCAAAAATTAGAAGCTTTTGAAATGTGGCTGTAAAGACCCATTTTAAGAATATCTTGGACTGATAAAGTAACGAATATGGAGGTACGGAGAAGAATGGCTAAAGATTTAGATTTTTTTATAACTACTGAGAACAGAAGAGCGTCCTACCATATATTTTGGAAAGAAAAATTTGCTTTGCTACAGCTTATCGTCGAAGGCAAGATAGCAGCTCAGTAAAGGTGAGGCATTGAGTCTAATAGACCAAATCACTTGGCAGGTGGAAATCAGTTATAATAGATGCAGCAGAGGTACTCCCTTCAACAGGAACGGATAGTTCTGTTAAATAAATATTATGACATACATAATCTGCAATTTTGAACTCTTATCAACACAATGAGAAAAAAACCGGGATTTGTCTTAGTGAAAGAGCCTCAAAGCCATCGACATCCAGAGAATTCTTTAATTCTATAAGAGTATCATGCACTAGGGTGAACGCGACAAATGGGAGTGCTTACGAAGTGCTTAGGATAATAGATACATTCAACTTGAGAAATGTATTCGTCGTGGGAGTAACTCTTTTTTCGTAAAAAGGCTCTTGTAGAAGTAATATTGAAGAAATGTAGGAGATTTGGAGTATGTTCAATATGATATATATCAATGAATCGCTCATTTGTTGTAGCTACAATAGTAAATATTGGTAATTTTGGAAAACTGTCTTTTTTGTTGCTATTACTTTGATAGGTTTTGAAAACCTCAATGTTTTAACGAATAGAAGACCTAAAAGTTATAGTTAGGATATACTTTGGATGTTTAAATATTGCCTAGAATGAGTATAGTGTCAAATGAAGAGAGATTGGAAGGTGAATGAGTGTACTGCAAACTATTTCAACAATAAATGATCCTCTTTAAGATGGTGAATAGCGGAATAAAGTACTATGAAGCATAAAGTGTGAGAAACCAACCGCATAGGTCAATTCATTATGAATCTTTTAGCTTATTCTCCCTATATATGAAAAAAATTGAATGAATCTTTCAGCATTACTTTGACAATTCAGTTTTTCTTTCATATTTAGCCTATTGTTAGGTTAGTTTTATTTTCCGATGTCGTCGATATTATTTTTCTATCACTTGTAGCTATCTTATTGATGTTGTATATTTCTCTTATCAATTTGAATGACTTATGAATAAAATATTCTACGAGAAAACTTATTGTTAGCTTTACAAAAACTATTTTATAATTCTCAAAAAATACTTAAATTGATTCATCACGTTTGTTATATCAGTGTAGAAAAGGCTTAAAGTTCTTCTAACTTTATGAAACTCACGACTACGTTTTCTTTATCATTCTCCATCAGCCCTCGATACCTACGATAGCCTAGAAAGGGTTATTAGCGAAAACATGTTCATTTCATAATGAAATCCGGAAGAAATTCCACAAGGAGTTGAGTTTAAGTTATATTATTGATACGTTTCACTGTATGAATTCGTTATTTATGAGCAGGTTTAATCATCAATGTGCATGTTATGTTGTAATAATCTTTTCAAAGTATGATTATTTATGTCAATTTGAAGTAATCGCAAACCATGAAAGGGTAATGTTGGGTAATTTATGTTCATATCAACGTGGTAGTTAAACTGCATTTGAACATATTATATAGGTATTATATTACACACAGAAATATTATCTTTTTCATGAAAGGAAAAGTTTAAAAATATAACACAGACATCAAAGTTAGTACTTAACTAAAGAAAATGAAGATAATGGAGCACTAGTTTATCAAATGAGAGAAGGTGAAGGTGAAATTTCAAGTAAATGAACAAAAATAATTGACAAGGAGTAAACAAGAGTTTGAAAATACAAATTCTACTCGCAAAGAAATTAGTTGGAGTAGCCATGCTATGCCTCAACTGTACGGAATACTCTGATAAGAAGAAGCTCTTGAGGAGAATCGAATGAGAAATCCTAATAGATGAAACTCATTACCCGGATTCAATAACAGGAAGCTTATTAGAGGAATTTCTAAAAGAGCAAATTTGAAATAAAATATTTGTCAATGCTATGAATAGACTAACAAAGTTGTTAATATAAGAAAAAAGCGATTTTTGAGAACATTAGGGAGTTAATGAAGACAATAATGAACAAAGATGATATGTGAGTCAATTACCTCAAGATAACAAGCCAATTGACAAAGTAATTTTGTGAAAGTTGTGGAAGAAGTATGGAAAGTCTTGGAAGAAAGGAGGAAAACTTCGAATTGGGAGGTTTTGTTGCTTTTAACTGAATGGATGTTCACTTTGCCATCACCTTGATCACCTTTGCCGTAGCCCATCTAGGTTTTCCATAAGAGAAGGAATCTCAGCGCGTTGATGATATTAAAGTAGCGCTTTTCTAGTAATGAAAAACTGAGTATTTTTTCCGTCTGTTCATAAGAACTTGGAAGTTGCTAAGGATATGCAGTTTCCTCCACTATTCCAGAGAAAAGGCAGCTAGTATTCTATCTTTTTCAACACTGTTCCTTAAGCTCTGTAATCACACCTACGAAAGTCTTTCTTTTCTATTTTCTCAGCTGCAGTTTTGTTGCCGCCTTTCATCCTTTCATCCTCTCATCTGTGGGGACAAGTACATTTATAGACAGATTAGCAAGTAAATTCTCGTAAAGTAGCAGTTATCAAATCTTCCAAATATAAACATTGAGTCTCTGTTAAAAATTTAGTTTCAAATACTGAAACTCTGAAGAGAAAAAAAGGAACGACGTTTTATGAACAAAATCAAGATCTGAACAAATCGTTTACAGATTCAGAATCAAGCAGACAACCAAAGGAAACCCAAAAAATAAGTGAAAAATTTTGATGTAGCGACTCACAGAAAACGGATGTTTGCGAGAATTGGCAAGAAATTCGAAATCTACAAGAAGCAACATCCTAAGGAATAGAAGGTGGTTGAAAATTCAGAAAATCAGCACCCGAATAATCAAAAACAAAAATCGAAAGTCTCAGTGAAACGAGTTTTCGCCCGCTAAAGGCTTAATAATTATCGGCGCTAGGTCAAATTTACTTTTGGCGAGAGTGAAGCGGCGAATAATAATAATACATATTGTCAGAAAGACGAGGAAAAGAATTGAAAAATGTATTTCAAACGGTACAAAAAGTTCAACTTGGAAGGGTTGGTGAGTAAGCTGGAATTTTTCGATTGATAAACCTTGAAAAATGTAAACTGCCCACACTTAACAATCAATTACAAACTCTTCCAAAATTTTTGAATTACCCTAAAAATCCTAATTAGAGTTGCCTTTTATGATATTATCACCTGTGTTATACGTATAAATTCATGAAACTCAGTAATTATAAGCAGTCTTATTAGAGAAATTTTTTAACATCATAAAACTTCTGGCAATGTTCAACAACACAACTTCAGAATGATTATAATCCCGAATTTACATCTTTAAACCCTTCTAAAGTCAAATTTAGCTCCTCAGCTCTTGAAAATCAAAGGGAATTTCGCAGCTAATTATTTTCATGGAAGTTCCTTTGATACAACATGTTTAATCTCATGGTATAAGCGAAACTTTTCAAATATTACCAACTATTATCATCAATAGTCTGTTGTTTATAATTGGTGTACTCGGTTTCTGTTTATGCTAATATGATAAAATTGAGTAGAGTGTCTAGATATATTAAATATATTTCGTTTCTTTTATGATGAGTATAAAACCAACTGAGCTATCAACTATTTTTTCTTCTAAATAGATAGTAGTACATATATTATAATTCAATGAGCATTTTGCTCAATGAAAGGTTCTTTCTTCTTTCAATCGAATCAAACAACGATGGCTCTGTGATAAATCGAGTTGTTTATAACCCTGTATTCAGCAAGACTTGTCAAGGTGGTTCAATAATGTACACTGAAAAAAGCTTTTTAATTGAAACAAATGATAGCAACGTTTGTCCTGTCAGGTTTTTTGAAAAATTGATGTCAAAAAGGAGCCCAATTATCAATCGTTACTGAGAATTCGAAAATGATGACTGGTATGATAACACACCAATTGGAAGAAATACAATTCAAAATTGGAGAAACTCATCTGCTGAAGCGATTGACTTGATTGATTGGCTTGATTAACAAGGAAAAGAAAATTTCTAATCACTCCAATAGATCGACTTGGATATTGATTCCAATTTAATCAAAATTGGGCTCATACAAAAAATATTACACGTATCTAAAAATCACAGAGTCAAATAACTTTTGATGGAGTTGGATAAGAAAGGGATGCGTTTTATGATTTTTAAGGATTCTTTGAACAGTGCCATGACAAATGTCTCGCTGTTGAGAAATATTTCTAGCAGGAACTTTCGAGACGAACAAGCAAATCATATCCACCGTTTCTTGAAAAGAAAAATTCACACTATTCATCTTAAGGATTTCCTACTTCATGGAAGAAAGCTATAAAATGCAGGCAACAATTACTATAAGTTTTAAGAAATAAAATATATGCAAACGTGAACGAGTGACGTTTACGTCAAATTTCACAACACTAAAAAATTGTTATAGATTATGGTTTACAATAAATATCACAGCGTAACTGGAGTTACATAAACAAAGATTTTATTTGTGCCGTAAAATATAGGATGCTTCATATGAAGTTCAAATTTTGAGCGAAGAAAGAGAATGAATGCTTTGAGTTTCCGTTTTTATTCAATTTCTCTGATTACGGTTCTATTTAGTTTTGTTCACTATAAATTTTTAATACAAACTAGCTCTCGCTGTTGAATGAGCTCGATTATCAGAATGGACATTTCTAGAATTTCAGAAAGTTAACAAGAAAAAATAAATAAATATGAAGATCTTCCTAGAAAAAATAATATGAACAACTCACAGCTGTTTATAAAAAACTTACATCAAAGGCAATATCAAAGACGTCGCCGTATCGTCAAATTCAAGAACTCCATTATAACCGGACAGGATCAGCTTCACGGTCCATGTGGCGGATGAGTTTGTAACAGTTCGAAATATTTTCGAAATATTATTATTATTATTATTTTTTCAATAAATTTTTTATATCTTCTGAAATAACTCATGAACCCACAAATGGGTTTGAACGATCACTAGATATTGTTGAGGCAATAAAAATTATTTTAAATGAACTGAAATAACGCTATTTGAACGTCAATTGAATTGGGGATTTTGTTGATAATGGTGCACGAATTTCCAGTTTTATGTAGAATTCCCGTAAGCTCTAACTCTTCTTTTGTATAATTTGAACGGACGATCAATTTTGCGCCTACTATTAGTATATTACCTACATATGTGTTTTATTTTGCCTTATATTTCAGATAAATCACATTCGTTTTGGACCAAATAAAAAAATTATGTTGTATTATTAATTAAGTCGTATTTCGAAGTAAATTGAAAATTTTTTTCGGAAGGAAGTGAATTTTTGCCGTTTCACTAAATAAAATACTTCTCAAGTAATTGTCTATTGTATCCAAATATATTGAAATTTCAATTAAAAGTTTTCCCATATAGATTTCTAGTGAAACTCTAGTAACATTACAAATGGTATATAAGAGAAAATATTCATTTTCAAGATCTTTGTTGGTAGTTTTTAAATTGGCCGTCGACAAAATGACAAACTTTTCTACAAATAACCATTGCCTGTATTTAACTTTCATATTTCTTCGCTGTAACGTTCAAAGAATATTTGTTAACATTAAACAAACTCCGAAACTTCAAAATTTTCTGACAAAACCTCGGGGAATTCCATTCTTAAATTTTGATGAGATCCCTTGCTACGCCTAATAGGAAAAGACCCTTACCCGAGTGAAGCAAAGAATTTTTCACCGCTTTCCTGACCTGTTATTTAACGAGGGTCAGAAAAATATAAACAACGTTGCCAGTTCCTTTGCGAGTAAAATGTAAGTGAATTAATTCAGGATTGTTTAAGAAACCGATTAATTTGTTTGTGATGATATTGATGGTACCTAGATTGGAGCACATCTTTACAAAAAGGTATTTGAGGTATTTTTTAAACAATTCATCGTGAGAAAAAAAGCCCCCCAGCATACTGAGTATACTGAGTCAAGCGCAAATTTCATATAATATCTTCTCCATCTGAATTTACTTTTCTATTTATCTCTATCCAAATTTTCCTTCAAAGGGATTTATGAATGTTTCTGTTGTTAGTTTTTGAGTATATTTAAAAAAAATTCTGCCAACAACTGTCTCGTACATGGTACATTGTATAATCCTCATTTTTCACCTTCATAAACGTCTGACCTGAAAGAGATGATTCAAATTCAAATCGTTTGGTAATCAAATTGTATAATTGAATGCCAGAAAGGCATTCATATAAATTCACTATCACAATTTATGTTGTCCAATTTGTCAAAACGCTGAGGCACAAACAATTAACCTTCTTCACGTTGAACCGTAAGAAGAAATGTGGATTCTTTTCACAGAATTCAACCAAGAAATAAAAGTTTCTCTCAAAAGTCCACATTTTCTATTAATTTCAGTGATAACTTTGAATTTAAATTAGTATTTTTAATGATACAATGTGATTAAATAAAATTGTGAAAATTGCCATGTCAATCAACGTGTTAAATTCGAAAGTTTAAATTCAAAATTGAATAAACACGTTTTGATATTAACGATTTTTCCTATTTCAAAATTAATTTTTTGGTATTAACACTTGACTATGATTGCAAACATATGGAATGATTTGAAGGTGATTTTTTCACCTTTTCCTTACGGTACTGCGAGCAGAAATTACGCAAAAGTGGGTAGCATCCAAGTGCATCCTCACTTCTGATTTATTCGCGTAGACGTGTGACAAATTCCCAAACAAAATAATTCAAAATTATTAACTCGCATGAATGAGGATCGGGCCCATAAAGATCGTGAAGTGGAATTAATCGTTACTCAGATGTTTCTTGAAATTAATTGATTATTCTGCCCGCTGTATGACAAATGGGCCGACCTTGCTGAAACCACATTGTTCCTTTCCTACATAAATATAGAAAAATTAGCAATTTTTTATTATTATCGTTAATCAATCACTGTAACGTTTTGATTAAATTCATTTTTCAATACATAAGGGTCAATTATGCCATCGACCCATAAAGTACGTCAATTCTCTTTGTAAACATAACTTTCCAATCAGAAGTGTGCTTACGCGTTAGTTTATGGACTTTGAATTGCCAGATCACACTTATTTAAAAATGATTGAGGAATTCCACATCAATTGTTGCAAAAAACAATGTAGATAGCCGAAAAGGTGACAAAACCACCTCCAAATCATTCCATATGTTTGCAATCGTAGTCAAGTGTTAATACCAAAAAATTAATTTTGAAATAGGAAAAATTTTAATTCAAAACTTTCCACGTAAGCACGTTGACTGAGAAGGCAATTTTCACAATTTTATTTAATCACATTGTATCATTGAAAATAATTAATTTGAATTTGAAGTTATGACTAAAATGAATAGAAAATGTGGACTTTTGAAAAAAATCCCAAAATATCAATATCCTCATCACAAATAGTGAAAATCACTCATTGATTGGTGAATAATGTAACAGTTGCTATAAAGTTTATCACAAACCATCTGTTTTCATTTGTGGAGTTCCATAATGTACAGAAAGCTTATTGGTCTTTGGAAATAATACACAACCTAATCTCTTGTATATTAGTCATTATTGCCTGCATTCCTTACTTGTCAGTTCATACACAAAAATATTAGAAAAACCCAACTTCATTTGGAGATTCTATGATCGGACGGATATCTTATTACAAGATGAAAATTGCAATTCGTTCTATACGTTAGCAAGGTTTATAAGACTCGGCAACATCGCAAAATTATTTGTAGCTCCAGTTCTCTAGATTCTTGTCTATTTTACTGCCCTTATGTATAATCTTTCGAGCAATATCTCAAGGAATTCATCATGCACCGTGTTATCGTAAACGACCTATCTAATTTATCTCTGATCTTTGCATCAATCAGTGTCACACCGTCCAATCCACTTCAGGATAAAATGTATTTGGAAATCAATGGCAGGTCGAGAAATAAGAAAGCAAAAAGCTTTTTCCTCACTTCAACAGGTTAAATATCACGTTGGATTTTGTCGAATAGGACTTATCGAGGTCAATTATTTGGAATTGAGGAATGTATCATATTAGCGTTGACTTCCGTATAACTTCCGCTTCCAATTGATTCCAGGAACGGTATTGCTCAATGTAAGTGACTGAATTCGAGATACTGAATTAATAGAAAATGAAAATACCTTTTTCATTATAATATACTTTTTAGAGTATAGACTCGTTTTCAATTGTGAAGTTGAAATTGAGGCTGTAATAAGATGCACATTATCATTTTTCGTGACTTGAATATGACTATTTTTCTCTATAAAATTCCCATTCAATACGTTCTCAGTCCGGGGAAATACATATATAAGCCAAATTTGTACTGCTTCCTTGGTGTTGCCTTATTAGCTCTGTGAACCAGATCCTGTTAAATCCCCTCTTATAATCTATGAAGGAGAAGAAAAATAAAGTTTGATTGGTCTTAGCATTTTTCAAGTAGAAGAACTTCATCCACTTTTGAGAACAATTTTTTTACAACTGAAGCTGTAAACTGTAGTGAAAATTTATTTCAAGAACTATTCTATGGCTTAAATTGAAGGGTTGACCATTTGGAACACGTCACAGTCTTCAGAGACGGAAAGTGAACCCACTTTTTTACTGAAATAATCATGATATAGTTTGACATACCTAGACGAGGTGAATGAATTTATATATCAGTAATAACTCAAGCTGCATTTTTCCATTTCATTTGTCTCATATCACAAGCCGTGACAAGTTTGAACTCGTTATAGTTTGCTACTAGAACCGCTTTAGTAAGATATTATCTGGGTTAAAACATGAAACTTGAATGACGCTTCGACATAATTTTTGTTTCAAGTTAAAAAAAAGTCAAAGAAGCGCGCGAAATATTAAAATCTATCTGTAGTGGAAAAGTAATATCTTTGAAGAATGTCTAGAAGTATAAGTAATGTGGAAGTAGAAAATAATCAATGAGAGACAAGCTTATAAAAATGAAGATGTTTGTTCATATAGGTTTTTGACCAACCCAGAGTTTATTGAAGAACTTTTTTTTCACGATTCGTAGTGAATCACGACAAATCAGATAGAATCAACGCCGAAAGGAGATTCTCACAAGGGTGTTTAGACATTAGATTAGTATTTGCCATGAGCAATACTTTGCAAATAAATCAGTTCATGAAATTATTCACATATCACTTCTATATTGGGGACATATTTTAACATCCACACAATCTTTGAGGAACGATCAAGAATATATAGGTAGATACTTCCAAATTCTCTGGACTATTCTAAATTGGGAAAAAATTAATTCCGTTGAACTGACAAAAAACATTTACAATGATACTAACAGATAATTCAGTTTTCTATATGGTTGTTGCAAAGCTCGGTTGGTAATGGATATTACTCGCAGTACCATGAGCTAATTTTTTTTCATAGCATATATGGCTCATACATTGACTAAGCGATGAGTCTGATCGGTTTTGGTCAAATGATCTCCGCATTATCGTGGTAAAATTATATTGATTGCCTGCACACAGATCTGGATGTTTACGAAAAATTGTCTCACGTCATAGCCTCAAAACTGTCAACTGGTAGTTGATATTGACGTTTGACCTTGAACGAATTTTGATTGATTGTTGAGGATTTTCGACGTAATATCCATAAACCCACATCCAGTCGCCAGTAATGATGAGATTTATGAATTCGGAGTCCTTAAATACTTTTTTTAGAATCTTTTTTGCGACCTTCTGTGAAAGAAACGGGTTTTTGAGTACGAGTGACTAAATATTAACTAAAATATGATGGATCAAACCAGAAATTTTTGAGTATTTCTGCTATGTCTCGGATTCCGACACCACGATTTTTGTACATAATTATATCAAATTCTTTGATGTGGTCGTCGTTAATAGAAGTAGATAGGCGATGAATGTTAAATATTTGGAAAATATCCCACTTCTACAACATTCCCAATGATAAGGTTGATGTAATTATATTGGAGATACAATATTTGAAGTAAACGCATTGCTCAACTTTTTTCCTTAGTCAATATCGCCAGACATCTTTTCGCATCGTAACAAACCGGTGATTAAGACGCATTCCTTTACTTCATAGATAGAGTTTGAATTGGTAAGCGACTCAACATAAGTATAATAAAATCTTAAGTTTTTAAATACTTTACAATAGATGTACCGCACTGACTTCAGAATCCCAAATGAAATGGAGCAATTAAAACAAGTCTAGAATATGGTTGAGTCATTCTCATACTATTTTTAGCAAAGTAAATTAGGTTCTCAGTACAATTACCAGCAGGTAAACAATATATTAATATCAAAGTTCCCTTCAAAAAGGTTTACCTCAAATAAACTTCTGCTTAAAACTCAGTAAGTAACCAGTCGTTTTGCACCTCCCAATATCAAATTTCGCCTCTTCATACCCTACCGCTATTATCTTGTGTTGACCGGATGGCCGTGTATATAGAAGCGGTCTCTACGGGCGGTTATTTACCGCCCCCTGGGGAGCATCCTTTGACTGCGATACGACCCAAATTCTGAGCCCAAGTCGCCCTTAACATTCGGTTAGTAAATATGAGCTATGTTAGCGATATATATCCAGGGACGCATTCCAAATTTGAGTCAGTATATAGTTTAGATGATCGTGAGGAAAAAAAATCGTTTTGACTTAATTGATTCTATCAAGTAGTAAAAATTAAAATATGAGATGTTGTGACGATGACAAAAAAAGTCCAACATCATTTGCCTTATTATGAATTTTTCAATCTTATATATTAAAAAATTGATGATTTCCATTCCGAGTCCGTTCAGGCGTTCTACCCGACCGATTTCCTTAATTTTTTTTTAATGAAAGGTATTGATGCACAGATCAGCCATCAACCATCGGATTTCATCTAATTTTCACCATTCTTAAGTTATACTCAAATTCGATTTCCCCCTGAACATTACTTATGGGAGTTTTTCACATACACACGTTCTATCCTCGATATCTCAGGTTCTATTCAAGATAGAGACTTCGTTTTGATTTAAGAACACTCGCTGAAACATCCTCTTTCTTTTGAGTTTTTGCACCCTTAAATCGGTTGACTCTTACAACTTTTATTTATTACGAATTCGTAGGCTTTTGCAACACACTGGGAAGGATTTGACAAGTGATTGTCCTTTGAAAGAGTGTAAAAAGTACTACCAATTCCTGGAAATGTCTTTGGGTTTCTTTGACATTTTCCTGTAAAAATGAGATTTAGCAAAAACAGACGGTTCTTAAGAATATCCTCACCAACAAAGATATTACTTGAAACTAAAAATGCGATACACTAGATGTTACATATAGTCGGTACTGCTTTCTAGTATACATATATGCTTAACAAATCAGAGATCAAAGATATGAACTCAAAAATTCGATTCCGTAGAACTAAGTGTTTAATCTAAAGGATATACTTTGTCTAGGAAATTTGGATATACTAACCACCTACAATGTTAATGTTCGCTATTGCTTAGATTCAAAAATGTTTTCATTTTGTGAATATTTATCGCAAGGATTTAAATTTTGTTGGGGATGGACAAACTTCTCGTACTTTATTCTCGCGAGGTATCTTTATTTGCAAGAACCCTTAGCTACGCCATTATTCCTTATGAGATATAGTATTAAGACTTCCGATCCATTGTTGTAAAAAAAGGAATTCGCTAAAAATTGCCAAAACCAACTCTGCTATAGCAGATACACGACAATAAAAATACATTATGTAGAGGGTGAAACGAATTTTGTAGTATGTGGTCATCAATCTGGATATTCCACAGAAGGGGAACGAGGAATGTATTGACATGTGATTATGTATCATCCGTTCGTTTTTAAGGACGATCAGTGATATTTATCGCTTCTATCTGTGGTCAAGGGTTTTATTTATCACTTTCTATTGTATGAGATGATCTAGTTTTTTTTGTGTTTTCCTCTGAATTTTGAATGAAGTTTCGCATGGTTTTTAGGTAGAAAATCAGACAGTTATGCTCTCATATTTCAAAAATATTGATGATCCAAAAGTTATAATTCACATATTGTGAGAAATGATGAACACATTTTCCGCTCAAAGTTGTATAAAAAGTGGATTGTAAAATATGGAAGATATACATGGAGATTTGATATAGAAGAAACTTAAAAATCCATTATTTATGATCCGGAGGTCACAGGAAATATATCTTCAATGGAATATAAGATATAAGGGAGTATTAGAATTTTATTTGCATATAATTGAAATTGTATACTGTAAAGTAGCCAATGCGGATTGAGAAATATCTGTCAAAACGTGCCCAAACTGTTTTTGAGCAAACAAAAAACAGTGAAAGTTTTGAATAAAATCTACAGAAGCTCTATCTCCATTCCTGTTATCTTCCAAAAAAAGTCTCTGTGCCTCAATATAGGCATGGGGAGTTCGAAATTAATTTTTTACTTAACAAATAGTATATTGGAAAATAATGTAGAATAACTCCATTGAGTGGTATTTTCAAGCAGTGGTTCAACTCGAATAAAGTTGGAACAATAATTGCATTTGGTGTGTCTTATACATCCTTATCTAGAACGAAACAAATACCGAGTGATTCCAGAAGACCTAGACAGGACAGACATCGTATCGCAATCCCCTTACCAAGACCAATATTTAAGGTTAGCTACTTTCAGCTTTGTACCAGAACAGTTCTCCAACTTCTCCTGAAGTTGAAATGAAATGGAGGATAAACACTATACAACATTGTAGGTATCAAATTTGACATTAGCTCAGTTATAATTTAGATAATGAATTTTCCCCAAAGCCGCACAAATTTAATGATAATAGATAATAATCGTTTATATATTTTGAATTTTTCATACATCCCAAAATAATCGTTTATAAATAAGACAATCTTCTTTAATCCTAGTAGTGTTGGAAGAAGTACTCTATAATGTCACATTCTCTTTTCAGCTTCTCAATACCCTCAATGATTATTTTAGTGTAATATGTTTTATTTCGTAATCAAAATCCATTATCCTTTGCCATATTCAATTGATGTGCCAAAAATAAAGTGCAAACAGTGTAGATGATTGGTTTTGTTTTGTATGTGGATAGTTTCGTAGATTCGTTAAAAAGCTCATATCTATCAAAATTTCCTATTTTCTGTTGTGAACAAAGATAAATGATAGAGCTAAAGAATTTTTTCACTGAAAGGGTCAGTCACATTTAACGTATACCTTCTATTGGGTCATCAAATAAGAGAGATTCTTGAATTGTTATCGAGAGGATAGGGACATTTTTATGTTGGTTATGATTAATTTCATTAATGGTCCTAATATAAGGAAACTTTTCCTGTAGCTGGATTGGCATTTGGGTGATTTCTAGGAGAGAGTTCATTCAGTGCGGTATCAACTCATTGTGCGTGTGTCTGCCTACCGTGAGGGATGAATAAACTGAATTAATTGGAGCAAAAAATGGCCTCATCCCTCGACAGCTTTTTTGAGGGTAGAATAGATTTTTTTGATATAAGTGAATGCTGGTACAATTGCTCCATATCGTCGGCCAGGAAAATTCACGCAACATGTGGGGATTAGTATCACTCCAATTTTCGTCTTCCTGAGTTTTAATTAAATATAAATTCACAAAAAGCAATTCTTCTTTGATCGTCACCTAGCTTTAAATTTTGGACCAGCGAGATTGAATACGGAAGTAACTTGTGTTTTTTAAGAATCCTGTGAATACTTATCTCTGATATTCTGAAATCTCTTTACGCATCGGTTAATGAATTTTCAGGATACGCTCTGAAGTATAACAAGACTGTAATTTCGTTGGCTCCATTGTCTACGACAGGTTTTAATTTGCTGCACAGTGCAACAATCTGACCGTGGGTTTTACAATTATGAATGAGTCGCGTAAGTGTATCAGGGGTGGGTCGTGGTCTATCCGGATATCGCAAGCTCGTTTAATAACCCCATCACATTCCCCGTATATTACTAGCAAATTGAAATAATCTTCATTAATGAATCCTAAACGGGACATGATGAACACTTTTGCTACGCTTAAACGTCAAGCTGTTTTCATTGATTGTTTGTTTGTTGATATGTTAGCTTTTTTTGGTCGCCCCAGACAACTGACAATTGAAAACCATGACATTTTCAGTTTTTTCAAGTTTCTACACCGTTAGTTTGAATATATAAATTTACTAACGAAGCCCCTTCAATTTAAAGCGTAGAATCCAATGGTAAAGAGAAAAAGGTGGGTTGCCATTTGGAAAAATTAAGTTTTTAGATTCGAAATTCGGCACAATTTTCTGAACACCCTATATAAGTTTTTGTCAAGGTTTCCACAGATTTTGAGAGCTGTAAATGTTATTTGTTCAAATCTCAAAAATATTAGAAATAAATCACTTAAACTGAGAAATATATTTTTTTTAGTGGAGGGCTGTATGTGTCCAAAAATTTCGAAAATGTGAAATAATCAAAAAATAGTGGACTTTAGGCATACGATGCTCTATATAAAGTTGTATTGAAATTTTACGTAGATTCTAAAAATTCAATAAAATCCACAGCATTCCGTTCAAAATAACGAAGTTTGGTTCCACTTCCGGTATAATCGGAAGTTTCAGAAAACTAAAACTATTTTAGATGAATCGAGCATCTAGGAAAATCCATACAAACAAATTTTCAGAACACTAATCCCAGTACTTTCCCATATGCATATCGATTAAGCTCGTCGTGAAGGACCTCTAAGTCATCAGTTTGTTATCAAGTTAATGAGATAAATTTACTAAATACTTTTGTTCACTTTGTCTTTGAAACAGCAGGACTAGAAAGCATCATTATGTGAGAAAAGAATGGATTATTCCAAATGAGTATACTCCAGGCAAAATAAGCAGAAAATATGTAGGATTCAAAACTTGTATAGATTATTGTATTTCTTAAAAGTATAGTCTCTTTTCGATAAGGTACATTTACGTTAGTGATAAAATTGGCTAAGTGAATGTTCTTGAGATGAAAACTATGAGAAAGACAAATCCTTTTGAAACCTGTTTGGTTTCAGCAGGTTGTAGTAGCATCATACTCTGTCAACACTTGAATAATAATTTTAGATTCATTTTGATGAACATATTATCTCACATTTTGGTGATGTTCCTTGGCCTCCCAGGTCTACCGACTTGTGACTTATCTGTTATCACCAACCGTGGAATTTGGACTATTTCATGAACGCAATAGTTCAGGAAATAGTTTGCATCCCTACTAAAATGTTGTGTCTTAAATAATTTTGAGAAGACACTTGAGTCCTGTACTTGAAATGATTGCGTTAGCTTGATATTATTTTCCACAAGAAACTGCAATGGAAGTTAATAAGCTCTAGTAACTAAAAAGGAAAAAACTGAGCAAAGATTTTGAGTCAATGAATATGCAATCATTCTAAAATTTGAGTATTATTGCATTGAAAAGTATTCATGCTGTATGTCACCGATGTTTTTTAAGCTTGTCCATTACAAACAAACAAGCAAATATGTCTGTAACATTAGTACAGATTAAGTTACATACGAATAATTTGAGAAAATAACGTATCGAAAGAGAAAGGAATTGTCTTGGCTTTACCCCTTTTAGAAATTTAGAAGCGGCAGCTCGTGTCATCAACCATCCCTTTCAAGAAATGCAAGAATTTGACTTGTAAATCAGGATAATAAAATTGTCCAAGTGATTGACAAACTATTCATAACAATACGTTTCCCGCTTTCATGAATTTGAAAGGAGACTCGGTTTGAATTGAAGAAAATCGTCGTAAAGATTGGATTACAACGTAAAGAGAAGACGTGGATTGTGAAAATGCAAAAT
This sequence comes from Diorhabda carinulata, assembly GCF_026250575.1. NCBI lineage: Eukaryota > Metazoa > Arthropoda > Insecta > Coleoptera > Chrysomelidae > Diorhabda > Diorhabda carinulata. The sequence continues at coordinate 11,487,206 of NC_079469.1, forward strand.
TATGCAGATTTCTTCTAAAGCGATTAACTTTTTTTGTATCGTCAACGGGTAACGGCGTAATTTGGAATTCTGCTTCGAAAAATATTCATACTTTATATCGATTCAAGTAATTTGGTATTTAAAGTAGCAGCAAATGTACAATTTATTGAAAAGTTATACATCAATACAACAGAGGTTGGTTTTTTTTTTGAAAATGTTTGACTCGAAAATATATAAAACGGGACTATGTATTAACTTCAAAATGTTAATTATTAATTGACAACAATTTTGTTGGAGAGATTTTGACAAAAGTCTATGACCTTGTTTCGTTATTCTTAATCTAAAAATATTGGGCAAAATAAGAAACAGCGTTCTGACAACGGGAGAAAGTTGGAAGTAGAAGATTCAACATTTAATTAATAAAGCAAGAATCATTATTTATATGATAATTGAAAAATACACTACTTAACGTAATTAAATTATACTCTGAAAGTTATATTTTCAAATTGATCTTAACCACTTTATCAAAGGTTAAGATTTTGTCTAAATTTACTACCAATCAATGCGACCAAGTTCATATACAGGACTAAATTTGTGAAACAACAACAAAACTTGCTACATTAATTTTATTTTATAGCAGCTTATGAATATAAAAATTTTTAGCATAGAAAGCAATCAGCATTAAAATCTTTGTATGATGGGTGGTTGTCAAAAGGGACAGATTCATACTGTTTCATAATTGTAAAATGAGAAAGGGACTACTTATGACAATATCAATCCAATTTTGAGCCTAGGATACTACGATACCTAATCGATTTTTCAAATAGTCACTCACATATTGTCATCTATCATCAGTACTAAGTTGCTTCTAGTTGGATGTTCGTTTGCTTATTGTCTCATTTTTTTGATTTTCTCAATGAACAAAAAAGCAGTGTTAATGAAAATGTGGATCACGAGTGCCAGTTTTGTGCGAAATCTTTTTTGATTTGAATCTTATCCTTCAAAAGAAAATATTTACAGGTTATATAAAAACTTACGACAATATATTACTGAACGAAATATTATTTGGCATAATAAGAGAATGAAACACTACTTTTTGGAACAAAGAATAGTTTTCAATGAAATATACATTCTCCATTCTGCTCAATGACATTTTGCCATCTTTCTTTCAGCCTCATGATTCCGTGCTCATAAAATTTTTGGTCCTTATTTGTGAATGTTTGACCATTCAAAGAACTTTGCAAACAATTATGGAGGTTCTCCTGAAACCAGAAAATATAGTAGTTGGTATTAATATTGTTGTGATATTTATAATTGAAAACATGCTTCAAATAATAATTATTTCTGTTCATACATTCCTAGAAATGAAATCACAATTTTGATACACCCCGTATATTCAATCATTCATCTAGCGAATAACATACAGAAAAATATTGCTGAAATCTATTTCCAATGAATTTTGAAATATCAAAGGGATCAGAAATGAATAAAATATGACAAGTTTCCATATATTCATCTACTCAGTCTATTTTTCTCGATCTGAACGGAAATCTTTAGCAAAAGGAAATACATTGGAAATTTCAAAGTTGTTACGATCGAAAATTATGTTCTTTATTTACAGCGAAACGACGGAGAAATTTGAAATTAAAATTTTTATATTACAGTTTGGGACTTTTACGATGCATCTTCATGTGTGAAAACAGAAAAAAGGAAACATAAAAGTAATACACATACAAAGAAAAACTATTTCTGACTCGGTTTTCATGGAAACTATCAATATATTTCACTAAAAGCAAAAATAGAATTGTAAGTTGTTGACTCTTAATTGATCCTTCATTTATTATTAACATATTTTTCTCAACGAAGTTCTAAGATTCCTAATGCGCCTCGACAGAAACGCTGCTTAACCTCTGCATACCACTGAATCCTTATTCTTGATGACACGCGTCATTCCTGCTTCGATTGGGATTATCCTCATTTTTTTTACGGCTACGTAAGACAACAAGCTTTTTCCTGGGCATTCAGTTTACGACTGTTTTGTTTATCGTTGTCAATTTACGAGTTGTTAACATCATGGCAAAATCCTCATCATAGTATAGATTCCAGCCACGGGAGACTTCGCATGTTACCGTCATTTCTTCAGCAGCAAGTTTCTATGCTCTGAGCTCCAAACTGTTTTAAACATAGCTGGGCAAGTGAAATGTGCTTTGCAAAAGTCCCCTCCAATAGTTTTCACGACATACTAAATCATTCCTAAATAGATGGGAAGAAAATTAGTTACAGGATTCGAGACAGACAAAGATACTCTATAACTAAAGGAAATTTATTGGATATATCAACCTCAGTAAGAGTAATTTACGAATGTCAACTCTAGTCTAGTCGGAGCATTGACGTCTCATTAAACGTGTAGATTCTGCTACGTAGAAACCAAAGTCTGTATCCATATTTTCACCAAGTGTGAGAGGCTACGGAACACCAGTTCATCTGTGAGGCATATGAAATAGAAAAACAGGATTTTTGTTAGCTAGAACTAGAACTAGAGCTAGAGATCAGCTGTTAGCAACGAACATACCCAGTGCTATACCAACTTTACATACAATTTATTTCGAGTGTGCGTGTGAGAGGTAGAAATATTGGTTTCTGAAAACCATTTTTGTGCGTTCACTCTACATTTAATCAAATTGAATTGAGAGATGCGTTATTCAGGAGAGTATATTTCTATATCAAAAATCAACATAATTTATATAATACTTTCAAAGTTTGTCAAGCGTATTAACATGTCATACTCATAATTTCATAATGTGAGGCCTATAATTTCTGAACGACAATTGTATATCTTTAATTATAACTATATAACTGGTCCGCTTTACCAACCCTTTTTCTATAATAATTTCACTTTGAAATTTTACTTACCCTTTCCCCCTTATACACCCTTGTTTGTAACATCCTGTAATTCCTCGGGCATGCACAAATTAACGACAAAACGACCATGGAGCTATGGAGCTCTCGAGGCTCTCGCTCGTCTAATTCCCTTGGTTTTACATTATTTGCAGTTGCATACAGACGGATGCACTTTTGAATAAAAGGCTATAGAAAATAGGCCCCTGGAGGTGGCAAGGCGACATCTGCCATATTTTTGTCATAGACAGGATAGGCAGTAGGATTTTTATGGATTTAATTAACTTCTGTTATAATAAATATACAAAAAAATGAAAGGATCATAAAAACTTTATTGTATCTGCTGAAGGATACCAAAAAATGTGTGAGAAAATATTACCTACCAAATAGACATATCTATGAGGACGCGACTACTACAATAATGTATTATATGTAAAGTAGTTTCTGATTTTCACAATAGATTTGTTGTTGGCCATATATCTAGAACTAATAGTCCAGTTAAAGTCAGAAATATGTAGATTTCGAATGTCCATGGCTTTGACAACACAACAGTGTTTCTGTTGAAAGTTGAGAACATTTCAAAATAAGTTTAATCACAATACACAAGGATTTGAAGTATCACAAACTTGTGCTGTGGAGGTTAAGAAGAAAATTTGATTCTGAAGGATTTTCCTTGTTTCGCTTACACTTTCGCTGAAAAATAGGTGATGGAATTTTCAACTTATTGAGCTAAATGAGCTGATAAGACTGATGATTGACTGGGCATCAACCATCAAACACGATATTTAATTAAACGTGTCAAAATATATGATATTTTTTTGAATCGCAAATAAATTAATGTATTTCTGAAGAGACTAGTAATAATTGATGAGATATGAGAACGTTACATGGAAGCAATCATAGTCGAAGCTTGGAGAAGAGACTTTAAAGTGGGATATAAGGCCCTTAAGAATATACAGTGTGATGGAACTGAAAATAAAGTATATATTCTATGAAATTGTGAAATAGTTGATTTAGTTCCAATATGTCGATAACAATTGAGAAGTAATTTCAATAGAACCAAAGTTATGCTTCACGACTACTGTGCCAAGCCTAACTTTATTGATCAAATTAGACAATATAGTCGTCGGAATTATGGAACAACCAGAAAAACTGAATTAGTGACAAGTATGGTGATGGAGAAAAAATGTTTGGTGAATTTCTTGAAAAACAAGATAGATCTTCAGTTATTCACTTTTTCAACACTATCGGTAAGGAACCTTATGTCACTAGTTACTAATTACCACACTCACACCTCTTGTGATGTGACGAATAAAGATTTATTCCGGGTGTTGGTATCAAGCCTTGAATTATAACAAAAATTTCACAAAACATCTTTATCCCTATGAATGCTGTGTTGCTTCACACTACAACGAATGAAATTGTATAGTTTATATAAAAACTATAAATGTTCCTAGTTAAATCTTTTGACCGTGATTTTCTCTAATTCGGTCCTGATCATCGTCTCGTTCTTTCTTCTAATTATTCTTTGGCATGGTAATTACATTCTTAAAAGAGTCCGCCGATGTTGTAATTAAAAGAGTGCCAGTGTCTTTGACGATAATGGTGACTTTTTTTAGAATAATCCCGGATGGTTTTTGATAGCAGATCTGACAAAGTCTAGCAAATGAACTGAAATTGCAATTGACTTGAAAAATGAAGATAAATTCATAACAAGAGATAATTAGAAGTACTCATTGAAAAAAATGCTGAAGATCTTGTTTTTCCATTTCAAGTAAATAATCAGTCACTTCATATTTTTAATGTGTGGAAAGATTTTGGTAATATTCTCTACCTACAAATTAAATAATATTTTAACAAATCAGAATCATATCTTAAGAGACCCCATTGACAACAAGATAAGTAATAACTTACGTAAAAAGAAATCTACGTCTTGATTATGATAAAAAGGTGTTTTTGTATATTTTTTCATTAGAAATTTTTCGTACTATTTTTCCAAACCATTCTTCTAGTCGATATGATCACAACTTCAATCTGTACTTCGTGATATTTTTAGTTAGGTAATTAGAGAGAATTGGCAACAATTCCAAAATTTTTGATCACTATGTAAAAACATTAATAAATTGTTAACATTCGACAATACTGTAGAAATATAGGTATCGTCTTAAATAACTGTCCTATGTTTTCTTCTTATTCTATCCCAAGTATGTTGGCGCGACTTGAATTTTGTGACCATGCTACATCAAAATATTAACGTCATGTCTTCAGAGAAACTGCAACTTTTGAATTGCAATATGTACCTACACGTGCGATGTTTCACTGAAAAAGAATTGTGGTCTCCTATTTAAATGTGGTAATAGGATGCAATATTCCCTCAATCTTTACACAGGTCTACCTTCTTCACCAATCTATTGATCAGCAATTTGTGCGTGATACCAAAATAATTTCTCGAAGCTTAACACTCAGTGGTACGCTTTGGTTGACCGGTTGTGGTTCTTAGTGTTCCTCCATCTTTTCATACTAACATATAACACATATATGACCGTTATTATATATAGTTGGGTAGAACAGTATCACTATAGGATCAACTAACATCGTAACAAAGCTTCTTAGTAATTCACATATTCTGTGTGGAAACTTCTGGTCAGTTATAGTAACTCTTCCTCTCATTAATATCTAGAGCTAAGTTCATAGAAACCTGTTAATAGATGGAGCCATCCGACAAAGTATAACCAATATTTTTAGATGGCGTACAGATTTGTACCCGTCATACTATAGTTTGCTCTAGATTGAGGTATGATCGGTGCCGGCAGATGGCGAACGACTGTCTACTATGAGGGAATTCACTGTGTCACTCTAAACTAAAACTAAACTTTTTCTTTAACATATTCTTTGTCACTTCTTTGCTTTAACTCCCACATATCCAACATTCTCTGAAGCAATAGAATACTAAAAAGGGGTGATATATGTCATTCTCACAATACTCCTCTCTAGTGCTAACGACAGGAAAAATAAACAGGCGAAAAAATACATGTACCATTAAATTACTCAAAACTATGTTACATGAAAGCATACATTGGTCTCTAGCACTCTTAATAGCACTAATATAAATTTTTAAAAGTGTAGTATCCTCACTATCTTTTTGCAATGCTCTAATTGCTTGCTTACGTCACCAGCGCCGATCGAGATTTTCTCGCCAAGCTACAGCAGCATCCACATATGATTATTTTGTTTTACCACCCTATCACGTCGTATCGTTTAAGTCGTATTTTTTGTCAAAGCCTGGTTCGACAATGGTTCGTTATAAATATTGTATTGTAACAAAATGTACCAACAGAAACACCACTATTACTGCACCTTTTTAAGTATCCCTAAGGGAGAAAAATTACAAAGAAAAATGGTGTAATGCAATGGAAAGGGAAGGGAAAGTAAAAAAGAATACTGTTTCATAATTTCGAGATAAGTAAGTACTTTCATTTCTTCAATAGCATATTCAAAACTTAAAACTTACGATACACGGTAGATTGATGTGTTAAAGGAAAAAAGCGCACCGCCGGTTTTTCAGGAATAAAACCTTTAAAAATTCACGTTCAATATAGAGAAAATTTGAACCCTAGAGAATTTTTCCAATAAAAATTAAAATCATTTCGATTTTCATGAGAAAATCGCCTATCTCCTATATAGAGATTAGTGGTAAAATAAGTCTATTTACAAACGACAGCACTTTCTATTAGAGCACCCTTATCTCACGGCACTTCATAGGACCATATGTAGTGACCTAATCACCCTTAAATCATTGTGCGATTCTAATCTTCTCTGTCTCAACGTTTCTAAAACCAGTTTTATCATATAAAATTACATCGCAGCGTTTTTTATTAAATTACACCACGATTGACGTCGTTAGATCATTAAAATTCTTATGGTGGGTGCAAACGATACAGACTTCCATAAAATTCTATAGAATTTTGTCTGTACAAACTAGACAGTACAGACAAATGTCGGTGCGATCCAGAAGTCGGAGTATGCATTAAGTCTGCGTATTTATCGTAGCTAAGAAATTTAAATTGTATTTTCGAACAAAAAGTCTATACAGACATTCTATCCAAATGTTCGGGTGATATTTTTTACTCTGATTTCATAGTCTGTATGGATATCTGCACGAACAAAAGTCTGTATCGTGTGGACTCACCATTAGAACTTCTGTTGATAATTCCTTGAAATATGAGTTTTACGTATTGTCGGCTTATCTAGAAAAATAAGTTCCTCCTATTTTGCGCTGAGAACAGTTTCCAAAGAACTGTACTTATTCACCTACTTAACAATCTATTATGCCCTTATTGAATCGCTTCTCAGATACGCCTTTCCCTTGTAGGGTACGTGTGGTGCGACTCAATTTGAGCGAATCTTCAAACTACAAAAAAGAGCTGTTGGATATTTACCCGGACTAAACAGCAGGGCTCACTGCAGGGACTTCTTTAAAAAATTTAAAATTATGGCTCTTCCTTCCTTATTCATCTTTGAATCCGTTTGCCTAATTCCACTTAGAAACAAGGAGCACGACCTTTATGAACCTACTCCACTTTCAGAATTAGTTTATGGCTCAATATTTTATGATGCAAAAAATGCACAATCACTTGCTATTTGAAATCAAATCGATATGGACTTATGTACTAATTATTATTTATTAATATTACCTATAATTTTGTTACTGGTTTGTGGTTTTATTCTGTATATTTGAATTTTTTTTCTGTTTATATCTTTATATCGTTATTTTTATGTTTGTTTTCTAGTTTTTACAAGCTTTTGTCTACAAATTGTAATAATTTTTGGACTATAAAACATTTCTCTCTCTTCTCTCTCTATTTCTAGGAAGACGCACATACTATATAATATTCATTTGATTACTAACCACCACGTTCTAGCAATAAAACCCCCTCTCTAAATTGACCCGATCATAAAGTCTGGCTTTCCACTTCACCCCCAACTCTGTCCTCAATTAACGGTAAAGTGGTCCTGGTATCGCGTTCTATAATCGAAACCATGTGCAAATTCAAATTTATCATGCTACTAATCGTTATCGAGTTTAGGTACTTCGAATATATACGTTGTCGTTTTGCCGTTGTTCGCTATCGTTCTACGATTACCTAATATCATTCAATTGAAAGCAGCTATTCGACCACACGATATCCTCTATAAACTTTATTTAAGGTTTTCCGGAATACGGTGAATCTGAGTATGAGCTTGATTTTGAATTTTTAATAACGGATCTAGATTGGTACAAAAATAGATTTCTGGAAGTATTGGTTTCAAAAAGAAAACTATATGCAACTCATGAGTAACAGATACATACGAGGTTTGTTACTCAAGTTTTTAGTATGTATAATTTGATAAGGCTTCATAGTTTTTCAAAATATTCTCTATCGAGATCAAGGTATGCATTTGAACCATTTCACGATTGAGATACCTCCAAAACATGTAATTTGAACGCATCGACTACTTTTTCGGGTGTAGAAAAACATTGACCTCATTCAGGAAATCATTGGGTGCCAAATAAGGACTGTACGGCGGATAACTCATCATCCGATGTTTAGATTGTTCAAAAACGTTTTTGTTTGAAATTATGTGTGAGAGTTCGTGTCGTGTGGTGGTGAAAATTAATTCGTCTTCTGTGTTTGGTTTCCCTGACTGTTTGACAAATGCTGGTGTATGTGGATGACAAGTCCAATTATTTCGAAAAAACAAGCAACCATTTGTTCGAACTGCTTCGTGCGTGTACAACTTTTGTTGGATTTTATAGATGTCATTTGAACTTTTTTGAGTGATTGTCAAATTATGCGACATATCAGCATCGATGTTTTCTAACAAAATAGCCTATCAAGTAAGTTGTTACAAGAAAAGTTTTATGAAGAAATGAGAGTAATTATTGACCTGCTCAAAAATGTTGTACTTCAACAAGCGCAAGCTGTCCACGATTCTATTCCACGAAAAATGCAATTAAATCTTCATAGAAGGAAACAAAGTTCGACAGCATTAAGTTTCGTGGAAATAACTAAAATGATAAATTTATGAAATGAAAATACCCCTGAAGGGTTGCGACGAAAATTCTAGCGCATAGCCGTGGTAGAATTAGCTTGGCGGGACGGGGAAGCTGCTGCTTGAGTGACTGACTTTTTTGTATCGACACAAACAACAATGATTCTATATGAATTCGATTCAAATATAAACCTTTATTCAGCAAGACTTACCAAAGTTATTCAAGAATGTGTACTGAAAACAAATTTTCAATAGAAAACAACGACAGCACCCTTTGTCCTAACCGATTATTCAAAAAATTGATGTTAGAAAGGGGTTCACATATTAAAATCAACAGTTGGTATGCAAATGTACCCAGTACAGGGTACATACCCAGGGATATGATTAAAATTGGACAAATTCGTCTGCCGAAGAGATTGGCTTGATTACCAATAAAAAAAATAATAATTACTCTAATATATTCATCTCGGTTAGTCGATTGACCTAAAGTGATGTAGAAAATTGAGAGTTTATAAAATTAAGGGTCACAGCAATGCCTATTCATTAGAAACTAATAAATAATTTTGATGAAGAACATCATAATCAAATTATTAACAGCATGCGTATTGGAAATACATATTCATCAATTATAGAAACTAACAATTTCGGATCTTCACTCAACTTCTAATTATTCTTTTGTTAATTGTACCTTCTAACAAATTGTTTTCGCTCTGTAAAATAATGACGAACAAATTATTGAATCATTGAAATTATTTATACTTTTCATGTTTTATTTTTCATGGAATCTGACGATCTAAAATATGAGATGCAGTTGATGATGTCATCAAAATTTCATTATAATCCAGTATCAATAAAATTATTGTTATATCTATGAATCATTATTAATTGATAACTCTCATATAATTTGATTCGCATCTCTTGATTTCATTTCCGGAGAAATCTTACTTAAATCGATTTGATCTTTCAGAGCTTGAATTTAAATTTGAAATCGTCTTGGAAACTTTTATTTTTCGCAAGGTGGAAGTCTACATTTCCTTTACAAACTTTCATTTATCTGCCTTCGCGAACAAAGTATCCAAAAAAGATATTTTCCGAGATCACTCTCGATTGCAGCTTCCGCGTAGGATTTTTATGGAACAGTGGCGTTGCCACGCGCATATCTAAAACTTTATGCCTAGTCATCATTCTATTTAAAATTTATTGCTTCATTTTCCTAAACCCTGAAGCTTTATTTAATTATTTATTCATTCCTACTATGAAATTTTGGATGAATTGATATAAATTACTAACCAAACAAACATTGAAAGATATTGAGTATAAACACAATAATAATTTTAGGTTAAAAAATTGATCCGCGATGTTATTTTAAAGCATTTTCTCGTCTATTAATATCATAATATCACATATTCTGATTTCCTAACAGGTTCGAGAGATATCTTTTCTTTTAAGATACAGAAAAATCGAAAAGAATGAGACCATGTAAACAATGATAGAAGGGTTAGTGTCTAAGTTTTCCGATAAGTTTTAAAGCTCTGAATATACTGGTGAAAATTCAGATTCTAAACAAGAAACTTACTACTTATACGATTGGCATGTGTTCGTTGGTACAGCAGTTGAGTAAGTTGGATTTCTCAAATATCAAACAGGATTTCAGTTACAGTGGAACATAACACCTTTTATTGGTTTAAGTCGTAGAGGAGGAGATGACAAAAACACAGCTATACACGTTTAGCATCAAGGCTCCGACAAAACTGTAATACTTCGAAAAGGTTGAACAGTTTTTTATTTAGTTGTGTGGGTTAGTGAATATAGGCTAATATAAGAAATATTCGGAGATCTTTGCTCATTTTCAAATACTATTTCAATTTAGTGAGAAGAAATATTACTCATGTGCATACATACATTAATTATCAATTACTTTGATCTGTGTAGTCTCATATTCTCATCAGAGTAGAACTTCTGTGGTTTAGTATCAAATGAGCATTATGATTCTTGACTTCTATTTGACGAACCATTTTTTCATAATTTTGCAAATATTAGAACAAATGATAGGGAAACATATCTGGGCTATGAGGTGGTTGCATTGGAATTTCCTAAACAAGTACAGCCATTTTATAGAGCGATGAAAAATCGATTTACAATAAGAAAAACGGAATTTTAGAATGGAATTTCCATAAAAACTAATATTACTTCTGCCCTCTTTTTTACTGTAAATCGATTTTCAATCTCTCTTAAAAATGGCTGTAATTGTGTAGAAAATTCCAATGCAACCACCATATAGCCCAGATATTGCATTGTTTCACTAGCATTTATCTTAATGTTGCTATGGTTAGTGAAATAGGAGTCAACAATCATATTGTTGAGTGTTTCATATTGATACGTATATAAATTTGAGCTGTAACAGCAACTAGAAACTGTTTTAACGAAATATAACCTCCAATGCCACATATTAGATGTGTATTAAGTTGGTTCAATCGCACTATAAGTTCCACCACTAACACTATCTACTTCGAAAATATAGATGCTGAAATTAAGATTAATTACAAAACTTTTAATTGGATTTTTTACTTTGGTTACTAATTAGTAAACAAGTTTGTTAAAGCAAAATTCTGACAAACCGTAGATTAGCTTATCACCGACACTAGTTGGCTCGACAATATTATACAATACTTGAAAAACAACAAAAAACAACTTTGTCTACAGTGAAGCCATAGGAAACCCGAGTTAAAACAGATTATATTGAAATTCCAAATACTCATTAAAATCGAAGCTGATGCTCACAAAATATTTTACTCTATTGATTCATTAGACTAAACTCAATTTCCTGTTTGGTAGCGTAACTTCAATATTACCAATTATACAAAGAGAGTTTATACTTTGGAGTACATTCACTAAATCGAATACTAATTTTTTCAACTTCACTCCAATCCGTCCATCAGTAGTTGCAGTCACGGTTTTCCACACACAACATCAATTCATACCAAATTTCCAAATTTAGAGAGATGACCTCAGCGTTGATTTCATTCAATGAAAGCATTGTTATGGCCCGTGAAATTGTGCATAATTGTTGAATATCAAGTTTAATTTTTCACCAATTACAAGATAATAAGAAGTAACAATGTGTAAAAAACAAAAAATCAAATAATTAAACTTGATATTCTTATTGAATTTGACTAAAATTGTACGCTCACAAATTCGGCCGTATGCCACAAATTGCTCACGTGGAAGTCTCAAAACATTTGACTCTGCAGCAAATACATGGTTAATAAAACCACGGTAATTAAAGAAGAAAACAGTACATCAGCTTTCCTTCATTGTATTTGCTTCCAATACTTTGACCAAAATATGTTAAGTGGATATAAAACATATGTTGATAGTCCTTAGTTGTGAATGCATGAGGCAAGTTTTTGACGACTTTATAATCTTTACTGAATCATTTATGTTGCTCAAATAGTTCGCGATTAATTAGAGTCGTCGTAAAACTTCTTCATCATTTTTAATAATCCTGTAGCCATAATTCCATTGGACTTATTTCAATGATAGAAAGAAAATGTCAAGCTGCGGTGGTTTTATAGAATATAAAAGATCAAGGTTTTGTCAAACTACCGCTTCCATTAAAGAGGCCTGATCAGAATTACATAGAACTCTGATGAGTTACAAAAACCCACGAGACAACCATAAACCAAACGTAACTTAGGTATTTTCTTCAACAACTTTGTCCATAAATCGCGGCCAGACTTTCGTATCATGCCGGTGTCGGATGGTGGTGAGGTTAATTATGTAAGATTTGATGGGCGTGGGAACTCCAAATATGGAATATAAAATTGCGGAAGTAGCTGGGAGCGGAGCTATTCAATTGTGATTTTTTCTACAAATCTACAAATTGAAACTAAGATAATTTTTGAATCATGCAATATTACCTAACACATACATAGCCAAATTAGGCCCTTGTCCTGAGGTTCTGGGCTCGAATCTAAAATTAGAAGTGTAGAAAATTTTTGGAATTGGTTGGGTTAGGTTGGTTTAGTTAAGGTTAGATTAGGTCAGGTTAAATTAGGTTAGGTTGAATTAGGTTAGGTTAAGTTGGTTTAGGTTATACTAGTTTTAGGTACGCTGATAAAAAACTCGTTTTAGGTTTCAACTCTGAGTTATTTCAAGCAATTTATTCCCTGGGAAATAGTTGTCGCGGTCGTAATATTAAAATATGGTTTTTAAATAAACAAACCACCTTATGTGGGGATTGAAAATACCGAAGATATGCACATAATATTCCAGCTAATAACTTAAAGTAAAATAGTTTCTATAAAAATAATGAAAAACAATATACTTCTCGAAAGTATCATATAATAATCATTTAAAAGGTCAGCAACAAGAAAGAATGAAACAGATGTGGAAATATGTATTATGTAGCTAGAGAAATTTTAAAAATTCAATTAAAATAGAAATCTATAGGAAACACCTCTGTACTTGCGACGCTATCTCTTCTCCAAGGTTGATTTTCTTCCTTTTCTTGTCGATTTATCATATCATGTCCCTTTATGGAATAAAGTGACCCCAGCTCGACCGAAAGACGCACCATTCTCATTTGAGAGAATCTTATCTGCATTATTACTGAATGAAGAAAAAAGGTATTTTGATAATGTCTTTCCTGAATCTGTTTTTCTATTGAATATTGGAATCTTTCATACTCACGTAAGAAAATAATATTGTATGCAATGTTTCAATAAGAATAGTCTCTATAGCAAATGAGGAAAGCTTTGTACAAAATAGTAATATTTATCTCGAGACAGTTGAAGGAAATAATAAAATGCTACAGTCATAGTAATCATTTCAGCAAATATTTTTGATTCTTTTGGTTGCCGATTTCTCGGTGATTTGCATTCAAAGTGATCATAAAAGTGTATAATCTCGTTTGATTGCCAATTTGAAATTGGTGTCTCCATTAATTCATCAAAGTTACACCAATTTTTATTAGTTATTCAATATTTGTTATTATGCACAAATTATGTTCAGAAATTATCAACCTTTGGTGACAAATTGTGGGTAAATACAATGAAAATCTTGTGGATGAATGAGCTTCAATAATATGATTTGATTTTAGTTTAGAGTTGAGACCTGCGGACAGTTCCCAATGCAGTGTAACATCTATAGTTACATGACTGAAATTAGTTTTAGTGGATATCTAAGGGGTCAAACTTCAACCATTGCTTAACGACTTTCGGAAACTAACATCCTTCCTGTTCCCAAGAAATGATAGTGAAACTAAAAAGACTTTAATAAAACCTCGTATAAGTACAGTGAGATGAACGTTAGACTTAACAAAAGATTTGAATGTATATGTGATCTAGAAATTACGATATTTGTTGAATTGTGACAAATGAGCTATATTCAGGTAGGAAGTGACGGAGAATGAAAAAAATATGCACAAAATCAATAACGTTTACTTTCAATTTCTGAAGACGATAACTTGGTTATCGAAACGTGCATCAGACAGTGTAATTGTGAAGGTTGGTGTACTACAGCACACGTCTGGTGAATGAAGGGAACTATCACGTAAAACTTTGCAAAGTATATTACCACATGTGAATAGTTTATTAAGTTTATTAAGTTTAGATCAGCGACCCTATTTGTATTGTATCCGTATTAACCAGCTTCCGCGTATTCTTTGATGGGCTTACCAAAATTTTTTTGTCCCTTCTACTAAGCAGAAGTATTTTCACCAATAAATCTGTGAATGTTTTGGCCTGTCTGTGACCATTTGCCTTTCCCATTTCCCTCAACTTAACGTAACTTGAGCACTTCTTCAATTTGCTCGTAAAGAACCTCCAAACTCTTAGCAATTTCATCACCTTTCAGTCTGTTGTGTAGAGGAATCCATTGCAGTTTTACCATCTGTTCGCTAGCCATCCTATTGCATGTATTGTAGCATATCAGAATCCAATTTTATTCATTAGTCTCTCTTTGCGATTAACCTCACTGCATTTGTGCACATTAATGTGGTTATTATTTTGTGCAAACAACTGCATCGCATAAAGAATGACTAGTACGTTCCTAATAACAGTACCGTCTGTTTCAAGGAAAATATATGTCCTCCAAAATCTTGCGTCTGTTTACATGTACGCCAGCATCTTAACATCCAGATGATCTGATCAATTTCCTTCTGTAAAGAATCATCATAAGGATTCTCTCCGCTTGAGTTCTTGAGGTTCATGCCATATTGACAGTTTTGTTCATTGTGTATCTTTTATCTGGTAATGCGACACCTCTAGAGGTCGTACACCCAGAAGGAGAGGCCATAGCATCAGATTTCTAAGTTTATAGGGTTTTGTATTGAGTACAATCTCAATATTTATGGAATGACTGAGTGTACCAGGTCTTAACTAATTACAGAACTCTATGAGTGATTAGTAGATGGGCGAGGAAAAAGGGTTCATGGGTGATGATCAAAATATCATCGACGTAGCTCACTGAATTACACCACATTGTCTATTTTTCTGCTAGTAACTCCATAGTAACGGATAAAGAACGCCGTCTTGCAGGCAGCTTGACCTCAACCTCTGAACACATAAGATATCACAGCATTTGTATGTATAACATTTTAAGTAGTATACAAATGAATATTTTTGTTGTATTGTTGAAAACAAAATTAAACCATACATTTGTTTGAATAATGAAATCTTCGTATAATAAGATATCTACCAAAACGAACGATATATTTACTATAGGGATTTTATTGCAATGGTTTGTGTGAAACATTTGAGTACATGCTGTATATGCTGATAATAAAACTAACTTTGCTAATACTATAAAAATTTCGCTCTTATATAAAACTATTTCCTAACAGTCTTACAAAGATTTCCAGTCGATCCGAGTTATTGACATTGTTTTCGACATTAACTGCTGGGTTCATTTATCAACTAACTTACATTGTTACAATATAACTAGGTTTAGAGACGACGAATGCTCTTTACGGCTCAGCTATTGCAGGGAATTTATTAATTCTGGTGCCTGCCTGCATCCCAGGATCGAGGATTATTTGTTCCTCAGAAGTCTCGGGGAGATATTTCGAATATCTAGCGCTGCTACTCTCTGTTTGAAGTTATTCTCTAGAAGGAAGTTTAATTGTTTGAAAGTTTTTTATTACCAAAAAGCCAGGTGATTGCGACAGAGATACTTTTGTCATTGATCTTTTTTATGGGACGTTTGAGAAACACATAAAGTTACTATAAGGAAATTTATATATTAAAAAAGTTACAGGCAATTATCAGATTTCATCAATATTCGAAGAATAGATTGTATTTTATGAATATGAACTTAAAGATAGAGTGAAGTATTAGCGAATGAATAATTGAGTGAGATACAAGAAGTAAGAAATCAAGTGTGAGAGGGGTAACTCGCTGTATCTTAGAAAATGCTCCAGCTCTTCTTCAAAAGGCAAAACAAGAAGTACTGCCAGATTCGAGCCCCCTCAGTTGTAGCAGCCTAGAGTTGAGATATATATCAAAGCTTTGGATAATGGTCGAAGTAAACTTCATACCAGAAGTAGGTAAGAGGGACATTACGCATCCAAAGTCATTTAGATCAATATGTCCTGTATAGTTTTCACTTCAGATGAAGGAAACAGATGTCATAGGAGCCTACTCAAACTTTTTACTATTGTAAAAAGAATTCTTTGCGAGGTATTTCCGCTTCATTGGACACCTGAAAACGCTAAGTTTAACTGAGAATAGAAGATGGCAATTTTTCACAACTAGAGCTATCCTAGATCCTGAATTTTCTAAAAGGAATGAAATTAATTGATCATTTGATTCTTTGAGACGCAGAGTTTTTAACACCCTGAATTACATACATTCACATCTACATCTCATCGTATAGTTTTAATTCAACCTGCAGCACCAATAAACGTCTTGAAAATTATATTTTGCTCTTGTAAAACAGAGTGCGGTACAGCATGTGGTTACAGAAAGAATAGTTTGTATTGTTTGCCCGCTTGCATTGTATGCAGTGGAAGTGATTGTAAAAATTTCCCGCCACCAGAAGATAAAGTTGCAAGTTCATAAAATATTGTTGAAATTTAAATTTTTGTATTTTTTGTTAATAATGAAGCGAAACGTTTATTCCCATTTAATAATCATACATATTGTTTAAACGATATAAGTAATTATTTTCTCCCTCTAAATGGTTTCTTATTTTGATTAATATAAAAATAGGACAGAAACATTATCAAAATCGGAGCCGTTCCTGAGTTCGAAGATTGCCTGTTTCACTGCTTCATTGACGCGACAATTGTGTGGTTTGATAAGTTATTTCAGAAAATATATGACCAACTTAGTTTGACCATACTCTACTTAGGTCACAAAGTCAAAAAGTGCTATATTCCTGGAGAGACAATTGCAAACCTTTATAATTGTCATATCACAAGCCATCATCTTTATTTTATTTGAAGAAAATGGGTCCTGCGTATGTTACAGAGTTTTCAAAATTACTTTTTCTAGAGTTTACGACATTTTTTCAAAATCAAAATAAAATAGGATCGCAAAAACCTTGAAAAATGTTCTATCCGAATTTTGGCGAAAGTGAGGAATGAAAAACAAAGTTGTAGTATATCTTCTAATTTCACAGAAATATGGGAAATTCTCCAAGTAACTTATAATGAACATTTACATTTGAGGAACTATTTCATGGGACTAATTTAAAATTATTATGAAAGTAGTAAGTCCTTTTTGAAAATTTGAAAGAGCATCTACTTTCCATACTGTACTTTCGTGATAAAAATTGATATTTTTTGAGATTTTTCATGATTACTTTATCTGCTACTCTATATTGAAAGTGGACTGCAGCTTAGAAAAGACTCTCCTAAAAGTATATGAAACGGGCAAATGTGCATCATGTATTACTGGTCTATGCTAGTCTTCCAGAACTTGTAAACATAAAACGTAAATATTTATTTATTCCTAGAATTTTCAATAAAACGTCATAACCTTCACTTTGAATGCATGTTTGGAATGATGCAGGAAAAGTCCGTGTGTGAAGCTGAATATACAAAAATACGGGATGGTCCTACAATGGTGTTGAGTATTTTGAAACAAAGTGTGGATGGTTAGTGTAAGCATAAACAGAAATCTTAGACAGAAATCGGGATATTTTGGATGGATTCTGCAAGAAAACATTCATTTGGAATAATTACCCCACCACAGTCTTTCTGAACCTACAAAAGATGATAGAAATAATTTGTTGCATGAAATTTAAGAAATTCGATCGGTAGCGAATTTGGAAAATAAATCATCATTATTTCGTGAGAGCCCTGAAATTTTCCAAAGGCATCTGCTAACTTTAGATGGAAAGAATCTACCTTCACCGGGTACCAATACCAATTGTTAAAAAAAAAATAAACTGGTACTATGTAACAATATTTATGAAAAGATTTGATAGAATACACTTTGAATTGTTTGACTTTTTTTCTAATATTAGTTCAAAATGTAGATAAAAATGTTTTCTTTCGCATAACGCTAACATACGAGGTATAGAAATTTGTGGCAATTGAATGAAAGGTTTTAAACAGTTCGATGTAGCATTATTGGAAAACTGCGACTTGTAGGGGCGACAGATAAATATGTGGTGATAAATATGTGTGAATTTCATTGTAATTCATCATTTTTATCATTAAAACAATGATATTATCCATTTTCCATTGAAGTTCTGAGGATATTAGGTCTAAGGGGAATTATGCTGTTAACAAAAATGCGAAAATTGTGCCTTGAGCTACCCTATATTATGTAGTCCGCGTGTATGAAGCTGAATATACAGAAATATAAATTTATTTTCATTTCTAGGATGAAAGTGGAAAAGAAACATAAATTGAATTATACAATTTCTCGGGTGTCTTTCAAATTTAGTCTTTCTGTTGTAACTTTATTCAATATGTTTATAGATTTTATTATTTTGGATATGAACTGATTCTGGAAATACGACTCTTTGTCTTGTTAAACAAAAACTCCATGTAATTCCAGAACAAACAAAAGTTACAATATAGACTATCCGAATTTTATGCAGCATCGTAATTTAACATTCGACAATGGAAAACTACTCAGGAATGATATGATTGAAAACTTCAATGAATGAATTTTCCTCGATTTTTCAACCTTCCTTCACTCATAACATTTCCTTGAAAATAAAACGGAGATACAACATTTGTTAAATCTAGTAGGAATATACTATTATAGTTATATTTTATATGCTTTGGATTGATTCATATTTCAATTGAATTCAATTTGGAGCCCCAAAGATTGAATTTTTTAAATAATAATTTTGTATATTAGAAGCTCACATTTTCCCTTGGGAAAGTTGAATCCTGCATTTTTGTCCATGCACTACGTGTAAAGGAACTCAATCTATTAAAGCACAAAGGAATATTTAGCATAAGATATTGTTTCAAATACCAATTAATAAATCAGATACATATGAACAAGATGTACTTGTACTTGTTCACATTGATTTTCAAGACAAGTAATTACTGGTTATATTGAGTCATAACATTGATATCGAATACAGATGAACAAGATATACTCTTGTTTACCTTCATCGATTGTCGGAGTAATCATAGCGTCGACCAAGTAGGCCAATGCGCTCCAATATTTTTGAGCAGATTATTAGGTGGTGTAGGTTAGGCTCCATGGAAGTTAAGGTAGTGTGAAAAGTTATAAGACAATGAAATTACATTACATTTATTAAGGTGAAAATACAGTATAGCATAATAACTGTGAAAATTTCAATACAGCTTTACTTGAGTTCAACTTATTTTATCCCTGAAAACGTCTGTTTGTACATATACAAGAACCCAAAGAACAGAAAACTTTTTATGAGTATGTTTCTTTTATTTTTGGATACTTTTTTTGGAAGAGAGTTGTTGAATATGATTGGGTTACCTTCTTTGGAGCAATATTATAATAGGGTCATGTCATTTATATCTCATTAACTAGAAATATTGGGAATAATTATTGAAGAGAAGATTAATGAGAAGCAGAGAAGAATATTGCCAATACAAACGCGATTGACTGACTTCAATCACTTTTGTTGGTCCAAACCTTAGAAGTAAATATGATAAGAAGTAATAACTTTCCAACTTTCCATCCTTACAAATAGTAAATAAGAAAATTGCGAGATGACCACATTAACATGCTTAAAATCACGTTTGAAACGGAATTACATTTTTGCACAATTTTCAATTGATGGACTATATTGCTTTCTATCTCTGACTCCCCATGAGGTTGGACGAGGAAACACAAGTGCAAGAGTGTGGACGCTCCTCTCCCCTCGCTTTCACTCACCTCGTCCAACATTCGCTGCCAAAAGTGTCGGTTTTTTAGGCGCGAGTCAAAGGACGCGAAAGGGCGAGGCGAAGTGATCAACCACTGCTAGTTCACTTTACTGTTGATTGCTGCCTAGTAGTGCAATTCCCCACCTCCTCCGTTTCAATATTTTTTTAAATCAGTTGATTCTCTGACAGGTGTTTTGATAAAGTTGTTTTTATCTTCAGGTGAACAGTTTCCATTTTATCGCTGAGGACGATTATGTAAAAATCTATGAGTTATTCTTCCAGACAGAAAACAATAATTGCACTTTTCGAATATTTTTTGTGATTTGTTCAATTAGTGTACTGTATTGGATTGTTTTTCTTGTTTCTGCCTGAAACAAAATAATTGTACTTTTTACACTCCATTTACTTGGTACACTAAAGCGCGTTATTTGATGGATAAAATAAAGCAGAACATCTATCCACAATTATAAGGATTTGGATCTCTTGAATATCATGCAGGAAAAAATTAATCATTTGAAGAGAAAACGATGAATAGATTTATTCTCACAAAGATTATTTCTAAAATAAATCTTAATGTATTTGATGTGTACTATGTGAATCCGACTTTACGCTTCGTTAATTCTGAATATTTAACTGAACGATAGATACCTATCGGGATAGATTTCTAAATGTATGAATCCGCGCTGTGCAATTCGAGGTAATTGGTGTATGTCTGCCGCGTGTGTCCAATTCCATGTCCGCCGGTGTTCACTAAATTGATTCGACTGCTGGAAATCCGCTCGTCTGGAATAAAGCTCAATTATAGTACGTGAGCTTCTATTGAGCTAGTCGTATTGTAAGAGTAGCTCATGAAATTTCTCGCAATAATTATTTTTATATTCAGTTCAAGGGGTAGGTCTTTAGCACATGTGATTAAAAATGTATTAACGGACTTATAGTTCTTCCAATATCAATTGCAGATTATAAAAACTGGCTCGAAACCCTTGCTGACAAATTTCAATGCGAAAACCATGAAGGAAAATAAATTCTTTGCAAATAAAACAGTAGAAAAAAAACATTCCAATTCCAAAGTATCTTCATAAATAATTATGGTAGTCAGAATCGTCTGAACCAGAGTCTTAATTTGATTGAATTATGAAGGGTCGTGAAGAGGGTGACACCACATACTCTTCTTCTTTGATAATATGTTCAATACAGTTTTTTCAGTTTTTTCTGCTGCGAGAACTTTCTTTACGAGCTCTACCACCTCTTCATTCAGTTCTGGAGATTGATTACATTTTCGTAATTCTGATTTTACTTTTGCCAATATTAACTCTATAGAGTTGAATATGCAATAGCATGAAGGTGGTCTAAGAAGAATATGACCCTGTTCTTTGCACAGCTTGTCAATATAATTAATTTTCTCTTTAAACTTTAAACCTTCAATAACAGCAAGCAACTCGTTGTTTGTCGGGCCTTTTTTACTTTCGCTTACAGAAATACGAATATTTTTTTCAGATATAAATGCTAAAATTTGAGCTTTGTTATTACTACTATTTGGTATCTTAAGGCGTTGCCTCGAGTTGTAGGATGCGATGTCATTAACGATTACTGACTGGGTGAAATGTTAGGTAAAAGCCTTATGAATTTATTCACGAATTAAATTAATTTCACCAAACAACGACACTGCTTATCGAACACTGTCTGACAGAAATATTTCGAAGAAATTTTGTATATACGCCTGACGGTAGCTTTGGCCAATAGAAATGCATTCATATTTACGACTCGTTTCTATTGTTATTGGAGATGATGAATTTTGACACACATTCATCAAGTCCACGTGAACTGACGGTTTATTAGTTATTTACCAAATTTCATACGGGGCTGTAAACATTATGTTTATGTGATAGAGCTTGGTAGCTTCAACAATCTCAAAATCTTTTTCGAAGGAGTAGATGACAGGTATTGTGAAGTGAAATCATATTATTATATTACATACGGCTATTCTAGGGTAATAGTTTTTGTATATTTCTTGAACTGTTTCTAAGGACGACTACTTTAGTATGGTGATCTACATATTAGTTTCCAGTGATTCCATTGTATTATGAAAGCCAAATAGCAACAAAGAGACTTAGAATTATTGATTGGTTAGTACTCACGGTCTTCATTGACTGAGTCAAAGAATAAAAATATAGATTTCTGTTTGTGGGAACACTGTAGATTTTAATAATGTCAAAACATTGGAGGTGTGCGAAAGGAGCCTATTAATTTATGATTTCAGGTACTACTCAACCAAAACCTAAGTTACTTTCGAGAGCATCATCATAGAAATGATGTTGAGGGACATGATTGGAAAGATTGGAATACAATGAAAATTTATATGTTTGATTCGAAAAATCTCCTTGTGCCATGTTTATATGTCTTTTTCACAAACAGTTATCTATATTTCTTCAACTGTTCTTCAGTTTTCGATTCATAATGCTAGGTCTTCTGCAAAACTATATATTTCAAGTTAATGCCTTAATTACTATTTCTTGTGATCGTAGCTTGAAATTATTGGAATTTCTGAATACAAGCTGAAAGAAGAAGGAATGCATGATTCAAACTGAAAATTGGGTTTTTGATGAGATAAATCTATTCGTATTTTTTTATTCCTCATTTACATACCCTCTTTTTCTTAGACCATAATAACCACGTTAATTCATATTCTGAGTTTCTCTACTTATTTTCATCTTTAATGTCTTCATTACCATTTGCATAGTTATCTATGTTCTGAACCTCTCTATTTAGTTTCATCATCCTGTGAAGCCTTCTTGTGATGTATAACACATAAATTTTGAAATTTTTTGATAAACGTTTAGAATGGAAGTTATGAATTGGAAAGAGTCGGAAATTGAGTTTCTGATAAGAAAAATCCATCTTCTCATTCTCTAATCAAATGCCCTCTGTTTCTTCGATTATTATAAATATTCTCAATTTTTGTATTTAGATTTGTGACTTTGTAATGCATCCATAACGACTTTTTGTGATCAGTAGTATAAAACTATTGAACCCACTTGATAGGGAAGGCATGAATAGAATAGAATAAAAATCAATTTATGATAAGATTGATTTATATTTTCTTATTTATATTATCCTTCTTTCTTCTATGATCAGATTGTTTTTTCCAGTTATCCATATTTTGGTGTTTCTATTTGGTTTCATCATTTTCTAGGTCATAATGTTATGTTAACCAAGTAATTCCTCCAGTATCACTTCAATTGATACATAGGATGAAGCTCTTTGAATTCATTTATAGAAATTGAAACATAAAGTAGAGCATTTCCAAAATTTTAATAGGTTATAATGTTCTTCAAATCCACGTGCAACAAATGTACCAATTTTGTCAAATTTTCACCGAGGCATAAATACGGGGGATTTTGGTATCTTATAATTTGAAGTAAATCAGCTACAGCTCTTGAAAACTACTTCCGTTCTTTGCAACTTAATGAGTAATTTTCATAAACATTACATTATTAAAAATTGAGTCTTGATTTACTTAATACACTCTGTATACTAATTAGGTCTTCCCATCAGCAGCACTTGGCCTATATTTGTGCTATAGATACTAACAATGTTTCCCTTCCGTTTTTATACTCAGCCATCTCGTTACCGCCTTCGAGCTGAAAATCCCATAATGAACGGCCATTTTTGTCGGATATTTTTAGCTACTTTCCTGCTTTTCGTAGTGATTTTTGTATGTTTTTGGTACTTTTTCGCTTCCTTCGAACATAAACGACGATGATGAGCTCGATGCGCCAACAAAAAAAACTACTTTTCCCTCAACTAACCAAAAGCTGATATATCATATTTTCTTAATTTTAAGAATCTGAGCATGCGTTTAAAATTGACAGTAGTTGATATGTCTGTGAACGCAATTTCAGTTTTTGCCAAAACCTGTTATGTCTGACATATCATGTTTGGTCGGCTTTGGAAAGGTGACATATCAAGTTTAGACAAATTGTATTAAGGTTATGTCAGTGCAGCTTCTGTTTAGTTTAGTTTTTAATATAAAAAGCCAATAAAATAGGTGAGTAGGATTATTTTTGTTTTCTTTAAGAAAATAAATACAACTAGTTTTTGGAATTAGGTAATTAGTACTAAATTAATTTTTGAACCAAAGGTCTGTTTATTCACATTTAACTAAATTTGAAAATTGCCACGTGGTTACCAGTGATTTACCAGTGGGGAATCACAAATTAATACAAATTTAATTAAACGGTCAATTAACTGAGCCTTAGTAAAATTAAAAAAAAAACTAAAAAGAAATAATTCTAGTAATTATAATAGTAATGCAAGATATTGATTTTAGATTTACACCATGTCACGAGGAAAACGAATGTTAGAAATGATAGAAATTCAGCTTAATGAAAAAATTAGTGCTAATGAAACTAGGAACGTCACTGTTGAAAACATTCCCAGTCTAGCTGATTTAGCTCCTTACACCGCTATTCTTCTCGAACCAAACATGAACGAAGCTCAACCAGAGGGAAACAGAAATAATTCAAATTATTATTCTAAATCTGAACCAAGCTGTAGTGAAAGTCGAGAGGATGAGGTTATGATTTACAAAATTATTATGATAGCGAATCTTGTGACGACGACAGGGATGTCGATTATATTCCTAAAGATTCATCGGAAGAATCTGAAAATGAGCCATCCATTGTAAGAATTGGACCGAAGACAATCAGATTAGATAATTCCTCAATTAATCGAAATAGGGAAGAAAACGCAACAAATCAAGCAAATAAAGAAAACAAGATCGAAGCGGCGAACGATCAAGTTGGAAAACCAAAGTTAGTTAACAGAAAAGGAAAAGAAATTAGAAGTGGAAGAGTATTTAACTAGAAAGGGTACTTTGGTACCAGCTAAAGAGTTTACACCTGTAATTAGCTGTTGCAGGAAGAATTGTGCTATTAAACGGACTCCAAAGAGTCAAAAAATAATTTTCAATAACTTGTTAAGAAATGTGACTTACAAAGATCAAGTTTTAAGCGACAGGATTAAATTGTACGAAAAAAAAGTAGAACGGAAAGGAAGAAATAAAACTTACGAGAGATAGGGACTAAATTTTAGCAAGACTATGTTCCAAAAAGTCCATTCAGCCACAAGGGTAAAGGTTGATATTCTAATTCCAAAGCGACGTGCGTGCCAAACTGGATTTATAGACGAAAATTTAAGTGGACAGCAGAAACCGGTAAATGCAAAAGATGAAGAAAGACAAGAAGTAATAAACCATATTAACAGTTTCCCAAAATATCAGAGTCACTACTCGAGAAGCCATACATCAAAATTGTATTTAGCACTTACGCTTACCATTTCAAAAATGTATGACATGTATGTTAATAGAAGAAAGACTGAAAGAATGGAAAAACCATTGTGTTATTCAATATATGCAAAAATATTCAATGAACTAGGCTATAAAATAGAAAAACCCAAGTATTGACACTTGCAAAACGTGCAACAAGCTCCAAAATGTGCAGCTACTGAAGAACAGCGAAACAATAAAGTAAAGGAGAAAGATAAACATCTGGAAATGGCGGAAAAAGTTTACAGTCGAAAAAACAATTGACAAAGAGAGAGCTAGAAATTCCGAAACTGAACGTGTCATTGTTTTCGATCTTCAACAGAATTTACCTACGCCTTCGAGTACAAGTGAAGTATATTATAAAAGACAATTATGGACCTATAACTTTAATATGAGAGATTGTTGTACAAAAATTACAAGTTTTGTCAAACCGCAGATAAAATTGCCTCTTGTATCATTCAATTTTTGAAAGATTTGCTCGATAGTGTTAATAAGGTAGTTTTATATTCAGATTCTTGCCCCGGTCAAAATAAAAATAATAACGTGGCAGCTGAACTTTCTTGGTTTCTGCGTCAATCGAAAAATATGAACATTATTGAACACAAGTTCTTAGAAGTTGGCCACTCCAGACTAGAATGTGACTCAGATCATGCACGAATCGAACTAGCAAAAAAGCTTCATGTAATATCGATTCCTTATGATTGGTATCAGTTTGTTCGAACCTTTTGAGGTTGTTGAAATACAAAAAGAAGACTTCCTGCTCTATTCTTCTTTGTTAAGAAGCGTTTTTGTTAAGCGCGATCACACCGAAGCAGGAGCAAATATACGTTGGCATGACTTTAAAGTATTACGCTTTTCAAAAGAACTGCCACTTGGAGTTATTGAAGTGAAGTATTCGCATGATGAGAATGAGCCGCTTTGTCGGCTTAGTATTAAAAGAAGAGGAAACATTATCCCCGAGTTTTTGCCACAGGTTTATGATGATCCCAAACCATTAATCCAAAGAAGAAGGAGAATCTTTTGTTTCGGTTAAAATACATAGACAGTGTTTACCATCAATTTTATCAGAATCTTACCGTAAATGCAAATGCTGAAGATTCAAAGTTACTTATTTCAGTTTTTAAAAAAGTTTTTATCAAAATCAACGGATCTCTTAGAACTACGTATTTTAACTCTGTCATAAAAATACTAACATACACAAGATAGACATTATTTCGAGGAAATTGTTCGCAAAAATGGATTTTTCATTTTCTTAAAAACTTTAATGTGGCGACCTGCAAATCACCCCAGATTTGTTTTATAATATAAACTGCAATATATATAGCAAATTTAATGATCAATTAAGTGATGGATCTCATTGTTAACTCTAATTGTCTCTTGATTTTCAAAACAATATGGAAACTTAGGATTTAGTATGGCAACGGCAATTCAAAAACTATCAAAATTATGAACAATTTCTTGTCAAAGAGCCTCATGAATCAAGGTTATAACATGAATCGGCCATTACCCAGACCAAAAAGAAACACGGCTTATTATTTCACCTAGTCACTAAGAAAAGGTCTCGCGAGTAGATTATCTATAGGATTTTGGTGAATCATGTTCAGTTTGTATGAACAGGGAGAAAATAGATCAAGAGGGGTTGGTCAACATAAGAAAATAGGAAGTAATATAACAGGCAGAGAATTTCATTGAAGAAAATACACTTCAAAAAAATCTGTTTTCTAAAGTGTATGTATATATGTTTTCTTGCAAAAAAGGTTATTGATCTGGAGTTAATGATAATTGAACAAAATCAAAATTTATTTCTGTGCAGATGAACTCTTATTGATTTTGACTTGTAAAAAAGGAATCATTGGAGCCAGAGTAAATTGTTTTTAGTAGTATATGTATCAATAAAATACTATGTGAAATGAGAGACTTAAATCCTTGGATGTATTCAATTAATAAAATCAGTTGTATTATCAACAGCAAGCGTTTTAAATTTATATGCAATTGATTTCAAATTTTTATTTTAATGAAAATATCTCTGAACGAGAATGGATAAAGTCCTCATGATAAGCGTGAAAATATTTCACAGTTTCGGATGAATGCCTTTAGAGTTTAAGTCAAAAAATCTCCTTTTGTCTAAAGAGCTCCTATCAACGTTCCCGAATAACGCAATCAGTCTTAAGATTCTTTCAAGCATTATCTCCATTCAAAGCGTGAGACTTCTTTTCGGTCACTGAACTTTTATTCTGGAATATCAGTGAGGCGAAAAGATTAAATTTCGAAAAACATTCTCCACAATGTGACAACTGGGTCTAATCCGCATTAAATTCAAAAAGGTATTTCTGAAAGAGAGAGTGGGAATTAGATAAAACCCATGTCGAATTAGTGACCTTTCTCTCCACCATTGGCGGATTTAGGAGCACACCGAAGGGACCAAATACACAGAATCCTGATTTTATCAACGATGTATTCGAGTATATCTCCAATCCACAGGAAAATCTGGATATACAATAATACTGAAGCAATATAACTTCTTATTTTTGTCTATTTCTTTTAAAATTATGATTTATATTTCAGTCCGTAATGTTATTAGACAGTATAGTCAAAATAAAAGGAATATATTCATTATTTCGTAAACCGGCTATTCTTATGGATACCTTTTTATTTGTGAGGTTATCTATTGAGCGTGAAGACGTTATCGCTAAAAGTTTTAGATAGAAATATAGATGCTGCAATACATTATTTGAAAGGTCTTTCAAATAGCTCTTCAGCCATATCAATGTGTCTAAGTAATTGATCTTGAATTTATTTGTGAAATTGATAGATTTAATTAATTGTATTATTCAGTGAATATAACGAAAACTGAATGAGATTGTACAATGGGAAAGACGTACTTTTATCGAATCTCCTCTATAACTTCCATAACCTCAATACGTATCCAATAACATTTTAAGCTCTATTTTGGTAGCTAATCTTCCAATTGAAATGGTTTTCCTTCTTCCGTCTCTCAATATTCTCCTCCTTTGATTATTTCTAACTCATCTTCTTTAAGAAGTCATTTTAATATAAAATTTTGTGAAAATTGTATGTATAGATGTAAAGCCCTGTAATTCCCTATTTCCTCCAAATAATGGTTATTTTATTTATCTTTTCCCATTTCCCTTGCTGTTTTTTTTATTTCGAAGATTTTATTCGGTTATTCTTGTTTTGCTATCTAGTACCTCAAAAACTTTTGTTTAATTAGCAAATTCATCCTACATTCGTATGATTTGGACACTTTTTTTTCTGTATATTTCTCAGTTCGTTTTCAAATTTACGTATATATTTTGATATTTATTTCACATTCTCTCGATTTTCATTTTGTTCTAATTATTTGTCCCGATAACTTCCTCGCCTTTTTATATCGACTATTTAAATCCATTCTATTCACAATCGTGCAACGTCGCTTAAATTTTTGAATTTTTTGTCTAGATAACCTCACTTTATACTATTTCCAACCTTTGCACTCCATATTGAATTGAATCGATTTTTTTTCGGAAAATATTTTGATCTCTTCAATGACGTAGATTTAATTTCACATGACATATGAGGTGACTATGAAATCCATAATTCTGCATTAACCAACCTTATTTATATTGTAAAATGTTGTTGAAGGAATTATGACCATTCATTCGATTAATCGATAATCCAATCGATTCTAAATGTCAAAAATTAGAACAGATATTCACATTCTTCCATTAAGTACGTTATCTAGGCAACCGATTTACGCATAACAAAATCGCGATTACTTATATGACATTTAAAACATGCACTCTTTAATTATTCATCAAAATCCAGAGTCGATGTAAGTTTTTCTCAATTTTATCAATTTAAGTTTAAATTACATTTTTATCATTATCAATCAATTCAATATATAACTAACTTATTAATAAGTGAAAATTAATTGAATAACTCTTGTATAGGTCTGGAAATGTGGATTTTATACCACCAATAATGATGAATAGATGCCATTGTTCTCAAGGAATCGACCATAACCATTTCCAAATGGTTACGTTTGATAGACCTTTAATGATATTTCATTCTCCTACTCCAAAGCAACGTCCTCTGGTTTTGAATCCTTATGGAGATGCTTTTATAGAAAATCCACTGGAACTAGAATTAGATACTAGTCATTTTCAACATGAAAATGAGAAATGGAAAACGGATCGTGATTTATCAGAAAATAGAACTGATTCGCGGAAAGAAAACGTGAAGTTGTCGTCTTTAGAATCATGTGCGCCTGAACTTGGTGACAAGAATCAGTTGTCAGAAATTAATGAGAGATCAGATTATAGTAATATTTCGGAAGAAAGTGACAAAGAAGCAGTCATCTTCGTTGAAGATTGTGAAGTGATCAAAAAAGATGAGAATAAGAAAAGTAAAGATTGTAGTGAAGTTAGAAGAAATCCAGTTCGAAGCGTAAGAAATAAATCGAAGATTTTAACGAACGAAGTTATTTTTGAGGAAGATTTTGTATTCTTGGAGACGAGCGATGATGAAATGAAGGTTAGTTATTCACTTCCAAATTTAATCCCACATCGAGTCATTGTTATGTGGAAAACTATTCTAATATCAAAATAAAATAAATAACAGATGCCAGGAATCTTTACTACTGTATAAGGTATACTGTGCACAAATATTTCAGTCAGAGTGTGAGTGTTATTTTCATCATTACTGTTTTGGGTAGTTCAAATCCAGTTTTTGTTTGCTCTGCAACTAACAAGTTTTCCAAGTGTTCAAATAAATTTGAAAGGCATTGTTTCTTCATTCCAGCTGCATCTAGCACACCATAAAATTCACGTAAAACTATATGTCTTTGATGTTATGATAATAAATGAAATACTCATTTCTTTTGGGGACATAGGAAACAAGATAAAATTTTTTTCTTGAAACAAATGCTGAGATATGATGACTTTCAAAAAACGCTGCTGGTACTTCCCTCTACTTTTTGGACAGAGTGGTAAAAGTTTTCTCTACAAATTTCTTTTCGAAATGTATAGACGAAAACTATTTAGGGAGAAGAGTTATATTACCAATGTACAGTGAATTATACACAGTTTGTATTGTTAAAATACTTATTTATGTACAACAAATTGTTCTTATTTGGCTGTACCTCCATATACAAAATTTATAGCTGATGGCTGAATGTGCCTTTCCAGTGACGTAATTTCAACCATGCAATGAGACAGTTTGAATCACATGTAAATTTAAGAAGCTATAACAACATAACATATCCCAACTAATTCGCATCGTGTAATATAGTGTCACTAAAAGACAACAGCTTGGAGGTTCTTGTAGTTTTTGCCACATTGGGGTCTGGTAACTTAGAAACCATATCGTTTCGATCAACAGTTGCTGAATCATCAACCACTGGATAAAGGAATTAATATCCTGGTAACTTATGACGTCAAAACTTAGTTCAAATACTTCTTCTTCTTTAGGTGCCTTCTTCTCACGAATGTTGGCGATAACCCCAGCAGTCATTTCTGTCTCTGGCTATCAGCGTCTGAGAGCGTATATTCTCGCGAATATTCTTCAGATATGAAGCTTTTTCGTCTGTCAGGATCATATTTTTCCTCGATTTTCCCTTCGATCAGAAGTTGGAAAAATTTGTATCTATCAGTTCTGTGAAAATATATAAAAATGCATCTAAATGTTCTTGATTTTAGGTCTGTTCTGTTTCAAAATTAGTTTTTATTTGATAGTTTTTAAAAGAAAGATAAATTTTGACGTTTCGATTTTTCAAGACGTTTTCTGTTATTTTCATAATCACCCATTTTATTAGTAAATCATAATGTGTGCACAAATGCTACAAGTCAATCATTGACTACTAAGTGATCGGCAGTTTCAATAATCCAGAGTTGTACGCGTACATTCGAAATTTGTCGAGTAATGATCCTCCGATTGGTTTAAACAGAATGTCAAACTACTCAAAAAAACTGAATTAACAAAAAACAAACCAGTTAACTTCACATATGAACAGAACTGATGAAGATAATCATACAAAAATGCCGGATGAGTTCTTTCCAGTTGTTTGAAACGCAGTCTTAGTTAGCTGAGCACTTTCCTTTATACAGAGGTCGACATAAGTCCTGCAATGTTCATAAGTTTAGCAACTCTGTCGAAAAAGATTGAAACGGAGCATGTTCGTGCTTCAGACAATTGTGTCTGTGTCTCTGCATCACCTCCACGCACTTAACGAGAATGATTTCGACCACAGATTGGAATTTTGCGAGTGGTACTTCGTATGCAGTCAGGATAATGCGCAAATCCAGCATTCTATTTTATGATTGGATGAAGCAACTTTCAAGCTAAACGGTACGGTCAATCGACATAACTGCGTGTAATGGAACGACCAGACTCCTTACGTCTTTATTGAAGAAGAATTAAACCTGTCTGGGGTGTGTGTGAGCCAAGGTATCCATGCGGGAGGTGTTGTGGGTCCATACTTTATTAAGGGTCACGTGACATACCAAATTTATCTGGGAATGCTCGAATATAGCGTGGGCAAATTGACCAAAGACCGAACAAACGCGAACATCCGTCATTTCATGCAGGTATCCTTGTATTTTACTCTTAAATTCTCCCAATCCCGTTTGAAATAATTATAAATTAAAAGTTAATTAACATCAATAATTGAACTTTCATTCTAATTTTTAAATGTTAACATTAATGGTGCAACTACTGTTACCAGAAACATTTATTGTAAGAATTACTGAATGTACTTCTTTATTTCCAATAATACTATTTTTCAGCAGAATTTATTACTTTATTAATTTATTATTATTATTACGGTACTCGATTAGATATTCTTGACTCGGCTCCTTCGTCGCCTCGTCCATCTACATCTATCTCGTACCGTACTAAATTCATTTTTTAGATGACGCTATCTGAAAGTTGTTTGTTCTGTATTCATCTACATACCGAAAGTTGCGTTTTGAGTGTTCCATGTAGTGAAAGTGACAGTTCCGCACTGCAAAACACTTTCGGGACGCTCTGGAGTAGACAACTTTAAATTCCTTAACATGTGACTCTAGCCACTTCAATGTTGACAGTTGACAGTTTCACTTCGATGATTTTGCATAACCTCAAATTTCTAATTTTCTGAAATTATTTGTTTTATTCGAAGTTTTGTCCAAATTAATGAATAACAATGAATGATGATGAAAAAGAAAACATCAGCGATGAGGAGTTACTCGAATCCACGCAACACTGTTACGCCAGTTTCATCTACATTGAATATTTGTTTTAAGCTGCGTTCTGTCATGCATCGGAATGTAATTTTCAAAAAACTCTGTCACAGCTACTTTGTTGAAATCTGACTACCCAAATTATTATCAGATTTTCACAAGTTTCTCCTCATTTCTCCTCAAAGCAGACTCAATCCAGGCAATTTCAGCTTTCTCATTAATTTGCCACTGATTCGCAATTCGCAATTAAGTATGATACGTACATTACCATAATCGAAGATTCTAATTTCTTTGTAAGTGCATCCATAGTTTATATTCAAACATGTTTCGATATATTCTATCAAATCAGTTTCTTCATCAGTTCTCTAATTACTTATCTAGTGCTTATTGGAGGTTAGTAGTAATAAAGTTATAATGAAGTCATAGTAATAAAGTCATCTTTCTGCTTTCCATCTACATGTCGTTCTGGTCTTACTCTAGGAAAGTGTCATTTTTTCGCAAATAGTTTAAAAGTGACCGAAAAGTAGGATGACTGGAAGTTCTACGATAAGGAAATCTCCATTACCATTACAAAACCCATTAACAGAAACTAAGTCGTCCTCATTCTGTGGATTAGAGCTGATTTTGAGACGTTCTGAGCGAAAGTAACAAAAGCTCTACCAAAGCCAACACAGTACCTAACGTAGATACACACAGAAAAATATGTATACTTGTACATAATTAATAAATAATAGTAAATGAATGACAAATATTACCATTGGTATAAAATATTAAGACACGTCAAACGGTCAATCAATCATTTTAAAACTTTTTAGAGCTACTCGTTATTTTGATTTCGTACAGTCGATACAATGTTTTATTATCTGACCTAAAGTTTCCATAATTTAAATTGAACAGTCAACACAAATTAGTACATGACTTTTGGATCAATTCAATTCAATATTTATCGAAATTGATGCACTAATGCGATTTTAGTCTAAAAATTTAAAATTGAGAAATATGTAGTTGAATTTATACATAAATATTAGATATAGGTACTTATTTCAGTTTCTCTATTTTTAGTAAGATCGTCGCATATGTCGTTTCCATTAGTTACTTATGTAGTTTGAAAACCACTCATTGCATTTGAAAAGAAATATTGAAGAGGCTGCAATATTTTTTTATCTAAAAAGCAAGCACAAGAGGGTGAAACCTATGCATCCACACGACAGGCACCACTCGAACTTAAGTAGTTAGAGTGGTGCCTGTCGTGTGGAGATGCCTGTTGATATTTATATTAAACGACTGTAAGATTCGCTCGCTGATTTCACAAGCTTTAACTTCTCCAAAGAAAGGAATCCCGATAAACTGACGTTCTGGGCGCCTGCAGGCAACACTTCTGCCTGTCAAGTAGATTTTAGATACGAATCGCTAAATTGATTTTTCCAAAGCCGGTCTTGGAATTTTTCAGTTCAGTTTAGCATCATGAAAAAATTTAATAAACAAATTAGTTGTGTGAACACTAAAACCAATTAGAATTTTTTGTCAATTTCTCATAACTTACCCTCTGTGATTTGATTTATAAAACAAATAACACGAACCGTTTTGTATTATTTCGAATTAGCAACGTAAATGGCTCATGATTTGGTTAGGTTAGGTTAGTTTCTTACTTTTATTCTGAATACACTGTTTACACCACCACTACAGGTAAAGAGTTTACCTTCAGTCTCTGAAGACGATAACTTGATTATCGAAACGTGCGTCAGACTGTGTAATTGTGAGTGTTGGTCTAAACAGTATTTTCAGTATGAATATCGCCAATGTATTTGGAAATTCATTATATGAAATTCCTTCCATAGAAGACTTTTCTAATTTTTCTAATAATTCTTCTTCTGTAACTATGGAATAAATTGTATATCTCTTCTCTTAATTAATTAGCAAAATTATCAGAAACTAATAGAGTGGAAAATAATATATTTGCTCAACGTTTCATGATTCTTTCTATACACCGTACTAATTTATTGATAGAATACATATATTGATGTTATTATCCACAGATTGATGAAAAATCGCATGTGGTGGAACTACCTAAAGAATGGCCTGTAAATGTACACGAGAGACCCGAATATAATGCAACTACCAAGAAAATTGAACCTTTCGATTATACTATTCGTGATATACAAAAAACGGCTACCATCACTACAAAACTGAAAGAAAAAGAAGTGATTGTTCGGAAAAATCCTAAGAGGAAACCGACTACTAGAAGAAAACCGAAACCAACTATAGCGCCAGAGCCACCGCGGGAAACAGTCCCGATAAGCGAATTGAAGTCAGTGATAAACAGCACAACCGAGATGCTTAAAAATTATTTTTTCAATAGTAAAAAACACCAGGATCTTATTTCAAAAAGTTCAGTCTGTACTCTTGAGAATAAGGTGAAAGTTCTCAGGAATCAGGCGTTTTTGTTCGCGATTGTTAATAATTTGGATGAGAGACAAATTGCAGATAAATTTAAGCACATAAATCTAGATAACGAGGCAAACAGTATTCCGAGTGAGCGAAAAAGTTGAGATGTTACCTTAATTTCAAATTATAATATTTTTAATATATAATTTTCTTAAAAAATATGCTTTTCAATTCTTCCTATCCCTTTTTAACATTCCGGTACTCATATGCCTCCAAAATAGAGGAACAAATATCTATAACAAATATTTTCAACACGTTTTAAAATATATTTTGCGATAAAATTCTCAAAATTCATAGACACGTTTCTTATTAATGATACCAAGGAGTGCATAAAAAACTTATTCACTATTATTTGCTATAAAATAGAGTCCAAAATGCACATTTATAAAGAGAGCTGAAAGTAGGTATTGCAAGAATTTTGAAGATGGCACTTGAAACCCCAGCTGATGATCAAGATGTTTTGCCTAGAAATCATTTGCTTGCAATGTTCGAGAAATGTGTGTATTATATTTTTTTATATAATTGTTTGAATCGTTGTCAATATTCTACAACTTACTGTAAAAGTAAATATTTTTTTGTTTTTTCCTTTAGTTTAGACCTTCCTCAATATGTTTTCAATACAGAAAGTTTTTATTATCCAGTTTTTTCTTTCAAAATAAATATAAATGGAATACTATGTTTATTCTTGTTAAAATATTAATATCTTTAGTTTTAGATTTTTTGCTCTGGTTTGTTACTTAGTTGGATGAAAATAAAAAATGTTTGTTTTTCTATACGTCTCTGACTATGTATACAACATAAAAAAATACTATTTCAGTATCCAATAGGAAATACACTATTTATATTTTGGAGTCCCCTGGACTCCGCAATGCATTAAGTGTTAAAATTTCGGAACACGCCGGTTAAGGGTTATGTACTCTTGAATGAAAAAAATATACTTTTATACCGGTAAGCTGGCTATTGGTTTTCATTCAATATTGAAAATATAAGTTGTATATAGCGAAAACTATTAGCATGTGAATATGAAGTATAATCAATGGTATTACAAATTTTCTTCTCCGTAGTCCAACAAGGCTAACATGTTACTTACAAAATAAAACGCGTAGGAACTCAATCGATAAGTTCTGTGTAGAGGGAATTAAAATTAAGTGTGTTAGTAAGAGTATTCGACATCGGAAAACTCGACCACTTCACCCACTGTCTACTTTTCCAGTTTTAATAATGCATCACGGCGAACGCAATTTTCCGAGTGGCAGCTAACCGCTATAAGTCTACCATTCCTCTTTTTGAATTCGAAACTTTGCAAAAGATGTTACGAATCAAGTTCATTCATTTTTGCTGTTCCCTAAACCCACTCGATATCGAAGGATAGATCAAGAGCAGTAGATTTCATGCCATATATATGGATCAGGCGTCAGCAGTTTCATAAATTCGTGTACTGAAAATATAATATCACGTTACGTGTTTTGAGTTAACATTTGTATGACAAGTGTGTCTATTATAGGGGATTGAACTCGAAATATTTACAGAAAACAATAAAAGTCGCGATGTTTTATGCCTTTATTATGCTAATCGCAGGTAGGAGCTTATTTCACATTTAAACTAGAAATAGATGTTGATAATAGGACGTGAAAGAATCGCAGTTTATTATATGGTTAAAATGAATATACTTTATGAAATTTTACTTGTTAACGTTGAAATTGCAATTTAAATATCATCAATCTGGAGGTCAACTAGTATACCCTAGTGTTCACTGACATTCCATTTTGGCATTAATGTAATTGAGCATCTTTCTTATCTCAAAATTTCAAATTTTTGGAATTTAGAGAGACAACGGAAATTCAGATCAGTGTATCTCGGTCTCTCCTTTCTATTTGTGTGATTTTTTTTACATTATAAATAATGGCTGGACCATCAAGAATTGTGATATCTGTGATTCAATGGTTTGATGAAGTCGTGGTATAGACAAAATCATAGAAGAAAGTGAAATGCGGAATGTAAGGAAAAGAAAACTGTTACTAAAAACGAGTACGGCAGAAATAGGCTTAGATGATACCAAACAGAAGTTCGTCCTTCATCTCGGACTAGAAAATATAATATTGTAATGAAAATTCTGATTCCCAAAGGTAAAGCACGTGATCTTGGTGAAGAACCCACGCCGCTTTCCATTAGGAATCCATTTTCTGAGTTGAGGAAAAAACGCTATCAACACCAGTAAATTATTGCCAATATTCATGATGGTAATAGAGGCTGTAGGAAAACAGTCGTACAAAAAACTGAGATACCTCAAATGTATGTGTGTGGTGGAAGAAAAGAAACACTACGGACCTGTATAATGCTACAGATGCCCGGACAAAGCACGTGGAGCTTGGACGTGAGATGCGTTACATGCGCGGGAACACATAGGGTGGTGGACTGCACCCTCAGCAGAACAAAGAAGCCAAAATGCAAAAATTGTGGAGGAGAGTACCCAACTAACTACAGGAGGTATCCGAAGAGCACTACGACAGAAACAAATAAACCAGCCACGATAACGACACAGCCAGGAGGTATAAAGATATCCCAGTCCATTGAGAGCTAACTGATACAGATATCAACGCCGATATTTCAACCTCCAGCAATCCGGATGACGATCTGCACCGTTGGCAAGTGTGACAAAACCATTTCCGAACAACCAGTCCCGAGCACAGACGAAACACATGAACTAAGACGTTTTTTCAAAAGTAAAGATGTTAGTGATAGACTATTCCATTTCTTGGACTTGATTGATACGTTTGTAATGACTGAGAGATCAAATCTACGAGACGATTCACGATTTTGGCATTTTTTATGGAACGTTTCCTTTTTTTGGACCTCATAATAGTAAGTCGTCAAATATAGTTGATACATTTTTACATTTTCATGATTTGTTCAAATGTCTATGTTTAATACATATACTTATTAGTTTCATTAAAGTTCTTTATGTCGAAAACTGATGTTGAAATATTTCTCAAACTCTTTCCAAAAACCTTTTCTATTTTGAATTTTTTTTGTGGTGTCTTGAATTTCAAATTATCCAGGTTCCTTTGTACATAACAAGGTTCAATTCTTGTCCAAAAATGATAGAAGGATTCTTTCCAGTATCCTCTAGAAATATTACATCACAAATTTTCGTTCTCGTTCTCGTTTCCCTGTATACTTTCTCCTACGGTTAAATCAACGGCTTGAAATAATTTCTTTGCCGCTGATGCCGTTGGCAACCCGTCTCTTGGGATGAAGCTGACGCTCCTGCGATGCCTGAACGCGGAGGTCATCATCAAACTGACATCCTGTCAAAGTTAAGTTGAAAGTTTCGGATATAAACTTTCTGTGAGAAAAATGCTTTTCTCAAATCAAATTCACTCACTTATATTACGTGATGGTTAAGATGAAAACGTTCCCTTTTTAGGGATTCAATTTTATTAGGCTCGGGATAAACGTTTGGCTTTGAAGTTTTTGATTTGATGCATTTTTGATGATCCCCCGTTTGTCTTTCCATTTTGCTTTTCAGTTTTTGATACTGAATTCTGAATTATATTTTTTCTGTTTATCAAAAAATCAATTAACATATTTTTCTCG
This sequence comes from Diorhabda carinulata, assembly GCF_026250575.1. Taxonomy (NCBI): domain Eukaryota; kingdom Metazoa; phylum Arthropoda; class Insecta; order Coleoptera; family Chrysomelidae; genus Diorhabda; species Diorhabda carinulata. The sequence continues at coordinate 11,526,018 of NC_079469.1, forward strand.
TTGATTAATATAGTTTCATAAGCATCTTCAATAATGTAGTTAGTATCAACAAAAACAATTAGAACGATATGATACTAAAATAGCGTAAAATGAAATGTGCAGGTTACATATTCTCAGAAATATACAGAATGTGTAAATTTTAGACATACAGTCCATTATATTTCCATCAAAAACTAGAAAATAAGCAAAGCCACTGTTGGAGCAAATAGTTTTTGCGCTAATTTTCGATCAAAAATTCCCAATAGTGTTGTGTTTTTTCAAATGTCGCTTAACAACCTTCTCAAAAATGGTAAATACCTGATCTTCCTTGTCAGTACTTTTAGAAAAAATAGAATCAAACCGTGATAATATTCCATGTGTCAAAACAATGATAAATCTGCCCTCAAACTCTTCCTAACCAGTGGCTACCTAAGACTGTCATTTTATCTTACTGAAATTATAATAATATTGTTGAGTTCCATTGTGTTGTGAAATATCTATTATTGAAATTATAGTACTTGCCAATTGAGAAAAAGAAATACTCAATTGTAGAGCAAATATTGTACCGAAAGTATCCGAAATTTATAAAGCTAATGTAGATATAGAAACTTTTCCTCTATTAAAATGTTATATTTAACTAGAGAGAAACTAAGATATTAACATTTTTCAGTGAAAGAATACCTCTCCAATGCAACGAAAAAGCAAATCAATCCCAATTGCTGCCTATTCAACAAAGCTTAGAAAATTATATGGAACTGCAGAATTAGTTCTAGCTTATCAATCACTCACAGCAGCAATGACTTTTTTGCGTAGTTTCGAAAATTGTTATTATTAGATGCTAGGTCATCAGTACAATATGCTTTCGCACGATTTCAGCTGGATTTAATTAAAGCTCTTTATCAATTAGAATATTTTCACAAATGTATAAGAATGTTTTTTGCATGAGGACCTGCAGATTATCAAAAAGCTAAAAATATTGGACCATATGAATACATTCAAATCCTTTTTCAAATATTTATGTATGAGCTAAGACAAAATTCATTCAATCATTATTAAACGCTAGACAATTTTATAAAAAAACTCGATATACATTTAGAAGCAACGTCAATTGAAATCCGCTGTGAAAATGGAGGTGATTCCAATTTTTCTGGTACTTAATATTTTATTTCACTAATACTGTAGTATATTGATATTATGGGGTCATGGGAAATTTTTTTAATCGGACTAAATCTCAAAAGAAAGAGTCCAAGGACGCTAATTGTTGCACGAGTCTTGGAAATTTGTCTAAAAAACAAACTGATCTTTTGGAGTCTACATTAATCGACTAGAATTTACTTTCTCCTGGTACGAAAATTTGTTATTTCTAACATCGTGACGATGAAATGAAAACTTACTTTTCTGAAGCAGATGATTCACTTTATTGTAATAACATTCCTGCAGTGATAAATTTATTGAATTTTCAATTGATTCGAGTCGTTGGCGATAGTACATTTACTCCTCAAAAACTGGCTTGAAAACATTGCTGCTATACAACGGAAACAAAAGTACTTCAGTGCTGGTTGCCCATGGTTCTGATATGAAAGAGAGAGAAATTATTGCTCTTTTGCTTGAGCTACTGCTTGGTTACACAAAATATTGTTGTTTCATTTGCAAGTGGCACAGCATAGACAGAAAAAGTCACTTCACAAAGAATGTATGGTACACATGGCGTGAACCATTTACCTCATGGCAGAAGAATGCTGAAATTGATCCCTTAGCGAGCCCTGACGACATTTTTTACCACCGTTGAATATGAAGCTCAGCTTGATTAAAAAATCTCTAAAAACTACACCTAAAGATGGCAGTGGATTCTTATAACTGAAAGAGAAATTTCCCAATTTCAGTGAGGCAAAAATTGAAAAGGGAATATTTATTGGTCCACAAATACGGAAACTAATAAAGGAGGTGAGCTGATTGATCTGCAGTCGCCTGGAAGTGTTTCGTGAAAACGAAGACTTAATCAATGAGTTTATAATTTCATACAAATCTTTGGGATGTAATATGTCTTTAAAAATACATATCCTGCTCTCTTATCTGGATTTCTCCCCAAAGAAGTTGGTTGCTGTGAGTGAAGAATAAGATGAAATTTTTTATCCGGACATTTCCATAATAGAAAAGCGCTATCAAGGGGAAGAAAAGTCCATGAATGCTGGCAGACTTGAAAGAGACCTAACAGAAACCGAACATTCACGAAAACAATAGCTATTTATTGTACATTGAGGAATATTTTAGTGTTACTGTTTGTTGTACTTTTTATAAAAATATATGTCTTAAGTTCGCAAAGAAGTCTGGTGTGTCAATTTTTCTTCATTGAAATATGATTGTTTGGTGGCTTAAGTAAATTCAAAAGTTTTCGTGTGACAAAAAAGTTTAACTTATGTTGATCAGTGTAATGGTATGCGAAGGGATAGGAAATTTTCGAAACATCTAGTAATTATTGGAAGTAGACTAATTGGTAAATTTTCGTTGCATTTTTGATGAATTTGATTGGTTGCTTCAAATTACTGTATTTATTGCCGTTACCAATACAAGAGGTGAGGTTATAATAACATTAAGACATTGAAGACTATTTTTTAATAACTATGTAAACTAACTGACAACAAAATCCGCTTTCCTATGTTTCCGATACATTCAATTAACTTCAAAAGTTGAATATTATTCAACTCAATTGATTTTGCTGACAAAAAAGTGATTGATTAAATTCCAAATAATGGTTGTAAAGAGTCTACTTAATTGAGATTTCAATATTCTGAAAATCCAGCTTGAAGGGTTAGGTCATAAATCATACCTTAAAAAGATACTTTATAAGAAATAATTTTTTCATCTACCTCATATTTGTTAAAGTATAGATTCAGTATCTATTGATACTGATTAATTATTGTTTGTAAAACACTCAACGAAAGTAACAAAGTTAAGATTAAAATTTATTATCGTGCTTCAACTGGATTTTTGAATGAAAAAATGATATTCCGTAAAGATTATTCCGAAAATTGGAGATATTATGGGTAAGGTAAATATTCTATTTGATTTTCACATTTTTCTCTCACTTTGATAAGTTGTTTGCTAGTGAATATGAGACGCAATTTTCATTGCAATTTCAAAATACTTGAACACATCTGAACACTAACTAATACTGGATGTACTTTTTGTTACTAAATTGTAAATAGAGATCTCAGTAGAGCAATATGACCTTATCTATGTTTAAACTGCTATAGTAAAACGATGAGGTTGCTATCCTCATCCGTCGTTGGAGGATCCGTCCCATTCTGTTGACGAGATCTCTTCATTTACTTCTGTTTTGGCTATTTTTGTAGACTCAACCCATGTTGAAGTTTTGCGTTAGTTCTTTTTCATGTTCCTACTGGTCTGTCTTTTTCCTGTCTCATTATAATTTTATGCTTGTATGGTTATCCTATTAGTTTTATTTCCGTTTCGTTGTTCTTGATGTCATTTTCAGTATTTTCTTTTGTATCAGCTATTCCTTCTAAATAGCAAAATTTTTGTTATTTCAAACGACATAATGTTTATAGAAACCAACTGAACAGAATCGGACAGATTTTTTCATAACAAGTTTTCACTCTTCTCCAGCTCCTATTTGGAAAGATAGATTAAAACTTAAAAAAAAAATAATGCGCAGAATTTGTTGGAGAAAAAATGGAGGACAAAGGAAAGACATTATTCATAAGATATGAGGAGGTTTGTTTACATGTTAATTCAAGTTATTAATCTTTAAATCAACTCCTCAACACGTTAATTCTGTTGACATTTTTGTATAATAAACTTGAATAGTACTACTTGTAGAAATGCATATTTTAGGAACCTTTTTTAGTTATAACAATGACTGAGTCATTTTCCATAGAAGTGTCTCACAATGATTATTACTAACAATAATAATCACACTAGTGTATAATACAAATCGAAGTCTAATATCATGTCATAACCCCGGCGTGCGCGTCCTGTGTAAGCAATTCTAGCAACACCTGCGGCTATAACTTCACTTTGAAAGTCCACTTGGGAAACTCATATGTTTATATATTGGTTGAATTTTTTTTCGCTTTTGCTGCGCTACTATTGTCGCCCACATAAGAAGAGACCTTACGGTATATCATACCATCAGTCTAATTCACAACGTTTGTTTTGAAATGAATATATGATGACAATTAACATACAGAAGGTTCCTTTTTCATTAGAGGTAATACTCATTCGCCTCGAATGTTGTCACGGTGTTTCCTTGAAGGCTTGTCTGGAAAAGGTCAGAGTTTCCAAGTTTGACACTTTGGTGATTAATGTCCTGTGACTAGTGCTTAATTATGAGGTGAGGATGCAGACAGAGAAGCGTCAAAGTCAACTGCTCAGAAAATTAATACACTTAGGTAATTGAATATATACTGCTTATAGTCCAGTTAGAAATAATCATGAAAATTTTTCAAATTTTCAGTTTTGTTTATTTTCCACTTAGTTATCATTAGTCTATAGTAGTCTCTGTATAGTAGTTGAGTCCGCCGACAACATCGTGTCGAATCCATTTTAAACGGGGTCATATAATATAATAATTAAATGAGATGGTTTAATAAATTCTGTGAAACCGAAAGAACTTCAGTTCCTTAAGAAGTATTATTTGGTTTACAGACTTAAAAGTTAGTTGAGGAGTTGCTTAGAAGACGTGAACATTGACTGTTTTAGATATTCTGTGAAACCGAAAAAATCTGACATTGTTATCATGAAGTTTGACATTTTTAATGGAGAACGTGTACTGTTAGAGTTGTTTACATATGAATTTTCATCACTTTGGACGTGGATAAAACAGCATTATACCGATCAACTAGACGATGATGTAGTACCATCTCCAGCCACCATGTTTCTTTAGCTATGGAAGGAATTATTTATTAATTATATCATATAAAATGTTAAAATGAGTATATATTTCGCCTGAGATAAATGAACGGAATCACTCTGATCGTTGTGATTGTTGAAGGACGCTTGCTTGAATAGTTAAGTAAAACCCTATTAGGATATTAAATTTTGCAGGTAAATTCTGAATTTGTAATTCCACGGGAGTTACCTAATAAGACCGTTTAGCATCTAATAGGTAACAAAATTGTGGAGCTCCCAAACTTGTGAAACCTCACGTCAAGACGACTTATGTCAAACAGAATATATAATTATTTTTGGGATATACATTTTGGAGAATTAACTGGGGCTTTGGGTAAGAGAATCGTTTGACGTGATATTATAAGCTTCAATATAATTTTTTAATACGGACCAAAATACAGTTTCTGTATAATTTGCATAGTTATTGGCGAGCTCGGTGTATCTCGATAAGGTATAAAACATTGATTACAATAGCTTAGTAATTAATTCACTCTATTTTATTGATTGACTAGCTTTTACCCGCGGCTTCGCTCGCATCAATTCCATTAAATAAGTATCAGAAATAATTTTAATAAAAATATATCAATAAGATAACTTTATTTCATTGCAAAATAAATAGTTTTGAATATTTTTGTAGTCCATATTAAAAGTTTATAAAAAAAATATCGGCACGAACATCACTGTACATTTCATTCCGTAAGCTACTGCTGATTGGTAGAAAAAATTCTGTACACATTCAACATTAGAAATAGAGAGAATACAAAGTTTCTTGTGTTTCCTCGTGAAATATAAGAAATAACGTATAAAAACATGGGATCACATAATAACCCATTATTTTATTCATTTCACCCTAACTTAGATGTAGGTGCTATCATTAAATCTTCAAGGGACCAAATCCTCCCAGCACAGGAAGCTTTTAATATAAACCGAAATCAGTAGCGTACACAGTGCGAAGAATGTTTGGGATCTTAAGAGGAATAAATTCCCACAAGATATTGCCATTAGATAATGAAAATATCATAATTTTCTATTTTTCTTAACATTCCACTCAACACTGAGCTACATTCTGTTGCCAATATGATCCTCAAAAATGCTCTACATTCCAATCTCTTTATTTTACAAAATATAGAATGTTTGAAGATCTTATTTTTAGAAAATGTACCAGGTGATAAGTGAGGATCAGATCAATCTACAGGAGTGTATGTAAAATTTTGCAAATTGTTGGATATAAAAATAGGACATGAATACAATTAGTTCGGGTAAATCATATAATCAGAAAGGATCTGCTACGGCAAAGCGAAAATAAAATGAAAGTATTGAACACTTTTGAAAGACTATCAAGGAAAAACAGATACCTAACCCTGCTCAAGACAATCCTACTATCATCACGAGCCAGACATCAAACGATGTCGACCTTAGTCACTATCTTCCAGTAATTATTGCAAAATAATATTCTACCGAAAAGCATTATTTCATCTGATAAATATACTTTTATGATAACTGCTATTGACTAATCGGTTTGCTTATCCCATACATGTTAAAGTAACGATTAGTGATATTCAATTCCAACGAGATAGAATGAATTCCCATTTTCAAAAATATTTTTGAACTCCATACCGTTTTTAGATGCTGACGGGTCGTTACAAATGTAACTATTGAATCTATCAATCAATAAATTCATCCCAAATTATAAACTCAACATCAAATGAATGGAATTATCAGGAATTTGAGGCATCAAAATTTCCCTTGCGTGAATTGATTGGTGTACCACTGAATTTGAATGAAAAGTATGAAAGCAACTGCCATCCCTTCTTCGATGTAAACACAACTCCAGTAAGAGCGACATAATTTCTTGACATTTAGCATAACATTACCATACATCCATGTTACAAAACCCCTATAAAATGAGGAATTTCCTGAGCCCTGCTTTAGAACCCATACCGGAGGAATAGAGAATGGAGACGAGAAGCAAAGAGACCTGAATGTTTCACATTCGAAAATGTTGATAATCGTGACAATAGAATGAGAGCAGACAAGAATATAAATCAAGGAATTGTGTTTGAATTTGAAGTACACTCAAATTCAGAATAATACTCACTAAAAGTGTATAGTCCAATTGAAGTAATAAAATTTAAATCAAATTAATCATTCTCCCAATGTTTTTTAATTTTGGTAATTGGTGAGGATTAGGTGAATTCCATGCAGTTAAGAAATTAAGAAGGGTATGGAAGTAGTCAGCTTGGAACTCCCTGGGTCCGTCGGATTGTCGGATTCTTGTTTTCTTCCTTCACAGAGAAGCAGAAACTGGAAGCGCTTGAAGATGATTTTGCAACGAGAGCAAGTTGTTCCATACAATTCCAAATAGCTTTCAAAAAATGCATCGCAAATCTTCAGTCGCTCTCTTGCAGTTGCCTTATATACTTACAAAGATTTCAAGATTTTGTCTCAATCAATCAATTATTCATTTGATTTGTTAAATTCTTGCAACCTTAACAATTTTAATGCATTCATGAGCGCAAAGAAACAATTACAATATTCTAGAACTGAAGCGTTGAAGAGAAACATTTTATTTAATTGGCAGTAAAAAACCAGAATAAAATTTTTGTATTCCAGAGTTTTCAATTTACTTATTTGTGACAATGAGGAGGGAAAATGCTCATGCATACTAACTATATCCCTAGCCTCACTTATTCATTGGAAGCTACCAGGTACTCCTTTTTTATTTAGTATTTACTTTGGGATGGTCCATTTTGCCTTGCCTTGTTATAAGCTTCTGTCTTTCCATGGTTCTGTTCATACCTTGAGAGGCTTCTTTGTTGTCCTTTATTGCGTGAACTTTACTCTGCTTTTTTCCATTCTTTGTTGTCTTTCTTGTCTCTTAGAACAAGCTTAAAGGTGCTTACAGCATCACAATAATAATTTCACTCTAGGTTTCCTTGCAACTTTGCTCATAACAAAAAAATGACCTCTTGAGAAATCACACCGCATAAATGCTTTCCCGATTCACTTTCTCGTGAACCAATCTTCATCATCTGACCATTGCATGGTCAAAAATTCAAAAGAGAACCGAAAGGTAGTGGATGTTCAATCTTATTATTATCAATTCTCATTTCTTCGAGGTAAAAATGAATGGACTATATTTAACAGTGTACCTCACTAGAAAAATATTATTTTCTAGTATATACCATAGTTTTGGTATACATTGAAGAGAAATTACTGTTATAACCACACAAATTACATTAAATTATATTTCAATGATTAGTTCTTTGTAATTCAAAGTCAAAATAATAATCTGCTTCACAATATTACAACACCCGATGCACTTAAAAGTCAAAGGAGAGTAAATGAGTAGATGGAGTACAGAAATGAAGTATGCGATGTGTGTTTACATATATTCAATTAATAAACTGAAAATTAACATATAATAGTCGTGGCAAGTTAACAAAATCTATTGAAGCTGTATGTCTTTCAAATTGACAAGAATATTATAAAATCTCATACCTAAACTACACAAGCACTGAAAACTATACAAACCAGCATCACTTTCAGAAGCTACACTTATATTCACTGCTTTTTCCTCTATAACTTTCAATTCATTGTAATTCTTCTCAATATCTTTACCAAATCTAATAGTTTTGCAGTCAATTCGATAACACAAAGTACAATTTAGTGTTAAGTGTTCAGCCTTTGTTGTAGTTAAAATTTCATTAATTTTTAGATACTTCAATGACTCGATATTTTCATAGCAATTTCCGTCTTCACTGGTTATTAGTTTAATTGGTTCTTTGCTCGAAACTAAACAGAAATAAACAGTAAAAATGGTGATGATCAATTTATAATTATCCATTTTTGTAAAATGTGGTTGTTTACTCGACATAATTTATCAACTGACGCAATGTCTGTATCTTCATAAAGTTGACGACCTTCGCCTGTTTAAATCGTTACTATACGGAGTGGGTTATTAAAAAATGGTCAACTATGATATTTGGCAGTATTTATTAAACTTTATGCATCGATTCAAGCTCTAATTGACGATATAGACATCTGTTATTTACAACCCTCCTACACTCAAGAATTGTATTCTTGGTATTCTCATAAGATGCGTACAGAAATATCCGTTGATGATGAAATCTCTGTGATACTTTTGATAGCGCTGTATCGCGATAACCGAGAGATGTGGGTACTAGAATCTAAAGATTATATGAATAGAATTGAAAAAAAATATTACTTCACAAATTGCTTTCATAAATTATGGAATGAATTTTACTGAGAACAACTTGAAGAAGGAAATTAATATCTTGAGGAATTTCAGAGGATAGAGGAGAAAAATTGATGAGAAATAGAAGTGTATGCAGTGATGATATTTTCGACTTAAGAAAGTCACTGGAACACTTAAAAATACATACTGTTAGATACATACTCAGACTAAACAGTAGGACTCAATGCTGGGATAAGTTATTGCACACTTATCCAATTGGAAACTCGGAGTCTTCATCTACCTATTCAACATTAAGAGCTAGTTAAAGGCTAAATACTATGCAATGCGAAAATAATGCACTATCACTTGCCATATTGAATCAAATCTATAACATCTTGTGTAGAAATTTGGCAAGTATTTGAAGGCATATTTGCTGGAAAGTGCTTTTCACGTTTTTTGATTTTACTTTCCACAGGATTCAAACCAATTTATTTCTGTGAAGCCACACGTTATCTTCAATATTAAATACAAGAAAAGTAAGTCAGCTCAAAGAAACTGAATTTCGACATATATGAAATGACTCCTGTCTACACTACGCTAAAAAAACACTTCCACTATTTTCGAGGCATTTATTTGCCTCTCCGCGAAATTTACTCTGATTTAATCTGAATTTTTTGTTCTGTTGGGAGAAATTCAAAAGGTGAAAATTTGGTTTTAGAAAAATGTGACATGAATAAACTTCATATCCTACATGTTTTATAACAATTATTACGTTAATTGATGTTTTTTCATATTTTTTAAAATACCAAAATGTTCCAAAATTTGGTGGATTAGATGTTTACAATAATCGCTTAACCCGTTTTATTATTAGTTATCTGTCATTTAATCATTTCAATTATTAGTAAGTGTTTACCAATTAATCCTCCATAGATGCTTATTTCAGTCAGATGAAACTTTCATTACATCGCAAACGCTTTCGTACGTTCTCTTCCAAATAATAGTTATCTCACTTAATATTTTCTCAGATAAACGAATCCGCAGGTTCCATTTGGGATGCTCTATAATTTTATCAAGCTAGATGCAAGGTAATCTTCAAACTCTGCTCTATCATGTTATGTACCTCCACTTTTGTATATATTGAATTAAAAAGTTTAATAAATCGTAGATCGTGAAGAAATTACTCACTACGCCATTGGAAGAAAAAGTGACCACGGAATAGACAGAATTTTAGAAAGTTTCCGAGGAATGATTTAGACGAAAAAAGTTTATAATCAAGTTTCCGTTCGTTGCTAGGAACCAATTTTTAATGATAAAGGACGTATTATAATTTGAAACAAACAACTTAGATTGAGTAAAACATTCTAAGGTGATAAAAAAGTTTTATTGGAGACAGTCAACTCTTTCGTAGTCAATAGATGTCATGTAAATGCTGACTAAAAACTACATGTCGCTAACTTAACTAACAGATTCAATTAAAAAAAATAGTTATCTCAACAAGCATTAGCCATTATGCTCATAGATGTTGTCTTAAGTCATTAATTTCAAATCTCCTTTGAAATATGGAAAAAAGTTCAGCTCAACTATGTATCCACTTTATGCAATGAGTTTATTTTCATTTGCTCACTTTCACTCACTCAGCTAAAAATCCAAACGCTATTAAAATATTAAACATACTTCCTATTAAAATTTAAATCTCATCAGTATGTTAGAGTTGCGTTTTTGGTTATAAATTGAATTGTAGGCCATCTTAGAAATATCAAAACTTGAAATATTTATAAAATGAGAATCTTCATTCAAACTATTTATCTCATTCTATCACTTATTTCAGAAAAAGATGGAGTTAAATCAAAACTTCTTCCCTTTCCAAAACCAGTGGTTCATATTAGGAGTATAGAAAGGAATAATAAAGAAAACAGTGGAGTATTAATATAAATTACGTTTAACACACAACTAACAATACTCCAACAATTCTTAGCACTCCTTTATTTGTATTCTGGACATAAAAAATCTTCTACGTCTTCACCCATCCCACTCTTGAGGCCTGGACAATCTTAGGTCTTGCGTGGTGATCCTTTTTAAGGACTTTTATTGACAACAAGAACTTTTTATTTTTAATAAAAATGCACAAAGAATACAAGCAAAACTCACCTTCCGCGAAAATCTTTATCTTAATATTTATGTAATAAGAAAAATCTACGCAAACGGTTTATTTTTTCTCGAAAATACTGAAAACATTGTGACTTTGAGGTTACAAAGCACACACCATTCATTAAGTAACCGACAAACTTTCAACCACTACAAAAATGGACGCTCCCTGGCATCGGATTGAAATTGCAGTTTTGTCTAAGGCACTAGTCAAATATTCACGCGACATTGCAACTTCTCCAAACTTATTAATGTGGAAAACTTTGAGAGTGGGCTAACTTAGATATAGAGTTATTTAAGCCGCGGGTACCTTAGGAATATTTGTAAGCCGACAGATCCATAAAGCAATAAGAGATCCTCTGTTTGAAAATCTCGTCAGTGAAAAGGTGCTTGGAAGCTACCAAAATGGCTATGGGAAATTTTTGAGAATAAAATAAATGAGAATGATGGGATACTAAAATTTACAACATTAATTCCTTGTAGTATCATTCGAATTATGTTACTAATCATTCAGAAAGTATGTGTGTATTCATCAAGATTTAAATATCTTTGAAAAAAAAAATAATCATGAGAAATTTTGGAATTTAACTATGATAAGAGACTATATTGGGCTGTAAGAGAACCTGACTATGAACAAAAAGTTATTTACAACTATTTAGTTATTTGTTCTAACTAACTATAACTCAAATGTTCAATAATCGATAGATTTCACCTTGGATATATAAACCCGGTGTAATTCACGGCTACCAAAATAACTGCACAAAAGTCATAGCGATCGCAAGTCCCTAAATGCAAATATGCATTTTCTTTTTCAAATAAGGAAAAACTAGAAAGCGTCGTCTCTTTTCATAACCATGAATAAATCATCGGTACATCACTTTACACGGAGAACAAAAGGCGAAACTCTCTCCTTAAAAAGTGAGAATTTGAATTTATTTGTGCTGCAACGAGTTTCAAAAATTAAATATAATATTTTTTCACAAAATTTCTGTTTATTTGCTAATTTATGGTTTTATTTTATAATGACAGAACTAAATAATGAGAAAAAAATGGTAATAGGTTAAAGATAGCATTTGATTAGTCGATTTTGTTACCATTCACTTTATTATTAAATCAATTACAACACATATTTCCCACAAATTACCACCGTGATTAAATGACCTTTCGTCCCTTTTCGACGTCCTTCTCTTTTCCTTCTGATCGTCGAAACCCAATCTGGTGGTCAACTGTTCATGCAGCTGACATGGCATTTTTAACCTCCTATTCCTTCGACACCGACAAACGAGGCTATATTTCACAGGATTCATGCGGGTAAGGGTAAGGGACTCACCTATCCAGATATTGTGGTCTATTTTGATTTTATTGCCGATGTTGACAATACTTAAGATTTGTTCAATAACGTGAGGAATTTAAAATGTCATATTTTGTACAATGTTTTAATAAACAAAGTAACTAAAATCATTATCATGTGAAATATATATTATTGCATAATATTGGAAAATATTAAGTCGACACTATTGTGTCATACATGCCAAAAGAAATAGAGCAGTTAAACTCCTTTCTACTATGCATGATGATTCTGCAATCAATCAGAAAACAAAGAAACCGGAGAATAATATAGAAGAAAATTCCAATAAAAGAGGTACGTATTTTGTGTCTAGGAGAACAAGAAGGTCACTGGCGAAATAACTTGAGCCTAATTTTATGTAACGCGACGCACATTAATGAGGCCCAGAAATTTAGAAGACTTTTCCTAAAAGAATTATCTGTATTCACTCATGAAGTAACATCTTGAAGGAAAAGCATTGATAATGACAACACCTCCAGATATTCGTTTTTTATTAGCAGATATAAAAGACCTCAAAAAGAGCCTCTTGAAGATGAGTCAACATCAAAAATACGGGGAAGGCGTTTTTAGTGCGGAATGCGTAAATATAGGGTGACAACGATGAAGTTTTAAGTATGTAATAGATCACAGATGAAATTTAGTGTGTTCATATAGTAAGGTATGCTTCGTAAGGTATCATTTGTGTAAATATGCAAATTTTGTAGTTTTTTTATTTATTCAAACATTATTTGAAAAGTTTTGATGAGTAAAACTTACTTATTCTTAATTAACTCATTTCCATTTATTGTTTTTGTGGAGTACAAAATACACCACGTACGTGTGTACTTGTGTGAAAATATTTTGCAATCATACCATAAAATATTATATGACATTGATTAGTAAAACGATTTTCCTTCACTGATCTATCTTAAAGAAAGTTGAGAGTTATTTTATAGCCGTTTTCGCTTTAAAACTGAAGATTTTCGCTTGATAAATCGAATTTAATTGAGGAGTTCGATTCAAATATTTCGGCAGCTGGAAATAGTTTTTTCCAGTAACAAAAGCTACAAATTATTGTTTCCCCACTTGATAATAGACTCAACGATAATTTTCCTATCAAAAATCGGCCTTGCTTATTCCACGTTCACCATGCTACATGAATTACAATGAAAATTAATTTACTTCTTTTAATAAAATTAAATTCGAACAACCAACGTTATAAACACACTTTTCATCTGCCGTAAATTACAAACGAATATAAATTAAACCGAGTTCCCGCTGACAAGTTGAAAAAAATATTCCTCCAGGAAATTAATTTGTAAACCTTAAAAGAGGGGACGTACAGGTTTTACGTTATCATTTTTCCAGAAATGGTATCAGTTATACGGAAAGAAAGTCTGACATTAATTATAAGAAATGAGGTAATATAAATACAAAACAAAAGGAAAAGTTTGTTAAAATGCCGAAAAGAATAAATAATTTGAATTAGATATTATTTCTTCTTCAACTTATATCGAGTCTCATATGTCAATTCATCTTGTTCTTGTCTTGTCTCCGAATTGAATACGGTATGTAATTTCATTCTTTTCTTCCTCTGCTATCAATTAATGGATGTTTGCGATCACTTCTGACCACTTCTGATCATTACGTTTGATGGATGAAAGTTTGTTATCCCGTGAAACCACCACCTACCAAATTATACCAACATTTTTGTTAAAAAAAAACGTCATTTTCATATGACTTAGCATTACTGTTCATATAATCTCAATGAGCTTTAATGGGTAAAAATAAAATGTCAATCACATCTGATACCGGTTCTGGAAGCTATTGACGAATTACCACGGGAATAACACTGGTGCCACAAGGGTGTTGTTTCCTCCGCTCTTCCTTGCGATTTTCCGGATTTTCTACTGCTGGAAACTCCGCCGCGTTTCACGATGCTCGTTAAGATATAGGAAGACTATATATAGACGCAATCTGTGCTACTAAATAAAAAAATCATTAACACCAACTTCTACATCATGAACCGTTGGATATTGTATTTATTCATTTCATAGGATATGCTGGTGATTATTTTTACACATTTCTATGGCAAAAAGTGGATATTTTGTTCTAAAATATCTGATAGGAATAGCTAAATTGTAATGACAAATAAAAAATTTAACAGTCGCAATATTTTCGATTAATATGAAAAGTATTGTTTGGAAGATTCACACTCTATTCTTTTGAGTTGAAAAATGCTTACCAAATTAATAGTGCTTATATTTTTGTTGCGACTGGACTTCCACTATTGGAGCTTCCAATTATGTTCAAAATATTTTTGCTGTTACTTTTCCCCCATAAATATTCCTCAATCAAATAGTTCAAGTTGATATCAGATATCAAACTCCATTACATCGCAATTATTACACTACTAACAATTTAGTAACTATTAACTGATTGATAGTTACTTCTTCAATATTCAGTTATATATTCAATGATATCTACAGAGAGCCTCCACTGTCTATAAGCTTCTGGGATGTCTCAGGACATAATAGAACCATCTGTGACTTGTTACCACTGACTTCTTCCAGAAACATCTAAAGTAATAGTTACGAGGTAACCCACAAAAAAGATCCGTTCACCGTATCTTCTATAGTTTCCATCACATTAAGTTACAATAGGCTTCGTCAGATGGTTTGCGACGGTTTCCGGTCACATTACTTTTATTAATATACACACAAATAATTTGTACAGAGTTCTTCAAAAAAAGGTGATCCCGTGATAAAAGGAGTTGAAGAAAAAATAATTATATATAATTATGTACATTTTTCACGATTTTGCCGCAACTACTGACAACATCGGATTGAAATTTTATACGAATATGTTTTGGAAGCTGATACATCCAATGCATGTATTTTTATGTCTGACTCTTTTAGAGGACGGTTCGTACCAATTAGTATTGACCATACCTTTCTCAATATTGGATTTATTAAGCAAAATTTCAAGGAACTTAAACATCATTTTATTTTACACCAAAAAGGTATAAAGTATTGATAAAATTATTATTATTATTATTAATTAGAAAGCATCATGTGAATTGAAAATTTTTTGTCGCGTAAATGAGACCCCAATGAAAACACGGATACATTTAAAAAAAATTCGACCGAAGGCTTTCGATTATCGTAAATCCAGTCTAATCAGTATTAGATCCTTTTTCAAGTTAAGAAAGTATGAGCACTGATCTACTGAAAGCCTTAATATAAAACAAACAACAATTTGATGATGATATATTGCGGTTCTGGGACTCAAACTGTTGTATTTTCCATACAATAGCTGAATACCCATACTCATTTAACTTTGAATTTTACACGGCAATAGCATTTTCTCTGGGCCATGGAAAACTGTTATTCATTGACGTTGAGTCAATAATAATTACATTTCTCAAACTTTGTTATTTGTTGAATGAGATATTGTTATTCAAAATTGACTCAAATGTTGAATACACTGACATACAACTCTAGTGCTGCTGTTATGTGCTATGCAGAAAATTTTCCTCAAAGAAACTTACCATATATAAATACATTCAGAGATATTGAACGTCGCTGTCGAAAACTTACTCAAAGAGCAACAGCTACATCCTTATCATTACAGAAAAGTCCAATAGCTCTTGCCAGAAAATCTACCAGTGGATTATTGCCAAACATTACAAGAAAGGACAGCCCTCAGTCCAAATTTTTGTGTTATTTTTATGGACGAGGCTACTTTAGAAGATTTAACGCTGAACGAGCAAATATTTCTATTTTTCATGCACGATGGAGCTTCACGGCACTTTGATAGCAGGTGTCGTAATCGGTTGAGTAGCCATTTTCCGAATCGATGAATTGGTAAAGGTGCAGAAGCTCCGATTCATTGACCTCCTTGGTCATGCGATTTTAATCACTTGGATTACACAGTTTAGTCTTATCTCTAAGAAAATGTTTATGATACAGAAATCACCGTCACTAACACCTAAAAGTTAATTCCGAATCGTGTAGAAAATTAATGGATTCTTCAGAAAAATGTTCTCCGTTAAAACAGAAAATATTAAGGTTACACAGTAACCAGTTTTAACAAGAGTACCTGTTTGGTGTAAAATTAAATGTTGTTTAAGTTCATATGAAGTTTTGTATATTAAATCTAATTTTGAAAAGCCCCGCAACTAGCGCCCTCTATTAGAGTCGGGCATAAAAACAAATTCATTGGATGTAGAAGCTTCCTAAACATATTCGTATGAAATATCAATAAAATATTGTCAATAATTGCGGCAAAATCACGAAAAATGTGTATAATTTTTTTCTTCTTCAACGCCCATTATCTTGAATACGAATGGCGTTACGAAACTTTAATCTGAGTAAACCCCAAATATTTTTCAGCTTTCTATCTATCCTAATAGAGTAGATCACCCTTCTTTGAAACACCCTGTACATGTATTTTCTATGAAACTACGCATGACCAACACCAGGGCAAGAACGAAGTTCTCTTAAAATTTTGGTTAGGTATATATATTGCTATTGAAGTTATACACTCATAACGTTATTGTCAAAATGGCTCGTAGATAAGATAAAACAGTTTTACCTACCTACCACCTTAGCATATCGAGCTCAACCCTAGGGAACTCCTTCGGGTACAAAGAAGAAGCATTTGCTGCAATAGATGATTTTACGCTATAAACATGGAAAAATGGAATAATTCACTTTCGAAAAATCGGAAATCGCTGCATTCTAGTAAATACACTTTTTCAACAGATTTGACTTTGAATAATTATTTTCCAATACAAGCATTTGCTCAATATCGAAAATAGAATTTATGTGTAGAACGGAATAAAATATTTGAATCGGAATTTTATCAGAATATCACAATTATTTATTAAGATTCTCTTCAACTCACGCTAGATTTCGAATGTTTTCATGTCTTAATAATATAGCTGACTTATTCCATTTTCAGTTTAGTACATTAACATTTTTGTGTTGTTTCTAAAATTATTGCCCAAAGAGGAATATTTCATATGTCATTTGAGTACAAACGATTTTGTTCGCAAATCATTCAAATTACGAGGGTAAAAGGACGGAAATCCTCTTAATGGATTTGGAACTCAATTACTAAAAGTGAACAGTATCACTACTCAACTAACAAAAGGGAAAAAGGATGTGTGGAATACATTATAGAATATTCTAATCCGAAAAGGAAATCCGAAAGATAAAAGAGCAATGCTTTGAGCACTAGACTAGATTATTGCTACATAGAAGGTTGATTGCAAAACACTAGTTATCATTTATATCATATCACCATGAAAACTTCCATTTTTCCATATAACGTACAAAACTGACATTATAATAAAATTTTGAATAGATGTGAATTTAAAGCATTGATTTTGCACTGATAATGAAACAAAATTGGTTGCTCATATATCTAGCAACAAATTCAGTTAATTATGTATTAAGGCGCCCAGAAAACTCCCGTGATTTAAGAACAAAATAAATACAACTGTTCTAAATTGTGTGACTCGCTTGAAAGCTTATTGCTGACTACAAACTGCTAAAATTTTCATCTTTTGCTATATGAGTGACTCTAAAATATATCTAAAAAGTATATGTGAGGTATTCCTAACATCGTAAAGCAATTATACAAAACAACCCTCAATAACAGAAAAAACCAAAATGAATTTTTTCACAATTCACAAACCTGGTATACCTACTTATAATATTTCCAGGTGTTTAGCGAAGGAGTTTGAAAAACTATTCATCATACCTGATAGCTTTTCGGTGAAGAATTCGTTAGAGTTTATCGACAAAATGAATACTACAGAAATTGGAGATAGGGAAATTTTGATCACTTTTGATGTAAGTTAACAAAATGGGACAAAACTATTTCCAGCACAACAGTCTACAAGCAAGACGAAGGAACAGCAATGGGAAACTGCCTATCACTGTTCATGGCTGAACTGTTCATGAGTCATTTTGAAAAGCAAATCAGTCAAGATTTTCAGTATTTTCCCAGGGTATGGTACAGGTATGTTAATGATATTTTTGCCATATTCAATACAAAGAAGGCAAACGTAGGCGAACTCATTTTGGAACTCAACTCAAAATATCCATCTATAAATTTTTTTTTTCAGAGTTTTCCCCTCTGAAATTGATTTTCGCGGGAGAAGGTTTAGTGGTGGTAAAATTTAGTATAAAACAGTCAAGTTATTAGATTTTAGTTTACCTTCAGTCTTTGAAAACGATAACTTGGTTTCTGAAACGCGCGTCAGACAGTTGAATCGTGGGTGTTGGTGTAGTGGTGGTGTAAACACTCAGTACTCTATTTTGCGACCAATTGATGGAGTCAATCACAAGAAATAAATCTATATAATGAAAACCTTTCTAATACTTCTAGTACCCATAGGTACCAAAAAGGATTTCGTCAAACACCCTGGAAAAAATTTAGTAGATTGGATTTATACTTAGTCGCTCCTTGCAATTCTTCTTCAATTCTCTTAGATACAATAATATCTAGTTCCTTGTCGGACTTTGTTTGTAATTAATAAATTCGCTACTTCGTTAACTAACTATTTTTCATTTTGTACTTTCGTACTTCTATGAGATTTTTTAAAACTGTCAAACAATTTTTGCTCTTACTTGGATTTGTCTATTTGAAGCGACATTTTTTGCTTTGCTATGCTTATAATATGTCTACTCGCTATAGTATCCTAACGAAACAATACACTGACAGAGGAAAGCAGAGAAAAGAACACCCACCCCTCCTTAGTGCTTAGGTAATACTTGAACGGCTCCTCGGGTACATACGAGGAAACCGGTTGGTCACCCCACGGTCGCAATTTAGGTGTTAATCAGCTTTTTTCTAGTATTTCCTAATATATAGATTAGACTAAATACCATGAACGTGTATGTACCGTTAAAACTGATAACAGAATGATGAAGAACATGGATCATATCGAGAAAGGAGAATTTTCTATGGGAAAGTAAAACTTTATTTTTGAAAATTGTCTGTATCTTCATTATTACCTGTCTTATATTGCTCAACGTCATTATTAATTGCCATAAAACATAATAATTTTCAACCCCAGCTTAATTCTAAACATTCTCTATAGTATTATAATAAATAAGTGCAGCATTAATAAAAATTGTTGGTTTTTTGAATGTTTTCAATAATTTGAGGATCTATGATTCGTTTTCAGTTCATACGTGGGTGATAACTGAATATTTTGTTGTTTTCATGGATCATTAATTTCAAACTATAGAACTTCCTTTTATTCCATACTTCCAAGACATTTATTTCATTCACGGTCTATGTCAATGTACAGAATATTAAAAATGTACGGGTATATAATGAATGATTCTCACGATTTAATAACTAATGTATAAAAGCTTAGTAGCGAGAGACAGATGAAAATGTCTTTGTTTGATGCCTTTATTGTGATAGTGTAGTTGTTAACAAATATCTTTTGCACATCCAGAAACAGAATCTCTAACTTGAATCAGATTAATGAACTAGACGGGTGACCGTGTCAAACTTTTCGACAGCATCATAATTATTTTGTTACAGTCGTTTAAGTTTGGCAATATGTGACCATGAAAAAATGGATATAAATGTTTCGTATCCGCAGACTGCATGTGATGTGAAAGAAAATGTTTAGTTTGTGGTCAATGCTATTTATAACACATTGGACCAAATAAAATGAAATAGTCAACTATATGAAAATATGTTGTTTTTTTGAAAAGTAGAATTGAAGGAACAGGGCTTTTGTATAAGTTATAATTACTACACAAATAGAAATAGTGGCATAGATATGGCATAGATCGAAAATTTATGAAGTTCATCAAGCCTATGGATAATGATAGTCACTTTCCTTACTTGTGCTGTGACAAACTTATTGACGAACTTCCTGACATTGGAACTGCAGAATATTTGTTTAACGACTTATTCATTTTCACCGATTTTATTGAACTAATTCACAAGAATTTAGTACCTAAATATAGTTTATTTATCAGTTTGCGTTATAGACTTTTGACAGTTTGTAGTGTTATCAAAATATAATATGAGAACCAAATTATTAATTTCGTTTCTCATAGAATCCCTTGATGGGGAACTACTTTCAAAATGATTTAAGATCCCTATTAATCAATATTTGTATTGAAGTAGTCTGAATACATAGTAAATGCCAAACGTAGAGGCGAACACACCCCCTGCGAACTCACACTTTTTTAATTCGATCCCCTCTAAAACTCTCGGGGATAAAGCAAGTAATCTATACAGAGGCGTCTCTTAACTTGTCTTCCATAAGCCATTGTGTGATAAGTAACTAATTTTAACTGACGGTGTCCTTGGATGTGATTAGAGGATCTAAACCTGCTTGACCACTCGCTACTCTATTTGGTTTTTGCTCTCCATCCATAGGAATAATAAAATATGAAAATAATTTGGTTTTACAACGGTTTTCTTCTCAACGTTTAGCTTGATAATGTATCCTGAATCCTTATTTATTCAAAATGTACATACTTTTGAATACTACTAATTGAAAACAGACATTCTCTGATAACTTATTTCACACAAATTGTTGCTTTAACTACATAATAACTGATCTTGCTACATTTGCAATTCATATTATAATGCTACTGTTGTTGATTTGTCGATTATTTGCATGATCATGAGTTATATAGAATGATGTTTCATCTAGAAACAACCAGCCATCGTCAAAATTTGAATCATCTACGAAATCATCTATTAGACAGGGTCGGCTTCTAGTATGTTATTTTGTAGAAATAGGTTCAAACTGATGATCAATTTTTCATTTGTGTATAAAATGTTGTTATTAATTGTCAAATTTTATGCTTCTCAGTCTATATTTTGTGTTCACTGCTCTCATTCTTAGTATTCATAATTTTTTTATGGATCCGATTTACTACCGCGATTCCTATGTCAAAATGTTATCAAAATCGAAATATTATGTTTCAGATTCAGGTCAGTGACCATTCTTCTAAATTCTGAGCTGTCCAAATTACTGGTCAACTCTTGATTGCCCATAAATCAAATTTCTCGTTTCTGTATTGAGTCAATCATCCTCAGGATATATTTGGGAGCTCAGCTTCAAATGTACGAGCAATACTCCAAAAATGGACGAATCTGTGCTTCGTAGAAGCTGTTGCGGAGTGTAGTGCTTTTTGGTTTATTCACCAATTTAGGCCAAGTGTCATATTCCTCAACCCAACCTCAACAACCAACAAGTAAATTTGCGGTGATTATGATATTTTAAGTTCAGGCAGAATTAAATCCTTAGCCGCAGTGCTAGCCTTCTTTCTGAAAATACCAACTTAAGTTTTTGCTTCATTAAATTCAGATTGCCTCTACCCTACTCCAGAATGTTTAAGATCTGTATTGACGAAGCTAAATAGCAAAGAATTTCAAGATATTTCGGTAATGTAATAAAGGTGATTAGTATGAAATTCTAAGTTCTGTAGAAGACATACTGTAGATAGTTGAAACAATTATTTTTCCTATGCTAATACTCCTTCTTTAGTGGCAGAAAATATATTTTATGAAGCTTTTTTGGAGAAGCTAAAGAGATTGTAGAGTGAGTGATTTATAATCTTATCTTCTTTGAACTCGAGCTTTAATGTGGATGGTTCTGTGTAGTAGTGAATGTGTTCCGCAGCTCTAAAATGTCTTATGACAAAAGTTCTATTATGTTTTTTGAGCATTTATAGTGTAGTTACAAATCAGACCAATTACTGAAAATGTGAATAAAGGGTTATTCCATGTAATTGCGTGTTGCAATCGGAGATTAAGACAAACAGTGGTCTCCTATTATGTACTCAGATTCACGCGTCTTTTCGGCAAGCCACATTCGAATATTCGTAGAGTTCATAGTTTAATATGTGATCCAAGGTTGTCAAAGCAACAGTCTGACCTTCGTGGTTCCGTGTTAAGGAACGGAAGTCATCAAAATGAATTTAAAACTGTATATAGCTCATAGAGTGACAATGGAAGAAACCTACGAAAATATGTGACTCCTTTTATATAAAATTTACTGCATCCGCTACAGGTGGCAGATATGTAGTGATACGAATATTTTCGTTCTTTGTGCACGTAAATATTTTCTGAGATTTCTGAGATTTGGCCGGAAAGTCTGAATTTGAGGGCAGATCTAAAAATTTTGAGTATGTGACCCTCGTAGATCCGAAATACCAACAACATGTTACAACAAGAATTTTTTCTGTCTACCAGTTAAATCAATCAAAACGTTTTGAAAATCATGATTATCTGTGGGAAAATTTTGTCTCTCGATTCTACATTATGTAAAATTAATTCAAGTTCGTATAATACGCCATTAGAATTTATTTCATTCAAGATACAAAAGCGGATGAATCAAGCTCAAAAATGAATTTACTCTCCTTTTTCCACACTCCACCATTCCGCCGGAAACCTGCCGCTGATTAACGCACGAACTATTACTGAACATAATTAGCCTTGTCAGAAAGTCCTGTTGCAAATGTCCGCTCATCTAAATTTCCACCCTCTTGTGCATTATGAGGATTAAATAATTTCCTTTTATCAACGGAAATTTGGGAATTTTCTGTACTATTCAATCGAAATTCGAAGATGAAAAGCAAGTGAGCTATCAAATTTCTGATCTTACTAAGAGATTAAATCTTCGATGAGTCTCAGTTAATTGAATATCTAATTAAAATATTTTTTCGTTATATTTTCATGATTTTATGGATTGTTATATTGGTAGAATTATAATTAAGAATTATACCTGAGAAATTTTGAATATTCATTTTCAAAATTGAAGGGTGAAGATAACATATGAAATAACAAGTACAAAATTGCAGAGCTAGAAACTGAGAAGTCATATAACATTAACTAGGAGTTATATGAGAGAAAACGGGAAAGAATAATGAGGCAATTCATAGGACTGGAAAACATGGAGAAATAATGAATATAATATAATACCACCACAGGATGGAGAAGACTACCACAGAAATGCGAAGGAGTACCAAGAAAGAACCAAACAAAAAGTGGAAAAATATGTCGTAAATTATTTACTTTAGATTTCTCTATTTCTTCCTGAATCTTTTCTATATTTTGAATTCCTGATTTTAACTTATCCAATCACCCTTATTTTATAAGTATCCGATATTTGCTACTTGTAATCTGCTTCTTCTTCTGCTTTTTATGTAAGGAAACAAGACTCACATTTATCACTTGAAATTGGTCCATAATTTGTGTCTCAAACTCTACCTCCATTTCCTTCCAGATTTGGCTCAAGTACATTTCCAATACTATCAATTTCTTCATCTTGTTTATCAATAAATTTTTGCGAAGTTTATAGGACTTTTTGGAACTATGATACGGATAACCTGATCATGATCTCAATGTTCGGAAACCAACCTAGGTCACGTTTATTGTTGTTTGGAAACTGATCGAGTCAATCGGGTCATAGTTATATGACGGGTTGTTTCGTTTTTCTATGGGTTTTGCAACTTTGAAAATTATTTATTGTTATCATTTATTATTATTATGAGTAGCTTAATTGATAGGTTACTGAGAATTGCAGTTAAAAATTCACGATTCAGCATAAATATATAAATATATAGCGTATCAGTTTCAAATTTTAATGCAAAATCCGTGTAAACGGGTGAAAAACTGCTCGATAACAATTATTGAACATCTGAAATTTTTTATATAACTGAATATTTTAGAAAAATTAACGCAAAAAATGATAAAAATCGAAGCTTCTTGTAGATCATGTTTTAGATTTGTAATTTAGAATCCGCAAACAGCTGATAGGTGGTCTATCTGAACGTGAGTTCTTATTGATCAATAATAATGCTACCGAGTAGCACGATACCTTGAATTGAAAACTGTCTAATTGTTTTGTCATTAACATTTAGTTCGTCTGCTCTCATTTCCACTTTCGCGCTTCGTTTTCCACACTGTTACAGGTCTCCTTAAATATTTCAGGCAAACAAAACACTTCTGCTTGAATCATAAAATCATCATCAAACACCTTTCCACGGTAAAATTTTCTTCCTTCCATAGTTACTACAGGTGCGGCAAAAATGTCAATCGTATCACTGAAGACCTCTTATTTTTTGTTGGATTGGAAAAGTGAGATTTAAACAATAGTGGCTGGGGGATTTTTCCAAATGATCACACATAGGAGGAAATTTCGAACATATTTTGTGACCACTGCTCATTGTATTTCAGTTAAATCATGGTTTTTTAATTTGTCTTTTCAATTCTCATTAAAATGATCATTTTATGGACATAACATATGATCCATTAAAAATTTCCAATTTCGAATATAGAAAATGGTAATACGGTGATAGAGATTACAAGGGAAACAATTCAAAATAACTTCAGGGAACTATGTTCTCATCGGCGAGTAAATATTGCAAAAGGGGTTTCATAAATTTGATATTTTTGTTTACATGTCATGGATTGAAGAGTGTCATACTTTCAGAATAGATGTTTAATTTGGATTTAAAGTTATTCACCGAAGTGAACGAATCATTGATTGTAATCTATGTAACAAATATGTTATTTTCCCATTAAATCATTTATTTTCGTCACTTTCCTTTTCCAATAATCCTTTTATGAGTAACTTATAACTGTATACCTTCTATCCTTCTAATTTTCAAGCTTCATCATACAGGCTAGGCGAAATTAATCTTTTTGGTAGCACTAAATTGGATTGATTCACCTTATTATGGACTAAAATGGATTGAACTGCATCATTTTGGATTGAACCAGATATTTGAAGATCAAGCTTCCGTAAGAACCTTATTTATCAACGGTATTCACATTATACAGGGTGTATGATGAGAAAACAAATGAGAATATATGATAAAAGCAAAAATAATGTTAGTATTTCATACAAATGTGTACCAATACAGGCCTTTTAAGTGGGAATTATAATTTCGTTAGTTTCTTTTTATCCCCATACTACTCATTCGATCTTCATAATGTTAATATCGTAGTATCGGAAAAGACGAACGAAATTTGTCAGTAACCAATTTCAAGGCATAATTAATACCAAATTAAACTCATAATTCGTCAGTTACCCATTCAGGATATAATTGATTCATATTTATAATAAGTTTGCATCAATTTACTTGAAATTTTCATATATTTCCCAAGAATAGAAGAGCGAAACACATAAACCCAAAACTCGTAACATAGTTTTCATACATTTTATTCACGCGCAATTAATTATTGTGCGTGTGTTTGTGCACTACGCATAATTCACGTCGGATTCCAAGTTTCCAAAACTGTATGGGCTTAACTTGATCTTTCATTATAACTTTCTGAAGTTTCTGTATAATGGAGAGTTGTAGGGAAATAATTAAGACCTTTTAACACTATATATATATATATATATATATATATATATATATATATATATATATATATATATATATACAGTGTGAGTTCTATATATAGAACGCTTCAATTATCTCGGAAACGAAATTATGGCATTTAGAGAATATTACATGAAAAGTAATCAGTATCTCTTAAGGATTTCTAAAAACACAATATTTGGATCCTATTGGAATAACAAAGTTCATTATTTTTCCGGAAAAAGTTCACGGGTTAAGACCCGTTGGAATTTTTAACATTCTCGAAGTTTAGGCTTTCGCTTTTGTAGCCATTATCAAGAGAAAGGTGAGAATAGGATGGTTATTCGTTAATTGGTAAAAAGTGATCTGATTTCGTGAACTCAATTTACCTATCCACACAACGATTCACTCCTTTTCTTGGTTAATTCCAAGGCATCAATCTGCCTATTCCTTGGAATTTCACCAAAGAAATGAGAAGTTGAAACAAAAAAATATAAAATAATTGAAGTAGAAAATAAAAATGATATTCTTCTCATCGAAAAAACTATTGACACTAACACAATCACTGCTGGTCTTGAGGTAACTGGTGAGCTAGTTACCTGGACCTGGTGACTAGCCCACCAGTTATATTATTGGAGGGATGAATCATAAATCTGTAGGGACACTCTATAGATCACCTACATTATGATTATCAAAATAATAGTAGAATCAAAATAAAAATTTGCTTTAACATGAAAAATTAAATTTCAAATTAAATCTATCCACTTAATTTTTGAACTATTATTTTAGAGTTTCTATTATTGCCGCTCCTCGAATAAAAATTAAAAATTACTTTTCTGGGTAATACCATAACAAATATTGGATGCCATCTCTTCCGAAGATCGCGATGCTCATCGACATTTTGCCAGTATTAACATCTCTAATGGCTCGTAATTGCAAGGAGAGAGTTGTAGCGCTGACTAGTTTCGACGTTTTCGGTTCTCATCAGACACTATATCTTATAAATTTTGTCATACGATTTACTGCATTTTGCTTTAAATAGATTGAAATTTAGAATATTATTATATCGATAATAAATTAAATCAATGAATAAATCCAAAGTGACTACTGTGCCACAATACGTGAACAATGAAATACTCAAAATATATGATTAAAAACGTAATAAGCCGAATGGCATGTTAGAAAGTAGCTACGTTGATTAATTATTAATTTAATTAATTAATTTTTTCCGATTTGTCGGATTAGAGTCGTAAAATTGAAGACTCAGCATACCCCTAATAAATTATTCTACGAATTCTACCTAAAACTAGGATTGCCTCAGGGGTTGCGTAAAACTGATTTTCATATTTTCTCAAACAATAAAGTTATGAATAAATACACCATAATTAACAACAAATGTGAAGAACAATAAAAAAATGACTCGTAACGTTATCATCATTAACAGGCTCTTTCTTTTGGTCTGAAATTTACTTAGAAAAAATTGAAAATGTACCTGGAAAATGGAATATTTGTTTCATACATTTCAATCAATTGAGCGAAAACAAAAGCATTTTAAAAAAAGGGTCTCGTAGCGCTATGCAACAAAACGAATAGATGATATGTACTCGTAGAGTGCAACCTCTCTTTCAAATTTCAAAATACGCTTGGAGGCTTCCTAAAAATCTCAGCATTTCACACCAATTTTCATAGTACTGAACTCTAGCCTTAAGATCCGAACTAATCACTTCGAAATTGACACGACACTTTCAACGCGCTTATCCGTCCGCCTTTTCATTTTCACTAATACCAATATGAGAAAATTTAAATATCTAGGAACATGGCTCTATGAAGAATGCCGAATTGAACAAGCTCGAAGTACATTCATAAAATTTAAAAATGTATTTACATGTACCGACTTTGATCTTGATCTTAGACTGAGACTTGTGCGGTGCTACGTTTGGTCAGTGCTTCTTTACGGGATGGGGGGTTGGACCTTTAAGGTGAAAAACATCAACAAATTAGAGGCATTAGAAATGTGGGTATATCGTAGAATCCTGAAGATACCATGGACTGCCAAAGTGAGGAATGAGGATATTCTCAGGCGTATCAATAAAGACCGTGAACTCTTTAAGATCGTGAAGAAACGAAAGATTGCATATCTTGGCCATATAATGCGAGGCCATAAATATCAATTCCTTCAGCTGATAGTCGGGGGCAAGATTGAAGATATGAGAGGATTGGGGCGGAAGAGGATGTCATGGTTGCGGAACGTGAGGCAGTGGACGGGTATACAAGATATTCAGACATTGATCCATACCGCTAGAGATAGAGAAGCCATGAAAAATGAGGTCGCTAACATCCATTAATGGATAAGCATTAGAAGAAGAAGAATATGAGACAATGTGTTATTTTATGTTATCTTCAAATTATTTATTATGTTTCCGTGATTATGAAAAAATTAAACTTTTTTTTTCTCACTTCTATTCCAAATATGGATAATAAATCCTCACTATTGTTGTTACTGAATTTATATAATTCGGTTGATTAATTATTTCCATTAATTTCTAAATGTATATACAACAAAATTTCAATTATATACTTATCAAAATCCGTGCTGTCCCTTGACCAATATTTTCGTCCCCTAATAATCAGAACTCGGGAAAGATACGAGGGAGTGGTACTTTATTCCCTTGTAATCTAATTAGTCCTTAATTTCCTAACGTTGCTTGGTTTCCATAATTTAATAATGATACGACTCGGACGTCGTTAAATTATATCAAACGATTCCTCATTCAATTAATTTCTGTCTGCATCGTAGATCCTACTAATATCGTCAACGAAAAGTTTCATTTCGAACAGAATTTGTACATGTGTGAAATTGATGTTATTCACTATTTTATAAGGTTTTTGCACCCCAGCTGAAGGTTATTAATTTCTGTTTATTTGGGTATTTAAGTTCTGTCACTTTGTTACTTAATAAAATAATAAAAATTATTTTAGAATTACAAATATCGAGTAGTAGTGGCCGTTGAGGATACACAACACCAGATCTTTTGAAGGCGTTACATGTTTCATTCATGGCATGAATAATTAGAGAGGAAATGAAGAGAAAATTTAGAATTTGAACCATTAAACACCCATTCCTCATAATTTTCACGATTTTTTCAACTGCAAGTTTAGTGTATAAATTAATTTTATTTGATTTCCATCAACTTCTATTATCAGGTTTTGAATAATTTACCTTCAAACAAAGCATTTGTCACAAACGAATGATTAGAATTTCATTGAAA
This sequence comes from Diorhabda carinulata, assembly GCF_026250575.1. Taxonomy (NCBI): domain Eukaryota; kingdom Metazoa; phylum Arthropoda; class Insecta; order Coleoptera; family Chrysomelidae; genus Diorhabda; species Diorhabda carinulata. The sequence continues at coordinate 11,555,214 of NC_079469.1, forward strand.
ATACTAATAAAAAAAAACTTCACAATACGTATTTAGAAACACTTATATAATGAAATCTTTATTTTATTATTACCATTTCCGTATATCTGAATTGGACTGTATATGTCTACCACGTCATATCCACCACATATCAACCCCATTTAATTTCCCATGAGATTGCTCATCACCATAACTCTTCCTGTTGAAATTTATAATTCATAAATGCCCATGCTACTTCGACGTGGCTGTTAGACCGTCCTGATAAATTCTGGAAAATACGATAATCCAAAATCATCAATTTACTTGAAGTTGCTTTAAAATAGTGCGACGCGATGAGGAGTCATTAGGACTTTATAGTTTATTTACAAGTTAGTAACTTTGAGGGTTAACCTTGGTTATAGTCGCAAGTTTGTTCGAAATTATGGCCTGTGGAAAGTCGTTGATGTTATATCAAAAGTAACGTTGAACCTCGGGAGCGATAGATGTTGTAATTGGCGCTCTTTAATAGTGCGAAGTTTAGGGTTTCGGTGATGTTTGAACAAATAAACTTTTAGTCGTGTCATCAAATCGTTTAGGACTCGGAAATTCAGAATGGCGGAAATTCGTTTCAGTTATACAGAGCGCGAATGTCCCATATGAAATTACCGGTCACTTAGAAAATGAATGGGGATTGATTTTATTATAGTCCTTCTTGTTGCTATTACAATAAAATGTATTCATCCAGCTCCTTAACTGCAACTTTACCAACTTATTTCAAGTGCAAAGGTATGCTTTCATGTGTAGAATCATTGAAAATGGAGAGAAACTGGTAACTCACCCTTATCTTTCGTTTGTATATAAAAAGCTGAAACATTAGAGTAGTCGAATCTCAAGATACTGTCGATGCATGTTTCTACCAAATTGTTTGTTTTGATTTTAGTTTTCGATCGTAAGGCTTCCTAAGTGTTTGAGCCCACACGTATGGGTGGTAGGTACTCACTGATTACATCATATTCTGTTCTAGAACCCATTTATGTATGCTTTTGAATGAAATGTCAAATTCCAGTACGTATTTTTTAATACAAAATATTCAAAAATTACAATAACTTCCATTGCTGAGATCTCCAAATTAGAGGAGTATCGTATAGTAAAGGGCTGGCCTAGAAATTCACAGAAGATGCAGTACTGCACTCGCAAAAAATAACAAACAGTCAAAAAGGGATTCCGACAAGTTGACACAATTATCACAAGGGTTTCACAGCTCTCTTAGAATATAAATTTGAAGAGATAAAACTAGATAGTGAGGGCATCAATGTGAATGGAGAAAAACTGAGCATTTGCATTTTGTCCACTATATTCTGCTGATTAAACATCTGCGTTTTGTCGAGGACATTCTGCTGATTCCAGATCAGCTGGAGGCAAATTCAATGATATTAGAACTATCTACAGCTTTTCAAAAAGTAGGTTCAAATATAAACATTGCCAATACCCAAATTTAGCCCCAGTCGTTACATGAGATCTGAATGTAAAGAGGAAATCAAACTGACTGACTTGCGCTGCATTTGGTTAATGGAAACATGTATTCAAATCAAATATACCGACATATCACAAACGAAATGTATTTGACTAATGCATCTTTCCAGTGTGGTAACACGAACATTGACACAAAAATTGTGAATAAAATAAGAATAAATCAATAAATCACGCATTTGGAAAAAATATCTCCTAACTGATTCCAACATGCCCGAGACCGATCAAAATGGTCTAGGATTATGTCCAGTATTAGATGGTAGCGGCTGAATGATAATGATGATAATGTATGAATAGTTGAATGTTAGAATAGAATGTTTGGAGGAAAAAATCTAGGTAAACTTGTTCACAACTGTTTTTTTTTTTCGTAATCCTATCGCAATATTTCAGTCCAATAGACCAGCAAGTTAATCTAGTACAGTGTTGAAATTTGAAGTGATATTTCACAAACACACATGTTGTATGTACAAAGGCAAAAACTGAAGAGTTTGCTTTTCAGTCAACTTCATTGTTTAAATTCCATAAAAAAGCAAACTGCGTGTTCATTGTTTAACTTATAATCAACCAGGAGATTTGCCGTTCATATCATTCAAGTGGCACTCGAATGGGCGAGCTAGAATGAAAAATAGACTATAATTCCAATCAACTGATTTGAATTGATCACTGGCATAGTACGTTCCAGTGCAGGTTCATATTATTCTAGTAGCATTTCAGCGCTGGACTGGAATCCTGGACTGGAATAATGTGAACCTAATTTAAGTCAGGGTTAAATCAGCAACGTCGAGAAACTTTATAAGTTTATAACTTTAATATATTATAAAAAATGTTTTTAGCAAAATAAATGCATAGCCAGATATACGAATGGAATAATTTTTGGTTTATATCTATCAGTTTTGTTATCAAAACTTGTTTACAAAATTCACCCTTCAGTGCTCATAAACGTACGACTCACACACTCGGTTAGAACAATAAATGTCGTATTGTTGTTATTCAGATTGTTGGTATCAATAAAAAAGCTGAAAATTGATTTTGTGACGCGAGTAATTTGAACATCGAATAGGATTATACAACTTTATTACCACTTATGCTACGATCACAAAAGCCGAAACTAATAACGTTCCACCTTATTTCAAGTTGTTCGTAGCGAGAGAGGGAGAGAGAAAGAATTTAATATTCTATTTCGATTACTTTTCCGCAGGATACAACCAAGTGTGTTACACACGCATATATTGAAAATGGGGTGGTGAACGCGTTGTAAGCAAATGGGGTTCGCCAAGAAACCTACTCTCCAAATTATTATGTTGAAGGAAGGTAGCATATCATCATTCTGAAGGCAATATCAGGATAGGACTCACTGGATTCAATAGGTATATTATTGATTGCTTATTTTAGGAGCGGCTATGATTATCCTAAAATAGGGCTAGAACTTTAAAGTGAACATTTATAGTATGAAATCATACACATAAGTAGTATCCGGTACAAGGAAAATGATAAATCTATGATAAAGTCACAATAGAAACGAATTAAATTCAGATTACACAAATGGAGAAATCAAGAAATCAGAATATTGAGTGGACACTGAGATAAAAGTAGACAGTGACAAAGAGTTCTGGAGACAACATTGATGAGAAGACTAATAATGATAGTTATAACGAAAAGAGAATAATAGAAGTGAAGTGAACTTTGAGGGAAGGAAACAGAAAAAGTCACTGGAGTTCAGATTTGGATAATCACCGAAGGGTAATGGAAAAGCAATTTCTTTTCCTTTAAATGCGGTCGTCAAAACCGTGGAAAAACTTTTCCGGTTGATGAAACACTATTTGCTTTTTTCAGAGCATTTTCTAATCTTCCTCGAGTTTTCGTTTTAAGAGTGTTGTGGTGTGTTGCTTAAATTCCAGATGACTGGTTAAAATCCTAATTCATTACTTTGCCAAAAAAACAACGTCCAAAGCACTATAGCAATGAATCGTCTACGCTAGAATCAGAAATAAGTGCGAAGAAGATCAAGATGAAAATCAATTTGGCTTCAGTAAAGTTGAAGGTCGTAGAGCAATACAAACCTCTTGGTTGAATAATATTGGAGGATGGACTGGGATAAGAGAAACAGGAAAGCTATTTAGACTAGCTCAAAATAAAAAGAGTTTTGCCATGCTGGTCGCCAACGTCAAGGGGACTTGATACGCTAAGTAGAAGAATGTGTTATATCCAGGTTTCATCTACAGCTATGATTCGATCTAAAAAATCCGACTCATGTTGCTCTAGCGGCGTCAATGAGTGATTGAAAATGTCCATTCAAATGCGCTATTAATCCAAAAAAAATTTCCGATTGAGTTTAGATGTAATATAAGATGTAATAGAAAACTAGGAAGGTTTATTTTGTGAGAGGATACAGTGATACATTTTATGCCTAGGGTTCTTACAAAAGACGAGAAATCAGTATTTTCTCTCTGTCAAGGATCATACATTACATTGCTGGATTTCAACAATCAAAATGAATATTTGATTTTCCTTGAGCAGTATCGAACGAGTATCTGACTGCTTGAATGTTTTTGAAGTTATTTTCCTTTGGTATCGAGCACATTTTCCATTTGATCTCAAGATAATGATAATAAATCAACAAGAAATTCCTTCTTCCACAAGTTATAAAACTTCTTCAATCACATTTTTACGAAATAACAACTCCAATAGCTTAAATTCAAATTTATTCGCTATGCTCACTGATCAAAATTATTTTGCTTATAGATAATCGCATTGATAAGAGACGTGAATTTGCTTTGCCTATTTTATCACTCACATCCTATCTCTTTGATCTCTTTTGTTATGTGAATCTGTATTTTTGATAATAACCAATAAGTTTTCTATTTATCGGACAACAAAATTTGTATTAGTGTATTGTTTCTATTATTCATGATTCAATCACAAATTATTCCTAGATAATTTGTATTTGAATCTTATCTCCTGAAGTTCCTTGTATTTGTCTATATACTATAGAGATATCAGGTTGTTTATAAAGAATAAAGGTCAAAATATAATTTTATAAACATTCATCTCCACCATTTCCATCTTTATATGGAACTTTTATCGAAGTAATTCCTGATTTACTTCAAATTTCCTTTTTTAAATGAATTTTCTACCCAAATACGATTTTTCAACATCTACTATAGATCCCCTCAAACTCTGCAAGTAGGAGAACGAATTCAATACACATCTTTAGCAGCAGCCCTAATGGTAATCACGTAATACATAATCTTTTGAGGCACTTTTTCTTCGAACTGACGAATTTCCTTTTACACCTTTTTCAATATTCCCTGCAGTACCAATACCCTAACAAATCCCGTAATGCTCCACCGTTTCTCATTCTTCTAACTTTCTAGGGACAAAACAATTTAGTATCCACTCTTCTTTATTCAGTTGTTGACAGGGCTGTCTTCAGCTGAAAAATTGAAAAAAAATGAACGCTTAAAATCATTTTTGATTAAATTTCTACCAAAGGAGTATTTCCTTTTCGTATAAAAAATTATTTTGAACTTATGTGACCTTAAAAATATACAGATCCGTATTGAGAACAATAATGATTATAATAGGAGCTTAATAATGATTGTATACGGTATAAATCCTTCAACCTAACTTAATGCATATTTAGGTCCCCATAATTTTATACCAGCAAGTGATTTCTGCAATTGGAAGGATCCAGTCTATACTTGACAAAAATTAAGTTGATAATAAACATGAAGATTCATTCAAAGCATAAATTTATAAGTATGATATGATATTAGAGGCAATGGAAAATAGTAGTAAGGAACTTTGTATCCATTTCTTTCCATTTCCGATATACTAGTGATACGCCTAGAATTTAAGGCACTTGATACATACATAAGAAGACGTCTAGTGTCATATGACATTTGACATATTTCTTTTTTTTTTGGTAGCCTATCAACAGATTAGAGTAATGAATATGATTAACAGGAACTCATGCTAGTGAAGCCGGTCCTGTTCTTTTACGCTAATAGAATCTCAAGTTTGGCGGATGCGGATTCCATTTTTTAATTACGGCGGCAATGTTTTGATAATATTTTTTATAACTCATTTACAGTATGTTATGACCGTTTTTTATGAATCAATTTCTAGAAAGGCCTTTTGTTTTGTGTACTAAAATCGAATAATCGAGAAATCCGTTTTTTATAAACTCGAACACATAGAGACAAGTAAACGGTGTGTTCAAATATGTTAAGAATTATATGAAGGTGTAGTGAAAAGTCTACTTTAGTTAATCGTGAGTAGTATAGTGTATTAAATGTAAGTGTATGAATAAATTAAGTAAGTGAATAAGAGAGACCATATGTATAAATTCATCTCATCGTTAAAAACAGTTAAAGATTAGACATAATAAGTATTTTCTTCAAGGTAGTAGGTATAAAATATTCACTCTAGGTGAAAATGAATAAGGTAAGAAAAATGAGAACTTGATTAAACAATACTTTTAATGAAAGAAGTTATAAAGAGAGATAGAAATTCACCTTTTTGTAATTGATTTTCAGAATCTTTTCTGTTTTTGAGAGCAATTATCAATAAACTTAGGTAATCTCTATTATTATAACCTTCCAGGCTTCGGATTGAAAATTGTGTCATCTTCATCGGTTTCTCTATGCCGTTGTGTTTCTAGCAAGTATATTTATCGACATTGGAGTTATTGTTTTATTCGTCTTTCTTACAATTTATCAATTATTGATTTCTATTTACCAGTCCCTTCGTGTTCATGTTATTTCTAATATTTTGTTCTATTTGTTTCCATTCCTGGTTTTTGTTATTTATCCACTCTTTTTCTGCAGTGTATGTCATTGTGGAAATAGTTACATTCTAATGGGTAATAATAAATAATGTTCTAGTTAGGTCTATTTGTTTTTTGACCTGGGGATATTTAACACTACATATTCTAAAGAATAAAATAATCCTTCAGTGGTCATTAAATTCACTATAACGTTATGCCAGAAGCCACAATAAGAATCGAAACCGTAAACAAGGTATGACTCGGTCCTCTGTATCGTGTCCTAGACTATTTGCGCAAGTTTGGTGCCGTGTTTACTCACAATGAAATGAAAGAAGCGTGGTGATAAAACCACGCATGTACTCAGATAGTTAGCGATGAAATATCTGAATAACATAACCTGATGGGTTTTGAGTTCGATTTCAATGAAATTTGGAAGTGTGTGCTCAACATCTAAGAATAAAATAAGTAATGAATTGGTGATTTTTCATGTCAAAACAAATTTTCATTATTTCAACTATTGCATAATGATTCATTGGATCGGTTAAATCTGTATACAATTTCCCCAATGAATGTTAATACTTTTCTCATATCAATATATTGAGGCAAGAGATTGACCAAATCATCTGAAAAATATTGTAAAACATTATCGTAAATATTTTTTAGATACCAATGTGCAAAAATTAATATTTTGTTAACTGGAGGGTTTAAACTTTTTTAGGAGTAGGAGGTTGAAGAAGCAGGTAAATACTTTCATTCAGGAAATATATTTTTCCTATGACCACTTATGAAAATGATAGATTGCACAATCATTTTCACCTAAGAAAGTTAGGAAAAAAGGTCGTATGAAAAATAGTGTACACAACTCTTTACGTTTCAGAACTCGCCACTAGGCGGCTCGTGCAGAACAGTAACTAGTGCGAAATTTATCACTTTCCAAACTCGTTATGTAATATACTATTTTTTACATGTATATTGCTTCATTGTTTATCAGAAAAATTGATTAATCCTTCAATTTAAGTCCATACTATATTGGTTCTTTGTTTTTTGTTAGTCTGTTATGAAAAAATATACCCAACAATTTCCATTTAATTCGATATTTTTCGTGCTCCCTTCAAACATTATTTTTTACCGACTCATAAATTGACTACGATTAACGAACGAACCCCAACAGAAACCCTATGTAATAGCTCACGGTTATCTAATGTGGGTTTTCAACCAAATGTGGCTCTTTCTGGACCATTACCTGCTTATTTTGGTCCTGCAGTATACAGTGCCGGTTAAATTGTTACCGAACTCAGGGTTCATATTTTTTTATATACAACTTTTTACGAATTTTTTTATTACAGAAAAATTCTGAATTGAGTCTTGTCAACATTTAGGACTCCATTTTTACTAACCCTACGTATGTAATTTTGGGAGGAATACGTACCATATTATGCTCCATGTAGAATATGGAAAATTTATATTCTGCTTGCATTTGAATTTACACTTTTTTGTACTCTTCCTAATTAATTAGTGAAAATAAAAAACTGGGGACTTCATTAGGCAAATATCATTCAAATGTTTAAATAACTAATAGATATTCATTTGATTAATAAGGTCGTCGTTTTGTCCTTTCTATAAGTATGTATCTAAGTCAACCTGATTTGGTAAACTGATGATTATTTCAGTCATTAACAGCTTTTGAACATTTGTAAGTAAAAAAGTCCAATGAAATGTCAATGCGATTTTATTTATAAAAAAGTTACTTTACCGTAGAATAGTTATTTATACAACAAGTGCAAAAAGTAAGTGTTCATTGCACGATTTGCATACAATATTTTTTCTAGAATTGCAGAGTTTCATTATCCAAATCAGAGTAGTCATGATCGCGTATGTTTAAAACATCCACGTTTGTGTTTATGAATTGTAATCATATAGAATTTTAGAAAAAAAATGCATTTTCTAGTAACTTCATAATCCAGTACATAATAAATATGATTCATAATAAAATAATTCTTTGAAACGTATTATAATCTCACGAAAAAAGGACTAAATACTTCGCTCATTTGAATTTTTAGGAAATTGTCCTTTTATGTGACATTGATAATTCATAAAATCGAAAAACTTTATTTCGAAGTATGTCTTAATATTTACAAAGTAACCAACAAAACGTGATTAGTTTTTATTGAATTCGTTTCCATTTAACACAAACACTGAGTGAAATACTCATACAAAAAGTATTCCGAAGTTGTCAGTTTTGCTACGAAAGCTCTATATATAATATAAATATAATCTTATTATTCAAATAATGCGGATATCTCTTTTTGAGAATCGGTACGAAGATTGCTGGTTCAACATTACCGAAAAGAATTTAGAATACTACAAGAAGGTAAGTGAAAAAGTTTCATAGAATGTCACTGTGGAACAATGAAAATATTTTTACTAATTTTACAGACGTAAATTTAATTTTCTGGGTTCGAAAACGCAAGTACTGACATCAGCTTAGCATCAGTAGTTCCAAGCAGATCAATCAACAAGCTTTGACACAAAAGTACATTCGGTGGCACAAAAATAATCTTTTTTATACACCTGCACATTAATTGGCAGTACACTTAAGCGTGTAAAGAATGATTTGGTGGAAATGAAACCATAAAGGAAAAGCAGCCGGTTTCATAAAATATAACATATTCATTAATTTCAAAGGGATTCAAAGTACTTTGTGAACAGTAAGTAGCTAAAATGAAGGCATATGTCCAGTAAGCTCTATCAGAAAATTAATAATTCGACGAAACTCTCTAATAAAAAGAAATCGTTTTCAATATCGAATCACACTCCGTTTGGATATAATACGGCACCAGTCTTTTTTAATTATGCAAGAGCCACTACTGTTCCAAATTTAGTAAAAGCTGGTATCGGTAAATAGCAGTTGATTGGCAAGTCATGAAGAATCATTTTATTCAATCAGAATCTACATAATCAGACCAAACTCTTGATTCCAGCCAACCTATTGGATAAAATAATTGCGTTTTTCACATAAACAATAGTTGCGATGATTAAATATCATAAATAAGTGATTAGTGTTACTGAATTAAGGGATGGGAATGTGAATTTGATTTTTATCTGAAAAAATATTTATCCAAAAATAATATTTTGAACCATCAAGCACCGAGTTCTATTAATCGTAGTAAACACGTTTGAGTTACAAAGGAAATCAAGGAATGACGTGAATCCATCATCTAAATGTTTTTTATTAGCCAAGAGAAAAAAATTCTTTTTTTTATTTGTTAAAAAAGAAGTTTCCAAATTTTTTCGCACTATTAAAAAATATTTAGAAAATTTCTCGAAATAGATGTTTGCCTCTACTATAACTCTATAATTTGTTTTTTTTTCTTTTTTTTTAATTTTCTCTAGGATAATTCAATTCAACTTTTTTATCACTTCCATACGTTTAAAAAGTTCTCTATAATATCCGCCATAATGGTGAGAAAAATTTTTCCACTTTTATTGTGAAATCAATTGTTAAATGTTACAAATGAATATGTTGACCACACATTGTCTTCTTGGTCATTGGAATAGTCACTAGCCTTTTCGTAACAACACAATCAAAATACTGAACAATAATTATAACTGTGAATTTTCCAATCATTTTCCAATTTTCAGCATAAAGGCTCTCTACTATCTAATTTCCTCGAAGCTGTACATCAAAACTAAGCATAGATTTACACTCAGCTCACAAAAATCTATTAAAATCAGCTTTTTAAGTAAAAATAGTTTGGCTTATGATGTTTAAAAAGGAATGGAGGGAAAAAATGAGGAATCATTTGTGATTTTAAGTTTTCATGAGTTGACTAGTTGTTTATAGCATAGAAAGTGAAGAGCTCAAATAAAAGCATTAGAGGTGGATAGACGAGAGGAAAAAAATACTTAACTAACCCAAAAACTCAGATATTCTATTATTTTGAACGAAAAGATTAATCATTGAATCAACATGAACAGTAATGTATTTATGATGTAATTCAATTCAAATATTCTCCAGGTTGAATAAAGTGAAAACTTGAGTTATACACCTTGAAAGTGATGGATATGATAATATTTCTTCTATTTATGTGAGAGGAAATGCTTTTAAGTACAGTTCCGTTTAATTTAACATTAATGACTTACATAATGGTTAGAATAACATAAAACCATTAATAAAATGTAAGTTTAATCTGATGTCTATCATGTCACGTTTGCGTTTAAACGCATCGGGGAGAGAGTTCACTGATCCCTTTTATTGATATATTATAAGATTATAAGAGTGTTATTTTGAAATTATTTTTGGAACATCCAAACCGTACAGTATTAAAATCAGAAATATGTTGGATGAATCCTGGAAATGTTTGATAAAAAATTTATATTTCAAAGGTAAAATAATTTCCAGATAACATTACGTATGATAAGAGGATGTATTGATATCTAGTTAGTCTAGACCAGTTCCATGCATAAACAAAATATTGCGTTACCATAGCAACGAACAATAACTTATTAGAAGTGTCAGTGTAAAGTTTGACGTCAAAAAAGTAAACCAGAGTTACGCAATAAATTAAAAGAAAAGAAATGTCCACCGAAATTGTGAAAATCGAAAAATTGTGGTATCGAGCCATCGTCAAGTACTTGTATTTAAAAACGTAAGCAGTTTTACGAAGATATGCTTGATACCCTTGGTGATCAATGTCCTTCGTATGCGACCGTGCAACTTCAAAAGAGGTAAATTTTCCTTTGAAGATGATGACCGATGGGGAAGGCCAGTTTCTGTGTCGGTCCATGAAAATATCAATGCAGTTCATGACATAATTTTACTAAGACCGTCGAATTGGGCTAAAACTGATATCTGAAGCACTGAATATTTCATACGAACGCGTTCATCATATAGTTCAACTTAAATTGGACATGAAAAAAATTGCCGAAAAATAGATTCCCAAATGTTGGCGTGCAAGGGTAGAAGCATCGCGTTGGATCTATGCTCGATTTGAAAACAATGTAGACTTCTTAAACCAAATTGAGATTTGGGTACATTTCTACGATCCAGAAACAAAGAACACCCCCCTTATTAACCAGATTTGACCCCGTCCGACTACGATCTCTTTCCTCAACTGAAAAAAAAGTTTATAAGGTCGTAAATTTTCCTCCAACGAGGAGGTAATAAAAGCTGTGGAGGTATGGTTTGCAGAGCAAGAAGAAACAAGGTCTAGAGACGTTGCAGGTTCGCTGTAATAAATGTATCCAATTAAGAGGATAAAATGTTGAGTGATAAAATATTTTGACATTGTAATTTTGTTTGGTTCTATAGTAGGCTAAGAATTTTTCCATATATCCTAGTATATCACAAACAATGCTCGATTATGGACTGAATTAAAATTTCTTGAAACGTTAGTGATATTCATACTCAACTCTCACAATCACATGGTCTATTATATTATTCGATAATTCGATCATTATTTTCAGAGACCCAAGTTATACAGCCTGTGATAGCACTTCTTACAGTTATTTAATATAATTACCGTGAACCTAAGTGAATAAGAATCTGAAGATCTAGGTGATCCAAAGTCGAGAAATTATGGTTTCAATGTAGTTGAACTTATAAAAGTTCAATTGTATATTTCTTTTTAAATAGTCTACTCTTTTTCCATTCAACCCGGAAACTTATACATCAGCAAACCATTAAATTGCTATAACCAAACAAAAATAAGTATAGGATGGCGTCCGTTCTCTGTTAATCTGGAATCTAAATGATATTTAGAACTCTAATGAACCAATGGTAAATGTTTTGTATCAGTAGTCATTTTAGGTATAGAATATCTAAAGCTTTATTATGACTCTTCTATGGGTACGTCAGAGTCATCCAGCTTCTTCCATTGGTCTAAGTTCTCAGTACTCCATAGTTCTTTAGGTACATGATCAATACTACTACTATTCTCTTCCAAAATTCACCACTCAACAAGATGCCATCCTGGAATAACTTCCTAACATTCACTTTTTTTCATGCCAACTTTTTCTTCCTCTCTACTCTTTCCTTCATTCTTTAGGTAATGCTATACAATTTATCAATTTATTCTTCTGTTTTAAGATTATGATGAGTATCCATATTTCCCAACCGCTAGTGACTTCAAATTATTAGCCAACAACAAATTAGCCTTCTATAAGAACAACTTTTTTCTTGGGGTCTCCATACCCTTACCTGTTGTAATTAAACAGCCTCCTCATCTGAACATTGGGTGGATCGTCAGCTCTCCTAATCATCCTGGCTATCTTATCATCCCCTTAATTATCTTGTGGTTCAGCCCTCAGAAGATCTGACGTCCCAAATAGTATTTAAGTCTTGAGTTAAATTCAAGCTGTACTGCTCATGTGTTTAACAGTTTTTCCTTGGATAGTTGCTGGTCCAACTGATTTCGTCTTCTACTACGCCCATGTTGTGTGCTACTGAAGTACGCTAATTTTACACGTTGCACACTAATAACCAGTCGACAAAATCTATACTTTTCAGGTTATCATCTCCGGCTAGGTACTCCTGGTTGCTATGGCAGTATTACCCGCGTAGAACACGATCATTTTTCATCGTAGTTCTAGTTTGGAATTTTTAATCTCAATCTGACTTTTCTTATCTTGAATATTAGTTCTTCGTACCAAATACAGTTGAAAAAGTCCCGATAAAATTTAAGAAATTTGATTCCTGATAATACACCAGATCATCTGCGCTAATTCCTGTTTCGGAAAATACTTCAAATTCAAGTCAAATCCAATTTCTCTATTTTAATTTATAAATATCTGAGTACCTAGTAATATCATAATTATTGGTTATGTCATGCAATGTCTTGTATTTCGTGACTGTAAATACTCAAAAAAATTAAGAGAAATATCATAAATATTTTAGTAGGTTTCAATTTTTAAAATTTTGTAACTATGTCTAACTTTTTAACTAGTATGAACGTTGTTTCCTTATTAGACTCACCTGACAAGCTATTTTCACGAGGAAAATCTAACTTGTCTAAAAACACGTTAAGTTCTGTTTTCTCAAGTAAATTCAACGTCAATCTCCTGCTACTTTGAATAACACCACCCGGTCCGTTTTCGGATGAAAATGAAATCGACCTTCTACTTGTTGACATATCATTTAAGTTTTCGTGCTGCTTCTAAAGAGAAATAAATTACGGTACATCCATGAACAAACCGTTTCACACGAATTATTAATTTGGTAAAACATTTTCGATTTCCATAACGCCGGATATTTCGTTTTGTTTGTCTAAAGGTTTCGTTGTTATACAAGAAAAGGTGAGGATTAATGTATTGATTTGTCACAATCTCGACGAATCGTGCCGCCGAATCTGTTGTTATGTAAATAGGACAAGTAGGGACTCTCTATCAATTATTTTATCACTCGAGCTGTTTATCACGAAACAACTTTTGCTATAAAAATTCTTCTGATAGCAATATATGAATATTCAACACGATACGAAGAGGAAGTACATTAAAGTGTTGGTTTGAGTACCGGTCAATAGAAAAAATTATTTTATAAGCGCTATTATTCACAAATAATTTAAAAAGATTAGACGTACAATTCTTAAACGAGAAATGGGACTTCAAAAACAAATTTCTATTGAGAAACAGTAAATTGTGATACGAATTGATAAAAATTCTTTTCTCTCTAATCTTTAATTTTTGTAATATTGGGAAAAAACAACCATCTGAGGAGCATGAAATTTTACATCTGTTTAGAGCTTCTAATCAAAGGGTTCTCAGTCAAAAATTTTTACTCATCGAAAATATTTTTTCAACTACAACCTAATTTCATCATATCTGGATCATCATCATAGATTTTAGAAAGTTTTGGATATATCATTTATTGTTCCTCAATATATTTTTCATTGAAATCAATACGCTTCTGCATGGGTTCGAACCAATTGTCTAAGAATTTTTTCGATTTTGTTTGAGGTACCTCAAAAACTTGTGATTTATTTTTGATCTGCGAGAATAAAAAGAAATCATCAGGTGCCAAACTAAAAAAATACGGTGGATCACCCATCAATTCAATGTTTTGACGGTTCAAAAACGTTTTCATTTAAACTGATGTTTCAGAGCTCACATTGTCCTGGTGAAGAATGTCTTCTGTGATTAGTTTTCCTAATTATTTCGAACACTTCTGGCAACCAAATGCTGGTGTACAATTCAGAAATGACCGTTCCTCGTTTATCTAATAGAACGATGGCAACATGTCTAGTTATTCCACAAAAATAGGTAACCAATAACTTCAAAGTGCTTCGTACGTATTGAAAGACCAATAAAGTAGATTGTTTTTGTCAAAAGCCATTGTTAAAATATGCGGTAATCATCTTGCAGGCAAACGTTCATGGAATATTGAATGTACGCGAATGGAACTAATGTCCAAGTATGCCTCAATCTCACGGTATGTCAGATCAATATCACTTCATGCACAGCATCGATGTTTGGTAGCATAACGGCCGCTTTTAGGTAACCTTCACGAAAATCATCCTGTAGTGAAGTGCGGCTTCAAATGAATTCGGAAAATCAGCAAAATATGGTGGCTCGAGATGATGCCTTATTATCAAAAGTCGAAGCGAGTTAATCAGCATTCTGCTGTTAGCTGTATCCACGTCGGAAATCATAGAAAATCATCGTTTTAAAATATTCGCAATTCAATTCCACTTTTCAACCAAGTTTCAAGGATCTGTAAACAACTTTAATAGCTTTCGAATGAATTAAAATGAGAATAATACAATAAAATGCTAAACTTTTTTATGATGTCAGTTTCATTTAAGTGGTTTGTATCATTCCAAACTTTAGTATAGAAGCAGGTTCGCTCTATCATAACAGTAAACCAGCTCCTCCTTTTCACTGAAAAATGGTGAAAACTTACTTGCACTGTGTATATCAATTGTTACCGTTTAAGCCAATTATATTTTTCCTTGCATTAGGAAACTAGAAATCTTGAAACTTTTTCAATTGTAGACTGTTCAGATTTCTGTAAATTTGACATTCTTTCTATGGGCATGCGTTTAATTTTGAAACGTGAATAGACAAAGGGAGATTCTTATTATTTGATACAGGATATATCGTTGACAGTAAGTTTAGAAGTATCCACGTTTGATTTCTACAAAAACTCTCAGCGTCCACTACACAGAAGTGAATGGGGGTTATCTTTTTGAGAAACCCATAGTTTTCAGAATAAGTCTCCATGGCCAAATCTGTGATATTCCTTTGTTATGTTTGTGCTACATAAAAATCACAAATGAAACAAAATAAATCATTACTAAATACCCACTTTCTCCTTGACGAACTCTTGCTTTAAAAGACAAGATACATATATTGGAATTGCATTGCGATCATCATCATGTAGGCAACTCATATACTTTCTCCAGGCAACTATTAAGTTTTCACAAAATTATTTATCTCCACATTTAAATCATTTTTCATGAAAAGAGCACAAGACTACACCTAAACGGAGTCATTACTTACTAGAGAAACTGCTATTCTACGTCAGATGTTGAATAAGAAGGGCCTTACGTTCAATTCAAAATTTAGAAATATGTCAAAATCTTGATTGCCTCCAATGTGGAGTATAATAGAAAAATTATCGATAGATTATCATCATTTAATTCGTATAATTCGTGAGAACAATATTTTCTTCGAACAGTGAATTAAATCAAGGTTTCCCGTATATAATTTTCGATATGGTTAGTCACGCACAGTCAGTTAACGATCAAAAATCCTATTCCAGGCTAGAACAATATTATTAAATATGTTTATGCGTACAAACCAGGAAATTTGAAAAAATGTTTTCCTAGATCAACGAAGCCGTTATAATAAAAAATAATGTTTGTTTTTTATTAAAAGCGTATACATGCGTGACACGGATCTATTTTTTCGGACTACCACATAATGGATTAAAAAATCAATTTCAATAAAACTGCAACGGAAAAGGAGAGAGCGTAAATAGATTTAGACAGATTTTGGTTGTTAACAAAAAAAAAGACAAATAAAAAATATTGGAAAATATTCTGAAGAAGTTTTTTAACTGTTTGTTCACTCTACTTACATTGATACATATCTTAAAAATTTAGACAATACGAACCAAATTTTACAGAAATTTCAGACAGCTGGAAGTGAATCGAAACACATGAATGATTAAGCACACCAAAGTTACTTATATTATTTGTAAATTGAAAGTGTCGATCCTGTTAATTTGCTAGATGATCAGATTAACTATGTTAGATACAAGACATAAATAAATGGTAAGAAAACGACAGTATCAATGAATAATTGATAACTTGATTTGAACCAGAAGTGCCCCAATAATTGTAAGTGCAACAGATGTCCCACACTAATATGGAGAAGAGCTCCATTGAATATATTCTCTGACGTAGCCTTATCTTTTTTGTTGTAGGCTGCTCTTCTTGAGGTTGTTCTGGAGCGGAAATTGAATTGGACTATCACTCTCAGGAGTAGGATTTTGAGGACTTCAAGGAATTACAAATACAATTGAAGTTGGATGACTGCAGCTTCTTTTATCAGTCTTAGTTTCGGTTGAAGCACTAGGTTGACAGCCTGGACGAACAAAGTTGATTGATGTGTCGCTCCAGCCCACGTTCAGCGTCTATTTTCACTATGTAATTGTGCGACCCAAGGCCCACAGTTACAACGACAAGTTTCATTATTATTGATGTAAAGGCGCACCAGGGTTCTCTCCTTTCATCAGGCCCCCAAAACGCGGAAAGGTTGTTGAAATGGGTCGATCCGACTGAGGCATTAAGAAACTGGGCTTGATTCGCTGGATCAGTGACATATTTAACTAAATATAATCTATAGTTTCAAAATGCTGACTGATGGGGAAGAAATAGACCTGATAGTCAGGGGAACCATGCGCACACAACTACAACAGAAATTATCTTCAACAAAATGTTAGTTCATTGTATCGAAGTTTTTGAAGGAAAAAATACACTCATACACAGTTGAACTTGTTTATGAACTCTCAGGAGATAATCCGCACAGACTTTTGGAATTGTGAAATCTTCTCGAGAATTTGTGATGAGAGTCTAAATTTGCTTGATAGTGTGATATTCCCAGACAAGGCAACGTTTTGTTCAATTGTACAGGTAATCGACAAATCTGTCGCTGTTGAGTTTAAGAAACTCCTCAATGGGTTCAGAATGAACCTACCCATTTCCCCTAACAACTTCTTGTTCTTCTTTTTCTTCTTATATCTTATATAACTGATGTCAGTTTTTGATTCGAAAAAGATTGATTGATTGATGTTTGGAATATGCTGGATGATCAGTTTGAAGAAAAATGGATTGGACGACGTGCATCATTGGAGAGGCCATTCAGGTCACTAAACACCCCTTAGTTCTTTCTGCGGAGACATTTAAAAATTCGGATCAACTTCAATTTCTTCTATATAATAGAATAGCATAGAATGGGATATAAAAGCATTTTCTTCCTAACATATAGCATAACATGATACATATACGGTAAAATTATTGGAATGCTATGGATTATGGAAGAACATTATCTAGATTTATATTTCCAATAGATTACATAAGACAGTGACATACTACAAATTTCAATTGACAAATTGAATTGGTTTATACTCTCGATCATTGGATATTCTCGTGTATATTTTTCTGTAGCGAATCGCTTTTTGATATGCTCGGAAAAATGACCAACAATAATCTATGATCCTGTTCCTGTTCTAACATTATTTCATGAAAAGTTATTTGGAAAGTAATGTTTAAAATTGAACTTATAGGTTATCCAAACAACCATAAGTTTTGAACTCCAACATGTTCGCTCCAAAAGTTCTAAGGTAGACAAATAAAAACAAATATTTATGGCTTTATTATTTTTCTCCATTGATTCACTTTTGCATGCGAACCAGTTGTCTAACCGATTTTTACCATGTGAGTTGAACGCATCAACCGCTTTTTCAGGTGTAGGAAAAAGTTTACCTGCCTATTTTTTTTTGATCTTGGAGGATAAGATGAAATCATCGGCTGCAAAACAAGGACTGTACGGCGGATGACTCATCAATTCGATGTTTTGACTGTTTGATGTGTGAAAGCTCGCATTGTCGTAGTGAAGAATGATTCGTCTTCTGTGATTGATCTCACTGAACACCATGTTGCTCCAATGGAACCGTGGTCACATATCCAGTAATTCGAAAAAAAAAATGATTTGCTCTTGATGGAATACCCATGCAATCTTGTTTGTATGCTAGTGAAATTATTCCTAAGTATACCTCAATCACATGGTATTCCACATCGATCTTCAAAATCATTTTACGCACAGCATCGATTTTTTCTAAAGCAGTAGCCGATTTTGGTCGACCTTTACAAAATTCATCATGTAGTGAATTCAAAAAACCAGCGTTGGATTATTGAAAGACGCCAATCAGTTTAGCTTTCGACAAATATGGAAATGTTTGGAAGATACTAAATATATTCTATCTCCATATTATGTAGTGCCACCAACTTGGTAATTTAAATGCCCATCAGTCAATGTAATTATGTTGGTGTGATGATAGTTTGAAATGTGTGCTCTAGATGATTAATACCAACGTTTCTAGAAATTCCAACTCAATATTTAGCTCTTTACTGACTCGATAGAATATTAATATATGTGAAAGAAAAAATTGAAATGAAATACTAAAAATTCTTCAATTTCTGGCTTCAACAACAAAATCTTTACCCGGGTCATTGTAGAAGAGCTTATTGGCCTTCCTCTGGAACAAGAGACAGTCAAGGGTAACCAAAACACGTAAGTATTCAAATATTAGATCATGGCCGACTTACAAAGATTATAAAAATGTATAAGAAAGGGACGCGCAAAATCCATGCCGAAATGTGTTAAAAGACCGTGAGATATAACGACATTTACTTATGTTCTTTTGCTTTGAAATTATTATTTGTACATATTTGATATATTCTCTAATTCCGATAATTCTATGCCCATTTTTCTGGCATTTCAAACGGAATTATCATTTTCTATGTCCCTACTTCAGTTTTTTTTTTGTTGTAGATATTCCAAGAAGGTCCTTAAAATAATTGCTGATATTTAGTAATAGACATTTTAATGTTAAATAATGAAAAGAGAAATAATTTTTTCTTTTATTATTTCTAATTGCTATAGTTCTATGTTGGGTGAGTCGATTAGAATTTTAAATTTTATAAACCTTTTTCATATTGGAGTTTCTATAATGTCAATTGTACATCCACAGTATTCCAAACATCCCTTTTTAACGTATAAAGGCATTCCTGGACCTTCATCATATATCAATTATACATGTACAAACAGACGGACGCCAGTAACTGCTGAATTTTGACATAGGGATAGATCCCTCATCATATGGTATAGTAAAATCTAAATGGGCAGTGATTTATCAAAATATGGAAATAAATAAATAATTTCTCGTGGATGCGTCTACTCAAAGTAAAAAAATGTCATCTTGAATAAAATCCCTGGTGTCGTGGGAAAAAAAGATATTTCCATTTTTAGCCAGAATTCTCGATTTCTTCTTATTGATGGAAAACTCTTTATTATGAGATAAGTTACATCGATCAAAATAATAACAAAAAACCGATGTTTATAATAAGTTATCTATAAATATCCGGTAAAGAATGTCCCTTTGAGGACAAATAAACTTATCTGGAACAAAATCGATGATTTTGAATAATGGATGTCATAACACAGTGATTACGTTTTTTCATGATGAAAACCTTTTTTGCAAAAACCGAATTTATTAACACGAACATACAATATTAACTCAACAAAATCTTTACTAAAAATCTACATCAAAAATCATAGTCTTCTAAGATACAAGTATATATAATGAAATAAATGGTGAATTTACAATTGATTATTTTATTGAAGTTCAACAGTTTCCAGGTCCTTAATTCCTCCCTCCTCAAGATCGAAAAATAATTTTTTTCGGGCTCATTTCAATTTCTATCATTTTGTTTCGTTTTAACTTGAATAAAGAATTATTAGTACTATGAGTATGATAATTATGATGGCTGAAAGTGAACTAATATTTTTGAAATTTTGAAATGAAAGTCAATTTGGTATGTTTGAGCTTCTAGAAATTTTGATTTTAGTTTTGGTAGTGTTATAGATTTACCCTTCTCTTATTTGGACTATGCAATATTTAGGAACTATGATTATTAGGGGTTGATTTATTTCTAAATACTGGTCTGACGTGCATCTAGACAAAACTTTTATTGTTGGATTTGGAATAACGATAATTTCGTTGTTTGTTGTTAATGTTCTATTATTCGATCTTGGAGATTCGCTTCAGTGGTATAGAGTGTAAGAGAGTGGCAATTCAATAATTCTGGTGTTTTAGGTTTTAATATAGGTGGATTGCAAAAATGATTTTGGAATCAGAGAAGGTTACTGGTGCTCTCAAAAAGAGGTAATATGTCAAGACATTTTCGAATTTTGGAATTTGGTTATCTGTATAGATTGTATGTAAATACTTTATCATTTCTATTATTTCTTGACTAGAGATTACCGAACTATGAATAGAGTTTAATTTGGGAAAGGTAATTGAGTTTTCAATGTCATCAATTAATGCGATTACATTTCCACAGTCCAAATTGATTTTGGAAATAGTTCTATAAAAGATTATGAAGTTATTTAAAGTAATGATTTTGTTTTCTATTGATATGTAAATTTTTTCCAAATTTTCCTAGAGTTTCTGCTGATTTTTCCATAATATTGATAATAATTTATTATTGTAGTCAAATTTTTTGTAGAGATATTTGTAAATTGGATCGTGAATGTTTTGTTTCTTATTCTGCTGTAGAATTGAGATTACTTTGTCGTATCTCTCTTCTCATCATCACAGAAAGCCATTCCAGCATTCGTTCCTTTGGCCACTGGCACTCGTACATAAGTGAAGATTACAGAAGTGTTTCATTCAGTAAGCGAAGACCCCAGCTCACTTTACTTCTTGAAACACAGCAAAGCCAGTTCCAGTTTTCGCAAAAAAGTTACCTTTTGCAGATATTCTTTATTTCAGATAAACTCTGGGATTTTTACAAAGCGCTGCCAACCAATAATGAGAAAGAGTCAAATTCAGACTTAGTATCTTCTGATCACGCCTATATTAACCAAGTTAGTTCTCCATCTCGTTTATTTTGTTTTCTATATTATATTCTTTCTTATTTCTTAAGAATTGGCAAGGTTGTGTTGAAAATTTGATATTAATACGTCTACTTTTTGGTAAAATCAAGAGGGAGTATGTCTTTTCTTCTAATTTTTTTCTTGAAAATTTGTCTATTGACCTTGGTCACTTATATATGGAAAGAAGAGTGTATTTGCATCTGATTCTGAAAATTCCATTTCCATAAATGTTATTTGTAGTTTATATCGAAGCTTCGAAATAATTTCCCAAACTTTTTTTTCAGGCTTCATGGCAAGGCGAATGAAATGATTAATTGTTGAAGAATCCTTAGAGTAATATGAATAGCAGCTATAATTGCATAGCCTTTATCAACTATATATGTCACACTACAGTAATCTGATATAAAAAATATTACCGATAAGTCAATTCTACCGGTGATATTTCCATTTTCTTGTTCGCATTTAAAGTGTCACACACAAATAGTTCAAAGTCTGAAAATAGTGTCGCTTGCAATAGACATCGATTTCTCCAGAGATTCCTTTTTCCAGATCACGATGCATCGTTTTATCCATAAAAGTATCGCCTCGATAGTCGCTAGTAGGTGTAACATTTCTGAAAAGATTCCGTATTTGTCGACCTTTTGTGATTGATGACATTTTCACGTAACGTACTTGAGATATCTAGAGGATTATAGAGATATTATGTAAGGGGTAGTCGAAATCACGGACGAATGGAACATATGAAATATAAAAGATCTAGAAACCTCACTTAATTATTGTTGGCAATGAAGCCGTTATGACGCTGAGACAAAAATGAAAATTTCCCTCTCAAAATTTTAATGGTAAAAAAATATTGTTACATTCAAACTTCTCAAAAACTGTTTTGAGAGATGATTTTTAGGTATCGAATGATTATATTCTGATAAATTCTCCATCTTCAAGTGATATGATGATGGTTCACTTGACGTGATTTTACTCAAAAGTAAATTCCCAAGTATTTTTGAGACGTTATAAACGACACACTCTCTATCCCTATTTTCCATAATATGACAAAATTCGGACTCAAAAAAGATTGATATCTCACGCTTGTGATTGATGACATCTTCACGTGAAGTACTACTACTAGATATATAGAAGATTATAAAGGCATTATGTATGGGGTGGTTGAAATCACGAAAGGATAAAACATAAAATTTAGAAATCTTACATCATATTGATTATTGATGGTAAAGAAATCGTTATGACGCTGAGAATAAAATGAAGATTTTCCTATATCCAATCTTTATATTGTTTCCTAATATTCGTATGCCATTTTTTTCTCAAGTGTATATAAACGGTGGGAATTAAGAAGTAGTTTTGTAGGCGATGTCGACGCAACGAGGCCGTCGGCATGTTGACTACGATAAATGGTTTTTCCTCGAACACTTTCTATCATTTTAAAAGAGAGAAGCATCATTTTATAGCAAAATATTTAACAATTACTAGAAAAACGATTAATATTGATAATATTAAAAATATTATGTTGTGTTTCTCAGAAGCAGAGTGGCCCAAATGAAAGTTTTTCATGTTTGAGTAAGGATCAACAATGTACTATGCTGCGTATATTTCCATTTCACAGTCACCCAAACAACCTTTCTCTACTACCTACTAGATGTCACAGCAAACACACTTACTCCGCATCGAGATTTTAATACTCTTTGTTAGGTAAAAATTGCCCAAATTGTAGTTGGGCCACTCTGACTTTTTATTTTCGGAAACGTTGTCGTTGTTGAATCAATACCTCCAGAGTTTTTCTTGTTAGCTGAAAAATTACCTTACGCTCCTATACATCCTGTATATATTTTATTGATATTCTTTACATTCGCATCAGGACAAAACGGCGTTGGTATTTATTCGAAAATCGATCTTGTCAGAAAACGGAAATGGCAAGGAAATTGTCTTTAAATTCGAAATACATTTTTGATAAGAGTGTGAAATGTATTTCATTCGTGAAGCTGTCATATTCGAAGGTATTCCACCGATATTTCCAATAAAATCGAGAATATATACAAAGTTATGATAGAGTAATGCACAAAATTCAGAAAACGCAAAACGTTTATTGGTGAAAAAAATTAAAGGATACAATATAGAATTTATGAAATGCAAAATACATCTTGTAAGAACATCTTTTATCAATTTTTTCAACTGTTTATCGGTGTAAGTATCACAATGAGATCTGTGACTATAGATTTCGAAGTTATGAAGAAGCTTGTACTTCATTCAAGAACACACGCTTTAAAACACCTTCAATTGCTAGAAGAATAAATTGTTTTTAGATTTAATGAAACAGAAAACGTGAGGGATCGCTGGAAGATGAGCGATATTTTCCTACCATTCGAACTTTTTTTTATATTCATAGCATATATCAAATTTAAACTGACGAATGATCCGATAATGAATATATAATTTCGCAAGCTAAAATTATATATTAAAGAGATAACGCTTCACGAACCTGTTCCCGACATGAAGCCGGCCCTGTCGCCGGCTCTTATAATGTGGCAAAATCGCGGGCCGTTTGATGTTTTTTATATAAGTTCTTATCATAGCATAGTTCATGTGAACTAATTTCTAGAAATCTCTTTAATTATTGGCAGCTGCCAAGATATTTAAATTTCTGTATTGCGGTGTCATATATATTTATATTCAGTCGTGGGGTTGCAAGATTTCCGAAACATATATTCAATCAATCAATATAATCAATATTTCCATCAACGTTACTTTTTATGTTGAGTTTTGAATCCTATGAATCTAAAATTTTCACAAGAATTTATACAACTTAAAGCCACCACAAATCTCAATTAATCATTTACCAAACGATGAATAATATGAGTATTCGAAAGCTCGCAAAATATATTAAAGTGTGTCCACATTGGTGTTTCATTGCCACAAGTGAAATGATTCAATTAATTCATCTTTTTTTTCAGTTGATGAATTCAACCAAGTGACTGGATGAAGATATAATGTGGTAAAATTCAATGTGTCACCCCATAAACAGAGTTCATAAACATGAAGATAATAACGTAACCTTTTATGATATTTTCATCTCAAGAGTTTTTCAATATTTTCTACTGGAAATAGATATTTAACAAAAAGCCATATTTTCTCGGAAATATATTTGGCACGTTCAAAACGGTATATAGTCGTTTCATTCCAAGTGACAACTCAAAGAAATAGATGTCACATTCCATTGAGCGGTTCGTTTCATTCGATTAAATATATCCAGAAAACCTAAATGCTTGTAAAAGTAATCGATTGGCAAACATTGGCGTTCTCATCAAATATTTCTAGGGATTTTGGAATTT
This sequence comes from Diorhabda carinulata, assembly GCF_026250575.1. Lineage (NCBI taxonomy): Eukaryota > Metazoa > Arthropoda > Insecta > Coleoptera > Chrysomelidae > Diorhabda > Diorhabda carinulata. The sequence goes on from NC_079469.1 coordinate 11,579,970, forward strand.
CATAAAGTTGTGCTTGATACTTAGACTGAAATAATTAATGTAATTATAATAATTATATGATCGGAGTGTCCAACTGAATTTAATCTAACTCTTTATGTCCACTTATTCCCACTCTTCTCAAATCCAATGTTATCTTTCCTACCCACTTCGTTTTCGGCCTACCTCTTTTAACTCCTTCTCCGTCCATTTGTACTCTCTTGGCAATTCTATTTGCCATTATTCTGCACACATGTCCCAACTACTAGATTCCTTGTACTTCCACATCACCCAGTATTTTTTGGAGTACTTTCCTCTCCTACATTTCTAATCTTCTTGATTAGCACCCAAGACTCACATCCATATAATAGAGTCAGCTTAATAATTGTTTTTTACAATCTTATTTTTGTTGCTTTGGAAATTGTTTTCGCTTCAATAATATTATTCAGTGTCCCCATTATTCCACTACCCTTTGCTATCCTATTTTCCAGCTCTTTCGTCTAATCATCCGTATTCATAATCAGCATACATAGATAGTCGTAGGACCCAAATCTTTCGAAATGATATTCCTCGTTTTCCGTCCTGAAAGGTCTGTTCTCCACTTGACTCTTCCTTTACCGTTACATTTCCATGAAATCAGTTTTTTTTCCAATCACTTTAAGGCCAAACTTTTTGATTCTTTTCATAGTCTACTACACCAATTTCTCTCGAGATCTGGTTAGTAAAACAATATATAATAGAACATTTGATGGTTCCGGTGATAGATCAAACCTTGTATCTGTATTTAATTACCTTCAATGTGAGGTTAAGAAGTAATTTGTATAGGGGGACCCCCTACTTCAACCCTATTTTTCCTCGAAAACTTTCTGTTCTCAGTTCTATTCAAAGTCAATTTCACCATTCACATAAGTTTTTTGAGGGCACCTGAGAACTCTAGAGCCTCATACAACTTTGTCCTTCTTATTCTATGGTAAGCTAGTTTATAATCCTTGAATAGTAGATGTAGCTCTATATTTTTGTTTTGATCATTGCTGTGAATTGTTTTTGAAGTGAAAATCTGGTCCGTCGTGCTTCGACCCTCCCTAAAACCACTTTGATATTCACCGACTTCTTCTTCATTATCCTGACTATAGCTACAAATCCTTGTATGCAGTTCTTGCCCACCTATTTTCAAAATCTCCGCTGTGATACCATTTCCTCCGCCACTTTTCTTATTTTTTATTCTCCATTTTTCACACTGCACCTCTGTGAAGGAAGCTTTTTCCACTTCCCTTCCATAATCCTGCTCTGACAACTGTAGTTACATAATATTGAATTTTCTCTTTACTGGGCCATAGGTAAGCTGAATAAAGACATTTTGCATGAAGTGTGTGAAGCTCAAATCAAGTATTTACCTGTTTTAAGCTGTGATACTCATAAAAATCAATTCATGGCTGAGATTTTAATGAATTTTTTAATGATGCGTGAAACTTTAAACAAGCGAACTACGAATGAGCGAATTGACAAGACAAAAAAAACCCTGGAAATATTCTAAATTGTCTTATATCATTATTCATAAAAATCATAACTTTTTTATAGAAATATAACTATGAGGATTCCTTATTTATGTATAGAAATAAAAACTTCTTACTGTGATTATATTAAATTTGATATGTATTTTGTCTTTAATTATAATGAAGATAACTACTGTAAGAGAAGATTCTTAGTCGATCCAGAAATTACATTCTATATGAAAGCAAATGAATGAAAAAAAAAACGTGAATATCATAATATCACTACAATCGGCGGTGGAAATTTAAAAACTGGACATTAACTACACTGATGCGCTCTAGTGATAGAGTGCGGAAAATTATGTATCTTGCAGTTCTCGGACGCTTTCTCCAGATACATCCTCAAAATTCGTACTTTTCCACGTTTTTCTAATTATAAGCTGCTCTCATAATATTTTTTTGATAAACTATGAACCAATCTGCTTCTGCAATCGATGCGTTGTTGGAAATTCCAGTAAATCTTTAGGATATTTATCTACTCACGTTCCTTCCTGGGATAGTAGATGAGATCGAGTTTCTGGAAATAAAGCCAATAATCACAATAAATACAAACGTTAATTTCGTATGAATTTCAATTACCGATTGAGGTGTACCAATATCGAGAAAAACTTTGTTATATCAGTTATTTCAAGAAATATCAAAAATGTTTATTCAATTATACACGTCATTAAGGTTCATATTTTGCGATTATCTCGAAATTGAGTGTACGTCACTGAAAATTCTATTTATAAATCATTAGTTCCCAAACTTTTTTGTTTCATACACCATTTAGATCGCATAGACACACATTATTACCAATTAACAAAAAAAAGTGAAATATCTAACTATGGAAATTTGCGTTGTGGCTGAGTTTCAAAGACGAATTAACAGTTTTCGAAAAAAATAAAGATTAGAATTGATTGCTTGATGGGGTTTATCATTTGATAATAAATCAACATAACAAATTTCCAATTAAATTCTAATCGATTGTGCTGTGAGCGGATATAATAGTAACAAACTTAACCAAAGTGACTTTAATTTTGAAATCTACAGTGACTCACATTACAAGAACCAATTAATTCTCACACATTTTATTTAGAAAACTTTCTAATCGGAGTGACAAAAAAAATTAGTATATTTTCTTGTGGTGTAGGTATTTCTTCAAATATATAAATTATTACTCTATCAATTATTATTGTTATAATGCTATAGAATAACATATAAATATGATTTCCATGAATAGGATGGGTTGATGGCAAATTATCAATATTGATCTTGAATATTGTAAAGAATAACTACAGACCTGCTCGTTCAGTGATATTCAATCTGCTCTGGTATTTTTAATAAGTTTTTTCGAAAAGATACGGCGAGGAAATCTTTCTCGGCTTTGTGTTCTTTCATTGAAGTATGTAAGTAAGTTCAATACTTTACATATACTGATCACAATATAAAATTTATATTATGATAATAAATGTATTAGTTAGGTTTGCGTGTAATTATAAAATTAAATAGCAAGTTGGTTGGGAGTGATCTCTTCATTTAATTTCCACATTTTATTCAAAATAAATTGCAAAATAAAAGATATATATATAAAATACAACTATATGCATATAACCAATACATAAGAACTTACTTAAACGACACTGGCTATTACTGATATCCATTCACTTTACTTTCCTTTTTGAAGCTCTGCAGTCACTGGCCAACACTATTATTGATTCACTTTTCTTTATGACATTCCGGAAATAACTGAGTAAATTTTATCCTTGACATTCGTATTTATATTGGTGAAGAATCAAACAAGATCATGCAATATAACAAGCATATACACCACAAGTCGTATTAATCTGCACGTCTGAATAAGAGTTGAGAACGGGATGGTGGTCGGCGCGGCAACGACGCTTTGTACTGAATATGGAATATGCAAGTTTTTACAAGTAACAGTCGCTGAGTTTTTTGAAACATTATCTCATGCCAACGTTTTAGTTCTCCACTATCGGATCCAAATAAATTTTCATGGACCCCAATCCAGACTTCCGTGGACCCCTGACGACCACTTTGGAAATCACGGTTATAGACCGTCACCTAAGATTCTTGGGATATCTTTGTGCATATGCCTTTCAATATAAGAGCAAAGGTAAGGTTATAATTAGATGGAGTATCGGTGCATATCTTCAGCTCGGATCTCGATAGTTTCTTTTTATAGAGGAAGGGTGAGAAATATTCTGTATAAGACTCCACCAACTAGTTTCATGTATTTGGACAGTTTACTTTCAGTCTTCTAAGACGACAACTTGGTTATCGAAACGCACGTCAGACAGTGTAATTGTGAGTGTTTGTGTAGTGGTAGTGTAAACAGTGCGTTCATTATGAGCATCACCAACGGTTCTTGCAAATCCAACCCAATAATATTAGTTGGAATTATGTCTTTGTTCAAGGTTTTTTGGATGGATTAGAAACTTTGGGAAAATATGAATAGGTATGAATATTTTGTAGTAATTTGGAAGTATTTTATGGTACTAAATTATATGATGAATATATCAACCTTTTTCATTTGAAAAATCTGGAGAAATGAATGAATTGAAAAAAATTCATTATTCTATAAAGTATTCTGGAGAGCGAGAAATATGAAAGACGTAGGAATTTGTAATATTCATGAAAATTTTGAAAAAAACTAGAATTTGTTGAAGTTTTCATAAATTATTGCGTTCGAAAATCAAGAATTTTGAAATTTCGAAGTATTCCAAACATTGAGCAATGAGCGATGGGAAACAAATATCTATTTGAGTTTCGATATTTCAGGACTATGGAAAATGGGGATATTCTGTCATTTCATACAATTGGAATATTTGGGATTGGAATTTGAAATGATGTTTGGAAAGTCCAAATAATTCAAAACAATCAAATATTACCATAAATTTGATATTTGACAATGAAAATATCAGACCTTGATAAATTGCAGGAATTTGTAGATTTTAAAATATTTGGAATATTGGAAGTATAAGTAATAAGAATCTATTGAAATTTTGATCAAATCAATAAAAAAATTCACAAAGAAAAATTCGAGAGACTCTTTGAATGTGAGAAGTACTATAAGTCGAGAAAAAATAAAAATCAATCAAGAAATAATACTCTCTTCACATTTCGAAAAATTAGAAAATTTGAGTCCTTGAAGGCTAGATTATTTGGAAAATTTGGGATATTCCAATGATTAAATCGTACAGGTTTGATGAATTTTGGAAAATTTGTGCTGTGTCACAAAAGTTTTCGGTTTGAAACAACGGAATAATATTGATAATTCATTTATTCAGCACTATTTTCTTATCATAAAGTTGGCATGAAATAAGCAATAAGCTGCTTATATAATTAATTTCTTCAAATTAATGCCGGTTTTATGTATTTATAATGTAATGTAAATATGATTGGCACGTCAGCGTGAAAATAGCCCCCGCTAATCGCTTATTAATTTATATGCAGCATTTGTGATTACACAAGTCCTGTTAATGTAATAACAAAATACAACAACGTATATGTATATAGTTCTATAGCTATTCAGGGCATTGGAAACATTTCCATTAACATATTTATGCATTTAAAAAAATATCTGCTTTTCGGATGAATACCTTGACGAACGAGAAGCTACATTTGGTGTATTTGGAGGCAAATTGTCGGGGTAGGGGAGCCCACGATACTAAATGGGGATTTACTCAAGCGTCATAGAGACCTATTGGATTGGAAAGCTTATATGATAAGAAGGAAAAAATGTTATATAATGTATGAGTTTTTATCGTGGGGAAAACGGCTATCGGTTTTCAAGTATGTAAAAAATATTGTTACATGTACATACTGGAGCGCCTCAGATAATGAAAGTATAGAATACTAAAATTTAGCGAAGGCGCGGCACGTTTGATATACCACGGAATTCATTTGTTGCTTGTTTTTATACATGTTTTTATCACAGCAAACGACTCGTTGACATTGTTTGTTTTGAACTAATTTCTAGAAGTGTCTTGTTATTTATTTGTGATGTTTTGGGTGTTTAAAGGAATTAGTTTAGTTTATAATAAAAACAAACCTGGATCCTTGTCTCGAGTCTCAATTTAATTTTATTATATCCAACACATATCCAAATTTTTTTCAGTTCATTGCTCAATCGGAAATTCTAACAAAAGAAGAACTTATTAATTTATCGCTGTTTTTGTGACAAGTTCTCATACTTTATTAAATCTTTTATAGTCACCTTTAAATACATTGTGGTGTATTTGAATATATGTGCTCAATGAATTAATTGTAATTTAAAACCGTATTCTTATTTCATTTAAACTGAACGCTCAAAGCGGGATTAGTTGAAGACGTGCTTTTCAAATGAACTTGGAGATAATAAAAATGATTCTTGTTAAAGCTTTGAGAATTATTTCACTTCAAATGAGTTCATTAATTATTTAGATAACATCCAGCTGGGTATTATTACGATTAAATAATTATGACTACCTTTGGACTTTAATTCCTACCGTATTTTTAGAAATTTAGAAAGCGGGATTGAATCCAAATAAAAGTGAAAACATGAGGGTGAAATACTAGACATATCAAATGAAAACGATTAAATTATTAGAAAATACGAGAGTTTTTGTTCTTAGATCATGGAAAATTCATCAATTGAAATATAGGTATAGGTTATACAGTGAACAACTTCAAAGTGAGGAGTGAAAAAAAGTCGTTTGTGTCTGGTGGTTTACTGAATGATACGTGAGTTATAATGCGTATTTTATGGATTTGTGAGGACGTTCTAATTATTATTAAGATGACTATCAGTATGTCTCTTTTAATGATACAAATAGTATCTTGTGATAATTGTTAGTTTCTATATTTTCCTCCTTATTCGTTCTAGTGGGAAACGATTATATTTTTGATAATATATAGGTTGTAAAATGTAGTTAAGCCGATCAAAAAATGATATTTTCAATGGATTGCTCTATATTTGATCCCATTTTCAAAATGTACATATTCTACTGTATAGTTTGCGGTAGATGGAACCTAGTGAAAAGATCTGGAAAAGAATCGTTAATCTCAACAATCTGGGAAAGCAATTGTTACAAATAACTACTATGAAGCTTTGCTACGCTTACATGAAGTTAATCAAAACGGACGAAGGGAAATTATTTAGATACAATGTTTGTTCCAAGAACGCTCCTGAAGTAATTTCAATGATATCTCCTCCTCTTTCTGACCATAAGTAACTTTTTTTTGAACTGAAGAATTGGTTTTGGGTACAGCGCTCTAAATTGATATAGGGATCAACTCATTTACCAATATTGACAGAAATTTTGTATGAAGGAACTATTGCGAATGTTTCAATCAATAAGTTGATTATATGATTTGTATTATGTACACCTTTTGGTAATAAAATCATTTCTATATTTTCAAACGTCTTTTCTTGATAATCCATAGTTTGAAAAATGAATAGCTCTCTTAGTGGATTACAAATATAATATTTGATATCTTCGACTTGATTGTTTTCCGTTCTTACTTTATTATGTGTTCTCCTAGTGTAATAAACATATTGGAAGCTACCACATATTGCATTATGAACCTTTATGAGAATATATCAGGTTTATTCAAACGCAAAGGAATTTCGTTTCAATGGCGAGTTTCGCCGCACACTATTAGATATAACAGTTCAAAGGAATATTCGAAGTTATTGGGCTAATTACTGTTATTATTTCAGACACCAACTCACAGTAATTGTTGATTACTCACTAGAAACTCATATATGGAATCCTCCGTTTGTCGAGAGCATCTAGAAGTCAAAGAGGGAGGCAAATTTTCACAATAAAATAGAGAATTGTGTTGTTATCAATTCAAACTGCAGTGTGAAATTTAAAATTATTCTAGATGAAAACGTAATTTGAGCTAATATTAAACTTCAACAAATAGCATCTATGATCTCCATCCTGAATGTTCGTATTATGCCTCCAACTATCGTTGAATACATTCTAAATAATGGGAAAGAAGCTCTCATGCTCATTCCAACAGAGAATGTAGAAGGCGCAAAGTAGCTATTAGAGGCAAAAATGGAACTCATATGAAACCCATGCGCAACCTCAATGACAAGAAAAGCATAAGGGAAAGGAAAGCGGAAGAACTTCCGCCTATTGATGAAATGATTAAACTGCAAACCTGAGAAGAGAGTGACAGCACTTACGAAGGAGAATGCAAAGAGAAGGGTGAAGAAACAACTGAGAAGGCAACTAACCTTCAAAAAGAGCGAAACACGCATCAATAAGCACAATGCGCCGAAGTTGATAACGATCCTTGGGAACTAAGGTACAAAATGTACTGAGAAGCTTGGCAATTATGCAAAATCACCACCATGAGACGTCGAAAAGATGGAGGCAATATTTGCAGCACTCTAGTGCTCTGCTCTATGTACACAAAAAGCACAAATACGGAAAGCAGACTTCCCTGTTAACGTAATAGCTGTGATCAGAGAAAAACTGACACCACCAGTGCGAACTATGAAAAAACAGAAAGCACCAGTGCCATATGATATTCTCTCAGGAATTTTTAAGTTTGTGGCAGAAATAGCTCCCTCTAGGCACTACGTATGGTAGAGAAATACCTCAGTAACAAACAACTGCTTTAAGAAACAGGGGATGGTCTGATAACTAATATTGTATTCGCAGGAGCTGTGCAAGGGTCGGTTCTAGGACAAGAACTCTGGAGCATATCTCATTACGATATTCTCATCCTAGAGCTAACTGACGGATGCTACCTTGTAGGCTATGCAATGAATTTGAAAAAAAATTAGAGGCGTTTCTGATTTATTGCAAATATTTTATTTTGAATGAAAATTTTGACAATCCTATATCTCAGCAACTAGACCCCGTAATGGTTCGAATTCTTATATCAAAATGAATCATTCACTAAGATATCTCTGTGATAGAGCGTTGTCGGTCGAATATAGAAACGCCCTGTATATCGGCGAGCCGTAAATAACTTTTTTTGTAGTATAGCAGCAGCTGCAGCGGAGAAGGGCATGTGCGTGCTGAATGTCAAACTGAATTATCAGAGTTGATACAAAATTTGAAAAATAAAGTGAATATGTTCAACAAAATAGGCTTGATTCATAAGCAATAGTTTTTAGTTGCATTTCCAAATCTCATGATTTTTCTGAAAACCACACTCCATTCTTTCTATAAATAATTAATCAAGTCTAGAAATCTCAAAGATATCTCAAAGAGAATGGAATCATCATATCCTTTTTCGAAACTTCAAAACTTTCGTTTGACTCTATAAATTGAGAACTAATTCTAAATATCAATGCAAAAACTTCGAGGAAATCTAATAAAAGAGTAGTTACATTCAATTGTCCTATTTGTAAATGTGTTAGCTCTTTTCAAATTCCCTCCCATAGAGCTTTTACGAGCAACTTAAAAATCCATTTTTCGTTACGATTCATATATAGCCGTTTTTATGACTTTATCAAATCAGTTTTTTTAATATTCTCATTTCTTTTCGCTTCTCTCTCTCTAATGCCAATAACAGACCAAGCAAATTGTATACATTTACATAATTTTGGAAAGCATATCTGTAATTTCGATTTGAATGTGCTCCTGTATCTATACATGAGCTTCTACGTATTTACCAGTTTCTCTTTGTATGTAAATATTATTTTAGGAGTAAATTTGATCATGAATGGGTGATTTTTCGATTGAAGTTGTTCGAGTTTAGTGAGATTTTTGACTTTACTTTTTTGAAAAAACAAAACGTATTAGGTATTACATTGTTTCAAGTGGAAATGAAAAAATTAGAATCAATCTTGATAAGTACATGAATTTATGATTACTTATAGCTGAATATATAATGAGAGAAGCCAAAAATATTAAATATGCAGGAGCATAATCCTTCTGTACTTTGAGACACAAGCAACAGCGTTGAAGGGAGAATACTTTAGAGGGCAATTAGGGGCTTCTGAAAAATTGGAACAGGTTCGAAGGGGCAAATATTCAGGGAATAGGGTCTCGGTGGAGTTCTCTAAATAAACAAATAACTTCTCAAAAATCCATCTTCTTTAATTGGTGATTGTCATGTGATCAAATTTCCAGAGAACATATTGTGCTTTTATTCTGTGAGTAGAACATTAAATCACTAGAAAAGAATTTATAATAATGAAACAAGCCTGTTAATGCGATCGATTCCGTTCGAACTCTAATAGGACTATGCAAAATTAGAACTAAGATTACTACACTTAAAGTATCTATTCCTATAACATCCATCGAAACCATAAGGCCGACCAATTCTGGAAAAGTCCTCTATCATATCTTTCTATGCACTACTTAATAATTTTAGCTTTTTCGATGATGTATCACTAGTTGTCTCAGTCTTTGGCCATCCCAACTTTTTGATTTCAACTGCTTAAAATTCAACGGTTCTAAATTATTATGTAAAGTCTAGATTGTAGGCGCCGGCAGGTTACATTGCTGTAGCTAATACCATTAACGCTAGTTCGGATCAGAGTGCTCTGCGTGTAAGTAGAGTGAACGGCTACTTATTCAAAGTTACCTTTCTCCAACTGCCTCTAGCATAGAGTTTTGATTGAGGAACACCGCATCAACATTAAGTTTCTTGCAAATCTAGGCAAGAATTATCGTGAAATTTTTGGTTGTTTGGATCAAATTTACAGAGACAATTTTTTTTGAAAAAACCTACCGTGAATAAGTGGTTGAAAAGGTTCGTTTGTGACATTGATAAAAATATTGTCTGAATTAGAACTTTTGTTCTTAAAGACCGTAAATTGATAATCCAAATTATAACTCAAAAGCTGTTAATCGTTAACGAAATTTTAACACGAAAACTTTGAATGGAGATAATGTGTATAAAAATCGTAATGACTCTAGAGCAAAAAGTAAAGGGTTTATTACTATGCGCATTGGTTGGAAGCAGAGGAAAGAGGGAACTTTCTAAAAACATGTCATTACACAAAAGGAGTACTGTTGTTATGAATTCGATATGGATATCAAAGCAAGGAATGGAAGCTAGCAGGAGAACCTAAAAAATAGTCGTGAAAATCAAGGTCCAATGTGACGAAAATTTCCATTGTTATTTTTCGTTCTAGAAGCATTGTACACACGGAATTTGTCCCTTCTTAGCGATTTGGAGCAAGGGGACAGATAGATCCTTCATCATGTCAAATCACTCGCTCCAACCTCGCTCGTTGTGCGTGAGTTTTTGGACCGTAGCTCACTCAGCGTGACAGACCATCCGCCTTATTTACGCGATTCCACCACTTGTAACTTCTTATTCTTTTCGAATTGCAGAGTGGTCCGTCATGGGCGGCACTTGGGAGATGTGGATGCCAACAAAGCAGAAACGATACGGAGACTGACCTACATGACAACTGAAGACTTTTAGCAATGCTATTAACAGTAGAAACGACATGTGCAATAGTACATCCACTCTCAGGGAGAGTAGTTTTGATGAGACTATATCGTAATATATGTACAATTTTAAAAGTTATTATTAAATAAACGTATTTTCCAGACACGCCTGGTATATTGCTGGTCGAATAACCACCTAAAACTGAATTATTTTATTCGGAAAATGCGGTGTAGGGAAAAAAATTTGACTTTTTATAGGATTTTTCAAATTTATGGATATAATCACGTATACAACTGATTTATTAATCCCTTTAGAACCTTTGGGTATTATATCACATAATATTCATTTTTTCAGCTTTGAGAATCCGAGAGGCTCAAAAAGTTATCAAAAAATGTCAGTTTAATTTCAAACCGTTACTTTTGGTTTTTCAGTTTGGTTTTCCTCACATAGTTTTTAACCAATTTGTCTCAATCCAAATATTTGTTTGTATATTTTTCAAATTATGTATTCTTAATTCTTGAGAAATTTTCATCATTTTTCTAGTTTTCGTTTGATAAATAGGATCATCTAGTTCATATTTCATGTATAATTGAGATTTTATTGTTACATTCTGTTACATTTTCTGCATTCTTTATAAACATGCATTGCAGATCTGTCTTATTTTATGATCTTAACAAGATAATGAATGTATCTATTCTTTACAGAAATGTACAGCAAGTCCATTATTCTTTTCTAAATTTAACAAGTGAATATAATGGCTATTTCGTTGGAATTGTTCAATTTTACTAGAATCACTCTCATGAATAATTTAATAACATTTTCCGCGCAATATGTCCAATATTTATACCAATGGAATACTGAAGTAATATCTCCATTTCTCTTTTTGAAGCCCTACCCAATAAAGGATTTTATAGTAAACAATCCTATAAATTTCTCAACATACAATCATTAAACTGCATTTGTTGTAGGAGTAACAACTGTTGAAAAAGTGTAATTTCCAAGATGGAAGACCAGCTGGTGTGTTATACTCACTTGCCAGTGTAGTTGTCTATAAACTTTTATGATATTCAGATGCTGTTCGTGAGAGAAAGGAATTTTATGGAGATTGTTTAGCTTTTACGGAATCAGGCTCTGGAAAAATTGACGTGTATCAATATTGAGAAGAGTTCGTTGAATTTATCTTAGAAAAAAAAAACTATAATTATTCAACTCCAGCTTCTATCCTGACCAAAATTACAAGTTTATCCTAAGAATACTTATAAAAATTGAATAATAACTCTATTCTCACAAAATTCAGATATTACAATATAATCTATTTCAAATTATTTTCCCTGAAACAAGACGCACTCCTGTCGATACCGTTTCTACTGTTAATAATTTTGATGAGAGTCTTCAATTGTGATGCTGTTCAGTTACCGTGTCGTTACTGCCTTGATAGCTTCTACATCTCTCAGCCCTTAAAGCCAGATTTTGCATTTCGGAAACTAAAAGAAGTCACAAGGGGCTAAATCGAGTAAATAAGGTCATGGTGATTGATCTTTGAGCTAGAAACTAAAGCACAACGACGGACGTATCAGCGGGCTTATTGTCGTAATGAGAAATCCACATGTCTCCTTATCAAATCCCTTGGAACTATACCCTAGAATGCAAAAAAACAGTCAACATCGCCTTTACATTAGATCTTCATTTTTGCGACTTTGTTGTTCGCGTTTCTTCTGCATACTTCCATTCTTTGCTTTTGTAAAGACAGGTGTCTACTCTCAATCAGCACTTAATCCTCTTCGCTTTCCGTTCTGGAGTCAAAAGTCAAAATTGTAGGATTTTCGCATACAATTTCTTAATTTCAAATTTCTTTACCAAAATTTCTTGATCAATTTTTCATACGATTGACTGCTCATCAGCTATCATTCTGACTATTAAACAACAATCTTCGAGAACACAAGCACGAAGTTCTATCAGAATACGATATCGACGGACGTTTTGTGCGAGAATTTCTTTACTTCTCCTCAGCCTTCCCGGAACCTTTTGAACCACTTATTTATGGTTGGGTCCCTGAGAGAATTGTCTCCGTAAACTTTTTTCAAACATTTAAAAATATCACGGCCATTCTTGCATAGCTTTGTACAAAACTTGATGTTGATGCGCTGCTTCTCTACCAGAGAGAGCTCCATGCCGACTGTAGATGAGGTGTAACTTTCAACAAGCATCCGCTAACTTCTATTTACCGCTCTGACTCGATTTTGGCTTTGATGGGATTGGCTGCTGGGGCAGTGTAACCTAGCGGCGCCCCCAAATCTTATACGTATTTTTGGACAAATCTCGTGTAATGGAAATTAGAATTCCTCATTGCATCAAAACAATCAACCATCAAAAAAATCTATTTTCAAAATTATTCATTGTTGTTTTGCTATGTTGAAGTGAATGCAGGTGTTTCCAAGATTTGAATATTTCATTTTAATGTTTAACCGAATCACGTGAACTCGCTTTTTCCATTAATATCTACAACAGTGTTTCTAGAATTATGAATAAGTTCGTAAACTTTCGCGTGTTAACTTCATTTCAGAAAATTGTATCACAACTACCGATCGGTTCAGAAGTTGTTTTTTACAAATAATTTATTAATTTCTTTGGTGGGAATATGCGTGTCGAAGATTTATAACCTGTACATCTAAATAAAACATAAACCCTATTAAAAACATGTCAACCGCATGCATGTTCTGATTATATTGCTTCGTGATCGAAATATTATATGAGGAATTATATGGTGTTGGAAACGAAAATAAAGCAATTTGAATCAGTAGATGAAATGAATATCATTATAATACATAGAATCATAAGAAAAAAAATACATGAAACATTCTTGTGATCAATGAGTTTTGAGGTTAATTCAGAATTGACGCTATTAGAATTAGAAATATGTAGAAGGGTTGTATGAAATTTTTCCCACCCAACATGAAGATGTCAACAATAAGTTGGTAAACGTATTCGCGTATGCTATGAGACATTTTCTAATTCTAGGCAATTCAGTTGCTCAGCTTTTACAATAATTATGCTTCAAGCATACCCAATTGATTATGGGAACCAAATTCAGTGTTTTCAATTTTTTCTTCGAGTCATATTTCTATAATTATCCAGTTCTTTATATTGCGTAGCCATGACATTTGTTTTCAGCCTTTGCCTCTCTTTTCTTCGATCTTTCCTTGTATGATCAATTGGGGTATTGTATATCTTTCTTCTCTAAGAACGTGACCCAAGTATCCAACCTTTCGCACCTTGATCAAGCTGAACAACTCTGTCTGTCCATGGTATACGCAACATTTTACGAAGGGTCCACATTTTGAAGGCTTCTAGTTTATTGATGGACGAAATCTTAAATGTCCATGTTTCCATGCCGTAAAGTGAAATTGACCACACATAACATTTGACCATTCTATACCGAAGGTCAAAGGAGAGATTACGGTTACACAACATCGGTTTACATTTAATTAATGCCTGTCTTGCGTGTTAAATGCGGAATTTAATTGCCTGCTGAGGGTCCAATTTCTCATTTCTAGTTATTCCTAGATATTTAAACGTCTTCACTTACTCGATAGGCATGTTATCTATATGCAGTTGGGCACATAAAATTGCATTTCTATTTATTGCCATGCACTTGGTTTTTGTTGTATTGTATGTCGAATACGTTGTCTGTAAGTATTGCCGTATCGTCCGCATAACGAATATTATTCAGCGGGTATCATTAACTTTAACGCCATAATCAGAGCCCTCAAGAGCTTCAGCAAAGACATTCTCTACATAGAGGTTCAACAGCATAGGAGATAAAATACAACCCTGGCGTACTCCTCTTATAACTTTGAAGTCTTCTGTGTTGATTGTCTGATTCAGCATAACCCGTGATTTCTGCCACGGTTGTCATCCTCCATAGTGCTTTAAGGTTAATATGTCCCCTCCTGCATTTACTAAAATTTTTGTCGAAGACTTCTAAAGTAGTGTCCTATGTATAGATGGGGGTTTTCTAATTTGAAAAAAAGTGCAATTGTCTCAGCCATACCACCGAATTTTTTGATGCAATCTGTCTAGTACATCCGTGCTGGTAATTTAAGATTTTTCTGACAAATCAATCGGTCTAAGAGCAGCACATTTTTTATATATTTCATAAAATTCTCCCGTTATAGTGAACGTTCTCGGATTTTTTGTTTTCGTGTTATCCCACAAGTAAAGCTGAATCTAAATCGTCTAAATTATCTATTCGTAATTTTCACAACTCTGTCTGCAAATAAATAAACCAGAATCAAAAATTTCATAAAAAAATTTTCACACTGGTGAGTTTCACTATAATATTATGAATCAAATGGATGTGACAATTAGTGTAATCTGATTTTGTTTGCAAAAGAAAAAAGTTATTTTTTAACGAAATAGTGCATCGTCACAAAAGTAAATCATAAGGAAAATTGAAATACGAACTATTACAGCATATAATTCTCGAAGATGGTTATCCGAAACACTGTGAATCACAGGCATTTTTGCGACCTATAAATAAATATTATTATCTCAGTTTAAGTTAGAACCCTCTAAATCTATCTTTAGTATGGTTTACCGGAATGCGAAAAACACGCTTTCCACTCACGCAGTGGCATACATAACCCTAGGAGATTTAAGGGCTTTTCACTAACTCGATCGATACAGTTTAAGAGAGAAAAACTCCAAGGAATAAGAAGCAAATCTGTGTTTGGCATATTGTTATCGACATTTTTACAGCTTTAAACGAGAAAAAATGATGTTGAATGGGCGGCACTGACATATGTCTCATATTTTCCCTGTGATATTGTTTTTACTGCTCAATATTGGCTTATAGAATATGTCCAGAATGACTTTTGTTCCAACATTTTGTTGTTTTGTGAAATTAGTTTGAAATAGTTCTTCGTAGCAAGAGTAAAAACATCATTCATCACAATATTTCCAAGGGAGAATATAATGAATTTGTATATATATACGGGGTTTTCTGAATAATTTTCGACTTTCTCGTAGTCTATGAAATAGATTTCGTCCGGAATCTCTTCATATTCATTATTCCTGTCGAATATTCGTTGCGTATCGCTATATTTTCTGTTCATATGTTTGCCATACTTTTAATAATTCCTGCTCTTCTGTTAGCATTTTATACCTTTCTAATCCTTCTAAATAATAATTGCCATTTTCCATCTCAGATTAAGCGTTTAAATATGCGATAACAACTTAGTCTGATGAAGATCTCTTTCCGGAAAGTGAAACTTTGAGGCTTAGAAACATTCTGACAGAATACTACAACTTCTTCATTCTCCATTAGTGATAGAACAATTCACAATTTCTGTAATTTTATTACATTTTTCGGATGTATTAGATTGAGAAACGTAACCAGAAAAATTTTATTTGACTTTGCATTTTTACACATTTCGTAAAACTTTCAAATGATTTTCAAAGTGATGTGAACAGTTAATTGGGACAATAATGATGGTGAAGTAGACGTAGCTGTAGAGGAAAATTGAGATCAAGATGATTAGATGAGCTGGAATTAGTTGGAGAATTCAGTATAAATGAATAGTTCAAGTTTATACATCTTGATCTCAGGTTACCTCCATTCTCGAAACGAGCGTCAGATAGTGTAATTGTAATTCCTGGCGAAGTAGTAGTGTAAATGGTGTATTCAGTTTGATCGTCCCCCAAAAGAGCTGGATGTAGCTCGAAATATCGTCCAATTTCCACATAAATGATGTTGTGCCTTTGAATATTTTTTTAAAGGTGTGAGGACTACAAATCCGTACTTTTTTTAGCCAGTTTGGCTGGTAAAGTAAGCGTTGAATGGATATGTTATTGATTGTTTATTGTGATTTGGCAGTTGCCAAATGTCCCAAGTATGAACATCTTATCAATGCTAAAAGTTTAGTTTCAAGAATGACAGATCTGAAAGAAAACATTTTATCCCCACGCTATATCTTATTTCATTCAAATATTTTCATAACTATAAGTAACACAATCTGCTGATTAAATGGGGCAGAATTTGGTTCCTCCTGGCAAGTTGCAAGTATCAGGACTAATTTAACTTTTATACCTTATAACCATATGCTGTTGCTGTTCATTCTGCCAACCGAATCCTCAACCAAGATATTAGCGCCACAAATAAGTTTCATTGTATAAACTCAATCCACCTAATTTTGTTTAGTGAGTAAGGGATTGAATGAATTTTACGTTACAATTAACGTACGTCTCAAGTTAATTCGATATTATTCATTAAAATATCGGAGCTTTCTTGCAATTAGGGTAATGATACGTTGAATTGTTTCAGAGTAATGGACAAAAATATCTTCGATTTTATCAAATCAAACACCTTTTAACTCAGTAAGCCAGATTCAATCATTCACATTCGGGTCCTTGATTGGATAAACAGTTCTAAAAAGTGTATTTCTATGCTTTCTCAATGTCTCATTCAATTTTGTTGAAAAGCGAATCTTGCAAGTGCGTTATTTTTCATTCTGAATGAATCAAGGATTTCGCTGACGAGTAAGTATTCGTGACACAAACAATCCTGCTGAGAAGTGCATAGAAAAAGTAAAACTCCGAGTCCAAAATTCAATAGAGAAGCGATCTCCTCATTTTCCCAAAGACGTTTTCCTGTCTGCTCAGAATGAAAAGTCGCTAACTTTCGACGACAGCCACATTCTTAGGAATACATCGGCGTCCAACGTGTTTTGTTTTTGGAATTTCTTTATTTGAAAATTAAATGAGTATTTACGTGACGTTATTTTGTATGTATACGTCGTATTTTATTTAGTCTTCATGAGAAGATTTTTTTATCTATCGCTGAGCGGCAGCATGAAGCCCACCCCCTCTAAGAGACGAACGTTCAATGGCATCCTATACTATATTCATTTCCAATAACAACTCAGTGGTTTATTAATTAAACTGCTATATTCTAAAATTTTTATATAATCTATTGTGACAAATGTATATGAATGACGTTGGGTTTTGTAATAAGATTCTGATAAAAATTTTCATCAGAACGGTCTAATTTTTACAGCTAATTTCCAAAAGTTTACATTCAAGACAACGACAATAAGAGATAATTTTGGAATTGTATCTCTGAAATCTATGAATTACAAAAAAAATTGTAGGTTAGCATAGTTATGTAGGTTAAGAAAATTTTATGAAGAATTATGTAAAATATGTATTTCGAAACAATAACAAATTTCAAAATGAAAAGTATAAAGTAATCTCCATAAGAAGAAAGTCTATAGTCTTCATAGTTAAGACTATTCTTATGCTAACTTAGAATCTGATCTCAGCGCCATCTACCAGGCGCAAATGAAACTCAAATATACTTTTGAATATCTGACACGATTGCAGCGCAGTCTGCCGGAATTCTATGGAAAACTTTCTAACATCAACAACAATTTAAAAATAAGTAAATTCCTTGATAAAACATTTTCCGGGAAGAAATTGTTTTATTAAACTTCACTTTTTTGGGTGATGATGAATGTCGCCATTCCATGGATTGTTGTTTCGATTCTGGTGTGACGTAAGCCACCCATGTTTCGTGACCAGTAACAATTTTGTCTAAAAAATCTTCACCTTCATTATGGTACCGATCAAGGAAAGTCAATGCACTGCCTAAACGTTGGGTTTTGGGCAAATCCGTCAACATTTTAACTTCTCGGTCACAATGCGATACAAAACACTACGAGAATATTGAGGAAAGTAGTCGCAAAATGATGAAATTGTAAAGCGTCTGTTTTCTCTCAACTTTTGGTCCACTTTCTGCACCAAATCTTCATTAACGACCGAAGGACGCCCACCCCGTTCTTCATCATGCACATTTGTGCGGCCATCTTTAAATGTTCTCACCTATTTCCTTACCATTCCATGACTCATAATGTTTTGTAGGTAAACTTCACAAATCTCATTATGAATATCAATCTGTTTTACGCCTTTAGTTCTAAGAAATCGTATAACATCCCGTACTTCACAATCGGCGGGACTCACGATTGTCGGAGGCATCTTAAACACTCAGTAAACAACGTACACAATGAAGAATCAGACTGTAATGGCGTCAGTGCGCAGACAAGAGATGTAGGTACCAGCGCGCGTGTGCGGAACGCCGACCTTGGGGTTGCGGCGGCGGAATCGCAAAACGGTACTTATTTAAAAAATATGCCTCGTAAATATAGAAATAGTTTTTTTGATAAATTACCTAGACAAAGTTTTTTGAAATTTTGTTTAAAAAGCGTTAAAATCTTGACGTTTAGACCTATGATGGACTTTATCAAAATATTTTGATACATTTTTTCTTTGTTAAATTAACTTAAATTTGAGTCTCATCTGATTGAGAAGAACTTTTCCAGCAGATGTTTGGACACGAAACTTCTTAGATGGAGAACCAGAGAGTTGCCATTTTACCGATTGTTGGTTTGTTTCTGGATCGTAGAAATATACCCAAATCTCATCATAGTAACAATTCGGTTTAAAGAGTCTACATCGTTTTCAAATCGAGCACAGATCGAACGCGATGCTCCTACCCTTGCACGCTTTTGGTCATAATTCAAACATTTGGGGATCCATTTTGTAGCATTTTTTGTCCAATTTTACGTGAACTTGATGATGAACGCATTTGTATAGAATATTCAGTGCCTCAGATATCCGTTTTAGCCCAATTCGACGGTTTGATAAAATCGTGTCATGAACTGCATCGATATTTTCGGAGATTGACACAGAAACTGGCCTTCCCGATCGGTCAGCATTCCCAACGTTTTGAATCGTCGCCTAATTTCAAGGTGTGTGATAATTTTTTTATTTATTTCAGTTACTCTTATATCATATATTTATTCACGGATAATTATACCTGTGACTTTATTCTTCGGAAATGTCGGGCGTCATCTTTTATTCACCCTGTATCACATCATATCTAACTTTATATATTTGAGTATATTATATAATACGGATATTTCGTTGACATGGGAAATCCTCTCAGTAAAAATTAAAAATTGATAAGTTCAAACCGAACTCCTACTAACTATATTTAATTATACTTGATATCGCATGAAGTCTCTTAACTCTGACTGACAGGCTAGTCCCGAAATATTCCCTTCTAATATCCTGAAACGACATGGGGGAATTTCTAGGGAATATATTTCAGCTTCATAGTCAGTGGCGTAACAGGAAACAACCAAACATTACTTAATGGAGATGTATTGCTCTTTGTATGACTAGTTCACTGAAATTCCCGCTCCTGTAATCGTATTTTTCTACTTAACTTGTATTGAAAGTGATTGTTGAATATAATTTTGTAATAGAGTAATTAGGAAATATACATTGAAGAATCGAATATATTTCATTTATTATCAACTTCGATTGATTCTCAAGTTACCAAGTCCTTAATGATTACTGTGAAAAAATTAAGAGAGAAAGGGGGAGAAGACAATTTGTTATGGTTCAAATAATCAATTTACCACTGAATACATTCTTCACCATACAATATTCAAGAAGAATGGGCGAAAAGGATACACAAATACAGAAAAGATTAGAATAAATATGACTTATCATGTCTTGGTCATAGAGATTATTACCAGTCACATTTTCATATTTCCTACAAGAAGTCATGTTTCAAAAGAAAGCTGTCAAATTTGGAACTTATTTTTTATCATACTGATCTGTTTTTACAAAGTTGTATTTCAGAAAATTTTACCTGATCCTTTATCCGTGTTCTAGTAATTCAATTTCTCTTTAATTTTTTTCCCGTAGAGTGGTCAGTAATGTCGAATAGTAATCTCCAGTTATATTTTTTTACATCACCAAAAAAATCAATCTTGATTACTCCATGGCAATCCCAAAAAACTGAAGCAAGAACTTTTCCAGCAGATTTTTGGACACGTAACTTCTTAGGTCTTGGAGAACCAAAGTGTCGCCATTCCATCGATTGTTGCTTTGTTTCTGGATCGCAGAAATGTACCCAAGCCTCATCCATAGTAACAATTCGGTTGAAGAAGTCTACATTGTTT
Source organism: Diorhabda carinulata (assembly GCF_026250575.1). NCBI lineage: Eukaryota > Metazoa > Arthropoda > Insecta > Coleoptera > Chrysomelidae > Diorhabda > Diorhabda carinulata. The sequence continues at coordinate 11,600,881 of NC_079469.1, forward strand.
TAAAATCGAGCACAGATTGAACACGATGCTTCTACCCTTGCACGCTTTTTGTCAACATTCAAACATTTGGGGATTCATTTTGCAGCAATTTTTCTCATGTCCAAACTGACGTGAACTATATGATGAAAGCGTTCGTATGAAATATTCAGATATCCGTTTTAGTCCAATTCAACGGTCTGATAAAATCATACCATGAACTGCATCGATATTTTCTGGGACTGACACAGAAACTGGAAGAAGACACAATTAAAATTAATTATAAGAAGAAACAATTATTCATTTATAACACTTTTCTGAGAACAATAACATTATCAGTATATTTAGGGATCTTTGTTATTAATAGTTATATCCAATGTACAATTTGTTTAGTCCCTTAGGCATCTCATTCTTCAGAACTAAACATGTTGAAGAAAATGTTTCGCAGATCGAAGTATTAGCTTGATGAGTACAGAACGAACACTTTACACTATTTTTTTAGCGGAATAAGTGATATCATCTGGTATCTCTGAGAAGCAGCAATTCTACTATAGTTGCTATTTGTGCGATCCACCAAATTGCAAAAAAGACTATAGAGTTCAATATGTGCTTAATCAATCTCAGCCAAGCATTCGATAGGGTACGATACACATCTATCAGAATGGAAAATAAAACTTTTCTCTATTTATCATATGTCATCAATTTCTCATCTCTATATGTTGAAGAATGTAACTTCTCCAATATTCACTATCATAAAGTTGTTATTTCTAAAGCTCAACAGTGATTAAGAAGTACTTTTCCGAACAATGTTTAACTATATCCGACCGCTTTGAGCTGTTACTTTTGATACTTAAACGTCCATTGTTATAGCTCAATTATTTATTCTTCTCCAAAATGTCTCCGTTCGGCTTCTATTGAATCTAATTTTGTCTTCAATACTCACACTAATCAATATTCTCTACCCTACTCTTCACACAATCCACAGTTTTCTAATGCGAATGTGAATCAAAGCAAACTGTTCATGCGTGGTAAGAAATTCTCTTCATGCTATCTTTTCATACGAGAGACAGTTATTCAAATTGAATATGAAGACTAGTTAGCAGTTTACTACGAAATCTTCTAGTTATAATTTCTTTAACAATAATATGACATTAATGTACAAAGTTCCATACGGCATACAAGCTAACAATATAGCAGCTCGTTATACACAATACTGCACTTTAACACAACGCCCGAAAATACGTTTTCCGAGGGAGAAGACGTACTGCATACTGTATACATACATTTCTGGTTAATGGCATCCCGGTGTGGATTATATGTTGCGACGTTTGCGACAAAGTCAAAATTCACGGGTTTGTATGCGCATTTAAATGACATCTGGGACATAGAATTTACAAGTACATTAATATATGATGTTTTAAACAAAAATTGAAGTTATAACGAAATATTCGGCAATATCTCCTAACAAACTTTGAATACATAATCATTAAATGATATGATGATATTTCTTTAATATTCGTATTTCTTTACAACTTAAGATTGAAGCTTTATTGAGAAGCCATGAAGATAATTGGAATATTGTTATTGGAGTAATGATTAATGTATAAAACAAAAAACAAAATTCAATCAGAATAGGCCATCAGTCCCAATTTTTCTGAATATATCCGTTTTATCGATGAGGTCTCACATAATGGTTATTACTCCATAATTTTCAGATCAAAATATACGGAAAATGGTACACAGTATCGAGTTTTATTAGGAAGTACCTTTTTGGTGTAAAATTAAATGATATTTAAGCCCACTTGCAATTTTGCTTACTAAATCGAATATTGAAAGAGTTTTGTTCAATACTTCTTGGTGAGATCCGTGTAACTAGCGCCCTGTATGAGAGTCAGACAAACAAATTAAATGGATGTATCAGCTTCCAAAACATATTCGTATGAAATTTCGTAATCGTAAAAAATGTTGAATACGGATGGCGATACAAAAATTTTTTACGGAGCAAATCCCAAATATAAATAACAAATGAAAATGATATATTCAACAATGTTATCGTACTTTTATCAATTTTCAGTCAACGATCAAATCGAAAAATATAACAACCACAATGACGTATCACATAATATTGTTATGTCATGTTATGAATCAATAAACACTGTCTCTTATGTTCTTAATTTATCAAAACACTACACTTAACAAATTAATAGCATTCACTCAGCTCTATCACTTAACTAGCTTCAATACTTCATTTAAATTTATCGATTACTTCTATTTCAGTTTGTTCACTATGACTATTTATTATAAACGGAACAAAACTGTGCTACACAAATCCTTTATACATCCCGGAAGAAAGCTAAATACTTCCAGAACATCAAGACACAAAACAAATGAATAAAAAGACGTTCCTAAGAATTATTCAAAAGAAGCAATGTAAATAAACCGCCTCCTATAATACAAAGCCAAATAAAGAGCATACATCAACGGCGACGCGTTGACCGAATTTTAGAATTCCTGGTATTTTAATCGTACATCGAAGGTTGTCCCCTTCGCCGGATTTCATAATAGCCAAGGAGGGCCGGCTTAAGGAACCGTTTTGCGACCTTATTCGTAACAATATTAATTTGAACACATTCCATAAATTTCGTGGATTTTTACTGATATGAGAACGGAATGAACAACCAAAAATCAATATCCAATTAATCCAAATATTTCTCATTAATTTATTGATAGGTAAAGTCGAAATTTTATGAGAATTACTCATTCACGGAAAGCAGTTTTACAGGATTACTATACATATATACCGACAGACTAAGAATCTTCCTTTCCAACTCAAGTCAAAATATTTCAAGCTTAAATTGAAGATTTCACAAAATTATATAATTCTAGTACCTTTAGATGAATTGCATGATAAGCAACACTTTGCCCCGGATATGTCATGACACCGAAAAATAACCCTCATTTTATACATGCATTTTAAGGGTTTGGTGAATTTTTGAAATTCTTTGATACGTTATTATTAGTAACACAAGTAATAATTATTTGTCCATGCAATATTTTAGTGCCTTTACAAGGAAATATGCGGAATAGCTGAATATTAAATTACAATAAATTAAGAAAGGGATAGAGGAATAGAAACCTTGATGATTCAGTCGAAATTTCTATGGTGACAGTAGCGTAACATGGGAAATGCATGGAAATTCAGTTATAAAGGATGATAGATTCCAGATTATTAAGAATGATTTTTTTTTATCTCTGCTCCTGCCATCACACACAAGTACATCGTTGATTTCAGCACTATCACACGTTATAAACACTTTATAAGCAATTTTTGCCTGTGTGCTATTTGTCAACATATCTGTAAGAGACCGTTGATGACTTCCAACCGCCATGTTTCTTTAGTGTCATCAAGTTTCTTCCAGATTCAACTAGAATTCGCCACTATTACTATTACACAAACTTGATCGTGATTCTTATTTTAAAAATCAGTAATTTGTGTGTCTTCTCTTTAAAAAAATTACGATGAATCTCACTCTATAGTCTAATCTTTTAAGCAAGCTCCTTAGTTCTTTGAACTATAATTTTTCTTAAATTTTCAAGTATATTTAACTCTAAATGCGTTTCTTCAGTGTTTTTATTGTATTTTTTGCTTTGTAGTTTAATTTGCTATTTTAAACCCGTCTTTAATATTTACAGATGTGCTGATATTTGTATCTGGATTTTGTAAGTCTGCAACAGCTCCCTTACGATCCATCCATCTACTATTGTATGATAGAATTACGATTGTATTAAATGATACTACTTGTGGTATACCTGTTTTTGGCCAGGTGTGAAGCTTTGGTAACAAGTTCTAGGATTAGCAGAATCCTTGGAAAAATCAAAAACGAGTGGAACTACTTCATACGGCTGATCTTTCCATATTTCAATGACCGGTGTGAATAATCACTAGGCAGCATAATTCCGCGATTTTTGAGGTTATATTCAATATTATTGTGGACTAACGACATGTCGCGCAACGCTGGTGTACCAGATAATGAAAATTCTGTCCCTTTTCCACTAGGTTTGCTTTAAAATGGTGTTTGTGTGATGTTTTCATTGGTGAATTACGTTATATTCTTCCCTTAAATCAATTAGTTATAGAACTTAACGTACATATATCTTTTTTGTGCTTAGGCTACGCCAATTTCAACTTTATTCATTTATAGGTAAACGCGTTTATCAATTCTCTATCGAACTGCAAGTTAGGGAGTTGTAAGCCCTTTCCCGTCGATATATTCAACGAATTTTGTATATCAATAACATTTCTTTTTATATTGTCGGCGATTGCATCTCAAGATACTTAGCCTAGAAAAATAAACTGCTTTATCAAGTTGGTATATCTGCGATATACCCTCTGTTCATAAAACAGCAGATTTTATTTTCACATCACAGCTTGGCTGAAGTAAGTTACCCATTAGAAAATAAATGGAATCGATTAAGTGGTGAAATATTGAAGATTACATGGCGAAAATAACCAAAGTACCTCCTAGAAGCGACGCGCGGTACATTTTTATCAACTTCACACCACTAACTAAAATGGTCGCTCCAGAGTGTCAAGTTTAGTGAGTTCTGCTTCTCCCTGTATGAATAGAATCATTTGTTAGAGCATTAAATATTGTTCGAATACATATTCATTGATCATGAAAGTACATATTCCACCGATAATATCAATAATCGAACCAGCACCGGTTATACTCATCCTACATAATTTAGTGCTTGAAACTGTACGTGAGACTTTTAATTCCATCATGTTTTCACATTGTGACATGTTAAAACTTGCACGCTATAGTGTTGTATCCAGTAGGTATGGAGGTAAATGCACCTGTTACTGCAAATTATATTAATATGGGGGTAAACGTCCCTTCGGTTGACATGCAGCGAAATAAAATCTCTCATTTGACAAGGTATAATAAAATTGTTTCATACAGTTCAACGAGTATTTTCATTATGTCGTATCAAGCGACAATCATTACAAAATACTCAATATAATTTAAAATGATGGTAAGAAACCAAACTGGAGTTTCATGTAGCAATCAATGCATTTTGTATGATATAGAAATAATAATTATAAATGAAAGTATTTTTCCACAGTTATAGAATGAACTGGATTGAATCACGTCTTCTGGGGTCTAAATTATCTAGACTGAATATAACTTTTCTCAAATGTACACAATGTACGTTCCGTCCGTATAGGAACTCAAGGAAGTTGGAATATTTTTTGTAATCCTAACAGACGACATCAAACTCATCTTGCTTAGTATGTAATCATTATTAATTTTGCAGATCAGGTAGTTGAATAGCGATCTCTATAAATGAAACCAACCACTTTTCCTTTCTTCAAGATCCAGTGATTGGAACTGCTTCAGTCAACCACTCTTCATCTAGAAAGTGTGACTTGACGGAAATATTTAACAGATATTTGGAATCGTTTGGATATATAAAATTTAGAATGCAATCCAATCGATGTCCAAAAAGAGAATTGTCATTTATACCAATTGATATAAAAAATAGGTGAGGCTAAAAGAAGATCATGAAATTATGCAATGAACTGAATATTTACTGCGTCTTTGAAAGTATTCACAGGTAACAATCATCTGTATTTTTCTGTAAAATAAATGAAAGTCAAACCTAGTAGGTAAAAGTAATTTAGGTAGACGTTGATATTGATGTTTTATATTGTCAGTGAGAAAGTTTTACGAAACACAAATGTCATACAATGTTTATGTTATGAAAATAAAATAGGCGAGTTTGAAATGACATACAACTTCAAAATGCATTTTGATATCCAAATAATCACAAGATTATTAGGAATGTCAAAGTATTCAAGTTAAGATATTGTCCAATTTTTGTCTTTGGTTCGTGACTACTATATATGTTATTTCAATAACTGATAGAAGCTCATAAACGAGACACTCGATAAGGTACTTGATGGTTGAGTTTGTAACTATTTTTTGATTATTTGGAGCCTATCGTCATGAATATTTGTGTAATTAGTCCTTCAGCACACGATTTCTAAATACAAAAACGAGTTATTTGCTCTTTATTGTATTATACTTGGGAGCATGTTGACTTTTATTGTGCTCTCAAACATCGAGGATTTTTCCTGAAATACATGAATAAAAATGGACTGGCAATCGAGTTGGTATGGATACGTTTGAGAAAATGTTGCTACGGAATTTCTTAAACTGTCATAAGTGATATACAGGTCACTATTTTCCTAGATCCTCCACTCCTTTCGTAGCAGAATCAGGAGCAAAAATCATGATAAAAAAACATGGTGGATAGAAGTCTACAACGGTAAATCATGGAGAAGGTGATCATTCCATTTCTTATAGAGATACCTTTGCGGAAAAAATCTCCCAATCTAGTAACTCGGCAGATTTTGGAACGTCATCATCCACTATTGTACTTTCGATTTTACTATGATGGTTCTGGAGATTTTTGTGAAGGTGCGAAGGTCCCTAACGTCACAAGGTATTGATGCAATTGTTGCAGTTGTGAGATAGATTGATTTTAATGTTCATAAAAGAGATTGTTGACTAGTTATAAAAAACTGGAATTTCCTGAAATTATAAATATTATGATATTATGTGATTTCATAAATATTTTCAACAATCTTCCACGTAAATAATCACTTTCAATAGCAGTTGTACGAGAAAATGATTCTAAACCTTTCATAAATTTTATAATTTTTTAAAGTGTAGAATATAAATCATAACATACTTATTGCTGGTTGTCTTGAAATAAGTATTCATATAAAAATTGAGTAAAATATTCATCCTAGAAAATATATTGTAATGTTGAGTCCATTCATTCAGTCTCGAGATATTTCTAAACAGTTTGTACGCTACATAAATTCAAAAAGTTAACCATTGAACAATGTTTCATTCGGTTTCCGCCGCGCGTACCTACGTATGCAAACATGCGCGTAAATCACACTCGAACCATAAAGCATTTCTGGACGATTATGTCAGCATCATCGTACGGAATTGCGAAAAGTATATATGTACTTTCTGCTTTTCTTAATGCTCCCTTATTTGAAGGATACGGAGTTTCTTAACAAAGTTTTCTTTTACAGTTTACACGAGTAATTCGAAAAATTCCCGTTGAAAGTTGTTTTTAATTAATTCCGGAAAGTTTTACAGTTTGTTTCCGAATGAATCATACATTTGAGTATATTTTTCACTGGAAAAACAATGAATGACATTCTTCGGAGAAAAATACCATTAATTCCAGTCGGTTAGTCCGTTATATTTTCCGAGTACTTTCGAAAGAATTCTAATTATCGAGGTATTTTAAACAACCTTTAGATATAAATTATTGTTCTACCTATTCTACTATGAATTCTAGCGAGTTTAACAAACAGATACTGGGAAAATTCAACTGATCGGTTGTACAATTATTAGATTTTATTGTTCACCATGACACAGGCTGTTCAAAAATAAAAAGAGCTTCATAATTAAAACTTCGTATTACCAGAGTGTTGGTTCATATAATTTATGTCCAATCATGTTCTCTTTCTTTAGAATGTTTCATCTTCAATAATGAAGTATCTGAAAAAAGATACCGTTTCATATATGCAAAGAAATATATTATGCATATTATTGAACGTAGGTAACAAAAAATTATCAAATGTAAGCAACCATCGAATGATAAAAATATGATTATTCTCATAAAACTAAGACAAAAGTCGGTGGGATGAATCTAATTATCACGTTATAGATTTCTTTACACTTTGCCAAATTCACTCGATATATTATAAGAGACAGCAGAAAAGATGCGCGAAGTAAGGCTAATAGGAAAACCAATACAAGAGGATTAGATGGTGGACAAAATGAATACAGGAAGAAATGAAGGAGGAAAAAAGTGAAGAGAAACAAACTGAATGAAACGAAACAGAAAATGTTGGGAAGAATTTAAAGAACAAAGTATTTGACAGCTCGGAATATATTAGAGTTAGTACACTTTGGTTCTGGATTTTGCCACATTCTTACAATAAAAACTCTTGAAATATGGAGAATATAGATCAGTGAATATTTATATCCTTATGTTCTAGTTTTCTGACACTTTTACACACCCATTTTAGATATCAAAATGTCTCTGAATGTACGTGAATAAAACAAAACCGATTCTTTAGGACTCAACACGAGCTACAATGAAATTAACAAGTTCTGTTGGTAGGTATCTGCTCCAGATCAACTACTTATCCACTATATTATGTCAAATACCAATGCTGTTCTATGAATGACTCGATATCATAGCACCTAGTGTTACCTAGCGTCAAATCTATAAACGTACTAGTTGTGCTATTGAACCAAGAGGGTACGCTACAATGCATTTTTCTTTTCTGCACCAGTAATTTTCCACATCCTGGTTCTATCTAAAACACTTGGAGCCCGGAATTTGGAGAAGCGTCAGGAGAGCAGTCATATGATCTGCCAAAGACTTTCATATGGAAAATGTATCTTTCTACTTCGGTCTTTAATTAGAGTCATTAGAATCGAACAAATGTTTGTCATCCACAACATTTGGGCAAACCTAAGATAAGTGTTTAAGAGGAAAAATTCTTAAAAGAGAATTTGGATTGATCATATTCCGACGAAAATATCGACACTTTGAATATGTGCGTTCTGATACTCAACTGATAGCTAAAATGATCTAAGAGACCATAAATCATAAACAAGTGATGCATCTTAAGAATGGTGGCTTCTCTCGAAGTATTTAAGATAAACTAGTTAACTCATATAGAATTGTTAATTTTGAGCTTTTTCAATTTTTATTTCTGAATGCTGCAGAAATAATTGTGAAGATACCACAGTAAATGTTTCATTTATTGGTTTGTTTACAATTTCTTTTCCATCCAATTGAATCTTTCAATGATTTGGTTTTCATATTTCATATTCAGCGGATTGAAAATGTTTATTTTATTACTAATATAAATTTGAATACTTCTGGTCATTCTTCATATGGTATATGGCTATTAGTTTGCGCGCCACTGGTTAGATGCGTGAGGAAGGTAAATGTGCGTGTCGAATACATTTCCGAAAATGAAAAAATAAACAGAAAATAGTTAAAGACCGGTGGAGTGTGTTAAAATTTCAGGCACAAGTGATTGCGGATCACGAATAGTAAATGATGGGGGGGTTTGTCATTTTGACCCATTCTGCTTTTGGGTAATCAATTTATGAGGTCAATTACAAACGAGGAGGTGTTCTCGAAGGCAATGTTCGACGAAAGTCTGTTAAATATTTATGAGGCCATAATTGAAGTTTATTGGCCACCGTTGGTTGTAGTTGGGAATTCAGTCGATGAGTTGGATATTATGTACACTTGGAATTATATCGATAACATTTTTCTGTGCCGTCAAAGATGGAACATTATATTTTCTTTCCCATACAGGACGGAATAATATTATTTATAGGAGAATGTCAAATGAAAAAATTGCCAATTATCCCAAATTCAGAATAATCTAAGTTGTAAGAAATGTAAAAAAAATATCACATATTGATACATTCGAAAATGATGTTTGTAAGGTTTCAAAACGCTCCAAAGTAAATCAGTATAAAACATAGAATATATAGATAAACAGTGGCAAAAGTCAAGCTATCTTCTACAGAAAGAGATCGAACCACTGATTCCACCAGAATATACAGAACGACGATGACCAGTTGATAAAAAAACCAAAATAAATGTGTATCACAATGGATCAAGGATCATTTTTAACGATCATGTGAAAAACACCGTGCTGCAAATGAAATCAAGAAAGAAAAGAAAGATCAAATTGAAGATAGACGCCAAACTCAGGTTCCTAGGATACTAATATCAACTTTCACGTTAGCCTTGATAACATACATACATACGACACAAACCACAAACACATCAAATCACGATAAGACAAGCAATGAATGTTCATTGGACAAGTTTCGAAGAGCGAAACCGGTACGGAAAATGTAGTGAACCTAGTGGACTCAAGACCTACTCAAAGAACTAAAAAAAGATCCAAATGCGAAATTGAAGAAAATTTGGAACGATACAAAAAATAAACGTAGGCAGTTGAGGAAACAACTAGATCGATAAGTTAGATTATTTGACAAAATACAGAAAAAATCACAAATGCATTATAAAAAAAAGTTTTTTTTGTTCTGTTGGTGTGTTCATAAGACCTATGAGTGAATCAAGTTTATCTCCAACTTTTTTTAAACAAAATCCGATGCCGGTGCGGAAAGCCCCAAAAATGTGCTGAGGTTAACGGGATATGGATTATACAGAGAGTAAGTATAATGACGACGTGTATATGAATCTAAATGACCCCAATTAGCAATAAAAGAAACCAGAGAACACTAAACTTCGGACTAAACCACCGACAGGAATGAAGAGCTTCGACATACCAAGAATAAAAATTAATCTAAATTAATACAATGTAAGAAGGAAAGAATAAAACGCAAAGCTGCGGCTAGTGAGTATTTCAACTGTCCTACTAGTAAACTAGAGCTATTGGATTGTTTATAATTTTCGTACTTTTACCTCATAGATGGCGAGTTATGCTGTAGAGAGTTCGTGGTGAAGAGGAGGTTTGGCAAAACTCGACAACAGTTATATAAGTTTCTCCATAACTTTCACTATGATGTTGATAAAATTTATGAAAGAGTACAAAAATGTTTGTAACTACAATTTGCCATGCAGTTTTATTTACATATGGGCACAAACAAATCTAGAGAATTTCTTAATAGGGAGGGGGCTAGAAATAGGGCTGCGAATTTTAAATTAATCAACGAACTTTCATCATATTGGGAGGATTTGGTGACAGTGACATATAGTAAGATGGCACAGAGTAGCCCCTATAGAGTAGATAAATATTCTGTATTTAGGTTATGTAATAATTAATAGAAAATAACTTTCAATTATGGAAGATATTTGGTATTATATAACGTGAAACAGCTGCAAGGTGATTTGATCAATAATTCGACCATCTCTAAATTTATTATTTACACTTTTTGAAATATGGAGGCAGTCAATAATCAAAAATATTCTATGATATTAGTATTTTGCGAAATTCTTTATGTTCACCCAAACATTACGCTTTTTATTAGAAATAAAATCTAGAAATCAGTGAAGCAGATCATTGAGTACGCTTTTAAGTCAATTATGTTGATATTTCGAAGAGAAATTTCATTACGGACCTGTTTGGTTCGTTCACCGTCCCTTTTTTCAAGTCAAACGAGAGCAAAATCACCTCCGCGAGAGGAATGTCATAAATTCAAGCTATTTCGAAATTCGTCTTCATTATTCTCGGTGATGTATTGATTTCGTCGTGTAGGAAAAGCAAGGCCTACAGAGATTTCCCTGCTTTATTAGAAAATTTGCAACTGGCGGCTGGAAGACGGCAACGCCAGAAATTACAGAGGTCTTACAATGGCGTTTCGATGAATTTTCTAGGGTACAAAAAAGGGGTTGATAGATATTTTATACAGAAAAGATTATTTATCGATAAAGAATCCAATCCAGAGCATACAGTTACTCTCTATACGTTATGAGGAATTTTTTGAAATCTATAACCTATAAATTTCATGAGGTGTTATTCTAGCACTAACGATTTTTGGAAATACAAGTCGAGAAAAGTTACTACAGGCTAACATCAAAGCTAAATTAAGACTAATCTGTTTTTCAATTCACTCAGATAATACGTAACAATAATGGTAGTATCCAGAGTAATTATGGTACCGAAACCAAGAGAACCATTGCCTAAAGTAGAACTCTACACAACTACGTCATTATTACCAATGATTTCAACACTATTTGAGAAGATATGGTAAATAAGAATGCAATGAAATCTTGATCAAAACGAGGTTATTTGATCCTACGATCATTCAGGGCTTCGACTGATTAAAACAGGAGTTCCTCATGGTCGTGTATAGAGACCTACTGTATAGATACTTGTTACGAAAAATTTGCATATTTGCAGAAGATACGAAACTAGCTATTGAAGAATAAATTGGAGAGGTGGTGAAGAAAATGAAAACGGTCAAATATCCAGGACTACATCAGGACATGAAATTGAAGTGGCGGGAACGTATCAAAAAGAAAACAGAGGACCTGAAACCCAGATATTGGTTAATGGGAAGAACCTCACAACTTACTATTAAAAATTAGATGCTAGCTTATAAACAGATACTCGAATCGGTATGGATTTATGGTTAACAATTATGGGGATGTACTAGTGAAAATAATTATGCTTGATTTCAAAGAGTCCAAAGCCGAATAATGAGGAATATGTTCAATGCCCAGCGTTATGGATCCAATGAAAATCTACATAAAAAATCTTATATACAAACAGTCAAAGAAGGATTAAAGAAGATTGATGAGGTTAGAAAGAACTATTTCATGATCACAACGAAATATTGGATCTTTCCTATAATGAAGCCACAGTCCGCAGGCTCAAACGCACTGATCCTTTTGAACTTGTTTGGAAAGCTACAGCTAAATCCTAGTTCAATTTTTAGTAGCCACAAGTGTGAAGTGGTTATAGATGTCTATATCTTAAGGGAGCCATTAGGAATACTCAAGACAGTGAAGTACCGAGTAGACTAGCTCCTTTTCAAACACTCTCAAGTAATTATGAGTTAGTGGAGTAACTTATGTCTTAGTTTAGCAGTTTAGCATAGTTGAAAATGATACTAGTTGTTTTTTATAACTTCCACGTGAATGGCAAAAAGTGTAGCTAGTATAAATGGTGAAGCAAAAGTAAATTTGGAATGGATTAAGTACTCATTTATCCAAAAAAAGACGAAACCAAATATAGGATTACTCTGCCTGGATAATTAAAAATAAAGACAAAGAGAAAATTCACTATCTCAACCAGCTGTGAGAGTCAGATACTTACCACTTGACGGATGAGATGGTAAGTTAAAATTATTGGTGGTGAGGGCTCACTTTTTGAAATATTGTCTGTACCAAATACATTAACTCCAGCTGAAATTTGTTGTGGTTGTCTTCGCGGCGGTTAATGCAGCATATTTTTTTTTCTTTGTCTGACTTACCTTCTTCTTGGAATACTGTCTATTCGGAAGTACCAGACCCAGTCTCTATATTATACAGAATATCCTTTTTTGTTCTATTTTGGTTATTGTTAGTGTGTTTTCAAGCAAATTGCTTCTCAAACCTGCAGAAGTTGATCTTGATCTTTGTTTCTAGGACAACTGTTGCTGCGCGGAGAGTGACTATTTCTTCTAATGTGTACGAATTGTTTCTTTTTTTACAAATATTGAAGGAATTCTAGAATTGCTTTGAGATTTGATGGAATAATACCACTAGATTTAGAGTCAGATAATATATTATTAGATGTCCTTCTTTATTCATACTTGAATCAGTTTTCCCAATTCGTAAGCACGGTTTTTCTATTTTAGAAAGGTCATTGTACAGTTATTCACTAAGGAACGCGAAGCACCATTTTTATTCGCGTATTCCACGTTAAGAATTGGCTTAAAGTTCAATTCTGTATAATGCAAAAAAATGCGGAATCAGTTGCCAATTGACATTAACATAGTTTCTTCATTTCGCAATAATTTGAAGGCAAATTCTAATACTCATATCCAGTTTTGAACATTCTACATATTTATTTAATATTAGTATCAATTTTCTTATAAAAAATTTACACATATTTTGGGGTTGCCGTATATTTAATTCTTATTTCTAGTTTATTCACATCATTGAATTTGTCATACTTTGAGTATGTAACATAAATTACTTATAGAAATTATGACAAAATACATTACAATACATACAAAGGTGGTATCGTTATTTATATTATTTTTCGCGTGCATACTTTATATTTAGGTTTCATTTCATTCATATATTCATTCAGTTATTTGTCTTGTGGTCATATATTGGCTATTGTACAAAATTTTTTGACAATAAAGCATTCTCCTCACTCTCTATATCAATTCGACATGAATCGATCAGCTATAAAAATGAAGGAGAGTTTTGTAATTGGAAAACTTCAAAATTCAACAAACATTCGAGTAGAAAGTTTTATAATCCTCAATTGTCAATGAATTTATGTTACAAAGCTTTTAGGATAAATCGCTTGTGTAGTTACTGAAAAATCCATTTCCAAAAAATCAAATTGATGGAAAGAACTTGTCGATCATAATTACTCCTGCAGAGAATATGCTTGAATAATTGATTTGGCAGATATTTTTTTCTATTTCAATGATATATGATCCGTATTTTGCAGATTAATAATTGGGAATAGAAAATCGGAAAAAAAGAATTAACGCAGACGTTAACAGATTGTGAGAATTGGGTGAAAACAATTCTGTATATATTAGAAATGGCTAACAAGGAGCAAAAGGTGAAAACTATTGAAGGAAGGGACTAAAAACGTACAGTTGATTTAGAGGTATCGAGGAGGTATCGAGGTATCGAGGAGAAAAATGTATTTCTTTCGAAAAAAAAACAAAGCAATCAAAAAAGAAAGAACGGAATACGAATAACTCGAGAACTCGGATAGAAATAAATTTTTATTATTATTATAAATATTTTGTGAATGTGATCTACCTTTGTAATAAAACGCTTCTTCACTGGAAATACATTTTAGTCAAGTACATCCTTGTTATTATTATCCTTGAATCCTTTTCTAATCAGTATTGTGATTCCATTGGTGTGGAAATTATATGATTGAGTTGCAAAAAATTTGGTGACATGATTTTTGACGTCTTCTTCATTGATTCATTTTTTCTTACGACAATGTTTTGAAAAGACCTTACTAATATAGTCAGACGTTAAAGCATCTGGGCTATACGAATAATGCATCTAAATCAAATTTGATTAATATTTGTGGAGTAACGAAAAATATTTATGGCCCGGCGTTATCGTGACAAAAAAACAGGCCAATTCTGTTGACCAACATCTCCCGTGATTTGGTCAATTGTTAACACTATAGTCCTCAATCGATCGTTTTATTGAGTTTCAGAATTCCATAGTATATACTTCCTTATAGTCCCACCATTCACAGAATCACCTTACAGACCGTGAATCTGAGATTTGCAGTTCTTTACGTTATTACATCCCACTTCAATAAGTCAACATTCCAATATTTTATCCATTTTTATATCTCTCTATTTTAATGCAGTTCAATAAAGTATCTCATATTTCGATACGGTCAATTAAATTTCATGCGGCAGCCTAACGTCGTTTTGCTTTATATATCCATCATTTATGAAATGATTTCAAACTGCTTGATGGGCCAGTGCATCAGCGATATCATGACATTTTGAATGCCGATATAACTCGATCAGTTGATACAATTTCGTCGGGTTTTCCGAAAAAAACAGATCCCTATTTACATTTAAAAAAATTTTTCCACACTTCTTCTACAGTTTCCTTTATGAAAATCTATGAATAAGTACCACTTGATGGCTGAATAATATTCCCTAATTGTTAAAATTCTAATAATTCATGTAATAGAAGGATTGAATTGCAAATTGTCAATTTTGATGTACTAATTCATATCCAGCTCTTGATTTCTTTGTAAATTCTTGTAGAATATTATTAAAAGCAAGTCTTTGGTCACTCTTCTTTTCCTTGATTGGAAAATTACAAAAGTAATAAAAGTTTTAGGAATAATCGAGTGTACAAAAATTAAATTTTTCAAATCAATTGCCAGATGAAAAACATGTAAACTTTTAAGGTTGAGTCACCCCTAATTAACCTTCAATAATGGTTCGATTGTCTTATATTTACCACTAATTGAAGCATTCTTCAATCTGATGCATTTATCAAAGGGTTCCAAAGAAATTGATTTTTTGAAATGTTTCGCACACCTTTGTAGCTCTATAATCCCTAAGGCATGCAGCTTGGTATTGAGGTAAATTGCCTCACTCATCATATTTTGTACACTATGTCAGTTGTTATTAAAAAATTCGTATAATCTGAAAAAATATGTTTCAATGCACTCCTAATTATTCAAATTATAATCCTATATTTGCAAGTATCTTAGTTCTTCCGCCATTTTATGTGTCATATTTGATAGAATAACGCATTTTTTATTAGATTGATTTGAGAAAATATTCATTATAAATATTCAATATCATTATAAAAAATTTATGTGGTGCAGTTCCCAAGATTCAGATGGGGTTTATTTTGTTATTGACATATTTCGAAAAGCATGAGTGAAATTCCCATATTTTGGTGTAGGCTCGCGCTCCTGCACCATATTTACAAAAATAGATCCAATTATTTCAACGTAAGTATACAGAGTTGGTTTTACAGGATTAATTTTATAAGAGCATAGGCGGAACGGATGAAAAGGATAACGACTAGGCAAAGGACCGGAAATTGGAATCTGAAAGAATAAGTTGAAGGAAAAAATGAAATAGACAAAAATAGAAATAGAAATAAGGAATTAACACTTCCTTTAACATTACCTCTAATTTTTTTGAAAAAGCTTGATCCAGTTTGACTATTTACAAACTCGAGATATTGTACTCAAGTACTAGTGCGCCAAATTTCATTGAATTCGATCAGTCAATTCATTACGATTCGATATCCTCTTACCGTCGGGTCGTAATAAATTCACCACCCCAATAGGCATATTCTCCGCCAGAATTGAAATATTTTATTACTTTCTACCTCTACAGAAGCTCACTTCTATTACTGCTTACAATAATAATGGAACTGAATCCATACTTTGTTGTGTCTCTACTATTTTATTGTCCAAACGGTCCTTGACGAAAAAAATCATTTACACTTATATAAACTTAGTAAATATTTTAATAGAATAAATCAAAGGAAAAGTGGATCAGGAGCGGAAATTATATCATTAATAACCAAGATATTCAAACACCTAATAAACAATTTTACTACCACCAAAATATGTCTTCTTCGAAGCAATAAACTTTATGGCAGTGATATACATCATTGTTAGATATATACGACGCTAAAAGCTTCCGATGGTAATAAAATGTTTTCGTGTCCATGAGCCATATGCTAAGAATAATAAACGCAACCACCCTAACAATAACTCAGTATTCTATAACTACAAAAATATACAAAGCATCCCAACGAAAACTATCCACTCGATATTAATATAAAGGTGCCACTTCTACAAATAAACGAAAAATATGTTAGAGTAATTATGTACTTGTGATAACTTTGCTATCATCTTATTAGATTTAATAAATCTATAATATCTGTATAATGGATATCTAAAAGCGGTATGGAATAAATGCTTTATCATGGTTACTGTAATTTATGGAAAATCAAACAAATTCAAATCATGAATTGACATTCAAAAACCGAACACAACGGGATGAATCTTAGCAATCCATCGGAAATTGTCTGATTTACCGCCTATGTTTCAAGGGATAATTAATAAGATAGAAAATTGATTTGGCGAGTTTGTCAATGGGGAGTAGGTGAAAAGAGCAGCTGACTATGCATTGAGTGATAAAATCGAATTATGTTTGATACTTTGCTTTAGGGGCATACATCGAGTGAACTGGTATCTACTACATTCAATACTAGCGATTTATCGATATTGAACATATTGAAAGAAATTAAAATTCATTTCCATGAGCTTCCCGGAAGCTCGATGGAAGATATCAAGAGGGGTCCTTACTTTTGTAAGCGATTGATTGACATACTAGATAACAGTACTATCCAATTAGAAGATGTTTTCTCGTAAGTGCACTTTTTCACATGCCGCTTTTAGACAACGGAATATCTTTACTAAATGGGAGAATACACGCAATAAAGGATAATGTTTGGGAAGGTACTGTTGAAAATATCAATATTTCCTTTTTTATTGAGTGCAATCTGAATTGCGGCGATTAACTAGAACTACTCAAAATAAAGTTATTCCAGCTTTGGTATAATTATATTCTAATTTAGGATACCCTTAAGATCCAGCGGATGGACGATGGAGTATGACAACGTTACCAACGCAATGTTCATTAGCCCAGGCAAAAAAAATCGAAACAAATTGTGAATTATTCAGATAGATTTTTAACGATGAAGGTTCAAATGAATTGTTCAAAAGTATTACGTCAAATGTAAGGCTGTAACTTTAGTACGAGTGTCATCGACAAATTTTTCAGTATCATCAAGCTGGCTGAAGTGAGCTTCCTAGTTAAATAAA
Source organism: Diorhabda carinulata (assembly GCF_026250575.1). Classification (NCBI taxonomy): domain Eukaryota; kingdom Metazoa; phylum Arthropoda; class Insecta; order Coleoptera; family Chrysomelidae; genus Diorhabda; species Diorhabda carinulata. Next base: position 11,619,029 of record NC_079469.1, read on the forward strand.
CATCACAGATTTAGGATACTCTCAAGATTCAACGAATGGAAGATGGTACACGACTACGTTACCTCAATGCAATATTTCGAAACCGGTGGAAAGGTAGGCGGGACTGACTTGAAAAAACGAATTGCGATTAGTTCTATCAAGCCTGATATATAAGATTAGAAAACAGTTTTATTTGAATAAAGATTTTGCCAAGATGTTTGCGGAAACAATCTGACATCTACTTTATTAATATTAACTAGTCGTTTTCAGTTTTCTACATTTGATCACATTTTGCAATTTCTGTATTTGAGCAAAGTTCTGTAATCATATGATTTGATCTTATTCTATCCTTATAATTTAAAAACTGAATGGGGATTTCTATGCCGATACATCGCTTTCTTTTCATATAAAAGAATGGGGGTTATACATCTGATTTAAAGAGAGGTTCAATTCAGCCATTTCATTTTCACGTTGAAGAGTATCAATTTATAATTCAAGTTTGCCATCTTTCAATAATGAACTCATTTTATTTTGATTTCATGCACTATATATCATGAGTGAGTGAATCAAGCGTTTTGCACGTTTTGCAACATTTCTAGGATTATGTTCAAACAATTCGCTAGCATAAAGTATTCTTCAATTGATTGGAAAGGTTTGACTGGATAAATTTTATGTTTGATGTAATATGAAACGCACAGTTTTCTGTAACTTGGTAAATTCAAGCAAATAATTGACGCTATACCTGGCTCCTGTCTGCGCTCAATATATTTTCTTTCAGTAAGCAGCTATGAATCAACTGAATAATATAATTCTATGATAGTGCCGTCAAAAATTTATTTATAAAATTCTTAGCTTGACAAATAAACCCTATATGCATATCGCTCTTCCTCTCCTGAGGCCCCACAGTACGTTGAAATTGAATCAAATGACAAAATCGTCTGATACACAAGTGGTGTAACAAAATTTTCATCCCTCGGGGGAGACTTACACCATCAACATCTGATTCTGATAGAATTTCACATACATAATGGAATGAGGAGGTGACTAAACAAATTTGATTTGGTGGAAACGCCTTCATCTGAAGTTCAATGCATTATACTAATGATAGGGTGTGATGTGTGACGATAAGTTGCGATAGATCGTAAATAGAAGGACACATATAATCTGAGTTGAGATTTCAAAACTTAATCTTACCTAACTCAATTAAATCTAATTAATCTCAACCTAACCTCATCTAACCTAATGTAAGTTTACCTAACCTTTTTTACACTATGAGGTGGGTTTATAATTGGTATTGGTTCGCCCCGGATTTATCTGGTACCTCTAAAAACTGAGAGGTGTTCTGCTATTCACCACCAGGAGAGGCGCCTTGTAAGGAATCAGCAACCTATTCAGGAACCTTGTCCAGCATAACTTAAGTTGATCTAACATAAACTAATCAGAACCAACCAGTTAACATGACAATATTTCTGATAAATACTACTTTGAAGGGCTCCCTCCCTATGTCCCTCCGAACATTAATCGCATCATCCTAGTTTGATTGAGACGACTGATTACGGCCCTCGGAGCCTTTCTCAAATCAACCAACCACTACCACTCCCCAAAACTAGAAAGTGCCGCCATCTTGTGGCTAAAATTGAGATGGATTATATTTTGTTGCGTTCATATTTTCATGACATTCATTTATAAAAAAGATTCTTGATTTTAATCATTGTTTCTGAGCAGTTACTAACGATTTACCCACTCACACGGATCTAGCTTTAAAATTTCATACTAATAAGCCATTTTGATGCTGAAAAGCCGTAAAGTAAACCGTAAACCTCAGTATTCTATCAATTGCGTTGCCTATGAGAATTGATAGTAGATTTTAGAGCTTTAGAGCTTCAACATAAACAAATTAAACAACTCGTCAACTGATCGCATTTACCCACAAGTCTATCATATCATATGACTACAACTCGATCAGTTTCCGAACAACAATGAACATGATCGGGTTAACCCGATCATAGTTTCTGAAAAGTCCTTAACGGACTGTTCCATCACCACATTCTTTAAATAAAACGCGAAACTGGCGAGACGACAAACTTATGCATCAAATGCATCATCTCTAACTTGTCCCAATTTAATGACTTTTGATCACAACACTTTTATGATGAAACAATGATATCCCATAAAATCTGGGAAGCTTCCATCGTCTTCTCAGAGCAACTATGTCCAACATTGCTAGAGCACCATAATTGGTTACTCATAGAAATTTGGAGCTTCAAGAATTTGTTGAAATGAATTGAGAATATCCTGATCTCTTATTTTTTCATACATTGGAATAATAGTTTATAATTCATTTTTAGCCTATACATCATTAAAAAATATCTTTACATTTACTGATATGTTTATACAAAATTTAAAGAATTTGACAATTCTTTCTATTCTACGCATAACTGTATTTCGCTATAATAACTTGATCTTTATGGATGCCACTTTCTAAGCAGTACTCTAGCTTCAAGAAAACATTTTTATACTTTTCCATATCGAAACGGTTTATTATGTTTAATTGAATTTATAGCGATAGAGTTTGTTTTTCTGATTGAGGAAATTATTTTGTTGTGAGTTAATTGTGCTTTCAGTTGGTGCACTTGTATAATAAATACCTACAAGCAAAAAAGTCACGTATCACGTACCTTGTGATGCTATTTACTTACGACAGACATCTCAGTATTGAGAAACAAGATTAGGAAGTCATCCATACGATAAAAAAATAAAACTGCATGAACTATGAAAAAGTAGATATTCAATTATGAAAATTCGAACATATTTGCACCGAAATCATATTTTATATATAACATACAAAAAAAATTCCTAATATTAGTTCACATACATCGGAAAGAGATAGCTGTTGATGACATCTAAGCAATTTGAGTGAAATTTGTAATCATATTTCATGAATTTCCATGTCAACATGAATAATTTAATTAAATAAATAATAAAAAATTATTTATTGCGGTAAAAACAGATTTTTAATTTGATATTCATGTTCTAGGTGATTGATGTGATGATGGAAATTATCATTATCAAATGATATTTGGATAAAGCTCGAAATAAGTCGAAACGTCAATGTAACTTACTTTCAATCAGACAATACCTGAAATGAAGACGATATATCAACAAAATATTTATATTCATATATTCAAAAACACGAATTGATATTGTTATCGTTACATAGAAAGAATTGAATACATTGAAAATAATTTGTGTGAATAATTGCTAATTTATTTGACAGTACACCTATGAATATTAGGTTATATTGTGACATTTGAAAAGAGACAATTGACAGGCGTAACTAGGGTAACGGAGTTTTCTGTTAATTTGATTGACATATCCAGTATTGGAAGTTAATTATTTAGAAAGAGTCACGAATGATTAAAATAGGAGAAATATCAACAAATAGTATATAAAATTCATCCATGGATCGTTTAAAAAGTATTATAAGATAAGAACGGAACTCGGAGAATAAACTAAAAGATAAAGAATAAAACAAAAAGTCAGGAATTTGGGATAGTATTTGTATGAAGATTGGATTACATTTACAGGAGCCATTAAATTAAATAGAAAATTCATTTAGGAAGTAAGTTTCACTTAATTAAGATAGCAGAATAGTATATAATTAGAATAGAATATGAATGAATTGAATTGTACATATTTGCAAATATAGTCTCCAGTAGTAAACAACAAACATTTTCCAATATTTTCAATTCTAAATAATAGTAGTTGTAATTTGGAATTTTATATTTTAAATCGAAATTTTTGAACAGCATAAATCTTCTAAGAAGCGACAATTACATTAAACTGACAGTGATAAATGACATGAAGAAGAAGTGACTGAGGTAACCAGGGAAAAAATTCAAATTGTTGATTTTGGAAGAGTTATGTAGTGCAAGTTCTAGTTTTAGTGGAAAAAATTTCGATATACAGATCAAGAGTAGCTATATCCATAACATGAACTTGAAGCTACAAGAATTTCTTTGGAAAGGAAAAAGTGGAACATGAAATAGAAGAATAGAAGTACAGATGTAGTACTAATTTAGGTTTGTCTATTGGTATCAACATAATCGCAGCATAAAGCGAATCTAAATTGAAAATATTCAGATTAATAACTGGACAATCTGATCAACCAATATGGAAAATGTAAATAAAATTTGCCTAGATATTTTTTAGTATTGGCTAGCGAAGCTAGCTGGAAATGTTAAATCTATAATCGCAAACATTCCATTTGACACAACTCCCACCTGATCTTTCGTGGTCAGGAATAACGTAAAAACTTTTATTCCCTACCATATTATTGATTTTTGGGGAGAGCAGAATTCAGTAAGTACTAAATCTAGCGAATTTGAAGAAATAAGAGCTTTAGCACCCAATAAGTAGCGGATCCAGAACGACTCAGAACGTTATCATGATAATAAATAATAAGAGAATACATCGGTCCATTTTTCATGTTTTTTCCAGCCCAGCGTTTTGCAAACGTTCAGCAAAAGCCTGCGTGTCTCTTTTGCTATGATTTATTCATTTATGTTGTTTATAATCGTATTAATGAGTTCGTAATCTGTTTTTCATATATTGAGATATCTGCCCTATGTAAATAGAATCACAATTACGAGGATTTTGGAATATTATATAATTTGTTTTATATATTTTGTTTAGACTACTGCAAGAGTGGGTATTATAACTTTTATAGTATTTTATATCAATTAAAATAATTTTCTAGCTGTATGGAAATTTATTGGTGAGGAATCTAATAGACAAAGTCGCCTTTAGAAATAGAGTTACCAGAAAGTTTTCGGATTTGACATATAGATGGTATTTCTTGCCTGATTTTTTGTGGTTTTCATAAAGTGGTGGTAATTATAAAGGTCGACGGAAGGGTTATTGAAGAGGATTTTCTCTAAAAACACGATATTGTCCGTATAGTAAAAACTAAATCTTTTGGATCTGGACAAAGTGAAAACAAAAATACACTATACAGCAATCAACTGAAATGTATATTAGAGCGAATATTCTCATATGTCACTAGCCATCGCTTGAACCATTGAGTCGCTTTTAATAGAGCCTCTATTAAAAACACTTTATCAATGACGCCTTGTGCGCTTACGGACCTGTCAGATATATCACAAATAAAGTTGATTTTATTGAAATCACCGCTCCGAGAATTCCCTCATTTTCACATTTTCCTAATAAAATCTTATGAATTTTTAATATAGTGCTTATTTTGGTATGAAAAATTTTTCAAAATCATGATTAAAATTCAAATAATCAGTTTCTATGATACAGGTTGCCGCAGTAATATACAGGGTAGTATAAAAGATATAAGCAATTTTCAATACTTCATTTCACTACATCTCGTAGGATTGTAGATTATTGATATGAAGAAATTCATATACTAATAAGTACATCGATAACCATTTCGCCGACAACAACAAATTCATAGCAATAATCAACAGTTCAATGAATTAAGTACTGAATTAAGAAAATATTTTGAGGTCCAGGGTTAAAACCTAAGTAGTATCTAAGAAAATCGAGCTTTTTTGAGTGTAATTGAAAGTTTTTCTTCTCAAATCGATTTTATAGTTTTGACGCCATTCTTTAGCATCTATTTAATCTGGTTTATTCTATATTCTATTTTACACTTTTTCTCGTATACTTAGGTAAGTTTGTTTTATAAATTTATCACAGACTAATGCTTTGGTTTTGTGCTTATCCTAATATATCAACCAAAATTACTCAATACCTGTTCAGTATAGTCCGATATTTTTGAATCCTAAATAGATATTTATAATTCAAGAGAAAATAGTACTCGATTTTAGCTTAATGTTGTAGACAAAAAACTAAAAGCTAAAATCTAGTATTTTTCTTCTATATGTTACACAATTTTTTCTGTGACGGAAAAAACAATGATGCAATATTTACAAATTATATTTTCACAACATTCAAGTCAGAAAATTAAGGATGTGAAATTTAAAATAAGTAGGCCAAGTAGTACTTATAGCGACAATTTAAGGAAAGCGATGATAAGGAAACTTCAGAAAATGGAGAACTAATGGTTATTTAGAAGTTATTTTGGATACTATTAAGAAAAAAATGTCCAATTCCGATTTTTCTTCGACTCCACCGGAATAAGTAGAAGTAGCCAAATTATTGCCAGCTGAATGGCAGAAGATTTATAAAACTCCGTATTCAAGATCCATGGAAAAGAAGATGAAAAAAAAACATGCAGTTATTGGCTTATTTTACGAAATTGGCACAATAACAAAAGACATCAACAGTGTGGTTGAATTATTCAATGGCTAGAGTGTTACGATCTAATTTAAACATTTCATACTAATTCAAACTAACTACATAAGTGGAACAATGTACAAATTAGTCATTTTTCAAATAATACTCTTCATGAAGTTTATTTATTTATTTAATGGTCGATTTATAATGTATAATATAGGTTTGCAGGTGCTTATCGAATTTGCGATGTAACATTTAATGATATTGAAGAGTCGTGAACGTTAATAATTGTGAAACTTGAGGAAACAGAGAATAATGTAAGCAGTAGATTTGTAGTTATTGAAAAATATGTGAAATTTTATCGAATGTACATAGCCCTTCGTCCAGCAGTAGCAAAGGATCGCTGCCTGCATATCACAATAGAAAATGTCTCAGTCAGTTTGTTGGTTCATAGTTTTATAAGATTTTTGAAACAATGGCTGATTTTCTACAACTTGAATATGCTAACTCATACACAGGTCATTAAATTCGAAGATCTTCTGCTACACTTTTAGTTGAATCCAGGGGAGACTTGAAGACACTAAAGAAGCATGGCGGCTGGAAGTCATCAACGGTCCTTGAAGAGTACGTTGACAGATCAGTAACATAAAAGAGAGAAACAGCTTATGAAGTATTTATAACTTGTAGTAGTTCCCAAATAGCACCTGATTTGCGAACAAGTACGTCAACGGGAGTTGTGATGGCAGGAAGAAATATAGTTTCAACAAAATTCGACTGTTGTTTCCAATAGTCTAAGGAACATATCATTAATACAATGCATATTCAATAATAGTACTTTTGATAAGAAGAAAATGTAAGTTCATTGTATAATTAAATATGAAATTAAATATCTACCTTTGCTTTGGTATTTATACAAAAACCGGGAAAAAATTACTTGTACTTGTGGAATAAATCTTTATTGAATGATACAATTTATCGTGAATAAATTTCTTTACACTCTTTACGGATACAAATCTAGTATCATTAAGCTATTCACGTTCTCTCAAAAAATTTTTATCTTTGGACTCGTAAGAGCTTTTAGGAAGCAACTACACAACCAAGTTAAATATTCTAAGAACCATGTTCTTAAGTTCCTTTCAGTTTTTTTTTTCTTGATATCTTTAAATTGCACCCAAAATATTTGTATTCGATTCATTATATCATTTATGTTCCTTTGAGGTATACCTTGTGCCTACAATAGTCAAAAAACAATTATTCTGCAGAAATAATAAGAATAATAATAAAGTAATAAAGTAACCCTTTTTAAACCTAACTAATTCACCAAAAAATCAAAATTATTATCTCACAAGAACTCTACATCATATATCTTCATTTCGATAATATCTATCATCCTTCAATTGATATTATTAAACCATATTTACAATTCATCAATAAAGTGAAACAATGAAAAATAATTTCATATCTTCAAAATTAACAGATGAAGGAAAATGTTCTTGCCAGTAAATTTGATTCAGTAAATAAAACAATATCCTTCAATCCATATTTTTAATATGTACTTGAGTCGTAGTCCTTTCAATCACTTCAATTATTTGTGATTTTATGGATACCAATTTGTCATACCACATACATAATTTCTAAATTCTCTTTGAAATTTCTAACAACTTTCAAAGTTCATAGACCTGTAGGACCCATTAACCAGGTAAACAATTTTGATTATACAGTTTAGTTCTCTATTTTATCTCTATAATATAATATTTATTGATTCATTTGATTTTAATAGGTCTAGGTATTTACCTCATAGTGAGAGCTATTGTTCGATTATTTTCTGTATAGAAAGAACTCAAAGTAATCTTATTATGGTAAATAGAGATTCTTGTTACTAAAAATAACACTAATTATGAACTATTGCATAAATTTTGAAATTTTCATGCATCTGCTCAATCTGAAATATACTTGGTTCGATGAAAGGTCTTCTTGTAACAGTTTTTGAGATTTTCAATCGTCGTGTATTCAATAATAGCTAGTGCAAAGTGTTGTCGGAATAATTATTCCATTTGATATTATAGTAATTTTTCGTGTAGGTATTGATTCTCCAGTGAATAGTTTTATAATATATTAGAAATAATTTTGTTCATACTTTCTACAAGTTCGCCTAAAGTAAGTAATTCCTCATTTTTATATTTTTTCCACATTTTCTTTTGTTTCGAAGATATGCTTCGGATGAAATTTATTCTCAATTTGAATCAAACTGATGAAAAATATCTGCAATAAATATTTATATACTTCAGTTGGTAAATTTGCATTTTTTCAAGTTCTGTATTTCCTATTAGCTTTATTTCAGCTTTTATTTTTTCTTATAATTGTTCGACCGTGAAAATATGAGATATTTTCTAAGATGCGTTGTACTGGTATACTACTTGATTTGTCCTAAGCCCTATTCCAAAAGGCACTAGTAAATAATGCGGACATAAAGCAGGTAAATGACATTTCAGTGTGCTAAATTCGGCCACAAAAATTTGGGATAAAATATTTGTACATGTGAATTTTGCCAAATTTTGATTGCTTTATAAAACAAATAAAAACTGAATTAGATATAAACTAGAATCAGATTCTTGCATATAAAACAAAATTTGAAAAGTTTGAAAATAATGAGAGAAATATTCAGGTCCTCCGTACTTGAGCATTTCGTCAACGATTGGGTCAGGTCCAGGTGCCTATTTGTTTTTCAATTTCGCATGTTCATTTGTACTTCTTCGTTCACTGCTCCTTTTCTGTTTCTTAGTGTGTTCCACATTTTCCTTTGCTCTCCATATGGATCATGTTCCATGTTGGCAGGGAAATTTTCCCATTATGTCATCTTTATATCTATCATGACACCATTCACGAAGATTCTAATCCCTTTTTATTTTTCGTATTCCTGTGTTATTCATCTGCTTTTTGTTTTCCTTTACGTTTATGTTCACTCTCCTAATTCCAAGTGCTTCCGTGGTACTCTGTATTATATTCGTTTCAATCCATATTCGCTCGGCATCTTCGTTTACTATGGGGCTGGAGATCATTTCTTTGTTCAATCTACTCTGGTATAATGCCTTTGTTGAGCTGCAGTTCAAGGACTCCAGATTGAACTTCTCATTATATATTGGTGGTTTATTCTTTTGGGGATTGCCGTTGAAACAGTATTTGCATAGAACTAGACCGTGTTCTGTGCCAACGTTTGCTGAATTCGTTTTGCGCGAAAAGTGTTATTAGCACTTCCCCAATGTTGTTGATAGCATCTTCCTCAAATCTTTGCATTATTTCTGACAGAACTATATTTCCAATTCTGCAGTTAAAATTTCCTAGTTTAAGTATCTCATGCATCAATTACTGCAGTTTTTCAAAAAGGCAGTTCGCTCTTCTTTAGGTTCGTTTATATCTGGTGCATATATACTGATGAAGAACGTTCTCGTTGTTTCGCCTTCGAGAGAAATGTACATGATATTACTATTTATGTATTGCACTGTATGTATTAGGATGCCCATTTCAGCTTGTTCTTTCTGACTCTTCTCTCTTCCACTAAAAAGCAGTATCTATTTTTGGTATCTTGATTTCCAATCCCAACAATGCACATATTTTGATATTATTTCTGTTCACTTCCTTTATAACCTTTCGATCTCTGCTGTTCCATAATGTTATAGTCCAGTTTATAATCCATATTTTTTGCGAATTCCATAGTCTTTGTTCTTTGTCTGCCGTGTCGTCTAGTTTCCAAGGCTCTATTAGTACTACTTTGAACATTGAATCTCTTTTACGGTGGAAAGGTTGCTATCCTTATCCACCAACTCTCCTCCATTCCCCATGCTTGATACCGGCTACAGCACCCTTGACGTTAGTCAATCCACCTCTGGACGATGGAGGCAAAACTATAAGAGAAGATCTGACAATAAGGATATGGTACGATTTACGAGATCTTGATGACGAAATCGATGAGCTAAATGGACAAAGGATTGAAAATGAACTTCAAGGAGATCTCTCGACCGACCTACCAAGAAATGACATGATAACTTGAAATCTACCTCCCAAGAGGCTGAATACTAGAAAAAACAAGACAAGGAAGGAAAAAGAAGAACAGAGAAATTTTAGCTAAAAGCGAAACATTGTAAAAACATAACAAATTATTTCACCCTATAAAACCAAACAAACAATTTCACTAACTAAAACCTAACCTTACTTTTTGGTTGAATTTACTAGTATAATTAATTTGGTCGAAATTAAATCCCCCGATTTCGAATGCAGCTTGTGCTGGAACTAATAGGGACGAGTCAGATATATATAGTATTTGTCATAATGATGTTACAATCTCATAATTGAAAGACTCATAAAATTTTCAGTATAATAATAAGTATCGTGTATTTTCTATTTAGATATGTTGAACAGGTTGACAGTGTAACTTAAGGCATGTAATGGACCACTCGTGATGGTTATTGTAAAATTTTTCCAGGGATGAGACAACCTGTAGTAAATTATTTGAAATGATTTTCCCACACCTTGGGCTAACTAAAATATATTTGATGAAATAAGCTTTTAGGCTGATATTTTTAATTGCATGACTAATTTTTTTCGCGATCACCATTTGCATAAGTAGCTAGTTAAAAATAATGTATTGGTACCATATCGAAGAAATTAATACAGAAGCAACAGTGGATAATGAAAGTATTAGAAACTCTTAATTGGAAATTTAATAAGATTTTTGAATTATTTCTATAATATATCGAGTGATCATACGTTTTGTTGTTAATCGTTCTGTTAAACAGCTGTCATTCTTGTCAAAATAGAAAAAGACTTTTGTTGTGTACGCAGATATGCAATTAATGTATGGATTGGCTTATCGAAACTGCTTACAGGCCAGTAGGGTTCATGCTAAAAATGTTCCAAACAGAACATTGCCAGACAGACGAATGTTTGAACGTATTTATTTGAGGTTACGAGAAACGTATTTAGATAGGTAAATATAATTTAACTTATTATACAATAGAGAAGTAGGAATTTCAGGACATTTTTGCCAAAAAGCAGTGGTAAAACTCTATCACTAAGTGTACGTAGTGTGGCAACCGTACTAAGTACCTATGACAGTAGCTGACAATTTGCGATTTGAGAATAATTAGTAGTTATTGCGACAAAACCAAGCATACGATACCTTTGTTTTTAGCGTTTTTTCAATCAATCAATCGAGTTGCATCAGAGATAGTAATTAGTTTGCATAATATGTATTTTTTATAATGAGTATTAATATAAATAAGGAACCAGTTTAGACATATGATAAATGTTTGTGCAGGAGTAGTTGGTGATCGTTTAATACTTTATTGACGGAACTTTAACCTAATTTTTTGCAAACAGAATTCCAGAATCAGTTTGTTGCTATAAATAAATTCATGGTTCATGCACTATCAAGTTCCGTTTCATTTCGGTTTTGATATACTACATTTGATCACAAAGTTTCCTAATAGATGGATACCTCGAGAAGGTCCCTTTCAGTCCTCTCTGCGATCAAGAGACGTCAATTCTATGAATTGTCTTCTTCTTCAAGTATCATACACTTTGCAGCGTGTAGGGGTTCTCATGTCCAAAACTTCTAAACTATGATCTGAAGGAACCCTTCTTCTAAACGACGAAAAATTGTTGCCGTACCCTGAATACCACACCAGTCTCTCATATTCCGTAGGAATGTTCTTTACGCCTTGGTCCTTTCCTTTCGTCGATCTTTTCCGTCAGTATAAGCTGTAGAGTTGAATATCTCGGTCCTCGTAGGATGTGTCCCAAAAAAGATACTTTTCTTTGTTTAATTACCGCGATCAGTTCTCTCTCCACACCCGCTCTCCTCAGTACTTCTTCATGCGTAGAAGTCTGCGGAATAACCACATTTCCGTTGCTTCTATTTTGTATAAGAATCTCACTTTCAGCGACCACGTCTCCATACCAAAAGAATTGGCCAAATATAACATTTTATCACTCTCAATCTAAGGCTTAGGGGGACTTCTTGGCGGATTAAGAACTTATTATATTTTGTAACAGCTGTTTTTGCAATTGCTATCAGAGTTTTAAGTTTTTCATTTAACGTTTATCCAAGGTATTTAAATTTATTGCCTCTCTTTATGTTATATCCGTTGACAAGTAATTGAAGTTCGCCGTGTTGTTGTCTGCTTATGACCATTAGTTTTGTTTTATGCGTGTTTATTGTGAGTCCGTATTTGGTTCCAATTTCGTTGATAGAATTGACTAGATCTTGTAGGTCTTCTACGTTGTCGTCTAACATCGCAGTATCGTCGGCATACCTAACATTATTTATAAGAGTTCCATTTACTATAAAGCCTTTTTGATGGTCTTTTAATGCCAGCTGAAAAACTCGTTCTACGTATAAGTTAAATAGCATGAGATTTAGAGTATGAATCCCTAAGGGACTTCCCTGAAGGTGCTCCGTAGGGGTATTCCAAAAGTAAAGTGCATACAATTTGCTGGAAAAATTTGTGTTACGCTGCAATTCCACTAGACAAAATATGAGATTGTTCTTTCGAGTATAACGAAACAATCTCATACTTTCGAAAAGTGGGTCGAAGTAGACAAGAGCTCTTATTGAACATTTAGATCAACGTTAGCTTTTTTTTTGTTGGTCAGAAACTTTTTTTATTAATCATATTTTAACAGGAGCCCATTCTCGTTAATTTAAGGTGTGGGAAAAGTACTAAAATTATTTGAGCCGATTTCTCTGACTAATTTCGAGACACACTATATATGCATTAAATCTTCTCAATTGTTTCAGTAACAAGCAATCCATGGAGAAACACAATATCGACAAAAATACTTTCTATAATCTTCTTCTGAACTACGTCTTGACAATAGAAGATCTGAAAATGATGGGTTATCCAACATATTCAGAGGAATATCGTAACATTGTTACTATTGAAAAGAAAGATTCTAGTAACTTTAAGAAAACAAAGGGTACGGTATTGAACCCATCCGCAAACGATTTCGTACCTGGAGAGCGAACAGAATCAACCTATAGGATTGACAGAGTCTCTTACGAGACTTTTCCCATTGTAGACAACATTTCCAGAACACGAAAATGCAGCAGATGTGGTAAATTATTCATCATTACATCGAGAAAATATATTTCCACAGATTGCTGCTTTTACCACTGGGGTAAATTGCAGCGAGTGGTGTATAACGGAAAAGAGGAAAGGCGGTATAGCTGCTGCAGTCAGTCGGCAATAGCTGAAGGATGCAGTACAAGCGAAGTTCACGTTTGGAGCGGATTAATCAATGGTATTAACAAATTCCATGGACAGTTTGTTTCCGCTCCCACACCATACTTATTTTTAAATCGAGAGAAGTATTTCAAAGTGTACGCTATCGACTGTGAAATGTGCTTTACGGTCCACGGGCTGGAAATCGCTAAAGTGACCGTTGTAGGGTTGGGTGGTGATCTCATTTACAGTAGTTTTGTACGTCCCGAAAGTGAAATAATTGATTTCAATACTCGATTTTCTGGTATTACAAAGGATGACATCCATCTCGGTACAAAATCGTTGAGGGAAGTACAAAACGACTTGATGCGATTCATCACTAGCGAAACAATCCTTATCGGGCACGGCTTGGAAAATGACCTACGCGCCTTGAGACTAGTTCATTATTTAGTGGTAGATACTGCAAAAACCTTTCCTCACTGCCAAGGTTTTCCTTACAGGAGGTCCTTGAAGCATTTGTGTGAGACAATCTTGAAGAAGAACATCCAAGGAAATGCTGGGGGCCATGATAGTTTTGAGGACGCCAATGCTTGCTTGGAACTCATGATGTGGAGAGTGAGAAGAGATTATTTTGGTCAATGATTTTATACTCGAAACTATTATTATTACAAATAATTCAAAAGTGATATTTTTCAGATGATTTCCGTAGTTTTAGGATATATTCGTGTTTTTGCGCGATGTGTTATTTTTCTATATGTTTTCATTTTATATTGTTAATCGTTGTATTTTCTTGTTAAGTGAAAAAAATATAAAGGACTAACTATAAGAAGCTTGTTACTATAATATATGATAAGTAGTATTATATGATATTTGATTGAAGTTTGTGATGAATTTCTGTGATAATAAATGGAAATATAACTGTTCATCATATGAAATGCAGCACTTGTTTCCTTATATCTAATGTATCATGAGTTTCCAATATATTTATTAGTTTTTCATTTGTTTTTATTTCATCGATAAATTATTTTTGTATTCCACGAACGTAATTGATTCCACTTAACAGCAATACTTTTGTCACGAGCTCGTTCACAACAAAGACCGTGAAGTCGGTCTTGTTTGTTCATTTCAATAGAATCTAGAATTTTGTAAACGCAACGGGTACAAACTTCGTAATAAAAGCTGAAACCGTTGATATTGTTTTTATGACGCTTTGTTTATATTATTTTCAATTTTTAGGAAGGCATTTATTATTCCTTTGTTCATTCTCTAGAAAGTAATTATCGAATACTTCTTTTTATATAAATACGCGGTTGTATATCGGCCAGAAAGTTAATGAAATTTTAAGTACCTCGGCGTAATGATCAATAATAGAGAAGACACAAGTACTGAGATTGAAGAACAAGTAATTAATACTAATCGAGCTTTCCATGCTAATAGACAAGTATTAAAAATCAAATTAAACTATTCACATTTAAGGAGGTGATGAGGTGATAGAGGGACTCATTTGAAGTGTTTTTAACCATACATATCTTAGTGCAATGTATGTTGGATTTTGAGATATGGTTAATTTTGTGTTTTTCATTTTATGAGGGTTTTACTGCCGTTTGTATGAAATAAAACAGAAACAACAAGTTTTAGGGATTTTATTGCCCATTAATGCGTATAAGGAGTCTCTAGTCAATCAAATAAAAACTACATACTAATTATCAAGTTATGGCATCAAAGATATAAGAAAGTTATCTTTTTTCGAAAACAAATTAGTTTTCGTAGCTTTAAAACAAGAAAAGTACCGATGCTATTTTCATCCAAAATACTTTAAAAACATCTTTGTACTTTTATCATATTACAAAAATGCAAATCATTGGCCGAAGTTAGCTCAAACATAAAATTTACACGTTGCGAATGAAATGAATCAAAAATGTAGAGCTATGGGATTTCCGAGACAACCGGTTTTTAAAGCGTTTGTGTCGAAGCAGGTAGAAAAATCCGTTTGCCACAGCGCCCTCCCTTGTTTTCTTCTGCAGTTGCCAGTTGGTTACTAACTCCCTGCGGGTGACGTTATTATTGTGTTCCTCTATTTTTTGTTATTTCTCCGTGTAAAGTAGAGATCTGCTGGTAAAACGGCGTTGAACTCTTTCACGTTGAGTTGTTTTGGACTATTTTCTTTTTTGAAACTTTTTCGCACTGATATCACGCTAGCTACATTCACAAATCATGAGTACGCAGACATTGCGTACACTTTTGTGCGTTTGCTGACGGAAATGCAGCTCGGGCTCATGAAACAAAGTGTTTCGCGATACATTTAGAAGGCTTTCTAAATGGGGCACAGTGCAGCACAGAGAACCTCGTGTCTCTGCAGCAGAGCTACCAGTAGAAATCGATGAACAAATAATCTTCTGTTATTCATATTTTTAGGCCGTAGATATATCCTTCATTGGTAATGGTTAAACTTCTTGACATATGATTTTTTCCTTCTCACAAAAACACAACAATGAAACGCCCATTATCGTAAAAATGTCTGAACTCCTACACATTAAATCATCTCTACGACATGCGCCAAAGATCCCAAACACCAAAATCACTTTTGACATTAGATATTTTACATCTGAAGCTTCGCATAAAAATGTAGTTACTTATATTATAGCTTAACAATTCTTTAGCATTGAGAACCGACTCCATACCGTTAGAGATTTCATATTCTTGTCTTTTTCAACAAAATGAACTAGGAGAAAATCATCACTCAAAATATGAAATTTTTTGAGATCTTGGCATTCCTTAAAAGTTGATAATTGTATTCGTACTCGACCTAGATTTTTCTGGTAACAAATCAGCCCAGGCTTGTATCGCTAGGTCTAATATATTTTTAGGAATATGTGGATTTTTTTCCCAGTACATTTTTTAAATAATGCCAATAAATATATCGTTGCTATGGAAATGTTTATCATGCTGGTTGCTATTATGACAGGTCTATTGGTAGACTTAGACAGCAAACAAAACTTACTTTATTACACTTTCTGCAGAAATTACTAGTATCAGCAGCTTATGGATTTTATAGTTGTAGTACTGGATTTGGTGAGAAATACATGGACCTACAATTTGTGTCTCAAGCGCCTAAATCGTCAGTCTGTTCCCATGTGATAAGCTTTCGAAATCTGTTATAGAATGTTTTCGAATAATTATCAATGTTCTTGGGTTATTACTACTGAAAATAAAATGTTCTAAATCGTATCGTAGTGGATTTTTCCGTACTTGCATAATTTCTAATGGAATAAACTAAAACTACTTTAGGGAAAAACACAATGAAAATCCATTCCATTTAGTTTCTTACCAATTGTCTGATCAAGTAATAAATACAATCATAATAGAAATATTGGAATATATCCAAACTAAAATATTAAAGTGAAAAGCTTGATATAAAGCCTGAAAAATTATCAATTTTCCCAACGTAGTTATAGTGCTTATTTTGACTAAAGTGAGTTGTTTAAACAAAATTGAATGTTAGTTAGGATTTGAGTGTTTTAAAATTCCTGTGGTGATATTTCGGATACACTCAAAAGCCAGCAAAAAAACGAAGAAGAAAAATGTTGAGAAGATTGTAAGTGGTCTGCTCCTAGACAAGAATCTATGAAGTATTAGCACACCGCCAGTAATGCGGTTCTAAAGGTCGTTTAGAATTTCATTCCTTACAACACTTGCTGTCTACTGTGAAAAGATTTGATTAGCGCTTGAGTCACAAATTGTAGGATAGTGTGTATTTCTCACCAAATTCAGTATTTATCTAACAAATATAAATTCCATTAGCTGCTGATTCTAGTGAGTTTCATTTGCAATCTAAGTCTTCCAATATACCTGCTAAAGAATTTGGAAAATCTACAACTATACGTAAAGTTCTAATACCGCATTTGTTGTACAAGACGTACTACATACTAAATTTGAGAAGTGCCTCAATCCTGATGATAAAGAGGAACATCTCGTGCTCATTTGTTGCGAAATAGGAAGAAAGACGCGTTTCTATAGCGTATAATATCTAGTGACGAAGCAGTTGTCAGTGGAAAATTCGATCCATACAATGTTCGTATATGGGGTGTGTAAAATATAAATATTTTAATATAAAGATAATTGGCTTTTGCGCCTAATTCCATTCGATACTTTTTAACTTTTCTCTTTGCGAAATAAATTGTGATGGGAATAGGTGTACTCGTACAAGTATTGACAATGGCGCTTTGGTCTAGTTATTGAAAAGCAGCAAGACTTCATCTACCAACTAGATGGAGCTTCATCTCGTTGGCACTTTGCTTTTCAAGGCATTTCGGATGAGTTTCTATTCTTAGCGCTCGACAGGCGGAGGAGGAAATGAAGGTTTGACTATACACTGCTTATCGCTAAGATATATCCATATCACCATTTATTACTATTTTTTATAGGGTTTTATTGAGGAAATTTTTTCACATTCTGCTTCTACCAACAGCTTTGAGTATATACTTTTTTGTGTGTAGCTACCGCGTAGACGTTGGACATTCGATAGCTACAAACATTGTTATTTCTTCGATTTTTTCTTTGGTAAACACGATTGTTTAGAAATTGATTCATTATTTAAAATTACTATATATCACCGTCGACTTTGACTTCGCTGCATTACACGACAAACGAATACTGTATATCTTATCGGATAATGACGAAATGAGTATATATTTCTCTCAAGTAGGAAATATGAATTCATCGTCTTTGAGCTATTCAGGATACTAGGCGGAAGCTAAATCGCTCTTTAGTCCCAACGGACCCTAATATCTGGAATTTCGTCGATTTGGGATTTGAACGGGAATCGCCAGAGCCGAAGAGAAGTAATAGAGTCGAGAAGTTCTAATCAGTATCGGCATTAGAAATAATAATGTCTGAATGATATATAGAGCTCTAACGCAAACTCAATTCGATTCATAGTAACAGAAAATGATAATAAAGGGTGATCAGTTGAGATTGTTTTTTGTATTATCTCCAATTATTTATTTAGAAATAATTGCTCAATTCTTCAAACATTTGTTCAAATACCAAAAAGCATTTGTCAATGAATAAACATTATTGTAATCAAATTGAATGTAAATTTTATTGCCAATCATTTTATTGTATAGTCCTATGACTCCAATGTGGTTCCTATTAAAAACAACAAACAATTCATTTTATTTATTGATTATTCACAAATATGAAACGAGCTATTAAAAATGACAATAGAGCAGAACAAGACATTCTGGTTCGATAGAGTACAAGAGTTTGAATACCTGAGAGGTAACAAGTAGAGGAGACGCAATAAAAGAATTTGACAAAATATTGGCAAGAGGCAATAAAAAAGTTGGAGCTCCAGAAAACCTATTGAGATCCAAAGTTATCTCAAGGGTAGCGAAGCTAAGAAGATAAAACATTACGGTTTTATATGGTAGTAAATGCTAAATCATTATTATTAAAAAGAGGAAAAGAGGCTAAATGCATAGGAGAATTATTAGATTGAAACCAGATGATTTGAGAGGAAGAACGAATTCAGAGACTAAAAAGTTTTATGGTTAGGCAGAGTTCGGCTATATAGTAACGGCAAAAAGTCTGCGTTGATTGGGGAATATAGCCAGAATAGGAGAAAATAGGTGAGAGCCTTAACAAGTGGAGAAGGAGCAAAAGGAAGAAAAGTGCGTCCACGTAGAAAATGGCAAGATGCATGTGAGGAAGACTTACAGAAGTTATGGAAAGCAAACTGGCGCAATGCAGACGCGATGAAAAGGAGTTGAGGAAAAGCAATAGAGAGAGTTCAAGCCGTGAAAAACAATATCTAGTTGTTATTTCAATGAAAAGATTACCACAAAAGAGCTGTAACGCTATCACACTTGAGTATTTTTTCATTCCATCTAAAAACCACATACAGAATAGTTTCCTTTGATATTCATGTCAAAAATGATTTCACAATGTTTTTATCGTTATTTGTTCGCTGTATTCGTTCGATTTCTAATGCATAGCAAATCAAAAATATTTATTTGCAGTACATTTTTTGTTCGTCAGAAACCATAACTAATCACACTGGACCCAATAGCACTTAGTACTGAATTTCCAATGTACTGATATTTTATTGGAATCTTCCACCTTACACGTCGCTGTTTCCAAATTGACAATGACATACTGCAGTATGGCGATTTATAAGAATCTAGAAGTTCATTCACTTTTCATTCATAGCTTACATCAATATTGTAGCCCATAAATTCCTTCACTATATTTACAAATGAGTTGCAAGCTCCAATCTCCTATGTGGTGAACTTTTTTGTAAAATATCGCTCAGCACAACTATCTAAATGGAATGCTTTTGTGATTAAATATTATATATAGCAAAAAAAATGTTGTACTGATTTCTTAATTCACTATGTGGGTTGAATCTATTGATTTTCACTATATCGCTATAGTTTAAAAATATCACATCTTAGCTAATAAGTTATCTTATGATTCTAGTATTAAAAAAGAATATCAAATATATCAAATTTTGTTACTATATATGTAAAATCTACTGTAAAATCGGTACACTTCCAGGTGAAAACATTTTTGTCACATATTTAGGAAACGAATGTCTCATTTGTTACTTGCTGGACCATACATATTAGCTTCAAATACAACTCTTGATTCGCAAGGAGAACTACCACCCAGCCTACCTGGAGCTCATCGATGCCAGGAATAGAATTTAGACCCCGCCCCGCAGCAAAACTTCTCGATGGCCTAGACATCAATAGAGTCAATGGCCTTGGTGGAATACAACCAATCGTATTGAAGAGATTCTCAGCTAAAAATAAAGTTCACTATACAAACCTGTATCTATGTCCTGCAGATTGGTTTCTACTCTCTATATGATCCAGTCTTCTCAGTGGATAGCTGAGACCCATTCTGGTGAAGCAACTTTTTAGATATCATCTTTGTCTTCCGTAAATGGACTAACAAATTCTTTGATTGCTAGTTTGATCAATTTCAATTATATCTGGCTTAGATTTCAGTCCATATCTGCTACTACATAGAAAATTCTACAAGTATCTCTTCAACATAATCATCTTCTTTTGTAAGTATAATTCTTGCGATAACGAAAATTGAGGTCTATAATATGATAGATAAACTATTAAAAAATTATTTATTCCATATCAAAAATAGTTTTATTGGAAATTTCAAAACTTTATATATTTATACACAGTTAATTTAGTGATACGGCATGGTCGATCCTACCTTGTATCTATGCCTCAAACAGATATATAATGCGTATCTCATCTATAACTTTCTCAAATATTTGCTAAGATCTATTAATCCTTGAATATTCTTGAATAAAGATTTATAAAAATACGAGGAACGCATAATTTCAATTTTATATGAATAAAAAATATAAAATCTGAAATCAAAGGCAATAATCTTATATCTTATAAAGCACTCATTTAATGGAATAAGGAAAATGGATACTGATGCATCTGATGAAATTATAGTGAAAATATGATAGATACCTAGGAAATGGAAAAATTTGAGCAATTCAACGCGCTAGACAGAAGCTAAATCACTCTTTGATCCCAACGGAGCTCGATATCTAGAAATTCGTCGATCTGGGAGTTAGAGAGAAATCGCCAATGCCAAAGAGAAATAATCCGGTCGAAAAGTTTTAATCAGTATCGATATTGGAAACATTAATGTTTAGGTGATGTGTGTAAAAGCGTACTGAAATGAATTGATTATTTCGATTATCAACACATTCATGGAATTTTGTTAGTAGAATTGAGAAAAATAATAATTACTAGATAGAAATTAATGAATTTTAGTTGAATTGAAAAGAGGTAATGGATATTCAGCTCCAAAGAATGAATGACTTAATAAACACAATGTGAATAAGAGTTTGCGAAAAAAAATTAAGAAAAATCAGTGATGAGGTTTCTTAAGTCGCGTAAGTGTAGAAAAACCATGGGAAAAAGTGAATATTTTCAAATTTCTGTCAGGCAAAAAGGTATAGCCCAATAATATATTTATTTTTTTTCTTTCCAACGCTAAAATTACATCGAAATTTAAATCAGGTCTCTCTTCAACCTTTGACTGCAAAAATTTCAGATCCTCAGACATTGTTAACAGTTTTGTTTCCGTTTGAGCTGGGAGTGGATGAAAAATTTCCCCTTCAACATATTGAACTACTTCTCTTGGGATAATATTCATTTTCATTGTTTTACTTCTATTTAATCCACCGTTCCACTAGAAACTAATAATGATAATGGCATTTCATAAAGTCAGGTTTTATAAGGTTTTAAAATGATCAGATCAACAAATTATAAAATTGAAGAAAATTTTTATAACAATATATATAATAACAAAATTTTCGAGATATCACTCGTGAAAACGGTGGTAACTGAAATTGAGTTTTTATATTTTCCTCTTTAATTCCAGTAATGCTAAAAACTTGAAATTCTCTAATTTTCGTTTACTCGGAAAGGACTAACTACAAGTATTTTTTTCAATATTCCTGTTACATTACACTGGGGTGGATTTATCAACACTTTTTTTTATACGTTCCATGAAATGAAATGTAATACGATTCATAACAAATGTTGGAAATGACCACCTCTAGCCAAAGTACATAAATGTAGCCTACGTGTCATGGATTGCCCAAAAAAATGAAAACTGAATTTTAGTTACCTCTTTTTGAGTGTGATATCTCAAAAATAGGTGGGCTGAGGAAGTTTATCACCATTTTCAAATGAAACTAGAAGCAATTAAAAATTAGCTATAGTCAGTGAAAATATTTCTAATTTACTAAACATATGGAACTGATTTATTCCAGAATGACTAGTCATTTGGTACAAAATTATCAAACTTATTACTGTAACTTGAAACTCGAATTGTGGAAGTACTAGTTGAAATTTTGCAGCAAGTTAGTACTTACTGGAGGGAATTTATTTAAGATTTGTTTATAATTATAATCGTTATTATCACTTATTAACGATTATCAATTAAATCGAAGACATTTAAACATTTAGTTGTTGAAGAATAATTTTATACCATCATCTGTACGCACATACTGACTGTCGACACAAATTAAATCACGCATTCTTTTAGAAAATCATCATTATATTTTTTTGGTATCTTCTTTCTCTTTGTGTACTCGACAGTCATTACGCATTTTGAAAGCATTTCAAAAACACTGGCATGAGAACTGAACAAATATATTTTCCGCTATATGCTTGGAAAAAAGTATCGAATGGAGTTTTCAGTTGAAAAGTGACCATAGGCGGAGAAAATCAGAGATATGGACTTCAGTGAATATAGTTTTCTACTGTACAATGTCGTTAATTGAGCTAGTAAAGTATTTTTAGTATTTTTCTATCCCTGTTATTTTGTGAGTTGAGATAAATATTACTGAAAATATGCACATTTTATTTCGTTTTGAACATTTTAATGAAATGTTAAATAGGTGTGTAAGTTCTTCTCATACCATATTTTTTTACATCTGTCACGGTTATAACTTATTCAAAAATTATTTGGACTCCTAATTTTCATGAGATTGAAACAAGTCAACAATAAGTTTCTCTGCATTACACAATACTATGAACTAAAATTAATTTATTATTGAGGGAATTTTCTTGTAGTAATTAAGATTGAATCACAATCTTCTCATATATGACTTTTATTTTTCACTTATCTTTCTTATCAAAAATCTACTCAAAACAAACATCTCTCAGTTTTCTAATGTACTGATGTGGTGAACTGTGTTTTTCCAATAAACCTCATTAGTCGTAATCTATTGAATTCAAAGACTGTGCTAGAGAATGAAATTATGAGTAAATAAAAAAGTTCTATATCAGATCAATATGGCGATTTTGGAATCAAAAGAGTTGTTTGATATATTGTATCTCAACGGCTTAAAAGGGTTTGTGGTCTTCCTCAGACCTCAACAAATGTTTTCTCGTCAACCTTTTTCTTTTACTTTTAAGATTTGTGACAATGAAGCTGCTTATGGCCAGCTAGATAAATGTAATCCATTTATCAGGACTAATATATACACCATCAGTCTTATAGCGGGCAAATAAAAACAATATAAAGTATATTTTAAATAAAATATATATATAAGAATATAGTAATGATGAAACTACAGTTTGTAATTGTCACATATTTAAATTTTCGCTTTGTCGATGTAACCCACTACAGCTGTTAATATTTTGATGCATAATTTTGCATTCTCTGTAACAATTTCGCAAATAATCCTTGTCTATTTGGTTATATTCGTTTTACAGGAAATTCCAACATTCCCCAAACCATCACCGAGCCTCTGCCGTGCTTCACAGGAGGAGTTGCACATATATCTAAAATCCTTTCTTCCTTAGACACAGAAACACGTTTCTCTTAAACCCAAAAACTTTGACTAATCACTCCATGGAACTCTCTATCACTGTTCATGCGTTTAATTTTTATGTTGCAGTCTCCTAATTTTATTTTAATGTCTCAAGAGAGGTTTGTTTCTTCACTGCCACATTCACTGCTATCTCTGGGTCAGTGAGTCGTCGATGACGTTTGCCATATAATTAGTTTATCTTCAACAACTGTGGTCTCTTGAGGCCGCCCTTAACGTTTTCTATCACCAAAGCTCCTGGTGTAATACATATTTTTTCACGTTGTGTTTCACGGTACTTCGAGGTGTTTATAATTCGGCGGTAATGGTACGGTTACTTCTGCCTAAACCATAAAGACAGCAATAAATCGATAGTTCCTCATTTCTACCTATTTCTCTGAATCTTAATTCGTGTACCAAGATGTTTGATCCAAAAAGTATGAATTACAGCACGTCATTGTGTCCCATAGGGCTAGCTGGCACTTAACTACATTAATAAACACCGAAGAAATAATTCACAGTTGAAGATCAATAAACCAATCAGCCTTTTTCAATTTTTGGTTTGTATGACACCTTTTCAACCTTCGCTTGACAATATGAAAGATAAATTTGTTGAAATGTATTAATTCGAAATTCGAAATGAATGGATAATAGTGTTGGCAAAGACTTTTAGCCTGTAGTGTACATTGATATATAATTTTATCTACCCTGAAAAATATAATAGGTTAGAAAACTGACATTTTATTTGACTGACATATCAAAAGGTTAATTTGGGGTGAAAATCTTAGCGGTGAGCAAGAGACAATTCCAATTTAATTTTTTAATTCAGTAAATTCTTCAACTATAAACCCTCCTAAACTAGTAAGCGAATTGCATGATAAGAAACATGGACCCTTTCGTCCCTATCCGACCAAATTGATGAATAAATCGCAATTCCACGTGTCAAGTCTCGTGTCTTACAAAGATTCGGGATCTTGACAGGATTTCTGGACATGGGCCGGTGTAAATTGAATACAACTGACGGGAAATGGGTTTCTGGTCCTAGATGATAATGCGACCGTTTCCTGGTCCTTTATGAGCATTTTGTTTCAGTCAAAAGGATGAGAAGTTCCAAGACTAATGGCTTTCGAGAATTAATCTAGAATGCGAAAGCGAAGGGTCCCATTAACAAATGTTACTCATATTTAATTTGAATATATGATGTAAATTGAGAAAGTGCCAGAAGCAATAACAATAAACAACTAATGCAAACCGCTTAATTGATTTATTGCTGCAATATTTGAAAAAAAAAATACAAGGTTCTGAGATGATACTTACATTTAATGGGGGAAAAACAAGTATGTAACGCATCGTTGAAAGGGGATTTATATAGAGTATTTAGTCATAATCGTCAACACCGTTTCATCCATTTTGAGATAAAAAAGTAGGGACTTAAGGAATCTCCCTGTCTTATACCCGTGCCTATGTTTATTTCCTCTGGAAGTTGTCCGTCTGTTCTAACCTGTATTTTGTTGTCTTTATATATGTCTTCGATTGTTTTGATGATGTCTAACTGAATTTGTCTATTAAATAAAAGGTGGACCACGTGTCTTAATCTAATTCTGTCAAAGGCTTTTGTCAAGTCAATTAAGTAAATGAACGCCGGTTAATTATATTCTAGAGCTTTCTCTGCGATTTTGCCATCTCCCATTTCTAAAACCTTGTTGTTCGTTATCAAAAGATATTCCTTGATTTATTATTTGGATTAAAATTTTGGTTGTCATTTTTAGAGTAGTGTTTACTAATGAACGGTGCCAACTCCTCAATCATTGCTTTCCCACAATTCTATAAAAGTTCATTTGCTGTTCCATCTCTGCCTGTAGTCTTTCGGTTTTTTAGTTTTCTTTGAGCTTCCTCCACTTACTTTGTATTTATTCTGGTCTCTTCATCAGTTGTGATTTCTGTTGTTTTTGATTTTTCTGTTGTGAGTTGGTTTTGTGAGAACAATCTTTTTAGGTAGTCTACCCAGGTTTTTATCCACATATGTTTTCCTTCTACTATTCCTTCCATTTCTTCTCTCTGTGTCCTCTTATAAATCTCCACATTTCCTTCTGTAATCCGTAGAAATCATGTTCTAGATCTTTTGAGAAACGTTCCCAGTGGTTATTTTTAGTCATTCTGACGAGCTTCTGCGTCTCCTTGCGAATCCTCTTATAGTTCTCATATGAGGGTGGTGTTTTGTTTTATATATATTCCAGGTACGCTTTTTTCTTTTCTTCACATTTTTCTTTTATCTTCCTACAGAACCATGGCGTTTTCTTTTCGAGTTCTTTATTTTGTCCACTGTTTTCTCGCCGAGAGGTTCCTTTAGAATGTTAGTTTTTCTGTCTGATTTCATATAAGTACTTTGTTGAATCATCTTGTAAGCTTTCAACTCGTATTTTTGTGATGGTGTGTTCTTACTGTAAATTGATTTTACCATTCTTATTTTTCCCATGATTAATCTGTGGTCACTACCTACTTCTGCCTGAGTTAGTTCTTACATCTAAGATTTTGGACGGGTGTATTTCTATATTAGTTAGTATATAATCGATCATGGATCTATGTCCTCTTGTGTTTTCAAAAGTTCATTTGTTCTGGTCTTTGTGTAGGAAAAATGTTTTATTTATGCGTAATTCATTTGTATTGCATAGATCCATTAAAAGCTCCCCATTTTCATTCCTGACATCTTCGTTGAATCGTTGTTTTATTCCTGGGATGATGTAATTTCCAATTCGAGCATTGGAGTCACCCAAAACAATCATGCACCCGTTTGATGGCATATTATTTATTATTGTCTGTAGGTCTGTAGGTGGATCGAAACATATCATGCAAAATACGCTATTCACCAAAGAATAATGCGAATATTTTAAAAAACATAAAATAAGCAAAGTATGTAAAATATGCGCTTTTCACATTTGAGTTTCTTCAAACATGAGAATAATAACACTTCATTAAATAACGTGACATAAACCAAAACCTACAAAAAATTTTTGCCTCATTAACTCGAAGTATTCACTAAAACCTATATAATTATCAACTACATCATTAAATGTTACTTATTTCATAATATTCAATGAATGGAAGTTTCTAAAAATTTTCAGAAGGGCAATTTCGTTTTAATAAGAATCACGTAGTCCTATTTCGTTTTAATAAGAAGAACCAAACACATGACACATCATAGGCCGCTTGAGGTCGTAACCGTATCCGAGATCACACGTAATGGCTGCGGGCACTTTACGTCTATAAGACTATGATTTATATTCGACGTTTTATCGGGGGATCATGTGCTTCCTCTCGGATGCCGAGTACTCCAAATCGCTGAATTCGGTTAAATTCAGTCAAATTTCGTCACGATTTCGACCATTAATGTCAGTTGTGGAGAAACGAATCTTGTTTTAGGGTTATATGGAAACGGAATAAAAACACACCCACTAGTTTTAGCTCTCTTATTATGTATCTCTAAAGTAATAAGAAATGGAGGATAGTGGATATAAATTAATAAGTTATAAGTAAACTAGCATTATTTATTAATATCACTGGATAAATAATTACTCTCCATTTTCAGCTACTCAAAACATATTTTTGAGAAAATCTAATAATCGTGTTCTTTGAGATAATTGTTCAAAAAAATACTCCATTTACAATGAACGACTTCTACAGAAAATAACTCAATAGACAAATTAATACTTTAACAATAAATAGTAACAAAACAATTAATGAAATCGAATTTATTGCAATGTAAACTTATTTTTATTTGATCCGAGCTTTCAAGTCCGCTGACTATGTGAATATTATTTATTACTCTTTAGAATCCGCTAATGGTGTGGTTGTGTCGGGGAGCTTTCACATTTTTCCTCCCTCCTTTGGTGTTGATTTCTACTCGAAGTCTTTGAGAACAAATCATGGAGAATCTGGATTTAAATGGGTTGTAGTTTCGGACCATATAATAATCTAGAGATTATTTTTCGTTTCTTTACAGTGACTGTTATTAAAATGGCTAAAATAATCAAAATTGGAATTAAGAAAACAATACTGTGTCCTGCAAAAAAATGAGGCAGGAGTGGAATTGGTTCAATGGGTCGAACTTGTCCGTGCGTCTCCGGAATTTGGAGTTTTTCCAACGTAATTTGGTGCTTTGGATGCAGCTTTATTGGTACTATTTGCCGCACTGTAATTTTTTGAACGGTTTTCTTATTGTATCGTATTCCTTCCATAACAATCGGCTCGTTTATCATTAAGCTGCTACTTCCCCTAATATCTTGGTTTTGAAATTTGCTTTTTAGATAATCGAGAACTATTAGCTGAAGTAGAACTGTTCAAAGGGTTTATAGAGAGATTTGATAATAAAAAATGTAAATAATTTTCAGAAATATTGTTGAAGGTGCTCATAAATAATGTGATAAGGAGCATTGTACTCACAAGAGGATGATCAATGGTGATGTCTTCTACATACTACGTTTTTCTCGCCTTGTTTCGATAGATCGTCTCGTTTAACAATTAAAGTTGACCAGGAACTGACACTTATAACTTTCTTGATTTATAATAAAGGACTTAATAAGGAAATAATCTTTAGAGAAAATAACTCAACAGACTAATCAATACTTTAACAATAAATAACAACAAATCAATGAATGAGCTCGAATTTATTGCAATGAACTTATTTTTATTTGATCCAAGTTTTGGAATCCGCTGACTATGTGATTATTATTTATTGCTCTTTGGAATCCACTAATCGAGTGGTAGTATCAGGGACTTTTCACATTTTTATCATAATTTACTGTCCTGATAGAAATGTGGTTGAACGCACGAGTGTTGGTGTTCAGTAATGATATCACCAACAGATATAGAATATTCTTAAGTTTCCATTTCGTTATCATTTGTTTGTCGTTGTCAAAATCTAGTTTAAATAACTTTTATTGTCAAACATGTGATCTGAACGTGTTTTGGACCCAATGATTTCATTTGATTTTTGATTACTTCTGTTCTAAAACTATTTGATGTAAATCGAATGTAGTATCAACTCCGCAAGAAATCTGTTCTGTTCTTCAATTTTAATTGTATTGTTTTCTATTATATTTTTCATAAATTTGCCGTACAACATTCCCGTTATGCTAGTTACACTAATGCCACAATAACTGCCACACTTCTTATCTCCTTTCTTGTATATTGATGAAATATACGCCACATTCCAATTTTCTAGGATTACATCCCCATTTAAAGGCACTTATGGAATAGATTTGTTATAATTTAGTCTATTACCTTCATCTCATTTGGTGAATAAATTGAACCCTGGCACTTCAATATACGTAGAAGTTAATAGAGACATGCTTTTATTAAAGTAGCATCGACATTTTGAAATCATTATTTTCGTGAAACACCTGGCAGTGATAATTGATTACTGAATATTATATTATTACATTGTTTCAAAAATGACGGGTAGATCTGAGGAAATCTTTTCAATATGAAGTTAAAATGAATGTAATAAATTAATAAAAAAAATTTATAACAAGGTTTAAGGTCAAAGCTGATGTTTCCCAAGGATGTATCTGGTCACCTACACCCTTTCTCTATGAATCAATAATCGGCTCGAATAAACTGCAAAACCATATATAGCTCTATTGACAATAGCAGACTTGTATCGTCACTCAAATCAGCCACCCCAATAAACTCGGCAAACACCCAAATCCATAGGCAACAACAAATCAATACTGTAGTAGGGCGGAAGCAATCTGGCTGTTTTTACAAAGAAGGATGGTACTGCAGCTCAGGATTTGCTTCTGTGTGAGCATAAAATATCACCTTTACCACGAATTCGATTGTTGGGTATGTCCTGTCAGCTTCTAATCTTCTACAAGATTCAGATTCCTCGATTTTCGGAGTATTGCTCGCATATTTGGAGCTCGGCAATCCATCATACGATGCGGATGCTCGACTCGAT
This sequence comes from Diorhabda carinulata, assembly GCF_026250575.1. NCBI lineage: Eukaryota > Metazoa > Arthropoda > Insecta > Coleoptera > Chrysomelidae > Diorhabda > Diorhabda carinulata. Next base: position 11,648,817 of record NC_079469.1, read on the forward strand.
ACAGAAGAGAGGAATTCGACTTATAGGTGACCTGGAATTTACCAAAAATTTGGACAACTCAGAGATTAAAAGGAAGGTCGCTGAACTGTCTCTATTTTACCAACGTCAGATGCTCTTACGAACTATTCAGCCCACTTAAAACCCTATTTTTATGATGGCAACGTGGCTCATGAACACCGAGTTCGACTGCAGACACCCAGAACGTCAATTTATCGCGACTCCTTTCTTTGGAAAAGTTCATGCCTGCAGAATTAATTACCAAACACATCTTTCTCAATATAACCTACAAAAGCTTAAAATCGTCAGACACCACTCAAATTACTCGATTGTAATAGGGTTCAACATCTTGTGTATGGTTATTACATTAGAAAAATGTTGCAATGTTGTGAAATATATGGTGAGTCTGATGAGGATTCTCTTATACACAATGTGAGTTTCCTCTTGTGTTTTCTTTAGTTCAATTACTAAAGCTTCTTTGATATTAGATATGGTTTTAGAAGTCCCTTTGCGCACGACTTGTGTACACCAATGTTAATAGCGTCGATTTTCGTATATCAGGAGTATCCCTTTCAAACAACACGTGCGTTCATAATGAAGAGATGGGCTTTTATCAGTCCCATTAATCTGGTACGCATACCGGTCAATGTAAGCGTATAACTGTTATTGTCTGAATATTTGGACGCATTCATGAAGTACATAATATTACTGTAAACAGGGATTTATCTGACAGTAGCGATTATAATGATTTTTGCAGGCTAGATAGCGTGCTGCAATCACTTTTTATGTGTATTGGTAATTAACGATGGGGACTAGATACAAACAAAAAACACGACAAAATGTATAACAAAATCGATGCGATGAAACAGTTACAGTGAGTTTAACAAAAACATAAAATCTAGTTGTGTTGTTGCAGGCCCGGATTTACGTACTCATTCTTCACCTCCCGACATACCACACCTGTCGAAGATTTTTAGGTTTGTTTTAAAAGTTTAGCGCACTCAAGAATCTTTAATTTTGATAACACTTTTATTTTCGCTCGCAAAAAAACTAAACAATTGTAGAAAATGATACGCCTTATAATATTGTGAGAGTTGATTAAAAAAAATTGTTAATCAACCCTAAGGGGCACACCTAGTGTGACAGACTAAAAAAGGTAATTTTTGGGAATAAAAAAACTACTGAATCAATCGTTTTAAAATTTTGAGAGTATATTTATATTTTTGAAATAAAATATTGAATATTTTTGAAATTACACGCGATCTCCAGCGGCGGTCCTCCACTGCTGGAGTGTCTGCAGCCTTCTCCGTTGATAAAACCTAACAAAAAAAAATTCTATTGTCTTTACGATGACCCTCGGGTAAACAAAAAATCAAAAACTGACAAAATGGAGGCATGTTGAGAAAAAAAATTAAATTTTACTCAAAATTTTGGTCGTCTTTGGCCTGCCCAAATTCGATTTTTGGTCAGATCAAAAAATTGGGGGGTCATCGTATGGAGAATATAGAAAAGATGCATAAATAATTTGATAGCAATCGGATCATTTATCTCCGTGTAATCACTCCAGCAAATTCGAAAAATGCTGCTTCGAGAAAAACGCGTTTAAAGATAAAATGATGGTATGTCCCGTAACCAATGCAACTATCTAACTGCCGAGCGTATGGCTGTAACTCGAAAACTATTTAAGATATCGATTTAAAATTTTAGTATGTTATGACAAATAAATAGATGAAAACCTTTTGCTCCGCATAAGGGACCATATTATATGTTTTACCATTTGGTTAAACCATCCTGGGTCATAGAAACATTACCCTATACTTGGTCCATCCGATTTTTTTCCATGATCAACTCCATTGTTTCACTCGACATCAAGCTAGGACTCCTAGACCTTCTTTCTTTGCTGATTTCATTCGTCGAAGAAATCAAATATCTAGGCATTATCTTAGATAGAAAATTACTATGGACGAACCACATCAATTATATCAAATAAAAATGTGGAAAAGGTATGAATCTACTAAAACTAGTTTCCAAAAGAAACTGTGGAGCAAATACGAACCTTGCGCATACATTTTATAAGGATTATATTCGTTATACATTATATGGGGCAACATCTAAAACATCTTTTAAGGATGGACCGTATTCATATAAAGCATTAAAAATTTTTGGTCGAAAGGGAAAGTGTATCAAGTTTGGTAGGGGCTCAACGTGTTAAAATATTCGTCTTTGTTTAAACAACAGGCTGCCTCGCCCACAAAGTAGCTCCATATCGTCTTTGATATATTAGGTGGAGAGTGTAGAAAAATCATGCCTTCAAAATAACATAAATAATGATTTTAATTTTTTATACAATAACCAAAAAACCAAAGAACTTAACGTAGACCATGTGTTTTACTCCGTTAAGGATTGGTCCAATTTCCACTCCAATTAATTTCAGTATAAATGTTTATTAAATCATTGTTTGTTTTTTATTTGCGAAATTACTTCATATATTCCCGTATAGGAATAGGTATTTTAAAATTGGTTTGTAGGTTGTACAAACAAATTATGAATATGGTTCTAGTAAGAGAATTTTTTTCGGTATCGGTATCGAGAATCGAAAAATTTTAGTATCAACACATCTCTAGTATTAACCGACTACCCTACCGCAAAAAGTGATTACTGCCCAGAAGAAACTGCCCCAAATCAAATATTATTCTTTAGTTCAAAATTTTCTTCAAATTGTCCTTTCTTGCTGCTTCATTTTTATTTCTGATATTTATCTGATTGTTCTACATATCGTTTATTTGGGTCAAGCTTTTTCTGATAAATAACTAGCTCTAGCATTTCCCTAAGCTATATATAGTTGTTTGGTTTTGATTGTTTTTTCATATAGTTTTATGGTTACTGGGTGATCTTATTTGGAATTTCCTCAACCAATGATGATAATCACTGATACACTACCAATACACCAACACACAATAACCAAGTTATATTCTATAGAAACTGGATGTCAACTGTATTTACATAAAATATTTTATTAGACTCTAGCGATGGAATTTTCTGTATTTTTAAAATTACCCTACTTTCTCTTTGGGAAAATAGTATTCAATTTTCCGTTTTATTCCACTTTTGTTTCCGTTTTATTTGTATAAAAGTCCGAAGAAATATATCTCGTACTCGGAGTTTACATTTTATTTATTATATTCTTTTAGCTTTGCCAGAAAATCCCCTAGCCATTACCGAAAACTCGTTTCGAACATATTAGAACAATATATCTCGCTCTTGACAGAATTTCGTTTGGCTTACCTCACAGCAAGGGCTCATATGAGTATTCTCTTACGACAAAAATGTATGATGGAAAATATGATTTGATAAGAAGTTTGGTTGACTAGAACGTGATAACGATGATTCGCAAAATATTTCATAATATATGTATCTTAATTTTAAGCTTACTAAGATGAGTTCTCAACAACTAAATCGAATAGCCTTCCCAAATATACTATTAATATATGGAACGTGGATTTTAGGGATATACTGATAAAATTAATAGTAGACCTTCAAATAGAATAATTGTTGAGTAGCCACTCGTACGTAGCAGACATCTATTTTCGATATGAAATAAGTAATTTGTGTTTAAAGAAAATCGTGCTATAGGAAGTAATGGATAAACATTCAAAAAATTAGGGTTGATGCCCAATACTCTTCCTAATTCTAACAGAAGTTTGATATTAGAACCTATTTGTATGAATTATTTTCTTCTCTTTTATATTTATGTGAACATGTGCGCAAACATGATAAATGATACTACTAAAGCATGATATGAGATATATCTTGAAATGTTGCTTAGAAAGATAGTTTATATCTTCGGAGTCCATATTTTCAAATGATCTGGGACTATAAAAAGTATATATTAGGGGAACTAAAAAGTAGGCTGACACAGATTTTCATTTAGCCCTCACCTCCAGAAGACATGTATAGAAATTTGATAGCTAGCGTACTATAACATTTGTCAGATTGAAAAAAGAATAAAAAGGACGATGAACACCGTAGATTCTCCAAAAAGGCTGCATTTGGCTATGAAGAAAGTGTTGTTTCATAAAGGTAATGCACCTGCTCACACATCTGTTATTGCTAACTCATGCACCCTATTCGCCAAATCTAGCCCCCTTTGATTATTTTCTGTTCACATACAAAAATTGAATGAAAAACTTTCCTGCAATGGAGAGGTGATGTCGGCAGTTAATTTTGAGCAGTTTGATGATTTTTATTATATATAAGGTATCGAAATGATTGATCATTGTTGGGAAAATTGCATGGAGTTGAAAGGAAATTATGTTGAAAACTAAATCTATATTTTTTTTATGGTATCTTTGTTGGGCCAGGTACCCCAGTATCAGAAAAAACCACAAAGGAACACTCTACACTCTACGCATTAGTAATTAGTTAATTGAACAAAAAATTAATTACAACTTTCTAATGAAGGATAGATATATTAGGAGAAGTGACATATCCATAAAAGCGTCGATGTTGCCCCAGATTTTAAGTTGTTAATTGAAGGTTACCAGAGCGATCCATTCCCGTCAGCTTGTAATAACATACATTCACTCTTTGATTTCCACACACATATAAAAAGGGCCTTGGACCACCCTCTGTGGCTTCCCTCAGTTTCCTTTTTCTCTTTTTAGCACTCGCTTATTTACGATAGAAAATAAGGGCTCATAATATAACGCTATAAGCGAATCGGAATGAGAAAAAAAAGTACAGTGCTGTAACTCTAGAGACAAAATATAGAAAATGGAGAAATATCTAATTGACACAACACCTCATGTAAATTTTCATCAACAATAAATATTTCTAATAGTCTAATCGAGAGGTCATATCAATAAAAAGCAAATTAAAGTAATCCTAACAAAGAAATGGGTCATCAGTTATTGTCATTTATTGGAGTAATCAAAGTTATTGAAAGGACCCCACATGACCCACAGCTCGCATGATGCTCCATAACTGACTAGTCAAGTTTCCAATCTATTAATCATTCAATAAAATTTTCGCAATATTTTCATTGATTCAATTGTTTCAATGCTAGAAATAATATGAATTAGATGAGAATAGTAATGATACTGATTTTTTATTTACTGTAAAGATTAAATTAACGAGATCAAGAAATACGTTTCTTCCGTACTTTTTCCGATAAGTCTATTAAAATCGACAAACGATTCTTGAGAATATATCACGTTAAACGATAGGGTACAAATTGAGGTTGATTTTGTTCCAATGCTTGTTGAAACACCACAGTTCAAAATTGTTATAGTGCACGTTCACAGACGCTTTCATTAGCTTCACCTATGTATATGTGGGTTTACGAGCTTGTTTATAACTCTAACCTCTGGCTTACTATTGTTAGTACTTCCCCACCATTATGATTGCGTTCGTTAGCCGAGCAGGCTAAGGCGTCAACCTTCGGACTTGCCGGTCGTGGGTTCAAATCTCGTTTACGCTGTTAAAATATTTTCGGCAATTTTTTTTGAAAACATCACTGTAAATTTTCTCTTCGCAGCGAAACAAATGCATCGGTAGTACTCTAGAATTTAACACCTTAATTTTAATTATGTTGTCCAAGAATTTCACATCCGTGCTCTCTCTGTTGGAGATTTACACCACTAATGACTAGAACTTAGTGTAAAATTTTATTCAGATTTCAAAACCTTACTTAGGTCTGAAAAATACGCCAGAAATACCCTTCCTTATAAGTTTTGGCCCATTTCTCCTTACACCATGTAACAAAATGGTCGTATTGCTTCTCATACCTTAGTCTGGATTTGGCAGGTAAGAGCTCGGAATTAGCTTCATTTGCAGCCTTCAAAATGGCTTCGGAAAGTTCTTCGTCGGATGAATCCATTAATATTATTGTATCGGATTCGGTTAAATGTGGTTTAATTTAGAAGAAGATTGCACTTATTCGGTCACTTCCAAGACGTTTTGAACAACTTTGACATTTTAGTAATAATTACACGCCTGGGTTATCATAGCAATTGATATCAAACTAGGGCGGTTTGACAGTTGTTTTGTGATACTCCTTTGAAGAATGTAGATGGTTATTTAAAAAGTATCTTCATTATTTTATATTTTCAAAAAATTAAAAATGCTAAAAGGTTTAAATTTTATTTGGTGGACTATTTCTTAAATATTTATTTACCTGTAGTAACAGTAGTTATAATAAAATAAATTATAATAATATATAATAATAATAATTAAAATCCTAATTGACTTATTTTCATATTGAATAAGGCACTAAAATGCGAAGATGAGACATCATAACTTTTTCAGATGTACGCACACCTTTTATAGATATAAACTATATAAAAAAAATAGAGGAAATAAAATCTCGCTTTCGAACAGGAAAGTATATGACCCACCGGAGGTTATGAACGTTGACTAATACTCAAAAAAGGTCCTACAAGCAAATACTCGACATGGAAATGCAACTTATGCACTTTTTGAAATAATGGCAACAGAGTAGATATTGTGTTAATAAGAGAAAGAGGCAAATCAATATAGATCTAACTGGGATGTGGACAATCTATAGAAAGTCGCAATCGCAATGCCAGAATCGAAAAATGTATCAATTGACAACAGTCTCAAGGTCATAAGCAGTAACATTGCGTAAATATTTTTGTTGAAGTTTGACGGTAAGACATGGAACCTAAATAACTATTTTGTTGATAAGTTTTTTTAGGGTTCCTCCAAACATTAATTAGAAACTGACTTCATTCTGAATTCTATTTCGGTCATATAATTATGTAAGTAATTTAGGTCGTCCTAAATGCTTACCTGTATTAGTTGATTGGAATTATCAATTATCTGCTCACAGGTGTGCATCCGATATTTATTGATGTCACGATGAAATATATTAAATACCAAGTTTGGAATTTGTAAGTCTGCTACTTTCAATTAGCTAAATGGTTTCTGGACACCCTGTATATTGATATTGCCAATTCAATTTAATATTCTGTATCCATTCAAAATATATGTTAATATTACCAAGTTTTTCTGTCACCTGTTCGACTGCAACAGTTGAATTAAAACATTATACAACAATTTAAATGTAAGGAGATATTTCTATAAAAAATTGCTCTTCTTCTTAAGGAAACCAGTAAAGTAATCGAATATTTAAAAAAAAACTCATTGCTCCGTTCGCTTTTGGAATGAAACTCATTGAAATAACCACATACCGATCCTTTGAATATTGTCGGTAGATTGAAGGAATGTCTGCGTAGCCAACGAAGGTATAATTCAAATTAATTATTTTTTTATTGGAACCCTGGTACGTTAGTTTTTCAAATCGAATAGGGTTTCTGGCAATGGTGTAGAATGAATTTATATTGATTTCATTTCATCTCAAAAATTCTTAGAATGAACCTTTGGTCCATTTTTTGTTGTATCATTATTATTCTCATTTCTGTGTTGCTGAATTTCGCAAAGCTAAAATTTCTACGTGATATTCAAGTATAATATATCATCTGCTTGATGGTTTATTCTTTTTTTTTATCGTAAAAAAATACATTGCAGCGTTTTCTATTAAATAACACCACCATTGACGTCGTTGAATCGGTATAATTCTTAGGGCTTGTTGTGGACAATTTGTCGAAATTGGAGTAACACATTGCCGCCCTATCTAAAAAAATAAGTTCCCTCTGTTTTGCGCTGAGATTAGTTTCCAAAGAACTGAACTGATCCACCTCCTTAACAGTCCATTATGCCCTTATTGAGTAGCATCTCCGATATACTCTTTCCTTATGGGGTACGTGTGGAGCGACTCAATTTGAGCGAATCTTCAAACTACAAAGGCAGCTGTTAGATATTTACTCGGACTAAACAGCAGGGCTCTTCCTTTCTTATCCATCTTTGAACCCGTTTGCCTAATTCGTGAGCACGCTACTCCAATTTCAGAAAATCGTTGTACGGCTATATACTTAGGACCGCAAAGCACGACCTTCACCTACCTACTTCACATTCAGAATATATTAAGGGCTCAATATTTTACATGCAAAAAATGCACAATCACTTGTCAATTGAAATCAAATCGATATCATATTTTCCCGCATTCCGCAATAATTGGAGGGTATATATTATGGAAAGTGCCTTCTATTCTAATGATAATATTTAATTCCAGACATGCTGCATACTGGTTTAATTTATTGGACTATATACGATTCATATACTAATTATTACCTATTTCTATTACCTATAACTTTCTAATCATTATGATTTTATTCCGTATATTGAAATCTTATTTTATTTGTAACTTCATTAAGTTATGTTTATATTTGTTTTGTAGGTTTTACCGTGTCGGGGAGTGTCCTTTTGTGGGTTGCTTCGGTGAAACCTAGAATCTTGTAAAATGTATTTTTTTGTTTTTTTGTTATTTTTATATTTTTTTGTTTTTTTGTGTTTTTGTGTGTTTTTGAAAACTTTTTCCTACTCTAGCTTAACCTAATGATCCTGGTCCTCCATTTTACTTTACCTGTTGGGCGATGAGTGTTGCTATTAGTGGCTGCATGTTCTGCAGCACACTCAGTAGCTCGGGCGTTCCTTCTTCTCTCGTTTTCTTAGCAGCTAGTGCGTCGTTGCGTCCTGTTTGTGTGTTGCTCGTGGCTGGTTTGTTTTCCATCTTCTTTTGGTGTTTCGGGCACCCCCTGTAGTTTGCAGGGTGCTCTTCGTGTATGTTTGTTCCTCTGCGGGCTCTATTACTACCATGTATATAGATAGTAATTTTCGGGTGTTGTTCTCGTTTCTTTGTGTACGACTTGTCAGCTGCCATACTTTTTTTGGTCTTTTGGGGTTTTAACAGCCAGTCCTTTTATGACAAGCTTCCTCTCTTTTTCTTCGTTGAGTAGGTACGTAAGCACTCAATCTCCTTATACTCGCTCAGGAGCATCTTCATTCTGTTGAAGTCTTCTTTTGTCGCCGTCGTTATTTTCCATGTGTGTATTCCCATTTTACACTGGGCATCGATTTTCCTTCGCACTAGCTGCCTACGAAGTGCTGTCCACATGAGTGGAGACTTTAGTATTATTGGAGATGGCCTTCTCTCCGGTTTTATCTGTTTTCTGTGTTCTTCTCTTCTTATCTTTTCTAATTCTTCTTGGACTTGTTTGTCCGTTGATGTATCTTCTTCCTCTGAAGATTGTCTCTGGTTTCTTCGTTTTTTCTTATTTTTCGCCTCTATATAGTCTCCTTCCATGGGGCTGTCTTCATTTTGTATTTCTTCGTTCAGTCTGGTTTGAGATTACGACTCATCTACTTCTTCTGTAGTTGGATTTCTTTCCATCTTTTTTTTATGTCCAATGATCCGTTTTTTAATTTCAATTCTTGAATTATGTCCATTAAGGACTTAATTTTATCCTTCTGAACAATTTCTTCTTCTAAATTGCTATTATGCTTATTTCTGTCAATAATTATCTTTCAAAAATTTTAATTTGTTTCCCCATCGTCTTCGTCATTAATTCAATATCAGCTAGTTTTTCAATTTTCTTATTTAACAACTTGTTTTCCTCTTCTTTACTCCTAGTCGTCTTATTGTGGTCTCTTGGCTTTTTCTCAATCTTTCGACAGACGATCCTCTGTCATGATATAGACAACAACTTATTACAACAATCAATAGAACTCAATTATTTTGGAGTAGAGAGTAATGATATAAAAAAAAATATTATGAGTACACAAACAATTTGAGAATCTACAAACCAGGCCCATGATCAATTCTCACATATGCGACGGATATAAGAGCCGAAACCTAACAACAAAAAGTATAATGAGGACGAATGAAATGATAACGATAAGAACAATTGTGGGAGGTAGCCTTAGAAATGGAATTAGAAGTCAGAATATCAGAAAAAATTTAGGAATTTAAGGTTTGATGAGATGGGATAGAAAATATAAGGAAGGCTGGAGAGATCATGTAAAAAAATGCCAAAAAAAGATTGGCAAAATAGACAAAAAATAACAGAAACCTAACACACAGAAAGCACTAGACACACAACTAAAAATATGGTGTGAGAGATATACGGAATTGAATAGGACAAGTTCCTATTAAAACAGAATGAGGAAAACCAAGTTTATAAGAGTCTTATGTAGCTAGTAAATTTTGACGTTTGAGGTAGATTTGATAGAGTCGCGAGTAATTGAATAAATTGATGTGTAATTCTCCTATAAAATAATAATTGTAGTACAATAGCTTGTTTCTCTCGGTATAATGAGATAATTGAGCTATCAACGGTAATAAGCTCCCGTGTTGTACGAAATCAATATTGATCACGAAAAACAACCGGAAAAAAAAAACAAGTTGAACTGACGTAATCACGTACACTATCAACATATATTTATATATAAGGAGAAGCAATTACTTTGTTGTGAGTATACAACCCGTCGTGCTGTGTATTCGCACTGTCGGTGGCCATACACACGCCGAGAAGTCTTTAGAAGGGAAAGAGAGACAAGCAAAAAGAATGAACTAACAACAAGGTCGTATCAACTCATTTTATAAAGGTCAATATATTAAATTAAAATATGTATGTAATAAGATACAGCATAAAATAGATCACTATTTTGAAAATATCATATATAGACTTAAGAGTAGAGTCCCTTTTACTAATATTTCTGGTTCCGATAGCTTGTATATAATGTTCTTATACATATACAAGACTTGTCAACACGAGTTCTGATTGATTACCAAGACCAACAGTCCTCTAATCCATTACTCTAACAGGCAAGTGCACGTGCTTTTCAACAGCGGCAACATCTTAGCCTACTAAGGTCTTCATGCCTACGGTGTCGGTTGTTCGGGCATGCGGGTATGTGTCAAAGGACGTGATGCTGCGCACTTTTCTGTTGTTGCATAGTGGAGACGTGTTCAATTTTTTATTATGGTTGATATGAGTACCGATTTATGCATCACCTTCATGGAACTATACCAAATAGAAGTATTTATTTAAAATTCCAGATATCCAGACACGTTTGAGTGGATAATTAAAGAATTAAATACATGTAAATACATACGAATACATACTTCCTTCCCTGTTTAATTTTTCTCTTTTTATCCAGGTGATATAAATCTGTGATTTTATGGTATAGGTAAGTATATGAAGTAGCTAACGGAGCTACTTGAATTCATTTCGAATTAAACGTAGGAGAAAACTGATTAAATGGAAAGAGTTGATGGCTAGTATTCTTGCCGACTCTAAAGGCATCTCACGAGAGTCTAGAGCAGTAACGCAATTGGTCGATGAATACGATCTCACCTAATTATACCTCATAGTCCTGCCGTTGAAAACAGTTGCCCGCATTTAAGTGAAACACTTATCAGGAATGTTAAGCAGTATAGTATATATTATTTATACTAAACAAACCTACTACTCAAACATTGATGTTCTTCGTGTTCCTCTACCTTCTGATGACCCCACACGACAAGCAAGACAGTCATTGTATTACAATAAATTTCGTTATGGGATAAATAAAAATTTCGATAAGCTACAATTCTACCACACTGTCACAAAGTGTTGCGTTTCCTTTTGAATTGTAGAGTTATTTTTGTACGTCTCTGATTACTGTCGCCATAAATTACGAAGTTGTTTCTATAAGAACTCGTTCGATTAAGGGAATCGCAATATATATCCAACTGATATTCAATTTTTTGTTTTGTATGTTATTGGTCAATTAATGAGAAATTATTGCAAGTACTCTTGCATTCCGTAAAATCCATAGGTATTCACAAGTTTTTTATAATCAGTAAACGAAACTGAACTTAGCTGTAGAGCTTTGATGATAATTTTACTGAATGTAAACCTATATGTTATGACAAGTATTATACACGAAGAGCTAGCTTGAATAAAATAAAATTCTTCTTATTTAGTCAATTCTTCTAATCTAGTTGGGAACCTTAATAAATATTATGTAGGTATAAAATGTTAACAGCAATTATTAAAAGAAGATTGACACAGCATACGAAACCATTATAGATCACCATCAAGAAGGTTCCCGATAGGAAAAATCTACACCAGATGCAATGCATATTATGAGAGAAATAATAATGAATTATGTTCTTAGATTTTGAACAGAGAAAGATCAAAATTAATAAAGGATTTAGAGAGAATGGAAAAGAAAAATTCAAAAGATGAACTGAAATGACAGAAAAGTTACAATCTAGGAGCATGATGACAATTAATGAAGGAGTAGAATGAAGTCAATGGCAGGTTGACGGATTGTCACCATTGCTATTCATTACGTGACTAGATTATATCGTTAAGTAAATAAATGACGTTATAAAGATATATACAACAAATATATGCAGAGTTAATAATTCAGCTTGTGATCAAGTTTTGGTAAGTGGACAGGAAGTGGCTGAGAAATATAATCCTCGCGTCAGAAATAAAAACGAGCCACAAGCTTAGAGTTGGGGAATTCAAATATTAAGAATGATTATTCATTCAAATGGAAGCAAGAATATCAAATATAAAATTGAAGAAAGAAGAGATCTACTTTACACTAACATAAATATATATATATATATATATATATATATATATATATATATATATATATATATATACAATGTGTTTTTGAAAAATGCAAATAGCTAATATTTCATTATATCTTACGATATCAGAAGAACAATGTTTCAAATAATTCAGTCCATTCACATAAGTAGATAGTATTTACGAATCTTGTTTGTTTCCCGAGTCGGGTACTCATATTTCTATTAAATCTCCTACTTTCGATTTTCAATTTGTTTGATGGTTAATTTTGTATTCTGAAAACTAAATTTTTTTCGCTACTTTCTACTAATGTATGTCCTAGATTTGATAACTTCACGAAGAAGGTTTCGGCTTACCTCAGATGACCCCTTCTCAAAACTTTTTGACTGAAGTTTGTACGTATTCACGTCATTCTTGGTGCCGGCGGGAAATTGATTCTTATGGTATGCAGACCATTTCTAAAGACCCAAACAACTGTCCCGTGTGACTTAATTGGTCTCACTATTGCCGTGTACATCTACAGCAGGAAATTTGGGTTATAACCGCAATTTTCTGAGATCTCCTGCATACCATAAAGATTATTGTCGTAAATGCTTTTTACTAACGATAACGAACGAGTTGTCTCCACATTTCGTATCACTTCTTCTAGAATACCTAATCGTATTCAAATTCTAATTCTTGAATTTCAAATCCTAGATTACATCATATACAGAAAACTTTTCATCTATACCAATTGATCTATTTCTAATTTTTCCCTAAGGTTTACAGTTTTTAAAGGGAGAAACATCCTCACAGTTCTACTGCTATAGGAAAATCATTTGCAACTGCATATGTTGCACCAAATGATAGGAGGTCTCATACCATGATTACTTTCAGAAAATATGTATTTTCCATAATAGTTTGAACGAAAGATGGATATAGGATAATAACTGTCAACAACAATACTCTAACTTATCTCTCAATGCTTTTATTCCATTAAAATATCCGCCAGATAAATTACAGATATCATAAAGGGAATGAATATCGACGGAATAGGTTAAATTTCGTATTTACTGCATTTTGCATAATATATTTTCAAAGGAAATCGTTTTCTCATTACTTCAATATTTCTCAACCAAATCGTCCATTCCTGTAGTCACAACAACTGTATATGTATATGCATAATAATATATTGATGCATTTCAGACTAGAAGCCAAATTGCATCTACCTGTTATCAATATTCATATAGAGATGTTGTGAAGTTGTGAACATATTCTTCGACAGAATCTGGTGATTCATAATATTTTATTACTTTACCCTATTGTACGAAAGTGAAACATGGTCGTAACACAGTAAGAATACGAGAAGGCGAATGGGGTTAATGTGATTTGTATGAAGCTATCGGTGGACTAAGTATAGCAATAATTTATCGAAAATATCTCTATTTGTGTTAACAACAAGCCCATAAAAACATACATATGAGAAGTATTTGGAATTGTACTATTGTATCATTTTGAGGAGAAAGAATCGATAGTTTGAAGAAAAAATTATCGTTTTTTCTGAGTCACAACGAAATAGTTTTCTTGTATTTTCTATAGCAATTATGTTGTTTTTGCAATTATTATTATATCTATAATATTATCAAAATATGATTCCTCTCAGGATCACCTCGACGATTTCTACACTCGGATCACATTTGATTGACACGTTTGAAACTAAATTAATTTTTCTTCGGGCTTTCATGGTCATGTCCATGCAAGAAATCTTTCAGAATCACCTTACTAAAATAAAGTTAAAAAAACCATTTTTTATCAGATTTCCCTGACTATGTCCATACAGGGAAACTTTCAGGTTTACCGAACTGGAAAAATGATTTTTTTTTGAAGAAGTTTGGATAAGTTAGTTCTTCCGGAATATTTCTATTATTAAATCACTTATTTAAAACTATATAATTGGAGCCTCCTATGAATTTCATTTTTAGAAATGATTCAACTCTGAATTGGTTATCAAACTAGAGTGTAAACTACTCCATGAGAGGCGGTTCTTTAATAATATAAAGAAAAGTTGATGTCAATATAAACTAGATCTAAATCTTTGCGTGAATAGAAATTTCTGAATATAGTTAAGACAATAATATATATTATATTGGTATTTTGTATATTGTAAGCGTTCGAACCAAACCAAAAAAATGTGAAAATCCTTATAGCGATGAGTTTGTTTTTAATACATTATACACTTATTATTCATTTAATGCAAATGTATCGGAAATGTGGAAAGTGAGCTCAAGAAACATTGAAATAAAGAGAAAAAAAAGCATTCAAGTGTACTGATTGAAAAATAATACTCTTCTTATATCTCAAATTATTACGGTATAGATGGTATATTATTGACCGAGCTATTACTTTGGAAAGACAGGGTATTTGGGGTTTGTTCAGTAAAAAAATTTCTTAACGCCATCCGTATCCAAGATGAAGGGCATTTTTCACAATTTTGCCGCAACTACTGACAACATTGTGTTGGAATTTCATACTAATATGTTTTGGGATCTGATACAACCAATGAATTTTTTTATGTCACTTTATTCCAAATGAACTTGAACATCATTTATTTTTACACCAGAAAGATACTCTTGATAAAACTCGATATTGTGTACCGTTTTCGAAATATTTTGATTTGAGAATTTTGAAAAAATAACCGATGCTGTAATAACAAATAATATTTTATTTGATAGAAAATCTGAAGGACTTTCATTGGCAAGAGCGCAGGGTACGAACAGAAACGAAGTCTGTGCCTACTTTGATTTGGTACTTAGGGTATTAACCGAAAAAGATTTGTTGTATAAGCCGCCCATGGTATTCAGCGTGGACAAAACTGGCATATACGTCAACAACACAGCAGAACATGTCATTGCAACGAAAGGATCCATAGACGTTTATTCATTATGTAGTACAGAAAGGGTGAAAACTTGTTCCTCATAGCCTGCTGCGATGGTGAAGGCAACTTCTTTCCACCGGTGCTGATAATAAAAGGAAAGTACAAGAAGGAATGCTTCCAGGTTCCAGCGATTACATGAATCAGAAACTTCATACATCAACAGCGATTTGTTTATAAGATGGTTTCAAGAATATTTCATTCTCAGAAGGGATGCTCAGTTAAAGAGAAAGGAAACTTAACAGATGCAACGTTTCTCCTTTGATAGAAAAGGCATGGGACAAGGCAGTTACTGTAAGTAATGGAGTTGCGGGATTCAAGGCAGTTGGAATATATCTAGAATATATCCATATGATCCATCAATCATTCCAGATTATTTCTTCACTATATCTGACGCAACTGAAGTGAGAATTGATGATACAGTAGACCCTAAGGTCCAAAAAAGAAATCCAGCACCTAAACCGACACCTGACCAAAACAAAAGGACATTCCATCCAAATATCTTGGAAAGCTTAATCCTAATCTAGCCAATTAGTTATAGCACAAAAATTATGGCCAGCTAAACCGCGGAACATTTACGAAGCCACGTATTCAAAATTCATGTAATGGAAGATGAAAAAAACATGCAGGGTTTTCTCGGTAACGGTGTTATTGACTTACTTCTCGAAATTGGTACAACAAAAGCCATCAACAGTGTGATCGAATTATTCAATGATTGAAAGTATATTACGATCCAATAATAATGTAGACATTTCAGAATATTTCAAACTAATTACATTCCTGAAGCTAAAGAAAGCTCCTATTTTCAAGATTACACTAATCCCCGATTTTTCAAATAATGCACTCCATGAAGTTGATTTAATGGTCAAGGTTGTTGTTGTATTTGGAACTACAGGAGTTTGTGGAACCGGCCGGGAAGCATTGAATAATATCGAAAATTCGGGAACGTTATTAGTTGTGAAACCTAAGGAAACCAAGAATGATGTGAACAATAGACTTGCAGTTGATGAAAAATATAATAAATCTTACTGAATGTTCATAGCATTTCGCCCAGCAGCAGTAAAAAAATATAATGGAAAATGTATCAATCGCTAGAAAATTCGACTATTATGCCCAATAGTTAAGGAAAGCGTCTTTCATGTAATGCACATTTAATATTGTACTTTTAATAAAAAGAAAATGTAACTTCATTGTATAATTGAATATAATACAATGTGTTTACACAATATCCGGTAAAAAATTACTAATTTTTTTCCTGGGGAAAGAAGTAACTTTCAGGAAAGCGACATTTTGTAACCTGTCAACAGAGATAAAAGGTCAAACTCTTTTTCCATCGCAGAAAAAAAGTTTTTTGATTGATTGATTGGTTTCAGTTGTTTCGAGTTCTAGAAACACTCTCGCACGCGGCTGACGGACGTTGTTTTGTTGATAGAGGTTGAATCATGCTGAATCATGTTTTTTGTGTTTTCACGTTAGGCAAAAGTTGGGTCGTGATGATTTCAATATAAACATTCAGAATGAAATTGATGGAAAAATTTATTTACTGTTTATCGAATCCATTATCGATACAAATGAAGTAGTCAATTATTCAACTGAATTTCTAAATTTATTGGATTTGCCAGGATTTCCACCACACAATTTGCAGTTCAAGGTTGGCTTTGTGATAATTATGCAATTCAAATTGAATGAATCAAAACTGGATTCAACAGTACTCGCTGTTGAAAAAATATGCTATAATAATAAGGAAGTTTCAAGGCGAAGATGTGATCCTAGAATACCACAACTGCGAACTGACTTTCCTTTTAAATCCAAACATATCCAGTTTCCAGTGCCGTAATTAATTAATAATTCCCGAAGCCAATCCTTAGATAAGCCTCTTATATTTTTTCTGGATAAATCAAGAATATTATACATTACATATCATCACAATAGAATGTGAGAATAATTTTTAGAATATTATTTATTCACTATAATTGATTGATGAATTGTGAGAGATCATTCGTAAAAATCATTCAATTTATTGACAAATAAATATATTCCAATATTTGACAACAGTAAAAACGCAAGACCTTCTTTTATCGGATAAATTTCTTTTTGTAACTAAATAAAATTTTGAGTTAAAAAGAAATTTATCCTTAAAAGAGAAGCTCGAGTATTTTTTGGCAAGATAAATTAACGAATATATGGATATACAACAACAATAATTACCTATATGGATACAATAAAATTATTTAAATGAACAGTTACTAATCATCTTCGCAGTTGAATTCTAAATTGATTTAACTGCATATTCTTTATAATCTCCATTCCTGTTTTCCATATTATAGGTTCAATCCTTTAATACATCTGCTACTTTTTGTAACGGAATTATTTATTTATTTATGTGGATTGCGGGATTGATTTTTCTATATTTTCTTCCCACACCTCATGTTGTAATGTTTCATCATCATCTATCGCTGTCAAAATGACAAAAAACATATTTAAATAACACATTTTATAAAGGAGTTAATTTATCAACAAAAAAATTCATATGATGAATATAAACGGTGATTAACTATATTTCAATTATATGGTTATATTGAAAACTGTAGCTATTATTATTCATTTATTTTATCATGAACCAAAGATTTCATGAAACATGGCGGTCAAAATCTACCACTTCAAATAGTTTTATCGTACAAAGAGCAAAATCAAACTTTTCCTTACCTCTAACTTCACAATTTTTTTGTGTTTTGTTGTTTACCCAACAATGTATATTATTACAAAGTTTGAAGCTAGTCCACATTATCAAATTGAATTTATAAAGGGATCCATTAAGTGTTTACAGCATGTGATGACATGTGTATTAGGTCATGCCAGTAAAACTTATTTCAAGCTCACGTGTTAATTTCCTCAACATACTCTGCAGACTTTAAAGATTAAGTTTTTGATTTTCATTTTCTATAGGCTAATAGATTTATGTTACCAAACCTTTATCACTTTGTTGTTTTCAAGTTGTGCAACTGTGACTAAATTGATCAAAATGATCGTAAAATATTTTAGTGAATATGAAAATTGTTTAACAAATTCAACTGTGAATTGCATTCCGAAAGATTTGGTTTTCGGTGCAACCTCCAAAACTATTTTTAGGTTTTGCCAGGGCCCTTTCCTGTGCCCTTCTAACGTTTCCAATATTCGATATGTCACTCTACCGCATACACATATATTACTAAATAACTCCTTGGAGCAGAAATAAACGTATAACGTTTCAAAAAGACATCCAAATCAAAAAGTTCAGCGTTCAAAAAATTGGACACGTTCGATATATAATAATCGTGTAGGGGAAAAT
Organism: Diorhabda carinulata; assembly: GCF_026250575.1. Classification (NCBI taxonomy): domain Eukaryota; kingdom Metazoa; phylum Arthropoda; class Insecta; order Coleoptera; family Chrysomelidae; genus Diorhabda; species Diorhabda carinulata. Next base: position 11,667,562 of record NC_079469.1, read on the forward strand.
CCAGAGCAGAATTCACTGATACTGAAAAAATTATTGGAACGGAATAAAAATGACGGTAATAATTTTTTTTAGTTATGATATACGGTAGATCAAATTTATTTATACCCTTCTATCACTACTAGTAAATATATATAAATAGTTGACATTACATGTGAAAAGCAAAAAACAAACTTGAATTAACCAGCGGATGCTGAAGAAAAATAATCTAGAAATTAAATTTCGCTACCTAGTTAGTCTCAAACTTGCAAGTACTGGCTGAATTGTTTATTATACTCTAATTATGAATTATTTTTATGGTATTTATCGTTGTGGTTTAGTCTTAGCTAGCCCCGTAAGACGCCAAACCCTTTTAAGACGTTAAAATAAAATACAGAAGTTGCAAAGGGCTTAAGAACAGAGATTTTGGAATTATGACTAGAAGTTTGAGGTTTTTATGTCTAAGAGAAGAGTGTTTGTGAGCAGTTCCAAGGAAGAAAGGATGCTAGATCCATATGTAATTCTTTGAAACACGTCGCAGGCTCGGTGATGGTTTGGAGATATTCTGGAGGAAGTGCGACAGGGGGTCTGGTAAAAGTTGAAGAGATTGTGGAAAAGTGAGGATATAAAATATATTAAAGGAAAATTTGGTAAGTTCTGGCGAACTCCTAATCAGCAGAAAATTCCTTTTCCAGTACAATAACGATGTAACCAAATAGACAACGATTATTTGCGAAATTGTCACATATAATGCACCAAAATAACAACAGCAATCGACGAAGCGAAAATTTAAATATATGACAATTACAGACTAGTTTCATCTGAACTACTTATTATATAGTCCAGTTAACATCGGTTTTTACCCCATATTTCCATCAAGACCCATCGATTTTCTTGAAATTTCAACAGTGAGAAGCAGGGTTTAGATTATGCTGATTATGCTGATATGTGCTTTTACTCTTGAGGTGAGCACCACCTTAACTACTGGGTGGTAATTTTTGGTTAAAACTAACCGTAGAAATCGATGGAAAAAGCCGTCTAAGCACAAATTACATCATGGAGTTTTTTCGAAAAATTTATACTTTTTTCACTTATTCGTGATAGAAATTTTGAATTTTTGTTAAAAAAGAAACATATTTTTTATCGAAAGAGATATAAGGAGACTAAACGTAGCTTTATAAAAATGAAAAGATGTTTTTGTTGTTTACATACGATACAAACCGAGTTATGATTTATTAAACTTTAGATTAAGTGAAGAACGGTCAATTTTAAGAGAAAAATGTATTGAATCTCTTTACAGAACTTTAAGAAACTATACAAATGAGATGTTTTATCATTTTGTAATAACTAAAATGAGACATTTATGAAGAAAATAAGATAGAATCTCTTCACGTGATGGAAAAAAACGTTATTTCTTTCCTTGATATTAACTCTCTAATTAGAATAAAATGTTATAAATTTGCAAATTACTTCATTTGAATACAAATAACAGGATCAAGAAGTTTGAATGGTTTAGAGAGCTTGATTCTGAAAAAAATTATAATTACAATTAATTTTCTATAAAAATTGAATTTTATTATAAAGATCTTATGTTATGAATGAATATGAAAAATGGAATATGTTGATTGAGGGTTAAAAAACGTAAATATTGTCCTAAAACATCATGCGATCTTTATTTTTATCCCATAAAGTTTTTTTTTCAACTTTTTGAATGCTTCAACTCATATTTTATCGATTTTGAAAATAAGGGTTAGTTTTTACCTCAATAATTTGCACATTCTGGCATAGAATAGATTTTGAAATGAAGGATAAATAGAACTCAATCCAAAGTTTAGGACAAATCCATGAGTCTTAATGAAATTCTGAGGTGATACCATATGTTTTACCGTTGTTCACTGGACTAATATTACAATGGACTCAATCAATCATTGTTTTTAATATCAACAATTATCTATTATTTCATAAATATGATGTTAACCTTACATCGTAACTGCTATTCTGATTCATTTACGATGAGATGCAGTAATTACTTATTTATGAATAAATTTAACGAATGATTTTTCATTATTATATACTTTCTTAGTGTTTGCATCTCAAGCAACCTTTTGTCTTCAAATGATGCCAAAATTTTATATTCCACTTTCACTAAGTTAGATGAGTTTGTTACGTTACTTATTGCTTCTCCTCCGTAACATATATTTAGCCGAAGTTACCACGTATTTTCTACAAGGATCCTACTAATGTTCTAACAACGTTTGAAGAGCATGCAAGAATATTTGAGAAAATGGGATTTCTCGTAGAAGCTGAGAAAATTTATTGGAAATATATCGGAAAATTTAAGTTTTCCATTTACGTACATAATTTTAAGCCTTTTTAAGAATATTAAGCGTGTGTGGAGTTGAGATATGATGTGGTATCACTTTTCCATTATTTTCATTCCTTTGCTTTTCTTCTCATCCCATTTTATTCAATTTTTTTTCGGTCGCTATATAAATTCATTCTATATTTTTCTAGGTCCTTCTTTTTCTTTCTTTGTTGCTCTTGCCTCGTATACTCATCTAACCATCTAAACGATCTAAAAGATGCGCTTTTAATATTTCTAATCCTACCTATGATCTGAATCGTATTTTTGATGTACATGTTAATGTCCCTTAAACAGTATAAGTGACTACTATCATAAAAATTTGTGCTTTAATTGTTTTCGGTGTCTCTTTATTTGCCAGGGACATATTTTTGATACTACCAAATACTAACCCTGCTGCACTTGTTGTCTCCTCCATTTTATAATCGATTCTTCCATATTTTGTTATTTTGATTCTAGATAGTTGAATTTATTTATTTATATCATTTAGATATATTTCATTTGGTTTGTTGTTAAATATAAATATTGTTTTCGTTTCTTTCTTATGTATCTTGATGTTGATGTTCTGCATAACATTTGTCCATAATTCCGTCGTGTTTGGCGGTAGGATCAAATCATCCACATAAGCTATTTTTGCTTTATGTATTCCAATGTCCCACCTTGTTGCTTGTTTTTTTGCATGAAGTCTAATCTCGTAAAGGTCGTGTTATTTCTATGTCAAGTTATGAAAAGCTCAGAAGTACGGTCCTGTTGAAAGCCCCCTAGCCTACAATATTTGTTTAAATATGTGAAGTGAAAGCGGCAACTTTCGGTTTGGGAGTTTCGAGATATATGTAGGAAATAAAATATCGAATAAAATATTCGGCGAAAGGGAAGGGTGAAAAGTAAATAGATCAACACGGTTGGAGAATTGGAGGCTGGAATTTTATAGTAATACATTCGGGTATATTCTGTTTATTCAGTATTCTCATATAAGAACCGCTGGCAAGTGTAACAGTTTGAGGCGATAAATATTTAATCTGGGTCGTGTTCAATTTAGTATATCACAAATCTCGAAAATTTGAATATTTTACTTAGGAAACTAGGGATATGGTAGTGGAGAAATATAGAGAAAAAAGAACAAAAAATTTACAATTATCTTCATAGAGATCACCAAGGTAGTATGTAAATTTCATAATTTTTCCATGATCCTCTTGGAGCTCTTGTAAACTATAAATAAATAAATCATTGTCATCATTAGTTGAGTATGGACCATCAAACAGATTCATGGTTGTACGATAATGCTGTCGTTTATCTATGTTCTCAATTGTTTACTAATGGACAAGATTTCGTAATGTAAATGATTACAATAAGAAACTATTAATTAAAACGTACCGATATAATGAAATTAATTAGTTTAGTAGAAAAAATGAAATGAAATTGTTATATATAGTTAAATCAAAAATAAATCGTGGGCTAAAAGAAAAAAAAACTGCGAAAAGACGTCGTCGTTCCATTATAGTAACGTAGAACGGCCAATTCTTAATGGTAAAACAGCATTTATTTGCCAGAAATGATCGAGAAATCAGGGAAATCAATCGCAAAAGAGGAATCATTCCCCTCCACGTCAATGCGAAATCTTAGTTGCAAGAAAACCGTTTTTCTACACCCGAATAAGCGGTTGATGCGTTCAAATCACATGATTTAGACGTACCTAAATCGGAATGGAATTTGTTCAAACGCATGTATACGTTGAATTTAATGAAGAATATTTTGGAACACAATAAACCCATATCCAACTATAAATATCTGTTTTTGTTTGTTTATCTGAAAATTTAAGTAGCAACCCTCCTATATATTATATATCAGATTTATCAATCCATCCCTCTAGGACGAATATTATCCCAATATGAGAGATGAAGTGAGGAAGCATTAGAAAGGTTGCTCTTATATTCTATCAACTTGCATATAACATATTTTAGGTGGGTCTTCAATTGTAGCTTCACGAAATTACAAAGTGGAATACTACTTTTGAGATATTTTTTGCTTGTTTGCAACACGTTGACGAATCTTAGCAAATCTAATATTATTTGATTTTGAACCTCTGACTCACGAATGTCATGCCCATTTCAGAAAAAGGCTTGGGTAATTCGAAGGGGTAGTGCTCAGACTTTATGAAGATATATTTTCAGGTATCGGTGCACAGAGAATACATCAGAATCAGAATCGGAGTTGTCAGAACCATTGCGAGTATTATCTTTATACAACGTAATTTACTTCTATCAATAGTATGACTGCTTTTACCATCTAGTTGAACTTGGAGCTGTAATTACTAATATTCTCTTTAAATTCCTTTTCTCCCGAGCAAATAGATTTAAAATTGAGCTACTAAATCAACTCTACCAAGAGTCCCAATTTTCCACAGTAAATCTTTGAACGTTTAACATATCCTACTGACTGCGCCACTTAACTTTTCATACTCGGAAAAGCCTTTTTTAAAATTACTTACATGAAAAAGCTACTACTATTCAGATTCGAAGTAGATTTTGGAGTGACAATCTAAATTGAGCAACTAAAAAGCTAAAAATTCAATATAAGCAGAAAGTAGCTCTGACGGAAATAGCAATGTTTGGTAATTAAAAAATATAATGATTAAGCAATTCATTTAATGTCTATTGAGAAATTTAATCTATATTGCTGAGAACAATTTTTGTTTCTCAAAAATATATTCCACAAGATCAATTCATTAATTTGTTTCAGAAGTTATTGTTGCGGAAATTATGAAACCCCTAAAATTCCTCTGTAATTTAACTTTGAAGTAATTCACATACGGGAATCATAATTAACTGAAAAATTTTGATCAACTTGCCTTACAATTTAAACGAATTTTCTATATGATATATGATGATGGAAGTATGAAAGCCAGATATGATTAATTATTCTCACAAATGTGAAACTCATGAAAATTTGTGAAAAAATGGAAAATTTACTAATCACATTCATGAATAAAATAATAATTGAGAAAAAAATTCACCACGATCATCTTGGACAATAATTCCAGAATAAATAAAGGTTTGGGGACGAAAAATCCATACATTTTTACACAGCTTTGCAAGTAAATTATGCGTTGACCAGAGTGTTATTGTTTCTCGTAATTTGACAGTTATCACATGTCCCATAAGTCTGTTGGTAGTTAAGTATAATGTATAGGAAATATAAAAGGAAAAAAACCATGTGAAATAATTTTATGAACAAAATCACGACTGGGAGTTTGCAAAAATTGGGCAGAAAGTTTAATATCGATAAGAATATGTGATGAACGATCTTAAGGAACAGAATTAAGTTCATTTCAAAGAAAATCGGTTCCGAATATTCTGAGAGGCAACAAATGGAACAAAAATCAAAACTCAGCGACAAGGAGTTTCCGTCCGCTAAAGGTTTGGAACTCGTTATCGACGTCGAGTCATATTTTACTTTTGACTTATTATTATCAGAAAGACGAGGAAGTAAATTTGGAAGTGTATTCCAAAAGACACAAAAAACATAGAAGTGTTGTTATGGTTGTCGATATATTCTCGTTGTTGTTCTTCAGCATACATTTGTCATTTGTAACCTGAAGGAAATTGTGCGTTTCAACCAGATGAACTGCTCATTATGCAATGGACTTTGTGAGAGTTTGGGCAGGGTTCTGTTTATTAAGAAGTCTAGGAATGTTCCTAATATGCCTCAATTCAGGTCAATTGAACATTTTTGGTGAAATTTGAAACGAACCGAATATAGAGAACGCTGGGAAGCAGCAAGACGTGAAGAATTGAAAAACAAAAGTTTGAGTTCCAGCAAACGCCAGATCGCCAGATTCAGTATTTTATAATTTAATGCAACATTTAAAAACTAAAATTAGGAAAACGAACCGACTGGGAGCTGATTTATTTATATGAAATATACTTTTATTACAGTTAGTTAATATTGTTTCATACAATAAGTGGGCAAATGATAAAATTGAACCAAGCAGTGTGTACGGGTTCTATGTTCCCACACCCTTATGAGAATTGGATGGTTATCGGTTTCTTCGAGTGGAACCAGTTGAGCCGATACACTTATGTCTTCTGTTTTTTTGTTATCTCAGACCTTCTCTGGATAGTAGCGTTCTTCTCTCATCTGACTCAACTCAACACATATATAGCTAATATTTTGAGTGATAAACAGCTTTCTTCATACCACACTCGCTTAAATTGCAAATTGATGAAAATATGTTGTTAACACTACTAAATCTTATGATTTAAAACTTATTTTTGTACCTACCCTCCGTTAGTACGCCAACGCCTAGCACAAAGTTTGGTATGATCTATGACACACTCACTTTTGTAATGAAAATATTTTTTATAGCCTTGAAAAACATTTATTTTAACCGTGTTGTCTCTCATCTCATGACAAGATACTATAAGAATTTCGCAAGCAGGAATAATAATTTTTTATAGCAAATAAAATGAAGATGTAACATAACAATATTTGGATATAATGTAGTATTTAGTCAGATTCCTCGCTATCCAGAGTTTTACATTGTACACATATTTGTTCAGTTTGGTCTATAATTTAATCATGAAATGACTGAAGAATGAACAAACCTTGCAATTTATTGAATTTTCAAGAAATGAATTTTCCAGATGTATATTTCAAATAATATGAAAAATTTTAAGTGGATTATATTTACTTTTATTTTATTTATTCATTATTTCTTTGAATTTGCAAAAGTTTCTGGCATGTAAAAGAGCTTTTGTGGAAGGAAAATGTATTGGGACAAGCTGGACACTATATGGTGTAAATAGAGTTCGGTTTTTTTTATTAAATTGAAGTAATAAATTCATATGTTTGTAACAAATCTGTTTATTTTCAAGCATTCCAATATAATCTTTATAAAACATAATTCCATTAGAGTCTAGAAAGAAGTATTCCAATGAGGAACATATCATACACGCTCTAGATAAATAACACGTTCATTCAACTGCACAGAAGTTATTTAGACTTCATGTGCTATCAAACGCCTATTTTGAGGAGAACGACGGCAACAATCATTTGAAACAGGGAAAAATAAAAATTGTTAGGTCGAAAACTTTTCAGACCTAATTTAATTACAAAATCGGGTAAATATGAAATGGAAATACTCCAAATAAAGTTCCGCTAATGCAAAAATTGAAATGCTAATATTAAAAGTATAATGTACTTGTTTTCTGAGAATACTCTATCCAGAAAGCAATACTAAATTTGAATTGCGATATCGATATTTCATGATATTAAAAATTAAAAACTTTGTTGAACTTTGAAATTCAATCTATACATAATTTCGTTGCCTCCTGAAAAGAATTTTCTGTACTCGAGTTTTTCACAGTTTTCTCGACTCAGTTATTCGAACTTTGTTATAAAAAATTTAATTAGCTTTTCCACCAACAACAAAGCTCTAGCGACCTTACTATTTATGATTATCTTGTAAGGATTCGGGAAAATTGTCGTGTGTCTTTGAATGAAAATAACACAAAGTTCACTGTAATGAAAGCTGTGATTCAAAGAAAAATACGGGAAGACACAAAGGAGATGTAGCAGTACGGAATGTTTCGAGATAAAAGCTTCGAGAGAAAAGAATTGCATCCATATGTACGTTTCATTCAAATCTTTGTTGAGCTAGTGTGCTGAGGAAAATTGGGACAGTGATAAAAAGTGGTTAGTACGTAGATTCAGAAAACATATTTTATCAACAGTATTTTTTTTTTAATTTAATCCAAGTTTCTTCAATCTCCATCCAGTTACAAATTTATACGTAAAAGAAATATTTTTAATATACGTAAATTCAGCACATGATTATTTCTACAGAACTATTTGAATCTGTATAAAGGCTATTTATAGAAGAAAACAATAATCAGCACGTGAACATCACAGGCGAAACGCGGCATCGTTATTGGTCCAAATCAGTGGCACCATACTACACCACGTGAGAAGGACGAGCGTCGCATTACTGCAGAAGCTGGTAGATCAGGTTTAGTTGCGTAATTTTCTTAACCCGGCATCATCCAGGTGGGTTGTGACATATCCCAACACATTCTAAATCACCGTTATTTCCACCTGAATGAACGCACGTTTTATTGGTTGCCTATAGTTTCCTAAAACACTTCACTCTATGAGTAAGGAGAATGAAACAAAATGGAATAAATATCATGCTAATAACAAAATCAGTACCACATCAGAAAATATAATTTCACAATCACCAGGGCCCAAATCCTGTGCAAAAATGAGAAAATTGCAATAGACTGCTGGCTTCTCTTTTTTGATTCAATGATTATTGAAAATATCATCAACTGTACCAACATTGTTATACGCCAAAAAGCAACATCTTATAAAGAGAAGTACTATTGCGGCGAAACCAATATTATTGAAATGAAGGCATTGTTTGGTATTATTTATCTTGCTGGTGTGTATAGAAATGGCCATCGCCATCTGAAATTGATATTTACCGAACAGTTGTGGCTTTCAATAGATTTTCATTTCTTCTTCTAAACCTGCGTTTTTGATAACGTTGATAATAGACAAGCAAGACGTCAAGTTTTTTATGATATCTCATAAATTCAACTTATTATGAAAAATTTCTGCTTATAATTTTGTAGTAAATACACCTAAAATCCTACTTTACCACCTGGGTGATAATGTGCAGTTTTTCGACCTGGATGATGCAGGGTTAAACATGTCTGACACGGATACAGCGGTAGAAGTTATTGGCATTAGCTACGAGTAAACTCTGCCAAGACGAGAACTAAAAAGCTTCATTTTCACGCTAGCGAAAAATAGATGGTTGTGAATATTTATAAAAATGGAATGCAATGAAATGATGACAAGACTGTTAATGTTTTTATCTCCAAAAAGGCTAATCATTCAGTGGCCGATCCAACAAAGTATCCATCAAGAAACAAATTAACGATTCATTTGATGATGTCGACAGAAGTACCTTCATCATCAAAAATTGTTGAGTGTATTTTCTTTCGAAATTAGTTACATACAGTGGATAAAGTTCTGAGAGTAGTTAACTAACTTAGGGCATGCCGGATTTTAAAAGATCAACATTTTATAATTTATTGAAAGAAACGAGGGATTATTATTAGAAAAAGCAGAAATGTATGTGGAGATGAGAATACCCTAGGAAAATTAAGAATTTTCATTGAGAAAATTCACCACATGGTTGATAAAGTCATTAGGTAGGTAATGCTTCAGAAGCTTTTATTTAGTGTCACCAGTCTGTGAATGTAAGTGTGTCATTAAAAGTTGATTTTGATTCAATTGACATTTCTAAGCATATTCATATTAATAGATGATAAAACCTCTCTGTTTATTAAACTCTCTAGTAGTTAGGGAAGTTTTATGAAGCACATTTTTATCAACTCCTATAAAAAGAGTTCAACTTTTGTTAAATCGGGAAACAGAGCTGGCCAATCAGTTGAATCCCTCTTCCATCTGGTTTCAAATAAAGTAACGAAATGATCTCGTATAGGCGCAGAATTATGAACCAGCAGAAATTCTGCTTTGTCGCCAAATATTAAGTGGAACATCTGGCAGGTGATTCTGAAGAAAATTTATATGGACCCCAAAAGTTACTCGTTCATCAAAGTTACACCAAAGTGCATAATTTGGAAGAGCATCAGGAAACTTTGCTAACATTCATTTTCTCATTTCTTTTTTCATGTTACCCCTACTAAAAATATATTTCTTCTCCATTAAGTACCATACAATTTGCAGCGTGTAGGTATTCTCTTGTCCAAAACTAATCTATTATCTGAAGACACCCTTCTTTTGCCCGAGAAAAAATTGTTGCCACATCCTGAATGCCACACCAGTCTCTTATATTCTGTAGCCAGGAATGTTGTTTACTTTCCCGTCAGTATGAGCTTGAGAGTTGAATATCTCGGTCATTGCAGGATGTGTCCCAAATAAGATACTTTTTGTTTTTTAATTACCGCGATCAGTTCAGTATAACAGATTTGATTGCCCTTGTATTTTTTCTTTAGACCAATAAACATATTGTACGCTATGACATTATATTTAAACTCTTGTTTATTGGTCAATAAGTGATATCATTATTAAGTTTTTATTTTGATTAGATGGATTTTATTGATCACTTATTGGATAGTGATGAAGTTATTGATCTTGAGGAATTTCTTTGAATCTAAAGAAGGCATTGTGAATAAAAGAGTGTGAAACCGGATGAGTATGATTTTCATACTAGATTCAACCAGTTCTTTTATCTTCTATCATATTCTTCTGCTTGTTAGCAGAGCTCAACAGAAAATTTCTCTTTTCAAGAATGAAATTATTGCCTCGCTTCTTAGTGTTGGTATTTCCCACTTCTTTAAAATTAGTTTCGCTCAACAGAAACTAGAGAAAATTGTTGAAGCTTACACAGACCGGACGCCAAATATATCAAACCAAAAGATTTGAATGCCAATCCTTAAAATGCTATTCTATGGGCTACCTTCCAGTTAACTGGCTCATCATCATTTGACAGTTGAAATTTAATAGAGAACAAATTCACATTTAGCCAACATCCATTGAAATTAGATTTCTGGTAACATCACACGTTGTTCACTAATTTTTCATCGTTGAAGAGAATGATTTATACGTTTAATGTACACAAAAAGTGATGTCGTATGTTGTACAGTTTTTAAGCTGTTTTTTTTTCTAATTGTCAAGTTCATCCTTTGAAAATAATAAATATTTTGAACATATCCAATATTAGAAACATGATGATGTTTATAATACGATTGGCAGTACAAAAATGGATTGAATTCCTTTCAAAAAGAAGAAATATCCAAACCAATTCATATAATAACTATGCAATTCACCGAATTAAACACTTAACTTCAACTCTTCCTGTTGAAACTTTAGCAATTTCGAATACAACAGAGTTTAATTATAGATCTCTCGTAAATATAAACTGTCCCTTGCCGCTAATCTTCCTTTAAATAAGATGCTACAAACGCCAGCCACATAAGACGGCTATTTTAGAGAATAATTAAACCCTCTAAGCCATTTTAGTACTGGACAACACTTTACAGCATTTCCTTAATTTAACGAGCGCGATTGTCCAAAGCGTTTTAAAATTAGATGGGTGCATCTCTAATAAGATCTCCCCATTATAAGTACGAGAAGCGGAAGTTTAAACTCGGAATGTATTCCTACACAATTAATGGTTTCCAACTTTGTTTTTAACTGTTAGGTCGTTTCGTAAATCATACATGGTTATTGTTTTCAAACTAATTGTCCTGTTGAAATTTTAGTAGAATCGGAACAAATCTATTTCCATACAAATCCAATTTGGTTTCTTATAGTTTACGATCGGAACATAGAGTAATACATTTACTGAAATTGAATTATTTTCGATTTGTGAAATGCAAACAGGGACGTAACGATGAAATTTCATTATGAGGTTGAATAAAGGAATACATTGAAATTATTTTGGCCATACAAACATCAACTCATATAAAACACCCAAATCGGAACCTTACAAGGTATGAAAATTGGAAAAATACGATTTTGCAAGACCAATCATGGGTTAAAAACTTGCAGCAACCAGCAAGATTATTTAAAAACAAACAGTACAGCGTCGAAGTAGGAAAATTGAAGAGTATTGAAGAGACCTTTAATTTTTTCTATCAACTTAAATACGATTCATATACCAATTATTACATATTACTATTACCCATAATTTGGTTACTCATTGTGGTTTTCTTCTGTATATTGAAATTTTGTTTTATTTGTATCTTCATATGGCTATTTTTATATTTATTTTTCTATTCTTTAAATTTTCAGTTTACAAATTGTAACAACTTATTGACAATAAAGTATTTCTCTACCTCTCCAGATGAATAGGGGTATCGTGATAATTTTTAATATAGTAAATTTTGAGTTTTCCATGGCAATTTCAAAGGTGCAAATATTTATGACTCGCCCAGTACTTGGTTCATTTGAAAACAAAAATTACCAAAACCTTCATAATCTAGGAAATCCAATATAACATCATAAATTAGACATATATATATATATATATATATATATATATATATATATATATATATATATATATATATATATATATATATATATATATATATATATTAACTAGAATGGGATGCTTGGTATGATTTGTTCCAAAAGAAAATTTTTAATTGTTTATTGAGGTAATTAAGTTGAATGTACAGTTATAGTATATTCACAATTCAATATCAAATTCAGTAGTCCTCAATTGAGATTTACATCTCTGTTCGCTTATTCTTGTCATAATAATTTTCAGAGTCTATTCCGTAAAAATTCGCATCCAAACGATATTGTGAATATTATATTCCTTCGGAATTGATATGTAATTAAATCGTGCTCATAAAAATTTAGCGAATAATGTAAATTATGCTTTTTCAAAAAACATTTCAATTGATCGGGATCAAGAGTAGTTGCTATCTACTATAAATTATGAACATTTGAAGGCTGATTAAATACTTGATAATTAATAGAAAGACAATTTGATTTTATTCAGGGTCAAATGTCGCAAAAATCCTAGAATTTTTTTGGCCAAACGGTTGGATTAATAGTGAGAATAGTTGGACCGAGATCAGATGAGCATCTACTTAGATCGTTCATATACTTCATCATTTCTGAGTAGAAGCCATTCGAAAGTTATCTGAAGCAATATTCTCCACAATAGGAAAGATTGCTCTGCCTCTCAACATTATTAGATTGGTAATATACATCAAATCTCCTTATTTAAGAGTAATAATGAGTTTCTAAGAATTCGAGTTGAAGAAAGCCGTCCTCAATCGATGGGTCCACGTGCCTTTGAGTAACATCTGTCTGTTGTGTAATTTTCTTCATGGGTTCATTCATCCATATGCTATTTATTCAAAGAGCCTAACGATATACAGTTAGTTTTTGATATTCCCTCGTAGTGAAAACACGTATTTATAGCTAATAATATTTTTTGAAGTTCTACTGTTTTCAGAAAATGTCGGGAATGTCGGTGAAATTGTTATTGTTGATTCATCGACTAGCCGTCAATAATCAGTGGTAATTCCAGAAGTTGCAGGAGCACTATCGCTGAATGGAACAGACACCTGATGAGGATTGGGCCAGTATATCAAAAATAAGTTTTTTTTTTCGTACCAAAACTTGCAAAATGAATCAGATTTTTGTTTCAAATTTCATTCCTTCTTGTGTCACTATGAAGTGAATGAATAATATCTAAAGAAACGAGCTCAAGTAATCCAACATAAAATTTGCAAGGTTATTATTATCTCATTTAAACCATCTGTTTCGAACATTCGTTCTGTTGCTAGGGCTATCTATCATCATAATTGCTATGTTTCTTATAACCGTTGGTCGTTCTTAAAGAGCCTGGAAAATTAAAATTAATAATTTTTTTGATCTACCAAATCAAACAATATGTAAAAAAACATCAAATGGAAAAGAGGGCCGACTCAGGATTCTGGAAACCACAGCATCAATCGTCTGATAAGAGTTTCAATCGTTAGCTGGTTGGTTAGGTTGGTTAGTTCGTTAGTTATTAGAGTGTCAGTTTTGATAGACGTGAAGAGTTTGCAGACGTAATGATGGAAAAATGTTACAATCAAAATGATCCAAACAAATAGGCGAAAAATTAATTATTTGCTTCTTCACTGAAGGTAACACAAATTGTCCGGCTTATTTAGATTTATTGGAAAGCAGTATTTTATCTGCGTTGACTGGGATATTTCCAAATCAAAGTAAGTATTTTCAATTACATTTTAAAAAAAATTCATTATTAGAAATTTTCAGACAATAACAATATCCCAAACGACAATATTTGCTATAACAAGATGGTGTCCCATCGCACTATGCATATGTGGTGAGGCAAAACCTAAATAATGTATTTTCCAGAAGATAGATTGAATGGCCTCCGCGACCCTCCGATATGAATCCTTCAGACTATTTCCTATGAGGTTACTCAAAAGACATTATTTATAAAACAAATGCCAATATTGAGGAATTAATTTGGGTTACCACAGAGATAAGAAGAATTGGGCAGTCAGGGATGTTGCAAAATGTATTGAAAAGTTTTAACAATCGTATAGCTTGTTGTATTGAAGTGAATGGACAAGATTTTGAGTATCTGTTAAAACTTACTGACACTATACATTGTTAGGAAATTTGTATTAGCACATAAATTGTTCAAGAATATTCAAGTTAACTCAATCGTAGCCATCTAAATGTATAATATTTATTTCAACTTTGGTGGAGATACTGTGAATCTAGCTATATTTGAGTGCCAAATTATGACACTCAAATATAGAAAACATCACACAAAAAATAATCAGTTTTTCTTAAGGATATCTAAAAAACAAAGTATATAATATGATCCATTTTATTTAACCAAGTTTATTATTTTTCCGAAAAAAGGAAAGATCTTATAACAATGTAGATACCAACATAATACCGGCCGTATCACAAGATTCTTGTACACAAAAATTTATAAACATCGTACAAGCCGTTCCCTAGATAAATGAGGCGTTCCATACATAAAACTGACTCTGTATAATTACTTAGTAGTGGCTCATGTTGATAATAGTTCTCTTGTGGTGATAGATATACTTTATATAATTGCTCTTTTGTAAATGTTTTGATCGTCTCAATAAAACTGTAGAGTAA
Organism: Diorhabda carinulata; assembly: GCF_026250575.1. NCBI lineage: Eukaryota > Metazoa > Arthropoda > Insecta > Coleoptera > Chrysomelidae > Diorhabda > Diorhabda carinulata. Next base: position 11,682,587 of record NC_079469.1, read on the forward strand.
AATGGTCCTATTCAGATAAATAAGAGCTATTAAAATAATTTATATACGTGTTCCTATTTTGAGGACCATTCTGCTTTCGAAATTTGTTTTATTAAAAGTTATTTTTCATTAATGAAACTTGTTTTGCTACTTGGAGAATACAGCTCCAGTTAACGAATAGCTCTTCCTCCGAAATGATAGATCTTAGAAAAGAAAGTATGAGAACAATTTTATTAGATAATTACCTTTTATGATGCTATTGTGAGCTATTTTCATATACATTAACCGTTGTGTCATAAAATCCAGAAGACTCATTTTTAAAGCTTTTTAAAGCTTTAAATTCACGCACATGTACTCCTATTTTTGGATCTAAATTGACCAATATCACCTCGATAATTTATGGACCACATGTATTCTAAATGGAAATATTTGCATAACTATTTTGATAATATGAATGAAATTCGAAAATTTGATATTTACATGATTTTACTCATGAATTTTATCATTTATATTATTATCTGTTTGTCTTTTGAATTCACTCAACAGTCTTGTTATCCTCGAATTGTTCGTTGTTAATTGGAGTCATTAAAGTTTCCATTTCAAAAGTTATTGGCGAAGATAATTCTCTTGTTATATTCTTACCGAGAATATCATTTGCATCAGAATATGATTTCGGTTCACCTGTATCGGAATCTCTGACATTATAATCGGATCGTGTCACAATTTGATCAGTAGCCAATAATTCATGTATCACTCTCAACATTTCATCATCACTTCCTCTAGTTGGTTCCATTCCATATCTTCCAGGAAAGGACGCTGCCAAACTTCTTCGTCTCAAACTAGTCACGGGGTTGTAAAAAAGAAGTAGGTCTTTTTCGACTGATGACATATCTTCTGACATTTTGGAAAATGGAGCAATAATACCTTTTTTCAGCAATGATTTTTTCTTAACCTGAAACATAAAGATCAATAATGATAATATGCCTAATCTCTGTAACTTTGTATCTATTAAATACCGTTTGAAGGGTATTATTAGAGAATATACTTATGCTGCAATTTTTTGATATTACGACAAGAACTCTCGTATGCTAATTCGATTCAAATCATCTTCAATAATCCCCTTAACCATGACGAATACTCTGACAACACTTTATATAGACGAATCACAGGTACAATCATATTGAGATTTTGGAAAAATATCAACAACTATATAATTTTTGTTTTTGCGCCTATTGCTTATGATAGTTGATCACCACCAGTTTTTATTAAGTAAGAAAACATATCCGCTGAGTTTGATATAATGGTGTCTTACAAACCACTTCACTGCCTTATGTGAGTCCATTTCTAAAAAAATTCACGTCCACGTATTGTACAAACTATGCAGTTTCTATGAGAAGCTAGTGTTAATATTTTACCGAGGAAGATGTTTGGAACCAGGAGCCGAATGTGGTTATCGACCACTTTTTTATGTCTAACCATGTAGAGTTTATAAAAAAATTCTCAAATGTTCTAGAAAATGAAGAAACAAAACCAATAAATGAATAGATGTTCCTAGAAATCAGTCCAAACGAAACAAGGTGAACAATCATCAAACGAATTCAGGTAGATCAAACGTACCAGGCGCCTTCGCAGAATTTCAGAATTCCACTACAATCGACTCCAGGACCCATATCGAAGACTTTATTCATTGAATATTTTATTGCGAACTAACCAATTTGAAGACAATTTTGAATCTATCTATATTTATTATTTTCATGTTGCGTGAATATGATTTTTTCAAATGATATTTGTCAAAACAAAGTCTCTTTGGTTTGTCATAATACTTTCTTTAACAATATGATACAATATACTCGGTATACAAAACTGCTGTATCATGATCGGAAAAGCAAAGTCATTTTGTGAAATAATGGTTTTATTAAATTCTGCTAAGTTGTTTTAAACGACTTCTTCATTACTCGAACTATTTGTCTCTGAGAGATTAAGGTCATCCGTCGCCAATAAATTTTGATAAACGGAAAACGCTCCAGATTATTTCTTATAATGCTTCTTCTCATTTTTTGTATTATATTAGTTTTATTTTAAATCCCTTCAGAATATAAACAGAAGTTACTAATCATGAAAATTCTCATTATTATGACTGATGATAACCAGCATGTTTATAAATTCATGGTGATTGCTCGTTTGAAATTGAGATTCCTATAGCAAAATCAAGGTTTGTAAGTTGAGTGTACGAAATTGGTACTACTAAGGTAATCTTCTTTGCGGTATTGATTGCCAATAATTAGAAAATCTCACTTTGAAATATATATCACCACATATATAATGGTGTATAAAATAGAGCTCTAATATCCGTTATTTTTTGCGTCGCTTTGCAGCGACCAGTACGAATGCTTTTAAAAAAATTAACACGTTAAAAAAACTGTTAGCTGAGTTAGGTAACGTCAAACGGCTTTAGTTTTCTCGAACTGATCTGCAAACCTCAAGAAACTATGCAGGGCTGAAGAGGATAGTTGAAAGCATACAATTAGGTTTTATTTTTGTATGGACAGCAAAGCATTGGCATCACACATTGCTTTTTCTGGTAAGTACGAGGGCTGCTACCTAAATTTTGAGATGGACAGATAAAAACAAATATTCATAATTGGATATGGCTTTATAGCTTTTCAAAGTATTCTCCATTGAGATCAATACATTTTTGCATGCGTTTGAACCAATTGTAAACCAATTGTACGATTGAGGTACCTCCAAAACATGTAAGTGGATCGCATTAACTGCTTCTTCCGCTGTAGACAAACGTTTAACTTGCAATCTTTAAGTCATTGGTTGTCAAACGAGATCTATACAGCGAACGACCCATCAATTCGATATTTTGAGTGTTTGTACTGATGTGTAAGAAACCGCATTGTCGTGGTGGAGAATTATTCATCTTCTGTGATTGGTTCTCCTGAATTTTTCGAACTTTTCTGGTAAGCTGGTGGACTATTCAGAATTGACCGTTTCACGTTGCTTCAATAGAACCGTGACGATATGTCCAGTTATCTTGAAAAGGCAGGCAAAGATATGTTTCCTATTGCTTCGTGCGCGAACAACTTTTGTTAGATTTGGCTTGTCCTGAAAGACTGATACAGTTTTGGGTACATATGCATAGATATATAATACGGTGCCTGCCACAATTTCATATACATCTTTTAAAGCACCGCCATTAAATTTTTTTACTATTTCTTTGCACCAATCGAAACGAGCTTTTTTTGAACGATTGCAGTATGCAACACGAACAAACTTCATGCAATATTGATGTTGATCTAATGGTCAAGTATGTCTCAATTTCATAGTATGTAACATGACGATATCAGTTTCCGCACAACACCGATGTTTTCTGGGACAACGTCGATTTTGGACGACATCCACAAAATCCTGTAGCGAAATGCGATCACGATTAAAGTCGAAAAACAAACGAAACACTGCAATGCTGCTTCATCAATAATAGTCGAAACGAGTTGATCGGTACACTTCTGTTGGTTTAATCCAAGTCGAAAGATATAGAAAATCATCGCTCAAAAATATTCGCGATATAATTTCAGTTTCACGTTCACGGTACGTTCACCATTGAAAATGTGAAACTTCATAATAGCAATTTCGGATTTGACATATTCACATCATCCATCCATCGATGTAAACTAGTGCGTGAAGAAACATACTTCAAGATTTACTACGCAAAGAAAATTTGTCCAGGTCTGAGTAGCGTAGAGACTAAAGTACAAGACTCATATGTGGAAGGTCGAAGGTTAAAGTCCCGCTGATTCCAATTGTTTTCTACTTATATAGTAATAATTATTTTTAGGTGACATTTATGTATGACCAAGAGAAGAGTTGAAACATTTATCACTTTACAAAGAGCAACTTTAATATTAGTATTGTTACCAATTGAATTCGTCTGTTGTTTTGTCAATTCACTCTAATCTTATTTAAAATGTTCAAAATATTCAAAATATTGAGAAACAAATGATATATTTTATGAGAAATCAATGAATGCGTTATAGTTTCTTCTAACGAAAAATTAAACTCACTTTACGCACTATTGCGTAAAAAAATACGTGAAGAAAATTACCATATTAGGAAAACTATTGTATGTAATTCGTGTGTAAAGGTTTTTTTTCTATTGTCGCATAAATAACTATTTATTTTCGAGAGCACTAAGTGACAGGAAGAGAAACTGAGTACCAAATGGCGGTGAGGCAAGATTTAGTTCTAATCTTATGGATTTAGCACATTTTTATACGATATTAGTCTTGATTTTAAGCAAACGTTTTTCTCAGACGATAGAGCGACACTTTTTTCGAATTGTTTTCTTTTGATACCAAATCCCGAGTCACAAACCATTATTCATATGAAATAACTAGGCTCTAGGTAGTTTCACTATTTTACTCACCCGTGGACCTCCTTCATAGTTCTTCTTACGCTTTTCTTTAATCACTTTCTGGATGAAAGAAATTGTTTTTTTTTGTGTTACTACACTATCACTTGGAGGTTCCGAACTTATAGTGACATCAATATTTTTTAGCGTTCCAAATTTCTGTATATCACTGAGTTCTTTTTTGGTACCTATTGAATACAATTTAATTCATAATTAATTGCGATAAATAGGAGAAATAATCGAATTCATTGGTAAAATCATACACACGTTAAATAATTTAGTTGAAATTGTTGAAACCGTTGCTTATATTAATACTGAATATACTGAATATACAATACCACAAGACCAACAATCACAATTACATTGTTTGACAAGCGTGTCGATAACCAAGTTATCATCTTTAGAGACAGAAGGTAAACTAAAACCTATTTACTCAACATACCTATTTTAATACAAATTTCCCGACCACCATTCTAAAATGATTCCAGCGGGAGAACCTCCTTAACGGGAATCTCCACATTTTTTCTTTGACTACTAAACTACAGAGAGTACGCTGTGAAGAATAAGCCCTTGGTCCCTATTTAAACTGCACTTTTGAAAGCTATGTGCTCTTTGGCAAGAAAAACATTACGTTATAATTGAAATTAATGATGAGAATTTAGTGACGATTCTCCTAAAGCCGCGGTTCCGATGATTTCAAGGAAGAAATATTTTTATGAAGTATATTTTATTCTTCTAATATCTGTAAGTGACGAAAATAATATAGTTTTCTGGATGGAAATAGTATAGATCGAAATACATAAATAAAACGATCAAGTGGCACTTAAAACTACGATGTTGATGAATTCAAAAGAAAGATATTTTTCAGAAGCATGTATGGATAATTATTCGTTTTTGCATTCACCTATTGGCATTAATAATTTTGATATATGGAAAAACAAGACAAGGGTCAACTTGCAAGGCACCAATAAATATGAAACAGACTGCAATTTCGAACTACATAAATCAAATGTGACAGACATACCTACCTGTAGTAAAAACTTCATATAGGAGAGGATTATAGCCCGTAGGTTGCTCTGGATTGCTTCTACAATACTTCTGTATCCATTTAGCTTTTTCTATAGAAGGTATGCTACAAATAGACAAATTTTCATGAATAAAATCAAATTTATTCCGAATGAAAAGGCCGATTTCATCCGTCAATCATCTGTGAGACTATCATATCATTGAAGTCAGTGAGTTTCAAAAATAACACTCAAGAACTGGTCGAACAAAGCGAATGGGTTACGCAAAATTATAAACAAGTTTTGAAAATAGAGTGAGAGAAAAAGATGAAAATAAACATTGTGAAAAAAGTAATGCTATCCTGTGAGGGATGGACATTGAATCACAATCAAATAGCCCGTATAAATGGAATGAAAATGAAATTTTTTAGGAAAATAGACAAATAAAACCAAAAAAGATAGAATGAGGATTGGAACGTATGGAGACAGAAAAATAGAATCAGTGGAAGTTAAAGTAAGAACAATTGAAATAGCTGAGCACATATGTCGGATGTAAGAAATTACAATGCCAAAAACAAAGTTTGAATCCAAAATAGGAAGTGGGAATTATGGTGGAAGACCAAGAAATACATGAATTGACAATGTGGAAGATGCAGCAGCAATAAAAAATCGAACGAAAGATAGTAAAGCATGGGGAAAAAGGAAAATGGCATAACTCCCAATCAAAAAGCCATGGATTTAGTAACATGAAAATTCTAGAATTGTCTGGAAAATTATTAAAAAAACATGATTTCTGGTATAATTGAAACAACTTACTCTATAATTAATTGATTATCTATACATACGGGATCTTGGTTAATCCTAAAACAAATTCATTCATTAATCTAATAGAAAGTTTTGTTAATTCTCACACAATAATTGCAATATAAGAATCTTCGATCACTTTGAGGAATATTTGAACCAACATAAAGATAAGAAGATAAACCTTCAGAAACTTTATCATGAATTGTTTTCTCAGGAAGGCATGAATTTCTATATATTCACTATCTTCTCTTGAAAATGTTTATTAAAATATGGTACTGTCCAATATCAGACCTCCCTTATATTGGTTTAATGGAGAACTACTACTGATTTTTTGCTTCGCTGGTTTCAAGCAGTCCATAATTTCCTTTCGTTGCTGGAATGTCACCTATTTTCACACAAACATTTTCATACTATCCTTGTACCGCATACTAATAGAAGAGAAATTCTTTGTTTGGGGATATTTGAAGTTCAGTATTCTTGGTTGGCGAATAGATACAAACAACGGCGGAAAAACTAAGATAAGGTTGATATATTTTCGTTTTTCATTAAATTAAGTATAAGTACCACCATTAGATTTCACAACCCTTCATTTGAAATTTGCATTTGAAATTTGATATCCAAGATTTGTAGATTTTTCCTGATACCAATTGTTTATCAATGATGTCTGAATATCATTAACTATTTCTCATTAAAATCAAACTACGTCCACCCAACAAGAACGAATAACGATTCTTATGATGAGATGTCGATAGTGATTGGTAAGTATGTTATTGAATTTTCTATTGGTGTGGTAGTACATATTTCAGTAAATTGTAGTGAGGATATGGTATATCGTGGGATGTCCAGGAGAGTTGCTATCTTTCAGTTCCAAAATCAATATTTATTTTATTACTCAACCAGTGTACACGTTCCAATGTGCTATGTTTATTTTTAAATCTATATTGGTGTTGCGGTATGACTTTTATTTATTTTAGTATTCTACTCAGCCTTCGAGTAGATTTATTTATATACCTGAGAGAAGATGTAGTTACATGTTGATCTTTCCCTTGTTTCAGGATCATAATTATCCAGGCGTTGGAGTAGTTATTGATGCCAAGGTTTCCATTGAACCAAAATATTATATATCTAGAACATTCATTAGATAATTCTCTTCACCAGTGTTCAAGATAAAAAGAGGTGCCTTTCTAATATCAATTTCTGTCCTGATTGTTTCTTATATTTTGGATATTTCCACTGTAATGCGTTGAATTCATTTGTATAGCACATGCAGAAATTGTTGTATTTCACTTTTTCCATCATCTAGTGTATCTTACGAATATAATTGAAACTTTTCTTGTAAATCAAATATCTGCACTACTTGGTTATTCCTTGCCCATTCACTCCGACTATTCGTAATTAGGGATTGTGTGTAGATCGCTTCAAATTCCTAATGGCGTTTCATAGAAACTAATTTGTATATAGTGTTAATTTTGTCGGATAGCTTTTACTTTTGATTTCTAGTAGCAAATATTTGAGCCCTCTTGTCGCTTTTCTGTGTGTTTGATTCCATTTCCTGCAGTCCTCGTATCATCTAACTACATTATTCTGAGACTGCTGTGGATAGAACCACCATGACAATACTCCGTTTGGTGATTACACATAAATAATTTTGCTAAAAATTGACAAAATTCTGGTGGGTTCATTAGGTGAATGAATAAAAGTAAATATCAAAGTACCTTTTAAACCACATTTCAACCTCGCAGTCTTCTTCAGTTCCAGTCCGCATAAGGTTTCTGAAACAATAAAAAATGTCAATTTCTTAATCAGATGACTGCGAAAAAGTATCAATACTTTTTTATTTGTTGAAATCAAGAGGGAGAGTAAGAGAGTAGAAGAAAGATAAAAATTTGAATGAGTGTTGATCCCTGGTAGTGACGCAGATACAGTGACCAAGTTCACTTATGACGCAAAGGACTGAAAAACCTCAGACATTTTTAATGGTCGTCGTACTCAGAACTTGTTGTCATACGACTGCTATTTGAGTTGTTTATAGATACTTGGAACATCGATCTTATTCAATCTTAGATTTTTGGTTATTAAACATCTCAAGCGACCGTGTGTCACTAGTTTTCCGAATTCAATCGTGATCGTAATTCGCTACAGGATTAATTTCGTGAGAGTCATCGAAAATCGACTGCTGTGCCAGAAAACATCGATGTTGTGCGTAAATTGGAATTACAAGATCTTCATGTGAAATATCGGGAGATTGAGGCACTAGTTCCATTCGCAAACATTCAGTTTGCATGAACATTTGGTTGCCAAAACGATCTGTTCTCGTTGGATACGGCATAATTTGACAATCGTTCAAAAATAGCTACTATCGATTGGTGCAAAGAAATAGTGAAAAAATTAAACTGCGGTGCTGCAAAAGATGTCTATGAGATCATAACAGGCGACGAATCATAGATCTACATATGATCCTGAAACTGAACAACAATCGACTGTATGGGTCTTTCAAGTTGAGCCAAATCCAACAAAAGTTGTTAGTGCACGAAGCACTTCAAAGCAAATGGTTGCCTGGACATATCATTTTTAACAGAAACGCAAGTTCTACATTTTTCTAGACCAGAAGAAGCGGTTGATGCGTTCAAATCACGTATTCCAATTATAATTATTTGTTGTTGTGTCAACGAAACATTCGCTATTGCAGGTCTCTTCCTTTGCACATATTTCGCACAAGTTCTATATTCACTCTTATTCGCTGTACTTTCAGGGCGTGTTGAGGTTTTTCATTGAAAACGGTGAATTTTCATCACAAGGTAATGAATATTAACCTCATTCCCAGCTTTACTAACATTCGTAACGGATAAAATCGTCCAATTTAGATGTAGAGCAACTTTGAGGGTTATATAACTAAAATGTATCTCAACACGCCAAAAGCTTTTTAATTAGTGATCAACTCGAAGAAAAAATAATTTTTATACCTTATGAATATGACATGATGGAAAATACTACTTACTCGTATTCTTCATAAGATCGATCCATGCTGTTACTTCCACGTGTTGTTGCACTAAAAATCGTAAATAATGTTTATTAATATACTGGTATTAGTTTATTGAGATGATATTATTTGAATGATTTAACTTAAAAATCCAGTTTTACTTCACATTATCAAACTCTATCCATTAAGGAAGCTATTCTGGATACGTAGTTAATGCGAATTTATTATTTTTCAATGAATTTATTTGCTGCTTAAGCCTTTTTTTTCAATTGTTCCGAGCAATAACTATTAATTTGGATGATCTTGTCCGGGAATAGTTTTAGATTGTTCAATTTTTAATTCAATTCAACAGGTGTTTCCAACTTTTCCGCCTTTTTTTATTAATTTTTCATTAATTAAATCGCTGGTGGCATCCAATTTGATATTAATTGCTCACCCCATCTTAGTACCAGTTATTTAAATACTTTAAATGAGGCCGAATACCACTTCCTGTGGAAGAGTCTCTTACCACGGAAATTAAGGTTACAACGTAAAAAGAACTCACCTTTTTTTTGTGGTTTTATGTTTATCCATATAGGATGCAACGTAACCATCTTCTGGGTTGAATACACCACTAATTACATCATAACAATTCATGGGTATTTCTGGCGTGGGTTGTTGGTTAGTGAGAATCTCATTTCCTGGTACACCAAATCCATTTATAACTTCGCAGGGATATCTGAAATTCAAAAACAGCCCAACTGCTTTATACGGGAATATTCTTGAAAAAAACAAGCGTCGCAAAATCTGGATAATGGATGAGATGAAAACTGGCGATTCAAGAGTGTACAAGACAATAATATCATCTATACCAAGTCGTTTCTCTGAGGGGTCGTAGGGCTTCAAACAAAATTTGTTACACTTTATGACACTGTTGAAGGAATTGAGTAAAGGTAAGTAGAAGGCGATCCAACCTCTCGGAGAGGTTTTTTGGCGATGACCTAAATTTCGCAAAAGTATTAGTTAATCTGTAAATTATACCCCCCTATCATGGATAATTTATTTCTTAAACATTTTTACTTCTGTAGTTTTTCATAAAGCCATGTTATGTTTAAGGAAATGTCGAATAACCAAAGACATGTTTTCAATAATTCAAAATATTTCGAAAATTCGACACATTGTTATTCAGGTCTTCAGGTAGTTGAATTTTTATGATTTTTTCGAAATAAGTGAAAAATTCTCATCTAGCAAACAAGTGAATATGTTAATTGATAATAGGTACTAACAAATAAACATTTTCTAATGCTGAAAGACGGTCTCGACAATTATGAAAGTTTTATAGTGTTAATATAGAACTCTCTGTTCAAATTAGCGTGTGATATGAACTACTTATTTTGGATACCATTGACGATCAACAGTATATTAGCATAAGAGCTTTATCCAGACACAGTGACATATTAAGATCATCTGTACACCGAACTATCAAATGTAATTTACTCCTCCATATCATGTTCAAATCTGCAAGAGTTGTTACCTCAAAACTTTCAGTCAGTGGATTTCTGTCGATCTACTTTATGTCAGGATTTGAAAAGAATTTTCAGGCTTTGAATGCTGTTGGAAACGGAATGTCTGTCCAACCAGGCTTCAACTAAACTTTGCTCAAGAATATTTCGGTTGGCTGATGCTGGAATGCCTATTACAAGCAAGATAATTCTACTAAGTGTGTTTTCTTACTTCGAAGAGATTAATATTCGTCATACTCTTAACCCAAAGAAATAAAAAGCTGGACGTAAGTGGTTGAGACATTTTCTGGGTCGCCACCCAGATGTAGCTAGGCGTAAAACACAAAATTTTAATCTGGCAAGAGAAGATAAAAAAAATAAAGAGATTGTCACCGATTTTTTTGACGAATTGAGGGCAGTAATGGAGGAATTGGATGCTGCTGCTAAACTTCAGAACAGTTACGTTTGATACTGCACCACCAACAGGAACTTTTTGCCAAGAAAGGGACCAAGAGAGTGCATATAGTATGTGACTCAAAATAGTATTTCTACTAAAACTTTTAAGTTCAAGGAAGGTAGATTGACACGCTTATAAACATTTGGTTCCGGGTATATAACTAAGAGTTTAAGATGACTGAAATACTTTGTACGCTGAATTAGAATATAAAAATTATCAATTTGATATGCGGTCACAGTCCTTCCATGTATTTTTATGTAACGTTGCCTGGTGTGATAAAAGTCTAATGTAATTGGCAAAATCCATATAATCACTTAGAAAAATTTGCTAGAAAGAGACATAACTTGACCACTTGGATGATTACATATAATATAGTATGTTAAGTACTATTCACCATCTTGAAGAAACTCTGGTGTTAACGGATGATATAATGAATATAATGAAATATGTATGTCCTAGAAAGCTACGTCAGTTTCTGATATCAACATAAAAAACTACTTACCTTCTATCTGGTAACGAGAACTTAACTTTTTCCGTTGATCTCTTAGCGGCCGAAATATCTACTGAACTAAAATGAGAACTATCGGTAAGTTTGCCATTACTCCAAATTCCTCGAAAACGTTGTCCATTAGGGTATATCAGTGTACCTCTACCATGATATAATCCATTCGCATTGAAATTTCCATCATAGATCACACCTTAAGTGAGAAGTTTTCAAATTGAAAGCAGTTGTCCTTACATTAGAATATTTCCATAGAATAATATGGAAGCAATATATTTCCACAGTTCAATCACCATTTATCAATGACCTACATGATTCTCAAAGTTCAAACAAGTAAAACGTAACACTTTTCAGTATGTTCCGTATATTTTTGTTCGCAGTATTTTTTTAGGTTATTGAGTTGGTATGTGTTTATAAGTGAAAGTATATTATGAAGTAGCTTAATTATTCTCTTATTTTTGATTATATAGTAATGAGAACAATGCCATTGTTGATATTATTTTCCTTACTAGAATGTAATTTCGAATGGTGCTGCGAGTTGAGGACTCAAAATAAAACTGTCCCAGAGTTGTTTAAAAAGCCAACGTTTCAATTTTTGATTTCATCTCTATCAAGGCTGAAAATATTTGGTACATTATAACTCAACCTTTGATGAAGATAAATAAGTAAACAAAAAGTTGTGAAATTAGTAGTAAAACAAACAATGAGCAGATAGTGTAACAATATAAATATATATACATGTATATAATATATACAACATAAACAAATAAGAACATTGTTGTATAAAACAGAAGAACAATGAAAAAGTTATTTAACAAAACCAATACAAACACATACAATTAAAAATCTGAGCCAATAAATACCTTTTCAAACTATTTGACGTCCAGTCAAAAAATAAAATACTTATATACATATTCCGCGCGAAGAGATAATTCTTCTGTTAAGATACAGCTATCAGTGAATGAATACCTCAAAACTTTCCCAATATTAACAAAAGCATGAATGGCGAAAACTTTTTGAATTATTCTAAACATCACCATTAAGTACTAGCCCGATTAGAGTATGTTAACTCATAAATATTCAAAAGATGGTTGTATTGAACCCCGAGATTAGCCACATACGTTTGGCTATTAACTGCATCATTCAGTTTTATGTATATCATTTCGTTGATGGTGCTTCTTGCATGTTTATGTTCCTTATCCAGAATTTCCACATCATCAGAATTAAAGTTGTGAAATGTTGGGCCAGAACTGATTTATCTCTTTTTTTCTTATTATGTTTTCGACAATAATATTCATGCTGGTACATTCTGCATTTCAAATACTGTTTAGTCATACCTATGTAACTCATATTGCAGTCTAAACAATTTAGACTACAAAAAAACTAGTACTTGATGGTAATAATTAGAATAATTCCAGTTTTTTACTTATATGTGTATGTATTGGTTTCTTTGAATGACTTTTTCATTGTTCTTGTGTTTTATACAAGAATGTTCTTATTTGTTTATGTTTGTTTTATATACAGTGTGTCCTATTCATTTATTCCGTACGGTTTTGAGAAAACCGGCCATAGGATTTCCCATATTACCATTTAAACTCCATGTTAACTTCGGGTCGCCTATCTGCGCGGCCAAACTCTTCGGTATGTCGACCGCCGACCTCGGGTCAGTTTTTATACCTGAAGTTTATTGTTGATATATTAAAAACAATTTTCTATATTCTTGATGATATTTTATTAAACGCTATGTAGTGACATTTATTTTCGTTTTTGAACAAATTATAGGTCTGGATATTTTGTATTGTTAGACTATCTGTTTATTGTTTTTCTTCCAATTTCACAATTTTTTGTTTACTCTATTCATCTTCATCAACGTCCTCCTGACCCAAAAAGTATCCTTCTGCCTCCACTTAACATCAAACTTGGATTAATGAAACACTGTGAAGGCTATGAATAAGAAGGGAAGTTAAGTTGGGTTGAAGCAGGGTATATTTTTTGAATCACAAATTAGAAAGTTGGTGGGCCATATCAATTTTCTACCTCATCTTCTAGCTTTTTTGGACGGTGCGTGGGCGGAGGGAGCCTGCGCTTTTTGTGTTCGCACGTTTTACGAGAAGGATCGTACACAGGTCTTGACTAGGCAACTCCATCGTTCAGAATATGGAAGAAACTATGAGGATTAGTACACTCATAAACACATAGTGACATTGGTGGTGATAAGGATATGTTCGGAGTGACATATGTATCACACCCGTCGTTGGTGGATTATCATAGGTTATTCCTACTAATTAACTTCATGTTACAACAGGAGATGATTCTGTCTGTTATAGCAAGATATTAAAAAAACAATCAAATAATAGTGGACAATCCATTTGAAATACTTCATTATAATTTAAAAGAAGCGAAAGTTAACAATGTGAATACTGCCGTAAAATTGACTCGTTCCATACTAAAAATTTAGAGTATTCACGAGTAGATTGGAAATATCTTGTATTTACCATGTGGATATCTATATATTCCTTCTCCAGCCATTCCTAATGCATTCCATTCACCCAAATATTTACTGCAAGTGTTAAATTGAGTGAGTGGTTTTTTTTCTGTTCTGTGATGAAATGCCATATCTAAAGTAATTGTATCCATGGCCGATCTACTTGTTTTACTTGGTGATAATCTGGGGATTCGTACGTAACTCTCATTTGTTATATAGTGTCCTTTATCTGAACCAATCCTGAATAAAAGGAAACGTGGGTGATTAGAAGAATCAAATTATTTCAATTAAAGCTAAAAATTATTCTCATACTGGTATGATAGGAAAGAAATTAGAAACATCTAATTTACTCTGGAAGAAACCGTTTGATATAAGAATATTTGGTCTAGCGTTTGAACATTTTTTTATGTAGAAAGCAAGCACAAGAGGTTAAACTTTATTACACTCGAGTAGTTCGTGTTTGCTGTGTGGAAATGCCCATGGATATTGATCTTGAACTTCTGTAGGCTGTGGTGTTTGGGAAAGACAGGTCTTGGTAACTCATTCCACAGGTTTGTACTTCTCCAAAGGAAGGAGTTCCAATAAATTGACGTTCTGGACATCTGTAGGCGAATTCGGTGTTCATGAGCCACGTCTTCTTCTCGAGTAGCTCTTGCAAATATATCTCTAGGTGAAATTAAGCTGCGAGTCTTAGAGATATGCTTGTAAGCCGAGCTCGAAATGTGTGAGCAATACTCCAAACATGTAGTACATGGATCATGCCACAACATATTTTTCCCAGCCTCAACTCAACAAGAAAATTTATGGTGATGATTTTTATTTCTTTACAAGACCAAATCCTGATCTGCAATTCCAGCTTTCCTCGTCTTCGCCTAGCAGTCTAGATCTTTGTTGCATTTTCAAAAAATATTGCTTCTACCCGACTCCTTGTGGTAATCTGTCGCTGCTCACGGATTTGGGTGTTAGCCGACTTTATTAGGGCAGCTGATTTGAAGGACGATACCAGTGTTCTCCCGTCGGCGAACCTTTATATCGGGTATGCATTTTTGTCGAGTAGGTCGTTGATGTATAGAAGAAAGAGACTAGGTGACGTACCAGCGTTGACTTTAACCTCTCTGAGGTGTGTCTATCAATAGTGACTGGATGGATTGGACTTTTGAGAAAGCTACTATGTCAGTCGATGAGTAAGAACGATCTCAACTCATTCAGGAAATTGGCACGCTAAATCATACCAAAAGTCTTCGATATATCCTTCGATATATCCAGTACCATTGCTCTGAATTTTCCATATTTCTCTATAGCTTTAGTACATTTGTTGGGAATATAGCCGGTTCAACTATATTCATTAAAGCCGAATTGATGATCGCTGATGATTAGCAGACCTCAAATATTTCAGGATTTGCTGGTTAATGCCTTTCTCCATGACCTTGGCAATCGCTGGGACTAAGCAATGGGAGGGTAGCTCTGACTAAGTTTCAAATCTGCAGGGAAAAGACCTCTTCTATATGATAGAACAAAGAGTAGAGGATAGATATTGCATGGTGGACTTGTTATTGCAGTTGTGCATTTCTTCAATGCGATTGGTGGTATCCAGAATTAACCATCGATAAGGTATGTCGAATTTTTCGGAAAACCAAATATGTACAGTATTTGCTAGTCCCATCGTTGCAAATCATCTTTTCATTGAGAAGGAATTGAAAAATTGGAAAAATATCAGAAAATGGGTGTATGACATTTTTTATTCATCCACGTTGAGGCATTATTTGCAATATTATTATGATGGTTCCTAAAAAAAGCTTCATAACTAGTTGGTTCAAGACATTACGCTACATCGCAAAAATTCAAATTTCAAAAAAAATTCAATCGAATTTGTCTTTTGAGTGTTTTTCTGAAAGTGACTTGGGCATGTTTTTCGAGCAGTATTCATTCATCATATGACTATCTCATCTTCCTTGGTATCTTTTCTCCATTATTTTTATGTCCTGGTGAAAGCATTCTCTTAGTTTTTTTCCCAGTAAATTGTGTTTGAATTAATCTAGATAACTGTTGAGCTAGTGTAATCATATACTCATATTATATTTAATATAGTCATAATAATTCACAAAAATAATGGTTTTGATTTCGACCCAACAATAAAATAAGATTTGGGCTCCTTTTGAGGTTATACACAGTCCAACGGTGCTGTTACTTTTCATCTAATCCAAATAATAATTAAGATTGCGTTCTTGTCTGATGAAAATCTCTCTTCATCAATTGGAACTTTAAATCTGAGAAACAAGAACCAGTCGCTGGAGGCCAGAAGTATGAAAAGGTGCAATATATTGATATGAAAGTATGCGGTCGTTTTTCTGCAATTTTTCGTCATCTTACCAAGCAATAATGCTAAATACCCTTCTATTATTGCTCCATCATCCTAAAGATAAAATAGTGTAGAAAATCCGTTGTCTACTGTCTTGACTATTGTATCGTTTCATAAGTGTGATTGTGAAACAGTTTAAATAATCAAATAAACTGTGTGAATACTATAGCTAATTAAAAATTTCGGTCAATTTCACAAATCAATAAGAAGAGTTGATACTTTTCAGTAGCAACATGATATTCTTTCAAAGGAACTCTAAATATGGTAGAAGTATGTGAAGTCCCTTATGGTTTACCCTGTATACATCTTTGATTTTTATTTTGTCAAAAGTTGACACCAAATCGACAGAGTATAAGTGCAACTTTTTTATTGCATCATTCGATTGTTGAATGTGAACTTGAGGAAATAATATTATACTTACTTGAAATATAGTGACAATTTGTCTAGCGAAGTATGATTACTAGATAAATCATTGAACTTATTCATTGTCTTTCTAAGCTCCATAAATTTATTGGTGTCATCGTTTTTGGAATCGTCATCAAACAAATCCATGGAACACTTCGAATATAAAAAAATAACCTTAGTGATTGGTCTTAGAGTCCATACTCAATCGAATTTGATGAATACAAAAGTTGTATAGATTCTCTTGACAAGTTCTACATATATAAATTATAGGAACATTTTCATAGTATTCCAAACTTCTCGGTTGTTATCTGTATTTTGAAAAATATTGATACTTGAAATGGGATTAGGATTTCACTTCATATTTTGTTAAACCGAGATTGAACCACCTTTTTTATAGATATTTGATACAGATGACACTGAGCTAAATCAATTTGACACAAAACTGGATAATTCAGTGTTGATATAATTAGTCGAGGTTACAGATTTTCACATTCTGGGGATAACTATTTGTTTCTACAATAATCTATCTATCTATCCATATGAACTCGAAACTTGAAGTGGCATCGACTGTATGGATCTTTCAAGAGACGAATCCAACAAGAATTGTTCGCGCACGAAACACTTCAAACCAAATGGTCGTTTGATTTTTTGGAGTAACTGGATATATCGCCACAATTTCATTAGAACAACGTAGAACGGTAAATGATGAATGATACAGCACCATTTTTTTGCCAGGAGTGTTCCAAAATCAACGATTTTGCACAGTCAAAACATTGAATCGATGAGTCTTGTCGTGTAGTCTTTGTTTGACACCCAATTATTTCTCCTTATTTAGGCAGATCAGAATGTTTTGTAGGTCGACACTTGATTCAAACACATGCAAACGTGTAAAGACCTTAATTGGTAATATTTTTACAAACAATACAGTCATATCCAATTATAAATATTTATATTTGTCTATCTCAAACTCAAGAAGCAACCGTCGTTGGACGGGATCTGGATAGAGTTAAATATGCAAAATGTGTGAGCCCCATTGTATATATACTCGTAGTTTTGAACTTTATATAAGTTGCAAATTTCAATTCTGGGTGTTATTATCTAAATATACATAACAAATGGTGTGATACCATTCAATTATTTTTTGGTGATGATATTTTTCCCTTTTTTCTAATAAAGAGGCCTACCAATTGGAATATGAAATTAAAACAAGATTTTTTGATCAGAAACTATTCAATACAAAGGAAAATGAAACCAGAGAAAATAATAATAATAAATGATTTTCAAGCTGAAACCATATACTAACAAGTTTTCCATGATACTCCATTAAGCGCCGTACCCACAAGTTCGCTCCAAGACAGTTCAAATGATCCAATATTTGAAAATATAAATTCTTAATGTATGTTATCCAAACAGTTTGTTAATGTTGGTGTTAAAATGTAGTTACAGCTAATAATTATGTCATAACTGTACCATGTGTCAATGATCTTAGTTGTCGAGGAGTCTGGAAATAAGAAATTCCCTGCCTACTCTGCTTAGGTCATCTTCCACCTCTTTCCACCATTTTGTCCTTAATCTGCTACATATTTTCCCACCATAGGGATCTCATTGCATTATATTGAATGCTATAGATTTTGTTCATTCTTTCCATACATGCCCCAACCACTTGACTTGCTTAGTTTGATTTTTTTGCCGCTGAGCACACCAGTAATTTTTTGGTTCGTTGTTATCGTATAATCCCCTTCACTATTTTTTACTGCTCTCATTATTGTTGTTATATTTTTTTTCCATTTTTCTCAATTTTTCTTCATTATTTCTTGTTAGTGTCATAGTTACAGCTGTTACTGGTTTGATCATAGTTTTATACATATTGATCTTCGTTCGTTTTGACAGTATTTCACGTTCCAATAGCTTCCTATTAGCACGGAATACTCTATTCACATTAACAATTTCCTCTTCAATCTCAGTACTCCTGTTTTTTCCATTATTGATCACAACGTCGAGGTATTTAAACTTTTTACTCCCATAAATGCATACTCGCCAACACATGTAATTAAAGTACTTAGAGCGAGATGGTTCAGACATATAGGTATACATTCAGAAGGTACATGTTTGAAACAACTACTAAAAGAGTTATGAGCTGAAAGAGATATGAGAACTGTGGAAGAGAACAATGGGCAAAAGACCTTGTATTACACGTCATTTCAATTCTAAAAGCGAGTGAAGATAAATGATTATGAAGATTGCCTCTAAACTAACTGGCATCAAAAGGATACTTTCAGTATTAGAAAATTTTGGATGTGCCAAAATTTGTATTTTAAATTCACATTCACTAGCTAACATACATGTTTAGTATGGTGTATCAAAATGCAGAGTAGGAAAAATCATTTTGAGAGCAGCACAGCTGCTAGCAAGGTGAGAGAATCTCCTAAAATTTTGTATTATTCGATTTTTTTATAGGATCTGAAATAAATGTAGTATAACATTTTCTAATTGTATAAGATCATTAAATGATATGTGTCTCATGATATTGAATAGGTAAAACTCACTTTAGAATTTCTTTCATTCGATGTTTTCGATTTATCGTTGGGTTTGGTCTTTGTCATTTCTTTTTTATACTTTTTAATAAGTTTTGCACATTCGTCGCCATCAATACATGAAAAAGATGAATCCATTTGGACATTAAATTCACTCCAGCTCCTACGTTAAATAAACTGTAATATTTCAGTTACTCGTTATCTGAAACATAGACATTTTGTATTCAACTGATGAATCCCACAATCCCACAACTGATGAATCCCACAATTACTTGAAATCGTACCTTGAAATTATTTGAAATGACATAACTAATCAAATGTTTTGACATTTTAATGAATACAAGGTGTTCTGTTCAGAAAGTAACGTTTCTGTTAAGCTTACAAAACAAAGCTGAATAAAAGAGTTTTGAATATTCGTGACATCTGCGCGAGTCTATTATATATCTACTATACTGGTTATATATATCGTTACTCCAAAATAACTTAAATATTAGGAGAATACTACCACCTGTATATATTTTCAATTTTGCAATAATATTTCCAATGATTTTCTCAGATGCAAGAAGAAAAATCTAATTCTACATTTAATAGTTTCAAAGTTATAAGAAAATTAGATATGTCTAAACAAGAAATAGATTTTTCCATCATTATTGATGTCTCAATGACAAGAATTATTTCTTGTTGCCATAGGTGAAATATTTTTTTAAAATTGGTGGACAAATTTATAGATTATGTGACTGCCTAGCGAGCCATGTACTATATTTTTCTATGATCTCCATAACACAATAAACTTTTTTTGTACAACTGTCATTATAAAAGACACTTTTAATGACTGCTAACAATGCTGAAAGTGATTATTTACGTGGAAACATGATAAAATGGTTTTGTCGTGGACTACCATCCACCATGTTATTTTATATTCGTGATATTTGCTCCTATATCGCTTCGATTCGCTGCGAAATTTTGCATTTCCCCAAATGTATTTATATCAACTGGATTAACACTGTATATTTTATTTATGGATTTCAAGAAAAAACGACGAGGTTTGCTAACAGAAGGGTGCAGTGCAATGTTCTGTAATGTTTTTCTCATTTATTCATATGATTTCTATCCGTGGGGTAAATTAATACACATATAATACACAATTTAGATATATGACTTCATTATAGTAAGAAAAGACATAAAGCTTGAAAAATTCGTCTGATTTTTAATGGCTTTTATAATGATTTATATTAATATTTCCACAAAATAGAGTACCTATTCCATTGCTCTGTGTTTTGCTACTCAAAATTATCTAAAAAATTAACCTTTCTCTCTTTAAATTCAATTCTTATTATAAGACATTTGAATATTGTAGTAGCAGAACCCTTAAGTGCGCTAATATAACTAAATATACTAATGTAGGTGGTATTTCATTGAAATCTTAATTTATCACTTCGAAATGATCCTTAAAAAATCCGATTACACTTATTAGAACGAACTTTGGTTATTTTCTTGTCCCTATTTATTGTATTACACCACTTTTTCTGGCACAGGCATATCACAATGTTTATATTGAATATTTTATCGGCCAAATCACGACAAGGAGAACGGGTGGAATTTAGATAGTTACTCGAATTTAGATAATTAATTGTGAAGTAACTATAAAAGCTAGAGAAACCAAATAAAATGCTGAATTCGCGTCTTAAAGTTCCTCTTTCTATAACATAATAAGCCAAATGTCGTTTACAAGCTGCAAAACTAAGAAGGTTTGCTCGAAATTAATTAAATCTTGCATTGCCGCCCATTCAAGACGAAGTTTTTTATCTCTCGTTTGTGCGACTTTTCGTTGCCTCTTTTTGCGACAGACTCAGGAGTGCAGCATTTTGATAATAAAATTTCAATTTTCGTTTTTATATTTCGAGTATAACACAAAGTTTATCTAACTTGCTAATTCATTGAGTGAATTGACATTTGAAACATCCAAAAACAAAAATGTATTACAGTCCACTTAATAACTAGTTTCTAGAAAACAACTCGTTGATCAGTTAATTACCTGCAGCGTGTTACCACGTATGATTTTCTTGTGGTGATTTCATTTCTGGTATTTTCACGCCTAGTGTCGTGTTTCTTCATGGAATTATGCGATTCCTTGATAATATTGTTCCTCTCAATCAATTATTTGATTTTCATTGAACAGTATTTCTGTTTCATTCAACTTCATCCCTTTCTAATCACTTTTCTCAGTTATCTCATTTTCAGCAGTTATATTTTTCTCTCTAGTTATACATAAAACTATAGTCCAAAGACCTCATGATTGTTTCGTGTTTTTGCGCTACGTAAGTACATTCTACACCTGATAATGGAATTGATATGCATATTTTTATCAACTCTTTCACTTCATGAATCGTGAAGCCGATCCAGGTTCTAACGTTTGGCGAATACAATGGTTTTTTATTACATGCTTTTGTCTCAGCCGCGACTTGCTTATATTGTTTCCTTAAACAATTTCTAGAGAGTGTTCATTTGAGTGTTTGTTTGTTCACTTTCTAGAATTCTAGAAATTCCTTTCTGGTATAAATTTTTGCTTGTTTAGCAGCTAGAGTTAGTTTATAATAAAAAGTCATAGTGAATGTAGCGAAATTAAGTTGGAATTTCTGGAACCGTTGGTGATATTCATACTATATACACTGTTCACACTATCACTACACCAACACTCGCAATTACCCTGTCTGACGCATGTTTCTATAACCAAGTTATCGTTTTCAGAGTTTGAAGGTGAACTAAAACCTAATAACTTGACTTGTTTTATACTAAATTTTATCACCAATAAATTTTCTCCCGCGAAAATTGCTAAATATATGTACATTTTAAATAAAGACAAATGAGCCCACTCTATAGAGAATGTTCATTGGTGGGAAAAGTTAAGTTATTAGGTCTTAATTCACCTTAAGTCTCTGAAGACGATAACTTGGTTACCGAAACGCGCGTCAGACAGTGTAATTGTGTGAATATAAATGTGAATTAAGTTAGAAACAGTGTGAATAACTTAACTCCACCGTTAGAAATATTTAAAAAAAAAATTAGAAGAAAATCATCACAATATGAAAATATAAATGGTTGACCGAGGTGTTTGACCAATACCAACAAGCATTGTAGAATATATCAAAATCTTTTCTATAAATTTAGATATAACCCTAAATAATTCGATGCAAATTAAATGTTACCCTCCTTTTTTGTTCATAATGTAATTCTACCCTTGAAATTGATTTTTCTCATCCCCGATTCTGATTACGTCACGTAAATTCGAATGAAAATTGACCCTCCGTCGACGCCATTAGTATCCAATATCCCCATCGCCCCATTCAGCGCCATCTGTGCGCTACTTCATCTTTATTAACGTGTTTAAACAAACAATTAATAGGGCACGAATTTGCACGATCTAAATGAAAACGGAACCTAATTGTAGAGAGGGAGTAAATATCATAATGGAGATAGTTTCCGCTGGTTGTTACGGACCCTCTACGAGACTTTGACAAATAATAATATATAGGTGCGAATTCTGAGTTGTCATGATAGACTCAAATTCTTCCTGATTTGAACTTTCTACTAAAGGAGGTTCCTGTTCAGTTTGAACTCAAAAGACAATGTTTTAGTACGGAAGAATAACTAAAATTGACTGTCTCAAAATCTGTATATGAATTGATATATTCAAGTGAGACAATTTCAGATAATGGTCTTTCAGATTATATATCTTGACCTTAGAATATCAACTTACCAATTTGTGAAAAAGAAGCGAAATGAGTTTCCGGTGTTTCGATAAGCTCTATCGAAAGAACAATTTCAGAAGGGCAAAACTTGAGTAAAGTGGTGATTTGAGCTTTTCGCCTTTTGACAAATGAGTCAAAAAGGCAACATAATATCAAATCCGAAATATTTTGATGAAAAAAATTGTCGCCTACTTAGTATATTTTGATGTTTTTCATATTTATTCTAACATATTTCACGGTGGGGTGGATGTATGTCTTACCCACCTACTCAATTTATTTATACACTCACACTAAATACACTATAAACTAAGACTTATTTTTAAACACTTATCTTATTCTTAACGTAACTTATTTAAATGCACCGTTTACTTCTTACTTTTCCGATGGATTTACTACAACATCGGAACATTTACTGACTGACTCTGATTTGTCATAAACAGAAAGGCCTCCTTAAAATTGTCTCCATGAAAACAGCTACAGCATACTGTTAATAGGTTATGGAAACAATATTAATAAATTGTCACTTCAGTTAAAAAAATAAAACATAAGAAAACTTTTAGTTCTATTAACATAATAGAACAGGACCGGCTTCACCGTCTATGTCACTGGAAGAGTTGATAACAATATGTAATTTGAAGAACACCACGACTCTAGTTTTCGTTCTTTCCAACGTTTTAGTTCAATTGTGTATGTATGGTAGATTCCGCAAGAGTGCCATTGCAGCTATAAAATTAGTTTTTTTGCCCTCATGAACTATCAACAGATACACACATATTTGCACAAATAGATAAAACAAACGTTTTCTTTTCAATTGACCTATTTCTGCAAGAGCAATTGTAAATATATTTCCACATAATTTGCATTTTCAATCTACTCCTTTTGTGAATCATCAATTAACCATTTTCCCTTACTTTCATGTTCCTGCATTCGTTTATTTTTCTTCTTTGTTGTATCATTATCATAAACGATGGTTTATATGATGTGGCAGTGGCGAAATCGATTGATCAAAGAAGAAATACTTCTGACTAAAGTTTTTAATATCCAAAAGGTATCAAATCATGTGAAATAAAAGTATTTTTACGTTTTTCATTGTATTTATGAATTATAGAGTACAATTACCTGAAATAACGTACAATAATTCAATTTAAAATACACGTGACAGACAGACAAGCTATGCTTAAGAAATCCAGCGACGAAATTTTCGTTTGTCCACCTTCTATCACAACAACACATTCTCATGAGATCTAAATATTGATTAATCTGCTTTATATACTACGATTCGTAATGCGACCATTCTCTGCTGGTTAATTTGCATGTTCCTGTCCAATGAACACAACCCTATCAAAAATCGGTTAACTCTCTACCCCACGTAATTAAACGGGTATAAAAATTCAAAACTCTCGTATAGAGTGCCAACGCTATCTAATTAAAGAAGAAAACCAAACAGATCTACCCTAACCATCGCTCGATTTCCGACCCTATTGAAAAAACACGACCATCTTAATTGAACATAACCGAAAACGTCGAATACCCGCACTAATTTGCTATCTAGTTTGATCTTGTTCTTGTCCTGTGTACCGACTGCGCCCCAAGCCTTCCAGACAAGCAGTGAACGAGCGGTTCGTCTCATCTGTTATCGGAGAAGGTATGTCGTCCTCTAATGGTCATTTCGAGATGTTTGATGCTTAGTTTAGTACGTGACCTCGACCGAAGTACAACTTATCGCTTCAGATAAATTGGATGAGGAGTATAAAACAAAGTGTATGAATATAAGTTGGTTTGAAAATGATTTTTTTCATATATTTTTTATAGTTCTAATAACGTATAATGGATGATTTTTCACACATAGATTTTGACATATTCATAACTAAAAAAGAGTAAAAATCCGTTCTCCAATATTTCGATTTCTGATAACTACAAGATTTTTTCTAATAATTCAGGTTATCTGATAATATTATGTTTTTTACGAACAAAATTGATGGGAAAATATTGTTTTTGTTGCAACTGATGGTCCTCGATGTAATTTTGGGCGTTATAATCGTTTCTCAGCTCAATAGATGGGACAACTATCTAAAGTAATTCGGAATTCTACATTGCAAAAGTCTTCATAATATGAGAACAAGATTCAAAGCAATTTTAACACTTAACAATGTAGTTTGGGAATCCCTGACCTAGATTATCCTCAACACTTTTTGGATCATCATCAAGCAACTTTTGGATCAAGCAACTTTTTTCTTCACATAGCCTATAAACACCATATATGTAATACTCCTATATAGACAGTTGGTAAGGGAAACAACGTCCCTACGTTACGGTGCCGACAATTTTCATTTTCTCTCTCGTTCGAGGCACTTCATCTGTACTGCGCATGATTGATAATGCGCAGAACCGAACTGGAACCTCGGAGGATAGAGATATCGTTGCTTCTTTCCTCCTTGGTCGGAACAGCTTCCACTTATAGAAATTGACCATTGCTTCTTCGCAACAAATTTATTAGTTAAAATGGCTTTATGAAATGTGAAGTGATTGAGATCATTTTGGGATAGCCTAGTCAAAGAAATATTCTTCATAATATTTTTTTGTCTTTTTGTCACTAACCTAAGGTTAGTTTGGTCTTACTCAAATGTTACCTTCTTTATGATGATATTCATACTGAATAATGAAAATATCGAAATAAAATTTTCATTTGAATCTAATCTAATCTTTTACAATATTATCATATTATTAGATAAAAAAATGGAATGTCTGTATTATTTGTACAACTTAGTGTAGACGAGGTGGCCGAGTGGTTAAGGCGTTGGACTGCTAATCCAATGGGCTCTGCCCGCGTGGGTTCGAATCCCATCCTCGTCGATAAATTTTCTTTTGAAATTATTTTTACATCAGAAGTTGGTTGGCATGCCCAGTAGTCTAAAAAAAGAAGCTAAAGAAAGTAATTCTACAAATTCGTAATTATAGTTTATCATTTTCTAGTTATTTTCATCATTATTTTGAATAATGCAATTAATATCCTACATAAGGTAAAGCAACCAGTAGTCAGAAGGGACCTAGTTATTGACAATATGAAACAAAAATTCGTTAAGAAGCAGATATCGATGTATTGCAAGTATAGTTCTATTTTTATAGAAACCCCTCTCAAAATTCATCAGTACGTCAGAGTAATTGAGAAGTACGAGGTCTGGCTATTAAATAACGATACTGGTTACCAAAAACGGTTTTATTATAAAAATTATTCTACATTCTACAGTTTTGTCCATTGATCGGAGCAGTGCTGGATGTTTTCTTTGGTGAGGGCCCTTAGGAGCTTTACCGTTTTTTTCTTTACTGCTTCTATCGACTCAAATCGGGTCCATTTCAAAGCAGATTTTATCTTCAGAAACAAAAAAGAAGTCGCACCTTGCCAAATCTGGAGAGTACGGTGAGTGTTTGAACACTGGAGTGCGCTTACTGGACAAATACTGCTTCACAGATAGAGCGTTATGGGCAGGTGCGTTGTTCTGGTACAAAATGCACGGGTTGTTCTTCTACAATTCAGGCCGTTTTTTACCAACTGGTTTCTCGCAGTGTAACCAAAGCTGACAAATAGTAAGATGTCGAAACAAACGATCAACATTGCCTTGCATTTTGATTTGCTCTCTAGGACCTCACTAAAGCATTTACACCACTCAAAAATACGCGCACGAGATATAGGATTGTCCCTATGAGCCTCTTGCAACAATTTATAGCACTCAGTCGGAGGTTTTTTTCAATTTAACGAGAAATTTGAGATTGATACGTTGCTCCTGTTTTTGGGCATGAGAAAAAACTGCACAAATACTAATAGTGACGGAAACGTGTTTTGGGCTGTGCATAGTCAAGATATCTAGATACCGAAGGCACTACTCGTTTTTTACCCAACCCGTCTAGCGCGCCTTTTAGGCGAATCGATAATGCATTTGTTCGAAAACTACTGTTCACTGATGAAGCTGGTTCCACACGAGACGGATTTATCAATTCTCATAATATACATTACATAATTTACTATTTGGAAACGTAGTCGTAGGTCGTAATCAACGCGGTTCATAATTTCAATTACTTGGATATGCCCAAATTTACATAACAGTCTGATACCGCTGTTGCCAATAATTAGGTACTACACCTTATATATTTCTATTTTGCTCCATACTTTATTACAACGATTCCCAATGTGGATTCCGCGAAATCTGAGGATCCCTTATAAAAAATTACCAGGGTTTTCCAGAATGATTTAGTACCTTAGTCATATTCCAGTAGGTAAACTGGAACTACCTTTTTATATAACTCTAGAAAAGATTAAGATCTACATTATCGATGATTAAAAGTACTTTCGCAATAAAACAAGATGTTTACATCAACAAATAACCAAAATTTATCAATTTCTTGAAGAAACAAAACAGAGGGTACACTGCGAAAAAATCAAAACTTTTACCAGAGAAAATATAATAGAATTCTTGTTACATTCTTATGCGTCGTCTAAAAAATGTTACTGCTTTGTTGGACCTTGGCATATAAATAACTATTTTTTCATACAGTGCTGTAAGTCGACTTCACAGTACTAATTTGAGTCCGGAAAATGACACCTTACGGTATCCTAATACTTTAAAGTACTTTTAAATTCTCTCAATCCCAATATTTCTAAAAATTCAATATGTCTGCCTTTGTTTAAAATGTTATCTTAGTGACTTCTGTTAATTTTAATTTTTTTTTAATAATAAGATAGTAATAAGATATTTTTCAATAAAATTTCATATTTTAATATAATTTTGCTTTTTATTTAAAACCGGAAACAGTATAAAAAAAAATATTACGATATACGTCTGTGAAGTTATTATTACGGTACTCGATTAGATATTCTTGACTCGGCTCCTTCGCCGCCTCGTCTGTAAGATCTACCTCGTACCGTACTAAATCACTTCCCGGACTTAACGTAAATAACCAATTTGAGTCCGTATCTGTGACTGCATTCTGGGTTTGTGTTAAGAATAAATACCCTGAAGTATAGAAAACCTTTATCTCAAGTTATCACACAGTAGTAGAGGAATGGTTTACAATTATACAATTTTAGATCGAGATTGGATGTTATCCCTGATACACGCATTAAACTTTTGGGATATAACACTGAAGCGATAAAACAGTGACATAACTCCATTATTCTTATCAAAAGTTACATTAAAATACTGTTTTCACTCCTGAAATGTCTGTAATAAAATTACGTGTTCTATAATTTGTAATTTTTTATTGGTGGTTTAAAAAAATGGAACATATTTGGTGTATGTTTTGTTACCATAAAAGTTTGGGAGCCTTTGCTTAACAATCTACTTTTTGATAATTATACATAATAAGGTTCTGTTTATCTACACAGGGAGTTTCTATATTCGACCGACAACGCTCTACCACAAGAGACATCTCAATAAATGATTCATTTTGATATAGGAATACGAACCCTTACGGGGCCTAGTTGGTGAGATATAAGGTGTCGAAAATTTTTAATCAAAATCAAAAATTTGCTATAAATCAAGAACGTATTTGATTTTTATTTTTCAAATTTGGTTACCAATGAGCTCCTCAATAAAGTGATATTTTGACATGAATAAACTTTGGAAAATTGGTCACCCAATTCATGGCAAATTCTTGATTTTGATTCAAAATTTTGAACACCCTTCATCTCATCAACTAGGACTAAAGTTTTAGACTAATATTTTAGTCATGGAAAATTTAATTGTTCTCTTCATAATTATCGAGAATCATTTAAACATCATTTTATCAGGTAATTTCAAATGTCGTTGTATTTGCTTCCATTTCCGCGGTCGTTATTTCCAGAGTAAAGACGCTATCCAATATCTGCTAAACTCAAGGTTAATATTCATTGAAATAGGAAAATAAACTTTGAACATATTTAATACGTCATAAGGTTGAGTAGTAACTAAGTTATTCTAGAATAATTTGATTTGAATAATATTTACTGAGGGTCAGCTTTGTTTAATTAAAATCCAACCCCTAAGCCAACTAAAGTTTTAATTGACAAGGAGAATTTCTGTTGACGTCTTTTCGGAATCCAGCCAGCTTTTATCTGAATTTTCATAACATCGTTGACATAAACCTATCGTATTTAAAAGGAAACGGAAGCGGTTTCAAGTTTACCGACATTATTTTCCCTGTCCCTTATTAAAACGTGGTATAATTTTCTATTCATGCCGAAATTAAAACGATGCCTTTGCAAAGAAAACACCCTACATTCCGTTGCTAAGAACAGAGAGGTACTCGCCATAGCAGGAAATAGTTCTTGAATAGTGTCATCATAAAATATAAATAAAAAAACTGGAATGAATGTGAAAATAGATTTAATGTAATGGAAATCGAGGATCACTATGTGTCATACTAGCACAAAAAATAATAAGATCCTACTCCCTATACCTAACAATTTTAGGTATTTTAATTTCAATCCGCGCTGTTGATTCCTCCGCCCCTGAATATTTCAATAGCGCGGTGATTTCATTTTTGTCAATTGTTTCTTAGTTTCTTCTTATAGTAGGTATTTAAAATATTTATTAATAATCACTGTAGACAGTTCAATTCAGTGGACTTTTATAGTCAGTAATTTCTGAAAATATTTTGGTATGTTTGAATCAGTTTCCGATAAAGTTTGATTTATAGTCGAGTGACGCTGCTTTGCGTGAAAAATCGAATTTTTAACCGATATTTCAGTTGTTAAATTTATCGAATGGTTCAATAGTTTAGTGTGAGAATTTCCAAATTTGAGTAGCCAAATCGGGTGATGTTTCTGTGGCCTGGATGAAACGTATTGTTGGTGAATGCAATTGGACATCCCCTGGGGAACGCTTTAAATCACCCTAGAAAACTCTCAACAAACTTTCAACTTCCAAAAGATCCGTCGATGAATTTGAAGAAGAAATAATTCCACGAATCAATTATTCATACACAACGGCCCATAATGGAAGACCCACTATGGAAAGAATCTTTAAAGTAGTAAAAAATATCGTAGAACTGGGATAAATTTTACTGGAAAAATAGATTGGTTGCGAAAATGTGATTCAGTTGAAAAAAAAATTAAGATAAAAGGAGAGTTTTAATGAAGAATTACGACATAAAAGCAAAAAAAATGGAATACTTACGAAAGTTGAGAACATACAAAAGCGGGAAAACTTTATCCACAGTGGAACAGATGCTTAAAAGCACCTGTCTCTGAAGGTCAAAGGCTTATTATCATACATGCTGAAGGTGAAACAGTATTTATACCTAAGGCGCTTACAATTTATAAATCTAGAATAAAAAACCGGAGATTATCAAGACATGAACATTACAAATTTTGTTAACCAGTTGAAAGAAAAATTCAGTCCTAATCCCCCGAAAAAAAAAATGCAAACTTGCAATGCAGAAGTGACTTACTGAAATATTTTTATGAGTTGAAAGCAACTGAAGCTGAAGTATATAGTTATAAAAATAAGCAAGACAGGTTTCAAAACATATATAATAGATAAAATTTTTGCAGAACATGACATTTTAACGTTGCGTTTACCACCCTATTATCCAGAGCTAAGCCCAATAGAAAAAATTTGGGTGTTGGTGAAGAACGAAGCAGCTGCATGCAACGTAACTTTTAAGTTAGATGAAATATGGAAATTAACAGAAAAAACTTTTTGTGAGTTGACTCTAAAACAAAGTAAAAATATTAGCTCGAATGTGGCGAAAGTTTGCAACGAATTAATTGAAAGAGAATATTATGAACAATGTGGCGGATTCAATGATAATGAGATATCTATGTCTCAGTGGAATATGTCATGTTTGTTTGTCTTTTTAGACATCGGTTAGAAAAATTCCGTAAATGTAGGTTGTGGCACGTCTCCAGATTTCATTTTACCCAATATGGGCAGAAATTTTCACGCGTTGGTATAATTTAATTTTTTTATCGCATGATATCTGCAATAAAAAAAATTTTAATATGAAATTGAAAAGCTATAATAACATAACTCAGATATGAATTCCTAACCAATTAATTCTAATTTTAAACGAAAGCGCCGAATGTCTGATTCAAATTCGGTCAATATCTGTTTATGTTCCGAGATGAAAAAAATATAGATAGAGAAAAAAATCATAGCTGAAATACCCTGTGTAAGTTATTAAGAAAGAATTTGCTTCTCACTTGTTTTTGTAATCTAAAAATATAGCACATATCGACAGACTTCGCACCAACCTTTGTAATTATTATACAAAAATTATACTATTTCAACGTCCGCAGAACAGTACTTTTTTTTTCATATTCGTATATACTTCTTTGTACGTTTTTATTTCATCCATACGGCGGCAAAACTAACTTTAGGTATTTTGCTAATAAAAATTATTAGTATACTATGAAGCACAAATCGATGTTATCTCTTTATATGCTCAAAATAAACATAAGGGCCGACACAAATTGGTCGACAGTTGGAACTCAAAGTGGTCCAGGTAGACCACCATGGATCCACGGGAGACTCGACGGAGGTTTAAGTTGGGCGTGTAAAAAAATTAGGGTCCACAATCGTAAGCTGGGATCATGACTTGTATGATCCTTCACCAATATAAATACGAATGTCAAGATAAACGTTCCTCAGTTATTTCGGGAATTTCATGAAGAAAATTGATTCGATATTAGTGTTGGTCGATGACGGAATTTGTTTCCAGGCTTCCGAAAAGAAATGTGAATCGATATTAATGATTGCAAGTGTGATAAAACTGAGTACCTACCTGTCTATTTGTTATACGTATGCATCTAGTTTTATTTTATATATTATTCATCTTACAATTCAATAAAAAAATGAAACTTAGATGAAAAGAATTCTCTTCCAACCAACCTGATATATGAGATATATATTGTACAGTTCTGATCTTACATATTTCGATAAAAGAACAGAAAGCCCAGAAAGATTGAAATATTGTTTAAAATTTTCTATAGAATTCACAGAAATATGATAAATGAAATCATAATTTTATATCGATCTTGGCAATTTATTGCTTTTAATAAATAGAAACAGTTTGCCACCGGAACTTACATCATATTATTTAATTTCTGATGATGAGAACATCGTTGTCGAAACATGGTCGAATTATAAAGGTTGAATATTTTACATATTCAGAATGAAACCATGTAATCTTCACTTTCATAGTAATACAATGTTAAAATAGCCTCAAGATTACTAATAAAAAGTTTTTTGTTCATTTACAGGTCGGGGATTGATACAAAAAAACATGGTCGAATCTAAATGTTGTTAGTATAATGTTGAATATTTAGAATTTTGTTTAATTTTCTCCATCAAAGGCAGACAAACAATTTTTTTTAATTAGCATTGTGGAAGTTACATTACATTACAAAATTGATAGTGTAATAATTCGCCACTACGCAAGTTTCCATAAATGAATCTAATCTCAACTTTTTTCGAGATTTGGAAATTGATAGTTATGTAATTGCAAGGGGTTCACCGGATCCAGTGAAATTTTGAGAGTGATCTATTACAAAAAAGTTTGGTAATCGATTGTGTACACCTTAATGAAGAGAATATCCATACATTTTCTTTGAACTTTTTGACTATTTGCTACAAGATTACCTCATTTATTTCTGCAATAAAACCAATTGCCTCATTATAGCAGATTCATAAAATTGTTTTTGTCTTGGAACACCTGCCGAAGATCTATATTTTTGAAAATTTGTTCATTTATGAACATGCACAAAATATATAGAATATTCTCTGTATATTTGTGTTTCCTCACTGTGATAAATATAATTACGTCGCTTCTATAGAACTGCTTCTAACTATTCACAATAACTTCGCTTGAAAAATTTTTGTGGCGATATCATTTATTCGCAAGAAATTGTTTCAAGTAAGGAAATAATAAGAAAATAACCAATGCATATGTTTTGGTATCTATCACTAAAGACGACAACTATAAACAGAAACTTGAGATTTGAATTAATCATAATAGAAATGAATGAGGAGAAAACAGAAACTCTTTGAAATTATCAGAAATACATTCCTGGCAAAGAAAGGTGTACCTGAAGTAAAAACACACAATTTAGTCATTTCAGATCTCACTTAATAGGCAGAAATTTGTATCACAACACAATGCCAAAGAAATAACATACTGAGCATTAAGACGAGATATCTAGAGAAAATATAAGCTAAAACGAAATTGTACAGGATTGGAAATAATACACGCAAAGACACACACACGCAAACGCGCGCGCACACACAGACATAGAAATATCCTATCGCCTCTTGTCATTTCGACAGGTCCTCAGCCTCATTCGCGTCGCATTTTCGCGCGTAGACTCCTTCCTGTCCTCTAAGTTCTATGGGAGGTTCTGGTAAATCTTATCTCTTTGTTAAGAGTCAGCCTGTTGGTTATAAACTCTTGTCTTCCTAGCCTGGACGTATTAATGTGTATGTATGATTTCGCTGCCGAGAGTAACCCTTTCCTTCGGCAAAAAAGATCTAATTCGAGTTCTCTTTCTCTAATTCTGAGCCGTACTCAGGAATACGGCTACCTAAATAAACGAATTATCTCCGCACAATCAAACTTGTGTTGACAATCACAATCCTTTCATGAGAGGGTATTTCAAGGCATGAAATACGAAAGGCTGTGTCAGGGCACAGTTACCTGGAAATAAAGTTTAATCAGAGTCTTACCCGACTACCTGAGGTCGCTTCCACTACAGTTCACTAACATAAGTGTTTACTCGATGGAATCACTGAGTCAACTGAGACACGCGAGGAAAAATCTAGAAACAAAACTTATAGATTCTTCAACAGGAT
Organism: Diorhabda carinulata; assembly: GCF_026250575.1. NCBI lineage: Eukaryota > Metazoa > Arthropoda > Insecta > Coleoptera > Chrysomelidae > Diorhabda > Diorhabda carinulata. The sequence continues at coordinate 11,716,563 of NC_079469.1, forward strand.
GGGAGAAGACAAAAGAAAATAGGAATATAAAAGAATGGAGGATAGATTGGAGAAGATACTAAATTTTAGCTCGACGAATTAGTTTCATTTAGAATTCATACTATTACTATATTTTTATATTATGGTATGTATTGGACAAAATTAAATACGTTCAGACCATATCTGATGATAGTGTTCTACTTAATAACTTTCATGAGAGCCCTATGAACGAAATATTGTATTTTATTGGAAAAATTGACTTACTCATTTATAATTAAACCTATTTTTTGAATTTGTTGAAAAGTACAAAGTATAACATCGCGGCTGAAACAGGAAACAAACTGCTTAAAAATAATATTGTTCACATACGCCTGTATAGATTTCTCGTGAAATATTCTCAGTATAAAGTATAACTACGAAGGTCATTAACCGACCTAATTACTATTAGCAAATTCAATAAGTAAATAAAATAGTTGTTCAAATCAATTGATTATTTATTCCGCCCCTGTAACGTTTTTCATCTCCTTCCACCCACGCCTTTTCTTCGCTTTTTGTAATTAAACTTTTTGAATGTTTCAAAGCGGCTCGACGGACGCTTTCGTTGTGTTCGGATAATTACGTCTTCATTATGTTCATTATTTGTGTTTTCGGGTGGGTGTTCCATTGTCTGTGTGACTTTTAATTTAAATGATAAGAAAACCGAAACGGTTAGACATCCATAGATATTTCAGATACCTTAAAAGCTACATCTATTTTGTGTGTCCACGAGAAATGTAAATGGATATTAGAGGTTATTTAGAACATTTTAGCTGTTTGGCTCAAAATATTTAGATTATATCGAAATGGGGCATCTGTTAATGTTGCTGCACCGGCAAGAAATTACTTAAACAGACGTTTCAGAGAAAAATGGATAGTTGGGGTGGACCCAATTGTTGACCTGCAAGATCACCTGACTTAAATTCTATCGATTTTTTTATATGGGGCTATATGGGGCTATATGAAATCATGTACATCTTTGTGCCATGTACAACAATCTAAAAATCTACATATTTCCTAAACCATTGATTCTATAGAGTTAAACGTCGAGTACGTTTTTGTCAAAAAATCTATTGAAAAATTCAGTTTTGCTGGCTTTAGATTGTACAGGTTGTCTCTGTGAAAGTTAGGGATAGGTAACCATTGGTCATGAGCCGCACCTGGCTTTCAGATAGTAATTTAGAATTATTTATTCCGTCACGTATACTACAAGGACATACGTAATCATTTATCAGAAATTCATATTGTTCGAATGTGTAGTTTAGAAAATATACTTAGGTATGAGTTTTAATTTCGTAACATTAAAAGCCTATAGCTCAAAAACAAGGGGTCGTATGAGAACATTTTTGATGTCACAGCATTAATTTCACGTCATTTACTCACTCCTGAATTTTTTGCATCAAGTCTTGGAACACCCTGTATATTGTCTTTTTCTCTATATCCTCTTTTAATTCAATCTATACAATAATAAGTTATATTTCATTCTTCTTCCGCTCATTTTGACTTCAGCTACTATTTTCTTGAATATAATGTTTCTTCTTATAATTTTTTCCCAGATTCTCTCTTCCTTGTGCTACGATTTTCCCAGCTTATCATTCCTTGATACTATTTTATCCAGATTTTTATTTATTCGCATTATAGTTGGAATAACATTCATTCTTGTCAAGCGTGTACCTCTATTCTTTTCATAATCTATGATAAATTCCCCTTACAGATCATCCAATGTTTGTCAAAAAAATTAAATAGACAACAATGGACCCATTCACAAGTATTACGTAATTGAATCAATATTCCGACAGAAAAATGGACGGCGACTCTTTTCATCCAATTCTAATCCATCAAGAAGGGTCTTTTATGCAATGGATGCATGAAAACGAACTATTATTGGTTCCTTTCCACACGGGCAAACACGTAGGAATACCGGTGGCAAACAAATTTTCAAAGGACGGTTTCGGTTAATTTGTTTCTCTTTCGCCCTTTTCTATATTTTTTTTCAAAATAAACGTGACCATTTCTCCATGTATATGGAGTTGAGATTCGGAATATTTTTTTACTATAAAATATAATTCCAAAAGAAGGGAATAATTTCAGTTTAATGAGAATGTTAATTATTTTTTCAATCAATTATTCTTAGCATTATCAGTATTATGTATTGATGATTAATGAGGAAGCTACTATGAATTATATCAAAAAAATATCTAGCACAAGAATAACTACGAAGAAAAACTATCCAAATCGAAAAAGGATAGACGATTTTGTGACCGAAAGAATTACCTAAACTAAGACAAATTGACGGAATAGACAAACTATTGAGTGAAGACCTCAGTGTAGAAAAGGTAAATAATTACCTATCATTACTTCATCTAAGACTAATTCATTAAGGAGGCCAAAAAACAGAATTAGAAGTACTCATCATCGAAAAATATTACCATCAACCATAGAAACTGATTAAGGTAAAATCTTAAACGGGATACACTAGTCAACACTGGATGCCGAAAAGCGCAATACCAAAGAAGGGTATGTGGCGAAGAAAGAATAAGAAAATACACTCAACTAGCATTTTTTTTCATAGAGGACTAAGGATGATGAATAGTAGATCCTATTTGACCTATAGTTATGTGATGAAAAAGAGAACTTTCTGGAAGATATCTTAAGTCGTTGCTCTCTATCATAAAATCAGTTATGAAACGGTGACTTTTGCCAGAAATTTTTACATGGAAGGTTATACTCCGAGGTACAAATCTTCATTCCTCTTAATATCACAAACAAATGCGAAAAATGCTTTTGTGAACTTTGACACGCTACAGCAGTAACACAACACATGGCTTATGGGAAAGAAAGTATTGATATGTTTTTTGTAGATAATTTTAAGATCTACAATTCTTTCAATTTTCAAATTCCATTTTAAATTATATTTCATAACAACGTTACTTATGTTTAGCTTGGTGGGAATTTATGTGACTTCGAAGGTCTAAATTGACCGGACTAATATTGAAACGTATTGTTCACACAAAGATGTCGCAGTGATTCGGATTCATACACTATATTCTTTGGATCTGGCACTTATTTCGTAAATTAAAATATTGTCATCTAAGTGGAAAGTGCTTTTTTATAGAGAAATACGTAAATTCCCAAATTTTTCTAGAGAAAGATACAATCAACTTTCATTAATTTTTTTCAAAAACGTGATAACCTGAAACTACAAAATAATTTGACGGTTTTATCAATCCTAATTTTTAACAAGGTTTTTAAATTGAAAAGTCACTATGACTTTTTCAACAACAGAATCTCTTTCAACAGCATTATGATTCTCGTAAAAGTAAAAGAAAATCCCAAAGAAAAATACGATTTAAGCTCTATTTTCCATTTAGGAAATCTGGTCGCCTTAATTCCTATTGGTCAGTAATATTTGTTGAAATTTTCTACCGCGTAGCAGTCAAACGGCAAGTAGAGGGAAACCTTTCTCGCTTTCCAAATTAAATTTGGTACGTGAGTGCACTGAGAATGTCGCCTCTATATCGTACACTGCCGTCACCACAGTCAGCCAAATACGACGATATGGCCTCGACTTGTTTCCAATTGTAACACTAATTATACTACTTTGTTGCGTTAGAGCGAAAAGGAATCGTCAAATGAGAAGCTATTTCGTGAGCATGAGACACAGAAAACTACCATCGAAGTGGAATTCATTTCCAATTATATGTTTTCCAGCACATTCGTAAATCGAGACTGAAACAAAAAATACGTATGGTGCCATCGATTTATTTATTTTTTGAAACATTTCATAAAATCGAATTTCAGGATGAAGAAAGTACTATCTAATTAATTCAATTTGAAGAAAATAGTGGAAACAACTTATAAGTAAATTTATAATAACAGATGGCTATTATGGAACTCAAAAATCAAATAATTTCAAAATTAAAAAATTGTTTCTTATGGTAACACATAACCTCAAGAAACACTTGAAGACACTACTCTTAGCAGATGCAGATATTAGCAGATATCAACCAGGGTTTTGTTCCCAATACTGCGTAAGGTTGATATTTTGTTATCTTGAGTGTGCTAACATCCTCAAAGAACATCAATACCGATTTCGTAGAATATAGATCAACCAAAGATCTCCTGGCCTATGTCACCAACGTACGGACTGATGCTATAGAGAAATATGGGAAATACCGAGCAATCGCACTGTACATATTTGACAGAGCTTAACCTAAGTAGATTGAGATCGTACGATTTGTTGCCCTCATTTATCAACTATCGTAGTAGTTTCTTCAGAGAGCGATCTACCCACCTCAGAATGGTATAAAGTCAACATACCTACTCTCTTTTCCTGTACATCAACGATCTACTCGATAGAACTGCGAATCCGATCCATACCTTTGTCGATGATAGCACAATGGTGTCAGCCGTCCCAATAAACTCGGCCCCAACCCAAATCCGTGGGCAGCAACAGATCATCACCATCAATACCGATCGTGAAATCACTTCGGAGTAGGGTGGAAGCAATCGGATTGAGTTTAATACAGCAAAGACCCAGACTGCGGTTTTTACAAAGAATCATGACACTGCAACCATCACCTCAAATTCGTTTTTTGGGTTTTGAGGCTGGAAGTGGCCAAATAGCTAGGCAGCTTCACAAAAACTTGAAGCTCTCTTTAAGATATTCGACACAGCCTCAAGGTTCAAATTGGTCCATCTTCGGAGTATCGCTTGCACATTTGGAGCTCGGTATTCAAGCATACCCTGAGGATGATAGACTCAATACTACTGTTTGATTCAATATTTAGTGGTAATTTTTTGTGGATCATGCTTCTCAACAGTGTACTCCTAGCTTATATACTTTCTACTTCTTTCATTGTTTTCGTTTTCTCCATATCGCTTTATCTATATCTATAAACTCTGTATATAATCTATTCTCCACATTCATAGTTTCGACTTAGTTTCTATCTTTTCCTCAACTATTTTTTCCAGTTTCCACTTTGTTTATTTCGATTTTTAATGTCCAATTCATTGTGTTTTTATATTTTTTTTAAATATAAGATACTCAACTCTATCACATTAATCAGTCACCAATTCCGTTTGGTTGAAAATAGAGATGTATAAGTCACTCGACAAAGAAAATTCGCCAAGTTCACCAATAATAATTGAATATTTTGATTACATGAAAAGTAATATTATGTCACGTTAGTCTTCTCCATAATATCTAACATCTTCTTTGTTGTTAAAGGCAGATATCTAAAATTCAACGGCAAAAGAATAATCAGGAGGAAAACGAAGGAATATCATTTTAAAACAGTTGAGTCTTTCTACTAACTAGGATAATGAGATGAAAGAGCTAGACAATCGGATAGTAAAGATATGTCGAACAATGAGAACTCTAATGAGTAATATTCTGAAAGCAAAACGAATCTCCAAAGCAACAAAGATAAGATTGTACAAAACGTTGATTACACGGACTGTACTGTAGTAACAGAGATGAGTACTGAACACACTGTTTACACCACCACTACACAAACACTCACAATTACACTGTCTGACGCGCGTTTTGATAACATCTTCAAAGTCTGAAGATAAAATGTTTTTACCTTTTTATCTTCAGTCTGTGAATAAGATAACTTGGTTATCAAAACGTGTGTCAGACAGTGTAATTTTGAATGTTGGTGTAGAGGAGGTGTGAACAGTGTGTTTAGTATGAATATCAACAACGGTTGCAGAACTTAACACAGAAGATTGTTGAAAAAATAAAAGTGTGGGAGAGAATAGTACTGCGAAAATACTGAGGAGGGGGTGTCAAAATGAGCAATGAGTCAGAGAGAACAAGAACAAACGTACAAATAAAGGGAAACGGTAAAAGAGGAAGAAGGGACTGGCGAAAGAGAAATCGTTAGATGAGGTAATGTCATATTTGAGGAAAGTGGGAATAACTGTGTATAGATATAGAACTGTAAAAAATTCAGTTATGTGCTTCTAAGGCCTAAAATGCTGTTATTTATATCTGAAAAGAGGTAATTTCTGTATGTTCCCCATACATTCATAAAATAACAATATCTTGTAATAATTTTTGTATTTGTCATTTATTACATCCAAAATAATCTTAACGCTTTTTGTATAATTTTATTATGAATGTATTTGAATCCTTTTAGAGGAAATTGATAGCGAATAACTTTAGAAATAGTACATTATAGTATGATTATAATAAGAGATAATGCTGAAAGTAATAATACACAATAATACAAAATGTGTTACATCCACAAGATCTCATTCGATTTAAAAATACTCTGATGCAATTTCCAGATATGTTGAAAAGAAGTGTCATTGAAACGTTGATAGAATACTATTCACTTGGCGAAGTCGACCCTGAGAAATAGTCGGAAAGAAATTCCTAACATCGAGAAAGTAGTTGCAGTCAAGTTGTCGTTCGAAGTAAGGAGGAAGACGTCAAAAGAAATAAGGGCTGCTGCTACTTCTAGAATAGTCGAAATGCTTTTCTGAGAAAGCTTGCCGAATAGAAATTGTCGACTACTGAATGTATATTGGTAGGGGACGGTTTTTTGTGACAAAAAAATAAGGAAATATTTACCGGAGCTGTTATATTGCATTTAGAACGGTCTTTAAAAATATAAATTTGAAGTTATTTTGTCCATGGATGCATCAGAAACATTTTGCATTTTATTTAATACGAGAGTTGCGACTTAAGTTTTGAGATAGAGAAATAAAAACGAATATTTACGATTCGATATTGCTTAGTTGTTTCTCCAAATATTCTTCAATAAAACAAATACACTTTTGGATGCGTTTGAACCAAATGTCCAAGCATTCTTCAGGTGTAGAAGAACGTTGACTTCGAAATAAGAAATAATCATTCGGTACCAAACAAGGACTGTATGACGGATGGCGATTTTTTCACAGTTGAAAACCATTTTTGCTTGAATTTATGTATGAGAGCTCGAATTATCAAGGTGGCGAGTGATTCGTCTTCTGTGATTGGTTTTCTTCATTTTTTTCAACGCTTGTGGTAAAGAAATGTGCACCATTCAGAATTGACCATTCCACGTTGCTCTAGTGTAACGGAGGCGACACGTCTAGTTATTTCAAAAAAACATACGACCATTTTCCACCAGGCGACAATCAAATGCTTCGTGCACGAACAACTTTTGTTGGATTTGGCTCGTATTGAAAGACCCATGCTGTCGATTGGTGCTTGATTCTTGGCCTGTCAGGATCCCAGCGAAGTGCAACTATGATCCACGTCGAAAGTCGTAGAAATTCATCGGTCAAAAATATTCGCGAGTTTATTCCATTTTTGACTAAGATGAATGTTTCAAATATCTATAAGCAACTCAAATAGCCCTCGTACGACAAAGACTGAAAGTGGCAGTAACACTTCAAATAATAAACTGATGAAGAGAGGTTAAGGAAATAGAAAATATATTATTGTATTCAGTATGAAACTCGAAAAAAAATACCATGAAAAGCTATAAGTACAGTAGTTATCAAAATTATTAGTTAAGAGTTTAGCCGCCATAACCTTTCATTTCGTGATACCACATGGCATATTTCAATTTATGAGGCCTTATGAAGAAAATTGAGCGTTTTTTATCGGCTTCTTTCATTTGAGACCTAGAAAAGGCCCGGGACGATCTAAATTACACGAACGTCAAATATATAGTCAAAGAACAAAAACTTAAAGTGGAAAATGGTGCGGAGAACCACAACCAACAGGCCATACATGGAGGACCACAGTATTACCGCCTCTTAAATTAATTGTATGAATTTATGAGATTTATTACGAAATGAAATCATCTTGATGTACAAGACAAGATTTTTTTGTTTGGTCAGGTGACTGCTATATAAGAAATGTGGAAAATAAAACGTGCTCATATTAGGAGTTTGGTATTGTGTCAATTATCAGGCATCAACTAGACGAATCTATTATTATAATAGGGATTAAAATGTTGATTAAAAGTAGATATATGTAAGCTACTTAAGAAAAACATATCATTTATGACCTGGATGACGATTAACAAAAATAAATTGGTCAAACAGGTGAAGGCCTAGCCTAACCGAACTTCTTTCATGAAAGAGTGAAGTCTTTGAAAGAGATCTAAGCTGTGTTCTGAATATTTTCGATTACTCATTGTTTTTTTTGCCACTTAATCCCTTATTAAATGCACGCAGTCTAAGTCTTAATCTTTAGACTAATTTTCTGCTTCTAGATTCCTTACATTCATAATTATGCTCTGCAAATTTCTGAAATTTGAATAGCGTGTTTCTCGCGATATCCAATTCTGAGTGTTTGTTGGTTCGCTTATTTTAATTTCATATCTCTGTGTCTTCTGTATAATAAAGTATTACAATAGGACTTTTTGGAAATTATGATCATAATCTGATTATAACCCAGATTACGTTCATTTTTGTTTGCAAACTGATTGAGTTATTCGGGTCGAACATTTTTACCTTGATAAAGTGGTGGATGCGCTCAGCTGACGGATTATTCCATTTAGCTATGGTTTTTTTAATTATCAAAAATTATTTATTTCCCTCATAGAACTGTCATCTATTGATTCTTATGAGAAGTGTCATTGATAGGTTACTGAGGTTTGTGGTTTTTATACTTTCCGGAATTTTAGCATAAAATAACTCATCATTATTTAACATCTAGAATCTATTATAAGACTGAATAAATATCATGGAAGAATTAACGCATAAAGCAGGCTTTGAAATTAAAATTTCTTCTTGATCATATTTCAAATTTGAAATTTTCGGAAATTTTGATCTTATTCTGGGTTAAGATCTGCCATCTGCTGATGGGTGATCTATCTGAACCTAGATTATAGTTTCCGAAAGGTCCTGAATTTATATCTTCACATTTCATAACTTCTGATGCATTGTGCATTAGTTAATTGTAATGTTAGACCACGACGGAGACGTCTATTAATTGACAAGAGTAAAGAACGTTAGGCGCCGATTTATCATACACAATATAAAAAAATAGAAAGAAAAAAAGTTTCAATGTATTTTTTAATTTTATTCAATTAGTTATATTTTCCTAATGTGTTCCAATGATGTAAAAAATTTGAATCCTTCTGTTTTAGTATGCTACCGCTGTATTTTATTACATAATGAATATCCTTATATCTTCCCCCTGGCTAATTAATTTGTTGTTTATTTCTTCAGTATTGTTAGTGATTTCTGTTATGTAATTTCCCAGATCCATAAATATTTTAAGAACATATTTTCTGTTTTCTTCTTCTCCAACTCCAACTCCTCTATCTTGTCAAGTATATTATTGTTGGTACTATTGCTAGATCAACTGCGATAGCAATGATAATCTCGATGTCATATACATTTTATCAACTTCATCTAATTTAACACAACCTTGTCACTGCAAGAAGTAGAAATCAAGGATACTGGAAACAGGATATCTCGGAGTGATATTTATGTTGTGATTTGGGGTGTCATACATACTGTAACCCAAAGGATCTATGGGGTTCACTTGTCTTGCAGTTGCACTGAAATTCCTCAGTGTTTGCAGCTGATATATCAGATTTTTTAGGAAATTCAGGATGTGGGATAGCTCAATTTACCAAAGATCTTCATCCCCTAACCCTTGCGCTTCCAGGTATAATCCTCTGGAGTTCCGTAGTCTCTTACACTTCGAGAAAATGTATAGAGGTTTCGACTCCTTCGTTGCTGTTACAAGACTCATGTTAGTATCTGTAGATTGTTCTCACATCAGATCTACCCTCGTTATAGTTTCTCTATTTAGTCTGTCTGAGTCTTGTAGATTGTTGCTGTACTTTCTTCTCTGGTGTTTTTCTATTGTCTTGTAGCCAATTTCACAGAAAAATTCAGATCCTATGAAATGTTTGTCTGACCCTACTTCAAAAATTCTGTCCGTTATTCCATAAGAATTTTGTTGCTATAGTCCTAGATATTTCCCCTCTATTATTTACTGATTGTCTTGTTTATCTAGTTGGATGGTATGAAAAGATAGTTTTTCGTTCCTTGTGAAATTAATTAGGTAGATTTTGTTGACATTTAGTCTCACCTACCGATACTATCTTCTCGCATAACTGACTATGTATTTTTACATTCCCATTTTCTAATTGTATATACAACAATTATCATAACTATCGAATATAATTCCAATTATTTATCGAAATTTTGTAGCAATCTTCAAATGAGAATTTTTTATGGACGACAGTTCGTGGAATGACAAGGATAAAAAAAATATATCGACCAATATTATCTGAAATATACACTCCTCAGACTGATCTATATGTATCGAGTTGTAGAATCCTCTGAATTATTAACTGTCGCAAAATGACATGGCTGTTGGGCTGGAATATGGCATTTGATATTTTATTTCGATATCACTGCTCGAATTTTCTACTGAGAACTGGTCGTTTCACTTGGAAATTCATATTTTACATTATATTGTGACATTTCACAAAAGCCAACAGAACGAAATACATGTTAAAAAACGTGTTTTTCGAAGATGATTTATATCCAATGCGAATTGAAAATACAACAAAAATTATTATAGAAATTATTAGGAAAATTGTCATAACATATTCGCTTATATTAGAAGACATGTTAAATATCTGCTATCCATAGTCTATCTAAAGTCCGTGTGGAGAAAGAAACTTCAAAACACATTGTTGCTCAAAGCCAACCAGGGGCGTTATGAAATAGAAAACAAATCAGAAAATATTTGTTCCAATATTGAAAACGAAAATTATTATTATTATATAAAAAAATTACAGAGAACTGCCAGATAGAACTGTTGAATGTCAAGGGGTGACCACCATAGTCAAGTTAGTTTGGTTTTGAAGAACAAACAACTACGTACCTAAAAAGAATTGAGAATTACATCTTCTCAGCATTACGATGATTCCATAGATCGGGAGTCAGGACTAGATGCAAAACCAGAAATGGTCACATATTATAATAAAACCAAGTCTGGTGTCGACGTTGTCGATAAGCTCTGCGCTTCATAAAAAGCTGCTAAAATCACACGTCGTTGGCCCATGGCTGTATTTGTTTCGATTTTGAACGTTACAGGCATCAATGCATCGCCTTTTTCTTCGGAAACTGGGTCACGAATTAACCTTACCTCAACTACATCGAAGAAGTCTTATGACACAAGGTCACAGAAGATTCAGACCAGCGGAAGAACCCGATGAAGAAGCTGGACCAGTAACTGCAGAAGATACAGTAGCTCCAACATAGCGTCGTCGCTGTGCTTTATACCTATTTTACAACTCGAACAACCAGATTGACGAAACCGTTTGCAAGAATTGTAAACGATACATTTGTGGCAAGCATACAACATCATGTCACTAAAGGTTGCAAGAAAAAGAATACTGGAGTGAAGACTGAATGAAAGATCACCTCTCTAATTATTTTTATTTAAAATAATAGATAGAATAGAATAGATATTATTTGTTTGTGTCACATAGGAATGTCAGATTTTATTTGTGTTACCAATCTACAATGTAAGGGATAAAATCATTTTATGCGAGTACCTACCTTCTTAGATTATATTTCTGTGTCAGTTACCAATTTTGCATAACCAGACACGCCAATAATAAGACGTTTCTCATTATTTTGTTACTAGTACAATAATGAACGCTCATTATTTTACTGTTAAAAGAATAGGTAAGAAAAAAATATTTTTTGAAAGCTCTAATGACAGACCTGTTCTCGTTCGCGTTTGTTCCCTTTATGATACCCTACTACGTCACAATCAATATAGAAACCCTTTGGACGATAATAGACATGAAAATGCCTAGATTGCGTATTTTGTGCGAGAAAATATGTAGGCGGCATTCTGTGGCGTGACAATATATTTTAAATCATAAGTGAGAAAGGAAGTGTGTTTTTGATAAGTTGACCAAAATCAGTTACATCGTCAAAAACTCATTATTACATGTACTAGTTACTAAGCTATTTGTTATATATATATATATATATATATATATATATATATATATATATATATATATATATATATATATATATATATATATATATAATAATATTCAATGTGATCTAAACATTGAATAGATAGTCATCTTTTGAATTTCGTTATAAATTATATTAGATTAGTGGTTTCCCATCAATATTTTCCATTATTCATATTGAATATACATGGAACTCAATAAAAGGTGACAAATTTATTTCTGAGCTTTGTTTACAATATTTGAGAGGATATGAAAACGCTATAATCTGATGAAAATAATGACACATTCGATTTCCTTAGAGTTGTGTCTGGTTATTTATGAAAACATTTCTTATAGTGCCCAGTCCGTTATCGGATGTTTGCTAATATGATAATTTTGTTCTCTGTGTCGATTCGTGCAAAAAAATGCTGAAAAAATTCAATCGCAGTTATTCAAAAGACACACGATGGATCATGGATTTGTGCATACGAACCCGAATTTCAATAATAATCGATTGTATAAATTTTTCAAAATGAGCAAAATCTAAAAGTTGACCTTGCTCGAGGTACTTCGAAGCAAATTGTCACCTGGCAACTGGACATGTCACCACCGTTCCACTAGAGCAACGTAGAACAGTCAATTCTGAATGGTACATCAGCATTTTTTCGCCAGAAGTGTTCAAAAATATCAGGGAAATCAATAGAATCATTCTTCACCGCGACAATGCAAGCATCAGTTAAAACAAAAACGGTTTTGAACTGTGAAAACTTCATATCAATGGGTCATATGCCGTATAGTCCTTGTTTCGCATGCAATGATTATTGCACATTGATCAAAAATAAATTATAAGATTAAAAGTTTTTCTACACCTGAAGAAGCGGTTGAAGCGTTCAAATCACATGTTTTTGGAGGTACCTCAATCGAAATGGAAAAAATGCTTCAATAATTGGTTCAAACGCACCTTTCCAACCACGATTATATTGAGAATTGTATTAACCGGCGACTCCGCTCCTGTCCAAAGAATTTCAAAGAACGTCTCGAACGATCAATGATTTTCTGTATCTGAGAAAAGGTTTTCGCATTTCACTTAAGTGAAAATGGAATAATAGAAACATATGTTTGTTTCGATTCATATCCATGTCCCATGTCAACAAAATATCTATCTTATACAAGACGATATTGAGTCAGCAGCAGTGGTGGAATACTTTCGGGAAAATTCTACCACCATATAATCTGTGTAAATTGAACTTTTTTTCTATAGGTCTGGGGAATTGTACGAATGCGATGAGAGTGGAGAAAGGGAGTCAAAATGATTCAGCTATTTAGTATAATAGTTTGTATTTCAACAAGGACTATTTTCCTCCTTTGGTTTTATAGAGGTTCAACTTAAATGCCTAGTAAGCAATATTGCTACTAAATGTGTTTTTCGATATGGCTTGTTTCCAGTTTAAATGCCAGAAAGTATACGCTTGTTTCAAATATTCTGACATGTTGTTCATTCTACTTATTCTTTATTTCATTGAAACTAATAATACTGCATACGATAGTTGAATGACTCACAGTATTAAAATAAAAATTTTATTTTTCACTTGCGACTTTATACTCCACTTGAAAACGCATTATACCAGAGTTACTAATTAAATTTTGAGATAAAGTAATAAAAATAAATATAATTGTTAATCTAAATATTCTCCAATGAGATTAATACACTTTTGCATGCGTTTGAACCAATTGCCGAATCATTTTTTCCATTTCGATTGAGGTATTTTCAAAATGTAAAAACTGTACGGCTGACAACCCATCAATTCGATGTTTTGACTGTTCAAAAACGTTCTTGTTTGAACCGATGTATAAAAGCTCGCATTTTCGTGGTGGCGACATGTTCAGTTATTATTCAATTCCATTCTTTGACCAAAATGAGTATCTATAAACAACTCAAATAGCACCCGTATGATAACACGTTCCGAGTACGTTCACCATTGTCAAATGTCAAACTTTGTGATGGCTATGTCATATTTGACATATTCACATCGGTTTTGCCATATCTCAAAACTTAAATTGCAGCTCTCGTATTCGTTATCAACAACTACAATCTTTATCGATGAGTACCGTTGGAGGAATATTTAGAAAATCAAGTCCATCACCACATAAATCTCGTGGCTGTCCTTATTCTAGCCAAATAGTTTGTCTAGTAATAGTCAAATTTGTTGCTATTTATTGTAATCGTTCTTCAGAATAAGTAACTTCTTACCACGAATTAATAATCTGGCATAATATTCAATGTCTCTGTTACCAATAAAAAAAGTGAACCAATCAAAAGTTCTCAAGAGATCAGCTGGAACTAGAGTTTTGATATTTAGATTAATTTGAGAGCGCACAATTCTGTCCCATTGGGGCTGTTTATAGTGAAAATACTTATATTTCAATATATTTAAAACCACCTCGTGTATAAATGATATTTTATTTCATATTATTCATCAAATGACTCGAAATATCTAACTGATGGTTCGAAATTGATCGCCCCAGGAGAATATAATTGTCTAGCTTGCGATTGGAGTTATGATAAGCTGCAATGTTGAGCCACTTTGCTACGGCAAAATTGTTCAGATCGAATAGTCATCGAATGATCATTTGGCGCTTGGAACGTTGAAGATAGTCTTGATGATATTGTTTTCATGGTTCTATCTTTGAGTGATAGCGAAATTTGTCTAAAATTATCCACGACTTAGTTTTGCCAGGGACTGAGATCTACACTGATTGTTGGTATCAATACAACCAATAATGGGTTTTTGTCAGACATTGAGATCCACAATGAGTGCTGACGTCAATGCAATTATTCAAGTGAGAATGGTTATGTACACGAAACTATAAATTACACGGATGATAAACATTGCTCTGTTGGCGAATTTCAAAGTAATGTTCTGAACCTAATTCTGTTTTTTATTAGTATTACAATACACAACAAATTAAAGCCACTTGACATTCAGCTTAAGAATAAATTCAGCGCAAATGTGTAAGGACAAATTTTGCTGAATATTTCCAGGGTCTTCTGGTGATTTCCGTGAAAATTAAATTATTTTGTCATTTGGTTGGGCTCAAGTAATTTATAACTGATCTCTATTGGGTTCGATATGCTGCCCGATTGCAAGAATTGAAAAGCAGCCGGACTTGTGTTATCTTCAGACCGGATATGATCTTCTGAACGAGAGTCATTCGGTGCCTACAATGATCGAAACCGGTCATCAAATTATACCTTCCTCATTGCAATTGCGATAAACCAAACCAAGAAATAATGAATAAAAGTCTCCTAATAACCTTGGGAGATATGAGATGGTCAAATTAGTAGCACTAACCTTATTTATTTTCAATAATTTTTATAAATTCAGCTTTACAAAATAAAAATGTTACTTAAAATGTCTATCTATTGAGTATTAAAGTTTTCACTTGGAACCAAGATATTCGGAGAAAAAATGTCATCCTCGCAGGATCATGATTTTATTATTTATCAAGTGATAAATTGTGCATTCATAATAAATTGGGCATAAGTCATCACGATTTCGATAAATTTGAGAACAAAATTAGATTTCACCCACAATATAACATAATAACATAAATAACATAGGAATGTTATTTCCAAGAAGCGTGGAATCAGGAAATTTCATAGTAGGAAAGACGCATCATAATTTTTTACATCTTGAATCTCGACGCATCAATTCAGAATCATCCTATATATTGAAATGAGCATGAAACAATGTAATTTGATTTCTTAGAGGTAGTGAAGCATTAATGTATATGTTTTCTATAGATATTACTAACAATTGTTCTAAAAATTCTAGCGGACCTTCTTATAGAGAAGTTATAAGCATCATTTCATTTTACTATTGCAACACCCATACAGGCTGATACTCAAAATTATTGAATAATTGATGAACATATAGAAAAAATATGGAAGAGAACATCGTACTTCGACTGTTATTAAATAATCACTATTATTGTAGTATATACTAACTTTGCTCGGTATTTTCAAAGAAAAGTTGTTTGAAATCACGTTTCTACTTTTATTGGTTGGAATGCAATATCCTCCATCATGTTCTATTAGTACATATCTTCAGTCAATTAACGGACAACAAGAAGCGAAAAAATCATGTTTGACATTTGTGTTGAATTATATTTTCATTTTTAACAAAGAATGTCTAGTTTCAGTTCGTTTCTCGAGCAAAAACGCATCGTATACTTTCATTACTTGATCATAAAATTCCAAGTATCTTCACATATTAAATCAATCGCAGACACGAACTTATACAAGTACTTGAGGATCTTTGTTAATGATTATTATGTTCCAGGTAACATAAAAACCGCCGATCCTGTCATTTTTCATTCATAACAGCTGTTGGTTCTAAATATATGGGATAATTGGATGTGATAAGTAGTTACGAGAGCTCAACTGAAATTAAAAGCAATCCTGCGTTATTGAAAAAGATATGAAAAACTTTGTAAGATGCAAAATCTGGATATAAGCTTCTATTCATGAAATTTGCTTCAAAAACGTGAGATATCGATTGTTAAAACATAATAATATGTGTACAAATTTGAAGTAGATGTGAAGAAATTTCATATTTGATTATAGCTTTCTTCTATCAATCTTAGCTTATTTTTTACTTTTTTCGTACGACTCACCATTTATGAGATATCACGCTTTTCATAGCTCATCAATTTTTAAAAGAGGTGAAGCAGCAGTATTCGAACAATTCGAAAAACGTGATGAATTAATGGATTACAGAATTTACAAAGATTGACTCTTCTCCAAATGAAATCCATTTTCTTTTTGCAATGTGTGTTAAAAATTGATTCCATAGACAAATATGGATATTTGAGATTAATGAATCGATACTTATATCTTGTTTGTCTCCAATATCTGCTTCTTCCTTTCAACACTTGTACCATGTCTATTATCATATTCATGTTTGGCTAGGCAATAAGTTGAAAACAGAAGAATGGGGTTGAAAATTGATAGATAATTAATTGGAGATAATTCAAACTCTACTCCTACTTGCTTCTGAAAAACTACTTGATACTATTTTTTGTAACAGACACAAATATTACCGAAGACAATTAGTTCATAAGTGTAGAGCTGGTGAGAAAGTTAGAAGAAAAGAACCTATCGTACGTGGGAACAGTTCGGAAGAATAAAAGAGAACTTCTAGCTAACCTCGTCTTACCAAAAGGGCGTCAAGTATTTGACAATATATTTGGATATACAAAAAATGAAACGTTAGTTTCATATGTCCCGAAAAAAGGAAAAATCGTAGACCTTATTTTCAGTTTGCATGTGGCATCGAACGAAGTGGAAGAAGACGCTTCAAAAAAGCCAGAAATCATATCATTTTATAACAACACAAAATCCGGCGTTGATGTGGTCGACAAACTTTGCGCTACTTATGTTGCTAGTTTAACTAAGAGGTGGCCTATGGTAATTTTTTACCATTTACTGAACGTAGCTGGAATCAACTAGTGGGCGAGATTTCATGGAAACAAAAATACCTTTGTCACAAGAAGAGAATATTTTGAAAAAATTACGACTAGCCTTGCTAGACGAACAACTAAAAGTGAGAGCCCAAATAAAAAGTCTTCCACGACCAAAGATTTGCTCAAAAATTACAAAACCTTGGAAGTACAACAAGAAGTTCAAGAGGCAACACCTGGACCAAGTAAATGAAAGCGATGCGAACCATGCTATGTAAAAAATAAGAAAACGTCAGTGTCTGCATATTGTGGTAAAAAATGTGGAATTCATTTATGTATAAAACTTCATACAAATATGATTTGTAATAAATATTATAATAAAGAAATTGAAGAGGGTGATTACTTTGATTAATTTGTAAAGTAAGTTTGTAAAATATTTTGAATAAATAATGTAACTTAAAACTTAGTTCTGTCGATAACCTAATTAAAATTTTACACATTTCACACGTAAAATATTTATTTTTTATTATTTTTATTATTTTATTTTTTTTTTTTACTTGAAAAAATGTTAAATTAAAATCGGAGAAAAGATGTACTCATATGAAATTTGCTTTATTAATATATTAAAAATAATTATAACAAAAAAAATTTATTTGATATATGTATCTACTAGATACAACGCGACCAAATACGTTAGAAATACCCGCGTGCCTAATGGAAGGTTAAATACGGCAGTAGTGGTATTATTTACTAAAAAACAGAGTAATGTATTTCTATATAATGTAACTTTAATTCTAAAAACATTGAGACAGAGAAGATTAGATTCTAACCATGATTTGAGGGTGATTAGGTGACTAGATATGGTCCTATGAAGTGCCGTGTGTTCAGCGTTGCTGCAAGAGAAACTAGTGTCGTCTGAAAATAGACATATTTTACCATTGATGTCTAGATAGGCTACGTAAACTGTAAGACTTGCCCCTCTATGAGGTCTAATTCTATATTCTCTTATGACCTCAATCCAGTCGTCAACTTTATTTTAATATATCCTAATAATTAATATGAATTTGGCGTTTAGTAACAAATCTAAATTCATCGCAAACATAGCTGTTATTAAATTATTAGAACAGTTCACTGTATTTAAAAATGTTTTTGATTTATACAAGTTTTGTGTAAAATATATAATAATGAAGTTTCCCATGTTCGCGAACAATAGTCCAGATTAATTTTTATCCTTGCAATTAAAATAATAATAAATTTTTTCTCATTCAATGTTTTTGAAGAGAGATTGATATAATCCTTTTAAACCTCAGGACCTTTCAATAATAAATTTTCTACTCCAAAGAGCAAATTCTAAACGCGGCTTCAAATTAATTTTCCCATTAGGGACCGTCGGAGAACATCTATCTAAAAACGTACGGAATGGACCTATTTAACCTCAGTGCAAGTCACGACAAACGAATGGTTTACTGTCACGTCTTCTTGGTGTAGATGTGCTCAAAGAAGGTAAACTGGCAATGTACCAAGCATGTGCGGAAGATTGGGTCGGAATAAAGGTTACAAATACACATTGAATTCAATATAACTTATATAAGGTGAACATTATTTTTTGTAGTTACAATTACTTATAAATGAAATTATTTGCGATATAAAATTATTCTAAGTTTAGTATAGAAATATGTGGGTGGGCAACTAAGAACGGCCGTCGGCTATATCTGAGGAATGGATTATTTTACAGCTTCAGGGAAGAAAAATTATTACAAAAATGGCCCCAACAAATACGTGATAAGAATTTTTAGAATTCCAGGTTCACACTTAGAGGGCGTATTTGAAAATATTTAAGTATAAAAGCAAAATTTTTGGAAATTTGGTTTGTAAGTTTGGTTCTGTTTATTCGATTTTCATCAACTTGATATTGTTTGAATGAGCTTTTGCTTTTGTCCACAAATACAAAATATATACGTTCAAAGGAATTTGATAAGCAATGTGAATGTCTGGGGTTGTTGGTCAATATATATTGTGATTTCTCTTGACAAACTGCATGTCGATATCGTTTTTTGTCCCAAGAAATATGTCATCAGCGAGAATTTTTACTGAAACGTCTGTTACGCTGGTTCCCTCCAACGGAAATTATAAATTTATCTCTCTAATCTGTAAATGCTTACACCCCTTCTTAGTTAATTAATTTCAATTGTCATAACAATTTCTTCTTACGAACTACTGAACATTTCACTATAAACTCCTCAGTTCCTAAGCCAAGGCTTTTGATTCCTGCACCAAAGTATTTGGTACTATCCTTTAAATTATGTTAAGCACGTTATCTGAGGGGGCTTTGAACATAACGTCGGTATTTGCTGCTAGTATCTTCAGTTTTTCTTTCTTTGCGTAACCTCC
Source organism: Diorhabda carinulata (assembly GCF_026250575.1). Taxonomy (NCBI): domain Eukaryota; kingdom Metazoa; phylum Arthropoda; class Insecta; order Coleoptera; family Chrysomelidae; genus Diorhabda; species Diorhabda carinulata. The sequence goes on from NC_079469.1 coordinate 11,736,383, forward strand.
GTATAATCTTGTACTCATAGACTCGAAATAGGGAGTATCCTATGCCTGATCTACTTGTTGAATGCCTTACAAGTAAGCAAGTAAGTAGGTATTGAAAAGAAATGGAAACAGAAGTTTCGATAAGAAAAATTACTCAAAACAACATTTGAAAGTGAAGAGTTTACTTTTTCAGTAGCAATTGTCTGCTGTATAACTAGTTGTTTTGATATATATGATAAAAAAAAAACACTAGGAGGAATAATCAGGAAACGATTTAAGCTGGAACTGAGAACTAATTTTGGTTTAATCGGCACCATCTTCATCCATATTATAGCATAGGTATACACTGTCGGAAGATACACTCACAACTAGGATGTCAACGCTGAAGAAAAATATGTCTGTGTGTATAGACATATAAAGTGTATTTATGTCTATTTGTCTGCATTTTTTTCGTTTACAGCATAGTATCTAACATATTTTCAATTGCAGCTTCCCAAGTGCAAAGAAGCATGCTAAACTACGGGTACACGAAGAATACATACTCTTTTGTTGGCTCTTGGACCTGTTCATCACTCCTGGCAATCTTCATGGAATAGTTAAGATGCTCCTCAAAGCATGCGTGTCCAGAGAGCATATGGGTCAGGTAGTAGTTCACCTCTCCATGGAAGCAGCTATCCCAATATCCACCCAAACTGTGCGCGCGTTTGCCTGTGTGTCTGTTTTTTATAAAGGCTTGGCTGGAAAATACTGTAACCTATCTTTAGGAACATTTCCCGTAGCGACTAGGAAACCTCTATCTCTGGCTTCTCATTTCTTTTCGGGACTGCCATTAAGCACATCTCTTTCTCAATCCTAAACTTATTAATGTAAGTAATTTCCATATTCTTATAATGTCATACATATTTTTGAATTGTACTTGACCATAATTTCAGTCATAAAGAATGCATACATAAATATTCGTAAGATCGAAAATATATTAGAGTTAGTACACTTGGTGTTCAATTTTTTCACAATCCTCCTAAGAACACGCTTATAAATTAGTTGGCGAAGACTTGTAATTTGTGAATACAAACATTGATGAATTCTAAATCTTGCAAAACAAAAAACCTGGTTTTCTAAAAACTAAGCTTTGGTTTGCGTAGTTTTATTGAAAATTATATTTTTTGCCTATTCATAGAAAATAGATAGTTAAAAGTGTATTCTATGATCTATTGAAACCACCAACGTTTTCCGGGTCATTGAATGAAAATATGGATATCTACGCCTCTGATAACAACATTGTACTTGGAGATATCTTCGAACGTGCAGTATGTGATTCAAATGTAAGGCCGTTTAATTAAGTCCCGAACCGGTTTAAGATTTTATTTCTACCAGTACTCTTCTGATTACTCGGAAGATTTTAGATTGACGGTGCACGAAGTCTGCAATTTTTATGTTCCAATCAGATTCAAATAATTCAAAATATAATTTGTAATGTGCAGTTGTAGTAATTTGAAGATAATTTGGTGCAAACATGCACCAAACCTGCAAATAGCTGCAGCAAGTTATATGAAGAATTACCCTAAAACGAGTTTTTTATTACTGTCTCGAAATATTTTTGGAAACTGGTGGAAATTAACGAAAGTTTTCTCTATAATGTCTGTTCAATCTAGAAATTCATCAACTTCAGACACGGGAGTGTTTTTAATAAATATTACATTTCTCAATCTGCCTGTATTTGTGACGTAATAACGTAATTCCTACTTACAATTTTCAATGCACCCTTATTATATTATAATCGAATTCGAGGTGAATTATTAGATGAAAATTCACCCTAATCCCCTTAGTGGAGCATATTGTATCCTAGAGCCTAGATCCCTGATAAAGCATTCAATTACAGATATTCTAAATTACTAAGAATGTAGGAATGTATTATAAGTTTCGACAGTGATTTCGATCAATGTGGAGGACTTGTCTTTGAATAGTTAAGTTTCTGGATCAAATCCGTCACTTAAGAAAGCCCCTTTTAGTCTTTCTACCAATTCGTTTTTTTATACCGACGTTTCTGTTTTCTTGTTCATCTTTATGTCACTATTTATTCACAATACCCCACACCTGACACCAATGTAATGTTCTTTGTAATTATTTACACTATTTTAATTCCTAGAGGTGAATTAATAAACACTGACTGTCACTCTTAATATATTTACGCAATATACAATATTCGCCATTGGTAACAGTATTATTTCCAAAACTATATGAGATTCAGATTCATGACTATAATAAATGACTTTTGGGCATCATTTGCTTTAAAACTTTGGTGACAAAGTTGACAACGTATTTATGAGGAAATTTTCTAGAAGAGGATAACAACCCGGTACCTGGAAAGATTTGAGTTTCCCTATTTGCGTGGAAATTGAGTTACTTGATAAATTCCTAAGCTTGCATCTTCAAAGAGTAAAAACACATAGATTGTATTTTATTGTATTGTATATTGTAACGATTTCCATTTTCAACATCCTACATTTGAGAAATATCATTTTTCACGTAGCTTATTTGGAGACAAAATATTGATCTCTTTATATTTGGAAATACAAGAATAACGGATTGTTAAATATAAAGAACAAGCGGCAGCTAGCTTCTTGTGCGTGAAATATTGATTTATTTGTGAAAATTCAGCATATTAAGTACTCAATTATTAATTACAGTGATTATTCTATTGTCTTTTAATGTATATTTTAGTTCTTATTTCGGAAGCTTGTAAGGAAAGTCTTTAACGAAGGAATTTATTCGAACTTCTAAGATTATTTAGAGCTCTCCTTTTAATGTCGGTAGCCTGCTTATTAAGGAGAATGAACTTACAACAAATTCACTGTGAGTGCTACTGGATGTAGAGGATTATAAAGAAAATATAGGGAGGAAAGTAATTAGCCCCGAGGTGAAGGAGGATTCTAAATACAAACGAACGAGGAGACTAGCTCATCCCGAAACGTGCCAATTTTATAAGTTGGCTGTTTTTCTGTACAAATAAAAGAATGCGAAACGATTATAATTCTTAAAGTGTTCTCGAATTTGAGAAATTATATCTTGGGTATTAAGTATATCTATACGCCACAACATCAATGAATTTATTTTGTGAATTGATTATACATTATGACCATATACACGGTAACGCAAACCTCGACTCAATCACTCACATTTAACTAAAAATATTTCCCCTAATTGAATTAGTTTCTGTGATATATGCACAAGACAAACGATTTAGTTAGAAGATGATTTAAACACTGCGTATGGAAACAGTACATGATTATTTAGAGTCATCTGAATCCAAACGTAGTCGTAACAGCGGTAACATCAAAACAAAAATGTTGACCAAATGGTACTGTACGATAGTCAGATTTGCTATTTGCTATATACTGTCAGAAGATTTATGCACGCCTAGTTTACGCTCGTTTCCTGACGGGTACGCTTACTTTGGACCAAAAGTGCATTCAAAGGAATATTTCCCAGACTTTATTGACGCAATTTTCGCAAAATTAGTCAAAATTTTTCCGTCTATTTCTAACTGTGGATGAAACTTCAATCCATTCCAAGTAACGCACAGCTTACTCTTTTATTACCAAATTTTTTTTTTTAAATATCATATAACTTCTGTGTGAGGAACATTATGGGTTTTTAATAGTAATTTGGAGTAGGTATTAGCTTATTTTACCATTCGGTGATCGATATATGTTTTATAAGCGTTTAATCTACCTAATTCCTGAACTTTCATGAAACAGCTTTATTGTTGTTTTTTAAGAGCTTCAAGAAAAACGTTTAAGTGATTTAATAGTACTATTGTTCGCGTCGTTCATATAAATAGGTTGCTTCTTCTTCAAGAGATCTATAATAAATTTTGTATCGCCTATACATCTATTCTTACTAAAGAACAGAATATATCATTTGATAAGCAGTATTTGGGAACAACAGACAGTACCAGAAACGTGGAAAATGATAATAATTATACCAATACACAAGAAAGAATGCAGGAGCTACAGAGACCACCAATGCAAGTTTAGATCTGAAAGATCAGTAACAGAACACATTTTTACCCTGAGGCGAACGCAAAGAATGCGATATGAATACGGTCTGCCAATTTACTGAGTGTTACAGACACCATTTATACAGCATTATGAACGATCTCAGTATTCCAAATGAGCTTATAAGTCTTACGAAAATGTCACTCGAACATAAAAAAAAGAAAGTAAAGACAAATCAAAGAATATCAAAATGTTTCCAGACCATCACAGGACTAAAACAGGGAGGTTTTTTATCCACTACGCTGTTCAATATAGTATAAGAATGCATAGTACGTGAAATCGGTTTGAACAGAACAGAGACACTAAAAACAAGAACAACGCAACTACTGGCATACGCAGATGATGTAGTAATCCTTTCAACATCGGAAAACGAAGTCAACGAAGATAAATCGAAGTTCATGATAATGACGACACCACAAAGGAAAAGAGTAATATGAAGTTGGTCAATAAAACTAATCGAAGAAAAGGCTATCGGCTTTAAACAACTTCAAAGTTATGTAAAACTTGGGGTGGTCATCAAGAACGACGGTGACGAGGGAGAAAATCTGGAAACGAGGATGACGAGGAAAAGTAATAATAACGCAAAAAATCTCCAGAAAAGCGAAGCTACATCTATTCAAAACAATTATAAGACCCACACTGAGCTACGTAGTCGAAACGTGGATTCTTAAAAAAGAGAATTTAGGTATATGGGAAAGAAAAATACTTAGGATACTGAGCGGTGAAAAGAGGCAGATTTATGGCTGAAGAGAACAAATAATAAGATAAGGAATCTATTTGGAGAAGCGGCACTAAGCAAAATAATAAGATTAAAAAGAATTGAGTGGCTACAGAGAACGCCTGATTTTAGAGAAACAAAAAAATTATGGACATAGAACAAGGAGGAACAAGAAAAAAAGACTAAGGAATAGATGGAACGCAGAGATGATGAAAAACCTAACAGAAGAGAAATCAGGACTGGAAAACGAAAGTGAAAGGGAATCACATTCTATGTGCCTATAAGGCCTACTTGAGCACCTATGTACACATCTATTCTAATAATCTTCAGAAGTCGAGTCGAGTGAAATAGTCCTATTCAGAAGAAAAAGAGTTATTTAAATAATGTTTAAACGTGTTTCTAACTATTTTGAATACCGTTGAGCTTCCGAAAATTGTTATATTACACTAAGAAAACTAGTTGTACTACTTGGGATCACACTCCTGAAAGGCAAAACAGTTAAGACAGTGGATATCAAACTTCAACTAGGAACCCTAGAACAAGTGATACAGTCGGAAAGCAAACAAAATAAGAAAGATTTTACAAAATAACAAGATGAGATGAGAATAAGAAATTACGTAAAGAAAGTGGCAAGGAAAAGGTAGAAAAAGAAGTGCATGAACAAGTTGCACAAAGATACTAGAAACGCCTTATAAGGAGCAAGTGAAGAAAATAAATAGAAAAAATCCATTAAACGCAGAGCATTGGTGGTTAAAAGAAATAGAAAAACCAAAAAACGATCAATAATAAGCTATTTAAATAATGTTTAAACGTATATCTATTTTGAATACCATTCAGCTTTCACTCCTGAAAAGATGTAGTCATGTTCTTAATTCTAGATTAAAATCTGATAGTACACCGCTGCTTGAAACAATTGTCAGTCATTTTTTGAACACTCTAAAAAACAATAATCAAACAAGTCTCATCACCTAGTTTCCACATATCGTAAGATTTTTGTTTTCTCCCATTTTTAGTTCAAGTTTAGACGGTAACTCATAGTAAGAGGTTAATTTTGAAACCAAACCTAACCAGTAAAGGGTTAGAAACAAATTTTGTGTATTCGACATTGCTCCCATTATTTTATTTTGATTTCGACTTGAAGAGGATTATTCTTTTTTTTTTCATACTTTCATTCATGATTGTATGAGTCCGTAAGTTGTTATTCTCTTTCTTCCGAATCAATTTTGGTTCAAAGTCATTTTAAAAATTTGACAAACGTAATAAACATATATTTCTATGTTTTTGAATAGTCTTGGTTTCAGGTTTCTTCTGTTATAAAATTAGTTTTTTTTTAAATTGCAAAATATTTAGCCGTCATCAATTGATTTATTTGTAGTTAGGTTAGAATAGAATAGTTAGAATTCACAAAATAGAGCTATAATAATAAGTTTGGCTGATAGATTTATCCAACTATCAGATCCTGAATGTAGATGTTTAGCTACCCAAGAACCAAAAACTGCATCGAAAGAAAATAATTATCCGGAAAAAATGGAAAACAACTTATTCAAGGAATAGATAGATAGAAATAGATACTATAATCAATTAAGAAACAAAACTGAAACGAAACATAAAAACAATTTCTCCTTACCATATGTACAAGGACTTTCCCAACAACTATCCAATTATTTCAATAACACACTATCCAAATATTTCACTAAAGTAAAATCTGAAACACCAAAAAACAAAAGAAGTAATATTATATATCAAGTGCATTGTACTAATTGTGACGCTGTCTTCATAGGGCAGACATCTCAGTATTTCGAAAATAGAATAAAACTTCATCAATACCATAAAGAAATAGAACTGAATTAACGAACCACACACTATAGAAAAACATGAATTCAATTTTAAGGTTTAACCAATTCTTGAAACGGAATCTAATGCACGAAAAAAACAATTCTTAGAAATGGTTCACATTCATAAGAAGGAAAAAGCTGTAAAGTATGAAATTTTGATTCTATTCTAATACACATATTATCAGTGTCAATTTTATATTTTGATAAAGACTGAAAGTAGTCGAAACGTCGAAATTTCTATTTATCTTAGAAAAATTATTGAAAAACTGATTTTATAACAGAAGAGACGTGAAATCAAGACGATTTGAAAACATAAACATATATAAAAGGTCTAAGAAATAAGAAATCAAAGAAATCTGAACTTAGATATCACACGTATACGATATGTGACTATCGAATATTTTAAAGAAAACTTTAGAGTTATTGCATATTATGAGGTGATAAAATCTTCCTATTTTCCTATATCACAGTGAACCTCGTTAACTAGAATGAATTTAAACAAAGTGATACATTGAAATTGGAGCTTATACATATGTATAGAAATTGACTAAGTTAACTAAGACCACAAAACTTGTGTTGTCTTGTATTATGTAGTATATAAATTAATAGATTTTTCAATCACATATTAAAAGTATTCTTGTATCAATTGAAAGCAATGAAACTTTTCATCGTTTAGATACATTAAACATCACTTAATTTGAGTTTTATTCACATGTAATTATGTAGTGGACTACTAGAGCGTTATAAACCTACCACAATCTACTTTATAGGTGGATTACATCTCATGGAGCGAACCGCTTAATTACTGCCAACTGGAAAGTATTAGCATCGCCTCGGCAATCCTTTACTGCTCTATAATTTTCTCTAGCTTTTTCTTCTCCCTGTTTCACTTCCTGAGCTTCTAATTTCCCTGAATTCTTTCATGTTTCAAACGTATAGGATGAAATATGTGTTCGAGTTAACAAAAAATTCAATATCTCGCAAACTTTCTGGTCGTTTCAGTTGTTATTTAGCATTTTTTTTAATTGTTGGAGAAAGATGGAATTTGAATTGATTCGGGATCATATATAATCTTCCATTAGAGATACAAGAATTAGATTTTAGTAAGCTATTTCCTGTTCTTTAAGTGGTACTAAATTTGATCAAATTCTACGGGATCTAATTTTAGTTATTCTAATAAAAATTTCTCCTGAAATACTTCTTCAATTCAATTCTCACGTTCACAATTGACAGAGAAATTCGATGGATAATTTTTATTGGAAAATAGGAAAAATTTAGTGTTGGATATGGCTTATTTTTTAAATGGCTTTGATATAAGAGAACGGTTCCTCTGTAGGACTCGGATTTTTTTTGGTTCTTAACAAGAATTTCTCTTTGCGAGACTCTCAATCATTGTGTATGTGAGTGTCCGTATACGACCACCGTGGTGAACAGAAATTTAAAGTAATGAGATCAAAAAACTAGCTCGATGGATGTGCGTCGTTCAGAGTAATTTTTCGGGAGCCGTCGCTAATAGCGGAAGCGAGGAATAAGAAATATTTCTCTTGGGCTTAGAGAAAAGAGGCCATATGGTGGTAATTCAAATGGTGAAAAAGGTATCTTTGGCAGTAAAATTGCTTAATTCAATGTTGCAAATAACGTTTCGGGATTGTATGGCTCGGAATTTGTGTTATCTCAACGCCGACGTAAACGATGTTACTGAGGCTTGTATTGACAGAACATGAGAATTGACTGCTCGTAAGTTAAGAGTCAAGGTGCAAGGCACTTATGTAGGTTCTATACATATGAAAAAGGGTGAGAGAGTGGGTTCGTTCGAATTTTCCTGTAAGTGCCTTGATGAGAGTGATTCGCACCAGTATCATGTATAGAGTATCGTTCAGATCAGGTTCTCTCAAATAAATGGCGTTCCTGGGAAGGTTGAAACGTTCTTTACAAAGCAATAAGTGAAAAATACGAGGCAGTGGCTCTACTCTCAGGGTGTTATTATAATTACGACGATGACCTGGATTATTAGTGAATTGAGGGTTACTTCTCATCTCCTGCGCGAATTTTGGAATCGGACATTGAGAAAGCGTATATCTGCGGCCGATGTAATTGGTACGGTGTCGTCCGCATATAATTGGACCGTTTCTAGGGAGTGTCGAGGTGCTTGAGCTTCATAAATAGAATTAATGTAGTAGTGTTGTAATACTATCATTGTAATATTGAAGAATCCTTTTTAAAATTAATATTATTCTAATTCGTTGTTACACATTTTTATTTTAAAAATAAATATTATGAATAAAGCTTGGGAAAACGGATAAATACAGTTTTCAATCCCATTTTTTATAATGAAAAAAAAATAAAATACCATTTTAAACCTATCTGATAATTCATAATCTCGTTATTTCGTAAACTATTCTATCAAACATCAGCCCCCTAGCTATAAGTGATTACTCCGCTATAACTTCCTGTGAACTGACCAAATTTCACACACCACCAAACTACTTACTTTACATGAAAAATCTTGATGATGGAAAAAATAATTCCAGAAATCTGAATATATCATTAAAAAGATTCAAATTGATGCAAACCAATATTTGCTTTGTTCCAGAACTAACTCTTTTTTTATGAATATTATTTTAAAATTGTTTTTTGGTCTATACTGTTTTTTCTAGAACGCCACTGCATTTATTTTTTTGCAATTTTAATTTTCTTATTTTTATTTGGCCCTAGTTCGTTTACCAAATTAAAATAATCCCAGGGGAATTTTTATGTAAAGGGCAGACGCTTAATTGGGAGCAGAATGAAAAGGGGTGTATTTTCCTCTGCTTAAGCACGTTTCGGAGATTTTTTCTTTTAATAAGTAAAATAAAACGTCCTTTGGCTGTAATCAGACATTTCGTCAACGCTGTCGTCTGCGGTGTTTCATTAGTGGGAAATGCATTCCCTTTTTTATTTCTTATAATCGTCACATTTCAAAGCTCGAGATGAGTTTGATTCCAAAGAGAATTTTTAATTACAAAAGTATTTTCTTCCGCTTAATGAATGTATAAGGGATTTAAAAATATTAGGGAATTGTTAATTTTGTTGAGATAATGAAGAAATTTGATACAATTATGTATATTATAGAAGCTCTGTTTATATATCAAGTTGAAAATGAAATATAAGTATGTCAAGTATTACTGATATTTTAATAAATGATATCATTTACCAGTACAAATTCCCAAAATCGTCAATTACTATTCCCAATTCCGATTTTCTCATATCTATTTCTATGCTCATGTTAATAAGAACCTTGTTTAGTTGACCCACTTTAGAAAAATCTAATAAATTCAGTTCTTTCTCCAGTATTTGCATTATGGTTTAACCGAATTTTATTTGAATAAATTTCTTGTACTTAGAGTTAACGAATGGAATGCTCTATATTGAATCTTCCCAGAACAGACAATTTTTACAAACTTATATCAGACTCACATGACGCTTTCTCTGATCTATTTTCAAAGCGTGATGAAACCTGGATCCATATTGTTGCCAAAAAATCCTTCACTACACTAACAAATACCTTTCATGCCCTATGTTCCAGCAATGTTCTCATTTGTGGCCCCATAAAAATACCATCCGTTAATTTGGTATCACTCAACTGGGGAAAGTCTTCTCTAAGGTATTTGAATCCATCACCCTCTTTAACCATAGCCTTTAAAAGGTTTTTCATCGTGGGGCAGAAGGACATTTTTGGGATCTATAAGGGGCATAAACTCAACATTTTGAGATCCCAGTCGAAACTCACTTGAAAAGCAAGCGAATATTTTTATAAGCTTCTTTCATTTTCACAGAATGAGCAACTGGTATAGTCGGTTTTAAATATCCATTGTGTAATAACACTGCTTCTAAATAGTATTGAGACGAGTCAATAAATAGGCGCCACTCACTGGGATTATGCTCAATATCAAGTGGCTCGCCGGAACTGGTACTTGGAGTAAAAATAGGGTCAGTGCATTGTTCTTTGGAGCTTCCTGATGATACGTTGTCTCCAGTAAATTCTAAAACAATATTTTGCGGATCTAAAGGCGCAATCGGTACTGGTAAATCTTCCTTATGGAGAATAGCAGACGTATAGCAGACGGTAAATTTGGATACTCGATCTTGTGTTTTCCTTTCTTAGAATAACCTTCAATCTTAGTTAGATAAAAATAGCGATCATCAAAATGCTTAGTAGGATATCCATACCATTGGAATTAAAAAAGGTATGTTTTTTTTTCTTCCCATTCATCCACTGCACCAATGACACGGTGCAACCAACACAGCACGCGTGGGGGGCCACTGCTTGTCTTGGTCTCCAATTAAAGTATCAAAGAAATATTTTAAATGGACTTTTTTCGTATTTTTGGAAAATGACCTCCACAAATATAGCATAATTTATCAGAAGTTTTGTAACTGCGGCGCGTTTGACGCGACATGTTCGTCTTTAAACAGGGATAATTCAGCTATTTAAAATTGGTATGTTTAAGAGCTCAATAAATATTTTTTCCATCATTGTACAGGTATTCACATTTTAAAAATGAAAGTCTCACCTGTGTTACAAAAATCTTGTCGGCTAGTTTTATGAGAGTGACAATCAAAATGAAAATACTTTCAAAGCCCCCCTGTACCTGTCTGCTTATGTAGGATGTACGTTACTGTTTTAGCAATGACATTTTCGCCGACGCGACATCATTGTTGCAGAAATGGCTGCCGTAAAATTTTCAGACCAGAGAACCGAGAATATTTTTATCTCATTATATTAGAATGGTCATTAGAGGTGCACTCATGCGGAACATACTTCCGGATGAATCAGTAGATTAGAGTCGATGTAAAGAATATAACTTGTTTCATTGGATATATTGGATATATGAAGATTCTCGCCAGAAAATTTTATTGCATATATATATTGAAAAATGGTTCATTGATAAATTAAGTTATAAAAGATAGGGAATTGATATATCGATATGCTCATAAACATAATTAAATCTAAATTGATTGATTGATTCATTAAATATGATTTATTCCATAATTCCACCTGTACATTTATCAAGTGTAGGTATCATGAATAAATATATATAATGCATAAATCTGTGGGTGAGTACACAGTGTCCAACTTCGCAGCAACTTTTTGCTTACAGCTCATCTCTAATTACAGAGACTTTATGAATCTCCAGTACGTGTTGGGTCTCAAGGAGATTACAACCTCGCTCCTACAAATTATCAATCCAAAACATTTTCTTCGTTGGTTTATAAGAACGAAGCATATACCATATTACTGGAAGTACCTAATTTTGCAAATTAAAGTTATTCTCTTTCTAATTCTCTTTTCTTCCAAAATTATTTCCAGGTTTATTCCCTTTACCATTCAGAACACCCCGATCCAGTGAAAGGGTTTTTCCCCCTTCTATTGACACATCTATTAGCCTCCTAGTTACCATAGATTATCCAATTATAGGGAAAACAATGAAAATAAACTAATTAATATTGCCTGTGTCATTGAGTTGTCTCCGGTACTCCCCATATAAGCTTCAAGTCCATTAGAGTGAGCCCCTATGTCATATTTTTTGATAGTTTCTTCACAAATTCAACAAATTCATTCCCACACACACACACATATTAATGGTAAATACTACTTTTTTAGCATCTGTTGCCAGCACCTAAGTTTAAGTGGTAGTTTCCCTTAATTTCGTTTTCCAGGTTATGTATCGACTAAATTTATGTAATTGATCTAAACAAAAAAAAGAGGAACAAAGAAGTCAAGATCCTTTGGTATGCCGATGATGTTGTTCTGATTGAAGAAAACAAAGGTGATCTACAGGGATTGATATTCAAATTCAACACAACGGCAAAAAGTTTGAAAATGAAGATATCTGCTGTGAAAACGAGATGCATGACCACCTCAAAAACACCTATCAGATGTAAACTGGTTGTGGATGATGAAATTATACAACAAGAGATGAAATTTAAATATCGAGGCATAGAAATATCAGGATACGGTGATATCGAAGCGGAGGTAAGAAATCAAGCGGCAAAAGCAGCACGAACCTCAACTTACCTGAACGATACAATCTTCCGAAATAAAAAAAAACACTTTTTGACAGGGAGAGAAGTGAGGACATTAGAAGAATATGTAATGTTGACAACGTAAACGGATGATGATAGAATGGTCATTATAGCTAGAGACAAGTCGCCCTTAGGGCGCCGAAGACCCCGCAAGAGATGGAGCGACAACCTCTCTAATAATTAAACTGCAGAGTATACGAGGAAAAACAAGCATTTTGCTCACATTAAAGTAAGAAGGAGAGCATCTGAAAATGAAATAACAGGTAAAAAAACTAGCAGTAACCACCCATCCGATATCTATCTCATCACCTTCGTTCCAAAAAAATAGAGAATGAGAATGATTTTTTGTGATATTTAGCAGCCAAACGATTTATAGGAATCTAAAAGTCGCTTCAAGACACAAATTTTCCATAAAATTGATATCGAACAGCTACTATATAATTTGTGGTACCCTCTTTTAACCTGGCGTCACTTAACTTACAAGAGGCTTGTTTAGGTATTTAAATCTTCACCCTCGTCATTTATAGCATCCAAAAAGTTTTTCATCAATGCAAGTTTAATGTGAAGCGAAGGCAAAAGGATATTTTCGAGTCAAAGATGCTTGTGACACCAAAAATTTTCCACAATTATAAAAAAACTTCCGCGATGTGTATTCCCTGAGTTTTTGTCTTTAAAAATGTTCTACTACAAACCCACAGACAGTTGATATAAGGGTGATTCCGTTCTAACTGTGATATTCAATGTCCTGTATTGTTTTTTTGTACTAGTCATTAATTAATAATCAATTAATAAAAATTTTGTGTTAATTGAATAATTCTTAAGATATTTAAACATTATTTTTATACAATATAACTTGCCACTTAAAGAAAACTTATACTACATCACTTGAATGTCAGTACCGTGTCATGTCCATTCCTAGAATTTACCGATAAATTATTAATTTTTTTTGTCGTAACAAATGATTTAAACTAATTACCTTATAAATTCTAATGTTTATGATCAAACTGAGGAAAATTGATGCACTTGTTGTTTAATATCTTAAGTTACCATGTCAGTACCGTGGATAAATGAGTCAGTACCGTGGAACTCAAAATCCGACATTTGTGTCTTGCTCGTGATACTTTGAAGTTGTAGTAAATTCCTCTTAGAGTTTTATTTTTACAGTAAAATAGATGAATAATATGCATAAAAAAGTTAGAAAAGTTAAATTTTAAAATCTTGAAATTTTGAATACAAAAAATCACAGTTAGAACGGAATCACCCATAAACGTGTTAATAAATTTGCAAAAAATTGAAACAACATCACAGACAGCTGAGAGTATTTACGACAGCTGAGAGTATTTACTTGTTACCTATCTTACTAAGTTTTAAGACAATGATAATCCATGAAAAATTGATAGTAGAAAATATACGTAAGCAAAACTGGAAACACAATTTGTAGGTACTAATTTGTAGATACTAATAATGATGATAATCTTTCATCAAAGCAATGTTGAAAACTAAATTAAAATCAATAATTGAGAGGCAATATTATTACCATAACTAAACACATTTTCAACTTATATTCTAAAATATATATCACTTCATCTATTTAAATCAACATTTTTGCTCTTCTGTGATGAAATACATCTACAAAATACACAATGAGAGAATGTATTGATTGATATATATGATCATCACGTGAAACCATTAGTTGTTAATTATCAACATAAAGACTTAATCAAATATGACAAATAACTACAAATCGAATAATTTTTTTGCATCCAATCAACACCTCTCGTATGATCAAGTCATATCTTACCAACAGAAGTCAGTTTGTAAGGATTGGTACCTACAACGATGTCTTCTTGCATGCCAATAAAATCTGGAGTGTCTCAAGGTTAAGTACTGGGCCCTAGACATAAGTGGTGAAATATGTCTTTTCATGGTGCGATTCTAATCTCCTGTATCTCAACGTTTCTAGAATCAAAGTTTTATCGTATAAAAATACATTGTAGCCTATCGTACTAATTAACACCATCATTGAAGTCGTAGAATCTTAGCACTTGTTGTAGACAATTGTTAGAAATGGGAGTTTCACACTTGGATCAGTTTCTAAGGAACTTAACCCATACCACCTCCATAACAGGTTGTTATGCCCTCATTGAGTCGCATATCCGATATTCCCTTCCCTTTTTGGGTACATGTGGTACGACTTAATTTGAGCGAGTCCCCACTACAAAAGGCAGCCTTCTCAGACTAAACAGCAGAACTCATTGCCAGGACTACTTCAGAATATAAAAAAATATTGACTCTTCCTTCCTTATCCATCTTTGAATACGTTTATCTAATCTGTAAGCACGCTTCTTCAATTTCAGAAAGATCATTACCCAGCTATCGAAGCGCAGCACGACCTTCATTTACTTACTGTACGTTCAGAATTAGTTAAGGGCTCAATACTGCACTATGCAAAAAATACACAATCATTTGCTAAATTTTCCAATTTCAGGGCATATCTACTGGAAAATGCCTTCTACGCTACAAATGACTTAAATTCTAATGCTAATATTTAATGCTTTTTTATATAACATATTTTATCATTACCGTATAGTTAGTTTCATAATCTGGTTCAATTTTAACAATGTATATTACATTCAAAAATTTTCACATATAAATTTTAAAAAGTATAATCGTTTTTATTTGTAGTTTGCTTGCGTATACTTTATATTTAGATTTCATTCTATGTGTATTTATTCAGTTTTTTTTTGTATTCACTTCTTAGTTTTTAACAAGCTTTTGTCTACAAATACTAAACACTTTTTTGACAATAAAGGAATTCGCTCTCTCTGTCTCTCTCTAATATTCAACTTCAATCAACGTTGTAACTTACAAACTCCCGTCTACTTTAAACTTATGAAACAGCGATATTCAAAAAGCTGGTATTTGTGAGAAATCTAGAAAGAAATATGTTTCAATAGCAAGGGTAGACGGTTTTTCCATGGATACGATGTCTTTTTTATTCTTCGATTGACTGCCTGTCATTCTCTGTCATTGAATGTTACTTTTCCTATTCAATAGCGAAAGTGATTGATAGAAAGCAATCAACCAAGTGCTCTTATACTTATTATTTTATTAAATTTCCACTTTTCACCCTCACACTAGGTCTGTAGAAATATAAAAATTCGTTGTATTAAATAGATATAGATTAATCAACCTTTTATCTAAATGAAATTAGTAAGCAACCGAATATGATTTTTTTCCATTATAAAATCTGTCCTTGTGAAGGGCAATAAGTTTTGGTATGTCTATTCAAAGAAACATGAAGGGGATTGTTCTAATGAACATATCCTTATAAAATCAGAAATTTTTGGTTAATTGGAACTAAAACTAATTGTTCACTCCATTTTTATCAATTTTTATAGTTACTATTTAAACCTGTCTCGCAAGTTCCCTTATAGTCGAAAAACTTTGCTTTGAAATCTTTACAAATTGACAAGATTTGAGTTGCTTGTAGAACTACATAATGGGATGCCAGTTTTGCGAACAATAAAAAAGTCGAACGGGGATAGTTCCGTGTTAATACGTCTTTAGTGAAAAATTATATAATATCGCGAAACTCGATTTGAGATATTTTTGAGAACGCACTCTATTTACTCATGAACCGCACTAGATATGTACGTACTTGAATATTTGATTGATGTCAAGCGCTTTTAATGTTATAAGAACTCCTTTGAGGGCTTTATTGAAGGAAATTCTAGCTTCACATTTTCGTCTCGTAATAGGATGATTCGGTGCTTTCTCGATTAATAGTAGCTCGTTTAGAGGCATATATTTTCTGCGTGGCAGTGATTTATGCTTTTTCATCAGCTATCCAATGAACAGTCGTATGATTTTTGACTGTTGAACGTGTAGTGGCTGATTTTTCCCCATTAGTCGAATGAGTTCTTTTAGGAATTTTCCTTCCGGACTACCTGTACTCGTCTGTATCAAGGACTTGATCAGAAGAGTAACAATAAGCAAAAGTCGACAGTAGTACTTTCGTTTAACATTTGTAAATTATGCAACGAATGACTCTGTTCAAATCTTCCGAAACATCCAAGCTAGAAATCCGACGTAGACGGTGGATAAATCAGAACAATATTAAATATCAACAAAGCTTTATTTGGAATAGTATTGAGTTTGCTTTTTCTGCATTTCTTGTATACGAAGTTGTCCTCATACTATTGCAAGTTCCATCTACTACTTTTTTTCTAATGCAAGATTAACTTTTTCATGAGTCACCTAATACAAGAAAAGATATATATAAGAAGCGAGTGAATTCACAATAATAAAAAGGACCTAAACAATTGGAGCAGAATATTCTTATTCTCATTCTATTCTATACATTACCAATTAATTTGGATTGATATCTCCTTTGAGATATGACAAATAAGGAAAAGAAATTTTTGTATGGTTAAAACACATAATCGATAAATTACTAAGAGATTATTGACAAGTAATATCCGTCTAGAAAATATATGATATATGATTTGAGGCTGTAAACGTTTCTGGAACGCCAATCAGAACGCTATCGACCAGAAAAAGACAAAACTCTCACACCTTTGGAACTAAATGAAGAAATGAATAAAGGTAAGATCATTTGTTCCTTCTAATTAAAATGTGCTTTGCAAAGGTGGCATCAAACATTGGTTTAATAGGAGCCCACTCCGTAAAAGAGTTATATTCCATGAAGATGCAAAAAGTTACAGTGGAGTTCCTATAGTCAATATTCATGTTTCACTAAAACAAAGTAATTTATATCGTTTCCGTGTCACGTGAATTTTATGGAATTTGTTGAGGATATATTTCACTGTAACCACCTCATACCATCATCCAGACCTCAATTGCCCCATCAACAGAATGGCGAACGTACCATACAAAATGTAGGTAAAAATGAGATGGCTGGTATGGGAAAATAAATTATTATTTTTCTGAAACTGAAATATGTCGAATTCGTATCAGTGATGATAACAAGGGTGAAGAAAATCTACTTTTCACTTTCAATAACTGTACTAAAATCACGATTTTTCATCAATATATTGTGTCTTTTTTCTTCAAAGCTGTAGATAATGTGTAGTATTTCATTCGCAAGTAATAGCTGTTACACATTTATTTCGCTTGAATCACGAGACTCAGTAAGCTAAAAGGACAAAAATCATCCTTATGACTAATGGCTAGTATTACTACTCGTTGATTAATATGCTAATAAAAGTCGTCAATGTGAGATTATATTTTGATAAAGATCGAAATTGGGGCAAATATTTTTTATTAAAAAAACATTAGTCATTAGGAGAGGCCTGAAATCATTATTATTTATCAATAAAAATATATGAAACTCGTATATCTAATAACTAATTCATTATATTTATTTACAAATGAAATATTTGGTATAAGTTTTGGCGAAGGTGCTGGGAATCGTATTTTCGTAGTTAATATAATATTTAAATAAATGTGACTTTTTTTACATATTCGTTTATACATTGGAATCAGCTAGACTCCACAAATAACAATGATGTATGGTTGTGATCTACCGATTATTTACAGAGTTATAACCAATTTTTCATCGAAACTGTATTAAGTTCAATACCCAGTACAATGTAAAATTTTTCGAAAATGATTTCTTCCATTGATATTCATTGAATTTGATTCATATAATACATTATTCTGTTGGTTTTTGCAAATAAGTCACCCTGAATTTAATGAGAGTGAAGTACTTCCATCATACTTTTTTTATTGATTATCCCTAGCCTATACTATAGCTACAATCATTAGCTCTTGAGATATTTTGATCTTTCTGTGCAAAACAATGATCATGAACCTATATCTAATTATTTAACAATTAGTTGTGACTTCGCTATGATTTATTTTACGAAAGCTAATATTCCATTATTGCTGTTTGGTGCTGTAGAGGTTGAATGGCCAATACAAATAAGAAGAGAGTGTATAACAAATAAATTACAGTAAGTAACAATAAAAACTATCCTATTCACTCCAGTATACGTACATGTCTTGATTATCATAATAAATACCCACTTACAAACTGCTATTCTTCTTTCAAAATTAACTTCAGTTGAGTTTGATGGAAATGCAGAGTTTCAAACACCAACTACACATAAACTGGGATTAAAAATTGTAGTAGAATGTGACAATTGTGGAAACGAATATGTTCCTTCCTGTCATTCCGTTGGTCATTCTTATGAAATAAGTCGCTCCATTTTTGTGATGAGAATACTAGGAATAGGATACGAAGAATTGTGCAAGTTTTGTGGCCTGATGTATATGCGGCTTTTTTTGATATAACTACGCATACAATATAACTGGAGCAAGTTATAGATTATAATAGAACCATTGATGAGAAAAGTTGCCAATTAAGACAAACATGCAAAGCCAACAAGGAATAGCAGGGAAAAATTGATGCGGATGCAATGGTCGCAATGTTTCAGCAATGTGATACAAAATATGGAGTTAAATATGCAAACTATATTGACGATGGTGATTCGAAGACCTATTTAGGAATTTTGAAAGAAGATCTCTACAAACATAGAAGCGTAACTAAGATAACTTGCTTACGTACATTGAAAACTAAGCAAAAATGTCTTGGTTGTAGAGATAAGCTCACAGGGAAAGTGATAGAAAAGCTATCTGTGTAATATGGTTTATCAATATGTCGACTTAAGATCTTGCTAATTATACTGCCTTACCTCCTGATGTTTTAGAAGTTTACAAGCTCATTTATGAATATCTCAGTAATGACAATTCACTTCCAAGATTTGTGTGTGGATTTAATTAAAACGATAATGAGAGCTTCAACCAACTAGTGTGGAAAATATGCTCAATAATCATGAATTTTATCGTAGAAAATGCTCTTTACGTGATTTTTAGCATATATATACAGAATGGTACATAGACATTAACAGATCGATATTTTGAAAGCTTACATAACAGCTGAATTAGTATTACATCGCCTAGGAATAGATAACTTGGTGTAAGTGATTAAATAATTCGTATTACTGTACATAAATCAAGGGTAAAACTTTAAATGCATTTTTCTCAAAACTATGTTTTTTGAATTGGTGACCACTGTATCTCAAAAACTAGGTAGATTTGAATGAAATTTATACAGCTTTTGAAAAACATAAGAAACTAGTGCTTTATTGAAAGATTTTATTTTCAATTCAGGTTCTTCATAAACAACAAACTGTTGGTTTTTTTCTGAAAATCTGGAAATAAATTTCTAGAGGCTACCATTTTGTTAATTGAGAAAAGCTCATATTAGTCACTATATTATGCATTGATCAAACTAATTTATTTTAGACGAATCTCCAAGGATTTGTGGTGGTCACCGTAAAGAGCATCTGTTGTAACTGGATCAACACAAACTAAAATAACCATTAATTTTTTGCTTCAATTTTTTGTCAAGTCAAAACATGATCTAATAATACTATATTTTCACTTTTGAAAAATGGAATAAATCAGTGGCAAAACAATTATTTAAAAATACCATTTGTTTATGTTTCTGAGTATCACTAAGCTCATAATCACTGTTTGGCTTATAAAAATCAAATTCTTGAAAAAAAAAAGAAGTAGATTGTTAGTTCTTTTCGATATTCATTTGAAAAACCCGATAAAATAATGTATTGGTATTTTTATTCCCCTATATTAGATTCAATGAATATTAACGCGATAAATAATTTTCCAGAACTTTTAGTACCATTCAAATATTTTGGCAAATCTTGAATTTCTCTTACATTGTACAGGGTATTGAACTTAATACGATTTTTATGGAAAACTCTATATTATTGAGAAAATCAAGCTGATAACAAATATGCAATAAAATATATGGAGTTTTATTTAAATAAATATAACTTCGATATGGCATAGCATTCTGCAACTATAAGATGATAAATAATTTTACATATGAAGACTAGTGATGGCTTTGATCCCTCAAATTGATATCTGAAAGGACAAAAGAGGCACTGAACTTCATCACACTAATAATTCACCTTTTATATTATAAAAGAATAACAAAAACTTCATCTTCTGTTGAAGCTTTTTAGCAATGAAAATTTTGTTTGTTACTGAAATTTGAATTATTGTTGTCGATTCGATCGACTGGCTATTTATATATATATATATATCCCCTTTTATAGCGTTATACGCCTTTGGGTTCCTAATCTCCAGGCCTGTCTATCTTGCCAGTCGTCGACTGCTAGGTTCCTTTCGGACATTGCTCTAGTGATTCCTTGTAGCCATGTTCTAGGTGGTCTTCCCCTCTTTCTTTTTTCTGTGGGGGTCCATTCTAATATTATTCTTGGTAGTCGTTCTCTTCCCATTCTCTTAACGTGTCCGTACCAAATCAGCTGTTTCTTTTCTATATCTTCTACTAAAGTTCTTTCTACTTTCAATTGTCTTCTTATTTCCTCGTTTCTTATATGTTCCGTTCTAGATATTCTTGCTGCTCTCCTCCAGAAATCCATTTCCACTGCATTTAAGTTATTTTTTTGCTTTTCTGTAAGTTGCCAAACCTCGGAGCTATATGTAATTATTGGTTGTAAAATGGCGTTGTATATTCTCTTTTTTGTTTCTGGTCTAATATTCTTTTGCCACAGCACTGAGTTCAGGGCTCTTATTACTTTTCTTCCTTTGGTTATTCTGTCCCTAATTGTTTCCTCGTTTCGTCCTGTTGTTGTTAGTTTTACACCTAGGTATATGCATTCCTTACAGTTTTTAATTATTTTTCCCTCTAGATCTAAATCCCCAGGTGAATCTTCTGATCCTATACATATGTATTGTGTCTTCTCCGTGCTAACCTGTAGACCCCATTTTTGGTATTCTTCTATAAGTTTTCTAGACATGTACTCCAGATCTTCTTTTTCCTGTGCTACCACTACCTGGTCATCGGCATAGTGCAGTGTATACAAGGTGCTCTCCCCAATAGTTAGTCCCATTCCTTTACATTTTTTCTTCCAAACTCTTAGGGCTTCATCTATGTATATGTTGAACAGAGTTGGGGATAAACAACACCCTTGTCGCAAGGACTGGCTATTTATAAGGTCAATATTTCCAAAAGTCGTTGTATTCAATCCCTTTTTATCATATAATACTGATTAATAAGTTTTTTTTTTTAGATTATCGTGTATTTAAAAAAAAGTATAGAATAATGTACGATAATAGATTTCCCCAACCATTCCGGTAAGTTGGAAGATTGTCAGGTTGTAAATAGTTCGACCGTGGCCTTGTATCAGGTTATGCTCGCAGTTTGGCATTGCAATGACCTTATACATTGGGATCGTACGTATTTATTCCACAACTCACAGGTTATTCCCAATACATACGACGTTTCCGTTCAACGAGAAATTAGCAGTCTATTTTTGATCAGAGAATAAATTACGTTGAATACTTATTAGTGAAAATCGCCTGTTTCTAATAATTCTACACAAATATTTGTACGCGTACAAGTCTCGAATAATGTTCATTTCAATTTATGAGAAACATTAATAGAGAGTATTAGAGAAAATATAACCAACAACAAGATATTTATACCATATGATTTTAGAAAGCCATAACTTTATCAAAATATTTGTTATGCATATTACAAGGGCATTAGTAGATTCATAAATTGCAGCTCAAGGTTTTGTATTCTGATCGATTTTCCATTCTGTTTAGATCTTGTCCTAAACGCGAAGAAATATTCTTCCTCTTCACGTATATGCTTGATTGAAACATTTTTAGATGAGTTGAATCAATTTTATATTCGGTAAATCAAAATAGATTGCACAGTTTGTTTTTGTTCTCTCACATTACACTCTTATGGAATCTCATTTTTAGTTAGTTTAGGTTCAATACTAGGATATTTAAATTGGTTGTGTTCATTGTTTCCTCCCAATCTGGCCGTGAAATGAAATTCCACAGTTTTTATCAATCGATAATCTTGTGCGCGCATTCTACTATGTCGTACCTATGAATCAGCCACTTTCCGCGTCTTTCTCATAAGTTCTTCCCTCTATCTTACTCAGATATCTGTAGTATTTAATCTGGAGTTTGGGATTCATGGAGATGGGTGAATGTGTCCAGGGGTACTACTAAATATATGAATAATAGTTTTCATGTAAAATGTAGTTTAATTCAACCATTCTTATAAGTTTTAATGGTATTGCTAAAAAGTTATATGACATTATAGCGTAAGTAATTGGGAATTGTAAAAATTTTTGTACGCAAATAACTACCATATAAATGGTATTCCCCTAATAATGTTACTACAGAATTTGTCTTTGAGGGTTAAGCAACTATTATTATTAGGGCTGGAATTATTTCTAAGGTTTTTATACTTTTACGTGGAAATGCATCCATTTTGTGAAGCAATAGTACTTTTAAATATGTTAATCGGTGTATTCATGTCTGCTTTCCTTATTTTATGAGATATACTCATGTATTGCCTACTGTGTTGTCTGAGAAAGTCCAAGTATTTTCACCAGAAATTTTTCCCAAAAAATGAGTAGCTTCGATCTAGCGTTTGTTTTATCAGATAGCTGATGCCGAGTATTATTTTCGACTAAGTTATAGCACCAAATATTAACAAGAGTAGAAGGTTCTCTTAGGGTATGGAACCTCGCTGGTGCGGGAAAGGGAGATGAACCGTAGCGTCTTCTCTTGGTTCATGAGAACAACTAATACGTCTATAGCGGCTATGATGTCGAGCCAATAACAGGACAGCTTTGATTTTGTTGGAATCTTCATCGATAAATTTTGATTTCCACCACAAACGACACTTCAACAAAATCTTCAAACACCAGAAAAAATTTCTGGGTGGGTATAATTGGTGTACTTACAAGGTGTTCGTGATAAGAGTCTTCATAACTATTTTTTATGATATTTGTAGACATACTTGCGAATACCCTATTGAGCCCTATTAGAATGAATAGACGAAGAAGACCGTGTTCGTTTTGGTTGATACAGCTCTGTTGAATTGTTTAGAAAACTAACTAGACGAAAGGTTGTTTTATGTACGTTTAGTACTGCTCGTTAACCAGGAGATGGCGATGAAACGGGAACTCGAGTTGGCTTCTTTAGGATATGGTTGTTATGCTGCATAAATATACAAATTGTCCTTACTTGACGTAGTGATAGCAATTCTTCATTGAACGAAACTAATCATTCTCTCAATGTCTTAAGTTTGCTACTGCAATAAAATACCACGAATGTGTGTCTGTTGATGGATGTTCTACCAGTGAAGGGTCAAATATATTTCATTGTTCGAAAGATGAAGTTTGGCTGGAGTAGTTCGATAATTCTTACATTTTTTTTGAAATGTGAATATTAAGTGGACAACTAAGATAAAGATTGATGTTATCTTTTGAATATTGTGAAATATTTTTGTTCCTATGACCATCTGGAGATAAAGTTGTGATTAACATTTCCAGATGTCAACGGTGGAGACAAGTAAAATATGCATCGCAAGTCTTCAGTCGTTCTCTTGCAGCGGCCCTATATACTTACATAGATCCCAAGATTTTGCCTTCAGAAACAACGCTTGCTGCAAAATTCATACAAAGAATCAACGATATATCTGATTTGTTAAATTCTTGCCAGCTTAACAACTTTAACGCATTCATGGGTAAAGGGAAACAATTACAATTTTTTACAGTAATATAATATTTGTTTAATTGGTTGACAATATTTATTTGCGGAAATGCGAGAAATCCAATCTCAATCCAACTCCTCATATGAAGATATCGATGTAGCAATATTAACTAGTGATATAATTCTTTAAAAGTTTTCACTTGCGACGACTATAGAAATCTTTCAAATACGGTAATGCTTTAGTTTATACTCTTGGCCTCTATTGAAAAAAATGTATTCTGCAATACACTGTTGTACTATCTGATTAATGTTTAATGATGAGAATGTAGTGAAAAAATAAGCTGAGATTTTTTTAGAGATTAAAGCATAATTTAATTCTAAAAACTCTCGAGGTAGGAATTTACTTCTAAGTAATATCGTAGAATATGTGTTAAACTATTAGGAATACTCTTTGTAGAAAATTTTAAAAATTTGGTTGTCACGTAAATGTAGAAGTAAAATTTGAAGAGTTATATAAAAATGTTCCTTTTATAGACCCGTGTGGATAGTTTTGCTCAGCACCCAATGATTTCTTCTTAAATATTGAAAATAAACTACGAGGTCAACGTTTTTCTACACCTGAAGAAGCGGTTGATGCCACCCCAAAAATTACAGATAAATGAATGATCAGTTACATGAAAAATGTATCTCTAAGAAAATTCAAAATGGTGTCTATTATTCACAATTTTTTAATAAAATATTCTCCTTTTAAAATAAAATGTATCATTATCTATGGAATTATATGGAATAAGATGAAGATTGTTCTAGGAACGCGATTAAAATTTTCGAGCAAAAAAGAGTCTCTCGTGTATATGGTCTCGGTAGGATTCTTAAAAATCTTGCACTCGTGTGAAGCCCCAGCATAGCCCTCATCTTTTTAGTATTATAAAAATCAGTAGATGTATACAATCTAATAAAAATATATAGATATATTTGAAGTAACAGTTTCGGGAGCTGCAAAATTTATTTGTACGTGAAAATCATTTCAGAAATATTGAAAAATTCTTATTGGATTTCCTATAATCGGCTTTGAAGAAATAAATCTAAATAAGAGCTGCCAACATGAGGTGCTTTATTCGACAATCGAACTGACAAAATAAATCCAGTTGAATCGACTTATCACCAGAATCTGGTTTTTATCGACAGCATAAATATCGGAATCGTTGAGCCGATTTAGTTACGGAAAAGCTGTTGGAAATAGATATAAATGTGGGCAATAATGCGGACTATGCATCTTACCGGAGAAGCCCTAATGAAGTCCCGGCATACGGCCCCAAAGAATCACTTTTATAGCCACATAAATTCAGCGAGTTGGCCGATTAAAGGGCACATGCAGATCTGCCGCTATAGCGACAGTCACCACTACACTTCAAGGTTCAGTGACGTGCCTTGACTCTTTTTCTACCTCAAAAACTTCAAAAAATGTTAGTACCCAATAATTGTTTGAATAAAATATACCAAATTAGACGTTGGTTATAATGAATAAATCAGAAATGTTGTTCGTCGTTGTGAATAACCAATTTCTGTTCCTTCTATTGAGAATTTATTTAGATAGGATTTAGAAAGATCAATTAAAATGAGACATGAGAGTGTAAGCAATATTTTGGCCAAAATCTTAGATTGTAAAAAGATATGTGCATATAGATGCCATATTTGCTAACATCCGAAGAAAAACCAACTCTTTTACGACGTTTCGAACAACAATTTTAAGATATTACGAAGGATAAAAAACATTACGTGTGTCGCTATGTAACTGTAGATAAGACTTACCACTAATATTCTAAATGAAAACAATCATGTTAGCGAAACCGCTACTTTAGTTCCAGAGAGATGTAAGGCTTAGAAAACATGCGAGAAGGTACTAGTAGCGCTGAAATTCAAAAGAAATGCTATTTGTGTATAACATCTACATTGTCAAAAGAATCTACCCTATTAGTTACATCTCAAGAATTATTGGAGAATTATTTTCATGAAAGAGGTGAAAGCTGCCGTGTTAGTATGTTTCAACAATCTTCTAGATTCACACTACAGGAATTGAGCCTAGAAATTACGATGATAATTTCAATCAAACAAATGCTCCTCATAGCATTCATTGACCATTTAACAATATGCAATCGATGCCATCGAAATTCGTTTCGAGTGTTCCTAATTAATCAAGGCGAAATTAATTCGCACTAATTTATTAATCATTGTTTTAGCTCTTCATCATTTGCTGGCTTGGCCTTGAAAACTTATATATTATGATATATTTTGAATACATATTGTTGCAGGTTGTCGATGAGTAGCTGTTTTTCTTAAATACAGAACTAAGAACATATATGCATCTATAAGTTCTGATTATCTGATAATCAAACTTGTAATATGAAAAATTAAGAATTTTTCCCTTTATTCAATCTCAAACTATGTAATTCATACAAAACCACATTGAATTTAGAGTCATTCCTAAAAAAATTTCAACTCTTAATTTGGGTGATAACCTATATTTTTCATGAGCCCGCGGTATTTCAGTAAATGAAATATTGTTTAGATCCTCCGTAAAAACTACACGAATTATTTAATCTAGTGTGTTCGGTTTAGAGTCTGAAACTTCCTATCCGAATTTACTAGGGAACAGCTTTGTTAATTAGTACCTTCGAACTCCTAATTATAGCCCTTTAAAACCCTAAGTGATGCTCTAAATATACGACGAATTAAAATTTTTAGTGACACCACTGCAAAAATATTACCATTTAAGCCGATAATTCTCACCAACATCGTCTTTCTGAATACGTATGGCTTGATATTTTTAAAACTGCGCAGCTGTTAACATACCCAAGGGTGAATATATGATTTTTATGTGAAACTTAAATCGACACAGTAAACATTTGATGACTTTATATAACGACAGGATTGGCACAAGTTCTATGAAAAATTGAAGTACTCCATTCAATAATTTTTGAGAAGCTGAGCTACTTATTTAGTTGATAGTGTTTGAATAATGAAAAAACTGATCTACAATGAAAATTTATATATTCTTAGTGCATATAACTTGATAAATAATGCGGAAAAAATAGGATTCTGAAATTTATCTGAAAGGAAATGAAGGATGCCAATTTCACCCCTTGAAATGTAGCATTCCACTGATTTTTTTACATTCGTGATTTCCTTTAGTACATCTTCATATGAGTCATTCTAGACCCAATTACTGCATTTCCGGATCCAAATAATAGGAAAACGCTTGATCCCGGTATATGGTACCCACAATATGTTGTACCATTTTTGTCTTAAGGTTTCTGGATAACCAGTTTGATGGAAGGTGGATTCGGATAAATGGATCGATGTAGTGGCCACTCAGGTCATCTGATCTCACCCTCCTTTTTTTTTCTGTAGGGACATTTATGAAGTCGGATACGCGTTACCTGACAGACAATTTCGAAGACTTAATTGAACAAATTGGGATGGAATAACTCGTATAACTCAGCAGATGATGGACATTAAGTTAATTTCGTTTTTTATTAATTTGAATTATTCTCTGCGTTACTATATTATAACCTTATATATAACTGAAAAAAAAATGCCTATTTTTTGACTATTTTTTCTTAGACAGTCACAGACAAATGATGAATCCATGCAAATGAGCACGAAACTAAACAACAATAACTGGACATGTCGCTACCGAATAGTGCATTTGTTTACAAGAAGTGTGCGAAAAAATTAATGGAGTGGTCAGTCAGTCACAGTTCAGAGATAACTCAATATTTTGTGACATGTGAGGTCTTTTTATCCATATAGTTTCGTTCTTAGCTTAGAAATATCCAGAACGGTTATTTTGGGAAGCACAGCTATAAATCCTAGTCCAGAAGTGCTCATTTGAATCTAGAGGTTACTTAATTAACGGTGATTTTAAGTTACGACCACCCATAATCTGCAGAAAATACGGTTCTGTTTGCTCAAAAAAACTGATAATTGCACATGCATAAAATTACAACCGGAGAAAGACGAATTCTCAGTATATATATTATATTTTCAAAACGTAACCATCCTGTATGTAATTTAGTTAATTTTATACGTCATGGTCGGCTTAAATGACACAAAAGCATCGACATAACAGTCTCCGCTATACATGTCCAGATATAGGTGTACACTAGATAGATAAATCGAAGCCGACAGTGCGCTCGTAACCATGGTGATATCATTTTGATAATGAATCGTGACCTTGCGGCTATTCCATGAATCGGCGGCAATTTACATGCGTCAGCTGATCGTTCGTAGACTAGCAGCCTGCCTGGCTACATATTCACAAACATACACACATAAGTTATAGAGATGGAGTACCCATAATATATAACAGTTCTTAACTATTTGAAAGTAAGATATATATGCGTGAAAATCCGACAGGTTATTATATAGAAAGGATAAAAAACTACTGGTATCAGAAACTAATGCAAACAATAAAAACTTTCTTTATTGCTTATGTTTTCTCCATTATGAGTTAAACTTTTCTACTGATTCACTAGTATACATTGCGTATGTTCAATTTGTGTCTATTGAATAATTAAGAAACAAGTAATTTTATTTGCGGAACGTAATCTTTGAATACGAATAGCAATTACGAGTCTGGAAAATTAAAATGTTTTTGTTGACACTTTGGGAGTCGTAGGGTCACTCAAAATAAAGAC
The DNA here is from genome assembly GCF_026250575.1 of Diorhabda carinulata. Classification (NCBI taxonomy): domain Eukaryota; kingdom Metazoa; phylum Arthropoda; class Insecta; order Coleoptera; family Chrysomelidae; genus Diorhabda; species Diorhabda carinulata. The sequence continues at coordinate 11,765,334 of NC_079469.1, forward strand.
AACAGAGTGTTGAAGGATCTATTCCAGAATTCTAGTGTAGGAAAAGACTTGATTCCTAAAAAGTTACTGATGATATAACACCATAAGAAAGGCTGTGAATTGAGAAAACACTATTTGGATGACCTCGACTTTGGTAGCGAGATAATAGTAGAAGATATATATACCTAGGTTTCTTACGCTATAGAAATATGTTCATTTAATATTTTTAACCGTCTGATTCAATTGGCACTATTTTCTTTCTCTTTTAAGGTATAATTTTTCATGTTTGTTCACATTCTCAAGCTACAATTTTCATTCAGATCATCTTCTCCTTCTTCAGTTGCTAGGTTCTTAAATTGGAATCCGTTCTTATTGTAAAACTGAGTAAAGTATTCAGGTTTTATCACCTCTTGAAATTGTTTTTTCCTTTTTTCATACTGTAGATTCATTCATTTCGTTTGCTTTGTGTCAATAAAGTTTGGTAGTACTTAGTATTTATTGTAATTACTATTTTCCCAAGTTCTTGATGTATTGTTTATAGTGTGCTTGATACTTTTCACCCTTCTCACATTAGAATTAGAAGTTTCATTTATGACCCTTATATACAACGAAATATTTCAATCAGTCTCAAAATTATAGAGGTCTTACCCTACACCAATGTGAAGATATCAAATTATGAATAGTAGAATTGCATCGTTACATTGAGACTATTAGAACTATCTGGAAGGAGTCCTGAAGATCAAAACAAAAAAAAATATCTGGGCATTGAACTTGAGCTAACAAGTAAGAGTAGTATTAATAACCCCCATATACAAAAAAGATATTAATATTCAAAACTCTAGAGGAATAACTCTACATAATAATAGCAGTATTGAAACTTCTCCATTAATCATTTCAAGATCAAAACAAATAGAAAAAGAAACATCTCGGAAGTGAAGTTCCATAATGTAGAGGTTATTGATTTTGGGAAAGCATTTCATATGGACCCTAAAGAGAAAGAGGTGAAAAAAGAGGATATAGTATGAAGTATTTCCTCTCTGAACACATTTAGCTTACTTACCAATCTAATTTAATTGTATTCTTTTTAAGAAACGCATAACGGAGCAGATGGAAGACATTCCATAAGAACCTATCTATACGCATGTAGTTATGAATTCAATTTTGAGATGCAGTCCTCCAAAGGAGTTTAATTCAATGTTTATTTTACCTTCATATCTAGAAGTATAAAGAGTACTGCTATAGAGGGTGTTCCGGGACTCAGAAACGAAGTCGTATGAGAAAAATGTTTCTATTCAACACAATTTTTTGCATCAAGACCTGAAGCAGCAGTATAGAACAACAACAATCACCAATCACAACGAAGACAAAGACAAATGTGGAACTCTGGTTTTGATAAAACTGTGAAAGAAAAGTAACAGAAACCGAAAAAGAAGAAAAAAACTCAAGTATGAAAGTTGAATGTGAACTTTTTGAGAATGCCCGATATTTATCAAGTTTCGTTATTTTTAATATTCTCATAGAAAATTGTGAAACATCTCATTAATTTTCCAATTTTTCTGGAATGTATTGGTACATAGTAACCGTTCATTATAAATAATTTTCACCTCTAACGTGGAAGACACCGTTCTAATTATTATTATTGGCAGTGGACCTAGCCCATGGCAGCTGTCTGTTATTAACTGCCAATACTAGTTGAGATCATACATATACATAGTTCAACGTTAAATTAATATTAATTGTGAAGCTTCAAACGAAATTTGGACCATAATCAATGAATTAAATGAAGAAGTCAACATTATAACAATTCGGCGAATATCACTAAATAATAATTATTCAGTTAGAAAACAAAAGTAAAAAGTGAGAATTTCATTAGAACATACTTATATTTTCTTTATGTTCCTACGTCGAATTGAAAATAATTATTATCATAACACAATTTCCACTTTTGATCACAATTAATCCTTAGATAAAGCATTGAATACTTAAACTTTTATAGGAGGGCATGGAAGGCAATACCGTCGTTTAATTATATACTCTGAGATAAAAGCATAAGTAAGTATAAAGAAAATAGGATACATAACACCATTGTGAAGGATATTACAAGGGCTTTTCGGTCAGGCGAATCATCTTTCAACTGATTTTGAATCTTAACCCAGAATTAGATTTTGATCACGTCGCGTCGCGATCAATTTGCGGTGAAAATTGCAGATTTTAAACAAGAACTACAAGAACTTCTGTTTTTCATTAATTTTTTGTGTGTCAATGTTTCCGTAATATCTATTAGTATTATAGATGTTTAATAATTGTTATTAAGCAGTTATCAATGAATTACCCACTCACACGGATTTTGTACTAAAATATATAAAAATATATAAAAACCGAGAGAATGTAGCTAGGAAGAGAAACTAATAGGCAATATAAATAGAGAAATCAAGGAGAGAGTTATTGAAATTATAGTGGGCTAGAAATGAGTAATCGAAAGACATAAAACTGTGTAAAACTGATTTAGAAGTATTTTAATTGAATTAAAAACGAATACATACAGTGGAAACAATATAATATGAAATATGTAGCAATAAATATTTAGACACAATTTCTTCATTATGAACATAAGAAACGTTTTTGCTAGTATAAATAAGAGACTACTATTCATTGAAGTACCCCACTATTCACTTTTTATCCATGTTACATCACCTAATAGATTGTTGGTCTGTTTAACTTATTCTTTAGATTACCTCTAGCTAATTAGGTTAATAATTTTCCTACCCTTTTGTTGAAAACTCTCTAGCGTGCAAGAAAATATTACATGGACGAATATTGCTCGTCGCTTGACATTATGCAAGTCTCTTGCTATTGCATGGTCGCCACTGTTCAAAAATCCATAAGTAAAAGTAAACAATATCCTGACAAAAATTTTATTCAATATTTTGTGGACGACTGAAGTGAACAAGAAAAATGTGGTCAGTACATCACTGCTTTAGGAGTTTGATGGGCTAAAAAAGCACCTAGACGTTGGTGGCAATCCCTGGCTAGATAGAACAATGGAAAACATTGGTTTAGCTATCGAATTTGATGAAAAAATATACAAAATCATTTGAGAGTGGCTAGAGAAACGTTTGGAAAACTGCAACTAATAATGTTGCAATGCGAGATTTTGCATGAAACAATCAGCTGCACTCCATTTGAGCATGCTTTTGATAAAAAAATACTGCGTCTTGCATTGCATTGCAACAAGTCAAACGTGCTTTAGTAAACTCGGACAAGCCATGAGGTTTGTAAAACGCTAGCAAATCAAAAATTGTGAGAATTTCTAGAAACGAAGATATTAAAACTAAACACCAATTATCAACAATCACCATTTCACTGCCTGACGCGAAGTTTATTATACAAGTTATCGACTTCACGAAGCAAGGAATTAGTTTGGCTTTGGTCTTTAGTTGAATGGACTTCACGGCATTTGAGAACTAACTTGAAGGTTCATTCCACACATTTAGTTAGACCAATTTTAGACTCAATGACTTTTTTACCCAATAAATTTTTAGGTATTGAGACGAACCAATAGAACAAACAGACACATTAAATCAAGAAAATGCATTATTTTCTGACATCAATATACATTATCTCTACGAAAATGAAGCGGAAGCTTACGGTACTATGAACAATGATTTTTTGGTCAAAAACAAACAAAAAAAAGGTCGTCATAATTTCTTGTCAGGATAACCAGTGAGGACAACGAAGATTTGTGTATCAACGTAGTCATTATTATCTTCTTCTCTATGCCTCCTCATCACTTTTCCCTCTTTTCATGTTAGATTACGTTATCGAAGGAAATATGGTTTTCCATAATTGTGTTGTATATTTGGCACCTTGATATTTCTGTCTCTAATGGTTTCGTCCAACAATACGTCACTTACAATCATCTTCTTAACATTGATGACTATATTTGTAGGCTATTGCCTACTCGTTGCCAGCAAGTCTTCCCAGGAAGACAGAGTCCAGTATTCTCGCCATCATTTAGGAAAACTTACCCGTGGGATCTCTTTATTTGGCTTATCAATTTTTGCGTTCTTAAGAACTCTACTACCTTCCATTCTTTTTCATATTCATTCATATTTGTTCTAAAATTTTAGTCTTCGTCTCACCAACCTTCTTCTATCCTGCATTCCACTTTGCTGTTTAGTATCTGGATTTTCTATTCTGTCGTGTAGAGTTTTGCTTTTTATGCTTAATGTTTTCATTTCGACTTTTCTCGTCGTTTGTAGGCTCCTACTCGTATCTAGTTTTTTTTTTCCTGCTGCATATGTCATGATCAGTTGTTTTATATATCTTAATTTTACTTCAGTTATTTAGATATTTGTTCTTCCAAACTACAATAATTTAAAACTATTCAAATGTTCGATAATTATTCTTTCGATTTCCAGCTTACACCGTATCAATTCTTTGGATGTCACTAGGATTTGATATTATCTGTGTTGATGGGCATCTTTATTTGTTTTGATTTAGTGTCAAGGGAATGTAGTAGCCATTGAAGATTATCTTTAGTATCGGCAAAAAGGACAGTATTTTTAGCATAGGAGACGACGACGTAGAAGAATGTGTTTCCCATTTTAAATTCCCCTGTTTTGGGGAATTATTTGTCTCTCCCAAGTAATTGTATTATTTATATGTAATATTTTATATCCAGTTGCAAACTTAAACGGGTCCTCTAGCGAGAAAAATTTTATTATGTTGACTCATTTGCTATATTCTTGGAGTGTAAATAGTGTTGTTTCCATCATTCCTCTTTTGATCACTTGTTTGTATAGACACTACTGGAGGATAAATTTGCGATTTTCATTTTCATATGATAGTTCTGATGAATTCCCTCATCGACCGTTATAATCGTATAACTGTTTGACTTTTCCAAGCCTTCCTATATTTCGACTGATGATACGCTATCATGAGCTACTTTTAATTTTCCGGATATTTACTGCTACTACTTTTCTCGGAATTGAGTAAAACAAAATACAAATACAAATGGTCAAATGTTAATATTCCCGCCCGATATACAGCTTGTTCTTGAGCTTCATCGTCAGGGAATTCTTGTGGTAATCCAATTTTGAAATCTTTCCCACATAATCTACTTCTCGATTCCGTTACTGCTATACCTCTATAATTTTCTTAAAACTCTGATGAATTGCGGTAAGGTACGATTATTTTCGTTTCTTAGGGATGTCCCCAGCATTAGTGTACGTTTGAATAACTTTGCGAGGTGTTCATATAGCTAAAGTACTCCAAACTTTATTAATTCAACTGGTTTAAAACCCGCTCCAGATATTTCTTTCTCTTTGCACCATTGCTTTGGTGTTTTACTTCCTCCAAAAATATTATAATGGATGTACCTTTATCTACTATGTTATTTATGTGTTTCGGATTCATCAGTCTTTTCGCAGTAGTTCATAAAAGTATGTGTTGCATTTTGGAAATGAAATAAAAGATACTGTATCTATATTTTCATCTAGGTGTAGTGTCCTTCGTAATTTTCAATGCACCAAATAAACGTGACTCCATACAATGGGGTCTATGTACATACAGTCTATGTAGTTCTCTCTCTATTTCATTCTGCCTGTATTCTGAGTGAACCTATTTTCAATTTTCAACTCTTTACATGAATTTAAACTAATCGCAATGTATTTCACTAAGGTTATTCGTATAATCTCTAAATCGCTTTTTATTATTGCTGTGGCAAGTTAACTGATGAGAACTATAAAATGATTAAATAAATACTGTCCTTGTATTTATAAATATTACGAGGTTTTACAATATAAAGTAAGGAACTAACGGCCACTATTTACTTATAACCACCTATCTACTCATTGAACCAGAACACCTGCGTTGCATACACGCATAATCAATTCAAAATGGCCGTGAGAACGCATACTCCATTTGGATTCAGTCGCGAAATTCCAATAATTCAAACTCGTTGACATTTCAGTAACGTTGCACTCTGCAAGTATGGAGTAGTCGTTAACGGAGAGCCTATTCTATTGATAAGTCTGATAAACAGAATGATCAATTTTAATTAGAGTTATTATCAAAGATGCTCATTTCTCTTCTAAAATTGTCGATTATTTTATAGAGGAAGATACATTGCAATTGGAATAAAGCTATAATGAAGAATAATTTATTTGTCTATTCCTGTGAGGTCCGTTTTAGCTAGAGGTTATTATAGTTTTTTTGTTAATAAGAATATATTTTTTCATTTCTAAAACTGAATTTCAAAATTGTGTTCGAAATGCTGTACCACTCCCACTTGTATGGTGAGCATATGGTTTTTTGTAATATGGTTTTTTGGTATTTCTGTTAATACCAATATAATTTTTTTTGAGATTCATGTGCAAATGTGGGAAGGAATATTCGGTAACAAATGGCTTTGTAACCAAATAATAACAGCTGTAGTGTAGAGGTTCTTTACTTTTATTTTGCATAAAAATATTTGTCAGAAAAGCTTTCTAAGCCTTTATTGCTTGTTCATTTCACATCTTCCTAAATTTAGTGTCACCTATAACCAGTCTTTCAGGTCCAGTAAAAATAACTTCATGTTTACAAATAAAAATAACGATGAAAATATAAAAAAAAAATTCAAGCCTTATGCCAATTATCCCTACCTTTGATGACATTAACTCTGTCAGAAATTCAAAACCAAACCAAATTTATATCTCCCAAGAAAGCTTCTAGGTATGATCTGATAACCAGAAAACCACTACAGAAGCTAAGAAGAAAAGCAGTGATGAAGTTAACAGTAATCTGTAGTATTGTATTACGCCTCCGATACTATCCAATACAATGGAAGTATGCCCATTATGATTCAGAAACCTGGCTAACCCCAATCACCCTATAAACTTACACCCAATAATATCGAAAGTAGTAGAAGGCTATTTCCATATAAAATCCGAACAGGGGCTCCATTAACGAACTGATAACACAACACCAATTCGGTTTCAGACGCGAAAACTCTACAATTCTATAAGTCACAGGATAATTAACGTAATTAAAAGAGGACTCGAAGAAAAAAAGGTGGGTTATAAAGTATTTCTCTAGATAGAGGAGTCGTTCGACAGAGCTTGGTTCTCTCTACAAACGGAAACTACATCTAATGGAGCAACAGATATAGACCCAACTTAAGTTCCAGAAAAAGTACAAAATCATTCAAATTTGTTACAAAACTTACTCCACCAGTTAAAAATTAACGTCAATGCCAGTAGATCAGTGCAAATAACATTTACAAAAAGGAAATCTGTTTGTCTGAAAATGTTCATCAATAATATTCTCATTCCGATGAAACCAGTTGTCAAGTACTTAGGATTGTATTAAGATGGAAAACTTACATGGAAGACACGTTATAAAATAGTTGGATCTGAAACTAATAAATAAGACTAGAAAAGTAATTGCTCATCTACAATATTCGATTTAGTCGTTTGGAATAGAACTATGGGGCTGCAGTGAACTTTCAAATACAAAGATACTATCAACATTTCAATCCAAAACACTTCCTATACCATGTAATGCCCCTTGTTTCGTGTCTAACCAAACAATTCATAACGATCTGAACATACCGTTAATCAAATATTTGATAAAGTACTATTCCATAACACACAAAAATCGATACAATGACCACAACAATAAATTAATAAATTATCGATTCAACAAGGTACTAGCAAAGAGAAGGTTCAAGACAATATGGCAAGAAGGTTTCTCATAATCTCATCTCATACTAGGGAAATAGAAATTATCTTCCATAAAAATGTTTTGTTCGAAAAAATAGAGAATTAATCTGACTCTTGTTTCTGTAGCGATTCGAATTTTATGTACTCAATAATGATAATTAATTTTAAAACATAAAAATATTTTTCATACCTATGGACATTATTCTATAGCTGATTCATGAATAAGTACAATTTTTTCATTTTCATATTCGGAACCTTCATTGCTATAATTTTCCGAAGATTCTACAAGGCTCCAATTTTTAAAGCTGTTTGATCCCCTGTCACTTCTAAATAACCATCAAAAAACCATACGCAGTTGTGAAGCTGGAGATTGATATATACAGGGTCAGTTTCATAGAGCCACATGGAATTTTCGACTCTATTTTCTATCCATTTTCGTTAACAAATATTCGCTGCCTTCTTAAGCAAATACATTTTTTATAAAAAATGCAATATCCCGCTTCATTTCCTCCGAAGCAATTCTTGATATTAGGTAATCTGCATCATATTCAGAGATTGAACAGAAGTGAATAATTCCAAGTTGTCTCAGAGTTACAAAATATATTATTATAGTTATTTTTATTGTGAGAATATCTGTTTAAAACAAGATATAATATTAAGTAAATCAATTACGCCCACTCATCGCCATTTTAGAAACTTCTTTCTTTGTTGTACATGTTGTACATTCACTAAAAGTTTTTCGACAAACCGCGGAGTATTTGTCCTATGTAAAGTTCCACGTTCCACAATGTTCTCTTGAACATCAGTTGACATGGTGATGTCTAGCTTGATTACAATTTAATATGTCAATAAAGGAGGTATTTCATCATACTGTGCATCGAATAGTATTTGATTATGCACATATATATGCTACAACTGTATTTCGTGGTTTAATAAAATATTCGTTATTGATGAAACTACCCTTCGCATAGTAGATAAACATATGGAAAATATACATTAATTAGCAGGAGTAGACAATTCTGATATTGCAACTCTCTCATTTCTCAATATTAAATTTTTGCATGCGGAAAATCGGAAATTATCGAGGATCAGAATTTACATAATACGCAATAAATCAAAATTTAATTTGCGTAATACATCAATAGATTTGAATAATGAATAGTATTCATCAAAGTTTCCTGTCAGTGCTTTGGTAAATATAATCATAATTGATGATTTATTATAAATAAAAAATTGAGCTTGTGAAACATTTACAGTAATGAATACGTGGATTTTTAACTTCAATACAAACACGATGAAAATCAAAATAATGACCTCTGATGTGTAAATACATGAAAGTTAAAAAAAATCATCAATTCGTGACGTAGGTGTGCGATATTGAGGTATTCAAAACTATCATCAACCAAAGTATAAGAATTAGGTTTGTAAAGTACTGCAGAGAACCACTGTTGTTAGAAATGCTGATGCTGACACTCTAGCTTCAGACCAGTTTGTTATTTGTTTGTATAAAGGTTGATACTTAAGTTTTGAGGTGGACAAAGGAAAACAAATATTTTGCATTGATTTTGCTAACGTTCATACCAACTGTCGAAGCCTTTTTCCCATTCCGATTGAGGTACCTCATAAACATGTGATCTGAACGCATCAAACGCTTCTTCAGGTGTAGAAAAACTCTTAAAAATATCTCTGGTATTTCATTCCATTATAATCACACAAAAGTTCTTGTAGTAAACTTACTTTGGAAGGATGCCACTTTTCTTTGTCTACCTTTCTAAGAACTGTTGAATGGTCCATGTCATTATCTAATGCTACTTGCCGTTAATTGGTGTAGAGATTACCTAGAAAGGCTAACAGAAGATCTAGTTCTTCGTTTTCAGATGATTGTTCTCAACTAACTTCAGGGAGGTCTATGACATGATCTGTTTATCTGAATTTCTTCTCAATTTTGCTTAAAGTGGATTGTGAAATTGGTTTTCGGCTGGAGTATTTACTATTAAATAACGTACAATATACTTCATCCTTCGTACGTGTTATATCTGCACAAGCAAGCATTGTTAGAATTTGAATTCTTTGCATTTCGGTCAGCTTCATGTTGATAAATACAAAGCCTTTTGGAGTACGTCTACTACAATAATACTATTGATCATTTGACAAAAAGTTTGTATATACATATACTGACTAGAAGTAACAGAGAGAAGTAATCAGTTTAAACATTGACTTATCTCAGGGATACATAGAAGATGACGATACTAATCACGAGGTTTTCGTGATTAGGAATGTTCAGTGAATTGAATCCTCAACAGGTTATTAATGAATCGACCGTTTTAAGAACTGTCATGAGATAAAAAGTAGTTTGAGATGTTAAGAATTATTCTGATCTGGCAAGTTTGGAATTTCTATAGATGATGATAAGAAGCTCGATGCGTTGCTTGATATTTGGGAAGATTCGAACTTCAAATTGTTGATGGTAAACAACAATATTTCTCAGACGTCCGTTGTGATAATAATGAAAAATTACTAGAACGAAGATAATAACCCAATACTTAGACTGCAGTTTTGTGATTGAAATGCGAAAAATTGGAAAGAATTCTATTTCCTCTTGTAACATGTAGCATGTTATTTAATTCCTCCGAAGCTGGTTTGCAATCTTGAAAATAAAATTTTCCTATTATACCTAACATAACAATTTCTCTTACGTTTTATCAGATTGTATGAATAGTTTGGATTACTACCCACCACGCCATACGTATTCAAATGTAAAATTACTAACCCTAAAAAAATCCAATGATTGTTCTGCTATTTACGTAATTCGAGATGATAAAGCGACGGGCCTATCATTGACTTTAAAACGTTTCTGAATATGTATAACTTTTGTTTGGAATTGTACAGCTTGCACGAATAGGTAGGTGGCTGTGAAAGCGACTATATTAAATATTCATGACTAATAGTAATTGAGAATGATTTACGACTAACTTGAACTTATACATACACATTTGAATAATTCCTAAATGCATAGGAGCAGAATGCAACTTATAATGAAAGTGCAGATTACCATTTCATATTTGAACACTCGAAATTACTGATTCTTCACGCTTTCTATAATATAATATCGTAGATAATACAGGATGTAGAGTAGTGTGGTTAGGTCTTAATAGGTGATCTAAAACCGATTTTTCCATGATTACAGTAGATGGTGCTAGTATATGGAGTCCACAGACCAACTGACAAATTCATTTTATACATATCAATCTATTCAACTCTTTTATTATCATTTTTTCTCTGCTATAAAAATATAGATTTGTTTTATAGAGCTCGCAATAATAGTAATTTTGCTGTTGATTACTATGAAATTAAATATCTTAGGTTTGAAAATTTATTGAAAGCAAAATTATGAATTATCTTGAGACAGAACAATATCACAATCATGTTGTAAACGTTGTCTAAATAAGTCTTTTGATACAACATTTCAAGGATAATAGCAAATGCGATTTATTGTAACATTTTCTGCAGCTTATCTGTTTTATAACTTGCACTCATACGAGCATTTTATAGTCACTTATAAAAATTTCATGGAATAGTTTTATGACTATTTGCGAAGTAAAAATTTGGCAGGTGAAAAAAAAAGAGTAATTATTTGAAAGTGTATTAGTTGGAATAATTGAATATCAAAAATACTTTCGAATTTTTATAAGGAAAATTTTATAAGGAGCTTCAATAAGGCAATAATTGATAGTCATTTTGTACTGATCACGGCCGTGGTGTCGTACTGTCATGGGGAGCTTCACAAACTTTCACTGTATGTAGAACCCCTTGGAGAGGATATCATGAGGCAATTAAGAAGTATACTACTATCAAATATTCCACCGAATTGAATATCGCATCCTGTATAACACGAGGATATATTGAAAAATTCTTAGCCTACTCTAGAACCAAACAAAATTTCAATTTCAAAATATTGTATTGTATTACAACATATTCTCATCTTAATTGGGTACATTTATTACAGCGAACCTGCAACGTCTTTCAAAGACCTTTAAAAAAAAATGTTTCTTCTTGCTCTGCAAACCAGACCTACACAGCTTTTATTACATCCTCGTTGGAAGAAAATTTACGACCTTTTGAGCTTTTTTTCAGTTGTAAAAAGAGATGATAGTAGGACGGAGCCAAATCTGGTGAATAAGGGGGGTGTTCTAGTAATTCAAACCCTAAATCACGAATTTTTTTGCATGCCAACATGAAATTTGTGTGCAGGGGCATTGTCCTGCAAAAACAAAACACATTTGGATAGCTTACCGCGTCTTTTCTTCCTAATTTTTTCTCGTAGAGTGGTCAATCATGATTACTACATGGCAATCCCAAAAAACTGAAGCAAGAACTTTTCCAGCAGACACGCAACTTCTTAGGTCTTGGAGAACCAGAATGTCGCCACTCCATCGATTCTTGCTTTGTTTCTGGATCGTAGAAATGTACACAAGTCTCATCCATAGTAACAATTCGGTTTAAGTCTACATCGTTTTCAAATTGAGCACAGATCGAACGAGATGCATCTACCATTGCACGTTTTTCGTTCAATTTCATTCAAATATTTGGGGATCCATTTTGCAGCAATTTTCTCATATCCAAATTGACTTGAACTATATGATGAACGCGTTCGTATGAAATATTCAGTTCCTCAGATATCAGTTTTAGCCCAATTCGACGGTCTGATAAAATCAAGTCATGAACTGCATCGATATTTTCGTGGACAGAAACTGGCTTTCCCGATTGGTCATCATCTTCAATGGAAAATTCACCTCCTTTGACGCTTGCAGTCCAATTTTTCACGGTCACATACGAAGGATATTGATCACCAAGGGTATGAAGCATATCTTCGTAAATCTGCTCACCTCTTAACCCTTTTAAATACAGGTACTTGATGATGACTCGATACTCCAATTTTTCGATTTTTACAATTTCGGTGGACTTCTTTTTTTTTTTAATTTATTGCGTAACTTCTGCTTTACTTTTTTGACGTCAGACACTGACACTTCTATTAATTTATTGTTCCTTGCTATGGTAATCAATATATCCTCGTATTTTTCAAATGCGATGAGTGATTTTCATTCTACATAAATAACCAATGAAAATGATATACGCGACAATGTTTTGGTACGTTTATCCAATTTTCAGTGAACAATCAAATATTACCAAAAATAAAACAACCACAACGAAGTATCACTTCATAAGGTATAATTAAAGCAAATTTTATAAATTTAGAGTATTTGAACTGAAATCAGTAACTACAATGTAATCTACTATGTATGTATGAATTCTACTAAATCTACTATCTATTTGTATTATCTCTGAGGGTAGAATCGATTATGCATTTTGAATTTTTAGATGAAAAGCTCATTGATCCATTATTTTCAATAAATAATAAATTTATTTGAATGAATGTTGATGTGTATTGATTGTGAATGATTACATGTCAAATAATAATACATTATATCAACTGTACCAAAAAAAATAAGGATCGTTGACCGTTTAACGCTTCTTGATATTTCATACCCATATTTCATATTGCTACAATTATACATCTGCAAAAAGGAGAAGATAAAAATCAAGGATCGAATTATCGCACAATTGCAATTCTTCCCATCTAAAAGCATGGAAATATTGGCCAAAAAAAGGCTTTCATCGTTTCTGTTTAATTATAAAATACTTACTTTCCGTCAATTTGAGATTTTAAGTGACAAATGCATAATGTGTAAACGGCCTAAACGGCCGTCACTCCACTGCAACAACTTTATGTTATTTTTCTAAGGTTTTCGTTTGTGATAAACGTATAATCAACAAATTGCAGGATTGCAGAGAAGCAACTCTCGCATGGTTTGAGTCATACTTTACCAACAGAAGTCGGCTTGTCATATCATATTGCAAGTCAATAGAATATGGGGTACTTCAAGGCTCAGTACTAGGCCCTATTTTCTTTCTTCTGTTTATTAATGACATTACCTATTTAGGTATCAGCGGAAAAATATGTTTATTTGTAGACAACACTAGTTTCTCTTGGGGCAACCCTCACGGCACTTCATAGGACCATATCTAGTAACCTAATCACCCTTAAATCATGGTGCACTTCTAATCTTCTCTGTCTCGACGTTTCTAAAAGTTTCATATTATATAAAAATACAATACAGCCTTTTCTATTATATAACACCACTTTTGATGTCTTTGAATCTGAAAAATCCTTAGGACATATCCTTGAAACGGAAGGATCATATTGCTAGCTTATCTAAAATATTAACTTCCTCCTGTTTTGCGCTGGGATCAGTTTTCAATCAACTGATCTTATCTATCTCATTAACAGCCTACTATAGCTGCAGTTAGATAATATCGCAGCAGATTTCCAGACCGCTGAACTTCCAGTCTTTTGGCATTTGGGTCAGTTTTCAATTATTTGCGAGGAAACTTAATGTTACTCTATCAAAAGTGAAATAGTCTTACTAAAAAATCATATATACCCAGATATCATGTTCAAATAGTTCAGCCTTCATTGGTTGAAATTTTGCAGATAGATCAACAATATCAATTAACGTTGTACAGGACAGGACAGGATAAATAATTCTCATGCTATTCTAGATTGTCGTTCCCAGTTAAGGTTTTCGGTTAACGTGTGGATTTATCTCATAATTGACAAATTAGTAAGTCCTTACGTTTTTCATTGCTCTTCAAAAGAACAGATTTATTTGGACTTTCCACAAAATATTTTGCCGAATTTGCTACCCGAGGGATAACTTTCTAGCATGATGGGGCATCCCCTACTTTTTACTGGCAGTATATATAAATGGTGTATATGGCAATAGATGGATAGGACGTGAAGGTCCTGTTTCACAGCCTTGCAGATACCCTGATTTCAAATCCGTTGATGGGTATGATCCGAGCAATTAGTTTAGACAGAGAATATCCATCACCGACAACATTTGATTGAGAGAATGATATTTTTTTGTAATACTATTAGAAACGATCCCCATAGTATCCGTTATCCAATATGGAAATTAATGTTTTGGCAACAAAAATGTGTAAAGTCCGCTAGGACCCATTTCGAGTGTCTACTTCAAATTATTCCCATTTTGTTGCAATTATTGTATTTTTTTAGTTCTTTTTCATGCGTCTCGACGGCATAATTTTAGTTATTGTTGCTCATTATTACTATTAGTTAAGTTTTTTATTGTTTGGTTTCACTCGTTATTGTAATTCGATACAGTTTATTATTTTAATTGAAATACATGATATTTATAATATTTGTTTGAATTTTTACCTCAATATCCGATAGGTCATTATAGTTGTTCTATGTTCGAAAATGTTTGATCTTTCATTAAAAATTGAATAAGAACTTTGTCGTATATATCGTTTTTATTGATTATGGATACACTTTTAGAATCACTGATTGCATTCAAGAAAAGTATTATACAGGATGCAACATTCAATACGAATCCTCAAATCCTCAAGATAAAGTGTTATTTTCTTAGAAATATTGAGAAAAATATTCAAAATATTTTTGGATCTCCACCACTAACTGAACAATGTATAAACTGCGATGTTTTTAATGAAACCAAGATTCAACGACTTGAATAGGTTACAAACGATACTGGAGAAGTTGAAATAACTGGTTTGTCGAAATTATAAAATCTAACAATAGGCCGAAGATACTGTAGTTTTTAATTTATTGAGAAGTTTTATATGAAAGCTCTAAAAGTATGGGGATCATTCTACATCATGTTGCTTTTAGTTCTTTAGGTACATGACCAATGAAACAGCATATAAAATTTTCCCGGTTAAATATTTAATCTGACATTTTCGTGCTTTATCGCAAAAGTTATATTGAAATCAGTATTCATCATAAAATTTGTTTAGTTTATGAAGAAAACATTGTATGACATTACTGACGATTTGATGGAAAAAGTTAATAGAACATCTAGAAGAAAGTTTAAAAATTTTGTCATTTTGTGGATAGTTTCTTCAATTTCTTCAAATGTTCTGTAAGCAACGTTTGAATGATCGCTTACATTCTCCTTTGGTATAGAAAAAGCTGACAAAGCTGTTCAAATCCACGGTTTATACTTTCCTTTAGTTGTTATGCAGAAAGCGATAATTTTTAAGCTAAATAGAAGACAGGATATAACCCAAGAATCATGACGACACTCGCCACCCAGAAAATTTGAGTTTAAAGTAATATTTTCATTTCTATGAGCTATATATACTGTGATTTGGGTATCGGAATGTTGTAGGTGAATACTTAACCTTGTAGGAACACAAATTCCTACCATTTAAAACAAAAGGCGTACCATGCTGAGTAAATACATCATTTAGTTTTAAAGTAATGTCTGTTTAATAAAAGATCTGATCGGAGCATTTGGTTTGCATTAAGTACCTGAGAATTAAATGGTATGATGTCGATGAATAGACTATTGCAATGGACCCAATGTAATTTTTTTTCATTTCAAGATGCTTTTCATTCAATTTTTGTCCAATTGTGAAAGATAATATGGAAAACGAATATGTAGTTTCGACTTTACCATAGAAGAGAATAAACTTAAATGAATTTAGAGAAAGCTTTGACAAACACCACTACGAATTTTATCTGTCTTATTTTATCGGCTATAGTCTCTGAAGTAGATTATAATTTCTTATTTATTTCAGAGAATCCTTCTATATTACAATACAAAGTTCTTATTTCTAGTTGAAATAGTGCAGATAATAAGTAGCCTGAATTTTTATTTGTCTATAATAATGAAGTTGTTTTATGCTTGAAAACTCTGGAACAACTGTCAGTTCACTTCTATCTAATCTATAATGAATTGCAGTTTCGAAAATGATGCATTTAACTTAAAAGAGAGCATTGAAATTTTAATATCATTCGCTTGTTGCCCGGAAAGTTTGTCAATTTTGTATCGATTTGATTTATGGAATGAAGTAGATATAACGATTCGCTAATAAAAGCAATTTGAACCGATTTTTGCGTATGAATTATTTGTAAATTATCAACAATCTACAGAAACCGGACAAAATTTAATTGCAACACACTTTGTAAGAAGAATAAAAAAGTATGTGAATAGAAATTCCAATATTCACGACTCCAAATAAAACCATTCTAATTATACATAAGAATCCAGGACTCTAAGAACTAATTCGAATAATTCATATGATTAAAAGTTATTTAGATCATTCCTCATAACCATTATAAATGATCCAGATTGTAGATTGTTCAGGGTTTGGGGAGTTGTTATGATTTTCCATTTCCTCTGCGCAGGATGCTATTTTTGAGGAAGGCATTTTCATAGATGCTGACATAAAAAACTAGCAGAGCCTGGGTCCTATTGACAATTGAGTCCTATGTCGAGCTCTTGTTGACGTCCAAAAATATTTCGTGGGCAATTACAAATACCGGATTACCATAAAAAAACTATTTGACTTTTGGATGCATATCACAAACTAAGATGCAACATGTTTAAAATCATTTCTTCGACCTTCTGTCTGAATAACATTGGCTCAGTAATTGATGAAACATTTCAACAAATAATTACAGAGTGTGAAAAGCGTTATCAGTTACAACCATTCGATCACAAACAATTGTGGGTTAATATAGAATGAAAAGTTTATCACCACTTTAATGAATTTTAAGTAACACTACTTAACTTTCACAGATAAAGAAGTGTATCAAATTGAAATAATGACTAGCTCAGCTGGAAACTATCTTTTCACCCCCGTAATGTGCTTTTAGTTTTAATTAACTTGAAGTTTGATAGATATATATCAGTGGAACAATTTATAGCCTATTTCTTAGTTGTAATCAAATTATCTTTTCGCCCTTGTATCAATAATAATCATCATCGTGATATACCAGTAATTTAAGTTGAAATTAATGAAGAGCTCTATTTGATTCAAGTTAAACACACTAGTTATTACTAAAACATATTTTACGGTAATTGCAACCGACAATACAAATATGTACGTTTGAATTAAAGAGAACACTTGTGGATTTTGTTCTAGATAATTTAAAATCAGTTCCCATGACTTGGTATGCAGCGAGCAGGTAGTAAAGCCGATAGTAGGTTCAAAAATAAATCAAATCAAAAGAAATTATTTTAATGTGTTTTGCCTTGTGGTAGTATCTACCGATACATATACAGGGCTGTTGGAGAAAAGTATAACCACAACGTTGAATATAATCTAGATATTCATCGATAATAATCACATGGACTAATTTTTAATAGAATTATCATTTGAGTTTGATTATTTATATTGAAATTGTGTATACGTATACCCGCAAAGAACTAACCACTGATTTTTTTCCAGAAAATATATTATAAGGTGGTAAAATTATCTTATAAATGGAACACAAAACTTGTGTATTTTATTCAAATCAACAGTAATATTCTGAATTGATCGAAAATTTCTCCATGACAACACGCTTCATTTTCTTTCAAAAATTGACGATGAGGCACAATTCCGTAAGTATTCCTTTTCCCATGGTACTTCTTGATCGTAAAGCCCATCTAACAGCGAGAAAAAATTAATTGGTCTTGTCGTGGTACAGATCTTTTCTTTCAATTTATCATTAGATAAACTCTTCAGAATCGACGAATTTCCAAAGTTATGTAAGTGATTCAAACATAAACCGGACTTTTGCTATAACGTATCAAGTACCACGTAACCATTCGTGCATAAAGAATTCTACCTCTGCATTGTTTTCGAATAGTAATCAGCCAAGTGCTTCTTTCAATGGACCAAATAAATGATAGTCACATGGCGACAAATCTGGACTATAAGGAGGATGTTCTAGTGTTTCCCCGTCCAATTCGTTCAACGTTTGCATCGTTCCAAGGTGTATGCGGTCAGGGGTAGTTTTGCAGCAATTTCTCACTACGGATGACAAAATTGTGTCTTTTAGATCTGTACATGGGTGATTCCATTATAACTGTGATATTCAATGTCCTGTATTGTTTTTTTGTACTAGTCATTAATTAATAATCAATTAATAAAAATTTTGTGTTAATTGAATAATTCTTAAGATATTTAAACATTATTTTTATACAATATAACTTGCCACTTAAAGAAAACTTATACTACATCACTTGAATGTCAGTACCGTGTCATGTCCATTCCTAGAATTTACCGATAAATTATTAATTTTTTTTGTCGTAACAAATGATTTAAACTAATTACCTTATAAATTCTAATGTTTATGATCAAACTGAGGAAAATTGATGCACTTGTTGTTTATTATCTTAAGTTACCATGTCAGTACCGTGGATAAATGAGTCAGTACCGTGGAACTCAAAATCCGACATTTGTGTCTTGCTCGTGATACTTTGAAGTTGTAGTAAATTCCTCTTAGAGTTTTATTTTTACAGTAAAATAGATGAATAATATGCATAAAAAAGTTAGAAAAGTTAAATTTTAAAATCTTGAAATTTTGAATACAAAAAATCACAGTTAGAACGGAATCACCCACATATTCGTATTATTTTTTTTATTATATGGAAGATTGTACATTTAATTTTTTTTTATAATTGCCAACTTAAAAACCATTATACTTAACAGATTTTAGTGAAATTTTGCATACATTACCATATTAGATAAGAATATTATTTCATTATTATTGGTCCTGATATCTTTGCACTCCAGCTTAATAACTTATAATAGAAGATACCAATAACACCAGAAGTATATTAGTTTCAGGGCTCAAAATTTCTTAAACCGTGATATACTTCGAAAGAAATAACCATATGCCTTCGCGGTTTATCGGGGCAGACTATCTCTTTCCTGGCCTTCTCGCAATATGTCTGTCCAGTCCAGATTCATGTGTTGAAATGATCGATGTTCGTGGAACTCACCTACGAGTTTATCGACTCATCTGTTGACGAGCTTCAAATGGGTCCGAAGTTTTTAGTTCTCCTTTTCTTACACACTTTAATAAACTGTGTGCCTCTTGACAGACATCTCTATTTCCCAAAAGGGAAAACAGGGAAAGGGAAAACATTTTCCTCTAACACTTGAGTGATTTTCTTAAGTAAAAGTATGATGTTGCGTATAGATCTGCGCGATGAACACCTCCCATTGAAGCTGTATAGTTGACAACAATTTTTGGCTTTCCAGATTCTGTTGTTGACCCCCTCTTACAAATCTTGTTTTTGTAATGAATCCAGCGCTATCACTGAAGCTTTACAGCATAACCATAATTTTATCTTATCAGGACAATATCATAGCTCCTTCCTTTTTATAAGCAATTGCTTTATTTTCACCAAATTTGGGTTTCTTTATGGAATCAGGTATACCCTTGCGATGATTATTATTGTACTTATTAGATGGCATTTCATCTGGAGTGAATCCTCCTCCAGTACACTGACCTTATGTTTATCTGTATACATATGATAACCTCATGTATCTGGTACGTTCGACAATAATTTGTGATACAGATGAAATTCTAGTACTGACAGGCAAATGAGATTTTATAAGATTATCGGAGGAAATACTACCATAGTATGGGGGAATATTGTATACATAACCAACTTCTGAGTCAGCCAAAACGTATATGTGTATGCCCCATTTCGTAGGCTTATTTGGGTTGTAGTTTATCTTGTTCTGGTATAAAATATTCTGCAAATTTTGAAATGATATATTACATAAAATTACTGATACGTTGAATCCGTGTTTCGATGTCTATTTGTTGCTGATTTCCTGCTTTGTATACAACAATTCAACGATAATTGATGCTTATCTATACTTAATAATTTTGCGACTTGAATAGTGGATGCAGTAACTCAAAAGATTTAGCAGAAAACTTTTAAATGTGAGTTATGAATTGAAAATTTTCCCGTTTTCTCATTTTTTTTGAGCTGTCCCAATTATCAAAGTGACAGCTCATTTAAAATTCAATTATCTGAAAAATGAACTATTGTAATTGACAAATTACATAAGCAATAATAAAACTTTTTTTCCTTTGCTAAAAATCAATAAGAAGATTCCGATTTCTACAAATGTACCACTTTCCGTTTCGAAATCACCTTATTATTATCGTGATTAATAATATGCGCTGTTCCTTTTTTGTATAATTAATGTGTTCTGCAACATTATGTCAATTAACAAATACGCTTGTTAGATACGCAAGAGTAATTCTGGTTCTCGAGTGTTTACTAGCGTTAAAGATCCTTTCGAGAAGTGACATTTAGCTTGATGATCGAAATACGGTCCCAAACGGTTTAATAGCTAATAATCTTCTACCAGAAAGCAATTCGGATCTTCACGCAATGTTACCCGAATTCTAATTTGATGAAAGATGTATCCACATCAAAAGAGTATACAGAATTTTCTCTTTCTTATAATTTGTGCAATATACACTCATGGGCAAAAAATTCGACTCAAACATGTTAAAAGTCTCAACTTTATAATGGGTGTTCCGTGTTGTTATAGAGTTATTTGTTTGGTAAAGAGAAATATTAAACAATGAAAAAGCGTTAATATTAAACTATCAATATGGTATTTCCTCCTCTGGCCCTAATAACCGGTTACAATCGCTTTTTCATTAACGAATGAGTGTATTTAATCGATTTTGATTCAGTAAGCGCTGTTTCGAGGTCTCAAGTTAATCCCTTTAGAACAACTGGACTTAAACCCATAATTATTTTGACATCCTGTAAAGATTGGTATACGTGCCATACAGAACCTGCAGTATGTGGACGGGCATCCTCCTGCATAAGGATGAAGCTTTCACCGATTAAAGGATGGATCGATTTAAGCGATACCATTAATAACGATATCTTAAAGTGAGATATCTTAAACCACGTGAATAGATATCTTAAGAAAATAAATGTGTCAACTACAGAAAAGAACAAAAAATTTGCCTTAACAAAATACTATCTCAAGTGTCAGTACATCAAAATGATCAATAAATTGTTGTGCAAAACGGAAACGCATTATACTCGAATCAAAACCGAAATAAAGCGTATACTGAGAACGAAAACGGTAACAAGCAAAAAGATAATTTCTCATTACACACATACTAAAATTAGCTGAATCCAAAATTTGCAATATAGCAAGGAATTTCAAAAAGTATTTTAGCTCCGAACTGAACTGGTTTTCTAGAGATGTCTAACGCAAGAAAATTCCAAAAAATTTGGAACATTTACGGAGGTTTGTGTATTATGCACAACTAAAAAGAAAAGATACGAAATAATGTACTCAAAACAACAAATCAATAGATAATTATTTATATACGATAAAGATATATGTGCTGTTGCACAACGGAAAAGATAAGCGGCAAAAGTTAAAAAAGTTCTACTAGATAAATACAAAAAATTTTGGTATGTATAATCTAACATTGTTGTGGACTAGGAAATACTAAGATTCACTAAATACTCGTGAAACATGTCGATATTAAATCAAAAGGAAGATAAAAGTAATCACGCAAGAATAATTGAAATGAAAAACGAAATATCTCTGAATATTCTCTGATCTGATTCGCAAATTATAACTATTGCCAGATACATCTGCAACACCAGGAATGTTGACCTGAAGGATCACCATCAGGAAGATTTTCATCTACGCCGATAAAATCATTTTTTAAATCTAAAACATGCCAGTTATCTAGGTCATTACCAGAAAGATGTTTCAAATTATAAACTTGGAAATAACTTGTTGACAATACAAGGGATGTATTTTGGAGCAAATTATTAGACTTGGACGAAAGAATATAATGATTTTTTCTAACATAAAATTGAGAATCCCTCTTCCGTACATTGAATGTTTTGCATTATTTTCATATGCAGTTTTCAACTTTTTCAAACTTCGACAAAAAGTTTACGAAGCGATTGAACATCATCGATCAATTGCAATTCATCAGCAGTGTTAATTATGTTGTTCGCAATTTCAGAAATTGCACCGTAAAAATCTCTTCTTAACGGAACGCTTCGAGCAAAATTTAAGAAAGCTGGAGAAAACCCGAAAAGTCATGTTTTGTGGTTCTAATTGCTTGTGCAACCTTGTGTAAAGAAGTATCCCAATTATTATGAGACGAATTATCATGAATATAACACCTTGGAGTTGTAATAATTGTCTTATTTGTTCTCTCTGTGTGATTTGCCTGAGGATGATAACGAGCGTTATAAAGAATATTTTGCACTTTATACTGCGACATTAAATTCTTGAAAACAGATGAAGTAAACAGTACCATTGTTAACAGAAAAAAAACCTGTGGAACAGGAACAATACTCTCAGCATTTGTATGAGGCATTAGATGTACAAGACAAAATTTAGTGAACCAATCAGTAATTAATAAAACAAATCTCTTACTAGATTTTCGATAAGGACCTATCAAATTAGCGGAAATCCATTGCCATTGTCATGAAATAACTTCAATATGTCAATTCTGTTCGGGGTAGGAACAACAATTTTTCAATTAGATAAGTTACTAGAAATTGGATTAGACGGAAAATATGTTTGTACAAAATATTATTGTCAATCTTAAATGTGGGGTACGAATCAGGATTATGTGAGACCTTTTATAACATAGAAGTATACAACAAGCATCTAGTTTAGTAGTACTAATGATAATAATGGAAAGTTCGGAAAAAGAACGGGATGAAGAAGGATGTGACATGAATCTCTGGTATGAGGATGTAGAAAGATTCAAAGCTCGCGTTGGCAGGATCGCATGACCTAAAGTGGTAATCCTTGCTGGGGATATGATGGGATATCATCAGAAAATACGAATTCACGCGGTAATTTGATACAAAATTTACTTAAAGCTAAAAGAAAATTAATAATGATAACTGAAATTTTTGTCAGCACAATGATAAGAAAAGAAAGAACAAAATTACTAGTGAATACCGCTAATTTAGTAAAATTGACTTTTATGTGGAGTGGGAGTCGAAAACAAATTGATATCTTGAAATATTAGAATAAATACAAAAGTTACTAATGTTTCACAATACGTGAACAAAGGAATATGCAAAATGTTTGAACAAAAACGTAACTATGTAAACGTGAGGGACCCATTACGTTTCTTCTGGAGTTCCTAATAAACGTTTATAAAACATAGATCCATCACCAAAAGCTAATGCGTACTACTAAAAAACCTATAATATTTCTGACACAGCAGCAATATTATATCTATAAACCAAATCGGTAATAAGAGAATAAGCTATGTATTACTTAAGCTGGCCGCGTATGTATTCTGAGATACCAACGTTCATGGTGGTTCCACTGCTGTGTGGAGGAATGTCTCTACAGAGGAACTGTCCTGATTAATAAAAGGTTTATGAAGGAGTCATATCACAATCGAGAAGTTTTCCATTATAATGCTTTACTTTTAAATCGTTAATTGAATTAACAATCAATGCAACGCATTATTTCAAAAATTGTTATTTTGAAAGACGTATATTGGGGAGTGAAAGTTTTGTTGCATAAAGAACGCCGCTTGCTCCGGTTCTGCCAGATTTTTATAAAGTGAGCCTTTCCGAAACGAGCTTCACTTCCCCAAGGAAATATTTTTAAACTCGAAGCAATTCCAGCAGGCTGCTAGGGAGTAATGTTTCATATTTTTAGATTTTGCATTCTCTCTAAAAACATGCATAAAAAGTAGAATTAGGTATACTAAATATACATATGTATACATGGGAAAACATTCAACATCTTTGCGCCGAGAAATTGGGACTATAATTTTGGAACACATAATAAATATGATATAGGTATTTGAAGAACATTTTGTAACAGGATTTGGGTTTTAGTAAGAATTCTAAGATTTGCTGGAATTGAGGGATCTTATAATGCATCTAATGTCTCTATTGGCAAGAAAATTGCAAGGACAATTTTGTTTCTTTTCCCATATTCTATAACTCAAATTTTAGCAGGGAGCTCAACACCTTTTTATTAACTGTAATCAGATGTTATGAGAAAATGGATTAAGAATATATTTTTTTGAATTACGAACGTATAACTAGAGGAATATTTTTGTTTCTCTATTCATGAAACTAGTTGAATAATTTCGATTCTACCTAAAATTTGAAAAAATCCTACCATGAATATCAGCATTTCATGGTTAAGTACCAAAACAAATATTCAGCGATTCATCTAATCAATGCAGGTGGCGTTTTGGGTCCACTACTATATCTTTTACTTACTGATATTGCTTTACTAGCTTTACACCGTAATTCACCGTAATACACCTGAAATTCCATCACAAATTCTTCACGCCAATCTTAAGAGGCTACAGCAATGGTTAAGAATATGGTGAGATCAGGTTAACGACTCTAAATACGTCCAAGTGACCTTCAGAAGCAGACGAGAAATATATTCCTCTATTAGAATAAACGGAAATAAAATCTACAAAGGAAGAAAGTCAATTATCTTGCAATTCATTTATATAGGAGACTCTCTTGGAGGAAACACCTCTTCACTAAAAGAATACAGCTTGGTATTAAACTTAGACAACTACATTGGATAATTGGTGGAAAATCACAACCTACCTATCGAGAGGTATTGTCTTTTCTCACTTGATTCTAAAGAATGATCAAAAATATAATACTTGTCATATTTACATGTTGTATATAAGAAGAGTTTACTCTATATCTGTAGTGGATAAGCGAAGCTCCCTATTAGAAAATTTCGACTTGAAGAAACAGTATGTACACTCTAGTTTAGTAGATATACATATTCTTAACCAGTAATAAGCCAACCTATTGATCTTAAAAACATCATTCAAACTTAGAATATGAAAATCTGCGGCTGAACATTGTCTGGAAAGTTTCTGCCCTCAACCTAAAGATGTCAACATCAATGTAATTTATTTGCGCATACGTTGAGAGGTCCGTATAATTGTTGTGAAGATTTTTTCAGAAAATGAATGAAAGATAAGTTAGACTCAGTGTACAACGACCCTGCACAGTCTTTTACATCTTTAAAATTTCGAGCAACTGAATTCAAAAGTGTCCGTACCAGCTTAACTGACTAGAAACTTTTGCGCCAATCAGCTGCGACAAAATTCACCAAATGGTACTGGACGAACGTTGTATTCAGGTTCGAGAGATAGAAGAGGCTTTCAGCATATCAAAGGAATGCATTTACCATAAACTCTCTGAAGATTTATGCACGCATCAGCTGTACGCCGCGTTTGTTGACTTTGGACCAAAAGTGCATTCGAATGAGTACTACTTAGGTCATATTAACTCGGTTTAAGCAAAAGGAGTCGAATTATTGCATCGATTCGCAACTACCTACCCCGCAACACTTCCGAAAAGGAGAAGCAATCAAGACTGTGGATTGTGAAAGAAAAGATGAAACAATAGCAGGAAAGAATAACGCATCCAACTTCATAAGGTAGAGAGAGTACTTGCAAAAAGCGTCCGCATTTGAAGAAAAAAAGTACTTTTTCATCAGATGAATAGATCTTCCACACTTCGATGATTTCCATGGCTAAATTTTACGAATTGCTTCTCGGATTATAAGTGTATTCACCATATATGACCAGCATGACTTTTTACTGTTTAGTTACATCATGTTAAAAAATAAAAATGCTTGTTTAAACGAATTTCTTGTTTATTTGTTGTGTAGGAAACTTCCCTTCATTTATTAATATTTCCCTGTTATTCAGGATATCCTGTAGTGACGAGTCTGATTTCCAGGAATCATCCTCAATTTTGGACAATAGGGTGGATGTTCGACATTTGATTAACGAGGTGCAAAATGAACCCGCGAACAAAAAACATATACAAGAACTATAGGAGAACATATTTTAGTGAACCAGTTCTCTGTATTTTGTATGTTCATCTTCAATCTCTTAGTAATCCCGTTCAACGTAAAAAAACTTCTTACATAACTTTCTTGACAGATCTTGGGTTTTTCGACAACGTTTTTCATTGTTTGTACTCTTGTACTCGTCTTTCTGGCCGATAGGCCTATCATAATATAATAATCTGCCTTTTGGGAATCGTTGAATGTATGTGGCACAAGTTTTGATTCACAGGATGATATTGCGCATCTTACATTTTGAGTTGCTCTCATAACTTGATAGGTTTATCTTTGATCTTATTCGATTACTCGTCTCGCTCTCTCAAAATTTGCAACCGTAACTGAAAAGCAGGACGTACCAACCTCTGTCCCATAGCCAAAAGACATCCGCCCGTTTTTGAATTCACTATACTAGCGAAATACTGTTGATGATGAAGATCTCTCATCATCAAATACGCGTTGAAACCGTTCAAGACTTTCTGTTTACCTACACATTGAAATGATAGTTGATTATAGAGCCTTTCGCTAA
This sequence comes from Diorhabda carinulata, assembly GCF_026250575.1. NCBI lineage: Eukaryota > Metazoa > Arthropoda > Insecta > Coleoptera > Chrysomelidae > Diorhabda > Diorhabda carinulata. The sequence continues at coordinate 11,792,316 of NC_079469.1, forward strand.
CTTACATTTATATGGCGAATCGTATGCATCTTTGTTGACTCTGTGATAGCAACAACTCAACTGAAGTCCTAGCTTACAACTAAATTTTAAATTATAACTCACTCGAGTGTGAAACCCCTTGTATATTGAAGGTAAATTAAATAGAAAATGACACTGGTAAAACAAAGGTTTCCAAGACCCATGTTACTCATAGTGTCCTACCGCAGAATGTAAATAACGAAGAGATGAGAGAATTCGGAATGTAATTATCTTCCAAAATCATTGTTACATTGTAAATTTATCCTATTACGAAATAAGAAGTACGCCTATGGATACCAAATGCGGAAAATCTCGAGAGCATGAAAAGAGAGACTACTTGTTTCGAGTGTAGGTTGTTAGAAAATTGTTGCCAAGGTAAAAAATAGCTGACGATGAGAAACAAATGACAAACAAATGCAAAAATGCATTGACGTGATACTCGACTGTGCTAGACTGCTCGACGCTGTTGGATCGTAATTATTTTTTTGCGGTATGATAATTCAAGGCCTTGCGATTAACTCTAAATATTCATTTAATATGCATATTGTTACCTAGTTGCCATTGAAATTATACTTTGAACTTGTATACAATATAGATAATTTTAAAATTCTTAGAAAAATTGTCGTACATGTGAGTTAACAGTATAGTAAATAATATGAATAATTGTATAGAACAGAATTGAAACAATGATTGGGATTTAGATTGTGATCTAGAATAACTCCTCATTACTACAAATTATTATAATTTACGGTTGAGAAAGAGTAATGCGCACGATTCATAAAACGTACAATGTAATTTTCTTTTAAAATGTGAATTATGTCAATCAGTTTGTTCTATTACGTATATTTTGATGTAAGTCAAAATATAAAACACATTTTTCAATGTTATCAATATTTTTTTAAAAGATAATGCTTGTTAAAAAGCTTGTTTCTCTATATTATACAAAAATAATTTGAGCGTAAAGAAAAAAATGAGAAAATTGATAAAATTCGAAATAATCTCAATTTCTTAGGGATCGTTCAATATCGTTTTGAAAATTTGACCAATACGACCCGTGTCCAATTCATTCCATTCTGTCTTGACCTAAATGATCAGTCCATCGATCAACGTCTTCCAGTCCACCTTTTTTGAAACTGAATATCCAGAAACTTTCGAAAGTAAAGATCATAATGTGCTGGTGTACCATTTGTTGAAACCAATGAGTGAGATCCAAGTTTTCTTTACTATTTGGAACCGCATGATTCTTACCCTAACAATAATTTTCTGGAGTGTGTTTTGTTAGGCAAATTTCCCAAGCCCAGTGGAGACAATTGTGTCAATTTATTATGTACTGAAATGGAACGTTAGCTTGTATGGAAATACTACAATTTTGAGAATATTTGGATATTTGGATTTTCATTACAATGTCTAATGAAGATTCATAAAATCAAAATTTCTGTGCGGATCTCTCCTGAGAGTTCGTGAACAAATTGAATTTTGTGTGAGTACAGTTTTTTTTTCATTGAAAATTTCACTACAAACGCCTGACTAACATTTCGTTGTTGGACAATTTCTGTAGTAGTTGAACGTGGTTTGTTTTAATCTCAATTTCTTTCATGAATTGTTCCAACTATGTTCTTTTGACAATCTGATATGGAAAATACAACCTGATGTGCAGAGTTTCCGACCATCTATCGACTGAAACATGTATAATTCATTCTATTCTGTCTTGTTGTCTGGACGCTTCTACTTTTTGAATGTCTTCATAGAAAATCTCAAGGAGATGAAATCAGATGACCTAAATGGCAAATCCTTTGACCAACTTCTTCCAATCCACCTTTTTTAAAACTGAATAACCAGAAACCTTTGAAAGTAAAGATCATAATGTGCTGGTGCACCATTTGTTGGAATCAACTAGTGGGATCCAAGCTTTCCTTATTATTTGGAACAGCATGATTCCTACCCTAACAATAATTGTCTGTGAGGGAAATTTCCCGAGACTAATAGTGTCACTTGTGTCGATTTACTGTCTACTGAAATATAACTATTGATAATATTTGGATTTTCATTACAATGTCCAATGAAGATTCATCGAATTTCCAAACGTCTGTGATGATCTCTCCTGAGAGTTCGTAAGCAAATTGAACTTTGTGTAAGTGCAGATTTCCTGTCATCAAAAACTTTACTACAAACGACCAAATAACATATGTTGTACAAATAAATATTAGAGAAAGAATTGGAAACAATTCATGCTTTGAAATAAACATGTAATTTTATAGTTCAAGTATTACGATCAGTAACATTATTGAGTAGCAACTATTAGATCCATCAAAGGTTTAATGAACCAACCAAAGGACTAACAAGTAGCTGGCGTGAATCAAAATCTAAATGTCCACTTTTCCAAGATAACTTACCTTAAAGCACTATTACACTGAATGAATGCGTCATTAATAATACTAAACAAAATGTAAAAATCATTGCTTCTTGGAGCTCCAATTTATCTATGACTCCAGATGAATTTTTATATATAAGTCAACAACAATCAACAATTATTTTCATATCATAAAATTGATATTTTCTCATAACATTTATTCCATTCTTATCCCCCGTTACTGACTGTCGTACTAAATATATTTTCAATCTCTTGACAATAGAAAAGACCCTAAACTTCTCCTGATATGGGATAAAGCTACCTGCCCGACACAGAAATAGAACTAAAATTAATGTTCAATATTTTAATATTACTTGGATTTATTTTGCAGGGGTCAGAAAGTTGTATTACTTTTAGGCATTTATTGATAAACTACTGTAGATTTCAGGTATGTTATAACGAGGATGGAGGAACTCCTGTAATTTCGTCGTTATATTCGAAGGTCGTTGAAGGTAAACCTAAAAAGTTACAAACATATACATGATGTATATTCATTTATTTTGAATTTTGTATTCGCACACAAAGGTATTCACCAAGAGATTTATAAAATAGACTACAGGGTTGTTGACGCACACAATGCCATTCTGACGACAACAATACTTTCTGGCACAAAACACATTACCGTCTTTTACAACAGTAAACTAAACATTTTTTAAATAACTTGAAGTACAATCTACCTCATAAACACGTTACGCTCCGGTAGTCTGGTGTACCTAATATGATTTTACTTGATTTGTTTTCTTTTGTGCTAGTGAACGCTTTATTATATTTTCTTCACTCAATGAATGTATAATAATAGCCTTCCATCTTCTTTTCTTCCTCATTTTTTTTTATCTTGTGTTTGAATCATCGAACAACGTGCTAACGGTGATACGTTAGGCTCGTTCCAGCCCATCAGGAAACCGTTCTTGGTACGGTGACGATTCTGAGCAATAGAGATTACATGTTCCAACCGGACAGTTACCATTATACGAACGATTCTGTCCTGTGTTCCAACCGACGTAGGTATCGTTGAGAACAGCTTCCGGGACGATCTTTTCGATACTTGGTTGATAGCAAGTACTGTTACAAGAATCTTGCATAGGCGGAGATTTCACAGGAAATATTTAAATGCTCCCAAGAACGGTCCAGATTAGCAGGTTCGAATAAACCTGTTGATTGTCAATATCAACGTATCTTCTTTATTTGCAACATTTGTTCCATTTGATAATGTCAATTTTACGAATTGTATGTCATATTAATCATCAAATTTGTTATCAATTGTTGTGGCAGTCGAAGATTTACAGACCTCAGCGTGTAGAAAATATTTTTGCTGGTATCCGTATATAATAGATTAACGGAAAATGAGCATGCAGTTATTTCAACATATTTCATAATTTCATATCCTACAATTTCCTGATAATAACTTTTCAAGGATTTTAGTTCAATTAATTATATTCAATTTGATAATTAAATTCTACGAAACATAATTAATACTTGGAATATCAATTTGATTCTAAACCATTTTGAGTCGCTTAATATCGATAATCAAAAACTAAAGGTCATCACATATTATGACGCGTCTTTGGCGACTGACTCCGGTCACACCATCGGCATGAGATTTCTAATAATTAGAATTTTCTCAATAGAAATAGTTGTTTCAATCAAACAAGGCGTTATATTCAAAGTCGTTATTTTTGTACTTAAGTATGCTTTAAATTCATCGGGCTTAGATTTAACATTGTTAGAGACAAATGGTCGCTATAACGAAAACCGTAATTAATAAAATCCACTGTGTATCTTATAACGTTATCACGACTTTTAATAGTATTATAATAATAATATAATTTGATACGAAGAGAAAATATATCATTGATTAATGATATTATTAAATTATTCTTTTATTCATTTACTCATTGCTTTCTACACTACAATTATTTTACAAATCGCTCAAATTAGATAGAGAAAAAAAAAACACTGTTTCAGTCAGAGCACTATTTATTGTTCGATTTTATATTCCTAAAACTTCTTGATTTTAGGTCTCTTCTGAAGAGATCTAAAATTAAGAAGATTCAGAAACATAAACATATCAAAAGGTCTAAGAAATAAGAAATCTTTGGCAACCAAAGCCGACCAAGTCAAAAAAAGAGACAGGGAAATGCTTTATTGTCAAAAAATTGTTACAATTTGTAGACAAAAGCTTGTAAAAAATAAAAAACAAACATAAAAATAACTAAATAAAGATAAAAACTAGATAAAATTTCAATATACATAAAAAAACCACAATGACTAACAAAGTTATAGGTAATAGTAATAGGTAATAGTTAGTATATAAGTCCAAAGCAAAATTAAACCAGTATGCAGTATGTCCGATTTGTGGTTTGAAGGTAACATGACTAAGTTACTAATACAAGTGAATTGAACTACCAGATAAATTGACCAAATTTTCTATACACTTGATGATGCTATAATAAACTCGTCCATAATAACCATGACATTAGAGAAGAGTCGCAAAATTAACAGGGCTGGATTCCCATTTGGCACTCTTTCATAAAATCACAAAATTGGAACCATCGCACGATAGAATTTTTTTATAGATATGTCAAAACTCAATTTTTAGGAGGTTATCCTGAAAAACAAAACCTCAACTCGACCAATCTGCATCTTCTTCAAATACAAATACATTTAATGCCGTACGAGTTTATGATAGAGCTATACCAGGTGCTGTTCCACAAAATATTCCACCATTGCATAACAGTCTGTTGTAATTAGTTCAGTCTTATGTGTCAGAGTTAAGTTAAACAAGTTTAGTTTCTTCTTGTTTTGTATAGGAGAAGCTGACTAAAGTATATGTTTTCTCAAATTAAAAATAAATAAGCTTTCTGAGGACTATTCCTCAATAAAGGAGCCCAATAAAGGAGCCCAAATATCCAAATAACCATATTTTGCGCAACCAAAGCTGACCAAGTCGTAAATTTGCGATTTGGAGGGTAATATGACCAAGTCATTGATATAAGTGAATTGAACTACCAGAAAAATGGACCAATTCTTTTATCCACCCAGTATCTTTTTCGAATACAAATACACTCAATGCTCTATAAGTTTATGGTAGAACCACACTAGCTGCTATTCCATAAAATATTCCACCATTCAATACTAGTCTATTGTGAATATCAGTGAAAAATAAATACGTTTTGAGGTTATGTTAAATTCACGTTATTCCCCCTTTCATCACTGGAATATATCAATCCCATTTGTTACGACAAAAGAGCCTATGAAACTTGGTAAAAATGATTTGTAGTAGTTGCAATTGATTCAGTCTTATGTGTCAGAGTAAGTTGAAAAAGTGCAATGCAATGCAAGACAACGTGCAGTGCAATGTAAGACGCAATGTTTCTCGATCAAAAACATGCACTCCTGAAGTTGGGCTAATTGTTTCATGCAAGATCTCGCACTTGCAGCGTTATCGGTTTAGTGCCATTTTTATTACGTGCAGGCTGCAGTCCTATAGAGAAATCTGCTGATATTACATTTCCCGCCAATAATTTATTAGTTATCTTATGTTTCATTTTTATTGGAAGTTTTTCAAATGTTTCTTCATCCATTCTCATTTAGTTCCAGGGCTTGTCCTACCATCACCTAGATGCTATTTCTCTCCAAGGAACTGAAAAAGCAATGCAGTATCAGATGTAATTATTGCGAGTGATGTACTTTTTCTTATTCACTTTGATTAGTTTGTTATTTTCATTTTCAAACCGATTACAAAACATTGAATGAAATTTGAGGCTAGGAAACTTTTTCTTATGGAATTTTGATGGCAAATAAATTGCATAATGTCAAATGACGTGCAATATTCGTCCATTGAATTGATCTTGCAAAAAACTGCATGTAATTTCTTGCAAATTGTCTTGCATCATGTCAAGCGGCTTTAAGGAGTTGTTTCTGATTTTTTAGCTGTGTTGAAACCTTGATCCCAATTTGTGGAAAGTTTAAATTTTCACTTAGTGAGTTTTGGGTTTGAGCTCACTATATAGCAAAAACATTTGTAAAATTAGAATTATTATCTTATTGATCGAAAAACTAGATTCCGTTAACATAAAATTAGGAAGAAATAATCTGAATTCCATTAATATTTTATACCCAGTAAGTAAATCGAAATAAAAATGGTATCAAGGTTATTCCAACGATCTTTCATGTAATCGATAAAACTAAATGCAATGAACTAAACAAACCGATGAAAATGTAATTATAACATTTATGAATAATTGAAGAAGGTTGTATCTACCAGCATATACTACTAACGCTGATAGCACATATAAGCGATGCATGATAAGTATCACGTATGACTCAAACTCAACGTTCTCACAAATTAAACTAGCAACAAATATATCATTAACTAGTAGGCAATAAAAGGTTTGAATATTTAACGGAAATCAAAAATTTAATGGGAAGTTTGTATCCTTGGTATCATTAATAATTATTTCTTTGAAACAAATGAGCTATTAGTTAATATTGTGTATATAAGTTGTTCTGAGAAATGGAGTAAAAAGGTATTTCCATAAGTTGTTTTTATTGTTATTGCCTTTAAAACGATAGCAAATTTTTCGTGTATTCAACGATAATGGAAATAATTGCTAATCGATGGAAAAAATGTAACTACAATTTGAATCATTATATATACCGTATGGTGCAAATGAACGTACTTTGTTTATTACAATCTTGAGTCGACCATCTCAAGAGCTATGTTAAGTTAAACACACTTCTTCAAAAACTCTCACAATTTCCCAAACTGCAGTTTTACTAGCGATTTCGATACGTATCATTAAATAAGTGAACTACTTCATAAATTCTTTTACGATCGCCATAACCTATCATCAAAAGAATTGTTATTATTTCCTGTTCCGTGAACATGGTTAAATTTCAAATGTAACTAATTACAATGAACTTCTTCCTATAATGACAATGGGAAATAATTCATGTCATTTAAACATGGTTAATGAGATGAAACCTACGAAAATCTACTACATTTTCAGCATAAAAAATTTTTACTCCTAACAATTTTAATTTCAAACGACTGTAATAACCTTTATAGTTATAATCGACTTATGGAGAGAACTTGATTTGTTTGGAAAAACTTTAACTCAAAATTTTCTGTAAGAGCAACATCATTACACTCTATATGCATGTATGTATATTTTGAGGTTTCAAATACACTGCGACCCAAAGGATTTATTATTTCCCCCTTCCTTGCTGTTATACTGGGAAACCCAGTGTTTACAGCTGATCTGTTAATTCCACTACTTTTAGAAAGTCCAGAATATTACAAAATTATTTAATTTCTTTATCAAAGCTACAAACATTAATACAGTTCAGTTGTTACAGTAATTTTTTTTAGAAATTAAGGTAAAAATTACTAGTAGTTTACTTCAATGTGAAATTGTAAATTTGAAAAGCAACAATTTTGCTTCTGGTTTTCTCTGTAAAATTTTATGTGTACTCCATTTCTTTTTTTCTTTACAAGTTCAACTAATTTGTCTTATCGGACTGGTTGTTTTTGGGTAAATTTAAATTTGTTTTCTACTCTTAATAAACATTTTTGCCAGCGTTACTGACGCCAACTGTTGTTTTCAGCGTGAAAGATGATATTTCAAATTTTATGAAGATTAGGTGTGGTAAAGTCATTGAGTAATTACTCAGCCCCTGTTTTTTTCCATGTGGGTGAGGTACAATTTGCCACCTTTGCTCCTCTCCCATTACCCAAAAGCGATTTTTCCTCATTTTGCAGGTTTTATTTTTATTAATGTTTATTATATTCAATTAAAATGATATATATTGACTAAATGTGATTGTTGAGAGTTACAATATGGTGTTTGCTCTGATATAATATTATTTGGATTTAGTTATTTGGAATGGAATCGACAAGACTGGTTTCTCCTGAGTTGTTAGGTAAAACTAATAGATATGTGTAAATTTGACTGATATTTTCTATGTCAGATCTTTTGCTCATGCAGGGCTGGTTGCTTTACATATAGGAGGATTCTAAAATTACTCTTTGTAATTGGACAAACAGCAAATGAAATTTTTCTGTTGTGAAGGTTCTTCTTTTTGTTTAATTATTGAGTAAATTGTATTAATTGTTGAAATATTTTCAGTTGCAAATTTTATGTTTTCATGTTTAAGCATTTGTTGAATTTTTTGTGATAATTGGTACAGGTCTGCTTTAGAACCATATCTTAGTATAGGGATTATTTCTTTGCTTTCACTGTTGCTCTGTATGTCATTGATTACATCGTTTGTTATGGTGCTCAATATGATTTTCTTCAAGAGCTTTTTTGTATAGCTATTTGATAGAGTTTGATAGAGTATATTTAGGTTTCTGCTTTTGGAGTGGGATCACTTACTATATTGATTTCGTTTTTTAGTACTGGGACAAAAATATTCCTGGCAAAATATTGCTCACACTGCGTAATGAGATGCCCAGAGCTTTTGCTAAATACCTCGATCAATAGACGCTCTTGCTAATTCATATTCTGTATTATTGCTATTTTTCCCGGCGTATTTTTGAACTTCCTTCACATGGATCGTCTTTATAAGCTCAAATTAGAGTTGAATAATCCTTCTACACTTTTAAGAATCGTTCGTGAAGTTGTTTTGGTATTACACTTTCCAAAACAGAGAATATACAAATGAGTTGATCGATCAACATAAATATTCACAATTGTTTATGAGCATCTTCGAGGTACCTAACAGAAAATAAAAGGAGGAACTCAATACGCTATCTCTTATTGACCGACAAACTTATTTAACTAACTGATACTTAGGTTTGGAAGTGAGAGTCACGTTAAATGAGTAGAATTAATTTTTTTTAAGAAGAAGATATGTTTATTCATGATGTATGGTGTGCATTTTAATTAATTGAATTGATCATTAATCAAGTGTTGATCAAATTTCGTAGTTTCATCAATGCTGCATTTGTTGTTGAACGTAAATTAATTTGAAGAAAGCGCCTTGCCCAGCTCGTTTCAGTAATAATAAATTAATATAGACACGCCGATAGTAATTTTGATATACGTTCTTTTAGGTGCATAATTAGATATTGTGAAAATTGGAAGACGTTTGAGATATCGAAAAAATCAGGCGATCCTAATTGTATATAGGAGATAATGGAGAAAAATTGTTTTTTTATCATGAAATGAAATTTTACTTACACTTTACCGTGAACCATTTCTCTGTATCTTTAATAATTTTCGAATAATATTTACGATTCAAGGGGAATTGTTTCCCATATTCTGTTTATTTTTTCTCGATTTTTTATACGTATATAGGGTGAATCAGATAAGACAAACCTTTTTATACCGTCAATTTTGGCCAAATCAGAACTATACGTTCTGTAGTGAACTAATCTACCTTTTAGGATTTTCAATTTTTTCAAAGGAAAGAGTTGAAAACTGAAGAATTCCACCTCTACTCGTCTATATTTTAGCATTATAATTATTTCAGCCATCATATGCTCCATAAAGATATTCTATTCTGTTTCCAATATTTTTGCTAAAGCTTCGCTCACATCTTGCCAATATTGTGGGTAGCCTAGTTTAATATTGCAGTTCAATCCAGCTGCGACTTGCACTCCTTCATTACTACTCAATATATCGAAACCATTATTATAAGTTGGGACATGTGGTAACACATGTAGCAGCAAATTTTACAAGCATCTATATACAAAAGCTCTTTCTAAGAGCAAGTATGATTAGAAATTTTCATTGATTGAATTTAATGCATACTACATTTCAGTTTTTTCAATTTTCTACAAAAACCATTTTTTTGAGATATATCAATTTACCAACAAAGTCCCCCTAATTTAAAGTGTAGAATCCAATGGTAAAGAGAAAAATGGAGATTTCTATTTTAAAATATTAAGTTTTCGACGTTTTTATTAGTGAAATTCGGCACCATTTTCTGAACACCCTATATAAATTTTTGTCAAGATTTTCACAGATTTTGAAAGCGTTATTTGTCCAGGTCCAGGTCCCAAAAATATTAGACTTGACTCACTTAAACTATATATAATTTTTTTAGTGGACGGCTGCATGTGTCCAAAAATTTCGAAAATGTGAATTAATTTAGAAATGATGGACTTTAGACATACTATGCCTTATATAAAATTATATTGAAATTTTGCGTAAATTCCAAAAATTTAATAAAAACTATTTCATTTTGTTTAAAATAACGAAGTTTGTGTCCACTTCCGGTATATCCGTTTCAGAAAACTGAACTTATTTTAATTGAGACCCATGCAAGCAAATTTTCAGAACACTAATCGCAGTAATTTCCCTTATACATATCGATTCAGCTCGTCGTGGAGGACCCTGTACTCTCCTGAGAATAACAAACATATAATTCTTTCATTGGTTGTGAGATATGAGCTGCGTGAAAGCTCAGAGTGGAATTATACTTGTTCGACGGGTGTTTTAATCGCGAGTACATAGAAGTCAAACCTTTTACTGCAACCCTAAGCAAATTTTGTTATGGACGCAACGGTGTCGTGTGTAGAATGATTGATTCTGATTTTGAAATGAAAATATTAGCGCGCCTAATTTGATGAATCTTGTATTTCACATATCACCAAAATGCCCTCAACTTTCGAGATCTTGGTAGCCGTTCATTGGTACCATGGCTTCATAATAGCTTCATATTTTATTACTATATTCTCTGACAATAGAATCAAAATATAGGGGGTGGCGACCTATTAGAACCATAATGTTTGAGTAGCGTTCACTTGTAAGGTATGGACCGAATATGACCCTTACATTTACTTTTTGAGTCATCTGCCGGTTTTAGTTTTAGTTCAAGATAGAAAAGGGTAGTATGTGTAGTACATCTTTAATGTCAATCATCCCGTAGGTATTTCTCAGTTTTCATTTATTGATTGTATGTTCTTTCCCAACCAATACTAAAGAGTCTAGCAGCATTCTATTTTTCATAATCTTTCAATGATCATATACAAAATATACTTTTATATTACAAAAAATAGTTAGGTAGGGCTAGAGGAAAGTATAGTTGGTCACAAATATATCAGATTTGAAATCAATTTACATGTTTCAGTGTTTTTATTCACTTTCAGGTTCTGACTCTCGTTAAATCTCAGGTTCGCAATCTGATCTCAAGGATAGTTCTATTCCATTCTATGCTCGTTCATTTTCTTTATTTCGAACCATTCCATCTACGTTTATTATTATGGTATCGTAGATGGTAAAATAACATAATCTTAAACATCAATATTATCAACATTGTCATCGTTGCTATGATATTATATTTAATTAATTGAGTTTTTTTATGAATAAGACATTTGTCTTTGACCAAGTTTTCTTGATAAGACTCAACATACTATATGATGAAATCGCTGGATTTCGTGTCAACATTAACACGGAATACAGTTTGTTCGTATTTATAACAATATTGGATATATCTTCATTTTTCTTTCTCTACGTGAATACGTTTTTTTCTCAGTACAAATTAGCATACAATTTCCAATATTGTTTCTTAAAGAAGAACCAATGATTCGATCCAAATATATGCAAAAATTTGTATTTATTTCCTGTTTTTAGTAAAGGTTCGTGTTAGTAACTTATGTAGTTTCAAAATAACTGTTATCTTCCATCTCTAAATTGATTTCAGAGACTGCATGTCGCCGTAAAAATGTCATGTGGTTTCAAAAGATAACAAACGTGAATATGAATAATAATTAAGTTGGAAGTATATGAATAGACTTGATGAACATGCAAGTGTTTACGTCGCTGTTTTCAATGTTTGTTGCAGAGCTAACAAGTTTTTATTTTATAAAAGGTGTAACGTTAATTTCCAATATTAGAAAAATTCTTACAAGTAGAAGACTTATGGGTAGAAGAAACAGAAATATGTGGATTTTTGTGAGTTCTAATTTTTCCAAACGTTGGATATTAATAACGTATGGGTTTAAAAGTATCCATGATAACATCGACAACCTTGAAAACGTAGTCTGTTCCAATATAGTAATGTAAAATGAAATTACCAACAAATATTTCAAAAGTTCGTTCATATATTCAACAATTTTGAAATTTTGTGTAAATTACAGTTTATATTGCTTGAAATATTACTTCTGGTCTTTTAAGTCTTTTAAGTAACGAGGGTTACTAATTAAGTTCTAAGATAAACAAAAATATTTATAATTTTGTTTTCCGAAATATTCTTCAATAACAACGATACACCTTTGTATAAATTTGAACCAATTGTCCACAAAATTTTCCTACCTCCAAAACATGTGATTTGGTGACCTCTCTATTTATTTTTAATCTGTAGGAATAAGAGGAGTTCATTAGATGCTGAAACAGACTTTACAGCGGATGAATTTCTGCCAAATGATTTTAATTTCGTCCCACGTCTTCCTTTCAAATGGTCGATCATGGTATTTAATGGTATTTGACATTGTATGACATTCTCCAACGTTTCCTTAGGAAAACTGCATTTCACTGTTTTACGTTTGTAGATACACTGTAGATACCAAAAAAAATCGAACATCGACATGGGATATAATTTACCCGATATAATAGTCTGCGCTTGCTTCATGGAAGAATATGTATAAAGGTGAAATAAAAATCTATATCAAATATAATCAATATTTTATTTACTTACAAAAAATCAAATTGCACAACACAATATTAGTAAACGTTATATAAGTGCGATCTATGTGAAATGGTTCATAATGATAAATTTTATCACGTTTACGAGAAAAACAACCGTTTATGCACCTCACTTCACCTCAATCAAAAGAATTAAAACTTGAAGTTACATCTGATTCTTTCACGTTTTCCAATTGTTTCCACGAAATACCTGTTTGTCAATGTGAGTTTTACAAATAGCTTCAAACCAATTTTATTATTGCCTCTTTAAGCGAAAAAGAAAGGTCTGAAATTCTAATGATGGTAGGTTATGGCGATATACTTCGAAGTCATGAACAAGCATGTGTTTTATTGAACGAAATTATAATTTGGACGACCTCCAATTGCAAGATTGTTGCAAAATGCAACGAAACGGCATATGGGATTCTCGTTAATCCGAAGAACCAGAAATAACCAACGATTCAAAGTTAGATATTTTGTTGTCGTTAGACAACTCTCATGCTACTACAACAGAAAATGTCTCAAAATAAACTGTTAGTACATCGTTTGTATAAAAGTTTTCAAAGAAAGAAATATGTACACATATACACCAGGAAATGCTCCAAAGAGACGCTTGGAATGTTCTGAATTCTGAATTCTCACTAGATTCAGACAAAAACAACTTAGCACCCTTAAAAAACAATATTTGGCTAGAAATCGTCAGGAGAAGATTTATTGGTCGTTATATCTTCAGCGTGGCTTATTGCGGCATATCCGGATCCAAATAATAGAAAAACTTAAATTTCAATATTAGCCTCCAGAATATGGTGCACTACCATCTTTTACCACCGTATTAGTACGTCAATTAAGCCTACATGGACGTTTATTTGCTTTGAATGTAGGGCAGGAAACTTTTCTTTTACGTTCCTTTCTTTAGCACATACTCTCTTGTTAACTATGTGAATTTCGCCTGATCCTTATAAAAATAGTTTTTTCAACAGATAATTTAACTTCAATTCACTTTTCACAATCAGCAAGGACATAAACATCTGGTTATCAAAGGATGTAGATATTGTACCTAGCAAGGATATTACACTCCTTTCTTCATCATGAAAACTTTTATCATGTAAGAAACGTGGTAGTTCGTATATTGGGCACTTTTACGAAGGAATAAACCATCTACCTCAATATTTTCCTGCCTACAAGGAATTCGTGTTAAAGTATTTCTTCAATATACTTCGGATTTTTTATAGTCCACTATGTATATCATCACGTATATTTCATTGAAACTATAATTGGGAAATCTTAGTTTGTGAAACGTTTTCGATATTTATATATTTATACAAATAAACACAAAGATGATATTGAGCAACATATCAACTGAGTTCTTATTCCTCGAATTAGCTGTCAAAGTAGATAGAGGCTATCGTGTATAATTTGTTCACAATCAATTAGGTCAAACTCGATAGGCGAAAATATAAATGTGTTGTTCATCGATAAACTTTTTCATTGGATGAAGTTAAATGTGAAATATAATTTTTTTAAAAATTGTGTATGATTCATGTTCGTCCGTTAACCGGTTAAAACCATGAGTAATTGTTATGGGGTCGGGCAGAGAAGAACGTGACACTCTACAGCAATATCCAATCATAATTATATATATATATATATATATATATTTTTTTTTTCAATGTAGAGGTGGATCTATTATTGATAGTCGTTATGTTATAGCACAAAAAATATAAAAAAAAAACTATATATTTAACCTGTTCCGTGAAATCTATGAGAAAAGCGTGGAGGTTACTGTTGTCTTTGATTTTTAATGTAATTGAGAATAGTTCACATCACTGGAATACGGGAAATTCCATTTACAATTGAATCGTTTATTTCAAAAGCCCGTTCAAAACTGACGTTTTATCAAAATTATTACATATTCTGGAAATTTTATGCAAATACACAGTTTTATGCAGAAGCCTGTCATTTGTCATGTCTCCATATGGGGTTTTTCTAACATGGAATATTGAGTTTAGTGCAGAAACCCGTCAACCGACGTCACTTGACGTGTTTCTGCAGTAAATTTTAGTTTCGTCTCGTGGTAACACTGATTATTATCGCTTAACCTGTTGCATCACTCTTTTTATGTGTTTGGACGCCCCCTTTCCTTTCTGCTTTTTGTAATTCTTATGATGATGGTAGAAAATGGGCAACAAATTCAACAAATGTCAGCGCCAATCGAGTGAGAAACTGAAATTTTTATTTGAATACTAATGAATTGTACTCATTTCTGTAAATATTGTACTTTGGAAATGTGTATAAATGAATACTGATAGTTAACGTCATCTCTGTATAATAAAATTACATTTATGTTATCGATACCAAAGAACAAAGTAATTTTAGGTAATCATTCTAAACCGTTAAATACTACAAATAAATTACATTAGTCCTTAGTAAATACAAAAAGCGTTCCTGTTACAATGTTTCTAATTTTGAGAAAGAAAAAGCGGTCTCAAGGCGATAGATTCGGCGAAGAAGGTGGTTTTGGTAACACCGAAGTGTTTTAGATACTTAAAACAGCGCCACACTAAAAGCGCAGTGGCAGTAATGAAGCACATAATTGTTGGCGATGCTCGGTCGCACTTTTCATCTTTTTTCGAAGTCTATCAACCACTAGGTACAGTCCAAAGGAACTTGTTATCTTTATGGATCACTTCGCGACTATCAAAGAAGCTTGAATTATTTAATCATACCCACTGTTGACTGTGATGTTTCATTTCTGCTTTTTCCAAATATAAGCTGACAGTTAACGTCACTTCTGTATACTAAAATCATCGTACTCCATGTAATCGATACGAAAGAACGAAATAATGTCGGGTAACCATACTAAAACGTTAAATACGACAAATAAATTACATTATTCAATGTTTTCGAATTCCCTTTTGTCCTAATACGAGTTTTCTGGGTACTCTAGTAATTCTGGGAGTCTTTGATTGAAACTTCCGACAGCACGTGTTGCCCACAGTTGCTTGAAAGTCCTTAATAAATACAAAAAGCATTCCTGTTATAAAGAGAAAGCGGTCACAGGGCAATAGATTCTGTGATGAAGGTGGTTTTGGTAACGCCGAAATGTTTCAGATACTACAAACAGCGTCACACTAAAAGCGCAGTGACAGTAATGAAGCACAGATATGTTGGAGATGCTAGGTCTCACTCTTCCTCTTTTTTCGAAGTCTATCAACCACTCGGTACAGTCCAAATGAAAGGAACTTGTTATCTTTATGGATCACTTCGCGATTATCAAAGAAGCTTGAATTATTTGATTATATCCACTGTTGGCTGTGATGTTTCATTTCTGCATTTTGAAAATAGTCTTCTGCGATTAATATTCGATGTTGTTTCTACTCTTCTGACCATTTTCACCCAGATCTTCTTAACACACGATTGAGAGATAACTTCTAGACTTCTTTCGACATTACTATGGTAGGAAATTTCAGGTTAACACGTTGTAAATAAAAAAGAATTATCTTTGCATCAAATTATCAACTACATAAGAACAATAGTGATTTGGAGCACCCTCCTGTGAACTTCTCATCATAACAATGATAACAATTCTCCGAAAGCATAATATAGTTTTCAAACAGATATCTATTCAAATCCTTGTTATTATCTTCTTAGATTCGAAGCACTATCCAGAAGCGTGCCGTGTTGAAGAACAATAATCTACTTCATTGAAGTTATTATTATAGAAATATTATACAAATGAAGGAAACTTGAAACTTCAAAGTTTTCTAGATTCCTAATTACAGCACTTCATATAAAGTAATGAAAAGAAAAGGCTTCCTTATTAAATTTCTCAGCAGAGAATAGCTAG
The DNA here is from genome assembly GCF_026250575.1 of Diorhabda carinulata. Taxonomy (NCBI): domain Eukaryota; kingdom Metazoa; phylum Arthropoda; class Insecta; order Coleoptera; family Chrysomelidae; genus Diorhabda; species Diorhabda carinulata. Next base: position 11,809,225 of record NC_079469.1, read on the forward strand.
ATGAGGTTCATACACTATTATACATTGCATGTAATTACTTAGGAAATTTCATACTCGTACACTAATTTGTTAACGTATTACCTAATTATATTACATGACTAGACTGAGTACTCCACAGCAACAAGAAAATTCTGTATGAAAATTATGAAACAAGTTAACCTCCATAAATGTTAACATAATCCTAGATAACAGGATGAGATATTATCAAGCTTACAGTCTACATCATCGTTCAGAAATTTTGTGTGTTCATAATAATGCATACAATAGAGAAACTTTGGAAATTGTTATGCAAAAAGTTGTTTAGCGAGAAGCTAGCAAACCGTAAATTGGTCGCGTTATGTTAGAATTTATTTGAGCGTTGTTATAGATTACTTTTAGACACAAATTGTTGAGGTAATACTAAATTGAATATAGAACAAAGTTTGAAATATAATACTAGTTCACAAATTTCGAATTTCTTATATATCCCGAAATAAAAGATGTGTCAAGATACTTGACCTGAAAGGAAAGAAAAAACAGAAATGGAAAGCATTCAATGAGGTTGTGGAAGAGTTTTGGGGAATAAAAAATTGAAAACTATGGAAACGTTGTATCTTATTTCATTAGTTAGATGTGAATATGTCATTGAACATTCATTCTCTACACTCTCATTTGAACTTTTTCCCTGACAACTTGAGAGTTATGACTGATGAGCAGGAGGAGCGTTATCATTAAGATTTGAAAATTGAAGAAGTCGTGAGGTATTTCTCCAAACCAGACGTGACAGAAAATTATTATTCATCATTCTAGCTATTAACTAAGTAAACAATAATCAAAAACTTTCGGCTGGGGTATAAGAACCGTTTGAACTATTGTTCTATATCATAGCTTATAAACTTAATTCATATTAGTTCCCAAACATTACCTGAAAACTTTACCTGTCCAGTAATGCTGCTATATTTGTTCAACACATCAAAACAACACAATGAATCTTATTTACTGAATACTTAATAAACTGATGGATACGTGAACCCACTATCAATATCTTACAGAAATCACTCAACACAACATTTTTTATGTTTGTAGAGAAAGAATTAGTGAGATAACCTAACCAAGAATCAGGTGGAAAGTAAAATTAGATATGCCAACCATACAATGCGGTCCATATGTATGGAATAAATTCAATTTAAGCGTCATTTTGGACTATGTGAAAAAAACCAGGTCCATTTTTATTCTATATATGAAAATATATCCCCCTATCCAACACCCCTTCTTAATTATAGGCACCCCCTCGAAAATTTTAAATTAAAAATTAGAAATTATAGTTCACTGCTCAGCGGTTTGAATTATTTAAATTTTTGTTAATTTGATCCAATCATAACTCAAAAAAATGGTTTTTGAGATGTAAGATTTTGAAAATGTCTCTATGAGAAATATTCACGTGGAATGAAGATAATATCGGATAATATAGATATAATATAGTATAAAGAAAATAAAATTTAATTGTAAAGTACATTGAAAGATACATTTTAAATATTACGCCACATTATTATTTTCATTCTACGTAAACATTTGTGATAGAGACAATTTTAAAATTTTACATCATAAAAACTAATTTTCTCAGTTATGATTGCACCAAATTCAAGAAACTTCATATTGTTGAACAGAGGACTAAAATCCCTTTCCGACAAGGTATCACACAACCCCCTTTTTAAATCAAGGTTTTAAGGGATTTATTCAAGTATTTAAAAAAAAATCGACCTGTTACAGGTTTTTTCCAAATAGTACATAATAACGCTAAAATTTATTCCAGACATATGGACCGCATTGTATAATTAGTAACATCAACAAAGGCTAACACCACAACCGTATTGCAATATATCCAAATTTCTGAAGTGACGATATTCTCGGTGATATTAGATTTTCATATTTATAAAGAATCCATTTCTTGACCTCCATGCTTTGGCTACATTTTTAATATATTCAGTTTTTGATCGTATTTACCGGAACAAATAATTTCTTAGATTATTTATGGAGGAACCTGTTCATACAGTATCTACATTATTTCGTCTTCTTCATCTAGTTCGAGTTCATCTACTTGTGTTAAGCTTAAAAAATTCCAAAGACGTCAACAATATCACATTATTAGCGAATTTCACAAGGACAGAATTGTAGCTAATCGCGAAATTGCCTATTATGTTAACTGCACTGTAATAACATGTATTGTATTTGGGCAGAAGTTAGACGAATAAACAGTCAACCGATGCGTGCTTCCAAGCGTCAAGTTATTGGCTCAGGGTAACTAGATTTACGAGATAATTTTGTTGCTATACGTCAAATTGCTGACCAATAGTTTCTATAGGAAGTTAGACCAGTTATCAGGCGTACATTACATCGCCTGATATTATACTATGGTACATATTATACTATGGTATCTTTTCATACCGTTCACAATTAGTGCTTCCTTTTCCTGCTAACCGTTATCCTCGACGTTTGAGATGATACAGAGAATGACAGAAAGGCATTATATCGTCTTAAGAGAAGATTAGTGATTATAATTAGATGCATATGATGGCTATAGAAGGATAAGCCACTGACTCCCGATATGATTTAAGTTCGCTTGTGTACACAGGACTGTTGCAATAATAGTATGGAGGCTATTGCTTATGGTAACCCATAATCACTTCCGCCACATCTAAATAGACAGCACAAAGTTCTTTTTGAACAACGCACCGCACGTTCACATGCTGCACATAGAACTATGGAGTTTCCCCAAAAATCTGTCGTTAATAATTTTGTCATTTATTTAGACTGGAGAAATTGATCACTGAAATTGAGGTTGGCGATATTCATACTGAATATACTGTTTACAGCACCACAGTTTAACTTCAGTCTCTGAGGACGATAACTTGGTTATCGAAACGCTCGTCAGACAGTGTAATCGTGAGTATTGATGTAGTGGTGGTTTAATTAGTATATTCAGTATAGATAAATTCATGATATTCAGGTTATTGTGAAGCACATGAAGCAATTATTGAGGCGAAAAAAAGGATCTTACCTCCAAATTTTGCAAGAAATTTTGAAATTAGGCTCATCTTACCTTTAACTTCAAAAGTGAAAATAATCTGAGCTCCGCCTATTAATTTTAAGTGGTGTAAACAACCCCTTAATGGAAAAATTGACATTGAGTCATTTCATCGCTAGAAAACGTGTTTAATATTAAGGGGTGAAATGGTGAAGTGTTTTCTAACATAATTACCTTATGAGAAAATCATTTTCAACTCCATGAAAACATTACAACCCTTGCAAGCAATCCCTGAATTGAAAAAATCACAAAAAAATTACTTTGGTATGACATAAAAAGTCCCCTTGATAAAAAATTGTTTAAAAAATTTCTTTTGATGAAATGGAAAGCATTCAAATGTTATTTCACATTCTCGAAAATGATTATCATATTCTCAAGCTTTTCATCCCTTAAAACTACCCCTAAATTGGAACAGTAAATACATATGATTACACATTTAAAAATAATTTAATCATAGAGTAAGAAATCACCAATTATTGAATAAAATATAAACTTGTCAAGTTGTCTAACACTGTACCAGATATATCTATATACATATAGTAATACATTTTTAGAAATTCTGCAACAAGACTCAATGTCATGATGGATAATGTTGGAAATGCTGGAAAAGTTCTTGCTTCAGTTTTTTGGGATTGCCATGTAGTAATCATGATTGATTTTTTGGATAAGGGTGGAACAATAACTGGAGATTACTATTTGACATTACTAACCACTCTACGAGAAAAAATTAAAGAGTAAAGACGCGGCAAGCTATCCAGAGGTGTTTTGTTTTTGCAGGACAACGCCCCTGCACACAAATCTCATTTTGCCATGCAAAAAATTCGAGATTTAGGGTTTGAATTACTAGAACACCCCCCTTATTCACCAGATTTGGCTCCGTCCGACTATCATCTCTTTTTCCAATTTTCTTCCAACGAGGAGGTAATAAAATATGTGGAGGTTTGTGGTTGTGGTTGAGTAATAAAATATTTTGACATTGAAATTTTGTTTGGTTCTATAGTAGGCTAAGAATTTTTCAATATATCCTCGTAGTATGTATATTGATGTTGACGGAACATATCACAATTAACAGAACAAAATGGTGAATCTAAGTACTTGGTAAAACGATTTGAATATTTCGTATGCGCGCCTTTATTTCGTGATGTTTATCACACAATAATTCACTTTATGAATGCTTTAAAGTTGATAATAATTTAGTTTATTTCTATCGGATGTTTGTACTGAACACGATCACTCAATAAACTTTAGAGCTTTGGAAATTTTAATGTTTTCAAATTCAACTCAAACATTGCGACAAAAATTTCATTCTAGAATAACTTTGCAAATATGAGAGATACAAAAAAGTTGTTTATTATTATTAAGCTCTCTACAAAAGAGGTTAATTGCCAATTTTTCCGTATCTCGTTTAGTTTTTATGATATAGCGGAAATAAAAACATTTTAATATATATATATATATATATATATATATATATATATATATATATATATATAAAAATTTTTCACATTCTAACGCTCATATCTTCTGAACTATGCTAGATATAATGTGTACGACCGAAAAATAATTTGATTATAAGAATAACAGCAAGTTATCCTTATTTTTCCTGGTATCCCACTTATTTTGAAGGTAATGCGAAAAAATTATTTTGATAATCAGTATCGACTGATGTGACAATGTTTCCCATCATAGAATAGTTCTCTAAAGTAAACGTATACGAGTAGATACGGTGGATGAAGCGCGGTTAGATTCATTAATCCAACTTTATATAGCAGACAGTACTGATGACATTTTTTCCGAAAGATTCGTATTATAATTGCTTATCCCCTTGCACTTGTGAACTGCTCTAAGATTATACAGGAGCTTCTACATCACTGCTCTGATGCTATAGCTTAGACATCAATGACGAAGAATACAAGCTACTCCGGTTCCTCCAATGGTGTCAATTAAATGGTAATAAACTAATAGAAACTTCTGGTAAAACCAGTAAAGATGACGACGATGATTCTGAATCAGATATATAGACTCAACAGTCAATATAAAAGTCATTTCACATTATTAGAATCAATTTACTTAATTTTCATATACATTTATGTTTCTAAATATTATAAATATTTTAGGTCTTTGGAATAGAAACATAAAAAAACCTATCAAAAGGTCTAAGAAATGAGAAATTGGAGATAGAGACTTGTGACAGTTTCATCTCTTCGAAATTTATTTTGCGTTTATCCGTCATTGATCCATGATTCATCTTTCTTCTTATTCATACTACAATATCTTTCCTTATATTAAAAAAGACATCCTAGAATGTTTTTTCCAGCGAAACCTATTTCTTTTCCATACTGTGCTTCAACTCAGTTCAGGGCAATCCTTATCACCTTGAAACTTGACATGAGCTTTGTAAATTGTCGGAAATCCCTTCAGAAATTCCTCAAGAAAACAAATAATGTATTTTCGCCACATACCTCTTATTCAATAAATCTTTAAATCGTAGATTTTCCAATACCACCAGTCACTGATTCCACTTCTACATAAATGTTTGTCTGTGAAGGATATGGAGTAACATAAAAACGTATTTTCGGTGAGATTTGTCGGGAATAGATTCTTGGAATTGGAATAAAACAAAATTTCTAAGTTTTATTGGCAAACAGATACTCATAGATCTTCTGATACGGCCATGTAATGTTTAATACACAAGCCTTTTAAGCGCAGTCCAAACCTTTTTCTATTGTTTTGAAGAGCTTATGGTTACAACAGACCAATGAAATATTGAGATTGAGTTTTGGATTAGTAAGTAGGTTTTATTACTCTGGTACGGAGATAGAGAAGATTCGTTGTGCATATTTGGAATGAAGAAGTTTCAATAGAGAGGCAGATTGATATAGGGGTTGCTTCTCTGAATGGCTGGGGTACCCATTGGTACAGAAAAATAGACTATAAATACAAGATATTTTTTTGTGGCGAGCCGGTATAAATATCCTACGCTTCTGGTTTTATCTATTTGTCGGTTAATGATTATTCATTTTCAAAATTAATTAACGTCAATATAAATTATGATAATTGTATAACACCTCCTCGAACCCGAACTAAGTCTCTGCGTGTTTCCACCATTGTTTATCAATGCGGAATAGAACAAACCCGACATTTTTATTGAAAAAATTTATGAATAGTCGACACGGTGGGCCACATGTCTACTCGACGTAATAAATTTAAAATTAATTCAAGTTCTCCATGCAATCAGCAGCGTCGGTAGAGACCGGCCACGATCGGAAATAAGATTGATGAGAATGGGGTGCGGGAAAGATAAATCGCAGTCATTAATTCCACAAAAAGAATTAAAATTCTCGGTCCATCTAAATACACGAGTACGAAGAATTTTACGTTTATGTAATGCCATGAAATGTATAAACATTAATTTCGCTTTAACATTTTTATCACATCTCTCAAACTCGCTTTTGGTATATAGAACACGTGATAAAGTAGAGTTTTTTCATTCAATTTCATTTGATATTTTGAAAGATAACGATAAAAGACAAACGACATTAGGCCTGTATATATATATATATATATATATATATATATATATACAACGTCATGACGCTACACATTATTCAAAACTCAGAATCTTGATAAGAAAATATATGTGATTTAGAAGAATTTAGAAAATTTAGAAAATGTTATATTTTCCAAACAAAACATTTTTTGCACAAAACTGAAACTACTCCAATTCTGTTCATGAGTGAACTCTGTTACGAGTGAATTTCATTTTCAATCTCATTGGAGTCATGGTAACATATATTTTTATGGGTTCATGAAATCATGAGATGTTCATATTCATGTTCTATAAAAACAACAGTTAATAACATTTAGTTACCTTCTCACATTGATATCATGGGGTAACGAACTAGCAGACCAAGAGGAAAAAACTGCTCCAACATACGAGGTCTGGCTAACAAATAACGAGACTGGTTACGAAAAAGGGTTTTATTATAAAAATTATTCTACATTCGAATGTGACCCTTCGATATACTCCCCTCTCCTCGCCACTAAACTCTCCACACGTTTTTTCCATTGATCGAAGCAGTGATGGAAGTCTTCTTTGCCTTTAGAAGCTGTGCCGTTTTTTTTCCTAACCTTTTAAAGAAATTTGAGCAGATCCGTTGACACAAGAGCTTTTTGTCAGGAGTCAGATTTTTCGGCACCAACTTCGCGCAGACTTTTGTCATGTGTAATTCCTCGGGTAAAATTTTTCTTATCGTTTCTTTATCGGCGTTTACAGCCTCGAAAATCATCTAGATGCTCATTCGACGCTCTGCACGCACAATTTGGTTGATTTTGCCCACTGTTTCCGGAGTGGAAATAGTCACAGAGCGATCTGGGCGAAATTTGAGATTAATTCGTTGCTCCTGTTTTTCGTCACACATGGTTTTCGGCACGGTTCGTTTCAAACCGCTACAGCACAAACACGATAATAGTGAAAGAAACGTGTTTTGGGACCTACATAGACAAAATATCTAGATACCCGACGCACTACTCGTTTTTTATACCACCCGTCTAGGCCACCCTCTAGGTGCGCAGTCTCTTTATTTAATAGCCAGACCTCGTATACCCTCATGCAGAAAATAGTTAACTGCGAGAATGGGAATTAAGATAGAGAATAAGTTATAATTGGCGACGAGGACGATGCAGAATAGAAGCTGAGAAAATTGGACGACGGATATGCAAAATGGGGTTTGAATGTAAATATCTCAAAAACAGAATATCTGACGGTAGGAAGCACACGAGACCTCGAACTGTAAATAAGTAGAGTTAGACGAAGTAGACAATTTAACTACCTAGGGAGCATAATTTCGGAGGATGAATCAACAAAACAACAGTAAGAAATAGAGTACAACAAGGGAAAAAAGCCACACAAATTTTGACTTCATTGCTTTGCTCAGAAAACTTAAACTAAACACACAAATGACAATATATAGTCATAGTGGAACCCATTTTAATGTATGGATGCTAGCAACTGACTAATAAACAAGAGAAAATAATAGAGGCTGTGGATTACTTGAAAAAATCGTGCAGGATATCCAGAACACAACATATACCAAATGAAGATATACGACTAAGAACAGGCCGAGTATACGCAACTTTAGAGAAAATACAGACTAAGCAACTGTTCTGGTAAGGACATATGATGAGGATGGAGCAGATAAGGAGAATCCTCAATGACCTGAATGGAAAGAATTGAACAAAATGTGGAAGACAGAGATATCCATGAAAACGAGTGAATAGATAGAAAAGCTTGGCATATGAAATACGGAATACAGCAAAGAAAGCTGTATCTATATTTCTAATTCTTCAAATAAGCGCAAATTACTTCAATCTATAGAACAATTTTATACTCATAGTCTGTTAATGTATGTCCTCCTAACGGTGAAGATTATGATGTTCTCATGGAAGGAAGTTCAAAGGTTTCTGTGGCTGCTGATGGAACTACATGGAGAGTGTTTATCAGAGATGTCTGTAAGATACGTGTTCTGCTGAAAATGTTTAACATACTGCACCTCTATCTTAGCTCTTTACGCTACGCTAAACATTATCAAAAAATTATGTCTTAGATCATTACGATTGAGTCAGAGACTAAATAATGAATTCACTTGCAACTTAGATATTTCGGTTTTTCACATGTCTGCCTCTTTCCATCCAAAATAATTGTAGATCCATAAAATTTATCTGGTGTTTCATACAATATTTGCCTTATAGACCTGATAAATTCTGCACGAGACTTTGGACATAGAATGACATAAGAACAAAATATTTCCTGAATGAATTTCTATATCTAGGTAGTTAATTTTGGCCTAAGCAGACGTTTATATGCTAAGCAGAAAGGTCATTCAATGTAGAATCCAATTTAGCATGGTACAGTGTGAATGAAGCTAAAACGAAGTACATTCTCATGTCGTGCAGCCAAGACCACGGCGACAAGGCAGTGTTTACTGTAGATAACTATACCTTCAAGCTTATTGATAACTTCAAATACCTTGGCTCTCTCAAAACTAAAAACAACAAGACTGCACTGGAGAAGAAGAAGAAGAAAGTGAAAGCTGGCGTGTTACAGCGTCCAGAAGATGCTGAAGAGAAGAGCTGAGACCCAGCTCGTGGAAGGGAAAAGATCAAAGAGAATGGCGCATCCGTACTAACGCTTAGATTAACGCTCTCCATGGAGAGCCTGGTCTGGAGGGTTGAGGTGTCAAACGCCTGAAGGCCGCATATTACCAGGACGTTAACACATAGAATGGCAGGAAGACGTTGAACAGGATCTAAAAGAACTAAGCATCCGAAACTGTGGTGAAAAGTATAACATCGAGATTAATGGAGGATACTTGTCGGGAGGTAAATTAACGCAGTTAGTTAATTTTTAGAAAAATATATTTTTACGGAAATTTTGATATCTCATCATAAATATAAAATGAATCTTAAATACACACATAACAATTTCTTATAACATTGATTACAATACTTTTCATTATTAACATAATTTCTTATTAAGTATCGACTTTGGAAGAAATAAATGGAGATAAGTGAATAATTATTTAAGTATAACTACGTACTTATAATGATATTTATTGGTAGATAATTTCCGACCCTCCTGGTGTGAAAATTATATTCTGACATCACAGCTGCATGCACAAAAATTGTTAAATATTAATTACCGACCTGTCGCTATAAAAATTTCACTTTGAAATTATTTTGTCCATAACTAATGGATTTATATTATCTTATAATGACAAATTTCCCTAATTTTTGAGATAATATAACAAGATATTTTGATATACGTATACTTTGGTGTTTGCTACGCTTCGTAAATTTTACAACTTTGTAGACATTATTACGGTATATAATTAGATTTTCATCGTTATGTGTGTATATATAGTGTGTCTCCTTCAAAATGAGTAGAATTTTAGTAATTCTAAGAAATTCAGGTCCGAGTTTTTGCAGTCATTTTCATAGATTATCAACGGAAATTTCAAATTTGAACCTAGTTTATCGATAATTGGCAAATATAATCAAATCCATGATTCAGTTTTTCCTGATTAATCGTCCTGAGGATTCAAAATTAACTGCAGCGAGGCTGATATCAAAGATTCGTTAAGGAAATATGATGTCAGAATCTCATTTAACTAGTTGGAATTCGGATCAAGAATCTCGTAGTTTGTTGTTTAATACTGTGTTAAAGAACCATTGTTCACGCCAGAATTAATTCAAAACTCATGAAAACTGGCAACGCTGTCGGACCAACCGACTACTGAGCGAATGGAAGAAATGAGATATATAATAAGTTCTGTTGTTAAAGCTATGTAAAAAATTTTCTTACAAATAAATGTTAATGTGAACGTGTTAATAATAACTATAATACAAAAAATGGTCCTTACGAGCGGATTATAAACAAAACCAGTGAAAATTCGCAATAAACAATATATTATTAACAACTATAACCCAAAAACAATTTACCACGTGCTGCAAGCAACTATCAACGAGTGCAAAGTGATCGACCAAACAAGTAGTCGATACAATATCACGGCGACCAGACATCAACTCAACTGGCCGACTAGTTCAATTGCAAGAATCAGGCAGTTCGACCGAAATCAGAGTGAGTTTGTTCCAAATTATTTATTTCCGAATTTTTCTTTCCATTTGCGATTTCAAAGCTTCTCTGTTTGTGCTTGAACAATTTGATAATATAAAATGGCAGAACTTGGCAAACTAATAAAGAAAAGAGGTGTAATTAAAGCTCAGTTAACTATTTTCACAAAAGCGGTAAATGAATTTGCAACTATATCTAATTTAAGCCAAACAGAAGTTACAAAATTAAAAGATAGGTTACGTGATGCCGAAAATTATCTTGACGAATTCAAATCATATCAATTAGAAATAGAGTTACAGGATGATATAAATTTAGATGAGCAATTAATCGAACGAGAGAGATTTGAAAATTCATATTATGATGCAATCGCTGTTGCTAAAAACATTTTACAAAGCTACAATAATCACGATAATGATACAAATCTTAGCGTGATTTCAGACAAAGCTTGTTGTAAAAACGAGGGTATAAAGCTTCCGGATATATCACTTCCTAAATTCAGTGGAAACTTTGAAGATTGGTTAGAATTCAGGGACACATATAAATGCCTTATTCATGATAGTAAAAAATTAGATAATATTCAAAAATTTTATTACTTGCGAAGTGCACTAGGAGGAACAGCAGCGGCGTCCATTTCCAAAATCAAATATACGGCCGACAATTATGAAGTGGCATGGGCCACAATTTCAAAAAGATTTGACAATACTAAAAAATTAATATATGAACATATTAGAGCTATTTTTTCATTAGAAAATATACAAAAACCGACAGCTGAAAAACTACAAAATTTAGCTGACGATATTCACAAACATTTGGGATCTATTGAACAATTGGGGCAAAATATAACTAATTGGGATCCTCTACTAATTTTTTGGATTACTAATAAATTAGATACTAGCTCAAACCTTGAATGGGAAAGGGAAAATAGAGATCAGGAAGAATTGCCAAAGTTAGATAAATTCCTACAATTTTTACAAAAACGTTCCAATTTTCTTAATATGTTAGAATCAAAGAACAGTCTCAGTTTAAATAAATCAGATTCAAAATTTAGTAATGAGGAAAATAAATTCAATAAACAAAGTAGAGTAAGGTCATTGACCTCAAGTACATATACATGCTCCTATTGCAAGAAAGAGCATTCAATATATCGTTGTGCAGAGTTTCTCGGATTAACAATAACACAAAAAAAAGATTTTGTCAAAAAATCAAATCTTTGCCATAACTGTTTGCGTTCGGGTCACTCTGTCAAACAGTGTAAATTAGGGCCTTGCAAAGTGTGTAAAGCTTGGCACAATACAATTTTGCATGAAAAACTCGAGATAGCGGACAACGCGAGCTCAAGTTCCGCAGCACTAAGCAGTGGCGTAGTGGTACCAGCGGCGGGGCAGGTGCTATTATCTACCGCCTGTTTACTCATTTCAGACAATTTCAATAATTTTCACAAAGCAAGAGCGTTATTAGATTGTGGTTCTCAAACTTCCTTTATAACGGAGGATTTGCAAAAGCGTTTGAATATTGCGACACATAAAACAGATCTTTCAATTTTCGGAATTTCAAACAATATTTCAAAGGTCAGTAAAAGGTGTAAGGTTTCATTTAAATCTATACATACCAATTTTAAAGCGCATGGCAATTGTTATATTCTAAAAGAGATTACAAGTGTGATGCCGTGTTGTCGAATCAACACGCAATCTTGGGCGATTCCAGGTGATCTAAAGCTAGCTGATCCACAATTCAATATTCCCGGACCAGTAGACATGCTCATTGGCGCGGACCTATTTTGGACAATTTTAAGCAATAACAAAATTTCGTTAGGAAAAAATATGCCGCTATTAATTGATACAGTGCTAGGTTGGGTTGTATCTGGGCAAATAAGTACTAACAACGTTGAAAAGGCTTCTTGTAATTTAAGTATAAACCAGGAATTATTAAATTCAATAGCCAAATTTTGGGAAATCGAGGAAATATCTAGCACGCGACAACTTTCTCCAGATGAACAATTTTGCGAGGACAATTTCATCAAAACTACTACCAGAGACGCGAACGGACGTTTTACAGTCACTATACCTTTGAAGCAACAACCTTCTAGTTTAGGTGAGTCGAAAGCTCAAGCCGAAAAACGTTTCTATGCATTAGAACGAAAATTCAGGAGAGATCCAATGCTGCACAGCAGATATATACAATTTATGAACGAGTATAAAGAGCTAGGCCATATGACAATTTGTAACGGCAATGATTCAAGCTTCGAATATTTCATGCCGCATCACGGAGTTTTGAGAGAAGAGAGTTTGACCACAAAACTACGGGTAGTTTTCGATGCATCAGCGCCCTCTAGCAACGGTCTATCCTTCAACAATATTCAAGTCATTGGACCCGTTTTACAAGACGATTTACTATCAATAGTCTTAAGGTTTAGGAAATATAACTATGTAGTTTCGGCAGACATAGTTAAAATGTACCGGCAAATTTCAATAACGCCCGAGCAAAGGCATTTGCAAAAAATTGTATGGCGCGAAAATCCGAGTGATAACCTGGAAGTCTACCAGCTAAATACCGTTACATACGGGCAAGCCTCTGCCAGTTATCTTGCAATACGCTGTTTAGCTAAACTCGCTGAGGATATTCAAGAAATGAACCCGGAAATAGCCGAAATCATTAAGCACGACTTTTATGTAGATGACCTGTTAACAGGTGCACCTACACTTGAGCATGCGCAATACATATGTAAAGCGATAAGTGACACTCTTAAATCGGGATGTTTCGCACTCCGAAAATGGTGCTCTAACGACACCAACGCGCTCAAAAATATAAGTTCAAATGATTTAAAATCCGATATACTAGAATTTGCGCATGATGGCAAAACAAAAACATTAGGCTTGATATGGGTTTGCAATAACGATAAGCTTCAATATAAAATTCATACCAATCCTATAGGTACAAAGGTCACAAAACGCACAATTTTATCTACTATATCAAAAATATTCGACATCCTTGGTTTACTAAGCCCATGTACTATTATCGCAAAAATGATAATGCAAAAATTATGGGAAAATAAATTAGCTTGGGATGACGCTATTCCAAAAGCTATATCTGAAAATTGGGTAAGGTTGGAGAAGGAGCTTCTTATTTTGAACGATCTTGAGTTAAACAGACAAGCTATTTGCAAGAATGCTGTTGAATTACAACTGCATGGTTTCGCTGACGCTTCGGAAAAGGCTTACGGAGCCTGTGTTTATTTGAGAAGTATTGATTCCGATCAAAAGGTTCATGTATCCCTGTTATGCGCCAAGGCAAAGGTGGCACCTATAAAAACAATACCAATCCCGCGGTTGGAATTATGCGCAGCATTGCTTCTAGCCCGCCTAACAGATAAAGCTAAAACTGCTTTGAAAATTCAATTCAAATCTTTCACACTTTGGTCGGACTCAACTATAACTCTAGCTTGGGTACGCACAAGCCCGAATCTGCTAAAAACATTCACGGCCCATAGAGTGGCAGAAATTCAGTCTCTCACTAAACACGCCGATTGGAGGCACATCCCCACCCACGATAATCCAGCAGATATTGCTTCAAGGGGAATATATCCTAGTCAAATTTTAAACTCTGATTTGTGGTGGCGCGGCCCTACTTGGCTAGCTAAGGACCCAAGTTTTTGGCCCAATGACAAGCTGGAGGTGGTTCATGATTTACCTGAACTTAAATCCAGTCTTCTGACCAATGTTGCGCCCCCTACTCTGAGTTTTCCCTTTGAACGTTTCTCAAATTTCTCAAGAATGCAACGAACAATGGCATACATTTTACGATTTAAGGATAATTGTCTTCAGAGAAATCGCAGAAGAGGCGGTTCTCTTACAGTACAGGAGTTAAGTGATTCTCTAAAATGTCTCATTCGAATTTGTCAATCTCAATCGTATTCTACCGAAATTGAAACATTGAAAAATAACAAGCCTTTGAGCTCCCATAGTAATCTATTAAGTCTTAGTCCCTTTCTAGAACCCGATGGTTTGCTACGCGTAGGAGGGCGACTAAAACATTCAAATTACTCCTTTGACAAAAGGCATCCAATTTTGATCAATTCAAAGCATCATTTTTCAAAGCTACTATTTTTACAAGAACATGAACGCCTATTGCATGGCGGCCCTCAGCTGCTCTTAAGCACTATAAGAGAAAATTACTGGGTTATATCCGGTAGAAATCTTGCACGAAAGACTGTTAAGAATTGTGTGAAATGCTTCAAATTCAATGCTAAAACCATACAGCCAATTATGGCCAACTTACCGCGCGATAGAACTAATCCTTCTAGTGCATTTTCAATAGTGGGAGTTGATTACGCGGGGCCATTTATGATTAACGATAAGAAAGGTAGAGGTTGTCGTTTAAGTAAATGTTATATTGGCGTATTTATTTGTTTATCAACTAAAGCAGTCCATTTGGAATTGATTTCTAGCCTTTCTTCAGAATCATTCATTCAAGCGCTATATCGTTTTGTCTCTAGACGAGGCAAACCATCAAAAATATTGTCCGACAATGGAACAAGCTTCGTCGGGGCACAGCGAGAGCTAAAGGATTTTCTAAAACATGGCAGCAACACTATAATCGAGAAATGTAGCTCTCAGAATATAGAGTGGAGGTTTATACCACCCTACTCTCCTCATTTCGGAGGTTTGTGGGAAGCAGCTGTCAAAAGCGTAAAGCACCATTTAAGGCGCGTTTTGACCCAAGTTCATTTATCATTTGAAGAATTTGCCACAGTTCTCGCACAAATCGAGGCGATTTTGAATTCGCGTCCTTTATGCCCACTGAGCTCTGATCCCAACGATTTTGGACCTCTTACCCCAGCTCACTTCTTGATTGGAAGACCAATAATTGCAGCACCTGATCAAGATGTCACCGACATAAAAATGAATCGACTTTCCAGATTTCAGCTCGTACAACAATTAGCACAGCACTTCTGGAACAGATGGAAATCTGAGTACATTGCGGAGCTCCAAAGACGCACCAAATGGAAGTCCAACCAAGGCCATCTAGTAGAAGATTCTCTCGTTTTAGTGAAAGGCGAGAACACTATGCCCACTCAGTGGTTATTAGGTAGAATCAGCAAGCTCCATAGAGGCCCTGACGGTATCGCTAGGGTCGCTTCTATAAGAACTCCCTCTGGAGAAATCATCAAAAGAAGCTTTCAAAAAATCTGCCCCCTTCCAGTTGACCTTTGAAAGCCATCCTTATGCTTTCAACGCGGGGAGTATGTTCACGCCAGAATTAATTCAAAACTCATGAAAACTGGCAACGCTGTCGGACCAACCGACTACTGAGCGAATGGAAGAAATGAGATATATAATAAGTTCTGTTGTTAAAGCTATGTAAAAAATTTTCTTACAAATAAATGTTAATGTGAACGTGTTAATAATAACTATAATACAAAACAACCATGAAGTATCAAAAAAACATAAATTCAATTATAAAAATTCATGATGAATATTATATTTATGGTGTATTTCTTGAATTTATGAATTTTCCCATCTAATTAAAAGTTTAAGCAGTGAAGTATTGTTAAGACCTCGTCAAAGTATTGCCATATGAAATTTGACAATGACGACAAGTCTTCTATAAGTTAACTCCTTTTGGAAATATATTGTATAACAGCTAAAATTTTTTACTATGAACCGTCACTTCCGAAAATATTTATATATAGTTTCCAATTCCTCGGTATAATACATGATCAATTTTTTATATTTCCTTCTATTTAGGCACCTTGAATATGTCTAACAAATTTTAAATTGATCCACACATTATTCTGGAGGTATTTTTTAATATATCGGTTCTTTTACCAGGTCCTGTCTTATTGCTCGTAAAGAAATCTTTAACCTAACAGCAATAATCCTAGGGCTCTATTTCTCAGCTAATGAGACAGTCAAGGGCAGACAAGACCCAAATTATTAGAAAATATATTCAGATAGGTACATATTTTATCTTTCCTTTCGGGTTTTAACGTGGAAACGTGTGATAATGTGACAATTTTGATGTAATAAGTGTGTCTGCACATCAATTTATCAAAATGTGACGAGTCACTGTACTCGTTTATTAGTTTGTTGACATTTTGTTTGGCATTAAAGTTGTCGAGGAGGATAACGATTTGATGGAGAAGTAGGTTGAGAATTTATCACAATAATTATGGACGTTGGAATACTTGGAAGAATAAGTACGAATAGATATTACAATTGTAAGGGTGAGTTGAGATATCAAAATTTTTATGATGAATCATTGGTGTTAGAGTGACGAATGTTATAATACAGAGTGAGTTTTATGTATTTATTTAGTTATTTATTCGATGTTGATTTAATGAGTCGATCTCTGGTCAAAATTATGGGGTCCTGCTCTGGTGTCGCGGTAACCACATTTGGGTGTATTTTTGTGCTCCATTACTTGTAGAGATTATTTGAATCACTCTTTTTTTCATAGCCTTCACAAAGTTGTTGATTAGTTTAATGTGAAGCGTAGTTTTTGAGCTCTAGCCATACCAGTCTTTTTCACATTATGAGCAATTGGTTTAGCTTGTGACTTCACCATGATTTCTACAGAAATATAACAAATCACACTTCAAAACACGAATATAAACTAAATTAAACAATACATAATCCAATCTGGAAATATTCCTTCTGCTTATAAATAGAGGTCAATTTCAGAACACCTCATAAAATTCATTAGCTTCAAATGAAAAAGTATTAAAAAGTATTTAGAAGGACACATTGGAAATTGGTTATCAAGTTTGTAAAAATATTTGTTTTAAATGTGTTACAAAAATCATGTAGGCAGTATTATTAATGAAACTTCTGTCAATAAAGGTGGTTTAAGTAAATAATAAAAAGTGATAATGATTAATTACTTGGAACATGTAATGGAAAATACGAAACATTTATTGTGGGTATTTCTCATTGAAAGTATGATAAATTAATCCAATTCATAGAATAAGAACTTTTGGATAGTATTGTTCCTCTTCAACGGGGTGTACATAAAACTTATCGGTTTACAATACATGTAGTTTATTCTCTTTCACTGAACTTTTTAGTCAAATGCATATGGCTTAGTGAACCTTTCTCCAATCAATTCATTTTTGGTTGTTTTAATGTTAATTAAGTATGTAGAATACACTTTTACTCATAAAATTCCAGAGTATTGCTCTAAATAATACTCGCTCGATGTTGCTTTATCTTGTTAAAGTCAGATAATTTCCATAGATGACAAAAGGTAGATATTTTCCTCTTTCTTGTTGGATATTTACCATCGTAATAGAAAATACAATATTCTCGTGATAAATGGATCAACAACGTTGAAAGATCAAAGAAAAAAATTGATCTAAAATAAATCTCTCCAATTTATAATATCTTTTCACGAAACAGAATGTTATTAACCCGTAAGTCATTTTTTAACTCTGACCGTAAGTTTTAAAATGGGTAAAGCCAAGGAACTATTGGTTGAAACTCATGGATTAATCGCAAGTCAATACTTCGACGTACCGTGGAGTATAACGTAAAAACATATGCATCCCCCAGGAGCTTAGGTGATAAAAACGTTTAGTGCGGCCTCGAGAAACCACAACCGCTGTAGGTTGTATTGATCAGTGACGAAAACAGAAAACAATGGAAAAAAAACAGAGACTGTTCCTTGTTAAAGTCAAGATACAACTAAAACTAAGATATAGAAAGTCTGTGAAATCATCTCGTGTAGTTCTGACCTATGACACCATAATGCCGATATAATAAAATATCTTCTCCAGAAGATTAAGTAGAGAGTGTAGTCGCCTCTAGACCTAGCAGGCCTAGGGTATTTGTACTACATCTCTTACTAGAGTCGCAAAGCGCTAATACTATTATTCAATACGGCTTAAGGGAGGTTATTTAGCTGCTGATATCGATCAACCCAAATACCCACTGGTGCCTACTGTCTCGGTACATGCTTAAATTATGTGTTTTACCCTCCTTTCCACAAAACTTACAGTCTCCGGCGTTTTTAATTCTCTCGTGGTTTTCATTCAAGTGAGAGTGTCATGTCAAAACCTCTCTCTCTCCAAGGAGCAGCTTGGGATGTCTAAAATCGGATGTAGACAGACATTCGAGTGCTTTGTCATAATTTTGATTTGATCTGATGAGACGCAATAACTTCGATACCAGACAACGTTTAGGTCTCTCTCCTTACAACTGCAAACCGTTAGGGATTCTATATATACCAAAAGGTTAGTTATTTCCTCATTGAAGAAGTAGATCATATCCTTTCGAAATTTTGAGATTATTTTAAAAATAGAATATCAAATTATTGTATATTATCATTGTATATAATCAGGAACTACGACTTAATTAGAACTGACTTATGGTTTGAAATAGTAAGCGAGGATATAGCCAGAAATCGTCTAAACCAAATAGCGGCGCTAACTGGTGTTGTTTTTTAATTTGGATTGGACATAAGCTTGTTACAACGCTATGATGAGACTCAAAAATAGGTTAACCGTTACCCTTTTCTTTTCCAATTCCGAGTCATCAGGGATGGAAATATCGACAAAAAATTACGTTCTTCGGGAGAGATGTTATTCAATGTTGGTAGCGGTATTATTCAGGAAAGTAGTTGTTTCTTCTTCTGAGGAACGGTGGAAATTTCTGAACATTAGCATTGGGAATTATTCTTAGGAAATCGTAGTTTCAATTATGAAAATTGTTACATCTTGTACCACAACAAGTTCCAGCCGACAAATGATAATTACTAAAAATATATAATAAGAAACAAGTCTATTGGATTACTAGCTATCAACAGTTTTGTATGATTCCTAATGTGTAAATCTACGGTAGACTGGTTTTCATTTATTATTCATTAGTCGGAGCCATGACTTATGAGAAAAAAATATCAAATTATCATTTAATTTCAGGGGCAAGGCCACTAGGTACTTGATTATATGCTTCTTTGATTGTTGAGCACCACTACTTTTGGAATTTGAATGTAGGATGTTGGTTTCTTTTGTTTCTCATTTTCAAATATTTATGCTAAATAATAATAAGAGCGTTATTACAATCTTGAAGCTAGACAATACTTTGGTAGAGATTTAAAATTAATTCACAACAACTGTGATAAAATTGGGAATTGTCAATATGGGAAGACAAAGAAAAAAGTTATACACATTGAGGGAGAGAGAAAATTTCATAGGTTACAGGAAAAAAAAAACATTTTTCAGTTAAGTTACAAAACATTTATTTCGGAAAGAAGTAACTTTGCAGTGTAGTAATATTCTATTTTTCAATAGATATCCAAACATTCGTATTAATTTCAAATACTTTTGGTTACTTTTATATATATAAACATTCATTCAAAATTTACACACTCATATAGTTTGAATAATTACTTCATTAACTTTCTCCGTATATTCATTCTACTATCACAAAATACAAGTAGTTTGAGCAATTGATGTACCTGGACGACCAGCATCATTCATGTTCATATGACCACACTCAAAAGCAGAGAACTATTTGCATTCCATGACACAAAGTACTTTTAGGATAATATTCTCGTACCTGTTTCTCGGTTTATTATTTGTCTTTTGTCCAAACATTTACCCAATAATATGAACAGTTTTCTTTATATGACTATTACAACTTAACTTGCTACAAAATGAATGAATGAAAATTTGACTTATGGTTTCAGAAAAATGTCGGAAACCAATAATATAATCAATCAACGTGATGCGAACTACGTAGTGCGGTCCATGACTTCTTAGTCTAACATAAAAAGAAAGGTCATAAATAAAAAAAACTGATTACTTCTCCACTATAAAAATATGATGTATTCTTAGGGTTAAAATGTTCGCACACCGCCTGTTTAATTTAATAGTCGCTGTTAAATATTCTAACCCATGACGGCTTTTGGAACAAAAATATTCATACAGGACCAGATCAGAGCTCTATGGTGGGTGTTTAATCTAATAGTACAGTAGCTTTGAAAAACGAAGCAGTTTGAACAGGAACAATGTCAATTTTCGATAATTTTTTGACGCATCTGCATTAGTAAAGAATAACATTATAAGAGAAAATTTTAAATCATAATCAACAACAAAGATGGTTCCGTCACGTCATATAATTAGTGAAGAATCATTATTTCGAAAGTTATATGAAAATGAAGATAGAATGGAAAGAAAAAGAGATAAGATATCAGGAAACAGAACTAAAGATAGAGGAAAGGAAAAAATATAAAAAGCTGTGGTTAGAGCCCACGCAATCTTTCAATTCCATCGAGCTTTACACTCATACAAGAGGTACAAATGTTTCAAGATTGGAGATTACATATTTTGTATGCCCCAGAGTAATGCGCAAAGAAATAATGATGAATAGAAATA
Source organism: Diorhabda carinulata (assembly GCF_026250575.1). Taxonomy (NCBI): domain Eukaryota; kingdom Metazoa; phylum Arthropoda; class Insecta; order Coleoptera; family Chrysomelidae; genus Diorhabda; species Diorhabda carinulata. Next base: position 11,830,291 of record NC_079469.1, read on the forward strand.
TGTATTTTATTATAAATTATTTTTTATATGAAATTATAAAAAATCACAGAAACTAGAATACATTGGTTCGTTATATTCCTATATTATGAATTTACAATGAAACTAAATTCTGTCATAAATGTCAAACAGGGACATAACTAAGATATACGAGTAGGTATCATTATCGAGTCACTTGCATTTAGTATTAAGTATTATTCGATTTTTCAAATAACATTTAGAGGACTTTGAATAGTTGTTTTTCAACTAATTTATTATAGGTACGAGGGTTGATACTTAAGTTTTGAGATAGACAAATACCAATAAATATTTATAATTGGATATGGCTTTATTGTTTTTCAAAATATTCTCCATTAAGATTAATAGTAGAATAATAATAAGAAGAAGAAATCACTGGGTGTCAAACAAGGAGTATACGGCGGATGACCCAATAATTCGATGTTTTGACTGTTCAAAAACGTTTTTGGACACTTCTGCCGAAGAAATGCTGGTGTATTACATTATGTATGTATCTTTTGGTCAAGATGAATGTTTCAAGTAAATTTAACTCAAATAGCACTCTTATGACAACAATGTCAGATTTGACATAATCACATCAATGTTGCCATATCTCAATACTTATGTGGCAACCCTTGTATACAGGCTATTTTATAACTTGAGAATATTAAAATTTAAGTTGTTAAAATTTTGTTATCAGGTTGGTTGTTTTATTTTTATAAAATTTTGTTGAAAGCTATTTGGAGTTTCAATTATTGGAGGATTTGAAAAATGGCGGAAGAACAAGATGAAATATTGAAAATCTGTCAAGATCCATGGAAGGAATAAGATTTTTACAGAAAAGAAGGGAAGCTGAGAATGGGAGTAAAGTAATGGAACAAGAGACATAGAAAACGGAAGGTAGAATATCACGAAAACAAACTATAATAAAGGTAGGAGCTAGAAATCACTGGTTATTGTACAACATATGCGATAATAATATTTATATTGGAGTTATACACTGCTTCCAGTGAAATGTGTACTATGGAAAAATGAGTCAACTCGTTCCACGTGTTATTCAAAAATCTCTCTTAACCTTGTATTTTCCCCAAAGTTGTTTTCTCCGATTCATAATTTCATTTCTCACTGGTTCTGTTTTATTTTAGTGTCTTTATTATGACTTCTATATTGTTTGTATTCACAGAACTGTACTGCAGACCTCTCCGACCATGAAGCAGTATTAACAAAATTTTCGGTAAAATCCGATATTAAAAACACTGTTTTTACACACAAGTGACTGGAGCATTCTATCTGGTGATGTGAATTTCGAATATTTTAGATTAATGAAAACACTAACTAAGCTTCGCAATACAATTAATGACATCAGAAATAAATTTACATCTGTTACTAATGGACTTACATTGAAAATGTTTTAGAGTCTACCGGACTTTTCTTTTTTCCTAATTTTACCTTCTTTCGTTTTTGGTTACTTGTGGTTTCTTTCTTCAGCTACAACAATATTCTTCCGGTAAAGCTGATAGGAGAATATTTTCAATTTTCACTAGATCATTATCGTTATCATCAAAACAGTCGCCACTGTTTTGTTATTCAAAATTTTCTGGATAGTTTTTGACGATTTCGTTTATTTTCAAATTATAACTCATTTTACTCTATTTTTGCAAATTAATGGACTTGATCTCTTGTCAACTTGCTTAAAGTCTAACAATAAAACTAGAATTTCAATTAAAAACTTATAATAATTCAAATTTTGGTATTGACGTCTATCTCTTTGTATTTGTATTTGAGAAATTATTGGTTTGAAATGAATCAAGTCTATTTTTGATAAAGTTTACAGAATTTTTGGTTTTGGAAGTAGATTGGTCGAAGGAGACACATTATATTGCTTCTTATATTTGCCTTACGAATCGTACGAATACCATGACTGACTGAAAATCATTTCATAAGGATGTATATTATATTACAAATTATTTAATCTCCCTATATAGTATATTATCATCTAATTGTTCAGTTAAGGCAATGTACAAGGTTAGATGACCCACACTTATAGAGACAATTAGTCATTTTTAATGAAGTTAAAATGTATTATAACAAGCGCTACGTCATGAAATTTTCCAACCCAGTTAGTCATACATTTCCCGTAATTTCCAGGTAAATTGTAATGGTGGGAAGCATTTTTGTAGAAATTTGCAATGTAAATTTTTAATTTGGAATACGTGGAATGAGTTACGGGTATAATTTTCCTAATTATATATTTATCCTTAATTAGAACAATATATTTGTTTTTTTTTGTTCAACTGACTATTAATTTTTATTTATATAAAAACCATTTCGATGCTATTCATCTACTGAAGCGTATTATTCATAGTTGTTGCTAATTATTCTTGATAAGATAATGAAGAATAATGTTGATAAAAATCATGGAAATTACAAAATTCTTTTTCAAAGCAGAGAAAAATTGCTACAGGTTGAGGCTAGAATCGATTCAATAATATACAAAATACCCAAAAAATAAAAGAATATCAATAAGATGCCATTTTGGAGTTCATGTAATAGAATTATACAAGATAAAAGTGGGACGTAATTAACTAAAGGAAATATCAAGAGCTTTTAATATAACAATATAAGAAGAGGAGATATTTGCAGAAGCAATGGAAGAATGACAAAGTTATATACAAGTATGACAAGAAAAAAATATTTAGACTCATTTTGATAACAAGAAACAAAAGTTTGAAGATTTGTCATGATTTTTTGATGAGATTTTGTTTGTTTCTGATTTAGTTTTGTGACTGGAGGAGCTTCATAAGATTAGTTTCTCTATAGGTTCTGGTTTGAAATTCTTTTGGATAAGATTTTTTCGTGTCTGCTCGCTCGTATCTGGTATAGGCCTAACCCAGAAATCAGAACTAGATTTCAAACGTCGCGTTCAATTTCCAGTGGAAATTTCAAATTTAAAACCTAGTCAACTAGAAATTTCGATTCACTCCACTTTTCTGTGCGTTAATTCTCCCTTACATTTAAATATATATAAAAACAAAAGTACTAGTTTCACGGGTTGAACCGAGATAGAATTTAGAAAATCCTCGACGTTTCGGCTCACGCTTTGGAGTCATTATCAAGAGAAGTGGACCGATTTCGTGGTCTCAATCTGCCTACTCCACGTAACAAATCACCTCTTTTTGCTGGTTGATTCCAAGACCTCATTCTGCCTATTCCATGGAATTTCGCTCTTTAAAACCGACAATAATAGATTTCTTATTCTGCCCAATAGACTACCCGTCACAATCACATCTAATTTCATATATACTACTCCTCTTCAAATTTGGTATTTTATTCTCAGGATTGCTCAACAATTGTTTTAATATATTGTTGGATCCATAAACCAATTTAAAATCCAGTCTGTTGAATATTCCTTTTTTATCAACAGAATTGAATGGTATCAGAGCAATTTTGTCTTGTTTTCCAGTTTTAGTTTGGAAAAAAGTGATTCAACATAGAGATTTCTTAAATCTTCGACGATCAATTAACTTATTCACATTCTTTTATCATAACCGTTGGGTAGAGATACATCCTCAGTGAAGGTCTTTTCCTCGTTGTATCTGTCCATTATTTTCCATTTCATAGCTGAATCATATGATGGAAATTTGAAGTTCCAAAATGATTTCGTCTACGTTTGCCATCTTCGTATTGAATATGGCAAAATTATTATATACACACCTGTACCATACCCTGGGTACATACTGAAACTCTCGACTGATTTATTTTTCAAAATGACTCATGAACAGTTCAGCCATAAACGGTGATATGCAGTTGCCCATTGCTCTCCCTTCGTCTTGCTGGTAGAATTCATTTGTTAACTGAAGTATTCTTCTATTATATCAGCTCTCAAATTATTAGATCTCTGTAAATCCTCAAGGTACTCCAAGGTACACTGGGAAATAATGAACTTACTTGAAACTACTTCACTACCTTCAATTTCTGTAGTTTTATCTTTGTTGATCAGCTCTAACAAATTATTCCCTGAAAAACTCTCAGTTTTGATGGGTAGGAATTGAAACTCGTCTGTTAACCACCTGGAAATATTATAACTGGGTGTACAAATTGTTGAAACAATAAATCTCAAATTGAACGTTTTCTAGTTTTCTAGTCAAAATATAATGTTGACACTGACAATTAGCGTATTTTTATTGATCAATAGATCACCTACATCTTAAATATGAAATAGAAATTTCCATTAAAATGCCTTGGATAAGAGACTTTCTTAGAGGAAACAACTCTACAACTTGGGATTAAACTAAGGCAACTATAGTGGATAATTGGCGGAAAATCACAACAATCTATCGAGTATAAATTATTGCTACACAAGAAAATACTTAAACCTATTGGGTATTATGGAATCCAGCTGTGGAGTTCAACGTCAAACATAAATTAAAGTGATGAGTGTAAAATGCAATGAAAGACTTCAGTCTTACCCCAATCAATTGGCCAAAAACCTAGTGTTCTGAAATCGTCTTATTGTGGTTTCTGACATAGTAAGATAAAAGTCATCGTTAAGTTTCTGTTTTAATTTCTTGAATAATTAGTAATAATAATAATGAATTATTGTGAACAATATAATTATTGGTACGAAGAATTTCAGGATTAGAACGATTTCTTCTTAGTTGGCGCGTGCTATATTAGAAATTGGTCTAAAATAAAATTAATCAAATTAATATTTGATGAGGAGAAATATTTTGAATCAATGGATTTGGTTTTATTTTTTGTTATTTCGCATTGTATCAAAACTCATCGACTGTCCTAGATTTTGGAGTGTTCTATATTTGAAAACATATGTTAACAAAAATTATGTTCCAACCGTAATAAAAAAGAAGCCATAATAACAGCTGAACAAAAAAGTGTAAAACGTGTCACATGTCGAGAAAAAATTTGTTGAATTCTTTTTATCTCGTTACATAAAAGTCGACTGGGACCAAGGAAAGTGATTCATTTAGAAACATATTTCTTCTTGTCAAATCTCTCTCGGTATTGAAAACAAAAGAGTTTATTTGTTGGAATTCTGTTAAGATGGAAGTAAGTGATAACAAAAAATATTCTTCACCAGCGGAATCTTTGAAGATTTTTTTCGAGATAAGAAAAAAACTTTTCGAATAGATTCCGTCTAGTTATATGATCTAAATATATATTGTTCACATTTCTAAAAGAAAATGAATATACCTCTCAAAAATACTATCACATTATTTTTCTCAAATGAATCCCTCAAGGATATGTTTGTGGTCTATTGTATATAAACAGGATGTGGGGATGATTCGACCTTTCTAAGTCATTGTACTCGGTGGTGAAATAATATATAAGCAGCCGTTCAGTTTACAGCCTTTCGGAAATATTTCAAATGGACAAGAAAACGGAAATAAAATACTGTCGTAGTTGTTATAAATTTTGCTTCTGTGATTATTGAAATGATAGAAGATGTTTCTGAATTCGTTTTATAAGTTTTAATTAACCTCAATACATCAAATAGTCTTGCGCCTTAAGGATGGGGTTTCATGTTCACATAGTGCTGCTAGATGGCAGTACAAGGATAAACAACGATGAAACTGATGCAGTTTATACTTGGACAATTCATCAAAATTAAATATGTAAAATACGACATCTGAAGTTCTCTCTCTTAATCCTACGGAAAATATTTTGACTGTCCTGTTGGGAATCAATATAAACCATGTGCTTCACATATTGTTTGTAGTTCAAAGTTGTTTGGAAGATAAGTGATTATTAATTATAAGTTGAGATTCATTGGATTTGCAACGACAGAATTTGTCGAGAATAAAAAGCCCACGCTAATGACTGCTACTTTTATATTATGAATAGGAGTAAATGATAAAGAAGTACAAGTGGAAAATTACTAAATATTCTAGCTTTGGAACTTCTTCTGCTCCCATTGTACACGATATGAAAGTCGCCAGAATAACCGAAGTACCATTTTATTACTACCGAAGATAGCGATAGCGAAGATACCGAATAGCGATTATTCATTGATAGCTCAACAATCGCTCGCATTAACAAAATTATGGCAGAGTTAAAATTTCCTTGAATCTTTGAGGTATAGCAAATATAATTGACAATTCTATATTCCACGGTTATTGCCTGAAAGAGCAGAAATTTTAACAAAGTGTTGATGCCATCTCTGTTGGGTTGATAGAACATAAACGCAAGAGCATCAATTTTAACGAACTTTGGCACTACCGCAAAGCCTCGAATTCCATCATCATCTGGCAGTTCTCAAAACCGCATCCACTGCTCCTTTACTAGCCACTCCGCAGAAACTTGCAAATGCAAACCCATCTGTATTTAAATTTAATGTATAGCCATGTAAAATACTACTTTCCTTTCCAATAAATCTAAATACACCAGACCATTTAAGTTACTCTCGATGAAAAAGGGACCAATTATCTTGTTGTCTATAATTCCAGCTCATACATTCAGTCTTTCGGGATATTGGGTGTCGAATCCACGCATCCAACGAGGATTGTTACTTGACCATTATCTAAAATTATGCCGATTTTCGTTTCCATCAATACAAAAAGTGGCCTCATCGCTAAACATAACATTACTTAAAAAATTTGTTGTAACATTTCTCCATCATTAGGTCTGCAAACTTTTCACGACTGTCAAAATCGACATCTAACAACTCTTGAGTCAACGTTACTTTGTATTGATGGAATTTATTTGTTTTCAGTTGATGCAGTTTTTCTACACCCTGATTCGGATAAATCTTTCACTGAAATAGTTTCGTTAAATTTTTGATGATTCGAAATCATGAAATTTTGTATGAAATCTTGTACATTTTTATTGCGTAGGCTGCTAAAAAAGATCTTGCTCTCTATTTATTTCTGTAATTTTTTGAAAAATAAAAAATACCTACCGATTTCGCTCCACCCACGTAGAACGTTATATTTTTCTCATATGTAAACGTAGTTCTTTGATGACTTTAGTCATTTTACTTATGAAAATTGATAAAATACTAAAACACGCCAAAGTACAAGTCGATGTTATCTGTTAAAAGCTCAAAATAAATAAGAACCCACACAAATTGGTCTACACTCTATGCAAGTCGCCCAACAGAATTCGAGGTTATGGGTTTACAACGATTTATCTTTAGTTCTTGAGTATAGCAATAAAAGTAATTGCGTCAGAATAGCAGGTTTGCAAAAATTGTTTTTAAACGCCTGTCAAAGCTCTACATATTTCAAAATTTGTTTGATTAAGCACAACATGCTATTCAGGATGTATGCAAATGTCTAAAAAAAATGCATACAATAAGTTAAATATATAAACACATATTTGGTTTCTTCAGTTTTTATTGTATTTCAAATGCTTGTGGAATTTCGATTGGAACAAAGATTTATCCTTGAAGTTTTAATACAAATTACTACTTTTATGAAATATATCTTTTAAGATTATTAGTCATTTCCAATAAATGGTTTCCGACTCACCAACATCAGTAACCTTTCTCCCATGTTCGAACAAACTATAATTAATTTTATCTAGATTTCTATAAGAGAAAAGTCATTGAACAAAATAATTTCGAATTATTAAATCCTTTTTTCTGGTATAAGAAGTATTCATAGTTCAGTGACATCAGAAGCCAAATCAAAAGGCATTAGTGTCAGACGAAGTTCGACATTAAACGATACGGTGTTGCTATTTCTCGTAAATTTCTGAATATTTTTCGGTTCAAGTAACTGGTACGGTTTGCCAAAGTGTTCTGAACTGAAAAATATGCAAATTTACTGATAACCTTGTTTTCATTCGGAAAAAGCTGAGTATTGATGACACCAGAAATATCTGTAAAAATGCACTTTTAAAATATCGAAATTGCTCAGCAGCCATTTCAATTTGCGAAATTCACGAAGTATGTTATTTCTTCAGAAATATGGGAGTTTTATTTCCGAATAAAGATATGGTTTTGCTTCTCGATATGTAAATATCGAGGGAAGTTAAGTTAGGTACATCGTTGTTCCAACATTTTTACGTTCTTTTTGTTTTAGTAAACAAACATTAAAGAATAGAAGAATAATGTTAAGGTTATTACAGAATAAAGAACTGGAAAATATATTTCGCCTTCACGTTATGTTAGTTATTGTTGTAATTTCCCTATATTATTTTTATTATAAATAGCATTTGAAACTAGATCAATATTTTCGCAAGAAGTCTCACTATAATTATTTAATTTCGTTCCAATTTTTTTACAGTTACAATTATGAATTTACTCGAGTAGTTTAGCAGTAATTTTATTCGATATTATTAACGATACTTTTTCACCTTCCCGCTTCTCATTTGAAAAGTCTACTGTCAACAATTTTAATGATCAAAACATGGTAAAATTAATAGTTTTCGTTTGGAATGATCCTATTAATATAAGAAAGCAGCGTTTGCTCACTATCTAGTTTTTATGCCGTAAACTAGGATCTATCACAATAAACCAGAAACCAAAGAATCAAAAGATCAAAGGCCACACTCTCGTTGGTAAATTGCTAAAGAAAATTCACACAATTCACACACACGAACTCTCCAGCATAGACACGCACAATCGAAATTCAACAAAACCATAAAATTAATTATATAGAGTTATCAATTGGTGACTCTAACGAAGTGTCAAAAAGTTTAAAACTGGCCGTCATGAGGTACACAAATGCTTTTGCCGTAAACTTCCGTATGCATATTTATTTGCTTTGCGAAGTTATTTGCTGATTTAAAGACACCATTATTCCCAGTTTAATGAAGAAACGCCTTAAAGATTTGCTAAGTGCGAAACTTCCTCCTGGAAACTTGGCTTTGCTGGTTCTCTTTCGACTATATGTTGTGCTTAGTGTTTGTAAGTGGTAAGTAGAGTTTGAAAAGCAAGTTTTAACATATGATTTCGAATTTTTTCAGATAATCAGACGCAAAGCGGTAACAGCTGCTTCTAGTATCCATTGAAATTAGTGCCCAACATCATTTTATTTTGTTTGAATAAAACACGTGTAACTTATAAAATCCAGAATTCACCTATACGTTTCCAGAGAATTGATGTTGGCTTATATTATCATAAAAGATTGATACCACAGATCCAAACAAGATTTGATTCAATTGTTCACTGCAACTTTCACTTACGCCGCGCTGTTTTGAACAGCAAATCAGAATCAGTCTTGATGTTGGTTAAATGCAGTCATGTGGTGCCAATCGTGAATTTGTATTGTTTAGACTTATTTATTATATTGCTATTTGAATCCAGCCTTATATAAGTTGATTTGTTACCAATCGGTAATAAATCCAGCTTGCAAATTAAGTTTTGCAAAGCTTTCTGGGTGTAAAAACTAGTTCTTAATATCAAGTATGCAACAATTTTCATATTGGAAACTAGTGAAACATGAGCTGGATTCTGAATAAAGCATTTTTCATTTAATGCAAAGAAGTTTACTCCATCTGAAGTTATAAGTTTGTCTTTAGAACTTCTAACATCATTTTCCAACCTTGAAAAGTAGGCATGTTTGATTTATAAATTTGACTGCAATTGTGAAAACTATCGTATAAAAAACTCTCGTATTTTAAGCTCGAAAAACTATATAGATGATACTGAAAAAAAAACATGTTTTATCATACTGAACACACTACTACTATACCAATACTTATAATTATGTATGACGCGATGGTAAACTGTTTACTTTAAGTCTGTGAAGACCAATGGTTCTAAAAATTAAAATTAAGATGTAATATCAGTAGTATTAGAATTTTGTCTACTTATTTAGTATCTAAAAACACGTAGTGAATCACCAAACCCCCAAGCAGTTGTAGCTATGAAGCTACAATGAAGTTCCACCATGAATGGCAATAGTACCAATGTTATTTTATGGAATATCGATTCTCTTCTGGTATCGGACTCCAGAAACAAACAGTTCTAGCAATTAATTTTCATCATTAATCTATTAAACAGACCCGTCCAACCGGAGAGAAAGTCTGTTTGTCTTGAAATTCGCTATCAATAGGATGTATTGGGATGACACCGTCGACGTCTTCCGTAGATTGTATTTATACGGTTGGCTTTTTATTCTAGTTTTTCTTCGAGTGTTAAATGAGTTTTTTCTTCATTGCTTTCGATTTTGTCGACTCCTGGAAAACCCATTTCGTGCGCAAGGTGCCTATTTTCCTGATCTAGTGGATTTATATTTATATTTATATACGATACGTACATGAAAATCATAGAAAAACATTTTCAATAGAAATAATACTTTTACCTATTCTGAAAAACTTTTAAATTGTCTCGAGGATATCAATAAACAGCTCAATTCTTAAATTAACGTGGACAAAGAAGACACTTTTGATGATACGTTCGGTAGGTATTTATCCATTTTTCCCACGGAAGCTTGAAATTTTTGTAAGATAGATATATTAAAAAACCAAATTTGATTTAAATCAGTGTAGTAGTTTCTACATAATTGAGTAACAAACATAGAAACTTTCACATTTATAATATTAGTAGGATTAGTTTAGTGACGCTAATGTATTATATTTGAGAAATAAGAGAAAAAAATAAGCAGAAAATACCGCTACTCAGTAGAAATACTCTTAAATAGGAAATTCTAATTGACTTAATTACCGGTTTTCGTCGTGTTATTCTTCTTCAATATTAATTGCTTTCCCCGCTGGGGATTTCTATTTTGTATTCATCGAGTCAAGTATACTTTTCGCTCCATTTCTCAGGTAGCTACTGCTCACCGGATTAAGAACTGTCATTAATTAACAAAATGACGTTTCAAGGAACTCCAAACAATCGCTTCTTTTCAGACCTAGAATCTTTCTCATTGAAATAACAAATTAAACCTTTGAAATATTCCGAGAGAAAAAATTTCATTTGGTTTGATAAGGAGGAAATTGAAATTGGAATTATATACAGAGCACTGAAAATGTTGTGACCCAGATAAGAATTGGATATTGCAAAATAACATGCCGCACTTTAACCTATTATAGGGGGATAACGCGAATTTATTATTCTCAAAATGCAAATTTTCATTTGGTTCTTGATTCGAAACGAATATAAATGAAGTTTAAGAAGTTATAGATGAAATTCTATTTCAAGCCCGAGCGGCGGAGAGATGGCAACTGTGTGATTGTGATTGTTGGTGAAATTTCACAGGTAGACCAGGGTAGAAGCATTTGAAAATGATAAAAACTGAATGAAAATAATATTAGGATGGAACCCATCGGTTAAGGGAGAAAATATCATGAAAATGAAAGAAAAAATAATTTACAGGCGACCCGAGGTGAAAGGGATGGAGTTAAGGGTAGAAAACCGTTGCAGTCGATTGGTGCGAAACTACAAATTCTCTGGAAAAAATTTGAATTGCGAAATTGTAGGTGATACAAAGATCTACAACTCCCATTTTCCATACAACCTCAAAATTTAAGTGAAAAATTTAAAAAAAAAACAAGTTTTTGGATTTTTATCTCCATTAAACATTACCACTTTACATCTCAAACACACTGTTATTTATTTGATTTGTAAAAATTTTTTCAACCTTCTTTTGATTCATCAAAAATATATCACTCTCACCATGGTAAATTTTCTCAGGAAAAGCGAAAACATCGAAAAATCGCTCGCATATCCAAATTTTTTTCGAGCATTTCTACAATTTATATTGAAATTTTACACTCTAATTACTTATGTATATCTACGTAACATGAAATATCATGATTTTCGTGTAATCGAGTTTTTAAATACAATGAATAAATAAAAATTGAACGAATGATTGAAAAAATGTTTCGGATACGAATTTTTATCGTTTCTTTGGCCTTCCTTGAGAAAATATTTCATGCTCATGGTAGGCATTTTTTAAGACCATAAAAAATAGGGATTTCTACGAATAAAAAACTTACCTATTTTTTAAAAGAATTAACATTTTGACGGGAGAATTTTTTAATGAAAATTAGGATGCATTTTCGTTATTAAGATAAGATGAAAAACGAAATATTTCGAAGCAAAACAGTTACAGTATAAAAAGGTGAGATTTCATAAAATTCTGTGCAAAAAAGATGTTTCTTGTGAATGATACAATTAAAAAACCGATCGTTATATTTTTTTGAATATTTCACATAAAGTCTTAGTTGGTGAAAAAAGCTATTTGACTGCTCCCATAGGACCTTTAGTTTTGCTGTATAGGTTCCATTAGAGCAGAGTAGAAAGGTCAGTTCTGAATGGTAAACCAGCATTTGTTTACCAGAAGTGTTCGAAAAAGTGGAGGAGTTGGTGTGTGGTAGCGTAACCAGTATGTTCTGTAGCCCTAGTAAAAACATTACTTAATTCTAGACTACCTTGTATATAAAATTAACTTTGTAGGTTTACAGAAACAGCATGCAAAAATTTTGGACGAATTAAATGACATTCAAGGAACAGATGCCGATAAGGAAGCAGGAGTAGATGCGGAATTCAATTATTTTCTAGTACAATTAGAAAAATTGATCCAAAAAGAAAACGCATTAATGGCTAGGGTTGTAAAATTCACGTATCACGAAAAACGTGAAGTGTTGGATAGAATGAACGTGATGAATAACGAATTGAATATTTATAAAGAGAAAAAGGAATGCGCCCAACAAATTAAAAAAAAATTTGAAAATAGGTTCTTAGAGGAGCGCGAAAACATAAAAAACGTACAGTGTATAAACAAAAAATTATTTGTTTTTTTCGAATTTTTAGTTACAATTCCACGTAATAGCTTGGAATAGATCCCTGATGTTGATTTGTATAAAGAAACCTCATCTTAAGCAACTATTACTTAAAGAAACTGGGTTCCATCGAGACGAGTTTCTACAGAAAATCCTTGAAGTAGCAGAAAAGAAGATTCAGATAGAAAACAAAGAGAAAAGTAAAATAAATGTGATAAAAATGGAATTCAATCCATTGAAAATTGAAATTTTGGAACATAAAAAAAATACAATAATAAAGTAGAGGTATGCAAACACTTTCTTTTTCTCATACTTCCTCTGAGTCATCCACTTTACCGTCCTAGTTTGCCACCCAAGGATTTCTTCTTAGTCTCGCATATCAAAAATGAATTCTAGGTCAACGTTTTCCTACACCCGATGGAATGGAAAAAATGCTTCGATAATTGGTTGAAATGCATGCCAAGGTATATTGTGTATCAATGGAGAATATTTTGAAAAATAATGAAGACATATCCAAATATAAATATTTGTTTTCATTTGCCCATCTCAAAACTTAAGTAGCAACCCTCGTACAAACCACCACGTCAATTCAACTGATTTCTTCCAAACACCTGACTCCTTGATTTTCTTTCAAGATAAATTGAGGGAAATATGTATAATAAAACTGTTTTCCACACATATTGAAAAATTTATTTTATATACTGTTAGTTCAAATTAATAATGTCTATTAATAATGATTCGGAAAGCAGTGCTATTAATATCTGAGGATTTCAAAATAGATGTAATGAACCAAACAACATCTACATTCGACAACTCGACATTTTGATTGACGATGTGTTACGGAGGATCGGAGAGACTTTTGGAAGGGTGCAAGAGGTTTAGTTTAATTTTTAGTGATGATAAAAGGCATTACAAAAATAGATTTAAGGCTTGATGTCACATTACCAAAACATGTGTCACTTATTGCTTGACTCCTGTTCCATTTGTAACTGTCTTATCTGTTACAATAAAATGTATTAATAAGTTAGTCGGCTGTCTGGTTTTATTAAGAATAATTAATATTTGGAAATACAGCCTTTAATTTCAATTAAAATTGAATTGAGGTAGTAAATATAAAATAGGAAAAGAACTAATGCGAGTTCTCGTAATGGTATGTAATTTATCAGTTCATCGGTTATTTTATCACTGATTGTTCAACTAATAAATTTTTCCGATTTTAAGTTTATTATACAAAAATATAAAAATATATATGTCATTACCTAATTTCTAAATATACAACTGTTGCAAAATGTCCACTCCCATGCCAGATAATTATACCTCAAAGTTCGATTCTGAGCATAACACTGTTTATCAAATCCTTTAACGAAATATACCAAAGAATTCAACTATCTGTATGATTTATTGTCATCTTTCGCGACCTGTTCGCGACCATCCTCACCTTACTACAAATCATAATTCTAGGGATCGTACTGGACAATAGAATGAAATCAAAGATAACTGCCTAAGTAGGCCTAACATCCTAAGAAGCTTACCTATATAACTGCAAATGGGTGTTGAAGAGGAACTTTTTTTAGAATTGATAAATCTCTTACTTTTCCCGGATATACTTTGATGATATTCTTCATATGGCCTCTACTGAATATTGTACAAAATGTAGCTTCTGATTAGAAGTATTCTGGTAAATCCTAGTTTATAGTTGAAATTGTGAAGATAATGATATTGCTATCTGGTTGAGAAGATCACTACTTCTCTTAATAAACTGTTCCAGAATTCTAACAATACAGCTTAATCGTGTTTATACAGTAAAACAAAAACCTGAGCCGTATTTTCCCACTATTCGTTCCAAAATAGAATTTGAACTGACAAGACGATTCTTCAAATAATAATGTTGTAAGTTGTAACTAGAATAGAAATATTTATGAAAGTTTATAGTTTATAGAAAGTTGATGCATGCATAGACACTCTCACTATGATTGAATCCGTCTAAATAAACAACGTTATTAAACAATGTCTGGATTCCTTCATATATGGGTATCAATGACAAAAAACTTATGCAAAATTTTTCCTAGATACCTTAAAATCCGATATTTGGCAAGATAAAACAAAATAACTAATCGAAGACTTCAATTTGGACATACTAAACTCACACATCCTCCTAATAGCGTCAGACCAACCTGCTTCACTACAAACTCCGTCATATTTCAAAATCCTGCTCTTTAAATTACAGAAGTACTCAAAAGAAAAGAGTTTGGACTCTAAATCACCCTGTCAGGGTCATATCTCATATCGCCAGACCAGATTAAAGAAGTTCTTAGGTATTTTGAAGGCATCATTATTGCTGCAAAATCTTGAATCGACATTCATTGCTCATTCGTTTTGTTAGCCATCCTAATAGATGAACGTAATGTATAATAAAATGGATATTTTTAAGGTTAGAACCGATTTCGCATCGCAACAGAGAAATGTGATTTGAGAATAACGATTTGGACGGCCTAGTGTCATTAACTTTCACAAAATTATTTTATCAATCCTTTCTTTCTCCTCAAATCTATCATATTTAACTGCCTTAATCACATCCTCAAACTCCAAATTCTTATGCTTGGAAGAACTACTTTGTTATGTGAATATCATCCGACATCAACTTACCACTCGTTTTCCCAAAATTTCTTTCCTTTTCTATGCTTTTTTCTAACTCTGATTTTCCTGATTCATTCCTAACCATTTTCAGATATTTCAAATATCTGACTATTTTCTTTATAATGGCACAGATAGAAATTATCCAGGTATCCCACAAATATATTACCAAAAGTGAATTTATTTTACATTGTATACCAGGGATCCACCTCTTGTTCGGCTGTTGTGCCAGAAAACATCGATGGTATTGCAAGATCGTTATGTGACATACCGTGAGGTATACTTGAGGGATACTTGTGTATTAGTTCTACTTGCATAGCCTCAACATGCGACGAATTGTGGATCTATGCATACTAACCTGAAACTTAATAACATTCGACTGTCTGGGTTTTTCAAGACAAATCAAATCCAACAAAAGTTGTTCGTGCACGAACTAAATTATCGCCTGTTTCTTCGGAATAACTGGATATGTTCTAACTGTTCCATTGGAGAACAGAAGAATGGTCAATTCTGAATGGTACTTCAGATCGGACATAAATTGCGAGGTCAACGTTTTTCCGCACCTAAAAAAGCGTTTATAGGATTCAAATCACATGTTTTAGAATGGGAAAAATGCTTCGGCAATTGATTCAAACGCATTTTTACAAACAAAAAAGCCATATCCAATTATAAATATTTGTTTTTATTTTACTATCTATCTCGAAACTTAGGTAAATAGCAACCCTCGTAAAATACATATGAATTCTGAAAATTTAGAATAGTTTGTTCCTCATCATTTGACGGTATATTTTTTCAACCATTCCCTTAAACTTAGTGGTTTAAACAACAAATTATAAATTGCGGAATATACACGGGTCGAAATAATAAGTTTTTGTGGTATGGCGCCGTCCAAACTAATTTATCGTTACTAGCTTCCGTTGGCAAAAACTTAGAACATCTCATTTTCTCATATTTTATCAATTTTGTGCTGTGATTTAAGTTGTAAAGGAATTTATTTTAGAATTTCTTGAGTCGGAGTATTGTAACTGTAGATGTTTTTTGGCTTCTTTGTTACTTTTCGAATTTCAAGGTTGAAAGAATTATATGTCTGGATCTTGTTACAAATTTACAGATATTCAGGATATAACAAAAGCAGTAATTGACTGACAAGTTGTACTATATTGTGAAAATAAATCAATCGGATGGAATGAGTTTTTATCTATAATAAATAAGTACTTGCATGTTGAGTTTGAATTAAATGGATAGATTGAGAAAGTGTTTGTTATAACATTATTGATTTAGGGAATGGAAACGACAACTAACACATTCGATTTGCATTTATAAAACAAAATTCTACAATTAATATTTTGGTACTAAATCATGATATAAGTACCACTCTGTATATTTTCATATACTACGTAAGTAGTAAACTCTGACTGCAGTCATTAAGACATGCAGCTTCCGCAGATTAAATAATGAAACATACGGTTTGCCATTGAAACATGAATTTATAAAGAGATTCTATTGAGGCAGCTCTTGATGTTATATCCACAACAGTTTTTCACAAATGAAAAAAATTGCAACTCTTCTTGTGCTACATACGCTATTAAACGATTTCTAGAAAGCTCAGCGAGTCATTGAAGAATTGTTAGAAATATTCATAAATGGTGGACATCGGCGAAAAATTGAAGATCTGGCAAGAAAATTTTCTCCTACCAGATTATTGAAAACAATTAAGCTTGAAGATCAACGGGCAGTTATAGCAGGATAAGATAGAAAAATAAATTCATCAATTTTCCAAAGAATGTTGCAAAGGGTGACTGGCTTCAAGCGTTCGAGTTGTGGAAGGTTTGGTTAAAAAGTTCATTGATACGAGTGCTGATGATTACACTGGTCGATAAAAAATTTTTTCTGCAGTAACACAAGAATGAATTTGTCAGGAGGTTTTATAGCTGCGGCGGGTTTGACTCAACATTTTCGTCTTTATAATCACTTTTTGCACTATGAACAGAGAACCACTTACTATGGAACTCAACAGAATACTGATTTTTCGGCCATAAATTTAACAATATTAACCACCCCTTTATAAATTTACCTACCTGCTTATGTAAACAGGTATAATCAAGTTATTGAAAAGTGAGACGTGTCAGGGGTTAATAAATATTTTTTCTATTATTGGATGGGTATTTCTATCTTAAAAATGAAGGTATAGCCTATGTTACGTTAATTTGCGGCCAGTGTTATTATTTTGGATATTTTTTCAAAGTATCAAACCAAAGTACATCATATCTTTGGTATATTAGAATTATAATTAATACATCTTATATAAACTGTACTTGAAATATGTGGGTCATATTAATTATGGTAATTAGGTTTCAGGAAGAAAATTCTATATCCATACCAATTATTAAATGAGTTTAGGTCATGCCACGACAATACAAGGGATATATTTAAAGGCAAATTTGGCTACAAACTTATTGGATTTGAATGAAAGACCATATAATTAATTCTTTTTCCATTACCTATCACCAACATGAATTTGCAAATCTCTTTTCCGTACATTGTAATGTTTAGCATTGCGTTATCTTATTCTTAACATACTGTATATATATCATGAAAGTGTTTGACATTTCATATTTTGATAGAGTTTACTGCTGGAACTTGTTGTTTTTTTTATATTTTATAACTTAGCCTTGGTAATGATAATTTATTTTTTATGGTTAATATTTAAATATGGTAATGGGATACGCTCCTATTATAAATATCTTCATACGATTTATTGCATTTTACTATTAATAGAATAACATTTAGACTATTATTATATCAATAAAATCAAATTAATTTTTTCAAAAACTAGAATATTAGAATAAATAAAACAAAAGTGACTACTATGCCACAAGACGTGACCAAAGGAATGTTTAAACTAATTGAAGAAAAACGTAACAAGTCGAAATGCATGCTATAAGTTTCCGACATAACAATTATGATAAAAATTTTTATTTTTCAATGTAGTTTCCTTTTATATCTGAACACTTTTTCCATCGATACTCTTAACATTTTAACAATTTCTATATTGAAGAATTTCTATAGTATTTATGCTTGACACCGTTATCTCAGTTTACATAGATTCGAAAAGTCATTTAGACATAATTTTGTCAAATCAAAAATCTCCTGACTTTTTAATTGAAACTGGTAGTGCCATCATATTGCCTCTTAGAATTGTACTTTGTAACTTTTATTGATATTTACAATAATGTACCAAATAGCATCTTTCTTATCGAATTTTTATTTGTTTTAGGACACGTAACATTTCTGTTAATACCATGAGTGTTGTTTAGATTTCTTTGATCTTTTGGGTTTACGTTTGCACCAAAATAATTATTGCTTCTACACAATGCTTACAATTTCTTTCCGAAACTGTTGAAAGATTGTCGGTGTGTGATGCGGCGGTGATGAGAATTCAGGATCCATTTGATGATGAATAGTCTGCGACCGATGACAAATTTCATAATGAAAGAGACTGAATATAATGGAGTTATTTCAGTATTTGAATAACATTCTGTCGTAATTAGGAGCGCACTCTTCAATGTTTTGTTATTTTAAAATACTAAAAACACATTTGAAACTTTCTTTATTTATTTTTTCTGGCGACTAAATAGTTATTTCACAGAAATATTGTCGATGAGCTTGTTTTCAAATTCAAAAAGTTGATGTTAAGGTTCTTGATATTCTTTGATCTATTTCATTTATTTCATTAACACCACCCCTAGCACAAGGGGCATTTAATGGGTGGAAACATAAAAGTTAAGAATGAAACTAAATTAAATAATGGAACAAACAGTAATACAACCAGATAAAATGTTAAGAATATAGTATACAAGATAACTCCATGATAATTCTGGTGACTGAGATTAATGGGAAAAATGCAAATCAAATATTGCGGGTAGTAGCGTCAAAAATATCCAAAAAATTCTGCACATAACAGTGATATTGACTCATTATATATAATGGTGAGGGGATGAAAAAATTAATCTACTCGAATTTATCCACTATTCCCGTTTCGAAACCGTTGTGTTGTTTTTGATGGCATCTTATTCCTTTTTGTAGATAGTCCTTTCTTCATTTTTGTATTTAGTGCTCCTCTTTTTCTCGCGCGTACTTCTTGGCAAACAAAGAGAAATGAGAATATATCATACCATGATCAGAAACTCTTATTATATGGATCACAGACGTGGGGACTAAAAGAACAAATAAAAAGAAAAATAGAAGCTACAGAAATGGACGCAATGAGAAGGACATCTTAGACAGCAAGATTGGAAATAGTAATTAATGAAAGAATTAAGGGACAAATCATTCTAGAAGAGACAATATATATATATATATATATATATATATATATATATATATATATATATATACATACATAAATTTATTTCTTTGTCTTTTGATATGTTTATGTTTCTAAATTTTTCTTGATTCTAGGTCTCTTCTGTTTCAAAACTAGTTATATTTTATCCTTATTGTTATACGCGAACTGTCAGTGTCAATATCATATTTTGATAAAGACTTAAAGAAAAGTCCAAACGTCTTTTCATCTATCTCTTAAAAATTATTATTATTAGTTCCAGTATTGAAGCAATAATTGAAGCAATTTTTCAATCCAAGGTTATTTTTTTTCTCAAAATAACTTTTTTATACTACACCTTCGTAAGATCGTGACTATAGAAATTAAGGAAGTTCATTTTTATGACGTCAATTGAAACCGCACCTTCCAAGTTTTTTCCATGTTATTTTGCAAATTTATTAGCAATTAAAACTTTTGAAAAATGAATTTTTTCGAATGGAAGAACAACTGATTTGTTTCTTTTCCGCGAGGACATTATACGTATACATGAAAATTTTTTAGGATTATAATTTAGATAAATATCTTCATACACAATGTCGTGTGCATTTTTTAGGCCAAGCTGTAGGGATTTAAATCTACATAATTATGACTAAAAGATTAGCAACAAATCAATTGTGCAATTATATGGAAGTTTTTTTTTGCAAAAATACATTTTTCATATACTTATATTAGCTTTGTATGTATGTAACGGAAACTTCAAAGTTGATTTTTAAGCGGCTTAATATGTCGAATTTATTCAAAACTCTGCACAGTTATTCAAGAAATCACAATACAATAATTTCGTTTATTTTTGCCATGATCCTGATGAGGATTACCAGGATAACAACTTTTCTGATAACAGATTTCGGGTAGTGCTTTTTGTCAAGTACCAATGGACTTGCTCAGACATGAGCATGGCTTGGTTTTATAATCGAAGGAAATTGCGCTATTTTGAGGAAGGGAGCTGAAAGACCACTTATCCTATCAATAATTGGCAAATAGCGCGCAACTCAACCACTTTTTGCATAAGTTACCGACATAGAATATAAATAAATTCTTCAACACAGCAAACC
Source organism: Diorhabda carinulata (assembly GCF_026250575.1). NCBI lineage: Eukaryota > Metazoa > Arthropoda > Insecta > Coleoptera > Chrysomelidae > Diorhabda > Diorhabda carinulata. Next base: position 11,851,048 of record NC_079469.1, read on the forward strand.
AAACTGAAGATTAGAAAGTAATTTTTCAACACCTCAAATATGGGTATAATAATTAACAAAAGTTCAGTTCAATGTATAAAAGCGTGGGTGCTCTTCAATAGAATTTTGTGATGCTTGTAATGGCCCTTTAGTACGAAAACTGCCCCTATTTTTTTCTCTACTTTGTTTTATGTTCACTGTTAGTCACTCTCACTGTACTGAAATCTCTACTAACCTACTTCAACCATTTTTTTCTTGGTTTTCTCTTCTTTTTTCTTCACCTCCTTTTTTGGCACGCATATCAGCTACCTTTCTTTTGCAATTCTATAGTTCTCTGTTTGTTTTTCTTCTGTATACTTCATCTTCCTCAATTTCATCATTAATCTTTGTGATCATTTCACGTTCCCATATATCTAATTTATATTGTTTTTTTTTATTCAATATCTGGGTTTCATATTTGTGGGTAAATAACGCTTTTTAATGTTTATCACATTCTTGTTTTAACTGTGCGTGATACTTCTTTAGTTTTCAACACTGCCTTCTGTTATTCTTTTTCTCATTTTCCTTCCTTCGTCTCCTCTACTTGTGACCTTGACTGTCGAATCATGAATTTTTTCTACTTTTTCTATTCTGTAGCTATAATTTCCATCATGATTCACAGTAATTCTGTTTTCTCATTGTCTGTTATTACTATGTTCATTGTTATATTCTTTCCCGTTAATCACTAAGCCATATTCTCTTATCTTTTCTTCCAGAAGCTTTAATATAATAAATTCTTTCTTTGTTCTTGCCATGAGCACAATTTCATTTGCATATGCTTGTTTATGCATGTTTATTTCTATAAATTGAGCCTTGTCGTGTCATGATAATGGAAATATCTGTCTCAAACTTTCCACGATATTGAAGTAATTGGAAGTACTGCCAACCAAAGTTAATTTTCTCTCGGTTTTTAGTATCATCATGTCCCTTTGTCTCCTGTCTGTAGTCGATGAATAGCATAAGCAGACATAGTTTTTGATCTTAAGCATTCCTTTGAAAATGTAATTCTCGTTCGGAACATTTTACGAGTACATTCAGGAAGCTTGCAACTTGCCGTTTCTTTTTGTACAATGGCCAATGTGATTGGCCATCAAGCTTACTTCTTTGGAGGAACGTGGGTTATTTTTGCCTACTTTGTTTCCTTTTCCTGTATTTCTTTTTTAAGATATGATGGCCTACCCCTCTTCATTACATGATTAGAATTGACATTACACAAACAATATGCATTCTCATCCCTAAAATCCGCTACTTTTATATATACTTTTGAATTTTTTCTAGGCAAGCCATCTTAAGTGAAGCAGCTTATTATTGGGAACGTGGCAAAGAAACACCAAAGATTTTAATATATTTTTCGAGTTTTCGAATACTTATTTATTCATCGTATGGAAAATAATTAATTAAGATTTTTGGTGGTTTTGAATTGTATTAATTCTAGTGAAAATTTCTTCAAAAAGCATGAGGTGTAGACAAATGCAGTATAGGAAGTATGGCGTCTCTCTTGAAGGCATTTGCAGTCTCATCGATAACTAGGTTTTTCTTCTTCCATACCACATACTTGCACTGTGCAGTAACTAACACTGTACTGGCAATATAATTCTCTTGAACTGAATCTTTTTGTTGGCCAGTAGGCTCGTTATTAGCAATGATCCCGTCTCGTAATTTTTCTATATCAATACTGTCCAAGTAATTGATAAGTTGCACTCGCATCTCAGTTTTCAGACTAGCATCGTCGTCAGTGTTATAGAAATTCGTTTTAATTTCCTCTAGTTCACGTTCAGATAATGACTTCTTGTTGTCCATTTTGACGCTCTAGCAAAATCGAAAGAGGCTTCACTTCTCCACATCCATGTGAGGTCGGTAACAAACTAATGACATTTACGCGCCAACAAAAGCCGTACGCGTTTAATATCCTTTGGGTGTCGTATATAAGATTGCATCAAACCTGCTACAGAGCACATCAACGAGTTTATTTGGGTCAGACTAAAAATAGGTTAAATATAAAAAATGGTGTGACAGATTTGCTACAATGCGCACTTTAGGGTTAAGCAAACTAAAAAGTTGACGGTTTTCACCGTCAGTATAGCTAAATATCACTAAAATCCTTACTACTTTCCAAAATTTTCACGCTCTATTTCAAAAAATGACCGAACTATGATGAAGTTTTACTACCTTTCATTTTCTAAATACTTTGTGCTTTTGTGATTGTTCTAGTAGTTACAAATTTATGATATAAAAAAAAATAAAACTCATTCGGAAATTACTAACGAGAATAAACACAATATCAATTGAAAAAAGGTTGAACAAATTTACTATTTATGTCACAAAAATTGACGTGGATCTATTCATTGTTACAATACAAAAAACATAATATATATTGTATGGTGCGATGAAAAGGCAGCCCTAAAGCATCACATTTATTATTTCTACTCCAAAAAATATGTATTAAATCAATAATTTGAAAAAAGGTCATCATTTGTTAAAACGACAAACCGCACTGCTAAGGGTCGGTTGAAAAGGATGAAAAAACTTCACGACGCCAGATATCAGAATGAGTTTCTATTTGTCATCGAAATGACCGCGTTGGCGAGAAGAATGTAGCCAGTTTTTATCGTTCCTTTTGCTCATATACACCGGAGCTCATTTTCTTGGGGTTAACTTCCTTCATAGTAGACTCTAAGGACAAATAAAAAATGTCCGATTTTTGGTTACTCTTATCTCATTCCATCAATCCATTCTTATTGGTTGAATTTGTTATAGTGATAGCTTATTTATTACACTAACATACTAATTATAGGTTTTCTTTCCCCTAAGAAATTATAGAAAAAATATATATAACGAGAAATGATTAATAATTCGAATACTATTATGGAAATCTAGCATCAAATTAAGTATTATTCGGTAATAATATGAATTGAAGTTTTATAGATGAGAGTTTTGTTCAAGATAAACGTTTTCAGCGTTAATTAACTAGTAGAGGAGCCTTAGGCGAAAAAAAATTGTCACAACTAGGAATGGAAAGATCGGTGGAAATTGTACTTCCTATATATCTATAGATCCATAATGGATGATTTATTTTGTTTAATAAGTATTAAACCAAAACAGGAAAAACCATTTATGTTATGTCTTCACTATAACTTCTTGCTTTTCATGATTCTCGTCAAGGTAATCAAACATATCTATCTATTGAATTCCCTACCTATGTATCCTTAACAGATTATCATAAATTGTTGTTTTCAATTCTGTCACTAAAATAAAATGAACTAGGTTAATATCTAGAAATACTTGATTATTTTGAAGATATGAAGAATATATAGATGCATTGCCCTACATCATCCCTCACTGAGAAATTGGGCCTTATTCTTGTCAGTAAAGAAATGCATTCGAATGATAAGGTCGATAAGCTTAATGAGGTTTTATTTCAAAAGTCATCCCGCTTACTTTACATGGCCCGTTGAAAAATCCTGCTTGCAATCTTTTTAATCTCTTATATGCGATTTTGTGGAACAGTTTTTGTCTGCATAGTATGCATATAATTAATGAAATGTATAAATAATAGAGTATATATTCCTTTAATTCCTTAGATCCTTTTATATATTAATGCATTTAAATATATCTGATTTTAGGTTTCTACTGTTTTAAAATTATATTTTTTTTGATAATTTTTGGAAGATAAAAATTGACATTTCGACTTTTCTTTAAGTCTTTATTAGAATATGATATTGACACTGACAATTTGCGTATTAATATCAATCAATAGATCACCGACATCATGAACATCAAAATATTATATTATAAGGATTAAAAGTGCATATTTGCAGTTGCGAGGCGGAGCGCAGCGCAGCCTAGTGAATACAAAATTGCGAGTACCTCTCACCTAGCGACGCCACTGCTTATCGCGGAAATATTTTGAAAAAATTGTGTACATACGCCTTCCGACAGCTTCGGCCAATGGAAACCTATTTATGTTTACGATTTGATGTTTTCGTTGGTAAACAGTGGAGATTATGAGTTCACATCGACTGATGGTTTGTTAAATTTTAACCGAATTTTATACGGAGAGTAAACATTATTTTTCATTTCTAAATTTGATATGAGTGCCGTGCGAATTAATGAAATATTGATTGTTTCTCGCATATCTGTCTTCTGCAATTGATATTTGAAGAACTATACAACTACCGGTGAAGATTTCTTTATCGCTGTTGAAGAGTGTTTAGTTAAAGCATCACTCCGGTGGCTGTCTTAGTTTAACAGGGACAAATATGGGTTTCAGCAACAAAGGAAAAGAGTTGTAGCCATAACAGGATATATTAGTTTTACAATGCATTATTCATGAAGAATTGTTATGTATAAAAGTCTTGAAATTGAATCAGAAAAAACGTCGTTACTATTTTGTGACAAAAGTGAATTTTATCGGAGGACATGCTTTAAATCACCGAAAGTTTGTTGAATTTTTGAAAGAAATTGAAAGTGACTTTTACGATACTCCTTATTACACTGTAGTGCGATATTTACTTGATGAATTAGTATCCGTCTTGTCAATAAAAGAAAAACTACATAATTTTCCTGAATTGCAAGATGAGGCACGATTGAACGATTTCTCGTTTTCAGTAGATATTGTAAGATTCTTGAATGAATTAAATTTAACTTTACGAGGGAAAAACCAGTTCGCTTTCAATGTACACTCAAACGTGAAAGCATGCATGATAAAACTAAATTATTTCGCCAAAAACATTGTTAAGAAATTACTAAATAATTCTTCTTCGGTACAAAAACGGCAAGAATCATTGAAATATACCGATTTTCTTAAATATAGTGCAATAACACATGACCTGCATCCTGAATTCTAAAGAAAATTTCAAAATTTCAAAGCTATTGAAAAACCTTATCATAGATGTTTTGAATTTTTGAACTATGTCCAAACATACCTAGTTTGGATCAAAATATATTTGTGAGAGAACTTTTTCGTTAAAATAATCACAAATCACTGTGTATTTGTATCGTTTATATAAAAATAAACATCAAAATAACATATTTCATTAACTGATTCATTTAATCAGCGCTAATTTATTATAATGGATCATATTTATTTAAAAATTACGTGAAATATTTTACTGGTCACATACGCATAAATACGCATAAATACCTAATTAAAACAATTTTTTGTCTACATGCTTTAAAATGATACTTATATTGTGAAAAAAATTTATAAAATTATTCCGATTTTTTTAATATTTTTATAAAAAAATGTTGACTAGGTGGGTTTCATAAGGGTTGAAATATTTAAAAAGCAACACATCTTAAAACTACTGACGAAATATTCTCAATACAATATAAAAACGAATTTTAAATGATTTTTAATTATAAAATAATCGTTGTGATTATTTTTTTACTTTTCATATGATTAGGGGTTGAGTTGGAGGAGTTCATGCATGAATCTGATTAATCATAATCGTGTTTGAAAATGTCCGATACACGAATAATTCGTGTTGGATGAGTCCGATTGATCATAAACTTGTTTGAGAATATCCAAAGATCGACGAATAATTAATTTGAACTGTAATTCACTCAAATATACGCTAAAATCGAAGATTTTCAAATTTTTTATGATAATGTGTAGTTTTCACCCTTAAAAAATAAAAAGCACCCTTCGGCACAGAGTAGATTTTGAATGAAGACGTAGAGCTTCAATCCAAATTTGATTAACAAAATTCCACAGTTTTTTAACGTTTTCTCCCCTTGGTTTCTGGCCTAACTCTATAAAATAGTTCAAGATTTAATCTATCCATAATGATCTGGCATAGAATATTGACCATAAGTATGAAAAAATCAGCACAGTATGACGATAGTTGTGACAGTCAACATCTAGTTGGAAAATAATTGGAAAACATTTTATTATTTATATAGGTCATAGTGGCAATTTGGTTGAAAAGCTCAAAAAGATGGAATAGAATTGTTTGCTTCCCTATTTTGATTTGACACCATGGAATACTAATATACAAGGGAAAATGCTTGAGGGAAAAATATGTCACGCTTTTTTTGTTAGATCGGAAACTTTTCAGATAATCCTCGTAACCTGCTTACCCCATCAATTTCTTCATAGATATCGTAACGCTAAATATTCTCTCTATTCATTCAATAATACCGTATCCCACAGTATTGTACAAGTTTTCCATTATTCATATGGAGTATTTACTTGATGATATATCTGAAGCCATAAATATTTTATGCAATCTTAATGCACTACTCCATAAGCTATAATTTTTATAAAGATAGTAATTTTGTTCTTGGTAAATTTTTAATTTGTGCATGTAGACTTTTGCTTTTATGTATCTACCATTAAAATAACTCAATTATACAATTTTTAAATTTACTGGGTCAGAGTAAGATAAATTATGATGAATGTTATATATTTAAATCGATATTTCATTTCTTGTATCAAAAAATCAGTTAAGACCAATTTTATGTTACCTTTTTCGAGTTGATATTTGACAGATGCATTTTATGACTTTTTCCATTGACTAATATAATTTTTAGTGTTGAAAATATACCCATTAACTATTTATCATTCCAATTTGTATTATACATAACCCTGACTTGCAGAATAAAAAAGTAATCGTTACAAGCCTATTGTTACTTTTGATATAATTTTATAGGAACCGTGTTACCGATATCACTGAGTAAATAAAATGGCTGTTTTATATTGTGTTGGAGGTATTATATATAAACGACGGGAAAATTCTACAACAAAAGAATGAAAAGAAGTTTTCACGCTTTTCAGACTTTCTATAAAGCTGGCAAATATGAATTTGAATTATAGACGAAAGTAGGTACAAGGCGATGTTTCAGCGACAATCCATTATGATACACATACAGTCATGCGAATATTTTGACAGATCTAATCTAATCAACTATTTTCCAAAGAATAATTTTTTGCAGAAGAGACATTAGTGACAGTTAGAATTTCTAAATAAAAATCCTTATTATTGGTCGGTATTATAAAGACACGAGTTCAAAAAGGTGTAAAGTTGAAAAATTGAACATTGGAGATGATTAAGAAAACATTAATGTTAATATATTTTCTTTATTGTTGATACTTATCCAATCGTATTGTTTTAAAGGATAACTAGGATACAACTATAATATTTAATGCAGAAATGAACAGAAATAAAGAGCCAACATGTTTTATTTGAGACTTTAATTGCAGATGACACCCTGTTAAGAAAACAAACAGTATCGAGCAATAACGGACAAACGAGGACCAATTTTAGTTCTTATGAATTTTTTTGTCTTCTGTTTGTTACAGCTTCGTCATTACCAATAATACCTTCATAGAATCAACGAAATTCTTGCTTATCAAATTTTCGTCACTCTCTCAAATTTATCACTAATTTCATCAGTTTTTTCATTTAACTCCACATATTAACATTTTCTGGATCGCGACACCTGTTTTTATTCTTCAAGAGATCGCAATAATGATCAAGCAAAAAAATCGTTTTATGTTCATAAGTAGACTAGATCCGCCCAAAATTGCGATCCGAATTGAAATACGGATGGCCAGCCTCTGTAAATTTATGATCAATTACTGTAAAGTATCCTTTTAGAATAAGATATTGATAGAGACTTTTTCTGTTTCCTTACCTTAAAGTTTCACTGGCAGGAGAGAGACTTTCATTAGAAGAGGACGTTATTTTATACGTTAACACTAATTTTGAGGAAAAAGGCAGCAACTATTACTAAAAATTTAGATGATTTGAACTAAGTAGGAGACAATGAAAGGGGACAATGTCGAAACATGAAATATTATTATGCGAAAAAATGTTTCTTTTCTTTGTTAGGTCGGAAACTTTTCAGTCAACCCTCGTATTATATTACAATGGAATGGCTTCGTATTACATTAAAGCCGAGAAAAAATGAAAATAATCAATTTCTAAGTAATATTGACAATAATTGTTTGATAGCCTCCAAACAGACCAATCCAAATGCACGAGGAAGGTTCTGATAAGATCGTGATAAAAGCTAAAGATGATGTGCATGTATATTTTGAAGGTAGCGGCTTGATTATGTGTTAGCTGGGTGCCTTACTAAAAGTGTGATATAGTTTTCGTCGCTAATGCACGTTTCACGCGCAAGCTACGACAATGAGTAAACGTCAAATGTCGACCGTTATTGCCCAACGTATTATCATTCATTTTTTGGGACTGAAGCGTTCAAAGATGACCGCGATCCCGTCGAGAATAAGCAATATGATCGTCGATTGTGAACCAGAAAACATTCCCCGCGTATAACAACTCATTTTAGAAGCTCGTAGAATGAATTTCGACTGAACTCTTTATTATTACTGGTAATTTAGAGTCTATCAACCACGAACACCTTCAGATTATGTGTATTTTGTTCTGGGACCGACAAAAATGTGTAGCTGAAGAGGAATTACTTAGAAAAACTGAAAATTTTTGTAAATATTTTCGATAATAACTAAATATGCCGGATCGTTGTCTCGATCATATTTGAACCGCCCTCGTACATATATTGAATGATTCACAAATACGAACAGAGTAAAAGTTCACAAGGAAGTTCGGAATGTGTGAAATATTAATAATCTTATTCTTATGGATCAAATACTTTAAAGAGCTTAACACACTATCACTACACCTACCAAGTAACCATGTTTACCTTCAGTATCTAAAGACAACTTATTGAATTCACGTCAGAGGGCGTAATTGTGCTTATAGTGTAGTGATAGTGTGAACATTTATTCAGTATGAATACAGTTCTAAAAATTCCATCTTACTTTGAACAGGAAAAATCAGTTCCGCATAGACAACAATGGCCGTTATTAAAATATAAGGGGTGTCCGATCAAAGCTATTGACGATGTATTTCATTTATCAACCCTCCTCATTGCGTATTTTCAAAAATAATGGAAATTGTTGAGGATCAAAATATGCCGGGAGCATACAAAAGGTTTGTTTCAAGGTTTAGTTATATAAGGCTCACAAAATATATCGGGACTGAGTTGAATGAAAATCAATAAAATATCTACAGATATTCTTTTGGAGCTGTAGATGTATTCTCGAGTAAAGTAACTGCAAATATATTTTATCATTATTTGGAAGTCGACTGATACTAAAGATAATCAACGTTGCTTCTATTTAAGTAGCTTAATTGTAATATTTTGGGTCTCTCAAACAAATTTTATAATTAAACAGGCCGAAAGAAACGTGTCTAGTGAATTTTTCGTTCATTGGTCAGTTCATTTCACGATTTATTTTTAATAAAAATTGTGATCAATGAGTATAAAATTAAATTAATGAAAATAAACCGGAGTCAACAAAAAATCTGTCTGGACTTTGGGTCTGCGATTGTTATTCAGATACCTTCTATATCGGTAGACCGTAAAAAATTATATTTAATGTCGAAATTATTTTAAAATATTCGCCCTTGAAAAGTGCATAAACTTGTAGAGGAATTGAAACGAAAAATATATTAATTTATGATTAATTCCCATCATTATAGTATATGCACCAGATTTATATTTATAATTTATGTGCTTAGTAACATAGTAAAAACCAGTTATATGTCGAAGTAAAAAGCCTAGAAATTGTGTTTCATATATTAGAGGTGTGCAATGAAAACGTTAGAACAAAAAATCTGACATTTATAACAGGGATAGTTTGGCAAAGGCAATGGTTTTTAATTTCATTTATAATTAAAATTCGGATTCGCAAGTATTCAAATTTCAAATTTTTATTTAAAGTACATTCTTATTTATGCAAATATCTGATGTGTTTCAAGATGAAAACGTATTTTTAACAACGTGTGTAGCTGCCTTTTTGCCATATGAATTGTTTAATTTTATTATGCAGTTTCCGAATACGAAAGCTAAATTATATTTAGCAAATCAACCACATCTAGATTTTAAAATGCATTCTCTACAATGGCGCGATGTTCCCACAAAAGAAATTGAAATATTCTTTGGATATTTACTAAATATTAGCCTCAATAAAAAAACCAGAAATTTCAATGTATTGGAGAACGCGATTTAATCTGAATACTTCATGGTTTCGGAAGAAAGGTCTGAGTCGAAACAGATTTTTATCAATATTGAAATTCTTGAGATTTGCTGCGCAAATACTATACAAGCAAATGATAGATTATGCCGTATTAGACCATTTTTAGAGCGCTTAGAGAGAATTTTTCAACATCAACAACATCAACCAATTAAGAAAGTTGTTGTTGATAAATCGTTGATGTTATACAAAGGTAGCTTGTAAACAAAGCGTTTCAAATTCGGAATAAAATTTTTTAGTGTATGCACCTTTGAAATTTATACTGGACAAGGTCAGCAGCACTTTGATAATGCTAGATTATCGCTTCCAGAAAGAATAGTAGTTCATCTTGGTAGAAACTCAATGAACTTGAGTTTTTGTTTCTATACAGATAATTAGTAGAATAGCTTGCTGAATATTTATTACAAAGCGAAACGCTACTTACTGGTACGATACGTTCGGATAGAGGGATTCCAAAGACACCAGTCAGCATTTGCAAGAAAAGAGAATGTAATTATTTTAAAATATTTTGACAAAAGAGACTTGTACGTTCTTACGACAGAATTTAGTGCGTAACTTACTGAAAGATAGAGATAGGTGGTCAGCGAGAATTTTTTTTAAACCCGCGTAATTCAAAAATACACTCAGTGTATGCGAGGCGTTGATAGAATCGATCAATTATTGCATGCCTATAATTGTTGCCGTAAATTATACACCCGGTTCAAGAAATTAGGAATACTATTTGTTCAACGTGCAATATTGAATTCACATTATGTTTACAAACAATTGATCCACCAAAATATGACAATATTAACCTACTCAAATTTTGTAATTGACTACTTCGTGGAAGGGCGTTAAGAAGAAATCGATGGATGCAAATTAGCCACTTCCTAGACGACGTCGAAGGCAACAAATTGAAGTTCGTGATGAACCTGTTGTTCATACTCTTTCAACATTTCCGCCTACTCGTTGTCATCTGCGTCCGCAACAAAGATATGTTATGTGTTCGTCAAATAACATCAGAGGCGTAACTAGATACTTTTAAAATTATTTTGTTTAAATTTCATTTATAATAAATTACGTATAGTGAATTTTGATAAAATATCATTTTGTTTTGTATTACAGCTTTCAGTGTAGGTTCATTATTATGACGTACAACGTACGTTCGTTGGTATATAGGTAAAAATCGCTAGGATTATTCACTTCAAATAAAACTGTTAGCTGGTGCATAAAGGGTTTAACCGAAATGTAACCTGGACAGCTTAGTGACTGCAAAATATAATGGCCGATATATTAGATGAATATATGATATAGACGATATTGCATGGGTACATTGTATAGTTATGCAGATCTAATCAATATATTGAAGTTGCTTCGGGAAATATTATACATGAACTGACAATTAGAAGCTTACCTTGTAAGCTTCAATATGTTAATTTTAAACACATTTTGAGCGAGCTAACTAACTTACAGTAGAAACTGTGGAAGTCTACCAACACGTAACTAATACGACCACATCAATATTCATAGGAATCATATCAAAATTTCTCTCAAGGTCGGACTTTCACGAATTGGTAATTGAGAGCGAAATCTAAATTCTTTGTATTTTATTTGTATCGTTATATCAAAATGTTTAGCAGAACTCTTTTGATAAAAATAACTGAGTGAATAAATTACAAAATCGTATTGTCCTACCAAGAATTTAATTTGTTTCCTTAGACATATAACCTTGTTTCAATTACAAATATATCTTGTCTTGAAAATGCACTATCATGATTTTCTTTGTATTTTCGAAGAAAAAATGCTTTTTTGTTAGCTGTGAGAAGTCTCAAATATTTTATTATGTTTTTGTATCTATCTCTCATATATTTTAATGGGGCAAAGTTTGTATAATAACCCAATTGCTCTATTGACCCCTGTGGGGAGTTTTTTTAAGTGGGGAGTTGGTTCAAGATTCTAATCTCAATATGTAGTCCAATAAACGATCAGTTACTAGAGAATAAACACAGGCAGCCCAGATTCAATGGTTCATTTCGTTTGTAATGCTTATAACCTTGAATTCTCCGGCAGGAGACTCCTATTTGTGTGATTGTAACTCCAGCCTAGCAGCTGTAGAGCTACGGGAAAAAAATAAAATTAGGAAGGAAACGGAAACAGAGATGGAAATTACTGAAGAAGGAACTGAGTTCATATATTTCTAAAATATATCTGAACAGGAATCTGTTCTGTTCCCCAAATAAATAGAAAACATAATTTTATATTTGTATATCATACAAAATTTGCTTACAATAAAAGGTAATCCATAAAGTTAAATAGAGTTTTTGTGAGCACAATAAAGAAAGCAAAGAAAAACTTAACAGAGAATATAAGGAATAAAATCAAATTCATTAAAATTTACTTCGATTTCAATTGTAGATAGGTAGAGGAAGAATTCGAATAAATTTCGAGGTTTTATTAAATTTTTCGTATGAATTGGGACGTCGATAACAAATTAATTCTTCAAAATCTCGAGTGTAAGAATAAATAAATCAAAAGTGACTACCTACGTTAACAAAGGATTATTCAAAATGTTTTAAACAAAACGTAGTAACCGAATGGCATCTTGCATGCTCATGCTTTGTTTAGAATATGTTCTAAATATGAATAATTAACTAGTTGACTATTTATTCTTGATATTCGTAACTACCACGTTTCTTTTACTGAAAGTACTTTGAACAACACACGTTATAGGTTAGTTCGTAGTAACTATCACAAAAATTACCCATGTCCGAAGATACATTGGACGTAGTCAGAACACGTTCGGAATTAGGAATCTGTTCTCTAGAAACACCGGATTTTAAATCCCGAACGTGTTTTATAACATCACGAACGCTCAATTTAAAACTGCATATGATGACAAACAAATTCAGGAGCTCTACCGCGAACAAAGCTATTAAATTATGATTTGCTTTGTCGATCGAATGCGGCAATGTCACAATATGCTCCTATTAAAACTATATAATACCTGTTAACGTCTTTTCTCTTATATTCATTATTCGAAAGTTTCCTTAATTAAACTTGAATCTGTAGGCGACAAACCTCTTTATCGGATAGGTCAAGGGAGAAAGTTTGTACATGTTTTCTAATACTACACCCCACGTCTTATTGGAAATATACACTATCTAGTTTCCGTAAGCAAGTTTGAAAACATGGAATGGACTTAAACTACCCACATTTATACATTACAGCACTTCAAAATATTTACCAAACGACAAGGGTACTCTAAATCATATTTCAAAAAGCTCTTTCGTCCACAGTGACGTCTCAAAGAATAACTTGGCAGTCTTAACTATCGATCCTCATGCTCTGTTATTATCCTTCGATCCTAATAACTCTCCAATATCCAATCTCTCCAACAACGAACATCGGGTAGCAGTGCTCATGTTTAAACATCGAGCAATCACTTTTGCCTTATGCAAATAATTTGATCCCTATAAGTATCGAACGAATTTACCTTTTTCAGGATATCCTCTACTATTGAAATCTATTAATGCGCACAAACTTTGAGTGACTAATAACATACATTATTTTTCTTTCGTACTTTCTTGTTCTCAATAGACCGTAAAAATATGATAATAACGACTGCGGACTGTATCATTAAATCGCCTAAAAACCAAGAAATTTGGAAACCTTTATCTCAGAAACAATCAAAAATATCACTCTTATTTTATTTCAAATGTCGGAATATATCGCATGGAGAAATATATAATGATATACTCTAGAAGCAAGTGTGTAATTTTTTTTTAATTTGATCAAGTTTGATAAGAATATCTTTTCCATGAATACGAAATTTCGGGAGGAAATAGGTTATTTTATTTCCGTTGTTTTGTGGTTTTTGTTAGTCCCGATCAGTTTACCGATGGAAGATTTCTGCTCTTGCTAACTAGTCTGGAACTTAATAGGGGAGATCGGACACTAATTCATGTAATATTTGTATTCATTTGTTTTTCAAATAAGGCTCATGAAATTTTGTTAATGATAAACTTTGATACATTCAGTCTCATTAAATCTTAGCTCATAAATCAGTTTCCGTGTGACCGTGGCATAAGTGAGTGAAGGTTTTTCTGAAAATGGAAAAATTGAGTTTCGAGTTGTCATTAAATATATTAGTTGTGTATGAAAGGCAATACGCTGACGTAAATGTGTACGAAGATCATCATCTAAAATTTTGGGCAGCTAAATAATACGTGTCCGTATCAGCTAGAAACTAGAATAGACTATCGGCATGTCAAAATAACGCATTTGCCATATATTGACTGAAGAATTGCCTCAGCTATCCGGGCGTGCCGTGTTTGAACCAAAAACGCATTCGAATAAACATTTCAGACTTATTGACGCGGTTTAAGCATAGCGCATTGGATTTATTTCGTCGGTGAGAGTAGATGAAACCTGGATTCACTACTACCCTCCAAAATCGAAAAAAACAGTCAATACAGTGCAACACAAGAGGCAAACGTGCTTCGAAAAAGGGATGGTTTCATCGGCCTGAAAAGTAATGGTGACGGATATGGGACTCTATTCATCAACTATCTTCAAAAATGGTGAAAAAATACCAGAAGAGTTTTAAGTTTTTACGAACTTTTGTTTACAAATTTCAACAATTTTTTGACAATAAAGCAATTCCCCCTGTATGCTTATATCCAGCAGGTTTGAACCAGTCGATGAAGTCTTTCCTTTGGTAAACATTTGGTTTTGTATTTTATCGGAACAAAATTGTTTACTTGCATAATTCAATGTTTATTGTGCGTAGATATCATGTATTACGTTAAACTTTTGGGAGAGATGCAAATGATGTTGTTTTTGTAGGTTATGTGCGAATTTGTCACTTCTCTGGCATATTTCATTGAAATCCTTCTAAAAATGCTAAATGAAAAGAAAAAGAAAGGCAGCAATATAAAAAGAAAAAATTGAACGGACAAATTAAGAACATACGTGATATGACTGAAAGGGAACAAAGAGCAATCAGAAAAATATGGAGAGAGAAGATTAAAAAGCATATAGTTCACGTATAGTTACAATCAACCAAGTATCTGGTAACAGATGATGAATACCAACCTCCACATAAACAAATGTGAAATTGAAGAGTTACGTCAAAATGTACGTGACTATAAAAAGAAACTATGGCGCATTCTAAAACAGGAAATAACAAAATAGTAAAGAGAATGTAGAATAGGCGAAGTAGAAACTATTATTCAGTGAGGTGATCCAAAATCAAGTCAAAGAAAATAGGAACTTTACAACGAATATCAATGAAAGAAATTCAAAAAAGTATTGAGTGGTAAAATAGTAAAGAAATATAATGTATTCAACCAAATTAGTACGAAACTTATAAGACTGTAAATGGAAGTTTGTTAAATATAACACGGAAGCCAAAAAATTATAAAACGAATTCGAAGTTAGAGAAAATAGTCGCAGAGTTTTTAGAAGGAGGAAGCATTACAAAAGATAAAGTGAGAACACAGGAGAGAATATTACAGGACACCAGGAAATATCTACACGCCAAGTTTATAAAAATAAAAAAATAGTAAATTAAGTTACACACTGTTTTGCTGCCTACGATCATTTTAGGTTGTACCTAAAAACATTCGCCAAACAGACACTTGTTTATATATAACTCATGCAACCATGTATAACCTTGGCTTCCCTTAAACAAGCAAACATCATAGGTTTTCATTTTTTCATTTTTTAAGTTGCAACCAATACAATACGAGAATGTCTTAACTGCAAAAGACGTTTTATACATTATAGAGAGTTCGACAATTCTGTTTTGATAAAATACTCTTCATGGCAATTTATTGCAGAGGACATTTTGGATAAGAAAACCAAAATAAACGCAGGGTTCGGAAATTTACCGAAATAGTATATAGTATTAAACTGTGCTCCAGAAGACATTATGAAGGAAATTGAAGAAAACCTTGATATTTTTTCAAAGCATGAAGCTAATATAATCCATCAGTATCAAACAATTTAACGTCGTAAAGATAACTTAGCTGATAAAGATGCTTTGATTCATATGAACTTTTCAGATAATTATAATACTTCAGAAGTTCAATGGTTTGATTTTGTTGGGTCAAGTACGCAAGTAAGTTTGCTTACTGTGGTCTTATTAACAGACTATTAATAATAATAAGGTTGCATTTAGATATTGAAGACCGAGGTGCCACTCACTGGGATTACGTTCCTTCATTAGAGCATCAATATCCGTACACGCACACAACGAATTTTCCATACTGTAGAATGCAGAAAATGTAACATTTCTTTTTCTAAAGATCGTAATTTTTGTCGCTTTGTCTAACAAGTTCCATTCCTTAATACAAGAAGCAAGAAGTTTAGACTGTTGCTTTGATAACCCCAAATCACGTGCTAAATCATTCAATTCACCTTGACAAATATGGCTCGCAAGAGCTGGAACTGGGTCAGTGCATTGTTCTTCGGAGCTACCTGATGATACGTTGTCTCCTGTAACTCCCTAAAACAATATTTTCGTTCTTGGGAACAGGTCGTATAGCAGATAAATTTGGATACTTTATTTTGTGCTTTCCTTTCTTAGAATAACCTTCAGTCTTTGTTAGAAAAAACTAGCAGTCGTCAAAATTGTTAGTGAGTTCCCGCCATACCATTGGAATTGTAATGGGCATGCTTTTTTTCTTCCCATCCACTGCACCAATGACACGTTACAACTAACACAGTACGCGTGGGGGGCTCACTGCTTGTCTTGGTCTCCAATTGAATTATAAAAATATTTGAAATAGGCTTTTTTAACATTTTCGGAAAATGGTCTGGCTTCCAATTTCACTATAAATTTTTCACAAATACAGCAAAATTTGTCAGGAGAAGTTTTGCAACTGCGGCGCTTTTGACTCGTATCACTTTTATGATCACTCTTTGCGCACAGTGAACCACTTACTATGAAACTCAACACAATACTAATTTCAATATTATTTTTACGTTTATTATTCTGAATAATACAGTTCAGGTATTTTTTCGGCCATAAAGTTTACCGATACTAACCGCCCCTTTATAAAATTATCTACCTGCCAATGTAAACAGGGATAATTAAGTTATTGAAAATTGGTATGTGTTAGGGCTTAATAAATACTTTGTCTTATTTGCCAGTGAATTGATACTTCCCTGCTTTAATTTGTCTTTACTCTGCCAACAATTGCACTCTACTGGTAAAACAGTTTCCTCTGATGCTTATAAAACTAAAAAAATGGAATAATCTTCTGTAATTTCGTAATTACAAATTCAAAAATAGAGAAATTATAAGTATCGAATGGAATAGATTACATTTCCTTTCCAGGGGCACAAAAAAATCAAATAGCAGATATCAACCAAGTTTCGACAATCGTATTACAAAAAATTTTGCTGTTGTTTTAATTTATCGATACTAGAAACACTCCAGTCGCACCTATGTGATTCCAACCTAAACCACAAGAAATGAACACTATAATTAATCATGTCCTTCGGCGATTCAACCTGACATGAAAAAATTTGGTAACAGGTACTTTTCTCGTTCCTAATGTGTGAAATTATTCTTAATACACTGAAACAGTTCTCGCAATTGATTTGTTGTTGTATTCTTGTCAGACATTCTAACCTTGAAGTAAACAAAGGTGGATGATATTTTGAACCCATTCATGGAAAAAATTGAGTTTGTCTACTACTTCCGTTGAATTGGACAAATATATAATTAGTCTACTTGTAATTATTTTCATTCCTTTTTCTAGTTAAATGACTATCATCTCGGAAAAGAACATCGAAAATGTCATTCCGGTCAATAATGCAGCTATTGCACAATTCTTTTTCATGTTGATGCGGCCACTAATAGGTGATTAATCAGAGAAATTGTAGTTTTTGATAATTTCTAGAAAGTAATTGAAATCATAATCAGATGGTTTAAAATATTTATCTGAAGAACTTAGATTAACTCAAGGAAGGATAATTGAATAGCTTATGATGTTGAGTTACGGTCAAGTTGATCCAAAAAAGAGTAACGGAAATTATCTCCATTATATATTAAATAACATGCACAGAAACTTGAATTTTGTTGATTCACTCCACACATCCAGAAACCAGAAACCTTCTCCAGTTTTCTATTTCATCAGGTCTGACAAATAATGAAACTGATGCCTTAAACATAGTCCTTATTGAACTACTTCGTTCAGCTTTTCTGAAAATATTTGGAATCGTCGCAGCAGTTGTTTGGATGTCTTCAATCGATTCATAATGCGTTCCTATGAGTCTATTTTCAATATTGCCAAATATAAAAAATACCAATGGCGTTATATTTTTCAAATAGGGGAGCCTTGGTAAAACTGAAATCATTCTAGAAGTTTAAACTATGCTCGTGCTAGTGTGCATCTGTACTGGTCCCTCCTTTGGTTTTGCCATTCTCCTTTCCCACGGCCTGCATTGACAGTTTTATGTCAATCATCACCAAGCAACAGCAATACTTCACAATAATTTTCCATAAATCTGTATGGGTTCCCCCGAAACGGAGACGTAGATTTGAAAATTGAGAAACAATCAGATAAATTGTAGATCACTAAGAATTTGCAAAGTACATTTTTAAACGGCTTAGAATGCACTATGATGATTCGCCTACTCTGAAGGACCCTGCCAGAAAAGTCTTGGGATAGATTTTTACAATTTTTTCAACTGCATAAATTTACTTGACATTTCTTGTCATGTTACATCACAAATATTAAGTTATCAGGTGATTGTTTACAAAAAAATTATACCGTAATTATTAACCCTTTCAGTCCAGCTGATTCGGGTAAATTCTCACCATCCGAACCCATTTGTATCTGAAACAAGAAACAATATTCTAAATCTAAATCGACCTAGAAGAGCTTGAGTTGATAAGGACACCTGGTCAATAGCTGTGTTCCTGGGCCATTAGGATAAAGTCCTCTTAGAGATCTACAATGAAATAAAAAAGGTAAACGATGAGGTCTTCCGATGTTATTAGCAAATATAGTTACAGAATGGAAACATTGGAACAAATCGTGTTGTTTTATACTAGGGCAGCGAATTCAGTTGCTTTCTGGTCTGATTTCAGTAAAGATCTCGGCATTGATTTGGCGGATAGATTCGTCTTCCGTACTGAACGATTAATAGAGATTCTTAGGGCCTGTTATACTTTTAAAAGTATCCATAATAAAACTTGAAAGTACAGAATAGAAGTGATACTCATAATGATGAAAAAATATTAGATAATAGATCAAATATAAGAAATATTTAAATAAGAGAACAAATTTCTTAGTAATTAATTAGATCTCCATTTATTTTATTCACTCTAATCTTATTCCCATGGAGTGAATTAAATTCTGATAAATATTTCCATATGATCTAAGGTTTTCCTATGCTGTTTAAAAGGCTTTCCATATCTCGGACGAAAATTTCTTTTGTTATTTTTCTTACTAAACACTTAAAAAAATTTTCAATTGGATTCATATCAGTACTATTTACCGGCCATGGTGAAGTCTCAATATTGTTTTATCGAAGAAATTGTTGAATTATGAGCGAGGTGTAACAGGACAATTAATATGCCGGTAAATAAATTCCTTTCCATCGTAAGTTTGATTCACCGATCACAAAATAATGTTATCTAGAATATTAAGATGAACTTCAAAGTTCAACCTTACACCTATTATCCAACATACGCCAGACCTATCCAAGCTCAAACATCTACTAAAATGTGCTGGACTTTTAACTTTCATCAACATATTGCACTTCAAATTTCGAATTTGGTGGTCTTTAAACGCATAGTTAAGTACAAACACGCATTGCTTTCCCAGCGCTTGCACAGTTTTTCGAATTCGAAGCTTCAAATCGTCTGAGAACGGGTTTCTGTTAAATTTGTTACATATGCAGCCGATTCAAAGGATGTTATCTTAAAATATCAATCATTGCCACATCTGGTGCATCATTTGAAATTTTCCTTCCTTCTTCCTGTCTTGTCAGTCTTCTAATAGACCAACTATCTTCCAATTTGGCAAAACGACAGCTTTCTGTTGTTCATTGAACTATAGTAGCACACTTTTTTGACCTGAACTCTAATTATTGAATTATTTGTCACTAAAAATGACAGTGACTTTACGTAGCAACGCAGTCAAAATGTAAGTGTTTCCTTGTTCAGTGAATAGAACTATATATTTTTAGCGGAAGGAGGTTATTGCATATCTTATATATATCTCACATTGTTTTGAATAGAATAATTCATCTTAAAAAATCGATTCATATTTTCACTAATTATTTCATTATATCATAACAAAACACAAAATCGTAGCTTGGTGCATCAATACACGTGTACGATTTAAAAATTTTCAAGTCGTGAATCATCTAAAGATGTACATTCTTTTGACCTTATATGGATCCGAGAGTCCCTATTTTTGTTTCACTCGTTCGAATCTTATAGCTTCGTAACTGTTAAAAACGTATATAATATAATGAACATCTAAAACAATCAATTACTTTTCAGAATCTCGTACTCTGTTCAATCATTTTGAATTTGAGTTGTGGAACCTGTAATGTTTCGTTTTTTATTTTGACGACCAAGATTAATATTATTTATTGTCCCTAGATTATAACATACTTACAAATAACTATTTTGAAATAATTTCAAATCTCTTTATAAAAAACACAATAAGTCTTCCGAACTTTGTATAATCTGAAAAATTTGCTGTCAATGGTGATGAAGAACGTCTTTTATTTCCTCTAATCCGTTCTGACAAGTGACAAATTATTCTCGTATAAAAATTAACAGAATATTAACATGGCCTTTCGTTGCCTGCTACGGACCGAACCTAAAATTTTTCAAATTGTAATTTTGGATGAGACAATTAATCACACGCAATATCAAGTCTGGCCTTGCATTCACCCGTGTCAAATCTTAACCGAGATGATTATCTCGATTTTTGAACAACTTTCTGTCATCTATATACTGACCGTTTTAATGACTAGTCTTCCGAACAAACGCTTTTATGTTCTTTACAAAAAATTTTGTTGATGAGCTCAAGCTTGGTTCATTTAACATCAATATTTCTAATGGAGTCGGTTTTAGGAGGTTTTTGTTGATGTTAATGATGTGATTGAAAAGATACAAGATTTTAGTACTGATTTTGAAGTAATAACAAAAATTAAACGTTTCTTAATAATTTATAAACAATTATACCTAATGAACAAAATTAATGATTAGGATTTCAGATGAACAACAAGGGCTCAGGTCTGTAGAATCTTGTAAATATGTGCTTTGTGTCATTAGAAAAATAGAGAAAATTTGATCAAAAATTATGTTTCGTAGACTTACAAAATGGCATCGATTGTGTTCGATTCAAATAAATAACCTATACACCTTTACTGAGTTGTAATTTCTGAAGCCGTTAGTGTTATTCATACTGAATACACTGTTTAAACTGTTACTACACCAACACTTACAACTCCATTATCTGACGCATGTTTTGATAACCAATTTATAGTCTTCAGAGACTGAAGGTGAACTGTTTACTTTCAGTGAGTGTTGGTGTAGTGGTACTATAACACACGGTATTCAATATATCTGCTTCAAGCAAGAGAGGTTCCCTATAACCTAATCAAAACAACTAAAAAGGGTGTCTAGTAAATAATCTCGGTATCCAATCCAAATACAACTCTACGTTTAGCAAGTTCTTTCAGAGCTTAGTATGTTTATTTTTTGGGATTCGGTGCAAAAATTGTCGCACTGTTTTTTCAACTTCTCCTTTGGATCCAAATTTGGTGAACTGTTTTCTTGCAGTCCCCCTTCACAAAAGTCGTTGCCTCTGGTATCTACATATTCTAATCTTTCTATTTCATTCTGCTCTTCCAGTACATATTTGAGGCAACTTAAATTTACCCTTTCATCTACTTTCTCTCAAAATAGAGCTTTCAACGTCCTCTATATATCAAATACTTTCATCTGACTTGTCGTTTGTCACGTTTTAAGATTGATTTTGGACTCTCCTACGTCAAGATTATATAGTTTTCGCCACCAACTTCTATTGTATCTCCACTCTTAACTATGATTGTTGTGGCTGATGAAAATTGAAAACATCAAGAACACCTTTTAAGTAGTTGTTTGTAGCTTTTTCCAGAATTTTACTCCACAATTTGCCAATTTGGTCAAGGCACTCCTTTAACAAATATATACATGTATATATTGGGATTGATATTTCACTGATTTTTCAATTTCATTTTTATGACAAAAAGGGATCAATGGTCTTTTAAGGAAACTCTCAATATAGTCAAGTTGTACTTTTACAGTTGAAAGCTACAATAGGTGATTTGACCTTGCAGGAGTTCACTAAAGTTTTTTGACGGTCAAAAGATAAAAAAATCATCATCACATACTAGTTCACCTGCTACTAATAAGCAAATTAACGAAGAAATTACAAGTATTATAATTCTCAAGTCCAATAGAAAATCGATAATTAACATTCCGACAAATGAAGATGTTAATCGAGTTACTTATTGTTACCAACTAGATATTTCCATGGTTTATTATTTTCATTTTCGGATAGAATTAATTATGTTCATATGTTTGTCGTAATAATGTCTGATAAGGGGAAATCACAGAACACGAGAAATACTAACCCAAATTATATATAGTTGTATAAACATGTATCCTTATCAATGATATATCTACAAACACCCAGTGGTTATTACATCAAATAAGTTGATAACTGACCAACCAGCAAATTACCAATTTGCTGCAAATTAATAACATTGAAGGAAAACGAACTAACGAAATATTTCATGTAGGCAAGTCAACACAAAAATGTAATTTCATTTTGATTGATCTATATTTGGCATGCGATCCTATATATCACAACTTTGTTCATATTTTACTTGGCGATTATTTGCTTTTTATACATTTTTCACGTGACCTGTTCATTTTTAAGGCGTTTCTAACAATTCTATTTATGGATAATAACGTCAGTAGAATTTGGTGAAACAATTGTATTAACAAGATATGATATCACAGAATCAATTTGTTATGCAAAAAAAACCAAAGGAAAGGACGTATCTAGATAATCAAGAATATTCTATTGAGTTTGAGATACTGATTGAATTTCATTTGAAAAACTGTGGAATGTCCAAAACAAACCATAAATTATTTTTCGGTATTAGAACAACGTTATTCTGAACTCCATTTTGAAGCAATTTTTGGTAGTTGGTGCCCCTGAATAATAGTTGCATTATTTGGTCATGTGTGAGGGTGGTGTGAGGTTATTTTAAGTCATGAAAAATATATAAAACATACAAATCTACAGTAGAGAAATTTCTTAGAAAGACCAAAGCTCAAAATGAATTACTTCAGCAAACTTATAAATTCAAATAATATTTCCAAAGTCAACTGTCCCACATGAATCAATAGTACCAACTACCCACCTACGTTACGGTGTAATTTCCCTAATAAATATTTTTAACAATTTTTCTTAAAAAAAAATTATGTGAATACAAGCCGAAACAGAGAAAATAATATCAATGACTCATAACAGAAGCCTTTTCATTCCAGTCACTTACGCTACGTGCAAGTGTCCGAATTTGGATCTCTGCTGAAACGGAACGGCTTCTGTTACTTGTTTTTTAATATACTATTCTTATCATAAAAACTTGGATTGAAAATTGAATGAAGTGCTTTTGCAGTAAGTATTGAGTTAGTATATTTGAATAAGTAATTCATTTTTTATCAAAGTCAAACAAGCCTAACCTAACCTAACCTAACCTAACACTCAAATAAAGTTAGTAATATATTCAAGTTCACTCGAAATTTCCACTTATATATAGTCTTAAAGAACAGAAAAAAACATATATATCTTTCAACGTAATCTTCTTTCAGCTCCATACACTTTTCCCAGCGATGTTCAATAAGTTCGATACCCTTTTTATAATAAGAATCGTCAAGCTACTCAAAAGAGACATTAACTGCCGACATGAACTCTTCATTGCTAAAAATTTTTTCACTTCCGAACCTTTTTGTCAAATCTGGCAACAAAACATAATCCAAGGGCGATAAAACTGGCGAATAGGGTACATGAGATAGCAAATCAAATATTAATTCATTAATTTTGGCTATTGCAATAACACTTTCTTAGTCAAATGCAGTCGTTTTTGCCTGATTTATTCGCTCAAACGTCACAATAAGGTCGCATAATATTCACCGTTGATAGTCAATGGAAAGTATTCCACGCGTATCCCAAAAAACCTACTCATGAACTAGCCTGCAGATGGAACGGTCTTTGCCTTCTTTGGAGCCGGTTCTCCTTTTTCATTACATTGTTTTTATTGCTATTTTGTTTCAGGTGTGAAGTGATGGACCCACGTTATGTCCATAGAAACGGCGAAATCATTTTGCGCACAGCTTTCTCATGTTCAAATTTTCAGTTAATATGTGATTTACCACATTTTTGAAATATCTACTATGTCTGTTAGCTTTCAGTCGATCATCTCTAACATTTCTGGAGTCGTCACCTCATTTGGTCGACCACTGCGATGCTAATCCTCACAGGTCGTACAGCCTCGTTAAAACTCTGCTACCCAATAACGAAGGAGCAATCTCACGCAGAGTAGACTCTGGTTCAGCTTTTATATTAGTTGGTTTAATAACTTTTAAATGAAAGTATTGTATCACATAACGATGACCAATTATTTCCATGTTTATTTCAAATTCACTAAAAACGAAATATTATTGATGGTTGCTAAACAAATACTGAACAGTTTGATGTCTTCAAACTTGAAACATATGCTGTATAGATAGTGTACTTTCTATTACAGTGGTATTTTTCAAGCAACTACCACCATTTCCAGGTCAGGCCAGGTACTTCTGGAACCATCCTCGTATATGGTTCGCACCATGTAACTAGCGCCTCCTATGAGAGTCAGATATAAAATGAAAATTATGGATCAGATTCCAAACATATGAGTAGAAAATTTCATTACAATTTTGCCAGTGGTTATGCTGAAAACGTAAAAATTTATCTTGAATACGGATGAAGTTATGAAAATTTTTCACTAAGGAAACCCCATTATACAGTTTTCTACATACCCTAGAGGTGAGTTTTACCTTATTATGTTTAAAATTCAAAACGTACTTTGATTAATGGAAGTAGACGATTTCAGTAAAATATATTTTTTCAAATTCTCGTTTTTATATACCAAAAAAAAAGTGAGAAGCTCAAAACAATCATTTCTGTCAGATTGCGAGAAAGTATACAAGAAAACTTGTTTCCAACATTGGCACATCAGTTACATTCTGGTGAGAATCGTTTTAGGTTAACACAATTAAAAAAGTTCGCGTGACCCTTACCGAGAACAATCTTTTAAGGAAACCGTGAAAGGAAGTCATTTTCGACTATCACTCACAAAAGCAACGTATCAAACAACGCAATCACAATCCACCATCTCAACGAATCCGTAAATTGCCTATGCGCCCCTGCCTTTCCAAACAAAACAACAGAAAAAAAAATACCAACCGGTAACAGGAAATCAAACGAAACCCGGTTGGGCGGATGAATAGAATAAGCAACACGGTGAATATAAATTCTAGACTTTTTATAGTTCAATTAAAATGATGATTTAATTACTATATGTCATTATTTACTTCAATTACAATCAATCACAGGAAATGTAGTTTGTAAGTAACTATTATTTAGGAGAACGTTCACAAAATAATATGTTATAGACTGATGAAATATTAAACTTTCAAAAAAACTGTTTATTTCAACATGAAGAGAAACCTATCGATAAACAACCGAATAGCTGCTCTCCTGCACAACTCAAAAAATGTATACAGAATGAAAGTGAAATAACGAATTCTTCGTTTTACATTGAATTACAATTTAATGATAAAGGAAATGATCAAATCACCGAATCTATTCAATGACTGTTACTTAATATTTTTAATGATCTTTTCAAATTTTAAGACTTACTTAAGGTCTAGAATACAAGCTTTGTAATGTAGCTAAGTAATAGGTTCATTACAATTTGGAAGTATCATAAATTTTTATTCAAAGTTGTCTATGGTTTCTTAAGAAATACTATTAATTTTGTCTATAATGTTCTTTTTTCGTACAGGACACCACCTAAACTAATCCACATTACTGAAATATGGCGAACATCTTCAGCTTAAATACTTCCTCGTTGTTCTGTAGGCAACTTGTTCCATTTGCATTTGTCTAATAATTTGTCTAATATCCATACTATAACAGACTTTTCTCTATGTCTTCTACAGAAATGAAAGACCTGGTACATGTCATATTTGTTAATATATGGTACGAACAGAAAGTATAGCCTCAGATTTCACCAGATATTTTAGAGCTTCATTTTTCATTTGTGGTTTTGGTCTTTCATATGTGGTCTTGGTCTTACAGGGCTCAGTCTTGGTCATTATTTTGCACTTAGACTTTTGCAAGTCTTGTATTGTCTTATATAGAATAATTTTATGATTTTTTTCAACATAGTAATATATATGTTTTATAGATTTTACGCTCTTTTGTACATCTGAATAATATGATTATTTTTCAAAAATCGATATGCAAATCTTATTTCATTCTACTGATTTTTTATCGATGGTAATAAAACAGTTTGAGTCATTTGTAATGTTAAAAGGTTGTAAGCTGGTTGACGTGTATTCGACTGCTGTTGAACAAAATGCGGTAGGTTGTTGACTAGGCACTAGATACTGAGAGGAAGTAAAAAACCAAGGTCGGGATGGTACGATGAGCTGGAGGTAAATTCGGAAAGAATCAGGGTAGACACTGTTAAAAAATGTCCTTGAAAACATGGTGAAAATAACTAAGGCTAGTAAATGAATAGATAAGTAAATAATATGCCTTCTCCGCCTAGTCCTTCAAAGTCTACCGAAAAGAGAGAAGCTACCAAAATAAACATGTTTAATATAGCAATAATAAAAACAGTAGCGTAGCCAACTGTATTATCTGGATGCAAAAGAACTGTTTTGTGCAATTTTCTCCAGTACTTTACATCGCTTTACGTAATTTTGAAACTAGCTTGGCTCAATAAGCACCAATAAATATGGATTCCATTCAATGGAAATTACGTTTCTATCATCCGTAACTAAGATTAGCGTGACAATCTGTATTGAAGGTTGCTTCTCGATTTGTTTCGGAGGTAGTGAACGTTCAAACTCCTTACACTGTAGTACCAGTTGTAGATCAGGTAACGCCAGTACAGAATTAATACTTTCACACTTTCAAGAAAGAAAATCTTTGAAATAAAAAGAGGTGATAATGAATTCATTAAGATCACTAGAAGTCAATGAATGTCAGTGAATTATTAACCCTTTCAGCTTTAGGAATGTCAGTTAGCTGAGGCAATAAATACACTTCAATATTAACTGAACTCAAATTAATTATCTGTTACTGACAATGACAGTTAGATTAATTAGAAGCTCTGATTCAGAAATGTACAACGTTATAAAACTGAGTTAGTAAATAAGTTATAAGTTATGAATGATATCAAACCTTTATCGTTTTTATCTAAGAATTTAATAGTGAGAGATTTTTTCCTTCAGACGGAAATGGTGGCATTCAAAATGAGCATGCCGTAGAATCAATATCTATCTAATAACTGCTAATAAACCAAGTATTTCCATCCTATTATATGAAAAATTTACTCTTTAATTAGTTGCTGAAAAAATATTGTTGCTGAGATGATAGTTCCTCAAGTTTTATTCAAAATATTTCCTAACATAGTAGTCTCCAATTTTCCCAATGCTAATCGACTAATTGATTTCTTATGAATAATATTTTCATTTTAAATCACACTATTTATATTGATACACTTATTTCCCTCAAATAAGAATTTTTTAGTTATTTAAATTATCGTAAAACAAATATTGGGAAGAGTATTTATTGCACTAATATTGTTGGCCATTTGTCTTTACGGTACTTTAAAGTCGCGTGTATAAGAACTTACGTTTTGTACATTCATTAATGGCTATTGAGGGCTAGGATCATTTCATTCAATGAATATTATAATATATAGATACTGTTACTAAAATGTTTTCATTGCATTTGATTTATCGTGTTTGTTTTTACTCTCATTTTTTATGCTTCCTATCCATATGTTTATAAAATCTGCATTTCCTGGTTTTTATTGTTTATAATATAATAAATATTTGAGGTTAAATGAGAGATGGAGTTTTATATTCTAGTAGAACAATAGCTTGTTAAAGAACCCACATGGGTTGTATTAAGTAATAAATATAATCCATTTTATTTCACTGGAGATCGTAGTGGAACTTATTAATGATTTGCTTTGCCAACTTTCCACATTCCCGTATATGCAAATCAATTCTTCATAATGTGAAACGGAACGAACAATCAATATTTCAATCTATTATACCGAGATACAATCTTAAACGCAAACTGATATTTAAATCAACTACAATTTATGTACCCTTTTGAACATATCTTTCAAAGACATTTAAATTTCATAAAAGAACACAATACGAGTACTCGTAAAATAAATACCGTTAAATCATCCACTATTACTAACTAAGTCGATTATAAATAATTCATAAATTATGTAAAAAAAGTCGGATGTACGGGAAAAAGTATTTAGTGAATTGGGAAATGAAACTGTTACGGTGTTGGTTTTCAATTAACGTGAGGGTCTTAGAAAAGCAGAAAATTTCATTAAGTTATATTTGTATGCAGTTGGTGTGGTTGCAACTTTCATTTATCTACTTTTATTGCTTGTGGTGAACTTTTAAAAGAAAATAATTAGAAAACATTTCCATGATGTTACATAGTATGATGGTACTACAGAAGTACTTAAAGACACGGTAGACATCGCATCGAAAGAGGAAGCTTCAGTATAAACAACTGACAGTTGCGTTTCTCAATAACCACACCTCGTATATACATATTGTAAATTTGTCATATACGGTTCGGCAAACTATTAATAATTTGAATTTCACTAGAAGTGTATTATTCTTCTATATACGGGTCCGTTCTTTGTGATTTCCTTCAGTAATGTACACTGTTAATTGCTTTTTCCTTTTTATAAATTGTGGTTGGTCACACATTATTTCAAAATATCACAGCTGTCTTTCGATAGTTGATACTTAAATGAAAAGATAGCTTATATGTATTGATTCCCTATATATCCCTCATATCGAGAACCTATTAATTTGTTGTATATTGTTCCAACTAAACTCAAAAATAATCAACCGAGATCGATTCGTATATGATATCCGTTCAATTTAATTTGACTCTGTTGTCGCCCGAAGCATTTTCTTTTGTTCCGAGCGAGTGGGGTTGTTGGAAGGAACGTTTTCAACGGTACAGAAAGGGGTATGTGCTGGACAATGAGTTACATGCACGAAAAATCGACGTATTATTGTTCACAACAGGCACTAGAGATGAGGATATATTTTCTTTTTGTTCATGTAGTATGATTCATAATAGTCGCATTAAATTTGATGAATATTTCATTCCATTTACGTTTCCACAACGTCAAGAGTGTTCAAATATGAAAATGTCAGTGTTTACTTTTGTCTAATGTTTTATGTTATGATGTTTATTTGTAAGCTTCGTCATTCACGTACGTAGGTGTTATGAATTGATGAAAAATTTCCAATGTTTATTCAAATAATCGAATTGATTGGAATAATCCAAGACATGTTAACAAAATTTGACGTTCCGCTTATTTATTGAGAAAGGTACGGCAGATTTCATAGTTCTCAGCAACACTTAGGATTATATATTATAAGATACTAAGAGAGAGGGATATGACTGATCTAGTGATTACCTTGTTTAGATACGCTCTATTTGCTACTCTGATTTTCTTCCATGCTTCTGTTATTTGCCTCGCTTATCGTCACACTAAAGTGCTTCACTATTTCGAATTGATATCCTTCCAAAATGATCTCCTTCTATTTATTTGTTCTTCTCCAAGTCAGCAACATGTACTTTGTTTTTGGAACATTCACCATTAACCTTTTTCCATCAACTGCACTATAAGTTTTTCTATCTCTACCCATAAGTATCAGGTCATCAGCATTTATCTATCTCATCTATTACAAATTAGCTTTATGTTCGTATAGTAAGCCTGCATGCCATACTCTGTCAAAAGCCTGCGACACAGCCAGAAAAACAGCGGAGCAGTATCGTTTGAATTCCAGGTCGTTCGTAATTTTTTCAATTACTCTATGTACTTGCTCGATTAGAATGATGGTATCGAAATACAAACTGGTAGTACGGAATGATTTATTTCTAGTTAGTATGGCATCATTCTTTTTAGGAGTAAGTTTTCAAGTACTGATAGCAGACTAATTGGTCTATGTAATGTTGGTTGTACAGCAGGCTTGCCAGGTTTAGGACTGAGTATAATTTGTGCTAGTTTCCAATGCGGCGAAATGTGGCTTAGTCTTTGAAGAGCATTGAAAACAAAAGTGATGAATTTCATACATACATCTGGCAGCTCTTTGAGCAGTTTACCAATAATTCGGTCGTAGCTCGGAGCTTTCCTCGGGCTTAGATCATTTTTCATGACAGATTTGATCTCGACTATATTGAACTTTTTAATAGCTGAGCTTATTTAGTAAGCGTGAAATTGGAAAAAAATTGTAAGATAACGCTGTGGCTGAAAACCCCAATCCTAGTTCCTGATGTGAGCAATTGTTGATAAAAATATTTCTTTTTTGTATGATACGCCAATGCATTTTAATTTTTTCAATCGTATACTGTGAGATATTATATCAGGTCCTCAGGGCGTAATCTCAGCGTGACTTGCACTTCGTAGAAGTGCTGTGCTCGAGTCGTGAAGACACGAAAACGTTATTGAAGCTGAATTCAATAACTCATCTTGAGAGACGAACCCTGAGGTATAATTGCAGTAACTTGATACTATATACAAAATACGAAACGGCTTTACGTCAATTTTACTACTATATAGGAAAATGTCTACATTAACAGTGTCACATATATGAAAAACGTATAAATGGAATTGTTAATGACAATTATGGTTTATAGATAAATTCGATTCGCTGTTCTTCATTCTGAAACTTTATGTCGCTCTCCGAAGTTTTTTCTAGTTTTTTCCTTTTATTGTGTATACTTTATACTTTTTATTGTAAAAAAAATTAATACAATCAAACTATTCATTTGATTATATTTTCGTTTTTAATCATCAAGAGAAGGAGTCCGCTAGCATAATTGAGGTCCAATTTCCATTGTAGCTCTTCTCCATCTGAGCAATTTGATGGTGATATATCTTTCCGTACTTGTCTGGAGCTGTGCCCAAATTGTGGAAAAGGAATTCTAAATTGAAGTAAAAAAAAATGCAGTTTTGATGACACATTGCAACCTAAGGTTTTATAAGACTGTATGAGTTCTCCAGCTTGCTGTCTGTAGTTATCCAATTTTATTTACCCAGGAAATTAATACATACACTTATGTGAATCATATATGATTATGTGATATATTTTGAACAAATTTTAGTGAAGTTCATGACATGACATCGTGCTAATCAACAATTCCACTCCAATTTTTAATATTGGCTTCATTCCATTGGGTGGTTAGTAAGTGTTGACTAGATTACTTCTTGATTACAAAGAGTTTTATGTATTTTTACAGTAGCATGGTTAACTAGAATTACAGTTGTTTTATCATAGATCAAATACTGCAGATAATTGTTATAAAAACGAAAGTTATTGTTACAGCAAATGGTCAAAGACAAACAAAAATGTAATAGAATCATGAGTATTTGAAAAAACTAGAAACAATTGATTCAAAAGTGAAACTACATTCATCAAAATATTCTGTTTATACTTGGATTGCATAATATTAAGTAAGTTTTAAACAAGAGTTTGAAGCTTCAAATCTTTTATATGCTGTTAAACTGATTCAATTCATAATTGCTTTTTTTCCGGTAAGAAGTAATCAGCAGTATTTTTCTTCTGGGTGATTGTGAGTAGATGCTGTGTTTTAAAAAAAATCGTGAAACAAAATTTAATGAATATATCAAAATCACAAGGTTTGAATATCTAAAAACCACTCATTGTTTTAGGAACAAATGTATTTAAGCCTCCTTCAACGAATATGAATTTCACACACATCGATCAAATGTCTTCAGAAACTTGATATTTACTTTGTACTTCAAAATTTTGTCCTTTATTCAACCAGTATTTAAATTATTCGAGTACGTAATCAAAGGTAGAACTGGTAGAAGGCAATTGTCTAAATTGATTGGCCTACGAAATCGATTTACAATAAGATCCATTCTTCACAATTGTGGGATTAATCTGTAGAGTAGTCAAAAAGGGACTGGTAATAAAGAAAATAGTTACCACGGAATAATTTAACAGTATTTCTCTCCAACGCAAATAAACTTAGATATATCCAGAAACTAAATTGAAATTGACAGAATAATCATTTTCTAATAAGTATATTTATTGGAAAGATGCTTGGTTCGTTCTAGTGATTTTAAATTGAGTTGGAGTTTCTAAAATTATTGGAAAACACACTAACACTACACAAATACTCACTATTAGACACTGACGTACGTTTCGATAACCAAGTTATCGTCTTCGAAGACAGAAACAGTTTATTTTCGGTTTCTGAAGGTTATAACTTGGTTATCGAATCGTAAGCCAGATAATGTAATTTTGAAATTGTGAGTGTTCGTGTAGAGGTAGTAAACAATGTATCCAGTATTTGGAAGTGTGTTCGGTCATTTATCATCCTAAATCAACAAAGAAAATTGATCTCGACATAAACATTTGTATGCGCAGTGTACGCAAGTAATAATTATGATTTGGAAGATTCGAGAAACCGGAAGATCAATATAAAGACCCAGGAAAATGTAGATATAGGAAATAGTAGCCACAAATGAAAACAGCTAAAAATATAAAAGCATAAAACCGCCACAAAAGGCCTATATGCAATCCAGGATGAGAAAATGATGAAAGAAATATACATCTCCTTAACCAATTGACCTTATTTCCATCTCCATTCCACTAAACCACAAATATATTTTTGAAATATAATAAATTGGAGCAATTATGGAGACATTTACTAATGTATGGTCTTCATAATCATCTAAAAGTTTATAAACAAAAATCTGATAAGAATATAAAAGGCACAAACGTTCTTTTATTACTTTTTCGTGGTAAATAATTTATTAAATAGAGTTATCAAAAGACGGACATTAATAAAATGAGCCCTGTTGTACAGTCAAATTAGACCTAATTTTTCATTATAGTGAACGTTAATGTCAAGTTTTTATCGGCACCTCACGCAGAGTCTAGTTTTTAAAATTTATTACATTAGATACTTCTATAGATAAATACTAACAATTTCGGTACATTTTTGTTTTTGGGATTACATTTTTTGGATGAATTCACACATTAACGCAATAGGGAACTATTTTACTAATACTGCAATAAATGATGGTACAAGGTGAGTCAGTTGTAATTATACGATCTCAAGTTCGCAAATGGTGATTTTTTCGAAAAATTCTTTATCATGTCCTGTAGTTTCATAAACATTGGTTTGTTTTGCATAAAAATGAAATATAATATTTACAAGTTTGTGTCCTATAAGTTATCTAATTGATGAATTCTCAAATTAGAAAAAATATCAACAAATACAAAATTATTTGGAGTTTTATATAGAATTTTTGGTTAATTTTTAATATTTTTTACGTTCACATAAATTTGAAAGATATTTTAATAATTTGGGATTAATTAAATTACTCCTCTGTCCATTTTCAAAAATAGATTTAGTTGATTTCATTAGAAAACAAGGTATTAGTGCACCGATAACAATGTAAAAGAAACTTTACAGTACCTATAAAATGTTAAGGGGAGAATAGGAACAGACAACAAAAATAGATGTAGGAAAGCAGTACTGCGACTCCAAGACTTGTGCCTTTAAGGCCTGTTTAGCTGTTCCCTGATATAAGATTTTTTGCTCTTTAATTTTCTTGATTCATTTTTTCTCTTTCTTGTACATGTATTGAGATATTTTTTTTGAAACTCATCTTGTACCTCTTTATATATCATATCAAGCTGGGTGAGAATTTAATATATTTATTCATTTAAGTGATTTTGCACGTTTGAATATTATTATATACTTTGTGTTGAAAAATATATTTCCATTCGGTTGATAAGAAAAAGTAATAAACTTTTCACTCACTTCAGTGAATCTGACAAAACACTCAAATGCTCAAAATAAATAACTAAAGATAAAATTCGTGACAAGAAACGTTAAGCAAAAGTGAAAAATAATGAATGAAGATACATTACGTTCTCATTAATTCACCAAAATTCTCGTTTTTTCCTAAATACAGTTTCTTTGATTCGAGAAATACGGAATATTGCTGTCTCGCAAATCAACTGTTGAGACCAAAGGAATTTTTTTCTTCTGTATAGTCGGTATCGCTTAGAAATGAAACAAAGTGTTTTCTTGTAGGTACCGGAGTAATGAACCATAAATGCGTCAAAATCCAATCCTGTTTTTAATAAAAATTTCAATCATATTTGATCTCCGCACCCACTACTGCCACATGGAGACCGTTTCTCAATTCAACCGCCTGTCTCATATTAGTATAGAAGATTGTTGGCCTAAAACATGATGGAATCGTGAAACGTCAAAAATAAAATTTTTATTAAAGAATTTTTATATTGATTTAGATTCGAGCACATCAAGTTATGCCGATATATGTTATTATGGTACTTGTGATGTTCCCTCATTACTTTGGACGAAATACAGTAACGGGTGGAATAAAAAAATTAAATACAGCTAATCTGAGATACTAGTTCCATTCCAATGGAAATTATTGAATTATAAGATCCAAGAAAATGGAAAAAGAAATATGAGAAGAACAGATGGTGGAGGAGGTGAGAAGGATAATACAATGGATACCTCTATGGCCAAAAAATACCTGGAGAAACCAAATTGAAGAAGATACCAGAATCCTAGAAATAATAGATTGGAAAACCAAATCCAAGAACAGAAAAGGAGAAAGCTGACAAACGAAACCAGGACCAAAAAAACTATAACAAAAGAAAAAGGGGAGTAATCCACTCCAATAAAGGAATATGTAGGTTCCACAGCGCTAGCTATAATCCATGAGATTGAACGGCATTATTTTGATTGAGACGTTTATCAAATTAAATTTGAATTGTGGGAAATATTTTTTATCTAAATAAGATACTGCCAGTAGTGCCTCAACTTTTGCAGCAACTATTTTTTGCTGAAGAATTGGAGTAAATAATGTGGCAATAATGTTGCCTCTCTTTTCGATTTCGTATTACTGAAAATTTCAGTAATGGCTATAATATAATAGTTATGTCGAGTAGTCGTTGTTTTTAGGTTATTTTTTTCTTCTTAGATAACTGTGTATATAAATTCACTTTTTAACAGCTAATTAGTGCTATAAAATTAAGACGCTCTTTATTAACATAAAATCGATCTATTGATTGATAATTCAACAGTAGTTTGCACTAATAAATTATAAGACAAAGCTATCCAACTCATTAACAAGAAAATAACAAATTCCACACAAAGGAATGAAATGTTACTTGAACTGAATAATTGTTTAATTCGTAATTTCTAATAACAGTTACCAATACACTAATTATTGAGTGTTTAGTCTAAAACTACCAATATCCAAATTTCCACAAAAACTGCTAATATAAGAAAATCAACATAAAAACACAGAGGAAACAAACTGTAGATTTGTACTGAACGATAATATACGACACCAGAAACCAATGAAAAATAGGAATATTTATAGTCGCCACCGTTTTGTATATAGTCTGTACGTTCCCTCGTTATTGAAGGCTCTCTATTGTCAAATCTGTCTAACAACGAACAACAGTAGCAATTTTCTTGTCGAAACGTCGAGCTCTTTCCCTTAAGGAATAACCTGCCTCACGTTGACCAATAATTTGACCCTTCTCAAAGTCGCTCAATGGCCGATATTGTCTTCGAGCTCTTGGTATGTAATTAGGTAGCTGACTAAACAACCAAACGAAATTATTCTCAACTAAGATAACTAGAATATAATAATTAATCATTTCTCTATCAACCAAAAACTTTTTCGAAACAGTTTCTTGTTATAAAAATTACTCAAACAAAGAAATTCAATACAAGAT
This sequence comes from Diorhabda carinulata, assembly GCF_026250575.1. Classification (NCBI taxonomy): domain Eukaryota; kingdom Metazoa; phylum Arthropoda; class Insecta; order Coleoptera; family Chrysomelidae; genus Diorhabda; species Diorhabda carinulata. The sequence continues at coordinate 11,887,302 of NC_079469.1, forward strand.
GCATTGAATAATACATTAATACCATTTCGGCTCAGTTGCCCTTTCACGCTAGAGAAAAGATGAGAATTCAATCGATGAAAATCCCTTCGAAAAATTATCCACAATTTTACCATGGGAAAAGGGTGCGTCTATTATTCTAACCTCTGAACATGGGAAGTTCGCAAAAATATATGTGCTGTTTAAACGGAATTTCAATGAATAACAAATAATAGAAACAGAATTTTTGAGACCCATGAAGATGTGAAAGAAGAAGCGGCACGCGTCCTTACCTGAAGGAGTTGACAGCGCTGTGTAAAACAATGACACGTAGGCATGCACCGTTTTAGGGATAGATTGGTATTATATACAAATACAAATGTTTGAGTTCCAATAAAATATTCAACAGCGTCAGTCTAGTTATTAAATAGCCCCTTCGGATATTACCACCGACATAAATAATTCTCTATTGTTAACTAAATGGAATCAGATTATGATGATTAGAAAATGTATCAAGCTGCCGTACTACATATATTTAAGATATTATTATTTGAAAAAGCCGCAATCAAAAGTGATATCAACACTTTCAAGGCATTGCAACACGCAATTACAGCTGCCTTTGAACAAATAATAGCGCCAGATGTTCTCCACAATGTAGTATATGGAAATATGAAACGACCCGTGAATTTATTACACGATCCAGTTTCACGTATAGATATTATTTGTTCCTTAAGCGTAGTTTCTATATTTGAAAACAGTTTTTTGCTATTGAAAATAAACACACACTCTAGACATAATTATGTAACAGTTTCATCATGTAATTGTTCGTAAAATCATATTGTTTTATCTAAAGTGTTTGACAAATGTTACGGTAGGGATTGTAAAAAATATTGAGCAGAGAATACTCCCTCATATACAGAGTGGCCCAGGAATTCATGAAAACAATTTTTCAATTGATGATTACGTATGTCCATGTAGGACTTTCGAAGGAATACATAATTCTACACCACTATCTCAAGGCCGAAGGGGCTCATATCCAATGGTTAACAATCCGTAACTTTTACAGGGACAACCTGTACAATCTGAAAATATCAAAAATGAATGTTTCAATTAACTTTTCAACAGAAAGCTACTATTTGTTTGGCTCGATAAAATTTATGTTTTAGAAGATATGTAGAGTTTTAGATCGTTGTACATGCCAAGGAAGCCGTTCACCATAAAGAAACATTCTGAAAAAAATTCATTAATCGAAACATAAATTGTAATTATTTATATAGTATAAAGCATAACTTGGATGACTACAGTGAGGAACAAAGTGAAAGATTTCACCAGGATGTACGTGATATCCAGAAACGTTACCAAGGAAGATAGGGCTTCAGTATATTACCGAACTACAGTTGGATGCGTAAGAGAGAAAGTTTTCACTCTGCATACGTAATCGAGAGTAATAGAAGGTATTTTGGCTCACCTTAAAACATAATTGAGCAAAGATATCTCATGCAACTCATGCAGACCTGTATAATTGAGGATGAAATTTCTGAAAAACCATATCGTCGCCAAAGTCTCTGATGCTAATGCATTTCATTATAAGAATTTCACTCAAATGTTAAACATACCGACATGTTTCCAACCTTGACGAATGTTTCGGAAAATTCAATGCATCTAGAACATACTTATCAAGTGAAAATACATTTGTGAGACCAAAAAAAGGAATTCTGGTAAGTTGAAACCAACAAAACAACAACATAAGTAAAGGAAATACTTGGAGAATACTTGAGGAGCAGTTACATCCTTATAATTACAAATAAGTCGAAGATTTCTTGCAATTCAGTTAGAATGGATTTGGATATTTATTGAAACATACTACTGGTGGGAGGATAATTCACAAGTCAAAAGGTGTCTACATCACCAACACTCGTTGGAGTTAGACAGCAAGCTTAGGTAACAAATTATTCGGTTATATCATTCAACCAAGAATGGTAATATGTACCTGTATTTTTTAGTGAGTCACTTATTCGAGATATTAGATGATTTAAAACTAAATAAGCGAAGATCTATATGCTTTGTGCACTATGGGGCTCCACCGCACTTTGATAGAGGGTGTCGTCATTGGTTGAGTAACCATCAATCAATAGATTGGTAGATATGCAGAAACTTCGATTCATTGGCCGCGGTCATGCGATTTTAATCCTTTGGTCTACGCTCTTCAGTCATGCCTTAAGAAAAAAGTATCAAGGTCTGGAAGACGGAACCCAACGTCATTTTATTGACCTAATAGCTGATATCCAACCATTTGGAAAATCAATGGATTCTTTAAAAATAGTATGGACTTGTCTATTCGTGAAATCGGAAGATATTTCAAAAACTCTCTATTCGAGATCTAATTCGTCATTGCAATTTTCTTCTTGTGATTTTTCACTTAGTTGAATAGCTTATACTAGCATTGCATCGGTTATTACATCATAATAATCAAATCAACATCTTTCGAAAACTGTACACAATATCGAGTACCAAATTTGGTGTACTATTTGGTGTTAAACTGAATGATGTTTAGGTTCACTAGAAATTTCGATCAATAAAACTAACCTCAAAAAAGTTATGTGCGATACTACGTAGTACGAAGCATTAACTGGAGTTAGATATAAAAAAATTTATTTGATATATGCGATCCTAAAACATATGGAAAAGGAAAAAGAACACTCGTTCTGATTCTGGAAGCTTTTTGCATGTGATTTGGAAAGTTATTGGATTTTATTTTAAATATTCATTTGAAAAACGATAACATTAGATCTATAACATTAACATCACATTATTTCTTTCATTTTTAAATTTATAGAATATGATATTTGAAAAGGCTGAACGGAAGTTATTATAATATGAAATTATGAGAGAAATGTCGCATTTAAAAGGAAATACAAATCGATTTCTCATGTTTTTCAAAAACCTTTTGATGTTTTATTACTAAGCACAACATACCTAAAATATTGATATAAACAGAGAGTATATAATCTCATTATATTCAAATGGATGTAGTTGACAGAGTAATGGAGAAGTATAAAGTGTGTTTCATCAAGTATAGGAAATATCTCAACTTAAGCTCGAATACAGGATGTGAAAATAAAATCTTAAAACTATGTATGGAAATTAACACAAAACGTATAATATCAATTAAACCGTTTAAAAGATATGAGAAAGTCATGAGAACAAAATGGAAGTGAAGTAATGGTGAAGGAGGAGAAGGGAAGAATCAATCAGTAACTGTATGTAATAAATGCAACTATTGAAGCCATAATCAGTATAGTGTCCCGAAGGGGAGCCAATTTTGTTTTGTCCTATGAAAGTGTACTAAATGAAACGTTAAAAGTGCCAATTGTAGAGAATGGTGGCTTCACGGGTTAGAAGCTCAAATTGAGGTAATGGGACTTTGAAAGAGGATCTAATTCATGCAAATAAGACAGTGTTTTATTATATTATTTTCTTATAGCCAAACAGTTACTGAATGAAATATTTCTCTATAGATTTGGGATTATTCTAATTAGATTTGCAGCTAATCTAATGCTTAGAATTTATTTTTTGTGAGGTAAGTATTTTTCTGTTGCAGGAAAATAACCAATGTAATGCAGTCAGTGAATTTGGATTGCTATTATTCGGAAATTGGTAGCCAAAAACAAAATTTACTTAAATTTAATCATTTCCTGTTTATCTTGAATGGGTAAGATCTACCTTTATAATTTGATTAAAACACGGGGGATTAGTATTTCATTAGTTCATTTGAAATAACCACTTGGAAATAAAATTCGTCTTCTAGTTTCCTTATCTTATTACCTGGTAGGAATATATTGAGTAATAATTAAAATTATGAATTTATATAAGATCGGCACGAGAAAGTAGAAAATTATTTGATAGGGTCATCTTTTATTGACAGTATTTTGACTTTTCCTATTTTTTGCAAAAGTGTTTCTGAAACCTGTTTGTATGGTGTGCCAGTAAAAACTGGTTCATGTAAGATCAGACTCCTCCCTCATATCAGTTTAGATGCACATCATTTGAAGGTTTCCCAGCAAATTTAATGGAAATAATTGCGTTACATTACAATTCTTTTAGACATTAAATGAGTTTATTTTCCAATTGCAACTTGCTACATATACTTAAAATGCGCATGGAAGTGTAAAGAGAAACAATTAGATCAACGTTTGTTTTTCGTTGGTTAGGGATAAGTTTCAGGCAAATGTTTTATAACTCTTACAATTATTAGTTCAAAGTGCTCCAATAAAATATATTATAAATATAAACTCTTTCCTTCTCCCACTTTGTTTTTTTATATACCTCCTCTTCCCATTCTTCCCCCGCTAATCTTTCCCATACCTCATATTCCCCACCCCCTGTGTCTATTTCCTTTATAATTTTTTTGTGTTTTCTCCTTTTTTCTTTGTTTTTCTTCCTCTTCCCTGCATTCCCTGCACCTTATTCCCACTTTCCTCAAGTTTTTATTAAATATAAGTTCCCTCAACTCTTCCAATTTTTTTTTTAATTTTTCATCCCCTCCCACCATGTTTTTGATTTCCAATATTTTATTGTCTATTTCCTCCTCCTCTCCCGTTGTTGTTTCTCCCTCTTTTTTTTCTTTTTTATTCTCAATTTCTCCCTCTACTCTACTTTCCTCCCTTTCCCTTTTTTTCCCCGATTCTACTCCAAACATAATTTTCTTAAGTAGCGCCCCTTCGCTACTTTCGTCTCCTCCTGTTTCTTGTTCTTTCACCTCTTCTTTCTCTTCTTCCAATATCGTTGATTGTGTTATCACCCTGTCCGTGCTTCTATTTATTTTTTTGTTCTTCCTTTGTCTTTCTATTAACTCCCATTCAAATTTCCTTCTTGTATTATTTCTAATACATCTTGAAAAATTGTTCAACCTTCACAAACCACTAATTTTCCACACAATTCCATTACTCAAAGAAAAATAGCTCCCACAATTGTTCATCAGGGTTTCAACACAGTACCTTCATCTAAAATACGGTCAGCATGACTTTCCATGTTGATTTTTTTCTTTGGTGGTGAACCTGGATGTTACAACTCTCTTTTATTTACTGATGAGTTCATAACTAATCCATTTCAACTAATCTTGCAGGAAATTTACTTTTTCCTGATTATATTGGATTAGAGATGATTCCAAATATGTTTTCGAGTTTATTTGTGGGCTTCTGAAAACATACGTGGTATTATCATATTCAGTTCGACACTAAGGTAATTGTGTACCATATGGTTTGAGAGTCTTCAGCTATCTGTCTAATAGCCACTCATCATCATTGTACACAAAAAATTTTCCGTGTGAGGTACTCCGCTTGCTTGTTCGTCGTGGATCATGGGGCTTGAGATTTGTCTGGCTATATATGACCAAAAGGAATCTAGTTAAAAAGTGTTATGAGGTGACTAGTTCTTAAATGTATCGAGGATTATTCATATTACTTCTCTTGAAGATCTTGAGTCATAACTCCAATAATGTTATGTACCTATCGCACAATTTAATGCTGTCTCACGCTTTGTGTGTAACACCTTGAGGGTTATGACAGCACAGGGATTCATTACTGAAAATGATAATGCTCTTCTTGATTCCATTAGAGTCGTTCTAAGTGTTAATTTTTTCCTTGTTATAGAGATAAATTTGACAGTAATTAATGTCGTTTTGAAAAAATGTACATTTTCTTTAGCTCTTCTGATTTGACCTTTGTAGTACCACATTTTACTGTCTATTTCTTGGAAGGGCAGACTTACTTTTGAACTAAGTTAGATGTTGATAACTTGCATCTTCGTTACTATTATCAATTATTCTTTTTCATAAATATAAATGAATTTCGAATATCTATTGCCACTATATTTGGTATTATCCATTCAATTTATTAATTTAATTCAAGTTCTTTGCCCATAGATTTATTGAGGTTGAATACCAAGAATTCTATATTCATGTTGTTAACGACATTTTTTATAGTAAAAAAATAATAGGGACGTGATTAGTTCGTGTGTTAATTTATATCAAAATACTTCCGTGGCGCCTTATGAAACGCGACCTCATTCATTAATCGTGAAGTAGTCGCAACTGGATATATTTATTTACCTATAAACCAACGGTACCTGATGTTTTTTCCTACGGCTAAAATATCCGTTTATTACTAAATAATTAGTTGGTACGTATATATGAGGCTTTAGCGGCTATCTTATATAGTAAAAATTAATTCTTTCACCGGAGAAATGGCATTTATAACACTAACAGTAAAGACTAACTGTTTCTCTAATTACAGATTTCATATTGCGAAAGATAAAGAATAAACCATTATTTATAGTGGGTGTTCTATTTGTATCAAATTTCTTACTATAGAGGAAATACTAAGAAACTTTCGAAAACAGTTTTAAAAAATTCTTGAGATTTTTTACTTTAGAATCTCAGCCTATTCATTATAAAAGATTTTATATGTCTCAGTTCCTAATTCCCACAATACTAAAAAAAAGAAATTGTAGTTCAAATTATTTTTCTACTTTGATGTAAAAAACAGAATTTTTAGTAGGAAAACTGAATATTATTGCTCTAGTGCAAAAAAATTCTAACGTCAACCTATGATAACCTATTGTTAACATGACAAATGTGTATTAAAATCGAAGCAATATTCTTAGTCCATTTTTTGTGAGATTATAGAACGTTTTACAAAATCAACAATCATCAGCATATCGTATTTCCAGTCATATTAGGTAATTAGATTCCAAGTTACAGAGAATTGCATTTCCTTAAACGTGGCATTCTAAATTATCTTGGCTAATGGCGTAATGGTGATGTCTTAATACTTTTTCGGGTGTAAAGCTTGTTTGTGTTGGATCAGCTCCTTCTTCTTCACTATTTGTTTTTATCCTGTGCTGTTTGTTTTATTTCCAGCCACTTGTTTTTCCTTTTCAATCCTTACTTCTTCTCGAGAGGTATTCTTCTTTTTTTTCTTCTAATCATTCTTCTCCCATTTTCATGATATAGCCAAACCATATTAGATGTTCTTCCTCCATATTCTTCTATTCTCCATTTCTCTCAGAAATCTCATTTCTCCTCTATATTTTGTGTACGGCTATTTTCATACATATTTCTATTCTTAGTTCCTTTTGGTATTGCCTTTTTGGCTAGAAACTGTGTCCAAATTGCATTGAATAATCTTCCAATCTTCTTTTGTTGAAGTCTTCCATCTTGAGGTAATGCCATGACAAGGTATTTGGATTGCTGCTACATTTATGATTCTTCCAATTTTATCTTATGCGTCTTCTCCCTTTGGCCTGTGCTGGCCAAAATATTACATTTATAAGAACGTCAATAAAAACCATGGGAGAGAAGTTCAATTGCTTCTCTCTATCATCTGATGAATTAACTGATATTATGGCCTAAGGACATTTATAACCTGACATTCTAAAATAAATCTACTTTCCAAGTCACATGCAGTGGATGTGGCTCAGGACCAAACGGAATTCCAGATGAACTTCTCAAATACGGCGGGAAAATCCTATTACATCAAAAAATTCCGGATGAATTGCGCCTAAATACCACCGCAAACTACCGATGCATAAACCTTCTAAATAGAACGTTGAAGATGGTAACAAAGATCATCACAAACAGAATGAACTCACCATATTTAGCTATGAACAGCAAGGAATTAGATCAGGAAGATCTTGCACAGATACGGTATTTGTCCTGCGACAAATAACTGAAAAATCCATCGAGTATAACAAAACGGCGCTAATGTGTTTTATAGACCTTGAAAAGAGGAATACAACTGGAAGACGTGGTACACCTTCTATACAACAGGCAAATCCCATATAACGTCATAAAAACCATCGAAAATATTTACTAGCGAAACAAAATACAGTCCAAAATCAATGATATAACTACCGAAGAAATTCCTATAAACAATAGTATCCGACAAGGAGATTCTTTTAAGCCCAGAAGCAAACTGGTTGTAGATGATGAAAAAACCAAGCGGCAAAGAAACACGAACCTTAGCTTATCTGAATGATACAATCTTCTGAAACAAATATATCGGAATCTATACCAAATCACGAATCTACAAGGCCGTAATCCGGCCTATATTAACATACACAACGGAAACCAGACCAGAAACATCGAACAAAAAGAGAATATTAGAAATCACCGAAATGAAAATAGTGCGCAGGATCACTGGAAAAACACTTTCTTACAGCGAGAGGAGCGACGACATTAGAAGAACATGTAAGATTGTCAACGTTAACGAATGGAAATTGGGAAAAAAGGGAGAATGGAACAAACACGGAGCGAATGAATGACGACAGAATAATCAAAATACCTGTAGACAAGTCGCCCTTAGGGCGCCGAAGCGTTGGAAGATCTCGCAAGAGTTAGTGCGACAACCTTTTAATAATTAAACGGCAGAGGATACGAGGAAACCCAAGCATTTTGCTCATATTAAAGAAAGAAGAAGGAATTTGCTTAGTAAAGAGTTGTCCTAATGCCTACCGTGATTTCTTATGATTTTGCCCAAACTACTGGCAACATGTATTACTTCAGCGGTTATTATTTCATAGTTTTCAACTAAAAATATTTCGAAGACGGTACAGTTAAACGTTAGTTACGTATCCTTACAGATAAATATATTCTAGGTTTAAAATCGAACGCTTTTTGCCACGTTGCCTAACAAACTACTATGAAAGCCTAGTTTTCGTAATAATCCGTAGGTATATAGAAAGAACTGAGGGTTTATCTCTCAAACTTGAGTTATCTGGAGAATAACGTTAACCGAAGGTTAATTACGAGTAGCACTTTGAGCACATTTTTGGTGTGAAATTAAATGATGTTCAATTCATTTGAAAATTTGTTCAATAAATCTGATATTGAGTAAGCTATTTCCAATACTACTTGATACAGACCGTGTTACTAGCACCATCTTTAAGAGTAGGATATAAAAAAAATTATGCAACTTCAACACACAGAATTGCACCTCAATGTTGCTAGTAGTTTTGGCAAAACATGAGAAATGGTTATTTATCCTAAATGGGGCTGCGAAAATTTGACACCAAGTCTCAGTCTAGCTATCCGAGAGAAGGGGGCAATTGATTTTTTAAACACACTTTATGAATAAAATCAAATCTACTAAACTATTTTCTCTTGTTATAACACCAAATTAAAAATCTTGACGGGAAATAACAATTTGCTTGGGGCCCTAGGAGCTCTATTAAGATCAAAAGATATTCCAAGAGGCCGCCAAATCACGCATCTACAAGACAGTTATATAACCAAAGATATTGTTTGGACCATGAACAAAAAAAAAGAAAGAAAAAATAGACAAATGGAAGAGAAAGGTAGTAAGAAGGATTTTTGGGGGGTGCAGGAGTGGATAGAAGATCTATAAAGAATAGGAATAGAGAACTGGCGTCAAGCAGCCATGAACAAATATAAATGGTGAAAGGCAGTAGAGGGACTCGAAGCCTTGTATCTATGAACCCCTTTGAGCTGTTTGATATATGTGTTTTGCTTGATGCGCATCTACTCATTTGGAAGAGAATACTGGGAATATGAGAAATTTACCTTCTAAAACGTGGTAATTTCAAATTTTTGTTTATAATTAACTTCTCAAATAAAAAGATGATTAACAAATTAATTGTAATATTACCAGATTGAGATTCATCAACATTTGAGAATTTAAAAATAGAATGAGATCAAACGAAATGTGTATTTTAGTTACCAGAGTCAAAGAATAATGAATTTTCTCTGCAAAAGTCCAACTTGTCTCCTTAATCCCACTCAACCTTTCAATTAGACTTTATTGTCGCTTTGATTTTCGCTCAAAATTCAACGTTAAGCTTTAATCTTGTTTTTTACTGCTTTTTTATCTGTAGATAAATTATCGTTAGATCCACAAGGTTTTTTAGATTTAATTAAATTTGAAATCGGGGCTTCAAAACATGTCAGAGAGTTTTTAATCTTACCGGGCGTTTTAAATCGGAAGCTACTGTTACTTAACGATGTGGACAGCTGCACGGTTGGAAAACAACATAATCTCCTAATATCAGAAAATTTTTAGAATCTTATTTAAATGATATACGGTGTGTTTTGGAAGTGAAATTCATAATCGATATTATCATGATGCATTTGATAAATATTTCACTTTTCGCATAAGATTATGCAATTTATTTTTTAACTTCCTAAGAAAAATCATTAATCCAAATAATAGTTGAATAAGTTTAGCGTATCACAGAAAGGTTTTATCGAATGTTTTGGACCTTGAAAATACCTATAAGTCAGTTATGTCACAAAATATTGAACTTAGAACCGAAAACATGGTCTCAACTGGTGTTTGATTAATAATAACCGTAATAATCAGGTCAAAGTTGACAGATTTAGGTTAAAAATTTGTACAAAATAATTTTTAATTTGTATAAAGAATTAATGAGGAAAATAGATGAATAATTAATGAAATAATGACAGCATGCTGCTTCATTTTGGCAAACGCAAGGCACACAGAGCTCGTTGTGGTTGTTTTAAACGGCCATTGGCCGTTTTTGGTCTTTGAGCGTAACATATACACGTCATTGAAGAGACATGGTTAATAATGTGGAGGCAGAAGCAAAGAAACAGATATTTTAAGCTGAAACATGGAAGAAAAAATTTAAAGAATACTGAGGAAGGCATTTCTGAAAGAATATAGAGATATAAGAACGATTGATGGAAGATCTTTTGAATGCTGGAACTTAAAAAAAACATAATTGTACTGTTTAATACTAGAGCGTAGAATATAAAATCAAAAGCAAAATTAAGAAGAGTATAGTTACAGAAAATGACGGTGGAAGAAAGAATACCGAAACGGGGGGCTGTGATTGGTTAAAAAATATGTAAACGTGAAACAAAAGTAATAATTCCACCAATGACAACGTGACTAGTCGTCTAAAGTGACTCGTCCAGTTGCCTTCTTCTACGAAGGTTGCTGCTTAAGACTAAAGAAAATAAATATTTATAATTGGATAGAGCTTCTTTGTTTTTCAAAATATTCTCCATTATGATCAATACTCTTTTGCGTTCGTTTGAACCAATTGTCGAATCAATTTTTCTATTACTATTGAGGTACCTCCAAAACATGCAATTTGAACGCATCAACCTCTTCTTCAAGTGTAGAAAAACATTGAGCTCGCAATTTATTTTTGATTTGCGAGAATAATAAGAAATCATTGGGTGTAAGACAAATACTGTACGGCGAATGACCCATCAATTCCATGTTAATGGAAATGAAAATGCTATTCGCAATTACTTGAATCAAGTTTTTCAAAAAAGATGTTTGAATAAAGCTGCAGAGCGGTGTGACCAGCCAAATTCACCATCTATGATCTTAATTTGAACACAGCAAATTTCACAATATTTTAGTCATATCAATTTCTGCTCTACAGTAGAGTAGTCTATCTCGACTAATAGAAAGCAAGAAAGATAGAGAGATAGAAATAAGAAAATTTCACCATTTTATGCCTGTTCTCTATTAGTCTCTCTATATATGTATACATTTTCTAATTCCTTTTTTTCTAGATCTTTTGATGCTTCTTTCGACTTTATTGAAATATGATATTGACACTGACAATTTGCTTTACACATTTATATTAATAAATGAACATCAAGATAAGAATAAAGTCAAAATACAAATTTGTTCCATTAAGAAAAATTAATTTTTCCTGAGTTCTTACACCTAAAATATGTAACAGTAATCAATTAAATTATTTGTAGTTTTATTAGAATTTACAAATTGAAGCTATAACTTTTATTTCAATTATTTAGATCTTTTTTATCATTTACAATTTTTTCGCTCTTTGAATGTGAACCGTTTCTAGAAATTTTCTTTTTCGTGTATTAGATTCCGTTCTAAGAAAATTTGAATCTTTATAATTGAATTTAGGTTTTTTTGATATCTCATGGTTCGTTAGTGCAGTTTTATTTTTTTTATTGAATTGATGATCTTTTATTCTATTTTCTAAATACTGAAATGTCTGCCTTAAGTAGACATCGTCACAATTAGTACAAAACAATTTATATATTGTATTACTTTTTTTTGGTGTCTTAAATTTCGATTAAGTGAAATATTTGATAACAGATTATGTCGTTCATGACTTATATTAATAACATATTTATTGAAATAATTTGATGGGAAAGTCATTGTGTATATGGTAAGAAAAATGTTTTATGTTTTGATATTTCGTTTCTGTTTTGCTTTTTAATTGATTGTAGTATCTGTTTATCATTTTCCTGAATATTGTTTTTCATTTTTTCGGGATAATTATTTTCTTTCAGCCAAAGTAATTATCACTGATATTTTTTGTGAAATAGGATGATACGAATTGAAGTTCAAATATATTGAGGACCTAGCTGGTATTATTATTAAGTAAAATGGATATTTACATTATATTATATATATAAATATATTAAGAGGTGAATAGCAAGAATTATATATTTTGATATTTTCAAATAATGGAGTTGATTGCTATTGAAAATCCTGAATTTAAAAAAGTACATGACATTCTACTTACACATGAAAGTACGAAGAATTCGTTTCTGTTTGTTATGAAAAAAAATCGAATTTTATCATGTTCCGAGTCGGGTGGTTAGTCACTTTCGAAATCATATTTATATGTGTTTAAGTTGATGGCAATGTACTAATGGAAATATACAATTAAAATTTTACGAGTTCACTTTGAAAGTTTACGGCTTTTGGACATGAATTTATTGTCAATGTTCATTTTAGTATGACAGATAAAAATTACTGTTTTCATGCACTTTTAGAACACACGAGTTTATTACTCCGAGATCGTTATTCAGACGGCATTCACCGCTTTTCTTTCGGATGTAGTTAAATTTTACAATTATTCCAGGTCAACGATACGATGATCATTAAAAATAAACAATGCATATGAGTAGCAATAAATAACTAGTTAGATATTCTGTTGGTAATATGAGGTGCTTATAAAATAAATGATAATATTTCAGATAGAACAATTATAAAACAATTATCGACTAAATCGGCTACATCTTTTAACCATTCAGCATATTTTTAGAATTCTCTTGAGACTTCTTGCTTCTGTTAGATACAGCGAACATGTAGGCTCAAAATGAATTGGAAGGGTATGGTTATTTCAATAGTGATTTTTTAGAGTCGAATTTATATTGAATAGAGAATTCATGAACAGTGTTATTAATTTTGGAAAAGTTTACAGCGTAAATACAGGAAAATAACCTACAGGAAATGAAGAATTGACACAGAAGTAGAGTTCTATGAAGATATAAGAGAAAACCCCGGGTACAACATAAATATGGTGGTAGGAGATATGAATGCTGGGGTTGAAATGGAAACGGTGTACGAGAAAGTAATAAGATGGAAGAAAGAGCACGAGAAAAGTAACGAACATGGAAAGTTACCAATTGAATTCGCCGTGGAACATGAAATTAAGATAACACGATCTTCGACCATTAAAAATACATAAAATAACATGGATTTCACCAGATTGACAATATGTAGTAGCTAAAAAAACATAAAGGCTGAAGAAATACATCTGGTTATATGAGAAAAGAAAAGTTTTGAGAAAATAACAAGTGGAGGACTTTGAGGAAGAAGAGCTAACGAAGAACTGAAGGATCTGCATAAATAGCCATCAATAACAAAATACAATAAAGCCTAAAAAATAAGATAGTTGGGGCAAACTAAAAGAATAACAGGAAATAGATCTGCAAAAAGAGTGATTGAATGAGGGAAAGGAAGTAGAAGAAGAAGGTGGAGACCAAAGAACAAATTTCGGATGCAGGTTTGAAAAATATTCGAGAGGTAGAACCAAAAATAGAAATAAATTATTGAGAAAAAACTAATTTTGAAAGAAAAGAGATCTACAATCAAGAAAATTTAGAAACATAAACATATCAAAAGGTCTAGGAGATAAGAAATTAAGAAATTAAGGAAATAACTTCGTCAAATCTCAAAGTTTCCATATGAATTCCGTTTATTTTTTGAATAAATAGTGGATTAATTGTCAATTTTCCCAATCTCATACCAATATTATCTCCAATGTGAAATTTATGAAAACTTGTGTACTCTAGCTCGTATAATTTTCTCTGTTATTCAGTGATTATTGATTTAAAACATATTTTCTCCAACAACACAAGAGATCCAATCACTATAACTCTGAGAACTAGTATAAACTAACCGAGAATTGTTCCATTTTTCACTTTACGAAACGGATTAAATGGGCGAACATCAAATTCATTATCATCACAAACAATCCGCATTTTCTAATTCTGCTTTATAACTTCAATATGCAGTCATGTAGAGAAGTGGAAAATAGAGCGAACGATATCCCGCTAAGTAGAGTGAATAGTAGACGAGATCCGTACAGTGTCCTTGATTACTTTTAAATCGCTTTAGTATAGAGCCCTCTATATCTAGCCATAGAATCCTCTTAAAACATTACTCCTAACTTACGACTCCACTAAACCCTTTCCGAGGAGCAATTTCTGCATGCCAATGCACTTGCTCAACACTATCACGATCCAAGAGCGTCGACAATTTGAAATAATACTTTTAAATTACAAAATATATTTTCCTTAAAACTAGAATCGTACGTAACTTTGATATGAGAAAATGGAAATTGAATTTTTTATACTCGTGGATGAATTTTAATAAACATATTTGTTTGGAGGTGTATTATTAAAACAAAATGATTTGAATGAACAGAACATGTTTGAATTTCCAGAATACGAATGGTAGGGATTGAAAACTAGAAGATTATAAATGTCTGTATATAAAGAAGAACGTATGGCCTAGAGAAAGATTATTATGAGGATGTCGACCGAAATTGTGTAAATCGAAAAATTGGAGTATCCAGCCTTCATCAAGTACCTGTATTTAATAGAGTTAGGAGATAAGCAGATTCAAAAGAGGTGAATTTTCCATTGATCGATCGGGAAGGGCAATTTCTGTGTCAGTCATAAAAATATCGATGCTTTTCATGACATGATTTTATCAGACCGTCCAATTGGGCTAAAACGGATATCTGAAGTACTGAATATTTCATAGGAACGCGTTCATCATATAGTTCACGTCAATTTGAACATAAGAAAAATTGCTGCAAAATGGATCCCCAAATGTTTGAATGTTGACCAATAGCGTGCTCGATTTGAAAACGATGTAGACTTCTTAAGCTGAATTGTTACTATGGATGAGACTTGGGTACATTTCTACGGTCCAGAAACAAAGCAACAATCGATAGTATCTTCGACACTCTGGTTCTCCAAGACCAAGTCCAAGTCCAAAAGTCTGCTTGAAAAGTTCTTGTTTCCATTTTTCTTTAATGTACCAACCGAATCCAAATGCTGGGACACTTCAACCAACATCAACCAATAAACTTCACATTTCGGTTTGTATTGAAAATAGATTGTAGCGGCCTCAGAACTGATTGGGTTGGTTTATTAATCGCTTTTAGATCCCATGCTACACCGACTATTCCTTTATTATTGTAAATGTACAGATAACGGTACAAAGAAATACACGTGCGCACTTCCGGATGATAAAGAGAGAACATCATACTCCTACGTAGAGAATGAATTTAGACGCCTCGTTATAGAACTGAACAAAAGTAGTAGCTCACAAGCTTAATCTATATTATGATATAAAAATAACGGTAGAAGAGTGAAAACCAGCACGACGGTGCAATGCTACAAGTACCAAGGATATCTTCAAGGATAACGTGGACGTACATAGCGTGAGATGTATAGAGCGGCGGACTGGGCCTTCAACAAGACCCCTGGCTACTTACAGGGGATGTCCAAAATACCGTAAGCAGGAGAAAACGATAGTGCCAAGAGGCAGGTACGCATAAGTCGCCGTGTGGAACATACAGATGCAAACAATATCCAGAAAAACAGGAACCTATCAACATAAATAACACACAACCATACCAATCAATTAAAGCAATATAACAAGACTATCTGTTGACACGTATCGATCTGGCTAAAATACCAAGTTCACATAAATGTTCTCTCCAGCGGCACAGTGATGTGGTCTTCGCGAGTGCCTCGTCAATAGGAGATGACCGTCTTTTCAGTGCCAAATGAATGCAAATCCCTTGGGGTGATTAGCAAGGCCACTTGCTCTTGTCTCAATTCTAACTAAAGAATGATTTGGTGTTGAAGGTCGACTAAGGACGATATCTGACTTTTGATGAGCTCAATTCGAGAAGGTTCTTGTTCGATGAGGTGATCCAGACTACCTGGGGATCGATTCGGTCGTGTATTTATGCTATTCCGCTCTCTGACTTCCTAAATGAACCAACCAATAGCACGATAGTGAATCAACACTGAATGAACATACTAGATGGAACTAAACATGTAAAACAAAAGTATTCATGAAAACTTTAAACGGAGATATTAGAATAATATAGGTAACAACACGATCTCAAATCTACTAAGAGTGGTGCCTATAGTCATCAAGAATACTAACGACGGCGATGTCATGCACCTATAGTCTCCACAGTGGATAGTAGCAACAAACAAATAACGGAAATTTTAACTATTATTGAATTATTAAAGAAAATTTTTTGAATTTTGTTGTTATAGACTTGATTAAATGTAACCAAGGTAATATATACATCAAATTTTTATGTTATAGAGGGAACAAACGTCTTTGTTCTTATGATTTCTGTTTTGTTATAGATCACATCTGAAGATAAACTGCACTCAATCAACAGTTTATGATGAAACGAAGCTATAAACCTTGAACGAATGATTCCAGATGGGTGCAACTGATTCGTTTGTCATTTCCTTGTCTCATCTACGTGTTTAATTAAGCCGATCGTGATGTCGTTAAGGAACAAACAACACTGATGTACTAAAACTATACCGAGAGGTTAATGTTTTTTTAGCGGTATTATTGTAGTAGATGGAAGAATAAAAGTTTTCAGTGAATTTGTTGAAACAATAAAACATTATTTCGATATCAACATGGGAAAAATATAGTTAATAAAGACGATAATTGGCATTCAATAATACATCTGATGAATTTGATGGAAAATTTGGATGTGCAATATTATGGGGTTTCTGAAAATTTAGAACTGTATCATAGAACTAAGGTGATAATTATTGTGTGTACATACGTGTTAAGAAATTGAATAAATTCATTATCACCCTCTTATGCGAAGAATTAACAACAACCAAGCAATATAAAAAAATAATATTACTGTTATAACAGCGAGGGGGTACGGTACGACATCACATTTTTTAAAACTGATTTTGCTTGCCGAAACAAAACTAACGATTGATATTCAGCACTTCTGTTTTTTAAGTAATGACATCAATTTTCTCTACAGTCATCACACGGTACTTTTTCCGTCAATTTCTAACAATCAATTATTGCCCAATGGTAAATTTTTCTATTAATTAAACACCTTCTTCCGACAGTGTGATCATTTCACTAATTTATTCACTCAGATACACAGGCTTCCACGTCTGATGAAAATATTTCTTCTCCAGGTGAAGCACTAAAGTTATGAAAGTGCAAGTTAAGAATTTCAGCCATGGTGGTTACCGAAATTACATTTTTGGCCGAAGAAAACGTCTTTTTCGAAGTAGGTTCCCTCTTTGCGATCCTCTGGCTGTTTTTTCAGGTTTCTTTTGAAGTTATGAATCGATGAAAAAATTCTCACTCATTTTGTTCGAACAGCATCAATTAAGCCTAGGAAATGTACA
Source organism: Diorhabda carinulata (assembly GCF_026250575.1). Classification (NCBI taxonomy): domain Eukaryota; kingdom Metazoa; phylum Arthropoda; class Insecta; order Coleoptera; family Chrysomelidae; genus Diorhabda; species Diorhabda carinulata. The sequence continues at coordinate 11,905,036 of NC_079469.1, forward strand.
TTTGAATACACTTTTGTTCAAAGTAAAGAAACGCGGAAGCCGAATATTCTCCGCACGCACTTTTGATTTGCCAATAACTTATTGTATCTCTGTAACCTTTATCCGAAGGTCTTCCAGAAATTTTGCGAAGGTATCGCTACTTTTCGTAATTTTTCGCCGTCCCAAAAGTTCTACGTTAGTCAAGCTGATAAGGTTACGTTTGCTTTCAGTTCTGAAAATATGACAGTCATAAATGAAGGTGCAGAGTCTGCTAGCTGCATTTGCTTAGACGTGTTTCCTTTCAAACAAAAATATTTGATGGCAGCTCGATTTTCAAATTTTTCCATTTTCAGAAAAATCTTCATAACGACTCGATTATGTGATTGTCAAATAGAAACTAAGCATCCAAAATGGCTGGAATTTTAATAAGAACCTCATAATGTATTAACCCTCGTATTAAGTTACAACCTACCTTGGTTATACTTACAAGTATAAAGGTACTAATTCATGAAATTATTATATTGTTAGGGATGCGAAATTTCGAATATATGTGATCGTTCAATTTGATGGCTTGTGAGGGTAGCGGTTGAGGCAATATTGTGATATCTCTACGAAAAATAGTTTTTTTCAAAATAAATTTCAACAACGATATAAATTCTATTCCAAAATAGTCAAGTTAGGGTATTATAGACTAGTGAAGATGACATTTACACATTGCGATTCTAAGAAATTAAAACTTGGAATAATATTGTATTGGAGGAAATAAATAAATATCAAATATTCAAATATTCATGGTCTAATTTGGAAACATGAGGTTGTTTTCAATATCTCATCCGACCTAAGAACTAAATAATTCTCATCAAATTTTTATGTTGAACAGGATGACAGATTATACAGAACAATAACAAATTGTCATTGGGAAACTGTTCGAAAGATCAAATGGAACGTGTTCAAAATTGTCAAATCGTTTTAGTACCGCATAAAACCGTGATGTTACAGAAAAGTAGTCGACTTAAAACGTTGTGATCACTCACGGATAACTTGAAAAGAATAAACATTCAAGTTAACTCAAAATATAACAGTTAACATTTCTTATTGGTTTCGTTGCATTGTATCTCATCACCATCCACTGCATTAGTTGTAAAGTTCAGCGATCGTGAGGTGAAAATTTAATCTGATCAGTTTCAACAACGCTGGTGTATGTATTGCACTTCAAGGCCACATCGTGACATCAGCCTCATCTTCAATCTCCCACTGAATCATTATCCGATTTTTTTACAATATTTTAGCATAAAGCTGATGAGAATGATGAATTATTTTTTAACAACAAATATAATACAGTGTATTCATAGAATTGAGTATTTTTTTCAATTAACTAGTTCCATATTTACGGGGGATGTCTGAAAAGTGCCCGAATTTAACTTGAAGATGTCAGCACTCATATTATGAGTTTCCACATATTTTAATGGAATCTAAATGAACGCCAATTTAAATGCCTCTTTTTTACAATAATTTCTCCGGCTGTTGAAACCGTCTTTGCCTTTTTCATGCAATCTGCAGCATTCATTTTTTCTTCTCGTTCAAGAGTATAGGGTAGATATAGGTTATGGATCAAATTAGAAACTCATTTTTTGCATTATTGGTTCAACAACACCCACCGAGACGATAGATTCTGCTACTGAATTTTTTCCTCACTCATACTATTGTGAAATAGAAACTAAGCATCCAATATTGGCAATATCTCAATGCATGCGCAAATATATTTCTAGCATACATTGAGAAGGGTTTAGATTGAGGTATAAAACTTCTCAGACAATCCTCGTATAATAGAGAAGTCATGAATAGTAAATGTACGCGTAGAGTTAGAAACTTGTCTCTACTTAAGATCTGATAAATTTAGTCAGAGAGTCATTTCGCCTCGTTAGACATGAAGATATATTCCGTAGGATAACTCATAACTAGATTATTGTGATTTATTTCTCCGATTTTTATTTCACTAATACATAAACCTCATCGGGAATAATCACTTGAAAGGCATAAATTTTGATCATGAATAAGGTCTCGTCAAGTGGATCCCCCATTTTCATTTGATCCTAAAAATTAATAAAAATAATTAATTACCATTAATAGCTGATTCACCGAAATATTTTGGAGAATTTTAATTTTAACAATAATTTTTTCGAAATGAAAATTTTGATCAATTTTTAATGGAAAAATTGATTAAAAATCAATCGTTGACAATAAATTAATGACACTCTTAGGATTTATTGTTGAATATCTATATATAGTCCCATATTGTTAATTAACTTTTAAATAAACAAATGAAAATTTTATTTATTTCTCAGTAATAAACTTTTTTTATCGGTTACATGCATTATTTCTTGAAGCTAGATATTTCAAAAGAAAATTAATTTTCAAAAAAAACTTTTCAAAATTAGTTCAAACAAAATGAATTTATATTGTTAATATATTATTATATTTAAGAGAAAAAGCAATGTAGACTGTACGGTATTCTCAGAGCGCCTGGTACAGTGTGATAAATAATAAATTTAATTGTCAACATTGAAATTTTCTTTCGGAATATCAAATTTAGATAAATAACGCATGTAACCGATGAAAAAAGTTTATTACTGAGAAATAAATGAAATTTTTATTTGTTTATTTGAAAGTTAATTAACAATGTGGAACTAAACAAATAATTTCAAGTCATTAATGTTTTATTGAAATATAGATACTTAACAATGAATCGTAAGAGTTTCATTAATTTACTGTTAACGGTTGGTTTTTCATCAATTATTTAATTAAAAATACTCAAAATATTCATTTTAAGAAAATTTATGTTAAGATCAAAATTTTCCATAATCATTCAGGAGATTAACTATTCGTGGTAACTAAAATTAATAAGAAAAATTTTCAGGATCAATGGGGGGTCCACTTGACGTGATCCTGCTCTCATTTCAATTGTAATATTTCAGCATTTCTATTTCAGCTGGTTCCCCACTCCTATTGAAATTATCATTCGACAATCAACCTCATTTTTTATGTATAGTAATTATCAACATGTAAAATTATTAGTACGGATTTTGCGTATCTTCTGAACTGCCACAAATATTCAAATATTTTCATCGCATTTTATCTTAGCCCTGAGTTGGAGGAACCTCTCGCGGTATAAGTTTGGTTGAAATTTTTCACTAACTCATAGTATATGCTGTTGTGGAATTTCAAATGTGAATTGAACATCTAGTTTTTGTTGACTGTGACGCACACAACACTTAACCATCGTTTGTTTTAATATAATCCAAGTCTTAATTTGTTCTTTCTCAGATTCTAGATTTTGGTAAACACCGACATAATAGGTTGTTTATAAGAATAAGTTGTTATTGCTATTGTTAAAACCATCTTCATGTATTATATTGATCTTGGTAGAAATATTGACCATCAAGTTATATCTTCGAAAGAACGAAAAATTGGGGTGGTTAATTTAAAATAATTTATATTTTGGGAGAAAAAATTAATTACGAGATACATTAATCAAGCAGTGCTGTGTGCACAAACATTTTCGGACGAAGTTTGTGAAGTTATGGAATTAGTGATTACCATTATTAACATTTCAGCTGAAGCTCTTAATTATCGTCAATTCAAAGAAGAACTGTTGCATAGTGCATAGTGAGTACGCTAATCTTCTGCTTCATAACATTGGTTATCAAAACAGAACGTTTTAAAATGTTTCGCGTCCCTTTTTCCGGAAATTGAAGCACATCTCGTTAAGAACGGCGTTCACTATCCAGAACTAACAGACGATCAGTAGATTCAAAACTTTTATTCATGATAGACAATACGTCTCATCTAAATCAGCTTCAACGTTAAACAACAAGTGAAAAAAAACTTAATTTTTTCGATGTTAGAAGAAATAATAACATTTGTAAACAAATTATCCTTTTTTTCTCAGGATTTTGGAAAGGAAACATTTTACTCTCCGAACCAGCCTGCTGAAGCATCATCTTGAAAAAATTTCTCTATAAATATGAGAGAAGCCTTTCTTAGCAAATTTCACAAATTTAAAAACAGCAGAGCAGTTTTAGAATTAATATTCTTAATGCTACGATAATCGAGTTGAAATTTTCTCCTTCTGAAATTGACATTGGGGGATTTAAAAAACAAGGAGATATGGTGCTCTAAATTTGTGTTGAATTGGAAACATTGGAGAAGGAAAAATGTTATCTCAGTTCAAAACATAAGTGGTCTGCTTTGAATGACCTTGAGAAGGATTTTTTGATTTTCAACACTTGGAATAGTATTCCTAACTCTTACGATTAGCTTTAAAAGCTCACATTTTCTGTTCGTTCACTTTTTGTTTCTACATAAATATGCAAACATTTTTTAAAGCATTAACATTATCAAAAGTGAACTGATAAGTCGTCTTCTTAATGAGAACAACATACAAACCTGATTTACCCAAACTTTCCAAGGATATGTAAATGCATTGTTTGCATAACTAGTTTATTCAACAGTTAAATAGTTGTAATGTTTATATTTGGCTTTTTTGCTTATAAAATGGTCGACCACTACTCTAGGCCATCATTTAGTGATAAAAGAGATTTAGTTCATAAGTTCAAACGATGCTGCAATCCAGCATATTTATATTAAAAGAAAGAAAGCAAGACGAACGTGGAGTTGACATACAAATTAAGCCAAGCTTTATATACAAACTTTTTGTTATTAGTTTATATCGATGTAATATGAAGAACACTCTATATATTGATTATGCCCGTCAAATTAATTTTGAGGCTGGTACCAATTATTTACTTTTGACGTAACGTAATAATCAGATACAAAACACATACATAAGCTTAAAAACGCTTCACATAACAAAATAAATATTTTCTCGTTAATCTGACTTATACTTTTACTTTCCGTGATTGAATTTGTATTGTGGAAATCCAGTTTCACTGTTCGGTCATTAAATTTCACACCTTACTGTCTTTTGTGTAATTTGAAGATAAGAAGAGGTCCAGCTCTGGTAAATCAGGATATCAGAATTCCAAAGTTGAGTGACAAAGGTAGTAATTAAGGATGACCACAGGAAATCGAGTATCTAGAACATTGACATCAATAGGATGAGGTGCGGTTATCGATACAGTTTATGTCATGTCAGCTGAATCGATAAAGTAGATCTCCTAAATAATTTTTATATAGGCTTTCACTCCGTTTATAAATTTTAAAGTAACTTATTCTCGTTAAAAGCACTTTTCTATCAAGAACAATCAAGAATCCAAGTAAATGAATTTATTTATGAAGGAGACTGAAAACTCCATTTGCCTCAATTTTTATTTAACTTTTCTACTGTTCTTAATGCGCGTGGATCGGAAATATGTCAATATAATCACATTGGAGCATCTCATCAACACAATATTGCTTTTTTCTTGGTGAATACTGATTTCCTAAAAGTGAAAATTTTGTTTTTAGAACGAAATACAATTACTTTTTGGTGGCATTTGATAAAGCTAACCAAGAAGGAGTATATTGTCGATTAATGATCCATATAAAGAATCTTGTTTTTCCATCAGAAACGTCAAGCATCCAAATGAATCTCCTATAATTGCTTTACTAAAAATTCTACCAATTTTAGAGACACGGTACGGTGGGAATCTTAGGTGGCGTTTTGCAAGAAGTACAAACCATTTCTAAATTCCAATTAAATAAGTAACAAATTTACTACTTTCGAATAATCAACATTTGGTAACATAAAAGTTTATTTATCATTAACAGCATCGTGAGTTTCAGTAATCTCCATTCTTCGCTCTTATACCGATTCGTAGAATTGATGTAAAATAAACTAGCTGCATCAGCTTTCTATAATAAAAGCGTCATAACTTTTCTACCAAAACAAAACATGGGTGATGTTAATGACATAGCATATATTACTGTTATACTTCTTCCTCGTTATCCACTTTGCTCTTTTTCTACGAGCCCCCTTTCCTGGGTTTATTACAGTGGTGGCACCAGTATCGCCAAATTTGAACCCTAGTTGTGTAGAATAAGTGATTGGTGGCATGCCAAGTCGTGTACCCAATCCAATACAACTATTTTCTACTTCGATCAATATCAAAAAATTTTCTCATATAATAGATTTTTTTATCAATATTATTCTCCTTTCCTCCTCAGCATATGTAAGTGGTACTTCAACAATTAGCAATAGAAAAGAAAACAACCAATTTTAAAGGTTCTCTGGTAGGTTAAGTTGAACTAAGCTAAGCAGTGAAGATAGGAGTGTATTGTGTTGTTCCTCAGGCTAAGCATCGTTTCATGAATTTAGGGCGCCATTTTGCTTAAATGTAACACCTTAGATCAAAGAGTTAATATTGTAGATGAAGAGAAAAGCCTTTAAGTGGAATTTGACCAATACAAAAGAGAGAAAAAGCATCGATTCACCATTCTGTACCTCTTGTACAGGTTATTAAACTCAAAATATGTCATTTTCATCTCAATGTCCATCCGATCAGAATATAGTAGAGAGATGAGGAGAAGTACTCCTCTCTCTAACAGAAATTCAGGCCCACTTGTACCTCACTTTCTCTATTCAAAATATTAACTCTATGGAAGAGATAGACATACTTAAAAAATATGTTTTCTAAATAGAACCCTTCGCAGTGTGTCATACAATGTGGGAATATGTCATAAAATAGAGGGGAAGTAGATTAGTTGGAAGAATTTGACTTTTCTAAAACTCAAATTTGTCAGAAATTTATTCACGATGACCTCAATATTTTTTGGAGATATAATATTCATGTATCAAAGTAAAATTCTAAGTGAATTTCAGGATAAAGCAAAAAAATAATACATGGAGAACTACACTGAAGACACAGCTGAAAGCAAATATATTTAATTTCAAAGTTAATTAATTTGATTATCTAGTCACCTCAGCATCTTGAAATCAAGAAGAGAATTAAATAAATGAAATCATTCGGGGAGGTAACAGAACGGTGGAATCGCGATCAAAAATACTGAGATGAAAAAATCTTTTAGGGCAGTCAAATCAGAGCGTATGAAAGAATGGTAAGATCAACAGTTCGATGTGCACAGGAAATATGATAATAATTGAGAAAGATACGAATATACTGGAAATATAAGAAAAACCGGCGTCAAAATGGCAGAACGTATCTGAAGAAATAGATAATAAGATGATGATATATAAGAAGCTGATAAGAAGACAAGCATCGGCTGCTCTTATCGCCAAAACAATCTGAAATTATTGAATACCAGAGTAAATTTTTCAAGTTATGAAAAAAGTTGATAACTTCAATTACAATATAACATTGCTTGTATTGAAAATTTCATGATTCCTTTTGTAAGAAGATAGAAGACTTTTCTCTCTCAGCAAAAGCATTGCCCTCAATATTGGATAATGAGACCACAAACTGGAAGCCGTTTTGTCTTTTGATTATTCTTGAAAATAAGCAAGCAGCACATTTTCAGTAATCACTAATAGGGTAAGGTCGCCTAAGAATATGCACATAACTTTCTCTGGGCTATAAATCAATCATACTCCATCAATTTACAAAAATAGATATTTATTCAAGTCCAACTTAACGATTTCCTATTATGGTTAACGAAGAATAAAATCAAAACAAAATTTTCAAAATGCGGACTCTTGGATCTGACTTATCCTCAAGAGTACGAAGTGTGTTATCCAAGAGAACGAAGTTGACCTAAGAGTACGCAGTTCTTAATATACCGTATAAATTTCATGAAGCCATTTTTTCAGTGGTCACTATTTTTGATTGTAGCCGTCCACGTATAAGCTTTTCCAAAAAGTGAAGCCATTTGATATAAAGTAATGACTTTTCCTGGATTCATTGTCATCCATCGGTCACTTTCATGGCTGTAGGCCGATTGTTTGAAAAATCCGACATCGAGTGGTGGTAATCTATGACTACAATGAGGCGGCAATCTAAGAAGATGGATACCATTTTCCTTGAAAAAAGATATGGCTTCGAGACTTATATGTGAAGAAAGGTTATGCAGAACTACAAGCACTGGATTTTCGATATTCGAAAGTACATTATTTGGAAAGTGCTTCAACCACCTAACGAATAGTTCAGAATTTATAAAGCCACTTTCAGGTAGTATCATGATTGTATCTTCAGGTGCCCCACGAAGTAATTATTTTTTCCCCTTATTTCTGGGGTAAATTAACGTAGGAGGTATATAATATCCTCTACCGTTTGATAAGCAGACTGTTGTAATCAAATATTGTCGTTTTTTCTCCTGATACCACTTTCCCCAAAACTTTTTTCACTTTAACACTCACAATTTTTGGAATTTTATTGGCATTCCAGTTTCATCCATAAACTGTTTTCTACGTAAACGAGTACTTTTCTATAAGTTGTTGAAGATTCTAAAAAAATCTTAATACTTGAACTTGCGGCGCGCTAAACTTACTTTATCCAGTTGTCTGATAGCTTAATTATATTTTTGGCAAAACTGTTATCCACTTTTTCCAACAACTTTGGTTGTCAAATTAAAAGGATGATTTAACTTTATTTCCTTTGCGAATACAACTGCTAGTAATTCGTTGTTAACTAAATCAATTTCTTGCTTTAAATCAAAGAAGGGCTTAAAACGACCTAAAGATGTGGTAATATGTTCGAATTTCAACCGTTTCCTGGGAGTTGCTTCATTTGTACCGTATGCGTAACTCTTAGATCGCGAGTACTCTTAGGCAACCTTTACCCTACGCTTTTATTGTTACACCAGTATCATAGGTTTTAAGATACAAACCTTACGATTTTTCGAGCAATAGTGCTTCAGTAGCTTGTCCTACTCAATACCTTATTTTCATAAAAAGAAAATAAACTTCAGCTTGCACACCATCTTGGAGTATCATATATTAGTAGACTGTAGCACGCCAATGGAAATGAAATAAAATTTACAGTTTCAGTAATCTTTGTTGTATGTTTCCTAATACAATAAAAGTTATTCGTTACGTTTCATTTTCGAATTTACCAAAACAAAACAATCGACTATGTATCTAATTTTATCCATCTACAAAAAAACGCGTATCTTATAATGTCAAAGATAATAAATCACGAATAACCTGTTGACATTGTTTTATGACAAACACGTGTTCGAGTACAAGAGTCGCTTGGTGGCTGAGAGTGATTCATACAAAATATCCAGTGGTTTAAAGTTGTTTTACTACGCAGTAGGCAAGCTTCAATTTTAATTAGGTGTCTATATTTATAACAACTTTCGATGTTAACGGACACTAAAGACCTCTTTATTATTATTAATACTTTAAGAATTTTCAACATTTTTGATCAGATGTGAGATATAGAACAGAACCGGTTATTATAGTTTCAAATCGAAATTATTAGTGTTCGGCTTCCGTTTAATTGTTGAATGTTAGGGATAAATATTACAGGATTGACCATTTTAGAAGTTAGAATTGAAAGTTCAAACGATTTATTGTGATACCAGAAACATTTATAATTGATCAATGAAAATGAAAATATTCAGTTATAGTTATTCACTAGATAGACTACGTCTGCGTGCCAAAATTATACATTGTTATGAATGGAACGCTTCAATTATCTCGGATGCGGCTCGTAGGATTTTTATAATTTTTTGAGTACAAGGGTCTTGTGATACGGCTGGTATTATGGTGGTATTTACGTTGTTATCAGATCTTTCCTTTGTTATTTCAAATGAATCACCCTGTACATGTTTCGCTATTCAAAATTCTTAAGAAACTCTTATTATTTTCCATTGGATGTTCCCTAAACCTAAATGCCATAATTTCGAAATTATAGCTACATTTGCGTTGTCCCCGCCGAAGTTAAAATAATGCAATTATGTGGCTATGACTGCTACAATAACAAATTTGATGTTTCGATAAATTATTATTGTTGAAATTCTCAATGGATTGTTTATCGAATTGATATTTTCAAGATATTAGGCGTAGAAGTCAACAAGACATATCTTTAATAATTTATATCCTAACCAAAATCCCATAACAATATGTACTGTAAGTAGAGTAATAAAAAAGTTTAACGAAACTGGTTCAGTAAAAGAGATTTATCCAAATCAGGTTGCAGAAAAATTAAAAGGAAATCTTTAGATATTTGTGTCCTGTTAGAAGACGATCCACACTTGAGTTTTAGACAAATATCCAGGGAATTAGATATTTCGAAAATATCCGTAGTGAAAAGTTTACATGATAATAAATTTTATCCATACAAAGTAACGTTGGTTCAAGAGTTGTCAGATGACAATTTTGATGTACGTGAAGAGTTTGCAATTCTAACGATGGAAAAATGTTACAATAGAAACGATCCAAATTTTTTAATTAATGTAATTTGCGGTGTGGCCACTTTTGTATTAATGGAAACGTAAATCGACAAAAATGTAGATATTGGTCACGTAACAATCCTCGCTGGATGCGTGAATCCCACTCCCAATATCCCAAAAAACTGAATGTATGGGCGGGAATAATAGAGATCTCTGATCATGCAGAGAAAATAGAGGAGGATACAGAATGCAGTAAATATATATTATCACGGTATTCCTGCTATAAATTATTCACAATAAGAAACAATGTTTAGTTTTATGGTGAAAAGATTCAAGGTTATTGTTTTTAATATTAATTTTTGACTTTATTCAACTTATATATGCAAGGGACTAAGTGATTAATTGGGTACTATCTATAATGTACAGTCTTTTGGAATTATGCCCAATATGTGTAGGCTATTTGATGAAAATGAATGAAATTAAATTAACCCGGCCCCAGAAACAAAGCCCGTTCGTCACCTATTGGACAACAGTTGACTTATTATTATGAAATCAGTAAATACTCCCGCCAAAATAATACAATACTCTATAGCGAGAAATTCCACATTCCATTCGCCAACTTATAAAGTACAAAATTGACTATATGGAATTTATTTTATAACCATTACTAACAGCGTGCTCGCAATCACAAAAATTTTCTGCACGTGCATATTCTGAACGATCTAAGTACTCTTTAAACCAGACATTAACAATGGAAAGAATCTTTCAGGTTGTACCAGCAAGTTCTTGCCTATCCTTATCTCATTTACTAAGCTATATGAAAATAGTAACTACCCATTATTTTCCATTTTATAGGTAAATAGAGTGGAAAAATATAATCCGAAAAAATCATGAAAATCTTGACTAATCTGCTTTTCGAAGCGACTCATGAATAGTTGAGCTATAAACGGTGATAGTTGTTCCCTCATGTTGTTTATTAAATTTCTGTAAAATATTTAGTTTTGATCCACACATATTTCCGTCAATTATATTCATCCTGCTGTTATATTAACCAAAAAATTCTTCAGTTATCAAGATACCCCGAGATCTGCGGGACCGGCATGCTAGAAAAGAATGAACTTACATCAAAGAAAACTGAAATTTCCCCTCTCATAAGTTTTGTGTTATTTACTTTAATCATGAATACAGAGGATTTCTGAAAATATTACAGCCAGTTGTACAAATTGTTGAGACATTTATTCTCCTTGTCATCCCAGATTTGTGGATTTTAGTAGTAGTAGTAGTAGTATTGACATTGTTAGATTACTAACAGATTACTCAGACATAACAACCTTGTTTCTATTGTCCGATTTCAAGTGAAAATAATCCTTTAAGCTTTAGACAATATCAAACCTTATTTTTCTTGATAAAATTTTATCCTTATTAGATATGACTAGTAACAGAGATATATACTGAGTGAAGCTTTCAGTATTTCCTCAATTCGCTAAAATCGACATTACAATGCTCCACCAAACTCAAACTCTTGTTCACACAAAGGAAACAAGGTTGTTATAATGGTCACAAAGGACTATTTCTATTTCTTCATACATCGTGGAAGCAATTTTACACTTAACATTGAACGATAAAATAAGGATAAAAGTTTTTTGAGGATGTTGCTGTATTTAATAGTTATGATGAGAAAAGTGAAGTTAAGTAAGATCGAGAAATCTCTTGATGTATATAGATGGTACTTCGTAAGCTATATTTAATAATGTTATGCCTCTGCAGTTTTAATTAACTCATAAACCATCTTATGTATCAAGCATTTCAAAGGTTTTTTAGAGCTATCTTGGTAATTTTATTTGTTTCTATATTTCTACCTCTATTTATTTCAGAAAGTTTTCGTCATTATTATTATCTTCTTCTTCAGGTTCCATCTCCATTTAATGAAGGTTGGTGACAATTTCGGCATACTTATTTCGGTCCTGAGTGGTGCGAATTAAAGATGATGTTTTCATATCAGTCCAATCGCATTTACTCTTTGACCACGTCCACGTTTATCTTCGATTTTTCCTTCTATTATTAATTTCAGTATATCATACTTGTTGTTACGGTATATGTTGTCCAGATTCTCTATTGTTGTGAATAATTCTCTTTCCTTTCCCATACATTATTATTATAATATTTGGAATATTTTTAGCTTCCATACGAACAATGATTTTTGGGTTTTCAGTTAAGTGTTCCCAATATTCTCCATTTATTTGTCACAATTTCTTCTAATTTTTCCTACATTATGTTAACTTCATATACCAACATATTTTGCATCTATCTATTTTTCTCTTTCTAATGATACAATACTAGAACTATTATTAAAATTCACTTCACATACTAATTTATTAAGAATCGGTATGAATTGCTTTAACAATGAGAATTTTATATGTTTATTATGATGGATACTTGAATATTGATGTTCTTCTGTCAGAGATAATGATTTTAATAAGAGCAAGTTTTTTGAAAAATAATATCTCTAATACTAAACTCACAATAACAACGGTCCTGGTTGCTGGAATGTTTCAGCCTAATTATAGTTCTTAGCGAGTATGACGCTTATACTTTTACTATGTGGGGTTTTCCATGATAAAGGCCTTGATGACACAATAGAAAGTTTGAACTAAATTAGAACACATGCGAGATGAAAATTCATACTAAACTAGATTTTCATATGGCAATAAATTACAATAACAGTCAAGAAATAATAAATTCACAAAATTCTCATATTTGCAAATAAAGTCGAATAATATTTTGAAACATTTCTGGATTTTCATAACATTAGTGTGTATATATTTTTATAAAATTCATCTATGGATTTGTAGAAATTACTTGATAATTTTATATTTGAAAATGAAATCACAAAATTAAAATAATTGGTTATTTCTCCAACATATGATATTGCAATAACGAAAATAGTCACAGAGCTAATACAGGATAATGGTAAACCGCTATATAATATGGGTTTATAAGATAATTATACCTTGTTGAGTAGTCTACAGGGCGACCTGATTTAAATCCTACAGACTTCTTTCTCTGAGGTCTGAGGAGTTTGCATTGTAACCTGAATCTTTGCAAGAATTATAGAAGTCAGCGTTTTACATAACTTTTTTTGAGAAATATGTATGTAAAAATTGAGTCATAGAAAACAGGAGCACCCCGGCAGTATTAATCAGATTTTAAAAAAATGCTATAATAGACCGGTCAAATTAGACCAAAAAATAAGAGTGAAGCTTCATAAATTCCCATCAAGCTGAAAATCAGTAAAATTGTTTAAAATACAATTGAAGATAAACTTTGAATGTTCCCCATCATTTCCGTGTATGGAAAAATTTTTATTCGAGGTAAAAGGTCGAAAAAATGAGTTTTTCGCGATTATCAGCAAAACAATAAGTTTTATCATGAAAATAACTTTGACAAAAATTATAAATTATAAAATTATCTACAAAATGTATTAATATTTTTTTCCTACGTGCCACCGTTTCGGAGATTTAACGATTCAAATAGTTGTAAAAGTTATAATGTTTCAGATTTTCTGTCGTATTTAACAACTATAATGATTGCATTAGAAGTACAAATACAAAAGCTGCAGAACAACATCGTCAAACTTTAGCAACATCTTCGTCGATTGATAATTCATTTGATGAACTTATGACAGTTCCACCCAGTCAACAGAAATTTCTAACAAATACTCACAAGTCTCGGTTCATTCCAATGTTGTAAGAAAAGTTTACTGCTGAAAATATATTGGTGATATTTCACGACTTTTTGAATCATTATATCTCAGAAACAGTGGCTTATAGGAAAGAAAGTATTAATACGTTTTTTGTAGATAATTTTATGACCTACAATTTTTGGCCAAAGTATTTTTATGGTAAATCTCGCCGTTTTGCTGAAAATTGCGAAAAACTCCTTTGTTTGACCTTTGATCTTGAATAAAATTTTTTCCATAAAATTTTATTGATTTTCAGTTTGAAGGAAATTTATGTAAATTCGAATGTTTAAATTGACCAGATTATAATACTTTTTGAGGGGTCAAATTTTTGCCTTATTTACTTTGTCATTCATTAACCTCCATTCCGCTTTCTCAGTCTATTATTTTTCTTTCTTGAAACGAAACGCCTATAAAGTGACATTTTTTATGTCACATCCAGAGTAATTATAAGTGATACATACAGAAGAACTGATAGTTTGATACTAAGATAGTTCGTTCATGAATTTAGGCATATTCTCAATACTTCAAACATTACAGAACGCGTTGAGATTACTTCCTTATTTGTCAAAAATAGTGCAATGAAACAGCGATTTAATCTACCATTAAACTTCATCTTTGCTAATTAAAACAAAAACTATAGAAATTATAGAAGCAGCAGACATACTACACTTGACTTCAAAAATCACTTCTTCACTATGTCAACTGGAGTGCAGATTCTCCCTATCTATCTATCCCCAACTACCCGCAACTTTTTGAAACGCAAATATTTGATCTCCACACGTTCTTTAATTCTATCTATTTTTATGCTATGTGAATTTCCAAAATTCAGACTTTTACTGAAGGAACAATTCAAAACATTCAACTCATCAGTTGCTAGCGTGAGTGCATATAAAACATGTTACTTTGTGACATGATGATAAATGATTGTTTCTATTTCGTTATGGGCCAGCGGCAAATCGAAATGATCAACCATCTAATATGCCTATGTAATGGAATTTCACTCTTACTTACTGGAAAGCTGTTTTCTCGATATAATCATCACCTTACTGAGGCCAATGTGCCTTCATTTATCTAGATACCATAATGTGACTGTGTATTCTACAATGTTTTGCCAAAACTCATTTTTTCTTGGTTTTTTTAATTTCTGAAACTTTTTACGTATTTATCTACATTTACAACTAGTACCATTATTTTTTTTTAGTCAGATCTTGGCTTTTTCTACAAATTATTCCATCCGTACCCTCTGTCCGCGAGCTATTATCAATCTCACATCTATTAGTTTGTTGTAAAATCCCATAAATAACTAGTGTTTCCATTTCTATTCGTACCACTTTAATCCCCCAACTATATTTTTCTCAGAACTTCTTAATTTCTTTTCTTCTTTTTCTCCTGGTTTCGCTATAATAGTTGTGTAAGTTACTACAGGCTGTGGCGATGCATGGTGTTTTTTATTTTGTGCCAATTTGTTCAATTCAGAGGCTTGGATATCAATAAAGCCACTGGCCCCGATGGAATACAACCAATCGTATTGAAAAAATGCACAGCTTAACTATCCTTAATCTTATTTTTAAAATAAAAGGAGAAGAGAGATAATTCGCCCCAATAAGTGGGTGAAAATACTAGGTTCACTATTCTAATTTATTCAAAACTTGTGTACTTATTTTTCATTATAATGTCTGTGATTTATTTGAAATTTACGGTGTATTTTCTTAATACTAGTTTATTTATACACTTCATCTAACTTGCATAACTAACCATTGCACTATTATAATTTTATTTTATCATAGATGATCAGTAACGCGATTCAGGCTATCATTTCTTGAGTCGATTGTGATTCAAATATACTATTACCAACTTTAGAGTCGAATACTTATATGGTGAAGTTTTTTAAAAATATTTTCCTATTCTTATTATCCAAACTGAATATGCTTATATTCATATTATATAATATATGGGTTATTATGAATTCAGTCATCAATAATTTCTGATTCTACAAGATGCTATTCAATTTTTTATTTCTAAAGACATTATTCAACTCCAGAGTATAAATATTTTTCTCAAAAGTTGATAGTAGATAGATAGAAAAGATGATAAATCTATAAACGATATAATTATGAGATATTAACTTTAACAATAAAAACACGCAACGTTCAAATACCAATTCAAAAGAGTACTGTCCTGCTTTCCATTTAAAAAGATTAACGGTTGATTTTTCACGACTGGTGTACGGTGATTCCAATCTCATTTCGAGACCATCGTGAAATCATCACATAAATCAAATTTCAGTCTTAAATCCGTTAAGAGAAACAGTTGAATTTCCCAGTTTACGACATCTAGGATGCACTAACTAATGGACATCGTCTCCATAACTGGACGTAGTCAGGTCTGATTGAGCAATCGCTGCGGTTAAACAGTAGCGCACATCAACGTTCCATCACAGGTGATATTTAATAACTTATCGCCTAGATATTGAACAATATATGAGCAGTAGATTCATTTCTATTTGGATCGACCAATAGAAACCGATACTGAAATTTGTAAAGCTTGGTGTTCATACTAGGCTCAGTGCTGGGTAGTACATATATTTGAGGAAGCAGATGCTTTAACTTAAAATTAATAAACATCAATAAATCCTAAAGGTAATGTTGAAGTATCAATTAGAAAAACTTAAATCCTCGAAGCTTCCTATAATTTTGTAGTGATTTCATTGTTCTTTTCGAAATTACAATAATATTTCCAGACTACATTTTTATAGATACGGCTTTTCAAATTGAGATATAGAGAATGTTTTATCGTCAGAAAGTTGTGCACAATTTGTAAACAAGAGCTTGTAAATAATGAAAAACCAAACACTCAAATAACAAATTGAATAGGCAGCTATGTATGTACATTATTTCAAAATCACACCGGATAAAGTAATCAAATACATGAAAATCGATATTGACATTAATCCAGTATAAAATGCTCAGAATTAAATATTAGTCGTTTACATTGTAGAAAAAACTTTCCAGTCAGGCTTCAAATTCTTGCAGGAAAAGATTTGATTTAGTTAACTTAACTAATTCTGAACGTGGAGTAGCTAGATAAAGATAGCGCTCCGCAGAACAGAGCTGTGCAATTAAATTTCTAAAATAGGGGAAGCGTGCTTACGGATTCGGCAAACGCATTGAAAAATGACTAAGAAAGGAGGAATCAATATTTTGCATCTTTTAAAAAATGTCCTGGCAGTGAGTCCTACTGTTTAGTTTGAGTAAAAATCCAACAGCTCTCTTTTGTAGTTTGAAGATTAGCAAAAGAAAAAGGCATATCGGCGATGCTACTCAAAAAGGGCATAATAAACTGTTATAATGGTTGATAAGTTCAATTCCTTGGAAACTGACATTTACAGATGAAGCAACGTCACTAGTGGTGCTATATAGTACAAAAGGCTGCAACAAAACAGGGCCTAGTACTGATCCACTTCACATTCTGTTGGCTTTTAAGAAGACATATTGTTGTATGAAGCATCATTTGTACATTTCTTACTTAAAAATCTGTATTCATGGAGTTTATATTTAAACTCAAATGATAAGAAACTTTTTTAAATCTCAAATAATGTGGGAAGGAGTGCAATTGGGTGATAATTCGATGCTCGATCCTAATCTACTAATTTATGCAGAAATATAACTATTGCCGTCTTGAGGCAATTTGGAAACGTGCCATTTTTAAAAGAAATGTTTATTAAAGTGCTAAGATGATCTAATGTGCATTCCGGTAGACTCGAAAACACTGTCAATGTAAGCCCATCTGTATCAAATGAGAACTTAGTTTTGATATTATTAATTGTACTGTTAGAACTACGGACATAAACAATAAACTGTGTAAATTTACTTTAGCATTAGGAAAATATAGAAGCAGATCATGAGTAGTAGTTATAGAATTCGTGAATTTTGAGCTGCATTCACAGAACAATTACTGAAGCTATCAGGTGAAGTAGATATTGTACTCGACGAAGAAGCTTTATTCTTGAGATCATTCACCATATTTCTTTCGCAGCATTACGAGAATTGGCCAGTCTCCTATTATATTAAATATCCTTGGTGGCTTTTATTGTTTTATGATAAATTCGTAATGTTCGAAGAAGATACTGCCCGTTGGCTCTCCGCCTCTGTGAGTAATAAAAACATCCACAACTGAACGTGTTACATATTGATTTTAAAATTTTTTGATAAATCGCATTTTTGTGAAATTGAACATGAAAATACTATTAGTCGTTATTAGGCGCGTATCTTAAAAGCTTATGCATCAGAACTCTGTGATTTATCAGTTGCATTTGCAGACATAAAACGTTAAATGTGATTGGAAACGATTCGATTTAGAAAGAAATCAATATTACTTTTGATATAAAGATGTTTGTACACTTTTTTAATAGAATATTGGAAATAGAAGAAATTATATATTGTTTTCAAAAGTGTCACAGTTGTACTACCCTTTGCTATTTGATATAGACTCTATTTGTCTTAGGAGATGAAATTTTACCATCAATATCCAATGAAATTCCAATAAATCTGTTGATTTGAAATAAGATGGAAAATCCACGAAATAGTTATTGATTCAGTGGTAACTTGAAAACAATGAGACATGTATGAACAGTTTTCATAATATAAAAAAAATCTCTTATTTGTATATAATAATACTAATAAAGAATTTATTAAAACATCTTGACACGTATTGTTGCTAGTTGAAGGTGGTAGTAGATCAAAGTTTATAGCTATTTCAGGATGTTACAGATGCTGATGCAACAGAAAACTCATCACACAGATTGGAAACAGAAAGAATGCTTCGAGCAATTCTATTTTTGTTTCAAATGGAGTTCATCCACCGTGTCACCGTGTCAGCTCAGCTCCTGAATTCGCAAGTGAAGTCGCTATCGATCTTTGAAGCAATTACCAGTAAATTGATTCGGAGAAGATCATTTTATTCCAAATGGCTGGATAGTTAATGTACTTTACAAAAATCGTCGATGAGAGGTGCTTTGAAAGCGTAATGCAGCAAATTTGCGGTTATAACCAACGTTGTTTGAAGGGATACAAAAACTTCGCTAACTATGTTATAATTATTGCCACTTTTATCATCAAATAATCAGTATCTGAAGCTTCATTTGGAAATTGACGGATTTGATCTCTTGTGAGAATTTTTTATTCATTTGGATGATCGCCTACATTTTGTCTCTCCAGAAATACAACTAATTTGTGGTATTTGCTAATGTCTACCTTATACTAGCTGTTATAATGAAACCACATTGCTTAAGATTTCCACACCTCCGATTTTCCCTCCAAAAAAAGCTGAAAGTACAGTTTCACTGAAACTTTCTTCGATTAACACTATGAAATATCGTACTGTTGTTTCGATTTCTGTGGCATTAGATACAATGTCGCTCTGTTCGCTGCATGTTCGAGGTCCAACGCAACAGCAGCGTCAAACTCGGCACACACTTGTCAGCTTCAGTTTCGATTTCTTCAGTATACATCTTTGTAAAGTAAATATTTTTTTTGAAGTAGTCGCTTGAGTTTTAAAATCAAAACTCAACATTGCAGACAAAGGTATATTTAGTAATAAAAGTATCATCCTAATTAATATAATATAATTTTAGACTCCCACTAAAAACTGGTATAAGTGGGCACCAACTTGCTTACGTCGTACGAAATATACAAAGCTGCAAGTACAAAAACCAAAAACTAACTTATGCCAATTTTTGGAACGTGTTGGTGAACATCCAATTTGCTACTGCAAGAAATGAACTGTCTGTTATAGAAGAGAAGCAAGCTTTAGAAAGGTAGAATACAGAAAAGGAACATAGCAAGAAAATGCTTTCATATCTGAAAAATTTGTACTTCTAAATTCAGATATGAAATAAAGAAAAAGATGTGAACGGTAAAATATTACTCAAATAATATTTTATTTGTTCGTAATTCATGGTTGTCCACTTCAATATCTAAAATATCATTCTCCTTATATCCCCAAGTATCTTCACCGATTATGCCAGGTCCAAATTCCATTTTTATTTTTAAAATATCAAAAATATGACTACCGTGAGTGTCACAGATAACTTGTGCGTTGAATGAAAAGAAATTTATTCCGTTTTTAGACGGCTAACCATAATTTTCTCCTGAAAATTAGTTTGAATTAAGAGAGTTAAGACATGTAAGTAGTTTTCTTACCTGAAATTTTTATATGTGTACAATATAGTATATCTAATACTGTGGGGAATCGAGCAATTCCAAAAAATTCCGCAATAGTTTTTGTTTCTTTCGCTTTAGTTGAAGAAATTTTATAAATCTTTTTCGTAAAGAGCATAAATGGCGAACATGGTTGATAACTTTTTAAACAGTTGATTTGTTAATACAACAATATAGAAACTACTTCTAGCAAGAAAACTCAATGTTTATGTCAATAATTTATTCTTTGGCTATACGCCCCTCGATAAATTATTTAAAAAATATAAATGAGAGTATAAAAACACATACATATACAGATTTATTAGTATAGTAACTCACCGCTATGTTTCGTTTTATGAAAGATAAGGATCCGTGGACTTTTGTACGAAACCGTTTATATAATTCATCATTGCACCAAAAATTTTAATGACCATTTTTATATCGACCGGAATAAGCTCGAACGTCTCGCAATTGCTTCTTTTTTCAGTGAATTTTCAACATACAAATCTGGTAAATCTTCGAAAGAATTCATATTAAATCTTTGATTATTTGTATGACAAATATTTCCAAAAATGAACTATTCAAAATAGGTATAATAAACAAACAAACCACTTTTGGTGTAAAATTTTTTAGGTCAAGTTTCTACTAAACTCTTTGAATGACACTTGTGACAGAATAAATTATTATTCGAATATGCGTGTGTGGTGATGCAATACCGAAATATGTGTTTCCCAGAAGGTGGTTTTATAAAATGGCCCCCGCGATCACACGACATGAATCCTTTGGACTATTTCTTGTAGAGTCACTTAAAAACATTGTTCAGAAAACAGAACCTGCCTATATTCAGGAAATAAAAGATAGGATTACCACAAAGATAAGAGGAATTGTGCAGTCAGGGATGCTGCAAAATGTATTGAAAAGTGTTAATACATTCGTATGGCTTGTTGTATTGAACAACATTTTGAGTATCTGTTGAACCTTACTGACACTATACCTTGTTACGAAATTTGTATTAGCACATAAATTATTCAAGAATATTCAAGTTTACTCAATCGTAGCCATCTAAATGTACAATATTTATTGTAACTTCGGTGAAGATACTGTGAATGTAGGCATAAGGAAAGATCTGCTACACTCTTGAATAATATTCTACTATTACTACTATTCTTTACTTTAGTTTTACGATGCTGAAGTTCTTATAGAAATTAGTTATTATTTCGGTATTATCACGTAATTTTTCATCAATATCTATTGATTATACTTGATAGAGTTCTTTTAGTTGGTTCTGTTGAATTTTCATGTCGTCTCATTTCAATCTTATCATATTAATTAAGTTTTTTTGTATTAATTGGACAAGGATTTTCATAGTAGTTTTGATAAAACATGTTTTTTGTCCAGGATACTTTGAAGTGCCTAATATAAACAAGCAATCGGCATCAGTATATATTCATCAACTTGTACGATTATTTAGTATAACAAAAAACACGGTCCTCATATTAGCATAACAACTTGTGAATCCTTGTAAGTAAATATTTAATTTCCAATAACATTATCTTTACTTTCCGTATTATCTTTTTGTCGAGTTTACTCAAAATTTTAAACATATCCGTACTTGTTTACCGAAGCTATCATAAATAACCCGAAAAGCAAATATCACAGTACGGAATTATAATACGAACATATCAGAATTAATATAAATAGTTTATGTATCTCTGCATTTTATAACGTACACCAACCAAGTCTCTCGTATACTATAAATAGATTTTATGGTCGTAATATAAAATGCATACATATATTTGATAGCTCACGATGATTTTTAGAATGTTATTGGTAATTAAAAGCATCACTTAATGCCAAGCAATCAAAAAGGAATTAAACATGATCTCATATAAAGAGAACTGATGTAAAACAGTGTAATTTCGTGTTGATTCCTTCAACATGTCATTGTGAATTCAAACCCATCGCACATATTGAGACTATTGCACAAAAAAAAATCGATGCTTCGATATATGACTATAAATTCAAATTTTTATTTAAATAAGTAGAACATGATACACGAATTTATAGAATTTCTGAGCAATTAGAAGGAAGAAATACTTTATTTGTGTTTTCAACTAATTTTTATCTATTCAGCAATCCGAATAGGTCAATGAATAGTTTGTTGACAGCTAAATAGTTAATAAAACAGTCGTTAGACATGATCAGAGAGATAGACGTTTATAAATAGAAGAAACAAAATAGGTCCTAATACTGAGCATTGGGGCACTTCACATCCTATTGACTTTCAAGAATGCATTTATCAACCCTAACAACCATGCGAGGACTGCAGCAACAATATTGAGAAATTGAACATACCTTAGGAATGTTTATTATAAGGTATTACTTCTTGCTAAAAACACCTTTTTTATAATGTCACAACTCTACTTCAAAATAGTTCATTATTCGTGTTCCGTTCGTTCAATTCCCTTACATTAAAGCATGCGTTTGAAATTCGGCATCAGAAATATAATCTGATGAACACTAAACATTTCTATGAAATGGAAATAATTTTTTTATCCTCTCTTCTGTGTTATGATTAGATAACTTTTTCCATCGCTTATGGGTTATGAAAATCACGTAAGCACTACTGTTATCAGCATAGGATATCCATTTTTTACTGACCTACCTGAATAATTTATACAAATTTGTTACGCCGCATAATTACTACATCTCTGTTTTATAATACATCTGGAATTAAATCAACAAATTGCGCAGTTTATTTTCTCTGTCAATGACCCCGTAACGGCAGTCCATAAATTTTGCTTCAGCGATGAAATATATTCATTTTTTTATAAGGCTGTTACATATTCCTATTCCACGCTAAAATAACCACTTAATTGATATTATCATAGCGAAATGAAAAACTTTGTAAACATATCAAATATTCATAAAAAATAATGACCGTTCACATCAAGAATATTGAATAATAAACACACAGTTTTAAATACATGTAATTTCGAAGAAAAAGTTTTTCCATGCTGTTTTTCATATTTGCTAACATTTTCCATTTCATGTTATACGTACAAAATACAATTATGTATTAATAATGTTAGTGTGAATACGAATAGCGAGGGTATTTTTACTCTTTTAGGGTGACTGTTAGAATATTCAATCATAAAATTTTGTGATTAATTGAATCACAAAGCTTGTTTGCCTTCATTGAAAATTATACGTAAATTATAATTGAAAAACCAATTTTATAATGAAAAACACAATTCGTCAAAAAGTACTGTTAATGGAGGAGAGACAATCCAGATACTGGATACGGTCAAATAAATAAATGCCCACAATGCACAACAACAACAAAAATTTGGGCTACTGTATTATTGGGAGGGTTGGGCAAAAAACTGGTACGTTTGATTAAATCGCAATTGTTTAAAAAAATTTGGAACAAATAGTTTTTGGGTTCGAACAATCATTTTTATGCAAATATGGTTCATTTTAAGAAGATAAGGTCTCCTGTAATTTTTCCGTATAAAGTATATTCAAAAATTTATCTGTATTTGAAAGTCGATTTTTATTGACTTTTGATGCTAATAACATTTGACCAACTGAA
Source organism: Diorhabda carinulata (assembly GCF_026250575.1). Classification (NCBI taxonomy): domain Eukaryota; kingdom Metazoa; phylum Arthropoda; class Insecta; order Coleoptera; family Chrysomelidae; genus Diorhabda; species Diorhabda carinulata. The sequence goes on from NC_079469.1 coordinate 11,928,839, forward strand.
CATTTTTTGGAATTGAAAAATTTTACATGTTCTATGAAACTTACTCTACAAGTAGGTTTACTTCGATATTAGTGCAGGTCCGGCGTTTGACACTTATCGCGATTGACAATTAAGCGCTTTCTAAACGTTGCAGCTCGTTGTGATATTCATACTGAACACACTGTTTACTCTACCACTACACCAAAACACACAACTGCCTTACGCCCGTTTCGTTAACCAAGTTATCGTCTTCAGAGACTGACGGTGAACTAATGACTTGACTCACCTGTTTAAGGTGCCCTATCAGAAATTGGCCCTTTGTCCATATTTCAATGCTTCCAAATGCATTCCACAATTTATCATTGGATACATTTTTTAACAATTTTACATCACTAATGTTTTTGTTATGATTATGACTGGCAGCGTGATCAGCAATAATGGATTTTCTGGTCCGTCCATATTTTAAAAGAGCTATGGGCTCTCTAAAACGGACCATAACGGATCTCTTAGTCTGCCCGATATACTACCCGTCACAGTCATCAGCTTCAAGTATAGAAAAAGTTTTCTGCTCTCCCATCTTTGCAACAGTTATACATAATCTGAGGTAAACACCTCTTTAGGTTTGTTTCAATTACAGTATTGGCCACTGGCTTTGAGAAATAGCTTAGTTCTCATAATCAATCTGTCAGATAGCAAAATTAAAAATATAAGCTCCACAGTTCCACCTCTAGATCGTTGTGAAGAATCTCTAAATTCTTGTTCTCGTGTTCCTTAGGCAGCGAAAAAGTAACGACGATCTCAATACTTGTGAAACTGTCGCCTTCTTGTCTTTATCTAAACTGTTCTTACATTTAGCAATTTCAATGTTTTCAAATGCACTATTAATATTTATTTAATGACTAAGACTGGCAACGTGATCGGCAATACTTGATTTTTCGGTCCGTCCACATTTTAAATGAGCCATGTTCTCTTTAAACCGGACATTAGTGGATCTTTTAGTTTGCCCTATATATAAATCATTGCAAAAAATCTGCACTATATGTAAGATAAATATTTGTAACGAACAATCGGAAATCAAAAGAGCTTGTCTTTGTTGTTCAAAAATTCTCAAACTTTTTTTGGATTCAACTGTAAATTTCGTATTGAATTAAATTATTAATTAAATAAATCTTTTTGTATTGTATGATTTGTTAATGTTAATTTGCTATTATCGGACGTAGTTTGTACCTATGTATATCACAAAAAAATAATTCCAATCAATGTTCGTTTATGTGAGACTTCCGAATAAAATTATTTCTGATTCTCTCTATGTCGGGTTTAATTTAATTGTAACATTTCCCGATAGACAGATCTTTGCCAGAAAATTATGAAGATTCCACAAAAGTTTATGTTTATTTGGAAAAAAATGAAAACGTTATCTAAACAATAATGATAACGACGAAAATATCATTTCTGTCAAATGTATCGAACGTGCAACAAAGTTTTGATTAATAAACATTAATAGAAACAAGGTTAATTTTCATGGAAATCCAAGAAGTTTGCAGGTTTTTTAGTTGTGAAAATGTGTTTTCAATTATTAATACTGAAATTTGCATAGAAATAGAAAAGAAATCTAACAGGTAATCCACTCTGGAATGAAATGTGGTTTGGTAGATTGACAATATCAAATATTTATGACAGACGCCTGAATGAAGTATAATAGGAACAGCAAAGTAATATGAAACAAACAATATGAAGCGAGGCAAAAAACTTGAGCTCCAAATTGTATCTGAAACTAAAAAATGTTGAAATGCGAAATTGAAAGGATCAGTTTGCATATAATTCTTTCACTACCTATATAAGAAGCTTCTCCAGATTTTATAGTTGGAGTTAAATATTCTTGTTCAAAGAATAATATCGAGCACTTTGAGATAGTGGTATAAACAAAAAATTTGAGGGTTATTTGAATTTACAAATGCGCTCTGGATGAAAATAATTAATAAGTATATAATAATCATGTCTGGATTTCATTTGATGGACAATTCAAGAACAGTATTATTGAAAAAGCTGTTTACCTTTGGGATAACCATATTTTGACTTACTTGATGAAACTTTTATGTAGCTTAGTAGCTCAAACTTTTTAATGAGACAAGTTCCTAAGTAAATAAAATATTTCATCATGCTCATTGATAAAGTAACAGAATTTTTGAATGTCATTATCAATGTTTAGTAACAAAAGTCTGCAGATTAATCTAAATAAATACAGTGCCCGATGATTACTACAAAGTCCATTAGCACAAAATAAAATATTTTGACGGTATTTCAATAGTTGTTTTTGTACAATTTGGTACAAAACCGTTTCGATCATATGTTTTAGAAGTCATTGTACTGTTATTCTGATGCAATTCGTTTGTTTTATATGATTTACACAAACTGATTATAGCAATACGGACAATGAGCCGGCTTCTGAGCTGATCAAGAATCTCCGGATCTTTTTACTATACGTGGAATTTAAATAGTTTATTTCTATTATTGTATAATATATTGGGCAATTAGGAAAAAAATTAACTGCGAAACTCAGGTACCCTCTACTTGACTTGAATTGAAAAATTCTGAAATTCTTGAAATATTTTTCTTGGTCATTAGCTCCACTCGAGTACATTCAGTATTGCATGCATTTGGTTAGCAAAAAGTTTTGTTCACAATTTGACAATCGCTCAAAAAAAAGCTTGTGTCACTTGATGGAAAGAAATGCTGAAAAAATTCAATCGCGGTGCGTTGAAAGACGATTGTATGGGCCTCTTAAGATGAGCCAAATCCAACAAAAGGTTTTCGTTCACGGAGCACTTCAAAGCAAATTGTCACCTGTTTTTTTGGAATAACTGGACCACTCCATTAGAGCAATTTCGAACGGTCAATTTTGAATAGTACAGTAATTATTTGTCTCACATATCAATTCCAACAAAAAACGTTTTTGAACAGTTAAAACATCGAATTGAATCAGAGTGAAAAAAAAACACCGACACTTGGTTCAAACGCATGCAAAAGTATGTTGATCTTGATCGAGAATATTTTGAGAAACAATAAAGCTATATCCAACTATAAATTTTTATATAAGTGTTATATAAGTTTTTATTTGTCCACCTTCAAACTCAACCCAACCTAACCTAACCTAACTCGACAGATTTTCCAAATTTCAATATCGCGTCTCAATGGAAAATTTCGTATTTACTTCGTAAGTTTAGTTAATGAACGTACTATGAATCATTCTACTATTTCCATCCATCCTGAGTATTTATCTAACTACTTAATGGGTCTTGAAAGAAAAGATGTCGAAAATGTTCATTCATGTTACGAAAGCAGCTGAGAATTGCTTTAATATGTTAATTTGTCGTTAGCAAAATGTTATAATGCAGTGAATATCCGTATATTTCAAAGAACTTATTTAGTGTCAAATATAATACGAAATAGTGTAAACAAATAAAATCAAAGCAACATGCAAAAAGTTGAAAGTTTTTATTGTTGTATTTTATGTTCATTTCTTTGATAAAATCCGTTATTAGACAAAAAGTTATTTTATGCTGCTTAAGCCAAACTTCCATAGAGTTGAAAAAAGTTTTGTGAATACAAAGGTCGAAAAGAAAGTTTGGACATTTCAGTTTGTCAACTTCCCAATAACCTTAAGCGCTTCCTCATACAAAACATCATCTTTCGTTGGGTGTGCCTAGATTTCTAAGAGAATAACGACCCTTTTATTCTTATTTTATCATAATTTTTCCTTTGTTGGTTTTCAGAAAAATATAAGGAAAAAATCTTGTGATATTTTGCTATTCATAAAATTTGAAAAAAGGGAAGAAATATATCAATATGTTCCCCTAGAACTTTTCACGAAATAATACTTTCCGTAGCTCAATACAAATGAGATGTGTTATATAATTTTCAAAAATTCGAGGATATTCTTTGTTCCATACTGTTACGAACGTGGAAGCAAAAAAATCAAGAAAACTGTGGTAGATTCGTTAAAACAGAACTATGAAATACGAAACCCAGAAAAGATCCTAATACGAAGTAAAAATATATAAGAATTAAAAATTTTCTTCTCACTATTTTCATTACGTCCATTAAGAGTAAATAGGTTTCCAAGGTCACATAGATTGAACTGACCAAGTTAAAGTGTGAGCAGCCTATATCTCAAAAATGAGAGTTTCATATTTTGGTCCGTTGAGAAACATTTCAATAACAATTAATAAGTACGAAGTAAAGGATTGGCTCTAATCACAACTACGAGGATGGTCCCAGAAATACCTGGCTTGACCTAGAGATGACTGTAGTTGCGTAGAAAATACCACTGTTATTAGAAAGTACATAATCTATGAAGCAAATTTTTCAAGTTTGAAGACGTCACGTTGTTTAGTTTTTGTTCGGCCACATTTTTGTGCCGTTTGTGCCGACCAATGTCATTAAAATGATAATATACAATCTCATGAAACTTACCTTTCTCATTCTACTTACTCCAGATGATAAAACTCATACTAGGTTTAAATTTTAATTATAATTTTTGTTTAAAACTAAGTTTGTGAGTAATATATATGAAGTTAAAAATTTGAAAAGCATTACAGCAAAAATCGGCCAGCGGGAACAAATCTTGTCATCAATTACAATGTATCCATTACAGATAATAAGTAACCTCTTGAGTATTTTTGGTAAATACGACGACTAATACGGAACATTTTAAGTTGCACAACGTAGGTATTAATTTTTATATGACCCATATAACGTATACCCATTGTACAAGAGTATATTATCATTACTTAATCGTATCCCGTACTTGAATGATCGAATGAAAGACGTTAATATATTGAATAGAGTTAGTCATTGTCACGTTGAAAAAATCTAAAACCAAACACGTGTCTAGCAATTGGAACATATTTGTAACCACGTATTAAAGCAACTACTTTTAGTCATTTGGGTCATTTATATCATGGGCGTAGTTATTTCAAGATAAATAAATAACATAAAATAAAATCAAATGGAAGATATGAGAGTTAAAATGAATCATGTCTTTTTCAAATTGAGCCGGATAATAAAGAATATATCCATTTGGATCATATTTTATTTTAGAACGAAGAAAATAGGAAATAACATTATTCAAGATGTCTTCGTTCTCTCTGTTTTACCGGCTTGAGATATAACGAGAAATGTGCAATTATTACTCGTCGATTAGGTTATAGAGTGACATGGTGAATTTCTTATAGGTTTTTTTTTAATTGGTTCATTTTTATTAACATAATCGCATGAGGAAATCCAGGGAAGCTGGATCATATCAGGACTTCTGTACGGTTAATTTCACCCCGTTTAGAGATCACCCTTTCAGGGACAATGATTCCGAAGAGATAGTATAAGTAGGTGAGGTCGCGTAGTTCATCGACTTCTTCATCAAATACTATTTGTTCTGCGTCATCATTTTCTTCTCTTTCTCTCAACAAATAACTTGAATATAAGTTTTAGCACGAAAGAAGGTATAATATTAACAAATCTGCATTTTTCTATCAGGATCATATTTGCAAAGTTATGTAAATATTGAGGATTTACCTTTTTGAAACGCGAGCATTTTTGTGGTTAGTAGCCTTCTTGAGAGGGCGGTGCTTCTGATGCCTTGTTTCACGGCTTTTTACATAGATTTGGAAAAAAGGATGTCTTGCTGATCGGGTGGTGAGACTTTGATTTATATTCTCGTTAGTTTTTGGTATGAACCTTACTTTTTTCTCTCTTTATAGTTGGGGTATGTTATCTAGAATGAGCCGTTCCAGGAAAGGTCCAAACTACCAAGCTGGAACCAACCTCACGAAATGGAGATAATACAATTTCAATTGACCGGTACAAGAAATCAATAAGTTCTTATCCAGTCGAATTCAATATTAAATGAAAATAACCTACTTTACAACTGAAAAGTAAAAATTTTGTTTCTTTAAAATTTATTGTTTCAACTTTCATTATTATATATTTTAAAATTTACCCCATTATTGTACCATGCGGAACTCCACATTGTATGATTGTTTCTTATTAGTAAAGTAGCTGTTAAAAAGTTTCCTTCTAGTTTATTCCCATTTCCAGTGTTTTATAGCCTATTCATTCCACATCATCAACTCATATATTGTCAATTTACTAATCTAATAGTACCATACTTCAACTTACGTTTGGCAGAACTCCGTACAAAATCACTAAATTTGTCTATGAATTCGAAAAATAGCATTCAATATATATTTGTTTAAGAGAATTATATATCTACTTTTCGTTGACCTAATTTTATATTAGATACTAAACACTGTTCTGCTTCATTCGTAACATGGGCGTACAACGCTACACTCATGATTATTTATGTTTCTCCAACAAAGCGGAAAATTCGGAATTTATTAGAATTTTACGAATATTTCCACTGACATTCTAACCAAATTGCTTATCGAAGTAAATTTCACAAATACTTTCGTTCGAATACCTTCCGAAACGAAACAGATAATGTTTTGTGTTTTGTCATTTCACATTAACGAATGTGGTTTTTAATGAATAATCGGTATTTTCGTTCATGAGCGGTGACCCGGTCAAATTGTTTCGTATGTAGTTTAGTTAAACGAATAACGATTTGATTAAATTTGGTTTTACGATTTGAATCATTATGGATTTGGAGACGAATTCATTTTATAATTGAACTTATACCGAAAAACTTTGTTGAAATTCAAATTTCATATTACGGAGCCTTAGAAAAAATAACTAGTATATAACTAGCTGCACTATAAACTACACACCAATAAAATGTCGCTTTCATTGTTAGTGACAGATAATTCAATAATTAATTTGAGTTCAGTTAACTTATGATCAGACAGCTACCATTATTGCCAAATTGGAAGATGGCTGATCTATCTGAATACTGGCAACTCATCTAGGTCTACGAGTACTATAGTCAGACTGAACAAGCGGGACGAAAGTTTAGGTCTTGAGGAAGAAAAATTTCGAATATTGCTCAAGATGAACAAGTGATAATTTTGGTTTATTTCAAAACTCAACTGATTTTCATAGGACATTGAATCTCTTATTTTTTATATATTTTTTTTTCATTTATAAGCAACCATGTATTTAATTATAAATAAAATATATCTGGTGATAACGCTTATACAACTGTAAATATATAGGACACGAACAAACTGAAACAAATGATTAGTCAATTTTTTCCCAGTATTTTTAGCTGGAAAAATTACATGATGTTAAAATGTATTTTTGTAATGTTTCATCTAAATCCCTCATTCACTTTACATCACATTACTAAAAGTTTTTCTCAATATTATTATGGAGATTGTGATCTTTCTCGAATACCACATTCGATATAATCAATCATTCTATATTAGAAATTTTCGATTTGTGGAGTCACAAAAACCTCGATACATAGTTTGTAATATTTGTCGTGGTTTGATTTAAAATTGAATTTCAAGTAACAGAATTAGTATTTTCAATTATTTCCATTGTAATGAAATCCAGTTTACAATCGAATTGTTTTCTATTTTTCTACAGATTTATGTATTTGGCTTTCTATTACAAATTGGGAACATCACAAACAATTCCCTTTATATTAATTATTATTTGCTTACAGTATTTATTAATTAATCATCAAACTCAACGACCGGTGTAATGGATTGTGCGGTTGATTTATATTGGAAAACTGAATTGTATTTGTTAGTTTGTTCTCGACAAATAATGTCAGTTGCATGTATAATAATTCCTATATTGACAGAAATATAACAAAGGCTGCAGACAACCTTTAATTATATGTACCATTCTTATAAATGTTTCATAAGGTCTCCGATATGTTTCTATTGATCTGTTTTTACTTTCATATTTTTTATTTTAATCAATTCATATTCACCACGCGAGCATCTTTTCTGTCCATTGGTCGCCGGCGAAATGTGTAATTTGGGGTGGGTAAGGGTTGTCTCAAAAGTTAACATAGGAGCAACACATTTTTTCCATAATAGCTTCTATTATGGAAAGTTGACATTTGAAATATTACTATTATATACTATCAAAAAGATGAAACAAAACAGATTATGGATACAAAAATACACGATATATCTTCAGGATAATAATTTCCAATTAATATTTTTTCAAAAAAACTGATGGGAATATAGAATTCGATGGAAATTATGTGTCTCCTGTAAAAAATCATATATGAAATTTCTTATCCATAAAAGCCTCATCCAGAATACATTTTTTAATAAAAAATAACGAATAGTAATGGTTGTTTCTGATACGAGTGGAATAATAGAGCGGAGGCCGCTTGCGACTTGAACAATATAATCTAGAACATCAGTATTACACAATAAAAGTAAGCGCAGCATTTTTGTGCATGGAACATAAGGTACAAATGAATATTTACTATTTTCCAGCATTTAGGTAGCTTCAATTCAACTGGAGACGAACATGATAAAATTCTAACACAATCAACAGTCAAAATTGAGTAACACAATCAACAGTATTCGAAATTATGAATTGTGTGAATTGTGAGAAACGAGTTTCCGTCAACCAACAGCTGATAAGCAATAATTCAGAAGAAGCTAATTAGTTATCTTTGTATCTGTATTTGTATACTTATATTCAAGCGAGAAACTACATAAGTTGAAGTAAGCGTGATGTGTAAATTTGCGATATAAATATTTCATTCGCTTGAGAACAACTTAAGTAGTATGACTAATATTATTTCTCAAATTAATGCAGTAACGGCGTCAAAAGTGGCGGTGGTGACGCAATAATCTTCTGCCGCCTTCTCTTAGCTACTTGTCTACGAATTGTTTTATGTTAAGTGTCAAAGATAGCTTTGTGAAACATGAATCATTTCAACAAAAATGTTAAAAAAAGGAAGAGAGGTGTTGTAAATATCTGGGAATATAATTCGGATATAATTAAAAAATATTGAGTTATATTAAGTGAATTTCGGAGGAGAGGCTTCTTTTGGGGCTAAACATTTAGAAGGTTCTCAATTTTGAAAATTCACACTCCCCTTACTTTTATAGTTTGCATTCTATACATCAAAATGTTTATTTTTGATGTATAAAAAAGTAAACAAACTTGTTTTTCTATAAGCTGGGGTTTCATATATAGCCTTTGCTCACATTCACATTTTTGAATTTAGATAACGGGACTTATTTCGGAACACTTCGTTACGGGACTATTGTAAATTTTACGACAGTAGTATTAACCCGCATTTTACGAAAAATCTTTCAAAATCAAAAAATTCAAATTCCTATACATCAACGCTGCATTTTTTATAAATGTCTGCGCGGTTCTTCCCGCATATCGGATGTTCACATTGTCCACAATAAGTTGTTATCATCCGTCTTTTTTGACTTGGGCAGTAAAAACACGTTTCCCGCTACTTTTCCTGAGGGATTGTATTTCGAATATTCAAAATTAGAGCAATTTCTTTGCGGTTATTTCTTCTCAAAGTTGGGGTCGCTAATCTTCTCCTCATCTATGGCTCAGCAAGGTGACGACTCAAATCTATCATGAACTGATATCGCGAAAGTGGTTTCTCTCCCCCTTTATAATATTAGTCAAATAAATTACAAAGGAGTTGATGCTGACCCCATTGATTATATCCTACAGCATACACAGTTTTTTATTTTGGTTTACAATTGGTCGTATGTATCGACACCACCTTTAGTTTAATTGTTATTCTGAATGAATAATCACAGGTTTTCCTGTTTCTTCTTAAATTTCACCTCCCAAATGCATTGTAGACAATAACAATACAAATTTCTGCTTTCTAGGTACGTACTATCATAACAAAACATTGATCTATTTGCATTTCGCTGTCTTGTAGCCAGCAGTTCTAGTGGTATTTTCCTTTTATTTTTCCTAAGCGTTCCAATTATTGTTAGTTTATGTTCATTGTTCTTCTGCATTCATTTACGCGACAAAAAATTTTCAATTCACATAATGCTTAATAATTAATAATAATAATAATCAATAACTTAATACCAGCATCCGTTATTACTCCATAACTTTCAAATATAAAAATTCGAAAAACGGTATACAGTATCTAGCTTTATCAAGAGTAACTTTTGTTCGACGCCCTATATCTTGAATATGGATTGCTTTACGAAAATTTTTTACTGAACAAATCCCGAATATTTTTGTATCTATCCTAGAGAGGAGATCACCATTTTTTGACACACCCTGCATATTTCCTCAACTATTGGAAAAATTATGTGACTGAGAGTAGCAGATCGTTACTTTCTTCTATTTAGGTTCGTCTCGAATAGTCCATTGTTGTCAACAGTTCATATCATTTAGATCCAAGCAATCCAATTAGCTATACAGAGCTTCAGAGTAAATACCTCGTATCATAATTGTATATAGGTATTGATTTTGTTGTCAAAACCGACAAGCATCTAATTAACAGGATAGTACATGATCATGTATTAATAATTCTACCTATGCTACTGTTGATTGAAAATTAATAACGGAGATATGCAAACACGAATATAAAATGAAATTCAATGGTACATCCATAAATTTCAGCAATCAGGAAATGTATTTGAACATTTCTGAAAATCAGATCTAGAATCGAATTTACATATTGGAAAACCCATGTCAATATACAGAGGCCTCATTTATATTGGCAATACAGATAGGAAATTTAAAGCTATTCACATTCATTAACACGTTTATTCAAATAATAGGAATAAGACATTTCCAGAATATTTGAAGCATGACAAGTGGTAGTAAAAAAAACGAAAATGCAAACCTATATTTGTTATGATTTTGCGGAGCATAAATTATTGCCCTTCACTGTGCCAATCGACCGCACATTGGCGGAACTTGGTCGTTAATTAGTGTGCCTCGGAAAAACGAGGTGGTCCCATAAACTTATAAGTAAGGATAAGAAAAATACTTAGTATTTTGATGTGTAGGTACCAAAGTATTTTTCTTGCCATTATTATATTATTATATCCGCTAGCGCATGAGGTTTATGTTTCATTAATCTTATTGTGTAGTTTCGTTTGACTCGGATGGCGGAGGCCTCCCGTCTCCGCTACCCGTACTCCCGTCGAATCAGTACATGTGCACCGTTTAAAGTCACCACATGTTCGAGTTTATTTCCTTATTATTGTGAGCGTAAAACAAATAGATAAACTCATTAAACGTAGTTTTTTAAATGAAAGTAATGAAGAAGAAGAGTCAACGAAAAATAAGCCCAAAATTGTTGATCAAAAATAAGACGAAAGCTACATAAGTTACGGTTTTACATATTGCGGAGTTTTAGGCGGAAAGACAAAATGTATTTTTAACTTTTCAAGACCAATCGAAGATGAATCTCTTGAGTTCGTCTACCAAAACCTCAGACAAAGCAAAAAAGTAAGCTACGTGATCGCTAACATGTTAGTCAAAGCAAAAAAGCTCTTGCTGTAACTTTAGTTTTACTTTTAAAGCTGCTAGAGAAATTGAAAGAAAACCTGCATCGGCAGAAACTATTTCACTCGAATTAATGCCATATCTGACGATATTCAATCGACATTTATTGAAAAATTGGATTTGGAATGGGGTAACTGTATAAGTGTTTGCTCAGACTTGGCAGCAGCTATGACAAGAAAGATTAAAGGCTTCATAACTAAGGTTGCTGAAAACAATATTGAGAGACAGCTCTTATGACGAAGTCTCGACCAGAGGAACTATTGTGCGTTCTTCAAGAACTTATCACCGCGGAACTGTCGTCTTTTTAATACATTATGTCAAGAAATGGGTGCAGATCATCAGTACAAATACTCTCTCGAATTTATGAATCAAAAAATGAGACTGAGTCGTTTTTGCAGCCCCAGGGTTCAGATTACGCGTATCTGTTTAAAAAAGAAGGATGATTGGCAAACTTGCTTATCTGGCGGATTTATTCGCTCACTCAAATGAACTCAATAAATAAATGCGAGGCAGAAGTTCCCGCATTTTAAGATCGTTGGATAAAATTGAAAACTTCCACGCTACATTGGAACTATGGATCAGTCAAACACATGAAACTTCTTACAGAGAAAATTGTATTTCTCTAAGATTGATCTGCAATCTATGGACTGGGCTTGTAATCTATTCTCCGACAGCATTCTTTTTGGATACTTACCAATAAACCAGCAGGAAGAACTGATCGCACATTAACATTGAAGTTTTCAGAAATAGATTTAGAACATTTTTGGCTATGTGTGGAAAATGAATATCCTCTGCTGTCTAAACATGCTATTGCAACAATTTTGCCATTTGCAACGACCTATTAATGTGAATTAGAATTTTCGAATCTTACTACAATAGAAACCAGAGAAAGAGAACGCTTCAGAACGAACGAATATTTCTCAAAGTTTAAACCGTCTAAGCTGGATTAAACAGCCTCATGTTTCGTATTAAGTACCTTTTTTATGTTTATGCAATAAACACAATTTTATTAAACTATATTTACTGGAAAAAGAGGATCTTTATTGCACTAATGCAATAAATATGTTTACACATGTCAACTGATCCAAATTCACATATTCTGTAGGACGAGGGGTCTGAGAATGGGGATCACGTGATATTTTTAAGTGCGCAGTAGCCTAATTACGATTCGAAATAGTATAATGTGAAACAAATATTGAAATTGGGAGGTCTCACACAAGTGTGCAGAATTGAGCCACGGTTAGCTTGAGGAAGATACATGAGAGGATCCTCCAGATTCTACAATATGTTTAGAAATTTCTATCTTCTTACTAATCGAATCGTGTTCATAATCTCCAGTAGATACTTTGAATTGCCATCCACTATGGTGTTGTAGAGCCTGAAGATCACCAGTTTTCACCAGAGCTATTAATTTGCAATAACTAGCAATGATGACATCATGTTTGGTTACTAGCTTTCTACGGAGCATAAAATATATGGGCCACAGGGTACTGGATTTTTTTTTTGGTACAGAGCTCACTAAAATAATTTATTAACACATTCTCAGAAAAGGATTTCACTTTGTTTTTTATTTTTCAGTCCATGAATTGTCTATATGCATGTTCATATCGTTCCCTTGGTAGCAATAATTTTCTACTGATTTGTTTAGTTTTCTTTACAATTTCTGGAGCAGTTATCGTCATTTTTTCATCACAGAAATACATTCTTTTGCCAATTTACAAATTACTATATTTTATTTCACAGAAAATTCTATAATTCTCTCGCATTCTGCCAAAGGTTCAAATAACGAATGCAGAATGTCTCTGTGGGCAAAATAATTATGCCGTTGTGTGGAACTGTAGACATCCTCGACCGGGGTGTAAAATAAAAACACATAGTTGTCAGCCAATCAGATTTCTCATTCCACGCAGGTATGCCGTTCGTTCCTTTCCGTGTTGAAATTATTTGAAATTTAAAATTTTCAATAAGGGGAAATTGTATGGAATAAGTCGGTGTTAATGGCTTATTTTTCGAAATTTTTGCAACAACAAAAGCCATCAACAGTGTAGTCGAATTATTCAATGATTAAAGTATGTTACATTCCATTAATAATATATACGTTTGAAAATATTTGAGATTAATTACATTTCTGAAACAAAATAAGAAGGGTTACAAGCACAAAAAAGCTGCGAAACGAATTTATGATTTTTTTAATAATACTCCCGATGAAGTTTATTCAATGGTCAAGGTTTTTCTTGTATTTGAGATTGTAGGAGCTTATCGAAATCAGCCAGATAGCATTAGAGGATATCAAAGATTTGGAAACGTTGTTAATTATGAAACATACGAAAATAAAGAATGATGTGATCTAATAGATATTTTTAGTTACTGAAACATAAATTAAATTTTATCGAATGTACATAGCCCTTCGTCCAGAAGCAGCAAAGAATCGCCCCCTATTTTATGCGTATCCAAATGGAAAATGTATCAAACAGATTTTATGAGATTTCCGAAACAGTGTCTAATTTCTACAACGTGAAGATGCTAATTAATACACAGATCATTCATTTCGAAGATCGTCTACTACACTTTCAGTTGAATCTGGGGGAGACTTGATGACACTAAAGAAACATAGCGGTTGGAATTCATCAATTGTCTCTGAAGGGTATGTTGATGAATATATAGGACACATAGGACAGAAATAGCTAATAAAGTGCTTAAAATGTGTAGCATGCTGAAATAACACCTGATTTGCGACCAAGTACATCAACGAGAGTTGTAGTAGCAGGAAGAAAAATAGTTCCTACACAACTAGTGTTTAAGGAACATGTCATTCATGCAATGCACACTTTATAATTGTATTTTTGATATAAAGGAAATGTAACTTTGTAAAATAAAATATTCTAAAATTAAATCTACCTTTGCTTATGTGTTTATACAATATCCAGGAAAGAAATCCTCATTTTCTTCCGGGGGAAAACAAGAAATTTAATAAAAAGCAGCATTTCGTTCTCTACCTGTCAACAGACATTGAATTTTAAACTTTTTTTCCTTCATAGGGGATATTCATTACAATCAAGTCGATAATTGATCAAAATATGCAAGATAAGATAGGCAAAAATCATAAAAACAAGAAAACACTTAATTATTTTATAAATATAATCGTAATCTAGTCATTGATGAAAAAGTTGCGAAGATGATCAGGATGTTAAAAATTTTTTGTAGAGCTTCATGATCAATTTAGCTCAATAATCCGAAACACGTCATCGGAGGTGTAGTGGCTCCGCACTATTTGAATATTTCTTGAACAAATTAAGTCACATTACATAAATCGATTTCATCTAATATAATCAATCTAGACCATCTACAAAATAAAATGAGCATCCAACTGCCTCACAGCTTCTAATCGACTGTTGAATATTTATTTAATCAGAAATAGGGATATCCAGCTCCTAAAAATATCTGCTTTATCGGGTGATTAGCGCAAAGTGGATAAATTTATTCGAAAACTCGACAACCCCATTTCCATCCGTTGATCTGCCAAAGTCGTGGACAAACTTTTTCGAAAATGGTCTACCGAGATTTTAATTAAAGTATTATCTTAATTCAATAATGCTGCTACTCCTAGTGGGCTTAACTTTTCTAATTAAAAATGATTTCTGAATCCAAAACTCCATCGTGAATGATTAATGACCGTTTTATGCTCATATTTAGGGTTCAAAGCAGATTTGTCACGACATGCTGAGAGCCGTGCCTATTTAAATACGCGTCATCAGTGAATTTGTGCTATAAAAGTTGATATTCTTAAAAAAGCTCATACAATCAGTCTTTCTTGTGTAAATAGTATTTTATACTGTTAGAAAAAAATCGATAAATGCAACTTCAAGTATTAGTCCTTAACAGATGCATATTTTTGTATATTACTACTAATTTCCTACTAAGTTCCAAAAAAAACGATGTAGAATTACAAGTACCAAATAAGTCAAAACTAATCAACCTATTGGAAATCGATTCGGTTTTATATTTTCGAAGTAAATACAAATCGATACGCCATAAATCGGTTGAGTTTGCAAGAAGTCGGAATAATTATTTCCATTCTATTTGCTGACCGTCCGAAATCAAATAGATAAACATCGCTATATTAGGTCGGTCGCCATAAAGAGACTGAGAAATCTTTCCAAATCTGCATGGCCCCGTAGTAACCGTTCTGCTGAGAATATCGCTGCTGTTGCCCAAGGTCTCAAAGAAGACTAGACGATATGTTAGGCAATTGAGTATTAGCCGGCGGTTTACACAATTTTGGTGCACGATTTTGAGATACTTCACTACAAAGTACAGACAGTGCATTAGATTTTCACCTATGCACAAACCATCCTGAATTTCAACGATTTCCATCTATAACCTCATTTCCATTTCAGCGATTACGTGAACTTCAAAGTTACCTTGTGGTGTGCTTTTACGTTAGAGTAGTCATCGGGCCATTTTTTTGAGAACGTTGAAAGCCAAACAACCTGTAGAAGACGTGCACTTCAGAGCGATTATTACGCAAGTTTCTCGTCCTAATTGGATGAATTGAGACTAAGACCAACAGAATTATAAAAAGATATGAACTGCTCAAACCACGACCCATATCCCGAAAGCAGCATTTTGGGGTCGAATTTATGAAAGTCTGGAGCTTACGTCGACAAGTCTCAAACTCTTAAGCCTCTCAAAGAAATGTTTGCCAAACATGTGAGAAACTGCCTCATGTCGTCCAAATTTCTCTCGGAAGCGATGGAAAATGTCCCGAGTCTAGTCCGTAAGGCAACAACCCTGTCTGCTACTACTTGGGCAATACAGTTTTCTCAAATAAAGTGAGCTCTCATGTATTGGATGAATAAATTCTCATAATCACAACTAGCGAAAACATATTAGTTTTAGTGTTCATATAATGAAAACTGTTTTCGTTCGTGATATTTGAGTGTTATTTACATTTATTTTTAAACTGAAAGAAGATTGAAAAAACCAAGGCGAAGTACTCCGTCTCTTGATATTAATGTAAGTAGATCTTTGCTTGTGAAATTGTGAGTATGATGTTGAACTTCCGGGAACATCATTGTAACTACTCAGAAATGGTGAGATTAAGAGTCGATATCGACTTGTTTGGAATCCTCAGTATAAAAGCATAACCTATACATATAACTTTTGAATAAGATTTTTCATCAATGGTCGAATGTTGAAACTAACTCCACTATAGAACCGCTTATAGTGAAATAGTGACCACGTGTATCATATATTTAAAAGAATATATTAAAGCGCACATGCTGTCAACTCGATTGTTGCTCGAGAAAAAAGTCAAAAAGCTTTATCGATTTGCTTTTGATATAATAGTTGGACAACTAACGTTTTTGGGGGCTCTCGAAATAACGGGACCTGCCTTCATAGATGATGTCGAAATGATTTCATTGAAACTTCTTTCACTCATTCAGCAAACGCTGAGAAATTTTTCAGGATATTTCTTACATGTATCATGTGGAATGACCCAGTTAGTTATTGAAGTCTGTTATTGAAAATAGGGTAAACAGAGGATCTTCGTCTCTTTGTCCTCTTTTCATCCTTCGAATGAAAGGGAGCACTGGCCAGAGCTCTTCGATTAATCATTCTGTACTGTTAATAAGGAATGAGAATTGATCGATATCCCATCGACTATTAATTGTTTGTATGCGCATCCTACACAACTAAACAGTTGAGTCGAGACTCGACTCAATAGTTGAGTTTATGGAAGTTGCGCCTAGCCTAAAGGTATCATTCATGAGATTATTTTTCTAAATACCGAGATTAAATTAAAATTATCTGGAACCGACAACATAGACCTTAGTCGAAATATTGAAATATTATAAAAATTGAAGTAAGTTTATTAAAAAAAAAAGAAAATTAAATTCATTATCATCAAAACCCATGGTGTACGAACAGATTGATGAAATGCAGCAATAATTAAGATATTATAAATAGTACTCAGGTTGTTCGCATCAGTGTTATATTATTATAATAAAGAAATTTAGAATCATTTTTCGCGCATATCATTTCTTTTATAATTCCTATAATTATTTTTAGATTTGATTGTGAAGACACATGTGTGTATATCAAGAGACGAATCTATGATAAATTTTATTCTCAGTAGATCCGTTCACCATCTAACTCGAAATAAGTTTTCAATATCATAGTCTTCTCAACTGTACGTCCTTTTAAAGTACTCAAAACGTTCTTGGAGCTCATTTGTCTTGGAATTAATACTAGTTTTGTGTGCTGCTATTTTTTCCTGGCAAATAATCTTCTAGTTAACAGCGAACATATACCACTAGACTTACCATACAGACAATAAGTACTAGCATTAAAATAGTATATAACAGATTTTGTTAGTAAATAATACGATTTTAAATTCCTAACATTCAATATTGTAACATCAGGGACTTAATCAATGGAATATTACCCTTGCATGTCAGTTTGATTCCGACGAAAGGTCTTAAGCAGATGGCATTTAATAAACTTTGAACAAAAAAAACTAATTCGACTATATTTAGAAACTTAACTGAATAAACAAGATTAATATTCTATGATGCAAATGAGAAATGAGACTACCATAATGGAAGTGAATACAGAATCCTATCTGAACCCCGTTCTAGCTTCTAAAATTAATTCCTCTCTTCCTTTCAAAAAAACAATGAGATCCCCAAAAATATTACGCTAATGTTTTCTTTCTGCGTCGTTTTTGTAGGCGTTTCGATAAATCCACTTAAATGATGGTTTAGGAGATTAATCTCCTAATGGCAATGAAAGAAAAATTGGATTAATGGCACTGAAATTGATTCGGCAATAAGTAAAGCACATGCCTTCCTTCTACTGATGTTTTTCTACCATCCGAGGTCTAAGAGCAGTCGAATGTACTGTAATTTATCATTTATAATGGAGAAGATGTAAACTTTTTACCATTCTTTTTTATATCCACAATTATTAATCACTAGAAGATATTGTCAATGTAGAAACGAGTGGATTTTAGTGCTGTCATATGAAAAAATCAATTCTATGGAAATTCGAATATATGAAGTATTCTTAACTGGATTGGGGATACGGAATGATTCTCTAGAAATAGCCAAACACACATTCTAATATGGAAAGCAAGAAAAGTTAACTGATATATGGATTTAAATAAGGAGAAAATTAATAAAATTTTATTTTCAAGGTAGAGATAAGCAGAGCAAATTTATCAAAAAATACAAATTAAATACATCTTCTATTCTCTGTGAGCATATTTCGCATATTTCATTGACTCCACATGCTCCTAGTATTTATTGTAAAAGATGTTTGGAGAGTAAGAATTTTTTGATTAAATGATAACTACGGCAACTAATACTTTTTAACAATAATTTTTTTGCAAGTCCCAGAACATCCTGTATAACGCATCCGAGCTTAAAATTGGGAAAATATCATAACGCTTTATACGTAGCCTTCAAATCAAATCCCTTTCAAGATTATATCCTTTAAAGCATCCACTTTTTCTTAAAACTCTTATATTGCGATAAGCGTCGCTTTCGATCGAAAATATTGTGACAACACTCGCAGTAAATTGCAGGAATTGCAGGATATCTCGGCTGCTATTTGTGGGCAATCCCCTGATTGGGACTATCTCGCCTTTCTCAGAGTGTCATCGTAGGTATCGTACCTACGTCTTCACAATCCACTTTGCCGCTACAGTAATACCAACTTCCAAATAAATACAACTTCTGTACGCTATAGGAAAACCGCAGAGTTTAATGGCCAGAAATTTGTCGGCCATTCCAATAATTAAATTCGGGAAACTGCACTATCTAAGCTACACAACATCGTGGGGAATTTAGCTTTCATGTATTGTATAGCGATGCGAAATATATGTTAATTTCGGATTAACATTTAAACAGAAATAATCGTTAATCCAAACTTGTTATTTCACGGGATTTTTCATTCAATATTATTCGCATATATTGAAATTTACTTTTACGCAAACTGTTCAGGTTTTTTAATCAAGACAGCTTCCCATTTCTATGTATCTAAACCAATTTTTAAAAACTAAATAATTTGAATGAAGAGTTGCTTCTTTTGATGTCAGAACTGGAGATGAGAGTTTTTTAGTATGGTCAGAACAGATGTTATTTTGTTATTTGTGTAGTAGGTGATCTCTCCAAGTTGTCAGTAATGGAATATATTTTGATAAATTATTAATTAATTATTAATTATCAATCGCAGATCTAGAATCGAGATCATTTATGAGCACAAATGTAAACATGGTAAACACTTTGCCCATTGCCAAGCTTTTCCAGTTTGCAATGAAGTGATTCAGGTTCTTAACACCCAGCTCCGCTGCTTCTTCCAGACATTCCATGTTTCACTTCCCATGCATTGTAGTCGTTTCGATGCCAATGCTGTGCAATGACACATTAGGTGTTCTATTGTTTCTTCCTCTTCACTGCATTCTGCACAGAGATCGTCGATTCTGATACCCATTTTTCTGAGTGTAGAGCCTACTGTGCAGTGACCGGTAATCACTGCTACAACCCTTCGGATCGAGGCTTTCCCATAGCCTAGCAGTTCTGTTGTCCTCCTCTTATGT
Organism: Diorhabda carinulata; assembly: GCF_026250575.1. NCBI lineage: Eukaryota > Metazoa > Arthropoda > Insecta > Coleoptera > Chrysomelidae > Diorhabda > Diorhabda carinulata. The sequence continues at coordinate 11,948,862 of NC_079469.1, forward strand.
ATCACCGGCCATAAGGTACGTGAGATGACACAGTCATCTCTATTACTCCATCTCTTGCCGTGCTCTCCCTCTAATATTCTATCTATCGTGTCTCTTAGCAATTTGATCGGTGGTAGTGGCACACCCACCGCTTCGTCCCCGCTCCTGGTCGTTCCCAATTTGGCTAGTTTGTCTGCCATTTGATTCCCTTCTACATTGCTGTGTCCAGGTATCCAGCAGATTCTAATCTTTCGGTCACGAATCCATGACAGGGCTTCGCGACAGCTCACCACTGACCTAGATCTCACTGTCGTAGACGATAGTGATCTCAGAGCCGCTTTTGTATGTATATATAATATATATTAGTATAAAAAATCCTAACGAATATGTATTTACTTTGTTAGATGTGGTTTCTTTATATACAAATATTCCTATTTCCATTGTGAAAAATATATTGATAAAAAAATGAGACAAAATTAAAGAATATACAGAAATACCTCAAAATGAATTTATAAAAACTATAGAACTCACACTAACAACAACGTACTTCAAATATGAAAATGAAATAAAAATTGATGGTTGTGCTATGGGGGCTTCCATTTCAAGTGTTGTAGCTCAATTGGTAATGGAATATGTACCTGGAATATCAGGAAACTGTCTTAAGCAAATTTGATATAAATACTCCATTCTTTTTCCGATATGTAGATGATTGCATTACTGCCGAACCAAAGAATCAAATTGAAGACATAAATAAAAAATTCAATTCTTATAATAAAAAACTTCAACTTGGTCCTCGAGATATTTAAACTACAATTCGTGTCTTACTATGTCACAAAGAAGATCAGTGATAATAAGATTAACTGATAGATCTCTCCAACTGTCAGATCCTCAATTTAGATGCTTAGCTATTCACAAAGCAAAAACTGCATTGTAAGAAAATAATTATCCGGAAAAAAAGATAATTATCATATTCAAGAAAAGGATAAACAATCAATTAAAAAACAAAACAGACAGGAAACATCAAAACATAAAACATTTTTCCTTACCATATGTACAGGAGCTCTCCCAACAATTATCGAATTATTTCAATAAATATGTCATAAAGGACATAAAACAATATCCAAATATTTCACTAAATTAAAATCTAAAACAACAAAAATACATAGGGCAGATATCTCAGTATTTAGAAAATAGAATAAAAGGTCATCAATACGATAACAAAAATAGAACTGTATTAACGAACCATGAAATATAAAAAAAAAAAACATAATTTCAATGGTGAAGATTCAAAAATTCACAATCTAATCCACGAAAAAGAGAATTTTTAGAAATGGTTCACGTTCATAACAACGAAAAAGCTACAAATGATAATAAAGATCCAAAAAGTTTAATTGAAATTTAATTAACTACTGCTATATATTTGAGGTGTAAGGACTGCGGAAAATTAATTATTAATAAGAAAAACAATAGTCGATTTTTTCAATGTGCAGTTTTACTACTCCCTTAAGTTTGGCAGCTATGACATTCTTCGTTGTCCTATACCACATCTGTTTCTTCCTACCTTTCCCTGCTTAATCAATCTCTGGAATTCGAATCGCTGTCCGCTCATTACATGACCGAAGTACTCTAATTTATCATTTGCCATTTTGCGTACAACTTCTTCATTTGCGATTCTAACTGTCCATGATATTCGTAGTATTTTTCTCAATATTCACATTTCAAAGGTTTCCAGGTTTTTCATTATTGCTTTGCCTAAAGCAGCTGCCTCCATTCCGTACAGAATTATCGAGTATATGTAACATTATATCATTCTTTCTTTTCAATTTGTTATTCAAGCTTTTCATTTTATGAAATGCACTGCGAGCAATTCGAATTCTTACTTTTATCTCAGTGCTGTAATTTCTCGAATTAATCCAAGTTCCTGGATATTCGTATTTCTGAAATTTGTCAATGTGGTTATTTCCAATTCGTAACTGTGCGTTCTAATCGTGCATGTATTTAGTTTTATTTAAATGTGTAGTCCATACTGCTCGCAACTCTTCTTACCTTTTTTATAATTATTTGAAGGTCTTCGCTATTAAGACAATGTCGTCAGCATATCTTATGTTATTAACTAGGACTCCATTTATTCGAAACCCCGTTTCCTATTCTGCTAGTGTTTCCTGGATAATCACTTCAGAATATATATTAAAAAGTATTGGTGATGATACGCAACTCCGTTTTACTCCACGTTTTTAAAAATCTATAAGAATAGGAAGTTTTACTTCGAAATTCTGTCAATGCGGGGCAGTGTAATGTAGTTAATCGAATTTGAGTTATCTGTAGTTGTCTTGTAATTCGGCTTTCATATTGCAATATTTATAATAACTGATTACATTTTGTTTATATTAGAAAACTTCTCACTAAAATTGTTTCATTCAATTGTAATCGAAAAAAGATACTGGATTTTGATATGTCAAATGATGGTATTCCTGATGTTTTAAGTACTACTCCATACATGTAATTAATTGATTTCTTTGTCCCTCAAATGGTACAGTACTTTGACACTTTTCAATTTCGCAATATAATACTTACTTCTTCTATCATTACCACTAGTCATATCCACATCAAAAGACTAATAACGAACAATGAAACTTGATGAATTATTCAATTGATATTCATTTCATTTGGTAAAAAAAATGTGGTATCAGCATGCAATATTCAAAGCAAGGATAAATATACTTTATAAAAAATATTTGTAAGCATATTCTAGATGTAATAGAATGAGGAATAAAAAAATTCTCTGGCTTATTCATGTATAATGAATATTCAAAATATCAAACTACTCTAGTACAGGACGGATTACGATAACTGATTCAATTAAAACTTCCATGAACGTCTATTTTATGAAAAAAGTTTGCTCTCAAAAGGTTTGAGAAGTGAATGTCACTGAAATATTTAATATCAATTATAAACTAATTTTCAAAGCTAAAAAGCTTCATTTATAAACTTTACGAAGCAGTATAAAGAGATATGGTTGTATGTTATTACGAGATTTCGCTAAATATGCTGAATTTATAATGCATCTTATCATTTTATTTATTTCAATTCTATTAAACCATCTCATAGTACTTAAATTGCTTCATTTCATTGAGGTTAATCCAAAATATATCTTGTTTTTTCATTTTGATTTTGATTACGTTTTTCATTTGATGCCACTCTCGATATTCTTGAATAGCTTAATAAAAATATGTCAATTTGGAAACCATATCAAGGCGGAAATCGATAAGTTTCGTTGAAGTAATGGAGGTGAATAAATCATAAAAAAAAACAAAAGGAATTCATAAGAGACACTTGATTAGAATATGGAAAATATGATGGTAAAACGAGAAAACATTTTAGGTAATTTAAGTAATGGGCAAAAAAGGAATAGGAGTTCCAATTCGACACTTGAAAAGGCATAATAAAGATGCAAAATAATCTTTCTATGATATGATTTTTTTATTATAAAAGAGAGAGAGAAATGCTTTATTGTTAAAAAATTTTTTGCAATTTGTTGACAAAATTTTGTGAAAACTAGAAAACAAACATAAAAATAAATAAATATACAGAATAAACCCATAATAAGTAACTGAATTATAGATAATAGTAATGAGTAATAATTAGTATATAAGTACATAGCAAAAATGAAAACTGTATGCAGCATGTCCAGAATTAAATATTATTATTAGAATAGAAGTCGTTTACAGAGTAGAAGGCACTTTCCAGTAAATTTGCCCTCAAATTATTGCGGAATGCAGGAAAAGATGATCGGCAAGTGATTGTGCACTTTTTATGCATTGTAAAATATTCAGCCCTTAACTAATTCTGAACGTGGATTGGGCAAGTAAAGATCGTGCTCCGTGTTCGTTAGTGGATACACCCAGAAATTGGAGAAGCGTGCTCACGAACTAGGCAAACGGATTCAAAGATAAATAAGGGAGGAAGAGTTAAAAGTTTTCATCTCTCAAAGAAGTCCCTGCAGTGAGCCCTGCTGTTCGAGTAAATATCTAATAGCTCTTTTTTGTAGTTTGAAGATTCTGATGGAATTAATTCCAGCGGGAAAAAACTCCTTGGCGGGAATCTTCACATTCATTCTTTGACTACTAAACTATAGAGTGGGCTGTAAGGAATTGGCCCTTTGTCCCTATTTAAGCTACTCTTACATCAAGCAATTTCAATGCTTTCAATTGCAACAATTTATTTTTGGATACAATTAATATTTATGTTATGATTGTGACTGGCAGCGTGATCGGTAATACCTAATTTTCCGGTGCGCCCATATTTCAAATGTATTCTTTAAACCGTATAATAATGGATCTCTTAGTCTGCCCAATATAATTTCGGTCACAATCACACAGCTAATTTCATATATACCACTCTTTTCCAAATTAGGTATTCTATCCTTAGAATTGCCCAATAATCGTTTTAATGTATTGTTGGATTTATAAACCAATTTAAAACCCACAAACCCACAAACTAAATATTCCGTCCAATCCTTTTGTATAAAGAGGATTGAAAGGTATCAGAGCCAATTTTTCTTGTTTTTCATTTTGGGTTTGGAAAAAATGAAAAACAGTTTATACCCAAAATGACAAACACGAAAAATTTGTGTGGTGGTGGTGTAGTAAGAAGTGTATTCAGTATGAATATCGCCAACGGTTCCTGAAATTCCAACTTAGTTAAAAATATCGCTCAAACTGACTGTCTTTTGGGAATTTAGTGATGTACTCAATTTGCTGATTACTTAAAACCAGATTTATCTTAAAAAATTCGGAACTCGTATGCAATTTTTTCGGTGGAAACCAGTGCGTTTTGGATCAAATATGAGGTTAATGAACAATGAACAATTATTAATATGTATTTCTTTTCGAAAATATCAACAAGTAGGTAATCAAACCGTTTAGCGTTACCAGTGTTTTGAGAAGTTGGGAATATAAAACCAATTCTTTCTTGAAAAAGAAGAATGCAAGCATTGGGTTAAATATCAAAATTCATGTTTGAAAATTGATTTTTGTGTTACCTCGAATAAAAATTAGTGATAACTTCGTCCCGAAAAAAGATACTAAATACTATTCTTGCATTTTTTCAAAAAATATCTAGTTTTCGGAGTGTACATTGAATTGCACATTTAATCGATAAAGTTATGTAGCCGTTTATCTGTACATGAAACTCGGTGCTCTAATGATCAACTGGAAGCTGTGTTGGAAGCGATAAATGAAATGAAAGATCTGTTTGTAAAAAAAATTTGCATGGATAGTTGCAGAGCCGAACCAATAGATAAATCATTTTGAAAAGACAAATTCAACCGATTTTCTAGTTTACCAGAACGTTAGTTGTGACTAAAAACAGGAATACAGTAGAATCCATCTGATCCGTTTCTCTTTGAAATTGAAATTAAGATTAATTCCCACTTGTATCGACCCACTCTTTAACGTCATTATCATGTATATACACTTTTGATGTCAGTCAAGTATCTCAAGTCGTGCGCAAATTTATTTTCGAACTAATATTGATAAGTACTGGCCTCTTCTGGTTGACATTGGAAAAATTTCAGATAACCCTCGTAAATTTGTAGCATTCAAATATGTGAGTTACCATTAACACTTCACCTAATGATAGTAGAAGTTTCTTTGTCCAAGAAATAAATATTATTTCTGTCAATTGTGATTTTATCAATCACTACTTCAGTGAATTCTAATTTATATAAAGTTGTATAATGTCTTGCCAGCATTATTATGAGTCAAAACGCAGTACAGCTCTAGCATTGAATAGTTCTCATTTCCACATCAACTAAGCAGCAAAAAATAATATCAGCTTCAATTTCATATAGACCAGAATAACGGTTTCGCCAAATCATTGTGCTTTTTTAGACTTTAGTATAGTATTTCACGTAATACTCGCTATATTTTGAAACTTAACCATTGCTTGTTCTCAGTTTGCGAGATATATTTATATTTCTGGTCACTGCAAACTCGAATCAAACTTAGTATTTGGTTCAAGAGGAATATTTCCTAGTATCGACAAAAATAAAAGAGCATTAGTAAATTGATTCGAACGCAAAACATCGGTTTTGTTCAGAACATTTTCGCAAACGATCGAATTGTGATACACTGTCTACAATAATATTGTGTTCGTTGATAAATGGCATGGAGTATGGACTTAGATTTGAAATTTATTGTGTTGTTGTCAAATTGTAAATCTGGCACTCTTGTTGACGATTTATGGCGTCAGAAATCGAAGTTTGATTCTACTCATAACTCTTTCCATATATAGAAATATATGTTGAAATAAGTAGTTGTATTCGATCTTTTCAGTTCAAGATTCATATGATAAAACAGTAGGATTTCATATCCAAAGGTAATCGAAGATTTGTGAGCGATTGAACTATAGATGAATGGAATTAACATCTTATCACAATAATCTATTTCATCCACCCATCGTCCCTGTAGGTTTTCCATTGTATAATAAGCGTACCAATCGGAAACAAACCATGTTTCTCATATTGAATGTGCCCATACCTTCCTTCATTTCGTCCTCATACAAATGTTTTTGGGATAGGATTTTGTTATGGAGTGTATACTTATAATATACTCATCCCATTTCTACTTCGACATTCTCCATCTTGCTAAATTTAACTTTGGGATCTCTATACTAGCAGTCTTTTGAATTGTCATCTATGAGCGCGGGGACAAACTGTTCGTTTCAATTCATTTATTTGCACTTCACTCTGTGAAACAATGATTTTTACACTATAATTACACACATAAATGAATCAGCGCCCAGTATGCACGCTTTCTGAATTTTTATTTTTAAATATTGCATTGAATTGTGTAATATGGAATCTGGCGTTTGCCGGAGTTTGCTCAAACACCTTTTTTTAATTCTTCTTGTTGCTTCCCAACCTTTAAAATATATGTTTAGATTCAAATTTCACCCAAAACGTTCAATTAGCCTCAGTTGAGGTACACGAGGAACATTCCTAGACTTCTCTATAAATGTAAAATTCAACTCTGCAAAAGCTCTCACGTCCTTTGCATAATGAGCCGTTGTCATATCTGACTAAAACACAATATTTCCTTCAGGATGCTTTTTTTCATAAACTGCCTTGATATGGATGTAACACAATCTTTTTCATATATTTTGGTGGATACAGAATTTCCAGAAGGACAAATATATGCTGAAGAATGACCACGAGAATATATCGCCAATGAAATCAACACTTTCAAGTTGACCTTGTCTTTTGAAATACACTTCTGAAAGGATTTCCTCGCAGTTTCACTCCCGTCAAGAATAAAATATGACTTCTCCTCGAACATGATGTTTGTTCCATTTGCTGCTTCTCAGAATATTTTGGTGCTGATTTTCTCTATTTTTGAATGTTTCTTTAGAATATTGCTTACATATTTCTCATCTATTTTGAATTTTCTGCACAATTTTACCAAATTGACTCCCAGTTTTCAATGAGTCATGTTAACCAAAGCTTTTTTCTTATTTTTCTTCAAGGTTCGTTCAAAAATACTGCGAAGAAGAAATTATTTGTAGTTCTAGAATCTGCGATGTTTGCCAATTTACATAGAATGAACTGAAAAGTATTTGAAAAAATCCAGCTATGGATAACAGAATAAAAGAATAAAGATTGAAGTAAAAATGTCTACTAGGGCTGCTACTTAGTTTCGAGACAAATAAATAAATAAAAACAAATAACCATATGGATATGGCCTCAAAATATTCTCAATTGAGATCAATTCCCTTTTGCATGCGTTTGAATCAATTGTCGAAGCAATTTTTCCATTCCTATCACACAAAACATGTGATCTGAACGCATCAACCGCTTCTTCATGTGTGGAAAAATGTTGAAATCGCAATTTATTTTTGATCTGCGGATTAAGAAGAAAAAGTCGGATGACCCATCAATTCCATGTTTTTGCTGTTCAAAAACTTTTTTGTTTCAACTGATGTGTGAGAGCCCGCATTGTTGTGGTGCGGAATGATTCGCCTTCTGCTATTGGTTTCCTTTCTTTCGAACAATTCAGGCAAACGATTGCTAATGTATAATTCAGAGTTAACGTTGCTTTGACGAAACGGTGGCGACGTGTCCAGTTATTCCAAAAAAACGGGCAATCATTCAAGTTTTTCGTGCGAGAACAACTTTTGTTGGATTTGGCTTGTCTTCAAATACCCATACAGACGATTGTTGTTCAGTTTCGGGTTCATATGCATAGATCCTTGATTCTTCAACTGTCACGATCTTATAGGCGTCTTTTGAAGCACCGCGATAGAATTTTTTCAGTATTTCTTTGTATCAATCGACCCGAGCTTGCATAGAACATGAATGTTTTGTAGCATGATTTTGGACGACCTTCTGGAAATTCCTCCAGTAGTAAAGTGCGACGCCGATTGAATTCTGAAAACCAGCGAAACACGGTGAATCAATATGGTGCTTCATCAACAATGATAGAAAATCGTTGCACTTGAATATTCGCGATTTAATTCGAATGTTTCAAGTATTTGTAAACAACTCAAATATCACTAGTATAACAACACGTTTTGAGTACGTTCATCATGTCAAACTCTATGATGACGATGTCAGCTTTGACATAGTTAGTATTGCCATATCTCATTTGGGTTTTTAGAAGGTTGTTATTTCTTTCTAGGCTTTCCTTTATCTGTTATTAATTCATTTGTAATATAGTGGACAAAAAAATAACATGCTTGCAAATCATAAGCATTGCATTTCGTTTTTAAGAAATGTTGCAGTTTTGACTTTCGACAACATGGTGTAACTATCAAAAAAAAATTATTGACCATAATAATTTGTCTGACGAATTAATCCCTTTGCGTTTCTAATGATGATGGGTCGATTTAGAACTGGACTGGGGACTACTTTTTATGAGGACCACTCTGTATATTTCTCAACTTGTTCTTTTTAATATTTCGGAACAATTTAGACTTTGATTAAAATGAAAAATTAACTTATATACATTAAAATTTCTACGAGTAATTAATATCTTCAAAATTACTCATTTCTTTATCATGAATTTGTAAATTGAAATTGTAGTCGAGTGTTTGTCATCAAACGACTCGATCAAATTTTATTCCTCGACAAAATTGTTTCCAAGATCTACATTCCAAAATAGACCCTATTTTGTGTGTATAATCAAGAATCTATGGAACGACCAAGGCAGCAGCTTTATAGCCACTTACAAGAGACAACGTCAAAAGAAATTTATAGTTTATTATGCACTTTATGACGTATCTTTCAGAGAATAATGGTCTCGAGCTTGGAAAACTATCTAGGTATCTGATGATAGAACGAAATTGAATTTTTCGATGAGTACACTAAAACAACTGCTTTTAAATCCTCGTTACATAAAGTTTCCGTAGTTTTTCGAATCACCGAAATAAAACTTGAGAGAAATACGAAATGTGTTATCCATTTTATTGTATATTTCCATTGCCTTATCTGGAAAGAATAATTATTGTGTAGAAAATTCATTGACTGGGACCATTCATTTTCCTTATCAAGCATAATATTTATTGAATATAACATTTTCATTCTACATCAAGAGAAAAGTATTTCGCAATCTTATAGAGTAGAAAATAAACAGATATATGCTTTAAAGGAGATTTAATAATATGATATAAAACAATTATCGCATATAAATTGTAAATTTGAATTTTTAGCATTAAAAACGTCGAATCAATTCTAAGCAAGTATTTAGTGGTGCATAATGATTTATAGTTATTTTTTTCTAATAATTTTAATATTTGACTTGTTGACCATAGAGATTTGGACGAAATCATAGTCATGAATGATAACAGCAGACGTCTTTTTAGATTTTTAATGGACAAAAGGCTGTTTTGACAAAGCTCGTCATGAAGACATAATTCATAGAATAATATTGAAGATATTGAAATCAAAAATTGTTAATTTGCTCCGTTGCCGTTACCACCACTTCTCATTGTGATCTAATAAGTATAGTTAGTCAAATTTATGGGTTCAAATCGGTGTTAATTTGACATACTATTTCCAAAATTATGTATACGAGGGCTGCTACTAAAGTTGTGGCATAGTCAAATAGAAAAAAATAGTTATAATTGAATATGACTCTGTTGTTCAAAATATTGTTCTGCATGCGTTTAAGCCAATTGTCGAAGCATTTTTTCCATTCCGATTGAGGTCATCAACCGCTTCTTCAGGTGTAGAAATACGTTGATCACGCAATTTATTTTTGATATTCGTAAATAAGTATCAATCATTGGGGCTTAAATAAGGACTGTATAGTCCCATGTTTTGACTGTTCAAAACGGTTTTATTTAAACTTATGTGCAAGATCTCGCATTGTCGTAGTGGAGAATGATTCGTCTCCTTCGATTGGTCTCCCTGCTTTTTACAAACAAATCTGGCAGACAGTTGCTGGTGTACCTTTCAGAATTGACCGTTCTATATTGCTCTAATGTAATGGTAGTGACATGTTCAGTTCAAAACAAACAGGCGACCAATAGCTTCGAAGTGCTTCGTACGTGAACAGAATTTATTCGATTTGGGTCGTCTTGAAAGATTCATACAATCGGTTGCTGTTTGGTTTCACAAATCGACACAAGCCAGCCAAATGTTCACACAATATTTAATGTATGCAAGTGAAACTGATTCCCAAAAATGCCTCAATCTCACGATGTGTCACATGACGATCTTGCAATATCAGTTTACGCACAGCATCGATGTTTTCTGGTACAACAGCCGATTTTGGACGACTATGGGGTCACACAATTGAATTCAGAAAACAAGCGAAAACATGTTGGTGCTTCAGTACCAAAAATCGAAGCGAGTTGATAGGCAAACTGTTGGTTTAATCCACATCGAAAATCATAGGAAATCAAAACGAATTAATTCTTAACCGAGATGAATGACAACACGTTCTGAGTACGTTTCCCCATAATAATGTCAATTTTTATGATGGCAATGTCAGATTCGAAATATTCACATCAGTGTTGCCATATATCAAAACTTAATTAGCAACCATCGTATAAGCTCATTCGAAACAGACGGATAACTGTACGGATCGACTTTAACAAGCTCATATACCTTGCAACAACTGCACACCAGGATCAATTTTAGCAATTCCAAGAAACCTTACAAATTTAGCTCTGTCATCCACCAAGAAAAACTTGCCAGGCTAGTAATCAAACGGTTTGCAACAGATAAAGATGATATGAATGAAGATTACCCGCAACGGTACTTCGATTCACCAGGCAACGTTTAGTCCACAAATCAACATTTTCCAGAGAATAGTGGAGCTGGAAAGCAGTTGATTGGGACACGCTGTTGTTCAAATGTTTTTCCAGATTTACTCCCTCAATTATTGTTAAGAATGTTGGAAGGTATGTTACTGATATCCTTCATTAGAGTGTGACTGCCTCATTGAAAGCGAGAAGGCGATAGCGTCAACACCAGAATATGTATTGTGACGGGGAACCTGTATAACAACAATAATAATTTAATGTATAAATCATCAAAGTCAAACAATCTTAACCTAATAGAAGACATTTGGGATCCTATTCGAAGAGATTTTAGATAAAGATACCATCGACAACATCTATAGAAAATTCTTATGAATGGATGGAATACAATTTCCGAGCAGTATGTACAAATTAGTATTAGAGGAGTCTTGCAGAACAGTGTGAAGGGTGAAATCCTCATTGTTAATTCATATTTTGTGGTCTACAGTCGAAATTCAAAAATAAGTTACTGAATTCGCTAATTTCGTGTATATTCTGGAACTTGTAAAATATCTTGGAACACATGTCCTGATTTATGTGTTACATATATTATGTAAAAATTTAGAATGACTGAAACCAACTCTCACGGTGAAAATATTCAGAATACGTAGTTTTATAAGTTGTAGAACATCCACGTATAAGATACATGAAGTGCCCAGGGATTGAAAAGTTTTCAGTATCGAATATTTTAGAAAAAGTTAAACATTAGCCTCATGGGGTACAGCTAGTTTATGAGTTCGTGAAAGTTACTTCGGTAGAAGTAAATTTTGTTTTTCTTTTTTGTTGGATTCTACAACATATGAGAAAATAGCATTTCAATGAAAACTATCCACCCTCACTCTCATATTGCCGCTCATAGATATTATTCATAAACTCGGTGACATTACTTCTACTAAGACTTATGACCTTGATTTCGAGTAATCTGATAACCTTACAAGAATAGAAATATTCGTAAGATATTTTATTTTTTAACATTCAAACATCAATGTACAACCAAAATTTAAATTAATGAGTGTGGCGACTCTCTTATGAAATACATCTCTGTATACGTTAAGGCATCGGTGTAAGATGTCTACTTGTAGCATATTTTTCCAAGAAACTTCGTGAATGAATCAACTGCGCTAGAGTCTATGTAGACTGGTGCAAATTCTGTTTTCCATTGAATCCAGGTATAATCAAAGAAATTCCACTGATCCATAGTAATATGTTCACGTACATTCCTAAGAATGAATTGTGAGCACTCATTTACATTAGGTAGTAATGTTAATATAACGCGCTCTGATGTTATACAACTTTGACTAAACACAAGTGGTGATGGAAGTGCAATCACAAGCACAGCTCATTAATATCTCACTTCAATAGCCTTGTGCAAATGCTTACTGTACGTCGCTACTTTGGCATCTTAATCTTCTACAGCCGTCATGCATATACCTAAATGGAATCAGTTTTTGTTTTTGAAAACGATGTTACTATGTGCTGCCGTTTTCTCCACAAGCTGAGATGTTGACCACCGTGGTCTACAGACAAAGAAAAGACTAAGCATTGATTGTATAAAAACAGATATAAGGATCAAATGAGGCCATAAAGTGAACGCATAGCAACAGTTCTTCCTCTTTGAAGCATTCGTCAACAATTTCACTTTAAGTAGCAAAACGGTCTCGCAGAGCTAACTCAAACTGCTTGCTTCTATATTATTCGATTTCCGTGAAATTATTCGTTGAGAAAAAAATATGTGTTTATGTAAATATGGACACGTAAAATATCAAAGTCTAGGAATTATTTTTTTTGGATGTAACACTTTCCATATGACTGATTATAATTCATCTGACAGTTTTAGTTCTTCCTAGAAAGGATGATTACATTTTGTTAATTATTAAAAATCATTCATATTTCGCATACATCTTAGAAAAATATATTATAGAGACGTTTGATGTTTGACGGTCGTCTAATTAATGACAACTCTTTGTTGGGATAGTGGTGGTATTGTATCCGTCGACTATTTTCAAAAAGGTAAACCAATAAAAGAGGAGTGAAAAGCAGCTTTGATTGATATGGTAGAGGGAGAAATTGTATAGAAACGACCCCATTTGGAGATAAAGAATGTTATAGTTATATTTCATGAATTGTACTTCGAATTGGTTGACCACCCACCTTATTCAGAAGATCCCCAGCAACTTTTTCTTCTTTCCTAACTATCATTTGGAATATTTGAACAAGCTAAATCTTTCTTGGAAATATTATATGTATATTGTGTATCTACACCACAAAAGTAATGACCTATCAATTATTATATCACAGATAAAATAAGATGATTGAGAATAGTTGTTAGTTACTTGTCAAGTATCTTGTGAAATGACGAGATAGAAATAAAAAAGTCAGAATTACACGATACAATATATACATTTTCCTAATTTATAACTTATGCGTATGAAGCATGAGGTTGAAGAAGAAAACTTGTCAGTGAAAGAATCAATTGAATTAATAATTAGAACGAAGTTAGAGTTACAATATTCAATAATATACGTATTCCTATTCTATGAACGTGGACGAAAAAAAGGTATAGAAATTATTATGTTTATTCGTTAGGTCAGAAACTTTTCTGGAAATCATCGTATACCATCAACTAGCAGAAGCAGGCACAACTTTTTATAACTGGAATCAAATAATCCCAGTAATTATAGGAGCCCAGATTACTTCTGTCCGTTCATATAAGCAGTCTGTCAAAGTTTTATCAATCAATATAACATTAAATTCCTGTTTATTTCGAATATACATCCATTCATTACATTTCAATTCATTGGTACCCTTGTTATCTTTCATTGGAACCATTCATGTTTTTACAGATGAAATATCTACTCAGTGGAGATATTTTCCTATAACCAAGACTGCTTTTCTGGTCTTTATCGACCCATGACGATTTCATGAGTAATACTTTTTCTTCAGTGTTGGATCGACTCCCCTCTCATCTTCCTAGAATTGAACACTTTCTTTAATTCACATTCTTGATATCCATTTCCTCACAAAATGTGTATTTTTTAGCGCCAGATATTACTGCTCTATTTACTGAATATTATAGGGAATGTTTTTATTTTCAAATAGTAGTAATAATGTGAAATCACTAACGTCACCCTGTTCAAGTCTCCATTAATCACAGATAATATCCGGACTGCGTCCTATTGATTCTATAGTAATTAACCTATATAATTATGAATCAGTTCACTGACCACATTCAATTAGTAAGCTGATTATGTAGAACGCAATATACAGATTCATTGTATTGTACAGAATGCTGTAACATAATTAGTTTCAGAATTGCACGACCATGGTTCGATCTCAAAATCATATATATAAAAGTGGCCTTTCATTAAATAAACATGTACAGTTCATTGTTGTGTGTGTGATATTATATTTCAAAAGTAACACAACTAAATCTAATGTAATAGCTACAGAGATTTATTTTGAAAAATCGAGAAGTTCAAACGATTCCAGGATGATTTCGTGGAAAATTATCCACAAAAAATTACGGCTAGATTTGGATTCAGATCACACACACACACGAGTGCCCAACCCGTGCCAGAGTCAACGAAAGTGCGGAGTACGTATTCTTCACATGCCCGCGCTTCGGCATCCTTCGTAGTACTTAAGAAATAGCACTTTTAGGAAGAGTCAGGGCTGGAAATATGCTGGAAGCTATGCTGTCATCAGTAACTGCAAGGACAACGACGAACACGTTCACAGCTGAAATGTTGAAAGAATTCTCGTTGAAGAGTGAAAAAGAAGTAGAAAAATCGTGATAATGGAAGGAAGAGATGTATAGCTAGACCCTCCCTGCGAAGTAGTGCCTTACGGCGGTACCGCAGGGAAAACAGAGGCCAGAGATAGAAGAGGGGCTTAGTCGGTAATGGAAAGGCTTCCGAGACATATCAGACAGAACAGCAAGTCCAGACGATACGTAAAAGTATTTTCCCCTTAAAAAAGCATACAAACACAAAGATCAGTTATTGAAGTTTCAAGAAATATTATTTTGTATGCTTGTATAATTTGACTCTAGAGTATAATTAAAATATTCTTTTTTCACGCAAATAATGCAAAAAGTGTTATTACGGCTCGTAGCATCAATTATGCCGTGGGGTCTTTGTTTATATATCAGCAATTATGTACCTTCATGTTGTTTACATATCGGCTTTTTATCATATTCCAAGATATCTTATATAAACAGAGAAACTGAAAATATCAATCAAAAAGAAATTAAGTGCTCAGTAATTCTTTTGTTCGAAATTCTGTTTGTACATTCGCATGAAATGTTCAATTGTGACCAATTGATGGTAATAAAAACGGACACAAGGGAAAAAATGATATTTGAAACAAAAAATCTTTGTAGCTCCTCCAAAACTAGGTCAACTGTGAGAATATATCTATTTGAAACAGAGGATAAGAATATATAGAGGTTGTCTTGTAAGTAATGTCTGTTTTCATATGTGAAAATTCCTATGCCTCGATTTAAACATGTGATAACTTGTTAAGATTAGTCTTTAATTATATGAGGAGTACAATTTCTTCACTTTTAATCATTCTCTATTCGTTTTTTGAAGACGCCTTAAGTTTATGGAGCATGATAAATATAAAATTCTTATATTGTTGAAACATAAGTAGAACAAAAATTTGAAGCAGCCGTGATAGCAAGGAAAATATGTGAAATTGAAAGGAAACACACAGTTAATGAGTGAACGTATAATCGTTTTAATAGTGGAGATCTGAAGCTTGAAGATCGTTCGTGCTGAGGTGGTCAAACAACTTGGTATATATATTGAGGTTACAAGGGAAGCAGTAGAAAATCAACCTAATATCAGCTCACGCCGAATATCCGACTTCCTTTGACCTTCTAAGGATACCGTATAACCCCGTTTGGAAATGTTAGATGAGATATATAGTTGTCGAATAGTGCCACATGTCTTAACCAAGATTTAAGTAAAAAATATTCAATATATTACTAGACGGACTGATAGAATCCTGCAAGCTGACAGGCACAATCATTACTGAAGACGTCAAAATATTGGCATACTCTAAGGATCCGGCGATAATAACGAGAAGTGTAAAGAGCCTAGAGCAGCTATTCTCCACCGCTGGTCCGAAGAAATTCTACTGGTTCGCGGACATTTCCCCTTTCCACGAATTTATCAAAATTGAATACAATCATTGGCCAACACTTACAATATTTAAATATTAGTTTCGAAAAATATTTCCCATCTGAAAAAAACACGTGTGAAAGAATTGTGGGGATAACAAACCCTTTCATAACATATGACAGTAATAAGTTAAATTGAAATGACAGAGAATATGAGTCCCTTCCTGAGATTAGTGCAGATGTTATGTTAAAAAGCTAATTTTTCAACAAAGTCCATAGATAAACTGTGGATTTAATTGAAAAATGAATAGAATCAATATGAGTTCCACCGTAATAATCAACTAGGAAGAATTTGGAATAGTTGGAATTTAATTAATAGGAAAAAAAACAAAAAATTCAATCGACACTGCTTCAATTTATTAACAATCAAAAAATTTATTTTATATTTGTACAATCAATAGATCGCTCTCATTTGCTATTTGAATTAATTATCTATTTCGCTCGCAAAATTACATTTATAATGCCAGATTATTTAATTTATGAAATTATTAATCAAACTGTCATCACTTCATCTCATTCGAATTTACATTTTCACTTGGAATATTCTAGAACGTATAATATAATGTATTCAAATTTTGGAATGGATTCTGCAATTATTTAATGAAAATTTCAACAGCTGGTTAATCTCATATGTAACTAATTTCTGTATTGCTCAAGGTTCAAGGTAGTTATTTGAATTCAATCCAAAATTGTTTTTGAATGACGTCCAAGAATTGCCGCATGTAAAAAGTTTCCTGTCAAGCTTGTATTTATATTCATAAAAAAGTATTCAAACAAAATATATAAATACTTATACGTATACAGGGTGATTCCTTATTGAAGCTCCTCAAAGATTTTGCTTAACAATATTATAGATTTTTAGTTTAAGCAAGATAATTCTACTTGTCGTGGAGGAAAATTCAATTTATTGGTTCGTATCTTTAAAAGAGTATTTCAAACAAGTTGTTAAAGTTAGAGTCCTATTTGAACAGTGAATTTTAACCAATTTAACAAAACAAGAGTGAACTTTCGGATGTCCAAAAAGCTAAAAAACCGTTTTCTTTAGGAATTCGTTGTTTTTTATAGTTTTTTTCAGAGATTGCTCTATGACTTGTCACCTCGTAATGGTCAATTCGAATTTCTTTTCCTCACGAAATGTTCATTCATCTCTTTAACCTCAATCTCACGGTCATCCAGTATTCAGCTACCCAAAATTTCACTGTCGTCAAATTAGGTGTAGTGCCTGCGGGATAAGATGATATCAATTCAATTTCAATTGGCATGTCTAATCTAGAGTGACATCTTTCTACAGGAATAAATCAAAAATCGGATACTTAGAGCTGTATTATGAATTAAGTTTAAAAGGTTTTTGTCTGATTTGAAGGTATATATGATATATATGTGACGATCTTGATCAAATTTAGAGTAAACTAGGACTCTCCACATTTTAAGAAGGAAGAAAACTCCCCAGTGATAATGTGAGAGGATTTCAATATTGTTAGACCCAAAAGTTTACAGTACTACAAAACAGGAAGGCGGACGTTATTACTAAAGACACAGGTGCATATTGTTTGTCGTCGTCTACTAGATTTAATGTTTTCTAGTTCTGTTAAGAATAAAATTGATCCTAAGTGGCTTATATTTTTACTCACAGTGCTAACTAATGACCGAATTAGATTAGTAGAGCTTGAAATGAAATGAAAAGTACCAATCCTTAGATCGTCCTTTTAGAACATACTTGATACTACGAAGATGATCAGAACAAAGATTTGAAACCAATAACGTTACTATCGGAACCGGCACCTGGGGAACACTATAATTTTGGATATGAGTTGATGATGAACTACCATTTGATTATTGACTGATTTCCGTTTACTTAGAATTGATTATTTTTTGTTTAGTGCTTTAGATATATGAGGGAGAGAAAGAACTAGTTTGTATTGAGTCGATCCATTTCGTTGTAATCGAAATTGTTCCTATGAGATATCATGTTTTATTAGATACCAGAGGAGTCGCTTATTTACTTACATTTTCTAATAATTTGCACGAGGTACAAGTGATTGTTATGGGGTGGAAAGGGTTTGAACAGGTAGCAGCTTGTTCAGTATCTATCGAAGGTTGAAAAATTTTCAATTCTTATATAAAATTGAAAGTCTGTGTTTGCAGATTTCACTAGATGTCGCTTTTAAACTTCTGCAATCTAGTTTATTTCGATTCATTTGAATCAGATTTGGATGGAGGAGGTAATAACTAATAAAAAGCGTAACATTAATCAACTCTTTTTTACGTTTTAAGGAACAATGTTTTACCGCATAATACAAAAAAGTGGTCATATATTTTATATCTCTTGTATAATTCACGCATACTTTATCACGGCAGCACTCTATCTGCTACATAAATTTCGAACGTTGAAAAGAATCGGAATAAATATGTCGAGTATATTTTACTCCAACAAATTTATCACAATTTTGTGTAGCTGTGACCAATATTTTACTGTCTCACTAAACGAAACAAATTCATTCGAAAAAAAAAACAATGTTTACATTGTCCACATTTACAAACGTCCCTAACAAAAATCTACATTGTTGAAAAGATAATTTGGAACGCATCCTCTCTTAGACCATTAAGTAGTTTCTTAATGACCGTGCACGGCCCCTTCGCTCCATGCTATATTCTCTTCGGACATATCAAGTCTATAAACAAACGTATATATCACTGTAGAATGCTAGGATGAGAAAGTACAACACATTTTCACCAAAAAGGGTACACCCTTCCATTTAATTGTGATGGCGGCATCGCTAGTAGTTGATTATAGCTATCATGAATCAGGATGATAATGGTGCCAGGAAGATTTTTTACGATACTAACATCAGTAGTCTGTAGCTATATGGATAACAAATAGGTTATCTTTTTCTTGTGTGTGATTTATGTAGTAGCTTCAAATAATTATATCATTTCCGGAAAAGTTTTATAGGTCATTAGTTTCTTGAGTATATAGGGTGTATATTCATATTATCATAATTTCCCAGAAATAGATAATATGATCAAAGCAATCTTTTCGCGTAAAATGACCATACCACAAAAATCCTTAGAGTTTTTGTGATGGGTTGATTCGTATAACTAGTACTACAGTGATAAACGCAAACCAATAATCGCAAATGTAGAGTCGTTCAACTGATTGTTTTCTTAATAGTTTGAATTTGGTGATTTACTAAGAGAGTGAAATAAATGTCCTGACTCTCTTATATCTTGCTGTATCCGTAACGAACCAAAAAATATCGTTTTGGACTAGTATTTTTGACCTAACTGCATCAGATATATTCTATCTACTTCCCTACTATATATTCTTAGAAAACACACAGTGAATTAACCTAATTTAGAATCAACTAAGAGACCAGTATATCATAAAGGTAATTTACTTATATCAGCTAGATATGCTTCCGTTACGATTAACAATTTACAGTAGTCCACTTAGAGCAAATCACAGTTCATTGATTCTGATGAATTTGGGCCTAAGAAATCTCAAACTATTCTGCTGTTTTGTCTAAAAAAGTTCTCTCCTGTTTTACGCTGAGATCAGTTTCTAAAGAATTTTGTTATTCATTGTGGTTTTTATTCAGTATATTGAAATTTTATTTGTTTTATCTTCATTCAGTTATTTTAATGTACGTTTTTCAGTTTTTATAAATCTACAAATTGGAACAATGTTTTGAAAGCATTTCTCTCTCTAATACCTGGATGCTCATCGCATTCTTAATATCAACAATAAGATATCTCCCCACTACAAGCTCAAGTACACACATTATACCATCAAATTTTTACCGAATGCAGAAGCCCCATCAAATTATCCACATTGTTACTTGTGCTATTTGCGATGATCTTAAACAACTTTATAGTGAATTATCACAGAAATGCCTTCCCGCATTACTTTGTTTGTCAACAATAACTTGATCCACCTAAAAAAGAATAAGTTTTGTCTTAAATCTAGATTTCAAAGTAGAGAATAGCTTTTTCTGTTAAATAAAAGTCAGTATTGTGTGAAGTGATACGTGAAAATATTGATGGAAATATATGTTCTTTATGAGTACTTATCCCTATCTGGATTCATTTTACCATAATTTTCTCGGAATTAAATTGTATCAAATATTCATTTTGAGATGAGTGCGTGGTGGGAAATAAAGTAATGCGTGTCATTTGAGTCTCGGGATCCCTTTCCGAAAACGAATTACATAATTATCTGCGTTTGTGAGTTGTCTTGCTTGTCTAAAACAGAGGATATGATTTGTCGAGCCAGTAGAAATGCGGTTGGACTAATTCGAACTTATAAATATAATTTTCCGGGTTTGGTTTCACTCATGTGCGTTAACAAGGAAAAATTTCTGTTCAACGGAATAGTCCTTAAAATGTGTTTCACGATGTTATATTTTATATTTAGTACACGTATTTTTTCGACTTGCCAAACAAATCTATTCTATCAAACGAAGATGATGTTATTTTGATGGATAGAGGATGAAATAAAAAATTGAGACACGCAAATAATGTGGTTATTGAATTGAGTAACAAATGTATAACAATCACGTGATGTTTGAAAGAATTCAAAGGATCATTATCCTAATTCCAAAGAAGGGATCATACACAGAATCTCCGAAGTTGATACATAAATATTTTGCTCTAAAATTGTGATTAGAATACTAATAAATCACAGAAACAATTGTAGTAGAATTTTCCAAAAGAGCAAGCAGGCATTGCTCAAAAATTCACGAATCAAGAGCTCCTCCAAAATTTGTGTAAACAATTCTTCTGGAATATTACCAAATTTTAATATAATGTTATTATTAAGTTCCTCAATTCATACCATAACCATGAAGATATTGATTTGTTGTATTTTATTAATAGAACATAAACTTACAAATTCACATTGATCTCCATGAAGTTTAGTAGAAAATTGAAACATTTAGAGAGGGCTATGGTGCTATGGTGAGCAAATGGAACTGGACAATTGCTTGCTCACTTAGACAATGGTTTTGTTGTGATCAGGACGTTTGACTTTGGTTATTTATAGTAGTTGTCTTTGCCAAGACCACCTAAGCTTAAAATATAGTCCAGAGTCCTGAGTCCAGAGGAATAGTTACCTGATGTGTTGCTACGGCACTGGAGAATTTCTGATTTTTACTGGTTATATGGTGTGCAATTGACACAAGATTTCAATCTTCTTAGTGATCGAAACCTTAAGCAGTTAAGCTAGATTGCCATTCACCATTGCGTTTCAAAGCCAGATCACCAGTTTATGTACGAGTGCCCTGCATAAGTTTTTGGACTGGACAGCTTCGAAAATTCAACGATAATATGCATCAATCTATCAAATTTATCAATGTCTACAAATTGCTTCCTGCATTTTTCTCTATGATAGTTGACAAAGAATCTTCCATCTTTGTTAGTCATTTCTATATATCGTGAGTTGAAATATTTTTCACAAATCATATAAAGAGTAAGCAATAACAAATTGTCGAGGTTTTTTAATTTAATAAGAGAAACATCGACGAAGTTTAACAATGTAGAGTTCATCTTTCAGCATATATCCACAAATTACAAAAATAAGGGAGGTCTGATAATATAAATTTTAGCTAGAAGAATTAAAAGTGTTAGTCATGCTTCAAAACTTTAGTTAACAAATGGAATTCATCAGAAGCTGTTTAAAGGTTGTCACTGGTTAGGACGGAGAAAGACGGAGCTCTCAATTTGCAATAATTCGCAATATCAACATAATGTTTAGTTAATACCGTTCCAAGAAGCATAGAACATATAGACCGTAGGGTAAGGAATTTGTATGAGGTATAGAGCTCACCAAAATAAGTTATTAACATATTCTCAGAAAAGGATTTAACTTTGTTTTTCATTTGTCAGGTAATGCCCTTGGTGGTAATAAATTTCCCTTGATTTGTGTGGCCATTTCTACATTTCAAGGGGAGTTAAATTCTTTTTGTCGTCATCATTTTCATCGTAAAAATTCATCTTTCCGCAAGTTTCCAAATTCTACTGCAATAAACTAATATTTCTATCATTCATATCCAAAACATGAGTAACTATATTTTAACTTCTAGAAGAAAATTCTATAATTCGCACAGTTACTTGTCAACGGTTCATAAGTCAAATTTAAAATATCGTTAGGTAATGCACTGTAACTGCGAACAAAATAATTATGCCATTGTGTAGAAATGTGGACATCATCGACCTGTGTGCAAAATAAAAACACTCAGCTGTCGGCAAATCAGATTTCCCAAATTTTCAATTTCACACCGGTATGCGGCTCGTTCGTTTCCGTGTTGAAATCGTTTCCAATTAAAATTTTCAATAAGAGGAATATGTCATTATAAAGGCGGTCGGAAAATATATTTTACATTTATTGAAAATTAACCGCAATTTGTTTTTTTATTTAAAAAATATTTTATACAGTGATGAAAATGATTGGCAATGCTTCCTCCCACAAGAATTTCTTCTTATGATTGTGTCAACAATTGTAATAATATAATTGAGATTCAATGTTATTTGATGTAGCAACACAACTATGTTAATAGTTTAATGCCAATAATGATAAAAGCAACATCAAGAAGTGTGTGTCGCACCCACGCTTGAGATTGCCTGAAGTCTTGACATTCACAACCAATGACATTTAGCTCCTTATTAACAAGATTTAGTTTAAACCAGTGTCGTGCATTTGTAATGTTTCTATTTTGGTAGTAGTAGTACAAAATATAAAGTTTTGAGAAAATTGCTCATTTTCTATATTCAAATGAAGAAATGGGGATGCTTCATGTACATTGCCAAATCTGTTTTTCAAGGCAATTCAGGTCTATAACAAATTTGAACATCGCACCGTCTGCAGAAAGTTGAATTTGACATTTAGTTTCTTTTGTGATTCATATTTTTAGCACTATTTAAATTTTTTTTTGTCTTATTGAGTTGGAGATTATACTTTTAGCACTATAATACAAACCAATCTAAAATAGTATTTCATAGCCACCAGAAAATTAACAAAAATTTGGAAAATATTTCCGAACATTGTTTTATTCAAATATGTAGCTCCCTGATTTCTCAGCAATCCTGCATCCGACCATTACGAATTTGTGGTGTTTTATTCAGACTTTATCACTTTATCACTTATCTTTTGAGTTAAGCTTAACTCGACGATCAACGGCATGAGTATGACGAGTACGACATAAGAACTCGAAGTTTATGAAATTTATTAACCTTCATTCCTAATTTTACGTGGCGAAGACGTTTATGTATTAACCCAGTCTGTAATTAATTTTCATATAATCTAATGTATCAGAAACAGAAACCTATTATCATGGTTATCAAAAGGTTTCTAAAGTGAATGTAGAATTCTAACCGTTAATATAGAAAGGTGTTGGTATCCGTGAAACAATACTCATTATTATTATTGTAACTTTTAGGTCAAATAAATGTATGGAATAAACTAGACAAAAAATTCTATTCCACTGTGAAAAAAATGTGCTGCCATGCACCAACAACAACTCTTCCAGTATATAACCATTGAGTGAAGTTTTGTAAATGTAGAATAAGGAGTCTGAATAAGGAATAAATCTAGGAATAATGATTTTTCCCAATAACCATTACCTATGATAAGTAAGTTAGAATTTCTGGAATAGTTTACCTTCAGTCTCTGAAGACGATAAGTTGGTTATCGAAACGCGCGTCAGACAGTGTAATTGTGAGTGTTGGTATAGTAGTGGTTCAATCAGTGTATTCAGTACTTATCTATGATACACACATACATCATTTCTCGGTTTATGAACAAGCCTCATAACAATTGAAGTAATGTTGAGGTTGATCAGAGATTTTAGGTGATTATTGCTTAGTCTGTCTATACAACGACCAGGAAATATTTTATATTTCGAAAGAAGTACCAGCAAAATATTTGACGTCTTATAATATTTTACTGATATCATTATGAATAGGTTTATCGACCTGCACTCTTTCTATAGATGGTATCGTTGTTTATATTTCACGTAATAGCATAAAAAGTAATTTATATACTAGATTGAAATTATAATTGAGCGAGTCCGTAACCGTTGTGATTAATTTGAATCAACGATTATATTATGTTGTTTTCTATGGAGAACATGACTTTGCATTTATCGAATTTGAAGGGTGAATCAATGATTTAGTAATTTTCTGGAATATAACTAATTTTGTACAAGGGTCACTTTTACGTATTTATTACTAGCAGCACAGGTGATGACAGGTAGAATTTGTTATCGTCGCTTTACAGTTTGCCATTTTGGGTATAATAAATTAGAAACTACATTGAATGGAATCAATTCAAAAATGTTTGACCTACGAAATTATATTATTTTACTGGAATATATCGATTATATTTTGCTAATCTAAATGAAACTGGCTTTCTATTAAGTTTTCGTTCCGCATACGCATTATAATGGAAATAATTGAATTCAATTTGTATTAAATAATGGTCTAGTACCTAAACTGTTATATGGATCAGCAATCAGGGCAAATAACAATTGCTCTTAAATCTATTAATGGGGCTTCCATACACCGCCTTTGGTGTGTTTACTGTGTATGTAAAGTTTCTATAAGCAATAATATTCCATTAGCGTTTACGCAATATTCAGCACTTCTGTGCCTTTATGCGAACAACACATTGAATCAAGCAATTATCCAACTTTCTATTGTAATTTCTATAATATTTATTTGTCGTAGCTAAACACGAATGTTTCTGCAACCTCGAGGCTATGCGGGTGTAAGCCTTCCAGCCAAGCAGTGGTGTGGTTTCATATTTATGACAATATTCTCCAACAACTAGTTTCATTTTTAGATTTTGATGAATGTTTAAGAGAAAAATGCTCAAGTCATATAATTTTTCTTAATTAAGTTTTATGAGTAAACCGTAAATGTATACATTTCTAAATACTTTTTATAATTATCAATATTCTAAACTAATAATAACTCATGACCACAAGATTTTGCGACAACCAGAGATATGATCGAAGAAGTTTACCATACTGAACAACTATCAGATTAAGGTTAGAAAGGTGGAAATGGCATATCAAAAGAACTTATTTACCATATACTGACTAAGGAATTATGTATGCGTAGTCTATTGGGTGCTGCGTTCGCTCACTTTGTAGCAGAAGCCCATTCAAATGAACGTTTCTCAGCACTTGACGTGATTTAAGTAAATAGTCCGATCTCTTGGGTGGATTCAAAACATCACTACACTCCTGAAACAAAAGAAACACACTCAAGACAGTGAAAGGGCGAAACTGCTCCAAAAATAGCAAAAACTGTTGCTTGATAAGATAAAAAGAGAGATTTTAGATAAACGAATGCATTCGAATAAAAAGAAAGTGCTTTTTCTTGTGCACAACGCAGCTTTTCACATTTCGG
This sequence comes from Diorhabda carinulata, assembly GCF_026250575.1. Lineage (NCBI taxonomy): Eukaryota > Metazoa > Arthropoda > Insecta > Coleoptera > Chrysomelidae > Diorhabda > Diorhabda carinulata. The sequence continues at coordinate 11,974,735 of NC_079469.1, forward strand.
TGATCACCTTGACTAAAATTCACGACTTGTACTTGAAATTGATTGACCACGCACCGTATTCAACAGATCTGGCAACTAGTAATCTTTTCTAAACTCAAAGTTACGTTAGCAGGAAAGATATTTTTGCTTTCGATCTATCCACATGAGTGGAATGAGTTTGAGTAGTAGAATTTGATGTTATGTAGTGACTTACCAGAAATATTTTGTTACTGCCTAAATTATTCTTTTGGTAGTGAACTGGCCTGTGTACTAATGTAGAATTGAGAATGATAAAGATCTTTGGCCGTGGTGTGGCTAGGAATACAAGTACTTTGCGATGTTCCTTATAATCACTTCAATTATAGATTTTTTATTGGAGTAACCTCAAAGAACTTCTTGAGTGCGACTACGAGGCTGTAACTACCTTCGAAGATTATCATTTGGTCATAACAAAAGGTGAATTAAGATTAAGTGATGAAAATGTACAATTTGAAAAAGAAACCCAAAGAGTTGCCTCTTAAGGTGTCCATTGAGGTGACACGACTCCTGCTAGTACTCGTAGACTGTTCTAACTTAGATACATTCAGCAGATCTTCTCTAGGTATACTTTTATATGAAAATGTTTGCCCATTTCAGCCCCTATAGATTGTCTCAAGAATTGGATTTACTCCTATCTAACTCATTTTCCAATGCTTTTTCTATTGTTTCGTTGCTGATACCACAGAAGGTTTCAGTTCTAAGGAGGGGTTGACTACCCCTACTTTGGGGAGTGTCAGTTATTTCGTTTTCATCCACTTCGGCATGTCCTGAATTAAATTGCAGGATAACTCTATTTTCCTTACCTAGCTTGTTTAACTTGCCAGCTGGGATTTTATGATACTGGAGCTTAGAATTCTAACGGCTGCTTGGCCATCGAACAGGATGATGTTTTCCTGTTTGCCAAAGTTCCCATCTAGATTGAACACATTTTTCACTTGTATATATTTCAGCTTGAAAAAAGCTTGCGTGCTGCCCAGGCTTTTGGAGTGTTTGGTTCTTGGCCCGTACACTTCTATTCTAATCCTGTTTACTGTTTTAGAGCCAGCAAAAGAAATAAGAAGAACATAAAATATGAAGATGTTGAATAACTACATAAAGCATAATATTGAAAATAAATTTGATCCAGTTTTTGAGATGAGAATTGGAAGAGACGTGAGACAATTTTTTCCATTTCCGCATTAGCTTAGGAATAAAGTTTTTCCATGAATTTCGTTGCAACATGTTGTGAATTTTAAGCGTATAAACAAAAAGTTTGTTACTTCTTTGTTTCTAATTAGTCTGATATTCAAAATATCACCTTGAAAAATGCAGGATACCAACGTTTAGTTAAAAACGTGTAGCAATTAATTCCGGTGTTCATGCGTAATTTATTCTTTTCTTTGTTTGTTCTTTTGGTTGCCATTGTCTTGTCGGAGGTAAATTATTTTCGGTTGATATTATTAAAATGAAAACAGTGCTTTACCGGGCCCGCACAGGTTGATGCACATTATGTAGGTAGTTTGTCTTCTTTTTGTTTTTGAAAATAACGAATTTTGTGAGTGATGCCTAATTTCTGAATTATTTATAACTTTTCAGAATTTGAAGTGGGTAGAAAATTGCTGTTATTTGTCAATAACAACATTTCTGCATATTTACATAGAAAAATGTAACGGCAACACGATAAACCTCAGATTGTTGAGGGTACTTTGTTGAAGTAAGGAACCACATTGAAGGTTTATAACGTTTATATTTGCCTGCCTAAGAGAGTTTCAAAAAAAAGCTAGAGAAAATCTCGATGGGTTTCAGTGGATTTATCAATACATAGTGGTGCGAATGTTCGAAATCAAATTATTAATATTCAACTAGGAACAATAACTGAAAACCTCTGAACACATGAATTCATCTAATGATTTGTCACCAGTAGAGTTTTTCTCCAAGTCATTAACTGCAGTCCTGACAACTTTTTTTAATCCCAAGGTTTGTCATATGAAATTGTAAGGATAGAAATTAAATTATTCTATTATTTGTTCTAAAAATATGGTTTACAGGTAAATGAGAAAGAATTCTTCCATCGACAAATGTTCAATACGTCTTCTACCCTCTACTTGATACGCTCACAGGCGATTGTGAAATCTGTCTATAGAATTGCGAGTAGCCTTAGCCAGTCTGTTAATTATCCACCAATATCTTTTCCAAATCTCTAAAATCAGCAGCCCTCTTTCTATAAACATTTTCTTCCAAATATTACCAAATAAAAGCGGATATTTCACTTCTTAGTTCACTTCCAAGTTCTTCGCAGAAGATTATATTCTATTATCGATGATACCTGACTATACATGAACTTTACGATACTTCGTGTTTGATGATTGACTTGTGATTTTTCGTTTAATAAATCATCAATTCATGATATTTAAATAAAAATATTCCTAAAACGATACAGGGTATCGACTTTAATCAAATTTTTTGATGTAAATGATTTAGTATAATTGAAATTCTGATTGATACATCTAGCCTCAAAAAAGTTATGCTCAATACTACTTGTTTCCCCTAGGAAAGTCAAATTAGGCAAAATCGTGAAAAATGTGTATAAATTTTTCAATGCCCTCTTGAATGAATGAAATTTTTCACTGAATATATACCAATTATCTCAATCACCCTGTAGATAATAAGTATTAACATACTTATAAGATACAAGTTAACTGAACATTCATTTAAACCTAATTTCATTTTAAGAACATTCTCTAAAGCTTTGATAATTTCTTGATAATATTTTTTGGATAGTTTCTATGCATTTCATATTTAGACCAATAAATTAGCTCCTTTTTATTGAACTTCATAAGAGTTTTTTGATATAATTCACTGGAAAACTATTCAAAAATGAAATTGTAGTCTAATGCGAAGCAAACAAATTTTCAAAAATTGTTAAAACCACGCACCATTCAACGTACTGAATAGTAACTAAGTTAAATAAAAAGAGCTTGGAAGCGAATGGAATACAGCTGAAATCTAATTGTGATCCGTTTGTAAATAAAGCAGAATAGTGTTTTAATTGCGTCAATCCCGTGTCTAATAATTCCATTAAATCAGGGAAAAAACTCCATCACATTATCCACTCATTTTCAGCAGTCAACAATTTCCGTCCGCTAAGCAGAATATATATTGGAAATTCATGAATATTCATATCATCGATATTTTTGGTAATTAGCTGAAATTGTCGAATTACTTTTATTGGTTCATTTGCCAGACAAAACGTTATTAATCACATAAAAGCACGCTGTCCAAAATGTGCCTAGAGCTTTTATGAAACTCCATTGGCGTAGTACAGTTGACGTATTTAATTTTAGTATACTTGATTTTTACTCGAAGGAATGTAAACAGTATCAATAATTATACACCTTGATAAATGATATAAACATCAAGCAACGAATTACCTTCCAATTGCACTTACTTTTTCCCACGTTATCGATTCCAATTGGAACATTAATCAAAAAAGGCTTTTATCATTTTTGTTTGGATATAAAATTTTCACTGGCCATCAATTTGGGTTTTTAAGTAACAAATGATGCTATATTGAATCTGTAAGATTCTTATGGTTCGCTCTAGACAATTATTTTGAAAATATCAACCTAACCTAACCCTCAATTAATAAATAGAATTTGATTATTTTTTTCCAAAGACCTTGACAAGATAAAGAAAAACACTTTTTTATTTCTTAGTGCTTGTATAAACGTATCATAAAATTTAGACTACACTACACCTGCATCTCTAAAAATTTACACAGCATTTAATATCTGGATAACGGGGAGGTTTAGGTAAAGGAAAGTATACATGAATTTGCCTTATTTTTTACACTTGAATGCGTTAAAATAGAAAAAAACAGGCAGTTCTATTTAAAAAAATAAAGAAATATCATATTTATGAAGTTAAATTTTGAACACTTTTTATACACACCCTGTATAGATGGAAAAACTTTTGAACATAGTTTCAAATACGTCTGATCTTGCTAAAAGCAAATGAATAGAAACCATTTTCATATCTTCAAGGGTATCCTCGTGAAAAAATAATTTATAAGAGTCTGCAATAGTCAAATTTTTTATAAAAAAATTAATAACTCAAAAAGTAGAACTGGAAGTTGGCCATCTTTGAAAATATTTTATTTAAGAAGATCGTATCCGAAAACCCCGGCGTAGAAATTTTCATGATTTTACTACAAGTATTTTGCCATATACAGATAGTTTTAACTCATCGTGGGACACCCTGTATACCTAGTAGTGAAAGATGAAAAAAAGTTTTTTGAACTGGATAATGTCAGTGTCAATATCACCAGACTTCTGTCGCAGTCAATAATTCTTGATTGAATTCTTACAGCCAAGTTTGATAAGAGCCATGTAATATTGTAACAAATTAAAACTTGATATTTCGTAATACCGAAAGTTGAATTTGATTATATTCCGGCAGAATGTAACTTAATGTAGCTTAGCATCCTAAAACACCCTATATAAAATTGAAACAATTCCAGAATTTAAAACATCTACTTTGAAGGATGTTTCGGTATAAGAGTTCTTAAATATTTTAACGTCCGATCTATATGACTATGTTCAAAATTCCATTCAAACTTATGTAATGCCTTGGAATTTCTTAATTAATTTTTTTCATGCTTCTGCACGTTGTTATAGTTACTTATGTTTCTAACTTTTTTTAGATTACTTTTAATTGAGATACGACGTGATAATTACTAATACATTATCATACATATTAATCACTATAAGTGTAATGAGGTGATTGTCGAAATTAAGTTCCCTTGACTATCAAAATATAAAACGCCTGAGTCATCAATTTCAGTATTAAATTAAATACGTTGGATATTAATTAGACAAGTTTTATGATCCAGATAATATATTCACCGTGTTTTGTTTAAATTAATTTCTATGGAAAAAATTAAAAATCCAAATGTGAATAGCTTGTATTCCATTGAATTTGTTTGCATATTTGATTCAATCAGAGAAAATTGTGTCTGATTTTGTCAGAGAATAATTAATTGTGATTTGGCTTAAAAGATGTTCATAAATGTTCCAAATATCGTAACTAGATTATTGTCAAGTTATAGGAACAAGTTTTCTCTTTTCTTTATAACTTTATATTGCCCTTTCTAGGATAAGAGTATCGACGTTTAAATTTTCTCTTAGATTTCAATCATTTTTCCACTCTCTGCAGTCCTTTGTTACTTCATTCATTTGTCGTATATTTCTCTATCCCTTCCTCCTTTTTGGAAATGTGAACCAAGTGTTTCAGAAAGCTGCAAATATTGAAAGCTTTATGATAACTTAACCAAAATAAATGGACAATTAAAAGCGAATTTTTCTGATAGATTAAAATATCCTCACTATAGTGTATCCTTTAAATATATCTTCATATGAATGTGACATAACCGATTCAAATAATTTGATTATTTTATTTATATCCGCAGCTCGAAATTTCTAACCTAGGACTGAATTATTATTCTGACTAGGATTATTAATGACTCAAGGTTTGATACTTATCAGATACAACCAGACTAGTCGTTCTCCAGAGAATAAAACCGAGTATACAGTCTAATATAAGAACGAAATGGATGACTCACCACCCAAAATATATTTTATTGAAGAAATTATCTGTTACATTCCCTGTACAACTTTATGTAAAGCCAATGAAATGTATTTATCCTAAATAAATCAGTTGAATCTCATCAAGATTTTTGTAAAGGTGAAATTGACTCTTTGCTAATTCTCCTATAAAATAATTCAAACTTCATATTTTTCTCGATTTTATCAAAAAATATTGGCAACATAGTAATGATACATAGCATGAATTTGTTTTTATATCTGAATCTCATAGAAGGCATTTTTCAAATAGCCTGTTACTTGAAAACGTTTATGGCTGATGGACGACACACATATATAACTTTTGCTCAATCTGTCCATATCATTTGAATCAAAAATTTCTTTACTATGAATACATCTCAATCAGCTATCTAAGAAATGTCGAAAATGATGGCTAGATGCTATAGAAAGTGTGGATTTAACAGAAGAAAAAGTGAGATATACAAGTGAGTAAACTCCAAGCACTTTATTTCAGGTACGTGTATATTATTAGTAAACTGTTAAATGCTTCTCGGAAACCCAGGAAAAAAATAGTACAAATCTAAATCTTTTGATAGAATAAACAAGGAGTTCATAGATTAGGAAACATATAAAGCTTCATGATATGAAAACTCTTATTTATTACTCTTTGTAAAGATAATATTGGACTAAGTCACTCACAAAGTCTCTTAGCACCTCTTGTGGGGACCAATTATACCATTTGAAAGGTCAAAAATTGATCACAAAAGATCAGTTGGTTTTATTAATTGATCGATGCTAGAAAATTAAAGGGGATGAAGTTTCTCAATATCATTGAGAAATTTTAGAAGCTCATTTGCGAAAAACATGAAAAATTTCAACTATATGCGATCAAGAAACATTTGTTGATAACTGGACAGCTTGTATAAATATTTGGTCAGTTTAATTTAATATTGAAAAAATTTAAATTAGTTGTTATTGTCCTAACGCGTATGATTTGGTCCAGATATTTCTATCAGAGCAATGCGAACTTACTACTAGAAACCAGACAAAATAGGGGAAATATTTTTTTAAATGTTTTTCCTGAGTAAAAAACTTTGACATATACTACTATTGAATATATAATAGTGGAGAAAGATAAAGGATATTTTTTGAACATTTTGAACACGTTTATGTGCGATTCATCAGAAGGCTGATCATATTCAATATTCAAGTTTTTTGCAGCTTAAAAAAAATCTAAAAATGGATTGAAAAATGCTCTAATATAGACGGAGGATTAGTGGAGTACAACATTTTATCCGAGGTTTTCAACTCACTTTTATTTAATTCATAGCCTATAGTTTTTAGCCAAATTTTTTTAAGATAATAATTTAAAGTTGTAGTGAAGAAATGTCAAAATTTATTATATGAGCCTAGATCTCGCACTCCTAAACAACGTTTTCCGATATTTTTCATTTTTCCTGCATAGAAAAAAACTTTATAGAAAAATAGCCATTTTATATCGGTCTTATACCGGTCAAAGAATATCAGAGCTAAGAAGAGGAAGTCCGACTTCCTTTTTATTTTTCTATCATCTCACAAGAGTAGTTTCATCTATCCGAGGACATATTGCATATGAGCATTTATGAACAAACCAACTAGCAAACATTCCGCTCTCTCCTCTCCAATAATCATTTTACTGCTACTTCTAGTTCCAGAGATTCTTCTCATCTGTTTGTTTATCAACAACGTCGTATCTGCAAGATACTCACCAAGTAGTAAAAAGTGGAATCCAACAAAACATGACAGTAAAACAGTAATCTGATTCCTAGTGGATCGTTTTCTACATAGAAATTAAGATCGTCATCAAAATACGGAGTCAATTTACATTTTCAAATAACTCTCAAGCTTGTCCTCTGTCTAATCATATCTTGTTTATGCAAGTTCATTTCGAACCGTATGAATTTGTAATGACTTGAATATCTTATTCAAATCCGAGAGATAATAAAGTCGGGCGTCTTTCAAATATCCTCAGTCAAATATCGTAAAAGGGAAATGTGTCATATAGGGTTCAGTTCTTACTGTGATAATAATTATATTTACAAACAATACAATTGACGAAATGCATCTTGTATGAAGGATTATTTTTCGGTACAATAGTACATTAAACATTGTTTTATTTTTTAGTGAGATGGTTCATAGTCGAGTAACAAAGTAATGGACGTATACGTTTCCTATAATTCTTTTTCTAACAGTACATCTAACAATCAAATAATACAAGTATTTAAGAAGATATGACCGTTTTTATACCAACGAGATAAACTTTGTCTTCTATTACTACTGAGTAGATGAAATGTATTTAGTATTAAGTAGTTTTTAAACTTATTGTAACAAAAATCGTCAACGAATATTTGTGTAAAGTATAATTTTCTTTTAATTCTATTCAATTGGTTCCTATAGTATGTTTTTATGATTATTATCTGGAAGTGGTGTTCACCCTGTTTCAAGTCATAAAAAATCGAAAAATTATCTTTTCAATAAGTTTATTTTTTCATTTTGTTCATTTCTTCAGCGTATTCAAAATAAAAATAATACCTTAGTTTGAAAACAAAAATTTCAACACTTTAATGGCTAATGAAAAATCCAAAAATCATAAATTACATGATGTGTCCGAAATTATATACAAAACACATTTGTGAAAAAATGTGATTGAAAAGTATAATTTGGACAATTTTTATATATCAATAAAAATTTGTTTATGGTTGGTTTGGGTTAGGTTGAATTGAGTTGGGATTTCCTTTCTACATGTTTCATTCATATCTTGATTCTGCCAAAAAAATAAACAAAATGATAGATAAAATTATCGAAAATATTAATTTTTACAATCTTTATGACCGAAATAGGATGATTCTAATTGAAGCATTTCTATACTTAAATGCAATAGGTACTTCACAAAATTTATTTGTTTTTTTTGAAATTTCACAAATACATTCAAAGTGTGGGGCTAGGAGCTTTGGATCTGATGGTAGTAGCGTACAGTCACATTTCAAACAAGATTCTCCTCAGGCATAATTTGTCTTAGATTCTCCATTGTTCGCTACAATAATTATTCCTCTGAAACTTGTAGCTGATGGCATAATTTTTTATATATAATAGTTTTTGCAGCTTGAATATCAAAAGAAACTAAAGACTTGATATTAAAAGGAAAAAATAGATTAGACGGAAGAATAAGAAATGTGGAACATTTCCTAAAGGAAGATAATATAGGAAAAAGTTCTTCAATTTTGAATCGTTTAATCAATAAAACAGGTAATCAAGAAAACAGTTATTTCAAAGTTTATTCTGAACCAAGTTGAATTTACGTAACAAATCTTTCAGTAGCTTCACGTTATTTTAGTACAATTTTGATTGCTTGATCTTATTTAGTATTATAACGTTTGGAGACATTTGTCAATTTTTGTCGTAACCGTTGTACCCAATGCCTGGTTCAGTGCATAAAGTGTTGATTCTGAAGATATTATTAAAAAATTGGCAGTTCTAATGGATACTTCTTCGAAGAAGCATTCCCGAAAAACCATGTGTTAAATAAAGCAATGTATTTCTCAGATCCTTCGATATTCAACCTGTTCGGTTGCAGATCGCTGCAGCAGAAGGTATGAGTTACCACTTATTCCAAACTTATTGTTCTTCTGAGCACACCAAAAGAAGCGCAAATATAAATGCTCAATACAAGTGATAGAGATGATGAGAAGGATGATGAAGAAGAAAAAAATAACTGAAAATATTAAAATGTTATATCACATTCAGATAAAATGATTATCAATCACAAATTTTCTTTTGCTATCAATATAATTCACTTTTTATCCAATTTTTGTTATTTTATTATACATATTCGCTCAATTAATGGAATGAAATACAATCTTGAAACTTGGAAAAATTGTACGAGGCGTGGCTATTAAATAACGAGACTGCGTGCCTAAAGGGCGCCTTAGACGGGTAGAATAAAAAACGAGTAATGCGATGGGTAACTAGATATCTTTTCCATGCACGTCCCAAAACACGTTTCCGTCACTATTATAGAATTTACGCAGTAGCGGTTTGAAACGAACGTGTTTGTTTGTCGTTCCAAAACCATGTGTGACGAAAAACAAGAGCAATGAATCAATCTCAAATTTCTCGTAAAATTGAAAAAAACTCTGACTGAGTGCTATGAATTGTTGCAAGAAGCCTATGTAGACAATTGTCTCTCTCGTGCGCGTAGTGTAAGCGCTTTAGTGGGGGCCGCGAGAGCACTCAAGATGACTAGCGCCCAGGTCGCCCTGAGAATGTTTCAACTCCAGAAACAGGGACCAAAATCAACCAAATTGTGCGTGCTGATCATCCGGATGATTGCCGAGACTGTAGACGTCGATAAAAAGACGGTCAAAAAATTTTACACGAGGAATTTCACATCACAACAGTCTATGGGAAGTTGGTGCCAAAAAATCTGACTCTTGGCCAAAAGCTCATACGTCAACGGGTCTGCACAAATTTCCTTGATAGGTTAGAAAAAGATCTGGTTTGAAAGAGACTTGATTTGAGTGGATATACGCAGTAAAACAAAAAAATACAGAGCTCCTAAAGGCACTCACCAAAGAAGACTTCCAGTACTGCTTCGATCAATAGGAAAAACGTGGAAGAGGAGGAAAGATGTGTAGCAAGGGGAAGAGAGTATATTGAACGGGAGCATTCGAATATGGAATACTTTTTATAATAAAACCCGTAACCAGTCTCGTTAATAGCCTGAATAGTCAGACCTCGTTTATTGGTTTCCAAAAAAAATCTATAACGTCGGTTGCAAATTTCCTTTCAAATAGAACAAATTCGAGGACAAATTTTTGAAACTATGTTTTTTATAATGATAGCCTTCAGCTTCAATAAAATTATATCCCAATTGCAATCGGCCGTGCTGGATTTTAAAGAACTGACAACAGAACCGGAATCAGTGGCTTCTACAACCCCTATCTTTAAATTTTCATGTTGCTACTATCAGTATTGAATATTTGTCATTTAAAAGCTAGATATATGTCCATAAGGGGGGCTAAGTGATCAATGTTAAGTTGGAATAGCGTGAAGATGTGTAAAAAACATAACCTGACTTTCCCATCAGATTTTCACGCAGATCTTTATTTTATCAAGATAGGAACCTTATCAGTTCCAGAAACGTTTCTATTTGTACCTTTTTCCCGTTTGTTTTTTGGAAGAATACGTACCATTTTCCAAGTAATAATTGTTGAAAGACTTTCCGCAATCAACAAGACATTTATAGAATATTGATTCATATCTAGATAAAAATATTCAGACATAATACAGATTTCTCTACTAGTACTACATCAAGTTGTATTCTCATTAAAAAACAAACAATTTGCTCCCATTCTTCATGACATCGTTAGAATATATATATTTTTTGTATTCCATTTCACGCACCTCTATGCAAAGGGGCAACGCGCTTCAGTGCATCTTCCGGAATTACACACATCCGCCCCCTCACGACAGGCATACGAGAAATCGAGTCAATTTTCAGTTGAAATGCATTTTTTTTATGGCTGATGGAAGTTGGAAGCGAGTGACGAGTACTCGAGTAATTTAGGTGAAGGTTCAGTTACTATATGCGTTGTGTTAATAAAGTGTGGATAATTTGAAACCGTAGACTTTTATCCCAGACATTTTGGAACATGTAATATGATTTTTTGATCAAAGAATAACAACACGTCTAAAAATCAACTTCAACATAATTAAGAATGATTTGATTCGAATACAACAAGTATAAATTGATATTTTTAGCGTTTGAGGACGCTCATATTTCGTCTACAGAAGATGTAGAATCTAAAATAAATTTCAGAATTCTCATTTGATTCTTTTCTACTAGAAATCAATGTTGATAAAATACATACGTGCCACTATTATCCTCGATTTTTTTTCCATTTCCTTCGAACACAGTAATAATTCTATCGATGTAGGACTTCTGGCAAGAAGTCTTCTTTATTATGATTTTTTTGTTCTTTTCTCAAAGAAATTTTCCAAAGACCGGAACAAATGACAACACGGATCAACACAATATTACTACATATATTTTGAGATATGGCAACACGGATGTGAATATGGGTGATTCCATTATAACTGTGATATTCAATGTCCTGTATTGTTTTTTTGTACTAGTCATTAATTAATAATCAATTAATAAAAATTTTGTGTTAATTGAATAATTCTTAAGATATTTAAACATTATTTTTATACAATATAACTTGCCACTTAAAGAAAACTTATACTACATCACTTGAATGTCAGTACCGTGTCATGTCCATTCCTAGAATTTACCGATAAATTATTAATTTTTTTTGTCGTAACAAATGATTTAAACTAATTACCTTATAAATTCTAATGTTTATGATCAAACTGAGGAAAGTTGATGCACTTGTTGTTTAATATCTTAAGTTACCATGTCAGTACCGTGGATAAATGAGTCAGTACCGTGGAACTCAAAATCCGACATTTGTGTCTTGCTCGTGATACTTTGAAGTTGTAGTAAATTCCTCTTAGAGTTTTATTTTTACAGTAAAATAGATGAATAATATGCATAAAAAAGTTAGAAAAGTTAAATTTTAAAATCTTGAAATTTTGAATACAAAAAATCACAGTTAGAACGGAATCACCCATATGTCACATCTGACATCGCTATCATAAAATTTGACATTTTAAATGGTGAACGTGTTGTCATACGAGTGCTATTTGAATTGATTAGAGATACTTGGAACATTCATCTTGGTTCATTTTCGTGCTCTGATGTGCTATGACTTTAGACGTGGATCATACCGATAGCAGTGTGCCAATAAACTAGCTCCGATTTTTGGTGATGAAGCACCATCTTGAGCCAGAGTATGACGCTGGTTTTCTAATTCAATAGTAGTTTCACTCGCCACAGGATGAATTTCGTGAAGGTCATTCAAAATCGGCTGTAGTGTCAGAAAATATGGATGTTGTGCCGTAAACTGATGTTGCAAGAACGTCAAGTGAAATTTTGAGAGATTGAAGCATACTTGGAGAGTGATTAAAGTCGCATTCATTCAATATTGTATGAACATTTAGCTGTCAAGAAAATTTATTTGCGTTTAATACTGCATCATTTGACAATCGCTGTCGATAATTGCGAAGAAAAAATTGTGGTGCTACAAAAGACGTCTATAAGATGACAGGCGACGAATCGTGGATCTAAGTATATGAATCAGAAACTAACCAACAATTGATTGTATGATTGATACGATTGACGGGACAAATCCAACAAAATTTGTTCGTGCACGAAGCACTTCGAACAAATGGTCCACTGATTTTCCAGTTTAACAGGATATGTTACCACCGTTACATAAGAGAATCGTAGAACGGTCAATTCTGAGTAGAACACTAGCATTTGTTTGCCAAAAGTGTTCGAATAAATCAGGCAAACCAATCGCAAAAGATAAATCATTCTCCATAACGAAAATATGAGTTCTCACACATAAGTTCAAACAAAAAAGGGCACAAGTATGTTAAGCTAGCCCACAAAGATCATCCTGAAACTCTATACATAAGTCTATTGATAATACGAGAAATCGATTTTTCATATCTATTTTATACGGAAACATCTATTTCCGGCGATACCGGAAGTGGCAATTATCTCCGGAAAGCTAACATATATCGAACTAGGAATAACTTTGTTCGGTAGATTTGCTCAAGATCTATCTGTGTGTAAAAAATCAGTTTCTGAGAAAACAGTATGCAAACACATCATTCTCACGAAAAATCGATAGATGAAATGAGAATCTAGTAATTTTTGTGAGGTTAGGTTACGTTACATTAGATTAGGTTAAGCTAGGTTATATTAGGTTAGGTTAGATTGCCGACGCATGTGATTTTCGCTAAGAACGGTTCCACATGCGTCAGATGAATCCAGCACTCCTGGGACACCTTCCCAGGCATCTTTGGAAGATTTTCCCACCCACACCAAAAAAAAGCTAGGGCTAGGTTAGTCTAGGTTATGCTAGGTTTTTTGATGCGTCAATCATCATGGCTTTTCACAAACAGATAGATCTTGATGAGATCTATCGAACAAAGTTCTCCATGGTTCGGTATCTGTTAGCCTTCCTGAGATGAAGGCCACTTTCGGTATCTCCGTAATTAAATGCATAAAATAGATATGATGAATCGATTTTTCCTATCATCAATAGTCTATATATAGATTTTCATGATAATCGTCGTGGGGTGGCTTATCAAAATCTTACCCAAAAACGTTTTTGATCAGCAAAAACATCGAATTGATAGATCATCCGCCGTACAGACCTTTGATTTCCTCTCATTCTCGAAGATCAAAAAGTGGTTGGTAAATTCAAATAACATGTTTTGGAGGTACCTCAATCAGGATGGGAAAAATACGTCGACAATTGGTTCAAACGCATGCAAAAGTGTATTAATCTCAATAGAGAATATTTTGAAAACCAATAAAGCCTTTTTCAATTATGAATATTTATTTTTATTTGCTTATCTCAATAATTAAGTATCAGCCCCCATAAATAGCTACAATAAATAGTTGTGAAACAAATTTTTGCAGGCAAATATTTTTTGCCAGTTCAATTCATGTTGGTTTCAAAAGATGTACTCTTGCAAAAATCCAGATATTTCTAAAAACCTATTAGAGCTAGTAGCACAAGTAAGTTATATTCTATCTAAAAAGTCAAGAATATAAAATTTTCCACGTTATCGAGTCGGTTCTCAATGCAAAAGAGTTGTTTAGCTATAGCTATTTACCAAGAAAGTTCAGGGTACTACCGGCAGAACAAGCAACGCATTTTGAAGAGATAATTTGATACGTTTGAGCTTGGATGATCTGGAAGATATTGAGCGCATTATTGATGTATTTTTGGAAAATTTGTGGATATATATACGAACAGCACAAATCGTAGGTGCTGCGCCCAATATGCCAAACAATCAGCGCTGTCCCGACACTTGTTGCAGAATACCCGAAACAGTAAAATCCCGATAAATATACCAGACATGGGCTAAGTCGTTCTTCAATCTGGAAATTTACGGAGGATGACATTCTTTTAACGTAGTAAAAGAAGAATTCATACACACAAAAATTGTTCAACTCTTCTCATATGCAAAATACAAGCTCTGCGACATTTTGTCAGGAAAAACAATCTGCAAACAGCCTGCTTCAACATATTCAGTTTTAAACAATGAAATACTGTAATTGATTTCAATTGTATTTTTTTATTTAGCGCATGGAAAAAATTAGGAAACAAGGTGTTTTTGAACAATAATGGGACAATTTTCTTTTCAATTAATATAGACAAAAAAACTCGAATTTAAATGAATAATGACAAATGTCTATTGTGATGTAATTATTAATTCACGGAAAAGCGAAAATATACAAAAGAAAACGTGACCGGCCAATTGGCTAAAACTCCGTAAAATATTTCCACGCGGCTTAAGGTAATATATCCATTTTGTCATTTTTTCCTCCTTCTGAAACCATATTTAGTGATATCATGCATGTATGTAATAAAGAAAGTGGGGATCAAGCTTCTTTTTTGCCTTATTCCTTCTGTCGTTTCTCTCCAATTTCGTTATATTTTGTTAAACAAATCTTTTCCCCATTCCATGCCTTTTCTTTTGCGACACTTTGCAATATCTGTTTGTCTAACGTCTATATAAGATGAAAATACCAATATCAATTATATTAAAGCAAATATTGAATGACTTGATATTATATTCCTCATTTATATATTAATTCCATTTCTCAAAAACCGTCAACAGTTCACTCTGGTTTTCCGTAATATATCACGAGAATCTACAATTCGATTTTCTTGAGATCCATCAGATACTCAAATTGAGGTTAAATCTATTTATTCGCTAATGGAAACGATCTCTGTTTGGTAAAGATACGACGGAGAAGGACCGCATCGCAATGAAAGTGAATTTTCTGACGAATTCCCAAATGAGCATAACTTTCCTTTAGTTTCGAATTTTCCAGATCAGGTGTTTTCCCCTGTTAGGGATCTCCTACAAGTCCCGTTCAGACCCTTTTCACATTGCTCAGTGACATTCAGATACGACTGTAGAATGTGTTTTCCAGCAATGCTGAAATACTTGTGCAGAGGCGTTCATATCAATAACAAGAATAATACGATGGAATAGTTAAATTGTCTCATAGTGCTGTCAAAAAGATTTTTTCACGTTCAAGGAATAATTGCCACGATTATTTTTAATGGTAGGTAGGTAGGTAGATAGGTGAAGAATTTTCTCATTTATGATCCATGTAATATATCAACTTAAATACTAATATCATGGAAACAATTTCCACAGAAAGTTGTCAGTTTATGTTTGGACAAATGATCTGGTTTCTGATTGTTTAGCAACCTCTGCGATAATTCCTGGTTTTGTGGGATAGCCCCTGTCTTTTCTTAAAAATTTCTACAGAATTCCTCTTCGGAACTCTTGAAGTATTATCAATCATTCTCACTTCCACACTGATCAATACTTCTTCAGTTATAAACTTGTTAGAGTTTTGGATTTTTTTATACAGATTATGAGATTTGTCAAATTACTAACTTGGCGTATGACTATCAAAATATTCATCATTGGGCCAATTATCATTATCAAAAGAAAACACATAGCATTTCCCTGAAACTTTTTATTTAATTTTTCACACAATCATTGTATGCGACCTCCTACTCTTCAATACCCATTCATGAAAAAGTGGACGTTGGACGAAAAGGGCAGATAGGAAGGGAATCTCCGGCTGTTCATGAAAATATAATATTTCAATTTGTCAGATTCAGCCGGACACGTATATATACAGTAGCAGGCCTCACTATTATCAAACAAATTGAATAACCTGTAAAAAAACTGAATAGGACGTGGAAAAATGGTTCGTATCATAGTGATCGGGGAAAAACTAAGCAGTGCAGAAAAGATTAATGGAGAGCAGGATTCCCTAATATGAATTTATGTCTAGACAGTGGCGAAACTAAAAGGAGATGACTATTAACTCCAGTCCTCCCTTCCGCAATTCTTTGAACGAGCTCATAATATATCCGTCAATGATATTATAAAATAAGATCAGGATAGACTTGAATGTCTACATGATATGAATGAATGGTTGAATTCACTAATTGTTTTTGAAGAGGAATTTTTTGTCATAAATGGAAAACTCAAACATAAGTTTTAGAGCCACAGTATTTCTATTTATGTATGTGGGAAAGACTATTTATGGGTGTGGGGACAAAAAATCCGTACAAACTGTTTGTTTTAATTCAATTATTTGCACTTTACTCTATGAAACATTGGTTATAACAGTATAATAGGATCCTTGCAGTGGTCGATAATTGGGTATTTAACACATTAAAAATTTATATATCACCTCTTATCTATGAATTTAGGTTGAATTGTATATCTCAAAATATAAACTGATGATAATTTGAATAATAACACGTGACGAAAACAGGTTTCTATTTGTTACTGCGGTTGTGACGTAGGAAGTAAGTAAATATTGAAACGACATCGCCGCGTATTGCCTCTCAAAGGCCATTCTGTTGTTGTGAGTGGAGGTTGTTGGTTGTTTACTGCGATTTGTGTTGTTGTAAGGGTTTCAAAGACTATTCCAATTGGAATGATGGCCGTGCGAATGTTTTTTTTTAATTATTCCAACAACACTGTTTAAACTGTATTCACTTCTAACCTCACTTAAGTCTATTTACTTACTTTCTATGTCACAATCAGTCATGTGACAAAAAATGAGTTTTGCCGCGTCATTCAGGTATTTAAATTTATTTTTTTTTTCATGAACTAATATACCTTAAGGGGGCACTATTGGTTTTTAGAAATTAATTTTAATATGGAACATTATTTGTATTCTAGACTATTTATCTTAAGTATGAAGAAAAATCGGTTCGTTTTTGATATGGTAGGGACAAACTAAATTGAATTAATAAAATCTAAAGGTACTATATTATTTCCCCTGTCTTCTATTAATTAGGTGAACTTGCTCCAAATTGAATGTAATATATTTGTTCAAATTTCAACACTTGGCTGGTCTCAAAATTAAGAGGTTCCATGAACATAAAATTGTTTTATGTAGCGATCTCTCTGTTTATCTGGTTCATGCCGCGGATGCCAACACTCACAAAATCGTTATTTGTGGCAAAATAACTAACTATCGCAAGAAAATCTATTTCTGGAAAGTTGTCTGAAGAGCTACGAAAAAATCCTAGACTTCTAAACTTTGTAAATTTTCTCAATACTAATCCTATAGACTTGAAATAAATACCATTATTCTTGTAGAATGAAATTGTATTTATTATCTTTAGAAAAGAATATATTTTTTTCCAAATTTCCAAACCCATTGGAAATCATGTAAAACCATTTCCTTAATTGCAACATATAGATGTTGTGGAAATGTTTTTTTATGAAAAACACTAGTCTATAAATTCATTACTCTATAATGTACTTTCCAAAAATTTTTCACGTAAATTAACGGTTGCCCAACCTTCGACGCTATTCATAATATACATTCTATGGTACGCCAAGTTTTGTGGATTATTTATTGACCTAACTAATCGAATTTTATTGTGGTTTAGATGAAAAATGATAGCGAACATCACGACTTAAATAGTATAATGCTCCGAGATAATTAATAATGGAAAAGTTTTGCCGTCGTTGACTGAGTTGTAGGGAATATAATCATTCATTTTATTCAGTGATTGTAACAGATTACAGATTACATATATAAGAGCTTGATGTGGAATCTTATTAGTTCGTACTTGACAAATTGGAGCGATCCATATAGTTTGAAGCCTTTCAATTCGATCATTGATATCATTTTATAACCAATGTTTTCTAATGAAGAAATCATGAAACTTCATAGCTGACATAGCAAAATTCCCATAAATTGGATTCCCATGAAAAATTTCAACTCAACAACTCAACAATAAAAAAATCATTGGATATTATTCCGATTGGAATATCTATGTCATCAGGTACCTACCGTTACTCTCTTATTAGCTACTTATAGTTCTAATGCTTATTGAAAAAATTGAAAAAAAGTAGTTGAACTCCGCTACCAGATGAATCCCGTGAAGGTCGTCCAAAATTAGATTTTGTGCCAGAAAACATCGATGCTATGAGTTAACTGATATCGCAAGATCATCAAGTGATATACCGTGAAATGAAGGTATATTTGGGCACTAGCTCCATTTGCATACATTCAATATTGCATGCACATTTGGCTGCTAAAAAGATTTGTTCGCGTTGTATACCGCATAATTTGACAATCGGTCAAAGAAAGCTCGTATCGATTGGTGCAAAAAAATGCGGACAGAAATAGAAGTGTAGATCTATGCATATGAACTCGAAACTAAACATGTCGCCGCCGTTCCATTACAGCAACGTAGAATGGTCAATTGTAACTGGTTTGTATGCCAAAATCATATAAACCAATTGCAGAAGATTTTCCACCAGAACAATTGATGGGCCATACAGTCCTTGTTTGGCACCCACAGATTCCTTCTTATTTACGCAAATCAATAATAAATGGCGAGGTCAACGTTTTTCTACACCTTGAAAAGCGGTTGTTGCCTTAGAATCAATCGAAATGAATGAAATTCATAGACATTTGGTTCAAATGCATATAAAAGTGTATCGCTTTTGATAGAGAAACTTTTGAAAAAGTATAAAGCCATATCCAGCTATAAATATTAGCTTGTTTTCATCTCAAAACTTGGGTAGCAGCCCCCGTATACTAAAGTTTCTAGATATCTGCCTGATAGAGATATTTAGATTGTCTTGTCTTGTCTATATTATATATACATATAATATTTTTTTGTTCACAGACTCTTGTTTTCCTTAGTCTACCAGAATCCATTTTTCTGTTTTTGTTTTACATCAACAGATTCTCGTCATTCAATGACTCTTTTTTGATAAGGAATAACATGTCGGAATATTCAACATTTTAGTACATTTTGGTGAACAAAAATAATCAATAAATAACAGTTTACCATGACAAACATGGAAAAAATCAAGATATAATGATTAATGGATTTTTGTGAACTGTTACAAGATAGGATAGCCTCAAATCTCAATTTTTCAACATGTATTCATTCAATCAATAAGAACCAAAAATCAAAATCAGAATAATTATTCTGAAATTGGTACACAATACTTATAGAAATTCACTAGGAGTAACTTTTTGGTATAAAATTGAATGATGTACGAGTAAACTTGAAATTTTGATTAATAAATTCAACCTTAAAAAATTTATGTTCAATACTACTTGACACAAACGGCGTAACTAGCGCCCTGTATGAGAATCAAATATAAAAACGATTTATTGTGATGTACGAGCTTCTAGAACATTTATATAAAATTTCATTACAACGTTTGGGCGAAATATATGTGTATAATTTTTTTTCCACGCACTTTATCCTTTTGTTACCAAGTAAGCCCCAATTATTTTCCAGTTTTCTCCACAGCGTAGAGAAGGGATCACCTGTATTTGAAACACTCTCTATAATGGATGTATTCCATTTACAACAGCGTTTTTGAAAAGTAATTTTACTAACTTAAGAAAATTTCTGTGAAAATATTAATTTAGTGAACCATTGATTGTTTCTAGCAATTTAAACTAATATAAATTATTTAACCATAGCAATCGAGAGATTCTACTATATATTATTTCCGTGTCTAGACGTTGCTACGATTGCATGTACTTTCAGGAAAGTTCGTGAATCGTTTAATGGTCGAGCTATATGTTTAATGATGATTTGCTTTCTGGTTACTATATCATTAGCGTAATGTCCACTTTGAATAACAGATGATTCACTAAGAGTTGTAAACATCTCATTTCCTTTCTCCTCATATTTTCAGTAGTTTGATAATATCACTCAGTAATTACGGTAAAATAATGGAACAATATAGGTACTGTACTTTAATTGATATTCTGGGTATTATAGAAGCAAGATATATAAGTCCTGATAGAATTTTGAGGAAACAAAATACTAATTCTCATTAAATGTTCTAACCCGGGGACGGTCGCCACTCTTTTCATAACTCGAGAGGTCGCATGTTAGATTTTATCTAAGAATTAGAGTAAAGTAAAAGCCCAACTAAAGTCAGTTTGTGATTTAGAAGTAAATCGTTAACAAGAAGAACCGATGTGAAGTAATTATCCATTGTAACGTTTCGTCCAGTCTTATTAATGGGTATCAAACGTTTCACTTCGCTGGAAGCATCGTTTGGCAATTTGTATGGTCCTTCTGGTTGTTTTCCGGCATATATTTCCATATTCTGCGTATAAAACATTCGTGCGTCTGCTAGACGCCATATTTTACAGGCTTATTAGCAATATACTGCTTGAAATGCTTCCAGCATTTCGTCTATCTCCAATGGAGAAATTTGAATAGCATGTTTTTACAAAATTATCAAATAGATCCTGAATTGGAGCTAGGATATAATATTTGGCTCTTTCTTTTCTAGTATTGTTGTCGTCAAAACGTAATGCCTGAATTAGCACTTGAAATCTTCTCTCCGACATAACATTCGCAAAGTATTCTGGGCCCATACCATCAGCAATCCATAAATCGGAATTATTTAAGTGTTGAATGAAAGTATAATAGTCCAAGAAATGCGTGAATTTCCTCGATATCATTTGATGGACAGTCTCTGAAAAATATTTGGAATTCCAATTAACAACAAAAATTGCTAGTGATTGATCTCGAATTTTCCATGTTAAAGCTGAAAAAAAAAGCTCACTCATTTGTTTACTAAGGGTAGTGATAAACCTGTTTCACATTCCTTCCAGCAGTTTAAAGCCGGAATGCTACCTCATCATCTAAAACTGTAAATTGGAACTACGGGTATTTCATCTCGAGAACAGAGCCTGCCACGGTTTACATTGCGACTCAAACGGTTTATTGTATCTCTGTTTCTTGCTATGGCAGTGTTTACTGCTGCTCTAGTGATCTCACTCCTATAAGAGAGTTCATGATTTAGATTGCCTCTAGCTCCTTCCAAATGTAATGTTCTGGAGTTTTATAGTCGCTCATATACATAGGTGCAAGTTGCACTCTCTACTGAACCTGCAGGTGTCCATTGAGACACGGACAATACTCCTGTTAGTATTCTTAGAGTTGTCTGAATTGATACATCTCCTCCTCTGTCTCTTTCCCTGTAGATTGTTGCAGTAACTGGTTTTAACTCTATAAAAGCCTCTTTTCCAGCGGTGTCTCTATCATTCTGCAGCTGTTACCACACCGTTTATGGCTTAGAGTTGGTCATTGCAGGTTTTCCACATAAACAGTCATACGGAGCATGATCTCACGTTGGTATACGATCCAGTTTGTTTATTTCGACTAAATATGGTCTGACATGAGAAATCTATTCAAAATCGATGTTGACATTTTCTCAATTAACATAAAACCCTTCAGAGATCAAAGTGTAGGTTGAGTTAAAGAAGTGAAGAGAATTACGGAAATAAATTGTCGAGGTTTTTATTTTGATATACAGTCGTCGTCCACAGCATCCCACTCCTCATTCAGATATTCCCACAACCTATAAAACGTTAGTTATTTTTTATTTGTGTATATATCTAAATAAATTTCTTCAATTCCTTATTTCTTAGACTTTTTGATATGTTTATATTTCTAAATGTTCTTGATTTTAAGTCTCTACTGTGTTAAAATTAGTTTTTTCAATAATTTTTGAAAGTTTGATAAGAAAATGATGTTTCGACTGATTTCAAGTTAATTTCAAATTAAAAATTAATTTGGAAACAGGAGAGACCTAAAATCAAAACATTTAGAAATATAATTTATATTTAAATATTCACTTCAGTTTAAATGGTCAGCTAGTTTATCAATGTAATCTAGTATAGGAAGATAGTTACTAAAAATTCATCTCCTAGCCAGAGGTTTTTGAAAGATTTAATGATGTTTCAAGTGCAATTATTCGTGCGTTAAATTTCAACCAATTAATCTAATGTCAAGTCAATTTCTAATCGATGATTTATTTTTGAGAAAAAAGTTTTTATAAAATGTTGTTTCTAATGTATTTTCGGGATCGTTAGACTTAATATTTATCAAAAGATCTTGTTGAACGCCTATGGGATCGTGATTGAAAGCAATGCACGCGCAAGATATTAAATTCTGTGAGACGATATCAACACAACACACTTTTTCACTTTTTGTTACCATTCAAAGCAAACCAAATCTAAATCGAATATCTTCACAAACGTTGAAAACTAGTTCTATCTCTATAGAATTTTCAAAAGCTCGAACGAATTTTTACCAGAAAAAATTTAATGAACTCAGCACGAAGGTGTACCTTATATTGGGTGTTTACTATTTTCTTATAGTCCAATCAACCCGGCATTGCACGGAAATCGTTTATTCATATCTACTAATTACACTTCTTAGTTTTTCGTGTTCATTTGGAAATTTAAAAGAAAGTTTGAATCAAATATTGTGGATCGTCAGTTTCTAGATCAAAATAGGTAACATGTGCGTTTTCATCTAACAAAAAAAAGTAGAGTGAGCTTCCACGAACAATATAATAATATGTTTTACAGCTTCATCGAAATGTGGTACCATCTGCTGAATATATTCTAAATAATAAATTCGTTTTATTCTACGAATCAGCTCAGAAATATAAAGGTATATTATTTTATAATAAACGCGTTGGGTATTTAACTTTGAAGCTAATTCCGTTGGTAATGTCAAAATACATAAATGTAAAATCTGAAACTCATTAGTTTCTGATAGTAGGACATACGAAGAACGAGGGCGACAATGCATATTCCCTCGTTGAACGCCAAATTAAAAGGCCTTTAAAAACGGTCGTTACGACCATGTAGTTTTAAAATTAATTTCACCGACGCTACGTCACTGCTAACTTTTTTGATAATCTATGACGGGTGGTAACTTCCAATAAACACTCAACCGTATTCGATAATTTTGTTAGGATCTCATTTTCTCCTACAGGCTCCTGATTATTCAATTTTATATCTGATCTAATATTTCTTTATCACTTGTTACCTCCACGAGATCCTCATTTTTTATTTTGTCTCCTATATCTTCTTCCTGTCCATTTAATACTCCTCCAAAGTATGAAGCCCATCTTTTGACTTTTTCATGTGGATCTATTAGAAGCTTTTCCTCGTTGTCCTTGATGTACGGTACTCGGTAATTAACGGTACTCACTCTTGATTGTTTGATCTCTTGGTGAAAATTTCTCAATTCTTTGTTTCTAAAGTTTTCCTCGATATTTTGTAGTTTTTTCCCATGCATTCTTTTGTACGGTTATCTTCTTAGTGTTCTTTCGGATTGCCGAATATTAATATTAATAATCAATTCCTTCAAGTTTCTTAAGTCAACAATTTTCAACACCGAATTTAATGTTGTATCAACGGCTGTTTGAGACACCTTGTATGATACTGCATTAATTGAATTTACGAGTGTTAAAATAGATTTTATTACACCGACGAAGCGTATAATTTTTAGTGTTAAAATAACGGGTCGGGAGATGATAAAAATCAAGTAATAAGAGAAATATACGTTAGCGTTGTTTAGATTTTCACACTTGATAACTCTAGCGAGCTAACACACTGTTGGGATGAAATAAATTAACAAATATGTGAAACAAATTATAACACCAAGAAAAAACAATGGTTTGGTGTCAATTGCCATAGAAATTGATTTTTCTTTAATGTCAATGCTCCTGTATATCCTCTGATTTATAGTAGTTTGTATCTCCTATCTATTTGTAGATTACAAATTTTTTGATTCATTACTTTTGACATATTATGCCAATACAAATCAAATTCAGAAACTTGATAAAGAAAAGCATGAAGAGGGATATTGTACTAATATGTTGCTATGTCTCTGAGGCACTATTTCTAGTGGTTGAAACTTGTCAGTTTGGGAAAAAGTTTTTTTTCGATTTTTTTTTCAATAGAATTATTATATTTTGAAGATTAATTATAGATAATTGTTTTGATAGGTGATCATTTGCCACTCCTCTGAAAAACCCATAATTTCATCACATTAGAATCTGGAAAAAAAGTCTTGGATTTTCACGAGTCTATTTCAAATCCAGTCATCAACACATGGTGGACTGTCGGGACAGAAACGGGGGTATACCTACGGTGCATGAATTAAAACAAATCAACACAACAAACAACGTTAACAATACACAAATGATCGAATAGTTTCTATAAATTGGAGCAACATAAACAGTACTTTGACATATTCTCACCGCATTTCCTTAGCTTGTTCTTCTTCCGTGTCTACTACGCTTTTTTGTCCTTTATATTTTCAGAGTTATGTTTCTTATTCTGTTATTTCCTCATCGTGCCAAACAAAACCGTATCTCTGTATGAAGTCTTTCTCCTGGGATGAACTCTTGGGATTTCTTCGTTCAAATATCCCCATATATTCTCAATATCATCATCTGTTTTCTGTTTTATTTTTTAAAAATTTGTATAGACTGTTCATTTTATTCTGCTTTAACAATTTTTTGTTAGTTATTCTTCTCAAGTTTCCATTAGTGAAAGGTATTGTCGGCAAGTAGTTATTGCTGCATATTTTGGATCATTTTCCAATATTCATATTTCTATTTCAAATTTCTTCATTTTCCTTTATTTCAATTGCCACTGCTGTTTGAGCATTTTTGTCATTATTTGTTACTGACCAGTACCTACTTAGTATCCGCCAGTAATTTCTCCCAATCTATTTTTCTCTTTCGTCTTGTGATTCCAATTAAATGTAACTTCAATTTCACTAATCTGTTAACTTCTCCTTCTTGTGGTTGATACTTTTCACATTTCATGCTTCTATTTTGAGTAACGTGACAACAGTAAAAGATTCGATGATACATTTTGATACAAACTACCAATGATATCAAAACAAAACCATCACATTTAGCATAAAGGATTCAGTTACTATATTATGCAGCATTGTATT
The DNA here is from genome assembly GCF_026250575.1 of Diorhabda carinulata. Lineage (NCBI taxonomy): Eukaryota > Metazoa > Arthropoda > Insecta > Coleoptera > Chrysomelidae > Diorhabda > Diorhabda carinulata. Next base: position 12,000,332 of record NC_079469.1, read on the forward strand.
GTTATCAATTTTACTAGAACGAGAAAATGATATCGGTAATTGACGAATATTCAGAGGAGGAGATAAATTTCCTCGTAAAGACAGGCAATAGTTACGAAAGCTGAACTAAGATTATTTTGAGAAACAAATTTATGGTTTTCGAAAATTTTTATTTTTTCTTGGTGGAAAAACCATCTTAGAACTGACTACAATTTTTTTCCACTGTAAATAAAATTGGAGATATTCAAGGGCAAATAGGAAATAATTTCGAAATTCTATACTTTATATTAAAGGATGACAAAACCAGATTATAATAATTCGAAGTTCTTACTATATATATTTTTTTGTTAGTTATTTTATTAAGAATTTTTCTGTTCAATTAAATGAATTCCAAGAATATTTTGATGAGTATGAAAAATGGAATCCTACTGCCCAAAATTTCCAGGAAAATTTGGAAAAGTATGGAACATCGAGATCCTCTTCCTATGAATTTCTGTTCTACTTCTACAATTTCAAATATAAATTATGTATTGATTCTAATTCAAAATTCCAATGTGAGTGGGTTTATCGATCAAGAAACCACAGTACGTATCCAATTCTTGTCAACATTTACTGGACTAGTGAGGAAGAAAATTCCCATAATTGATTACTTCACAGGACTATTCATCAATGAGAATCATTGGCTTTATCACGGAGAACGTATGTCCTATTACTTTGGAAAATTAATAGTCTAACTGATGCTTTGAAATAATTTTAAACCTGTAATGAGCAGTGAATAGTTTGCCTTTTATTTTAAAAAGTGTTTTCTGATGAATTCGACTGAACGGATCAATCAATTCTCTAAACTCCATAAACCTACTTAATATGTGTTAAAGAATTAATTTCAAATGTATTGTGGAATGAACGATAGTAATTATCTCAAACTTTCCTCATACAAGATGAAGCTACTCGTCTGATACATAAATAGAAAAAAAATGATATTCATGATAATATTCCAATTTTACTTAAACGGTTCATCGTGTTTCCGTTTTGCAAAGGTCACGAAGATTGATTACTATTTCTCATTTATGAATAAATCATATCATCATTTTCTATATAAATATTAATCTAAAATCTTTATATCAGAAAATTAGTTTCGTAAGGATGACCTTCAGTAACAAGAGTGCAACAAATGTGCTTACTGCAGTTTTGTACATTGAATGAAATTATCACATTGAATTCGATGTAGTTCTCCCTAACATCCCATTTTGTTAAAAATATGGAAATAATCATTTTCAGCAATAATATACCCACGATTTTTAACTTGCAACAATATGGAACAAACTTATCTTATCTAACTAAATCTTATTATTCTATTTTATTGCATTTTGCTTTAATTTATTGTTGACACACCACAAGCCATCGGGTGTGCGTTTCAATTGTTCCAATTAAAATTATAAACTTTTATGCTAGGAGGAGAAATCGAAAATATGTGACCAAAGATTTTGATGTTTTAGCATTTCCTCACATATATTGTGTTTTTTTTTGACCCACTCTGTATTAGAAAGACATTTCACGAAGTTACTGATTGCACACCTCACAATTTTTTCTCGTCGAATCACGTTCTTAATGCCCCAATCAACTTTCAGTTTTACATTTCATGTACCTAATGAATCCATCATTAATGCTACTTTTGATTAACATGACACGAACGATTCAACTAAACTTTTATTGTTAAAGTCATTGTAATATTATTGCTCATTAATTATATTTTTGTCATTGTTCGTATATTTCGGATTAAATTCAGTGCATTTTTCATTTTTCAATTAAAATTTCACAAAAGATTCACTTTGGCGGTTAACACTTTCGTGTTCTCTCTATCTGACAAATAGATTAGATTCAATACTTTTATGGATAGAAGTGTTTCCGTTTCTTAATTGATATCGATAAATAAGAATTTGGAGTGTTTATTCAGATAGCATTTTCCACGTTACAAAACAATTAGAGAAACTGCAAGCTCTAAATGTATCTCTCTTTCCTAATCACTAGGAAATCATTTACTCTTTTTCAGGAGAGCTCAGGAGTGTTTGGATAGACACCTCTCTAGAATTCTCACATTCTTTCTGATACCCCAACGGCCTCATATACCCAAGGACTACTGAGTGCATGTCCAATGTAGAATGAGGATACAAACAAACTCCAAAAGCACTAGCTATCAGAAAAAAGGAAGACCAGTTTGGCTACTAGGCCACCAGGATAAACCAGCCAATGACGAAGCTGAGAACCTTGCCAATAAAGGGACAAACCAAGCCCTACCGTGACGAGTATCTACTCTGCTAATATTCTGTCCATATTATCAAATTGTTTAAGTACTCTGTTGGAGTTGAAATAAAAAAATAGCCAGCTTTGGGAGGATTCTATGTACTTATTTTGAAAGCAGAACAATGAGGTGTAGAGTATTGTATAAAATTCTAGGTATAGGTGCTGGCAATTATATGGTGGGAAAAATTTATTAAAGAAAATATGGAATCTATCACACGTGGAAGGGAGAACGACCACTGATTAATAATATAGGCTAATGTGTTCAATCGTTTTGATGCCGAACTTAAAAAATAAACGAATTTTTTTGAGTTTTTCTCATTATCATTATACGCCTGCTATTCGTCCTCTTTCGCTGCAAAAAAATATTGAAACGTCATATTAGCCATTATATTCTTGAATATAAAATGAGAATTTGTTTTAGTACAGTATTCATGCTTTTTTAAGTTTCTAGTATTATCTTTATATTTTTGGATGATGAATTTCTGTTACTCTGTATGAATTGGAATGAAATTGAACTGAAATGAGGGAATTTGAAATTGAAATACGATTAGACGTGAGAAAGATAGAAAAATTCGTAACAGCGTGAAAAGAAATAAGTTTCGTATTCATGCTTATCATTATCCAAATCTTTAGAATTATTATAACCTACACAGCGGAAAACAAATCGAAAGAATATTGAAAGTTGTGCATTTGAAGTATTCCTTGAAGAATATTTATACAATCCAAAAAAATTTAAGAATGGAGGAATTCAAGGAAATTTATCAAATAAGATTCTTTGACAAAAGGAATGTAATTAAACAATTCACGGAAAAGTTTAAAAACCCGACAAAAACTACTTTGGTCTCTGAAGATGATAAAGTGGTTGTCGGAACGCTCGTCATATAGCGTAATTGTCAGTATTGGTGTAGTGGCAGTGTAAACAATGTGTTTAATAAGAACTTGTCAGCAAATAAAACATTTTAGCAAACCTAATATTGAAACAACATCATATATACTGCAAACTAAGGTGACAGATAAAACTGTCTAAGACGAAAACAAGTAAGACACAAAATGACAGCATAGTTAGGACGTAGTATTTGGGCAATTCCATAATTTGATTGAACAAAAAATGGATTAATAATTCTAAAATTTTCATAAACATAACTCACGTCACGAAAAATATCAATTTTTTATTTCTATCTGATTAGCATGATTGAAAACACCGAAATGTGTGATACTGAAATGAAATAAATTGTAATTTCCATGTTTTTCCGTGAGCAATAAATCTAAAACGTCTAAAAGGATATGTATTATTCAGTTAGTAGTCTGGAGATTATTTTGAAGAAATTCGCCTCTTTTTTACTTGCTCTCATGTCGTCGTCGTCCTCGGAGACGTTACTTTTTCTTTGATGGATGACGTAATAACTCCATTCAGGTTGATGTCCCTATTATAGCAGGGAATATTAAATTACGGAGCTTGATTGTAACAACTTGTCCTCCTAAACCGTTGACATATAACACGTTATACGTCATGTGGTACTTTTTCATTTTTATTATATTAATGACACTTGAACATTTTGTATAGTGGAAAATCAGAAGACTAGAGGAAATGGTAAAGATGATTGACGTTTTTCGAGTCGCTTGTTGTTCACTTGTTAGATGTTTGAATAGATTCGAGGTATTAATATGATTCATATGAAGGTTTACTCGTTTAATATAGGAGACTCATACACTATAAGATAAATATAGTTTGAAAAAACTGATAAACTTGCTTTTAAAGCGTATCAAACTAAAAACTTGAGCTTAAAACAATATTGAAAAAAAACTTATAGTATAATTGTGCAAAAAGTGCTCGATGTACGAGAATATGGAAAAAAGCGCCCTCCCTTTTTTTATATTAATATCATTATTATTTTATATTATTTATTACACTATTTATTTTTCATTGAGTATTGGTTCAAGCTTCCTCGTTGCTTATATACCAGCATCTCGTCGAAACTTGTAACGATGCTTAACGTTTTAGATAGTAAGGTTGGGGGAGTGCTAGCTTCTCAACACGGATATCGAAGGTTTCAAACCTCTGTTGAACAAAATTTTAATTCAAAAGCCACTTGTTCTTAGAGCAATGGAGAGTTAGATACAGTCAAACAAACAAAACATCATACGCGTGAAGCTAATATAAGCGTCTTTTTTATTATAATCATATTAATTCATTACCAGCTTAAAAGTCAGTTGCGACTTGTTGCGCCACTGGCATTTGTTCATCGATTCTTATTCACATCTTGAAGCTCCTATCTCAACTTGTACTTGCTTCTACTTCTACTATCTTTTGGTTGAGATGTCATAATCATCATTGATGGGTAATTTTAACGTGCTTTCTTCAAGTTTCATGCTCACATACGTCGTCAACTTATAGATGTCAAAATTTTTGTCGACTAGCCTCAGTAGGCGTTTATCTGCCTATGTTTTTACTACTATCCACGAATGAACCCAGACAGACAAAAGACTCTACCACTGCAAGAAGATAGTAGTCACCTGCCAATGATCCACCTGCCAAATTTCAATCTAGTGGAAATTGATTAATTTAATATATTGCTTCTTCACAAAAAGTGAGAAATTTTTGCCTTACGTACTTTTTTATTTACACTCTAATATGAGACCCGTATATCGCATTTAACGATAAATTTCCTAATCGACTCAACTATCAACCTCAAAATTTGACTACCCGTTAGTTTACTACAGAAATGAAATTATTGTAGAATATTATTATCATTTATATTACAAGAGTCTCGCAAATAATCGATTATTTCACGAATAACGAGACGTATCCGCGGAAAATCACGAGAGCGTAGCACAAGTGGCTTTTTAAGAATTACGTCAAATTACGAATGAAAAATAACGATCGATTATTTTGGATTGAATAGATTAAATCAATACGGATATTTTGAAATACTTTGGATATAAGGGTTTGAAATATTACACCGAATGTTAATAGTAGTCTAGAACATACAAACTATCCTAGAAAAGTGGAAAATAGCAATATAAGATAACAAGTAAGGAAATTAGCAGAAATTACAGAAACTGTAGAGGGATATCGCTACTTTGTACTACATACAAGTTATATGGATAAACAGAGTGAGTTTTATGTATGGAACTCCTCAATCATCTCGGAAACGGCTAGTACGATTTTTATAAATTTTTGTATATAGGGTTTTATGATGGTATCTACATTATTGTCAGATGTTTCCTTTTCCCTGGAAAAATAATATATTTGAAAAGAAAAAAATCGAGTTTCTGTGTTTCTTTAAGAGGAAATATCTACACCCCTTTGTTCGGGGACTTAATATTAATATAGGGGCCCAAATTTTCAGAGAATTTTTTGTTGGCGCTTGCAACTTGCTGTCCCGATGGGACAGAAAAACATTAGTTGATAAAAAAAACAAATATGTATGGACGAAAAATTATTAACAATATTATCTGTCGATGAGCTTGAGCTAGCCACATTGTTAGTGCACAGCACTAATTTTAAAACGTATTCTTTTTCATGAACTTCAAAAGATGGTTACATTCGTTACATCGAAAAAGACAGGTGATTAAACCTCGCAACTAATCGTATAATAAGCACTTATCTATACGCCGTGAATCTAATCAATTCATAATTCTTATTTGATATCATATCATTATTTATATACGTGGTAACTTAATAAAACGTTCTAATCTGCTGAAAATCACCTAGAGAAAAATGTTAATATACTGAAACGTCGAAAACACGTAATGAATGTGATAGTTTATTTTTCTCAGTATATCAAATTGCTGTGAATATAAGTATCTTTTCAGAACAATGATAATACTTTTTTTCTATCTTACACGGATTTTTTGTGAAGGAAAACAGATACTTATCGTTTGGAACGTAATGCTGCATATTTAACTGCGCATTTCCTTTGATTGTATGGTGCGTACAAAAAACAAACGCAACTAGTTGTAAAGATCGGCCCTGTAATAAATTAATTGCCGTTATCTATTTTCTGAGGAATTATACGTAAACAAACTACGTAGTTACGTATCTCAGAATATATTACAGGGGTTGTCAATTAAGAACTTCTCTAATTTGCTTCTCTATGTGGATGATATTTATGGTTTTAACGTGAGTGTCTTAAGGTGGATTGATAAACTTAAGTTCCGTTCGCCGTCCACCTATGATCCTCTGCATATAGAATATTCTTTCTCTCAGAAATTTGATGTAGTTGTCTGGATATTTGTATAAATGAAATTCGGGATTTTCTGTTATTATTATAATCATGTGAGATATCTTTAAGTAGTACTGCTTTATAATCACACTCGAAATACAAGGAACACCTTCAAACTTAGGCAACAAATATATTAATTCAACAGCTTGCTGAATCACGCAGTTCCTTCAAAAACTAATGAAGATATTTGTGATACATCTGTTGTACATCTATTAAATCAATTAAGACAACATCATGGGGCTTAACATCAATTAAATATGAAATACTCTCACAAAAATTACTACCATCCAACAAAAAAATTAGATAAATAAAAATGAATACCTAACAACACAAAAATCCTCCTATCCGTATCTTCGTCATCAGACAGATCACAGAAAAATCGATTGAGTACAACAGACCAGCATTTATGTGCTTTATAGATCTACAAAAAGCCTTCGATCGAGTACAACTAAAAAACGTAGTACATCTACTATACGATAAACAAATCCCTTATGTCTTCTTAAAAATCTTTGAAAAGATATACATGGACAACACAATCCAAGCCAAAGTATAGCAGTACACAAAGGGATTTACCAGGAAGACTCCTCAAGCTTCTTGCTTTCCAATATCATTATGGACAAAATAATCAAGAAAGTGAGAAAGCTAAGGGGCTAACAGATGGGGGACCGAAATATTACAATATTATGTTACGCTGATGATGCTGTTCTAGTCGCAAAAAATATGGATGATTTTCAAATGCTTTTACATGTGTTCAACTACACTGTTAAATCTTTCAATATGCCAATATCTGCGTCTAAAACTCCGATAAAATATAAGCTAGTCGTAGACGCCCAAATAATTCACCAAGAAATGAAATTCAAATACCTAGGAATCGAGATTTCAGGATTTGGAGACGTAGCGAACGACAACTAAAGCCTTAAGAATAGCAGCATGTTTGAACGAAAGCATATGGCGAAATAAATATATCGGAATAGAAGCCAAATCGAGAATATACAAGGCAACGGTAAGACCCTACACCGCAGAGACACGACCAGAAACGGCGAAAACCAAAAGAATGATGAAAACAGCAGAGATGAAAGTGCTACACAGGATAGCCGGAAAAGCCCTTCTGGAGTGGGAAAGGAGTGAGAACATCAGAAGATTGTGCAAAATAGATGACTTCCACGAATGGGTTCTATCAAGAAATAAAGAATGGAACACATGAGTCGTATGGATAATTAGACTAGTCAAGATAGCACGCAATAAATTCCCATTGGGCCGAAGAAGTACCGACCTACTCAAAAAAAGGTGGAGCGGCAACCTTGAAGCAGGATAGGAGACAACGATGTCAAAGATAAAACAGGCGACTACGCCCAATACGAAGAAGACGAAAAAGAAGAGCACTATGAAAAATTGGTAGATTTCGAACTCAAGTTTCGACGGCGAACGTTGTAGAGAAGATATTTCTGGAAGCCCAATAATTTTAACACCTTGAGCACCGGTGTTGTCCATAGACCCGCAACTGAACTTTCCTCACAGCTCAGAGGGGTCCTATGTACCTTACGACGCCGACGAATTTTAATATAAATTTTCTTCACAGCCCAGGAGAACACATTTAATGTGTTTTATAGTTTGGTTGGAGCGTTCTGGGTCCTGGAAACATTACCTTGCAATTTTTTTTTTCATTATTAACTATTGTAGAATAAAAAACCTGTTTTGTTTTCTTCAATGCAATTCAAGTAATATATAATTGAAATCTCAAATTTGTGCCACCTTTCCATTTCCTGTACCTATTTTTCAAAAATTTTCTTTTCAAGGGTACAAAAAATAAAACAGCGGAACTTTCACTATAAAATATTACAATATGAATACAACAACAACAAAAAATTGGTGTTACAATCACAATTATTCATATATTTTCGCAAAACACGGAATCCAATAATGTGGTTTCTCCAAAAGATCACATTGCAAAAAGTTTTCACTTTTTTTACTTTGGATGTTACAACAATTTCTTTATTGATTTTTTCACTACATCCCACACAATCTCTTCTCGCTTTGTGTTGTACCACTTACAGCTCAATAGCAATTTTCCTATAACAATTTAACGTCCTTTTCAAAGAACTATTGTAGCTTGCCATTTGATCAGACAGATCTATAGATTTCCCTTTGTAATAGTCGCCCACAACTTGAGGCTTCACAACCACTTCTAATCGTCTGTAAATGCTTAGTATCTCGTCAGCATGCTTGGTAGAAAGCATCAAAATGTCACGCTTATCTTTCCATTTAAGTATTGTTCACAGATAAGTAAATGTAATCTCATCCAAAAGCATTATTCTTGATCTAATATAATATTCTTTAAAACACATCGTACATTTTTGTTCACATAGCATAAGCATAAATTATCGTTCAAAGTATAAAAAGCAAACATTTTTTTCCATACTACAAGTAGCGTATACCTTCAAAGAAATAAAATGAAAAGATTTATTTCCCGGGGAAAGTTTTAGCGGTAAACTTTCCCTTGCTCAGAGCAGGCCTATGCCTGGCACAAAAAAAACATTTTTCCGCACTTTATAAGTCAAATAAATTTTTTCTTTCATTTTTCCTCGGACTCGCGACCTATATCGAGTGTAAAAGTTCATCAATTTTGGTTGAGGCTCATCTTGTTAATGGTGAGGGAAAAATGAACGCAGTCGGCGACAGCAGCGACAGGGGGGATAACAAGTTCACTAATTAGTTACAAGTTTCAGACTCACCAGACAATCTCGTCTATTGTGCTTAAGAACGTTCTTTACCAGCAAATGCTGCCTAAACTCCTGAGACTTGTTATTGAGTAAACTGGAATTATTTTCATTATATTCCAACGAGCTAGACTGTGAAACTTCGTTAATAGTATGAAACGAAAATCTCCTCGATTGAAATGCTTAACTTCTTGCACTCTCTCCAATACCTTCATGAAACAAATCATTGCTACTGATTATTGAAAAATTCATGCAATTTCCAAAATTTAATACACCCAACAAAAATATCACTGTTCCAAAAATAAAATCATGTATTACTAAGCAAGTTCTTCTCCAATTTTAAATTACTACTTCTCGAATTAATCAAGCGTTTCCATATAACAAAAAAATCTACAATTCCAAAATATCCAGAATTTGCGACGAGATATCGAAGCGAGTAAACTGTATTCTTATAAATTACCAATCAATACACGTTATGAAGACGTGCAGTTATATAATGGGTTATATAGCTAACAGTTGAATCAAGTCGTATCATACATATTACATGAAGCTTCTTCAATATCTACTGTACTATAATTTTGTATCGGTAGAGTTTTTATATTGGTCACAAGTGCGGTGGAAATGTTTTACTGATAAAATACAATGGAGGAAACGCCAGATTAATGGAAATTAATGTCCACCAATTTCTCTTAATCAAAACGTTGAACATGATTTTTTCAATTCTAATTACTAAAATCAATAAAAGAAATAATGAAGATCCGGACTTGGATAATGAAAATGATAGGTATAGTGTTAATTTCTTCCAGACATTTCCAGACATTTCATTTTAATAATGAACCCTTAACTAATTCTGAACGTAGAGTAGGTACGTAAATACTCAGCGTTCATAAGTGGACAGCCGAGCAATGATCTTTCTGAAGTCCCTGCAGTGAGCACTGCTGTTTAGTTCAAGTGAATATCTAACAGCTCTCTTTTATAGTTTGAAGTTTCGCTCAAATCGAATCGCACCACATGTACCCCAGAAGGGAAGGGCATATCGGAGATGTGGAGGTGGATAAGTTCAGTTCTTTGCAAACTGATCTTAGCGCAAAGCAGGAGGAACTTAATTTTTTAGATAAGGCGGCAATATGTAACTCACATTTCAAGGATTTGTCCACAACCTAAGAACCCTAAGAATTCTACAGATTCAACGACGTCAATAGATATGATCTTTTCCATCTTATTTAAGTTCTCCAAACCATCTCCACAGATTCTGAATACTTAGTTGTTCTTAATATTCTTGTTCTTCTCCAATTTCTGATGTTGTTTCGGTACTTGTTCCCATTGTAAACGTTGCACATGTTTTGTATATTCTCATTTCACTTTGTACACTTATCAATTCCTCTAACTTGATGTTACTTATATGAATAAGGATATGCTTGAAATGCGGAAAAACAACTCACATTATTGCTAGGGTATTGTGATATGCTTTAGATTACTTGATATACAAATAATCATCTGAATCAGATGGAGATCCTGTGATATTCAAAAAACGAGATGTCTCATATCAATTTCCAAACTTGTAATATTGTTTTGCTTTGTCTAATATTTCTGTGACCTTACTGGTAAATCCAGATTTGTGGTAATTCTCAATTTCTATCAATAGGTAAATAAGAGCTTGGGTTTTGTCATTAAATTTCACCATATCAGTATTTCCAATCTCTTTCACTTCTCCGCATTAAGGATTATTCTAGATAAAAATGCTCTAATCATTCAGATCAATAGAAAAAATATCTATTATTCATTATTATTATATTAGATCATTATTATCTGTTGATTATTGTCAAATATTGATGAATCTTCTACTAGAATTTCAAAACCACTAATTGTAATATTAAGTAGTAATCAAACCATCGCATCATATTTTCATACTCACTCCAATACTACAACCATCATATTTTTATAGCAAATTATCGCTTCAGCTGAGAACAAACAATTATATGGTAACAATGCATAGGTAAATACGGTCGGGAAAAAGATATGAATCTCACTATCCCTAATGGTTTTTTAATTTTTATGTGTTCCACGCTGTTCACCATACTATAACTACAACTTATCTGTAGTCATAGACTCGAATATTGTAGCAAATTACTGGATAAAAATGATTATGGTGATATATTAAATTAGTTTGGGTCAGGGCCGGATCTAGAGGGAATTACTATTTGAAACGTCAGCAATTTTGTTTGGTTGGATGTTTATTACTATAGTTAGTTCTAATCGATGAATTCGAAGTCGTTGACGAGTTATTTGGTTATTGTTTTAAAACAATAACCGAATTAATATTAGTAATCAATTTATTTATTAATAATCAATAACAATAATATGATTAATCATTTTGTAAGTTGGTTCAGAATACGCAGTTTTCTAAAAATTCCGAAAAAAGTTAACGACTTTGAAGCTATTACGTAAAACTGTCACGAAAAAAGAAAAACGACTATTCCCAAACAAAACAGCATATTAAATTGCCATGTTCAAAATTCTGGAAGTTTTTATGGCTCTGGTACCAGAGTCCGTATTCTTCTATACCGAATGATCAGAGATATTAATAATTTCTCCAAAATTATTTCTCATCCATGTTATGTTATATTCCTTTGAACATTTTCACAGTTATGCGGTTCATGGAGGTTCATAGAGCCTCCCCCCAAATGATGTAAAAAAAAAAACATTTTTCCTAATAGGTGGATTGGTCGGGGAGGTCCATTTGTATAGCCGCCACCTTTCCCTGAATTTGTTATAATTGATTTATTATTTTGTTATATCCAAGACCGGTAAATAGAAAGAACGAAATGATCTATAGAAAAAACTTCCATTTTGATGCTATGATCTAGAATCGTGGAATGCTCTTCCAAGTTCAAAGAAATAGTGTACAAGTGCAAAGTGCAAGTTTTTTTTTGTTTCTATTGGATAAATTGTAGGCTAAACAACTAACAAACTGAATTTTTCTACATTCAATTTGTTCCTTATATGAGTAACAGGATGTTCGACAGTGTGCAGCTCAATTAGAAATGTTTAATTGTGTTTTAATACACCCTGTAAGTATTTGCAATAAATAATTGAGATTTATGATAATTTCTTCAGAATGTCTCTTTATGGCGAACGGTTTCCTTTGCATGTATGCATGTACAACGATCTAAAAATCTATATATCTCCTAAGTCACCAATTTTATCGAATTGATTCAAATATCAATTTTGCTGTCTACAGATTGTAAACGTAGTCCCTGTAAAAGTTGTGGATTGTTAACCATTGGGCATGAGCTGACCCTGGCCTTCAGATAGGAGTGTAGAATTATTTATTCCGTCAAACACACTACATCAAAGTACCTAATCCTTTATTGAAAATTAATAATGTTCGAATGTATAAGTTAGAAAAGATACCTAAATATAAGTTTTGATTTCGCAATTTCAAATACCTATATCTCAGAAACGAGGGTTCGTATGGCAAAATTCTTCTCATGTCACAGTATTATTTTTACGTCAACTACTCACTTCCAAATTTGTTGTATCAAGTCTCGGAAGATCCTGTATAATTGTATTGTAACGGAATTTTTGTAAAATGAAACATTATGAATTAGTATAAAATGAAAAAAGATTTTCTAACTGTTAAACATATAAGCTGCTGCTCAAAATATCGTCTAGTACTTGAAGGTCGGATTCAGATACTTTGTTTCCCAACGAAATTAGATTGGTGCAGGAATATTGAATGGAGCCAATCCTTTTCCTAAGAAAACGTTTATTAGGATAATGCTTTACTTTACAAGTCGACTGTAATAAGGAGTTGCGCCGTCTTGATAGTTATTTTGTGAACACATATCAGAATTTACGAGTATATCTGTTGAATCGTTTAAACTAAGAATTTTATATTCGTTTATCTGCTCAATTTTTGTAACAAAAATGATGCAACAACAATACTTTCCTTAATTCAAATCCTAGTTCATGTAATCATAACATTTTCGTTAGCCCAACAATGTCAAAATACAAAAATGAGACATCTGAAGACAATAGTTTAATAAAAAGCTTGTATAAGTTCTTATTTTGTCAATACTAATCTGTAATCGTTTGTCTGAATCGTAATCTTCTATGTACCTCTACCAAATATAATTTATAAGGATTGAATTTATATTGTTCCAAATTTCTCCGGAATATACTGAATTCTTACGCAAATTTTCTTGTACCTGAATGATCTAAACTAATATGACGTGAAATTGTCAATTTTTTTACTCAAATCTTCTATTGAGAATCAGATTTTTGTCCATAAATCTGAAATTTCTTAGTTTCAAATTTACAAAAGAATGTTATGAGTATTTTCTGCATTATTGTGATAGAGACTATGGGAATTATTATTACGAGGTTATTTAAATTCTATTGTCAATTCCTAAGTTTCATCAAACGACGAGCTTACGACCTTCACCGAAAGATGTCAGCACTTACCGTATAAGTTGAAGAATATATTTGCGCTGGCGTTGAGAGATTCACCCGTTTTTAACGCTCAGTTTATAAGTGAAAACGTATGATTGAGTTGTTTTGAATACATTTTCGAAAATGGAAGAAAATGACTATTGAACTATCATTAAATATTTGCTTTTGAAATATAATAAGCGGACGTAAATAGAACTGGAGACTGTAAAATTTTCGAGACTTAAATTTGAACGAGACCGTATCAGCTTAACTGACGGGATGGCCAAAAATAGCGGCAACCACCAAAGTCATCGAAAAAGTTGACCAGATGGTTGTGGGAAAAAGCAAAAATAGTTTCATCGACCGAGAAAGTGGTGACGACCGTTTTTTGCGATAATTATGAGATTTTTGCATCGATTACTTTAAAAAACATGAAACAATAACAGGACAGTATTGCGCATCATTGCGTGATGAGGTCGGGGTAGACATAACGAAGAACTGAAAACATTTGAAAAAATACATTGCTTCTCCATCAAGACAACAAACTTTCTTAGGTTAATCGCACTTCAGATTGGTAGACCGCCCACGGAATTCACTAGCGGTATTTTCATGTTTCTTAAACTCCAAATTTCACTTTCAATAAAAATATTTTCGGCAGGCGAGTTATCGTATACGTTAACACTTATTTTGAGAAGAGAGTCGCCCAAACACAATATGACAAAATCATCCTCAATAAAATAAAATATAGAGCATTAAAATGCCTTTTTTTGATAGTGATCAAAAGTACAGTAAATGAATTTTGTTTTTGATTACATCTGAATTCACTGAATGTCTCATATCCTCTTGTGTAGAGAGAAGCAGTAACAAATTTGAAGCTGTTTCTGGATGTCCGTCTGTTTTTTAATCACTCAAGTGAGATGGCGCATAACGAGAAATGTGAATCTTAATAAGTGATTAACATCAACTTTTGTTATAAATTACAGAATTTGTTCTAACTGTTGAAATCTATTGAGGAAGTAACTTTGAAGCCCACAAGTGACATCAGTGCTTTAAAAGTGAATCCGAGTTGGTGGAATATGACTTATCTAGATTCAGAACATCATTCCTTCCCAAATAAGTTCAAAAAGGCAAAAACCTGTACTAGAACCCATACTAGGATTCAATTTTAGTATGAGTTCGTGTTGAGATTTTTTTTATTTCACGCATCCTACTATTACGGGTGTTTGAAACCTCTAGTGAGAGTTGCGAACACGATAATAGTAAGAAAACGAAAAGACAGGTCATAGATTTTATTGTGCTAAAAAGAACTCAAAATGATAAGAAAATTTATCATAGATGGACCACGAAGTACAAATAAATTAATAAGATACATCTGCAAACATTATTCCACCACTCAATACTTCCAAATCATACAATGAATGTTAGGCTTCCATTCCAATAATAAGATAATATCTCCAGTAGTCATACGATCAAAATATAAAAAGTTTTATTCATGAAAAGACATCTAGAACAACAAATTCAGTGTTTATAACGTAGTGTTACATGGAGAAAGAGAGAGAAAACGAGAAGTTATATGGTCGAAGCAAAAAGCGAAGAATTTGAGATTGGTAGAAACAACAAACCCCAAATGAAAAGAGTCTGTCATTCTTTGAAGTCATTGTCAGATTATGATTCCAATAAGAAAGAGTTGCTGAAATAAATTGACGATAATAATGAATTTGATATTTCTAGTCCAGAAAATATAAATATTGGGGACATTTTATATATCAAATTAGAATAGAAGAAATCTGTAGCTAATTATATGGCTGAGTAATACACACATACAATATGATTAATTACCGAGTGTTATATATCAGAAAAAATCCTGAAGCTTGTATTTATGTTCTCTTTATAAAGAGAAAGATAAATCAAGCATTGATTTTTCACAAGTGTCACCACTAAATCACATAAAATACTCTTTAGTTGATAGGTGCATAGAATGTGCAACAAAAGTAGCAATATGAACTTTTCCAATAATATTAAGTTTATTTTTCACATTTTAGAGTTAGTTAAGCTTTGGCGCAAAGGCGTACTTAACATTTCAGCCCCATGTTTCCTAACGTGGGGCTTATGCCCAATTTGATTGTAAAGGGACGCAATTCGAAAATGCTCTCTACACGAGTTGAACCCTTTTGGTCTGGGCCAATCCAATGCAATGCTAAATTTCGGTACCAAAATTGAACAAAAGCAAATAATTGCGGTCAATAAATATTTGTTTAACGAGACCAAGGTATCAACTGGATTTCGAGCGTCGTCAAGTTAACTTTCCTGCGGCAGACAGGAGTGGATCCGACTGGATCTCCGGACACAAAAATCTCGCTAAGCAACGTCTTTGTTTGCCTCTGAATCAAAGAAATTCAACTCGCTGAAGCGACTCGTGAAGAATCTGGGGTACGATAAGCCAACCTACAGAAGAAGTTCGCAGGGATGTTGCAGCTAGTATTAGTGGATTTGTCTGATACATCTAATTGCAGAATGAAAAAGAAATTATTTCGAATTTCGGTTTCTTCCCAAAACTGATCAGTTAAGGGTCTCAATCGAACAATTCAATTTTCTAATACTAAAAATTATGTCTATGTTACATAGGAGGGCATAAAAATTTCAGAAGGGATTGGGTGGGACATAATCCAAAAAGGTTGGGAAACACTGATTTCCACCTTTTGATCTATTGTGTACCCCGGATAACTTACCAATCGGGTAGCGACGACATTGTATCTGAGGACTGCGCCTACCATTTCAATTCAAAAGATAGATATGAGTTTAAGGAATTCTGTTCCGAAAACTAATATTCCAGACTCTCAAATTAGTTGGGTAACTAGTAATTTCCAATACTGATTATGGTATCTTCATAATGAAAAGTCATCAAGTTTTAAGAGAATTCTATAATTTAAGATATCTCATGGGGCAGAATGATGTTTAATAATATTCACATATTTTCATAGAACTTAAGCCGAACATAAATTGGAAATATTATGTTTATTGACATATTATTACATATTCAATTTTTAGGAATAAATTATAAATAAAGATATTTATAATTATTTCTATTATTTATCGTATTGCCGATCCTCTATATTTTTACTGGAAAGTATTGGAAAAAATAATTGATTCACATTAAAGTAGAAATTTTGTTAATAACCAGCAGATGAAAAAGTAATTACAGCTCTGATTTCAACGTAATCTGTAATAATAAAATGCTTTATATTGTCGGATGCGACTTCGCTAACATACGACAACGGTTTTCTCTACTTTTTTCAAATTATTTCGCTAAATTAACCATGGATTATACATATTTACTGCTCTTTATTTTTGTAACCCAATTATATGTTTCAAATGTCCTTTTTCTTCTGATGACTATATAATGTAACTAATGATACCTATGTGAATACAAGAGATAATTGAGTTTGGAGCTGCAAAAAACATATTATCGGTTGATATGTTTATAATATGAACAAGTAATAACTCCAGTAATTGAATCAGAAAATTTATTACTGTGTATGTGCTGGAATACGCTCAAATTATTTCTTGCAACAAAAAAATGGCAAGATTATTCAGTCTGTTTCTCTACGAAAATTATTTGTATCATACGCTCTCCGTGACGGATATTCGAATTAATCACCTGATTCAACATTTCTATTTAAAAACCTGATCAATTATCTTGTTTAGAGACCAAGATGTGACAAATAAATTCCAATTTAGGATATTACAAGAAATGCTTCTAACTTAGTATTTATCAGACTCAACCAATTAGTAATTGAAAATGATAATTCTAAGACAATAACAATTCAGCAGATGACGATTGCGAAGCTTAAAGCTACATCCAGCTGAATGTATCAAAAGTGCCTCAAAAGTTAGAAAAAGATTCTAAGTTCGGTTTCCCCAGCTTAATATCACTTATTTATTCCAGTCTAGCTTGCCAGTACTTCCAATCTTGATGTTATATTTATATTAGTTTGATAGATCTTCTTCCCAATAGTGTTTCTTCGAAACTAATTCCTTTAAGACACTTGACCAAGAATTACAGTGTAACTAGAATATTTTTACTTCACTCTCGTTTATTCAGGAATCGATTTTTTTTTTCCAGTCCAGGATATTGTACGAAAACAGTACATTTTGATTGTATTCATTTTCTTCAAGATTCATCATTTTGATCCATACGGGAAGACTGAAAACACTGAACAACTGACCAATTATTTCAGTTTTTCATTCTCCTGTCATGGCATTTGATTTCTGGAACCAACCTTGTTCGATATCGTCGTAACTGATTGTATGAAGGATCCTACTGTGTATTTCTAAATACTAAATTCATTGTTTAAGAAGTTGTTTTCGTATACCAGCCGTTTTGCTGATTGATCTTCCAAATGTACTATCATTACTCATTCGAGGTATCTTTTGCTGACTTGTGCATTCG
This sequence comes from Diorhabda carinulata, assembly GCF_026250575.1. Lineage (NCBI taxonomy): Eukaryota > Metazoa > Arthropoda > Insecta > Coleoptera > Chrysomelidae > Diorhabda > Diorhabda carinulata. The sequence goes on from NC_079469.1 coordinate 12,018,439, forward strand.
CAAAGTATATACTTTAGCCTTATGGCCTGTTCGTTGTCTTTTCCTGTCATGACTATCGTTTTAAGATGATATTTGACAGGGCTATGACATGTTTGAGGACAGGTCAACAGTTTCATGTCATTTCTGGATATTTAGAGAAGCTCCTCAGACTTCTCTTCTGATACGGTCATGCAATTTCTCTTACTTTTATAGTTTCGAATGAATCTAGTGAATTTAGACAAAATAAGCTATAATGCTCTGGTTGCTTTCAAATTATAACCACTATAGTTCATGCTATTGCTTATTTTTCTGAATACTACATTTGGTGTCCTATACGAAAAGCATAAAAATTCAGTTAGTGTTGATAAATTTCATGATTTAATTTGAAATCAACAATATTACGTTAAGTCACGAGAGGTCAAACTGGAAATGATTTCGTGACGAGCACGCCTCTGATGGTCGACGTATCAGCTATCACGAACTGTAGAAGTAATGACCAATATTTCACGGACATAATAGTCATCGAGTGAAAAATACAACAAATCCATCGTCATTGACCTACGCAGAGTTTACGATTTCGTGAAATTACAAGATTGTAAATAAAACAAATGAACTTAATAAAAATAGTATTTTTATTCACGTGCCAAACATGTAATCCATATAACGGGTGTAACCAATTAGAGGTGTATTAATTCGATCTAGAAAACGGTAAGAAAAATATTTGAGTGAGTTTAAGCGCATTATTATGCCTAGAATTTTTTTCACCCTATACAATCATTAAGACCAATCTCAGATATGGTCTAATGAAGCTCAAATGAAATTTTCGGTATATGAGAAGATTCTACTCCAAACAATGGTTGACAAAGAATTTGATTTATTGATAATATTTTAATATGATTATGATTTAAACATTCCGTAATTTTATATGGTCCCCTCGTTTTTTGGCTCTAGAAAATCGAAAAATCATTCGATTTCGATAAATTTTTTTTCAAATCTTCGTTTTTACGGCGGATTTATGAAAAAAATATGTGAAATATCTCACCTGGGGATTTCATATATATTTTTGTTAATCTACACGAAAAAACTGACATTTTGGAAAAAAAGTATTGAAAAAAGATTGTTTATTAATTTTTAACGTCATTTAAAGATTTCATATGGTTTTACTTCAAATGTTTTCATTAACGCTCTAGAAAATCGAAAAATCATCCGATTTTGCTGAATTCCAAAAAATCTGCGTTTTTACGGCTAATTCCTGTGAAAAAATATAGGAAATATCTCACTTGAAGATTTCATATGGTTTTATGACTTTAAATTTTCTTTAACCGTCAACCATAGTAAGATACCATTTTTTAATGGTGAGAATTTTCAATTTTTCAAAGTTAACTTTTAGTTCTGTACACTTGATTACAATAAATTATTTTAAGAATGTTTTTGTTCATACAACTTTATTGATTACTTAATAAAAAACGATAATATGTGAGAAGAGGTCAATTTTAAGAGAAGTTGTTATTATTTTTAGTTGTAAAACATGAGAATCAATATTTAAGTATAATTTGTTCCTTTTTTGTGTAGATTACGAGTAAAAAAAAGTGAAACTTCATTTGATTATTTGAAAAAAAATAGTTATTAACAATTATACTTGAATAAGTGCATTTTCAAAAACATTTAAAGCCCTGAAACCAATATATGTTTTTATTTGTTTATTCCCATATTTTTTTTCGTAGATCCGCCGTGAAGAAGAATATTTTAGAAGAAAATTTCTCGAAATCGGATGACTTTTCGATTTTCTAGAGCCAAAAAATGAGGGGACCGCGAAAGTATAAAATTACCAGTCATTATTTCGTTTTATTGAAATCCACGTTTACAATTTTAAATAGAAACGCCCCGTAGCTTTCACACCATTTATCTATGATAAATATTTAACGGCTTAAGTTTTTCATAATATTCAACATACTCAGTTAATAAGACCAGGAAAATGTTGCTAAATATATAAAAAACTACGAATAACGGAAGTGTATGGAACACGTATGAAAATTATGAATATTGATATCTAGTTTTTTCCATATAAAGAAATCAGAAATGCTATAGGTAATTCTCTATTTTGCACGATTTTATCATTGTTTTTATGCGTAGTAGTAACAAAAAACTGTTAAAAGCATGTTAGGTAAAATATAAGATAAGTTGCCATTAGTGTTTGAAAGAACATGCGAACAAAGAACTATGAAGTAATTTTAAGCAATTGATACTGATTCACCAGAAGTTGATAAAAAGGATCTAAGTAGTGATCAACAGTATTTACCAAAAGAAAATGTACTATCAGAAACGGAACTTGTCTTGAAGAATTGAGCAAAAAAATTGACACAAAAACAAAACCATGTTAGAATGCAATAGCAGCATTCACAACTCTCTAGAAGATTTCCAATATAAATAGAGGAGATTGGTAATATTATTATTAGATATGGCAATTTTGGGCACCCAAATACGTTATATTGCTGTGATAGCAGATTATCGGTGCCGGTTTTCTAGAGATTTTGAACAATTGTGAGTATTCAAAACACTTCAATGTCTATCAGTAAATCGACTTAACTCTTCGGGATTGATGTACTATAGCCTAACCACGTTTCACAATGAATATTTCTACTTTTCATGCTACACTCAAGCAGTCGAGCGATGCAAAAGCATCATTAATAATTACTGAGGTATGAAACAAAGTTTGTGGTTATGAAACTCAAACCAGTTACATCCATGTGAAATTCCATAGACTCCAAAAAAAGTATGTTTAAGATTGCATCTACGGCTAGAATAGGAATAGGGGGGAGGTTAAAGGCATATGTGGTACGGCTAAAAATGAATCAGATATTCCAAAAAAAATTTACCCTCTATTTTTCATGACTATACCAAATCAATTTTACAACAGAAATTTTTACTCAACTGGCCGTGTGTACCCTAGAAACAGCGGTAAAGGTATTAGAGCAAAAAAAGATTGGTGCATAGATTCAGAAATTCAATTTACGACAGTGCGAACTATTATTTAAACAGAACAATAAAACTAGAAAACTATAGTAATTACTTTTAGTTCTTTAATAAACTAATAGTTACGATCTTTACTACCGGTTGTATTTAAATGTTTTAATAAATTTCATTTTAGTTTGTTTCTAGCAACAATAATTTTAAATTTGTAGTCAACTGACTCATCAATTATATGAAACAATAAAATTAGAATGTATTAGGAGGAAATATATGATAAATACTTTTCCCTCGTGATACTTATACTAGAGTAATTGGTAAATCGTTTCCGTTACAAGAAGCAATTATCAAGTCATTTAATTATTTACTGCACGACTTCGACGATTTTATGGTTAGATCAACAATAATTACTAAGCTTCCTTCGCCGATACTGTAAACATGGACACCACATTAAGTTGCCTTGGGGATATCCACAGGAGTTCTAATTAGAAACGGTTTTGTCTCATAGGATATCGACGTATGTAGCATAAGCTCGGTTAGTACCAAGTAGTATTGAACATAACTTTTTCAATATTAGATTTATAAAGCGAAATTTCAGGTGAACTTGAACATAATTTAATTTTACACCAAAAACGTACTCTTGATACTGTGGACAGTTTTAGGAATATTTTGATTTGAAAATTATGGAGTAATAAACGAACAAATTAACACATTTTACTTGGAAACTTAAATGGTGACATGTACCTGGATGTTCAAGGGCCGGTTTCTTCCCGTTCTAATAAAGTGCCAAATAATTATTAGACACTTAACTTTAGTAGGAACTTTTAATTGTCGAATAAATGTTTACCGTTTCTTCACCCTAGTTGGTTTAAATCCGAACTAACTAATAAGTATTTGTCACTTTATTTTGTATTTAACCAATAGTCTACTGTTGGTAATACAATAAAAGATGCCTATATAGCAATCGTCCATGTATTGAATAAGGAAAGAAATAAGCGAAAAAACGTTTTTCTTCTTATTGACGGTTTCCTATGATTTGTGTTTGTGATAACGATCTGTGTGCAATTATATTTGCACGTGTTTTGTGAATGAATACAAAAGTTTAATGCTAGTTCACATATGTAATAATGTATGTATTTTAGAGTCCACAAGTTCTGCTGATAACATTTTGGAAAATGAACGTTGCTGTACACCAGTGTCTAGTCTATTTTCCAAATTTCAGTCGTAACCTTCCTAACACCTTAAATCTTTTTTTCTGGATGGTCCTCTTAGTTTTTGTCCACCCTTCTCCTTATTCCAGTTCAATACTTGCAATACTAAATCATTTCTTAAATTGTTTGAGATATACGCTCAAGAATTGGTATTTCGAAATATATTGGCAGTAGAATTAAAGAGAAAATGAATAAAAGGAAATCAGGCGTCTAAATGCAGGATCCTACATCTGAGAAAATAGGCTACTGAAAGTACTCTAATTGGATTAATAACTTTATGATACTTTATTTTTGATAATATTCTGGCAGCTAGAATATTATATCAATCTAATAATAATTAATGTATATCTAAAGCCAAAGTAGTCAGAAATAAATAGTTTAACTTGAAATGCGTTTTTTTATATCATAGCAACTACATTCTTCAGAAAAAAAGTAGAGAGCATTATTTGAAGTTTGAGAATATGCAGTCCAATCAACTATCTCATGTTTTTCAATTGCAAATTTATAAGATTCAATACTATTCATTATTTGAATGAAACACCATATCATTACTCAATATGGTTATTAAGTAATTATATAATAATATGGTGCTTCATTTTAATAATGAAGGTCTGAGATAAATCTTGTTTTAAAACAGAGATATATTTTTAATATCCCGGCAAATCCCAATTAGAAATTAGTCCACTCGCAGTAGCGATAAAAACGAAATATACACAAGTTGCCTATCTATATATGTTTTATTTTTGGTTTCTATAATAATATTTCGATCTAAATCATATGTTTGCCAGGCATGCGCGTAAATTTATTTGAAAAATTTGAGGGGTTATATCCTTAATTAGTCTTTACATTTGAAATTGTGAAATCTTATAGGGTGTATCATAATGCTGTAGAGATTATTTCAAATGTCAGTTGTTTACAACCTAATCATGCCCAACAAACATTGTTTGATAAATGATACTCACATAAAATACAGGGTGATTCATTTGAAAAGAAAACGAGAAAATAATAAATTAGTATTTTGCGTATCAAGTATCAATTTCAATGAATATTGAAGAAATAAATAGTTTTTCAGAGTTTTCATTAATATTCAAACGCATTGGGCGCAACAGATCTTCATTCTTGAATTTCTTTTCCATTGTACAGGGTATTGAAATTGTTACGATTTTCATGGAAAATTGGTAATAACTTTCATACCACGTAACTTTGATATATTTGAAATATTTTAAAATGTGAAGATTGATAATAACTATAATCCCCCAAATTTTTTAGTCAATATCTCAGGATATTGGACAAAGGAGGCACTGAACCTTATCACACCAATCAGTCACCCTGTATATCAAGTTGTTCCTATAATTCAAGGAAAAGATAATAAAATGAATTACATTCCGACTTCAATGAATGGTCACATACAATTGCTTATGATTCACCCTGTTTCCCATCGTTAATTTTTACTACCGTGCAATTACCCAATGGCTGACATTCTAATACTCAGTATGCAACGGCCTCTTTCCCTTTTATGCTCCTAAACAACCCCTGCACCGCCCTTTTAATTGACGGGAGTATCTATTTTTTTGTCTGATATGTGGTAATTGAGCTGCACGGATGTGTTTTGAAAGGAATGGTTTAACTAGAGTTATGGTCTATTTAGTTACGGAAACCCAGAGAGTTTAGCATAATAAAAAATTAACATTCGAAATACTTGATGTACACGGATTATTTCAATGGAAACGATTGTTTCGTATATCAAATAATTTATATGTTTATAGGTTTCATCAATCCATAGCTATACTGTGAATTAAGATTCAAGATTTTCAATTATCTTGATGAATTCCAAAATTATAGATGTAGTGAAAAAGAAATATAGAATATGGTCTGTTAAGTCATTTGTAGAAACTTGATAAAAGCGGAAAAATTCGAGAATAAAGAGGAATTATACAAAGATAAAAGAACAAAAGTAATCACATGAAACGAAGTAGAAGGACCTATAAGAAAAATCAAAATAGGAGAAGCGTGTGAAGGAGACAACGTAGAAACAACAAGATATTGAAGATATTCAATATAGCACTGCACACATATGAATAACCGAGAGATACCATGATACCACTACATAAAAATTTCCTTACCGTTAGTTCGCTCGGAAACATACAAGAATCATCGAGACAACGATAAGGAATTACGTGGATGAGGAAATGTACGTGAAGTAAGGTGCATATAGAAAGGGAAACGAAATGATAGATAACATGTAAACATTAAGAAGGAAAATAGAACAGAGAGAAAAATTACATATGATTATCATCGATTTGAAAGTTGTATTCGACTCAATCGCTACAAAAAATAGGAATCCTTAGAAAAATAACAGAGATAACAGAAGGAATACATGAAAACGTAATAACAAGTTCAAATAGATGGAAGAAGAAGGAAGATGAAAGAAGATCGAGGAGTTAGGAAAATGTTTTAGTCATCTTCTAGTCTCTTTATGAAAAAGAACTTTAAACTGGAGACAATAATTGGCTACAGAAACCTGGAACCAGTGGAAATAGACGGATAAGTAAATGTAGATAATAAAGTAATCATAGCAGATAAACTTAAGAAAATGAAAAAAATAGTAGACATATTAATAAAGACAAGAGAAATTCTGAGAATGTAGTGAATATCAAAAAATACAAAAGGATGGTAGTATATAAAAAAAGAGAACAAAGGGAAGATTTAATATAATAGTATGAAGAATAGATAGAATATCTCAGTTATTTTGACAGAAGACAACAAAATAGAGATAGAGTAAGACATAAAAGTAAACACCACTCGTTAACTATACTCACGTTTTTTTATGGAAGTGAAACTTGGGTAATGAACAAAAAGATATAGAGTGGAAAAGTAGCAGCGGACATGAAGCAACTGAAGAAATATGTAGGAAAACGGGGATGGATAGGTTGAAAGAAAGGTAATTTTAGAAAAACTCAATCAGGAACCAATAGGATAAAAAATACTTGGAAGATGAGCCTAATAACAGAAGCAAAAGGGTATCGAAAAACAGAAAAGGAGAGGGAGATTCGGAAAAACTTGGCTACAACAAGTGGCATAGGAAATGGGAAGACAAGGGAAAACAATAAAGCAGAAGAATGAAGTGGGAAAGGGTCGGAAAAAGTAGAAAAAAGGATGAAGGAGAATGAAAACCGGAATCTCAATAATATGATGTTTGTGAGGAAATATAGAGTTCTAGAAAAGAAGAAGTTGAATTGTTTGTTTTCCTATAATAGTAAGCTGTTTTTTATCACCAGCTTTGTTAAGCTCGCCAATAAAAAGAAAAAAGCAGAATGTAAGAAAGAACCCATGAACCGCATATAAATATCAATAACCATTTTTATATTTATTTAGAATTTGGTTTCCGGATAAAATAAAATTTGTGGAAATGATATCTTTGAAACGATTTGAAGGTTTGTATGACTATGAGATTTATGAATATTGGAAACTATAGTTGAATTGCATAATTGTATGAATTGAGTGATATTGTGAATCGATTTCATAGGCCAATCGAACTAGACGTTAACCTTTTACTAAAATGTTTTTAATAGTTGTTGAATTATTGAATATCGACAAAAACAATCAGTATTAACTAATAAAACAATTTATATGTTCAGTAGTATGAAAACTCATATATTTTTTGTATAAATAATCTTTCGTTTATAATTTGCCTCCCGAAAAGGTTTCCTCTCATTTAACGTGTCTATTTTTGAACTGTTCAAATTTCTTCTTAGCGATAAAAGGTTCTGTATAAATCAGTTTTTTGGTAAAGGAAAGAACTTCCCAAGTGATTGATAATTTTGTTCACATAAGAGAAATATATATGGTACAAAATTATTTCTTAAACTTCAGGAAGAAAGTAAAGATTTGTCGCTAACATAATTTATTTACAGAAAATATGGACAACGAATAATGTGTGGTAATTTGAGATCACAATAGATGAAAAATGATTTTTGAAATTAGTTGTAGTTAACCAAAATGTTATTAATACTAATTAGTAAATTCCTAAGGAAGCAGTTTGACATTTCACTATTATTCATGTGCCAACTCTCAACTATTAGTTCGCCATTTCAATCCATTTTAGTGTTAATCGTTAAAACTATAACAGACTTGTAGTATAATTATAATTCTTCCTCGACGTTCCTATTTGAAAATGAAAAATGAACAGTCCAGCTGTTTGAAAATCTTGACAAGAGAATAAAATTTAAAAATCAAGGTAGTAACTAGGATTTGTAAGTATCAGTACTCTCCTTTGATATCGTATTCCTATTACATCATGTCCATCTTGTATGTGGAATAAGTCAGGCAATTGTAAGTTTGTTAAGTTTTCTTCAGATTTATATTATACCATAAGTATATATCCGATAGAAAAGTCAAATTATTGTGAAAACATCGCCTTCTTTAAAGCAATTTTTTTTAATTTGGGAACGGAATAATCGGATGGAATGGGATTAGATGAATAAGACGGATGTGGAAATAAATTATGACGAATAATGGATAGTACATAGTAGCATATTTAAATAATAAATATTTAGGTGTCAAGGCACTAAAGTCAAACTTTTTGTCACAAGGCTGAAGACGACTTGGATAATTTATTCATATCAATAGTAATAGAACAGTTTGAATTCAGTTACTTCAGTGCATAAGCCCTGAAAAACAATTTCACTGCCGATTTCTATCAACCTTATGATATTTATGTTTCACTTCACTGCCGGAGCAATATTTCTTTCAACAAATTCTGTCATTATACTCAATTTCAGCATCGAAAAGTTTCAGCAAATCATGATATGTTATAATGTTCCCTTTTTGTTAATAAACATTTGTTAATATTCCATCTTTGGATACCCAACACACTGTGCCCAAGACTACCAGCGAGATAGCTTCACTGTTTGTGAAATATTTGGATCCAGTCTTTAGCTAGAACATCCGGTTGAGAAATTTACTTGATAGATAGTTTCCAATTCTATAAGGTCAAATCTAAATGCTCGTGAACACCCAGGTTATGATCTTATATCAGCTGGAATATCAAAAGAATTTTCAAAGCTATAAAAAGTGGCACAAATTTTACGACTTCTTATATCGATAAGCTACTAGGAGATGTGCAGTCATATAGACCTCTAAGTCTGTTTCCTATAATGAGCAAATTGTTAGAAAAACTGCAACCAATAATTGAACGAAGAAATTTAGGTTTGGCATGATGACCTCTTATTTGAAATCAGAAAATCGCTAGCAGTTAAATCTTTCACTTCTACATCAAATATCTCTACTATGATGAACAGAAACTACACACAAAATAAACTTTGAAAGTGCTAAGAATTGTTGTAGATATTCCTTGATTTATGCCCAATATTGTTATAGCTCGTGATCTTTAAATTGAATCAGTTAAAGTGAGAATTTATAATTAATAATTAGAGCTTATCCATAAGCTAAAGATATAGATTGACATATTATACCAATAAATAGACACCCAGGTACAACCAGCAGCCCATAGTAACCTTAAGCGACATTATCCATACCAACTAATTAATAGATTTTAATTGTATTCCCAATATTTATTATTATTGTAATCACTAAATTCCCGTCGAATATACTAACACAATTTGCTTAGTATAATAATTGTAATAGATTCCAAATGATTATGAGAATATAAAATATTCACTAAACGAAAAAACGGTTTTCTCTGCATATTTTCCGAGAGCAAAATGTTTTTTCCTATTAAACAATAATCTAATGTTTTCATGTTATTGTCAAATCTTATAATCCATCCATAAATCTTCTACAAAATAATCTTGCCGTGCTGAAGATTTAGCTATAAATATAATACGTCATCATCCGTAGAAAATCTATTGTGGCACTTCAGTGAAACGCTTTATTTTTCATATCAAAAAAGCACATTAAAAAGTTATTGATGACTTATGACCGTTACCTCTTAAAAATGTGAAATATTATAAACCAATGCAAGAATAAAACACAAACTGAGTCCACTTAAAAGTATTATTAATCTGATCTATGTTATACTGGTGGCCAAGCGCAGTTAGAAATTTTTTGAAACGGGTTAAAAATTTGATTGAAGTACCTAAAAATAATAAAAATGTATTTCTTAATCAAAATGCTCTTATTTCACAACGCTGTGTAGAAAGATGTCTGCCTGGATATCATATATTTTATCAGAGAAGGACAGAAAGAATTAGGATAAATATAAGACACAGATAAAGAAATTAAGGAGTGGGGAGTAGGAGACAAAAGCAGAAATAATAATTATACTGAAACCAGAGGTAGATCTAGTCATATTAGGATATTGATGTATGATCAAACTTCAAAAAAGACTTGATAAGTTGAAAGAAATATGAAAAAAACAAAGAAATATAACGAAAGAGAAAGGCTCAAGGAACATTGAAAGAAAAGACGCATATGTGAATGACAAAATGACATGAAAATACATTAAACGGTTGGAAGAGAACCAGTTTATATGTGAAAATGTATCAAAAAATCACAATATAACAAGTTTCGAATTACCACAATTAGATTATTTAATAAAAGAAGCTTCAATCAATTTGCTGATCTGACTAACGAATGTTTGGTAGTTAGACAAAAATAAATAGATCTCTTCATAGGACTCTAGCTTGCAGGCAATAGATGAATGAAGCTTCTATTGGGTTTTCTTGCATAAATTATTAGATAAACTTTATCTACTCATGTTAGTAATTGTATTGTAAAGTGCTTTGCACGTTGTCAAAAATCAAGAATAGCTAACAATGGTATCTCAAAAGTTTTTCAAAAATAAATCTGAATAGCTTGAGGGTCTATTCCAGATATAAAAAAAAGAAAACATAGAGCTATAAAAAAGTACACATCTTCTCCAAGTACACCAGTAACTGACAATTTTTACCGTGAAACCTTCGGTTATGACTGTAGTCTTCTTCCAGAACGAAATCAGCTTCAATTCACATGTGAAATATGAGATTTTAATACAAAAACCGTAACTGAAACTCTAGTAGTTATACGAAGTTATATTTTCTTAGGTTGTTGTTGTTTTTGAATCCGATCCAATCTCTTAAGTTGAGTGAAACTATTGGATATCCACGAGAAAATATTATACAAGAATGGGTAAAGAGCATCTAAGAAGAATAGCAAGAATAACGAAGGCATGAAAAATGTGTTAAAAAAGAACTTATAATAATTAAAGAAATAGAATGGAAAACCACAATAAAAACGATGAAGAAAATTCTGATGAATTAAATAGAGAAGCTAGCACAAAAAAGGAAATAATCTAAGAGGAAAAAGACAACAGAAGGGACAAAAACATGCGTTAAAAATTTTACTCTTGAGAATACAAATAAAGAAAATTATTAATAGTGAAAGTGGATTAAATACCAAATCTTTTAATGGTTTCAAATACCTCTAAATTGTACAACAAGCACGTCCATGTCTATACATAAATCGTTATCCAGATATACCAATACTCGCAAGCAGAACATTTTCATTTATCTAAGAGATAACTTGGCTTCTGGATATAATTTTACATCTAAAAAGATTAATGGTTTCAATGTCGTCATAAAGTGATATCTCGATAATGGTGGGTCTTTTGATGAAACGAGCACAAATCATTTCAACACTCTTTCTCGGCTTTCTGTTTTTATTCGGTTTTATTTCAAGGAGAAATCTCATTTTTAGATATACACCGTTTTATTTGGTTGCTGCACAAGAACAATAATATTTTGATGTTTCATTATTCACAATATAGAAATGGAAAGTATTTTCAAAATAACAAATATATTTAGTACAGTGTGTTAATGTACGTTTTGAAGTAAAACCTTAAAACATAATACTCTTTTATTTGGTTGCAAAAGTGTTTAATTTCATTTACAAGTAACTGCAAAAGTTTCCATTATTTTGATGACCAAAGTACTTGTGGCAAGTATTTATTCGTCAGTGTCCGATCCTGAGTTAACTTGGAACAAGAATAACCTTCTAACGATAATCTGGAAAGAAATAAAGCCAAAAAGCAAAAGAAAGAGTAGTATTAACGAACAATAACTTATTAGAAGTATCAGTGTGAAGTCTTACGTCGAAAAAGTAAACCAGAGTTACGCAATAAATTAAAAGAAAAAAGATATCCAGAGAAATTGTGAAAATCGAAAAACTGGAGTATCGAGCCATCATCAAGTACCTGTATTTAAAAGGGTTAAGAGGTAAGCAGATTCATGAAGGTATACTTAAGACCTTTGGTGATCAATGTCCTTCGTATGCGACCGTGAAAAAATGGACTGCAAGCTTCAAAAGAGATGAAGTATTTGAGGAATATAGCAAGGAAACCAATATTGATAAGGTAAGGAATGAGGCGATTTTATGGGAACTCAAATAGGAACAAATGGAAAACAGAATAGTTAAAAGGTGTATAAGGTGAATATTGTTCAAGAATTGCATCCTGACGATTCATTTAAACCAACATATTACTTTGAAACGACAGGCCGATTTGATTTTAGTGTTTCATGTTTTGTATAAGGCATCAAAATTGTATATAGAATTTTTGAGGTTAGCTTAACTGTCCAACGATAGCTAAATATATTACAAAATAATACGCCATACATTTGACACAGCAACATCAGATATATTTTCAGCAATATGAAGCGCCCGCTCATAATTCAAGGGTATATAAAGAATATTTAAATGCTTATTTTGGTAGACGCTGGATTGGCATATACGGACCAATCAGATGGCCCCCGAGGTCCCCGAGGTTAAGTATTATAAATTACTTTGAATGGTGTGTTCAAAAAATAAGATTTATGAAAATTGGCATAATAATATAGATGAACTCCGAGTCTCAACCAAAGAAGCATTCAGAAACTCACAAAGGCAACCCTTTATGATTTTAAATCCTTATGGCGAATTGAAATTGAATGTGGTTTATGTTTAAGACAAAATAGAGGACAGTTTGAACAATTTTATCAGGTTTATTTATTTTTATTTTTTTGGTTTTTGTGATTCATTTTCCAATTTGATTCTTGTAATTACGATTTTTAATGTTGATCTATCCCGATACATTTTTGTTGTTGTCAACACTCTTGAAGAGTGATATTATAAGTTTATGTTTAGAAAATAATTAAATAAATAGGTTCAAATCATATGGCGTTCTAAGAATGTAATAATTAAGTGTAGGTGTAAAATTTATTGAAAATTTGGTTATGATGTACCAATGTATTTTGAAAAAAATTGCAAACACTGTACGTTAAAATGTACAGGGAGTTCCATTTAAAAACTATAAAGTTTGAGTCCAATCGTAACAGCCCTTGTATTTCAAGAATCAAACACAAAATGGGACACGGTGTACATGACACCCTCAAAGTTTTATAACAAATATCTCAAATTCTATATCATCCATTGGTATGAACATCGTAAATGACGCTTACATTTGTGGTTTTCTGATAAAAATTATCCCCAATTTGGAACACTGCGAATCAAATCCATGAGATTGATATTTTTCTTCGTATAACATCAACTCATATTGGGTCTAGTTAAAAAATCAATACTTATATTAATTTTACATACGTTATAATGTTTTGCGTTTATTCATACTACGCAATATATCTAAATCTACAATCTTATTTTATCAACGAATATGGGAATCACTAAAGACTTCCGCAAATACCATTTAGAAAACAATTAAAAAATGACGCCAGATGTTTACTATAAACGAGTTGTGCTTCCATTTGAGTTAATAAAAAATCTGTCCTGTTTTTCCGTATATAGCACACGTCCGCACATGTACAGAGTTCATTCCCATGTTTGCATCGATTCAGAGCAAAGAGAACAGCAATATATCAGAAAGTTCGTGCTTATTAGTGAGGCCTTTAAAACATGGCTTTTGTTCGCCAATCAACTGCCAGCATTTATTATATTACTAATTGGAGCTATATAACTTTTGTATTAAATATTTCTGGTTGCTAAATTGAATGTTTTGTTTTCTACTACGTACACTTCTCTTTTGTATTATTTCAATATTTGCTATTGAAAAGGGTACTACAAATTTTACCTTTATAATGGTTGTTAAACATCTGTTATGAATATTATTTTGTTTACCTTATTGGTAGTCTATATATTGAAACTTACTCTTGATGTCGGTTAAAATTTTCCAGTTTCTATTATTTTCGCAATGATATGCTGGAATACTATGGGTCAATGCATGGACAATACAAGGTGTTTCAATATGAGAAGCGGATATGTAGCGGTTTATAATACACATTGCATTCAATTCACAGTTAGAAATAATATATGAATCAAACTAACAGCTCAACACCTATTTTTTAATTCAATGAGGTCAGCTGTTAGTGAACTATACAAGATACTTTAGAAACACGCAAAAGTGGAGGTTATAGAAAACAAGTCTTGCCATTAAGACCACTTCCAATCCAGCTACCGGATAAAATGATGATCAGCCAATCGCGTCCTTCTTTATGTCAGGAAAGTTTCTCTTAATTCATCAAATCTTTCTCTAATTCAACGTTTCCAAAACTAAAGTTTCATTATATAAAAATACATTTCTGGCTTTTTTATTTAACACCACCAATGACGTCTTTAAATCTATAAAATTCCTAGGGTTCCTCCTATCTTGGACTGTGATCAGTTTCCAAAGAACTGATTTTATCCACTTACGTAATAGTTTATTTCGCCCTTATTGAGTGTCATCTCCGATATGCTCTTCCCTTCTGGGGTATGTGTAGTGCGACAGAGAGCTGTTAGATATTTACTCGGCCTCTCTGCAGGGAATTCTCCAAAAGATTAAAAATTCTGACTTCCTTATTCATTTTTAAATCCGTTTGCATAACCGGTAAGTATGCTTCTCCAATTTCAGTAAGGTTGTTGCACGACAATCCACTTAGAAAGCGGAGCACGACCTCTACCTACCTACCCCACACTCCAGAACTAGTTACGGGCTCAATATTTTACAATGCAAAAAAAATGCACAATCACTTGCCAATTGAAACCAAATCGATATCATATTTTCCGCATTCTGCAATAATTTGAGAGAATATTTCCTGAAAAGTGCCTTCTATTCTGTAAACGACTTCTATTCTAATAATAATATTTAACTCCGGGCATGCTGAATAATGGTTTAATTTTTGCTATGGACTTGTATATACGACTTTTTTACTAATTATTGTCTAGTACTATTACTTTTAATTTTATTACTCATTGCAAATTTCTTCTGTATATTAAAATTTTATTTCATTTGTATCTTTATTTAATTATTTTTATGTTTGTTTTTTAGTTTTTACAAGTTTTTGTATACAAATTGTGACAATTTCTGGACAATAAAGTATCTCTTTCTTTTTCTCAAGAATATCATGAGCCTGTATGAGATAGAAAATGAAACTCAATTATTGAGGTGAGAGACCGATTCATATCGAACTACTATCGAATTGTGGGAAAATACATAACTCTAGATAAATAAACCTGGGAGGGTATGAAATAGAAGATAAAAATCTTTGGCAGCTCAATACATACATACGTTATCGAAATCACGTAAAAACATAAAATCATCATTGTTGTTAATATCAATTCGTTAGTGAAGTTGGTGTGGGAATCATGGTATGTAGGTTCAAGTGTCTGTAGTAACCAAAAATGATAGTTGTACCTAATTATCTCCTCAAACCTCTTCAAACAGTCGGAATTGCTAATGCACACTAACGTTCCAATAGTTCTTGGTTGTTCCCTTTCCTTTAACATAGTCGGTGTTTTAGAACTTTAGAATCTTTATTACTTGTTAGATCACAAGTGAACTTAATATGCAGCTGACGATACCAGAACCACAGATAGCGTGATTAGGAACTGAAACACAAAAAGTTTTCGGTTCTTGTCTTCTTGTTGACGGTGGAAACATTACGTCCACATTTTTATTGGTGCCAACAAACAAAACTGTTCTAATTGCTCTTTTGTTTGTAACTTTGAATTTACTGTGACTCCCTAAATAATAAAGCTTATGATGTAGCTTAACATAAAGTTGATATACTCGTACAGTCGATTATAAATATATAATGAACTTAATTTATTATTAAGGCCTCAGATATCAGCTATTAGAACACCAATTTTTTTCTAAATATATCCTTAGCAATTTTCCCATTTATAAAAAGAAATGAATGTATTCCAAACAAAAATACGTTATAAAAACTTTCTGTTGGAAATTTGCATATTTAAGCTCTTCGCATTTTTACATTTGTCTCGTTACTGCGAGCGACAAATGTAAATTTTTGAACTGATCCAGAACAATGAAATTTTTACGACGGGCTATCTTTTCCTCAGTTTTCCTGAATTTTACGCAATAATCGTCAAATCTTGGCAGGTAAGGACCTCATCCCGTAGTTTAATAGAAATCTGTGGATATTTCCAAACCATTGAATCCCGTTTCTTCCAAATATCCGTTCTCTAGCGTATTTGTATTGTATTTGTACCATTGACGTGCTTAAAACTATTTCACCATACAAAAAACGCGCAACTTACCTTATATATGTAGATGTATAGGTAGATTTTTTCTATTTCTCATTTCTTAGACCTTTTTTCAAATGAAATTCTGTCGTTCCGACCTACTGCGATCTTTATCAAAATATTACCTGACATTGACAAAAATTACAAAAAGGAAAAAACTATTTGTTTCCTAATAATGGCAAAAATTTCTTTAGTTTTGGCACTACATGCTTACTTTGAGGTGTTCCTTATCGGGTATGTCGCAGGTTCCTCGCGAATCGACTTCACCGTTTAGAGATTATTTGTAAGAGGAATACCTGTCCCTGATTACCCATTATTCTCCTTGAGATTTGTCGTTCGGAGAACTCATATACTCATAATATAAATAAATAATCTTCGTATGTATATATTCTTTTCGAGCGTTATTGAAATATAATTAACTCGAGGCTTATAAGCAGCTTCTTCGACGTATAATATATTCGCTTTCATCCATCGCTTCCATTCTGTAACCGACCAAAGGGTCTAGTGCGGGAGATCAATAAGTAGCTCTAATGGTAGTTCGATCTCTATCGTAGCTCGCCTAGAATATATGAATATTGCATGATAGAGAGAGAAAGATTCTAAATTTGGTAGGATAAGGAGGAGTTGGTCCTCTGCAGGGCTGGTGTTGTGGTGGTTGCGTGGGGTTGTGTTTGCCTAACTTTTCTAGAAGGAAGAAGCGGATATTTTGGCTAGAAGAAACCGTTTCTTTGGCGTTTCGAAAAAATTTAAAAGGGAGCGTGCGGGTACAGCTTGGGCTGCGTTATTTCCTATTGTCGGCCATTTGGCTGGAGAACCGGTTCAACAGGTTGCAAGGAAACCGCAGCTCAATTTAGATAATATTCCAGAACGAACAAAACAGAGTTTGCTACTCATAAAACGAGACCTAGGATCGTAATCAAAATAACATAGTAATTAGTTTAAGCGAGAAATGACACCTTGGGAAATATTCAAATGACATGATAGTGATAGCGAATGGTTAATAACTTTGATAACGTTATCATCACTGACTTCTATCAGGTTGACATTGCAATCATCTTCCATTACCTTCTTTAAATCATCTTCATCTCGAATAAAATCTATGATTTACCTGCGGCAAAGCGTAAGTCGAAAGTCCTACTAAGGATTCTATTCCAAATAATGCGTTGTATGTCGATTGTTCTATCCCTAAATGGTAGGCGCGGTTTTACATGAATTGTAGCCTTCTGACCATTTCGTTGAAACCATATCTTTCCTTCAAGAGCGTATTATGTTCTCAATATCTTGATTGGCACTTTAATAGAGCACTGGATATTCCGTGCACAATTTTGAGCTCTTGCGTTATTTGTAACAGTATTGACAAATTCCCTACCGTTGTCAGATTGAAAAATACACGGCGCTCCATCTAGAGGCACCTCTGTCGCTTTCTTAGATTGTAAAGCGACTAATAGATGCTTGATGATCTTGATAAACCATAATAAATTTATAATTTCCATCTGGTTGTGTCTGAAAATCGATAAAATCTACTTGGACCTACCATTCATTTCCGACTGAAGAATGAGATTAAAAACTAATATTCTTTTCTTTTTTTGTTTTTTATGACAGATACTACACATAGATAAATACAAGCTTATCATCTCTTTGTAATATCGGCATATTTTTTGATGTTTTGGCAAACATTCTGTCTCGACCACCGTGGCCGACACCCACATGAGCTTCATCAATCACATCATAAGGTTCATCGGATGGAAGATAGTATTTTATATTACCTTACTCCGTATACAGCGAATCTCCTTTTTTTTAATGGTGTGATTTTCTCAGATTTCCCCGCATTTTGAGCTTCTTCAACGATTTTCAAATATTGCTTCGATGGTAACATATTATAAGACTTTTCACTTTCACTTTATAACATTTTTGTCAAAAACTTTTCCCTGTATTGTTTTTGATCTGATTGTCGATTTAACGTAGTTTCATCCATATTGAAAAAGAAGCAAACTTTTTGATGTAGTATAAACTAATTTTAAACTGCAGACATTGACTAAATACGTTACGCACAGCTAGCAAGATGCGCTCAGAAAGACAAATCTAGCTCCCGCATGTACAAGTCCCGACATGTTTACTCAATTACTTTCGACTCTGCTAAATTGGTTTAGACTAGGACATATTAGTTTATTCTAGAGTGTGCATATTTATATCAGGATCAACCAGTTTGACGTGGGCATAACTAGTTTGTCCTGAAATCAAATTTGGCCGGTAACATATATATTAATTCGAAATCCTGCACCATAATTCACACAATTTTTATTCTAGCAGCATATAAACTGAGAGACTTGGCCTGAATTCAGGTAATGAAATAGATAGGAAACTGTTTTAATACGTGAAATTTCATTGTTACATGGAAAAATGATCTGTAGAATATTTTCTTCAAATAATGATTATTGATGATTCCAGTTTTTGTTGCCCTGTATATTGACCACATTCATAATTCATATTGGAGTGACACCTCACAAGAAGCCATCAAAAATATTCATCACTAATTCTATTTTTTTTCACCCTACTCGACGTTGACAGCGCCTAAATTGTTAGGGAAAAATGATAAATGGAAATGAAGAAAGTGAATTCTCAATGATTTTCAGCGAATTGTTGTAGTCTATATATTAATAGGGATTTTATACATGAGGAGAAAAAAAATTGTGATAATCATCTAACTAAAATGGGGGAGGAAAGGGGGAGTAGTGTCACTTTCTCAAATCAAACTCAAACAAGTAAATTTTCAACAGCCTTGAATTTTTGATCAGTAATCACCTTCGTTATAAACAAATAATCAAGAATGCGATTTCTGGCAAGTATAATAAATGAGGAAGAGCATTCCACCCCAGTTTACCAACACTATTTACACTAGCACTGCACCAACACTGAGCCGATAACTTTGTTGTCTAAACGCGCATCAGAGTATTGGCAGTGTGAACAGTGTGTTTAGTATGAGTATTACTAGTGGTTCCAAATGTTCTAGTTTAGTTGAAGTTTTGTTTTGCAAATTGCGATTTTCTATTGACGTGTCTGATTTGCTTGAAAGAATTGTTTCCAGTGAAGATCTCCATTTACAGTATTTCCAGGTTTCAGTACTTTCTAATAAACAACTCCTCGCAAACTCCACTGCTAGAGAGCTACTACTTTTTGCGTTTTGAATTATCAAATAGGACCCATGCTTCGTATTTAGTGGTCTAGCAATCAAAAAACGGTTCTGTATGGTCATTACGTCACTGGTAATAGATCTATTAGCTTTGTTCTCTTCTAAAGGATAATGGGGTATCCAAACACCTCCTTCACTTATTTTCTCAATTTGATGCAAATATTTGAGAGTTTTTTGATTGTATAAGATAAATTTGCTTCCACTTCTACCTTTGGCATGTAGTTGGCTAATGTTGTTAGATGTCCTGAAAAACTAAAAAAGTATACTATGCCTGATAGGCTTTTATGATGTTTAGCTAGCCATTTCATCATAAATTGTCAAAAATAAACTAGTGATAATAAGCTTGAAATTTCTTTATCTGTCTCGGAATGCGAGTATCTGATCGACTGGATAAAAGCCCTCCTACTTTTCGGCATATGCCTGAAACCCATCCATTCTCCAGAGAAATCACCATCAAAGCGAACCCATACCAACTACAGCTCTCCAAATTACCGAGGAATGATGATCTAGGTTTATTTTAAATGAGCATGATTGATTAGTGTTATTGAAGATTACGGTGTTCTAGATTTGTCGGCATTAAAAAATTAATTTCCCAAAACTAGATGAAATCATGACTTATTTTCCTCGTACTGTTGTCTACAAATTTTGTATTCACATTTTTCACTGAATTATAAGCTCGAGCTTAGAAATTTTTTTAATTAGCTGTATAAATCCTCTCCAATTATTTATATTCAACAGTCAACTGCAATGTATTTCGAGAATTTTTCATTAAAAAATAACAAAAATAAAAGTAATATCTAATGGAATATACCTAGATTCATGAAAATGCCCGGCGCGCTATGCATTTTTAAATGAAACGTTGTCCAATCGGCTTTCATACTTCAGTAGTAGTTATTACCGTATATTTGAAATGGAATAAAGCCTTTTATGTCAATAGAGGCTTTTGCTGTATTTAGACTTGCGGCAGGCTAATGAAACATGTGTACAAATATTTTATCAACGAGTTTATGGAGATGTAAACAGAATAACACATACAACACAAAATTTCTATGCTGTTATAAAATAAAATAAACGTTTTGTGATAATAACATACAGAGTGAGCACGGGAAACCAATCCATCCTGATATTTGGAAGTATGGATTAGATTTGAGAATGCTGTAATACGTGAAATACTCTAGAGTTTGCGTCAGTTATGGCACCAAGACCTAAAATAGCTACTTCTGTTACTTCAGTCCTATCACTATTTCCAAACCCTTATTTTTAATTAGTCACTGCTTATTAAAATTTTCTGTTCCACCATTGCGTATGAGTGATATAGTTGCTTGCCAATAAATTAACTAATCTTCTTGCACATCGTATCAAAATTTTTATCATGTTCTACAATAGAAATACCATTATAGAGGTCGTCCAAAAATTTCACAAAAACTGTGTTGTATAATATACCTAACATCTTGCAAAATTGCAATATGTTTCACGATGATTGCTGCTCAAATTTTGAGATAGAAAAATGAGATAGAAAAAATTATTGGGTGTCAAACAGGAACTGTATAGCGGATGGTTTTCGTTATTTTTCCGAACCCATCTGGCAAACAACTGCTGGTGCTGCTTGAAATTTCCAAACAAATTTATGTTTTATCTATCTAATTATTTTGAAGAATATGCAGAGTTGGCTCGTTTTTGTATGCAGAAAAAAATATATGTGAAACTCTATTGAATTCATTTAGAGAGTATATTAAATCTCGGACAGAACGGAACCATGCAATTTCACCTACAACTAAACTACTTCTGGTCTTAAGATTTTGTGCGACTAGTAACACGTTTGTACACAAGTGAGACAGGTTTCTGAAGCTATTAGCAGGCTTCATTCTAAATTTGTTACATTTCCTGAAATCGAGTCTGCTAAGCAGGAATCTGAAGAATTTTTCTACAAGCTAGCAAGATTTCCACATGTCATTGGAGATATCGACTGCACATAAATGAAAATTTGTAAGTGGGTTCCTTTTGCAGTTCAGGATGTTTAGATTGGTTTTGGATGGGTAGATCAACTGGTGGAATAATTGATAGAATAACTGCAATAACAGTTGCCATGTTTTCCATGGAAAGAGCGTTTCCACCAATCCAATTCCAAACCATTTCATTTCATATAGCAACTGCTGCTGTATTCTTCCCCAGAGTATCAAAACTATCAACAAATACATTGCAAGCAACTCTCTATGATAAATGAATTTAAAGAAGAATAAAAGAGGAACTCAATTCAGCAAATTTACTATCAAAAGCAGATTAAGTTGCCTCAGCTGCAATCCCACTTAAAGCCTACTGCTAACACCTGTTAACTTAATATTTGTAAATTATTGTGAGTTACGACTTCAATATTCCATGCAATTCGAATTTATGTCAGTAATATCTTTTTAAAGTCTAATCAAAACCACTAATATATGTATGTCATCCTTTAATAAATTCTTACGACGCTTTTTATACTTTTTTCCATGTTTAAGGGAGCTTTCGCAAACATAAACATACACAAAAAGGTTAAGAAATACTTTGCTTTTCTACTAAGAGATTAGCGTTCAGTGGAACTAAAATGCGTATAAGCAGAACTACCAGCCGTTTATTCTTGGAATAACTCTTGTTCTCATATTTTAGAACGCTGCATAAGCTATAGCACGGATAACTTGAAGTATAACTGATTCGGGAAATAATCGGCTTGGAAAATTTTATATAAGCTAATTTTTTTCTTCAACGAAATTAAATATAACTCAAATTCACAAGAATAATGGTGTTTATTTTGAGTCGATAGGATTAGTATTACTTACATAGTTTGGATATATTTAATCCTGCGTCATCAGCGCCAATTATATAGGAGAGCAACCGGCCTGTTTGACAAAATGCTACTGGCAGGTTTTTTTTTCGATGTTCTTAAGACAACTTGGCTTGAATAGATTCTCTTGCTATGAGTACTTATTTTGCTACAAATAACAATTTTACGACTGTTAAAATCCGCGGGATGAACCAAATAAACAGATGGATCGATAGAATGACATGTTCATGGGACAAATAAAAGAAGATTTTATATTCACGGAACCTCTTAATTGTAAGATACCAAGTGTTGAAGTTCGGAAAAATTCATTGTTGGACTTATGAGTGAAAATGTGTCTGATTCGCCGTTGAATGTGAATTTTGAAAATTATTAGTTTTGAAAAACCGGTGGCACTCCTTTTTTCCTCAAAAATATTCAGGTCACACCCCCACAAAACATCCAAAAAATACAATAATCCGTCAATGTACCCTGTATCGTAAGGTTTAGGCTCTAAATATGCTATTGCCTCGATATGATATCCACACAAAACCGATTATTTTTACTGGATAGAAGAAATAGTATTCCTTTTGTTGACCTTTTCCATTGTATCAATTTTGTCCGTAATTTCTCTCGTTTGGGGATACTTTATTTGAAGCAATAATAAAGGTGTTGGTATATTTTGTTACAATACAATATTTATGACGAATCGAATCCAGGGTTCGACATCACATCCTAACAAAATACACAACTAATACCACGTAATAACATGGCAAAACAAATCGGCGCTAGTGACGTAAGCAACTGATTGGCGCGTTACAAGAAGAAATGAAGGCGGAGTAAAACTATTACACTTCTAATAATTTATATGAACTCATTTTTTGTGAAGTACGTTAACAATAAGTACAGTATACAATCAGCTGGAATAATCATGTTTGGTAAGATATTAGCTGACATTGCTACGTATTTATATTAGGGGAACCCAAGCTTTTAGAGGTCACTGCTTTCTAAGATATCGTCAGCGAATTTAGGAACTGATCTGACGACGACCAAAATACATGGACAATGGAGAACCTTAACGGTAACGAGGGGTACATTGAGGACTCTATTGGAAATAAAAATAAAATTACTGGCGGCATTCTTTTTGTTACCAATCTGTGTGATGAGTTTCTTGTTGCATCAGCAGCTACAACAGCTTCAAATAGTGATAAACAGTACTCTGAACTAGTGACATCTTCAAGTAGCAATAATATATTTCAACAAGCTTGGAGAAATTGGTTATCTTAGCAATGAGCCTGCATAGTAAACTGTTCTTATTGCAGTGCTGATATTATTACATACAAATAAGTGAATATTTGTTGTGTTATCAAAACTTAATGCATGCCACAATTTGATGTTAAATATGCCAAATTATAGTTTCTTAAAATAACCTATTTCTTTGTAAATGGATAAATAAATAATATTTTCGATAAAATTATGACTTGACTTTATTGTCGGGTGTTTTTTAACTAGTGTTGAAAGTATTTATAGACACACTTTGTTGTAACATTCAATTTTTGATCATGTCAGATTGAATTAAAATTGTCACTTTTAACGTCAGTTAAGCATCTTAATAATTGAAACGTTGGAAGTCATTATTTTTTGTTATATATTGGTTAGTGATATTTACTTCTCCTTCATGATAATTGCACTTGAAATATATTCTGAATTTGAAACAGAATCAGACATAGCGACGTTCGAAGTTATTGAAACCAAAAGGACATCTTAGAAATTTTATCTTAGGTAACACATATAAAAGTACAAAATATGCAACATTTCTATTTGAGTAAACCCCGAAGATGATCATGCTGAAAATCCACATTATTAGAAAAGAGAAATTTGTCGTTCAAAAAATACCGTATTGAAAATAAGAAGATTGCATTCTCTCCGCAACTTTGCCTATTTTCAATATTTCTAATAATATAAAATTTACGCGACACCCTGTACAGCTTCCCTCATAGATTCAACTTCAATTCAAATTGAAACTTAAACACTTGCATCTCATGAATTTATAATGGAAGCGAGTTGTGAATACGAAACTACTTATGAATGGTAGTTTGATGCTGAAAAGTGATATTAATTAAACGTGTTTTAAAGCTGGATGTGGAAGTAATCTCGCTGCATTGCTTTCGAAGCTCCTCCTAACCAAATCATAGAGATTCCCTCGTAGCATGATGAACTGTTTTGCAAATTCTATCTACCATCCAAATCTCTTTATTTGAATTCACTCCACACATTTCCAAATCCACAGTTGTTATTTTCTGTTATAATAGGACTGGTATAAATGAGAAACAACAGTCGCAGTAGATCAATAAATGGTGCAATATTTATATAGATACAGATACAGCAGAAAAAAATCGAATATAAGCAACTTGCTTCAATAAATTCTATGAATTTGACGCAAGCTTCTAATGGCTTAGCACTACTGAAGAAATGTTGATTTAATTGAAGAATTATGAGGGAAATTTGAGCTATTGACCTCAACAAAATGACAACAAAGGAACATACAAAGAAATTACATTACAAGCCTGGATTACAGATAAAATAATGATTGAAATTCAAACATTAGTTGGAAGATACTTCATAGAGCAGACGAATATATTTTGTAGATTATTTGAGCTAGTAACAAATATATTTAATCTGAAAATAATATAGGGAATTATCAATCCATCACAATATTTAATGAACCAAAAGATTGTAATTTGGCTGTATACGATGACACAATATTTCAGTGTCTAAAACGGAATAAATTCGACTCAAATCTATCAAAATTATTGTTTGCATGGGTATATTTCTCAGATTTGAATTAGAGAAAATACTGAGATTGTCCCCCATTAAATTTATCGTCGGAAAAGTCAAGGAAGTTACTTAACATGGTACGCTAGAGCTCGTGGCAATAATCTTCATCTGGTGGATAATAAACTCCATTATAGACTCGTGAATAATATACTATTAAGTCTTTGTTGCTTCATAATAATATTCAAATCATTGTCGTATTCAACTTTGTGACAATGTAGCTCAGTCCACATGCACGATACATGAAGTATCAGATGGTATCACTCCATGAATAAACATCGCCAATTCACAGACACCTAGATGCTAACGGGAAGTTTTCAACATAGAGATCTTTATTTGCAACTCCAAATAATTTAAACGTTTCACAACATTTACAATGTTTTTCCGAAGATGCGATTTGGTAAGCTGGTTGTCGCATCTTTTTCATTTGTGTAGGCGTAACGCCTTTCAAAAACAAATATTTAATGATAACTTAATCCTCAATTTCTCCCATTTCTAGAAAAATCTTCACAAGGACTCACTCAAACAATTGTCAAAGAGAAACATACAAAATGGCAAAATTTCAGTTGGAGTCTCTCAACGCATTTCTGACATCTCAGTTCTGATATCTTATTTAAAGTCGAAAAATATAGTTATTCCTTTCCTCCGTGCATTAGGTCAGAAAACACAGTGAATGGATATTGGCTGAAATTTACAAATTGATAAAAATGAGTTACCGTTTTTAATATTTTGTTTTTCAGTTTATCAATTCTGAAGAAATGCTAGCCGATGTCAATAAAAGTCTATAAAAACCTTTCTCCTATAATAGAAAGAATATTTATTAAGGCCTAACACGTACCACTTTTCAATAGAATAATTATCCCTATTTGCATTACCAGTAATTTTATAAAGGGGTGGTTAATATCGATAAATTTTATGTTGAGTTTCATAGTGGTTCTCTGTTCATAGTGCAAAAAGGGATCATAAAGACGGAAATGTCGAGTCAAACGCGTCGCAGCTACAAAACTTCTCCTGACAAATTTTGCTATTTTTGTGAAGAATTTCGCTTTTAGATCCGCTTAATATTGTGTTTGAAGAAGATACTGGAGACAACGTGTCATCAGGAAATCTTATTTTCACTTCAAGTACCAGTTCCAGCGAGCCACATTTGATAGTTCAAAGTGAATTGAATGATTTTGTACGTGATATGGGGTTATCAAAGCAACAGTCTAAACTTCTTGCTTCCCTTCTTAAGGAATGGAACTTGTTAGACTAAGAGACAAAAATTACGACGTTTAGAAAAAGAAATACTACATTTTCTGTATTCTACAGTATTGAAAAGTCGTGTGCGTGTTTGGATATTGATGGTCTAATGAAGGAACTTGATATTGAGCATAATCCCAGTGAGTGGCGTCTATCTATTGACTCGTCTAAATTCAGTTTAAAAGCAGTGTTATTACACAATGGAAATTTAAAACCGTCTATACTAGTTGCTCATGCTATGAAGATGAGAGAACCTTATTTCAACAGAGTAATGTAGAACGGTCATTTCTGAATAATACGCTGAAAACTAATCGCTGAAGGTGGAACATTCTCCAACAAAACAATATGAGGTCTCACATAACAGAGGGAGGTATTTCAATCGATAATTGATTCAGTATCCATAAACTTTTTTCCCATGAAGATAATATTATCACGTAATCATCGTAACCATTACACATTATTGGCTTTTTGATATATTTTTTTTAATTTACACATCAGTATTTATAATTTCCCAGTATAGATTTTCAAAATATATGTATACAAAAGGAAGCATACCAAAGTCTTCCAGTCAGATGTTCAACATTGAGATAAGTGCATTACTAGCCAAAGGCAATTTCAATCCCCTTCTCGCATAATTATACTAATTTTATCTTTCAATGATAAGTTATCAAACTATCTACTTGTTGTGAATTCATCTGTTGGTTAATTCAGAATAACATATACACATCTGCTTGGTCAATTAAAACATAGAAAAATGGAAAAATTCCTTTGCAAGAGCAGCCGTGAAGTATTTTTCATATCGTCGTTACTCGTTCTAAACGTAGTTTCGTGATTGCCTCCATTTTCAGGACCCTAGCTTTTGTTTTTCTAATGTAAGAAGTGGTTTCGAGCTTTTCCCGTGATAAAAGCTATGACTCGAATCATTAGCACTGGAAACGGGGAGCTTTTGATTTTTATGAAGATAATCGAAGCGTCAGCTTGATAGGCCACCGTCTTTGAATGGGCTCTTCATGGTAAGTGAATCTTAAAGATAACTATTATACTGAACGGGGATGTATATTTTCAAATTTAGATGGGACAGAACCGTGAATTGGAACTATCTTTGAATATAAACTGTGGCTTCACCTGTCAAATACATTCTTGTTATAAACAAAATATGTAAAAGTGCGAGGAATGGATCAATTTTTGAGGAGGTGGAAGAATCCAAGAAGGCATGAGAAAAATAATTATGGTAGATTGATATTGTAAGAAAACGTTTTCACATAACATCGTTGGTTGTGAAGTACAATAACACATCCTGTGTAAATCAAATAGAATGTTGGTTATGTTTGGAAGACAAATCGTGGTTATTTTTGTGTTTATGAAATATTTTTAGATCCTGAATATTATCAATCATCATCTACGACGATGAGAGAAAGTGGTTTTATGGAAGCACAAAAAAACTATCTACCGAAAGTAGATGCATCTTAGAAGGACAGGCACTTTTGTCTGAAAGAATCATGATATATCTTACAATCAAAAAATTTTCTCTACAATTTTCACACCAATCCACGTACCGTTCAATACTTCGGATGAAAAAACGTCGTTGACTGGACTAACATCAAACAATCCTGTTTATACCTTACCTACCAGGTATAATATTTCATTAAAAGGGGATTTTTCTGATTAATACTTGTAGGCAGTTAAAATTTTTTATATCAAAAAAGAAGGTAATTTCAATTGAAATATTGATATACTGAGAAAAGCGAATGAAAAAATGATTTTTCACAATTTAATAGTCGAATGTCTTCTCATTTGTTGTGGGTGAAATGAGACTATTAATAATCGAAAGTCTTTGAACAAGAATAGAAACGATTCCGTCTCATCGATTTTCTCGCCTTCGTTTGTTAGTGCTATCCACCACAAATATATTTATAGATAAGAATGTAGCTAAGGGGGAAGTTCACATATATTATAATTGACACCCGATAGGCCGCACATATAACACAAAATAAAATGAAATATTGCTGTCAGTAGCCGAGAACAGAAATAGTCTTGACTTCCTGGCCGCCGTCCATTTGGAGTTTCCGAAATTTTGCACCCCTCACGACGCACCCACGCCTATAACTCACGCTCGTGTGGATGGAAACCGTTCATCCGAAAAGCATCGTAACCCTAGTCTACCCTGTATTCAATCAATCGAAATTCTAACTACACGAGATTGATTTATCTCCATTTGGATTGAATTCTGTTGATTATGGTGATTAAACGACAGGGTGTCAATTGGTATGAGTGTCTCTCGGATGAGAGACTAGAAATGATAATTATCCCACTAATAAATTAGTTCTTTTTTTGACATGGGAAATTATCATAACAATTTCACAATAAAAAGTGAATCTACCTATCTATTTCTCTTTGAAAATTATATGTCTTCTGGTAAATTTTAATGAATTCTTTGTCAACTAGATTATGAGTGTAATTGTTGCGGGAATGGTGGCTATGAAATATCAAAAGATACTTTTGTTAAATATAAATATATATTCCAAGCTTTAGAATACCTGTATTGATCGGAAATGGGAAATAGAGTCAATGTATAACTGAAAAATATGTGTGGTTTTAATTCCATATAAAATGATATAATTATATGATTGAAAATACAACATTCAAAATAACAGCAGGGATTAATATTGAGTTTTTTTAATTAATTCGTTCTTTACAAATATTTCAGAATGAAGAATATGTTTGGTTCAATCGTTATGAATGACAGCGAATTTTTATAAGCTAGATCTATATCAAAATGACGGCTGTGGGATAAACAATCGACTTTCTCGTATGTAACCATGATGGATTTTTTTATTTTCACCCGTTGATTTGTTGTTTGTTTTTGTTTTCCTGTTTTATGGTGCTAAGAGATAGATAGATAGATACTTTTTCGATATATTTCCGAAAAATTAATACTGTGTTAACTGGGTATTGTGGCAATATTTTTAGCCAGTCTGCAAGTAAGCTTCCAAGCAATTTAGAGTATTCAATTATTTTGGACAGCGTTTTGGATTAATAAACATTCTTGAGTACTTTTTAAGGTTCTAAATTGATTACCCAGTAGCAACTAAAAAGTACAAGAACAAACTCAAAGCTTTAAGTAGAGTTTTTAACCCGTTTTTATTGAATGAAAACAGCTTTAGTCAGAATCCTACTCATTTTCCACCAGTTTCCAAATACACTTGTTTTTCAGACTATATTTACCACTTATCTACCCTCAGTTTCTGGGATAAACGCACTCTTTAAGAAACCATTTTGCAATAGAACTGTGGGAAATAATATAATAAAATAACTCCACAAACCACATAGAAACCTACAGTAAAAGCATTGTTAATCCCACGACGGTCATTTCTAATTGAGCATCAGCTGATTTTGACACTTTGTTTTCGAATGACATTCAAATTTTATAGGCTAGGCTATAAATTACATCAAATTATAATAAGTTATACTGGGTAAGTTGTTATAAGTAGAGTTGAAATTTCATATGTTTGGCAAGGCTATGTTGTTACGGATGACTTCAAATTAATTACAGAATTTGTTTTTTCAAAGTCTAAAAAGACATCTAAAAGGACACTTTCTTTACTAATCGAAATTTGAAAGTATCATCATTTAACTGTACAATCAAATTATAAATTCACTGTACAAGTGTGTTCACACTCTCAATTTAAAAAATGTATACATTTAAAGTAAAACCGACTGAGGTCTTCCATAACGTAACTAATAAGTCGGAAGTAGTATTTATATGGATCAAATCAAAATTTCTGGTAACTTAATAGAAATAATCGTTATGATTAATATTCCAAAGGTTTGGCTTTTACGAATTGCTACCAATTTTTTAAGATATTCACCTTATTTAGTTGTTCGTATTTTATTTATATGATTAATATTAATTTATTTAGGAGAATTTTTTTGATAAAATCATCAGTATACTGGGTGAGTGAGTTACAAAATCCAAAATTAATATCAGCCAAACTGGCTTGTTATTAGAGAGCTGATTATTCGCAGGAGGTATTATTAAATATCAAAAGTTAACAAGTTGATGATGTATTATATTTGTACTTACCGATGTAAAACTAGATAACAATTCAAATTATTTCCTATAAGAAAATAATTATTGGTTCAAACCAAAAATTCGTTAAAAACAACCCAGTAAACAAAGCTAACGTCAATTATTCACGTTACGCCAATTATATCATTACCTGTTTTCACGATTACTTCTGTCATGTATGTCTTGTAGGTAGTCTTGTGAAGAAGATAATCGATCTTAGGTTGTTGTGTGTGATTCCTTTTGATAGAACAATATCAATTTTAATACATATTCGTTTTACAATCGTTTCAATTTGTACTTGTATCTTAGTATGTCGGTTATCCTTTTCTCATCGAGACATACTAATGATAAAATTGTGTTTTCGTCGTATTCCTATACAATAATCTATTTAGGGAACTGTAGCTGGTGCAAGTCTATCCTAGGTGACGTCTGATTTCGTCGATAAATTTTATTAATGACTGTTTTATTTTCCACTATGAAGCAGGAAATTTGAATAAACCAATGGGATTTGCATTTTAATTGTAGAAAATAACAAATTACACGAGTATTTACTATTATATTTTTTTCAAGCTCGTGTGAACGATCAACATTGCCGTAGATCTAGTTTTTTAGAAGGAAATCGTAAATTGATTTCAAATGACATAAGATATAAGTTTAGAATCTACATTGTAATAATTTCTACCTTATTGCGTGAAGAAGAGAAAAGGTTTAAAAAGTATGAAACTAAGAAATCGAAGATGATGGCTGTTAAATGTCTGTAAAGCCACATACATCTATAGTAGCCGTGGAAAGCAAAGCACTGTGGACTGGGAGCGTTGTCTGAAGCAAGCGCCACGGTTGAATATATAGATATAAACGATATACCCCCTAACCTAAACATTGTAACTATAATTTTTCTGGTGCTTTTCATGACCTTTGCTTTTTTTGGGCTCCCCTTCTCATACCACTCTCTTTTGGATGCTGAACTATAGTGAAAGCCGAGAGTTTCATTTCCCGTTAGAATTGACCGGAATATACTTTCTTGATCCTCACGGCAAAGATCTCAAAATCGCTCACAACATTCTACTAGACGCTTCTTTTGCACTGCGCTGAAAATTCGAGGCACCCACAAAAATTTCTAATTCAATGTTCTCTGGAGTAGTCACTGTTACAGGACCTATTGTCTTCAGCGAAACAACTTGAACCAATTTATAATTACTAAAAATGAAGGACACAAGTCATTGTAAAAACCCTACAATCTATCTCTTAATTGTATTGGTGTTAATCATTCTCTGCTCAAAAATTTTATAACTGCGTCAAATATTTTCATATCAAAACAACTTGACTCAGTAGCGGTTTGAGCTCTACTATAATAAAATTGGCCCAAGCAGCAGTGGAAACTTTAAGTAAAGCCTGTGGAGACTTGTCACTGACGCATTCATTCAGATTTGTCATCACTTCGTTCAACAAAATTTGAATGAATAACCTACTGATAGGTTTGCTATTTGAGTTGAGATATGGCAACACTGATGAGAATATGTTCAATCTGACGTTGCCATCATGTAGTTTGATATT
This sequence comes from Diorhabda carinulata, assembly GCF_026250575.1. NCBI lineage: Eukaryota > Metazoa > Arthropoda > Insecta > Coleoptera > Chrysomelidae > Diorhabda > Diorhabda carinulata. Next base: position 12,050,784 of record NC_079469.1, read on the forward strand.
TTCATTAGTGAAAGTTCTCGTGATGTCATTTTTGAGTACTATTTGTTGTTTAGAGATAATTTAAACAATCATTTTTGTCAAAAATTTTATTATTATTATTTATTTCGAAAGCCCTAATTACGCTGTACTTCCTCATACATGTGGAAACTGCAGTGAGACTCCATTTTTCAAGGTTTGGTTTAGTTACATGTATTAGGTTAGTTAAGGCTAGGTTGGATTAGGTTAGGTTAGATTAGGTAAGATTGAATTAGGTTACGTTAAGTTGCGTTTTGGAAGAAAGATGCAATTTCCAAGCACTCAGTGTGTAAGAACCAACTTTTTAATAAATACCCTCGAAGTTGGAGTACCATAATCCCAGTTTTACGATTACAAAACCAGTTCAAAGTACTTGACTTCGTCATCTCTACTGAAGGGCGTTTCCGCAATACCAAATTTCTCTATCATTACCTCGATCCCCAACACACCTTTCAATCGAAGTTTCCTCGAAATCAGATGTACTTCTCCAAAGTATCGCTCAAAATTTGTTGAGGTCTCCAATCCAAATATGTACCTCTCCTATATGCAGTAAAGTGATTTCAAATTCAACCAAAAAATTATGTGGTAAATTCTAAGAATTCTTATATAATTGACATCCAAATATTCCATCGTTCGCCGTTACGCCTCTGTAGTTTACTTCCCCGATCACAAATATATCAAAATAAAATAACGCTGTGAGGATATTGCACCTTATATTTTCAACATTGCATGTGCACTTCACATTATTTTTCTTTCTCGCATTCTGATATATAGTCACCTGTAAACTCTGAAAACACTGAATAATATATAATATAAAAAACATTTCCCCAACACGAATTTCATAGTGAAATTTTTAATGAGTTTTATACAGGGTGTTTCTAAATTCATGCAACAACATTCAGATGATTACTCTGAATTACTATGAATTTAAGATTGGTCTTAACTTTACCGATATATCATCCTTTAAATGTGGTAACTACAATTGAGTTTTTATATTTTTGTTGTTTCTGTAATTTCCGTTTACTGGCAATAGATAAACCACGGGTATTTTTTCAATATTCCTATTACATATACGGGGTTGAAATAAGCAGCTCTTAATCTATTTCATATCTAAACTTTTTTCAAAATGAAGTTTTATGAACTAATATTATAACTTAAAATCCTAGTTTTATTTAAATATATTTTTTATTCTCAAAACCAATAGCAGCAGGGAAAAAATATACATCATAATTTATAATTTTCTCAATGAATTGAGTGGATTCGTAATAGATGCTGTAGATAACCACATACATACGCTATTTGAATAAGATTCTTCAAATAGTTGATTTCAACTACGGGTGTTGTGTAGACTAATGAATTAAGGTAGCCCTATATATAGAAATCACAAGGATTCAACTCTGAAGATCGAGGAGGTCAATGTTAGAGCCCTCCTCGACCAATCCAACGAAAGGGTTATGCTGCATCTAAATCTTGCCTAGCAGTTCGGCTAAAGTATACTAAAGCACCATCGTACATGAACAACATTTTTTTTTACAAAAATCAGTAGCTGCAGAGAAAAAAAAATAAACACTATAGATGATAACTTTTTTAATAAATTGAGTGGAAAACAGTAAAGATTCATTATAAATTCTGGAAATTAATGAAATTTATCATTTTTTTTCTATATATGGGGAGAAGCTATGTACTGTCCTAGTAATGTTTACTTCATCGATAATATCTTCTTCGAATATCAATGCATTGAGAAAATAAGAGGGAATGTCTTGAATGGCGAAAGCTTCTGGGATGTTAACGACAAACGCTATCTGGACTGCGTTAACTTAGTATACAAGTAAGGGTTCTAAGCTGGAAATGTTGATGATGTTCATTTTTAATACACTGTTTACACTACCACTATACGAACGATCAAAATTACATGTCTGAAGCATATTTCGATAACCAATTCATCGTCCTAAGGTGAACAGTATGATTGTGTGTTGATGTAGTGGTAATTTGTTTTTTATTGTCTGTTGACAAACTTAATGAGTAGCATTGAGCTCCGTATGGTTCTTGAGAAGTATATGAATGGAAGAGCTCAATTTCCATAATTTACTGTAGAACATAAGATGAAATGAATATATTATGATATTATTTTTCACAAGACTTTAAATTTTAATCATATATATAAGATACTGTGAATGAAATATATCTTAAAAACTGAAAAGTGAATCAGTCTCTGATAACGAAAACTTGTTTACCGAAACACGCGTCAGACATCAGTGTAATTGTGAATGTTGGTGTAGTGGTAGTATAAACAGTACGATCAGTATCTCTAAGAACTAAAAGATGGAGCTTGAGCCGAGGTACAAAATATAACGTCAAAAATGATTCGAAATTCGCTAAGATCATTTATATGTATACGAAAATATATAATTGATATAATAAATTCCGTGTTTTTATTTTGCCCGTATACTGTATACTGTATCTATAAAAAACTTCACATTCCATTTGAATTTGAATATATTAATCTCAAATAAACATTTACGCATCAGGTATAGCCCTATTTAATTGATATTTTGGTAGCGAAACGTATTATTTTCTCAACAATCGAACTACTTTGAACTCTGCTAATACCATTCCACCGAACTCCGAATTTCTCCCTTGACTGCCCTTTTTTTCTGAAGCTATCACCGGCAGTCTAACTAAAAACAATCCACACCAAGAATTATGGCCGGCAACAAAAATATTAGACGTCTTTCGCAACATAACAAACGACCATATTGAACTTAACCTCAATTTATCATTACATTCAAAACAACAGCTTATTTAAATTAGATTTCATTTTTAAATCAGTAGTAAGACGTTACTTATTTATAAATTTCGTGTCAAATTGTTTCTTTTTGTAACTGTAAATTTCTTTGCGCAACTCTTCTATTCTGTAAATATTGTACTGTAACAGGAACGGATTAGACAGACAGCATAATGAAGAAGCAATATCCTATTTTTTTCATGGAGAAAAATATGGGATACAAAAATAGGTGAAAATGGGAAAAAAGGCATGAGGAAACATAGGATGTACGATACTTGAGAAAATTAACACAAAATGGAGGGAAGCAAAAAACATCAGACAAAATTTTTGTATACAATTCATGACTGTAAACTTGAACACCACACTTATGGTGATTTATGTGAATCCGATCTAATATATGATGATATAGAGCTATAGATATATATTTGATTATCAAAATTGGATTGTGCATGAGTTTCGTAAATTTTGAAAGTTGAATTTTTTAGTATTACAATAATAGACTGTTTTATATCAGATTACGTCGCTAACGCATAATAAGTAAAAGACAAAAATATAAATTTCCGGTTTTTACGTGCAGCTCGAACTTAATATCTCTTATTACTGTTCTCTATCTCCCATTTTGTCCTTCCATTTGCACTAACAACATAAACACACATTGTTAGTTTCTACCAAGCCGATTCATAACATGAAAAGTGATTTATTGATTATAAACTAGGGCTATTTATACCAAGTTTGGAAAAGGACTAATTCTATAGTTTTTTGATAGTCAAAATTGGTTCGAACAAAAATATTTTACATATATTTCCACTTGACCTCACTATGTCAGTCATTTTAAACACTTAGCTTCTGTTTGACAATCATATAAGTCAGTCAATGTGAAGATCTTTCTGAAATTGAGAAAATCGAGTTTTGAGCTGCCATAAAAGTTTTGTTTATGAATGAAAATAGGTCTACGCAAATGAGAGATGGCTTAAACACTGTGTACGAAGACTCAGCTCCAACATTTACTCATATAAAATTTTGAGCAACGTATAATCTTGACTGAGGAGTATTCGAGACGGTCAAAAACTGCAACAACCACCGATATATACTATCAGAAAAATTCAAGAAATGGTACTAGAGAATCGTCGGGTTAAATGGAGAGAATGTGAAGGTTCTCCAAAAAAGTTGAAAACTTTTTCGTCATAGTTATGGAATTGTGTTATTGATTATCATCATAAAGGTGAAATAATAACAGCAGAGACTAACGTATTATTGCTTGATAAGGTAAAGGAAGAAGTTGCAAAAAAGCGACTAAATTTGAAAAAAATAGAAAGTGCTTTTTCATCACGACACCGCACCTTCTAACAGGTTATTCGAATAAATGATAACACTGTGATGTACAAGTTTCTTTAAATTCTTGAATCTATCGATCAGTATTTACATTGGCAATTTCTTACATACAATACTAATGAATATGTAGTGTCTCAGTTTGAAAATTCACGCTATCGTTGATTTTGTTGTCTCCATACGAATACCTTCAAGTCTATTAAGAAGAAAAATAATTTACCTCCGATTTTTGTTTGGAATCAGGCTTGGCTAGATTTAAACTTATTGCTTATAGGACCATTGGAGTGATTATGGTGAATAGTTTCTAGAAAACAGTGAACAACGAAGAGTTCCCAACCCCATTCCCTTTACCACAAGTTCTTCCGAGAAAAAAGCTAAGAAAAACTTGCCAAAGTTTCTTACTGATACACCGAATATGTAGGCAATAAAAAATGAGCATGCCTCTAGAGAAAATAAATGTATTAAAAAGAACTATGATAAAAATATACTACAGACTGAATTGAACATAAACAGTGAATGAAATTAATGAAGACAAGAACACTGCTCAGATCATTTTGCATTTGATAATTAGCTAACAGATATGAAGAACATTTTGAGAATGTACGTGTAGAAGAGAAACAAAAGTTAACGACTATGTGATAGTCAAGTACCAAAATGTGGTACAGTGAGTTATCAGGTATAAACTATAAACGTTATTTCGTTTCAATCTTACTTTCTGGTTTTGTTTTGGTTTTAACTAGTAGTTTCTTTCATTGAAGTTTGTTTTTTCTAATTATTGAACACAAAATATATTTAAAAAACGATAGTTCTGGTGTAGTATCAAAACTCCGACGAGTTGTATCAATCCTGCTACAATATAGGAAGTCTGATGTACTTTGCATGATCAGTTTAAAATTTATTCAATGTTCTAGAAATGGAACCCAGCAGCCTATATACATTTTTGTTGCCGAATTATTTATGCCTTGAATTATGGATACTCTATGAATCGTTTCTAATGGTATTATAAAAAATGGGACCTTCTTGTCATATCCACCTGTTGCCATAAACAGTCTCATCATGCTCTAAAAATATAATCATTCCATGATCCATTTGGATATGATATGGGTACAAATGATTTTTTTGAAAGAATCTACCTAATTATGATTAAGTAATATTAACTACTCGATTTACCTGTCTAGTGCTTATTATAGGGTTCATAGTAACAGCGTCAATAATGTCATCTCCCGGAGCTTCATCTACATGGTGTTTCTTCTTCCACTAGGAAAAGTGCCATTTTCTCATAAATAATCAAAAACTGATTCAATTGGTGGATGACCAGTAATTCTACGATCGGAGAAATAGTTTGTAGCAGCACCTATAATTTTACTATTAGGGAACCCATAAACAACATTTTTGTCATGACATTAAGTGGTTCAAAAATGATGCGGCATTTTGAACGGAAGAAACAAAAGCTCTACCAAAGCTATTCTTGTATACATAACGGTTGATAATGACCATAATGAAAATTTGTAAAAAATATCAAGAAAAGTCGAACGATCGACGCCAATCTTGATTTAAAAAGTTTTGAGAGCTACTCGTTGTTTTCATTCGGTACAGTTGATACATTGTATAATTATTTTGACTTTTGATTCAATTCAATTTATTATTTGTCGAAAGTAATGCCCAAATGAGATGAATTAACCAATTTAAATTCACTGCCAATTTTACAAATCACCTTGTAAATAATAAATGTAAATAAGACACCTTAGTAGCCTGATGATATCCTTCCCGAGGTTTCTCATGACACGCTGTATAGTGAACAACTAATCTTTGATGTTTGTAGGCTTTTTGCTTCTTCCTATCTCATTTATTTTTACTGATTTTATAAGAACTATCAGTACTTACTCGAGTGATGATTAAACAACAACTAATCAGGTGCTGAATATTATTATCATTGTAAAAAAATGAAAATTTTCGGTAATTTTTATATTTAAGTAAGAAACTTTTCAAACCAACCTCGTATAACACAATGTTAACACCAGAATTGAATTTTTATATTGATGTGTTGAATATTAGTTTAAACATTGTTTCATAATCATAAACTTGCTGATTTAATACTATAAACTCGAATAAACTTACTAGATGACTTTAATAGTTTCCTTGAGGTCACGTGAACTCAATAACTCACATGCAGACTATTTAAAACTGCAACAATAGATACTCTATAAAGTGTTAATATTCCTGTACCAGGCACTGAACGTAACTTCAAATACCAGATTTTATATTAGAGAGTCAATATTTGTCTCAAGATTAATTGTTATTCACAACTGGCGTGGAAGTGGATAAATGAAATAATTAAAATAAAATACTCAACTATTTACAATCTCCAAAGATGTATTTATGAAGATCATAATTTTCTATTTAAAAAAGATTGTGAAACACAAACAGCTTTTGTATAGAGTCTGAAGATCTTATTCCATTATTTCAAAGTCCTGGTGGACGTTTTCGCGACAAAGAATCGTCTGAAATTCTAACCTTGATATTTTTTAGGCTTTTACTAGAGAGCGAAGAAACGTCTCCCTTGCCTCAATCAACTGTCTTTGTCTTAGTGCGGTATTTATTAATTATATGAGGTGATTTTAAGTATTTTTTGACTTCTCATTCTCTCTTGTGAGAACCAAAATTTATGTTGACTTCTTCTTTTTATCTCACAACAATTTTGCAAATATATAAACTGCCCTCTTCGTCCCAGCTTCGTCCGTGTATTTGCCTGTTGAATTTGATATTATTAAATTATATAGAACGTTTTTTATCACAAGTCGTCAAACAGTTTATACATAACAAGACACGTTCAAACAAAGGTTAGTATATAGGAAAATAACTAACAGGGAAATTTTACACACCATAAAGGGTCTCCTATATGTCATTCCAGATCATATTCTGTATGTGTGCAAGGTTTCATTCGAATCCGTTCAGCCGTTTACGGCACCAACTGAAATAAATTTGTAGAAAAGATATTACACAAAAAATTTGTGATATTGCATCGTTTCTGTTCAATGCGATGTCTATTTGTGGAATACAAAATATTCCACGTTTTTTCATCTAATGCGTAACTGAATTAATGGAAGATTTACCGAAGCCTGAGTGGGCCTATGTGAGAAGTATGGATTCTCCAAATTTAATCCATACACTTGCAACAAATATCCTTGAGCTTTGTTAATAGAATGTTTGAATTCGAATGGCATATCATTGAGATACATGGCAACAGTACGTCTTCATCTCTGAATGTTCCAGTCAAAATTGTTACCTCAATAACTTGTTCTTCCTCTTCTTGCCTGAGAGTCTGATTCCGTTGCAAAGTCGAGGTGGATTTTTGTTTCGAAGAAGAATGATAGGTAAGCCAATTTTTAACAGATGGCGCCAGTGTCATTCCAATAAATTTCATTTATTGCAGTCCATGAACTGACATTGAAACAAAAACAGCGAACGAATTAACATTGAAAATTGGTGTACCCATCAATCTTCTTAGATATATTATATATATTATCACTAATGGTTGAAATTCTCTTTTCAATTGTATGTTTATAAAAACTTTTGGTAAATCCTTATTTTTGGGATACCCAACAAATATTCACTAAATTATACCGATCGCAAATGTCAAAAAGTTAGCACAAAGTTGACCATCTCGTTTGAAAAACACCACCATAATGTGGAGATGAAAGATAAATTGTTGATATTGATTTCTTATTTCCATTAGAAGTACAGAAAAAGTTTTCTTCCATGTTTTCCAATAAATTTCTAAGTAGTTACCAATTCTAGAGGAAAATTTCTGAAACGTATAAATAATTTGACGCTAAGTGTAACTTTTCTTGTATAATCAGGATTTCGTTTCCTTTAATACAATTTAGCTTGTCTCTTGTAGGATAAATGTAGTCTTTTCACGAGACAGGATATTTTCCAAAAGATTCTATTTGTAACAATTTTACGAAATTCTAATTGACGATCGGGATTATCGTTATTTACTCCCTGCACCAGTTGAATTTTATGTGGATGGTATTTTTCTTTTCCCGAAGTTTGCTGGACAGACATATTACTTACATCGCAATTACTAGCTACTTTTCTTGAAGGTTCAGTGGGTTGTTCTCGACATATAATAATGCGTCCAATTTCTTTCGTTATTCAATCTTATGCTCACAGATTCTATAATATTTCAGTTCTAAGTCGACGTAATTTTTGTTCTATTCTACCCATTTTATTTTGATAAATCTATCAACTCAGGATACTATACATAAAATATTCCGAGAAAATTCCGTTTTTACTGATCTTATTACTGAATACTATCAACAACGTGAAGGAAATGATAATGAATTTCTAATAATCATAAGGCAAAGAAGAAAATATCAATTCTATGATAAATGTTGATTAACCAGTAATTCCTTTGGGGTTAGGGTTCCATTCCATGCTCATGACTATTAATAAATCGAAACAATTATTTATCATCACGTCACATTCTAAACTGATATGTAAAGGGATGGTCCCATAAGTAGCTGGCCTAATGAAGAAGCCGCAAATTTTGGAAAAAAATATATTTATGTCTCAACTTAATCTCCTTTTAGCTCCATATACTTTTTTCAGAGATGTTAAATAAGTTCGATACCCTTTTTATAATAAGAATCGTCAAGCTCCTCAAAATACCCGTAACTGCCGACATCACCTCTTCATTGTTGGAAAATCTTTAACCACCGAACTATTTTGGAAACAGAAAATTATCTGAGCGGGCTAAATGTGGCGAAGAGGGTGCACGAGGTAGCAATTCAAACTTCAATATATTAATGTTGGCCATTGCAATATCAGATGGGTGAGCTGGTGCTTTTTAGCCGAATGCGGCTCTTTTTGATAGAATTCTTCGCTCAAACGTAACATAAGTTCGCTTAATACTCGCGGTTCATAGTTTTTTCTTTTTCATGATAGTCAATGGAAATTATCTGCCGTGTATCTAATAATCCCACGCCAAGACCTTGTCTGCAGATCCAACGGACTTTGCCTTCTTTGGAGTCAGCCCTCCCTTTTCATTTCATTATTTTGATTGTTTTTTGTTTCGGATGTGAAGTCATGGACTCAGGTTTGATATTGGTCGGACTAAGACTTTTAAAATTGAAAAGTATTGTATCACAAAATGATAACAAATTTTTCCATGTTTTCAAATTCACTGAAATATTCACTATTGAGGACTGCCACACTCAAAAAACGTGGCGTCTTCAAATTTGAAACGTATGCTGTATTGATTGCGTATTTTCCAATTTTATCAACTATTGCCATTTCGATGTCAGGCCAGGTACATCTGGGACTATCCCAATATAGATGTACAGTAGAAACTGACATGTATGAGTCTGTTCAAGCCCGAATTTAATCGTTTCTAAATAAAGTTTCTGTTATTAGAGAACTTTGTACTATTCTTATAATTATTTGACTTAATAAATTTCTAATTCACTCAAGTCCTCAAGTTCAATGTGGTGTTCAGATTCAGTTTTTTCATTCATGAAAAAGTTACAAATTTCTCACCGATGTTCGATTTCAATAAAATTTTTATATATATACTTACTTTTTTTCTTTTGTCGAATGTTTTGATCTCACTTCATATTACCTTTGGCAATTGAAAGTGAGCTACCAACCATAGGGTGTAATATATCAGTTCAGTGGAGAAAGTATCATCGGCGTATTTCCTTTCAGCTTTGAGCGGAGGAACGTCGTTATGTACAAAGAATAAAATTATATCGATGTGGATTTTGTTTGTACTTTCACAGAGTTTTTTTTTAATAGGACCATACATAAAAAACTAATTTTTAATTGAATCTTTGAAAGTATAATAGAAATATTGTTGCTACAACAAATTCGTTCAACAAATCATCTTGCTTGTTCGACTTTTTAAAGGTGTTCAGTTCCATGTACCATACCATTAATAAAGAGCTACTTAGACGGCCCAATAGAGATCAAGAACTCCTAAACGTCATAAAAACAAGAAAGGGCAGTTTTTTCGGGCAAATAATATGAGGTACCAAATATCATATACCTCGCTTGATCAATCAGGGCAGGGTTGATAGCAGAATATGAATAGTAGGGATCAATTCAAACACATTGTCATGGAAATAGACCGCCCTTGCAGACAGTCACGACACCAAAAAACAAAAGGAGAAGAAGCTTCTTTTCAATGGATGTCTTTCTAATTTTAATGATTAACAATCATCAAGAATATTCTGTTGATTAACATATTATTAATTATAACACTTGCTAAAAATACAAAATTTATAACATATGTCGAAATTACTGGGGTGTAATATCTGCAAAAGAATGTACGTAAACGGTACTATGAATATATGGAACCAGATGTTGTAGAAAAAACTAGGATTCAGACCAAAATAAGAACTAATATCTCGGTTTTGTTTGTTACAATGAATTTCAATTTTATCAAAAGTTGATTCCGTTCGTTTGTAGTTAAATGTGATTGGGATCTTTTATTGAATACTTAATACTTCAAATATATTTGCACTGGTAGTTCAGTTAAAGCGTTTTTCAGAAATAATATAATTTTAAGGGCAACCTGGTGTTTTTACAAGGGAAGCTATAAATAATAACAAAATGTTTCACTTACTTGAACGATTCTATTTATTCATTCACCTATTCATTAGATGTAATTTCTACTTTTATAATAACTGAATAGATTGAAATAATTTTTACAGATATTTCAATCAAACACATGAAAGCTTGATACACATTTACTAATGATGTAAGATACCTCCACAGGATCTCCTTTACCTTTGTAACACGTATTCAATAAAACTTCACTTATTTCCGGAAAGAATTTTTCGGCGTACTCCTTAGCAACTTCTGTATTTGGTGTTCCATCATCTTTTATCAAGTCGATTTTTTTCAATATACAATAATTGTAGTCTTTCATTTGAGCATCGTCTACATCTGTCTTAAGGGCATCAAATAACATTTGTATGTCAATACCTTTTGTATTAGAGCATTCTGCGATACCTGCTATTATTTTGGGATGGTCGAATTTGGGTGCATCAGGCTAAAAAAATGAAATTTATTATTGCCTTTTTGATGAAAAAGGCTAATAACTGAGATAAGATTATACAGTCTACTCCACCGAACCGCCAAAGATACAGCGGAATGAGAAAAATTTGCGAAGGGGAAGCTGCTTTTAAAAAAAAAGAACATGCTAAATTCAACCACGAAATTGCTGTCAACACAATGGGTCATATTGTGATTATCAGTAATTGCAGAATGACTCCAAATAAGTTATTTTTGAGTTAAGAATATTTTTTATAGTAATATTAGCTGTAACATGGGGGTATATCTTATAGCGAACCTCGTACACCATAAAGAGCATGTATTATCATCTAATAATATATTCAATATATGATGGAACGATTCAAGGCAAATGCTTCATCAGCGTTCCTTTATGAATAAGAGAATATCACTATTCAGAACACAAGTTGATACTCAAGTAAATACTCGTCCATATTATCTGATGTTTGAGGTCCTCTCTCTGAGCCAACATTTTCCAAACTCTGATTGTGTATACACGCCGCTCAAATACTGATATAATTAAATGTAAATAGGGGCTGGAGTTGAAATGTACTTTAAAGCTGTTTCTAGTGTGTGTTCGATGAGATTAATTTGTGTTGGTCGTGACTATATAGTGAAAAATATAGTAAATATCAGTAATATATAGATGGAGTTTTGTTGATTTTTTGAAAGAGCGACCAATTCTGTATCGAATTATCATAGTAGTTTGACAAACAACTTCACCGAAGCCATCTTAATTATGTTTTCCATTTATATATGAGAATAAAAACTATAACAAATTAACCATAGATTATTTGAAAAACTATTTTTCATACTATGTGTAGAAACCTCATGCAGTATTTAGACTAGTTGGTTTTTATTGTTATTCCATGTCTTATGGAAATAACATTCTCATAATATACTCATGATTAGCATTGGTATGGATTTGATTTATTTTTTCCACCTCATTTATACTGCATAATGTTCTCTTTTTTTACTCATTTAATTTGAATATTTTTTTATAATTTATATGTTAATACATACAAATCTTGTAACAAGGTCTAGTCTCAGTACCATATTTCTTGAGGAACATTTAACATACTGAGATGTACTTGGATTTTCTAGTCAATCAATCACATATTCTATTGAAAGAAGTATCAAATGGTGTGGTTTTGCATGATGGCGCGCCCGCTCACGCTAATCAATTAATTAATGGTGAACTGAAAGAGCTATTTCGTAGAAGATGGATTGGAGGAAATGGTCCATTATAGTAGCCACCAAGATCACCAGATTTTAATAAAATAGACTCATTTTTCTAGGCATGCATTGAGAATGAAGTATATTAAATACCTTAAACAACAAGGTATTTCATAGAGAGAATACGGAATGAATCTCGAGATGTTTCTATAGGAATGCGAGTAACTCTTTCAATGATGTATTGATGTCTTTGTTGGTCAATTCGAACACCTATTGTGATAATCAAGTCATGAACGTATACGGTAGCAAATAGGATAAGTATTTTATTCTTTCGTTCCTTTAATTTATTTGTAATATACTGGCTTTATCTTTTCATTTGCAATTCAGCCTTCCACATTTCGAAACAGGAACAAATGCCAGTTTTTGATGAACAATTCACCCAACTTAGAATTGATTATTAAATAATTATATATAGGTACATAATCATAGCTTTACAAAAAAATGATTTTAGGTATGAGAAATGCTCGACATATTAATAAGAATATAGAGAGTACTTTTCAATACTCATATAAGTACAAGGTGATTTATTAGACAAACAAACGACAGAATAATGTATCAATAGTTTGAATGTATGAATTATTTTCCAGAATTTTTACTAGTAATTGAATGCTTTGGCCGCAATAGGTTTTATAAAATTGGAAATCAAATACCCCGTAGAACACATCACAACTCCATATTATTGTAATGGGAAAGCCAAGCTGATTCCAAATATGCAATAAAATGTTAGGTGCTTTATTCAAAAAAATGTAACTTTGATATGGCATAGCATTCTAGAACACCCTTTGAGTTTGTAGATAATTTTAAAATGTGATAACTGATGATGATGGTTTTAGTCTCTCAAATTTTCGAAGGACAAAGTAGGTACTAAACTTTATCATACTGTATTTGCTGTGAAGCTTGTGGATTTAGCATTCTGAGATGTTTTGTCCATACCCATTCACACCAATAAAAAGTCATTATAGAATTTTTGGGATATCTACAGATAGAGCTATTTGGACATTCCAGCTTTGTGGTTTAAGTAGTAAAAACTAAGGAAACAATATTTTTATCATATTTAGTAAGTTTATAGATCACTGTAAAATAACTTGAAATTCGACTCACCTCTGCTATGACCAAACAGAACGACATTAACAGAATTATTGTTATCCTCATGGTGATGTGATAAAACAAGTGTTGGAGAAACTTATAATTCTGATTATACGAGTTATGCTTTTTTCTTTTTATAACTAAGACATAATTGATATAATTTCGTAACAGAGAATATAATTATTGGATTTCCCGTGATAAATTTAAATATATTTACTCTGAACTCTTGTGTACAATTCTATTCTTAATTAATTCACAGACATGATAATTGTGAGGAAAATTGACGCAATGATGATATTAATTTACTTATAAAAAATGAAGCAAACAAATTAGTGTTTTAATATCCTTTTCACAATATATTTATTGAGCACTCAAGTGTAAATAACATCGTAATAATAGTGGAAGTAATAAACAAAATTATGCAGCATTGGTAGTAAAAGAACTTCGACACTTGTTCTTGAAATCGTATCAAGGAGCCTACATTTGAATCGAAAAGAGTGAAGTGGCCAATGTTCAAACAATTGGCAATAAAGTTGGTTCATGTAAACATTTGCTTGTGAGTTCTTATTTGTGAATCTAGAATAATAGTATTATCAATATGAGCACGGAAACACGTTCCTCTGATGAAGATATTATTGGCTGTTTATTGGCTACAATAGAGTACAAACGCTGCGCTCGCACACACATAGAATGATTTACACTCGGTTTCACTTCGAACAGCAGACACAGCAGTTAAGCGACAAAGCGACGATGGTCAGAGCAGACTGAGCACAGCTAATGCCCAACATAGGAGGTCCAAAGCAGAAAAATAGGAAATTAGTATCATCTATAGTGACCTCTGTACTCACTTATAGCATTTAGATATGGGCTGATGCATTAAAAACACGGGAATCATGAATAGTAGTAATGCCAGTATATCGACTGAGTAACTTCCACCAGAGAAAAGAATCTACATATATTTTCCTCATGAATGAAAAGTATATGCGAATAAGTGATTGTTGTATAAATTCGTTTCGCTAAATTGAATAAAAACTATTTCTATAGACATAAGGTCGTTAAGTTTTATACTTTCAGTCTCACTTTTTGAATAAAGTTAATCTAAATTTTTATATTATTCTACCACAATCATTGTTTTTCACTTTTCGTAGCTATCAAATTTCGTTCCTTGTCCAAATGCAATAACTCTTTCTCATATCTCAATTTTTCATCGTATTCTTCGTTTTTCTGCAGTTTTTTCTTCATTTCAATCAATTATCCAATAGTCGTCAATTCTATCCAGATTTTTGTCGTATGAGTATTCTAGTTTTTTATTTCCAAAAGAAGTGTTTATAAGTTTCCGATTCGCGCATAAATTATTGTTTGTACTATACTCTGTATATTTAAATAATAAAATAAAACTTTTGTAAACATCACAGCAACCCACTCGATGACAACGTTCAAAATTACACCCAGCTCTGTGTACACACGGCAACCAAAACCTACTTTCAACATGACCGCATACATGCACGTGATTGTCACAGACCATAACCTAAATCTATTCGTTGAAAAGCTTCAGCGTCTTTCAGAGAAGTCCCTTTACGACATAGTGGCCCTGCCAACTTTTTACCAACATATCAAAAATGAGCACGAGGAAAATTATTTGAGTGGATGATTCATCTCATTTATGCACGTGTCGTTAGTACATTATAACTTTTATGAAGGACGTTTCTGTAAAGCTGAACCGACATGTATTGTGCGATAAATTGGGATTTTACTCATTGAACTCGCGATTTATTGAGGCGAGCATGATGATGATAAGGCAGAGATATAGGGGTGCATACGAGATTGATTAAAAACGGGTAAAATACAAAAGACATTGTTGTTATAATACCAATATGTTTAGAAATTTATATTTAGGTTTTTTCGAGTTGAAAAAATTTAATAAATTCATCTATATATCTGACTCTTCCTTCTTAGACTTTTTATATGTTTTTTGTTTTAATTCGTCTCGATTTAAGGTCTCCTTTCTATGAAAATCAGTTTAAGATAATAAGTAAAAATTGACGTTTCGAACTATTTCAGTCTTTTTAAAAATAAGAACGGATTTTGAAATATTGAAATATACAATATGAAATGAAATAAATAAAGAAGAAAAACAAAAAAATAATATCACATGACCAGGAAATAATACTACGGTTGAAGGAGTATTTCTACGACCTACTAAACAATTATAAAGCATGGAAAACGACTATAGTCTCGAATAGAAGATGGGATTCAGGATTCCAATAAAAATCATAGAAGAAACTAGGTTGAGTAAATACTGAGGAAAAAACTAATGAGAATAATTAAGGATCAACGAAGGTAGAAGTGTGTTTAGAAAAGGACACTGTGTACAAGATCATGTATTCAGTAGTGAACAATAGATAAAGAAAAACGAAGCGAAAGAAAAATACATAGACTTTCAAGACCTAAAAAAAGCAATTGATAGTGTAGAACAAAGAGTTTAGAGAAGCCTTAAATAGATAAATACCATAAAAATCTATTTGCCAACAACAAGGGTTACGTTAAAAAAAAAACAATTCGGAATCTTAAAGAAAATCCGAAAAAATTAGAATTGGATGTTATAGTATGGACCCAGTAGAATTGTCGTTACCGAAAAAGACTTAATAAGTAATATATGATATGATAAAGAGAACTACAAAAAAAACCTGAGGATTAATTTTTGGAAGTCAAAAGTAGTAGACTTAAGAAAATAAGAAAATTAACATTAACATAACAATATAAGGGGGAAAATGGAATGAGTCGAAATGATTAAATATTAAGGCACCATAATATAGAGAGATGGAACAGATGACGAGGAAATAACTAGAATAATCTCTTGGACGTCGAAGATATCATGCAATCCTTGTGTTTTTAATACTTCATGGTTGTTAATGTATTTTTATTTTGTTTTTCGTATTGATGACGTTTAATTCGAATATTTTCAAGCTTATCGAAGTCAATAAACAGCATTTTCTAACGTAATTTTTCTAGAAATTTCGTTTGTTTTGTTCGAAAGTATAATTAAAATGAACATCATAATAGAGACTCCCATACAGTTAACAAAGTTTTTCATTACAGATTTTCAACAACGATGTAATGATATAAGTAGAAATTGGCATTTTATCAGATAATCTCTGTTATTTAAATGTTAATTTTCAATAATACATATTATTTCAAAAATAAAAATTACCAACTAATCTTTGTAGTACGAATGGGCTCTTCAATAACACCTACACTAGCAGATTATGTAATTCATATCATGAACTTTGTTATATCGGTTTTGTTCTTTAAGTTATTCGTTATCAAAACATATGTAGATTTTATAATTATAATTTTAATATCATATAATTTTATAATCATATGCAGATTACTAGAAATCGAGAAAAAATCGAACATTCCTCACTTTTATTGTCACTAAATTTATTAGAAACAATAACAATGCAATTTTAATCGACTAGTATTAAAAACCAATAAACTCTGGAAGATGTATTAATTAGCATTCACATAACGTGCATAATGCACGATTTGATCAAACAGATGAAAAATAGAGTCCTGAAAATTTCTGATCCGAGAATCGAAAAATACTCTGGAAACTTTTTTATATTAACCCATATCCTTCATATCTCAAAATGAATTCTATGCAATATTTATAACTGTGACTTTGACTTGAGATGAAGCTTGCTAACAAATAACATTAAATTTTTTGTAGGATCAAATCCAATGCACCAGCTAGTGAATAGAACATTCATGAAATTCTTTGTTTGAGTTGTTACAAAAAAATTAGTCAGACATGGGGCTCTATTAATAAAGTGATTATGTAGCGGAAGTTTATTTCTCTTTAAGTTTCCATCAATACTTTGAAGTACTCTCTCAAAATTTCCATTCAAATGTTGATTGCGGATGTACCTCATAGAGGCTCTCAACACGACTCTCGATTTATTCAGTAGTCTTCAACGTCTATTACAAAATGGATCTGATTAAAGTGACAGAGTGTCCACCACCATTATCATGTCATTTAAATAGAAAAAGAAAATCAAAATGATTAGAAAGAAAATTAGACAGAAAAGTGAGCGAGTCCGAGATTACTTCTATTCGTTTACTCGCCTCCTTTTACTCGCGTCTAAAAGCCGACAATAATCGAAGAGAACCGTGGTAAGTCGAAGGTAGACGAGTGCACCATCCCCAGCCCTCGTGCTTGTTCGCCTCGTGGAGGTTCTGGATCGGGATTTATGAAGTATATTTACAATTTTTGGTAAATGTAGGTTCAGTGCTTGTTATTCATACATTTTCTGAGTACCACTTATCAATGACCTTTCTGATTGATTGTTGATTAAGTTATTAAGTACTTTTGTGTATGGTGGTCCCTTTCAATTCATTTCAACGATAAAATTTGATTAAATATTTCATTTTATTCAACTATTCATTTAAAAAGCAGTAGTTCAACGAATAAAATAATACTGAATTTTGAATGCCATGTTTGTTTAGTTACATCGAAATTGATTTTGAAGCGGAACAACAATATTTGGCATTACGTTTCAATTATCTCTATTCAGTATCAAATAATCTAAAACAACAAATTTGGTTCATTTTCGTTAAATCCAATGATCAATGACGAAATTTTTGATTAACAAATGAAAGCTCATTAACATTATTTCGATTTATACTCTGGGTAGTTATAATCGTTTTAATATTTACGCAAATAACCTGCGACAGCTAACAATCAAGTGAAATTCAGTTTCTGCCATCATCTACTTGATCCTATCTATTTGGTTTATCCCGTAACCCGAATAAATGTTATAGTTCTTTGTAAAATACAGCGTGATCGACCAAAAAAATGACTTTTTTGGAACCATTTCCATTATGTAACAAACTCAACACAAAATTAGTCAGGAACATCATTATATTCCAATATTTTCATATGAGTATGATTCAAATTATTGCTTCTGTCTTATTTCGTACTTCACTGCTAGGTTTGATATTTGATATATCCAAAATTCTCATGAGAAACTATTCGAAAGGTGCCAACAAAATGATTCAGTTTCTACAGACGTGGAACTACCACTATCGTTGCTACAATTATCGAAGTTAACCAGTTGAATTACAGTTAACCCTTGAAAAATCAATTTCTCAGTTTTTGAACGTGATTACCGGTGTACTTCAATAATTTCGGAGCAATTTTATCTGAAAGTTCCTATCTACAATTTTGAATGTAATATCGTGGCGCTACTCTGTTTATATTTCACTATCTATCATTCCCTCGGATTCAAACTCTTGCTAAAACTCCAGCTTTTCGTTGAAATACGGCAACTGAGATTAGAAGAAAGAACTATCAATAGACTGGTCTTCGAAACATTAAATGACATACTTAGATTATAGTTCGAAGCGATCTACGTTCATCTTCTCACGTTTTTTTAGATAACCTCATGTATCTATTAAGTGCCTACTGTTGCTTGAAAATATGTCATGGTTATTTCAATCCATACTTCTTCAACTGCATGTCCAGCTTTCATCCATAGATAGACGGTTCGTAAAGTTACATGCCATAATAATTTCATCACTTGGTCTTTCCTGCGATCACGATAAATGAGAAAAAAACTTATATCCACCACTCCTTGAGGTTAAATCAGAAAAACTCACACCTCATCTATCTTGAACCCACTAACCACTCACACGATCCGTTTCTCAATGCCGAATCACATCACTATCCGTGATTCTTCTATTAATACATCATCACGATCCATTTCACTATCTGGTGATAGCCAATCATCACATATCAACTGAAACAAACATTGATTAAGTTACTGGGATAATCTACAAATTTTTAACTTCAAGTGCACCTCAACCAAATCTCCACTGACTTAAATGTTTAACCAAAAATATTGAAGGTAAGGCAGACAAAATTTGCAGAATCCTCAAACTCCCGATGAAGGGTACAGAATATCCTATTTAGCTGGCTCTCGTTCAAGCATGGGTCAAATCAACCGACATCAGGGTAAACGACCACTAAGTTTATGTTACTAATCACAGTATGTCCTCCACCTCCACCAAAAACCCAATCCATACTGGATTCGGTGAATTTCAATAAAACCAAAACCATAGTATTACTTCGCTCCAAAGAATTCGGGAAGCTGTTGAAGTAGGAAAACGTTCAAATTATCTGTGAAGTGAAGACAGCCAAATATTGTCATAAATTCTTCTTCATCCACTTCTTTTTAATACCATTTCACCCTCTTTCATCGAGAAGTACACAATAACAGTTTTCTCGTCAAACTTTCCAAAAAGATGAACAGTGTAAGTGTCAGTGTACACAGTGTTCAATTCTTCATTGTTAGCAGATTTTCTTTGATTTTTAAACCATTTCCATTATCTAGGATCTCTTTTTACTGATGAGTTGACAGACTGAATCAGTCTGGATGATTGGTTGCGTAGAATTGGAAAGTTCGAGACCTCACTCCTTAGATTGACGAACAAGTAGAGACGTCCCTTCCCTCTTTATAATTGCTTCAAAGTGAAAACCGAAATTATAAACTTTCAAGAATTCAAGAATCACGACTTTTACCGTTTCAATGATACGCAATGATACAAAAATGAAATTTTACTTATCTAGAATTCGACAATTTAACTTGTAAATACCTGTAACTGCGAATGTTTTTGCATAAAAGTGAAGACACAATAATGAAACACACTTTCACAACCAGCACAATTTCATTGGAAAATAGTCTATTCTTTTTCCAGAGAACACTTAATTTCATTGCTTCTCTAAGGATATATATTCTGTTTTCAATACAATGAAGTCGTAAATCTTTCATCTACCAATTTCTCGCTTCCCTTAGAGATAAATACGGGCTACGGCGGGTCAAGTGATTCCAAAAGGATATGGGGGCTCAAAGCCTACTCTTTACGATCCTTCAAAATTACGTCCGATGCAATAGGTTTCATTCTCTTTCATTCTCCCATGATTTTCAAACAGTAAATATGATATATTGTAATTCGATAGTCATTTATTAGAATAAGGATTTTTATTTTGAACCTTGAACCCCATAAAATTGAACCAAGCTTAAAAATAGATACAGATCGTTATTCATATATCAAGATAGAAGAAAATAATGGGTGTTAATAAATACCGCCACTTGAGAAAATGATATATCATTGGTAAAACAAAGAGTAGACGGAAGCTGGTCTCAAATGTAACTTTATAAGTAATCATTCGTTGTCCTCCTTGAAAAGTATTTGTGATTGTCCATCAAGATGAGCAGGAATTGGTTTCTAGTACATCATTAACATAGGTTATTCTGTCTCCGTTCTCTGCACTAACTCATCAATATTGGACTGTTTGAAGAAAAGAAACAAATCGTAACAAGTATATTTCCTTATCCTTCTCCAAATCATTGGCAGCAAGTGGTAAAACAATTTCCCAGAGCTAGTTAATGAAATAGCCTACGCCCAAGGTCGGTGGCAAAACTCGGCTAACCAGTTAGTCTTTTTCATATTCCCTCACTCTCTGCTACCCACCTACGTTTATCCAATATTATAGTAGCTTCCTGAACACTCTATTAAACTTAATATAAGTCGACGAACTAGCAATAACTAGCACTAATTGACGAGAAAAGTACTTGAAGAGCGTAGGCCAATTGGAAGAGCTTGGAAAAGATGATAGGAAGAAGTAGCTGAAGAAACAATCAGTCTTCTGAAGATATGGAATTCGAAAAAAGCAGGTCTGGAAATGGAAATGATAGCTTAGCGTGGTCTAGGCCAGCAATGACCTCGTAAATGCAAAATCTGTTTGTGTTGGGAATCATTGAATCGTTTTTATGTTAATGTAAATGAATATTTTCAATCAAATAATAATTCTTATAACTGTATAACTATAACCTATAACCTGTACATCAAATCTAAATCATTGATCCCAAAGAGCTAAATTTCATTTGAAGAGATACGTGAAATTATACCTGGCACTTTAATATTAGTATCTGTTTAGGGCAATTTTACTATTAAAAATAATAGTCGCATAGCGACAAATCGGAACAACAAGGAAGGTATTCCAGTTTTCCGCAAACCAATTCGTTCAATGGTTCCATCGTGAGCTGGGCTGTATGCGGTCTGGCATTACTGTAATACTGCGTATTCACAGTTCTTTATTCAGTGAAAAAATCAACCGCAATTACTCCTCTCATGTCCCAAAATACCATACACAACACCTTCCCCGATGACAGTGTAACCTTAGCTTTAACTGCCGCGCCTTTGATTTTCTTCCTAAAATCTATAGACGCGTGGTGACTCTCAGGAATATAGTGATGTACCGAAGTCTTATAGTAAATATTTGTTGCAATAAATTCTCCCCTTTCTCCTCATACTGCTGCAGGAGACGCGTACAATTTTCCTGGCGTGTGAATTTCTGCTTAGAATTCACAAGTCGTTTGAGACGTTTATGATATATTTGCTACGCTGATGCCCGGTTCTTAAGCAATATTGCGTTGTTCTTTCAAAATATGTTTTTCTACAGCGCAGACTTTCTCATCGATAACACTTGTTTTGGGGCGTCCGCATGTACCAAGTTTGCCGCTACTTCTAAGTCTTTTAGGAAAGCGGAACACCATTCATACACTTGGAGTCTTGGAAAGGCACCCATCCCCGAATTGCTCGAGTAATTTTCAACAGACACTTCTAGATCAGTCCAAAATCCAGTGCAGCTACTTTTGCGAAACTTAATTTTTTGTTTATTTCAAAATTCCGAGTTTCTATTTAATCCACCCTCGTATTTACCCAGAACAACTGTTAAACGTTATTTTATTACCTACTGGTGCATCTATAGTTCTTTCAAGATATCACTTTCTCTGACAAGTTTGTCATTTCCAAATATAACCCCTACATTGACAGGTTACAAGTAAGTTTATAATTTAATTACATCAATACTTTTAGTTTGTATCCAAAGGATACAGAGGATATGGGTTATTTGAACAATAGAATATTTTTTTGTAAACATTATCGAAATATCTGCATTTTTTCTCACTTTATGAACACATTGTAGCAGAAAGTAACTTTCGAAAAATCCGACCAAGCCATTTAATTTTGACTTTCCAAAAACCAAATTTATTTTTTTCTTTCATTTTGTTGACCTGTGTATATGTATAGCTTATTTTTCATTGGAAATTAAATTTGGAAAAGTTTCTCTGGTCGTAACTACATAAGAAATATATGGCGAGCCCTTGGAACAGTTTCATAGTCATCAACCGAAATAAAGTATTTAAATTATAAAATTTGTGCTCATAAATTATCGTTAACACTGGTTTATGCCGCATCAAAGATTCCAAATGTGACTGTAATTATCAACAACTCAAGTGCATCGTTTCGTCGCATTGTTTTTCAAACAGAAGGGAAGAAGCGATTACAGAGACAGACACCAATTAACCTGTTTGAATTAAACGTCTTCTAACCTATTACAAAAAATGTCTAGTCAGAGGCGTACACTAACGAATTTTATATAAAGATTTTTTTGTGCTACTGAAAATGATGAACTTAATAAATAAATTCTATTCAAATCTTTCTATTATTAATAGCCGGTGAAACTTCTTTCGAATGTTGAAATCAATCGAATGTTCTAAGCAACATTTATAGAAAACTTCTAGAGGGGTGGTTACTCCAAATATAGAATATAAAATTGCGGATTAGCTGAGGGCGAAGCTATGCCAATGCGATTTTTTTACCATTATTATGTACTCTGGGCTTATCAAAACCGTAAATACAATAATTTTTGGTATAGAGTTCTAAAAAAAAATTCTAAAGAAAGAACTTTTAACAATGCATTATGACCTAAAACATATATAGTAAATTTGATAAACATGCTTAACATTGCGTAACCTAAGGTTCTAGATTTGAATCTAAAATCTAAAAAGAAAAGAAAATCTTTGATTATTTTGGGTTAGGCTAGTTTAGTTTAGGTTAGGTTAGGTTAAGATAGGTTAGGTTGGGTTAAGTTATGTTAGATTAGGTTAGATTTGATTAGTCATGTTCTAGATGTCGTTTCAAATTCTCGTTATTTCAAGCAATATATTTATTTATATAATTTATACAGCTGTAGATTCACTTTTTCATAACTCTTCCTCTTCTCATTTCCGCAATACGTGGTTGAATATTTTAAGTTCTCACCTCCAACTCAACTTATATACCAAACCCCATCCACTTTCTTCACCGGCATGATACGGAAGTCTTACTCTTTATTTTTATTAATGGTAAACATACTATAATCTAGTTCAGAAAGGTATAGAGCAATAAAATGGAGAATTCCGTCCAGTTCGGTGTCGGCCATAGGTGTAGGTCTTGAAATATTGTGTAGGCATTATTAAGGTAGTAGATTAAACAGTTACATTTTTCATTTAACAGGTACGTAAATAGTTTTCAAAGTATTATAAGATTAGTAATAAAATGGCGACATTTACACCAACAAAAAGATGTTCAACTATCTTATTATTTCAGATGTACAAGATTGTATAAAATACGATTACCCGAAATTTACTATACAAGAAACTGTCGGCCGATGTTCCCGCATGACTGGAGTTGGAAAGTTCACCGTTTTTAAATTTTTGCGGGGGAGAAAGATAGCTGGCCAAGTGGAACCTCCCAAGAAAAGTCCACGCAGACCAGTAAAAGTCCTTGGTGAAGACACCAAAAGTGTAATTCAAAGAAAAGTTCACTCTTTTTATTTCAAAAAATAAATACCCACCCTAGATAAGATTTTAATGGAGCTTGGCCAGGATTTTGCCTGGGAAAAGAATAACCGTAAAGCACTTTTACTGGAAAGCGATGAAATTGTTTGCTGGCGACGAAAATACTTGAGAAGTATGAAACAGTACAGAGCAGAGTAGAAGAAATCTTTTACCTTGATGAGACGTGGATTAATGAAGGTTATACAGTACCAAAAATGTTGCAAGACAAAAACAAAACCTGCACCTTTCTAATATAAACAACAACACATATAAATGTAATTCAACCTGCAATAAATTCAATAGTCAAGAAGAAAATCATAAGGTTTTAACTATTTTAGATCAAAATCATAGCCCAGAAAGGTTATCGATTTTAGTAACAGTTTCTTCTAGGTTCCTACATAAGTCTCAAAATCGTGGTTTTTTAAAATCAAATTTAAAGCAATAGAGACAGTAAAGTATCTACTATATAAATGTCCAGCCCATTTTAGAAAGAGACTTCGAAGGGATAATGCTAACAACTCAAGCGGTTGGACAAAAACTTCTAGAAAAATAGCAATCATTGAAAAGGAAAGAACTTTGAGATGCCGACTCTTGTACAAAATATCTTTTAGGTACAGGTGCAGTGCGGCTAAGAACTTAGAACGGTTCCCCAAACAATCTACATGAGTGATTCCTGAACAATGAAAATATTGATCCAGTTGACATCCGCTCATTGAAGGGCGAGGGCATATCCAGCTATAAATTATTATTCATCGGATTATTTGGAAAAAATTTCTTATTCACCTCATGGTATTACTTGAGGTATACATTCACCCAAGAAAGAGGATGAAGTTTCGCTTCTTTTCGAAAGGCAGCACTTTTCTTTTAGTTTCATATGATGATGCGTCAGTCTTAATGAAATAGTAGTAGCAACTTCTTGTTAATTGATAGTACACGTACAGGCTCTGTGAAATTGGTCATCTGCCATTCATATTCTATTGATTGGAATCATACAGGGTGCACTGTTACTACAAAATAACGTATTAACATATACATATTGTAAATTCATATTTTTTTCATAATATTTCAAATATTGAATAAAATTATGGATAATGTCAACTAAATATATTCTATTAAGTAACTAAGTAGTAATTCTGAGTAGCAGCAATGAAATGTGGGGATCCACCATTTTGCTGAGCCGAATGTCCTCAAAATTCACATCTAATTGAATTCTTATTGCCTCTCAAAAATGACTATTTTCAGTTAAACGCACTTTTTCAAGAAATCTCTAATCTGCTATTTAGGTTATTTACTATGGATGTGTATCACTGAATGAGTAAGTTACCGTACCTCCTCACAAATTTATTTAGGATCAGCATAACGTTCTCATAAGGAATTTTATTCCTTCTTATTCACTAAAATCAGTTAAATTTTGAAAGTACCTGATTACAATAAGCAAAACCTTTAATGATCATGAGAAACAATGCATAAAGTTCTAAACCTACTAATTTTCTGATATATTGAATAATTTGCATCGCAACGACTAATTTTAAAACAATGTATAATTATGCGGTATTGGCAGCTGAACTTGTAATCGATTTATGCATTATAGTCTAAGAGCCAGCTTAAATCATTCAAAATATAAACGGAGATCATTATATATAAAACGATTATTAGACCAGTAATGATGTACTCAGCTGAAACGAAGACACTAACAAGAAATGATGAAGAAAAATGGAGAAAAGCATGAAAAAACACTAATTTAACCAGTAAAAATTAGTGGAGGAAACTATAGGATAAGAACTAACCGAGAAATAACTGACGAACTCAACGACTTGATTCATAGTTATATTATAGCGGAGCATAGGGCACTACGGAGTAGAAAAATTGATATACCTAATTAGCTTCCGTCCTTGAAGGAACCAGAACCTTTTTGTAGAAAGAGCAGAAATACAATATTTCAGAAAATTAATGAAAAATTAACGACGAAATAATAAGATTACTGCTACTCCAACACGTAAGGTGAAACAAGTGAAGCACTACTGGAAAATTACAAGCAGTTATCGAAAGAATATGATAACCAGTTTAAACATAGTTTTCAATAGAATATCGTCGATTGAATGAATACCTCAATAAATTCTAGCTGCTCTAGATTAGAAGAGGACACAACAATCTGTATACTTGCTTAATAGAAGGCTGTGAAGGATCACGACTTCACCATACTGGTTAGAATAGAAAAAAATTACCTGAACTGAAGCTAAACCATGCCCCACAACCCATTTATTGATAAGAAATAAAACAACAAATAATTTCAGAGATATTGTAGATTTTAAAGGCATAAGTGAGTCGTCGCCACATTAGTCAACAAAATAAACAATGAAATTAACGATACAGTAAAAAGATAGATTTGACAATACAACTAATATCAAAAGATCATACATTTTCCTTGTTTCTCTTAAAAGAGAATTCAACAAGTTTTTTATGATCAATTAAAGGTTCTTAGCCTTAAGACTTGAAGAATATGGGCGGCTGGAGTTTTATACTGATGTTGGTAATTTTTACGGAATTTCCTTTCTCTGCTTCTATATTTCATACAAAATAACTATATTCTCTTCGATGTGATTGGTTGATTTATAACTCGTTTTTTCTTATCACCATTCATTATGTTTACGTTGTTTCTTATACGATTCAAACTATATACTTTTGAATATATTAACCGCAACTTGAATAATTTACTTCCTTTCCTTTGATATATCAACTATAATTATTATTGGGATGAAAATAATGATGTACAGTAACCATTTATTCATTATTAATTAACTTATTGTCTCCGCATAACCCGCCTTTGTTCTCTTAGCATCTCGAAGACTTTCAGTTCTAGCTCATTAATGTTGGCTTTTAAGGAACATTATTTCTTTTGCTTGTTTGTTTTGTTCGTTTATGCACACTTTGTCATTACAAGTCTATTTAAAATTGTTTTGTTATTATTAGTGGGATTTAATTCTACTTCATCAAACGAACCATGAAACCCCGCTTCGAATATACACAAAAAGTAGTTAATTAACATTAAGTTATACTTATAGAGAAGATGTTTTTCATGCTTTCTTTTGTAAACCGTGTTGATTTTAAGTCTCTTTCAATTGAAATGCATTTTTCATTGCGGCAATAAAATATTCGAGCTTTGGAATATCTACAGTGTGTCTATTTAAGTTGGAACCAATTTCTCAAGTATCAATCAAATTCAATGAATCAAATATAATGAAGGTCTGAATGATAAACATTATTATATATTCATCAGAAAAAGCCTAATTTGAGATTTCTAGAGCTGTTATTCATACTGAACACTCTGTGTAAACTACCACTACACCTACACTCACAATTGTACTGTCTGATGCGCGTTTTGATAACCAAATTATCGTCTTCAGAGACTAAAGGAGTATCAAATATCAAAGTATCAATATCCGAAATGTTTGCAAATATTAGATAAGCATTACATTTCATTATCTTTGCAGATCTAAGAGATTTATGTCATATTTTTAGATTTCTAAAACTGTTGTTTCAGTTCATCACGTGGTCGTTATAAGATAAAAATTATAAGAAAATCTTTGCTCTAAACTAAACTAAACTAAATTACGTAGAACGTGAGATGGGACTCGGAAAAAACCATCTATTAACTTTATATAATTCTGATTTATTAGATTATGAACAACAACTTCTATTTTTGAAGTGAGTTTAATATAAAGTATAAGCCAATTGAAAATTCCACTCAATAATATTACTTTCCTCGAGTACAAGAAAAAGTTTTTGAGTTACCTAAATCTTTTTAAAAGTTTATGTTGAATTCCGCACCACTGTGAGTCATTAATCATTTTTTGCGCTGCAAAATTTTATTGATAATACGACGAGAGGTTTTAAGAAAATGGAAGTTGTGCGTCAAAAAAATTTCACTAACAATAATAATGTTTAAAAGGAATCTAGACTTTATCGCTCTTAAATAGAAACATTTTCTTGTATGTGTTGTTATTCAAGTTTTGTATTTAATATTTGTGTATATACTTCGTCCAACAACGAGAGAATACAATAAGACGCTTTAATTCTTCGCAGGAAACTCGAAAATTGGAATTTCCTTTCTGAATCGCGCTATATTACTTGTAATGTCGCAAACCTGTTCTCTTTGTATAAACTATAAATTGTCCCATGTATAAAATCTTGAGTAGCTTTGTCAACTGACTTCAGTTTTTATTTACATGTTTTTCGATTCTGTGAAAGATTCACAGCAATCGATTTCGTGACTACTAGAAATTCATACCTGTCTACTACATTACGAAATGTCATTGTCTTCATTCGCCCATGGTCTAAAGAACGCCATGTCTATTTATTTAAAGAAATTTATGAATTAAATGAATCTCACCTAGCGACGCCACTGCTCCTCGCAGACTGTGGCATTTATGTTTACGATTTGATGTTTTCATTGGTAAACTTTTATACGGGGAGTAAACATTATTTTTGTTTTGTTAATTCGGTATGAGTGCCGGGCAAATTTGAATTGAAAAATTGATTCTTATCATAACTTCTGCAATTTATATTGGAAGAAGTATAACGTAATAATATCATTAATAGACAATATAAAACAGAAGAATGTAAATATTGTTCTACATATAATAACATTGCATATTATCCTACTGGTCGAATAGTGGAACGGTACCATCAAGATAATTTAATTTGTATGAACTACAACTTTTGTGTTATTTTCTAACAATCTCATGAATCACCTTACAAATGATAATATTTGAGAACAATAGTAGCAATTACCATTATAATATATAAAAACTATACCCAAGTTTAATCTAGGAAATCCAGACGACTTTAAAAATTAAAACGTAAAAAGATTATACTTCATAAATATTTACTCAGCATTTATTTCAATAAAAATAAAAGTTATTGTAGATACCATTTTAATGAGTTTTTATCAATTCACTAATCGAATGAGTTTTGTTAATTCAATCGCTGAAATTACTCAATTCATTCGATATTGTATTTTGTGAATAAAGTTTTCAAAAATTGAAATTTCGGAATTCCCAGCAAAGGTTGTTTTGCCATATAATTTATATCTAGAAAATATTTCTCTAGTTCAATACAAATAATCGAAAGCGTTGTATAGACAATGAAAGAATGCTTTATTCCGATTAATAAAGTATTCTTTATTAATGTAACGAATATATTTCAAATTGAAATTCTTAATGGCTATCTAAACATCAAAAAAAAATTATTTATATTTTTACTATTAATTATGCGAGAACGTGCCACATATAGTTGTCCAATAATCACTTTGGAACGAACGTAACATTCAACATAAGGCTCATATTGGAATGCTAGTCGAAGAAATTAATCTGATGTACAAGCTCGAAGAACTTGTTGGCGTTGTTGGTCAATACCTCTACGTCTTTTGACTCTGAATCTATGTGTTTCTCGCCTGATGTTCTTACATCTTGTACGACTCTAGATTTAATTTTTCGACGACTCCAATTACAATAATAAAATACGAACCCGTTTCTGTTTTGATTTAAAATTATTTGCAAACAATTTTAAGTACAATATGTACAGGTACGATAATGGTCGTTGTTGGAGGCAGCTCACATGAGAGTAAAAACTTTTCAATTCTTAATTAATTGTGAATACATATTGCCGTAGAAGTTAATGATAACACTGGAAACATATGGATTAGACACCAGTACACCAGAAAATAGATGGGCCAGAAACGAGAAAAGAAACATACGAAAACCAATATAAAGATCACTAAAAGATGGTATGAGTGCTGGAGCTCAGTGTTCCAAGAAAAGTTCAAAAGCTGGAATACAGGGTCCTATAACAGTAAATGTGAAACACCTTCTATCATCAAATGAGTTTTCCAAATTTTACTCACTATACAATCATGAGAAAATTGTAACAAGCGAAAATATCTGTAATGGCTCATGAAAATAGCTGATTAAAAAAAGTTTTGATAACGTTCAGTTTTTTATGTGTTTCAATATGATTTTATATTAATATTTATACCGTGAAAGAGTTTTTTATACAAATAGTAACAAAATATAATGAACCTTTTGTATAATTGAAAACCTTTCATAAAACTGAACATTTTTTCAGCAGCTATACCTGTACATTAGATAAATATATTTTACGTAAATTGTAGAGACATGGATTATATCAGAGTAATTTACTCAATAAACATAAAGGATTATACACAAAGAGAATTCAACATTATGTAAAGCATTTATTAGACAAAAGACACCCACGTAACCAACAATGAAAACCACCTAAATTACGTCATGTTACTTGATATGAGGAATTGTTGGGAATAAAATACTCTATAACATTATATGTACTCCAATAAGAGTCAAATTTTGTTATGTTTTCGATATTATTAAACAAAGTTTATAATGGGAGCCATCTACAATATCTTAGACGCACCTCTCGAAATCAAGAAGCTTCATTATTTATGTAGCTTCCACATAATATCTCAGCAATTCATGAACAGTTAGTGATAAATTTATAAGATTATTTGACAAACTGCTTCGACTACGGTCGAGCCAAAGACGTCTTCATCGTCTTCAATTAGTATTAGAAGGTCGAAGCTATTAATAATTTTTTGCGAAAATTATCGAATAAAATTGATGAGATTCCAACTATGGATTCTGCTGGGAAGAGAAAAAAGCTTTTATATACTTGATATTGATAACAGAAATTTGCTGATTCTTCTCAATCGACTTGGGTGTTACACATATTAATAATTTCAATTTTCCTTTATTTTTTATAACAAAATTATGAGCTTGTCGTACTTACTAAAACGACATTGCTTATTATGCTATAGAAACATATCAAAGCTGTCCATAATTTCATGAGAGAAGTAGCGGAAATCAATTGATGAAAATTCAAGAATAAATTCTAAAGGAAGAAGAAAAATCTTATGTACTTCACTGGGTGTAAGTTTATTTACTAGTCTTAAACCTATACCTCGGTGGAAAATCGTTCTTAGCTGGTAAATGTTACTTACATTTTTTGTAGTTTCAATAACTATTTTCAAGAGGTTGCGAGATATATATTGATTAATTAATACGTAAAATCAAATATCTTAGACGTTGTCAGACCTGCAGTTTACCTGACTCGAACACATACCTCTTAGTTTCCTCAGTCATAATGTATCGGTATATTTTAAGTAAAGAGATCCATATTATGAATAAATTGATATTAAAATTTTATCCGATTTTAGTTTTCAACTAATCTATTTTTTACCAGCAATCGAAAAAGCTTTTAGAATGTTCTTTACTTTATACGTCAATTTTACAAATTTTCTATGCGGGTATTGATAATGATACAGTATAATTTACTGTTAATGGACCAGATTTTAAGAAAAACTTGTTTTCTGAAGTACACAATTTGTATTAAGCGGTTTCACACTTTTTCAGCAGTTTCAATAAATTATTTAATAACTTTCATGATATCAACAATATTTGTTATGGTGAATAAAAAATTATTATCACTCTGAAACTTTAGAAAACGATTTATATGTAAGTAAACCTCCCAATACCGTGAAAATAAAAATTATATCTCCAAGTTTTAAGAGCTACACTAAATAAAAGAGCAGAAAATCGATTTGTTAGACCTGTATCAATTTCACACACCTGGAAAAAATACAAACATCAAAAAATAATTTATCGTTCGACCAATTTCTAGCCGTGTTAATTCCTTCCTGTCGAAACGCTGACTCACAGCCTTCCACAATGGCATAAAAGAAAAAAGTAACTCTTCAAATTTCAACTTTATATTTCACCAGTGGCAACTCGTGTTCATACAATCTATTCGAAACTCAGTTTAGAATGTTTAGATGATCCAGGACGAGGACACTTCTGAAATTTGAACTATTTCAAAAAGCACACTGAAAGCCAATGTGCTACGCATAAAAGAATTTGATATGAAATTTTTGGTGAATAAAAGCACATATCGTACTGTAGAAAAAGAAGCTATCAGAAACGGATCAATAAATATCAAAATAACTGTAAAATAATGTATAGATCAAACAAAAATTTAAGTTGAAATAAGAATGGAAGTATGAATATTGCATCAACAAACCATCAAGATATACACAATTCGCATGCTATCCAGCACACCTGGCACTATTCATAAAAATAATGGATAATTGATTGAAAAAACTGAATCAGGTACAAATAGGATACAAAAATATGGAAACTGTTGGAATCTCTGATGGTGTCTTTGGGGCGATTCACTATCGTTACACAAAAATTATGAGGAATTGAAGCACAATATATCAACATGGAAGCAGGTGGGTGATTCCGTTCTAACTGTGATATTCAATGTCCTGTATTGTTTTTTTGTACTAGTCATTAATTAATAATCAATTAATAAAAATTTTGTGTTAATTGAATAATTCTTAAGATATTTAAACATTATTTTTATACAATATAACTTGCCACTTAAAGAAAACTTATACTACATCACTTGAATGTCAGTACCGTGTCATGTCCATTCCTAGAATTTACCGATAAATTATTAATTTTTTTTGTCGTAACAAAGGATTTAAACTAATTACCTTATAAATTCTAATGTTTATGATCAAACTGAGGAAAATTGATGCACTTGTTGTTTAATATCTTAAGTTACCATGTCAGTACCGTGTCATGTCCATTCCTAGAATTTACCGATAAATTATTAATTTTTTTTGTCGTAACAAATGATTTAAACTAATTACCTTATAAATTCTAATGTTTATGATCAAACTGAGGAAAATTGATGCACTTGTTGTTTAATATCTTAAGTTACCATGTCAGTACCGTGGATAAATGAGTCAGTACCGTGGAACTCAAAATCCGACATTTGTGTCTTGCTCGTGATACTTTGAAGTTGTAGTAAATTCCTCTTAGAGTTTTATTTTTACAGTAAAATAGATGAATAATATGCATAAAAAGTTAGAAAAGTTAAATTTTAAAATCTTGAAATTTTGAATACAAAAAATCACAGTTAGAACGGAATCACCCAGGTATCGAATTGAGGAATAAGTAAATCAATATGAAGAGGATAATAATAATTGTAGAAAATAATAATACCTCAGAATCTAAATAGATGAAATACAGCTGCAATATGTTAAAAATTTCAAATATTGAGGAATACAGAGCGATAGAAATCGAGAAGCATTGATGAATGAAAGAATCAGAGCTACATTTAAATTTGACAATTTGAAAATATGAAATTTTCTTAGCAGAAAAAGAATAACATGAAAATGAAGGTGTATATTCACTGAGAACATGAAAGCTATAAAAAGTTAGAATAATGATTGGAATGAAAATAGGAGAGAATTTGCTTACGAACAAGAAGACAGTTGACACTAACACTACCACTGCCACCACAGATTTTATAAACGGTTGAACAAAGACATTTATTTTGCTCGAAAGATACCAAAAAGTTTGAAAATTATCAGCACACTTCCGTCCTAAACATTCAGGTCTAGTTTATAATTTTGTGTATAAGTGTTTTTATATTTTCTATTAGCCACTCCTGGTATATATCTCCTCAAATTACTCGACATCATCTTATAGATACCAATTTCTCATACCCCTTCGTATATATTACGAGAATGATCATTAGCTCATTCCATTTGAATGAATTGTAATATTTTATCACATCACATTTCCCAATATCAGTGCATTTATATATTTGTTAGTTATAGTTACTACAAAGTTCATATACCTTGAAAGGACAATTAAACGGCCATAACCCTTTTGGTCCCGTCTAAGTTTACTCTACAAATCACAATGCAACAGTAAATTTTGCTAGTCCAAATGCATAAAGCGCAAAATAGCTTCTCGTTCGAATAGTTCATTTTTGAAATTATGACTCAGTCATTAAATGTTCACTGGCATTCAATTGAAAATATAGTGCCACTTACAACGTGTACGGAGTTACCGAGACGAAGTACTATGATTCTTTCAAGAGTCTGGAACTATAATGTTTTGAAAGTTTCTATTCTTCTGGATATATTGTTCGTTTGTGTTTTGTCCAGGATATACTATATCGAAATAGTTGAATCCTTTAAGAGTAATCCCACTAATTTAACCTAAACATTAAGTTATGATTGAAAGTCAAAATAATTATAGATAATGTTAAAATTAACACAGTGTGTTCATACAATAACAACACTATTTCAGTCTTTGTGTTCAAAAGGAGGTTAAATTAAAGTCAAATAATTCTTCGAGTAAAAGTATGAAAAATAACCTATTAATATATTTTTTCAAATAGCACACCATTCACATATTCTATTAAATTTCAAATAAAAATATCACGACCCATTAATTCATACGTCAGGTTTGGTACAGTTTTTGGAAATATTTTTTTCAAAAATGGTTAACAGTAACAAATTACTTATCACTCTTTTCAAATTAAATCTTCGGAATGTATTCCTATTTCTGTTTAATAGTATCCAATTCTATTACGAAAAACTGAAATTACGAAATTACTGAATTGTTATTTGGCAGTCCGTTTAGTCCGGGCGCTGGCAGGGGTTCCCGTAGCCCTTGTTGGGTCGCACGAAAAAATGATTGATATCTATGTTTTTTGGCCCGGAGAATCGATTTTTGGGGGTTACGAGGCCGCCTCCCTGTCAGTTTTTTGTTATTAACAATTAAATTGTTTAAACGGCCATAATTTATTATCAACAATACTTACGGAATTTCTGATGAAAGAATTTGGTTGCAAATCTTCTAACTAATATTTTAGTTTTTGAATTTTGAAAAAAATTTCATTACAACAAAAGTTATAGGCAAAGGAGTGTAGAAACATGCAAAAATGCGCTGATTTCTCTTTCAATCGGTCGTATTTCGGCCTGAGCAAATTCAATTGACACTTTGGATGATCCATTCAAAAAGAATACTATTCCCTTCAAAACAAGCCCTCATACGTACATTTTCAAGCATTTGGAACAGTTTTATAGTACTTAGAAGACAAAATTTTAATAGAAAAATTACACTTTTATTCGTTTACAATAGGCTATACGTGCAAAGAAGACTAAACTTTTTCGAAAAAAAAAACAGCATAGTAAAAGAAAATTTTTAAACCCTCACTTGAAATTCCATGACAATTGGTTAATAAACTACAGCCGATTTCCGGAGCAAATGTACGTATGAGGGCTCGTTTTGAAGGGAAAAGTATTTTTTTTAAATGGATCTTCAAAAGATCCAATTGAAGCCGAAATACGACCGATTGAAAATTAAATCAAATTTTTTTTTCACTTCTTTGCCTATAATTTTGGTTATAATAAATATTTTTTCAAAATTCAAGAACCGAAACATTTGTTAGAAGATTTGCAATCAGACTGTTCTATCAGAAACCCCGTAACTATTGTAGATAATAAATTATGGCCGTTTAAACAATTAAATTGTTAATAACAAAAAACTGACCAGGGTGCTGGTCTCGCAACTGCCAAAAATCGTTCTCCGAATATCAATATTTTTTCTCTTCGGTATTTTGGGATACTGAGAGGCTAACCACTCTTTCTACATCATGTTAAATACTAATTTTAGAATTATCGGCAATAATTTGATATCTGAACAAATCTATACGCTTTGTTCTCTTAAAAGAGACTTTTGCAAAGAAAAAATCAATCATGGTACTGTTAATACCTGCCCCAATATCAACCGTAACTTCTACTACTTTATCTAAATGCTCGAACACAAATCGTATTGAGAAAGATAACGCATAGTCATATGTTCGATATCGAACTGTATAGTTTCTCTAAGAATCTCCTAAAAAATTTAAGTCCTATTGAATATTAGGCTGGAATTTTTGGAACCATTGATGATATTCATACTGAATACACTACCACTGCGCCAGCACTGATAATTGCACTGTCTGACACGCGTTTCGAAAACCAAGTTATCGTCTTCAGAGAATGGGGGTAAACGTTTGCAGAACCCTCAACAGCTCTCAATCCACGAGGTTAGAGGTACTCGAAACGATGTGCCACAAGTAGATATCGATCACATTCTTTTACAGATACCTAGACGTGCATAGGAGTGCAACTACGGGGTCATCAGACACATTCCTCGATATTTTTTTGTTAACAAAATTACCAAACAACCAAGGTCGATAAATTATTCCATTATTCCTTCTGGTTGTAAAACTGAGTATAATCTGTTATAAATATGAATCATTTTTCTCAAAATAAAAATAGAGAAAATAGTTTTTAAAAATATCTCTCTTCTATTTTGAAGCACTTTTCACGCTAACGATATTATTGTCTATTGGACCAATCCGAACATTTCATTCTTTTCGATAAACATTCCTCATTCTATTGAAAAACGGATTCAACTTGTAAAAGTATTTTATGAGATTAAGTCTTTACAAAAGGAGAATTTTGGAATTTTCTAGAACACAAAGAAAATGTAATTATATCCTATTTTATTGTATACATTCGCGTCGTCCGTCGTTGAAGTGCGATGCGAAACTTTTATACACTATTCGCTAAACTCGGAAGGATTTGGCTCAAGGACTTTTTGAACTTCAACACTTTAGAAAGTACTTAAACTTAATATTGACTTGTTAGGCCAGTTTAACGCTGCAATTCAATTTCTTTTCTAAAGTGTAGGTATTTGTTCGCGACAAAATACTCAGTCTAATGAACTCATTTGACAAAATTCATTCTATTAAAAACATCCCTCAAGCTTAACCAAGTCAACGTTGAATAGGGAAGTTCATTTGAAATGTTGAAAAATGAATGATTTATGAAATTTCTGAATTCGGCGTCCATGAGTTGCATTAAATGGATAGCGTTTAGGTATAGTGTCACTACCATGGCTCTGAGCTGTATTTTACTTGTTAGATCAAAATCGATAAAGAAAATAGTCGAGCTAGCAATTTTCTTTCTTGTAAGCATAAAAAATTGTCTCGCTGCTTATCCATACCCTTTTATTGTACAGGATCTAATTTCTGACAAACAATCTTTTGACCTTTTTGTTTCCTTGGATGCTTAAGAAGAATGCGGTCTTATTTTGACTTACCACTGAAGTAGGTAAGTTAGAATTTCGGGAACCGTTGGCAACATTCATACTGAATACACTGTTTACACCACCTCTACACAACTACACTGAGTGTAGGTGTAAACAGTGTATTCAGCACTGAAGTACTGTCAAGTAGCATTTCTTAATTTCTTCAGTGATCATGAATCTTTTATTTTCCACTGATGCTTCTGTATTTGATGCTGGCGCAAATAGATAATTAAATTAAAGTTAGTGACTTTTAAGTACAACATCAGTCGCCATAATTTTTCTTGGTGAAATACAGAGAAATGCTTTTTTAAGTCATAGATGGAAGCGAAAAAACTGGATAAGAACTGGAATAAAATATGATGAATGAATTCGATTATCTATAACATCCACAAACCTAGAAATAGATTAAATGAATGAGAGAACTGTAAGAAGTTACAGATCGGTACGATCTTTATAAAAAATACTGAGCAGTCATAATGTATGGAATAATTGTAAGACCACCAGTTCTATTCGCATGAGAAGACATAGACAATGACAAAAAAGATGAGAATAAACTGAAAATATGGGAAAAGAAAAACTTCATTAAAATATACGGCAGTATCGAAATGATAGAAGTTATTTGTAGAAATGGTGATATACAAGAAGCCTAAAATAACACAAATAGTTCAGACACAAAGAGTAAGATGGATAAGGGACTCTATCAGATTGCCACAACAGAGAATTGTAAGAATGATGCAGGAGATAGAAGAAGGAGGGAAAAGAAAAAAGAGTACCCAAAGGAAAAACAGCCACCAGAAGACCTATAGAGCTGATCTAATTGAAAAAATTTGAAAATCTGGTCCACACTAAGACATACAATCATTTAAGATCTGACTTCAAACACTTCAAAACGTTTAAAATGCTCCAAACTATTTCAAAAAGTTGAAGAATGGAACTAACTGATGAATAACCTCAAATCTAACATAACGGATCATTATCCATGTATGGAATAAATTCAATTTTAGCGTTATTATGTACTATGTGAAAAAAACCTGAAACAGGTCGATTTTTATTCTTAAACTGGCAATTTGGAGTATGTGAATATTATCCCCCTCTAGCACCCCGTCTAAATCATAAGCACCCTCTAGAAAATTTTAAATAAGAAAAGGGGTCGTGTAGCACCTTGTTGGAAAGGGATTTTAGTCCCCTGTTCAGCAATATGAAGTGTTTTTTTTAAATTGGGGGTATTTGTTACTGAGAAAATTTATAGTGAAATGTGAAATTTTTATAATGTCACTACCACAAAACTTTACGCATAATATTTACAATGTATTTTTCAATGTACTTTACAATTAAATTAAATCACCATCATTCACTTCTTGAAATTAACCGAGACGATTTTGGAATTTTCGTACAATATTTTGTATGATCCCAGGGGTTATTTTGATAATTTCTTCCGTTATCTTAAACAAAATATGGTGAGATATCATTAAAAAGTCTTTGTTATGTAGGCACTAAGAATTACATCAAAATAAGGGCCAATAATTTTATTTTTAATGATATGAGCCCAAACGTTTACTTTTAGGGATATTGAGTGTGAACCTCACACATCCAGTGAGGATTTTCCCTGCTCCAATATCTACAGTTCTGTCTGTTAACCGTTTAACCGTTTCGTTTAAATGAAACGTGGCTTCATCAGAAAAAAACTATTTTGTTTTTGAACTAGAGATCTGCGTTCATTTTTTCCATCATCAATTCACAGAATTATTGCCTTCTATCCGGATCAT
The DNA here is from genome assembly GCF_026250575.1 of Diorhabda carinulata. Lineage (NCBI taxonomy): Eukaryota > Metazoa > Arthropoda > Insecta > Coleoptera > Chrysomelidae > Diorhabda > Diorhabda carinulata. The sequence continues at coordinate 12,089,833 of NC_079469.1, forward strand.
GTTCATTATACTCCTGAACTGAAAGTGAATTTTGTTAGGGTGGTATTTTTCTTTAAGCAAAACTCTCAAAATAGATGATTTACTCAAATCATTGTCGGCGGCAAGTTCTCGAGGATCTTCCTCAATCTCTAGAAGTACATCTCATTTTTTTCATCAGTAACACATTAAAAACTAGTTTTGGTATTTTCGAATTTTCCAATAAGAAAACAATCGGGTTAAAGTTGTTCTAAGCATACGTAGAGTATTCAATATCACCTATTGAAAATTTTGTTGACTAGATGTATTTGATCTAATGAAGGGATTCGATCGAAATCTCTTCAGAACATAAAATCCAAGATCTTACTATTAGAACATTTTTCTATTTTGATCCTGGAAGTATCTATTGATAAAGCCCGACTATGCTTACTTCACCTCGAATTTCGATTAACGTGTATAAATAATATGAGATGAGATGATTATAGATCTCATATAGTCTCGCTATATATGAGATCCCATTGAAAGGAGTATTCTGCTAAGGAATCATTAATTCCATTTTATCGATGAAAATTGAGACTATTATTCAGCTAACAAGTAGTTCAGTTCTCCTAGTTAAGAGGCATAAAATTAACGGGAAATCCTTTACCGTCAAGAACAATGGCAAACACAATTGACATAGCGCAGTGAAGCTACAAAATGGATTAATAAAGGATAAACTATATTTATTATATGGCATCTAAATACTGCTACTTGATATATTGTTGTAATGAGGTTAATTAGATGATATATTATCTATTGATTTCAAAGATAATCGCTGTTAACTCAAGTATCCATTCCAATCATGAAAATCATAATTAGGTACAAAAATCTCAATCAAGTACCATTTGATATTGCTAAGTGAGAAAGTAGTAGTGTTTATTAATGTTTCCTAAAGACTTTCCACAATTTTTGTCAACGTTTTCTTACAAGAACATTCATTTTTCATAGCCATTATATTATCCTGAGTATAACGCTCTTGATTTGTATTGCAATACGTATTCTGGAAGAAAATACGAAACAAGATTAATTTTTTAAGGTAATAGAACGATATTTTCTTTGGTAAATCTACTAAGAAATATTCGAAAAGACGTTGGAATGGGAAGATTTTATCATATTGAATTTTAATTCTGCTTTATCTTTGAAATCGGATCCCAACGTTAGTTTTCTCCATTGTATGTTATTTGAAATTCAAAGTTCATCCGTAATTGTGAAAAATCACGTAACAACTCACTCCAGAAAAGAATATGGTGACAAAACGGTTACTACTTATAGTCCAGGGGCCAGTGAAAAATTTTCATAACCAAGTCCCACCCGAAATAGGGACTTATATTATGAATATTCGCGACCGTCAGCTACGACTCCGTAGGTGAGGCGGCCAGTGGCGAATGAGAAGAAAAAATATTTTTTGTGACGGGAAAAAAGTTTGACATTTTATTTTTGTTGACAGTTGCCGGAAGGTCCTTTTTTAGAAATTACTTTTTCCCCAGGAAAAAATGATTAGTTCTTTCCTGGATAATATATAATAAAGTTAATTTCCTTTATATCAAAAGTACAATTATTAAATGAGCATTGCATGAAGGACAGGTTCCTCAAACTACAAAAGTCAAATTTTCTTGTAATGAAATTATATTTATTCCTGTCACTACAACTGCCTTTGAAGCACACGCAAATTACACGTTCTAAACACTCTATTAGCTATTTCTGTCCTGTGTGTTACTAATTCATTAACATATCCTTCAGCGACCGTTGATGACTTCCAACCACGATGTTTCTTCAGTGTCCATCTCCCTCAGATTCGACCGGAAGTGTAGCAGCCGATCTTCGAAATAGATGACCAGCTAGTCAGCATTTTCAAGTTGAAGAAAATTAATCACTGTTCCGACCAATACTTGATTCATATATTTTCCATTGTGATATGCTCAAAATAGGCTGCTGGACGAATTCATTAGATAAAATTAATTATGTATATTTATTAGTAACTACCAATCTCCTGTTTACATGACTCTCTGTTTCTTTGAGTTTCACTATTAATAACATTACTTTGATTTGATAAGCTGCTGCGATCTCAAATACAACATCAATCTTGACCATTGAATAAACTCAATTGGAAGCAATATTTGAATAATCACTGATTTGTGCACTCGAAAAAATTGCAGCTTTTTTGGGCTTGTAACTTCACCTATTATGTTTCCATCTCCGAGAAAGAAGTGCATGTTTTTTTTATCTTCCATTCCTTGAATTTAAACAACAACTGCGTTCATCAACGTAGGTTTAATATATATAAGTATAACATAGCCTACTTATTTCAAAATTCTAATTAATATAGAATTATCGTTTTTTGAATACAAAGGAAGAATACTATATTTTGATTCTCGGCTTTTTCTCCTCAAGCTAAAACTAGAACTATTTTTCCTTGTATAATAAATAACTGTTATATCAATGTTTTCATAAAGCATTTTCGACAATTCTAATGATTCTTCATACATTTACATAACCAAATAAAAAAAAATAAGTGCGATTTTGGAAAATGTGTTTTTGTTTTTTGAAATAAAATAGACGGAACTTGATTGTTTTGTTAATGAAATCATCAGTAAGCGACTCGAGCTCCACCTAATAAACAATCAAGATAAGAGATTACTTTGGGAACGAAATTGTGGATCCAAGATTTATAAAGATATAATAGAGTCTTGAAAGTTGATCTTCTTCTCGGGCCATCCTTAGAAGCAGACACGGACTTGATAATCTAAATAAAATTGGAAACTTCCAGTATATTTTCAGATTTGTGTATAATAATTTTAGGTTAGGTAAAACAGAAATTACTTCACACGTCCTCTGAAAAGTAATAACAGCTTAATGTTTTTATGAGATGGTGTGTACGAATGCGTGGAGCGATTAATTATTACGACACCAGAAATCTCCAATTCTTCTCTTTGAAAAAGAACACAAATAATTATTATGCAATAATTGGAATTGTAATTCCACATTTTTTAATCTTGACCTATTCCGTAGATTGAAAAAAATTGTCACATCAATATCAATATTTGTGGCCAACATATACCACTGGCAATATTATAGAAAAAAGTCGAGAGATTGCTACTCAATCGTTTACGATAAAAAAATGAGAGAGTTTTGACTGATTCTTCCATCATGTATTTAAATTTTGTAATAAATACCCAGTTGGGGTGGACCATGAAAGGCCTAACGAGTAAACACTTTTTATTCGGTTATTTACTGGTTGAAGGAGACAAACTAGTAAAACTGTGTTTTATGGTGCACCATCGCATTCTATTTGCCTAAACTTAATCACTATTTATTAAACTTGAGTTTGATTGATCTCTCTCAAATGGCCTTGCAAGAAATACTAGAGTTGTAGCAATAAATATATCCGCTTCTACTGAAGCTGCATAATAAGCTCGATCATTTCAGCAAATCAAATGCTGAATATATTTTCACCATCTAGGAAGAACATATTATATTGAAGTTATTCAAAAATAGTAGTATTAGTGAGTACCATACAGGCATCAAATATTTCGCCAACGTGTTTTATAATGAAATTAAAACTTTAACAATTATGACTATGACTTTTCCATATTACTACAGACTACTGTAATTATAAAAACTTATCATGGCACATAGTCAGTTTTGTAGTCAGGAATATCTTCTACGAGGGTTGTTACTTAAATTTCAAGATAGACAAATAAATATTCATAATTGGCTATGGCCTTATTGTTTTTCAAAATATCCATAAAGATCAATAAACTTTGGTATGCGTTTGAACTAATTTTCGGATCATTTTTTCCATTTTATCAAGGTACATACCAAACACGTGAGTTGATCGCATCAACTGCTTCTTCTTCTGCAATAATGAGAAGGTATCATTGGTGGAGGATCATTCGTCTTTTGCGTTTGATTTCCTTGATTTTTCAAATAATTCTCTAAAACAAATACTGGTGTCCCATTCCGAATTGATCGTTCTTCGTTGCTCTAATAAAACGGTGGCGAAATATCCAGTTATTCCGAAAAACCAGGCGATTATTTGCTTTGAAGTGCTTCTGTTGGATTCAACTTGTAGACCCATACAATTGATTGTTGTTTATTTTCGGTTTCATATACATAGATCCAGCATTCGTCGCTTATTACGAACCTGTAGACGTCATTTGAAGCACTGCGATTGAATTTTTTTAGATTTCCTTTGCAGCTTCACTTTGAGCGAATGTCAAATGTTGCGATATGTCACAAGAGCCGATTTTGGGACGAAGTTCATCCTGTAGCAAAGTGCGACTTCGATTGAATTCTGAAAACCAGCGAAACATAGTGGTTCCAGATGGTGCTTCATCACCAAAAGCCCAAGCGAGTTAATCGGCACACTACTGTTGGTTTAATCGAAATCATCGCACGAAAATGTTGGCGATTCAATTGCAATATTTGAACAACGTGAATATTTCAAGTACGTTCACTTATTTTACTGTTTAGTTTGTTTAAAAACATAACCTTTCCATAAAAACAAATTATATGTATACTGGCAATAAAATAATTTTAACAAAAATATCTGCTCAATATTTGAATTGAAAATTTTATAATTGCTTAAAAATAAAAATATTTTATCGATAAAACCTTGTTTAAACTGTAACGGTATGTATTTATAACTAAAAAGTGAGTATTCAAATGTTCATGATTCGTAATTGTTCCTCATAAGGCCCATGTACCATAGCAAGGCCAATGGTTAAATTTTTTAATTGACCTAGGAAAAACCTACCAAAAACTGGATTTTTCCTTTAAAACCATAAACATATCCTTATACGAGAACCCATAGTGAAAAATATGAGATAATAATATGTTATTGACTAAAAACTTTTGCTGTGGGCGCGAATAACAATTATTACGACATTCCAAGTCTACGAGATTGAGTTTAGATAAACCGCAAAATGTTGAAGTCAATGTATGTCGCCAACTTTGCCAATACAACAAAAATTCCTAGAAACATTGCGATTGGCTGGAATTGGATTAATAGATAGATGAATAGAAGTATAGCAAGTAGGTGCTATAAGCAGGCGTCTAGGGGCTAAGACCTATTTAATGACAAAAGCTACAGATAAGTTTCCAAACCAAGCTAATAGATTGGTCAAATAGATCTGACATTCTTGAACTTGTTCCTTTGAGAATTATTGCCATAAGAAGTTAATAGTGACCAACCAAGGGGCAAATAAAAAATAGACGGCCATGTCCAGAAGCCAAGTGGATAAGAGAACATATTCAAATGATAGGCGGCGGTTGTACAATAATGATTGGCCAACCAGATCTCCAGATCTAACAACTTTTAATTTTTTTTCTGAGAGTTAATGTTACGGAATGTTTATATTGGTTTGAATTGACAAGCATGTACAAAGTTTATATCTTGAAAAATGGAATTTGATGGTGGATTTCCGTGCGGAATAATGAAGGTTATACAGTACCAAAAATGTGACGAGACAAAAATATAACGAGTGTTCACCAAGCTTTCATGGAAGGCCTGTCAACGGGTATTAAGGTGCCTTCAGGTGAAGGAAAAAGACTAATAATCGTCTATATTGGAAGCGAAGAGGGATTTTTAGAAGAAGGTTTTGCTAACTTTTCAATAGTGCCATACAGGAGATTACCACGAGAACATGGATTCGGATGTTTTTGAAGACTATTTTGGTGAAATGATAAAATATCTTCCGGCTGATTCAGTAGTTATGGATAAGGCTTAACTTATCATTCTCGACGCATAGAGAAGACTCCAACTTGGAGAAAACAAGAAATTATTGACTGGTTAACCACCAAAAGTATTGAATTTGAAGCTAATTTAAAAAAAAAAGAACTATTAGCTATAGCAAATTTACACAAACATCGTTTTATGAAATATGCTGTGGAAGATATAGCAAAAAACATAACTGTGTAAGTGAAAGGATTTGTAGCAAGACACAATACGACATTCAAAATGAAAGACGTTAAGCTACTTTTGATGAAGCCATTAAGAAGGTTACACCAGAGAACTGGCGAAAACAGTCCAACATGTCATTAAAGAAGAGGAGAAAATTTGGGATCTTGACTACTTGATCGATCGGTCCGTCGACCTGTTCATGATGGGCCAAGAATATTATGATTTTTCATATTTTAATTTCTGTATAATGTATTTTTTGTATAATGTTCAATAAAAAATAAGTGTACCTAATACTATGTACATAATGCGTAATTTTTATTCTGTTATAATAAAATTCTCTCCTTTTTACGAGTATCCTACTGGTACGGCTGCTCCAGGAGAAACTAGTATCGTCTGCAAATAGGAAAAAACAAAATAGGGTATATTAATAAGCCTTGGGGCACTTCACATTTTATTGGCTTGCAAAATGACATCGTTGTACCAGCCCTCACAAGCTGACTTCTCTTGGTAAGGTATTGTTGATTAAAATATTATGATTAACACAAGTGGAGTGGAGTGACGGCTGTTTAGTCTAGAGTATACATTTTTAATGAGGGAGAATATAGTATAATTTGTGCATTTGTTACTTAAAAACTCAAATCGATGGGTAGTAAGTATTTTATATTCAAACAAAAATGATAAAAGCCTCTTTCTGACCAATATTAAGCAATAAATATTGATGCTACTCTTTATCCACTGGTAGTTCTCTCTTTTAAAGAATATAAAAACAATTTCTGCGATAGCCATGTACTGATATAGTATCTACATTCTTTTTCATCTGTTCTTTTTTAAGTTTGATGGATCTTAGTGTGTAGTAGAAGGAATATGTCGTCTCATGCTCCACCCACATCATTAAAATTCATATTAATTTTAACCAGATTATTAACCAAATAATAGACAAAATCTATTTCGAATTTTATCCTCAAAAATCAACCAGAAACCGCAACAATATCGCTAGGACCAAAATATCTGTTGACCCATATTACTCACCAATCCTCCAATTGTGCAGTGACTAAAAATAATAGCTAACAACAAACTCAATTGTGAAAAACAAAGTGAGTTATTCCGCCCCTGTTTGAAAGCTGATTATATTAGATTTATCTCGGTTTCTTCTGGGATGCCGAGTGACTTGAATAAGTAAGTAGTTGTGTTGGAGATACGCCGATTTCCGGAGCTAACTCAAATTTTGTTGCTAGTTTGTTCGAGAGATTATTGAACTTTCACAACACTCATTCATCTCTCAGTGAGTTTTCCTCAACTTTGAGTTAATGGAAAAGTGCTGTGAATGGAAATCGTGAAAGTTTTCATCGACGTGTGCTCATTTTTTACGTGGAGAGTGACTCTAACGAAACGACTCGTTAAGGTTTTTGACTGTGATTAATCTATTCAAAAAAAGTTAACGATTTGATGATATTTTATTTAATTTTTCATAAAAATCTGGAAAACAATCTAGATAATCAATAAATTATTTATAATATAGTATGATTAAAGTTAATCTGGTCATTTTTACATACCTAATACTAATTAATTAATCTGTAAATGTATGCCTAGTAGTTCCAGAAACTTGAATAATAATTGGTTCCTACAATGAAGCTTGTGAAGTTTTTTATTAGCAATTATCACATAATCTATGGATAATCAAAAGAGTTTTGAAAAGTGAAGATAGTTCTTACTCTTATTTAAAAATATATGATACAAGTACATATCTTCAATAAAACAATAAACCTGCGACTCCGGCAATTCCAAGTTACCTGCTTCTGGGAATTCGAAGTCATCTTTCTTTTATAACTTTCTTCATGACCTGATAGCGTACAATTCACTTAATCCTCTCCGATTTACCTAGTATACGGTTTAGGAAAAACCAATATAAATTCACAAACCCAGCAGAGACGTTTTGAATTGAAGAGTTTATTCTGTCTCAGCGATCAGATCTCTAAGGTTTAGATCTCAGCAGAGCTACGCAGCTTCTAGAGATTTGGCACACGCAACTCATTTTAGTTTTCCGTTGAGCATATAATTTTGTGTTTATTGTTGTATTTGGTATTTGTGTATATATGGTGAGTTTTGATAAAAATGGGAATGGACGAATTAAAATTGGCTCAGAGAACATGACTCTTCTTATTACTTATATAATAAATTGACACTCGAAAAAATTGATAATTTAAATTCTCTAGAGATCAAATAGTGATTTTCAAACATTTTGAATCTTATAGGACTTTTGACAAACCCTATATATACAAAAAACATATTCTGTCAACAAAGAATTTGAAAAAGTTTCACTTATTAAGAATCCCTAATAAGCGAAATATGACAAAAGCTTTTTCAAAGAAAAGCCTATCAAACAAGAAAACTCTTTTGTTAAATTTATAACGAGCATTCTACAAGAAAAAAGCACCAGAAACATGTTTGACAATTTTGTTATAAAGACCAATAAAAGGATATATAAAAGAAAACGAAGATTATGAGACAACGTTGTTTAGTAGGAACGTTCTCCTTTTTATTTTTAAGAAATATTGAATTTCAGAAGTTATTGAGACGGTTATTGAATGGAGCTTGCAAATATTTCCAAATTGATAAAAACAGAGATTTTCATGTTGATAATTATTTTTTCCTCAAATGTTTTTTGTTGTATTAAAACTTCCTCATGGAAAGGCAAAATGTAATATTTTACAAAATTGAGGGAAAACGAGGTTTATTTGAAAATTTGGAAAATGAAAATTTAACAAACACTCAATCGTTCGTTTAACCTTCTGTGAACTACGGAGATATAAGTTTTGGCTTACACTATGAGGGGTTTTCCCAACCCTTCGTCATTTTTTTTTTTTTTTTCATTTATATGTAATCCCTATCAAACTCGAGTAGTTTGAGTGGTGCCTGCCGTATGGAGATGACTGTGGATATTGGTTTTTAACTTCTGTATGTTGTAGTCTTCGGGGAAGTCGTACTTTGGTAGCTGATTCTATAGGCTTGCCCTACTCCAATAAATTATCCGATGAGTTGACGTTCTGGGCTTCTGCAGGCGAACTCGCCCGCCTGTCGAGCAAATACTCAATCGGTGGAACAGAGTCAGGTCAACGATCTTTCCGTGGCGACCACACCAGATACCTTCACATTTAAACAATAAGTGTACCTCAAGCATATCGGTGGTACTCTACATCGCTTGCAACCGTACTTGATGGTTCTATCTTTTCTCTTGTGTACATGGCACTTAGTAAGCCATACGATAATACCTTGGAACCCGTGGGATGTCTTTGCGATTTCTCAGGTGGTTTTCCTTCCCAAATCACGAATAAAATTCCACTCCCATTCCTATTATCAGTTTTTCCTGATCAAATGTTATTAAACAAAATAAAATTGTAGAAGATGAAAGTTGGGTCTTTGGTTATATATGATGAAAGTTGGGTTTATGGTTATAACTCTTATATAGAATTGAGAGTTCTGAATCGAAAACCAGTGACTGGCTCCCTTCGATTGAGATGGCATTGTTTAATCAGAATTTGTTTTAAGGGGGAGGATTATGAATTGGATAGTTTACAATACCAGATGCGACTAGATTATTTAGAAAATTTTTGGGCGCATTGCTTCAGGAAGTAGATTCGACACAATACAATTTCCACTCTCTCCGAACATAGAAATTATACTATAATAAGAGAGAAACTTATTTACTTTGTCTACATCGTTGTATCATCCCTTACAAGTTGACTTCTGTTGATAAGCTTCAGGTGTTCCATTGAAACCGCGGTACTGCAATTTGTTAATTAAAATATTATGATTAACACAATCGAAACCTTATAAGAATGACAAAAAGTTGTTGCAGTGTTAGTAGTGGTGGCTATTTAGGCTAGAGTGGACATTATTTAGGAGGAAGAATATAGCATAATTTATGAATGTGTTACTTAGAAACTGATATTTAAACAGAAATGATAAAAGCCTCTTTCTGATCAATCTTTTTATGAGATTGAAAGAATTTTCACCTCCAAATACAGATAAACTGATTATACTGAATATCAAATAACTAGAATATTGAAAATATATCGATTCCTCCACAGTTTGACAAGAATAACCTTGTTAAAATGATAAATCAATATTGTTTATCTCAATATATCATTTTGGGGAACAAGTCTGAAGTAAATGAGTTTCCTAAATAGCAGAACGTAGCCATGTATGAATATTTAAAGCATGACAAGAAGAAATTGAGTATAAACATATTTCCTACATGATGAAATTGTGCACGTGCATACAATGCCACTATACACCGTGTTCTAAGAATACGACAATAAATGATTGTCCATTAACTGAAAATGTTTCAGGCTTTTGTCATGCAGATCGAATAGATGGAAAAATAAATTGAGTCAGAGTTGAATTTATTACTTTTTAATTTTCATATCATGGTAATTTCATCTGAATATGAAGTGAATTCTGGAAGAAAACAAATTATGTATGCTAGAAAAATATTGTTACAGTTTTGTTGTACATAAAATATTTTCCAACATTCACAGAACCGAAAAACATGTAAAGAAAAATTGAGATCAGTTCGATAGCGACAAGATTATTTGAGTCAGATAAAAAAACTACCAAAGTTGTAATAGACACATAATTTATCTAGATGAAACATGGTTTGATAGTCACTATGTAGAAAATTTCGGTTGGTAGTAGAAATTGCTGTTTGAATGGGCGATGTTCTAAAGAGAAACGCATTATAACAGTACACGCTGGAAGCAAAGACGGTTTCGTGTCTAGTGCTTCATCAATATCTGCTAAAAAAACTGTGCTGATGATGATTTAATGAACAACATTCGACCACAGTTAGTAATCGTTATGGAGAACGCATCCTACCACTCGCGGTAACTCCTTAAGATACCAAAGCTGAAATTTTAGCATTGTTGTCTGAAAAAAAGATTTCTATTCCTGTCAGCAATCGTAAGAAAGGCACAACAAACAAAGAATTGCTTACTGTTATTAAAGGTCCAAAGTTAGAGGAAATTTATTATATTGACAACCTGTGCAAAGAACAGGGTAATACTCAGAATACCTCCTTACCATTGCATATTTAACCTTATAAAGTTGATCTGGGCAATCGTAAAATCAGAATTACAAAAATGTAATCAGTCTCCAGAACTGTGTAAAGAGGTTGTAGAACTTGTAAAGAAAGTTATAGCAGCAGATCGCCAAGATCTTTGTGAAAACTGTGTTGATAATGTTATAAAAGAAGAAGATGAGTATGTGGTATCACAGCCTTCGGAATAACAAGGTTTACTGAAAGAATCCAATACATAAGAACATCGAGAATGAACAAAATATAAGAAGAAGCAGATCCAGAGAAATAACTTTAAGGACGTAACGAGAATGATAAGAAAATGAGACAACACCTAATAGGTTATATGGGACATGGAATGTTCGGCGTTTATGCGAGAAGATTTGGAAAAACCGACACAGAGAATTGCATGTACTGCCAACAAGGAGACGCCGTGGACCAATTGCAGTGGGAGCAAAACAGGAACGAAGCATGCCGAGAAATGCAAGATAACACATTAAAACACATCATTAAAATATGATTTTCTTCGCTTGGCCTTCAGTTACATTCCAATTTCGAATAATGTTTTCAGTGAAACTGGACCTTCGAGTTATTTGTGGAAAAATACGTCTTAAATAAGTCTTAATTTATAGAGTTTCGAAGTAAGATTGGCCTAAAAATTTCTTTTCGCCACTGAGCCAAAAGCATACTACGGCACAAGGTCCAAGTTTACAAATATTTCGCTGTTATTTTTCGAAATTCCATAGGAAAAACTGCATTAATTTAGGTGACGACTTCTGTGTAATAATAGAATCGAGGCTGATATACGAGGTGTCCCAATAAATTATTTGCAACTATCACTGTATATTTTATTTCAATGCGAAAATATTGAAGATAATCAAATATTTCTATACTTTAAACTTACCCAGTATAAGATGATACTCAGACAATTCTGATTCTGATTTCTATCTAAGACAATAACACATCAGTTAAGCAATCAAATGTAATAAAAAAATTCTGTTACAAACTTTAATCGACTCGGTATTGTGACAGGCGACATTATATCTAATACAATTTTGATTAATGCTGCATATCTGAATAAAATTATGAGTTAACATTGTATGAGACTAATACGCTGTTAGACTTCAATTAACATGTCGTAAAGATGTTGCTGTGAATTTAATAGCGCCTAAAAACAGTGTTTTCTTCTCATGACACAAAGCGGGAGATATTCATAGGTGCTAAATATATTTTCGATTTGCACTTCTTTTAATTAAGTAATTCTATGATTATAATTCAATTTAATTCATTATAGTGATGCCGTCTGGAACTGCTAAACTATTCCCATGTCATAAAATTTAAAGATCAGATATTTGTTATGGATCTCGATATAGATAAAAAAAATCGACTCTTGTAAATCTCATTATTAAGATACTGTGCGAAATAATTTGTAATGAGCGTAAAAAATGGCTAGTCGTCTGTTATTTATTGCTGACAAATATTTTATGAAGGAACTTACAGTTTTAAGTAAACACAAGCTTTTTGAAGTAAGCCGGAAGTAATATTAGTATATGTACTGGTTTTTTATGTATTTGTACTAATTTATTAATGAAGAATTGTTAAATAAAGTGTTTTATTCAATTCTAACAACTCTGTAGCTCTATTAGAACCTGAGATATAGATCTTTGATTGTAGAAAAATTGTCAAAAACCTACAAAAATCCATAACTCCACATTGACTGTCCGCGCCTAGCTCCTCTCCAACTCAGCGAGTGTTCTTAAACCAAAACGAAGTCTCTATCTTGAATAGAACCTGAGATATTGAGGATAGAACGTGTGTATGTGAAAAACTCCCATAAGTAATGTACAGGGGGAAACCGCAATTGAGTATAACTTGAGAATGGTGAAAATTAGATGAAATCTGATGGTTGATGGCTGATCTGTGCATCAATACCTTTCATTAAAAAAAAAAGTAAGCAAATCGGTTGGGTAGAACGCCTGAATGGACTCGGAATGGAAATCATCAATTTTTTTAATATATAAGATTGAGTTTTGGTCCTTCAGAGTATTCCATTTTCTTTACGTACTGATAAACTGAATTTATTCTTCAAATTACGTGCACTACCGATAAATAATGTTGACTTAATGAAATACAATAAAAAATTTTGATTGATACAATAGGACTAAATTTTCAGTTATAATGATAATTAATTAGCCTTCAAAAATTAATTTCACAAATAAAATAAAAAAGAGTACTAAAAAATTATCTCAAAACAATATTCCTATAAATATATTAGCATAAAAAAATTGCATTTGCGGAAATCGAACCGAGAAAAGCAAAATGTATAGGCTGAGATCTTGACACCTCGGCCACCGTGCATTCATGGATATACATAGTGTGAAGTACTTCAAAAACTTGTGGGCTGAGCGACTTAGCCTAATGATTTGTAAATTATCTCAACCTATTTTTATTGATTATTGAAATAACTTGGTAAGATCTATAAAATTTGTTGAATAGTGCGCCAAAAAATGATCAGAGAATCACGTGAAACGATTTGAGCGTAAAGTTTTTTTGTTTGTCTGGTGGAATTATGAAAGTTTAATGTAGTTCGAAATAATTCACGATGTTCGAGCTATCAATGCTAAGCCAGAGAAAGGACAACCGATGCGAATGTATGCATGAAGTTTTATCGGAAAAATATGTAGGGACTTTTAGGCAATCACGTACGTCGTCATTGCGCGTCAACTTAAATTCTCTGGCTCATCTTCTTTCAGTTGAGGAGAGAGTTATAGCTTCAAAAATATTTAATTTCGTAATTTCATCCCATTGGTACTATCGATTTTCTGAGAGCATTTCCATAGCTTGACACTCTGTTACGACTGCGAGAGATGAAGGCAGTCGTGAAATTGAATTTTTGTCACTAGACTGTCAGAAAGAGTCACAATTCCTGCACTTGTTGAACGCTTTCTTGAGCAATTCTTCTCCACGCACTTTTTTCTCCAAAAAAGTAACTAGTATCTTGAAAATGACGATATTATTCACATATATGATTATTGTAAACAGAAAAATATAAAAAGCTTTCCTTTATCCAGTCGGTATCTTTGCTACTAGTACGATCTAACGTGTACATTGTGCATACTTGTATTCTTTGCTACCAACAAACAAAATGTCTTAAGACTCTTTTTCGTTTGATAAATCATTTAAAATTGTATATTTAATTTAATAAATGAAGCGCTAAGACTACGCTAATGTTTTGTCATGTTTTTCTAATATTTCAGTTGCAAAATTTTGATGAATATTATACATTATATATTTTCATTAATTAATGATAATTATGTTTCCATTGTGAGTACCTAACGGAATTACGGATTCAAATTTCTCTTTCACTAAACACTGATACCAATAGCTACAAAATATTCGACTTGAAAATAGCAGAGAGAGTATAATTCTTGAAAAATTAGACAATAATTTTCTGTAGCTTTTTTTATCCGAACCCAACGAGGTGAACATGCAATTTTATAATTAATCTAAGAAAGAGAATAATGAGATTTTCTTGGAAAAAATCCAGGAGTTTATGACACAAACCAAGTGATTAATTCTATGTTTTAATGCAATTTTTTCCCGGTTTGTAATAATTCAAGATTGGAGACAGTTTTGACATAATATAATCGCTTTATTTTTGCATCACAGAAAAGTTTGTTAAAAGATGAATATTTATGAATACTTTGGATACTTCTAATTATCAAGATTATAGAAAAGTTTCATGTATTTCTTCTCTTCATCAAAATAAATAGAGTACTAGCATTAGAAACTCTACACTTATATCCGGAATTCTAAGAAAAACATCAACGATAGATCCTACTCGCTTCTTAAGTTTGGGGTGATAAATGTGAGTAGCCATCAATGAATCCTATCAATATACTATACAATTATGGGGTGTGTGAATTGATACTTTGTACAGAAGAAACGAAATAGCACGCATACATCTTGCTATTGCACCCGAGTGGACTTCTTAGAGAAGCATTCAATTCACTTAAGAAATTCCGTGCGAATGAACATATCAAAATGATTTGTTTATTGATGATATAAAAAAGGCATTGAATTTGAGTCACCTGATTAAACTAACAAAATTTTCGAACTCATAGCGTTGGAAGATTTGATGTTCCTAATTTCCAATGAAATTGAGTTTAGCATAAATAATTTTGTTGAATTATGAATATGAATATTTTTATTCCATATATTTTAAATAGCATCAAAAGTGGTATAACTAATGCTGGGACAAAAACGAGAGGGCTCTCAATTTTCACTATAAAGTTATTATCAACTTTAAAATTTAATTCGAAGTGACAAAAACTCTATAATTATTATTTTACATTAATAGTATTTGCGTTGTGTCAACAAACGTTAAAATTCATTTGAGTCTCGCTATGGTTTCTGAAGTTTTATGCTTTTGATATATATGCATAATAATGAAAGATGACGACTTGACTCAAACACTTTAACACTTCCCGATATTTGTCAACATATTATAGAAGTTTGAAAATGTATCAGAAGTTATCTTTCATACTTCAAATATTGATGATGTTTCCACGACATCAACAACTCAAAAAACAAATTCAATAAATGATGCTCATGAATTATATGATATGATACCTAGAGAAGTTTTAGTCTCTTTATTTACAGCTCAGTTTATATGCCTTTCTCTTCTTTCGTCGGAATGAACTTGAAAGTGTGTGACACATTTACACCGGCACAAACACATCAACCATACAAAATAACTTGAAACCTCTATGCCCAACGATGTAGCCGCATCAGATTGGGCAGCCACTTGAAAATCACTTTGAAATTGACTGTTCCTACCACCATAGTACCACTTTGGTTACGTTTTGATCACTTCATTTAAGCTGATATTGGTAAAAATCACTTTAAATTGGATACTTTTGCAAGTAGTCATAGCTACATGACATCATATAAAGCATAAAAGAGGCAACTCATATGTCGAGATAAAACATCGTTACAATTTTCACTCAATCACACTTTTTCAATTAACTACGATCGGTGTTTAATTATGTGAAATATATATTGACAGACATAAAAGTATCGAATATGTATGTCGCCGAGTCACGGGACTGCGACAACGAATTATTCATAATTATAAAGACAGAGGTCGGACGAGAAACAGACAACAGGCGAAATTATTACGCTGAATGGCCGTAACTACACTGCCACCTTTTGCCACGTTTAAGCGACGTGGGTGGTACGTGGCTGTATCGTTACGGGATAAGTGATCGGAACGTGGTGGCTATCCATTTCCGTGGTAGCTACGTGGGAGCCATTAGTGGCGATACACTTTCAAGTTTCTTCATTGGTGGCATCCACGTGGTTACCACTAAAAATATTACTTAGTTTGTGTGGAATTAATTTATGATATATGAAACATGTAAATTTCAGTAAAATTCAGTAAATACTGTTACGGATTCACCAATGACAGAGACTGTTTGTTTACGGGAATCCCAAAATTTCAAGAATTCGAAGAAAATTTCAGAAAGCGACTTTAATGACAATTGAATACAAAAGTTAACTAAAACGAACTCAATTTTTGATTAAATATTGGTTTGTACAAAAAAAACACTACAATACCCTCATTGCCTAATGTCATCAACAACGTCAAACTAAAAATGATTTATAAAAATGAAGTACAATTATTAGAATTAAGAACATTATTATGAAATAATATGACGATAATTTATACATCTCTAACCAGGTTTTCTCTTAATCTTGGAGTACTGCAGGAGATTTTTTACTTCGTCATGTTGTATGAAATTTTATTCATAACTTTCTTTATGTTTACCCTATATATCTCGCGTATTGATACATTGCTTAATACCTTTTTCTCGATTTTCATGACAGACAATATTTGCTGATTATTTTATATCCATTTTGCTGTTAGAGAAATCAATAATTTCAGTGTATATCAGTTTTTGATAATAAACTGTGAGCTTGAAGTTGAACTTGAACTTGAAGTGAAACCGGTCAAAGCTGTTCATAATTTCGTGGAAAATGTATCAAACTCATATAATAGAAATCTAATCTTATATACTTTATAAGATACCATCGTTTTCTCTACTAGTCATTGTTACTTAGATCCCTTAGAGTATGAATAACTATTAACCCATCCAGTTAAATCTACGTCTGTAAAGTCAGGAAGATCAAAATTTAGTTTTTTCGAAAAACAATTTTTTGGTTCTATTCTAGGATTGAGAGGCGACTTTAAACTTAAACTTGGTAAAATTGAACAAAGTCTCTAATTAGTGCTCAAACAATTCTGCCGGTGAAGCCACTGCGGGCCGAACTTTTAAACTTTTTTCAGTTGAGGAAAGAAATGATAGACGGACCGAGCGAAATCTGGTGAATAAGGAGGGTGTTCTAGTAATTCAAACCCTTAATCACGAATTTTTTTCATGGCAACATGAGATTTGTGTGCAGGGGTGTTGTCTTGTAAAAACAAAGCACCTTTGGATAGCTTTTCGCATCTTTTCTTTTCAATTTTTTCTCGTATAGTGGTCGGTAATGTAGAATAGTAATTTTCAGTTATTGTTCTACCCTTCTCCATAAAATCGATCATGAATACTCCATGGAAATCTCAAAAAACTGAAGCAAGAATTTTTTCAGCACATTTTTGGACACGAAACTTAGGTCTTGGGGAACCAGAGTGTAGCCATTCCATCGATTGTTGCTTTGTTTCTGGCTCGTAGAAATATACCGAAGTCTCACCCATAGTAACAATTCGGCTTAAGAAGTATACATCGTTTTGAAATCGAGCACAGAACGAACGCGATGCTTCTACCATTGTACGCTTTTGTTCAACATTCAAACATTTGGGGATCCATATTGAAGCAATTTTTCTCATGTCCAAATTGACGTCAACCATATGATTAACGACGCGTTCGTATGAAATATTCAGTTCTTCAGATATCCATTTTAGCCTAATTCGACGGTCTGATGAAATCATATCATGAACTGCATCAATATTTTCGAGGACTGACACAGAAACTGGCCTCCCCGATCGGTCATCATCTTCAAAGGAAAATTTTTTATGGTGGACATTGATCACCAAGGGTATTAAGTATATCTTCGTAAATCTGCTCCAATTTTCCGATTTTCACAATTTCGGCGGACATCTTTTTTCTTTTAATTTATTGCGTAACTCTGGTTTACTTTTTTGACGTAAAACTTTACACTTCTAATAAGTTATTGTTCGTTGCTATGGTAACGCAATATTTTGTCTAACTGGTCTAGGCTAACTAGATATCAATACATCCTCGTAAATGTTCTTATACATCAAATCCTTTGTTTAAAAACATTAACATATTTAGTTTTCTCAGGTTGTCTGCTAGAAATTGAAAGAAAACAACAACATTATGTACTTTCTTGTATAATATCCAGCGTATTTAAAAAAATATTGCACTCAATTTTTGTCGGTTGTAATATCTTTCTCTAACTGAGCGGACGCTCGGAAGATTTAATGTAGCGCTATATTTTTGCCTTTGTGTATGTGAAAAGATTACATACAAGTTATTTGAGAGTGAGAGAGAGATATATATATATACCGAAACCGTATCCAGTAGGTATTTCATATAGCAGGATGTGAGTTTTCCAGGAAGTGCACACTAAGTTACTAATGTTTTTCTACATTTAGAATAGTCTGGAAAAGGTCTGGCTTCGGTCTGAGAATTCTCGTTGACGACAGTGAAGTACAGGAAAGTTTTTGCACTTAAAAGGAACACGATAATAATTTGACCTAGTTGTGGAAATTGAAACTGTCGGAATAAAAATGAAAACAATTACTTGGTTGATTGCTTGGAAAGAAAAACTTTGAATGTTAGTATTTTGAATCTCATTCTTATTGTCAATATCAACAAAGTATAAAGCCACGTTTTCACTATCATTTAGATAACTTTGTATGTAAGATTTATGTAAATAGAAATAAAAATTTCTTATTAGCTGCTAGTAACTTTTCTCATATCTTACCAGTCGTAAAAACAGTAATGGGATAATACCAATAGTTGATTGAAAAGTTTCTCTTTGGTCCTGCATGAAAACCCATTGTTTGTAGAGTTTAAGCTTTAGAAAAACAAATGGATCAACATTACAAAGGTCATGTTATTAAAATATATAATATACTTTGTAACCATTTTGCTGGACCAACGATTTATTTTGAAATTAAATTGTTATGGCAACGATTAAATTACAATAATAGTATACTATCTCATTTAGACAAAATATTATATATCTTAGTAGAATGATATTTTTTTGTTAAAATTCAGTTTTATTTTTTCAAAAAAAAAATGACATACTCCTATCTTCAAATTAGAAAGTTGAAGAGACTATTAAGCATTCTAGACTCAAGCTTTAATTTGGATGTTTTAACTAGCTGTATCTATCAAAATTTTTAAATATGAAACAGATGACCTTTTCAATCTAAGCTATTTGATGTCTTAAAAACTCTAGTTTGGGAAAACTTACTTCTAACTTTTTACAAAATGCTTTAAAGTAAGAAGAAAAATAACAATTATTTCATAAGTTTCTTCTATTTAATAAATTCACTAGTTAATAACGAGACATTGGAAGTATTTCTCTCCGTGTACATTTTCACATGTTTTTCTTATTATTTCATTGGTAAACTTTCCACTAATTTTCTGACATTCTTCTATATTTTGAAGCCCAATAACATATGCTGATTTTCTTCAAAATAACAGTATATCATTACTCTTGATATTTCCATGCACTTGTCTTTTCTTTCGTCCAGATACATACAAAATAGGATTCGATTGACCAATTATAACATCTGAAAGTCAAAAATTGATCATAAACGGTCAGTTTGTGTTACTAACTGCTTAGCATTAGAAAATTTCTTATCAAGAGTTAAAGTTTATCAAGTTCATTGAGAAATTTTAGCACCTCATTCGAGAAAAAAATTCACGTATGCACCGTCGTTATATAAATATTCGATAAGTTTGATTTAATATTAGAAAAAATTAGCAAGTTGTCATGTATTGCGCATGGTTTAGGCCGGTTAATTGTATCAGGGCAGTGGGCAATTACTTACAGCCTCTCCACTATGAACCAGACGGCGTTGGGAAATATTTTCTTATAATTTTTTTGAGAAAAATAATGTACTACGTCCAATATATAATAGTGGAGAAAAAAAAGGATACATGATGATAGTTACCTATCTTACTTTATAATAATTTCACATACGCATGATTTATCAAATTAGAAATATTCATTCACGTGGAAAATTACAATGAAACATAATTTCTAAAATAAATTTATCATAATTGAGGTTTTTCAACTCTAACTTCCGCTGATGTTGAAAACATTTCTATTATGGCGGAAAATATCGAACATTTTTCATCTGTATTTTTTCCTAGAATGTAGCAATAATTAATCTCGATCCTTTTCTAAATATCAAATCCATATTTGTGGTCTTGAGAAAATTAATAATACTTTTAGCAGCATTTGTTCAACTGAGCTCAGCGAAAGCACAACAAGATGGATTATCGACATATGTGGTTGATAAAATTTGAACGATTGAGTCAAATGGAGAGGTATTTTCAATATATGGAAAATTATGAATTAACACTGGTCCTAATAAATTTGCATTTTCTAGAACATTATTTTCTTCGGAGTTATTCTACAGTAAATGAAATACTAGGCTGATCTTTGAAGTATGAACTTAATTTTTTCAATATGTGTTGGTATATTATCCTATGTAATCTTTTCTTTAATTGTTATTGCGAAATCATTGTTTTCTTCTTTCCATTATTCCACCAATTGTCATATGAATGAGCGTCTTCACTGGAACGTAGAAAGAGCAAGGGGCGGCTCTTACCTAATGGTTAACAATATGTACAATCTGAAGATAATGAATTTTTCAATATATTTTCCAACGAGGAGGTACCCTTTGTTTATCTCGAAAAAGCACAATCAAACATTTCTTGGAGAACTAATGAATAAATAAATGGACATTTGTACTACATACTACCGAAGATTATCCAGCAACACTGGCCTACGCTCGTTGGTTTCTAGATAAACAACGAGTTGAAAAACTACTATTTATTGATAAAGCTGGTTTCACACGAGACGTTTTTATCAATTCCCATAATTTATAGGCGGATGAAAATCATCACGGTACAATTTAAACAGAGATACAACATCGATTTTGTGTAAGCAGTTGAAGCTTTTCAAGTTTGGAATTACAGTGAAAAGTGGAACCAAGATTAAGATCAATCAAAAACTGTACATAAAAAAGTAGCAGTATAAATTATTAAGCCAGAAAAAGCAACGATACTAAAAGCATTGCGTTGCCAAGTGGTGCCCAAAACGAAAGTAAACGAAGCTCTCAGTCAATCAAAGCTCAACGGTAAAGGCTACGGTTCCCAGGTCTCGCGTTAGCAAATTACCGCATGCGTTTTCTTCAACACTGCGTCTTTTCAGTAACAATTTTCCAAATTGTTTCCCTACTCGATTAGCTGAAAGGCCCATCACGACCACCCTTGAAACGTGAAAACTTAACCCATCAATGGCAATTTCGTGACCCCTAGGGAAGCGTGAAAAATTCAGCCCCTTCACTTAATGTAAAGCACGATATGTTGTTCAAGTGCCATGAGGCACTTTATTAACATGTTATTGAACGTAACTCTTCAAACGATAAATTTCCACATCGTTGGATGGACAGAGGAAACGAATTTCCGGAACCGGTGCGAAGTTCAGAGTTTGAATGGTTATTATTGAGGACATACGAAATCTCTGGTATAGATCTAAAAAATTAAGAGTAATAATTTGTTATATCGTCGTTCTGGAAGAACAGTGACGTAAATGCAAAAATGGGTCAAATGCAAATAAGTCCATATACAAGGTCAGACACACATCCCGCGCACAGGGAAACATAGGCGTAACTGTAGTTCCATCAAGACCGCCAGAGGGCAGTTGCGTCTCGGTCGAAATATCAGCCTTCTTCCAATGAAACAACGCCACATGGTTCTTGATACACGTGATAGTAGTTGTGTTCTGTGCCACAGTGGCGTGAGTGGAACATCAGACAAGAACCTGGATGGACTTCCCCTTGAAATCACGACGTAAGTGTACATTTTGTCATTTATAATGATATATCTGAGGATGAAGATGTTTGTTATTTTCGAGGTTCAGTTTAAAGTTTGGAGGTTGATTTGAGATTTTTTTAGGGCTAAAATGAGCGAACGGATCAAGAAAATTATGCGGCTTGCTCGTGAATCAATGAATAAGAAAATTGACGAGGTGAATTTTCCTTCTTCTGTGTCAAATGACAATGAAATGCGTGACCCTTCACACAGATCAGTAATATCTCACCCTCAACGTCACACCATGATCAATCCAATCATGAATCAACCCAGTGAAATGTTGTGGAGTCAATTCCGTCAACTACGCATTTGAAAAAATTGGAGTCTTCTGAGCAAGGTACCACTTCGAATAAATCTGACGAATCCGGAAATAAACTGATCCATTTTAGTTATGTATTTAAGAGACCAAATTCCTTGCATTGTAAGCGACTGAATTCTAAATGATACGTTGTTAGAACATTAAACTTACTAAATATATATAAATATCAAACAAAACATTATAAACGAAACGAAAAGCCGTAGCTACGCTGATATCTAGGCAATCGAGATCTGATCGCTTCGCTACCTTGAGACAGAATGAATTTCTTTTCGATGCAAAAACAAAACGTCTCGCCTGGGTTCGTTTATTTGTATATCCAAAGTATTTCCACATTTTCTAATGTGAAAATTACAACTATGGGTAAACGTATGCCCAGACTGCACGTAAGGTTTCGATGGAAAAACGGTAGCCATCTTATATTATATTAAAATGGCAGATGCTGTAAGATACTTCAAAAACCAACCTAATTTTGATACCTGTCTAACTTGAAAGACCCCAAACATACCGCGGTCGGAGTTAGCTACAATCCATTGCTTGTTTACTGGGTATAGCAGCCTCACTGGACGAAATGCAGGATATTGTAAAAAATGTATTGTCAGATTCAGCTAGTTCTTAAAATATTAACATCCATATCATATTCTTCATTTTGAATATTCTGATAAACTAGTTTTTTTAAAAGTTTGATGACTCCTAAATCAATCAGTAATTAGATCGAAATGATTGTTTATTTTATCTTTTATGTAAGATATAAACAAGTTTACCGTATTCAACACTTCCTCATTTTGTGAAATCGTGTGAACATTTTTCTTAAGCCACATATACTTAAGAAGCTAAACAGATTGCCTGTGCCCGTTTTTATTTTTAGAAACCCATAAAGAGTCTAATTCCAAGTTTGGTTGGCGTAAAAATAATTCGAAATATTTTTTTGTTTTGTCTGCTCAAACCTGTCATAATATAATTTATTGGAGAAATTAACAATATCTGAAGAAGCAATTATGCAAGTTATGCTTCGATTGCTTGGTTTTTTCATCATCAACACATTTCTATAGATGATTTATAACAATCCACTTTTTTGCATTTCACTTTGATTCAAAGATTCTCAGATTTTTATAAATTTTATATAATAATATTTTTTTCAAATAATTATAGTAATTCATAAATTAAATAAAATAGTAGTTTGCAAACCTATAAATACACACGCGAGATGACAATTTTCTTGTAAGAGTGATGGTAATGGAAAGTAATATGGAAATTGAGAAAAAAATCATAGAGTACAAATCTATTACAATAATTAAACCAGGAAGAAAAATACATAATAAGAGAGAACAGATTGAGAAATAATAAAATAAGAAGGGAAATAACTTGAAATGGATCTCGAAGGATATTTGGAGACGTTCAAAATTATGAAACATAATGTTACATTCCATTTAATAAATAATAATAAGAAATTTATTAAAAACATTGTTCAAATATTCCTTTTAAATCATTGAGAAATATAGTAAATAACAAAAGAAGGGTTTACATTTTTTCCATGAATTTCATGATAAAAGGGTTGGTTTAAAGGGTGAAAATATATTTGGACCACAAATTATTACAATTGTTATTAGTTATCATATAGTATTGAAAAATCTTAAAGTTGGGAAAAATCTTTTTATTTATAATGTTATCATTAAGGGTAGTTTATAAGGGTCGACATATGATAAATATTATAAGAATTATATTCTGCGATATGTAACAATACTTCTTTCACATAGAAAAGTTTGATTTAAATTCATGTAAGGCATTTTTCCAACTATTCCAATTATTTTACATTTCCCCCCTTTAGAATAAAAAGCCGGTACTAAAAACTTCTTAAAAATGATCTCTACAGGGTAAATTAAACTCAATTACAAATTTTCATGAAAATATGTAGCGGAAAACACAATTCTATAATATTTTCTCTTTATTGAATGGACTAAGACTAATATGTTTACGAGCTTAGTGAATTATCATTTAAATATGGACCTGCCCATGTATTTTTCTTATAAATTTGAGTTTTAATTTTATTATTGTTGAAATTATATGATAACTGTGTTACATTTCGTAATACGAAAAGAGCTAAAAGCGTAATTTAAAAAGAGTGATAACTAAAAATAGGGAAAGCACTAGAAATCGAAGAAATGTAGTCAAAAATGATAGAATGGAATGGTAGAATACTTATAAAATGAGGATATAGAATTATAACACACAATATTACAAGTAGCCTGGAATATACAAAAAATTCAAAAGGAATTGAAAATAACAATAATAGCATCCTTCAACAAAGGGAAGACAATACATATACGGGCAGCACTTAGATCCAAAAGATCAACGCGAGTTTGGTTATTCTTTTTAAGACAAATTACAGACACAGACAATAACATAAAATAAGGACTCAAATTTACATTTAAAATGAAAACCTGCATAATTCACTTGAAGTTGTTTTTGGTATAATCTATATGCAAACCATTGTTTTAATTCATTAATAATCGATTAACGTGAAGTTTCATGGGAATAAACTTGTAAAAAAACTAAATTGAACACCTCTTCACGGTTTTCAACTATTAGTATTCTAAGATTTATTTGTTGTTTGATTTTCTTCTTCCCTTTTTCCTCACGTTCGCGAGTGGCTTCGTTGGATGTTAATTTTGGAAAATTTCATTTTTTAGACATACCTGATAATAAATGGGCCATTAAATTAATCGTTGTTAACTATTTTCAATACCTTTCAAGATATTTTGTTGACGAGAAAACTGGCAAGAAGGAATTATTGATAAGGGGTATACAACAGTCAACCTAAACTGTATCAGTCTACATCCATTTATCAACAGCGAGATTACTTAATATCAAATTTTGCGCTTAACTCGTTTAAGAAATTCCCAAATGATTGCTCTAAGGGTGATACAGGCGAAGAGATATTTGACGTAGGGGAAGAATAATATTATTCCCTACCAGAGTGACTTGATTGATCTTTCACGAGAACATCTAATGTTTGACGTGATATAAACTTTCCAGTAGCTGATGGAGCAGTCCTTCTTTGAGATGTGAGAGGTAAAAATCTCTAAGTGAAGAAGAAACAGTAAAAAAAATACTCTAATGAAATAGAGATTCTATATAGAATTACTAGCAATTCTAAATGAATAATATTCTACTGATTTCAGTTGTACGGTAAGGTATGGTTCAGTTGTATGAAAAAACCGTTAAATGTCAAAAATCAGATATTTTACTCTATTTTAACTGAAATCGATAAAAGTCGTCTCCTTTTCAATTCAGAAACATTGAACGAAGAAGCATTAATCTGTCGAGACGGCCAGTTCAAGAGATGCATAAACATAAACATGCATTAAAAGTGTGTTCAGCATTGGATAGAGTCGTCTTCATCTCAATCCAGAGACATTGAACAAAGAAGCATTAAACTGACGAACCTGCCAGTTCAATAGATGCATAAACATCCTTCCATCTTTTCACATACTTAAAAACAACTATACTATAACTTGGAATAAAATGAATTAATGTGAGCTCTATTAACAAAGATGCATTCTAAACGAGACTTCTATTATAACCCGCAAAAGTCAACCTGAGACTTAAGCGTATATACATAGTACACAAGGGTGCTAAGGTCTCAAGTTAACTCAAGCTGGCATCACCTGCCATGGAGAATGATTATTATTGAAACGCGACTGTATAGTATTCAAACTTTCTTTTCTTTTATTCAAAATAACGCAAGCAAATGATTTTGAAAACTAATGAAAAGGATTAATCTGATGTTGTTTAATAAGTTTATTGATATCAAGTACCAATTTACTCAAGAACAGCCGCTACTTTCGGTAAAATGCAAACAGAAGATAGTTGAATACAACATGACTAAATCTGCTTTCGTTGTCAATTTCATAAAATCTTGTTCCCACCAAGTTGATATTACTGTGTTGACATTTGGAAGCGGATCCAATACCCAGGCTGGTATTTCCAAGTTCAAAATATCCTGGTGTCATCTGTAAAAGTTAATGTGAAGGTTTTCCAAAAGTTGGAAATAGGCAAACAAGTCGTTGTTACTGCAGGATATTGATGAATTCGGAAAATTGTGAAACTCACGTACGTCTGCCGATATTTTTTCGTATATGTATACAAGCTAGATCATGCTTTGATGCAATGAGCTTATTGCGCAATTCTTATCTTTGGTTCTGAAGAATTCTATCACAGAGTCAAATAGGTTGTGAAATCGAGTTAGAAAATTGTCTTTCGATAACTAACGACTCCGGTATCAAACAGCAAAAGGTCATGAGTAACACACATCTGATGAAATCTGAGCTGTTAAGGATGAGTAACGTAATCTATAGCAAGAACATCCTATCTACGCAGCTAGACCTTGAAGAAACAAGCTTTCTTTGAAATTATAGATTTGTTATTCGTTTATTGTTACGATTGAGAATACCTATTAAAAACATAAAGAAGATAGAGTGGGCGGAAGAGATAAGAAAGTTAACTGAAGATAGAAAAGACAAATGAATGAAATACTTGATACAGAAGTAACGATAACGGAAACTAGGAATTATAATAAGTAGGGTCAATTGAAGTAAAAAAATCATGGACATATTTGGAATAAGAATTGATTGGAAATAAAAAATTATTCAATGGAACACTGAAAGAATTAGAGTGAAGGATGTAATATAGTGAATAAAAATAAGGAATGGAATAGAACAACACATGAAAGAGATATGGATATAACGAATCGAGGAGCCAACAAATGCGGAAATTGGTTAAAAGTTGGTAGAAAAAGGTATTAATAAAGATTTCGATTAGGTCAAGAAAAAAGAAGTACTAGAAGAAATTAAAATATTGGAGCTAGTTAAACGCTTTAAAAAGAGACAATAGAACTGCTGGAATGATGGAAAAGGAGTGCTTAAACACAATTACTAAACGAGATAACGCATTATGAAAAAATGGTAGAAACTATACTACTCGAATGAAAAAGTGACGATAAGAAAATTTGTAACAACTATCGACGTATAACACTAACAAGCATACTCGCAAAAATAATAACTAGAAGATAGAGAAAAAAACGACAAATTGGGTCGAAGTCATTTTTGAAGATCCACAATGTAGAATAAGCAAACACCACTCATTAACAATTAGACAATTGAGTGAGAAATCAATACATACAGATAATATAATTCATGTATGCTTTATAGATTTAGATAAAGCCCAATAAGTAGGGAAGATATATTTGAAATACTTAGAAACCAGGTTATAGATCTTAAGACAATAGCAATGGTAAGAACAATGTACAAACAAATAAAAATGTTATACCAGGAAAAACGACGAATCGTAATAATTCACCACAAAGAATGGGTGTTAAATAGAAATGTGACCTTTGTCCACTATTGGTGTCAATAGTGGAAAATTAAAAAAAAAATTAGGAAAACTTCGTAGCTGAGAAGAAGCTAAGTATAAAGAGGATGGAAAGAGAGGGAATAAAAGATATAGCAAAAGGTAGAAAGATAGGAAGAAAAAAGTAAATGTTATAATCCACCTTCAACCTCATGATAAATTGGCTTAGAATTAAATAAGAAGTATTGTTACAAATCATTAACTCATAGTTAGAATTGCGGAAACCTTGAAACACTGTTTCTCTCACCTTTTCTCACTTGGTTAACTTTACATTTGGGTGTAGTTTGAGGGAAGATATAAGATATAATGCTTGCTGGCCACTTCACTAGCTCATTTTCCATTGAAACTTAAGCGGATTATTACATTTGATTTTCGATTTTCATTCCACATCCTCCGTCAGTTTTCTTTCTATGAAACGAACAACTTTTGCTGATTACTATCAAAAGGATTTTGAATTACTTCTTTGGTCAAATTCTATTATCTGTTCGGATATAGTTTCAATGTTTCCTTGTTAACCAATACTTTCCTTAAGACAGTAATATATTATCAGATCCATCATTTCGTGAATTGGCAACAATTTGAATCACGCTGCAATTTACAACAAACCCAAAAGATATACCCAGCAGACACTCGATGTATTTTACTAATTCTTTATGTTATCCTCAACATGTTACAAATTCTATTATGGTGTGAGCTTTCTTCATTTGAATTTGAACTTAATAATATTATAAGATAATCCAAACTATTTTATCAAATTTGGTCGGGTTGACCAACCAAAAATATAAATCATTGTAGACAGCTTCTAGATATTTCCTCATACACGAAAACATTCACTGTATGGCTTGTTCGATTCGGAAGTTGTGCCCCGAATTCATAATTATAACAACCCTTGCTATCGTTAATATCTCTAAATATCCAAAATATAATTAGTATACTAAATCAGTAACAGTTATCATTCATCGAAACGATATTTTTAAAAAAATGGGTCAACAACAAGTTAAACTCGTAAAAAAGCGAGAAATTATGCAGAACGGAAACGGATGCGGTCGGTGGACGATGGAGACAGGTGTGAAATGGTCAGAGTTGCACATTACGAACAATTGGTATCACCGATGGTATCGAGTACCTCTCTCCACCCGGCATCGGCAGTCGCAGCATTGCCAATTCTTGCTTTAAGGTAATATCTAGTTAATAAAAAAAGTTAATTGAAAAGATTAATTATTATTTCTCAGTAACCGATTATTATTTTTAGGAATCGTTCACTTTTTATATCTTGATCGAATAGTAAGTAATATATTTAAATGTATTAATATAGTCATTTGTATCAAGATTTATTCTTTCGTTATATAATGTAATTTTAAAGAAAAAAATTTTGTTGATTATTTGTAACGCATAAACTAGAAGGAATTTTAGAAAACTGTTTACACCAATTTAAAGGTAAATTATCACTACATGTGTTAGTGAATGAAAAGGGTACAGATTACATCGGGCAGTGGAAAGGTCGATCTTCTTGATGTTAAAGGTGCTAAGTTCTCTGAGTCAGGTATCTACCGGATCAAACATCGAAGGCAGGACTGAATACATAGACCTATTCTGATGCTCTGTTTATTCGTTGCCCAGGAAAGGACGCCAGCCTCTCTCGAGGTCCAATGACAAGAGATTTGCGGTAAGTAGACCGGTGGTACCAGTCTGGGGGTTTGACGATTTACATAGCTCCTTCTTTTTAACATAAGGTGCAATATTAGCGCGCCCCCAATTATAATATTGATATTACGTACTCTAGAACGATGGTGTATTTATGGGTCACTCTGGATCCATAACTGCTCTGATTCGGCTACGTGTATAGTGAATCTGCCGTACAACCGGAGTTTTAGGGCAGATATAGATATAAAACATAAATATTAAAGCATCTCGTTTTAATAAGGCTGTAGACTATAATTATGAACAATACTATAGCAATGTGTTCTTGGTCTATGGATATTACCATTTTTTATATTTAGATATAGGTTCTCAGGGACCCAAATCTGATGGAAGAGCTCTTAAAAATTTTGTTATATATAGAAAATAAAGAAAGAATTAATTTATTGGGTGAAATAAAAGCAAAAACATTAGCTTTTTGGTAAAAGTAAATGAAGAGTTTGAGATTCAGGAAAAGTCAACTGCAGCAAGAATGGTTGTTGAAGTTTTCCATCACATGACTAATACGTCATATGACCATTAAATCAAAGGTCGGCCTATTACGAATTGGAAAATAAAAAGAAATTTGAATTCTTGAAAATACACTATCACAATCTTCTCTATATTTTCAAAGAAAACATGCTCTTTGGCTAGAAATATATGTTCGTTCTAATTATCCTCTTCTGTTGTTTCTATATATAGAAACAGTTTTCATAAAAAATGAAAAATCCAAAACAATCTAACAATAGATGTATACAGTACAAAATCGTAAATCCGGAATTGCTGGAAAAGGATTGGTTCCAGATTTTAGATTTTTCCGTATTTTATATCATACGAACATTTGAATGCATTTATGGTTTCGCCATCTATCGCGCTAACGAGTCTTCAGAGACTGAAGGTAAACGAAAACAGTTTATCTTCAGCCTCTGAAGACGATAACTTGGTTATCGAAACGTGCGTCAGACAGTGTAATTGTGAGTGATGGTGTAGTGTATTTAGTAACTGTAATTTAGTGATTACAAGATACAGAACCTCTAGTTTTCTAATAATTTGGGATACATCCAAGCAATCACTCTGTGTTTAAACTGTAAACTGACTTTAATTTAAATTTTGAAAACATGGGACAATATTGTAACATTATTTCAAATGTTTATTCACTTAACTTTATTCATACATGTTATATAAGATATTCCGTACTGCCATTTGGTTCCCTCATACTCTGTTTTTAGTTTCAATCAAAGTGTCTGACTAAGTGGTGTTGAGAAGTTGGATTTCTCAACAGAATATGCTGTTTTCACAGATATTTCAGACAATCGATATTTTGTTGTTATATAATATCTATTCGATAAATCGTAGATTGGGTACGTGATATAAATATAAATTACTCACCAACTCAACCAACGTCAACATTTCATTCAATTTCCTACTGAAAATACATAAACTAATTTGAAAAAATGTAATATTTATTCATATTAATCAATAAGGTTTAATATGAACATAGAATATTGCTCATAAAATTCAATAAAGCTAACATTCGTAAATTGTTGATCTCAGAACTGTACTTTAACGTCGGAAGGTTAAGTACGAGTATACCTTGCTTCTGTGCATTCTTAAAGTGTTCTAATTATTTGTATACTTTCTCCATCCTTCTATATTGAAGGATACTCTAACGGTTTTGGGTGAAATGACTTACCTCTAGTTTAATCCTCATTTTATAAACGTCATTTAAATACATGTTAAATTTTGATTCATTTGTTCAACGGTGTAAAAGCGTCAGTAACATTTTTGTATTCCACAATTTCACAATTGGCATCCTCAACGTATGTACCATAACTGTATAGCTTATAGCTTTCTATTCTAGAAGCTAGTCACAATGGCGACAATAAAATTTTATCTGTTTCAAATAAAACCTGTATACAATTCACGTTCTTATCTTGGAGAAACAGTTTACCACGGAAAGTTGGGATTTCGTTGGCAATAATAAAGGAAAAAATTAATTAGGGTTATTGTGGTGCACAGTTGGCAGGATAATAAGTTATATATTTTATATGGAAGATTTTAATCAGAGTTTGTGATAGTTATGCTTTATCGTAAAAGTAGATGAAAATATTCTGTTATTGAGATGTGACCAGAATCGCTTAGCGTAATATTAGACAATGATTGAAACAATCTAGTTGAGTTTTCAATTTAATCAATTTAAAATATTTGTGTAAGACGAGGAAAATTTGAAAAAATACCTTTAAAAACAAAAATTTCATACATTTATTATTGTACACTATTCCTAACTGTCGATGACAAAGATCCAATCATACGTTAAGATACTCTTTAAGTAGCCAATTAGTTAAAGGTACTACAGAGGTTCATATATCTTGTTATAAAAAATGCAAAAAAATCAGGAGGAAACTACAACGCCGAAAACAAACATTGGGGCTCATGGAATATAACAACCTAAGTACAGCTTATGTGCTACATAGCAACAGGCAACCAACCTACTACCCGAGTGATCTACCAAAAATTCCAGATTCCATAATTTTTCTTATAATAAAAAGTTTCAACCAAAAACAGTTTAAAATCCAATCAAATTTCGATTTATTCTCCGAGCATTTCCCAATAATATTAACAATGTATACCGACGAGTTAAAAAACCTCTTGTGATCCAAATACAAATTGCATATATACATATTTTAAAAAAATGACAAAAACATAAGCCTCAATATTGCATTAAAAACTCCCGATGAAGTAGAATTGACGCTACAAAATCTAATCAAAATTATCTAGAAAGTAGCTTGGAAATCAACGCCTCCACCCCAAAATAGATGGAAAGATAACGAAAATTCTGTACAAGTTAACGACAGAATAGATGAAGAAAACAAGACTTCGGAAGATATGGCAATAGACAAGATCACAAACCAACAAGTATAAATGGAACAATGGATATACCTATAAAAATTTTTAATCATCAAGAATCAAAGAAGCGATTCCAAAAGAGATTAATCCTAAAAAAGCACCAGGATATGATCTCATAAGAGACAGAATTCTCCAGAAGCTAACAAGAAAAGGGTTAAGAGCAAAAACTTTATTTGTCATCATAAATTCGGATTTCGTAAAAAACATGGCACAGTGGGCAAGTTCATAGAATAGTCCGGCAGGTAAGCGATGATTTTATGGATATCAGTCAATCTTTTGACAAAGTAGGGCACCCAGGTCTGTTGTACAAAATAATAAAGTACTAACAAATCATTTTTATGAAATATTAAAGTCCTACTTGCAGATTTTTTCTAGTAAAGAATATACTGAAATAGGAAACGTTTTCGGACCGGTACTGCACTTGTTGTTTACCTCGGAGTTGCCAACCACAATACGCACAGCAATACTAGTGTCTCACCACAAACCAAAAATCTACAAAATGGAAACATGGCTGAAAAATTGGAAAATAAAAGCGAACGAATCAATATCTCAACACATTACATTTACACTGAAAAGAGACCAGTACTCTCCAGTCACACTGAATAACTGCTAGCTCACAAAAGTAAAGAGCGTGAAGTACCTAGGTGTACATCTAAAGAAGAGACTAACATGGAAAACACTCATATTTAATATAAGAACGCAGCTGGGACTTGAACTTCAGGAGCTTTATTGGGTAATAGCCATCTTCTGATCTTTCTTCCCCAAGCCAACCGCTGCCATTTTGTGAAACTACACTTGAAGCACCAGAAAAAAATTGTCCTTCTGATACCATGAAATTCAAAAATGTTCGATCGACTGCAACCTCCAATTTGTTTCCAAAACTAAAGTAATTTCATAACTTCAATTAAAAAATGAATACTAACCGTGTTTTTCTGTGATTGTCGAAGAAGTATCGTGTACCACACGTGTTGAAAATTCTGCAAACTCGTGTCAAATCTTCATTTTCAGCACTTATTATACAATTTACTATATTTATATACTCATAGATGGATGTGAAGTGAAGTACATTCAGCATTGTCATCAGTGCATTGATAGCTTACCTTGTAATGAAATCAACTAACTTTATTTTTTAACAAGAATTAAGAAAAAGAATGATTTGATTCATCGCTCTGAAAGTGTTATTGAAATATAACTTGAATGAATGTCAAGGACTGAAATTTATAGGGATGATATTTCTCTAGTTAGCGAATTCATGAAATAGTTAGTTTTCCTGACATAAAACTCATATCGGATAGTCACTATAATGAATTTTTTCAACTAGAGACTGAATGTACAGTTTCTACTGTAAAAGGAAAAAAATAGTGTGATGTTTGATATACAAACATTGTTGAAATTTCCATTGTAGAGGTCAAAAATTATATCTCATGGCCGTACATAAAAAATATTCCAAATATTATGAGAATTGATAATGTGGGCAAAAATAGATTAATAGTGCAAATTAAAAGTATTTTTGATACTAATAAAATTGTTACTAACGCTGATCTGATATACTTAAAAGCGTTCATACTAATAAAAACTTTTTGATGAAGGATACTTATTAACCATTTTTTTCTCTCATAACTATGAAAAACATTAATAAAATTACTTTAGGAAACATTTAAATGTTACGTTTGAACTACCATACATAAATTCTGTAGCATATAATGATAAACTATATACAGAGCGGGTAACAGAAAATAGTCCACTCCGATTTTTAGTAGTATTCAATATATTTCAAGAGAATGCTGATATACATTGAGTACCACATTTTCCTTTCCCCTCTTCTACTTTCTCAACCATTTATTTTCAAATAAAAAATGTCACATGTGGCTAATGATTATAAAGGGATTTATATGAAGTATATAGAGATATTTACACCGCTGGAAATGGGAAAAATGGAAGAAATTGTAGAAGAAGAAATGCTGGAATACAAAAAACATATTGTCACTCCAAGAAATACGATGGAAGGAAAAAGAACGAATAAATGAATGACATGAAATGTGCTAGAATATGAAGATATAAGTGGGGGAATATCAAAGCTAAGAATAAAAGATAGTATAAAAAACATAACAATAATTAATATTAACGCACCAACAGAAGAAACTATAGAGGAAGACGAAGATGAATTCTATGAAAACCTGGTTAAGGTATACGAGGACGTCACAAGACATGATACATTAATAATTATTGGAGATATGAACGCAAAAATAGGTGAAGAAGACAACTTAAGAAGTGTGGCAGGAAATCACACCTTACACGAAACATCTAATGATAATGGAGGACATAAGACAGAACATAAACTACGAGAATGATACCAGGAAGTACCAAGGGAAACCAAATAAATCACGTATTAATATCAAAAAGAAGATTAAAAATGGTACAAGATGCAAGATCATACAGAGGAACATGTGTTGAGACTAATTTTCACTTAATAATAGTGAAAATAAAATTAAGAATGGTAAATATAGTGAACAAGATGATGTGAAGCAGATAATTGAATGTGCAAAAACTGAAAACGAGGGAGGGCGAATACAGAAAATAGATAGAAAAACAACTATAAAAGAGCAAAGAAAAAGATACTATTGATGAGAGCAATGGAAAGAGATTAAGAAAAGTGATATAAATGCAGCGCAGGAAGTCATTGGTGCAAAAACTTTTGAAAAAAATAAGGAGTTAAAGAGATGAGAAAAGCTATGTTGGAATGGCTACGAACTATGGAATACTATGATTATAATCCCATAGAGGAAAGTTCCAAGGGCACAAGCTTGGTAAAACTCTGGAGTGATAACGATCCTTATGAATAGTCTAATTAAAAATAAAAATCGACGGGTTTCGGGATTTGTCCTTAAAGTCGCCAGCTTACGAACTAATAAATTTTTTTCTTTCATTTGCATCATACTGTATATGAATTGTAAAGAAGTCTTTGCCAGCTAAATTATGAGCGATTCATTATTGGGAACGTGGCAAAGAAACACCAAATTGGTCTAATATATTTACCGAGTTTTCGAATACTTATGTATTCATCGTCTAGAAATAATTAATTATGATTGTCGGTGATTTTAAATCGTATCAATTCATGTAAAAATTTTAAATTCATAAATTTCAAAATTCAATATTTAAATTGACGTTGATAGAAATATTTCTATCACTTTATACTATATATTTATACTGTACAAAGTGACATATTATTTGTATAATTAATTTGTTATTCTTCCTGTTACATTATAAATAACTGAGAATGAATATTGTAAAAAGTTAGTGATCGAATATAAAATTAGTTTTTCAGCATTCCAGTTGATAAATCTCGTCAGTTTTTGAGTATATCCAAAATTCTATTTCAGAATTAGTTGAGATAACGTCTATTTTCTTGAAAGAAAAAAGGATTGTGAAAGAAGAACAATTAATTCAATTAACCAGCTTTATGAAGACAAGTAAGTTTCTGAATAATAAGTATTAGAGCTAGTGGAGAAATTTCGTTAAACATGGTGAATATCTAATTAAAACAAGAACTATTAAAATAGTGCTCGGACAGAAACAGCATTACTAGCAATTTTGTGAGTCATTAATTTCGATCCTCTACAGTAGTTTCTCGTGCACTGCTTGAATTTCCTTCTTATATGATACAATTAGAACAGACATGTCTATAGTTTTGGTATGAGTGACAGAATAAATATCAATTCATTTTTATCAATAATTGTTTCTATATGGTACCAATAATCAACACAATTGTCGTTACTGGGCTGACGGAAATCCTACAGTATTCCACGAAACAAATACCCATTATCCTCTTTAGGGTGTAGATGCTCTACAGTCTCTATGGCTTGCTCAAAGTATCTGTAGTTGTCGTCCTTCGCCATACCTATCGTCTCAAGCTGCTATTTCACGAGGCAATGAACTGTCCGAGACCAACTACCAATTAAATGTCATTTTTGGACGTTTCAATAAGTTTTTCAGACTCCTTAGCTGATAGCTTCATGAATATTTTCCAGAAAGACTCCATATGATTATTTAGTCATTTTTCCAGGTTGTTGTTAATGTAACATCCCAGGAGGCCATATTACCATTATAAAGGGTCGCTGCTTCTTTTTTAGCAAGGCTCTCTGCTTCCTCTTCACTTGATGTTTGCCGGTGGTCTAGTAGTCACATTAAAATTACTTAAGTCATTATTGTTAGAGCTTTTAGTTTGCTTACAATCTCACGCTAGCTGCGATGTGCGGTCAATAGCCTTCAGGGCGTTGAAAGGCCACTTGGTCATCTGTATTCCACAGAGATGCATTTTGAGCTTACGGAAGATCTTTATTGACCCATAAGTGACTGTCATTATCACTTCGAATGGGATATCTATGTCCATCATGCTATGCATTTGATTCATTTGTTTGTCATTAGTTCCATGGATTCTAGAATCCTTGAGTGACCCGTCAGATTCTCTGATTTTAGATTAGCTTGTTGGGGCTGTCATTATGTTCTACTACTACTAGTGTTTGTATTCTTTATCGTGATTCAGTCAATTATCAAATTTGAATCCATTAAATTACAGATAATAAACTATATCAAATGATTTTTTCAAGATCTAATTTGTTTATTAATATTTTTGTTGACTTTGAGAACCATATTCCTCTTTAATTATCTAACAATCTGGTGAACACAGTTGTTAGAGCATCAAGACATAACGTTCACAAATTTGATACTTTACGTACTGTTGGAATAACAATTAAAATGAATGTTGCCATTAAAAAAAATTGACGATGTCGTTATCTGTTATTTACGAGAACCTGTATACGTTTTATAAAGTAAATTGTTTTTTGAAGTATTGAATTTATTCCAATTTAATGGCTCATATTGTATAAATTCTTCATTATTGAAACTCATGAGTCAAGTCAATCATGCTATATAAAAACAAACAATACAAAAATATTAACAATGTAGTAATAGCAGTTCCTACCTACGAATGCTGCCCTTACTTTCCTGAATACATTCAAGGGAACTGTTATATTCCACCGCACATTCATTCATTCCTGATAAATAATACAAATAGGTTTTCATTCAAAATATATCACAGGGACGAACTAAGTAAATTGTTACTATTTGCTCAGAAGTAAATGCTCAGCATATATGTAGAAATTGAGAGCTTCAGATAGTTTCAATTTCGATAGAAATTATGCTTCAATTCAAAAAATATCCTTAGAAGGATTCTGTACTGACTTAATTCACGACGTACTTACTATAGAGAAAGTATGAAAAACCTTGGAAATGTGGTTCTAAAACTCTATTGAAATAGCGCTTCTATCGAAAAGTAATCAAAATTTTACAAAGATCCTGTATAAATAAATGATTCAAACAAGAATACTGTTTGTCTCCTAGGCTCTTCAAAATACATCGATAAGTAACCAAACAAACTAAAGATACTGAGATAGTATAGAAGATACCTGCAAAGGTAGTATTGAATGATGAAAATTATTATTATTATTTTCAACGTCACACAATTTTCGAGTTCTCTTGATACAACGCCGTTTGAAAA
Source organism: Diorhabda carinulata (assembly GCF_026250575.1). NCBI lineage: Eukaryota > Metazoa > Arthropoda > Insecta > Coleoptera > Chrysomelidae > Diorhabda > Diorhabda carinulata. The sequence continues at coordinate 12,127,831 of NC_079469.1, forward strand.
TTCAAGGATTTGGCTACGAATCCAAAGAAAATATTTAGCTGTATAGTGTTCTTTCAAAAAATAATGAGTAGAAGCCAATATGGAAATACAATAATATATTTTGAAAAAGAAGTTATTTCAAATCAAGAACTTGGATTAGTTATGAAAGATAATAGTAAGCTAATAGTAAACATTACAAAAAATGCATTTTATTGCGGAACTTAGAAAATTACCATGAATACTATTAGCGAACGTTTAGTTTATAGGCAAGTTTATGGACAAGAAATGGAAACAATTTGCTGCAGTTTCAGTATATCTCAAGAAAAAATTTAAGTTTACCTTAATATGGGAGAAAAATATGAAATAATGAAAGTGTGCAACGAAGTAATACAAAAAAGCTTCATCTTATAATGTCAGTCTAACTGTCCTAGACAAGGGAATATGCAGTTGCTTCTTAAGAATGAAGAAATATCGAGAAGGAAAGCGGAAAAAATTTATTACCACTCGACTTTTCCACAATTGTTCACAAACGAAAAAATTAGCAAAGTTAATAACCAGTACCTAATTGAATTAATATTCATGTATGCTCGGTGAGTTTATTAATAGAATCCCGCCAAAGCATCTATTTCTGACTTAAAGTTCTTTTTGAAATTGAATCAATTCTGGATAGAACAATAATATGCTCATTGAGGTGACTGAGATTGACAAAGAACCAAACCATATACGGAAATAATATACCTAAGCGTTTCTAGGAACTAAAATACAAGACATATAAATATGATATGATATAAATACATGATATTTCGCGAGTATGTAATGTACTTGAGGTTTTTTTTTTAATTTATGAATGATTGATATACCTATGTGCCCTAAATTTTCGTTTTACGATAAATATTTCCTCTAGTTTCATCTTATTCTATTTGAATTGAGTTCGTACTACTTTGTTCTTGGGTTTTGCCCACCAATTGAGTATTGGAAATACGTTTTCTAGCTGTAATAACATATAATATCATTATTTGTCAGAGTTATGTATTCATTCCACTAAAATACTGAAATGTAAATACACCACATCTAAGGGCGCCGGCCATAGTTTGATGTAGTGTGACGGGTACACCGCTGCACACTATCTAATGGTGCCATTCCCAATTGAATGTAATGGAAGCGATAAAAAAATGACGGGCAGCTCAATCTAACATTGGTTAAACAAGAATTTTATATTCTAGATATTTTTGAAAAAGGAGATAACTGAAACTGCGCAGATCACTAGATTGAAAGCTCTAGAATTATTGCAAACGCTAATACAAGGCACGAGGTTTTAGTAGAGCATTTAGTTGAATATAGTAGATTTGTGTCTGTGAAGAAGTGACATTTTAATGTAGCTTTAGATATTATAGTGTTTTAGTGTTGTAATTAATGTAGTAAGAGATGTAATGAAGCTTTAAGTATGAGGTTGACTTATACAATTTTATCCAATAATCCCTTACACGAGAAACATTACAATACATTCTATATATTTCTTATTAGACGTACATTTCAAATTGTATCATCTTATTTTCACTCACTTTGTAATTGTTACAAATTTTGTTAGATTTGAATTATTACATATATTGTGTATTATTTCTGTTTCAATTTTAGGCATTTTTTGATGTATAATTATTTTGTGCGAATTTGATAGAAACAATGACAGTGTATTTTCTTGGTAGATATCACGAATTGGTGAATTTTGAGGTTTCTAAATTTTTGATAAATTATTTCTATCTCTTTACATTAAAATATATTTTCGAATAATATAAAGTACGTGCCTGTAATCTTTTAACGAGTGATTTTCGAGATTTGTTCTGAGCTCTCTCGTATTCAGTGGTCCATTTTAAGTAAGCCAACGGCCCTGCATACTCGAATCCATTCTTGGAATAACTATTTGTAAGCTCTCAGTCTAACCGACTAAAATCAGACGCATCCGTTGAAAATCATCCTTAGACTGTTTCTATTTAAAGATTTAATTCCTATAAGTGAACCTTTTGAAAAAAAAAAGAATTAACCAGGTGTCCAACTCCACTAGTATGGGTTGAAGGGTGTCATAAAGAATAGGGCAGAGACAAGTATCTATTTTAGTACTTTGTGAATCGCCCTCCCCACGTGATTGCTTTGTATTACGTCAATTGGCTGTCACAAATACGATCTTTTACATGCAAATTTCTCATTTGACCATTTTCAAATAATGATCTGCTTCTATGCGAGGAATGTGTAGTGTATTAAATTATAAGTATGTTGAAATATTATAACAAAAACTGCTGTAATGAGATACACGCCTTTCTTAGATCTTTTAATATGATTTCTTCAATCAAAAGAAGAAATATGGCGTTTAAATTGTTCTAAGCGTTTTTTTCTGAAAAGAACCATGGTATTATTGTTTCTTGCAAGTCTTCGATACGTTTCACAAACGTTTTTCTCGATCATCCATCTTTTTTTCTCCACAAATCTCAAATTATTTTTGTTATTCCTTCTTCGTTTCAAAAAAAAACCTTGATATTGTAGGCAATCCCAAAATATCCGATCGTTAAAAAAAGTAATGTTCTTTCAAATTTTGTGTACAGGATATATTTCGAGATGATTAACTTACAAATACGACACTCAATAAAAAATTTCCAATTTATTAACGATTTTTTGTCATTTAGAAATTGTTTTTCTTTTATTGAACCATTCCACCAAAACAACAATTACCACTTTTTGGTTGATTTCAAGGGCTCAATTTCAACCACAAAAATAGCATCTGCTGGAGAATGTTTAACTACACGAACCAAATAAAGCCTGGTGGCTGAGTTCGGAATAGAGACTCCAAACGAGAGGTTGTAACGCCGTTCTGATGAGATGCAAGAACATCGAAACTAGTCAGCGGTTACAAACCTTCCCTTGTAATTGCGAGCCACTAGAGATGTTTATATCGACTTAAAGTCGATTAAAATCACGCTCTTCAGAGGAGATGTACTTCAATATTCGTGGAGACAATAGTCAGGAAGGTATTTGTTTTGAACGGTAAACTATATTTTCGAAATATTCATTTTCGAAATAATTTTCACAGGTAAATAGTAGGAACCATGTATGTAGTATGTATGTGAGTGTGTACAAGGTACGTCACCTGTATCTATAATGTCTATAAGGGCAGAATCGTGATATTTTCTCTCGCAGCCATGAACATCAATCACGGACACCATTAATTTTTTTCATTCGTATAAATAGACGTGAAGGATGTGGAAGTTTATCCGGTATGCTCTGTTTCCTCTATCAGCGACGTTGTGGTCAAGAACTTCCATCATTCATCCTGCTACATTACTCTCCACAGCTCAGACGCTTATTTTGGTTGTTCTAAATTCAACTGGAATATTTGTATTTTCACTCAATGTAGTCATCAAGCTCTTAAGATTTTTGTAATTGGTCCCTATATCAAGACATTGCAATATAATAAACAGGTTTGGAATATTTCAACTGTGATGGTCATCATACCCAGCATCTAAAAGAAAACCCAATAATATGTGATTCCTGATTTTTTGTACTATCTCGTCTATTAGTTGGATTGTTATTTCATAAGAAAGAAAAATATTCTCAGGTAAAGCAAAGAAGTGGGATGATACTTAAATTTAGAAAGAAATCGTTCAAGAAGTATGAATGGATTTATGACAAACAGAACTGTAAATGCTGTCAAGTTCATAGCTTTACCGATTTTTTTTATTCATTTCTAATAGATATAGATAAATAAGTGAATTTAGCTTTGGCGGAATTGTTTGGGCATGAAATTAAATATTCTTCTAGTATTTCCTTACTCACTCAAGCTTGACGTTTCGAATAAACCTCAAATAACCATTCAGGTAGGCGAATAACTCATAGTAGAAGCCATTTATTACCACAAAATGTCACTGGATGATTCTAAAAGTAAACAATCAATATTTTTCTCAATACACAAAAGACTGATAATAATGTTGGACAACAAATCAAAAATGTCGTAAGAATCCATCTACACGTCATTAACACATGTTCCTTTTGAGAACTTTTTAATAATGGTAGTGATAAGTCGAACAAAAAATAACCCTAGTTCAAGTCATAGAATAAGTGGCATAGCAAAAGGTGCTGATTTTATCAAGTTTTTGTATGTGAGAATTTGAAAACAATGAGGACAATTGGTTGTCTATTGACGCAGGTCTGTCTCAATCGTCTGCGAGTTGTATGTATTATACATGGAGTACATGAATGTTTTTGTTGAGGAATTATAAATTAGTAATTTTGCTGAAAACCTGTATCACATGCGTACCTTCTACTTGATACTATACGGGATGTCTTAACGAAAAATAGACAACTTACTAAAATAATGATTGAGAAAGAGAAATGCTTTATTGTCAAAAAATTATTACAATTTTTGAACGAAAGTTTGTGAAAACTAACAAACATAAAAAAAAACTAATAATTTAATAATAGGTTATAATTAGTATATAAGTCGTATAAAAGTCCATAGCTAAAATTAAATAAGTATGCAGCAAGTCTGTAATTTTACATTATTATTAGAATAGAAGGCACTTTCCAGTAAATATCTCTTCAAAATAATGCGGAATGCGGGAAAAGATGATATCGATTTGATTGCAATTGGCAAGTGATTGTTCATTTTTTTGCATTGTTAAATATTGAGCCCTTAACTAATATTAAACATGGATAAAGTAGATAAAGGTCGTGCCTCGTGTTCCTAAGTGGACAGCCGTGCTCTTTTAACTAAATTTTTGTTTGATTAAAACTTTCTTCGTGTATTTTTTTATCAATACGCAAACTTTTCATTTGGGTAAGAGGTAGGTAGATGTACTGTAACTAGATTAAGATCTTGCCAGTTTAGAAAAATTATTCCACTGTTTTGGTCAGTTATGAAGGCAAAATCTCCCTTGTCAGCATTTTTAGCAACAACAACGTGCCCGTCATCCCGTAACCTTGTTCTTTTAAATAAATCAAAACTTCCACGCTTGTAAATAAGTTTTCCATATAAAGTTGGTATGGCAAACTTTTTCTTCATTTCCGGAAACTCTCTGATCATGCGGACTAGTGACGAAGTACACTACCCAAAAGTAAATTCATCCTCTTCATTTGATTTAACAAGATATCCAAACGACGTATTTAAAGACCACATTTTGAATCCAAATCTTATAGGTTTCCCCTGGATAAATTACTTACATCCATATGGTGGCCGTAATAGTGTATGATAGATTCATTGTAATCTCTATCCCGTTCAGGTACAAAATGTTTCTGGAAACTCTCTTTTGACCCATCCATAAGGGGACGTAATTTCCACATTTTTTCATCATTGCTAGGCTGGGAACTGTCAGCGAAATGTGAGCACTGCATAATTTAAAAAAATATGTTTCTCCTCATAGCAACCGCCACCATGTTGTTATGTATGTCCCGTTTTAGAGTCCCAATAAAACCTTCGTCCTGGTAGTTTATTATATCCGCTTAATATACCCACTGTCGCAGTGAGTTTTGGATCTGGCCAATTGCGGAAAGCTGCATAATTAGTAGATTCCCTAATAATAGTAGAGCATAAGTCGTCGTTAAAAAAATGTTCGAATAATTCCGCAAACGTCTCACTCACATATTGAGAATATGGGGTCAATTGGCTCAATATCTTCTTTAATCCATAAAAAAGATCTATTTTTCTGTTCGTCTACTGAACTGCTGCTTTTCTTCTTCTTATCCCCTTCATGTTCTCTTCCAAAGTTTTGGGTTTCGATTGGTGTTATTTTATGAACACTTGCTTGTAGTTGGATATGTTGACCAATATTCTTATTGTTAGATAAGACCAGTTCCGCTGGCGCAGCAAGCTGGTGAGTTGGTAAATGGTCTATGTCACCTTCGTCATCTTCATCACCAGACTCTTCATCGGTGAGAACGTTTTTCGTCGACCATTTTAAGAGCTTCTTGTACTGTAAAACCTCGTCTGTAAAAAAATACAACGTTGAAATACAACTCCATTGTTCCTAGTCCTCAACTCGCGTTGTTTCTAAACTTGGTAAAGCATTTCTCAACGTTTGAATTTCCAGACGTGAAGTCCAAATACTGTTTATCAAGCAAAGATATTTTCTGCCAAAAAGGGATGATTTATTAACACGCGGTTTTGCTTTATATCAATTTTGTCCAACAAACAAAATTTGTCTCACTCAAAATATGATAGTAGTAAAAGTAAAAGTGGTAATAATAGCAGTAGTAAGCTACAGTTGTTAAATTTATACAAATGTCTTTTGAAAGTAATACCTATCAGCCTGCCAGACTACGAACTTTTCAGTCCATCTAATACACTCTAAATAGTTGCCAAAACTATACTAAAAAATGAAACTAACTGAATAATAAAGAGTTCGTTGCTTCCGCGACTTGTTAGAGGTGTTCTTCCTTCTACCTACTCTTATATCGATGATTGTCGTTAACTATTGGAGAAATTGTTAACTTTGAGTGAATAAAAAAACATGCAGATTTTTTACAGAGTGGGGGAATTTTGTGGAACCGCGATCGAAGCTGATTCTCACGGATAGAACTTAGTTAGGTCACTCAAAAATTTCATTAACTTTTAGACTAAATAGGTTAATAATTTTGCAGCTGTATGGTAGCTTTGTTTTTCATTTTCGTATGTTATAACATAGAGCCTCTACATTCCAATCATTAATTTGTAAAAAATATTTTTTATTACTAAATTTCCAATTATCCAAGTCGCAAATTAATAATGAAATAACATGTAGTTTCAGTAAAAACTCTGAAACAATGTATAATCACGGAAAAAGAATTTACAATTGAATATTTTGAAATAAATATTTTCACCCAATTCAACACTAAATATTGTTTTGAAGCATACGGCATGTGAAATAATTAAAATACGTCAGTTAATTTACCCAAATTACAATGTTTGATGGTAGAAAGTATTCAAAGAACATTTAATTGAAACAGCATTTTGTTGAATGCTAAATATTTTATAATTTGTTTTATAACATTCTCAAATACATACATACAGAAAAATTTGTTTGTGATACCAGATTCAAACGGCATCACAATTCTATATTCAACAATATTACAATATAAACAAGGTAATGTGAAGCACTAATTGATAAATTGAATGAGAGGTATCAAATGGAAATGCTTCTTCTACACGTGTAGAAACGCTGGAATAACTTATACATTTTAAAAAGATTGGTCGGAATACAATGCGAAAAAAAACTAACGAAAATTTGTCTTCGCAGAGTTTCTATAGATTTTAAAAAACCCTGAAACGGCTCTATTCACATAACTTATCCTTACGAAGGAATTAAACAAATGGGTTAGTCTTGGAGCACAATCTGAGAAGTTTTTATTAATATACTATTCCTAACCAACCAATGGCACGACATCTCCCCGCCGGAAGAACCTTCTTGGATTGTTTTCATTGAATAATAACATGTTACATGTAGTGCTCTTGGGGGTGATTCTGGCCTTATGTGGTCCACGTATACTGTGGCCACCGTCTTTGAGGACTTTGTGGATAGTGGGTTCTAGTTGCTTCAGAGCTTTGTGGTGTCCTTTATGTGTTTGGGCGAAATTCAACTTAGCAAAATTTCTGACGAGGACTTTTTCACCGGCTGCAACTATGCCATCTACAGAAGCAGGATAATCCATAGTTTTTTCCACTCATCCATGCCATCAACGTTCCGCTTTAAGCATGAACAACATTCCGCCAAGACCAGGATGGAATTTTTTTGTTGTTGAGATTTCATTCACACAAAAATAACAAATTTTGTGACGGTTACAGGATCCGAACGAATCTCTTTTTCATCATTGATAATGTTGATAATTCATTTTAACTTTGACTAATCGACGTAAATCTATATTATGAATCTCCAGAACTACCGGAAACTGCTATATCCAACCTTAGAGGAATATTTTCGCCCTGTAGATATTGTTCTTGAAGTACATTTCATTTGTTATAAAAACTTTTTAAATATAAAAAGTTGTATTTGTCGACAAGTGGTCGATTGATTGTTTTATATATTGAAAGCGTACAAGGATGTGTAATTAGTGGCTTTCTGGTATTTGAACTGAAAAATAAATGAGGCTGCCACGAAGATAGTAAGTGATACTTGAAAAATGGTTTTGAAAAAAGTTTATCGGTTATACTATACTATAGGTCACCTTCTCCAACAGTTATCAAAAAGTGCTAGGAAAAATGTGGCATCAAAAGGTAGATTCGTCCTCATTTTATGCTGAGATACCAATACGACGAATAACAAAATTAAAGGTTAAACAATTTACGGGCGATCTTTGGTCGGAAAGTGGGTGAGTTTTTAAGAGTAAAAAACGGTTTATCTGGATTTCCAACAAAACTACAACACATATGGGAAAAAGATATGTGGCAAAGTTGTGAGAAACAGAAAAATCTTCAGCCTTGTTTGTATTGTCTTTATCTTCACAAACTTGTGAGAAATGGAAAGATCTTCAACCTCGTCTGTTATTGACATTATCCCTACAAAGTTGTGAGGAATGGAAATACCTTCAACTTTATGTATTGTTGATATATCTACAACATAAACAAGCTCATTTTCACCTTAATAGAGAATTTGCAATTTTCCTTCTTGTGAAGAGAAGATTTGTAGTTAACTCCATTTGAAAAGTGGATAGGAATTTAAAGATTCGAAGAAATGATACATTAATACACAACGGCGATAAAATAAAATTAATCATCCAGTCCAATCAACCACAAAGTTAATTTTGATCTCCACTACTAGTAATTATCTGACATAAATATACAAGTTGTAGTCCAAAAATACAGTGAGTAAATTTTAAAAGCAACAATTACTTACAATGCGTCTATTTTAACTTATATCTTATATCATGAGTTGACTCAAGTAGTAACAACTTTGAGGCATTTTAATTTGTCAATATGCTACATTAGCTGCTTTACTGATATCTTGTTTGCAGTGATTGTCGTGAATCATGGATCAACAGAACAAACATCGTGTTTTAATTTTGAAATCGGAAGATCGCTTTCATCTATATCCGGATTTCATTGCAAAAATGCGTGAGTCGAGTTCGAACATCAAAGTAATGGTCATTTGAAGGGTAGTTCTACATTTGCAGAGCTATGTTATAAGGAAGAGGCCTGAAAATGAGTCAACGGCTTTCTTCGTTATCATGAAAATGTCTTGAGTCGCTTCTGATTCGCTAATTATCGTTATGTCTGTGCCAGTGGTTGTGGCAAAAAATTTGCTAAAAGGAAATGTTTTGACAGAGGTCTTTCAATCATATATTCCACGTAGTGGTAAGTGCATTGCAAGCCAATGGATGTAATTGAAAGTCTATATCATTTAGCTATATTGTTTTCGGTGGTAATAACCCAAAGATATTTATAATTTTTATAACAGATTTCAAAAGATTGTTGCTTGCCGTAACATTTTCAGCATTTATCAATGTTTGAGGGATATCAGGATTTTGCTAATTATTGGAAAAATACAGAGCAAAACTAATTTATTTAAAGTTGCAATTAACGAGATAACAGATATGTTAGTTTCTATAACTGATGACGATATTTCCAATACGTACGCTGTTAATAATTTGATTATGATGTCCATATTCAAGTTTTATTGAATTGGCAATGTTGGGACCCGTAATTTTTATGACATCTTGTTCTTGTACACCACTACTGTCCAATCGCTTGGTATTTAAGCCAATCGCTAAGGCGGATAAATTTGTCAAGTTTTCAATCGTATTTCTTCCAATGAACATATTATCATAACAGTGATCATTTTTGGATTTCCAGTGAGGATTTTTCCTTAGGAATAATCCGTTGATTTTAATATTTGGGCCTCTTTTTGACATAAAGTGTTGAATTAATCTGACAGGACAAACGTTGCCCTCGTTTGTATCTGTTAAATTTTGCTTTCACTAGACATTCTTAAACCACCTTGGCAAGTCAGGGTAATAGTAATATTTGTTAGAGAACCATCGTTGTTTGATTTGATACAAAAAAGTCAGGCAATCAAGCAGAGCTTCGCCATCTTGCCAAGCTAATTCTACCGCGTTATGTGATAAAATTTCCGTTGCAGCCCTTTAATGGTATTTTTATTTTTTTTTTTCTAATTTTTTTCGTTATTTCTATGGAACTTAATGCTGTCGAACTTTGTTTCTTTTTACAGGGATCTAATTGCTGTTTTGATAGGTCAATAATAACATTCATTTCTTTGTAATATCTTTCTTGTTAGGTTCCACATTGTTTTGACCGTAGTTTCTCTAAACTCTGTACAATCTTTTCTTCTCGTGTTTACAGCCCAATCCTTTAAAATAAACGTCAAATCTTCTGCCGTCCGATTTCCATCTAATTGATACTCATTGCAAAAATCCATAAATGTTTTCTATATAAATTTTTTATTATAAACTGTATTTTTTGATACGTTCCAATCTATAATTTCCTGTATATTCTAGTCAGTATAAAACCAAATCGTGATATTTTGAAATATTAAGTATTTGAAACGTCAAAATGGACATAAATCAATTTGTATCCACGGGAACGTGATAAAGTAGAACCAGCCAATGGGATATGTTTTCAGTATATTGTTTTACTGATTGTTTGTCTTCAATCAGATGCTTTCAAATGTCATTTCATGGGATTTTCACTGGGGTTAAACATTTTCAATAGCATGATTCACTATATCTTTGTTTTGCACCTCGTATAAATATGCGTTATATAATTTAAAGTAGTGTAGCATGTAATACAATACAGATATCATAAATAAAATGAAATCGTAAATCTCATCACTGGATTCAAGACTAGATTTTTTTCCTAAATAAACAACTGTACCCAATAAAATGTTAACCACGCATATTTTATCCTTTGCCTTAGTCTTTCTGACTTCCTACCTGAATTTTGATATTTTTATTACTTTTCCAGTTCACAAACACGATTAATCCTCACGTTTTTCAACGTGCTCGTAAAGTAGCAACCACGTGGGAAAGGGGCGGACCACAATCTCGGAATCCCCTAGCGAAACCTAGAATTATTTCTATAGTAAATACATCTAAAAGAAATCTTTCTGAGTATATCAGTTTTTACATAATGCCCCTTCTAAGTCCAGCTAAGCTTTTTGGCATTATAATGAACGGGGTGAAGTAATACAGCGGGAGGTAAAGGGAACGAACAACTCCCGATCTTACCGTTTCCATTTTTTTTTCTTTAGAATTTTCATAACATCTGTCGATCTGTTTTATTTTTATCAATCAATTAAATAGAGACCAACGACAACAGATAATAAACAAATTCTAATAGTATAATATTCAACTACTATTATACAGGATGTTTCTAAATTCATGCGGCAAAATTGAGGAGATGATGCTCGTATGAAATTAAGATGAATCTTTCTTGTAACAAAATTTCCTTAGCCCACCTCTTTCTTAGATGTCACAATTGAAAAGTGGTGACTAAAATTGGGTTTTTTTCTCTGAAATTTCAATGCTAGGAACTCGGGATTCTGTAATTTTCATGCATTCGCAAAGGACTAACTCCAGGGATTTTTTCAATATTCCTATTACATTATATGGGGGTGAAATTAGCAGCCCTTACTTTATTTTATATCAAAACTTTTTCTCGAGATGGAGTTTTATGAAATAAAATTAAAACTTGTTCTAGAATTTTTTTCGCGAAACCAATGACCATAACTTAACCATAACTTATAATTTTACATATAAAATTCATTCAGATTCATAATAAATGCTAGAAATGACCACCACTACCTTGTTTTTAATTACCAATCTTCAGAATAGTAGGCAGTTCGATTGACCGTGCTTACTTTGTGTTTATTCAAATTGTATGCTGATGTTAAACACTGTTGTTGATAGCAAATCGAAGTATACTTGTAAGTTTGTAGGTTATTATTTTTGAGTAATCTGTGTATCGTAAGTATAAGTATACAAACGCTGAAATGGCCTTGTATATGGTATGGCAATTCTCGACCAGCTAGACGTCTTTATGCTAAACAATATCCGCAATGAATGACTCCTCATCATCCCGTAGTCACACTGGTCGTTTCCGAATTGTTAGAAATGTAATGGAAGGACAAGCAATTATACATAAAATTGATGTACACCCGGAAACAAACAATTGAAAAATTATCAACCCCCTAAATGTCAACCATTCATCTGTGTGACGAGTTTTAAACGGGCAGCAATTATATCTCTATCACATCCGACGGGTACAAGCCCATTTACCTGGAGATTTTCCTTCCTATATTTTTTACGGACGAGACACATTTTGCAAGAGTATCCTAAATTTGCACAATAATCACATATGGGCAGGCGAGAATCCTCATGAGATTATAGACCACCATTTACAAAACGTTTTTTCAATGAACATAGGGAATAACTTGATTGGGCCACATTTTCTGCCTCTGCCATTAAATGGAGTATCTTACGCGAGTTTTCTCGAAAATATTCTCCCTGAACTACTTGAAGACATCGCACTCAATATCAGACAAAATATGTGGCTCATGCACTATGATGCTCCAGTACACTTCAGTCAGACTGCTAGACAACATTAAGATGCAACATATCTCAACCGTTGGTTTGATCGAGGAGGGCCTCCTCGATCTCCAGAGTTAAATCTTTGTGATTTCTGTTTATGAGGTTACCTTAAATCATTAAACTACACGGCACCCTAAGTTGATGTATGACACCATAAGAAATACTTACACCTCAAATCTTTGAACGTGTACGGCAATCCATGGCACGTATTAAATTTTACGTCTTTACTGTTTTCCACTTAATTTATTAAAAAATATATAAATTATGGTATATATAAAACAAGGATTTCAAGTTATAATTTTATTCCATAAAAGTGTATCTTAAAATAAGTTTTGATATGATATAATGTAAGGGCTGCTAATTTCCCCACAATGTAACAGGATTATGGAAAATGTGGTTAGTCCTTTCAGCATGTGCGACAACTACAGAATTTCAAGTTACTAGCTTCACTGAAATTTCAGGGAATCAAATAGAAAATCAATTGACTGATATCTCGAAAAGGGATAAGCTGAGGAAATTTTGTTTTGGAATAGGACCTACCTTGATTGCATAGCAATAATCACCTTCTGAATTTTATCGCATCAATTTAGAAACACCCTGTATACAAAATAAAATTGTAAACATCATTCTAATTTGTTCTATTTATATGAAATCAAAAAACCAAACGGAGTTTAAATCTAGCTATTGAAAGTCAATTCTAAACTACAAAAAGTAACCTTTTATTATACTTTAGACAATTACATTTTATTTTTCACTCATTTTTAACATATTAAGGATGGTGTAAGAGTTTGAACAAGATCGGTCCAGTAGTTTCTTGAAAATCGTGGTCAATGTCTGAAAAATGGTGTCACGCAGAGCAGCTCCGTCTTCCCTTTTCGCGATTCGAGTCTGTTTTACAATATCACTCGTGCGATTTCCTGAACGTTCGATCCGAGAGCTGTTAAACATATCCTTTAGATTGTTTTTCACTCCCATGGTTTGCAAGGTCTTTAGATTCGGATCCTTCGTTGATAGATTTTGATAGTGAGAAACATGGCTTCCGCTCCCAGGCACAGCCTAAGTAATTTTTAAAATGTATTTTGCGAAACTAGTACTTGTTAATATTTAATTTCATTCGCTGTTTTTATTGTGAATGCAGTTTGTATTGTTGTATCAAATTTTGGAAAAGATGTCTCGAGACTGCCCAATGGTAGATAAAATGTTTCTTTGAAATTCACCGATAATAATCTATAGTCCAAACAAGTTTTAATTTGTAAATTTCTATGTCTGTTATATTTACTTCGAAGTTTAGTTAAAAATCTCCCACCAATCTCCTAACCAAACAGAACACTCAATAGATTTGTTTGTGGTAGCTGCACTAGCAGAGCTAATTCAGGAAGTGTACACAAAAGCGTTCTTTGTAGCAGAACCAGCGCTAGTTTCGCTGTTAATAGTAGCAGTGTAAGAGAACTAGTTCACCCAGTTCATTGTACTTCTTACACTGGGTCTAGAGTCTATTCAGCCAGTGCAAGACAGTACAATAAATGTAATCAATATAGGGCAAAAAAGGAAGGTTTTATTATATATTTCTATTTTATCGACAATTTATATATTTTTTTTCTTACCATTATTATCCTCAAATAACATTTCTGGTGGCACTTCGTCATCGAACGAATGTAAAATATCAAAAAGTACTAAATCATTTTTCATTATTGTTAATATGTACTACAAGTCCTCAATCACATCAAATAACATCAAATACAACAATCAACAGATGCTCTAATGCCCTCCGCAGTACTCTGCACTATATCGTTCTTTGTATCCAATCGAATTAATTCTATACACTCATGAACTGGCCTGCACTGGTTCAATTCAGTACAGTTCCAGTGCAGCTACCAAGAACAAATCTATGCTTCAAAAGCTTCATAAAAAAAGTGAGATGTCGAAAATTAGTATTTCACGCCTCGAATTTTGATAAATTGACCACAATCACAATAATTGAAACCTTTTGAAAGCTAAGAAGAAAAGCAAAAATGAGTATTATCAGTATAACTGTCACAAAAGTAAATGTTCGTGCTTCAATTTTTCATTTTTTTTGCATAATTAACCAAAAAATCATAAAATAAAGTTCAGGATAAGGAACGAAATTTTTTGTATAGTCGTATTATTTATTCCACGTGCTAAAGTATTATCCAGTTTTCAAACCGATTATAACAACAATCATTACTAAATACCCATAAACAGGGTGAGACAAAAAGTAATCATATGATTTGTTTCATTTTTAAATGATTCCGCTATTATTACAGTTGTAGATTTTGTCCAATTTTGATTTCCTGGACCGCTCGACAGGCTCCTACTACCACTAATTGACAAAAGTTCTCTAATTATTTAACAATTTGTTCGAGATTATTTTATTTTATATTAATTTGTTGAAATACTACAATTTTTCGATATGGAAATGTAATAAATTATAAAAGACGTTGTAATAAATAAATAAGATAATTTCTACTTCCCAGCGCCACTGACTCCCCAGATCCTGATCCCGAAAATAAAATGAATCAAGAAGTTTACAGCAGGTAAGGACGAGATTTTTTTTGTTTACTCCGAATGGAATATTACGAGTTTTAGTGTCAATGTCAGTCTATTTCGTCTCGTATTTCTGCGGTTAAGAATGAAACCAAGCGAAAAGGCCTTTTGTTGGAGTTGAATAAACGATTTTTATGACTTGTTTCAACAATTACTTCTGAATTTTATGAGTATGTGAACTGAATGGGCTCCTATACACTGTGTTCTTAATATCTAGGGTGACCCATATAAATAACACTACATTGTATCAAACGGTTAGGTCGCACAAAAAATGTAATCCTGTTGTTGAAATTTTTTAATATTTGTGAAAATTGGTGAAGTTTCCATTTGATTTTCAAAAAATATTTTACAGTGTATAACTATCGTGACTGAAAAATATGAAAAACATTCTATTTCTTTTCTCACTTCATTAGTTTTTGAGATTAATGTACATTTGATAGATATAAAAGACGTTGTAATAAATAAATAAGATAATTTCTACTTCCCAGCGCCACTGACTCCCCAGATCCTGATCCCAAAAATAAAATGAATCAAGAAGTTTACAGCAGGTAAGGACGAGATTTTTTTTGTTTACTCCGAATGGAGTTTGATAGGAATACAAATTTAAAATTCTTCATATTGCAACGATTCATGATAACATCCTTATAAATTCATTAGGTTTGTCGGAACCGCACTTGAAACGGTTATCGGAAGCGTTTAGAAATATTTTCTGTGCAATTTTCGGCTATGCACGGTTCTTGCAACAGTATCGAAAAGACTGTCCTGGAAACTGTTCACAAACGATATCTAAGGCCGTTGGAACGCAAAACAGAATCGTTCGTATATTGGTAACCGCTCGGTTGGAACACTTTTAAATACAGGTACTTGATGGTGGCTCGATACTCCAGTTTTTTGATTTTTACAATTTCGGTGGACATCGTCAAGCTTTACACTGACGACTCTATACAAGTCTGTAAAACTCTATACAATTCTCAATGTTTGGTTCTTTATCTATGTATGTAAGTCTATTATGGTTTCAAAAAGTGGGAACATTTTTGCTATTTGATGGCCTGCATTATACTTGATCCAAATAATGGCTTCATAAGCCTAAAAGCTACATCTTCTGATATATTATTTATATTAGATATAGTATTCTTCAGATTGTTCTCTTGAGGCATAACTTTTATGACTTTACTTGTTTGGGTTTGACTGAATATAGTCTCTGATACTTCTCATCAATTCTTACGTTCAACTAAATAAAATTTTTGAAATTTGCCACGAAAATCTGAAATATTTGACAAACTAATCTGATCTTTTCATTCTCTTCTCTAGTATTGAATAGATAGAACACATATTCCCACACATATCGCAAGTTCCTGTATTTGCAAATATTCGCTGTATATATGGGACCAGCTTTAAGTGGACTAGGAATTCAGTGAAATAGTTCATTATAACATATTGGAACATTCTATTGAAATTTACACTCATGGATTCGTAGTGAGTTGGTTAAATAGTTTACATTGAAATTCCTACTTCCAATAGTGAATATATCAAACTATTATTCACTGAAACTATCAATTTATTAGAAGAATATTGCATCTATTCATAACAATTTATGAAATATGATGAATTCACACACATGTAGAACACTTCGTACCTTACATAAGGATAAAAAATCTATTTTTCAACTACTCCTTTTGTTGACAACCCTCTTTTGATTGCTGTTTTATTCATAATAATTTAATACCGGTCTTTTCTTATCGGTATACTTACCTTTTACATCAAGACTGTTTATAATGTTTTTTGTGTAGTGCTTTTGTTGTGGAAAGTTATTACATTATGGACTATACCCTTTTTTCTATTATTGGCGATTCTTGTAATTTGTGAACATTCACTTGGGGTTGTTTTTTTTACTTTGTAAGATTTTCGTAGCGAATATTTCAAATCACAATAAAAATGAATAATACAATCATATATTGGTTTAAATTTATAAACTGAAAAATGAATTACACAAGGTGTGTCATAAAAGTCGCCAAAAAGTTGATCACCGGCCTACTTTTCTTGCTATGCGCTCGCAATTTTGGTCTTTGACGAGTGACATAATAATTTCACAAAATGACTCAGATCATCCAAGCAGGAATTATTTTTGTTAGTGTCTTAAGTCGTAGAAAAATCAAGAATGGTTGAAAGAAGCGAGTATATGTGACAGGAATGGGACGGAAATGGACCTTCTGATATTTTACTATAAGTAGTTAAAATATGAAGATCCTTTGGCAAAGAGTAATGTTTTGATAATCAGCAATGTACAGTTTAACAATGTATTACAAATGATTAACGAAACAATTCACAAAAAGTGTCACAAACATGGAAATGTCAATTCTATTTGCTACATAAGAGCTGGTTGTAATAAGAAGGCCAAACAACACCAAATTCCGCTCTACATGAATCGATAGGACTAACACCGGAATCGAAGCCAAGACAATAGACATCAAGTAAAGACAACAATTGAATGAAACAAAAATATTGACTAGACACTTACTACACCCAACAAACTGGACAATCAGGAAGAGATAGTTACAAAAAATTCCAGATGCACAAATATATACGGATACCAGCAAAAAGGAAAGAGATAAGATCATAGGCTTTTACATAACTACGATAGATACAGACAATCTTAAACGACATACATAGATGAAATACTACGCAATGAAAACAACAGAAACAAAATAAAAATACAAGCCAAGAACATACATACAACATACAAAGACAAACAAGGATATAGACAAGCGGATATAGGAAGCGGACAGATTAGCTAAACAAGCACAAAAACATATGAGTTAATAAAGAGAGAGAAATATTTTATTGTCAAAAAATTGCTACAATTTGTAGACAAAATCTTGTGAAAACTAAAAAATAACTAAATAAAGACAAAACAAATGAAATAAAATTTCAATATACCGAAGAGAACAACAATGAGTAACAAAATATGTTGTATGTCCGTAAGTCCGTACCGCGTGAGTACTGGTATTAAACCAGTACGCAACATACCAGAAATTAAATATTATTAATAGAATAGAAGTCGTTTACAAAGTAGAAGGCACTTTCCAGTAAATATGCCCTCAAATTATTGTGCAATGCGGGAAATAGTCAGAATTTTTAATCTTTTAAAGAAATCCCTACAGTGAGCTCTGCTGTTTAGTCTGAGTATCTATCTAAGAATATCTAACAGCTCTATTTTGAAGTTTGAAGATTCGCTCAAATTGAATCGCACCACACGTACCCCATAAGGAAAGGGCGTATCGCAGATGCGATTCAATAAGGGCATATTAGACTTTTAAGGAGATGGATAAGTTCAGTTCTGTGGAAACTGATCTCAGCGTAAAATAGGAGGAACTTAATTTTTTCGATAAGGCGGCAATATGCCACAGGCCCTAAGAATTTTACAGATACAACAACGTCAATGGTGATGCTATTTAATAAAAAAGCAGCAATCTAACTTAATATGATAAAACATTGGTTTTAGAAACGTTGAGACAGACAAGATAAGAATCGCACAATGATTTAAGTGTGATTAGGTCACTAGATACAGTCCTATGAAGTGCCGTGAGATCAGAATTGCTCCAAGAAAAACTTGAAAGGCAACCCTCGTACAACTTTTCACACGTTACCAAAATAGTCATGAAAATGATAGAATTGCGGTTTAAGATAATCAAGAATAACGGCATACTTTAAATTACAGACTCCCTTTGTATTTCATGTGAGCATTGTCCCAATAATTTAAAATATCTATACCGTCAAACCGCGCCCATTTAAATTGTGCATGCACCTTGCTTCCTTGATACGAGACATGCTATATATAAACATATCAAGATATCACTCGTGAAAATTATAGGTTACAGAATAATTTTCTAGACCTTGGTTGATAACAATATCAATTATCATTATTATTTTTACTTATTTCTAAGAATCATAAAATTATAGGTTAATGCGATTTAATTTACATTCTTAATGAAGAATTGCGTAATCTCTTTAATATTACTTTCAATCTTCTAGGTAGTGTTAAAATAAATTGAGTTGAACTGTAATTTAATGCTGATGAACTTTCAACCATGGAGTATTATGAAGAATGACGTTTTGGATAGAATTTCTGTACCGACACTAGGTACCAATAACATGAGAAACATATTTGTATCTGATTATACCCGAAATGATTGCTTTGATAATAAGCTATTGTGGTAGCTATTTTGTAACTACGAAAACGATGAAAGCTAAGTTTTATTTCTTGAAAAAATATTTTGTTGAATAACTCTTTTACCTGTGGTTCAATTGAAACGAGGAAAATAACACTTATGGGTGACCATAGAACCAAGACTTTACGTCCGTCAGATTATAAATTGAGCGTAGCTATGGAGAGATAGCTCTAGAAAAGTTGCTGTTCAATGTTACCCCGTGATCGGTTATAAATAGGCTTCTACGTGCCCACAGGTTAATTATTCGTTCAATATAACCCCGCCATTGAAACCAAGCGGTAAAAATTAGTAGGGGGTCAGTTTATTTTACCATTTTTTTTTTCAATGCCAAGGTGGTTGACGAAATATATTTTTTTAAATTTTCTTTATTAAACTTTAAAGTCCTTAATACAGTGTAATACAATCTTATTCTAGACTAAGCAAATTGGTAATTCGCAAGTAAAATAACAAAAGATAAGGGAAACGTATGAACGAAAGTCTTTATAAATACTTTTATCCCAAGGCCTACCAGTCGAATTTGATCAAAAAAACCATTTTTCCGCGGCGGTCTTCTCTGGCCAATAGAATGCAGATTTATTAGCATTTCGTAAGAATTTGAAAACGTAGTCTCCATCAGGCAGTTTTTCTTGTATAAGGCCTACGAAAAATTTCAAAGTTTTCTTTGTTGCGAATCTCACAAGCACATAATCGTTAACGACTGCAGTCTCCGTCGGCTGTCGTCCTCTTTATTCTCTTCTTGGAGCACTCCATCACAAAATGTCTCGAGATCACAATCAGATTCGTCCTGAAGCTCTATTTCTACGTCGGAACTATCACTATCAAATTCCTTAGCAGACTTTTTCTTATTCTTGGTGGTTGGCGCAGAACATCCAGAACTTTCTCCTATTTCAAAATCTTCTGACCCGATGCTTTTGCTTTGAGA
The DNA here is from genome assembly GCF_026250575.1 of Diorhabda carinulata. Classification (NCBI taxonomy): domain Eukaryota; kingdom Metazoa; phylum Arthropoda; class Insecta; order Coleoptera; family Chrysomelidae; genus Diorhabda; species Diorhabda carinulata. Next base: position 12,148,084 of record NC_079469.1, read on the forward strand.
TCTAGGTCCTTTTTTCTTTCTTTTAGTTCTGCAAAGTCTTATTTCTCAAATCTTTTATATATGTTTATGTTTGTAAAATGTCTTGATTTTAGGTGTCTTCTGTTATTAAATTAGTGTTTTTATTATTATTGATAAACAGATCAAAATTTGACGTTTCGACTACTTTCAGTCCTCTTCAAAATAATCTGATTATTTGCAAATCAATTTGTTATTACAAATTTTTGAGTAATAAATTTTGTTTGTAAAAATTGTATTGAGAATTTTCAACTTATTTTTGTCGAAAATCGATATAAAACCGACATTGGACAATTACCTATTCTCATATTTGTCCGATAAATATGTTAAATTGAGATGTTGAAGTGTCGGTCTTCTAAAAATACCTAGTAATTTTGTTGGACAATGTTCCTATAGACTTTTGCAAATTTTAAATAAGCAATTCGACAAAAATTAGACTGCTGGTTATAACCAAATCAACTATAGTAAAATCGACATGTTAAGCATGTTGGATAATACTTGTTTAGTAGTAGTGGAATTTCGTCGGACTCTACGAGCACGCAGATCCTGAAGCTGCAGTTTGCTGGTAATCATTTTTTAAGTATTGCGGCTGGTGAACTATGAGACCGGTATGCAAAAAAGTAAAAACGTATTATGCTACAAAAAATTTAAAAAAAACAGCCGTTTTCCCTTGATACACTGCAAAGTTCTTGATAACAGTCTGGGAACAATTCTATCAGATTTTATTTATCTGAAATTAAATTTTTGATGAAGTACTTCTGTCAAATTGCTATTATGAGTTCTTTTATAAAGTGATACATCATAGTCATTAAAAGTCTTAAGGGTAACATAAGCATTTAATGTGGCGATATGCTTTACAGCATATTGCCTGTTCTGTACAGAATAGTATCCTCTTTGTTTAGAATCATAGAAAACCTGCTCATGGGACAAAATGCGTATTTTCGATTTGGAAGAAACATCGTTGGTATTCCCTTTATTTTATTTATTTAATTGCTCCCGCCACTTCTTCAACTTTCCCTCTTTACCTCCTATAATACCACATTTTCTCTTCATCCTCTAGTTCTTCTTTTTTATCACGTTTCCGTCTCTGTGGCTGCATTTCTTGCTTGCATTTGGCCACTGCTTATTTATCGGAATATTTTGATAAATACCAAAGTAGGTCGAAACGTCAATTTTTACATGTTACTAACTAATTTTCATAGAAAAGGGACCTAAAACCAACACAAAAACATATAAAAAGGTCTAATAGAAAAAATTTTTTTTTCTAATTTCAGTCCTTCATATAATTTTCATGTATTTGGTTTCGGCGGCAATACGCTGTGAAGGCTCTAGGCACGTTAAATTGAAATAATGAAAAAACCAATTTGTAATACTAAAACTTTTTATACAAATATTGTTTTGCTAAATCAATTTTCAGGATTCATTCCCCAATCCAATTGAAAATGTGTTTTTGTAGGAAAATGTTATCGGCGGGCGATTCGGCACAATTTTGACCTACGTCAAATTATAAATCGAGGAATACAATAACTAATTCAATACTCAGTTAACAGAGAAACTAAGGATATTACAGGAGATAAATATGAAACTCACGTATCTCACATTTGATATTCTGTCAGAAATTCCTATTTTGCTGAAGGCTGATGTTATTATAATTTAGTTTGTGGAAACATAATTAAACTTCAAATTGATTATTTAACTCATCGTGAAGTTTCAAAATTGTAGACAGAACGCTATGAGAACTGATAAAGACCTTCTCCTGGAGTACTTAACTTTCCAATAGCTACATTCATACTAATATTATTAAATCATCTAAAAACTTATCAAATACGGCTTGTGTCGTGATTTTCATCGTTGATAATAGCTATTATTGTATGATCGTTTTATTTTGAACTAAAGATATTTTTAAGAAATGCGATTTGGGGTGAAAGCTTTCACTTTCAACTAAAATTATTTTCAACAATATTAAGGCACTGTTCATATCAACCATTCCGCTTTTGGTTTTCGTCTACAAAGAATTCTGCCAACTATCTTAAACACCATTACCGCATAACCATACAAAATAATGAAAAAATCCACGAAATACTAGGTAGTGAAAACACCGCGCTAGTTCACGAAGACTTACAAACAATGAACTTGAGAGGATGAGGAAAGTTGGTGAAGAAAGGGCTAGTTTGGAAGCGAATTGTCGAGGAGACCAAGGCTCACTCCAAGCAGTATCTCCAATTGGTAACTAACCAAGGTACAGTTAACACAGAGAGAAATTTAACCAAAGAATAAATCTTTAACGAAGTTTTGGTTACGATTAATACCAGCAGACGAAGTATCTGTATCTGTTGTTACCATTCTTATCATTGTCTGCTTTACTTATAATTATAATGTTGAAAAATCACGATCAAAAAATTATGTTCATTAGTTGTAAAATTTCTTACTGAATCTATAAAAAAAAATGTAGATTACCTTCCTAATACTCAGTAATACTGCACTACCTTTATTCTGAAATAGTTAATTAGTTTTTCCAATGTTAAATGGAATACTTCATACCATTCGATCAACAATTAGCAAGAGCTCTAGTTTCTGTCTGTGTACAAAATAAATATATTTAAAAAAAGCGGGGAGAAATCGTTAATCAGATCAGGAGATCTCACTTATAGCTTCAGATATTATCAGTATAATATAACTGTACAATAATTCACAAAATAATTGTTTGAAATCTTTTATAGGTACAAATATTTGCTAAAAAACAGATACTACTATGTATAGAACAAACGTTATAATTATTTTTATTATAAATACTGGTATTCCAATTATCAGATGAAAGTATATCTTTTCAAAATAAATACCTATGCTAAATCTAAATTTGTCAAGCGTAGTTATCAGGATACAACATACCAAAACTGTAGTACCTATCTACATTCTTACGAAAACTTTGAATACCTACATACACGTGTAATAGAAAATGAATTTCAATAACAATCGTAAATAAGTTACTAATTCTATGTTATTCCAAATTCTTTTTTTTTTTTAAATATCTATATCACTTTGAAAAATAACAAACTTAATAATCTAACCTTACCGTATTTTGTTCCAATGTTTTTTTTGCCATGGAAAAATACTTCCATACATAGCAGAAATAATTGTTATGACTAATATTCGGAAGGTCGGGCTTTTGCGAGTTTGTAGTTAAAAAAGAAATTTAACTTTTTTCAATTGTTCGAGCTTTATTTATTTATTTATATATTATATATTTGTATATTAACAACAAGTTTATGAGTTTATTTACCATTGAAAATGCGGCTTCACAGGGATCATTGCAGCATAAATTTCAGTGATTGGGGATAGCAACTGGAAGAACAGCGTTTAGTCCCCAAAACGACACAATTGCCTGACCCACGGAGTATTATGAATATTGTGCCGAACAAACTGCCGACAAACTGAACTTGGAGTTGACGAGAAATAAGGAACAGAATTATGAGGCTACAAAAAAATTAACATTGAATTGTTTTTCACTGTAATTTTAAGTGATTAAATCTAAATAATGAACAATAATGATAATTTCGTTCATTCTTTTTGTCGTGATAAGCGACCACGAAAACTTCAAAACCCCCAGGATGTATATATTACAATTACATAACGAATTCCTACGGTGCTCCAAGAGACCATATATCAACCAGCTTCCCTGAACACCAGATACCTTGCACGTCATCACCGTCATAATATTCGTGTTCAGGAACTTCGAAAACTCACGAGTAGTAGAATTAAACCCAGTAATGTTTTCGGAGTTATATATTTTTCATTCTTCAACCATGATTTCTTATGCATAATTTTTATTCCTGAGGCTCTCCCGAATCGAATGCAAATGATAAAGTAAACTAAGATCAGAAAAACAAATAGAAATAATTATAAGACTGATCAAATACACGACTTTCTCAACCTAGATATTTTGCTTAATGCAGCAGCACTTTGGTCCTTACCAGGGCTCGAAAGTGGTAAAATCCTCTACTTTTGTTTTAGAGAATAGTATGATGGACGCTCCTTTGAAGATAGCCCCGGTCTAAAAGTTTTGCGGTTCAAATTTCCAACTACTTTTGTCTACGTCCGTTATAATATTCACGTTTTTTTCATCATCCATTTGCATTTATAAAGAATATCATTTGTGAATCGGTCAAAAAGCATGAAAAAAGTACAGTAGTCGTTCACTTTTTCACGCTTTTGCTAGTGAACGCTTTCTTTCTCATGTCAATTCGTTTTTCCGATAAACTTTTATTTCTTGATATTCGTTCAAGAAAATCCGTTTTTTGTCTAATTATTAGTGATGGAGAGTAATGGTGAAGAAAGTTTAAGCTGCACACCAGAATATGTTGTTGAATCGGCAAATGCAACGACTATGAATCTTCTTCCCGAGAACCCAGAGAATAGTTTTAAAGGAATATAATTGTTTTATGGAGTGGGGTACTAAACAAGGCTAAACAGCTTACAAATAGAGTGTTACTAGCTTACTTTGAAACCAAAATGTGGAAGTATTCAACACTTTGATTAACTTATTCAAAACTGAAAGACACCCTAATGGTAAATAACGACACATCACTAAATTCTCGACACTTATTGCATATTTGAGAAAAAAGTTTCTGTTGCAAGCTCCGGATGATCAGTATCTCATGCATAAAGTATGACAACAAAAAATTTTAATGTAAGCTTAGATATTATTTGTAACATCTCTCAGGTTGCTTTAATATTCGGAAACGCAGGAGCTCTGTGCAGCGAGGAATTATATAAAATGAAGTGTAACGATATTAACAATACCGGAAATGTTTTAATTATCACAGTACCTGATACAAAAACTCATGTTCAACGTCGAATTACTGTTATTGGGGAAATATCTGACAATAGATTAAACATTTATAAAAAATATAAAAACCAACGACCCACAAATGTCAAAACAGATCATTTCTTTTTGCGGTATCGAAATTGAAAATGCAAAACCCAAGCTGTAGGTATCAATAAATTTTCGAAAATTCCCACGCTTATCACAACATATTTGAATTTACCTAATCCAAAAAAACTACACTTTTCATACATTTCGACGCATTTTGGCGTCTCTATTAGTGGATTCCGGTGGTGATATAATTCAACTATAGAAGCACGGTGGGTGGAAATCCAACACAGTTGCGGAGGGTTACGTAGACGACTCAATAAAAAACAAAATGAATTCCGCAGTGAAAATTTTATCGTAACTATCGCAGTAGTTATGTAACTTCTTCACCTCAAATTAATAATCTCACAGTTGTACTTTTAATATTACTATTACTAAATAAAAATTGGGTTTTATCGAATTTTTTTACGTCTACGGACGTAGAAAACATTTTCTATAAAACTCGTGTGTAAAGTAACTTTCTTTCACTTGTAGGAATTGCCTTCCTACTCACTTTACTCACTTGTTGCATAAATAACTTTTCACAATCCTTCAAATAAAAATAGATGAAGAATACTTCTCCCAAATTTGAGATTCAAAGCAGTTTTATATCATATTATTCCAATATTTGAATTTAACACAGATGATAAATGATTTATCACAGTAAATATTCTGATGTTAATATTTTTTCGCTCCTGTTTTTGGAAAATTTGATACACATTTCAAGAGAGTAGTAAAAAATATTGTGAAAAAATAATATATTTATCGAATCTTTGCTAATGGATATATAAACACAAAACATCGATTATAAAAACGAAGAGATTTGAAAGGTATTAAGTGCATTATTGCTCTTTGTTAAGTGTTATTGATAGTAAATATCAATCAAAACATATGATAACCTGGGGGCCCAACAAGGATAGCGTAATTTCGCAATTTCTATTTTACGTCCATGTTTATAAGTGATATCTGATATATTCTACGTGTACGTAGATAGTTGCTTTCAATAGTATATTATAACTCATATCAATATACGAATAATTTGTTACTTCCTATTAATAAACCAATTAAAAATTAGTCAACTACCTTTTCAGTATATTGGAAAAATGTCAATTATTCATAATATTTTATTATACAGGTTGTACTGGGACTTGTCGCAAAAAATTCGGAAGTGAGTAGTTGACGTGACAATAATGCTGTTATAAAAAAATTCTCATACGACCCGTCGTTCCTGAGTTATAGGCACTTAAAGTTGCGAAATCAAAACTTACATTTAAGTATATTTTCTAAATCATACATTCGAACAATATGAATTTTGAATGGATGATTACGTATGTCCATGTATTGAGTTTGATAGAATAAATAATTCTACGTTACTATCTGATTCCCAATTCCCAAATATAATCTAAAGATATCAAAACTGAATTTTTCAATCGACTCTTTGAAAAAAAGGTATTTTTTGTTCAACTCGATAAAATTGTTTGTTTAGGAAATTTGTAGATTTTTAGATCGTTATACTTTCCAAGGAAATCGTTCGCCATAAAGAGACATTCTGAAGAAAATTATCATAATTAATTATTGAAAAAAATATTTTGAAAAGATTGACAGCAAAATGATGCTAACAAATTATTTGACATTATCCTACTAGATGGAAAATAATTATTTGTTCATTTCAGGTGTTCATTTGGCATTCTACTAAGATTTTTCGAATTACAAATCGCGTTTCCAGTGCTTGTTGAGGCCTCTTCAAAATGGGTTGTCAATTTAACATTTACTCCAAGTCGGTTTCAGTTGACTACAACGCCTAAATGCCACTCTATCTGTTCCGAATCCATATCCATATGTTTTCAGTCAAATTTAGTTAAAGTATGATTTAAATATATATTACTCAAGTTCTTTCAACGGATCTCCCGTTTTATTTTCCAGCATTTTATAATATTTTATAACATTCCATCCATATCGTAGATTATTCCTCGGACCATAGGTTGAGGCAAAGCTGTCATATTGGAATGTGTCTATTTTTTTTTTCTAACGAGTTCCAACTTTGTTATTAAATCAATTCTTGAACCAGTCAGCAAAAATAGCCTTTGTAACCCATCCTTTTCATTAGCACGCCAAAATCCTGGCAAGTCGTCTTGTGTTGATTATTTGGCGCACGGTAACGGACAGAATCTCCAGATGCATTAGAACATAGCAAAGTTATAACAATATCATTTGTTACCTTAAGTCAAGGAAAAAAAATTTTTTTAGAGCATATTCTTTGCATATCTCTCTGCTGCAGCAGTGTCTACACATACAACTTCTCCAACCCTACGGTCTTAGACCCATAATAACAACGAGACCCCATTTTTTCTATTACTGAATCACAAATAAATTACGCTAAAAGTGAAGTTAACTACGAACGACCTTATTTTATCTTTTTCATCGATCTTATACTTAATTCGTTGACTCTGAATTAGTAGAATATAGATAGAAACGACTCTCAAAGGAGCAACGTATAAATTTGTATTTTCACTAACAAATAAGGAAAGCAATGATGGAAACGTGTAACTCGATCAAAATTTTTGTAACAAATGGAAGTGTGGAACAATAAAATAAGCAAAGAGGATCTTAACAAATCACGGAGCTTCTAATATGTGGTATACTTCATGCATTGAGTAATAATGTTGATTTTATTCTTATGATGTCTATATATTTCACAAAACGATTCTTTAGCCGCGAATCGAGAACTTCAGTAGCATTTTGATATCAATGATGGATATAGAATATGATCAAAATAAAAAATTACTTTAATAGTTACAATAATTTTTGTTCAAACGAGTTGTTCCTCTTTCGCTCTTTTATTTTTCATAGATTATTATATTATTTATATGATACGACACTGAAATAATAATTTACAAAGATTATTATTGTAATTTTCCACAGTTGCAGCGTTTTAGACTGCGTGACTCCGACTGAATCTACCTACTCGACAATTATTTATCAGCCATTAAAATATTTATATATTTTATATCTAATCATACTGACGAAGTGCAATTTATATATATATATATATATATATATATATGCTATTTAATTGGTAACATGATAAATCAATATTGTTTCTGGAATATTATATGTTGATTGAAATTACAAACCAATATTCCAAATTAAACGTATTTCTTTCTACTTTTACATAAAAATGATGGAGTGGATTTCAAAATTAAAAATTCCTACTAGATCCTTTACTCCACCTCAAATTTGTTAGGTACTAACTACTATTAATTATCTCGATCATACCTAAACATTTAGAAACTCAATTGAATTCAATAATTGTGGTATCAAAAGATTCTGCCGTCTCCAGCGGCGTCCTGTAGCTAAAATTCAAGTTATATTTTTATATATTTTATTATAGATTCTAATGTCTTAAAACTGGGAAAAAAATTCAAAAAATTCCATCTCATCAATTTTTTCTTCGGTACTAAATTTTATATTTTGTGTAAAACTCTTATTTAATTAAAATTTTGTATTTTCTTGAGATTGAGATCTCTTACCCTAATTTGTAAGGTACTAATTTCTACTAAATATCTCGATTACACCTAAAAATTAAGTAACTCAATTGAATTCAATGATTATGGTAACAAAGGATTCTGCCGTCTCCAGCGGCGTCCTATTGTTAAAATTTAAGTTGATAAGTATATTATGTTAGAGAACTTTGATACTGGAATTCATTACAGATTACACAGATTCGCAAATTGAAAACTGCATAATATTTTTATACATTTTTTGATGTCTTAAAACTGAAAGAAAATTTCAACGAATTCCATCTTAATAATTTTTTTACAATTCTAAATATCATCGATAAAGTTCACCGAATTGTTCTGGACATCCATCTGCCACTTTTGCCATATATAACATATGAAGAATTATACATGTGTTAGCTAACTGCCAGATGGGTGGCACGTTTGTTCACTTTGGACCAAAAACACAAAAACTCTCTTGAGCATTTCTCAGGCCTCTTACAGCGATTCATAACTTCAGATGAAACCTGGATAAGTTATTATACTCCTGAATCGAAAAGTTGTCAAGACAGTGGATTGCAATAGGAAAACCTACCCAGAAAAAAGCAAAAACGGTTTTATCGGCCGAAAATGTGGTAGTGACCGTTTTTGGGATAATCATGGGGTTGTGTTCATTGACATACAACTGCAGCTGAATTACCATTTTTGTCGTTAAAATTTTTTCAACTACACAGACCTCATAGAATCTACTGCATGTGAACAAAAAACTTTAAAGAACATATTGGAAAGTGGAGTAGAATTTTTCACGATATAAAAAAGTTACTAGCCTAGAATAGACTTTATCCTTATATTCATAAGTAACCCTAAGATGATATAGAGATATATACAAATTTTATATGGTCCCAACGCCTTTGTCTGTGTCAGTTATATACCCTCTATTAAAATCAAATAATTTTTATGAAATTAAAATTTCTTTTTAAACTATAAGTAACATGCCAGGTTTTATAATACGAGGCAAGTAATTACCGTTTTGGAATTAAAATAAGAAGTGCAAAGATATCGTAATAATTTTATTTTTACATTACAGCCTGTACCTTAATCTAATTTTCTACATAATTTCCGTGAATATTGAGGCACTTGTCATAACGTGGCACCAGTTTTTGAATACCCTCCTCATAAAATTCTGCCGCCTGACTTCTTGTTAACCACTGTATCACAACTGTTTTGACTTCGTTATCGTCTTGAAGACGCTGACCGCCCAGGTGTTTCTTCAAGTGCAGGAACAAATGGTAGTCGCTGTACGCGCCAGATCAGAGCTGTAGGGAGGATGATCTAGAGTTTGCCATTGAAAAGATTTGATGAGATCTTTGGTCCAATTAGCCACATTACGAGGCCGAAACTTCACTAGCAATACTCCATTTATGTCCCAAGAAACTGTGCGTATGATTTTCCAGGCAGAAATTGTTTGTTAAACTTCACTTTTTTGGATGATGATCACCCATAATATTTTGTCCGTAAACTTCACAGATCTCACGATGAATATCGATCGGTTTTACGCCTTTAACACTAAGAAATCGTATAACAGCCCGTACTTCACAATCGGCGGGACTCACGATTGTCGGAGGCATCTTAAGCACTCAGTAAACAACGTACACAATGAAGAATCAGACTGTAATGGCGTCAGTGCATATCGAATTTTATAGAGGTTTAGGTAGTAAAGGCACTCTTGGATTGTGAAAAATATTGAAAGTATTAGGAATTTATGGATATATCTTCTATTATTTGTAAGATACATGATTGATTCTGCTCTCACAGATAAAATAGAGAAGATACTCAAAAGATGATATCTTGTATCAACAATAAAGAAGTATACTTAACAGTAGACCTATTGGACAATATCTTAATAAGCAATTTCATAGACAATGGGCTGGATGGAGATACCCCGATTTAAAGTCCCCGGGTCTATTTTTATAGGGTTAATTTAATAGTAGAATTAATGAATATGAGCCCAAAGCAGTCAAATAACCTAAATTACTTCGAAACCATACTGACCACAGTCGTTGCGTTCCATTTTTAATGATTTTTGTGCTTAAAATGTTATGCCACATATGGTATAAATGGTAGAGGAAGGATAAACGTGAGATGTTTTTATCATAAAAATATCCCTCTTAGAAACAAAACTTTACATGTTTCATTATTTCCTTAAAATGTAATGAATGCGCCTAAATCGCAAAATGGACAGTTTCCGTTGCTCACTCGGTATAATTAGATATTAAACATCAAATCACTCCACTCCACACACGAATTGATGCTTCCTCAATAGAAAAACATATGATACGGCACAAATTTATCTAAAAGTTCTAATATAATTTTTTTCTGATAACGGTGCATACGTATCAAGGACAACCAAAGGTTACCTTGTGTTATCTTTGATTGTGGTCACAAACTTATAATTATATATATCTCATGCAATGAACAGAGTGATTATTTTCAACTTCAAACGGTTGAAAAATAAGGAATTCATCACTTGAAACAATTTACCTTTTCTCCGTTACCTATATCAGAGTGTGGTGATTTCTGAATTATTATATAATATATTTAAAATAAATATATTGTTACTTATGATCTGTATTTTCGAAATTGTGTGAATTTTGGAATTGCATTTTTATTATGAAAATCATTCGAAAGGAACATATTCAGATGAGCTTACTCATAAAAAAATCAAAGTGATAGAAATTATCAATTCAAATTTGCTCCAGACAGACCCCACCTGTTTAAATGTGTCACGAACCTCCATCCGTGGAACGGAGAGCCTTCAATGTAATTTCACTTATGGTGTATTCAGGTATTTTGAACTAACATAAACATGAATATCTCTCTACAGCGTCAGCTAGGCTCATAAGTTCCATTTCGTTTTTGCCATTTCGGCTTTATGTTAAATTATATAATTATGCATACTAGTAAAGTATCAAAATGAATGTAGTTATTTAATTATAATATATATATATATATTATTACGATATTAACAATTTGTCACGTGCTTTATTAGGAAACTTTTATCAAGCGACTCAGAGCACCAGTCACGATTAGCTGCTTTCATGTACCGTCCTAGTCACGTCACATCGCATATGTGAAAGGTACCCATGTTTCATAAGATAAACGATTATCGTGCGAAATTTATTCATAAACGCGCTGTGTCTCATCACCCTAGTGGTAGGATGACTTTGATGTTCCAAATCGCCTCCTTTTAGGTCGAATTACATACGATCTTCAAAATATATCAACTTTTTATCATCTTCTTCAATTGTATGAGATGTTCTTTACCCTCTTTATCTTTCATATATACTCGTATGTTTTATTTGGGAGTCATTTCTCAAGTAAGAATCAAGTCTGCTCTCAAATCTTCCTGGATGAATCTTTCCACACGCAGCTGATATTCTTTTCTTCAAATCCTTCAGATCTCCAGACTGTATCAAGCCAGAAATAATTCCATTTAGCAAAAATATAAATGGAAGAAAGTAGAGTGGTGGATTGCCTTCTTATTGAAAGTGAAAAAGATGATCTTGCACAGTCGTGCTACAAATTGCATCAATTTGTAGCACGTGTTAATTTGACTAGAGCCGATGAAGCAACAGTTTTATTTAAAAAACAAAACAGCTTGGAGAATTGATAGAGATCTCATTTCTAGACGTTTCAGACGCAGAGCTAAAGTACGAGAATAAGAATGAATATGTCAAATAGTATGTTTTGGAACCTGAAGTCAATCCACAAATCATAAAAGCACGTCGGGGTTTTAACAAATAGAGCTAAAAGGTAAGTAGATCTTTTAACTTGTTTTTCTCACAGGAAATAAAAACATGACATGTAATTTCACTAATAGGGAAGCTAAGGTCTGGTCAGACATTCTGAAAATAAAGAAATACTGCAAAGCGATGATGGTACAGAGATAATGGGCACTGAGAATCGCCAGCTCCTACCGGACTGTCTCTGCACAAGCTGTCCTAGTGGTGGCTGGTACAATTGCCGTGGACCTCCTGGCTTTCAAGCATGAGAAAATATACAGAAGCAGGTTAGATATAACACGACAGAATGCGACAACAATCGAACGCACTAGAACGTGTCAACAGCGATGGACAGAAGAGAAATAAGCTGAATGAACGCGACAACTAATAAAATGATATAGAACAATAGTTAGTTTAAAGATAAAAATATACAAAACCTCCAAAATCCATCCTTATAATTGCATGAAACATGTTTAGGACCAACCAATATGACGCCTCAATAATATTCTGCATTCGCTATCTTACAATAAAGTTTACAACAAGGAATGGGGATGGGAATGAAAAGTAAAGTTTCCCAAAAATTTAATAAACAGATATGATATATGAACTTAAAATATAATAAGGATAATATTTAGGTTGAATATGTCACTATAATAGATATAGATCAACCTTGTGTGTTCTTTATTTTTATGAAATACTTTACTTGCGTGTTACTATTGACAGTCTTTCGGTTTATAAAAGGTGACAAAAAGGTAAATTTTTTGATAATTGGGCACAATTCCTGACGCTCGAACTTAGTACTTGGTTTTGGCACGCGAAATTGTAGTCACATTTCAATTATGTATAATTATCAAATTAGCAGAAATGTTCATACATATTTTTTTATGTTCCATTCTCCATCGTGAATTCCAACACAAATACAAAGGACTATATTATTGGAATTCCGTAATAACAAAGCTGAATTTAATAACTAAATACTCGAAAAACAAATATTACAGAGAGTAGAAGTTGTGAGTTGTCCAAAAAATAGTTAAATTTGCTTATAGAAAGCCTCCGTCATAACAGAATTAGACAAATGTTTCTGCGGAAATAAGCTATTTCTGTTTTCCGGAATTTATATAGCTAAGATCTGTTATATAAAAAATTTGTTTTGCTTTACGTTTTAAATCTTATTTTATACACATTAACATAGAAATTTACTTGGAAGGAAGCTGTTCCTATTTTACGCAGAAATTTATTAGACCTCAGAATCGCTGTAATCAATTACGTTAAAATTTGTTAAAATGTTTATTTGCATTTTGAATAAATAATATGGAAACGTAAATTTTTTGCAGAAATTTCCCAATTTAAATTGGGAGGGCCGATTTCCGAGTATATATACTAACTGAAATCAATCATACTAAATTAACTTTGTTTTTTTTTTATATTATAAACATTTTTTAAACAAAAATCTTATTGCGAAAATATAGTTATTTATATAACAAGTGTGTAAAGTAGACTTTTTCCGACAAATATGAATATTGTATTGAGTCGAAAATAAGGTATTAACCCACAAATTGCTTACAATATTTTTTCTACAAGCGAAAATCTCATCAAAATACAGAAATTTATTGGTAATTTTCTTTATATACTTTTTATTATGAAAACGCACTGCGTCGTTTATAAAAAAAGAGAATGTAAATACAAGAAATTATGGCCTCTGTACTCTTTATAGAAATAAAGACTAGTCTGAACAAGTTACGACATGTTTAAATTGAGGCGTAGAAATTAGCACATCTAGAAATCTCTGTATATTTGCATGTAAACCGAGCCTTAGTAAGCGTAGTCTTAACTATTTGGAGCACCTGTTTTCTAAATAATTTCGTTTCAGACGTCTTTTAACGATTGTGCAAAACCATTTTTAATGTATATTCCAGAATTCGAGCGAATAACACATGATAAGTCTGATATTCTAAGTAAGTTGATAATTTAGTTGCCAGAGTATAAACAGTATTTGATATGTGACACGTAGACTACTTGGAATCGCTATAAAAATATTTACAATTTTTTTCACTCGCTGCTAATAAATCGTTAATTAGATAAAAAAAATTGTGAAATATTTGAGGTAAATTGAAAAGGTTTCCTCAGGAATAGGATAGCACAGAATACCTCTAGCTTCAAGAAATAAGCAATAGTCCACTCAAAAATCGCTGTTTTTGCACTTATTTTCCTATTTTGCGATAAAACTATGCGTCCCAGCGAAACACTTAACCCGGCGAGTTGTAGATAATTAAATTTCCTCAAACTTTGTTACTGAACATCTTGTCGTACGCTGTATAGTTGAGCCACTAGAGGGCGCGCAAAAGATTTCAAAACTCATTTCTTACATTTTCTGGAAAACTATGCTTTTTCGGGGAAAATAGTACTTAGGAAAGTTGTAGCATACAAAATTCTCGACAATTTTTGTACCAAACTTTTTTCTGAACAACCCATATTTTCGCCGCTAGGGGGCGCGAAAAATTTTTAAAAATCAGTTTTTCTGATTGTTTGGGAAAACTATGTATCCTAGTGCAAAAAGTAGAATGGCAGTCTTATAGACCATAAGATTTCACAAAACTTTTATCTGAAACATTTTTTCCAGTTTTACTTAGTTTTTCCGCTAGTGGGCTTGGAAAAATCGTGTAATTGTGTCTTTGCGTTTCTTCCGACCCCTTGGCGAATGAGTTACGATTTTTCAGGAAAAATGGATTGAAACGTTGTGTAGTACAGAATTCCTGACAACTTTTCTCCGAAAGGTTTTTTTGATTAGGGGGCCGCGTAAAATTTTCAAAAGTTAGTTTTTCCGATTTTTCGAAAATGTTATCTGACAAAGATAAAGTATATTTTATGGTTTTAGGAAAGGCATTAGAAGCTTCTAGTAGAAAATTAACCAAAAATTGTTAGTTCAATAATTGAAGTTTCGAGTTCCTCAGCCTGGCAATCAATATCCTCAATATCGCCAATTCATGCAATTAATGCAGCTGTCGGTTACTGGTATACAGGATGCGCAAAGAAACAAACCCCAAAAGCCTCTATATACAATTTGTGGCATATATACACGATTTTTCCTGTCCGTTCAGCGGTGAAATAGGCAGAATTGAAAGAAATATTTTATACAAAAGTTGTGCGGAATTTTATGCTCTATATGGCTACCGTTCAACTTTCTTCCCTAGCATAATTTTCCCGGAAAATCGGAAGAACTGATTTATAATCATCAGAAAAATATTTCGGGCAAAAGTTGACGGGAATTTTGTATGCTATAACTTTGCTATATTTCATCAGGAAATGCATAGTTTTCTAAAAAAATGAGTTTTGATATCTTTTGCTCACCCTCTAGCGGCTTAACTATACAACATACGACAAAATGTTGAGTGGCAAAGTTGGGAGAAATTTATTTATTCACAACTATTGTTTGTTAAGTTTTTCTTTGGGACGCATAGTTTATTCGCAAAATGGGGAAATAAGTGCGAAAACAGCGATTTTTTTAGACTCGAACTCGGCTTCAAACGACCAAAATACAACGGAAATGTTAATCAACGTCGATTTTTATGAAACTCTTGATTTAAGCTCCACTTAACCCTTATTCAGAATCTACCCTGTGATGAAAGGTGCTTTTTTAGGGGTGAAATCTACACCTTATCGTAAAAAACTTGAAAATATTTGAGTAAAATACAGATTAAATGAATTATTCTTAGATCTATTGATATTCTCAAATAAGTTTATGATTAATCGGACTCATGCAACTCCTCCAAAGACCTTCCTCTGAGGGTAGAAATACATCTTTTCCAAAAACACTCATTACAATCTTGATTTTCATGAAAACTTGAATTCAACTCTACTTACCCTCATCTATGAAATCATCTCTGCCGAACCTGGTTTTTAATATTTTGGGGGGTGTATTATTATTTAACACACACACATAGTCTTTATGAAAATATTTTGATAAATACTTAAAGAAAAGTCGAAACGTCGAAATTTATCTTTCTTTTAAAAATTATCAAAAAAATCTAAACAAGAAATTAAAGAAATTTATATATATATATATATATATATATATATATATATATATATATATATATATATAGCGGTTTCTTATTGGGAACGTGGCAATGAAACACCAAAGTGGACTAATTTTAGTATATTTTCCGAGCTTTCGATTACTTATATATTCAACATCTGGAAAATAATTAAATTAAATCAAAAATAATAAGATTTCCGGTGGTTTTGAATTGTATTAAATCTTGTGAAAATTTCAAATTCATCGGCTTCAAAATTCAATATTTGGAAATCTTAAGTATTGGAAAGCTCACAACTTAGGTGATTGTAACTCAACTTATTAAACACTTTAATAGATAAAAACATAAACTAGATGTCAGTAAAAATATGTAGGAAATAATAGATGCGCACACCTTTTATACTAAGATTGACATAATTTTATAGTGAAAAGATATTATCGTTAACACTTATCTGCACTGTGAAGGCGTAGCAACCATCACCTTTTAGCCAATTGATCACTCAGTCTTTAGGATAATCTATTTCTTCATCACGGACTCAAATCTTTTGCTAAAACTGCTACTAGAACCCTTGTCAGCCAGTTCGATCCCTTCAAAGGTGATGGTACCGATCATAAAATCCAATACAACAGCTACAACAGCCCAATCACCAAAACCATTTACCAGAAAAACTGTATGGGAGCTTCTTATGATCTACAAAATAGGTGGAGAATAGCGGTCCTCTACGGACAAAGTACCAAACTTACCACACAGACGATTGGCAATGAATCGCGACCAAAAACTCGGCCAAAGATATCCCAAGCAACATAAAATTATAAATTCTACTTCAATCCATTGATGATGTATATTTTATGTTTAACTATTTCAAATGGATAAACCTTTTACGTTGATTCGGGGATCAGTATCATCAAAATATTCACTTTAATTATGTTTTCTGTTTCTCAGAAATGAGACATGATCATTTGAACCGTTCCATGAATTCGTTAGATAATTATCATGTTTAATGTTGGCGAAAGTTGAATGAATCTAGCACGTATATATATTTCGAAGTAACAAACATTGATAAGTGTCCTTGGATCTTTATTCGGCTTTTGTGGTTCATCACTACAAACACGATAAGACAATCAAATACTGTTTCTGATTAATTCTTTCACGTTAAAAGTATTTTCAGTCAACAATAGAGGTTAAATAAAACGTTTAATATGAATTAAATCAATAAAGCTTTCACGATTTTCATTATTTTTTCTAAATTTCCTGTTTTTATACTTTATAAAATCAGAAAACTTTTTAAGCGAGGACGTACGATTTAAGGGTTTTATTAGCAATGCGGAAAACAGCGCTATAGCATTTTATGCAGGCTTTTCTCACCTGTATAAAAAAACAAGTGAGAAACGGGTAAATTCTAAAACCAAAAAGCACCTAATTTCCAGAAAAGCAAAAAGGAGCATCTAATGAGAAATAAAATAGATTCGCACAATATTCTAAAGAATGAATTGGGGAAGAAATTAAAGAAGACGAAAAACTGGCCATAACGGAGGTGGCAAGTTGCTTGAAATATTAGAATAATTAAGTGCAAGAGACAAAAATATTCCAATAGAAATTTGAATAAAAATGGGAGCTGATAATTAACTGAAAGATTATGGCCCTTGTTAACACAAGTAAAAGAAAAGATTTCTGAAAATTGGAACGTGGCATTAATCAAACCAATTCACGAAAAAGGTCGCAAAGAAGAACGCAATATCTACTGGGGAATGTATAAGATACAAATTTCCCGTAAAAATACGTGAAAAGAGATTAGATGGTAACCACAAAGAAAATTTAGGAGAGAACCAAGGAGACTGTAAAGAAGGCAGATTGAAAAAGACCAAATTTTAATTATGGAACAACCAAATCTGCATATGCTATTACTCGATCACAGGCAGGATTATAATAACATCAAGAGAAAAGAATGTATGAGGCAATAGAAAAGTTGAATTTATAGAAATAAAAATCAATGTCTAGCAAATGCGGACGACATATTTTCATGGCAATATCTATCAATGTAAACTACAGACAAGAGAATATGGCTAAGTGATCAATGAGGAAAAGTACATAGTAATTAAGGAAAAATCATATTATCATCCTCAGGTGACCCCAAATACACGCCTGATATGTTACGGTTAGTGTTCGACATCTTGATGATCCTAAATCGTTGTTATTTGACAAACAAATACTAGAAATATGATAAAAATTAGAAAAAAAAAAATCAATTGTTATTTTAAACTATTTGTTTTACTAGATTGTTTATCGTTAGGATGTTATTAATTTAAATGTTATTGTTTACCTCTCTTTGTTATCATCTGTTTAATTTAGTGTTGCATGGGAAAATTAAATAGAAACTTACGTTAGTAGCACGTAATATCTTGTTGATTATTTCCGAATATTATGAAAATCCAGTGCTGGAGCTAATCCTCATTCTGAATTTATTTATTTCAGATAACATCCTGGAGTTATAATGAAAGCAAAAAATATACAAATTTGATATCCCAGTAAGTAATACGGAGAGAAAATGAAACTCAGCAGCGTAAATGTGAAAAAGAAAGAGTTAAATCATGAAATTGAACTCAATGATTTGGATCACAAAAAAGAGTTACTTTTAAAGTGTAATTTAGTAATGAATACCCATTCTGGCAATAATTAAAATAAACATCTGAGGTATCTCTTTGGACCTCCGAAAATTGTCTATTTAATGTATGCGAGTTCGTTCGAAAATAAGTTCTGAATTCTTCCGAACAGTCAGAATAGCCACGAAGTCGTCAGAACCGTTGAACGATCAAAAAACTTTATTTTTTCATGCTGTGTCTGTTTTGGACGTTTTCTGGTGTTGAGTTTGAAATGATTTATTATTACTTCAATATGAATACAATACATTGATGAATGAATGAAGTTGGATACCTTTGAAAATCCAATTCCAGTCCCACGAAGAATTTGTTAGAGAAATAATCGGTTTTAGATGCACTAGAATCTTTAGACGTTCAGTCGAGTCATAGAGGTCATTTTATTGCTCCACTTCGACCAATCCATCTACCAGAAAATATATTATTTCACCGTCTAAATAGAAGAACGTAATTTGGTGTTGCTCCATCTTGTTGAAAGTGAATATATTTTTGTTAGTCAGGTTATTAGCTCTATCAGTTTGTTTGTCCCAACTAGTTGTTATTAGGAAATCTAAATTTTCTTGCAACAAGTTCAAGCAGAACAAACTTATCAAATTTCCTGCAGTGCATTCGACAACGAAACAAATATGGTGCAGAAGATTCTTGTTTTCATTTATAAAATCAGTCATTTATTCACAAAATCCTTCTATCAATATCGTCAGAGATTAGCTTTGCACTATTAGAACGGAAGTGAAAAGAACATCAAAAAGGAGTCTGTGAAGATGAAGACCCAGACCAAGTTAGTCTTTGTCTTGCATAAGGTTTTTTTGCCTTAATCTGGCAGTGAAATAAGTAGTCTTGGTCTTGTAAGGTCCGGTTTTAGTCTTACCTTGGTCTTTCCCGAGTCTTACACGTTTCTGGGAGATTTTTGAAGACCAAAAATATTTTAGGAAAGCCTGAAATTTCCTCGGTCAGTCCGTTGTATCTACAAACCAGCTAAGCGCGGTCGCGGTGGCCCCAGCTACACTCAGGTGCAACAGGTGTGAAAAATTGATGCACTAAAAATATATTTTAGGAACGCTGTCGTTTGGATATGTTGCAATATACTATTATAGATATCTAGAATCGAAACGGCAGACCATTAACGCGGTTCTAGACTTGTGGCACACATTTTGAAAATTTCAAGAAACATTTTTTTAAACATATGTTATTCTTTGAAGTATTAGATGCTTATATTTCTGAAGGTAGAGCGATACGTCGGTTCCTTCGACCTGGCACGAACCAATATTAAATTTTAGAGGATAATAATGATATTGTGAAAATATAATTGAATAATTATATTTATTTATTACTTCTTGAAGTCGAATATGCAATTACAAAATATTAATTATAAGAAATTAATTTCAAATATTATCAAAACACGGAAAATGTATATTTTGATTTCTGTTCATTTTTCAGTATCATCTTCGTCATGATAATGAATTTCATCATCTGCTTATTTAGTTTCTGTGAAGTAAAATTAAAAATTTTCATTAACATCATTAGTTTAATAGCTACTGACAAATTGTTGGAATAAACTAAACCTACTAAGGTTTAACAGTGAATTTTGTTAATTTATTCAAAATATGAAAGAAAAGAGTGAGTCAGTTCTTAATTATTTATTAGAGAAACAAGTTCCCACAGTTCAATCATATAAATCTAAGAAAAAAATTAAATCAGTAAATGTCTGGGAAAACGTACATACCTGCCGGTCTAGTCTGATGGTAATGTATGTAAAATCGACCCACCAATAAACCAGACGGTGTGGTCGGGTAGTGTGTAGGATGGTTAAATATATATGTGGTTATTAAGGGAAAACGTCATCATAATTAATATTTGAAAAATATAATTAAAACTACTACGATGGTCGCTATATTGGTATATAGGATAAAGGTAAGTTATTTGGTCGAAAATATGGTGATGGAACTATATATACCACAGTTGAATGTTTCTTTGAATGAGATTCGGTACATTCAAGTTGAATTTTCTGATAATTTCACTATAAACTGGGGTTTTTCTTACTATGAGAAAAGTTTTGATATAAAACCACAGTAAAACATACAAATGGATAAAAATTAAACTTTTCTTCATCTTTACCTAACAATTGTTAGGTGAGTTACAGATTTCTGCTGCCCGCGATCTCAGCTAGGTAGCGACGTGCTCTTATACAGGGTGTTTGAAGAAGAGGTGGTCCCATCTCTAGGATAGATAGAAAACTGAAAATATTTGGTGTTTGCTCAGTAAAAAATTTTCGTAACGTATTCAAGATAAAGGGCGTTGAAAAAAAAATTATACACATATGTATCATACAATGTTGCCGTAACTACTAGCAACATTGTATTGAAATTTGTATTTATGTCTGATCTAATAGAGGGCACTAGTTACACGGTTCGTACCAAGTTAAACATACCTTGTCGCGTTAAAGTGGCCTCATTCGTGAAAAGAATACATTTCAAAAAATTTGGATCCTTTATTGTAATGTTTGACCTAAAACAAAGAGACAACACATTTTTCTACCATAATCATGTTTATTTTTCAACAGAGTCTCCTTTTAAGTCCATACACTTTTTCCAGTGATGCCCTAACCTTTTTAACCCTTACAAATGACAATAATTGTCGTCCTTCTCTTCAAAATAGGCGTTTATATATGCGCTAATGTTCTCGTCTGATGAAAATCTTTCTCTTGCAAGTGAATTTCTCATAGCATGCAAAAATATATTACACAACTTAGAAGTGTCGACATCTCTAGGTTAAGATCAGAAACTTCTTAGACAACCCTCGTAAAACGACACTGTCTCTTAATTACTTAATTAATTAGTTTTCAATGGAGTATCCAATAAATTATTTAAGGTTATCATTTTTCTCGATTGTTGAAAATTTTTAATATCATGAAATAAATGTGAACAAATCAGAGTACTTTGGAAGTTACTATCATAATAATACTTATTATTATTATCAAATATAACTTCGATGAACTTCTAAATTACTACCGTACAAATTATTTCAGTATTTTTGTGATCATTTTAAAGAATTGTTGGAGATCACCCTGTACTATTGTATGGGATTAAGACTCCCTAATATATCTACGAACTTTACCAGCCCAATTTTTCAATGATTCCTTTTTTAAACTAGTTAGCAACGAGAACGACACAAATTATGCCGAAATTAACCTAAAATACATCAATTTCCGACTAAAAAACTCGTAAACCATCAATTTTTCCATTCGGTGCAAGTTGTGAGCAGAACACAGCTGCAACATTATTTATTATCTATTTAAATAATGAAATAAAAACATCGGCACAGCATTTCAGACCTCAGATGCACCCGCTGGTTTCTAGATACTTAATTTGTAGATTGTGTTGTTTGTAAAGGTAGCGCAAATTCAATTCAAAAATCCGACTTTATGCAAATGCTCAAATAATTATATACATAGAGATAATTGAAATGGTTTGACATTGGATATCAAATAAATAAATAATTATAACCAACCAATGGTTGTTAGATTATTGAAGAATATTCAATTTCAAATATGTGTGACCCATTGTCGCATTCGAAAATCAACATATTTTTAATTAGCACAGTGTTTCTGCACTATCAAATGAGTATTCCAATATCTATATTATTGTCTTCAGAAAAAGTTTTCACTTAAGCTAGGTTCACTTATATTGCCCTTTAATTTATTTTCATCATTAAATATATTTGACAATTCGAATTTAATGATTTCATATTTCGAAAACATATATTAAAATCACCATTTTTTTTTCATAAAAATAATTCAAATGTTTCTATTTAGTGAATATATTTTGTGGAACCTTGCGGACAGATTCGATTCAGATTCTCCACAACACCTTCAACTAGCGGCTCCAAGCGATAGAAAATCAAACTATACGTATTGAAGGTGGGGTATAAACGAGTCTTCTCTTTCTATTTATTCGCTATTCAACTGTTCAGTGTTTATGTATCGTTAGTAGTATGCAAACGTTACGTTTATTTTTGTTTAGGTGTTGACGAACTTTTTCGCGTAGTGTAAGTTAGATGCGCACCGTAACCACAAATTTCGAAAACTAAAAAATAAATTTGAACTTTCTTTAAATTTTATTCATAAAAAAAAAGTTTCACTTTTCGACTTGTTTGTTAATATTGAACTTGATGAATAATAGTAATTAATTGATTGATTAACTGTCGAAAATAATATCTCGTTTAGTGCATATAGATTGAAGGGTAAATTTATTACAAAAAAACATACAAGTGTCAGATTCATATACCTATCATCAGCTGTCCGGGGTTCCGATTCAACAGAACTGCGCAATCTCACACCCCACCTCGCTCGCCATAGAGGAGAACAGCTGAGTTGAGATACAAACTCAAAACATACAGTTCGTGTTTTCAGTATACATCTAACCATTGAAGGAGATAGTGTAATATGCTAAGATAGCTGGGTGCAAAGCACTTAGGACTTAGACAAATTTTTTCTCCTGCTATAAGTGACTCGATTTAGTGGGTGTTGTGCGATTTTTTTTTTATTTATTTAATTTGGATATGTTGCCTCAAAATATGGATTCTTCAAGATCGGAGACACTTTCTTTGAGTGGTCAGCCTATTTTTGGTTCGCAATTGGTTGATAAAAATTCTGCTACTCCCTACTCTGATGCTACTCAGGTAGGTGGGATTTTCTTAACATTATTTTTTTATGAAAAAATTTTGTGAAGTGTTTTGTGACTACTTTTGGATAACGTTTTTTAAAACTTATTTATAGCAGGTATGAGATTCATAACTAAGTAGGCATTTCCTAATTTGTGATAGTAAAAAAATGAAGTTATCATTTTCACGAAAATTATTTTTAAAATTGCATGCTTCTCCGACTTGTAGCAATTTGTGCTTGGAATATTTTCTTTTATTTTAATAATTAGGATTCTTCTGTTATGATCTTCAAATTTTTTCCCAAATTTTATAGCCATACAGGAGGCCCATTAGGATAAAAAGAAGTTACAAGTGAATAGAATATTGTTTACCAAAAAGTGATAATTATGTAGTTTATTACAAATAACAAGAAAAATGTGATAAATAATTATTTATCAACACATTCTCGGATGTTTGAAATTTTGCTGATCACAATGATTTCACACATTTTATATGGTTTATTCAAAAGTAAAGAATTAACATTTTGCATTTTGATAATATTATTTAAAATACGTAGACCATAAAATTTATTGACAATTGTCATTTTCTTCAACCTATTTTGATAAAATAATACTTGAGTATATCAATTATTATTATCCCAATTAATTATTCTATAAGTTCCACTAATAATTGGAAAAATCTACATATTAGGTAATTTATATTTATCTAAAGAATGTAATAAGTAACAAACTTTAATTAATAATTATTCTTCTTAGAAATAGCAGCATAGTATTTTCTCAATATGACACAGATAAGTAACGTATTTAATGTAGCAATGAATTGACTTAAAGTCTGAAATTGTAACATTTTTGTACTTTAAAAGTACTTATTGCTATTTTTATACCCATTAAGAAAGAGTTGAGCATAATCAGGTGATACCATTTGTTGGTATATTTTTTAAATTTTCATACATTGGGGAACATTTTATTAAAGTTAAACGACAATATTGCATTGATGTATTTCTGTTGTATTAGAACCTTTGAAATATATTTCACTATATTTATGTATTTTACGTACGTAGGGAGAATTAAATCAAACCTCTGTTCAAAGTAATTAACTTTTTAGAAAAGTAGATCTTACTTTGAACGTTTTCCAAAACTTAGTGAATTAGGCTTTTGGAAAGATATTATATTATATATGCGACTCAAAAAATATAGTAATAGCAGCACATAATCAGCGATAATATTTTTGTATATTCAGAAATAACAATTTGCTTTCAAATAAAAGGACCTTGTATTAAACTCGTACATTAGATTGAAGATTATTTATAGTATGAATTGATGTTTATAATATACTGATGCCAGTAGAGGCAATCAACCTATAATCAGAAATTACTAGATTATAAATTATGTTCTTGATATCAACAAGGTTTATTTAAGTGAATTTGAATCCAATATACCTACTTGTGGGTTTAATACTAGGGTTTATTCCTTCAAGTGGTCCTGATGACTAAAAAATACACACCCTTCTAACATTACACATTAAAAAATATTTCTCGTTGAAAAATTTAAATCATTC
The DNA here is from genome assembly GCF_026250575.1 of Diorhabda carinulata. Taxonomy (NCBI): domain Eukaryota; kingdom Metazoa; phylum Arthropoda; class Insecta; order Coleoptera; family Chrysomelidae; genus Diorhabda; species Diorhabda carinulata. Next base: position 12,173,191 of record NC_079469.1, read on the forward strand.
TATTAACTATTTTCCTACAAATTTATTCTTGATTATAATATGCTGGATAAATTATGTCATTGATTTTATTTTATATTTTTTTAAATTTTAATATATATGTTATGGTCTGTAACTAGTTTGGGAAATACTAGTATTTTTTTTTATATAATTTGATCATGCTTTAGATAAAATATTTTGAAGCAAGTGAAATATGTGAAATATCGAGATTTGGGATAAAAAATTTTCAGACCATCCATAAAATTCAAGTCAGTAGACAATTTTAGTTAATTTAATTAATAGTAGTCTCTATACAGAAAAATGTAATGTCTATTTGGGTAAACGAATAAACAAAACATACATATTTCGATACATAAGAAAGTTAATTTTTTTACAAATCTTTAATTGTAGAAATTTCAATATAGTAGACAAATCCATTAAATAAGATGATCCAGTGTACTGATAGTGATCTTGAAAAAGAAAAATACCAACTATTTAGGCATTTAGCTGACAAATGATCAATAAAATAGGTTCTCAGTTTCATAACAAATTAAGTAGAGTTGATATGTTGCTCCAAAAATATTTTCATCCAAATCTTTCATTACAGAAAACACAATTTTGATTCTATGTCAATTATATATAGTGAAATATTAACATTTAGAATTTTGGGATACAAAACGATCCATAAAATTCAATACAGTAGATAAATCCATTAGATAAAATAATCCAACATACTAATAGTGATAAAGAAAAATGCAAACTACTCAGAAATTTAGGTACAAATAGATATTTAGATATTAGAAGTTCAGGAGATTTTTATTTTATATATACAATAAGCATTATTTATTTAAAAGTGCCCATGGTCCTATACTAGACATGGCATGAACAAAGTCGGCCATCACCGAGTACCAGTGGCAGACAATCTGTTAATACTGCTAAACTAATAACAAAATTGAAATAAAATGTTTAAAAACAAAATAGTACAATTCTAATTAAGTATCAAAAAAATACACATAATCGTAATTATCAGTATCTGACGAATGCAGATTTTAACTAGGTACTTAATTATTTTTAATAAACTTTTAGTTAAATTTCGGCTGATATACTCGGATAAATTTATATTTTATTTAATTTTTGTTATAAGAAACTTCCTATTTGCCATAAATTTAATCAAATCAACAATATTTTCTACTTTTTCTGGAGGAAACATTGGGGAAGATCCCATTTTTCCACTCTGAATATTTTCCATGAAATTTTCCTCAAAAGGTGGTTCTTGGTACATTAAACAGTTGCTATAGGTATACCATTTTCACAGGCGGCTTGAACTCTCTTCTCCATGCCAATATTTTCGTAGATATGTAGAATTTCCTATTTTTGCTCGAATTTATTTTTATCTACTTCCTGACACAATATATTCTTTATTGTACGTATAGTCGACATAGCATTGAAACCACTGAAACGAATAAAAAATAGGTGTAGCCAAAGTATACACATCCTTCATTTTAAAGTAACTTTAATTTCCAGCCCCGCAGGTCAGAGGCCGATTCATGAACTTCACTTTCCGTTTGCCGTTGCCGTTCGCGGGTGACGTTCCTAGTAAATTCTCCACCCTATTCATAACCTTGACGTTGATGCCGTTAACCTGAAAATTTTGTTATTCCTTTTGGCGTGTGTACTGCTCTTTGTTATCGTGATATTTTTCTGTTTATATTTGTAATCCGGTATTTATGGGCGATATTATGGAGTTTTTTTTTATTGGGACAAACGTCACAAAAACAAACGGATCGACTCTTTTCTATTGCTACAAAAGTTGTTACGAACGGCCGACGGAAAAAAATAAAATTCGTTTATGATGGAAGTCAATAACGGCAGACTGATAAGTAAACAGCGACGTCAAACGAAAACTATGAATGTTCATATACATTCAGTCTTTTTATTGGTTAATAAAGTGTCAAATATATACTCTTAATTTGACATTCTTTGCCGTAGCAAAATCTTATTAAAATTCACAGTAATATCAGGATATTTACCTGATAACAACCCAAACATGTCTTGTTTACTCCTCTGTATGAGGGGAAGTCAGTTATATAACGTGGTAACTACACGGGGTTCCTATTCCTAATTTACCTATTAACCGATAGATGGAGACAATGATTGTTTTCTTAATTTTTAGGATCAAACTACAAAGTCTTAGATACAGATATACACTATCTGGATCTGGTGCTTTTACTTTAGTTTCATAAGAATTCAGTGCTTTAAGTCTATTTTTTTACTAATCTTTCATTACAGAATTCACAATTTTTAATTGATGTCAATAATAAACAGTTATATGAGGTAATTAACAGAATTACAGATAGAAAAAAAATGTTACACTATTCAATATACTTCGTCCTTTTACCCTTTAAATTTCAAACATCAAATTGACCGTGAAAATAGTCCAGTCATCTTAGGCCAAATCAGATGAATATCTCGGCAAATCGACATACCCAGTATATTATTGCGTGAGAACTTGTATTTTGGCATCCTTAAACTATTTTCAAAGTAAATATATAATTAGATAGTTGCAAGTTTTAAAATCAGGGGTCCAAGGTCACAAAAATCGATTTTTTCTACATTTTTTGCAAATATCTCGTTTTCTATGGATTTTACGCTATTTGTAAATGTTTAATTATCATTTTTTATTAACTTTTAAATTAAATTAATTTTTTTTTGGTAACTTATCTATTCAATAACACTTACCTGGCCATATAATTAAGAAATTGTTGAGGAATATACCAAAATTGTATTTCAATTTACACTAATGACTTTCTATATAAATAAAGAAGAAAAGAAATAAATTTTTACTTGATGTTTTCATTAAACGTGTCATTTTATAAATTTATTATTACCTAAATTAATAAAAATTTCGAGAACAAGTTTTAATTTCAATTCTCTTCTTTTTCATAATCGTCTCTCAAATTTTCTCTTCATTACCGTCTTCAACTACATTTGTCTCCAAGTCATTCATGATTTCTGGGTCAGAGGTTCTATCATTATTAATATGGGTCTGACATGATACACCTTTAAGACAAGCTTGTTAATTACACTGGCCGCAAGCTAAAGAGCACTGTAACCCCGCTTTCCTGCATACGCATCTTGAGCCACAGCCACTTTTGCAGTTACAGAATATTATATTGAGTAAGTCATCTGGTGCAGGTGGTAAAATAGTCATGATGGTTCCAGGAATTCGTTACGTATCGTTCAACCCCATACCTGGGGTTGTAAATTCTGCTCTTACGGCCTCTATCTCTAAAACAGTTCAAGGTATAAAAAAATGTTGAATACAAATGGCGAAAAGAAAAAAAATAAAATCGATTTTTGTGACCTTTGTCCCCTGATTTTAAAACTTGCGCCCATCTAATGATATGTCACTTTTGAGAATAGTTTTATGATGACAAAGTACAAGTTTTTACGTGATAATATGTCGATTTTCCGAGGTCAACCCCCTATAATGACTGGAGTATTAATGATAGCGGGTTATGTGAATTTTCCTAATTAATGTTAGTCCTGTTTGATTATAAATTACTATACATTTTTATATAGGTATTAAAATTAATTATGAGTGAAAATATTTACCTATAATAAGTAGTTTAACGATACGTCTTGATATTTATATTTAGTTACAATGAACTTTTATTAATCGCATTGTTTATCAAACATTTTTCGCGTTATACTTATAATAATATTTATTTAATTTAGGGCATATAAAAATGTTTATCTTAATCAGATTTTTCTTTAAATCAATTATTCGAAGAAGTATTTAACGATATACCTATCTGATAAAGTTACTTGAAAACAATAAACGTTTATTATACGAGTGGTAATTAGTAAAAATGTTTCTACTGAATACTGACAAATATATTGAGACAGTTTAACTCAAATATGGCCCAGAAGTAGTGACAACTTTATCTTCTTCAATTTAATTTTTTTATGATTAAATATATTTCTTAGTAGGTACAAATTCTCAATTATATTGAAACTAAGCGTGTATAACCTAAAGTTTTATTGTAAAATCTTAGAAACAGCTATTTAGGAGCGTCCTGACTACAATGCCGATGATATTTTTTTACAGATAAATCTATTGCGGAGAAGTTTAGGATTAAATCAAATATGCTTCAAAATTACTTGATTTGATTATTTTTATTGCAAATTGCAAATTAATTGATGCTACTTTTCCAATGTTGAGTATTCTGATTTAGCCAGAAAAATATTTTCTTTATCAAAATATTTTGATAAAAGCAGTCAAAACTAACATTGATATGATAAATATTCAATATTGAGCGCCTCCCAAATCCAAGCACTTTCTAAGTCTACTTTAGTTACTTATTTGTTCTTGCAAAAGCAATTCCATATTATGTCGAAGAGAACCAACCGATCTATTTTCTTTAGCGTAATGTATGGGAACGTTTTTTTCGGTAATTTCTTCCCTTCGCCAAAAATTTTGATTCAATAACCATTATGAGTACTCTGTCTTCATGGCAATACTCTAAATCTATCCACCATTATAAACATGTTGAAAATTATATAAAGATCAAATTAACAATACGGGAATTGAAAATGAAGACGAAATTTAAATTCAAAATTTGGAGGCCAATTATACGAAAACTAGAGTCTGTAATAGAAAAGTTTATATGAAGTACTAACATTATTTTTATGCATCTTATGTACATCAAACTTTTTTCTATTAGTCCTAGGACACGCTGTTTATAAAAAATTAATGAATTGTGGCTATACTAAAAGTAAACTCACTCACACCCCACGATATGCCGATTCCTGACAAAGAGTGGTATTCAATCGTTTAAAACTTGAGTGTAGGAATTGAACATCAGTAGATATCCCAGCTAATTGACTATCATCTCACGTTTACCAAACATTTCTAAATCAATCATCAATTTATGTCATTCCGGACGGCCGTAAATGTTTTTGTATAGGATAATATATTATTTGGAAGAATTAAACGAAAATAACGTATTCTAGTTAGTAGTTATTTCTCACTGACTATTACCAAAATTGTTTTGTTTATTTTATTTCAAACCTCAGTAATAAGAGGGATGCTACTTAAGTTTCGAGATAGACGAATAAAAGCAAATATTTTTATTGTTTTACACTTCAGCAAACGTTTGAACCAATTGTAGAACTATTTTTTCCATTCCGATTGAGGTACCTCCAAAACGTGATTTAAAAACGTAAACCGCTTCTTTAGGAGTAGAAAAATGTTGACCTCGCAATTTATTTTTGCTATGAGGGCATAAGAAGGAATAATTGGGTGCCAAACAAGGACTGTACGGCTGATAATCCATCAATTCGATGTTTTAACTGTTCAAAAACGTTTTTGTTTGTTATAATGTGTGAAAGCTCGCATTGCCGTGGTGGAGAATGGTTTGTCTTTTGCGATTGGTTTCCCTGATTTTTTCGAAAACTTCTGGCAAACAAATGCTGGCATTTCATTCAGAATGGACCGTTTTACCATTTGCTTTGAAGTGCTTCATGCAGGAACAAATTTTGTTGGATATTGCTCGATATGAAAGACCCATAAGGTCAACTGTTTCGGGTTCATATGCATAGAACTAGAGTTGCCTGTCACGATCTTATAGACGTTTATAGTACTCGTATGACAGTGCGTTCTAAGTACTTCACCTTTAAAAATGTCAAACTTTATTATTTCATTGTCAGATTTGACATATTCACATCGGTGTTCCCATATCTCAAAACTTAGTAGCACCCCTGTAGAACGAAGATACTGCTTGATTAATTTATTGCCAACTTTGTATACTGACAAATGATTCTTTCATATATGTTTTCAAAAATAAATTACTAACTCGAAATTTAATATTGAAGATAAATTGGTTTAGTTAATGAGAGCATGTTATTTTTTCACTTAAAATAAAAAACTGTTTCTCCCCCTGTATAAAATAAGTGCCTTAAGATAGCTCATTATTTATTTAAATTCTTTAATTAATATTAATGACAGGATTACAATGTAATTCAATTAATAATCAAAACTAGTATATGAATCATGCTTCATAAGAATGCAATGTAATTGTTGCGTATGAGATTTTCAAATTCAATTAATTAATACAACATTATACCGAAAAATTACAGTTTTTAATATTTAAATGCGTTTCGTAGTTTTTGAATACTGATTCATGTTATATTATTATAATTTACTCATTCGATCGAGGTATCTGGCGCCATCTCTTTACGAGATATCGAAGTATTATTTTTATCAGCGCCGTGTGGCAAGTTCCACGTCTTGACAATTCGCGATATGTCTCTCAAGCTTAGCGATTTTTTCAAAATAAATTAGAACAGTCTGAAGACGATGTTGCAGAGAATAAATTAAAGCTTCTTTTAAATTGCATGTTGATAAAATCACTTACAAAAAATGTGAGTTTTCAAGCATTTTTTCCTTCCTTTATTATAAATAGACATTTCCTCATACAAACACAAAGTTTTTTCAACTTGAATTATGAATCTATGTATATATACAATTACTTATTGTATAATTTCAATAATTAATATTAAACAACAAGCTAATTTATAAAAAAAGCAAGAATTTTAAGTTTCTGAAAGTTTTGACTAAAATATTTATATAATGAATTTGTAAATTACGATGTTTGGATTAAATAATTTCAGTCAGGTTTATATTATTATTCACTTGAATCGATAATTTAAATATTGAATTACAACGTCATATATAATGAATAATCAACATTACACTGTCTGAATTATATGGATTCATGCATCAAAGGAATGCAAGATTTAATGAAAACAATACTAGAGGTAATGAGAATTTACATTAATAAATATTTTAAATTTGTTCCATTAAAATACGTAGAAATGCCATGGCTTCTCGAATGGGGTCAATTTTTTAAAATAAACATGTATGAGGTTATTTACTACTTTAGTTGGAAAAATAAAATACATTACACTCATTTTTATATGAATTTATTCGTATGAATCAAAAGATAATAAACAAAATTTTAAATACATTGTTTAATGCCGGCCATCACGTTGACGGCACTCTTCAAACCTTTTGGATACATTTTCAAAAACTTTATGAAGTAGTGGTGGACGATTATTGCTGATATTTTTTTAAAATTTCGTGGATTATTCTCATAGACCACTCTCTTAAGATAACCCCACAAGAAAAAATCACGTGGGGTCAATTCAGGGCTATTCAATATCACCTCATCGTGAAATTACCTTTTCTGGGAACAACTCGTGAAATACAGCTAAAGAGTTGTTAGTGGTGTGCGATGTGGCCCTATCCTGTTATAATGCTCACATTGTTGCAGTTGAGGCCCGAAAAAATTGCGTATCATGTCGACAAAGCGTCCAGAAGTTACTGTCACTGCATTTCCTCTGTTATCTTCATAAAAGTAGATCGCCGACATAGCGACCCACACGGTGACTTTTGGGCTAAGCAACGGGCGTTTATGTAAGGTCTATGGATTCTTGTCTCCCGACAATTTTGGCGATTTACGTTTCCATCCAAATGAGAATGTGCTTCATAGCTGAAGAACATTGCGTTCACAAAATTGAATCTTTTAACGTAATCATTCTCATGTATATGCTACTGACTAAATGTTTCCAGGCTTTGTTGCTGTCCTTGGACGACCGTGATGAATTTCCCCAATAGTGCTTCCAGTATTATTGAATGTCTGAATTCAAGCTAAAATTGTTGCATTGCTTGGAGCTTTCGCAATGTTACGCAGTCGATAGTATAACCTATACAACCGAACTCTAATAAGTAATCTATTAGTCTCGAAATACGCGAGCTCGCAAAACGAGCTCTCCCTTGTACGGCATGAAGGCAACTAAAAATTTGAGAACCGCGCTAGTAACCGACCCCTGCGCCATCCTTCCACCGCGTATTGTTTGCTTCTCACTCACTCTTGAAACAGTTGGATCGTTTCGAGAAACCTTGTACAATGAAATTGTTATGTTTTTCAACTTACGAAAATATTTTACAGTAGCAAATTCAAAGGGGTTCTGTCACTCTGGATTTAATTGACATTAAATGTTTTATTCAATAAATAAACTTGAATGCAAATAAGTTGAGAACAGTTTTCAATTATGCATGTTTACACTTGGCCATAATAAAATTTGATCCGAATGACTTCAAGATAACTTATCATAGATACTCTTACATAATATGCGCATTGATAAGTTCTTACGCTAGCATAGAAAAACATCTATAAAACGATTATAGTGGTCATACAATGTTTCTTTATCATTTTTTGTCTTTAGCCACAAAATAGGTAATAACTTATTCATAGGCGCGTAATTTTTTCCAGCAATTATCGTCTTGAGGTCAGCGAACAAGAAAAGTCAATAGTAAGTAGATCTGGAGAATGCGGTAGATGCGGAAGCAATTCAAAGCCCAATTCATCCATTTTTTGCCATCGTTTTAATTGGTTTGTGAATTGTCTTGATAAAACAGCACTTCTCTTCTTCATATGTGGTAATTTTTCCGCAAATTCTTTCTTCAAACGCTCCAGAAACTCTACGTCGTATATTGTATCATGCGTATTCCGAAATATTGAAGTTCCCGCTGGATTTTGAGTCTCTCCACGCTTTGGAGTCAATTCATCACAAGGAGTCCACTTGATGGTCGATTGAAAACGGGTGTGAAATTATAAAGTCATATTCCATTCATTGTCACATATCGATGCGAAAATTCGGCTTAATAAAGATTGAATTGCTTTGAACAATGCTTTGAATCATTAATTTGTTGTTGTTTGTCTCAGTTTCACTTTACGATCATCCGAAATTTTGTGGAATTTTCTGATGTTTCCGTCGATGACAATCTCTTTGGGGCGTCCACTGTTTTTATCAACTTAACGGTCAATTCGCTTCGTTTATTCTTAGCGAAAAGGTTTATCTTCCTTGACCAAAATCCAAATAATGTTTCAATAGTACTTTTTTTACAAAAAAATGCTTTATTAACACACGAAATTCCTTACTATCCATTTTTCTCAATCAAAGTTTATCTATAATTCCCAAACGAATAGTACGACAACTGTTAGATATTTATACACGTGCGTTTTTGAGGGATAGAGCTTACTAAAAATCATAAGATTTTAATTTTTCAAAATTTAGGTTTTATCGATATAAATTTTTTTTCTCTCCATTAGCATTAGAAAAATAGATCAGAATCAATGTTTCACATAATCATAACGATCGAGTAATAGCCACGTGACCTGATTATCTTCAAACCTCAATTTAATTTTTTTTGTTAAATTTTTGAAGCAGAATTTATTTCGGGTAATAAGCAACCTCTATCAGCAAAAAACTTGAACCGGAAGTGACGGGGACTACAACTTATTTTTTTTTTCATGAGCTAGTTTTTTATACCGATCACGAATATGTAATTATTTTGTTTCTACATGTAGTTTAAGTTGTGAATACTACAGATAGACAAACGAACTGTCACAGAGATGTCTGCATGAGCTCAAGGCGACGTGGATAACATGTGAATTATTCAAAGTCAAAAATAATAATGAATCTAATTATTAGTAACGATCTCTTGATGAAGACATTTTAATGTCAGATATTCCAATATACGAGAGGAAGGTGATCCATATGTAATGTGTTCTGCTAGTACCATCACTATACAATTATTCTAAGCAAATATTCTCAATGTTAGCTGTAAAAATTTATATTCCTTTTTGGTTTCAAAGTTTGCATTAAAGTTTGTGACTTCAGCTTTGCTTTTATAAGGCCATCTCTTCTGTTGATGAAGAAGCCTTAGTTATCAGCCTAATGCTTCGTTCCACTGCCTGTGTATGACAAGGAAATTTAGGGATCTCAACTTCCTGTTTACTTGGATTGTTTCTTGAAGATCTGCTTCTGTAATATGCCTAAAAGCCGGTGGTTCGGTTACTCTCAAGCTTTGCCAATAGATTATCTCTGTATACTACTTGCAGCAAAGTTAATTGTTGGTATTTGGAAAGTTCTAATACTTAACCGAGTTTCTTGTGATCCCTAATTTGTTCCCTGGAAACTTTTACCATGGCCAAAAGAATGTTTCCTGATTGCGCAAAATATGCATTACACTGAATGGCAGGATTTATGACCTTGTGATACTTTTTGACCATACGTCTAGAATACTTAATAAGCTTGGAAAGATTTTGAACACCATCCGAGAATAAATTGATTTATCTACGACCACCATTAGAATTAACCATTTAAAAACTCATATGAATACGTGAACTATCATTTTTGCAGTGTCGTTTTATACATCCAATATTACTATGATATTTGCTGTTAGCAACGTCTACACGGAATGGAAAATATGTGAGTTAAAACAAAACAAGAATTGAATTTTTAACGTTTCTTCTGGCATTTGCACATCCGGCGAACCCGCTAAACATAAATTAAATGGAACAAAATTTTGTACGATTAATATTTTAACCTAAACGCAATTTTTTTTCACTCCACTCTAGTAACTATTATTCTGAAGAAATCTATAAGAATCAAAATTATATCTTCTATAGCGCAAATTTTGACAAAATTGTAGTATATATTTTATTTATTTTAAATTTAGATCTTATCACTTTTGCCTAACTTTAGATGAGATCACATCTATTTCGAATGTTATTTACATTGAAAAGGAACAATGGTTCGTTGATCTTTTTAACGTTTTGATAATAAATTTTCGTAAAATGGGTAACTAACCTTTTTTAAACCGTATCAACATATTTTATTATTATTTATATGTTTGTTGATAACTAAACTCGTTTTAATATCCGTATTTTTGACAGAAATAGATAAAATATGAACATTATTCAAATTTGTTTTTCAAAAATTTTTTTGGAAAAGTTTGCATATCTCAACAACAAAATATTTTCCGCTAATATTTATGTACGTATTTGACTCTTGGAAGTACAGAAGGTAGAGAATGTGCATAAGGAAACTTGTACGAGCGTGCAACTGAAGCCTGTAATGCTTCTATGGAAGACAGAATTTATTAATTAAATTTATGTTATTTTTATTGATAGATCAAAACGTGTTTTAAATTCAATATATTAAAGGAATAAACTTTTATTATTCATTATTTAATTTAATTATTTTATTATATATTTATCGTTCTGTTTATATTTAATATTGGTTTGTTTTGCGATTAAAAGGATTTTCTAATATCTATATATTTTTCAAAAATAACTCTCATTAGATGCGCTTACTAGAAAAAATTAAAACAACTACAAAATTTTGTAGTCTAATCTTACATTTTTTTTGTTTAATCAAAGCTTTTGGTATTTTCTCTCCACGTTTTTCAATTTCTAAGTGTTGAATCAAATTACCTTCATCTTTAAACTATACAAAAAATGAGTTGATTTTATTAGAAAGCGAGTTATCAAAACACTGATGACAATAAAGAGTTTTAGAAGGTGTTTCACTACAAATTCTACTATATCAATGTTCTTGGTAACTTCAGACAAATTGGCAACATCTGGCAACTCAAACAATACTCTTCAAAGTTAACAGAGTAGTTAACATCTTCTTTCATATAATCATAATACATTATCCAATTATTTCCCTAAACTATAATCTAAAACACCCAAAAAAGAAAAGAATTAATAGAATAAGAATACCTTTAAATGGTCGTGACGCTGTGTACATAGGGCAGTCATCTCAGTATTTAGAAAATAGACTAAAAGGTCATCAATACAATAAAAAAAATAAACTGCCTACAAAGTTTTGAATATTGAAGAAGTTTTGGTGTCGAAGAGGAGAGTAAAAATTGTAACCAACACGATTGTATTCTATAGAGAACACTAGTAAACTATTTCAGAGATAATAATGGATAGGCATCAGGCAAATTCGTATTTATTTCCATTAGATACAGTTTTATGACTTGGGATGAATCCAAAATATAAAAAAAATTAGATTTCAAATCTAATTGTCACCTGTTGGTGACAAGAACCATTTCACATCACAAAACGCTGATTAGAGGAATAAAACACACCTTTGATTCGTGATTACTAAGTATTAGTATTAATTATGATGAATTTGTACTGCTTTCATATTTTAAATGATTCAGTTACAAAACATCAAAGTTATTATGTAAGAGTCGATTAGTCTAAAGTCTTATGTTACCATACAGAATTTATTGACCGAAAAATTTGAAGTGTAAAGAAAAAATTTTCATATTTGGTGTACACTGTAAACATTTTTGTGAAAGTACCATTGTTTTTCTAATCATATGATGTCTAAAATTATTAATCAATGTCTATAAATTCAAATAATACATTTGAGTAATTTTGTTAGACAATTGTGAAAATTTATGAAGATGAGGTGTAATTTTACGATCTTTGAGCATAAATCCCACTTGGATGGTAACAACTATACAAAACTGTTTATTAATTTTGATTAACATACTCCGAAGTATTTTGACTTTGACCATGTTTAATTGTAAAATTACAGAAAGATTTCGTGATTTCAGTTGCTATTGGATAGATAGCGTTAGCTACGTCGTTTGCTTTTATACTTGAGTCTAGATCACTTAAGCCTTTGATTTTCAAATAAATTAGTAGTAGATTTTTGATATAGAGGGAAAAGGAAATTTTGAATTTAACGCTAAAAGTGATATAACAACGATATCATATAGTTTCTGCTTGTTATTTTCGCTTTTCCTTTTTCAATGTCAATGAAAATTATCTCACGCGCATTCCTAAAAACCGACACCATAACCTTGCCTGAAGATGGAACAGTTTTTGGTTATGAAACGCCGCGAACATTCGGCTTTATTTTTGTGAAACATCGCCAAACAATCGCATAGCTTTTCCATGTTCAAATTTTCAATAATATGCGATTGAAATGCCTAATAAGTCTGCTAGCTCTCGCACTTCCAGTCCACGATCATCCAGTACTGCTTTGTGAATTTTCTTAAACATTTCTGGAGTAGTTCATTTGGTCGCAGGTCGTACTGCTTCGATTAAATTCTGCTACCCATTGTTTTACTGTTGATAACGAAGGTGCAGTCTCATCCAGAGTAAAATCTAGTTCAGCTCTTATATTGGTGGGGCTGAGGCCTCTCAAATAAAAGTATAGTTTATAAATTCACTGAAAACGTTCACTTTTGATGGCTGCGAAACAAATACTAAACAACGTGGCGCCTTCAAACTTATGCTTTATTGATTGTATACCTTCTAAAACATTGGTATTTATTAAGCAACTACCTCCAGGTCTAGGTCAGGTCAGGTACTTCTGGAACCATTCTCTATTACCGCTCAGTCCTTTTTCTAAATTGTTTTGTGTTAAAACATTGAGTTATCGTTTAAGTAAATGTATTTTTGGCATAATTTTGCGAACTTAGCACTAAATATAAGTTTATAATCCCATAAAAAAAGCTTCTGAAGCTTCGTTTGTATCATCGTTAACATTTATTTTATGTTGTTTTAATAACGGGCATTATGGGTGCGTGTTGTGCAGCAGAACAATATTCTATATCTATATTTATGGTCAGTGTACCAAGTACAGAAATTGTTACAAACTGGAAAGTTTATTGTAAACAGTTTACCTTCAGTTGGTGTACTGGTAGTCCAAACAGAGACATTTCAAAACTAATAATCGCAAAACTGATTGTAGCTGTAAATCAAATATAGTTATTATCCTAATTTAGTTTTATCCCTCTGTATAACGGGTACATTCAATCTTAACTATTACATGACTTTTATGCCCTTGGGTGTTGAATAAATGACATGGCGCGTATGTTGTTTATATATACTTAATAAACAAATCAGCTTCAATTTTTAAAAGAATTACGGTTTGTTTAGTTTACGTAAGTGCTTTAATTTTGATTGACAGTTGAATTAACTGGCATTGAGATTGAGAACTATCTCGTTTCTGGAAATTCTCATAAAAACATCAATTATTCCACTAGACTTGTATGTTTTTTTCATATACATTCAATCAAACAGATGAATGATGTTTATCGGATTTGAATTTGCCACTAGGGGTGCTGGTGTGGAGTGAGGTCTCCATAATTTCATATCAAATGTCATCTCTTGTTTAGAGGTTTCTATGTATAATCGTTTTTTTTTTATAAAACCGCTGATGTTTTAGATTTATTTAAGTTTAAGTATGCATAGAGTTTTGATACCATTATTTGTAAGAAAAATAATCCGCTAATTTTCATCCATAGAATCACGTGGAATTTTTTATTTTCTTTTACAGAAATACTGATAATTTTTCTAATTTAATACTTTAATATTTCGATATTAACATTGGACGAGGAATCGGACTTCACATTTATACTTAAATGAGATAAAATCTCTTAGGTTTATCCTGCAGTTCACTCAACTAGCAATTTCCTCTTTAACTTTCAACTATCTGATTGAAATACAAGAGGCTATAGAAATAGTTTGGTCATATAAGGGAAAAGATACCAAATAATTAGTATCAGAATCAAAACGAAGACATAAATTTACTATGGAAACAAATTTTAGATTAAAAGCTCAAGCAATCGACCTAATTAATGAATCCTGAGCTTTGTTATATCCATTGTGCTTGTGACATCAATAGTTGCAGGTATAATTTGTACCGAATCTTATCAAACCACTCTGTGCTTACTCCGATCACGAAACTACTGGTGTTTCAGGAGATCACAACCAAAGCAGCATGGAAATATTTCTGTTGTAAAAGCTGGATGCCCTCTGAGAAACCGCGCATCCAGACACAAAAATATTTATGATCAGCGAAATCGCTAATTCATATTGAACATGGAAATTTTTGGAAAATGTGAGGAATGTGATTGATTTAATGACAGGATGTTTCAATAGAACGACGTCACAAATCTACCATTTTATTGATTTTGATTTGTTTCGGACAAATCTTATAGTTATCTGATGACTTAGAGTGCTGGGTTGTATCTATTTTTATTGGTAACGATAATGATCTTAAATTTGTTATGTAAATTTTTAAAAAACTTGCAACGCTTTCTAAACTACTTTTCATGGTTACTGGTACTTAAACTCGTAAACCAGCGTATTGCGAATGACAATATATCTACATGGTGCCGTTAAATTGCGCGCGTAAATCGAATTGGTAACATTTTTTTCTCCTTAACATTGTTTAATGTTCGTGTGAAATTTGGCCACCATATAACAATTACTAAGTATTTGTCAGCTGTTTGACCAAACAGGAAACGGAAGCCATCGTATTCACCAGATTTGGCTTCCTGTGACTATTCTCCACTCGAAAATCTGCTACATGGAACGCGCTA
This sequence comes from Diorhabda carinulata, assembly GCF_026250575.1. NCBI lineage: Eukaryota > Metazoa > Arthropoda > Insecta > Coleoptera > Chrysomelidae > Diorhabda > Diorhabda carinulata. The sequence continues at coordinate 12,188,438 of NC_079469.1, forward strand.
TAAATCCATTGAAGCCATACAAAATAATTTGTCTACCAGCTTAGGCTTACGACAAGTGTATGGAAATTTGGATTAAGATTTGGAATTTCCAACGGGATAATAAAGTTTTCTATTAAAATACTTGAAAATATTTTAGTCTAGGGCAAATTTCCTCACATGTTAATATCAAGAGACAAGAAAACAGGTAAACTGTTGATTTATTTTCGAGGCATTTGATAAATTACCGAGATTTCTTCTATAGGTGGAAACAATAGTTAGTTATCTACTTGAAACTTGGTAGTCACCCGATGATTACTTCAAATTACGTAATTTCGGCAGCTTAGGACCAAACGTAATCCATCAAAAAATTTACTATTATTCCTTTGTAATCGAGGCCTCTGAATCTAGTCATTAAGTTCGGAAAAAGAACATTATAATGCAAACGTAGTTCTCTTATTGGGGTAATATGTGAGTCATACAAATATGTATAATGATGCGCATCACGAACAAAAATCATCAATATAGAAAAACACGTGATGGGCCATAAGAGTAAATTTCATTCAGAAAATTATTTGTTATGGAATATATACTTATATACAAACAAAATGTATTTATAACCGCTTTTCTTACTGTAGTATTTTCGGAGAAAACGTAACTTCAGTTTCGAAACTTCAATTTCTTTTTCCGATTTCCTCCTCAATATATTATAGGTCATAATATTTCAAAGATATAATGAATAAAGCCAGATACGAGGCTTGTGCGAAAAACTTCCGATCTCAATTTAAATATGTCAGCACTTATCAGCACATTTTGAACTGTCAGTTTTTGTAACAATCATAACATCAATGTAACAAATAAAAGAGGAGTTAGAAACTGCATGCGGACTCCCCACCATCATTTACGACCGTTTACTACCGTTTTCTTGGGGTATTCATCTTCCTCTTCCCACACTTTGGTGATCGCCATGGCTAAAGTTCATTAATTGCAGTTCGAATTCGTTGATCACCCACCATTTTGACGAGATATAACATCCAGTGACTTTCTTGTTTCCTAACCTCTTTTGGATGAGGAAAAAGACATCTACACTTATTAAGATGGTCTATGAAGAAGAAAAATAAAAATTTGAATGGAAAAAATAAGTTGTTTTATTGTTTGGTCGGAAATATTCAGAAAAATCTCGTATAGTGGAGTAAAAGCACCAATCCTAGACACTACTAGAAGAAGAAAAAAAGAAAAACAACCATTTTTAATCACATTTTAACCTAAATAAATTTTTTATTAACACGTTAACTGCCAACTACGAAATAATTAACTTCCTGAAGGGATTTTTCTTACATAAGTCAGCTACGATATATTAGTTCGTTGAACTTTTTTCAAAAGCCCACTTTTTGATGATAATTTTGTATTAAAATTAGTGTTTTAAGTGATATAATACGATTAAATCAAATTCTAAAAATTACCTTAGCAGTCAACGTGTTAAGCTTGAAGAACTCTTATAAAACGTATTTTGCTGCAAGGGCCGATATTTCCAAACCAAATTCATGGTAACATCCTACTTTTGTTCACCTATATCCAAACCACCACATCAGAAAAAATACAGGTTACCAGTGGAGTAAGGATATAATGCCTAGAGTGCACTTTAAACTATATTTGTTCATAGTCAGCACAATCTTGCGCTAATAATCTTTTACAAATGTAATGAAATAAAAATACAACATACAACACCGTTGACATGAAAAATAGGCGGAGAAAAGTGCCAATTAACGGAGCATATTGGTCACCAAATTTGAAAAAAAAAATTATATATATTTATATTAATATATCTCAGTAACTAGGCTCCTTAAGGCCTCGTTTTCCTATATCAAAATGAATCATTCAATGAGATCTCTGTGTGGTAGAGCGTTGTCGGTCGAATAAAAAAATCACCCTGTATAAATGCTTAAGGATAGTAGAATACGGTTCACAGTGGGATACCATACAAACAAGTCAAAATACGCTTCTATCCTAATAACGACAAATGTTGATGGAACCAATAGTTATTTTTCAACATCGACATAGCATACATAAAATGTGGAATAAATTGAAACAAGTAGCAGTTTCAATGGTAATATAGTAAAATTCTGTACGGATAAATTGTTGTTCTGAATAATTAAAGAAATAAGTGAGTTTGAAGTAGTTTCAAAATGGTGGTTGGTTTCTTTCAACTTGAATGAGTATTTATTCGATTGAATATACGCAAGTGTCATTGGACAGTAGTGCTTATTTACCATAAACAAAAAAAAATCATAATTATCCGTTTATTTCACGCCGTTTATCACTTTGATTGTTTTATCCTATTTTTTTGAAGCGAAATTTGTGGTCAATAACCTCAAAAAGTTCCTCACAAACATGTAACGGAGAATAACATCGGAGATGGGACTGTCAGCGGCATTGTTCTGCCACGAATATATTGATAGTTTAAATTATTTCGAGTCACACTCTGAATAATTATAAACAATTTTGGGCTGTTAGCATTTAAATTGTATTTTTTTTGTATCAATTACTTTTTGACCTGTAACGTTATGACCGAAAACCGGATGATTCTGATTAAATCGTTGTAAAATATCCTATTGTAGAGAAGAAAAAAATGTTTTGTAACTAATATTTTAATGTAAATGATTCAATCATCTAATTTGTATCTATAGGGACACATTGTCTACTATAACTAAAATGATAAAATTCCACACTGATAAGAAAATTAATATAAATATAATGTTACGTTCCAAAAACGTTGATGTTAGTTAAGTGTCGATAATGTCAGCTTTTGAAAGGTAAATATTTGTAATTCTGAGCGTCAATATTGCAAATATTCATATTTATTATCAAAATATTATAAATAAGTGAATTTGTTCGTAAGCTTATTTATATAATTTTAAACGTTCGACAATTTATTCTATTATTTTCAGATTCCCAAATGGAATGAATTCGTTACATATTTATAACAAATCCCAAAACACGTCAAATTTTAATTATAAATTGACTTGCTTTAACAGAAAAATGCGATTACTACCTTCAATTTCTTTCGAATGACAGATAAAACCCCCAATGTTCGGGTCTTAAGCTCGAAGGAGGATTGTTAAACTTCTGATGAGACGTAATAACGTCGAAACTAGTCCTCCTTGCAACCACCAGCCATTGGGGATGTTGATATCGACAAAAAGTTCGATTGACATCACGCTCTTCAGATGAGATGTAATTCAATTTTCGTCGAGGTATTTGCCAGGAAAGTAGTTTGTTTACTCTTTTAAATAACAGCCGAATATATTTTCGAAATATTAAATTTCGAAAGTACTTTAGTGGTGAATAGTAGGAATCGTTTATTTTGAAATTGTGGTGTGTGGTTTACAGATATGTACTCTACTATATATTATACAAATTTTCCTCATTTTTTCTTAGAGTGCTGTTATTTTTGCTTCTCGGTGCCTCTTTTCTCAATGATAATACCAATTAATTTGTCCCATGTTGCTTTAGGTTTCTTCTTGCCTAATTTTCCTTCCCATACTCTTTTCACTGGTCTTGAATCTTCTATTCTTTGTAAATGACTAGACTTAAAAATAAGTTAGAAATTGATATGCATTACAAAACGCTGTTTAAGTTGAAAAAAGTATTAAAAAGTGATTATTATAGTATATGTGAGTGAGTATAAAAAATGTTCGTAAATTTTTGAAAGAAGTCTTTTTAGAATACTGTCACCAGCGAAATCTAAGCAAATGTGAAACATGACAACTATAATATTGACAGTTGCAACAATATTTTATTGTTAATGATATTTATCTGAAATAACAACTGATTTTTTTATTTTTAAATTTGCTATTTTTGCGTTTATAATTGTAGCGGCAGATGTAAACATGCTCAATTTCTTCATTTCATTATATTGATGACTTCATTTCTTCTATCCACTTTCCACCCAGCTACTAGAAAAAAGTAAAATTCACACTTACTGTTTCTACATATACTTCGCTCCCTGGTAATGATCTTGCTTGAAAGGTCTCTCCATTCTCTGTACAAAAATGTTCCCAACAATACAAAAACTAAAATATAATGCTAAATATGATAAAATGTAGAATACTTAAACTAACCATAAATGTCAATGAAGTTTATGTTTGAAATGTTCACCGCGAACACTTTAGCAGCATCCTAATCTTTAATCTAACTTTATTTACCAAATCATACGTCATCGAACTAATCGCTAACATTAGTCCTTCGTTGACCTATAAATCAGAAGGTTTTGTGTTGTACACAATGCCTTTCACTTATCTATTCTATCAATGCTCGGGTCTCTATCCACTAATTGGGAAACATTGCATTAAGGTAAGTACAGCCTCACAATGCGTTGGTAATGTGGTGATATAAATTTGCCAAAACTGGAATTATATCATTTTGAAGTAGTGGAAATCATCGCTATTCAAATTGTCCTCGATGAACAAGAAAAATGAAATGGTTTCCAACAATCCCTATCCAAACAATAATCTTTTAGCTGACCGTTAAGTAAAAATTGCACTAATCAGAAAACATAACGTTTTCTAATTGGGTAATATAGTTATCCAAAATAATTATTATTATTTTCACTTAATATATTTACTATCAATGTAAGTGAGTCAAACATTTTATTTTCCTTTCATCATCAAATTCGCCAAACTGCTCTTCTATTTTACCAGTTGTTCCTCGAGATAAAGGCGATAAATCGGAAAATTTCTCATGGAATAAGACTTCCTTTCATCTTTTGCAAAAGTGTTATTTCAATGCATTTCAGTTCTAACCAAATTTTTTTAATGATTACCAACTAAAAGCTTTGTTCCAACCTGCAAGTCGGGACCGTATTTGGAACGGTTATCGGGAGCGTTTATAGATATTTTCTGCACAATATCCGGCTATGCACGGTTCAACCAAGTATCGTACCGTCCCAGAAATGGTTTTTTGATGGGTTGGAACGAACCTTATGATTTAAATTTGACGTATGACGAAACTAATGAGTGTCTTCCAATTGGATTTTGCACACTGTATATTTCTTCAATATAATCTTATCATATGTTAGGGAATTTACAAGGATGCACTTAATCTACCTATTTTTTTCGATCCCAAGGGCTCTGCGTATGTTTCGCAGAGATTTGAGACTTGAGATTTCCGCTTAAAATTAAATACGGCTCAACGAGCCATTTCCTGTCATAAATAATCCGTTACTTTGTGCTAAACGAAGCCCTGCAATCCACCTTAAGCATATTATATAAGTTAATTTTCCGTATTTTTTGTGGCAGCCTATACAAAAGTTACCATATCAAAAGTGAAGATTAACAGAATGCGTGAATTTCCATTGCTTTTGTTACTTTGCAATATGCGTTACGAACTTCCCCGCTACATCAGAAAATATGGAAATAAGCCCTCTTGTGATCTGAGACGTTGAAAATTTGAATGTCAAAGGAAAATTCCTCTTAAGTTAAGAATAGCGACTAAATTGGCCTTCATAGTAAGATGATATAAACCACTTTTCAAAATAAACTTACAAAGCACTGTATATTCTTTTTATTTCATTTTCCGACATTGACGGCAGTACTAAATCATTGGGCTTATGCCAGTCTTTGTATTTCCTAGTATCAAGTTCTGTTCATCTTGGTTTCACATACTATATTCCAACGCTAACAAATCTGTTCTGAACCTGTGTTGGTCTCAAAACTATTATGATTTTCCTTGACATTTTGCTGAAATTTAACAGTTTATTATCTATATTGATATCGTTCGTAATGCCATACTTATATTTCCTATCGGCCGCATCGTACTCCTTTTGGTATAAGTAAAAAAATGTATTTTTTCAACCTCTTTTGGTATTTAGTCTCAGCTATATATCCAATACTCTCAAACTTGACCAAATTCATACCTACAAGAACTCATTTCTCGAAGAACTTCATTCTATCATCTCACCCATCTGATCGTCACACTTCTTTGTTGTTCACTATTCTTCCTCCTTTCATGGTTTTAATGTTCGTCTATTTTTCTTTCTTACTCAGTATAGAATAATCTAGCAATTTTTTTCTTTTGTTGACTTTCTGACTGTATGTGTGTTTCTCGCAGCTTTTACAAATGACTAATTCTTAACCGACTTATGACTAGTATTAACAACCTTGATCGTGGATTCCCTTGTTAATCTTTTATAAATTAGCAGACTCTCCAAAAGCATCTAGTGGTTAGATGTAATCCAGCTCTTTTTTTATCTAACGCACCTGGCGTATTATTACCTGCTGTAAACCGACAACTCTCTTGGTTGTCGGGGTGGATCCGCTGCACTCCGAATCTTCTCCTAGCGATGGCCTCCATTATATCTTGAATCTTTTTCTGCTCTAACTTTCGGTAGATGTTCTGTTTGGCTTAGATGTGCTTTCTACGACTCTTGATAGTGGACTCTCACGCTATAAATGGCACTGAATAGTTGGAGCTTGGCTTCCATTTGAAGATTCAGTTTCTGGTAGTGTTTCTATTATTGAAATGCGTCTGCATTGAATTTTTCAGTTTTTTGTAACATATCTGTACAGGGTACTTCTCCATATAACAGTATTAGTCTAATAACTTGCTCAAAAACCTCTCAAAATAAGTTGATAATGTTGATAAACCTACCAGGAAATGTAATTATAAACGTATTGCCACAAAATCGTTGTTGATACTTTATTAAAAAACGAAAATATTGAAAAAAGTTTTTCTTTCTCCTCCCCTATGCACCGGGGTTGTTTTTAAAAGAACTGCTGTGATTGTATGCTGGCAATTTTCCTTAAAGTGGATTTTAACATCTATCAGACGTGCAGTAAATAAAAATATGATTGACTCGATTTTGATGAAAACGTCTCGCACGAAAAATTTCGATTTCTCGTCGTTCCGGAATGGAAAAATATTTTTTTATGTCAGGTAGAAAGTTGTGTAAGGTGTGTAATCCGGGTCACGTATAAAATTGGGAAAATCCCTTCGGCGAAAAGTATCTTTTAAAAAATGTTTCAATTTCATTTTTATTGCAGGCAGTATTTTATTTTTATTGGTGATAAAGTATGATACAAAATTTCTTTCAACAATCAGTATTTTCGATTAGCATATCGTTGGATTTTGTAACAATTTTTGTTAGTGGAATTTTATTGAACGTTCTAATTTAATAATTATCAATTATTTTCGGTTATTATATAATTATAGGTTTACATGAACCCAGATTAAATTATGGAGAATCGTATAATCAAAGTACATCATCAGAGATAGTTCAACAATAAAAATATGGATGAATTTCGTTTGTGTCTTTCCATGTTATCTGCTTTCAGCTCTATTTTTTCATTCCTAGATTCTACGCCACTAGTAATGTTTAGCTATGGTTTGAATAGCACATTTTAAAACACAATTTATTCGAAAAACATGTATAAAAATTGAATAACAACTTCATTTGTACAATTATACAGGTATTACAGTATGGTCTCCGTCAAAATACTCTCCCTGAGACAAGATACATTTCTTCCTACGCCGTTTCCACAACGGTACTGAAAGTCTTCAGTTGTGTTGGTGTTTAGTTGCTCTTTCGTTTCTTCTGCCTTGATGGTTACCGCATCTCCGAAGTGCGGCTCCCGAAGTACCATTTTTGGTGGATCGAGTTTCGGGCCAAAAACTCACGATCAACTTCAGTTTTTTTGGGAAGCAAAGGGAAGGCTGATATGGCCGCCCAAACGGTTACTTTCGGCGAATGTAGAGGACTTTGATGTTTTGCAAGTGGGTTCTTTGTATCCAAGTAACTGTCTTTTGTCATGTCCATTTAGGTGAAAATGGGCTTCGTCGGAGAATAGAATTGTTGAAACTCTGAAAGCGTTCCAACAATAATTATAATATCGCTTGCGAGTCTCTAGACCAGGATTACGTTAAAATGAAGCTCTAACTTGTGTCTTCTGTTCTTGTTGATCTTGGGCATCCCGTAGGCTTCTGAGTGAGAGTCGAACCAGTAACTTCGAACTTTCTGAGCCACGATCGAATCAAACTTTCCCTTGGACACTGATTTATGTCATGTTTAATGCAGAATGCACGTTGCGCTCCGGTGAAGTGATCGTACGCCTTTCTGACCCACCCTGTAATTGATTTCGAACAAATGTATGAATTTGAAATAATTTTTGCTTCGTTTCCTGCAAGACATTTATGAGTCAATTATAGAATGCAAATACCATAAAAGAAGCAAGTGTGTGATTTTGGAAATATTAGTAAAACAAAATTTGTTTTACGGTACAAATAACTGATAATCCTATAACATGTACGTGCTTAGAAAAAATATATATAAAAGCGGTATGAAACAAACAAGCGCATTAATCTTTCTTATTACAGAAATATGGCCACGCAACGTTTCATAATAATTTGTTTTATTACTAATATACTTTTGTACAAATTCTCAAGCTGCTGTATATCTTCTCCCGCAGTTTAATATCCCACATTCGTCATCCCGTTATTATCAATTCTCGGTCGAGGTTAGTAATATCTTCAGATTATTGTGAAACTCGCAACACAGAAAATGTAGGTACGAACAAACATTGTATATCGTAAATTTCGGCGTATTTGAGGATATAATTTCATTCCTTTGTTCCCTCGGCTTTGAGTACGCATTTAATTAAAAATAACTTCAAAGGTTTTGTCATTTTATTTAATACTCAAATAGTATTAAAAATAAAAATCACTTCTTATTAATTTTAAAATAAGTACTGCCAACAATAAAGCTGAAACGTCACAGAGAGTACAGAATAAAATTGGAACGATGGGTTCCTGTTCATAAGGAGAAGAATTTAATTAGACAGATTTGAAATAATCCGGTTTTTGTATGTTAAATGAATGTGAAAAAACGTCTGAGGAACACAGCACACAATAAATACGATGTTTCGTAATTAAATTCTTATGGATTTCCTTTTTTAATATCAAAAGGTGCCAAACATATATAAGTATTCCTAGTAATAATAAAAAAATATCTCAATTTATATTAATTAAACTTGATTACTATAATTTGACCATCTCACTTTGGCAGCCGACCTTGAGAATTTTAAATCGGCGAAGACGTGATAATCTAATTCATTTTATGGAGAAAGGAACAACAAAAATTAGAAAAGTTATATCACTAAACAAAGACAGAGAAAATATTTAGAATTCCCTACATATCCACACTTTTTAATTTTATTATCAACAAGCTAAATTAGAGTATGGGCTGTTTGCCGCTGGACAGGCTGATGTAGTAGCATTTAGCACCTAAAAATATAGGAACGGATCAAAATTAGCACTCAAGTGAAATAATTTTTTTAACAACCTATAAAATTTACAATGAGTAAATGGTTAATAGCAATACATAAGTTATCTTGTTGGAAGATTGTACAGTGGCAATTTCCTTTCATTTAAATTTGTGAGCGATAACTACACAACCCATAACTATGACACTGTTGTGGAAGATCAGACGGAAGATGTCTTCTAAACCTTCGCTGGGTGGAAGGTCTCATTAGAGGTTGACCTAATGCGTTAGGAGGAGTTTCAATGCGGTTAGAATATTTTGGGAGAAGTGAGATATTTATTCCTCGACTGACTTCGTTCGGAGTTTACAATCATATTAGCAGCTTGTTGTTTATAGTTAGTTGTTTATTAACTAGTACAGTTTACTGAGTTGTGTGTGTGCACCAGGTTAGTCGTAAGTCCAAATGAATTTCAAATTAATTTGCTTTCTTTTTTCTACCGTTTAACATCACAGTTAGACAGCTCCATCTCCGCTGCGTGTAGGTAAAATGAACAACTCTATTTTAGTTTATTTTTATTCTCCAAGTATTCATCCACAAGAAATGATGTCTGCAATATGTGAGAGAAAATAGCAGGGTTCCGATGAGATGCTACCGCAGCAGTGTCATCTGCATATGTTGCGGTATATTCGTTAATGTATGAGGGGAGCTGTGAACATAAGATACAGTATCGGCCCAAGTGCACTTCTCTGTGGAACGCCTGACATAATTTTATAATGTGGTCTTGGTTTTCAACTCGAAAATGTCTGTAGTTAGGATTTTAGTATGAGGAAAAGGTGGTTTTTTCCTAATTTTATGTAGTAGTCCATCATTCCAGACCTGGTCGAATGTCTGAGCAGTATCTAAATAGGAAGCCACACAATACTATTTCTCTTCAAAAAAATTGGTAGACTTTATTTGTGACTCGATGAACTTGGTATGTAAGATGAAGTATCTTCAGTAGGTTTCCCTGGCTAGGGATAAGTATAATTGGGCTACCTTCGTAAGACCATATTCTGTCATGTACCATAACTTAAGGATACCTTCCAAACAATAGAGGAAAGTTCTCAGGAAAGATTTTATTGAGTGGGTTATTTATCCTCCTATTTAGTTTTAAAGTAAATGGTTCTGTGTAGTAACAAATTTTTATAACGACAAAAAAGCAAGCTGATTACTTATTTGTTAGTTTGATATTAATCATAAAAATTAGTCGATACATAATCTTAAAAACCTCTGAGTCTTTTTTTAAATGAATATCAAATGTTACTGATCTGAATGTGTTTTTTAATGTAACGCAAAACCTTACGTGTATAAAGAGATGTTCATTCTACTATAGCATGCTATGCAGCTTTATGTTGCAGAAAGAAATTTATCTACTGGTGTACGAGGGTTGCTAATAGTTTTGAGATAGACAAATATGACCAAATATTTACTATTGGATGAGGCTTTATTGGTTTTCAATATATTCTCCATGAAAATAAAAACACTTTTGCATTCGTTCGAAACAATTGTCCAAGCATTTTTCCATTTCGATTAAGGATCCCACAAAACATGCAATTTGACCAAACAAACCTCTTCTTCTGGTGTAGAAAAACGTTGACCTCGAAATTTATTTTTGATCGTCAGGAATAAGAAGAAATTCTTGGGTGCCAAACAAGGACTGTACGGCGTATGACCTATCAATTCCTTGTTTTGACTATTCAAAAAATTTTTTCTCTGAATTGATCTGGAAGAACTCGCATTGTCTTCTGCGATTGGTTTCACTGATTTCTTCGAATCCCCCTGGCAAAAAAAGGCTAGTAATCCATGTAGACTGGACCGTTTCATGCTGCTCTAGTTATTTTCAAGCAAAGTTCTGTTCATCGTTTTATTTTGACTCGTCCAAATTACAAACGAACATTCTTTGTTGAAAAAAAGACTGATTGGGACGTCGATGATCGTTCGCCGAACGGCTGTGTTCGTAGACCCATTCAGATTAGTGTTTCGAATGCCGTTATGTTCGTTATTGGGTTGTTCGGCGGAATGTTCACGTCTGTAGGGAGCTTAACACTAGACAAATCAATGACAATCTAATAAACTTAATAATGTTCCAAAAATCCGGTTTGTATGTTGATATTTGTTGGAAAAAATAAAAGCAGGTATACAGGTTTAACCTTAGTTTTTTTTTCGTAAATTTTGTTCAGCCGTTTCAATATATAATTAAGAGAATATAAAAAGTTTGAAAATTACTACCGTTCCCACACAGGTAGGTAGGTAGGTAGGTGGTTAACCTAAAATTTGATATGGGTCAGACACTGGAAGAAGGCTATTAAAATGTTTACGTCACGGTCTTTGAATTCGGATATATCTTAGATTGTATTGAAAATTGAAGAGGAGTTTTTTTACATAGAATTCTAAACAAATTTCTCAGTCGAGTATCGAAAAACTTGTTTAGCATTTGATTAAAAGTTCCTATTAGCTTGATTTATGGGAAAAGTTTCATTTAAGAGTATATAATATAAGAAGAAAGAATTTTTTCATCAAACTCTTATTGCCGTTAGCAGTTTTCCAGTTGCATGGTTTTTAATAAAAGTCATTCGATGGGTTGATGTGAAAAATATCATTAAAAAGTTTTGAAAACTTCTACAATATTATATTTTAACACGCAAATATACTGACAAAAATATTCAATTAAACTCATATTGAATTTATGCGAGTGGAAGTCGCATGGCAATCTTGGAATATCAATTTACGCACAGCATCGGTTTTTTCTGACACAACAACCGATTTTGGACGACCTTCACGAAATTCAACCTGTAGCGAAGTTCGACCACGATTTAGTTCGGAAAATCATCGAAACGCGGTGGCTCATGAAGGTGCTTATTCATCAAAATTCGAAGCGACTTGATCTGTTGGTTTAAACTATGTCGAAAGTCATTTAATTCCATTTTTTGACCAAGGTGATCGTTTCAAGTATCTGTTAACAACTCAAACAGCACTCGTATGACAACACGTTCACAATTAAAAATTTCAACATAACCTTCAAAAATAATGGCATTATCAGATTTGACATATTCACATCAGTGTTGCCATATATCAAAACTTAAGTGGCAACCCTGATATAGATAATCCGCTGTAGTCATACTTGTAACAGTGGTAGACATAAAATAACTCCGATAACCGATAAGCTTGTTTGAACACGTCTCAACCAGTTGAAGCTTCACAATTACCTTTTACAAAAAATCTGTTTAAAGACAATAAAAGTTGCCACTTAAATAATTATAAAGCTGTATGAATAACGCATTAAATATGTCGTGAATGACATGTCTCAACGTGCTCCATGATTTAGTCGATCCATTTCCTTTATAGGAGAATGAGATCATTAACTAAAATTACAAAGTTCTATAGATTAGATAGCAAAGAAAAAAATATATTATTTACCGCGCTGTGCATTACTAATAAATCAGAATAAAAAGTAAACGGTTTCGCTGTCAAGGTTATTACGACAGTTCCGCGGTTTAGAAAAGTTGATAGACTAGTATTTAATTAGAGATGAGAAAGTCAGAGTAACACTTCAAGTGTTATTTATCGACGGTTGAATTTAATTTTTTTTAAGTAACGTTTATTATGGTTTCGAACAAATTAGGACTTCGTAGGCTTATTCACAGTTCAGTAAAAAAATTAAAATACACGCTTTTATAGTTAAAAATTCAAAAATAATTCTCAATATAATGATAAAAGATTGACGAGAAAATTGCTACTATTATAGAAGTCTAGTATGCTCATTATTGATCGTTATAATTTCTTTAAAGTTTTATTCCGAAATTTCCTATTCACAATTTTCATTCGGAGAATGTTCCTATTAACTTGACTCCATCTACCGACAGTAAATATTTATTATTGATTTATTTATGTTACCGTTATACTAAAATTATTTTCTCATGCCGCCTTTCCGGAAGGAAATCATTAAACTAATGATTCTGATGAGGCCAATAGAATTAAATTATTAAATTAGTGTATTGTCATCGGTCTTTGATAATTATCTAATGAATTTATCTTTAAATTGGGTTAAAATTGAATACGTTACATGCTGACCAGGTGATCCTGGCAATTATGAATTCATGAAATTATTATGGATATGCGAAATTTGAAATTAACGTTTTGAAGTTCTTGAAATTAGTTCACCTATATACATACAAGTGAAACTAATAATTCGTTTATCATGATAAAGTTTCACGAAGTTTCAGCTCAACCTGACTTTTTGAAGTATACATTTGCCTAGATAAACATATACATACTTACCAAGCTAATAAAGGGGTTTTTAAAATGTTTTCTAATGCAAAATTTTCGCCTGATTTTGAATTATTTGCATGAGTAATTCTTCTTGAGGTTTCAATTAAATATTTTGTTTTTTTTTATGTGAATAGTTAGGAATCATCTTGCACACGCTACTCGTTTTAGTTAGGAATCTTCAAGGATTCATGATAGAATTTGCTATCCTCTTATAAGTCTCATGATTATTAGTAGTTAATGAATGAATTATTATTGTTAAATATTAAACGGAATCCAACTATTTTCGGAGAAGTGCGTGAGCCTTCGTTTACAGCCGTCCGAGTGAGTAAGTCAAGTGGGTGTCTTATTTATACACGTAGACTCCACATCAGCACATCAATCACCTATATGCTTAGAGACGGTTAAAATTATCAGAATAGTTTCTTATTACAGCTCAATAAAACCCATCGTAACAAACGGTTTGATTCCAATAATTTGAAGATGTATTCAAATGTACATTATCATCAACTTTTATAATTGGACAATTCAGATCGATGGTGTAGTATCGTTTTATACGTCTTCTTTACATTAGGGCCAATTTTACAACCAAAGGTAAAACTAGAGATTAAACCAAAGTTAAAACTCTAGTTTATATCACACTTAGGCAGACATTTTTGGGTCACCCACTAGAGCGGAAATGTAACCAAAAAATTTCCAATATTTGTTTTATATTTGAATTATTCGAGAAAATTGTGGTAAGAAAAATGAACAATTTGCAATTGCAATTTACCTGACAATGAAGTAGTTCTTTTGGTTAACCTTGTCAAAAAATAAAAAGAAATATTTTCGATAGAAGAACAAGTTAAAAAATAAGTGAGACAATTCAAATTTTTTGCTTTAGGATGAATAATTTTTGTTTTCTCGTCGACAATATCGATAATTTCTTCATCATCATCGTCATGTAGATCTTAAATAATTTTACCAAAATTATTTTTAATATTGAAAAAATGTGAACAATTTGAAAAGTTTGAATCCTCCATTTCATATTAAACTGAAGTTCAACTACCCCCAGATCGCCGGTAACGTTTACACCCTAGTTTGTCGGTAAACGCCATCTATGAAACGTGAAAATCTATATCTGTAGTTTAAACTGATATTTCATGTTTGTACTTCACTTAAAATTAGGCCTAAATGTACTGATATCAATCAGTGATTGGGATAAATGTTGTGTCCACTTACTTTCACGTTAATTTGTTGTTTCTATCATAAAAAACATTGTAATTAGTGAATTGTTTCGAAATTTCGAAAGTCATTCTTGCAAATTTTCAGATTCTTGATATTGATATTTACCAATATAATCCATTTATTAGTCAAGTTTCTAAGGATTGTAGTCCACCTCTAATTATCAATAGTTTACGCTTAGACTGTTGAAATTGTGAGTCAGTCAGTTAACCTTGAAAAAGCCATGCACTCAAATCAGCTGATTTTATACAGCATACACACACACGTAAGCTGCCTTGAATATAATATATGTACATAACAGAAACGAACTTAGTCAAAAAAGATAGAACGGGGTTCGCCATGAATTTTATTTCTATATGAAATATAATTCAATTAATACAAATTAAATTCACTGTTGTTTGATGCAGTAGTACTATTTGGTTTGTGAGAAAAAAGTTATCCTGAAATGGCAAGATTAGTATTTCATCAATTTTATATTTCTTAATAATACATTTTGTAATTTTTCGATTGTGCTGTTGTCGTTTTGAAACTAATATTTTTTCAATATTTTGTGGCGTTTTCGGTTTCGTTTTAACTATTTCCAATTTACCATTCTCTAGTATAGTTCTTCCAATATCAATTGCAGAATATAAAAACTTATACAAAAACTCTTGCCGACAAGTTAGTTTGATTTACCATAGACGTAAATACCTCATTTTATAAATTTAATATCATTATAAATAATTTTAAAAACATGTACATCTTATAAGAGAAACTATTCGTTAAAAGGCAATCATTATAAATTGGACTGCATTATACGCCGTTATTTAGAAAGATGCTCTTAATTGTAATACTACTTATAACTTAAAAAAAATCATTATGATTCCTCGTTTATTTGCTACAACTGAATATTAAATTATAAAACGTAAATAGACGAGGAAAATGTATCTGCTTGTAAGGGAGTTTGGTTTAAACAGGGTACCAAACGTGAATTGTGCCCTTTTTGTACCCCATTCGTTTTTTTACTGGAAAACGATATTTTAATGAAAAAATCTTGAAGGAAAATAAATTCTTTGCGGATAAAACAAAAGAAAAAAAAATTCCAATTTCAAAGTATCTTTATAAATAATAATGGTAGTCAGAATCGTTTGAACTTTTTCCAAAGCTCTGGCTGTCTGCGGCTAGAACTTTCTTTACGAGTTCTACAACATCTTTACCCAATTCTGGAGATTGATTACATTTTTCCTTATTTACTCTAGAGTCTAGTTAATTCAGCAATTCTTATTATGATTGCATTATCAGAACATTCGAATATACGAGTATTCAAAATAACTTGCTGTGTTTGTCTATCTGAATCTTCATTATTTCTCACTACACTATGCAATTTCATTGTTGTCATTCGCCCATGGTCTAAAGAACGCCATATTTCTATTTATTAAAAAAAACATGAATTAGATTAATCTCACCCAGCCACGCCACTGCTTATCGCAGACTTTTTGGCTGGAATATTTCGAAGAAATTGTGTACATTTGATAGCTTCGGCCAATAAAAAAGCATGTTTACGATCACACGTGCGGTGTGTATTTCTCTGTTTCAGGAGAATGGAACTTCATTATTGTAGGAAACTCTTCCAGGAGTGGATCACTCCAAAAATATGCTATATCGTCTCACTATGTTATACCCTCTCAGGGAGCACCTAATGAAACTAGGCTTAGTTAAAAAGGACAGCGGGTTTTGCGGGGAAGAGAAAGCTGACTTAAAGGAGCTAGCGCTTATCCTATTTGAAGCTACATTAAGTAGTGGAGTTCATTAAAACTTAGGAACCGTTAGACTAGATGTATTTAGTCCTGGGAAAAGGACAGCTCTTATAAAGGGCTTTAATGGACTTTAGGCGTTATAGTCTCTCTTTTATATATAGGACAAGATACTTGGGGCTCTTCTTCGTCTTTATTACCTTCAACAATGGTTGAAAGGTGCTTTTTTGAAGTAATTTTCTTTTTTGTTCTTATTGCTTTCAGGAGCACGTGCTCTTTGGCGATACTTTAATTTCTTACCAGAGTTACTAATTAGTAAAATTCAATATTTTGTCGTAGGAATGGGTATTGTAAGAGCTTTTTCAAAACTCGCTTCGGTATATCAGTTTTGCGATCCGAATCATTTGATACTTTTCATAGTTTTGGAGTAGGAATTTGAAAAGTATACATAAAAATTTTTATTTTGTGACTTCAAAAACTAATGGAATTAAAAAAAAAAAAACTTGAATTTCCATATTGAAATTGATACATCGGCAAAAAGTGTACAAGGAACTATAAAAGATATATAGCTTCCTGTTTAAACACATCAAATTTAAATAACTCATATTTATCAGTCAGCCGGCTTGTATTTTGCAATTATTAGAATTCTTAAACGTTTTACCTTGTTGTTTTTGAACAGGTTATTTTGCCCATAAAAATCAATTTATTAAGGTAGGTTTATTAGTTCAAAGCTAAAACAAAAATTAATTTATTAATGATGTGCAAATTCGTTATTGCGGAAAATATAAATTTATGATTAAATTATAATTAACGATTTATTATTAATATTCTCATGAGCAGTTAAATTTTGCAATTGTGTTAATGTTTCGCATATAAATTATACGCTTAAGATGCAAAACGTATAAAATAGTAGTAATTTCAATTTAATTTTATACCAGGCGCATGAGAAAAGTAACACGACCGATTTTTATTTTATCATTTCCACACAACGTTAATTGGCCGGTAATTTCGAAAAAGTCTTCTTTTTCTTCTTCTCATTTTTCCTTTCTTCCTTTTTCTGTCCTATATTTGCTATTTGTTCTCTCCATGATTTTCTTGGTCTGCCCCTTCTCCTTCTTTCATTAGATCTTGCTTGTTAATCTATCTTGTTCTATCCTTGTTGTCCAAATCAGCTTGAGATTTTCTCATTTTTTCTATTGTTTCATGTTATATGTTGTTTCTTAGAATTTCATTTCTTATTCTACCCATCCTAGTTTTCCTTCTATTTTTCGTAGGTAGTTATTATTGTTCCAAGATATACCAAAGTTGTGACTTGTTAATTTTTTTTCGTTCTTCGCTATTAGTCTGACTTTGTTTCCATTTTTCTTGTCTATCATCATTGTTTTGCATTCTTCTATTTAAATTTTCTGCCATAATTACGATGCTGTCTGCATGTAGTAAGCCTTTTAAGTTGATTAGGATCATGTTTTCTATCGATATCTGTCACGAGATCAACCATTCATTTTTTTAATTCTATTATGAGATATTTCGGTTGGAACAGAAGTATCGCAACACTCCTTAGCCTCTTGATTCATGATCAAGGAATTTAATCTAAGTCTCATCTATATTAGGTTCACGAAAACCTTTTTAGAGTTACTATTAATCACATCACACGTGGTAACGCAAACGTTTTTATGGTAAAAAGAGAAGTATGTATATTTTCATACTTCATTTCGTTGCATTGTCCATTACTTATACTCGGATTATAGGTTTTCTGAAAATAGTTTGTGCCAGCGGAAAATGTGTTGATAATAGATCATTTTTTCCATAGGTCTCTTTCAACCAAGTCAAATTCGTTGATTCACCAAACTTTTTCCACTTAATTGCTACGTTGCTTTCAAAAATGATTTCTACCACGCGATTGTAGGCAGACCTACATACAAAATGTGCGATTAACATAAAAACAATGACAATCCCTGCTCTGCAGAGGAAAATTTTTTATATACCAGGGCTATTCGTGAATCCCATTCTCTCCCTCTCTCTGTCTGATGACTGGCATGTTGATTTGTTTTCTACAAACTTGATCTTGTGATAAACATTATTTGACCTCCTGACCATTAGAGTTATTGTCAAAGTTCCTTATGATTGGACTCGTTCTCTTTTAGTACTATCTCAATATAATCTAACCTCTATTTTTAGTTCTGATTTTTTATATCTCTTCTTTATTTACTATTCTCTATTGAATCTGTTCAACTCTTCATGTTTCGCTTCCTTTGTGAATATTGATTTGAAAACTACATTATTATTATATTATTAATCATTGCCTTCCCCTATTACCAAGTTATTAGTACAAGCACATTTCCATATTGTTACTTGTTGTGTAGTTTTCAATGTGTAGTAGCTTTCTGATTTACTTTCCTTGATTCGAACAGTTGATAATCTTCAGAAACGTTTAACTTCATATTCCCATCCTCCAAGAGCATAAAATGAGCGCTCAGAGATTCTCTACCATTCTTCTTATTACGGTAATCATTCATCGACAATGTCAAGTATAAATCTATATTATATAATGAAACGTAAAAGTAAATGCTCATCTATATGTATTCTGTTGAAGTAATAGACATAATAAACCATGTACCTACTTTGGCAGTATTTCATTGAATTATTTATTGAATCATAAATTGCATTCGAATTATTCATTAATCCTCCCGCGTTTATAAATTGAAATGCAGCCTCATATTTCATTCCAAATGAAAATTGAATTGAAGTAAATTACAGGCCACGTATTACTAGTGATGTTTTATTTACAACATAACCTATAATTTATACTTTCCACAGTTTTATTTTTTTATTTTTCAGAATTTAAAATTTGGCAAAATTTAATCAATATTACTTAGAATATGTCAAATGCTACATTTACATAACATCTCCTTTAAAGAACACTGAGCCACCATTTTGTCGATATATTTGATGCCTTGCAATTACAACGAGGAAGCCAAAATTCGTCTACTGGTTTCGATTTCATTTTCATTTGTAACAACCTATCATTGGGCGACTTTCAGTTTTAAATATATCAACGAAATATAACAAACTCATTATTTGTCTAATGTCATGTGTACTAACTCTAATATATTCCGAGCTTTCGCATACTTATTTTTGGGAAAACTTAAGCGGGAAGTAATTTTATCAATGCTGTAAGCTTGTTGCTCAATATTTAATAGCACTTTGAGAATTTCGTCTTTTCTAGCTATGCTGAATGAAATACAAGTTGTCGTCTAGTTTTAGAAGATTTCACATATTTCTATCAAAGTACTTTCTAATTAATATATTATTGAATCTATATACTTTATCAAATGTGGGATAATCCACTCTAGAAATTAGTATGTTTTTTGAGTATAAAAGTAAAGTAAGATTTGATTCTCGTTGACAAAACTAATTTATAGTTCGTTGTACGACCACGGAAGTAGTTACCGTTTCTTTTTTAAATAGAAGAATTCAAATAATAATAAGATTACGGTTCTACAGAATCACAATTGGACGAATGTTATAGGATGACAAAGTAGTTACCAGACCTCAAATCCGGCATCGGTGAAATACGACAATCGCTATTTTTATATACACGAGGTTTACAATTTTCCTGTCCCTAATGTAAATATCATGATAAAACTAAAGGGGACGTAGCTTACAGTGAACACGGATGTGGTTCAATATAAATTTTGTTATCACAAATATACTTTAGGGGTCCATTTGATTTTTGTCTCCTAAGTCTAATTTTGTTTCATCTTCACCCGTAAATTAGAAAATAGAAAAATTATTTAAAAAAACTATACTTTAATGCAGTAAAAAATTCCACTTAAGAAATATAATAATGATAACAAAAACGATAAAACTTACCAACCAAAAAAAAAAACGGTTCAGAAACTCTAAGTTACTTAATTGAAAAAAAATTCAAATGGAACCCGATAACAATTCATGGAAATATAATATATACGAGTTATATTCACAAGTACGGAACGTTTAGTTATATATAAAAAAAAGATACCGAAAAAATATTTATCACACAAAAACCTCCAAAATTCTACATAGCTTTTGAAATTTTGTCGGCACTTATCAAATCGTGGCACAAGTTTTTGTATGCGGTTGCCGCCTGATTTTTTAACCATGTAGTAACATGTTCTTTCGGCTCGTCATTACCGTATTTTTCTTTACATTTTAACCACCAATGAAAATTTTCAAGTGAAAGAAAAATTCCTGTTGAAGATTCTTTGTCACGTTTGCACTGTGAGGTCGGTCAGCGTCATGGAAAAATACACCTCGGCTATTTTTGTATTGCGTGGCACAATTTCCAATGTGCATTGTTTGGCATCGTGAGAGAGAAATCAATCAGCAAAAACGCCTTTTGTGTCCAAAAAAGCGAAGCACATAAGTTTTCGAGGTGTCAAGATTTGTTAAAGCTTAATTTTCTTTGGTGACAAAGCGTACCTCTATTCCATTTAGTTAAATATTCTTCGCTTGACTAATTTCTACCTTACTTCTTGACTCATATACAGAGTTGCCTAGAAGTAGGTTTGAGTTTTGATCTATACGGCCTATACGCAGAAGACTCAAGAGTGACTATTAAATAACAAGAGTGATGCGTACATTTTTACTTAATCAATGTTGGCCACAACGCAAAGATAAAGAAATAAGATACAGAGATATCTAGATATCTAAGAAAGATGGGATTGGACGGAATAAAAAATAATACGTACAGTAAAAATTTATGAACAAAAACTATAAATACTAAAGTATTAAAAGCGTAGCTAAAATGGCTTTGACAAGTTACAAAAATAGGAGAAGACAAAATAGTTAGGAGGGTACATGCTCCAGGTTTTTCTGGACGCGTGCCGCTATTACAGTTACAGAAAAACTTGTCTAAAAACCTCTTGATGGAAATTGAGGTATGACCCGATGTATTATGATGATGGAGAATCCATAACATGGATGCGCCTGAAGGATACAATATTGTTTGAAAGTATTTAATATACATACCTGGTATAATATCTAGTGACTTAAGAAAATTTATATTGCATCATTTGGTATCACGACAACCACTTAAAACGATCAGTTTGTTTTACATTAACATAATATACTTTTAAATGTGTTTTTAAATTGTTGGATAACGCTATTGATGGAACCGAACTATTTTCAACGTGAACTATGAAGTAAGGTAATTTGTTTCTTTCTTAATAGAACATGATTTTAGCTAAATCTAACGATCTAGTATTATTGTTTCTCTAATGGACATAAATCTTCGGTATAATAGGTGAAAGATACCTGTCTCGTGAATAAAAAAAATTAAATCGTGAGATATCGAACACTTTAATGAAGCTTTTAAATTCATATTGGGTTGGTTATGAGATAACATTGATACGGATATTAATCGAAATCATTTTGAGTCCAAAATTTCATTAGTAATTATTTCTAACAAACTGTTCAGCTCTTTCTATGTGAAGTTTTCTTATTACGCTAATTTAAATTGTTCTCATGGATGATCTACTTTTGTTTGTGTGGAAAGATTATCTTCAAACGTTGCTTTTTTAAACAAATACGTAAATGACATCATCACACTAGTTCCTGTAGTTATGATTGAGACTGTTCTTCAAACTTTCAATGGTTACAATGGACATAGTCAATTCCCAGTAGAAAAAGAATCCAAGAGATTTATAGCTCTCCAATGCAAAGATTATCTTCGACTGGCACGTACCTCACTGAACGGAGAAAGGGAAATGCTTTATTGACAAAAAATTGATCACAAATAACTTAACAAAGACAAAAATGAAATAAAATTTAAATATAAAGTATACCTATACAAGAAAACTACAATGGATGGAAAAATTACCTTTGAAAATGTCAATATTTTCATATGTAATATCTTGTACATGTTGTCAGTGCGTAGCGTCTCTGACACCCAAAGGGAAGTTTTTGGATCTATTCCTTACAACACAACTCTTTCTGAAAACTATCCGTTAAGAATTAAAAGGGGTAACCAACTTAAAAATTGCACATTGAACTACAAAACTGTAATGAGGCATATGTAGGTTTGACATCTCAAAACTTAAAAGCACGATGTGCTCGACACAAAAGCGTTACGAAACTAAAAGAAACCATTATCTGAACATGTAATAGACGAACTTAATCATATAGATTTTAATAATATTGAAAGTCTAGATATTGAATTGAAGTATAGCAAAAAAATTTGTATGTTTCACATAAACTGTACGACTCAGAAGCATTACATATTTTACTACACTACAAAAACGTCCAATGTACCAAAGAATAGATTGTATCTCGGTTATTGTGTTGAGTTGGTGTGCAGCAGGTAGTAAGGGCTCTCATGCTTACCGACAAAATAAACAGATCTAATAACAAATTTTACAACCCAGGTGTCACAGCGTAGTAGCAGGTGTTGATGATCTCCATCCGGTCAGAACTTAAGGTGAGAGTTTAAGTTCATCAAATAATTAGTTTTGTGTTTACAATTTTCGTTTTTTGGCCATATACTTACAATAGAAACCAATTCCACACCATTTGGACATCGTTAAAACCAGTTCTTGGGTTTTGTATACCTATTTGTTTTTTATTACAATAAATCTTGGTGGGATGGATTTATTGTCCTGGAACGATCAATGTAGATTTCCAATTTTTGATGTGGGTTTAAATATTTCCATAAAAAATTCCAAATTATTGAAGTAATTTACAATAAGTCTTTATTTTTTAGTGAAAAATCTTATTTGTATATACTAAACATTTCAATTAAACTTAAAACACCAAGATGTACTAGATTCAAACAATATTTAACTAAAGGTTCTCTAAAGCAACTTGCAACTGATAATATTACGTTTTTTTTACAAAAATTCAAACAAAATGATAGGTAATTGTGAAAAATCAATATTATATATCAAGTATGATCGAGGAAGATTATTTTGACTAAAATTAGTGGATTGATGTAGGTATTTTTATATTAACGATTTGGTTTTCATTTCAATTTTTTTTATATTTCAAAAAAATTATCTTTTGAGTGTGTATAGAAAAAAAAACATGAGTTTGGTATTACCTATTGCTTAAAAAGAAATTTTTATGTTCGATAAAATGTATTATAAGCACGTATTTATGATAATAAAATTATATCGCAATTAAACAAGATATGAAAATATGTTAAAATCTTGTTTGTTTTTGAAACCATTTGGCTAATCACATTTCCTATGTTTTAAAAGGTTTAATAAATAACAATGCTAAAGTATTTTAAAGCGGGCATGTACCCAAGTGCGTAGTAAAAAACATTTAACACAGAATTTCATATATTATTTATCAATATGTGTGAACCATATCAAGGCAGCAATTTCTAATAAGAAAAATTAATTTTTCCTTAGTCCTTACATCTCAAATATTGAATTTTTGAATCTTTATAATTGAACGTATGTTTTTTTGATATTTTATGGTTCGTTAACGCAGTTTTATCTTCTTTTATCGTATTGATGACCTTTCAGTCTAGTTCCTAAATATTGAGAGGTCTGCCCTATGTAGGTAGACAGCAATTAAAGTAAATTTAAAGACGAAGAGAATATTTTTGTGTTTTCGTTATTAGTAGTAATTAGACATTTGATATATTTGATCCCGTGTATCAACTAAATTCTATTTAATTTGTAGAACAACTATGTAAAAAAATAAATGGAAAAGAGACGAAATTGAAAATCTCATAAGGTAGGATCAGAACAAATTGTGCTGAAGATTTTTCGAAAAATACTGTATTCTGTCGTAAATAATATCCTGATATGGCAAATATGTCTGGAACTGAAAGAAAATATTTAATTTGAAAAAAAATTAGTGGAAGTAGGCCACATCAATAAAAAATTTGATAGATATTTACGGTTAATATTCAGGTTTGAAAGTTAATTATAAGAAAAATTGGTGAGGTATTTAAACCCAAAAAATGCCCAATCCAGACAATCCCATTGCCTCAATTCGCCAAAACTCGTGTGAAGAGTGCCTAATTTTTGAAAATTAGCAATAGTTGATACACAACCACGGTCGCTTCCTTCAAATTAATGAATAACAACATTCCTGGAAAAAAATGTTATTAGAAATTTACGATTATAAACCTAACTTGTGTATAGGATCGTTTATCTAAAATTGGCGTCACGAAAGTATCCGTTGCCACTCTTTGTTTCTTCAGTTAAAATTATTCAAGTTAACAAAACAGGTTTATGATGATCTGATATAAAATTGATATACTAATATCTTATCAAAGTTAAATCTCAATGAATTTGTTTGTTTGGTTGTATAAGAACCAGTAACCAGACTAAATAGTACCTGATATATGATAAAAGTGTTTAATAAGTTCCGCCTATGTCCTATGCAAACGTCCTTGTACATGAGGAGGCATTGCGAAATGTATGAAAATCGATATTATTACTAATTCTGTATATTTTACAATATTTTCAAAATGCTGTCCTTCAAAAACACGCGATAATGAGTATTAGTTCGATAGAATTTTCTTTTTTAATAAATACTTAAAACTTTGGGGTCACAACTCTGGAACTATAAAAAACAAACATAGTACAAGTAAAAAGATGGGTTGCTAACTTGGATATTTTATACAGTACTTTAGAATAATGCTTGAAACAATAGAACAATAAAGAAAATTGGGTTTTCAAAAAAACAAGATTTCTGTTTTCATTTCGTGTCTATTCATTTAGAACGTAAAATAACTGAAAAACATTTAAAATTAAAAGTTTGTAGTCAGCTCTATACATGTTATTATATTTTTGTTTACACATCAAGTATTTGTTTAAATTATTGACGTCATTTACGTTTAATGCATCTACTGGTACAAAAACAAATTTTACTTTTTCATGTTACTTCGCATAGTTTTGGAAACATGATTATAGAAATTTTGTAAATAAAACGATGTCACGGCAATATAGTAACAAAGAGTAGTACTCAATTATTGAATTACATTAAATATACGAAATATTTCAAGTAAACAAATATATTGAAGTGTATTGCTTGTTTATCCAACTAAATAAGATGTAGTGAAGCAATTATATGTAATTAATCAGTTGAGAACCGATGACAAATATAAAAATAGGAGATTATCAGAAGTTCAGAATTATTTTTGCAAAAAATTGTCCAGAGAAAAATCTTACAAACTAGCAATCCATAAATACTATATTGGACGAATAGAGATCAATACAAATCATATTTTTTAAACGTCATCTGCCAAAATTTGAGCTCATCCTTAGTTTATTAGATTTTTTTAGTAGTTTAATCTTTTTGGCGCCGAAATTATAGGGACTACTGTTTGTTTTCATACCAGTAAAAAATTCAGGAAAAAAATAACAATCAAATCAGGAAGTTATCGCTGAAACAGTTGCTTTATGCGAGGACAAAGTAAAATCCTTTTATAAAAATAGTAAAGCAAGGTAGGTAGGAAGTTGAATTGATCCCATTACTATCGAAAGGAACTACACTGAGACTTTATGATTGATGATAGAAAATGTTTTACATGTACCATTTTTAATTTTTCTTGATTTATAATTTTGTTTTCAGACTGGCACTTCGAAGCATTGATATATTAAAAGGTCTAAGAAATTTACAAATCTATATTAGATGTTTTCTTCATAATGTCTCATTTCTGTTTAATATACTGACGTATTTTTACTCAAGAAAGTAATATACGAATGATACAAATTCAGACAACGTTTATTAACTTGAAAAGTGTGAATAAGGTTCATTATTCACAAGGTATTGTGTTGAAACGTATTATTATGATTCATCATCATCGATTTGGGTATTTATATATTATTACACTATATATAATTATAAAAATATGTGGAAAATGGCTGCAGAACTAATTTCAGAAAATACATTTTGTATAAATCATTATAATTAAGTCAGAGTTGAGTATTAAAAATGATTAATAATAGATTTGGGGTACTGTATAATTAACTAATTACAGAGGACGGGCATCTTTGAAAATTATTAAGACGACTCAGACATCAGCGAAATGTGGGGTTCGAAAGGGGTTGAATTAAATAATCCCTTAAGCATTAGAAAATGTAATACGGATTTATTTATTACCAGCAAATAAAAAGTCGGTCGATGAATTTTCATTCTATGGGGAACGAATAAAAAAAATTCATATCACAAAGCTTAAAATATGAGTATTTGAGAACTCTCAAATGAAAATAAATTTGTTGTTTGCTTTAGGCGCAAGGTATTCTGTAGTTTCTAGAATAGGTTTTAATGTTTGGAAACGGCATCAAATTTTGTTGTCAAATTCTCAATAATTTAGACCAAACAGTTCTGTTTATTCTAATCATTATATCTGTCTTAATCGCCTACATTTTCACAAATTTATATAGACAATGGAACTTGAATTATAGGACTTCCTTGAGTAGAATGTCTTTAATCCAAATTTAACGTTTTAAGATATTTCTCATACGCATCCGGTCGTGTTTTTGTCTTTGTAACGGTATCGCTCATAAAAAAGAGAAATAATTGCAAATTGGATAAAACCTTAACAAAGTTTCAACCTCTTCTGATTTATCATAACAATCATGATTCACGTGCAACAAAAGTGGAATATAAAATATCTAATAACTATGCTCTCGACAGAACAATACAGGGCGATTCGTATTGTGGTGAATAAGGTTCATTAAACTCTCAAAATATGCAAGATATTAATTTGAAGAAATCTACAAGAACAGAGTAATATTAGAGATAATAATTGCATTTCTAGTAATTAAATTAATAAATTCAAAGGTTTTTCCTAAACATTTCGTAACATTAAACCACATCGTCATCTTTTCAAACTCAAATTATTATTAAGTCAGCATACTGATATCTCGCTCTTTTTGAAATTGTCCAAAAATATGTTCATTAAAGTGGATGCATTTACAGGAACTATCGAAAACAAACACTAAAATAATACCTGCAAACATATGATTTTCTATAACACTGCAGTTATTTTTCCCTCGTATTTCTTAGTTCATTAGTATATTTTTCATTATTTCTTTATTCTGTTTCATTATTTACGTTTTTTCTGTTAAGCAGTCCTTTGAAATGTCCTGTAAATGTCCCCATTCTTCACTTGATGTAGATAATTATTACCCTATCAGCTGTATACTAAATTTCAGTTATTAAAACCTTTTATAAAACAAAAAAAGATAGGACTTTGTAAAGAAGATGATTATTTCATTTTTTCATGGCCCCAATTTTAATTACTACAAACTTCAAAACAACCTACAGTCATTGTTGAAATTATTATCCTTCCTAGTATGTAATTTCGAATGGTGTTGCGGGTTGAGGACTCAAAATAAAACTGTCCAAGAGTTGTCTAAAATTCCAACGTTTCGATCTTGTACCTGATCTTTATCAAGGCTTCAACATTCGAGTTATCCTTGTGCCTTAAGTGATAAATATCAAATCATAGGGCGAAACGTTGCCATTTAATCGAAGGAACTAGGAATCACTATCCTTTGATAATGAGGATCAATTAAGATCAGCAATGAAGTTGGTACGAGAGGTGAATTTCTTTGGCCAAGAACTGGCCGTAGCATGATATAGCTAGACGATGATATTCACAAAAGAAAATAAAACGAAATCATAGTTGGAAGACAAAATTTTTCCGATAAATGGTCGAGTTTCGAAAACAAATAATTGGCTGTCCAAAGATAGTCACTTGAAAAGTTCTGGTCAATCATTAAAGGAGGGTTTGTCTTCAGTATTGAAATTTCCTTCTGAGAGAGGTTACCACTTAGTCAGAAATGGAATTTCACTTTAATAATTAGATATTTTCAAAATATTCATATTAATCGTTTACAAAAACAACAATATATATATGCATACCCAATCTGTATCGCCTTGTATAGTTATCCTTTCTTAATCTTGTTGTTGTATCCTGCAAAAACCGGTTTTGTGCCCATAGCTCTTTGATGGAACAAACGAACGACCAACAGTGGGATCGCAGCAGGTCATGCGGTTCACGGACTACTAGATCGTCGTAAAAATGAAAGACTTTATTCTTGTACCCGTAACCTTCACTTCTTTCTTTATTTCTCTCTTTTCTTTCTTTCGCTCTGGTCGAGTGTACGTGTACGATGGATAGTCAAGACGCGTTGTTTTTATTCTTTTATCGGTAAACCCAATTGTAAAACGTGCCTTTGACGTACTATACCGAAGCCACAACGAAATTAAATCCTTTTCATGTATATACAGTGGCGTCTTGAAGAAACGTTCAGTTTCTAAATATAAACACAATTTCTGTATTAATAAAAATTAGTTTCTAAAATAATTATTGATACCAAAGAACGAAATCAATTTCGAAATAAATTCAAAACTAATACAATTATTGATTAGTTACTCTTGAAGATTTTTAACAACCCCAGTAGAGTCATTCATAAATGCTTTTATCAATACTGATCTTGTTGCTTCTATTAACGTTATCAGAAAAAAGTTTCAGTTATTCAATTATTTTGTAAATCCAAGTATTCCGAACCTCCAAAACATATGGTCGAACCATGGTACTATACCAGACCGAACCTTCACTTTAATAGTGATCTACTCTCCTCTAATGCGTGTTCAATACTTGTTCGTTCCATCACGATATCTCAAAGAACTAACATCGTTAGTATCAATTCATAATTAGTCGCCACAAAAATCTAACTTATAATCAAGTTCAAGGTCATACAGTTACTGAAACATTAAATATATGGATTCATTACAACAAACATTGAGGGCTTGTCATTTTTCTTATAATGATTAGATTCTCGACATCATAGTACGGTGGTCATTTTCAAAGTAAGAACCGATTGACCATCGTCTCTGAGCTACCCGTCATGTGGAGTCAGTTCGATAACGACTGCGCCATTATTTGACGCTTCTACCAGTATTGCTTGTAAGGTTTAACTGCCTCGTTGGTCTCCATGACAATCAGTTATTTAGCCAACTGTGCTGAACGTTTTTCGATTTTTAATTGCAAAAAAGGTAGTCCTTCTGAATCTTTTACAATTTTGAAGTTTATATTGCAGGTGTGTTGAATTATGGAAATGTACATAAATGGTGTATGGACAAGCAAACATTTTTTTCGATCCCTCTGTAGCTATGATAATATATGATACTTTTAATGGGTAACTTGATGTTGCTTTTATCGATTCATTAACAAAGTGAAACGTTCACTATCGCAAAACATAAAAATGTCACAAACCCTACTTTGTATAAATTAAATGAAGGTCACGCAATATGCACACCTCAGTGGCGTCGTATCACGCACATTGTTTGGTAAACAACAAAATTTTAGTTTCGCAAAGAAATCCAGAGACGGCTTGTACTCTGGTTTAACAATTGCAGTTGCCAATTTTCAGTCGCTAATCATTTACAATGTCGCAAGCTGCTTGTCGTCTTGCCAGCGCGTCTGGTTGGCATCTTCAGAATCAGTCGGAGCAACAAATAACTGCTAAACGTCCGGTAGCAATAATTACCTCACACAATTGATTTAGAATCATTTTGTAACCAATTTAGGATCACTTTAATGTGCATATTTAACTATGAATCTATTCATGATGTTGATTCACAACTTAACCGACCCTTCAGTCCTCTAACAAAAACTGGAGAACTGCTATAACTGATTTGTAGACAATAATAATCCGGATCTACCGGCGAACACGAAACTGTTACCGAAAATTCAGAACCAAGCTAACTGTATGCACGTGCGATTAATTCTCAAGGTGATTCGATATCCGCGAAAAAAGATATTGTCGGATATTCTCATGAAATCGCTTTTAAATTATGCTTCTTCACAAATTGAGGGAAGGTTTATCTACAGTGAAAACCTTCTTCAATTTTTCATCAATCATTTTTCCCAATAAAATATATACCGTAACCAGCTCTTTACCCATAATTTTTTTAAGGAAGTGCCCAATTAGGGTATTGTTTGTTTGTTTGTTATAGCAATCTCATCATGTAGATCAATAAACAAAGGTTTTCTAACCTGACTTAACTAGGGTGGAAATGCTAAGGTCCTACACATTAATATACCTAAGGGTCTGATAATTTTATTAACGCTGTCGTTAACGTTCATTATCATAACTCAAACTGCTTGGTTCATGGTTACTAGAGAATTTGGTCATGGTATGGTAACAGTTTCCACATCTAGGCTTCTATGGAGATCACT
This sequence comes from Diorhabda carinulata, assembly GCF_026250575.1. Taxonomy (NCBI): domain Eukaryota; kingdom Metazoa; phylum Arthropoda; class Insecta; order Coleoptera; family Chrysomelidae; genus Diorhabda; species Diorhabda carinulata. The sequence continues at coordinate 12,219,124 of NC_079469.1, forward strand.
GTTACGACGATATCAAGGTGCATCAACGATGTTTTGGAAACGTTGTGTATCATGTATCCAGACAAGTTGCAATATAGTTTGTTTTGTATGAACTATTTATAGCTAGTAGATCTTTTTTATGGCATCTAGCATCAATTATCACTCCCAATTATTTTGTGTATTGTAAGTATAAGAAATGTGAGCCTTGTTCAAGATTGATTTGATAGTTTGGTTCCGTTTGTTTGTATAGTTGATATGAGCAGATTTGTGTTCTTTGTATTATACGCTATCTATTAGTACAAGTGTTAATCTGGTCTTTGTATGTTTGTAATTCTATTATTAGCTTTTTCGTGATCTTTTCCAATGGCAAAAATGGTAGTATCTTCAACCAACATTGCACAGTACAAACTTAGTACACTACTCTGAGGTCTGAGGGCAACATTTAGTAAAGCGGCCGAGCACACTTTATTTTCCTCCAAAGACTTTTCGATTACGTTTGTGAACAAATTGATGAAACGGAATGACGTGTTATGCTACTTTCCATACCTGATGTACATACCTGAATCTGAATAATACATTAATAAGATTGGTCAATTTGGCTATGGCTTTGTGTGGAAGCTGCTGCAGTATACGTTTGTACTAATTTTGGGTAGAAACTTTAATTAGGTCTAACAATTGTTTTGGTTCATTCCAGTCTTCTATTTTAAGCCTTACCTCATTTAGTTGGTTTGGAAAGTATTTTCTAAAGGCTGTACGATTCTTTTTGCATTTAGCTTATCAGCTCTTACCCAAATTCTATTTTCTCTCCTAAGTTGTGATTAAGTAGTTTTTTCAATCCTCAAAGGCAAGTCACTTGGGCATGCAGTAGTGGAATCATTGTTTTGCATTGTTTAATCAGCTGGAGTTCACCCAGAATTTACTACCGTGATATAATTTCTAGGTATATTAAAAACTTCGACTGAACATTTATTTCAGTTTTTAGTGTTTTGTCTTTGTGCTTTTCAGCTTATGACGCTTTAAAATTTTTATATATGTATTTATTTTTTTGTCATGAAAGCGTCTTCCTATCCATTCTTCAATGTTCGTCCAATCCTACCATATTTTGGTAATTAGTAGTTTAATCTTGGTTTCGTCCATTGTCGTAATATTCCAAATATACTTAGTGCCTGTTCCTTAACTGCAGCGTTGCTACATACCTGCAAGGTTTGGAAATATCCTTGCTTCATGATACATTGAATAGTATTTCTATTTAAGATTCAATGTTTGGCTATATGATCTTCACTTATTGGATAATTTATACGTAATTTCCGGGTTCTTCACTATTCTTCTACCACCAGATAATCATAACTTGATTTACTCGGGTGCATTAAATTCTCTGTTTCAACTATCAAGATCTTTCAAAATATCACTTCTATGCCAATTTTTTCTTTCTTATTCACTTTAATTCTCAGTTAATATTATCTTTAACACTGCCACTGAAACGAATAACAACTACAGATAGAATTACGCGTTTCTTATTCCGTACAGGAAATGATAGCTTGTATCATCTATACAGAAGGTCATGCCCACTGATAAACCTTGTAATTCAATTGTATGTATAGTGACCTTCGATTCAACCTCAGTACGGATATTTACTATTATTTTACCTTATCACGTAAATGTCGATATCTTCCATAACGGTGATAGCGAGTAAATTAGCCTTAAACTGAACATACCTGTTTATAATTATCACTATACCAGTATGGTAACGTCTTTCAATGATTTCGTCAATTATTTGAATAATACAGGAAATATTTTATCAAAAGTCATATTTGTCATTATTATTTTTATACATTAATGTATCTGTCATTTGTTTCCTATTGGGCAATTCAACAATTATTGTTACTTGAGAAAGCAAAAAATAAGTCTTCAGAGGCGTCCCATTATTGAAATAATTAATTTCGAAGTGAATGTTTCTATTATTATCATCATCGTCGTTAGTATTTACCCCATCGATAATAGAATGCGTTAGGTTAGGTTAGGTGCATCGAGCGCACATTTGCAGGTATAAAGACGGTTTATTCAATCCCTGTGTTAAGAAAAATTGTGAAAGAGTTAACAACAGAGTAACAAAGAGTTAATACTTTCTCATCAATGCGATTATAGTCATAGTCTCCTAACCTAACCTAACCTAACTTAACCATTCTCGAATTAAAAGGCTTTTTTGTGGAAAATTCAAAATACGCAAGGTCGAAACTGTGTCTTACAAACCAAAAATAATAGAGTCCTTCATTTGTCAAATGTGAGTGCGACAAGTTTAAAACTTGCAAGTACCGGCTGATTTGTTTATTAACCTTCAATTATTTCTTTGGTGTTTATGATTGTAGTTTAGTCCCAGTTAGCCCTGTAGACGCAAGAACGTGCTGTGATTTATAATTAAATAAGACTTGGTAAGTTTAAAAATGGGTAAAACCAAGTAATTATCGGTAAAAACTCGTACATTAATCTCAAGTCTTCAAAGTGTAGGTAAAAGTAATCGTACTGTTGCCGCCGAATTAAAAATACCTCGATTACAAAGTGAAAAAATATGCATAGACTAGGAGCTTTGGCGATAGAAAACGTTCAGGGCGGCCTCGAAAACCCACAAACGCTGTAGATAAACGTATTGATCAGTAAACGTAATCAATCTCTCATGGGCCGAAAGATAGCAGCTCAGATCAATGAAAGTGATTGTAATCAGATCAATCTACAGTGATAAGGAAAGTGAGCCATTTTGGAAGGGTGGCGGTACAGAACTTAAAATACAATTAAGAGGTTGCAGTGGCCTAAAGAACAGTGTGGGAGAGAGCTTTATGCAGTGATGAGTACAGGGTTTGAGGTTTTTAGGTCTAAGAGAAGAGATTTTTTGTGCAGGTCAAAGGAAGAAAGGATATTTGGTCGTCACAGTCGCCCGACCTCAATCCGATTGAGTTGTGAGACAAGTCAGAAAGCAGTTCCTACTTCTACTCCACGTTTTTGAAATATCTTGAAAAATTATTGGAATCACATAGGCGATGATTTATTTGTGGGAATTGTTACAGAGAATGTCAAAAAATAACAATTAGTTTTTAGTAGTTACGGAAAATACAAAAATTTTTAAAAATTCTACGCAAAAGCTTACACATTAAACATTTGACATAAAATTGACAGAATTTAATATCTATTTAACCACCAAACAAAAAAGAAAATAAAGGAAAAAATGTCTCTTTACTGGGACTAAGAGACAAAGCTTCCTTTTTTGTTCAACTTGTATCAAATCAACTTCTGTTTTAACTTGAAAAATGCAATTAGTTAATTTTTACATTTTTATATCGTATAACTTCATTTTCAACTAACATCAGCACATTTTATAGTAAATATTCAATCAATTAAACCCTTGTTGAAAGCTTTTCCATTCCGTAGCCGTTCTTCTTTGGCTAATGCATTTTGAAACAATGGAAAAGAAAAAACATCACGTCAACTGGTGCTTTAAAATTTCATTTTCTACTATTTTTACTTCTCCGCTTATTGTAATAATAACATTTCGACTAAGTGGACCATCAAATTATTACCAGAAAATGCCATAATACTAAAGAAAACTTTATATCAAAATTTTCACGCTCAAAAATTGAAAGCTTTCTGGCATTAAAATATTGTCTAGTTCATAACAACACTTAGAAGAGGTTGTCCTTTTATTTTGTGAGTCAAATTTATTATCGTTCTAGGTTATTTTTGAAATCTGTCACATATCCGATAACTTCACTTGTTTGCGTTATTGAAATTTTTGTTTGTATACAAGGAACGTTCATTATATCACAATATATAATATCTATTATTTACCTTCGAAATTTATTATAATTTTTCAAATATATAACATCTTTTTAGTGTTTCACACAAACGAAGCCCTCCTTTTAGCTTTCTATCATTTTATGTTATTTTTATCCCCTCTTAACTCATTTTTTTTTTCTTTATGAACCTATAATAAGATTTGATGTTATCATCAGCAGATTTTGTATTTTTCTTTTCATATTTCAAGAATCTTTCATTCTACAAACAATGTAAATATAAACTTCATACTTGAAACGTTAACACAGTAAATTGCTACTGAAAACGTAGGAAAACACGTCGTATAATAAAATAAAAATAAATTTGATTTTGAATCTCCACTGGATTCAGACCAAACACACCCAGTGCTCCCTTAAAAATGAATTTTTGGATATGAATCGTCAGGATTTATTGGTCCTTATTTCTTTCGCAGAAGTTCAAGTGCTTAGCGGTATTTGAAACATCTTTGTATTTCCGCTTCCGGCCCTAATTTCAGCATTTCTGGATCCAAATGAGGAAAACTTGAATCCCGGTATTTGATTACATCTTAATGTTCGAAGGTTTCTGGATAACCAGTTTGAAGGTGCATCGGAAGACGGGGATGAATGGAACGGCCGACTTAATCACCTGACCTTACCTAGCCTGATTTTTATTGACAATTTACAAGACTGCAACATGAAATGACTTGTATAACTCCGTAAATTGTGGAAAACTTTCTAAATCTAATAACCTATAAACCTAGTTATAAACTTTATCTAAATACATCGTCATTTCTGTGATTCCAGTCTGCACCTACAAGTTCCTTCTGACTTTTCTGTTTTCTTTTTCTGCGATTTTTCCTTGCTTGCCATTATCTGGAAAGCTTATGTAATATTAAACCCCTTCAAACCACATAGTGATCTATTTTCCACTATTGTAGATAGTAAACGGGATACAATTTTGAACAACTGTAAAAAAGTTTTGATTCAATAGACTATTCAATTAATTGAAAAGTTATTAGTATAATTAAGTTTATTTCGATTTTTATTAATTTTCTCCTAACCTAACCTAACCCTTGTCGATAAAATACCTCTATTTGAAGAAAATCTTATCGACGTAATAACCTTGACAAATTTGACGTTTTAATTTTTTTGACAAAAGTGTAAAATAAACCGTTTGACGAATTTTTATATTTTTTTCTGCAATGTGTACGTTTTAAGAATTTTGTTCATTATTTTATCAATAAATTCTTTTCTACAAGAAGAAATTATGTCCCTTATGTTATTCAATACTAGATTATTTTGTTGAGATTGGGTTTTCTGGAATACATTTCCTTTCCAAGAACCAATAGAATATTGAAAATATTATTTTATATTATCTAAGTTTTTTTTCGTCGAGTACATTATTTCTATGATAAATTTTTTGTGTTAAGAAATGTTTTCAAATAAACAAGCATTTGAAGTAATCAATTTTGATTTAACAAAACAGATTTGATATAGAATAAAGTGAGGAATCCTAAGTTAATCCCAATATTGTTTGTTGAAAAAATACCTTAACAATTTAGAAATACCCTGTGAATAAGTTTGTTCGTAAAAATAACAAAAAGTATTAAATCCTGTGAAAAAACCAATGAAGCGGATGTAATGAGAATAAATTGAATTATTGGAATTTAATGCAGAATAGTAGAAAATACAAAAATGGTATAACTTTATAGATAAAACTATAATTTATCTACAACTAACTGTTTTTGTCATTGTTACAATAATAAATAAAATAATTATAAATGTTCATAATTGAATATAAATTATCCTATAATTAAGCGGCCAACAACCTGACGTTTTCTGTTAACAACATGGGTAGTCCATAAAAAGTTCAACAATAGCCAATAACAGGTGGTGGGTGGTTTTTTTTGGCGAGTCAGATGGGTAATTTACTAAAATTGTTCCCTTTTTATATGTAAGAAACACGAAATGTACACCTATACTTGAAATTTCGTTAATCGTTGCAAAAAGTTTTCATCATATGTAGCTGAAATCCATATACTACTGTATTTACTAAAAAATGTTACCGTTCTAAGTGTCCTTTAACATCTTCCGAACATATTGATGAAGAGTTTTTATCCATCGTCTAATATAATGATTATAAAAGTTTTGTTAGAAAAAATTCAGATAGTATAAAAATATATATTGTATAAAAAATTCTATTGTTAACGTCTTACTGTATTCCTGATTCAATAATTCGTATCTTTGTAGGATCATGAATTGATTTAACTGTAAAAATTAGTTCCTGAAGACCCTGAGAACAATTGTTTTCTACTAATCAATGATGAGTTCATATTACAAGGACTTTCAATTGGATTAATTGTTCTTAATCTTTTAGATTATCAAAATAATCCTAATTAAATTTCTGGAGCTCAAAATTAATGAAAAAATCGTCAAAAAATGAAACAGAGGATATTCCAGATACAATTAATGAAATTATTTCTAAGCGAAGTCCTTTAATCACTAAAAATGTATGTAATTTTTTATCTTTGTACAACACTTTCAAAATATTACTGCTTTCATTGGACGCTGCTGCTAAATTTCCAAGTTTTTTTCAAAACTCATCAAGCAGTATGCAGATCAGATGTAACGATGAAATACACTTGTACAGTCTCCAGTGAGCACCTGGGTTCACTTACTGGATCTCTACTCTAATTAGTCGTACCTCAAAGGTTCCGAGATAAAGAATAAAACAAACAAAATTTCAATTTTCTTCCAACTATTTCCTTTTGAAATGCACATGATCAAAAATCCATACTACCACTCCTCATATATCTTATCGACATAAAACTATTCGAAGACCCAAATCGTTACATTGCAAATAAAACGAGGTACACATCATAGTAAAGTTAGGTATTGCCCCAGTCATTTTTATGCCTGTCTTCTACTCATTTATGCTTGGCAGTTGGACAATTTACTGAAACCAGAAATATCTATTTTGTTGCCTCCTATACTTAGTTTCCCATCCATTTCATGATTCTACAATAAATTTTAGGATATTTCGTTCAGTTGAGATAAGTTCTAGTTAGTATACTTTCATTTAGCGAACCATGGGAGTCTGTAAGCAGTCAGGAAGAATGTAGAAATATGTGTTCTTTCCCCAATTCCTCACTATCATTTTGCACCTTTCATGTACCCACTAACTAGTCACGATGTTTTGGACAGTAATTATCTTCTTCTTCAACTAATGGTTGTATACTCTAACGCCACTGTTCACATTATCTGTAATGCCCAGGAAACAGGCCACCATTTGCTTCAATCTGCTTTTTCCACCAACAAATTTTGTTTGATTTGGCTCATCCTGAAAGACCTTCATAACCAATTGCAATTTAGTTTCGGGATTGTATGCTTGAAATGATAATTCTCCACCTGTACACATAAAATTTTATTCCTCTTATCTTATTTTATGTACATTTAAATACAACAATCTACGCTAGCCTTTTTAAGCATTCATCTGGTCAGTTGGGATCCAACGGAAACAAATTTGTTTATGACCAAAAGAATCTGGAGTTGCTTGTTGCTCTTAGTTATACTGATGCTAAAAAATATTTCATTGTGAGGAAATATTATATGACGGACTTGTATATAATTAGTTGAAAATAATTCTATAAAAGTATTCACGGGTCAGTTCCATTTTTACTAATGAATACAAACAACAATTGTATTCAAATGACAGCGGAAATGTTGGTGAAAAATGTAAATAACAACCCTTCGTTAAAAGGGAAAGGACCTTATATCTACTTCTTCTTGGATGTCAATTAACAATTTAATATTCCAAAATTTTTGAAATCGGCTCCTTTAGGCCGGCTAAAACCCCTTTTTCAAAAATCTCTGGACAAATTGATCTCAACGCTACCACGGTCGCTGACCAAAAGAACAAGGTAACTACCTCTCCAATCGTCAAATTCTCAGTCGGAAATATCACGCAAATGAAAAATTCCACATCGGTTCACAGTCAAAAAGAAAATATGAATGAAGTTAACAGCAGACTTCTGGAGCAAAATCGGGTCACACGTCATGACGAAAATCCAGCCAGATGCAACAATAACTCAATTTCAAAAACACCAGCTAACAAATCATTCATCAAAACAACCTTTCAACGGATTGAACAACCAAAAATCAATATCCGCAAAATTTTACAAAAAACTTAATTCGTGAACAGTTAAGTAGATATGGCTCTAACCTTCTAAGCGGAAGCAGCTTGGCTCTTACAAGCAACATAATTCTGCAACCAATTATACCACGCCTGGCAAATTTCGCATAATATTTGCGTCCTTTAGACCAAGACTTAACCTCAAAAGAAAATAAACCAAACATTCAATTTGTTTATATAAAAATAGTTCAACAAACTAAACTTAAATTCCAGGAACCCAGTATGTCACCAACAAGTACATACAAAACTACAAAAGAGGTATGAAATATAACATGTAAATATTTCTACTCAAAGATAATATGACAAAATATCTTATAAAGAAAATTATTTACAAAAGGAAGTTGGTGGGTTTATATCGTATAATGTTTATAACAACAAAAGTAACGCCATCTGTGAGCAGTGAAAACGTTACAGTATGAAATGCTAACTATTATACAACCAGGGTCTCTCTAAAATAATATCAGAAAAGTAGCCAAAGAAATATTTTCTTATTACTATACGATTCCTGCGAAGAAGATAAATTAGCTTATTGATCTGACTAAACACTCAACCGTTCACGTGTCGTGAATCAAATCATCAAATTTCCTCAAATATTTTTGTTCACGACAGCTGTAGATACAAGTTGGATGTAAAAACTCTTCAATTTACATTCGTAAAATGTGAAATGAATATCTTATGACAGGTTAAAAGTTTGTTCCGGTGTTTCTGCGGAACTGAACTGAAAACTTTAAACTTTTCGCAGAAACGATATTAAAGCTTCGGAACTAAATCTGTGTTTGTTTGTTTTCATGCAAGTTACAACTTAAAACTTGTGAAATGCACTATTAATTCTAGTTTTATTGCTGCTAATAAAAGTGCAGCGGAAAGGTGAAAATCATATAATACTAAATTGATCATTTTTCTCAAAAAAGTAAATGGTCTCATTCTAATTTGTGTTAAATATTTTTCATCCTCACTATTCAGATTGTACTTTCTCTTTTTTAAAGTAAATTGGCACTAATTGTTTAAATGTTAAATATCTACCTACTCGTATAGAATATTTGAAATTATGACACATGATTTTGCGTTTTTTGGCCTATTATGCCGAATGTTTATATACTCAAACAACAATATATAAAAATTAATTGTCATAATAATCTCACATCTTTTAACAAGTCTGTAATGCGCTTTTCAGAATTCATTACACAAACATACAACAATATTGACAGAAGTCTTGTTTACAGTACACTACACCAACACTCACAATTACACTGTCCGACGACCATTTCAATAACCAAGTAATCGTCTTCAGAGACTGAAGGTAAACTAAAACCTATTAACTTGACTCACCTATTTTATACTCAACTTTTCCAAAAATCAACCTTCTCCCTCTAAAAACAATTCAAGTGGTACTCTTCACATTTATTCCTTTACTTCTAAACTAAAAAGTGTGTAAGGAATAGGCCCTTTTTCCCTATTTAAACAGTTGCTACATTTAACAATTCCAATGCTGTCGAATGCGTCCAACAAATTATTCTTAGATAAATTTCTTAACAATTTTAAATTATTGTCAGCGTGATATGAAATACTCGATTTTTCGTTCGGTTCATATTTTAATTGAGCTATGTGCTCTTTAAACCAGACATAAACGTATCTCCTAGTCTGCCCGATATACCTCCAGTCACAATCATTACAGCTAATTTAATGTGCTCGTACCAGTTCCAATATATTTGAACTTTTTCGTTTCTCATTGGTTTCTGTTTGAGCTTTTTAATAATTTACATCATTTTACACAATTATAACAATTAGGAACCTTATTGGAATGCGGCTGTTGCAAAGTACTGTGAGTGGAATTAAAAAAAACTTGACGTCTGATGATGTTAAAATTGCATGCTTACAAACTTATAATCCTCCAAAAACAGTGGAAGATAATCATGATAGAAAAGTGCAGTTTTGTGAAAAATTATGGAAAAACTAGCTCATAACAGTATTATGGAAGAGAACATTCTGTAAACATCCTGATGAAAAACCAAGCTGGATTATGAAAGGCCAAAGTAAACATATAGAAAAGTGAATGTTTGAGCATTGCTACAAGGTGAATTAGTGTCGCAATTGTCTAATTTCATTCTCTAATGGAAGTATCTGCTTTTACTGGTGTGCTTTCCCATGCCGCGAGGTTAGTAATTATTTCGATGCTTTATTTACCTATAAATAGCTATCGAAATCCCGAGAACTCGATTCTTTGGACTTTTTATGGGACTTTTGAAAGTTTTTCCACCAAACAAGCAAATGAAATTTAGAATTTTGTCAAATAGTTATATAGAACGTTATAAGAATTTCCTTGATTGAAATAATTAAATTCAAATATTTGATTACTTGTTTTTTACCTTTGTTTTTAATTATTATTCTGTTATTGGTAAGGAATGATGAATTGATATTTTACACTTTTCTTGAATCTTACACACCTATAAAAATAGCCATCAATATGACATTATCACCATGTCACAAAATCAACGCTGATATCACATATCTTGGAAATACTAACTTTTTGAAAAAAGTTGTGAACTTTTAAATTAATTCTAAAACACATACTGTTGCTGTATTATATGGAATGTTTTTGCTTGAATGCATCGAATTATAACACGTTTTCAACTCAAAGTATCGGTATGAATTACTTGAATTATCGAATAATTTCACACACGTGTTAATCAAGAATGCATGGCACAAGACAAACATTTAAGCAAGCTAGTTGCCAATTTTACGACGCAAAATGTATGGCGCAACCCAAAATACAAATTTTAAATTCCACTACAAACGCGTATTTCATGTCAATCTCAGTTAATTTGATATGAAATATTCATAAATATTGAGGAGAAATCCAAGTTTGTTGTTTTTAGCTGATAAAGTCATACATAATTATTTTCAAATGTGAAAATAGAGGTTATCAGAACAACCTTTTTTTATTTCACGCTTCTTAATGTTAAATTTGAGAATATTTTTGCATACCAATGTTTACGATGCTACCAAGTGTAACACTAAATCAGATATAAATGAGTAATGATTTTTTAATAAGGATTTGGTTATATAAGTTCACTTAACAAATCTACTTTACAAAATGTAGTCTCTCCTAGAATATAAATTTGCACAATATCTAACTTTTTAAGTTTTTAAATACAATCTATGTCTATTTTGAATAGTTTTCTCTTTCCTTTTTATTAATTTGTTCTAAAAAAGTTGTTGAGACCTGATTGGTAATATTTTCAACTGCTTTTGAGATTTCATATCAAGATTCTTATGAATTTGATATCAAAAAGCATCAAATAGTTAATAATGAAATTGTACTCCTCGTGTTACAATTTTCAAGATGGTGTACTAATTTGGGTCGATTTATTTTATATACACTATCGGTTGAAAGTTTTCTCCACCTCCTAATGCATTTATTAAATTTCAAAATGATAAATTTTAACAAATTTCTCTCATATTGTCAATCGAAAGTCGAAATGGTGTCTTACAAACAAAAAATAATCCGTGTTCGTTGTTTGTTGACTTGAAACTTCCAAGTACCGGCAGATTTGTTTATTATTCTGTGTATAATTTCTTCGGTGCTGATGATATTAGTTTAGTCCAAGTTAACCATGTGATAACGTGCCGTTTTTTTTTGGACCAAGAAATCTTTTTGGGAAGTTTGTATACGAATAGTTTTCGTTCTCGCAAATTCAGACTTGTAAGTTTTGAAATGAGTGACACCAAGAAAATATCGGTTGAAACTCGTGCATTTATCATAATTCTTTATAGACTGGGCAAAAGTATCTGAACCATTGCCGCAGAATTAAAAATATCTCGACGTTACGTGGACTACAACATGAAAGAATATGCATTATTTAGAGCGTCCTAGAAGATCTACTACTGCTGAAGATAAACCTATTGTATTGATCAGTAAACGTGATGAACGACTCAAGGACCCTGAGATAGCAGCTCAGATCAATGAATCTATGGATATGCATTTGAGGACTTCACCACAGTGAAAAACAAATTGTGACAAGTCGGTCTTTTTGAATCTAAGAGAAAGGAAGAACGGATGCTAGATCCATGTTTAATCCCTACTGTAATACACGGCGGATGATCGGTGATGGTTTGGGGATGTTTTGGAGGAAGTGCGACTGGAGACCTGGTAAAAATTGAAGGGATTTTGGATAATGGAGGTTACAAAAACATATTAAAAGAAAATTGAATACGTTCTGAGCAACCGCTTCCAGTATTACAACGATCCCAAGCATTCCTCGAAGAATTGTAGAGGAAAACGGTATTGATAGTTATTATTTGACCGTCACAGTCGCCCGACCTCAACACGACTGAGTTGTTATGAGACAACTTGGGCAGGGAAGTCAGACAGCAGTGTTCCACTTCTTTGGAATAACCTGAAAAAACAAATGAAACTAAATAGACGACAATTATTTCTAGAAATTGTTACAGAAAATGCCAATATTGTACACCGGAATCATAAAATATAAATATCAAAATCGATTGTATTGTTTTTATATGTTATGTATGACGCAAACCATAGGGTGGGCAAAAACTTTTTACCGATAGTATGTATAAAAAGCAATACGCTTATCTTTAGCCGTACTATCAGATCAATGTACTTACATAATTATTGTGAACCTTGTAATAAGATATGTGTTTCCCGTGCACATCCCTAAATCGCAGCCGCTTGTACTCTGCAAACATAACGGGCAAATTTAATAGTTCGTTCATGTGTGTGCAGTTGTATTTACATATATATTAATTTATATTTTCCGTATACTCCGCCAGCGCCGTCGCGGCCGCCTCCGCTTTGGTTTGTGCGAGCCTTTATGATAGTTGTAACGTTTAGAGGTTAATGTTGACAAGCGAGATTTATGAGGCGAAAGTGCTGAGCCCATGGCGTAGGATTATTAAAACTAGTTTCTCAATTATATTAAATAAGACGCGGGAAATATGAGTAAGTATATAAAATATGCAAATTTGTTTATTTGAAATCAGTGCTAGCCAGAAAAAATAATAGTTTGATTATAATTACGTTCGAATTAAATTAAAATCGTGGTTAATTTATATCATTCATAATAGTATTGGAAATGAGTATAATCTGATAATTTTTCCGCAAACATTTATCAATAATGTGTCCTCGAATTTTTTTTATATTTAACCTGCCGTTACGCTGTAGGCAGCAATAATAATCTTAGAACATTATTATTAATTTCACAGTTCCGCCTCTACCAGGAGGTTCGTTAAACTTACTTATAGTTATTTCATTGTAAAAAGCGATTCCTTATTCCACGAACTGACATTTTAAAGTGCAGGTGTTTTTTAAGTTGATGGTAAAATTGAGATACGTGTCCCCTACAAAATGGTTGTTGATATGAGTAATATTTTACTATTATCATTTTATGTGTTACTAATTAAACTAATTCACACGGTTTTTATAACGCTGAAGTTATTCTTTATTGTTTATATGTGTATATTCTATCACATCGGGTTTTAGAAATACTTTAATACTTATAAAATTATTAATTATGATAATTTGACCTGTTCTATTCCTTTTTGAGCCAGTTTCTTTCAAATTGGCATTCCTGGAACCGTTGGTGATATTCATACTGACCAACAGCAATCACGAAACATATTTTCATCCCAAAGTTGTTGATGATGTTTTTCAAAAATACATATTTAAATCTTGATGAAAACGCTTCTCTTCTTCATCACTCCTACTTCGTAAGTTTTCAGGAAGAAAATTCAAATGTAAAGGAATTGATTCAATGACATTTCGCTCCAATCTCAAAATTTTTACGCTTTTAATTTCCAGCAACCCTTCGACAACACTTAAAACACTTAATTTTAATGACTTTTTCATTGACTGATAAGAGTTTTCCAAACTCAGGCTCTTTTACTTTACGATATGAACGCTAACAGATATTTCCACTTTTAGTTTGCAAATACTGAGATATTCATAATTTGTAAAGAGGGTTGAATAATGTTTCTTGTATCTACTAATGACTTTATTTGATGTTTATTTTTCCTGGAATATACTCGTTTCGAATAGGCCATTCTTTTCTTACATAATGATGCTCTCTGATCCTGCTGTCCTCCAGATAAAGAAAAGATAAGTATTTGATTAATCTATCTCTTAAACCCAAGAACCAACAGAGTCTTTTAGGTCGCTACACATTTTTCATTGATGTTACTTTATTAATTTTATTAATGTATGCTTTGAATCATAACTCTCTCTACAATTCACTGATATGGACGGTTGGTAATTCCAGTTCTGCAATAAAACGTCGTTCAGACTGTATTTCGAAGAATAAACGAATAAGCGCCATCCTGTTTTATTATAGTTTCATTGCTTCAGAAAGTCCCAGGATATAAGTATTCTCCTTATCTTTTGAAAATTTAGAGTAAACCTCATTTCTGTTTCTAGATAAAGTTTCTTTTGGTATCTCTTATTAACAAATTTCAATGTTGTAAGTTAGATCCCAGAAGTTCTTAGATCTTGATAATTGTAAATCTGTAATTTTATCATTTAATTCTTGGTTAATTAAATAGGGAATGTTTTCTTGAAAATTTAAATCGTTGCAACATAGATTCAACATCAATTTCTATATTTTCAATGGAATTACCGGAATAAAACAATGTTTTGTCGTTTATCACGAAGTTTCTATGATTACTAGAACAGCCTTGATGAACCAAATGGAAGCTATACGTTACCTCCGACTATTGTAGCGAAATAATCCACATCCACAAAACATAGTTGTATCCATTTTTTATCTTGGTTAGCACTAGCAAATCCAAAATAATAGAGATATGCACTTTTTGAATAATCAAAGATTAATATACAAACATAACAAAAATAATCACAATTTTCTACTGGACAGTGTTATATCATTAATGAAATGTTCAGTTCCAGTTTTTCCTAGTTTTTTGACGTCGGATAATTTTTGCGGCAAAACAAAAAAAAACAACCCCCACACAAACAAAGACCAAGGCTTCACTGGTTTTTCTACAGACACTGTAGATATCGCATGCGAAAGAGTAGGCTTCAGGTTAAACAGCTAACAGTCGCTAACTTTTGGTGCATGCATAGTTTTTTGTAACACCACTAGTTTCGTTACTTAATAGCCACACCTCGTACTTTTATGGTAGAAAATATTGTGCACCGACATGTTTATTTGACGTTTAACAATAATTTGAGGTACTCAGTCAAGACTGATAAGTAAAATTAAGTGAAATGCGTCAAGACATCAAGATAGGTTTTATTTGGAAAATCAATTATTTACGAAAAGTACCCGAGCCGTATATCTTTT
This sequence comes from Diorhabda carinulata, assembly GCF_026250575.1. Taxonomy (NCBI): domain Eukaryota; kingdom Metazoa; phylum Arthropoda; class Insecta; order Coleoptera; family Chrysomelidae; genus Diorhabda; species Diorhabda carinulata. Next base: position 12,234,411 of record NC_079469.1, read on the forward strand.
ATTTATCATAGTTTAAAAGATACGAGCGTTTGAATTACGATACGAAAAAAGATAGATACGAAAAAATGTTAATAAACCTTTTTGTACAGAATTTTATTTCATATCAAAAAACGACACAACTTTTCCGTGGATATGCAATTTTCCAGTTGCATTTCCAACGTATAATTATTAAAAACTCTAAAAGTCAAATGAATGTCTGTGTTTATTACAAATACACTAAATAAATGAACGAAATTATTACATCCAAACATTCACAAAGTAAATACTTGTGCGATAGAGGTCACGAAATAAGGACGCGCCTACGAGATGTTCCAAGTAGTTCTGTGAGATTGTTCCAATCGTCATTTTTGTTCTGTCAGTTGTCGTATTTACATGAAATACTCGATTCAATAACTTATCAAAAAAAGGAGCTTCACTAAATAATAAAAGGTCGTTGTTTCCGCGATATTTTGAGGGTGCTCTGTCACCTTCTTAGAGCCTTCTAATCGATTTGTCAATTTTATATTGATGATTGTCGGCTACCAGAGGACTACTGAAAAAAATTTTCGCCCTAACTAAATAAAGAAAAGATGCCCGTTTTTAAACAGGCTGAAAGTGTTCTGCCACCCCCTTGGAACTGCAATCAGGGCTATCTTCATAAACGACACTCACTTAGGTTACTAGCTCTGAAGCCGAAGTACCGGATTTTCAACACTCTCGTTTTGATTGTAGACCTAAGTCTCATTTGCCTTTATAAAACGATACAATAAAACTTGTTTCTCCTTTTTTTTAATACTGTAAGAAATACATTTTTCAATTATGGAACGTGTGAAGTGTGAGATAACTAATCAATATCGCCATTTATTATTGAACTATAGAACTTATTGAACAGAAGTGGTGGCATATTGAAATATTTTATGTCAGTTAAACAGATAAATATCACGAACAATTATACTTCATATTTCAATCACAACCCGCAACGAATTTTCCAATTCACGATGAATTATCAGGAAAAGTTAATTTCCCTACGACCTCATACGAAATTGGTAGATTTTAACACGATTTACTTTATGGCAAAATATTAAATTTCAACCGTATGCAGAAATGTTTACATACGTGTATAAAAAGTGTGTAAACTAGTAAAAATGAAGGTTGAATTTGATTTGGGTGTTACTTTAGGACTTTTCCGTACATGTGCTGCAACCGATAGTTCCATACACGTGGGGAAAATAGTTTTCACTCACTTCATACAAGTGCATTAGTGATCGTGGACAAAATATAAAGTGACTCGACTATTTATTTAATTCAATTAGGTAGTTAGATGTTTAGAAAAACTTTCTTTCGAAAGCTGTTATTATAAAGTTTTATTAAGTATTAAGTCTTTGTATCACTCTGTATAGTAAATACTTATCAAACAGTTCATTCACATCAAATCCAGTAGTAGTCCAATAGAACTATATTATAAAATCAGAGTTAACTCGATTAGTTGACCTCTTATATCCGTTCATTTTGATTACAATTGCAATTAAATTATCCTAGGAATCAATGAGGTTACTTGTAATACACTGAGGCTTAGTTAAGGATTTGATAAAAAAAATTTCTTATACTACTGTTTAAATGTCCTAAAAGTTTTCACTATAATTATCTTTATCCCATTGCATTGTTATTTTCATATTCATCGTTTCATCATGAAAATGAAGAGAATAATTTCATACGATGTATAAAATCCAAATAGAATAAATTCATTATTTAGGTGTTACTGTATATATTTACGAAAAATCGCGAAATACGTCAATTTTGTATGACAAATTGACATTTTTCAACGTGAAAATTCGATCACTACCTGTAACTCAATTCTATCGACAAGTGGAATTTCCAATTTTCGAAATAGAAGGTACGAACTTATGATGAAAAGTGCGATAATTAATTTAAACAAAGTGAAAAAGTTAACAAAGCCTTGGTCTGTGTTATGTAACAATCGATGAAACCAGGTAGTACTAAATTAGGCCACACCCTGCTAACACAAGGTCACCTCATCAGCAGGGATCCTTTACCAAAACACAGTAATGAAATACTTTCTGTGACACATACTTACTCAGTGTCCGCAATTAACGACAACAGGCCCAACTTCCTTCTGGCGAACTAACAGACCTTCTAGGATCCTCATGTCATGCATAATTTAAACGAGTTTTTAAAATCGATCGATGCTCTCAGAATCATATAATTTCGAATTAATTTTTATATAAATCATCATTTGTAAACTTTAATGAAGCCAAAGATCCTCGCAGTCGATGCTTATTATCAAATATAAAGTAGTGTCATTCTCTATTCAACTCAAACTAAAATACATTTTAAATCGATTTTTCTTACACACAATGCCTTTTACATATCCCTATAGAAATAAATCTAATTGTGTAAAATCAGTTAATCGCCCTGGCCTCTTGGCCTCCCTATACATGTATCGGGAAATTTTGCATTGGTAATGTGGGGTTGTTCCATCTTGTTGTAACCATAGCGCAATCACTTGAAGTTTCCTTTCCTGGGATAAGTTATTTTGCCAAAGTGACATAATTTTGATGTAGTTTCAAATAATGATTTCATTTAAATTATCCTAAATGAAAAAAGGGAAAATAATGTGGTTTCCAACAATCCATATCCGAACGTTAATATATTGAGGGTATTGCGTGTATTCTCTCTCCCAGTGAGGATTCTCCGTTGACGCAATTTTACCGATTAGCATGGCAGTTATGTGGAAAACCATAACATCTCGAGAATCCCACCTAATTTGATTTAATCACTCAGTGCATTGGCAGCTGCTTTTTTATCCTATCTTTTATGACGAAATTTGTGAAACTGCTTCTCTATTTAAATAATTGTTCCTGGGAACATACGTCCTGTTGTATTGGGGTTTCATTCCCGTAACCAAGTATTGGTGAAACATTTCTGTTAATCTAACCATTATTCAGAATTGAAGTTACCGAATATCAATTTGTAATTTAAATTCAAAGTGCTTCGGGATTTTTTATAAATACGTACCGTAACCAAAATAATTAATTCCATTTGGATTCTGCACATTGTATATGACATGAGAAAACTTTTAAATATATTACAAATCAGGTACGGAGCAAGGTCAGTGTTATAAACAAAACTTCCTAAGAAGCTTGGTGGCCTTCCACGATCTGGTATACGCGCAAGCCCGGAAACATTGCGAAACTCGACTCCTCACGTTCTCTTTTTATCAAGGATTGGACACGTCCGTACGTGATACTCTTACTATATCCATATTTAATATGATATAAAAATGGAGGCTCGTAGTTTAGATGATTACCGAATTTTTAAATAAGCATTATGCAAAATAAGTTGTAAACAATGAACGTGTGCAACGTGTTTCATACACGAACACAGAGGCGGATCCTTATAAAACGTTATCTTTAGTATGAAAAATAATCTATCGATCTAAATAGATAAAAAAATAACATTGCAATTCTATTACATATTAAATTCATGATTAATTCAATAACACCGTTGTACTCGCAATATTAAATTGATAAAGAAATAGCAAGAAAAAATTGGTCAAAATCGCCCCCTTTGTACCGAAAATTGTGTGAAGGTGTATGAAAATCTGCTCCTAATAGGGGAAAGACGGTGTTTACCGTAAAAGTGGTATCGACAGTTTTTGTGGGATAAAAACTAAAACAATTTCTTGATAAAATAAATAAATTGCTCTCCTATTAAGACAATGCACCTTCCCACTCTTCGCTAAGGAAATGGAAACCCACTAAGGCACTAAAGAAACTAATTATGCAAATAATTTCTATCAAGATGTTAAATGATAAATGGAGAAAAATACTCACCAATATGCTGAGAGATTTGCATTGACCAAGAAAACAACACAACAAGAAGTAGAGATTGAGGTCACGTATAACGAAATTATGAAAAAATTACCAGAATTCACATTCAAAAAACAATAGTTAAACTAACACACATTTGATCAATACATCTGTACTATCTATCCTAAACAACATATCACATAGATGTTTAACTGTAAAATAATATTCTTCTGTCACAAATTACTCTTCCTCGTATCTTCGATCATAAAGTTTACTGGTGTGTACGTGAATCATTTGTTCTAACGATTGTAATTTACGTTGATAACACAAACAGAAACTCTGGTTAGATTCCAGCCCGCACCTGTTTCGAGATATTTATCTTTTCCCGCATTTTGCACTGCTGAATTTATGGTAGAGATATATATTCGTTTTAATATGTTCTTGTTTACTTCAATTAACAAGACAAGTACAAATAAATGTGGTAGAGGTGCTCCAAAATAATAATTTTAATAACTAACCAGCTGTTCGTTACCTTTCTTCTGTCGATCAATAAGAGAAGGCGTTATTAGGTTCTTCATGAGTGTTGATAAATAAACTTTAACTTTCATGTAGATCGGTCAACTGATTTGTAGTCGTTCAAAGTTGACGTGAGACAGTATTTAAGGAAAAACTTTCCGTGCAGTAATTAAATTCTTATTTTTCTAAGGTGGTAGTACCAAAACAAAAAATGTATAGGAACTAATTATCTTTGTACAGTATAAATATGGTCTGCTGTATACTATTTTGAAAGAGGATTATTCAATATTTTTGACCAACCGAGATGTTTAGTAGGAACTCTTCGTATCTCATTTGGCTTTAAAATAATTTACATTACGTACAGTTTTAAATATTGTGTTTAATGTGAATATCACCAACGATTACTAATGAGTACATGCAGGACCAAGTTTAGGCTAGTCTTGGTCTTGGTCCTCTTGTAATAAGTGGTTATGGTCCGGCTCTTGCACCAAAACTGTTGCAAGTCACACACTTTTTGAAAATAAATAGTATTTCAAAGATTGTTGGTTTAAATAATTAAGACAAGTTTCTATGAATATAGAAAGCCCAATATCTAAGCAGATGCAAATAAACTGTCTTGAATATGATGATTCTAAGATACTTTTTTAAATCTGTAAAATATCATCCGCTACTTTTTTATAGATTTTAAAAATTATTTCAACATAAAGGTAGTTTGCGTGTAGATGTGATTGTTTTCCATGTTTCAAATCAAAATCGTCAGAACCTTGTTAAGACGAGAAATCTACCTTTTTTAGGTAGTACTTTTGTTAATTAATGAATACAACGTTTTCTATTTAACCTTCTTTTTATTTTTACCAATTCTTGAAAGACATTCAAAAGAATTTTTTCTTCTATATTCGACTAAAAAATTTCGATTATAGCAATATTTGAACACATAACACTGTAAGAGTCTCAGCATAGTCCGTCTTGATCTGTCTTGCAAATACTCGGTCTCAGTTTTGCATTGCTGGATGATCTTGATGTTCTGGACCTGAAGCTGGTCTTGGTCTTGCAAAAAAAGCGATTCCAAAAATTCCAATTTACATAGAATAGACGCTGCTTTTTTATGTGTGACCATAAACATCCAATGCAATGCAACGGCTTTCTAAACTGCGTCAGCTACAACGTAATGAGTTCCGCATAAGACTACATTTTATATTAAACGTACCATATATATAATATTCTCATTCCACTTTTTTATAGAATAATAACGATTAGATCATGTGCAACCAACTCCTCAGACTTAAATCTCATATTTGCTTTTCAAAACATCTGAACCTATATATACCAACACCGTCAGAAATCGATACACAATTTATAATCTTGATTAAATCCCACATCAGCCCTTCTAGTTGCTTCGGAGAGGCGTTATGATAGTATTAATTACTCCAACGACCGGACTAACGGCTATCTCTTAATCCGAATTGTCTGAACAAAATGAAGTGTTATCTAGTTTGGTGCAGGCTCTTTGAATATTTACATTGGAACATGGTCCTGATTCGCATAGCGAATGGTCATTTTTATCGACAATGTCTGTCGATTTGCATCTTAATTGAAATTTTGAAAGATCGATAAGCTATTCGGTAACATCAGGTACTTTTTGTGATGTTCCGAAGGTAATTATCTATTTTCATTGTTCTTGAAGTATAAAAAATGCTTCTACTCGCAACTTTAGAATTACTCATAACAAATTTCTGCTTTCAATATACTATATAGAGTTTCATACCCAAAACCCATTTTATTGATTTAGTTATACGTATAACATACTTATTTATACTATGTATATGTTGGGGGTATCATGTACACTGCGACCCAAAGGGTCTTTTGTATTCCCTTTTCTTGTTGTGTTACTCAATATTTGAAGCTGATCTATTAATTCTACACCTTTCCCATAGTTCAAGATGTGGAATGGCTCTAGCTGCCAGTGATGTTCGTCGACTATTTCATAAACCAGATTTAGTGCTCCGGAGTTCCCTAGTCTCTCACACTTCGAGAGAATGTGGATAGAGGTTTGGTCTTCTTCGTAATAGAATCTGCACGTTGCATTTTCTACTGAACCTAGTGTTTTTAGGTGTTAATTGAGGCGACGGTGCCCCGACTCCCGTTAGTATTCGTAGATTACTGTTAACTACGTTAATTCTTTCCTCAGATCCCTTTCCCAGGAGTATTGTTGCCTGTATCAACCCTTGCAGATTGTTCCAGTAACTGGTGTTTTCTCTATGTCCATTTTCCAATTTTTTCTCTATTGTTCTGTAATTGATTCCATCAAAGGTTTTAGGTCGTATAAACAGTTAATCCGCCCCTACTTTAGCATGTCTATCATCTAGTTTAGTGCCTTTACTCTTGTGAATCTCGGGACCCATTGGAGGAGAAATGCTGCATCGAACCCTACAGATACATATTTAATAAAGAGTTGGTACTATTATTGCTGGTAAAAAAATAGTCATGTGTCACTTGCATTTCTACTTATTTTTCTTAGATTTAACTAGTTTTTGATGACCAATGTTCCCAAATGGTTTTGCTTTGGTCAATAGTGTGGTATTGTATTGTAACAAATCGAGATTCTGCATGACATATTTTCTCGATTTGGTCAAGTTCCTTTCTCTTCTGTTGTGCATTACTTTATAGTCAATCATAGTTTGAGAACATAGTTGCATGATCATATAGGTGAATACCAAGTTACAGGAAAAAGAAGTATAACTTATATAGCAAGGACTACATCAGGTAAAGGAGTTGTTGAACTCATCCATTTCTACCTCGAACCCTTTGCACTCATTCACATCCAGCACGGTTTCCTCCAACAGACAATGACAATCTTCCTCTCGAATCTCCAAAAATACGATAATTAACTTCGTCGATTTGCTTATTGACAAGAATATTTTCATCAGATTTGCTTGCAACCGAGTTGTAGTCTTATTTCACTACCGAAAACGACATGTCTCAGGTGACTGATTGAAGGCATTTTCAGCCGCATCTGCAATGGATTTGCTTGTATTCCAACAAGTAAATATTATGGCAAGTGTGTTCCTGACTACCGAAGAGAATATTCGTAGATATTTGAATTGAATATCCCTTCAGCTGCATCTTCACCGGGATGTTTTCACAAGAACCCGTTAAAGAAACGTCGTTATAATTACTGCTTTCGATACATTTTTCTTTATTGTAATTGCCGGAACCGTCATCGTGACATGTAATATACCTTTTTCGGGTGTATTTTGCATTTTCTACGAAGACGGTCAATTTTGAAACATCAAATTTATTTACTTAGGAACCATTTCCTACAACAACTATACTAATTTCCAATGCCATACTGCGTTCCCGAAAATCAAAATTTGCGATTGTTAATGTCGAATTTTCAATATGTTTTTCATACTGTTTTTTCTTTTTTCATCGTAAACTATATTTCCTCATGGATTTGGAACATATATGCTATACATATATTTTTATTTACATTGTGAGGCTTGTACTCAGTTTTTGAAAGAAATCTTTATTTTGGTAGTTTGAAAATTCAGTATCCTAATTTTATTATTAAATGATCTCTTCCAGTTACCCGTTCCTCCTTACTCGTACGTTTCTACCAAACAATTCATATTTGCATACTTAAGGATATATCAAGTTTATGGGCACCGGTTTTATTGAAATACACTTAAAAACTTACTTAACAGAGTCATCTTCGAGGGGCTCTAATACCCTTAACAGGAACTTTCGGATGAACGTAAATTAGATTAGTGTCTGTAATTTGGGTTTGCTGTGAAAGTTTCTGGATACCCTATATAACCATAAATAAAGTTTATGGCTGATCATAATTCAAATCAATATGTATATAGAAAAGATGAGTTTAACCATAAAAATACGAACAGTGAATTTTTATTAATTTTATTTTTACATGAAATCTTGTGCTCTATGTATAATAATTCTACCGCTTGTCTTGAAAAAAACTCAAACACACTCGTTTTGATGTCCTCGTCATCCAGATTATTCTAGTGAAGGATTTCTTCACAGCCAAATGCCCTGATCAGATCTTGGATTCTATTAGTCGCTTATGAAAAGGCTTCACCATGAAGTACAATGATGCCTTCACTCTTGCATGCCATGCTTTTTCTTTTGAATAGTACAGCTATGGCTTCTTAAAATCCATTGTTTCCCTAAGCAATAGAAAATCCACCACATTTGTCGGACAGATAATGTTTAATTGAACTTGACTTTTTTTAAGCAATGTCGAATGTCGCCTGCCACTATCTGGCTCAGAATCATCGTCGCCTTCTCTATCCTATTGCAAAAGTAAAGTAAAAACAACGCCCGAAAGCTTAGTTTTGTAAAAATGTGTCAGTATTTTTGATACCCAACGTGACTTTACAAAACTTTTCCTTTCTAATTATCAGATTAGCTCTATTCCATAGTAAATCAAATTCAATTCTGTCTATCTAAGATTCACTGTCAATAAAATTAGTGTCTTTTCCACTCAAACTTGACGTCTTAACTAGAAATCTATTATAAATCTTTTCATTAGAAACGCGAAGATATACTCTACCAAGCAAAACTAATTTTCTGTATTTTCTAACACCCAATTATTAATAAACTCAAGGTTATCACAATAAATATGAATAAATCACTATAACAAACCATTGAAACATAGGTGTGTAATCTTCACTTTCAGTTTCAGTTTAATTAACCATTATATCCTTTCGCATTTCATGGTCGTATAAAAAATGTTTCCAGAGAGGAAATATTAGTAATTAAAGTAAGTTTTTAAAACTGAAAAAATATATATAAATAACAACTTAAAATGTCATTTTTATTTCGTTGAATAAATTACAAAATTCTCGTGCTCCATTACACTTTATTAACCTACAATTGAATAATTTATTCTAACACTTTTGCTCAATAACAACTTTTTTATATCTAATGTTTTTAGTTGAAACAAATATATAATAAACTGAATTAAAACAATACATACCAATATTTAACCTCAGATCTATTAATTTATTTAGATTTTAAAAAGTCACTTACAAATTTTATTATTTGTACTCAATGCGTCTTCGTCGTTTGTGATTCTGTCAGTCCACGGTATCTTCAGGATGCGTCTATAGAGCCACATTTCAAATGCCTCAAGTTTTTTGATTATTTGAACTTTCAAGGTCCAGGTTTCCACTCCGTACAGCAGTACTGATCACACAAAATCTTCCATGAATCCCATTCTGACGTGGAGGTTTAGATTTCAGTTTGCAAACATTGAGGAGTACTTGACAAATGCCAATTCTGATGCTTTATGAAATCTATAATATTGATCTATCCTTTCAATACTTGGTGTAGATTTAGCTACATTTTCCGTTTTCTCGATGTAAAATGCAGTGTATTGTAACAAACTATGGAGTTTTTCCTTTAATTAGAAACAAATTTCTATACCATTCCATATGAATAATGTTGCTTTGGAAAATCTAGACTCTTTCACACGGTATCCCTCGATATTTGCACTATTTCCAGCGTTATAGCTATTTCAACTCTACAGCAATTATATGGGGTTTTTACATGTGTTGCACGATTTATTCCATTAATAACAAGTGCAGTAATCACAATTTGCTAGCACTTGAACGTAATTCACTTAGAATGGTACGAAAAAAGAGCGTGTATTCCTTGAAAAATATGCCAGAAAACTCAGTGGCTGCTACACAATTCGCCGTATTAGCTATGTGAAAAGGTGGGTAGTTTTTTCAACATAGCTGTTACCGATCTAAATGGCGCATTAAGCCTCATAAACTTTCTTTCTTTTCTATTTCTCTCCACACGAATTGAACTATCACCTTTCCTAGCTCGCATTCTACCGTCCCTTCTGGAACGGTGCACTTTGAGTCAGAGTTATTGCGCTCATAAGGTTTCTTAAAAATTTCCTCGACTCTTCCAATATTATTTGCGACAATAGTTCTGTTAATAAATGTTAATCTTATTCAAACTTCAGTTTTAATTAGATAGTTTTGATAGTAATATAATCACGTATGAATTCGTTTGGTTTTCGTGGCGCCAATGGTAGCTTCTAAATGTCATTTCAAAGGTTTTCCTAATTGTAAAGATCGAGCAATAATATTTTTTCATAATTTTTACTGTTTGATTCACTCAACCGTAGAAAATCGGCATAATTATTAAAGTCGGCCAAGGCGATTAGTTGAGAAACATCATTTTAATTTCAATTCGAATTATTCTGAAATCGACTTTTGAATTTATCAAGATCTATTCTACATTTTATGTAATAATATTGGAAAATGTATTTAAATTACTTTCGAGAGTTGTTAAAAGTCGATATTTATGGTTAAACTGTTTTTATATAATATGCTGTAGAAACACTCTTGTAAAACTCAATATATGTATATAGATTATTTTAAACACAGTTTACATATCTATTTCAAAACATCGCGTCGTTCTTGTTTTAAATATCACGCCATATTTCTTTAAACATTCTAATATTGAATATGTTTGTACGATTTATGTTTTTGTATCAGACTCCCATCTATCGGTAACAAAACGGAAAGTCATATCTAGAAAGCACCCCTTATAGAAGTGTCATTAAGTTTCTCATGAGTAATTTTGTTCCCTTGTCTAGAATCATTTTTTACTTTTTAATTTGATTATGACTGACAGCGTGTTTTTCACTTTTTAGTATAATTATAACTCTAATAGCGTGTTTCCTATTGTTTTTAAACCCGTTGCATCTTACTTTTCGAAAACTTTTGTGTGTTCAGTACTTTTGGAGAAATAGCGTTAAATAACGTTCGATAACTTTTTGACTGGGACTATTTTCACGCAGCTATTATTGTTCTCGTCAAATATTACCAATCTCGAGTTTAATAAACAACCGATTGTAGATGCCCCCATGGGAGAAAATCTAGAGGGTGATCATGGTGGTTATTTTGTTGCTCCTTTTTGATCAAACTTTTGGCCTGTTCTTAAATGGAAGAATCTAACTTGGTGTTTCTCCATAATGTTGAAAGGAATTGAGATCTTCTTGCAACATCTGCAATCTTCGATTGCCATAACTTTTGAAGCTGTTTTTTTTTTTCAATAAATTGAATATATAACAACTTGCACAAAAAACGTTATCCAAAATTAAACAAAAAATTGAATGTAAATGCTAATGATAATTTTCTTTTGTTACAGACGAAGAAAAATAATCCGAACCACATCAAGAGGCCAATGAACGCGTTCATGGTGTGGTCTCAAATAGAACGTAGAAAAATTTGCGAAGTAAGTCCAGATATGCACAACGCCGAAATTTCCAAAAAATTAGGTAGGCGATGGAAACAATTGAATGACGAAGAACGTCAACCGTTTATAGAAGAAGCAGAACGACTCCGTCAATTACACCAAAAGGAATACCCCGATTACAAATACCGTCCCAGAAAGAAAAGTACCAAACCAGCTCCTAAGAGTAGTTCATCCAAAAAAACTAAAAAGCCTGGTAAAATACAGAAGAACGACACTAATAATAACAATAGCACCGTATTAAACGAAAAGATTTTTGCTAGACGTAGTACAGTGCCAGAATCGGTTGCGTCGAAATTGAAGTTTAGGTTGACGAACGTCGTAGAACAGAGGCAGGTGAATAGGGTAGTAGATACAGAAGATAATATAAGACAGAGTATGCCTTTGCCTCCGATGAGCTTCCTAGCTAAAGTCCCGTCGAGTCCCTCTTGCGAAACTCCAGATTCCCCAGAAAGCGCTACCATATACGACGATACATGGGTCAATAATTTTAGCACAGTGAAAGAGGAACCCGAAGACAGGTTGTCACATTCTCAAATAGCGACAGCTACCTTAGATGACCTCGACAGGATTGACGACTTGTTACCAATGGACGGGAATATTCTAGAAGAACTGGCAGATATAGATACGAACTTCGACACAGCATCGAATTGTTCCGCGTCTCATTTAGATTTCTCTTGTCCCAAGGATATCCCAATGTTCTCGAATATAGAGAACGCTTGGTGCGAAATACGAACCGAAGATTTTTTAATGTGTTGAAAAAGAGACTAAGACTGTTTTTTTTTTGAGATTCTACTGTGTGTGGAGGCACAATTATTGTTATTAATATTCTGGGGTTGGTCCTCATTATATATATAAAACGATGACCACATCGACAATTTTTATATTGTTATATAAATATTATTAACCCCGACATTGATCTCATTTTGCGTTTATTATTTTTGTATTTATCATTATGACGTATTACCAGAATCTACCAGTTTCACGTAAGACAGTCATTTTAGATCGAGAAATCGAAACCACAATTAAGAAAAATCTTTGTAAATATAAATATTTTTTTAAAAGTGTGTTAATTAACAAACATTAGACAATTTTTTGGTATCAAGGAATGCAGAATACCAATCTAATGATAGTATACTAACAACTAGTTTTGTCAAAAATACTTTGATACGATTTGAAAAATACACTTATCTATTAACTGATAGGGTAATATCTTCCAGCTGGTTGATTATAATAGTTTCAAAGTTTTTTACTATCCCAAAATGAATTATAAGAAAGGAAATTGTCACAAAGATTAAATCAAGTGAATGACGAGAAGTTATAGAAACATTTTATCAGCTCATTTGTTTTTATCTTTTGGTCACCCAACTGTCACAAAACTTCAGAATCCTACTTTATGACTTATTCCAAGGACTGAAATTGGGAAAATTGGAAAACTTAAAGCTAAGGAAATGTATTTAATGGTCAAAAACCATTATGTAAAAACTACAAGGTGTGCTATAGCGCACCAGCTGGGAAGCAGCCAATGAGAATTCGCTCCAAAACGATGCGCCAATTTAGGAGCGAATTCTCATTAAGACTGTTTTGTCCTCCAGATTTTCATTCTCTTCTTTCTTTTGATAATATCAACTTTGTTCGCGGTAGACATCCTGAACATGTTCTGTCACCAGTTTCATCCGCAGTGTGAAATTGTGCGTTCGTGGTGCTAATAAAACAATCAATGTTTCAAATCCTGTATTCGTGGAGCACAGATTTCTGATTCCGAACGTGTTCTGAATACGTCCAATGTATCCTCGGACAAATATTTTTAATCTGGCGCATGTGCATTCATCATTTTTGTGATATTTATCAATTAATATTATGATTTTAGTTGTTCATAAATCGTTCGTGAAGCAATGTATGTTCAGAACATATTCTGAACAAAGCATAAGCATTTGACATGTCCAGACGATATTCAGTATACATTAGGAAGGTGTTCAAATTATCTACTGCGAACGAAGCTATTGAATTTTGAATAGTAAAAGGATTGAAATTAGGCGATGTAGAAGCTGAGAAATAACAGGAATGTTTTTACTGGCTAAAAACTGTCCTCGTACAAACTTGGTTTTCAAACATTCGCAAGATCCTAGATCTAAACATTTTCATTGGAAGTTCCGCTTCTGAAAATAACCCTAAAACCATATGATTAAAAGACCGTTGATCTGTTGGAACTTTGCAAAAGTTTCCTTCACGTCTTCTCAAAATTTACGTCACTTATTTTCGTAACTTAAAATGGCGATTTCATATTTATTACTCATCACTTATCATCTGCAGATACTCCCTACGTTGCCAGTTTCATTAATCAAGTCACACTTCTTGTTTTTCATCGTCATTTAAATACAAGTCGATTACTGCAGCATATTTCTAATAAACACTAATAACTATTTTACCACAAATAATAGATTTGTTCGCGCGTCAGTTTCCGAATCAATTTTAGACCCGATCGCATGTACTCTTTCAAAATAATCGTTCGTAGATCGCCCACTTCTGAATTTTTAGTACAAGTTTCGTGTTCGCAGGTCATTCGATTCCTTTAATTATTCGTTCGCGGTAAATCAACATCCTGAATGGGTTCGTAATCAAGCAAGCGCAATACAGCGATACTAAATTGATTAACAACTGATTCAGAATCTATTCTGTATTGACTCGCGACAAATCTAATGATGTTGCCCAGTACGTAATTTGAGTAGATTATATGCCAAGAATGAAGGGAAATAGTCACAAGGACTAAAATCCAGCGAATTTGGGAAATGGCCAAATATGACTGTGGCAATAATTTATCCATAATTTTCAAAATGACTTCTGGTTAAATCTTAGTAGAACTACTTAAATTTGACAAAATTCCGTGTAATCGCTTCTCAAAGTATAAATCATTTATTTTTGGAACAACAAATGACCAAAGTAAAAGCATCTGTAAGTCCTCGAAGTGTAGAAAGCTCGAAGGCGTATTTTCATGAAACCAAATATGAAAATTAAAAAATCCTGTCAATTCGATTTGTAATTTATTTTGACCAATGACACTACTAAATCGTTTTTCCCAGTTACTGCAACCCTTGTGCCAAATTTGATCTAATCAATACCCTATTGTGGTTTTTAATTTTATTAATTCTCTCTAAAGTGACTGAACACTAATAGTGCCTAGCTCAGTACGTTTGTCGACCCGGCAAGCCCGGTATTAGGTTTTCGACTTTTTAAATACTGTTACCTTATAAACATGGTAACAGAACACAAAAACAGGCTGTGATTCATCTGTTTGATGACCAATATTTAGTTGTCAAAAGTCCGTGTAGTCATTTTAACGGTTCTGCTACTGCTTAATTTCCTTTGGATTTCACCGACGAATATGTTGATATTAAAAAGTTGTTAGCCAATTAGTATGCAGTCAATTTGAGAAAAAGTTATGAGAATTATCTTTTCTTTAAATAACTAATTATCAATATACCAAATTTTCGGCATAGCAGATACTGTTTTTAGCGCTTATGGTGCATCATTGATTCGGAATAGTTTCCAAAACTTGTCAATTTTTGTAAATATTTCAATTTTAAAAAAGAATGCATACTTTTTGGCGTTAGATATCGGGTGCATTTAGCCATTTTAATCCGATGTGTATTTTTTCATTATTCCCTATAAGTGTGTACATCTAGTGTTTTCAAACTAATTTTGTCGGATGAACTGAGCATGCGTGCTTCTTATTCGAAAAAATATCCACGTTAATTATGCTGTCAATTATCAATTGCTTTCGGTGTCAAATATAATCAGAAGGACTTGTTTAGTCAGTTCTATTACTGATTAAATAGGGCAAAACTTAAGATACGATTTTTAAATTTCAATGAAAATCATCTCCAACTACCGCGCAACTTCTTATTTCTTCGATCCAACCATACAAGTACTTGATTCAATTATTTCATAGTTTTGTCTTTTCAACATTCGCTCGATTTCCTAATGTGTGAGAGTGATAACATTTAGAATTCAAATCATAAATTTGACAATTTTAAGAAGAAGTTTGTAAAGTATCAATAAATAAGTCCTCGGTATAACCAATAACCAATTTTCCAACTTTTCTTCGCCATTTTTATTAAACCGAAAAAATGTTTTCTTTAAAGTCATAACTTTCTAATATTTTTTTCCTTTGGGCATTTTTGTCTTGTCTAAAAATAAGCAATAGTCGTTGGGGGCTAAATCTAGAGGATATGGTTGACGTTTCTCCTATGTTATTTCCAAATAGTCGATAAACAATATGTGAGATGCTTGCTTCAGGTGGATACTGGTCCAGGTCACGTAGATGAAGTCGTTTCGAATGTAGTGTAGGATCCAGTGACTATCGACACTAAAAATATTTTTTACTTTCCCTAAACAGATCCAAACAATAAAACTATTTGAATGATTAACTCATTATTGTTTATGGCCTAATGTGAGGTAACGTCACAGCCATTCGAAAAGAAGCTTTTTAAAGTGATAGCTCATCCATCTATTTATCTCTCTAAATTTTGGTTTCCAATTATTGGACTTATCGATAGATGTAAAATTGTTATCAAGTCCATTATGGTCAATGAAAAGACAAATTTGGTGGATACTTGAGATAATAATACGTGGTTATAATTGAAAAAATTATTCTCATAGAGGTAGTTATAATGTAACAATGGATGTATTGGAATAAACATCGGATAAAAATTGTTTATACACAATACCTCTTAATTTTCTTATGTCACGAAAAAGATAACACTGTTGCAAATTAACCGTATCGAATTGAAAAAGGTGAAAAATACTCAATGTTTTAATGGATTTGGATAATACAATAGTTCTATTAGAATAACTTCATATCATACTCGATACTACAAGCCAAAAGTTTAAGACCATCTTAATTAAAGTAATAATATTAAATAAAATATCAATTGTTCAATTAAACTGTTAAATCATACAATAAAACACTTGTTGGCAATCAATATACTTGAAAATCGTGTAGAATTTTCCACAAAAATCCTCTTATACATTCTGATCTTTTTTCACAAGTCTCCGCACACAGGCAATCAATTTGTTGATATATTGCACCAATTTTCGCATAAAGCAGTTTTTCTCGCGAAGACGGGCCACAATTACAGACGTTCCTATCAAGCTCTTCCCACAAAAGTTCACTGGGATTGAGTTCCGGGCTCTAACGAGGTTACACTATGTTTATTAGTACTCTTTGTACCTGTGTCGAACAAAATTTGGAACAATTCTGTGGCAGTCCTGTTGGAAAATGATTCCCCAATTCAAATTAATTGCAAACCCGGCATGGCATGGCATCTTTTTCTTAATTTTTTTGTACTGTTCCTTTTTCATAATTCCATCAATTTTGATCAAATGGCCAATTCCATAATTAGAACTTCTTCAATCCAATTTTTATGGGCATGGTCCCACTGTATCTGCTTTTTCCGTTATTGTTTTGTGGTCTTAGGTTTTCGGACGGCGACACGTCCATACAACTTCGCATCTCTAAGTCGCCGTCTTACTATAGTCAACGATAAAGGTTTAACTCGAGTTTTCTTCACTACAACGCATATTTCTGGTGCTGTTTCGCTTGCTAGTAACTCTCGGCCTTCCCGAGCATGAACGATCTCAAAGATCTCTGCTTGTTTCCCTGTATCCAGTTATTGCGCTATGAACAGAAGTCTTCAATAACTTTAATTGTAAACTTATCATACTTTCGGATTTGCATTTATTATGTGAAACAACGATGGCAGAACGCACTGCTTATTTCGCGTGCTTTTCTCATTTTCAGACGGGGTCTGCAGAAACCAAAACTTTAGTCTAATGGAGATTGTTTGCGGACAAACGGCAAACCCATGTAACCTTAGGTAATAATAAGTTGGAAGCACGTGTTTTTAGAAGCTACATAATTATTATTGACCAATGGGAAACAAAAGCGAAGCAATTATTTATTAGCACATCATAAAAATACATTACTACGAGTCCACCTGGCTCTAACGCAAAGTTTGTCAGTGCTTGAAAATAACACATGGTTATTGACCAATAACTTGGAATTAAATAAAAAAATGACTTCTTTATGCAGGTATACATTTCCATTATTTATCTCATAGGGTTTCGTTACAATTGATAGATAATTATGTTGTTTCAATGTGGTCTTAAACTTTTGAACAGCAGTGTATTTATAAAGTAGAAGAAAATATGAACAATTTTTGATCTGCAGTCGATTGTACGAGACTTTAGTTGGAATTCCAATTGAAACTGTAATCCAGTTGTATTTTGGGCCGATTAAACCAACTACAAGAAATTATCCAGATTGGAATTGTTAACAATTGAATCGTTAGAAATGTTAAGGTTGTTCGGAATACCTTGAATGGTATGCATATCTTTTATCTGGACCATGTTTCCAGATAATGTTATAGTATTTTGAAGTGGAAAATAGAAGTAGGAAGTATCCGGAATACGAAATTTAGGACAAGGATATAAGAAGTTCGTGAAATCTTTGCAAACGTCATACGAAGACATGAAACAAACTTTTTTTCTAAGAGATATTCTATTTCGCCTTATATTAGTAAGTGTCTATATCTGATAAGGTTCTAAAGAATCATTCAACTCGTTCAAGCGTGTTTCAGTTTTGTTACATATCATATAATTTAGATTTGCACTAATTTTTCGTTGGATTTTTCTCTAGCTATTTTGTCGATGCATTCACTATAATTGTTGCAATCCACAATCTTTTTGCGGGGATCATCGATTTTTCCATTTGAGATTGCTGCTAGAACTTTATATTTTCATTCAATTATTGAAGCATATTGTAGATATTACGTGACTGTACAGAATTATTCGAATTTCCATAGTCGCAGTCGGCAGCTGTTGATTTGTATTTAAATATAAAAAGTAATTTTTCTCAAACTGAAAATCTACTTGTTCAAAGCTCTTTATACTATTTTCATTTGGTTCAAGATGATACGATTCTCTTAATATTTCCTTCATTTTCTTTTTATACAAAATATTTCTTGAAATATCAGACGCTAGTTGATGATTTGGTCTTTCTCTAGGACGTTCTTCTTGGTCTTTTTATTCTAATGGAACATTATTTTGGAAAATCTAGTATGATTCTTCTTGTATTAAATATGTTCCTTATTTAACTTCAATATTATTTCTCGCTGTAGTTATGTTTAGTAACTTATTCTATACATTATTAACCAACACCTTCAAATAAAAGAGAATAGATTATTGAAGACCACCAAATCCAACAGATCAGTAACGATTTATTATTCTCTCACATTAGGAAATAAAGTTTGAACATTTTTAGGCATCTTCAAGAATTGAGATATATTCTCGATATCGATACTTTTCTGATAGGTGAATAATATATTATAACTATTTTCCAACTATTGCTTTAAGATTATTTTAATTTATTAACCCTTATCATTTACGTTAATGTAATATGTTTTTATTGTTAGCAATATATGCAAATGAGTTTCTAATGCTTTTTATTAATACCATTTTCATGAAAACTATAACCTAAAAACGGTTCTAATCAATGAGAATGAAATAAAAATCGTGTTATAAGAAATTCCCTGCGCATACTGATTATTGTAATTCTCTCGTCCATAATTATTGTACTTAAATTCGTTGTAAAAAATCTCAAATCGAGCACTTGGGTGGTAGTAGTAGTAGAAATCGATATACAGTCGATACAAATCGATATTACAAGTAGGCTAGGAATGTTTGTGCAGCTGTCAAGTTGGTTATTTTATTTCAAAATCATTCAAATTCCTTCCAAACTCTTGTGAAAATACTTTGATTGTTACTCCAACGTTTTCAATTATTTTGTAACTATCTGTAACTTCGGATATAAAACTGTCCACTCAAAAAAGATCGACACTGTTCTCAAAAACCACAATTATTTATTTTGTCTCATATAAATACAATTTTGTTTTGAATGGTTATTTCCAAAACTGAATTTTTGCAATGCATAGCTTTAAAATAAATTCATTCTTGTACAAATTCATCTCAACTGATGCTAATAATACTTTTACAAATGAAACCAATAATAATCAATGAGAGATGAAACTAATTCATGAGTCAATTCCTCCACACTGAATATTGACGAATTTTATTTTTATGCCCATTAGTCAGTTCCATAAATTTGTTGTGTGTATCAATCAAAGCTAGAACATACAAATTCTGACAAGAGGTTTGTCGCGGCATTGCCGCCTCAATGGACACCTGATGACGCTAGGTTTGGCAGAGAAGTGCAACGTGCAGATTCTGTTAAACCTCTATCAACATTCTCTTAAAGTTTGAGAATCTACGGAACTCCAGAATGGTGAAATTCCTGTTCACTCGATATTGATGACTTTCAATATTTTTCTCATCATTGCAAATAATAACCATAGTTCTTTGTGTTCCTTCTGATTGACATTTTACTCTCCTACATTTTCTCTAATCGTTCGGAGTCACAATATTTTATCCTATTGTTTATATGGTCTCCAATTTTCCTTATTTCTCTATATTTTTGGTTTTTATCCCAACTTTTTCTTGAATTTCTAGATTATTTCGTATTTGTTTACATTTATTCCACTGTTGTTTAAAATATTTTTGTATATTGTATAAAATCAATTGAAGTTTGCTAATTGTATCACCATTTGTATGAAACTTTCCAAATTCTATTTCATTTAGTCGATCATTAGATATAAAACCCGACGGACGTAGGCTAAAAACAGATTATTTGTTCCAAAATGAACAGAATCAAATATACTGAAATGTTGTAGTCTATGCTATCGTTTCTTATAATCTTATCAATTCGAAATTTCTTATACCCACTGTCGACCTTTTTTGTTTGAATAAAACTATTCATTATATATAAATCGAGTAAATTGTTGATTGAGTACACAGTTTGATTAATCTACGAGGACAATAAAAATGAATTTATCAGTACTTTTAGGAATTTCCTTCTTCCTTATAGATGAATCATCTGTAAAAATGCTAATTGTTGAAAATCACTACCTGTATTTCTTTCTCGTCTGCTCACGGTCCATTTTAACGAAAAATATGTCAACGCACAAACTTGTAATAGACAATTAACCAATAGCGTTAAAAACTTTTTTAAAATTTCAATAGAATTTTGTAGAGAGCAACATTTGATATTCTTGTAATGAAAAATATATTTGAAAGCGCTATAATCAGCGCAATTGTGTGCTTTCAGTGTATTAGCTGTAATAATAATAATAGATTTGGACTGTCCCTATATTATAAATAAGAATTTTCGAAAATTTTTAAAAGCCTGCCTGTAAGTATGAATAAAGTATAGCACTAGAGACTTGTCAAAGTAATAGACACTTCCTAAAAAAACACATCGAATATAGATTTTCAAATCTGGAAACGTTTTTATTTCTTTAAGTATAACACAGTTTATATATAAAAATTTTTGCATAATTCTTATTTCTTTGACCTTTTGATATGTTCATCTTCTAAATGTTATTGATTTCAGGTCTCTTCTAATTTAATATTAGTTTCTTTTATAATTTTATAAAGACAGATGAAAATTTGACGCTTCGACTTCTTTGAGTCTTTATCAAAATAATATATTTTACAATAACTTACTTAATTCTGAAGCCTTTCTACCTTTTCATGTGTAATGCAGTCATTACGAGGGATCCGTTTTCCACAGCAGTGTCCATTCTTTCCTATTCTGTTTTCTTTTGCCTTATTTCCTGTCATCTTATTCCTCGATACAATGAATTAAGTACATTAGGAACTATTGACCAAAAAAAAAAGTTTTTGACAACTTTCTGTTTTGTTTTCTTACAAAATTTTATAGGAGATTACGACCAAAGGTCAGAAAGTTGGATTACGGATGTCGAGGAGAAGCCGAGGCTTTATACTACGTACTTCAGGAGCATTCAACTTTCTGGCCGCTTATATTATTTTTCTTAATCCACTATCCGAAATTATTTTCGACTACGTGATAAACAAAAAATTTAATAATAATTTAATTAGGCTTAAATCCGGAGACTGTGGCATCCATGTCATAATTCTCAACATTTATGTTTTTTTTTTCTTGATGTCCATCAGTTCGAGAAAATAAACAATTTATAGCGATTCTTCTTCTTCTTCAACGGACTTTTCTAGGCTGTTGAATATTTTATTTTCCATTATAATTGAATCCCTTTTCTCTAAGGAAAAGTTTAAAAAGTGCATTAAGACATCTATATGACTAGACTGGATACTTGAACAGATTTAAGCGTGTTCCTATTTCTATTATAGCCGAATCTCATTTGATTGCGACAACTAGGCTTCAACTTTTGTAAAAGCTGCTTTTTTGGTCATAAAGATAATTATGCCTGAAAATTACGTTTTGTTTTACTTAATTCGTTGAAAACATACAAAAATATGACGATTTGGGATTTCCTCTTGTTTGGCTAAATGACATAAAATAACTCATACCATCTTTTGTACGTGGATCATACTGGTCTAAAGTACCTTAACGAGTTATACCGCTTTCTCTTGTGGTATTCACAGCCTGGTATTTGGTAATGCATGCTGAAATTGAGGTTTTCAGTCTACAACTGGTTGGCGGTGGTCCAAAGTCATCGTCCCATAGAAACCCAAAATTGCGCAGTCAATAATATGTTTTGACGGGAATGGTCATTCATGAGCTGGAATTTGGGGCCGACTTGCGCGGCATATGGAAGCACAATTGGTTGCAGACATTTGTCACAATAACTGGCGGTATTCAAATAACCGTCCAGTAAAACTAGGTCTCAGTTCTTCCTTCAATACGAACATTGGTCTGTATCAAATAGGCAGTCGTAAGTTCCACATTCTCTGGTTGTTTTAACATTTGAGCGCTATCAGAAGAGTACTCCATTCTGGATGTTCCCAGTTTAAAGTATTGGTGTGCCCATGCTACTCTTATACCATTATTGCCCGGGCGTGAAGGTTGTACTCGTGCAACTTGTTTGGCCGCTCACAATCTAACTAATCTGCTGTGATTGTCCGATCTCATAATGCCTGTATACAAATAAAACAGTTGTATAGAATACGTTGCTCTTAGATGGCCAGTACCTATATCCTTCTCTAACATCGCTAGTCTTAAGGTATCGTCGCATCAACGACAAATAACACTGGATGAGGAGGTAAGACTTCGGCCAAGGTCATTCAAATTAATAACCAGAACATTTATTTCGTCGTCGTCTAAACAAGTCACAATGAAATGAAAAGAAGAAAAAGACACTACTAATAAAATGATGTATGGTGGAAATAAATGAGAATATTAACTTAAAATTGAATTAGAAGTTTATAAGGAAACAAAAACTAGAAGTGGTTAGATGATACAATCTTAAGAATAGAAACAGATACGATAAATAGATAAGACCGAGAAAATTTCACGATAAATATACTAAATTTTACCCCTTTGAAGACCGTTAATTCTTAGCTTCAATACAAATTTAAAAAAGTGCAAAAATTATTGTTAAAATTCCATCTAGAAAAAAAAAAGAATGTAAATATGGGAAAAGCATAAAAGAGAAAGATCTGCTGAAGATAATTAGTAATGATAGGTTGAGTATGTAATATATCAATATTAAGTCCAATCTAACTATCAACAGCTATGATTTTATTTGTCCAGAACAGTTTTTCAGTTTTGTCTTCATTTCCAATCACGTTATTTAAACTTACCAAACTTACCAAAAATTTTTTCCTCTTTTCAATACTTTGATAATTGACACTTTGGGTCTCTTTTTCGAGAATTTTTGGCACTCAACAACTTTCATTAAAAATAGTTACAAATTTTATATTAAACGCCACATTTTCAGATGTTATTAATGTTTCCGAAAGGGTAAGATGAAAAAAGAATAAAGAGTAACCACTATAACAGCTCATCATAAAGAAGAAATAATATATCAATTTCAAGGTGACCTAATTCTAAATTTGAATAATATTAAAAAATTTTGACTTCAGCTAAGTGTAAGTGGTTATTTTTTTATTCCTTCCTTGGAAATAACCTCACTTTGACAAGTCTATTTCGGTGTATTTTTGTACCCAGTAACAATTGTTTGGAGCGGGTCGGTTGATGTCTATTTTCCATACGTACTGTTGACTGATTTAGATGTAGGGTATTTGTGCTTACCGTTTTTTATTTTGTTATGCGGATGTTGTTTTGACTCCCTGTCGTTTTGGAAGTAAGCTCCACAATCGATCTCGCTACATTTGTACATAATCTGTAAAAATTGCTCATGTAAAAATTGTTTTTGTTAAAATGTACTGTTTATCAAAAAGAAATTTCAAATCATTGAGTCACCAAAGGTCTTACAAATGTATGTAATTGACCATAGAGTTTATATAAAAATATGTTCAATGGTTTTTTATTTCTTGTCGAGTTTATGCAATCATTTGCAATAATTATTGATGAATATCGGAGAAGTTTAGACTTTCGAGTCTCATTTTGAATATTTTTAGGGAAGCCGAGTCAAAACTATTTCGATATTTTTGTAAAAAAAAGAAGAGTTAGGTTGTCGCGTTGTTGACTTTTAATTCTGGTGGACGACAAAAAAGATTCAAAGTTAGCAATATTTTTGCATATTACTACCTTGGTGTATATTTCCTGCATTTTCAAGTCCCCCATGTATTATATTCATATTACTCTATTAAAGTTATTATATAGTGTGTAAATTTTGTATTGTAGTTGCTGTTAAAATATATTATTATATGGCAAATACAAGTAGTCTTTATTTTGTTATTACCTTTCATAAAAGAATCGTACGAAGAGAAGACAACAACAAATTACCTCAGAAAATTTATTTTTTCCAACTCTAACATTATCCTATCATGTTGAAATCCCACTATCCAATTTGTTTTTGTGATTCATTATTATTGAAGCACAAATCAGGATTATTGTTAAAGATGTACTGAATTAGTAATAAAGAATTTATGAGTACACCTACATTATATAACGCGAAGACATTCAAGACGAGGTAAAAGTATATTATTTTCAATCGAATCATGATAAAATACAAAAATAACAGAATATTCTACCATTTTCAGTGATCTCTTGTGGTCAAAATACAGATCACTTTTTGCCAGACTATCGTTAATGCCAATGATGAAATAATAGAAGTGATATATTATACGAGTACGAGGACCGTTTTTTTTTTCAACCTCCGAGCTCTACGTGCAGAGAGCGGACATACGCTGTAGGCAACTGCGAAGCTCTCGCACTACATATTCCGCCATTGTTGACATTCGGGCGTCAGTCGGCGTTGTGCTACAGCCACGTAAACATGTCCATATCGATGCTCTCGCTAAGTATGAATTGCGAAGTGCTGCATCGGAGAATGAGTCGTGTGTATGGGGAAAACTTCATGAATGATGGTGTTGTGCGTGTATGGTGTCGAAAATTTAAAGATCACCGTAATGACGAACATGATGAAGGAAGTGAAGGGCGCAAATCTGTCGTTTCATATGACCTGGTTCTACGAGTTAGCAGAATGGCTAAAAAAACGCCAGATTCACCATTACTGCTTTGTCTACAGAATTTTCAAAAGTTTCAAGGCCTGTTTTGTTACTGAATGATTAGGCTACATTGGCGGCAACTTTTTTTGAAGAGGGTATTGAAAAGCTTGTCTACAGATATGACAAAAGTCTCAATCTTTTCGGTGATTAAGTCGAAAGGTAACCGTAAGTGTACCAATCTTTTAGTAATAAAATTATTGTTTTACATGAACTTGTCTTTTATTTATAGCCTATCGGAGGTTGAAAAAAAAACGGCACTCGTATATAATCGTGTTAACTATATTCAGAAATATCTATTTATTTATTTACAAACCTAAGAGGACTAAAATAAATCCTGAATCCTAGTTGTAAGTGGGTAAGAAGAAAGAAAAAAAAAACATTAGTAAAAGAAAATATGAGGAATCAAAAACACGTTCTCGGAGTTGAAAAAACTGTAGAACTCAATAATAAAACTTAAGGGAATATTACGGCATAATTTACACTATTAATAGCTACAAAAGGCAGCGAAATTGGCTTTTTTGTGTACGAAAAGTTCCAATAAAGCAATGAAAAAGAGGCATGCCAGACTAGACTACAAACTTCCTTGAAATACTATATACATTGTAATAATGAAGAAATGGAAATACAGAGGTCGGCATAAGTCAGGCAACAAATTTGCATTGAGTGAAAAAATGCAGCGTCAAAATGAATTTATTGAGAGATATTACAAAAGTGATTCGAAAAAGGGTTACTGCAAGTGTTCAAATTGATTCCAAGTTATCCACGAAGAGTTTCAAATTCTTCAATTGCGTGGCCCCCTTGCAAAAACGCGTTCTTTGAAAAAACCCCACAGGAAGAAATCACAGGGTGTCAGGCCACTTAACCGTGCGGGCCACTCAACGAATCCTCGTCTGCCTATCCCAAATCATTCTCCAAAATGAACGTAAGGGTACTCCCACAGACATAATGCGTGGTGCGGCGAAGTTCGACCTTGCATAAATAACGGATTTTGACAAGTGTTGTACCGTTGTCTCCATTTGCCCACGTGAATCTTTCAAAATTTTAAGATAACTTTGGCCCGTGAAGTGACCCACGAGATCACTCGCTTGGATACCTGCCCTCACACAGACCCCAGACATATTTAATTTTTTTTAATGAAGGCGTGAGCATTCTGGTCGATCCAGTACACACCGTTATGCCGATTCACCGTACCTT
Organism: Diorhabda carinulata; assembly: GCF_026250575.1. Classification (NCBI taxonomy): domain Eukaryota; kingdom Metazoa; phylum Arthropoda; class Insecta; order Coleoptera; family Chrysomelidae; genus Diorhabda; species Diorhabda carinulata. Next base: position 12,260,750 of record NC_079469.1, read on the forward strand.
TCAGCTTGAAGGTGCCTCTCGCACAAATCCAATCTGCGATCGGGAATCCTCGTGAGGTATGTGGAGTACACGCGGACGGTAAACGCGATTGCATCATTCATCGTAATTACGATCGGATATTTGAAGTTCTCCCGATAGTCGCACTGCGGATTGGTTCGACTGCTCAACTAACCCCAGCACCACACGCTTCGAGTCTAGACTAGAACCTTCCTTAACCATATAAAACAAGTGCGTCGGCGCGACGTGAGTCAGTTGCGTCAAGTAATCGAACTGTACTGCGAAGTAGTGATTGTGAAGGTATTTTGCATTGCGCGTGCGATCTTATTAATTGTTGTGTCGAATTCCATGATTGTTACGATTTTGGCATAATGTCACAAAATCGTGTTGATAGTGATTGCAGAGTTTTCCAGTCTAAATTGGAAATCGAACAGCTGCTGTTCTGATGGCGAGACGGCAACAGTATCGGAAAATACCTGTCTACCGAAAACACGTGGTATTCGCACATTGGAGGGTATGCAGTCTATAAAACGGACACTAGATTTTATTGATTCGTTCCTTTTGTGGCAGTATCGTCGGCTTTAACTATAAACTAAATGAAAATTTAAACGCCGCTCGGCGTAGTGTTCATAATTTTGATAAAAATTTTGACGCCGTACTGTTCCAGTTCACGGAAGTCGATCAAACGCCGTACGGCGTCTAATGTCCGTGAACGTGTTAACTTACCTCACCAATTTTGATATACCTATTTGTCATACATGTTATCTGATTCGAATTGGCATTCGAATAGTTCCATAAACTAAACAATCTGATGGAAAGCCACAGGATTCTACCGGATTAATAATTTTTTTATAGTTTCACTCAGAAACAGATAGTAAATTGAAAAAAATTATTTATTTTGCCACATCTTGAATTATATGTCATATAAGCTTATAATATTTGATATATGTGTAAGTAGGATATAATTCCCATTATTATAGTCAATGCGATGGTATGTATCACAGAAATAACATCCAATTTGATTAGCGGTGATTATAAATGCCAGTTTTAACACGAACCAAAGTAAAATCTATTTCTATATATGCACGTGTGAGACTGAAGACTTTTAATATAATGAGTCGGTGTCACACTAGATGCGTGAGTAACGCTATAACGCATGTTTCAAACACAATAATAATGCTCTACGTATATTTATAACTACCAGCAGACTACTATTGAGCCAGTCTACGAGGATAAACATAGAAACAAAATATTTGCCTCAAATTTTTTGTTCACTAAGAAGATTTTCCAAATAAAACTTGTGGAAGGAACTATTGGTAAAATTAATACTGAACACATACTAATACACATAACTAACTAACCCTACACCAACATTTAGGTCTCTAAAAAAGATCATAATCATGGAAACACGAATTAGGCAGTGTAATTGTAAGTATGGGTTTAGTGTGGTAGTTAACAGTATATAGTTTTCGATAATATGAAAACTATAACAAAAAACACCCAATTTTGCTAACTATGAAGTTGCTGCTCAAATTCTAATATCATTTTTCTTTCAGACACTCGTCCGACTGTATTATCGTAGTCGAATCGGAAGGTTGTATGATAGGTGTGTCTATACTAATTAACTCGGGCATTGGCAGCGTTCACATAGGTAGACCTATGTTTCGGTTTAAGTACTGTTTATTTCGGGCTATACTGTATTTTTGATTTGTTATATAGTTGCTACATAACGTTAAAAAAACTTAAAATCGTGTTTCAAATAAATATTAAACCTAACTGTTCCGTATGTGGATTTTTAGAGTAACAAAAAAAACCTCACGTGTGTTAACTTTCGTAATTAGATAAATTCATTCTACTAAATTTTAGTATGCTGCTCAGTTTTATGTTACAGTCTATATTGCCTACCAGTGTTATCAACAAGTATTTTCAAAATATCTACTAGTGAACACCTGGCCTAAAAATATTAGCATCGTATGCAAAGTGGAAAAACAAAACTAGATGGAGAGTAGTAGATTGGTCGTTTGTGCGTTATGAATAATAATTTTGTTGATTACTCGAATAATACGTCAAAGGTGCGTTTTACTGCTCTAATAATGGGGTAGGTGTTATATGTATGAAAGACTTACAACGAGTTCTTTTTCACTGACGCAAACGACAATTTTATATTCAAGGATGGATATAGAATTTACGGTGGAATTAATAATGGTAATTAAGTCCAATGACAGATATTATATTAACGTATTTTGAGATGAAATAGAAGAACACGTTCGTTTCAATCATAATTGACAACAAGTATTTGTATTGGTTTCACATTTATGAATAACGTGACGTGCATAGGTTGGATATTTAGGAATCCACGTGCCCTAGCTTAGTATCCCATTGTAAAAACTACTCAAATATAAATTGTTTTAGACAATTTTACTATCTATCCTATCTCCTTATTTCTTATCTCTATATTTTAGGCGTCCTCCTTAAAACAAGAGTTTTCGTATGCCATAACGTCCAGGTTTAATAAAAATATCTCTCCTGCAAGTGAAACTTTGAGATAAGAAAACGAGAAAAAGTCTTTGGGGGCCAAATATGGTGAATAAGTTGGGTGGGCAACTAATTCATGAATTTTAGCCATGCGATCACCCCAGTGTGAGAAAGTGCGTTCTCTCAATGCAAAGCACTATCTTTTTCTTCAACTACGCTCGCTTTTTTGCCATTTCTCCATTAATTTTGTCAAGCAATGATGCATTATACTCTCCCGTTTCATCTTTTTGAAAATAACCGACGAACACTATGACACGTAACTATTTCAAAAAAAGGAGGAGGAGCTTCGTCCTTTTCAATCAACTGTTCTGAGTGTTATTTCGGTTCAGTAGTGTACTAGTGGAATCAGAGGCATACCATGAGTTGCTTACCCATGCATAAATCTTTAGAGAGTATATGGCAAAAGCATTGCTTTGACATGCCGATGGTCTCTTATATTTCTCTAATCTTAATCTCACTATCGTCCAGTAACATTTGGTGAACTTTTCTTGACACTCAAGCTGATATGGACACGTTTGAATTCAGTATCCCAAATTTTTACCAGACGAGGGCTTATAAGCTTTTTAGACGTTCTAGGTGAACAGAAGAAAACCCAAACAAAGACAAAGAACAGACGGGATGGAGAGATCTATTGTTCCATTTAATTCTAAGAATTCCTATGTGTAAACAAACACGTCAAGGGCATGCTCATGCCTCAGTTTGGATCTGTCAGTTCTCGTTGGTTAATGGATTGTACAAATATATGGAAGGATCACGAATTTGTTGCGGAGTTTATTCACTAGTCGCTATAACAACGAATAGGTCTCAAATTATCGCAATGCAAATATAAGGGTTTTGCGCTTCTGTTGGAGGAGTACCAAAAATACGACGAAAATGCTACAAAAGTCTAATAACAAAGAATTTAAGTTGAAGATAGTGAAAGAAGTGGAACAGGAACTGAACTATCACCATGGTATTATGAACTCATTTCCTTTATCATCGACCAACAGTTAACAGAAACAATTATCAGTACTATGGACGACGAAAGTGAAAATCATGAATCAACTATTTTTCAAAATAAAAAAAATATGCTAACGTCATTGGTGATTTGTTCAAATTTCTCAAAATGTTGATTAAATTTTTCGGTAATTATTCGATATAGCGGCTTAAGCGATTTAAAAGGATTTTTCAAAAATTCTTTACATAAGTCGAATAAACAATAATTCAAATCCAGCAATCGATTTTTATACTTTTTGGCATTTGGTTTAGTTTTGGATAGTTGGCTGAATTTTTGAAAAAATCTCAACAAACCGCTTCAGCGCCTAATTATTAATTTTTCAATAATAATTGTCATGTATATATTACAACTGTTTTTCGGGTAGTTACTTCATCTTTAACGTCAAAGTTAAAGCTACTACAAAGAGTCGCTATCTGTCTGCGATCCAAATTCACACCGGTAAAGTAGCTGCAATCCAAAACTGAACATCAAAGGATAACAGCGCTGAGCTGAACTAAAACGTATCGTGCAAAAACGGACAATTCGCCTGAAACTGTGCTGATAGTCCGGAAGCTGGCAATCTCAAAAGACCCGTGATCGCAGAATTGCAAAATTTTCATATAATTGGACAGCTATTAATTAGAGAAACAAAATTCATTCGGTAAGCGTCGATTTATTTGGCCGAAGGTATGAAAAAAAAAATTATTTAAAAAAAAAAGCAAAAACGTTTTGCCGTCATCGCGGATTTCGATAAAAAAACGGTGTATTCGATAGGAAATTTTGTGAATTAATTAAAAAAATCTGCTTGCCATTTTTTTCCAGCCGGAAGGACCCAGCTTACCTAATTAAAGGGTGTGATTGGGGTATAAAATTTCCCCATCATTAAAACAGAATATACATACCACAAACTTAGCGAGAACAATCCGAACTTTGACAAAGCTGCACTCATTATTATAGATTATTCTTCTAAACTGTAAAGCATAATAAATTAAAATTAGTCGATTTTTTATCTCACTGTTTCTGTACCTATGCGATGGTTCATGGGCTCATTGTGTAGTTTCTACATCATAATAAATGGTACAATTTCTATTATAATATTTAGTCAGCTTTCACCTATTAATTAATACTGACCTTTGATTGTTTACTTTAGTGTAATAATTTTTTTATTTTCTAATGTCATCAATTACCAACATATTGGTGATTTTTTATCAAATTGCTTCCTTATATAAATGGTAAACAATCATTATTTGAATAATGAAGTCTCTTTTTCGATTGCATACTAAAAATTTGTGAATAATCGTTTCTGTGGATTATATATTTTCATTTAAATAAATCCGTTTCCACACAAAGTGATTAGTGCAATTATAATAGATTGCGAACAAACAATTTTAAATAATGATTAATGGATATTTGTTCTATGGAAACCTAATTAAACTTTCAAATGTTGAATTTTCATGAAAAAAAAAAAAATACGCGACCAGAATCGGCTTCGTACGAATGTAATTCTTAAACTGCAATTTTAAATTAGTGTTCTGACATGTTTCTTTCCCTAACTGATTTAGGGATACGCAATCATTCGATATTACAGAGTTTGAAAATAACTGACTTGTTTCCTGCCTCAATTCACCGATTCAAATTTTTGAAATTGTTCAACTATATTTCTCAATTATGAAAAATGCATTTTGATACTGTTTCAACAGTTATCGATTGTTGTTGAAGACGAGTTGTAAACGAATTCACCACCCTTGCGTGATAGCAATTTATGACTTATAGAACGTATATCTTGTTTATTTAGCAAATACCTTATATTCATCAAGCTTCGGTTTGAAACATAATAGATCAAGAGTCCACAGCAAAATTTCCTGCCGATCAGTCAACTTCCCTGTTAGAGTAACATCTTGAAACCCCGCTCAAAATTTAGTTTCAAGTGAATGATAAAAAAATATAGATGAGTTCTGAATATGTTTCTCATCAAACAATGCCTCGACTAAGGCGTCTGCAGTGAATAACTGAGCTCAACATATTAAGCACCTTCTACTTCTTCTAGTAATATTATCTAGTAATATTTAAAATCGGTTTTTGACTATGTCCATTACAAATAACACACAAACAATAAAATATTATTCAGTATTTGTATGATAAATCATCTGTAAGTGGCTTTTAGGAGCCAAGAATCAGTTTTTAACGAGCAGTTTATATTAGGAATAATGATTTATCTAATGTTTACTTCGTAATGTGCAGTAACAGGATATTACGTGAATTCCTCACATTTGAGGAAGAGGAAACTTGTTTGAAAATTGCCAGAATTAAACGAAAACAACCGTCGGAAAACTTTTACCCTATCTGGCAAACGTTTCCTATAAAAGTTGGAATTAATTCAGATCTATTGTTTATTTTGTTTGATGGATTCAAACAGAACATAAATTAAATAAATTAATAGTTACATTATTGATACAAACAGAAGGCGTTCAACATGCAGTACAAAAGCTAAGAAGACGTGTAGCAGAAGATTACGACAATATAACATCAGAAATACTACAAAATTTGAGCGAAATGGGTCTAAAAATAATAATAATTATAAAGGCATAACAATTCTAATTATGGTACTGGTTTAGAAAATTGGCAGGAGAGGGGTCTACAATTAGAGAAATAGCAAAGCGGCTTTGGGAAAAGAAGTAGTACACAAGAACATATATTTACTTTGAGTCAGATATTAGATAAAGAACTGGAAATAAATTAAACAGTATACTTCGGCTTAATTGATAAATATGTCAAATGTCCTTAATTTAAAGCGTAGACTGCAATGGTAAAGAGAAAAATGGGGGTTGCCATTTGAAAAAATTGAGTTTTAGAAGTTTTTAGATAGTGAAATACTGCACTATTTTCTGAACACTCTATATTAATTTTTGTCGAGGTTTTCACGGATTTTGAAAGCTGTAAGTGTTATTTGTACAAATCCTAAAAATATTAGACCTGATGCACTTACTCTTAGAAATATAATTTTTTTACCGGAAGGTGGCATTGAAAATGTGAAATAATTAAAAAATTGTGGGCTTTAGGTAAGTTATAGAAAACTGAAATTATTTTAGCTGAAACGAGCATTTCGGGAAAGCCATGCAAGCAAATTTTCAGAACACTAGTCCCAGTACTTTCCCATATACATATCGATTCAGCTCGTCGTTAAGGATTCTGTATATATGCAACAAGAGAATCCAAGTGAGAAAAATTAATGATCAATCCGAAGATTTAACGACAAAAAAAATTAAGACAGGGGAAGTACTGATTCTGGACCGATATATAATGATAAAATGGTTCATGTATTAAAAAAAGTGAGAACAAAAGTGAAACAGATACAAATATAGAAATTTGGAAATTTGGAATATCCTATTACCTTTTTGCCGACGATTTGGTATTGTTCGCTAATTTATCATCATGGAAGCAAACATTGAAATTAACATGGAGAAATTTAATGTATTTCACGCTTCATATATCCATTTTGCCAGAAACAGAACAGTTACCTTCAATATTTATTCAAAAAGTAACTTCACAGGTGCTTCAACTTTCAAATCACCACATATTTGTCATTTGTGGCAGTTGTATTTACATTGTTACTGAATTGTTAACTGTAATATTGGTTTGAAAATTCCATTTCCACAAATATTCATTCAATTTTAACCCACTTTAAGACACATTAATTTCAAATTTTCCAAAATACTGTCTCTCGACTACATAAATCATTCAAATAAGTGATGTTATAATTCACAAAGATGTTACAAAATCTTCTAAAAGAATAAATATTCCACTGCAACGCTGAATCCTTTGGAAATATTGTCGAAAAATCGAAATCCTGATCTTAAATCTCTAAATATCCCCGAAAATATAACCTAGATATTCTAAGTGTATATAAACTTATACCATTATTACGTGGGTGTCCCATGTTTTGTCGACCTCAAGAATTAAGAACGGGCTTGTCAGGCAGGGTTGAAGTATAATCCCAGTTACCCGTGTAATTAATGAGGGGCTCTTTAGGGGAGCTTATTCCACCATTAAAACAGAAGTTAAAATTGCCTTCACAGAAGTAAACCAGACATAAACAACTTATACCTTAGTCACGCAGTACCGGCTTTTGTTGTCACAAGAATATATAAAAATATTGAGGTTGATATAACGTGGGAAAAAATTAGTCTAAATTATGAAAAAAAGCAATTAGTTTGAAGTTTCTGTCTATGCATTAATCAATGTATGTATGTCATGCGTTAGCTACAAATATGAGATGGAGGATTGGGAATATTGGATATTGGAAACGTTAGGATTTAAGTGGGAATTTTCCTCACTTTGATGTGTAGTATGCAGTGTTATACATATTAATATAAGAAACATTCCGAATGGTGGTAGAATAGTACAATCTTAACAAGATTTTCTGTTACCACACTGAACTATTATAGGATTGAATTGTTTTCCGACAATTGTTTCTTTGCTTTTAGAATTATTAGTATCGCTAAAGTTTATATAGTTAATTGACGAAAAGTTCCATTTCCAATACTCCTTGGAAAGAAAGTCTTTAAATTATATTCAGGATCAGAGTAATAAAATAATCGGTCAGTTATAAGATAAAAAATTCCTTGATAAAAATGAGGTTAGACAGATGGAAAAACGGAAAAAAATCTGAGGCAATATACAACGGAGTCAACACATATTAAGTATGGATTGGAACAGCCAATATACATAGTACAAAAAAATTGGGATAGCTGGGATGTATAGAGGAACAAAAAATATACAAACCCAATTCGGAACAAACGTAAAGATTGCCGACTTTGAGTCTTCTGCATGATCATCTCATTTAGTGAACAAATTACGTGTGATAAGCTTTATTATACTAAACATAAGTGAATAGATAAAATAAATGAAACTGTTCATACATTATATAAGAAAATCATAGTGATTGTAAACATACTTTTTAGTCTGCAGTTTCCAAACAAACAATGTAAACCATATTCGAAGGTAGACGAAGAAACTTACACAGTACGTTGTGGTTTTGTAGAGACGTACGTGGTAGTTCATTGGGACGTCGTGGCCGTCCATGGGTGTTTTCAATTGTTCTTATAGGTCTCGACTTAGATAGTTTTACACTAGGCAAGTTTTTGTAGAAAATTCCTCTTCTGGATTTTATCAACACCATTATTCCATTGCAATCATATATGACACATTCATTTTTTCCGTTGTTCTTTAGCAGTTATCTACCATCTCCATTTCAATGTTTTATATGAAAGCAATCCAAAGTCCACGGTCTGCATCGACTTCATCAACATCATTAATTAATGGTAAAAGCAGTACATTTTTTTCTTTAGGTTTTAGAACGTAGGACATGATACTATAATTCAGACAACAATATTTCATTGATATCGTCCAACAATAATAATTGGTGCTCCTCCAGTAATATAGTACAAAGTTTCACGCTCGTGAACTATTTGTTTTTGTTAACTTTTTCGACTTGTTCCACTAATTTACTCATCGATTCTATAAATGACATCGATAGGAGAGTTGATAGCTCCAAATGGAGATTTCTGTGGTTGTTTACTTGCATATTCATGATATAAAACATTTCAGCGACTGATAATGCTAATAGGTTTACCTCGTACTTCGCAGGCTTCAAAGGAATTCACTGTCTGGATGGATATTACCCTTGATTCAGCATTTTCTTCACTGTCAAGAATTGAGGATGGGAAAACTGATATAACAATAACTATAATTACTGACAATGTTATGAAACAATGATCTCTCTTTGTTACTTTGTTCGTTCGAATATTGCGTTGTGGTCATAGAATCGAATCGTGGGAAAAGCACTGCATGGATATAGTGAATCGAAAAAGTTATACTGAACTTACATCGGTGACAAATATTTCTTCACACTCGTTTCCATTCTTTTCCCACACTAGGTTATGATGGATCAATCGAAGCTGCTATTCCGATAACAGAACAGAGTGGGAAGAGAGATGGGTCCAAACATCAACTGTTCTAAAACAAAATGGTATTTAGTCGTTTGCCGTACCATGACATACAGCTATAAAGATAAATGGACAAACAATTCAAAAAGTGTCTAGTTTCAAATATATTGGTTGCTTCATTACTGAAGAACTGGTTCCTGATAAGGAAACAAAATGTAGAATTGAGGTAGCTCGTACAAAATGTTCTAGAATGAGATATCCTCCGGTTGATTATGATGGGTGAACTTGAAGGTCGCAGAAGAGTTGGAAGGAAACAAGCCTTTTGGTTGAAGAATATTAGAGAATGGACTAGGGTAAGAGAGGCAGAACAGATATTTAGACTAGCTCAAGATATAGAGAGTTTTGCCATGCCGATCGCCAACGTCAAGGGGACTTTAAATGGAACGTTAAGAAGAAGAAGATGTCGAACAAATATAAGTAAATAAAGTAATGCAATTACACGAAACGAATTCCATGTTTCAATCTTTCAAGAAAACTCACCACTTGCAGAAGTGATATTTTTGAAAAGTGGGGAAATCTTGTTATAGGAACGCCCTTAACAAAATTTTATAAGGACAATCACTTCACAAATATTGTGCCATGAATTTATATATGAATAATTTGAATTATTCCGTCAGTTTGGGTAAATATAAAGGAGCCGGCACTGCAAGCTGGGATGTTGTATTTTGTGGTTATGGTACAGAGATGTAAGATAAGGAAAGTTTCGTTACGATTATGAACAATTCCTGTGTCAAATTTAATTTCCTCTGATAGTTCGTTACGAAATTAAAATTGGGCCCTTTCGTAACATCGAAATAATAACTTTGCTACACGTATTTTATGGACTGTAATCTTAATAGGACCCTTTATATCTCGGCTGTTTACGTACTTGTTTTAACGCCAATCAGCGATGATTTTTACAGCTTAACTTGTTTCATAACTGAAAATGAATATAATAAATAATAGACATGATTAAAAAATAACTTGAAATTTAGACTGGGATGAAATTGAATAATTTTTAGAAGCTGCAATTACATCTAGTAAAGCCGAGTAGAACAATGTTCCATTGTTTTGGGAAACATTATGGTGTATATACGCTACAAATATTTCAGCTAAACTATGGCAAGGGCTTGTAATGTGGTTTATATTTAGGAAAATTTTGTCTCATTGTCATTCATTTTAACAAACGAATTACGAAAGAAAGTTTGTGAATAACTGTAACTAGTCATAAAAAAATACTCATCACTGTTTAAATAATTGCCGGAATGGTTTTAAGTATGCACGTTATTTGAAAACATGCGATCTGCTTATATGAAACAGTGGCGTGTACACAATAATATACAATGAGGTCCTACAGTTAACTATGAATGCAAATGAAATTATTCAACTACCCTTCTCGCTCCCAAGGGTAACAATTACTTCTATAAACATTTGAATGGGAAGGGGTAGCGTGTTTAAAGTTGATTTTCAATTCTCTACGAAGGTTGTTTGTTTCTGATCCCAACCTGAAGATATCAGCATTTATTAATTTAAGTTATTATAATAATCGTTTAAGTAAGTCGTTTCGAGGTGTTTTTCTGAGAATGGAATATTTGGTTTCAAAAGGCAATATACAAATGAAAAAGGAGCAGCATTCTTTATGACCGTGACTTGCTTGACTGACGACGAGCGCTTAAATATAGCGACATCTAACTAAATAATTGAAAAAGTCGATTCATACATCTAGATGAAACCTGTTTACACCTTACATTATACCGTGAAGTGGGGTTATTTTTCACAAAATATTTTTTTCTAATATTTATGGTTCTGCGGAGAATAATAAAGTCCGCTTTGTGGACTATATGAAAATTTGATACTTTGGCTACAAAGTTTTTTAATAAAAAAAATTAGAATCAAATTTTTTAAAAGTTTAAAAAGTTGGCAAAGTTACTTCCACATTGGGGTTACTTAGCCAGTTGGCATTTTTGCAGTCTCGAAGGGCTACTTCGCCCCCCTTCAATGTGTTCAAAAAAATATTTTGAGAAACATTATTACATTAAAAATGTATATTTCTAAGAAAATAGAGGAACATTGATCTTTTCGCACGTCAACAAACAACTCTTATAAATTAATATTAATTAATTATTAACTCATTGGTAAAATAATAACTCTTATGTAACAAAATGATGAGAACATAAGTCTTAACTATTCTAAGTAGCTAGTAAGTAACAAAACATACTTAACGAATGCTTCAAAATAAATTTTGAAATTTTTACTAAATAAAAAAGTGAAACATGTTATATATATATATTAGAAATTCTAAAATGTAAAAATTTGTCTTGATGTCCATGCAAGTTTTGGAGATTCTAAAATAGTCACAATATCGTGTTCAAGAATGAGACCTGTGTCATAGATATTAGGAAAACAAAAATTGTTTTGTGATTTTAGTCTTAGAAACTTTACATTACAGCAGTCTTTTTCTTTGTCAATAACTAACAATAAATAAAATGCTTGTATTGTTTTTTCCCTGAAAGTGCTACAAGCAGAGAATCGGAATTTTTAATTCCAACTAATTTCGAATCAGCTTCAGTCTCGCTAGCTACAATATCACGGGAGCAATGGGCTTGAGGCTCGTCAGTCCGGTCATCAGTCCAGTGAAAATCAGTGACTTCATCTAATTCTAAAATATCCTCAGATTCACTTTCCATGGTCCTGTCATATTCTTCAGTTTCTTTATCATGTTTCTTCTCTATGGGAATACTTGTCGTGAAATCCTCACTTGCAACAGATTTTTCAGGTTCAATTTTTATTATCTTCTTTGTCTTTGGAGTGCTTGCTTTTGAAGGAGCTCTATTTTCCTTAACGAAATCCAATAAGGCTTCGTTATTATTAATATTTTATTAGGAATTCTATTAAGAACCTCCTCTCTCTTACAATGGGTATATTGTATGAAATAAATGAATATAAAATTATACCCCAATAGTACGACGAGTCTCATTTATGTATCCTATCAATCGGTGTTGGGAAATATTATGGTTTTTTTAATTTACAAGCATTAATTACTTCGATAAGATAAACAATTAAAAAACCAATTATTGATATAATTGTTATTTTATCATATGTAATTAGTTTTTGTATGATTAACCTCATCGTTGAACTTTGTTGAACTTTGTTGAACTTAAAATGTTAACAGATTTAAATAATAACCTGCTATATAGTTTTTTAATTTTAAAAATTTCTATGGTAAAGATAACAGGAACATTTCTGCTATTCACATTCTCATTGGTGTCCCAAGTTTTACAATAATATTTGTATGAAATTATTCAGACAGATCCTGGAGGTTTTCATGAAGGAAGGAACTTTGATTCATTGTTAGCTCCAATCAACCTCTGAATATTTTTATTATTAAAAATAGTTCTGCGTGAAAACGATACCATGTTAGGTTTTAGTTTCAATTCTCACGATAATTTTTATCGAACATATGCTATGTCCAACTCAATTCTGATGTCTTAATAACAATATTCAGAAGAAAACGCTCTACGTTATTAAATATTTTTTACCATTCAACCCAATCAATACTTCTCCTTATTTACAATCTCCAAATGTAATTTCTGAATCAAAAAGCTTGAGGAAAAGTACCGTAGCAGTTCATTTTTTTACGCTTTTGCGTCAAAAAAGGGCCTTAAAGTGTCATTTTTTAACGCTATTATAAAATTGTTTTATCTAAATAGTGGGATGTGAACGCTTCTTTCTCAGATCAATTTGTTCTCCGATAAACTGTCACACTTTTATTTCTTGATATTAGTTCAAGAAAATCCGTTTTGTGTTTAATTAAAACGAGTGTAGTATTATTATTAGTGGTGGAGAGTGCGCACAAGATGATGTTAAATCGGCAACTGCAGCGACTATGAATCTTCTCCCTGAGAATAGTTTTTAAAGGAATATAATTCTTTTATGGAGTGGCGTACCAAAAAAGACATAAGCAGCTCCACAGAAAAAGGGTTACTAGCTTACTTTGAAACTAAATCCAAAATGTGGAAGTAACTAATATTCTCTGTGTCAACGTTTCTAAAACCAAAGTTTTATCATATGAAAATATATTACTGCCTTTTTATTAAATAACACCACCATTGACGTCGTTGAATCTATAGAATTCTTGTAGTGGACAATTCCTCAAAATTGGAGTAACATATTGCCGCCTTATCTAAAAAATTAAGTTTATCCTGCTTTGCGCTGAGATCAGATTCCGAAGAACTGAAATTATCCACCTCCTTAACAGTCCTTATGCCTTTATTGAGTCACATCTTCGATATGCCTGTCCCTTCTGAATACGTGTGGTGCAACTCAATTCGAGCGAATCTTCAATCTACAATAGAGAACTGTTAGGTATTTACTCAGAATAAACAGGAGGGCTCACTGCCGGGACTTCTTTGAGAAATTCAAAATATCTTTCTTCCTTATTCATCTTTGAATCAGTTTGCCTAATTCGTAAGCACGCTTCTCCAATTTCAGAAAGGTCGTTGCACGGATATCCACTTAGGAACGTGGAGCACCACCTTCACCTACTTACTCCACGTTCAAAATTAGTTAAGTGCTCATTATTTTACAATGCAAAAAATGCACAATCACTTGCCAATTGAAATCAAATCTATATAATCTTTTTCCGCATTCTGCAATAATTTGAGCATAAGCATTGTAATTTTGTCATCTCACGGAATTTTAGTTATTGAACTTGGAAGGGCCTTATAGCGTCTCAAGTTTATTCTATCGATCATTTCATTCCTTGTGTTTTCCGGTGTTGCATATACCAAGCTTTTAAAATATCCTTTAAAAAATGAATCCATTATATTCAATTCCGTTGAACGTGGTGGCCATACAAATGGACCTCCCCGTGCAATCCACCTTCTAGGAAAAATGTTATTAAAATGATTTTTCATACCATTTTGGAAAAAGGGAGGGGCTCCATCGTATATGAACCACATTAACACATAATCGAAGTTGATTCTTTGTTTGAATAATTACGTGAAGATTTTCATTTGCTCATTAAATTATGGGAATGAATAAAACCGTCTCTTGCGAAACCAGATTCATCAGTGAACTGTAGTTATGAACAAATGTATTATTAACTCGTATTTTTGTTTAAATGTTGAGTTGTAGATTGTAGGCTATCCAACTAAATTTTTCAACATTTCAATTTTTTCCTTATGTAAGTAACACGATATTCGACAGTATGTATTTTAATCAACAATGATTTATTGTGTATAAACACCTCCTGTAGGTATTTTCAATAAATAATCACAATTTATGATAATTTTCTTCAGATTTTCTCCTTATGGCGAACGGATTCCTTCACATGTACAACAATGTAAATATCTACATATCTCTTAAACCATAAATTTTATCAAGTTAAGCAAAGAGTACCTTTTTGTTAAAACATCGATTGAAAAATTTACTTTCGCTATCGTTGTAAAAGTAACGGATCCTTAAACATTGGGCATGAGTTGCCCCTGGCCTTCAAATGGTACTGTAGCATTATTTAATCCTTAATATACGGAATTATCCAGGAAAAATTTATATTGGTTAAATGTATAATTTAGAAAATATACCTAAATATAAGTTCTGATATCGCAACTTCAAAAGCCAATAACACAGAAACGGGGGGTCGTATGAAAAAAATTCTGTATATCACAGCATTATTTTCACGTCATCTACTCACTCCTGAATTTCTTATATCAAGTCTTGGAATTCCCTGTATATTTCCACCTGAGGTTTGAGTAAAAACCATATTATACTCCTGTAGTTCGAGAGGTGCCTGCCGTATGAAGAGATGCCTGCGGATACTGATTATGAGCTTATATAAGTTGTAGAGTTCGTGAAATACGTGCCTTGGTAGCTGATTCTACAAGCTTGCGCTCTTCTAAAGAAAGTAGTCCCGATCTGGGCGTCTGAAGGTGAACTCGGTGTTCCTGAGACGCGTCTGCCTCTCAAGTAGGTCTTGCAAATACTGCTCTAGATGGGATAAGGTTGGATAGCTCGGAAGAATATCTGCTGGTAGTATCGGTAGAATAGAGCAGCCTTTCTTCTGTGCTCTAAGATGTCCAAGTTTCTGGTCAACTCTGGAACGCTTATAAGTCGAATTACTATCTTCTGTATTTAGTCGAGCATCCTATGGGTATTGTTGGGAACCGACCGCCAAATGTGCGAGCAACACCTCAAAGAACTAACGAATGAATTTATTTTATACGAAATAATATATGCAAATGTGTTTATAGATGATTTATGATAGAAAAATTATGTGAGCGAACAGCAAATAAATCAGCGCAAGTATTCGTGACAAAAAAATTTATTACTATTCAAAGTTCTATTTAAACTGTTTTGTGTTGGGTAAATAAACCAAATAAGAAGCATGTGTGTTAGAACACATATTCTCGTTCTAGAGCGAGATTGATTGTATTTTATTGTTGAAGTTAATTAATACTTTCACTCATGGTAATGGGGAGAAGTAATATTGATGTATTCTTTTTTAAAAGTGTTAAAATATAATAATTTTTAATCAGGAAAACTCTTGTTGTATTTTCCTGAAGTTAATGTTAATTTTAACCTTTTCGCAGTAGATAACAAAAGTTTGCAATAGCAAAATGTCTGCGGTAAATTAAATTTAGAAAACTATTTTAAATGACTCTAGGGTTTTGCTCTAAAATTGACCTTATTCTCGACGCTCCGTAGCATTATAGCTGATAGGACACTGAACGTTCGTGCATTCTTGGCAATTTTCTACTTGCTATTCCTCTGGGGCTGATTCAAAATTATCACGTTTCAGAACAACTTCCTACTCTTCAGGAAAATTGTTTGGAATAGTGGGTTTCGGTCAGTTTATTTTTCTTATTAAATTTTTCTCATGTCATGTTTCTTTTTGATAGTTTGAATTATATTTTCGAATATTGTGTATTTTTATTTGTTTAGTAGAATTGATGAATCATATTGTTAGTCAACGGTATTGTTTTATTAATGCGTAGAAATCTATATCAGCGAAATTTAAGGTCATATTTCACCATACACATGAGAGATACATAAATTAATAAAATACTACACAACTTGCTATTGTTTTTTATGTATAATATACAAGGAGAAAACAATAGATGTTACCTTGGTTAATCACCTACTATTTGTACACAAACATATATGAAATATCAGTATTAAACCCTGTACGGGGTTTAAAAAAAAACACTTTTGTAAAAAATCGTGAAACTTGGAAAAACGTAGATTAACCTCATAAATAACATAAGTCTATTAACATCAATACTGGATTTGAAGTAATTATTGAAATTTTACTATTCTACCAATAAAAATCTCGTCTCGTTATATGTCTTTCAGATATTTCTCTTTATTCTTATATATGTAAAATATACATATAAAGTTAGTTCAAATTTCCATTCTAATGACCAAAAACATATTAATTTATCAAGATGAATGAATAAAATCGATTATGGTATAATAGATTAAATATCCGTAATATCTCAGTAATTTATAAGACGATTCTTTTCTCAAACTTCGGACATAATGAGTAATGTATATTGAAATGAGAAAATGAATAAATTGGCATCATAATCAAATTTTTTTTCAGTTACGTACGGTACTAGGAAGTAAAAATGGTTCAGATTTTCCTCCAACATATATAATTGTTTGGGTGGAAAATATATACATGGACAACAAAATCCCAGCCAAAGTGAACGAAGTGCTAACGGAGCAAATAGCAGTACACAAAGGGATTCGCCAGGGAGACTCCTTAAGCCATTTGCTTTTCAATATCATTATAGATGAAAGAATCAAGAAAATAAGAAAGCTAAGTGGCTACCAGATGGGGGACTGAAATATTACAATATTATTGTACGCTGATGATACTGTTCTAGTCGCAAAAAATGAGGATGATCTTCAAAGGCTTTTACATGTGTTTAACTGCACAGCTAAATCTTTCAATATGACAATATCTGCGTCTAAAACAAAGTGTATGACCACATCCAAAGCTCCGATTAGTTGTAAGCTAGTCGTCAAAGACCAGATAATTCACCAAGTAATGAAATAAAACCTCAAGAATAGCAGCATGTTTGAACGAAACCATATGGCGAAATAAACATATCGGAATAGAAGCCAAATCGAGAATATACAAGGCCACGGTTAGACTCATAATGATCTACATCGCACAAACACGGCCAGAAATGGCGAAAACCAAAAGAATGATGGAAGCAGCAGAGATGAAAGTGCCACGCAGGATAGCCGGAAAAACCCTACTGGACAGGAAAAGAATTGAGAACATTAGAAGATTGCTCAAAATAGATGACGTCCATGAATGGGTTCTATCAAGAAAGAAAGAATGGAATGATTACATGAGTCGTATGGATAATTAGACTGGTCAAGATAGCGCGCGATAAATCCCCATTGGGCCGAAGAAGTAACGGCCGACCCAGAAAAAGGTGGAGCGGCAACCTTGAAGCAGGATAGGAGGCAAGGATGTCGAAGATAAAACAGGCGACTACACCTAATACACGGAAGAAGAAGAAGCAATTTCAATGTTGATCTATTTCATATCATGTTTATTTCTTTTTGTATTCACAACTCCAAATTGAAAGGAGGTCTGAAGTTTATTTTGTATTTTGCGCATACTCGGGCGCAGTCTTAAAGAACATAGTGTAGTGAAGTAAGTTTTTTGTTCCGAAAAATGTTCAGCTGGAGCATTTGGATATAATTTCCAATATAAATTAGTAAAATTACTCTTGGTCATAGGATCAACCCTATATTCTTATTAACAAGTTTACGGTATATTGTTGCACAAGTAACAGATTTTTTCCGTTTTTCTTAATCTTAATTTATTATTGTAGTAGTGAGATAGTTTCATGATATGGTATTCCGATAGCAAATGCATGCAAATTTTCATCATAAGGCATTGAAAAATAATGTAAAGTATAATCTGGCAACAAAAAAATAATACAAATAATAGTAAAAAACTCATCAAAATTCGTTATGTGATTCCGTAGAATAAACAAATAGACGTGGTAATGAAAAAAATACAATAACCCATTGGTTAATTTAAAAATATTGTAGGCTGTTAGTGTACTCCTAGTTTCAGCAATAGTGTTGAAAAATAAATATGATTGATGACAAATAAAAACAAATATTTATAATTGGATATTACTTTATTGTTTTTAAAAATATTCTCATTAAAAATGACATGCATTTTAACCAATTGTCGAAGTATTTTTTCCATTTCTATTGAGGTACTTCCAAAACATGTGATTTGAATGCACCAACCGCTTCTTTATGTATAGAAAAACGTTTACCTCACAATTTATCGAAGGGCTTTGCGTGCGAACAATTTTAATGGATTTGGCTCGCCTTGAAAGACCAATATAGTCGATTGTTGTTTAGTTTTGGTTTCTTATACACAGATCCATGATTCGTCGTCTCTCAAGATCTTATAGACGTCTTTTGAAGCAGCGGGATTCAATTTTTTCAGCATTTTTCTGCACCAATCGACACGTGCTTTTCTTGAGCGATTGTTAAATTATATAGTATCCAACTCGAACAAATCACTTTGACAGCCAAATGTTCATACGATATCGAATGTATGCGAGTGTAACTAATGTCCAAATATGCCTTACTCTCACGTTGTGTCATCCTGCAATATCAGTTTACGCACGGCATCGATGTTTTCTGGCATAGCAGTTGATTTTAGAAGACTTTCACGAAATTCACCCTGTAGCGAAGTGCGACCACGCGATTGGATTCGGAAAACCCGCGAAACGCGGTGGCTCGAGATGGTGATTCATCACCAAAAGTCGAAACGAGTTGATCGGTACTCTGCTGTTGGTTTAATCCACGTCGGAAATTATAAAAAATCATCGCATGAGAAATATTTCAAATATCTACCAATAACTCAAATAGCATTTGTATGACAACACCTTCTGATTACGTTAACCATTAAAAATGTCATACTTTATTATGGCAATGTCAGATTCACATCAGTGTTGCCAAATCTCAAAACTTAAGTTGCAACCCTCGTATGAGTTATCTCAAAACAAACACTCGGAAAATTACTAAAATTAAAAATATAATGATTGATATGTATTAAAACTGATAAAATTGTATAATCAGCCTTTGCGTCGGTACCCACATGTCCTTACAAACGTAAACATGCAAATACGCTGCGTATCATACTAACCGATTATAAATAGAAACCGATTATCCTGAAATTAGCAACCATATTTTTTTATCAAAGACACAGTTTATTTGAGATCAAGGATGTATGAAAATAAATTTTTTTTCTTTTTATAAAAGTTTCAATTAATGCACGAGATAATAATGTATTTAACAAAAGTTTTCGAAAAAATTTTGTAGTGCCATTTTGAAACAATCAAATAATGTTAACAATTCATTTGTACAGAACTTTTTACTTAACATATAGTTAACAAAAAAACTATTCATTATACTTGAAGAGCCATTCTAACCAATTTTGCGTAATTTTTTGATTGTCAATTTCGCAAATTTTTTAAAATCTTGTTCGTCAAATCTGTTGCTAATTTTTGGCTTCGCAACCTTTATCATACACTTTTTCACTGAATATCTCTCGGTACAAATGCTATGTTGTGAGCCTGTAAGCAATCTCTGATTATTCTGGCGTATTAACAAGAGACTAGATCAGGTCAAAATATTATTTCGTCATTGGGATGATGTATATTATTGAAATCAACCAATTCTGGAAAACAATTCCCAGCAAAAATATGTGCATCTACTGCCTCACTTCTCAGAACTTTATTTTCAAATTTCTTTTTGGATTTATACTTCTCGCCATTAGGAAAATCTTCTATATAATCCGTGTAAAATTCATCATTACTTTTAATTTCTGTATGTGATTTGGCATCCATGATGTACTCAGTGAAGTGAAGTCTTCTCAATACCCAGCAGCATATCGGCATTCTGCACAATTGATATTCAGTATATTTAGAACATTTCTTCCTTTTCCGATGTTCTATTCCTTCTCTCTTTTTTTGACTGATGGTCATGTGTGAAAACCGAAATTGATTCAACCGAGTTGATGTTCATAACTTGTCTTTTGTACAATCCACTAATCTATTTGACTATTCGACTTTCTAAATATATTCACAATGTTAGTTTTTGACAAGCTTTTAACTAAGCTATATACACATCTACACAACAAAAGTTGAAATGGAAATATTATGAAATCTGTGTTTTCTATGGCAACTAGACGCAACGCAAGTTCTTTAGAATTAAATTTAGGGCTACGAATTTTCTCTAAAAACTTTTTGTTACATACGTTAGCATTATGAATATCGTGAGTTAAATCTACATTTTTGGTTATTTTTAATATGCATTAAACGAGTAAAAGTTTTTTCATAGAAAAATACATTGCCAACTTTTTTATTGTGGACAATTCCTTGAAATAGGAGTTATATATATTGCCGCCTGAAAAATTAAGTTCTTTCCTGTTTTGCGCTGAGGTCAGTTTCCAAAGAACTGAACTTATTCTCATACTTAACAGTTTATTATGCCCTTATTGAGCCGCATCTCCGATATGCCCTTCTCTTCTGTGGTACGACTCAATTTGAGCGACTCTTCAAACTACAAAAGAGAGCTGTTAGATATTTACTCGGACTGAGCTGCAGGGCTCACTGCAATTGCTTCTTTAAAAGATTGAAAATTCTGACTCTTCCTTTATTATTCATATTTTAATTCATTTGCCTAATTCGTAAGCACGCTTCTCCAATTTCAGAAAGGTCGTTGCACGGATATCCACTTAGGAACGCGGAGCACGACCTGTACCTACGTACTCCACGTTCAGAATTAGTTAAGGGCTCAATATTTTACAATGCAAAAAATGCACAATCACTTGCCAATTGAAATCAAATCGATATCATCTTTTCCCGCATTGTGCAATATTTTAAGGGCATATTTACTGGAAAGTGCCTGTAACGACTGGAAACTATTCTAATAATAATATTTAATTCCGAGCATGCTGCATACTCGTATAATTTTTTCTATGGACTTATTAGTTGTCTTCTGTATATTGGAATTTAATCTTATTTGTATCTTCATTTGGTTATTTTTATGTTTGTTTTTTATATTTTACAAGCTTTTGTCTACAAATTGTAACGATTTTTTGACAATAAAGCATTTCTCTCTCTCTCTCTCTCTCTGTTTCTCAAAATTACACTTTAAAGCATAAAATTTATATATTTCACGTCGTAATTAGACGAAAAAAAAAAAAAAAATCTAATGAGCAACTTTTTCATTTACGCGACTGATTGAACGATGTTCTGGGATTTTAAATCTTAATTGGAAATAAACTCATTCGAATATAGTTTTACTATAATAAAAAACTTACAAAAATCAAAAATCTTTCATGGTCATAGGTACTTTC
Organism: Diorhabda carinulata; assembly: GCF_026250575.1. NCBI lineage: Eukaryota > Metazoa > Arthropoda > Insecta > Coleoptera > Chrysomelidae > Diorhabda > Diorhabda carinulata. Next base: position 12,282,654 of record NC_079469.1, read on the forward strand.
CCTCTCGATAAATTTCAAATATTGTCTCCTATCGTGTTATCAGTGTAGGTAACGGGTAACGAAGCTCAAAATGTCCTAATAAAAACATTCGCCTTGCTCTTCTGAATAAGTTTTTATTTTAGTTCTGGATTTATATAAATGAACAATTCATGGTCTCAAAATTTCTTAGTATATTCTCAACTAACTCTCCGTAGATTTCAGTTTTGTTATTACTTGAAAATCCAGAAACTACTGCTTTAAAACTCGCTTCTTGTACTATTCAGCAACATTAGAAAACCCCAGCTTCAACTTTTTTAAGTACCTAAAACCTTTTGAAGTTTCGCCAGTTTCTTCACAATTGGTTTTATCTAGCCTAACTCATGGTTTTATTGTGTATAAAAAATTAAAATACTAGTGTTATTAGTATAAATTTGGAGGACCTTCTAAGACAAAATGTAAATACACTATTGTGAAATAATTACTTTTTTCAAAGTTCTAAAGAAACTAATTCTAAAGCAGGTAGACAAACGGCTCAAAGAATATTTATGAGTATTCCCATTATGAAAATCAATCGGTTTAAACCCTAAACGCTGAGTTCTGTTGTGCGCTCTGCATAGCATTTATTCTTAAACATTTAATATTATTGGTTCTCAATTTGAGACATTAATTGTGTGCAAACTTCTACTCATAATGTTAAATTGGGTAAGATGAAATCTGGAGTCGCAATGTTTTTAGCTAAACGAATAAGACATATTTAACCGAGACCTACGTTACGCTATGATGCCATCAAATATTCCAATGTCAACGCTGCGTAATCAAAACTTCACATCTTTTCTCCCAAAGTATTGCAAATGCAATGTACCAGTTAAATCAAGACCTTATACTCGGAAGTAATAATTGCAATCATTGTAAGTAATTTATTTTACAGTGAAATGATAAAATTATGGCTTTTTTGTATGTTTTCAACATAGTCTGACTGAATTATTTGCAGAATTTGGGTTTTCCATTTACTTATTTGGGTTTTCTTAATCATATATGAAACTCTATGATAAAGGACGAAAAGTTTTTTGTAGAGACGTGATATATAATATTTGGTGATAAAATTCCTCAAACATTCAGTTTTGTTTATAAATTTCACAAGAAAATGTAGCCCGAGCTTTACCTACGCCAAATTTCTTCAAATGAGAATGGGGTTTCAAGTGATTCGTGCCAAAAAAATTCTATGATAAAGGACGAAAAGTTTTTTGTAGAGTCGTGTTATATATAGTATTTGGTGATAAAATTCCTCAAACATTCACTTTGTTTATAAATTTCACAAGAAAGTGTAGCCCGAGTTTTACCTTCGCCAAATTTCTTCAAATGAGAATGGGGTTTCACGTGACTCGTGCCCAAAAAACTCTATGATAAAGGACGAAAGTTTTTTGTAGAGTAGTGTTATATATAATATTTGGTGATAAAATTCCTCAAACATTCACTTTGTTTATAAATTTCACAAGAAAGTGTAGTCCGAGTTTCACCTTCGCCAAATTTCTTCAAATGAGAATGGGGTTTCAAGTGACTCGTGCCAAAAAACTCTATGATAAAGGACGAATAGTTTTTTGTAGAGTCGTGTTATATATAATATTTGGTGATAAAATTCCTCAAACATTCACTTTGTTTATAAATTTCACAAGAAAGTGTAGCCCGAGTTTCACCTTCGCCAAATTTCTTCAAATGAGAATGGGGTTTCCAGTGACTCGTGCCCAAAAAACTCTATGATAAAGGACGAAAAGTTTTTTGTAGAGTCGTGTTATATATAGTATTTGGTGATAAAATTTCTCAAACATTCACTTTGTTTATAAATTTCACAAGAAAGTGTAGCCCGAGTTTCACCTTCGCCAAATTTCTTCAAATGAGAATGGGGTTTCCAGTGACTCGTGCCAAAAAACTCTATGATAAAGGACGAAAAGTTTTTTGTAGAGTCGTGTTATATATAATATTTGGTGATAAAATTTCTCAAACATTCACTTTGTTTATAAATTTCACAAGAAAGTGTAGCCCGAGTTTCACCTTCGCCAAATTTCTTCAAATGAGAATGGGGTTTCCAGTGACTCGTGCCAAAAAACTCTATGATAAAGGACGAAAAGTTTTTTGTAGAGTCGTGTTATATATAGTATTTGGTGATAAAATTCCTCAAACATTCACTTTGTTTATAAATTTCACAAGAAAGTGTAGCCCGAGTTTCACCTTCGCCAAATTTCTTCAAATGAGAATGGGGTTTCAAGTGATTCCTGCCAAAAAACTCTATGATAAAGGACGAAAAGTTTTTTGTAGAGCCGTGTTATATATAATATTTGGTGATAAAATTTCTCAAACATTCACTTTGTTTATAAATTTAACAAGAAAATGTAGCCCGAGCTTTACCTTCGCCAAATTTCTTCAAATGAGAATGGGGTTTCAAGTGACTCGTGCCCAAAAAACTCTATGATAAAGGACGAAAGTTTTTTGTAGAGTCGTGTTATATATAATATTTGGTGATAAAATTTCTCAAACATTCACTTTGTTTATAAATTTAACAAGAAATTGTAGCCCGAGCTTTACCTTCGCCAAATTTCTTCAAATGAGAATGGGGTTTCAAGTGACTCGTGCCCAAAAAACTCTATGATAAAGGACGAAAGTTTTTTGTAGAGTCGTGTTATATATAATATTTGGTGATAAAATTCCTTACTTTGTTTATATGTTTCACAAGAAAGTGTAGCCCGAGATTTATCTTCAATTGAGGATGGGGTTTCAAAAAAGAATTTTGATTCATTTATTATTTGAAAAATATTCTATTGAAATCCAAACAAAATTTTTTCTTACGATTCAATTTAGAGTCTCAATGTCCACTCTAAATATATACCATTCTATACAACTCTTCCCAATGTATTTTTTGCAATCGATAAACATTTAATCGACTCTCCATACACAAAAGGGTTTAACGAACAGTAATGATGAGCTTTTATTCCTTTCGCTACCACCGTCATTCATACTGTTCACATTCTAATCAATCTATCTCACAATTCTACATATCCTATAGTAACTCTACTGGCAAAAATGCGAATGGTTGACACGGCCGTATCGAACAATAGGATAAATTGATAACCTCATGAATTTACTATGTAATAATGCAAATAGGTACTACAACGGATGCAGCGTTTTGAGTGGAATGGCAACAAGAAGAACCAATATTAATGGTATCATCGTATTATCAATAATTCAAATAGTTCCTTGTTCATGTTTATTATAGTAACAAAACGCCTTTAATTCTAATTATTCTAAAGAGATAGATAAATAATTTTGTTCCTTCTTGTCAGTACATGACGGCTTAATAATTCCGTCTTCGATAGCTAGTTACCAGCAGAACTTGAACATACATGTGCTTTGATGGATTTATAAAAGAGCCAACTTCTAAAGCTATTAGATACATGGTTCAAGTTTAAGTTAGCCTGACTCAAAATTAATGTAAATACATTGGGATAAGATGTGGTGGTGGATAAAGAGAAGCGAGAAAATTAAGCAATTTGGCGGAAGCGCGAATTAGAATTGAAAGAACGATACAGTGGTAGTATTTCAAGTAAAGGATAAGGACAAATCTTTTGGACAGATTTTTTTACAACACTAATTGGGTAATTAGGAGGTATGACTGATAATTAGAGCACAACTGAGTTTCTGCAATAGAAGGAATATATTATTAAAAAGTCTTACAAACCTCAACGGTAATAGACGGTGATGACATTTAATATTCATTGTCCTTAGTGACATTAAATGTCAACAAAATAACTGGATTGACATGTATGTCGCTTTACAATCATGTCATCATTCCGTTCGATCTACAGAACTCAAAAGTGAATTCTGTTGTTTGACCGTGAATGTCACTGTCTACTATTACAACATTGAAGAAAATATATTTACTTCACATTACCCCTTCCGAAGGAGAAAATGTGTACATTTTAGTTCAAACTACAAGATGATTAATTATTAAATTACTCGTTATTACTCTTCTTTCGTATTTTTCCAAGTCTTCATTTGTTAAGGATGGGATCAGCTTTGACACGTGGAAGAGATTCGATTCCAACTTGTTTATTTTGAAAATTGAATTCGTTATTTTTTCTAGTATTATGTATGGATTTTTTTTCTGTTCAGTTGTTTCCATTTTCTGGAAAATGAAATGTCAAATTACCGACGTTGAAATTCCAGTGTTGTAGATTTTTGTCATAACTTTTTTTGGTGTAATTATGTGACGTTATAGAATTTTTCAGAGCAATTTCCGTGTCTCTAATCCATATTTGTTCATGGATTATTTTTCTTGAATTTCTGGCAATATTGGCAAATCCAATGACACTGTGTTTTGTATTATTGTATTTTTGTACACATTCATGTGCTACTGTTTTCCAATTAGTGTTTGATTCAGTCGTTCGTTTAAGCCGTGGGTGAAAGTCTACTGCCGTGAATATTATTTTTTCTCGTCCAAACACTTTCAAATTCTTTCGAGTTTATGACTGTTTATTGGTCAGATAGAACCATATTAACTTTTTCAGTCTTGGTGGTCTATTAGTTTAATGAAATCGTCTGCTTTTTGCGTTTTGAATGTTAAAATGTAGGTATGCCTTGTGAAATAGTCTACACGCAAATGAAGGTATTTTTTTGTAGGTCAGGAACCACCGAAGCCTCCAACGTTGTCTATTGACATGATTTCAAAAACCGTTGTAGCTGGGCTAAAGTGTGACATTAAACTATATTTTTGGTGCTTTGGTGCTCTATTGTATTATTTTTTATGGAAGCTCTGCAATTTTCACATAGTTTTTCTATATTCTTCATCAGAGTCTTTGCATTATAGTACGGTTATATATTTTTGAAAGCCTATATGGAAAAGGTTTTCATGGACATCCTTCAAAAATTTGAAGCTAAATTATTATTATTGTATTATTTCTTATGTTTTGTTTTTTTTTTCATGAAAAATCTTTTTTTTGGATATGAGTTTGCCTTTTTACTTTTGTGTTTCTCTATTCTTTTCTTGATCTTTTATAATATATTCTAGAATTAAGTTGGTTATAATTTTTGGCTGTTCTTCCATGATTTGATTTGAATCCAGAGCAGGGTTTCTACTCAGACAGTCCGCCTCAAAATTATATTCACGTGGTTGATATTAATATCATATTGGGATAGATAATATTCCAAATCCTCAAGTTACTCATCGGTTCTTGATTTGATATCCAAATTTTCTCACGTTTTGTGATCTGAGAAGACTGTAAATTTTCTTCCTATTAGTGAATGTTGCCAATATCGTACAGCCACCGCCAAGCATTCTAGATATATGCCTATTTTCCTTTTCTGGACTCCAGTTTTTTTGAAAAATATACCAAGAAATTTTTCTTTTCATCCTTCTTGTGGTTGTTTTAGTACAGCTTCAGATCCTAGAAGACTGGCATCTGCATAAATATGTATTGGTTGATTTGGATCAAAAACTGTAAATATGGGCTTGAGTGAATAAATTTGTTTCATATCTTATATGAATATCTTTGATATCTTAGCCTTCTCTAGGTAGATTGTCTATTGGATCCAATTTTATGGCTATTTTGGTCACATATTTATGAAAAAAATTTATCTTTCCTAAAATTTGTGTCTTTGGTATTGGAAAGTTTTTTATTGGAATCGGATTTTCTTTTGGTGGTTTACTGGGTTTTCTTGTATTATATGGCCTAAATATTTTACTGAATGCTCAGCAAAATGGTATTTTGAGAATTTCGGTTTGGCATCTTCTATTTTTATAGCTTGGAATAGCTGCATCAGATGTTCGATATGATTGGTAAATGATTTTGAAAATACCAATATATCCTCTATGTTACTAAGCGTGAAGTGTGCTCATTATATTGCCCATTATTCTTTTGAAAATGGCTTGTGCGGTGCTTAGACTAAATGGTAAACAGATCTTACGTATATTGGAAATTCTCTAGAGTATTGTCCAAATTGCTGAGTACATGTCTAGCTTCGGAAAAATTTGCAATTTCTTGTTTTTATAGAAGATCTTCAATTAGTGGAAAAGGTTGCGATTAAGACACAACATTTCTTTTAAATGTTTGTGTTACTGGAGCTGCAAACGGGCTGTACGACTCTTCTATTAGTTTTTTTATTTAATAACTTAGTAATTTGTCTCTTTGTCTCTACCTACATCTTATTGTTCAGCAGAAATAACTGCATTTTCGTTTATTACTCGTAACGTAATATTTATTAGTTAAGAGTTATATAATCAATCAAATTATATATAAAAAATTATAGATACGAATCTAATGCGTGATAAGTATTAGTTAATGAAAGCCTGTGCAGTGGATTTTAAGCAATTGCGTGATAATCTACAGTGGTTTTTTCATTCTATGTAATGCGTCAACTAAAATGTGAATACAAATAACCTTAATTCCATATTGTCTCTTTAATTAAGATTGTTAATAGTGAAAAAAAAAAATAGATTAAAATTGAAATCAGATATTCAATAAGAACTCTAACCGAAGAGTATTGTGGACAAAGAAACATTTGGTTTTTGTATTTACAAAGTAATTTTTCAAAAGCTTTAGTAATCTATCCTCACAAAATTACAATCTTCAAAAATTTGAAGAAGGAATAAATTTTAAAGGTATGGGCACATAATGGATTATGACCTTGAATTATTTCTCGTAAGTATCCGATGTTTACTGGAGTCGAAATACCTTGGAGCGAGCTACTAATATAAAGACTGAATATAAAAATTGCAATGAGTACACCTACGTCTCATGTATATATAAAATATGAGTAATTTACGGTTTTGCTAGTCTCTCGGTAATAGAGTATTATCGGTTAAATACACATGAAAAGGTTGGGTAAGGTTATGACCGCCGGTTTTAATGTGACAGACGGGAGACGGTCGTTGGCGGTGGTGGCTTGATAAACTGCGAATGAGCTGATAATACCCGACTTAATGACCGTGTGAACTCACCACTTCTCTACTTGTTTCGCTTGTTTTTTGCATTCGCTATGTGAAAACCGTCGACGAAGTATCTCTTTGTAATATGGTTTTTATCGAAATTTCAACTTTGTTTGAAGTTTTTTTTTCCTATTGCAATCATAAAATACGAGGGGCTGTTACATTTTTTTAGTAACTCATAGAAATTGATTCTGTACATCCTAGAAAGTATTTTCTCTTTTCTAAAATACAAAAAACGATAATCGGGTCCAGACGAACTCATCTGTAGCTTTATTAGAGCATGATTTCGAATCAGTTAGTAACCAATTCAGGATCGTTGTAATACACGAACCTATTCAGGATGTTGATTTACCTCGAAAGATTTAGGGAGTGCAAGTAATTTATCAATCGACCGTATCGTTTCTCGTTCCTTCGAAATTTTTTGTATTTCGTTTATTAAATATAACCGAGAAGATGTAAAAATGATCAGCTCTAAAGGAGCGAAGTAAACAGTTAATTAACTATAGAACCAAACAAAATTTCAATGTCAAAATATTTTATTACTCAACAGATTCTCCTCTTAATTGAATACATTTATTACAGCGAACCTTCAACGTCTCTAGACCTTTAAAAAAAAAATGTTTCTTCTTGCTCTGCAAACCAGACCTCCACAGTTTTTATTACCTCCTCGTCGGAAGAAAATTTTTAGTTTTAGTTTTTAGTCTTTTTTCAGTTCAGGAAAGAGAGTATAGTCGGACGGAGCCAAATCTGGTGAATAAGGAGGGTGTTCTAGTAATTAAAACCCAAAATCACGAACTTTTTGCCTGGCAACATGAGATTTGTGTGCAGGGGCGTTGTCGTGCAAAAAAAAACCTTTGGATAGCTTTCCGCGTCTTTTCTCTTTAATTTTTTTCCGTAGAGTGGTCAGTTATGTAGTATAGTAATATACACTTATTGTTTTACCCTTATCCATAAAATCGATCATGAATACTCCATGGAAATCTTAAAAAACTGAAGAAAGAACTTTTTCAGCAGATTGTTGGACACGAAACTTCTTAGGTCTTGGAGAACCAGAGTGTCGCCATTCCATCGATTGTTGTTTTGTTTCTGGATCGTAGAAATGTACACAAGTCTCATCCATAGTAACAATTCGGTTTAAGAATAGGATATGAATCCTATGGAGCATGTCTGGGATATTTTAAAACGCCGCATTCGTCGTCGAAATCCGTCTCCTTAAAATTTAAATGATCTTGAGCAAGCGGCATTAGAGGAATGGATATACCTCAAGAAGTGATACAGCACCTAATTTAAAGCTGGCCCAGGAGAATGTTAGCAACAAATTACATTATTGTTTAGAATGCAAGTTCTATTTTCAAGAAAATTTGATTTTATTGTTTTTATTTTTACTTTCTACTGATTACAAATCACTCAAAATTACTATACATTTCTTATTATTGCGACAAAATGATTGAAAAGAAGTTGAACAATAGCAATATTAATTTAAATTTATTAAACAACAAAATATTTTCAGAAATCGGGGTAATGCGTTATTTTTGACCACGAGTGTATAAATCGGGTATCTGGGATCACGAAAATGATTACCTTCATCCTTATTTTAATTAAGACGTATCCAGTAAATGTTTTCAATATCATTCATCTGCTTTGATAAATTTATTTCGACCTCACGTACCCTCGATATATTATGGTTATGTTTATATTGAAATACAATTTATTCCATGTAAACACCATAAACATTAATATATCGTTTACTTCCTGCGTATCCATGAATGAAGGTAACTTTGATACATTTCAAGAATTTCCATCTAAATCTGTTCTTCGGAGTTTACGCAGATCCTTGGAAACGGTGCCAAAAAAAAGTTCATCAGATTTCTAAATTTGGATATTTGACCTTGTAAAATGCATTTATGAAACATCTGCTTATTCAAATATATAGGGTGAATAATCGGTCTGTTTTCAAGATAATCAGATAGGTGACTGAACAGTACAACAAAAATAAGATCCAGGAGAATCGATTTTATCTTATTTCTCAAAATGTTTCGAACGTATTCAAATGCAGTTTTCCAAAAATTATTTCTGTTCAACTTGTTGAACCTTTTTCATTTGAATAATGCATGAATAAATATAAAATATTTTACACTATTTCTGAATTTGAAGTCGTAGACTTTTCATGACGGAATAATATGTAATTATCCCCTAATTGACCAAATTTATTAATTCATCTTTGTTTAATATGATGCCTGATCCTCCCAATGAGTTTTTCAAGTGAAAATTAAGGTTCTTTCTGACTGATGGTATGGTTGTCACTACCACTCTAGCATACTTAACATTAGCTTTCTTTGCGGGTCCGATTCGGAATCAGTTTAGGTGCTGATTGATTTTGAAAGTGCGCATTGTATATTCCAGTAACCTCCTCCAACTATACAAAGTGCCGTGGGATGTTGTCTACTGGTTACGAAGGGGTATTGTTTAATCTGAAATATAGTTCAATATGTGATGGCTTTCTTAATAAATTGTTTTAGTATTCCACTTGTGATCAAATTGATTGCAGGTTATATTCTTTGAATCAGTTTTGGAGTATGAACTTTAGCAGAGTTCGATAACTCCAAGAATTCATAGGAAAAATTTTCGTTATAAAGACGATTCTCAATAAATATTTGGCTACATCAACAACTGATATTATGACGTTTCTTCACACATAGATGGGAATTCTCCCCTAATCCAGGGGCGAAATTAGCATGGCCATAATAGACATAAAATATAAATCACAGATTCGGGATGCTGCTGCTGCAGGAAGGAGGAAAAAAATGCAGTACACGTCGTCGGAAAGTTCCTAGCAGTGACACGAAGATTTAATGGTTTACCTAGTGATTTCAAAAGACAAGGTGCCTGGTTAGCTTCTCAAATTTTTGTATCAAAATTCACAATTACTCATTGTTTCCAATCGTCTAACATAAACGATCACTTCGATCACATAAATTATTTTTCTAGACTTAATTCTATACTACTGGATTCAGTTGATGTTTGATTTGAACGTGATAAAATGTAATTATTATTTTAATTCCCAATATACGGTTATAACATAATAAATAGTAAATATTGAGTATATAGTAAGTAAATATTGAAATAATTTACGCAGGTGTCCAAGAATATTACTTTTCCACTGCAAACATAATTTTACCCTCATTCTGTACTATTCAATGCCGTTTCCAAATTAAAAAATGTTTCATGAATCACTTTGTGAATATAGGAGGATTACAAGGTGCCTTGGGAAAGCGTCATAGAAACAAGACAAAACATAATACAGGATTGTAATTTATATTAAGCACTGAGGCCACCGTACACGTTTTAAGCTACTAGTCACGGTATTAAAATGAACATAAAATATATTGAAGGAAACAAATGGTACACTGATACTTTATATCGAGAAGAGTAAGTATTATTGTTATTTCTGTTCTCGTATTCCAGCTAGAGACCGTAGGATTTCAATTTTTAGAACTTTCAAACAAAAACTCAAGACAAGTTTTATTCTCCAGTTTTTTATGCCTGTTATCAGAAATATTGTTGTTATTATGTAAAATTTGGTATACAGCTTTAGGGAAAGCTGACTTTCAATGCCTTTTTGGAAGTTTCTGGTAATCAATTCAACAGTAATTAATTAATTACCTTCTTCAACTATTACACTCTCTAAACATATACCTGCTTTATTGAGCAATAGATAATTAAAAACAATACATTTACATTAGCTAATAAATATTAATACAGGATTATATTAATAAATTAAGTTTGGTGTAAATTTAATAATTATCATCATTATAATAATTACAATAATAATAGGCTATCCAGGATCAAGTTATTAATAAGGATAATAAGATAATAACAATATAAATATTATTAAGGATCCGAACACTCAATCCGACAAATGCAGAAAGTGTCAACAAACTCCAGAGACTATTCAACATATAACATCTGCTTCTAGTCAATAAACCCTTTCCCGCGAAAATTAATTCCAGAGGGAAAACCTCTTTGGTAGGTATCTTCACATATATTCATTGACTACTAAACCATAGAGTGGGCTGTAAGGAATTAGCTCTTAGTCCCTATTTAACCTATTCTTAAATGGGAGCAAATTTTTCTTGTTTTTCACTTGAAGTTTGGATAAAAGTGGTTTCATATAGAGACGTGTCAAACATTTAAATGCATTGAAATTACTAAGTGTAAGAGTAGTTTAAATAGTGACAAAGGGCGAATTCCTCACAGCCCACTCTATACTTTAGTAACCAAGGAATGCAGTCTCTGAAAACGATAACTTTGTTATAAGTATAAGTAAAACGTTTGGATACGATTTCTAAGATCATATCTCAGTTATTTTCGAAGTTACAAAAAATTTCTAAAAAGAAAAATATTTGTTAAAAGAAACCAACTTTTTGTTTTCTAGTTCCTATTAATTTTTAACATAATTTTTTTCGAAATAATGTTTTCAAAATCGTTCAAACTTCCAAAAACCCAAAATGTGTATGCTGGGACGCTGGGACAGAAATTGTAAAAATTCAAGTTATAAGACATGGTTTGAGGCAGTTGAGGGAATATAAAATAAAAAATCACTTGAAATTAAACAGTTTTTTATTCATAAGGAAAAAAACTTGATTTTTACTTATTCTTCTTTGGTACATTAAAGAAAAATGAAAAAAAAGAAACAATTAAACAGCAAGTCTCTACTTCTGATTTTACTAAACTCCTTGTATTTAGTATTTTTGCTAATACTGCATAGAATTTTTTTTATGATCAATCGAAAGTTTATTTTCGATATTGATTACTTGTAAAATATGAACGCATAATACACAATAGTTACAGAGATTGGGATCCAAAGATTTTCTACTGGCACTTAGAATCGTGAGGCCGTGGGCAGTGGCCCACACCGCCCACGCCTCACGCCGCCTCTGGTTTGAGGAGAGAAGTAATTAGATCTCAATAGTTTTTGGGGGTTACTTAAAAAGCAAAGTTGTCTATACTTAACCGATAAATAACGAGGAGTTAAAAGCATGGACAGTAATGGAAATGACAAGTTAAATAATTTGATTATTCGTTTTCATTAAGTTTCTCATTTTTAGTTATCCTGTTATTGGAATAAAGAAAATTTATTATTTGGCAGTTATGTAGAACTTTTTATACATTTGAATTACAGTCCTACCAATCTCTCTGTATATTCTCGGAAAATAAACGTACTCCTCTGTGGAAAATCAAAGTTTTTGTTACTACGATCTAAAATCTTCGGATAAACGAGGTATTAGACACTATTTAAGCTTGTGACTATAGACATAAAATACAGTTGCTCGTTTTTAAGGATATTATTGATTGTTCTCTCTATATTTAACAACACACAGACTTAATCTTCTCATAGCGAGTCTTATTAAAAAACTTGTTTTGTTTTCTTGTCTAGAAACTCCAAAAGAAAACCTAAGTGCATAAAGTTTTCAAGAAAATGCAAATAAGTTGCCGAAGCTAAGTTATTTGTTGATTACGCTGTGTGAAAGTTCGAATTAGGTTGTCTACTTTTTTATATAGATGTGAAAATGTTATATTTTTTTGTATTTACACACTGAAATATAGCGAGAATGGGTCTACATAATGATTTCAAGAAAAGTATGCTAAAAATGTTATGTTACTTTATCAAAAATTAAAATTAACTAATATTCTATCATGTTACTTTAATAATTAGGATTAATTATTATTGTGAATTCTGATATCTGTCTCTAATACTCTTGAACGCCATTAATTGATCATCAACTGTAACGTCTACATAAAGGCGGTGGTTACGGCTCATAGAATAATAGTTCACAGCATAGTTACCCGCTAGGATACAGGATATGCACTGAGAGGTGGTTTGCGTTGTGAATTGCTTGGACTATGGGAAACGAAAAGTCACTTTCAAAACAGCTATAAAACGGCTGACCCCATGAATAATCTGAGAGGTTCATAACTTGGATAATCTAAATTATGGTCAAGGCGAATTTTTTTTTCATAAGCAACTGATGAATAATCAAATTAATACATCGCTACATATAAAAACAACGACAAAACCATCAGTGATTTCTTTGTTTCTATTTATTTTGATCATTGACTTTTGCGGATGAAGCAAGAACGTTCTTAGTTCTGATATTTTGTGATTTCTCACTCACGATCCACGTTTAAAATGAAATGAACGAAATAAATAATTTAAGTAATCTTCACCGTAAACTATATTTTGCATCTTAGAAAGCCACTAAACAATAAAAGTAATTACATAAGAGGCAACAAGAATTTTTAGCTATCTCCATCAAAGAATTACTTCTAGATGTGCCAGAAAATTTCTTTGTGTAGATTATGACGATGATGCTGTATGGTTGGATGAAAAAGATTTTCACACAACTAATGTTGACATTAATATTGACATTAACAACCCAAACGAGAACGGAGTGGCTGCTATGCCATTTAAAGTAGTAGATTCAGAGTTCATAGAGTCAAGATTATAGAGTTTATATTTTGAATTAATATATTTTTATAATCTTTGTGTTTTGTTGATTCAATTAATATAATTAATCGCTTTTTGCTTCATTAATTCGTTGATTCGATGTTAATTTTATTAAGAAATAATTTAAATGGAAATAAAAATGATTTCGGAGCCGCTGTTTTCATTCAATAATTTCTAAATATAATTTGCAAAATATGTGACGTCACACTAGAGGGGGGAGTCTCCCAGCTGTGTCAAGGACGGGGGAGGGGCAAAAAATTATGAAATTCGTATGACGTAATTTATAGATGACCCCTAATTGGCATATTGAGGCGATAAAGTGGGTTAAACGGGACGGTTCGTGGCGTGGAGTTGGAATTTCTGAATAATTACTTCAAATTAGCCGAAACGTCGATAATGTGACCATTCTTTTAGAAACATTTTCTAACGACAACTTAGTCATTTTCCTAAACCGATCCCCATAAATAACGTTAGCCTCGGAGTGCCTCATTTGTGTATCTTATCGCTAAAGTTAATGATACACTAAAATAGAAGGTAGTGGGTAAAGATCCGTCAAGTACAGGAATATAACAAAAATGTATTAATAGACCTGTTGATAATGTGTATCTATTTTAATAATATTTCACGGATTAAATTAAATAATTGACTTGTAATTTCTGGAACTAACCAACAAATCAATGGTTACATAATCTGACGCATATTTCTGTTGCCTTAAACTCACTAATCTCTTTCTAGTTTTGAAGTAGCATAAAAGCATACTTCTAATTCGAAAATATAGGGCTTGTATTATAACCTGAAGTGGAATAAATTTAGTAAAACATTAACATGTTTTGGGATCCTCTTTTAATGTGTATAGCAATAAAGCCATAGAACTTACTCCACTTGGTACACTCCAAATTATAAATAGTCAAGCAGCATTCCAGTATTACACAATTATTTTAAGTGATCTCCAGCACCTTAGGTAATTAAATTACTCAATTCTGAGCTAAAGAGCTTTCTCAAAATTTACCATCAGCTTATCTATGTAAATAGTATTCGATTAGAAATTCTTGACTCGGCTCCTCCGTCGCCTCGTGCCGTACTAAATCACTTCCCGGACTTATAGAGTAAATAACTAATCTTTTTACTTTGACAAAGACTACTGACAAAGACAAAAAGTTATATATTATTTGAACTTATCATGGAATTGTACACACTCCCTAAATATAAAAAAAGAATAAGTTGCGTGTGAAAATCAATAACCTGCTTTATTTTTGAATTTGGGTAATCGAAGTGACTAGTTACGAACCAGATAACGACAAATTCAATGTCCTTTTATCATGAACAATTATTTTCCTAACGAATATCAGGTCATATTTGTTATAATAATGTAATAACTTTTAGAAATTAAGTTCAATGTATCCGAATTATCTGTAGCGTCAAACTGTCTCGTTAGGCAAATATTAAAAAACATAATATAAACGTTACATTAGATTATTCGAAAATTTTCTGATTCAATGATAATGAGAAGGAGAATTTCGATTCTACTCCAAAAAAAATTCCAGTATTTTTAGACGCAAAAGTTATTATTATACAGACTGTCTCAAATCACAATGAAGAACATTATTATATCGGAACACGTAAAATATTGAGACTCTATCAAATATATAGTGTATGCAATATCCCTGATGCGAATATGTCAAATTTGACATTACTCTCATACATTTTGACTTTTTTAATGGTGAACGTATTCAGAACGTGTTTTATACAAGTGCTATTTGAGTTGTTTACACACACTTGATACATAAATCTTGCTCACAAAATGTAATTGAATCGCGAACATGATTTTCTATGACTTTCGACTGGATTGAACCAAAAGCAATGTGGGGATGAAGTACCATATCGAGCTACCGTGTTTCACTGGTTTCCAGAATTCAATCGTACTTTTCTGTAGGATGAATTTGGTGAAGGTCCTTCAAATGAAATTGAGGCACACTTGGACTTAAGTTCCACATATACATTCAATATTGCATGAACATTTGGCTGTCAAAAATATTGGTTTGTGTTGGATTCTGCATCATTTGACAATCGCTCAAAACAAACTCTTGTTGATTTGTTCCAATAAATACTGAAAAAATTCAACCGCGGTACTTCAAAAGATGAACCCGAAAATACCGCACGAAGTAATGAATAACTGGATATGTCGCTACACCAGTATTTGTTGGCCAGAAGTGTTCGAAAGAATAAGAGAAACTAATGAAAGACGACGAATCATTCTCGACCACGATGATGCAAAATTTTGTAAACAATCGAAACATCGAATTGACGGGTAATCCGCTGTACAGTACTTGTTTGACACCCAATGCTTTCTTCTCCATCGTGCAGATCGAAAATAAATTTCGAGGTCAACGTTTCTCTACACCTCAATCGAAATGGAAAAAATGCTTCGTTAATTAGTTTAAACGCATGCAAAAGTGTATTGGTCTCAATGGAGAATATTTTGAAAAACAATATGCAATTCTAAATATTTGTTTTTATTTGTCTATCTCAATACTTACGTAGCAACTCTCGTATAACTTACTGTTCAATGTTCCAATTTTCGTCTCTAATATATAGTCATTTCTGCTCTACAGTTCGCGACCCAATTAAGACCAATTGCACTCTAATCTAGGCGAAAGATCTCAACAAATGTATCGTATGAGAATTACGTATCAAAGCCCCAGTTAAGGGTTGGGGCATTTTTACCTAGCCCTGATAAACCTATGAAATTTCTGTGAATGACAAACGATAGCTGCGTCATATAATGGGTGTCGTAAACAACTGTTATTTTAATACTTATTTAACTTGAAATTTGTCAGTTTTGAATATCTTAGTGTCTCCAGAATTACAGTAAATGCGTCTGGAATTGATGAGAATAGCACATTACATTATTGAAACACTTGTCGTGAAAAATATTATTTTTAATTATCATACTCGTATTGTTAAAAATGCTTCACTTCAAAAAGTGTCGAGATGTTTCAATTGCATTCGTAATTACGTGGCTAACGAATGTATTATCTCCTTTACACCGTCATTGTATATTTACAATACTTAAACAAATAAATTTCCATCATTTTCTTCAAGTGTCTATTCATCAAGAACTTGATATTGTATATGAGATTTTTTCTTAATGCCTTGTTAAATTAATGGAGTATATAATATAGTGCTGTATCAAAGGTCAAATGAGAAGACTTTTTATGAGCCCAAAGAACATATTCCTCAAACATTATACAAGCCACAAATTTTCTCTCTTGTAAACTTTGCACATTTATTCCGACTATAAAGTAAGAAAACGTTGCTGTTGTGACAACAGCATGGTGTATGTCAATTTTCTTAAAAGTAGTGAACTTAATCAAGGAGAAGAAGATAAAGACTAAGAAGGAGAACTGCCCGCAATTGTTTATAATCTAGTGGAAATAGAAGTTTGCCAACAAACCCAACAAATAATTCATCTTTACAGATTTATTTCGAAAAGTTTGAACATTCTTATGTTTTCACAAATAACATATAGTTCGTAATATTTAGAGGAGCGGAAACTAGGAGAGAATTTCCAATATTCTGAAAATATATTGACGAAAATATTATTTGCAAGAATAACTAGAATCGTTCTAATAATTCCGAAATCAATAATATAAAACAAGCAATAAAAACGGTACATAACGTATTGAAACAAGAATAGAAAAACAATGAATGTATTCTACAGATGAGTGCAACAAAGGTTTTGTCTCCGAAGAGTTGTGAGCTATTTTCCCTAATGAATTGTACGTGTTTTGTTAATATTTGAATATTGTTTTTTACTCGAACAACAGAAATTTTCTATCAGCATAAAAAAATTAATACCCAGTTCAAAGTAAGAAGAAAGGTGGTAGCAAAGAGACAGAAGAGACAAAAGAATCTTCTTCTTATAATGCTTATCCATTAATGGATGTTTGCGACCACATTTTTCATGGCTTCTCTATCTCTAGCGGTATGGATCAATGTCTGAATATCTTGTATACCCGTCCACTGCCTCACGTTCCGCAACCATGACATCCTCTTCCGTCCCAATCCTCTCTTACCTTCAATCTTGCCTTCGACTATCAGCTGAAGGAATTGATATTCCTTCATTCCTCGCATTATATGGCCAAGATATGCAATCTTTCGTTTCTTCACGATGCTAAAGAGTTCACGGTCTTTATTGATACGCCTTAGAATATCCTCATTCCTCACTTTGGCAGTCCATGGTATCTTCAGGATTCTACGATATACTCACATTTCGAATGTCTCTAATTTGTTGATGTTTTTTACCTTAAGATATAGATACAATATGGTAGTGGTCAATGGGAAAACAGATTTGATGAGGAACTTATAGAACAAATAGCTTTCAATGCCTAGGAATTATGTTGTAAGAAACAGAAAGGGAGGATTTAGAATTAAACAATAGAATAGGTGAACAAATTCTTCTGTAGCATCCATATATTTTCATATTCTTGAAATCGATCTTTTTTGGACACATTCTCGAATGTTTATATATATTTTAATAGATATTTTGGAGTATTATGATTTCTTCAATGCCGTCTGTCTAGTACACAAAAATTAGAGAGTCCCACTTGGTTCTGTCCCGAACAATAATTATAATTTTCATGGTATATTTGCGCAATATGTCGACCTGGATTTTCTCTTTTGTAGTACTTGTAATTCTCGTAAGCATAACAAAAGTTATTAATATATACGAACATAATCCAAAAGTTCGTAGCCTCGAACAATTCCCGCACATAGTATTTAGTAACTTTACCGGGCTTTGATTTCAAACATAGGAATAATCGAGCAATTTCGTAATAACAATATTACACGGTAAGAATCTTCATTTGTTATCCAACAATTACTAAAATATGGTTAAACTGAACACTTAACTCTTTTTAGGTTGAAAGTTGAATGTATTCTTACACGTTGTGATCGGTACGAAGACTTGATCAAGACTAATACGCTGTGTTATATCTTACCACAACTTAACCACACTTCAGACTTCAATCTACGGTTCAAGTATTTGTTCCCTAGTTTCATACTTCTATGAATCTTGAGAAAAAATATTTCACAACAAAAAAGGTTCTTCTTCCAACCCTTAATAATGTCACGATAATATTGGACAAATGCCGTTGTATTGGTAACAGGTTGGCACAATTTAGAATATTTTTAAAGCATAACAGAAATATTTTCATAAACAACATACGTTTTTCATTTAATTGGACCTTGAATACTGTAAATATTATCGTCAACATCCCCATGAATTATTGTAAATTCTTGGAAGGGCCATCGAACTGGCTGCGACTATAGCCCGTCGTCGACGACGTCGTCATGGAGGCCTAGAGGACCTTGGCTCTGACGAGAGTCACGATGTTTATTCACCGTCGGCGTATACATTCGACCTACGTTTTTGAAAGCTACGTTGTGTATATATTATTATTAAGCAAGTATATGAATGTATTCAAACAAACTGTACTGTGTGATACAATCCATTTAATCACCTTACATTTTCAGCTATTTAACTTACTATAAATAGATAAACATTGAATGAAATATATTTGTCAGATTAACATGGCAACGACTAATCTGGCAGCTGAAATTTTGAAATTTCGCTGCATATTTTTCATAACAAAAGTTCAAATTGTCCCTACTTTTGGAATCAAATCTAATTCATTTACATAGTTACTCCTGAGAATTTGGGGTAAAAAAATAATATCCTCGGCTTTCCATTTTCTGAATTAGGAAATATTTTTGACATCATTTATTTTGTTTTGAGTCGTTAATATTTTGTTCTAGAAATATACAATATAACACACAATATACACTATAACAAAATTTCCTCAGCCCATCTCTTTCCAAGATATCACCCTTAAAATTTGGTGACTAAAATTTAGTTTTTATATTTTTATTTTCTAAGATTTCCGTCAAGCTGGAAACTTAAAATTCTGTAATTTTTGTGCACTTGCAAAGAACTAACTACGGATATTTCTTCAATATTCCTCCTACATAATACGGGGGGAAATTAGTTGCTCCTACTTTATTTCATAACGAAGCATTTTTTCGAGATGAATTTTTATAAAACGAAATTATTCTTAAAATCCATATTTAAATTATAACATTCATTGGTCTAGGATTGTATAAAGACCCTACGCATCCAGCTATAGTATAGTGGACATAATAGATTCTTCATATAAACCTCTAAGATTTCCAACTAATCTAATACCTTGAAGTATAGTTCTTGTTCTATTAAATTTATACGTACTTTTTTGCAATATTTATTGTAGCCATACGCGATCTAGTCAATAAGTCTTTCTTTCGATCATTCTGAAGGATCCCACAAGCGATAGTGTTTATTTATCACGAAGTAAACCAGCAACTAAAGAAACCCGCTGCGTTATAAATTATTCAAAGACTGAATCGAACAAAGCCCATACTGCCAGTCTTTCTACGTTTCCGTAAAAATGTCCGATCCTCTACATATATAGGAATAAATCGTTAGAAAATAGTTACGAGTATTTGAGCAAAATAGGGAAAATGCACTATAAAAAAGTTTCCATCGTCAACTCAAAGATGTCAGCACTTATCAAATATATTTGCACAACTGTTGAGAAATTATCACTGAAGTAACAGCAATTTTGAACACCTTCTGTATAAGAATTTTTTCTGGAAATAGACAAAATTGAATATCGAACTGGCATTAAAGTTTGTTTGTTTCTGGAAATGCAATACATATACGTAAATGGAATAGGTAGTGAAAAATTTATCTGCACTATCATTTACGATATCAGTGGTCAGGATACCCAAAACTGCAACAATCGGCGATGTCATGAAAACGTTAACCAAATGCCACTGGACGACCTTAAAATTAAGGTTGAAGAAATACAGTAGGTTGTCGGCATATAGTTTTTTTAGGCCTTATTGACGCAGATTTATGAGTAGATGAAACCTGGATCCACCACTACATCCACACAGAAAATTGACAGAAAAATTGGTGGCTATCTTATTTTTGATTAATTATGGGATTGTGTCCATCGACTATTTTCAAAAAGATAAAATAGGAGGATATTACGCATTATGAATTGATATGGTTGCAGGAGAAGTTACAAAAACAACCGAATTTAATAAAAAATGATTTGTTTTAAGGAGGAAGAAGCAACTATTATTTGAAATGGTTAGATAAAAATTGTATGGACTTAAAATTAAACTATGCTGAAAGTTAACAAAGATTATAGAGAAAATGTCTTGTTTCTTTGTCGGAAACTTTACAGACAACCAAAGTATGTAGTGTAAATAAATCGTTAAAAAATAGTTATCCGTGCAACCAATTGAGAAATAAACTCTTTATCTTAACGAGCATACTACTGCGCAGCAACTGAAGCGATTTGCAAAAAAAGTGCAAATTATATGAAAGAGTGATTCCCAACTTGCTTTAGTAATTATTCTTATGATTATGATGAGACAATTTAGATTCGAATTAAAAGTACTAAAACTGTCTATACCACCGTTCCGTAAATTACTTTTTCCTACGACCACTTATAAAAATGGTCTCATTTCTCATTTCTACCTAGGAAAGTAGCTTATTTCACACATGTACTAAAAATAAGAAAACATACATGTATTGAAATCCTTCTTTTTGTTTTGTTATATATTGTCTTGAACGATAGAGGGAATACGCGAATACAATATTATCCTGGCTGGGTGCCGAAAGGCGAAAGGCCAAATTTAAGAAGACTAAAGAAGTAGGCAATATGATTTTTTGAGGTTATATTAGTCTTTACAATAAAAATTGAGAGTTTGTTATGATTTGTGATCAAATAAATAATATTGTTTGCAAGATAATTTGATCGTTAAAATTAAGTGTTATTACTGTTACTGGATAATGTGTGAAATAGTTAAATGAAAGTTATTATTACAAAATAAAAAAATGTTTTGTAGGATTTTTCAACTTTACAACACACGTGTTGAAATACCTTTCAACATACGTGTAATTTGTTTAATTGACTTTCTTATCTAAAAAACACGTTTTCTTGAAGAATTTTTTATGTGGTCGTAGAAAAAATAGTGTACACAATTCGTGGGAAAGTGTATTTTGCACTCGTTACGTTTCAGCCCTCGCAGCTACGCGGCTAGTGCAAAACAGTAACTGGTACGAAATGTATCACTTTCCAAACTATATACTATTTTTTCATACTGTGGACTTTACAGTACTAATTGGAATCCGGAAAATGGCATTTTCCGGTATACTAAATTGAGAAACTAAGTAGATTTTCAAAATGTAAAAAATTTTACTAGGAGTGGGACGAATGTTTATACATAATTGATTACCCAAAATGGAAATCCCAGAAATGTTGTTCTGTAACAATAAATCGGTTTTAATAAATTTATATTGTAAAACACTACAAAACATTTTCAGTCAGTAACAAAAATTAAAGAAGGAAACTTTCGAAGACCAGATTGAAAACCAGGACCTCCATTTTGAAGGCATGAAACATTAACACTCAATGATATGACGTATATCTGTTTCTTAACGTACCAGGATTTGTGAAACAATAAATTTAAATAGCTTTTGAAACAAAATAAATTTTGCTTAAAACTTTCAACATTATTGTTAATTCAGATTTCTCAGTGTTTTGATATTTTATGTGAAGTTATGTTTAAAAACCAACTTTACATTATTATAGATAATGGAAGTGACTTTTCTTTAACACCACCAGAAATTAGAGATACTGCTGAAGTTGCCTATTTAAATTTATTGCGGGTAAAGTCAAGGAAAATATATAATAGTGCATATAAACTTTTAACTGGCAACAGGAATTATTAATAACTATAAACAAATATTATCGTATTCTAAGATAAGATACCCAATATTTGTGAAACTAATACATAGAGTTTTGTGTTGATTATTATGGAGATATTATAGGATTATTATAATTTTTGATAACTATGTACTATGTTTCACCTTGGAATTCCGGTACTTATAAAATTAACGTAGATGTACAGAAGGATATGAAATAAAAGGCCACTTTGAATATAAAACTTACTAATGTTTAATTGAAGCTTATAACAAAACTTAGAATAGCTAAAAAATAAACACTTCGAAATAAAATGGAAAACTAAAACATAATATTCGTAAGTATATAATAAATGATTGTCTATTCTATCTACATACTCCGCATAAAATTGTTTGCTTTTTTTTTCGATGAAATGCACACAGAAACTTTTTGCAAATGGCACATCTAGTGTTAACTTTTTTATCACAGTTATGTGGACACTGGTAACACCTTGCTCATTTTCTAAAACCTGCCTAAAACCTAAAACATGTTGTTCTTGAGCTTCGAATGAAACTCCACAATCTTGTAAAGCTTTTGTGAGGTATAATTTATGAAACCTCGTTGAGGGAAAATGAACAGTGACTTGTTACATTTTTCTTCTGAAAATTAGGATTTTTTAACATGTATAACGCAAATGAGTTGAGAGCAACAATATCGACTGTGTTCATGCAAAGTCTAAGTGGCCAACGGCCAGGTATTCAATATATCCCCTCCGAATTCTTTAATGTAGTATCGATTTATTTGAAATTTCGAAAGATGATAGGTGTGTATCCAAAAAACGAGATCTATGTGGTGTCGAAGTATGCACCCGGGAGGATGCCACCCCTTTTCAGGGAATAAAAGTTTTTCGCCAAATCAATAGTTTTAGAGTTGTTCGCAATTGAAAATACGATTTTTTGTCAAAAAACCGCATTTTTTAATAGTTTTTTACGTATAACTCTGTAATGATGCATTTTATAGAAAAAAGTGTAATGATTAAAATGAATGAAATTAATAAAAACAGAGAAACAGAGAAATTCTACCTAAAGCAAGTTGTAGGTAACTTCAAATAACGGAAAAAAGGGTATGCAGCTAAAAAAGAGAATTTTAAAAAGTGGAGATTTTTTTTCATTAACTGTAAATATTTTTATTAATAACAATATTTTTTTTTACAACAGAAAATGAAGTTTTATTCATGAAAATGTATAAACAAAACCTTGAATGTCATTGAACACTACTTTTTTATGTATTTTTGGTGAAGGGGTGGTTCTTAAGGGGTGTCAGGGTGTAGACAATTAAAAATTACTTCAAGTAGAGACAAGAAATTTCAATACCACAAAGAAGGCAAAATTTAAAAGTTGGCAGTCATTAGATTTATTTTTATTTCATTGTCTGCAAAGGGGTAGTTTTTGAGGGTTGAATAATAAAGATTATTAACCAATTAAGGGCGCACGTGCGCTTACAATATTCCTTCTTTGTCGTTTGATAGGACAAATGATAGAGTTTACCATTATAGACCGGATTTTGAAGTATATACGGGCAATTTCAAATCTAGAACGTTTTGAAGTGTGTATACGATGGTGTGAGGTATGAGTACGACAACTTGAGCTGTTGGTTCTTGATATGAATCTTCTTCACTTTCTATTTATATAGGGTCTTCTATTTCCGAAACAAGTTCATGGATATCGTCCTCATATTCTTCATCCGATTCATAGTAAATTTCTGATTCCGAACTATCTGTATTCGGGGTTTCAAATACCTCCTCATGGTCGCGTTGTGGCAGTGATCTACGTATTCTAACCCAAATCTGAAACAACACCTTATTTCTAGTGTCAAATTTGGCATCGTTTAATGCCGATCCGATGTCTCAGTGGGACCCCACTTACCTCTGACTATGTAATATCGCGAAACTATAACATATTAAGACATGACAAGTTCTGTAATTTTAAGCACAAAGCTAAAGGCGTAGTAGCCAGTTCTATATTGTTTCAAAAATATTAAGGAAAAGATTTAACTGGGGTCCTTCGAGGGGTTTCTAATAATGCGACAACAATTTCCAACTTAAATATTTAGTAGTCGTCGATGAAGTATAGTACTCTACTCGCGTTTAATGAGTTATTATTATGGTGATGTACGCCACTCGCTAGCGATCGTGGTAGTTAACCTCATCTTGTGAATAATAACCTCCACTATACACTCGTGAATAATATACTATTGTTTTAGGAATTTAGCGATAAATAACAATCCATCTAAAACTATTTTTCAGTACCGTCAAATACTGTGTGAAGTAGCTAAATCATATTCCTCATAAATATATATTTTAAAACAGAGCGCAGCACAAACATTATATTTTCAAATTAGCGGATGCTAATGACTTGCAGGTAGATTGCCTCATTGTATGCAGATTTTTTCCTTAAATTGGTTAACTATGTGCATAGAGGAATATTAGCTACTTTTAAAAAGGTTGGAGCTGCACTAGGTTTAAAAACATGTTTGATTAGTTGATTTTTTTCTCCAGCATAGACCGTTTATTCAAGCATATATTTCTCAAGATTTAGTAACAGATATTTTATTACCATTTCTTTTATCTTGATTATATGAATAAAATAGAGACGTCAGACTCATTTTAACGTCTGATTCTACTAGACACTATCAATCGCGTACGTACCTTTATATCGTCTTTTTAAATAAACTCGAATTGCAATTTTTTTGATAAAAACCCATTCGGGGTTTCCTTTCACAATACGAATAATAACAACAGCAAATCTCATGAATTTTTATTTCCAGAAATCATCCAGGCAATATTCCCTCTTAAGTCATTCGAGGAACGCTGTTATTGATTTATATCAGAAATAAATGCATCATAAATTCTGTTAATTAAAAATATGACCATATCTAGAGTCATATATGTAGAGACTAAGACCAATTTTTCACGGTTATTTGAACACGAAACGATACAGAAGTATATGTCCCATTGTTATGCAGAACCTAGTACAGTGTTATATTCCAGAGGCGGCGACCAAATTCGGCAGAACGAAGGTATTTATTTACAAAAAAAAATAAATCAAATCATTCCGTTCCTTCTATATATAAGATTTTACAAAACGTGCAAATGGCAAATAAGCAATACTTCGAATGATAGAAACTTATAAAAAATAAATATACTTGATGGCTAGAGATTAATTTAGAGTGGTCGATCTTGGAAAGTATTATTTTTCTTCGATAACTGCATAACTGTCTTCATAATGCAATTTTTTGTCTCGCTATATAATGAATTATAACATTGGAATTCATGATAAAGCATTCAATGTTTTCAACAGCGTCTTAGTCTAAGTTTAACCATCATATAATCCACGGAATAAAAAATTGATGGAGTAATTTGATCACATGTGTGTGCATGAACTAAAATGGACAATTCACACATTGATGTTGAGTATTGATTAAGATATAAATTAAAAATAAGATGAATGAATTTTTTACCAGCATTCATTTCAACTAAGATGTTGTGACAAACAGTAAGAAGTTTGAATCTGTTCTGGTTTTACAATAAAGTTTCATTTCAATTGAAAAATAGTGCCAAAGAAGCTTGAAGATATTTTGAAATCCGTTTTCGTTGATAACGTAATAAAAGTTAGTGAATGATGTGAACGATTTTAACGTGAGTGGAGAGGAAGAGAAACAACGTCCTTCGATCTCATAAACAGATGAAAATATGCAAAATAACAACAAATTTGTAGATTATATGGCTATGATCTTGACAAATGAACAAAAAGTTCTTAATGGACAACCAGTCAGTCATCACACCAAAAAAATCTCGTCAATGAAAACCGAGTTTGAAAGTTCATAGCAATTAGCATGACTATTCGCACCATGTTGACAACTGTCCGAAATAATTATGTGGTAGGTTCTATTTGTTGTGATTTGTCGTGAACTCTTTGTGAAGTTTTACCGATTAAATACTTTGTTTTGCTCTCGTTAAAGTTAAGACTATATTGCTGGCAACAATCTACTACACGCTCAATCAGAATCTGTATATCTTCTTCTCTGTCTACACAGTTGTCTCATCTATATAACTTATATTGTTTAGTAAGCCCATGCTCAAAAGAGAATAAGAGAACATGGAGGGAAATACTGAAAAATGTACTGGGAAAAACTACTTTGTCTCTACACAATAAGCTTGTGCTTTATTGGAAGATACTTAAGTCTGTATGGACTTATGGGATCCAGCTATAAGGATGCAACAAGTAATGGTAATCTCCATAGTTAAATTACTTTTTGGTAATTGTTGACTAAATGTCTAATGGGTTTATAATGTTACAAATAGAGCAAACATTGTTTAATATTTTTTCTTTCATATAAATTCCAATGTTTCAGTTTTCTAAGACCGTTTTTATGACTTGTTCTTAGTAATGGTTGAAAATATGTCATCAGTTCAATCCCTACTCTAATATTAGCTAGTTTGTTGTAGGAATTTGAATTTTACAAGAGACACTGGGACGTTTTCGAAATTAAATACACCATTAAAGACTTTCCTGCTGCCCACTCACTAGATTCAGCAACCTGGGAATTTAGGCTTCTCAAAATTATAAATATATTCTAATATCGAGGGCTACGACACAAACGATAAAGAGCAATTCTGATGTAGCTGTCCAGAAATGCCACCAATGATATATTCAAAGGCTGGCCAATGGCTTTGTTTTTACTAAAATGTGATATTCGAATGTGGTTTTTAGTCGAAAAATTTAAAAAAATTTGTTTTTATTGCTGATAATAACTTTTTATACTCTCGGAGTTGAAATTAGTCCGATTTATTGCCCATGAATTAATAAATGCTGGCGCTCCTGGTACGCCACGTTTCGTAATGTCACTTTCGCAGAAAAAAGGGGCATTAAGTGGAGCAATGCACTCCAAGCCATCTTGATGTAAATCACTTTTGATATTATGCATGTGTGAAGGAGGTAATTAGAAACTCCTGCTTCGTTCACCACACAACTATGAATTCGTAATTACATTTTTGAAACGAAATTGCGGGTAGGTGCTGACACTATCTCTCTCTTGATCGTTGTTAATAAAAAAAATTTAATGCATCCTTTAACTAACAGATTTTTTTATGGGCTTACGTTGATGCTATTTACCTTTCAGGTAAATGATATAAGAAGACGTGTGAGTAAAAAATCATATTCTCCATAAGTTTGTCTTGATTGAATTTTTACAATATCCAGAGAAATAGAAATAAATGAAATAATAATGAATAAAATTTCGCGCGTTCACTTCAATAGCAACTTCAATCGACTTTCTCTTTCTTAAATTTGTGCTCTCTTGGCAATTTTCTTTGCCTTGATTCGATACACGTGTCTTAACAACCTAGCTTTGTGGACTCTGAGTACTCGTGTGATATCAGCCACTTTTTATAATTGTTTTTGGAATATTTTTTTCTCCATGAATCGTTGTCCATTTTCACGTTCCCCAGTATTTTTCGAGGCACTTTCCTCTCGTAAGGAATGTGCATTTCCTTTCACCTTGAGGGCGTTCTTGGAACCACGATCAGGGCCAATCGACAATGATAGAACTCAGTTACACCCTCTCTAACAGTCTCTGAAAAAACAAGCATCATTTAAATAATAAATTGAAAATAGCTTTCTTATTACCAGTCTATTAAATATCCTTAATGAATACTTTTTGAAATAAAAATAATAACTTAGCCGAAACACATTCAGATGTGATCGTTATAAATTATTGACCTTTTCAACATAACAAGGTTTCTTTTTTATAGAAACTCATCACAAATGACTATTAATTGCATTGTGTACATTATAATATGTAAATATATACATTATCAATTGTTTACGTTTTTAAATATGTGTGGTTGCAATGTATTTGCATAATTTTTTTATCTCGAAATAAAGTCGTCCTTCGGTTTTGTCATATATTTGTAATACAAACAATAACTTTCATTTTATTACTTATAGGAAGAGATTGAAAATGTTTTGAGTATGAAGGAATGTATTTACTTCTTTTCGCTTGGAACCTATTGAAATTATATTATTATATCATTATATCTTCATGAAAATAATAATTTATTAATGAATTATTTAAAAATCATATTCATCATTTTCGCTGCTATCGGTGACGGAATATGTATCAAAATAACTATTTGAATTAACAATCAACAATTCAACAATATTTGTTAATCTTTAGTTCGCTTTCCATGAATCTTGTTCAACATTTTTGTGGAGACATTTTGGAAAGAGAACGTAAGATTTTTCTGAGTAACATATTCTTTCATTTCTGCCTATGCCAATTCAAATGGATTTGAATCGGGATGGTGAAGAAGCATTCCTTATAGGACGTTGTAGGTACTTTCATGATAGGGTATAATTTTCGTTTATTCATCAAACAGACCTCAACCATTCCTGCATAATGATATTCCTTGTTGTAGAGGTTGGTAATGTATCTTTTAATTTATGACAGGCTTGGAAATTGTATTCTCAAATATAGGATGGATTGCCGATCCATTTGGGATACGGCATCGATATTTTGGAAACTGAAGCATCGATTTTAAGTTTATTATCGAAATATCGATGTTTTTTAGTACAAATGAGATATTACCCCATTTATTTGAACATTTTATTCTAGAGAATAATCATTATTGGAAAATGACAAAACCAGAATGTGTTTATTGTTTCAACGTAGAAATTAGATATAATGGTTTCGATAACCTGCTGCCCAGTAAGCGGTTTCTCTCCTAGGAAATAATATATTCACTTTGAGGGAATAGTCGCTTACTGAGTACCGAAGCTACCACGATAGAAAAATATATGATAGCTGAATTATGAATAACCCTTTCATGCTATCCCACATCTCCAACACCCTTCCCTTCATAGGAGTAATTGTAGATGACAAGAACATATGGAATTGTGTTTCTGCGTCAGTTTCATCTTTCATATTATTGTTCGTCAATCTTACGGTAGCTCCTTTGCCATTTTCATTATTATCCGATTATCAGTGGGGGTGAGAGAAGCATCTGTTTTCTTTTACTCGTGTTTGTATTGAACGAGGCACTTGATAGAAAAATCTAGGCTTGTGACTGAAACAGATATCTGTTTGATATGTAGCTGACATTGTTCATCAAACATCTCTCATGTAGAACTATATTACATTGATGTTTTAGTTTTCGATATCGATGTTGAAACATCGATATTTATGACCGATATATTTGCACGCCTTCTATTGGGGTTGTGAAATTATTTTTCAATTTACGTCTCTCAACAGTCTGCTTGCATGGCAGGCCATGTGGGTACGGATAGTTTCTGTTTCACATAAATAGGCGCGATATACGATTAGTGATTAGACCGAGGACGGTCATTTAAGACCTCATCTCCACATTACGTTATTTGTGAGTGCCCAGGTCATATACAGGTCATACACCACTGCTTCTTCCAGTTTTAATTGTTTAAGATCTGTAACTCTCTGTAACCTCACTCGTGAGCATAAAAATAAACTTAGACGACACCTCTACAATTTCCTTGAAGTTCTGGAAAAAATTCAGAGCTCAATATTGTATTTTTCTTATTAGAATCATAAATAATAATTTCAAAATGATATAAAATATCATATGTCTTGCTCTCACAGTCCAAGAAAATGTTATGATCAGTAACCATTCCTCTCATGATTGTTTGCAATTATGACCATTATAAAAGGTTATATACCTGACCTTCAACTATCAGTTAGACATTGAACGTTAACCGATACACATCTCCGCTAATAAATAATTGGAATACTAGCTGCTATTGGGCACAAGTGATAAAATTGATCACCCAGAGCGTACCATCGTTACCAAGAGATTGGTAGCGAAGACTCAGTTCCAAAGGGAAAACGTGCCCATGCTTGTAAGATGACCGATTTATTGGCAACACATCTTACTGGTGTGGCTGGACAGAAAGAAGAATTAAGCCAGCTAACTTTGAGTCAAAAAAGTCCCCAAATTAACCCCAGCTTACCGAGAACACGTCAATTGTACTGACGAACAATAGGGCTGCGTTCTCTAGAGAAAGATTTGCGCAGCGATGCATAAAATCGTGGCTTTTGGAAGAGGTTACTGCGTGGTTTGGGCAGACATTTCTATAGAAGCAATAACAATTGCTATGGCCAGCGTGTAGCCCTGACATAAATCCTATCAACAATTCATTGGATGAGAAAAGTTCGGGCTAGAAAGTCTGCACTGGACACGAAATCGGACCTCAAAGCGGCGCTCACTGAAGAATGAGATCGAATTTAACAAGATCGAGCGAAGAAACTTTTGCCCACGGGTGTATATTCATTCATATAAGAACGAAAAAATTTAGAGGATTATTACATTGTTGTGGTAATCGAGAATTTATATGTACGATTATCTCTAGTATTTTTCATGATATAATAATTAATTCCTCGACTATTTGACTGGAAAGTTTAATTAAAATAATTTCAAACACATCCTAACTGAACTTGTGCAGTTGTAAACTACAATACAGACGTAAATTATGTTTGTGAATTAATCAAAGTTAAGTGATTGTGAGGACTAACTTCTCCTAGACACAGCATTTTCCCAAAGCCATTGGAGTGGAGCGTGAAAACATTCATAAGGTCACCTTCAAATTATTTTCTCGATCCGACTGTGTTAAATAAAAAAACAATTATATACATAAGAAATGTAGGTTAAGGATATATTTTTATCTGGGTGGTTGCAGCAAGTTTGTAATATTTACAGAGAGCCTGCATATTGTTTAAACGTTTTTATTGTACAGGATGTTATTAAAACAAAAAAACTGGAACGGTGGTAAAATTTATTATCGACTTGAAAGTCAAACAGAAATTGTTTGCCTACCTCATAACATAAAAAGATACTGCGAAAGTTTTGTTCTTATAAATATTTATATCCAATATTAAAAATTTAATTATATAGCTAACGTTGAATATAATACAAACTATGAATACTTTCAAAAGTATCAACCCTTTTCTCATTTAGTTAAAATGTTGAAAATATATCCCAACCAGCGATAATGAATTCAATAAAAAAGAGGAACTAGAAAAGTGTTGCTGTCTATGATTGTAGAATTGGCTATGATTGTAGTCATTGAAAATGAGAATTTTATTGGAAACTGCAGTTTTTAAATTGGGAAGTAAGATTTTTTATATCCGAATGACAATTTTAATATATTTTCCGAGCTTTCGAATACTTATATATTCATCGTCTGGGAAATAATTAATTAAAATTTTCGGTGGTTTTGAATTGTATTAATTCTTGTGAAAATTTTTAAACGTCGGAAAATATATTAAAATTAGTCTACTATGGTGTTTAATTGCCACGTTCCCAATAAGAAGCCGCTCATAATAATATAGCTGGCAAAGACTTCGCTAGAATTTTTTATATATATAAATTTGTTTAATTTCTCATTTCTTAGACATTTTGATATATTGTTCTGTTTTAAAATTATTGGAAAAAGTAATTTTAAAACAGTATATCATACCTCATTGTACCAGTTTTTTTTTCAGTTGTAACAGCGCAGGGGTTAAAGCTTAACTGCACTTGAAACCTTATGGCTCTAACAAATATCTGAAACTATGTTTGATGTATTAAAGATTGAATTTCACATCAAAATAGAGATGATGTCGCTCAAAGCTGTTCTCAGACCTCGAAATCGATAATAAATTGAATATTTCTTCATATTTCTAATCTAGCAATAGAAGATATTTATGGTTGACTACTATTTCATACTTTTCAGCCAAGTTTTAAAGCAACCTTCCTACCTCGATTGAAATCGCTTTTAAATATTTTCTTATGGGTTTTGCGATAAAAATTGTTAATCACATTAATGTTCCTAACTGCAAAAATTGCATTAGGTGCTAAAACAGAGCAGATAGTCCATCTACTCGACTTTGTGGTTGGTTAATAATAATATATAGATTTGGCTTGATGTTTTCCTTAAACGCAAAACATTTATTGGATTTGTTTATCCTTAAAGACCCACACAGTTGATTTGTGATTTATTTCTTGAATAGATCCATGATTTGTCAGATCCATGACTACTAATTCGGTTCGCTAATTCGCTACTGAAACGGTTATTAAAAATAATAAACTGAAAAAAATTAGAACTAAGTTGGTGATATTCATACTGAGCTACCACTACACCAAAACTCAAAATTACACTGTATGACGCTCGTTCTGATAACAAAGTCATTTTATTCGAAGACATAAGGTGAAACGGTTCACAGAATTAATTGGATTAATGTTTTCCTTGTATCCCTCAATCAAATTAATGTCTCTCGAATTTGGATATTCAATTTTTCTTATTGGATTGTCCTTTCTCGTGATAAATTTGAAAAGTGGAAAACAGCTTATAGGTTTTTCTCTAAGTTATTTTTTCCGTAGCTGAACTAGAAATGGTTTTTGACAAATGGAAAATATTTATTTCTTAGGACATCCGATACAGTTTGATTCTTTTGATTGTGAAACGGAATTAATTAGAGGATACAATGAACAATGACTTATGAGTTACTGTATATCAATTTCAATGTCAAGGTTTTATTCAAAATATATCATTTGTGTCACAGTTATCATAATTACTATAGAACAATATATGAATAATTGAAAATATGCCATTGTGTGAATAATGCATAAATTGAAGAAAAAAGTGTTGAGGTATTTTAAGAAATCTGAATTATTGAATTTCAAAAAAGTATATATTTCGTTTTGACTTGAATGTAGACGGATGCGATGAAATGTGGAACTACATAAATCTCTTTGAAATTAAAAGGACAATATAATACCGCCCATTTAATGTCGTAGTATTACTGTACTTTTGGTTTACCGGAAATAACCATAACTTTATCAGTTATGACCATGATTTTAAAGAATGTTGTTTCTTCAAAAAACACTTAATAATTACAAAATGTGGGTCCTTGTTGACGTAATCGTATGATAATACTATTTATTCATGACAGTTGTATAATGTACCCATTATACGTCTGCTTGCTCGACCTTAATAATACCTATTAATGAAGGCACTGATTAATGTAGTTCTATGCCCATAAAAAATTTGAAAAGTAAATTTTCCTAGACAAAACTCGAACCCGTGACCTGCAGTATTAACACTGAGCTATCACAGACATAAATGTGTTTCGTAACTATAATTTTTGAAACAATATTTTGATTCAAACATGTCAATATTATTGTTTAGATTTCTCAAGCCGATGTTGCTTTATTGAATTTATTACGGAAAAGTTAAGGAAAGTGTATAATATGGAATATTTATATGAATATAATAGTTTTCGATAACTATATAATATGTTTAATTAACAATAATATATATAACAAAGTTTTCCATCAAAAAAACTGCTACAAAAATATTTAGTAGTTACTCGTGTATAATGAATTATTATTATTCCCTCGGTGATTTATGCCACTCGTGACAGTGAACTTCTCCTTGTGAGTAATAACCTTCATTATGCACTCGTGAATAATATACTATTATCAATTATGCCATATATTTAGTATAAGTTTTGAGTTTTGATAACTTGGGACGATAAAATTTCTTTCGGGATCCAAATTATTGAGAATTAAGCACGTTGACATCATAACCAATCATTATTTATCGTACAATCAATTGTTGTCAATTGTAGTCTGGAAAAAGCTATCTACTAAATTACTCTAGAATATAAAATACCATTGGATCTAATTAGTATTAGAATATTAATATAACTTGCTCATTCTAGATAGACCCCTATGAAGTGCGAACCAAAAAAAGATGAATGTTTTCGTTATTATGATTATTATAATATTATTATAATTTCAAAAATTGTATAAAATTGAATAAAATGTACATTGAAGTACTAAAGGGTGTCGCAAAATTAACGTTAGATTTAAATTTACCGCCATTTATGCAGTAAAGTGTTGACAGCCCTAATAAAAACAAAGCTGATAGTTTAGTGTTGATGAAAATGGAACCTAATACGATAGAAAAACGTGTCGACAATTCCATTAAAACACACAAGCCGTTCAAAAGTTAATATCGAAGGCGTTGACAAGAAATGCAAATTTTAAGAAGCTTTCAACAGCGTATGCTCACTAAAGATCTCCATGCTGAAAAAATTCTATTAACACATCATCTGAAGCCTAATGACCATGCAAGCGAAGAGTGTTTCTTGAATGGTTGCTGATTTTTTGAGCAGAATCTTTTTTGCGGTAAAGAACATGGGTTTGTTAATCGCCAAAATTGCCGCTTTTGGGTTTCTGAGAACCCACATATGATTCTCGAAAAACCAATGTATCCTTTAGGTGTCACTGTTTGGTGCGCATTTTGGATTAGAGGCGTAATTAGACCATACTTTTTGAAAATTAGGCTGGAAAAGCAGTGACTGTTACTGGTGCTTGATATCGTGACATGATAACACAGTTCTTTTTGCCGAAATGAGATGATATTGATGTGGCCAATATGTGGTTTCAGTAAAACGATGCCAAATGCCATATGAAACGCTTCAATTACTGCAAGAGGCATTCCCAGGACCTCAACTCTTTCATTTCGGTGATCAGAATTGACCCCTCAGATCTTGTGATTAAAAACCATTTGATTTCTTTTTATAGGGTAGGTAGAAAGGTCATGGTAATTTCCGATAAACAAGTGCGTTCTTATTTGCAAAGCCGTGGATACAATAAACAAATTACAATCAAAAGACTAAAAACTGTGTTGTGGTAATATAAATTCTTCAAGTTCGGACAACCGATAAATGGTGATGAAAATAATTTCCTTCCTTAGAAAGTGTCCCTGGTATAGTTTATGTTCGTAGAATTTTAGCAACTGTAATTAACGTGTACGTATGTTTGGTGTACCTTTTAAGTCATCAATTTTTTTTTTCAGGAAATGAAAAAATTAACCTTGCATTCTCATGCAAAAACCCATATAAGTAATAAAAATGCTTAAACCGAAAGATATGGTATGAATCATATATAGAAGTGTTTATTATTATAGTTTAATTCCGCATGGGCTCAATGCCATTTTCAATGTGATAAGAATTTTTCATGCATCAACTCTCTTTGTAAGTTACTTCCTTTTAATGTTTATTCAAAAATCGTTTTTTATTTTACTCGAAGTTATTGCGTATTATGTAACTAGTTCATGTTTATTTATCAATAATTTGCATTTCATGCATCCTTATATTCGTGATAGTGATAATATAGTATATTATTCAGCAAGCGTGTAATGAGGAGAATTATCAACGAAGATGAAATGATTTAATTTTTGGGTGGGTAATAGCTATTACACGACGGTTGTCTGAGAAATTTTCGACCTTACAATAGAACAAGTGATTTTTTTCCATTCTTATTTTTTAAAATAGTCGTTTTGTAAGTTTATACACTTGCGATGCTCTAATCTTTTTCTTAACACTTCTAAATAATACTTGATCTTTTCTGCAAGTGAAACTTTGAGGTGTGAAAAAGTCGATTGGAGCCAAATTTGGTATATGCGGTGATCAATCAATTCGAAGTGCCGTTTGTGAATTTGAATAATGGCGATAACCAAATATAGAAAAGCACTTTTTGTCTTAATTGCGGTCGCTTTTTGAAATTTTTCACTTCACCTTATCAAGCAATAATACGTAATATTCCCTTGTTATTATTTGACCTATTTGAAGATACCAGATGAACATAATGGACTATCCCAAAAAACGGTCGCCATAGCTTTTCATGTCTATGAAACTTTCTTTACCTTTTTCGAAGCTCGCACTCTGCAATCTACTATCTTATCTATTTTGTCATCAAGAGTATAGTGGGGGATCTAGGTTTTATCAACAGTTATGAATCGGTGCTATGTATTTGACTCAATTTATTCAAATTGCATCAATAAAGCCTGAAAAATGTAAATTCATCATTGTACTTTTGCTCCAAAATGAGTAATCATGGCACCCAACGCGTAGATATCTCATACGGTAATAGCAAATACATTCTTTTGATAATCCAAAAGCCTTTTCATCCTAATACTTTGGATTAACTTTGAAGTTTTTAAAAGATTTCCTTTCTTAGCTCTTGATTATTTTTAATAACTAGAATCTGGAGTACAATATAGGTTCAATGAAATGTTTGCTAAGTTTATTGAATCCTGATTAAGCAACTTATATTTGCAATTGTAGCTCAACCTCCAATATGATGTATGAATAGGCTTGCTAATTAGAACTCGCTTGGTTAAGTTAATGGTTACAAAAGAAAAAACAAGACCAAGAGTAAGATCTTCTCATTTGTTTGGCATTAGTCAAACAATTCTAGTTTTGGTATTGTTTATTCGCTCACCATCTTAGGGTAACTCAAATATTTCTTCTGGGCTTCTTCTAGGCTAGATTCTTGGCTTCAGTCTTAGTCTTGTGTATACAATTTTGGTTTTATCAATTTAACCTTTTTAGATTTATACGAACTAGGGCACAAAAGCCGTAAATCAACTTTGTTAAGACTTGCATCTATTTTGTACCATTCCAAACTTTGACGTCATGGCGACCTTTACAGGATAGAGTGGAGACATATGGAGAATGGTATACCGTTATTCTCTATCGCTCTATCAGCTGGTTGGGCCTACTTGAACTAGCTCTCATACCTCTCTGTCTATATCTTCTATATTATCTTTATAAAGTACCCAGAGCTGGTGCTAATAAAATATTTCCTACACGTACGTACTCGTCTAATGGGGATATCTCTCCTGCAAGTGAAACTTCAAGTTTAGGAACGTATTCTCTTCAAATGCTATCCATTTTTTGTAATGTCTATTACCTTTTTACAGATAGTAGATGAACACAATGCTATGACTATCTCAAAAATCGATCCATCTGATGAAACCGTTTCTACTTATTTCGGAGCAAGTTTCCATTTGAATGCGCTTTCGGTCTAAGATGAGCAAACCTGGAGCTCAATACAAGAATTGCTTACTCTTGCTCAATTCTAGCCAGTATATTGCATTCTTTTGATATGCCAATGGCCAAAAGAGTCGGATGATATCTCTTACCTAAATTCAACGATCATCCAATACCAATTGGTGATATCGTTGGCTGTCGCAATTTTTGGTCCTCATGAACATTCGTAGTTAGTCGAACTGATACTTTTGAACTCGGCTGCCCAAAATTTTACGGTCGTAAATTATGTATATGCATAGTTTATGTAGACACTGTCAACTTCTCTTCTATTTGCATATGCGAATAATTCATTAAAACAAATATTTAACGACAGCTCAATTTATAAATTTTCCGAAATATCGTCACAATGACACACTCATACGATTGTCAAACAGAAAGCATCAAAAATAGCAGAAGTTTTATTTTTTCAACGCATGCACAAATACATTTTGCAACTTATATTGATAAGTGCTGAAATTTTAAGCTAAAGATCGGAAACTTTTTAGACGAACCTCGTAGCATGGAAAAGTTAGCCTGTACCATTTTCTTACTAACCAAGGTGTTAGTATATTAGAAGTGAAAATGTCATTTTTATTATTATAATGTTAATATATTAAAATTCTAATAATATAAATTGTAATTTTTAAATCCAAACACATGATAAGATAATATTTCAATAATACTAATTATTACTCTACATGGGATACTAAAATGATATTGTGTTTAATCGTGTAGGTAGAAAAAGATAAATTACAATTGAAAATTTAAAAAAATAATAAGTAGATAAACCGAAATTAGTGTATTATTACTATTACTATTAGAATTAATGCATTCTACATTAAAAATTTTAATGATATCAAATCAAATATTACTAACAATCTATACCTTTAATAATGATTAGCACGATCTTATCAATATTACTGGTTTTGTTTTTCTTTTCAATCCAAGAACGTGTCTTGCATTATTGTGCGACTCAACGTCTTAGGGTGCCACATTAGTTGTTTAAGTGATGGAATGATATATAGTTGAAAAACTTTTTTCTTAAGTATTTGTTTTATTAGACACAGAGCGCAGAAAAAATGCACAATTTATTAGGATACAATAAAAGTAAAGACTTCCCTGACTTTGTGAACGCGTTAGTCGGGGCTTATTGGCGTCAAGTTTGAATTTTTACACACAACATTTTAACTTATTTTTGGATATAATTACACAGAAAACAAAAAAAAACCTTTTTCCAAGATTCTAGGTCAACCCACAAGAGGACACCCTTCGACACAGTAACTCCGCACTTCATAAGCAAGCGCCGACTTATACATCGAGAACAGCTGGAAAGAAGGAGACAAACCACTCCGACTGGATCTTTTCTTGCCGAAGAAAGCTTGAAATGGTTTACCCGAGATAGCAAAAGCACACACAACACCTAACCAGATAACCCTCGAAGGCATAGGTCCCCAGCCAACAGGCAACTCTTAACAAAAAGAAAAGACCGCCCGAATCCCGTATAGAACTTAGGGAAGAGGGAGGAGTCTACGAAACCGGGATGCCAAAGAGGATGAGAACCTGTTAAAAAAACAGAGGGCGGTGGAATTATATTATCCAAGAGTAGATGCTTAGCGGAACATGCATTCTCATGCGAGCGTATGGGAGTGGATATTATCAAACTGTCAAGAGAGAAATTCTGTTTTAGTCTTTATCCTCCAATACAGATCTTAAGCATATAAAATATCGAATACTCTGTTTACACCACCACTACACCAACACTCACGATTACACTGTCTAACACGAGTTTCGATAACCAAGCTATCGTCTTCAGAGAGAGTTTACCTTCAGAAAGACAGTGAAATTGTGAGTGTTGGTATAGTGGTGCTAAAGATTGACGTATTGTATTGATCACTAAACGTCTTCGACGACTCACGGATACAGAGATAGCAACTCAGATCAATGAATCTAGTGATCTACCTTTGAGTACTTCTACAGTGACGTGAAAATAAAATTAAGAGATTGCAGTCGACTGAATAAAATGAAAATTGGTGGCATGAAGAGTTGGAGGTGATGACAATGATCCCAAGCACTCCTAGAAGCTGTGAAAAGAGTATTTAAAGGATTTAAAAGGAAAAATATACTGAAAGTAGTGATTTGGCGACGATTATTTGTGGAAGTTGTTGTGGGCAGAAACTTTTGACCGGTATTTTATACCTCGACTACACTCTAAAATTAGGAAGAGAAAATCTGATTATCATACTGAAAATCCATATTGGAAAACTTGAATTCATTTCAAATAATAAAAAACTCCCTTAAATGTGCAAAAGAATATGCGAGGTTTGAGCTCTGTCAATAGCAACAGTGACCTAGAGATTATGATCCAGACGAAGAGATATATCTTTAGACTACAAACCACCTACAGGGTGATCAAGAATGCATTATAAATGACAATATCTGGAAAAATATAATATATTCGAGAGGATAGTTACAATGAAGTAGAGATAAGCCGGGAGTGTGCAAAAAGACATACTTCAAGATGTACATAACTAATGGAGATCAAAAAAACTACCAGTTTTGAGTTCACGGCTTACGATGTACTTTCACAAATTTGTTTGTTCGCTATAAGTGGTGTACTTCTGCAAGAAAAAGAATAAAGAAGAAGAGCAATTTGATACATCTAACTGTACCTCATACTAAATATTGTATTTAATAAACAATTATTTTTAAAACCGATATTTTTCACATAATTTTTACGCATAAACAATACTGATAAAATTTAACTGCGTAGATAGCAATAATCAGTAAAATTATTTACTAAGTTAATAAATGAATTTCGATAAATTTTGCAATATTCTGTTTATACATATCACGAATAAGTCAAGCTGTCTGATATCACATGTTTAGGTATTTTATGCCATATACGATGATAACAAGTTCTTTACTAATCGCTACTCATAATTTGATAAAAACTGTATAATTTTATTTGTTCAGACCAGTATTTCAAAACAAAGATGATAATGCATTTGAATCACTGATAAAAATAGAGGCACTTTTCTTGTTTTGCTCAAATATATCTGCATGCAATTTTATCATTGCATACAAGGTGCACCGATATTCACAAGAAAATTGCTATTTGTAGATATTTCCAGTATTTTGATTTATAGAAATAGAGATTCATAAACGCAAGACAACGTGCAAAAAATTTCATAAAATAAAAAGATACATATAGAAAATTGCACCAATCAATTATGTTTATGTTAACTGTAGATTGGACCCTAAAAATATCAACAGCACGTGTTAAATATATCGTGAATGAAGATAATTGGAAAGCTCTGTTCAAAATGGGGTCCATGACAGCTCATAATCGACTAAAAATAAAAACTAATGATCCTGAGTAGTGTTTAGAGCTGATCAATTCTAATTAACTTGAATTTTGCGTCGACAATGGTTAAAATATAGCTCTATCATCTCACACCGCAGTCCAATCGACGGTCAGCCTAACGGACTGCGCGTCATGTACCTAATCGAAAGCGAGGGAAGACGAAAAGTTCTGGCTGTCATGTTTATGGCATCAGTATTTCGGGATGTACATGGTAAAATGGTCCTCGACTTTCTTAAAAAGGGAAAAATCTTTTGTAGGACGAAATCACGAAAAAATGGTCCCATTTAAAGAACAGGAAAATGTTGTTTCAACACAATCAATGAAAACGATGGCAAAATTGCAAGAAATAGGCTTCTAATTGCTTCCGCATCTACCGTTATTTTCTAGATCTGCCACCTAGCGACTTTCTTCTGTTGTCAGTTCTCAAAAATATTGATAATAAAATCAGATTCTAAGAAAAGTTTTTTATCTATGCTAGCCTACGAACTTTTCAGCTCACCTGTTGAAATAAAAATGGTACCAAATCAATATATTTCATAAAAGGGTTGAACAGCATCTGTTTTGTGATTCATTTGAATCGAATGATTAACTGGATGGAACATAAACAATTTAGAAACACATATAAAACATATAAACAATTTAGAAACAAGTTGTGGTGCAATAGGCTTACGTTGGAACGGCTTATGTAGATATCTAGCTAATGAAAAAGAACAATCACAAGTACTCGTACTCGTACTATTGCCTTCTTTTCTATAACTTGAAATTTGCATACATGACACGCATCCTCCGTATATTTTGAACTCCTTTAAAGAACCTAAGAAAGTATTTTAGGACTTCAAAGAGGTAATAAAAGTAAATCATGATATGATCTGATATTAGACATTGAGTATATCGAAAGAAAAAAATTGTTTCATTTAGCTATTGTTCCAAAATTGTTCAAATCGCTTATTAACAGGATAGTAATTAACAAGTATTGTAGGAAAAATAGAGAATTATTGACACCATAGCAAGGAGTCTGTTCCTTAGAAGAAAAGTCGATGTGATTCAATATTTCATGAGTACAGTAAATTGTTGAATATTATTTCTATTAACCGCTTCGTATAAGTAAACATTCACCAATAAAAAACTACAATCAATATATATATATAATTAATGTCAGAGAGTTCAAGAAGCAAATAGACTTTAAAAAATCTAAAGAGCACATAAATAAGGTTAAAATGTTGTGAAGACATTAAGAGATTATAGTTATAAAATGAAGTTACGAGGGTTGGTGGAGGCTGGTCTGGAGGATCTATCTGACAAACAAAATGATTTAGGTGGATTTCTGCAATATACGAGGTCTTAATACACATATAAATGCTGCCAACATCTGCAATCAAATAAACCTCATTCTGGCTAGAGCATCAACAAAGGTCAACTCAACAATATCCAAGGTTCACCTCTTATATCGTGGATACAACTCGATTCGGGCATAATTTTGGATGTCTTTCTTAGGGACGACATAACTTTCCAGCGTAAAAAAAATCTTGAGCCTTCAGATATTATGTGGTTCAAAATAACTTGGATATAGAAACGCGCATCAAGCAGCGTAAGTGTAGTAGTAGTGTTAACAATATAATCAGTGAAGAGTAAATTCTATGTGAAATATTTCAAAAATGTGTCCAAAAAAGCACAAATATTAA
Organism: Diorhabda carinulata; assembly: GCF_026250575.1. Lineage (NCBI taxonomy): Eukaryota > Metazoa > Arthropoda > Insecta > Coleoptera > Chrysomelidae > Diorhabda > Diorhabda carinulata. The sequence continues at coordinate 12,324,904 of NC_079469.1, forward strand.
AAAAAAATGCACATTCTGATTATTTTTCATTTAAAAGAATATAATTACTTATTTACAAATATTAAGAAAGCTGCAGATACCTTCAACTGAGGACTTTTTATATTATTTTAACAAAACTCGAAAAAACTTTTTATTATAATGTATGAGAAAGTGTTTTCCAAATTATTCATTCTAAAATTTTGCCCTTTATCTAAAAATATACTTTTATATTTCGATACGCTCCTCTCAACGTCTACCAAGCATCTTTAAAGTGACTTAATTCTGGAAATTCTATAACTACATCAATTTTAAAGTTTCCATTTAAAATTGCGTACATTTTCTCGAGGGTTTTAGGTCGCTGTTATTTTTTTCGAAAACTGATTTCACCTCAAAGTTTCGAAATATTTTCATTAATTACCATTATCATTATTTAACAGTTTTAATAGTTATGTTTTTGTTTTTCTCAATTATTCATAGTTTTCACTACAAAACTGTAATTCATTTGATAAAGGTAAGTTGATTTGCCAATGAAGCTTTTGCTACAATATGTTGTGCCTTTGAATAACAGTAACTACTGTCTCCCGCATTAAACTCTAAAAGCAATTCCTCAATCACTACTAAGTGTTCAGCATTAAAGATTGTCATTTATAATCTAGCTCTGGTCAACTCTGGTTCTGTCGGTAGAGGCAATCATTCCCTATAGAACTGAATTCTTGAATGAACAAATACTTCTTCAACCCTACCACAGGAAATTCACTTCTAATATGTTCCGCTATTCTGTTGCATTCATTAGCTAAACAATTCACACGAGCTAAAATTGGATAAATTATTTGTTGTTGCCCAGCTTTGACCAAGAGGCGGCATCTGATACCACGAATAAAACTTTTTCGGTAGGAATTATCTTAACATACCTTAAAATAGTTGAATGGTCAGTTTTCTCCACATGCTATTTAATAAGATTTCTCCAAACAACTTTTACAAATTGAATATTTTGATTTTTTCAGAATTATATATCCAAAAAGTGCATTTTTTTAGAATCATTCATCTTCTTGCACTGTGACTTGTGTAGTTCCGATATGTGTCAAACTTGAAACAATCTTTAAAAACTTGCCATTCTACTACAGGCATCACAGATTATTTTTCCAATGATGCAAGCAAGCTCGGGATAGCTCGAATTGTCCTTAAGCATTTTGCGCTACTCAGAAACCAATATACTTTTACCGAAATTCAAAATGCATACATTGATCGGCTGATTGTCACTGATGAAGCAGTGAAGTAATGAATCAAAAATTGCAAACATCAACCCCCACCGTATCTATTAGGGTTCATTAGTTGGAATATTCTACCCGGTTAAACCGGAAATGGGCGCAAACTAGACCGTAACGAGATTCAGACAACCACATTTTCTAAATAATGGAGAAATTCAGCTAAAAATTGAGTCGTTTCAACACAATTTTTCCAAAAAACAACTAATTTTGAGATGTCAAATGATATTTAAAAGTGCATTGATCTCGTAACATGGGATTTTATAGATAAAAAAGCAGCGACAAATATACGTAAAGTCAACAGCAAATATGTAGATTTCAAAAAAGCGAGGAAACTGATTATTTGAAATGAATAATTCTCAGTATGTGTGACTTAATTATTTCAAAACAATCAATTAACAAATAGTTAACAAGTGTAAATATTGCGTCACTAAATCTTTTGAACCCGTTTAATCAGTATGTATTTACTTCATGGAGCGATGACACTACAGATTATTATTACGGTTTACAGAACGTCCTGCGGCAGAAAATACAAAGAAATTCTCACTTTATCTACTAGTGAGTATCAAATATCTATTTTTCGAATCTAGCGACTCAAGAAGAAATATAATATTTCATTAAAAATAAATGCTATACGATGTTTTAATGAAAACACCTCTGTAAGAGGAAATGCCGTATAAATTAAGTCGATCAAATGGAATAGTTGATGTGATGACATTATTGAAATTCTACTCTCATACAGAACGATGGCAGTTTCATTTATTATTACTAAAGCTTGGACCTATATGCTAATAAAATATGCAACAATGTATGAAGAACATGCAATGTAAATGAAACTAACAAAATCAATGAAAAAGCCGTTTTTAATTATCTATACATTATTTATAGTTGTTTATTATTATATCTTATTGAATACATTTTGGTTAATGCCTACAATTACATGTTCTTCTTAATTTTCGACTTTTGAAAATTATCTTCTATCGTTAAGTACAAATTTGTACATAAAACATATACTACGTTCTACATCGACCAAAGTAATTAGCTCATATTTAAATGCAGGAATTATACAAGCATAAACTAGTCGATTGTTCCATTCCGCGTTTTTTCACTTTGGACCAAAAGCGCAATTCCTTATTGAACCGACTTGAGCAGATTTGTCGCATCTCTTCAGAGCTGAAGATGAAACCTTGTTCTACCACTACACTCCTGAGATGGGAAAACAGCTAAACAAATAAGGACGAACCTGATGCGATAAATAAAAACAAGCATTCTTCGACCGAGAAAGTGATGGCGACTGCATTTAAAGAAAAAGAAAATTATTTTACATCAGATCAGACCAATGCACCTTCTTACAGTGATCAGTTGACCACCAACCATATTAATCAGTTCTGGACTCCAAAGTCTTTTTTCTATTTCGTAATCTCAGTGCTTCAATTGCAGGAGAGAAATTTTTTGCAGACGAGGAGATTATCTTATACGTAAACGTCTGTTTTGAGGAGAAAGACGGTAACTATTATTTTAAAAAGTTAGAAAACGCTAGAAAACGTGTATAGACTTAAAAGGTGACTATATTGGAAAATTATCTTCTATCGTTAAGTACAAATTTGTGCATAAATCATTTACGTTATACGTCGACCAAAGTAATTAGCTCATATTTAAATGCAGGAATTATACAAGCATAAACTAGTCGATTGTTCCATACCGCGTTTTTTCACTTTGGACCAAAAGCGCAATACCTTATCCAACCGACTTGAGCAGATTTTTTGCATTCATCGACCGAGAAAGTGTCTTTTTTTTGTTTCGTAACCTCTATGCTTCACTTGTAGGAGAGAGATTTTCTGTGGACGAGGACATTATCGTACACGTAAATGGGTGTTTCGAGGCGAAAGAAGGTAACTATTATTTGAAAAAGTTAGAAAGGCTGAAGCATCGCTGGAAAAAGTCTATGGACTTTCTCTCTGTTTGTTCGGAAACTTCTAGGCGACTTTCTTGTGTTCAGATTATTGACGATTGCTCACGAAATTTGGTTAGATTACTTCAGAACCAGAAGACTTTTCATGAAATTCATAAAACCTGATTTTGCTTTAGATTATCCTTATTCTTATTGATATTTTTCGGTTCAATCTTTCACTGTACGATATAATAAACTGAAACAATCAATGTATGACTTCTGTTAGTATATTTATTTGCTTAGTTTAGTGTAATATGTATATTTGATTGGTTTCAGTTACTAATTTGCTGAAAAGTCTAATAGTATCAATAAAAATAGAATTTCTGAACCGGTCCTGAGTTAAACCTTCGTGCATGAACAGTTGTTTCGTAGTTATATAGTCAAACCGAGAATTGAACGTTGAGTGGCGTTCCCTAACCTACCCTAAGGCGTAACATTTTTAATGTCGAGCATTTGCATACAGTGCATAGGCATGTAAACACAAACCACTGCACTTCCGGTGCTGGTGTAAACCGGATACAGGCACAGCCGCTAAAACTCGCTTCGTTCCCGTCCCTACTCACTTTGGTAGCTTACTCTGTTTTACATTTTCAACCCGTTCCGGTGTTATTTCGATCATTTTTAATTGACTTATTTTTAGATACAAAGTCACCCCTCGATACATATATCCTAAAAAGACTGAAACAGTTTTCTGCGACGAAAATTATTGATTAAATAGTTAAGACAATGAAATGAACGTTATCCAGATGTTTTTTTTTTACTGTATGTAGTTATTTCAAGGTATATGATGTGACTAAGAATCGTAATATCGTCATATAATTTTTCGTTCATACTGTAAGGCATTTTCTAGTAATCGTGAAGTTCCCAAATTGCTGTAAACAGTTCTGCTGTTCAATAGTCAATAAGATATTTCCGAACCAAAATAATTATATTATAATGAATAATAAAGAAGATGTAGAAAACAAAGGATATGGAGAGGCAGTCAAAGAAGTTGAGTAAGACATAGAAGAGTGGTGGACAAAGGGCAAAGAAAAAAAGCAGAAAATATTTGAATGGTAGGACGAGTAGTGTCGAAAATGGGTCTAAGAAAAAAGAGCGGCAAATGAAAAGAGATTGTATAGATGATTATAAGGATAATAAAACCATACCAATGGAAAACTCAAGACTTTGGCAGTTAGAGTAAGTACATTATATGGTGAAAATTTCTAATAAATGAAGAGGTGAGGTAAGTCGATGTACTCTCAGCAACGTTCGGTTATTTGAAATAAACTACTAATAAAAAGACAATAAGGAATAAAGAGAGTAAACTAATGGCGGACGCTGACGGTATCGCTATGCTAGCAATTAAAGAGGACAAAAACAGTCTCTGAAGACGATAACTTGGTGACTGAGTATTGAGTATTGGTGTCGGGGTATCGTGAATATTGTGTGAATAATATGTTTACCCACGGCTCCAGAAATTCTAACTTAAATATATATGAATGCTTTGTGCGAAATGGTGTTGCATAGAAGGAAAATTATATTTTTTAAATTTCATTTTAATTGGTTTTATTAATTGATTCTGGTGAGTATTCCTTAATACAAAAAACTTGTACTAGAATCTCTTTAAAATAAGCTGTCACCTTTAGATTATTTTTTATTAAAATATTATATCTACTCCATTAACAATGAGACTATTTTTTGATTATAGAATTTTCTAAATTCCTAACAAATATTATCGAATTATCCAGACTTCATGACTGCACATGTGTAATTACAATTGTTTGTATTCGTTACTCAAAAGAGAAAAGTTCCTTTCATTCTACAAACAATTAGTAGTAAACTATGTTTTATTCAAAATATATCAGAATGGAATGTAAATTTTAAAATTACTTCATTCCAATTTAAGTTGAAAATGCATATTTTTTTACGACTCAAGATCTGTGTAAGTACTAACTTTTACTTTTAATGAATGTCTTATTCAAACCAGTATTATTTATAAATGGTGAGTGCATTTTTTTATAGTACATACACTATATCTCAACAGGACATAATAACAACTTGATGATGCCGACATTTAAGAAATGCCGGTTTGGTAATTACCTAAATGACATTGCTAGTGCATTACTGTTTGTGCAACAAATGAATAAATTATATGCTGTTGCAGTCGTTATTTTATTTAACGAGAACTACAGACAAGAACACATTTTGCGAATACTGAAAATACATTAATCCATAGTATCTAGTCGAGACAGCAAAGAATTTATCTTGACCTTAAACAAAATATTATAACAGGGACAAGTAGTTGTAAAAATATTTTCCTACGACCACTTATGAAAATGATAGATTGCTCACTCATTTTCACCTAAGAAAGAAAAGTGATGGCTATAAACCAAAAAAAGCTAAAGTCCTGTGGTAGCAAGGAATAAATAATTTCATAGAAACAGCTCCAGATGAATTACATTTATTTACAAGAGTAAGCAAATTTAATATTTATTATTTCGTTCGATGTATGAGTATTTTTTATTATTTTAGGTTACACTCATCCTTGGTATATCAGGAACATGTTGCATGACATGATCCATTTTTGAATGTTTGGATGTCAATGATTGTTGATTGTTGAGATGCATCAACAGTATCAGTGCTCTCGTCAACAGCCAGTGAGAAGTTTGTAAATTCCTTAATTTCCTCCTTAAGTTGAAGAACCAAATTTTGAAATAAAACATTTAATCTTGAAGCAACGGTGTTTCTTGAGAGCGAAATATTTTGGATTATTGACTTTTGAGATGGAAATGAAACATCGGCAACTTTCAACTTACAGTATTTAATAAAATTCACCATCAGTGAAAAGTTTTGATCTTTTCGTCATTTCTAATGCAATAATAAAACTTGATTTCAGAGCATGTTCGTTCCCTGTCTTAGCTTTAGTCGATTGTTGACTTTGAAGTTTAGATTTCAAAGATGACAATGTGTCGATTCTTATTTTTTCAGTACAGCAATCGAATTTTGGCTTATGATTCGTATCATAGTGTCTGGAATGGAAGGCCTGATATCCCAAACTCCTTTAAACAGGACTTATTTTAACACAACAGTTCCGTTGAGAATGAACACGCGTCTTAGCCTAATGACACGCCACCTCAAAGAGCAAAAATACATATGCGGTACGTAGTCTTCAGTATGCATCCGATTACACTCCTCCACAGAATGATCCTCATCCTCTTAGATAAGTACATAAATCATTCTAATGATGTAAGCTGGGAATGCTCCTTGGTAGATTAGGACAGGCAGATCTACCGAGATTTGAACCAGAAGGAAACAAAAAAAGGCAAAGGCTACACCGCTAGAAGAGGGTTGGAAGAGCCTACCCCAATTTCCAACTAATATAGCTAATAGTCTATACTAGGGAAGACTACGTCAAGAATCTAAGGCCGAGTAAACAGTTAGACCAAGACCAATTATAAGGAAATCAAGAAGAAAGAATGGAAAGAGCCCACCTATTAGAGGTCCTCTTATTTATTTAAGATTGACAGAATCTTGACTGAGATATATATTATCATATATTCATGTCATTCTAGTTGGTGCGAGCAATATCATCGAATCTCGAGCATTTCTGACGAAACTTTTTATCCCAATGATCCCTGTTTCTCGTTATTATATTGAATAAAATCAAATTATACACTGTACACAGCAAAGCAATGATATCAGATGTTTTCTAGATAGTTTGAAGTCTATTTTTTCGTTGTTATATAACAAAGTAATAATTTATTTGATTAAAACGTTCTTATAAGTACTCTAAACTAACTTCACGGTTCTGAAAAAGTATAGGTATCGAGTAAATAAATTAAATTACCTAACCGTATTTAATTTTACTTGACAGATTGCTATGAAATATTAATTGTACCTCTGCAGTATGTCGGCATTAAGATAAATATATACCCTTATATCTCGATTGTTTAACAATGGATTATGTTTAAAATTAGACAGCAACTGTATGGTAGTAGTTTCAATCCAATTATTTTTTATCTAGTAGCATTATTTATATCGCCCGCAAGCGTACAGTTTCAAGGTATTTAGGTATTGTTAAAAATATGAATAGAATTTAATTTTATGTTATTCATACTAATTTTTTCGACTTTATTTCATCCACAATACTTTTGAGGTAATTTATTATTAGAGGTTTATCGTTTTCTTCGAATATTAAACAGAAAACAAATTACATGGACATATTAATGACTACTAAATATGAAATTGCCATCATCTTGGTCAAAAATGGAATTAACCGCGAACATTTCCGTGCGATAATTTCTTTTGACTTTCGACGAGGATTAAACTAACAGCAGTGTTCTGATCAACTTACTGCGACTTTTGGTCATTAAGAACCATCTTGAGCTACCAAAATATTAAATTTAATGGAGAATATTTTGAAAACGGATGAAGCCATATCCAATTATAAATATTTGTTTTTATTTGTCTCAAAACATAAGTAACAACCCTCGTACAATTGCAATACAGTACTAGACTTTGTCTGAATCCATGAAGGAAGATAAATTCATTGCCTAAATCAAGTATTATAAGCAATAATCACTACAGTCAAATTCGTCTGAGCTATAATCATTTGTTGTTTATTTTATGATGGGTTAAATAGATGGATGGAACTGCAAACTTATTTTTCTTCTTGATGTTTTACACAATCTTCATAAATATCTTGGTGGTATTTTGTTATAAATTATTTAACTTCAAATAACTTCTGTTTGACTAAATATGTTAATATTCTTAAAACGTTTGTCAGCGTTTTCAAGACGATAACGAAGTCAGAACCGTTGTGATACAGTGGTTAACAAGTCAGGCGGTAGAATTTTATGAAGATGGTATTCAAAAACTGGTGTCACGTTATGACGAGTGCCTCAATATTCATGGAAATTATGTAGAAAATTAGATTAAGGTACAGGCTTTCATGTAAAAATAAAATTAATACGATATCTTTGCACTTCTTTTTTTTTAATTCTAAAACGGTACTTACTTAAAAAATATGCCTCGTATTATTACAGCTGAAGGAAAAGAGTAAGTCGTTATTGGGAAATGAACTTGTCACGTTTTTTCTTTTGATAAAATTGATAATGTCCTAAGAACGGTTTTCTGTTAAGCTTAAAGGAATTCAAGTATTAAAACCACCGACAATTTTTATTACTATTTTACGAACAGAAAGAAGTTGTTACTGAACTGAAGTTCATCAAAATTCATCTGGAAGCGACCGTGATTCAATTTTAACTTTTATAGTTATTTACATTGAGAAATAAACTATAATTTGGTTTATATAGCAATACTATCAAATTTTATCAGTTGGAAATATATGAGCGATTTTTCGATCATGTTTATTATACAGGGTGGGTCAGGAAGGCGTTCGATTTTACAAACTCTCTTGCGTTTGAACGTTATGAGGGGGAGGTGCGCGGGTGGATCGTGGATCACAAAGTTCGAAACTACTGTTTAGACTCTCAATCAGAAGCCTACGGGACGCCCAAGATCAACAAGAACAGAAGACAAAATTCAACAAGTTAGAGCTTCAGTTAAATGTAATCCTGGTCTATCGACTCGCAAGCGATCAGCCGAACTTGTGGTATCCAGAACATCTTTGGGTCGCATTTTGTCGAAAGATCTGAAATTACACCCGTATAAAATTCAGCTTGTGCAGAAATTACAGCCAAATGATTCAATTTTAAGACGAGCTTTTGTTGGAATAATCTTGGAACCCACGTGCAAAACATCAAAGCCTCTGCATTCGCCGAAAGTAACCGTTTGGGTGGCAATATCAGCGCACGGAATTATCGGACCCTATTTCTATCAAAATCAAAAGGGGTAATCTGTCACCGTAAATTCTGAACGATACATAGCCATGTTAAGGGATTTTTTCTTTCCTCAACTGCAACAATTTGAAGCTTGTAATCGAACGACATGGTTTCAAACAGATGGCGCAACATGTCATACTTCTAATGCCTCTTTGGTGGTCGTAAACCAGATGTTGAGAAACTGATATCTCGCTGAGTTGACATTGCATGTCCGTACACCACCGGAATTTTTTATGTGGGGATACATGAAAAGTAGAGTCTTCTCCAATAACCTAGCCACGCTGAAGACCAATACTCGAGAAGAAATAACATCTATTCCCCGCGCAATGTGTTTTTTATTATTATTTTTTTAAATTCGCAAAACTTTCTGGCCCGTCCTGTAGTTACATTTGGCTGATGCATACTATATAGTCTAAAATAAATCTCGCTAACTTATTATTAAAATCATTTATCAATAGAAATTACTAAAGGTAACAATATTATGTCTTTAGAATCGCTATTATATTATCGTTGGTAAAGCAATGGAAACAAAATACATAGGCTGCAAAGAATATTATTACTATCAGGATTTACGGACAAGATCAGAGAGAAAATGTTACGCAAGGTCACGGTCTGATAAATTTCGCATAAGCTGCACCCACTAAATACAAAAAATTTACAGTACCGGACCCATTTTATTTATAATACTCACCTCAAACTTCATCGACAAAAACTCTTCTTAACGTATATGAGGGTGATTCAATGTAAATGGGGTTACAAAAAGTAACCTCTAGAGAAGAAGTTATGAGAATGAAGGTATTGATGAAATTATTTGAACTGCTGTTATTTTTATTTCATAAAAACGTAAAGATTTCATAGAAACTTATTTCAGAATTAGTTTTAAAATATCTAATTTTTTTCGCCTGGTTTAGTTTAGGTAAGTCATCCAATTGAACAATGTTCTTCCAGATCTCGTAGATTTCGTATTTCTTTGGTTTCTTAAGCTTCTTTTTCAAATCAACAGAATATGTAAACGTAAGAACATTTTCAGTGCAGATTTGCTTTGAATAATAAATCATCCGATATTATCTGGTACTTTACCAGTTGTGTCTCTGCTTGTTTTTCTGTGTAGTCCAATTTGCCTTCGAAGCAATTTCTCACAATATTATTTTGTTGTTCTGCTCCTTGCTCATATTTGTGATCCACTGTCATTATTAGGTGCATGACCGCATCTACAAATTTCTTCTCCATATATACTGATGGATTTGAAATGGGCTCAATTTTTGTAGTAGTTGAAATGAAATTTATTTCTTGTAGACTCACCTGTCTACACTAAGTATTCCCCCATGTCACAAATAGTACCCTTACTTTAAGACTGATTTCTAGAAATTATGGTTGTGTGTTCCAGTACTGAAAAGTTATTTGTATTTGCGTCTGCACCTCTGCAACTTCTCACGGTATTTGTCACTAAATTTGTTACTTTCTATACATCGACATATGGTTAATTCATTTCTTAATCCTACTATCTGTGAGATCAATGCTTGAGGTAGCTATTTTGGTCTCTTGTTCCAAAGCGAATTCAACCAGTAACTTTCCTTGTTCGTTTGTGCTTCTTTATTGTTTCCACTAGATTCCACATAGCTTCTTTCACAAAAGTCGATATTACATTCTACCTACTTTTACTGTATCAATTTGTATCTTCCATTCCCTTTTTTTTTGTTCTTCTTACATTTTATTATAGCCTCTTCAATATCCATATCATCATCTTTTTCGTTAATTATTTTCTCTAATCTTTTCATTATCTATTCCATTATTGTCGTCTTCATTGCCGTTTCTATTACTTGTTATTTATAACCAGTTTCCTGTACAAAATTGTTTTCTGTTTATTTTTTTCCGTTTCCTCTTCTACAATCATTCCTATTAGATTCTGAATTATGCGCTTGGTTTTTGTCAGTTTCTAATTTCTAATCTAAGAATATTTCTTGAGGTAGCATTCTTAATTGACTTTTGCTCCGAGTTTAATCACTGCTGTTTTTGGTAATACCTTAAGCAATGAGGTGTAAATAACAAATTTCAACGGACTGTTGACAGTATTTGTTATACATAATTTAATTCTAATTAGGAGTCATTCGAATCCTATCCTGGATTTCTTCCAATAAAGACCAAGTCGAGAATTAATATTCAGGTGCTTAATAGCCAATTGTGTAAAATATCGTTTACAACAAAAGAGTTCTGTCTCTCTCTAAGCAGATTAAGCAAAATGTATTTGACATATGAAATAGATGGGTGAATGTATTTAAATTGTATAAGGAGATTATCATGGGTTGCAAAATCACATGTAATAAGATTACCTTCCCATGATATTTCAATATTATCTTGTAAAAAATATAGTATATGTATTTATAATGATATGCGAATTGTTTGTTGTTAGTTAGTTAAGTATTATGTTACTTTGAACAATATTATATGGAATATTCCAGAAGTGTAAATTTAGTATTGAGGGAGATTTGTTTCCAATTTCGATTCGAAGAGAATGCTACTATTTTTCCTTTTCCAAAATTCACAACATGGCAGAAATTTTGACTCTCTGATATTGCAATAGCCTTTAGATAGTTGATTATTGCTGTTTCATTGTTTTGCGAATGGTTTTTCCAAGGAAATAATAGAATTAGTACCTATACTAAGCTAGATTTTGAAATAATTGAGAGGAGTCATATCGGGAGATCTAACCGGCCATTCAATCGTTACAAGTCTTTAAACCTTGTTTAAATAATGTCTAACTGTACATCCAAAATGCGGTGGAGCTCCGTCTTGTTGGTAGTGAATAGATCGATCTATCTCATTTCGATGATTACCATCAGGAATAAGTCTTTGTTATGTAGGGACAAAGACTACTCATTACAAATCACTCAAAATTACTATACATTTCTTATTATTGCGACAAAATGATTGAAAAGAAGTTAAACAATAGCAATATTAATTTAAATTTATTAAACAAAAAAATATTTTCAGGAGACCTCCGTGTAGATGTCGTAGAGCACTGGGGGAGAACTGATGCTTGATTTTAATTCAGTATCTTCCTTTTTTCCTATAGTTGTGTGCCTTCTAGTATTGAAAAAACCGGCTAAAATAATCTTAAATATCGAGTATTCATATCAAAAATTGTCAAAGATTTCATTGATATCTAAGAACATGTCAGTTTCTGTTGATTCGTTGGGTGGAGTATTCTACTATTTCCTGAACTTGGTCTTTGGTGCTTTGCTCCTTTGTGAATGCGAACTGTTCTCCAAATGAGATCCTGATTACTTGTATTCTTTCTTCTATCAGACTAGACTATATAGTGTTTCCTATTTCAATTTGAAATACCACGTTTACGGATTCGGGGTTGGGAATATTTTTAAAATTGAAATAATTAGAGAACTGCTGTCCTAGGTTTTTAATTTGATATAAAATCATCGCAGGAAGAAAGAAACGTATCCAATTTAATAAAGTAATTGTTGATGTTATCCCTGAAACGTTTTTAATACTGTATCCTCTAAAAATGATAAATCGAATGAAATGTATTAATTTTTTATTCTGACGTTTTTTAAGCTAATAATTAATTTATGCGTTACGCAATAAATTAATAATATCCATAGATTTATTATCATTGTACAAACAAAAGTTATTATCATAATCATTCTATAAGTTGTGCCATATCGGAAGATCATATTCAAATAACAGTTATATCTAACAGTAACTAATTAGTAAAAATGGTAATTCTTTCAACTCTGACAGCTTTCATGCTTTGTTGAACTCGAGAGATAAGTTGAAATGGAACCGAGAAAAATAATCACATTTCATCAACAGTCAGTTTTAAGTCTTCGAGAAACTGTTAGATTAAATAATTATTCATTTACACACTTACAAAAAGTTACGAAACTATACAGAACTGGGCTGGATTTTACAGTTATGTGCTTAGACATAATTGTTGTATGTTGCAACATGATGAATTATTGTAATAATTCAAATCCTCACTTGTCCGCAATACCAAAATACTATTTTTATACGAACACTTTTTATTACTATAATTTATTGGTACACTATTATGTTGAAAATGATTTAATTTAACACGAAAATACTATTTATTGAATCTACAGTGTGTAAATGCGAATGGATAGAATTCATTATTTCGGTACTATACACAATTAAGGAAAATAGTAAAACACGTCAAATTAAAATTATAAATTAATTTTAGCTCAGTTTATTCCAATAATTAATATAGAATAGAATAATATCATAAAATTACAGAAATTGGCTATAATAAACTAGGATTTAAAGTTGGTATTTATTAGATATACTTTGAAAAGTTCGCGGCAAGCTTAGTTTAATTCTAAAATATTTTTATAGTAGATTTTACCCGCGGCTTCGCTCGCATTGAAGCCAGGAAAGTATCAGAGATTATTATAATAGAGATAAATCAATCAATATGATAACTATATTCTCTTGCTTCGCTGGGATTATCAATTTTCAAAAGTTACAACATACCATGAAGTTTCAACAACTTAAAACTTTATTAAAATCAATCAACAAACGTTAAAACATATTTCTCTGTAACAAAAATAAATAATATTGAATTTTAACAATTTCAAATAATATAAATGCAGAGTATTAATCTAAGACATTTTTGTAGATTATGTTTTTCCGCAAATATGTGTAAATTCCGGACATTAGACATACGCGAACAGGCTACGTATAGTTGACCATGAGAGAATCGGGGCTTTTCTAAATGCATTCCCGACACCTGTAATATCTGCCCTTGTGCTTTGTTTTGTTTTCAATGGGAATGGAAGTTCAATGGGAATGATTGGAATCATAATGAATAGTATCTTACCAAAAAATGACACCTAACCTCAAAAATCCAAATAGATTTATTCGCGAAAATTACGAAGTGGCGACGTCTGTGAATTGTCTCTCAAACTTCAAAAGAGGTTAACAACAAATTCAGAATACCAACAAATTTTGTTGTTCTATAAACAATAGAAAGTGTTGTTATCTCATGAGGCTGGGAAGTTAGACCTGACTTCTGTAGATCATGATATATCTGCCCTTGTATAGTAAAAGTTTGTGAAAATCGGTGCATTCTTATGTTTTCATCAAATCACAAGGATTTCATTTGAAAACGAGAGTTATACTTTTTTATTTTGCTTGAAATTTGCTTCGATTCATCTATAACACTTAACAAGTGAAGTGAAACTTCACCACTCAAACAGCACATTCCAACAGTTTTATCTTTCCATTTGAGAGCATCCCAATGGTGACATTTTTTTTTCATTGAGCCAATGACAATCAAAGGATGATTATGATATTCAATTGAAGGATCATATCGAAGCCCAGTACTATTGAATACCGACGAATCGTTACGCATGAAATTTCGATGGCGCGTTGTCTGCATTTTTGCGTTATGAATTCTTCTCGCCTGCGATTGTTTTGGCGTTTCTATCGCTCTTCTAGCTGCCTTCAGCGTAGCTTGTCCTTCCGAACGAACTCGTACCTGAGCAGGACTTTCAGCTCAAAACAATTTGTTGATCTGCTTGCTGTTGTCCTCTCAGCTTTGCGTTAACCGAAGATTCTTGATTTCGCTCAACTTTTGCTGCTTTTGGATAGATCAGATATCTGCAATCAAGGCATTTTTAAAGAAGAATAAAGTAAGAATTAAAACCAAAGAGTAATATCTAGAACAAAGATTAGCATCTAACCATAAAAATGACATCTAACCTCAAAAATATTGACGTGACCGTCGGTGATATAGTGGAACAGTATTACAGTACTCAGGGCTGGAATTTCATTACCGGACTCCTAGATGGCGTTGAAGAAGCTAGATTTTGAGATATTTTCTCAAATAATTTCTTATACTAATACCCCGAATAAATTTCATGATGATCGGCTCAGTAGTTTTCGCGTAAAAGCGTAACAAACAAACTTACATCCACATTTATAATATTAGTTAGGATTAACGGAATGGCATAAAATAAAAGTAAATTTACCGCCTATATCCCAAAGAACAATTAGTAAAATAAAGAGGCAGATAAAAAATTAACTACCAATACAGTGAGTCATGAAATCACAATAGATAAGATGCAATAATACCCATATACGAGGTATGGGTATCAAATAACGAGACTAGTGATATAAAATGATTTATTTTTATTATGTTTATTCATTTATTATCACCTTCAATAGATACCCCTCATACATCGTTCCACGCATTATTTGTAACCGTGCAGAAAGATTTTCTGTTAGTTCTTTGGGAAACAGGTAAAAATTAAGCGGTACAAGTTCCGGCGAATAAGGTGGTTGGTCTAACACTGGGATGTTGTACTTTACTCGAAACCCCTTGACCGACAGTGCGCTGGCGCATTGTCATTTTCAATCGCATTCCAACTGTTGATATAAATGTTTCTGAGAACTTTTTGTCGATCAACATAACATATTAACATATCACTTGTGGTTAACCCCCATTATTACTTTCAAATTTAACTTTACAATGTCATATGTTAAAGTGACCAACATATTATCAGAAACAGATTCTATTCCAAAGTGTTACATATCCAAAGATACTTCGAAGAAGATGGATACAAAAAAAGTGTTCGAAATAATACCTGGCGTTACCAGTGCCATTTTGGCTTGTCAATACTCCATTGCCGGTTTATTGAATGTCTGCTCCACATTTCATATAGACTTCTTTTGAAAAACTGGCAAGTTAAGGGTGACGATTTGAGGAAAACTCACAACAAAAACAGAAAAAGCATTCAAGAGAGCTTCAAATCGTGCTTACTTACTGTAGACAAGCCAAAAACTAGGCGCATTAAGATTTAAATTGGAGAAATATGATTGGTATCATCTGTCGTCTATTGTGCATAAGTTTTATTCTATAGTTGCGATGCGATAAATTTCTTTCAGATTATTCCAATTGGAATGCTCTCTGAGAAAACATTGGAGGCTATTCATAAAGTCATAAGAAAAAATGGATTGAATCACCTGCGGAGGAGCAGTGGGATCAATTCCAATGCTGGTATTTTAAATCATCTTTTAATATTTTCCGGATCCTTTAATTACTGTGAAATATATAAATATATAAATACTTGAGAAATATCTTTCGAATATTCTCTGGATTCACTTCAGTTTAAATTAGAGAGCTTATCTCACCTCCGGTATTTTATGAGAATATGTCAACGAGCAGTTTCTCAATATAATTTTCAGATGTATCTCAATCAGATCTGATATCATTAATTTTGTAACTTTAGAAAGATTTAAGATCTTTGATAGATTATTTTCTAAGTGATTGACTAAGAGTTTACTCTTTACTTCTTTTGTTGTTTCGAACATATTTGATACCTTGTGCCTAACTTCAACATAATTTTTTGTCTGTGAAGCTATTACTCCATTCATTAGTTTTTCTTCCATTCTTCTGTATTTTAACAGAAATTATTTAAAAGAAAATAAAAGTCATGATTTTCTACTTGAAAATATTCTTGTTGGCAAACCTGAAACTTGAGTTCAGAATACTTACCGTTTCTATAGATTTTTTGCAGATTAATACAGACGAATATTGTTGTGGATTATTCTCTTTCGTCCACTCGGTATACTTTATGACAGTCCGCACGTGTTAATTTTATTTAAAACTATCTCAGGTATCAAAACATATGAAGCGATGAGCAATAGCTATTAATCAGTGATAATTATTGTTTTTATGAGAAAAGTTTTATTGAATGTCATGAATCATCATTCATATTACAAACTAACGATAGATAAAAATTTGATAATCGTTACTATTTTGATACTGATAGCTTGAATACGTGATTATAACTTACTTATAAAATCAAACTTTAAAAATACTTTTTTGTGATAAATACAGATTAAAAAAGAAAAGCGTATATTCATGGGATAGATGGTTTTGTTGGAATATTTCTAAAGAAAAACTATCATCAGGACAAGCACCGAAAAAAAATTTTTTTAAAGAAATTCTCCATTCGATTTGATGACATTTGACCACCAAATTTGAATTTCCAAGATGTATGTTTGATCTGCTTCTTCCTTGATTTTCGTCGAATAATTGGTTCCATGTATTTAATATTTCTTTATGCTTTGTTCTCAGTTTGTTTTCTATATCTTCAATTCCTTTTATCTCCTTTTTTTCCTGCCAATGGTTTTACGATCTACCAAAATCTTCTGTTATTATCAATTCATATAAAAATTCGTTCTAGCATTTCTGTTTCGTTCCTTTCAGTTTGCTCTTCACCTCCTTTGTTTTCCTACTTTATTTCTTCATTATTCCTTTTTCCACAATCTAGTCCTCTTGTATTGGTTTTCCTACTAGCCTGTTGCGTATAATATATTTTTGTCGAGTGAATTCGGCCCGTGTATGAAAAAATCTATACTAAATACTCGATCAAACAATCATAACATCATGTGTTTGACGGCTTCTTTTTGTTTCTAACCCTTGGGTAAATATTTTCTCTGCTGGAATTTCAATTTCAATATTTGAACGAGTATATTTCACTTTTCAGTTGTTAACCTGAATAAAGGAAACGTGTTTCAAATATAACTTACGCATTGTCCTTCGACGTATTTTCGTTAAAATAACCGTATTTTCATGACCTACCATAAACACAACGCGTCTCTGTCTGTGTTTGTAGTTTTAATGATGCTAATTTTTAATGTTCTCGCGGTATTGGCCGTTATTGCCGAGAATAGGATAATTGTCGGTGCCAAATATTTAGTCATTAACATAATCCGGTCAGTTAACCAATACGGTTAATGTGTTTGCGAGAATTTATTTTTTACTTTTCGGACCTGATTTACTCAATTCACACTCGTATCATTTATTTTCAATACAAAAGAATCTTTTAAAAATATCTAGTTTCTCACTACCATACCCACCACAAATGAATGGAGTGACTCATATTTTCAACGGGTGCACGAGGAAAAGAAGTAGATAAATCATAGGCGTGGGGCAATAATGATTATTGAATAAGTATAATACAAATAATAAAAAAGTTTACATATTATTAAAATCCTTCTAAAAATGTCATCAAAATGTATAAGACAAAAAACAAATTTGTGTTTTACATGAAGGTTTTATCATTGAGAAAATGTCAATACAGGTTGGATAATTTATTGAAGATCAATGCAACATTTTTAAAATACTATATTCAATAGTTTCAGGCGGTATTTTTACGTATTAAATATAATATACCATTTAGTTTGGGTGGTTATTATTCTATTTTGTTTCTCTTGACCATCATTCATTGCTCACTATAGTGAGGGACAAGTATTTTCAGCTCACAAGTTGAGGGAGAGACAGAAAATAGGTTAAAATTCTAAGTATTATAATTCTATTGTTGTTTTTGTACTAACAATAGCTCATATATTAAATTTCAGCCACATTGAACTTCAGTATATATATATTCCGTTCATATATTATAGTAAGGTATTATGGTTCTAAAAATACGAATAATCCCACCAAGAATAAGGTGGTGGTGCCTTGACAGAAATACTATCGTCGTGATGCCAGTTAATATTTCCTTGCTAATAAGAAGATGTCTAGATGAATTATTCAAAAAAAAATTATTTAGCTTTCCTAGTTGGTTCAAATATGAACTGGAATTTTGGAATAAACGCACGAAAAATTTAGACTCGTAAAAGGCTGCAATGGATGTTAGACTGGTCTACAACCAGCTTGCATCTAAGAGGTATTTTTGATGTTGTCAGGCTTTTTGTTTTGGAGGCACAAACCATAATATTCAGAGATTCTACTGTGCAATTAAAGTGATATAGCAACCTTTGAAGGTCGTCTTCGTTTCCTGTAACCAGCACAGCATCGTGAGCATAGCACAGGATTGTAACATTGCGGTCACCCATTTTGGATCCGTAGTTAGTGAACTCAGTAAGTCACCCTGTCGTATTTCTCTTTCCACGGGGATTGGTTGGGTGAGCTCTCCGTCGATCTTGGCCTGGATTTTGTTCGTAGACTAAATGTACAACATCCTCTAACCGAACCCGGTCAAATGCTTTTTGCAGATCTATGAAACACATGTAGGCTGGTTTGTTGTATTCGATCGACTTCTCTGCAATCTGCTTTATAACAAACACTGCATCAACGCATGATCTTCCCGTTCTAAATCCTTGTTGTTCATCCATTTTAATTTTGTACTCACTAGGTTTATGCCTCTGTAATTCTCTGGCATTTTTTTGTCTCCCTTTTTAAACATAAGATGGTTGTGCTTGTTCGCCATTCATCAGGTATTCTGTGGTATGTAAAGATATTTCTAATCAGTTTGGTTAGTTGTTGGGTAAGTTGTGAATGTTATCGGGTCCAGGACTTTTTTCTTTTTTAATTGTCGGATCGCCAATTCTATGTCTCTGCTCTCTATTTGTATATCCTCATTTGTGGTTGTGTTGTACTCGATAGCATCTTCTTTTTTACTGAATAGGTTTCCTTTGTGATACGAGTATGTTTAGGTACAATTAGTTTGTTGGCCTCTTTTCTCTGATTTCTTATAAATCGCCAGATTTGCTTTTGGAGAGAAAAGAATATAAACTACATTATTTTAACTGAGGCTCACCTCTAAAATTTGTCGATATTTCTCTTCTATTTTTTTTCCTTAACCGAAAGGTAAACAAAAAGTTTGATTTTCCATTTTATCGAAAACTATTAGTTCATTAGCTGAACACACATCTTGCGTCTTATTCACTCATCAACAAGTCAAAGAGGTCTGAATTTAGTTATTTAATACTAATGTGTCGCAGTCACACCACACAAGTGCCAGTGCTGAATTTCTATTAGTCGCCTACATATAGAAAGTTTCGGAATGATACAGACGATGGATAGGCAATTATGCATTGTCCGTTTTCAATATAGGATGAAGTATCTTTTGATAAGTATGAAGTGAATCATCACACAAGTGATTATCAATATAAATTATAGGTACCATTTTGTATGAAAAATGGAACTCCTTATCGATAACTTGAAATTCAATTCCATGAATATCGCTATTCATTTTTAAACATTAAGTATATTTCTCCATATCCAAAAAGTTGATGAACGTAGTTAACTGACAACCGGATCTAATACTAGTACCGATCTACTCTAAAATCAACTTCCCTTACAAATATGTACATTGTCCAGTTAGTTATAAATTAAGTATAATCGGAGAGAAAGAGAATAATGCGATAGTTATAATTACTGTCTGTTTATTTTAATGTTTGCATATGGTTACCGGCTATTTCCAATTAGATTATACTACTTTCTAAAATATTCAGCTGCAGTTACAGAGTGGAAAGTTGAACTGAAACAAATTCTGTAACTCAATAATGTGTTTATTTATTCAATTACCTTGGGGGATGATGTCAGCCGAAAGCAGAAAGGCAAAATTGAAAACGATTCAAGTTAACTTATTTTAGCCTAGGGTCAGTATCCTACGCACGCCAAAATTGACAAGTCTGACAGTTAAGGAAAGGACACAAACTTTGTAAACATTGGATTATAATATTTTGAAGGATGCAATAAAATAAATTTAATTTCAAGCATAACTCAGTTTTGAGAGTTGGGTGGACCCAAGGTAGCTAATCGTTTTATTCGGCATCAGTTAAAGTATATAAACAACTGGTATTTAAAAGGGGTGAACAATTAATATTAAATTAAACGCCACCAGCTTCAACATATAATAATAACAATAAAAAAGAGCAGAACGAATAAAAGCACTTATAAATTGAGAACAAATCAAATTTCTGTATCTGTATATTGAAGACAAGACTGGGACTTATATATGGAGAGCCAGAATGATTGCAGCCCTTAACTGAGTTCCCAGTTATTGGAGTTGAATTTAATCAGATGATGGTATACCGGTTTGGTCGTTGGTGTGATTGAACTCCAACCTTGCAGTTGTAGAATTGCGAAAAAAATAATAAAATGAGGAAAGAAACTGGAACACAGGTAGAAATTACTAAATAAGGAGCGAGTAGGTAGAACAAATTTGTATAGAAAGGAGCCTTAGGTTTCAACATAAAAAACGGAACTTTTATTTTTTTTAAATCAACCAAACAGGAATCTGTTCTATTCTATTCGATCTGTTCCTCAAATGAATAAAAAATATTAATCTACTCGGAAACTATTATTACAAAATTTGATTAAAAGAAAAGGAAATTATTAGATATAACTGGAATTTTGTGAGCAATATATGAAAAGCAATATGAAGAAGAAAAACTCACTAGCCGATTTAGCAACGAAAGGGGAGTTTTATTGAATTGTTCGAATAGAGTAAGTATAGATAACAAATTAATTTCTTCTGTGATCCACACAGAGAACGATAACTATTAACCATTGTAAATCGAAGGAAAGCTTCCTACTTTGGCTATATTTTTAGAAATCAACAATATGCCTTGTTACAGCTGATCATGGAAGGGAAGAAGGCAGCGCGCAGCCTGGGTAGAAAAATATTTTCATGGTTGAAAAACCTTCGAGATTGGTTCCATGTACGTATAATACGCATGACTGAAGATTGTGAGGAATTCCAAAGGATTATTGCCAACCTTCATTAGAATGAAGCAGACACTGGGAGAAGAAGTGATCCATAATATTCAAATTAGAGAAAAACGTAACAAGCCGAATGGAGTGTTACATATTAGTAATTAACTTATAACCTACAAGTGCACGATTAACGTTACTGTTATGGCAGTAAAAAGTGAAAATTAAACGATTGACCCTTTCATACTTCTTGGTAAAGGGATTTAACAACATTTACAGACAGGATAAGCGCAGATCAAGCAACCGAATATAGTTTTGACAAGAAAGGGAAATTCATTCACTGATAAGGAACTTACTAAGCAAGCGTTTCTTAGAAGAGTAGATTTATTATTGAACTTTAAACAGTAATGTGAACCAAATGATAAAGACGGAAATTAAAAATCTAGGCACAGAAAACAGGAGAAACTGTATTCAACTTTAATGGAAAATTTAAAACTTATATAGATGTAGGTACACAAATATAAATAGCCTAGAACCCGTAAAAAAACTTGATTTGCAAGATGGTAGTGATAGCGGAATAAATCAGATGATATATAGTAAGAAATAAAATGTGATATATGTATTTAATTTAATTTAAACCTATATTGAAATCAAAAAATTTCATAAAAATCAAATTTCTTTTTTAATTGTCAAGAAAATACCAATATATTAGTGCGATCCTGTACAATGCCCTTCAAATGAATATCCATAAATTTACGATTTTTGGATCATATCGAATTTTATAGAGGTTTAGATAGTAAAAGCACTCTCTTAAATTGTGAAAAATACTGTATTATGTAGTACTGGACATCTCAGGTAAAAGTTAACATAGTTATGTTAATAATGAAGTTTGATTTTCCACTCGAGGTCGCGGAGTGGGTCGGAGTGGGAATTGTAACTCAATAAATAAGGGCAAATTTTTTTTTTCATATATCTATGAGGTTGCAGCAACCTTAAAGTTTCTATAATAGAAGTTTCAAAACTTTTTTATTTGCAAATCAACCATCAACCACGTATTTCCTACAAATAATGTCTTTCTTCCACATTTTTGATTTCACCCTTAATATAACAACAATAAAACGTAAAACTCTATAGTTTTTAACATCACGTCGTTCTGTGTGATCGTAGGACTAGATCGTATTCCAAACCTAAATTATCGAATTTATTTCAGTTACACTTTCCACTCTGTAGTAATATAGTGCAACATCTGCTCTTAATTTTCCTAATGTAATTAACCTTGAAAGTGGCTATTCCCCGCGTAAGTTATAAAAAAAGTCTAAGTAATGTGTCAACTCGACCAATATCACGGCAGCTTATATGCAGCTTATATCGTAAAACGCATTAAAATGAAAATAATTTACATCCATGTTCTAAGGTCACGTGTCATTGTGATATTTTATGTACATTTACAAATGTGGCAATTCTAAAAACGATTTACCTTGGAAAAGTTTATTTTAGGCCAGTTTCTCGATCATTGTTGTTCTAATATTTGTATGTATTCTTTTTATAGAGTAAGGTTGAAAATTTAATTGAAAAATTCGTCATAGAACCCTAGATGGTCTTAGATCCCAACTAAGATCCTTCTACGACGTCAACGTCCCTCAAATAATTAAAAACTACAATTATATTTTTTAATTCTTAAATCAATACTTTTATTATTTAGCATCTAAATGGAATAAATGGAAACGGATTGATCAAATAAATATTGTTTGCAAATTATTATAATTTTTCACAAATATACATCTTTAAAAAATACAAATTATTGGTTTGTGAATAATATGATAGATAATATGTTTATGCCTCACAACTTACGACTCAGAAATTTCCTTTTCTTTACAATGTGAACGCATATTTCAATTTTATTATAGAGGGTAATCATGAAGATTCATGAAACTTTAAACGTTCCTTTTTGAAAACAATATAAAAACAAGTCAAACAGATTATTTTGTTGCTAGTTTTTCATGTGAGTTCAAAAAGTTAAAAGTCATCAATATTATTTTAAATAAACAGCAAATATTTCCTTTAATTTTTTGATAAAGTTTGTTTTCTGCATTATAAGAGAAACGAGATAATGAAAATTGAATGAACTTAATTCTAGTATCTTCTAATTAGACCAGCAATCTATTAAATCAAAACTATTTCTTACAGACATTGATAGAACCGGGTCTCTATGTCTCTGACATTAGCTAAGACGATGATAGATCTAATTTATTTTTGGTTTCAAATAAAATATAATCTGCGGAGTTATACGAGTCAATCAACCTTCCTTAAAACTGGTTGCCCAAAAGCCTTCGAATATTACGACTATAATGGGGTGGTGCAACATCTTTTAACCTAATACTCGGATCCAAGTTTTCTCGAATATTTGGATCCGGAGATGTCACAATCAAGCCTGGAATCATTATTTTTGAGGCGCTGGTTGTGTTTTGGTTGATTTGGCTTCATTGTAATTGTGTTACGGGTGCCTTTTTCTTCCCATCATGGTGTTAAAATAATTTGGATTGAATCTGTTTAACTAAATTTCTTCCTAATATAACCCAGAACTTTTCGTGAACAGCATAAAGAAGCTGCTGAGGTACAACATGAAGGAGATACCATCTTTTTCCAGGAAGGGAGTCAGATAGCAGTTTGCCTTTGCAAGGTATGGGTTTGTCTGATTCTAATGTTCTAATTTCTTCACAAAAATCTTGTAGGTGTGCTATCTTAATTAGATGGTTAAGACTACTATCTAATTCAGACAAACTTAGTTGGCAAGCAAGGTGTCGATCTGGAAGAGACAATTGTCCGTGAAACGCAACGGCCAAGCAGTGATACGAACCAACTTAAAAAGATGTTGTTGTCTAATTTCTGGCAAATATCCGGGCACCTTTAGATTATCTGGCCAGCAATGAGGAACTTCACGAATCCACTAAGATCATGTCACCATAGGAAGTTGCCAATGAGTTGACTAGGATATTGATCTAGATCCTATGTTGGCAGGATTGTTATGTCACTGTCACCCATTTTTTGGTTAATTCCAAGGCTTCAATCTGCATATTCCCTGGAAATGAAAAGCTAAAACAAATAAATATTAAATGATTAAAATATGCTGGTAATATACCAGGGTGACTCTTCAAGTCGTTATTATTCTGCCTTGCAACTGTTTAAACATCAAAGTGAACAGAAACATCAACTGCACCACCATCTCTTTTACATAGATTACATCAAGCAATTCGCATCAATTCAGCGTCAAATCAATTTCTCGATAATACACATCGATTCTCAATTAATACACATATGATTTTTGGATGATGTGCAAGATCCTAAAATACACGTAACTTAAGCAGGTTATTTTATTGAACCACAAGCAGGCAAAAGCTGGAATCCAGGATCAATACACCAAAAGAGTGAAGTCCGCGTTAAATGCAGGGAACTTAGTTCAGACAACAACACCTTTGGCACTGCTGTTTAACGTAGTATTTGGCATCCTAAAATGGACAAAAACAAGAGCTAGGAGGTATTCAGATGATAACAAGAACAATGCTGATGCAGAACTACAATCATCACCCGAAGTAATCCCCTATACAAATAACATTAACCCGAAAAGTGAGTGGGGGGGTTTATCATGGGAACTGAGCCTAATTCTTTTAATACTTTGTATTCAATACAGGTAAATGATACCAGTTTTAAGCTAAGTATTGTGAAAAGCTATAGGAATACCTGAAGAATGCGTTTAAGTATTTTCGATCAAATACACATTCGACTACACATTTTCAAAGTTGGTTCTACTACTTCAATTGTGAGTCCACGAAATTTTGCTCATCCTTTGTTCGATGTGGTTTATGCAAGGATATAATAATCAGGATTTTTTTGGAGGAAGGATGCATGACCTTAAATTGACGAGGGTACAACAAAATACTGTAATTGGGAAATATAAAAGTTATGAAATTTTCAAATAATTATAATTTATGATAATTTTCAATATTATGGAAACAAGCCTATTTAACTTATGAGTATAATTCTAGTTTTTGAAAACGTCTTGTTGAGACTGGAAAAATTGTTGCTGGCTGAAATGAGAACGCTGTATTTGTATATACTTCCTCAAACATTATACAAATATCAAACGAGATCTTTTGGCGCCACAGAGGTTAAGCAACCGTTTAATAAATATCTAGTTAACACGTTCATTAGTCATACTTTTGTCAATGTTGTTGCCTCCGCAGGAGACATAAGGTTATTTGTATAGTTATGTTTACATACCTGGAAAGTACTTTGTTTGAGATGAATTTTTTCAAGACGACTTGATATTGAATACAGCAAGTATATGTAAAATTCAGAATTAATTTAATTTTCACAATTTTTTATTCATTCTATCATAACTATTGTCGCATCAATTTAGAAACGAGAAAATCGACTCGATTGAACACTTTGAACTTTGATTTTATTTTCTAAAATGAATAGTTTAATCGTATGCTCATAACAGACTTGCTTTCAAAACAACTCACCTTTCCAAATACAGGAATGTCGCACTTGTTTTTTTTTATTTTTTACCACTATAATTCCTTTTGATGAGATATAATTTTCATCATTTAAAGATTTATGACTAATATTTTTGATTGATCTTTTAATACTATATTCACATGTTTATCTTGTATTTAGACTGGGATTATAAATATTCAGCCGATATTTATTTTTGTAACACCCTAAACAAATTCAAAAATAGTATATATCTGTCTTTTATCTTAAACTTTGGATTTTTCCTATAGTAGACATTAAGAATACTGATGGTTTTTAAAGTGCATTCTTTTAATATACCTCAAATAGGGATCGTATACTTCCGCCAAAACAAAAAGATTTTCAATTGATAGATGTCTAGAATTTTTCTAAAATAATTAAATCTAAATAGCATCTGTGTTTGTTGCATTTTTGGTATGATAATTCCATCTGTGAGAGCTCTTTGAGTTGTTTACAGAAACTTGAAACATTCATCTTGATCAAAAAATGGGATTAGATTGCGAACAGTTTCGTGCGATGATTTTCTATGACACTCGACGTGCATTGAACCAATAGCAGTGTACCGATGAACTCTCTTCGACTTTTGATTATAAAGCACCATCTCGAGCAATTATGTTTATCGAATTCAATCATAGTCGCACTTCGCTAGAAGATGAGTCTCGTGAGGGCGTCCAAAATCGGCTGTTGTGCCAGAAAACATCGATGCTGTGCATGAACTGATATTGCAAGATCGATTGGGGCATATTAGGGCATTAGTTCCACTCACGTACATTCGATATTGCATGGACACACTATTCGTGCAAATAAATGCTGAAAAAAATCAATCGTGGTGCTTCAAAAGACGTTTATAAAATCGTTTTGGGCGATTCATCATGGATCTATGCATATCAACCCGAAACTAAACAATAATCGACTGTATGGGTCTTTCAAGACGAGCCAAATCCAACACTAAGCACTTCGAGGCAATTGGTCGCCTTTTTTCGGAATAACCAATCGCAGAAGACTAATCAACACAGACCTGTCTGTGGTCTGTGCTAATCAATCTCCATCACGTCAATGCGGGCTCTCACACATCAGTTCAAACAAAAATAAATTGCGAGTTCAACGTTTTTATACACGTGAAGAAATGTTAGATACGTTCCAATCACATATTTTGGAGGTACCTCAATAGGTGAAATAGATTTTTCAACAATGATATAAACTGTGTTACAGAAAACTTCTAAATGATATGTTAAAGACCCATTTTTCAATAGACAACCTATTATAGTTAATCTTCATACTGAGAACAGTAATTTCAGTAATTTTTTATTAAACATTATCTGTAACAAATAGTAATAGTCATCGCTAAAGAAAGAAATGATTACCGGTTCAATAAGATCGTTCACAATCCAATCTAACTTGAACATTCCATCTTCCTCTTT
This sequence comes from Diorhabda carinulata, assembly GCF_026250575.1. Taxonomy (NCBI): domain Eukaryota; kingdom Metazoa; phylum Arthropoda; class Insecta; order Coleoptera; family Chrysomelidae; genus Diorhabda; species Diorhabda carinulata. The sequence goes on from NC_079469.1 coordinate 12,352,365, forward strand.
TATGGCATGGGCAATACAATTTTGCTAGTGGATGTATCCTATACAAACATAACATTAATGTATGTCATAAATCGGAATATACACTGTCCCCTTTATATACAAAATTGAGAAGCAAAACTAAAAATACTAAAAAATCGAATATTATTTACTATATACTATGTTCAAATGTCCAAGAAATTATTTTGGAATGACTATGCAATATCTGGAAACTAGGATAAATGGTCCCAAATATACTTAATATAATAAAGCGCATTACATAAACATGAAAAAATTGAAAAGCATGAATTTGATTTCAAAAATACCAAATTATTAACTAAAGATAAAAATTATCAAAAATTTACAATCAAAGAAATCATCTTTGTGAAACAAAGTAATTCTTCAGATAATGATAATCAAAAAATAAAAACTTGTATATTAAAATTTAATCAATTGAGTCAAGTATCTAAGGTAGGTGAACAAATTTAATAATAATATTACCCTTCCCTGTCACATTGTGACATTACTTTTCCACTTTTAAAAAAATATTTCCAACATGAACTTTATTTCATATTTTATCGAATTTAATATAACAATTTTAAATTATTTTTAATCATTTTTAATTATTTGATTGAATATGTTAATGATTCTAAATGTTCATAATTCAAGAACATTAATATGAAATCTACTATACCCTGTTTTTAAACTATTTTTTTTTAACAATTATTATTTTTATTTTCGATTTTTCAAATCGCAGATGGTTTTATACAGAACTTTTGACATTTATTATGATTGACAACTGTATGAATTGTAAGCAAATAGTGTCAATTTTCAATTTTGTCCTTTCTTGCCTTTACGTTAGGCCCAGTCCGCACTGCGCTTTTTCACCGCACGAATTTTATTCTCGCGATTTATATTCCGTCATCGGAGTGACTTCTAATACGCACTGCGACACTGAGACAGACAAATTTTGGTTGACATGATACTACGGCAGCGATACAACAGACGTCATTTGATTTGTCTAGTTCTTAGCTTAGTCAGAGCTCGACTACTAAGCAAAACGCGCGAATTTTATTTCGATGTGAGGCCAGTCTCATAAAACAACACAAAACACAATTATTTACCGCTAGTGCGGCTACTCTAATAGTAAGTGTTACAAAATAGCGATAAATAATTCGCGCAATGAAAAATCGCAGTGCGGACTGGTCCTTATTGTTTTCTTAAAATATAAAAACAGATCTGGTCAGGAAAAACATTGTGAATTCGTTTAAACAAATGGTAGATTATGAACCAGAGACTTAGGTGAATGCCATTTTGTTTAAAATTGTGAAAACCTTGAGTTAGCAATCGAAAATAGCACTATTGTATGAAATTAACGGTAACAAATTTTATTTTTCAGGAGTTGTTTATTGCTCAAATAACTGTGGAGATCATCAACGAAGGAACAATTTTTGGCTAAGATATAAAAAGAGAGTAGGTAATTTGGAATAGATCAATTAATTCCAATTCCAACTGCATCTTTCCATTCGAGTACATTCTGGTTTTCAACCTTATGGTCGATTTATTTGATTTTGATTTGCTGTCAATGAATTTTACTCCTAAAGGTGTTGTAACCATCTAAACTGGTAGTTTTATTATTAACGACATATCAATCGAAAACATACATAAATCAACCTTACTTTTCTTAAAATATTTATGAAAGAAATTGACAACTAATCTATTAGGTAGACTTATACTACATCTTATTTTTAACAGTTTCCAGCATCATTATTGACGAAAACTTCTTTGAGAATAAGAATTTCTACTTTCTGACGACATCATTTCAAAAGTTTCTGGAGAAGAACTGTTGAATTGGATCAATGTAAACTGTTTAAATGTCAGATGATGCGAGCAGCTGGTGATTACATAAAAAAGACTTATACCAGTCTCTTTAACTTTTTATATTACGCTGTTCTTGCAACAAAAAAAAATTAAAAAAAAAGCTTAATTCTCTGTTCTCGTTCCATTTCCCCGTTTCGTTCTGTCAGAAGTTATGAGGAAAGATGGAAGCAATTTACGATCCCACTGTCTACCTGGTCATGCTTGTTGGATTGGATATATTCATTTACGTATAAAATTAATGTACCCGCTATAACAACATGTTACTCACGATCGTCGACGATCTTATGTCAAAACGTGATAAATACTTGGTGTTGGTGATTTTAATGATCATAGGTGCGATATTATCTGGTGTATATTTAGTGGGCACTAGGGGCCATTTAATTTGACGGGTTATTTAATCCACCGGTTTGGAAATAAAAAAAGTACGTAGTATTTTTGGTACAGTAAACACTGGATTTTTAAAGAGGAACGTGACTTGTTCATTCTACCCAAGTTTATACTAATTACAAAATAATTTCGTGTTAATATCGTATTTGATATTTTCCGATTTCAAATACATTCAGTACATTGTGTTCGAAAAAAGACATAGTATATTGTTTAACAACAATAATTTAAACATTACACTGAAAGGTGTGAAAGTATTTCAGTAAAAATTAACAAGCATTATGGAAATGCCTAATTTAAAAGAATCGTATTACTAGATACAGTATATAAAGTAGTTGACCACAGTTGACCAAATATTTATGCTTAAACTCATACAAAACAACAGCTCAGACCAAAATGTAACGTAATGGACTCAATTCCCTATCTTGTCTCATTACTTATGTGGTTGGAAAAGCATCAGAAATTAGGTTTTTACTAATAGCGTGGCTCAAATTTCTTTTATATAAGCTCATGATTGCATTTCGTGAGTCAACATCTATTTTTCTTATTTATAAACTTTACCATATTTTTACTCTCGGTACTCTATCGAAAGCTTTCTTCATATAAATAAATTTAAATAATGCATCTGTATCTCGGCTATGAGGTTAAGATGGTTGATTATTCATTTATCTAAGTTCACAACAGGATCGGATCACAATTTACCTACTCAACCCCTTTCGCCTGATGTCTAGGAGTCAATATATGATATTCTGTAAACAAAAGGGCGGCTACGAAAATAACAATTCTTGTTGTTTCTATTTTCATATGGTTACTTTTATTCCAAATTTTTCAAAATATATATACCTCTACCACTCGCAGGAGAAACATTATAGTGCCTTTTATTCTGCCTATAAATCAAACTTACAAACCCCATAGGTCTCCAAGCGGATTTTTCTTGATAATCAATGGATTGGCAAATATTTTCTTGCAATATAATGTTGCTGTATCGAGCAAATAAATTATTTGAAATAATTATCTGTATAAGAGTTACATAACAACAGTAAATATGTAACAAGACAAAAACGATTAAATGGCTCACCCTGTATATCAGTTTAAAATGCAATAATATATGTTTTCTTCTGTACGTAGACTTCAGCCGGATAGAATGGCACTATAAAAAATTGGTTGCTACCAATGGCGATGCAATTGCTTATATTTATTTTTATAATTTTATAGCTGATGTTTCAATGCCAGCACGATTGCAAAAGTCGAGCCAGTTCACTGACTGCATACGAACGATCCCAACATATAAACCTTGTGCTCACCTTTACAGCGACACAGACTAAGATCTCTGTGATCAGTGGTGTACGTTGTTCTGGTAATAAATCATCATAAAAAAATAACATCAAAGGAGTTGATATGCAATAAAAAAATATGTAATTAATGTAATTAAATAGTGCCCGTCTCGATATGGTAACTGTTCCATCACAATTCTTAGCCCGAACAGCACATCTATGCCCATATAACGAGCTCGTAATATAATCGATAGAGAATCAAGTTCACTATTTAATGCTCAACCCGCAACACCATTCGAAATTGCATAACAATAATGAAAATTATTATATACATATCATTATATTATAAGGAAATATGTTAGAGTTAGTACATCTTGATGTTTAATTTTGCCAGAATCCCACTACGAAGAATCTGTTTATAAAAATTCCGGTTAAAACGTCCCGTGAAGTTGTACGATGCCCATTTGCCATAGTCTCCTATTGTTGCAGTCTTCTTCTCTGAATCCGCGTTCGCTTATTCATAATTACATTCCTTCCATTCATGTTCTCCTTGGTATACCTCTTTTCGGTTCTCTAGTGGTATCCATCTCATCACTTTCTTGTCCTTCTTTCAATAGCTTCTATTTTTCTTTCCATTTGTTCTTTTAGTCACCAAGTCTCTGATCCATACATTAACGTAATTTTGATCATGGTATCATATATTCTCATAATTTTCCTTTGCCTTTTTTCAATACTAAAAGATCATAAAAAGAATATTGAACATATCGGAGTATGTATCCTCAATGATCCTAATAGTTTTTCAAGTATGGAAGCAAGCAGGAAATTAGTGTTATCTAAGATATTATCACAAATAAATTCCATGTTTTCGTCCAATCTGAGGGTATTGTAGCTTGTAAATTAATGACTCTCAGATTCGTGAGCAAAAATATTTAGTATCACCATGTTGTTAACATACAACAGTCAACGTGTTAAGTCATCGAAATTTAATTTCGGAATTCATTCTTTACTTTTAGAATGAATGGAGATTTACCAGAGATCTAGAAATTTTAACCATTTGGTTTCCTGAAATAACTGGTCAAAATATGAAACCTTGGAACTCATTTCATAACCTAAATGTTAAATTTTTCTTTTTACGCGTTTGTAGTTTACGGCTCTGTACAGATATTTTTGGGAGACTGTATATATTTAATTGATTTATACGACTAAAAAAATCGAGATGTATGTCAATGTTTTTATACTTCCCTTTTCAATATCGTAATACAAGAGACATTTAGATTGATATATGCTAAATAAGGTATAAAAAAGTATAATTGATCTTCCTAGTATGCCGGTAGTCGGTATTTAATTTCCTTAATGAAACAAGTTATTCAATTATGCTTCATTCAATATATTTATATTACAAAATTAAAATTAATGAGCAAAATTATGTTCAGTTTTTATTTTCTACTCGGAGACACTTTATCAAGTGAGTCTAACTCAACGATTTCAAAAATATGAATTATTCGACTTATTTGACACCGCCTATTTAATTTTTACTTGGAACTGCCAGTAAAGAGGAAATCTCAATTATATTTTCCTCGCATCGCTTATAAACAGTCTCATGGCCAATATCCTCGCTAGTGTTTTGACTTATTATTAGATGCAATTTCAGTGGCGTGACTTACGGTGGATTGTTTATATTCATTCCATCGATTCCATCGAAATTTTCGAAGAGATCCACTCTAAGCATACACGAATAAAGCTGGACAAGTGGAGTAGTGGAGATAATATGAAATCACGAAGAACAAAAGAGGAACCACTATTATATTCCCTAGAAAAGATGAATATATTTCTAGTAAAGTGAATAGATCCATTGGCTAAGGTCGTTTTCAGTCGTATAAAGTCAGTTAAAGATTAGCTACTAGAAGCAGCGAATTATGAATAATAAAACGATCTGAAAACAATATCGGATATGATTGAGAAATTTAGTCGTGTGTGTGATACAAGAATTATAATTCAATCATCAATAACTCCATCTACCAGAAAATGAATGAGTGTATAGGAGCAAATACGATGGAACAAGTGTAAGGTGAAAACATATCATCCAAGATTGATGAAACTAAACAATAAGAAGTAACCATGGGTCAAAGATAAAGAAAAATTGCTTTTAGAATACTGAAATCTACTATACTAGACATCGCAACCCACCAAACTAGTATGTAACAAAAATATTCCTGTGTATCATATTCAAATTTTCAGCAAAACATATCAACTAGTCTTTGATATGATAATAAACGATTTAGTAGCTATGGTAGGTAGAAATGATAATGATATTATAAAAATAAAATATCTGATACATTGTAGCAAATCGTGCTACGCGAATTTTGTACAAACCCTTAACTTTATTTAATGAGGTGCAGCTATAATGTTGAAAGAAGTTTCATATAGTAAGTCAAAAAAAATCATACTCAGGAAAGGTGTATTGAAATACAGAAAAATGTAATGACCGTTTGGAATGAAAATAACGTTATAAATGATGATTCTTTATCATCCGATTTCAGGACAAACTAGTTTTTCCTATGCCTAATATAAATTAATACACTACAGGATTTATTGATTTGGCATAGTCTATTCAGCAGCATTTCTCTCGCCCTGCCCAGTATCCTCACTTGCCCCTATTGTTGCTTATACATGCCAATTCTGTTTTGAATTTAGAACGTGTTAGTTGTTATATTTTATTGTTATAAATATTATTGAAAGAATATAACATACGGATTGGTTTTGTAATATCATGAAAAGTTTTTAACAGAGCGATGAACTAGTTCCTCACTACAATATGCTATTTTCAGATAACTATTCTGAACTGGTTTAACAATTATAAAACGCTGAAAAAAGGATCTATTACAACAGAAACGACCGAAATGCTGTGGTCTGCAAAAATCGTATATGAGAAAACCTATCAAAGGGAGAAGGGAATATCAAGTATCAATAGGCTAACGTGTTCCATGAGGTGGCGATTCGATTCGGCGGGCGTGGAAGGATATCGGCCTAGACATTGAAAAAAATTGCTTTTTCACAGACACAACCAAAAGAACAATTTAAATTTACTATGGTTTATAAGACAATTCTACAAGATTTGCTTCAATATCTAAGAGAGTAGCAGAAATGGTCTACAACTTGAATCATACATTTTTAACATCAGGAGCACCGTGAATTTGGCAATTGTAGAGAATCTATTGATAATGTGAATAGTAGTTCGCTTCTCTTTGACTGGATCTTAAAACTGCAAGGAAAACCATGCCACAGCCGAAGTCACAGTTTATGGAAATATAGAAAAATGAGAAGTTATTGATTGATAGATAACGATTCAACAAAATGGTCGTAGAAATATTTAAAAGATGAAAAATGTTTAGCCTAGAGTGATATTCAGGAGGATGATTTGAATTCTAATCAGAGTAAAGATGGTGATGATGGTATTATGAAGAACATTCAAGAAATTGTGGCAACAAGTCTTGAAAGCAACTAAAAAATGTAAAATTCTTCGAATAAACTCAATCCCCCTGCAAACTTTAGAAGCAATATTACTATACGAATTTAAGATCTAGACTAAGACAGAGGTGATTGTTTAAAGAAATGATGAGGACCTTCACAAATGATGTGCTGCAAAAATTATGTCGCAAGTACTTTACAAGTATTCTTTAATCACTAGATTGCTAAATTATTATGGTATGTATATACTACTCCTGATTTGTTTTTTTTTTGGTCAGTTTTCAGTTTTTATACCTACGTATTGAAGTAGAGTATAGGTACATATAAGTTGTGACCTCAGATGATGCCTCAGAATTTCTAAGGATACGAAATTACTTTATTTGAAATGTTGTATAGTCACTTAATCATCGATGTAGCCTCTGTACCTTGATTATCCATCAAGAAATTAAAATGTCGCAATAGAAAACTCGTTTTATCTCAAATTTTGAAGAGTAGTACCAATTTTTTATATTCTTTACCGTCTTACATGCTGTCGAAGATGTTGTGCCTCAGTCACTCGTAATGGGTAAGTGGCTTTTTACTGCAATAGTTTGAATAGTGTAAAGTGCACTAGTATGTGCGCCGTAATAACCACTAAGATAATATAAAATATTCAGAAGGTGTACGGTGATACTCTCATGCGGATTTACAGAAGTATTCACCACAGGTATTATTACCTTTTTATTATATCATACTATGGGAATATTTGCATGTATTGATTTCCACGTTAACATTGTATAAACCTGAACTATATACATATTTCTTTGAGTTTCATTTTATAAAGTTTTAACAATCTACCTATCAGTGAAATCGATAGGTATATAGATTAATTTTTTATGGTTTTTTATATCTCAATATTTTTATAGTTAGAGTCTTAATAAGGAATTCCATTACAAAGTGGAAAAGTGACAAAATAAAAATGAATTTACTGATCTGTCAGAAATATTACCAAAACGTTTCTATTACTGGGAGGAAAATTTCAGCGGACAAAAAGTTATGAATCAAGAGCGACTCGTGACACCGCGTGTTTTCATTATGTAGAAGAACCATTTTCCAGGTCTAATAAATAATCCTAACAATTAGAGTAATATTGCACTAATAAATTCTATAGCAAAACTTTTAATCAACTCATTAGAATTACATTACCAAATTATGCTGAAAAATATGAATCAATACCCAACAGCTAGACACACTTTTATTAATGCGCTGTTTGTCGATTTTAAAAAAGCATTTGACTAAATAGAATATAGATTATTATAGAGAAAACTATTAGATGTGACCGAATGAAAAATGTGGATTTTAAAACTTATCTCCGGAAATATTAAATCAACTGAAGGTGTTCAACAAGGAGGTACCCTAGGCCCCTTGTTTATATTAACTCAAACTTGGGAGCCTACTGTCAAAATCATGTTGTCAAAGGATAATTGATAACAAGGGAAATATTTTTATCTTACCCTACGCCAGTGAGTTGACCTTTTTTGTGGAATCTCAAATAGAGCTGCAAGGAATCTGACTGTGAAAAATTCAAACCGTAAGTAAATTCCAGTAATACTGAATTTAAGTTTTCCGTAGGAATGTTAATATGGGCCGACATGAATAATTTCGTTATAAAGATGTCACATTCAAGAGAATAGTTCCAAACAAAATGAGGCAGCACCCCCTTTTGATATAGATAGAAGCGACTTTCATACGTTTTTTACAAAGAAAAAGTATAAGTAAAATTGTCAGTCATAACAGCTATCAAATTGAGGTCGGATAAATTAATCATGGTATTAAGTATTCTGCATTCACAGCAGGCATCAGCCTTAGATCGCCCTAAATGAAAATCGAAGTTATATGTAGAAAATTTATAGCGAAATCACTATTGTTGGTAAGAATTTTCTCTTTGTGAGGCTTATAAATTACCTTGACATTAAAATCTGATGGCAGATAGAGATACTCTTTTGGAGGATAGCGCGATTGGTTCAATAGAAAATCTTCAAATGTGTTTCTTCACTTGTTGAATGAGGTTACAAGGTAGTGTTTCCTAAATACCCCATTTCCATGCGTGATTTCTATGGATGGCTCCTGCACTGCAATTGAAATAAAGCATTAATGCTATTTTTCATACTCGAACTATTGAACCCATATGACATCATGTGGAACTTGAAGGATGCTTGTTTGATTTTCACTTCATCCTTTCTGTGTTTATCTTAACCGCTAATTCCGATGTATGTATGTGAATAATACTATTAACAAAAAAAATACTACCCTAATATGTTCTTTCTTTGACTCTATCAAACAGTGATGGGTAATAATCCTAGGTTATTGTTTTATCTGTCTGAGGATAGTCGATTATAACAATCTTCTGTCGATGAATGAATAGATGACAAAAATCCGATTGGTTCGGCTTGAATCGCGTCAATAAGTCACTTATTTATAAAAGCAACTGTTAAAAATAACTTTCATAAACTACCGTCTAACTACCGTTATTAAGCTTCTAACTATGCAGTCGAAAAGGTTTTATTAAGATCTACTGGTCTTGAATCATGAGGTAAGACGATTTTTAGTCATTACGGCGCTCATACTTCTTTTTTTACACAGAAAAACTTTAAAAATGGTTCAATTCTAGCCTGAAACATTTTCGCCATACTTATTTCTAAACATTAGCTTTGAACAAAAAATAAATTTACTACGCAACCCACAGCTGCAAATCAAGATAAAAAAAGTGCGAATAAACATTATAGTATTGATATATGATATTTCTAGTAATAGCGTTAACACTGCAATAAATTGTGAAGGTCAAACAAATAATTTTTCTTTCACACAATGAACGTTATAATTACACCATTTATGGAATAGAGTATTTCTAATCTGTTCGATTTATTTTTACCACGATTTCCTGCTCCAACAACCCTGAACATTTTCCCAATAAAGAAAAACGACGTGAAATCTGAATATCAAGTGAATAAACAACTAAACAAATCAAAAGTACCTATACAACTTAGATCGCGACCTTATATCAACACTAAACTGTTAAAATTTTTCCATGTAGCGGTTTGGAACGGTTGTAATTTTTTATGCAGCTCAGTAAAATATATTAATATCTACATAATATAAAACAAAGAATATCTTATTGTTCATCGATTTGTTAACGTGATTAAGGTATTATCTTAGAAACGGCTTGCTTATAAACTTGGGTTTGTAAAGGTTTTGTAATATTGAAAGATTACATTAGATTTCGGTTAAGATATAAATTATTCAAAATATTATGTTTCTCATCATCATATCCCAATATCATTAAGATCGCAACATCACCAAATGAACCATATATTTAACTTTAAGTCCAGTATATAATTTATTGAATTGTCAATTTAATTGTTGCATGCTTATTTCATTGCGTTCGTTCTACGGTAACTATTTTTAATGTATGTTTCTAATTTGCTCACTCCTGAAATGTGGAACTTCATTTATCACGACATAAATATGTGAAGGTTTGCTTCAGTGGTTGCGGGTTTTCTAGGGCATCATTTTAAAAAATCTTATCTAACACGCGAAAAGCTTGTCCCTTTGTGGTACTTTTTTTTTACATTTGCTGCTATGCAGCTGCTAAACAGAATAAGCAATTATCGAGATTTTCTTAATGAATATTTTACTGCCATGCCTTTTTTGTTATTTTACAAGGGTTGTCTGATAATGTTCTCACAACAAGGGAACAATACATTTTTTTTCCATGCACATTCCTATTTTTCAACATAATCTCCTTTCTAGTTTATACACTGACTATAGCGATGCTCTGTTTTTAACATTTTCAAATAAAAGTTGCCGTCTTTTTCCTTAAAATAGGCGTTTACGTATGCGATAAGGTCCGTGTCTGATAAATATCTCTCACCTTCAATAAAACTTCATCAACGTTTGAAAGCAGATCTTGTGAATAGGGTAGGTGGTGACCCATTCGAAGAATTCATGGTAATCAACGAAGTCTGAGAAGGTGAAGTTTCCGGATGAAAAAGCACTTTCTTTTTTATCGAATGCAGTCGCTATTTGCTTTCCTCTAGCTTATCAAGTAATGACGCTTAATACCCATGACAATCTCAAAAAAACGGCCGTTAACACTTCTTCGGTCGATAAAACCGTCGTCGCAATGCTGGAGCAGATTCATCCTTTGCAATCTTGACTAATTTTGGGAGTGTGGTAGTCAATTGAGGCTTCATCTACAGTTATAAATCGATGCAAAAAAGTCTCATTTTTCTTAAACCGCTTGAGTAAAGCCTAGGTTCACAGTGACTAAATGCGGCACCCAAGTCGTGCACAATTCTTTAAACAGTACATGGAAACTGTTTTCTTTTGATATACTGTAGGGTTTACTATCTCTCTAGTCTTAATTCGACAGTCGTCCAGTATCATTTGGTATACTTTCTCGATGTTATCGCCAATCAAGCTGATAAGTTATGTTTGGATTCTTTTGCCCAAAATTTTACGGTCACGTTAAGGCTGGAAAATCTCCAGACAACTTCGTAGTCAACGTTTATTCTTTTAACATGTATCCAGCGTGATTTCAATTTTCAGATTTGATATATTAAGCTGGTGGCATTTGGATTACTGTTGAAGTTCTCCAATTACAAATTGCTGAATTAAAGGAATATATGGCTTTTCTTCGATCACGGTAAATAAAATTTGCACAAAATATTGTCACATATAAATTTGATCAATAATATCACATACATCACAACGAGTTGTTAAAATAGATTTGTTGGTCTGAATACGAGAAATATTCAACAATCAGATAATGCAATCATAGAAAGATTTAAAAAATTCATGAATCCTTATCACGAAAGAAGTTGTTTTGTATCATAATGAGAATACAAAAACGTGCAAAGAAAAATACAAAAAAGTGACAAAACCATGTAGAAATTATTTACAGCAGTTGTATTTTGATTATTACCATTGAAATTGAGAACAATTCGAAGTGTAGTGGATGTGACTTGTCACAATCCATAATGTCAACTGCTTCGTCAAGAATCAATTTTAGTTTTGGGGATATGTTCTGAACCCTATCAAATTGTGCAGGACTCGATGGCTGAGACTACACCTCCATTTTCCCACTAATTTATTATCTTCTTCCGTACGTTTGTAAATGACCTTTTGGCCTTCATATTTCTACTTTACTCATTATATTCGCTAGAATTCATAAATTTTTATCTGTACTATTTACAAGGGAGTGGAAAATATGGAACAAGCGAGTGAACTACGCAAGCGCGCAGGCCCAGACCTACAGAATCGATATGCAACCATAAACACATCTGTAGATATATAATATACAGTTTAAAAGTACTGAAAAACACGCTTTTTGAGTTAATTATGCTTTTAGTAATAATCAAGCTATAGAGTTTGGAATAATTTGTTGCATAAGAATATAATTACTGATGAGAAAATTGATATCACTGTTATAAGAAAGTGGTAGGCGTTCTATGACATTCATAAACTCTTTGTTTCGGAATGGAACTGGTAAAAAAGTGACATAGAGTTCTAAATCCTACCACTAGTTGAGCGAGTTATGTACATGGGAAATGGAGAGTAAACTATCCGCGCGTAGGGTGCCGCATTATCTCACTTTTGGACAAAAACGAATTCGAATGAATTTCTCAGGTCTTAGTGACGCACTTTAAGGAATATGAACTGGATTTTTTGTGTCGATTCCTAACTGTAATTCAAATATGGATGCAACATTATAGTTCTAAAACGAAAAAACATTGATGACACTTGATTGCGAAAGTTGTACCTGCTCCGAAAAGGGACATGACGGTTTCATTGTCCGAAAATTTGATAGTAACAATTTTAGGGAGGAATTACGAACAAGAGACCGTATTTGAAAAAGAAAATGGTATAATAAGGACAACACACCATCTCACATTCCGGAGATCATAAATGCTGAATTTCAGGAATTGCACTTCAAAGTGGCTCACCATTTACCGTATTAACCACATCTCCTGTTAGTTTTTTGTTTCTGAGTCTTAAAGTTTCATATGCTGATGAGACATGTTACGGTAATGATTTTTTTGAGGGTAAAACGACAACTATTATTTGGAAATTTAATATAGATTTTAAATACGACTATGTTGAAAATAAAAAATGACTTATTTCTTTGTTAGGTTGGAAAATCTTTCAAAAACCTTGTATATGTGCTAATGTTTGTTGCATGCTAGTCAATTGCCCATTGAACAGTTTCGTAATTTTTTTTATTGATTCACCGGGTACCATATTTTGGTTAGTATATAAATAATTAAGTGAACTTGTTCATTCTACAAGTCATCTCAGGACGCCGAGGTAAACGAATAACCATATTTTTCGGAAAACGGAATATTTGACAATACAAATACTATAATGTCGACCATACTACAATAGAGAAATTGTGAAGCCTGTTTCATAATCTAAGCATAATATACTGACTTACTTTGTGATAACATTACTTTTCGACTTAAAAAAAAAATTTGTAATAATTCCAAATTTGTGCACTCAATATCTTAATCTTTATTGATTTATGATTCCCCCTTTGAACATATTTCAACCTATTATGCTTTAATAAGAACAACATAAAAGGGGAATGTAAAAATTTACATTTCTCTTTCTTGATACCGAGAAAAAGTAACGAATTTATTTATCTTGTGCGAGGCGCTTGTAAGACGATGAGCAGAATGAATTTAATTTCCAAGTATTGTAATTAATATTCATAAGACATTAATAACACTTAGCAGTTAAAACGTCAGTGGGAAAAACATCGCAAGGTCCCGCTCCCAAAAACCTTAATTTGAGCACAAACTTTGTACTGACTCTCGCTATCATCGGAATAGGTATATACGTGTCTACATTTCATTATATTTTATAAAGAAAAAAAATTATATTTTAATAATACTAGAGGAAGGAAGAAAAAAATGTACGTATAGAGGTGTTACCACAATAGATTTGTCATAAACAATATTAATTTTTATGAAAAGTGACTTTGACTGTCAAAAGCTTAGATATAGGGCATTTTGGAAACTATTGTTTGAATAAATTTGCAAGTGAAGTAAAATTACTGGGTAATTAATTGAGAAAGGATTAAATTCCAGGAGCGCTTAGCCTATTATATTAGCCTATAGTACTTATTTCAGTCCGGCAAACATATGATTGAATTTTATATAACTCACCACATCAGTGTGACTAAAGCCACATCTGGCACTAATTTGCATTTCTTGTTGATGTGATGTTTGATGAAGTCGTTTCTATGTAATACGGTGACTAAGGTTACGTTCACGTCAAAAAAATTCAAGAAGTTCTTGTTGTAATATCAAGTGATTCAAGTGTGCTGAGCTAGACAAAAACTTTTGCAATACGATGATGGCAGACACCTATTTCCTTATTATATCAGCAAGCTCTTTCTATGAGTCAAGGTATACGAAATTATCTGCTGATATAGATTCCTCTGAACGCTCTGATGATGTTGATACGCTCTGATGATGTTGATGTATTTCTTCCTTTTTAAATCGATTTTCAAATCAACGGAAAAGATATAGATGAAGACTACCTCATGACCAAGAGCCACTTCTTAGGGATATTCTGACGAAGCTGAAGTTTGATGACATAAGGATTCTCCGCGCTAATACGTCAAAAAGCACTCAGCCCAAATGGACGGATCAAAACGTAAATTTGACTAATTTCCTCACAATGTCGCTTTCCCTTACTTGGAAACGAAAATATCTCTTGGTTTATTTTGTTTGTGTTAGTAATCTAGTAGGTACCCCTTCTCCTTCCACATAAAAGGTCTATTCACGCGCCTGATTCTTGTGCTGAAAGTACGTACATTATATAAACTATTATAAAAATGTTAGGCTAACTTCAGCTGTGCCCATATTAAAATTGTTTAATTCTGAAGGTGAAAAATGAATTTTATTCAGTTCTGAAAGAAACAAAAAGATCAAATTTTTGTATGAATTTAATAAATGTGTTTATGAGACTGTAGGGGAGAATGGGGAAATACGAACACCTAAGGGAAAACTTGAATAAAACAGTGAATTTTGAGTTCCTTTCTTTTTTAATTCAAAAGTTTGCTTGTTTGTATGTTTTCAATAAATTGAAATACTTTGTCGTTGATAATATGTGAAAATTACTCTACAACATTATTAACGACAGAGATTACATTTAACCCAACAATGTTGACTGCTCGTCAGTACAATCTTTGTGAACCCATTTTTTGCACACGACACAGTCTTCATTGGAGGGATCTATAAATTTATCTGTAAAAATAATACAAAAGTACTCTTCATTTTCCTTTTCGCGTTTTCTTTCTCTATTTCTTCTACTTTCGTACTTTGACTAGAATCTCTAGTCTTTTGTTTTGTTGAAATTCTCTATATCGTTGTTTGTGGGTTTCTCCTACCATATTTTAGTTTTTTCATGGTTATCCATTTTTTTCGACTTTGCTTTAGTTCTTATTCTGTTTCCTCTAACTGATGTCTTATAAATGTGCTCATGAGAACAATAAATTTTTTCTTCCTGATATTATGTTTTGATAATTTTAGAGAAATATTGCCTATTATATCCGATCTCTTATAGGGAAACTGCATGCTGCTTGAATCATGATAATAATGATGTTTAACAGTTCTTAAGGATTCGAAGTTATTCATTCAAAACAGCAATGCACATAATATTTCCAGAAAAAGGAAAAATATGACAAAAATGTAAACACCATCAGTACCTTCATAAGTCAGAAGCTCTGATAATTCTGTTTATGGCAACATCGTGACTAAATACAAAATTTGGCTTTGACTACAAACTATAAAATTTCGATATTTTAGGTCGTAATAATATGAGAAAAAAAATATGTTATGAGAATTTTTTTCTTTTGTGTTTAATTCAAGACGAAATCGTTCAAATTCATATTATTTTTATTGAGCATTGCAATTCAAAGAACTTACAAAAAAAATGGAACATATTATAAACGTCTAAGTGTCTTTTATACTCATAAGTACTTTTTCTCAATAAACCCCAGTTAAAGTCTTCCATCATGTTTGCAATGTATTGGCATTGATAAAGTTAACGATAAGCTGATAATCTTATGCAGAAAACGTTCTCTTTGCTCTTATAAATACAGATAGTTGTTCCAAAATTTATCTAAATGACCATGCAGTGTTTAATAGAGATCACAAACATCGTGGCTTTTCCTCTGCATCCATCTCGGATTCCAATTTTTCTCTAACTCATATTTTTTCGAATTCAATATTTTTCTCACACTTTTTATATTTACAAATTATTAGAGATTTAGTTTGTATTCCTGCTTTATTTTGTTTTCTCCCCATTTTTTTTATATTATCCTCTTAACTGTTTATTTCCTTTTTCTTTTAAATATTCCAGTCGTTCTCGGTTCCCAATAGTTTTGAACATTACATATTATAGAAATGAAACTCATTTCATATTAGGAAACCTTCAACTATTTTTTAAGTACGCTCCTGCTTGTGTATTTTAGGTCTGTTACAAAACGATACCAAAATTACCAACATCATGCAAATTTCATTTTCTTTTTACCCTCTATTTTCGTATGTATACGAATACTCGGTTCATTGTTCGAATTTAAGGAGCCACCAAAACTGTCACAAAAATAACAGAAAAACTTTTAGTTCAATGAACAGAATAGAAGTCATTACACCAATTATTTTGAGACGATGGCACATTGGACTTATTTTATAAGTGTTTCTTTGATCAAATGTTTATTTAATGAACAACTATTTTGGCTTTATCAAAATTTGGAAATAGTTTTATCGGTAATTTATATAAGATTACATCACCTAATATTAACAAGAGAAGAAGGTTAACTCTCCATTCCCGCCCTTGTTATGCCTTTCTTACAGCGAATATCGGATGCTTATCTTTTTCGATCGCTCGAAGTCACCTTTCATAAACCAGTTGTCTGCCACGTCGAGTAGTAGAGAAAAAAATAGAGAAAAAATTCATAAATATACTGATTGTCCTTACTTGCCGCAGTGATAGCAACTCCTTTTTACATAATGCTCTCAATGTTTTAAGTTTGCTACTGCCATAAAATGCCACTGATGTGCTGTGTTGATAGAATGATGTTCTACCAGAGATTGGACAAAAATATCCAGAGGTAAAGTTGTTACTAATATTTTTAAATGTCATCGTTGGAAATACACCTTGGAATTTGTAAGCCGTCATATCTATGCAAACATGACCCGCTAACAATTTGATTATAAATTACAAAAGTGCGGATTACATTTCCCTGAAAGAAATTTTATACAAAATAATTCCAGAAAGAATCTGCAATATAATGCTGAACTCTCACCGAACTTGATGAAAAATTATGAGTTGTTAGTTTTTGTATAAAAAAATTTGTATATATATATACTTTGTCCCAGTTCCATTCCATATTTTCTGATTCCAAGATTATTTTCATGGTAGGCCTTCTGATACGTGGAGAGATCCTTTGGAAGTTGAAGATGCATCTCGATTAAAAATCAGAGTAAATTAATTGCCTACCTACACAAATTATTATCTACAAAAGTCCACTAAATCAAATTAAAAATAGTAACAATAATAATATTAAATATCTACTATAACTAAAAACTAAAAAAAAATTGATTAGAACGAAAAGAAAGTCAACGCACTATTAAAATATTCTGAGGAAGAATCCAAGTGAACCGGAGCGCATTTGAAATCAAAGTGTCTAAAATTGTTAAGATACGTAGTAGGATCTCATTTCATATGTTCTGCGTCAGTGTGTCTGAAAGCTCTTATCGATTTCCATTACCTCTACTTTACTGTTAGAACAAACAAATGTTTCGTGTTGTCTAAAACGCTACAAGAAGAAGTAGAAGAAATGCTTGTAATGCGAACAAATACTTATGATATTGATCGTAAGAAGCAACAGCACCTTTTCAATAGCAACCAAAAAGTATTGTACAGGAAACTTGGAGGTACGTCTTATAACCATTCCATCCAACCTATGCCATCGAAGTAGGAGTATTGTTCCTCAATTTGCTCAACTCCCAAAAACCACAACAGAATGTAATCCAAAATTAGAACAACTGGAAAGCACCAGGAGTTGATTATATCAAAAACTTCTGATATAAGCAATTTTTCAAGCGTATACAAGGTACTAGCGAAGCAATTATCTCACCTCCTACAGAACCTAGAAGATATTCCAACGTTTTTTAGTACTGAGTGCCACTCATTTGATTCCAAAGAGCTCCCACTCAGTACAGACCTATCGCGTGCCTTCTCACTTTATATAAGATACTCTCAGCTTGTATCCTTAACAGAAATTGTTGGCACGGCGAGGAAAATAACATCTTCTAGCGAAAGAAAAGAAAAGGTGTAAAGATAACACCAAGGGTGCAGATAACAACTCGTTTTGGAATGTTAATCTGTGATACTTCAACAAGCATAGAAAGATCAGCGAAATATACACATTGCTTTCGTGGATCACGAGAAAGCGTTGGATTGTGTACCTCATTCCTGGATTGTGGAGGTTTTGCAGATTTACATAGTCCACACGACTATTGGAAGCTTCCCTTCAACAACGATGAAGGGATGGTGAACAAACCTACATCTGCAAATTGGTCTAAACTCCATCTTTACGGAGGAAAATCTACCGGGATGACGGGGACTTAATCGATTAACCTTTACTTTCGACAGGAACTGGAAATTGTGAATTTTTGTACATTCACTGAACTTTGCCTCAATAGAATCTCACTTGTTCGTGTTCTAATAACCTATACACCGTACTGTACAAGTACAAGCCACAGAAGACTCTCGAAAATGACCATTCCAGATTTTACTGCGATAGGTTCATTATCACCGATGACAGGTGACTAATAACAGACCTGAAATTGGGATGGTTGATAGAAGAGACAATACAGTCCTTCTGGTACACGTAGCAATACCAAAGACTCACAACATCTCAACAGTCACTAGGAGAAACTGGCGAAATACGTGGAATTTTCAATTGAAATTGAACAAATGTGGCCCATCGAAAATGTGGAAATAGTCCCAGTGATTATGCCTACAACCGGCGTCGTGCCTAAGACCCTGCACCATAGTATCGCCAAACTGGAATTTCCAAAGAACATCTTCACCGACATCCAGAAGGTTGTTTATGAGTTTTTATAGACCCGGTCTCTTTATACTTTCAAGTAAAATCTCGAATCTTTTCTATTTCTATAAATACGATTTACGATTCTACAAAGACCCCAAAATGTGATTAAAAAATTAATACATCGCCTTATAATGCTAAAACTCTGCCCTTCCTTTCCCATTACGTTACACCCTTCTAGTGTAGCAGTTTCATAAGGATTATGAAAGTTTATGTCTTGTGAAACAACAACATCGTACTTCCTTAAAGATTGATGGAGTCATTTACAGATCTTATGAGTAAATATATAACTGTACACAATAGTCATTAAAATTGTCTCCGAATTTAAGGGAGTAAAGAATCGATGCCGGAAAGGTAACAAGAGGTTATTCCATCACATTAAAAATATACGGTGCACGCGACTCAATCTAGACAGTCATCAATAAATAATAAGGTTTCTTTGTCTGAAAAATACTTAGTGTACAATACTAGATTTTTATAACCTATGTGGATTAGATAGAGAGAAATTGAAGTCAATAACAGCTATAATAATACAGTTGAATGAAAAAAATGCAACTGACTTTACGTTAATTGATTGTTAAATATAGGTAAAGAATCTTTTTATCAAATATTCGACAACTGGTAGGTACAAGATTAGTTCTGTTAAGCTTCATGGAAAGAAAGTATGAAAATGCTCCAGTGCGTTATCCAGGTGTTATTCATTTTAGAGAACCAAATGATCATCATGATCAATACTCTTCGAAATCTTTCCGTTTCCTTCCGCTAAACCACTTTATCAAAAATATCTTCCTTTTTTCTGTAGCACATTTATAACATAATTTCAACTTAAGATTTATACACCTAAGATCTTCCCTTCCTTAGATCCCTGTATGTAAAGGTTTAAACTCCATTTTTGTATTTCAATGAGAGGTTATTGAACTCCGCTAAGTTTTGCTATAGCGACGCACACTATCATGTGGAAAGATCGAGTGTTTGTGACACTACAGCGGTGGTGGTAATTTATTAATATTATATTTTCAACAATTGATACAGAATTGTGTGAGAATGTCGCTAACTAATCCACCCTAATATCAAAAGTCAAACAAAGATATTTCCTAATCCTCATATAGACTATGTAAATAGATATAATCGATATCAATAAACTAGATAAGTGACAACACCCAGACTATAATTAAAAAACACGTGGATAAATCTCAGTGTGACTCATCTCGTCCGTGTAGTGAGAACAAGGAAAAAATTGATTTAAACCACTTTTTTGGAAATAACATAATAATTAATATATTTAGGAATCGTCGATATTAATAATAATAATTATTGTACAATTTGTAATGTATTTTTAAAACTAAAGATGTTGAAGCAAACGGTTCGCTGATGTTTTTGATTTTCCAGATAGAATGTTGCAAAGTAATTGTATTTTGCAAGTGAGAAGGGTTAAACAATTTTTTTCATACTTACATTTCTCTTTGTATGGATTCTTCTTTGTATCCTTCTGCTACGTTGGAAGTACGCCATCCTCCTTGTCTTTTCAGAGTGTGTTAATCAGCTCCACTTTCCACCAACATGGTTGCCGAAAAACGCCTTCGCCTACGTTCGGTATATTCTTTGGGATTTTTCAGTTTCAGGTATTTTGCAACAAGTTTCGGCATCCAACTTGTTGGGCGTAACACCTAAGATTTCGGTAAGCAACAAATAATCTTTCGCTGTTCATATTTCTAGGCAGTAGATCTGCATATTTACAGGAAAGTCCACAGGGCTCGAATATTCATCACTCATTAGAAATGGTGAAACTTCTTGAGGATTTTTCCCATCTCACACAAACACCACAATAACGCGCATGTTATTTTGCACATAAACTCAAGCGTATTAAATCATCTCTACAACATGCGGCAGAGATCCCAAAAATTGAAACCACTTTTGCCAGTAGATATTGTTCATCTGATGCTACCCATCAAAATGTGATCACTTGTTTTGCCGCCAGAACCCTGAACTTTTATGGTATCTAACCCACAGCCTAACGTTTCGAAAAAGCAATAGCAACCTCTTAATTCTTAGATTTAATTTGGAGCAAATTCAACTTCG
Organism: Diorhabda carinulata; assembly: GCF_026250575.1. Taxonomy (NCBI): domain Eukaryota; kingdom Metazoa; phylum Arthropoda; class Insecta; order Coleoptera; family Chrysomelidae; genus Diorhabda; species Diorhabda carinulata. The sequence goes on from NC_079469.1 coordinate 12,373,590, forward strand.
TTTTTGTTGGATTTTATTTTTTACGCTAAAAGAATCCTCTAGGGGTCAAAATTGCTTCATGTTAAACATGTATTTATAAAAATTATCACTTTTGAAAAACCGGTCGTGTCTTTTTTTTTCTTTAATAATATTCAGGCTAGATCCTGTCTGGACGCCATGTCAATGCAAAAAAATAACAATCAAATAACATGTAAAACTTAAGACTACTACATTTTGTAATTTTTCTCCCTTGGGGATACTTAAAAATACTTTTTTTGGTGCAGAAATAGTGATGATACAATACAATTGGTACAATACAATATTTATAAATAACCTTTGAAGATCTAGTTTTCGACGTCCTAATAAAAAACAACTAATACGATGCGATAGGATGTAAAAACAAAAAAAAAAACATTGTGTGGATGCTGCTGTAGCTTGTCGGGCGAAGCTCGATCGGCGCTAGTGAAGTAAGTTGCGATTGGTGCATTGCAAGAAGAAATATAGGCGTAGAAAAGATATTACACCCTCAAAAATTTATATCACCGCTATTATGAGTGCTAGTGCTAAACTTATTTAGAGAATTATCTTCATTCAAGGATCTTTTCAAGCAATCTCATATATTCATACTTTACGAACTATAATCGGAAAGCCAAACATTATTTCTTACATGTTTTAATTGTTCTTTTTTTTTTTGGACTAATCCTGATAAAGTGAGCAAATATTTATAATTTCAGTGAAAGTATGTCGATTTGAACTTGTAGACTAAACTATTAGATCAATGCAATTATTTTTACTGCAAATGAAGTACCGTGCCGTACTTCATAAACATATTTATTTATATTTACGTAGCTAGTAGATATTTGTGAACTTAACGTCTATAAATATTAACATAATGTTTCATCAACCAATGAGTCATTTTACATCGTACCCTCATAATAAATTCAAAGGTTCTGCAATATTTTGCGAGTTTTAACAAGCCTGAGACAAGTCAACAACCTATTGCCAACGCTTGATAAAAAACATTCTTAGAAATTTTATTTATTGTTGTTTTCCTGTATGTAATGCGACCGCAATCTTGTGATACTAATGAGTAGCGTAACCTTCTGATAAGATAATTCTTACAAGGATTGCGACGTTTAATAATATTGCGACTAAATCTATGTATCTGGATTATTCACATCTAAGTCGGAAGTCGAATACCAACGAACGACTGATAAAAATATGACCTTCCGTATAGGTGATAAAGTAGCAGTTTATTCTGTCATTTTTCTAATCTCAATTAGATAAATTGTAATAGTTACAAAAAATACATGATAACATTAAAATGTTTCTTTATTTCCATGCAAAAAAGTTTGTAGTCATGATTATGGTGAAAACTTCATATATTATGAAAAATTATACGTGATACGAGGGTTGCTAATTAAATTTTGAGTTAGATAAAAAAGCAAATAGTTATATTTGTATATAAATATTAGTCGAAGCAATTTTTCTGTTCCGATTGAGGTACCTCCAAAACATGTGATTTGAACGCATCAACCGCTTCTTCAGGTGTAGAAACACGTCGAGCTAGCAATTTATTTTTGATATGCGGGAATAGGAAGAAACCATTGGGTGTTTTACAAGAACTATACGGCGGATGATTTATCATTTCGATGTTTTGACTATTCAAAAACGTTTTTGTTTCAACTGATCTGTGAGAACTCACATTTTTGTGGTGGAGAATGATTCGTCTTCTATGAGTAGTTTCACTGACTTTTTTCAAACACTACTGGCAAACAAATGCTGATAAACCATTCAGAGTTGATGGTTGTGCATCTTTAATTGAACGGTGGCCACAGATTCAGTTAGTCCGAAAAAACCAGCGACCATTTATCTACTTCAAAGTGTGAGCGAACAACTTCAGTTGGATAAAGCTGGTCTTGACAGATCCATACAGTCGATTTTTGCTTAGTTTCTGGTTCATATGCATAGATCCATAATTCGTTGCCTGTCACGATCTTATAGACGTCTTTTGAAGCACCGCGTTTGAATTTTTCTGCACCAATTGTCACGACCTTTTTTGAGTGATTGTCAAATTACCGAGAACAAATTGTTTCGATAGCCAAATATTCATGCAATATTGAATGTATGCAAGTGGAAGTAATGTCCAAGTATGCCACAATCTTACATCATATCACATGACGGTCTTGCAATATCAGTTCACGGACAGCATCGATGTTTTCAGGAAAAACAGCCGATTTTGGATGACCTTCATGAACCACGATTCGTAAACCAATGAAACACGCTGGCTCGAGAAGGTACTTAATCAAAAGTCGAAGCGAAGTGAAGCAATGTCAGATTTGACATATTCACATCAATATTTCCATATCCCAGATCTTCAGTAAAAACCTTCATATGAATGATATAAATACAAGTATCGTTTTCAAATTAATGAACAAGTATATATTATACAAAAAATTAGATTATTCTATTTTAGAAAAATAACATATTAATAATTTAATTATGATTCATATGTAATTACAAATTACACTTTATACTTATTATGGAATATGAACCAGGAATAATTTTAAATTGAAATTATAATTTTAACATATACGTGAATTTTGTTAGTTCAAAGTAGCTCTTTTCAAATAATTATTATCGCAATGATTCCAATTTCAAGATAACAATAACATATTTGTTGCTAATGGAACGATAAGTTGACAACTGAATTTAGCTTTGCTTCTTTTAGGAATATCTTTGTGAGTTCTTAGATGTGGTTGATTCAGAGAAATCGATTGCGAAGTCGGTACCATCAGTGCCAGTGACATAAGTCTTTGACGGAGACCGAGTTGTTGGTCCTTTTGTCGGAACTGACAATACAACAAAAGCTGCATATTTAAATATTCCAAATTTTGGACGTAAAGTATAGAGTATGATAGAATATAAAATGTATCATTCGCTTAAAGGGTTTTTTGAGGTATCTTTCTCAAACTCAAAAATGTTAACTCATATACGGGTGAATCATTTCTTGAGATCATTCATTAAGAATCGGATGAGCCTAAAAAATTGTTTAGGATGAGTAGAACAACTAAAATAACCACCAATTTGCGGTCAGATGCATCATCAGCGGTTGTGTCCATGTCAGAAAAGAATTATGAAATCAACACCAGAAAACTCGACTATTGTACCGGATTGTTAGAGGAAGATATCATCCATACAAAACAAATTTAATAATTGCAGTTTTTATATAAAGGAAATGAAACTTTTTTATTTGAATATGCTCTACAATTAATGTCTATTATTACTTCCGATTAAATATCTGATTGAAAAGGACTTATTGTTTTCCGGTGTAAGTATTTTTATCACCTGTCAATCGAGATGAAATATCAAACGTTGTTAAACTGTCACAAAAAAAATTTTTGCTTGAAAGAGAAACTACTAAGTCACTAGATAATAACTGAACATTATCAATAACGTTTATTTTGGGATTTGCCTAACTCCATCATAAATAAAATTCAAACGAAACAGATTGTTATTAATAAAATAATACAGGCACAAAAAATGGAAAAGTAAATATGTCATTTTTGGATGAATCTCATTTCTGACCCTGAATTTTCAAAAAAAGTGGAGAGTTTTACATCAAAATATCTATAAATGTTTTTTCCTCCGCTCTCATGGTCGTACGGAAGTTAGAGTTCACCCTGATTTGCAGAGTGCTGGTAGTGATTCTCAGTTGGACCAACAGGACTAACTGGTAACTGGATGAATGCCAGTTAGTTACCAGCATCTCTGGATTTCTTGCGACCAATTTTAGGCAGAAACAATCACAAGCCACTGTCACCGAAGATAAGGGATCTGTTTTTTAAACAGTTATCTACTCTTCTGACTCAAAAACGTCAAGGTTGTCAGATCCAGAACACAACCCTAAAAAACAATGCATGCCTGCCAATAGGGTGAAGTGGGCAGTAGAATTTTTTAATGTATTTGTTTACGGCAAAATTCTTGGGTTGAGGCATGTAAGGCTGGTACTTGGAAATGTGTTAGGATGCAGAGGCTATTGAAAGGAATGCCAGTATCGGCGGTTGGTCTGGGCGAGCAAGCGGAGTCACAATCGTCGTCATCGAAAGACCGAAGCTCTAGATTAATGGAATTTTGGCTTAAGTAGGGTCTAATGCTACAATGAGAAAACATTATTAAGTGGATTCTGGAATCTTTTTCAATGACCTTATACGAATATAGTAACCATTAATAGAAAGTAAATTTTCTCAATTTGAATTTTAACTGACCTTGACTATGACTTGATGAGGACAATCGATGGAGGAATTAGATTAAGCAGCCCAGCACATAAATTACGTGAAAACAAGCATGTACCTATTCCTGGAAAACTATCAAAATGAAAATTCAGTGTAATAGATGAACAATTTGTGCCATTTCCCTATATTTCTATATATTCGGCAGTACATTTTTGTGGAACTTCACAATGGCTGGTAAAATAAGCTGCTTTCTCATTATGTGAGTTTTCACAGACTTTGCTTTTAATGAAAATTTATTATAGTATTTTCTTGAATGTCTTGTTTGGTTGATCAATTGTTTCTTCAGTTTTCCTTTGAGTGCTTAAGAGAATGGCACTTCCTCAACATATTAAAGCTTTCGTGGTATCGTTACTAAATATAAACAATTACATACGACACATCGGCTAGTGTTGATTTGAGACATAAATAAAACTCTTTATCTCACATTTTCCAATCGTATAAAATCTGTGAATAAAAAGAATTTTTAAAAAAAATCTAAGCGGTAAATCGATTTTAGTGCACATTATTTTATAGGTACTAAATATTTCTTCCATTCGAATATTTATTTCCTTTCTACGAATTCGTTGATAACGTCGGAGTGTTGGATATAATTAAATCGCTCTGTATTTTAAAAACCAAGTAAGCGTAAAGACAACCTTATAAATTAAAACGATTACAACACTTTTCCGTGTAACGCTTTATTCACATCAAATTTGAAAATAATTAGTATGATCTCATTACTCTTAATTTGTTACAACCAATAGAAAAGTTTGAATTCATTATATTCGAGCATGCGAATTCTGAAGAAATTTTTACCCAACAGGTGAAACAATACGTATTTATAAAAAAAATGAGTAATGAATAGCTTTTAGAAGGATTTATAAATGTTTGAAGGTTTTTGTTTGATTTTTATATTGATTATGCTTCAAAAATAAAAAAGATATCAATTGAAATACTAAGTGTGCCACTAAGGAAAAGATTATGTCCAAATGAGCTATTCTATTTGATTTTGTCCCACTATTTATCGTATTATTGTGAGAAAAATGCAGAAGTAGTTTTAAACTAGTTTTCTAGTGGAGCGATATCTCCATTCAAATGCTAAAATGAATATTGATTGCCTTCAAAGAATTCATTTCGAGATTTATCTAAATCTAAATATGATTTGAATAAATCTTAATACATTATTAGAATATTTCCCTGAAATTAAATCTATAATATCGAAAAATCAAAGAAATAATTTTATAAGTGATGCTGTTCACTTACATAATATGAAAGACATCCCAATATTCCAAAAATTAAACAGATTAAACAAAAATAAAACAGATTCCAGTTTGATATTCAAGTAATTGGTCTCCAGGTCTTCTAGACCTTTGGCTTCAATCTTCTTTACTATTCTTCATCACTTTCTCAGGTCTTCTTCTCCACTTCCTTCGGTCCTTTGCTAGTTCTCTCCACTCGATCTTTTTTACCTCATCTGAATTCAAAGTCATAGTTATCGGAACTAAAAACGTTAATCTTTCATTATTAACTTTGTGAACTGTACTTATTGCTTTGTGGTGGTACTTAGGTACAAAGAAGACTATATTTTATCAGTATTCAGTGTTTGCGAAGACGTACTAAATATGAAATATAAATTAAAATACCAGGGGCTGCAGATATATACCAGATATATAGTTTACTATTTAATCAATTATTTTACAAAGTTTCACTGATTAAAAATTCTTCATATTCTCACTATTCTTCTATTCTCGTGGTATATCTTTCGTAAATTGCTTAGGTGAATTTTCAAGATACAGTTCCACGGAATCGTGGTGCGAATAAATAACATTCACAATGCGAAATACAAGCAAGCAATTATCAATAAATCTGAATAATGAACACCTAAGAATTATAAATTGAAATCCCTCAAGGAAGAAAAGAAAATAAGTGACTAAAACGCACAATACGACGTATTTATGGACAAAAAGGGGTCAAGTTGGGGAGAATTCTCTCTTAAAGTTTATATTGCTGAATGGATAAGGCAGAAAATGTTTATATTTTTATCACCCACTGTGGTGCACAGAATTGCATGCATGTACCTCTTTGAGAAAACTAAAAGTATCTCTCCTTCTTTTATCAAATAATACAAGACCAGAATGAATATATACCAAACAAGGAAAAGGAGGGGAGTTCGGACTAATGGAAAAAGAAAAAATAAAAATGCTAGGACCTATCAGGCGACGAATGAATCATGAAATAAAGAAGAGGAATATGTAATTGAAAGAATAAAAAGTAATAATAATAAGGTAGAGAGCGAGAGTGAGCGAAAACGCAGTGACTTTTCCAATGCTACAGTGTGATGCAGGAAGTAAAAAAAGAAGGAGGACCTGAGTAGTAAACAAGAAGGAATCGCCCATTATGGCTGGATCCTATCGCCCTTGGTAGCGAATTTCCATTGTTCTAAGGTCTTAGTGGAAACTCTTATATCGCTCGTAGCTGACAGATTCCAAATTCTCAGCAAAAATATGATAAATGACAAAGAACAAATTTTCATGACATGCTGCAACCAAGCAATTCATAGATAAGTTAAATAACTAGCTGTTCGTTATTTGTATCCATATTTTTGACCAAAAATGCCATTTCGTCAATAACGGATGAGTTCCAAACCCAAACTCGAAATTTTTGCGTGATGATATTTTTTATAAAATTAATAACGCCTGGTGACTTCCTAAATTGTGGCCCTTCCTTTAGCTTGTCGTCAGTGAATGTGGAAAGACTTGTCCTAGGTGTTTAAATCATTTACATCATTTACATAAGTTTAATATAAAGCAAAGGCAAGAAGCACATACTCAATATTTTGAGAAATTGATTGAAGTTCCGACCATCTCACTAAATTGGTAGCTGGTATAGATAATAGATAGTACTTAAATTCCATTATGTTATAACGTATATAATGTATATGAGCAAACGCCATTCATAAGGAAAATGCTTGTTATTCATTTTATCTCAAAACAATAACTTATCAATATAAATCGCTGTCGGTACTGGTAAGTCTGCATTGTCATAAACAAGTCCAATGACAGATTGGAAATGGTTGATGGGTTTCCGCCATACTATTGAAAGTGCCAAAAGCCTACTATCCTTCCCATTCATCTACGCTACTAATGAAACGCTACTGCTGATACAGCATACATTAGAACCCGAATGCTTGCCTTGATCTCTGATTACAATATCAGACTACATGAAAAGGCTTTGGCACATTTTCAAAAGATGGTCTGACTTGTGACTTCATTATAAATTCTCCACAAATGTAACGATTTTTTTCCCAATCTAGACAAAACCATTAACGTTAAAATTCAAATATAAACTAATAATCAGAAATCTTTCTAATTATTTTTATTTATATTTTAATAACCCTTATAAAATTTACTACTTGTGAATAAAAAAGGATCTAAAGGACATACGTTTTAGTGCTTTATGAATCAATTTTCTATTATTTGGAAAGAATTAGCATTATGAAAAAACTTGTTCCAACTGGGTTACAAAAATAGTGTGATTATACATTTATGTATAGTCATCACCAGCTATGAATATAAACCCCTCCCTACTATGCCGTAAATGTTCCATGGGTGCCTGCAACGACTCGGTTGCAAGGGTTGAGTTTGTGTAGACAATTAAGGCGTACGATAAATCTAAATAATTACTCTTCACAGTTCTATAATTTATCGGGACTATTACGATTGCTTCCCTGAGTCTTCGTAGATGTAGTCGACTAATTGCTTTGCAATATAAACCCGACGCTGCCGTGACTTATATTAAAGTTCATCTTTAAAATTTTTCCGACCGAGATTATTTCATGAGAACGATTTTCTCTCGATTAAGATTGGAATGAATGAGAGAACTCATGAAGAAATTTAAGATAAGTGTTCGTCTCATTTAAGTATATTTTCATAATACAAAATCGTTCTGAATAATCTCTCACAACAATCGAAATATATAAGTACAGTTTAATTCACTTAGATTGAAAGAATACTTGTTAAAAATTTTTAACCATACAAGTAAATTCAAAAAGCTTTCGAATACTGGAATTTCACAAAAATCATATTATTAAGTAAGGGATTGAAAAAAAAAAAATTTGGCTACGATATGATATCTGCAAAGCAAATATACTTCTTCATTTTTCGATCTTTGTTTTCTCAATATCACTTTTACAAATAATACGGGCTATTTGAAAAGTTATGACAATTTTTATATTGAAATTTCTTCGAAATAATTACAATATTTTCGAATAAATAATAAATAGATGATTCCATATTTTAAAAATAACTTAATGAAGATACAAATAAAATAAAATTTCAAGATTCAGAAGAAAACCACAGTGAATAACAAAATTATGAGTAATAGTAATAGGTAATACTTAGTATATAAGTCCATAGCAAAAAGAAACCAGTCTGCAACATGTCCGGAATTGAATATAATTATTAGAATAAAAGTCGTTTACAGAGTTTCCAATAAATATGCCCTCAAATTATTGCGGGAATGCTGTAAAAGATGATATCCATTTGATTTCAATTGGCAAGTGATTGTGCATTTTTTTGCATTGTAAAATGTTGAGCCCTGAACTAATTCTGTACGTGGAGTAGGTAGGTAAAGGTTTAGTCTTAGTAAATATCTGACAGTTCTCTTTTGTAATTGAAGATTCGCTCAAATTGAGTCGCACAACACGTACCCCAGAAGGGAAAAGCATATCGGAGTCAATAATGGCATAATACACTGTTAAGGTGTATAAATTTAATTCTTTGGAAACGGATCTCAGCGCAAAACAGGAGGAACTTAAGTTTTTAGATAAGACGGCAATATGTAACTCACATTTCAAGGAATTGTACACAACAAGTCCTAGGAATTTTACAAATTCAACGACGTCAATGGTAGTATTATTACGTTGAGACAGAGAAGATCGCAGCATGATTCAAGGGTGATTAGGTCACTAGATATGATCCTATGAATTGCCGTGAGATCAGGGTTGCTCCAAAAGAAACTAGTATCGTCTGCAAATAGACATATTTTATCACTGTTGTCTAGATAGGCGATGTCGTTTATAAACAGAAGAAACCAAATAAGGTCTAGTACTAAGCCTTTGGGCACTCCACATTCTATTGGCTTGCAAGAAGACATAGTTGTATCAACCCCTACAAGATTACTTCTGTTGGTAAGCTATGGATTAAACCATGTGTGAGGTATTCTCCTAAAACCGTTGGTCTGCAATTTGTTAATTAAAATATTATGGCTATTTAGGCTGAAGTAGACATTATTTAGGAGAGAGAATATAACATCATTGGTGCATTTGTTACTTAAAAACCCCTAAACACTACGAGGGTTGTTATTTAAGTTTTGAGATATGACACCGATGTGATAATGCCAAATATGACAATGCCAACATAAACTTTGTGGACGTACTCAGAATATGTTGTCATACGAGTTCTATTTAAGTTGTTTAAAGGTACTTGAAACAAAAAATGGAATTAAATCGCGAACCTATTCATGCGATGATTTTCTATGACTACGACAGTGTGGAGATCAACTAGATTTGATTTGTTATGAGGAAGCACCATCTCGAGTCACGCTGGTCTCATGAATTCAATCGTGGTCAGCTCTCGCTACAGGATAAATTTCATGAGGATCGTCCAAATTCGGCTATTGTGCCAGAATATATCGATGCTGTGCTCAAACAGATATTGCAAGATCGTCATGTGACATACTGTAATATTGAAGCATAATTGGGCATTAGTTCCACTCGCAGCTATATCAACAAAGCTATATCTAATTATAAATATGTGTTTTTGTTTGTCCATCTCTAAAGTTGAATAACAGCCCTCTATTTAATAAACATAAACAATATTGACAATGTTCAATGAAAATATCTTTAAACCAAATGCTCGAACTGTCCACATAAAATCTTCATTCCAATTCTTATATTTACCCAAATTTCATTTCATTTCCTGTTGTTACATATATACATACCCTTCTTGATGATCCTGTTGATTAACCCATACAGTTGGGTTTCCTTTTCCTATCCACATTCCAGAAAAATTATTCTGGTGGTTAATTGATAATTTCTTCTGGGGTTAAATTTTGATTTAAGGTTCACTATTTTCTGAATTTTTCTAAAACAACCTAAACTTATAGTCTTTGGAGTGTGAGTTTGTAAAAGATATTTCAGAAAACCAGAACATAAAAAACCTTTTGTATAAGTTATCTACTAACGTGATACGAATAGCAGCGAATTATGTGATAATGATTATTAATCAAAATATGACAACAAAGAATCTCTGTTTTAGCTCCACACTTGTAATTTATGGAGTCCTTTCGATTGAGATAATGGATTCTAATCGCATTAACAAACATAAAGTGTCTTTGAAAGGTAGCTGCTATTAAAATTCAATCTTTGAAAGTATTGAGAGAAATTTATGGGAATTTTAACGGTCGCTCTCACTAACCTCATCGTTCGATGAAAGTTCCATACTTGTAATAAAGTTGACAACGAACTATTCAATTTTCCCTATCGGCAAGTATATTATATGAATAGAAGAACGTAATTACATGGAACTAGTGTCGCTGAATGGAGTAGAGCAGAATAATACGTCATATTTCTTGGAGCTGTAACATTTACATAAACCTGCAAAAGTGAATTTCCAATTGTACACTCACAACTTCAATTCATTATTGTACAACGTGGTCATATAATGAAAACAAATATCTTCAAGGTTTTGTAATCTGTATTGATGAGAGTACTCATATTGTAGAGCGATTTTTAGGTCAATTAAATTATGCGGTTTTCAATAATTGTTGAAATTTCAAATACTATCAAAAAGAGAAAATTCAGTATCAGCTTCTATAAAATGGAGTAACTATTCAATCTTTTAAAAAGGACCTCGCTCAATCCCTATGGAAATTGGAATCCAGCCAATTTTCCTAGCACCCGGCACAATGATAATTTGGAGCAAGCCTCAATAGACACGAAGCCCCAAAACCCACCCAACTCCATCAAAACTACCCCTGAAGTGGGTGTAGGTCGGTTGTTCTCCAACTTGTCACAATGATAGTTCAAAGCAAGCTGATTAAAAGTTTCATTGGGCTCGGCATTCAATACTCAATATTGATATGAGGATCATCCTAAGAAGCTCTTATTTCATTCACTAAGGAGATGCTACAGTTGTTACATAATCTGGTATTAGTGTTCACAACAAGAGGAACTCTATAATCAGGATTCCTTCTAAATAGGATAATTTCCCGTTTCTCAATATTTCGTCAGCATCGATTCGACTTATTTATATACCGCAAGTACTACAGGCTTCGCGGCGATTCACCCTTATCAATATTCAACTGATTCATCAAAAATGCCCATACCCATGAAGACTTTAAATTAGATTGATTCGAACTATCAATTTTCAGAAAAACTGGCCGAAATCCCTCCTTTTATGGTACCCTCGGACTCTTCAAGGGGGGATTGGGAGGCTTTTCAGTATTGAGTTTGTGATCAGCCTGCTTCAAACTATAGTGCCAAAACCCCCTCTACCCCTTGGACCTTGGACTTTTCAGTGGTAGTTTTAGTTTGGAGGGGGGGGGGGAACTTGGGATTTCTTGCTTATTTGATATCGATATCTCCAACAAGATCAATTATTCAGTCAAATTTGAGATTGGACGCTTGAAATTTTGGAAAAATGAAGTTTTACTACCAATTATATCCAAATACTTGACAATACAACATAAAAAATAGAAAACAATAGAAAAAAATAATTCAAAAAGTAATTTTACAGTTTTACAGAAGTAGCAATAATTTTCGAAATAATGTATCACTGTAAAAGTAGCCTATTAAAAAATTAGACGCAAATTTCGGAATTTTGTTAGACAAACGAAAACAAAATTATTGATATCTACTACGATGTATTTTTGCAAAGTTCACTACACAATGACAGAGTGCAAACCATTGCCAATACTACGCATTCCAAAAAAGTTATTTGGATCATGATACCATAACAATGCTTTTAGTCTAAAATAAGGCCAGTTATAGTAACTTCTATTTTCCATATTTCTATTGTTGTTTTCCTAATGATAGATACTAGGGCTGCTACTTAAGTTTTGTGATATAGCAACACTTATGTGAGTATTTCAAATCTGATATTACCATCGTAAAGTTTGACATTTTTAATGGTGAACGTACTCAAACCGTGTTGTCATACGAGTGCTATTTGAGTTGTTTACAGAAACATTCATCTTGGTCAAAAAATGAAATCAAATCACGAATATTTCCATACAATGATTTTCTATGACTTTCGCGATGAAAAGTGATGAAAAGATTCAAAGCGGTACACAATTAAGAAGCAAGCCTAATATTATAATATCATCACCATCACCAGGAACGCTAGACCTTATGAGTGAAGAATGAAACACGGTTAAATTAATTATAAGTGTGTTGGGCTCTATAGAAGAGTCCTCATATTTTGTCCATTATTCTACTGGAGAATGCGATCTATATTTATCTATTTGAAATATGATTATGTTGAACAGTATCATAACGTCGCGGGGAGACAGAACCATTCGCTATATCTTCCCTTCTAATAATAACAAACTCATCTTCACTTTAGTTGATACCGATTCATACCAAATTTTAACTGCTGTTAGACGCACTTTCCCGTCTTCGAATCGTTTGAGGTATATTTTGAACTATCATGATCAATACTGTTAGACCACATTCGAATTTCAAATTTTTAATAAGACAGTAATTTGCTGAGATAAAAAATGTTATTTGGGATGAATGTGAACCAAAACAAGCACAAATATGGAATAAAAAATATTGTCAGCTCCACTTCAATAAAAGATGCTGTTTATTGTTCGCTTCCAGTGCTTCCATTTCCCATGGGCCGTAAAACAACATTTTATATCCCATTATCATGTTATAGATGTGAGTTATGTAGCAAACGGCACATTTTAGAGCTTATGTGTAGTGAGAAACACATTAATTTGAAAGCAAACAGATATAAATCTCACCGTTCAATGCAAAGATTTACGTAGCCAGTTCTCGATTCAAATGAAGCGGTTTTCATCAACATCCGGCTATTGAAGAGTCAGTTTAATCTCAATGCTCATCACGACGAGCTCATACTGTCATTTGAGTGTGTTTTTAATGCTGGATAATACCTTATTTTATTCTTGAAAAGATATGACTTCTGTTGTAAATTCGGAATAATACGATGGAAGAGGGACGTTAATAACTATTGTTCACTCAATTTTAACTGAAAAAGAAAACGGAATAATGACGAGTAGATAATTACAGTACTTCACTAAAAAATGAGACAATGTACAGTACTTCACTAAAAAATGAGACAATGTGATGATATCGGTAAAAATAAATAATTGGACCAGCATCAAAAAAGGTTTTAGTTTGAATACTAGAAATTGGGAATCACAAATTTAGCATTGGATTTATTTACAATACTGGATTAAATGATTATATGGAGTTTATGAAGGGTTGAAAGTTTTGTAAATGATAATACAATATTTTCAGTTTAAGCGACCTCAAAATCTTTAATCGCGAAACTTTTGAAGGAAACATTGCTATAACAGCAAATTGATATCAATGTTAAATCTCAACATTAACTGAAATTATCGGAAAGTTCTTTTTTTTTAATTCATTGTACTAATAAACTCAACCTATCTATTGCCTTCTTCAGTGAGAATCAATATAAAAACCATATCATATCACTGCATAATTGCAACGTTTTCTCCTAATCAGTAATTGTGAATAAAATAATCGGAAACGGTGGCCTTGTACGTAATCTAGCGCTTAACTTTTAACTGCATTTTAACGGGAGAATCATTTTCGCAGGCTGACGACCTGGTGCTAAAAAATTGTTGAGAATTAATTGCCTCGTCGGGGTATCGAACCCATTTGACAGTCACTCGATACCACGGTATAAATATTTAATTGAGATAAACATTCGTTTATTTCCAACAGGATATTTTTTGATTGTATTATTAATTAAAAATAAAATTGTTAGTTGAAATATAAATAGCTAATATCGGAAACATTAAGTGGAGGTGAAGAACACAAATATAATTATAAAAGATTATTCAACTATATTATAATAAATACATTATTCAAATCAAGAATTGAATAAAATGAAATTATAAAAATTGAGTGATGTTTCAAATTTCATTATATATCATTATAATTGAAACTAACAAGCAAAAAATTCATTATTTTATGCACAATAATAACATAATGTACCGACTCTATATAATAGGAGTTTTTACCGCAACTGACATGAAAAGTGAGATTTATTTCATAACTTTGTATGAAGTGGAGAAAAAAGAGAAAAATTGAGTTTTTTCTCCAAAATCTTGATAAACTGTAGAATTGTCTGAAACTTCGAAGCGTCTACACTTTGGAGACAATATTCAATGTTACAAAGTACTATTACGTACTACGTACGTTCGTACTATTCCCGTGTGAAAAATTACGTTCATTTAAAAAATTTTACATCCTCAAAAAAATCAAACTAATTGAGCAATCCTAGAGATTTTTTTACGAAGATGCAGAAAGGAATGTGCACTAATACAGTGTAAAGATACCGAAATCTATTTGTTTCTAATAAGATGTATTCACATTAGCTATCAATACTTTGATTATATAAAAAAACCATTGATAAAAGTTTTATACAAAATATTTACCTGTATCCATAATAAAATTATTCAAATAACAGATTATCTAGATAAATTTTGTAGCTATAAATAGTATTACATTATTAGATTCTTTCAATTAAAGATTCGTGAAAAATAAAAATGATTTTTAGAGTCAAACTAAATTTTTTCAAATGGCAGCCCCCAGTTTTCTCTTTACTATTGGATTCTACGTTTTAAATTAAGGGTATTTCGGTAGTAAATTCATATATCTCAAATTAACGGTTTTTGTGATGGGGAGCAACGAATAACAAAAGTTAACGTATCAAAAATTAAATGTTCAAAATGTTCTTCTTAAGAACCCGAGTGGCGCTTCGACTTTCTTGCAGTGAAAGAGTTCGAAATGCATTCCGAACTTCCAATTTTCACTATTCCATGGATTTTCTCAATTATTCTCTTCTCACATATCGTTAGTTATTTTTCGTCCAAATTTGTTAGTTTCATAGTTTCAGTGCTGTATGTAACTACTGGTTTTATCGTAGTCTTATAGACTTTTAATTTGGTTGCTCTACTAATTCTTTTGCTCTGCATTATAATTTTGTACTTATTATATGCCCTATATATTCTTCTATACGTCGTGTCCCTTTTTTGGGTCATTTTGGTTGATTATCATTGTTCCTAAGTTACTGAGTTCTTGTTTGTGAGCTTTCTTCTTTCTTCCAATTTCTATATATTTTGTCTTTATCTGATTTATTTTCAATGCTCTTTTTCCTGCCTCTCTTCCAATTTTCTTTAATGTAATCTCAAGACTAATAGACTTAAATCATCAGCATATGCTATTACTTGTATTGATTTATTAATGATTCTTCCATCGATATTACATTCCCTTATAATGTCTTCAAATTCAATGTTAAAAAATACCGCTGAGAGTCCATTACCTTGTCTTACCCCAGCATTTATTTCGAATTCCTCAGAGAGTCCGTTTTTTGTTATTACTCTTGTAGTTTTTCTATGTCCTTTATAATTGTCCTTCTTTCCAGACTGTCAAATGCTTGTTTGAAGTCGATAAAAAGCGTACTAATGTTGTACTAAAAGATTTTTTCAAACCACTTGTTTTATGGTATGTATCGCATCTATTTTTGATTTTCCTTGTCTAAAAAACCTTTTTGATATGCCCCTATTTCTGGTTTCACTACCTTTTCAGTCTGTCATTTATTAAGGTTGGTGGTATTTTGTATGCGATAGTAAGGAAACTAATATCTCTACCTGCTACATATGTTGGGATTTTCTCCCTTCATTATAATATTCCAATGGTAAAGAGAAAAATGGGGGTTTTAAGTTTTTAGATAACGAAATTCGGCACCATTTTCTGAACACCCTATACAAATTTTTGTCAAGGTTATCACAGATTTTGAAAGATGTGTTATTTCTCCAAATTCCAAAAATATTATATGTCCAAAAATTTGGAAAATGTGAAGTAATTAAAAAATGGTGGACTTTATGCCTTATATAAAGTTATATTGAAATTTCGTAGATTCCAAAAATTTAATGAAAACGAAGGCAATCCGCTTAAAATAACGAAGTTTGGGTTCTCTTCCGATATAACCTGAAGTTTCAGAATACTGAAATTTTTTTAGCTGCAAGCAAATTTTCAGAACACTAGTCCCAGTACCTTCCCATATACATATCGATTCAGCTCGTCGTGAAGGACCCTGTACATGTGAACTATTTATAAAGTTAAATGTCAATTAACATAACATAAAGCAGAAATTGGACTTTTTCTATCTTCAGCAGCTATCAGAAATTTGAAAGATTTGTTATAGAATAAGGCATTAATTTCTAATTTCAAAGAAAATAATTAAAACGAGTTTATTTAAAAGAAGTGATGTTTAATGTGAAAAAATATAAATTAAAAGGGTTACATACGTTGAATTTAGAATTTAGGTTGTGAAATTATAATTAAGCTAATTGTAATATTCACCAGGATCATAGACTGTGAATCAATTAAAATTATAGATGATATTTTGAATGAACATGCACTTATTATGTGATTATATATGTGAACTATTGAGATAGATACTACTAGATAGAAATTTCATAACTAAATAAGAATAAAAATCATCCCAATAAAATAGCGCTCAATGATAAAAAAAATAGCAACACATACGTTTTGTGTGGTTGATGCGGAGTCTTCTTATTGTCACAGCTTCTCTACTATTCTAAAAGTTTAGGAAAAGCTTAGAAGTTGATGTTATGTAGTGCAGTAGAAGGCACATTTCAGTAATTATGCCCAAAAATAATTGCTAAATGCGGAAAAAGTTGATATCGATTTCATTTCAATTGACAAGTCATTGTGCATTTTTTTACATTGTTTAATATTGAGCCCTTAACTAATTCTGAACGTGGGCTACGAAGGTAAAGTTCGTGCTCCGCATTCCTCAGTGGATACCCGTGCAACGACCTGGAGGAACTGGAGAAGGGTGCTTACAAATCAAGCAAACGGATTCAAAGATGAATAAGGAATTTTTAATTTTTTCCTGCCGTTTAGTTCGAGTAAATATCTAATAGCTCGCTTTTGTAGTTTGAAAACGGCGTAAATGGTGTTGTTATTTAATAAAAAAGGTTGCAATATATTTTTATATGATAATCTGTAGCTGTAGAAACGTTGAGACAGAAAAGATTTGAATCGCACCATGATTAGATCCCTAGATAGGGTCCTATGAAGTGCCATGAGATAAGTATTACTCCAAGAGAACTAGTATTGTCTGCTAATAGACATATTCCAAACACTGATGTCTAGATAAAACAGAAGAAACAAAATAGGGTCTAGTACTAAGCATTGGGGCACTCCACATACTACTGGCTTATAAGAAGACATCATTGTATCAACCCTTACAAGCTGGAAACCGTCAAGAAAGCATCAATGCTTCTGTCTTAGAATTTATAGCGAACATATAGATAAAACAACCATAGACAAGCTTGAAACGGATCAGAGCTCTGAAAACTCTTAGCAGTATATTTTCGTCGGAATCTCATTGAAGATGGCTGAGTCATGAATAGTCATACCGAGAATTTTGCACTAATTTACAATTAGTAAATTGTTGTAATTGAGGAAAACTTGAGGTGACAAATTAGATGTTCTTCTAGAGAATTTTATAAGCATGGATTTGTTTCGGAAAACAGATACTCTTTTTCTGCATTTTGGAGCAGTTGACATGTAAAGAGGACCTATTGATCATGGCAGTAAATATTTAGGCGAGTGTATTCGACATATTTTACGGTAACGGAGAAGTTGACGGATAACTCATTTATTGTGAGAGTAGAGCTAAATACTGATCCTCGAGGGATGCCAGCATTTTATGGATTGGAGAGCTTACCATTTGTGGAAATTATGGATGAATGCTAATATGTTACCATGAAGAATATATTGGGTAAGTATTCTGGATATAGAGTCAAAAGCGCCTTTAATGTCGAAAACAGTTGGAATGAGGCCCTGAAGATTATTCATTGCAAAAGAGAAATGTGCTTGCAAAAGAAAAAGATGTGTGTAGTTCGATTACGTTGAAAACCCGATTATGCGTGAGGGATAATTTTGTACTTTCTAAGGAATCGTTAGAGACTTACATTGAATATTTTTCAGAGAGTTTGCAAGCGATACAAGTGAGTGAGATTGGGCAGAAAGACTTGAGGGATAATGTAGATTTAACTGCTTTTCAATTGGGATTATGGAGTTACGCCATGCATCAGGATATTGGTGAGTATTCCAAATCAGGTTACAGGTGTGAAGAAGATTAGAGAGGGACGGATGATAGTTTTTTTAAGAAATATATAAAGGACATCATCAGGACCGGAAGCAGAACTTTTACAAGACGATAGCGCGGATTTCAGTTCATTTAGAATGAAAGATTGAATATATCAGCTATGAAGTCGGATGGTGGGTTATGGTTATAAAAATTTTCTTCAAAATGATGTGCTAGTTAGTTGGCAATTTCTTGGCTATCGGTGATAAAGATATCGTTAAGTAACAAACAAAGAATTTTGATATTAGTCTTTTTGCCTTAAATTTGTTTAATTTTCTTCCAAATTAAACTGGGATTTGGATTATGGTTGAGTTTATGATTTTAAGAATATGGAAGTGTAACTTCGCCATCAAGATTTCTCAGTTTTCTTGACAATAAATATAGCCTCTAGTTTTTCAAGTATGATAAGGTTTTTTTATGTTTTATGACGTCTAAACCTATTGAGAGCATGATTTGATTCATTGAAATAGATAATATTCTAATTATTGAGCTTCTAGTTGCTTGAAAGTACTAGATAATTTATTCAAGATTCTATTCCAAATTCTGTTGAATAGATATTCGTACTTTCAACTATTAAAATTAAATTAAGGATCACTGATGCAGTTGATCGCGTGTCCGCTTTATACTCAGGAGATCCGTGATCGAAACTCAGGTTGGACGGCACGTAAAATTTTAATTTTATAATCTGATATTTTCGTTTGCAGACTGTAGAGGCTATTTGCGTAGCAGGCGTATGTCGTCGCAAAGAGTTTTGAAAGTTGAGAATCTATAATTTAGTTTTACTTTACTTTACTGATGAAATTAGATAACTCGGATACCAACAAAGTAAGAAGATTCGCTATACCAAGAGAAAAAATATATAAAAAATATATTGTTCTTCAACCGATTGGTTTTCCAAATTTTCAGCACGTTGGGGAATCTATCAAAAATAAAATTAAAGTTGCTAATAATGACGATTTTATTAGCAACTTTAATTGTATTCTCTCTACTGAAAAACCAGTCGAACTCTCTGCTGGAATGCTACTGTGTGCCACAAAACTCCACACTCCTCATAAAAGTTGAACTTTCCCCACTTGTTACACAATTTCCTATTTCCCTACGACCCTATAAGAAAGCGTCTATTTCCATTCAATTCAGTAGCTATGAAAGTTGACGATTTATAGCATACGACGTTAATTACTAACGCACAGCATTGTAGAAATATCTGGCAATTCACATGCGATTGAGTGTAGGGTTGTACAGGTTTCTGGCAAATTATACGTAATTAGTCGCTCTCTCTAGTCGCATTCAAATAACATATTTGATGTCTAATTCTCCACGTTCCTATTGTTTTGCAATTACAAAACTAAATTAAGTAGATGAGGAGCTAATATTGTTAACATTGGCTATAATTTATTATTATTCATTATTTTCAGAAGGCTATATTCTATTAAAATATTCATATGAATCACAGAAAATATGTAAATAATATAAAATAAGGTGAAACTTTAGAGTGTCGATTTATAATGTTATGATGTTTTGTCGAGTGTTAATCAGTACTTACCAGTATAAATTGTAAACCTATTAAAAAGTTCTCCATGCCTCCATTTAAAACTCAGGTTAAATTGGGAGTATATTAGTACTGACTACATAGTACTTATAGAAAATATTAATAGCCTAACTTAACATATGTTTTAACCAAAAAAGGCGTTGTCCATAGCTTCAGGTGTTAGTTGTATACCTACCTGTTTTTTATACTCTATCTTCCTTTCTTTTCGCAATAATTCCGCATATCCGAGCCTCTAATCGATCCTTGTGGGACCCCATTGAGCTTGAGCATCTTCATTTCACGGAGCCGGCTGGCACCCACCTGTCCCAGAAGTAATCCTTCACCATTTCAATTAGATACTCAAAGCACTCAAAGTGTCTTGTCTATTATCTGGTTCCATCGTGCCGTGTTGAAGGCGTTCTTGACATCTATAGCTAGTATATCTACCTCGGTGCAACTGTAATGGTGCCGATCTGCCTTCCATACCTAGTGCTCGTTATCCCTTTGACCATCACCTTTACGGTTACCGCTTCAACAGACTCCGTGATATCCTCGTCTGTAACCGGGTTTAGGACCAGTACGCTGAAGACAGTCTCGCTTCTATGTACTGCTACTGTTATCCCCTTACCCTTTAGCTCTTTTTGTGGAGTCTCGGCGTTCCCTTCCTCTCGTACCTTTATAAGGATGTCCCCGCCGTTAGTTTTTGTGACATTTTTTATTTAACAGTTTTTTATCTCTTATAGGACCTCGGTAAATGACCTGTTTCCGGTCCTCACGATAACCGCCTTCCTATCCATGCCTGTTCCCATGGCCCCACGGTAGTTTCGACTGGTAATATATTATTTCGTTTTCTGCCCTTTGCCTATAAATTCCATTATAATCCTTGAATCATTAATCATCAATAGCCACATAGTGTGCCCAACCCTTTTCGATGCTTCTTGAAGCACATTCCACTTTTCCATTTTATATTGATTCAGCAAGTACCATTACTTCCGGCCTTTTTTCTTTTAGTCTATTTATATATGGCGATACTTTATAATTTACTATTGTCACGCAGTCTTTTTGATCAAAAGCCTGTTCCGTGTTTGTGTTCCCCAATTTTGCACATCACTTTCTCATCTCAGTTCTTTTCGGCTATCACCTGAAAGTGTTATAACTCTCCCTTTTTTATTACTTCCTTCAACAGCTTTTTCGTTTTCTTCACCCTTTTCTGCTCTCTTTTACAATTTTCACATTTATGTCGTTCTGGAAGACAATTTTTTTGGTTTGTGCCAAGAATCTATTTCCAACTTTGCATTTCTTATTTTCTTCTACCAAAAAGCTACACACTTCCGCATTTAAAACATAAATGGATAAATAGTAGCCATAAATCTGACAGATAATTGCGGTTTGAGATTGTGAGGGTTGCTACCTTAGTTTTCAGATAGACAAATGAAAACGCATGTATTTGAACCAGTTCATTTTTGATCTAAGGTAATAAAAAAAATCATTAGGTGCAAAATAAGGACTGTACGACAGATGACCCATCAATGTTTTTGTTTGAACTGATGTGTTAGAACTCGCGTTGTCGTTGTGGAGGATGATTTGTGTTCAGCGATTGGTTTCTCTTACTTTTACGCACAATTTTGGCAAACAAATGCTGGTGTACCTTCCAAAATTGACCATTCTGCGTTCTCTAACCGTGGCGACATGTCCAGTTATTCCGAAAAAACGGACGACCATTTGCTTCGAGGTGGTCCGTGCGAGAACAACTTTATTTGGATTTAGCTCGTCTTCAAAGACCCATACAGTCTCATGGTTGCTTACTTTCGGGTTCATACGCATAGATCTGTAATTTTTTGCCTGTCCCTGTCTCATAGACGTCTTTTGAAACACCGCGTTCGAATCTTTTTAACATTTTTTGCATCAACTGACATGAGCGATTTTCAAATTATGCGTATCCAACGCGAACAAAAATTTTTGTCAGCCAAATTTTCATGCCATATTGAATGTGTGCGAGTAGAACTATGCCCAGGTATGCTTCAATCTCACGGTTTGTTACATGACGATGAATTTCACGAAATTTGTCCTATAGCGAATTTCGACCACGATTGAATTCGGAAATTCAGCTAAGCATGGTGTCTCGAGATAGTTCTTCATCATCAAAAGTTGAAGTATACATCAGGACACTGCTATTGGCTTAATCATAGTCGAAAGTCGTAGATAATCATCGCAAGGAGATGTTCACGACTTAACTCGATTTTTTCATCAAGATGAATATTTCAAGCAATTCAAATAACTTTTGTATGACAACACGTTCTGAGTACGTTCACCATTGAAAATGTCAAACTTCATGTACAATCTCAGATTTGACATTTTCACATCCGGTTTGCCTTATCTCGAAACTTAAGTAGCAACCCTCGTATTCGTATTTGTTTAATAAACTGAACTGGATGTATAACCAACATGAAGCGTAATTTTATCAAAAGGAGCAAAATAAAAATTTAATTTATAATCACTTGATTTCATTTACATTGAGATAGGTAGATATTTTGGAGCAATTCATCAATTTAAATGTTTTAAAACGATACGAGTTCCTTAAAAAAACAGGTTTATAAACCTTTCAAACAAGACGAAAAAATCAAAACAATCCTCTCAATCACGCCAACATATGCAGCACGTATATATTTTTAAATGTACACGCGGGGTTTCTAAATTACATTCGAATGAAAATGTTCAGTGGAATGAACTTGTTTTACTTTTTGAATCGAAAACAAGTCACTGATTTTGATTGTCTTGATTGTAAGTAGCGTGCTTTTAGAAAAAAAAACTTATCACAATTTTTGAGGATTATAACAGAATTCATCAATACGTTTGAATAGTATTCTGGGTATGTATTTCGCACAACTCACACCTTTTTCATAAGCAGATGACAGAGCTTGGAATATAATCTTCAGCTTTATTGCGTGGACATGTATGAACATTGAAATTTGTAGTGGGCCACATGGAACTCAACAAAGAAACACTTTCGTTAGATCAATTATAAAAAGTAGGAAAACTAGAATCAACTGCATACGTAGTAATAGTTAACAGAGCACACTTTTTCACAAAAAACTGACTGATTGGTTATCCAAACGCAGCTAACTACCACCTCGTTTCAAAAGTAACGTTGTCATTTTCGTTTATGATAAACTTTTCTATGTCAGATAGTTTTCTTTTTTGTCTTCTTGAGCTCGATCCTCTCGATTTAATCATTACAAGAAATATGCACACTACAAGAATACTATGCTAATCGTCATACTGCTTCATCAAAAGTGCAATTATTCCTAAAATGTTTAATTTTTTCACAAAGTATGAAGATCATTCAATCATACCGCGTATCGTATTAACTGCCTATCAAAAAGAGCACAACGAACTAAAGCAGTTATAAATTAAAAAGCAACGCAGATCTATTTATATATTAAAGATAAGGCTGGGATTTATCTATAGAAATCCGGATGCAGCCCTCAACTGGACTCCCGCTGGAGTGAGTTGAATTTGTAGTCTGGTGGTTGGATCCTTGGTGATTGAGACTCCTAATCTGTCAGCTGTAGAACAGCGAATATAATAAATAAAATCACCACAAATTTACCAAAACAAAACACAAGGCCAATCCTTAAAAGTTTGTGGTTTGAATCTAGGACGTCCATGTTTTTCCCATGGTCAATTATATATGGCATGTTCACGGGTCGGAAGACAATCTGCGTTGTTTGTTTTTGCCTCTGATGTGATTTTCTGGTGACTATACTTATTAGTGTGGAATTAGATTAAAAATTTCGAGTTGTTTGTTGTCGGGAAGCCCATGCTTATGAACCACGTTGCTTTCATAAAAAAATAGGTGAATCTCCTAGATATGACAAAAAATAGAATTTTTTTAAATATTCACATATTTTTGGCATTTTCTCCTGAAGTCACGAGCCGCTATTGGTCATAAACAAACCTTTTAATATAATATTCCATCATTTTCGTGAATCTGAAATTTCGCACAGATTCGAAAGATAGTACCTAAAATTGAGTTTCTATCTGTATTTCTATTTAACGACCTCATCGCATAGTCCGATACGAAACCAAACAAAAAATTTAAATATGTAATTAATTTATGTATGTAAATGGATAATGTAATCTGCGGTTGATTCATTAATTAGTATAATTACGTTTGGCTGCAATACCAACTGATTTTTATAGACTATAATTTCTCTATATCATTATAATTTATTGTAGACTTTTTTCAAATTGAAAACATCGTAACTCGTACATGTCCGCCAAATGTCCTTTTTTATTAATTTCAAGATCATTCAATCATGTGGTTCCGTAATAAATACACTTACCTAGACAACACAAAAATATTTGCCGATCTAGAATATCATAGGTGATTAAAAAATTCATATCGTAATCCGTATTATAACGATTTCGTTCGTTCACGTCAAGGTTAAACAAAATTGGTGTCGATTCATGTCTCTCCATATAAAATTGATTTTATAAAAAAGGGTATTAGGCCAGTCATATCAAACACAAGAAATTTTTGAACATCTTTGTATTTCCAAAGTTAACAAAAATTCTATAATTTAGAACCAGGATCATCTAGATAGTGGTATTTAATATTTACAGGTAAACTGCCCTATAGAAGTTGATTGTTTTTTGCAAAATAATGTAATGTCCAGACGATCGGGGATAATACTCATTATAAAATGAAATTAGGACTAGGTGTTCGTATACCTTACCTCTAATAGACAGATTGGGCGATAGGACGTTGGGTCTTAAGGTAACTTGTTCGGTTTGCTGAGTAAAACAAGCCACGCTTTCTTCCATTTTTCTGAAAACTTCTGGTGGTATGTCACCTGGGTCAGGAGCTTTACCATTCTTAAGTTTCCCAGCTGATATCGCAAGTTCCTGTACGGTGGAGTTTGAAACTAAGCTCCTAGCCTAGACTCGAGAATAATTACGGGTAATTGGTTTAACTATTGTCTGTAATTTTCGATCTCAATGTTCAATACGACTGGCCTATATGTTTTTAATTTTAAATTACATCCCAAGGTTGAACATATATCTTGTAGGACGTGACATTATTAAAAAATAAATTGAATTTGGCGATATATGTATCTCTTGATATATGGATTACTAACGTAAATATAAGAATATTTTTGGAAATTTATTTCAATTGAACTTAGTTTCTATAAAAAAATGCCGATTCGCAAGCAATGGAAACATTTTTTGCAGATATATATTTAGATTCAATAGGAAGAAATAAGAAAAAAAGAGTTGCCACAAATGTGCAGCTTTCGTATTTGTTATTGAGATATAGAGGACGCTCAACAATGAAAGTTGAAATTCGTGAATTCTAGCCATATCAATCCCCGAAGTGTGATAAGGTGCGTTGTACTTATGTAAAGGCACTTTCTTTTTCTTGTAATACTGTCGCTTTTTAGTAAATTCTTCCTTTACCTTGTCAAGTAATGATATATAATCTATAACACTTTTGCAGCGGATGAAACAGTTGGTGCAGACTCGCCTCTAGTTTCACCAGTGTACTGGTAAATTCATACAAGAACCGACGGAAAATTCGCTTCATTTTACTTAAACCGTGTCAATCAGAACTGAAAATTTTTCATCCGAATGCGCTTTCAGTCTAAAGAGAGCAAACGCATCACCCAATGTGCGGATGCATAATTATTTAGTTATTACATGGCAAATACGTTCTTTTTATATGCCGATAGCTTCTTCTATCTCTTTAACCTGAACATTGCGGTTATCTGTCACCATTTAGCTAGCTTTTTAATCGCTATTTTTTGCATCGAACGCTCGTGGTCAATCAAGCAGATTTAGACACGATTGAATTCAGCTAATCAAAATTTAATTGACGTAAATGTTAGCGCAATGTCCAGCTCCTTTTTCATTTGCATAGGCGTATCTTTCAAAAAGAAGTATTCAGTAACAGATTGTTACCAATTTTTTTCCATTTCTATCTCTGTCTAATTCTTCAGAAACTAAAAGTAGCAGTTATTTTCATTCTCTGAAGACAATAACCCAAAACTGATCAGTATGAATATCACCAATTGTTCGAGAAGTTAAAACTGACTCGTATATAAGAATTTCTTCAATTTCTTATTTTTTAGACCTTTTGATATATTAATGCATCCAAATTTTTCTTGATTTTTTGATAAAGGATAAAGAAAAGTCGGAACGTAATAATTTATCTTTCTTTTAAAAACTATCAAACTATTTATTTATTAAGTACTTTCAAAGCTAGCTAACAAAAAACAACATTTGTTTGTTGGTGAATATCGTAATTATGTATATACATATATATTGTTTTTCCAGTTCATTGGAAGAGTGATTAAAATTAATGGTTAAATTTTCATAAATTTCAAATATCATCATAAAATTAACTATTTTTTCACTGTCTATATTCATTTGTTATTTACGATGATCTGGAACATAGAAACAATTTTAAGTTTATTAGCTGTAGGTGATAATAGAACAATTAAAAAAACTATTAGAACTATTAAGTCTTATCATACCCATTTGATAACAAGTGTTGATGGAAAATTTATTTTACAATCGTATTTGGTGGTTCAGCGAACATTTTTACTTTTTCTTTTTGTTAAATGTTTGTCTAACATTCCAAAACGTTATTGTAGGAAAACTACGAACCGTGAAACTTATTTTAAGCTAGTGAATCGAAAAGACAGGCAAAGGAGATGGTCTCTATAAGAATAGAGAACAGAGATCAGGCAGTGTTCATAATAAGAATACTGAAGATAATATTGAAGAGAAGATGTAGCATACAATTACAAAATCATTAATTTACTGAGTTCATATCGAGCCGAGAATGTTTATGGCAAGGATTTTGATATTTTGTTATTTCGACATTCTCATTGTTTTCATAAATATTCTGTAGTATCTATCTATCTAATTTTTACACCGAGCTTTTTCTAAATCTAAGAAGGCCACGTACAATTTCGTCTCTTCTTGTATTGCTTTTTCTGTCATCTAATTTATAGTGAATACATGATCTTGGATGCTTCTTCCCATTCGAAGTCTCCGAAGTATTGATCACAACTAATAAACAACTCGATGGAGAAGCTGAGAAGCTAATACAGCAAAAAGCGTGAAAAAACACGGAATAAGTTATAAGAAAAAGCTCAAAAGTACCCCCAAAGACAGTATAGAACTAGTTCTAAGAACAAGTGAAGCTAGATAAATCTGGTAAAAGAGTAGAACTACAGAAAATAAGAATATACTAATAAACCTGACTCAGCTAATATGAAAAGAAATAAATTCATAAACGAATTAGTAAACCATTGTCTTTGTGAACTATCAGATGATCAAACTACGGACTATTGTGTCAGTTTATAACAAAATTATCACAATTATTCATAAGAAGGTTGCAGAATTGACCTAGTAAGATGGAAGATATTCCATTAGTTAACGAGAAAAGTTATTATGATATTCACAAACCTCATAAATGCGATATTTAGGCTCAATGGATAGCATTAATAATAATGATAACCAAAGAAGGAAAAATAGTGGCAACCTTCAGACAAATATCATTGCACCAATGATTTCGAAATTATATGAAATCCTATTAATA
The DNA here is from genome assembly GCF_026250575.1 of Diorhabda carinulata. Taxonomy (NCBI): domain Eukaryota; kingdom Metazoa; phylum Arthropoda; class Insecta; order Coleoptera; family Chrysomelidae; genus Diorhabda; species Diorhabda carinulata. The sequence continues at coordinate 12,401,439 of NC_079469.1, forward strand.
ATAATACAAACAATACAAGTTATTTTATCCCATTAGTTTGACTTTGGCAACAGATATTCCACAATAGATCAAGTGTATCGTATAACAAATTCAAAGAGATCTTGACAAAAGTGGATAATACATTGCGGAAGTATTTGATATAGTGTGGCATAGAGATTTGTTACTAGAAATCAACAAATGTCTATCTGATCACTAAGTTCAGCTAGTACCGTCCTACTTGAAAGATCGTATTCTCGGATTCAAACAAGAAGATACGGCAATACTTGCTGTTGGAGTATCAATAAGAGATGCGGCCAATAATCTTTGAAATAAAATTCAATAAACAAAGTAGATATCTAGACTAATAAATGGCCTATTGATATCAACGTGAAATAAATTTTACTTATGAGAAGATAAACAATCTCCGAGTTATATTGAGCGATAAGATGATCCCATCTAAGCATGGTCAAATATCTGGGGCTATATTTGGATACTAAACTGTAACAACAGGAATGTAACAAAAATAAGACAATAATATAAAAACATATATTGGCTACTTAATAAGGTTCTAGTATACAAGCAAATACTCAAACCGGTATTGGCTTACTAATTATAATGCCAATGTATTAGTGAAGTGATTATAATCGTCTTTCAAAGAGTTCCAAATCGAATATCGAGGAATAGAGTTAACGCACGTATTTACACTCCATATTCAATCAAAGAAAACGTGAAGAAGAGGTTGTAGGTTACGAAGAACGACTCCATCACGACATAAATAATGAAATTTTCAAAATTCTAGATAATCAAGACAGTCTACGGGATTTCTCAAGTGAGCAATTGGAAAACCTAGAACATTAAAGGCATCAAAAACATTGGTCAAATATAAAATTGATTAATTGGGAGGTTTGAGTGCACCGTTTCTCTCAAAAAAAAATGAATAAATAATTGAAGTTGTGAAATTTAATTATTCATATACTAACGTAGTGATTTCGTTGTAGTTATCTATTCAATTACATTATGAGCTATAAAGAAAATTGATGACCTTCGGTATTTATCAGTTAAAAGTTTTACGGTCTGTTTAGGTCGCATTACTGCCATCTCAATACCATTACAATCAATTGTTCAACACTCTAAAATAGAATAAACCGTCCCTGAATTTAAAAGTAATAAAAACTTTAATGATATCGTTTGCATTGCAGATGTCAAATTATTTCCAAAATGTGTGGGTAGATTGATAAAAACATTTTGTTATTCTTTGTTTTACATGATATATGTTAAATTCAAATCATATTTTTGGAATCCTTAATTATTATGTCAGTATTAATAATTATTGAAATACTTTTTTTTAGTTCAATACAGGTTACGAAATATAACAACAGATTTGTACGTGTAATAGTTGCTTGATATAAACTTTAATTATAATTTTGATTTACTCATATCTACGAGGGTTGTATGAAAGTTTCCGAGCTCAACCTGAAGATGCACTAAGATACTAAATAGTAATTTTTGTATTAAGTGCGACATTTTACGCACTTAATGTAAGTAAATGTGAATTCACTCCGCCTGAAATATATTAGAAATAAAAACTTCCAATACACCTTGACGTAGTGTTTTGTCCTGATAAGTTATCGTTTTTAAACAACTGTAGCATTGCAAAAATAAGTCCAAAATAACTAAATCATACTTCTAGTTTTCATATATTATGTTATCCTTAATTTTATCAATACAAAGCATCTATTGGTCATTCTGTACCGTTACTATGAAACGTTGTTTGTCGTTGCCTCAATTTCAAGTTATTTTCAAGAAGATGGTTATTGATTATGATAGTGATGGTGATACGCCAGCAAATGTATCTGAGGAAGTGAATGTATCTAATATGTTACTGGCAAAATCTAAGTTAGTATACCGAACACCATTTTCTTGAATGTTGCGACAAGAAACATATAAAATTTTCTATTTTTTTTGAAATTTTCGAGAGGAAAATGTAATAACCAAAATTCAGGGCTTAATTTCTACAAAATACAATCACAAGTCAACAGCAAACTACGAACGAAATGGCAGCTGAAATCAAAAATCTAAAGAGACAACTACTAATCTAATAACTAGAAACAAATCCCAAACTACCTTTCTACCTAGTCATCTACTTACTGGCCCAGTGACCATAATAAGCTACCAGACCAACTAGATTTTTTCATTACGAAAGATATTTCCACTGGATACCTAGCAAAACAATAAAATCCAGATCTATCCTTCGACCACATACCAGTAATAAGAACAATTAGTGGCACAATTATCGAAAGAGACAAATCTGGAAAACTATTCATTAAGAAATTCAAGTAATAATATTTTGAGCAAGTAATGGAAGAATTTGAAAGATTTAATTTTTCCCAGCTTGAAGGTTGCCTTGATATTCCTACACAAGAATTACTGATTGGCTCAATAATTAGTTTGGTGAAAAATGGTTTGGGAGAATTTCGGCCTACTACATCCCCCATCCTCAGATTTTACAATAATGTGTGGCGACCACGCCATGTACCTTTGCAGTTGAAACTACTCAATACAGGTACACCTTTTCCCGTACATCTTCCTCAATAAAACAATAATTCTTCCACCCCTGACTCAGGAAATTTCAGGTTACGTTCTGTTACGAATTTCAAGTCTTGTTTTTCTAGTAACCTTCTTAATGTCCTGATAGCATGCAATTAAATTAATCCCCTCCGATATACCTGGTATACGTTTTAGGAAAAACCAACACACACGAATACAGGTGGGACATTTTGTCTCGGGACGGCGAAGCGAGCTGTTCGTTCTCGATCCCCTACTTTACTTTCGTTGCAGTTCCTTTTGCTTATTTCGATTAAGTCATAGAAGAAAAATATTAACGACATTATAATGTTGATTAGTACATTTCAGATCAAAAAAGATATTTAAAATCTGTTATGATCTATTAATTTCACTCTACCAATATCTTTTTTGCATAATTAACGAAATATATTATCTGATATTGCGAAATTGGCCTAGTTCTACGTATTATAACAATAATATAATCAACCGTCTAATACTAGCAACCATATTAGCCCTAAGGTGGAGTCACGACATGTGTAATTGTCCATTTAAGATAATTCTATGTAAGAAAAAAAAAGTTGACGGTCACGGAAGATATTCAATACAAGATAAAATGTGATTGGACAACACTTTTTGTTTCCAACTGAAATTATCATTGTGTACGGATTTAATTTAAATATTTCGCCATCTGCAATCATTTTGTTGTTAGAAAATACGATTGCGCTGAAGATGTTTATTTCATAATTATATTTAATTACTAGAACAAGGAGGAACAAGAAAAAAAGGAAACCAAGGAAAAGATGGTACGCAGTGGTGATGGAAGACCTAACAGACAGAATCAAAAAGGAAAGCAAAATTATCTTATGAATATCACCTGAAGACTGGCAAATAGGAATTTGATCACCATTGTTTAAAAAGGTATACAGGCAATAATGTAGTGACTACAGAGCCATTTGATTCTTAGAAGAGACTCAGTTTGGATTCCGACTCAATAATGGGACAAAAGATGCGATATACATACTGAAACAAACAGTGGAGAAAGCGATACTAGAAAAGAGGAATTTACATTTGCGTTTCATCGATCTTGAAAAAACCTTTGATACAATAAATAGAGAAGACCTATGGAAGACATAGGAGAAGAGAGGAATAAATAAGTTCTATTTCTTTTCCTCACTTGTTCCTTCCACCTTACTTATGAGGCGTTTCTTACATCTTCGTAAAAATTATATCATGTACACCAATATGACTTGATTTTCGGACTTAAAAACGTTGTTCGCAGAAAATTACGTCTAATTGGAGAGCGCTGGACCTTCATTTAGTTCAAGTTATCAACTATGTTATTAACTAAGCCGTTAATTACGACGACAAGTTTCATATAATTATCACAATAGTATTTTGTGCCAAAACTATTGGAGCATACATCATTTTTGCAGATTTTGTATTGATAACTTTTTCCTCAAATTTTCACAGCTTCTAATTTAAAAATAACTGCTCCTCAAACTATGGAGTAGATTAAAAACAACCGTTCAGCTTATTTTTTGTTATTAACGTGGCATGGCATCAATATAAGTGTAATGCTTCAAGCGGAATTGGAAATGGTACGACCGACGTTCATGTGGTCAACGCCACTTCTAATTTCAACCTAATACTAATACTGTTTTATGTATAAAAGTCATTATTTATATATAACTACTATAATTCCTTTTCCTATTCCAATACCATCATACCGAATTATATAGAAAGGTAGCGTTTAATTTCCAGATAACTGAAGTGTATCTAGCCTGCTATTATAATCCAATCTTGTCGTCTCACAATAATTCCATTACAGAAGAAGCATGCAACTTAATTACCAACGTCTAATATCTACATTTATTTTCGCATTGTTGTTTGTATTGAGGTGAATCTTCATACAATGAAATGATCCATATTGATATTTAAAAAAAGATTAAAAAAAAGTTCCATAAATAAATAAATGTAAAATTCACAAGGAAACAGAAAACTTATAACCCTTATAACCATTGATTTTTATGAGCTAAGTCCAAATCCAATCAATGTTTATGTACGAGGACTTCAAAATATTCTCCATTAAGATCAATACACTTTTGAACTAAATTTTTTCCATTGAGGTATCTCCAAAACATGTGATTTGATCGTACGGTAACCTAGCGGACCAATTTTTTCAAAAATGACCTCTGATTGCCGTTTTTTTTGCCGATTTTTTGCCGTGAAACTCCAAGAATTTGCCGTTAGTTATTTTTAAAAAACCTATGGTTCGCCATCTTTACACATAAGTTAGCGAGCCACCCCCAGAAAGTCGTACGGTAATTATATTTGAAGACATCAATAATGTGGTTCGTAAAAATATTTATGCCGAATTGATTAAAATAGCGATCTGAAAATTGAGTAACAAAAAAATATTTTGTCGGAAAGTATTATCGCAAGTTATTGCAAGTTTATATGGGAAATTTCTATTTTCTGACTTTGCGCCCAACCCCGATGTGCTCCGGATAAATCAACGATGATTTCTCGAACGGCAAATTAAGTGGCAATTATTCATGTGCTTAAATATAATTGCCTTACGTAAGGAAACGGTTTTTGAAGAAATTGGTCTGCTAGGTTAATGTACGTGTGTGATTTAAACGCATCAACAGCTTTTTCAGGTATGTAGAAACGTTGATCTTGCAATTAATTTTGATATGCAGACTAAGAAGAAATCATTGAGTGCCAATTAATGACAATGATGTTTTGATCATTCGAAAACGTTATTGTTCGAGCTGATGTGCGGGAGCTCGCATGTTCGTGATGGAGAACGATTCGTTTTTTGCGATCGGTTACTATGATTTTTTCGAACACCTCTGGCAAACCTTATATACGTTGCCCATACGAAATGGTGGCGATATACCCAGTTATTCCGAAAAAACAGGCGATTATTTACTTCGAAGAGCTTCGTCTGTGAACAACTTTTGTTGCATTTGGCTCATCATGGAAGACACATACAGTCCATTGTTGTTAAGTTTCGGGTCATATGCATAGATTCATGATTTTGTAGATGTCTTTTGAAGTAATGCGATTGAATTTTCTGCATAGGCTGCTGAGACTTTTACTTCTTCCATATTCCAATGTCCCACCTAGCAGTGTGTTGCTTCTTTTATACTTTGATCAAAACAACCAAAGAGAACAGTGGGCTTAGTATTCATTCCTGTCTGTTTTCTCGCGTTGTTTGAAATATTTTTGATATATCGTGGTGTATTCTTATAGTTGTATTCCACTATAGTCTTCCGATTTTGCTTATCGTTTCTCCCTCCACTCCTCTATTTTTTAAGAACCTCCATATGTTGTTTATGTTTATATCATCGAAATCTTTCTCGAGTTCTATGAAACAGAGGTGCATCTCCCCTGATTATTCTATAGTTTATTACGGGATCTTTCCCATTATTAGGCTCTCTTTATCATTTCGCAATTTTATTAAAGCTATACTGAATGTCTTCTAACGTTTTTTAAATAACTTTTCTTAGCCTTCTTCCATTACTCTTCCATTAAGTTTATCAACTGTACCTTGTAGTTTAATGCGTCTATAGTTTTTAGGTTTCAAAATAGAATTCTATTTTTATTTTGATATTCAAGTTGTAAGTGATCTATTCGTTGATATAATCACGCAAATGTCAATGTCAAGTCATATTTTGATAATGACTAAAATAGGTCAAAACATAAAATTTTCACCTGGTATGCACCTCTTATGGTGCATTGGACTACAAACTCTCCAATATTCATCAAATAAAGCACAACCTCGCACACCCACCCCACAAAGTCTTCGTCGATCGTCGGTGCTGCAGGTTCTCTGCTGTTTTCCTGCAGCCTGGTGAACGGGTTCTCCAGCTAAATGGCCGACGATAGGAAATAACGCAGCCGCAGCTGTACTCGCCTGCCCCCTCTCAAATTTAAAATAAACAAAAATATTTTCAATAAATCAAATAAAAAACAAACCAAGAATAACTTTTTTTACTTACAAGCCATCATTCAGATTTCTTCTAACCAAAAATCCTAATCTTCGCTTTTCCTTCTCCAGATAATTTAGCAAACATTTAGCCCTGCAGAGGAGCAGTTCCTATATCAGAAACCCACTCCAACAAAATCTTCTTTCAGATGTTTTCATACTCTAATCTAACCCTGTGTATAGGTTTTAATTGTGAACTGACAATATTCTTTCTTTTTCTTTCGAAGCTGATTATATAGCTTCTTATACGATTACTTCTTGAGCTTCTCGATATAGTTGTCAACAGCTTGTCATACAAATGTTTCAGCGCCCCTGATGCTTGATGGCATGTTTTTTGTATCAATTCAATTTCTTGGTGGAAGAGCTCATCTCAGCACTTTTCTGTCCACCTTATCCTGGATTCAATCTAGTTGACTATTGAAAAAATTAGCCAAGGCGTGGAAAACTTAACAGATAAGCTTGAAAAATGATCCGTCTTTAGACAAAACTTTATATGTAGAGGGTTTTTGGAACTACAATTTACGCAATACGTTCTACGTAACAAATTTAAAAGTATCACAGTTTTTCCTGCACCAATGTTGTCATTTAGATCCCAGGATCCTATTGTGGATTGTTGATTAACCGAGATCTGGTCACTTCTCTTTTTAGGTCATAATAGTTATAGTTGATAATAGGAAGCCAAATGACCTCAGCCTTCGTTAGGTCATTTGTAGCCACGTGCGATTATGTAGAACATTTGGCTAATCAGGTAAGTAGCTATTCTCAAAAATTTGTTAACGAAACTATCAAACAATCTTTGCAATGTGTCTCTAGTAATAAAGTATTAATAATTCATAGTTGTACATTTACTTTTTCCAACCATTATTATAAAGTAAGACACTTGATAAATCATGATGAAAAATTCGCTTCACCATTTATTTATCTGACAAGGATCCTTGAAACATTGCCACTCTTTTACAAAAATGAAACAATAAATTAGCCCAAGAATGCACAAAACAAAAGCGAGAAGTTTCTCTGACCGATACATTTCCACAATGAATCATACGTTTAAGGTAACCTTGAAATGAAATGCAATTGTTGCAAGTTGGGAACGCTATAAATTTTCGATAATGTGGACTGATATTATTTATTCTTTATTATCAATCATTTTACAAAGACTTAACTCGGCTTCGAATTCGTTATCTTCCAAAAAATGACCTTTAATTTCATATCATATTAGTTTATACTGATTGATACAAAATTTTGATGTTACGATCTGAAAAATTATTGATTATCGTCATCTTATTATCATATATCATCATCAATAAAATGGCAAGAACTGTTTCTAAATCTTTTCACTGTGTGCTATGAGTTACACCGTGACCGATCAGGATTACATATTTATTTTAAATCCTGTAACATTATAAACATCTCGATGTATACTGAAAACACTACTACACCAATAATCATAATTACCGTTTACGTGCGTATCAATAAACAAATTATCGTCAACGAAATCTGAAGGTAAAGTAATATATATAAACTTGACTTACCTAAATATTATCTAAATATTTCCACTAATGAACTTCTTCTTGCAAAACACAATTCCAAAGAGAAATTCACTTCTGTGAATTTCACATTCAAATATTGATAAGTTTATTAACCTTCATATTTTTGTGTAATATCTTCTTGGTCAAGGCTGGTTAAGGGTCTCTGAGGTCAAGGGAATGGTCGAGATACTCTTAACAACAATACCTGGAGAAATGCTAACCGATTTAATGAGGCTCTACCAGCAAACCTTACTTCCGACGTCCACGAAGGCTAACATGGCACGACCACTGGGTAATGCGTGGCGTACAATCGGTGTACGTCATGTAATAGAAATACAGAACAACTCTACCACAAAAAAACAGTTCCTTCAAAAATGGGGGTTGCGGCGATAGGAATTAACAGCCTACCATAGATAGAAAAGGAGGAAAACCAATTCACAAACAAAGACGAAAACAACGAAACAAATATAACATCATCATAGCGACAGAGAACATTCAAGATTGGAATGGAAGAACTTGTAGGTGAATCTAAAATATATTGTTGAAGAGAAAATATGAAAAGAACATAAAAAACTGGGAACTCATTAACAAGAGAATATGCAAACTGCAGATCAACATATTTGGGCAGAGAAATGGTTATCTCAGGGATATCCAGACCAATTAATGACAGCTCAAGACCATGTAGAAAGAATCCAATGTACAAGAAATCCCCGAGATGATGAGAATACTTTACTAGAGTAGTCTAGTCGATTACGAAAACCCATAATAAACGGTCAAATGACACATAAAAGATGTAGCAGGACAGGTGGTAGGACAAACATCGACAAACAAATAAAAAAACAAATTCAGTGATAGAATAATCGCAACGCTAAGGGAGAATAAGAAGTTAAATGAGAAATGGCTGATACACGAAGATGAACAAAAATACACAATAACAAATAAATAAGTGAGGAGATTGACTATAAACTAGAAAAATGACCAACGCTAAAATGATGCCAAGGTATTGAATAACAAATAGGATGAGCAAGAGGTAGAGAATCATGTAAATTAGTCAATACATTGGGAAAAAATAGGAGAGAAAAAACTCATTATAGATACCTTACATTAGCGAATCAATGGAAACCTATTTACAGAAGAGTTCATAGAAATGGAAAACAAAACTAACGGTACCCAGAGGAAAATCAAATCCAAATAACTTTAGCAGTCCGTGTAGTGGTTGCAGAAAACAGTAAATTCGATATTAATGTTATCAACGGTTCCAGACATAGTTAGTTCATTATTGTTACTCCATATATTTAAAGTAAAGAAGTTTGAAATTAAGTGCTGATTAAGTTTTGCAAACAGTTATATGTGAATTTAGTGAAGTTTTTGTGATGAAACAGTTCAATAACTATTTTCAAAACCCAAATGTTTCCTTTGTTATCTCATGCCATAAATTGAAGGTTTATTATTTTGCAAAAATACTACATTTTATCTATTTGTATAATCGTTTTATTCAAGTTCTACAGACAACCATAAGTAGTTTTAAAAGAGTAATTTATTATTAATAATGTGTAAATATCTTTGAAAGCTGAAAAATGAGATAAAGTCAAGATTCCCTTAAGTCGCCTTCAAGGATAACTACGGCTTCTGGAGTTAGTCTCAATCCGCTGAAAAGTATTATTAGCGAGGCTAATGAAAAACATCCATTTTTATCTACAAATCACCACGAAAGGCTTTGATTGACCCCTCAAGTTTCAAAGGGTCAGATAATATATTTAAAAAACAATAATTTGTACGACAATGTATATCGCAAATTATAAAGGATGTCCAACTATGAAAAAAATATTTCAGTCGTTAAAGAGGTCACGGGAATTAATTCTGCCGGCAACTTGGATACATTCCTAAAATTAGTGAAAAAGATGGAATTCAAACTGAATAAAAGTGAAGCGAAGAGAAAATTTTCTCTGAAGAAACATACATACAAAGCTTCATACTTGAGAAAATTGAGCAAATATAAACACGAATGAAGATAATGTAAAATCTACATTCACAGCTTTACATTCGGCACCTAAAATATGGAACAATGGAAGAAATACGAGTGTACATGTCTCAAAGTGCAGTAGCTAGAATCTTGATTTTCTTACATGCTAAAAATGCATCAGGTTTTGTAACTAATGATTTTCTCTCAATCAAATAAGGATAATAAGGAAACCAACGGGAGAAAATGAGCATATAGAACTTTGCTAAATGCGTTTTCGTAAAAAATAATGACTTGTACCATAATATATTACTAGAACCAATTCATGAGATGGTTACATTTCTACGATCCAGAAACAAAGCAACAATCGATGGATTGGCGACACTCTGGTTCTTCAAGGCCTAAGAAGTTTCGTGTCCAAAAATCTGCTGGAAAAGTTCTAACTTCAGTTTTTTGGAATTGCCATGGAGTAATCACGATTGATTTTTTGGATAAAGGTAGAACAATAACTGGAAATTACTATTCGACACTACTGACCACTCTACGGGAAACAATTAAAAAGAAAGGCGCGGAAAGCTATCCAAAGGTGTTTTGTTTTTGCAGGACAACACCCTTTCACACAAATCTCATATTGCCATGCAAAAAATTCGTGATTTAGGGTTTGAATTACTAGAACACCCCCCTTATTCTCCAGATTTGGCTCCGTCCGACTATCATCTCATTCCTCAACTGAAAAAAAGTTTAAAAGGTCGTAAATTTTCTTCCAACGAGGAGGTAATAAAAGCTGTGGAGGTCTCGTTTGCACAGCAAGAAGAAACATTTATATTGAAAGGTCTAAAGTGGGCTAATAATTTTTCAGTATATCAGTATACCGTATTAGCATAATTTGAGCAGGAAACGGTTCAATCGTCACCTTACCACCCGGAACTGAGCTTAATAGAGAAAATGTAAGAAATGAGAGTGATATTACTTTCTGATATTACTAAAATTAATGATGTGTAAAGATGAACAGAATAGTTATTTATGCAACAAGTGAGTAAAGTAATACATTTTTCACGAGTGGGATGCTTTGACCGCACGAGTCCGTACTCACATAAATAACTATTTTCTACATCCGTTATAATATTTGCATTTATAAAGAATGTAAATTAGTGAAAACAATATATAATCGTATTCTCTGACCTCCACACCGAACCGACCCAAATTACTTTTAATTTTTGTCGGAATTTTTCATATAAAACACAAATGGCATCTTGTTGAAACAAAAGGGATAAACTTTTGCTTACCTTCAATTCCAAATTAAAGAGGAAGAGACCACACACAAAAAGATGAATTTATCAAATATAATTTGAAATTGTGAGATAACGAAACCTAATTGTAGTACGATTGCCACTTTATCCTTGTTAGTTAGCCCATTAGAATATGAGCTTGATTAAAAAAAAAGATAAGGAACAGTTCAATTCTCCAGCTATACGAGGTAAAAAATATTTTTAATGGTACTATCAACAATATGGGCTCACATTGCTGAATGAAATATATTAGATTTGTAATCAAAGAAGAGGAGAAAAATATGTGAAGACTTGCTAATTTCATTGAAATCATCATCAACTCGGTAGTTTCGCAACGAAGATACAATTTAATCTGAAGATGAAATATGTGATTCTTTGATATTTTGGAAATATAAAAATCGATAGAATCGATTTATAAACATGATTTAGTATTTCACTTTCCGCTTGCTTGAAGCACATGGTTTTTATTCTATCCTATTTAACATTACAGTTACAAAATATTGGTAAATATCCACATTCTCACCAATGAAAGAAATATTGTTTTTGTGTAAACTGTATATTCACTATTATATTAACGCTCAATCATGAATCCAATGAACGATAATTTTATCATCTAAACGTTTCTAGATAAAAATGGAGTTGAAAATAACTTCAAGGTTAAACCGTTAGCCATTGAAGCCCCTCGCCCATCTTAACGCGTTTGTTTACATTTAAATACAATCGCCTCTTTTATTATATACACAATCAGAAGTCTTTTTTTTTTTGAATAACTATTCAGTTACTACTGACCATTGGCGTTCTCTGAGATGAAATCACTTTTCAAATCTTAATAAATACATGATTAGCCCTTGGATGTCATTCAACTTCATTCTCGATGACTTGTTCATTTTTCTCATATTAATGATATTATTGAATATATTTATTCACAATTTATTCTGATGACTAAGATAAGTTTGAACACACGGTATATTTTCTTACCTCTAATTCTTCATTAGAAGATTTAATTCTAGTTTTAAATGCACAATGCAATCCTCGCGATTCGAGGTCTCGTTACTCTTAGTAATTGAACTAATAAACTACTCAGGTCCCTTGAGTTACCCTTTATTTGGAAGCTTCCTACTTTGTCCAAGAAGACGAGTTGGTTTATTGTACCAATATTGAAGGCATGATGAATATATTTAAGATCTCATACGACCCAGTTCAGTGGTGTATATTCATTTATTCTTCACAAAGAAGCCTCAAAGCAGATCTGTCATTTCGTACAGATCAAGAAAACCTGCAAGAACTCGGAATTGGTTCTTTGCAAATCAAAATATAAAGATCACGTATCGCAAGTGTGCAGTTATTTTGAAATCTTGGGCTTGTTGCTCGGACAATAAACTAGGTTTACCAAAATCACTTGCTTTCTGTCTCTATGGGATAGTAGAGACCAAGCAAATCACTGGACTAAAAGTGTTGGCTTCCGAGGAAGCTCAACGTTGGCGAAAACAATTTGTAAAGTCACTTTAAGGGGATGGAAATTGCTTCAAATAGTCCAGGCATCTCGGCGGCAAAGTTCAAAGGAGGTCTTTTCATTGGAACAGATATGAGACGACTTAAGGCTGATCCCTAATTCATCACAACCATGACGGATCCTCAAAGGGAAAGGTGGATTCCCGTCAAAGAGGTCATAGAGAAATTTTTAGGTAATAATAAAGACTCTAACTACAAACCAATCGTCAAAAGAATGTTAGAATGTTAGAAGCATTTTAAGCCTAATGAGTTTAAAAGTTCATTTTCTTCATTCCCACCTCGACTACATTCCTGAAAATTCTGGAGAAGTGAGTGGAGAGCAAGGTGAATGATCTCATCAAAATATTAAGGAGATATAACAATGATACCAGGGAAGATGGAGCGTCTCAGTGATGGCAGACTACTGTTGTACGCTTCAGAGAGACCTTCCCGATGCTTCCTAACTACGAAAATGTACCTTGTATTTTAAGATGATAACTTATTTAACATAAAGACCTATATTGTCGGAAAAAATGACGTATTTAATCGACGTTATGCTTCACATAGTTTGAAAAAACTATATAGTTATGTTTTTCTCGCGGAAAACTATTTTTAAATACGTTTATTCACTATAACACAATAATTTTATAATTTAGAATGAATTACATTAATTTAAACAAGCTGAATTAATATAAACTCATTGGATGAATAAATTATCAATAACTTATTAAAAGATGTTTACAGCAATTCCTATTTTCATGTTAAAATAAATACTGACAAATGTTTATAAAATATGATCTTTTACGTTTTAATTTTTGAAGTAATCGGATTTTTCTAAATGTAACTATAGTTCTTTAAAACGTAAATAGATAACTACTAATAACGTAAACCGTAACTTATTTTTATATCAGTAAAACGAAGATGAACTAAATTTTTCGATTCAATCAGATTCAGGTTACTCATTACCTTTATGTAAAAGTATTTCTGGTGTGCTGAAATATAATATCGATAAATATCAACAATTTGCATTCTACATATAAGGAAGTTGTAAATAATCCGTTTATGTATAAATGAAACAGTTTTATTATCACAAACAATAACAAACTGGTCGTAAAATTCATACAACGTTATTGTGAATGAATCAAATGGGAATCATACCTAATTAAATCCAAATATTTTGTTTTCCGTAACATAGAGGGGAATTTATTCTAAAATTTATTTGTATTGAATTGACGCAAACGGAATACGAAAACAAAATTTGAAATACATTAGCTAAAGAGTATATAGCATACCAAGAAGATAGGTAGTGAATTCCAGTTATGTGTTTGATCGTAGGCGTGCGTTTGTAAGCTTCTGTGTGTCTCTGACACTGTTTAGACTAGAGTGTATGTGTATTAGTGTTTATTGAGATTGTTAGTGATTGTATATGTGCGTTAGTGCGTCTGGCGGCGCAGTGGTCCGAATCTTACTGATCTAGCCGTTGTTAGTATAACTATGTCTCAACAATGTATATATATATATATATATATATATATATATATATATATAAACTTCTATCATTGTTGCATCCATAAACATCCCAAACACATACACTATTGCTTCCTTCGAATTATTGCGTCCGAATATCGGACGCAACAATGTCAATCCATGTTTTTGTGGATTTTTGCCAACGTTTGTGAAAAATATTAACAAGAACAGTCAACAAAGGTTCCTACATTTCTATTTCTTTATAAAACTCAACGTCATCTAGTGATCTCTCTATGATTTTATTGGATTTTCTATTTGGAATTGGACGCAATAATATTACTAATATGGATGAAAATGTATATTGTTAGTTCATTGATTTTCCGGCAGAGTACCAAATATTGTATACACACTTAAGTATATATTTTAGAAACGTAATATGTTGTTGCGTCCGAGATATGGCAACACTGCTCTCTATTTTTAGACCCAAAATATTGTGTTTTAACGTTTCTTGTGCTTGTGAGATCGTGTTATTCTAAGACATTGTTGCTTCCAGTGTGCTAATATGACAAGGCGCATTGATAAAATATTCAGTAACTTGAGTTTTGATACTGAAGAAGGTAAGTATTTTTATAATATATATGAAATTATTACATTCGTGATTTTCTTATGACTTTTGTCTTTATAAAAATTTTCAGTTACCTCCAATTACTAATAATTATTGGTATTGTCACTCATTGTCTTTTAGTGAGTAAAAGTGATAGTTTTGAAATTTTGCAATTTAATTTAATTTTGTAGCTACTGAAAAACATGTTGTCATGTGTTAATTTTTCTACAAATATTTTTCAAATTCAAAATAGGTAAAACGCCTTCTCCTTCATTTTGTTTTTTGTATTCCCAAACAAAACTAATAATTTCTCCATTATCCAAACGTTTTTTTGCTTTTTATATTTTAGTCAGAGCTGAATATTACCTCAAACAAAATATTTGAATATGATAAAATTCAAATGAATACAGAGTCATCTCCATGTACACCGGAAGATCCTTTTAATGCTTCGTCAAGTGAAGATTCTCTATATTGTCCTAGTAGTGACGAAGTAAGTAAAATTTTTTTTCCATTTTCATTAAATTGTGAATATAGGTTTTGGACCTTGCCTGTGAGTAGATAAATATCCAGGCCTATACTGATTTCCCGGAAAACGTTTACTTTGTGTTGGGATTTGAAAGCGTCGAATTCTACTTTGTTAAGGGGTTTTAGAAAAACTAGTATTACTTTTGTTCTTAGTGATTATAAAAAATTGCAGAAATAGTCGATCGAAATTGCGGTGAGGGATCGAAGATAAAACCTTGTATATTATACATGGCATATTCTTGTTTTATAGTACTTTTGTCTGGTAAGAGAATTAGCATACAGCTCGTTCGGCAAACTTCCAGACGCGTACTATAAAACACTTATTATGGCACTAAGAACTTAAATAGCTATTCACTAAATTCTTTCTAGTTTTAGAAATTCTTATACATTTATCACCTAATTGGTTCACGAGATAATTCACGTTACATTTTTTTCGCAGGATAGCTGCTCAGATGTTGATGAGAATCCAGCACCGAAGAAGACTAAGAAACCTAATATAAACAAAAGCTCAACCCAGATGAAGATTACTACTGATTATGTTAATTCGCCCTCTATTGGAGTGTATGATACAGCTAAAGATAACGAATACGATTTAAATGTACCGAATACTTCAAGCAGTAGACAGTTGATTACTACTAAAACGATGGATAAAGACCAAGATTTATGTAACAATTCAAGGTAACCGAGTACTTTAAGTTGTACAAAACCAATTAAAACACCATATAAGAGAAAACCGGATCATTGTTATTATTGCGAAACTAAGGTTCTAAATTTCGGCCGCCATGTGATACGGAACCATTCAAACGAAATAGATGTAGCAAGAATTTTAGCAAAGCCCGTTAAAAGTAAAGAAAGAAAAGAGCTATTCAATGACCTTAGAAGAAAGGGAAATTATTTGGCCGACGGTGGCACTTGTTTTAAGCCTGTTAGGGAGGGTTATGTACCAGAGAGAAATAAAGTACCTTGTAACAACTGTTTAGGGTATTTTTCCTCGAAACTTTTATACAGACATAAGAAAAAATGTGTAAAGAGAGATTCTGGTAGCTCTCAAAATAGCAAACAGTTAAAACTATTCCATAATGCTAAAGTAGATCAACGACTGAAAGAGGAAGTATTCCCGCATATGAGAGCGGACAAGTTGTCTTTGGAAGCTCAAAAAGATCCACTTATTTGAGAGTTCGGAGCTAAGTACTTAAAAACGCACCGTGAAAAACATTTTATTTACGTAACATCACGCAAAATGAGAGAACTTTCTAAAATCCTTTTGGAAATAAGAAAGTTGGATCCATCCATAACCACATTCATTTCAGCTTTGAAGCCAAAGTATTTCGACATTTTCGTGGAAGCCACAAAACGAATTGCTAAATATGATTCGGAACGAGATGTTTATCTGTCTCCAACTTTCGCCATGAATATTGTTACGTCTTTGAAACAGTGTTGCGATATTGCAATTACTTTTATTTACACTAAAAATAAAGGTACCACTTTATCTACTGCGGAAATAGAGGTGGACTTGAAAACGTTGATTCGTCTTTTTGAAACTAATTGGAGTTGTGAGATTTCTTCACATGCCAGTTACAACCTTAATCTTAACAAATGGAACAAAGTAACCATTGTACCTCTTGCCAGTGATTTGCGTTTTTAAGGAATCATCTCATCGACTTAGCTGGAGAATCTTTAAGAGTCCTAATTAAAGGAGCTGAGGATATGAAATATATCATAGAAGATGATATCGACCATCAGCAATATCAAAAAAAGTCTGATACAATTCAAGCATTTAATAATCTGATGGAAACTATTGTAGAGTCATTTTATTAAATCAAAAACGTTCTGGAGAACTACAACGAATGTATTTACATACATATCTGAATACATCAAACCATACTCAAAAATATGAGGAATTTGACAATGTAGTCTCTCTACCCGAAAAAATTCTCCTAAAATCATTGAAGAGAGTAGTTATCCGAGGTAAACGAGGCAAAGGGGTTCTAGTTTTATTCCATTCTGACATACAAGACAATATCAAAAAAATGTTAGAAGTTAGACACCATTTTGTGCCCATAAATAACCCATATCTTTTCGCAATGGCGAATTCAAATTCACATTTGATAGGTTATAAAGTGTTAGCCAAACATGCTAAATTATGTGGAGCACAAAACCCATCATCAATTACGTCAACCCGACTGCGCAAACATCTTGCAACTTTATCGCAATTATTCAACTTATCAGATGGGGAAATAGAACAGTTGGCGACATTTATGGGACACACAAGTGGTGTTCACAGAAATTCCTATCGACTACCCGATGATGTTTATCAAACGGCGAAGATATCTAAACTGTTGATGGTAATGGAAAAAGGCGGAGCAGATCAATATAAAGGGAAATCTATTGATGAAATAAACATTGATATGGAAAAAAATCTTCTAAGTGACCGAGACTCTGATAATGATAGTGACGAGGATGAAAATCCAATAATAAGGGAACTGTTAGATACGTCAAAGCCATCTGCTCAAGATTTTGTTCCAACAAACAACGTTGATGGGAAACCTGTTGCAGGGACTAAAAAGAAAAAAACTCGTAAACTGGTTCCTTGGACAGATGACCAAAAAAAAGTCACACTAAACTATTTTAAAGATCATATTAAAACTAAGAAGCCCCCTAAAAGATTCGAATGTGAAGATCTGAAAACAAAATATGAAAAAATTCTAAACAACAAAGATTGGCTAAAAATCAAAGTATTTGTTCAAAATTATTATACTAAAAGCAGAAAATAGTGATAGTGCAGATAAAGGATTTTTATTATATTTTAAAAAATCAATAAAACTGGTATAAATTTAGCTTCATGATTTATTTGTACTGTTCCCTTTCTGTCCCTAGCTATTGTCTCAATTTCTGTTTTCTCTTTATCAATATCCATATTTTCGATTTGGTCAATCCATTTCCTCCTGGCTATTCTCTTTAAAATACGATTAAAAAGTTGGGTAACAATTGACTTTGCACGATTTATGGTTATTGTTGGATTGCGATGTTTCACCAGTATAGTTATCACTTTCCTCTGGAGGTATATTATAGAGGCATACCTGATCAATCCCGCTATCCCAACATGCTTTCCATTTTTTTGAGTCGGAAAAAGTGTATACCAGTAGCTAATTATTAGAGTTATTGCGTATTTTACATTGTCTTTTCCATATTCTTAAAATCAGAGATATATTTCTACAAGGAAACTCTTTTAAGATTATATACATTTCATGTGATATTTAATGATAGTATATTATTGCGTCCTGGCGGTTTGACAACACCGCACGGATGCAGCAATGTATGGTGTAGTCATTATATGGAGCTGATAAAGTTACTTGTTATAAGGAAGCAGCATTGTTGTAGAATGAATGAAAATCTGTATATTTGAAAATTGTGAATATCAATTATCTACATATAGTCCTATCCATCTACTTCATTGGTAAACCAGTATACACAATAAGATCATGGTTAACTCTTGGTTTTCTTGAGGACGCAACAGTGTATGACTTTTGTACGGACGTAATAATGTTTATATTTATATATATATATAAATATATATATATATATATATATATATATATATATATATATATATATATATATATATATATATGTTTTTATGTAGATTTTTAAGTGACAAACATAATGGTGAAAACAGATTTTGGACAGATATTATATTTTCCCATTGAATCGCTGATCACTGTCTCTATTTCAGATGGATAAGAATATTTTTTAGCGTTTAGTTCTGCCAGTCAATTATGTGGTAATTTTAACGTTAAGACGGAGAACAGTTTCTTCAATGAAAGAGTTTTAACGACGTTCCTAATTTTTCGCTGAAGTTATTGGAGATTTTGGACAACCTCCTTTATAATTGGTTCTAGGTGTAGGAGTACCCAGACTTAAGGGTTTTACTCTACATTGTAACCATGTATTATATTTTGCATATAAATGTTTGGATTTCTTGTAGCATTTTGCCCAAAAGTGTTTGAAAACTTTTAATAAGTTACTAGCTTCAGAAATAATATCGGCCTATTTTGCCTTTAGGTAACTTTGAATTATACGGTTAAAGACGATTTCTGTGTTTTAATTAATGTCACTTCAGAATTACTACCACGTGCTAGGAAAACGTCCCTATTCTTATCAAAAAATAATCCAAGAGTCTCTTCCTCTCTTGTGATTGTGCGTATGTCTACGCGTTCGCCTAATTGCGAGAATATATTATATGAGTCTGCCTATGTAAGTGATTATTAAAAGGTGTGATTTTTTAATGATTGTCTATTTATTTTTTTATGTATTAGAGTGTTTGTGAAATAAAAAGATTTGAGTAAAAGAATACTGTTCTGTATCTTCAGGGCTTGGTGTTTTGCCTGCTATATAGAACTCGAAACATTCCTATACTAATTACAAAACCTTCTTTATTACTAGCATTTCTTTTTCCTTTAGAATTGACGATTGGCATCACATCGCAGCGGAGAATCTAGCTCTACAACTCTTCCACAAATTGCTTCTTCCCTTTTTTGTTCATTCCTTCTTTGGCTCTCTTCTTAGCAAGATTTTCTCAACACCTCAACGACGATGCCTCCAACACATTTTCAGGCATCCTCCTACCTTTAATACAGCTTCCTGGGTGTGCTGAAGCATCTTGAAGTGCAGGCATGTTAAGAAATATGCTGTTTCTCTGCTCTTATCTCTTCAACTTTTCTTCGCTTAGTGGGGCAATAGTAGTATCCTGATTCCGTTTCCCGGATAGCTTCTGGAGTTCCTCCTTGTATACTTTGCAGAGCTACCCGCAAAATTAGCGGTAAGATGTTTCTCGATTCGTTCTAGTGGTTTTGTCAGGTATTTGATCTCAAACTCCTCTTGGTTCCTCGTGCCAAATTCCACAGCTTCTTCCTCAAAGAAATCGGTTATGGCTCGTTGCAATTTCTGCACTTTGTTAGTTATGCCCTTGGTTAAGGTTACCGACATACCCCCTGTGGCCGTCCTGCCGATTTCATAATTACACGACCGAGCCTGCTCAGCTCCTTTTTCTTCATCTGGCTGAGACGGCTTTTTTTCGGTTTGAATATTTGCGGCTGATTTAGGAGCCGCTTTTCCTTTATGTTTTTCAGTTTTTCCCTAGTGATTTGAAGTGAGTGTTTTCCAGCATAATTCACATTTCGGGAGTTTATTCGTAGCAATCAAGCTACTATGGATAATCTTTAGTATTGCTTATTCGTAACAATGTTAATTTAAGTCGAAGTGGTCTCCTCCTGCTTCACTGTGATTAGTGTTTCAATTTCGTTTTCACATTTTGAAATTTTTATTGGGATATTTGTCACTCGTTTGCCACAGTTTTGCACTCTCGATATTATATCGTCTGATGAAATTTGAGCCGGACTTTTTCAAAAAGTTTTTCTGGCGATATTTACTATGTAAAAAATTGAGCAGAGTTTTCTTTAAATTTTGAGTTTTTAATGGAATTACAGCTCCTGAATCGTTAAAAAATTTTTAGGGGTCTACTTTTTTGTGAAATTCAATATTAGAGTGGCACAAAGTATTCAGTGAACATCGTGAATTTGTTGTAAACTGTGTGCTGGGTCATCGTTTAACTCACACCGATCAGCACACATGGAAACTACATACTTCAGACAACACCCTCGTTCCTCTCAGTGGTCCGTAAAGTTGCTGTATTTCGTGCCCATTCAGAGTTGGCCCGAACTCAACTAATTTTCATTCCTCATAGCAGAATACTGAGTACTTATGTATGTATATATAAGTGGAAGAAATGTTTTAAATTATTAATAAGGAGAATGTAGTGATATTTTCACAGTTTAAAACTGACTAAGAATATTTTTGGGATAATGTGTAATTTTAAGGCACTTATTGACAAGCCGTCACTCCGTCACTGTAATAAGTATGTTTCAGTATTACTACTCTTTTTATAATATTTTATTCACGTTTTTGAGCTGCGAAAGAACACAACAAATGTACGATATTGTTCATTAAACAACAATAATTACAGTCGGTGCAAACGCATGTCCATAATAAACTCACAAACAGTGGATAATTGTCGATAAAAACTTGTAGAATAAAAAATTCTCTTCTACTTGAGTTGTCCCACACTGAGAGTGAAGGTGGAAAAAACCAGTTTTTATCCGAAGACTATGTAATGCGTCTCACTCTGACTTCTATTTATAGGATCGCCCTTATCTAGAGATTCCAAATTTAATATACCTAATGTCACTAAATTATTACAATGTTAGTTTTTCAAGTATATATAAATGCTTCTGAATATTCTCGATTTTAGATCTCTTCTGTCTTAAAATTAAAATCAAGAACATTTAGAAGCATCTAAGAAATAAAAAATTAAAGAGAATTTTCCAAATAACTGTTACCTCTTTCTCATCACAACAGGTGCTTACTTATGCGATAAAGTCGTCATCTAATGAAAATTTTCCTTTAAGTGAACCTTAAATATTAGAAATACAGGAAAATGTGGAATGAAAATCAGATTTAGTGAATAAAATGTGTAATTAACCAATTTGAAAATTGAACGCAGTTCGTGAAATTCAGTAATATAGATCATCGAAGTGTGAGAAGGTGCGTTGTCCTGATCGAAAAGTAGCAATTTTTCCCTTTAGGTACATTATAAAGAAATATATATCTAATAGTTTATTGTAATTATTTCACTTCTTGGAAAGATAGGCGATGAATACAATCCCATTACTATCCAAAACACGGTCGACTTAACTTTTCCAACCCATAAAACCATTTCCTCTTTTTCGGAGTAGGTTCTTGTAGGTTCCAGAAGTGTAGATATAGATCCAGGTTTCATCCATAGTTTTGAATACATGTAAAAAATCAGGATCAGTTTGCTTAAACCGCGACTATGGGGCAAGAGAAATGTTCATTTGAATGCGTGCAAAGTCTCCATATACATTTTTAAGCTTCTCATTTCAAGAAAAAATCTTCACGACTCACTTATACGATTCTCGAACAGAAAATAAGGAATCAAAATAGCTGACATTCTGGATCTCTTAACCATACGCAAATATATTTCCCTTCAAATATTGATACGTGCTGATATCAGGTCGGAAAGTTTCCAGAAAAGCAAAATTTTTTTGGTTGTAGTTAGGTTTTTCCATAAATTCGGAGGTTGCTGATCAAGTTTTGAATTATGGAGACACTAATATTAATATGTCAAATCTGAAATTGCCATCATGAAGTTTGACATTTTTAATGGTGAACGTACTAAGAACGTTGAGTAGTATTTTAGTTGTTCACAGAACCAACGTGTTTCACTGATTTTCCGAATTAAATCGTCGTCGCACTTCGCTACAGGACGAATTTTGTGAAGGCCCTCCAAAATCGGCTGTTGTTCCAGAAAGCATCGTTTTGTTTAAACTGATATTGCAAGATCAGCATAATTTGAAAATCGCTAAAAAGAAAAGCTCGTGTGGATTGGTGTACAGAAATTCTGGAAACTTAGAAATCCCTTAACCTTGAGGTTGGTTCTCACTAGGAGTGGTCAGTGTATAAACAGCCTTAAGTACTAAATCTTATGGTATACAATAATAGCTATCAATAATTATAAAATCAGTAGTAGATATTTAAGATCGTCTACAGTCACATTAATATAAAATAGACGACACCTTAATGGGGTTCACTATATGATTAAGAGAACGTAATGGTTCCCATCAGGAGTGGTGAGATAATTCGCGGCTGAACTAGTTATAATTTGTTCATATTACAGTGGATTTAAGAGAAAATATCATACTTCCTTCTTAATAATAAGTATTGATACAATATTTCCAAATATCTTGGTAATCACATTCCATGAATTTTGTTTTTAAATTTATTGCAACCTATCTACTCAGTTTGAATAGATTTTCGTTATTCTGATTTTACCTTTTTGCCTTATTTTTTCCAAGCTTAAGGTTTTGTTTTGGCTTTACAACGATAAATCGTGGAAACAGTTATTAACCTTATATGGTTTTGGCAACCATGTGTCGTTCATGAAGATTAGGTAGAAGCTCTCTAGACAAATTTTCAAATAAATCTACTGCAACGTCTTCATGAGTATGATGAGTATGAGATAATTCAAATTCCATAAATATGAATTTTGTAATATAGATGAAAAGCGAAGATTTCCATTCTTTACAACTTCTATTTATGTATCTCTCAATAAAGCGGGGTTACTGAATTCCGGAATATAACTAGATATCCTAGTTCATTCTACCTTTATATAAAATACTATCGGATAAATACCGGTGAAGCTTGGCAACGTTGTATGTAAGAGGATATCTCATTCAGTCAATCCATTTCACAACGTGTCAGGCCACAATATGGCATACCCTGGGGAAACGAAACACACGTATGAACTTTCTGAGAGAAGAAACATGAAAGAGTAAGAAAAAAAGAAGCGCTCCCGATTGTATTCAAATCCGATGTAAGATTAATAGTGTGTCTGTCGCAAAATATCACATTAAATATGAAGCAACACGTGAGATTTTATCCGAACGACTCTGCGAAATTTAGAAGATAACTTTATCGTGACTACACATCAGATGATTTACTTTACATTACGGCGACATTATGAATTGCCATCGAAAGATTAAATATGGAATCACGATTCAAATTCAATTAAGGGAACAACATTTTGTACCGACTTATCTCAAACAACTTGTTTGAATAATAAACATTTTGAAGATTCCTAAAACTTATTGTCATAATATATGGGATCCCAAGGAGGTGGTTGATCTGGGATTCATACTCTACGTTGATGCCACCTAGTAGTGGTAATGTGAGGGATATGACTTGTATTATTAATTTACCATTTCGCAATAATGCGTCAATTTTCCAAAATTATTAGCAAAGCTTAATCCTGAGAGTTCAAATGGAAAATTTAATCAATTTAGAGGATAATAAATAACTAGCAACAGTATTAGTATTTTTCACTGCTTGGGTTAATTTTGTTATTTATTTTTTTGTATAAACTTTTCTAGTCTTAAGTAGGACTATGGAGTAGAAAGGAATGAAATATCGGAACAAATACATCCTATGGTCGAGGAAGGGGAAAAAACAGAAAATATCTGAATCAAAATAGAGATTTAGAAAAATTTTGCAAATGGTAACACTCTATAATTCGGCAAATGGAAAAGGTATCTAAAGTCTTCGGACTCAAATTATCAATTTCAATGCACAAAATGCATTTAATTTAATACGACATGGTCTATGTCGCAAGATTTATGCTGATGAATAGTTGTTTAGAAGACTATAAAAACGCCACTACTCTAAATATAAAAAATTTACTAAGAAAAATTATATTAACTAAAAAAAAAATTGTAAAAACGCTTCTCTCAAAAGGCTATAGATACGCAAAGCAGGATAGATGTTTCCCCAGGAATATTATCAAATAATATGGACATAGTTGATGATTCTAACCAAAATGTGTATGAGTTATATTGCTCCAATTATGAAACGGTTATCCATATGTTATTGAAAAACTAGCTGACCCGGCAAACGTTGTTCTGCCCATTATATCTACGAAATATTTTTCTAGTTCAATAAAATTGAGTGTGGAGATGAAATCTTACCACAAAATTTGCTTTTATTTTAAAATATATCTTCCGTTACAGCTTCCTGTTACTACTTCGATATCGCTAGCTAATTTCATCGTGAAAAAAACTATGATAATATCAGTTGGGGTTGAAAATTTCTATAAAAGGAATTAGTTATTCCAATTTGAACAATTTTTTCAATAAGATGAAACGCCTATGGCACATCTAACCATTTTTTTTTCGAACTTATAAATTGAATGTTGAAACGGGTTCTGATGTAGCCTTACCATTTTATTTATCGTTGATTCTCGCCTCGATTAAAATTGAATATCCCGATCATTTCGTTTACTGCTGTAGTTAAGTACAGACAGTAGCTGAATAGAATACAAATGTTCATCAAGAGATCTCTTTAAAAATGGATCTAGGCATTAAAACGCAAAAAAGGGAATAATAGTTATTGGACTAGACGTAAAAATTAAAATGTTTCCGTAGCTAAAAAAGATACGTTTGTAACACATAGCGAATGTATTCGGAATTTCAAGAAGGGATAAAAATGAACAGCTCAACCGATCAGATTGTGTAATTTATAGAGTTTGTATTGTTGCCAAATATTGTTTGTTGTAAGTCATTATACAAATTCATGTTTTAACCGTTAACTAAGGAAGTATTTCTACACTAATCGCAACGTGGGGTCACTAGGACTCCCCCTTAATGTTTCTGTTATATTTCTCATATAATCTGTCAAAATTTATTATTGTTCATGTCGTTTGCCGCGTACCTACAATATCGAACTGAATCTACTATGAGCTCCTGCCCTATATACCCTTTCAATGATTTCAGAGCACTGTAGTAACTTTCTAAGGTGTCTACTAATAGACAACTTCTGTCTAGATAATTATTCTTTGCAGTTTCAGCTAACTTCTTTTTACAGAAATATCTAGAGCATAGTTCAAAGAAGAAGCTCATAAAAATAGAGGTGGTTAAAAATTTAGTACAAACATAATTCATCAAATATTCAGTCATAAAGTTTCATAATTTTTTATAGCATATTGACTGGAAAATTGAGGTTTTTCTTTGCCTAAAAATCCCGCCTATGATAAGGTTGTTCCAATCAGAAAAAAGTGAAATTTGCTGAGAATAGGGTGTGGAATCAAATTATATCAAATCGGCTACCCCAAAGATCAATTTTAAAATTTGAATATAGAAATCGATTCCTCGTTAAAAAATTTACGTTTACGTATAACTTTTTTCATAGGGCCAATTGTCTAGCTATAAAATAATTTGGTGTTTCGCCCCAATGTGGGCCATTCCATATAAAAAGGAACAGATCATTTTTGAAATATTAACCAGCATGTGGGGATAAATAAAATAGGAGGAATTCCCAGCTTGAGTATAAAAAGGTGTGGAAAGAACAATTATGAGAGGTACACAGGTCACTGTTTCAGGAGAAGCTCTGTAACACATTACACCCATAAAACGTTACGTAGCTGGAAATCTGCCTCTGTAGCAGAAGCATATATAGAAGTTTTAATAACAAAATTGAGATTTCTAACAAAATATTGATTGTCCACCTACTTCCAAACAAATTTAATATCTGACAAAATTGTTGAATCAACGTTTCCGATCAACAGCAGCATGAAACATCTTCAGGAATTCATATTGAGAGTAATTGTTCAAACTTCCCTATCAATTATTATTTCAATAAAAGGTATGTTTTATGATGAACAATCAATCAATTATTGACTCTGTTAACAAGATATCTTCCAAAAATGTATATTTCATATTTATTTTGTGAATTATTTTGAAAAAATTGTTTTTTCACTGTGAAAAGAAGATAATATCAACTTTTTTCAAGGGTCATTGTAATTAGTGTATTAAAAATAAATATATAAAATGATGTATATTCTTTTATTCACAATAAATTTATTTCTATCATCACTAGTTTATATTTTTACGAGTTCGAATATCTCGATAATTAGAAAGTGTGGATACTCCTTACCGCATTACAGGTTTCAGTTGCACGCTCCAATGAACTCACTTATGCGCGCTCCATATCTTTTCTATTTCCGTGGTCTGAAAATTGTCCTATTGAACAACAGAAGCAAGAAACTGTTTAAACCAATAGGACACGTAGTAAATTATATAGAGATCTATGAATAAATGCGTAAATTAATGAATATCAATGAAGAATGAAGAACATTTATGCAAAGTGTGGAGGGACCTTAACCGACAATTTTTTATTGGACTTACAATGCGGATTTAGCAAATACTGTTCAGAGAATAGCAGTGCTGGAGAGCAAGATTATATAGGAAAAGAATAGTCTAATCTTAACGAATATAGTTAGTGCTCCTGGAAATCAAATATAAGTCTTTGTTTGATCCAGAAAACATTATTCTACCCCCTCAACACATTAAAAAGGGTTTATCAAAAACATGCTATCGAAGCAGATGACGTATGAAACTGATTTATGATTTTTAGTATGTATAAAATAACCCTCTCGATTATGACGCCACCTCCCTATTTACAAAGATGTTGAATAGTTTTTGGGAAATTGAAAAGTAAAGATTATCAAGATAATATGGTTAGGTTAGGTACGTGTGACGTGATGACTAAGGAGAGTGATTTCATTAATATTTCATCAAAATTTATTAGGAAAGTCATCAGGTATTTTGGTATGAAAATATGTTGTTGGTCTAAAACATTGAGGTTAAGTTTTCAAGTATACCTAAAACCAAATATTGTTCATTCTAACTAACTATTACCTGTTAACAATAATGACAGCTGAGGTATAAAAAACGTGTAAACTAGTAGTATACACGGCCGTATTGAATTAGAATCATAGTGTACAAAAACCTTGGTTTAGTTTCAACTTTCACAAATGCGGATGTTTATTTATTCCCACATAACATCACCGCTATATCAGATACGTCTCATATTCCCCAATAAGGCATGTGGGAACTCACCTAATAAAAATGATAATCGAGAAAAGCGATAATATTCTAATAATTATTCAGTCCAGTTACTTCCAAATTAATAATATTTTATTATCTACGTTACCTTGCTACGATTCACGTCACGTAGTTCAGTAAATGATACGGAGAAGATTTGTTGAACGTGACTCCTGACTTTTATAAAAGAAAACAAAAATATGTGCCTATCTGGGCTTGAATTTAGTGATAAAATGAATTCACCTTGGACCGCCACTACAAGCTTCGTAACATGATATTCCGTTTTTCATTCCAATTCAGAACGTGTCTAGTTTCACTCAAAAGGACCTCATTGTTAGAAACATATGTAGGCATATATTTTAGTATTTTTCCATGCAAAGTGCATCATTATACAATAATCGCGTCAGTTATTGTTTCTACTATATTTCTTCTACTTCTAATTACAATGAGCTTGGATATTTGAATTATTATTTCATAGAAAGTGACACTTAATAACTCAAATTAAGCAATTTATTTGGTTTATCTGGCATTCATAGTTACTTAACAATTATTTATTCCTACTAACTTATCCACGACTTGGACCGTGCTCCGGTCCTGTTCGGTTATAATACAAGTCTAAAATTTGGCGAATACGCCGGTTCTCGGAAATAGATTGATATTGTTTTTATTTATTTGTTTGATTATTCCTCGTTCATCATCAGTATATAATTGAATGTTACAGGGAATGGTTCGACGTAGTAGAAAGTATCCGAAGAATTTGAATAAATTATATAAGTTAGTTAAGTCTAGTGTAAGTGTTCCTTGCAGCAGCTGAGTAGAAAAGCTACGTCATCAGCGCCGATAGCCTGACTAGAGAATTAGTTTCACGTATTATTATAACGCTTTCGCTGTTATATGTGTTTTTCGAAATGTCAAAACATTCCATATAAATATTGTAACGTACCTGTGTCCAAATACGACAATAACTACACCAAATAAATTAATTAATAGTGTTCCAAAAGGGAAGAAAATGCAGAAACAGTGGTGTAATGCAATGAAGAGGCACAATAAAATGAAATTCTTTCGAGTATATGTAATCGGTTTGGTTGTGGAGAGAATTTCGAGTGAAGTTAATTTCCAATGAATCAAGTATTTTATGTAAATATTAATATAGATTTTCTAAACTTTAAGCATTTTCTCACAATCATAATGTGATATAAAATAAATAAGTACATATTATTATGTGAATTGTGAGTTTGTATTTTCCAATAATATAGAAATATGCTGATAAATAGTATAGAATAATCCCCTAAATTTGGGTCTACTGTTTTGAAAAGGCTTTATAAATAAAATAAAAGAAAAAAATGTTTCAAACACATAAAGACCAGAAAGCGATATATCTTATGACTTTGTATTCCAGCTTGAAACTGATTTGGATAATTATAAGTAGATGATTGGGGGGAACGTAAGAGAAAAGGTGTTTCACCACATGTCAGCAGTCAGCCTCATAATTCAAACGCGGGGGACTTCGTTAAATATTATAGAGGAAGTGGTGCTATTAGAATTGATCCACTCGACCTCTCTGATGACGTCCCTAGTCTTACTCCCAAAAATGATCGTATGAAACTTAAAAAATACGAGTGTAAAGAAGAGACTGATTGGGGTTTTCACAACGTGTGGTTTCTAGATAGCCTCTACTAGCGTTATCTGAGATCATAGAAAGATTGGTCAAAAAAGGCTTTTATCATTTCTGTTTAAGTGTAAAATACTTATCAATTTGGGTTTTTAAGTAACAAATGCACAAATAATGCTATATTCTCACTCCTAAATAGTCTAGTCTAGCTTAAATAGCCATCGCTCCACTGCAACGGCTTTCCATTGTGTTAATCATAATATTTTGATTAACACATTGAAGTACTACGGTTTCAGGGGAACACCTCTCGCGTGGTTAAGTCATAACTTACCAACAGAAGTCAGCTTGTGAATGTGGAGTGCCCCAAGGCTAGACTAGGCCCTATTTTGTTTCTTCTGTTTATAAACGGAACCGCCACCATTGACGTCGTTGAATCTGTAAAATTTTTAGGGCTGGCTGTGGACAACTCCTTGAAATGGAAGTTACAAATCTAAAATATTAAGCTCCTCTTGTTTTGCGCAGAGATCAGTTTCCAAAGAACCGAACTTATCCACCTCCTTAACCGTATATTATCCCCTTATTGAGTGGCATCTCCGATATGTTATTCTCTTTTGGGGTACGTGATGTGCGATTAGTCTTCTAGACAATTTTTAATCTTATGATTTTCGTTTATCAAATAGTATATAAATATTTTTCATGATCACGATAAGTAAAAAGCTAGTGAACTTTGCCTCGAACTTTCGGACGAGGATATATTCCCAAATAGCTTTGAAAAATAGGGGTAAAATATGGCATCGCAAGTCTTCTGTCGATCTCTTGCAGCTGCCCTATATACGGGGATATATTGAAAAATTCTCAGCCTACTATAGAACCAAACAAAATTTGATAATGATAATGAAATGATAATTTCACTCTTCCGAAACTATTTTATGACCACCCCAAGTTTTCTTCACTAGTTGTTCCAGTCCAGAGCTGCTCGTAAGGATGTTTCAAGGATTCATTATCATTTTCCTTACGATGTATTCCATAGCTATAATTAATCTTCCTGGTTAGAACCCCTTTTTGTTACTTACCAATGAGCCCATCTACTTATGTGAGATGTCTTTTAACATAATATGTACTAAAGAATTCATATGCGATGCATAAAAGAGTTATACTCCTTGGATGATGCTCCTTTTTCCAACTTTGGCATTTCCTCTTTCTACCAAATTTCCATTATTAGTCTGTCAAAGTGTTCGGTGAGTTTGCTATCGGCTGTTTTATATAGTTCAAATGGGGTTTCCTCAAATCCAGATGATTTGTTGTTTCTCTGTGCTTCCATTGCGTGACTAACTTCTTCCAGTGTTGGTGGTTTTAGCCACGGTTTCTCACATTTCCTAGTTTTCTTTGCCTTCTCACGTTACCTTCATTTCCATTTTCCGGTTATTTGCTCTCTAGAAGTCTTCGGAAATATTCTCTCCATGTAGTTTTCATACTATTCACGTCTGAGATAATGTCGCCCTTTCGGTCTCCCATTGAGGTAGTCTGGCGATCAAATCTTTCCCGTAGGTTCTTTGCATATTGATATGTACCTTTTGCATAGTTACCTCCAACTTTTTGCTCCATGACCTGATCGTTTAAGAATGTCCGTTTTTTCTTCTACATTTTCATGGCTTCTTATCTCGTTTTTCTCTTATTACTTTGTACACATTTCCTGTGTAGCTTATTTTTCTAGTTAATTGCGTCATCACATTCCGCGTGGACTCATATCTCTTCTCTCTGTTGCTTATAGTGTCTTAAAACAATTTGTGCAGTATTTTTGTAATATAAATTTTTGTTTCGTTTCGTTTTCTTTAGGTTTCTTGCTCGCTGCTTCTCTCTAACTGTGCATTAACTTCCTCTAAATATATTCCTTTTAGATCTTTCAACTTCACGGGATGCACCTCTTCTTCTTTTTACATCCGTTAAACTAGTTACTGCCCTTTTTTCGATTATCAGAATATAGTGAATTTTTTTAGTGGCATGAAACTTTTATGAGCGAAGCAGGTGGATCTTGCTTTCACATTTCTACCTGTTGCTTCAAGTGTTTGCTGGAGAAAAATTTATAATTATGTACGTCGAAGTTGAAATTTTGGATTTTTCAATTTGATAATCTATAGATTATAATTAAAAACATCAATGCAATTTAGAGTAATTCAACCAACAGGTCAATGTTGCTCATAATACTTCCCTTCTATGATGAACTTGACGTCTACCAACGTTTTTGTTGAGATTGAAAAGGGATCCGAAATAATAAATTCTATTAATTATTATACGAGAAGCAAGCCTATGAAAAACGAACATTTCATACTATAAAATAATATTGAGATAAACGGCACTGGAAATAGCAATGTAGTTAGTAGATAAATACATAAAATTTTAAATAATAACTTAAATATCTGTTGAAACAATATAAATAGCTTGACAATAATATATTTAAGTATCAAAATAAAAATGCAAGCACATCATTCAATTTCCGTAAATCTCCGAGTGTGGTAGTAAATATATTATTACCCAGATTTAATACCAAATTTATTTTATAGGTATTTCTATTAAATGAATAACTGAAAATTTGGTAAGATTTGAGCTACGTTTTATGAGGAAATAAATTGGAAGATGACATTTTAAAGTTGGAATTTTAAAAGCAAAAAGATAATTTAAAAAGGAATTGATTAAGTTCTTTATTTCTCCAACATTTCCTTTATTAATATGGTCTATTTACTTATATTCATAGTTTTTTTATAATGAAAGTTGAGTTCGTAAAGCCAGACTTAAAAATCTACGGAAAACTAATGTGTGTGTGTTTGTGAGTGTATGTGTGAGATAGAGAAATGTTTTATTATCAAAAAATCACAATGAGTAACGAAATTATAGGTAATGGTAATAGGTAATAATTAGTATTTAAGTCCTTAACAAAAATTAAACTAGTATGCATCATGCCGGGAATTAAATATTATTATTAAAATAATAACAATCCTCTTCTAGGTTCGAAACTACATTATTAAACCAATTCCCAAACGATTTGCCGTCCACCTCTTCATTGTCCGTTTTCTTTGAGTCATACGCCCATAACGGAGACGTTTCCTATGTGGCATGGTATGAACCGTTTTTCTTTTCCTCAAAAAAGATTGTTTTCTTTTTTACCGGAAAGGTTCTTCAATCTAGTTGAGAGGCCATGTAAAAAGACTTGCCTTGAAGAATTTATGGATCCATCAACCCATATTTTGGACTTAGTGTGGCCTGCATTTACCCACGTTTCGTCCAGGTAATAAATTTTCCTATTCTCTCTTCTATAGACCCGTATTTTAATCATATACTGATGTTATTTTCGCAAGGAACAAACTATTTCTCCCTATGGGATTTTGGAATGACTTTTCAAAATTTGGTTAATGATGATTTATATGTTTTAAAACTGAATATATTGTTGGTGTCTCGTTCCAGAATAAAATTGATGTACTCTCCTTCTAAAAGCGTTTAAATAAAAAGCGTCTACCATTCATAATCATTTTCTTTCACGAGGGAAATAGTTTTGAAGCCGAAAAAGAATGCGTTCATTTATATTTTTTTACCACTACATAAACAATTGGAGGAGCCACTTCAGTTACAATTCCTACTTTTCTCACGATTTCACTGGCTGTCAATAAAGGTTTTGCTGTAACTTCATTTTTGTAAAATCAAATAGCGATCAAGCCATGTGAAGGGTAATAAGAAGATATCACAAATGTATATCTCAAAGGATTATTAAACGTTATTTTTTATTAATTTAGTTTCACTACGTTCACGTTCACTGGCATTTGAAAATGAAAGAAACGTATGGCAAGATTTTTCCTGCTTCATTAATCCAAATTAATCCAATGCAAAGGCGATCATCTGGTTTGTTTTTTTTTAAACCTCCGAAGTCACTAATTGTCCCTTTATAGCAATATATGATAAATTTGTTGGTTGCAAGGACTTGTGATTTGTGTTCCTTTTGGTATTTTGATAAGAAAAATAATTTGTAGATATAAAAATTTTGTGTAAAATCTCTATTTTTCAATTAATCGCTCCTAACTGATTATAACAACCAAATAAAAACATATAACCTCATAACATGATAAAACCACTGATAAAAGGAAATGGATTCGCAATCAGCTAATAATTTTCAAAAAGTTTTCTTTGAATGCTTAAATAGAATTTATTGAAATCGTCTACCAAGTCGACGCCTTTGAATGGTTATAAAATCTGGTAGTGTAAGTCGTCACCTGTTCAAATGTATATTGGCAGTGCTGCCGGATTTACTCGAATGATCTTCCTACAAAATTGAGCAAATATACAGATGATTAAGTTTTTTGCCTTTTAAAAATCTTAGAATTGATCGTGTATTCATTAAAAAACCCTCCTTTTTAAAAATGTAAGTTATTGTAAAATTTATATAATAAGCTAACGAGTTTTTCCATGAGATAAGTCACCCTTAAATGGGAAGATACAAGGGACAATGAAATTCTACGAACCAATTTGACAAACTTCGTTTTAACAGATACTCCAAATCCCTATTCGCCTTTGAACTCCCAGATAAAGATCGATCTGTTTGGTGTAAAATAAACAAAACACAGAAGGGGACGAAGTAGATCATCAAATAGTGAAAAAATGAGTGTGTGGGAGTAATAACAAAAATTGATTATCTGTACCCTTCATCTCTATTTCACAACGTGGAACGATCTACAATTCGTCTAGTTCTATTCTTATTTAAAAAATCTTGTAATAACCTCATTAATATTTTTAATTTTCTCCTTCATAATATATAGAAATGAAACATGAAAATGAAAGACAAGGATTCATTGAGTAACCCGCATAATCATGTGACCTGACGCCCTATGTTTTCTCCATGTAGGGCATTCTCAAGGACAGCGTTTTTGCAAGAGGGTCATGCACACTTTCCGACCTCCGAACTACTATTGAAGAAGAACTTGGAACTCTTCATGGACAGCTTGACATGCATCACCAGACCTGCCTCTTCGTTGAGAAACGTTGTCGTAAATGCATTGATCAGAATGGGCATCAATTTTAACACTTACAATAACCCTTTTTCGGATCCCTTTCGTAATGTCTAAAGGAAAATTTAATTTGGACAATTTTGCACGAGTTATCTCACTTACTGTCATTACCAAATTGATATTACACGTTTAGTGTTTTGATATATGTCATCTTCAGAGTTAGCAATAGTATCTTCGCCTAGATCCACAGCTACAGGTTTGATGGAAATTTCAATGAAATTATGAATTATTTTGCTCTTTCTTTACTACATGTTCGAAACATTTGATTCACAACTCTGAGGTTATATTGTTGATTGCAATACTCAACAGATCTTTCACGGCATTCGAACTCGAAAGTAATATTGTTCTGAATTACTTTATTTTTTATTTGAGCCCAGAAACGTGCTATTGAGCTTAACTCGAATGGTATGGCAGCAATCGAAGTACAATTCTTCATATATTTATCTTTACAACACTTTGCTAAGTTTAGTAGTTTGAAAATTGGTTAATCCAATTTAATATTTTTCTCAGCTAGTCAATCTGCAAACTAGGTTTTTTGTCCATTGGTGGTTGCTTGAGTCACCATCTATATGAGTAATATTGAGTCGTTTTTCTTTTTCAGATGGGGCTTTCACACCAGTATATAAACCATCTAAAAAAATGGATGTTTGCTTTGTTACATTCCAGTCCTGTCAAGTTTTTGTTGCGGTATGTCCTTCAAGAAACCATGTTTCATCTGTATTCTATTCATTTCTATTCTCTCTTCGAAAGACCTATATTTTTTTAGATATCTCATGCGCCACTTAATGATTTTTTTTTCCTATAAGGGTATTCTTTCTCTCTGAATAACTGAAATTCATGTCACGCGAATGATTCTCTTTGCAGTTGGTAATTCCTTTTCAATAAAAAATTCATGCTGCATTATCCAATCTAATTTGTTTTTTTACCTTACTCTCATCCAAAGTATGAATATCGATTACTTCAGCTCTTGCTCTAATTAATTTATACATAATAATTTCGTCAAAATACTACTTAATTTAACTACCTCACACACATTCATATTTTGATCTCTGTCTCCTTCAAACACATTGCTGATCATGGTTTTATCTTCGGATGTTAAATTGTAACGTTTAGATATTTGGTTCAGTATTGCTATTCATAGTTATTATTTGTCAACAAATTGCAATTTACACTTTTAATTATATCGAAGATCGACGAAGAAATAGAAACAGTGCTAATACAAACTTCAAAGCTAACGAGTCTCGACAATAAGTACTGCACGTAAAAATATACAATCGTAATCAAACGTGAAAGTTTTTTATCTCAATAATACAAATAAATCCGATCTCTACCTCACGGAACCTTGCATGTATATGAAACTCACACAAATTACCTGATCAATAACATAGTTTGCATTTATGATGTTCTTGTTGATCTCGATTATTATCTACTATTGGAGAAAGACATTAACTGAAGCCATGTCAGTATCTTCAATTTGAGTCATACACGGAAACCAGGCCTTGGCAAACCAATAATGGCCCAAGCCTGGTTGGAGTCTGGGTAAGTTAGCCCCGGCCGTTCTATAGCTAGCCAAGCCTAGTTGAACTCTTTATGACCTTACCTCGGCCATCCCATATTCACCCAAGCCTGGCTGAACTCTATGTAACGCGACCTCGGTCATCCTATAGTCAGCCAGGCTAGGCAGAACTCTAAATAATAAAGTTTTGTGCTAATAACTTATCCATAATAGATATCTTAACATCAAAAGTAATAATTTCCTATGAATAAATTTCTTTTATGTATAAAAGATAATAAAAAATAGAATCATTTCTTTATATATTCTTTATTTATTTATTTATGTACATTAATAATTAGAGTTTATTAATCTATTTTTACAAGCAACCAGCCTGGTCCATGGTTGTAGAGCAGTCTTGGGTTTATCTAGGCAACCAGGCCTGGTCCAGGTTTGCAAACCAAGCGAGGGACATTGTTATCATCCCAGAGTCCCGCCAAGTCTGGGCTAATAATGGCTTCCAAGCTAGAGCCAGAGTTATAGACACTTGGCTCAAGTCTGGGCCTATGCTAGGCCTATCGTAAAGTCCTACATGAAGTTTCATTTTGAATCGAGCTCTTTATCAATCAGAAGAAATCTGAATAGTTTAAAAATGAACCAAATCAAATTAATGAAAGTTTTTTCGGGAAGTCAATGATATTCAAATATGTATATTATTTGTACCTAAAAATTGATCGAAATATTGAATTTTTATGGAAGTAACGAAACATGTAGTTTTTGGAGAATGAGTAAAAGGAAAAGGCTTTTGTAAAGTGTTGGACAATTGAACTTCCTTCTTTATTAACTAATACTGATTATTTCTCTTTGTGTCTGTGTTTAAAAATTCAAAAACTATAAATAACAAATTTTCGGTTTTGGGCTGGCGTCTAATTTAATTGGCTCTTCAATATGAGCTTCTTTTCACAATCGTGGGACTCAACTATAATTTTTCAATATTCATACTAAATCTAAAATATCTATCAGCAGTTAATTTACAAACGCATGGCAACGTTGTAAACAAACATGCTCACCAGATTTTTCAAGTATTTACCTGCAAGTCCCCTAATATATTCGGGTGTAGGGTTTCTCTAAACAAAATAAATGGGAACTGCATGGCAGGTTGCTTTTTTTGCTTCCTTAATTGTATTCATGTTTGTTGATGGAAACACCCATGAACTGGGGTAACGTACACAACAGACCCTATTAACAAATATGCCCTATGATTGATGATAGGATGGTTTTTCAAAAGTTCTGACAAGTAATTGAATAACAGCGAATTATTATTAGAAAAGATCCCGTCACAGTTATAATAATGACAAATATTTGATTCAATTTAAAGTTTAGGTAGGAAAATAATATTTGTGAACGTGTCTTGGATTGATATTGGGGAAATACAACTATTTTTTCTTTTATTTGTTAAAATTATCGACAAGTTTTGGAATCAATTGAATGTAAATGTAACCAAAATTATAACATCAAATTTGGAAACTTCCTAAGCTGATAGTTACACATCCATGGCAATTCAAAGTTCGAAAACGATTAATTATACCATGTATGTAAAAATAGCTACGAAAATATTGTTTCACTTCGCAACAAATTTTCAGAATAGATTATCTAAGAAGGAAAAAACTATTTGAATTAAGAAAGATGAGTGAATTCCTACGTAATCAGCCCAATATATTGCCCTTTCATTTACCTCCTTAAAAGCATATCACCGTAATGATGATCAGTACGCGGCAATTTTAGAGTGTAATACCGTCTTGAACTTGAACTGAATGAAGTTAAGAATATGAATGCTATGATACAATGTTGCAGAAGTGAATAGGGAATCCAAATAATTCGGAACTGAAAGATGTGGATGTAGAATCATTGTTAAGCCATTCTAATTTGATAGCATTCGAAGGAAGATGTGGATTTAGAATATATTTGTCAAACAAGATTCTCTAAATTTAGTTCCATAAAGGACAACATCGTGGTTACAACGTTATGATAATAAATGCAAAGATATTACTGGTAAACTGGATACCACAATATTCTATACTATAAAAAGTGGACACACTGTTTCGAAAGTGGTAGAATTATTCTTCGAGTAGAAAAACATACAGTATAGTAATGGATATTTTCTAATTTATTTGAACTGGTTTGTCACGCTGGGTTGATTTATACGCACATGTCTTATTGACTCACTTAATTTATAAATAAACTAATAAGTATTCTAAACTATTCACTATTCACTAAACTATAGACTAAGCTTATTGTTCTGCCATATTTTGGGCCCTACTTTAGGCGCTATTACTCTTCAAGGATACGAGTACATCTAAATTTCTCTAAATCATCAAATTTTGGGCTTCTTTATATTCTAGGTGTTTCACTTTTCTACGTTATTTCATAATTAGAAGGAAATAAACAATCTTATTTTTAAAAAGTAATTTTTATAAACACTAAATTAGATTTTCACATATTATTATACATAATCATAATATTTCATCCTCAATATAAGGGTGCTTGTGAAATGTGACATGCAAAGGACGATACGAATGGCAATAGGTTAGTATTATTCGGTATTAAATGTCAGAATACCTGCATATGTTTTTTACATCTGTTTTATACACCTTTCAGTCATGTATGTATATAATTTCACATTTCAACAAAAGCACGCTTAACAAATTATTATACTGGCCTGCACAATTTTTGTAACACATTTTTAAAAAATTATTTTCATATTGCTGAGACTTTCCTAATAATAGAAAAATATTAATAAAGTCCCAGTGCCTATTACTTTTGAGTATGTACATTATTCCATAAAAAAAGAAGGAAAGTATCTAAATTTATAATCAGCCATAAGATCTGTGAGCCACATTTTTTTGTGCAGTCAGAAATTCTTGATTCCCGTTTTAAGGATCATAACTCACTACCTGAATTGAAAATTAAAACTTTCAGACAAAGAAATTTGGCATTTATCACATCTTATAATAAGGGAAATCGTTATATGCCTGAGCTGCCTTTTAGATAAAGCCACAACCGCCACAATTCAGAGAGGGTTTGTGGGTCGGTCTGGAAACACTATTGAGGCAAAATGTTCAGTATGTTGACTTGAAAATTGCTTTTTGACTCTGCTGAATATCAAACTTTGTGGAGGTTATGAGTAAAGAGGGTGGAAGTCTTTCTCGAGTAAAATGACGCCAAGTTAGAGGAAGGTATTTCAATTGAGCCACAAATTAGAACGTTGCTGTGGGTTATCCATTTTATATAAAAACTTACCGCACAACAACTTGGAATTCCTTCGTTTTTTTGAGAAGTTAGAAGCTATCGGCGATTAGCAAAGTGGAAGGTTCTATAAAGATATCAGAACAATGGAAATTCTCCTCCAGAGAGGATAAGATACTGCTATGCTAAGTTTACTGTTGGTTTATTACGGGAGAATAAAATATATTATAAAAACTTGTCTGAGCTTTAATGCACTTGTTCCAATATTTTTCCAATTTCAGAACTGAAAATCTCGAAAACTGTCGAAATACACTAACACGTCTTTTATTATCTATTCCTAGATCATAAATTTTTCTAACTGTAGGCTAGAAAAAAAGTCTAATCTTGGAAGTATGGTAGTTGTTGCAAGAATTTATAGTTTTTTTTGTGCTGTATGAGAGAGTTTTCTTTCTTGACTTTCTGTTTCCTCTTCTACACCAAGTTTTTTCTCACAAATTTCGACATCCAGTTGATTAAAAATATTACAATGATAGTGAAGACATTTGTTTTTCCGTCACAAAATTAATTTCATTATAATCGTACTAAAGCGCTTTTGTATGTACCCGCTATGAGTGTTGCGTGTCTTCTTATTTATGAAAAAGTTCCCACAACTCTCATCTATTTTCTGTTTTTTTTTATAGTCTCAGTGCATTTGATTATTTTTATTTATTATTCTTTAAATTTTAGCAAAATGTCTATAGGCGTCTTTGTCTTCTTTTTATATTTCTCTATCTTGCTAAATCCGTTTTTTTTTGGTCTTTTGCTCTCCATTCTATCAAGGTGCCCAAACAAACTGAGCTGTATCATTTGTTTGAATTACAAGTTCTATATTCAAGTCTTATCTTATTGTCTATTTCGAATTCGATCAATTTTATTGACACCTCTGACTCTGCTGCTTTATTTTAAATTTGTTACTACTATATATGATTGAAATATTGATTTAGTATTTTTTTTCACTTTCTTTTCTATAAAGTTCTGCTTAAAACATAATCTGTATATCCACGAGTAAATATTTGAAACTCTTACTTTTTCTACGAGAGTTGCTACTCAAGTTTGGTGATATGGCAACACTGACGTGAGTATTTCAAATCTGATTTTGCCATCAAAAAGACATTTTTATTGGTGAACGTACTCAGAAGTGTTGTTATGCAAGTGCTATTTGAGTTTTTTTACAGATACTTGAAACATTCATATTGATTAATAAAAGGAATTATATCGCGAATATTTTCGTGCGATTATTTTCTAAGACATTCGACGTGGATTAAACCAACATTTTTCTATATCTGAAAAAGAGGTTTATGTGTTCAAATCACATGTTTTGGAGGTAGCTCAATCGGAATGGGAAAATTTGTTCAAAAGCATGCAAAAGTATATTGATCTTATTGGAGAATATTTTCACAAACAATAAAGCCATATCCAATTATAAATCTTTGTTTTTACTTAAGTAGCAACCTTCGTAACTCTATTTCATCGATTTCAACACCGACGCACAGAACGTCAATTTATCGAGACTTCTTTCTTTGGAGAAGCGCTGTGGAGAAGCCTGTGGAATCAGCAACCTAGGCTCGTTTGTCCTAAAGACTGCAGTCTACAGAAGTTCGAGATTAATATCCATAGGCGTTGCTACACGGCAGGTACCACTCGAAGTACTCGAATGTAATAGGGTTTACCTTCTTGTGCATGTTTTTTAGATAAAAAAGATTTTGCTGCCAAACTTGCCAAAGCTAAGAAACGATTTTTCGTAGTAGTAAAAGAGTTAGATGCGTTTGAATCACCAATATGCCAATGAACGAGACTACTTCTTAAACAATATCAGTTTTTTCAATAATCATATTGAAATTTTCTTAACTCAACAGCCTACATAAGTTTAAGATCAATATCGATAGGCACTTCCACATAGTAGGCACTACTCGAGTATATTGTTTATTATTTTGTGCTTCGTATTTACGTAAGTAATCATCATAAATATTGTACATATAATAAATATATATACTTATAATACTTGTACACAAATTTTTCTGAAACATCCTGTATTCAGAAATACCCTCATATTATGGCTAGAAAACAGCTGATAATCGTATTTCATCTGCAGTATATACTCTAATTGGAGTTTTTAGAAGGAAATATTTCCAGCTGATGTGTATTAAACAGCTGATACCGTAATGTGGGTCTGTTACGGAAGACACTTGGTATAACCAAGGTCATATAGGGTCCTTGCAGGTAGAAAAAGTATAAACTGCCGATATTGACTGACACACCAGAATCTCTAGAGGAATATCTTGTATCTAGACATAATTTGTCTACCTGTAGGCATTGAAATATAGGCAGTAGCGTTCCGATTATATATTTATAAAATTATTCCTATACTTTGACAGTACATATTTCTTGTTAGATATATAATATAAAAAGTAAGAGCCTAAACTTTGGAATATATGTATTTGGATAAACATACGCTACACGAACAAAAACTGACTTATCCAGAGACTTAATTGCATTCACTGATCACGTGAAACAAAAGTCGTATCCAATGGACTATTTGACAATTTGTTCCATATAACAAGACGAAATG
Source organism: Diorhabda carinulata (assembly GCF_026250575.1). Lineage (NCBI taxonomy): Eukaryota > Metazoa > Arthropoda > Insecta > Coleoptera > Chrysomelidae > Diorhabda > Diorhabda carinulata. The sequence continues at coordinate 12,443,360 of NC_079469.1, forward strand.
CAAGCAAGGCAACCAAGCGGCCCTTGAAAACAGGACAACGGCTTTTACCGTTGTCCGAAAAAAACGTTGAAGGGGCGTCAAAAGCACAACTGACATCAATTACAGTTACGTAACTAAGGTTATATTACAGGTTTATTTAAAACACTCAATTTTCACGTGAAAAAATCGAAACAGGCGGCTTCGATTTTTGCCCACGAGCTCTGCACTGCCAACGAGCATGTAGATTCTTTTTTCAACCTATTTCACTATTGAGAAAAGTGTGTTTTGAGCGTACGTGTTCGCTAGTCATTCCGAGAGGGGAGACTAATTTCAAAGACGAATAGTCTAAAGAGTGAAAATTGAAAAAGCGGCGTGCGCTTGCCTCGTTTTTCCATTCCCTCACTTCCACTGTTATCAAATCTTTTCTAACTCCTACCCATATATCTTCTGTAATTCCTCCAATATGTCCCAACCATCTCGCTCTCTGTGCTTCAATTGTTTGTATTATACTTGTATGCATTCTAACTGCTCATGATATGTCTGTTCATTTTAACATTTTGATATCATTTCTGCTGCTTCATTATTAAATGAGTTGACTTTCTCCAGCAACAGCAGGAAGAGTTTTGAGATCATACGATTTCTCTAAAAGATTTTTCATTCTTCTTCCTGCTGTGTATAGGCATCACTGCCTGTTTTTCTTCACATCATTGCCTCTGCTCAGTCACCTGGGAGATTGTCACTCCATCTTTTCCTTTCCTTTCCGTCATGCGGTCAATGTGCTCATTCCATTTTATCTTTCTATCCAGTACCCAGTCATTGATATTATCTATCCCGCATGTTCGTCTTATGTTTTCACTCCTTTCTCTATCCAGTAGTGTTCTTCCCGCTAATCTTCGAACTATTTTCATTTCTGTAGTCTCCAATATCCGTTTCGTTTTAGAGGTCTCAGGTCGGGTCTCTGCTGCATAGGATAATATAGGTCTGATTGCGGTCTTGTAAATGCGGGCTTTTGCTTCAGTTCGAATGTATTTATTTCGCCGGATTGTGTCATTTAAGTATGCTGCTGCTCTTGAGGCTCTTGTAGCTTGGTTTCTTACTTCCGTCTCCACGTCCCCGTGTCCAGATATTTCGATTTTTTCGAAGATTTTTTATGAACGAAGAAAACGAACCACAGGCTTTGATAAGATTTTTAACGATCCTTCAAGTATATTCATGGGTCATATATAACACATTTCATCATAGGAATAAAGAATTGAAGCTAGTTTTAGAAGTGCTATTGAGGTTCTACTGTTTTATATCTATGATGAAAATAGCTACACAAAACCGAAGTTCAAAAATGACATTTAAGAATTTTATGAAACATTCTTTGCCTGCCTAAGCAAATGGAGTGGCGCCCCTTATTAAATTTTCTGTTTTCATATAATTGTTGTATGGGCGCTAGTCTTTGTGTCGAGGGTAGTTGTTTAACGAGTCTCGAAAATGAGAAATGATCAAATTGCCTTCAATTTATTTGGAAGGGAAAAATCTTGAATTGAACGATTCCATTCTGGTCGATGTACTACACAACATTTACAAGATTTTGTTATAAAGAACCAGCCAATTTGAAGTGATGGAAAATATCTAGACCATTGGTAGGTTACCAATCACACTTATTTAAGTACAAATTGATTTTGGTTTCCAAATATAAATAAGGCAATCCCTTTCGCTTGGGTCACTGTAATCAAATTCAAGCGGAGCAGTTTGGTATATTAGATTATTGTTTCTTTTATGTAACCATAAGTATTCGTAAAGGTATAAACGGAGAGCTGGTCGCTACTTCGACTTGGGTGCTTTCGCAAGGATAAAATTGTTTCTATATGTTATTTAATGTATTTAAAGTAAAAAAAATCAGCTTCTGGCAGGGTTAGCGCGGTTGCAACAGTATCCGCTGTTTTTTTATTTAAAAAAATATATCTTCACTAATCTGGCTTTTCACTATATTTTTAGTTAGACAATTTTGAATTTAAAAAATTGATTTGCTCGGTTGCAAAGACGAGTAGTACAGTATTTTCAACACAAAAGTCCACCGACCTTGTCGACCCTCCAGTTAAAGAATTTTTACCTGAATATAAGGTTGACATATAGGTAATACTTTCATAGATAGGGGAGTAGAACGTATTAAGACAAATTTCCTTTAGGTTTCTCAGTTGCAACGCTGCTTGTTTCGGAGCAAATTGACTTCATAGTTTCTTTCCATATTTGAGTGTTTTTAGAGTCAGTTTTCGACTCAACTGTATATAATGATCTGTGTGCTTTGTAAGGAAAAAAATAATAATAAATTGATTAAATATAAACCTCAAATTTTATCAAAAAGCCATGAGGCGATGTAATTTCGAGGGACGAGATTATTTTTGATAAAGAGGGAGACAAATGATTAATTATTGGAAAAAAATTTTCTCAAGTATTGTAATTATACAATTAAGCTTTTGTGTTCGAAAAATATGTATAAAATTACCTGTATCATGATATTTTATTATGAATGCCTAGCTTTACAGAGTTTACAAGATATTTTCTTTAGGAATTAGATTTGGAAGATCGTACCAGCCGTCTTAGAAACTTTCCATCCATTTTACACATACTTGTAACCGAGCGAATCATCTGGCAATTTTTTCATACTCGAAATTGTCTAATTAAAAATATGCTCAAAAGCCAGATTTACGAAGATACATTTTTTGAAATGAAAAATTTGCAATATAGAAAAAACAGTGGATATTGTTGCAACCGCGCTAACCCTGCCTGAAGAACATATAAAAAAAGATCCAGCCTTGTGAAAGTACCTTAGTACAAGTGTCGACCAGCTCTTAGGCTAGTATGAAAATAAATTAGAAATGATAATAAGTTTTTAATAACAAATATGGAATATTTAATTTAAAAGTTTAGTTAGGTGATATTTTTTGTAGTAGCCTTCCATATATTATTAGTCTTTGTTTTTATCATCATTTATAGCACGTTTCCAATAACATTCACTGCTTTTGTATTATAAGTTTTTATTGTACGCCAATGTTTAAGTTATAGTCTAGGAAGTTACGATGTGGTTAGCTCTCCAATGTGAATTTTTAAAATTTAATTACTATGGGAATGAACATCGGTTTACGACTGTGAGTGTAGGGCAAACGGCAGTAAATTATTTTTTGAAACGTTCGTTTTTCGAGTAAATACTATGGCAAACAACATAACAGAATGTGGAGATGATAAAAATGTGGTTATTGATATATATTTTCAACATTAAAATAATATGGGACAACTTCGAGAAAGAAAAATAAATTCTTTCCATATTTTTGATAGAATCGAGACAAAAATGATATTATGTTCATGATAAGGATATAATAACTACTTTAATATTGGATAAATAACTATAAGATATGAAGAAACAAGATAATATTATATGACAAAATGAAAAAAGTCAACTGAATTGGATCTGAGAATAAATATTATACTATTATACTACAAATATTTAAAATTTTCTTCTATAATGAATATCATCATCCTAATCTTCTCGTATTTCTATTTCAAACTTTCTTATATCTGTGTACACCTCTTCTTTCAATCCATTCTCTCACTCTATGGGTATTTGATAATCATTCCTTCGGGAGAAATTTCTATTTCGCTTGATACTCTCCAATAACATCCACACCTCAAATTTTTTTATTTTTCCCTGATTTTTCTCGACATTATTCTGTATACACCATCCAATAGTCAGATACGTCCGTTATTCTCAGCTTCGTCACCTTTTTGATGTATCAGGCAGATAACTGCACAGTGCCATTTACTTAATAGTCTCTCTGGTTTTCATAGTTCTCGTGTTAACTTAATGACATTTCCCAAACATTTCCTTGATTTCTAAAACATTCCATTGAATAGCTGCACATACTTGTATCTTTATTCCTGTATCCCTTTCTAGTACTCCTCTTTCGTTTCTGCAATACCGGCCTCATTTTACTAATTTCTTGGTATATGTTTTTAATTTTTTCAAATTTTAAATTTTTTTTTAATCTCAGATGAATCTTTAATCTAGCTTTGTTACTTCTCTCACACATTGTATACGTCCCCAACAGAATCGTATTTTGCTTTAATTACAAGCAGCTTTTAGATAATCTTCTTCGGTGATTTCCTCGGTATAAATCGTTTTTATCATATTCTCTATTCTTTCGTTTCCCATCTTTGGTGCTATTGGTATTTCTGAATGTATTTTTCTAATAATATGAAATGAAAGATATTTATTTATTTATTTATATCTGCTTTTCGGTAATTTATTGTATCTTTAACGCATTCTTGTTGTCTACCTTCTATTGAAACCCAACCTGTATAGTTCCGAGTTTTTCCATAACGAGATGTCCAAGTATCTTTGTTAATATCTCATCTTCATTTCTCAGTCCATCGATGATTACATCAGGATTTTCCATCTTCATTGTATTTTATCCCTTTATTGGTCTATTAGATTTTTATATCATATTTTGGCATTGAACTGATTTTTCCACAAATTTTTTTCTGAAATATTTTCTTTTAGCAGGGATGAATATGAAGCGGTTATGTCTTTAATTGATGCAAAATAAGAAAGAAAGGGAGAGCCAGGTTATTATGTACAAAACTGCCATAGTGTCTTAAGGTATTTTGAATTTGAACACAATACACTATGCCGTAATGTGAAAGTTTTTATAATCATGCAAATTCAACAGCGCAAAATAAAACAACATCTTGGACGTACTGGAGGTCTGGTTTTTGATTGAAATGGAAAGCTTGGCCATGATCCCTACATAAGAATACTAATCGTGAAAAGGAGTACCAAATGACATTAGGTATTCTATACAGTTCAGTCATTAATTACTGAATAACACAGGTATAGTTAGCGGGCTTTGCCATGGTAAAGGAGGTAGTAGGAAGCCCAACTAGTTTGCTCGATAAATGACGTCGTTATGTCCAGGCTTCAAAAATAACAAATGGAACTAGCTGAACATAAAACAGTGTTGTTGTCGTAGAAACGTTGGCATGGGCGCAACAACACTGACATTAACAAGATCGCTGTGCTAACTGGGACTAGTGATGTCAAGCTGCCCTTTCAGGAACTCCTTAGGAACGCTTGTGTCAAAGCTAACAAAGCAATTACTGGTCTATTAAGAATATTGAGCATATTACGAATATACCAAAGTAAAATACCTATTGGCATAAGAAGGTGGTAGTACAACGTCCAAGAGTACTAGGGTGGTTGGGCAGCTCGCTCAATTTCATATATCAAAATGAAGGTGAGAATCACTTTCTCATTGACAAAATCTGAAAGAGGAATCAGTGAAACAGGAGTAGACGACATAAGACGCAGCAGGGACTGAATAGAAGTAATGATAACGTGGTACCGTGGATTTTCCTATTCAATAATGAACAATAACAAGATACACAGATACGTTACACATTGGAAAATTCGAAATATCGATGAAGCAGTGCTAAATTTGGGGATAATCTCATGATAAACAGTAAGATTATGATCACTCTACCTATTTTGTATTTTATGTTTTCTTCAACCAGATAAGATGACGTATTCCGTATTTCTATTACTTTTTTTCCATTTGTTTTGTTTTAATTGCTCAAGATATTCTTTCATATTCCTTTACTTTCATTGAGTACATTAGCATCCACAAAACGTTTAAGGTTTATGCTTCATTGCATGCTATGGCTTTTAGTGGCATTCACTTTTGAAATATATAAACATCAGTGTCAGTTTTCGTTGTATCCTGAAATTTGCCATCAGCGAACTAAACAAGAAAATACTCTATTTCTCTACAAATTCAACTGGATATTTACGAGTTATGAGAATAAGCTGCTTACGTTTGAAAATACGGTATATATTCATGTCTGACTGCATTATTTCTATTGTTTATTACATAAAAGTAGACGCGGTATTCGTGAATGGTTTGAAATATTAGTTCAAATATTCTGCAATACTAAAAGAATTTCGTTCTGTATGCGACATACTTTATTCACATTTATTGTTTATACCCGTTTACTTCAATTTTGTGAAACAAATCCTAAAACTTATTTATTGTTAACCCTCATGTATCAATACGTATCTAATGACCGAGAAAGTTGATAATCTCCACCACAACGATTCTTTGCCTATCTGTTCTCAGGGATGCCAGATAGTTGAAAGCTAAAATAGTGTACTCCATAGTAAGAAAATCGTTAGGAATCATGAGAAACCGTGACGTCGCTTCATCTCTCATAGATGATTCTGTTCCACCGACTCATGAATGCGCCCCGTGGACTATTGGATACTGAAATTTTCTACTTGTATGAGATACTTCTTTGGCGTCTCTATACCTGGACATCACCACGACATAATGAAGACAAGATCATGGGGAACCAAATTGATTTCATTTGTATCAACAAGCGGTTCAGGAATAGCCGACACCGAGGAAGAAATTGCAGACAGAAAAGAGCATATCTGCATTTATAGGCACCAATAGGTGATACAGTTTCGTAATTGCGACTGTTACAAATGCCTCTTACAATCAAGATTTCCGCCGAATGCAAAAATTACGTGTTTTAGTACTAAACTACATGTAGTCGATATCAAAAAATTGCTCTACAATTTCGTCATTTTTTAAACAGTTTCCTCAACAAAGTGTAAAGCTTAGCTCATGTAACTAATAATGATTCTAGAAATTTTGAACATTATTTAGAGCTGAAATGGTGATCCATAAAGATAAACAAAGAAATATCAATGAATGAAAACGATACATCGATAATAATGGATAGAATATAAATATATGAGAATTAATGTAATTTTCTATTGAAATAAAAAAGCCGTTTCTGGCTGGCCCCTGTGGGCGGGGTAGATTACTCACCCTAAAATTTTGAGGAGGGTAAGTAATAAGATATGTACCACTGAAAGTAATGAAATTTCATGAAATTACTATCAACAATATTTGGTTTGATAGAGATATTTCTGACAGAACTTCCACATTCCTCTTAATTGTTGTCAAATGCTATAAATATTTATCAAGAAATTTTATTGATATCGTTTCAACTATAAAATAATCAATGAAATAGATGAACAAAGAATACTGTGAAATGCTCGGATATGAGAAAAAAAACACATGTGAAGAGTGAATTATATACAAATTGAATATATTTACAATTCTAGAAAATATACCAAAATATATTGATTGATGTTTTAAAGTTGTTAATAGTCTTGATCCTCTTGTGAAATATCAAATTGTTTACTATGATCCTCAATGAATACAGAATCATTTGAATCAGTGAAAAAAGTAATAACTGTCATCAATACTCATCCAATGTATTGTAGGTAATCCTGGCTAGATCTGGTTCTAGATCTACAGTAGAGCGAAAAAATTGAAAATCAAACTAATTAAATCTAAAACATAGAGAAAGAAAAGCTGAGGAACGGAATGCTTTATTTCAACTGTTTCAAAATTTATTTTTTGAATCTTTGCAATTTTAGAGCCAAGTATACTTTTGAATATTTTTAAGACATTCTCTGTATAGTACGTAATAATTCAAACCAACATTTCTTCATTCCTTTCCAATTGAACTCTTTTGGTATTCACCAATTAATTAAATTTTGCACCCAGGTATGCACCATTTTACAGAAATTCCGAGAACTTTGAAATAGAAAACATAATAAATTTAGAAATAATCATTTAAAAGTGCATACACACGTAATTGGAAGAAGGCCTGTCACAATAAAACACATTGGACATATTCATGGGCGGGTGGGAGCATTTGTAATTAGCGTTAAAATTCGTCATTAAAAAAGTATTAAAATCGTTTGATAAGGTGCAGATCTCGATGACTGGATTACGGTTCTCATTTTTTGAGTTGTTGTGTTTGTTTTTCCATAATCTCTATTGAAACTAACACTAAAAAGGCGAGGGACGTTTCGTCGACGGATAAATGGTGGCATAACTGAAAAATATAACTCAGTACTATCTGTAAAAACACGGAGACACGGAAATCGCCACCCTAGACGGAAAAATCCCATAATTGTAACTTTATTGACCCGTAAATTGTTATAGAAACGGATCAGAATGAAGCTTTTTTTACTTGTCTTTAAGTCTTACCATATGATCCAAAATTATCCCATTCCACGGAAAAAAAACCTTTAACCTTAGAAACACGGAAATTTTAAAACTAAACTAATCTAATCTAATCCTCCGTTTCCAATAGCCACGGATATTAGTCACTTTTGTAACGTTGTGAATATATTACGAGATGTACATATCATTATCATCAATTCATTATTGCAATCAAACTATTTATCAATAAATTTTTAGTATATTTCGTTCTCACGGCTGAAATTAGAGACATCGTTCGGCTCATTTCTTTAAAAATGTTCGTGTCTCTATGGTTGAAATTAGATTCACGCATTTTTCCGTGGAGAGTGCCAATAAACATTTCGTTCTTATATTCTATATTTTTTGGATTTGCTTGACACGAAACTGTGGGTAACAAACAAAAATTTTGCCAGTCTATTTATCGTACTTTGATATCAATTGACGAGTGATGAAGTTCAAATCACCTTTATGTTGAGAAATTATTTCCTGGTTAGGTTGTGAGTACAGAGTTATATGATCACTCAGTCAGAGTGATTGCGATACTTCAAAAGACGTTTAGGAGATCGTGACAGGTGACGAATCATAAATCACATTGCATATGAACCTAAAACTAAACAACAATCGAATGTATGGGTCATTCAAATCCAGCAAAAATTCGCGCACGAAGCACTTCGAAGCAACAGGTCGCCACCATTCCATTAGTGTAAGATAGAACGGTCAATTCTGATTGGAACACCAGTATTTGTTAGCCAAAAGTGTTCGAAAAAATCAGGGAAACAAATCGCAAAATGCGAATCGTTCTCCACCAGAACAATGCGAGCTCTCACGTTTTGAATAGTCAAAACATCGAATTGATGGATCATCCGCCATACAGTTCTTGTTTGACAATGATTTCTGAGGGGGGAAAATTAAAAAAAATGTTTTTAAATGGCACTTTTTTGGTCCTTTAGACAGTAATGTATGTAGCTTTATAAAAATAAATTTACTACATAATTCTGAAGCTGAAGATTATTTATATATAGATATCAGTGAGTTATTCATCTAGAAAATATTCACTTACATAGACGTTAGAACAAAATTATTGTTACAATGTACTAATTATTGTACTGAATGATCAGAAACGGAGTAACATTGTAATTAAAGAAAAAGAAACCATTCATTACATATTAATAAAAAAAGACAAGGATGATAGAGGTTTTATTTATTTATTATATATATTTATTTATATAATATTTTATACTTTAGTTTCAACAATATTTATTTTTTATGCTTATACATATAAGTTCATGAAGGATTTCCGCAGATCTTAAGCTAATGTCGTTGAGTAAGTACAATGGAGATAGACCATTAAGTCTTGTTTCTGAAATTATCTTTCAAGTATCAGATTGTTGAAAATGACCTCTTCGCAGTGCATTAAGTGATTTACAATGTTAAGACAGCTAGAAACTTTTGCTTGTTGTATTATTTCATTGCTTCAACAGCGGAAATTTTTTCAAACGCTCTTTAGAATTGGATTGTTCATTGATTTCTTCACGAACTTTTTTTATTGTCACCAATCGCTGATGCCACTTTGATTTCATAGTTCAGCTGGCCGATCGATATATAAGGCACTAAATCGCTCTTATATTGCTTGAGCAGTCTTTCACATAATTCCTGGGGGGAGTCTGGTCTCGCTCGTACCCCTTGTCGGTGCATCACTAATGTATAATGAGAGACACAAAATCAAGACTACTATTGTTATGGAGCAAACGTTTTTGCAGACATGAGCTTTACTCACCTCATTATAAATACAACAGTTGTTTTAGAGTGGACAAAGAGTCATAGTCATTAAATCTAAAAACTGAAATTGTGATTGCTAATTTTTTTTTAATGGTGTAGTTAATATTGCATTCAGTAACAGTATGAAACTATTTTATCAGATATTTTGAACGGAATATTGCACTACAAATTGTATATAACTTTAATTGATTCATTCACAATATTAGTTCAAATTTTCTCTTGATGATAAATTACAGAAAATATATGATCAATACATCCTTTTAGTTTCTGAACAAGGATTAATTTTTTACGTTGGTCAGACCTAAACAGGCGTCTGGGGACGTGTGTGAGCTGAAGCAAATACAAAATCTCGTACGAAACCCGTGTTAGCTAACGTCAGGCCCACATGGGGCAGTTTCAATATAAAGGGGGGCATTTCTAAAATGGACTTAGACACGAGTTCAACTCTTATGCTCTGGGCCATTTAAATATAATGCTAGATTTCGGTATTCAATTGTATCAGTATCCAAATTCTTCAATAATTGCGGCCAATAAATATTATAAATTCGTTTAAAAAGACCAAAATATCAACTGAGTTTTAGCGTTGTCAAGTTAATATTGCGGCAGACGGCAGGTTTCGCGTGGAGCCCCGTGCTTTAAAATCTCCCTAAACAATACAGTTGCTCGCGTGAATAAAAAAACTTCAATTTATGAAAAAGGTAAGTTGAGGCGATTCGTGAAGATCCTGTGGCCCGATGATGAAAAAGAAAAGGTTACAGGGGTTAATAAATAATTTTCCATCAGAGGAGACTTTTGGGGCTGCAGATAATAGCGTGTGTTTCATAGTTTACAGAAAGGAATATAGATAAAATACGGCACATATGAATTTGAGTACAAAGACACATGAAGAGTATATGAAAACTCAAAAAGTCGTTTAGAGAAAAAAAATTTCCGTAATCTGATAATGCAATCATAATAGGAATTGCAGAATTAAGAGAAAATTACATCACAAAAAAATTTACACTGTTAAACCCAAACCATGAATCAGTATCATCTTAGATTTCTTATTGTATATAATAGGCACTCCTGTAAGTTACAACATGTTTCGTTGATATTTTAATTTTAATGGAAGGAACATGGAACTTTAAGTTGAACTAGGATGCTGTTCCTAATGTTGGATTAAATTTGTTTTGTAAATAATGGAAAACATTCCTCAAGAAGACTTTTTCTTCGATTCATTTTTAAATTTACATTTTATTAATAAAGTTCAATTCCGTATCCGAATATTACATCTTGGCAATTCTAGTGATACATGTCAAATAATAATTCAAAATATTTACTGCTTGGAGAGAATTTTTCAATTTGTTCATCAGAATGTTTTTAATACCATTATTGAAGAATTACAAATGAATGTTATGAAATATACTACCTTTTAATTCAATGTAAATAATCTAGACCCGTAAACCCATTGTTACGACCACAATGACCGGATTTCTGGAAAGGGGAAAAACATCAGCAAAAAGAAATTCGATTCTGAATGGTTCACATACTTTAAAAAAAAACATATTTAATTCACAGAGTAGTCCATCATCCTTAATCATGATATATGATAAAATAACCGACTATCCATCAAGTAAGCTTGGTGAAACCCCGTGGGATATTTGCCAGAGGGATTATTTGAATATTGTGAAAAAAACGAGATGGATAAAAAATAGCTCGAGTGAAACTTGTTTGTTTGGGTGATTTCTTTTATGTTAAAAAAGATCTCTTGCATTGATTCAATTTTCTAAATAAATAACAATTATTTTATTCTCATTTGCTCAATTTATAAATATATTTTTATCAGGAGGAAATACTACTGTGATGGTTCAAATATATTCACCGATCTCATGGATATTGGAAGGGACTATAGTATTTCTTGGTGATATGGGGCAGGTGGCCTCGCAATAATCTGCTTTAGAGTATTGACACCAACTCCATACGCTATAGCTACATACTTTTTTTAGAAACGACTTAAGGGTGTTTAGAAAACGCATGGCCACTTCTTTCAATTATTCTAGTCAAGTCTCATTGTTGTCTCTAGGAAACAAATATAATAAGGAGATAAAATAACATTATCTTTATATGAAAGTGAACTTTCTGATAAGATTTTAGCAAATAACAAAATAGAAATAGTAGAACTTTCATTCTACTAATACTTGGACCCGATGTTCACTCCCTGGTGAATCAATATAATACTAAGCGCCGGCATGGCTTATTAAAGCTTATCAAATTCACTTACTCTTAAATATATTCCTGTTCTGCAGTTTTGTTTCTGGTGTTAGTATCCTATACATCACAAAACGTGTCTACGCCTATTTCTTTGATCTACCTCTGAATAATTCAATCAAAAACTATTATCTAGATCTGCCAGTTCTTGTTCTTCCTTGCCTGCTAGTCTCTAATTGCATAACGAAAAGCTTATTAATATACAGATTGAGAACAAAAAATATTTCAATTGAAATGGATTCTGCTCAAGAATATATTTTGGGGTAAATACTCTATGATATCAAATTACTTGGTTACCGTCTTTTAGTAAAAATTTTGAAGTTCAAATTACACCAGTCTTGAAATGCTAATTTACAAACGAGCTGTTAACACCATTTTGTAGTTCAACTTTTTAATAAAGACGTCCCAAATCGTTCTTAATTGCAACGGGAATAGCGTAACTACGTTGAATATAATTTTTTGCAAAGCAAAGAACGTGTATTGTGTATTGTACACAAGAAAACTGTTTAGAAAAAGGTTACATTGGTTACATAAAAAACTATCAACGCGTTAAAAGTTTAGAATAAATATCTCACAGACTACTGGCATTCGCTCAATGCGATTCTTGTTCGATACCGGCAATCTATGTAGTAAAAATTGGCCTGCAATGAAATACTCTACAGTTCAGGTTCAATGGTGATTGGTCCATGGGATAAACTACAGGAGAATATGATTTCACTGAAACTAAAGTAGTGCACATGAACAACAATGAGATCGGCCGATTAGCACAATATAAAATTAGAAACAGGAAATTAAAATTCTAAATTAAAAAAAGGTCGAGCTTTCGGGGATAAGAAATTACTTCATGTTATGTACCTTTGTATAGAAGTGGAAGCACGTAGCTGATATGGGTGATTCCATTATAACTGTGATATTCAATGTCCTGTATTGTTTTTTTGTACTAGTCATTAATTAATAATCAATTAATAAAAATTTTGTGTTAATTGAATAATTCTTAAGATATTTAAACATTATTTTTATACAATATAACTTGCCACTTAAAGAAAACTTATACTACATCACTTGAATGTCAGTACCGTGTCATGTCCATTCCTAGAATTTACCGATAAATTATTAATTTTTTTTGTCGTAACAAATGATTTAAACTAATTACCTTATAAATTCTAATGTTTATGATCAAACTGAGGAAAATTGATGCACTTGTTGTTTAATATCTTAAGTTACCATGTCAGTACCGTGGATAAATGAGTCAGTACCGTGGAACTCAAAATCCGACATTTGTGTCTTGCTCGTGATACTTTGAAGTTGTAGTAAATTCCTCTTAGAGTTTTATTTTTACAGTAAAATAGATGAATAATATGCATAAAAAAGTTAGAAAAGTTAAATTTTAAAATCTTGAAATTTTGAATACAAAAAATCACAGTTAGAACGGAATCACCCATATAAAGAGTGATTTTCGAAGCGTTTTATCATCGAAATAATATTAAAAAACCTCTTTACCGCATAAATTCTTGTTTATCCTTGTATTCCAGAATTTTTAACGAGAAAAGTTTTTAAAAACGTAAATTGAGACAAAAGTTCAACTGAAAAAATAATTATGGTAATAGCATGACTTTCAGCAATAGAAATAAAATTACGATAATTCCGTAGCTAGAACACCCCATTTTATCAAAAACGGTAGAAAATGTGTTAAAAATCAAAATCAATGGTAATTTAAAAATAAAATCCTCGTTGTAGACAAACTAATCAGTAATTGCTTCCACATGTAATCACATAAAGTAAATTACGTTTTTATCTCTGCAATCATGATCGGTGGTTGCTGGAAAATTACTTTTTTGATTTTCACATTCACAAACAACACTGATTGAGATGTCTAATCACCCAACAATTTACACAAACGTTAAATTAGTCGTTATGATTGCCTCACAATTGGATGTCGCTTAACAAAACTGTATGTTTTCAAAATATTCTCATCTAGATACATAATTGTCTAGAAAATAGCTCAAAACTGAGAAATCCTCATTCCTTATATAACGTATGTAAGAAAGGTTTTCGGTAAAAATCTGTAGTGCAATTTTGAAACAACGAAATAATGTTAACAATTCATCTATTTAACACTTTTTTCAGTTTTAGTTGACAAGAAATATAATTCAAATTAAAATTGAAGGACTATTTTCTTTCATTGCACGTAATTTTTACTATACGAGTTGCATCATATGCTGTCAATTTCGGGAATTTTTAAAAATATTTTGCTCTCTATAAATATATTCACAATGTCAGTTTCTGACAATTGTCCAACTCAACTGTATATACTTTTCCATATAAACTTGTACGTCATAACTAATTGAAATTTTACAAAAATTGAAACATTAAAAAATCTGTGTTTTCTATGGATTCTAATATTTAGAATTAAATTGAATTCTCTCCAAAAACTATATTGCATACGTAACATTCCATTAGCTCTCGACATTGTGAACCATGGCAGAATTAAGGGAAAAATGGGAAACAACAAAAATATTGTTGCTACCTCACCAGCAGAATAGCATCGACAACAATACTCCTAAAAGTATAGGAGCGTTTCATTATTACTGGCCGACAAGATTTCGTAACGACCTTTATTTTTAAAATGGAAATACCTGGCCAATAATAGAAAAAATATTTATCAAACCCTAACACGTACCACTTTTCAATAGCTCAATCATACCTGTTCACATTAGCAGATAGGTAATTTTATAAAAGGGCGATTAATACCAGTAAATTTTATGGCCGAAAAAATACCTGAACTGTATTATCCAGAATAATTAACATTAAAAACCAGGATTCTGTTGAGTTTCATTGTAAGTGGTTCTTTGTTCATAGTGCAAAAAGTGATTATAAGTGTAGATCCAAAAATGTCCTTCTGCCCTCCCTTCACATTAAACTTGAATTGATGAAAAACTTTGTAAAGGCTATGGATAGAGAGGGTGATGGATTCAAATACCTTGGAGAAGTCTCTCCCCAGTAGAATGATGCCAAATTAGAGGAAGCAGAAAGGGCATTTTTGGGCAACAATATGGATCCAAACTTCTAGACACCTACAAATCCCTTGGTGTTCGAATGTCATTGAAAATTCATATCCTCCATTCCCATCTGACATTTCTTCATGAAAATTTGGGAGCTGTCAGTGATGAACAGGATGAAAGGTTTCACCAAGATATTAGATTGATAGAAATTCGGTATCAAGGACGATGATGATGGATGATTACTGTTGGTTTTTAAAAAGAGAAATTGAAACCCCGCATTAAAGGAAAAAGTAGAGCTAATAGACATTTAAAGTGAATTTTTTTCAAAGTTTTTGTTTGTAATAGATGTGAGGCATGCTTAAAGGCATAAATATTAAATATTTTACCAATGGATATGGTTTAATAGATGTAACATAAAAACCTTACGTATTTTTTTCATATTTTCGTATTTGTAGGGTCCATTTTATCACAATATGCTCTTCATTCTTGTGTTTGTGTTTTTTTGTCGACCAGTGATTATTGTTAAATGAACAGGCATACAGGAGCTTGCCTATGTTACAGATGTCACTACTTTTCTATTAAATGAATACTAGGTTTTCCATCACCCCCAATATTTTCGAAAAAAATATAATTGTATAGGCTTGTCTATCAAAAAATGATCAATGAGCATCATTGCTATCCACTGAACATTCAAATTCGATTCGACCGATTCAGCTGCCAACAATAAACTTTATTACGATTATACTTAGAAAATTATTGTAAAATACATGCAATTATATGTGTTAAATTTTCTAATGCATTAGAATTGTTATATCCAAAAGGAAAAAACGATAATAATCATAAGCAACTTCAACTCGTGAATCAATTGCGCCCGAGTCTGTGAAACATGGTGCATATTAACAAGTTTCCCTTCCATCATATTCCACTCATGTTCGAAGGGATTTAAATCTTTTCGACAAAGTAACAACGTCAACTTCTTGTATAAACTGGCTTGATATCTATTCTGTGGTCGTGCCTCTATTGTTGAAAAAGGTCTTATATAGTTGTTGTTTGTCCAACTATATTGCTGCCCTAAACAAATAAGTACAAGTGGAGATAGAGAATCGAGATTCGTAACTGAAAACTACGTTGGCTCCAATTGCTGCCGTTATAAACACCTACTCATACGTTGATGATAGTGTTCCGCAGACAAAGAAAGTACTAATCGTCGACGGTTTGAGAAGAGAGTGATGTCTCGAGTGCGCATAATATCAGGTATTGCTGCCTTCCAGCAATTTGGAAAGGGTAATGTAGAAACGGTCTTATTCAGCTAGTTACCTGGAAAACCTGCCTTAACTAACTAACCTTGAATCCGTGTGTTTTAAATGCGTATTTTCCAATATATTATTATGTAGACTTTTCAAAGAGAATAAACGTCACTTGGAAGAATAAAACTATGTTTTTAACTACCTGGAAAAAACGACGATTTTTCGAGGATTGAAAATTCTTTCAAGAGGACCAAAAACTGCGAAAACCAAAGAACGCATTTACCATATACCACTGACTTAAAAAAATACAGGCGTAAGGTATGCACCTAGACCTTATTGACACTGTTTGGACCAAATAAATGAGTTTTTTTTGCATCGATTCATGAATATTAGTGAAATCTGGATTTACCGCTACAATCCTAAAATAGAGAAAACAGTCAATCTCGTTAGTTGAAGGATGAACCTCCTCCGCAAAATGCAAACTATTTCATCGGATGGAAAACTGCTAACGACCATTTTTTAGGACAGCCATGAGATTGTGTTCACCTTCAAATAGGCAAAACAATAAGAAGAAAAAGTATCACGAATAATTGCATGATAAGGTAAGGAGGGAATGGGATAAAAGGGATTAAATTTTATGAATACAATTTGAATTGGTTGACCATCTAACGTATTCACAAAATCTGGCATGACGTTTTCCTGTTTCTTAGCCTTACAGTTTCGCTTTTAGGAGACTTTTATTAGATGTTTCCCCATACGTAAGCGCCTATTTTGAGATCGTCAATTAGTGTTCGGAATGGGTAAAAAAACTAGACCCTCCCTGGACTGCGAGTGAAGGAAAAAATGTTGAAAATAAAAATGTTTTACTTCATTGTTGGGTAGGAAATTTTCCTGCTCTGCTAAATCATTTTTTATGGGGTAATGAACGGAAAACAAAGCAATAATTTTATAAGTATCGCAGAATTTCCTCGAAAAATAAAATGCACGGATTGGTTATGAAAAGCGTATCGAGGAAGCCTTAAAATGTGTAAACTTCGATGCTTATACCAAATAACAATGGAAATGACTCATAAATACTAAACAAAGTGAAAGTTCGATGTGCGAACCATACGATCATCATTGCGGCAAAACGTGGAAACATAAAAAAATGAACATTTTCTATGTCCCTCTGCTTAAATTGATTCACAAAACAGTCACCGAAGGTCTATATAGTTTTTTGTAAATTCTTCATTGTAGTAAATTTGATATTCTTGTATTTTTTCTCATGATTTATTGGAAAAAATATAGTGTCGGATTGAAACGCTTATAAATTATTAAAGAATAAATTTCATATAATTATATTGGAGAACAATGTTTGGAATTTGTCGTGCCACACGAACTTCACTTATATTTTTCAATTTGATCCATGATTGTTGGTAAAAATGAGTAACTAAAATAATTAAATTTTAAACCAAGAATTGTATTGACTAGTGTAATCAATAAATAAAAATCGGTGGGAAACAATAGGATCGGTGTAAATCTCATCAAGAATTTCTTATCAATTGAAATATATTATAAATTTGAGTATAGACACAGAAAATTGGTCGAAGCAATTCAAGGAAGCAATAGTACAAGAGAACAATAGCAATAAATTATACACCCATATCATAAAATATCTCACTTAACAGACTCGAGAAAAAAGTACTTTGACTGCATGAAAATTGGCCCTGACACAATTCTTGGCCAATCCTTCGTAAAATGACCTTCTGAATCCAAATGTGAATTCAGTTTTTTCCCATTTCCCTCCATTTGTAGGGGATATTCACTCATTTTTCACATATTTCTCACTTACGTTTTACATACTCGTATTCCATTTTCTAACCATTAAACATACAAAATCAGGTAATAAAATTTTTCGTCAATATTATTACTAAATAAACTACATTAAAATACGGAATTAGATGATCTAGTCAGGAATTTGGAACCTTCAACAGTAGAATCTCTTAGAAAAGAGCGTAGAATTATCTTCTTACAGGCTTAGTCTGACGAACCTGAAATTTCTTTTTTTAGAAGATAAAGGCTTAGTGTGTTCTGCCCTAATGCTAATTCATTGATGACAGAGTTAAAGATACCATGTAACCCAGAAAAATGGAAACTGCTTATAGGTTTGTCGAAAACAAGCTCAACAATTTTCCCGTTCACAAATGGTAATAACTTACAATCAATTGCAGTTTCATACGCTGTTGACATGAATAAAACGTACGAAACTACCAGCAAACACCAGATTATAGTACATTGTTCATAATTATTTCCAAATAAAATAGCTCTTTTTATTATCATCGAAAAATGGTAAAAATGGAAAAAAACGGTAGTTATATTTAGATTAATTTCACATAAGAATCGTCAAGAATAGTGCCGGGACTTGAATACATTTTTTTTGCAGCCCAGTGTTATTGGAAAAAGTGCGAGGGATGGTGTCTTAGAAAAACAGTTTGGAGTCAAAGAAAATACAACTACTGAAGACGGGATTTTAGAATTAACTGGAAAAATACATGATTCACTGGAAAATAGAAACTCCTGTCTTTGCGTTTTGTCTTAGTAAAGCTTTTGACACAGTCGATCATTCTCTCTTGTCCAAACAAAAGGAAGAGTAGAAAAAGATCTTCCTTCCAAGCAATTTGTAGCCGAGACAATGAACAAAAATTGAAACAAAATTTTCACATTGGGTTAAATATGTTCAAGACTCTATCTTCCGTTTTTACCAAGGAATCTCTGAGTTGATTATGGATATGAATACAATCATTGCCTAACGTCTCTTCCAAATCGTCAGGATACTTACTGACTAGTTTATTTCTATTTCAGATAAACCAGAAAATTTACTTGTCCAGAGAAAGGCGTTCTTTGATTTACTCTTAATCATCTGGCTGAATTTTTCTAATCTGTCCTTTTTTGCAACAATAATAACAAAAATAATCGTAAGCTCCGGATACTGCTTCACATTCTTCTTCATATTCAGAAAATTGTCTGTCTCTCATGTCTTTGCTTGAGATTTTTGAGGCGATATGGATTGAAACGTTATAAAATTACATTCTAAACAATTACTAGGATTACTGTTTCTAATTTTCGCTGCGATCGTGTAGCATCAGATCGCGTAGTCGGTTTCTCATGTCTGCTTCCGGCTTCCGGTAATTGATTTCAATGCCTCAATTATTGCGCTTTTTTTTCTAATGCCTAGTATGTATCAACCAACGAGTTTGAGAAAGATTCCTAACTCTTAAATTTGTTTGCTGCACCAACATCTCCCAAAGACGCGTGGATAAAATATAGAATTGTAAAGTAGACAAATCGACAGCTTCTGTTACGGATTCAACTGCACATTACACGATAAAGGCTATAATTGATCAAGATCTAATAAAAAATTATATATAACATCTTATCCACAGATTAAGAAGTAAATTGATTAAATGAAAAAACTCAACAGAAAAAATCTTGAACAAATAAAAACATCTTAAAAAATATTTAAACTAAAAATAAATTACTGGCATTTTATAAATTTTACCGCCCTTAATTCGTGCGGCATGACTACTATTGACTAATGTTATTTGCCAACAAGCAAGGGCTTGATTTGAAAATGAAGTAGAAAAGTATTCGATACTAGACTACTTTACCTTCAATTATAATTCTTTTATCATTATTAAATTCTATCGTTTTCTGCTTGGGAAATAACATGAAATTTCAACCAAAATCCATAACACAGAATTTTATTTAGAATATCGGCATTGGTCCTCTATAAATATATTCACACATCGGTTGGTATGATAAACCAGCGTTTATTTTCTTCCAACAATTTATGTTTTTTGTTGCGTTTTATGTTTGTGTTGTTCAGAAGGTATATATGAATGTTTTAATTTATTTCAATTCAAATCCGGTAATTTCTCATTCTTTGCCTGTTTACACTGTTTGCTTTTTGATACCTCAAATAACTCTGATTCGTATTCATTTTAATATATTTTTAGTTAGTGTTCTAATAGCTGAATGTTTGGACATGTGGGAAATTTTGTGTTGATTAGTGGATGATTCGTTTGTAGTTTTCCAAGTTTATAGTGTAAATATTTTAGTAATAAATTAGACGCGTAACTCATATGTTGATAACCAAAAATAATTTGAATGGGAAGTGTTATAAAATATATATTTATAATTCACCATTTTAATCAACGTAGTGGATATTAGAAGTGTAATAACAGTAATATTATTTAATATAAGATAGTTTTCCGCGCTCTTATCATGTTAAAATTTATTTAACAAAGTTGTATAACTCTAAATATGAATCATCTCTTGAAAACGCACTTTTTTATGAACAATTTTATCAACTACACCTTTTACAAGAAATTGAAAATGTTGACAACTAACAATAAATGGCACAAAATAAAATATATAATACATCAACTTGGACGCCGAAATGTGACTTAGAAATGTAACGAATAAATAAAATAAATCAATTGTACACCAATGATTATTGAATTTTTCATGATATATAGATATCAGGTTTCCAAAAAACTATATTAATCTGTTTCTAAAAAAAAAAAAATTTGCAGTAGAGAAGGGAAGGTTCACAGATACCTTTACTCAAACAGTTTATTTCGCGCCATAAGATTCTTCCCATTGGGCACAGATGTTTGACTAGAATCATGACGAGCCAAATAAGTGAGTCAACAGAAAAATAGATCTTGAACCTATTTCGCCAAAACTGTGGTAATTATTTGAAAGCTCTAACAACTAGATAAAAAAATATAAAAGTTATATTATGGAAAAAAATATGAGAGTCAATTACAGTTTACTAATAAATTGACCGGAAAAATGAGGGAGAGCTAGAAAAATGTTTTATTATCAGAAAATTGTTACAATTTGTAGACAACAGCTTGTAAAACCTAAAAAATAAACTTAAATAAAGATACAAATACAATAAAATTTGAATACACAGAAGAAAACCACAATGAGTAACAAAATTATAAGTGATAGTAATAACTAGTATATGAGTCCGTAGCAAAACCGGAATGCAGCATATCCAGAATTAAATATTATTATTAGTAAAGGCACTTTCCAATTAATATGCCCTCAAATTATTGCAAAATGCGAGAAAAGATGATATCGATTCGATTTCAATTGGCAAGTGATTGTGCATTTTTTACATTGTAAAATAATGAGCTCTTAACGCCCTGATGTAAAAGTCGTGCTCTGCGTTCCTAAGTGGATAGCCGTGCAACGAACTTTCTGAACTTGGAGAAACGTGCTTACGAATTAGGCAAACGGATTCAAAAATGAATAAGGAAGAACGAGCTGTTTAGTCCAAGTAAATATCAAACACTTCTCTTTTGTAGTTTGAAGATTCACTCAAATTTTTCTTCCACAATAAAACCAGCAAATGAAATTAAATATTTGGGAAGGCACTACAAATTTCGCAAAATAAATTTTTTAAATTACTCCTGAACAAGAAGTATCCCACTGATAAACTTTACATCGAAGCTAAAGTATTAGATATCCGTCAAATATATTATTTGCACGTCAAATCAAGACAATATTTGAATAGAGATAAATTACAAGGACGAGCACATGGCTTTGAAACTAGGAATAAACAGTGTTTAATTATTTAATATTCACATTCAAAGAAAATTAATCCAATTACCTACCTAATTTCGTCTTTCAAACAAAGAAATTTAAACATGTTTGTTCCTTCTCTGGTAGAACATATATCATCACAGCACATTTGTGGCATTTTATTGAGGTAGCAAACTTAAAACGTTAATGGTTAGTTTAGTTTGAAAAAGAATTGCTATAACTAGGTATGTAAGGACATTCTGTATATTTGGGCCCTTTTCTCTACGACACGATGTGATGGCATAGTAAGATAGGCATAATAAGGGGAAAAGCCTAAATTGACTCCTCTCGCCTTATTGATATTCTGTGTTATGGTTTACAATAAACCTTACAAAAAACATTTTATTAATAAATTTTAGGTATGGAGGATGCTTAACAAAAATATTACATAACCGAAGGTTCTATTTGTATAATGATATAAAGGCTGTTCCATTTTGAGGAAGGAATAAATTGGAAAATAGAAAAATTCTTTCCACTGTGTATATAAAATTGAAACAACATTAAAAGTGAAACATTACAGCAAGTTTGTAACGGACAACACACTGTATAGTCTATATCTATCATTTTACCTCATACTTTATTCTGCTTTCAATAATAATAGACAAGACATAGATATTTTGAAATAATCAATCGTACCGTCTCTGATTGTGTTGGTTTGTTTTAGAGAAATCAATCATATCCAAGGTTTTAAACCGTTTTCCAGCAATCTCGAAGGAAATAAACTCAATGATATAGTCACATAAAGAATTGCAGTAAAACTGAAATTTTCATAATGCATTTCAGTTTCATTAAATTTATAGGAAAATCGAGATGATTTTATTGCGCCAACATAAAATAGAATATCTATGTGATCAGTTTAAATATTGTCTGAGATTGACGAACAAAACATTTCGTGACAAACTCTATTCCACATATAAGTATTTTATCCTTTTGTTGAGGCGCATAATGTATTATTCTGATTGTTCAAGCACATCGACTTTCATCGTAAATTGTTGAACATCAGGAGAAATGAATTTTTAATGTCCTATATTGATACTAGACAAATAAGATGTTCGTAGAACTATCAAATAAAGTGTTTTCATCAATTTTCTATTCATTCTGTATGTTGAAGAGCGACTCCACATTTTCACTAGTGAGATCGCTTTAGTACAACTTTCGGGCATTATGGTACAATAATCATCTTCACATAAATTGCTAATTTTGTTTAAAATAGCCATTTTGGTTGGTTCCTCAAAGAAATAATAAACACTTTCCTGGTTAATACACCGACCAAAACCAAATTATATTTTTAAAAAAAAAACGTGGCGATCATCGATTTTTTTGAAGATATTTTAATGACTTATAATTGAAAAGAGAGTAGGGAGTAACAACTGACCAGTTTAGACATTATTGTATCTCATCACAGCGTTGCAACAATTTCTTATTCGGAGTCTTTAGGTATAACTGAAAAAACTTTCTCAAAGAAGAAAACAAGTACTTTCCGGACTTACATCGCGTCGAATATTGAACTACATCCCTCCCGAAGAATGTGGCATCTATCGACGTTTTTCTCGGTATGCGAAATATTTTGAGGGGCTTAGAATGGCACCAGAGAGCGGCAGATGTGTTCGTCAGCTCAGATCAAAAACTTGAAACGAGAAGGAACTGTAGCGTCGATATCGCCAAAAAGATTTCGTCAACCATTCAAGAACTCCTTCTTCTTCAACAACTGTCAATGAAAAAATTTAACTATACACACCCCTACTGAGGTTCATTACGGTCAGTTTTGCGAAAGTCTTGGACGATTTCAACACGCATTTGGGATCAAATTCCTTAGTAAGCAACTTTTAATAATTAATAATCAATAATTTAAAAGAGGACTGATATCGCTTGGTGTAAAGTACTTATTGGTAGGCCTTGCTCTTCTGGTATTGTCGAAAACGTTTGAAGAAAATGAGATATAACCAAAGAAGATCCACGATGCACCTATCAAGCGATTGAGACCACTCTTGGTGTTGAATGCGCAAATTGTAACTCGTGCCACACACTGATACACTACAAAATATTTTTTGACTCGGTTAATATTCGCTGATCAATGTGGAATCAAGATAATGCAGGTTAGATACTGTATGAGCTCCACAGCTTTTATTACCTCCTCGTTGGAAAAAAATTTACGGCCTTTAAACTTTTTTTCGGTCGAGGAAAGAGATGATAGTCGGGTGGAGCCAAATCTGGTGAATAAGGGGGGTGCTCTAGTAATTCATACCCTAAATGACGAAACAAAACACCTTTAGATAGCTTTACGCGTCTTGTATCATTAATTTTTTCTCGTAGAGTGGTCAGTAATGTCGAATAGTAATCTCCAGTTATTATTTTACCCTTATCCAAAAAACTGAAGCAAGAACTTTTCCAGCAGATTTTTGGACTCGAAACTTCTTAGGTCTTGGAGAACCAGCGGAGTCTCGCCAATCCATCGATTGTTGCTTTGTTTCTGGAACGTAGAAATGTACACAAGTCTCATGTAGAGTAACAATTTGGTTCAAGAAGTCTATATCGTTTTCAAATCCAGCACAGATCGAACGCGATGCTTCTACCCTTGCACGCACACACATTTGTTTATCCATTTTGCAGCAATTTTTCTCATGTCCAAATTGTCATGAACTATATGATGAACTTAAGAAAACTTCTCTACTGAAAATATATAGAGCACTTATCCGCTTTAAACTTGACTATGTCTGCCAATGAAGCTCAACTATGGGCTCTCAACTCGGTTCATAATACGTCAAAAGCCTCTACACGGATGCCTTCAAGATGTTGTGTAACTGTCAGTGAACTATTTGCGACATTACAAGCAGTGTATTCGTTTGCAGACTTTTTTATATTAGTTCTTATTTTATACAATAATAATTAAAGAAGTAGAAAAAGATATTTATGGTCAATTACAGTCACATTAATAATAATGAAATAATAAATAATTGAAGACGATACTTAAATTGGTTTGAAGTTGACAATCTATAAATATGAGATACAATCAATCTTTTGTGATGATAAACTTGATAAGGTTAGAGTTCATAGTAATAAATAAGTAGTTGAAAATGCTGCGCCGCTATGCTAGGTGCCGTTTTGGCTCACTTAACTCTAGTACTATTTTGACTCATACTGTACGCTCTTAACATGAGTCGCACGACACTCTGTTCATATTATGGTAACCATAATGTAATAATTATTTATAAAGTTGACAGTATGCCTTGAATTTCGAACAATGCTACATTTAGTAATTAAAATTTCCATGTTTATCTCAATAATTCAAATAAAGTGATAGTTTTATAAGATTTTCCAACATTATTTATTAATTTGCTTCATTTACTATTTATAATTGCTGCAGATATCCTGATCTCCAAATAGTTTTAATCAAAGGAAACCGCTAATTTACAATAACATTTTATCTTCTAATGATTCGTTTTCCCGACAATTGATTGGTTCTTCGTATACAGCTCATCATAATTATGGAACTATAAAAGCATGTCTTTTATTAGTGTCTGAAAACGGACCACCTGATAGAATATTTTTAGGCAGATAAATTTCAAGATAAGTTCTTAGAAAACGTTGATCATAAAAATGTTAAATTGAATGTTTATTTTGTAACAAAGTTTCTTCTAGTGTAGTGACAACTTATTTCGTGTTAGTTTATATTGTTACGAGTACAGAATTATTGTAAATATTGAAAATTTCATTATTACATTTTTTTTCATAGTTTAAAATAACAGGCGGATCTTGAAGGTGAAAATCTAATTTTTTACGTTCTTCAATTGGTGCCTTACAATCTTTGCTTTCTTCCCCTCCTTTATTTTGCCAATAGTTATATGAATAAGTGGAAGGCGCGGACATATATTAAGCCTTCCTACCATTCCATTGAATCGTTGTACTTCAACCTAGAACGAGATGTGAAAAAAATCATGTTTTTCACATCTTGCTGGAGACTTACAATGAAACCCTGATTTTGACTGTATTTTCGTTTTCCATGCACATTTTTTAGTATTGGTTAAACTGAAGCGACTTAACTTATCACATTATCTACAAATTTTCTATATAAAAATATATCATCCAGGTTGTTGGCAACTTCTTTGCTTACTTTAATGATAACGCAAGCAGAATAAACTATTGTCTTAATAAACGAAAATAAACCGTTTATCTAGATGTGTCTGAAAAGGGATCGAATCTACTTGTCCTCTATTCATTCATGCTATTCAATTCAGAGGTTTTTCACTCATTATTCCTTTTATGATAATATATTTTTTCGATGTCTCGGCAAACATCTTCCATCCTATCTACCGCTAAATGAGCTGCATTATTCTGTAGATAGTACCTTCGCATTATAAGTGTTGTCACATCTCTAACTTTTAGCGCCGTTTCAATAATCTTTGTTGTAATTGTGTCCTCTTTCCAGATTTTCCAATTTTACAACCAGCTCCGAATATTTATTGGATGACACACATTATAATGAGAATACTTTGCATTTTCTCTTTCCAAAATTTCTGTGAAAAACTCTTCCCTCTACTTTTTGGGATTCATCCATGATAACGCAAAACAATATTCGTATAATATTCTTTCACTAATATCTATAACAACAAGAGATAATAATTTATTTATTTATATAACGATCAGCCTTGGTTAAATTAGTTTCTCCTATCGGCCATAGGACGGATCAAATTAGCCTAATTTGTACTGGTTTATCCTGTAGCACAAAGATTCAAATGGTTCATCTTAACCCTTCGCCGGGTGTTACGCCGTCCGTAGGTTGGTTATTATTAGGAAATGGAAATTTCCGATGACCTTTTGGGTTAAAGTTATTCTACCTGCTATTCATCCCCTGCAATAAAAGGGTAAAAGTGATTCTCAGTCGTTCAATGAACAGTGAACATCATAATAATGATGAAATCGACAAAGACCAATACCAAGAAGCCAGAAATGATTATGGTTTATAAAACCACCAAAGGAGGAGTTGATACTGTCGACAAATTATGCTCCAGTTATTCGGCGAAAAGAGTGACAAGAAGGTGGCCGATGGTAATTTTTTATCACATAATGAACATAGCTGGGATCAACACGCAGATATTGTTTACTTCAAAATTACCATCAGAAGCTCCTGATCGAAGAATTATCTTTCTAAAAAATCTACCTCAAGATCTGATGAAAGAACAATTGTATGCCAGGTCAGAGATAAAAAATCTTCCCATTGACGTGAAAGCTTTCCTAACCCTTCGTTTTCCGAAAAGATCTATTGAAGACGTCGAAGAGACGGTTACCTCTTCAGATGCGGTGCCCACAAAAAAACGGCTAAGAGGTTGTTGTAAACAATGCAAATCAAGAAAATCAAACACGACAAAATCGTGTGAAAAGTGTTCAGCGTTTGTGTGAGGAAAACATTCCAAAATAATATGTGAAGATTGCTTGCACGCCATGGAATGTGTTAGCGAAGGTAGTTTGTACGCCGTCCAGAATACGGTTAGCGCCTGGTGGTGTTGCTAAACCCTTGGCGCCTGACGAAAGGTTAAAATTGGGTTTGCCTACTAAAAAATATATACAAATTTGGTGGAGGAAGGATTCTTAGAAGTCAATACTACCACCCATATTATATTTTGCATCAAAAATTAATTATATTAAAATATTCCACTATTATACCTTATTTCAATGCAATATTTACCAATCAATCTTACATTATTAGATTTCTCTCAATTGGAATGTGTGAAGGGTACTGTGTACAAAACGAAACATTTTAATTCAAATGAGTTAAAATAACGATTAACACTTACGATTAGATCATAATTCCTTACAGTGTTTTACATTTTAAACTTGAAAACGATAACTTTTTTAATTGAGAATGAAAAGACTTTTCGAACTATACATCAGAAGCTTATATTTCCCATTCAAAAGATTGTGGTGTTAACCTGTAGTTTGAAGGGGGGCTTGAAGGTAGGGATTTTATTCTCACGTTAAAGAATGTCGATTTATAAATTAAATTTAACGGATTTATGGATACTTCATAAATATGTAGTGTAACCGAAATAATGAATTTCTTCCATTCGGTTTTTACACACTGTATATTCCGTATATACTCGTCGTTCGATTAAAAACACGTTTTATCCTCAATCTCTTATTTGAAACATTTATTGTATCTTACTTGATTATAGATCGGAATACAACTATATTATTAGTTTAAAAAGAACTGCAATCTGCACTTTGTAGTATGCGTAGTATATTTGTAGTCAGAATCCTAGGAGTGGTATTGTGGTGAGTCATATAAAACTTTCACGGCCTACATACATTCACTAATATCAAATATTCATCTGGATCACTATGTTGTTGTTCAGGTTTAATAGTACCATTATGTAGAGTCTTTTCAATATCATAGGCGGAGGAGGAAGGATAATTCCACGTATAAAAATTAATAAATTTAAAAATTATTTGTAGTTGAAGTATATCATTTCGACTAGCTGACCAATTTAAAATCCGGCGTATTCTGCTTCGATTAGTAGTAATGATGTGGTTTATAAATCTTTGAAGTAGCCATTGATGTTAAATTAAAAAACAATGGTATATTCGCATCGGTAATTAAACTAAACAGCTTTTCGATGTTTTGACTTGTAAGATTTTATTTCACAATTTTAAATAAGGTATCGTTGAAACGACAAAGAAAATTGTTTGAGGGAAAGCGAAGAGATTTCAATCATTTATCATCCAAACAGTTCTATTAGAAATGTACAAAATCAAATAAAACAACGTTTTTTGTAAAATTTTTTACATATTTACATGTAGTCGAGTTATCCCTAATTCTGTGGTAAGTTCGACCAAGTAGCCAGAAAAATTGAATAATTACTCCACAATTTAACTTAACATTGTGTATCGACAATATTTGTATTATTTAAATTGTACTAAAATATTCGGAAAACATATTTATTTGCAATACATTTCATTTTTTCCTTTTATAGGAAAACCATCAATAATCACCGCTGGATCTCATCGCCCTTGGACTGGACCATTATTCTTATAACTTGGTGGATCTTAAACCCTGCTCGTCGCTGACAGCTTCCAAATTCTTAGGGAAACTGAAAAATGATTTTTGGGAAAGTGAATTTTCATTAACATTCGGTACCCAAGCGATTTATGGAAATTTATTTATAATAATATATTCCAAACTGTATGCTCTTACGTGGTAGAATTTTCTACAATATTAATATCAATTGTCCAGGTGGTCCAAGAAAATAGTCTACATTAACTTGGCGTCAACTAACTATGGAAAGACTTATCTAAAGTATTTGAATACTTCAACCTCTTCATTATTAGTCCAAGTTTAATGGGAAGCGGAAGCAAGTGGACAAGGCACATACTCAACATAATGGGATCCCTTTTGAAATTCACTAATTTCACTAATTAAAGTGGGAACCATGTAGTTTTGACTGTTTCATTTGACAACTTCAAATCTTTCAAATCTTTTTGAACAATCACATCTAACTAGCCGCAAGTGGAACCAGGCATGAATTTACTATCTCGTATATAGTATTTAGGTGGATTTTGTGTTGGTTTACTTCTATTATGGCATATGTTGTTTTGCTTTCCAACTGTAACTGGTAGGTGGGTATTAAATCATGGTTATGCTTAGAAGGGAATATTTTCAATATCTTTCCAAAAATTTTGGATCAATAAGAATATCATTTTTCTTCATTGTTGATTTCTATTCTATTCAAAACTTCCACATTGGTGTTTAGGCTTCCAAGACTATTTTAAATTAATTCCCCACCAAATGAGTTTGGGTCTTGTAGAGAAAAGAACTTCATTGAAGCGTTTCGTGGTCGCAAAATCATAATTCGTGAGGAATTTGCTAACATGTGATTAAAGAGATCGTATTAATTATCATAGTTTTGATTTATATTCCTTGATTTTGAAGTATGGGTTACCACGGTTATAATACTGTTCGATGGCCTCGTCCTGAATATTAGCATCAAATAATTCCTCTGCTATAAAATTGTTCTGTGGTCAAGAATTTTGTATATATTGTGAATTTTAAGGGGAAGAGTTGTTATAGAATGGTTTTGTTGGAATTTGAGAACTTGAATAATCATTGTAAATAATTAGATATGTCCTGATATTATAGGACAAATCGGTATTGATTCAGTGGGAAATGGAAAAGAATCCTCAGCACTTTATTAACCAATCCAGTCTACTGATCTTGAATGGCGTAAATTGTATAATTGTGGATGTACCAGTTGAGTCTAAATCGAAAAATCGATTGTTTCAATTAAGGGGAAATATCACAATTGAGATGATGAAGGAAGTCGTTGATGGAGATGGTTCTATATTCAAATTTTGAGAAATTTTTCATAATTTATCCAATTTGGAAATAAGACTTATTGTTTCTACAGTAATAATAGTAATACTAATAATAATATTTCAATCAGTTCTATATCAATATGCTCCAGTTCGGCGATTTTTGTTTTCATCAGATGAATATCTTTGCATAATGATACTGAGTTTCCTGAAGTTCCAGGAGCCGTCCTGAACTTCCACTTGAACAAAATAAGTCCGTAATTCCGATATCCTATTAGTTGTCAAAACGAAAATCGACGCGTTCATATCAACTCTGAATCAGCAAACTAACTTCGCCATCATGTTATTAACTTAAAATATACAAAAACGCGATTTCAAATGAAAATTATGTTGTTGCCGTTACGCTTGTTGTTATATGTGTAAAATAAAACGAGGATTGCAAGTTTCATAAAAATTTATATAATTATTATGTTGACTAGGCGTTTTAATGCTTACAAGTGTGTATCCTCACTCTGCATGCTGAGTTCTTGAGCGTACTACATTTCTATATATTAATTTTATGCTGATAAATTACAACTTCGTAGAAATAGCAATTAATTAATTTCTGTAGTGTTATTGGTTAATATATTTAACGCATTTCCGGAATATTTCTCAGTAAGGCTCATGAATTTTTATTCTTCATTACACAGAAATAATACAAGCTATGATGCTTCTGTTGTGAAATAAAGAATTACTTGTTTTTATAGAAATTAAACACTTTATAATTTTCATGATTAATTTCCATACAATGTTTCACGCTGCATGCATAACTAGTTTCTTAGAACGATCAATTCATCCAATCATGGATGTCTTTTGTTAACAAAAAAATATTACTGACATTTTATTTTTGAAATGGTTAAATAAATATTGCAACAAAAAACCGCGGCTCACGAATCATGATTCACTGCCTATTGATGTTCTGTTCTAAAACCACATCCGATTGAATGACTATTATAATTATTTTTAGTATAGTAGAAAGATAATGTTATTGCTTCTTTTATTTGTAAATATCGTAGTATTTGATAATAAAATGTAAAGTTTTACGCACTAGTGGAAATTTGAAGAAAAATATGAAATAATCATTTCATGTGGAGATGCAGATTGACAATAGAAGTATTGTTTGATATCAAGCTATACCAAGGATAAAAAACAGAAAAAAATACCATACTTCTATAATTTTTCAGAGGAATTTTCATTATGCTAGTACTAAATTATAATTCAAATTTCGGAGTGGAAAAAAACATCGTGCAAATATTCAAATAATCAGTACGTCAAAGATCATTAGCTTGCTTTAGTTGAAACTTTTTAAATATACATTCTATACACCTCAGACAAACAATCTAATTATATAAATTTGAAAACTAAATGAATATTCAATATATTATAAAAACATCTTACATAACAACACTCAATACCCAAATAGCGTTTTTGGTTAGTCACCGAATATTAACAAAACAAGAACATACCTAAACCGGTTGTCCGTCACTTCGAGTTTTCGAGAAAAGTGCATAAATATCATATATGTAATACTTCTATATGGACAGTTTAAATGGGAAAGAATGCCCCAATATTGAAGTGCTGACAATATAGTATTTTTTCTCTCGTTTCGGACACCTCGTACAGGTTGCGCAGAACCGAGCTGGAGCCTCAGAGGATAAAGAAAGCGTTATCATTCGGTCTTCCTTAGTCAGAATAGCTTCCACTTATAGAAACTGTCCATATAGAGCGATTCTTTTTTAAATTAAACTAATTATTCACTTAGTGTTTTAACTTTGCTACTGCGATAAAATACCAGTAACTGGATTATTCTTTTTTCAAATGTGAATATTGAATATTTAATTATGTTAATAAAGATTTGTTATCTTTTGAATTTGGTATAATATTTCTGTTGCTATGCCAATATGACGAATAATCAAATTATGAATATAAAGTGTGCAATTTAAGGACGAATATGTTTTCTCAAGTAGCTTTCATAAGATGAAAGTAAAATCTGCATTACAAGTCTTGCAGTCTTATCATACTAGCGGTTTGCGAGCGGGTGCGTAACGAATGCTTCGAGAACAGGCCGTGAGGACGTCGCTGACGCGTGGCAGAAACCTAAATGAGAATTGCCACGAGAATTTTTTTGGAGTTTGGCAAGAAATTGTTACGGAAATTCTAGAAATTCAACCCCAATCCAATTTAGTAGGGCTAAACAACTATTTACTTTGAAATATTTTAATGAGTTTGAAGGTGTAAATTGCATAAAAGAAATTAATACAGTTCTACTCAATATAACTACTGATATTCTAAAACAATATAAAAATATGGATGTAGCAATGGTAACTAGTAATAATTCTTAAAAAGTTTTTACATGCTACTATAGAAATCTTTCAAGTACGGACGGCAATGCTTCGATTTATATTACTGGCTATCTAATAAAAAATGTATTCTGCATTACTCCTGTACTACCTGTATAATGTTTGATGATGAAAATACTTTGAAAATAGAAGCTGATGAAGCTCTGGAGGTCTCATACATCCAAGTAATATCGTGGAATATGTCAAACAATTGGAATTACTTTTTATAAATTTGGTTGTCGCAGAAATGTCGGAGCAAAACTTAAAGTGTTGATTGGTTGCGTACTTATTTCACACTTGAAGCAAACCGAAATATAACACATAGTTATTCTTCAAAATATCCGATGAAACCCAATATCAAATTAAATATTTTACATCTTTGAAAATATGTTAATTGTATTTAGGGGAATTTTTGAAACATCATTGAACTCATTTGTTTACGTAACCCGTATTTCACTGTTATAAGAACTAATTTGGAATTACCTGTATAAATTTTATAAAGATATATTCGTATAGTATGTGTTCAAAATTTGGGAATTACAATCCTTCTCTATTTGGTATTTGCAATATTCTTATTGTTTATTTTTATAACTATAAATCTCACAAGTTATTCTATTTTTTTGAGCTAAGAAACTTCAAATTTTCTGCTTTGGTATTTTAATGCACACAATATTTTTAATAACCCCGGTAATTAAACATGTATCAGTTTAAATAGTCACAGCTCAGTAACGACATCGTATAATCACTGATAACTGCGAATGTCGGGTCGTGTCGGCACATTTTTTCAAATCCGAAGGAAAGGACTCTTCTTGTCTTGTTAATATTCAGTGATATAGTGTGATTAATCCTAGAATTGATTATCACAGTAATATGCTCAGGCTCTCAGTTGGCATTTTACTATTTTACTGCTTCATAATTATCACAATTGTATTTCATATTGCAATTAACCTTTTGTACTCTTTTATGGATACGTTTATTAGGAATTTAGTGAAAAAATAAGCTTCTAATAACTTTTACACGCGTGTCTTCGATAAAACTAACTCATAAAATGTTACAACATACTTAATCCTAAAGCTTTTACATCTTTTCAAGTGTAAGGCCTGCTAGAATTGAGCATGTACTCTTTTTATATCTTGTGTTGTTTCTGCCATTTCCTTTTTTTATTCTTTTTTCCTCCGCTGTATTTATTTGTTCTGTCTATTTCCCACGTCCCACATTCATTTCTCAATACGAGTTGTTCATAATTTCTTTGAGTGAATTTATATGAAACAATATGGCTTATTATACTCTTACACATTGGACTTCCATGTTAATAGAAATGTATTCGGCTTAAATCAATTTTTTCGAGTTTATTCATTAATTATTTTCAATTTTAAATTTGTACTTACGAGGATAAGTTGTCTGAAAGTATAATAATTTTTATTTTTCAAAATAGTCTCCTTTTAAGTCTATACACTTCTTCTAGGGATTGTCTAAACTTTTCAACCTTCCAAATATTAGTTGCTGTCTTTATTCTTAAAATAGGTGTTGATATATGCGATAAAGTCGTCTTATGATGAAAATATCTCTCCTTGAAGTGAAAGAGAAACAGAAAGAATTCGGCTGGAGCAAAATATGGTGCTTGATCAACCAATTCGGGAGTTTTTGCCATGACGATTGCCAAAGTGTGAGAAGTTGCGTAGACCTGCTCGAAAAGCATCTTCTTTTGCTACAAATGCGGTCACTCCTTTGCCATCTCTCTTTTTACCTTATCAAGCAATTATGCGTGATGTTCTCTCTCTATTTTTCCACGTTTTCAGTCGATGAACACAATTATCACTATCTCAAAAAATGGGCTCGACCACTTTTACGACCGATTAAACTGTCTTCGCCTTTTTGAGATTTGAGGAAACTCCTTAGCCAAAGTTTATCATTAAGTAAAATAAACATAAGCTGCAAATGCTAGATTAAAGTCAATTAATGTTTTTTTACATCCAGGTCGTACAGAAAATTGGTCAATGAACTTTAAGATGGTTACTGCATCAGGAATCAATAAAAAAATAAATACCAGAATGAAAATAATAAAATTTCGATAGATTACAACAAACAACTTTCCAAATATCAATCGAAAGACAGAAAAAAGAAGAAACTGAAATCAGTGGTAAGGATAGTAAAGCTACGGTCTAATATCTACGAATCGCAAAATGTATACTTTAAAATATATAAAGACTGTTTAATTCTGACTATATTCCGTACATAAAGGTCGAAATGCAAATCTTTTTTTTGTAGATGGTTAAAATAACGATGGAATAATGTATAACCCTGTACGCAGATATAATTTGGCCAAATTAAAGTTTAAATTATTGTTCTTTTTGTTCTCTGAACTGCATTTTAATATCCGGAATAGAAAGTTTCTACCCCATTATGTTGTCTCTACGTCCATGAACCAATTTACGCTATTTCCATAATAGCGGGAATTAGACATTTTAGTATTCCTTTATTTATTTGGATGTTGTAGCGAAACATGCTTTAGAAGTTCGGAATGGATCGAAAGTTTGGGAAATAGAAACTGTTTTGCTGATAGGCAATGAAATTTCTGTAACAGCTCCTGCATTGCTAGTTTTGTGGCTTGAATGGAATGGTATCGGCTTAAAGTTTTGTTTTCATTTCACTTCCTTTTATTTTTGTTATTGTCTCCCTCCGTCTACCACCGAAGTTTAACTATAAGCGATGACTATTACTGTTGATTTATTTGTTTAGAACTAATTCGAAGTAATACCAATAGTTTTGATCAATAACACTAATTTATTCTTGAATTATGCCAATATGAAATACAACCAGGCCCGGTTTTTC
This sequence comes from Diorhabda carinulata, assembly GCF_026250575.1. NCBI lineage: Eukaryota > Metazoa > Arthropoda > Insecta > Coleoptera > Chrysomelidae > Diorhabda > Diorhabda carinulata. The sequence goes on from NC_079469.1 coordinate 12,478,867, forward strand.
GCTTCCTACTCAATTCAACTACCTAGTCTACATATTTTGATTTAATATTATCATACATGTCTTTGATCTATTGAAAAACAGATTTTTCCCAAATCAAACCAAAATTTTTGATTCAAAGCTCCCCATTTGAAGACATTTTTTGATACTGAATACACTATTCACACCACCACTACACCAACACTCGATCCTAAGGATAAAATACTAAATTTGGAAATATATATAGTATATAGTATATATGAAATTAGCTGAGGTGATTGGGCAGACTAAGAGATCCGTTATTCACCGGTTTAAAGAGCACATTTAAAATATGAACGGAGCGGCAAATCGAGTATTGCCGATCACGCTGCCAGTCATAATCATAAATATAAATATTAATAATGTGAAATTGTTAAAAAATGTTTCCAATAATGTTGTGGGAGGCATTTGAAAGCATTGAAACTGTTAAATGTAAGAGCAGCTTAAATTTAAATTTGAACTATTCTTACATTTATCATTTTCGGTGCTTTCGAATGTATCCAGAAATTTATTATTAGATTTTATTGCCCAACAATTGTTTTAATGTATTGTTGGATTTATAAACTAATTTAAAATCTGAATATTCCTTCCAATCCGTTTGCATAAACAGGATTGATAGGTACCAGGGCAAATTTTCCTTGTTTTCCATTTTGGGTTTGGAAAAAAGTGGTGTAACGTAGAGATTTCTCAAATCTATGACGATTGATTAACCTAATTACAATTTTTTATCATAACTTTAAGTACAGCTACATCCTCAACAAAGGTCTTTTCCTTATTGTATTTCTCGGTGGTAAGTGGAAATGGAATTAACCGATATACCAGGAAATGGAGACTGGCCATCTTATGTTGTATACAATGGAACCAATCAGCCGCGGTGTACCTGCACGTAGCGGTGTTCTTCCTAAATGCATCAAATTCTAACCTAACCTAAAGCAGATGGATCCATAAATTCCAACTTAGACATTTTTTGATATCAATAACTCACATTATTCAGTTGTATTATAAAAAATATTGTACATGTCATATTTTGTATTAGTTTTCAGTAGCTTTGTACTTTTTTTTCAGTTAAAAATAATGAATTTCCTGGACTAAGAGTATTTTTTCTGCTAACGTATTATTACAAATACGTCTAATACTCCGAAACAACGTCTAATTAATTCTGTGTATGTGCACTATCCAATTATGGTATTCATAAATTACTTCTAGAAAAAATAAAATATTTTGGAATGTCGTTATGTGATTCAATCTGTTGAAAGACATTGGGTATCCCACAGGTGTTCAAACCAAGTGTTCATCTAAATGTGTCACTGGAATGCTCACTATTTTAAACTGGCATTGATGGGAACTTGTTTTTTATCATCGTTAACGTTTTCACGTCAATTTGAATGATCCAGCTTATTGTGGCTATTGTTAAGTTATTATAAGCCTTTCTAAGAACATCTCGTAAAACGGGACAAAATTAGTCTGTTTGTAATTGGAAATGTGTGAAGTATTTCATGTACAGGGTCCTTCACGGCGAGCTGAATCGATATGTACCGCGACTAGTGTTCTGCTCGTTTCAGCTAAAATAATTTCAGTTTTCTAAAACTTCCGGTTATACCGGAAATGGACCCAAACTTCGTTGTTTTGAACGGAATGCTATGGTTTATATTGAATTTTTGAAATCTATGCAAAATTTCAATATAACTTCATTCACCATTCACCATTTTTTAATTATTTCGAAATTTTTGGACACACGCAACCCTCCTGTTTATGGCAGCCCCCATTTTTCTCTTAACCATCGGATTCTACGCTTCAAATTAAGGGGACATCCTTAGTAAATTCATATATCTCGAATTAACGGTTTTTGTAGTAAAAACTGACATTTTCATTGGTTTTAATTGTCACCTGCCGATAGCGAACAACGAATAACAAAAGTTTAAATATCAAAAATTAAATGTTCAAAATGGTTGCCCCCAACTTCAAAATATTTATGGATTGTTCTTAAAAACCCGTGCAGAGGGGCGTTTCGAATTTGAGTGCGGTGGAAGAGTTCGAAATGCATTCAGAACTCTTTTCTGACAGTCTTAGAAAAAATCTAATGGGATGATATCCGGTGAACGGGGAGACTATTGATGCGGTCCATCGTGTGCTATCCATCGGTCCTAAAAATAAGTCTGTAAAAAGTTATTGACAAGCGCACTAGCGTGTGGTGGGGCACAAAAATTTGAAGTAAAATTCAACCTCAAATATAAATAGTAAGATTGTGAGTGATTGTGAAGGTTATTCTAAAAAAATGTATCGAGCTGTCTACGCAAATGAAAGAGGAGTTGGACACATTGTATGGAGATTCTGCATCATCATTTACGGCCGTAAAAATTATTGTAGCTGATTTCAAACAGAGCCGTATCAACAAGTGGAAAAAGTTCACCAAATTATACTGGACGGCAATCGGTTTAAAGTTCAAGATATAGAAGAGGCTATCGGCATATCGAAAGAACGTATTTGCCTTATGCTGACTGAATAATAAAATTATACATGGGGAAGGTTCCCGCGCGTTGGGTGCCCTTTTGCTCACTTTTGACCAAAAACAGTATTCAAAACAACTTTTTACATACCTTATGAAGTGGATAAAAAAAACGAAAAATGCGAAGATCGCATATCTTCAAAGAGGCGAAACAATAATTTTAGTTTAACTCACCATTGTTTGATAAGGTAACTTTAGTGAACATATCTCAAATTATGGGCAAAAATATTTCCCAGCTGTATGTATTTTCCAGAATTTTGATATTTTGAGCTTTTAAGCAACTTCTGTATATAATTTTTGGAAAAGAGATAACTTTTAACAGTATGCGCTTGTAATATAATAAATGTATACATAAAACTGAGCTTTTATCACAAATATTTGTTTTGTAAAGTATTGACGTTTCCAAGACCTTTTATTTCATTTATATCGAATGAAATCAGGCTTCTGTTAAAATGTAGTTCTCCCTCGTTTCGTTTATTCATATTTAGATTTCTGAGAGAGTTGGTGAGGATGAATCGATGTGACATCAAAGAGACTTGTTAAGAATCTACAATTTTTTTCAATACAAATACCAACATGATTCGATCCAACCAATTCAAATAGACCACAATGATGACATTTCTTATTTATCGACAAAAATCCTTTTGACGTTTCTAGGGAGAGCTTTATTCTCTTTTAACTATATTCCAACGAAAAATTCGTTACTACTACTGAAAAATATTCACGTTCGAATGTTGAACTGTACCGATAGATAAATGAATCAATGTTGTATCAATTATTGGGAAACATTATATATTTATGCCCTCAAAAAATTTTTTTAAATGGAGACTTTTTAAAGATTGGTTTTTGATTGAATTACATTTATCATCAACCGAGGCACTACCTGTAACATCTCAAATTATATTCGAATTGAGTGTTAAAGGACGCTCAAACTATGAAGAAGTTGCGTAGATCCTGAAATCTGCATATAACCTGCAACACCATCGTTCAAAATTCGTCGATCTCCGCGTTCCTAAATGAATGAGGAAGTTGAATTCAGAATATTTTAATCTTTTAAAGAAGTCCCTGTAATGAGCCCTGCTGTTTAGTCCGAGTAAATATCTAACAGCTCTATTTTGTAGTTTGAAGAATCGCGACTCAATAAGGGCATTATAAACTGTTTATGAGGTGGATAAGTTCAATTCTCTGCAAACTGATCTCAGAGTAAAACAGGACGAACTCAATATTTTAGTTAAGGCGGCAATATTTAACTCCCAAGGAATTGTCCACAACAAGCCCTAAGAATTTTTCAAATTCAACGACGACAATGGTCGTGTTACTCAATAAAAAAGCATCAATGTATTTTTATATGAGAAGATAAGAATCGCACCATGATTTGAGGGTGATTAGGTCACTAGATATGGTCCTATGAAGTGCCGTGAGATCAGGGTTGCTCCAAGAGAAACTAGTGTCGTCTGCATATTTTATCACTGATGTCTAGATAGACGATGTCATTTATAAACAGAAGAAACAAAATAGGGCCTAGTACGGAGCCTTGGGGCACTCCACATTCTATTGGCTGGCAAGAAGACATCATTGTATCAACCATTACAAGCTGACTTATGTTGTTAAGGTATGACTTGAACCATGCGAGAGGTGTTCCCCTGAAACCGTAGTATTGCAATTTGTTAATATTATGATTCACACAATCGAAAGTTTTAGAAAAATCCCCAAAGTTATTGCAGTGGAGAGATTGCTGTTTAAGCTACAGTAGACATTATTTAGAAGAGAAATGATAAAAGCCTATTTTGACCAATCTTTCTATGATCTCAGATAACGTGGGAAGGAGTGCAATTGGGCGATAATTATATGGTTGATTTTTATCTCCTCCTTTATGCAGAAGTTTAATTACATCCGTTTTGAGGCAATTGGGAGAGGTGCCATTTTGATGAACCATTCATTAAAGTGTTAAGGAGATTTAATGTGCAATCGGGCAGACTCAAAAACATTTTTAAATTCCAAATGAGTATGTATTTATTTTTATTTTTGATGTCATCTATTATACTGCGAAGCTCTGCTGAAACTACGGACATAAAGAAAAAACTGGGTAAGTTAGCATTAGCATAAGGGAGAAATGGAAGCGGATCATGAGAAGGAGTTATAGAATTTGATAAAATTTTGTGGAGGCTAACTTCAATATGTTTTAAATGAAAGATAAAATATCTGGAAACGACAAAAAAATTTATAACAATTCATTAATAACCATCAATCTCCATGTCACCCCACTGTATACAGTTTGCCTTGTCATTACTTGAATTTTCGATATCGGTTATAAGTTACCACAGGTGTTCGACCTAAAGGCGAGTCTTCATTTAAAATGTGTTGTCGTTATACGATTATTATTTTAATGCGTTTTTTATTATAGTCGTTTTTATGTCAATTTAAATGATAAAGCTTAAATCAGCTATTATAAACTTATTATATTCTTTTAAAGGACGTCTCGTAAAATGATACTTATGGATCAGTGACTCGAATTGATTTCAATTACTCATAATCGTGATGTTTCTTTTTTAATACCGATAGTCTGATACGAGGGTTGCTACTTAAGTTTTAAGACACAAAAGAAATACTTATAATTGGATATGGCTCTATTTTGTTTTTCAAAATATTCTCCATTGATACAAATACACTTTTGCATGCGTTTGAACCAAATGTCAACGCATTTTTTCCATTCCGATTGAGGTATCTCCAAAACATGCAATTTGAACGCAATAACCAGGTTTAGAAAAACGTTGACCTCAAATTCAATGTTTGACTATTCAAAAACGTTTTTGTTTAAACTGATGTGTGAGAGCTCGTAAAAAAAATTGGTACAAAAGACAATAAGGTGAAATTGTTTCTTATACAAGACTATGGTCACTACTTTACTAGTTTCATTGTTTCAATGTCATTCAAGTAATCTAAAACTTGTTAGGAAATGTTGGACCGACTATAAATTCTAATGGTCACAGTTATTTTTTTTTACATGGGATTTAGCAACTTCATAGAATAATTAACTTATAGTAACTACTAACGTGAGGTCAATTCTGAACCAGTGATTACTCACTACAAAAATAATCAAATACACTGTTACATCAAATGCAGAATGCTACACTATCAGCAGGAGTATAGTTTTTCGACCATTGCGGAAATATGGGTAAACATTTAACCGCTGGGGACTATTTTGACCCCATGATAAAAGCTGAGAATTAAGTTTCAATTAACTGCGAAAAAAATGGAACAGACTGATAATTTTTATACAGAATCCGCAATTAAATTGTATGTAATTGCATATTCATTACCTAAGCTGGAATTTCTGGAATCGTTGGTGATATTCATACTGAAAACACTGTTTACACTACAACAACACTCACACACAGTCTGTTTGTATTATTAACAGATTTATTCTGTTCATTAATACAGAATCGTCGATAAGTTTTCTGGGGGCGATTTTGAATTTCACTGAACTATTTGGCCCTACTCGTATTTGGTAATTCTTAGTAAGCCAAGTAAAAACTTGAGTGGATTATCTTGAAAAATAAAGCCTATTATTCTGTAAAAACATAGATATGTCTCTATTTAATTATCCACTGAAAAAATTTTGATGTTAGTCAAAAGCTTATTTGTTAAGATTAGTCAACTATTTAGGTGAATTGGACATTCAAATTTGCCCTAACCTAACAACCTCTCAATTATAATATGCAAATGATGAACTAAATAGCTTTGAAAAAGAGACCAGTTGTTATTTGCCGATTTTAACGTCATGAAACACACAACAGGAGAATTTATTTGCTGCCGTTCCTGCTTTGCATATTGCTTACTATCATGCAAAATTTACTCCGTGTTAATGGAAGAATTATTTTAGGTGCACCGCGCATCGGACCCTAGCTGATGTGATTTGAAAGGAATTTAATTAGTTCACCTGTTACAGGTGGTTTATTGCGGCAAACTCTTCATTTATTCTATCATTATAATTACTAAATTTATCTCTTGTTAATGTTGTATCGGAATAATTTATTATACTTACTGTTTACTGTATGAGAATTTTTTTATAAGAGTCTCTTTCATTACCTGCTGATGCATGCAAATGTATATTTTTTTATTTTTACTTGTTGTGCTGGAAGATTTATGAGTATAAGTCATTAAAAAATATACGATGGAGTTTCGAGGAAGTTGAAATTAAATATCTAATTTGTGAATACGGAATAGTTTGGATCTCATTTGGAGATATATAAAATGAAACAAATAGATATTAAAAAGTCGTTCTTTGATATGAGTGCAATTCGAAAAAAGCCACTTATCAAAGGTACCCTTTTTTGTGTTTCAACATAGTCTTCAACGCTATACTTTGTCAATCAACAGGACCTGGTCTATACTAGTTGCGTCCCACAGTCAACAGGACCTGGTCTATACTAGTTGCGTCCGGGTTGACATTTTTGTCTACAGACTAAATCATGGTTGTCAACCATCCCGGATTTCTCGGGATATCCCGATTTCTATTAGCTTTTCTCGTGTCTCGCATTGTCTACCACCGGGACACGGATTGTCCTGGGTGAGGGAGTTTAGCAATAAAAATGTACCAAAGAATTTATTATTTGCTACTAAATCGAGATCACTTTCAAAAAATTTGTCATCAGGAGAGAAAGTTTGGAAGAGTTAGTGAAGAAAATACAATAGCAAGAGTTTGATACACATACGTGTTGCATTCGCCCCAGATCAACTAAGCATTCACTATATGTCAAGTGTTAATGCTGTTCTGTGACTGTCTCGACATTATAGCCCCTAGTATTACCTATCGTCAAATATATAAACGTATTAGTTGTGATCGTGAACCATTAGAGGTCAGTTTCCCCTCTCGCACCGGAAAATTTCCATACCCAGGTTAAGGCGACCGAAGAAATGACATTCTTCACGCAATGTTAGTAGAAGGAACTGACCTGAATCCTTAAAAAACCCTGTTATAGACTGTTGTTTCATATTTACCTTGACATACCCAAGCTTCTCAACCAGTTACTGTTTCTATATAATGTATGTTTAACTTATTTGGTTGGCATATTTGGAAGTTGCTTGCTGCTTACTAACCATAGTTATCAACAACGATAACCTTATAACTCGAGAAACATTAAAGTAATCAAGTGACAAAGTTTGACCCCATTATTGTTTTAACAAAATGTGAAATTTTAATTTTCATACAATCTGAACAGAATTATTTAAAATATCAGGTAGAAGTGAAATGCGCTGGTTAAAGCCAATCACAAAACTTATTTGTCCCGAAGTCTGTCTAGAGTTTGCAACTTCAATCTGAGCATAAAACTTAAACTGTTTAATATGTTAGAGATGTAGATTAGCTTATAAGTTGTTCCAGTAATTTTTATTAGAGCTGACAAAAATGGGATTTCACGCTCAACCAGGTACATTCTCGGAAAACTAAATTAACGCGGAAAAGTAAAGGGAAGTCTTGAAATGCAGTGGAGTTTCCACATTGCTAATTACGTAATTAAAAGTGATGAAAGTCGCTAATTTAAGGAAAAAGTTTTGGATTAGTAGTTTCCGAGAAAGCGATTTTGCACTCGACGGTGCATACCGGGCACATATGACTCCAAACGGTCTCATTGAATTTCATGGAGAATTAGGCATAATTACCTTAATGTTCATTGGAAATTTTAGTGCATAGATAAGGAAGGTTAACGTTTTTTAAGTAGAATAGCAATCGTAACTTCTTAGACTAGTGTAGCTATTAATGGATTTTGCAGCAGTATGTGAACATGAGCATTTGATATGGTAATTTGAAATAACTGAGTTTCTACTAAACTAAAATAAGTTCACGAACAAAGGAAATTTAGATGTAAAACGAGATGATTGAGTTTGATGGGGATCAAATCTCTCAGGAATAATTAAAGTGGGGATAAACAAAAAATTTAAATTCATAATAAACAAAATTGTTTGAGTTTAGATCTACTAATTTGAGTTTTTGAATATAAAAGTTGTTTTTATATAAAAAAATTTCGTCACCTCCTAACTATGAGAACTAGTAAATACAAGTACAAGTGTACAGGTGTACAAGTACAAAACTATACTATTTATTGCATTTTATGTACTGCATTTATTCATAAAATATTTAGAAGTAACTTGATCAAATATCGGCTAATTTACAAGTTTTTACTCGTACACTTTCAGATATATGAAGCCATTCCATTATTTCCATTGAATAAAAGGTGTAACACCAATTGTATTCTGAGATTCTCCCAGGTAGAATTTTGAAACACATCCCGATGGAATTTGCGCGAAATAATTCTGAACATTTTCAGTAACTTTTGTTCTTTTTAGATTGCACCGTTTATATTTTAGTTTGTGAAACTCATACTTCATAATTGAAATCTGAAAGTATAAAAAACAGGTTCGTGCTTTCGTAAATTAACACACATAAAATATATTAGTTCCTTTATAGGTCATCAGGAAGGTACTTTAATGGCATTTAGAGCAGCTTGGTCAGTTATCAGATATCTTGTCAAATAGTCAAGAGTTTATACGTAGAACAACGAGGGTTGCTTGAAAAGTTTCCGACCTAAACAAAGAAGACTTTTCAGCGTAGTCTCCTTATGAGTCAATACATTTTTCCAGCGATAACGTCCTCATCTGATAAAAATATTTCTCCTACTTTGAAATAACTAAACTGGAAAAGTCGCTGGGGGACATATCTGGTCGTTGGTCAATTTTTATATGACTGTTGTACCAGTTTCAGAAAAATCTTCAGCATGACTCACTTACGACTGACAAACAGAAAATAAGCGTAAAAAATTACTGAAATTTCATTAACAATCTCTTAACGGATGCGTAAATATATTTTTTTACTGCTATAACACAAAAATGCTGTATGTTAACTGTTCTTGATAGATCAATGAAGTATTGTGTCTTCAATTTCATTTCCTCACCTTATTATACAATAACTTCATTGTGCTACAATTGTATGTATTATTAATCAAAATATTAGGTCTCCTATAGAAGTTTCAAGCAATGATAGATCTATTCACTTATAATTCTATAATTATATCGTCGATCCATACCATCTATTTCGATCAAATATTTCAGAAAAAAACGAAATTACAAATGATGACATTATCATGTCCAGAGGATTCAAACATTACGTTTCATCACTGTAAAATTGTAACCGTCAATATATTGTGAATAATTAAACATTTGTCTCAAACATTCTAAAAATAATGAAAACACCGTTTCTTTGATACACAATGTGTATAATTCTCATGGAATGCTAATTTCCCAGCTTTTATTTATTTGTGCTAACATCTTCAGGATGAAGTCGGAATCTTTTCAGACAACCCTCGTACTATGTGAAACAACCGGTAGGTGTAGCCAAAAACTGGATATACTTTTTCAAATTTCAGCGGTTGTATCTTATAATAACAAAAATTAGGAAAACCAAAGATTCCTAGATACCGTAACGAATATATGGTGGTGTGGTGATGGTTCACAATCACTACAACAACAGTCACTTTTGCATTGTAGAACGAGTGTTTCGGTACTATTTATTTTCTTCGGGTACCGAAGATGCAAAAAATCTCAACTTAATCATACAAAAATTAACTGTATTCACATTATTCGAAAGTTACATTTCTATATGAGTTAATCTGTTAGAATATGCGTAGACAAATTTCCTGGAATCACATAATTTAATTCAAAGCCGTCTTGGCACCTTCCACTTTACATAAAAACAATTTTATATGTTGCATCCTCCCCAAAGTGAGTTAGGCAAATCTTAAATTCAACTATTCGAGCAGTTGCCAAGAAATGTTTTACATTTTGTTTAGAAATTACTGTATATTGCATAAAAATTGGAGATAAATATAGCTGCGCACGTTCTTGCGGCACTTTTTCAGGTTAGACGAGCGTAATTTATACTGTAGTAGAGATACTTCAGCTTGTGAACAGTTCTTTAATCTGACAGCTCGAATTAAGTAAATAGCATGATTGAAAATATGTGCTGGCAAAGAATCAAGGTCGAAAGAGGCCATTTATCTGTTGAGATGCATGGTACTTTGCGTTTTGACATGACAAGGGATCTTTATTTTATGATAATTTCACTGAAAATTTGGTATTGTATATCTTATACAGGATGGATTACTATACAGAGTTATGATGAAGTTATGCACAAAATTCTTGAAACGTACAAAGCTCATTTGAAAAAAAATTAAAAACCACGTCACAATAGAAACAATTGAATTCAAGGGAGGGAAAAAATCATAATCAAGGGAAATTTTATTATTTAGAACATTTAGTTTGGCTCTAACTGCAGAGCCAGCGTTTTTGGTGCATTAAACCTAATCAGATTGCCTCCATCCCATTCAAGAATGTTTTCAAGATCGATATTGACGGTGGTGGTATAATGCTGCCTACAGATTTGGGTAGTAACCGAGTTTATTTGAGTAATGACACCATTGTGCTATCGACGGCGAAGCTACAGATCGGATTTGTAATTTTGTTCAGTAGATGGTTGATGTACAAGAGAAAGAGAGTAGGTGACAATATGCATCCCAAGAGAACACCAGAGTTGACCTCCTGAAGTGTATCCATCGATAGCGCCCTGTATGGATCTGTCTATGAAAAAGCTATTAAGCCAGCTGATAAATGAGAGCCACTAACCGTAGAAGGTTTTTATGCCAAAAGACTTCGATATGTCAAGTGCGTATTCACTGGATTCTCCATATTTCTCTATAGTTTCAGTTCATAAATTTTTTTCAATATCAAAAACTGTTCGTCACATAAATCACAGCACAAAGTATCAACATCGTAATCAGGTACATATGGATATTTTGTCAAATCTTTTCTTCCAATAGTTTATATACTAGTTTACCAATTAAAGGTATTTAAAAAAATCTTTTGACAATCTGATATCTGTCTAGTGTTCACGAAAAATCAGAAAATCATTCCGTATTTATATTTTTCTCTCTTTACCTAATCGTAATATATGTTTAAAGCGAATCTTTCTCTGTCTGTCTGCAATTTGCGAAATTCAACTTGTTTCTGAAAACGTACTTCAATGTAATTGTGTAAGTTTCAGTCGGAAATTAACGTAGTAGTAATTTGTATAGTCTTCTTGGAATTGTTCTATTTTGTATAATTATGTACAGTTAGTTGAATTACAGTTCGAGTAAAGGCAATTTTGCCATTTTGTTGCTGTCCAAACTTTTGTCAGTTTTATTTAATTATTCCGGCATATTCCTGAGAAGTCCCTCACTTTATTGTTATTAGATTTCTTCATTTCAGTTGCCGTAATTGTCGAGGAAAAATTGCCCCAAGTAATTTTCAACTTTGTTATAGAGCTTCACTTAATTAGGCGAATTTGACGAAAAAACTGTGGAGCATTTCACATTCCCAAACTTTATAATACGCGGAAGTGGTTTACGAAACAACCATAATATTCAAAACAAAAACAATTAACGATTAATTCCAAATTACTGTCAGTAATTTAACAAACAAGTGAAAAATTCGTCACAATCTGGACGTTAGAGACTATAGTACATTTTTTATAGTTTGCAATCAGTAAATATTAACAAAAATGTTAATTTATTGAAGGAAATTATGAAAAGTTTGACGTTTCGACCTGTTGCGGTCTTTATTAAAATATCACTTGACATTGACTACTTGCAAAATTATATTGATTAATATATCAACGAGAATATGAATATCAATGCAACTACTAAAATTGAATCGATAGCTTCTACTTATTTTTAAGAAATAATTGAAAAATTTTATTGTGGTTGAAACAGATTTCGATTTTATTATTCATGTTATAGGTGATCTATTAATGAATATAATTTTGCAAGTTGTCAATATCAAGTAATATTTTGTTAAAGACCGCAACATGTCGACAATATTTTCACCTGTCTAAAATAATATTTTGGATAATTTAATAGATTTTTCCTATTAATACCCAAAATAACCGTGAGCACACATCGTTGCAGCTGAAGCATAAAAAAGCGGTATAAGAAACCAATCCCATCATATTCTTGAAATACATGAACCTTTCCTTATTTTCTCCCAGCACTCGTGATATGTACAATTTTATCTGGATTTACTTCATAATGGAAATATCGATGAGCCTGAATGTAATTTCAATCATTTTGATCATGAAAATCTGTAGTTGTATGTCATTTTTTTCCTTTAAATTCATAAATTCATTTCAATAAACTTTTAAAAAATTACTCGCCCCGTATCATTCTTTTGATAGTAATTTGAAATCGAGTATCTACGAGAGTGGTAATTTTTTCATCTTAATTTTTATTTAACTGACAATATTTTTTAAACGCACTTTTTATCGGCATATTTGAAAGAACTTTTAAAAGTAGAAATTAGATCAGTAAAAGAGAATGTGTTTATTGCATTATTCATTATAGATTCTCTTATTTTTAGATAGAAAAAAGCCTTGACAATGAAAATAGTTATTGTTTGTTTGGCAACTGCCTAGGTTAAATAAATAAAAGTGCGATGGTCAGGAATTTTTCTATTTAACGAAAATAACTTATATCTTTTATTTTTATAACAAGTAGGCAGTTTCTCCGAATTCTGACAAAATTTATTGAAATAAATCAAACCTTAAAAACAGATGTCGATTATTGGCGTTTAGTGTATGAGCCAGAACAAAAAACACACTGAAAAGGAGATATATACATATTTTCAATGACTAAGACGATGACAGCAATAGTGTTAGCCTGCAGGTTCTTGGTTCGAACGGCTTTTAACGAGCTTATATTAGCTTCACCTGTATGTTGGTTCAAATCCCGCTTACGCTGTAAAAAAATAGAAAATATCACTGAAAATTTTCCTTTTACGCCGAAACAAATTTTTCAACTGTCTACCCTCTGTTGGACGTTTACTATACTACCTACTATAATCAAATATAGACGTAACCATTGAGGAGAAATCATATAAATAATTATATAAATTTATATAATTATTTCGTATCAATTTCGATATAAATATGGAGATGTAGCCTTTCAAATGGCTATCCAGGAAAGAAAACTAGAAAAAAATCTAGATATGAAGAAATATACAATGTATCGAATTAAAATAAGAGTGTTCCGCATTCTCTCGAACTATTAGCCATCCTGTAGATATCGGAATATTTTCAGATAACTAGCTAATTGTCGCTTACTACTTTCGTTGAGAAACTTGTGAGAATTTTTACAATAAAGTAGTTATCGGACGACAATGTAGACTATGTTAATACTATTTTTTGACTAAGGGGGTGAATGCATCCGTCGGGGTCAATGAAAAGATCTATACTAGATGAATATTTTCCATTAGCTAGCAAGCTGGATACTAGCGTGTGGTGCTTCCATATTTGGAAGTGTAAGCATTACCATTATGGGCATGATGATTCTGAAAAAACTGGATAACCCTCTAGTATACACTCTGGTGAAGTTATTGGTCCGCAGACTACGTAAAATGGGATGAATAATAAAACTATGACTGAAAATAAATCGACGCCGTATATATCGCGAATGCATTGATGTAGGAATAACTATGGAAATAATTGTTTTTTCAAGAACTTGTTTATTTTTGGCACATTTTCAGCGCCGTTTGTGCCACATCGATTTTCAATGTGTATTCAATAGAGAAGCACAACTGATATATTCTCACATTTATACTTTCATTTAATGAATAAATTTACACAGCTATGTACAAAAAATATATTTTCTAGTATACTAATAACATACATCGAGCACAAATTATATCAAATTTCATTGAGTGAAATATGTAATAAAATTCAAGAACAACGAATGTTCTCTTCAGGATAATTGAGATGCCTTTGCAATTTTTTGTGTCATCATATCGGAAATATCAAATCTCATTAGGTCGCCATCACAAATTCATTTTTCTTCATATTTGTAGCAGCAATTTCAATGGCTATTACCATTGTAATGAGAGAATGTGGAAGCTGGAAAATACTACTGATGAAATGATCGAGCCACTCATTGCGAATATTGGTTCCATCAGTTTATCTTCTGATTCGATTTGGCTTTGTGAGAAAAGCTCTACAAATATTGGTGAGTTTTTATATAATAATTATTCTTTATTAACGTAACCCTTGTACCTATACGACCACTGTGATACAATGTTCTTCGTGCATTGAGAACAAATTAAACATTTTAGAAAAAATTACACTTTTTTAGTTTCAATCGTCATAAGCAGGTTAATTAGGTGAAAATACAAGAGCATGAAGATTTCAAATACATATCCCCTACGCTCCACGCTGTCTTATCAAGAGGCTGTATAAAGCATGTTGACTTCCATGCGACACATATGTGCTACACCCATTTTAACAAGTTAAAACGAAAAGTTTATGTTTGGCGGCGTTTTTATCTTGTGATTGAAGGTCATAGTAACGAATTTCCTTCTTTTCTCAATGTTTGAGTCTTACAATGGCAAAAAATCGTAAGGATTGGTCCAAATGTTATTAAATGAAGCTTTGCATGCATAATTATTTAGAATAGGCATAGTACTAAAGATTTTACAATAAAAATGTTGAAAATTCTCTACTTCAAATGTTTCCGTGGTCTTATATAATTTCATTGATGTTACTTTGATTGATTTTCTCCATTGATAGTTATCTAAGAGTTATTAAAAATAAAAAATGTATAGATCTGTGAATAAATTCAGATTCAACAAGTGTGTTTTCAATCTCAATAAGTCACATTATAGATGCTAGACTTCATGTGGATTTTTATTTAGCCAGTACTCCAAACATCGCCTAAAGTATATAGAATGCATAAAAGGATGGACGATAGTAAATTCGGCCAGATAGCAGAAAGATGACCTTTTATATGATAAATTTGAAGAGAAAAATTTGGGATGCAATATTTGTATATACAATAATAAAAATATTCTGGAATATAAGTTTCCAATAATCATAAAACTTCGTTTCCTCATCATTGTTTGACTGATGATTCAATTGATAAAATACAAATAGTCACTAGCGTTTTTACTTTCTAAAATGAACCTCATGGTGAATACCAATTTCAAAAGAAATTTTCATTCCTTTATATATTGAGTTGAGGATTGTCCAAACTTACTGCACTTCGATAATTGACCGAGGTAGTCCCGGTAACATCTTTCTTATGCAGTTGTACATATTGCGTTCGATGTGTTCCAAATCTTGAGTACTGAGGTCCTTGGCTTCTTCATGATTCTTCAGTTTTTTCCACAATTGTACGTGGGCATTCACCTATGTGATCTGCTGCATTTAGTATGTAGGAATAGATTTACTGTACTAACTAAGAATTTCTTTCTACTTCACCTGCATGATGTCAGGAGTGCGAAAATATTTCAGTTGCTGAGGATACTAAAGAAACGAAATTGCATATGCAATTAAATGTACATTAGAGTCTACCGATTTAGTAAATATCTTATCCTTTTTGGGATACTTACCTGCGTCTTGAACTCAGTTAAGTGTGACAGTTTTTAACCGAATTTAACGACCTTCTTGAAACCGTGCATCAGATAATTAATTTGGCCGAATTTACATTCCCCGAAAAGGATTTTCTGAAAGGCTATACTTCTCACATTTTTCAAATACACGTCATGACAAGATGGTGTGTAATATCATTAATGTTATTTTGGTTTCTCTTCAATGATAGTTCAATCTAAAAGTTATTAAAAGTGAAACATCAAACGTTGAAGAAAATTATCAAAATCCGTGAATAACTTCGGGCACGTCTATACCAATTTCAAGATGCCCGACTTCATGCTCCTTTTTACATTTTTATTTCCTAATTCTACCTATCAGCTAAAGTTCTTAGCTCCCCAGCATTCGAAACAGTACCTGAAGTTTAGAGAATATAGAGAACTTGACTCCCTTTTTATTAAAAAGCTGGAAATTAAAAGGCTACTTAATAAGTTTCAGAAGTGTATAATTTCATTCGACTTTTCCAATCAACTATCAATTGCTAATATTGATATTAATAATGAAGATTATTAACCTCGCGATGAAAAAAGATCAATAATTTTAAATGGAAATTCTTCCTCATCACACCTTGTTCTCCATTTGTCGTAAAAACCCATTAAATATAAACATTTGATGAATAATATTATCAATTTAGAAAATAATTGGTTTTACCACTTATTCAATAAAATAGTCACGTTTATACTAAGTGTTATTTTAATTACATTTATTGTTATTATCACATATCCTTATGCAAATTTCAGAATTTCTATTCAATTTACTTCCAACATCGATTGTATTATAAAATAATAAATTAACCGCTGGACCACTAATAACGGACCTGATATATTATTCTCGGCTCATACAAACTTGGCCGACAGCCATTTTTACCTCCACCGGAAGTAAACACTGTTCGATGTCCTGGCGGCACCTTTGATATATAAGGTTGTTTGTTAACTATTGGAATAATTAAATTTATCCTGTTTTTTTATGATGTATAAATGAACATAATGACAAATTAAGACAAGCATTAGGAACTATTTTGATGGAATTTTGCGGCGTCTTTTTTCGATATCTGTTTAAAATAAACATAGGCGGTCGAAACAAGTCCATAATTTTTATTTCGCTTTAATTCAACAGATGAATTTCTTGATTGGTAAAACTATTTAACATATGTTTCTTTATCTAAATACCATCGGCGAAGGATTTGAAAAGGTATGCTCTGATTTTCTTCAAAATGTAGTTCACTGATAATTATACAAAAGATGAGGCAATTTCTCATAGAAATAATGAAGAATAAAGTCAATTTAATGGTATATTATGAGCAGAAAAGTACTAAAACTATTACGTTATCATTTTTCCTTGAGAATGACTTAGTTAATGAGGACTAAAGTGTCAAAATAACCTTG